>NC_090270.1:90264313-95264313 GCF_040414725.1 Anabrus simplex
TGGCCACCCTACCGCAAGTAAAACTCCGGCTCAGGAACACCTCTGCGGAGATTCGGACCTGCCTTCGGGCAGAATAACCCTTACCTTACCTACTAAAAGTATGACCAAGCTGTTGAAATTCGTTGATGATGAAAGGGGAAGAGGGCTGTAACTGGAGCCGCCAAGGATGAACTGGGCAAGAGAAAGCGTGAATTTCCTTGTTTGCTAATTGCTTCTCAGCTAACTATACATATTGAAGTGACATCCTCCTCAATGAGACGTCCTCACAACAGCTCTTTCTCGGAATCAAGTCTTCTATGCCTGCTACTTGTCTATTTCTGGAAAAGAAAGAAAAGTTTTACAATATTTGTAAATCTTGTGTTCGAAACTCGACGTAGATAACATGGCTCCTTGTAAAAAAATGTCGCCTCAGTTTGTGCAAAAATGCTCAAAAATATAACCAAATGTGACCTTAAATCACTAGAATGAGCAAAATATGACCGAAATAATGAAAAAGGCTGAAATATACATTTATAAGCGACATAAAATTGCTTATTTTGCAGAGGTTTGGTAAAATAAGCTCAGGAAAGAAATATGAATTTTCCTTAACATCCGAACCTTTATTATCATTATTATTAATAATATTAAAACAAGAAGATAATCTAGGCTATACCAGACGGGAGTGATACGGCAGAGCTGCACCGTAAGCAGCGAGTGAAGTAAAAGCATCGCCAGGGACCCGACGGTGAATGCTGCCAGTTATAGTTCTTACAATTTCCTCGTTAACGACCAGCACGCTTTTGAAGCCTAGCTGGCCAGCTGCGTTTACATTCCTTGTCCGCGGAGTGCCAGGATTCCCCCAACTCGAGCCATAGCGTTATCAGCTCTTAACGTATAACTATATAGCCACTGAGAGCGAACAGTGAGACTGAACAGAACTGCGTGCAGCTGTGCAACACTGGAGACCTGACAAGCGAGCCGGCTTCAGGACCGGCACACTTTTGAAGTACTCCACGTGGACTGTCACTGAATCATGATATCGGTCGAGAGACATCTGCTATTGGTCACGGCAGAGGCGACTGTGGGCAGTCATAAATCTGGTTACTGTCGGAGGATGGTATTGCTCAACGTTAACGGTTGTTAACGAGGAAATTGAGAGAGCTATATACGACCCACCAGAGCGTTTGCGTTTGAACTTCTCTCAACAGGTGTCGTGTTGCTGCGCAAGATCGCCAGGCCACACGCAGCCAACAATACACGTGAATAGTCACAGCGCTTCTGGTGGGAGGTACTGAACCATCCTCCCTACAGTCCTGACATGGCGCCAAGGATTTCCAACTTTCGGACCGTTGAAGTAGCACCTGGGTGGTAAGCGATTCAACGACGATACGGCCGTTGACATGCCGTCATGACGTGGCATCAGGAACTGGACGCAGATTTCTTCCATGCCAATATCATTATCTTGGTGTAGCATTGGAACAAGTGTCTGAACAAGAATTGTGACTATATAAAATAGTAATGCGCGTTAGAACCTTACTCCTGGCATCCTTTCTCAATTGGCTTTACGTCTCACCGACACTGGTAGGTCTTATGGTGACAATGGGATAGGAAAGGGCTAGAATTTGAAAGGAAGCAGCCGTGGCTTTCATTAAAGTTCAGTCCTAGTGTGAAACTATGAAACCACGGCAAACCATCTTCAGGGCTGCCGACAGTGGGGTTCGAACCTAGTATCTCCCCAAATGAATGATATGGCGTATGGATTTTAGTGCCGGGAGTGTCCGAGGACAAGTTCGACTGGCCAGATGCAGGTCTTTTGATTTGACGCCCGTAGGCGACCCGCCCGTCGTGATGAGGATGAAATTATGAGGAAGACACATACACCCAGCTCCCGTGCCAGCGGAATTAACCGATTATGGTTCAAATTCCCGACCGTTCTGGGAATCGAACCCGGGACACCTGTGACCAAAGGTCAGCAAGCCAACCATTTAGTCATGGACTGTCTCCCAAATACAAGCTCACAGCTGCGGGCCCCTAACTGCCCGCCAATGTGCTCGGTACTTAATGTTTTAAGCTACCTTGTACATTATGTAGAAGAATTTGTTGACCACTATATCTCACGTCACTAAGATGAAGGAAACCCCATAACAATAACAACAAGCCTGAAATAAAAAATATAATCTGAAGAACGTTTGATGGTGGATAAGTTTGCATTAACACTTCAAAATGGTCGCCAGAGTTTCCTGTAACTTCGTTCACCTAAACTACGATTACTATATTGGATGTGAACTAATAGAGTATCTTTATGTTCGGACCCCCCACACTTCCCAACAAGAAATCTCAGCGGGAGGGATAGAAGTAAGGAGTGGAATGGGAGCATGGGGAGAATGGATTACGAAAGTAGCAAATTAATTGCCAGCCGAAAGATAACACGCCCAATACAGCAGTGTAATTTATAACACAACACGTGTTCCGTATATTAACGACATGTTTTTGTTTACTTCCTGAATACGCCATAATTTTTACTTTATACACTGTTGTGCCAATATTTCATATGAGTTATTAACTGGTATCATTCATATATAGCCTAATACATAGGTATGTACTGTATAGTTTCATATAAAGCAAGCGAAACTCAAATTGTAGCGAACATGTCAAGGCACGCTCGGATATCAACAGATGTAAGAGTAAGGATCCCAGACTTTCAAAATGAAGGACGGGGACACTTCGTCGCACGTACGCAAAATGTTTTACTACCGCCGCAGTGCCATATAAATTTCGCTTACTACATGTTTAAATATTTGATGTTTAAAGGTCCGCCCCTATGGTGTAGAGGTTAGTGTGACTAGCTACCAGCCCCGGAGGCCCGGGTTCGATTCCCGGCTCTGCCACGAAATTTAAAAGTGGTACGAGGGATAAGAACGGGGTCCACTCAGCCTCGCGAGGTCAACTGAGTAGAGGTGGGTTCGATTCCCACTTCAGCAATCCTGGAAGTGGCTTTCCGTGGTTTCCTACTTCTCCTCCAGGCAAATGCCAGGATGGTACCTAACTTAAGGCCACGGTCGCTTCCTTCCCTCTTCCTTATCTATCCCTTCCAATCTCCCTATCCCCCCGCAAGGCCCCTGTTCACCATAGCAGGTGAGGCCGCCTGGGTGAGGAACTGGTCATCCTCCCCAGTTGTATCCCCAACCCAGAGTCTGAAGCTCCAGGACACTTCCCTTGAGGCGGTAGACGTGGGATGCCTCGCTGAGTCCGGGAAAAACCGACCCTGGAGGCTAAACAGATAAAGAAGAAGAAAAATAAGAAGAAGATGTTTAAAGAATTATCGTATTGATTAAACTTATTATATTCATTAGGTACAGTCTTTTGAATGATTCAGGATACATTTCCTAAATAAGAATTAATGTAATTAGGCAATTTTCAATATTTATTTTCAACTTTAGTAAGGGTTAACAGAGAATTTAACACTTAATTTTACAAAATGCTCTTTGATCACTTTTGCTAAGTCACATGAACACACATAGGTCTTATGGTAACGGCTGGATTGGGAAGGAAGTGAACCTTAACTTTAATTAAGGTACAGTCACAGCATTTGCTAGTGTGAAAATGGAAAACTATGGGAAACCATCTTCACAGCTAGATTTACATGTATGCTTTCTTTCATGTATTAACTTGCTGCTGACACAATAATTTTCTGGTGCCATCTTTTCACAGAAGGTTGGTGACCTCATTTTTCGTATTTTCTGTTTCCCACATCCGAATTTCAGTGGTACCGTACATGGCGAACTACTTACTGAAATATCGCGCCAAGGAGAATATTATCCGCCTTCTTTTTCGTTTCGCGTCTATCTTCCTTTCTATGATCAATTGTAGCATGGTTCATGAGAGTGTAGTTTCTGTGATTTTGATGTGTCCAAGAAAGCACGAAGAAATTATTTACGTTTCGTGAAGACATCCTTCTCGGTTTCTTTGACACAGCAAAAGACCAAAATTTGCATTACCAATTATCAATACGGACTGCGAAAATGTCAATCTAAATATAAATTGTATGGTTATATATTTATTTATTTATTTATTTATTTATTTATTTATTTATTTATTTATTTATTTATTTATTTATTTATTTTATTTATTTATTTATTTATTTATTTATGTATTTATTTATTTATTTATTTATTCGGCTGGCTGACTGGCTCAGACGGTTAAGGCGCTGGCCTTCTGACCCCAACTTCGCAGGTTCGATCCTGGCTCAGTCCGGTGGTGTTTGAAGGTGCTCAAATACGTCAGCCTCGTGTCGGTAGATTTACTGGCACGTAAAAGAACCCCTACGGGACAAAATTCTGGTACCTCGGCGTCTCCGAAAACCGTAAAAGTAGATAGTAAAGTAAATAGAATTATTATTTATTTATTCATCCTTCGTGCACAACGTGATTCATTCCACGCCATAATCTTCTTATTCTTCCTCTTCTTCTATCGCTTTTCCCAGACATTGTGGGATTGCGGGTGCGAATTGCGTCGTACATGTGCATTTGACCATGTTTTACGACCGGATGCCCTTCCTGACGCCAACCCTATGTAGAAAGATGTAATCACTATTAGGAGTCCCCGTGGTGGTTGGTAGTATTTGGTTTGTTGTCTGAATATGAGGAGGAGAGTGTTGGGACAAAAACAAACAGCCAGTTCGCGAAATAGAAGAATTAATCACACGCGATTAAAATCGCCCACCCAGCCGGGAATCGAACATGGGACCCTCAGAGAAAAGGGCCTAAACGGTGATCATTAAGCCACACCATGTGTGCAAATCATTTGTAGCAAATGCGTGGAAAGGAAAGAAAGAAAATGTGTTCTTGTTCATGTTGTATGTAACATATCGATTGTGAAACGAATGTTCGTCTATGATGTGATGTAATGGTTAGTGCTATTAGCTGCCGTACTTCGAGGTCCGGGTTCGATTCCTGTTACTGCCAGAAGTTTATAGAGCCAATATATAACTAAAAAGGTACATGCAGCTCACCTCTATTGGGCGTGTGCCTGAAAAGCGTTGCACGACCTCGGGATGAGGACACAAATTTAATTTTACCTTCCTAGCAAATCTGCTACGTGTTAAAATATCTATTTGTTCCATAGACTACAGATATGAAATTTTAATATAATGTTCTCTTGTTGTGAACTTTCCAGGGAAACTAAAACAAATTTTGAAAATGATGCAAAATAAAAAGGCATGTATTTAAGGCTTAAAGAAGAAAGGTCTCTCTTTAACAGAGTAACTTAGTGATAAGAGGGATTATCCGGAAATTAATAGGTCTCGGGATTCGTTCCTTGTTGTTCCATGCAATGTCATTAAAAACAGTAACTACAAAATTTAAATGTATTTTCTCCTCATTTTGGTTTGGAGGATTTATTTCTCACTCATTTATCTTCTCAGAAGGCTGTTCTTCTTGATACATCATTTTTCTATCAATCTTTCAAGAACCGGAATATTTTCCGGTGGATGTGTGTGCTTTTTCTATATGTACTCCTTCTTCGACATTTCCATTATGCCTTCAAGCGTCGACGTATCCTCGTCCTATCGATTTCTGCCACTCGTATCTATTCTCATGCAATCTCTTCGTTTCCACATATTTCTCCCCTATTTTCTCAAACCTGTCATCCCATGAGATGAGAGGTCTTCCTCGTCCAACTCTTCCTTCCACTCGCATATCAGCTATCTTCTTCGATTTCCATTTCTCTCCCATTCTCCTGACATGTCCATACCACTTCATTTGACGCTTCTCGACCATCACGCTCATCGCTTTTGTATATCCAGCCTCTTCCATTTCGAAATCTCTCCCTCGTACTTATTCCTATTTCACGCCTTGAAAATTGTGTTTCTGTAGCCGTCATTGTACTCAGACATTTATTTCGTAGTGATAGCGTTATCAGGAATATAATTGCACTATAGATCTACATTTTTGAAGATGTTTTTTCTTAGTCATCTCTACCTACAGTATGCTGATACCGCTTCCTTGCTTCCATCCGATGTACTCCAGTAATCTAAATCATCTCCGAAAATGTAATTAATCTGCCAAACTTGCTACATTAATGGCGTTTTTACTTGTGGTTTTCCATTTTCACACACAGTTTGAAACAACAATGAATGCACTTGCTGTCGTCAATTTTTGGCACCTCAACTTGTAAGTGTTTGCACTAGTTTACCTGGAAGGTTTATAGCAAGAGAAAGTTGTTAATAAAATTCCATGTCGGTAGTCTAAAGAACAAAGAGACTTCTTTTATACGTTGTATATTTGCAGCACCTTGGCAACTTCAGCCTAGCCCAGTATGTTGGACGATAATCTACTTGTTCTTATTGAAATGCATCCGTTTTCCCTGAAGTCTGCGTCACTAAACAACACAACAACACCGGTAATTTTTGGAGCCTAATTACATGTAAAACAGTAAATGAATCATCTTCCTGTGGTCGTCCTTCAACATTCCGAAAGCCTGGCCTCCTAAAGTAATTACAAAACCTGGCCCTCCTTATGTGACTCAGTAAAGTTAGAAACCACAGTTCCTTGTTTTATCATCGATATCTATCATCAAATCAGGTCTGGTCAACAAATCGCCGAACAAGAACTATTAATCTCTACTTCTTCACTGAAGAAGTCATCTCGTTTGGTCGCTATCTGTTCTCTGTGCATCAGATCAGTTTCCGTCTGGCTAAGGACATTAATATTAAAATCCTTGTAACCATTCATCCTGTTAAATTTGTGGTTACAAACAGACGTTGGTAACTTAAATAGCATTTATTTACATTCACCCAGAGGCGTATTTCATCTTGGAATACAGTGCAACACGTTATGGACAGATATTGTTGATATCATTGTTGATATGCTAACCATACCGATTGTTGCTATTTCTTTATAGATGCTGTATTTTTGCATCTTAGCAGAGGCCAGGACAAAATGTAGCTTCCACGGAAGTGTCAGTCTCATTTATGACTGTGACAGTATGGAAGCTGCTAAGGTATGGGTGGTGCTTAGTAAGGACATACAGAGTGCGTCTGGGTACTGTCACAGGTGCTACTCATAAGATCAGTCGTGCTGCAATAGTACTTTCTGACTCAGTGAGGAAAGCAACGGCAAACTACCTCGCTTTTCATTATGCCAAGGGTGCCTCATTATAGCTCCGCCATCGGTTTTAATGTTGAAAACTTTTCTTAGTAGGCAAAGTAGGGGTCTCCGTACTAGGAAAAACGTAAGATTAAGCAATTTCCTCAATTGTGCCGAAAATTGAAGGCTAAAGGACCCGGAAAGGTTTCAAACTAAAGAAACAAATTTCGAAATTTACTTCCAGCCTAAATGTAGTTTCGGAAAAACAGCCTAAAATCTCTTGTTTCGTTACTCCTTTTCTTTTTGATTCAAGCCGGCCTGAGTGGCTCAGACGGTTGAAACGCTGGCCTTCTGACCCCAACTTGGTAGGTTCTATCTTGGCTCAATGCGGTGGTATTTGAAGTAGCTCAAATACGTCAGCCTCGTGTTGGTAGATTTACTGGCACGTAAAAGAAGTCCTGTGGGACTAAATTCCGGCACCTCGGCGTCTCCGTAAACCGTAAAAGTGGTTAGTGGGATGTAAAGCAAATAACATTATTATTTATTTTTTATTCAAATGATAGCCAAATAAACTTATTTACATAATTCTTTCCGTAATGTCGTCCTTGGTTCAATACCCTGAGGCGTTTTTTGATTTTTGAAAAATGTCCGCACCGAATGTGGGTTCGACCCCACTGTCAGTAGCCCTGAAGATGATTTTCCGTGGTTTCCCATTTTCATACCAGGTAAATGTTGGGGCTGTACCTTAATTAAGGACATGGCCGCTTCCTTCCCACTTCTACCCCTTTCCTATCCTATCCCATTGTCGCCGTAGGACCTATCTCTGTAAAAAAAAAAAGGATCAGTCAATCATAGAGTCAACCCATCATTATTGATCTGCATTTAGGGATGTCGCCCATGTGGTAGTAAATCTATTGTTTGGTTACACAGTTTCCCTTAAATAATATCAAAGAAGTTGGAAATGTATCAATCAATTCCCCCAATTCCCCCAATTTGTCTTCTTGAATTACAACTTTATCATTTTATGATATTTCCTGATTTTAAAAACTCCACTCAAGCTTATTCACCTGCTAACATCATTCCAAGCCATCTTGGAAGAATACCAAGAATCTATTGAATACGTCTGAACAATTTTCATCATCATCATCATCATTTGTTTACCCTCCAGGTTCGGTTTTTCCCTCGGACTCAGCGAGGGATCCCACCTCTACCGCCTCAAGGGCAGTGTCCTGGAGCTTCAGACTCTTGGTTGGGGATACAACTGGGGAGTATGACCAGTACCTCGCCCAGGCGACCTCACCTGCTATGCTGAACAGGGGCCTTGTGGAGGGATGGGAAGATTGGAAGGGATAGACAAGGATGAGGGAAGGAAGCGGCCGTGGCCTTAAGTTAGGTACCATCCCGGCATTCGCCTGGAGGAGAAGTGGGAAACCACGGAAAACCACTTCCAGGATGGCTGAGGTGGGAATCGAACCCACCTCTACTCAGTTGACCTCCCGAGGCTGAGTGGACCCCGTTCCAGCCCTCGTACCACTTTTCAAATTTCGTGGCAGAGCCGGGAATCGAACTCGCGCCTCCGGGGGTGGCAGCTAATCACGCTAACCACTACACCACAGCGGCGGACCTGAACAATTTTATTGTATGAAATGAAAGATATTTTGGAGATTTCGATAACAGACTATCCACGTCATGTCCGTATCGATATGACAATCTAAGAATCAAAGAATTGTTTAAACACATAATCGATACATTTATTTACTTTTGGCAATTTTATAAAATCATCCGTAGCACATGTCTCGTCTGCTTCACAGGCATTCACTTTTGCTTAGGTACAAAAAGATGAAAGTATACACAATATATTGTTCTCATAACAGCCTTGATCTCTTCTCACAAGTTAAAAGCTTTTCATGAGAAGGGATCAAGTCTGTTATGAGAACAATATATTGTGTATACTTTCACCTTTTTGTAGTCCGGCTCCATGGCACAATCGTTAGCGTGCTGGCCGTTAGTCACAGGAGTCCCGGGTTCGGTTTCCGACTGGGTCGGGAATTTTAACCGTCATTGGTTAATTTTGCTGGCACGGGGGCTGGGTGTATGTGACGTTTCATCATCATGACGCGCAGGTCGCCTACGGGTGTCAAATCAAAAGACCTGTACCTGGCGAGCCGAACATGTCCTCGAACACTCATGACACTAAAAGCCATACGCCATTCCATTTCATCTTTTTGTACCTAAGCATAAGTGAATGTAGCTGATGTCTGCGAAGCAGACGAAACATGCACTACGAATGATTTTATAAAATTGCCAAAGGCAAATAAACAGTCAGAAATTATGGTACTACGAAATATTACTGATGTAATTAAACATAAAACCGACTAGTAAGTATAAAGTGATACAGCAGGATATTTCTCTGGCGTTTCGAACTCATCAGCATGCAGAGATGTGAAAATTGTTCCACGCGACGTTACTCTGTTATACTACCAAAGTAACTTACCAGAATTTCACATTTTCTCTATCTGTTCGGGGACAGATCTTTTAAGTTTTGCATTTACTCATAAGTGGTGGGTTAAAATAAAGGGAAAATGTTTATAAAACTACCAAAATTACCTCGTATCATCGCAGTTCTAGACTGTACACATACGAGTTGATCAAGGATTGGGAAGATGAAAGTGATGCAAGTGGCATATATAAGTGAAGCAATACCAAACTCAGGTAGAAGCATTGCCAAATAACTCGAATAAAAATATATGACAGATGTCGGACCCAGGAAATCAACTTGTAACTGTTACAGAGCAATAAATGTAGGGTCTATTATTATATTTACAATATAGGGCAATTTATTAATGAATGTCTAAACATTTATACCTGCACTGAAATGTACGTTTCATTACATTGTTCATACCAACGTATTTAATTTCAATGTATGGAGACTCCACTTCCAAAATGGCTTCCTACCACTTCTTTTTCAAAAACTGAGGTAATGCTGGTTTCAATCTCTCAACAAACTCTTCTAACAAATATGTTACCCATTTCATGGCTAAACTTGCCCTTTTCCTGCGTAACTTCGCTTCAAAGATAATGTAATTTTTCAAAACTCGCTCATTCCACCATGTATACTGTTCCAAAACTCTCTCCTTCCCTACACGAATTATTTGCAGAACTTCTTCAATCCACAAGCAAGATTATTTGTTGTTTGGTTTACAAAACCCTCTCCATCCTTCTTTTATTTTTTCCTACAAGGTCAATTTAAGTTCACGTTTCCAACAATTACTAACACTATATACGCATTATTAATAGCATTGCAGCTTACATTAACTTATTTTCGAAGCTCACCACAAGTACGGAGACCGAACAAATAAGCAGTGTTTTCTGTAAGAGTTAAGTGGAAAGTGTTAAGTATACTTTTATGTTATTCAAGATACAACGCAAAGTGATATATTGCTATCAGCTCCTGGTAGAGGACGAAAGAGACTGAATGATCCCCCAAAACGGAGAAAAACCAAGAGAAATATAAGAGGTAAGGGTACCTATAATTTTTTATTCCAAGGGGGCGAGTCATATTGCTTTTAACAATTTCATCTAAATTAAATATCTGACATAAATAGCACAAAATAAAATCAATCTTAATTACTTTTTACTTATTTTCACACATAGGCCTACTTCTCTCCCTAATCTTACGGGATGTAATCACAAAAAGGCTGTTTATGGTTGTGGTGATTTGACAATGCAGGGTGTACAAAAATGTTATGCAACCTTTTCTGACAACTATTAAAAATAGACCAAGATAAATTCATATTGAAGCATACATCTCAAAGTTTTCCTACAAGAAGGCGTTCCGTCAAAGGCACTCGACCAGGAAATTCAGTTAATATCGGTTATTTTGTAAAAAGTAAGCAAAGGCATGACTTCAGTATGTAGTACTGCCTTTCTGAGAATGCTTGGAATCTCAAGTTTTTGAATACAGAATCTCAGTCGGAAATTTATGAGCACGGGCAGCATCCCTAAAGAAGATAGAGGTGGTGATAAACGTAGTAATGTTTTCATGAACCATAAGTAGTCAGTTATTAACTTTTATTTCCAGTTTGAAACGAGTCAATTCGCACTATGGTAAAGAAAGGTCCGCTTGGAAATATCTTCCCGGTAACAGTAGCATTAAAAAGTTGTCGACCGGGCAAGTTGGCCGTGCGCGTAGAGGCGCGCGGCTGTGAGCTTGCATCCGGGAGATAGTAGGTTCGAATCCCACTATCGGCAGCCCTGAAAATGGTTTTCCGTGGTTTCCCATTTTCACACCAGGCAAATGCTGGGGCTGTACCTTAATTAAGGCCACGGCCGCTTCCTTCCAACTCCTAGGCCTTTCCTATCCCATCGTCGCCATAAGACCTATCTGTGTCGGTGCGACGTAAAGCCCCTAGCAAAAAAAAAAGTTGTCGAAAATGTATTGCGCGGAAAGCAAGGATCTGTCGGTTAAATATGATTTTTTTTAGAGAGGTGTTTGTTACATCCTTCAACATTAGCTCCAAATCTCTAGCAACGGATGCCTGCTCTGAGTGCATCAGACTTAATGACCTAATTGTCGCATATAAAGTGCCTAATGAAAACGCTCAACTCATGACAAAGCTCTGGGTGCATACGCTAAAAGCAAAAGCATTTTATATAAAGATCTTAAAACTCCTGAAAAAACAGTTCAATTGTCATTTTATTGTCAGAAGAATATTATAAATCAGATCTAGGGGTATTAAAATCAGTCATGAAGCAAGAGAAAACAATATATCAGATGAGGCTGGAAACATTCTCAAATCAAGTTTCCTTGAAGAAAGAGAAGCTTTCAGATGTGGATTGTCTATTGACGAAATATTTTGGGTCCGAGTAGAGAAATATGAATGATTTGTCATTCTATAAAGATGTTGTGGAGGGTAATTCAGACAGAAATGAAGACCACGAAGAATTACATCATCCCACTGAAGAGGACGTTGACCTGAGAATGTGAACTGTTGTGTTAATTTTGATTTAATGTTCAAACATTTTCCATAGCAAAGGAAAAAACTCAGTATGTTGTCATTAAAAAAAACATGTTCAATATTATAAACACAGGTTGATTTTCAGAAAACTATTGTAATATTTTACATTTTATGGTAATTATAATAGTTTTTTCAAGTTTATGATTTCTGCTTAATTATAATTATAATAATAATATTACTTTAATCTAAATTATGAAATCATTTTCAAAATTCTCTCATTCCAGTGTACAATTTCAAAACTTTCTACATCCAAACAAAAATCTTAAATTATTTCACAAATAGCAAGCCTTGATTTTCACAGTTATGATTTAAATAAATGTGTGTTCACCCAACTATAAAACTGAAGCAGCTGGCTACTGCCACCATTGAGGAAAGGAGCTATTATTTTTCCGCGATTTTTACAAAATCGTTTATTACGGATGTAGGCAGTTTTGGAAGTGGAGTCTCCATATATTTCGTTGCCTCCGAAGAACTGTTGACACTTTTTTCCCTTCAAGTGTCTATCCTAGTCCATTATTAAATGATATTTCTAACAAAACTACAAAGTTCCACCTCATTCCACAAGCTATGAAAATACAGCGTTGGTCTGCGACGATGGTCAGTTAAGTGGCAGAAGCGTGTGATGGACTCCGACTGCCTTAGGTAGTTTCCACTATTATGCGCCATATCCACCAGGCTAGCACAATCCAAACATTTAGGCAACGAACTCCCACACCACAGAAAGAACGGAAGAGTGAAGAAGTTTGTCCTATTTGAAAGAAATAAAACCGATTTTGGCTCCGTGAATGAACCTGGGGAGAGTCCATGTGACTCCGGACAAAAGAGAGTGAAATGCGTCGTTGCCAGCCATCTGCAACATATGGATTCAGCAAGAGAATCCAACTAGCCTCTTTCACTCCAACTCCAGCACGTAACCTGCACGAGGTGTCCCGGCTAAACTGAGCAACCCAGTGGAGGTTGGGTAACCAATCCCAGTGGAAACCGGGTCAGTGAACCGATCAGTGCTGGGGGCTTCAGGGCTTACAACCCTGATAGTTAACAACTCGTTACCTTCGGATGACCTAACCTAATCACTTGTGTGATAGACTGTATCAAAAATGAAGTACAAACTTAATGAACATAATACCTCAGGTGGTAGACAATCCACAAGTAGGTCATCGGATTCTGGGGGACCTACACCTTCATGTAACCCAGTCGGATCTAAACGAAACTTGAAACGAAATATTACGTATCTAGCCACAATCAATATAAACTCCTTGATCAATACCGGAAAGCTTAAGCATACACTTGATGTGCTGAACGACAAGAACATCAGTATAGCAGCTCTCCAAGAGACTAGGTTTCCGGACGAAGAATCCATAGAGTCTCAAGGATATAGAATATATAAAGGGAAACCTTGTAAAAGATTAATGGAAAATGTACCATTCCTTGGGACTGGGTTTGCAGTATATCATCGACTGGTTACAAGCATACTTGACTTTTCATCACCAAACGATAGAACATCGGTGCTTTCCTTCAGATGGAAGAATAGGGGATACTCTATGATTAACTTCCACGCTCCTACCAATGACTCTAACAGGAAAAACCCGGAAATGACAAACCAGTACTAGGATGCCCTTGAGGAAACCCTGGGCAAAGTACCAAATCACCATACGACTATATTGTTAGGAGATTTCAATGCCCAGATCGGTAGAGAACAGAAATACCGGAAGATTGTAGGAAGATACCCTGCCCATAAGAGAACCAACACCAATGGGAAACGCTTAATCAGTGTCCACACCAAGTATGGATTACTTTTGATGTCTACAGCTTTCAAACACCTTCCCAGAAAGGCAATGACATTGCGATGCCCAAATAGCATGATGGGTGAATTCCAAATCGACCACGTAGCAACAGACAAGCTGCACCACAGGGATATTATGAATGTCACGGTGATACGAGGAGCCAACATTGATTCTGATCACTACCTGTCTCTGGTTAAAACGAACCTGAAACCACTAATAAGGACCACGGGTATGTTAGCAAAAAACACGAAGATTCCTAGGTTTGATATCACCAAACTCAAAGAAGACAGCACTAGTTACCAAGAGAGACTGATTCATAATACCAACAGGATTAACACATCTACAAAATGGGATCAACTTAGGGATGCCATAACAATAGCAGCTCAGGAAACAATCCCCAATAGACCTAACGGGAATAAGCATCCATGGTGGTCCAGAGAATGTGATAAAGCTATAGAAGCTAGGCGGCTAGCGTGGATCAAATGGAATGTACATAAGAACGAAGCTAATTTACAAGCCTTTATTGCACAAAGGAAAACTACGTCGAGCATCATAAGAGGGGCCAATAGGAAGCACAACCAGGAACTGATTAAGCAAGCAGAGGAGGATTTTGTAAGGAACAACTCTAGAGATCTATACAAGGGCCTCAAGCAACAAACAACCCAATTCGCTTCCCCTGCCTTACATCTCCAGAAACCATATGGATCCCTGTGTCTTAATGACAGCGATTGCACCAAGACCCTAGCTAACTATTTCAAAGGACTCTTAAATGTAGAAGAACCTATTGAACGTCTCCAAGTTACAGAACCAACTAACTGTGATATTGAGTTTATCCCTCCTCCAACCTGTGAAGAAGTCAGAGATATAATTAAACTACTCAAGAATAATAAAGCTTCTGGAAAAGACGGGATAGTAGCAGAAATGCTAAAACATGCCGGATAACACACCTTCAGGAGCATACATAAAGTAATTCTGGACATATGGACTAGTGAGAGGCTCCCAGATGATTGGACGACAGCCATTATCCATCCAATCCACAAGAAGGCAAGCAAAACAGATCCCAGTAACTAAAGAGCAATATAACTCCTTGCTGTTACCTATAAGATATTTTCCAAGATTCTGGAACGCCATGTAACAAGACAGTTGGATAAAGAGTTAGGAGAATATCAAGCAGGGTTCAGAGCATCGAGGTCCTGTACCGAGCAGATACAAAATCTGAAGACCATCCTTCAATACAGCAAGTCCGACAATGGGTAGCTATATTTGTCGACTTACAGGAAGCATACGACTCAGTAGACAGAATTACTCTTTATAAGACGTTAAGAGAACTAGGACTTAACGACAAGATCAATAGGCTGGTGTAAGCCACCTTGCACAATACCACAGCCAGAGTAAAGTTTAGAAGACAACTCTCGGAGAGTTTCGCCATCAAAACAGGGGTGAGGCATCTCATGCATATTATTTAATTGCGTTCTGGAAAAGATCATTAGATCGTGGATGAGATTCCTTCCACAGAACACTGGATTACGGATGGGGATTAAAGCCGACAACCTAAGGATACCATGCCTAGCCTTTGCAGACTATCTGACTTTATTGGCAAATGACATACAGGAGGCTACTACTCATCTCCAAACACTGCACGCAATAGCGGCTAAAACGGGTCTTTTGATCAACTTAGGAAAGACCGAGTTTGTTACTAACATCAAAGATGCCCCTGGAATGATGAGAGTCAGTGATATCTACATCAAGAGAGTCAAAAGTGTAAAGTACCTTGGGGAATGGTTCTCAGAAGACCTCAGCGAAACAATGGCTCTTGAACACAGGAGACTCAAACTAGATAAGGCTTACCATGCCTGTAGAAAACTATATGCTTCAAAAAATCTGTCGATGAATATCAAACTAAGACACTACAATGCAGTAATCAGACCTTCAGTCCTCTATGCAGCAGCGTGTCTATATTTAACTAAGAAGACACTATTAAGAGCCCTCGAGGTACAAGGAAGAAAGTTCCTGAGACGGATAGTGGGACCAAGAATTTTACCAGATGGAAGCCGATGATATCAATCAAATCGTGAGCTATATCAACACCAAAAAATCTCATAGATGTCATCAGAAGAAGGCGACTGGCTTTTTACGGACACCTATCCAGAATGGACTCAAATAGGTTATCCCATAGGATCTTCAAGGCTGCTAACAAGGGCAAAGCTACTGGAGTCGTGTGGATTAAGCAAGTGGAGAAGGACCTTTCGGAACTCCATATAAATCAAAATGGCATAGCTGATCGGAGTAACTATCATACAACTCTTAAAACGAAATCCTTTGTAACATTCCTCACAGAAGTTACCCACAGACCAAAAGACGAGACCAGGAAATGATCTGAGAACGTAAGATTGAATTTAGCCGGAAAATGAAGGACTACTGGGCTATCAAAAAAGCTCGAGGTACCTACAAGAAAACAGCTGCCAAACCAACCGCTAAGAACACCAATTGTGGCAAACAACAACGATGACATCAAGAAACAGTTAAAACACAAGCACCGTGGTCCGTAGATGGCCCTAACGAAAGAAAAAACCGATTTCATTAATCAGATGTGGAAACATTAGCATATTTATTTCGAGGTCAAAAATATAGTTAAATGCAGAACAATTTGGTATGAATGTGGTACTACCCTGCATAACTCGAGATGTCTGGCGACCCTGTCAAGTAGGCCTCCTGCGTTTCACCTCCACGCTCCCAGTTTGGGAATCCCTAGCGAGAGAAAGAATGAGGTGGAAGATTACCGGCTATATTATTGGAAATTATCCGTAATGGCCCATAAACGTTGATTTAGAGCTCGGAAAAACCTTATTAAATCTGTTTCGGAACCGAGAAGTACTAATGAATTTGTTTAACAAGTAATGATACATGAAGCAATTATATATTCGTTTAAAACGTGTAATAAATCTCTTGTAGGAGTTATGTTTATATATCTGCGAGTGTTGTAGGAATACGATAATTGTGCCAGTAGCATTATGCTAATTACTTTATTTCCTTCGGAAGCTCTCCTGTTATTTACCACTCATAAACACGCAACTTTAAAGTTATTTAAGAGGCTTAGGCGCGCCATGTGACCTTGACAAAGCCCCTTATAACAGGTTCCCAACACGGGTCACTACACCCTGAGAGCTATTTTAATAACTTCGAAACGATAGAACGAGAGCTTCCCAGAAGAAATGAGTCAACATCATTACTGGCCATTGTTACCGGGTGTATAGGAATGGTCCCTTCATGCCTTTCATTACAGCTCTGTATTGTTGTATTACTATTGCTTCCTACTATGTGTCCTTCATCTTCGCATCATTCAATGCACATTCGACACACATCCGAGCTTGTGTGCTAATCACTTTCACTCTTTCAAATACATTTGCAAGAAATAACACCGGACGAAAATGTGCTGAGTGATGGGAAAATAAGCGGTAGTTATTATGTGTCCAAGTTAAATATCAGTTCATTGCAAGAAATGATGTCGGGTTATTTTACTTACAGGGCATTAATCATTTAATTAAAAACAGAAATGTAATAATAATAATAATGATAATCGTATGGCCACAGATTAATTTGACACCATCTGGCTGTCCGCTCTTCAATTTAGACGTTCCGTTTTACTCTAGGTCTATTAGATGACAGAGTAAACCAAGTCTCTCTCGGGCGTGCATGGCTGAGCTTTAATTAATTTTGTCGGGGGAACGTAAAATGTGTCACCAGAAATCTTTTACATGCCGACGTCATACTATATGGAGTGTGGAATGAACTTTTCTTTCGCCCTTCAAAATCCCACTACATTTGTCGGGTTTGAACCCGCTATCTTAGGATCTGGAGGCCGACACTATACCACTAATTCACAGATGGATAAAGAAGAAGAAGGAGAAGAAGAAGAAGAAAGAAGAAGAAGAAGAAGAAGAAGGACTCAATATCCACAAAAGCCAGACTCCGACACTACCACACTGTTGTCCTCCCTGAGGCACTCTACGCAACTGAGACATTAGCACTTACCATTAACATCAAGGACATTGAGAAAATTGAACGACAGGTACTGAGTAAGATATTCGGGCCCAAGTTTCAAGAGGGTATATGGATGCGAAAAAGCTCGGAAGAACTCTATGCATTAACTGAGCGATTCACTTCAGTCGCATGCAAACGGCGTATGAAATTTTATGGACATTTAGCACGAATGGATGACTCACGACTGACTAAGAAAATATTTCTTATTATCAATGGAAACCGACAAACCAAAGTTCGCTGGCTAGTGGATGCACGAAAGGACCTCGCAGAAGTCAACATTGATCCAATGGCAACCACAAGGAATACATACAGACAAAACATCAACAGCCATAAATTTGCACCCAAGAATCCATCTGAGAAAAGCTTGAAACTCAAAAACTCATGGTCACAAGAAAGACGGCAGGCCCATAGTGAAAGGATGAGGAAGTTTCGGGAAGATAAGAAGAACAAGAAGATGAAGAATACCAGTGCTATTTAATGGTTCCACGTGCTCCTTAAGGTTTTTTTTTTTTTTTTGCTAGTTGTTTTACGTCGCACCGGCACAGATAGGTCTTACGGCGACGATGGGACAGGAAAGGGCTAGGAGTGGGAAGAAAGCGGCCGTGGCCTTAATTAAGGTACAGCCCCAGCATTTGCCTGGTGTGAAAATGAGAAATCACGGAAAACCATTTTCAGGGCTGCCGACAGTGGGGTTCGAACCTACTATCTCCCGAATACTGGATACTGGCCGCACTTAAGCGACTGCAGCTATCGAGCTCGGTGCTCCTTAAGGGGCTAAACGAATATATATATATATAAAATAATAATAATAATAATAATAATAATAATAATAATAATAATAATGCCGGGCTGAGTGGCTCAGACGGTTGAGGTGCTGGCCTTCTAACCCCAACTTGGCAGGTTCGATCCTGGCTCAGTCCGGTGGTATTTGAAGGTGCTCAAATACGACAGCCCCGTGTCGGTAGATTTACTGGCAAGTAAAAGAACTCCTGCGGGACTAAATTCCAGCACCTCGGCGTCTCCGAAGACCTTAAGAAGTAGTTAGTGGGACGTAAAGCAAATAACATTAATAATAATAATAATAATAATAATAATAATAAAGTGTATTTAAAGCACTAGGCTGGTTTTTGTCAACGCAAGTTTGAGAGAACGGATGGACCGATTGACACCGTAAAGCATTCTCACGAAAGCTCTTTGGTCTGTAGATTTGCAGAGTGTCTTTAAATGCGTAAACATTTCTCGCCGTGTATGTTTAAATTATTAAAGAAAAATGTACCATTTTAATTGGCTAATGCGCTCACCAGTAATTCAAGGCCACCTGCTGGTCCACTGCCGACCATGTGCGTGACGAGAATTTTAAAGGGCGCACACGCATGCACCGTCTAGCATCACGTCTCTTCGCTGTAGTCTAACGTAACTGAGCGGTCAGTCGTGGATTCGCGGTTTGTCGAGAGTATTTCACGTTGAATACACAAACATTCATCATCATTATTTTTCATCTCCAGTTTCCCAGGTGTGGTGTACAAGCATTTGCCATTTCTTTCTTTCAGAGTAGAGTATCTGTTCCTCTATATCTTCCCTTTTCACATTTTTGCCTTCCTGCTGGTCTTTTTCGTCTCACTTCTCTGTCATAAATATTGTCCACCTAATTTACTGTCATGGAAACCCGAAGGATTGTACCTATACTAGGTGATGGAAATTGCTTATTTAGAGCAGTTTTGTACTGTTTATATCAAAACGGAGAACGTCATCGTGAGCTGCGTTTGCACACTGCTGCAAAATATCGTATGGCTTTTAGTGCCGGGATATCCCAGGACGGGTTCGGCACCCCAGGTTGAGGTCTTCCTACTTGACTCCCGTAGGCGACCTGCGCGTCGTGATGAGGATGAAATGATGATGAAAACAACACATACACCCAGGCCCCATGCCATTAGAATTAACCAATTAAGGTTCAAATCCCCGACCCGGCCGAGAATCGAACCCGGGACGCTTTGAACCGAAGGCCAGTACGCTGACCGTTCAGCCAACGAGTCGGACACTGCTGCAAAAATTCTTGCTGACTGGGATAATTATAAGGATTTTATTCTTGGCGATCAGTGTTATCACCTTCTCCTCAACAACCAACGTGAGTATGAAAGTCTCATGTTTCTGCACGGTGAATACGTTCATTATTATTATTATTATTATTATTATTATTATTATTATTATTATTATTATTATTATTATTATTATATACACTCAACTCATCACAATAGTAACCACTACAGGAGCACTGGAAAGTGAATACATCCCTCCATATGGGGTTAGAAAATATGTCAAAATATTTTAGTTATATGTTAGTAATGATTATTATCTATATTATTTAAAAAGTTTACTACAGACAGCCTTGTCCAGTCCCTCCGGCCGTTATACTGGACCAGAATTCTCTCCGCATTTTCCCGCCGGTGAATTATCAGGCATTGACAGGTCTCTAATTTCAGTCAACTTTAAGCAATCCGAACACTAAATCAATACAATCTCTACTCGGCAGGTTTAACAGGGTTAAGGAGTAACTTCTACGTAAATATATTGGCGACGTTAAACGATTGAAAATGACAGGGTCTATAGGTAAATCTGCAGTTGCAACCAAACTTGGTACACAACATATGACTTATATCTGGAGAAAAATGCTGTGGAGGTAGAAAATTCCTAGCACCCCTACGATTGGGTGTTGGGAAGGAGTGACATAAAGAAAATCATGAAAAATGACCAATATTAGTGTCGAATCCATACCTTTCGGGATAGCTGAGGTTAACAGTGACACTCCGGAAACTGTTTATGTCTATATGTGTCTTTCTTCCACGGTATTTCACTCCAAACAGTGTGTGCGCCCCGCGAAATTCAGAATGTATTGCGAGCTAGGATAAGGCTTCTCCTGCAATTATTGGAGTTATCCTTTAATGATTTGATTTTATGATTACTCAATGTTGGCTGAACTTACAATTAGTGACCTGTCAATGTCCGATGATTCACCGACAGGTAATTCCGGAGAGAATAAAACAAATATGAAGCAAGTCGGTCCAGTAGAACGGACGGACGGACAGAACAAAACACTTTATAGGATACGTTTTTAATATATAGCTTATTATTATTATTATCATTATTATTATTATTATTATTATTATTATTATTATTATTATTATTATTATTATTATTATTATTGTCCGACTCGTTGGCTGAATGGTCGATGTACTGGCCTTCGATTCAGAGGGGTCCCGGGTTCGATTCCCGAGCGGGTCGGAGATTTTAATCGCTTCTGAATTAATTCTTCTGGCTCGGGGACTGGGTGTATTTGTCCGTCCCAACACTCTCCTCACCATATTCAGACAACATACCACACTACCAACGACCACAGAAACACGCAATAGTGATTACATCCCTCCACATAGGGTTGACGTTAGGAAGGGCATTCGGCCGTAAAACAGGGCCAAATCCACATGTACGACGCTGTTCGCACCCGCGACACCACAGGTGTGGGGAAAAAGCGGTAACAAAAAAAAAGAAGAAGATTATTATCATTATTAGACCAAGCGTCATTCCTAACGTCGCTTGATTTTTCAGGTGAAAATTCCAACCCAGGTGTCCTGGGATTCGAACTCGGCCATGCGGGTGGAAAATCAGCGTCTTAGGCAGTGCATTAATGAAAGCAAAGCGAACTTCGTCCAGGTCGTGAAGGCATTGAAAGAGTGGAAATTCTTCCGTTACCATATGTATAACCTTCGACACGAGGTAGAGTGGTTAAATTATAACCTTCCGTCCCACCACCACCACCACACGGAAATCAACCAAGTACTGATTTCTGGTGTAGGCTGAGTGAAACCAACGACCATGAGCTGCTTCAGAAGTGCAAGTCTCAATTTCTAAATATTATCGAACCCACGTCCCTCTGGATGAATCGAGCACGCCTTTACCACATCGGCTAGGCATACCACACTGCAGTATTCACGCCCCTTCTAGTTTACTTTACAAGCAATTTTGACTGGAATAACGTTTCGTATGATGAATTGGAATTTATATTTACGCAACTGTCGGTATTTTGGATCATTGTGGTCAGCCACGTGAATCTCTCTCATTTTCAAAACAACTTCGTGCTTGCTGGTGCAGAAGTACGTCACACCCAGGAGTCGATGTCCGATTACAACCTGGAAGTGGCAAGTTATTATGTTCGGACTGGTATGTAACCCGAGTCGTGTTTCCTCCTCGTGTTGACACGGAAATTGCGCCCTGAGGAGCAGTGTGAGGTAATGACAAAGAGCCTAGGTAGCTACTTTAATTACTGCATTTCGCTTAGCGAACGTGCTTCAAGGTATAACAGGAACGAAAACAATGTCGTTGATTTCCGTTAACAAGTCGCTAAGGTTTTACATATTCATCCTTGAGCTACGCCGAAATATATCTGAACATGAACTTTAATTTGGTATTTTTTGTTTCCTTTATTATAATGTTTAAATATCACCTTGACATGCTATGCTAGTTCAGACCGAACACGTGTGAGTTCCTCTATGTGAGGAAAAGTAGTGCCGTATTTTTAACTCGCAAAAACGTTTCTCTCAGAACAGGTAATAGAATTTAAATTCCATTTGGGGCAACATAACATTTTAAATTCACATGTTCTTGATTGTTTTGTTCGGTAAGAGGTATAATTACTGGTCATATAGTTCGGCTATTTCCCATAATTTAAGTCAAGAGAACTTACGCAAAAAGCAGTAAAATAAACTTTTCTAGTGCAAATCTCAGTCCATCTCAAGACCTAAGAAACCTAAACATCGTCATAATCTTCACTCTTCTATCAAGTGGTGATTATTCTCCTCTGTAGTGAACTTACTGAAAACTACAAGCTACCCTTAAATGAAGAGAAGAACCTTGAAACTGTAGTTTAAAAAAAAGTATATGAACACATTACCTGTTACAGTTTCACGTGTTTATTCTAATTCCTTTGAAGTCATGTAAGAGATAACATCAAGTAACTTCTGGAACCCTATTTCGTAGCCGAAGAATTGCTGTAGGACTATTCCTTCTCAAGCAGCCTGTCTTTTCCTCCGTCCATCCACTGTTCTGCTCGTGTCTTTTTTGGAAGCACTTGAGGTTGTTTATTAGGACTCCTTACTGTGCTCGATGTGAGCTACCTTACCCCTTTTCTTCTTCTTCTTCTTCATCTTTGTTCGTTTTGGCCGACTATGGAACACGTTAATTCGAATTCAGCTTCATCTGTTTCTGGGCTTTAATCCTCGTCCAGTTCCTTCATCCTTTCACTCTGCTATCTCTTCCTTTCTTCTGTTCATGGCGCTTGGGTACGGGATCTAATTTTCCTCGAAACCTCTTGATGGACTTGATCCTCGACTTATAAGCATCCCTGTTGATGATTTCCGTTCCTAGTATTCCCATTTCTCCCAGGTCCTTCTTCATCTCCTGATACTAGCGCACTGTAGTCTTCCTGATTACAAAAAACTTTAGTATCTGATTGGTCAGTCTTCCCGGGTTCATTCTGTAGATATGTCCGAAGAACATGGCTTTCCTCTTGCGGATGGTATCTGAGATCTTTTCTATCTTGAGCTATAATTATTGGTTACCTTTCTTTCTGTATGACCCATCCTCTGTTCTTTGGGGTCCCAATATATTCCTCAGCATCTTTCCCTCCACCAGTTCCAACTTCCTGATCATTCCCGATTTTGTCTTCCCTCTTTATTATTATTTAGTACCTTTTTATTCTTTTACTTACTGATATCAAAAAATTAATCAAAAGTATCTGCATTAATACTGACTTTAAAATGAAAGAATTGTCGATTATTAAAAATGAAACGGGAAATATAAGGAAAAAGAAGTTCAGGTGATCTTCCCCTTGTTTGGGCAAATGAGCTTATATTACTTTCAGTCTTAAGTAACTCTTCCTCACGGTAAAACCACGGGCAGCTTCGTCATTGACGTAGATAGTTAATGATGTGATCTTCTCCACAATTGCATTACGATAGTCCTCTTCCCTAAGATCACTTATTTTTCACAGTAATGACCAACTATTTGTTGACAGAATACAACAGAGATAAATAAGCATATTCTTCTTCTTCTTCTTCTTCTTCTCCTCTTCGTTTAGGCCTACGATGGCCCGCGAGGTTCTTAACTCTTGTGAGCTTTTTTTCTTCATCTTAGCCTAGCATTCCTTTATTCTAGCGCTATGGATGTCTTTTCTTTCTTGAGTCCATTTCACTCCTATTCCTGGACGCAGTGATTTAGCTGTTAGTTACTGGAGAGAGTCAGAGAGTCTTGATTAACTTTCTGAACTTATCTCGGTTGTAAATGTCAATGTGATCAATGTTTAGGCATTGTAGGTCTTTCCGAACTAAATTTGTCTATTTGGAATTTGTTGCTTTCCCTCTAGATACAGTGTTGAAGATCCTTGAAGTGAGTCTCTGGCATTCTGACTATGTGACCATAGAACATTAGTCTTCTCTTCCTCATAGCTGTTGTAATGCTCTCTAACAGTTCCTTGTTGTGCCCGATTCTGTACCCATCTCCTTCTTTAATGGGACCCATAATCCTTCTGAGGATCTTTCGCTCTTTCAGTTCCAGTTTTCTGAGTTGTCCTTTCCGGGTCATGTTTAGGCATTCTGAGGCGTACAGTACAGATGGTCTTACTACGATGGTGTAGTGTCTAAGTTTAAAATGCAAGGTGGGGGATTTAGACTTGTATATGGTCTTACGAAGATGATAAGCTCTTTCTAATTTAGTGCATCTACTCTTCATTGCAACGTCCTCATTAACATTTGGGGTTATCCATTCTCCAAGATATTTGAATGAGTTGGCCTTGTGTATTATTTTGTCCCCCAAAGAAATGAAGTTGGGTGCTTCCCCGATGTTGGTCAGAAATTCTGTTCTGTTGACAGCGATCTTCAGTCCTACTTTAGCTGCTATGCGTTCGAGGGAGGATAGCTGGTACGTAGCTTATTTATTTATTTATTTATTTATTTATTTATTTATTTATTTATTTATTTATTTATTTATTTATTTATTTATTTATTTATTTATTTCTTGGAGCCGCCTGAGGACCACTGTGCTTGTGCTTTAACTGTATTGTAGTTTTCGATTCTTGCCGCTTCTGGTGTTGTTAATGGTAGGTTTGGCTGCTGCTTTCTTCTTGGTACACTGACCATTTCTGTTGGCCTAGTATTTCTTCATTTTCTTGTTGAACTCTATTTTGCGTTCCTCGGACCATTTCCTCATATCATTGTGGTTAGCTTATGTAAGGGATGTTAGGAAGGGTCTCATTTCGATTGTTGAACGGCAGTTGCTTCTGTTAATTATGATGGCATTATTAATATTAAGTTCTGCCAGATCCTCCTCTACCTGCTGTATCCACTGGCTACTTTTAGGATCTTATATGACTGCGTGTGAGAATGCATTCTATACACGTGTCCGTAGTAGAAAGCCAGTCGTTTTCTTCTGATGGCATTTTTGAGGATTTCTTGGTGTTGCTACATTTCACGGTTTGGTTTGTACCATCAGCTTCCATCTGATAGGACCCTTGGTCCTATTATCCTTCTCAGGAACTTCCTTTCTTGTTCTTCGAGGGGTCTTAGTGGGGTATTCTTAGAGATGACACTCTGCTTCGTAGAGAACTGACGGTCTGACTGTTGCATTATAGTGTCTTAGCTTGACATTCATCGATAAGTGTTCTGAAGCGTACAGCTTTCTGCAGTCATGATATGCATTGTCTAGTTTGATTCTCCTCTGCTCGAGAGCAACCATTTCACTAAGGTCTTCTGAAATCCATCTTCCAAGGTACTTCACAGTTTTTGCTCTCTTGATATGCTTAGTATCACTGACTCTCATTGTTCTAGGGGCGTCTTTGATTTTGATAATGAACTCGGTATTTCCGATGTTATTTATTTATTTATTTATTTATTTATTTATTTATTTAATTTATTTATTTATTTATTTATTTATTTATTTATTTATTTATTTATTTATTTATTTATTTATTTATTTGCCTTGTTTTGCTTCTCGTAGTTATGGCTATAAAACCTTCTCTTATACTAAACAACTACATTAAACCGATACAATTAAATGAAGTAGGAAATGATGTTTTGAATTGACCCATAACATAATAATAGAAATCACAATTGAGTGAAAAGTAAATATTTCTTATATTGGTTTGTATATGACGAACTTGACGTCAGACTCCGTAACTCGTCTGGTGTGGAGTTCTAGTAGAGTTAGTACAGCAGATAGATCGAAGGAAGATAATTAATGAAATTAAATAAGGAATGAAAGAAGATAAAGAAAGAAAAGGAAGTATATAAAAAAATTAAGAAGGAAGGAGAAAAGTAAACATCTGCAAAATGAAATAGTAACAAAAAGAAAGAAAGAAAGAAAGAAAGAAAGAAAGAAAGAAAGAAAGAAAGAAAGAAAGGCAGAAAGAAGTGAAGAGAAATTAAAGGAATGAAAGAAACGCGGACAGAACTAAGTTAACGATAAATATCCTTTACAAGAAAGAAAGAAAGATAGAAAGAAAGAAAGAAAGAAAGAAAGAAGAAAGGAAAATGAAAGCGGAAATAAAGGATTAAACACAGGAAGAAAATAAAAAAGAAAGGTCAGAATAAAGTAAAAGGAAACATAAATCTTAAAGATATTTCAAAAAGGACATAAAAAGGGTTGAAGAACCTGGTGACTGACACGGCACAGCACGTGTTCATAGTCATGTCTCGTTAGCCATCGCAGAACCTCTTCGCACTACTGGTTCATTACTAGGTCACAGAGGGTGGGTGTCGGGTGTAACACACCGCTACCAGTGAGCAGTGACCTCATATTTGACCCACCTGCCTGGCGCGGCCTTCACCTCGAACCTCATTCCCAGCCTCGACCGCTCTGGGCCGCGCGTCCCACTCCTGTGATTAATATACTACCAACGAAGAGGCTCGCACTCTGACAACCTGAAACACAGCTCGTGCTGGTTTGCAAAATAATTAAAGTAGGTCAACCTAAAAACATAATCAAAAGAGCCAAAGAACAACGTGTGCAACATCGTTCATAAGGGGCCTGGCTTTCATGGGCAGAACTTCCGGGATAGCAAATTGCTCTGGGACATGTGGAAGGTCTCCAACTTCCAGCTACGGCATATTTATACGAGGTTCGCAGTCCATATATTTCACGGGATACCATAGGCTAAACTAGATGATATCTGAAAATGTTAACTGTGCGACATGAAATAGGCGATATTCCTTAATGACAGTGCGAGAAGAACATTTTTCTTACCGAGTGAGCTGGCCCTGCGGTTAGAATCGCACAGCTGTGAGCTTGCATTCGAGAGATAGTGGGTTCGAACCCCACTGTCGGCAGCCCTGGAGATTTTTTTCCGTGGTTTACCATTTTCATGCCAGGCAAATGCTGGAGCTGTACATAAATTAAGCCCACGGCCGCTTAGTTCCCACTCCTAGCACTTATTTATCCCAGCGTCGCCATAAGACCTACCTGTGTCGATGTGACGTAAAACATACATACATTATCATTATAGAATGTTATGCCTTTCAGCGTTCAGTCTGCAAGCCTCTGAGAATTTACTAAACGTCGCCACAATCCTCGATTTGCAGCTAGTGTTGTGGCCTCATTTAGTTCTATATCTCTTATCTTTAAATTTTTAAAAACAGAGTCTAACCATCGTCGTCTTGGTCTCCCTCTACTTCTCTTACCCTTCATAACAGAGTCCATTATTCTCCTAGGTAACCTGTCCTCCTCCATTCGCCTCACATGACCCCACCACCGAAGCCGGTTTATGCGTACAGCTTCATCCATCGAATTCATTCCTAAATTAGCCTTTATCTCCTCATTCTGAGTTCCCTCCTGCCATTGTTCCCACCTGTTTGTACCAACAATCATTCTTGCTACTTTCATGTCTGTTACTTCTAACTTATGAATAAGATATCCTGAGTCCACCCAGCTGTCGCTCCCGTAAAGCAAAGTTGGTCTGAAAACAGACCGATGTAAATATAGTTTCGTCTGGGAGCTGACTTCCTTCTTACAGAATACTGCTGATCGCAACTGCGAGCTCACTGCATTAGCTTTACTACACCTTGATTCAATCTCACTTACTATATTACCATCCTGGGAAAACACACAACCTAAATACTTGAAATTATCGACCTGTTCTAGCTTTGTATCACCAATCTGACATTCAGTTCTGTTGGATTTCTTACCTACTGACATCAATTTAGTCTTCGAGAGGCTAATTTTCATACCATACTCATTGCACCTATTTTCAAGTTCCAAGATGTTAGACTGCAGGCTTTCGGCACAATCTGCCATTAAGACCAAGTCGTCACCATAGGCCAAACTGCTTACTACATGTCCACCTAACTGAATCCCTCCCTGCCATTTTATACCTTTCAGCAGATGATCCATGTAAAATACAAACAGCAAAGGTGAAAGATTACAGCCTTGTCTAACTCCTGTAAGTACCCTGAACCAAGAACTCATTCTACCATCAATTCTCACTGAAGCCCAATTGTGTAAAAAAAAAAACACGTTTCTTTAATTGATAATTATACTTCCTGGGAACGTTGTGCTTTGTAATGTGTAATAAAAATTGCTTAATATGTACCATATATAGGGGCTGCCTGGCCGAGACGGTAAAGGCGTGCTCGGTTCACCCGGAAGAACGTGGGTTCGAATCCCCGTCAGAAAGTCGTAAAAATTTAAGAAACGAGATTTCCACTTCCGGAGGTGCATATGGCCCTGAGGTTCACTCAGCATACACCAAAAATGAGTACCAGGTTCATTCCTGAAGGCAAAGGCGGCCGGGCGTAAAGCTAATCACTCTACCCCAACACGTGCCGAGGTTAACAATGGTGGAAGCCTTTACCTTCCACTCCTCCAAGGACCTTCATGGCCTGTACGAAGGTGACTTTGCTTTCTTTTTTTTCTTTTTTCTTTTTTTTTTACAATATGTGATCTGAAAATGCTCAAAATAGGGAATACTTACACGGTTCACAATTATTCAAAGGAAAGTTACAAGAAAAAAATGGTTGACCTTCTTGTATGTACATAATACAAAATTGAAACGTCGTCTACTGTCTCTTAAAATTGCTTTGTAGTTCGCTGTAACTCCTCTCATCATCACAAGAACTTATAGGAGCCATTCTAAACCTTGCAACATCTTCAGGAGATAAATCAGAATTCAACCATTCAATTTGCACTGATTTTTCACATATTACTGTATCCTGGATTCTTGGGTAGCACTGCGTATTGTGTTAGTTTTTTGTGGCAGGCATTACAAAAAATTACTTTACCATCTGTTGGTAGTCCTTCATTCGGATAATCATTTACATACAGTCATAATTTTACAGATGAGACCTTACGATCTGGTGGCATTTTAACTATTTAATGTCGAACTCGTTGGCGAGTCTCAGATAAAATACCAAAGGAAAAATCTTTGTCCAAACGTGAATCAATTCTCTTAGAGCCTTCTCGAAATCCGAAGTGTCCATCGAGAAGCGTTATAAGCTCTTATGGATAGAAGATCTTAACAAGGTATGTTGACTGTATCCCGTGAAATAATGATGTACACTGGACAGTGTGATGAGTTTCTTTAATCGCATGACTAGTTCACGAAAATTCCCACGATAAGCTGAAAACGATTATGTGACCCTCAACTCCAATATAATTTGATATCTAAACTACCTAAATTGTACTTTTACAAGTATTCTTCTTCGACCCTAGTGGGATCGCTGGTTCAGCGTATATCGTACATGGTATGTTGGCCCAGTTTTATGACTGGATGCCCTTCCTGGCGTCTAATCCTATGTGTACATGTGTGTTCCAGAATTGCATGTTTATGTGGTGGTTGGCAGTCTGGTGTGTTGTAAGGAAATGAACTTCGTAATTTTTCAAGTGAAAAGGAAATCCACAGCCTGTTTTCAATTATTCGACCGGGTCAGGAATGGAATGAATGAAGTCCCCACCTAGCGGCAAGGATAGGAATTGTGCCGGCTGTTGAAGCCTGTCACACTCCTCTGGGGCAATGATTAATGACTGACAGATGAAATGAAATTATATAGGAGAGCGTTGCTGGAATGAAAGATGGCAGGGAAAGCCGGAGTACCTGGAGAAAAACCTGTCCCGCCTCAGATTTGTCTGACATAGAGTAACCGGGATTTGAACCACGGAACCCAGCAATGGGAGGCCGGCGCCCTGCCACCTGAACCACGGAGGCTCAATATTTCAAGTAATAACTATTAATAGGTATTTGACCGATTTAGAATAGGCTGTCGGATTGGTATACATCGTTAGAATTTTTTTCGTACTCAACCGCACCGTATCATTTTATGGTACGTTTGCCTGTTCTGAAGACATCTCCTATTCCGGTAGATGGCATCTCATGCATCAGCATATGTCAAAGCATTTCTCTTCTGCCCTGTCTTCATGGCTTATCTTTCTGGTTGTTTGGGTAGAGAGTTTTTGATAAGAGAATATGGAAGCGATGGATTTCCAAGTCGCCTTTGTGGCGTATATAGGATATTTTAACCGATTCAAGATGTATTTGTACGATTCTTGGCCTTTCGAGAATGTTAATTGCCCATATATCTGAGGTATTTATTTTTCTTTAATCTTCTTTTGGTCTGATAATTGGGTTAGTAAGGCTTCTCTCATTACAGGTGTTTCTAATTTATATGTGTGTTAACTTTGCTTTTACACGCTTCTTTCGATATTTTCCGTTACCGATCCACTATGTTTATTTTGAAAACAGAAGGTGACTCGGATTCATGTGTAGGTGTGTGTATGGGATCGTTCGTTGTGTGATGTCTGAGACCTTTTACTCGTGTCGCTTCTTTAACATACCGCTTGAGCTCATGATCTATTATTTTATCACTTGTTCTGTATATTTCATGTCCACCATATATACGTAGCATGAATACGAGCTAACAACGCAATTGATTTCTTTTCTGTGTGTATTGGATAGAAACACCCCGTCTTCCTATCATGGACCACTTTATGGTCCGTATTTCATGTCTGAGCTCGAGAGCGGTTGTTTATTTAGTTATGTGCTGCCTGGCTGACGTTCCTATGCGTCTGGCCTGTGTCCCCTCATCGGCGACCTACACACGATGGTCTCTGTGTGGGCGAGGGTGCTTCTGGCCTTTGGATCCGTGGTACCATTTGTGTCTAATTTACTTACTTATTATTCATTACGCATTGCCTTCATTGGCTTTCTTGACCTATTTGCTAGTTTATTATATTTTATTCTTAACGCAACGCCTTTCTATTTTATCTTTGTTTATTTGGCGTGCAACCATGGAAACCTCCCCTTTTTCCCTTTCTCTTTGCTTTAACTGTATGAGCTCGGCGCATCCTTCCCTCTTCTTTCGTTTTAAGTTCTTTTACTGAACGATCTTTTATTCTCGGAGATATGGTTTTTGTTTATTCGGGTGTTATTGTTGGGGCATTATGTCTTATCCTTTCGACTGGAACGGAGAATGTTATGATAGAGTTCTGTTCCTCCTTTAACTTACGGTCGCTTGGACCTGATATGCATAAAAGAAATACTTTGAACTCACCTGAAATTATGTTCCTCATTTAATTGAGGTAGATGCAATGCCATTGTACCTGAGTTTTCATCTCGATTTACTTTAAGGTAAGAGAGAGAGAGAGAGAAGGTGTGATAAACTGTGATTACTACTTATTTTGACTAAGCTTGCATCCGGGAGATAGTAGGTTCGAATCCCACTATCGGCAGCCCTGAAGATGGTTTTCCGTGGTTTCCCATTTTCACACCAGGCAAATGCTGGGGCTGTACCTTAATTAAGGCCACGGCCGCTTCCTTCCAACTCCTAGGCCTCTCCTATCCCATCGTCGCCATAAGACCTATCTGTGTCGGTGCGACGTAAAGCCCCTAGCAAAAAGAAATAATATTTTGACTAATGGCCACGTACAACTACGGTAAACAATTAGATTATTTGACCTCCTCGTTTTCCCTATGTCGGTTTATGTGACCTTTTGATTTTTCTCTCCTTAGTAAACTTATGTGTTTGCCTTATTCCTGTTCTACTTTAATTGCTTTGTGTCTCTTACATGTGTATTATCTATCTAAGAGGCCCAGGCCCAGTTCCTGGCAGTTTTTGCCAGTTTTGACCAAATCCACTCTGCTGGGTCTTTGTTGTGTTCTTAGTTGTACTGCAATACCTAAAGTTGAGGGTTGCTGGACCGAACCCCGACAGAATAGCTACTTAGCGAACTTGGTGAAGGGTTCACCTTTTTATACTCAAGGTTGCAGGTACAAACCCAGCGCAGTCAGTTGACATTTAAGAAAGCTTAAATGTCAAAGTCGTAAAAGAACTGCGGGAATAAGTTCTGGCAACTCGGCGTCCCCGTAAACCGTAAAAGTAATTAGTGGAAAGTGAAGCCAAAAACATTATTATTATTATTATTATTATTATTATTATTATTATTATTATTATTATTATTATTATTATTATTATTATTATTATGATTATTATTATTATTATTAAATGTCAAAGTTCAGTATTGATACCAAGGACCGACGATCTAGATGCTTGGGCCCTTAACATGATGTTGATAAATATTTACACTTTTAAAGAATTAATTCACACAGCAAAATTCCGCTATTACGGTTGAATTATTTCAGTAGGGTTAAAATCATTATTATTATTATTATTATTATTATTATTATTATTATTATTATTATTATTATTATTATTATTATTATTATTATTATTATTATTATTATTATTATTATTATTATTATTATTATTATTATTTCCAATCTCAACATAGTTGGTCGGCACTTAAAGTGCGAAAGTATTGTATTTAAAGAACATTAAGGAACCTTTATTCCGTTACGGTAAAAGTTCTAGAAATCTAACATATCTTAAGTCCGTCTATAGTTGAAGAGACAGTAAACAAATAATATTAGGCCTATTATTATTATTATTATTATTATTATTATTATTATTATTATTATTATTATTATTATTATTATTATTATTATTATTATTAACAGTATTTCGAATAACGGTAAGACATAGTCCTGTCATAGACAGACAAAAAATCTCGACGCCGAAGGTTCAAGGTCGTTGGATTAGGTTGTCTTGGGACGCAAAACATTATAAATTGGGTGAATTCGTTCGCGTCACCAAGGAACCGGTCGTCTTAGGAGGGAGAAAAATGCCGTCACGCATGAAACGTAAGCAGAGACCTGATAGCATCTTAAGCGGATTAAATCAGATCATGACACTCATGATTACAGTTTTGGCATAGTATCAGAGAGAACCTCCCAACCTGCCTTCATGAAGATTAATTTGCTTCCAGAAACACCAGCGCTATGATGCAGAACGATCTCTCTTAAATCTTCACGGTCGAAGATTTGTCCACATAATTGAGAAGTAAACACCGAAGTTTGGCATCAATGTTTATACATCTAATTAGTTCTGTATAGCCGGGCTGAGTGGCTAAGACGGTAGTGTGCTGGCCTTCCGAGTCCAAGGTGGCTTAGATCTATCACCACCGTGTCGTGAACAGGTATCGAACAAAATATTAGCATTAGGGGTAATTTGTTGATGATTAAAAAATAACTGAAAAGGATCAATAAAATGTCCTAAAATTTATGCAAAATGATATAAAATAAATTAAAATAAAGGCTTTAAAATATTTTACCGAACTGAATTCTGGTGGCTGTATAACGATGGTACAAGTTCAAAATTGATATAGGGATTTTAAGGCTCTATAGTACACTCATGTTCATAAAAATCAAAAGACCTTGAAGGACTAGAGATAGGAAGTTCATATGCACAGGACATGTGCATTAGAATGTTCTGCAGAAATGATTAGCATTTGAACAAAGTCGGCCCTCAAGTTCAAGGTCCACATCGATATCTCGGCGCACCACCACCGACTGGTAAAATGTGCTTGCGGCTCTTGTTGTCACTATAAACCGAAGGTAATGGATCAGTGTGACTTGAGCAGACGTTCAGGATGCCTCGCAGACGTATGTGAGAACCGTACCGTCAAATGACGTTCAGGATGCCTCGCAGCCGTATGTGAGAACCGTACCGTCAAATGAGTGAGTTTGAAAGAGGGCGCATTATTGGCATGAGAGAACGTGATGTATCCATCCGGGAAGTTGCTGCTCGTGTGGGACGAAATGTGTCGGCAGTGCTTGCTTTTCAGGTAGAAATTAAAATGAGGAAATAATCGAAATTAAGGTATTTACGTCATCGCGGCATAAATACAGCCAATCATATGCTTCTGTTGTGCTAGTTTCAGTGCTAAATGCAGCAGCTGGGCTGAACCCCTCTAAGACTGAAGGAGTAATATATAAGGAAACCTCTCCGCTACTTTGCCGCTGGGCATGCGAACGAGGGAGAACACTGCAAATATTTCAGGAGCCTCGGTCACAAGCTCCATGTGTCCGAAGCTCACTGCTGGCACTATGGAGGGCGGCGGATTGGGGGTTTCTAACGGTATTATCTTTTCACCCTGGAGTGCTGTTCGAAGGTTGCAAAATTGCTGTTGTAGTCAGTGTGTTAGTATTTGAGAAAGCAAGTGCGAGTATGGTGTGTAATATTTATAAATCCAACAATTTAATCGTTATGTTTAGTAGTTTATTCGTAAGGATGAAAACAGTCCGAATGATGTTGCTCTCCTTAATTCAGTGTTCATTATTTACTATACAATATACTTGCTGTATTCAGTTGACTATTTACTATATGACGTACTCTGTCATGTGCACTGCAATTCACTTTTCAATGTAGTCATAACTAGAGTCCGTATTATTAGGTACTGATAGGTTAGAATGCAAACTTACTTAAGCCTGTAACAAGCGTACCTTACACTGTACAACGGTTTTGCTATGAGATTTGCATAGATGTTACGGGCACGGCCTATAGAACTCCTTGAATTTATGCTACTCTTCCTACATTATGTTACAACGGGTTGCATGACACTTACTACAAGCCAAATTATTTTGCATTCTAACCTATTACCACCTAAAAATCCGAGGTACAGTCATAACACTGTTGTAAAGTTAAACGATTATGAGGATGATGATCATGATAATAATAATATCAGGCTGAGTACTTCAGACGGTAGAGCGCTGGCATTCTGAGCTCAAGTTGTCAGGTTCGAACCCGGCTCAGTCCGGTAATATTTGAAGATGCTCAAATACGTCAGCCTCATGTCTGTATATTTACTGGCGCGTAAAAGAAATCCTGCAGGACAAAATTCCGGCACTTTGGTGTCTCCGGAAACCACAAATGTTCAGTGGCGCCTCGTGAGGTACGAATTTATATACTTACTTACTTAGTTTAGTTCTGATCTCGTCTGTGTGATCCCCTCAGTTCATCCCTCACGAGCCGACATTGATTGTATTCCTGCACATGTCTTGGAAACACAAGACTCACAGGTATAAATTCTTTACCCTTTCTTAGTCACTAACTGCTGGCCAATTTGATTGGTCATAAAAGATATTTCACAAATTTAACCACATGTAAGAAAAGTTACCATTTTGTTAAGTGTTGTCACTTGTGGACTGACAATGGATAGAGCCCTGCGCAGATATACAAAATAATATCCGCATCCGCGAATGGTTATCCGCATCCGCAAAATGGTTATCCGCGGATAATTTAAATATTTAACTACAGTATACTACACCCAAGGTATTGAAACGGATAGGTCTGTTAACACAATACAATGGGCTTGACACTTGGCACCAGAACCCCTACAGTCGGAGGTTTATGAGGGATTTTCTCTTGCGGCAACTGCCGACGTATTGACCTTTGTTCCTTCCTTCTACTAATTGCGGGCAGGGGCCAGTTAGGCTTAGGTCAGATTGACGGCTTCATGGTTTCAAGGCTCTTTATATATCATCATTCTGCCATGCCAATGTCAAGGGTCGCCTAACCACATGCAAAAAAAAATATATATATATACCTGAGTGAAAATCAATAAACGTCATTATTTAGAGATTATCGGCAAAATTATCCGCACTGCCGTACGTTTAGTATCCGCCAAGACACTAACTTCGCGGATATCTGCGGATAAATTCGTGGATATCCGCATCCGTGCAGGGCTCTAACAATGGGAAATGCATGTGTTAATTCAAAAACATTTTAAAAAGATCTAAAAAATTCTTCAAAATGCTATTTGTCGACCTAAAACCTTCTTGAAAGTCAATAACTTATAATGACTGATTATCCTAAATCAGCAAAACAAATGCCAAATACAACATATAAACATGTTATTATCGCTTGTTATATCGCAGGATGAATTTGTATAATATTCAGGAACGTCCTAATACAAATGGAACGAAGATGACATTTCAATAACATCCGCCCCACTAGTTATCATTAATTTTCAATTGCCGTGTATTTACGCACTCAAAGTCGAGTACTGTTAATAGGAAAGGGTTTACAAATCATGTTACGTGTCAGCTCCGTGGTAACCCCTTTCAGTACTTCCAGGAAGGGGCTGGTGACTCAGACGACCAGGGATCTCCCAGCCGGCTTGTGGGGTGGGGCCGGTCTTTCCATGTATTGTTCTCGTCGGTGGTTTACCTGTGAGTTTCTTGGAGATTCAACGGGAATGTTCCGCCTCTAGCCACTTCGCAAAATTTCTGGTTCACATCACACGAGCTATAAAAAGGGAGGCTAGCTGCGGACAGTCAGTCAGTGTTGGGCTCCGTGGTGGAGCCATTGTTGGTGCTGGACTCGGGGTCATTGTTGGACTCCGTGGTGAAGTCAATGAGAGACTCGGTGTGTTAGTGTTCGAAGGCTGGGCTGTGGGCGACAGAAGTGTTGGCTTTCGCTAGTGTCCCACCGAGGGCCGAATCAGGAGCTGTTATTGTGGTGTCGGAGAATCCATTGAGTAGGTGGGCTGGATACGACGGAACGGAAGACTGTGTACTACCTGAGAGTACTGTGCATTTATGTTTTTCTGTGGACTGAGGATCGCCGTGAGTCAGCGAGGGGAGCCGCTATCGTAGTTGCCTCATGGTTCGAAGCGCATACTTCGTGAAATATTCAGTGACTACGACTATATAACAATTTCCCGCGTCACTGGTCGGGAATGGTCCATCCACATCAATTGTCACTCTCTCGAGGGGCGCACCCACGTTGGACGTTCACTCGACCTTTACGTCTCCGGCTTGGCCCATTGCCGGCAGCACACTCGTTGCATTTAGTGCAGAAGTCTTCTAGGTCCGATCGGCAGTCCATCCGGTAGAAACTCTCTCGAACCTTCTCCAAGGTTGTCTTGATTCCGAAGTGCCCTCCCGAAGCTCCACCATGGACTTCATTCAGGACTTGCACCCCCGTACTGCGTGGGACAATCACCTACTCCCGGAGAGACTTCTCGTTGCTGTTTTCCCAGACGCGCTTTAGCAACCCATCCCTGGTCACCAGCGATTCCCATTGTGAGCGGTCGGACTTAGTTTTGGGTCTGAGGTTACTGACGATTATGCATCCAGTCCTCGGAACGTGGGCAAACTTCCACTCAGTAACAAGTCCAATGTCCTCGTCATCCATCTGCGCATTAATCTAGACGTAACGGCTCTAGTTTCCTTCGAACCCCACGGTGATTAATCGGCAGGAAAATTTGTACTCGACGTTCCACCTGGAACAAAACTCGCAGTCTTCTGGATAAGGTGTGCGGGACAGAGTGTCGACCTGCGGAACATGTTTTATCTCGTGTAGACCCTCATCGACATTTCTCTGTCCGTCGCCCATTTTCTTCTTCTGGCCGTCCTCTGTGTTCTTCTGGTCGTCTTCCATCTTCTTCACAATGTCTTCCTCTGGCGGTCTTCCGACTTCACCTGCCCGTTCTCCATCTTATTCTGATCGTCTTCAGTCTTCTTTTGGCCGTCTTCCGTCATCTTATTGATTATCACAAATCGGCAAAAAAAATGCAAAATAATACAAAATATAAACGTGTTACTATCGCTTGTTACATCGCAGAATGAATTTGTATAATACTCAGGAACGGCATAATACAGTACAAAGTGAAAAAAGATAGTATTTCAATAACATCCGCGGCCCCCACCCCCCCCCCCCCAGTTATCATTAATTTTCATTGGCCGTGTATTTACGCACGCAAAGTACTATTAATGGGAAAGCGTTTATGAATAGTATTGTAAAAGAGAAATGTTACAATGGGTGTCAATGAGGATGTCTACCTCAAATATTTCCCGAAACATTAAAGATTTGGCTATTTTGTTGTCATATTCTCAAATAGTATCAAAGGGCTCGTAAGTCACTATGCTTCCATTTTCCGTGAGATTACTAATAACGGAGGTATCGATACCAACAATGTTTTTGAAATGGAACTGTACAGATTTTACCTACCAGTGCACCAGTCTCAAAATGGCAGATTCAGTAATCCGCTTGTTTTCAATGCGCTATTACGTGTTCCTTTGGGGACAAATCATTAATCTACACTGTATGTACTCTTTCAAACGTGGTGCGGATATTGCATGTTACTCAGATACATTGTATCCTGCAACCTCGCAACGCAAACAGTTTAAATATTCCATGTTATTATAATTCTTAAGCACTTCGCTTATCTAAGTACATTCCCTCGTGACTTTATGTGCTAACGAGAGAGTTTTATTATGTGGAAGAGTTGCGTCGGAAGTTTTTGCTCGCAGCCACTCCGACATATAAGGACCTCATAAATGAACTGCTCAAGAAGGATAACATAAATATGGAAGGAGTTTTACGTTAGTGACGCAATGACTAACCAGGAGTGGACCCAGGAAGGTTACACTTAGCAACTAGGCTTTGTCCTCACGTTTCATCACAAACTATGCTTATCGAAGAGGGGAAAATATACATTTAAAGGACGATGAGTGAGGGACTGGAATAAATTATCAATGAAAATGTTCAATAAATTTCCAAGTTCTTTGTAAATGTTTAAGAAAAGTTAGCTAAACAATTATAGCGAATCTGTCACCTGGGTGACGCAGATCATTGATTGATTGATTGATTGATTGATTGATTGATTGATTGATTGATTGATTGATTGATTGATTGATTGATTGATTGATTGATTGATTGATTGATTGATTGATTGATTGATTGATTGATTGATTGATTGATTGATTGATTGATTGATTGATTGATTGATTGATTGATTGATTGATTGATTGATTGATTGATTGATGTTCCATGCAGCGGCTGTAAATGGAGGAAATGTGGTGAACTCTGTGAAAGGTACCATGTTGTGAAGTGCGAATTGAGGACAGAATCGTTAACAAATTTCTGTACGGAAGTTTGATTGTTTTGTTTTTTATTCATGCACATTGTGCGTAATTAAATACTTCATATTTGCACAACACAACAAGTAACTTCTTTGTTTGCTTTCGTGTTCCGCGCAAACTAATATTTCACAGATTTGTGAGTCCTTCCCCGTATCAAGTTAGCCACCGTTACTATGAACGTGTCCTGATAGTGGAATGCATCCAACTGTATTTACGTCCTGTGATGTGAGACATCTTACTACAGTCGTTCGCAACTGAATAGAACACACCACATGTTTATCAATACTTCGTGACTCATAGCTATCTGCCACGACCTCCTGCTGCAATAGTATACACTACGTAATAGAGGGGCAACAGAGAAATCTTACTAGTGTTTCTACTTCTGGTGCCGTCTCTTCACAGTTTGTAGTATCCATCCTTCGACATCTTAAAGCAGCATCGGTCACACATAACTATGCGAAATGTTCTTTATATGGTCTAAAGTAATTACAACCCAGTGTATTACATTTAGAATGTATCAAAAGATATGCGTTCTTCCAAAATCCATTGATCTTATCGTTCAGTTGTAAGTCTGTATAGATCCTGTGCTATATGGAATAATCTATGGATAACTAGCTCAAGAGGTCGGCTTGCAAGGAATTTGTTCTTTACGAAGATTCAGGATACTCTGAAAAGTATATGACTATATTTTAAATACAGTTAATGACAGGACATGGAAAATTTGAATCATATTTTGAGAGGTTTAGAATCAATATCCAGAAGCCCTACACTTGTACCTGTGAAATGTTTGAGTGTCCCATTTTTGAAAAAAGTAAATATTAATGATTAATTCACTTAAATATGTGTGAAATATAATATCAAGCACCTTTTTATGCTCAAAAAACGTGGTGTTATAATCCGTTTGCTGAATTTCTCCATTTTATTTTCAAGACGTCCCAATTTTTTAGTTTTTATTTTATGTATTGATCTAGTTTCTTATCTATAGCCCTAATATACCATGTGTATAATAGGGTCTGTATTTGGATAATCAGTAATAATAATAATAATAATAATAATAATAATAATAATAATATGGCTTTTATCGTTTTTAATTTTGGTATTCAATGAACCTTACTTCAAATGGAGTGTTTCTGTCAATTATGCCAAAATGATATTACCTATTTGCTGATAACATGGAATGTAAATTAGTAATATTTGATTGTGTAGTATAGTACGCAATTTATTAGATTCTTGCTCCATTTTCAACGCACACTATTGCTACAATAATGAGCATGTTAGGAAGGAAGAAAAGATCAACTAAGAATCAGTGGATAACTCAGGAGATACTACACCTGATTGATGAACGACGAAAATACAAGAATGTTAGAAATGAAGAGGGCAGCAGGCGATTAAAGAATGAAGTGGATAGAAAGTGCAAGGTAGCTAAGGAAGAATGGCTGAAGGAGAAGTGCAAGGATGTCGAAGGTTGTATGGTCCTAGGAAAGGTAGATGCTGCATGCAGGAAAATCAAGGAAACCTTTGGAGAAAGGAAATATAGGTGTATGAATATTAAGAGCTCAGATGGAAAGCCACTTCTAGGGAAAGAAGACAAAGCAGAAAGATGGCAGGAGCATATCAAACAGTTGTATAAAGGTAAAGATGTAGATAATTTGGTTCTGGAACATGAAGAGGCTGTTGATGCTGATGAAATGGGAGACCCAATTTTGAGGTTAGAGTTCGACAGAGCTGTTAGTGACCTCAGTAAGAACAAGGCACCTGGAATTGATGACATTCCCTCTGAATTACTGACTGCCTTAGGAGAAACCAGAATGGCAAGGTTATTTCATTTAGTGTGCAAGATGTATGAGACAGGAGAAGTCCCATCCGATTTTCGGAAGAATGTTGTTATAGCTATTCGCAAGAAAGCCGGTGCTGACAGGTGTGAAAACTACCGCACCATTAGTTTAGTATCTCATGCCTGCAAAATTTTAACTCGTATTATTTACAGAAAAATGGAAAAACAAGTTGAACCTGAGTTGGGAGAAGATCAATTTGGCTTCAGAAGAAATGTAGGAACACGTGAAGCAATCCTGACTTTACGTCTGATCTTAGAGGATCGAATCAAGAAGGACAAGCCCACGTACATGGCATTCGTAGATCTAGAAAAGGCATTCGATAATGTTGATTGGACCAAGCTATTTATGATTCTGAAGATGATAGGGATCAGATACCGAGAACGAAGAATTATCTACAATCTGTATAAAAATCAGTCTGCAGTGATAAGAATCGAGGGCTTTGAAAAAGAAGCAGCAATCCAGAAAGGAGTGAGGCAAGGCTGCAGTTTGTCCCCTCTCCTTTTCAATGTTTACATAGAACAGGCAGTAAAGGAAATCAAAGAGAAATTTGGAAAGAGAATCACAGTCCAAAAGAGGAAATCAAAACCTTGAGATTTGCCGATGATATTGTTATTTTATCTGAGACTGCAGAAGATCTCGAGAAGTTGCTGAATGGTATGGATGAAGTCTTGGGTAAGGAGTACAAGATGAAAATAAGTAAGTCCAAAACAAAAGTAATGGAGTGCAGTCGAATGAAGGCAGGTGATGCAAGAAATATTAGATTAGGAAATGAAGTCTTAAAGTAAGTAGATGAATATTGTTACTTGGGTAGTAAAATAACTAACGATGGCAGAAGTAAGGAGGACATAAAATGCAGACTAGCACAAGCAACGAAGAGCTTTCTAAAGAAAAGAAATTTGCTCACTTCAAACATTGATATCGGAATTAGGAAGATGTTTTTGAAGACTTTCGTGTGGAGCGTGGCATTGTATGGAAGTGAAACATGGATGATAACTAGCTTAGAAAGAAAGAGAATAGAAACTTTTGAAATGTGGTGTTACAGAAGAATGCTGAAGGTGAGATGGATAGATCGAATCACGAATGAGGAGATAATGAATCGAATTGGTGAGAGGAGATCGATTTGGCTAAATTTGACGAGAAGAAGAGATAGAATGATAGGACACATCTTAAGACACCCAGGACTTGTTCAGTTGGTTTTTGAAGGAAGTGTAGGTGGTAAGAACGGTAGGGGTAGACCAAGGTATGAATATGACAAGCAGATTAGAGCAGACGTAAGATGCAATAGTTACGTAGAAATGAAAAGGTTAGCACAGGATAGGGCGGCATGGAGAGCTGCATCAAACCAGTCTATGGACTGATGACTCAAACAACAATGAGCATTAATATATCTTTACAATGGCTTAGACGGCAGCGCGTCGGCCTCTCACCGCTAGATACCGTGGTTCAAATCCCGGTCACTCCATGTGAGATTTGTGCTGGACAAAGCGGAGGCGGGACAGGTTTTTCTCCGGGTACTCCGGTTTTCCCTGTCATCTTTCATTCCAGCAACACTCTCCATTCTCATTTCATAGGATCTATCAGTCATTAATAAATCACTTCGGGAGTGGCGACCCCATCGTACTAATAGCCTATATCTGCTTCATTCATTCCATTCCTGACCCGGTCAATGACTGGAAAACAGGTTGTAGGCTTTCATTTTCAATATATCTTTATAAATAAAATTATAATTCTGTACGTAGAAAACTTCCTTCTTATCTCGGATTATGTAGACAATACAAAAATCGAAACAGGTTCAGTTTAATGTTTCTGTTTGTTTACCGTCTGCTCATTTTTGTTTACTTATATTTGTTTTGTTGCTCGTTCGTTCAGTTTGTTTGTTTCTTTGTTTGATTTATAATTCTTAGATTCTTCAGTCTGTCGAAACTAATTTTGATTAATTAATGTATATACTACCTGGAGAAGGAAACATATGGCAACAGTATTATATCTGAAAGAGAAACAATTTAATTAAAATAGAATGAAAAGTTTCGTTCTTAAGAGAACATCATTAGATTCTATCGAATCACACTCAAATATTTAATGAAGCATAAACATTTCTGTTTATTTCTGTTTAACTACTTATGAACTTGAAATCTGGAACTTATCTTAATGAAGTCCTGTTTTCTATCCACTCTAGCACAGAATTGGAAAAACCGTTGCTCTGTCATGACTTTACTATATATTTGAGTGTGATTTGATAGAATCTGATGATATTCTTCCAAGAACAAAACTTGTCATTCTATTTTAATTAAGTTGTTTCTTTTTTCAAGTATAATACTGTTACCATAATTATGCCCTCTTTTTCAGGTAGTTTATAAATGTATTACCCAAAATTATTTTCGGAAAATTGAAGAAGAATCTAACAGTTATATAATAAATGAGTCGAAATTGAAAAGAGATGGCTTCAGATACTACCAAAAAACATTCTTTGTTTGATGTTGTTTGTTTCTTTGCTTTGTTTGTTTTTGTTTGTTCTTTGTGTCTCTTTCTTTGTTCCATTTTACTTTTTGTTTGCAGGTGTTGTTTCTTGGTTTCTTTTTTGTATCTTTGTTTCTTTCCTCCTTTCTTTCTTTCTATCTTTCTTTCTTTCCTTCTTTGCCTTTCTTTTTTTCTTTCTGTGTTTGTTTTGATTTTGTTTTGTTTGTTTCTATTTCATGTTTGTTTGTTCGTGTTGTTTGTTTGTTTGTTTGTTTGTTTGTTTGTTTGTTTGTTTGTTTGTGCCTTTTTGTTGCACCGTCACAGGAAAACAGTTTAACATAATTTTTCTAAACTCAGTATTTAAGCTCAAGGATAGCGAGTCATGCAATGACCTATATGTTATTTGTTTGCTATACAGCTGCGTAGCAATATTAAGGGGGTCAAAACAGGAAATGTCGAATTTCACCGTTAATATTAGCTGTTCCGAAAACCCTGTGAGTAGTAAGAGTTGTGCAACGTATAATTTCTGACCTTTTATTAATGTGCGTTTTTAGCATGAAAGGAGTAATGACGGCGATATTCGTAACTATTACAATTTTTTTACAAACTTCGGAAATATTAATTAAGCGTACATCGTGAAAAAACTATCACCCAAGAAAAAAGAAAAGAAGGGAATCTTAAAGGGCGGGATCGTTGAAAGTCTATCACCGAGCCGGAAGAAAAAAAATGTCATGACTTGCAATGTCTTAGCTCTTAAAAATGACAATTATCCGTTGTGCACCCGTCGTTGATGGGTTAGTTTTTAATTGCACCAGTGATGCCACCTAGTGGAGATGAAAAGCAGAAGATACAGAGCGCACCTCAACTAACAACAATAGGCTGTCAGTGTAATGTTTTTGTAGATAAGCCGTAATAAAATAAAGACAGATAAAGATTGAATTGAACCTATTTTCTAATTTTGTATATCTAAGATAAGAACTAATTAAAATGCAAAAACTTGATACGTACGGTTCGAATGATTATGTTTTTGAAACATAAATATCAAAACAACAACTGCTTCTTGTGTGAATGTTACTACTTGTATTTCTGGGACTAATGCTTACAGTGTATCTAATGGACTGAGCGAGTGGCTGAGCTGTTTGGGACACGCAGCTGTCAGCTTGCATTCGGAAGATAGTGGTTTCTAACCCCACTTTGGGCAGCGCTGTGGTTTCCCGTTTTTATACGAGGCAAATTCTGGGGATGTACCTTAATTAAGGCCACGGTCGCTTCATTCACACTCCCAAACCTTTCCTATCCCATCCTAGCTATGTCGATGCGACGTAAAGCAAATTCTAAATATAAAAAATAAAGATGTCCGCCTCTGTGGTGTAGTGGTTAGCGTGATTAGCTGCCACCTCCGGAGGCCTGGGTTCGATTCCCGGCTCTGCCACGAAATTAGAAAAATGGTACGAGGGGTGGAACTGGGTCCACTCAGCCTCGGGAGGTCAACTGAGTAGGGGGGCTCGATTCCCTCCTCAGCAATCCTCGGAGTGGTTTTCCGTTGTTTCCCACTTCTCATCAAGGAAAATGCCTGGATGGTACCTAACTTAAGGCTTCGGCCACTTTCTTCCCTTTTTCTTGTCTATCCCTTCCAATCTTCCCATCCCTTCACAATGTCTCTGTTCAGCTTAGCAGGTGAGGCCGCCTGGGTGAGGTACTGGTCCTTCTCCCCAGGTGTATCCCCGACCTAAAGTCTCACACTCCAGAACACTGCACTTAAGGCAGTAGAGGTGGGATCCCTCGCTGAGTCCGAGGGAAATACCAACCCTGGAGGGTAAACGGATGAAGAAAGAAAGAAAGAAAGAAAGAAAGAAAGAAAGAAAGAAAGAAAGAAAGAAAGAAAGAAAAGGAAAAATCAAGAAAAATATTTGATGCAGCAAGAACTTGCCGAGAATCCGTACAAAAAAAATCTAACAGGTGTCTGAAACGTACATCAAGAGAATCTAAATGTTAGTTAATGCCTCGTTTTAGTTATGCAGTAAACTGGAGGAAAGACCGAGCTCGATAGCTGCAGTCGCTTAAGTGCGGCCAGTATCCAGTATTCGGGAGATAGTAGGTTCGAACCCCACTGTCGGCAGCCCTGAAAATGGTTTTCCGTGGTTTCCCATTTTCACGCCAGGCAAATGCTGGGGCTGTACCTTAATTAAGGCCACGGCCGCTTCCTTCCCACTCCTAGCCTTTCCCTGTCCCATCGTCGCCATAAGACCTATCTGTGTCGGTGCGACGTAAAGCAACTAGAAAAAAACTGGAGGAAAGAAGGTTTTGTGTCTCACAAGAGAAGAAAATCTGAAGTTCAGTTACGTAAACTACAAGTCTAATTAGACTCATGTCGTAAAGCACGTAAGAAATAGATTTAATTATAAACAGTAATTAACATTATTCATAATTAGGAAAAGAATGCCATTTAGAATAAATGGGGAGTCGTTATTTTTTTCCGGCAAGTTCATAACCGCAGACATTTCTTAAAGCAAGAACATGCATGCGGTAATTGTCCAGGATTTCATGCCGAGTTAATATCATTAAAGGCTTCCATTCTCGGAACAAGTGACTGTCATTGACAAGTACCGGACATGACAGTTGAAAAGCAGATGTCAACATAAATGACATCAGGGGAATTATAGTTAAAATAAGAAATACGAGTTTAATATTTTGTTTCAGTGGCCACAAGGGTCCTAACTACAAACTTCCTGTCTCTACTGTGCATCACGTTCTGAGAGTGGGTACCTTGCAGATACTGTAGTAGCTCGGAGTGAAGACGCTTGGTTGTGGAGCATAAGTTCGTATGTTCGAAACCACCGGACGCCAATGTTATTCATTTGGCACTCTCCTTTCTTTTATTACAGTACAGTCCCGCAAATCCCAAATAATTGTAATAATAATAATAATAATAATAATAATAATAATATTGTTATTTGCTTTACATCACACTAACTACATTTACGGCTTTAGGAGACACCGAGATGCTGGAATTTTGTCCCGCATGAATTTTTTACGTGCCGATAAATTCACCGACACGAAGCTGGTGTATTTGAAAATTTTCAAAAACCATCCGACTGAGCCAGGCTTGGATCTCCTAACTTGGCAGAGGGTCAGCGCACTACCATCTCTGCTACCCAGTCTGGAAATTCCAACCAATTGGGAACGGAGCATGTTCGAATTAGCAAATTTTCAGATTATCAGAATTTTCTTCATAAATCCAGCATTGCGTCGCAACTACAACTTCATTGTATATCCCTTCCAATCTTCCCATCCCTCCGCAAGGCCCCTGTTCAGCATAGCAGGTGAGGCCGCCTGGGTGGGGTACTGGTCATCCTCCAATGTTGTATCCCCCGACCCTGAGTCTGAAGCTCCAGGACACTGCCCTTGAGGCGGTAGAGGTGGGATCCCTCGCTGTGTCCAAGGGAAAAAGCGGCCTCGGAGGGTAAACAGATAAAGAGGAAGAAGAGTTTTTTACAATTTGCTTATGGCGACGATGGGATAGGGAAGGCCTAGTAGTGGGAAGGAAGCGGCCGTGGCCTTAATTAAGGCACAACCCCAGCATTTGCCTGGTGTGAAATGGAAAACCACGGAAAACCATCTTCGGGGCTGCCGACAGTGGGGTTCGAACCCACTATCTCCCGGATGCAAGCTTACAGCTGCGCGGCCCTAACAGCACGGCCAACTCACCCGGTAGTAGAAGAAGAAGAAGAAGAAGTGTTAGGCATAAGAGCCCTTCTCTTAAAGCATTCTAATGGGGTTTTATGTGGCAGACATTCTGTTGGAATCGGTTGGAAAAATAAAGAGTCGCTTGAATTATCCTTCTGTAGTACGGAGGCCATTTCATAAATCTTACATTAGTAAATTAGACATACTGATTGTAACATCTTGAAAATATATTCAGTTGTCTAAGGATAGAAAATGGAATTCAATTATTTGTCCTTAAAAGCAGTACAGAAGTATTCCAGAAAATGTATCGACAGCAAATAAAATATTGAAAAATGGAAGGCCTGTAATAAATAGCAGTATTTTCTTGAACAATTAAACTTTAATGTCAAAACATAAAATTTAGAGTACAACAACCTATCTATTGTATTAGAATGAATACATGATATCACTAGAATTCACCACTAGTATGGTCCGACTCGTTGGCTGAATGATCAGCGTACTGGCCTTCGGTTCAGAGGGTCCCGGGTTCTATTCCCGGCCGGGGCGGGGATTTTAACCTACGTTGGTTATTCCAATGGCTCAGGGGCTGAATGTCCGACTCGTTGGCTGAACGGTCAGCGTAATGGCCTTCGGTTCAGAGGGTCCCGGGTTCAATTCCCGGCCGGGTCGGGGATTTTAACCTTAATTGGTTAATTCCAATGGCACGGGGGCTGGGTGTATGTGTTGTCTTCATCATCATTTCATCCTCACCACGACGCGCAGGTCGCCTACGGGTGTCAAATAGAAAGACCTGCACCTGGCGAGCGGAACCCGTCCTGAGATATTCCGGCACTAAAAGCCATACGACATTTCATTTCAGGGGCTGAATGTTTGTGCTGTCCCCAACATCGCTGCAACTCACACACCACACATAATACTATCCTCCACTACAATAAGACGCAGTTACCTACATATGCCAGATGCCGCCCACCCTCATCGGAGGATCTGCCTTACAAGGGCTGCACCGACTAGAAATAGCCACACGAAATTATTACCACCACTGGCGTGAATGTATGTAACATTTAATGGCTTTACATTAGAAGGAATGACTTAAAATGTGATATTGATTTGAATGATTCTTTTTTTTTTACGTCGCAGCGACACAGATAAGTCTTATGGCGACAATGGATGAGGAAAAGGCTAGAAGTGGAAAGGAAGCGGTCGCGACCTTAATTAAGGTACAGACCCGGCATTTGCCTGGTCTGAAAATGGGAAACCGCGGATAAACATCTTCAGGGCTGCCGATAGTGGGGTTCGAATCCACAATCTCCCGGATGGAATCTCACAGCTGCGTGGTCCTGACTGCATGGCCAATCGAATTATTTTATTTTAAGGAAATACCTAGTGAGTTGTCACTATATAGGCTACTATTTATAATTTCGGTTCTACGTACAGTAATTAGAATTCGCTAATACGCTGTTTATATCCGTACGTCACTGTTACTATCGCCGTCGATATTACTATTCTCGACAAGGTGAAACCAAATGATATCTTAGTTTCAATATTATACGATATTGTAAAAATTGTATACACACATTATTGTAATTTTGGTATATATCTTGTATTTAACACAACCTGTTTAACTGTGTACGTGTGTTTCTTGTCCTTTGTACTAGTTAATCACTTCTTTTTGCTAGTTGCTTGACGTCGCACCGACACAGACAGGTCTTATGGCGACGATAGGATAGGAAATGCCTAGGAGTGAGAAGGAAGCGGTCGTGGCCTAAATTAAGGTACAGCCCCAGCATTTGCTTGGTGTGAAAATGGGGAAAACACGGAAAACCATCTTTAGGGCTCTCGACAGTGGGATTCGAACCCACTATCTCCCGGATGCAAGCTCACAGCCGCGCGCCGCTAACCACACGGCCAACTCGCCCGGTAATCACTTTTTTGTATAGTCTGCTGTAATTGGAGTCTCCCTCTGTTGTACACTGTGTAAATAAATAAATAAATAAATAAATAAATATTCTTGACATAGGCATGCCCCTCATTGGTGGTGGGAGTGATGGTAATTGTTGTTTTATTATCCTCATAGATGTAGAATTTATACTCCACGTATTGTATTGAAAATTAATGTCGCCCTTCGCGCCAAAGTAGCGCAATAAGACTGCATAGTTTAAACATATTCTTGGCCTATAGTTTCAGAGATGAGTGGAACTTTCCTAACACCGTAGCATTGCCAGGCTTTATACTGGAGTAAATCATTCGATGGAGAAAATCCCTCCAGTGTCCACTACGACAAATTTTTATGTACCTCCTAGAATGTACAGTTATTCAATCCCAACAAGTTCTATAATATTCAAAACCGCTGATTTTAAAAAACTATGTTGCAAAGTGCAATTTGAAAGAACGTCGGTTTACTACACAACTAGTCGCCGAGTCTGAAAATACCGTTATGAGAGGATGGTGTCGGACGAATACTAGCCCGCACCACATATACCACAAAAATCGAGAACACACTAATATAACCCGCAAAGTATTGAACCGTAAATGACACAACCTTACCGGCCATAATTCTAGCTGAAAATCTCGCATAGTGGTTTTTTTTTTCTAGCTGCAACGATAACATGTTTGTGATTTATAATTTTGGGCTTAGAAACCTTTGAACCTCATCTCAAGTCAACAGCCTGTTTGCCTTTATTCCTGCGGGATGGACAGTAATTGCAACTTCTTTGTGAAGTGATAACTTGTCAGAATATTGCACTGAAATATTCCAGGTTACCTTGCATGACGTTTGAATCTGTGCGAAATACCAAAACCTGAACCAAATCAGTAGTAAGATATACTCATTCTACTAGAAAATTAGCATACAGTGATTTGTCTCTATGCACTGAGGTCAACCGAGTCAGTTCACATTGTCCTCTCGCCGTCTTCTTCCTGATAAATAAGAAAATCTTGTTTTCTACGTGATGTTGAGTCATTCATTCTCCTGTGAATGGAATGTAAGAATTCAAACCCAAAGGCCTCATTTCAAGAGCCATTCATGAAACTCAACCGACTGAGAGCGTTAGCAGGTCTGGGATACTGGATTGTCAGACATACAGTTTGAATCCTACAAGGAGTGACTTACGCATGTGGGTGGAGGGCACTACGGTCTCCCCTGCCTGACGTGCTGTAAAAGGTGACTAAACTTGAGAATGTGGGTTGGCGACCACACACATTGCTTTTAGTTGCTTGTGCTAGGCTCCTAACGTTATATTTTTCTATCCAACCACTCTTGGTCAACTCTTCTTATCTCCCGACATCGACGGTATTACATTGTTGAGGCCAAGGTAGTCTTTCACTTCCCCGCCCTTCGTGGCCTTTCCCTTGATTAGTGGATACTTCCATTCTTCGAAGGGTCAGACCACTTTCATTTTCCCCTCTGGTTAGCATTACTTATTCTAAAACAATAATAATAATAATAATAATAATAATAATAATAATAATAATAATAATAATAATAATAATAATAATATTAATAATAATAATAATAATAACAATAATAATAATAATAATAATACCGGAAAAGTTGGCCGTCCTCTTAGGGTAGCGTAGCTGTGAGCTTGCATTCGGGAGATTGTGGGTTCAATCCCACTGTTGGCAATCCTAAAGATGGTTTTCAGTGGTTCCCAATTTTCACACCAAGCAAATGCTTTTTACCAGGAGGTACACCCCAACGCCGCGCATTTAAATCTTGCGCCAAAAAAAAAAACTCCTCTACGGGAGAAACACTGAACTTCGAACTAACCCTATTTAAACCTTTACTCAGAAGATGTCACTACTGTAATTTTGTTATTGTGAAGTTTCCAGTACTGTGTAAATTTCAACTTGTTTTTGTTTTCCGTTCATCAAGAAGTTTGGACATTCTCTCATAGATGCCACTGCTATAAACTATAATCATGCACCCTGGTACGAATTGAAAGAACTTTTTCGAAGAAATTTTGTATTCTTTTTTTTACTAACTGATGTTCATTTATTTTTGGGTTGGCAATATATATCTTTTCTTTCCGCCAGTTTTGAGTCCAGACAGTCCCTAATTTTTGTAATTAATTTCCAACCAATCCTGGATATCTTCTTCGACTTCGAGAGTAAATTTTGAATCGTCTAATAAAATTGAGAGGGTGTGGCTTGATTATTCATGAAAGGTCTCGAACTTTCCCCGAGGGTTTATAAACTGCGGATTTTCACGTCTCTTGGCCATTTGATCGTCATCTAACTTAGTGTGTGCGTCAAGCAGGAGGCAGGAGGCGCCTCTTTCATCAGGCCGCAGTTCTTCAGCAAGGTAATGGCCGTTTAACATCTTTATTTCTTGCTAGCTCCGCAGTTTAACCCGAGGGACATGTACGAAACTTCAACGATGTAACAAAATTCTCTAAAATGTAAGTTCTGCCGGCTAATGTAATAACTTCATAAAATCTCTAACTGTAATTCGGGGATAGAGAGTGATTTACCCTCTCGAACTCCCCTTCATATTGGTTTGAGGTGACTACGTTTTGTAACTGATTTTCTTCCTTTCCGTAATGTCTTAAATTTCTTTATTATACGGGTCACCTTCATAGTTTGGGAATAGCCCCTGTTTCATCGGCCTAGTGCCCTTTAGGTTTTAAGTGTTCAAATCTAGGAGCGCAAGCATTTGCCTCCTTTCATTTTGTGTTCGGACCATTTATTTAATTGTTATCGCTTTTACACGAAAGCCCTATAGGTTGGGTATGATATACCCCTGTTTCAATTTGTAAGTTGGGCCATGGAAGGCCAAAAGGTGTAAGATATTTTGGGTGTCGCCTTGTATAGGCCTGGAAAACTGAGAGCACGTCAGGTCTTTTCTTGTGTTGTAAAAGTGCCTCTGGAAGGCTTGATATTGTGAGTACGGAGCTAGTCCATTGTATTGAGGGATTTCTGCCCTTGTCTGAATTTGTGCCTTTGTAAATTTTTGAGCTGAGTGCTCACGAATTTTGAAGCGAGGGGCTGGAAGCCCGGATTACTAAACAGTCACTAAATTTTGGATGTTCTTGCTTTGTATAAACTTTGTCATGGTACCTGGTATGTCATTGTAATCTCACTAAGTGAAAAGTTGTTAAAGTTTCGTTGTTGATTTTTGAAATTACAAAGAAATATAACCTTTGTTAATGTTTTAAATCACTTCATGAATTTGTAGTTAGACCCATTCACCCCGGCACCTTCCTTCACCTCTGCTGGTCCACGGGTAATCCCGTAACAATAATAATAATAATAATAATAATAATAATAATAATAATAATAATAATAATAACTCCCCAGAGAGAGAGAGATTAGTTTAGAAACGAAAATAAAGTAATCGTATCGTTTCACGAGACTCTTGATATGTTGATCATAGTCAGAGGACCTCTAGTATTACAGGAAATCCGAACGACAGGGACGTGATATTTCATATCAAAAATCACACTTGCACTGGCCTTAATTCGAATCGTGACTGGCTTGAAGAGAAGTCAATGACGAAGTCAGTGAAATATCACATGCTTAAATTATTTAAGAAGAAGAAGAATAACCGGGCGATTTGACCGTGCGGTTATGGGCGTGCAGCTGTGAGCTCGCATCCGGGAGATAGTGGGTTCGCATCCCACTGCCGGCAGCCCTGAAAATGGTTTTCCGTTGTTTCCCATTTTCACACCAGGCAAATGCTGGGGCTGTACCTTAATTAAGGCCACAGCCACTTCTTTCCCCACTCCTAGGCCTTTCCTATCCCATCGTTGCCATAAGACCTATCTGTGTCGGTGCGACGTAAAGCAAAATAGCAAAATAATAATAATAATAATAATAATAATAATAATAATAATAATAATTGTTAAAATGAAAGGTAATTTTGTTCTACGACGGGCAGTGGCGGTGATTAGAGGGTGAGAAGGGGGGGGGGCAGTTGCCCCTCCACTTTTTGGGAAAGAAATTAATTTTTTGTTCCATTTTAGCCGCGTAGAACTGAGAATTATAAAAAATACGAGTATATAAACCCCGTTGTCTTATCACCTAATTAATTTTAAAAAATCTAGCGGAAACACGCACAAAGTGCCATATGTCGCGGCTAATCGATTCGTACAACTCCACGGCAAGTAGTGGAGTCTCGGGCAGCAGGGTTTGAAGAAGGGTAGTCTGGCAGTCTCACTCAGTGAACGTGGCTGTGTAGTTCTTGTCTAGTGTTTAATAATAATAATAATAATAATAATAATAATAATAATAATGTTTATACGTCCTACTAACTACTTTTAAAGTTTTTTGGAGACGCCGAGTTGCCGGAATGTTGTCCTGCGGCAGTTCCTTTACGTGCTAGTAAATGTACCGACGCCAGGCTGATGTACTTGAGTACCTTCAAACGACACCGGACTGAGCCAGGATCGAACCACTCCGAGCCACTCAGTCCGGCACCTAATGCAGTAATAACCCCCCTATAGTTGCGGTGATAAAATATATTCGCGATATCTGCTGCTTGTCATGAGAAGCGACTGAAAGGGGTAACCGCCAGGGACTCCCAAACTGAGAGCGTGGATCTGCTATACCCTACAGGGCACATTAATACTGCAGGATGATACCTACCTGCTCTTCTGTTCTTGCATACGGGCACCAGCTCAGCTACCGTCGGCAGAAATGGTCGATAGTTTGGGTTCTTATGACGAGAGGATCATGGGGAACTCAATATTACATTAAACTACCAAATGAGGAACACTTTCGCTATGATCAGAATTTTGAGCATAAGTTTGTATTCACAACATAAGTTAATTACAAGGATTGCACCTGTAGTGCCAAAATCCGTGCGCCGAAGGCTCACCTCTACAAATTAAAAAGACAACAAAGCAAATACAGTCTGGATGATGACGTTATGCTGAAATTTGTCGATCTGTGAACCAATAAAAAAAACCGGATGTGTTCTCCCACATGGAACTTACATCCCTATGTCTGCGACATAAATTGATATAATGGTAGAATTAAGGATACCTGCAGAGATTACCGCTATGATGAAAGTTTCCTCCCATACCGGGATATTTATATACACAAAAATTAGCAGCACAATAGGTAAGTAAAAATAAACTAAGATAACCTACTCTAGCGCCCTCAATTTCATATTTACACGGACGTGAACCCTCGTCCACCAGGCAGAAACATGTGCCAACAGGGCAATCATACCAGTAGCATAGTGCCAAGATCACATTAGTAGAATACACAACCCTAAGAACGCGAATCAAACAAGAAAGGAATACGAGGTAAAATGGATAACAATAAATGACGCACAGTCTTGCAAAAATACTCCCTGCCAAAGGAGAATGACCGACCTCCAGAGCACTTTAAAAATGGCCGAGCTCACCCCAATACAGAGCAGGCGAACGTTGACCTGAAGTCGGGTCTGGAGCCCCCTTCCACACACAAAAAAAGCTTGTAAACAAACTCCCGCTAGACGTCTTACCCTACATTCTTTCACAAAGGGACATTCAAGCTTCTACACATACCAGCGAATGGCATAAAATAAGTGAGGAAAAACACATCTCACATCACGCTCCAGACTTCAATTAACCACCCACTCGGGTCGCAGTCGAATCACATGAAGTGTTCTACAATTCAATCATATCAAACCATCACCACCAATATGCTGCGCGACAACAGTAACCTTGGGAGTCAGAGGTTCAAACCCCACATTTGGCAGAGTAGCACAGAGTCGAATAGCGTTAAAACCTGCGCCTCCGCTATAGTTTACGCCCGTCTAACACACGTAAGTAGAGCCCCTTAACTAAATAAATGTCATCATCCTGCATACCTTACACAACGCAGGTATATCTGCCCTTCCCCTGGAATATAATGGGAATTACATATATTACCAAATCCTACAAGTAAAATGTATTTCACGATCGACCCCAAAGGAAAAATATCCGGTCTATATTACGCAAACAAATATGTATCACAAGGCACACCACGTCTTGCCGCGATAACAAATATTACCTCATTGTCCGCTTTATATAAAGATACAAGAAAACAAATCTAACTACTCTTACCCGTATATATCAAACAATCTTAATATGCAGCCTGATGGGCCACCATCAAATCCTATATGAATATTTACACGTTTAATTCTACTCTCTCTGCATGATATCTTAACTCTACCATACATCTAATAATTCATTGGTCCACTTATCTTAATTAATCTCCTCGTCTCTCCCTCCGGGTATAGCTAGCATGATTTAGCCCATCATGATAGATGTCTCATCCAGGTTCGATTCTTGGAGTCCATTCTTCCTGCCCCGCTGGTCCATAGTGCCGCCTTCTTCTTGAGGGATGCCTCGTTCAAGGTGGCGTCTTCGAAGCCACGTTCTGAAGTTCTAGCCGCTCACTCCCCTCGGAATACCTCGACTTCTTACTATAATGAAAGATTCACTTTAACCACTACGCCACATTCTGGACATTTACTTAGGTTGAGCTAGCACACAGCGCTAACACTTTGCAATGCACACTCCTCGTCCTCCCTTCACATATAGCTGCATACTCGCTAACTTGTGTACTGTACCACAAACTATTTTCTGCTCTAGAAACTATCCACTCAGTTATTGTTTTACGCCCGCTTAGTTTGGATTCAACATTCTATCAGAGAATAAATATAGACCTCCTCAGTCTATTGTCCACACTTCCTCGGCACCTCGGGAGCTTCGCCCCTACCGCTATTTAGTCGAGTCTGCAAGTACAGCTTTCTATTGTTACTGATAGCATTAAGCACACGCGATCTCATTGATAAGTATCTGAATATAGCGCCACTTACAGATCCACACCTGTCTCCGTAAGTCTCCTATCCACTGGATCAAAGTTATTGCACTGTAATAATTAATCGCACTGTAATAATTATACACAGTCTTTGTTCTGAACAAAGGGTTTCTGGAGCACTCTAGGCAGACGTGCGACGCGGGCTAGCAGCAGTATGATAGTCAACTGGATGATCTCCCCCCATATCACACTGCTTTTATATGAGGCCGCATACCAAAGGACGCCAGGGGAAGTCCCGAGAAACAACTTGAGTCTGGAATGTGGCCACTACAGAGCTTCCCACGGTGGTTCTGCTTGGTACATATTTATTGATCTAATCATATGTTAATAAACCTAGAAGTATCTACCGCTTCGTAAAATTCTAGTAACCATTTCCATCTTTTTATTTTCTTTAAAAACCTTCAATTACGGGAATTACGGCTCAATTTCCGTAATGTGGTGAGCTTGTCTGCTCCCGCTAAAAATCTCTGTTAAGATGGCAGGTCTCTCCCTCCGACAAAATCCCATCTCTCTTTCTCTCTTCCTCACATATTCTTTCTTCTTCACACCTGACCCCGCCTTGCCTCGGGAAATCACCTTCTCGATTCCCGCGCTCTGTATAGCATCACGCCCTCACAAACGGCTCCCTACTGCAAAATTATTACTGCGTTAAATATCCATGCTTGCGGTCAGATATAATGGTACACTGCCTAGCTAAATTCGATATTGCTTCCGTTTAATTCAGGTTCTTTACTTCCATCCTTCCTATCCGACCTCCCTCGGTCAGTTTTTGTTCTCTTCTGACTTCGCTTGTGCTGGGTCTGTGAAGCCTAGAATCGAAAGATCGAACCTCTTCCATACTTTACCCCTGATTAGTGTTAGGAAAGTACGGTGACTAGTTGTATTTCCTCTTAAGACTTACCACCACCACCACCACCACCACCACCAGTCGACTCGAGCAAGGGAGGTCATGCATGAAAAGTAAAAGGAGAAATTTGATACAAATACATTGAAGCGCATGAGACTTCGTAATGCCAAACATGTCTCGTAATCTTTAAGACCCTGAGAGGAACATGAGCTTGAGAAGCAACAACAGCAAATCAGACAAGGCCCTACGAACCGGCTGCTATTGACACCGGAGGAGAGAGAGGGAATTCGCGGAACTAAGCCGCGCTTTACTCACATACCTGCCATCTTGACAATATTTCGCGTGTTGACAGATCAAGTCCCAGGTGTGGTGGGCAGGCAAACTAGGTTCTTTATTATACAGTACCGGGGAGAAGGGTTTTTTTTTTTTTATGTAGCTCAACAACAAACGTAACGGGTTTCGGAACCGTGATCACATGCGTTTCGCCGAATTATTGCCTTCCGGCTGCCAAGAGACGTTATCCTAGTTGTCAAAACAGCATATTATGGATCATTTACGATCAAAACGGTAGTCTTACATTCAGCTTAACCCTGTAAGGCAAAACATGGCTCTCAGAGTCTAACACCTCAAACCGTCTTCAATATCTCTGTTATGTGAACTCATGGCTATGTATATCTCTACACACGTTGCCACGAGTAACGTCTTGAGCAAAAATTAACTTTCTTACACTGCCTGCTGAAAAAAATAGTAATAGTAAAAAATTACATTTTGACTGCGTCAATTACAGTAGTTTTAAAAACCTGCTAAAAGCGTACATTTGGATGATTCAAAGAAATAGGTACTAAATTTGTAGCCCCGTCATATTTCTGACGGCGCCGCCATCTTCGTAAAAAGGCGCCGAAAGTTGTCCTTTTCATTCCAGCGCAAAACGATAAAGAATAAAATGTCCTACAAGCAAGGTCCTGTTTATTTTATTCGTAGAATCAATAGATTCAATGAAACATTCTTACTAATCTATTCATGACAAATTATTTAAATAGCTTCAGATTGATTTTCTAGATTAATGAAGTTGTTTGGGAGGAATTGGTAAAGATGATTTTTTTTTACAGGTTGCTTTATTTACCTCGCACCGACACAGATAGGTCTTATGACGACGATGGGAAGGAAAGGGCGAGGAGTGGAAAGGAAGCGACCGTGGCATTCACCAAGGTACAGCCCCAGCATTTGCCTGGTGTGAACATGGGAAACCACGGAAAACCATCTTCAGGGCTGCAGACAATGGGATTCGAACCCACTATCTCCCGAATACTGGATACTGGCCGCACCTAAGCGAATGCAGCTACCGAGCTCGGTTGAAAATAATTGTAGAATGAAGGACAAGAAATTGCGTTTTGTTAAACTAAGTTTGGATTTGTATAATATATATATATATAGGTGGTATGTCTCACTGTTTGTTGAATATTCATGGTTAATCGTCTCAATTATGTTTTTGTTTTTATTAATACATTTGTACATTTCTAGGGCATAGAGATGCCTTAAATTATTTGCTTCAGATCCTTTTGGGTATAATCTTTCTTTCTGGTACATTATCCATAATATAAGACTTTGAACAAATTGTATTTTATTTATTGCGTTTTTGTAAGTCCCTTCCCGAGCCAATATTGCGTAGCTAATAACAGACTGAATCAAATTGTGTTACTGAACACAACTGAAACATGGTTTACGAGCAAAGAAGCTATAAAGATGTGTGAGTGCGTTATTCTGATGAATTTAAGTAAAAGAAAGTGCATTAGATGCGATAATACCGTGGCGATATACGGCTGTTGATTGGTTGAAATTCCTGATATTCTTAAACAGACTGGTCATTGTAGTCGTAAGATAATTAGTCTGTAAAATTTTATCATATTTCCTTAGTAATTCTTTCAGGTGAATGGAGTTCACACTGTATATATTCAAATGCATTGAATATTCCATAGTTCTTTAGACGAAGTGACTTAAACACTTGTAGGAACAACATATTCAAGAACTTCTCAGACTGAGGCTGTCAACTTGTGTGCCGAGTAACTTCTGAGATTTTGTGATATAATTCTTCTTCTTCTTCTCCTTCTTCTTCGCATTTATCCCGCTTAATTGCAGGGTCTGCTGTTCTGTACTTCCTTTTCCACTTGATGCGGTCTTGTGCATCTTCAGGAGAGACTTTCGTCATATGCATGTCCTTTGTGATGTAACAGGTGATCGTAATTAAAAATAAGTTCACTCAATATTTATTTTGAAGAGAGAACAAGATAAAAACATTCAACTGCATTATCATCATCATCATCATCATGATTTATTGCATTTAACAAGCCTTTGAGACCCCAGGCAGAAGATAAGTAAATACATAGTGCACACATCATAACATAAGCCTATATTAAAACAATCATAACAAGAGAGTAACGTCACACACTCATGTAGATATCGCAGGACCGAGCTCGATAGCTGCAGTCGCTTAAGTGCAGCCAGTATCCAGTAATCGGGAGATAGTGGGTTCGAACCCTACTGCCGGCAGCCCTGAAGATGGTTTTCCGTGGTTTCCCATTTTCACACCAGGCAAATGCTGGGCCTGTACCTTAATTAAGGTCACGGCCGCTTCCTTCCCATTCCTAGCCCTTTCCCATCCCATCGTCGCCATAAGATGTATCTGTGTCGGTGCGACGTAAAGCAAATAGCAAAAAAAAAAAAAAAATCGCAGGTGTTCCACCATTTAACACTATCCTTCGCATTTTCCATTGTTGCTGTTGAATCAACTGTTTTCTAGTCATTATCGCTCGATCTTTCCATCTGGTTCGAGGTTGAGTACGTTGAAGTTCCCATATAGACAAGGAATGAAGCACACACGATTCGAGAAACAGCCCTTTGCTGTCCAAGTCACTGTTGTATTTTCCTCTCCAATATCCGACATATGCCCGCCTCCCCAAAAAAACTAGTACAGGTTTTCCTTTATTCATCTTTCCCATCTTCCGGACTCTGTGTTGTAGATTAGGCCATATATTTTCCTTAGCACCCTCTTCTCATTCGCACAAATTCGTTCTTCGAAAGTCAGTGGTGTCAGCCATGTTTCTCATCCATACAGCAATACAGATCATGTAGACATGAAGCTTATTTTCTTGCGATATCAGTCGCGATTTGACGACGTTGTATAAACTATAGAAGACACGAGTCCCATTTTTATCCTCTGTCTTACTTACTTTTCTACCTCGTTTCTGCTCAATAATAACGATCCCAAATATTTGAAAGCCTCCACTTGTTCAAAATTGTATTAATCAACGTGCATGGTAACAAGGTTATCTTGTCGACGTGTCACAGCCACACACTTTGTTTCCAGCTTGTTGGTTATCAAACCCGCTTGCTTTGCCTATTTTAAAAGATGGAAAATATGAATCTTCCCCTGGTCCAGGGATTCACCCATAACCACGATATCATCCGCAAATGCTAAGATTGAGTCCGAGCCAACCAGCTCTATTTGCCTGGAACTGACAACCCCACGCCCTAGCCTGATCTTCATTCAGGACTGTCGCTCAGGCAGCAGATTCCCTATCAGTTAGTAACCCTACTCTTTTCCTAAATGTTGAAATTTATCAAACATCTCTCTTGTTAAATTATTCCAATCCTTAATTCCTCTTCCTATAAACAAGTATTTGCCCCAATTTGTCTTCTTGAGTTCCAACTTTATTTTCATGTTCGAAAATAAACATTTAGAAACTCCACTCAAGGTTCAAATGTCATTAAATCTTCTTGCTGAATCTTTCTTTATCTATGGCAATTCGAGCTTTTATATCTGTTAGCGAGTGGGTGTCTTCAGTTTTAATACCTCCAAGGTATTCAACTTATCCACCTGCTCAATAGTTTCTCCCTCTAGCTTAATTGTAGCTTATTCACCCTTACCTCCAAGTAGCATGTTGATTATGTTCATCCCATAATCTTCGCACTTTTTGTATAGTTCCCTAAGCGTTCTGTTTATTTAAACTTCTCTTCATACAAAGAATTTTGGATTCGAAGCAGTAGCCTGTCGCTTTATTGATGAATGATGATTTATACGTTTCAATGTTCATGTTTTTTCCACCCATCCTATTTCAAAATCATTATTTACTGTAATATTGGTGATCCATTGTATAAAACTGGATCATTGATTCAAGACAGTGCAGATAAAGACGTCAGCAATAGGATAAGTAACTACTGGGCAAACTGACACCCAGCAACAGCGGTTCACTGTGTTAGAAAAAGATGTCCCACTCCATCTTAAATGCAAAATATATAAGACAATAGTTCGTCCAGCCGCGTTGTATGGCTCTGAGTGTTGGGCAGCACAGAAACGGGATGAATAGAAACTTAACGTTATTGAAATGAAGATGCTATGATTGGCTCATGGTGTGGCCAGGCTGGACAAAATCCGATATGACGTTATTCACCAGTATCTGAGAGTAACATCAATCTCATAAAAATTACAAAAATCTTGACTCAGATGGTTTGGACACAGTGAAAGAAGGTCAGTAGACCATGTTGCTGAGCGAGTTGTGATGATGGGTTTACAGGGTGAGCCATAACTGGGGCTGCCAAAATTACCAGAATGCTGAAGGACTTAGGAAAATTCTAGGGTCCAAGACAGGAAGTACTGGAAGAGAGCGACCAGAAAAGCCGACCTTATTTAACTGAGACAAGACAATGCAGAATAAGATGATGATGATGATGATGATGATGATGATGATGATGATGATGATGATGATGATTGACTGATTTATTATGAATTTTGAAATTTTTTCATTTTTTCCTACAAAATTATTGAAATGTTCAGAGAAAAATATTTATAATAACGGTATGAGAGGGTATGAATTTCCCGAGCGTACAGAGCCAGTTTGTGAGCCACTGACCGGAGTTATGCCTGCACAGAGGGAACCTCCTCCACTCTTTGATATGTAGATTCACGTAGCTGTTTTCCGTGGAAGAAACCATTCCATGGCCTGTTAACATATTTCGCATCTTGTTAGCAAAATAGAGACCACCCACAGTAGACCACAGTAGTGCTGATGACACCACAGGCAAAACATGTTCTACCTCGCCAAGGTAACTGGACTCTTCACGCTTCAATAACCAATGTCAATGTATGCGTGGCTCATTCACGTAAACGTACCCGAGAGTGACATCGAATGACTGACAGAGCTTTTCTGCACTACGGTGCAACACACAAAGCAGGTACTCAATAGCGAGCAGGTCACAAGGTAAGGTATTTCAAGGTACTCAGGAATGCCAACCTGTGCAATAATGATAAGAGCAAACTTTGGAGACTAGTATGATGTACGATATTACCGTCGTGGAAAAAAATATAGACACCCGGGATAAGGCGACACTCCGGAGATACAAATCGATAATTTGGTGATTTTAGTGAAAAAATGTTAATGACTGAAATTGAAAGGATTGATTTCCATTTTTCTTGTCACGAAGTTATTCCTATGAATTCAAACAATTTATCACTGTTATAACGCTTTGTTTGCCAATTGTAACTATACATTTAAATCCCATTTTCTCCCATAATGTTCTGCTAAATGTAACAAAGTTTTTAAGGTATATGTATCACAGCTATATTAAGAAACCTGCGTATGGAATTTTTGATTGCAGAATTAGTAGGGATTTTTAAGTCCAAAATTTTAGAACAAAAAAATTACACAAACTTTAGTACGATATATCTCCTTATATAAATTACATACAGAAAATTCGATGGGTAGTACTTTTAAGAGAACTAGTATCTACCTAATTACGAATTTACATTAACATGTTAATTAAATTTCATGAAAAAATGGAATTAAAAAATTCGAAACAAAAAATATTTTTTAAACTATTAATTGTATATGTAAGAAATGTTCGTGATATCTCTACTTATATGTAGGTGACATTTTCACAAAGTTTCGTGAAAATCCATGCGTTGGGTAAAAGTATATTTTTATCTCCGGAGTGTCACCTTAATACTTTAATAAAAAGTTTATCCTTTGTCCACACAAAAACAAGCTATACGAAAATTTAGCTCATTTTTTTACGTTTAATTATGAGGAGTAAAATTTATATCATACACAGTTAAAATTTTAACGTAGGTTGAACAAAAAAGTGCCGGGAGTTTTTCCATTTTCAACGGAGCGTTCACTTTGAAAATTCATAACTTTAAAAGTATTGTCTGACCGTTACCAAACTTTTATAGTCTTAAAGTAACTTATTGTTGATCTGCATAACAAACTTCAATTTCATCTGATATTTGTGAAAAGGGCTGTTGTAAATTTTTTCAAACAACATTCCAATTACTGTGTGATTATAGCCGCAAAAATTCGGCTCGTTATGTAGCTCATGAGAATATCAGGCTAAAATTTAAACTGATTTTTGCCTGCATGCAATTGATTTATATTTAATTGAGTGGTTTTGAGAGAATAAAGCAGTAGGTTCTACGATACTTTCGAAACATTCGATAATATTGAAAACTGATGATAATATCGCCCATGTGTTTTCACTGTGCCATTTTCTCTTGTTCGTACGGTTAGCAAGCAAAAGTTTTCATTCCCCAGCCTAGGCAGGCCGCCTAGAGGGTGACACCCTCCCTTTGGCCAGATTTATACGCTTGGTAAATAAGATGACGTAGATGCTATGACCAGAAACCATGTGTATGTAAATTTCAAATTAAAAAAAAAAGAATTTAAAATTACTATCGTATTTTTTTTATCAAAGCGAAACGGTGCGTACTGGTACCTTTAAAGCAGTGACACGATTTCAGTGAAAAGACGATCTTTGCTACGTCGCGTCTCAGTCCTTCAGGAGCAATGGAATCGCAATCTACGCGATCTTCTTTTCTTAGTCTTCTCAGTGCCATTGAGCCAAAAATAATAAATCCCGAGAATGACAAAATCTTTCGGAAAATTAATATATGGAGAAATGTGTTGCTGTGTGAAAATCCAGAGGAAATAAACCAATTCTCAGAAACAGAGAGCAACTCAACCATGAACTTCTTCATTCATAAATACTCATTATAGAGGGAGTTAGGAACTTTCTCTAGAACCCTTACAACTCATCATTCCTGCATAGTTTAGCCTCTGTCGTCAAGTAAAGTAAGGTATAACATTGTTATCTGTGTGGAAGCCAAGTGTAAATAGACGCAGGCTTTCCGCACACATTTTTTTTTTAAATCAGTGTTTCTGTGAGACCAATGTGAAGCACTGCGCAATATTCCAGACCAGGATATACCAAGGACTGTTCAAATAGCTTCCGTATGATAATCTTCAAATACTATCTGTTAAAATCTATAGCAACTGAAAGGATATTAAGCACATAAGGTAAACCGTAAATATGAAAAATCATACTGAGATTGATGAGATAATGAACTGTCTGTTGTTACTCCCACGTTGATAACAGTGCGGCTGAGTGAAATATCTGAACCATCAATTGAAAACTGAGATATACTCCACATTTTTATTGACTTATACAGTACATACGAAGAGTGAAAATGAAAATCTACAGCCGGTTTCCAGTCATTCAACCGGGTCAGAAATGGAATTAATGAAGCCCCTATCTAGCGGTGAGGATAGGAATTGTGCCGGGTGCCGAAGCCTGTCGCATTCCTCTGGGGCTATGTTTGACGAATGGCAGATGAAATGAAATGATATTGGAGAGTGATGCTGGAATGAAATATGACAGGGAAAATCAGAGTACCCGGAGAAAAACCTGTCTCGCCTCCGCTTTGTCCAGCACAAATCTCTTATGGAGTGACCGGGATTTGAACCACGGCACCCAGCGGTGAGAGGCCGGCGTGCTGCCGCCTGAGCCACGGAGGGTCACATATGGTGATTCCGATGGCTAAAAGTTGGTTCTTCGAAACAGTGTGTATCAAATTGTGATCAATAGTAGAGTTTTAAAATATTTGGCACGTACCATTTGTATTCGAAACTACCTATTAAGCTGTCAGGTGCTGACAATGATACCATTCGTACTGCGGAATGCATAGGTGTTACGTGTAACAGGTTTGTCTACGTAAGATGAAAGATCGTCAGCAAAACTATGCTGAACGCTTGAAAATAGATCAATAGTTTGTTTGTTAATCATCCCTTGTCACGTTTCTCTACGGAGTCGGGTACGAAGTGAGATGAACATTCGTAGCGAACTTTACCGGCCGGACGCCCTTCCTGACGTCAACCTCATCCGAGGAGTTAATGAGATGAAATGAGTGACGTGATATATCATAGCAGGAAGGGAGAGGATGAAACCCGGCACAGAGCCTACTGCTCTCGAATAGTACCAAGGACTATGCTAATGGCTTAACGTCGTCATCCGACGGACGAATAACCATTAACAGTGTCAAAGGGCCTCGCCCCATATGAACACTTCGTAGATGTTTGGAATTGAATCCAGGCTTTTGACACGCAATCTAGTGATTAGGAATTATATTCCACCACCTATCCTACCCTGCCGGACAACATTCTAATGGTGAACATTTTTGACCAACGGGATTCGAACCAGATAACCACGGTGTCAGACAATATAGACTTGACACCTTGACGATCATGGTCATCCGGTGGGCATTATTTAGATCAACAGTATATAACAAAAAATACAGAGGGCCAATAACAGAACCTTGAGACACTGATCGAACGAGCGAGTTTGCAACGTAACATGAGTCGTATAGCTATGAGCTGGAGGTCAAGAAATGGTAGGATTGAATCACATCGTCGGCAGTCTTGAAGATAGTTTTCCGCTGTTTCACATTTTCACGCCGGCTGTATGTTAATAAGGCCACGGCCGCGACCTTCCCAAATGCAACCTTTGCCCATTCCACTGATGGTTAGCCTCTACCAGCTTAACAATGATCGTAAGAGAAGAAGAATGAGGTCCAACACGTCGGAGAGTAAAGGTATCCTCAAAAAAACTGGAAAAGGTCACCATGTGCGCAAAAAGTAAGAACTCTATAGATCTCGCAAACTCGATGCTGTCGTGTCTCACATGTGAACAAGAGTTGATTAATGGAGACCAGAAAGGAGATGAAAATGAGGAACCTGGCAAAAGTGTAAATGGTGCCAGACTCAGTCAGGAATCACTTGATTGCCGAGCCACACTCCCAAGTTGAAATCCCCTGAGAAGTAACCTCCTTTTAATCGTCTCTTACCACAGGCAATGAATAACATGGATGCATTCTACATCTCGAGATTTAGAAGGGGGCAGGGGGGAAGTGTAAGAAAAAAAGCTTTGACTTTCAAAGACATCCTCCCGGCCCATTTTTCAAATCCACTAGTGCAGTGTTACAGCTATGCACCACCATGCGCACACTTGGACGGGTAAGGTTACTTTACCGGTATAACGGACAGTAAATGACGGAAATGAACTAGAAAAAACAATCACCTTCTACAGCTAGTGAATCCTAGACGTCTGTCAGTCTGCCACAGCAGTTGCTGTGGTTTCTTCCAACTGTTAACGTCACCCCTTAACGTCACCTTCTCACAATTTAGTGAGGATAAAAGAGGCTTCGTAGGATTGCAATTGGGAGGTAGTGGATTCGAACCCCACTGTTGGCAGGCCAGAAGACGGTTTTCCGTGGTTTCCAATCTTGACACCAGGCCATTCTCTAATTAATGCCACAGCGGCTTCCCACTCCTAAACCTTTCGTATCCCATCATCGCCACAAGACCTATTCGTGCTGTCGGTGCGAGGTAAAGCAAATTAGGCACAAAAAAGCTTCGTATGAATGTTACGCTCCATTGCGTAATATTATTATAATTATTTGCGTATTTATTTATTTATTTATTTATTTATTTATTTATTTATTTATTTATTTATTTATTTATTTATTTATTTATTTATTTAATCCAGGGTTGGTTTTTTCCCCGGACTCAGCGAGAGATCCCACCTCTACCGCCTTAACGGCAGTGTCCTGGAGCGTGAGATATTTGGTTGGGTATACAACTTGGGAGGAGGACCAGTACCTCGCCCAGGCTGCCTCACTGCTATGCTGAAGAGGGGCCTTGTAGGGATGGGAATATCGGAAGGGATAGGCAAGGAAGAGGGAAGAGGCCGTGGAAGAAGAAATGGGGAAACAACGGAAAACCACTTCGAGAATGGCTGAGGGAGGACTCGAATCCCCTCTACTCAGTTGACCTCCCGAGGCTGAGTGGTTCCCGCTCCAGTCTTCGTACCACATTTCAAATTTCGTGGCAAAGCCGGGAATCGAAGCCGGGCCTCCGAGGGTGGCAGGTAATCACACTAACCACTACACTAGAGGCGGACATTATTATTATTATTATTATTATTATTATTATTATTATTATTATTATTATTATTATTATTATTATAAGCTGCCATAGAGGTTCAGTGGTACAGTGTATCACTAAAGATTCCAAGTTCGCGGGTTCGACCCCGACTGAGTTAGGCGATTTTTGAAAGACGACTAAAAATCTTGGCACTCAGTGTCATCCGACAAAAATAAATTAACTCAACCATAGTATCCGTTCCAGTAGAATTACGTTTTCGTTGCTAGATAGCAGCACATTCAGAATGTCGAAATTGTTATGTAGGTCAGCTAGATGACACCACTTCATAATATCTGCATCAAAGAAGCCGAGGCCATTCGATTATTATTATTATTATTATTATTATTATTAATATTATTATTAAAGTAAACTTGTAGTTTTACGTGGATGTTAACATCTTGATTACAGCTACTCAAACTAGAGTTTCACGTGGAATCCGAACCACGAAGATGTGATATTTAATTTTCAAAAATCCCATTTGCACTTGCTGGATATTGAACTACTGTCGCTTTGTTGAGAAGGCAGTGACTACGCCACTGGGCTATAACGCTCCAAAGTGAATGATATAATCTCTGACATACTCTCCCTTTCTCTCTCTTAAGGGTTGTGATTGATGATAAATTGCATCTTGCCAAAAAAAAAGTTTCTAAAATGAAAGTAACACTATCTACAACAACATGATTGAAAATCAATCGACAGAGAGAGCAATGGTAATTGGAAAGATTGACATTAAGTCTCATTTTAAAGAATTTAGGCACGACGTACGTAAATTATTATCTGTACTTTCCCAATTTTTAATTATTAATTCCTTAAGATATACGAGTAGCCTATTGGAAATTCCCGAAAACATTTGATTGGAAGTGGATCCACTGTATGTTCTCAGCTGAATTGGTTCTTGATTATGATTGTAAGGAAACTTCCATCTTCAATAGCAGCTCGTAAATAAATATCCCTTACCAACAACTGTTTCCCAATTCTCAATGGTGAGGATATATTCCCTGTTTGAAGTGCATGGAAAAAAAATAGGTTTCTTCGTAATGTTTTGAACATTCAAGGAACCATCACAACGCCTTCGCCTCATGTCTGGATGACAAAATGCTAATTATCTGCACAGTACCCTCCGCCAATAATACGAGCTTGTCAAATGTTCCACATCAATGGTTTGGCATAGTAGCGCCCACTCTGCATTTATAATGATCTACCAATGCTGCAAGTCACGCCGATGTAAGAATGAACCAAGAATTGGAGAATGACCAAACGCACATAAGGAGCACCTTTTTTCTCAATATCCCTAGGAATACGACGGCAGTTACAATTACTTCCTTACTCACTGAGTGACATAGACGAGTGGTAAGGGACACAAGAGCCCACTGGTTCGATCCCGGGCCATCGCAACATCCAGTGGCAGTCTTGAGAATATTTTTCCCAAGCCATCACCACTACACACTCTCCAGAAAAGGTTTTATTGTTTCAAATGAACATTTAACTGTCTTTTGACGCTAAAAAATGCTTAGTTTTTTTTAACTGATGTGTTGTGGACATTTATGCCCCATCCTACACTCGACTTGTGCTAGCCCCGTGGTGTAGTATCCTGTAACCCGTAGGTCCCAGGTACGATTTGTCAGAATTATAATTTTGTACTGACGAGGGGAACCCGCCAATTGTAAGAATCCGATTTCTCAGAAACTTTGCTCAGTGAAGAGTCGAAATAAGCGAACACAGGTTTCTGCTTATCCGTAGACACTCGACCGCTTCCGAGAAAATGACGGCCGAAGTTCCCGATGTGCTTTACGTGTTTATTAGCGCGTAATGAGACCAGCCGATGAGGTGGAGCAGTGGCTTTCGCAGCGACTTCAAAGTTTTGCACCCCGTGTTCAAATCTCGATGAATTGTTTTTGTTTCTTACTTTGATTTTTTGTTCATTTATTAACTTTTGCCCATTGATGATTACTATTCGAATGGTTTTGTTCTGTGTGTTTTAAAATATCGTTGTCCTTATTCGTCTACGGTGGTCCCGTGGTATAGGGGTAGCGTGCCTGCCTCATAAACGGAGGCCGGGGTTCGATTCCCGGCCAGGTCAGGGATTTGTACCTGGATCTGAGGGCTGGTTCGAGGTACACTCAGCCTGCGTGATTACAATTGAGGAGCTATCTGACGGTGAGTTAGCGGTCCCGGTCTCGAGAGCCAAGATTAACGGCCGAGAGGATTCGTCGTGCTGACCGCAAGTCAGCTCGCAATTTGCAGGCCTTCGGGCTGTGCAACGGTCGCTTGGTAGGCCAAGGCCCTTCAAGGGCTGTCACCCCGTGGGGTTTGGTTTGGTTTTATTCGTCTACGTTCTGTCTGTGACACGAAATTCGCAAAGTGCTACGAGGGCTGGAACGGGATCTACCTCAGCCTCAGGAGGTCAACTGAGTATAGGGTGTTCGATTCCCTCCTCAGCCATCCTCGAAGTGGTTTTCCGTGGTTTCCCACTTCTTCTCCAGGCAAATGCCGGGATGGTACGTAACTAAGGCCACGGCCGCTTCCTTCCTTCCTTCCTTCTTCCTTGTTAACCCCTTCGAATCTTCCCATTCCCCACAAGGCTCCTTTTCAGCATAGCAGGTGAGGCCGCTTGGGCGAGGTAGTGGTACTCCTTCCCAGTTGTATCTCCAACCCAATGTCTCGCACTCCAGGACACTGCCCTTCTGGCAGTAGAGGTGGGATCCCTCGCTGAGTCCGAGGGAAGAACCAACCCTGGAGCGTAAACGGATTAAGAAAGGAAGAAACACAGTATATTTGCAGGCTATGTTCATAAATTCATGACACTTTTTGTGAAACCCAGTTGTAATTTTACAATCAACTTAACACCCTTGTATCCACTGACTTGAAGAGGAACATTCGTGTATTAATCATCAATGGACATAAGTAGATAAATGAAACCAAAAATACATAATTAATAGGGATTTAAACACGCGGTGGAAAGCAGCCATCCCAATATCTGAAGAATATCCAAATGGGCAGCAGTTCTATTGCCAGTGCAAGGCTTTATAGACTTTATATCAACTATTCCTCTCATTTCTCAGAATTATAAATGTTTTACTCCAATCAACATTAGCATGAGTTCTTTATAGTTCATCAATTGTCATGATCATAGTCCTCATTCAAATTCTGGCACTTCTCTTTCCGATATTTCCCAATGGGGAAAAGAACTCCCATCTTCTGAAAGGGATAATTTGTCGTTTGTTTGTCCAACCCTTGTCCCGTTTCCCTACGGGGTCGGGTATGAGGTGAGATGAATTTGTCGTGGCGGTTTTTTATGACCGGATGCCCTTCCTGACGTCAACCTCATCAGAGGAGTTAATGGGAGATGAAATGAATGACGTGATATATGATAGTAGGGAGAGGGTGAAACCCGGTGCCGGCACATAGCCTACTCCTGTCGAATAGCACCAAGGGGTCTGCTCAAGGCTTAACGTCCCCATCCGACGGACGAATCACCATCAACAGCGTCATATGCCCTCACTCCATATGAGCACTGCGGAGAGGTTTGGAATTTAATCCAGGCTTTTGGCACGCAATCTAGTGATTAGAAATTGTATACCACCACCTCCCCTACCCTGCCGGCCAACATTCAGATGGTGAACATTTTTTCGACCAACGGGACTCGAACCGGCTAACCTCGGTGTTAGACCGTTTTAGACTTCAGCGCCTTAACGATCATGGCCACCAGGCGGGCTTAAAGGGATAATTTGTCGTTGAAACAGAAATATCAAAAACTTTTCGAAAGCATCATTAGTGGAAGAAGTGATTCTCGTTTTAAAGGTTAATAACGGGGGAGGGGTTGAACATTTCGAAAAATAATGGCTTTAGGTAAAGGGAGCTAAAAACCATGAACAGGAAAAAGAGTAAATGTCCGCCCATGTGGTGTAGTGGTTAGTGTGATTAGCTGCCACCCCCCAGAGGCCCGGGTTCGATTCCGGGCTCTGCCCCGAAATTTGAAAAGTTGTACGAGTGCTGGAACGGAGTGCACTCGGCATAGGGAGGTCAACTGAGTAGAGATGGTTCGATTCCCACCTCAGCCATCCTGGAAGTGGTTTTCCGTGGTTTCTCATTTCTCCTCCAGGCAAATGCCGGGATGGTACCTAACTTAAGGCCACAGTCGCTTCCTTCCCTCTTCCTTGTCTGTCCCTTCCAATCTTCCCATCCCCCAGCAAGACCCCTGTTCAGCATAGCAGGTGAGGCTGCCTGGGCGAGGTACTGGTCATCCTCCTCAGTTGTATCCCCAACCCAATGTCTCACGCTACCGGACACTGCCCTTGAGGCAGTAGAGGTGGGATCCCTCGCTGAGTCCGAGGGAGAAACCAACCCTGAAGGGTAAACGGATTAAGAAGGAAAACAAGAGTCAATACAATAATAGGTCAAGATTCCGAACTTTTAGAACAAGAACTCATTACTCCTTGGACCACACTTCCAGAGAAAAACTAATGGATTCATTCAAACAGAAGCAAAATGCCTATCGTCAAACCAAGGAGTCTGTCCAAGGTTTGACGTCTCCATCCGACGGAAGAATCAATCAGCAGCTTCATATGCCCTCACTCTATTTGAACTCTGCGGAGAGGTTTGGAATTAAACCAAGGCTTTTATCACTCAGTCTAGTGATTAAAAATTGTATACCACACCTCTCCTGCCCTCCCGGCCAATATTCTGGTGGTGAAATGTTTTCTACCAGCGGGACTCAACCCAGCTATCCACGGTTTGAGACCTTAAAGATTTGAGGCTTTAACGATCGTGTAACCTGGAAGGCTAACTTGTGAATAAGGATTGGCGATCGTAGAGGTCTGAGTCTGAAAGTGACGTGTTCCACTCTTTCACACATACTTCCTCTCTGACCTCTCTTTGTCAGTACTTGCTTTCTTTGAACCCCGACGATGGAAGGCATATATTCACGAGACCTAACGAGTTTTTTTTTCACGTCTTTCAGAAATTCAGCCGATTTCTTCATTCTTTGATGATGATGATGCTTGTTGTTTAAGGGGGCCTAACATCTAAGGTCATCGGCTCCTAATGGTACGAGATGGACGACATAATATGATAATTAAAAGTTTATAATGTATCCACTGACTAGAATTTAATACAAATTGAGATGAACAATGAAATGAAATGGCGTATGGCTTTTAGTACTGGGAGTGTCCGAGGACAAGTTCGGCTCGCCAGGTGCAGGTCTTTTGATTTGACTCCCGTGGGCGACCTGCGCGTCGTGATGAGAATGAAAGTATGATGAAGACGACACATACACCCAGTCCCCGTGCCGGCGAAATTTACCAATGGTAGTTAAAATTCCCGACCCTGCCGGGAATCGAACCCGGGACCTCTGTGACCAAAGGCCAGCACACAGTAACCACTCAGCCATGAAGCCGGACGAGATGAACAATGATTGTAAATTTAAAATAATCAATGGATCTAATGCCTTACTTTCGGGAATATGACAGATGATAGATTACGGTAGAATAAGACATTGCCTTAAAATGCAATAATATATTGTGCAAATTACTATTTTCAAAACACACTAAAATACACAAACACAAGCTAAAACAGAGTCAAATTAATAAAACGGAGTGAACAATAAAACAAAGACTAATTCGAAACACTGTATTTATAGGCGATAAAACAAACCACTATCCCTCATAAAACGGAAGATGAGGTCTGTTTACTGCTCGTCAACTCGCAGGATGAGGGAGATGGTACTCGGGAGTTTTAGACTACGGCGCAGATCGACCAGGTCCACGCACTCCGTAAGGATGTGTACCACGGTAAGATGATCGCCGCCAAGTACACACCGGAGGGGGTTCTCCTTTCAGTAAATAGGAGTGCGTTACTATACCGTGGCCGATCCGAAGACGTCATAATACTACTGCTTTCCTCCAGGAAGTCCGAAGGGAAGTCTACTATACCTTCATTGTACCTTTTATCGCTTTCAGCTTATTCGGAAGTGGAGTGCCCTGCTACTCCATTTAGTTCCCAATGGGACATAACCAAATATCTCACCTGAGAGCGAATATCACTTGCTGGAACCATGTAAGGCAACGGGAGCAATGTAACAGCCTCCTTGGCAGCCTTACCAGCTAACTCGTTTCCCTCTACACCCATGTAGCTTGATAGCCACATAAACGTGATTCTGATGCCGACATCCAAACACCCGACCAGGAGGTCCTGGATCCGCTGCACCAGAGCGTGCCGAGGGAAACAGGTATCAATAGACTGTAGCAAGCTCAAGGAGTCGGTACACAGCAGAAAGTGCCGGGGCTCATCGGACAGCGCTCACCGCAGAGCTTCACAGATAGCATAGAGCTCTGCTGTGTACACACTACAGACTTCTGGTAAAGGAAAAAGAAACCTGTTATGGTCGACAACGAATGCACAGCCCACTTTCGTTTCTGAATCTGGATACCGGCCAACAACGGACAGGAAGAGCCTCCGATAAATCGAAACGTCCGTGTTCTACCTTCGGGCCAATGTGCAGATCCAGGATTATTTCAGGTCGTCTTATTATCCAGAGAGGTAACCCACATGGTTGCCTGACAAGACAGGGAACTGAAGGTACATCAAACAATCTGTAACTGCTATCCGAGCGTATTCCAACCGACCGCGTTACTCGAGGAAAAGCAGCCTACAGCCGACGGTTTCCATTGTGAAATACGCAAGGACAGCCGGGTGAAGTGGCATCTGTCGCAAAGTGGCAGCATATGACAGAAGCATTTGCTGGCGCCTCGGGCAAGCAGGCTAGCAATGGGGCTTGTACGAAAAGCTCTCGTTGACCACCTAACCCCGCCGTGGTGGATGCTATTCAGTTTCGCAAGGACGCTTTGCCTTGCTGATCCATATGCTGCACTGCCGTAGTCTAACCTGGATAAAATATATGCCCTATAAAATCGCAGGAGCAACGTGCGGTCAGCCCCCCAATGAGTGATGCTAAGAAACTTCAAAATATTAAACTTAGTGCATTGCACTTTTAACTGCCGCACGTGTGGCTCCCACGATAATTTGCTGTCGAAAAGGAGCCCAAGAAATCAGTGTCAACTACGGGAAGAGCGACGTTCTAATACTTCCAGTTTATCCAAACCATAGTTCTAAACTAGACATTCTCTTGCGTAAAGTCATTCTGGTTTCACCACTGTACTGTAGTGTCTTATGTGCTGTTATTATTATTATTATTTTATGTTTGCTATTTGCTTTACGTCGCACCGACACAGATAAGTCTTATGGCGACGAAGGGATAGGAAAGGCCTAGGCATGGCAAGGAAGCGGCCGTGGTCTTAATTAAGGTACAGCCCCAGCATTTTCCTGGTGTGAAAATGGGAAATCACGGAAAACCATCTTCAGGGCTGCCCCGACATTGGGGTTCGAACGCACTATCTCCCGGATGCGAGCTCACAACTGCGCGCCCCTAACCGCATGGCCAACTCGCCCGGTATTATTATTATTATTATTATTATTATTATTATTATTATTATTATTATTATTATTATTATTATTATTAAGGAGTTGAAGATTACCACACACATACAGAGCTGAGAATAAATTGAATATGGGGAATTCACGGTTCGACTGAACATTTAAGGGACACTAGAAAATAACCAGGATCTTGCAAGGGTTAATACAGTTCAACATAAACGTTAGTATGACCGTGCGAATCTGAGGTTTGTTTACAAACTACATCGGTCCGCTCGTGACAGCATTCCTGGCCCCGCCCTGAGTTTATTGCGGTACGTGGTGTCAGGGCAGATAACTAAAGGCGCCGTCGATGACGCATCATACATAAGGCATAAGCTTAAGCAGTTCGATATTCAGCGCCGAGTTTACCTCAACTTCTTTATGGCTTTTCTCTTCAGCGAAGGCAGATATGGCCTCATCTCCGACAACAGTCACTGTAATTCGAGCCGCACTCTCCATTTCAATTTCTAACAAGTCAATGTTATTCCACATGAACCTCCCTCCATAGCGAGCACGCTCAAATTACACTACACGAAAGAAATGAGTAGTTCTTCTGAGCATAATTACAAGAACTACAGTCCTTCCAAACACCGTAAAAGTAGATGGTTGGAAGTAGGAAATTATTATTATTATTATTATTATTAATATTATTATTATTATTATTATTATTATTATTATTATTATTATTATTATTATTATTATTATTATTATTATTATTATTATTATTATTATTATTATTATTATTATTATTATTATTTTATCTTCACTGTCTCCTGACATGTCAACGTGAAATTTATTATTGTCTTCCCGGTTGGGACTAACGTTGAATGGCAAAGGATATTATAGCTATTCAGAAGGTTTCGAAGGACAAACAAAATGGAAAACAGAAACAGTTTTCTCAGGCTGGTTTCAAAATCCTCCGAAACGTTGGCAGTCGTTTATTGATTGTGGAGAGGACTATTCTAAAATGAACAAACGTCATTAGTCGGTAAGATGACTAATTTCTTACAGTGCCAGCCCTGAAACATTCATGACAACATGTACGTGACTTATACACCTAAAAAAGACATTCCGATTTGCTATTAATAAAGAACAGAATTACTATATTCAGTAATTGTGACCATTGACTTCTACAGAGTTCAAATTCCTACAAAGTGAAGAATAAAACATCAATTTTAATACAAGAAATACATGTAATACTTTCATTCAAAAATGTGTCCAATAACTAAATAATGTTATTTTAGACATCTTCCTATTTTGTATATTCTTAATGACTATTTCAAAGTATAGCACATAGTTATGATCAAAATAAGAACATAGCGTTTCAGAGTTTCGGTACCTTCTTCGTTACAAAAATCCTCAAGGGATGAAACTCTTATAAAAAAATTGAAATTTCATTTATATATTCTTAAAACTACAAGAATTTACAACCTCTCCGAGGCATTTTAAATTCATTGTATTTTACATGACTTGAAGTTGTTTTAACCCGAGGCATGCATTCATACATTCATAGATTTATTATTTTTTATAAAGAATCCTATAACTAAATTGTTTTCACGGTAGATTTTAAATTAACTAATTAATATTGCAAGCGTCTATTTACATTATGTATATGCAATATTTCCCGAGAAAATTGTTATTGTGGATCATATTGTTCCTGTTTTTACTTTTTATTTTGGTGTGAGGATAATGGAGTTTAGGGCATTCCGTCACAGATCACAGTTAACCAACCATCTACTACTAAATGGTTTCATTCCTCCCCTGAAGGGGCAGGCGGGCCTCCTAGACGGTGACGCCTTCTAGAAGGCCAGGAGATTTGTATCGGAGGAGATGTCCGGAGTAGGTGAAATGGTTGGCGGCCGTGACCTACACTAGGAACTGTCCCAGCATTCGCCTTAGTGCAGGAGAACGGAAAACCACGGAAACCATTCTCAGAGCTGCCGACGGTGGGAACTAGCCCCTCTCTTTCTCCCGAATACAGAGGCGTAGAGCAACCGTTGAGCCGTGGCCACCACTCCTATGCTGGGTTGGCCGGTCGGAGTGCAGAGCTGTCGGACCACGGACCAACCTTAGCCACTTGTGGGTCGAGACGCAATCTGCATCCGCCGATCATCATCTGTTGGAAATAAATTATGACACCGAGACTATCTAGTAGTGAGATTCACAGAGTTTTCGGTATCGCCATCGCCGGGGAAATACTTACCGCTGAGGTACGTAAGGTACAGAAAAATCTAAAATCTAAAAACTTCACGGAATGGAGTATGTTCTAGGGGAAGATTATAATTTCGTACATGCAGAATCTGACGGATAGAAAAGATAGCTTTGAAATTGTCCAACTTCATAGCATACCCAGGGAGTCTCGTATTCGATTCTCCGCCGGCTCAGTGAATTTAATGAAAATCGGTGTGTAAAGTCCACTACAATCTAGGCTATACATCATTTTATTCACGCTGAGTAAAATGGTAGTTTAGGGGAATGCCTCAAATTGAATTCTCAAATATTTATATAATTAATCCATAAATAGTACATAAATAAAGTTATGTAGACTTAAATTTCCGATCATTTATGTCTTATGCATTTTTATAGTGCTGGCTATGATAACAGAGATTTTCATGAATTTGTATTGTTTTTCTAAGTCCATATCAACGCCGAGCCACGAGAAAATGGGTTAACAGAATTTAAGGAAAATCGGTATATAGAGTCCGGGAATAAGAAACTACAGTCTGAGCTATAAACAATTTTATTCATCCTGGATGAAATTGCAGTTTAGAGGAAGGCGCCTCAAATTTAATTTTTAAATACCTATGTTATTGGTCTTATCGAAAAGTACCACATAACAGCCTTTATAGGGAGTACAATTTCCGATCATTTATGTTTTATTCAGTTTTACCATATCGACTATGTTAAAAGTGGTAATTCAGAGTCGGAAGAAAACTAAATGTGAAGGCGTACAATATCGAAAGTGCATAACATTGATCAACAAAAACATTACATTGACCATTGTTTTTTGTGATGTTCTTTGTTTCTTATGCTGCCACTCAACTCCGATAGATGGGATTACTGATGCGTACCGAGTATAACAGCCTGACAGAATACTGGCGAGAAATAGCTGAGGAGTTAGATAACTTTCTTCTTTAGCGTGCCATTCCTCTGGTTCTTATATTTTCTGACACTACTGGTACGTAACACACTGGTCCATCATAGTATTCCAGCTATTCGATCCCTACTCTGACGCACTGTTTTGAATGAGCAGTGTGCACTCTTACGGCTCACTTAGTAGTAGTATGACCTGGTCTAGAATTACAATTTAGGCCTATTCCAAATTATACCACCACAATTCACTAAATAACTCAAAATTCAATCCTGAAAAGAGCCGTTTCTTAAAAAAAGCTTCTTCCTCTTCACTTTTATTAAATTCTGTATTCATTTTATTCCAAATTAGCAGTGAAGAGGGGGTTACTCCTCTGAGTTGGAGGAAAAATTTGCCTCCAAGTCAGATAGATTTTTCTGCCGCCAGTGTAGTGAATTGAGATTTTCCGACTCATCGGGTACTCCTAGGAAACAGATTAGCAAAAGGCCATAGTTTTAGCCCTGAGACTCTCTCCTATTAGACCCCCAACCCATCCCCCTGCCCCCCCCCCCATCCCGCCCAACCCCTCCGAAGAAAGACGAAGTGTGTTCACGGATCACGGCTGTCTGCGGATTGGTCATTCCAACTCTGGAACTTTGAACTATTAGATCGGCAACTTAGTACTGTTCGTTAAAAGTGAGAAAATGTGTGATTTTTCATTCGATCGAGTATTTCGTATCGTCGCTTCACCGGTAAAAGGTTGTAATCCACAAAGCTCTTCCTATCGATTATTCTTCTTAAGACCGCTCACGCCTCCCAGCCACATATGGTTATGCAGTCCATCAGAACAAATTTTGTTGTGTTCATTTTCCTATGCCCATGTGTAAAGGAAAATTAACCTTACTGTACCGTACTATACGAATGTATGCTTGCATTACGTATTTACGCACTCCTGTTGTATAATGCATGTTAGGTTCATTTTCGGTTACTCGTCGGCATAGGAAAACGAACACAACGGACATTGTTCTGATGGGCTGCATATCCATATGTGGCCGGGAGGCGTGAGCAGTCTTAAGGAGAATAATCGATAGGAAGAGCTTTGTGGATTACAAACTTTTACCGGTGAAGCGACGATATGAAAGCATTGCTTTTAATCGCGCCATTCCTAATGACGTCAATGTAATGATCTACGTTCATTTCAGTTGGAAAAACCACTAAGTCAGTCTTTCTGATGATGTAAAAAGGCAGGTGGAGAGTGAGTGTCTGCCATTATAATGAAACTCCCCAACCGATTGTGACTGGTGGTAGGCAAGCGGGCCTATCATTACAATGAAAATTCCCTAAGCAGTCTCCATATGAGAAAAGACGTTTGGTGACGTCCCCGACGCGTTTCTAGGGTAACGTTAAGAGTCGAGCAATTTAATGCAATCTTACTCATAACGTGTACACTACCTAACCTAGAATTATGTATACAATGTAGAATTCCGTAGTGAAGCACGGTTATATCAGCTAGTTTTATGTACATATATATATGAAGTTTGATCGAGATCTATCCAGCCGTTTCGCAGTGATGGTGGAACAAACGTACAAACAGACACGGAAGCTAAAAATCACTGATTCAGTCTTGAGTTAACCTAAATCGGACTAATATCGGAAAAATTGACAAAACAAACGAAATTACAGACAGCGGAGCCCTACAACATTATATATATAATGCCATTTGCTTTACGTCCCACTATCTATTTCTACGGTTTTCGGAGACGCCGAAGTGCCGGAATTGTGTCCTGCAGGAGTTCTTTTACGTGCCAGTAAATCTACCAACACGACGCTGGCGTATTTGAGCACCTTCAGATACCACCGTACTGAGCCAGGATCGAACCTGCCAAGTTGGGGTCAGAAGGCCAGCGCCTCAACTGTCTGAGCCACTCAGCCCCACGGATCTGTATGTTATGACCATCCATCAGTATTTCACATCACAGCCTGCACGTTGCTAGGTAACATTACGTCACACATTTTATTGACAGACATGTTTATGATCATTAAATATTTCACTGATCTTCATTCGAATTCGGTTTCCCGGATAGAAACAAAGTACAGGACAAATTCAAAGTTAACACACAAGAACACTAGAGAACAGATGACACCGATAATCGGCATTCGTGTCTCTTGTCCAACTACAAAAAAACCTTTCCATCCACGCCTTAAGGACGTTCATCGAAGATGTTGACTTAATAGGCAACATCGTCTCGATCTTAGAAGATGACCTCATGAATGATTAGTAAATCCGCAGAGACTTCCAGCATCTCGACTATAATAACATGCATTTGCAATGAGACGAAAAGTATTTTTGGAAACCTGTCAGCAAGAGGTTGTTGAACTTCCCGCAGCCTCGTTGTCCTCTGTGACAGACACTCTGTCACGAAACGGCTTTAAGTAGAATTTTTATGTTAATTTAAATACCGGCGATTCTCCGAAGAAGACTGCACTTCCCTTTATCTTCAAAGTCCAATTACAGGTGTTCAATCAAAGGTGAGTTAAGTGCTTGGAATTGATTGTGCATGTTAGCAATATCGTAGTACAAGCATGCGTTAGTTTATATCTACTTAAAAAGGAGATTTCCCTTAAAATAAATAGTAATTGAAGGAATGTTGAACTGTTATTTGCGAAGGACCATTGTATTTCCTCCGTTAACACGAGGAAAATCCATTACAATCCTGATTATGAAAGAACTGTTCTTCTCCTCCTTCCTCCTCCTGTTCCGTCGCTTCTCACATGCTTGTGCGGTCACGGGTGCGATATATGTCGTGCATGTCGACATGGCCCTGTTCCACGGACGTATGCCCTTCCTGACGCCAAACTGTATTAACTCTTGCGTGTTTCTGTGTTGATTGCTAGAGGAGAGTGTTTGTGTATGCGAGTATTGGAGCAAACCAAACACCCAGTTCCCTAGCCGAAGGAATTTTTTTTTTTTTTTTTTTGCTAGGGGCTTTACGTCGCACCGACACAGATAGGTCTTATGGCGACGATGGGATAGGGAAGGCCTAGGAGTTGGAAGGAAGCGGCCGTGGCCTTAATTAAGGTACAGCCCCAGCATTTGCCTGGTGTGAAAATGGGAAACCACGGAAAACCATTTTCAGGGCTGCCGATAGTGGGATTCGAACCTACTATCTCCCGGATGCAAGCTCACAGCCGCGCGCCTCTACACGCACGGCCAACTCGCCCGGTCCGAAGGAATTAAATTGACGCTCTTGTAATCCTCACCTCATTCGGAAGTCGAAAGCGAAAGCTTCTGAACCGAACGCCCTGATGCTGACCGTTCAGCCAAGGAGCCAGCTAGGATTCACAGAAACTGTATTTTACATGAATAAGGAACTGTATTTATTTCATTTATATTTTTATACAATTTGTTTTACGTGTCACCGAATGGAAATTCTAAGTTCCCATGGAGGGAATTAGATATTGGTGAATATCCTGATTATGAAAGAACTGTTCTTCTTCTCCTACTTCCTCCTCCTGTTCCGTCGCTTCTCACACGCTTGTGAGGTCACGGGTGCGATATATGTCGTGCATGTCGACATGGCCCGTATGCAGTTATCAGATATTGGTGAATATCTAATTCCCTCCATGGGAACTTAGAATTTCCATTCGGAATTGCTAGGCGGGCATGAATTCCATTGTGGAGTTTTATCTCCCGTATGAAGTTATCAGACTGTGCCTCTTAAATAGGCTTCTGATAAGTTCACCTGCATACACCCCAGCGTCAGTGGGTAGGGTCTGACACATCCCACTCTGATGAGTCTAGTGTCAGATCTAAGACAAAACGCTGGTTAATAGAGCAAACGCCTGAAAAACCATACATCTAATTTTTGATCTGATTACGTGTCACCGACACAGATAGATCTTATGGCGACGATGGAATAGGAAAGGGCTAGGAGTGGGAAGGAAGTGGCCGTGGACTTAATTAAAGTACAGCCCCAGCATTCGCCTGGTGTGAAAATGGGAAACCACGGAAAACCATCTTTAGGACTGCCGACAGTGGGGTTCCCGGATGCAAGCTCACGGTTGCGCTCCCCTAACCGCACGGCCAACTCGCCCGGTACAAATAGGTTTTATGGGGATGATGAGTTAGGAAAGGGCTAGGAGTGGAAAGGAGTGACTGCTGCCTTAATTAAGGTATAGCCCCAGTATTTTCCTGGTGTGAAAATGAGAAACCGTGGAAAACCATCTGCATTGCTGCCGTCAGTGGGGTTCGAACCCACTGTCGCCTGAATGCATGACTCAAACCCGCAGCCACTCGCTCGGTAATGCACTTAACTCATTGAGCTGGTCTTGAAGATCAGAACACAGCTCAGCCCTTTCTCCCACAGTTTGTTCACAAAAATGATTAAGCTCTCGTATCAAACCAAAAGGATACCTGAGATTTCAAATGACAATATTTTAGCTATAAAGGCTATTGTAAAACTCAAATTAGAGTCGTAATGTGTAGCTCAGCCTTTGTAACACATACAATAAGATCATTTTCAAGAGGCAGTCTACATTTTGCTTTGTTTTATATATTCACCATTCTAGAAAACCCAAGCTCGGAGAGGTGCGAAGTGGCAAGCGAGTTGAGTACTCGCAAAGCTCCAGATACGCATCCAGGATACTCTGACTTTCTCTGAAGCCAGATCTTGTCCAGTTCTTCACCGCTGAAGTGTAATTGTAAAGATCTGTCACAAGATCATAACTCTGTCCAACACTTTCTACAATTTTTTCACATGAAAGGATACTCGTCTTCATGAGGAATGTAAACAATAATCTGAGTACAAAGTGATTTCAATTGATTCTATATCAACTTTGAAAATGGCATTACTGTACATTAAAAGAAATGTTTTCCATAGTGGAAACTATATCAGAAAATTTATGAGTCAGTAGATAGTTATCAAATCTGCCATTCCCTGTTCTTGATGCCTAAACTTTGATTTTTCTCTCAGATTCGTTTTTTTTTTTGCCTTGAGCAAAAAGCACAGTTTTGTCACGTCCTTGCAAGACAATATTTAACTATTATAACAATGGCGTGTGGCGTCCTTTGAGGCCTGGTGCAGGTCCTTCAAAGTGACGCAGGGGCACGTCTATGTGGATACGGCCTTATTTAAGATGAATCCTAATAATGAAGACGGCACACACACCCAGCCCTGAGCCAGAGGAATTAACCAATGAAGGTTGAAATCCCCTAACCTTCTGGGAACCGAACCCGAGAACCCCCCGGGAACAAAGGTCAGGACGTTAACCATTTAGCCATGGAGCCGGACAAATGGTGCAGCTCTATTCAAGCGCACTCCCACATACCAGCCCTACTACCATTCCTAAATTTCTGGTAGTGTCGCGAATCGAACCCGGGTCTCCAGGGCCGGCACCTAACAATACTAACCGTCACGCTACGGATGCGGACAGTATTCATTTTATTCAGGGGAGTAAAGCATATTAGAGAAAATATGCTAGCTACAACAATCACTTTTCTGAAATGAATTCAGTGAGTTGGACATTGGCAATCTGCAAAATTAACAGTATGTCCTAACTCAGTTCAAACAATCTGCTGTATTTAAAACCTTTCTGCGAGAAAGCTACATGACTTTAATACGTAATAAGAGAATTGTGAACATCTTTTCAAATAGTCGGCATCGTAAGAGGTGACCTCTAATAAAGTTCTCAACATGTACTGTTTCATCGAGAACCTGGAGAAGTTTACTTGGCATTTTGTTCGACGCAAGTACTTGAAAAAGTAAGAAACAGTGAATCAATTTTGCATTATTTGGCAACACTAATTTCAGTTTTTGAGCTAACACACAGTTGCGCCCAGTTAATGCGTTTGCACCGTCGCTGCAAATAGAAATGCATTTCTGAAAGGGATGGAGGAGAGTAAGAAGTATGGACGGCACATTTCGACACATGGAAAGAATATTCGAGAATTACGAAAACCAACCTTTCAGGATATACAACAAAATAAAACTGCTCTTTTTTTGTCCACTTTGGATAACACATGACATTTCTTTGGTGTCAGGGAAAATTGCTTGAGCAGAATGAATGTGTCACCGTGCTTCCAACGCAACATTGGACAGATATGACTTAGTTTTACTCTCATTCAGTTCTCTTAGAAATTTGACTGTGATGCAAGTCTTAGGGACTAGTATAACATGGAAACAATATTCTCTAACCCATGGGTAAATAATGGAAATATCGATTATGATGATTATTATTATTATTATTATTATTATTATTATTATTATTATTATTATTATTATTATTTATGAATTAGTATTAATATTTACGTAGTTATGTCCGGACTTTATTTGGTATGAATCACGATCGTATTATTTGTGAGGTTCTGTCATGAAACATCTGCTGTATGTATATTAATATGAGTTTATTTCATGTAAGAACACGTAATAAATAGTATATAATTTATTATTACCTGTATATATGAGGTATAAATCCACTGCAATATTGTGCATCACACTGTAATAGTGTAGAACAACGCAATGTGCGACTGGAATTGTGTAGAAAATTCCTTAAATTGTAAATAGGCTTTTGGAGACTCTCGAAATTACGAGAAAACATGTTGTGTCATATTCTTCTAGAAGCCTGGCCAGGCAACATATATAAGGAGGCAGTCTTGAGGGTAGAGTTGAGTTGTTTTAGTGAGACTTGTGTGGAAGTCATGAACTCGTGTTGTGATTCTGATGACATGCTAATGTGGAGGTTTCATTAATGTGTGTATATAATGCCGTTTATATAATTTGTAAATAAAATAGTGTACACAGCTGACAGCACTAGTGTGTGTGTCTTTGTGCTGACATCAACTGAACCGGGCAAGTTGGTCATGCGGTTAGGGCCGCGCAGCTGTGAGCTTGCATCCGGGAGATAGTGGGTTTGAATCCCACTGTCGGCAGTCCTGAAGACGTTTTTCCATGGTTTCCCATTTTCACACCAAGCAAATGCCGGGACTGTGCCCTAATTAAGGCCACGGCCGCTTTCTCCCCACTCCTAGCCATTTCCTATCCTATCGTCGCCATAAGACCTATCTGTGTCGGTGCGACGTACAGCAAATTGAACTTTTTTTTGTAATTTTTACTTGTAATTGTTCCGAGGTATCTGTGGAACAGCAGAGGTGAAAGAAGGTACGGGTTGGAATGGGTTTAACTACAAGGCCGAAAAATGAATTAAAATTTCAATAAAGGTTATATTTTCAAAAGTTAACAATGTTCGCATAGAATTCAAAAAATTTAACAAGAACAATCGACAACAATCCAATAATCAGGTACCAGGTACAATTTTACAAACGAAAGCACAAGTTTCGGGACCTTTACAAGTTCACAATCTTTCAGCTTTTAGCTCAACAATACCAAGTTACAATATAGTTCCAAGGGCAGAAAACCCCTTCATACCAGGAGCATAAGCTCCGAAAACCATATCGGCCCTCCTAGAGGCACTATATCACATCAGAAAGAGCTGACCCGCTCTCAATTTCTCACGCCTTTCAAAGGCCACAACAACATTCGCATTGCCTGCCTCTCAAGGAACACTTACAAATAAACAGGGGTAACTTGTACCCATTCTACTGGGCCTTAAATAAAAATAATAGGTTAATTTAAACGGCCCTAAATACAAAAGGAATGGAGGTGAGAACTTGCACTCCTATATGAAACTTGTTAAATCCTAAGTGGCACTAGGCCAATTACACAGGGGATATTCCCATACTATGGAGGTGACCCGTACAAGAAAAATTTAAGACATTACATTAAGAAGGAAAACAATTACAAACGTAGTCACCTCAAAACAAAAGCAAGGAGAGCTCGAGAGGGTAAGGCACTCTCTATCCCCGATTTACAGTTAAAGTAATATGAACATTTTACATGAACCGGCACTAATTTACATTTTCAGACAGGAAGGTTACCTTGAAAAGATTTCGGACCTTCCCCGATGGTTAAACTGCTGAGGTAGCAAAATAAAGATGTTAAATGGCCATTACCTTGTAGAAGAGCTGCTGGCGGACGAAAGAGGCGCTTCCCGCCTCCTGCTATACTTCCATACATTAAGCTAGATGTTGTACGAGTGGCCGAGAGACCAGAAAATCAGCAGCCTTTATACCCTCGCGGAAGATTCGAGACCTTTCATGAATAATTAAGACGCACCCACATGAGTTTATTGGTCGGCTAAAAGTTACAAGTCGAAAATGAAGAAGAAACCTGTGATTGGAGGGAAATTAATTACAGAAATTACTGGTTGGGTAAATTCAAACAGGCGGAAAGAAAGGATTAAAATTGCCAACCCACCAACGAAAGAACGAAATTTAGTAAAGACAACAACTTATGAATACAAAATATCTTCAAGAAAAGTTCCTTCACTTCGCACCAGGGTGCATGATCATAGTTTTCGGTAGAGATATCTGTGAGAGAATGTCCACACTTCTTGATAATTAGTAAACACAAAAACAATTCGAAATTAACACAGTGACATCTTCTGATAAACGGTTGAATTAATTCAGTTTTAAAGTTCAGAAAAGTTCAGGTACAGTGATCGTTACTTTTTTCATACATCATACATACATCTTCATTATGGACTCCTGTGCCTTTCAGTGTTTAGTCTGCAACCTCTGTGAATTTACTAATCGCCGCCATAATCCTCTATTTGTAACTAGTTCTGTGGCCTCGTTTAGTTGTATATTTCTTAGCTTTCATTCATTGGAAACTGAGTCTAACCATCGTCGTCTTGGTCTTCCTATACCCCTTATAATAATAATAATAATAATAATAATAATAATAATAATAATAATAATAATAATAATAATAATAATAATAATAATAATATAACATCATTATATTATTTCATTATATTATTATTATTATTATTATTATTATTATTATTATTATTATTATTATTATTATTATTATTATTATTATTATTATTATTAGATTCTCTTTTATATCCCTCCTTACAAACCGCTACAGTTTTGACTTTTGTACTGAAAATGAAAATCCACAGCCTGTTTCCAGTCATTCGACCGGGTCAGGAATGGATTGAAGCTCCCATCTAGCGGCGAGGATAGAAATTGTGCCGACTGCCGAAGCCTGGCGCACTCCTCTGGGGCAATGATTAATGCATGTCAGATAAAATGAAATCATATTGGAGAGTGATGCTGGAATGAAATATGACAGGGTAAACCAGAGTACCCGGAGAAAAACCTGTCCCGCCTCCGCTTTGTCCAGCACAAATCTCATATGGAGTGACAGGGACTTGAACCAGCGGTGAGAGACCGGCCCGATGCCGCCTGAGCCACGGAAGCTTCGACTTTTGTACTATATTTATTTATCAATTTATTTATTTATTTATTTATTTATTTATTTATTTATTTATTTATTTATTTATTTATTTATTTATTCATGCATTCATTCATTCATTCATTCATTTACTTATTCATCAACTGCATCCTCGCTGAACATTCGAAGTGTCTTTAATTTTCAACATTTTTCCACCTCTTCTTGCGCTGGTCATGTAATGGTTATTCCGGTTACAAGCAGACAAATAACGGATGAAGCAGTTCAATGAACTTTTCGTGATCCCAAGAGGGAAGTTAAGAAACCTCAGTTCGCATTCTCCTTTAATAAGGAATAGAAGAGCGCGCTCAGGTATCATCAGTGCGTGATGGTTTCAAACACAAATAGCTCCAAGTGGGGGGGGGGGGGCGGGTGCTAATAATAAAACAGGGCAGGTGGGACAATTAACTCAAAACGATTACGATTAAATTCGGCTCAGTCAACGCGCATTTACCTTCACAAGTAATGTTGTATAGCAATTACGTCCTCCTGAAACGGTTCCTGATTGCCATCTTCTCTTTCAGAGCACTGAGCTTTGTTTGAACCACTTATAACCAGAGATGCGCTTTTGCAACATTATGTCTCTGATTATAATTTCATGATTAGTGTTTGAACAACTAGTATGAACAAGCCAATGTTGCCAAATACAAAAAAAAAATCCCTCGGCGTTGGGAATAAATACTGAAAAGTTGCAGTGAAGTGAAAAAGGGATTTTTCTTAAAATCATTTTAAATGTAGGAAAATGTAATCGATGTACAAGGGGCAGTCAAGTGAAAACCGAACACCCGCTGCAACGTGTCTATGGAATGGTTTTATTCAACTGCACCCACTCTTCCACTTCCTCATCCGAATGAAAGTGACGACCACGAATGTCTTTATTCAGGTCGCCAAAAATATGAAATTCACGAGGTGAATGATCCGGGCTGTACGTAGAATGTTGAAGTGTTTCCCAACCGAATCGCTGAAGCGTGGCCTTCGCCAGATTGGAAGTATGGGGGCGAGCATTATCCTGCAACAGGAGGACTCCGTCCGACAGCATTCAGGGCATTTTGACTTTATAGCTCGTTACAGTTTCTGTCTTCATAGCGCTGCGCACTGATTGAGGCTCCACGCTCGATAAAATCGACAAGCAGAGTCAAAGAAAGAGGTCATCTTGACTTTACCGGAACTTGTGTATACAGCTTTGGATTTCTTTGGCGATGGAGAATTGCGATGTTTCCATTGTTGGTTTTGCCGTTTGCTTTCGGGCTCGAAATGGTAGCATCACGTTTCGTCCCCTGTGACGATACGGGAGTGAAACGCAAACTCTTCCTCGTGGTACCACTACAGATGACTCAGACATGACGCCATTCTGTCAATCTTTTGTCCCTCCGTCAGTTGATGCGGAATCCACTGCGCGCAAAGTTTGAGGAAATGCAAGTGATCTTTGATAATGGCAAGCACGAAGCCATAGATAATGGCGACCTAAACACGAATTTCTTCCTCCGTGCTTCGTCAGTTTTCCCGGATAAGGCCATCAATCCACCCTATCATATCAGGAGCAATGGCTTGGTGGACCTGTCCTGGGCGCGCATCGTCTTGCAGTGATGTGTGCCCTTCTCGGAATCTCCTTTGCCACTCGGGCACACTCGTCATGGACATGCAGTGTTCGCCATTCACAGCAGACATATGACGATAAGTTTCGTGTACTCCAGCACCCTCAACCACCAGAACACGAACCATACTTCTCTGCTCTTCTTTGTTTGCCTCCATTTCTACAGCTGGGCGAACACATTAGACCAATCCGCGCACCAACAAAGACATAACACAACAACTGCGTGCACCTGTGAGTTGTCACTATGCAGTTCTCCTACCACAGCGATGGCAGTGTCCGGCTCCATGGCTAAATGGTTAGCGTGCTGGCCTTTGGTCACAGGAGTCCCGGGTTCGATTCCCGACGGGGTCGGGAATTTTAACCATAACTGGTTAATTCCGCAGACACGGGGGCTGGGTGTATGTGTCGTCTTCAACATCATTTCATCCTCATCACGACGCGAGAGGTCGCCTACGGGAGTCAAATAAAAAGACCTGCGTCTGGCGAGCCGAACTTGTCCTCGGACACTCTCGGCACTAAAAGCTATACGCCATTTCATTTCAGCGATGGCAGTATCGATACGTAACAACAGTGTTGCTACCTTTCGCGCGGAATGTGTTATGGCGGGTGTTCGATTTTCATTCGACTGCCCCTTATTTTTATGTCGAAACTTCTAATTGACAGAATATTCTCTGTATCGGCACCTTAAAAATGACAATGATAATAATAACAGAGGCCGGGCGAGTTGGCCGTGCGGTTAGAGGCGCGCGGCTGTGAGCTTGCATCCGGGAGAATCTCACTGTCGGCAGCCCTGAATATGGTTTTCCGTGGTTTCCCATTTTCACACCAGGTAAATGCTGGGGCTGTACCTTAATTAAGGCCACGGCCGCTTCCTTCCAAATCCTAGGCCTTTCTTATTCCATCGTCACCTTAAGACCTATCTGTGTCGGTGCAACGTAAAGCCACTAGCAAAAAAATGTAATAACAGATAACTGAGAAAAGTCGTGAGTCTTGTATCTCTGCCTTCTTTTGTTTCCTGGACTACAAAAAGGCCTTTGATTGTGTTATGTGGGACAAGTTGTGGCAGGTGCTAAACGAATTTGGGATTCCATTACATTTACTATCGTTATTGAATGGTCTCTATAAAAACCATGCAGCAACCATAAAGGTGCATGGTGATTTTCCAGTCATTTTCAATGTAACAAATGGAGTAGGTAAGATTGTATATTTTCGCCTCAACTCTACAACATCTATGCAGATTGTGCTTTCAAGAGAACTCTCGGTGGCTAGAATGGTGGAATCACGATTGGCGGCTGAAAAATTAGCAACCTGCGCTTTGCAGATGACACTTCCCTTATCGCTGGAAGAAGAATTTACTGACCTGTTTACAAGACTGAAGAATATTAGCCTTCACTACGGTCTAGAGATAAACATGAAAAAGTCCAAACTAATGATAGCTGGTCGGCAAGGTCAAATCCAACTTCCAGAATGGCCTTTTTCTTTTTTTTTTTTCCTCACGATTTTCTTTACGTCGCACCGATACAGATAGGTCTTATGGTGACGATGGGATAGGAAATGCCTAGGAGTGGGATGGAAGCGGCTGTGGCCTTAATTAAGGTACAGCCCCAGCATTTGCCTGGTGTGAAAATGGAAAACCATCTTCAGGGCTGCCGACAATGGGGTTCAAACTCACTATCTCCCGGAAGCAAACTCACAGCTGCGCGTACCGAACCGCACGGCCAACTCGCCCGGTAAGCCTACAGGATGTCTAAATGCCCTGGAGATAGTAAAGGAATTTGTATACCAAGGGTCAGTCAACAATCATACGGGAAGCTGTGAAAAAGAGTTCAAAAGACGTATCGTCCTAGTCAAGGTGTAATGGTTAAACTCCCTCAGATCTGGCAGAACCGGGCAATATCAAAAGGTACGAAAATGCGCTTGTTAGAATTTAGAATCACTACTGTTCTAGTGCTGTAAGACCTGAACCGTGAATGCTAGAGACAAAAATCGAATTGATGCCTTTGAGATGTGGTGTTGGCGGAGATTACTACGTGTATCCTGCACGGAAAGAAAAACTAATGTTTTCATTATGGACGCATTGAACATCAAGGAAAGTCTATCTTCCCGTGTAGTGAGTGTTGCCTCCAGTTCCTTCGAACTTGACCATTTTGCAAGGCAAAGTTGAAGGTAGTAGACCACGAGGAATAACAGCAAGTAAATGGTTACATCAGGCGAAGAAGATCACTGGCCTACCTCTTCAGATCATGTTGAGGAAAGCTGAAAACCGCTCTGGACTCGTCAAAAACACAGAAATGATACAGTTGAGATCATGACACTCGACAATGAGCAAAACGACTAATGATGATGATGATGATGATGAGTTTTAAAAAGACAAGACAGTGGAATCGTGATGATATTTTGTGATTTTTAGGAATAAAGAGAAAATATAAGTACAGTCACTCAAGAATGAATAGAATGAACGCATGGTATTGTGTATGTTCCTCGCAGGTGTATTCTTCTCTGAAACAACTAAACCTATAATGCTAATTGTGGGTATGCACAGGGTTTATATCTACTTGAGAAATGGATTATATTTTGGTAATAATTAAAATTAATTCTAATGTCCGCCTCTGTGGTGTAGTGGTCGGTGCGATTAAATACCACCATTGGCGGTCCGTAGTCGATTCTCCGCTCTGTCACGAAATTTGAAACGTGGTACGAGAACTGGAACGGGATCCACTCAACCTCGGGAGGTCAACTGAGTAGAGAGGGTTCGATTCCCATCTCAGCCATCATCGAAGGGGTATTCCGACACCGGGCGAGTTGGCCGTGCGGTTGGGGGTGCGCAACTCTGAGCTTGCATCCGGGAGATAGTGGGTTCGAGCCCCGATGTTGGCAAAACTGAAGATGGTTTACCGTGGTTTCCCATTTTTACACCAGGCTGTACCTTAATTATGGCCACGACCGCTTCCTTCCCAGTCCTAGCCCTTTCCTATCCTATCGTCGCCATAAGACCTATCTGTGTCTATGCGACGTAAAACAACTTATAAAATGGACAAACAAACTCAACGTCCCACGAACTGTTTTTACGGTTTTCAGAGACGCCGAAGTACCGGAATTTAGTCCGACAGGAGTTGGCCCTTTCCTCTCCCATCGTCGCCATTAGACCTATCTGTGTCGGCACGACGTAAAACAAATTGTAAAAGGGAAAAAATGAAAAGGTTTTCCGACAAATGCCGGGACGGCACCCAACCTAATACCACGGCCGCTTCCTTCCCTCTTCCTTGTATATCCCTCCCAATCTTCCCATCCCCCGTAAGCCTCCTGTTCAGCATGGCAAGTGAGGCCGCCTGGGTGTGATAGTAGTCCTCCTCCCCAGTTGTATGCTCCAGACCCAAGTCTCACGCTCCAGGACTCTGCCCGTGAGGCGGTAGATGTAGGATCCCTCGCTGAGTCCAAGGGAAAAACCAATTATGGAGAGTAAAGGGATTAAGAAAGAAGAAGAAGTCTGATAAAATATTAAATGCAAGGAAAATACAGTACCATACGTTCACTTTTTGAGCGACTGTTCTTTCTGTGTATACGTAGAAGAAAAGACATATGTAATTTCAAAACTAGTATTGAGAAGAAATTTGCAATGAATAGGGCGAGTTCCCATTGTATTTTTGCAAGGAGCTCGTTTCTAAAAGCTTTAAAGAAAATACCATTATTTTACATCAAAATAGTAATATTGTTATCCATTTACATGATATGACTTATGCATTGCGCTAACAGTTGTAGTAGTACGTACCAGCAGTAGTAAATTCGGCGTAGGACATTTTCTTCTTTTAGTAAGCGCCCATCTGGTAACATTGGAAAAACACCCGAAACCACTCAATACGCAAACCACATATACAGCAAACACCACATTTTTCGGATTTAACCGGTATACGGAGCCACAAACGGCCAATGAGCGCAGATAATAACACCTACAGTGGGCAGCTGTCAACCAAACTCACACTTGAGCAACTTTAGCATTGGTCACTCCATGGTTAGGTAAATGAAATGAAATGGCGTATGGTTTTTAGTGCCGGGAGTGTCCGAAGACATGTTCTGCTCGCCATTTGCAGGTCTTTTGATTTGACTCCCGTAGGCGACCTGCGCTTCGTGATGGGGATGAAATGATGATGAAGACACATACACCCAGCCCCATGCCAGAGAAATTAACCAATTATGGTTAAAATTCTCTACCCTGCCGGGAATCGAACCCGCGACCCCTGTGACCAATTGCCAGCACGCTAACCATTGAGCCATGGAGCTGGACCATGGTTAGGTAACTACTAACTCACTGACTCACTCACTTGGGAGCACGATGAGAGTGTCTCCCGCAGGTACTGTGAGGGTGTGTCTAACACAAACACACACAGACGTGTAACAAATCCGATATTCAAAATTTGCATGTTAAACAAAACTTCTAATTAGCTGCAATTAGCCTCCTGCACTGTCGTGAATAGCGCCCCAGAATGATTCCAGATCCTGTGGAGACAGAAATAACATACACAGCTCCACAGAAAGGCCCCTTTGCTCCACCGGAAGAGGATTACTCCGGTCCAGAAACGTACCCCTACCCCCCAAGGAATGGCGTAAAATTTGACACCTGGGTGCTGACGCTCCGGCGAGGAAGGGTGGCATCTGTTGTGTGAAGTCTGCGTGTTATTGTGGTGGAGGGCAGTTTTGGGTTGATGTGTGTTACAGAAATGTTGGGGACATCACCAAACACCCGTAACCCCGAGCTAAGGGAATTACTCCAACTGTTTAATATTAAAATCCCACGATCAGTCTGAAGTCTAACCTGGGATCCCGATGGCCGAAGGTTAAAGTACTGACCAGGTAGCCACAGAGATGAACGCCAAAGCCTGAAAAAGAGGCACCTCAGTGGAAGTAAGACATCGACACACGAGGTGTAAGTCCACTTCTTGCATCATCTTGTGTAGTGATAAAGCAATAAACGGTCCAGAGCCTCGCGGCTTCCTCATAGCTTCTCCAATTTCACAGAGCACTACATTATGGGTTTGTTGTCCTATCGTCTTATCACACGTGCCTGAACTCAGCATCCGCCTATTCAACAAACTGCTATCTGTGTAGGTCAGATTAGAAAATGAATGGCTCTCATTAGCAATATATCTTAAGAATGTAATTAACTTGTGAGGGGACGGCACCAGAAGAAAATGATTGATTAATTAATTGTCCGCTTTCATTACAACTTCACCACAAACTGGGACGTGATAATGAGAGCTGTAAAGCCTTGCTCACACTTCACTCCCTATAAATTTGCTTGTTCCATATTTAAATAAGGGTAGTGAGAAATTCATCTTAAAGCGTCTACTATTTTACAAATTGTTTATATGAAAAGAAATAAATTAATAGCCTTGTGAATCCCCTAAGGGCTATGGCCTCCTGCAATGCAGGGACAGTGCTCAGTGTGTATAGTGTGTTCCAAATATAGCTTCAGCGGGCTAGAAATACAGCATATCGCTTAGAAAAAGCCTGCTTGTTCATTTTTTTTTTTGGAAGGGGGGTTGGCACCAGTCTTCAGAAACAATAGGTAATTAATTGATCGAATAGCTACTTGTTTAGATGTTGAATGTTGTGAGTAGCAAGCAGGAATCACGAACTAACAGCAGACCAAAATTTGTTCTTCTTACAGTGCAGGTGGAAAGCAGGGAAGATAGCAAAAGTGTTTTCTAGTTATTTAAAGAAAACATACCAGATACTCCAGTGCTAACAGGAAAACCTAAAGAAAAGATTCGAGATCAATGATGACGTACGTGGCTTTCTGACCCCAGCTTGGCAGGTTCGAACCTGGCTCAGTCCGGTGGTATTTTAAGGTGCTCAAATACAATAGCCTCGTGTCGGTAGTTTTACTGGCACGTAAAAGAACTCCTGTGGGACTAAATTCCGGCACCTCCGCGTCTCCTAAAACCGTTAAAGTAGTCAGTGGAACGTAAAGCCAAAACATTATTATTATTATTATTATTATTATTAATATTATTATTATTATTATTATTATTATTATTATTATTATTATTATTATTATTATTATTATTATTATTATTATTATTGTTATAGCGTACGTGATTTATCGGGAAGTGGGAGACCCGAAGTAACTGCATCTGACTGATTCGCCCCCCATTGTTGTGTGATATTTGTTTACTTGGATGATTAAAACAATTCCACAAATGCCTAGATATTTGAACGATTGAAGACAAATCATTGAAGTAGAACTTTACATCGTGAAGAGCGTCAATTGTTAGTAATAAAAATAGTATACTATAATTATTTTAACAAGTTAATAAGTTCTCACAGTATAAAACAATAACAACAGAACCAAGATGTGGTCACGTGTAGTGTTTACAGTGCACTATGTCTTCCCGTCTGTCTATTAATTACCTAGTTCGAAGGCAGGTTGGATCCTAAAAAGGTACCACCAAATGTCATAGGGAAACCTCAAAAACAGATTTACGCTGGGGCAAAGCCGCACTAAAGAAGTCATATATCAGTTAATGCGAAACTACCTGTACTGCCGATTTGTGTTGATGTGTGTTGGAAAAATGTTGGGAACATCACCGAACACCCGTACACCAAACACGCGTACACCGAACACCCGTACACCGAACTAAGGGAATTACGGTTCTGTAACAGTTTAATGTTAAAATCCCACGATCAGCCTGGAGTCGAACCTAGGACCCCGATGGTGTGAAAATTGGAAACCACGGAAAACCAGCTTGAGGGCTGCGGACAGTGGGGCTCGAACCCACCATCTCCCGAATGTAAACTCACAGCTACGCGACCTTAACCGTACGGTCAACTCGCTCGGTACACTATGAAAACACGTAATAGTGAATATATTCTTCCACATAGCGTCAGCATCAGGTAGGGCATTCGGTCATAAAAACATATTAATGTCCATTAAGTGCCGACCGAGGAGCCTCCGTGGCTCAGACGGCAGCGCGTCGGCCTCTCACCGCTGGATACCGTGGTTCAAATCCCGGTCATTCCATGTGAGATTTGTGCTGGGCAAAGCGGAGGCGGGACAGGTTTTTCTCCGGGTACTCCGGTTTTTCCTGTCATCTTTCATTCCAGCAACACTCTCCATTCTCATTTTATAGCATCTATCATTCATTAATATATCACTTTGGGAGTGGCGACCCCATCGTAATAACAGCCTATATATGATTCATTCATTACATCCCTTACCCGGTCACTGACTTGAAAACAGGTTGTAGGTTTTCATTTTTCAAGTGCCGACCGAATAAATTGGGGAAAAGGCCATGGATAAGAAGAAGAGAACTACAGCTGGGCAAAATTATCACACCTCGGCGTCCCCTAAAACAGTGAATAATAATCCACACTATCGGTTACGGCATAGATAACTTCCACGGTATCCCCTGCCCGTCGTAAAAGGTGACTAAAAGGGTTCCAAGGGGCTCTTAACTTAGGAGCTTGTTAGGTGACCACGAGGCCCTTAGCTGAGTCCTGGCATTGCTTCCACTTTTTGTGCTAGGTTCCTCACTTTCATCTATCCTACGTGACCTCTCTTGGTCACCTCTTGTTCTTTTTCTACCCCGATGGTATTAGGTTTCCGAGGCCTAGAGTTGCTTTCATTTTTACGCCCTTCGTGGCCCTTAACGAACTGTCGGACGCCTTCCCATTTTTTCTCTCTGATTAGTATTAATAGAGGATGGTTGCCCAGATGTACTTCCTCATAAAATCACCTCTCAACTTGAGAGTGTTAGTTGGCGACCACAGGACCATAACTGAGTCTCTCATTGCTGTCACTTACTTAAGACCTTCCTTGGTCAACTCTTGTCATCTTCCGTCACTGGTATTATTAGGCTCTCAAGCCCAAGGGAGACTCTTATGCCGGATTGAGTGGCTCAGACGGCAGAGCGCTGGCCTTCTGAGCCCAACTAGGCAGGTTCGATCATTGCTCAGTCCGGTGGTATTTGAAGGTGATAAAATACGTCTCCCTCGTGTCGGTAGACTTACTGCCACGTAAAAGAACTCCTGCCGGACAAAATTGTGGCACCTCGCAGTCTCTGAAAACCGTAAAAGTAGTTAGTGGGACGTAAAAACCAATAATAATAATAATAATAATAATAATAATAATAATAATAATAATAATAATAATAATAATAATAATAATAATATACTTTCACTTTCGAGCCCTTCGGGCCCTTTCGTTTATTTTGCCAGTTTCTTTATTTTCCAAAATATTGGACCTCTCGTACTTCCCATCTGATTTAAGCTTCTTTTTCTGTATTTGTTCGGGGCGTCGACCTAGAAAGATCTTTTGCCCCTACTTGCACCATATGTTAGGAACCTGCGTGTATTTGGAAATTGCGGAAGTGTACAGTATTGAATGTGAGGAAAGGAAAGTTAGGGACGACACAAACACCCAGTCTCCAGGCCAGAGATATTAATCATTTACAATTAAAAAACCCTGACCCAGCCGGGAATCGAACCCGGGGCCGCCGGGTGAGAGGCAGACGCGTTGCTTCCTACACCGCGGGGCCGGACTGATTTAAATTAATTATAATGTTATTGATTTTACGTCTCACTAACTACTCTTACGTTATTCTTGGACGCCGAGTCTCCGTAGTTTTGTCCTGTAGGAGTTGTTTTTATGCCGGACACAAAGCAGACGTATTTAAGCATTTTCAAAACGCCACCGGACCGGACGGAGGCGGGATCGGACCCGCCAACTTTAGCTCACTGTTAGAAAACCAGGACCACTCAGCCCGATAGATTATTTAAGATAATGTTGATTCTTGAATCGTCACCACTACCACCTCCAACAAGTGATCGGTGTAACTGCTCAGCCGTACTGTGGCCTTCATGACCAGAGGCGTATCCAGGATTGCCCAAAGGGAGGGGCTAATTTAAAAGAAAACACCATACAGCAAAAACGAGTAATTGGGATATTAATTTTACTTCCGTAGTGATGAAATTTCCCAAGTTAATTTTAGGGAAATTGATACGGAATAGTAAACGCTAGTTTAGATAATTTACTGATATTAATTTCACCACAAAATTCCATTAAGTACAAGTACTTTGCTATGCCTTCTTTCTTTCTTTCTTTCTTTCTTTCTTTCTTTCTTTCTTTCTTTCTTTCTGTCTTTCTTTCTTTCTTTCGTAATCCGTTTACCCTCCAGAGTTGGTTTTTCCCCTCAGTCCCAGCGAGGGATCACTTCTCTACCGCCTCCAGGGCAGTGTCCTGGAGCGTGAGACTTTGGGTCAGCGGGATACAACTGCAAAGGAGGACCAGTACCTCGTACAGGAGGCCTCATCTGCTGTGCTGAACAGGTTCCTTGTGGGGGGATGGGAAGTTTGGAAATAATAGACAAAGAAGAGTAAGGAAGCGACCGTGGCCTTAAGTTAGGCACCATCGCGGCATTTGCCTGGAGGAGAAGTGAGAAACGACGGTAAACCACTTCCAGGATGTCTGAGGTGGCAATCGAACCCCTCTACTCAGGCACCTCCCGTGGCTGAGTATACCCCATTCCAGCCCTCGTACCACCATTCAATTTTCGTGGCAGAGCCGGGAATCGAACCCGGGCCTCCGGGGGTGCAGCTAATCACACAAACCACTACACCACAGAGGCGGACTACTTTACTATGTACAGTTGCATACTAGCAGTTCACGTCAATCAACGTTTGTCCTTCGTGGTTTTGACTTAAGAGATCCTCAACATTAATTTATTGACCTTTCCTTATGGATATTTGCTATTTAAGCCGGTTCTCTCCCATTGTACTTGTAGATATTTAGCTTACGTAGGGCCTAGAAACTTCTATCTGTAGAGGCTGTCATGACGGGCACAGTGGCATATATTTGTGCCAATAGTCAATTATTGGGAAATAAGTTTTCATTTCATAGAGCTCATTATATTTAACCTTCCTATTACGGTGCCAATGTTAGACAATAAAGCTGTTTCCAAATCAATAATAAATTCACTTCTTCTCAAAGGCAACAACTTTACTAACGTCTAACTTTCTGGATCTTCTTCTATTTGTTCAAGAAGCCGTACATGTAATACTAGTTCCTGAAATACAGTGAAGCTATAATGTCTTTCTACCCAACTTGGTCTTTTTGTGACTCACTGATACAGATATCCTTTTCTCAGAAGCAGAAACAACCGTTATCACTGATGAGATAAACCCCGAGCCCGAAAATCTTGAAAGTTTAATCAAACTTTAAACTTTTAGCTTTTAAAGGTAGGGGGGGGGGGGATAAAGTCCCCATTAGTCCTTCCCTGGATCCGCCTCTGTTCATAGCCAAAATTGTTCCGACAAAGGAAGAGTAAGTAACTACGTTCTGGATGGAACTAAACGTTTCTTCTTTTTTTCGATAAACTGGTCTGCATTCCAATTTGTGATGACCATTCGTGAACGGAATTTTATACACATGAATTATTATTTTTAAATTCTTGGAATGTTGTGGGGATACTTCAGAATAAAAACGCAGGTGAATACCCAGATGCTGCATGTGCATAGCATTTAATTATAGTTTGTACAATGCATGCGTGTTCACACTTCAAAGAATCCTTGTTTACACAAGTAAATAACAATCTATTCCATATAATTAGTATGTCTGTCATATCACGTGGCACACAAGTATTCCCTGTCTTGAGGCAATATTTAGACCGTCTGCAGTATCAGTCAGAAGTATAAGTATTACTAATGTTGTTGTTGTTGTTGTTGTTGTTGTTGTTGTTGTTGTTTGTGTCATCAGTAGAGGGTGAAATTTGGCATAATTGTACGTTTTGTTTGTTTCAAGATATAATACACCCATAAGAAGTAAAGGCGATTCATACCATTTGAAGTCGAATGGCTTAGTTTTATAGTGCATATAAATGTATAGTTACAATTTGTATTATTAGTTTGCATAAAACAATATATAATATTGTATATTGATATTCAAATCGGTTCAGCCATACAAATAAATGAAGGCCGGAAGCCTTTACAATGCATTGTTGTTGACAGTCGACAATATTAACAAGGGCTTGACAATGTGTTCTTTTTTTCGGTTCCGTTTTGGTAATCGGTTCGGATGTTTGAACCTTCGAAAAATAATGCCTCGCGAGATTTGAAGTAAAAGAGAGGAAAGATCCTTCCTCGATACTTGGCAGGGACCAACCTCCCACCCCAGAATTAAAACAGAAACAGCCTAAAACTAAATAATGCCACCACTTTCTTTGTTCCTATGGTCTTGTCGCTAGTAGGATCTAACCAATCCAGACCAATGATTTGGATAAGCTACCTTTACCGTTCATCTTTCGTATTATTCAGAATCTGTGGACAATAAATGCACCGACGTTGGCAATTTTGTCAAGCATTTCGAGCTCGCTGGAGCCGCTGCTATGTTGCATCTATAACCTATACTTTCATCTCTTCGTTATATAAAGGCCAGTAACTACTAGAAATCATGCCAGAAGAAAAAGCAGCTAAAAATACTCTGCTTCAGCAGTTGATATTTGGAGAAACAACCTTAGCCTATACACAGTGGAAAAACCAGTATTTGGTAGAGTACACATTAGTGCATATATTGCCGTTTTTACTGTATATGAATCCACCCTCTAGTAATCAGTTCATGTTCGATGCAACTCTTCCTGCCACCCTACCCTGTGCCAATGTTTTCATTTCTACATAACTACTGCATCGACTCTAATCTGATTGTCATATTCACACCTTCATACCTATCGTTCTTACCGCCTACACTTCCATCAAAAAGCAACTGAAGGTGTCTTAAGATGTGTCCTATCATTCTAGCTCTTCTTCTTGTCAAATTTAACCAAATCGATCTCCTCTCACCAATTCTATTCAGCATTTCTTCATTCGTAAGTCAATCTATCCATCTCCCTTTCAGCATTCTTTTGTAATAGCTTGCATTCTCTTTCTTTCTGAGCTAGTTATCGTCCATGATTCACTTACACACAGAACCACGCTCCAGACAAAAGTTTTCAAACACATTTTTCTAATTCCTATATCAATGTGATCAAATTTATTTTCTTAAGAGGGGAGACCTAGCTTAACACGGGGAAAATAGGGCAATATTCATTCGATTGTTATATATGCCTTTTTTAACAATATATCACGGTTTCCTTCATAACTGTCTTACTGTTTCACAGATAATTATGATTTTTTCAGAGTTTCCTCCCATAGTGTTGTACTGCAATCTGTACCTCACTCAGATCAATAGGATTTAAGTTAGATTTTATGTAACATTTTTATTTAAAAAACTATTAATATGTTCTGGTGTTCGGAATAAAAACGCGACAAAAAATCCAAATCACAGTCTATGTTAATGATTGAGGATCATTTTGTAACTGGAGGTTTAATATACACTTTAAAAAAGGAACAGTACGACATTTCTTATAAACTTGGAATTTATACGGGAAAAAGTGATATACTGTTAAAAAGGCGGGAAATTTTGAACATTTTATTTTAAAATATAAAAATTATTAAAATTCTGACATTATTGAAGTTGCTTCTGATTGCCAGGAAGCATGCCAATACTAGGATATGTGCAGCAATTGTCAACAACACTTGTAGCATATTTAACAATCGAAAGAATATTAACTATTTTTTCCTTTGTCAAGCTGGGTCTCCGCCCTTAAGAAAGAACTTCATTGCTTGTGCTAGTCTGCATTTTATGTCCTTCTTACTTCTGCCATCGTTACTTTTTTCTTTACTACCCAAGTAACAATATTCATCTGCTTCCTTTAAGACTTCATTTCCTAGTCTAATATTTCTTGTATCACCTGACTCCGTTCGACTGCACTCTATTATTTTTGTTTTGGATTTAATTATTTTCATTCTGTACACCTTCCCCAAGACCCTGTACATACCACTCAGCAATTTCTCCAGTCTGCAGACTCAGATAAAATAACAATATCATCGGCAAATCTCACTATTTTGATTTCCTCTCCTTGGATTGCTAGATAAAATGAAATAATTCTATTTACATATATTTAACACCATAATTTTCCAACAGTGTGTATCTATCTACATATATAAAAGCTATAAGGATAGCCTATATATAAAAGCTTTTATACATAGATTGCCCCTGAGACGGTAGAGGTGGGATTCCTAGCTGGGTACGAGGGAAAAAACAACGCTGGGCGGTAAACGGGTTAAGAAAGAACGAAAGAAAGCCCTGACTCACTCACCAATGCTCACGCCTCCCACGAAGCTAGAAAAATAAAATTTTGTCACAGGTGTTCCTTGTGAGGTAATTACGAAAAGTAAATGTGTACTATTCCGATATCTATATATATAAAATCCCTCATTCTGCCTGTCATTCACAGCGATAATAAAAGAACAAGAAGGTTTCAACAGATGAAATTGGTACCAGTTTAGATTATGTCTTCTTTATAAGAAAACTACAACGAAACTCTCTCGACCACGACTTTTGTACGATGTCGTAGGCACACAGCTATATCTATCGGCGTGATGTCGAACTACGTACATCCTGGCTTCTGTTGCCTTGCACAAATATTTCTTTTTTTGAGAGAGATATTTAAACTGGTACCACTTATGGGTTACAAAGCAATGCAGTGATGACCATCATTCTTGAACTGTTCAGTGAAAAATGCTGTGAAATGAATATTTTTGTTTTTTCACTCAGAGCGCGAAATGGAGCATCCCACCGGGTCGTTAACGCGTCAAGTCTGTATGTTCTGACAATATGGCGAGCCAGATCGTGTCCCGTTATTTGGAAAAAAATGTACTATTATAATGTTGGCCGGCAGGGTAAGGGAGGTGGTGTTATAGAATTTTTAGCCCCAATGCACACGAAACTGAATTAAATTCCAAACCTCTCCGCAGTTATCATATGGAGTAAGGGCATGTGAAGTTGTTGATGATGATTCGTTTAGGACAGCTGTATGTAGCTTTCTCGAGAGTACACACATCTATAGACGCAAAAGTACAACTGCACTCAATATGATTTGTGGGGAAATACTACAATACCTGTTCTGATTCCATTCGAATGCCAAATAAAACTGAGAGTGTAACTTTTATTCATAAGAAACAGTATGTTAATAGTCCATTTAGAATTTCCAATTAATTTATACATAGTAATTTCGACTGTCGAAGATAGGGATTTATATACTAGTTTTATGATAAAGAGGGTGAATTAGGGTTAACTACCATAAATACAATATCACTATCGCACACTTCCCACAACGCCAGAAGGATTTTATTTGACACAGGTGTTCGATCCTGGCTCTATCTGGTGGTATTTGTAGGATCCCAAATACGTCAGCCTAGTGTCCGTAGATTTACAGGAACGTAAAGGAACTCCTGGGGGACAAAATTCCGGCACTCCGGTGCCTCCAAAAACCGTAAAATTAGTTGGCGGGATGCAAAAACGAATGAAATGATTGCATCGACGGTGGTGCGGATTCAAATAAATGCCTACTAACTTAAATATACTTGCATTTATGCTTACTGTTTACATCTTGGCTTACACAGGGTGGACAAAATTAAACTGGCCCAGAAAATATTTACAAGAAGACTGACGCGGGATTGATCATTGTTAATGAACATCACAGAAGATGATGGAAATCGCCACCGTTGACGTCGACGCAGCCCTGTGCTCGATTTATCAAACTGTGAGACACACGCAGCAGTTCTGCCTAAAGGATAGCAGCAATAGCGTTTTCAATGTTCTGCTGTAACTCTTACAGTGTGAAGGGATTATTGGAGTGCGCCTGATCCTCCAATTTGCCCCACAGGTAAAAATCACAGGGAGAGAGATCAGGCAATCGAGGTGGCCAGCTGATTGCATTCCCTCTGTTGATTGTCGTCTCTTCACTGCACTCGTGACAAGGTTGTCAAGGCGGTATATGTGCGGTTGCTCCGTCTTGCTGAAAATATCCTTAAGTCATTCATCTTGTGTGAGTTAGCATTAACAGTTTGGTGAAAGAATCCTGTTACGATGCGGACACCGGACGTTGCTCACCACACATCAATCTTGAGATTATGCAACGGCTTTTCGACGTAATGATGGGGATTTTGCTGATGCATAATGCCGACCTACTCTGAACAGAGCATGCAAGAGATGCGCACGTATGCCTGACATATAACAACAACCGATTGGTGCATCGAAATTACGGTTTCCAGCATTTCCTGTGAAGGGCAGTTCTCCTGTTCATTAACAGGAGTCAATTCCGCGTCAGTCTTATAAATATTTTCCTGGTCAGTTTTATTTTGCTCACCCGATACATTACACTGATGTCGCTGTCTAAGACAAATATTTCTCTTCATATCATTCTCACTTTCAATTATGGCAAGTTAAATGACGCGGCTATTTGTCGTTATATTATCATGGTATCTTGAATGGAACATGTAAGTTTTTAAAGGTGAATTTGTGATTTATCTCAATCGGCCGCAACACTGCTTCCATATCGTTTCCAAAATTAACAATTCCATAAGAGCACATTCATTCTAACTCTAAATGAGAGTCTGATCCCCTGATCGGCTTTAAAATAATATTTTAACAGCAAGTCACCGAACAGGTTGGCTCAGTGCGTTGCGGCACGTCCAGGTATGGTTGCTAGCTCTGTACTCGGAGACAGGTGGGTTCGAATCCCCCATCGGCCATTCTCGAAGTGGTTTGCCGTGGCTTCCCATTTTAGCTCCGTGCAAATGCCGCGAAGGTACATTTCTAAAAGCAACGGCTGCTTCCTTCACATCGTAGCTCACACAATTTCTCCTGCATCCACAGAGAACACCCTCACACAGCGGTACATGAAGCCCACCCCCATGGTGTGAACCGGAAAAAATGAAATGGCGTATGGCTTTTAGTGCCGAGAGTGTCCGAGGATATTTTCGGCTCGTCAGGTGCAGGTCTTTTGATTTGACACCCGTAGGCGACCTGCGCGTTTTGTGAGGATGAAATTATGATGAAGACGACACATAAACCCAGCCCGCGTGTCAGCGAAATTAACCAATGATGGTTAAAATTTCCGACCCTGCCAGGAATCGACCCGGGACTCCTGTGACCAAAGGCCAGCACGCTAACCATTTATCCATGGAGCCGGACGTGAACCGGGAAAAACAGTTACAGAACTGGCCAGCCGAATAAGTCTTCGGATAATCCCAGCACTACAAAACAAGAAACATGCGCCGCCAACAGAAGAAAAAAATTAAGTCATATAGTTCGAAAATTAATATCTGCAATATAAGCTTAGCTTTCTGTATGGAAAGAGGCTGCATTTTGACCCTTGATGATAGAATGGAATTGCTTCTTCTCTTCTTTATTTCTTCGTCCGTTTACCGTCCAGGGTTGGTTTTCCCTCGGACTCAGCGAGGCGGTGGTGGTGGTGGTGGTGGTGATTATTATTTTAAAACGAAGTACAACTAGGCAACCACTATCTAGATAACACTAATCAGAAAGAAAAAATGGAAGGGGTCCGACACTTCTAAAAATGAAGGTATCCGCCAAAGCAGGACAAGGGCCACGAAGGGCATGGAAATGGAAGACTCCCTAGCCCTCGTAATCTAATAGTGTCGGGATCGGAAAAGAACTCAACGAGGGACCCCACCTCTACCACCTCAAGCTCAATGTCCTGGAGCGTGAGACATTTGGTCGGTGGATACAACTAGGGTAGAGGACCAGTACCTCGTCCAGGCTGCCTCACCTGCTATGCTGAACAGGAGCCTTGTGGATAATGGAAAAATTGGAAGGGATAGGCAAGGAAAAGGGAAGGAAGCGGCCTTGGCCTTAAGTTAGGTACCATCGCTGGGTTCAGAAGGCCAGCGCTGTACGGTTTGAGTCACTCGGGCCCGGTCAAAAATAGAATTGACCAGGTTTGCCTAGTTCTGTGAGATTAAGTGGTAACTTGTTAATAGTGCTGTGTGTTCTTGTTTTGTGTTGAGGTGCCGTGAGGCTCCGACCCCGACTCACAGCCCGTGGTGACCTACCTGTCTGACGAATGACCGACAAGTGAATACTAACGCAGGGCCATAGCCCAGTACAAGAGTATAGGAATAACCTGAGGTGGAAAGGGTAGTCCTCTGTCAGCTACTTCCACCCCTCCGTAAAGGAGAAGTTATGGGAAACCTTCTTCAACACATCTAGCAATCCCATATCCCCCTCCGGCACATGTTACCCTGTCGCGGTCGTATCAAATCATCCCCGGCGCGAGAGCACTGCCGCTCAAGCGCCACTGTCACCCACGGACCATGGTCACCTGCAACGCTAAAAGGCAGTCTTGCAAACACCCGTGTGGATGGCCAGTAATGCAAAAACTCTTTATTATTGCTTCCATCTCTTGTAACATTAAGGACGGACCGTATAGAGAATGAGGTGCCGCACCATTGTTGTTACACAAGGCAAGTTACGAAAATGTCTTAATATCTAATGACCAGGGGTTTATTTATTAAAGCATTCCACGATCTTCACATCTGGTACAAGAGAGAAGTGAATGATATGGCGATCATCACACCTAGAACAGCCTCCAGGTCTGGAAAGAAATTCTCTTTTGAAAGTAAATTCCTGTAATATTCGCATTATTATTGCTGGATGTTTGACCATGGCATAGGGCAAGATGATTATGATGATGATGATGATGATAATAATAATAATAATAATAATAATAATAATAATAATAATAATAATAATAATAATAATAATAATAATCATGTGCAGGATATGGCTGAGCTGGGCATCACAAAAAAGCGAGATATCAGACAAAGCATTTTTCAGGAAAAGGATTAATGAGTTCGTGGGGTTCCATGAGAAGGAGAAGAAAATTGGTCTGGGCGGGGGAAAGAATGAAGAAATGCTCGAAAGACAGGAAGGCAAGGAGAGGAAGAAAATCATTTGAGTGAACAGGAATAGAGGTAATTTTCAATATATCTTACGTTGAAGGAATTCATTATTTCTGCTCTGTTTACGTATATTGACTGGATACAACAAAGAGTTTATCGGGACCTCAAAATGTTTTTGTACTCTAGGCGATGAATTGCAATTTTCACTATTGTATTTTAAGAGGGGTTTGCTTCAGGAATAAAGCGGATAAGCTGTGGCTTATTGTTTCTTGAGTCTGAGTGTTCTGCTAAACTCATCAGCAGCCCAATCTTGTTTACCGGAAATAACATTAGTTACATTATTTATCTGAAGACATACTGTCCTATTTGTTACTGCATTTACAGTTCTGTACTTCGATAGTAATTATCTGTGTCTTCACTACTGATTAGACACACTCGCTATTTAGAGGCCAGTTATGATCAACGGGCATCTAATGATAAGTTTTAAATACTATCTTCAGAAACTCAATGAACACGGAAATTCACATAGCATTACAGCACTGTGCAAATCAAGCATTACAATCGCCGAAGTGGAAATTCGTCCATTTCCATCCAAGAAATTGTAAATCGTAGCCCGCACACTTCAACCCCGTGTATTTGTACATTGTACTCCATGGCTAAATGGTTAGCGCGCTGGCCTTTGGCCACAGGGGTCCCAGGTTCGATTCCCGGCAGGGTAGGGAATTTTAACCTCAATTGGTTAATTTCGCTGACACGGGGGCTGGGTGTATGTGTCGTCTTCATCATCATTTCATCCTCATCATGACGCGCAGGTCGCCTACGGGAGTCAAATCAAAAGACCTGCATCTGGCGAGCCGAACTTGTCCTCGGACATTCCCGGCACAAAAAGCCATACGCCATTTCATTTTTCATTTGTACATTGTAACACGAAACATGTAAAGTATCAGTTTTCTTTGAATGTGTAAATATATGAAAATAAAACTATGTATATTAATATCGAGCGGAGCTTAAATCAAACCCGAACATTTTTTCAAACGCCGGGTTTCTTGCGATTATAGTGTCTATTTTATACTGTACTCCTATCAATATGGTGCGGGGAGAACTTCCTAGTCACAATCGGACGTCACTGCCCTTATACCGTGCTGAGTGTGTTCGCTCTCACGCTTGACTGTGACGTAAGCTTTCCTTCGGTCTTAACGACCATATAGCCAGCTACAATTTTGTATGTTTCTGATTGTTAATTATGAATCAACCATTTTTGTATGTTCCTGATTATTAATTATGAATCGACTTTGATGAATTGAACTTATACATTTAAGACGAACACTAACACCCAGTCCCGAGCCGGAGAAATTAACCAGACGAAGTTAAAATCCCCGACCCGGCCGGGAATTGGACCCGGGACCTCAGTGAACAAAGGCAAGTACGCTAACCATTTAGCCATGGAGCCCGACGACGTAACCTTTCCACATTTCAGACCAGCGAACCCGATCGCGCTGGGCTACCCTCAACGGGCGCCCAGCTGAACAAATCTTTGGATAATCATAAGGGTGTTATTCGATGAGCATCTGTTTTGGAACCTTACTGTTCACATCCTCTTTTCTCTTGACAGGTCAGATGGAGTCATTAATTCACACCATATGAGCATTTGCTGGTAAGACCTAGGGTTTACAGTGCACTTTCAGTGAAGTGTCTCAATCTCATCCTTGGCTTTGACAGTATGAAACCACCAAGAGAAGAGCTGCGCGGTTTGAGTCACGTAGCTTTCAGCTTTCATTCGGGAGATAGTGGCTTCGAAACTCACTGTCGGCAGATCTGAAGATGGTATTCAGTGGTTTCCCATTTCCACATCAGGTGAATGCTGGGGCTGAACCTTAACTAAGGTCGCGGCCACTTCCTTCCAACCGCTAGCCCTTTCCTATTCCATCATCGCCATAAAACCTATCTGTATCGGTGCGGCGTAAAGGAAATTGTAAATTGTTGACGATATCAAAGTGACTGTGGTATGAGCGATGCTAGTATCACCATTCCTTATGCAGTCAGTTCCTGTATTGAAAATTGAATACTTCGCTTGAGGTGTTGATTGATGCATGTATTTTAGTGGGCTTGGCAGACATATAAAATAACGTCTGGCTCGGTGAGGAAAGCAACCGGAAACTACCTCACTCCTCATTTCCCTTGTACACCTCTTTAGGGACACTTTGCCATCTATGACAACTGACGGTTGACGGTTGGGGGATACAGCTAAACTTCGGACTGAGTACTCAGTAACATACTCATGCGTGTGACCAGCGAAGGAGACCAGGTGGTTCGACGTTCCTTTATCAAATTTGGTTGGAATAATGAAAAGGCTTTAAGGTACTTGTTTTTCACTTTTTCGCTAAATTAATTTTCCTAGTAAGCTCCTTCAATCTCGTCTTACTACTGCAACCATTCCTAACTGCATTTCTTTCTAATCTCCACTTTCTTCTTATTTCACTGTTATAATATAATGGGTCCTTATCATTCCTTAATACTTTCAAATTTACATAACTGTTTTCACACTCCTCAACAATTGCCTTAAACCCATCCCATTGGCTGTTTTAATTTTTATTTACCATTTACCACTGCTGATAATATGGTTTTAAAAATTTCCCCATGTCTCTCTAATCAAGCATGTGGTTCTGCCTATTAGTCCTATCTTTACGACATTCCTTTCTATCGCACTTATGTTTCACTTTAATATATAATAGACTGCAATACTTAGCCACATTTTTAGGAAACAAAGTTGCAGTAAATTGGATAGTTCAAGAGATACTGCGTTTCATAGGATGTAAACTAAAAGATAAAAACCATTGTAGGTGAATTCTATACTAACTGTGCTCAAATGTAAAGAGACCTGTCTCAATAGATTTACTAGCACTTTAAGGACTACTTTTCAGGTCAAAACTTTGACACTAAGGGTAGTAGTTGAAGGAATATTAAATTATTATTATTATTATTATTATTATTATTATTATTATTATTATTATTATTATTATTATTATTATTATTATTGTTGTTGTTGTTATTATTATTATTATTATTATTATTATTATTATTATTATTATTATTATTATTATTATTATTATTATTATGAGTCTCTTTGGCTCAGGCGGCAGCGTATCAACCTCTCACGGCCGGGTTCCGTGTTTTAAATCCTGGTCACTCCATGTGGGATTTGTGCTGGAAAAAGCGGAGGCGGGACAGGTTTTTCGCTCGTTTCTCGACTTTTACCTGTCATATTTCATCCCAGCAACATTCTCCAATATCATTTCATTTCATCTGTCAGTCATTAATCATTGCCCCAGAGGAGTGCGACAGGCTGCGGCAGCCGGCACAATTCCTATTCCGGCCGCTAGATGGGGCTTTATACATTCCATTCCTGACCCGGTCGAAAGGCTTTAAACAGGCTGTGGATATTCTTCATTATTATTATTATTATTATTATTATTATTATTATTATTATTATTATTATTATTATTATTATTATTATTATTATTATTATTATTATTATTATTACGACCTGCTTAGCGTCGCTCCAGCACAGATAGATCTTAAGGCGATGATGGGATGGGAAAGGGCTAGGAATGAGAAGGAAGTCACCGTAGCCTTAATTAAGGTACAACCCTAGCATTTGCCTCGTGTGGAAATGGGAAACCACGGAAAACCATCTTTAAGGCTGCCGACAGTGCAGTTCGAACCCGCTATCTCCAGAATGCAGGCTAAAAGCTATATCATCCAATAGGCACAGCCACTTGCTCGATAATGATTATTATTGTTATTATTATTATTATTATTATTATTATTATTATTATTATTATTATTATACATGTATTTTTATAATAATAATTTCGTACGGTTGTTGCTAGCCTGATACAGCCCTCGTAAGGCGGACCCTCCGACGAGTGTAGGCGCCATCTGCCGTGTATGGAAAACTGCGTGTTTTTGTAGTTGTATGAGTTTGTTGGGGGACATTACAATCACTCAGTCCCCGCGCGGGGGGAATTAACCATTTAAGGTTAAAATCTCCGACCCATCCGGGAATCGAACTCTGGGCCCTCTGAATCGAAGGCAACTACGCCGACCATTCGTCCAATGAACTATGCTATCATAGAACATGCTATAAAAATTAGCTTGCGATCTTATTTAATATGTAGCAGGGGTCGTCCTCCTGCCCGTACTAACGATCCGTTAAAAGAATTGCATAAGAACTAGGGGTACCAGTTATAACTCCTACTATTTCTACAGAACCTTAGTGTGGACTACAAGATCCCTGGAACTAGTTAAACAAACTGTCTAGCCTGTTTCTGTATACGTTCATGTTTCTATTAAACATCAAATAAAAAATAAATACGCTTAAAAGAATATTACTATACCGTACTGTCCAACCACAAGAAACCCGGTACATCATGCTGTATAACGCTGGTCAGTGGTCACAGGCAAATTGAGATACCATGACAGTTCCCATATGAAATTCCACTTAAGTGTATACATATATTCATTCATTCATTTGTGTAGTTAGTTGAGTTATACTCTAATCGCTGGGATATCCAAAAGCAGAGCTTTAGGTCCAGCAGCTAATGCTGCTGATTACTTAGTTCCCCTATGAGTTACGTGTAGGGTACTTAAGGGTTAAAAATACAGACGTGAAGCAACGGCAATTATAATGTATCCTCATTCTGTCATACGAAATATATTGAATATATTGGTTGGTTAGTTAGCAATAATTCTTGATTTCAAACTCTTCACAAAGACTATCCTAGAAGGGAGTCAATGTATACAACGTATGGACTATTGATGATAATGGGAAAGACCTTCTTTGCTATTTTAGATTTGTTCCGAAAAGTCCGCTTTTCTGACGCCCTTGTGGGAATTTTCGATCACCAATACTCCAACACATTTGGGGTTTACGGGCTATACTGCATAAAACTTGCAACTTCCGGACCTCCTTATCTTTGAGAATAGTTTCTTCATTTTAAGGAACAGCCCACTCCACCCTCTTGCGAATTCTTTGCAAGTTATTGGCTATCTTCGTGCAAACTTCCAGCTTTCTATGCCTTCTATTATTTTAGAAAATGATGTTCATACTTCTGGAAACCTTCCACATGCCACCACTCCCACTAGTGAATTCTTGATTCTAAACTGTGCAGAGGGTTTTCTATTCGAAGGGAGTCAATAAATGTAAAGTATGAAACCCCACGATAATGAGAAGGGCTTAGCGTGCAATTCAATTTTTGTTCGAAAAGCACCCTTTTTTGAGAATTTTCGGTCACAAAATACTTGATGGCGCATCTGAATGCAAACTTGAAGCTTCCTAAATCTTCTAGTCTTTGAGATACTTTTGTACTGTCGATGACGGAGGAATGGACTATTATGACTGAATGAATAGAAGACAATAGAAAGCAAGATAACAGAATACTTTTCTCCCCCATTCACGGCTGGCCAGCGACTGAGGAGGGAGTAACTTATTCATTACAATCATTACTAATGCATACAGTAAGTTATTTATAATAGTAAATATTCCAACCTAACAAAATGTTACAAAATAATTAAAGTAGTTTATAAGCATCCCGTAAATCCTTCTTGGACATGTCTTTAATAATTATACAAACTTCTACTTTTGAGATATTCCCTAGACTTAAACTAACAAGAGAATAACACAACTATAGTGTCATCGATTTTGATCAAATTTTGGTGGGCTGATCCACGTCTAACCGAGGATTTGTGCCATTGACCCTTATTTAACGAGTCTAGGATACCTCCCCATATGTATCTTTACAACTAGCTACATGCATCTTCTCTGTTTTAACCTTCTTTAGATTTATTTTCTCACATTCCTCTTTTGATATTACATAGCTTTGCTGTTCTCCTTGGTTTCTTCCATTCTTTATTTAATAACATAAACAAGAGTGTAAATAGATGTGCCACTGTTCTGCATAAAATGCATTGTTTTTTCTTATTTCCTTGCCATCGCTTTATTATTAAATACTCCCATCTACCACCACATTATCCCTTTTCGTTAATATTTTGTTCCCTATTATTACTTTATAGAATTCTAGTAGAGTTATCCCGCGCTTGCATTCTATCCTTATTGTTAACTTTCAACGTCTCACTCTCTGGATCATCTACATACACAAACTTTCATCGTTCCTCGAAGAATTTTCCAGCTGACCTCCATTTACAGTATATGTCATCTCAAAGTTTGTTCACTCTGTCTATCCAGTAGCCCTCATTTTGACGGAACTGGCTTTCATATACATTATTATTATTATGTTGTTATTATTATTATTATTATTATTATTATTATTATTATTATTATTATTATTATTATTATTATTATTATTATTATTATTATTTGTTTAACGTAGCACTAAGTCAGATAGGTTTTTCGGGTTTTCAGTGAAAGTGGAAAGGGAAAGGAATAGGAAGAAAACGACCCCAGATTTAAGTTTAAAGTACTTGGAGAATTTGCATGGTGTGAAAATGACAAAACATCGAAAACCTTCCTGAGGGATACACAGCGAATACTACACGGGAAACACGCTCGGTATTATTATTATTATTATTATTATTATTATTATTATTATTATTATTATTATTATTATTATTATTATTACCGTGGTTGGTGAATCAGTAGAGGTGAAAGAAGGTGCCGGGGAGAATGAGTGTAACTACCAAATCAAAGTTAATTCTAAAAATGTAACAAGGTTATATTTTCTTTCCTTTATTTTTTTTTTTTTTTTTTTTTTTGAATTTCAAACTTAACAATCTTTCACTAAGTGAACACAATAATATATCAGGTACAATGACAAACTAGAAACAAGACAATAAAGATCCCAATTTTAGTGATTTTTACACTCTTGGGCTACGCGCCCCTAGTTTTACACTTTTGAGCTCTTTGCTCAATTTTACCAAAGCACCAATTTTAATGCAAGGGCAGAAATCCCCTAATGCCTGGAGTACATGCTCCCAAAATGTCAATGTCAAGCCTCCCAGAGGCACCTTTACAACACTTGAAAAGAGCTGACACTCTCTCAGTTTTCCAAGCCTCTTAAAGGCAATACCAGACTTTACAATTAATTGCCATCAAGGCACAACTTACAAAAATGACACGAGGGTATCCTGTACCCAACCTACTGGGCCTTAGCGGAAAAAGAACAGGTTAAGTAAATGGCCCAAAATACCAAAATGAATGGAGGCGTGTACTTGCACTCTTAAATACTCATTCTAAAACCTAAAAGGCACTAGGCAGATGAAACAGGGGCTATTCCCAAACTACGGAGGTGACTCGTATAAGAATAATTTAAAACATTACAGAAAGGAAGAAAACCAGTTACGAAACGTAGTCACCTCAAACCAATATGAAGGGGAGCTCGAGAGGGTACAGCACTCTCTATCCCCCGATTTACAGTTAAAGATTTTATGAAGTTTCACATAAGCCGGCAAAAATTACATATTTACAAAAGTAGGTTACATGGAAAAGTTTCGGACCTATCCCTCGGGTTAAACTGCGGAGCTAGCAAAAGGTGAAGATATTAAGTGGCCATACCTTGTCGAAGTACTGCTGCCTGATGAAAGAGGCACCTCCCGCCTCCTGCTTCACATACACACACTTAGTTTGATGTTGATCAAGTGGCCAAGAGACGTGAAAATCAGCAGTTTATAAGCCCACGGGGAAGGTTCGAGACCTTTCCTGAATAATCAAGACACACCCACGGCGTTTTATTGGTTAACATCAAAAGTTACACTCAAAATCGAAGAAGAAATACATGATAGGCTGAAAATTAATTACAGAAATTACGAATTGGCTGAATTCAAAACTGGCGGAAAGAAAAGATAAATATTGCCAACCCAAAGATGAATGAACAAAATTTAGTAAAGAAAAAACTTATGAATACGAAATTTCTTCAAAAAAGGTTCTTTCACTTCACACCAGGGTGCATGATCATAGTTTGTGTAGTGACATCTATGAGAGAATGTCCACACGTCTTGATCAATGGAAAACAAAACAAGTTGAAATTCACACAATACTGGCAACTTCATAATCACAAAATTACGGTAGCGACATCTTCTGAGGAAAAGTTTAAGTAGGTCTAGTTCCAAGTTCAGTGTTTCTCCTGTAGAGGAGTTCTAATTGGCGCAAGATTTAAATGTGCGGCGTAGAGGTGTGCCTCACGGTACAATTATTATTATTATTATTATTATTATTATTATTATTATTATTATTATTATTATTATTATTATTATTATTATTATTATTATTATTCCACTAACTTCTTATAAGATTTTTGGAGAAGCCGATGTGGCGGAATTTTGTCCCGCAAGAATTCTTTAACGTGCCAGTAAATCTACTAACACGAAGCTGACGTATTTGAGCACCTTCAAATACCTCGGGACTGAGCCGGGATTGAACCCTCCAACTTGAGTTCGGAAGGCCAGCGGTCTACTGCTCGAGCTACTCAGCCCGACTATTATTATTATTATTATTATTATTATTATTATTATTATTATTATTATTATTATTATTATTATTATTATAAGTGTGCAGACCGGATTTAATATTAGGCAGCCAGATATAGTAAATTTTCGAGCAGCATTCAGTGAGTGACCTTGTATCGCGTAGTCGGAGAGATACGGTATCGAGTTAACGTTCATTGTGAATAGGGAATCACCTTAAAGAGTACCTTGCCAAGTTAGCGGCCTCGAAGAGTTCACTGAAGACTCTATCGAGTATGCACGACGTGTGATAGCGGGCCATGGACAATAGGAAGTGTGTTAGATCTGAGTGTCAGTGCCGAATGTTTGTCATACTTCAACAAGGCGCGTTCCTCTGTCGTCGTCAGAATGATGTGCTAGTTCATTGGAATGACATTCAATATTCTTGATCTTATTTACATTCACAGCTATCGACCAGGATAGTAATGTTGAGGCTCGAAGAGGGCTGGCACCACGAGTTTTGCCGACCAATGCGGTAGCTGCTAGCGCCACCTCCACCCCCAACCCCTTCACACTTCCGCACACAATTTTCAGGGTGCTTCAGTGATAATTATACAGACCTTCAGGGATACTGGAGCAGGGCATATGTATCAATTTGAGATAGGAAACACCGGCTCCAGTCGCATATTATACACCAACGCCGTTTTCCGTAGGTTACATGTTTGTCAACGCATTGAGATGAACATCATGCGGCTCCACGAGGACACTTTATTCATGCACTCCCGGAAAAGTGGACATGAAGAGAAGATCCGGTTGCGTGGCCACCTCTTCCGCCTGATCTGATCCCACGTTATGTCTTCTTGTGGAGTTATGAGAAGAGTCTTGTCTACTAGACACTTGTAGAGACTGAAAAAAGAGCTCTTGGCGAGAATATTCACTGCTAGTGACATTGTTTGTACGACGCCAGAGATGTCAACCGGATACGCCAGAACTTACTGCAACGTTATCTTGTCTTCAACGAAGTTGAGGAACAATATTTTGAATAGGTGTTGTACTTGGGTCGGTGGTTGCAGAAAAGGCTTCGGCCTACAAGTGGCCACGGTGGTCCATGATCCGACAGTTCTTCACTCCGACGACCAACCGAGCAGAGGAAAGGGTAGGCACGGCTCTACCGTGACTCTACGCCACTGTACTCTGAAGACGGTGAGGGACTGGTCCCCACTGTCGGCTGTCCTGAGAATGGTTTTCCGTGGTTTTAATTCTCCTGCACTAAGGCTAATGCCGGGAGAGTTCCTAGTGTAGGCCACGGCCGCCTACCCCCTCCCCTTCTTCGACCATCTCCATCGTTACAAACCTCCCGGCCTGAGAGACGGCGTCACCATCTAAGAGGCCATCTCCCCCTTCAGGGGAGGAATAAAAACATTTTAGTAGTAGTAGAAGAAGAAGTTGAACTGTTCACATTATCAGTGCGTTCAGCTCGCTTCGTACTGATGGTTAATTCTTGCACCTCGAGGTTTAGAATTAATCATAAGAAAGGCCTCATTCTCGCAGACGCTTCAGTTCCAAAGACCTTCCACAAAGCTTCTCAGGAGGTCATATATTATTATTATTATTATTATTATTATTATTATTATTATTATTATTATTATTATTATTGTACCGGGCGGTACACCTCCACGCCGCTAGTTCAAATATTGCGCCAATTTAAACTCCTCTAGAGGAGAAGTTTGGAACTTTGAAAACTGAACTAATTCTACTATTTCTTAAAAGATGTCACTACGGTAAATGGTGTAATTTTGAAATTTTCTGAACTGTGTCTATTCCGACGTGTTTTTGTTTACTACCTAGCAAGAAGTGTGGACGTCCTCTTCTAGATGTCGCTGCCTAAGAACTATAATTATGCACCCTAGTGCGAAGTGAAGGAACTGTTTTTTGAAGAAATTTGGTATTCATAAGGTTGTTCTTTGTTAAATTTCTTTCATTCATTTTTTGGGTTGGCAGTATAACCCTTCTCTTTCCGCCAGTTTTGAATTTAACCAATCAGTAATTTCTGTAATTAATTTTCCTCCAATCATAGCTTTCTTCCTCAGGTTTCCATGTGTAATTTCTAGTCTACCATTTCTAGTCTAGTCTTTTCATTCTTGAAAGGTCTCGAATTTTCCACGAGGGTATAAAAACTGCTGATTTTCTTGTCTCCGGGCCACTTCATCGACAACTTGCTTAGTGTGTGATTATGTAGCAGGGGGCGGGAAGCGCCTCTTTCTTCAAGCGGCCGTTCATCTACTAGGTAATGGCCTGTTAACATCTTTATTTCTTGCTAGCTCAGCAGTTTAACTCTCGGGGAGGGTTCGAAGCTGTTAGTATGTAACCTACCCTTTTAAAATGTAAATTATTTTCTGTCTATCTACAAGTTACATATCTGTAAAGCGGGGATAGAGAGTGCTTCACCCTCTCGAACTCCCCTTCATTTTGAATTTGAGGTGACTATGTTTTCGTAACCGTTTTTCTCTTCCTTCTTAAAGTCTTAAACTTATTTGCCAACTAGTCACCTCCATAGATTGGGATTAGCCTCTGTATCATCGGCCTAGCGCCACATAGGTTTTAGACAAAAACTTTGTGTAGGAGTGCAAGTTATCGCCTCCATTTCAATCTTGTATTATGGGCCAGTTATTATTATTATTATTATTATTATTATTATTATTATTATTATTATTATTATTATTATTATTATGTTTTGTTTTCCTCATGTAAAGGCCCTGTAGGTTGGGTATCAAATACCCCTGTTTCTTAGTGTGCCTTGAGGGCAGTCTGAAATGAAGGTTGTAGCCTTTGATAGGCTGGTAATATTGAGAGCGGTTCTGCTCTTTTCTTTAACATTGTAATTAGGAGCAAGTGCTCCTTGTACTTAGGGGTTTTCTGCCCTTCAGCTATGGTGGTTGTGAGCTGAGATCTCAGGAATTAAACTTGGGGCTCGAAGCCCAAATCTTGTAACGACTGTAATCTGTAAATTTTTAAATTGTTGATCTGTTACTTGGTACCTGTTACTCTTTTGTTATTTGTTGTCATTTGTTGATTTTGGAAAAGAAAATATAACCTTTGTTAAAGTTTTAAATTAACTTTAATTTTGTTGTTGAGACCTATTCCAGGCCGCAGCTTCTTTCACCTCTGCAAATCCACAAAACTCCGTAACAATTATTATTATTATTATTATTATTATTATTATTATTATTATTATTATTATTATTATTATTATTATTATTATTATTATTATTATTATAACCCAACGTATTTTGATTTTCACGTGGAATATGTCCATAGTTACGAAACCGTACCTTGGCCAGTGAGGGTTATAAAAACTTAAAAGGTTTTACATCGAAATAATTTCATGATAACACATCGGACGACAGCTTTCAATATCTCATTTATGCGATTTGAAGGGATAAAGAAGAAGGACCAATATATCTAATAACAAGAGTCTGACCTCGGTATGACGTGAATGGGAATGCGACAGTGCCACCATCTTGAGGAACTAAAATCACCGTGCCACGCGGCTAACGATTATTCTTATAGTTGTGGACTCCGGTGTGATAGCACCTCATGTGATATGATTTACGATTCGACTCAGTGGTTCCTACATGTATACAGCAAATAAATTTGAATTGTGAACTTTTGATGAAATTGTGCTACAAAAGAGTGCGAAAAATTCGTTTCTTTCGTAAAATGTCGCGACTTATGAACTATAAATAGCTCTTTTTAAAGTACTGATAATGCATTCGAGAGGATAGAATGACCTGTTGAAAATTCAAAGAAAAGTCCAAAATAAACAATATCGAACGTCAAAAGACTTGTCTGGAGCATTTCAATTACAAGCTGCTTTACGTCGCACTGACACAGAGAGGTCTTATAGCGATGATGAGATAGGAAAGTGCTAGGAGTAAGAAGGAAGCGACCGTGGCCATAATGAATGCACAGACTGGTGTGGCTCTTCTCTATTTTCCCTCTGATTAGTGTTAATAGAGGATAGTGTCCGCCTCCATGGCTAAACGGTTAGCGTGCTGGCCTTTGGTCCAAAGAGTCCCGGCTTCGATTCCTGACTGTGTTTGAGGATTTTAACCTTCAATTCCTATGGCTAGGGAGCTGGGAGTGTGTGCCGTCTTCAGCATTAGAATTCATCCTAGGCAGGGCCCCATCCTCACAGACCCGCAGGTCGCCTATACGGCGTTAGATCGAAAGACCTGCACCAGGCCTCTCCCGAGGCCACACGCTAATATTATTATTATTATTATTATTATTATTATTATTATTATTATTATTATTATTATTATTATTATTATTATTATTATAGAGGATAGTCACCCACTTATACTTCCTCTTAAAACAATAATCACCACCACCAATAAAATTGTCAACCCATATTGACTACATACTATATTTCAATAATAAGCTACATGTCACGCGGTATGTACTTTACGTCAAAACTTGCGGCCGTGACCGCCTTACAGCACAGTTCAATTTATTTGTTTCATTCAAGCTGTTTCCAACTGGAGAATGTTTCTCCAAAAACTAGAACAAGAAGATAACCTGCAGCAGCAGTTCTGAAGAAACCTAAATTCCTACCGTTGGATATAAAGTTGCTGGTAGTCGTGAAATAAATAGCAATAGCTTCAGTAGCAAAGAGCAGAAGAAAGTATCAAAAAGTGTAGTATCACACAACTGACAGCGTAATTCCAATTAATCCTATCCTTGTCATTAAACAAAGTTAATGCCGTAATTTGAATCAAATGTCTTCCTGTCTTCTCTAACACGTAATACCTGTTCTGAGTGTCAAAGTAAAGAGATACAGTGCACAGAGTGCATTCTGAACTCTACCTAAATGAATTGCAGCATGTGCAAGAGGTTTAATGGCACAATTAATTGAAGAATTCGGCCTGCGAAGGACGTGATGATGTAGTCGGGAGCCAGCAACGGGCCTGATGACGGACAGCCTGTGGGAACACTGTGTTGAGGTAGGAACAGTTAGGTGGACGGCAGCCAGGAACGGCCTGCCAGGGTCATCAGATAGCTCGCTCTGTGTTCCGCAGGTCAGGCTTACGACACGTGTCGTGCACTGGTGACCCATATTTACTGTCCTACAACTTCAGAGAACAGTGATAATTATATCCCTTTGTCTCTGTCACGAGAATTAGCCGATAAGAGCCTGTCCAATTTCAGAGGTGTAAAAATATAGGGTGGTCGGAAACAAGATATAAGTTTATGACCATTAGAGGGTTGGTCGTTCTTTCTTTCTTTCCTTCCTTTCTTTCTTAATCCGTTTACCCTCCAGGGTTGGTTTTCTCTCGGACTGAGAGAGGGACCCCACCTCTACCGCCTTAAGGGTAGTATCCTGAAGCGTGAGACTTTGGGTCGGGGATACAACTGGGCAAGAGGACCAGTGCCTCTTCCAGGTGGCCTCACCTGTTATGCTGAACAGGGCCTTGTAAGGGGGGGAGATTGAAGAGGGAGGGAAAAAACCGCCGTGGCCTTAATTTAGGTGCCAATCCGCTATTTGCCCGGAGGAGAAGTGGGAAACCACGGAAAATCACTTCGAGGATGGCTGAGCGCTGAAAATCAAGCACCCCTCTACTCAGTTGACCTCCCGAGGCTGAGTGGACGCCGTCCCAGCCCTCGAACCACTTTTCAAAGTTCGTGGCAGAGCCGGGAATCGAACCCAGGCCTCCGGGGGTGGCAGCTAATCACACTAACCACTACACTACAGAGGCGGACTTGGTTAGTCATACTGATAAATAATTTGAAAAACTAATATTCGATATCCCGCGCAATTGTCATTTTATTAGCTGTTGAAGTTAGTAAATCAGATCGCTTCTCGGACGAATTCAGGTAGGCTTTCCTAGGTGGTGTTGCCAAATCTGCACATGATTGAAGACGGGCTTGAAAGCACCAATCGAAGAAAAAAAAACTTCGCCAGGGGTGGGATATGAACACGAACTCCGATCTGACAAGATCTCGCCATTGCATGTACGCTACCGTGAAACCGGCTGAAACCCATGATGTGTTTGACGCTGACTCCTCGGCGTGGCTCTGAAGCCGGTCTTAATCCACGTGCAGATTCGGCAACACCGCCTCGCAAAGTCCATTTGAATTCTCCCGCGAAATTATCGGACTGGCTAACTTCAGCAGCTAATAAAATTACAACGGTACGAGATATCGAATTATGTTTTTCAAATTATTTATCAGTATGACCACATACCCGGTTGACTTTGTTTCCGACCACCCTGTGTAGGTAGGCTATACTGATTGACATGAAAAGTTGCTCACCTTGTGAAAGATATTATTTTGTCAAACTAAATAATTGGTAAACGCCTACTATATAACGATGGAATATAGGCTATGTGAATGATTAAAGATGTATTCACATGCCTCATAGCTTCCGTAGCTGAGGCGGCAGCGCGTCGGCCTCTAATCGGTGGCTTCCGTGGTTCAAATCCCGGTCACTCCATCTGAGGTTTGTGCTGGACAAAGTGGAGGCGGGACAGGTTTCTCTCCGGGTACTCCGTTTGTCCCTGTCATTTTTTATTTCAGCAACACTCTCCACTATCATTTCATTTCATTTGTCAGTCTAATCATTGCCCCAGAGGAGTGCGACAGACTTCGGCAGCCGGCACTATTCTTATCCTCGCCGCTAGATGGGGGCTTCATTGATTCTATCCCTGACTCGGTCACGACTGGAAAACAGGTTGTATTTTTTTCATTTTCATATGTCTCAGATTTTGCTGTGGCCAGCCCTCACCCTACGTCTGTAAAAGGTGGCCTTTAACAAAAATAGACGTAGTGATGCTGATGAATTTTGAGGAAGATCCTAAGAAGAACAGTTGCCCCGTTGTGCGTTAAAGGGCAGTGGGGAAAGTGAAATAATGAACTGTGCTCCACCTATTCGGATACATCAGTAACAAGATTCATCGGAGCAGCTAGGCTGAGGTAGGCTGGACATGTGACGATGGTGAGGTCTTCAGTACCAAATAAACTTCTGTCAGGGAATCCTAGAGGACATTGTGGAAGAGGTGGATGGAAGGAATTGTGAAGGACCTACAGACGCGGGGTTGTCGTAGCTGAGGACTGCCGCGTTTGGTCAAGGCTGATGCTGTAAGCTCGTTCAAGAGGTCAAGTTTCACCATGGACCGTAGTGCCACAGAAGAAGAACAAACGTCATGCGACGGTGTGTCAATCGCTCTTCATGATGCTTATATGAACAGACCTCTGAAAACCACATGTATTATGGGAACTGTAAAAGTTGCGCCGAGTAAAAGTGGCGCCGTGGAGATTCCCCGCCGGGAGTAGATGTGGTTTGACAGCTGTCTTAAGCATCTGCTACCTGCGCTGCACCGCAGGGGCTTATTTCTAGGTCCAACGAATGGTGTGAATACCTGTATTACTGAGATTTTGAAATTAATATATAAAAAATGTTAATCACTCTATCAATGTTGGTTTCTTGCACATTTAGAAGACCTGCATCGTATTTATATCAGTGGGTGAAATGTGTATAACTACGTAGTTTGACTTTATTTAAAAACCAAGTGTGGAAACATGGAATCAGCCTCTCAGTCTTATGAAGAATATCCACAACCTTTGTAGCTACCTGACAGTGTCAGGAATAGAATGAATGAAGAATTAAATACCGCTAAAGGAAGAAAATGCTGCCGAATGCGAGGTCTGACCTGATTTTCCGGGCAAAGATAAATGGACGGCAAATGAAATAAAATAATGGCGAATTTGCTGGATAAAGAATGAGCAGTGAAAACAGTAAAAAACTGCCTTATCCTACGTTTCCCCCGACATGTACACCTTATGAAGTGACAGGGGTCAAGAATGAACCATAGCTACTGCCAAGGAAAGGAAATTGTGTGCCCTGGCGAGGCCTGTCGCATTCCCCTGGGTATAAAAGATTAATAAATGACAAATATTTTGAACTCCAGCTTTGCCCAGCATAAATGCTACCTAAAGTGATCGGACATTGAACCCCCGGAGCAGTGATGGGAGGGCTACGTTCCACCATCAGCGTCATGAAGAAGCTTTTTTAATCTTAACAATAACTGAAATTTACAAAAGTATTGTAAGCATTCGGAACATCGGCATAAACTTTTCAAAATATTAAATTTAACATGTATTACATTGTTTAAAGTTCTCCATCGCAAATGTCCATTCGATCAGCGTTGTTTCATTATGTCTTATTGAGACGATCTCCGTTGAATTTAAAACAGCCGCTTAAGTATTACTTGAATGATTTCACATTATTTAACAAACCAAGTCTGGCAATAAACTTCCCTGTGGAATTCCCAGACAAACAAGAACTCTCGCTAATGAGATCCTAGAATGATTAATGACCACGGTGCAACTTTTACTCTGCGTACGTTTTGCGACACCGTATTATGATAGACATGATCCATGCTCCATAATAACAAGTCAGACTCCAGTACAAACAAGCGATGGCCGTACAATTATGCTGGGACAGGGAGACTGAATAGCGTGCCGCACTCCCCTCACTTTGGCCGTGTGGACTTCACAGATCGTATTCTACACGTGGCGGAACCCCTACACGGCGGATTGGTTTTGCACGAAGTTAACAGACCATCTGGATGGAGGAACTTTTGCCCGACTATATAAAGAACCAACAGTTTCCTTATTCACCATCCAGTGACATGTCACAACTTCACTGGATTAACCTGGGGGACCTCATATATTAAATACGCAATCACAGCCAAATCTGCGATGTCGAGTTTTCCTCGACTAAGAACACTGATTTTGGTCATAAATCAACAATATATCCCCTTTCAAAAGACCAGAAAACTGTGATAAAAATGTTTATATTGTTGCATTTTACCCCCCTACCAGCGGTCTTCTTGGAATGTCTGATTCTCACTGTTGCTAGACTAGGGTGAGCACGTGACAACGGCTCAAACTAAGCCTTGCAATGTAGGATACATTACCCAGCAAAAAATCTCGAAAACTACCTGTTGCCATATTGCAGGTCATAAAATGGCATGCTGGTTTTTTTTCTAGGATGGATTTTAAAAAGAAGCACATCATATTCTTGATTGTCTTAGCGTTATGTGACATTGTTCGTCATATTTTATCTGCTGATGTGATTTTTTCCACAAAAATAACCTTATTCAGTAGCGGGATATAATTATAAAATTCTGTGCATAAAAATTGTATTACCGGGCGAGTTGGCCGAGCGGTTAGGGGGGCGCGACTGTGAGCTTGCATCCGGGAGATAGTGGGTTCGAATTCCACTGTCGGCAGCCCTGAAGATGGTTTTCTATGGTTTCCCATTTTAACACCAGGCAAATGCTGGGGCTGTACCTTAATTTAGGCCACGGCCGCTTCCTTCCTACTCCTAGGCCTTTCCTGTCCCATCGTCGCCATAAGACCTATCTGTGTCGGTGCGACGTAAAGCCACTAGCAAAAAAAAAAGGTATTGCACTAGACCATAACAACAATCCTTTCCCTGATACAATGTTTAAATCAATGATTACGAGTATCAGTCCGTTGGGTAGACATTATAGAAAACAGCCTCTCTTCATTAGCATAATGGCCTGGTACTAAAAGTACCTAAATACACTGCAATCTTCATGAGTTCAGAATACTGCTCAAAACTTGTGATATTATTCTTCTTCTTCTTCTTCTTCTTCTTCTTCTTCTTATTATTATTATTATTATTATTATTATTCTCCTTAATCTGCTTACCCTCCAGGGTTGGTTTTTCCCTCGGACTCAGCGAGGGATCCCTCCTCTACCGTCAAGGGCAGTGTCCTGGATCGTGAGACATTGGATCGGGGTTACAACTGGTGATGATGACCAGTACCTCGCCCAGGCGGCCTCACCTGCTATGCTAAACAGGGTCCTTGGTGGGGGATGGGAAGAGTGGAAGGGATAGGCAACGAAGAGGGAAGGAAACGGCCGTGGCCTTAAGTTAGGTACCATCCAGGCATTTGCCTGAAGGAGAAGTGAGAAACCACGGAAAACCACTTCCAGGATGGCTGAGGTGGGAATCGAACCCACCTCTAATCAGTTGACCTCCAGAGGCTGAGTGGGCCCCGTTTCAGCGCTCATACCACTGTTCAAATTTCGTGGCAGAGCCGTGAATCGAACCCGGACACTAACCACTACACCACAGGGACGGATACATGTCAAACTACCAATTCAAATCAAGGGTTGTACAGTAGTAAGAATGTAGGGGAGAGAGTGTATAAGTCTCCGGTAAGACCCCAACTAGAGTATGGTTCCAGCGTATGGGACCCTCACAGAATTATTTGATTCGAGAACTGAAAAAATTCCAAAGGAAAGCAGCACGGTTTGTTCTGGGTGATTTCCGAAAAAAAAGAGTAATTGTACGTAAATATTGAAAACTTTGTGCTGGGAAGACCTGGGAGGAAGGAGACAATCTATTCGTCTAAGAGGTGTGTCCCGAGCCGTCAGTGGAGATATGGCGTACAAAGACACCATTATACGAATAAGGTTGAGTAGTGTTCGCAAAAGTAAGAAACATAATATGAAAGTGAAGTTGGAATAAAATAGAAAAAAATGTGGCAATTATTCGTTTATAGGAGACGCCTGGTCGAGGCGGTAAAGGTGTGCTCGGTTCACCCGGAAGGACGTGGATTCAATTCCCCGTGAGGAAGTCGAAAATGTTAAGAAACGAACTTTTCACTTCCGGATGTGCACATGGCCCTGAGGTTCACTCAGCCTACACCAAAAGTGAGTACCAGGTTAATTCCTGGGGACAAAGGCGGCCGGGCGCAGAGCTAACCACTCTACCCCCACCAAGTGCCGAGGTTACGAATAGTGGGATCCTTTACCTTCCAACCCTCCAAGGGCCTTCATGGCCTGTACAGATATGACTTTGCTTTGCTATTCGTTAATAGGAAAAGGAGTTAAGGATTGGAATAATTTATCAAGGGAGATGTCGGATAAATGTCCAGCTTCTCTGAAATTATTTAAGAAAGTTTAGGTAAACAACTGATATAGAATCTGTCACCGGGGCGACTGGCCTAAACGCAGATCACTGGTGGTTGATGGTAATATTGCGAGGTATGAAGTAGTAGCACTTGGGGTTGATTGACGGGTGGTAGTGGTGGTGGGTTTTTTCATCTGGTTGGCTTGAAGGTTTCGCTGTAACTGTTTTTGAAAAAGCTTCTGATGGTAGGTTTTATAGTGGTAAAAGTTGAATGCCTTAAGCAACTACAGTATCGTTATGTTCCACTTTCCGCACATGATTTTCAACATGTGAAAATATCACCTAAAAGTGATGACCATCGTGTTGTTTCGTAACCCACTTGGTGTGAGCAAGGCTAATTATGGCTGAGACTGAAGCTGAACAATAAATCTCCAGCAGCTCCAGGAGCATCCGCTGTGAAGACTCGTAAGTCAAGTGTTGTCTGATGATATCTGTAGACCCTCACTGCTCCCGTGGGACCAGACGGGTGCACGTGACCAGCAAGCAGAGAAGGTCATTCCGTCCCGTCCCGTGTCGTATCTGCCATCTGAAATGGTCCTTAATTGGGCATCAACGAGGTATTGTTGTGGCGCCGCGTAGGAAGAGGTGTTTAGGTGACCGTTAGGGATGAGAAGGGATATGGTACATGTCGGATTCTGATTGTGCTGCTCTCTAGCAACGAAAGTGTAATTCTACTGGACGAATACTTAGATTGGAGACACCGAGTGCCCCACCAGAGATCTTTAATATGCGAACAACAATTACATGCAGTTGGCTGCCCTTCAAAAGTGACTATCCCAGTCGGGATCGGAACCCCCAAACTTAGTATAAGCAATCCAGCGCTCGTGACATTCCACCCAACCTACATGTAATTGATACATACTTTAAGGGAAAATCAAATTAAAATTCAGTGAAACTCATTATTCCATTTTTCATATAGCTTCTTCTTCTTCTTCTTCAGATGTATTATTCCCACACAGAGTGGGATCGCAGGTGCGGATTACCTTCCTCCAATTGTTCCTGTTTGCGACCAGGTTTTCCCGTCAGTTCAGCTCTGACATATCATCCTTTATACAGGTAGGTAGGTAGGTAGGTAGGTAGGTAGGTAGGTAGGTAGGTAGGTAGGTAGGTAGGTAGGTAGGTAGGTTGGTTGGTTGGTTGGTTGGTTGGTTGGTTGGTTGAGGGCGAGTTAACGGGAGTCCGAGGACGAAAACTATACCATTTTACTACACATCTGTTTTCGAGAAGTGCCGATGAGTCGGAAAAATCTCTGATTTTACACTGGCGGGGGAAAATCGATCTGGCTGACAGGTGGAATTTGGCCTCACGTCAGAGAAGAAACCCCCTCATCGCTGAGCCATTGAATTAAAGTTTAGAGGCGGGGAGTTAAAATGGGTGTAGGGGCAAGGCCTCTCTTCGTAACAAACGGCCCCTTTCCGGGTTTAATTTTGAGTTAATTTAGTGAGCAAGAGGATTAAATTTGGAAAAGGCCGAAAAATTTCTATTTCCTACAGAAAATTTCGATTTCCTATTAAACAGGTCATAAGTGAGCCAATGGCCGCGCTGTTTGAAATGTGCGCTCGGCTTCTTGGTCCTTACAACCCGTTTTAAGGGTAGGATGTCAGGGTCGGTTGAGTGGCTGAGGAGGATTCTAGATTTGGTCTTCTTGAATATTTTGTTGATCTGAGATCTTTTCTTTTTTTCTTTCTTAATCTATTTATCCTCCAGGGTTGGCTTTTCCCTCGGACTCAGCGAGGGATCCCACCTCTACCGCCTCAAGGGCAGTGTCCTGGAGCGTGAAACATTGGGTCGGGGGATACAAATGGGGAGTATGACCAGTACCTTGCCCAGGCGGCCTCACCTGCCAATACTGAGCAAGTGCGTGATATGATCCTGAATAACACACGAGTGACTGTTGATGACGTGGCAAACCATTCTGCATATGAAATCATGCATAACAGGCTTAACTTTCACAAAGTTTGTTCGGGATGGGTTCCAAAACTACTCAATGAAAAGCAGAAATGCATTCGTGTGTCTGCCAGGCGAACTGTCTTTGCCTTATCGCTGCATCGCATTCGCTGTTCCACCAAGGATGCTTCCTGGGCTTAGTAAGCTGAACCGTCTCTTTAGCTGTTTTGACCAGGGCCTCGCGCAGTTGTTCCCAGTTCTCTGCATCCACCGATTGTAGTTTCTGAGTGAATTCATGGTTAGATCCTAGTTTTTCTCTATCAAATTTTTCAATCCTTTTGGCTCGAACTCTCCTTGTGTTTCTCGGGAGCAGTTTGATTTTTATCTTGGATAGATAGTGATCTGAGTCCAGTTTTGCTTGTCTTAGAACTTTAACATTCTGAATTTCTCTTTGAGCCTTCCGCGCGATCGCGACATGATCAATCTGGAATTCACCAAGGTGGTGATTTGGGGATTTCCAGGTCTTCTGTTTCTTGGGCAGGTGTTTAAAAGCAGTAGACTTCATTACGAGGTTAAATGCCTTACACAGCTCTATTAGCCTTTCTCCATTACGATTTGTTCTCTGGTGAGCAGGATAGTTTCCAACGATGTTTCTGAACTTTCTCTCTTTGCCTACCTAGGCATTGAAATCTCCAAGCATGATTATTGTATGTTTGTCTGGAATCTTGGATAAAATCTCCTCAAGTTCTTCCCAGAATCTATCAGTTCCCTCTGGGTCTCTCTTGTTCACTTGGTTGATCGGCGCATGAACGTTCACAATGGAATACATTTTATTTGTGCTTCGAAAGGACAGAGTCGAGACTCTGCTATTCACAGAGGTGAAATTTGTTATTGAGTCCAGAATCATTTTGTTGACTACAAAAGCTGTGCCAAGGTGGGGGACAGTTTGTATGACACGTTTACCAGGTTTACCCTTGAAGATCCTGTAACCTTCAGATTCAAAGGCCTGCTCATCTGTAAATCTCGTTTCCTGAATTGCTGCAATCAAAATTTGCTGTTGCGATAGGATATCTGTGAGCTGTTTCAGTTTTCCTACCTTCCGGAGAGAATTGGCATTAAAGGTAGCAAAGAAATTCTTGGCTCTATGTTTGATCTTTCGTGGAGTCTCCGATACCTCCAAGCATGTCGGTGCAGGCTCCCCAGAATGCGAAGGCCCGCTAACGTCGTACAAGACGACGGTGGATTGGTTACCACCTGGGGTAGTAGCTTTAGCTGAAATTTCCTCCATGCTTTTTTCACAGTTGAAAAACTGTAGAATGGGGTCGGTGATATTTCGCACCGACTAAGGTACTACCAAGGTTGTGAGCCTTGGAGCCCCCAGCACTGATCGGTTCACCGACCCAGTTTCCCGCTGGGATTGGTTACCCAACCTTCTACTGGGTTGCTCGGCTTAACAGGGGCACCTCTTGTAGGTTACGTGCTGGAGTTGGAGTGAAAGAGGCTAGTTGGATTCTCTTGCTGAATCCAATAGTTTATTGTTGCAGATGGTCGCAACGACGCATTTCACTCCCATTTGCCAGGGCCGTGAAGTCCCTTCCTAGGTTGACTCCTAGGACCCTATTTATTTATTTATTTATTTATTTATTTATTTATTTATTTATTTATTTATTTATTTATTTATTTATTTATTTATTTATTTATTTATTTATTTATTTATTTGTTTATTTATTTATTTATTTATTTATTTATTTGCTGTATAAAACGTTCTACATTTCAGGGTTCAGTATCCTCCAATTGAGGAGGGGTGTACAGTACCACATTGTTAATATTTTCATCCCAGTTTTCTGGTCGTCTGAAAGGGAAGACATTGTTGATTTATAACCATATTCATGGTTCTTGGTCGAGGAAAGGGATGGTCTTATGAGAATATCATTTCATGGTGCATGAACGTGGTCGGGAATAGGCTTGGTCATCTGGAGAAGTTTCAGTGTACTTGGACGTCCACCTGCGTAGTGTAACAACGTTATTAGCTGGCGTCTTCGGACACCTGGGTTCGATTCCCGATTTTCTTTTTGGTATTCAGCCCGAAGGCTGGTTTGATCCTCCACAGTTCCGCCAACAGCTGTCATAAATAGCCTAGGAGTCACTAATGAGGCATACTAGGGAAATGAGGAGTGAGGTAGTTTCCCGTTGTTTTCCTCACCGAGCCAGAAGTTGCTATCACATATCAATCTGCCAAGCCTACTGAAATGCATGCACCAACCGACCCTATGAGTGATATTTTCACACCGTTCATAACAGGGACTGGCTGCATAAGGAATGATATTACTAGCATCACTCATACCTCGGTTACTTTCATATTGTCAAAGCCAAGGATGAGACTGAGACAGGACAATGAAAGTAACCAATTTATTCCAGCCCATACCAGAAGACATAGTGCACTGTAAACACTACATCTTGCCAGCAAAGGCATCGATTCCCGATAGTGCTAGAGATTTTGAATTGGCAGCAGGACTGGTATGAAGTTTAAAAGGTACATGTACCTCACCTCCAAAATGCTGCACCATTTCGAGGAATTAAGAGGACAGTTACTTACCAGATGACCACACTGCGTCAAATCTGAAATTTCGCTCTGGAAACGCCTGACTGTCCTATATACAGTTAGGAGAAGCAGAGTACATAGTATATGCAAATAAGGAATGATCTTATTTCAACTTCGCTCTGTCAAACCGGAAAGAAATTATAAAATGGATAATCTCAGGTCAGTGTCTTGTTCCACCTGTCAAGGACGAATTAATTAGAGCCTAGTAAAATTTGGGTGTGGAGAAAACTCTCATTAAGTATGTCCGCTACGTTTATCAACTGACTGAGAGCTGCCATTCGTCTTGATCCCAGGTCACGTTCGACGAAGACCTCGTAAGACCTACAGCAGTGGGACCCAGACATTTTCATCTTACGGCACCCTTTCTAAATATGGGTTTTCGCATGGTGTATTCGATCATACCTGTCTAATAATAATACATTACTAGTGTAGCAAACTAATTTAACCACTGCCAATTTTCTCAAAATCTTGGAATTAAAAACAGACATAATCTTCTCTATGCTGATTTTAACTCACTTCTTACTCTATAACACAAAGCAAAGTTATCTCCGTACAGGCCATGAAGGCCCTTGGAGGGGTGGATGGTAAAGGCTTCCACTATCCGTAACCTCGGCACTTCATGGTGTAGAGTAGTTAGCTCTACGCCTTTGCCCCCAGAAATTAACCTTGTACTCATGTTTGGTGTATGCTGAGTGAACCTCAGAGCCAGGTGCACTTCCGGAAGTGGAAATCTCGTTTCTTTTTTTTTCTATTTCCTGGCGGGGAATCGAGCCCACGTGCTTCCGGGTGAACCGAGCACGCCTTTACCGCCTCGGCCAGCCAGCCCCTTCTCTATAACACAGCGACCGCTAAAACCTAACTTTTTACAAATAAGAAGTCATAAATTGAATTAAAATTCGCTGTTCGTTACCGCTTAGAAAGGAATATCCATCTATTTTTTAAATAGAACCTTTCCTTCTTTACAAGTTGATTTACGCCGCACCGACACAGATAGGTTTTATGGCGACGATGGGACAAGAAAGGGCTAGGATTGGGAAGGAAGCGGGTGTGAAAATGGGAAACCGCGGAAAACTATCTTCAGGACTGCCGGCGGTAGGGTTCGAACCCACTGTCCCCCGACACTAAGCACACTGGTTACGGTTCTTATTCCACTCCTACAATAATAATTAGTATTCAATAAAAACTGGTACATTTTTAAATGCAACAAGTAATAACATTTTAAAAATCAATTAATTTAGCAATATCTGTAATCAGAATACCATTTGGTTGATGTAATGTCCAACCACTAACTCTAGACGTTGCGAAATTGATGGTTATTTATCTACAAAGACAACAAAACGAAAAAATATAAGTTTAAAGTTGTTCAGTTTGTCGAAATCACTAATTATAGGCCTAACACAAATAACAGTATAACAAACCCGTAAAAAAATGCTCACTATTAAACAAAGAATGTTCGAACCCCATTGTCGTCATCCCCGAAGATGGTTTTCCGTTTTCACACCAGGCAAATACTCGGGGTGCACCTTAATTAACGCCACAGTCAATTCTTTCCCACTCCTACCCCTTTCTTATCGCATAGTCGCCATAACACCTATCTGTATTGGAGCGACGTAAAGAAAATTGTAAAAAACCGTTTTAAAAACAAAAATGGCATGTTTCCTTCTGCAAAACCATTCTCAGATTTTATCAAAACACTTTAAATCACGCACATATGTGTACAATGTTTACGTTGCGTACACTTGTATAGGAGTACCGGGCTGAGTGGCTCAAACGGTTGTGGTAATGGCCTTGGCAGATTCGATTCTGGCTCAGTTCTGTGATATTTGAAGGTGCTCAAATACGTCCTGTTGGTATCGGTAGATTTACTGGCACGTAAGAGAGCTCCTGCGGGACTAAATTCCGGCACCTCGGCATCTCCAAAAAGTGTAAAAGTAGTTAGTGGTACGTAAGGCATATTACTACTTGTCAGTGATTGTGAATTGGTGATGTTATGAACAACTAAGGACAAATAATGATTATAGTAGACCACAAGTGCCACCTTCGTAACTTTTATAAATTTTTATGTACTTATCTAAGTTGCTAATCGTCCGCTACCTTCAGTTCAAACGTAGTTTAAGTTAACGGAAGATTAGCAGCTAGATAAGTACAAAAAATATCTAAAACTTACTATGGTGGCCGTGGAGGTCTAGGCCTACTACAATCATTATTTGTTTTTACTTGTTCATAATATCACCAATTCACAATCACTGACAAGTTTACGCAACATAAACAATATTATATATATATATATGTTTGTATGTAAATGACACATCTCCTCTTAAACCACTGGAGCAATTTCAACCAAACTTGGTACACTTATGAATTACTATCTGGAGACGAGCACTGTGGGGGTAAGCCTTCCGTAGCTCCCTTAGGGGTGGGGAGTCAGGGGGGGTCAGTGTATAAAAATAATCGAAAAAGGTGTCGAATCCACAGTTTTCAGGGTCGCTGAGATGAATAATGTCACTCCCGATTTTTTAAAAGTCAAAGTTCAGCTCCCCTTTGGGTGGGGGGCGAGGGGGGAGTGATATATAAAATTAAACGAAAATAGTGTGGAATACATAGTTTTCGGGGTCGCCGAGGTGAATTGTACACTACGGATTTTTAGTATCAGGAGACAAACCATGTGGGGGTAAGACAGCCCAGGAACCCTTAACGGCGGAGGGCGAGGGGGGCCAGATGAGTCAGTGTATAAAAATAATCGAAAAATGTGTCGAATCCACAGTTTTCAGGGTCGCTCAGATGAATAATGGCACTTCCGATTTTTTAAAAGTCAAAGTTCAGCTCCCTTTTGGGTGGGGGGCGAGGGGGGTGTGATATATAAAATCAAAAGAAAATAGTGTCGAATACATAGTTTTCGGGGTCGCTGAGGTGAATTGTGCACTCCGGATTTTTAGTATCAGGAGACAAACCGCGTGGGGGTAAGACAGAACAGGAATCATTATGGGCGAGGGGGGGGCGAGGGTTCAGATGCACAAATTAACGAAAACAGTGTCGAATCCATATTTTTCCGGGTCGCTGAGATGGATAGTGACACTCCAGACTTTTTTAAAGTCCAAGTTCAGCCCCCTTTGGGGTGGTGGGTATGGGGGATTGATATATAAAAAAGAAAATAGTGTCGAATACATACTTTTCGGAGTCGCCGAGGTGAATCGTACACTCCGGATTTTTTGTATCAGGAGACAAACCACGTGGGGGTAAAACGGCCCAGGAACCCTTAAGAGCGGGGGCGGCGAGGGGGGTGAGATATTAAAATCATCGAAAGTAGTGTCGAATCCATACATTTCGGGCTCGCTAAAATGAATAGAGACACTCCGGAATTTTTTAAAGTCCAAGTTCAGCCCCTTCTTGGTGGAGGGCGATGGGAGAGTGATACATAAAAATAATAGAAAATAGCATCGAACACATAGTTTCTGGGGTCGCTGAGATGAACAGTGACACAACAGATTTTTAGTATCAGGAGACAAAGCACGCTGGGTGTAATACACCCCAGGAAGCCTTAGGGGCGGGGGGGCGAGGGGCTGAGATATCAAAATCACCGAAAGTAGTGTCGAATCCATACTTTTCGGGGTCGCTGAGATGGAAGGTGACAATCCGGGATTTTTTAAAGTCCAGGTTCAGCCCCCTTCTTAATGGGAGAGTGATATACTGTAACTGTTCCCTCCTCAGCATAACACATGGGGAGATGAAAGTTATTATCTTGGGACACATGAATATTAAATAAACTATTTGTGGCTTGCCCGCAAATTGCCACGCAAATAGAAACAATTAACATTCCATGGTTCCCCATTTCTCTATGTAACGTTTGGGCGCCATGGTTACAGTTTTAAATAAAACTGTAAACAAGAATTTATATTTACTAGCATAGAGACTTATACTTAAATCACAGGGGTAGGATTTTAAATAATTAACCATTAAGTATCGCTTAAGAAAAAATTAACGCAATATACAATACAAATGAATTTATTACACACAAAAATGAGATGAATCGGAAAAGTTTCCTTAAAGCGTGGAGGAATTTATAATTTACTGAATTTACTATTGCTTGCTTTATCTAATTGAAGCTCACCAATTGTAGCTTCCGTTGAAGTCATCTGGTTTCCGTGGTTACTCGTTCTCTTCTTCTCGATGTATAATTTGCTCCATGGGCATCCTTCCTTCCTTCTCTGATGTAGTACGGGCTATCTGGACTAACACTCCCTACTTACCTAGTCTTTAAATTAGACATTGGCCCTATACTTGTAAAAACTGATCAGCGTTGATCGTATGAGGAGAAAATTCAGAGATATGAATTTTTCCATATTAGTAGAAATCTCAATCCAACTGAGCTACACTATTTATACGGTACCGACTTGTACCAAATTTCGTAGACTTGAACTAAACATAGTTCTTCGTCCATAATATTTACTGAAAATAACACAAGCCATAAGCTTGTTTCGTCTCACGCAGATCCGATAACATTACCGCAGCTGAGTACTGTATCGAAGCGATAACACATTGTACAAAAGTAACTATGTCGCGGAGCGACCACACACTGTTTCAAAAATCAGATCACGTCGTTCAAAATAGATGTTCACAGTAGAAGTACTAGTGATGGAGTATCCGTAGTTAGGTTGTAAGGTTGTAAGGTCCTAAGGTCGTAAGGTCCTAAGGTCTTAAGATCCGTTCTCGTGTTGAGAATCAGGGCGGGCTCACCCCCACTCTTGGTAACAGTTCAATCGCAAAACTCATATACAACGAAGTATCTGATTCGATAGATCGAAGCATCAACTCCCCTTCCCTCCTTCCTCGACAAGTCCAGAAGGCGTGGCGAAGATAAGCTGACCCTCTTGCAAGCCTCGCGCACGGGTCGCTGTTTACTAGCCTTGGTCATAAAATAAACCCATGACTAACGCAAAATCCCAAGCTTCAAGAATAACCCTCCGTATACACAAACATGAGATGAAATGAAAACAACTATGTCTCAACATATTGACCGTATTTACAACATAATGAATTCCTATCCTACATAATATAATACTTTAAATAATAAAACGATGTTATTATATATACAATATGATTCCAAAAAGCCTTGATTACAAATTATTGACGTTGAATAAATATGTTATTACAAATAATCGCCGATGGCGGATAAACTTGATATCAAATGATATCGCGTAAAATGATATTATATTAAATTAGTAAGGCTGGAGAAGCCTGGACGGTTACAATACTGTATACAAATAATCGAAAATGGTGTCAAATCCATAGTTGTCGGGGTCGCTGAGATGAACAGTGAGACTCCAGATATTTTGTAAGTCCAAGTTTATCCCCCTTTGGGATGGTGGGCGAGGGGGTGTGATATATAAAATTAATCGAAAGGGGGGGGGGTCGCCGGGGTGAATTGTATACTTCGAATTTTTAGTATCAGGAGACAAACCACGTGGGGGTAAGACACCCCAGGAACCCTTAGGGGCGGGAAGCGAGGGGCTGAGATATAAAAATAATCGAAAGTAGCGTCAAATCCATACGTTTTGGGGTAGCTGAGATGAATAGTGACACTCCGGAATTTTTCAAAGTTCAGCCCTCTTCGTGGTGGGCGGCGATGGGAGAGTGATACATAAAAATAATCGAAAATAGTGTCGAATCCAGAGTTGTCGGGGTCGCTGAGATGATTAGTGAGACTCCGGATATTTTATAAGTCCAAGTTCATCCCCCTTTGTGGTGGGGGGCGAGGGGGATTGCGATATAAAAATTATCGAAAATAGTGTCGAATCCATAGTTATTGGTGTCGCTGAGATGAATACTAACACTCCCGATTTTTTAAGAATCAAAGTTTGGCCCCCTCTCGGGTGGGGGAGGGGGAAGTGAGATATAAAAATATATAAATTAAGACAAAAATGAAAACAGACGTGAATTAATGAGACCATTCTAGGAACCTTAGAAACTTTAAACTTGGTACCAGACAAGCTGATGACTTCAGGATCCCCAGAAAAATCTAAAATTCACAAAGTTCTCTGACGGGGACACGCTGGCAGTTTCAAATCTGCATAAAAACACAGTCGGTGATATTTATCCTGAAGGATAACTTATAGGTTTCATGGGCTTAAAAGTTTCCTGAAAATCCTAATTTTAACCCCCTCCCCCACATGAAGATGGCGGCATAGTCTCCCAGACGAGTTAGAAAATTGAAATTTGGCAAAATTATAGCTTTTTTGTACGTTAAATTTGGCTGTATTTCTGGTTTTGCCTAATTTTTCCACTTTGTACACGTATAATTGATGGTTTGATTCACTTATAGGAAAGACGGGATCACGAATATTGGCCCACCCAGTAGCCATATGTGAGCCAAATTCTATGTTTGAAGCTGTCGCATAAGAACGTGAAAAGTAAATCACTGTGTGAAAATCTTACACAAATTTCACCCTATTCAACCTTTATACAACAATCTTACCTTTAAATAGATGTGATACGAGGAAATATCATAGGGCCAGCCATTTAGATCGCTAAATGAGGCCAGGGGCGTTTTACCGTACAATCCGCTTTTCGATATCGTGCGCCGATTAGCAGCAGTTATTCTGTAAATGAAGGTGAACATGCATACACTTCCGTATATCGATCTACGTTTATTCGCTGAAGTCGATTTGTAGCGATCTAGAAGGGGGTGTGTCTGACATTGTAATTAATACTTTGCAAATCAATAGTGACTGTCAGCTAGAGGGCGTCTGCTGTTGTAATCAGCACTCCCCACATCGAATTTTAACTGGCAGTAGGAATGGGGTCCTCCTCCTCCGCCTATGTGCCATTGTAATGAATAATTTCCTTCTCGATTTGACAAGCAGATGGCAAACTCTTTTACTGATTCTCTTTATCATTAGGGATAGGTGCCCCCTTGCAAGGGTGACCCCGATTATTAAAAATTTACCCATCAAAATGTGACTGACGTTACGCATAGTGAATTTCGGTGTACAAGTGGACCTGTTGTTATCATCACAACTCGGCAACTCGCACTTTACATTGGAAACAACGTCTGCGGACCTCCCTATGCTGTTTCTCGGCTAACGTCAAGAGACATGCAATGTGAAAAATCTTATTCACTTCATGTACAGTAATTTACTTCGATATCCGTATACAATGTAGAATACCGTAGCGAAGCACGGATACATTTGCTAGTATATATATATATGCACATGATTTAAAGTTCATCATCATCACCATCATCTGTTTACCCTCCAGGGTCGGCTTTTCCCTCGGACACAGCGAGGGATCCCACCTCTACCGCCTCAAGGGCAGTGTCCCGGAGCTTCAGACTCTTGGTCGGGGATACAACTGGGGAGAATGACCAGTACCTCGCCCAGGCGGCCTCACCTGCTATGCTGAACAGGGGCCTTGTGGAGGGATGGGAAGATTGGAAGGGATAGACAAGGAAGAGGGAAGGAAGCGGCCGTGGCCTTATGTTAGGTACCATCCCGGCATTCGCCTGGAGGAGAAGTGGGAAACACGGAAAACCACTTCCAGGATGGCTGAGGTGGGAATTGAACCCACCTCTACTCAGTTGACCTCCCGAGGCTGAGTGGACCCCGTTCCAGCCCTCATACCACTTTTCAAATTTCGTGGCAGAGCCGGGCCTCCGGGGGTGGCAGCTAATCACGCTAACCACTACACCACAGAGGCGGCACATGATTTAAAGTTATTTGATAAAATCTGAGGATTTTTATGTAGAACGAAGCATGTCATTCTTTGTTTAACAGTATGTACTTTTTACAGGTATGTTATAGTGTTGTGTGTGTTATAATATAGTTTTCTACAGACTGAAAAGCTTTAAGTTACATTAACTAAGTCGACACTGAAAAGTATAGCTTCCTTCGAAATCGACTTTCAACGTATTAGGTCGTGTTACGTACATTTAGTACGTGTTGAGGAGATGTTACATACAGAACAAAAATGGCCATCCGGACACCAGTGGGATCTGAACGCACAACCTCCCGATTTCACGTCGGTTGCTCTACCAATTGCGCTATGGTGGCCTAGGTCATCTTAGTTCTGTTGGAAACGATCTAAACTACAGGTGTGACACAACTGCTATCACACTGTAGAGTGCCTTTAAGTCGCCCGTTGAGGGCCAAGTAATTGAATATTGAATTTTCACGACACATTGGAATCGAAATCGACTTTCAGCCTATTAGGTCGTGTTACGTACATTTAGGACGTGTTGAGGAGATGTTAAGTACAGAACAAAAATCGGGAAGTTGTGGGTTCGGATCCCACTGGTGTCCGCTTGGCCATTTTTGTTCTGTACTTAACATCTCTTCAACACGTACTAAATGTACATAACACGACCTAATAGGTTGAAAATCGATATCGATTACAATGTGTCGTGAAAATTCAATACTCTACAGCTTCCTTCATAACAAAAGAAACGAAGAAATTTCGGTAAGCTTCTAGAACAATCCAAGAACGTAGACAATTATTCCACATCGTAATAAAGTTTCAACTTTAGCGGAGTCAGTTCTTCTTCTTCTTCTTCTTCTTCTTCTTCTTCTTCTTCTTCTTCTTCTTCTTCTTCTCCTTCTTCTGCTTCTTCTTCTTCTTCTTAATCTGCTTACCCTCCAGGGTTGGTTTTTCACTCGGACTCGGACCTCTACCGCCTCAAGGGCAGTGTCCTGGAGCTTCAGACTCTGGGTCGGAAGATACAACTGGAGATGACCAGTACCTCGCCCAGGCGGCCTCACCTGCTATGCTGAACAGGGGCCTTGGTAGGGGATGGGAAGATTGGAAGCGATAGACAAGGAAGAGGGAAGGAAGCGGTCGTGGCCTTAAGTTAGGTACCATCCCGGCATTTGCCTGGAGGAGAAGTGGGAAACCACGTAAAACTAATTCCAAGATGCCTGATGTGGGAATCGAACACACCTCTACTCAATTGACCTCCCGAGGGTGAGTGGACCCCGTTCCAGCCCTCGTACCACTTTTCAAATTCCGTGGCAGAGCCGGGAATCGAAACCGAGCCTCCGGGGGTGGCAGCCAATCACACTAACCACTACACCACATAGGCGGCGGAGTCAGTTAGAAGTTGAAATCTTGGACTACACTAGACTATTAAATGTTGCATCCCAATTCGTTGTTTTGGAAACTGAAAAAAATGAAAATTCTCTACTATTCCGCGGCTGCCCAGACGCACACTTTGGCAACCTCTAACCTACAGTATAGGCCAGTGATTGTCAGCCTGCAGATTCCCACAGGACAAATTTAAAACAAATCTGAGACCAAACAATATAGTCTCCATGCACTGTAATACAGTAATTGCACCTTCCAGAAAAGCGTATCAGCTGAAAGAACTGCGAACAAGTTGAAGAAACTACTCTAGTTACCATGTATTATTTTATCATTCACAAACTTTTACTAGAATTCTCCTTACAATAAGAATGCACATTTCAATTTCGTGAATTTCTTTTAAACCTGCTATCGATCGAACATTACACACAGTGTTCAGAAGAGAACGTCGTGGAGCCTCACCATTCAAAGCGAATTATTTAAAACTTGCTTGTAACAGAACAACTGTAAAGGAAATCTAGCTTTTAGTTTAAAGTGACTGCTGATATCATGATCATAGCTACGGGACCTCCAGTTTTACGGGGAAACGAACCACTGGTATGTGACTTTCCATTTCTAAAATCCCACGTGCTTCGGCGGGGATTCAAACCGCGGCCAGCTCGGCCAGCTCGGTGAGAAGCCTGTGACGATGTTACTCGGCAGATTTTATAAAATATTCAACGTAGACTTGTAGAGCTGCTTGCAAGGGCAAAGGACACAAATCCTAGTAGGGAATAAATATCAAGTTATGGTAATCAATCGAACAGTCCAGGTCCAGCTTACAGGCCGTTTTAGATAAATGCATAATTCTCTTGGTTCGAAGATTTTGCTATGTGAAATATTTTTCTGTTAGAGAGTGCCGCTATCGATTAATTTGCGAATTTCCTGGCATCTTCCGTCCCTATAGGAATACAGTACGTAATTTAGTGAAGAAGTTTCCCACCATCGGGTCTATTCTTTTTTTTTTTTTTGCTAGGGGCTTTACGTCGCACCGACACAGATAGGTCTTATGGCGACGATGGGATAGGAAAGGCCTAGGACTTGGAAGGAAGCGGCCGTGGCCTTCATTAAGGTACAGCCCCAGCATTTGCCTGGTGTGAAAATGGGAAACCACGGAAAACCATTTTCAGGGCTGCCGATAGTGGGATTCGAACCTACTATCTCCCGGATGCAAGCTCACAGCCGCGCGCCTCTACACGCACGGCCAACTCGCCCGGTCGGGTCTATTCCTTACAAGAAAAACACGCAGAAGAACGTTTCTTTAACGGAGGAAAAGCTTGATGAAATAGGAACTCTCTCGGAAAGAACTCCAAAAAATCCCTGTCGCGTCTCGCCGTACAAGCTAATGAATCATTATCTCCTACCCACAAAGCAACAAAACTGTTAAAAGCTAAACCGTACAAACCCACCACTGCCCAACATTTAAGAGGACCTGACAGTTTCTCTTGGGTTCGGTATTGTAACTGGTTGCTTCAGTCCTTTTACGATATGCATGTTGACCCAGAACTTTTATTGCTTAACTAGCAAATGTACCCGTGCTTCGCTACGGTATTCTAAATTGTATTCGAATATCGAAGTAAATAATGTACATGCAGTAAATTAGATTGTTTTAAAATCGCATTAGCGTTATCCGAGAAACAACATGGGGAGGTACCCATACGCTGTTTCCAATGTAAAGTTTTTGTTACAGATTTGTGATGATAACGGCAGGCTCACATGCCTACTGCCATTCACAATCGAGTTGGGAAGTTTACATTATCATTGCAGGCCCCATTGCCTACTGCGCGGTCACAATCGATTCGGGGAGTTTTCGTTACAATGGCAGCCCCCTTTCCTACTTCCACACAGATAACAGTTGAGGAGTTTTTATTATAATGGCAGGCAACTACCCTACTATCAGTCCAAATTGAGTTGTGCAGTTATCATTATAATGTCAGGCCCCTTATGCTACTGCCAGCTAGCTTACTGCCAGTCACACCTAGATGGTGAGTTTCCATCAAAATAGCAGGCCACTATGCCTAATGCCAGTCACATTTTAGATGAAGACATTTGTTTATAATTGCGAGCACCATTGACTACTGCCGAACACAATCGAGTAGGGGAGTTTTAAACAAAACTGCATGCTCCTTTGCCTTCTGCAAGTCAAATCGAGAAGTGAATTATTCATTACAATGGTAGGCCTTCCTTATTAATGCCCGTTACACAGGAGTTGGAGAAGGACCCCATTCCTACTGCCAGTCAAAGTCGGTAAGGGGAGTACTGATCGCTACAAATCGACATCAGTGAATATATATAGATCGACCTACGAAAGTATTGAACCCGAGTGACTTAGGCCCAAAGTCAATCATGATTTGATTTATGAAGGGAAATAGTACATTTATTGAAATACAGAAGTGTAGTTGAAAATATTTCATCTGTGTAATGTTGAAATATGAGCGAAGGAACACGACAGACTGGAGCCTGACGGATTAGTTCGACATAACAACATTTAGCTACTTCACAGCAGGGGACCCATTAGTGGCGACCAGGAAAAATACAAGTCCACAAATAAGTCTTGCTCAGAAAGAGAAGGGGGTAGTTTGACACAAAGGAAGCTTGCAACATGAGTAGTGCGCTGGGATATTTTTGGCGGACGGAAATTTCCGTGACGTCATGGAAAAGTATAGTGGTTGCGAGGACATTCGCTAGCCTAGGTTCGGGCAGGTGGAAACTTAAATCACGTGACCACTTATAGGCCAATCACGAAAATTTAAATGGAGACTCAGGGATACCATCTTAAGGAATGATGGATGAGATATTCTCGTAACTTCAAAAGTAATCAGTAATAAATTATTGTGAGTACACGGATCGATGTAATGAACTTATTAGATGTCACTATAGAAAAATAATCGATAATTATTGGCAAATTAAATAAATTGAAAGCTGGATTTCTTGGAAACCAGACAGCTTGAATGTCATTGGCTGGACGAAAACCAAGTTGTAAGGGATGCTTCCAAAGGTGCGAAATGTGAGGAGCTAAATCCACCCGTATCTCCTAAATCTGTGATCGCCAGGAGTTCATATTTAATCCAGCAAATATGCTAGCGGAGTGGATTAATTTGATATAAATTTTAACGTCCAATTCGGAGTGCAAGTGCCGATATTAAAAATCCACCCCCTCCCTCATGGGTATGACGTCAATGAATCCGCGAGGGAAAGCTTCATCCATATATACGGGACAAGGGATATTCGCCAAACACACTTGAAATGAATCTCTGGAACTGAACCGTCGTTCGCAGCTGACTTCAAATCCATCGGGTGTACAGTAACTCAACATTTAATGGCGCGAGCATCCGCCAGTACTTATAAAATGTGATCGCGCTCAAGCAACATGAACTGAAAGCAGTTAACTTAAGACAGTGTTTGCCAGTGATAAATATCATAGTGAAGTCAATTAATTGCATTGCAAGAGTGAGTAATATAAATTGCACCGCAATAAGTACGTAAATAACATACTGTGTGACGAACAGTACTTTGAGGGAATAATAGCCTGTACTTTGGAATATCGCACCGCTATCGTGAACACTTCAAGAGGGCCGTATGAAACAGGCGTATCGCGTCGGACGACATAAATCGCGACGGGCGTAAAATTCGACACACCGTCGTACGTGTCCATGTCTATTGTGCGGTAATTGGACGAAGCTTAAAACAGTGTAAAATATTAAATTTTTGGATCTAGGGTATTAATTTGTTTTATAAAAGTAAAGTTTTCAGTGTTAACATTGTCAATGGTCAAGTATTGTGATAATTAAGGTATTAGTGTAAAAATGGTAATGTGCCAGGAAACCATTTGTGGAACTACGCCATCAAGAATGGAGGAGTAATACGGCGGAGAGGGGCCGAAAGGAGCCTCTCATCTGCCAAGCTGCAATGGATTACCGATAACTAAGATGAGTACTAAAATGTAGATAATATTTGGGAAATGTTAGCGTGATTGGAAAAATGGGAATAATTTTATTAGACTTGGTTACCTTCTGTAACAAGATGAGTCGCTTAACGACCCCATCCTAAATTTGTAGCACGGACAGTATTAAATAATAACAATGTAAATAATCGGGTCTTTTTATGTATTCAGTTTGTTGTAGATGTAAATTTTGTAGATATAGGGTAGTACGTTAAGTCATGCATGCATTCATATTTTCTTTGTAGTCAAGAATATTTTTTTTACATTTGATTTTGTTATCATAGTCAAATAGACCCGACACGTGCTTTTCTGTTTGTCAGTTTGACGAGTTATGTAATGACATTGAAGGAAAGTCCAGCCTTGTCATACCAAAGTAAAGTTGTTAAATTTGTGAGAAGCGATATTAATAATAATAATAATTCATGAGATATTGGAAAATTTAGTGAGCAGTGCGTAATAATAAAATTTAAATGATCAGGTGTTGAGTTTATCGGGAATCATTTAATGACGGGAGGTCGTTTTTAATTCGGAATTAAAGTGTGTGGTAATTTAACTTGATAAATTAATAATATTGAAATTTAAGATCGGTGCTAATAATCCGTACATGTTAATGAACGTGTGGTTTAAATTACGGTCCAATATTGTTTTTACGAATAAATGTCGTGTCTTAAATTTGCAATTCAGTAGCCGGAACACGTAGGACTAATGTTACAAAACCATGATTGTCAAATTTTGGTAAATATAATTTCAAGATGTTACGATTATTTGTGGAGAACGAACTAAGGCGTAGATCAAAATGAGATAGAAAAATGTTAAAGAATCTGCAGTCAGATATTAAAAGGTCGTATTATGTCAGAAGTGGAATAAATAAGTCAGTTGATAATTCTGTGAGAAATAAATGAATCAAGGAATATTGAGATAGAAAGGGATATAAATTCCGTACGAGAGACACTTAGGATATTGAAATGAGTGTAAAATGTACGGGCAGTGTCACAGAGAAATACTGAGTTACGCAGCGGGTAGAATTCGAACCCGTGACAGCATGTACGAAATAAATCGACTGCGTAGCTATTCGTTGAGATACAACGGATCTAAGGATAATGAGAGTTCAGATTCCACATAAATGATCGTATATTGTAATCATTGTAATGACGAGTGATGACAATCATGATGCCGTGATAATAATAATAATAATAAATATTGCAGATAAAAGGTTGGACCGCCTTAATTAAATGAGCGTTGATAAAGATGTTAAACGGGAATCTAAATGAGAATATGCAACCGATAATAATAGTAACAATGTTAGGACGATGTCAAATCGTCGCGGTCAGATTAATAATAATTGTCATAATAATAACAGTAATGATGTCGTTGGTTGATCAGTGAAATAATTGTAATTGCGACCGATATCTTAATGCATGTTTGGCGGAAGTGACCGGTTCATTAATAATAATAAATATCTTGAGTGACATTAATAATAATAACATCTTGAGTGACGTTAATAATAATAGTAAAATCTGGAGTCACCTATTCATTAATAAAGATAATAATAACCATCAGAGGGATATACTAATAATAATAACGGTAATAACCATTTGTGTTTGCGTCCCGCATAATAATGACGATATTAATCAAACGTGACAGTGCCAGGAACCATTGAGTAATAATAATAATAATAATAATAATAATAATTTCAAGGATGATAATTTCGTGGATAAATAAATATTCTGACGATAGTGAATTAATTAATTGGTGACAACATCCCTCTACTCGTATGTTTGAACAATAAGAATAATAAATATTATAGTCATTTGTTACCTCGTTATTGTACGGTTTCCGCACGGGACGAGTTACAGTAATACTTGGTGTGTTTGTTTACTTCGCTCGCGATGCGAGGGGAGGTCATCGGCTCGGTATTTCCCACCGCTTCTCGTTATATCATCTGTGGCAGTAGTCTACTGAGGCTACTTTGTAACATTTCAGATCATGTGTAAATAAAACATTAATGCTAATTCAGTGGTATGGCATCAGCTGGACATCGTAAGATAGGAACTGTCCGTGTAATCCATTTTTCGTAATTCACGAGAAACATTACCCAGTCCGAGTACCGGTCTCGGAAAAATGTATATAGCCGGGGTACATCATCTTAGTTAAATCGAGAAGCCGACCGTAACATGGGTTATGCTCGGGCTCCCGATAGAAGGAAGCTATATCCTTGAACAACGGTTCGATTCAAATGGAATCGATCCATAAGTTATACTCCACTTGTAATTTCTTTCAGAAGCAACCCAGCAACATATTGATACCACTTGCGGTATAGCAAGTGATTTATTTATGTAACATGTGTGGAAATTTAAATATCATTGCCAAATGTATCAAAGTTTCGTACGTCGGATGGCGTAATAAACTGCTCCTTCTGGCAATTATTTCAAAGGAAACCATTCTCATAATATTTTTATTGTAGTTAGATGATACCTTTTTTAAGTTATCTGTAACTTCCTAGTCCTATCATGGAGTCCTTAAATTCAAGTTTACAATCGAGCTTTCCCATTTTAATTTTAATTGCTCCGTTCATTTCCGTGTTCTATTATGCCTCTATATTTATACTTGATGACTTAAATAATGAACCGATACCCCTGAGATAATGCTAGTCTGGGACTCGGGAGGTGGACGGGTGCAAAATGGCGCCCAACGTGGGGCTATAATAACGGCAGATAGGGCCTAACAAATCAAGGGAAGAACTACGAGTCATGTTGGTTGACATCAGTAAAATGATGACCAATTATAGGACATGTTACAGTTGGGCCAGAAGCAAAATGGCTGGCCCAAAGTGAGGCTTTACTATGTGCCCACTGGGAAGCTTGATTGCAGTATAAAGAGGCCAATATCATTGCTAATCAATTGTAATTTTTTTATATTTTTTCAAATTTTATATTTTTGATTTTAATTAATTGATGACCGCATCACGGTCAAGTGTGTGTTCACATGTAACGTAATATCATGCTAGAGTAAGGTTAGTTTCGAACGGGGCTAGATTTGACTAGTGTATTAATATAATCCATTGCTAATCTCTTCAAGTTAGGCAATGATTCAAAATTCAATAAGCTCGAAGATTTGATGTTTTTTTTCGTATGAAAGTTAATATTATTTTGGTAATTCAGGACTCCATTTAAATGAGATGAATATTATAAACAGTTATGTAGGAAGGCTTGAAATGGTAAAAATATTACTGAGCACCAGTTCAAGTTATTTTTTAAAAAGAGGTTGAGATGGTATAAATTAAAATTAACGTATTTCAGGGCAGGAGATTTCCAACTTCATCGTTGTTTTTAATTTTGTTATTGTTGTTGTTGTTATATTGGAGCGGTTTATTGTGAAATCTTAGGCGCAAGCCAGCATTCAAGTTGAATGACATGCAAATGTAAACAAGTTTTCGAGTCAATTTTTTTTTTTTGTTAAATGAAAGTTAGTGTAGGGGTATAATATCATAGGATAGGGCCTAGACCCAATAGCGTATTCCTTCGTGTGTGGCAAGGTGAGAGGCCGATCGGCCCTTTTGCTTTCTCAAGAAGAGTTATAATGTCTGACGACGGTGGGGAGCGACCCCAGGACATAGTGGTAGATGGACAGGGAGAGGTGAAAGCTCTCACGTTAGAGGACTTAATGCGAAATTTAACTCTGAAAATTGATCAAATGCAGGCCGATAGTGTTTATGATAAACGGGAGCGCGCAGAGCAAAGGCAGGCCGATAGTGCTTCAGTTAAACAGATGAATGATAACATTATAAATAAAATAGATGCCAATAAACAGGAACTTGTTGATAAGATAGACCAAGTGCAGGCTGCGTGTGAAGTAAATAAGACAGAACTGAAGGCTCAAATAGATGCAGTTCAGGCCGCGAGCGTAGCGATGGGACAAGAACTTAGGGACAAATTAACACAAGTCCAGGAGGCATGTCACTTCGCGAAAGACGAATTAAAAGGGCACATGGATTCGTACATTATCATCGTTAATGAAAAGGTTGACCGTGTTAGAGATGAGGCTCAAATGGAGCGGGCAGAAATTAAGGAGAAATTGAACGCTAGTGTCAAGGAACTCGCCGCTCTACGATTAACTGACAGACAAGACATAGAATCACACATAGAGGAAATTCGGGATGAATGTCGGAAGGAGAATGACATCGTCCGGGGACAAGTAGAAGAAAAATGCGCGCAGATAGCTGGCACCTTGGACAAGCATGACAAGGGCATGAACGAGTTACGTGGGGAAGCTGCACGTACACTTGTAATCGTAGCAGGACTGAAAAACAAAGTCGAGGAACTAACTGTAAATTTAGAAGACCGTAGCCAGAGAATAACCAAGTGCGAAGACGCAAACTTAGCGTTATTCCAGCGGACGGAAGACTTAATTGAACAGGGCCAATCATTTGCCGATATGGAAGTTCGTTTATTAGAACAGTGCAAGGCATATAATGGGCAAAATTCCGGCACCAAAGAAATGTCAAGTAGTAATCCCGACGGAATGGATGACATCCGAAAAGACTTGGAGATATTGAAGGCTAGGTTGGAACCGTCAGCGTCTAGCCAAGACTTTAACCTCCAATACCGTGAGTACGAACCCCATGATAACCAGGGGATTCATAAGAAAGGGGGCCTATCCCAAGCTGACACAAGCGGTTTCAAGTTGGAGAACAGAGATGGGTCGTCTACTTCATCAAATGCTATCCCGACATCGGTGGTACATGTCATTAAGATGTCTGATGACAAGCCACCCAGGTTCGATGCCCGTGGGCATATCACCCCGAAAGGTTTCATCCGGGAAATCGCCGGTTATATAAATGAAAATAAGATCCCAGTAGAGAGACAACTGCGAACAGTCGAGAAATTCCTAGACGGAGCACCAGCTGTATGGTTCAGGGCTTTCTTATATACATTTGAAGAATTTGAAGGATTTCGACGGGCTTTTCTCCAAAAATTCTCGAGCATTCAGGAACAGCAGGAGTTAAGGCTGGAAGTCTACTCCAGACGATATTCAACGTCCTCACCCACGAAATTCTCAGATTACTTTGTGGCACAATTTCACAAGTTACGAGAGCTTGATAACCCAATGAGCGAAACAGAATTGATTAGCGCCATTGGAAAGCAATTGCCTTTCGAGGTCCAACGAATGATGATAACGTCAAATGTCCAGACGGCTGTCCAAGCGGAGGCTTTGTTGCGCCAATTAGACCTCACAACGCATCATTCGAACCCGAGACAAAAGGAGCAGGGACCAACAGGTGAACAATATCGAACGGACGATCGAACCAAAGATCACTAGTACAAAGAACCAGGGAACAAGTACTGATCCGGAACCTCGTCGAGCATATAATACGGAGTGGAAGCCGCAACAATGGATGAGACCTAGGAATTTTGCGGAAGGCAACCGGCAAACAAACCAAGGTCAATTTCGAGCTGACAGGGGATACCGTGGATACCAGAGAAATAATTATAGGCCGTATCCATCTAGAAATCAAGGGAACCCGAGATATTACCAGGGAGGATCTCGTCAGGAGAAGGATGACAGATATCAAGAGTCTAGGCGGTACATAGAAGAGCTGAACAAGAGAAAGTGGAAGGAGGCGATCCATGATCGGGGCCGCGATGAGGAAGCAACAGGAGCAGAGAGCTTGCAATTCCAAAGAGCAAAAAAAAAGGGTCAGCGACTTGAACCCGAATGCACCGACGTTCGATTCGGGACAAGGAAACAAAAGGATGTGACTGAAAGCAGAGGATGAACGAGAGGAAGCAGATGACGAGCCGGAAGAAGATGATGTCGAAGAAGAGGAGGAAGAAGAAGACGGAAGGGAAGAAATAGTCCAAGTAATCCATACACCACTCCCGAATACAAGCTGACAGCTACGTGACCCAAACTGCTTAGCCGCTCACTCGAATTTTACGAAATATTGTTGTGTGTTCAATGTAAGGTTTTAGTTTTTTAGATTGTTTTGTTTCACGTGGAACTTTTCCCTTGGGGCAGAGCACATAGTCGGGGAAGCAGCTGATCCTTTAAAATAATAAAAATAAGTGATAAGTGCATATAATTACACGTCGCGCTATTGATATGATGTACGTGATTCCAACTGCCATCGGGACTGTCACCAATCAGCCTAGAGAACCCGAAAACTGTGAATTCAACACTGATCTCAGTCATTTTGGGCATTTCCTTTCTCACCCCTTCTGACCCGCATGCCGATGGAGGCCGAACTTTGACTTAAACGTCATCCGGAGTGTCACTATTCATCTCAGTGACCCCGAAAACTATGGACTAGGTATTTTCGATTATTTTGACATTTCACTCCCTCCCCACTCCATCCCTAGGGATGATTACTTCTGTACACAGACGTCCACCTCCGTAGTGTAACAATTAGCGTTATTAGCTGACGTCCTCAGACACCTGTGTTCGATTTCTGGTAGTGCTAAAGATTTGAAATTGGCAGTATGAATGGTATGTAGTTAAAAAGGTACATTCCCACAATATTTTCCTCCAGATAGTATTAATAATATGCGTACCAACTTTGGTTGAAACTGCAGGTTTACCTATAGTCACCGTCATTTTTAATGGTCTGCGTAGCTTCACCGGTATCTTTCCATAAAGATATTGCCCCTTAACTGTGCGCAACCCGCTAAGCACAGATTTGATTGCGGACTAGGTAAGCCTTCGCCTGCAATTAGTGGAGTGATCGTTTAATGACTTGATTTCATGTTTACTCAAAGTTGGCTGAACTTTGAGACCTATCAATGATGATCCATCGGCAGATAGTTCCAGAGAGAATAATATAAAAATAAAGAAAATCTGTCCAGTAGAATGGGCGGATGGACTGGACAAAGCTGTTTATAGTTGTATGTATGTTCAGTCCTCAGCCCGAAGGCTGGTTGGATCCTCAACAGCTCTGCCATCAGCTGTCATAGATGGTCTAGGCATCACCGAAGAGGCATACTAGGAAAATGAGGGGTGAGGTAGTTTCCCGTTGCTTTCCTCACCGAGCCAGAAGTTGCTATTACATATCAGACTGCCAAGCCCACTGAAATGCATGCACCAACCGACCCTATGAGCAACATTTTCACACCATTCATAGCAGGGACTGGCTGCAGAAGGAATGGCATTACTAGCATCGCTCATACCTCAGTCACTTTCATATAGTCAAAGCCAAGGATAAGACAGAGACAGATCAATGAAAGTAACAAAGTTGCTCTAGCCCATACCAGAAGACTTAGTGCACTAGGTCCTGCCAGCAAAACTTTTTTAATGTACAGATTATTGTATAATACGAAGGCTGATCAACAAGGACTGAGACTGATTTTTTTAATAGATGTTTATTACTCCATTTCAATTTTTACATGATATTTTTCAAAGTAGTCCCCTCCTACTTCAATGCACGTTTATAGCGTCTCTGCCAGTCCTTGAACACATGCTGCAGACCATTCTTTGTCAGGTCCTTGAGAATCGCCTCACTTTTCTTGAGCACTGCTTCAGAGTTCTCAAATCGAATGTCCCTAAGCTTTGCCTTTAGTGATGGGAATAAAAAATCACAGGGTGCAAGATCAGGCCTGTAAGGTGGATGCGGTACACAGGTAATATTGAATCCAGCCAGAAACTGCATGACTTGATTTGCGACGTGAGGTCGTGCATTGCCATGATGAAGTCGCCACCCAGTCTGAGAAAACTCTGGTCGTTTCTTTGCAATGTGCTTCCTCAGTGTAGCCAATACTGACGTGTAGTAACAGTAGTGTGAGGGGGAACTGCATGCTGGTAAACCACTCCATTACAGTAAAAAAAATTGATCACCCTCTCTTCCCCTGCCTTTTTTGGCTATTTCCACACTGTGCTGGCTTGTTTTCCTTCAGGATCATAATGATGCTTCAGCTTTTCGTAAGTTTCAGTGGCTGTATAGTTTAAACGAAAACAGAATTTGATTGCGCTGTACTGCTCCTCTCGCGTCACCTCCATTGTCTGGTATGCGAAATGCACGTAGCGTCTACAAAACGGAGCATTGTTACCAACCTACCGATACGAGAGTGCTGCCGCCTACGGACATTATACATAAAAACCCGCTCTTTCCAAATATTTATGTTATAGATAGGAAGCTATCACGGAAGCTACAGGAAAAAAAATCAGTCTCAATCTTTGTTTATCAGCCCTATTTATAATATGAAATTAAGCCAATTTTCAAATAATGTTATGAGAAGGATATTAGTTGTAAAAATTTCCTGTTGGACAACTTCAAAAATAATAAGAGTAGGACTAATTATAAAATTGTATAGCTTCTAGCCCACGCATGGTGTGCGGCCTACTAACAGGGGAGATAGAATGTGTCCTGGCCAGTACGAGTCCGGTTTAAGCCGCCGTTACAGAGAGACTTAATTGTGTTGTTTGTCTGGGTGCGAGCTTGCACCATTTATCAAGCACCATGACTGCTCACTGCCGCCTACCAGAACCACAAGAAGGACGTTACCATATCATTATAGCGATCTATTTCCGACACGACTTATTTCCTTGTTCTTTAACCGTTCTAATTGCAGAAGAGAGAATGAAAATTCATATCAGGGACTTGGCAGATCAATCTAAAGTGTGGATTTGTTTGATTTTCCATGTTACTATGCTATACCCACAAATCCCATGACTCAACAACCCCGAACGACCTTGGCCTACAAAGCGACCGCTGCTCAGCCCGAAGGCCTGCAGATTACGAGGTGTCATTTAGTCGACACGACGAATCCTCTCGGCTGTTATTCTTGACTTTCTAGACCGGTGCCACTATCTCACCGTCAGATAGCTCCTCAATATTGTAATCACGTAGCCTGAGTGGAGCTCGAACCAGTCCTTAGATCCAAGTAAAAATCCCTGACCTGGCCAGGAATCGAACCCGGGCCACCGGGGTCGGCTACTGTGCCATAAGATACGTGAAATATGTATTTTTGTAGTGGTTTAATTCTACAATAACACACGGAAGGATTTTGGCAGTGCAAGGATAGGAAAGGGCTAGGATTGGCTAGACAGCGGTCGAAGCCTTAATCAAGGTTCAGTCTCCAGAATTTGCTTTGTATGAAAATGAGAAACCACGGAACAGCATCGTCAGCGCTGCCGGCGGTAGGATTCAAATCCCTCATCTCCCAAATACAAGTTCACAGCTACTTGATTCAAATCGTGCAGCCAGTTCACTCTATGGCCATGAAAATAAAAAAGCCAAACATATAGGATTCAAATTCATATATTTAACGTCCCTTCTCTTCAGTTCCTGTGGAATTTAAGAGACACTGGGGTGTCGGAATATTACATTGGAGTTAAGTGATGTACCAGTAAATCTCCTGATACAGGTCTCACAAATTTAATCCCTCTCAAACGTCAACCGACTGCTCTGGTATTTCATCCCACAGGACTTAATCTACTACGCTACGTAGACAGCCTCATAGAGAAATTTTCCTGCTATGCAATTATTCTAAACAGAACTATGTACTTTAATGTATACGCTTGGCGTATGAAGCTTTTTTAAGTGAATGTCTGACTTATTTTCCATTTCCCCTGCCATATTCCCATCAAAATTAAAGTTAAAAAAACAGCCGGGCAGAGTGACTCATACAGCTAACGAGTTAGCTGGGGCTGGTATTATTTGAAAGTTCTCAAGTACGCCAGTCTTGTGACGGTAAGCAAAAGCGCACGTAAAAGAAGTCTTTCATGAAGACGGTTTTCCGTGGTTTCACGTTTTTTACACCAGGCCACGAACACTTCCTTCCCACTCCTAGCCCTCTCCTGTCCCATCGTCGCCATAAGACGTATCTGTGTCGGTGCAATGTAAAGCCAACTGTTAACATTTTATTATTATTTATAGCAAATAAAAAATACAATGAAAATAAATAAACATAGCAGTCAACGATAGTTTATGATCTGAAACAATCGTGGTGGTGGTGACTGCTTAAATAATTTGAATTTCATCAGGAAAAAATATTTTTAAATGACTTTTCCCTTGAAAAGACACAATTTTTATGTCATATTAACCATTTACAAGTATACGTTTATCAGAAGATAATTATATTCAAGATAAAGGTAAGTATCTGACTCCGTGTAATATTTTGTAGTCTTCTAGTATAGAAAAAGTCCGACTCGTTGGCTGAATGGTCAGCGTACTGGCCTTCGGTTCAGAGGGTCCCGGGTTCGATTCCCGGCCGGGTCGGGGATTTTAACCTTAATTGGTTAATTCCAATGGCCCGGGGGCTGGGTGTTTGTGCTGAGCCCAACATCCCTGCAACTCACACACCACACATAACACTATCCTCCACCACAATAACACGCAGTTACCTACACGTGGCAGATGCCGCCCACCCTCGTCGGAGGGTCTGCCTTACAAGGGCTGCACTCGGCTAGAAATAGCCACACGAAATTATAATTATTTATAGTATAGAAAAAGAATTAAATTGCCTTACCGGAGAGTGATCAGACTTCCTTGTAAACTACTCCTCATATATTCCATTTTGAACGAGTTCTGAGAGATGGTGCTATTTTACGAAGACAAGAAGTAGAGAAGTTGATTATCATATAGGCTACAGGACAATAACAAATTTGTAAACTGAAGTTAAACATTACAAAATAGTAGAAATGCTGACTACTTGATAATGCATGATGGTGGTTGTGAATTTTATTGTTTTAAGGCGATGTACAAGTAATAAACCACTAATAAAAAGCGACAAAGGGGGAGGTGTTCAGGGACAAAACGAGGATCTAATAACGACGCCATATGGCCTCCAGGGAGGCTGGTGCAGGTCTTTCGAGTAGACGTCCTGTAGATGAACTGCGCATATGTGATAATATTGCTCTGCCTAAGATGAATTCGAATTATGAGTATAGCAGAAAGATCCATTCCCCGAGAATCAATGAAAGTTTAAATTCACGACACGGCCGGGAATCGAACCCGAGAACTCTTGGTTCAAGGAGCTGTATGCTAACCATTTAGCCATTGAGTCGGACAACAAAGAGATTTTCATCCCACAATAACATTAATTAAAGGACAAGGAAAAAGATATTTAACCCCTAGAGCAGTGAGATAAAAAGAAAGAGGGTGACAAAGTATTGCGTTAATATGAAAGAATACTGACGCTTGAAACGGCTAACGCCTACGTTGTTGGAAGAGAACAGTATTTGATCTAGGGAGATCGGATAGAAAATATGACAGAAAGGAGTTTCATTCAAGTTGATAGACGCAATGATGTGCTCAGGAGAAAACCCCGAAGATCTTTATATGTGTGTCACTAACTGCAAGTCCCTGGTAGCGAGGTTATCGTCATTTAAACCATGGATGCTATGAGTCTCATATGCCTGTCCGAAGTGATTTTACAAAAAAAAATCAAAATGAATCCATCTGCTTTGATGAGTCAACGTGGTCATTGCGACTGTAACTATGCAGAATGACGCCTGTCAGTTGCTATACGTCGGAGTTAAACTTATCATTCTGCTCATAGAACCTATTACAACTGCCGCGGTTATTGTACTCGGATGCCGTACGTTGAATATCAATGAAAACAAGGTGCGTAAAACGTAACGAGGTGAACTTCAGTGTGAACGCAATAATCAACCTCTTACGGTACATGAGCAATAAGTTAGCATGCTTTCTTGACCTCCTTCTTCCCTCACAAGGTTGCTCTGAAGTGTTCTCCACCTACTTTATCTTAATTTGTTAGCATTTTTTAATCATTTTCTTTCAATTTCACTATTGCTCCATCAGTTGCTTTCGAGAATGATTTTCAATTTCCTCTCTATGCTAAAATTTTCCATTAGCTTTACGTGGCACCGACACAGATAGATATTATGGCGACGAAGGGATAAGAAGATCTAGGAGCGGGAAGGAAGTGATTGAGGTCTTAGTCGAGGTACAATCCTAGTATCTGCCTGGTGTGTAAATGGAAATCCGCGGAAAATTGTCTTCAGAGCTACTGACAGTGGGGTTCAAACCCACTGTCTCCCGAATGCAAACTGGCAGCTACGTGACTCAAACTACGCAGCCATCCGCCAAGTCACTCTCTTTTATCATCTGTAATAAATGCGAAGTGCGGTCAAAACACTTATATTTGTCTTCGTGCTTTGTGACCAAGACCTGTTAGTTTTAACTCTGTATAAAATGATCAATTTCTCACAATGCATAATTCTGCGTTCTGCAAATCTAAATCTAATATTCTTGAAAGTATCATATTTTATTGAATCCGTTCACCCTCGAGGGTTGGTTTTGCCCCCGGACCAAACGAGGAGTTCCACATCTTCCGCCTCAAGGACAGTGTCCTGGAGCGTGAGACATTTGGTCGGGGATACAATTGGAGAGGTGGGCCAATACCTCACCCAGGCGGCTTCACCTTGTATGCTGAACAGAAGGATAGGAAGATTAGAAGGGATAGGCAAGGAATAGGGAAGGAAGCAGTCATGACCTTAAATTAGGCACCAACCCAGCATTTGCCGGGAGAAGTAGTGGGAAACCACGGAAAATCACTTCGAGGATGGCTTAGGTGGTCCCCTCTACTCCGTTGACCTCCCGAGGCTGAGTGGACCCCGTTCCAGTCCTCGAACCTCTTTTCATATTTCACGGCAGAGCCGGGGATCGAATCGGGGTGGCAGCTTTTCACTCTAATCACCACACCACAGACGCGGACATACTGTACTTTGTTTTAATAAGGAAAAGTATTAAAACATATGTTGGAACTATTGAGACAGATGTCAAACATCGTAGATGTATAAGCTATGGGTTGATGAAATGGGAAGACTTGTCTGGAGTACTGTGAGGCAATAGAATTCCAGTAACAACAAAATCTATAAAACAACAAAACAACAGTAAGACTAGCCATATTGTTCTGCAATATAGGGATAAGTTGCATGCTGCTGAGATGATCCAGTGAAGTCTCTCTCTTGGACAAAATAAGAAACGAGTACAATTGTGGGAGTTTCAAGATCAGGTCCCCTCTTTGGTGCAACATTCCTCTCTCAAGGATAAAGCTCAACTTTGATATCTTGATATATAGCAAATACAGTAGAGACAATACGCGATACTTCCGGATTTACCCTTGTTAAAATGGGAGACAATTCGTAAGTGGCGCTCCTAGTGGCGTGACCTGGAAATTCGCGCTAAATCAAATATCAATGGAAATGTATATACGGAAATGGATAAATAAATTACGTCTAGAAAGAAAGTCTTACTAAAATATTAACTTCAAAGTTGCTAAAGCAATTCTGGATAAATGAATGAAGAATTATTTAACAGGTTATTATTTAAAGACTGAAATTAGACATATAATCAAGATGTGAAATGGACTGCTTTGAAAGGGCTTGATCTTTCATTTATGCATTACTTTTTTAGGTTTAGCATACCTGCCTGCACTTTTACAGCTAGATTTGTCTTTTTTCTCATCTAGTAGCATTGTATCATCACATTAGGACACTTTCCAATAAAAATATCGGCACATTCCTTACACACATAATTCATTGAATTTACATTTTAAGAGCTGGACAATTTTCCTTTTAACTTGAAGCCTACTAACAGAAAGAAAATCTGTAAATGTAGCCACAAAACATTCAAAATTTTCCTATGAACAGTACTTGCCATTACATTAGGGTAAAGCAAATTTGCATCATCCTATTGTTATCAGTAACTCCAGGGGCCTGTTCCACGAACGAACTTTGCAACTTTTCAACTTTGCACTTTTCACTTTTTAAATTTTGCAAAGTGCAAAGTCTTTCTGTTCCACCATGGTCTAGGTTGTACTTTTCAATTTTTTCGCAAAGTGAAAAGTCTTTGCGAATGAGTGATACGATCGAGTTTATTCCATTAGCAAACTGTATAGGCCTAATACTCTACGATTTTAATGCTTTACTTTTCGCGGCGAATTTGACGGTATAATTGTCGTACAGTTTACGTTTTTATCATGGGAAAAAAGGTTATTACAAGTAGCTGGCTGTGCTGAAAGTTGTCAAGGAGAAACGTGACATACTTTTTTGACAACTTTAAAGATAACCTCTCAAATTATGACACATCAATATTAACGAGAGTAGGCTGCCGTCAACACATTCACACACAGAAGGAAATTCGCCCTTCATTAGAAATGCCGTCGCTATATTGAGTGGATTATCAGGCCAACGTACTGTTAGGAAATATTACATTTACTATAACATCTACGACTTTGGTAACAGTTCGCAAATAATTGTTTTGATGTCCCATGCATTGGTGTTACACCGTGCAGCTGGGCACCATTTACTAACCAATGTAAGCATATAAGAATTTGTTCTTTTCCGGAAAGGGATTGACTTCTTTTTGTTACATGTTTCAATAAATGTCCGATCATTTCAAGAATATAATGAGCCTGTGTTGGGGTAATACGAAATCACTCGCGAAAGTCCGTCGAAGTGAGGTTATGAAAATTAATCTCGTCTTTGTATGTTCTCTTATAGGATTCTTCATCACTGCCCTCACTTGATGCTAATAAAAGCTCACGTCGTAACATGTTTATATCACTAAACCAAATTCTACGCCGAGAAACTAGTGTACATACTTGTTAATTAACATGTGAAAAGGGAATCATCTCTTTGCAAGATTTATGAAAATTTTTCACTTCATTTCTTTGCACTTTGCATTTCTGTACCAATGGAGGAACATAACAGGCTTGGAAAGTGAAAAGATTCCTAACTTTTCACTTTTCACTTTGCAAGTTAAATCTGAAAAGTGATGATGGAACAAAATCTGAACTGAAAAGTGCAAAGTGAAAAGTTGCAAAGTTCGTTCGTTGAATAGGCCCCTGGTCACTCCGTTAGACAGAGCTCTAATCGCCGTCCCCCTATATCTTGCAGAGTGTCGCGTATTGTCTCTACTGTATTTATATATTGTATAAATAACTATTTATCAATTTGTTATGTACGCGATTAAGTGTAAAAGAGGGCCAGGAGCCCTCCACCACCGGTAAAGATATAAACAAATACATCTTCCCATAGTATTTCAATACATGCACTAGGACATTAAAAAGACACTCATATACTATGCAAACTACACTTGAGATAAAACTCATCACAGTTGGGCTGATACTTATTATCTTCAAACAGTGCAGCATCCCAGGCATGTGATGGAGCGCCAGTTAATGCAATTCTCCAAAAAAGGGGAAGAAACAAGGTCAATGAAGCTCGTACCCAATAGCTAATAACGTAATGCAGGACAGGGCATAAAACAGATCTATTTGTATTCTTGTCTCTGTATGTGAGCCAGTGCTGCTGATGGTAACAGTAGATAAATAGAAGAATGCACGGGTTGGGTTCCCGAGGTCAAGGTCAAGTCACACTACCAGAAAGATCCGTAAGATTTGCGTCGTCTCAAGATATTCTAATGAAGGTCCGGTACGAATTCCCACAGAAAAGAATGGTGGATGCAGCTGATTTGATACTGTATAATTGTATGCATATTTTAATTTCGTGCGACTGGATACATTCATGTTTTCCCCAGAAAGGCAACGACTCTCTAACGTCTATTACACAGATATCCTTAAATCTAATTTCTTATTTCAATTCGAAAGTTACTAAATGGTCCGCCTCTGTGGTGTAGTGGTTAGTGTGATTAGCTGCCACCACTGGAGGCCCGGGCTCGATTCCCGGGTCTGCCACGAAATTTGAAAACTGGTACGAGGTCTGGAACGGGGTCCACTCAGCCTCGGGAGGTCAACTGAGTAGAGGTGGGTTCGATTCCCACCTCAGCTATCCTGGAAGTGGTTTTTCCGTGGAAAATGCCAGGATGGTACCTAACTTAAGGCCACGGCCGCTTCATTCCCTCTTCCTTGCCTATCCCTTCCAATCTTTCCATCCCCCTACAAGGCCCCTGTTCAGCATAGCAGGTGAGGCCGCCTGAGCGAGGTACTGGTCATCTTCCCCGGTTGTATGCCCCGACCTAGAGTCTGAAGCTCCAGGACACTGCCCTTGAGGCGGTAGAGGTGGGATCCCTCGCTGAGTCCAAGGGAAAAACCGATCCTGGAGGGTAAACAGATTAAGAAAGAAAGAAAAGTTACTATATTTTTTTTATTTGCTAGTTGCTTTACGTCGCACCGACACAGATAGGTCTTATGGCGACGATGGGACAGGGAAAGGCTAGGAGTAGGAAGGAAACGGCCGTGGCCTTAATTAAGGTACAGCCCCAGCTTTTGCCTGGTGTGAAAATGGGAAACCACGGAAAACCATCTTCAGGGCTGCCGACAGTGGGGTTCGAACCTACTATCTCCCGAATACTGGATACTGGCCGCACTTAAGCGACTGCAGCTATCGAGCTCGGTACTAGATTTTCAGACTGAAATGTCGAACTATATAGTACACTACACAGGCGTAGGAAAAATCTCGTCCAACAATGACAGTACGTAACGTAACGTGGTTTTAGACAAAGTCTGCTGCTCAGATGCCTCGAAAACAGCCCCCATGGCATCTTAAATGACAGTTATGTTACGAAACGCGATTTTTCGGTGCGTTGGGCTGTGTAGCTCAGCCAGTAGAGCGCTGACCTTATGAGCCAACTTGGCAGGTTCGATCCTGCCTCATTTCCATGACATTTTAAGGTGCTGAAATACGTCAGCTTCGTATCGATACATACAATGGCAAGTAAAAGAACTCCTGCCGGACAAAATTCGGGCACTCCGAAAACCATAAAAATAAAGCTAGTGAGACTTAAAAACGTCATAAACGAGGGATCTTCTTCCACATCTTCCACCTCAAGGGCAGTGTCCTGGAGCGTGAGACATTAGGTCGAAAATACAAGTGGGGATGAGGACCAGTACCTCGCTCAGGCGGCCTCACCTGCTATGCTGAACAGGGACGTTGTGGGGGGATGGGAAGATTGGAAGGAAGAGAGAAGGAAGTGGCAGAGTCGGGAATCGAATCACACTAACAACTACACCACGAAGGCGGGCCAGTGACTATTAGCCTGTCTATAACAGGATTTCAATGCCGAAATGTCCTTAGGTAACTTACGCTTTTTTTTTACGTTCCTTCAAGCATTGCCTGTTCTTTGTAGAGAAGACAAATGAATAATCTTGTTCAACAAATAGTAAAAATACAATGAGATATTTCAATGCCAACAACGTAAGCAAAATAATTGTTAGGTACTTCTGGCTGAATATTATTATCCTACCTATTATTGATTGATCTGTTCTTAAGTGTACATACATGCAAAGAGTACACAAAGATCGCGGTAATAAAAATAGCTGTGCGCTAATGACATTCAGAAAACGCCTTATCATGTTACCGGAATAACGTTCAGGTCAATGAACTTGCTGGTGACCTATGTCAGCTGCACCTCCTGTTGCACAACGACTCGATAACACGTGTGTATGGCCGTAAATAAGCTTATGTTCTCTTCATCTTGAACATTCTTGGGAGTATGAACTTCTCAGTTAATTCATGATAGAGGTCAGCGGTGCCTTTATTGCAATTCATGGTCCTCATCTGTAAGGTCGGGTCATACCACCTGCACTAACGGAGACGCAAGGCGTGATGGCGGAGTGGCATAGTCAATGGCTTCTCAGCAAGGCGGCTACGGTTCGAATCCCTGCCAATCATGTGGGATGTTTAAATTAATTTAAAACTGCATCATGTGGTTCAGAATTCACGTACAACTGGAGGTCGTGGCTATGATCGTGATAACAACAGTCATGAAAATTACAAGCCCACTTGCTTCTCTGTTAAGTTTTCAGCCCAGAGGCTGATTAGATTCTCAAATAGGACCTTAAAGGTTGTGTCATTATAATGAAACGTACAAGGCAAGATGAGGAGTGTAGTTGCTCTCCTTACCGAGCCAGAAAGTGCTATTGAGTACGACCAGTCCTTTGAGTAGCATCTTGCATCCAGACGCATTAGCACTTCCACACTGCCACAGCTATAAATTAGACTGAGCCTTAAGGAACATTTGCCTTGTGTGAGAACTGCAGGAAACCATCTTCACAGTTGCAAGCGGTAGGTTTAGAACCCACATCTCCCGGATATGTAAGCTCACGGCTAAGTGACCCGAACTGCGCCTTCAAATACCTCTGGACTGAGACGGGTTCGAACCCGTCAACTTGGACTCATAACATTAGCGTTTCTACGGACTGAGCCATTCAGCACGGCCTTTTGTTATTTTCGTCTTCATTTTTAGAGATAGCACATTAAATGCCCGGTTTCTGGAATGATGAGATATCTTTCCGATAACTATTGCTTTGTTACAGCTGTCGACTCGATAAATCTTCGCTGCGTTGCACAGCGGAACAGCAGCAAACTTATCGAACTGTCAACTATTGGCTCGTTGATCAAGTTTCATAAATACACACTAGATGCACCCCTCGTACTGCTTTGTTTTTGTGCATTAGGTGTGTTCCCTAGATTGTCAGGCGCATGCGCACAAGCAATGCATCGCATTTGAGCTTTCTGTGCAGCTCCTATTATCCCCTCTTTGCCATGCAGGAAGAAATGGATATTCGACTAGTTCTTGCAGAAGTGGGTGTCAGTTTCGTGGTGTTTAAGGACTGTCAGAAGAATGTTATATTGTTTGAGGATTTCGAATGAAATATGCTCACGAATGGCACATGTCACGCGCAATCCAGTTTGCACTGAGCCTTATAAGTATACCGTATCTCTTCCCTGTTATTACAAAATATGAACATTGTTTGATCACAGTATAACTACATACATCGCGTAATTAACATAATTATATAACCTGTTAGTTCCTTGTAATGTAGTATCGTTAATTAAAAACAATCCCACGATAAAAGTATATGCTCACTGCCAATGCAAGAAGGGCTGCAGTAGGCCTACTACGATAATTGTGTAATTATCTGTTATACTCAGTTACTGGTACCAGTGCTTTTATGGACACGAATGCAGTCACAGATACAAATATGACAAGACGCAGTAGTACTGAATCTTGAAGGTTATCGTAATTAATAATTGATCAACAGGGGACAATGGAAAATTATTTGTTACAGGACGCAAATTGTCGCCTGTAACCTCTACCATACCTCCGACAGTACATTTGTTTAGCCTCAGTCTGTCTTTGAATTCATTTTCACTACTGTATAGTTCATTAGAACATTAGGCCGACGGAAGAAGATGAGAAAGCCATAGAAAATTTTAACAAACGCAATGTTAGCTGCTGATACTGAAGTACTGCGCACGCGCCCAGCAAGTTAACAAATAGATATCTCCTGCTCAGGGCCCTCTAAGTTAGCAAGCGATTTGTCGAACCGATAGATGTATCTTACGTTCGTGCAACGCCAAAACACAAGTTAACCATTCGATACCGCTATAGGTTCGATATCTCACGTTCCAGAAACCGGGCATAAAGTTGAGCACATTCACTGTTGGGTGAAATGTAAAAACAGTTGCAGTTAAGCTTGTACTCTAGTTTGCAAGTTACTCTTGATTTCATGATCGTAGCCACGGGACTTCTGCAGTTTAATGCGGAATGCAAACCACGGGCACATAAATGTTCATTTCAAATCTCCCATGTGCACTGGCCGAGATTCAAATTACGGCCACTTTATGACAATCCAGTGAAATGTCTCGTCCCTACAATAGTGGTAGCATAGGATGCCAGTCTTCAGGGATACTTGTTTCCTTCCATACCCTTTTGATTACTATTAATTTCCACTGCAAATCCCAAAAGTCGGACTATCTGCATTATTATTGGATGTCGTATGGAGTAGTAAATGAGTGTCAGAATTGTGAGCGACTGCAGGGGGACCCAGATAAAGTTGTAAGGTGGACAGCGGACAGTGGTATAATGGCAAACGGGATGAAGAGTCCCCTCAGTTTTAATTACCGTGTCGACTGGGTGATAGTACCTCAGGGAGAACACTGTAAATAGCTAAGTGTTTCTATGATTACATTAACGAGGTTCTTAAGAAAGGTTACAGGTCTCTTCACATGGTAATGAGAGTATTTTGGGGGGTTACAGCAATAATGTAAAGGAGAGACCGTATAAGTCTCCGGTAAGACCCCAGTTAGAGTATGGTTCCAGTGTATACGACCCATGCCAGGACTAGTTGATACGAGGACTTGATAAGATCCAAAGGAAAGCAGCACGAATTGTTCTGAGTGATTTCCAACAAATGAGTAATGTTACGAAAATGCTGTAAACTTTGAGCGGGGAAAACCAGAAAGTAAGGAGACGAGATGCTCAACTCTGTGGTATGTTTCCAGCTGCCCATGGAAAGATGGTATGGAATGACATTAGTAGATGAATAAGCTTGTGCAGATCTTTTAAATATAGGAAATATCATAATATAAAGTTAAAGTTGAAATTCAAGAGTACAAATTGGGGCAATTATACATTTATAGAATGAGGAGTAAATAAAATGAAATGGCGTATGACTTTCAGTGCCGGGAGTGTCCGAGGACATGTTCGGCTCGCCAGGTGCAGGTCTTTTGATTTGACACCCGTAGGCGACCTGCGCGTCGTGATGAGGATGAAGTGATGATGACGACGACACATACACACAGCATCCGAGCCAGCGGAATTAACCAATTATGCTTAAAATTCCCGACCCTGCCGGGAATCAAACCCGGGACCCCTGCGACCAAAGGCCATCACGCTAACCATTTAGCCATGCAGCCGGATAGGATAAGGAGTAAGCGATTGGAATAAATGATCAAAGGAAATGTTCGATAAACGTCCAAGTTCTTTGAAAAAGTTTGAGACCATTACGTGATTTTTTGCAGATAGCCCTCCTGGTTACCATAACCGTTAAGGCGTCAACTCTACACGGTCTGACACCGTGGCAAGCCGGTTCGAGTCCCGTTGGTCAAAAATATTTCATTATCACAATGTTGGCCGATAGGACAGGAAAGGTAGTGGTATACAATTCATAATAGCTATATTGCGTGCCAAAAGCCTAAATTAAATTCCAAACCTCTCCGCAACGTTCATACGGGGTGAGGGCACATGACGCTGTTGGTAGTGATTCGTCTGTCGGATGGAGACAGTGAGGCTTGAGCAGATCCCTTTATGGTAATCGACAGGAGTAGGTTATGTGCAAGCACCGAGTCTTCACTCTCTCCCTTCCTACTACCATATATCACGTCATTCATTTTATCTCACTGACTCCTCTGGTGAGGTTGACGGGAGGAAGGACATCCGGTCGTAAAAACCGCTACGAATATTCATCTCACTTCATATCCGACCCCATAAAGAAACGGGACAAAGGTTGAGCATACAAGCGTGAATTTTTGCAAATAATTTCGCGAGTAACTTATTTTCGGCTCAGTAATTTAAAACAAAACATAGTCATATTTCAGTTCTATCTGAGAATGTTTTGTAATTTCTTTTTTTAATTAGACGCTATTTAATTTCAGAGGGTAGATGGACAGCATTTCATTTTTATATAGAGAGAGATAAACAACATCAACTTACGGACAGGGACAGAAAATGTTCTGTGTACATTAATATATGTAATTATTGATTAATATTTCATTATTAGGTTTAACATGAACTTTAACGTGCAGGAAACATAACCTTCCTCGCTTTTCATTGGAGAATGTTTAGGATGAAAGAAGTTCATGGAGGTCACTTGTCCGTCGGCGGCTGCAGAGTATGCTCCAGCTTACAAGTAGCCACGGCTGGTCCATGGTCCGACAGCTCTGCACTCTGACCGACCAACCGAGGCAGAGGAGGGGTGACCATGACTCTATTGTGGCTTTACGCCTCTGTATGTGGGGGACGGAGAGGGGCTGGTCCTCGCCGTTGGCTGTCCTGAGAATGGTTTTCCATTCTCCTGCACTAAGGCGAACGCCGGGAAAGCTCCTAGTACAGGCCACGGCCGCCAATCCCCTCACCTTCTCCGAGCATCTCCTTCACCGTAACAAATCTCCTGGCCCGAGAGACGACGTGATCGTTTAGTAGGCCCGCCTCCCTCTTTAGGGGAGGAATGAAAATGTTCTATGGTCAATGTACACACCCGAATGTGTCGTTCATGTTGTAACCGTACAACAGGGTTACAGATTCCATTCATTATTTATTATTATTATCATTATTATTATTATTATTATTATTATTATTATTATTATTATTATTATTATTATTATTATTAACCCGATTCATTTGATTTTTTATATTCTGTTTCTCATCATTTAGACTGTAATAATTAGGTATCACGTATATTATTGTATTTCATCATAGGTTAAGTGAATATGTTTGTAATTATTCTGTATTGTAGTAAGTGAGATTTGTTGGTTTCATATTGTCATGCTGTGGCTTGTAACTTTGGCTAGATGAGCTGGCATAGTATTTTGCAATCGAGGCTATGTTTAACTGGGAATGTTGTGTACAAGGAGATTTCCCGGTGACTCATTCGGTACAGTCATTCTCGGACCGCTTGGGTAAGCTTAGACAACGCTTGACTGATGACATCAGTGCGTGGACACGTGATTGCGACCAAGTGTCAGTATTCGCCAGCTACTGTAGGTGGAAGTGGCAGGGATGGACAGTGAGTGGGGAGATGAGTCGTCATCGCGAGGTTATATAAAGTCAAGGCTACGGTAGTGAGAGGTATTCAGATCATATCTACTCAGTTGAGAGGTATTCTGTTCTTATTCAGTTCATGATTCTGTTCTTACTCAGTTCATAAGCAGTTAATATCGTGCAGATCATATGTAACAGCCAGATGTATCAAATGGAAGAAGTGGTCTTAGTGTGATGGTAAGAGCTAAGAGTTGTGTTGGAAGAGATAATCATCGAGGAAGTCTACAAGTGGTGGTTGTATCCGAGCAGAGACGGGTACTATGCTGATAAAGAAACATCATCTTCGTGTGAGGATGGACTTCACAAGATGTTTCAATAATATTTTCCAATTATTTAAAATATATTGAGTGGACGTAATTACATTGGAGCTCCCTACATGCGTACATGGTATGTAGGCCAACTCCTTGTTATATAAGCAGATTACAACAGACGGCTTCCGACTTCAGCTCACAGGTTTTCCCAAGAATTTCAAGTTCAACAGCGGTGTATGCAGACAACAGGTAATTAAAGCATCAGACATGTTATGCATTCATAACATGAAGAAGAGTGTAATCAGCGGCGATATCACATCTCACTTCAAGTTCATGCCAATAGCTTTTTTTGTTTAGATTAAATTTTCCTTTTCTTAGTACCGCAAATCTCACAATATATTTCTTTAGTTAAATTAAAAGACGTCAATGATTGTTCATTGTGACGTAAATATAGTCATAAACTCAGTTTTATTTTAATTAAAATTTTATTAAAATTAAAAAAAAAAATTAAAATTTTATTTTAATTAAAATTTTAATTAAAATTTTAATTAAAATAAAACTGAGTTTATGACTATATTTACGTCACAATGAACAATCATTGACGTCTTTTAATTTAACTAAAGAAATATATTGTGAGATTTGCGGTACTAAGAAAAGGAAAATTTAATCTAAACAAAAAAAGCTATTGGCATGAACTTGAAGTGAGATGTGATATCGCCGCTGATTACACTCTTCTTCATGTTATGAATGCATAACATGTCTGATGCTTTAATTACCTGTTGTCTGCATACACCGCTGTTGAACTTGAAATTCTTGGGAAAACCTGTGAGCTGAAGTCGGAAGCCGTCTGTTGTAATCTGCTTATATAACAAGGAGTTGGCCTACATACCATGTACGCGTGTAGGGAGCTCCAATGTAATTACGTCCACTCAATATATTTTAAATAATTGGAAAATATTATTGAAACATCTTGTGAAGTCCATCCTCACAAGAAGATGATGTTTCTTTATCAGCATAGTACCCGTCTCTGCTCGGATACAACCACCACTTGTAGACTTCCTCGATGATTATCTCTTCCAACACAACTCTTAGCTCTTACCATCACACTAAGACCACTTCTTCCATTTGATACATCTGGCTGTTACATATGATCTGCACGATATTAACTGCTTATGAACTGAGTAAGAACAGAATCATGAACTGAATAAGAACAGAATACCTCTCAACTGAGTAGATATGATCTGAATACCTCTCACTACCGTAGCCTTGACTTTATATAACCTCGCGATGACGACTCATCTCCCCACTCACTGTCCATCCCTGCCACTTCCACCTACAGTAGCTGGCGAATACTGACACTTGGTCGCAATCACGTGTCCACGCACTGATGTCATCAGTCAAGCGTTGTCTAAGCTTACCCAAGCGGTCCGAGAATGACTGTACCGAATGAGTCACCGGGAAATCTCCTTGTACACAACATTCCCAGTTAAACATAGCCTCGATTGCAAAATACTATGCCAGCTCATCTAGCCAAAGTTACAAGCCACAGCATGACAATATGAAACCAACAAATCTCACTTACTACAATACAGAATAATTACAAACATATTCACTTAACCTATGATGAAATACAATAATATACGTGATACCTAATTATTACAGTCTAAATGATGAGAAACAGAATATAAAAAATCAAATGAATCGGGTTAATAATAATAATAATAATAATAATAATAATAATAATAATAATAATGATAATAATAATAAATAATGAATGGAATCTGTAACCCTGTTGTACGGTTACAATGTTTCATTGCAGAACGATATACGTCATTAAGATGTAAGTAATAAATCAATAGTTAAATTAATTAGTTGTGTAAATGTATATTTTGATATAATTCAATTAAATAATGAAGAATGTTCTAAAAATTAAATATTCCCCCTCAGTGGCGGCCCTCATAATCTGGCGCCCTAGGTAATGGCCTAGTTTGTCTATAGGGGCATGCAGGACCAGCATGAGATAGGGTATCGACATCACAAAGTGCCTTCGTTTTGTTTCGAGACAGCATAACACAAGAGCCGCTAGCTCTTGGAAGTAGTGATCCGACTCTATAGAATAATGATACAAGAATCACACTTCTGAATGCGTGTCAGAGTCAATTCCCCGTTAAGGGAAAACCTCCATAGTCTCCCGTGTCAAGAATAAAGTTGGGAACCGTTCGTTATGTCCGTCACGTGACTGACAGATGAAACGCTCCCATCAGTCAATGTTCACGCCGTAATGTTTTTGTAATTGAAGCTCCAGTATAAGGGGGCCTTGGTGAACTTGAACTCAACCTTGGCCCTCACCTTGCCATCACACTAATTACTAACCATTCTTTTGTTCTTGCAGTACTGGCATGGATTTCAGAAGCTGTCCAAAAAAAAGAAATACGGCGAGCATCTTCTCTTGTATTTTGACCTTGGAGATTCCGTGGTCGAAAATTACACGCAAATGTGATCTCTATTTCTTGATAACGTCACGATCTTAAGCACGACGAATGACTGTGTACTGTTCTCAACTGATTATTATTATTATTATTATTATTATTATTATTATTATTATTATTATTATTATTATTATTACATTGCGTTTCGCCCTCTAAGGAGCACGTAGCACTGGTTTTCTTGTTCTTCGCATCCTTCTTATCTTCACAAAACATTCTCATCTTTTCACTTTGGGCCCGTCTTCTTTTCCCCCCTGTGGGTGGGGGCGGTAGAATAACACCCACGGCATCCCCTGCCTGTCGTAAGGGGCGACTAAAAGGGTCCCCAGGGGCTCTGAACTTTGGAGCGTGGATTGGTGACCACGGGGGCCTTAGCTGAGTCATGACATTGCTTCCACTTACTTGTACCAGGCTCCTCACTTTCATCTATCCTATCCGACCTTCCTTGGTCAACTCTTGTTCTTTTACGACCCCGACGCTATTAGGTTTGCGAGGGCAAGGGAGACTTTCATTTTCATGCCCTTCGTGGCCCTTGTCTTTCTTTGGCCGATACCTTCATTTTTCGAAGTGTCGGATCCCTTCCCTTTTTTTCTCTCTGATTAGTGTTATGTAGAGGATGGTTGCCTAGTCGTACTTCCCCTTAAAACAGTAATCACCACCACCACCTGTCTTCTTTCGTGCGTCCATATTTTTGAGTTTCATATTCCTTCCAGTTGTGTTCTTAGGTATGAAGTTATGTGTATTAATTTTCTGCCTGTGTGTAGTCCGTGTAGTTACCAGTGGGTCAATATCGATTTCTGTGAGGTCACTTTGGGTGTCTACCAGCCAGCATACTTTGGAGTGTCGGGTTCCGTTGATGATGTGGAAGATTTTCTTGCTCAAGACGAGGGTCGTCCATTTCATACGTCTTTTCCGGGCAAGTGAGGTGAATCGTTCAGTCAGCGAATACAATTCTTCTGAGCTTTTTCACATCCAGTTACCATCTTGAATCTTGGGTCCAAATATTTCCCTTAGTATCTGTCGTTCTATTTTCTCGATGTCTTTGACGTTGATAGTTAATGATTACGTCTCCATTGCGTAGAGTGCTTCTGTAAGAACGACTGTGTGATAGTCACGAAGTTTGGCTTTGGTGGAAAGCAATTTCTTGTTGTACATATCCCAAGTGATTGTGTAGGTTTTACGCAATTTATTTTTATTATTTTTTTAACATAATATTTTCTGACGTAAGCATGCACGTAAGGAGATTAGAGCTTAATAGAAATATATACAATGGTCTCGTTGACTTAGGACAGTCTCTTGACAATGTCCAATGGAAGAAAACTTTTGAGAATTATAAAACATGTCAACTTGGACTGGAAAGACAGAAGGGCAATATTAAAACACAACATTGACGATAGGATATATATTGAGAATAATAAAACCATTTTCAAGATCAAAATCAAGAAAGGAGTACGGCAAGGCTGTTTCTTATTCCCAGTTGTGTTTAATCTATAGTCTACATTGAAGTTGCTGTTAAAATATTCAAGTCACAAACACCTGGAATAAAACTAAATGGACCAACTGCTGAAGATATTCCACTATTGGCTGACAGCCAAAAAGTATGCAGATTATTCCGTATAAACTAACAACCAGTATCGAGTAATCGGGAGATAGTGGGTTCGAACCCCACTGTCGGCAGCTCTGAAGATGGTTTTCCGTAGTTTCCCATTTTCATACCAGGCAAATGCTGGGGCTGTACCTTAATTAAGGCCACGGGCGCTTCCTTCCCATTCCTAGGCCTTTCCTATCCCATCTTCGCCATAAGACCTATCTGTGTCGATGCGACGTAAAGCAAATAACAAAAAAACTAACAACCATCTTTAAAAAATTCAACTGAATATTAATGTGAAATAACTATTGTTATAGTTGTAAACAAATTAAAAGAAAAGATAACAACTCATCTCAAAATTGGAAAAAAAAACACAGTAAGTGCATAATTCTTTTCTACCTATGGTCACTTATCCGCCTTTGCTGGCAGGACCTAGTGCACTATGTCTTCTGGTATAGGCTAGAGCAATTTTGTTACTTTCATAGATCTGTCTCTGTCTTATCCTTGGCTTTGACAATATGAAAGTGACTGAGGTATGAGCGATACTAGTAATGCCAATCCTTATTCAGCCAGTCCCTGCTATGAATGGTGTGAAAATGTTGCTCATAGGGTCGGTTGGTGTATGCATTTCAGTGGGCTTGGCAGACTGATGTGTAATGGCAACTTCTGGCTCAGTGAGGAGAGCAACGGGAAACTACCTCACTCCTCATTTCCCTAGTACGCCTCTTCAGTGATGCCTAGGCCATCTATGACAGCTGATGGCAGAGCTGTTGAGGATCCCACCAGCGGCATCGCTGACGGACTGAACATACATACATACATGGTCACTTATACGGTCTAGAAAGGCAAGAATAACGGCCGATAGGATTCGTCGTGCTGGCCACACGACACCTCTTAATATGCAGGACTTTGGGCTGAGCAGCGATCGCTTGGTAGGGCAAGGCCCTTCAAGGGCTGTTGTGCCATGGGGTTTGGTTTTATGGTCACTTATAACGGATGACAACAGATATACTGCAAAAATGAAAATAAGAATAGTATTTTGTAAAACGGCCTTTCAAGACAGGAAACAGCTTTTAGTGAATAAATCATTGAGCATTGAACAAAAGAAACAGTTCATTAAGACATTCATTTGGAGTGTGCTACTCTCTGGCTGTGAAAGCTGGACTCTCTTGAAGAGGATGAGAAACGGCTATAGGCTGCGGAAATGTGGCTATGGAGAAGGACGACAAGAACCATCTGGACCTACAGGAAAACCAATGATGAAGTGCTTGAAGAAATAAACACTCCGAGACTTCTTCTGACAACAGCAGAGACAAGGAAATCATCGGTATTTGGTCATCTTCTCCGGCACAAAGAATTTCCTGATCAAAAGTATCCAAATAACCCTGGATTCCACCTGACTAACAAATACATAAGGGACATTTCAACCGTTCTGAAGCTGCACAAGTTGACTGTTGGTGATGAGATTGTGAAGTGGAAATGCGAAGGAACAACCGCAGCTAAACTAATACCAGGCAGACCTCATTTAAAGACAGACGGGGACCGTCTATCATTGCGGAGAGTGGTTGTAAAAAATCGCAAGGAATCCCGAAAGGGATCACTCGTGAATTCCAAAGGGCTACCAGCAGTCCAGCCAGCACAAAGCCTGAGCGACGGGAGTTAAAAAGAATGGGGTACAATGGTCGAGCTGCTGCTCATAAGCCAAACATTTCTGTAGTCAGTGCTAAGCGACGGTTGAGATGGTGTGAAGAGCAACACCACGGGACAGTGGATGACTGGAAACGAGTGATTTAGACTGGCAATCCGACGGAAGGGTTTGGGTTTGGTGAATGCCTGGAGAACGTTACCTGCAATCATGTTTAGTGCCAACAGTGAAGTACGGAGAAGGTGGTGTTATGGTATGGGGTGTTTTTCGTGGTTAGGATGTGGTTTTCGTATTAGAAAACTCTAAATGAGGAACGATATGAACACATTTTAAACCACTGTGTACCGCGTATAGCAATTCGGAGGCGATGATTGTATAAGCATGACAATGAATCCTGTCATACAACTGTGAGGGAATGGTTTGTGGACAATAACATTCCTGAAATGGACTGGCCTGCACAGAGTCCCGAATAGAACACCTTTGGTATGAGTTAGAACGTCGACTTCGCTCCAGACTCCAGCGTCCAACATCACTACCTTCTCTGGTTTCTGCTCTTGAGGATGAATGGGCGGGCTGCCATTCCTCTACAGTCATTCAAACACCTCGTTGAAAATGTTCCCAGCAGAGTTAAAGTCGTCATAAAGGCGAAGGGTGGACCGACCCCATATTATTGTCCAATAATAGGGAATGTGACACGGGTAAAGTCTAGGTGCAATTTCAGACAGAGTAGGTGTCCGGATACTTTTGATCAGGTAGTATATATTTTTGAAGGCAAGGTAATGGGGAAGAAGGGACGAGGAAAACCACGCAAGAAGATCCCAGAAGAGAGATCATGAGGTGCCAAGATTACGTACATATAAAAGGACTAGATTTTCCAAAAATAAAAAAGTAAGATCTTTCCTTATTTTTAAATGAGATTCCAAATATCAATTTTCACGTCTTTAAACGGTTAAGTTTTTGAGAAATAGATAAAATTTTAAAAATTCACTCTCCCCTTTAGCGACGGAATATCGAAAAATCCACCTGAGCATCTACACATATGTATCTCCAAAATTTCATTCCTTTATGTCTAGTAGTTTTGGCTCGGCGATGATGAATCAGTCAGTCATGACATGTTTATTATAGGTGTGTATATATAGATTTGCAGAAAAAAGAGATCATTGATTAATAAAGGGTATTCCGGAGTGTTGAAATTTTTCGTTGTCTTATCGAATCAAGTGGAGCAATTTCAGATGCTGATTAAATCTATATACAGTATATAAAATAAGAGTTTTGTCTGTGCATTGCTCAGAATTTGAAAAGAATGATATTTCTATACCGGTCATGTCCACAGTAACCAGGAAATGCACTTTTTACTTTTCCGTAATGTCTGTCTGTCTGTCTGTCTGTCTGTCTGTCTGTCTGTCTGTCTGTCTGTCTGTCTGTCTGTCTGTCTGTCTGTCTGTCTGTCTGTCTGTCTGTCTGTCTGTCTGTCTGTCTGTCTGTCTGTCTGTCTGTCTGTCTGTCTGTATGTATGTATGTATTTATGTATGTATGTGTGTACACACATCACTAGAAAACGGCCAAAGAGAATTTAATGAAAATCGGTATGCAAAGTTGGGGAATAACTCGCTACAATCTAGGTTATAAATAATTTTATTCACGCTAAAAGAAATGGTAGTTTAGGGGAGGGCCTAAAATTTAATTTTCAAATAATAATGTTTTTATTCGTCCTATCTTCATAAAAATTGGTATGCAAAGTTGAGGAATACGTCGCTACAATATAGCTTATGAATAATTTTATTCATGCTGAGTGAAATGGTAATTTAGAGGAAGGCCTAAATGTAATTCTCAAATATTTATATTATTAGTTGTATCAATAAATCCTACATAACCAAAGTTATAGAGAATTAAATTTCCGACCATTTATGTCTTATACATTTTTACCGTACCGGCTATTATAACACAGATATTCATGAATTTGGATTTTTGTTGCTTAAGTCCATATCAACGACGAGCCACGAGAAAATGGGTTAACAGAATTTAATGAAAATCGGTATATAGAGATGGAGAATAAGATACTACAGTATAAGCTATAAACAATTTTATTCACCCTGGATGAAATTGTAGTTTAGCGGAAGGTGCCTAAAATGTAATTTTTAAATACCAATGTTATTGGTCTTATCGAAAAGTACTAAGTTATATAAAAAAGTTATAAAGAATACAATTTCCGATCATTTATCTTTTATTCTTTTTTTACCGTACCGACTATGATAAGAGTGGTATTTCAGAGTCTGAAGAAAACGAAATGTGAAGGCCTATTATATCAAAAGTGCATAACATTGAACAACAACAACATTACATTGACCATTGTTTATTGTGATGTTCTTTGCCTCTTATGCTGCCTCTCAACTCTGATAGATGGGATTACTGCTGCGTACAGAGTATAACAGCCTGACTGAATATTGGCGAGAAATAGCCGGGGAGTTAGAAAACTTTCTTCTTTAGCAAGCCATTTCTCTGGTTCATACATTTTCTGATACAGCTGGAACGTAACACACTGGATCATCATAGTATTTCAGCTATTCGATCCATGCTCTGACGCGCTGTTTTGAATGAGCAGCGTGCATACTTAAGGCAGAGCCTCACTTAGTGGTGGTGGTGGTGGTAGTAGTAGTAGTAGTAGTAGTATGGCCTGGTCTAAAATAACAATTAAGGCATTTTCCAAATTATAGCACCACAATATTCACTGAATAACTCAAAATTCAACTCTCTAAAGAGCCGTTTCTTAAGAAAAGCTTCTTTCTCTTCACTTTTATTAAATTCTACATTCAGTTTATTCCAAACTAGCAGTGAAGAGGGGTTTTCTCTTCTGGCTTGGAGGAAAAATTTGCCTCCAAGTCAGATTTTTCCGCCGCCAGTGTAGTGAATTGATATTTTCTGACTCATCGGGTACTCCTAGAAAACAGAATAGTAATTGGGCATAGTTTATGCCCTGGGAGTCTCCACTATTCGACCCTCTCCCCGCCGAAGAAAGCCGAAGAGTGTTCACAGATCATGGCTGTCTGCAGTTTGGTCATTCCAGGTCTGGAACTTTGGACTGTTAGATAGGCAGCGTAGTCCTGTTCGTTAAAAGTGAGAAAATGTGTGGTGTTTCATTTGAACGAGTATTTCGTAATATGAAAGCATTGCTTTTAATCGCGCCATTCCTATTGACGTCATTGTATGTTCAATTCAGCTGGGAAAACCACTAAGACAGTCTTTTTGAGGATGTAAAAAGGCATTATAACGAAAACATCCCAACCTGATTGTGAAAATTCCCTCAGTCTTCATATGAGAAAAGATGTTTGGTGATCTCCCGTCGCGTTTCTAAGGTAACGTTAAGAGCTGTACAATTTAAGACAATCTTGCTCACAATGTGTACACTACCTAACCTAGAATTCTGTATACAATATAGAATTCCGTAGCGAAGCACGGGTACATCAGCTAGTTTTCTCTAAACCCTTTGCAATTTGATAAACAAGAACACGTATGTATGTGAGAAAACCTGTGAACTTAATCGATACACTAAAAATAACGATCATACATTTATATGTTAATGACTAGCTCTAGTAGCCTGCTCCACTCGAGTACTTTTCTGAATGTTTAATTTTAAGTTTTAGTTTTAGTTGGAGCTTATTTACTTTCGCGTTAAAATGACTTTGTGGCAGGCAAGATTGTCTGGGGTGTATTTGAACCTTTCAAATAAATAATTAAATTAACTCATAATTGTGTGTATCTACGAGTCGCACTATATATATGATCTACACGATTCCAGCTGTCACTGGGACTGTCATCAAACAGCCTAGCGACCCAGAAAATGTTTATTAAGTGCTAATTTAGATCATGCTGGACATTTTGTTATCCACATCTTCTCAGCCTCCATGCCGATAGAGGCTGAACTTGGACTTAAACTATGGATCCTGCTATAATATAGGTCGTTTACTCTTACTTTTATATTTCACACCCTATCCACCACCGCCCTGAGGTTACTTGAGGTGTCTTTCTCCCACAGTATTTTTATTCAGATACTGAGTCATATCTGTACAAAGTTTGGTTGAAATTGCTCCAGTGGTTTAGTAGGAAATATGGAATATACACACATATACATACATACAGTACATTATATTCTATATATAAATATAGATGAAACTCAATTAGTTTCCGTCCATTGGGTCTAAATCTAATTATTTAGCATTGACAGAAGCCTATAATGCGCACCGGTAGTGTAATATAATAATGTAACTATTAATTTTAAATTAATTCCCACCGAGCTCGATAGTTGCAGTCGCTTAAGTGCGGCTAGTATCTAGTATTCGGGAGATAGTAGGTTCGAACCCCACTGTCGGCAGCCCTGAACATGGTTTTCCGTGGTTTCCCATTTTCACACCAGGAAAATGCTGGGGCTGTACCTTAATTAAGGCCACGGTCGCTTCCTTCCCACTCCTAGCCCATTCCTGCCCTATCGTCGCCATAAGACCTATCTGTGTCGGTCCGACGTAAAGCAACTAGCAAAAAAAAAATCCTTGTCGTTGTTTTGGTCATCAGTCTATAAGCTGTTTTGATGTACCTCACCACCCCACTCTGTCCTGTGCTAACCGTCTCTACTCTGATCTGTTTATCATATTCATATCTGTCGTTTTTACCGCTTACTACCCTCAAAAACTAACTGGATAAGTCCCGGGGTGTCTTAAGATGTGTTCCATCATTCTATCTCTTCTTCTAGTCAAATTTCGCCAAAATCGTTCTCCTCTGCCCAATTTTATTTAGTAACTCTTCATTCGTAGTAAGATCTATCCACCTTACTTTCAGCACTCTTCAGTAACACCACATTTCAAAAGCTTCTATTCTCTTTCTTTCTGAGCTAGTTATGGTCCATGTTTCACTTACATACAATGCCACGCTCCAGACAAAAGTCTTCAAAAACACATTTCTAATTCCTATATCAATGTGAGCAAATTTATTTCCTTAAGAAAATCCTCCCTCGCTTGTGCTCGTCTGCATTTTATGTCCTCCTTATTTCTGCCATAATTAGTTATTCGACCACCCAAGAAACAATATAAATCTACTTCCTTTAAGACTCAAACTGGCTTTTATTAAGTCACAAATCATGCCAAGCTGTTTTGTGCATTTCCCATGCTGTCAAAAATTAAAAGAAATGAAATCTCCATCCCACACATATTTGCAGGCGATATATTTTCTGAGTTCAAACAACAGTTCCAGCAACGTTTATCGGATCTTAATGCAAGTGCAAAGGACATTTCCATATTTCAAAATCAGTATGACTGTATAAACTGAGGCACTTCCTCCTAACCTTCAATTGGAAGTGATTAATCTGCACCGAACAGGTTGGCCTTGCGGTTAAGGGCTCGCAGCTGTGAGCTTGCATTTCGGGTTCGAACCCCACTGTCGGTATCGGTGAAGATGGTTTTCTGTGATTTCCCATTTTCACACCAGGAAAATGCTGGTGGTTGTACTTTAATTAAGGCCACGGCCGCTTCCTTCCCGCTCCTAGACCCTTCCTACCCTATCGTCGCCATAAGACCTATCGGTGTCGGTGCGAAAATTGAAAAAATATCTACAGTGTTATCAACTACCAAATGGCACATTCCAAGAGAAAATGTAACAGAATTCTATGAGCGTCTTCCAAGTGATGAAAATGGTGATCTAAGATCATTTGCTCTGGAATTTATCTCTGTATTTGGTAGTACCTACCTGTGTGAAAAGACACTTTCAAAGACAAAATATGTAAAATCTCAATGGAGGTCAGCATTAACAGATTGAACATTTGCAATCAATTTTAATGATAGAGAGTACTAACTTTTACTCCCAATTTGGTGAAATTTTATCTCCAAGGAAAAGTCAATTCTTTCATCTCATTAGTAAAACTGTGTTTCAAACAATAATTGTAGTCTACTTAGTATTTATATTGCGTAGGGCTGCACTCGGCTAGAAATAGCCACACGAAATTATTATATTTGTATTGTGTAACATTTTTATAAGAAAATTGTTCAAAACTTGTCTTTTTGTGTTATTTTAAGTTACCTCCCTAAAAAAATCCTCGAGTTTGTTTCTTGGCCCGCAGAGTGAAAAGTATTTAATATTTTGTTTGGTCCTTCATAAAAAAAAGTTTGCTGACCCCTGATATAGAGGAATAGCAGCATAAAAGAGGAAGTTATCTAACTTCTCAGCTCCTCCTCGCCAAATCTTCAACCAGAGGCTGTTCCACTTGGCAGGGTAATTCCCCCAGATGGCACATCATGCAGACTCTCGCTCACGGCTCTCTTTGGAGCAGACAATATTTTCAATATCAAAACATTAGCACAACTTAAAATTCATTAATAATGTTACAGTTGCCCGTTTATGTTTACAGATTATCACTTCAAGGAGGTGTGACCTGTTAACCTGTCTATGAGAAGCCAGTCAGTAGCGGCGATTATGGGGGGGGGGGCTTCCCCCTCCCCCCGCTTTGTGGAGAAACTATTACATTTTTATTCCAGTTTAGCCGGATGAAATTAGGAATACCGAGCTCGATAGCTGCAGTCACTTAAGTGCGGCCAGTGTCCAGTATTCGGGAGATAGTGGGTTCGAACCCCACTGTCAGCAGCCCTGAAGATGGTTTTCCGTGGTTTCCCATTTTCACACCTGGCAAATGCTGGGGCTGTAACTTAATTAAGGCCACGGCCGCTTCCTAACCACTCCTAGCCCTTTCCTGTCCTATCGTCGCCATAAGACCTATCTGTGTCGGTGCGACGTAAAGCAACTTGCATAATATGAAATTAGGAATTATTTTTAAAAAGCAATTTGTACAAGCCCTGTTGTCTTATCAATTAATTCTTTTGTTTATTTTATTTTATCATAAACAAAATTTTTAGCGGAAATACGCACAAAATGTCGTTCGTCCCGGCTAATCGATTTGTATAGCACCATAACAAATAGTGGAGACTTTGCCTGTGCTGTGAGGAAGGGCAGCAAATGTTATGGACACTGAGGTATGATTCACCCGCTTGCCGTACGCATTTGTCAGTCTGGCAGTCTTTTTAGTGTCAGTTAGTTTTTTCGTGTGTAGTCAAATGCTAAATGTTAACTGTATAATCAGGCCGTATTTCTTTTAAATTGTAATACATGTGAAATATTGTTCCTTTGGTGAAAGTTTAATTGTACAGCACTGAATCAAAATCTCAAAAAACTATTATTACCGCACTGTCCAACTCGTTGGTTGAATGGTCAGCGTACTGGCCTTCGGTTCAGAGGGTCCCGGGTGGGTCGGGGATTTTAACCTTCATTGGTTAATTCCAATGGCCCGGGGGTTGGGTGTTTGTGCTGTCCCCTACATCCCTGCAACTCACACACCACACATAACACTATCCTCCACCACAATAACACGCAGTTACCTACACATGGCAGATGCCGCCCACCCTCATCGGAGGGTCTCCCTTACAAAGGCTGCACTAGACTAGAAATAGCCACACGAAATTATTATAGCGCACTTAAGTTGGTAAACTCTCAATCTTTACCTCTCTGTCGAAATTCGCTGAGAGAGCATTAAAGAACTTGCCATTTTGTAGCCTTTATTTTAGTTTTGGTGTATATAAGCCCCTTCCCCCCTACGCTATATCTCAGGAACCCTGATGTGGTTTGTTGTCTGTACTTTTATTAATTTTTTTTTTCCTCACTTTTAATTCCCATTCGCCCTTTACTGGACCCAGTTCTCCCAAGACAAGTGCATTTATGAGTTCACTTAGACTGTAAGAGTTGAAAATGGTATCCATACAGACCGAATGTTATTTATTAAGGTGATAAAAGATATTGTGCTCTGACTAACTGAGCTGAATATGACTTACTGCAATAAAAGTATAAAGTGGACATTTTATTAAATTGCTACCAAGATATTGAATTTTTTTTTTACCTTTTTGAGTAGACCTGCGAAGAAACTGAAAATGCAACATGCCTCACGAGTGAATCCTAATTGATGCATTAATAAACTCGTCTGGAATGACTGAAACAAAAGAGTCATCTGCTATGCACGGGTTGAATTTTTACGAGCCCACGAGAGATCTATGACAACCACATCTGACACTGGCTAAATTTTTACAATCTCAAAAGTGAACTTTGGAGGTTCCTTCTCTTAAAGTGACTATTAAAGCGAAATAATTAAAAATATAATCAGCCCCGGGACCCCCAGAACAGGCATCTAGCTCTGCTTTGAAGGTAGGCCTATAACTCCTCGAAGGCCCCTCCAGGACCTGCGCAGATCATAAACGGTTAACAAAGACAAACGTAAACCTAGACTTTTCACGTGTTATATCGATTAAGAAATGACGTAGTATAATGCAGTTAATTCACATATGAAGTAGTTAGGTGAATATTCGATGATGAGCGGTGGGGATCGTAAAGTTTCTTGGAATCCCGTTCTGTTCATTTCCTTGGGTATTCCGAAAGTAATCTATAGAACTAAAATTGTAATTCTACCTTTACGCTTCAAATTTTCCCCATACTTCTTTTTCTTGGATAAATGTACTAAAGTCGAAGACAAGTTCAGTTCAATTCGTCTATCTGTCCATTGCGTCAACACCTACACAACTTGAAAAGTGTACTTCTTTCGTGTATCTCAAGTGGTGCGGCCATTGTTACGCTAGTACTCAGTAGCCGCATTAAGGGGAGAAAACATTATATTTTATTCCATTTTGACCGGCTAAAACTAGGAATTTTTAGGAATTATTTTTTAAGCAATTTGTACAAGACCTGTTGCCTTATCAGCTAATTCTTTCCTTTATTTTCTTTAATAACAAATGCCCGGCTTCGTGGCTAAATGGTTAGCGTGCTGACCTTTGCTCCAGGGGTTCCCGGGTTCGATTCTCGGTGGGGTCGGGGATGTTAACCTTCATTCCGATGGCTCAGGGGGTGTGTGTGTTGCCATAAGCATTAGAAATCATCCTAGGTAGGACCTCACACACGCTCAGGTCGCCTATACAGCGTCAACTCGAAAGACCTGCAACAGGCCTCTTCGGAGGCAACACGCTATTATTATTTAATAACAAATTTATTAGTGGAAATACGCACAAAAGGTCGTTCATCGCGGCTAACAGATTTGTATAGTGCCACAGGAAGTAGTGGAAAATTTGCATAAGCTGCGAGGAAGGGTAGCAGGGAGGTCGGTGGATGCACAGTGGGTCTCCGCCCGTAGGTGGTCACGGCTGTCCGTGGTCCGACAGTTCTGCACTCTGACCGGCTCTGCCGTGGCTCTACACCTCTGCATTCGGGAAACGGGTCAGCGCTGGACCTCATGGCTGTCCTGAGAATGGTTTTCCGTGTTTTTCTATTCTCCTACACTAAGGCGAATGCCGGGACAGTTCCTAGTCTAGGCCACGGCCGCCAACCCCCTCACCTCCGAGCATCTACTTCACCGTTACGAATCTCCCGGCCTGAGAGACGGCGTTACCGTCTAAGAGGCCCGCCTCCCCCTTGAGGGGAGGAATGAAAACATTTCAGTAGTAGTAGCAGGGAGGTTTTTTTTTCAAGGTGCTTGCCGCACGCATTCGTCAGTCTGACTGGCTCTTTAGTATCTGTTAGTTTCTTCGTGTGTAATCAAATACTAAATGATTTTAAGTGTGTAAATCACGCCATAAGTCTATTCAATCGTAATGAATGTGTAATATTGTTCCCTTGCTGAAAGTTGTATTGTATAGTATTTAATCAAAATCATAAAAACCATTATTATTGCACTTAAGTTGGTAAACTGTCAATCTTTACCTCTCTGTCGAGATTCGCCCAGAGAGCATCAAAAACTTACAATTTTATAGTTTGTTTAATTTGTGATGTATAACCCCCCTCCCCCCGCTGCTATGTCCCCACATACTCAGGTACCCCACATTCTAATTCCCAAACGCCGCTACTGCTAGTACTCACATGGTGTTTGCCTGTCTGAACAGTGCTGCGGCCTATAGGATATTCGTTAAAGCCTTCATAACAATACTGTGAACGGACAGAACCGTGGCGTGACATTTCGAATTTGTATTATTGCCTTAAGCCTTCGTATTATGGTGTACGTATCGGGTACTCAAACTCTCGCCATTCTTATTCGTCTGCATAATTTCCATAATGTTATAACAATGTTATTGGCTTTGTGTCCCATTAACTATTTTTATGATATTCCGAGACCGCAACGTGATGGCATTTTGTCCTGAAGGAGTTCTTTTATGTGCTAGCTCCGTATTTTTTTTTTTTTTTTTTTTTAGCACCTTCAAATAACAGAAGTCATAACCAAACAGCAAACACTTGGCTAAATTAAAGAAATCGTTACTAATGCTGTACTGAAGTGTTACTGAGATGGAGATAATTTCTATAAATTAAATTAAGAAATATTAGATTAGGAAATGAAATCTTAAAGGAAGTAGACAAATGTTGTTACTTTTGTAGCAGAATGACTAATGATGGCATTAGTAAGGAGGGTATAAAATGCAGACTAGCACAAGCAAAAAATGCCTTTCTTAAGAAAAGAAATTTGCTCACTTCGAACACTATAGGAATTAGGCAGACTTTTTGAACTTTCGTTTGGAACGTAGCATTGTATGTAAATGAAGCATGGGTGATAACTAACTCAGAAAGAAAGAGAACAGAAGCTTCTGAAATGCTGTGTTACTGAAGAATGCTGAAGGTGAGATGGATAGATCTTATTACGAATGAAGAGTTACTAAATCAAATTGGTGAAAGAAGATCGATTTGGATAAATTTGAGCAGAAGAAGAGATAGAATACGACATATCTTACGACACCCAGGACTTGTTCAATTGGTTTTGGGGGGAAGTGTAGGCGGTAAGAACGGTAGGGGTAAACCAAGGTATGAATTAGATTAGAGCAGATGAAGGATGCAGCAGTTACGTAGAAATGAAAAGGTTAGCACAGGATAGGATTGCAGGGGTGGAAGGTAAAGACTTCTACCATCCGTAACCTCGGCACAAGGGGGGATGGGGGATTGGTTAGATTCAATCCCGGCCGCTTTTGCCCCCAGGAATTAACCTGGTACTAATTTTTGGTGTAGGGTGAGTGAACCTCAGGGCCATGTGAACCTCCGGAAGTGGAAATCTCTTTTCTTAAATTTTACGACTTCCTGACGGGTAATCACGTCCTTCCGGGTGAACCGAGCACGCCTTTGCCGATAATGTAGTAATAGGCACAAGTAATTGTAATATAGTTCAAATGTAATTTTCAAAATAATTTAACCATTAAACCAAACCCTATGACCTACCAAGTGACAGCTACTCAGCCCGAAGGCCAGCAGATTACGGGGTGACGTGTTGCCAGGGTGACGAATCCTCTCGGCCGTTATTATTGGCTTTCTTGACCGGGGCTGCTATCTCACCGTCAGATAGCTCTTCAGTTGTAATCACGTACGCTGAGTGGACTTCGAACCAGCCCTCAGATCCAGGTGAAAAAATCTGAGACCTGGCCGGGAACCGAACCCGGAGCCTCCGGGTAAGATGCAGGCACGCTATCCCTACATCGATTCTTTATCATCAGTTTCTGGTGATCTAAAACTAGGGAAAGGGAGAATTCTATTATGTTCTATTTTGAAGACACATCTACACGTCTGTTTTTATTGTTTGATAACATACAGTATACTTCGTCCATACACATATTGCCATAAGACAAAGCCTACTAAATTTAAAAGAGGTTTTGGAAAATAATAAAAAAGAGACTTTGGAATAAAAAAGAGACTTTGAAATTCAGGGTCCAACTTTACGTTGTAATCTTTTCTTACTTTTTAAAACACCACTCAAGTTTAATCGTCTACTAATGTCATTCCACGCCATCTCTCCAATGACAGTTCGGAACATACCACGTAGTCGAGCAGTTCGCCTCCTTTCTCCCTAGTGTTACCAGCCCAAACTTCGTAACATTTTCGTAACGCTACCCTTTTGTCGGAAATCATCCAGAACAAATCGAGCTCCTTTTCTTTGGATTCTTTTTCCATTTCTCGGATTAAGTAATCCTGGTGATGGTCCCTTACACCGGAACCATACTCAAGTTGGGGTCTTATCAGACACTTATATGCCCTCTCCTTTACATCCTTACTAATAATAATAATGGCGTATGGCCTCCGGAGAGGCCTGGTGCAGGTCTTTTTCTAGAAGACGGCCTATTAGGCGACCTGCATGTCTGTGAAAATGAGGGCCCTACCCAGCATGATTTCTAGTGTTGAATACGCCACATACATCTAGCCCCGAGCCATTGGAATTAACCAATTAAGGTTAAAATCCCCGACCCGGCCGGGAATCGAACCCGGGACACTCTGAACCGAAGGCTGGTGTATGTGATTACCTCATTGCAGATTAAGGAACTTTCACCCCATTAACGCTGTAATTAAACGTGAGAGGGCTTTTTCTACTAGCGAAACTCACAACCTGACTTTTAACCCCGTTTATCATTATACAATTGCCTGCTGTCCACCTCACAACATTGTCGAGGACTTTACGCAGTTGCTCACAATCTTAACTTCCTTATTACTGTATACAGTATGACATCGTCCGCAAGAATCCCTATCTGTGATTTCAGCTCTTTACTCATATAATTTTATATATATATAAGAAAACCTAAAAGTCCAATAATACTGCCTTGAGGATTTCCCCTTTTATTGATTTACTGCATTTATTTACAAACTTCCGCAAAAGGGTGTTGAAAGGTACTGTACTGGTTACTCTGTATGAAAAGTGTTTCTGCCGCCAGTAAAAATAAATATATATCGTATTTTATCGAGTACTGGGTAGCCGATAAATCAAAATGCCGCTCCGCAGTGCGCTCGGCATCACGGCCTGACAGCAGTAGGCTATAGCCGCGCATTCTATTGACCAGAACAATGAAGTTCCAACAAATCCCCAGTTGGTCAATTGCAAGGTCTCTCTAGGGAGGTCAGGTCACGCTACCACAATCCTTTGCGGTCGCGGCCATATTGGGTCTTAAATATCGTTATGTGGGCGTACCCGATATAATGATGTGAGTTATTACTTGTATTTTGAAGGAAAATGGGATACTGTGCCGCACCAAATTGTCAAAATAAGACAACTGACGGAATTAGAGTGTTTCGCTTCCCGAGAGATAAGCAGAGGAGAGCTCAGTGGGTACAAAACTGTAGGCGTGACAAATGGCAACCTACAGATAATTCCGTCTTGTGCGAAGTTAGTGTATTTATACATTCATATTATTCCTAAAGAATCGCAATTTGAACTAACCGGGGCAGATGGACGGAAACTACTCAAGTAGAATTCCATCCCAACAACGTCCCTAATCCACCCAAGTCCTTGACATTTAATAGGAAACCTCCCAAAGAAGGAGAATTGTCTTTCAAAACAAGCAAGAGAAGTAACAGGAAATGTGTAATAGTAGTACTGATGTTTATGAAAATATCCTTACCGGCAGGGTCAGGAATTTTAACCATAATTGGTTAATTTCGCTGGCACGGAGGCTGGGTGTATATGTCGTGTTCATCATCATTTCGTCCTCATCACGACGCGCAGGTCGCCTACGGGCATCAAGACCTGCACCTGGCGAGCCGAACTTGTCCTCTGACGCTCCCGGCACTAAAAGCCATTTCATTCCATTCCTTTTCATGTAGACATACTGCTAGTATCTTTCTAACCCTACATGCAACGTAGAAATGTTTTACAGATATTTTAAATGCTTCTTCCTGTTCCTTTACCAATTACAATCACTTCAAACCAACAATTTGTGTCCAACAATTGTTAATAGCAATCTTATACGGTACTGTAGTTATTATTTACAGCTACATTTCATTAATCTTAAATGCTCTCTAGAGTACATTATATGGCTGGACAAATACTCGCTTCACTCGGACTAACTGTAATTTAACGTACCGTAGCCTAGCATAATATCCTAATGTAATCCCTAAAATAACTCACTGCAAGTTGTAGTTCCTAAATTTTTGAACAAGTTGCCCTCAGAATTGACACACTTGAAAACCAAATACAACTAAAAAAACATGTGAAACTATGGATCATAGATAATAAAATTACAGTTTAAATATTTGTTTATGAATGAAAAATGTACTAAAGACTTATCTATTTTGAGTGATACTTTCAGGGATTAAGAAAAACTCACACCACAGGACAAAATTACAATGCTAATGTAAATATACATACCTTGTTAATGTTGTAAACAGTAAGGATTGCAACATTGTATATAAATGTGAAACAACTACACCGGCAGATAAGCACATCAAGTGCTTTGCAGGTGTAAATAATTGCAAAGATAATGTATAATATCCTACTGCATATTTGCAAATGTATTTTAGATAAGTTATAAATAAATAAAAATAAATTTATTATTATTATTATTATTATTATTATTATTATTATTATTATTATTATTATTATTATTATTATTATTATTATTATTATATTCATAAATGTTAGGACTCAGCTAAGAGCCCCGTGGTCGCCAACCCACGCTCCCTAGTTAGGAGCTCCTGCCGCCACTTTCAGGCGCCTCTTATGACAGGCAAGGGATACCGTGGGTGTTTTTCTATTGCCACCAACCACCATGGAAATCTGTTTTGGGTTGTGACTACGAGGCCCTTAGCTGAGTCTTGACATTGCTTTCACTTACTTGTGTCAGGCTCTCACCTGTTCTAGCCCATCCGACCTCCTTTGGTCAACGCTTGTTTTTTTCCGACTGCGACGGCATTAGCGCATTGGAGGTCTGTGAAGTTTTTCATTTCCACGCACTTTGTGGTCTTCATCTTTCTTTGGCCGATACCTTCATTTTTCGAAGTGTTGGAGCCCTTCCATTTGTTTTCTTCTGATTAGTGTTTATAGAGGATGGTTGCCCAGTTGTACTTCCTCTCAAAACAAAAATCACCACCACCACTTTGTACTATATAGCTGCATGGGTTATCAATAAACTAGTGAAGAGTAGCTAAGAACATCACTCTTGTTGCATATGTGCAGAATATTTTTGCCTTAGAACCCAAAGATAACAATAAATAATTTAATGCACTCAAGAGGCATTCAGTGTTTGCCAACATACTGGGGTAACATTTTAGAAAGGCAGTATCGGTAATTACTTTCTTAATAAAGGAAACGCTGAAGGTAATTTATTACAACTGTGTTTTAGTACTTTAATTACAGTACTTCAAGTTCAGTATTTCACGTACCGGTAATCATAATATGACACAGTTACTGTACAGATTTCTATGTTTCTGTCAATAAGATTACGTATTTGACAGAAGATATTAATAACAAACCCAGTAAGGAAGTAAAAGAGTAGGAGATGAGCTTCTCTGTTGATTCTTGTTTCTAAAAAAAAAAAAAAAAAAAAAAAAAGCTCTGTTAATTAATTATCTTCCTATTCAAATAGTTGTGAATGTATTCATATCATTTATGTGTTATACAGTTATATATACATGAATAGTAGATGCCCAATTAAATTCTTTATGAAAAATAGTTGGTATTTTGTTCTTATTTCGATGTACGATACCGAAATTCTCTAAATTCAAATACACTTGCATTTGGTTACGCTCGCTTAAAGACCCAATATGGCGGCTCCATAAGTAGCATTCGTGACTTGACCTCCCTAGACAGACCTTGGTCAATTGCACTGTACGTAAACGCTACCTAGTGAGACAAATCTGTACGAAGCAGTTGAGCTTAGCGCCAAGAGATAGCGGTAAGTGGTAGATTAGAAGGAAATATTAACTTGATCAAATGTTATAGGTAAAGTTTCTTCGCATACTTCTGAATTTAATTAGACAAAACAATGAAAGCAAAGAAATATCAAAGAATAGCCTTGCAATATCCCGTTCTGAAAGCATAACTAAATTTTAATAACTTCTGTCAATGTGCCTTGTATAGGTACCGGTACCGTAGTTCGTGAAGTTTGTAGCGTGATACCTATGTAAATACAGTACTTTAAACTGCTTCTGATTTGTAGCGATTCTCTATTTTCGTAGTGGGTTCTCTCAATATTTATGCTCAGAGGCGTAAGGGCTGCCTACACAAAACAAAATTGAGCCTCATCAAAGAAAATCTGTAAAATTTGTCAGTAACGCATACGGTATATATTTTACTACAGCACATACAAATTACCGTATATATCCCTTTAATACATGAAAAGCGATCAAGTGGCCACGTGGTTTGGATCACGTAGCGATCAGCTTGCATTCGACAGATAGTGGGTTCAAACCCCACTGTCGACAGCCCTGAAGATGGTTTTCCGTGCTTTCCCATTTTCACACCAGGCAAATTCTGGGGCTGTGCCTTAATTAAGGCCACGGTCACTTCGTTCCCACTCCTAGACCTTTCTTATCCTATAAGATCTATCTGTGTCGCGCGACGTAAAGCAAATTGTACTATTGGATTTTATTTTTAAAAACTAAATATTTTAGTCCGTCTCTGTGGTGTAGTGGTTAGCGTGATTAGCTGCCACCCCTGGAGACCCGGGTTCAATTCCCTGCTTTGCCACGAAATTTGAAAAGTAGTACGAGGGCTGGAACGGGGTCCACTCAGCCTCGGGAGGTCAACTGAGTAGAGGTGGGTTCGATTCCCACCTCAGCCATCCTACAAGTGGTTTTCCGTGGTCTCCCACTTCTCCTCCAGGCAAATGCCGGGACGGTACCCAACTTAAGGCCACGGCCGCTTCCTTCCCTCTTCCTTATCTATCCCATCCAATCTTCCCATCCCCCACCAAGGCCCCTGTTCAGCATAGCAGGTGAGGCCGCCTGGGCGAGGCACTGGTCATACTCCCCAGTTGTATCCTCCGATCCAAAGTCTCACGCTCAAGGACACTGCCCTTGAGGAGGTAGAGGTGGGATCCCTCGCTGAGTCCGAGGTAAAAACCAACCCTGGAGGGTAAGCAGATTAAGAAAGAAAGAAAGAAAGAAATATTTTACAGGCACTGAAATACATATAAATAAGTATATGTATGCTTCTGTTTATGGTTTTTTTTTTTTTTAACTTCACTTTACTCACATCAGAGTCTAATGAAACTAGACCACGCGACGTGCTTTCTGGAATGCAAAGGTATTAATTATTTCACTGACATATTCGATGTTGAGGTGGCTGAGGTCACCGAGTCTGTATTGGGTCATGGTCATATAATTTCTTAACTCTTTAAACGTTCTATTTTCGACTACGATCGTTAGATAGAAGAACCATTGACAAGCAGAGTTAGAACCAAATAAAACGCCATGCGTAAATCTGAGTTTGAGTTTTCTAATGCTAATAACTTTGTAATCAGCTGCAGAGGCTGTCAAGGTGACAATTTTTTTTACAGCGTTTTGAAAGGGTGTTGGTGTTTTGAGAGAAGTCGGTGCTAGACTCAATACAAACCGAGCGAGTTGGTCGTGCGGTTAGGGGCGCGTAGCTGCGAAATTGCATTCGGGAGATAGTGGGTTCGAACCCCACCGTCGTCAGGCCTGAAGATAGTTTTCAGTGGTTTCCCATTCCCACACCAAGCAAATGCTGGGGGTGTACCTTGATTAAGGCTACGGTCGCTTCCTTTACACTCCTAGCCCATTCCTATACCAACGTCGCCATAAGAATTACCTGTGTCGTTGCGACGTAAAGAAACTGGTAAAAAAGGAAACTCAATACAATATTAGTAACTGCAGGTAGATGCAACCACCTGATAATACCTGACAATAATTCTGATGCTTGCTTGTTGTTTAAAGGGGCCTAACAGCTAGGCCATCGGCCCACAATAATTCCTCTACTTACAAATTGTAAACATATTTTGTTCAACCCATTCAATAAAAACATCGTGATGTCTAGGGCTCGGATTCGAGCATATTGGCATACGAGTTGGCCGTGCGCTCAGGGGCATGCGGCTGTGAGCTTGCATCCGGGAGATAGTGGGTTCGAATCCCACTGTCGGCAGCCTTGAAGATGGTTTTCCGTGATTTCCCATTTTCACAGCAGACAAATGCTGGGGCTGTACCTTAATTAAGGCCATGGCCGCTTCCTTCCAACTCCTAGACCTTTCCTATCCCATCGTCGCCATAAGACCTATCTGTGTCGGTGCGACGTAAAGCAACTAGCTGAATAGTACACATTGAAAGAAGCCTTTCGGCGGTATTTTCATCTCTCTGGGACCAACAGAATTTAAATTTATCGTTGCATATAAATGCATAAAACCGCGGTTTTCATAATAGAAGCATATAAATGCATATTCTTGTGGTTTACGTCTAAATAGTTTGTTTTTCTTCGAATTTCCCCCCGAATTCGGGCCCTGGCCATCCTTAAGGTTCGAAAACAGAAATAATTACTGAAAAGCCTATCTGGTGCGAATAATAGAAACGCAGGTTTTTAACATTTAGTGAGGTCATTCACACACCCTAATTGGGCTCTGCGGGATTAGAGTGCGATTCGTCAGATAAGCTCTGGAAGCCCCAAGCATCCTTTCACTTTGAAATGTGAGGGCGTTTTAGTGGTGTGGCTATTTTGGGAACCAGTATTGTTTAGGTGGCTTTTCCCATGAAGTGATGGAAGATCCGACCCGGTCAAGTGAAGTTTCTGCATTCTACTCTCAGTTCTCAGTTCGTAATCTATCCGTGCATACCTATCGAGTTCTTGTGATTTCTAAGTACACGATACCTAAAGTTAAGGAATGTCTGAGTGTTTTACTCCGACGATGTGCAAAGGAAGACCCTGATCGTTTTCTACTGACGAAAAAATTAATTCTGCAAAATGTGCGAAAAAGAGGTAAGTTCTTATTAACATTTTCACATCTTCGTTCTTAAAGATGTTACTGGTCAAACAGTTGAAATTTCAAGTAAGCCGTATGTGCAGCATACGGTGCGTACCTACTAGGTAAGTAGAGAGAAGTCTAAGAATTCGAAGTGTAGACCCGTTAGATCCTCAGATTTTACATTTCCGAGGCGGAAATTGATATTTGGATTTGCTGGTTTTTCATGGGATCGTTGAGAGGGTGCCCGTATTTCTACTGAAATATTTGAAAATAATTTCATAGTCCACAATGCTTTACTTTTGTTCATTCAATGTATTTTTTCTCACTTATGCGTACCGGTACTTACCTATTTATTTTCAGATCAAGATTTCGAAAGGTTTTCAATTTTCCCAACATAAAGCCACAAGTGGGAACTCAGCAAAAGTCGAAGAATTTAAAAGGAAATCGAATAAACAAGCGCTGATACAACCTTTGTTCAATCAGCAACAGCACTCGGACGAGTTCTCTTCCAGAGTTTGTAGGGCGCTCTTAAGCGCCAACATACCCCTCTACAAGGTCGAACATGCTGAGATTAGAGCTCTCTTCAAGGACTTTGCCTCATGAGTCGACCCTATGTAAAAAATACGTTTCACCGGGCGAGTTGGCCGTGGGGTAGGAGTTCGCAGCTGTGAGCTTGCATCCGGGAGATAGTGGGTTCGAACCCCACTGTCGGCAGCCCTGAAGATGGTTTTCCGTTGTTTCCCATTTTCACACCAGGCAAATGCTGGGGCTGTACCTTAATTAAGACCACGGTCGCTTCCTTCCAACTCCTAGCCCTTTTCTATCCCATCGTCGCCATAAGACCTATCTGTGAAGGTGCGACGTAAAGAAACTAGCAAAAAAAAAAAAAAACGTTTCTTCAGAGTATGAAAAGGTATGAATTCATGCACGATTTCCGTATTCCGCATTCTCGTTTAAACAATTTAGAAGTAATTTGAACATGGATCCGGCTCTGCCGTAAGTATGGTAATCTCTCGATAATACCTTCATTCCATGAAGAAAATTCATTCAGGTACTTTTTTCACCAGGTTCTACACGCAATCAGGGACGACATCGGGAGCCACCCAATTTGGTTGTCTATCGACGAGACCACAGACAGTTGTGGAAGATACATGGCCAACGTTATTGTTGGAAAACTCGGTCCCAGTGACCCGGGGAAGGGCCACCTAATTCTGTGCAGGGAGCTAAATGTGACAAACCATGGTACCTTTGTGCGAACAGTGTAAGCAGCTCCGCGTAAGTATATATTTTTGATAATTTATTTTTCGAGCGTTTCGCCAAAGAAGAATAAGTACAGTCTGGCTATAATTTCAATGCATTACGTATGCTCAGTGAAGACTGTGATAGTTAAATATATCTTGCAGTCGTACGACATGTCAGAATCCCATTAACTGAACGGTTCACCCTTCATTTCATGCATTCCTGTGTCAGGCTTGCTGTGGCCAACCTTTCCAGATGAGGAGGTAAACAAAGTACTCACATTGGTGACTGACGCTGCTCCCTACATGATTAAGGCTGGGAAGAGCCTCAAGCTTCTCTAGCCGGAGATGTTACATGTTACTTGTCTTGCCCATGCAATGCACAAAGTTGCTGAGGAGCTGCACGAAAAATCGTCCATCGTCAACAGTGTCATTTCTTCAGTGAAGAAAATTTTCGTCAAGGGTCCTTCTCGCATCCGTGCCTTCCAGACGATGCATCCAGAGCTTCCTTTACCTCTCGAGCCCATATTTACGCGATGGGGAACTTGGATCTTTGCTGCCTTTTATTACGCTGAAAATCATAGGGCAATTGAAAAGGTAAGACTGTTTGAAATGTTTAAAATCTTCTCATTTTCGAGGTTTTCTCTATCATTATTTTCATACCTTTTATGTTTACTCCATCATACGGCGCCTAATTTTGTAATTTTCTCAGTTATTCTCCTCGGCTAATGTTTTTCAATTATATTTTTTCTAGGTGATCAATACGTTTGATGAGGCGGACAGCAAGTACATCGCAAAAGCTAAGGCTGCTTTTGAAATGAAGGGCTTGATGCCATCCATGACTTTCATAAAAGCCTACATAAGCGTCATGGAATCGCGAGCGATGGAGTTGGTTGAAGTGGTCGCTACAGTATAAGAAGTCATCCAAGAAGCCGACCCGTGGCCTGGAGAGACTGGGAAAACCGTGAAACAAAAGGTGGAGTTCGTTCTGGCTCGAAATCCCGGCTGGAGTGCAGCGTTCGACTTGGAGAGAATGCTGCGTGGAGAGTCTGCACCGTCAGAGGATTTTCCGAACTACTCTGCACAGGAAGCAGCATCATTAAAGTATTTACCTTTCGTGTCAGTTGACGTCGAAAGATCGTTCTCATCATTGAAACTTTTATTGACTGATTTAAGAATACCATTCAAAACTGAAAACATAGAAAAAGTTCTTGTTGTACAGACCAATGCAGATCTACTTCATTGAGTCGCCTAACTCTGAACATTTTGTAAATGAACTTTTAAACTGTAACTTTTATAAGAAAACTTCTCATATAATACTTGAAACTTGAATGCGAGTATATCGCAGTGTATCATACATACAATTATAAAATAAAGCTTGTATATTGTACCCGTAAAAATGTGTTCATATCTTTAAGGCGCTTGATATTAAATGAACGAGCATGATTCTTAATCTCGGTTGTGGCTTTATCATAGGAGCTGGTACAGAGAGAGGTATAGTTATCAAATTGAGAGATTATTTTGATAAATTGAGTTTATTGATCATCAAAAGCAAGTTCATATCACCTTCATACAGCAGCGTGGAAATGTCGTGGCTGGTTGGTACCTCCAAGTCCTGGGATGGTGCTGGACATCGACTGGGCAGGGACCACACCTGCTCGGATGAGGAGTTCTGGAAGTGTCTCGACGTTCTGGAAGTCTCGAAGACTGGTACGCGTTCCTGGGTTCGATTCGAGACGTAATTCACACCTGAATTTCCTGTTCGGCACTCCACACATTCAGGGCACTGTCTGAACAGATATGACCTTTTAATTATGATTACTGCAAAAACGTTCTAGAATAATCACTCGAAGAACAAGTACTGGTAGAAATGCAAATTCATAAGGCAAGCTCACTGTAAGTCAGGATGTTCTAGAGGATTACTGTTACTGCAGTCCTAAATGCACAGTTCTGAAGGTTTAAAACATATTGGCAATGAACTGAATAAGTAGCACTCGGAAACTGTCCTGTTGCATTAATAAGCGAAGTGAATAGCCATTAAAGAAAATAATATTTGAAATAAAAAGTCTGACTTCATAAATTATGGATCACTCAAAATACTGGAAAGTTCTAGGCTTTAGGGAAATGCGATATGCGTATTCCGAATTGTCACAGTCTTTAAGAATCAAAACATAAGTCCCTGTGCAGCACTTGGAAAGCATTGCATATTTCACAATTAAACGTAATGTTTAATGTCCCCTAAGTTCACTGTTCCAGAAATTGATTCAAAAATATAAGTTCGCGTAAGTTCAATGCGATACACAACACACGTGAAAATTCAATCGTCGTCGAATAAGTAAGTCCTTATGTGGCACTTAAGAAAAAAACAAAGTTCCAATGTGTAGAAATAACAAAGTTCCAATGTGCAAAAATGTTAAAGTCCCAACACGACACTCGAAGAAAATAAAGTTCCGTGACAATGTTCCAGTATGTCACCTTAAGAAAATAATAGAGTCTTATCGCGACACTCGGCGAAAATAACTAAGTTCCAATGAGACGCTTCAGGAAAAAAAAACAAAGTTCTTATATGACACTTTAACAAAACATCAAAGTCCAATCACGACACACGAAAAAAACAAAGTCCCAATGTGGCAATATGACAAAGTTCTAATACGATGCTCTCAAAAGTAAAGTCCCATTCAGGCACTTCAAGAATATGACAAAGTCTTGATACAACACTTAGAGAAAATACCGAACTTGGATTTCGCAGACTGTCGACTAGAAGTTCGACACGCACAACACTTCTCTTGTCACCCGTGTCACAGAGACGGCGGAGTGACAGACACTGAATTCGTAGGTCGGGTGGTCTTCCTTTTATACACGTCCGCATGGAAGTGTCTAGAACTCGGGTACTATCTACCCTTATAACTTCTATAATACTCGGTGGATTTTCTTGAAATCTGAAGAGATGATGTCCGTTGTAAGGGCCTTTAAGATGGCAGTGTCAAAATAGCGATAAATTAGCTCAAAATGTACTTTTGAGGACGAGCTGGATCATTACCATATATGGTAGCGGATAGCTGGCTTACGGCGGCCACGTCACTCGCTGGGTACGTCACTGCGTTCGGCGGGCTGCCTACCTTCCATCTCGCGCGAAGTTCAACAAACATACTTCGGACTTCTGTCGTAGCGGTGTTCCCGGCACATGTCCCCCACTCTTAGGGCAAAGAAAATTCGACAAGGATTTTCTTTAGGCTTCTCTCTCGAAGTATGTTTTTAGGCTAGAAGCGTTATATATTCCCTCGGCGGTTCCATGATGTGTGTTCTTGCTTATGTTCTGTATCTCCATACTATGGAATAGGGACGTGTTTTATAAGTGGAAGTATCCTTGACATCTAAATGATATTTAAAATCTCGGATCTCTCCGGGTTTATCATTGAACACGTCTGGATAAGTTTCGAAGATTTCCTTGACTGAATCCGCAACGTCTTTGTTGGCCACTGGGTCTTCAATCACACTGATTACGGAGCTGACATAGTCTGGACCGTCGTCGTACATCTCATCTATCAGGGGTACATCTTCGACGGGTCCCACTTCTTCGGGATCACCCTCTTCATCTCCGACTGGTGCAGCATCGCTATTTCCACCATCGAATTCTTCTTGCGGGGTATCTATCCCTTGTATCCGACCGTCGTCTCCTTCGATCAGCTGTAATTCTACAGGGTCAACGTTATAAAATGTAATGACATTTGCTGTGTAATCAATCACTCCTCCATATTTGATGAGAAAATCCGATCCAAGGATAACATTGAATTTCATCTGAGAGATTACTAGAAAAACGTGCTCAAAATGAACATGTCCCACGATGAATTCCATAAACGCCTGTAGTTTACATTTAATGCACTTATCTGGAACAATCCCTTTGATCCTAAGTTGGGAAACAGGCATCACAAGTACATCACGTCTCTCCTTTATGGCTTCTAATAGTCTGGCTGAAATAAGTGAGGCTTGAGCTCCTGAATCTACCAATGACATAACTTTAATATTGCCAACCCTAATGGTGATTACTGGCAAGCTACGTTGGATTCTTAGCCTAGACGGTGTCATATTTTCATGGAGTAGTTCCGAGTCCTCTACGTGTCAATAATGTACCTGAGTTACGCAGAGCGGCTCTTCCCTCCTTCCATTTTCAGGCAATCTTCTTAAGAAAACATTGGAGGTTTTTTTTTTTGCACCCGTTGTGTTAGGGTTCGGGGCAGGCGTTTCGTTTTTCTTACCAGCGGCTTGCTGATACTCTAGCGAGGCGGCTCCTTCTTGATCCTCGCCCTTTCGCTGTTCTTTCAAGTACTCTTGAGTATCTCGCCATCGTCTATTCAATTCATCTCGATAAGAAACCCTATCCTCTACTTGTTGGGCCTCTGTTGGCTTTTTCCATGTTAATCTATTTTGGTATGGCGCTTTCCCTCGGTCCGGCCGTCCTTTATACCCTCGATATCGGGTAGGTGTGTTTCGTGATATAGGCCGTTCCTCTGGTACTTCCGGATCTGGACGTCCTTGTGTCACAATGGCGACAGGACTGGTAGTCATTTCTTTAGTCTTACTCCCTTTCGGTAAAGATTGAGCGTGGGCTGTGTCCAATCTACGAAGTAGCCCATCCATTTGTTCTAAAGATTGTATGTTAGCAGCTACCAAAATCTCCTGAACTTGGGCTGGGAATTGCAACGTGATCGCCTGGATCAGCTCTTGCTCAGGCAATGGTGGATCCAAAAATTGCATCTTCTTAAGTTGCCCGATGAAATAATCTGAGTAACGGGATGAGTTTATAGAAGTATTGTACTTCTTAGCATACAACTGCAACTTAATTAAATGTTGCGTCTCTGAATTCCAAAACCGCTTCAATAGAGCTTCCTTGAATTCAGAATAAGTGTTAAAGCAAGATTTAAAAGCGGAATACCATGATAGAGCGCGTCCCTCTAGTAACTTGGAAACGACACGAAGCTGTCGATCAGGACTGATTTTATTTTCTTGAAAATATTCTTCAGTGTTGAGTAAAAATTCCCTAGCGGTGTATTCCTCCTTCCCAGAGAATTTAGCAGGTTTTTCATCGGTCATTCGGATGATAGTGGTAATGTTTGCGTTTTCATTAGTTTTTAATAGACTAGAAGAAAATAAGGGAATATCCTTCAGTTCTAAATTAGAGACTTTACTACCAAGGGCTTCTATCTGTTCTTGTAGTTCTGTTGTAACATCCTTCACCTGTTGTTTAATAGTATCTTCTACTACCTTAACTTCATCTTGGAGATCCTTTTTTAATTCGGATACGTCTCGACATATACGCGTAACCTGAGTGTGTGTAGTATCTAATTGAGATATAAATTTTTTATCAAACTCTCCCTGTTTACTCTTTATAAGACTGACTTCATTGTTTACTCTTTGAATGTCATTTTTAAGCGTATCTCTAAGATTCTCCTGAATAGAGGCTATTTTAACCTGGGCTAAAGATAATTGTGAATGTGATTCCTGTAACTGAGTTTTTAAGCCTTCCATCTCTTTAGCAATTGCCTGAGAAGTGGGGAGAATGGCTTTGAAGTCATCTTTAAGAAGAGCTACAACTTGGGTTTTAATTTCTTCTTTCATGACCTCCATGTTACTTTTCAATTGGTCATTGATTTCGGAAAATTTTTCATCTACCCTAGCGTTTGCGAGCACCAGCCTGAGTAAGCCTTTGTTCTAGGTTGGCATTCGTTTCTACAAACTTCTTATCTACTTCAGCATTAATTTGAACTATGGATTCCCTAAACTGACGTTCAAGATTAGAATTAGACTCATTTAATTGTTCTCTCAATGACTGTTCAAGATTAGAATTAGACTCATTTAATTGTTCTCTCAATGACTGTTCAAGATTAGAACTGGACTCAGTAAGTCGGTGTTCTAAGTTTTCATTTGCTACTTTCATACTAAGCCTAAGGGCTTCAATCGCTGCCATAATCTCCTCCATTTTATTAAAATATATAACGCTAGTACCAAGTACAGAAATAATGATTGACACACTTCAAAAAAAATTGAAAGATTTTCGAAACTTGCATTCAGTCAAAAGTTCAAAGTTTTAAGTCCTAGTGCCAATGTTTCAACACACATTAATTAAACCAAGTCTTTGCAAATCACCTCTACCAAATCACTTATATTATGCACTTATATTTCAGTTAAGTTAGTGTCCACTGAAATTTGAAAACACTCCTATTCTGATTGAATTTAGTCACCATAGTTGAGCTGTATGTAAGTCTTTCATGTTAAGCTCCAATGAAATCTGGCCCCTAAAGGTGGGCGCCACGTATACTACCTCCTCTCTGTACCCGTAAAAATGTGTTCATATCTTTAAGGCGCTTGATATTAAATGAACGAGCATGATTCTTAATCTCGGTCGTGGCTCTATCATTGGAGCTGGTACAGAGAGAGGTATAGTTATCAAATTGAGAGATTATTTTGATAAATTGAGTTTATTGATCATCAAAAGCAAGTTCATATCACCTTCATACAGCAGCGTGGAAATGTCGTGGCTGGTTGGTACCTCCAAGTCCTGGGATGGTGCTGGACATCGACTGGGCAGGGACCACACCTGCTCGGATGAGGAGTTCTGGAAGTGTCTCGACGTTCTGGAAGTCTCGAAGATTGGTACGCGTTCCTGGGTTCGATTCGAGACGTAATTCACACCTGAATTTCCTGTACGGCACTCCACACATTCAGGGCACTGTCTGAACAGATATGACCTTTTAATTATGATTACTGCAAAAACGTTCTAGAATAATCACTCGAAGAACAAGTACTGGTAGAAATGCAAGTTCATAAGGCAAGCTCACTGTAAGTCAGGATGTTCTAGAGGATTACTGTTACTGCAGGCCTAAATGCACAGTTCTGAAGGTTTAAAACATATTGGCAATGAACTGAATAAGTAGCACTCGGAAACTGTCCTGTTGCATTAATAAGCGAAGTGAATAGCCATTAAAGAAAATAATATTTGAAAGAAAAAGTCTGACTTCATAAATTATGGATCACTCAAAATACTGGAAAGTTCTAGGCTTTAGGGAAATGCGATATGCGTATTCCGAATTGTCACAGTCTTTAAGAATCAAAACATAAGTCCCTGTGCAGCACTTGGAAAGCATTGCATATTTCACAATTAAACGTAATGTTTAATGTCCCCTAAGTTCACTGTTCCAGAAATTGATTCAAAAATATAAGTTCGCGTAAGTTCAATGCGATACACAACACACGTGAAAATTCAATCGTCGTCGAATAAGTAAGTCCTTATGTGGCACTTAAGAAAAAAACAAAGTTCCAATGTGTAGAAATAACAAAGTTCCAATGTGCAAAAATGTTAAAGTCCCAACACGACACTCGAAGAAAATAAAGTTCCGTGACAATGTTCCAGTATGTCACCTTAAGAAAATAATAGAGTCTTATCGCGACACTCGGCGAAAATAACTAAGTTCCAATGAGACGCTTCAGGAAAAAAAACAAAGTTCTTATATGACACTTTAACAAAACATCAAAGTCCAATCACGACACACGAAAAAAACAAAGTCCCAATGTGGCAATATGACAAAGTTCTAATACGATGCTCTCAAAAGTAAAGTCCCATTCAGGCACTTCAAGAATATGACAAAGTCTTGATACAACACTTAGAGAAAATACCGAACTTGGATTTCGCAGACTGTCGACTAGAAGTTCGACACGCACAACACTTCTCTTGTCACCCGTGTCACAGAGACGGCGGAGTGACAGACAATGAATTCGTATGCCATGCCATCCCCATGTTCGATGCATTGAGCCGTAGGCTCAATGCGAGAACTTTTTAGCCCGTCGACCGATACCGGTCTTGAGCGCTATGTCTATAATATTTAATCCCATGGCTGTAATATTGCTAGTGAATGGGGTTAGGGTGAGAATCTAGACAATCTTTGGCCAGAGTATGGCCGGGCGCTTGAGCGCTGTGTTTCGTAGGTCGGGTGGTCTTCCTTTTATACACGTCCGCATGGAAGTGTCTAGAACTCGGGTACTATCTACCCTTATAACTTCTATAATACTCGGTGGATTTTCTTGAAATCTGAAGAGATGATGTCCGTTGTAAGGGCCTCTAAGATGGCAGTGTCAAAATAGCGATAAATTAGCTCAAAATGTACTTTTGAGGACGAGCTGGATCATTACCATATATGGTAGCGGATAGCTGGCTTACGGCGGCCACGTCACTCGCTGGGTACGTCACTGCGTTCGGCGGGCTGCCTACCTTCCATCTCGCGCGAAGTTCAACAAACATACTTCGGACTTCTGTCGTAGCGGTGTTCCCGGCACAATATAAAGATATGTTATTGGTTTTTCGTGTCATTTATTCCCTTTCTATAGTTTTTAATGGTGTTTTTCGAGCATATTCTGCATATTTAACCGCATATAATGAGTTTTTCGAGCATATCGATGGAGCATGTAATGGGGTTTTCGAACATATCTATCGAGCATATAACACATGGTGTTCGAGCATATCTGGAGATTTTATCGAGTATATCGAACCGAGCCCTAGTGATATCACATTTCCTGTACAGAATTATATTTGGGTGAATTTATTTATTTATTTATTTATTTATTTATTTATTTATTTATTTATTTATTTATTTATTTATTTATTTATTTATTTATTTATTTATTTATTTATTTATTTATTTATTTATTTATTGCAGCGTAAGTCTGTGTAGGCTCCCTTAAGTCCTGGGCCCGCCTCCATTACTGACCCTGCAGGTCCCAAAGTTACTCCACTGTATTTCCACTGTATTATGTTCTTCTTTTTCCTTTGTAGAAAATTATCTTTACCGTCTTCTGCAGGTTAATGTTATGAATCTCTCTATATCACTAGCTTCTTGAAGGTTGCCTGGGTGTTCAGCACGCCTGTAGCCAACCAGGTCATCTGCGTACACGTAAACTTTCACTTATTCGCCTTCGTTCCTTATTTTTACTACTACTACAAAAACTTTTCCATTCCGTCCTTGAAGGGTACCGTTGGCCTCCTAGACGGTAACGCATCTCTCAGGCCAGGGAGATGTGATACGGTGAAGGAGATATTCGGAGAAGATGAGGGGGTTGGCGACCGTAGCCTATACTAGGAACTGTCCCGCCATCGGCCTTAGTGCATGAGAATGGAAAACCGCGGAAAACCATTCTCGGGACAGTCGGAGTGCAGAGCCGTCGAACCACGGATCAGCCGTGGCCACCTATAGACCGATGCCCACTCTGCAAGCACCAACTTTTATTCTCTCTCTCTCTCTCTTAAGCTTGCAACTGCTATATTGGAGAACGCGCCCTGTCATACGCCTTTCATCTGTACACTTGGGTTCGAGAGAGATAGCGTCGTCGGCGGGTGCCTAGACGGGGTGGCCAAGGTAGATCCGTGGCTGTGCAACTCTGCATTGCGACCGACCAACCGAGCAGAGGACCGGTGGCTGAGCCCGCTGTACTGGTCCTCTCCATCGGCCGTCCTGAGAATTGTTTTCTATTCTCCTGCACCAAGGTGGGACACCGAGACAGATCCTCCTGTAGGCCTACACCACAGCCGCCGCCCCTTCTTTCTTCTCCACATCACCTTCGCCATAAGAAATCTTTTGGCCTGATAGAGGCCTTGAACCTCTAAGTGGCTCCCCATACCCATTCAGAGTACGAAATGAAAACTTGAGTAGTTAGATATAAACAGTATTGTCCATCCTTCGTCGTACTGAACGCTTCTACTATCAAGTGTCAGAATTACACTCTTACACCATTATCTGTCACAGTAGTTAATAGCCTCTTAAAAGTGTGGTCAGCCAAGCAGACCGACAAGTGTTTCGTAAGGTTTCACCTCCGAACATGTCTTCTCGCCTCGCTTTGAGGTTCGTGACTCCATTTCTCGGAGGCGATTTTTGGGTGGAGGCATGGGAGGCCGTAGCCTCCTTCACTTGTATTTCAGAAGCATTCAGATTTTCCTGTGAAACAATCGAGGACGTAATTTATTTCCTGTCAGAAGTTCACGGCCAAACTACATACTCTTTTGTTTGGATTCCTCCCACGTAGCTAATAATAAAGTAATATTTTCATATGAATAGGGTCCGACTCGTTGGCTGAATGGTCAGCTTACTGGCCTTCGGTTCAGACGGTCCCGGATTCGATTCCCGGCCAGGTCGGGGATTTTAATTCTTCTGGCTCGGGGACTAGGAGTCTGTGTCCCTCCCAACACTATCGTCTTCATAATCAGACAACATACCACAGTACCAACCACCACAGAAACACGCAATAGTGATTACAACCCTCCATATAGGGTTGGCGTCAGGAAGGACATCCGGCCGTAAAACAGGGTCAAATCAACATATGTTACGCAGTTCGCACCCGCGAAAAGCGGTAGAAGACAAAGAAGAAGAGTTTTCATGTGAACAGGGTGACCAGATGCATACAGATAAAAGAAATGGAGACCAAAACTATTTAGAAAGGAGGACAATACCAGAAACTTCTCCACTGAAAGTCTAAATTTGGACTTATACATTCTATTTTTACATACATATCGGAAAAAAAGTATTCATTTCCATATTCTACAGTAAATTATTAAAACATTCAAACAATGAGACTACCTAATTTACACACCTTGATGGTACTTTTCTGAAGATCCAATTGCCTTTAGGAGTTTGGCTTGTCTAACATATAAAAAAGATTCACATGTAAATTTCTTGAAATACTTTGCCCATTTCTGACAAGGTAAGATGTTAAATTCAGGCTCATTACTGCTCTCATTTAGGGATTGTTTAAAATCGCAGAACTGAAGTATTCGTAGCATGATTCATTCAATAACATAGCTTCCTCCATAAAAATACGAATTTCTTTATCTTTATCAGCACGGTGCAGTCCGAAAGCGAATGTGGACACTATAACAGGGAACACTAAATGGATTGCATGTATCGTTGGAGTCAAGATAAGAACCGAGGAAAGTATCCTTCCGTAAATATCCTTAATACGCCGGTTATCACCTGTCCCTTGTTTGGGCCGATGACCTAAATGTTAGGCTCCTTTAAACAACAAGCATCCTGTCCCTGTCACGCTGTCAGCTGTCACACGTTAACATAGCAATGTTCTGATGGGCTATTGCTGAGAGAAGAGCATGTAATACTTCTTTCTTTGTTTTTTCTTTCTTTCATTCTTTCTTTCTTTCTTTCTTTCTTTCTTTCTTTCTTTCTTTCTTAATTAATATGTTTACCCTCCAGGATCGATTTCTCCCTCGAACTCAGCGAGGGATCTCACCTCTACCGCCTCAAGGGCAGTGTCCTGGAGAGCGAGACTTTGGATCGGGGGATACAACTGGGGAGGAGGACCAGTACCTCGCCAAGACTGATCACATGCTATGCTGAACAGAGGCCTTGTGGGGATGGGAAGATTGGAAGGGATAGACAAGGAAGCGGGCGTGGCCTTAAGTTAGGTACCATCCCGGCATTTGCCTGGAGGAGAAGTGGGAAACATGGAAAACCACTTCGAGGATGGCTGAATAGGAAATCGAACCCTCCTCCACTCAGCTATCTGAGGGGATCCCGTTCCAGCCCTCGTACCACTTTTCAAATTTCTTGCCAGAGTCGGGAATCGAAGCCCGGCCTTCGGGGCTGGCAGCTAATCACACTAACCACTACACCACAGTAGCGAACATAAGGACACTGATACAAGTGAATTATGTTGATATTCAGATTGCAGTACACTACAAAATCTTACATTAAAATACAGAACAAGAACAGTACGATGAAGGTCAACAGTTTTACAGCGAATGGTATGTTCAGTTTACGATCTAAAATCCAACTTTTGAGGCTTCTTAGAAAATGGATTCATCAGATCTGTTGGTTCTATTTATTTATTTATTTATTTATTTATTTATTTATTTATTTATTTATTTTGCTATTTGCTTTACACATAGGTCTTATGGCGATGATGGGATAGGAAAGGATTAGGAATGGGAAGGAAGCGGCCGCGACCTTAATTAAGGTACAGCCCCAGCATTTGCCTGCTGTGAAAATGGGAAACCATGGAAAACGATCTTCAAGGCTGCCGACAGTAGAGTTCGAACCCACTATCTCCCGGATGCGAGCTCACAGCTGCGCGCCCCTAATTGCACGGTCAACTCCCCCGGTATTTAAAACTTATCAAGCGTCTGATGATAATAGCTAGCCTCTAAATGGCGAGGGAGATTCATCACTAGGGCTCGGATGTTTAGGAAAAGTCATATTTTCTTCTTTGTCTCTATTTTCTTGCCTGATTGGATTTTGGTGCAATTCAGGTGAAAATCATCACAATTAAGTGATTTTTATTTGTCATATAAATGCATATTTTGGCTATTTTTTGTCATAAGGTCATATTTTGACCCATTTTTGTAAAAACGTCATATTTCTGTCATATTTCGGCGGTCTGTCGACAGATGCAGCTATGCAAAATCATCTTCAACTTATCGAATGTGAACTAGTGTTCACAATACTGCTTCTCGGCATCACATCTGCAGTTAACACAAGTGGAATACCGTTTGTATAGAATGAAGGCCATAGAGTTCACTGCTCCTTTTACATGATTTAAATTTGCACCAATAATCTTGTGACATAGAAAGGAGCTTCTGTTCTTACAAGAATGTGTTAAGTGATAATCGGAGGTCTTTCGCGCCTGATGATTTGAAGACGAATCTTTTCATACACTTCAGTTCCACCCGCGGAGAAGAATGAAAAAGGTATGCCGCCTTACCATAATGTATTGAAAGAAATCTACTTAATTCCTTTCGTGGAACTCAACTGTAACGCATTTAATAATATTAATGAAATCTGGGCTTGAACGTTCCAAAATACACTTACTGACAGAGCAAATGCAACACCAAGAAGGAGTGGTCAGAACTTTATGCCAAATGCAGGGTAGACTGACGTCACTGAGGTATGCTCATGATGTGAAATGCGCCGCTGTGCTGCGCACGTAGCGAACGATAAATGGGACACGGCGTTGGCGAATGGCCCACTTCGTACCGTGATTTCTCAGCCGACAGTCATTGTAGAACGTGTTGTCGTGTGCTACAGGACACGTGTATAGCTAAGAATGCCAGGCTACCGTCAACGGAGGCATTTCCAGCAGACAGACGACTTTACGAGGGGTATGGTGATCGGGCTGAGAAGGGCAGGTTGGTCGCTTCGTCAAATCGCAGCCGATACCCATAGGGATGTGCCCACGGTGCAGCGCCTGTGGCGAAGATGGTTGGCGCAGGGACATGTGGCACGTGCGAGGGGTCCAGGCGCAGCCCGAGTGACGTCAGCACGCGAGGATCGGCGCATCCGCCTCCGCCGCCAAGCGGTGGCAGCCCCGCACGCCACGTCAACCGCCATTCTTCAGCATGTGCAAGACACCCTGGCTGTTCCAATATCGACTAGAACAATTTCCCGTCGATTGGTTGAAGGAGGCCTGCACTCCCGGCGTCCGCTCAGAAGACTACCATTGACTCCACAGCATAGACGTGCACGCCTGGCATGGTGCCGGGCTAGAGCGACTTGGATGAGGGAATGGCGGAACGTCGTGTTCTCCGATGAGTCACGCTTCTGTTCTGTCAGTGATAGTCACCGCAGACGAGTGTGGCGTCGGCGTGGAGAAAGGTCAAATCCGGCAGTAACTGTGGAGCGCCCTACCGCTAGACAACGCGGCATCATGGTTTGGGGCGCTATTGCGTATGATTCCACGTCACCTCTAGTGCGTATTCAAGGCACGTTAAATGCCCACCGCTACGTGCAGCATGTGCTGCGGCCGGTGGCACTCCCGTACCTTCAGGGGCTGCCCAATGCTCTGTTTCAGCAGGATAATGCCCGCCCACACACTGCTCGCATCTCCCAACAGGCTCTACGAGGTGTACAGATGCTTCCGTGGCCAGCGTACTCTCCGGATCTCTCACCAATCGAACACGTGTGGGATCTCATTGGACGCCGTTTGCAAACTCTGCCCCAGCCTCGTACGGACGACCAACTGTGGCAAATGGTTGACAGAGAATGGAGAACCATCCCTCAGGACACCATCCGCACTCTTATTGACTCTGTACCTCGACGTGTTTCTGCGTGCATCGCCGCTCGCGGTGGTCCTACATCCTACTGAGTCGATGCCGTGCGCATTGTGTAACCTGCATATCGGTTTGAAATAAACATCAATTATTCGTCCGTGCCGTCTCTGTTTTTTCCCCAACTTTCATCCCTTTCGAGCCACTCCTCCTTGGTGTTGCATTGTCACTGTCAGTCAGTGTATTTAAAAAATAGATTGATTTATAGTTTTCTCGTATTTCAAACCATCACTACAGGGTGCAAACATGTTTTGACTTTTAAAATGTTGTGTGATCTGACAATCTTAGTACCGGTACTTCATAGCTATGTATTCACAAATGTTCGGTAAGTGAACCAAGGACAATAGACTGTGAATAACTGCTAACCATGTATATTCAGAAAATTAGTCTAATATGAAAGTAAGAATAAAGAATTAAGTTAACAAATATGTATCAAAGGAATTGCTCTTTCGATTTATAATTTATTAAAAAATGTCCATATTTTGATTAATAATTTCCGGTCATATTTTGTCATTTTTATCCACTTTTGAGGTCATATTTCGTCACTTTTGAGGTCATATTTAATCACTTTTTAGGTCATATTTGCTTGCTAATTTGGGCTATCTTTAGGTCTTAAACATCCGAGCCCTATTCATCACGAGTGGGGACATAGATATTTACTATTCAAGATTAAAGTACAACAACAGTGTAAATGTATCTGCCAAATAGATGTACAGTATGCCTTCAAATATATAACCTAACTGATGTTATTCCCAGTAAGATGATTGGATTGTTGGTGAGTTTATCGGATAATTTAAAGCCAAGCAACCACAAGCCACGGCTTATCCACCTTAGCTCTGTATTATATTAGAAATTCTTCTAAAGCACTTCTTAAAATGTAATAGTGAAAATTGTAATTCATTACCGGTACATCTTTCTTTCTTTTCTTAATCTGTTTACCCTCCAGGGTTGGTTTTGCCTCGTACACAGCGAGGGATCCCACGTCTGCCGCCGGAGCCGGAGACATTGGGTCGGGGGTATGAACTGCGGAGGAGGACCAGTACCTCGCCCAGGCTGCCTCACCTGCTATGCTGAACAGGAGCCTTGTGGGGGATGGGAAGATTGGAAGGTATAGTCAAGGAAGAGGGGAGGAAGCAACCGTTAGGTACCATCCCGGCATTTGTCTGGAGGAGAAGTGGGAAACCACGGAAAACCACTTCCGAGGATGGCTGAGGAGGGAATCGAACCCTCCTCTATTCAATTGACCTTCCGATGTTGAGCGGACCCCGTTCCAGCCCTCGTACCACTTTTCAAATTTCGTGGCAGAGCCGGGACTCGAACCCGGACTTCTGGGGGTGGAAGCTAATCACACTAACCACTACACCACAGAGGCGGTACAATTCATTACGTACATTACAAACATATTTGTGGTTGTAGGCCTCTTTATTGTATCCGGTCAAAATCCATAAACTGCAATGAACATAAATAACTTACTGTATTTCTTACAACGTAAATTGAAATTGACGTGGATTTCTGCCCTCTTTCTTTCATTAGTTTCTGCCTCCATTTCAAACTCATGTATCGCCGCAGTAATCGAGAGTGACTGGGAGATAGAGATGGCTGAAGAATAACATAGCAGTTACTTTGTCACAGTTACATGTTTGTCACTGTTACAACTGTAACGAGTAGAACAATAACAGGTTACCGAGTAACGACAACAGAATAACGTACTAGTGAAAACAGTAACTGGGAAGTGGTAACTGTCACTAGTAGCAGCTTCATACATAGAATGTGACCTTCACAGTTCAGATAGTACGCATGTTTTCCAAGTGAGAGCGCTTTGGTAGGAGATTGCTTTAAGTCATATACACTGTAGTGTATAATATACTCTATAGTGTATTTGCTTAAGTTCCTGCTGTCATCTGGTAACTGAAGTGTAAACTGTTATGACATATTCAACTGCTCAGGGGTAATCGTTGACTCAGACATCACGCAGGGCTACCTACATTATAATATAATGATAAGTTTCACCCTAAAATTTTTCTTGTACCATAAATAAATTAGTATGCTCCATACTGATATTATAGGTAACATAACATTACTTCATTTTACTTAATTGATCCTCTTGTACCGGGTTGTGTCGAGGTTTGGCAGACATATCATCATGTTTTCTTGTCTTCTATTCTTGATCGGGGCATTGTCAAACTCACTCCTTTAGATTTCATCAAAGACGCTATGTCGTCTTCTCATTTCATCCGTTGTCTGCCTCTCGTTAACTTTATAACAAATAGGAATGCGTGTTTTCCTGCACTGACTTTCAATACCGTAGTGATGCGTGCGCGCATGTGCGAGTGAATTAATGGGACTTCGCAACACAGCTGCAAGGAGACAAGCTTGAAGCGGTGATCAAGCTGTGACCAATGATAGGTGAGTAATGTCGGACGGTATTTTTAACTGTTACTTTTCACAGTTACTTCACGGCCTGTGACATAACCACGTCACTGTGGCTGAATAACATACGCTCACTGCCCGCCTGCCCGCCCGCTTACAGTACTGGGTACCCGCGGAGCGAAATGCCCAACGTGAGCACCTCTGCTCGGACCTAATAAAAGTTTTTCCTCCCCTGAAGGGGGAGGCGGGCCACCCTCTTTCTGACTAGGAGAATTTGATATGGTGAAGGTGAGGGGGTTGGTGCCCGTGGCCTATACTAGGAACTAGGAGAATGGAAAACCACGGAAACCTTTCTCAGACCAGCCGACAATGAGGACCAGCCCCTCTCCGTCTCCCGAATACAGACGTGTAGAGCCACGGTAGAGCCGTAGTCACCCCGGTCCTCTGCTCGAATGGTGGTCGGAATGCAGAGTCGTAGAGCTACGTACCAGCGGGGGCCACCCCGTGTCTGGACCTGTCGACCGTCAGTGACTCTCGATTGAGGTAGCGGTGAAGTTACTCCATGCCAAAATCTCACTGATAATCACATACAGGTTGGAACTGCCTTGCTAAACGGGACCTACAAGATATAGAAAATGTGAAAGCAATCTCCATGAAAAAGAGCTGCCGTCTCTCTAAATTTACTCCATACAGACTTTGTTAATACGGGCTCACAAACGAACTGCTCTTCATGGAAGAACCCCGCTACGAACTGGTGCTGCCATCTACATCTGCATTAAGCTAGGCCTAAGTACGAACAGAATTTGAACAAAAGCATAGGGATGTATGGAGAAATGCCTATGCAACAGACGCCATGACTACCACGGTTTGGAGGAAGGCAGACCATGAGCTACAGCACATAGTCACTAGGTTTGCAAATTTCAATTTTCACTGTCAAGTGTGTTTCACAGGGGTGTAGCCAAGAAGGGGTTACTCGGGGTCAGCCCCCATCCCCATCGAAATTTTACAAAAAATAAAATAAACATAAACTGACAATAAACAATAAAATAAATAAACATTCAGAAACATAATATATTAGAAACAACAGATCTCATCTGTTGAATCTGTTTTCTAAGAAGCCTCGAAAGTTGGATTTTAGATTGTAAACTGAACATACAATTCGCTGTAAAACTGTTGACCTTGATCACATTGTTCTCGTTCTGTATTTTATAGTGTACTTACTGCAATCTGAATATCAATATCATTTTATAACAATACCCCCCTACCCCCACCAATCGGCCGATCCTGGCTACGCTATTGGTGTTCCAACAAAAGTGTTTCACATGACATTTCTAATACAGAGCGTGTTCACGAATTGTGCGCGAGGATCGGTGATAGACTCCATGTTGCGAACTGCGACATGAGATAGACCAACAAACCCCATGGCGCTACAGCCCTGACGGGCCTTGGCCTACCAAGCGACAGCTGCTGAGCCCGAAGGCCTGCAGAGGATGAGGTGACGTTTGGTCAGCGCGACGAATCCTCTCGGTCGTTATTCTTGGTTTTCTGGACTGGGGCTGCTATCTCACCATCAGATAGCTCCTCAATTGTTCTAAAATAGGCTGAAAGGGCCTCGAACCAGCTCTCAGATGCAGGTAAAAGTCCTTGACTTGGCCAGGAACCGAACCCGGGTTCTCCCAGCTAAGAGACAAATAACAATTACCTAACGATAATTTCTTCTTCTTCTTCTTCTTCTTCTTCCTAGCGTTTTTCCGCTGGTACAGAGTCCGCTCGCCATGTTGTACGATCTTGGACATCGCCTGGTTTTAAGCTCAGAGTCTTCTTATCAGATTTACTGTGTCAAGCCAGCGCTGTTTTGAATGTCCAAGTCGACGTCCATTAACTTCAAAGGATTGAGTGAAATTGGCAAGTTTTTAGGTAAGGCACGCGGGACGTGACCATACCATTGGAAACGCTTCTTCCGTGCCTTCTCATTGATGGTTGCAATGCCCATTTGCTGGAGAACGGTGTCGTTTTTGACATGATTCAGGAGTGTGATGCCCATCGATCAAGAGAGCATTCGCGCTCCGTAGCTTTATCAGCACTAAAAGATTTAAGTGTTACTTTTGTAATTGAACATAATTGAATTGTATGGCCATTGACTGCTATTAAGTTTTAATATGACTTACGCGCCATAAAGTGGATTGTAATCTAGTGTCTCGAGGCTTAGGGATTTTCGGCGAAGTTTCAACGTGCCTTCGTCCGCTTTCGACTTCTATAACTTGTCAGTCTTACATGCTGTATGATATCCGAATCAATTCTAAACCATTTAAATCTAATAATCTCTTTCAGGCCAAGTTAGGAGCTCCGAATTGAAATCAGATAGATTATGTTTAATAGGTGATCTGCATTTAGGGGTGTCGCCCAAGTTGCAGATTCGCTATCCATTGTTTACGTATTTTTTTCTTAAATAATTTCAAAGAAGTTGAAAATGTATCGAACATCTCCCTTGGTAAATTATTCCAATCTTTTTCTTATGAACCAATTCTTGCCCCAATTTGTCCTCTTTAATTCCAAATTTATCTTCATATTTTGATCATTCCTACTTTTAAAAACTCCACTCAACCTTCTTCGTCTTGTAATGTCATTTTATGCCACCTCACCACTGACAGTCCGAAACATACCACTTAGTCGAGCAACTCGTCTCCTTCCTCTCAAGTGTTCCCAGCCCAAATATTGTAACATTGTCTGAAATCATCCAGAACAAATTGCGCTGCTTTCCTTTGGTTCTTTTCCAGTTTTCGAATCAAGTAATCCTCGTGAGGGTACCATACACTGGAACCATACTCTAATTGGGGTCTTACCAGTGACTTGTACTCCCTCTCCTTTCCATCCTTACCGTAACCCCTAAATAACCTCATAACCATTCGAAGAGATCTGTGACCCTTATTTACGACCTCCTTAAAGTGCTTATCCCAATGAAGATGAATATCCGCAGCCTGTTTCCAGTCATTCGACAGGACCAGAAATGTGATGAATGAAGCCCCCGTCTAGCGGCGAGGATAGGAATTGTGCCGACTGCTGGAGCCTGTCACATTGCTCTGAGGCAATGATTAGTGAGTGGCAAATGAAATTATAGGAATGAAATATGACAGGGAAAACCGGAGTACCCGGAGAAAAACCTGTCCTGCTTCCGCTTTGTCCAGCACAAATCTCACATGAAATGACCGGGATTTGAACCACGGAACGCAGCAGTGAGATGCCGGCACGCTGCCGCCTGGGCCAGGCACTCCCCAATGAAGATCTTTCCTTACATTAACACTTAGGTACTGACAGCAGTCCACATGAGGTACATTTACTCTATCAACACAGTAATTAAAACTGAAGGCACTTTACCTCTAGGTCTAGATGAAACAACCCGACTTTTCACCCCGATTATTAGCATACCATGTCTACCGTCCATCGCACAACTTCGTGGACGTCCTTTTGGAGTTGCTCATAATCCTGTACCTTATTAGGCACTCTATTAAACTGTTCAATACTTTGCCTGTAAATTCATCAACATCTGGGACATTGTTTTCACCTTTTGCTTTCCTTTGAAGTGTCTTGGCTGTGTCGTTACGAATCTTAACGACGAAAAATACTCATTGTCAGCGATTTTCAAGGGTTTTTGTATGCTTTCCTTCGTCCTGCCGTTTCCTTTTCTTCTTCTCCATAGGTCCCCCCCCCCCCCCTCATTTGATGGAGATTTCGTCCTATTTTATGTCCGGTGCCCTTCCTGACGCCAATCGTATGTATTCACAATTGCGTGTTTTGTGGTGGTTGGTAGTGTGGTGTGTTGTATGTAAATAAAGAGAAGTGTATTAGGACGGACATAAATATCCAGTCCCCGAACCAGAGGAGTTAAAAGCTCCGGTGCGGCCGGGAATAGAACCTCGGGCCCTCTGCACCGAAGACCAATACGCTGACCATCCAGCCAATAAGCCGAATTTAAAAAAAAAAAACTTTATTTAGCCTATCGCAGATATTTGCAGGGTTGCTGGAGCCACCCAGGCTCACTTTGATTTTGGCCGGGGGGCTACAGTTGAGTCACTGTGCTAATCACGCCCCCTTACCCTCCTGTCGTTTCGTCCTCTATATCGGTGTTCCTGAATCGGCGGTGTACCAGGTGTGTCGTCACAAGGTGAAAGGTGCAACGTGAACTTTTACATATTGTACGAACCGTCGTTGTCCGCCTCTGTGGTGTAGTGGTTTGTGTGATTAGCTGCCACCTCTGGAGGCCCGGGTTCAATTCCCGGCTCTGCCACGAAATTTGAAAAGTGGTACGAGGGCTGGAACGGGCTCCACTCAGCTTCGGGAGGTCAACTGAGTAGAGGGGGGTTCGATTCCCTCCACAGCCATTTGCGAAGTGGTTTTCCGTGGTTTCCATTTCTCCTCCTTCTAATTAAGGCACCGGCCGCTTCCTTCGCTCTTCCTTGTCTATTCCTTCCAATCTTAACTTACAAGGCTCCTGTTCAGCATAGCAAGTGAGGCCGCTTGGGCGAGGTAATGGTCCTCCCTTCCAGTTGTATACCCCGACCCAAAGTCTCACGCTCCAGGACACTGGCCTTGCGATAGTAGAGGTGGGATCCCTCGCTGAGTCGGAGGGAAAAACCAACCCTGGAGGGTAAACGGATTAAGAAAGATGAATTTTATTTTATTTTATTTTATTTTATTTTATTTTATTTTATTTTATTTTATTTTATTTTTTGTTTTATTTTATTTTATTTATCACAGTTGAGAAGTGTCTGTTCAAAGGGCGCTATTTTCCCCAAAGGTACCGAGCTCGATAGCTGCAGTCGCTTAAGTGCGGCCGGTATCCAGTATTCGGGAGATAGTAGGTTCGAACCCCACTGTCGGCAGCCCTGAAGATGGTTTTCCGTGGTTTCCCATTTTCACACCAGGCAAATGCTGGGGCTGTACCTTAATTAAGGCCACGGCCGCTTCCCTCCCACTCCTAGCCCTTCCCTGTCCCATCGTCGCCATAAGACCTATCTGTGTCGGTGCGACGTAAAGCAACTAACAAAAAAAAATCCCCAAAGGAAAGTTGATGAAAGACGCAAGAAAAAGTATAAAACTCATGGAAAGTACCCATGTTACTACTTTTAGGGAATTACATCTTTCTGGTCTGAATTGCCCATGGCATTCGATGATATTCAACTACTGTAATGCATGTGGATTAAATACTGATGTTTTTCTTTAAGTGGAAATAGCATCTTTTGAACAGACATTCCTCAGTTGTGTTTCATATGCTTGTGTCTCATTCTCTGCCACAACACTGATGACATAAAACGTTCATTTATTCTTTATTGCATTCCGCGAATGCTTATGTATTCTAAGAAATTGAATGTAAATTATTTGCTCATAGTTGTGCTTATCGGTATATTTTTATTTTCCTCCTTTACCTCTTCTCTATGCGACTTCTTTGTTCTCCTTGCCACGTGTTCTGCGTACGTGCTTTTTCCAAAACTGCTGGGATTAGCAAAACTGCCTGTCCTTTATTACTTTATTATGTTGTCTTGGTACTTGTCCCTGTTCGTTAGTGCGCCGGTCTGATGGCCATGATCGTCAAAGTGGTTAGCCGCTTCGATTCCTATTGGTGGAGAAAAAATATTCACCATCAGAATGTTGGCCGATAGGTTAAGAGAGGTGATGGTATAAAAACTGAATCACTAGATTGTGGGCCAAAAGCCTGGATTCAATTCCAAACATCTCCGCAGAGTTCATGTAAAGTGAGGGAATATGGTACTGTGGATGGTGATTTGTCTGTTGGATGGGGACGTTAAGCCTTGAGCAGACCCTTGTCTATGTGCCGATCTCGGATTTCACTCTCTCCCTCATTATCACCTTCAACCCACATCCTGGCGCGCAGGCCGCCCATGGGTGTCAAATAGACAGGTCTGCACCAGACGATCCGAACAAGGCCTAGACTTCCATTTGAAGAATGTAGGTCCCGCGCCGTACAGTTATTTCAGTAGCCTACTAATAATAATAATGTTATTTGTTTTACGTCCCACTAACTACTTTTTAAGGTCTTCGGAGACGCCGAGGTGCCGGAATTTAGTCCCGCAGGAGTTCCTTTACGTGCCAGTAAATCTACCGACACGGGGTTGTCGTATTTGAGCACCTTCAAATACCACCTGACTGAGCCAGGATCGAACCTGCCAAGTTGGGGTTAGAAGGCCAGCGCCTTAACCATCTGAGCCACTCAGCCCGGCTCAGTAGCCTACTATCACGACAGCTGTTCTCTAAAAATAACCCTAATATTGCGATTGCTGGTCAGCCTTATTATTTTCTATTGTTTTAGACTGTTTAGTTTTGTTCAAGATGGACACATTCCTTGTACGGAGTGTTTTGTCGACGATTACAAATATTGAAAACATTGAGCCCGAAAAAAAAATAATTAGTGCTCCGGCCGTGTAGTCATAATTCATATTTATCTTACGCATTTCTTTTGGTGTAGGTGATCGTTTGCGGCGAAAATCTCAGTGTGTGTGTGTGTGTGTGTGTGGTTTTTTTTATTCGTAACACACTGTTTCCTACTCCTAGCATAACAGTCATTAATAAGAAAAATTTTAAGATGTTATTATTTTCAAACAAAAAGCCTCCGTGGCTCAGACGGTAGCGCGTCGGCCTCTCACCGCTGGATACCGTGGTTCAAATCCCGATCACTCCATGTGAGTTTTGTGCTGGACAAAGCGGAGGCGGAACAGGTTTTTTCTCCGGGTACTCCGGTTTTCCCTGTCATCTTTCATTCCAGCAACACTCTCCATTCTCATTTCATAGCATCTATCAGTCATTAATAAATCACTTTGGGAGTGGCGACCTCATCGTACTAACAGCCTATATCTGCCTCATTCATTCCATCCCTGACCTGGTCAATGACTGGAAAAGAGGTTGTAGGTTTTCATTTTCATTATTTTCAAAATCCAACAAGTAGGCCCTACTTCTCCAGAAAATGGAAAGTCTTCGAAAGTGCTTCATTTGTCAGTTGACACACAAGCATTTCAGGAAGATCTGCAATCATTCGTTCAGAAAAGCCGGGCTGTGTGCCTCAGACGGTTAAGGCGCTGCCCTTCTAACCCCAACTTGGCAGGTTCGATCCTGGCTCAGTCCGGTAGTATTTGAAGGTGCTCAAATACGACAACTTCTTGTCGGTAGATTTACTAGCACGTAAAAGAACTCCTGCGGGACTAAATTCCAGCACCTCGGCGTCTCCGAAGACCGTAAAAGTAGTTAGTGGGACGTAAAGGAAATAACATTATTATTATTATTATTATTATTACGTTAGGAAAAGGATAATTCACAGACTGTTTCCAGTCGTGCGACAGGGTGAGGAACTGAATGAATGAATGAATGAAGTTCCCTCTAGCGGCGAGGACAGGAATTGTGCGACTGCCGAAGCATTAATGAAATTGAGAGTTCAGTGGAAGCTACATTTTACTGTTGCCTGTGCCAAGAGACAGGTGTAAAGTTACTAATTTGGTGATATTATTAAACTTTAGCGTCATATCAGACCTCAAATAAAAATGTGTGTAGACAGAAGAGGTTAGAAATAAAGCCAGCAGAATTCCAGACTACCAACAAAGCAACCTGCGGGTGTCGAGTTCAAATGTACTGTATTAAGAGTGGCATTTGTCTTGTACGACCAGTACTCAGCTAGGCTGACCAGATGTCCAGCTTTCCGCAGTGTAAACATGTTCCTGACTGTCTGACTAATTTTACAAACATATAAATCTGCATTTAACTTGAAAAATCTGAAATCTCTGCATTTAAAATGGAAATTAAGAAAATTAACATTCATTAAATAAAATACACACTTGTTGAACCTTGTACTCACACTTACTTGTTACCTGCTTACTTACACATACATTATTTGAAGGGCGCCAGCTGTCACTCAGTACAGCAATAATAGAATGAGACTCTTGACCATCTCTAGGGTGTGGGGTAATAAGCTTACTTTTGACAACATACCATATCAGTTCTGGGAAAAGGAGATTGGCGTTCGGTTTCCCCATTAATTTTGAGGTTAAGATATTTTACTGTCAATGAAATGAAACTCTGAATTCGTTTGATAGAACAATATATATTCTTTAAATAATATATCAAAAAATAGTGAGTCTTGTTGCGATAAAACAGATGAGAATATGAAATTATGACATTGCAACTGAAAGAAACTAGGCATGAATTTGAATTCTTCTTGACCGGACATTTAACAATTTATACGAAATATTTCCCTCACTGATTCACTTGACTGTACCTTCAACACTTTGAGTGTAATTACGACGTAATCCATTGCTCTGGTGTTTACTGCAGATGTGTCACGCCTAACGTGGTGATACATCCTTGCGACTGCTTCTTCTCCATATCATCTGACTTCTTTGTAAGCCAATATGGTATGACCTCTTGGCAGGTCCAGGGTTGCCCTCTCTGACTCCATGGTAAGCCCTTGCGTCCGTGTCTTCAACTGAGTGAGCGACCAACCTTGTCCTCACTCTCTCAATGACCAATAATTAATGGCTCACTGAGTCTTCTCCATCTCTCGTTCACACTTGTTGGCCGACCGACTAAGGCCTCTTGATCTAGTAGACTACTTCACTGTACTGCATCCGTATAAGTAATGACTGACGCTACAATATGGAGCTACCTTATATAGACGTTGGTTGACACAACTACGTAATCTCCAGAAATAACAATGACATACTCCCACCTACGCGACAGATATTACACACAGTGGTGAAATAGCCCCGCGGCGACTAACTCCGTGAGCGCATATCTAAATAAATACAATGCCGTAGCCATGGCGCGGCGATGACTTGGCAGAATCTCCACTGGTATAGCAATACAACAACGTCACTTCCAATCTCTGATATATACAACAATTCTCACTGTACAGGTGTTTAATGATAATCTACACATACGTATATATGCATACATCTAAGTGCAATCTTGCAAGCAACAGGCAATTGCAAAATTGAATAAAACGGATAATTACAATAATAGTACAATATCACAGATAACATAATAATAATACTGACATAATAATAATAATAATAATAATAATAATAATAATAATAATAATAAAATACAGATAAAATCATACAATAATAAAAATACCGATATCATCTTGTAACGGGATTTGAACCGTTACAATTCGCCTCCCTCATAAATAAATCGAAGAACAAAGAATCGATTGATTTATGAACAAAATTATATATATATATAACACTGACACATATAAACACTTTAAATGAGTATACAACAATAATTTTCTTTTTCAACATCCATACATTTTATAATACATCACATATGAGAATTTTTCTCGCACATTGCCATCGTAGATAATTGTTCAGTGTCCCATTCTCTTTTTCTCTCATACAAATCACAAGAGTACAGCACTCAATTTAACACATACAAATAATTTTAAATGATTACACTACATTCTTCTTTTTTTTTAACATATCAAAACTGTTTGTGAAATATCACTTATATGAGAACTGTTCTCGCATATTGTTATCGCAGTAACTGTCCAATGTCCTGTTCTCCGTTTTTTTTTTTTGTCACACAATACATGACAATGTAGCACTTATTCTTCCAATACACCAATACGACACTTGGTTCACACGCATATCGCAGATGTTAGTTCTATTTTGCCAGTTTCTCACAAAATTTAATCATCTTACTCTTATTTCAACAAATCTCACGTGAAATACTTCTTTACATATATAATACTACAAATACCGACAATATCCCCTTCCTGATCTTTTAAGGAATATGCACACTTCCCGATACGGTTCACAATAGTGAAATACCCCTGAAACAAAATAAAAACTTCGACATATTTCCCGCCTCTGCAGATGATGAAAATGGAACTCTGAGTAGCACTCTGTCACGCAAACTGAATCAATTTTGCCCTCATTGACTTACATATATCAATACATCACATCCTCCTTGCCAACAATAATTAAAGAATCAATACTATGGCTACAAGATGGTTCAATTATTCCGTAATCCAGCATAATGTTTATTTGTTCTTAGACTTCACTAGCACATTTAAGTTGACTGGGGTACTTACCTCCCACAAATGATGAATGGTCATGTACTACAAATTTATGTTCATATACATGTTCTTCCTCACTTACCACTAAATACCTCTCGATGCTTACCTAACATCGAACACAATTACTCCTCCTATAATTCACTCAAATTACCTCACGTCACTGCCTCATACCGACTATCCCTCGGATACTGGTCGTACAGGCACGTAACACACCCAACAAAACATTTCCTCTCACTAGGAACAACTTCACTTACCTCCCATATATTTCAAAGAACACACGTTACCAACACACTTACCTCAGACCATCATAATTAACACATACGTCTTTGCTAGTTTTCTCATAGAACAAACACACACTACCTAAATTAAAGTCTACTCTACTTCCATGATTTGCAACCAAGTCAACTCCTAAAACAACTGAATACACAAGTTTTGGTACAACGCATAGATGAAACTTACAATCATCTTCTATCGTGATTACTACTGCTATCATCTTCTTTACTCACTGTGACTTACCCAACGACTGTTATAATATCTAATAGTACCTTCATTTACCTTCACAATTTCCATCATCGGAGTTACTACCTCACTACTTACAGTATATTCACAGTATTACAAGTACTTACATCACTTACCAGAACACTTCTTACGTCTAACTTACTGCTACCATTAATTACTGCATGATCTACGACTACGGCACTACTTAAATATCTCACTTAACATTACTTAGGTCACAATCACACTATACTTAAATCTACTTTCACTACATAACTACTTATAATAAATACCAGTTCAACCTCTACCTTCGGCCTGTCCACTTAACTTACCCGATTCCCTGTGAATCTGAAATACTCTGGCTCGATAACGATACCTTGATAACATTCATATTCAGACTATCATAGTCTCTCTGATAACTCAAACCCGTACGCCTCCCATCTTCCGATTCTCTCTGATTACTCTTCCGATCCTCTCTCTCACAAATCAAATCCATACGCCTCCCATCTTCCGATTCTCTCTGATTACTCTTCCGATCCTCTCTCTCACAAATCAAATCCATACGCCTCCCATCTTCCGATTCTCTCTGATTACTCTTCTGACCTTCTCTCTCATAACTCAAATACATACGCCTCCCATCTTCCGATTCTCTCTCGTTACTCTTCTGACCACTATCACCATCAACACAACTATTAATCCTCTGCGGATCATGATCACCCCCTCTCCTCTGATACACGGCTAACATTTTCCCCTCTCTCTCTACGGTACTACTTTCCCCAGACATCATGCGCTCTCTCTCGCACGCGCGCCCTAGCACACATTCCTCCCAAAGCCTATCAATGAACACTTTAATCTCTTCTAAATTAGACCTATTATCCCAGTACACTCGAAACCATATTCTACTTTCACCGATAAAAACATTCGACAAGATTTCCAGTACGTATTCCCATTCAATAATATTATTCCTCGACTTACTTGCAAATCTTTTCTCAACTACTTTTACAAATTCTATCGAATTAAACTGTTTTCCAGAAAACTTGGTTAAATCACAATCCCTACTGAACAAACCACTCGCCACTATCATTTCTCCCGTCATCTCACCTGTACCTTCTTGCCGTATCACTTCCTGGCAACTCAAAATTTCTTCTACCGCTACTCTCTCAGCATTCTCTTACACTATTCTCACGTCTTCCTGCAATTCTTCCTCTCTCTCTTTCACCTGCTGTGATAGCGTTTCCCGTTCTTTCCGTAGTTCAGTGACCTCCACAAGTTTGCTTTCAATCTGCTCGATTCTACTAACCTGTTCCCCCATCTCTTCCCCAACTACATTGTAACTCTTGTCCAATCTTTTCTCGACTACGTCATGAATTTCTTCCCGATTACTAGAACTTTTATCACTTAATTCTACGATATTCTCTGTACCAGTTCCTTTACCAAGCTTAATTTGAGTATGAAAATCGCTCCGATTCAACTTCATTTCACCTTCAATTTCAACACATTCTTCATTTGACTTACTTTCTAACTTACATGTTGACTTAGATGTTTGATTATTTATCTCTAATATCTTAGAATCTATTTTACTAATGATCACATTACAATTTTCGTTATTGCTGCTAATAAACTGATCCATTTTGCTACATAGAGAGTTACACAGTTTATTAAAATTTTCATTACTACTATCAATTAATTCTTTCATCTCTTATTATTTTCACTTATCTTTTCCATTCGTTTATTACTATTTTCACTACTACTACTACTAAATAATTCTTTCATCTCTATCATCTCTTTCTTATTAATTTCACTACTAGTATCAATCTTTTCCTCCTTCCGTTTATGACTGCTTTCAGTACTATTAATTATTTGTTCCATTTCTTTATTATTATTATTATTTTCATTACTAGTATCAATCTTTTTCTTCCACTTTTCGAAACTCCTATTCATTTCTTCCTCGAACTCGTCCATTTTGGCCATCAGCAAATTAAAAAGATACTGGCTCATCCCCCCCGCGATTTCCTTTTGAGTTTCAGTGTGCTTCTCAATTTCTGCACTTTCCTGAATTATCTCAGAATCTTCCATCGTATTCACCTGTTCCCTACTCTGAATTTCACCTTGGATGTCCGCAGAAACAATGACCTCGTCGTCACATGACTTGTTATTGTCTTCCTTGTCCATCTTTGGTTCACTAGTGATAGTACGCGATCTCAAATTAATTTCCCTCTTCAAATCCCTTGACATATCCCCAAAATACAAATATATATCACAGAATTATAGTCCTGAAATTTACCGGTAATAATTCCGTTGGCTTAAATGTGCATACTCTTCCCAAATGAACCTATGATATGCTGTCATTCAGAACAGATTCTGAATTTATTCGAGTCCCACGTTGCGTCGACACATTGTAAACATGTTCCTGACTGTCTGACTAATTTTACAAACATATAAATCTGCATTTAACTTGAAAAATCTGAAATCTCTGCATTTAAAATGGAAATTAAGAAAATTAACATTCATTAAATAAAATACACACTTGTTGAACCTTGTACTCACACTTACTTGTTACCTGCTTACTTACACATACATTATTTGAAGGGCGCCAGCTGTCACTCAGTACAGCAATAATAGAATGAGACTCTTGACCATCTCTAGGGTGTGGGGTAATAAGCTTACTTTTGACAAGATACCATATCAGTTCTGGGAAAAGGAGATTGGCGTTCGGTTTCCCCATTAATTTTGAGGTTAAGATATTTTACTGTCAATGAAATGAAACTCTGAATTCGTTTGATAGAACAATATATATTCTTCTATATATATAAAAGCAAGTCGGGCTGGAGCGATGTATATATAAATATTTAAAAATGAAAAAAGACGTGAATTAATGAGGCACTTCCAGAAATCTCAGAAATTTGAAACTTGGTACGAGGGAAACTGATGACCCCAGGATCCCTAGAAAAATCGGAAATTCTCAAAATTCCCTGAAGGGGGCACGCTGGGGGGGCTCAAATTTTGGGCTCAATATAAGAACACAGTCGTATAGTATATCCAAAACGATAACCTATAGGTTTCGTGGGCTTAAAAATTTTCGGGAATTTCCTCATTTTTATCCCCCATCCCCCCAAATCAAGATGGCGGCACAACCTGCGAGACGAGGTAGACAATTGAAATTTGGTGAAATTATAGCTTTTGAACCCTAACCGACGGGAAAATTCCAAGATGTTCAAATTTTTCACTTTTTACCCCCAAGGATATCGAAATATGGAGGCAATTTTAAAGACTGTGCAGACATTCCTTCTGAGCTATTTTTGGCTAAACGGTAAGTCGTATCACAAAGCGGATGGCACAATGTCGCTTCAATTCGGAGTGATCTACAACTTTGGTCCTGTGACATTTTGTCGTATCTCTCTCCCTTATACGTTAAATTTGGCCGTATTTCTGGATTGTTCGTAAATTTGGTGATTTTTACTAGTATATTTTATTGTTTGACACACTTATAACAATGATAGGATCATCACGTTGTGTGCGCACATTGGCACGATTAAGGGACATATGTGTACCAAATTTCATGATTCTAGCTTATACATAAGTAGGCAAAATGTAATGTAAAATGTTAAAAATGCACCCAAATTTCACCCTATTCAAAATTTGAACTCAATTTGCCCCCTTAATATGGGAGATACGAGGAAATGGTTTAGAAATAAACATGTAGAGCGATAAATGAGGCGTCTGATGGCGCAAACCGTTTCTTAATATCATAAACCGTTTAGGAGATGTGAATCTCGAAGTGGAAGTCTGCACTTTTCAACGTGCTCATGCTTATCCGTCATCTATCTATATATATAAAAGCAAGTCGGGCTGGAGCGATGTATATATAAATATTTAAAAATGAAAAAAGACGTGAATTAATGAGGCACTTCCAGAAATCTCAGAAATTTGAAACTTGGTACGAGGGAAACTGATGACCCCAGGATCCCTAGAAAAATCAGAAATTCTCAAAATTCCCTGAAGGGGGCACGCTGGGGGGCCTCAAATTTTGGGCTCAGTATAAGAACACAGTAGTATAGTATATCCGAAACGATAACCTATCGGTTTCGTGGGCTTAAAAATTTTCGAGGATTTCCTCATTTTTATCCCCCATCCCCCCAAATCAAGATGGCGGCACAACCTGCGAGACGAGGTAGACAATTGAAATTTGGTGAAATTATAGCTTTTGAACCCTAACCGACGGGAAAATTCCAAGATGTTCAAATTTTTCACTTTTTACCCCCAAGGATATCGAAATATGGAGGCAATTTTAATGACTGTGCAGACATTCCTTCTGAGCTATTTTTGGCTAAACGGTAAGTCATATCACAAAACGGATGGCACAATGTCCCTTCAATTCGGAGTGATCTACAACTTTGGTCCTGTGACATTTTGTCGTATCTCTCTCCCTTGTACGTTAAATTTGGCCGTATTTCTGGATTGTTCGTAAATTTGGTGATTTTTACATGTATATTTTATTGTTTGACACACTTATAACAATGATAGGATCATCACGTTGTGTGCGCACGTTGGCACGATTAAGGGACATATGTGTACCAAATTTCATGATTCTAGCTTATACATAAGTAGGCAAAATGTAATGTAAAATGTTAAAAATGCACCCAAATTTCACCCTATTCAAAATTTGAACTCAATTTGCCCCCTTAATATGGGAGATACGAGGAAATGGTTTAGAAACAAACATGTAGAGCGATAAATGAGGCGTCTGATGGCGCAAACCGTTTCTTAATATCATAAACCGTTTAGGAGATATGAATCTCGTAGTGGAAGTCTGCACTTTTCAACGTGCTCATGCTTATCCGTCATCTATCTATATATATAAAAGCAAGTCGGGCTGGAGCGATGTATATATAAATATTTAAAAATGAAAAAAGACGTGAATTAATGAGGCACTTCCAGAAATCTCAGAAATTTGAAACTTGGTACGAGGGAAACTGATGACCCCAGGATCCCTAGAAAAATCGGAAATTCTCAAAATTCCCTGAAGGGGGCACGCTGGGGGGGCTCAAATTTTGGGCTCAATATAAGAACACAGTAGTATAGTATATCCAAAACGATAACCTATAGGTTTCGTGGGCTTAAAAATTTTCGGGAATTTCCTCATTTTTATCCCCCATCCCCCCAAATCAAGATGGCGGCACAACCTGCGAGACGAGGTAGACAATTGAAATTTGGTGAAATTATAGCTTTTGAACCCTAACCGACGGGAAAATTCCAAGATGTTCAAATTTTTCACTTTTTACCCCCAAGGATATCGAAATATGGAGGCAATTTTAAAGACTGTGCAGACATTCCTTCTGAGCTATTTTTGGCTAAACGGTAAGTCGTATCACAAAGCGGATGGCACAATGTCGCTTCAATTCGGAGTGATCTACAACTTTGGTCCTGTGACATTTTGTCGTATCTCTCTCCCTTATACGTTAAATTTGGCCGTATTTCTGGATTGTTCGTAAATTTGGTGATTTTTACTAGTATATTTTATTGTTTGACACACTTATAACAATGATAGGATCATCACGTTGTGTGCGCACATTGGCACGATTAAGGGACATATGTGTACCAAATTTCATGATTCTAGCTTATACATAAGTAGGCAAAATGTAATGTAAAATGTTAAAAATGCACCCAAATTTCACCCTATTCAAAATTTGAACTCAATTTGCCCCCTTAATATGGGAGATACGAGGAAATGGTTTAGAAATAAACATGTAGAGCGATAAATGAGGCGTCTGATGGCGCAAACCGTTTCTTAATATCATAAACCGTTTAGGAGATATGAATCTCGAAGTGGAAGTCTGCACTTTTCAACGTGCTCATGCTTATCCGTCATCTATATAAATAAAATTGTAGGGGGTCCGCTGTCTGTAATTTCTTCTGTTTTGCCAATTTTTCAGATATTTATCCGTTTTAGGTCAACTCAAGACCGAATCGGTGGTTTTTACGTTTCGTGTCTGTTTGTTTGTCTGTTTGTCTGTTTGTCTGCTTGTTTGTCTGTTTGTCTGTTCCACCATCACGTCGAAACGGCTGGATAGATCTCAACCAAACTTCATATTTAGAGTATACTCATCCCGGGGAAGGTTTCGATATGCATATCATTTTAAAATCTTTGAATACACGGGGGGTTTATAAGAAAACCAGAATGGTTTTTCCACCATCACGTCGAAACGGCTGGATAGATCACAACCAAACTTCATATTTGGAGTACACTCATCCCGGGGAAGGTTTCGATATGCATATCATTTTAAAATCTTTGAACAGACGGGGGGTTTACAGGAAAACCTGAATGGTTTTTCCACCATCACTTCGAAACGGCTGGATAGATCTCAACCAAACTTCATATTTAGAGTATACTCATCCCGGGGAAGGTTTCGATATGCATATTATTTTAAAATCCTTGAATAGACGGGGGGTTTATAGGAAAACCCGAATGGTTTTCCTCCATTTTCTCTTATACTATTGATTTTCTGTAAACTTAGTTTACCGTACGTGAAACGTCTCTTCATTATAAACAACTTTCGTTATGTTCATAATTTACCTTACTCTTCACATGACGGAGAAATTTACAATTTTCCGCTGGTATCAAGCTCTGCATTGAGTGACCGACAGACCGACAACGAACCTACAAGTTACCATGGCAACGTCTCTGACTGCATGCCAGCAGGGAAGTAACGTATTGCCATTTTCCTCATCATGCTTTTAAATTCGTGTTTGTTCCTTGGGTAGAAGGCAAGAGAGGCGTCAATCGGCCTATCTGCGGGATATTGGCGGAATATCGTTGGATGTTATAACCGCCCTCGAATAGATTAAGTAATAACACCATTAGTCATCTTCTTATTATTTGTTTACCTAAGAATCACTGGACCTAAAAGCTGCCTCTGTGGATCAGCGGTAGAGTGTCGGCCTCCGGATCCCAAGACAGCGGGTTCAAACCCGGCAGAGGTAGTCGGATTTTTGAAGGGCGGAAAAAAGTCCATTCGACACTCCATGTCGTACGATGTCGGCATGTAAAAGATCTCTGGTGACACATTTGGTGTTTACCCGACAAAATTCATTAAATCTCAGCCATAGACGCCCAAGAGAGTTTCGGTTTACCCGGTCTGCCATCTAGTGGGGGCCTAGAGTAAAACGGAACGTCGAAATTGACGAGCAGACAGCCAGATGGCGTCAAATTGAAATGTCTGCATACGGTAGCTGAGGCCATACGATTATTATTATTATTATTATTACTGGACCTAAATTTCTCCTCTGTTACCGCTTTATTATATCCATAACTCACACTAGCATAATTTATTGAGGGGCATTTGATTTTCCAAAACATTCACTTGGCATTTACATATTTGTCGTTATCCGGCTGTCCTCAGTTATAATCCATTTTCTATTACTTTCAACTTTCTTAACTGTATTATTTTCTTCCTTAATTACGCCGTATGTACTCGAGTGCTACAAACTACTGGATGTATTTCCACCAAGACTCACATTTAGAATACACCTGTCCTTGATAGGTTTTGGGCAAATATTGTTTCTAAATCCCTGAACTGACTGGGGGTTTATACGGAACCGAAACAGTGATTTTGCACTTCCACAAAATGTACACAACCAAACTTAATGGAAATCTACCTACCTTGGTAGAAATTAATTTCTAATTTTTTTCCTCATGTGCATCATTTCGATACGAGGATTAATAAGGGAGATATCATTAACGGACCGTTTTTCTGTACAAGTCCCATCGGACTTAACTCAGGAGCGGGTGCGTGTAAAGCGTATTCCTTACAACTTGAAAACTACTGAAGACATTCGAACCAAACTTTGTATTTAGCATCCACCTGTCCAAAGGTAGGTTTTAAACTTAAATAACATTTCATGTTCCGGAATGGACTGGTGGTTTATAGGGAACCGAAATGGTTATTTTACTCTTCCACAATATATACAGAACAAGACCAACCTGACGAAATCGACCAAACGTGATAGAATTCCACCTCTAAACCCTTTTTTTCATGTGCATTTTTTCGTCAGGAGGATTAATAAGGGAGATATCATGAATGGTCACTTTTGCATGTTAAGTCCAGCGGACATAGCCCAAAGGGTGTTTTACACGGATCAGATTCCTTATCTATATAAATCAAATCGTAACGACTGTGTGCCTCTACACTGACTATTTTGGCGAAATTTTCGTACAGTTTTCCGTTTAAGGGGTAATAATGACCATCTCCATAATTTTTGGTTTAGTTACCTGGAAGTCCTAATTTTTACCCGCCTCACCCAAAATCCAGATTGCGGCATAATCTGCCAGAAGAAAAAGAAGATAATTGAAATTTGACAAAATTATACGTTTTAGCCTGTAACGAACGGAAAACATCCTACATCATTAAATTTTTCACTTTTTATCCCCGAAGAATATCGAAATATGCAGTTCCCTTCAGACCTTCGGAAATTCCTATCACATAACGGATTGCACAATCTCCGTTCAATTTGGAATGATCTACAACCTTGGTCTTATGACTTTTTGCCGTATCTCTATCCCTTTTACGTTTGATTTTTCTCTATTAATCGATGTTAAGTCAATTTGGAATTTTCACATGCATAATTCATTCTTTCATTTACTTATATCAAATACAGAATCATCAAACTCTTGGCCCACTCAGTAGCCATATGTGAGCCAAATGCTATGTATGTAGCTGTCACATAATTATCCGAAAAGTAATGTAATGTGAGATAATCTTACAAAACCTTTACCCTGTTCCACGTTTCTAACTCAATCTGACCCAAGAATAGATGACATATCATAGGACCAGCCATTTAGGCCACTACATGCGGCGTGTCTTATGGTATAATCCTTTGTCGATATGACGTACGTTTAGTAGCAGTTAATCTGTAAATGAAGGTCTTCAATATTGTAAACACGCATATACTTTCGTATGTCAATCTATATATATTCACTGATGTCGATTTTTAGCGATCGAGAAAGGGTGGGTCTGCTATTGTAATCAGTACTCCCCACACCGACTTTGACTGGCTGCAGGAAAGGGTTCCTTCTCCAACTCCTGTGTAAGGAAGGCCTACAATTGTAATGAATAGTTCCCTTCTCGATTTGACTTGCAGAAGGCAAGTGAGCATGCAGTTTTATTTAAAACTCCCCTACCCGATTGTGTTTGGCAGTAGGCAAGGGTGCCCGCCATTATAAAGAAATGTCCTCATCTAAAATGTGACTGGCATTAGGCATAGTGGCCTGCTATTTTGATGGAAACTCACCAACTTGGTGTGACTGGCAGTAAGCTGGCTGGCAGTAGGAAAATGGGCCTGGCATTATAGTGATAACTGCACAACTCAATTTCGAGTGATAGTAGGGTAATTGCCTGCCATTATAATAGACACTCCTCAACTGTAATCTGTCTGGAAGTAGGAAAGGGGGGCTGCCATTTTAACGGAAACTCCCCAAATCGATTCTGTCCGCGTAGTAGGCAATGGGGCCTGCAATTATAATGTAAACTTTCCAACTCGATTGTGAATGGCAGTAGGCAAGTGAGCCTGCCGTTATATCACAAATCCGTAACAAACACTTTACATTGGAAACAACGTACGGGGACCTCCCCATGCTCTTTCTCGGATAACGCTACGAGACATCCAATTTTAAAACAATCTTATTTACTGCATGTACAGTATTTACTTCGATATTCGAATACAATGTAGAATACCGTAGCGAAGCACGGGTACATTCGCTAGTTAAATAATATATAAAAAAATAGTGAGTCTTGTTGCGATAAAACAGATGAGAATATGAAATTATGACATTGCAACTGAAAGAAACTAGGCATGAATTTGAATTCTTCTTGACCGGACATTTAACAATTTATACGAAATATTTCCCTCACTGATTCACTTGACTGTACCTTCAACACTTTGAGTGTAATTACGACGTAATCCATTGCTCTGGTGTTTACTGCAGATGTGTCACGCCTAACGTGGTGATACATCCTTGCGACTGCTTCTTCTCCATATCATCTGACTTCTTTGTAAGCCAATATGGTATGACCTCTTGGCAGGTCCAGGGTTGCCCTCTCTGACTCCATGGTAAGCCCTTGCGTCCGTGTCTTCAACTGAGTGAGCGACCAACCTTGTCCTCACTCTCTCAATGACCAATAATTAATGGCTCACTGAGTCTTCTCCATCTCTCGTTCACACTTGTTGGCCGACCGACTAAGGCCTCTTGATCTAGTAGACTACTTCACTGTACTGCATCCGTATAAGTAATGACTGACGCTACAATATGGAGCTACCTTATATAGACGTTGGTTGACACAACTACGTAATCTCCAGAAATAACAATGACATACTCCCACCTACGCGACAGATATTACACACAGTGGTGAAATAGCCCCGCGGCGACTAACTCCGTGAGCGCATATCTAAATAAATACAATGCCGTAGCCATGGCGCGGCGATGACTTGGCAGAATCTCCACTGGTATAGCAATACAACAACGTCACTTCCAATCTCTGATATATACAACAATTCTCACTGTACAGGTGTTTAATGATAATCTACACATACGTATATATGCATACATCTAAGTGCAATCTTGCAAGCAACAGGCAATTGCAAAATTGAATAAAACGGATAATTACAATAATAGTACAATATCACAGATAACATAATAATAATACTGACATAATAATAATAATAATAATAATAATAATAATAATAATAAAATACAGATAAAATCATACAATAATAAAAATACCGATATCATCTTGTAACGGGATTTGAACCGTTACAGCAGGATACTCCTTTTTTCAACCCCCTATCTTGCTGTCGCAGGAATATCCTTAAAACATCCTGCTTTTTAATTTCTTCTTCTAAAAGTCCTGTGAAATATAAGTTCAGGTTATGTTTTCACTATTCTCCATGATTTTTTTTAAAAAAAGTGTCAAAACCTTGTCAAAACCATGAGTAACATATTTTCTTTTTCTATTCTCAATGGTGAAGGTGGAATATGAAATATTTCCTGTTCCGATATCCGTCAAAATCACTCATTTACAAGCCACGACAGAGAAGAGAACAATTAATCTGGTGTGATCTGAGAACGGCCGAGACTATGCCAGAAATTAAAGGCGCCTAGCGAGTTGGCCGTGCGTTTAGGGTCACGCAGCTGTGAGCTTACATTCGGGAGATAGCGGGTTCAAAACCTGAAGATTGTTTTCCGTGGTTTCCCATTTTCAAAGCAGGCATATTTTGGGGCTGGATCTTAATTCATATTTCATAGCCACTTCCTACCCACTCTTAGCCCTTTCCTATCCCAGCGTCTGTGTCGGTGCGACGTAAATAACTTTTTTTTAACTTAAAGGCAAATGCGTTTTCAGTACTGATACCTTGATCACAAAGTGTAATTTGAATTCCAACTGTGCTCAATTCTACAAATGCAAGTCAGAAATAAGAATAATTGAATCGTCGATTGTCGAAGAATAATCATGCTATAAATTGTGTTTCTACAGTGTAAGTGAATGAAAATTATGAACATGAATAATAAATACATGTATGAATTTACAGGTTTCCATAATGAGATTACATTACTGTATTTCTTTTTACTGATGGTTGGGCCTATATTCTTCCTTTTGTTATACAGAGCATTTGTAAATGTCCCAGCAAGCGAGTTGACCGTGTGGTTAGGCTCGCGGTCCTGTGAGCTTGCATTCGGTAGATAGTGGGTTCGAACCTGCTGTCGGCAGTCCTGAAGATGGTTTCCCGTGGTTTCCCATGTTCACACCTTAATTCTGGCGCGGCCGCTTCCTTCCCACTCTTAGCCTTTTCCTATCCCATCGCCGTCATATGACCTATCTGTGACGTAAAGCAAACTGTAAAAATTTTAAATGTCCTTGTGCTAACATTAATTATCATTTCATGATTTAATGTCCTTGTGCTAACATTAATTATCATTTCATGAAGAACGATCACGCAATTTTCTTTAAAAAAAGACGCAAGTCCGCATTTCACCTGACCACCTTCAGGAATAAGTCCTGCTTTCTGTATCTGAAATTCCGGTCACCCTACGTACATTAACAACCAAGCCGGTACCCTACGTCTGGTGAAAATATTATTCTTTTTTAACTGTAGAGGATTGATAATCGAGCGGAACATCCTCTTCCAGCTATCCCCTCCTTCCCTTAACCTAACCTAACCCCATGGCACTACAGCACTGAGGGGCCTTGGCCTACCGAAGGCCTGCAGATTACGAGGTGCCGTGTGGTCAGCACGACGAATCCTCTCGGCCGTTATTTTTTGCTTCCTAGACCGGGACTACCATCTCTCCGTCAGATAGCTCCTCAATTCTAATCACGTAGGCTGAGTGGACCTCGAACCAACCCTCAGATGCAGGTTAAAATCCCTGACCTGGCCGGGAATTAAACCCGGGGCCTCCGGCTAAGAGGCAGGCACGCTACCCCTACACCACGAGGCCGGCTCCCCCCCCCCTCCCTCCCTCTCCCTGGCAGCTATTATGAAAGAAATAGCTGTTTCCTTCGGAAGTCCTTCACTGGTATTATTCAATACCCTACCTTTCCCAGACTTTCACTCACTTTCCGTTCCGCCCGTCGAGGTTCGGGAGTAATCCTGGTTCTCCCCTTCTCCTGGTCAACTGCATAACCCTCCAACCCAAATAAATCTCCTAGGCCCTACAGATGTCAAAAAGGCTGTCGGAAAGACATTTTTTGTTAAGAAGGAAGCCACAGCCACTTTATTTTCAGTGTGGACTCAGTTAACATAACGTTTAGGTTTTTCACTCCGTCGAGAGTCGTGTCGTAAACACGACAAATCCTCTCGGCCGTTATTCTTGGCTTCCTACACCGGGAGCGCCATCTTATCGTCAGGTAGTTCGTCAATTTTAATCACGTAGGCTGAGTGGACCTCGAACCAGCCCTCAGATCCGGGAATCGAACCCGGAGCCTCCAGGTAAACGGCAGTACTCTACTGCTACACCACGGGGCCGGCAAATATGTAAGTAAATAAGCTGAATAATTAACTGTAATAGATCGCTGGGGCCCAGCTCCTTGGCTGAATGATCAGCGTTGAGGCCTCCGTTTCAGAGGGTCCTGGATTCGATTCGCGGTCGGGTCGGGCAATTTAATCGCGTATGGTTCATTTCTGGCTCGGGAACAGAGGTTTGTGTTTTTCCCATTACTCAGATTGTACAAGCGCTTTTACGGTTTTGGGAGATATCGAGGTGCCGGAATTGTACCCCACGGGAGTGCCTTTAGGTGCCAGGAAATGTACCGACACAAAACTGGGGTATTTGAGCACTTTCAAATACCACCAGGCTCAGCCGGGTTCGAACCCGCCAACTTGGGCTTGAGGCCGATGATTGTTTTAGTCGATAATCTATCATTTATACTTATAACAGCCAACGGCCATAGTTATATGTGAAAATAAAACAATATCAGGGTAAGTGAATCACTCACTACATAGTTGCGTAATTGGTAACGCCCTCTTTGTACACAGGAAAGCGTGATATCTGTAGCTCTCACCATTCGCAAATACCTACATTCTGGAGACGGTTCGTGAAACTTCTTGTTATTACAAATTCTGTGGTAAATGCAAACTCGTGTCCTCATCCCGAGGTGGAGTAGCTTTTTTCAAGCACACCCCCAATGGAGGTGAGCTGCATGTACCATTTCAACCACATACCAGCTCTCCTGCCATTCTTAAATTTCTGGTAGTACCGGGAATCGAACTCGGGCCCCCCGAGGACGGCAGCTAATAACACTAACTGTTACGCTACGGAGGCGAAATTCATGCACTCCAAAACTTGTTACAGCGTGTCTCAATTCAAATCCTGACTGTCCAACAAAAGTCATAGCCACCGTAGATTTTTTTCTTTTTCGCTATTGTGCTTTACGTCGCAGTGACGATGGGACGGGGCCTAGGAATGCGAAGGAAACGACCGTGGCCTTAATTACTGTAAGGTACAGCTCCAGCATTTGCCTGGTGTGAAAATACGAAACTACGGAAAACCATCTTCAGGGCTGCCGACAGTGGGATTCGAACCCACTATCTCCCGGATGCGAGCTTACAGCCCCCTAACCACGCGCCAACTCGCCCTGTAGCCGCCGTAGAAAAGAACTCTCAAATGAGTTTCTTCTTTTCTTTCATCTCTCGCAAAATTGCTTCGCCTTGTGAATTAGATAGTAATATCATGGATCTCAAATCTTCTATAAAGAAAGACTATCTCCTTAACCCATAAGCCAGCCTCGAAGGTGTAGATTTAGATAATTGATATAAAAATAGTTAGATTTCGTTTTGATGCACGTATGTAGCCAGGGCTCTTCCAGCCAAGTCTGCCATTGCTTCCACTTTCCAGTGCCAGGCTCCTTGCTTTCACCTTTCCTGACTGATCTCCCATGGCCAGCTCATGTAGTAATAATAATAATAATAATAATAATAATAATAATAATAATAATAATAATAATAATCAGCCTCTGTGGTGTAATGGTTAGCGTGATTAGTTGCCACCACCGGAGGCCCGGGTTCGATTCCCGACTCTGCCACGAAATTTGAAAAGTGATATGAGGGCTGGAACGGGGTCCACTCAGCCTCGGGAGGTCAACTCAGTAGAGGTGGGTTCGATTCCCACCTCAGCCATCCTCGAAGTGGTTTTCCGTGGTTTCCCACTTCTCCTTCCGGCAAATGCCGGGATGGTACCTAACTTAAGGCCACGGACGCTTCCTTCCCTGTTCTTTGTCCATTCCTTCCCATTCTCCCACAAGGCCCCTGTTCAGCACAGTAGGTGAGGCTGCCTGGGCGAGGTACTGGTCCTTATCCCAGTTGTATCCCCGGTCCTATGTCTGACGTCTCAGGACACTGCCCTTGAGGCGGTAGAGTTTTCAATTCAATCACTACTGATCTGCATTTAGGGCAGTCGCCCAGGTGGCAGATTCCCTATCTGTTGTTTTCCTAGCCTTTTCTTAAATGATCGCAAAGAAATCGGAAAATTATTGAACATTTCCCTTGGTAAGTTATTCCAATCCCTAACTCCCCTTCCTATAAACAAATATTTGTCCCAATTTGTCCTCTTCAATTCCAACTTTATCTTCATATTGTGATCATTCCTACTTTTATAGACACCACTCAAACTTATTCGTCTACTGATGTCATTCCACGCCATCTCTCCACTGACAGCTCGGAACATACCACTTTATCGAGCAGCTCGTCTCCTTTCTCCCAAGTCTTCCCAGCCCAAACTTTGCAACATTTTTGTAACGCTACTCTTTTGTCGGAAATCACCCGGAACAAATCGAGCTGCTTTTCTTTGGATTTTTTCCCGTTCTTGAATCAAGTTATCCTGGTGAGGGTCTCATACACTGGAACCATACTCTAGTTGGAGTCTTACCAGAGACTTATATGCCCTCTCTACATCCTTACTACAACCCCTAAATACCCTCATAACTCATCACCTTATGCAGAGATCTGTAGCCTTTATTAACAATCATATTTATGTGATTACCCCAATGTAGGTCTTTTCTTATATTAACACCTAGGTACTTACAATGATCCCCAAAAGGAACTTTCACCCCATCAACACAGTAATTAAAACTGAGAGGACTTTTCCTATTTGTGAAACTTGCAACCTAACTTTTAACCCCGTTTATCATCATACCATTATCATACCATTGCCCACCGTCCATCTCACAACACTATCGAGGTCACCCTGCAGCCGCTCACAATCTTGTAATTTATTTATTACTCTGTACAGAATAAAATCATCTGCAAACAGCCTTATCTCTGATTCCACTTCTTTACACATATCATTGATATATATAAGAAAACATAAAGGTCCAATAATACTGCCTTGAGGAATTCCCCTCTTAATCATTACAGGGTCAGATAAAGCTTCGCCTACTCTAATTCTCAGAGTTATATTTTCTAGAAATATAGCCACCCATTCAGTCACTCTTTTTTCTAGTCCAATAGCACTCATTTTGCCAGTAGTCTCCCATGATCTACCCTATCAAATGCTTTAGATAGGTCAATCGCGATACAGTCTATTTGGTCTCTTGAATCCAGGATATCTGCTATATCTTGCTGAAATCCTACAGGCTGAGCTTCAGTCGAATAACCTTTCCTAACCCCAAACTGCCTTTTGTCAAACCAGGTATTAATTTCGCAAACATGTCTAATATAATCAGAAAGAATGCCTTCCCAAAGCTTACATACAATGCATGTCAAACTTACTGGCCTGTAATTTTCAACTTTATGTCTATCACCCTTTCCTTTATACACAGGGGCTACTATAGCATATCTCCATTCATTTGGTATAGCTCCTTCTTCCAAACAATAATCAAATAAGTATTTCAGTTGGGAACCCTCACTGAGTCCGAGGGTAAAACCAACACTGGAGGATAAACAGATTAATAATAAAATAATGTTATCTGCTTTACGTCCGACTAACTACTTTTACGGTCTTCGGAGACGCCGAGGTGCTGAAATTGAGCCCCGAAGGAGTTCTTTTACGTGCCAGTAAATCTACCGACACGAGGCTGTCGTATTTGAGCACCTTCAAATACCACCGGACTGAACCAGGATCGCCCCTGCCAAGTTGGGGTCAGAAGGCCAGCGCCTCAACCGTCAATAAACAGATTAATAATAATAATAATAATAATAATAATAATAATAATAATAATAATAATAATAATAATAATCATAAATGTTTATGGTCTTACTTCACACTAACTACTTTTAAGGTTTTCGAAGACGCTCGGGTTGAGGAAATATCTCGCAAGATTTTATTTACGTGTCAGCAGATCTAGCACCATGAAAATGACGTATTCGATCACTATGAAAGATAGCTGGACTAAGCCGGGGTCAAACACGCCAACTTGGGCTCACAAAGCCTGTGCTCTTGCATCTGAGCCATTCGGCCCGCCAAAACTCTTGCTCTCTTCCAAACGCGATGACATCAGGTTTGCGAAACCTTGAGAGTCTTTCATTTTCTCACCCTTCGTGTGGCTCTACCCATTCTTTTGCCAATACTCTCAATTCTTTGAAGGGTTCAGCGCTCCTTCTCCTTTGATTAGTTCTAAGAAGGACCGAGCGCGTGTTAACGCGCAACGCCTATGAAGCCAAACTCTGCAGTGGGGAGACGAGTGGCTTCAATAGTAATGATATTGGTTCTACGTCCCACTAACCACTCTTTTACGTTTTTCGGAGACGCCGAGGTGCCAGAATTTAGCCCCGCAGGAGTTCTTTTACATGTCAGTAAGTCTACCGACACGAGGCTGACGTACTTGAGCACCTTCAAATACCACCGCACTGAGCCAAGATCGAACCTGCCAAGTTGGGGTCAGAAGGCCAGCATCTCAACCGTCTGAGCCACTCAGCCCGGCACGAGAAGGGGTTCAGACCCCACCGTTGGCTGTCATGAGAATGGTTTTCTGTGGTTTCCTATTTTCACTTAAGGCAGATGACGGAACATGTCTTCTTCATACACCACAGCTTATTCCTTAATACCTAATGTCATTCATTTCATCTCCATTAGCTCCTCAACTGAGGTTGGTGAGAGGCTGGGCACCCGGCCGTAGAAACATGCCATATAACGTCATCTCACCTCATCTCCAACCCCATAGTCTATCAAGAAACCGGACTAAGAGGTTGAAAGAGGAAATTGCAGTGGGCTTGGGAAATCTTTAATTATTATGCATGTAGTGCACAAAGAATGGAATCGGTCATTGTTAAAACTGACCGGCAAAATTAATGGATCACTTGAATTTGGACAGGAAAAAGCATGTTAAATTGTGAAAATTTCGTTTTGTGATTTGCATTTATTTTCATGGAAAAAAAAAAGTAATGTTATCTGTCTGATGTTGCTATACTTAATTAGATATTTTTTTCAGGAAAATAATCAATGTAAATAATAAAACAAATATTTCACAATTTAACATGCTTTTTGCTTTGAAAATTCAAGTGATCTAGTAATTTTGCCGGTCAGTGTATTTATGCATTCTAAATATACATTCAGTCATTCAATCAATCAACCAATCAATAAATCAGTCAATCAATCAATCAGTCACCACTGACCTGCATTTAGGACAGTCGCCCAGGTGACACATTCCCCATCAGTTGTTTATCTAGACTTTTCTTAAATTATTACAATGAAGTTGCATATTTATCGAACATCTCCCGCGATAAATTGCTCCAGTCCCTAATCATCTAGAGCGTTGCATTGTATGGAAGTGGAACATGGATGATAACTAGCTCAAAAGAAAGAGAATAGAAGCCTTTGAAGTATGGTATTACAGAAGAATGCTGAAGGTGAGATGGGTATATCGAATAACGAATGAAGAAATACTGAATCGAATTGGTGAGAAAAGAACGATTTTGCTAAATTAGACCAGAAGAAGAGATAGAATGATAGCACACATCTTAAGACACCCAGGACTTATTATGTTCGTTTTTGAGGGAAGTGTACGAGGTAAAAATGGCAGGAGTAATCCAAGGTATGATTATGACAAACAGACTGAAGAAGATGTAGGATGCTGTACACGTAGAAATGAAAAGGTTAGCTCAGGATAGGGTGTCGTGGAGAGCTGCATCAAACCAGTCTATGGACTGATGACCCAAACAAAAACAACAACAGCACAAATTCAATCCTATAAACGACTATTTGCCCTAATTTGTCCTCTTGAATTCCAACTTCATCTTCATATTATGATTTCCTACTTTAAAAAAATCCTCTTTCAAGCGTATTCATTTACTGCCATTCCACTTCATCTCTTCACTGTCCGCCTCTGTAGCGTAACAGTCCTCCCAAGTCTTCCCAGCCCGAAGTTTGCAACGTTCTCATAACTTTCTTCTTCTCATAACTTTACTCATTTGTCGGAAATCACCTGGAACAAATCGTGCTGCTTTCCTTTGGATCTTTTCCATTTCTCAAATCAAGTAATCCTGGTGATGGTCCATACACTTAATTGGGGTCTACACACCTTTTAGTGACAAGATGACGTCGGTACTGTATATTATCATATCTCCAGAATGTATCCGCCGTGAACAAGGACGATATTTGACAATGTCACTGACTTCTCTAAACCGACTTTCAACCTATTAGGTCATGTTACGTACATTTAGTACGTGTTGAAGAGATGTTAAGTACAGAACAAAAATGGCCAACCAGACACCAATGGGATCCGAACCCACAACCGTTTTTGTTCTGTACTTAACATCTCTTCGTCCGCCTCTGAGGTGTAGTGGTTAGCGTGATTAGCTGCCACCCCCGGAGGCTCGGGTTCGATTCCCGGCTCTGCCACGAAATTTGAAAAGTGGTATGAGGGCTGGAACGGGGTCCACTCAGCCTCGGGAGGTCAACTGAGTAGAAGTGGGTTCGATTCCCACCTCAGCCATCCTGGAAGTGGTTTTCCGTGGTTTCCCACTTCTCCTCCAGGCGAATGCCGGGATGGTACCTAACATAAGGCCACGGCCGCTTCCTTCCCTCTTCCTTGCCTATCCCTTCCAATCTTCCCATCTCTCCACAAGGCCCCTGTTCAGCATAGCAGGTGAGGCCGCCTGGGCGAGGTACTGGTCATTCTCCCCAGTTGTATCCCCGACCAAGAGTCTGAAGCTCCAGGACATTGCCCTTGAGGCGGTAGAGGTGGGACCCCTCGCTGTGTCCGAGAGAAAAGCCGACCCTGGAGGGTAAACAGATGATGATGATGATGATGATGATGATGACTTAACATCTCTTCAACACGTACTAAATGTACGTAACATGACCTAATAAGTTGAAAGTCGGTTTCGATTACAATGCGGTCGTGAAAATTCAATATTCATTCACTGACTTCTCTTTGTACCCTTCGCTGACGTGTAATTTTTAAGCAACCACCTTCGCACACTCTATGCACAGTCTGAATTATACATTTTATAATCACGCCAGACAGATATGCAGTGCCGGGCTGCACAAGCAGCTACGAAATATCAGTAAAATTAGAATGATACGTAAGATGTTTTCGATTGCCTAAGTACACTGATGTTCATATAAAAAGAACACCTTGAAAGACTAGAGATAGGAAGTACATATTCGGAGGACATGTTCATTAGTATGTTCTGCAGAAACGATTAGCAATTCAGTCACCTCGGTTCAGCATGTGTCCCGGCGCCTAGTAGGCACTGAGTCCTCTATGGGCACTCAGAACTTGTTCCATGTGTGATGACATCGACGCGTATAAGCCGCGAATGGCGCCCTGAGATATAGCTATCCATGCTGCATTCACCTGGTTCCACAATTCATCTTTGGTGGTTGGTATTGGGTCACAGCGCCGCACCCGTTCGTTTCACCATATCCCACACATTTTTGATTGGCGAAAAGTCCGGTGATCGGGCGGGTCAGGGCATCAGTTTGACATCCTGTGACAACAAGAAGGCACGTGTACGTGCAGCAACATGTGGTCGCGTATTGTCCTGCTGAAATATGGCGTCTGGGGTGTCGTGCAGAAAGGGTATGGCTACGGTCGCAGGATTTCGTTCACTTAGGTCAAACTGGTCACAGTACCCTGGACACGCACCAGCTGTGATTTGTGGTAGTACCCAGTAACACCCCATACCATAAGACCTTGAGTTGGCGCTGTACATATTGTGCGAATGCAGTCAATGAGATGCCTCTCCCCCTGTCTGCAGCGAATCAAACTGCGGCCATCATTTTCAAACAAACAGAACCTAGACTCGTCCGAAAACACTTTCTGCTACCATTGCTGTCCCCAGCGACGCCGTTCCATAAACCAATGCAATCTAGCATGTTTATGCACATTACCCAAAGGTAGGCGGAGAAGTGGACGACGCGCCGGTAACTCAGACCGTAATAAATGGCGACGGAGGACTGTCACTTCTGTTAGTGTACGATGTGTTACACTGTTCCACTGTTGCGCCAGAGCCGAAGAGGACGCAGATTTATCCTACAATGCCATTCGGATGAGGTGTCGATCTTCTCGGGGTGGGGGTTGTCTGGGTGGTGCGCCCAGACCCACCTCGTCGTGTTCTACGGCCTTCTGTGAACTATTCTGTACACACCCGTTGCATTGCCGACACACTTCGTCCCACACGAGCAGCAATTTTCACGTTCTCTCATGCCAGTAATATGCCCTCTTTCAAACTCACTAATTTGGCGGTACGGTTCTCGCATACGTCTGCAGGGTATCCTGCACGTCTGCTCAAGACACACCGATCCATTACCTTCGGTTTATAGCGACAACTAGAGCCGCAGGCATATTTTTCCAGTCAATGGTGGTGCGCCGAGATATCGATGTCGACCTTGAACCTGAGGGCCGACATTATTTCAGTGCTAATCATTTCTTCAGAACATACTGATGCACATGTCCTGTGAATATGAACTTCCTATCTCTAGTCTTTCAAGGTGTTCTGGTTTTTATGAACATGAGTGTAGTAAATAGATTTGTTCGTTCTCACGCGCAGACCGATCTAACGAATAGATCAGCAAACATATTCAAGACAGTGACTTGAGCGTTATTGAAAAATATATCAATAGGCTAGAAAGACCTGTTCCATGAATGCGATCACCCCATTTTGTGTGAATTAGAATAAACAGTGATTTTAGTGTGAACTGTGGCTGCCTACCTAATGAAGATTTTACGAGATTAAACTTCTAGCTTGCTGATCTATAGGATGGATGATATCAGTAACAGACGCTCTCTTGTATCCCAAATTGTTGCCTCTTTACAAAAGTTGAAATTGTTATGGGAAGACACTAAGGATAGTGATTACAGATGCCTAAGAAATACATTTTACGTAATCAGTTTGGACCCATATTTATGACAAAACCGAAGTGTGGTTTGTCCACAGTTAGCGGGTGGAAAACATAAAACACGCCAAGAAAATATTTACAATAGGACTGACGTAGGACTGAACATCACAGAAGATGCTAGCCTCATCTGAATAAATGAAAGGCTGAGGATCCAAAAGTCCTGACTGCACTTCACACAGAAACCACCGCAGAACTCAACACGCGATGGTTCGTCTGGACGCTTTAATGCATGCACAATAGTAAATTTGTAACGATACAGATGCAGGTCCTTTTTGATCATGTTTCGACACGACAATCTCTTACTTCCCACTTGCACACACAAACGGCGTTGAGATTTCGTCGGACTCCGTTCCAGATTTTCCCTCACTCGAGCAATGTTTTCTGGTGGTCGAACTCTTTTCGGATAGTTACGGTTTTTATTCGATACAGAGTCCGTTTCACGCCATTTTGCCACCAAGTTTTGCATTGCAGACTTTGCAGGAGATTTCGCCAAAACACTTCTACTCTTGAACTCTTGTGCAAGCAGATACGCACAGGTTTTCCACGAATCGTACTCCGCATAAAACACTCAACAATGAACATGCGGTGTTTTATCGTCAGCACCATCTTTTGTTGCATTCAACAGGTCACTAAACACGTCTACTCCTCTCTCTCACTCACCACGTAATGACACAGCGCATACTCTGGAGATGCACTCGCGCAGACATTTGACAGCAACCGATTGGTGCATCAAAATCACGGTTTCGAGCATTTCCTGTGATGGGCAGTTCTCCTGTTCATTAACAAGGGTCAATTCCATGTCAGTCTTATAAATATTTTCTGGGCCAGTTTTATTTTGCCCGTTCTGTATAAGTTCATATTTAATTTAAATGCAGTGTGTGAAGTGCTGCCTCTAACCCGGGCCCCGGGTTCGATTCCTGGCCAGGTCAGGGATTTTTACCTGGACCTGAGGGCTGGTTCGAGGTCCACTCAGCCTACGTGATTAGAATTGAGGAGCTATCTGACGGTGAGATAGCGGACCCGGTCTAGAAAGCCAAGAATAACGGCCGAGCCGCACGGCACCTCGTAACCTGCAGGTGGTGGTGGTGGTTATTGTTTTAAGAGGAAGTACAACTAGGTAACCATCCTCTATATAACACTAATCAGAGGGGAAAAATGGTAGGGACCCGACACTTCGAAAATGAAAATATCGGCCAAAGGAAGACAAGGGCCACGAATGGCGTGAATATGAAAGACTTCCTAGCCCTCGCAACCTAATAGCGTCGGGGTCGGAAAATAACAAGAGTTGACCAAGAGAGCTCGGATATGATAGATGAAAGTGAGGAGCCTGGCGGCTGGCACAAGCAAGTGGAAGCAATGTCAGGAGTCAGCTAAGGGCCCCGTGGTCGCCAATTCACGCTCTAAAGTTCAGATCCCCTGGGGCCCCTTTTAGTTGCCTCTTACGACAGGCAGGGGATACCATGGGTGTTATTCTACCGCCCGCACCCACAGGGGTGTAACCTGCAGGCCTTCGGGCTAAGCAGCGGTCGCTTGGTAGGCTAAGGCCCTTCAAGGGCTGTAGTGCCACTGGGTTTGGTTTGGTGTGAAGTGCTATGACGTCATAAGGTTAGGTAATTTTTTTTCATCGCTGCGCCCTCAGTATTTCTCTTGAAGTATCTCCTTCATCAGAGAATGGGAATACATATATTTTTAAGGTTGTTTTTCAGGTTAGTGAAGGCGAAAGAAACCATGAATCTTCAAGTTGGTGAAATTAATGTAACAGGAACCGTAGACTATAAAAATAGACGATTGTTTGGGGTTGCCTCGAACAAAACAGAACTTTTAGTTCCTTCTGCCTTTTTTTTTTCAAACAGGTAATAAGACTTATTCCGATTAACAAATTGCGAGTTGGCCGTGTGGTTAGGAGCTCGCAGCTATGAGCTCACATCCGGGAGATTGTGGGTTCGAAACCCACTGTCAGCAGCCCTGAAAATGGTTTTCTGTGGTTTCCCATTTTCAAAGCAGGCAAATGCTGGGGCTGTACCTTAATTAAGACCACGGACAATTCCTTCCCATTCCTAGGCTTTTCCTGTTCCATCGTCGCCATAACACCTATCTGTGTCCGTGCAATGTAAAGCAACTAGCAAAAAAAACTTGCAGGGTCAAATTTAGCGACAATGTGTAAAGATTTCTTACAAGAAACACATTTATGTGGACTGAAAACAAATTGTCATAACTGATGAAAATAAGGTGAATCGTGTAATGTTTAATGAACTTAATCAAGATTCGCAAAGTAGTTACTCTGAATATGTTACCATAACAACTTTATTCTCTATGGGTGTGTCCACGTATTTAAAAACATTCGCTAGGAAATAATTCTTAGACAAGTGTAAAACCAAAGGAAATTACATAGGATCATCGTCGTAAGGTCATCTGGCAAATTATGAAATTCCACAGTCTGTTTCGAGTCATTCGACCTGGTCAGGAATGGAATGAATGAAGTCCCATCTACCGGCGAGGATAGGAATTGTGCCGTCTGCCGAAGCCTGTCGCACTCCTCTGGAGCAATGATTAATGAATGACAGATGAAATGACATTGGAGAGTGTTGGGGAATGAAAGATGACAGGGAAAACCGGAGTACCCGGAGAAAAACATGTCCCGCCTCCGCTTTGTCCAGGACAAATCTCACATGGAGGGACCGGTATTTAAACCACGGAATCCAGCGATGAGAGGCCGGCGAAATAAATATTTATTATATGTACTTGAATTGTTGATTCATTTCTTAAATATTAAGTTTAAGCGTACAAGACAATATTGGCAGTGGTGTAGGTGAACAATTATTCATCAGTATTTTGAAATACAAATAGTTGAGTATTGATTTTAAAGAAGGGCGACCACCTACCTCTGCAACGTTGCTACATATTGTGGAACAGGCTATGACAGGCGTGAAGAAACATCATCTGTGCTGAACGTTGCTTTCTCTTTCGTTGTCCGTGGCTATAGAATTTAACTGTTAACAATACAACAGATGTCAAGAATTGGAAAACTGAAACGGTCGTCTAGGGAAAAGTTACTGGTATAAAGAGTTCGTGAATAATTTAATCTTATAAAAATTCAGCCTGGCAGCTAGCAACAGTGCAGTTCCACCTTTATCAACAGTGAAAGCTTAACCCTAGCGATACCAAACGGGGAGAGGGGTAATGTTGTGCTCACCACTTAAATTGTTTGCGGTTTAGTCATGGGTTTTTTTTTTTTCTACGTTTCTTCTTCTGTTTACCCTCCAGGGTTGGCTTTTCCTTCGGACTCAGCGAGGGATCCCACCGAAAGGCAGTGTCCTGGAGCGTAAGACATTGGATCGGTTGATACAACTGTGGAAGATGACCAGTACCTCGCCAAGGCGGCCTCACCTGCTATGCTGAACAGGGGCCTTGGTGGGGGATGGGATGATTGGAAGGGATAGACAAGGAAGAAGGAACAAAGCGGCCGTGGCCTTAAGTTAGGTACCATCCCGGCATTTGCCTGGAGGAGAAGTGGGAAACCACGGAAAACCACTTTCAGGATGGCTGAGGTTGGAATCGAACCCACCTCTACTCAGTTGACCTCCCGAGGCAGAGTGGACTCCGTTCCAGCCCTTGTACCACGTTTCAAATTTCGTGGCAGAGCCGGGAATCGAACCCGGGCCTCCGGGGGTGGCAGCTAATCACACTAACCACTACACCACAGAGGCGGACTCTTTTCTACGTTTACTGAAGTTATTGTCTCTTTTGAATCCGGTTACCTGATCACATACCGGTAATTATTTTTTAAACATTTAATTCTAGTATTAATAAATATTCCACAAAGAGTTGCACTCGAAGGTGGCCACAATCAGCTATTTACACTCTTTTTACCGAGCCAGTAGGCGCGTGCTTTGAGTAACATGGCTGCCAACTTGCATTTGGGAGATAATGGTTTCGAACCCCACTGTCGGCAGCCCTAAAGATGGTTTTCCGTGGTTTCGCATTTTCACAGCAGGCACATGCTGGGGCTGTATCTTATTTAAGGCCATGGTCGCTTCCTTCCCAATCCTAGCCCTTTGCTCTATCCCATTTTACCGCAAATTTTACACTTTACTTAAGTAAAACCAATTATTATCTTCCATTTGGGACAAGAATTACACTGACATTTCGTGGATACGATTCGTTCACGTAACCCCACAGAAAACTATTCTCAAGACAGCCGACGGTGGGAACTAGCCCCTCTCCGTCTCCGGATAAAGAGGCGTAGAGCCACGATTAGATCCATGGCCACCCCTCCTCTGCTCAGTTGGTCGGTCGGAATGCAGAGCTGTCGCACCACGAGCCAGCCGTGGCCACTTGTAGACCGAAGCCTACCGTGACCCGACGACGTTCAACTTCTTCACTAGGAAAGCTATGTTGTGAGTTGTGTGCGCACGCTACGTGCGTTGTAGTATGTCAATTCTGTTCCCCGCTAGGACGCGCGCTCCGCGTTCGCTGAAAATGCATTTTTGCGTGCGGTTTAACGCATGCCCTCAGCTAACAAAGAAAGGCAAGTAAGAAATAACCTTGCCTCACGCGCATTTTCTCGGAAATCCACAGCCCACGCTACGTTGCTTACCTTCCCCCAGCTGGGGGATATCTCGTGCGTCATTCACAGTTTCAGCACAATGGGAATGCTTGTACAGCACAGCTTAGACATGTATTTCGACGGTAAGAAAATAACCTTGTAATTTATGAAAGTCATACGATGTGTTGTGGAACGTTCAGAACAAGATGATGAACATTTCATTTGAACTTATATCACATGGAAAATAACATTCTTTGTTACTCTATCGCTAGTTCCTCTCATTCCGACTCTCCTTGAATAGAAACAACTGTGTACACGTTACAAGAACAGAACAGAACAGTAATGAATAGAATATTCCCTCCCCCAGTTTCGGATCGCCTGAAACTGGGGTGGGAGCAATCATTTATTATAATCCAAAATGTGTTCTGGTAGACTGATCCATGCATTATTTTCCTTATAACTGTTTATTTATTGCTACATTGAACATTACAATTAAACTTATTAACTATCTCCACCCAATATCTAAAATGTGTTTTAATGTGTTTTTAATGTATTTATTTACTTTTGTCCTAGACATTAACAGAGTCATATAGTCTGGTATACAAACGTGTATCTTACCCTCCCTAGCTTGTATTAGTGCTTACTTTCGTGTCACAAGTCTTTATAGAGTTATCCTACGGCTTCGATCACATTGGAAGCACGCTTGTGCGAGTAATGTGGCGGCGCGCGCATGCGCAAGCTGGCGTGAACAGCAATGCGCTCACACTAAATGCAAGCAGGTGCAAGTTAATTATTATTATTATCATTTTTGGATGAGAAGGAAATCAGGGAAGAGTGGGTGAACGAGTATTTTTTGGACAGAGAGGAAGATGGAGAGTATGCACGAATGTTCAACGATTTGCTTAGACAGCCTGATAAGTTTTTTTAATGCTTCAGAATGATACGAGACACTTTCTACTATATACTGGACAAAATCACACCGAGAATAAGGAGGCAATCTAAATTCCGAAAGTGTGTATCACCTGAAGAGCTCCAAAACACTACACTGTCACTGCTTCGATGGTCAGAAATCAACTGAGATCATGCACGCTTGCAACTACAAAACAAATATTTTTATTTCGAAGTTGGGTCGGATCAAGCTTACGCAAGCGTGCACTTGCTTGTGGCGGGCAGTGTGAGCGGCGATGGACAAGTCATCACTTGTTTCCGTCGCTCTCCTGCAGATTTTGTTTATATGTGCACGCTTGCGCACGCGCGCGCCACCAAATTACTTGCACAAGCGTGCCTCCAATGTGATCGAAGCCTACCATTACAACATGCATTATGAATGAATGAATGAATGAATGATTGAATACATGAACTGGTGAATGAATGGTTTCATGATTTAATTGTGTTCATGCATGAATTATAAATAATAATAATAATAATGCTATTTGCTTTACGTCCCACTAACTACTCTTTTACGGTTTTCGGAGACGCCGAGGTGCCGGAATTTAGTCCCGCGGGAGTTCTTTTACGTGCCAGTAAATCTACCGACACGAGGCTGACGTATTTGAGCACCTTCAAATACCACCGGACTGAGCCAGGATCGAACCTGCCAAGTTGGGGTCAGAGGGCCAGCGCCTCAACCGTCTGAGCCACTCAGCCCGGCTCAATTATAAATAAACCCTTTTCCCAACCAGTCGCAGATAGCCACCAACTGAGGAGAGAGCATTATTTAATGATTGATTGATTGATTGATTGATTGATTGATTGATTGATTGATTGATTGATTGATTGATTGATTGATTGATTGATTGATTGATTGATTGATTGATTGATTGATTGAATACCAGTAGAGTTACGAGTGCATTAACGTTATTTTCATGTTAAAGTAATCCGCTAGCTAGTCCGGCCCCGCGGTGTAGGAGGCAACGGGTCCGCCTATCACCCAGCGAGCCCAGGTTCGATTCCCATCCGGATCAGAGGTTTTTAATTATAAATGATTAATATCCCTCGTCTGGGGACTGGGTGTTTGTGTCGTCCTTAATGTCCCTTTCCTCACATTCAACACTTTACACTTCCACCATTTCCAAATACTCGCAGGTTCACAACATACTGTGCAAAGTTGGGGCAAAAGATCTTCTTAGGTCGACGCCCCGAATAAACAGCATTTTTTAAAATCCGCTATCTATTTTCTGCAGTGGAGTTTGTTATAGATTATTCCTATCTTCCTTTTCTGTGTGCTATTACAATGTACTTGATCCGTTTAGTAACAATGACAAAACGAAATGAAAGGTGTCCGCGTTTGTGGTGTAGTGGTTAGCATGATTAGCTTCCACCCCCGGAGGCCCAGGTTCGATTCCCGGCTCTGCCACAAATTTCGAAAAGCGGTACGAGGGCTCGAACGGGGTCTAATCAGCCTCGGGAGGTCAACTGAGTAGATGTGGGTTCGATTGCCACCACAACCATCCTAAAAGTGGTTTTCCGTGGTTACCCACTTCTCCTCCAGGAAAATGCCGGGATGGTACCTACAGTAACTTAAGGCCACGGCCGCTTCCTTCCCTCTTCCTTGTCTATCCCTTCCAATCTTCCTATCGCCCACAAGGCCCATGTTCAGTATAGCGGGTGAGGCCACCTGGACGAGGTAGTGGTCCTCCTCCCCAGCTGTATCCCCCCGATCCAATGTATCACGCTCCAGGACATTGAGGCGGTAGAGGTGGGATCCCTCGCTGTATCCGAGGGAAATATCCAACCCTGGAGAGTAAACAGATTAAGAAGAAGAAGAAGATTGAAAGGTGTATTAAAAACATTCAGCTCTTCAGGCCTTTTCAATAATGAAATTACCAGCGTTTCGTCCCAGTGCCCCCTCTGGATAGGGACGGTAGAATAACACCTACGGTATCCCCTACCTGTCGTAGGAGGCGACTAAAAGGGACCCTAAGGGCTCTTAATTTGGGAGCGTGGGTTGTAACCACGAGGCCCTTAGCTGATTCATGGTATTGCTTCCACTTAATAGCGCCAGGCTTCTCCCGTTCATCTATCCTATCCGACCTTCCTTGGTCAACTCTTGTTCTTTTCCGACCCCGACGGTATAAGGCTTGCGAGGCCTAGGGAGTCTTTATTTTCACGTCCTTCGTGGTCCTTGTCTCTCCTTGGCCGTTACCTTCATTTTTCGGAGTGTTTCACCCCTTCCATTTTTTGCTCAAAACCACCACTCGCCCCAGTTAGCAGTGGGCTCATCATTCAGGACTGCTACACCTTTCCAAGAGGCTAGCGGAAAGTGCGCCTTTGAGACCACTGCAAGCTTCCTATGTAGGACAATGCAGGGGAAGCATGTGCCTCCACTTGTATAAATGCCTGTTTTTGGGCTTTATATTAAAAACTCGCTTTCGCTTGTTGGGGGCTCCGCCCCCAAACCCGCGGATACTCTACATTTCAAATGGACATTTCGAAATAGACTATGGCGAAACGGTATGTCACATCAACAAACGGACTGTGCTGACTGGCCGGCATGTTTGGTGCTAATATATTTTCTCGTATATTGTCGATTAATGTGTGGATCGGAGTAAGGGTGGTGGGGGCATAAATGTGAAAGATTGGAGTGTTTTGGAATTTTTCCTTGGCTTACAACCCAATATCTATCAGATTGCTGAATTTCAACTTTTGAAGGGTCTAACACGAAATTTGAGTCCGATATTTTGATTGGGCAGGGCGGGGCTAAATATGAAAAATTTGAACTTTTTGGAATTGTTCCCTGGGTTGCAGGCTAATAGCTATCAGATTGCCGAATTTCAAGTTCCTAGCTCACCTGGAAGTGAGCAAACATTAATGTCAGTAAGTGAGTCAGTGAGTCAGTCAGTCAGTCAGTCCATTAGCCTCCTGGCTTTATATAATAGGGATTGCATTCCCAGAATGAAACAGAATTTGAACAGAATTTAATTTCATAGATTGCAAAGACCCGGAAAGCTTGATTGAATTTTTTAAATCTTTGCAATCGATAAAACTTAAATTATGTTACCTTTTGGGAACGTAAATTTTGAAATGTGTATTATTTGTTGTCAAAACTGCAGAAATGGATTTTACTACTTCAGGGACGGTTGGTGCAACACACTGTCGGGAAATTTTAAAGAAGTTCAGTAACTACGAAGCAAACCAAAGCAAGAAACCGTTAAGCATCGGAAGTCTTATCCCAGTAGATATAGCTTCGCGCATATTTGTGTCCATCTCCAACAGCTTGTAGAAATCTTGTGCGGACATCCTGGCAAAATTAAGAAATAAAATATCTATCTACATCAGTACTCAGCTCGCGTTCTGTTCATCGTAAAGGAATTCTTAATCCATCACCTCTTCTCTTTCACTACGATTATCTTATCTCCTGCTCGTTATGTTATCAAATAAGTAGAACAAATACCCGCGCATGTGACAGGTTCGCATCGGCCACCACGATACAATTGGTAACGTCCAATGCGCATGCTACGATGTATGTTCCATCCGTGCTCTTATTTTCCAAGTAGAGATAGGGCAAAAAAATAACACAGCAGTTATTTTGGAACAGCTCCGGACTCGGAACCATTGTTAAAATGTACACTACACCGCAACGTCCTGTTCCGAAATAACAGTGTTCCGAATCACCTGCACTCCAGCGGGATTAGTCTAACAACGTGAGTGTTACTTCTCTACACTGGTTTCGATGTTCTTTGAAACTACAGTACTGAGCGAGTTGGCCGTGTGGTTAGGGGCGCGCAGCTGTGAGCTTGCATTCGGGATATAGTGGGTTCAAACCACACTGTCAGCAGTGCTGGAGATGGTTTTCCGTGGTTTTACATTTTCACACCAGGCAAATGGTGGGGCTGTACGTTAATCAAGATCACGGCCGCTTCCTTCCCGCTCCTAGCCCTTTCCTGTCCCATCGTCGCCATAAGACCTATCTGCGTCGGTGCGACGTAAAGCCAATTGCAAAAATAAAATGAGAAACTACAGTAGTCACTGTGTGCAATGAACTGCAGTGGACTCTAATAAGGGCCCCATACACGCGCAAACTTCTGGAATACTTACCTGCACAGACTTGCCTCCGGGAGGTAAGACGGAAGTATGCAGTTGCACACACACGCTCAGACTAAATGATTATTTACCGAGGAAGTTGAATACGACGCGCTCAGCTGTTTTCTGTTTACGATTTTGCGCTTCGGATGGTTGAAAAATATATATGGATTGAAATTAATTAGATAGTCGGTATAGAAGATGAGTTGTTATTTGGACATAATGTAGCGCTCTGCACGAAGAAGACGCGCAAAAAGAGATTTCGCTTTCGTCGTAAAGTCTCCGGCTGAATTCAAGCAGCGCCAGAATGTCAGAGACTTGCCTGCAGCCTGTTCTCATATTGCTTCTAGTACCTCTGTTTAAATATAGGTACCAGTTTACCTTGTTTAGGTCCCCTTTTGGGTAGGGGCGGTAGAATAATATCCACGGTGCCCCCTGCCTGTCGTAAGAGGCAACTAAAAGGGACTCCAAGGGCTCTTAACTTTGGAGCGTGGATTGGCCACCACGGAGCCCTTAGCTGAGTCATGGCATTACTTCCACTTATGTCAGGCTCTTCACTTTCATCTACCCTATCCGACTTCCCTTTGTCAAATCTTGTTCTTTTCCGATCCCGACGGTATTAGAGTATTCCAGGCCTAGGGAGTCTCATTTTCACGCCGTTCGTGACCCTTGTCTTTCTTTGGCGGATACCTTCATTTTTCGAGGTGTCGGTTCCCTTCCATTTTTGCCCTCTGATTAGTGTTATATAGAAGATGGTTCCCTAGTTGTACGTTCTCTTACAACAATAATCACCACCACCACTTACCTGGTTTAGGCTCAGTTACCCTAGAACACATCCACAGTAAAATAAAGCATGAAACTCGCAGGGAGGAAACAGCATACACGAAATACAGCGCCACAGTACGTCGTGGAGGCTCACGCAGCAGCCTGTACCACGTGCTGTGAGGAAGGGGAAGCAGGGGTATAGTGAGGTATGGCGTGTGGCCTCCGGAGAGGCCTGGTGCAGGTCTTTTAATTTGATACCCATAGGCCTACTGCGCATCGTCAATACTATTCGCTCGGAAATGCTTATAAACAGACAGAATCATATTTCTCTCGCCGGCCTTAAAAATCTTGCGTTTCTTCTTCAACTGATAACAGTCTGGTGAATTTTTGTTCGGATCCATTGCACAATAATATCCAATAACGAGTAAGAAGAAACCTACAAACGTACAAGACATAACAATAATTATGAATTAGCACACAATACGCACACACACTGTTTTTGTAAAAGTGAAGCACACCCGATAAAATTCTCTCACTGCTGTTTTAAACAGACTATGATTGGAACTGTGCCCACGTGTTCAGGACATCCACCGAGTGATTAAGTATGGCAGCTCCGCATTGACTGCACCATTGCCAAAACTCGCTCTGAGTAGCGGACCCCGCTTGCCCCCTCACCAACCGTGTGACAACACCGTAGGCGCTACCCCTGTCGCCCGCGCTATCCCCTGGTCTATACACTCACTTCCGCTTTAGTCTGCTCAAAAGGTGGTCCGGAGAATAGCAGGGGTATATTTTTGCCAAGGTCATGTGAGGTATGGCGTGTGGCCTCCGGAGAGGCCTGGTGCCCACCTATTGAATCTAGGGCTGTTATTTTGGAACTGTTATTTGGAACATAGTATTTTATCGGAACTATTCCTCAAAAGGAACGAGGATGGTTGCCCAGTTGTACAATAATCACCACCACCACCACCGCCTCAAAAGGAACAACAGCAATTTCTAATTCCAAGAGGCATGCACTTGTCGCAAACACAAATATACATCGTGTGAACGTGCCATAAAGGACGCGGTGAGCAATGTGCCCTGCTTAATAAAGCTAAGCTGCGCGTTCGACGTTCGTGCGTCGCCAGTCGTAGATGGATTAAAACGCGTCTCCGCGGGGATCTCTGTCCGCCTGAGATACATCTCGTTAGCTGATTCTCTCGGTGATACATCTCCAAATGCAGATGAATAAACTGGAGCTACGTCCCACCGAACGGAAATGGATCTCAGAATGTTTGCCACCGGCCACGTGACTCAGAGTGATAGTGATCAGGCTAAACACGTGATGGCGAAGTTTATGATGGTTTTAGAACGGAGAAGAAAAATGTATAAAACACGAAGAGATTCTCTGAAACATAATTACAAAGCTGTCTATCGCTTTCGGAAAGAAAATGTAAAATGGTTAGCGCAAAATTTTCCGGAGTCAATACACGAGACAAATGAGAAAAGTTATTTATTTATTTATTTATTTATTTATTTATTTATTTATTTATTTATTTATTTATTTATTTATTTATTTATTTATTTATTTATTTGTGCTAGTTGCTTTACGTCACACCGACACAGATAGGTCTTATGGCGACGATGGGACAGGAAAGGGCTAGGAGTGAGAAGGAAGCGGCCGTGGCCTTAATTAAGGTACAGCCCCAGCATTTGTCTGGTGTGAAAATGGGAAACCACGGTAAACCATTTTCAGGGCTGCCGACAGTGGAGCAAAAACATTTATTTATTTATTTATTTATTTATTTATTTATTTATTTATTTATTTATTTATTTATTTATTTATTTATTTATTTATTTATTTATTTATTTATTTATTGCGTTATGTATGTAACCTCCGTTTTCAAAGTGATGTGGCCGAGCAGAATATCGTTTCCCTAACGTTTCGGCAGATAGAGCAATTAGGTCACGGCAGGTAGTTAGAGCAATTAAGTCACATGCAGAAGCATGGATAAACAACTGCTCAAACATTCGAAAATGCAAAGATCCAGTGGCAAGAAAGATATACATTTCCTAATGCTATAGGAGCAGTTGATTGCACCCATGTGTTATTAAGGAAACCGCACATAGATGGCAGTGATGTCCACTGGGAGGGGGGCAGTCGTCCCCACTTTGTGGAGAAAAAATTCCATAATACCCCTCTGAGGCGAGGACTTACCGGAATTATTTTTAAAAATCAATTCGTACAAACCCTAATTATTTCCTTTAATTTCTTTTTCTTCTTCTTCTTGTTTCGTTGAGGTCCCTTGGACCATGTGGTTCCTAACTCTGGTGAGCTTTCTTCTCAGCCTAGTAGTATTCCTTCATCTTTGCATTGTGGGTCGCTTTCCTTTCCTGAGTCCATCTCACTCCCACTCCAGGACGCAGTATTTAACCGTCAGTGACTGGAGAGTGTCGGGTGTTCTGATCAGCATTCTAAATTTATCCCTGTTGAATATATACTTGGGATCAATTTTTAAACATTGTAGGTTTTTCGAACCAGTTTCGTCCATTTAGCATTTGTACCCTTCCCTCTAGAAAGGGTCTGAGGCCAGTCTCTTGTTGTCCATTCTGATTATGACTACAGATGATAAGTCTCCTCTTTCTCATGGCTGATGTTATGCTTTCTAAATGTTGGTAAAGCTCGTTGTTACGCCTGATTCTGTATTCACCTCCCTCTTTAATGGAGCCCATGATTTTGCTCAGGATCTTTCATTCTTTCAATTCCAAATTCCTGAGTTGTCCCTTTTTGACCATGTTCAAGCATCTCTGAGGCATACAGTACCGGAGCTCGTAACTATGGTTTCATACTGTCTAAGTTTGAGGCGAAGGGAAAAGGATTTGGATGTGTAAACGTTCTTACAGAGATGGAAAACTCTCCCCACTTTGGTACACCTGGCTTTCATGGCTAGATCCTTACCAACGTTAGAGGTTATCCATTTAATCTGTTTTATTAAGAGAAATACTTAGCGGAAATACGCACAAAATGTCATTCGTCGCGGCTAAGCGATTCGTAATTCTACAGCGTCACCGGAAGTCGTAGAGACTCGCGCAGCAGCCTGTACCATGCGCTGTGAGGAAGGGGAAGCAGGGGTATAGTGAGGTATGGCGTGTGGCCTCCGGAGAGGCCTGGTGCAGGTCTTTTAATTTGATACCCATAGGCCTACTGCGCATCGTGATGATGAAATGATGATGAAGACAGCACATAAACCCAGTTCCCGTGCCAGGGGAATTAACCAATTAGGCCTATAGTTAAAATTCCCGACCCCGCTGGGAATCGAACCCGGGACCCCTGTGACAAAAGCCAGTACGCTAACCATTTAGCCATGGAGCCGGACAAAACTCGTGTCCTCATCAGCTCTTATCAGGCACACCCCCAAGGGAGGTGAGTTGCATGTACCATTTCAACCACATACCAGCCCTCCTGCCATGCTTAATTTTCTGGCAGTACCGAGAATCGAACCCGGGCCCCCGAGAACGGCAGCCAATTACACTAACCGTTACGCTACGGCGGCGGACACTGATTCACTCTGTGTGTCACTGTTACTTTGTTAGTGTGTAGTCAAATACTAAATTATTTCCAATAGTATAATCACGCCGTGCTTCTATTTAATTTTAATGCAAGTGTAATTATTAGTGAAAGGATTTTAAAACGTGCACCACTTTTCCAAAAATATAGCTATTTCCATACCAATAGGTCAATAGCCTACATGTAATTAGGGACATGAAATGGAGCGAAATAAACACAATTTGTTGCACCTTTTAGACCTTTTCCCTTATATTTCATGCTTCAGAACCTTCTCCTCCACTTTTACCTACGTTTTTAAAAGATTACACAGAATCCGTTTTCTCTTCAACACTTCTCGGACGAAAACTTTCATAAAATCGAACGCTTCATTTGTGCCCTAGACTCAAAGGACACAGAAGTCATCAGGCAGGTCCAACAATTACTCGACAACAAAGACCTACTGTTGGAACTTTATGCAGTGCATGGCTACAAGTATTTCCTTGATGTGAATTTTTTTCTTTTTTACTAGTGGCTTTACCTCGCACCGACACAGATAGGTCTTATGGCAACGATGGGATAGAAAAGGCTTAGGAGTTGAAAGGAAGCGGCCGAGGCCTTAATTAAGGTACAGCCCCAGCATTTTCCTGGTGTGAAAATGGGAAACCACGGAAAACCATATTTAGGGCTGCCGACAGTGGGATTTGAACCCACTATATCCCGGATGCAAGCTCACAGCCGCGCGCCTCTAACAGAACGGCCACCTCGCCCGGCCTGATGTGAATCAGAGGTTGGAAGAAGTTGATGATTATCAGGGAGGATGTTGATGGATTTGGTGAAGACAAATTCGAGTTCAGTTTGAAGAAACTTCCTGTACGACTGCTGACAAGATTCACTCCATTGGTTTCTGTAGATGTCGAGCGGAGATTTTCTCTCTATATATATAAGAATCTAGCTCAAAGTGCCAGTGACTTACTGTCATAAAACATTGAAATGTTGTGTGCAATCCAATAGAACAAGTTTAATAATTATTAGAACTCAGTAAATGGGATAAGGATAGTTCATGAAACTGGTTTAAAATTGAATAACGTGATTTCATCAACATTTTTTTTTGCACCTTTTTGTATGTATTTTCAGAACCTTTCTTCCTTCAGTTCTGACTACTTGCCACCTCAAAATCCTTTCTCTAGTAATTTATTATTGTTCCTGGGGGTGAACGTTTCATTGTATAGTATTGAAGCAATTTACTGTACTTAAGTTGGTAGACCTCTGTCGAAATTCCATCACAAAGCATCAAGAAACTTACCATTTTGTAGCTCTTTTTTTAAAAAAAAAAGTATTGATCTAAACCGCCTGGCCGCTAAATATCTCTCAAACCCGAGTACTTTCTATTTTCTATAATGTATGCCCCCCACCCCCACCCCCGCCGCATCCACTTCTAATTATCAATTGCCTCTAGATGGAGATGAGCATATTAGTAGTTTAAACGTGCAAGCCGACTCCAATGCCAGGAAAGAATTGACAGGTGTGGACGCCGCCTGGCCAGAATCTGTCCATGAAGCAAGAATGTGGAGGAATGCCACTGCATGTGTAGTGATGACTGGCAATCGAGTAAATGTACGTATTCTGGGTGATGAAGGATATGAGACAGCACTATGGCTCATGACACCATTTCAGAATGCTAACAGTCCGGAACAGAGAGCGTATATGTTGTAATACAAAGGTGCTTCGGACAGCTGAAACAACGTTTCTCAATCCTTCAAATTAAATATCAGCAGAAAAAGTGCCTTCGGGTGTCATCTGCTGTGTTATTCATATGGTACTATAACGTGGCTAAACATCTTTTAAGATGAGGATTTTCAAGTTCTTGGTGATGAAGTGCTGAATGAGGAGGGAGAATCAGCCACAGCTGGGGTGGTCCAGGACGCACGTGTGTGGGCGAGAGGACGGGGAAGATGATGATGACGAGTAGCGCTAGGATTTGCATGCATCATAAAATCAAAAATGTTCAAAGCCAAACCGAAAATATGGCAAAACATGCAGCATACAATTCTGAAAATTTGCCTAGTTCAGTTAATAAATAATTCAATTCTAAATCTGTTCCGTATTTGTGATATTTTTCCTGTTCACTAAATACGATTAACGAATGATTTCTTTCTTAATCCGTGTGCTCTCCAGGGTTGGTTTTTCCCTCGGACTCAGTGAGGAATCGCACCTCTATCGCTTCAAGGGCAGTGTTCTAGAGCGTGAGACATTGGGTCGGGAATAAGACTGAGGAGGAAGACCACTACCTCGCCCAAGCGGCCTCACCTGCTATGCTAAACAGGGGCCTTGTGGAGGGATGGGAAGATTGGAAGGAATAGACAAGGAAGAGGAAAAGGAAGCGACAGTGGCCTTAAGTTAGGTACCATCCCGGCATTTGCCTGGAGGAGAAGTGGGAAACCACGGAAAACCACTTCGATGATGGCTAAGGTGGGATTCGAACCAAACACCCCCCCCCCCCTACTCAGTTGACCTCCCGAGACTGAGTGGACCCCGTTCCAGTCCCTGTACCACTTTTCGAATTTCGTGGTAGAGCCGGGTATCGAACCCGGGCCTCCGGCGGTAGCAGCTAATCACACTAACCACTACATGACAAAGGCGGATACGAATTCTTCAAGATTCATTATTCACATTTTGTTATCTGCAAGGATATTTTCCAAGGCTGAAAATTATCGCTCTCCATCATATGATGATGGTGGCCAAACGCTATTGTAAAGTGTGTAAGTTTCTTCGGTCCAGATGTAAGTGCTAACCGAATTAAGCTTACTTCAAGTGCCGTACAATATGCCTTTGCCTTTATTGATTGCAATGTTTCTCATTTTAATTTAACAGGATCACCAGTCAGCTCCTGCCCTAGAGAAATATATGCTGTAACAGATTCTACAACATTTAACAGATTCGTGTGACATTGTACGGCCAATGGATTCCTGCATTTCTCAACCATCGCCACCAATGTCACTACAAGGAAACTTTTCAGGTTGGAATAGACAAATTTCGATGAATGATCAATTAATCTAACATGAGAAATATAACGTGTAATGTAAAAGCCAACCAGGCCTATTATATGCTAAACAAATTTCTCAACCTGAAGGTTAAGATTAGCAGTTTATGACTTGTAAGAGCAATTAGGATCCTGATTTTTCACCATACAGGTTTGAGTTTGAGGCTGATGATGCCCTTAATATGGGCGAAACATGTCCCTTAACAATTTATAATAATATTTAATTTCTTAAAAAGATCTCTTTGTATTGAAGAGGTGGATATTTAAAAAAATAACACTTGTAACATACTTTGTATTTACGTACATTTCAATACGGACCTAACATGAGAATTATAACGTGTAATCCTCAGTTTGCCATAAAGTCAACGAAAATATTATAATGAATTGCTGAAGAATTGCTGGGCGGCTTGGAGTAAATAGTTGATGACGTAGAATGATCCCGTGTATGCACTGTTAAAATATACCGATGGGTCTATTTTAAAGTTTAAAAGTACCATTTAAACCAGTGACCGGCTCCATGGCTAAATGGTTAGCATGCTGGCCTTTCGTCACAGGGGTCCCGGGTTCGATTCCCGGCAGGGTCCGGAATTTTAACCATCATCGGTTAATTTCCCTGCCATGGGGGCTGGGTGTATGTGTTGCCTTCAAAATCATTTCATCCTCATCACGACGCACAGGTCGCCTACGGGAGTCAAATCAAAAGTTCTGCACCTGGCGAGCCGAACCCGTCCTGGGATCTCCCAGCACTAAAAGCCATACGCCATTTCATTTACAGTAATTTAAACCAGTCTGTGAGAAGTTCCTGAGTCGCTGACTAACTTTACAAACATATTAATCTGAATTTTAACTTGAAAAATCTGAATATCTGCATTTAACATGGAAATTATGAAAATTAACATTCATTAAATAAAATACACACTCGTCGAACCTTGTACTCACACTTACTTGTTACCTGCTTACTTACACATACGTTATTTGAAGGGCGCCAGCTGTCACTCAGTACAGCAATAATAGAATGAGACTCTTGACCATCTCTAGGGTGTGGGGTAATAAGCTTACTTTTGACAACATACCATATAAGTTCTGGGAAAAGGAGATTGGCGTTCGGTTTCCCCATTAATTTTGAGGTTAAGATATTTTACTGTCAATGAAATGAAACTCTGAATTCGTTTGATAGAACAATATATATTCTTTAAATAATATATCAAAAAATAGTGAGTCTTGTTGCGATAAAACAGATGAGAATATGAAGTTATGACATTGCAACTGACAGAAACTAGGCATGAATTTGAATTCTTCTTGACCGGACATTTAACAATTTATACGAAATATTTCCCTCACTGATTCACTTGACTGTACCTTCAACACTTTTAGTGTAATTACGACGTAATCCATTGCTCTGGTGTTTACTGTAGATGTGTCACGCCTAACGTGGTGATACATCCTTGAGACTGCTTCTTCTCCATATCATCTGACTTCTTTGTAAGTCAATATGGTATGACCTCTTGGTAGGTCCAGGGTTGCCCTCTCTGACTCCTTAGTAAGCCTTGCGTCCGCGTCTTCCACTAAGTGACGGACCAACCATTTGGTCTCACTCTCTCAATGACCAATAATGGCTTACTGAGTCTTCACCATCTCTCGTTCACACTGGTTGGCTGACCACTTAAGGCCTCTTGATCTAGTAGACTACTTCACTGTACTGCATCCGTATAAGTAATGACTGACGCTAAGATGTGCACCCACCTTATATATACGTTGGTTGACACAGCTACGTAATCTCCAGAAATAACAATGACGTACTCCCACCTACGCGACAAATATTACATACAGTGGTGAAATAGCCCCGCGGCGATGACACCGTGCGCGCATATTCTAAATAAATACGATGACGTAGCCATGGCCTGGCGATGACTTGGCAGAATCGCCAACAATATTGCACAATGCACCAACGTCACATCCCATCCCTGATATATACAACAATTCTCACTGTACAGGTATTGAATGTTATACTACACATACGTATATATGTATACATCTAAGTGCAATCTTGCAAGCAACAGGCAATTGCAAAATTGAATAAAACGGATAATTACAATAATAGTACAATATCACAGATAACATAATAATAATACTGACATAATAATAATAATAATAATAAAATACAGATAAAATCATACAATAATAAAAATACAGATATCATCTTGTAACGGGATTTGAACCGTTACAATTCGCCTCCCTCATAAATAAATCGAAGAACAAAGAATCGATTGATTTATGAACAAAATTATATATATAACACTGACACAGATAAACACTTTAAATGAATATACAACAATAATTTTCTTTTTCAACATCCATACATTTTATAAAATATCACAACTATGAGAATTCTTCTCGCACATTGCCATCGTAGATAACTGTCCAGTGTCCCATTCTCTCTCTTTCTCTCATACAAATCACAAGAGTATAGCACTTGATTTAACACACACAAATAATTTTCAATCAATATACAACATTCTTCTCCTTTTTTTTTTTAACATATCAAAATATTTTGTGAAAATTCACTTATATGAGAACTTTTCTCGCATATTGTTATCTCAGATAACTGTCCAATGTCCTGTTCTCAGTTTTGTCACACAGAACATGACAATGTAGCACTTATTCTTCCAATACACCAATACGACACTTGGTTCACACGCTAATTCATGTATGTTAATTTTATTTTGCCAGTTTCTTACAAAAATTTAATCATCTTACTCTTATTTCAACAAATCTCACGTGAAATACTCCTTTACATATATAATACTACAAATACCGACAATATCCCCTTCCTGATCTTTTAAGGAATATGCACACTTCCCGATACGGTTCACAATAGTGAAAAACCCCTGATAAAAATAATAACTTCAACATATTTCCCGCCTCTGCAGATGATGAAAATGGAACTCTTGAGTAGCACTCTGTCACTCAAACTGAATCAATTTTGCCCTCATTAACTTACATATCTCAACAGATCACATCCTACTTGGCAACAATAATTAAAGAATCAATACTATGGCTACAAGATGGTTCAATTATTCCGTAATCCAGCATAATGTTTATCTGTTCTTCGACGTCACTAGCATTGTTAAGTTGAATGGGGTACTTACCTCCCACAAACGATCCTTGGTCATTTACTACAAATTTATGTTCATATACGTGTTCTTCCTCACTTACCACTAAATACATCTCGATGCTTACCTAACATCGACCACAATTACTCCTCCTGTAATTCACTCAAATTACCTCACGTCACTGCCTCATACCGACGATCCCTCAGATCCTGGTCGTACAGGCACGTAACACACCCAACAAAACATTTCCTCTCACTAGGAACAACTTCACTTACCTCTCATATATTTCAAAGAACACACGTCACCAACACACTTACCTCAGACCATCATAATTAACACGTACTTTTTTGCTAGATTACTCCCAGAACAAACACACACTACCTAAATTAAAGTCTACTCTACTTCCATGATTTGCAACCAAGTCAGCTCCTAAAACAACTGAATACACAAGTTCTGGTACAACAAGGCCTAGTTGAAACTTACACTTATCTTTACTTATGATTGGTACCGCTATTATTTTATTTACTCACTTTGACTCACCCAACGGCTGTTATAAGATCTGATAGTACCTTCACTTACCTTCTTCATATCATAATTTCCATCATTGGAGTTACTACCTCACTACTTACGTCATATTCTCGGCATTACTAGTACTTACATCACTTACCAGAACACTTCTTACGTCTAACTTACTGCTACCATCAATTACTTCATTATCTACGACTACGTCATTACTTAAATATCTCACTTAACATTACTTAGGTCACAATCACACTACTCTTAACTCTACTTTCACTACATAACTACTTATACTAAATACCAGTTCATCTACTACCTTCAGCCTGTCTACTTAACTTACCCGATTCCCTGTGAATCTGAAATACTCTGGCTCGATAACGACACCTTGATAACATTCATATTAAGACTATCATAGTCTCTCTGATAACTCAAATCCGTACGCCTCCCATCTTCCGATTCTCTCTGATTACTCTTCTGACCTTTTCTCTCATAACTCAAATACATACGCCTCCCATCTTCCGATTCTCTCTGATTACTCCTCTGATACTCTCTCTCACAACTCAAATTCATACGCCTCCCATCTTCCGATTCTCTCTCGGTACTCTTCTGACCACTATCACCATCAGCACAACTATTAATCCTCTGCGGATCATGATCACCCCCTCTCCTCTGATACACGGCTAACATTTTCCCCCTTCTCTCTACAATATTACTTTCCCTAGACATCATGCGCTCTCTCTCTCTCGCGCGCCCTTGCACACATTCTTTCCAAAGCCTATCAATGAATTTGCCTTTAATCTCTCCTAAATTAGACATATTATTCCAGTATACTCGAAACCATATTCTACTTTCACCGATAAAAACATTAGACAAAATCTCCAACACGTATTCCCATTCAATAACATTATTCCTCAACTTCCTTGCAAATCTTTTCTCAACTACTTTTACCAATTCTATAGTACTGAACTTTTCTCCAGAAAACTTGGTTAAATCACGATCCCTACTGAACAAACCACTCACCACTATCATTTCTCCCGTCATCTCACCTGCAAATTCAAATTCCTGCCGAATCAATCCCTGGCAGTTCACAACTTCTTCTTCTTCTTCTTCTTCCGCTGCTCTCTCAGAATTCTCTTCCACTATTCTCACGTCTTCCTGCAATTCTTCCTCTCTCTCTCTCACCTGCTGTGATAGCATTTCCTGTTCGTTCCGTAGTTCAGTGACCTCCACAAGTTTGCTTTCAATTTGCTCATTTCTACTAATCTGTTCCCCCATCTCTTCCCCAACTGCATTGCAAATCTTGTCCAATCTCTTCTCGACTACCTCAGGAATTTCTTCCCTATTACTCGAAATTTTATTACTTAACAGTACGATCTTGTTTGTACATGTTCCTTTACCATGCTTAATTTGAGTATGAAAATCGCTCCGATCCAACTTCATTTCACCTTCAATTTCAACACATTCTTCATTTGACTTACTTTCTAACTTACATGTTGACTTAGATGTTTGATTATTTATCTCTAATATCTTAGAATCTATTTTACTAATGATCGCATTACAATTTTCGTTATTACTGCTAATAAACTGATCCATATTGCTACATAGAGAGTTACACAGTTTATTAAAATTTTCATTACTACTATCAATTATTTGTTCAGTTTTATCACTTATATCTTTCTTACTATTTTCGTTCCTAATATCCAACTTTTCACACAGCTCGTTTATTTTGGCCATCAAAATAAGAAATTGTCGTTCCCCACCCCCTGGGACTTCGTTTTGAGTTTCAACGTGCTTCTCAATTTCTGCACTTTCCTGAATTTCCTCAGAAGGTTCCATCGTATTCACCTGCTCCCTACTCTGAATTTCACCTTGGATGTCCGCAGAAACAATGACCTCGTCGTCACATGACTTGTTATTGTCTTCCTTGTCCATCTTTGGTTCACTAGTGATAGTACGCGATCTCAAATTAATTTCCCTCTTCAAATCCCTTGACATATCCCCAAAATACCAATATATATCACAAAATTACACTCCTAACATTTACCGATAATGATTCCGTTGGCTTAAATTGTGCATACTCCTCCCAAATGAACCTATGATATGCTGTCATTCAGAACAAATTCTGAATTTATTCGAGTCCCACGTTGCGTCGACACATTGTGAACAGTTCCTGAGTCGCTGACTAACTTTACAAACATATTAATCTGAATTTTAACTTGAAAAATCTGAATATCTGCATTTAACATGGAAATTATGAAAATTAACATTCATTAAATAAAATACACACTCGTCGAACCTTGTACTCACACTTACTTGTTACCTGCTTACTTACACATACGTTATTTGAAGGGCGCCAGCTGTCACTCAGTACAGCAATAATAGAATGAGACTCTTGACCATCTCTAGGGTGTGGGGTAATAAGCTTACTTTTGACAACATACCATATAAGTTCTGGGAAAAGGAGATTGGCGTTCGGTTTCCCCATTAATTTTGAGGTTAAGATATTTTACTGTCAATGAAATGAAACTCTGAATTCGTTTGATAGAACAATATATATTCTTTAAATAATATATCAAAAAATAGTGAGTCTTGTTGCGATAAAACAGATGAGAATATGAAGTTATGACATTGCAACTGACAGAAACTAGGCATGAATTTGAATTCTTCTTGACCGGACATTTAACAATTTATACGAAATATTTCCCTCACTGATTCACTTGACTGTACCTTCAACACTTTTAGTGTAATTACGACGTAATCCATTGCTCTGGTGTTTACTGTAGATGTGTCACGCCTAACGTGGTGATACATCCTTGAGACTGCTTCTTCTCCATATCATCTGACTTCTTTGTAAGTCAATATGGTATGACCTCTTGGTAGGTCCAGGGTTGCCCTCTCTGACTCCTTAGTAAGCCTTGCGTCCGCGTCTTCCACTAAGTGACGGACCAACCATTTGGTCTCACTCTCTCAATGACCAATAATGGCTTACTGAGTCTTCACCATCTCTCGTTCACACTGGTTGGCTGACCACTTAAGGCCTCTTGATCTAGTAGACTACTTCACTGTACTGCATCCGTATAAGTAATGACTGACGCTACAATGTGCACCCACCTTATATATACGTTGGTTGACACAGCTACGTAATCTCCAGAAATAACAATGACGTACTCCCACCTACGCGACAAATATTACATACAGTGGTGAAATAGCCCCGCGGCGATGACACCGTGCGCGCATATTCTAAATAAATACGATGACGTAGCCATGGCCTGGCGATGACTTGGCAGAATCGCCAACAATATTGCACAATGCACCAACGTCACATCCCATCCCTGATATATACAACAATTCTCACTGTACAGGTATTGAATGTTATACTACACATACGTATATATGTATACATCTAAGTGCAATCTTGCAAGCAACAGGCAATTGCAAAATTGAATAAAACGGATAATTACAATAATAGTACAATATCACAGATAACATAATAATAATACTGACATAATAATAATAATAATAAAATACAGATAAAATCATACAATAATAAAAATACAGATATCATCTTGTAACGGGATTTGAACCGTTACAAGTCGTATTCAAACTGCACTCAAATTTTTTGCTGGCGTACCTCCGAAAGCCAAATGTTTTACCTTCGTACCCCCGAAATACGAGTATCTTGCGATTATGCCAGAATTAACAAATTATTGTTGCTGAATGCCAAGTAATATTAATTATAATAATTCTTGCTTTCTTAATCCGTTGGTTTTTCCCTCGGACTCAGCGCGGGCACCTCTACCGCCTCAAGTGCGTGAGACTCTTTGGGTCCGGGGATACAACTGGGGAGGATGACCAGTACCTCGCCCAGGGAATCTCACCTGCTATACTGAAAAGGGGCCTTATGGGGGGGGGGGTGGCGGGGGCAGGGATTGGAAGGGATAGACAAGGAAGAGGTTAGGAAGCGACCGTGGCCTTAAGTTAGGTACCATCCTGGAGAAGTGGGAAACCACGCAAAACCACTTTGAGGATGGCTGAGGTGGGAATCAACCCCCTCTACTCAGTCGACCGCCCGAGGCTGAGTAGACCCCGTTCCACCCCTCGTATCACTTTTCAGTTAATCACTCTAACCACTACACTACAGAGGCGGACAACTATAATAATAATAATAATAATAATAATAATAATAATAATAATAATAATAATAATAATAATAATAATAATAATAATAATAATCCGCAGCTTATCCCGCTTGTTAAGGTCCCTGTACGCACGGAGACATTAAAGAGTTGCAGCCGAGGATTTAAGGTCGCATGCCCTTCCTGACACCACTGAATATTCAACTGAAAATCCCACCCCAGCAACACCAGGGGTCAAACCGCGGTCGCCGGATGACAGGGAAGCAGCTAATCTGCTTCACCACCGTGCTCCCGAATAATAACAAGAATGTATTGTCTATATATATATCGTCGTTGGACAAAAGAAACCTCGTCGCAACTCCTTCAGAGTGAAGTTTACAGAAGAAGCCCAAAACTGAGCGCATCTGAGGGCTGGTTCGAGGTCCACTCAGCCTACGTGATTACAATGGAGGAGCTATCTGACGGTGAGATGGCGGCCCCGGTTTAGAAAGCCAAGAATAACGGCCGAGAGGATCCATCGTGCTGACCACACGACACCTCGTAATCTGCAGGCCTTCGGGCTAAGCAGCGGCCGCTTGGTAGGCCAAGGCTCTGCAAGGGCTGTAGAGCCATGGGGTTTGCTTTGGAATACTTCTATGTCGTTTACAATTGGAGCTAAAGTATGTTATAGGAAGTCTTGGTCATCTGTACATTAAACGTGCATACTATTAATACAGTATAAACTTGTGTTAGCAAAGACGAGGAATCTACCGGACTACTGCTGAGAGTCATTCATTTTGCCATGCTGTGGGTAGTCTATACAGAGTAGTCGCAAACAACGTGAAATGGGTGGGTATATGAGCCTTAGAGGGTTGTCATACCGATAAATAATTTGAAGAAATAACTATTGTCATTTTATCGGTTGCTGAAGTTAGCCAAGCAGATCGTTTCGCGGGTGAATTAAAATGGGCTGTGGAAGGCAGTGTTGCTAAAACTGCTCTATGGTCACATAGGGGTTGCGATCACGAGCTGATTGTATTCGACATTACGCTCTATCCGGAAGCGTAGTTTAGAAGTACTAGTCGCCTTACTTATGAGCTAAAATCTGTGTATAGGTATAATGTATTGTATTAATGAGTAAAAATTTAAACATTTATGTCAACTGGGAGGTCACGTGAACCTGCGACCGCAGCTGCATCATTTTCAGGAGCTTTTTCTCCCAATCCTTGAGTACAGCAGGTTTATTGTCTGTCCCTTTCATACCCGTGTTTGTTTACAATCTACGTTTCATGTTTGTTACTTTGAAAAACATTGGACCTCCGTCAACTCGATATTTAAGATATCGCGGGAACTTTCAGGTATGCTACCCACTGCCGTGGATTTCCTTCCGCGCATTTCGGGAAGCTGAGATTTTGTAAAATCTCATCACCGTACTCTTGAATAATCTCAATAAACCGAGCCTAAAACTCTATCTGCACTTTCTTTCTCCATCGCCATCGTTTTGAAATAAACCAAGTCAGAAGAATTTTTAAAGACGGTGCCACAGTATGGGATACTTAAAATTCTTCCCTTATTAGGTGTTGTCTGTGTATACAGCTATGGTGCTAGCTGACAGATACCAGAACCAGTGTGCGAAACACATCTCAAGCGAAGAAAGCCATCTCGTTAGCGGGAATCAAACTTCATTCATTTGCATGGCGAGATCTATCTTGCAAGTGACTTTAGTCTCAATCCTCCTTTGATATTTGTCTTAAGACGTGCATCTCATTTTTATTCATATCAACGAAATATTTCGGAAGGTCCCCATCGATCGATCCTTTTACCGATTAATATTATTGTTTTAAGACCACTCCCGTGGTGTAGGGGTTGGCGTACCTGCCTCTTACATAAAGACCTCAGGTTAGATTCTCAGCTAGTCAAACGATTTTAATCCTGGACTAAGAGCTGGAACGAAGTCCACTCAACCGCGGGAGATAAAGTGAGGAGCTGTTGGTACGAGAGGCAGTGGACGCGGTCTTGGAAGTCAAGCAATATACTGAGGATGTCGTAACAATGACCACGTGACACGTCAATATTTCCAGGCCATCTGGCTGGGTAGCAATAATCTTGGATCATTGAATCATTGAACTGAATTGAATTGAATCATTTACTTGGCATTAAACAACAATAGCCTCTGTCATAATACATTAATGTATACAGATATTCTCTGTATAAACTAAGCGAGCTTGCTCCAATGATAAAACTATATACACCTCAAAATATCTTACACGCCATTGGATACACTTCTGTATCAATATAAATTTATGCTCTGTAATAACTACACAATTATACTAGAGTAAATTGACAGATATGCGAGTACTAACAAATTAATTATAATATTGTAAAAGAGGTGGTGGTGGGGATTATTGTTAAGAGGAAGTACTGCGAGGCAACCATCTTCTATTAACACTAATCAGAGGTGGTAGTGGTGGTGATTATTGTTTTAAGAGGAAGTACAATTAGGCAATCCTCCTCTGGATAATACTAATTAGAGAGAAAAAAATGGAAGGGATCCAACACTTCGAAAAATGAAGACATCGGCCAAAGGAAGACAAGGTCTACGAAGGGCCTGAAAATGAAAGACTTCCTAGGCCTCGAGTGCTCTAATATCGTCGGGGTCGGAAAAGAACAAGAGTTGACCAAGGGAGGAAGGATAGGAGCTCCTGGGACCCCTTAGAGTCGCTTCTTACGACAGGCAGGGGATACCGTGGGTGTTAATTTTAACGCCCTCACCCACAGGGGGATATTGTAAAAGAAAAGTCCATCGACGGTGCAGTGATGCTGTTCTCCATCCACACTCTCAGTCACTCCATCTCGGCTTTGAATCCTTGTAACATCCGGCAGAGGATTCTTATCCAGTTCAATGCGTAGTGGGCGATCAGTAGCGGCGATTGGGAATTCCAGTAGAAGCGGGGGGTATGAACATCAAAACTGGAAAAAAAGAAAAAAAAGCTATAAAATGTTAACTTTCTTAATGCTCTCTGAGCGAATTTCGGGTCAGAGGTAAAGTTTACAGTTTACCAAACTAAGTGCGGTATTAAATAATAATAATAATAATAATAATAATAATAATAATAATAATAATAATAATAATAATAATAATAGTTTTTTGAGATTTTGAATCAGTACTGTACAATAGAACTTTCACCAAAGGAACAATTACACACGTATTACAATCAAATAGAAGTACGGCGTGATTATACAATTAAAAATCATTTAGTGTTTGACTGCACACTAAAGAGACTGCCGGACTAACGAATGCGCGCGGCAAGACGGTGAATCATACCTTGTGGTCCATGAGCTTGTCAAAAGAAGAAGAAGAAGAATATTAAAAGAAAATCCTGCTACCCTTCTTCACAGCACATGCAAAGTTTCCACTACTTGCTGTGGCGCTATAGGCCTACAGTTCGGTTAGCCGCGACGAATGACATTCTTTCTTTTTTTTTTTTTTGCGTATTTCCGCTAACAGTTTTGTTAATAATAAAAGGAAATAATTAGCTGATAAGACAACAGAGCTTGCACAAATTTCTATTTGAATAATTCATATAATTCCTAGTTTCAGCACGCTAAAATAGAATAAAAATGTAATGTTTTCTGGAAAAAGTGGGGTCGCCCCCCCCCCCCTCTGCCCCCTAATCGCCGCTGCTGTCTGGCCATTCAAACGAAATCAGAACAACAGAAACAACAACAAAAAAGTGAATGATATCGTCCATGAATCCAGTTATACATGGCGCACTATATTTACACTATATTACACTTACACTATATTTAAGCAAATACGGTGTAAGACCACACCCCCTTCTGACGATATAGAAACCTAGAATTAATACTCAAAGTTAGTGTAGACCGCTCCAGTCCTCTTCGTTGCACTCGGCAATGGTGTACCGTGGCTTTACCCACAACCCTTTATAAAGACGTCGTTTGAAAATGTTCAATGGGAGCTGACGGAATTTTTGACCCAATTTTTGTATAGCGTTATACTTAACATCATATGACATTTCTGAGTTTTCTTTAACCTACACCACGGTATATCGAGATGATAAGATGTTCTGGTGCCCTAGGTACTGTATATATGGTGTTTCGACTCACTGGCAAATCATTACTGGACTTACTTCTCATATATATCAGTAGACCATATACGTATAAAATGATTTCTGTTAAGATAGCTCAATGAATAGTGGTTTACATTGAGAGTAAGATATTGGTGCGAATAGCTATCTTTTGCAACTTTGAAATATCACCTACGGGCGCACTGTTGCCAAAAATATCCTACTATACCCAAAAGTACTCTGAAAAATGCAAAATATGCTTTAGTTACTACAAGCTTCCTTTTTTTTTTTCTTAGTGGCTTTACGTCGCACCGCCACAGATAGGTCTTATGGCGACGATGGGATAGAAAAGACCTCGAAGTTGGAAGAAAGCGGCCGTGGCCTTAATTAATGTACAGCCCCAGCATTTGCCTGGTGTGAATATGCGAAACCATGGAAAACCATCTTCAGGGCTGCCGACAGTGGGATTAGAACCCACTATCTCCCGGATGCAAGCTCACAGCCGCGCGCCCCTAACCGAACGGCCAACTCGACCGGTACTACATGCTTCAGATGACGGAGTAGGTATACTACTCGGTATAGACTAACACAAAAATGGTTAATGTGGTATTCTCATGTCAGCTTTGTATCAAGATGTAATCCAAGAAGTTTAAAATACTTTATTGCATTCTCTTGATTTTTTAGGTTAAACATTAGGTTCTGAGTTTTCCCTTCATTAAGGAGAAAACCATTTATTTTAAACCATGATTTAGCTTCTTCAAATATGTGTTCGGACAACAACAATAGTTCACAGAGATTTTTACATGAACTCACAAAAGGAGAGTCGTCTGCCTATAGGACATTATTTGATTGTACATTCTCATCTAAGTCATTTATCATGATCAGAGGGGGGAAAGGAACCCTAATGGGCTGTTGTACCACGGGTTTTTCGTTTGTTATTTACGTCTATGGAGTTTATCTTGTTGTTCATTACCACTATTATGATTATTATTAATAATATGTCCGCCTCTGTGGTGTAGTGGTTAGTGTGATTAGCTGCCATCCCCGGAGGCCCGGGTTCGATTCCCGGCTCTGCCACGAAGTTTGAAAAGTGATAAGAGGGCTGGAACGGGGTCCGCTCAGCCTCGGGAGGTCAACTGAGTAGAGGTGGGTTTGAATCCCACCTCAGCCATCCTGGAAGTGGTTTTCCGTGGTTTCCCACTTCTCCTCCAGGCAAATGCCGGGATGGTACCTAACTTAAGGCCACGGCCGCTTCCTTCCCTCTTCCTTGTCCATCCCTTCCAATCTTTCCATCCCCCCGCAAGGCCCCTGTTCAACATAGCAGGTGAGGCCGCCTGGGCGAGGTACTGGTCATCTTCCCCAGTTGTATCCCCAACCCAGAATCTGAAGCTCCAGGACACTGCCCTTCAGGCGGTAGAGGTGGGATCCCTCGCTGAGTCCGAGCCTGGAGGGTAAGCAGATTAATAAAGAAAGAACATTAATAATAATAATAATAATAATAATAATAATAATAAATTAAAATACTATGACGCTGTAATTAACCCAGAAGCATTATCTTTCTTTCTTAATCTGCGGACTCACCTGCTATGCTGAACAGGGGCCTTGTGCGGGGGGGGGGGGGATGGGAAGATTGTAAGGGATAGACAAGGAAGAGGGAAGGAAGCGGCCGTGGCCTTAAGTTAGGTACCATCCCGGCATTTGCCTGGAGGAGAAGTCGGAAATCACGGAAAACCACTTCCAGGATGGCTGAAGTGGGAATCGAACCCACCTCTACTCATTTGACCTCCCGAGGCTGTGTGAACCCCGTTTCAGCCTTCGTACCACTTTTCAAATTTCGTGGCAGAGCCGGGAATCGAACCCGGGCCTCCGGGGCTGGCAGCTAATCACACTAACCACTACACCACAGAGGCGGACCAGAAGCAAATTAGGCATCAGAAACATTGATCATTGGAGTACAAACTTAAAGAAAACAAAGGAAACTCTTAGGGAATTCTTAGGGAAAAATTTGGCCCAGTAAGCATAGACGGAGTATGGATGAAAAGGAGGTCTCATGAATTATACCAGCATTCGGAGAAAATATCAGACACTATTAGAATTGTTTCTTTTTAATTGGCTTTACGTCGCACCGACACGGATAGGTCTTAAGGCGACGATGGGATAGGAAAGGGCTAGGAGTGGAAAGGAAGCAGCCGTGGCCTTAAGTAAGATATAGTCCCATTATTTGCCTGGTGTGAAGACTGGAAACCGCGGAAAACAATCTTCAGGGCTGCCGACAGTGGTGTTCGAACCCACTATCTCCCGAATGCAAGCTCACAGCTGCGTGGCCCTAACCGCTCTACCAGTTCGCTCAGTGCATGATGAAATATGTATGTATGTATGTATGTATGTATGTATGTATGTATGTATGTATGTATGTATGTATGTATGTATGTATGTATGTATGTATGTATGTATGTATGTATGTATGTATCTCTTTCTCAGGACTTCCACTCCATGTGACAGTCTGATATCGCAACTTGGCTCGTTGCTAACTAACCTTTTGACGACAGAGGTCAAAACTTGATAACCTATACGATGAGTACACGTCATTGTTTAGAGTATTTACAGACTGGTGATTCTCAGACTTTCTCGAATGTTTTTTATGAGTCATAGGAGTAGACGCCAGCGTTGTGTTACGGCAGCCGTTTAGTATTGCGCATGACAAATAATTGTTATCTGAACTTCCTGAAAATGTTTTCTGAATCTCATAGTTTAGCGTTTTCTTTGTTCAAGAACAAAGCAACCTACGACTTTACTCTCCAAAAGTAATTCTGCACAATCTGAATACGACATTTTTTAAATTTTTTACAATTTGCTTCACGCTGCACCGACACAGATAATGGTGACGAGACAATTCTCATAGCACGATGCACAAGTAGGCTAGCATCATGACCATGAATCTTGTGAAACATGCGTTATGGTGGTGATTATTATTTTAAGAGGAAATACTACTAGGCAACCATCCTCTATTAACACTATTTGGAAGAAAAATGGAAGAGGTACGATACTTCGAAAAATGAAGGTATCGGCAAAAGAAAGGAAGGCCGTGAAAATAAAAAGCTCCCTAGGCCTCCGAAACCTAATACCGTCGGAGTCGGAAAAGAACTAGAGTTGACCAAGGAAGGTCGGATAGGAAAGATGACAGCGTGTGGTCTGACACAAGTAGAAACAATGCCAGAAGCAGCTAGAGGACCCACAGTCACCAACCCATGCTCCCCTTTTAGTCGCCATGACTGTTCGGGGCTGTTGCGCCGTGGGGTTCGGTTTTATACAGAGTGGTCGGAAACAACGGGAACAGTATATGAGCTTTAGAGCGTTGGTCATACGGTTCTCGGACATTTCGTACCACTTGACCAGCTGATTATCTGCGAAGTGTCAGTTTATTACTTTAAAATATTTAGAAGAGGACATTCCGTACCACTTGAAAGAGTGGGGAATATTGCGAAGTAAAAACGATCTCCTACTGCATGTATTCATTTGTATATCCATTGTCCACTAGTGGCGCAGAAGCCTCCGCACGGTGTGACCACTGCAAACCTACAACCTGTTTTCCAGTCATTGACCGGGTCAGGGATGTAATGAATGAAGCAGATATAGGCTATTAGTACGATGGGGTCGCCACTCCCAAAGTGATTTATTAATGAATGATAGATGCTATGAAATGAGAATGGAGAGTGTTGCTGGAATGAAAGATGACAGGGAAAACCGCAGTACCCGGAGAAACGGTGTGACCACTACTGATGTTAAATTTCCGTCGGCCGTAACTGATCTGATTGGCAGGTGGCGTGCCAGATGCGACCGTGCCGCATGCGACCCGTGCAACACTAGCGACCGCATAATCTGTAACCGTGCCGGATGCGACCGGCGTTGACAAGCAAATTTTCATTTGATAAGTTGTGTCATCACCCAAGATAAGGTAAGCTAAACGAAGTGCAATGCCATTTCAATAAGTCCTATAAGCAGCTATTGCCCCTACTTTACATAACACTTCTGGGGGAAACTCGTTTTACAACACGAAACATGGTGATGCGTTTACGTCTTTTCCCACCGAGCGAGTTGGCCATGCGGTTAAAGGCGAGCGGCCCTGAGCTTGCATCCGGGAGATAGTGGGTTCGAATCCCACTGTCGGCAGCCCTGAAGATGGTTTTCCGTGGTTTCCCATTTTCACACCAGGCAAATGCTGGGGCTGTACTTTAATTAAGACCAGGGCCGCTTCTTTCCCATTCCTAGCCCTTTCCTATCCCATCGTCGCCTTAAGACCTGTCTGTGTCGCTGCGACGTAATGCCATTAGCAAAAGAAAGATCCTAATTCTCTGAAATTATTTACGACTTAGGCCTACTTATTTCTCGTGTCCTATTAGTACCAGGAGTGTCCGAAGACGTGTTCGGCTTGCCTGGTGCAGGTCTTTCTACCTGACGCCAGTCGGCGGCCTGCGCGTCTGGATATGGGATTATGATAATGAAGTAGGGAGAGATGAAACCCGGTTTCGGCATGTAGCCTACTCCTCTCGAACAATACCAAGGGGTCTGCTCAATGCTTTACGTCACCATCCGACGGCCGAATCATCATCAACAGCATCATATCCCCTCACTCCATTTGAACACTGCGAAAAGGTTTGGATTTAAATCCAGGCTTTTGGCATGCTATCTAGTGATTCGAAACTGTCTACCACCAACTTTCCTACCCTGCCGGCCAACATTCTGATGGTGAATTTTTTTCTCATCCAGGCTAAGTGACTCAGGCGGTTGAGATGCTGGTCTTCTGACTCCAACTTGGGGTTCGATCCTGGCTCAGTCCGGTGGTACTTGAACGTGCTCAAATACGTCAGCTTTGTGTCGGTGAATTTACTGGCACGTAAAATAAGTTCTGCGGGACTAAATTCCGGCACCTCGGCGTCTCCTTAAACCATAAAAGTAGTTAATGGGACGTAAAGCCAGCAACATTATTATATTTTTCTTTCGACCAACGGCACTCGAACGTGCTAACCACGTGTCAGGCCTTTATTTAAAAAAAAGACCAAGTTAGCTACTTATAAGCAATCTGCCACTTGGTGACAGCCCATAATGCAGATCAATTGTAAGTGATTGATGGGTCGCATGCGGCACGATGCTTTTCAACTCGGTCGCTATTGGCACGATAATGGCCTGGTCGCATCCGGCACGGTCGCATCTGGCACGTAACCATATTAGTTGCCGTCCTCGGGGCCCCGGGTTCGATTCCCGGTACTGCCAGAAATATAATAATGGCAGGAGGGCTGGTACCTCCATTGGGGGTGTACCTGAAAGGAGCTGCACCACACGGGATGAGGTCACGAGTTTACTTTAGTGTTTTATTTTGTAATTCATTTCGAAATCCCTTCGTTAAATAAATAATTTTCTTTTCTTTTAATTATTTTTCTCACTTAATTGGTTCAGAGAGGATGATTACCAATTTGTACTTCCTCTTAAGACAAAAATCGCCGCCGCCGCCACCACCATCACCTCACCCCTGGCTGCACCACAGCCCCTAGCAATTTTCTTGGAACTTGAAAGAAGGTACAGCGAATATGATATGGAAATTAGCATTTCCAAGCGAAAGTGATGTCATTAGGGAAGAATGCCCTAAATTCTCTGTTGTTAGACATTATAATCACCACCACCACCTCCAGCGAAAATCTCACATGTAATGACCGGGATTTGAACCACGAAACCCAACGCCGAGAAGCCGGCGCGCTGCCGCCTGAGCCACGGAGGCGCTCCAGAAATTCAAAGAGTTCGCACCAATTTCGTCTTACCTCCGCATCGATCGTAAGGAGGTGAGCAACGTAGATTACTACAGTTCTGGATTGTCCATTCGAAGTGAATCTACACGTAAAAAATACTTCAAAATAGTTAATTTTCTGTAGGTGATGTATTCGTGATGCGTCTGCCTCCTCGGCCTTCGATTCGAGAGACCGCGGGTTTGATTCCCCGTGGGCTGCGGGATTTTAATCACGGACCGTTATTCGTATGGCTCGAGGTTGGCGACCACGACTCCCCTAGCTGAGTCTGGCACTGCTTCCTCTTGTGTCAGGCTCCTCGCCTTCGTCTTACCTATCCGACCTCCCTTGGTCAACTCTTGTTCTTTTCCGATCCTGACGGTATTAGTTTTGCCAGGCCTACGTAATCATTCATTTTCATGCCCTTCGTCGCCCTTCGCTTTGTTTGCCGATACCTTCAATCTTCGAAGTGTCGGACCTCTTCCATTCTCCTTCTGATTAGTGTTAACAGAGGATGGCTGCCCAGTTGTACTTCGTGTAAAAACAATAATCACCACCACCAGTTCTTTACAGCTCACCCACAACACACTGCACGTTCCTCCCTTTCATTTATGCATAGTAACTCACACGGCAGATGCTGCCCACCATACGAAGTGAACTGGTAATTATTACCAGTCTTAAAGAAAGGGAAACTACTTTGGTTACACCCAGTGACGGGAAAAGTACAAAAATAAAGTAATTGGGCTGAGCTACAGTTACCTGAGGAATATTTTACTCAATATGTTTACGAACTTTTTTCATCATCGCTAAAATTGGGCTACAATTGCTTCACAGAAGACCAGTCTTAAGGAAATCATTGATATATAATTTTAGCAGGGAGCTAGATTGATACCAATGTTTGCAAAGAAAGATATTAATTCACTTTAAATTTTTGGCATAGAGACATTAAGTTAGCCTAAACATGATACATGCCTTGGAACTTTCAAGATTATATTTCCTAGAGTTGAAAATCCACAGCCTGTTTCCAGTCATTTGACCGGTTCACGAATGGAATTAATGAAGCCCCCATCTAGCGGTGAGGATAGGAATTGTGCTGGCTGCCGAAGCCTGTCGCACTCCTCTGGGGCAATGATTAATGAATGGCAGATGGAATGAAATTATATTGAAGAGTGTTGCTGGAATGAAAGATGACAGGGAAAACCGGAGTACCCGGAGAAGATCCTGTCCCACCTCCGCTTTGTCCAGCACAAATCTCAAATTGAGTGACCGGGATTTGAACCACGGAACCGCGGTGAGAGGCCGGCGCGCTGCCGCCTGAGCCACTGAGGCTCTAGAAACATGTTTAGCTGTTGCAACTAAAAGGAGCAAGTGGATAAATGCGACAACCACCAAAAGTAATTCCAGAAGCTGAATTTCAAACTTTTGAAGACTCTGTAGCCCGGAGACTGGTTGGATCCTCAAATAACACCACGAAAGGTCATCCGACTCGAAGGCCCGCAGATTGGAGGTGTCGTGTGGTCGGTACAACGAATCCTCTCGGCCGTTATTCTTGGATTTCTAGACCGGATCCGCTATCCTACTGTCAAATAACTCCTCAATTGTAATCACGTAGGGTGAGTGGACCTCGAACCAGTCTTTAGATCCAGGTAACTGGCCGCGAATGGAGTCCGGTGCCTCCGGGTAAGAGGCAGGCACCCTACCCCTAGACCGCGGGGCCCACTCAGTATTACTGAAACTGAGATAAATTAAAATATACCGGTACCGATGTTTTGGAAAATACTGAAGAACAAAGTATAAATAAGGTCATTACGTCGAGAATAGCCTTTCATCGTTCTGATAATTAATTCAGTCATGTGACCTCGTTTTTGGTGGCCTGGAATTGGTCAACAGTGGCGGCTTGTAAATTTTCACATATGGTTTAAATGTAGACATGGATAAATTAATTTAAGCTACCTACATACATTTCGCGGTTTCCTATTTTCACACCAGACAAATGCTGGAGCTGCAGCTGAATTAAAGTCACGGCCACTGCTTTTCCTTATCCTAACCCTTTCCTATCCTTGCGTCGCCGAAAACCTTTGAAGCGTTAGTGTAACATAAAACACTATCAAAAACAAGAAATAAAAATACTACACACATATTTACATAATGCAAGAGAACAATACGCCAAGACACATCTAGTCTTACCATGTAATTAATTATTCCTTACATGCCAAATTCACCACCCTTTCTTCAGCTTTGACAAATCTCTCGATAGGCCTATCTTGTTCTGGATTTCTGTGGACCACATTCATTTCGATAGGCAGTATAACCAGCGCATTTAACTCCCAGTTACCAGTGCATTTTTCAGGAATGTCCATTATATTTGAAGCATAGGAACCTTTTCATTTTCAACAATAGTAGTAGAAAACATTTTCAGTACAACATTACCAATACTCTCGAGCCAGAGGAGAATTTATAACGTAGGCCCGCTGTACCCGATTTCACCCCCGCCTGCTGTTAATCGCAAGGTTCAGCGAGCACACAACTTCCCATCAATATTCGTTCGTTCGTTCGTTCGTAATCTGTTTACCCTCCAGGGTCGGTTTTTCCCCCGGACTTAGCGAGGGATCCCACCTCTACCGCCTCAAGGGCAGTGTCCTGGAGCTTCAGGCTTTGGGTCGGGGTATACAACTGGGGAGGATGACCAGTACCTCTCCCAGGCGGCCTCACCCGCTATGCTGAACAGGGGCCTTGTGCGGGGATGGGAAGTGAGGAAGGGATAGACAAGGAAGAGGGAAGGAAGCGGCCGTGGCCTTAAGTTAGGTACCATCCCGGCATTTTCCTGGAGGAGAAGTGGGAAACCACGGAAAACCACTTCCAGGATGGCTGAGGAGGTAATCGAACCCCCCTCTACTCAGTTGACCTCCCGTAGCTGAGTGGACCCCGTTCCAGCCCTCTTACCACTTTTCAAATTTTGTGGCAGAGCCGGGAATCGAACCCAGGCCTCTGGGGGTGGCAGCTAATCACACTAACCACTACACCACACAGGCGGCTCCCATCAATATTACTCTTCATAAATACGGTAAAACACTGTACGCTTACAGTGGTTGTAGCTTCTGATAACCATGACTGATTGTAAGTGCTTCAAAACAAGCCCAAGTTTCCTGCTGTACGTTTATCCTGGGCTGAGAAAAGGTTGCTGTAGGAAAAGGATAAGAACTTCTTTTGGTTGGTTGGAAAAATTGTAACTTGAGTATTTTACTACGAATACATGTGGCTATAACATATAAAACTATCAGTACCATTAGATAAGTAGTTTTCCATGCATATGTATTTAAGTGAGCGGTTCCTAGAGAAGAAACAAAAAACCGGACAATATTTACTGCAACCGAAAATTTAAAAAAATAATTAATGAACATCAAAAACAATTTTTTTATACTGTCTCATGCAGAATTAAACAAGGAAAATATTGGTACACATTTTGCAATAGGCCTATCGGTTCGTTAGTAATTAAAGCTTAAACTCGAGTGTTCACAATAAAAGGTCCGACAAACACGTCGGCGTCGGCAAGATTTGGCTAATGCTGTTTTATTAATTCCTTTCAATAATATTTTTGTATTCTTTGAACAATAACATTTAAAAGTTGAGTGCTTAATATTTTTGCCATCTGTTCTTAGAACAACATTTTCCTGTCAACCAAGAAACAGTTAATACCTGCCATTTTCAGTCCCTTTGTTTTTCGAGATATTATTGCTACTGGCTAACGGTACTTCGGTGTTCCCTTCCTTGTTAAGCAAAATCTGTTAGAGGAACGGCTTGTCTGACTCCTGCAAGTAGTACATTCTCTCGAAAATTTCGGGGATCTTGGCTTTGACAAAAGCACTGTTCTATCATAAATCATAACCTCTGCATTGTTCCGCTGCCGACTAAAGTCGCAAACGTTTAAGATTGATTGGTGAGTTTATTTTCATCTTTCAGTTATCAGGTTCTGAGTACTCTAGTTTTGGAGTAGTTTAAAATATTATTTGTACGGTGTATTATATTCTGTATTTGTTTCAAATAATTGACTGTTCTTCTTACTTTGTTTAGGGAGAGAGCGCAGAAATACTAAATCCACCACCGTCTCGAGCGCCAGTTATACTCATTTTTATTTTTATTTTTTATTTTACTGTCGAGCATCTCAAGTTCCAAGTTGACGATGGTACTGTACCGTTAGGAAGACCGTAGAGGGTGGAAGTTGCAAACACCAGGCAATGACCTGCGTAGCTTTCTTTTTTTCTTTTTTTTCTGCTGTAGTGAGAGCCGCGTTTAACCCTAGAAGTGCCGAGTGTTTTTTTCCTAAATGCCAGGCCATTTACTTATGCATTGCACATTTACTCTTTAAACAAATTTAAACACGCTGTTAGAGAAAAGCAAGATATGCAGCACAGTATATTACTCAGAAAACTTATTAAACTTGCTTATATAAGTATTAGATAATTTATTTACTTATCTGGATATTATCAGGTGATAAAAATTTTGGAAAACTAAATAAGTTTTTGTTCTTCATATTTTCAAGTTCGCCGTTATGAATAAAAAATACTCACTTAAAAATTATATATACAAAACACACAATATGTCTTCCAGTTTTAAAAATATTTTCTCAAAGGTAAACACAGAAACAAAACAAAAAATTAAAAGTTCCGAGCTGCACACAGTTCCGTCAACCGCCGAGCACAACTCGGAGTCATTCTCCGAGAGATTTCCTTTCCTGCCAGGCCTCAAGGTCTCCAGAAGTGCTGCAACCAACCCCCCCCCCCCTTCAATTACACATCAAAAGAAACTCAATAATCACTCGAAAAATTGTTGTTGGTTGTTTTAACCCTTTAAGTTGCAAAAGACTGGGAGACTGAAAAAAATCAATTTTATTGTATATTTAGAATCAAATACAATAGACTCCCATACATACATATTTATTTTAGAAAATCATATTCATTTAGTGATATATTTTTGGTGGGAAATATATATCCCACTGCCACTTCCCGACAGCTGACATTCTCGGGGTGTTCATTGGGATAATAATTTCCCACCTAGTAAATTACGTAGTATTTTGCACAAGTAGCATAACTTTCTGGCTGAGGCTTTTGTTCTCCAGTATTTCTCATAGCAGTGTCACTGTTGAGTAATTCGTCTTCTGAAGAAAGGGTTGAATCGCTGTCTGGCACAACAGCAGGGAATAATGGACGTCTTTCCGCTGTTGGAGAAGCAGGTATGCGGTCTGGATCAGCCAGCGAGTTGTCAGATAATCCTAATTCAGAATCATCTGACTCAGGTCGTTCTAACAATAGAGACCTACAGCATTTCCTCTCCGCTCTTCCTTCACCACTGTGGAAGGTTCCATTTCTGGCTGTGAATTAGATCTCCTTCCTAAGAGAAAGAAAATATAAAGCTTATATATAACACAATTTTTCATCAATCAACATCATGTATCCAAATGCCATCACTGCAATTGTTGGCACTATACAGTAATAATATTTTAATAGTCAAGCTAACTGCTAAATAAACTTACCAGAACTGAGTGAGCAATCTTCAGCATCACTAGCATCACTATTGCCTGCTCATCTGGAATTTCCTCTTCTAGCCACTTCGCAATATTCTCCATATTCCTAGGCAATAACTACGGGAAATCTACAAAATAAGCGTGTAAACATGTTCATTTGTATCATACTACAAATTAGATCATATACCCAGATGCTAAAGTGTACCTTACAGCCTTCAAATGTACACCAAGGTGTGTATGCTGATAAACTGGTGTGAAAAATCTGCATACATGACTTCAAGTTGCTATAACAACTTTGCCATGATAGAGAACAACAAAATATTGCATACACAAACAACTAAATATGTAATTCATTGATATGCAGTCCGATACTTGTGATCTGTAGGATCCAAATTTATTTCTAAAACATCAAAATTTGTAAACAAAAATTTCACCTGAATCATTACTTGACATTTAACATTTATAACTGTAAATCAATGATTCAAGGCGCAAAACTAAAGCATAATATTAGTTGTGTATATGTTACAGAAAACTATTCTTACCAATTAGACTTCCTCCTTGGCTTAGGTTTTCAATAAATTGCTTCAAACTCGCCGATTACAACACAACATCTTCTGTAAAGAACTTCAAGCAACCAGAGGGATATATATTTCCCACCTGGTAACATCTGACTTGCTGGTCAAAGAGTAAATATATGACTGAGGCAATTTATGCACTTCCTGTGTCCAACACATGAAACTACATAATCCGTGCACGTTGGGAACTAGATATCTCCCTGGAGCACTGGCGTATACTAGATGGGAAGAATATATCCCAAAGAAACATAAAGGGTTAAGGGGCCTAACATCGAAGGTCATCAGCCCCTTGATCGAAAAATTAAAATAACGAAAGTAATTAACCCTCTACTGCATACTGTTGCCTTTAGGCAACAAATAACTTTTCACCTGTATAAATGGATAAATATTGTAGACACAGGTAGTTTTACGGCACACCTTCAACTGTACAATCAATTAAACACATATCCCAGTGATGGCTTGTTTTTTTTTTTTTTTTACATAACATAAGTCAAAACAGCCCTACAACCAAAGGTACTCCTTCCACCCCGTCAACATCCACGCGAACCAACCACCGTTTATTTTACATGGGCCCTCCCCCACAGGCTTCAGGAGTACCTCTGGCTCAACCTCAAAGACATTACCGACCTGCGGTTCTGCAAGTTGTACTTGAATGTTGAAAGCTTAGCGTAAAATCGTCAAAAATCGTATATATATTCAACTACGGCAATCCACATAACATATGAGTGTTAAGCTATTAGCCCCAGTTAAGAATTGCTGGTACATCTAATACACTGAACGTATGTTGAACATTAAAGCTTGAAATTTTCTTCACCAAACGAAAACGAAAAATAATTCATGCAGTAGAGGGTTAATAGAAACTAACAGCAACAGCGAGCGAACGCGAAGTTGCATAGCAACTGAGGCCACACAGGGATGAGGAAAGGGCAGCTGAATTTATACCTATATACCCTGACCTTGACTGAGTCATTTACGAGTAGTGAGGAATTTTTTATGAAAGACTTGAAGCTTTGTCTTCGATGTCTTAAAAATAGCATAAGTGAAAAATAAATGATGTTATACCTGATTAAGCATAAACTATGCATCGCGCATCTGACGTTGGCATTCAAGTGATGTTATATTGCGTCGCAAGCGCAAGGTTTATCACGCCCTGGACAGGCTTTGAAATGGCGCCTCACACCGCACTCATTAATGTACGATAATTTGCCAGTCCCATTTTGGATCCGGGAGGAATTTCTTACTTTACCCTCCAATGGAGAGTCATGAGGAGCTGAAATAAACGGTGACACAAACACACACACACACACACACAAGGACCCAGTCCTCGAGCGAAGGGAATCTATCATTCAAGGTAAAAGTCACTTGACCCAGCCGGGAATCGAATCCGGGACCCTTGTGTCCGAAGACCAGCACGCTATCCACTCAGCTAAATAGGCGGACCTCCGATTCCTTCGATATAATGAGGCGACCACTAACTTGGGTATAGTTGAAGAAACAAAGGATTTTTGAGTGGGAATTTGGGAACAAAAAACACATAAAAGAACGACCGACGATGGAATTCGAACCCACGGCGTCTCCAGAGACCAGATTAGTAGCCCGCGGTCCTATCACTGAGCTAAACCGGACAGTTGCGGAAATTATTATTATTATTATTATTATTATTTCTTAGTTAGGGTCTTTTACGGACCACGTGACAATTTCAGTGCTTCATCCTTTGTTGTGCTTTTTCTTTCTCCAGTATCCCTTCATCAGCTCACTCTGTCTCCTTTCCCTCTCCTCGGACCATTTAGAGCCTGTTTCCATCCCTCCCGGCCTTCCATTTTAACCCTTTATTTCTAAAAATCTCTTAATCTCTCTGTTGCTGCTTCTCCTCTTATATTATTATTATTATTATTATTATTATTATTATTATTATTATTATTATTATTCATATCCACTCGTAAATGTTATAAAGTGTACTTGACGGGTGTTAGAAAGGGAAGGGCAGAGTATGGGGTAGGGCTGTTTATCAGGAATACCATTGCACGCAACATAGTTTCCGTTAGGTACGTAAATGAGCGAGTGATATGAGTAGATTTGGCAGTTGGAGGAATTAGGACGAGAATTGTCTCAGTGTATTCACCATGTGAGGGTGCAGATGAGGATGAAGTTGTTCTTCTTTCTTTCTTAATCTGTTTTCCCTTCAGAGTTGGCTTTTCCCTCGGACTCGGCGAGGGATCCCACCTCTACGTCTCAAGGGCAGTGTCCTGGAGCTTCAGACTCTGGGTCGGGGGATACAACTGGGGAGGATGACTAGTACCTCGCCAAGGCGGCCTCACCTGCTATGCTGAACATGTGCCTTACGGGGGAATGGGAAGACTGGAAGGTAGAGACAAGGAAGAGGGAAGGAAGCGGCCGTGGCCTTAGGTTAAGTACCATCCCGGCATTTGCCTGGAGGAGAAGTGGGAAACCACAGAAAACCACTTCCAGGATGGCTGAGGTGGGAATCGAACCCACCTCTACTCAGATGACCTCCCGAGGCTGACTGGACCCCGTTCCAGGCCTCGTACCACTTTTCAAATTTCGTGGCAGAGCCGGGAATCGAACCCGGGCCTCCGGAGATGACAGCTAATCACACCACACTACACCACAGAGGCGGACGAGGATGAAATTGACAAGTTTGATGAAGCATTGAGTGACATCGTAGTCAGGGTGAACAGCAAGGATAGGATAGTGCTAATCGACCTTTTCAATGCGAGAGTTGGAAATAGAACTGAAGGATACGAAAGGGTGGTTGGTAAATTTGGGGAAGATATGGAAGCTAATGGGAATGAGAAGCGTTTGCTGGACTTCTGTGCTAGTATGTGTTTAGGAGTTACGAATACATTCTTCAACCATAAGGATATTCATCGCTACACATGGGAGGCTAGGGGTACCAGATCCATAATATACTAATCTTAACCGATTTCGAATTCAGGAAGTCTGTTAGGAATGTACAGGTTTTTCGGGGATTTTTCGATGATACAGACCACTATCTGATCTGTAGTGAACTAAGTATCTCTAGGCCTAGGGTAGAGAAAGTGAAATCTGTCTGCAAACGAATACGGACAGAAAATCTCCAAGCCGAGGAAAGTAGACAGAAGTACATGGATATGATTAGTGAGAAGTTGCGAACAGTGAACAGTAAGCAGGTTCAGGATATAGAAAGAGAATGGGTGGCATACAGAGATACTGTTGTAGAAACAGCAAGGGAATGCCTAGGAACGACTGTGTGTAAAGACGGGAACAAACGAACATCTTGGTGGAATGATGAAGTGAGAGCAGCTTGTAAACGTAAAAAGAAGGCTTATCAGAAATGGCTCCAAACAAGGGCCGATGCAGACAGGGAGTTGTACGTAGATGAAAGAAATGGAGCGAAACAAATAGTTGCTGAATCCAAAAATAAGTCGTGGGAAGATTTTGGTAATAACCTGAAAAGGCTAGGTCAAGCAGCAGGGAAACCTTTCTGGACACTAGTACAGAATCTTAGGAAGGGAGGGAAAAAAGGAAATGAACAGTGTTTTGAGTAATTCAGGCAAACTCATAATAGATCACAGGGAATCACTGGGGGGTGGAGAGAATATTTTGAAAATCTTCTCAACGTAAAAGGAAATCTTCTTGGTGGTGTCGCGTACAACCAAGCTCATGGGGAGGAAGAAAATGATGTTGGTGAAATTACGCTGAGGAAGTGCAAATGATGATAAATAAATTCCATTGTCATAAAGCAGCAGGAATAGATGAAATCAGACTTGAAATGGTGAAGTATAGTGGGAAGGCAGGGATGAATAAAAATGAAATGACGTATGGCTTTTAGTGCCGGAAGTTTCCGAGGACTAGTTCGGCTCGCCAGATGCAGGTTTTTATTTGACTCCCGTAGGCGACCTGCGCGTCGTGATGAGGATGAAATGATGATGAAGACGGCACACACACCCAGCCCCCGTACCAGCGAAATTAACCAATTATGGTTAAAATTCCCGACCCTGACAGAAATCGAACCCGGAACCCCTGTGACCAAAGGACAGCACGCTAACCATTTAGCCATGGAGCCGGACGAAGGCAGGGATGAAACGGCTTCATAGAGTAGTAAGATTAGTATGGAGAGTTGGTAAGGTACCTTCAGATTGGACAAAAGTAGTAAATGCACCTATCTATAAGCAAGGGAACAGGAAGAATTGCAACAATTATCAAAGTATCTCATTGATTAGTATACCATTCAAAGTATTCCTTGGCACCTTGGAAGGGAGGCTGCAGTCAGTGGTTGAGAGGAAGTTGGATGAAAACCAGTGTGGTTTCAGACCACAGAGGGGCTGTCAGGATCAGTTATTCAGTATGCACCAGGTAATTGAAAAATGTTACGAGAGGACTAGACAGTAGGGTTGTGTTTATGTTTCGTAAATCTAGAAAAAGCATATGACAGGGTACTGAGGGAAAAGATGTTCGCTATACTGGGGGATTATAGAATTAAGGGTGGATTATTAAAATCAATAAAGGCATTTATGTTGACAATTGGGCTGCAGTGAGAATTGATGGTAGAATGAGTTCTTGGTTCAGGGTACTTACAGGGGTTAGACAAGGCTGTAGTCTTTCACCTTTGCTGTTCGTGGTTTACATGGATCATCTGCTGAAAGATATAAAGTGGCAGGGATTGATTCAGTTAGATGGAAATTTAGTAAGCAGTCTGGCCTATGCTGACGACTTGGTCTTAATGGCAGATTGTGCCGAAAGCCTGTAGTCTAATATCTTGGAACTTGAAAATAGGTGTAATGAGAATGGTATGAAAATTAGCCTCTCGAAGACCAAATTAGTGTCAGTAGGAAAGAAATTCAACAGAATTGAATGCCAGATTGCTGATACAAAACTAGAACAGGTCGATAATGTCAAGTATTTAGGGTGTGTGTTCTCCCAGGATGGTAATATAGTAAGTGAGATTGAATCAAGGTGTAGTAAAGTTAATGCAGTGAGCTCGCAGTTGCGATCAACAGTATTCTGTAAGAAGGAAGTCAGCTCCCAGACGAAACTATCTTTACATCGGTTTGTTTTTAGACCAACTTTGCTTTACGGGAGAGAAAGCTGGGTGGACTCGGGATATCTTATTCATAAATTAGAAGTAACACTCATTAAAGTAGCGAGAATGATTGCTGGTACAAACAGGTTGTAATAATGGCAGGAGGGTACTCGGAACGAGGAGATAAAGGCTAAGCTAAGAATGAACTAGATGGATGAAGCTGTGCGTATAAACCGGCTTCGGTGGTGGGGTCATGTGAGACGAATGGAGGAGGATAGGTTACCTAGGAGAATAATGGACTCTGTAATGGAGGGTAAGAGAAGTAAAGGGAGACCAAGACGGCGATGGTTAGACTCAGTTTCTAACGATTGAAAGGTAAGAGGTACAGAACTAAATGAGGCCACAGCACTAGTTGCAAATAGAGGATTGTGGCGACGTTTAGTAAATTCACAGAGACTTGCAGACTGAACGCTGAAAGGTCTATAATGATAATGTACGGTATGTATGTATGTATGTATGTATGTATGTATGTATGTATGGATGGATGGATGGATGGATGGATGGATGTACGTATGTATGTATGTTTAAATTCTTGCATTATAATGTTTCAACTGCCATGGAAAATTAAATTACCTACGTACTGTACGTAGGCCTGTATTAAGCTGTATTCACAATGGCGTTACAAATAATCTGCATTACTGTACTAGACCGACTAATCACTAAAAACCGGATTTGACTATACTCACTATAGGCTTTAATTTGAAATTTATCGGGCGAGTTGGCCGTGTGGTTAGGGGCGCGCAGCTGTGAGCTTGCATCCGGGGGATAGTGGGTTCGAGCCCCACTGTCGGCAGCCCTGAAGATGGTTTTCCGTGGTTTCCCATTTTCACACCAGGTAAATGCTGGGGCTGTACCTTAATGAAGGCCACTGCCGCTTCCTTCCCATCCCTAGGCCTTTCCTATCCCATCATCGCCATAAGACCTATTTGTGTCGGTGCGATATAAAGCCAATTTCAAAAAAAAAAAATCTCCTTTTTCTACGCCCCCAATCCTCGTGTGTCCTTGAGCATCTGCGCAGTTTGCCCGGTCATTAAAGCTACACTGGCGAGAGTTGTCACAGCTATTGTATCCCCAGCCGGCATCTTTGAAGTACGGTTTTATCCTCCCTCTAATCTTGCGAACGTACCCTCCAAGTGTTGCAGGCCGAGCTCCCCGAAACAAGTATGTCTGCATTTACTCCTCCACAAAGACTTCGAAGAACTGTGTCTTTATGAGATTATTGTGGAAGCTAGATTCTTTGAAATGCATACACAGGTGCCTTTTTGTGAAAGTGAGCGGTCAACGGCCAGCTTGGTAACAACCTAGTATTTGAAAGTCAGACACGTGCATACAAGCTGCGAGGAAAGTGAGAGCGCTAGGGAACTGGTTGGTTTGTTTACATACTGCGCCAGGAAATGAGACTGCCTCTTACTACAAACAGATAATAATAATAATAATAATAATAATAATAATAATAATAATAATAATAATAATAATAATAATAATAATAATATATGTATGTATGTATGTATGTATGTATGTATGTATGTATGTATGTATGTATGTATGTATGTATGTATGTATGTATGTATGTATGTATGTATGTATGTTCAGTCTTCAGACCTAAGGCTGGTTCGATCCTCAACAGCTCTGCCATCAGCTGCCATGGATGGCCTAGGCATTACTGAAGAGGCGTTCTAGGGAAATGAGTGAGGTAGTTTCCCGTTGCTCTCCTCACTGAGCCAGAAGTTGCCATTACATATCAGTCTGCCAAGCCCACTGAAATGCATGCACCAACCGACCCTATGAGCAACATATTCACACCATTCATAGCATTTACTGGCTGCATAAGGAATGGCATTACTAGCATCGCTCACACCTCAGTCACTTTCATATGCTTTCATAAGCTTATCAAAGCCAAGGGTAAGACAGACAGATCAATGAAAGTAACAAAATTGCTCTAGCCCATACCAGAAGACATAGTGCACTGTAAACACTAGATCCTGCCAGCAAAGGAATAATAATAATAATAATAATAATAATAATAATAATAATAATAATAATAATAATAATGTTATTGTTTTTACGTCCCGGAATTTAGTCCCACCGGAGTTCTTTCACGTCCCAATAAAAGTCTACCGACACAAGGCTGGCCTATTTGAGCACCTTCAATTACCACCGGACTGAGTCAGGATCGAACGTGCCAAGTTGGGGTTAGAAGGCCAGAGCCTCAACTGTCTTGAGCCACTCAGCCAGGTACTACAAAAAAATCTTGATGATATTTTAATGTGGATCCATATGAACAAACTACAATTTAACGTCTCGAAATGTGTAACGATGACATACAAGCTGGGTCCAAACGCCCTGAAGGAAGTTGCAGTCAGTGACCTTGGCGTTCAGCTTGGCAGGGCCCTGTTTCATAAAACTAACTAATAATATTAGCTAATAATATTAGAACTCATAAAAATAATTATTAGTTAACCAAATTCTGTTTCATAAAGATTTACACATGACTAATAAAATATCTTCACTAATAATATTAGTTCATTAGTCAGCTGATACAAATGGAGGTTAGAATCGGTCTGTTACATATGTTCTTGGTTTGTGTTTGTTCCTAGCAGTAGGCTAATGCTTGACTACAACCGACTATTAATCCACATGTTTAAAAGGCTCACTTGATATTTTCGTTGTTGTGACTTCAATACATATGAAAATGGATAAAAGAAGTGAAAATAATGTGAGAAGAAAATTTCTTTGCGGAAAGTGATTGAGTTAAAGCGTCAATTATTCGCAGCCTTTTTCACACTCTAACTCTCCTTGTTCCTTTTACTTTTTTTATTTCATGTGCTCTTAAAAATCTCTGTTGAGATGGACTACACCTGTTGGTGGGGGCGGTAGAATAACAGCCACGGTATCCCCTGCCTGTGTAAGAGGCGACTAAAAGGGGTCCCAGGGCTCTCAACTTGGGAGCGTGTGTTTGCGAACATGGGGCACTGAGATGAGTCCTGCCATTGCTTCAGCTTACTTCTGCCAGGCTCATTTTCATCTTCCATTCTGACCTCCCTTGGTCAACTCTTGTTCTTTTCCGACCCTGAGAGTATTAGGTTGCGAGGCCGAGAGAGTCTTTCATTTTTACGCCCTTAGTGGCCCTTCTCTTACTTTAGCCGATACCTTAATTTTCCAAAAAATCGGATCCTTTCCATTTTTCTATCTGATTAGTGTTATTATTGATGGTGGTTGCCTAGTTGTAGCCTACCTCCTCTTAAAACAATAATCACTACCAGCATCATCTTGGTTTACTGGTGAAATAAGCCAAGATTTTAAAAGATACTTTGGAGTGTCCGAGCAGAACTGCACTAGAGAAACAAAATGATACTGTGTATCATTACCAACCGGTGGAGTGCAATGCGAAGCTGCTATTTTAAGGTTGTGCTTCATTCCTTGCAGTGGAACGTTGTATTACCTACCAATCATATCAAGCAAATACTCAAAGGTTATATAATCTAACCTAAATCTCCCATTGTAACGGTATTCATATGTTTGTTACATGTCAGTACAGCCTAGGCATCAGTGAAGAGGCGTTCTAGGGAAATGAGTGAGGTAGTTTCCCGTTGTTTTCATCACCGAGCCAGAAGTTGCTATTACATATCAGTCTGCCAAGCCCACTGAAATATATGCATCATCCGACCCTATGAGCAACATTTTCACACCATTCACAGCGGGGACTGGCTGCATAAGGAATGGCATTACTAGAATCGCTCATACCTGTCACCTTCATATCGTCAAAACTAAGGGTAAGACTGATCACAGGTCATTGAAAGTAACAAAATTGCTCTACCTATACCAGAAGACATAGTGCACTGTAAACACTAAGTCCCGCCAGCAAAGGCAATGATAAACATTAGTAGGTGATAATGAACTGACTATAATATATTTACAGTCATTCATTGTGGTTTTAACGTGCTTGGGTGTGCTGGAGTCGACATTATTTCGGTCAATACGTTTACTTCCACGTTATCACTGGCTTTTAGTCACAGATTCCACTAGTATGGTGTCATCTGTCCCAGCTGTTTCGGTTACAATCTCCTAGGAGCATGACGCCAAATACAGTAGAGACAATACGCGACACTTCCGGATTTAGCCTTGTTAAAATGGGAGACAATTCGCAAGTAGCGCTCCAAGTGGCATGACCTGAAATTTCGCGCTAAATTCAAATATCAATGGAAATGTATATACGGAAATTGATAAATAAATTATTTCTAGAAAGAAAGCCGCAAAAACATTCAAAATATCCCTATAAGCAATACTTGCCACTACATTAGGGTAAAGCAAATTTGCATCATCATCACATTTCTTAAATCACCCATATTTTCTTCAGTGCTTGACAACGCATTACGGCATTCCAAATGGGGTAACTTGGAACACAACCAGCCACACACATATGCATTTTCCTGAATTAAATCAAAACCCACAGATCACAATTACAACAACACATAGGTACTGAAGGTTAACTGCCGCACTAATACAATAAAATAAGCTTATTACATTTTAAGCCAGTTAAAATATGGGTCGCACAGGTCAGAAGTTTAGGAAAATATAAACATATATTTGTAATTGGAAGAATATATGCAAACATAGTATTTACTTACATTTTCTTGTCACGAGGGAAACGGAAGAAAGACCGCGAATTCTTCTGCACTTCATAGTTATTGCAGCCAAATGCAGCACATATCTTTCCACTCATATTGACAGGAGATATAAAGGAATGACACACGCTACTGTTTATTTATGTCAACTTAATGCAAACGCATGAATAACCCCCAAAACTTCACAAATACACGTGCTCTTATGACAGAATCAGTAACTCTCAGGTTATTCCGCTAGATACAGCTCTAATCGCTGTCCCTCGATATCTCGCAGAGTGTCGCGTATTGTCTCTACTGTATTGGATGACGCCTCTACTGTACAAGGTGATCACAAAGTCCCATTACCCCCTATGTATTGCATATATCGTGTTTCCTATGTATTACACTGATGTTAATGAGTTGGAAGGATTCTTTAACCCAAACGCTTCTTCCTTTTTTCGCTTCATTTTGTTGTCTTGTTTTAAAACACAACAGCAAGATACCAGCCATAGCAAGACGTTTTCGTCTGCTTGGAGCCATATTGGAAACTGTACTCTTATACGAGTAAGTGCCATGAATGTAAACGCGTTTCCTACTCGGATACGAGAGCTCGTATACGAGTTACTCGTAAATGTAAAGCCGGCTTTAGTGAGCACCCAATATGAAATTATGGAGTATTTACCATTAATATTTACATTTGTACTTAATTATAAATACTGACTTTTCGTTGCTTTTTATAATGTTATTATATCCTTTAAGCGGTGACGTGAGGTTTCACAGACTCCCAATAAACGTGAAGCATCTGGACTCCTTTAATTAAAAATCTTCCAGGGAGCTGTAGTTTATGTTACCTTCTTATCTGTGGACTTCACGTCATCAGTTACGAGAGTATTTTTGTCAATGCATGTTGTGTGGTCAGCGTAAGTAAAACATCTCTAATGACTAGTCCGTTACAATTATTAAGAACCACAACTCCTCAGTTCGAGGAGGGCATTAGGGAACTACTAATGAAAAATCTAGTGGTATGGCTATTTTCTTTTGGCTATTAGAGGTTACAGTTTGTAACGCTTTCGTGTTGTTCAAGTTGTGCCACGAAAGCTCTGAAAAAATGGAATTCTTGAAGAGTTTGGCATCTGATCAGGTAAAATTACAGGCATGTTTTTCATTTATATTATTATTTTTGTTTACGCTTGTATTCTGGATCAGTGAAAAGTGATCTGTTTGGTAATTGCTGTGTATTTGTATCATTTTACTGACGACAACGATCAAGGTAAAACTTAAGACGATGTCTGCGTACTGTGAATAAGAAAGAAGGAGAAATATAACGAATTTTTTGCATTATTAGATCGGATATATTCATATTATGAGAGGTTATTACATGCTGAACCAGATTAGTTGAAATGACTGTGTAGATGTTTGCCAACCAATTCTCATTATTAAAAAAACTGCTAGTAAAAGTAACTAGATATTGCAAAAAAAAAAAACTAAAAACATTTGCGGAGATCTATTGGAGGACGAGAGATACTAAACATGACGATATCTGTACCGTTTATTCCCAGGGCTTATAAATCTGGATTTAAGTTTCTGGAAACTCATTAAAGTTAACAGCGCAGTTAAAGTTACAAGCGCATTTAGGTAACTTATAGGTAACTAGTGTACCAGAAACTGGCCATACTTTCACAGCTCATGTAAACAAGGTGACAGGAGAGGCCTACCGTACATTGGAATTTATCATACGGAACATTAAACTATTCAGGAATACGAATTCCATCATAGCGCTCTATTATGCCTTTGTACGAACACAATATTGGAATATGCTAGCGTTGTATGGAATCCAAGGTTCGATAGATCTATTAAGTTAATCGCAAGAGTGCAAACACGTTTCGAGGACCGATAACCTAGATGTTAGGCCCCTTTAAATAACAAGCATTATCACCATCATGGTCATCATCAAGACCTTCAGTAAGATTCCTACATCACGGAATACATACCTATTTATGGTGCCATAAAAATGTACTAAGCAGTGTCGGAATGACCAGCCTTGAAAATCAGAGAAAAATAATATTGCTGCCAAGTACCTGCATAAATGATTAAACTATAAAATAGATAACATCCATTTAGGACTGAAAGAGCTCTGACAACTGTTCAAACCATTCGCCACTCTATAGGTTGAGCCCTGCACGGATGCGGATATCCGCGGATTGATACAAACTGTATGACAGTGCGCATAATTTTGCTGACAATTTGTAAATAATGAAGTTGATTGATTTTCACTCAGGCATCCTCTTATTTTTACTTGTAGTTAGACGATCCTTGACATTGATACGGGAGAATGGTGTAATATAAAGAGCCTTGAGACCATAAGGCCGTAAATCTGTCCTAATTCTAACTGACTCCTACCCGCATTTAGAGGAAGGAACAAAGATTCCGAAAGAGAACCACTCAATATGTCGGTAGTCGCTGAGAAAATTTCTAATACACCTGTCACTATATTATTTATTTGCTAGGGATTTTACGTCGCACCGACACAGATAGGTCTTATGGCGACGATGGGATAGGAAAGACCTAGGAGTTGGAAGGAAGCGGCCGTGGCCTTAATTAAGGTACAGCCCCAGCATTTGCCTGGTGTGAAAATGGGAAACCACGGAAAACCATTTTCAGGGCTGCCGATAGTGGGATTCGAACCTACTATCTCCCGGATGCAACCTGTCACTATAGGGTTCTGGTACTACGTATCAAGCCTGTTGTATTATGTTAAGGGATCTGTCCGTTTCAATGCGTTCGGTGTAGTTCAATATTTACAATAACGGCGGATTCGGATGAAGGAAGGGCGGATGCGGATAATATTTTGTATATCCGCGCAGGGTTCTATCTATAGGTTATGTAACAACTGCGTACAGGGTCTTTTTGATGGATTGCTCCGTGTGTCAAGGGAACACGCACGGAAGGCGATAGCCGGTAACTCATTTGCCGAGAGATATATTACTCTGAGTGGTGCTGCGGAGCCAGCTAAAAATAAAGACCCTGTATAATGAACCGTGGCCGCCAACCCACGCTCCAAAATTGAGAGCCTTAGGTCTCCCCTTTTAATCAGCTTTTACGGCAGGCCGGGGAGAACATGGATGTATTCTACAGACAGGGGGTTCTCGTTTATTGGTTCAAATTTCATCTCTCTAGTCCAAGACACCCTTGTCATTAAATGTTACTGGTAAGTCTCCATCTGTATGGCCAGAAGTCTTAGATGCATAATATCGAGAGGAAAGTAATTTTTGTGTGATGACCACTGTTCACCTTAACGTCCGGCTTCATAGCTAAATGGTTAGCGAGCTGGCCTTTGGTCACAGGGGTCCCGGGTTCGATTGCCGGCAGGGTCGGGAATATTAATCATAATTGGTTAATTTCGCTGGCACGGGAGCTGGGTGTATGTGTCGTCTCCATCATCATTTCATCCTCACCACGACGCGCAGGTCGACTACGGGCCTCAAATCAAAAGACCTGCATTTTGCGAGCCGAACTTGTCCTCGGACACTCCCGGCACCAAAAGCCATTCATCATTTCATTTCATCACCTTAACATTCACGATACAAGTAAAATAATTAGAGCTTGCACACACGTTACCACAAAAAATATCAATTGTTTGGTACCAGTGTATACCGTGCAAGACAAAAATGATCCGAAAAATCACATAATCTCCTCAAAAATCAATCATTGACCTGCATTTAGGGTTGCCGCCCAGGTGGCAGATTCCCTATCAGTTCACCTAGTTGTTTCTTAAATGATTTCAATCATATTATGATATTTCGTACCTTTAAAAGCTCCAAGACAAGCTTATTCGTCTACTAATGCCTTTCCACGTCATCTCTCCACTGACAGCTCGGAACATACCGCTTAGTCGAGCAGCTCTTCTCCTCACTCTCAAGTCTTCCCAGCACAAAGTTTGCAACATTTTTTGTAATACTACTCTTTTGTCGGCAATCACCCAGAACAAATCGTGGTGCTTTACTTTTGATATTTGCCAGTTCATCCAATCCAATCCTGGCGTAGGGCCCATACACTGGAATCATACTCTAATTGAGGTCTAACCAAACACTTCTTTGGCTCCATGGCTGAATGCTTAGCGTGCTGGCCTATGGTCCAAGGGGTCCCGCGTTTGATTCCCGGCTGGGTCGGGGATTTTAACCTTCGTTGGTTAATTCTCATGGTTCGGGGACCGGGTGTGGGTGCCGAAAAACCTGCACCAGGCCTCTCCGGTGCCCACACGCCATTGTTATTACCAGAGACTAATACGCTGTCTCCTTTACGTCTTTAATACAACCCCTAAATATTCTCATAACTATCTGAAGAGATTTATGGATTATATTTATGACCTCGTTAATGTGATTACACCAATTAAAGTATTTCCTTATGTTAACACCTAAACGTAAGTACTTAGAGTGGTCTCCACGAGGTACTATCACCCAGAAAAATTGAGAGGACTTCTCGTGGTAAAACAACCTGACATTTCATCTGTCCATCTCACAACATTTTCGAGGTCATTCTTGTATTAGGTATTCTATTCAGTAAAGCTCCCTTTTGTCAATAGTAGTTAACTCCATTACAGGATCCACACACGAGTGTGAACGTGCTTTTAGCTCAACGAATGAAATTGTGACTCTCACTAGAAATATTCTTTGAGTGAAAAACATAGGAGACTCCACAGGTTTGACCACACTGCCATGCAGTATGTGAAGACTTGGTTGTCATCTGGAAGACGTTCAGCACATGACCCCCAACTTCTGAAAAAAAAAAAAAAAATGACGACAGAGCCTTACCGTGTGAATCTATGTGAAAAATGTTGTAACGTTAGGTGAGTAGGTACTAGTGTTCATATTTTCCAACAAAAGCCCTGGGAGTATAACATCATCTCACAACTGACTGAACTGTGGAAGTAGCCTACAGTAAAACCCTTATAACCGGAAAAACTATCCATATCGGAAAATTTTCCCGGTCCCGTGAATCGTGGTTTAATATTCATGTAAGTTTACCTGTATTTAGCGGAACCTGTCCGACGCGGAAACGGAAGAAAATATTGCGACTATAACTGAAGAAAGTATGTACATTTCCTTCCTGACTCTTTTCCGTACATGTGTATTCCAAATGGATCTAAGATGACCGAGATACAGATTGCTACAACAATCTCTCGAACAGTGCAATATGGTAATGTCAGTGGAGAAGATTGAGACAGAGGCGGCGTTAGAAAATATCGAAGAGTTCGTCACCCATCACCTCCAAGAAAAGGAACAGAAATTGATGGCGAGGAAGGCGAGAACGAAGACGATGAATAAGATGGTTTATGTAACGTGAAGCCCAACCGACATTCCCTATCAGCCATAAAGAACTTTCAGCCTATTTCGCTAACGAAAAATGTCGCAGAATTGTTCGACATTATTTGCCGTGCCTGTATTTGAATTGAGAATCGTGCTACCAGGGACAGTTGTGCCCAGCGTATAATTCTGGATTACTGGAAGAAGTAAATGACAGTACTGTACAGTAATACTATTGGTGTTATTTCTATAAAACATGCAATATGTATTAAATGCTCACTGTACTACCAGTAGTTGCGTATGAAATTGTATGCTAAATTTAGAATGTTGCTATAGTTGTTTTACGTCGCACCGACACAGATAGGTCTTATGGCGACGATGGGACAGGGAAGGGATAGGAGTGGGAAGGAAGCGGCCGTGGCCTTAATTAAGGTACAGCCCCAGCATTTGTCTGGTGTGAAAATGGGAAACCACGGAAAACCATTTTCAGGGCTAACGACAGTGGGGTTCGAACGTACTATCTCCCGAGTACTGGCCGCACTTAAGCAACTGCAGCTATCGAGCTCGGTCTTATACTTGTTACCTAGTCCTAAAATGCTTAAGTCATATTCTACCTTTACTAGGTCAGACTTAGCTAGTTTTTAAGGGCATATTTACTTGCATCTTTTGTACTTCTTTAGGTCATAAATTTCCGAACCCTAGTAATAAATCTTCGGTCATCGGTACGTTTTCAGCCGTGAGACAAAGCTGACTGGGTTAACATCTTACCCCATGCGAGCACCGGCGAAACTAAATTGACAAAATGTGGTTTGTTACTTCCATTCTTGCGCGTGTTTTTAGTGAGACCGTATCAATAGCTATGTTTTTTATGTTAGGAACAACCTTGAAAAATGTTCCCCATACAAGAAGTTCAAAGGATAAAGAAGAAATTTGCTAGCGCTCTCCGATGCTACTCTTGAAGAGAAAACCATAATTATCATCTGGAAGATGTCCTAGAAATCGGGACAGAAAAAGCAGAAACTCTTGTGTGCTGTGTGAAAAGTATGTCTGCCAAGACCATGTCAATACCGTCTGTGGAGAATGCCTCACCCAGAAAACCGAAATTGCGTAAAACACTAAACTTCAGCGTTCAAGCCGTAATGAAGTGATAGGTTTTCATAGTGGTGGTGGTGATTATTGTTTTAAGACGAAGTGCAACTAGGCAACCATTCTCTATATAACACTGATCAGAGTGAAAAAATGGAAGGGATCCGACACTTCAAAAATGAAGGTATCGGCCAAAGAAAGACAAGGGCCACGAAGGGAGTGAGAATGAAAGACTCCCTAGGCCTCGATAACTAATATCGCCGGGGTCAGAAAAGAACAAGAGTTGACTAAGGGAGGTCGGATAGGACAGATGAAAGTGACGAGCCTGGCACAAATAAGTGGAATCAACGCAAGGACTCAGCTGAGGGCCCCGTGGTAGCCAATCCACGCTCCCAAGTTAAGAGTCCCTGGAGTCCCTTTTAGTCGCCTCTCACGACAGGCGGGGGATACCCTGGGTGTTATTTTACCGCTCCCACCCATCGATCTTCATAGTTCTAGTTTTTACGACTGCATGAACTCAAGCGTTATTATGGACCATATTTGTCTGCCTTGAAGTTATGTAGGATATCTAGTTACTGTATGGTGTATTTATTAATGTAAATACTAGTAGTTATTTCAATTGTATTTTCTTCATGTATAGGCTCCTTATTCTGATCAACAAGAAAATAATGTCATTTTATTTTTACGTTCTAATAAATGTTCAAGAAAGAATGGAGTAATATAGCCCCGTGCGAGCACTGGCGTGACAAAACACCACGCGGGAACTGAAGGGTTAAACTGTGGCGTCCAGGTGAATGTTATCTGCGTCTAATTTCAAACACAGGATTTCCAAATACTGTAGTAGATATATTTCAGGGAACAGACAGGCATCGGCAGTGAAGCGATGTGATGTGAATGAATGCTGAAAGTTTTAACGAACTAGCTCTGTCATTATTATTATTGAACCGGAGGTACACCCGCCCCGCGCATTTAAATTAAGCGCCTAGGAGAATGCGATCTGAAATATAAAGCTTGAAACAACTAGTACAAGAAGTTTGAACATTTCTCAAGAGATGTCGCTACTATAAACTTATGTTGTGCCCTCTGGTGTGAAGATGAACTATTAAAATTCTAGAGTAATTTTATACGTTAAAGTTTCCTAAACTGAATTGTTTATACTTTGTTTACCGACTGCTAAACTTTACAACACTTCTATCTCTAATCACCAACTTAAGATGTTGACCAATGAAAAATTGTGTACATTTATTTTTCGGCCAATCAAAACCTTCTGGTATTTATTTGACTATCCAGTGAGAATTGGGGGTGTGTCGAGCTTTAGCCCAGAGTTTTCTGGAACTTTGTCCTCTACTATAAAAGCTGGCACTTTTCGGACGAAGTTGTCCTTGTGATCGCCCCAGTCTACATTCTAGTGTGTATTCGTAACGGAGGCGCCTCGTCCATCTTCCGGAGGTCCACCAGCTCAAGGTAATGGCAGATCCAGTTTAAAATCTAATAGTCTTTCAAAGCTAGCACGGTGGGAAGGTTTCAAATCTTTAGTAATGTAGCTTCATTTTCTAAAATGTAAATTTAAAACTCTAAATGTAAATTTCAAACAAGCCGAAGAACTTAACCGAAATCAGGGAATAGAGAGTGAGATACCCTCTCGTATTCCCTCTCAAATTGATTTTGAGGTGACTATGATTTTGTAACCTTTTCTATCTCATATTTCTGTAAATTAAATATTTTTCTCCATCTACTCACCGCAGTAGTATAGGCTTAGCCTCTGTAACGTCGGGCCATAAACCCAAACGGGGTTTTATGCATTTAATGTAAATTTCTATGAGTGCAAGAGTTCACCTCCTTACCACTTTGGTTTTTGGGCCAGTAATTTAACCTTTTGTTTTTACCAAAGGCCATGTAGGATGGGTGCTTGTTACTCCTGTTTAACTCAATTTATTTCCTGTTAAAGGTATCAGACTTTTGAGCAGTTAAGACAGTGAATACTGTTTAATTTTGTTAAACGTAGGTTGTGCCTTTGATAGGTCTGCAGAGTGTGAATTTTCGGAAATAGATGCCTAAGTGTTAATTGATAGTGGAAAGATGCTCTTACTTTTGGTGTAAAAACTGGGAGATCCGTCTCCTTAACTGTTGATTGAATGGAGCCGTAGTGCTCAAGGAACATTTAATTGGGAGCTTCAAGCTCAACCTGTAAAATTGTTATCTGATTGTTTTAGACCTCTCTTAAAGCGTTTTTCAAGCTTACGAGCTAACTTTTGTAACCAATTGTTAATTACTTGTCAAAGTATTAAGATTTAAAAGAAAGGGGGGGGGGGGAGGTTAAGAAAAGAAATAAAACTACCAATTCTAAAGTTTTAATTCAATCTTTCGATTTTCGTATATCCACCCATTCATGCCCGCACCTTTGTTATTACAGTATTCAGCGGACACCTCCCTATACGGACAATTTACCTCAAAACCGATTTTATTTTACATAAGACAAGTGTTAAATTGGATTTATTTAAGCGGACACCTCGAACTCCGGACAGCGGAGTCTGTCTCGTCAACTTGACTTAAGCGGACACTTTCCACGTGGTGTATTCCGAGAATTCTAATTGCCCAGAAATGCTGCCAAAGACTGCTGACTCACAAGTTATCTGGGGATTTTCTTCCCTTCTTACATCATTCTATTCATAACTCGGATTGAGAAGGAAAAGACTGTACAGGCCTAATTAGTGAGACAGAAATACCGTTTCAGTTGTCTGTTAAACATGAGTAACAAGGGCCAATCGTGTTTAGATCTCGAGGCAAGAAGAAATGCGATAGAAAGTGACAAGGGACTTTCAGTGAGAAAGCTTGCCGAAAAATTCAACTGCGGGAAAACACAAATAAACACTATTGTGAAGAATAGAACTGAAATTTTAAAGGAGTGGGAGGAAAATAGGAATCGAGCAGTGAAATGAAAGCGGAAGTCAGTTTTTTTCAGAAGAGAACGTTGCGGTATATGAGTGGTTCAAGTGTGCTCGAGTGAAGAAACTGTGAGTGGACCAATGTTACAAGAAAAAGCTCAAGAAATCGCAAATAATCTGAAAGTTGAGAATTTTGTAGTTAGTATGGTTGGTTAGATTGTTTTAGAAAACGTCATAACGTTAGTTTCAAAACAGTCCGTGGAGAAGGTGGTAATATAATGGCGTATGGCCTCCAGAGAGGCCTGGTGCAGGTCCTTTCTAGTAGACGGCCTATTAGGCGACCCGCATGTCTGTGAAGATGAGGGCCCTACCTAGGATGATTTCTAATATTGAATACGCCACACACACCCAGTCCCCGAGCCATTGGAATTAACCAAGTAAGGTTAAAACCCCCGTCCCAGCCGGGGATCGAACCCAGGACCCTCTGAACCGAAGGTCAGTACGCTGACATTCAGCCAACGAGTAGGACGAGAAGGTGGTGATGTGTCTGCGACTGAAGTAGCGGATTGGAAAGATCAGTTACCAGACATTTTGAATAGTTACGAACTGAAAGACATTTTGAATGTTGATGAAACTGATTTGTTCTTTAGGGCGATCCCAAAGAAGTCACTGACTTTGCCGAATGAAAGTTGCAAGGGTGGGAAAATGTCAAAAGAATCACCATAATGTTTTGTTGTAACGCACTCGGTGAAAAGGAAAATCCTTTAATAATCGGTAAATCCTTGAAACCCTGTTGCTTTAAAAATATGGGCTTAAATTGTCTTGGTGTCGAATGGCATGCAAATAAAAAGGCATGGATGACGTCAGCAATATACGAGAATTGGCTCCTAGCTTTGGATTCCAAGATGAAGGCCAGAAACCGTAACGTGATCTTATTGCTATTGTCATCCAGAAATACGGCTTTCAAATGTAAAACTCTTGTTCCTTCCACCCAATACCACTTCTCATCTTCAGCCCTTGGATCAAGGAATCATTCAAGCATTCAAATTAGACTATCGTAAGAGGGTTTTACGGTCGTTTGTGGCACATATGGATGAAGCAGACTCATTTTTGATTTAATTAAGATCAATGTTGGCGATGCAGTTTCGTGGACAAAGGCAGCCTGGAATGCAGTCAGCGAAACCACAATCAGGAAATGCTTTGCAAAATGCGGCATCGCTAATTCTACAGTTTAAGAACAAGCAGAGGTAGAGGTTCGAAATGAATATGGTGAACTTCAGACTTTAGCAACGACAGCCGGATTGACGTATGATACGGAAACCGAACATGGGCGCCCGCAAGGGGGGGGGGGGGGCTGCCCCCCCCCCTGGAATTCTAAAGCTGTTGATATTCAATTGTTTAATATCATACCAGATTATTTCATAAACTGAAATTACTGACAGTCATCTAGCATATGTTATAGGTTTTTATATTCAAGAAAATTGTTAATGTGCCCCCCCCCCCTGGAAAAGATCCTGCGGGCGCCCATGAAACCGAAGAAAAGATTATTCCTTGCTGTGACGATCTCGAGGGCGACTGGCAGTCCCGACTCCAGGACGCACTTTACGGTAAGCTTTCTGTGTTGTCAAATTATACGTATATAGTAATTGTGTGTTGCACGTATCGTAAAGTCCATGTTTGTTTGCACCTCAACTCCTCATTCATTTTCTTCTTGTGATAGACAGCTTTTAATTCTTTTAAGCTAAATTTTCATCTTTAATTTAATTCACTGCACTTCGTAAATATTTCTAGCTATCCATAGTAGCCTTCATTAGTCGTACAAAAGGACCATTTTGAATAAAACTTGTTTTCGTTTCACAGAGCCCGAATCAGTAACGAAAAGTGACGATGACGGCGTGGCGGAAGAAGAACAAGACGTTCTGTCAATGAAGCAGGGACTAAATATGCTTAAACAGATAAAGAGTTTGTGTGTCACGCTGTACCGCGAGTACAGCGAGAACACTATCGAACCATTTAACAAACTTTATTCCGTTTTCGAGAATATCGCAGCTAAGAAAACATGTGCTAAATTTTCACAGACGAAGCTTCACGATTACTTCACGAAGCTGTAATGTTTGTGAATGATGTAAAATCACTTATACAGTAATAACTCTCTATGAAACACTTACACAGAAATGACTTAGAATAATAAAAATATATATGCTCATATTTAAGGTGGATGATCTTTGCCGTTAAAATGTTCGATTATTTTTACAAACTTGTTTTAGCGGACAGACCTCTTAACGGACATTTTTCCTCGGAACCGACGGTGTCCGCAGAAGGGAAGTTGTTGTTCTTCATATTATTATTATAAATTTGTTTTACGTTGCATGACACAGATAGGTCTTATGGCGACGACGGGATAGAAAAGGGCTATCAGTGGGAAGGAAGCGGTCGTGTCCCAGCATTCGTCTGGTGTGAAAAGCTCACAGCTGAGCTCCCTAACCGCATGGCCAACTCGCTCGTTATTTTAGGGACAGAAAACAACTTTTGGAATACCAAAGATCCTCTTAGCTGTGTACAACCGGGCGAGTTGGCCGTGCGGTTATGGGCGCGCGGCTATGAGCTTGCATCCGGGAGATAGAGGGTTCGAATCTCACTGTCGGCAGCCCTGAAGATAGTTTTCTGTGGTTTCCCATTTTTACACCAAGCAAATTCTGGAGCTGTACCTTAATTAAGGCCACGACATTTCCTTCCAATTCCCAGATCTTTCTTATCCCATCGTCCCCATAAGACCTGTCTGAGTCGGTGCGACGTAAAGCCACTAGAAAAAAAAAAAAACTGTGTACAAGTGTTTACACTCTATTTAAAAGACAACACAAATTCCACGCCGGCTTATTATCAGCAACATTCCTGAGCGGCGCATGAATCATAGTGCATGAAGTATCGGGCAGTTCAGCTTGTTTCTCACGCACTCTTTCTCACAAACTGTTCTCACGGACCGTGGGCAGTTCAAGACAGCCTACCGGGGGAAAGTAGGTTCGAACCCCACTGTAGTCAGCCCTGAAGATGATTTTCTGTGGTTTCCCATTTTCATACCAGGCACATGCTGGGGCTGTGCCTTAATTAAGGCCATGGCCGCTTCCTTCCCATTCCTAGACCTTTCCTATCCCATCGTCACCATGAGACCTATCTGTGTCGGTGCGACGTAAAGCACCTTGCAAAAAAAAAAAAAGTATCTCGGATTAGGCATACAACAGTCGAATGTAGGCTTATTTCAATCTTGGTTTGTTTCAGTAGCGTAGCCAGGATTCCAGTCTGGGGGAGGGGGTAGTTCTTCATACACAATTTTAAATTGATAGGTGTACAAACTTACAGAGTTTAGGCAGTACGTCTGTCTGTTATGTCATCAGTCCAGAGGCTGGTTGGATCCTCAAATAGCACCACCAAAGGTTATGCGATTATAAGGAAACCGCAAAAACCAATGGCAGCACCAAAATGAGGCGTACTAGGCAAGACGAGGAGTGAGGTTGTAACCGTACAACAGGGTTACAGATTCCATTCATTATTTATTATTATTATTATTATTATTATTATTATTATTATTAACCCGATTCATTTGATTTTTTATATTCTGTTTCTCATCATTTAGACTGTAATAATTAGGTATCACGTATATTATTGTATTTCATCATAGGTTAAGTGAATATGTTTGTAATTATTCTGTATTGTAGTAAGTGAGATTTGTTGGTTTCATATTGTCATGCTGTGGCTTGTAACTTTGGCTAGATGAGCTGGCATAGTATTTTGCAATCGAGGCTATGTTTAACTGGGAATGTTGTGTACAAGGAGATTTCCCGGTGACTCATTCGGTACAGTCATTCTCGGACCGCTTGGGTAAGCTTAGACAACGCTTGACTGATGACATCAGTGCGTGGACACGTGATTGCGACCAAGTGTCAGTATTCGCCAGCTACTGTATGTGGAAGTGGAAGGGATGAACAGGAGTGGGGAGAGGAGTCGTCATCGCGAGGTTATATATAAGTCAAGGCGACGGTGGGGAGAGGTATTCTGTTCTTACTCAGTTCATAAGCAGTTGATATTGTGGAGATCATATGTAACAGTCAGATATATCAAATGGAAGAAGTGGTCTTAGTGTGATGGTCAGAGCTAAGAGTTGTGTTTGAAGAGGTAATCATCGAGGAAGTCTACAAGTGGTGGTTGTATCCGAGCAGAGACGGGTACTATGCTGATAAAGAAACATCATCTTCTTGTGAGGATGGACTTCACAAGATGCTTCAAGAATATTTTACAATTTCTTATAATATATTGAGTGGACGTAATTACATTGGAGCTCCCTACACGCGTACATGGTATGTAGGCCAACTCCTTGTGACATAAGAAGATTACAGCAGACGGCTCCCGACTTCAGCTCACAGGTTTTCCCAAGAATTTCAAGTTCAACAGCGGTGTATGCAGACAACAGGTAATTAAAGCATCAGACATGTTATGCATTCATAACATGAAGAAGAGTGTAATCAGCGGCGATATCACATCTCACTTCAAGTTCATGCCAATAGCTTTTTTTGTTTAGATTAAATTTTTCTTTTCTTTGTACCGCAAATCTCACGATATATTTCTTTTGTTAAATTAAAAGACGTAAATGATTGTTCATTGTGACGTAAATTTAGTCATAAACTCAGTTTTATTTTTAATTATAATAAGTGATTCCAGTTCCATGTACAATCCTCAATTGTGGAAATGCAACAGTAATTTAATATTGTCCTGATCCATATCCCTGTATATTGCCAAATATGTGAGTTTATCACCTCACGCCTTGAGATAATTGATATAAGAGGTATGCTCTACCGAATTTTGTTGTTTTTCTTAAAAAAGCAACTGGCGCTCAAACAAATGTTATGTATATTGTGTGAAGGAGATGTAAGTATAAGAGTAGTGGTCGGAGTAGCCACAACGTGTCGCCAGCAACGTGGGACTCGAAAGGTTCAGAAAAAGTGTTTCTGAATGGCAATATACATGGATCAGTTCTTTTAATGAGTACGCACATGTTAAATTCACCGAGTAATGTTAGGAAGGTCATTTTGTTGAAGTTTGTATTTAAGGGGTAATGTCAAAGGAAGTGGAGGAACGTTGTGGCTACTCCGACCACTACTCTTATACTTACATCTCCTTCACACAATATACATAACATTTGTTTGAGCGCCAGTTGCTTTTTTAAGAAAAACAACAAAATTCGGTAGAGCATACCTCTTATATCAATTATCTCAAGGCGTGAGGTGATAAACTCACATATTTGGCAATATACAGGGATATGGATCAGGACAATATTAAATTACTGTTGCATTTCCACAATTGAGGATTGTACATGGAACTGGAATCACTTATTATAATTAAAAATAAAACTGAGTTTATGACTAAATTTACGTCACAATGAACAATCATTTACGTCTTTTAATTTAACAAAAGAAATATATCGTGAGATTTGCGGTACAAAGAAAAGAAAAATTTAATCTAAACAAAAAAAGCTATTGGCATGAACTTGAAGTGAGATGTGATATCGCCGCTGATTACACTCTTCTTCATGTTATGAATGCATAACATGTCTGATGCTTTAATTACCTGTTGTCTGCATACACCGCTGTTGAACTTGAAATTCTTGGGAAAACCTGTGAGCTGAAGTCGGGAGCCGTCTGCTGTAATCTTCTTATGTCACAAGGAGTTGGCCTACATACCATGTACGCGTGTAGGGAGCTCCAATGTAATTACGTCCACTCAATATATTATAAGAAATTGTAAAATATTCTTGAAGCATCTTGTGAAGTCCATCCTCACAAGAAGATGATGTTTCTTTATCAGCATAGTACCCGTCTCTGCTCGGATACAACCACCACTTGTAGACTTCCTCGATGATTACCTCTTCAAACACAACTCTTAGCTCTGACCATCACACTAAGACCACTTCTTCCATTTGATATATCTGACTGTTACATATGATCTCCACAATATCAACTGCTTATGAACTGAGTAAGAACAGAATACCTCTCCCCACCGTCGCCTTGACTTATATATAACCTCGCGATGACGACTCCTCTCCCCACTCCTGTTCATCCCTTCCACTTCCACATACAGTAGCTGGCGAATACTGACACTTGGTCGCAATCACGTGTCCACGCACTGATGTCATCAGTCAAGCGTTGTCTAAGCTTACCCAAGCGGTCCGAGAATGACTGTACCGAATGAGTCACCGGGAAATCTCCTTGTACACAACATTCCCAGTTAAACATAGCCTCGATTGCAAAATACTATGCCAGCTCATCTAGCCAAAGTTACAAGCCACAGCATGACAATATGAAACCAACAAATCTCACTTACTACAATACAGAATAATTACAAACATATTCACTTAACCTATGATGAAATACAATAATATACGTGATACCTAATTATTACAGTCTAAATGATGAGAAACAGAATATAAAAAATCAAATGAATCGGGTTAATAATAATAATAATAATAATAATAATAATAATAATAAATAATGAATGGAATCTGTAACCCTGTTGTACGGTTACAAGGTAGTTTGCCATTGCTTTCCTCACTGGGTCAAAGTGCTATTACAACACGACTGACACTAAGAGCAACACCTTTCATAACACTCATATGCACTAGTTGTGCTCTGAATGTCATTACTCAGCACCACCCATACCCCAGCAGCTTCCATATTGTCACAGCCATGGATGAGACTGGGACTTCGGTGAAAGCTACACTTTACTCTGGCCTGTGCCAAGAGATGGATACAATTAGGCAGTATAGAATAGCTAAAGAGGAAATGAGTGTCCTTGGATCCAAGTAAGAGTGGTGGATTCATGCTGATTCCGAAGGCTAATAGTAATATACATCTATACTAATAAACAAAGAGGTAAACTTTGTAAGTACTGGCTGACCTCTGGAACTACTGGACCGATACTAAAAATTATTTTTGTAATGTAAATATTCATTGTCCGTGAGGGACATGGGCTCTATTTTATTTTCAAAACAATTCGAGGGCGGGCACGGGAACAGATATAAAAATAATAGGCTAATATAGGCGAAATATCGAGTTTGTCGTACAAGGACGAGGCAAAGCTCCATTGAAATGTCTTATAGCTTTTAGTGCCGGGATATCCCAGGACGGGTTCGGCTCGCCAGGTGCAGGTGTTTCTACTTGACACCCGTAGGTGACCTGCGCGTCGTGATGAGGATGAAGGCAACACCTACACCCAGCCCTCGTGTCATTGGAATTAACCAATTAAGGTTAAAATCCCCGACCAGGCCGGGAATCGAACCCGGCACCCTCTGAACCGAAGGCCAGTACGCTGACCGTTCAGCCAACGAGTCGGACAAAGCTCCATTTAATCCCCTTGACTCAAAGAACAAAACTCGGTAAGTTATATGGGCTCGAAAACCATATTTTAAGGCCCTAAAACCAACCGTTATGGAGATATTGGCACCACACTACTCCTGCTCTAGGAATCGTATAAAGAAATGGCTCCAGGAATCGGATAAAGAAATGAACTGCCGTAACCATGGCAACGCCAGCTCCAGGATTCTACAGCATATTCTACAATATATCACAAAAAAGACCTAACATGTTACAGACATGAAAATTGGTATTTGGAATCTCCTCTAAAAATAAAAGAACACAAATGTTCTTCTTCTTCTTAATCTGTTTAACCTCCAGGGTTGGACTCAGCGAGGGATCCCACCTGTACCGCCTCAAGGGCAGTGTCCAGGAGTTTGAGACATTGGGTCGGGGGATACAACTGGGGAGAATGACCAGTATCTCGCCCAGGCGGACTCACCTGCTATGCTGAACAGGGGCCTTGTCGGGGATGGGACGGTTGGAAGGGATAGACAAGGAAGAGGGAAGGAAGCGGCGTGGACTTAAGTTAGGTACCATCCCGGAATTTGCATGGAGGAGAAGTGGGAAACCACGGAAAACCACTTCCAGGATGGCTGAGGTGGGAATCGAACCCACCTGTACTCAGTTGACCTCCCGAGGCTGAGTGGACCCCGTTCCAGCCCTCGTATCACTTTTTTCAAATTTCTTGGCAGAGCCGGGAATCGAATCCGGGCCTCCGGGGGTGGTAGCTAATCACAGCTAGCAAAATTATTATAATTACTTTTTCGCCCAACGACACTCGAACCGGCTAACCACGGCATCAGACCTTTATTTTAGAAAACACCAAGTAACTGTGATAAGCAATCTGCCACTTGGTGATAACCCTAAATGCAGATCAATTGTAAGTGATTGATGGGTCGCATGCGGCACGATGCTTATCTGCTTGGTCGCTATTGGCACGATAATGGCCGGGTCGCATCCGGCACGTAACCTACGTTACAGCCTAATAGCAAATACAGTAGAGACAATACGCGACACTTATGGATTTAGTCTTGTTAAAATGGGAGACAATTCGACGGTGGCGCTCCTAGTGACTTGACCTGAAAAGTCGCGCTAAATTCAAATATCAATGGAAATGCATATACGAAAATGGATAAATAAATTACGTCTAGAAAGAAAGTATTATTGAGACATTAACTTCGAAGTTGCTAAAGCAATGCTGGATACATGAATGAAGAATTATTTAAAAGGTTATTATTTAAAGACTGAAATTAGACATATAAACAAGATGCGAAATGGGTTGATCTTTAATTTATGAATTACTTTTATTGCTTTAGCATTCCTGCCTGAACTTTTACGGTTAAATTTGTCTTTTTTCTTGTTTAAAAAACATTGTATCATCACATTAAGACACTTGTCAATAAAAATATCGGCACATTCCTTAAACACATGATGCAATGAATTAACATTTAAAAGCAGGACAATTTTCCTCTTAACATGAAGCCTACTAACAAAAAGAAAATCTATAAAATCCCGGCTTTAATCCGAGAAGAGGGATAAAAGAAAGAAAAGTATGAAAATGTTGTCGATAGTGATGCTTTGAGGAATATTTAGTACAATTAGAGTAAAAATGTAACATACCCTTGGCTGTATAGTTGAGGATTTTTAAAGTCGCTGGCCTGGAAATGATCTGAACATATCTTATAATTCTTATATAAGCGTAACATCCCTTCTTTCTTGTACACCTTATCCAAATCACTTCTGTGACATTTCAAAACCCACAGATCACACTTGCACCACCATCTCGGTATTGAAGGTTAACTGCTGCACTATACAATAAAATATGCATATTATATTTTAAGCCAGTTAAAATATGGGTCAACCAGGTCAGAAGATTATGAAGTACTATAAAAATCTCTGTCACTGGAAGAATATACATGCAAACACAATATTACTTACATTTTTTTTGTCACGAGGGTAGTGAAAGAAAGACCGCGCATTCTTCTCTACTTCATAGTTACTGCAGCCAAACACAGCACATACCTTTCCCCTCATGTTGCGAGGAGATATCAAGGAATGACACATGCTACTATTTAATTATATCAACTCACTGAAAACGCATAAATAACACCAAAAACTTCACACACAAATACACGTGCTCTTATGACAGAATCGGTAGTTCTCAGGTCTACCCGCTAGAGAGAGCTCTAATAGCTGTCCCTCGATATCTCGCTGAGTGTCGCGTATTATCTCTACTGTATTTGATGCTAACACTCCAGCTGCTGCCATTGCGGACAGTTTCGATAGGTCGGTTAAGGTCTGAGATATTGTAGTTGGTCTTGGCCCATCACTAGTCTATACTGTCGAAGTCACTCGAAATCAGGAGTCTTACAAACTGAGATGTGTGCTTACATGCATTTTTCTCTAAATTATCGGGAACTTCAAAAACTCGTAGAAGAGAGGGCGAGGCATTAGGCGTTTCCGCGGGGTTGGACGATGAATGTACACGAGCTCAATTAGCACTTCCCAAATGCAATACGAATTTAGATTTGTCTGTTACATTTATGGCAATGGACTGGGTGGGCGTCACGGTGTAGAACCACCAGCATAATTTAACACTAGACGCCACTGAGTACCATGTTACAGAAATCAACTATATTCCCGATTTTTTGTATACTTTATGCAAGAATAATTTTATACCATATAATGAAAAAAAACCCGAAGATATCAATCTCATATACACAGGAAGAAACATTTCTGAATCATATTTTGTATTTCCACCACCTGTAAGGGTCTGCATTTTTGCATAATTTTCTCCACCTCATACAAACCATAGTGTCTCATGAGTTGTGTTTCACATGTTCAGTCCAATCAATTGGTTCCCGATTGTCCTCGAGGTTAAAGGCCTTCCAGGTCTAGGTGAAGGGTATTCCTGCAACCAAGTTTTCACTGGGAAGTACATTCTCACACAATCTAGGCACAGTTACCGTACTGTTCGACAACTGAGGAAACTACAAGTGACCAGTCTTGACCAGTCTATATATAACAATCAGTTTTAAATCTCCACTAGTGTTTGACAACACATTTCAACATTAGTTATGTCAAGAACTGAAAATGAAATGTGGGTCAAATAACCCCCAGCATCAAAATCCCCTTTTCTCAAGACTTATGTTAGAGGAAGAAGATCCATTTTTAGTTTTGATCATATTTTTAAGTTAAATAGAACAAGACTGACAAGTTTTCACTGTGAAAAAAAAAAAAAAAAAAAAAAACACCATTAATTTAAATTTTATATTTTTCATTCACAACAATCTTGACCAGCCTACAACTAACAATCAGTTCCAAATCTCCACTTGTGGTTGACAACACATTCTGATAGTTACGGTACATCAAGAACATGATATGATATAGGTGGGTCAAATAAACCCCGGTTTGTAATATCCTCTTTAGCCAAAACTTATGATAGAGGAAGAAGATCCACATTAGTTTTAGACATATGTTAAGTTCGATAGAATAGGACTGACAAGTTTTAATTGTGTTAAAACACCATTAATTTGTTCACATTTTAAAAATTATTAACCTGGCATGTTATTCTTAAAAAATTATTAGCGTTTGTATACTATACTATATATGGTTAAAAAGGTCTCAAACCTTGACCTAAAGGTTGTCTACAGGCTTAAGATGCCCAAATAATAGGTGAAACATGTACAATACCTGACCTGATAAGTCTACTACATTCATGTAGATTCAAACCACATTAAAAGTGGAAAGTATTGAATAGGTGGTTTTATTATATTATCCTTGAGATTCTATGCCTAATTGAGGAAACGTCGAGTATTGCAGAAAAACACTTCCATGTTTGTAATAAAGTACACAAAATTCAGATGTAACTTATGTCCTACTATATATATATATAAATAAATAAAGAAAAAGTCAATAAAAACCCCACCACCTGTCAGCAAACAAATAAATGATACCCTTTTATCATGTCCCCCTTATCCACATAACACAATAAAAACTCACCTCACATATACTACAATACCTTTCCATCCACCTCGCCGATCCCTCTCTCCTCCTTTATCAACAAGCCCACTCTCCTGGAGAGAGAGAGAGGGGTTGCTCTCTGGGTGGCCTGCAGGGGTGAGGAATTCAAATTAAATACGAGTGAGTTGCTTCCTACATCGTTTTTTAGCACGCTCTTGTCAAATTCCATTGAATGAAATGCTTGCTCACATCCCAAGTGCAGATAAAGGAATGGGTTTTGGCATAGGCATCCACCATTTAATTTCATTTGGAAAGAAAGTTTAATACCAACTTCAATTTATAAATCAAGTACACAAAAAATTCATTTTAAAAATTTATTTACATTTATGTACATGGAACATCAAATCACAATAAACCACACAACCTGGCTAGTTAAAAGAAATAAAATTGAAGTAATGATCTTCTGTATTTTTAAAAAATCACGTCAAAAGGAAATGTAGATACTGCAGCCAACCACTAGAAATTACATCTCTCCCTTCTTCAGCCGGCATATGAAATGCAGGATTGGTTACAAAATTGCCGTGAATTGTTACTCCAATAGGGATTCTTCTTAATAAACAAAAACATTCTGGAAATATAATTCTTTAAAAAAAAAAATCATAGCCCAAAGATCAGCAGTAGGACTTATATCCTCTTCAGACCCAATGACCACATATGAGGACCATATTTTTTCTGACTATTAATGTAATCAGCTTAATGTAAGTTTCCAAATGCTGAAAAGTTTCTTGTTAACAATGAATCACAACACCTACAGAATTTCTTCTCAGTCACTTACAATTTAAATCTGACATTTTTATTTCTAGTTCTAATGTCACTTTTGATTCCTGAGAAGCTTTGGATATAGGATCAATATCAAGAGTACAAATAAACCAAACTGCACGCACAAGCGACTAATGAAAAGGCGACTCGCATATCATATCTGCCATTAGAAAAGAAGTGAGCACAATGGCATCTCAATTACAGTTGTTAGGTGTAGATAAGTTTCAAACTTGCATTAGGAATGAAACTATAATATGCACTTGGCAAGTAAATCAATTCTTAAAACCATTGGACAGTTGTGCAAAATATATATTTATTCTTTGCTTTACTTTCATATCTTTCGACTCTGGACTATGTAAACTAAGGTGCATCATTCAAGAAATTTTTGAGGTCTCAAGCCTCTCATGAAGACCAAGTACGCTTCTTATGTTGTGCAGTGTGCTGAGAGCGTTAATACACAGTGTCTTGGTCAACCAGACGAATCAGGAGACTGTCTTATGCGAAAGCATACAACATATGGTACTACAAAGGCAAGGAATTCTGAACAGATGTTGCGCATATGTTATGGCAGATAACTGAAAATGTGGTTGTTCCAAACAGCTCGAGTCCCTGTGTTTTTAGAGAGAAATGTGTACAATGTTTTGTGATTCACACATGCATGCAGAGTGTGTAACACTATTCATTTTGATTCGAGAGGGGTTATGAGAGTCTCAACATTTTGGATGCCTGCCTCAAGACTAGTGGGAGGAATTCCCATTCCTACAAGCCTGCAATTTTATATGTCCTAGATCTTGATCATAAGCAGTTCTTAAACACTCTTCAGATTCAATCACCTCAGGTGAGGACCAATACATTTCATTTTTTCTCTATTAATGGAATAGGAATTTTGAAAGAACTCTCTTTAGGAGGAGTTCTCAAAAGTTGTCTTCATGATCTCATTGTCCATCAGTACAAAACCAAACCAAAGGCCATGGCGCAACAGCCCCGAAGAGCCTTGGCCTACCAAGCGACCGCTGCTCAGCCTGAAGGCCTGCAGATTATGAGGTGTTGTGTGGTCAGCACGACAAATCCTCATGGCTGGTATTCTTGGCTCTCTAGACCAGGGTCAGATAGCTCTTCAATTATAATCACATAGGCTGAGTGGACCTTGAACTAGCCCTCAGACACAGGTAAAAATCCCTGACCTAGCCGGGAATCGAAGCCGGAGTCTCCGGGTAAGAGGCAGGCATGCTACCCCTACACCGCGGGGGCGGCTGTTCATCAGCGCACTGTAACCATTTGGTGGCCTTCGAAATGTGATGAGAAGAGGGCATGGCAATGTCCTTTGTAGTTACTGGTGTACATCCTATACATGAACGTTGATGCTGAAAAATCACTGAAGATTACATCATGGTTATAGCCCTTATATTATTTATGTACATACATCACTTTGGAAAAATGAGTGAAACATGACTTCTGAACCCCCAGTTCATATTACTTAAAGAACTAAAATGTCTGATTTCTTTAACAGTTCATGATGTTCATATAAAATATAGTTCGAACACAAGGAAGGCTGTCTGGTAGTAAAATTTATAAAAAAAAAAAATAAAAAAAAGTTTGGTTTCAGATGTACCTCCCAAGCAGCTGATTTGTAAATCCAATGCAAAATCCGACTGTCGGTGAAGAAGATATATGGTATTTTGGTATATTTCTATAAAAAATTACGTATATTGTTAATATATATGTATGTCGTCACATCCAAAATACAACCTGTGTCTACATTTGTGGACAAATTTTAATTTCAAATGTTGCTTACACAGATTCAAACTAGTACCACAATTTTTATAATATGAATGTTGAAACTCTTAAAAGTGATTTCACTTCATTCGTCCACAAACGTGGGCATCAGCTCTGAAGAGGATATGGAATTCAAAAATGGATGTGACTTTCCATTTCAAAAATATCACAAGTATCTAAACTGTAGCTCCTTCGATGAGGAGATAGTGACTGATTATGCCACTAAATGTGCATACTATTTTAACTGTCTATAGTCTATGGGAACAGATAGTATTTCTATAACCCTGGAGAGGGTGCGCTACGGTCTTTTTGATCGGGTTCAAAGATAAATGTTTATAGTCCTTAACGTAGCGTGCTGCTAGCTTCCATCCCCTCAGTATCTTACATTGCACTCGTCCACTATCAGTGTGCTCCTCAGTTTCAGCCTGCGTGCATTGTTTGACGGACCCATTCTAAAACTCCTGGACGCCCCATGACGTATGCGTGTTAAGTTTTAATTTCATGTAAAATAGTGCCTTCGTATATGCTGAAGTCCAACACATCATGGATAGAAATAGGGAAAGAGAAATCAAAAGACTTTTAGAAAAGGAACATTCATCAAATGTTAGGATTGCCTGAAGAACAGCAGCCTTCTGCAGCTGCACAAGAACTAGAAGGACCTGGAAGATGTGCCTACTGCAACTGATAAAACATAAAAACCAAGACTAGGTGTCGTGTATGCTAGCGAAAGAAGAACACTCGGCAGTGACGTGTTTGGTGCGGTACGGAAAGTCAAGAATCAAGTGATGACGCAGAATGAACGTCAATTGTTTACAAATTTGCATTGTTAAAATACCTTTGGACATTATTTACAACTTGTTTCAAAATTATTTACTAGTTTTGTAACATTAAAAATAGATTTTGCTTAATTTGTGCTATTTTTTCCCGACCCGGTCTAAAGCACTATGCGCGCCTCCTCACGGGGTTATTATTACGCACCCTCTCCAGCGTTAAGAATACAAGTACATGCAACAAATTAGTCAAGATTAACAAGCACAAGGCAGTATCATTCAACTAAATAGATCATAACAATAAAAATCTTGAAATAAGTAGAGAGCAAATACTGTAGAACAGTACAGTAAATTACTGAACTTCTCTCTGAATAAACAACAAATGAGTTAAGGTAACCAAAATAAACTCCACAACCGAAGATCTATTCTGCACCTCCGGAGTGATACATGGATTGCAAAGTAAGAACAATCAAAATTAAACTATAACTAAATTGAATTCTAAGGAAACATGGCCATTCATGCTTCCAAATTTCACCATACCATTGTACTAAACACTGCTGTTTTCTCCCTCTCTTTCACATAGTGTTAGGTTCACTGTAGTTTTCTTTAGCAATTAATATTTACAGTTTTTCTTATGAAGATCAGTTATCCCAGTGTTTATCAGCGATGACTAGATCCTTGGATTTATATTAAGGAACCCAATACAGTTTTTCAGTGATTCAGAAGTTTAGGACCATGTACCTAATATTTTCTATAGAATGAAAGAATTCTTACTTCAAGATCTGAGAAAATAAAACCATCTTAATCTTATCCATAATGCCTGCATAATGTCATTATTTAACAATGTAAATAATATTGGATCAGATACATGTTAATTGAGCATGTAGCAAAAATGTTGGCAAGCTTATTATTTTATAGAAAAAAAAAAGAAAAGTAAAGAGAAACATACACACATATAGATCTTTGTAGATCATCAGCAACAGGTAAAAATGAAATTAGTTTTGTATATTGTTAAGCTCACATTTGATTATACTATCAAAGAATTCTAATCCTGATTGCAGGGTTGGAACAGAATTCAATCTTCCTAATAAATTCTTCCAAGGAGTTCTTTGATATGAAAAGCAGTAAACTAATTCAAAATAGCCAACAAATATGATGGAAAAAGTTTATAAACTGATCATAATGAGTTCAGAAGCCACAGATTATGTTTTACTCTACATGGTGCATATCAGCAACAGCTAGCCTAGTCTTCAAATAATGTAGCAACTGCAACTGCTGCAACAAAAGCATTGCAAGTGTCCTCTTATGATTCACACCATTAAAGTGGTTGTTTCGAGCATGCAACAATGTCAAATAAAGACAGAATATAGGCAACAAAATCTATCTTATCCAGCAGGATTAAGAATATACAGAACTTCAATCATCGACTGCATGTACACACATTGGTTTACATCACAAGGTTAAATGTTTCAGTTCTTAAATCATTAAAAATAAATAGTTTTTGTTCAATTACTGACCTATTAACATTCACTTTTTACAACTGAAGCTCATATACTCTGGAACATATTGCATAAATATGGATAATACAGATTTAACATTCTCCTTAAATTCATACAATGTTAGGGTATGTTCATATTTAACAATAGCTGTCAGTTAAGGATACATAATATATAATACTGTTCCTGTGTTTTATATTAATTCTTTACTAGAAAAACATTTCACATTAAAAAAAAACTTTCACTGCTAGAAATTGTAACAGAGCTAGAATTTGCAAGAATGATTTCCTCAATCAAAAACTTGGCTAATGGGAGAAACAGGTATGAGCACGAGTAGGTAGTTCAAAGGAGGCAAGCATTGATACTGTTAAGAAACTTCATCTGATGTTGGAAGTAGCCAAAAACACAAGAATTTGCAAGTGACTGGAGACATTTTGAACACAGAAAAATGACATTGGCAGTTCTGGACTGAACAACTGATAGTAAAAGCATGCTTCAGCTTACATAAGAGATGAATCTCTACATGCTTTAAAACTATGTATTTATATAAAATATTTTAAATTACCTTATTACCTTTACTATAATATCAAACTAATTTAGGCCAGATTAAAGCACCAATTTAAGAAATATATGGTTTTCTTTTTATTCTCTATCATTTTCTTCTTAAAGGCACACATCAGCGATTGGTGGTAAATCAATTTATATTCTATGGCATGAAATTCTGTTGTGTTGAAATGAGCAATATGCTTTGATACAAGATTAATGAATATTATTTTAATGTGTTGCCTGTCCTCGCATGCTCTCAATAAATTGTGGAGTTCAACAAAATATGTTTATCAGCATACGCAGTTTGCCACTTTAATCTTTCGATGAATCAAAACACCAATATATGAAAATAAAAGCAAAAACACATACCAACATGTACTATAATATTATGATCAGCTATCAATGATATATGAAAACCAAAATAGCTTTTAACTTAAGTTGTTCCCTTCCTAACAGATTTTCTAAAAGGATGGTGCTCACGCTACAACAACTTTGTATCTCAAACATGTCACCAAACTTGAGTTAGAATTCTGTAAATTCAAACTATAAAAAGTTGGTGAATTTATCTGGCTCCTGGGTTATTCGTAAAGCCTAAAATAAAAATAAAACAAAGAAAGAGTACTGCAGTGTACATCATTTTTCCTGCTTTCCGTAAGTTGAGTTGTTAAGAAATTTAGTTTCTATGACAGCAATTAATTCTGCACCACATGGCACATTATTACCAGTCTGGAGTCTCTGACAATTTCTGCAGGGTCTTCAGTTTTACCTCGGCAAACAAAAGTATATATATCAGTGAAGCAATATTGGAAGCTACAAAAAATAAGAGAAAACATCGAAAAGGAAGAGTCTGCTACAAAACTGGCGGCAGATTATTATTATTATTATTATTATTATGATTATTATTCCTTATTTGTAGCAGTATAATGTGAAAAATTAACATTTTATGGAAAACAGCCACAGAAGCACTGTCAGTGCCACAATATAAAATGAATACTCTTAACACTGGATACCTTAAAAAGGAATGTCTTGTCTGGACTTGGCAGCTTTACATATCCAATGAATTGGTTGTTCCATATTGAAGACTGCAGTATAAGCACACTCTCAATCAGCGACTTGCTTCTTTCTTCTTCAGAGAATTAGCAAATACCTTCATTACAAAACATTTTCAAATATTTTTGTACTTTAAGTTATATTTTCCAATTCACAAAACCAACTTCCCCCTCCTTTGATGAGTCACACACTGGAAATTAAGTTATGATTCTATCTTAATAACAGGAATCAAGGGGTATATGAAATTTTGAAAAACCACAAAATTTTAAACCAAAAATATTTAAACTGAAAATAATGACAAAAATGAACAAAGTAATGAAGATAGCAGGATATGAAAAAATCCCAAAAGATGAGATATTGTACTTCCAGCTTCAAACATTAGCACAACAGTGCCCTCCGCAGTAATTTTGGTGAGATAAGATGCCAGAAAAGCATCCTTATTAAAGCAAATTACATATCACAATTATATGACCTTGGTTAACCCTTCTTCCATCCAACACTTCAGGGAGTCCATCTCACCATAGGTAGTGAAGAGTTTTCTTTGATTTGAGTAAACATTTATGAAGTGCATATGGTTTACTAAGAGTTATTAATGCTAGGGTATAGATTTAATGATGCCAAGACATGCATGAACATTGCAACAAAGAAATGTTAGGTACATTTCATATGAGGAGATGGAATTTTATTCAATTTCCTCTCACCAGAGGTTACCAGTTAAAGTATGCTAATGTATTAAATAACCTGGAAGCATATATATATATATATATATATATATTGCAGCGTTAATTATCGTGACAATCCCTAGCTAATGCTGGTATAAATCGTTTTGCATTATGATACTGAAATAAGATGATTTTTGCAGAATATTCAACTTCCCACCTTTGACAGGTCATATACAGTTGGAACTTCAACCAAGTGGAGTCGCTGAATGAGTTCATGTGCTGTGGCTAAGGAGCTCTGCATTCAGGAGATGAGTGGGTTCGAACCCCACTGTTGGCTGTCCTGAAAATGGTTTTCTGTCGTTTCCCTTTTTACTTGAAGGCAAATGCCTGAACAGTTCCTATTCATAGGCCACTGCCGATTCCTTGCACCTCCTTACCCTACTCTATTAACCATCATTCACTTCAATTTTATTAGCTTTTCAACTGATGTTAGCATACATACATACATACTATCCGCACACTTTATCTTTGTGCATTTGTGTACGGGGGTGAGGAGTAAGGAGGGAGCTGTCCCGGTATCAATAGTGCTGCCTGGTGCTGCCAACTGAATGAAAATGAAATCTGAATTGAATCAAGAATATGATTGATCGATATGAAATTTCTAAACCGTTATCATCTTAAGCCAACAACTATGTCACATACACATTATATAACATTATAAAACATTTCTCATTGCGAATCTTGTTCCTAGCATGAATTCTATACTTTGGCTTTGTTCTGTAAACAACAACTGTACTAGTACATAAAGTGTACGCCAGATGTCGCACAATGATGCTTAAGCGATTCATAGTTTGTGTTTCAAAGGTTGCCAGTACGAATCTCGAAGATCGCCGAGGTCGACCGATTCAGCACTAGGGTGTAAATGCACCGAGATAAAGTGTGCGGATAATACATACATACATACACACACAGTTGGTACTCTATAGAGTGAAAGGTTGGACAAAGGAGAAAAATCTATTCTTAATCAGAAGCAAAGTATAAAACATTTTCAGCTTACTACAGAGAATGGTTAAGACATACTCCTCAAAAATCCCTCTGACAGCTTCCACAGGAGGAGCAAATATCATGGGAGAAATTTACACAATCTGAGAATATGAACTGATGCATGAGAATGTAGATTCCCTAAAATGTTAAAATAGTGTTGATAAAGGAGAACAAACTTTCCATCTGTTGCAAGGTACATGCATATCTGGATTCTAATTTTTAACTTAAATTGCAAGAACTTTAATTATCAAAAAGTTAATGGTCTCAGTTGAAGAGTTATATCTGATTCATCCAGTACAAGCTCTGGCTGGTTGCCATGCAAGTTGTTGTCAGCTGGGCGACTGGATCATGGAAGGCAACGTACTGTGGATGTAGATTACCAATACAATCCCCCCTCATAAAAATATAAAAAACCTACGGATCCCTACGAGAATCCACTTCCAGTATATATCAAGGCTGCTTTAGTGATCGTAATATACAGAAGTGCAATACCAGATTGAATCTTCATCACCATTCTTAATTTTCCAAACACACCATGTAAAAAGGTTAGCATGTTTGCAAACTTACAATGAGGTTTTCCTGCATATCAAAATTGTCTGAGCACATAAATAACAATACATTTGTCCATAAAGTATGCCCTATCTATGGATAATAAAGAAACAAAGTCTGTGTAACATGATTAGCCAAAACAAAACATCCTTTTATAGAAAAACACTAGTAACTCAAGTGACAGTAATTGTTGAATGGATCCAATTATATCTTAATTTCCAAAACTATTAAACAACTTCAATAAAAATACTGTTCATCAACAGGAAGTTGATTTTGAAACACTTTTGTATACTTTTTCAAGTATCAATACTGTTCATCAACAGGAAGTTGATTTTGAAACACTTTTGTATCAATCTGAATTGAAACATAGTTTAACCTTATAATTTAAACATAATCTGGACAAATACAGACTAAGTTTAAACAAAACACACATTTTTAACATGGTACCTGACCAAAGAATTGAGATACAATAAAACAACACAAAGTCATACGATGTTTTTAAAAAACAAATCTAATCCACTTCATAGCAGCTGTTCCATCAATAGACTATCCTGTGGAGAAAGAAAGATATTCATTATCAAAAGTTGGATAATAAAACTAGCTCTTCCACTACAGGCTAACAGCATAAGGCAAAAATATGAAATGTAACTTAGGGCCTACGTAGTTAAATGACTTATTAGAAAAGGAATAATACAGCAGTTATTGGAGACATTAATGCACAAGGAGAGAAAAGAAAGGAAGACAAAGATTAGGTATAGGACAATTTGGCTATTGGATAGAGACAAAAGAGGATTTCATTTAGAGACAAATGAGGACTTCATAAGTATTTAAACAAAAATAACCATAAATGTTCATACATTTCCAAATATCTGAGTGTGATTTGATAGAATCTGATGACGTTCAACATGTCACTCCATACCTGCCAAACTTCAAAATGAGAAATCCAGAAGATCCTAAAGCGGAAAGTTTTTAACAACACGTGCATGCGTCGCAAAGTCTTGAGACATAATGACAAAGGATAGTAAGGAAGGAGATTATAAACAATACTAATACAAGTCAAATATATGTTATGACCACCCCTGAAATTAAATACTTACACAAAGTTACATCTTGATGAGTGCTTATCAGTTTCTACTTAACACTGGGAACACTTTTCATGATCATATAAAACAAGGAAGTTAAGCAGAATATGCCTCCCTAAAAGACGGATAATATCGTTTCTTAGTTGAACTCATTGCCAACACCACTAAAAATACTAAATCGCTTACAAATTTGTCACACAATTCCACGAGTTTCAGAACTACCACCAATGTTACACCCATACACAAACAAAGCCTTCCACAACTAAATTTGTTATATTTAAATTCACAGCCTGCTACTTTTTATGGATTTCTTTTCTTCAAAATCACAGCCTGCTACTTGTTTGGGAACATATCAGTGAATGAAGTAACAGTTGAGGTCGAACAGGTGACAAAAGCACGGTGATAATCAATAATGTGATTATCGATACAAAAGCCGGTTGAATTTAAAACACTGCATCTCGTATTACCAGTTACCATCGAAAGTCAAACAAAACAGATTTGACCGCATAAAGCGAAACCAAGCACGGATATTCAAAATATGTACAATAAAGTTTGTTCATCTGTGCAGCCATAACACACACTCAAAATCCATACATTTTACAGAAAAACCGGAATACATGGCAGGTATGGTCATTCTGTTATAATTAAGTTGTTTCTTCTCAGGTATAATACTGTTACGATGTGTTTTTCTTTTTCATGTAGTTAATAAATTTATTACTAAAAATTAGTTTTAATGGACTGAAGAACTTAACAGTTAAAAATTAACTGAGTGGAAAGTGAAAAGATGAATGCATTGTGGTTACTGGATGAGATTTAGATAATCGTGAACTACGAGGTCGAGAATAGAGGCAGAATAAACATGACTACAAAGGGGTTAAGGAATTACCATTCCCTTACTTTAATAGTTATTTTGAATTAGTTATCCTGAAAAATTATGAAAACAAGAATGTAACATTCAAATCTTGCTTGGGAGCGATCATTTTGAAATTTTGTTTAGTCTCACTTAGTGATGATAGCCACTTAATGTGTCTATGCTAAAAAAAACAAAAAATACAATTTTTTTTTTTGCTAGTTGCTTTACGTCGCACCGACACAGATACGTCTTATGGCGACGATGGGACAGGAAATGGGTAGGAGTGGGAAGGAAGCGGCCCCAGCATTTGCCTGGTGTGAAAATGGCAAACCACGGAAAACCATTTTCAGGGCTGCCGAAAGTGGGGTTCGAACCTACCATCTCCCGAATACTGGATACTGGCCGCACTTAAGCGACTGCAAAAAATACAACATAAAATGGAGAAATGTCTTTTTCCTTACAAACTTTGGTATAATTCCATACCCATGTAAAAAAAAAAAAAAGCCAGTGATTTAATAAAGATTTATGTTCAGTGAAGTAATTGTAATTCTACTGATTACTTGGTGACAAGGTGATTAGTAATTCAGTAAAATATTTCTCAGGTAACTAATTCAGCCCAATTACTTTTATTTTGTACTTTTCCCATCATGGCACCCAAAATGGAATGGTCAGTGCCAATTTCATCTATATCTGCCTATCATCATGCTAAGAGTATGATTTTTGAAATAAACTTTCAGCCTATTACGTCATGAGGACTACATATAGTAGGCCTACACGCTGAAGAAATGTTAAGTGCAGAACAAAAATGGACAACAAGATCCCAGTGAGATCCGAGCTCAAAGCCTACCCTGAAGCGAAATCAGTACCGTACATACTATGTAATCATCATGTAATCATCAATAAGCTGAAAGTTTGTTTCAGGTACAATATATTTTTGATATTTGCAACCATTTCTTTTCAGTTTTGATTCATGAGTAAATTTAGAAATTACCAGAAAAGGAACATATCAAACCAGTAACAGAATTATACCTAAAAAACAACTTAGTTAAAAATAGAATGAAATGTTCCGTTTTTGAAAGATCATCATCAGATTCTACCAAATCACACCTGAAAATATATATATATATATAAAAAATAAGAGTTTTGTCTGTACATAGCTCAGAATTTAAAAAGGATGGCATTTCTGTATCAGTCATGTCCACAGTAACAAGGAAATGCACTTTTTAATTTTCTGTAATTTCTGCCTGTCAGATCAAAAATTAGATGTATGGCTTTTCAGGCGTTTGCTCTATTAACCAGCATTTCGTCTTAGGTCTGACACTAGACCTGCCGTTTCTGCCCGTCTGTATGTATGTACACACATCACCAGAAAACGGCTAAATTTAATGAAAATCAGTATGCAAAGTCTGTGAGTAAGTCACTACAATCCACGCCATAAATAATTTAATTCACGCTGAGAGACATGGTAGTTTATGGGAAGGCCTAAAACTTAAATTGTGACCAAGCTCGATAGCTGCAGCCTCTTAAGTCCGGCCAGTATCCAGTAATCGGGAGATAGTGGGTTCGAACCCCACTGTCGGCAGCTCTGAAGATTGTTTTCCGTGGTTTCCCATTTTCACACCAGGTAAATGCCGGGCTGTACCATAATTAACGCCATGGCTGCTTCCTACCCATTCCTATCCCATCGTCGCCATAAGACCTATCTGTGTCGGTGCGACATAAAGCAAATAGTAAAAAAACTTAATTTTAAAATATTTATGTTATTAGTGGACCTTTTTAAATATTTATGTTATTAGTGGATCTTTTTAAATATTTATGTTATTAGAGGACCTTAATGAAAATTGGCATGCAAAATCGGGAAATAAGTCGCTACAATCTAGGCTATAAATAATTTTATTCACGTTGAGTGAAATGGTAGTTTAGGGGAAGGCCTAAAATTTAATTCTTAAATTTAGTGGTCCTGTCGATAAATACTACATAACTAAAGTTATATAGTATTAAATTTCCGAACATTTACGTCTTATACATTTTTACCATTCCGGCTATGATAACAGAGATAGTCATGAATTTGAATTTTTGTTGCTTAAGTCCACATCAGCGCCGAATCACGAGAAAATGGGTAAACATAATTTAATGAAATTCTGTATGTAAAGTTGGGGTATATGGAACTACAATCTAAGCTATAAATAATTTTATAAGAGCCCTAATATCAGAGTCGAAAGAAAACTAAATGTGAAGGCCTACAATATAGAAAACTCATAAAATTGATCAACAATAACATTACATTGACCATTATTTGTTGTGATGTGCTTTGCGTCTTCTGTTGCCACTCATCTCCGATAAATAGGATTACTGTTGCGTACTGAGTTTTTTTAAAATTTGCTTCACGTCGCACCGACACAGATGGGTCTTATGTCGACGATGGGATAAAAAAGGGCTAGGCGTGGGAAAGAAACGGGCATGGCCTTAATTAAGGTACAGTCCCTGTATTTGCCTGGTGTGAAAATGGGAAACCATGGAAATCCATCTTCAGGACAACCGACAGTGGGGTTTGAACCCACTATTTCCCGGATGCAAACTCACAGCTGCGTGCCCCTAATCGCATGGCCAACTCGCCCGGTCGTACCGAGTATAACAGCCTGTCTGAATATTGGCGGGAAGTAGCTGGGGAGTTAGATAAGTTTCTTCTTTAGCATGCCAGTCCTCTGGTTCATACATTGTCTGATACTACCGGTACGTAACACACTGGTTCATCATAGCATTCGAGCTATTCAATCTCTACTCTGTGGCACTGATTGGAATGAGCAATGTGCACACTTACATAAATAATGGCAAAGGAGTGTTCACAGCTATCAGCAGCCTGTTCATACCAGCACTGGGACTTTGGACTGTTAGATCAGCACCGTAGTACCGTTACAAGTAATGAAAATCATTGCGAATCCGTATTGAAAGTAATCTTATGATAAATGTAAGAAATTTATTTCTTTTTAACCTATTCAATGCAACTCAATTTGCTTAAGTTAAATCCTCATTAAAGTAAGAATTGGTACATGTTTCGCCCTTTCCTACGGGGCATCATCAGCTGTATCATTACCTCAAACCATATTAGGTACCTGGTTAAAATATTTCACTTAAAAAGAGCTGTCATTATATGAGTAACATGATTTAGGTACAAGTGGAAATTACAATATTAATGGCCTTGAGCCATTGTCAATGTTGAACATGCATGAAAGTTTAAAAATATTGTTACAAAATTATGAAAGTGAGTATAGAAAAATACAAATGATTATATACAAACTAGTAAGGAAATGCATTCCAACACTGTGCCATTTTTCGTAATACTGGACCTGGAGATGTGTACTTGATTTAGTGTTATTCAAAAGTAGCGAATAAGTTCTAATTTTTTTTTAAACTTTGTAAGTAGCCCAGAAAGACTTTATATTTATGTCGTAGTTCTACTTGAGCACCTATCTTGAACTTATTCGCCATCTTTTGAATATTACTATACGAAGTATACATGCCAAGGTCCAATTTTACGAAAAATGGCACAGTGTTGGAATGTATTTCTCATTAGTTTTTATATAATCATTTGAACGGAAGAAGATGGTCTAATGACATTTAAACCACCTCATTAAACTGTTCTGTAATAAATTTTTCAATATAGGTGCTCAAGTAGAACTACGACATAAATATAACGTCTTTCTAGGCCAGTCACAAACTCTAAAACAAAATTAGAACTTATTCGCTACTTTTGAATAACACTAAATCAAGTACACGTGTCCAGGTCCAGTATTACGAAAAATGTGTCAGTGTTGGAATGCATTTCCTTATTAGCTTGTATATAATCATTTGTATTCTTCTATACTCACTTTCATCATTTTGTAATAATATATTAAAACTTTCATTCATATTTAACATTGATCATGGCTCAAAGCCATCGATATTGTAATTTGCACTTGTACCTAAATCAAGTTACTCATAATGACAGCTTTTCTTAAGTCAAGTTTTTTAATGTACTCAATTTTGTAGTAGATTTTAGATCAACTTTAACCAGGTACCCGATATGTTTTGAGGTCTCAGTAAGGGAGAATGTTTGGATATTCTGTCGCTAAGGGGGTGAATTTTTAAAATGATCATCTAGATCTTGAAAACTGAACAGTTTAAAGACATGAACATTGGTATTTGGAATCTCCTTTAAAAATAACAAAACGTGTGTTTTTTTATTTTTGGAAAATCCTGCAAAGGGGGTGAAATAAGGTGAAAAAAGGGATTGAATACGTTTTATGTGGATACTTGTATCTCAAAAACTGAAGACGAAATTAGTACATCTCAAAAACATAACGTTACAGATGTGAAAATTGGTATTTTGAATCTCCTGTAAAAGTAAAGGAACATGCATAATTTGTTTTCTGAAAATCCATTTAAGGGGAAGTATTGAAGGGGGTAAATTTTTAAAATGAGCATATACTGAGGGCTACCAAGGCTATCGGTGAAGCCTAAACCTCAAATGAGAACAGAAATCTAAAGCACATTATGGGGAGTAGGTGTGCTAGGCTTCGGTCCGTCAGATCGCCACTGCTAACTATCAACCATGCGTTACTCATCATATATACTTCCTCACCTCATACTCATTGAAAACAGACAGCTGGTATTTCACTCCCGTTTACTTCTACATCCTTGTAGGAAGACACTGCAAGGCTGCTGTTATAAGAGTAATATAGTTTTCTGTTTATTGGTAGATCTGCTAAAATGAAATTCAATTTTTCAGCTTTAGTGTTCTTTTTTGTTGGTTGAATCGAACCCGTGATCATGGGTCGGACACCACCACTGATTTCCCGAGGAAGCTAAGCAACTAGTGAACGATGGGTATGACCACTGTACAGCTGCTCCAATTGCCGAGTCCACGACGGTCCTCAGTCCACCGAAGTACACATATAGTACTCTAAGGCAATACATACAGTATTCCGTTCCATACCCGACAATACCCTTACTCCAGTCAGACAATGATGGCACCCAACAGCCATCCCAGTCCAGCTACTCACTTGACGCTCCGACGCAACATCTCCTCATTCAGACTCCAGTGGGACATTAGCAACAGCCAACAATGCTGTTGCCCTCAGCCTAGCCACTGAATCCCCAAACCACCGAGTCCAACTCAGACACCAACAATGACCGTTCGCAGGTAGCCAACATTCAAAAGCTTGGGTGATGTGTACTGGAATATTCACTAAGTGGCTAGAGATGGAACAAACTTGCTGCAAGTGGTGGTGGTGGTTATTGTTTTACGAGGAAGTACAACTAGGCAACTATCCTCTATCTAACAATAATCAGAGGGAAAAAATGGAAGGGATCAGACACTTCGAAAAATGAAGATGTTGGCAAAAGGAAGACAAGGGCCACGAAGGGCGTGAAACTGACAGACTCCCTAGCCCTCACAAACCTAATAGCGTCACATGAAAAGGCCACCAAATTCCTAAACTACTTGTGAAAATTGAGACGTAGCGAGAGATAGTGGGCTATACCACAGTTTGGTATTTAAAAACAAGATATTTGCATTATTATATTCTATTACGTATTTTCAATCGCATATAAGAATGTTCATCATAGTAGTCTCTTTACATGATTTTTTAGTTTGTTTAGAATCAGGTGAGTTGGCTGTGTGGTTGGGAGTGCGCAGCTGTGAGCTTGCATCTGGGAGATGGTGGGTTCAAACCCCACTGACGGCAGCCCTGACGACGGTTTTCCGCGGTCTCCCGTTTTCACACCATGCAAATGCTGGGGCTGTACCTTAAATAAGGCCACTTCCTTCCCACTCCTAGCCCTTTCCTATCCCATCATCGCCATAAGACCTACCTGTTTCGGAGTGACATAAAACAGATTCTAAAAAAAAAGTTAGTTTAGAAATACAGGAAAATGAAAATTCATGTAACAGCTGTGCGACAGCGAGCTATGCCAAACATCATTTCCCTCAGGTGGTGGTGGTGGTGGTGGTAATTATAGTTATAGTTTAAAGAGGAAGTACAACTAGGCAACCATCCTCATCATTTCCCTCAAGCCAATAGTGCACCCACTTGTAGTCACATGATTATGCTTTACAAACTGAGTGTGAGTCAGTTCTAAGCAGCTGTAAAAAAATCAAGAAAATTGAAGAGAAATGAAGACAATTGAAGAAAGACACAAGCCAAAGTTAGATGAAATCTAGGGTTAGAATAATCTAGCTCTAAAACAAACAAGACTGTACCAAAAAATGGAGTGGTAAAGGTTGCAACTGTATAATGAAGGCAGACAAGTCTAACCTCATATGGTATGGTTTTCACATGCCAAGTTCAGAGTTTTTAGTGAGTTCTATGAGATTGGTGACTAAAACCTCCAAAATGCATATTTATTTAGCCTTATCAGTTGTAATGCACATGAAAGGGCATACGACAAAAGAAAAGTAAGTGGAGTAGACTAAAATTTTCATTCATTTATTCCATGAAGAAACAAGGTATGTCTGTGAGGATATGTTCCAAGGGGTTTTGTGACATCTTCGACATTTCAGAAAGACGTCTTGTCGACAGCTAGAGGGGACAGTAAAGAAAAATCTGCAGAGAATCCGAGGCTCTAGTTTGACGAGTACAGGGATAGTGACAATGATGAAAATGAAAAACAAAATCTAATATATCCTCCGCATTATGACAAAAGAGGCCAGCATGGAAAGCAGGAATAGAAGTATTCAGAACTTGAGAAAAGTGCGATTGAACACGCAAAGAAATTTCCACCGTATAATAGTCATTACACGAGAAAGAAGTCTGCTAGGAAATATATTCATCAGTGAAATCGGTAGCTGAGGTGTATAACTTATTTAAGGAAGAAAATGACAAAAACGGAATGAGAAGTGATGTACATACTACATACAGAACTACTGTATATTTAATAGCAAATTCTTGTTCATGCTCGACTCAGTTTACTTGTAGAGGAAAAATCCGAGATTTTGCTGTTTTGCACTTTGAGTATGAAGAGAATACACCTCTTTCTGAAATTCACCATTAACCTTTGACTGCACAAAACGCATACACAAACTTATTGTACTAATCACGTCACCAAAAGTTGGAATGGTTAATGTAGGATTTCGTTCATCATCATCATCATCATCATCATCATCTTTTTCTTCCTCCCCAAAGTCATCCTCATTTCTTTGGATACATGCTTCGTAGACAATTTCATCACCACCTTGTTCCCAACAGATGGCAAGGTTATCATCGAAATGAACATGAGAATTGACACATCTTCAGTGATCGGTATGTCAGTTTCACCTTTGGAACTCTCTTCTTTGACATCTTCTACAACACCTGCTTTGCAAAAGCAATTATTGATGGTTGCAGAGGATACTGGTTTCCATGCAGCTGAAATGAAATTCATGGGGGGTAAACATATGTAATTAAAACAAACTGCAAACTTATGACAAATATAGACCAATGATTTTTAGAAAACAATAATTTTTTAGTCACTGCAAGAATGTTGATCGTGGGATTGTTTTTCCCGTGTCAGTCTCAACAACTGCATGTTGCACACATTCTCTTGTAATGGATTTTGAAGTTGGCTGAAGCACACTAGTACAGTCTGCTGAAAGGAACTCCATTCAAACATTATGCAGGCACATCTGGTGGATGAGCAGCATAATAATCCACAAGAAGAAGAACCTATATTTTACTCTTTTTTTTTTCATTATTATGTCTAATTCTTTAAGCCATTTTTCTATCAAAGTCATTGTGATCCAAGGATTTTTGTTTGCGTCATATTCCGCAGGTTTTGTCTTCACATTTTTGAAGCAGCGTGGATCCTGCGACTTTCTTATAACCAGGGTTATGCAAAACATCAGAATTTATAGTCAGTAGAACAGTTACCCAAACCTTACTCCTCTTTCCTCCATGGCAAGGGTCTCCTTCCTCAAAAGTGTTGTAATTTGTAATAGATTATAAAAGTGTTTGGTTTTTTCACAGTTATCAGGCATATAAAAAGTAATCTATGTATATAAAGCAGAATGTCTGTCTGTTCCTTATACAAATCTATACCATTTTATTAATCTGAACCAAATTTTTTATACTCATCTCTTAGAACCTGCGGGTAATGCTGTCAACAAGAAATTTGGACAGCCCTATTCCCTAGATTTAGCCCCTTTGGCACACTAGGCAAAATATCAAATTTGTTGTACAAGGACGAAACAAAGCTGGAAAGCATGGCCACCTGTAGATGAACTGCCGCATGAAGAGTGGCCCCCGATCAGAGAAACGAGAATAATGGCCAACAAGGAAGATGGGCTTGTCGGCACTGTCTCTACCATCCTGTGGATTTACAGTAAACGTGGTTGCCGAGCGGAACGACAGCTTGATCGCAGAGAGGTGGCTTGGGGACAGGCCATGCTGGGTCACAATAGACACGATGGTGGCAGTAATCACCAAGCCGGGCTGAGTGGCTCAGACAGTTGAGGTGCTGGCCTTGTGACCCCAACTTGGCAAGTTCGATCCTGGCTCCGTCCGGTAGCAGGTTTATTTGAAGGTGCTCAAATAAGTCAGCCTCGTGTCAGTAGATTTACTGGCACGTAAGAACTCCTGAGGGACCAAAATTCCGGCAGCTTGCAGGCTCCAAAATCTGTAAAAGTAATCAGTGGGACGTAAAAACCAATAACATTATTATTAACCATCACCAGACCAGACATCGCCAAGGGACAGCTAAAAGGGGGACCAACTGCCCCTAGGTACTGCGGATAGCTCTGGAAGACACCATTCCTGTCCTGAAGGAGATGCTACTCAACCTGATGCTGGGATGGCGCATACAAGTCTCGGCCTTCGTCGCTGTCATCACGGATGAGGTCATCTTGGGACTAGATGCGCTACGGGCATTCAAGGAAACAAACATAGGATATGTGCTGTGGCTCGGTAGGCAAGAGATAATGCCCCGACACTTAGGAACGCAACCCCGAGGAGCGAGCCTAACGCTTCCCAACGAAGAGGTAATAGCTACCAACAGTAAGGTGACGATCACGGCACAGCTGGAGGGACCCGCACAAGGAGACAGCATGCTCAGGGAACCCGGATCGATGACCACCGAACAACGACTTTACCTGGCCAGGGCGCTTGTCCTTGCGTGGCGGTATGAACATTGAATTCGAAGTTGTAGGTTCAGAGGATACCCAGCGGGTCGAAGTTTGAGACTTGTGAACCAGTCACGTGTGTCATGACAATGGACGACGCACAGACCCCACAAGCAGATGAAGGCTCAGACTAGCTTCACAAGATTATTTCAGAGCCTGAAAACACCTGGAGGTAGAGTAGCTCAAGGAGCTTAAAGAACTAATCCACGAGTTCTGGGATATCTTCACTCTTATAGGAGACTATGGAGGGTGTACCATCGCATCAATAATGGCGACGGCACCCCAATCCGGAAACTGCCCAGCAGGGTTCCCCCGGCAAAGAAGGCAGAAATAGACTGGATGCCACGAAGCAATACGGAGTCATCCTTGAGGAGTTGAACAGCCGTGGTCATCACCAGTAGTCCCAGTGAAGAACTATGAGCTCCACTTCTGCGCTGATTACTGCAAACTGAAAGACAACACAAAGAAGGACTACTTCCCATTACCCCGGACAGAAGACATCCTGGATGCACTGTCTGGAGCCCAGTAGTTTTTGAAATTGGATATCAAGTCTGGGTACTGGAAGACAAAGGAGAAGACAACGTTCTCTACCGGTGAAACAGCTTCACCACGACACCCATCGGCCTCTGATACACGCTAACGACCTTCGAGTGACTGATGCAGTCTGTACTGAGGCGGCTAACTCACGATGCCTGCCTTGTTTACCTGGACGACATCATCATGGTGGGGGCGCACACTCAGGGAACACATCGAAAACCTCTGGATAGTGTTCCAGAGACTTGTCAGATGGCTATACTGTATCAATGGGAAGATTCGCCACGGATCTGGAGAAGTTAGAAGCCGTCAGGTACTGGCCAGCGCCGAAGGACAATCAGGAACTCGAGAAGCTTCCTTGGCCTTTGTACCTACTATTACCAGTTCATAGCCGGCTTTGCTGACATCTCAAAGCCACTTACGCAGCTCACCGAGTCCCTTTGTATGGCAACCATCCTTGGATACCCCAAACCTGGGAAGAAGTTCAATGCGGACACAGACATCAGCAAGGTGGGGATTGGTGGGTGCTACTGCAGGTACAGGACGGTTGGAAGGTGATCGCCTACTACAGTAAAAGGCTATCTACCGGGCGAGTTGGCCGTGCGGCTGTGAGCTTGCATCCGGGAGATAGTAGGTTCAAATCCCACTATCGGCAGCCCTGAAGATGGTTTTCCGTGGTTTCCCATTTTCACACCAGGCAAATACTGGGGCTGTACCTTAATTAAGGCCACGGCCGATTCCTTCCAACTCCTAGGCCTTTCCTATCCCATCGTCGCCATAAGACCTGTCTGTGTCGGTGTGACGTAAAGCCCCTAGCAAAAAAAAGGGCTATCTAAATGTGAGTAGAATTACTGCGTGACATGTCGGGAACTACTGGATATCTGCCCTGACCTGGTTTCTGAAACTTTGAGGGGCAGACAGATCATTGGATACAATATTTCCAGGAGTATAGCACTACCGCCAAACACCGGCAGGGAAGGAGACAACAATGAGAATGCTTTGTACAGAAGGTCGTGCCCAATGAAATGTGCACCCATCTAGAAGGTTGAAAGACAGGCAAGCACTGTGGATGTCTGGGCCACCATGAATGCCACTGCTGCTGAAGGCTAGGATCAAACTGCGCTGAGGAGAAAGAAGTTGAAGGATGACAACACTGAGCAGATTCTGCGGGATGTTGAGTCAGGACAGCTTTCGGAATGGAAGAACATCACCTAATGCAGTCCAACCCACGACTTTAGACAGTGTCCGACAGCAATACTACTGGGTGCACCTAAGTAATGATGCCGAGAGGACATGCTAGATATGCAACTCATGTACTGCAAGCAAAGAAATATGCACTCAATCTTCTTACAGCTGAGAATGTCCCTCACAGGGATGAAACATGTACCGTTAATAAATATGTAAATCTATTTTGTTTGAGTACTGAACAATATTGAAAAGGTGAACTCCTACTCCATTATACAACACCAGCATTCACTGTCAATATAGGCTAGTACGAATGAAAGCCCACTATGACATGCTGGTAAATTCTGTGGGAGGCAACCGGGTTTGGCTGTACTGTCCTATGTGGATGAAAGGGAAGCCACCGAAGCTTCAGACGCAATAGACTAGTATCAACGACGATGTCTAAAGGATCCAGCAGCCTCCCCGAGGGAAGATAATTGTCCGTCTGGATCGTCTTGCGCTGTATCGTGGGTAGCTTGGGACTAGCAGCCTTAAGAAGGGGGCAGTACGATGACTGCCATTTTAATGTGTGGCCTTGGGAGAAGCAAGTTAGCCTGGCCACCGAGTGGGCTCTGCCCTCTTGCCACTGCTAGTTACCTGACCGCGACAAGTTAATGCAGAGCTTCAGAGGCTTCTACTCGAGAAGTATCTGGAAGGGCCGGCCTCCTTTTTAAGGCAGGCCGAACGAGCCACTTATGGCCCAGTTCTGTCAGTGTTTCAGTACTGTGAAGAGATTGTACTACTGTGCAATACTGCATGAGCGTGCTACAGTGTTGATGGGAGTGCTGTTTGTGAACTGACCGTACCACGTACAGAAAATTTCTTAACCCTTATTAGTCCAATGTCAAGAGAGGTTTGTTATATAGGTCCAACATTATCACTCAACATATCTCTTTCTTTACATCGTGCCAACACAAATAGGTCTTGTGGCGACAATGGGATAGAAAAGGGCTAAGAGTGGGAAGGAAGCAACCATAGCAGAAAATAAGCTACAGCCCCAGCATTTGCATGGTGTGAAAATGGGGAAACCATGGAAAACCATCTTCAGGGCTGCCAACAGTGGGATTCAAAACCACTATCTCCCGAATGCAAGCAGACAACTATGCGTCTCTAACTACACAGCAACTTGCTCAGTCACTCAACATTTAGCCTATTATGACAGCCATTGCTATGCTAGACTATTCGTTGAGCTGCCGCCATCTGCTTCTGTGTAGGGTTTCCAAGTACGAAAGAATATGTTTCATCGTTTCCATGGAAATAATGTGGGTTGGAACATCTTCACCGCACTCAGTCGGCCTTGGTCAGCTTTGTTTAAATCTCTGTGTAACTACTACAAACAGATCTGTAGTAGCCAACTTTTTTGTTCACAGCTGCGATTATACAAATGATTCAGTATGAAGATGATATAAAGGAGTGACGGCAATGATTATCTATAGCTTCGTTCGTGCAGCAAATCGATGATAGTTTGTGATATGTTGAAGAGGGAATGCGTGGATTAGGAACAGCTGGAAACTGTTTCCGATTCCTTCCTGCACAAACTGTCATGTAGTAGTAAATATTGCCATTAGATGTCAGCACCATTCCCAATGAATTTCTATTAGATTTGATTGAGGTTTGATTAACTGACTGACTGAGGTTATGTTCTGAATATTTCTTCGTAAATATATCACTCATTTGGACTGAAAAGCAGGAACATTTGCAGCAACATGCAAGGTACGGCTAAAAATCTAATTTTGAAGTCTATATTGTAATTTCTACGGATTTTTACAGGAGATAATTAGTAACTCACGGCAGTGACAATAATACGATGCAAGGATGAATTAATATTTATAATACAATACAATTATTTTCATTCTTTGGCCTTGCTCGATTCAGATTAATATGATCAAATAAATCTAGATTGTCATCAGTTGAAGATTCACTGGAGTCACTCGTAAAACTAATGTCTGACATCTGAAAATACAGAAGTTTTTATATCGTCAACGATCTCTCATATTTGTGTTTAGTTACCAGCCTTTCAGTAGGTATAGACTAACAGATCATTAAAATGCGTATAGTTTATCTACAGTACCTAGACTTACTTACACTGACAGTTCACCTATGTTTTACTGTGATATTGTTTTAATTAAGGATATGTTCTAGATGCAAATTAACTGTTCATGTATGTTCGTTAAACAGAATGCGTGATTGCTACATTTAATTAAGAATTTTAGAATACCGCCATCAAGGAATGTTATTTACAAGAAAACATTGGAACAAATTTATTTATAAGGATCTGTGCTTTGTGAAGCACGTGTGACGGGACCTGATGCGCTTGCCTCATTTAGAAATCCGAAAACAATCCCCAAATTCTGTTGACTGATCTCAAACTGTACAAAACTGGAATCAACGTCCGCAAGAACAGCAGACTAGCAGTCAGAATACTAAATTCTTGCCGCACGAACGCTTCAAATTCAGCGAAGTACATGTGCGCATGCGCCTGACAGTTTGGGATAGTTTCATATTACTGCACGAACAAAGCTTATGTGATTGAATTACTAGATAATTTCAACAGCTGCCAAGTGAAGGTATAAATCGTACTATTACGAGTGGAATCTTAATCTCTGACTGAAGAATAAACTGTAATATGGATCACCACATATCTCAGATGACATAACGATTAATACTGTTGTTCAATTCATGTCCGACTCCTTGGCGGAATGGTCAGCGTACTGGTCTTTGGGTCAGAGGGCCCTGGCTTTGATTCCCATGTATAGTTAATTACTCTGGCTGGACAACTGAGTGTTTGCGACCATCTTAATACAAATCTTTATATTTGCACAACACAATACCAACCAGCACACAAACACACAAAAAGGTTGGTGTCAGGACGGGTATCCAGCAGTAAAAATTGGTCACATCCACTTGAAGTGCCAACCCCAAGAAATTGGGGAAAGGCCAGGAAGGAGGTCATTCCTCAATCCTTGCATTTTCTCCAGTAGAAATAGAGTCTGCTCCGCAAGGATTATAACATAATATGTTAGTTTCAATGCTGCTTTTCTTACCTAGATATAATTCTAGAAGAGAGATGTGTTCATTACGCCTGCCAGGGTCCTACCCTCCCGCCCCTAGAAGTATATTTACTTTTGTAACCTAAAGTAGTGATCCAGGTGCCATTACCCATTGCTTCTGCCAAGGATCACACGCATTGGCCGACGTTATCAACCACTGCAAAAGAAAAAAGAAGAGCCCCGCAAAGTTTGTGTCATGGCATCGGATCGTAACATTACACTTTCTTAATTCCTCCTTCAATCTCTGGGCTTATGACAAGAAAAAAATGGTCATTTATTAGCTTAAACGGATTTTTGCACATCCAGGCCAATATATCTTCAAGAGGCTCTTTTCTATCGCTGCGGCGCATACTGTCCGCACAGCAAGAAAAAAAATATATATATATAGCTATATCAAACCAACAACCAACAGTTGGCAGCAGTGCTATTCTACTCTACTTACCACAGCGCTATTAGTTGAAATATAAGTATTACACATAGGACAGTCACTTCACGTGCACAACGTAGTGATGCCTTGTGTTACTAACATTGCGGGGCGGACTCTATAGTTATGCCTTTTCTTCAAATATTAGGTCAATTTCTATTACCTTCCTTAATAGTGACAAAAAGTTGAAATTAATTTGGACCAGACTGCTGGAATTTGCGATATAAACTGGAATACATAGGGTTAAATGAACAATATACAAGTAATAAGAACATAGGTATTGAAAGGGATGGACTAAAGAATATAAGATGCACTCCTCATTTCAGAATTGCTTTGAGACCTTAAAACAGTGCAATGCCTAATACACTATTATGGTACAGCAATCATAATTACAAATAGTATCAAGTACAAAGACAATACAATTTACTTACCTATCAACTAAGTTATACAAATCACCTTAGATTTTGTTCCGAGGAATTGCACCAGTACCTCTGCCCATCGACATTGAAAGATTACTGAATTTAGCAACTGGATCATCCGATGATTTCTCTCCTGACTGATGGCAGGATCGTTTCCCCACACTCGTATCAACAGTATTAGAAGCTGAAGCCGTTGGCAAGTTCCCGGGAGTAGAGATTTTGGAAGGAGTGGTGCTTTCCTTACGAGTACCTCTGCCTATGGACAATGAAAGACTACTGAATGCAGCAAGTGAATCATCCACCGATTTCTCCTCAGACTTGTGGCTGGTACCTCGACCTAATCCCATATGAGGATTGCCAGAAACTGGAACAAAATCAGCAGGCAAACGCAAAGGAGCAGAGCTTTTAGCAGAAGTGCTGCTTTCCTGGGGATCAAAATAACCTTTCTCCTGCAACTCCTGAACCCTCCTCCTTTCCTCTAGACGAAACTTCCTTCGTTCACTCTTGGTAGCACCAATCAACTGCCGAAGAACAGGTGCTTCGGCTGCTTTTTGAGATGGTTCGTAGGTGGAATTGACCACCTCTAGATCCCAGTTTTCTGTACTAGGTGGCAATGAAGGTACCGTGTATGGCGGCAGCGAAGCTTTCTCTGTCGAATCTGTAGTTACATACTTTGCACATTCGATCAATCGACGGTTAGGACACACAGTAATATGAAACGGTAATTCTGGTTTCGGAATATGATGAGTAGCATCCAGAGGACATATTTCAGTTTCTGCATTTGGGTGGTTCTTTCTACATTTAGTCAAATGGAACTGCATCCTCGATTTCAAGATTTGGTGAGACAGATTGTACGGGCATGAAATAAGGGGATCCGGTGTCTCCATCATAATACTAGTCAAAATTAGCAACGATAATAACAAATATTGCAAGCGACAGCAATCGCAAAAGTGTGTCAAAAACAGATATGCCCAAATTGTCGAAGGACACTAATAACAGACTCTGAAAATCACTCCCTGACACACATTCGCACAACACAATCAAGAAGATTAACTGCACAGGTGTCAGATTCAGCAGCACAACGGCACACTTTCACAGCACAGAATAAGACCTCCAACCAGCATATGAACTGAACTGAACTGAAATGAACAAAATTTTGCGGCAATGAATATCTTTTTCCAAATAATAAAACATACTAACTGCAATATCGGACAGGGTTCCAAAGAATAAAACAAGCAGTATTTAAAAACTGCCTACGAAATTCCTATGAATCGTTATACCTAACAATTAAAATAGTTAATTTATTTTGTGGTGAAAGCAGAAATTGAAGCAGCCTTCCTTATTTTTTTGTACTCAAACCAGGACGAATAACATTCTCGCAGAATCACTTGTCATAAAGTAGATTGTTAATGCTCTCCGAAGCCAGCAGCTCTGAAGCGAAAATGCTTCCATCGAAGTAAAAAAAAAAAAGCATCATCATAAACGAAGTGGTGGTTGATAAGAGGGGCATGGGGGAGTTTTAAAAATAACTTACGTCAATTGAAAAATGGTGAATAAAAATATAAATTACCTACGGGATGGGCACAAAGCAATTGTTGAGGCCAGTGAAAACAGGTATTAACTTGAAGAAAGGTTTTAAGGAATGATTAACTCAGTGTATTATGACGAAAAATGAAAATACTAAGAAGGAGTAAGAATAGTTGTGGAAGTAAAAAGAGATTGAAGGAACTTACAAAGAAATTGAATATTGCAAAAGAGTTAGCTAAGGATAACACAATGACAAATATAGTTGGTAATCACAAGCATTTTAGGGAATAATGGAACGGTATGTATAGGAACTTAAAAGGCAGAAAAAGGCTACAGGAAGGACATTACTGGGATCATTAGTAAACATGGGGAGCGTATGTCTGAGGACCTATGGCAGAACTAAGTAAATATACAGGTAGATGGGTTGATTAATACTGGTGAAGTAATGAAATTCACCTATGATAATAGAGACATTTAAAAAATAAACAAAACGTGAATGCCAGAAGCAGCAAATGAAATTGATACGATTTCTGGCGATATTAAAGCAAGTGGGTTGGGATCTGAAATATATATTTCATTACCATTTGCATAACGCAGCTATACCAAACGAATGGAGAGTTGCTATAGTAGACCCAGTATACAAAAAAATGGTGATAAAGATTACGTGGATAATTAGAGGCCAGACAGCTTGAAATGTGTTGTATGTAAGCGGTGGGAAAGCACTCTTTCAGATTATATTAGGCATCTATGCAAAATTACTCACTGGCTTTAAAGTTATTCCACTGAGGATCATCTTGAAAGATTCCGGCAAAGTATAGGGGATGTTTTAGATCCAAGCCTGTATCGTCATTGATCTAATAAAGGCGATTTGTCAACCGGATTGAGACTTTAAAACTTGAGTAATCCCCTTGGTGCCATTCGACAGGAGCACGATATGTGCCAGCACTAGGATTCACCATCATTCTTCCCACTATAATATATCACGTCATTCATTTCATCTCACTAACTCCTCTGAGAAAGTTGACGTTACGACAGATATCCGATCGGAAAACCTAGGTACGAAGGTTCATCTCACTATATACACGAGCCCGTAGAGTGACGAGACGAGGGTTGAGGCACTCTATACTTAACTGTTGGATAATTCTCTTGTCTGCCAATTACGTAGAGTTATATTTTAAAAGGTTTATACATTTTTAATCACAAGCAATAAAATACATGTGCAATAATACACACAGAGGTTGTAAGAGGTAGAGTGTGAAATCCGCAAACGATGTACTTGTGTGTGGGCTTCTGATTACAGTAGCTAGATCAAAATCAAATCAAAATATTTTTATTTGCAAATGAGATGTCTACCTCGGTGGCAAATGGTAGACTAAAATACATTATTGTCAAGCACTAAATATTAAATTAACAAGAGAAGAAAATTTTCCTATAATACAATATTATACAATTTACGCTAACAATTTTTTCTATTAAACACACAGCTCATCCTTTATAAATTTACATTGTTTACAAAATTCTACTTATAATATTTCCTGTACTACTTACAAATATAGTCAACTGATATACAGTAGTGGAATTACTTCAAATGATACTGTACAACTGGTATAAGATTAAAATTTACATTGCATTTATTTACTTTTTCTTTTCGTTACCCATTCTGGAACCTAAGTAGCATAACGATCTGCCGCGTCTTAACCAGAGCTCCTTTTACCACCACTTTTCAGAGTTCCTGAAGGGCCTTCACAGCTACCGTAGCGGTCCCAGGGTCCTCGAAGTCCCCACTGTACTTCACCCCTACAGGCAGTCCCCTATTTTGGCTGTCCAAACTCCTTAGACCAGGGGATGGAATTAATTTATTCACACACATTTTTTATTTACATTAACCTGCACTGGTCAAATGTCCTCTAACATTTCATTTATTTTCTTTGTTGCTGTTTATTATCTTTTTGAATATCTGTATAGATTTTGGAAAAGGATCAAACACTACCCCTGGTAAAATGTTCCACTCCTTCACACCCGTCCCAATGAAAGAAAATTTACCCCATTCGCTTCGGCTAAAATTCCTTCTAATTTTATATTTGTGGTCAGTCCTGCCCATATAATTATTTTCCAACTGAAGCCTCTCACGGATATCTCCCCATGCTTCTTCTCCTGTATAGGCTCTATATAATCCTGTAAGTCTAGTTTCTCCCTTCTCTTACTTAGGGCGGAATTCATAAACAGCACTTATACATAAGTGCCCCTTATAAGCCAGGTTTCATTTCATATTACCTACTTAAGTGTTCCACTTATTGCTATAAGTGGACCTCCCACACACACTTAAGTGACTCACTTATGTTGCAGCAAGATGGAGGATGATTTTTCTAAATATATTGCATTTCATTCACAGAATACTTTCCGTGCACACAGGAGAGATGGAAAATCCTGTCGAAATGTAATGTGACCAGCAGTTTAAAGAAGGTTTCGTTTTAGTAAAGTGAGAGTTATGAATATTCTTGTTCCTTTGATTGAGATAGTGAACATAACCTCTAGAGGCCTCACCATCTCACCATTAATGAAGGTATTGTTTTGAGATTTTATGCCATTACTTCATTTCAGGTTATTATTATTATTATTATTATTATTATTATTATTATTATTATTATTATTATTATTATTATTATTATTTATAATATTATTATCATCACTGTTACCGTGGTTTGGTGGGTCAGCAGAGGTGAAAGAAGGTGCTGGGATGAATAGGTCTCAATCTACGAAATTAAATTTAAAATTTAACAAGGTTATATTTTCTTTTCAAGATCAAGAAATAACAAATATAACAGGTACTTAGTAGCCTAGCAACAAATCGAGAATGTACAATTACAGTGGTTACAGGATTTGGGCTCCGAGAGCCAGACACACAATTCTTGAGCAATTAGCCCAACTTTAGCGAAATACCAGGTTTGACAAAGGGACCGAAAACCCCAATCATGCCCAGGAGCAATTGCTCCCTATTACTCAGTAAAGCCTGCTCGAGGCACACAGAAACAAATTTTTTGGAAGAGCAACCCGCTCTCAAAGTTCCAGCCTATCAAAGGCCACACCAAATTCCACCTTCAAGCTGTCCTCCAAGGACATAGACACAGGGGTAAAAATACCCAACCTACTGAGGCCTATTCACCAAAGAAACAGGACAATTACATGGCCCCAAAATACAAACTTGAGTGGAGGCGTAACTTGCACTCCGAATATACTTTATTAAAAACTATTTGGCTCTAGGCCGTTTATGCAAGGGCTAATCCCATACTACAGAGGTGACTTATATAAAAAAAAAATTATATTACATTAGGAAGGGAAGAAACAGTTGTGAAAATAAGTTCACCTCAAAGTAATAGGAGTGGGAGCTCGAGAGGGTTAAGCACTCTCTATCCCGATATGTAGTTTAAAGAGATAGAATTTATACCAAATGTCTTTTACATGTTAGAGGAAAGTTACATGGTAAAGGCTGCGAACCTGCCCCGAGAGTTAGACTGCTGAGCTAGCAAGAAGAGAAGTTATTAAAAGGCCATTACCTTATTGATGAACTGCTGCCCGACGAAAGAGGCGCTTCCCGCCCCCTGCTACATAATTTACACAATGATAGATGTTATTTAAGTGGCCCGGAGACCCGAAAATCAGCAGTTTATATACCCTCGTGGAACATTCGAGACCTTTCAAGAATAAGAACACCCGCCCACAAGCTTTTTATTGGACGGCCAAAAGATTACATGTCAAAACTGAAGAAGAAAACCAGGATTGGTGGGAAATTAATTACAGAAATTTGCGATTGGCCTATTTCAAAACTGGCGGAAAGAAAGGGTTAACATTGCCAACTTAAACAATGGCAGAAAGAAATTTAATAAGGAACCAACTTATAAATACTAAATTTCTTCAAAAAAAGCTTCCTACACTTCGCACTAGAGTGCACAATTGTAGTTCTTAAGAGGTGCCATCTAGAAGAGAATGTTCACACTTCTTGCTACAGGGAAAACAAAAATACATCGAAAACGACACAGTTCAGAACACTTCAAAACTTCTGAGAAACTTTAGAATTAACATGGTTGTTAGAGTTCAGGCTTCCTCCAGTAGAGGAGTTTCAACTGGTGCAAAGTTCGAATTAGCGGAGCGGAGGTGTACCGCCCGGTACAATCACCATCATCATGACCGGTATTTCGCTTAATTAACTGGAAATGTGTTACAAGTTGATAAGTTACCAGGACTGTAGGCCTATCGAATAGTAAAGAACTATACTGAGTTATAAGAAAAATGAATGTGTTGCACGACTACCATTTATTTTAAGGTTGATTTGTGCTAATTATATGAGTTTAGTCAACCAATCGTTTGCCGGTATATATATCAGAAGTTTCTGAAATTATGGCATTGCACATCAAAACATACTAATTTCATTTTATTGGGGAAGTAATTAGGCCTATTACAACGTAACGGCTAGGGATATATTTGTCAAATCATTAAAAGCGTTGTAAGGCCAGATATTCTACATTTGAATGAATATTTGTATAGGTTCGAGTGCCTGGATAACTATAAACATATTATATTAAGAAGAAAATTAGATTCTGGGCATTTTCGTAGTTTGCATTGTCCACAAGAAGTTTTTCTCACGTCATTCATATTCTGATGAGAAACTGCGTCGGTCTACTTGTGCTATATTATGTTCATGTACTGTACTTCGACACAAGTTCTTGCAGGTGCCGTCTCAGCTCGCTGTTTTGTTATCCATTCTGATAATCAAATCCAATATAGACGATCTTTTAACCTCAAAAATATCGCGCTCGTACGCGCGATGTCCTTTTATAAACAAAACACAATAGATCATCCCAGTATTCGGTAGCCGAAACTACACGATCCAGGAAGCATGGGAGTAATATACAGCATTGCCACATCTCCAGTGATATTTACTGTATCAATAAGTGTGCTCTATAAGTGCTGTCTATGAAATGTAAACTCATATAAGTGAATACTTATTATAAGTGATCCCTTATTACTTAAGGGTTCCACTTATATGTAAGTGCTGACTATGAATTCGGCCCTTAAAGTTTCCCACCCAAGTTCCTTTAATATTTCTGATACACTACTCTTTCTCCTGAAATCCCCTGTTAAAAATCTTGCTGCTTTCCTCTGCACACTATCTATTTCTTTTATTAGGTAATCTTGGCGAGGATCCCAAACACTGTTTGCATATTCCAATAATGGACGAATCATACTTAAGTAACTTTTCTCTTTTAATTCTTTGTTGCATCCTTTAAGTAGCCTCATTATGACATGTAACGATCTGTATGCTTTCCCAACAATGTCATCCACATGACCCTTCCAGTGCAAATTACTTTGAAATCTTACACCTAAGTATTTGCACTTGCCATCGTTTGAGATAACTACCCCATCCAAAGTATATTCAAATTCAGTTTTAAAACTCCTGTTTGTAAATGTTGTAACAGTTGATTTGCCTCCATTAACCTTCATATTATTCTCTTCAACCCATTGTTGGATACTCTCAAGGTCCCTTTCTAATTCTGAACAATCCTCAATGGTATTTATTTCCCTATAAACAATTATGTCATCTGCATAAATCTTATTTTTGATGTTATATTGTTCCCTAAATCATTTACGTATATTAAGAAAAGTAACGGACCGATTATACTACCCTGTGCAATTCCCTTCCACACTTTTTCTTCCTGCGATACGTTAATTCCTACTTAGACTTTCTGAACCCTTGAATTTAGAAATGTTTTTACCCAACTTGTAACCCTTACGTCCAATCCTATTCCCTCCAATATCTTTAATAATATACCATGTTCCACTGTATCAAAGGCTTTGGAAAGATCTATGGCTATGCAATCTAACTGGCCTCCTGAATCCAACTGATGTGATATGTCCTGCTGAAATCCCACCAGTTGTGCCTCACAAGAAAATTTCTTTCTAAATCCATACTGGCTCCTCATGAAACAATTTTTTGTCATCACATATCCCTCTGATGTACTTTGATATCAAACTCTCCAGTATTTTACAAACTATACTGGTCAGGCTGATTGGTCTGTAGTTCTCTGGTTTCCTTTTATCACCCTTTACTTTATAAATTGGTATTATTATAGATTCCTTCCATTCCTTTGGTATTACACTATTATTTATAACATAGTCAAAGAGAAATTTTAAATAAGGCACTATGTACCACCCCATTGTCTTTATCAGCTGCCCAGTAATTTGATCACTTCCTGCTGCTTTTCCTTGCTGAAACAGTTGGGTTTCTCTGAAAATATCTTCATTTGTGAATGAGAAGCTTCTTGTTTCCCTCTGTGTCTCTCCCTCTGTATCTTCTGTTTCGGTTTCATGGGCGGTGGTCAAGATAATCAGCGAAGTGTTCAATAGAGAGGATGAAGGCAAGAACCTCTTTTTCGTAGGTAGAATATTTACGTTCGGCAGGGGATAATAGACGGCTAAAATATGCAATAGGGAGTGTACAATCATTAATAGCTTGTTGGAGAACGGCGCCTATAGCAATATCAGAAGCATCGGTGGACAATTCAAAGGTGACGTTAAAATCAGGAATCTGGAGAAGAGGTGCATGAGATAATTTAGTTTTTAAAATGTCAAAGGCAATTTGTTGTTGAGAAGACCAATGGAATTTAACGCCTTTACGTTTAGGAGCATTCAAAGGTTCAGAAATAGCAGAAAAATGTGGGATGTATTTGACATAGAAACCGACCATTCCCAAAAGAGATAGTAAATGTTTTAAATTAGAGGGAGGCGGAATTCTAGTAATAGCAGAAACTCGTTCAGGGTCAACAGCAATACCATCATAACTTAAAATATGACCCAGAAATTTAATGGAGGTTTGAGCGATCAAAACCTTAGACGGATTTACGGTTAAGCCGACTTTGCGGAGACGTGTAAGGACTTCGCGAACGTGCGACAGATGAGATTCAAAATCGGGAGAAAAAATCAAAATATCATCAATAAAAGGGAAAATATATTTGTACTTAATATCAGAGAATAAGGAGTCGACGAAGCGTTGCATAATTTGGGAACCTAAATTCAAACCGAAAGGGACTTTTCTAAATTGGTAAAGGCCATTAGGGGAAATAAAAGCAGTATACCGGGAGCTAATGTCATCCAACGGGAGCTGGTTGTTGGCCGAATTAAGATCGAAAATCGAAAAGAATTTTGAACCGGAAAAATGTTGAAATGCAGAGTTTAATTTGGGCATAGGGTATGCATCATAGACAATTTTCTCATTCAACTTACGAAAATCAACCATGAACCTCGCGAAGCCATCAGGCTTATCCACCACAAAGGCGGGAGAGGCGTAATCAGACTATGATGGAATAATTGTATCATCATTCAACATTATCTGTATTAGCTGATTTAAAACCTTCATCCGAGGAGGACTAAGGAAATATGGAGAGGAGCGAACAGGGGTGGAATCATTAAGATCAATATGGGCAAAAATATCCTGGACAGTACCGAGCTTAGGGGTGATGACGTCCGAAAATTCAGTGAGCAAAGCTTGAACTTGATCGGAATGAATAGAATTAATTATAGGAAGGGGAGAATAGAAACGAGAAGGGTAGTCAAAAGTATGGATTAAGGGAACAGATTTATCAGAAAAGGGAAAAGAAACTTTAGAATGCGCGGAATCAAGAAGAAGACCAGTATAAGCAAAAACGTCATACCCTAAAATGATAGGGAGAGATAAAGATTCAGCGATAAGGAAGGTAAACGGCCACGAAAAATGCTGCATTTTAATATGCTAAGAAACCGTACCAATAATATTCAAAGGCTGATTAGGGACAGAAAGACAACGTATAGAGGTAGAAAGATAATGTAAATGGGGATCTAGTTCGGTTAACAATTTATAGAATTGATAGCTGATTAGAGAAACAGCGGCACCTGAATCGAGAAGGGCGACAGAAGGAGTTATTGGCAGTAACTAAGACATGACAAGTGGGAGGTAAAAGTGAAGCCAAATTTGAAGTGGATTGGGAAGATGCCGTTAATAAATGAGGCAGATTTTCCCCATCTAAGCGTCTACTGCCTAGCGACGCGAGTGGAATGCGTTTCCCGAAAATGGAGTAGTACACTTACGCGCAAGGTGGCCGGGCAATTTACACCGATAACAAGTGATAGGAGGGTGGACAGCGGGAAGGGAAGGTGCGGGTAAAGCAGAGTATGAAGAAGTAGAAGGAATAGTCGGAGGAGGAACAGATGAATAGAACGACCGATCTCCTAAAGAATTTATAGTGTGCTGATGGGCTAAATTATAAAGTTGCAGAAGGGAAACAGGAGGAGCTAGAACGTTAAAGAGTAGGTATGCGAAATGAGGGAGCCGCATAAAACTGTATAATGGAAATTAATTCCTGGGTATTATGTGATATATTCAAAACATTGGTATAAGTTATGATGGAGTCAAGATAATCATGAGCAGGTTCATAGGTAACTGATGTCGTCTGATAAATTCATTATTCAATTTATAACGTACTTCCAGGGGTAGAAAATAATTATGAACAGCGTGCCTCAATTCGTACCTGTTGGAGAAGTTGGACATATTATCAAGCCAAAATGTGGAGAAAAAACCCGTGGTTTTCGTGGAGAGAAGACCAATCAGTTGAGGAAAGGAAGCTACTTTAATATTTAAAAATTTACGGGCTGCAAATAACCAAATTGTAAGACTACGAGGATCTGTTGCTGATAACTGGGGGAATTGAAGTAATGATTGTATAATAATCTGAATATTGAGAGGACTATCCACCGAAGTGGTAGGAAGAACAGGGGAGGGAGGGTATAGAGGGGGGTGGAGGGGCCGTAGGGTATCGGAAGGGAGGTGGTTTACTCTCATCAGATGTTACATCAGGCGCATGATCAGTAGAACACGGATAGACTGAGGAAGAAGAAGAAAACGAAATTAAATTGGGAACAGAAGGATTTGGAAGTGACAAATTTTGAGGAATTGGTGATGATAGTAGAGAAAGGTCATCCCCTAAAGGGAAATTATCTGAAAAAAAAGCCATGATATACAGAATAAAAAAGAAAAGACTAAAGTAAAGGGTAATCTGCTACCATATGTTGGTTCATACTATTTGTTCTGATGTAAAGATAATTTGTTACCCCTTTGAGATTGGTATAATATATTTGTTATTTTCAAACTTGTTTCCCAAAATTCTCTTTAACGAGTTCCTTTCCCCTATTACTTCTGTTTTCACGTGTACCTTCCTCGGCAATTCTCTTGGGTAGCGGCCCTTTAACTTCTTTATGCACACGTATGGAACTCTGAATTGCACTGTTTACGGTAATATTGACACGATGTATTGAACTGCTATATTCTCAAGTTGCACGCTTCTCGGCACTCTGCGCACTTGTGTACTGTCAGTTCTGAGTACTTTGATATCTTGTTGTCTAGTATCCCGATCAAGGGCACTCTCCTGAAAACAAATCTCAATTACAACGCTATTTCTAGCAAGTTGATAGTAAGCAAAGACACTATCAAGTACAAAGAGCGTTACACAACTGAATGTGCTATTACCTCTACCGGCTGTAGTATGAAAACAGTACGTAAAATACGAAAAGAGGGCCAACGAGCAAAATGTGGTCACCTCGTAAAAAGGGCGAACCGCTTATAAATAAAATAATACTGGATGTTATGGATAAGTGTATTATTCGCAGGAAATTTCAGATATATTTTGAGATTAAGAAAGAAGTCCCAACATTACGGAATCTACTAAAATTGTGCAAGCAAGGAATTAATTCACAGGACACAAAGAAATGCTTAGAATTATAGTGAAGTCAATTGGATTGTTTAACGTTACTTTTGAAATAATAATAATAATAATAACAATAACAATAATAATAATTTATTAAAGTGGTAGGAAGAGTCCTGTTTCACGAGATAACACAAAACGTGTTTCCTTTCTGGCAGAATCACACACACACAAATTAATGCGAAAATACTTCTTTACTAATGGTTTAACATTGCATTCACTCAGGTTTTCTGTGAAGAAAGGATTGAAAAGGACTGGGATAGGGAAGGAAGCGGCCGTGGCCCCCAGAGCTTAGAGCCGCACGATTCGTACCCACCGTCTCTCAAATACAAACTCACATGCAAGCGAAAGAACCGCGTAGCTACCCCGCTCAGTGTGACTATAAAGTCATGTTTCTACTAATTAGAAAATACATAGGGGCGTGTAAGTGTGTGTGTGTGGGGGGGGGGTGTTGAACATTTGGAGAAGTCCAGTTTGAGAGGATTTCATTCATGTTATCTCATTTCGTAAGTAACTTTACCGCACACTTCATGGCTCGCTGTATTACATAAGTGCCTGTACAATGTATCTTGGTGATTATTTACTGTTAAAATGCAAAGAGAACACCGTATACTGTAGGCGACAAACACCGGCAGTCGAGCCAGAAGAATTAACGAATGAAAGTTAAAATTCCAGAACCGGCCAGGAATAGAAGCCGGGACCCCTTGGACCACAGGCCAGCATTCTAACAATTTAGCCACGTAGCAGGAGATATTGGCCCGGTTTCATCAACACATGTTAAATATATACTAACAAGTAGTTAGTTAATACGGAGTTAGAAATTTAACACCTTGTTAGGTTTCTTGCGTTTCATCAAACTTTTCTTGTGAAATGTTAACTAATCGACTGTTAACTCTCCCAATATTGCGAACTGGTGCGAATCAAGGAGGCAGTGGTACGAACATGCTGTTTTACAGCGCGCTCCGATGCGCTTTTGTTTGAGCACAGCTGTAAAATATGGCGCGTGAAGTGAAACGGAATCGTAGTTCTAATTTTTCCTCCTTCGAAAAAGAGTTGTTAATTGAATTAGTTAGTATGAGTGCAAGCGCACAGATGGTTTGACGATATAAGAAAAGAAAAGGCGCGGGAAAAGTCCGCGAGGGTTTCAGTGGGGTAAACAGATACTTTTTTTAGCGGGTATCCGCTGTCACCTAACAAAATCACTTCGTTAATTGTCCCACTTCAAACTGTGCTCCGATATGGGAGTCATTAAATATTGTATTGTAGTGTGCAGAACCAGACCACCTAGCAAGTATATCCCTGATTTGGAGGTTAGGCTCACTAATCACCTGAACATTAACAGAGAATCCCTTTCGATTACGATATATTTCGGCCCAATTGCCTCCAGGTGATTGGATTCTTACATGTGTGCAATCTATTGCACGTAGAACAAACACCAGGAAAACGGCTTATTTCATAGAAGTCGCGGATAATTTGCTGACGCTCTTCTACTGAAGGGAATATTATATACCTCCTTCTCATGGATGCTATTGCTGCAGACACTCGACCAACAACTCTATTAACAGCGGCTTTAGAAATTCCAGCATTGTCTCCGGCCATTATGTGAAAATAGCCAGTAGCAAAAACTCGTAATATTATCAGTACCTGCAACATTGGAGAAAGAGGTAAGTTTCACTTCGTAGGATATTCTAACCTCATTTGAATTTCGTCAACAACCTTAGCAACGACTGTTTTCGATAACCTGTACCTATGAAGAAATTTCGGATCCGTCAAATTTTCAGTCATTACGTCGCTGAACTCTTCTTCGATCAGGATTGTTTTGTAAAAGATCTAAATAGAGCAATTCCTCCTCGAAAGCGTGATTCACAGCAGCCATTTTGGAACAGGTTGCTAAATGCTAATGTTAGCCATTTAACATTGGAAATGGCTGATGTTAACTTTAATACGCAGTTTAACATTTGTTAATGTTAACATTTGTTGATGAAACGCAAATTTTCCTAAATCGTATGTTAAAATGATTTAACACCTTGTTAAGTACTAACATGTGTTGATGAAACCGGGCCATTGTGTATAAACCAAGTGCATTCTTTTTCAAGTCTTGCTAGATAGAAACGTTATCATTTCATGATCGTGAAATAATTCAAAACGTGTCTCGCACGAAATAAACATTTTATTTCGAAATTCCGAATTTTAGACAATTTTCTTTTGTTTTTGAGGAAGATTCGAATTCATGCTCATGCTAACGTTTAAAAATAACGCTCATTTCATAAAGTGTACTGATGACGAATAGAAGAATAGAATAGAAGAACAAGTGTGAGGACTCATCGAGTTCAAGCGCGCCCGCCAGACAGCGCTAGAGTGGGCAATGTCCACAGCACCGAACAGCTGCTCTCAAGAATGAGGCCAGAGGAAGCCTATTACTCCGTAATTGATAAGTATATACACTGTCTTTTAAAAGAATGAGACATTACAAAAGCAATTCCACGGCAGAGTGCAATGGAAAAAATCATACACGAAAATAAGAGCTACGACCTCCATCACATGTTGCGAAAAGCACAGGTTACTCGAGTGAACATATACAGATAAATAACACATAACTCCCAGCATATTAAAACAAACACCCATGGACTATTTAATGGTAATACTCTACTTACCAACTCAGTTTGTCGGTTACTAGACTTTCGAAAGCTTACGTGAAGATGAGGGGGATGTTCGACATTGTAAATCTCGCTTTATTTCTTTCATTCTGAAGAAAAATCGACACTTAAGGTAATGATAAACAAGTCTGGGGATTATATCCATAGTATGTTGAAAAAACAGCCAGCTCCTGATGGATCAACTGAAATTTTGTTTATGGAATCGCTAAAATCAAAAAAGATATTTCGCCACACATCGATTTTGAGTTCAGTTTTCCAATAATTACTTTCTCGGCCTGGAAAAGAATGATACGCATACTTTTCGAAGGGCGTGTTAAAAACACTTCATTGTTGCTTGAACCCTAGTCTTTTATTTCGGTGAGAACTGAAAATGTACTTTGATTATTAGTGTCACGTAGAGAATGGGCACCGCGCGAACACTTAATAAATTTAAAAGAGTGATTATGATTAACGATGTACCCAGCCAAATGGTACACTGAACACTTCTCAATCGAAGAGTTTCGAACTGCGCTGTCAAGTTTAGGCACAGAGCTTTCCCAGTCTTTGATATTTACTGAACCAAAAAATTTTGCTTATTCGAAGTTTCCGCTGATTGTTTCACTGTCTTGTTATGCATTTCCACATTCCGGGCTAACATACGAGGTAAAGATCACCTCCTGTTTAGCTTCGCAATTTTCTCCTGCATTTAAAGCCTGCTTTATAGGGATGTAGCTCGAATTCAGTTTCGATTAGAATTTTAGGCGCCTTTTGAGGGATAATATACCTTTTCGGCATAAGAAAGCAGGCCTACACTAGAATAACCCAAATTTTGATAAACATTAGACTGAAACTTTAATTCTCCTTTCGCTGCTGCTCTCCCCTCTTCAATTTTCTTTCTTCTTTTCCTGGTGGTGTCTAGGATCTTTTCCTGTTGGGAGTTTCACGAGACTTAATCTCACTTGAAAGTTATTTCGGCAAATTAGGGAAAACGTGAGGCACTGCTCCTGGACTTAATTTCCATCTCACACGATATCTAGCCACGTTGTCACCATTCAGTATTAAATTACTTGATTTTACTATCAAATCATCAGAGAAATGAACTTGGACAAATTCTGCTATTACGCGTTAACACAGTATTTTCGTGGAATAGTTCTGGCACATTTTAAAATTTATTTCTATCCTTCGGTGGTGAACAGAATCGCATATCGTCAACTTACTCTATCATAGCCTGACTTACGGCAAGGTACAAAATAGTACGGCATGTTTAACTATTAATTTAATCAAGCCACATAAGATACGTGCTTTAAGTACACAACACACAATGATCTGAGTTTAGGAACTGAAAGCAAAGAAAATTCAACTTATTGACTGAAATATCTCGCACAATCGTGTCACCCGCACTTTCCTATACCCGGCTTCCCGGAACTACTGGAGCACGTGTTGGACAGAATCGCTTGCAGTGCTTGCAGTGGCGGGGCCACAAACTACCATGCTATAACGGTTGAGTCCTCACACTTGGTTCTTCTATTCGTCATTGTGTACTCCTGTGAAGTGAAGGCCACAATAGCTCCTGATTGGTTGGAATAGACGGGACGCCATGGCCGGAATCTCTATCGCACTCGGTGTACCGCGTGACTTAAAAAGGTTGCTTTATCTTTTCGAATAGGAGATAATTAAAAAGTGAACATTCGGGAACATTGTGGAGCGAAGAATTACAATTTTATTTTCGTGAAAAATGCATGTAAGTGTAGAGCGGCTCATTGGAATTCCAAATAGTCCAATCGCCGTGAAGCGCGGTTAACAATCAGTGTAATTCTGGACTCCAGCGTGGTAACACGCCACATAAGTTGCCGTTTGATTAGTCTCGGTGAGTTCTACAAGTATATGAGAGAAAATATAAATTGCGAAAATAGAGTGCATTTTGAACAATGACGCTACATATGTGGCTTCAAAATTATTGGAAACCAATTCGAAAATATATTTATTTATTTACTTATTATAATTATTATTTCCCTCCAGATGTACAGTATTTTCTACCATAGTGATCCTTAATGGATAGAAATAACATTGGCCAACCTAGGCGAAAATATTCAACTATGCTCTAGATAAAATATAATGTGATAAAAGTAAGCATAATAATAGATAAGAGTACTCGAATAACCAACAAAACAAATAGGTTAATTAAAAGGTAAGTTAATGGAATAGTGGGCCCTTCCCGCAGTGACCACTGCGCGGAGGGTCGTGCTATTCACCCGCTATTCAACGATTATCAGTGGGCCGTTTCAAGTCCAAGTCTCCTAGCGTTCAAGAAAAATCCACAGATAGGGTCATTGAGCATCTCAGGGGTTGTAGCAAGATATGAATGTTTTTACCTGAATTCAGAGCGGATTATCCAACGTCACCCTTCCATTCATGCCATTCATGCCATTTGCCATGCGATATGGATTATTTATTCGTAAACATCGATCTATTACCACACAATCTACAATTTGATCCATATCTGCGTTACTGTTCGTTCGATATGAAAATCTTTCCTCATATCTCATGGCATTTATAATAATTCATCAATTCTTTCCTTCATATAACAGTATTCCATCATTTCACACACCCTTCTTCATATTTCTTTTTATATGCTTATACCACACCATATGTCAGTATTCCTTATTTAATTCAACGTAACGCACCATTCAATTCACTTCTCACATAACCAAAATATCATTTCACGTATCAACAACTATCTCTTATCTCTACCAATATGTACGGTATCTTATTTATCCATATGCATCCATATTTAACATGTTCTGATTTATTACTGGAGATAAATGATCAATCTTTATGAACTTGATATGCTACGACTCGATATTATTATGTAACACATCCTTTTCTCATCATAAATTCTTATCAATGGCAAGGCATATTATAATTATTATAATTAACTGAATATAGCCAACGTACCACTTCACTGTTACATGGTCACTTCCCTATCTTAAGATGTGCCGGTACTTTACTTATGCCGAAGTCTACCTGTCACCTTCCAAAATACGTCACGTTTGGATCACTCGCGTGGAAATACACGATATTGAAACATATCATGAAGATATAACGACCTATTCGTTTCCAAATTGAATATTCATCAACTAGATTCTACAAACAAAAACATAGAATCATTTGATGATATTTTGAGAACCTATCTTATTCTGTATTCGTATGCCGGCATTGGTGTTGGTTCTGCTATATCGTCAGCTGCACTGGTCCTCCTCTGGTTATGGGCGCAGTAATCTGGAATTTCCTTTGCGGGTGATGTCTCTCAGCTCTCATCTGCCGGTGATGTCGGCTGGTCTCCTTCGGTCGTCAACCCAATTCTCGATTTACATGTCCATTACGTTGGATTCTTGAGCATTCAGGAATCATAGATTCAAAGACAATATTAATAACAACATTTTTGTCAGACGCAAAGCCTTCTTGTACTACAGTCTTGTTTTATATTCGCTAATAGAACGTCTATGTGTAAGTTATTATATAGACTACCAAAATGTTTGACGTGACTTTATCTCGTTTAATTCAATGGCATTTTATCTTATAAGATTGCATAATTTAAAATATACTTCCTAACGAAATCTTTGCTTTATTTATACAAGTCAGGTCCGTTTAAAGTCTTCCTCTTCTCCCTTCAAACGCTGAAGATGATTTCTATGATATATTTTATCTTTTTCAGTCTTCCGTATTAAATTAAACTTGTATAATATGTTGGAAGTGTATCTTTGATATCCCTTAGGTTTTCTTGCCAAGCTCATCGAAAACATGCTTATAGACAGGCGGTTTCATGTAATTTTGGGAAACAAGACAAGTAAGAAAGGATCGTTAATAACGATGTTCCTCAAGGATCTGCTGTTTAACATATATATCAGACTTACCGAAAACAGCCTCTAAAGCATTTGGTTATGCAGATGACTGGGCATTTGCAACGCAGGGCAAATGTATAGAGAACACCGAAGATATGCTGACAGCTGATCTCGCCACCTTACATCAGTACTTTCGTAAGTGGAGACTTAGGCCAAGTTTGAGTAAAACTGAAGTCTCATGTTTCCATCTCAACAACAAACTGGCCCACCGTGAACTTAATGTCAAATTCCAGAACGCTAGACTTCCTCACATCAAACACCCAAAGTACCTCGGAGTAACCCTTGACAGAACACTGTCCTTCAAGGAACATCTGAAGATGAAAAAAGTTAAACTCCAGTCACGGAACATCATCCACAAACTGTGTGGCACCACCTGGGGTTCTTCTGCTTCGACCTTACGAACTTCAGCCCTTGCCCTTGTCTTCTCAACTGCAGAATATTGCTCACCAGCCTGGCTGAACAGCTGTTACACAAAATTGGTTGATACACAGCTAAATCATACTTTGCGCATTATTTCTGGATCAATAAAATCTACCCCCACTTCTTGCCTACCAGTTCTGAGCCATATTTCTCCACCTCACCTATGGAGAAAGAATGCATTGTTGCATGAGTACCAGAAGCTGTCGAGGAATTCCAATCTGCTGATTCATGGAGATATACCCTACGCCTTGAACAACAGACTTCGGTCCAGAAATCCACCAATAAGGACTGCCAAAATTCTGGTTGACAAATTCACCCTGCAGCAAGATTGGTTTCAAGAATGGACTTCTATGGCTCCAGCTGAGTATCAGAACTTCCTCTGTATAAAGAAAATACCAAAAGGATTTGACCTATCTCGCAAAACCTGGACAACCCTCAATCGTATCAGGACAGGCCATGGAAAGTGCGCTGACTTCCTCTATAAATGGGCAAACTTCCCTCCCCGTAATGTAGCTGCGGTGCCCCTAAGCAAACAGTTCGTCATATAGTGGAACAGTGCCCCCTGAGTGCTTATCAGGGTAGCCCAAAATACTTTCTTGACCCAAATCCTTCTTGTATAGACTATTTGCAGAGCTTGATGTTGACATTTAACCTACATAGGCCCGGTTTCATCAACACATGTTAAATACATATTAACAAGTAGTTAGTTAATACGGAGTTAGAAATTTAACATCTTGTTAGGTTTCTTGCGTTTCATCAAACTTTTCTTGTGAAATGTTAACTAATCGACTGTTAACTCTCCCAATATTGCGAACTGGTGCGAATCAAGGAGGCAGTGGTACGAACATGCTGTTTTACAGCGCGCTCCGATGCGCTTTTGTTTGAGCACAGCTGTAAAATATGGCGCGTGAAGTGAAACGGAATCGTAGTTCTAATTTTTCCTCCTTCGAAAAAGAGTTGTTAATTAAATTAGTTAGTATGAGTGCAAGCGCACAGATGGCTTGACGATATAAGAAAAGAAAAGGCGCGGGAAAAGTCCGCGAGGGTTTCAATGGGGTAAACAGATACTTTTTTTAGCGGGTATCCGCTGTCACCTAACAAAATCACTTCGTTAATTGTCCCACTTCAAACTGTGCTCCGATATGGGAGTCATTAAATATTGTATTGTAGTGTGCAGAACCAGACCACCTAGCAAGTATATCCCTGATTTGGAGGTTAGGCTCACTAATCACCTGAACATTAACAGAGAATCCCTTTCGATTACGATATATTTCGGCCCAATTGCCTCCAGGTGATTGGATTCTTACATGTGTGCAATCTATTGCACGCAGAACAAACACCAGGAAAACGGCTTATTTCATAGAAGTCGCTCTTCTACTGAAGGGAATGTTATATACCTCCTTCTCATGGATGCTATGGCTGCAGACACACGACAAACAACTCTATTAACAGTGTCTTTAGAAATTCCAGCATTGTCTCCGGCCATTATGTGAAAATAACCAGTAGCAAAAACTCGTAATATTATCAGTACCTGCAACATTGGAGAAAGAGGTAAGTTTCTCTTCGTAGGATATTCTAACCTCACTTGAATTTCGTCAACAACCTTAGCAACGACTGTTTTCGATAACCTGTATCTATGAAGAAATTTCGGATCCGTCAAATTCTCAAAGTCATTACGTCGCTGAACTCTTCTTCGATCAGGGCTGTTTTGTAAAAGATCTAAATAGAGCAATTCCGCCTCGAAATCGAGATTCACAGCAGCCATTTTGGAACAGGTTGCTAAATGCTAATGTTAGCCATTTAACATTGGAAATGGCTGATGTTAACTTTAATACGCAGTTTAACATTTGTTAATGTTAATATTTGTTGATGAAACGCAAATTTTCTTAAATCGTATGTTAAAATGATTTAACACCTTGTTAAGTACTAACATGTGTTGATGAAACCGGGCCATAGTGTACTGTATATTTAATTTGTGATTATGTGTTTTTATTTTTAATGTCATACGCTAAATAATAATAATAATAATAATAATAATAATAATAATAATAATAATAATAATAATAATAATAATAATAATAATAATAATAATAATAATAAGGCCCGGTTTCATCAACACATGTTAGTACTTAACAAGGTGTTAAATCATTTTAACATACGATTTAAGAAAATTTGCGTTTCATCAACAAATGTTAACATTAACAAATGTTAAACTGCGTATTAAAGTTAACATCAGCCATTTCCAATGTTAAATGGCTAACATTAGCATTTATCAACCTGTTCCAAAATGGCTGCTGTGAATCTCGCTTTCAAGGCGGAATTGCTCTATTTAGATCTTTTATAAAACCATCCTGATCGAAGAAGAGTTCAGCGACGTAATGACTTTGAAAATCTGACGGATCCGAAATTTCTTCATAGATACAGGTTATCGGAAACAGTCGTTGCTAAGGTTGTTGATGAAATTCAAGTGAGGTTAGAATATCCTACGAAGTGAAACTTACCTCTTTCTCCAATGTTGCAGGTACTGATAATATTACGAGTTTTTGCTACTGGTTATTTTCACATAATGGCCGGAGACAATGCTGGAATTTCTAAAGCCACTGTTAATAGAGTTGTTTGTCGAGTGTCTGCAGCAATAGCATCCATGAGAAGGAGGTATATAACATTCCCTTCAGTAGAAGAGCGTCAGCAAATTATCCGTGACTTCTATGAAATAAGCCATTTTCCTGGTGTTTGTTCTACGTGCAATAGATTGCACATATGTAAGAATCCAATCACCTGGAGGCAATTGGGCCGAAATATATCGTAATCGAAAGGGATATTTCTCTGTTAATGTTAATGTTCAGGTGATTAGTGAGCCTAACCTCCAAATCAGGGATATACTTGCTAGGTGGTCTGGTTCTGCACACGACAATACAATATTTAATAACTCCCATATCGGAGCACAGTTTGAAGTGGGACAATTAACGAAGTGATTTTGTTAGGTGACAGCGGATACCCGCTAAAAAAAAGTATCTGTTTACCCCATTGAAACCCTCGCGGATTTTTCCCGCGCCTCGTCCTTTTCTTTGATCGTCAAGCCATCTGTGCGCTTGCACTCAATAACTTATATATATATTTACTAACTAATTCAATTATAAACTCTTTTTCGAAGGAGGAAAAATTAAACTACGATTCCGTTTCACTTCACGCGCCATATTTTACAGCTGTGCACAAACAAAAGCGCATCGCAGCGCGCTGTAAAACAGCATGTTCGTACCACTGCCTCCTTGATTCGCACCAGTTCGCAATATTGGGAGAGTTAACAGTCGATTAGTTAACATTTCAGAAGATAAGTTTGATGAAACGCAAGAAACCTAACAAGATGTTAAATTTCTAACTCCGTATTAACTAACTACTTGTTAGTATATATTTAACATGTGTTGATGAAACCGGGCCTAATAATAATAATAATAATAATAATAATAATAATAATAATAATAATAATAATCTTGCGACAAATTTGTCGTTTTACTTCCAAAATAACTTCTTCCTTTCTTGAAATCGAATCTTCTTCTTCTTCTGGAAATGTATGGACTTGTCGTGTCGCCCTGTCACAAACACATATTTTTTAAACAATAGACACATTAAAACACAGTCCACTTGGTCTAAAACATTGAAGTATCGATAGTCACTCACAGACTTTTCGGGGACAGTAACATATCCACATCACTGAGTCAGATAACGTTATCCAATCCAAGAGATGCATGTATATATACAAATACAAGTGGAAGCAGGAACAATTAACTTATAAGGATACAAATGCAATTGTTATTTTTACAACGTTAGGCGGGAGTCATCAAGAAAACGAATTATTATCTGAATCATTACAGGGGTGTCCGACTCATTGGCTGAACGGTCAGCGTACTGGCCATCGGTTTAGAGGGTCCCGGGTTCGATTCCCGGCCGGGTCGGGAATTTTAACCTTAATTGGTTAATTCCTACGGCACGGGGGCTGGGTGTATGTGTTGTATTCATCATCATGTCATCCTCATTACGACGCGAAGGTCGCCTACGGGCATCAAATAGAAAGACCTGCACCTGGCCAGCCGAACCCGTCCTGGGATATCCCGGCACTAAAAGCCATACGACATTTCATTTCATTACAAGGGTGGGGTCAAGCAATATACAAGAAACACTGGTTGGGAAAGGGGTGTTTATGCGTGCTAACCGTTCGAAAAATAATCTCCGTGCGGGGGAATAAATATGACATTGGAAAAGTAGGTGGTTAATGTCACCATCTTTATCTCCACATATGCAGTGCGGTAGGGTGGTGAGGTGAAAGCGATATTTATATTGTGGGCTAAGGGCATGATTGAATCGTAACCGGATTATGTTGGTAATGTGTCGTCTAGTGTATGAACCTTGTGTGTACCAAGACTTAGTAGGTATGTGAGGTTGAAGTTGATAATACAATTTTCCTTTATGTCGGGCAGAGTTACACCATTCCTGTTGCCAAGCATGCTTGGCTGAGTCCTTGAGAAGGTTATAAATAGACCGTGGGGGGAATGCCTACATTAACAGGGTCTGTCTGAATATGGGTTGCGTATTTTGCTGCAGAATCCGCTTGTTCATTACCTATGATTCCGGAATGTCGAGGTGTCCATACTAAAGTTAAGGAAACTCCAGATTGTTCAAGTTGATAAATAAGATGTTTGACATTGTACAGGTACCAATTAAGTGATGATTTTGAGGACGTTAGTGATTATAGCACTTCTAATGCATCGGTATATATGGTTGCCTTCGGAAAGGAGTGGTTTTTATATACACTGACTGACAGAGCAAATGCAACACCAAGACGGAGGTCAGAACTTTATGCCAATTGAAGTGTAGACTGACGTCACTGAGGTATGCTCATGATGTGAAATGCGCCGCTGTGCTGCGTACGTAGCGAATGATAAATGGGACACGGCGTTGGCGAATGGCCCACTTCGTACCGTGATTTCTCAGCCGACAGTCATTGTAGAACGTGTTGTCGTGTGCCACAGGACACGTGTATAGCTAAGAATGCCAGGCCGCCGTCAACGGAGGCATTTCCAGCAGACAGACGACTTTACGAGGGGTATGGTGATCGGGCTGAGAAGGGCAGGTTGGTCGCTTCGTCAAATCGCAGCCGATACCCATAGGGATGTGTCCACGGTGCAGCGCCTGTGGCGAAGATGGTTGGCGCAGGGACATGTGGCACGTGCGAGGGGTCCAGGCGCAGCCCGAGTGACGTCAGCACGCGAGGATCGGCGCATCCGCCGCCAAGCGGTGGCAGCCCCGCACGCCACGTCAACCGCCATTCTTCAGCATGTGCAAGACACCCTGGCTGTTCCAATATCGACCAGAACAATTTCCCGTCGATTGGTTGAAGGAGGCCTGCTCTCCCGGCGTCCGCTCAGAAGACTACCATTGACTCCACAGCATAGACGTGCACGCCTGGCATGGTGCCGGGCTAGAGCGACTTGGATGAGGGAATGGCGGAACGTCGTGTTCTCCGATGAGTCACTCTTCTGTTCTGTCAGTGATAGTCACCGCAGACGAGTGTGGCGTCGGCGTGGAGAAAGGTCAAATCCGGCAGTAACTGTGGAGCGCCCTACCGCTAGACAACGCGGCATCATGGTTTGGGGCGCTATTGCGTATGATTCCACGTCACCTCTAGTGCGTATTCAAGGCACGTTAAATGCCCACCGCTACGTGCAGCATGTGCTGCGGCCGGTGGCACTCCCGTACCTTCAGGGGCTGCCCAATGCTCTGTTTCAGCAGGATAATGCCCGCCCACACACTGCTCGCATCTCCCAACAGGCTCTACGAGGTGTACAGATGCTTCCGTGGCCAGCGTACTCTCCGGATCTCTCACCAATCGAACACGTGTGGGATCTCATTGGACGCCGTTTGCAAACTCTGCTCCAGCCTCGTACGGACGACCAACTGTGGCAAATGGTTGACAGAGAATGGAGAACCATTCCTCAGGACACCATCCGCACTCTTATTGACTCTGTACCTCGACGTGTTTCTGCGTGCATCGCCGCTCGCGGTGGTCCTACATCCTAATGAGTCAATGCCGTGCGCATTGTGTAACCTGCATATCGGTTTGAAATAAACATCAATTATTCGTCCGTGCCGTCTCTGTTTTTTCTCCAACTTTCATCCCTTTCGAACCACTCCTTGTTGGTGTTGCATTTGCTCTGTCAGTCAGTGTACATTAACGCTTGACGTATCGCGAATAATTCAGCGGAGTGGATGGAGAAACTTTGTGGTAAGTGATAATGCTCAGTAACAAAGGTGTTGAAAACAAAGAGTGCAGCTCCTACTCCCTGTTGAGTTTTGGATCCATCAGTGTAAATGTCAATACCACAATCCATAAGAAGTACTTTGAGTTTTTATACCTGGGTGTAATATTTTGCGACGAGTGAGAAAGTCCTGGAAAATTATCCGCAGTGGGTATTATAATGTAAATTTTATAACAAAGACTATCATAGTCAAAGTAATACATAGGCAAGGTAGGAGTTCTTAATAAGGAAGTGCGGTAGATATGTAATTCTTTGTATGCAAAATATAGTGCTGGCGCTTGCGCATTTCTAGGGGGTCTTGCATTGTAATATTCGTTCAAAAGTTGTAGTTTTGGAATGAGTGGGGAATTCAAAAGGACGAATTTTTAAGGAGGTACTTTTTGACGTCGAATAAAAAGTGGATGTTCACCCGATTCTATAAGTAATGCATTAACAGGTGTAGATCGAAGGGCTCCTAAGCAGATACGTATAGATTGATATTGTAAAGCATCAAGGTATTGTAAAGTGGAAATGAGTGCAGTGTGACATAGCTGCACTATAATCGAAGTATGCCCTTATGGTCGCACGATATAAGGAAAGAACTGTCATAGGATCTGATCCCCAATTACGTCGTGTGACTGTTTTCAATATTTTGATATACCCGTTCGCTTTTTGTCGTAACTTATTTTTATGGATCTTCCAAATAAGTTTATGATCAATGGTAATGCCTAGATAGGTATGATGGGTGGGGAAAGGGATTTCATGTCCATCAAACGTGATAGGGGCCCGGTCATAAGAGCGTTTTGGTGTAACAAGCATCGCCGCACATTTCGCTATGGAAAGTTTTAAACCATGTAAATTGAGCCAAGTGAAAACCTTACTCATGACACTAGATAAATGGTTTTTACACGTATCTATACTATGATGAGAGAAATATAAAACAAAATCATCCGCATATACTAATAATCTAGCAGATTGTAATTAATTTGTTCGAGGTCACTTATGTAAAGGGCAAACATTATCCCACTTAGTATATCTCCCTGAGCGAGTCCATGTGACGAGTGGCGACTGGGAATATGATGTGTAGGGGATTTAGTTGTCAGTTTTCGATAACTATATCATTGTTTCATAAGGTATATGAATTTGAGAGGGAAACCCATTACTGCAAGTTTTTCCCAAAGGAGGTGAAGGGGAACAGAGTCATATCTCCTTTACTGCCCAAAAATATTGCAATAGTACTGTATTTTCGATGTCTGGCTAATAGGATGTCAATAATAAGATTATTTATTGGGTCTTGTGTGCTCTTCCCTTTCAGAAATGCATATTCGGTTTTAGGAAGCAGATTATAATGTTCTAAAGCCCATACTAAGCGTTGGAGTATAATTTTTAAGAAAGTCATACGGATACACGACCCTAAAACAATGCCACGATAACTGGCGGGGTCAGATGGAATTTTTGGGGTTTTAAGATAGGTATTAACAAGAATTCATTCCACGAGGTGGGTATATGAGTAGTTATTAAGATATTATTATAGAAGGTAAGAAGAACCTGTTTAGCTCGATCGGGCAGTAAGCGCAGCATATTATACGTAATATAATTCGGACCAGGTAAAGAATTATAGGCATTAGTGAGGGTCATGTCTAATTCCCGTAAATTAATAGGTTGGAGTAAAGTTGTAAATTGAGGACGCCATGAAGTTTCAGTGAAGATGGAGGGTGGGACTGTGTAATCAGGAGTTAAAGAATTAAGGAATGGGGATAGAATTGAGCTGGGAACTGGTTTTGGTATTGAATGTTGTGATGCACGGGTAAGAGCACGGATTGCATTCCACAGTTGAGTGGATGGGGTATGGGTAGAAAGGGACGTAATAAACTCTCTCCAAGCGATTCTGCCTTTAGAGTTGAAAATTTGTTTTGACTACGCAATATGTCGTTTAAGTTTGAAATAATTGAGAGGCGTTAAATCGTATCGATAGGTTCGAAATAGTGTGCGACGCGTTTGTATCAGCTGATGACACACTCTGTCCCACCAATAAACACATTGGAAGGGGCGAGTGGTATAGTTTGCTACCGATTTGTAGGGTTGAAAAGTATTTATATAATCTCTGAGAATTGTAATTAATGTTGAATACGTTAATGGATGATCATTTAGTTGGTTGAGGTGGGTAAAGAGATAGGTGTTGTATATTTGAGGATCAAAGTTACGGAGTGTTCGGATATTGCTAACGCGTGCTGATGCATAAGTGTGAGGAATATGGTTGCCTACGCCATATGTGATAAAAATAGGAAAATGGTCGCTAGCAAAGGTATCGGATAAAGTGTTCCATGTGATGATGGGATCCAGAAAGCTACGACATAGCGTGAGATCAACAGCGCTTGGAGGGAAGCCGGGAGGAGATAGTCGTGTGGGGGAACCATCATTTAAAATAATATCATGTTGCTGAGAGGCTGTGAGAAGATGAGTGTCTTTAGAGGTATCTATAATACTTTCCCATGTCGTATGATGACTGTTGACGTCGCCGACGAATATAACATGTGACAAATGATCGAATTGGGTATAAAATTGAGACCACTGTGATTCGGAAATAAAAATATCATATCAGGGAGGCAGTAGATATTAATAAACTGTAAGTTCTTGTACGTTATTCCTAGAGCAAAGTATTGGGGATGATATAAGTGATCGGTAGTTAAGCCCTCTGCTGCTACTCATATCGAGTCTCTCACAGGTTGCCCCTGACCTTACCTTTTTACCCCGCGCTTCCCTTACTTCACTGCTTTCACTTCCCTGCCTTTCCTCTTCACTGTTTATGGTCACATTTTCACTTGGCACCTCTCCCTGTCTCTCTTCACACAGTACACTGTCACTTTTGGTATTAACATTTCTGCCTTCCCCTTCTTCTGGCTTTTAGTTTCTCTAGAGCCCTAAGGTCAGCCACAGATAACTTTTCTCAAATAATTCCAATGCCATAAGTGACAATTGGGCTTATTGCAGCATGAAATAACTCTAGCTGGGCGAAACACTGGTGATTTTTGACGGTCGAGTTTCTTGCATTTAATTTTAGCTATCTCAATCGGAAGCCATATTTTCGTCATGCTAGCCCGGGAGGGCAATATAGCAAGTGGAGATGCAAGGCTTTTTGCAGATGATGTTATTCTGTACAGAGTAATAAATAAGTTACAAGATTGTGAGCAACTTCAAAAGGACCTCGATAATGTTGTGAGATGGACAGTAAGCAATGGTATGATGATAAACGGGGTTAAAAATCAGGTTGTATGTTTCACAAATAGGAAAAGTCCTCTCAGTTTTAATTACTGCGTTGATGGGGTGAAAGTTCCCTTTGGGAATCATTATAAATACCTAGGTATTAATATAAGGAAAGATCTTCATTGGGGTAATCACATAAATATGATTGTAAATAAAGGGTACAGACCTCTGCACATGGTTATGAGAGTATTTAGGGGTTGTAGCAAGGATGTAAAGAAGAGAGCATATTTGTCTCTGGTGAGACCCCGTCTAGAGTATGGTTCCAGTGTATGGGACCCTTACCAGAATTACTTGATTCAGGAATGGAAAAAATTCAAAGAAATACAGCTCGATTTGTTCTGGGCGATTTCCGACAAAAGAGTAGCGTTACAAAAATGTTGCAAAGTTTGGGCTGGGAAGACTTGGGAGAAAGGAGACGAGCTGCTCGACTAAGTGTATGTTCCGAGCTGTCAGTGGAGAGATGGCGTGGGGGGGCATTAGTAGACGAATAAGTTCGGATGGTGTCTTTAAAAGTAGGAAAGATCACAATATGAAGATAAAGTTGGAATTCAAGAGGACAAATTGGGGCAAATATTCGTTTATAAGAAGGAGAGTTAGGGATTGGAATAACTTACCGAAGGATATGTTCAATAAATTTCCAATTTCTTTGCAATCATTTAAGAAAGTCTAGGAAAATAACAGATAGGTAGTCGGCCACCTGGGCGACTGCCCTGAATACAGATCAGTAGTGACTGATAGTGATATTTTCGGCGAATGGAAATCACATGCCAGACCTATACGACTAATGTACGGTATGCGTCAAATGCGTTGCCTCAGGGCGACATTTTAAGTGTCATCTTATTCGCTCTATACTTAAAGGAGTTAGAAGGTATCGTAACACGCAATGAAATAATATTAGTTTATGCAGATGATGTAGTAATTTATTCCTCTAATGTAAGTCTGGAAGTCTGCAGAAATAATATCACTAGAGCATTAACTAATTCCAAGGCATAATTAAATGAGCACGGCTTGGAATTTTTCTCTTCCAAAAATGTGGCCATGATTTTTACGCTTAAACGCAACTATTATAAAGGCTCATTCAGAATCGCAAATATTACTTCTTCGATCGTAAGGATGCACAAATATTTAGTTATTTATTTAGATAATAAACTGTCCTGGAGACCCCATTTTGAATACTGCTTTTAGATTATGGATCCTTTTATTTTGATATTGCTTCCTCTACTGTTATTCAGAAGCTCAACGTAATTCAACATCGAATTATATATAAGAGCTTTAGCCTCTACCGCGACTAATGTGTTACTTGTTGAAACATGTGATATGCCTCTACACTATCTCCGCTTGTATTTAGCTTCTTGATTTTTACTGCAAAGAATGGTGCTAGCTAGACATCCTATCCTACCCAAGCTAAAATTACTGCCGGAATATCGGCAACGTTCTCACCAGCAATTACGAACTCCTACTTTGTTACATGCTTTCCACTTGATGCGACAATATCACACTAGTATTCATCAAAATATTTCCCTTCCGCACAATACAATGCCATATGATATTATGCAGTACAAACCCAATATTATAGCGTCTCAGCACATTTTCCTTAATAACAGCTCATTGCAATTTTCCGATATACCTAACCCAACGCTTAAAATGGTGATAAATGATCTCAACCTTAATCTCATAATATATACAGATGGATCCAAATAAAATGTGGGCACGGGAGCCGCATACTGCATTCCGCAAGTCAACGTCAGTGAGCAATATATTTTTCCAAACCATGCCTCAGTATTTACTGCTGACGCTTTCGCTATCCGACAAGCTTTGCTATACCTGAAACATCACCATATCACCAAAGCGATCACTTTTACAGATTCTTTAATTGTGCTTCAAGGCTTAATGCCAAACAAGTCCCATAACAATTGGTACATCTGCAACATTCGACGCCTATTATTTGAACTCGATGAAACTGGATCTGATATAACTTTAATATGGATAAAGGGACATTCGAACAACGCCGGTATTGATCATTCTGATAAAATGGCAAAACAAGCTGCATCCGTAACAGGCAGCAATGCTTCCATTGCCCTCTCCTACATAGATGTCACCCAGATCATTAAACTTGCTATTCAACACAAATGGCAGTGCAACTGGATACAATCGGGGAAACTAAAGGGAAAATATTATTATCAGCTGTAACCGAGCATTGCTAGTCATCCATGGTTTTCAAAAACAAAATATTCACGCAGACATACTACAATTATCAGATTACTCTTTAATCATGCTTTGACTTCGGCTTATAAATTCAAATTAAAATTGACGGCTTCTCCCATGTATTCCTGTAATCATATCATGGCCGACTTTAATCATATTTTCTTTCAATGTTCCCATTTTACCCTTTATAGAAAACTTTACACTCGCAAAAAATCCAAGTACCCACAACAGTAGCTCGTCTCGTTCAACAACCTACACCTTCAATTGTTCTTGCTGTTCAAGAATTCTTGGATAACTGTAACATTAAACTCTAAATTCGTTTGACTAGTGAGTCTTATGCGCTTCTTAACTCGCATCCTCCTCTACATAACTGTAACCTACGACGTCGTCAAGTTCTCGTGCGGTAACCCTAGTGTTTCTACAAATGTTGAACAACTCCATCCATCGCGAGTAAAACTCAAAGTCTATTTCTCTTGAAGATACGCGTTAACAAGTGTGTATTGACTGGGTAATGGCTTTTCAATAATATGTTAAATTTCGTACAATGTGCATTTTGTTCTTACAGAAACTTGTCAAAGAGTTTTGTATTTTGTTGCACAGTATCACAGTAGGCTCCGCATGATTTACACTTGCATTTATGGTGCGCGTCATGGAATTTATCTGTTAGGCATATCCGATGATGGAAACCGTGTACGGTATATCTTGTCAATACATGACGTAAGTCATATCTGTCTTGTGTCCATTCCCTATATATCATCGCATCCGTTGATTAAAACTCTGGCCATATCTCCTGTCTCATCTTACTGAGTTCGTGCAGTACATCAAAGTAGGCTTTGGTAGTTAGTAGAAAAAGGTCGAAGCGGAGGTCTTCGATGAAAAATTGCTCTCTTGCCAGTACATATGTAAGTCGGGATAATGTGTACTTTGACAGCCATAGTGCTCTTTTGAGGAAATTGACTTTGACTTTGCTATGTCTTCGAAATTTTTTTCTTCTTTAGGTGTGTCCAGATGGTTTCCAGTCCATATGTCATGATGGAGCAATTTTTAAGCGAAACAGTGTGGTAGCTGTTGATAGGAATAGTTGTCTTAAGTTCTTTATGCTATTAATTGCCGTCTTTGCAGCGATGATTCGTTCTTTAATGGTAAGGTCATAGGCAAGTCCACTCGTCTGAAGTGTGATTCCTAAGTATTTGAAATACGGTACGTTCTTCATCGGAGTCTTCATATACATGATGACGTCGTTTGTTGATAGTCAGCCTCCTATTCTGAATACCATTTTTACCGTTTTGCTACTATTTATAGTAAGCTCAGCACGCCCAAGAAATTGAAGAAGAAAATGATTCACTTTTTTATTTGAGATACATTCAGTGATATTTATTTGATTTTGCTTTTAAAATACTTTTTACGCGATGATATAGCTAGATATTTTATTTCATGGAGATTGTTGTATGTTTTTTGGATATACATATATTTTTTAAGAATTTAATTCTCTGTGGTGGAGTAAGGTATTATTTTGTTACTAATAATAAGTGAAATGCGCACAAATGTGCAAAGAATTTAATAGTTAATTGTCTTTACTGTATTCGTTGATTGATCTTGTTCTTTTTTGCACTTAAGTATGTGGTAGCGATCACTCACTTCCTGACATAGGGAGCACACACTCTCGTCGTTCACCTCATGGAATCGCTTAGTCGCACATAGCTTACGGTGGAAGCCATGGACTGCCATTCTTCTAACCATGTGTCACTGTTCGTAGTTCGCTTCTCTCCATTTTCGCTCCAGCATGGTGTCGGTGGCACAAAATTCGAGCTCGATTTGGGCTCGTTTCATTCTTCTCTCTTCAATTATCTTTGCTCTTTGTCTTGTAAATGGTAGAACTAGATTGATTCTTAGATGCTCGATATAGAATGGTTCTCTGTAAATTTCGTACACTAACCTGGACTATGTTGTTTGTAGGCACACCTAATACTCCCTTTAGAAATCTGGCTTTTAGTTTCTCTAGAGCCCTAATGTCAGCCACAGATAACTTTTCCCAAATAATTCCAATGCCATAAGTGGCAATTGGGCCTATGGCAGCATGAAATAACTCTAGTGCTGTTAGGAAGAGTGAAAACAACTGCTCCGCTCCGCTCCTACCGTTCCCACCTCTAGTAGATAGTATATTGTTGTTGGTTATTTTTTAATTAATTTATTGGCTTTAGGTGCCAGACCAAACAGCCAGATTTTAGTTGGTGTTGGCAATACGAATACGAAGGATTCTGTTACGCAACTTTCAACGATTATGACACATTCTTTTCTCATTCGAGAGTGGGTGTAAAATCATCTTTGATAGAGCAGCATATCATTTAAACTTCTATGTTGGTAGTATTAATTTAAAAAGCAAGAAAAGGACAGTCTGGTCCAATCACAGCAGTAAGATACTCTTTGGCAGAAATCAGGCAGCCACTGTAGGTATGCGGAGTTGTGAAAGGGATTCAAGGAATGAAAATACTAAATGGAAATTGGAAATAATGCATAATTTACAAAAGGAGAATTGTTATGCAAATAATTAGCATATCACTTAATGACTTACAATGGAAAAAAGTTTAGGGAATATTGCTATGCGACAGATAGCAATTTTGCTATGTAGATATATCGTGCATTAACAATTCCTAAGTGTCCCATATCTGTGTTGCGTGGGGCATTGTTCATAATTGTTCATGTTGGGTGTATGTAAAGATCCGTCGTATCTGAGATAGAAACAAACAAACCGTACTCCATATATTTAAGTGCTCGAGCAGTTATTCGCAATTCTTATGTATACTGGTTTGATGTTTAATGACCAGCATACAGCTCATTAGTGTTGCATAATAATGTTGCGTAGCCCATGAAGCCGTTGTGAGCCATTGTTGAACAATCGATAGTGACGGTTACAGTTGGAAATCACGGCCTAGTAGATAACAAAACTGCCTACTTAGAATTTAAAAGATATTTTGGCAGTGACATATGAATGCGGGTTTACACTAATGAATCAATTAGGAAATGTGCGAATCCGAAATGTGTGAACTGGTGTGAACGGAAGTTTTAATCGAAAGCACAAATACGAAGTTTTTTTGACAAGTTCGTTAAGCCCTTGTTTAATATCAATTTCATGGCTATGTGATATTTGCTGTGTACGATGTATTTAAAGCAGAGCTACATAATCTTCTGAACTTTCAACTTTCTGAATTTTAAAACCTTAAGGTGAATAAGTCGTTCATTACATGAAAATGTTACCACATTTTAAAAGGCGTTGTAACGGTTTCGTTTGAGTTCCTGTAATTTTGTCGAGCTTGGTTTAAACCGAAGTTTAGTATTGCCCTATACAACATGTGTCACGAGAGATAGGAATACAACCCAGATTAGCACAGTGAAGATATATTTATTGCATCATAAATAAAGAGAGCGTGTAAGGCGTCTCCAAAAGTACCTTCTCCCAGCTGACCATGCCAGCAAAAAAACAGCAGCGCTGAAAACGGCACACGCTGTGGAGTTTGCAAGAAAGGCCTGAGGGAGACAGAGATCGTTGTAGGATGCGATGGGCCATGCAACTCATGGTTCATAAGGACTGCGCTGTGATATCCAGTGGTGAATTAGACATTTCAAAACGAAAACCATGCTCCCTGTTGTGGATGAGCCCTCAATGCAAGACACTAATAAGCACGGACGCTAATAACCTGAAAGACACTCTGGAAGAAATAAATAGGAAACAAGAGAAAATTGAGTCTCAAATCGAAAAATACCTGAAATTGGCCAAAAGATAGAGTCACTTCTTAAACATTTTTAACTTACAACTTGATTCGAAGATTGATGGAAGGATAAAGATTATTTTAAATGAAAATGGTCTAACGCAAGGAACAAGATTGCCCGGAACCACAGGAGAAACCCATGATACCAATAATAACAAACCCCCACCACACAAGGAAACAGACACTGAACAAGCCAGTCTCCTAAGGAAACACGAGAAGACACTAAACAAAACTAAATCTCAGCAGTGTGACTCACGATTACTTAAGGAGGAAACTTCCTCAAGAACAGACCCTAAAATCCTAAGGGAAAACGATCGGCAAGTAAAATACTACAGAAACGGAACTGATCCCGAAATCTTCATAATCCTCTCGCCACCAGAGGGAAGGACCAACATGTCGAATGAACGAACTAAGGCAAGGAAGGAAGCACCAAAACCCCCCAGTTCAAAGCCCCCTGAAGGAGAACATACCAGAAGAGATTCAGGCCATGCAACCCCTGTTCATTCTTCACCCTCGAGAGGACCCAATCGGGAAAGATGAACAAATTAAAACAAGCAAGTTTGGACAGTAGCTGTAAGGAGGAACGCATCATCAACCCCAGGTTCAAAGGCCGAATCTTCAAGCAACTTCAAAGCCGGATCTAGAAATGCCTGGCTATACGTGGGAAAACTGCATGAAACAAGAACCGCAGAAGATATAACACGACATTTGAAAGACGGAGGAATCCAAGGAGGCATAACATGCAAAGAGTTGACAACTCTGGGTCGCAATAAAGCTTTCCTGATTGGAATAGACTTTCAGGAAAAGGAGAAAGCTTATGAACCGTCCTTCTGGCCAAAAGACGTTACCGTGCAAAGATATCGATTTCGTCCCTCACACGTCACGGTGACTCGATCAACAGAGGATAATAAAATGGGTACCAGCCAAAAGCTGACCGTCCTACTGTGGAACATCGAAGGATTGAAAAGCGTAGCAACGATCTCTGCTAGTCAAGTACTTTTCACAAGTGATATAGTTATCCTAACAGAAACCTTTCTAACTGAACCCATGGATGTTCCGGACTACTACGGAGTGCACGCTCTGGCAACCCAAAAGCAGGAAGGCCGACCCTCAGGGGGTGCCTACTGTCTTTATAACAACAAAATGGGCAAAGTAACGAAAACACACACAGAGGACAACATGGTTATTGTCTTCACAACAAATATCATAATCGTAGGACTTTACATACAGCCACAATCATCAGTGGAAGATGCGTTTGAGTCAGTTGCCCGAGCAGTCTCTCTAATCGAGTCTGAAGACAATGTTATAATTGCTGGGGATCTAAACTGCAGGCTAGGCAAGCCAGACCATAAAAGCGAGTTAATCTTCAATCTAATGAGAGAAGAGAATTTCAAACTGGTAAACAGCAAAGACCTTCTAACGTATTTTGCGCACAACGGTGCAAGTACCATAGATCTAGTGTTTATCAAGGGAAGTTCACTAAGCTCTATATCACAAGCTGGACTCTGGTCGTCGGCGAACACACCGCTCAGGAAGCACATTCCCATTAAGACATACATTGAAATCAAATCAACAGTGAAGGAAACACAAAATACCAACACGGCACGCGCACTGGCGAGAAAAATAACTGAAAGCAGGACGGAGAATTTACGGAAGGGTGCGGAGGAAGCGATGCACCTCCTTAAAACCAACAACCTCGATCTTGCTGTGAAAGACAGCATGAGGTCAGTCACCGTCCCCTATAAGAAAACACATGCGAAGCCATGGTTTGATAGGGAATGCTATGAACTAAGACGTATAACACTGCATGCCCTCCATAAAGCGAGATATAGTGGAAAAACAGAGGACATTAAAGAATACTCAATGAAACGCAAAAAGTACAAAGTCACTCTAAAAGATAAAAAACGACATCATCAAGAACAAGAAGCAGAACAATTGGTCGAAGAAGCGAACAGAGACAGTCTTAAAACAGAACAAAGTCCCTCAAACCACGACAATACAAATGGTTGTGTGGGAAAACCATTTCTCTATTATGATGTTGTTGGTAGTTGGTTTTTGGGTATAATGTGCTTGCAATGTGTTGTTTTCTACATGATCGAATTTCTTTGGATTAGAAGTAAATGTGAACCTTTCAGCGCGTATTGGTGTGGGACAAGTCAACTGAGTTCCGTTTTGAGTGATTCTGTTGCGGTTCGTGATAAAATTTAGCGTAGTCTCATGAAAATATTGATTGTAAATTTTGTAACGTTAAATGATGTGATGGAAATGTAAGACGTACGGCGAATCATTTTTGAAATTATCGTGTGTTATTACGGATTGATTGCATTTCCTGTCAGGAAGCTGCGATCGTCATGGCTGCGGAACATCAATTCTTTTATGAAGATGAAGTTTATAGAATTAACAAGAAAGGGAATATTGAATTTGGTATGGTTTTAGAGAACTCTGAACTTGTTAGCAGTGATGAAAATTCAGATGTGGAGGAAGGAGGTAGAATGAAGAAAGGACATATCCGTGTTGCGTGGCATCCAACCGGAGTGGAAGTTATATCTGAGAGAAAGGTAATAAAGTTATATATTTTTTATGTTAATGGTAACTGCAGGATGTGTTTAGCCACAATATTATGAAATTAATGTTTACTGCTCCCTGCTAGCATGATTTTGACTGTTGTCACTTTTTTAAACCATTTATTTAAATCACGAATAAAGTAGATTGAACCTGACCACATTCGTGGGAATGTTTGCTTATTTGCGGGTTGACTTCACTGTGCGCGCGTGTGTGTATGCGTGTGCGTGCGTGAACTCTTCTGTTTATCTTTTCTGTTTACAGTTTTGAGTGATGTCTAATTAAAGGTCGTTGAGAAGATAGTTTTGAAGTATCTGGTGAGAATTGTTGGCTGAAATTTGAGTAGTAGCAGGCTGTCCAGTAAAGGCTGTGGTGTTATATGGTAATATTGATATAACTGCATTTGGTTATGTTTCGTCGGTTTGTTCATTTTATTACCAATTATATCAGTTCCTTATATTTACCATTCAGGTTACACTATGGCAGTTGCTTTTCTAATACATTAATTGTACTTGAACTATATGGCTGTCTGTTCAATCGGAATGCCATACATGTAAGTGCTGGCCTGCAGTCCAAACGTGATCAGTGTTATCGTGTCTCAGCCTCAACTCGTTGGGTGAAACCCAGTGCTGGCACATAGCCTACTCCTGTCGAATAGAATCAAGAGGTCTGCTCAAGACTTAACGTCCCCATGCCGTGGACAAATCACCATCAACAGTGTCATATACCCTCATTCCATATGAGCACTGCAGAGAGGTTTAGAATTTAATCCACCTGATTTGATAGCTGCTGTCGCTTAAGTGTGGCCAGTATCCAGTATTTGGGACAGACAGGGTTCAAAATCCACTGTTAGGGTTCAAAATCCACTGTTGGCAGCTCTGAAGATGGATTTCTGTGGTTTCCCATTTTCACACCAGGCAAATGCTGGGGCTGTACCTTAATTAAGGCCACGGCCGCTTCCTTCCCACTCCTAGCCCTCCTAGTCGTGCTTCCCTTTCCTGTCCCATCGTCGCCATAAGACATATCAATGTCGGTGCGACATAAAGCTAATTGAAAAAAAAATTCCAGGCTTTTGGTATGCAATCTAGTGATTAGAAATTGTATAGGCCTACCTCCCCTACCCTGCAGGCCAACATTCTGATGGTGAATTTTTTTCGACCCACAGGACTCGAACTGGCTAACCACAGTGTCAGACCATTTAGACTTCAACACCTTAACGATCATGGCCACCAGACGGGCTCCAAACTAATATGTTGGTAAAATTAAGAATTTGTGGTTGCAGTCATCGTGCACCATAAATGTTTAATAGCAGTGAAATAAGCCCTTCTTGAAGGGTGTGCAGATAGTGTTAAACACTAATATATTGTAAGAAACCATTTTAAGATTTATTGAACTTCACAAGAACCTCGTTTATCCGGATTAAGTGGCACCGGAACTGATCGAGACGATCGATAATCTGGAAAAGCTAAAACCAAATACAGTACATGCTATATAATATGTTAACATAAGTTGTACATTAATACCTTTCTCAGTTGTACAAAAAAAAAAAAAAGAAATATATATATATATATATATATATATATATATATATAAGAACACTGTTCTTACATTTGTTTTATGCACTGAAATAATGTGTGAGCTTTTTCTGTTTTACATTTGTATAGCGTTTGCGCGCAGCACGATCACGAAGATGTTTTACTAACATCCAAGGATCAGTTCTGCCGGTGTGTTTTCAGTCTGGGATTCTAAATAGGCCATCAGTTTGTCCAGCTGCATTGTTGCACCTCCATGAGTCATTGTTTCTTTTGATGGAGCGCCGGTTTCCTTTTCAAATTCACCATCACTCGTCATTACCTGCCGAGGAAGAAAGGCAATAATTTATTCATCTGTCGTTACGCCATAGTCTGAATTAGTCATTTTTCAACCAGTCATCTACGTCCGAGCATCCGGGAATGCATGCACATGTGTCAAGAAACTCAGAAGAGTCCACGGTTTCCCATTCTCATACCTTTAATAGACCGTGGCCGACTTGCTTCCAATTCCTGTCCTTAACTATCCTGGCGGAAAAGACATTCAAGAAGAACCGACCCCGTGAAAGAAATAAAAGTAAAAATAAATTTTTATTATTTTTATCCAGATAAACCAGAGATCTGGATTAATGGGGGCCGGATAAACGAGGTTCTTGTGTACTAGCTACAAGCTTGTCTACAACAGGAGGAAGTTTCAGTTCTGGATGTATTGGGTATGCAGAACTATAAAGGATATGAATTGCAGCTAAGAGCTCAATTTATTTCACAATATCTTCAAGAGAATCAGTACCACAAAGCATAAACCTTCAATACTATTTGTGTCTACCTGGAGCTACAAAGAATGACAACCTTGAACTGGAATGACATAAAATTTAATACTGTTTGACCTGAAGCTACTTGGGACTGGACAGGGATCAGTGAACAACTTCTCTCTCAACATCCTCGTCACCTACCTGGACCACGTCTCCCGGGGGGACTGTCTTGCATTGGAGGGCATGCCGCAACATCAGAAGTCAGTAGCAGAGGCATATCCCGAGACAAAACTGCGCTCTTCTTCCAGACGCGAGAAAAGCACTTCGCAATCCTCATCATGCGAAAATTCGACTGACCGCCAGGCGGACACCTCTCAGCAGCATCCGCTTCACATGGCGCAGGGCCAGCCAGACCTATCCATTCTTCAGCACTTACAGACCATCCAGCAAAATCTAGATGCCCTGGCACTCAACCATACCACCCTGGCGCAGCGAGTCGCTACTCTTGAAACAGACGACTACTCGCAAATGAACGACACCGTCCAGGAGAACCAACAGCCTCTAAACCCGCATATCCAGGGGTTGCAGTGGCGCTCTCTACGACCATTCGAGTATACATCAGGATGGGTGGGCCCGGATCCTCAACGGGTACACCAACTTGCCTTGACGCTTCCAACAGCAGCTGGTCGTCACCTCCGCCGACAGGGATCGTCACGACATCAAGACCGTCCTGTGGGGTCTCAGCGCCTGGGAACATCTCGACGGCGCCCAGCAGAGCTACTTCGCGACAAGAGCCAATCTCCTGTATGTCGCTATAAACAAAGGTTGGCAAGCGGCGATACAGCTCGACGCCGCCACGTCGGAGACCCTCGCATGGACCCTGGAGGGATTCTCATTTCAACCATAGCCGCGCCGCACCCCGGTCACCCGCGGAAGGGCACTTGGATGGGGCCGCGGAGCACGAGGGGGCGCGGGAAAGTGAAGCACCCAAGCCGGAAGATGGATGCGGCGCTCCAGGCCAGGACCAACCCATCCACCCTGGCCCCAACGCCTGCATTGGTGACCAGATGGCTGACGGGACTGTCTCCACCTTCACCACCATCCTCTGGCCGCAGCAGAAAGAAACCACTCCAACGAGGACGACACCTTTGTCGCCCATGTGTACATACTCTACCAAGATAATGACATTTTCGGTTTTGTACCTTTGTATCTTTTCCATTGCTTTGTATTGTTTTGCAAAGTGGTTTCACCACGCCTTTGTATAATTTATAATAAAAGCACCGTGGCATCACAGCTTCCCTGGGTGTCACCGCTGATTCTCGCCAGCTCGCGGCTGCGCCAGTGCTGCCTCCACCTCGTACACGCGAGGCTGGCTCGTCTGTAAAAGGAGCCGAGGGATGTTCACTGGTGCAGTTGTGTGCTGGATGGGGATCAGTGAACAGTGTTGTGGCACACAATAATACATAATCATTTAAATGTAAAACAAAAAGGAAATAATTAATTCTGTGTTTAGATTTATCAAAATAAGTTAAAATACACAGCAATTTTCCAGGTGTTGCAATAAATATTTCCAGTAGTGTATATACAATCCATATCACTTTCTCTCCAGCTCTGGGTCTTTCTGAGAATGTTTACCAACTTCCTGATGAGCTAGGAAGTTCAAACTTTGCACACACATTCCCTCTAGATAGTAGTTTAACTCAAAAATCATAAAACTGACCTAAGTTTGATGGAAATTATTTAAATAATAATGCTTCATGCACATCTCTCTCATTTCCCATCGCTCGCACCGTCTCACTTACATGCAAGTGCACTGCCCTACCTTCATACCTATTTCTTCAAACAACAGCTAATGTTGGCACTTTTCTCTTATCAGGCAGTCCTAGATCTAGCAAGTAGCGGTTAATGAATTGTATCCTTGAATTTCATTGTAATTTTTGTCCTAAATGGAGGATAATAATTGCTTTCATGCAAATCAACAGTAAAATTAGCGGTAAATTAATAAATCCCATTATTAAGAGAGAAATGTAGATATGTAACTAGGGCGGCTATTTCACTGTAGACACGGCTCTCTTCTGTGGCATATCGCTTCATCATGCCATCTTTTGTTTACTTCCTCAGGTCCAGGGCTTGCACCAACAAATGGAAGTGCTTTGTCTTTGAAATCACAATATCTTTGTCCATCATGCCCGGCACGTGCAGTTCAAATGTGAAAATGGAGGTGAAAAGTATATCCAAAATAACACAAAATGATTTTTGTTTAAAGAAATATAGCATGATCCCTTTACCAATAATTATTTTAATTAGAGTTATAAAAACTCAACTCGCCCCACCAAGTAACATCAAGCAAAGGAAAGCAAAGCAAAGAAGTTCAGTGAAGTTTGAGTGAGTATAGACTTCACACACAAAAGTGTTACGTGACCAAAAATCATACTGAGGCGTTGTGATGTAGAATTCATAGTTGTAATGTAGTGATGTGTATATACTGTATATATATATTTATTTATTTGTCTAGTAATAATGCTATTTATTAATTTACAGCAAATTTTACTCTTAATTTGTGTAAAAGCTCCATTTAGACCAAAAATTATAACAAAAATTTTGTGGATACGATTTGTTCACGTACCCCCATTATTGTGCTGCTAATAGCTCAACAGTAGGCTTCAGTCTACTTTCGTTTCCATATGATGTTGACAACCACTGCATGAAATGGACAAAGGAATTGAATTAATTCTTCACACGCAGTGTGTAATCATCGTATTAGCTTGTGGAGAGTAAAAGGGATAGGCAGGTAAACGTCATCTACTGCTGCCAGTGATAGGATTTTGAAGCAAATATGACAGAAAAACCGGCAGATAACTTTGGTGGAGTTGAAGCAGGAGTAGGAGGAGGCTTCTGGTGTTGTGGTTTCTAGTAGAACTATCAGAATGGGACTACCTGCTAGATGACCACGAAAGAAGTCCCTTTTGACAGCAAGAATGAAGAGAGGTCGCTTAGAATTGGCCGAGGAACATGACCAGTGGATGGAAGAAATATGGGTCATCCTCTCAGGGCCGGTTCTACCACCTACTGGTAAAGTAGCGCGTAATTTGCCCTCCACGTAAAAGGCTGTTTCCGTTCGACCACTCCCAGGTAGCGATATCGGCAGCATAAATCGTCGTTACCCGGTGCGTAATTTATTGGCCACTTCGAGGACCCGATAAGACTTTACCTGCCGGGCAAGTTTTGAGAGCTGAACATTATTAGCTGTATTTCTGGTGACATACAACTGAAATTAGCTTAGTATACTGAAAAAAAAGCATTATACTCTAACAGTGATCGATATTGTATTGCAGGATTTTGAACATTAATGCTTCCTTAGAGTTGCAACGGTTACACCAGCCTCTCGCATTGATAGCGTAGGGAACACATTTTACACGTCAAGCTTTCAAAAATAAACTCTAAAAGGATATAAAATCGAAACCTATTTGGAAATAATTTCAAATGAGATTTAACGTTATACTTTTTCAGTTTTCAAACTCCAGGTATAGCTTGTTGCTATGTAGCCATATTACCTCAAGGTACCTCGTAGCGTAGTTGCTAACGCGCTCAGTTCATAATACGAGGTATTCAGGTTCGAGTCTTCATTATGACGAATCCTTTTTTTTCTCATTATTACCGTTGTATTAATCTGTATGCCTCTTTTCATACGTTCTTTTGTTAATAACATATTTCATTGAAATGTTTAATCACAATATTATGTCTACTAGGAAAATGCTTTATATGTGTGGTACTTATAGATAGTGATGATACGATTAATATAGCATACCGTATAGGACTGTCGCCCAGGTAGCAGGTTCCCTATCAGTTGTTTACATAGTCTTCTTGTAAATTATTTCAAAGAAATTGGAAACTATTCCATTCCCTAATTCCACTTCCTATGATGGATATTTACCCCGATTAGTTCTTTAACAGTACAGTACCTTCCAACTTTATCTTCATAAACATTAGAATGAAATGCATTATAAATAAATGGAAGCATGTGGAACTAAACGAGGTCACAGAGCTAGTTGCAAATAGAGCATCGTGGAGATACTTAATCAATTCACAGAAGCCTGCAGATAGAATGCTCAAAGTCATTAAGTCCGTAAAGAAGATGTTAGGTGTATATATGTATATGGAAGCGCGTGAAAGAGTTACGAACAACGGTAGGGAACGAAAATATTTGTTAATGTAAATTAGAAATACGATGAAAACCTGCGTACCTTCTATTACGCAGCGAGCGATTTGACCTATCTACTACGAGAATACTTTCCAAAAACGCTGCTTGACATGACAGGTTATAACTGGCATAAGAAAATGTAATCTCGAGATTTTAATCCCAATTAGGTATTGATTTTGAAGCTCATAGATTAAAATCACGAAAGCTTGACATAAATAGTTGTCCATAACTCTTAAGACTCCCCTTATTAGGCTTTTTGAAGATAATCAACAGATGCAAGCACAGGGAAATAAGACAATCGAATTGAGCTTCATACATCTGACGATAGATAGCAGCACAGTCGCTGAAAATCAGTCTAGCCAACTCCGTATATCGGTGTCTAGCTCCTGGTAGCTACCCAGCGCTTGCGCGGAGGTGGTTGCACGCAACGCAAAGTACCAGCTGCTTTACACCCCCAGGTAGTTTACCTCCCGGGCAGCTGCCAGCCACTTTACCAGCAGATGGTAGAACCGGCCCTCAGACGAGTCAAAATTTAATCTCAGAGGAAATGATGGGAAAATATTTGTTCGTCGTTGGAGTGGGTAAGAATAAATTTCTGCCTGAATGTCTGGACACAATAGTGAACTTCCTAGAGTGTGTGATGGTCTGGAATTGTATTTCAGTTCAAGGAGTGAGTGCATTACATATTGTTGAAGGAACAATAAATACTGATGCATAGGCTACATAGAAATTTTATGAGGAAGTTTGTAAGCAATAGTGGAGCAGTTTGCATCACCAGAAAACTGCATATTCCAGAATGATTCTGCACTATGCCCTCTTAGAGCCAGGAGCCGATCTGGTCGGCCGCTCACCATCAGCTGGAAGAGGCCAGAGCTCTGCCTCCACTCTACTACTGTAAAGTGCCAGGCTGTTTTCAGTGGAAATACATGCATTTTAACATTCGTGTATAGCTATCGGTGTATGGCAAATACCGGCAAGAAATTTTCTACATATCGACTACGTAGAATGAACAACTAGTTTAGAGTGATATAAAGAGTCAAAAACGTTTTATTGTTGATTTATAGTTGTCGATAACGTTTATTTTTAGGAAGAGAAAGACATTTTCACACTTTCTCTCCCAATATCTACTTTGAATAAATCATTTACGGTACAAAACATTATACGTAATTATGTATAATGTATTTATAAATAAAATTACATAGAATAACTAATTTGAACGAGAAAAATAAAAAACATAAAAAATAAAAATTCAAACATGTCGCTAGTAAAAACAAGACAATTTTACTCACCGATAATATTCACGTATATGTATCGATGTATGGCAAATACTGACAAGAAATTTTATACTTGCAGAAAAAACAGTATAGGCCTAAAAATAATTCTGAATTATTAAATAAGTAAAAAAAGTTGATATTATAGTTTGTTTTCAGAAAATCATTTTCTCGTTTTCGGTTGTAGTATCTATTTGAATAAATAATTTTACAATACAACAGATTATACTTAATTAAGAAATATATGGCGCTAAACCCCTGATTTGCTTTGGCCTACTAAGCGACCGCTGCTAAGTTCCTTTACCTGCAGTTTACGAGGTGAGTCATGGTCAGTGAGACGGATCCTCTCAGTAATTATTCTTGGTTTTCTAGATCGGGGTCGCCTTTTCACCCTCAGATCTCCTCAATTACAATCACTTAGGGTCACTTGGATTGAGTAAACCTCGAACCAACCCTCAGGACCAGGCGAAAATTCTTGACCTGGGCGGGAATCGAACCCGTGACCTACACTTGGCCTGCGGGGACCGGCATTTACGTAAAGATATAGGACTGTATGCAACTATAAGATTGAGCAGAGATAAAGTGAAAAGTAAATTGAAGTATGATATGGGCGGAGAATCAAACGGAGGGGAATGTTTAGGTCCAAGAACTTCCTTGAAGGAGACAGGAGATTGAGGAATGTTGTCAGGTTCATTGGGACAAATTTCCACAAAATGTTCTCCAGAGACATCATCATATTCGTTATCAGTTATCACTAGTTTCATCTACCACCATATTCAGAGTAGCGTTAGTGCCGTTGGAAACAATTAAATGTCTCTTCTTTAGCTGCGGTGATTCCGCGGATGTGTCCGGTATAATTTCGTCGCTACCCTCTGAATTAAATTCCCTATCGCTATACGATAAATCATCCGCGTTAACGTCTCATTGTTCCAAATACTGCATTAATTTATCGACATCAATACCTGCTGAAAAAATATCACGTGAATAACTTGACATTTTGTGGTCACAAATCTACTCGCTGCAAGGAGCAATCTCTTACTGACCGTTTAGCGGTATTTGTAAACACAGGAAACGACTCTTGTGAAAGCTAAAACACCCTCTTAGAACTGCCAAAGCAAGGTGAGGCACACAATAACGTGTAGCCCTTTTAATACAGGTTGTATTAAAGGGTTGCCTCAAAATTATGTATATCACAGAATTTTAAACCGGCCGATGTAATCGGCTCTGGCAACTTCCGACTGGATCGTTGAAGGCCGACCAGATCGACTCTGGCAATTTAAAGGGCGGGTGCTAGCACTACCGCCTGACACCAAGAGAGTTAATGTTTTCTGGGTCACCTAATTTATATTTTAATCTAAAGAAATCTAAGAACAAACCATTTCCACCATATTTGAAATGTTTCCTCGAAGATCAAGGAATTCCTACCTTCACATGGCCAGGAAACAGCCCAGATCTCAACCCCATTGAGAACTGCTGGCACAGAAGAAACTAAGAAATAAAAATGAGTTGGTAGAAGCCATCTGTGTGGTTCCATGGGATTTCAGCCAACCAAATTACAAATTTGGTACTTTCGATGCCTAGGCGAAGTGATGCTGTGATAAAAGCGAGGGGTGGCAACACAAAATATTAATCCAGCCATATTACCAATGAATAAGACTTGTTGAAAGTGTGTGAAGAGCTCTGAGTAATTAAAACATTTTCACTTTATACCTGGTAGCTTATTAATTATTATGTTATTTTAAAGTGTTTCTCTAATATTGCAAACTTTTACTTAACTTAATCAGAAATATATGTAAGCCTAGTGTGTATCAAATATTTGTTTAGAGATAAAATAGCTCAGGGTATACTTATTTACTGAAGTACTAATAAATATTCAAACATTGGCATATTAAGACTGCATATCAAGAGTAAAACATATTTGTAGATGATGCAATAAATATTTCCAGTACTGTAGATTTCATGTGGGGATTAAATAGGGGAGGGGCACAACTCATTGCGTTTTTATGCACTGTATGACTTATGTCATTTGTTTTAAGACTGCTGCTATGAATTCTTAATTGTTTTGATATCTAGAATTGGCTCATTTCTTTCTGTGAAAAACTTCAGATTTGATGCATTTGCAGGAAAAAGGTACAGTTTTGAAAATTATCTACACCATCTTGTTATGTCTGATTTATTTCCTACAATATTCCCTTTTACCCTGTTTTGTCTTCAACTTGTTTTTGAAAAAAAATATCTTGTTCAGGATGTTTGGAATTCTAAAAGATTCTTTTTTTTGGGTTATACAATGAGAGCATTCAACTAGGAACAGGTTGTGCTGTTTCATCGAGGAGTGTGAGAGTCATTGCTGTGTTGGCTGAAATCAGCAGTGGTGATGCAACCATTTATTTAATTGGTGTTCATCAAATGACAAAAAAAAAAAAAAAAGTGAAGATACAAATTATACACTAGAGCAGCGGTTCTCAAAGGGTATGCTGTGAAATTGTTGGACTGTGCCGTGAAAAAATTGCTTGTGTATTCAATATCTTAGTAATACTGTTTGTTAATATTACAGATCAGCATAAGCCTACATGTACTCATAAAATAAGATGCTCTTTTAATAATATTATACCGGTACTATTATTGCAGTTTAGTGGGAAATGTGGGCTTGTTTACTTTTGCACAACTGTTCGATGCAGGGAGGAATCGTAGACAAACACATCCATAATTCTTGGTCTGCAGAAAGAAGTTGCTCACGTTTCTTATTTTTAATGCAGGTCAGTGCCAAAAATTCCTGTTTGGACAGATATGTTGTAAACTGTATTAATATAGATATGGCATGCTCCGATAACATTGAGAACTCTCTTTTCACTGAAATCCGGAACTATAGTAGTGTTTCTTCCCTAAATTTCAGCTTCAAATTTTGGTCGGCTTGAAGTTCAGCCAATTCTTCTGCTTCTTGTAATGGTAGATGTTTTGTGTCCTCAGTTGTAACGGGAAAGGAATTGCTAACCCAGTTGCATTCGTTCACACTGAGCATAGGAAAATATTCTTGCAGTTTATTCTTCAAAACAGAAACATGTGTTCTGAAATCAGACTGGAACAGTTGTCTGTAACAGCTGTGAGAAGAAACATTTCAAGATCACTTTTTTCATCTTTTGACTTCCACAGTTGAATTTTTCTTAAGAAGCCATTCCGCTTGTCAGTTGATGTAAGTATATTCTCTTTCTTTCCTGGCATACTGGCATTGAGATTATTCAAATGTCCAAAAATATCAGCTAGGTATGCAACTTAGGAACACCAAGTTTCGTTGCTGTGTTTCTTTTTTTTTGCTATTTTGCTTTACGTCGCACGGACGCAGGTAGGTCTTATGGCGACAATGGGATAGGAAAGGCCTAAGAATGGGAAGGAAGTGGCCGATACCTTAATTAAGGTACAGCCCCAGCATTTGCCTAGTGTGAAGATGGAAAAGCATGAAAACCGTTTTCGAGGCTGCCGACAGTGGGATTCGAACCCACTATCTCCCGGATGCAAGCTCACAGCTGTGCGCTCCTAACCGCATGGCCAACTCTCCCGGTGTGTTTCATTTACAAGTATCTCTTTAGTTTGCTTTGACCCATACATTCATTGCTTATTTTTATGCCACGTTCAACACACTCAGGAAGTTCACGATTTCCAGATTCAGTAAATGTAAATCCGAAGCTTAAATAAGAATCCTGATACCTGCGCACAGCACTAGACGAACTGCTCTGCTGTAGAAGTAGCTTCTTGCTGACACTTGCTGCAGTTGATTTACTTGTTCCATTTTCACTCTGATGTTCTTCACTGCTGTTTAATTGTTGACATTTAATGAAAAACTTCTCCAAATGACAACACAATATCTGTATATTTACTTAAGTTTTATTACAACACCAAATATGATATAGATGTTGATTCCATAGGGAACCTAAAACATTTGTCCCGAATGAGTAAATTTATAATACCAATATAAATGATCCGTTATTGGACATTATAAATTTTCCAGCTAACTCATTCCTGGTTGCCAGCGTTTTGCCCCCTTGTGCTAGGTTGGGCTCATCAGTTGGTACCTAGCACACCCACCAAGACGCTGGCTAGTGCATACCGTGGAGGCCACTGCATAGTCTACTTGGAGCCACCAGCAGTGCCAGTGCACTATGAGAGACTTTACCAAAAAATTGATGCCTGCCTGGCCATCAGATGATATAGATGTTGATTCCATAGGGAACCTAAAATATTTGTCCCGAATGAGTAAATTTATAAATGGTCCGTTATTGTACATTATCCATCTGAAATGCTTCCAGCTGGTTCTGAAGAGTCGTCGTCTATATGGAAGAGTCTGAACTGTCTGGGGTCGGTCGATCTAAGAACAATATGAAGAAGTGGGGTCTATCTGAAGAGTCAACCCTCTGTGCCTGCGGAGAAGAACAAACCATGGCGCACCTAATTAATTGCAACTCCTGCCCTCTCTTTTGCACCATGCAAGATTTGGTGAAGGCCATACCAAATGGTCGAGATCTTGCCAAATTCTGGTCTGATATGATATAATTGTTACTTGAATGTACCTCTAGTTTGTTTTCACCAGTTAGGCCTATCTCTCATTCTTAATTAATAATTTATATGATATATTGCTTCTGGTATGAATAAATAAATAAATAAATAAATTGGACATTATACATTTTCCAGCTAACTCATTCCTGGTTGCCAGCGTTTTGCCCTCGTGTGCTAGGTTGGGCTCATCAGTTGGTACCTAGCACACCCACCAAGACACTGGGAAATAGGAATGCTTTAGCTGGAAAATTTATAATGTCCAATAACGGACCATTTATATTGGTATTATAAATTTACTCATTCAGGACAAATATTTTAGGTTCCCTATGGAATCAACATCTATATCGGCTGATGGCCAGGCAGGCATCAATTTTTTGGTAAACAGACAGAGTCTCATAGTGCATTGGCACTGCCAGTGCTTCCAAGTAGCCTATGCAGTGGCCTCCACGGTATGCACTAGCCAGCGTCTTGGTGGGTGTGCTAGGTACCAACTGATGAGCCCAACCTGGCACATGGGGGCGAAACACTGGCAACCAGGAATGAGTTAGCTGGAAAATTTATAATGAACAATCATCATCATCATCCTAAACCATCTCCAGTTTCCCGGGTGTGGTATATGAGCCTCTTCCATCTCATCCTGTCCTTGTACCATTCCTCCTCCACCAACTTGTCCCAATCATGACTTCTCAGCAGTACATCGTTCTTAACTAAATCTATCCATTTCTTTCGTGGCCTTCTCACGGGTCGTCTTCCTTCTACTTTTCTGTCAAATTCCTTCCTTGCAGTTCTGTTTACTGGCATCCTCTTCATGTGACCAAACCACTTCAGTCTTGATATCTGAATCTTATTGAGGAGAGAATCATCTATTCCTACTGCTCTAATTTTCTCATTCCTAATCTTGTCTTTCCTGGTTTTCTGGATCACAGTGCGTAGGAATTTCATTTCAGCTGCTTGAAGTTTGGAATTATCTCTATTGGTCAGTGTTGTGGTTTCGAGCAGTAGCGTAGCCAGGATTTCAGTTTGGGAGGGGGGGGGGCATTGATCCAGAATTTTTTTTTTTATAGGTGTCCAAACTTCCAGAGTTTAGGTGGTGTAGAATACCTAAAAGGAAATTAGTGTCCTTGGATCCAAGTAAAAGTGGTGGATTCATGCGGATTCCGGAAGCTAATAGTAATCTTTTTCTTCCAAACCCACCCCCGCTTTTCCCCACATCTGTGGGGTCGCAGGTGCGAACTGTGCCGCACATGTGGATTTGGCCCTGTTTTACGGCCGGATGTCCTTCACGCCGCCAACCCTATATGGAGGGATGTAATCACTGTTGTGTGTTTCTTTGGTAGTTGGTAGTGTAGTATATTGTCTGAATATGAAGAGGAAAGTGTTGGAACAAACGCCTAGTCTCCGAGCCAGCAGAATTAATCAGACGCGATTAAAACCCCCGGCCCAGCCGGGAATCAAACCCGGCACCCTCTGGCCCGAAGGCCTCAACACTGATCATTCAGCCAATGAGTCGGACTCCGGAAGCTAATATTAATATACGTTATATATAAAATGCTTAATAAAAGTAGATTAGTTTAAACTCCTGGGGTGTCTGGACTCCTTGGACGACAAACCTCCCCTCCCCGGCTACCTCTGCTACTCCCATCCCAACGTAACTGCAGCATTACATATATTCCGAGTACAAGTGAAATGAATGCAAGAATAAACATTGTGAGTAAAGGTGCAATATTCTGGTTTAGAATAAATACGGTAATGTTGTTATAATAATGGTCATGTGATAAGCAATACAGAAGTGACATTTTATACAAATAATGCGGCAAAGAAATACACACACATCGAATACAGGTTTCTCGCCTTTCTTGTCCAAGGCTAGATGATGAAGGCAAGAGAATGATGGCCCACCGTGACTCGTTATTCCGACATTATAAACAAACCCTAGATGACACAGACTTCGAACCTTATTGCATCTTAAAACATCGCACAAAGCAGTTAATCAGAAATAAGAAATGTGTCTATTTCTGGAATTTAGCTAAGAACTTTAATTCTAATCGCGCATGGGACCAACTTAGTGCTCTGGGAATAGGAAAACACCGAGACAGACGACTTCTGACATTCCACTTGATGAACTGAACGATTACTTTAGTAGAATAAATATTCAACCTTCCCCAATTAACTACATCGACTCACCGCCCTCCCCTCCAGCCAATCCGCCATTCACAGTGTCACAGAAAATCAGGTTTAAAAGGCTTTGCATTCCATTAAATCAAAGGCTACAGGTGTAGGTGATTTTCCTATTACTTTTATACATAACATTATGGGTGCTGTCCTGCCTATACTACTGATGCACATACTGAACTACTGTTTACTAAATGGAAATTTCCCTACTGTCTGGAAAAAAGAAAAATATTATACCGGTACCTAAGAGTTTAAACCCATAATCACCCTCTGACTATCGTCCTATGTCTATACTCCCTGCGTTTTCTAAAGCCTTTGAACGTTTAGTAAATGAGCAAGTTCTGGAATACCTAAATCAAAATGCTCTTTTGAACCCTTTGCAATCTGGATTTAAGAAGGGTCACAGTACCGCGACAGCACTTTTGAAGGTTACTGAAGACATTAGAAACGCTATGGACAAAGACTGCTTACTATATTTATCCTTCTTGACTTCAGTAGCGCCTTTGACACTATAGTAATTCCGAGTATGATAAAGAAAATGAAACTGCTAAATTTCGACCTGGCTGTGCTTAAGGTTTTTAGGTCTTTCTTGAGTAACCGTCAACGGCGTGAAATAGTAAACGACAAGGCCTCTAAATGAAAAATGAAACTCAGTATTGCCCCACAGGGCGGTATTCCAGGGCCTCTAATTTTCTGTATTTATATCAATGTCATACCATCTGTGACAGGAAATAACACACACCACCTCTATGCTGACGATCTTCAAATATATTGACACTACAAGACAAGATATTAACAATGACCTCCGATGACTCACTATATATGCACAACGAAACTCTCTTATACTAAACTGCACAAAATCTCAGGCAAACATAATTGGATCACGAAAATTACTGAGCTGCTCAAACAATGTCGCAATCCCGCCTATCCTACTGAATGGTAACATTATTCTCTACAGTAAAACGGTTAAAAATCTCGGCGTAATGATGAACAAAACAGTTGATTGCTCTGATCACACTTAAGAAATACGTAAAAAGATTTTTGGAGTGCTTCACCCTCTTAAACGGCAGAGGAATGTATTTCCATTTGCGCTACAGGCCAAACTTATACAGACACTCATTCTCCCTATTCTTGATTATTGTGACGTCGTTTTAGTTGACACGACGAGAGAAGAAAAACTTAAACTTCAACGAGCACTGAATTCCTTCCTGCGATTTATTTACAACATCGGGTAAGATGTTCATATCACCCCATACTATCAGGCTGTCTCATGGCTGATGTCTGATAAACGTCGGCAGCTACACACTTTAACGATGGTGTTTAGAATGGTAACTGAAAGTTGGACATGTACTGTATATTTCTTCTAAATTCATCATTTATAATCATTTCACAACTTAAATACACGTTCTAGATTCATTCTTTCTATTGCACCGCACCCCACAAATAAAGTTTGTGGCGGCTGTCCCTAGATTATGGAATTCCCTGCCAGCTCAGGTCAGAGAAACTAGCTTTTTTTAATCACGATTTAAGGTCACCAACGAGACTACCTGCAGAGGACAGCTGACTTAATGGTTGAATATGAATGTGTGCGTGCCTGAGGATTAGTCATTTTTAAGAGTTTTTAATATTAATTAGTTTTAATATTAATTTAGTTAGTAATATATTTAACTTAATTTTCAATTCTATTAATTTATGTAGTTTTAACTATTGTAAGTATCTCAGTATTTTATTTAATATTCTGATTAGTATGTGGTTTAGTATACGAGAGGGCCTAGTGCCCTAACTTCGCCACTGTACAGAAGGCACTAATAAATAAATAAATAAATAAATAAATATAGAATGTAAAGCGTATGGGAATATATATTTTTTTAGTTGGTAAAGAAATATTTCGCGTCACAATATATGCAAGGTAGGGTTTACCTTGTCCAATTATTTTCCCTCGCGGTTAGGGCCGCGCAGCTGTGAAGATAGTGGATTCGAATCCCACTGTCGGCAGCCCTGAAAATGGCTCCCCGTGGTTTCCCATTTTCGCACCAAGAAAATGCTGGGTCTGTACCTTAATTAAGGCCACGGCCGCTTCCTTCCCACTCCTAGGCCTTTCCTATCCCACCGTCGCCATAAGACCTATCTGTGACGGTGCGACGTAAAGCAAATTGTTAATCAGTTTCCCTAAGTTACAGTTTTGTGACGCTAATATTTGTATGTATAATTTTTATTAATGCGCCAGAAACCAACGACACGGAGCTGTTGCCATTTCAACACCTTTTTTAAGGGCCACAGACCCTAGCCGGGATTTGAACCTGCGAACTCGGGCTCAGAAGGATAGTGACTCAACCAACTGAGCCACATGTAAAGGAGGCGTTTGTGATTATTGTTATAAATAGATGCCGTTAGTATTTTTACAAAGATTTTGTGAGGAGCATTTATTACGGCGTACGTTTTCCAACTGTCCTAAATGCACGAGGCCGGACAGAAGAACTAGCTGGAAGCTAAAGAGCCTTGCAGGGGTGTCGCTTCCTTCTCTGTTCACTTTTCCAAACCAAACTCCATGGCGTAACAGCCCCGAAGGGCCATCGCCTATCAAGCGACCGCTGTTCAGCCCAGAGGCCTGCAGATTACGAGTTGTCGTGTGGTCAGCACGACGAATCCTCTCCTCCGTTATTCTTGGCTTTCTAGACCGGGGCCGCCATCACACCGTCAGATAGCTCCTCAATTATAAACACGTGGGCTGAGTGTACCTCGAACCAGCCCTCAGATCCAGGTAAAAATCCTTGGCCTGCCTGGGAATCGAACCCGGGGCCTCCGGTAAGAGGCAGGCACGCTAACCCTACCCGCGGGGCCGGCTGGTTACTTTTAGGTCTCCTTATTTTAGGATTTGACTTAAGGCATCCTGCGTTCGATTCCCGGCACTAACAGAGTTAAGAAAGGCATGGGATGGAGAAGACACAACCTTGTTTGTGGGTGCAATAGAGTTGGCCTTGAGTCTTCCGTAATCGAAATATCTACGACCTGGAAGGTAGTCACCTTCATGGGGTGTAGTACCAATGTGGTTCTTTTTTTTTTTTTTTTTTTTTAAGAAGACAAATTAAATGAAAATTCTACTTCCTCACAACGAGAAACGATATCATTTTACGAACAGTTTCAGTAATGCAGCCGGTTTATGTTAAGAGTACAGAAGCTATGATTGTACATGGTAACAATCAAAACCATCAACATCTACTGAAGATGCGTCACCGCACTCGGTAGGAACGGCTTTTTTCGTATACACCGGGCGAGTTCGCCGTGCTGTTACGGGCGCACAGCTGTGTGCTTGCATCCGGGAGATGGTGGGTTCAAATCCCACTATCGGCAGCCTTAAAGATGGTTTTCCGTAGTTTCCCATTTTCACACCAGGCAAATACTGGGGCTGTACCTTAATTAAGGCCACGGCCCCTCCTTTCCACTCTTAGCCCTTTCCCATCGTCGCCATAAGACCTACGGTGCGACGTTAAGCAAATTCGAAATAAAAAATCTTTTCACAACCCCTTCCAGGGAAAAGTTGTATCCACGCTACTGGCCTCGACTTAAACCCCACCCACTGAAATTATTTTGTGGGTGCGCCACTGCATCCAGTCACCTTTTGCGGTACAAAGTAAGCCTGAAGAATGGTTGGATACTCAAAATACACTACCATAAATGACGCGGTTATGGCTCAAAAGTATAAAGAAAGGTAACGAGCGGGATCTAGTGTTTTAAGTAGAATCCATATCAATACAATGTGACTCCCCATTTATAAAATGTTTCATGCATCGACTGCGATTCAAGCCTGGGCCGTCCTGATGAGAAGATAGAACCATTGGAACTGAGTTATCACGCCCGCCAATTACGAAATATTTACCCGCACTTTTGATGGTGCAGTTATATAGGCCTACATATCGAACTTAGGCACGCATCTGCAATTGTCTTGCTACTGTTAGAATTTAAAAAAAAACTTTTTCATAACTTACCGGGGATGTACATAGTTTTGGCTTCTCAGTGACGAAACGGTTCTCTTCAAAAAAATTTACTTATATGGCACAAAATGGGGAAATGACGTACAGTTCAAAATCCTATCACAGTCTTCTCAACGCTGCAACTTAAACACAGCACATCTCTCAACCACGGTACAACCCGAGGATCCCTAGGACATTGTTGTTTCCTAGAACCGATGTGCAAAATCTGATACTATGTTGTAGGCTTGCAGCTGTTTCTGGCCGTGGCCCCAGTTATCTCGGTGGTCACGTTCCGGCCCCCAAATGAGTAATCCCTTAGTAATTGCCCTTTTCCTGTCCGGCTCCATGGCTAAATGGTTAACGTGCTGGCCTTTGGCCACAGGGGTCCCGGATTCGATTCCTGGCAGGGTCGGGAGTTTTAAATTTAATTGGTTAATTTCGCTGGCAGGGGGCTGGGTGTATGTGTCGTCTTCACCATCATTTCATCCTCATTACGACGCGCATGTTGCCTACGGGCGTCAAATCAAAAGACCTGCATCTGGCGAGCCAAACTTGCCCTCGGACCCTCCTGCACTGGGGCTTCTACAGGGAAATATTCCCGCGCATCACAATCCTAAGTGTTTTCCTTTCATTCAAGCAGTACAATTATGGAGAATTATGATTAGACCTATCGAGCCTTGCCAGTAGATTCTTTGTGCTACGTTAATTTAACATTTCGGCGTAAGTTTTTAAGTTGTTCATACCGTACGAAAAACAACGGCTGATCGTCGCTCTAGTTTCAGGAAATATTTTGTGGTGGGGGCCGGCCCCACTGGGTACCCCCCTTGGCTACGCCAGTGGTTTTGAGATTGTATGTAAGAATTGGTGTATAATAGGACTTGTTACAATGTCATTTTTGTTTTCATGGGTATTTGCTCATCCCACAGCAGGTGTCGTACCTGGTGGTAAAACTGAGTTGCCTTATTGATTCGATTGTTCACCTCATGTTTTGCTAGGTTGTCTTTTGATATAACGCTACCCAAATATTTGAAAACTGGAACGCTGTCCAGTTGGGCTTCATTTAACTTGACTATTGCTTCTGCTCCTTCCCCATACACTTTCATCACCACTGTCTTGGTCTTGCTGATGTTTAAACCATATTTCTTAAACTCCTCACTCCAGCTTTGCATTCTCTCTCCCAATTCATTTTCTGAGTCACTCCAGATCGCAACATCATCTGCAAATGTGAAGGCTTTGATATCTCTGTGTTCTTTCCTTTTAATAGATTTCATTACTACATCCATTACAATAATAAATAGAAGTGGTGACAGTGAGCTGCCCTGCTGCACTCCTCTTTGTTTCAAACCAGTCCGACAGACCACATCCTACTTGAATACAGTTTCTATTCCCACTATACAACATTTTCACTTTGTCTATGAGGCTGTCTCGCACTTGAAGTTCTTTCATGCATTGCCAAATTCTTTCCCTTGGTACACTGTCGTATGCTTTCTCAATGTCCAAAAATATTAGAAATAAAGGCTTGTTCTTCTCCCAGTATTTTTCCATTAGCATCCTAATTGCAAATATAAGGTCTGTAGTTGACCTTCCTGGTCTGAAACCATACTGCTCTTCTTCCAAAATTGGTTCAACAATATCTCTGATTCTGGTCTCTATTATTTTTTCCAACATTTTCAGGACATGAGACAGTAGTGTGATACCACGGTAATTAGTACATTTTCGTGGGCTTCCTTTCTTGAACAGAGGTGCAATGATGCCCATCTTCCAGTCCTCAGGAATAGTATTTTCCTCCCATATCTTGTTGAACAGTCTGTAGAGCCATTGGATTCCTGGAATTCCCGCTGCTTTCAGCATGTCTGCACTTAGTTCATCTATGCCCACTGCCTTTTCTTTCTTCATGATCTTCAGCGCATTTTCAACCTCAAGCCATGTAATTGGTGGTTCAGTTGTGGTTCCTCGACTTGGCTCTTCTCTATCCGTTGTTATATTTTCTGTATCTGCATTCAGCAGCTTTTCAAAATAGATCTTGAGTTCTTGTTTAATTTCTCCCTCTTGTGCCAGAGTTCCATCATCACGTTCTATTGCTTATATGGTCTCTTGATCCCTTCGCTTGTTTTTCACTACTCTCTATAGCAATTTCATATTTCCTCTACTATCCTCTTCCAGTTTGTCTGCAAACTCATTCCATTTCTTCTCTTTTTCTTCCCTTACGATGTTCTTTTTTTTTTTTTCTTATGCTATTTTGTTTTTCGTCGCACTGACACAGATATGTCTTACGGCGACGATGGGAGAGGAAAGGCCTAGGAATTGGAAGGAAGCGGCCGTGGCCTTAATTAAGGTACAGCCCCGGCATTTGCCTGGTGTGAAAATGGGAAACCACGGAAAACCATCTTCAGGGCCGCCGACAGTGGGGCTCGAACCCACTATCTCCCGATTACTGGATACTGGCCGCACTTAAGCGACTGTAGCTATTGAGCTTGGTACAATGTTCTTTACAGCAAGTTTCTTTTTCCTGTATACTCTTTGAAGTCTGTATTTCTTGTTCATTTCGTTCTTGTCATTGTTTTTGTTTTTCCTTGTCCAGTGCCTTCTTTATTTGGTTTCTTTCTTTCACCGCTATTTTCACTCTATCATTCCACCATGGTGTCTCCTTTTTTTCTTTTGATAGAACTTGTAACTCTACATAGGTTTTTGGCTTCTCCCACAAAGGTGTCTTTGAAGGCCTTCACTCTTCATTAATGCCTTCGGCAAAGTCTGTTGAATCCTTGGTTTGTATTCTTCCTTTATTTGGACTTCTTGCAACTTCCAAGTTTTAACCCTTGGTTTTTTTGTAATCATTTTCTGCATTTCATTAGTCTTATGTTTGAAGTCTACTACCAACAATCTGTGGTCACTCTCCATGCTTTCACTAGGGATGACCTTTACATCTGTGATGTACCTGCCACCATCTTTATTCATGATTAGGTAGTCAATCAATGTTCTATACTGGCCATCCCAACTGTACCTTGTTATTCTGTGACTGTCTCTTTTTTTGAAGAATATATTTTTGATTATAAGATCATTTTTTCTGCACAGATCTAATAGTTGTTCTCCTTCTGGGTTCCTTTGTCCAAATCCATGTGGACCAATGATGTTCTCGTACCGAAGTCTGTCTACCCCAACTTGCGCATTTAGCAACATTTTCCTCGTTAACTGTATCTTTATTTACTTGTAACTTCCAGGTCTTGCCGAAATTTCTCTTTGGCTTCCTCACTGCAGCCTGTCTGTGAGGCATACACTTGTATGATGGTGTACTTAGTGTTCTCCAGTTTCATGAACATTTTAATGATTCTATCACTTTTGCAGGTAACTTCAGCTGTAGCATCAGTCGCTTCGTTAATTAAGAATCCAACACAATTTTTCGCTACCTTCTCCTGTCCACTCCAGTATAATTTATATCCTCCACGAAGAGTCTTACTTCCAATCCCTTTCCATTTGGTCTCACTTAATCCCAATATTGATATTTTTCTTATATCCATCATGTCTAGGAGTTCTTCTACCTTTCCAGTTAATGATAGAATGTTCATAGTTCCAATTCGGTATTTGGATCTCTTTTTTATTTGGGGTTTTCTTTCAGAACAATGTATATCATCAGTCTTACGATCATCATACTTTACAATTGTCTGAGAGGACGTGTCAGTCCGGTCTATAATCTCCTTTCCGAGGCTCTTTTTTCTTATTGAAAGCGATTGTACTCAATACTCTCCTGCTGACTTGCTAGGCCTAATGCATAAGAGGATTTTCTTTCAGGGTTTACTCCCTTAGCCTTTGAGGATGCCTTACTCATCCTACAAGGCAGTAGGTTCCATCTGTACACCCTAGAAGGATGGGTTGCCTTTTCGCCATCTCCCCCGTACCAAAGTCCATCTTCTCCGCCGTAGATGCCGTTTGAGGTCTTCACCCTTAAACCAGGGCAAGGGCCCTCCATATTTATGAACCCTGGAGAGAGGGTGTCCCGGTATATTAAAACCCCCAGGGATTGGGCTACCTGTTGGTCCGCGGGTTGTATTGGTTATTTCAACCAGCCCTACATACTGTAGGGGCCCCCTATCCGCCACCTGGGGACGCGCTCTGTAGGGGTCAGGTTCCCCTGGTTACTTATTGGAAGTTAACCCAACCTACAAGGAGTGAGGTTATATAATGTACAATAACGGACCATTTATATTGGTATTATAACACCAAATATTGCGACTTATAGTTACTCTGCAGCGCCCATCAGTGTAGAGTGGTGTGCTCACAGCATGACTCGTTCTGAAACTGTAAAGCTTATACCACATCTTTCAGGGAAGTTAAATTTGTGCAGCTTCTGTGTTGGATCGGTGATCAGCTCACTATTTCTATGCCACTATGTCACCTCCATTCAGGGTCACAGCAGAAATTTTCAACAGCCTAGGTGCCATTTCAGGAGTTGGCTTCCTTTATTTCAGTCTGGTGGCTGGAAGGTTTTGCAGGTCGATGTATCAATCAATCAATACTGATCTGCATACAATAAACACCATCACCACTTACTAATGAAACGTTTCATTAATTACATAAACTTAGGCTACGTACGCCTATTGATGCTATACAAAACGTAGTTACCAAAATATTCTGGCTCTTTGCGGTTAATTACATCAGAATTGCAAAATCGTCAAATTAAAAACCCTCCAAAACCTACCACACGGCAAACTTTAACCGCACGCTCTGACAGTGCTTCGGCTAAGTTCGGAATTGCTCGATGTAACTCGTGTCTATCGCTGGTCCAGTCGCCAGTGATTCTTGGGCTATGTTTTCCCTGCTCCTCACAGCCCCTCGCCTTGTACACCCTCCTTACGCCTCACGGCCCTGCGCCCGCAGTCCTGAAATTGAACCTCTTGGGTGGTTCCGAAGAGCAACAGTGTGTTGATGTCAAAAATACCGCTACGCGCGTGGATATACAGAGCTTATTAAAGGAATAGGCTGCAATACACCATTTTACACTGCCGTATTCTAAAATAATACTAATGTTAAGATAAATACATATGGTACATATCAACGTATCAATCTGCTCAACGACGATTGAAATCCAGAAGTTTTCTGCGTTCTACTGAGTGCCTTTCGGAGTCACCTCCATCATCAAGACTAACTTCCTGGAGATCCAGAAACCTCCATCTCAATGGATGGTTGGATGGATCCATCTGAAACTCTTCCAGCTGGTTATGAAGATTCGTGGTCTACATGGAAGAGTCTGAATAGGCTGTGGTCTGGGGTCGCTTGATCTAAGATCAATATGAAGAAGTGGGGTTTATCTGAAGAGTCAACCCTCTGTGCCTGCAGAGAACAACAAACCATGGCACACCTCCTTCATTGCAACTCTTGCCCTCTTGTTTGCACCATGCAAGATTTAGTGAAGGCCACACCAAATGGTCGAGATCTTGCCAAATTTTGGTCCGATATATAATTGTTACTTTGAATGTACCTCTAATGTGTTTTTAGCAGTTCTCTGAGTATTGTTTCTCATTCTTAACTAATAATTTATATGATGTATTGCTTCTGATACAAATAAATAAAAATGAATTATTTTAAGAAATTTGTTGCTGACCAACATTATGAAAAAAAGATGATAATGAAAGTGTCCATCTTCATCTTCCACACAGTTTCAGCACCTTTTTAAGAAACTATTCATCACTTGCTTTGGATCACGTATTATGTCAATTTCCTGGGGATATTTTGTTTCTGTTTTGTTTTTTAGGCCCAACATTTCCATAGCCTTAAGTTTATTAATAAGAACACTGATTGTTGTATGATATGGGACTTTTAATACCTAGGAATCTTTCGTAAAAAATTGTGTATGAAGTGTTTTTTCCTTGGTTTCCTGTACCTTAAATAAGACTAAGGTCACATCGTTCCCAGCTTTTGATCTTTCCTATCATTACCATATAAGCCCTGTTTGATATGGTGTATTGTACAACCAGTAGGAAAAAAGGTCATACGCGGACTTCATGAAGCTGACTGGATTAATATACAGTGATATTAGCAATATGTACACATTGTGCAGTTCTAATCATATACTGAGCCATAATACAGTTCCTGATTTAATACAAAACAGAACAATACATACCTAACAAATTTTGCTTTCAGTCGGCACTCACTAACAAGTTTGCCTTGTATCCAAGTTGTGCACACACTTCTCGTGAGTTGAATTTGGCTATCATGTTGCTGGTTCGTATTTCAATTGCTCACACTATAGTTAATGTGTTACAGTAAGTGTTGTGTCTTCTTCATGTTCATGGACATTTCCTTGCATTTTTGTGCCTAAGTTGCCAAGACCATAGGATATAATGGCTGAGAGGATTGAGTCAGGATCAAATTTGCCATTGTAGTCACAAGAGGCCAGTGTTCTGCCATTTGATTGTTTCAGACATGCTCTGTGTAGCTGTGAGCTTGCATTCAGGAGATGGTGGGTTCGAATCCCTCAGTCAGCAGTCCTGAAGATTTTCCATGATTAATTAAGACCATGGCCGCTTCCTTCCCAATCCTAGCCCTTTCCCATCCTTCTGTTGCTGAAAACCTGTGATGTATTAGTGCGACGTATGTATTTTCAGTCCTCAGCCCAAAGGCTGGTTGGTTCCTCAACAGCTCCACCATCAGCTGTCATAGATGGCCTAGGCATTACTGAAGAGGCATATTAGGAAAATGAGTGATGCACTTTCCCGTTGCTTTCCTCACTTAACCAGTAGTTGCTATTACATATCAGTCTGCCAAGCCCACTGAAATGCATGTACCAACTGACCCTATAATCAACATTATTACACCATTCACAGCAGGGACTGGCTGCATAAGGAATGGCATTACAAGCATCGCTCATACCTGTCACTTTCATATTGTCAAAGCCAAGGGTAAGACTGAGACAGATCAATGAAAGTAACAATTGCTCTAGTCCATACCAAAAGACATAGTGCACTGTAAACACTAGGTCTTGCCAGCAAACTGCTGGAAAAAAGATGTCAGGCTCCTTAGAGTAAATGCAACATGAAATATCTGTAAAGAGAAGATCCAGATTATGTACACTAGGGAAAATGGAAATTATGTTGCCATGAAGAAATGTGCATACAACACTTACAAGTGTGAATGGAGGACTGGTGTGAGGCATTGAGGCGATAACATGTTCAGGTAATTCTGCGTGCACATGTGGGCACATGGTAAGACAAGGTGAGGCCACTTTCAGCTGCAGTACAGTACTATGCTGTATGTTGCACGGTATGGAGTCTGTAAGATCCTGGATCACATCCTACAGAATTGTGGTCCATGCTTGAAACACTGGCCAGTTGCACACAAATAATTCCTAATTGTTTGTCACTTATGGTGCTGTAGAAGCTTGGTTGTTCTGTGGAGTACATCAGAATGATGGAACGATCCTCCTGCATTTTGGTTCCTTTGGTCTTGTCTCAAGTCTCTGAGCAAGTGCTCCTTCATTCGACCACTGCTGCCATATACTTTGTACCTTATATGCATTTAGGCCGACATGTGCAGCTACAAATTGGTCAGGTAACCCACTCTTGTACAGACTAATTATCTGGGCTTTCTCAGAAGGTGACAGGTGTTGATTTGTTTCACTACCAGGGAGCTCCAATGACTGTCTGAGAGTTTTGTTACTTGCTTCTTCTTCATTTCTTTAAAACATCTGTTTCACTTCACGTTGCTTCGAGAGCAGAACTTGTCACAAGGGAGCTTTGATCGGTGCACTGTCACCTACATCCGTTCAATTTTGGATGAGTTTCGTCCTAGAAGTTGTTGCTGCTTTGGGAGAAGACGTCCTAGTCCAGCTGTAGGCCGTATAGCTTCTTGCGTTCTCATTCTAGGTTGTCGCTGGATCCCTCAAACACCTTTCACAGGGCCTCTGGCATGTTCCACTCAGTTCTTACTCTTATGTTTGGTTGCAGTTGTTGATCTGATTTGGCGGCTTTGCAGCAGGCAATCCATATAACAGGTTTGCAAACCGTAAGTGCTGTGCCTTTGTGGATGGCAATGTAATTGTTGGAGTTGGACAGTTGAATATAAAGCTGATGAGAGGTGTTAATCAGAATCTTTGTAATCAGTAAACCCTTCGTTTCGACTTTCTGATACTCGGCCTCCACCATCGTTGTCAAGCCACCAGAAGCTCCATCCATGTCCTAGCTTGGGTGATCAGGTCGTCTCACAGCTTGATGATGATGATGCTTGTTGTTTAAAGGGGCCTAACATCTAAGGTCATCAGCTCCTGAATCTCACAGCTTCACTTGGCGTAAACCAATGCCTTCCTGCGCCGGTTGCATAGCAATTTCTTGGTTGCCATAGTGAAGCATGTTGGAGCTCATGTCCAGGATGATTTTACGCTCCTTCAGGAAATCAAGTCCATGCGTAACCGTTGGCTTGACGGTGGTCCTAGTTGCTCCGGTGTCAATCAACATGCTCTGCAGTATTCTATCGATGACTCGTGTCTACCATCAGGCTGCTAACGTTGGATCATTGTCTGCTTATAAGCGGATCTGGGCTGTTAGGGCTTGATGATCTTCCTGAGCTAACTTTCGCCCTGTAAAGCTGGCTGATTGTCGTTTTGTTGACCTGTGTTCTTCTTGGCCATTCTGATGTCAGCTGGAGGCTCTCGTCTTCGCAGTTCCAGCTTATGTAGCTCCTGTTACCATAATTCCACTAGATGGCAGATCCATGGGACATTGTTGGCTTGAGCGTCGTTCCATTGTCTTGTTCCCTGCGTTCTGCTTAGTTTTATAGAACCTTCCTATTCCCTCAAGAAAGTATGGTAGAGACTTAACCTTCCTATGGCTGTGGAGTTTCGTCCATTTCCAGGTGATGCATCCTGGTCTGTAGTCTTGTTGCCTGCTTTGTGGCATCGAACTCCAACATTTGGCTGAGAGCGTCACCGAGGTTCTTTTGACAGGCGAGGTGGAAGGTTGTTTGAGTTTAAGAGCACTCTTCAAATCCTGATCTGACAACTGGCTTCAATATTTTGGTTTTGTTGATTTAAAATAGAAAAGATTCGTTCACAGGCATACGTGGAACCTAATGTACTCAACATTCCCGCTGCAAACCTAGCTGGGCCGTGTCAGAAATATCTGTGCCCAGGAGAATGCCAATAAGAGATGTTAGTTGATAATCATTAGTGAGCTGGTAAATTTTCCTCATTAACTTCCTGTGGTTGATGGTGTCATAGGCAGCTGTTACGTCAACAAAGGCAACTCCAGTTACCTTACGCTGTTCGAAACCATGTTGAGTAAGGTTCAGGATTTGACTGCAGCATGACTTTCCAGGTCGAAAACCAGCTTGTTGAGGAATGAACTTTCCTGCCGATTATGATCAGTATCAAGGCGAGAAAAGGGTACGTGTAATTACAGAACTAAAAGGTAAAATAAATAACCATGTCGAGCATTCGATCAGTGAGTCAGCAGTTCGACTGAGTTATAAAATATCATATTTAATTGCAAAGAAACTTAAAAACTGTTCAGTGGTGGTGAATTCGTAAAGGAATGTTTAATTCTAGCAGGTGAGGAGTTTTGTCTAAATATCATTCAAGAGTTCGAAGCTACCAGCTTGTCCGCGCACACAGTGTCGACAAAAATTCAAGACCTATCTGATGATGTCCACCTACAATTATCAGAACTGACAAAAAGCTTCCGGGCATACTCCTTAGCAATTGACGAGGGCACCCAGGTATTGTAAAGTGGTGTAAGCAATTTGATGCTGGACGCACGGACGAATATCGCAAACACAGGCCCGCAACATCCAGTACCGTTGCAGATGTTGACCATGTGGATGGGATCATTAGAGAGAATCGGCGTATAACACTGCAGGAAACTGCCAGCATGCTGAACATTTTGTATGGCAGTATGTTCTCCATTGGTCACCAGCACCTTGCATTTCGTAAACTATGTCAAAGATGGGTCCAATGTCTGCTCACCGATATTCACAAGGGATAATGTTTCCAATTTTCACTGGCATTTTTGCAGTGGTATTCTGTGGAGGGCAATGAGTTTCTGCGGCAAATCATCACGGGATGAAACGTGGGTCCAGCACTTCACCCCCGAAACAAAGAGAACATCAATGGAATGGGTGCACATTTCATCACCACCATGAAGGAAGGCCAAGGTCCAACCTTCAGTAGGAAAGGTAATGGCAACAGTGTTCTTTGACATGGAGGGTGGTGCACGTGGAATTTATGCTGAAAGGCACGACAGTCAACTCGGTTTCGTATTGTCAAAACGTTGAACCGGTTGCCTAAGGCAATTAAAGAAAAGTTGTGGGGAAAATTGTGTGCTGGTGTAATTTTGTTGAATGATAACGCAACACCTCACACGGCCTCCTAAACATCTGAACTATTGCAACGACTCAAGTGGGAGGTATGGCAACATCCTGCATACAGTCCAGACTTAGTGCCATGTGATTATCATGTGTTCGGTAATCTGAAAAAGGATCTCGGTGGATGACGATTCCGAAACTATGAGGAGGTGAAAGCAGCTCTCTCCATGTGGTTACATTGCGCTGGAGGTGATTTCTACACATCCAGAATTGGAAAGTTAGTTGACTTTTCCGAGAAATGTTTACAGTCTCTTGAGGACTATGTAGAAAAGTGAACTTACATTGTATGTTGTCATAGCCGTGTTGCATGTGTGTAGGTGGTTTCATAAATGGCTATAACTTGGAAGTGTAACTTACTTTTTGATTCGCCCTCTTACATGTATTATAGATGTATAAATATATTATGAACACTTCTTTCTTGTTACAATCTTTTCAAAATGGTTAAGTGCCTATGTCTTTGAGTTTATTATTCATTTTACAGAAATCTGCATAGATAATCAATGTAATTATGTTAAATAATTCACATATTGTCCCTTGAGAATTAATACTGCGCAACTGACAAAACTCAGTTTACAGGAGAGAGAAAAAAACAGTTTATTTTCAAAATAATAGGAAATAATAGCTTTTTGAAACTGTGAGTTATGCGGTATTGGATTCCATAATAAAATTGATAAAACCTAATTGCTTAAATGATTTTTATTCCAATTTTTACCATTAAATTTAAAATTTAACCTTAAAATACAAAAGTCCAACATCCTTGATTTTTATAGTACCGAAATTGGGCCACATGAAATGAATCATTATCTATTATCATGAATCACAATTAATACCTTGTCTTCATTCTTACAAGTATGGAATGTTATTGTAATAGGAGTGACAATCTTTTAGGAATTACACTTTTGAGGTGCTGAAGATGATCCCATTTTGTATTCTTGATCTTTAAGCGCTCTGGTAAAGTTTTGGAAGCTCGTGTTCACTTACTGGTCTAGGTCTCCTGGGCATCTCCACAAAATCATCAATATCCAATTTGTAGAAAATAACTCCTGTCAAATCGTACTTAATAACTCTATGATCTGTAACAGTTGGGTCATAAGATTTGGAATTCAAGAGGACAAACTGGGGCAAATATTCATTTATAGGAAGGGGAGTTAGGGATTAATAACTTACCAAGGGAGATGTTCAATAAATTTCCAATTTCTTTGAAATCATTTCGGAAAAGGCTAGGAAAGCAACAGATAGGGAATCTGCCACCTGGGCGACTGCCCTAAATGCAGATCAGTATTGATTGATTGAATGTTAAAAAAGGAAAAATGTTCCACCTTTTCAATACAATAACACTGTTGCACGAATCAATGTAGCAACATATTTAATTTATTAAGGGACCGGTTTCGACATCTGTCCATGTCATCATCAGCCTACACAAAAAATAAGATTTTCGTTCGGGACGAATGGAGTCGTAAATCCTTGAATCTTTTACGGCATAATTAGTGAAGAATGAGTAGTCGATAAACTGCATTGTATGGTTGGGGTTTTCCTTGTGCTTCTTTCGACACTGATGCATATTGGCTGGGAAGTGTGATTTCACAGTTCTTTAACTTACACTCAATTGCACTATGGACTGAGTTGCATTCCATTTGGGTGTGACCCTTTTCTGGGAATTTCTGGAAAATTGTAACCCCAGTTTTCTTGGCTAGCTGTAACAAAGCATTAGACATTAGTACGTTCCAATTTTGGTAGGTGAATCCATCGGAATACAAGATGATAGGAACTAGTGACTTTTCCATCTGCTTGCTTATTGTATCGATTATGCAAGATTCAAAGATTGAAGCCACCAGCCGAGCTTGAATTTCATCGAACCAATAGCATGTTACATCAAGGGTTCCTAAGTTATATACAGCAAAGTTATGTACTGCAAACTTTGTTTTGTATTATAATGCGTTAGCTCTCAGAAATACAGCTACCTTTAGTGCCTGATGGTTTATGGTGAATACTGCACATGTTCTGGCTTCTGCATCCTTTTTGCCCTTATTTTTCTCATTTTTGGCTTTGCCCTTCACAGAAATATGTTTTAAATAATTGTAATCATTTATATTGGCAGCTCTGTAGCCAACACCCAGGTCATATCGATCTTTTCTTGGCCTGAACAATCCTATGTTCAAGTCAGAGAGAATGGTGTCGAAGGTGTACCTACTGACAGTCTCATTATTTGTTCCTTTACAACTCCCTTTGTACAGTTAATACAGATGACTTACTGATTGTATTACAGTCTTCAGATATACTTTTGTTGACTTGCTCCTGCGGTAGTGAGACAATAATTTTGGCAATTTTTCCAAACATTCATATACTCCACTGCACTCTTCTTTCTACTATTGTCTAATGGATGGTTTTTCTCAGCACGAGGAATGGTTCCACTCTCAAAAGCTTGACTATCCTATCATTAATTCGGAATGTCTGTAAAAACATGTTTTTGCAAACTTGTTTCTTCTCGTGTTTGATGCGAATGTAATAGACCAACGTATCACTGCGTCTTGATTCCCCTGCACACGGTCTTGTTCTGGGGATGTACAGTTTACGCTGATCCCAAGACATGGTCTCCCAAAATTCCTTAAATATCTGTTTTCTTTCTTCATCTTTAATGTTGTTGCACTCCCTTAATTTTGACTTTTCACACATAATTGAAGTGCAAGTAGGTCCCTGCTTCCTTTCGTTTCTCCTGACATCTTGTATAACTTTCCCTTCTTTTGTCCTGTAACCTAGGTATGGTTTGCCTTCCATTCTTAGTTTCCTATTTTTGTGTTGTTTCCATGCATCTTTCACACTTTTCTTCTTCCTTTCTCTGGATTCACTTAAATTCCCAAAGAATTCATCTTGATCACAAATTTCTTCTTTGCCTTCTGATGTACTGGATAACTCAGCCAATATTTCAGGGATGTAATCAGAATCATTTTCTTCGGATACTTTGTTGGCAGGAGGAAGGATAGGTGGACCCAAAAAGCGAAATAATGTAAGTCTATGAAAATTTGAGTTAATGTTTGAAGTAATAACATGCAATTAGATGATCCTATACTGAAAATTATTGCAGTGCAACGTGCATACTTTCATTGTCTGTAGAGGTGCTTGAAGACCCAGGTGAAGATTTCTCATTTGGCTGGAATTGTGGAGCACCATTCTCACAGCTTCCATCACCAGTACCTACAAAAATAAGAAATAAAGCAAAACATAAGGAAATTAGAACGTTCTATGGCATATGATTGTTAACTTAATTTACAGTCTGTGAAGTAACAAAATACTGACGATCAAATGATTTGGAATTTGCATCTATAGCTTCAGGGGTAAATAACTGCAGAGTAGTGGGATCTGTAATGTTACTAAAAATATTAAGTCTTTGTTATCACATAACACGATTAATTTACATAACGAATAGACCTACTAATAAATTAAATCTTTCAAAACTACATTATGTAATATTTAACGTGCTGTAAACAACCTTACTTGATGTTGCATTTCTTCTGGGAATTGAAGCATTTGCAAACGAGAATCCAAGTTGTGCTATTATTTCATGTTCCAAGAACGTGTTATCATCAACATCGTCGGAGTTCTCAAGAAGTATTTCCTCGTCACCAAAAGACGTCCCATGGCCGAGTGCAGAACAGTAATTTTTCTCTTTTCCTTCTGAAGCCATGTATATCAGTGGCTCTAATTCTGATTTTTCTGGATAATAACTACCACAATTATTTTAACACAAGTATTATTACTACTATAACACAAGCACTGCAGGGAATTCGAGACAAACTTCTCCCACCGAAATACGATTATTGTAGACCTGGGCTACTGATTGGCAGTCACAGAGTTGGCTTTCAGCAAGAACACTGTTGCTTTCAATTCACTACGAATGAATCGGCAGGAGTTATAAAAATGCGAGGGAAATCCTCTTGATTTACAAAACCCTACCAAACGAGACAATGCAGTTACGCGGTATTTAAAAAACTGTGTGAGTCACTGTACTTACGCGGTATTGTTCCACCTTCAATTTTTGGAAAACGATGCGTAACTATGAAATTTCCACTGCTGAAACAGATGAGGGAACCGTTAAGGATGCCAACAGTGCAAAAAGGTCAGTTACGCGGTATTCATTCTTAAGGGACAATATACGAGTCTTCCAAGTCAAGATATTCTTACCCTTCTCTCTCTGCTGAGAATTTGCATACAACTTAGTAATGTAATGTACTTCTTGTCCATCAGTTCTCATCTCGATGTGTGGGGGTGGGGCCAGTTGGGTAGGTTTCCTCGTATGTTTGAGGTTATTCATAGTATAATTTTGTCTTTTGTTTTCAATATATTTTAATCAAAATACAACATTTTATAACATTTATTGTTTGTTTTATTTCAGAACTCTGAGGGGTTCCATGAAATTTCTTCCAAGAGGCCCGTGGACTGTAAAGTTTGGGAACCCCTGGCCTAGAGCACTCTTCAAATATCCCTGAACTTAATCACAGCGTTTCAAGAAATTCTGTCAAGCAGTTTTCCCACGATGTTCAGGGAAACAGACAAAAATTGAACAACTTATTTATTTTTGACTTTTATTTATCTAATCCAAGTTAAATACGAAGTATGAAGCCAAATTTTGAAGTTTACAGACTAAAATTATAACTTAATTTGTATAGACAAGTGATAATTTCATCGCTCTGCTAATTTAAATTGTCTCCACTAGCAACTGTCCTGGAGGTGATCAATCTTGCATTTTACATCTTAACACAATCACTCAAATTATTCACACAAGCAGTATGTAAAAATATCTGTTTTGTTGTCAAAACATATTAACAAATACCCTTTTATATCTTTCACTCAAGGAAACAAGAGAAAACTAGTTCCTTCCTTCATAAGTTGGACTATTACCATTCTTAATGGAGGTTAATAAACTGTGACAAGGCTGGTTATGTGCTGCTGGGCAAGATATTGAATTTAAATTTTAGGGTGTGGTTTTCCACTTCAGTTGGCCATACTCGCTGACCAAGAGCCATAATAATTTCTTCTCTGAAAACCATAAAAGTGTAGTTAGTGGGACGTAAAACCAATAACATTAAGAATTTCTTGACTTTAATTGGATGTAATTTTAAATTTAGCTTTCTCAGAAAAAGATGTTTCCAGACTAAAATTAAGTTCCCTGAAGGAAACCACGATTTAGTTTCATATATTGGTGATGTTAAAGTATTCAAGATCTTCAAGTTTTTTCAATTGTGTTATTACCAAAGTTTTCCCCTGTGTGGCAGTGGGCTCCTCAGATTATCACACTTTCCAAGACACTGGCGGCTAGTGTACTATGGAAACACTACTGCAATATGCTTCCAGTTTGGCATGGTTTTGAGAATGAAAATTAAATCTAGGTTTAATTTGTTTTGAGTTTGTGTGTGCGGAAAGAGACTGACCACAGGGAAACTACGTTTCGCAAAGATGTTGTTCTTCTTCCTCAGACACAGATCTCTTGAATTCTTACTAGAATGTGTTAGGAAATGAAATTATGTGGAATAGTCATAGCATTTGTTTTTTTGAATAATATTTCTTCTACAGTTTTTAATTTTGTTTTGTTCATTTTTTTGGGAATGACCATTTCAGAGTATGACTTTTTGTTTCAGGTCCAGTTGGCTGATAGATCTTTAATGCCTGGTGATGTTGTTCGACGTATGATAAAAGGTAAAGATACCCAACGTGGGTATTGCAGAGACATCAAAGTTACTGCAAATGTGCAAGTAGTGGGGACTAAGCAAGTTATTCCAAATGTTAAAAGTGAACATCTTATTCCATTGGAGGTAAGATGTTTATCTTTTTTTTTTTTAATTGAGTTTTTGAATCATTTTGAATTCCCGATTATTGTGTATATATTATATAATTTTGTTGATTGGCTTGGTTAAAATAATCTTTAAGTCAGTTTTAATTAATTTTATGTGAAGAGAGCTTTATTTAGTCATAGTATTATGAAATGAGGGGAAAAATGTTCATTTCTTGCTCTTCTGTATTTTTTTTTTTTACAACTTACGAGTATCTACCTCTTGTAAAATGCCTTTATGTATGCTGGATAAATCTAGTTCATATTCCATGTCATATTTTAATCCTATCCCCTATTATATCATTGGTTTACTATACTTCAGAACTGGAAGAAAATAAAGTAATATTCAGGAAATGTTCAGGAAAGTTTCCAACTTCTAGGTCAGTCTAATTTTGAGAACTTTCTTGAACTACATTATGTATAGTCTCTAGTTTTCTTCTAAGAAACTCAACGTCTCTCTCTTCAAAATGAAAATCCACAGCCTGTTTCCAGTCATTTGACTGGTTCAGGAATGAAATGAATGAAGCCCCGATCTAGCGGCGAGGATAGGAAATGTGTCTGCTGCCGAAGCCTTCCGCACTCCTCTAGGGCAATGGTAAATGACTGACAGATGAAATGAAATGATAATGGAGAGAGTTGCTGGAATGAAAGATGACAGGGAAAACTGGAGTCATCATCATCGTCCTCATTTTCCCATTTCTAGCTGACACCCGGTGGGAGCAAATATGATTCCTCTCCACTTTGTTCTGTAGTTCCACCCTCCTCCTTCCTACACGATGTTCCAATGTTACAGCATTTCCATGACGTCGTTTGGTGGTAGCTTGTCCATGCCTGACCGAGTCATCAGTACACCTAGCGGCACTTTAACTTTTGACGTCAGCTGTTGGTTGGAGTTTGCCTTTCTTGTTTCCAGTAGTGCTTTGAAGAACTCCACATTCCCCCTGATTATCGTGTGTGTGAGTGGAGATTTCCCCAGGTAGAGTGCCTCACAATCTGCGTTCCCCTTATCCACCAGCATTTGTAACGTTGTCTAAATTAGCATCTGGCCGCATTCATAGAACATGCAACACATTCTTCACATTACACTTGCAATTGCCATCATCTGTGAAATCAAAGGCTTTGTCATCTTCACTGTATTCCATCTTTGCCCGAATATTGGGACTGCCCCCTTATTCAAGCTCAAGTTCACACATTTCAAGTGTCTCGTGGCAGGGAACCATTGGTGCTAGTGCATGAAGTGGACTTAGGCCTCCATCTAGGTAATTGGAACCATATCTGTTTAGTTCATACAGACTATTGTTACGATGGGCTCGCCACACCCAAAGGCATTTTATACCTACTGCAGGTTCAAACTTAGGCCGCCCCTAACATGGAGACAGATGCCTTTCGTAGCCGCGCCTCTGGAGTACAGACGCTACGGATTTGCCCCTTCCGCCATCTCCACCGTACCGAAGTCCACCTCTGCCGTAGATGCAGTTGAGGTCTTCACTCGTAACCCTGAACTGGGACCCATACCAGATGTTACACACCGGGTCAGTGTGCTCTGGGATTTACATAGGCAGGGGCACTACTTCCTGGATAGGGCGGCCTCTGAAGATTGTCCCTACCTGCTACCTACCCGGAGAAAAACCTGTCTCGCCTCCGCTTTGTTCAGCACAACTCGTGGAGTGACCGGGATTTGAACCACGGTATCCAGCGGTGAGAAGCCGGCGTGCTGCCGCCTGAGCCATGGAGACTTTCTCTCTTCAAAATTATGCACCATATTACCTGAACACAAGACAAGCTCGCATGTAAAATATTCCTGATTTTTGGCATTTTTTACAAGAAAAATGAAATAAGGAATGTAGTTACAACACATTCAAGTTCTCGTATAACTAAAATAATTGAAGCCTAAAGTAAATATAAGAACAAAATTTGACATAACGTCTCACTCTGCTGGCCTGTATGTATGGTAAGTTAGCATATTTTTCAGATGGTAATATGCACTTTCTTACCCAGGAAATACTGCCTGAAACTTCTCTGTGTCTTGATGGCGTGAAGGTCCATTGTTATTTATCACTGGTTATACAAGAATGTACTTGTTATAGTACCATGACTTTGGACAAGCTACCCAGAGGTAAATAGTGGCTGGGATAGCGACCTGCAAAGTCAGTTGCAGCCATTGGATGTTTCAGTTATGGTAATAACAAGCTGTTTAAAGTCTTCATGCACGGGGAATGGGCAAAATGGGTGGATACACCATACCACAATCTCACCCCAAATGGAAGAATGCACATACATCCAACACTTGGGTGCCACTTTTCTTCTTAAGAAAACCATAGTCTTAATATTAAACAGTTCATTATTATGATGTCTTTTGGTATAGCTTTTATCTTGCATTATTGTTTGAATCAAAAAGATGGTAAGGTATGTAAAGTATGTAAACTGCCATTTTAATGGTATTTATTAGGACATTCATAGTATGAACCTGTGGCCTTCTGATCTGGTGGAGTGATTTTTCAAATAATTCCATATTCAATTCAGTTGTACAATTCAGCCCTGTCAATACAGATCATGAAGTTTATACTATATACAGGGTGCGCACGAATGATTGTGAAATCTCTCTATTAAATATAAATATAAATAATAATGACTAATGGAATTTGGGAGCCATAAATATACAAATAAATAATTCTTAAACTTTGCCGGCTGTTGAAACTCATCTTCAGGGTCGTTGCCTTGTGACAAGGAGATCTGAATCACTTGATACCTAAAAAATTAATATTGGAAAAGGAGTCCATCTGGTAATTTCCCCCACCCATAGAAATTAAACAGAATATATATTAATCTCATACAATATACTTAGTCAATTAAACCTGTATTTACCTAGAAATCCGAGCAGAGCTCGTCGTGATACACCCTTGAACATATATAACAAAATAAAGAGAATATTGATATAAATAATAAATGTCTTAATTTATGAAATAACTCTCTCTCAATAACTGGTACTCAGTTTATTCCGCAACGCAAAATATTCACACGCAGTCATGACTCATTTTTCAAGAATGGACTCCACTTTGCTGATGGCGTTGGTATAGTTTGAAAAGGCCCAACACGTTACCTTACGTAGACTCTCCGTAGAATTATATATGGCTAACATTCATAACCATAGAATGTTGTTACACTCCAGCATCTTTCTCCCTGGTTCCTTCAACAGCAGATCTCGAACTCCCAACATGGCATGGGACATCTTCCTCACAACTCGTACAAAACACCTCTCAGATTACCACCAGTATCACCTTTGCACACTGCAAGCTGTAACTTCCAACTGCCGACGCGTGCTTGCACCACACTAGCCCAAGCCAACACAACAGCATCTTAAAATAGCCCAGTTCCTGGAATTTTCCACCTCAGCTCCGTCAACACGTAAACCCCCGCTCGGAGACTCGTCACGTACACAACCGGGAGATAAACTGAGTGATCGAAACACACTAGTCCCAAATAAAATATAGAGAGTATCCATAATAACGAGAGTTCCAAAAAGAGTTACTAAGCCGCGACGGCTAAATACACACATAAATGAAATATACACATGAATAAATAATAATAATAATAATGACAATAATAATAATAATAATAATAATAATAATAATAATAATAATAATAATAATAATAATAATAATAATAATAATAATATCTGACCGGGGTTTGTCAGGTTACAATACTCCCCCTTTGTTTTCCAACAGATGCAAATGTTGGCAAAACAACACAAATCAGGTGGCTGATGGCCCAAGGACAGCTCCTCAAACTACCCATCAAATATACAATATACAACATTAGGGATCCCGATGGTATCTCCTCAAATTGAACACATTATAAGTTCCAATACATTTCCTATTAGCATCAATTAAGGAATATGCACACCTCCCTATCCTTCTCGCAACAATAAAAGGACCCTTAAACAATTGAAAAAACTTAGACATGGTCTTATCCTCAGCGTTAGATGGGTGAGGCACTGGCAACAATACTTCATCTCCTACCTCACTGACCAAATCCTGACTTTCCGATACCATACTGTCATTAATTCTGATACTTGCATTATTAACTTTAACATCGACTTCATCCTCAACAATTTCCTCAATAACCTGAATATGACTACAATGAAGCACAAAACTACTCCTATCCACCTGATAATTAAGCTTAATCGGTTTACGTTCTTCACCAACAAGAAATTTCAAAACAGCAGTATCATAGTCAATCACACACTTGGTTGCAGATAGCCAGTCATTCCCCAGTATAACGGAATATACCAGATTAGGCACAACAAGACAACATTGCAACATGGTCTGACCACCAACCTCAATAGGAACAATAACCTGACTACGAATACGATTACTCTTAGCACCAGCTGCTGTGATAATAAATGTGTTCCTCACAGGAATCTCCTCAATAATCTCACCTCTGCGACGAGCTTCCTCACAAAATTTAAAATTTACACAAGACTTATGACTCCCCGAGTCTACAAGCAATTTCTCCTTCACACCCCATATGGTAGCCTCCATAGCTGGGTTGATCAATAATTCAGACGAACCACCTTCCTTAGCACTATCCTGGTCACACAACAAATCCTTACCAACATCAATCTCAAAAGCCTCCCTGATAACATGGATTTGCACATCAAGTGGGGATCTCCTAACGGACCTATTTAGGACATCCCGTTGGAGTTTAAATTCTGATTCTGCTGATTACCACTATTATTACCTCTCCCATCCCTTCTCCCCCTATCATTCAAATCCCTAGACTGATTACTAGAATTAAAATTCCTACTATCTTGATTCCTGAAATTAATCCTGGTTTCTTCCTGCCTATTCCCATTACCCTGATCCCTTCTGCTATAGTCATTCCCATTCCTACGATTACTTTCAAATGCTACTCCTCTCCTGTGATTATTTTCCCCCACACTCCTATGTCCTACCTGCCTACCCAAAGAATCGAAACGTTGCAACAGCCCTTCCATTCCCTTAATGGTCTTAACCTGCTGGATGCACATGGCCAACTGAATATCTTCATTAAAATGTCTAGCCATCCTCCTAACAATATCCTGCTCTGGCAAACTCTCTTCTAAGTTCTGACTAATAGCCACGTGCACAAGAAAATACTCCGTACGAGAAATACCCTCATTACCCTTATACTTCCCAGCCATAATCCTATCTCTTTCCCTACCCTGAATCTCCTCATCCCAAAACTTATCCATAAACAACTCCCTGAATCCCCTTAAACCCTTAATATGACCTCTATAAACATCATACCAACTCCTAGCTTCACCCATAAACGCACTTGCTAACATATCATCTACCAAGTCCCACTCTAACACACCTTCTTCCAAGCTCCTAGTAAAATGTTTCTCCACTACCTTGAGAAATTCCAGAGGGTTAAACTGCTTACCATTAAACTTAGGCAGCTCAATTTCCTTAATAATATGCCTTTGTATGCTAGAACTCTGAACATCACCTGAGGACCTGACTGATTGAATCTTTTCGTCAACCCTCTGTAATACATCTGCCTTCCATACATCAATATGACTAGCGTTCTCTCTGACCTGATGTTCAATTACACCTTGTTTACTTATCACATTGTGAATACTGTTAAAGTTATCTAAAATTTTATCCTGACATTTAGAATTATTTTCAACAAGTTTAGCTTCAAGATTATTAGCAACGTTACAAATTACTCGGTTAAATTCACTTTTATTTGATTCAGATATACCCCTAATTTCTTCAATTTGCCTATCATGCTCAGACAATTTACCATTAATTTCTACACATTGATAGTTTAATTCCTTCCTCATCTCCATAATACCTGAATCGACTTTCTCACTTAACCTCTTTACTTGATTATCCATCCTATCACTAATTTCCTGAACTTGTTTTTCAATTTTAGCAACATTAATTTCCATTTTCTGATTATTATCCTCAAGTTTACTTTCAAGTTTCTGTGTTAACTCATCATTCTGCTCTCTAAGTTTACTTTCAAGTTTATTAGTAAATTCACTCAAAATATGAACTAATTGGTCTAGCTGCTGGTCACTATTATCGCTACTCTGCTCCGATAGAGATGATGAAGCATTGTCCCCGGTTACCATCGAATCTAACACAACATTTAAATTATTATCGCCCATTGTGGCTTCACTCTCTGAATTAATCATGTCAACGGTATAGTTTGCTCCCCCTGTACTACAATTAATATGCACTTTCCTTTCCACACTCCTATTTCTTAATTTTAACAGATTAATATTTTCTCTCGTCCAACTCATCACCTTGCGTTTCCCACATACGCAAAATTTCCACAAGACATATTATACACTCCACAGCGAACAAGAAATCTCCACAACAACTGTACATATCATGAAATCTGAGAGCAACTATACCATTTCTGTGTGCATACCCTATCGTGACTCAGATCAGTCTTGCCCCACGTTGGGCGCCATTGAAATCTCTCTATTAAATATAAATATAAATAATAATGACTAATGGAATTTGGGAGCCATAAATATACAAATAAATAATTCTTAAACTTTGCCGGCTGTTGAAACTCATCTTCAGGGTCGTTGCCTTGTGACAAGGAGATCTGAATCACTTGATACCTAAAAAATTAATATTGGAAAAGGAGTCCATCTGGTAATTTCTCCCACCCATAGAAATTAAACAGGATATATATTAATCTCATACAATATACTTAGTCAATTAAACCTGTATTTACCTAGAAATCCGAGCAGAACTCGTCGTGATACACCCTTGAACATATATAACAAAATAAAGAGAATATTGATATAAATAATAAATGTCTTAATTTATGAAATAACTCTCTCTCAATAACTGGTACTCAGTTTATTCCGCAACGCAAAATATTCACACGCAGTCATGACTCATTTTTCAAGAATGGACTCCACTTTGCTGATGGCGTTGGTATAGTTTGAAAAGGCCCAACACGTTACCTTACGTAGACTCTCCGTAGAATTATATATGGCTAACATTCATAACCATAGAATGTTGTTACACTCCAGCATCTTTCTCCCTGGTTCCTTCAACAGCAGATCTCGAACTCCCAACATGGCATGGGACATCTTCCTCACAACTCGTACAAAACACCTCTCAGATTACCACCAGTATCACCTCTGCACACTGCAAGCTGTAACTTCCAACTGCCGACGCGTGCTTGCACCACACTAGCCCAAGCCAACACAACAGCATCTTAAAATAGCCCAGTTCCTGGAATTTTCCACCTCAGCTCCGTCAACACGTAAACCCCCGCTCGGAGACTTGTCACGTACACAACCGGGAGATAAACTGAGTGATCGAAACACACTAGTCCCAAATAAAATATAGAGAGTATCCATAATAACGAGAGTTCCAAAAAGAGTTACTAAGCCGCGACGGCTAAATACACACATAAATGAAATATACACATGAATAAATAATAATAATAATAATAATAATAATAATAATAATAATAATAATGACAATAATAATAATAATAATAATATCTGACCGGGGTTTGTCAGGTTACAATTGGATTGGTTTCAAAAAAAAATCCTGTTTGATTATTATTTGTTGTAACATTACAAAATTATATAGACAGATAGAGAGAAACTTGCAAAGGTTTTTTTATGAGCCTACAAGTGCTCGATATGTGCTTCATGAGTGACTCTACACACATCAACTCTATAGTCAAGTTCGCCCCACACCCGACGTAGCATGTCGCTGTCAATTTGACCAAAGGCGTTGATGATGCGGGCCCGCAGTTCTGTTAGATCAGCTGGTAAGGGTGGCGTAAAAACTGGGTCTTTCACATAACCCCATACGAAGAAGTCGCAAGGGGTGAGGTCAGGAGAGCGTGGGGGCCATGACAGGAGGGCGTGATCTTCATTCCCGATATGACCGATCCATCTTTCTGGAAGTGTGCTGTTCAGAAAGTCACGAACATCAACATGGAAATGAGGAGGAGCACCATCCTGTTGGTAGATGAAGTTTATGCTATCGGTCTCCAACTTAGTGTTGGCTACTGAATGCATGATTCAAAGCAGTGTATCTATTCATTCAAGTGTCTGAGTGAATCGATTCACAGGAACGGCGAGCTCACGGCACACGATTCAGCTTACTCCCAGCGGACAGTGCTGAGTGGCGCACTCACAGGACGTTGACGGTTAGCCGAGCTTCCGCTGCAGCAAGATAGTGAATCATGGCACATCAAAAGAATCGTGAACGAGCACGGCTCAGTGAGACACAAGATACACATGGCTCCTTATTGGCTCAATTGGCTCGCTGGACACTGGCAGAGAGCTGAGCTTCCACTGCAGCGAGACATACAGTGAGCCATGGCACACCGAAAGAATCGTGAACGAACATGGCTCAGTGAGACACAAGATACACACGGCTCCGTATCGGCTCACTGGACACTGGCGGAGAGCCAAGTTTCCGCTGCAGCGAGACATACAGTGAGCCATGCTACACTGAAAGAATCGTATGCTATAATGGACTCTCGAGCTCAGCTCATTTGAAAATAATACCCCTTTGCATTCACTGTCCTCTTCTTACAGGGAGGTTTAAGTAATAGATGGATTTATTTGCAGTGTTAAAAAGATAGTCAAAACATAATTCTGAAGTAGCTAGTAAGTAGGTAGGCTGTTAGGTTATACTATTTATTAGTTTAATGAATCTTAGTATTATAACTTAGTTGACATTTGACAATTAAACTCGACTCTAGCCTGCCCTATGACTATGAGTCATGCTCATGACCACTCAAAAGTACCTGTTTTATATTGGGAAAAAAGGCTCAGTATTCTCTCAGTTCATATGTCACATCGTTGCACAAGACTTCAATCATATGTGGACGGACACAATAACTTAACCAACAGTATGTTGAATCAGAAAACCAGCTCGCTACTGTACATCTCAGGTAGCCTATACAAAATATGACGATTTAAAAAATCCTCAGCTGATAGAAAAATACATACTTTCATAAATGACTGATCGAGTTGTCGTGCGGTTAGTATCGTGCAGTTATGTGTTAGTATTCGGGGGATAGTGGGTTCGAATCCCACCGTCGGCAGCCGTTAAGATGGTTTTCAGTAGTTTCCCCATTTTTACACCAGGAAATGCTGGGACTGTACCTTAATTCAGGCTATGGCTGCTACCTTCCTAATCCTAACCTTTCCCACCCTGCATCGCCGGAAACCTTCGATGTTTTAAGTGACTAGCATTTTTTTCTAAGAAAGGAGTTCATAGTATGAAGACCAGATGGCAGCTGCGAGCACTGAATCTGTTGCTGCAGTCTTACCAGCACATACTACACAGATGCAATAGGAGCGGTGACTAATGTGCTGTGAATCGGATCACTGTATCGATTCAGTAACGTGAATGGAATCAAATGAATCGATTCAGTAAAATGAATCGAATGTCCCATCACTACTCCAACTGTGGCATGAGCCAATTCTCCAGCATATCTAGGTAGATGTGCCCTGTAATGGGTTTTTCAGCGAAGGGACCATAAACTTTAAATTTCAAGATGGCACAGAAAACATTGATCTTGGGAGAGTCACGAACGTGCTGCACACAGCTACGTGGATTTTCAGTCCCCCAAATTCGTACATTGTGCCTGTTAACTTCACCACTCTGAAAAAAAATGCTGCCTCATCACTGAAGATAAGGTTGTCACAAAATTCATCATCTTCCATACGCTCCTGAAAACTTGTACAAAATTCAAAACGATTCACTTTGTCAGCCGGCGACAATACTTGGAGCAGATGCAAATTGTATTGCGCATCTGCCATCTTTTCGTTACCACTTTCCAAACGGTCGAACGAGGCATGTTCATTTCCCTGCTCACTCGACGAGTTGACTTTCGCGGGCTACGTTCAAAACTGCGCCACACGCTCAACCGTTTCTTTAGGCACACTAGGCCAGCCTGTTGATTTTCCCTTGCATAGACATTTCGTGGTTTTGAACTGTTCATACCATCGGCGAATGGAGTTGGCATTGCGTGGATCTTTTCGATACTTTGTTCTAAAGTTTCGTGGCACGGTTGTCACAGATTGGTTGGAGTAAAATTCCAGAACAGCATACGCTTTTTCACTGTTAGTCGCCATCTTTGCAACTGTTGGGGTAGAGGACGCATCATGTCTGCCGGATGTTGCAACTGTTGCGCTCTCGCGGGCGTTGGGGGAAGCACAATGTATGGAGGGTTATTCAAACAAAACAAAACTTTGAGGGATACTTGCCTTACAACATCAAAAACCATCACCATATCTCTAATAATAATAATAATAATAATAATAATAATAATAATAATAATTAACAAAACCGCTCAAATCATTTGTGCACACCCTGTAATGATAACACCATCCAGGGAAAGAGAGCAGCAAACCTTTATTCTAATAGGCAAGGACATTTGGTTTTAGGGAAATTCTTAAACTTCAAAATTTTTGAAATTTACAAAGAGAAAAAAAAAAAAACAGGAACACAAGCAAAGACTTGCAGCACTCAAATAAAAACTGAGAAAATTTGGTTGAGGGAGGAAATACATTTTCTTCTAAAGAAGAAATCCATATTGAACAATAGACTATAAGAGGCTCATTTAGATGCATCTGTTAAATTAATAGGCTACCATTAGAATGGTCATCATTTCAACTACACATTATGGAAAAACTCAGCTTCACATTAAATAAGAAACAAAACACTTTGGATAAGAAGTGGCAAAACCTTCAAACACTATCAAGAAAGTAGTGGAAAAAAAAAAACCTCCCAACCGCAGGTAACATGAGAATCTCGGTATCCACCTGTAAAGAATATTAGCAACACGAACTGCAATGAGAATGACCTTGACATATTAAGCAAGGGGCCCAAACACAATTGGTTAAATCCACATGTACAAGATAATCACCTCTATAACAGAAGCTAAGCTAGCAATAACAAAACTGTTGAATGAAATACAAGAAGAAACCCTATTCGAAGTGAAGAACAAAATTCTAACCACTTACATCCATAAACCAACAATAGATCATAACGACAAATGTCAGAATTAAGAATCTCAAACAAAAAAGAGAATGAGTTGATAGTCGCAAAGGCAGATAAAGGCAGCACTATAGTAGTTATGAACAAGCAGGACTACGTAGAAAAATCACATTCATTTTTCAAAAATAATTTCAGTACTATCCTCTATATGAGCCCTGACAGCAGTCCCTGTGACCATTTTGCACATCTCAATTCTGAATCTCGGTGTTGGGTTACGCCACGGCAATGCAAAACAGTCGGTGATCCATGAAGCCTCCACTCTAGGGACGTGCAAGTCCGACGAGTTGGGTCACAGGTTTATATAGTGGACTGGTATCAGTATAGTTTAAATGTAGAAAGTAATCATCATTTCCTACCCACAATTACGTAAATATTCCGCAACAGAATGTCAAGAGATCTAAGATATTGGCATATTCATCAAGATTCATTGATCATTATTTCATTTCATCCTAAATTAAATAACTATCCTGGTATTCCTACACTACATCAAATGAGAACTCTGTGAAATGTTTCATTTATGGAAGGATTTTCCATTTAATGACTACAAATGACTTCGAATAACAGCTACACAATGAGCAAATTAATAGCAACACAAACGGATATAGGAGGAAAAAATGAATGTTACGTTAATTCGAAATAAACACCTAACTTCTTGCTCTTGTTACAAAAGGAATTACAACATCATCAATCAAGAGAAATCGAAAACAAAAGAGACAAAGTGTCTCACTGCTGAAGGCTTACAGTGAAAGATCTATTATCCATCACACATTTTAAAATAAATAACTGGGAATCGCTGAATCATCCGCGTCGAAATGTTGTTCCTACTTAAATATGTCGTAGTATTCCGTCACTCTCATTTAAATCATCGCATTATTTATCGGTAAACTGTCTACCTAGCAACTTTAAAACACCGTTATTCTAAATTCATAAATCATCGCACATGCAAGAGAAATGTTTGAAAGACACAGGATCGTAGCATAATATATCATCCATCAATATCATGCACTTAAAAGACAGACTCTATCCTCTCGGATATTCATCGAAGACTGCACCTAGATAAAGGACATCAATAGACAGTGCAGCATCTACAATAACCTTCTCTAACTACGTTGATTCTGCGCCACCGGATTCCACTGCGAAGTTTGGCCTGAAATAACTACATCAGCACTAGGCATCAACTCAAATGATCTACAAAAAATATCCAACTAGCAAAGAAATGATTTACTTACCGTTGGAGATCGTATTCCCTTTAAGATATGACCCAATATTCTTATGTTACTGTTCATTTTGTGAAGATCCTAACATCCCCTTGATACTGTGCGCTCTGGTCTATATTGTATTTAAATAGGATAAATGTGACGACCATCTATCAATGTTCACGAGTACGAAATCTTATAACATTATCCTAAATACGGCCTCGTGCCTAAATAAATCATTCATCATAACGACATTAAAATTCACGCATGACCAACACAATTCCTAACGTCAAGACCTTCATCAAGACCTTCACATTGCATCATCTCAAAATACGCAATCCTAATGACACGTCTATAACCATCCACATTTCATTATCCGTATACATATTTTCAAAGATCCTACCGTATCAAACACCTTATCACGTCACACAAAACGTCATGCACCGCAAATTTACAATGCCTAGGAAAACAATCTATTCAGGCATTTTTCACGTCAAAGACTACTAGGTATGTTGCCGCATCAACACCATATCACCACAATAATATCGCAATTTCATTATCAAACACCGTATTTCTGCACAAGCACATAATATCTGAAGACCATAGAATCGCACATCGCAAATACTGAGCTCCTCCGAGGTATTTTGAGCCACGAGTTAGGTTAACGTTAATCACAATAACACTATTACGGCACCAGTACCATCGATGCCGAAAATCATTCCGTAAAACCTTGCTAGAAGACATTAAAAGAAAACTCACACGACCCATCGCATATTATCACAACATAGATTGAATCACCACACTAGACACAACGATCATAATCAACACAACGCAATAACTAACAAATAACGGACGCCTTCAAGTTGAAAATTACACATGTCATAAATTGACATTAAAAAAATGAATACTACTCTACATCTAAAATAAGCAACTACATGGCGGAATATGTAGACGATATTTAAGTACTCATCCTGGGTTGTTGCTCCACGACGGTGTCACCTTCCATGTTCAGCTCTCAATTATTAATATTTATCCATTAGTGTCCATCACATTCCTGGCCAGATCCTTCGAGGTCCCTCTATTTTAGTTGTTCATGTCAATACGTGTTGTCATCTCATACTTATATTCAATAATTGTCGGTTCCATGTTACCTCAAACTCAGAAATATTTATTAGGACAGGGTCATACACCTTGATACAATTTCACAGTTCAATCAACACACTTGCCTTTACGTTTCGATAACAAGATATCTTATTTTACAATATAATATTCGTTTACAATATGCCAATATCACGTTATATATCTCTTCAAAACAATCTTTCTCCCCACGAATTTTACGATTCCGATCCTTCTAAGACACACAGATTGAGAGTCAACTTCGTCAGAGACAAAAAAATTCTACATCAATATAATCGCGGACGGTTTGCTCTTTCATAATTCTTCTGTGCTTCCAGCTCCCATGTGTTCTTGACAATTGAAAACATTTGACACATAATGCGTAACGATCTCGTATAAATCAGCTGTACCGGCAAAGGAACTTGTTTAATAATTTGCTGCCTCGTATTTAGGTTAGTAATCGACAGTTTCATTCTCCATCTCGATCGTCGAATCGTGCGAGACTAGATGCACAAGGTATGGCCCTCTCATATAAACTTTGCTTATTCCAAATTATTCACACATTTTATGGCCCTCAGTAACATTCTGTCACTGACATTTTCTGCCGTTCATACGCATTTCAGTAACTTTACTTGAGGAGTGTGTATTAAAGATAAAAATTTCATTGTTCCGTATTGAAATTATTAACATTAAAAATTAAATAATTGAAGTTCAACCAATTCAATACATAAAAGAAAGAAATGTAGTAATTACATTCTTATTTAAATGGGACCGGTTTCGACCCTAGTCCAGGTCATTGTCAGCCGTAAAAACAAGTAGGCGAAATCACACAATGTTTATGAATATTGGAGAAATGGGTCAGTTTCACACTCTGTCAGGCACAAAGTCACAACACTATCAAATAATATATGAAGATTATAAATAAACTTGAAGTCGCAGACGAATAGATTTGTAGAAGCAAACCGCCAGTTCCCGGTGATCAGCGCGGCACATTCAAGGTCTCCACTCTACTTTGGCGTTCGAGACCGCAGCGCATGACCAGGTCTCCACTCTACTTTGGCGTTCGAGACCGCAGCGCATGACCTTGAATGTGCCGCGCTGATCACCGGGAACTGGCGGTTTGCTTCTACAAATCTATTCGTCTGCGACTTCAAGTTTATTTATAATCTTCATATATTATTTGATAGTGTTGTGACTTTGTGCCTGACAGAGTGTGAAACTGACCCATTTCTCCAATATTCATAAACATTGTGTGATTTCGCCTACTTGTTTTTACGGCTGACGATGACCTGGACTAGGGTCGAAACCGGTCCCATTTAAATAAGAATGTAATTACTACATTTCTTTCTTTTATGTATTGAATTGGTTGAACTTCAATTATTTAATTTTTAATGAGTGTGTATTATTCATTTAATCCTGCCCTATGTTTCACGATGTTTTATTGTCTACCAATATTTCCGAGGCACCACGGGGTTTAGAGCTTGTTATCAATCCGCCGATATCTTCAATTCAGCGATGCTGTTCACATAATTAGACAAGTCAACTGAATTCAAATTCTCCTGGAGGTGTGATGACCGGACATAAGATTTCATTGACATTATTTCTCAACATAAACTTCCAGTATGTTCACCAACCTCATCCTGACATACATTGGAAGGTTATAGTACATAAAAAAGGATCCCATACAAAAACCAAAAGGAACTTATATATTTAGTTAAAAATACCTTTTTATTTAACAACTTTGAAAAAACTAAACTAATACCAATTTGTCTCAAATTGCTCATGGCAATAGCATCACCTAAAATACAAAAAATACCCCTATAAGGCCCGTTATAAACTTTGAAGCCAGCCCCACATACATATTAGCGCAATACATTCAAGAATTCTTGAAAACAGATTACTGTCTAACATGTTGATAAAAAATTCCATTTAATTAGTTAATAAATTAAAAATTAAATTAAATTAAAATTAAACACACATTACATTCTTTTGATGTAACATATGTGTATGCCAATATTCCTATTAAACCAACCATCAAATTAATTAGAGAACACCTAATACGTTTCAGTAAATTAAGCCAAGGAGAAATTGATGAATTTGTCCAAATTTTGAAATTCATCCTGAATAACAACTATTTTAATTTCAATAGTGTAATCTATCAACAGGCAGATCTACCCATGGGATTCCCTGCATCAGGGATCATAGCAGAAATCTACTTGGACCATTTGGAACGTACCCACTTTTTGGAAAAAAAAAAATGAGATAGAATTTTGGATGCGCTATGTCGATGTCCCATAGTAATTGTTGACACACACGTTAGCGATCGAAAATCAGTACTTAACAAATTTAACTAAGTTGACCCCCATGATAAATTCAAGATAGAAAGCAAAAAGGATAAATCTATACACTATCTTGATTTGATGATAATACGAAAGCAGAATGGGAGACACTCTTCCAAAGTTTATAGGACACCTACTCATACTCACAACACTTAAACAATTTTCTCAGCACCCATGTTTGCATAAAAGAGCAGCTTACAACAGTATGGTCTATAGGGCCTTTAAATTACCTTTGTCCATAAAGAACTTGAACAAAGAAATCAAAACATTTTGGGGCATAGCTCAAATGAATGGTTTCAGTAAAATTTGTATCAATAGGATTATCAACAGACATAAAAATAAACCAAACAACACTTTTACTGAAGAAAAAACAAAAGGAAAAATTTGCTACCTTCACCTTTAATGACAACACCACTTACCACTTTACTAATATTTTCAAAAAACATACATAACATGAACGCTGCTTTCAAAACCAAAAACCACCTATGTAAAACTTATATTTAACATTCATACCGTCAATGAAAATTTTACAAATAGAGTTTAGCAAGATTTGACGATTGTTATCCAAACACAAGATTTGTACAAAAACTTTTAATTCCACTATTTATGAATTTTAATATGTAATGTATCATATTTGTGAATTTTTACACTATGTCTAAATTGTTTTCAACTTAGTACAATACAAACTGTAGCTTAAAAATGTCAATTGAACATGGCCCATAACCTCTTGAGGCCAGACTACATAAAGTGTCTTCAATTGAGGACATTGTGTTTTATCATAATTTTCAATTTTAAATCCACTGACAGTATTTCAGACCAACTGTACTCATTTGAGGACAATTAGACTGCCCTCTGGTAACAGAATTGTCAACTGGAATAGGCGGAATTTGTTTATTTTACATCACAAATCACACTGTTTACCTATGTGCTACTCCACAGCAAATTATTGATATTGTTTATGTACAATTGTTGGTACTCATTTTTTCTCTGTTGACACGGTGTGTTTGTAGTTTTCTCTGTCCATGATTATTTACTGAAGGTGATTCAAGACATTCTGATCTGTATTCATCATAGAATTTGTCCTCAAACGAGGACATCAGGCTTCAAGTTAGTATTTTTGAAGTATTTACTTATTTCATTAAATCGTTTCTCTTACTGATTAGATTGGGTTATTTAGTCTTTATTTTTTAAAATTTTATTTTGTTTACAGAGAGAATGTTACTGAGGAATGCATTATCTGCAGATGAAATTCTGGATTTGATTGAAAATGGCAATGTATCTGATTTTGAGGATGGCAATGATATTGAACAAAACATTTCAGATCCTTCCTTTCCTGACATTGCATCGTATGAGGTTGATGTTAAGAATTGGGGAGTGGTTCAAGCGGAGGAGGATGTGGATGTAGTTACGCCTGAAATTACTGAAAATGAGTTGGAAGGGGATATTATCCAGCCATCTGTTTCTTCCAAAGGTGATTTACACCTTCATAAATGGAGAAAACACTACCAGTTTCAAAATCCAAAAATTGCAAATAATATTCAGCTTTCAGTGGAGGATATTCATAATAGGACAGAGTGGTCTGCAATTCATTATTTTCAGCAATATGTGACTGAAGACATTTGTGAAACAATGGCCTTGAACACTAACTTACGATCTGTACATAATAATAGAAAGAGTTTGAATGTAACCAAGGGTGAAGTTAAGAAATTTGAAATTTATTCGTGCTGGCATTCTTATGGGTAGTTTAAATTACCCACAAATTAGAATGTTCTGTAAGAGGAGTACCAGGGTTCCTATGATTGCTAGTTCTATTTTAAGGCAAAGGTATTGTAATGGTTATAGCGTCGTCATGCCAACTCGCTATGCACCGGGGGCATGACCCATCCCCCCCCCCCCACTCCTTATGCTCGACCGCGCCAATCGCGGGCAACAATTAAGTGCTGGGCCAGCCCTTCTCTCTTCTATCCGTGGTCGCGCCGCATGGGACGACGGAAATTACTCGACTATTAATCTGGAGTCTTCTATCTCGCGAGGTTCCTGGATCCATCGAACATCCAGACGATTCTAGAAGGGCCAGCACAGATATATATAAGAGAGGAACGACCTGCCTGCAGTCAGTGAGAGTCAGTAGAGAGTGAGTGAATGAGAGCGAGACTGAGTTTGTTGGTGTGAGTTAGCGAAGAGCGCAGTCAGTGATTCCTGGGCTGAGATGTCAGCCTTGATGGAGTACTGTATCTGCCTGTTGGAGCCGAGGACTCGTTTCTGTTTCCCTGATGTCGTGTGTGAGTGTCCGTTGAGGCTGGCTGCTGGAGGAGAACCTGGAGTGTTCTGGAGCAGCGCGAAGGGAACACTGGGTGCCGACGTGTGCGGACTGCGAACGGGGTTCGACGGATTGAGTGAACAGCGGATACTATCCCGACCTGCGAGACTGACGTGTATTCTGTGGACTGTGACAGCGCTAACGAGTATGACTGAGTGGCTGAGTGAGTGTAGTGTAAATAATCAATGACTCTGTGCGTGTGTGTGTGTGTGTGTCTCATTGTAGATGGAACATGAGAAACTGAGGAAGAGAGAGAGAGCGCGCGAACCATGGAAGTGTGTAACCGTGTACGTGTGTAAGTGGTAATCTCGGCTATCATCTGTGTGTGTGTGTGTGTGTGTGTGTAAATCTGTACTGTAATTGTAGTGCTTAGTTAATAAATCTTAGAAATAGGATGCTGCCAGGTTCTGTACTCATTTATTTACTTATTTACCCCGCCAACACGTTACAGTATTTTGACATCAGAACTAATTTCAAATGTGTCAATGACAATGATGTTATGCAAGAGCAGCGAGATAAAGATAAGCTGTGGAAAGTTCGACCATTATTAGATGCTGTTTGCTCTGGCTGCTTGAGGCTCCTACGTCCCAAGCACATGTCAGTTGATGAACAAATGATTCCCTTCACAGGGAACACATCTCTCACGCAGTATGTAAAAGGAAAACCCAATCCTGTTGGACTGAAAAATTTTGTTTTCGCATCACCATCAGGATTAGTGCTCGACTTGTGTGTTGTATCAGGGGAAAGAGAACATCATTTGCTAATTCTAAAGACATTGGGGATGTAGGCATTGGTGAATCGGCTGTCATTCATCTTTGTGACTCAGTGCCACCTGCATCGTGTATTTACACAGACAGGTACTTCACATCTCAGAAACTGGTCGATTTCTTGCTCCAAAAATCTATCTATGTAACTGGTACCATTCAAACCAACCGAGCTCCAATTGTTCCCCTAACATCAGACAAAGAACTCTTGAAACAACCCCGTGGGTCGTCCGAACAATTTGTACGTGACGATGGAAAAAATTCTTTAATAAAATGGTACGATAACAAGATTCTTCACCAGTTGGGATGTGCAGGAGGTGGTGTAAAAAAGAAAAGAGTGCGATAGAAATACCTCGGCCAAATATGATCAAATTCTACAATGAGTTCATGGGTGGAGTGGACTTAAATGACCGATGATTGCATATTATCACAATAAATATCGCACAAACAGATGGATGCTCCGCACAGTTCTCCATTTCATTGACCTTTCTTGTGTTAACGCCTGGTTCCAGTATCGAGAAGATTGCAAGATATGGGGAATTGCTCGAAAAAACATAATGCAGCTCTTGAACTTTCGCATTCTTCTTGCTGAAGAACTAATTACAGGAAAGGACAGCACAAATGAAACAAGTAGCGAAGATGACGACTATGAGCCACCCAGTAATGTAGTTAAACTTCCTTGTGAAGAAGTAAGGAAAAAGGGGACGGTTCATCTTCGTGAAATTGTGGAACTACCTAACCCACAACGTTGCAGTCATGAAGGATACCGTGGGAAGAGCAGAACACGCATCAAGTGTAAAGTGTTCCTGTGTCTCAACGAGGGTCAAAACTGCTTTGTTTTGTTCCATTCATAAGTATGTGATTTGGATTTTGGTAGTGTTAATGTTAAGTATCATTTCAGACCTGATGTCCTCAATTGAGGACACTATTTAAATCACTGTTGCTGCTGAGCAATGTGAACTTCTTCATTATTATTGGTATGTATCATCATAGATTAGTTAAAACCTGTGTTTGAGTATGATTAGAAGAAAATATATTTCCAAAAATTTTCCGGGCCTGAAAAGGATAAATAAGGGCCGAAACATGTATGTTGTTTTTTAAGTACATTTGACACGAACTTGTAACCCCCTTAGGGAGATTGAATAAGGTATTGAATAGGAGAAAAAAAACGAAGACTTATACTTTGTACAATTCAGCACTGTCAGTACAGATCATGAAGTAATGCTCCTTGCACATCGCGCAGTATAAACACAGTGCTTTGACATTTTTTTGGAGACAAATTCGAAACAGAAGAATTGCCAGCATATATGACGACCATTGATGCTGCCAAACACAAAAGGCTTTTTCCCCTCGGATTAGCATGATGCAGATGAGGAACTATCTTAGAATATAAAGTTTATATTTATTTATTAAAGGATCACCTTACTGATAACAATCCCATCACATGGTGGAGAAATAACAGCACAGAATATCCAAGACTTCCTCTGATAGCAAAGACAATATTGCCTATTCCAGCCTCCAATGTGGCACTTGAAAGAAATTTGTTCTGCAACCTAATTAGTGACAAAGCAAATTTGCTTAACCCAGACAGAGTATATGTTATTCTCCCGAGTCATTCTGTACTAAAACCAACAAAATAACGGTAGATGTTTGACGATGTGAACAAAAGTTTGAGAAAGCCTCGCACACGGGCATTGTCAAGGAATTAATAACAATGATAAAAGCAATATATGATAAATGTTGCAGCTGTATGAAGATAACAGTGGGTAGAAGAGAATGGTTTAGGATTGACAGTGTGTTAATCAACAAAAAATCTCCATCTGATCCTGTTGCCAGCCAACCTCTTCACCTCCCTCCAGGTCTTGCCTTCTTCCATTGCCCCCACGTGTACAGATAAGCCTTTTCAAACCAAAGGTCATCATCTTTGGATCAGTCCAGTTTCTCATTGTTTATGTTTCTGTAATAAGGTAATTTAAGGTTGTGCAAGTTATTGGCCCACATCACCCGAGCTTGGTGGTGGGACTGCCACCTGTGCCTCCAAGCCTGCTGTTTTCTGTTGGGGTAGTCTCCCTTAGCCTTTGAAGATCCCTCTTCACCACAAGGCAGTGGTTTTCCTCTTTCTTTTACCCCAAGAGGAAGGGTTGCCTCCTCCGCCAACTTTGCTATACCAAAGGTCTCCATATCCGCCTCAGTTGCCATTAAGAACTTCACCAAAGCCCCGTTAGCCATTACTTTTCAGGGTTCCTGTAAGGCCTTCACAGCTACCGTAGCGGTCCTGGGGCACACAAGGTCCCCGCTGTACTTCACCCTTACAGACTATCCCCTACTTCGTACCGTTGCCCGTCCCCCACGACGTGGACGAGGGGTTGGACTTATGGGGGACATTTTAAGGAGGAGGTTTAAGATTTATTGTGAGAAAACCTATCAAGGAACTGCTAATGCTAAAACAACAGATGAAAATTAAATTATCTTCACTGTTAGCCTGCCTGGTGGCCATGATCGTTAAGGCGTAAAGTCTATATGGTCTGATAATGTGATTAGCCAGTTCAAGTCTCATTGGTCGAATACATTTTCACCATCTGAATGTAGGCTGGCAGGGTAGGAAAGGTGGTGGTATACCATTTCTGATCAGTAGATTGCGTGCCAAAATTGTGGATTCAATTCCAAACCTCTCTGCATTGTTCATGTGAAGTTAAGGGCATATGATGCTGTTCATGATGATTCATTTGATCACATGGGGACGTTAATTCTTGAGCAGACTACTTGGTGCTATTTAAACAGGAGTGGGTTATATGTTACCGGGTTTCACTCTCTCCCTTCCTGCGATCCGTCATTCATTTCATATCATTAACTCCTCTGATGATTTTGACGTCAGGAAGAGCATCTGGTTGTAAAAACTAGTAAAGATTCATCTCACTTAATACCCGACCCCGTAGAGAAACTGGGACAAGGTTTGGATACATCATCACTCTTGGCTTCTTTGCATTTTTCTGTATGATTCTACATTCTCTGTAGTGTGCCCTCTAGCTCAAATCCAAATTTCTTGCACTTTTCTCTACAGTCTTTTCTGCTTTCATCCTGTATCTTATCAAATGAGAGTCAAACTGACTTGTTACCTACTACTCATCTTTCTGCATTGGTTCAGAACCAGACCACAACTCAAGCAACAAGGATATGAACTAGTGCAACTGGCACTGGCTGGATACCCTTCTAACAATGGACATGTGCCACTCAGCAGACTGTTAAAGTGGTTGAAATTTAAACATTCATTTTTATTCCACTAATAAAAATCTTATTACTTCTTGTCACTTTGTAATTTTTGTCTTTTGCTGCCTCATAGACCAAAAACAGGCAGTTAATTTCAGTTTCATCCATTCTCTGTGCTTTTCTGCTGTCCCTCATTGTAATTCACCAACTTTGGCATCTCTTGCTGATTATTTGTGACAGTCCGAACTGCACCATGTTGGATCATTAACCTACCTTTTGCAAAGGGTCAGTGGAAGTTTTAACCTAGGAAATTACAGTTAAAGCATCCATTACTTGTATTGTTCTATTTGTGAATATGCTGCTTGCTTGTATCATAAGTTTTCATGTCTTTTCCTTAGCTTTAGTTTTTTTACTCTTGATATGTTTAAAAAAGTCACTTTAAGTTTCTCTTTTTCTTTCAGGAATTTGCCACTGATATTGCTGCATGTTTAGATTCGTGGGTTGGAGGAATCAAGACGGTTCACTCTAAACTTCAGATTAGATGTCCTGATGGTTCTCGGTGCATAATTAATGATATTGAAGCTTGTGGATTGGAGGACTTCAATGAGAAGAGAGATTGTGTATGTAGCATTTAGAAATGATGTGATCAAACCTTTAATGCACAACATGGGCCACAGAGGCCCGATGCCTTAAACCATCTTCATTATTTCTGTTATTTTTTCATGTGCATTTGTGGCTAGCTGATACACGCACATGCGCACGCCCCCCCCCCCCACACGCACGCGCGCACACACACACACACACACACCCACCCACCCACCCATGACATCGTGAACAGAAATTCTGTACCTTCATTTTTTTCACTCATTGCTGAAAAATAGTTAGGACTAACCCATTATTTGAGTTGTACATTGGAGGGTTATTATTGTAATGATAAATTTAATTACCATATTTCTCTGAATCTAAGATGACCCTAAAGCAAGACGACCCCCCACTTTTTCCTTCAAAAAATTAAGTCAGGCTTAAAAAGCGTTTTTTGAAATCATATGATTGCTTTTCTTGTACAGTACGCATTTTTAGATTACATATGTCTTCATGCCAATGCCCAACATTGGATTTAGTCATGCCATATATTGAAAAGCCTGTTGGAAATTTGCCAGCGATACCTCTTTCACGTGTGTCTATAATACGACGATGCACCAGGAAAATATTCTTGATGTATATAGAACTGTTACTTTTACTAAGCATCAGGTACAACCGGCTGCCCCTAGATGCACGTCTCACTTTCCAGCTTTGGCCGACTTCAGCGGCTAGCAGTGTATAAGATGTGGTCGTCGAAGGTCAAAAAGTTCATTGCGCTGTGGTATGGCCATTATGCCCTTACATTTTTCATACACATACCTGGCAATTTCATCTTAGACTTCTTTAAAGCATCCTAGTTGTGAGCCACTGAATGCATTTTTTGTACTGTACCAACATTTCTGAGCTATCTTTGTCTTCACACTAATGCAGTGTTTTCTTGCAGCTGCTCAATTATTCTCTATTTCCAAGTGTTTAATAACCATTAACTTAAAAATTTTCATCATAATATCGACGAGAACCTGTTGAATATTTGCTGGCAATACCTGTTCTATGTGTCTTTACAATATGACGATCCATCACGAAAATATTCCTGCTGTATACAAAACTGTTAATTTTACTAAGCGTCAGGTATTTTGCGGATTTAAGAAATATTTTTTTAGAGGCTTGTACAATGTCCTCTTTTCACTATTTCCCGAAAACCAGTGACGTTACACAGAGGCACTGTACAACTGGTTGTCGCATCTAGCGATGTCTAATAAAGATGCGGACGTTGATAGTCAACGAGTTTTGTGCATGCCTGGGGGTGAAGGGAAGCAGCGTGGTTACCGTGGTAGCTGCCAGTGGTGTTCATTACTGTTAGGTCGCAAATGCAAGACGACCCTTGAATTTTCACATGAAATTCTAAGAAAAAAACTTCGTCATGGATTTGGAGAAATATGGTCTGAGATTATATTTGCTAGCATTTTCGACACCATTTAGGCTGCCACTTTTAAGGTTGCATCATATCTACCAAATGGCAGAGAACCTGGAATTCTTATTATGTGACTTATGGCTTTTAATTAATTTTATTGTATAAAAACACAAGATGTGCACCACAGATCTTTACATGCTTGCTTTGTACGACATAGAGTGCAGCCTCTTCTTCTGCTTTTCAGAAATCCAGCTACCTCTGCCAGGTTTGAACCCACTATTGTGGGGTTTACAGACAGACACATTACCACTCATGTACTGTGTTAGCTTATTTGTTGAATTACATGAACTGAAATGTTGGAGCGAGTCTCGCAAATGATTCTATTGAAGCTAGGAATGATTTGGGCAAGAAAATGCTTATATTGTTTTTTTTCCCTAGTTAACTACTATATTATAAAAGGTATTACTTGGAAAAGTCCTCTGTGACAAGTCCTATTTTTTGCAGTTGAGATGTTTGGAGGTTGAAACCTTGTATGTCAAGTTACAAATTGATGAAAAATAGAACAGTATTATACTGCCCTCCAGTAACCAGATAGTAAACCATGTACCGTATAATCCCGAATACCACCCGCACTTTTTTCCCCAAAATATTCGTTCTAAATCTTGGGTGCGGGTCGTATTCAAGCCGTTGATTCTTGTAAATACTATGTTTACATGAAGTATTAAAATAGATTTGAATACGGATACCGTACTCAATATACCACATGTAAATGGGCATTCAGGTCTTATTGTGTTTTAGTTGCGTTCTGGAAAAGATCAATTTTTTTCTCAATACGGTTACAGTAGCACGTAAACGCGAAATGTAAGGTAATGAAATATGGTAAATAAAACAATATGGGTAAATATGCGGTAAATATGAAAGTCGCTGCAGCAGGTGCTCGATCGTCAATTGTTTCACAAGTGTTGCTAGCATGCTGGATGCATGAATAGCTGATCTTGCGGGATATTGTACTTTGCAAGAGTCGAGACTGTTGGTTACGGAAGTCTACCTTGCTCACATTCGAGTTCCGTATTCGTCCCGTGAAAGTGCTGTCTCGATAGTGATAGGTTCAAAACTGCGCCTGTGGTCATTTACTGTGCGTGAGAAACTTAAAGTTGTAAGCGAAGCTGAAATGTACGGAAATCATGCCGTTGGCGGAAAGTAAAATATTGATGAATCGAGTATTCATAATTGGCAGAAGGAAAAAAACTTCTTAAAAGTAATGGCGATCGCAAAGCGTTCCACGGGCGGAGTGCAGTGTTTCCGGAAATTGAAGAACGACCACAAATTTGTGAGAGAAAAATGTGAGTTAGGATATGGTATTTCTATTGAAGTGTGTCAATTGAAAGCACTAGAGATCTCAAAAGAACTCAAAACTCACGGTTTTACAGCAAGCTGCGGATGGATCCGAAACTTTTATCGGAGAAAGGGATTGTGCATTCAGAGACGTACGTCTGTTTCACAACATCTCCCTGCGGCGTATGAAGAAAAATTAATGGCCTTTCAGCGTCACATAATTTATTTGAGGAAGGAAAATTCTTATTTGCTGTCGCAAGTTGGGAATGCTGACCAGACACCTGTTTATTTTGAAATGCTGCTAGAAAGTACAGTGGATACGAAGGGTTCTAAAAGTGTAACCATCAGAACAGGTGGTAACGAAAAGCAATGATGCACGGTAATGCTGTGCGTATTAGCGGATGGAAGCAAACTCCTTCCATATGTGGTTCTGAAAAGGAAAACCCTTTTGAAAGGAAACTTGCCGTCAGGTGTTATTGTTAGAACACATGAGTCCGGCTGGATGGACAGTGCATTAGTTGAGGACTGGGTGAAGTGCAAAACATGCTTTTGTTGGATAGTTACCAAGGAGATACAACTGACGCCGTAAAAGATATGATGAGGAAAGGAAAAAACAATCTTGCGATAATTCCCGGAGGACTCCTATTCTACAGCCGTTGGATGTGTGCGTGAACCGGCCTTTCAAAACTGCAACAAAACAGTTTTACACCGAATGGAGATGTCTGATGGTGATCACGCGTTAACACCAGGATTCATCTTCAGAAGAAAAAAAAAGAAGCGAAAATATCTGGGACAAGTAAGAACGATAAGGAACAAATGGTGGCAGCGGAAAGCTCAGAAACTGCAAAGTATGTCTGATGCCCAAGACCTGCAAAATTTCTATCCAGGAATAAAACAGTTTTATGGCCCAACTCGCTCATCCTCTGGGTCACTGAAATCTGCTGATAATACTATCACTATTACTGACAGTGAGGAGAGTCCCTGTGGCTCGGGTTGCAGCGTGCCGGCCTCTCACCGCTGGGTTTCGTGTTTTAAATTGTGGTCACTCCACATGAGATTTGTGCTGGACAAAGTGGAGGCGGGACAGATTTTCCTCTGGGTACTCCGGTTTTCCATGTCATCTTTCATTCCAGCAACACACTCCAATATAATTTCATTTCATTTGTCAGTCATTTGTCATTGCCCCATAAGAATGCGACAGGCTTTGGCAGCCGGCACAATTCTTACGCTTGTCACTGGATGGGGCTTCATTCATTCCATCCCTGATCCGGTCGAATGACTGGAAACAGGCTGTGGATTTTTCATTACTAACAGAAGTCCGGAGGCAGTTCCAAAGAAAGATAAAGCCCTTGAGTACAATAAAAGGAAGCAATGGAGATGTGATAATAGAGCAGAACAAGATAGCTATAATATGGAAAGAATATGTAGAAGGCCTGTATGAAGGACAAATAGATTACGATGTAATAGGAAATGAAAGTGAGATAGAACAAGATGATCTGGGACCATGTATACTTAGAGAGGAATTTGATAAAGCTTTAAATGAGCTAAAACAAAGGAAAGCTCCTGGAGTAGACTTAATTCCAGGTGAAATACTACAAGTTCTAGGGGATAAGGCAAAATATTCCTTATATCAACTAGTAAATGATATTTATACTAGGGAAGAAATACTGGAAGATTTTGAGAAAACTGTGTTGATACCTATCCCAAAAACTAATCATGCAAAGAGATGTCAAGATTATAGAACGTTAAGCCTGTGGTAACACATACCTCCAAAATTATTACAAGAATTGTTAACATCACATGGAGAAAAGAATAGAAGAAAATCTCTCAGAAGATCAATTCGGGTTTAGAAGAAACAGAGGAACAAGAGAAGCAATTCTGAGCCTTAGAACAATTATTGAACAAACCCTAAGAATCAATAAGAACATCCTAATTGCTTTCGTTGATAATAGAGGAAGCGTTTGATAATGTTAATTGTAATATTATGTTTAAAATCCTTAGAAGTCTGAAAGAGGACTACAGAGATCGGAAAATCATCTATCAGCTGTACAAGAACTAGACAGCGCTTATAGGAAAGGAGCAAATCAACGCATAAAATACAAAAAGGAGTAAGGCAAGGATCTATTATTCAATGTGTATTTAGAAGAAGCAGTGAGAGAGTTTTCAGCCTCCTCCACCCATGGAATAAAAATAAATGGCCAACTATACCAAACAATACGTTTCGCGGATGATATTGCTCTCATAGCTGAAACTGAGAAAGAGATCAAGACCTCACTAAAGAAATTGAATGATCTAATACTAAGATGTAATATGAAGGTTAACAAAACAAAAACCAAGATAATGAAATGTACTCCGGATGGTAAACAGGATGTTAATGTTTGGTTGGAAGGAGAAAAATTCACTCAAGTAAATCGGTTCAGTTATTTGGGAAGCATCATTACATCTGATGGGAGGTGTGAAAAGGACGTCCGTTCTCGAATAGCCCAGGCTAAAGAAGCTTTCAATAAAAAAAAGAAGCCTGTTGACCTCCAAGGCAATATCCCTACCAGTAAGAAAGCATTTCATTAAGAGCTTCATTTGGAGCATTGCGACCTATGGCTCTGAAACCTGGACTCTATTAAAGCCTGATAAGAAAAGAATAAATGCATTTGAAATGTGGTGCTGGCGTCGAATGTTACGAATTCCCTGGACTCACAGGCTAACAAATGAAGTTCTCGAGAGCTGAAGAAACCATCAGTCTAGAGAAGATGATCGCGAAAAGAAGATGTAGTTGGATAGGTCATTTACTCCGGCATTCATCATGGTGCACTACACTGCTTGAAGGGAAACTGGAAGGAAAGACTAGAGGACGACGACCAAGAGCAGGGTTCCCAATGGCATTAAAGGGTGACGTCCATATCAACTAATCAAGCAGCTGGCTCAGGATAGAAAGTCGTTGGACGATGACAGTCATGCTACCCACCAACCATCAGGTTGAGGAGAATGAGAGAGATAACAGTCACGAAATTTTAGAGTGTTGGAAGGAACATATCTGCACTCTTCTGAATTGGAGTTCAAATGCTGATGAAGACTCTCATTGATGTACCTCTCCATCCCCAATAATCATTCCCCGCCAACATTCAAGGAATTGAGTGCCGCTCGTCAGCTGAAATCATGCAAGGCTCCTGGCCCAGACGTCATTCCTCTGGAATTGATTCAAAGTGGAGGCCAGTGGTGGCTCGTGGCTGTAAAGTATGGTGAAGAGCTGTTACCCGTTCGGTTTCGAGTGACATTTAGGAACTTCTTTCTTTCTTTCTTTCTTTCTTTCTTTCTTTCTTTCTTTCTTAATCTGCTTATCCTCCAGGGTTGGTTTTTCCCTAGGACTCGGCGATGGATTCCACCTCTACCGCCTCAAGGACAGTGTCCTGGAGCTTCAGACACTGGGTCGGGGGATAAAACTGGGGAGGATGACCAGTACCTCGCCCAGGTGGCCTCACCTGCTATGCTGAACAGGGGCCTTGGTGGGGGATGGGAAGATTGGAAGGGATAGACAAGGAAGAGGGAGGAGAAGTGTGAAACCACGGAAAACCACTTTCAGGAGAGGTGGGAATCGAGCCCACCTCTACTCAGTTGATCTCCCGACGCTGTGTGGACCCTGTTCCAGCTCTCGTACCACTTTTCAAATTTCGTGGCAGACCCGGGAATCGAACCCGGGCCTCCGGGGTGGCAGCTAATCACACTAACCACTACACCACAGAGGAGGATAAGATTTAGGAACTACGTGTTGTTTTTGGTTGTTTTGTACTCGTACCTCGTACCTGTGACTGGCGGAGAGTCCAGCACGTGACCATGATTTATTGAATTTAATGTTTCGTCATGACCACGAAAAGTTCTTGCTTACTTAAATAGAGCACTGTTTCAATTACAAACTGAAGGAAAAGCCTATTTAAATGTACATTTTCACTGAACTGTACAATTACAATATACAGTTTGGCATTTTCCTTCAGGACATCAGAGATCGTATTTTGGTTTGATTCCAATGTCTTGAAATCTAGCTGCCGTATTTTATGTTCTGCAGAGTCTGAGTTCTTATGTAAAGAACGTGTTATGTTCAAAAGGGCTGAAAATCCTTCTTTATTCCATACGTTATTTTTATTGATAAAAGGCAAGCAGGCCGAACAAAACAGCTTCTGTAGAGCTGGAGAGGAGCACAACCATAGAAATCCCTTAAACTACGATCGTTTGAAACTAAGATTGTAAGATTTACCGGAATGTTTCAGTTTTTTTGTAGCACAAATTTGCAGTGATTCAGTAGGACGATCAAAACGTAGAACTTCATACTGATATTCGTTTCTACAACGTGAAAATGGTGTTTCTAATGAAATACACACTGTCATAAACAGGATACATGTTTAAATAAAACAGCACAACACTACGAATGAACCACGATGCGTTAGTACTCGTACTTTACACAGGATGACGCAGCGAAGACAAAACATTCCGATCTTCCCGCAACTTCACTTGTACATTTCGCACTGAGTTGAGTACGCGGGTGACGTCACGGTTGTCATGGCAACCGCCAAGGCCAAGCGGCACTTGGGAGGTGAAGCCAGCTACTGAATCTCTCGTCTTCACTCAAGCTCACGCGCCGTACTGTGGGTGGCCAACAGCCGGCGCTTTCGTGAGTTTCCCTGGTTCTCATCAAGTAATGCAAACTCCTGGTGCTCCAAACGCCATACAAAAAACATTTTCTTTCCGTAAAACCAACAAATGTCATAAGAAAAGTAAATTTAAAAAAATCATTCTGGTAAAAATAAATGGTGAAGTGGCACTTCACCTACTTCACCTGAAAAGCCGCCCCTGGTGGAGGCCTACATCTAAAGACTAGACTTCTTACTCTTACCTCTTAACATATTATGAAACCTGTGAAGTGCATGATCATAGCGTTTATGGCAACTATTATGGTATATCACTGCTATCTGTAGCAGGTAAAATTCTTACTAGAACTGCAGATGATCTTACCTGAATTACAGTGCGGTTTTTTGAATCTCCCGAGGCATGACAGGTATGATCTTCTATGCAAGGCAAATCCAGAAAAAAAAATTCAGAGGAACAGACTCCTTTATACCTAGTGTTTGTGACCTTGAAAACGCTTTTGACTCATTACCAAGGCTAGCTATTTGGACAGTGCTAAAACACTTTGGTTGTCCTCAGCATTTTGTGGATCTAGTCAAAGCTCTTTATATCAACACATCTGGGCGAATCATTCGTCAAAATATTATCTCTGATCCATTTCCTTTCAGCCATGGATTGAAACAAGGATGTGTGCTTGCTAGCATGTAGAGTACCCATATTGTGGAAAAACAGGGAAAACAAGGAAAGCACATGGAAATAAAAATGCAAAAAATATCCAGGAAAAAACATAGCGAAATGATTCTCACATTAAAATTAAGTTTCGATCTAAGACTGCACCCGAACGGAATGATCGAACAAGACATATGTGGACACTATGCGAGTGAAACGCAGCGAGTAGTTGAGAGAAAAGTAGAGAGTGAGTGCTTGTGATAGTAAGGGAGAGTGATTAAAAAAAGATATACTTGTGCTAGCTGCTTGAAGTTGGCAGTACATGAGGTGTGCGATATATCTAGTATTGCATTAGTTTGAGTGTGGAATACCGTATTTCACGGCATAATCGTCGCCACCGCGTAATCGTCGCATCCTTTATTTTTAATACAAAAATCGGACTTTAAACCTTTAATTACATAATCGTCGCACGTCCAAATTTTGTTCACTAATCTGGTTAAAAGGTAAATGGAACTGCAACGTAAGTTGCACATGAATGCGCAATTTAAATACGTGTATGGTTTATGGGCAATTTGGCAATACAGTCACGTTTGAGACATGTTGCACAACGTATAAATAACTAATACCGGTATATGTACGACGCATGGCTTACCGGTAGACTATCGGCAGTTTGACAACGTGGTCGCGAGACAGTGTACTATTTATTCACCACCTACATATTATGAGTTCCCATTTGAAATACGTAAGGCTGTAAGTTGTCGCTTATCGGCAACGTCGCCAGGAAATACCGGCTAGGTAGGTTGAATGGACCTCGAACCAGCCCTCAGATACAGGTAAAATTCCCTGACCCAGCCGTGAATTGAACCCGATGCCTCCGTGTAAGAGGCAAGCACGCTACCCCTACACCATGCGGCCGGCTCCTGTGTTATTGCGCACGAAGTGAAATCCAAGACGATAACGCAGATTTCCACGGAATTATTCAGCCGAATTATTTACGATGTCTCAGTTGTCATCGCTAGACTCTTATCTTACTACTACGTCATAAGTGTCCGGGCATGGGATGAAAACTTTTATCCAAGCAATCAAGATAATTATTATCCAATGCTATTAAAGTTTTATTTTATAAACTCGTCAGTAATGTAATGTAAAATCATCAATAACTGGGAAGAAATATTAACCTAATTACCGTATGTTTAAAAGAAATTGAAAAAAATGAATGTTTGTTACTGACGTCTCAGAATACAGTCAACTACACAGTAGATCTACACCGCGCTAGCTAGAGCTCCAGTTTGCGAGCTTTGCGCAAGCGCAGTAGTGTGTCGCAACCAACGAGCTAAACTGATAAATTGTTGCATGCTTCCTTGCTGCCTAACAGTATTGGCTGCTCTGGAATGGACAGATCACAGATGCATTTATTTGTTTCAGATTTACGTGATTACTGTAGACATGTGTGAGTGAGAATTTAAGTTTTTAATTTGTGTTTTGGGTGTTTGCAGAAATAATTTGTTTTAATAGTGAACAATTACGGAAAGTCATTTATATCGCAAAACATTAACGTGTGAAGCATTTATAAGCGATCATGGGTAAATATAGAAACTATTCTGCGGGCTTCAAGCTAAGCATAATTGCCTTCGCTGAACAGCACGGGAACAGAGCTGCAGAAAGAAAATTTTCTGTGAGTGAAAAGTTGGTGCGTGACTGGCGGAAAGTAAAAAACAAGCTAAAAAGCACAAACCCTTCTAGACGCGCGTTTAGAGGTCCTAAAACAGGGAAGTTTCCTATAATTGACGAAGAAGTGTTTAGGTACGTCAGTGAAATACGTAACAATGGCTGCAGTGTATCATGAAATGTTACAAATTAAGGCACAGGAGGTAGCGCGCAAACACAACATACCGGTAACTCAGTTTAAGGCGACTCGTGGGTGGATTAAGGGGTTCATGCGACGACACAATCTGTCAGTGCGAAGGAGAACAACACTAAGCCAAAAGTTGCCTGCTGATTACACGGACAAGATTGTAAATTTTCACCGATTTGTCATACGTTTGCGCAAGGAAACTTCGTACTTGCTTTCTCAAATCGGTAATGCCGATCAGACTCCAATCTCTTTTGATATGCCTCGCAACAGCACTATTGTGCTAAAAGGATCACGGAGTGTATTAATGAAAACCAGCGGTAGTGAGAAGTTGCGATGCACGGCAATGCTAGCCATTACAGCTGACGGGAGAAAGTTGCCGCCTTACATCATTTTCAAGAGGAAAACGATGCCTAAGAATATTACAGTTTCCCCGTGGAATTCATGTACGAGTGCAACCAAAGGGTTGGATGGACGTAGAACTCATGCTGGACTGGGTTAAAACTGTGTGGAATAGAAGACCTGGTGCACTACTAAAACAACCAGCTCTGCTTGTTTTAGTTTCCGAGGTCACCTCGTGAACGAAGTGAAGCAAATTCTCACTACAAATAAGACACGACAGATAGTCATTCCTGGTGGCCTAACATCTGCTTTGCAGCCACTAGACGTATGTGTTAATAAACCCTTTAAAGACCACTTACGTCGATTTTACAACGAGTGGATGATGAGCGGCGATCAGCAATTGACGCCCGCCGGAAATATCAGGCGTCCACCCTTGGACTTGTTATGCTCGTGGGTGAAGAAGAGTTGGGATCTTATACCACCTGAACTAGTCTCCAAGAGCTTCAAAAGGACTGGGATTTCGAATGCACTAGACGGTTCCGAAGATGACGCAGTGTGGCAGGGAGACGAAGAATCTGATACTGGTATTAACAGAGGCGAGGACGGCGCATCAGATAGCGAAACCTGCGATAGCGACACCGAAGATTTGGAATAAATTGCGTACCGGTAAGTCCGCATTTCACAACAAAGTGATAATTTTTTGCAAGTGTAATATTTTAACTTTAATACTCAAATTAATGACAAATTAACTTAATACGTTCATTTTTATTTTCAGGTTGGAAAAACGTTCGCCGAATTGTTGCGAAAAATTATGAATTTTGTTTTAGACTATTTTAATTATTTTGATGTATAAACGCGAGTATTACGTGCATCTTAAATTTGTATCAAATACAATGTAGTTATAAATACTTTTTTGAGTAATACAAATACTGGTATTAAATATTCATCGTATAATGGTCGCACCCTACAATTTTTTCGAAAATTTTGGTATAAAAAGTGCGACGATTATGCCGTGAAATACGGTAGCTTACAGTTCACTGTTAATAACATAATTCCAGGTTTTTAATAGTAAATTTAAATGTTCACTGATGGTAACTTCCCCCCTATCAATTGTAATTACTTTGTTCTCATTAAACCAAAACTTAAATTATAATAATACACACGCCAAAAAAGTTTTGCACCGATGGAGTTCCGGGTTTCTATATTGCTGATGACCCCAGGGAATGTATGGCATGCAAATACACCCTTTATGTCAAGCATAACATAATTGATGTAAAAGAAAAAGCAACGACAGGCACAACGCAAATACTATTCTTCTGCAACGTGAATCTGCCTATCGAACATGGGAATCTGATTCTGCCTCTCAGTATGGTGTTACTCCACCTTGCGCAGTGAAGCATGATTGTCCACAAGGCTGTTGAGGCTGTCCTGGTCAATCCTATCCCACTTTTTGACAGCACCGCAGGCCAGTTCATCCAGTGGGCTTGTGGTTGCTCATATATTGGCATGACGAAAAGGCTTGTCAGCACCAGGGTGAAAGAGCACATCAGGTCGGTAAAGAATGTCACTCTTTTCATCCTCCACGGAGAATACCATACGCCAGTCTGCCATAAAAGAACATTTCTACAGTACAGACTATGAAATCCTCTTTGACCAGGAGAAGGTCATCGCACCTGTAAAAGACTTCTATGCTCGACTGGTAAGGGAAGCCATAGAGCTGTGCCCAAATAACATCAACAGGGAAGACGGCTTCAAGTTATCGAATACATGGAGACCTGTACTGCAGAAATAAATGCATAACACCACCATGGAACAGCAGGGCGTACTCACGAAACTGTCGACAGAGGGCGGTGAATCACAGCACAACGATCCGTGAATCCAGTTAGTGGTTAGGCCGAGGATAGTACGGTCATGACTACCACATTCCTTCGAATTTCATTGCTGAGTGTCGGAGGCAGAATTTAACATGCCCTGTTGCAGGCCAATGCAATTTGGCTGAAAGCTCGGCTTCATCAGATAAATATATATAGTGGCTTTAATCCAGTATTCATTTCTTTCTTTGTGACAATAACTCTTATTTTCGTATTGTTCTTTTTAAACCGCGCATTGTTTTAAAAGCTACCCATGTAATTTACATATATGTAGAAGTGCTAACTGTTATGGACTGCCCATAATTATTACAGATTTCGCCTCATTATTTGGGAGAAATTCTTGCAGAAAAGTGAAATGATCACAGAAAAGAATTTACGAAGAATTGAATGTGTCAGTTGTGCTTGTTGCGCGCACTACTTAACCAGCATATGTATTCGAGCACCACTACCATTTGTTAAAGAAACAGAGAACTTATTCTTGAGTTTCTGAATGATAACCCATACGTTTCTGTTATGAGTGTGTTTAGCAACCAGCATACTCAAGCATCACTCTTATGTACTATGTCCCAGTAAATGCAGGGAAAACGGAAATATCTCAGGGAAAATACTGGGAAAACAAACTCAGGTTACTAGTGGGTACCCTGCCATGAGATATTGAAGTAAAGGTGTGATAGTTTTCACTCTTGTCAGCACCTGCTTTCTTGGGAATAAGTGTAACAAAAATCTGTCCAAAATCAGATGGCACTTCTCCTGTATCATACATCGTGCACACTAAATGGAATAACATTTCCAAGCTAGTTTCTTGTAAGGCAGTCAGTAATTCTGAGTGAATGCCATAGATTCCAATATCAACCGTCTTTTATTAGTTAACGGTATGCGCCAAACTTAAGAAAAATGAAAACCACCTAATTTTGTCCAGTATTTCTATGGTATTTTTTATTTCTATTGTGTTACAGTTTTTACAGATATCAGGCAGAAAGTATGAACTCAAATGAAATGAAAAAAAAATACCTACGTTCAAAACTAGTATTTAATTTACATATTTGAAATTAGTGAAAAATGGCCAGTCCAGAGGATTAAAATATATGAAAGTGAGCAAGACCTCCATTTGTTAAATTTTTCATGAACTGTGTTGAATATTCATGGTTATCTTCAGTTTTATACTATTGTAATGACTATTTCAGTAGTTACTCATAAAAAGTTCCTCTTTTTGAAATCAACATTGTTTATGATGTTGAAAGTATGTTTGAAATTCTTCTGTGTTGTTAAATTATTGTATAGATTAGTGCCTTGATTATTTAACTTTAAATTGATTATATGACAGATGTACTTAGGTACCGTAAATCATCTGAGATTTTTCTTTCTTCCAGCAAGACTGTGAGTTTCCTGCACACAGAGAAGACTTCTACCCTGGCCAGATTCTTTGGGGTCCTTTGCATTGCCTTGAAGATGCTGAATGGTTACATTGCACGAAAGAACTGAAAGCCTTGCGTTCGAAACCCAACAAGACTGTTAAAGTCGTAGTAGAAGAAGTTAAGACTGAGAGTGTTGGTGTTCACTGGCAGTGTCGGGCATACTCAAAGGATGGTGCAGGCTCTGAAAAAGAACAACCTAAATTTTTGGTGCAGGGAGAAGACCTTCTTAGGTATGCATTTTACTCAATAAGTATTCTTTTAAATGTTGCATCATGTACATACACAGATACATACATAAAGATATACCGTATTTACTCGCATATTAGACCACTTTTTTCCCATTTTTACAGCCAAAAAAAGTAAAGCGGGGTCCAATATGCGATAACCTCAAATTTTAAGCTATGAACACATGACTTCTCGGCTATAAATTGCACATGTAAACATTCTACACTGTTCTTTAATAAACCTATGAATGTATTTGCGTTATGCTGGCTATTTTCGTTGGCAGTATTTCTAAATGTAAAAAGTCAATAAATGGTGAACACGACTTTTAGGCCTACATATAAAGTTAATGTAATCTGTTTTAGTTGTTCATATCACGTCATTCGCTTCATCTCATTAATTCCTCCGATGAGGTCGACGTCAGGAAGGGCATACGCTTGCAGAGGTGCCAACTATTATGGATTGTCCGTAATGATTATGGATTTCAATTAGCGATTACGGCATTACGGTCGAAGGGGAAATTATTACAGAAAAGCAACATTCTTACGAAAAAAAAAAGGAAAGAAGTAAAAAATGTTCAATCCCTTAGAGCATTACTGGTCAACCCTCCTCGTTTCAATGTTTGTAAGTTGGCAACTAAACGTGTTTGGCAGTTATTTGGTCGTCACTTTGTTTTGTGTCCCGCGAGCGTATTGAAATCACAGCGAGCTACATAGATATACGCTGCTCTCTTAGCTAGAATGACGTGGGAATGACTTATCAAGTCGGCCGTGAGGTAGGCTCTACTCCTTGCTCCGCTGTTCTCGATTCCACGGTTTGTTGTGTGCGTAGAACGAGTGGTATATTTAGTGCATTTCAGTTCTAATTATCCTAGACGTTGATTCGAAAAGTAGTGATGGGTTTTGTGAAATGAAGCGGAGCAATTGTCAAATTGCATCTTCTAAGAAGACAGCAGTGTTACAGAAATATCGAGACGGTCACACAAAGGAATGGCAGTGCTTACTTGCCTCACATGTTAGTGAAAACCACGTGTTCTGCAGTGTGTGTTCGTGTGATTTCTCTGTGGCTCACGGTGGACGAGATGATTGCAGAAGACACATAGAATCCAAGAAACATCACACATACGGTGAATCAAAATTACGAAACCAGTCTATGTCATCGTTCTTCGTAAAAAGTAATGAAACTGCGGTGACAAATGCTGAATTTTTGTTCACATCTTTTCTTTTGGAGCATAATATTCCGTTATCAGTTTCAGACCACGCTGGAAATTTGTTTAGATCAATGTTCCCCGACTCTAAGATATCTCAGAAATATGGTTGTGCAAGAACTAAAACCTCTGCTTTGGTTCAATACACGGCATCCGAGGCAAAAAAGGAAATGAGTGAACTTTTGCAAATAACGCCTTTTTCTTTGGCTACTGATGGTAGTACGGATTCAAATGCAGTTAAACTTTATCGTGTAGTTGTATCTTTCTTTAATGCTCAGAGAGGCCAAATACACTGACTGACAGACAGAGCAAATGCAACACCAAGAAGGAGTGGTTCGAAAGGGATGAAAGTTGGGGAAAAAACAGAGACGGCACGGACGAATAATTGATGTTTATTTCAAACCGATATGCAGGTTACACAATGCGCACGGCATCGACTCAGTAGGATGTAGGACCACCGCGAGCGGCGATGCACGCAGAAACACGTCGAGGTACAGAGTCAATAAGAGTGCGGATGGTGTCCTGAGGGATGGTTTTCCATTCTCTGTCAACCATTTGCCACAGTTGGTCGTCCGTACGAGGCTGGGGCAGAGTTTGCAAACGGCGTCCAATGAGATCCCACACGTGTTCGATTGGTGAGAGATCCGGAGAGTACGCTGGCCACGGAAGCATCTGTACACCTCGTAGAGCCTGTTGGGAGATGCGAGCAGTGTGTGGGCGGGCATTATCCTGCTGAAACAGAGCATTGGGCAGCCCCTGAAGGTACGGGAGTGCCACCGGCCGCAGCACATGCTGCACGTAGCGGTGGGCATTTAACGTGCCTTGAATACGCACTAGAGGTGACGTGGAATCATACGCAATAGCGCCCCAAACCATGATGCCGTGTTGTCTAGCGGTAGGGTGCTCCACAGTTACTGCCGGATTTGACCTTTCTCCACGCCGACGCCACACTCGTCTGCGGTGACTATCACTGACAGAACAGAAGCGTGACTCATCGGAGAACACGACGTTCCGCCATTCCCTCATCCAAGTCGCTCTAGCCCGGCACCATGCCAGGCGTGCACGTCTATGCTGTGGAGTCAAAGTTAGTCTTCTGAGCGGACGCCGGGAGTGCAGGCCTCCTTCAGCCAATCGACGGAAAATTGTTCTGGTCGATGTTGGAACAGCCAGGGTGTCTTGCACATGCTGAAGAATGGCGGTTGACGTGGCGTGCGGGGCTGCCACCGCTTGGCGGTGGATGCGCCGATCCTCGCGTGCTGACGTCACTCGGGCTGCGCCTGGACCCCTCGCATGTGCCACATGTCCCTGCGCCAACCATCTTCGCCACAGGCGCTGCACCGTGGACACATCCCTATGGGTATCGGCTGCGATTTGACGAAGCGACCAACCTGCCCTTCTCAGCCCGATCACCATACCCCTCGTAAAGTCGTCTGTCTGCTGGAAATGCCTCCGTTGACGGCGGCCTGGCATTCTTAGCTATACACGTGTCCTGTGGCACACGACAACACGTTCTACAATGACTGTCGGCTGAGAAATCACGGTACGAAGTGGGCCATTCGCCAACGCCGTGTCCCATTTATCGTTCGCTACGTGCGCAGCACAGCGGCACATTTCACATCATGAGCATACCTCAGTGACGTCAGTCTACCCTGCAATTGGCATAAAGTTCTGACCACTCCTTCTTGGTGTTGCATTTGCTCTGTCAGTCAGTGTATAAACTCTTCTATTGTCATTGTTAGAGAGTACCGACAATACAGGTGAGGGAATTTTCTCTGTTATTAATAGTGAATTGTCTTCTTTAGCCATTCCATGGGAAAATTGCATTTCTTTTTCATCTGACAACATACACAATGATAGGGGCAAATAAAGGCGTTGCCAAATTTGTGACGGACAGGCATTCTTCTGTTTATGTCCCGGGTTGTTCATGTCATCTCGTACACATCTGTGCACAAAAAGCAGCAGCCCAATTGCCAGTCTATGTAGAGAACCTTTTGGTTCAGTTATATTACTATCTTGATAAGAGTTCTAAAAGGCAAAACACGTTGAAAGTTTATCAGGCTGTTTGTGGCACAGAGGGTCACAAAATTTTGAAATATGTTAGTACCTCTTGGCTCTCGCTTCTTCAGTCTATTGATAAGAGTTCTTGAGCAGTGGGACGCTTTGGCACTCATGTTTTGTAGTGAGACCCACCATAAAAATGAGACCACCAAGCAGTTTGAAACTGTGAAATCTTTCATACAAGACCCACACACAAAATTGTTTTGCTACTTTCTTCATTGTTCACTTCCTGTTTTTAACTCTGTGAATATATTTCTGCAACAAGATGCTCCAGCCATACATCTCCTTAGGAGGAAACTTACTGGTCTTTTAACTGACCTGTTGTTCAGATTTGTTCAGCCATGTTCTCTTCAGTCAGAATCTACCTCCCTTTTGAGTGTTGAATTCAAGAGGAGGAAATACCAGAAAGCCAATCTGGACTTGGTAATTGGAGCAAATGCTAGGGCATACTTGAAAGATAATGACTGTGATGAAGAGATGTTTTATAATTCTGTCAGAAAGTTTTAATGGCAGCTTGGAGTTACATTACCCAGAAATTTCCCCTTAATGATGAATTTCTTCATCATGCCAAAGTTGTAGACATCTCACAATGAAGGTTTCCTATTCATCTCTTGAATATTTTGTTTGAAGATTCCCAACTTTGGTCAAGGAAAGTGAATATGACACACTTGAAGAGGAATTTGCAGTTTACCAGTGTGATACTTTCCCTGAATACATTGTACATGGACATAACATTGATGTGAATTGGGGCAACATTGCAAAGCTTAAAAATGAAAGTGGACAAATTAACTATAAAACCTTAAGTAATGTTGTATTTGCAGTACTAAGTGTACCTCATATTAACTCTCCCACAGAAAGAGTTTTCAGTGTTGTTAGGAAAATTCAGACAGAATTCAGGCCTACATTAAATACCTCTACACTGGAATCGCTTATGGTTCTGAAGACGAAAATGTCATCTCAGGGGGAAGTATGTTTCAAGAAAACCTACACCGAAAAGCAGCTGCTGGGTGCGAAACTAGCTACAAAGAATTTTTTATCGCAGAACTAACAGGTAATGAGCAAATTTTATTGTGTAATTTGATATACTTTAGAATGGATTGCTGTAGGAAAGGGCAAACGGGGTGCCTTGTATTTAACTTATAAACGTTTTGTCGGGGGGGTGCGCGAGTTAAAAATGGGATTACTGATAACCCACTTCAAAGGTTGGCACCTCTGTGCTTGTAAAAACTTGTTACGACTGCAATATTTATACAGAATAACTCGGTGACCAGTCATTTGTCTTTGTCAGTTGAGCGGTAGGCCTACCACTGCTGATCACTGCTTTCATTTTAATTTTCTTGCTCTTGTCTTCCTTGCTACCAGCGTGTTGTCATTCCAAGTGACGTCATCTTCACTGCCATCTCGTCAGCCATGCACTGCAATGGAGACCGAGAGCATTCAAGGCCCCATCTTTTTGAACCTTTTAAAAATAATTTTGTTCCCGACTATAGAGTCCAAACTGTGTGAAGCTATTCCCAAATGGTTTCTGGAGATGGTCTCTGATATTCCCAGCTGGTGTATGTGTAGCAGAAGCCACTTCTTCTGAATACAGCCGTATTGTTGAAAGCATGCCAAACCATCAGCTGATTACTAGCGTATGTTACGAGTTGTATTTCTGAATGTAATACATAGTGACTGGAAGCATTCTTTTGATAACTGCGGCTGTTGAAAACCAGACCTTTATTTTTAAATATATTTCATGCTTGTTCTCTATAAATTTATCACATCAGGATTTACCTAAACAGCTGTAAATGAGATAAGAGAGACCGCATTGTTTAGGTTAGGTATAGTATAGCCTGAATAGTGCTAAAAGTTCCATGACGGAAAGAATAAAAATAAATAACAGGAAAGTTTGCCACTTTTATAGATATCTACAGGTGTGACGGTAATACGTTTTATTATCATAATGTTCAGTTTCGTACGTTCGATCTCCCATTTCTTATTAAAGCATTCCCTAGTATGTTTTGTTTGGCATCTCCGAAAATCGTTGAAAGTAAGTGGGGACATAACATATCAATATCATTATTATTTGTTAAGTACGTTGGCAAGTAAAACAGTTGCGATTGGATTGTTTTCATTAAAAATGAAATAATTGAAGTTCAACCAATTCAATACATAAAAGAAAGAAATGTAGTAATTACATTCTTATTTAAATGGGACCGGTTTCGACCCTAGTCCAGGTCATCGTCAGCCGTAAAAACAAGTAGGCGAAATCACACAATGTTTATGAATATTGGAGAAATGGGTCAGTTTCACACTCTGTCAGGCACAAAGTCACAACACTATCAAATAATATATGAAGATTATAAATAAACTTGAAGTCGCAGACGAATAGATTTGTAGAAGCAAACCGCCAGTTCCCGGTGATCAGCGCGGCACATTCAAGGTCATGCGCTGCGGTCTCGAACGCCACAGTAGAGTGGAGAATGTCTTGAAGGTCCAATATTTGTCTCGGTTGCGGGAAGTTAAGTACGTATATAAAAAATATACAACGCAAATCAGTATAATTGAATGAGAACTTGTGCTCCTGCTAAGTTCTTGGAAAACAGTTGACTTGAAAAAACAATTGTAAAGAGAAAAAAATGTAGTAAAAAGCGCAATATCGGAAAACAAATGAAAACTTATATGCACAGTGCGCTATTTTTTAATTTTTTTTTTTTTAATAAATAGAGAAGGTAGAATAAATTAACAGAGGAGGAGTGATAGTGAAAAAAGAGAAAAAATAAAAGAGATTGAAGTTAGATGGTATTGAGTAAGGATAAGATAGGGAAAATGAAGGAGGGGTAGTTTAGGGTGGGTTAGGAGGGTGGATTATTGGAGGTAGAAAATGTGGGTGGGAACTTTGTAAGGCATGGAAAATAGAATTGGGGTTCTGGAATTTGGAATTTTTGAGAAGAAGAATTAGGAAGTCAAAAAGGATATTGGGTTTTTCAGAAATGTCGTTTAAATTGAAATTAGGGTTGAAGTACTGGTCAAGGTGGATAAAGCAATTTTCAGTAATGTTTAAGAGGGGGCCTTTGTTAATGATTTTAAGTATATTCATGTCATTGTTAATACTGGTGAAACTATGCTTGGAGTCTTGTATGTGCTGTCCTATGGCAGAGAATCTGTTGTATTTAATGGCGTTGACATGTTCAGAGTACCTGATATTGAAGTTGCGGCCAGTTTGTCCGACGTAGGAGGAATTGCAGTTGTTGCATTTGAATCTGTATACACCAGATTTAGAAAAAGCATTAGACTTATTTAGAGATTTAGAGTTGTGTAAGATATCAAGATTTCTATTGTTAGTTCTAAAAGAAATTTTCATGTTATGTTATTTAAAAATATTAGTTATTTTATAAGCATTCTGAGTGAAAGTGAAGGTGGAAAAAGCAGTTGGTTTTATTGTGTCTTTAGATAAAGTGGTTTTTGGACGGTGTTTGAATTTGTTGATGATGCGGTTAATGAAGGAGTTGTTAAAGCCATTAAATTTAGCAATGTTGCGGATGGTGTTTAATTCATTATTTAAATCTTTTTTGGACATAGGGGTGTTGAAGGCACGAAAAATTAAGCTGTTATAAGTAGCATGTTTATGAGCTTGGGGGTGCGAAGAATCTTGTCTTATTGTAGTTGCTGTTTGGGTTGGTTTTCTGAAAATTTTGTAAGATAAAGAGGAAGGATGTCTAGTAATAGTTAGGTCTAGAAAATTAAGAGTTTGGTTGTGTTCTGATTCGAGGGTGAATTTAATGTTCGAGTCTAAGTTGTTGAGATGAAGAAGTGTAGAGGCTGCGTTGGTTGATTCCTCATTTAATATTACTAATGTGTCGTCGACATATCTCGCCCAAAAGAGGATGTTGGAGAAATTATTATTATTATTATTATTATTAATTTTAGTGTTTTCTAAGAAGTCGAGGTAAATTTCAGCAAGAATGCCAGAAGGTGGTGAGCCCACAGCCAAGCCATCTTGTTGATAAATGGTGTTGTCAAAGGTAAAATAATTATTGTTGAGAACTAATTTTAAAATAGACATGAAGTCTTGAATTTCAAGTTTACTTAGGTTACTGAATTTGTTTAGGTTGTTGTTTATAATGGGGAATAATTTTGAAATTGGAATACTAGGGTACATGTTCACAATGTCAAAAGAATGGAGAGAAAAATTTGGTTGGATTTCAAAATTCTGTAATTTGTTGATTAGATCAGAAGTGTTTTTGATAGATTTGTTGGATAAAAATCGATAATTTTTTAGTAAAAATGTTTGGATAAATTTAGAAGTGTTGTATAGGGGACTGGGTCTGTAATTGATTATTGGACGGATGGGAATGTTAGTTTTGTGAATTTTAGGGAGTGCTTTGGTAGTGGGTAGTCCTGGGTTCATGTTTATTAATTTAGTTTTTTCTTGATCTGTGAGGAGAAAGGAAGCGTTTTTTAAAGTATGTTTGAGTAGGCGTTGGATTTTTGTGGATGGGTCTTTTTTTACTATAGAAAAAGAAGAGTCACTGAAAAAGTTTTTGGTTTTATCTAAGTAGTCACTTTTATCCATTATGACAGTAGTGTTGCCTTTATCAGATTTGGTGATAATGAGATTATTGTCATTGATTTTCTTTTTAAGATCTGAAATGATTTTATTATCTTTAATTAAATTATTATTATTATTATTATTTTTATTATTATTATGATTATTAAGAGAAGTGTTTTTGTAATTGTTAATGAAGACTTTTTCGAGTTTCCTTTTTACTTCATATCTGATTTCATCTTGTACATCTGTTGGCATTTTGTTAATGGCTATTTCAGATTCAATAATTAAATTGGTGGCTACATTGAAAGTGTTGAGATTGGGCCAATTGTGTTTGAAGCCCTTTGAAAGAATTGAGTTTTCAGCATCACTCAGAGTTGTTTTAGATAGATTTACGATGGGAGGATGGAATTGTTCAATAGTTTTGGAGGGTGTGTTACGGTTCTTAAACTGGAATTTATGTGAAGAAGAGTTGTTCTTAGAAAACACTAAAATTAATAATAATAATAATTTCTCCAACATCCTCTATTGGGCGAGATATGTCGACGACACATTAGTAATATTAAAGGAGGAATCAACCAACGCAGCCTCTACAATTCTTCATCTCAACAACTTAGACTCTAACATTAAATTCACCCTCGAATCAGAACACAACCAAACTCTTAATTTTCTAGACCTAACTATTACTAGACATCCTTCCTCTTTATCTTACAAAATTTTCAGAAAACCAACCCAAACAGCAACTACAATAAGACAAGATTCTTCGCACCCCCAAACTCATAAACGTGCTACTTATAACAGCTTAATTTTTCGTGCTTTCAATACCCCTATGTCCAAAAAAGATTTAAATAATGAATTAAACACCATCCGCAACATTGCTAAATTTAATGGCTTTAACAACTCCTTCATTAACTGCATCATCAACAAATTCAAACACCGTCCAAAAAACCACTTTATCTAAAGACACAATAAAACCAACTGCTTTTTCTACCTTCACTTTCACTCAGAATGCTTATAAAATAACTAATATTTTTAAAAAACATAACGTGAAAATTTCTTTTAGAACTAACAATAGAAATCTTGATATCTTACACAACTCTAAATCTCTAAATAAGTCTAATGCTTTTTCTAAATCTGGTGTATACAGATTCAAATGCAACAACTGCAATTCCTCCTACGTCGGACAAACCGGCCGCAACTTCAATATCAGGTACTCTGAACATGTCAACGCCATTAAATACAACAGATTCTCTGCCATAGGACAGCACATACAAGACTCCAAGCATAGTTTCACCAGTATTAACAATGACATGAATATACTTAAAATCATTAACAAAGGCCCCCTCTTAAACATTACTGAAAATTGCTTTATCCACCTTGACCAGTACTTCAACCCTAATTTCAATTTAAACGACATTTCTGAAGAACCCAATATCCTTTTTGACTTCCTAATTCTTCTCAAAAATTCCAAATTCCAAAACCCCAATTCTATTTTCCATGCCTTACAAAGTTCCCACCCACATTTTCTACCTCCAATAACCCACCCTCCTAACCCACCCTAAACTACCCCTCCTTCATTTTCCCTATCTTATCCTTCCTCAATACCATCTAACTTCAATCTCTTTTATTTTTTCTCTTTTTTCACTATCACTCTTCCTCTGTTAATTTATTTTACCTTCTCTACTTATTAAAAAAAAATATTAAAAAATAGCGCACTGTGCATATAAGTTTTCATTTGTTTTCCGATATTTCGCTTTTTACTACATTTTTTTCTCTTTACAATTGTTTTTTCAAGTCAACTGTTTTCCAAGAACTTAGCAGGAGCACAAGTTCTCATTCAGTTATACTGATTTGCGTTGTATATTTTTTATATACGTACTTAACTTCCCGCAACCGAGACAAATATTGGACCTTCAAGACATTCTCCACTCTACTTTGGCGTTCGAGACCGCAGCGCATGACCTTGAATGTGCCGCGCTGATCACCGGGAACTGGCGGTTTGCTTCTACAAATCTATTCGTCTGCGACTTCAAGTTTATTTATAATCTTCATATATTATTTGATAGTAGACTTTGTGCCTGACAGAGTGTGAAACTGACCCATTTCTCCAATATTCATAAACATTGTGTGATTTCGCCTACTTGTTTTTCCGGCTGACAATGACCTGGACTAGGGTCGAAACCGGTCCCATTTAAATAAGAATGTAATTACTACATTTCTTTCTTTTATGTACTGAATTGGTTGAACTTCAGTTATTTAATTTTTAATGTTAATAATTTCAATACGGAACAATGAAATTTTTATCTTTAAATGCACAAGCTAACCAAGCTAAACAAAAAGCCTTCTCTTATATGGGCCTTAAGATCAAGATCGCTAAATTAGGAAAAGACATCGACTTCCTGAAACAATGCATATCCTACAATGTTACCCCCAAATTTCTTCAAAGTTGTACCAGAAAAAACATTTCTTCTCCTCACATGTTAAAAACCCAAAGAATAACCAACAAAATTTGGTTAAAAAACGAAATTCGTTTCTTATACAAGAAAAAATCATTTTTAAACAACAGATTATACGAAACACATCTAGAAATTGCTAATCTTCTCCCGAGTGCACAATGGAACCTCTTCCTAACTCAAGTAGACAATAAATTATTTCATGTACTGTCAATCAAACAACAAACCCTAGAGAAAAAACTCAAAATTCTTAAGAACAACTCTACTTCACATAAATTCCAGTTTAAGAACCGTAACACACCCTCCAAAACTATTGAACAATTCCATCCTCCCATCGTAAATCTATCTAAAACAACTCTGAGTGATGCTGAAAACTCAATTCTTTCAAAGGGCTTCAAACACAATTGGCCCAATCTCAACACTTTCAATGTAGCCACCAATTTAATTATTGAATCTGAAATAGCCATTAACAAAATGCCAACAGATGTACAAGATGAAATCAGATATGAAGTAAAAAGGAAACTCGAAAAAGTCTTCATTAACAATTACAAAAACACTTCTCTTAATAATCATAATAATAATAAAAATAATAATAATAATAATAATTTAATTAAAGATAATAAAATCATTTCAGATCTTAAAAAGAAAATCAATGACAATAATCTCATTATCACCAAATCTGATAAAGGCAACACTACTGTCATAATGGATAAAAGTGACTACTTAGATAAAACCAAAAACTTTTTCAGTGACTCTTCTTTTTCTATAGTAAAAAAAGACCCATCCACAAAAATCCAACGCCTACTCAAACATACTTTAAAAAACGCTTCCTTTCTCCTCACAGATCAAGAAAAAACTAAATTAATAAACATGAACCCAGGACTACCCACTACCAAAGCACTCCCTAAAATTCACAAAACTAACATTCCCATCCGTCCAATAATCAATTACAGACCCAGTCCCCTATACAACACTTCTAAATTTATCCAAACATTTTTACTAAAAAATTATTGATTTTTATCCAACAAATCTATCAAAAACACTTCTGATCTAATCAACAAATTACAGAATTTTGAAATCCAACCAAATTTTTCTCTCCATTCTTTTGACATTGTGAACATGTACCCTAGTATTCCAATTTCAAAATTATTCCCCATTATAAACAACAACCTAAACAAATTCAGTAACCTAAGTAAACTTGAAATTCAAGACTTCATGTCTATTTTAAAATTAGTTCTCAACAATAATTATTTTACCTTTGACAACACCATTTATCAACAAGATGGCTTGGCTATGGGCTCACCAGCTTCTGGCATTCTTGCTGAAATTTACCTCGACTTCTTAGAAAACACTAAAATTAATAATAATAATAATAATAATTTCTCCAACATCCTCTTTTGGGCGAGATATGTCGACGACACATTAGTAATATTAAATGAGGAATCAACCAACGCAGCCTCTACACTTCTTCATCTCAACAACTTAGACTCGAACATTAAATTCACCCTCGAATCAGAACACAACCAAACTCTTAATTTTCTAGACCTAACTATTACTAGACATCCTTCCTCTTTATCTTACAAAATTTTCAGAAAACCAACCCAAACAGCAACTACAATAAGACAAGATTCTTCGCACCCCCAAGCTCATAAACGTGCTACTTATAACAGCTTAATTTTTCGTGCCTTCAACACCCCTATGTCCAAAAAAGATTTAAATAATGAATTAAACACCATCCGCAACATTGCTAAATTTAATGGCTTTAACAACTCCTTCATTAACCGCATCATCAACAAATTCAAACACCGTCCAAAAACCACTTTATCTAAAGACACAATAAAACCAACTGCTTTTTCCACCTTCACTTTCACTCAGAATGCTTATAAAATAACTAATATTTTTAAATAACATAACATGAAAATTTCTTTTAGAACTAACAATAGAAATCTTGATATCTTACACAACTCTAAATCTCTAAATAAGTCTAATGCTTTTTTTAAATCTGGTGTATACAGATTCAAATGCAACAACTGCAATTCCTCCTACGTCGGACAAACTGGCCGCAACTTCAATATCAGGTACTCTGAACATGTCAACGCCATTAAATACAACAGATTCTCTGCCATAGGACAGCACATACAAGACTCCAAGCATAGTTTCACCAGTATTAACAATGACATGAATATACTTAAAATCATTAACAAAGGCCCCCTCTTAAACATTACTGAAAATTGCTTTATCCACCTTGACCAGTACTTCAACCCTAATTTCAATTTAAACGATTTCTGAAAAACCCAGTATCCTTTTTGACTTCCTAATTCTTCTCAAAAATTCCAAATTCCAAAACCCCAATTCTATTTTCCATGCCGTACAAAGTTCCCACCCACATTTTCTACCTCCAATAATCCACCCTCCTAACCCACCCTAAACTACCCCTCCTTCATTTTCCCTATCTTATCCTTCCTCAATACCATCTAACTTCAATCTCTTTTATTTTTTCTCTTTTTTCACTATCACTCTTCCTCTGTTAATTTATTCTACCTTCTCTATTTATTAAAAAAAAAAATTAAAAAATAGCGCACTGTGCATATAAGTTTTCATTTGTTTTCCGATATTGCGCTTTTTACTACATTTTTTTCTCTTTACAATTGTTTTTTCAAGTCAACTGTTTTCCAAGAACTTAGCAGGAGCACAAGTTCTCATTCAATTATACTGATTTGCGTTGTATATTTTTTATATACTTACTTAACTTCCCGCAACCGAGACAAATATTGGACCTTCAAGACATTCTCCACTCTACTTTGGCTTTCGAGACCGCAGCGCATGACCTTGAATGTGCCGCGCTGATCACCGGGAACTGGCGGTTTGCTTCTACAAATCTATTCGTCTGCGACTTCAAGTTAATTTATAATCTTCATATATTATTTGATAGTAGACTTTGTGCCTGACAGAGTGTGAAACTGACCCATTTCTCCAATATTCATAAACATTGTGTGATTTCGCCTACTTATTTTTACGGCTGACGATGACCTGGACTAGGGTCGAAACCGGTCCCATTTAAATAAGAATGTAATTACTACATTTCTTTCTTTTATGTATTGAATTGGTTGAACTTCAATTATTTAATTTTTAATGTTAATAATTTCAATACGGAACAATGAAATTTTTATCTTTAAATGGATTGTTTTCATCGCGTTTTAAACCTACTTCTCTCCCAAAAACCCTTTATTGGCCCAAGTTATGAGATATTAAACTATCACTTTTGTTAATGATCTCGCCTGCCTATATTAATAGGCCTAGCAATATATTTCTTAACTAAAGTAAACTCATTTCTTCATCCCGAGGTGGTGCAGCTCTTTTTTACCCAGTGGAAGGGAGTTACATGTACCATTTTTACTGCAAATCAACCTTCCTGCTATTCGTAAATCTTTGGCTTTACGGTAGCGGGAATTGAACTCAGCCTCTCGAGAACTGCAGCTAATTGTGCTAACCATTACGCTGGTGGACATTCTTAACTACAAAACACAGACATATATACATGACTAATGTGTGATTGCAATGCGCGGGTCGGACACGAAACTATTCATCTATTTGTGCGACGTCGTCATAGCTGCAGTAGGCCTATGCTACGGAGGCGGACATTTAACTACGAAACACAGATGTACCGCATGACTTTGACGCATTTCATTGCGTGGGTCGTACAGACAAAACTATTTACAAATTTGTGTGATGTTTTCAGAGCTGCATAAGGCTTGCAGCCGCTTCGAAGCGGAATTGTGGTTGTTCTCTGACGAATTGTGTTGGAGGGGTCTTGTATGAAAGATTTTTTTTTCATTTTCTTCGTCTTGAAAAGCCAAGGGGGGTCTAATACATGAATAAATATGGTATTACCATTCACTGGCCTGCTGAGCCCAAGTTGACGAATTCATACTGTCTCATTCTGGAGGTATTTGAACCCATTCCCCTCCGCGAGACGCACACAGATACAACACAAGACGCACAGAGTTAGCCATAACCAGTCACTAGAGCAAGTCAGCTGCAAGAGAGGCGAGGGGGTGAGTAAGAGCCAGCGTAATTTCCCCATTTTATACTTCAGTTCACACAAAATTCACAACTGAGACATATTTTTCTCGTTATAGACTCTTAATCAACCAACATCAGCCATTAAATTGAAGCAACAAGACTACAACACTTTGTCATAACGACTTTGAGAAGTCCCCTCTTCGATCATACGTAGTGACAGATTGTTCACAATCTTAAGCACCACAAGCAACATTCGCAATGGATCGTATAATATCTTAAAAATATACCAATAGAATTTAAGTTCCAAAGTGACATTCAAGTTCCAGTGAGAACACGCTCATTGGATATCAAAGACTTAACAATTCAAACCATCTAATGTCAGTCAAAAAGCATAACAATTTAGGTTTTTTAAATCAAATGTTCAACAAGTGTAGACTCACTTTTTTTTAAACAGAATACATATAGCACATCTCACCAGTCAAAATAATTCAAATCAGCCGGATGTTTCTACAGACCATATATTTACACAGATACATATTTTGTTAAATGAGGTGTCCAATTGCAAAACTAGTTTTGTCCATTATAACAGATTTGTCAGAAACCAGGAAAAACTGTCATTTGCTTATGCCTAGTGTTAGAAGGATGAATCTTCAACCAATTAACAGCAGGATATGGTTCCTGTCTGTCACCAGATGCCAACAAATCTCTGACTCATATATTCCGAGATTTTATATAAAATAGTGTGGACATAATGTGATTTGCAACAGTATCATGAAGATAATGAGTTTTGCAACAGTATAATGGATATAACTTTTTTTGGAATTGTTGAGACTAGTGAGTTATGAAGTGCTAGGAAATGAAAAACAACACATATCTTCATATAAATATAATTATATGAATACATTTACACTAATCAACTCAAATTACGTATACATTAATACATAAAATTAATTTTCACTTGCTTCTTGCAAATTCACACATCTCATCAACACCAGCCGCTCCTGTTCTGCAGTGAAGTCCCCAGAATCAGATTCCATGTCATCTGCCTCATGTAAGGTTTCTTGTTCAAACAATTTCTTAAAAAAGTATAGTTTGTCATTTTGCTTCCAGTTTTCTTCGAAATGTTTGGACAATAATGTGTTTAAATCGGCAAGTTTTTTTATTTTTTTTTATGGGTATACCTCTCTCCATGATATTAGGAACAGTATTCATATACATTGTTCCATGTTTCAAAATACCGTTGGCCTCTCCAAAATCTTTTTTGTAATTTATTTCACCTTGCACAACACAGCTTCCTTGCATAGTTTTCTTGATAATAACCCTTTCCGAAGGTTGCAATTTAAAATGCCATTGAGCTTGAACTACTTTTGATACAGCACTCTTCCAGTCTTGCACTGGACACATTTGGTCTCTCAAACGAATGACAGTCGCATGAGATTCAAAAATCTTCAGATAATCTTTGTCAGTTAGCAATATTGTATGCTCTTTTATATCAGCCTTCATTCGCCCAAGAATCCAGTTTAGAGGTATATAGGAGTGGCCTACTATAGGAAACACTAGTGTAATTTTCCTTACTGTTGCTGGGGCATCTTGACTCAGAAATTTGCCTAACATACCTATCATGATTTTATTCTTGGTTTGGCCACCATAATAGTCTCCAACCAGTCTGATTGAATCGTATCCTGTAAGATCTGTTGCTACCAGCCTATGGTATTGACGACAGAAAAGTTGTATGGCGCAGCCACGCGGTAGAATGTTGAAGCTGCAACATAGTGACTGGTGAGCTTTATTTACATGGCGAAGCATTGACGTCGTGATGGAAACAGAAAGAAAATTGTCAAATTTGAGGAGGTACTGCTCTGTATACGGTTGCAAATCGTATAAAACGGATGCGAAATCTCTTCACTACTTTCCTGTACAAAAAGTTCAGAGAGAAAGATGGGCTTCCGCGCTGTCAATTGGAAAACGCGTTACGCGATACATAACAGTGTGCAGTCTGCATTCTCGTGAAGACGACTTCTTTACACAGCGTAGGTACCGGTACTGTTTATTGTACTCATTGATAGTTATTGTCTCTAATTTGTATTCACAACGATTTAGCTACATCAAAAATACTGTTAACTTGTAGCCTAATACTTCTGTGCCGCACATAGAATGTAATCCGCTCTTTGTAAACTTCTTCATATGTGTAACAGCAGGCAGTAAATTAACTATCTACATGTGAGTAATATCTTTAACTGGTAGCAATTAAGCACTGCATTTAAATTGCCTATAAAATACTTCTTTCAATGAAAGAAAATATGTAGTATTTTGCCATCATAAATTAGCTTTTTTCGCTATTTGTTTTACGTCACACCGACACAGATAGGTCTTATGGCGGCGATGGGACAGGAAAGGTCTAGAAACGGGAAGGAAGCGGCCGTGGCCTTAATTAAGGTACAGCCCCAGCATTTGGGAAACCACGGAAACCCATCTTCAGGGCTGCCGCCAGTGGGGTTCGAACCCACTATCTCCCGGATGCGAGCTCACAGCTGCACGCTCCTAACCGCACGGCCAACTCGCCCGGTCATCATAAATAAGAAGCCATAACCTAATTATTTGGTAGAATTGGACAAACCAAGTATTCTTCAACCACAAACAGCTGTGACTGTAGAGGTTATACTACTCTTGAATTATAATTTTCAAACTTTGCTCAGCATATTCTGTAGGTAGTTATACATTTTATACTTACTATTTTCGGTTCTAAGTTCTAACTTTTGTGCTGATGGTAAAAATGGAAGAATGTTAAGATTAGGATGTGAAATGAAATGTCGTATGGCTTTTAGTGCCGGGATATCCCAGGACGGGTTCGGCTCGCCAGGTGCAGGTCTTTCTATTTGACGCCTGTAGGCGACCTGCGCGTCGTGATGAGGATGAAATGATGATGAAGACAACACATACACCCAGCCCCCGTGCCATTGGAATTAACCAATGAAGGTTAAAATCCCCGACCCGGCCGGGAATCGAACCCGGGACCCTCTGAACCGAAGGCCAGTAAGCTGACCGTTCAGCCAACGATTCGGACGATTAGGATGTGGGCTGTTCCAACAAAAGCCTGTATAAAGCCTAGGATTTATTTGCTTTACAACATTTACTTAGTAGAATTATTATTTTATTTCTTCCCCAAGATTACAGTTTACAAGACAGGTAACTCCCCCGTCACCTGGCTAAAGCTTTGGCATGGACCAAATCAACAAGAAATTACTCCATAACTTCTAATAGTGGAAAATTACAGTAGCTGAACTGTTAAGGTGCGTTAGCGTGTCAACGGTAACATTTCTCTAACAAACCCGCTTTACATGTACAGTTGCACTTCACATTTTCACTCCCTTTGTTCAAGACAACATTAACTTTGTGGGGTTTTGAATCGATGTGGGATGATTGTAAACACAGCGCTACAACACCAGTTTCATCTTCTGTTTCAAACTTTTTACCTACACATATCAAGTAATTACGCTTGAATATTTCTTCCCCTTCCACTAATGGACGCGTGAAATCTCCGACAACTCCCAACAGTTGCGCATACGACACCAAAGACATTTTGAACATTTAATAAATCCTACAGACGCACACCCGATCACTGTCGTGTTTATTTCCCGTCACTATCTCGCCGCCATATTGGAAACAGCTGAACGTAGGCTCCTCCCCCGTTTCGGACGTCAATAATGCAGAAACTATTTGATTTGCACCTTTTGGGTAGTCATTTTCGAGCCAAATATAAGAAAAGGTTCTCTCTTTACCATGAGTGTCTTTTGATGTTCCCTCACTTATAGTGAAATTATACAGGTATAGCTGGCGTAAATAGTATGCTGTCTGATCAGCAGTCTTTGGAATGGCGTGATTTTTTTTTTTTTTGGCAGTCAAAACTGAAAATGCATTTGCCTTCGTTAGCTGAACGTAGTTGATCATAAAACGCATCGGCTTTTTTGGTATGTATGTTTAACTCATTTTAGTGGGTTCTTGGCAGTTCTGTATATGTTCCTTAAGAGACGAGCACTGAGAACAAACGTCTGTGGCTGGTGAGCCGAAGCCTAGATTGTAAGCACTAACAAAGATTTGTCGAAAAAAATTCATATTTTACATGAAAGTCTAGTTCATGCTTATCATTGTATTGTACCCAGAGAGCTGTGATGCTCAGTTCACTTGGCAAATATTGCAGTTTTGTACGTTTGCTACTACAATAATGCGTTTCAAGGACTTGTATAGACTCTATAAATGTTTTCACTGCTTGTCGCCTGCCAAAAAACTTAACGGTCCTCCTGTCACCACCTCTTCGCTCGGAAGGTATGTTACCCTTTTCCAAAAATTTTCGATACAATGCTTGCACCCTATCGCTTGATATGCACAACGTTTTTATAAACAGCTGTTTGTAAACTGGTATATTTTCAAATCTATCACTTTTCAAGCATGACATGAAATATTTAGTCGTTACCTTATTTCTGCAATAATCACTATTTCCGCTTCTTGATCTGGTACATTGTGGGGTAGAAACTGTAACATGTCTTAATATGAAATTGTGTTGAGATTGTCTGTCCGGATTGGCATAAAATTTCTGATGCATGCGCCTTACATCCTGGTAGCTGACTTCACTCCATCGAGACAATCGTTGCTTCACGTCCGTAGCTATAACCTTAAAATACCGTACACATGTCTCTGGGGTGGTGCTAAGTAAGCAACGGCATTTGGCTGCTGGACTTTAAGCTCTGCTTTACGGATATCTCAGCAAACAGAGGATACACTACACTCCAACCTAGATCATGATACATAATTCTAATCTAAACGGTTCTTCTCAGAACCGAACACCAACATCGGTAAAAAAACATTGGCTCCTCTTTGAATATACTCCAATTAAATATTGAGGGTATAAGCCGATCTAAAAGTGACTACCTTTTAAAAGTGCTAAACGACAATCATGTTGTCATGTTCCTACAAGAAACGCATTGTGAAGACGAAATCCAACTTCACTCCAGATGTAAATTACCAGGATTCAGCCTTGCTACGGCTACCTTCCACAAAAGCCATGGCACCACTACGCACATATGAAATAATATTGACCAAGTTGAAATCCTAGACACAAGCTCTAATGACATCTTTGTAACCAGAGTTAAAGTAGCAGACTTGGAAATAGTAAACATTTATAAAGCAACGTCTCAACCTTGGTGTAAAGAAGCCATCCAGAACGTGAAGCACCCCACAGTCATCATGGGAGATTTCAACAGCAGGTGTACTTCCTGGAGGTATGGGGACTAATGAGGACGGTCTTGGTGTGTTAGCCTGGTCAGAAACAGAAGATGTGTTCCTACTGCATGATGCAAAAGACAAAGGCTCCTTTCACTCAGGCAGATGTAAGAAAGACACCAACCCAGACCTTTGTTTTGTATCAAGAGACGAAGGTTGAAGACCCCTACAGTGTAGCAGAAAATCCAGTGACTTTCCTCAAAGTCAGCACAGGCCAATCCTTGTAAAAATTGGCAATGAAGTCCCGAAAATAAGATCAACACCTCTACCCCGCTGGAATTTTGGAAAAGCGCATTGGGAAGCTTTCACTAAGGAATTGGATTACATCATTTAATGGATTCCACCAAAACTTGACAACTAAGCGATTTGTTGGATTAATGTGCTCCATAGCAAAGAAACACATTCCCAGAGGATATAGGAAAGAATATATTCCTGGGTGGATCATACGGTGTGATGAGCTATATGAGGAATACCAACAAAGTAACAACAGAAGTTGCTGACGATCTATTGTACTGCTTAAATTCTGCCAGAAAAGAAAAATGGAATTCAGTGACATCCAGCATGAATTTCCAACACTTGAGTAGAAAAGCATGGGCTCTTCTGCAAAAACTTGAAAGTAGCACTCCAAGATATGTTAATAAGAGCTCAAATGTATCTCCAGCAGATGTAGCCAATAGAATTGTCAGTCTTTCCAAGAGACCACCTCATGTCAACAAAGTTGAAACTAAGAAAAGAAGGAGCTAAGAAACAAACTGTCCCTGACTAAACCAACCACACAATTTTTGGGAGACTTCAGTGTTGCAGAGATTTCAGCATCTCTGAAAGAAATAAAAACAGGTAAAGCAGCTGGATTAGATGGAATATATCCACAGTTCCTGAAAGACTGTGGTCCTAGAATTCTGGACGGCTAGTTAAATTCTGTAATGACATCTTACGGAACGGTAGGCTCCCATCCCTGCTCAAGAGAACAAAAGTAGTTGCCATCCTGAAGCCTGGGAAAAGTGGAAACAGTTCAGAAGAATATCGACCCATCGCACTCTTAAGCATATGCTACAAGCTTATAGGGAGAATGGTCTACAACAGAATCTCAGCCACAGTCTTGCAACAGATACCAGTTGAACAAGCTGGATTGCGACCGAACAGAAGCTGCTGTGACCAAGTATTGGCACTCACCAGCCACATTGAGAATGGATTTCAGGAGAAGAAGAAAACCATTGCAGTAATTGTGGACCTAACATCGGCTTATGACACTGTGTGGAGACAAGGAACGGTACTGAAATTCTTAAAGATTATTCCTTGTAAAATCCATGCGACACTTCTCAACATGTTATGCAATAGAGTATTTGAAGTAGCTTCTAAATGGCAATGTAAGCAAGCCTTATGTACTAAATGATGGTCTGCCACAAGGATCAGTTCTCGCTCCACTACTCTTTAGCATCTACACTGTAGATCTTCCAGCAACTATCTCTCGGAAGTTCATATATGCAGATGACATAGCTCTGACCGCCCAGTCGAATGATTTTAAAACAGCAGAAACTGTACTCGCCAAGGATCTCCACACTTTGAACAAATATTTCAACACCTGCAGACTTAAACCTAACCTGAAAAAAAAAACCCGAAGTGAGCTTTTCCATCTAGATAGTCGAAAAGCCAACTATGTACCCCAAGTGGAATTCAAAGGCCAGCAACTAAAATATAATCCTTGCCCATAATATCTGGGCGTCACAACAGGCTGGACACTGTCGTATAAACAACACCTCTTAAATACTGCTGCAAAGCTAAAAACGAGGAATAACATCTTGCACAAGCTGAGTGGAACTGGCTGGGGAGTAAACGCAACAGTTCTGCGAACATCAGCCCTTGCCTTGGTCTACCCAGTTGCAGAATACTGCTGCGTTGTATCGCTTAACAGTTGATGTCCAGCTGAATGATGCAATGAGGACAATATCAGGCACCATCAAATCAACACCTTTGAATCGGCTGCCAGTGTTATCCAACGTCCATCCCCATCACATACAAAGAGAAGCAGCTCTGCTAAAAGAATGGCAGAAATGTCACAGTGATCCTCAATTGCCCTTACATCAGGACTGCAAACTTCAGACATGACAGAGGTTGAAATCCAGGAACCCATCATGGAAGCTTGGTGAGAAGTTTATCAACTCACATTTTGATGCTGATCAAGCCGGGCGTGAAGAATGGAACTCATCAAATCCTGACCAACTGGGTTTAATCAATAATCCATGCAGAACTCCGCCTGGTTTCAACTTATTTAAAGTTAAAAATTTCATGATTGTTCCGTATTGAATAGAGAAATATACAATATTATATAGTAGGAAGGATCCACCTTTCAATACTCCGTTGTTAAGTTGAACCAAATAGAAGTTACAACCTGTTCATTTGGGACCGGTTTCAACACATTTGAAGTGTCATCATCAGCCAATTAGCAAAGCAGTGCAAAAATTAAGACATAAAGATCCAAAAACAACTAACGCAATGATCACAGACAAAAAATTAATAATATTTCATGTCGAAGCAATTCGAGTTGATGTTCATAACACAATGATCACAGTCAAAAGAGTAAAAAGAACACCAACTAGATTTGTTTCAGCACGAAATAGTGAAGTTCATAAGCAGGTCTAGTACAGTCCTGTTATGCTGCATTCACATATGAAGAAGTATGAAGATGTTGTATTTGAGATCGATAACGAGTTAAAGGATTTGTTCTAATATGCAGACTTGAACTTGAAGGATAACTCGTTATTAAACTGAACTTATGATATGCAGTTATGTATAGTTGTTGCTAGGCAGGTCTTTGTAGGCATTTGTTTCTCCGGCCGAAGGGTAAAAAGTGACGTAAGTCTTAGGAAAACAGTTTAGGACTTAATTTTGACAATTCGAAGCGGATATATAAATTAGAAAATAATTTAAATCTTTAAAAAGAATAAAACCAACTAAAATGTAAAAAAAAATAGGAAGAAATTTTAAAAGAAATTACAATGTGAGGCTCAACTCGAAACAGCTTGCCGTGGTGATTGATAAATGAATGGGAGATGATAAATAGAGAAAAGGGTGGGGAATAATGAGGGTGGGAGGGAAAGGAAAATGGGGGGTATCTAAGGAGGATCATGGGGGTGTTGTGGAAGGGGGAAGTGGCATGAGAGGGTATTGTGTAAATTGTGAAAGATTGATTGCTTACTTGTTGACTTTAGGTTATTTAAAATGGAGATGAGAAAATCGAAAAGGGCATTGGGCTTCTCAGAAATATCATTCAGGTTAAGATTTGGATTGAAAAACTGGTCGAGGTGTATAAAACAGTTTTCTGTGATGTCTAGGAGAAGGCCTTTATTTAGAGTGCTGAGAATTTCAATAACCTGGTCTACTGTAGCAAAAATATGTTTTGTGTCATGTATGTGTTGTCCCACTGCCGAAAATCTGTTGTATTTTATTGCATTAACGTGTTCAAAGTATCTAATTTTGAAGTTACGTCCAGTTTGACCTATGTAAGTTATCCTTCAAGTCTGCATATTAGAACAAATCCTTTAACTCGTTATCGATCTCAAATACATCATCTTCATACTTTTTCATATGTGAATGCAGCATAACAGGACTGTACTAGACCTGCTTATGAACTTCACTATTTCGTGCCGAAACAAATCTAGTTGGTGTTCTTTTTACTCTTTTGACTGTGATCATTGTGTTATCAACATCAACTCGAAATGCTTTGACATGAAATATTGTTAATATTTTGTCTATGATCATTGTGTTAGTTGTTTTTGGATCTTTATGTCTTAATGTTTGCACTGCTTTGCTAATTGGCTGATGATGACACTTCAAATGTGTTGAAACTGGTCCCAAATGAACAGGTTGTAACTTCTATTTGGTTCAACTTAACAACGGAGTATTGAAAGGTGGATCCTTCCTACTATATAATATTGTATGGTTTCAACTTTACAAGTAATGAAAATCATTTCTTCTGTGCTGAAAGAATCTTAATAAATTTCTTACAGTACACTGTATTGAGTAGGTGGAAGTTAAATCAATTTCTTACATTATTACGGTTTCAACTTACCGAGAAAGGAATGGACATCTTTAAACAGAATCAGGACAAATCATGGAAGATGTAAATTCTGGCTCTTCAAATGGGGAAAAATTACGAGTGCACTGTGTGACTGCGATAACGTGCCTCAGACCATCCAGCACACTGCGTACACTGGACATTGTACTTTAACAAACCAAATATTACCTACAATCTTACATGTAAATATTTTATATAAGTTTATTGTGTGTTTCCTGTGTGTCCTTGTTTTTGCCATGCAAAATAAATAAATAAATAAATAAATAAATAAATAAATAAATAAATAAATAAATAAATAAATAAATAAATAAATAAATAAATAAATAAATAAATAAATAAATAAATAAATAAATAAATAAATTAATTAATTAATTTAATTGGAGGAAAGGACGGTGCAGAATATCTGAAATAAACACAAATACACCACCGAGGGCTACAATGCAGAATATCTGAAATAAACACAAATACACCACCGAGGGCTACAATGCAACTACTGCTTTGTTTACAAAATTTGGAGGGAAATGCAATGCAGGATGTTTATCATCTCAGGTTGGCCACATGTTGAAAGTGAAATGTACCTATTATACTATTATTACAAGACTTATTTCTTTGTAATAATGAATAAATACCAATTTAAACAAACTGTACTGCAAACTGGACTAAACAAGTTCTGCATCAGTTTCTTGTTCTAACCTACAGATTGTTTTAGGACAGAACGAGTTTTGCACCAGTTTGCGTAAGATGGAGAAAACAGAATATGAAACAGTAAAGGCAAGGGACAAAACGAGTTCTGCAACAGAACCAATAATTTGAAGCCTATTTTCAAGGGGATTAAACATATTTTGCAATGAATATTTTACACCAAAGTGTGCTGCTGTGAATGAAGAATCTATTTACGGACTTCTCACATTAAAAAAATATGGACAAAACGAGTTTTGCAATTGGACGCCTCAAATAGAATCCATGTCAGCTTGACAATTTCAAGTATTTCATCAGTAAACACATACCCAAGATCCTGGAAATTTTGATCTTAGAGTGTAGGAACAACGGCTGAAGATGCCCAAAACATGTCGGCAAAACATGAACCGTTACAAAGTAGAGTATATTTATTATTTCTTGTTACTAAGGTTTCGTGATGTGAGTAGGCCTAATTTTTGCAATGGCTGGGCCGAGTTCTATGCTAAATAATTCTGAAGTCATGGATAATTTAGTTGCTTTGGATAACGACAGTGACTTTGTTGTCAGATTTTATAGAAATTGATGATAGTGCCCCAGAAGTAACTCCATAGCTGCTCACAATATATCTGACAGTGAGGATGATGAAACAGATGAAGACTACAGCAAACTTCTGTTCTTTACATTAGGTACTATAATTCATTACTAGACAAGAGTACAGAAAACAAAATTATACCATCACATTATATATAATTAAATATTCTCATTTCCAGAATATCTGGTCAAGGAGAATACTATTGCACAGATGAACTTCTTAGTATTTGAAAACTGTTTTTTAATTTTTATAAGACATTTTCCATGTCTAAAATGCTTTTTCCTAGTAAAATATGCGGTTAACAGTTTTGGAATACAGTGGAACCTCGATTCTCTGTTTTTCGAGGGACCATGAAAATAAAACGTACAACACGGGAAAACGGAAAATCCGGGAATGGATGAAAACTATCAACAATTTGGCTAACCACCACAAATATGAAATATGTATAATTATAATCTTACAAACCAAACTATAGCCCCAATGGGACTTTGCCTGCCAAGCGACCGCTGCTCAGCCCGAAGGCATGCAGATTACGAGGTGATGTATGGTCAGTGTGATGAATCCTCTCGGCCGCTATTCCTGGCTCTCTAGATCGGGGTCGCCATCTCACCATTAGATAGCTCCTCAATTAAAGGTAATCGCGTAGGCTGAGTGGACCTGGAATCAGACTTATATCCAGGCAAAACTGCCTGACCTGGTCGGAATCGAACCCGTATTATCTCTTGTGACTGTTTTAGGTGTTCCATTTGTATATGGTCTGGACCTGAAGCCTTTTTTGTTTTTTGATTTATCGTCTCTGCGATTTCTGTGGGTGTGATTTGCATTATTTGCACCGATTGTTGTGTTGAGGACCTTTCATCCATTTGAATGCACATTGTTTTGTTCTCCTGGTTCAATACCTTTTTGAAGTGTGTCCCATCTGTCCATTGGGATTTCCGTTGGTCTTACAGCAATTTTCCTTCTGAGTGTCAGGGAGGGGTCCAATTTAGCTTCTTCCGCTAATCTTTTTACCTCTGTTTCCAAGTAGTGAGATTTCTTCAGTGCCAAGAGTTTCTTATAGTCCCTCCGGTGTGTGGTGTATTTTTGTAGCTCTTTCAGAGTCCCTGACCCTTGCCTCGTTTAAAAATCTTAGGGTTTTGTTTTCTTTTGTGATTTTCTCTCCTTTGCTGGTATAATTTCCTCCCTTATCAGATCTGTAGCGATTTGCATTGCTTCGTTCAGATATCCTTCTTGTATTAGGCGTTTTGCTAATATAAGTGCTTCCCTTTTCTGTAGTTTTTCAGTATCCAATCTTCTTGGTAATTTTTTTTGTCCCTGTCCGTATACTTATTCGGTATAGATTTCATAATTGTGATGTTGGTCGCAGCTGGTATGTGTTTCCTTATTGGGGCTGCACCTGAATTCCAAAGAACTTCCTGCTTCTGCATGGTGATTGTAGATCTTTTGTTGAAGATAAGGTCTATAGTACTTGACAGTTGACTGCAAATTATGTTTTTCTTTTTTATTTATTAGGTTGAAACCCTCCTCTGATAGCATCTCAAGGATCAGTTTTGACTTTTGGTTCTGTTTATCAACTCTACAATTGATGTCCCCTGCAATAATGATATTTGCCTCGTTACAAACTTTCTCAATCGCTTTGAATAATATCTCTATCATGTCTTCTGCAGAGTTGTTTGGTTTACTATAATGGCAGATTAAAGTTATCAGGACTTGGTTACTATTACTACATTTTCTTCTTTGTATGTCTTTTTCAATTTGCTTGCTATTGTCTTCAAGAAACATGAAACTCCTCCTTCTTGTCTTCCTGCAGTAGGTGTTGCGTATGTGTGAATGCCATAGTATCTGTTGATTCTGTTGCTATTAATATCTGTTTCTTTCATAATCATTTGTGGGATGTGGGGAAGAGCATTTTTCAGTTCTTCGGTGTTTCATAGAACTATCTTGATCGAGTGCTGCTCCTTAAAATTGTCTGTGGGAGAAGCCAAAGTGAGATCTTCTCGTTAGAACATCTTTGGGCCAGAATTCTGGATCTGAAGTAACTGTGAGGTATTGAAAAGGGATTCCTATTTTCAGTGCCTTTTTCTGATTTCTTTTTAAGAGTTCCTCACACTCTATTTGACCGTGGAGTACCTTCCTCTGGAGAAATTTCTTCACTGATTCCTTAGTAGTGCTTGAATTGAGTCTCCCTACGTAGAGCCAGGCTCTTTTTATTCTGGCTTGGAGTTCATCCTCCCCAGGCGAAACCTTGTCTGTTTTTGTTCCAATTATCACAGGATTCTTGGATTCCTGTATCTGTGTCCTTCCAATATGCATTACCTTTTCCCGAGAATCATGATTGGTTGGGTTCCCTTCTTTTCCCTCTCCTACACTTTGGAGTTGACTCTCCACTATTATTACCTGAGTATTGTCAGTAGCTTTATTTCTTGATGAGCTATTTACTATCTTCTCCTCTATTATAATAATAATTTTGTTTATCATCGTATGCGAACTAGTAAAGAAATTTACTAGGGGTGAAGACTAAATGCCTTCAGGGTTGACCACTCTGAATCTTATTCAGGAGCGTTGATTACAATGGGATCGCCACTCCCAAAGGCATTTTAGAGCTACTGCCAGCAATTATTTAGGCCGCCCCTTACGTGGGGAACAGACGCCCTTGCAGCTGCCCCTGACATGGGAAACAGACGCTGCTGATGCCAAGCGTACTCATATTATTCCCCGACTACTGGGCTGCCTCTTCCGCAATCTCCACCATTCAGAAGTTCATCTTCTCTGCCTCAGAGACCCTCCTGATGAACAAAAAAGGCATCATGGAAGATCTAGAGAAAGCCGAAAGACTTATCCTCGGGAAAATTCATAAATCGAGCTTGCTCCCAGATGGAACCTACAGACTTAAATCAAACTCTGAGCTGTATCGACAGTTAGAATCAGCCAATACCAGCATGCAACGTAGGAGGCTTAAGTTATACAGACACCTACAACGAATGGACAGCAACAGGCTCACCAAGATGATCTTCTCTTTGGTTAAAAGCTACAAGACTGGAAGCTTGTGGCTTAATGAAGTACAGAAGGACTTGGATTTGGCTGGGATTTCAGACATTGATATAGAAGATCGTTCCAAATTTTGTGCTACGGTACAGTCGTGGACCCCACCACCTGGAGTCCCTAGAAGTCGGAAGCCCCTTTCACAGGAGGCACAAACACTCAGCCCCCGAGCCATTGGAATTAACCAATGAAGGTTAAAATCCCTGACCTGGCCGGGGATCGAATCCGGGACCCTCTGAACCGAAGGCCAGGATGCTATTAGAAATAGGAAAGGATTTCCATCTATCAATACATATTTATTGCACTTATTATGCTACAGTACTGCTTTCGACCCCCTACGTAGGGTCACCTTCAGCTGAACAATACATTCACATCTATATCATGAAGCTATGATTAAGATTACATTGTCTAGGGAATGCCATATGATAATAAACATTTGGTCACATCCAAATGGGGCATTTCGAAACGGGAACTGGTGTGTATGTTACTGTGTGTGACAATGCAATTGTATGTCTATAGTGATATGCTTTAGGTCTTAAAATTAGTTTATAAAACACATCTCTACTTAAAACTAAATTATATATATATATATATAAAAAAGATAAATAAAATATATGTAGGAACACTTCATGCACATGAACGTTCGTGTCTTGCGTGTTGTTCAGTTCATCAGTTGACTTCTGTGTTCAAGTCTTATTTACCTAGTTGTACACTTGGTTGCTGTTTCTGGAGTTTAAATGATATGATTTGCTTGTAAAATTGTCACGTATGTATAAAAGATTTTGTCTTCATGTATATACATAGAATAAAACTTGCCAATTTTTAAAAAGGGTGCCAGATGTAGGGATAGAATTAGGCTAAAATATGTATATTCAGCTCTGCTGTGTGTTGAATCTTGTAGCTTTGTTAAAATCGAATCATGTTGTCTTATGATGTCCATAAAATTTGAGTGGCATTGGGTTCAAAGTAGTGGCTTCTTTCCCATTTGTAGCTGTGCAGTGATGTTATATTATTGTTATTGGTGTGGCTGAGTTGTGTTTGATATGCGAGCTTGTTGTGTACTTCACTGCACAAAATTTGAGGTTACTGCATATTGGACCCCCCTTACTTTTTTTGGCTCTAAAAGTGGAACAAAAAGGGGTCTAATATATGAGTAAATATGGTAGTTGTCCAGTTGAATCGTGCACCATTTTATGTAACCAATACTCATATTCTCAAGGTTCAGTGTTCCTATATGTGCAGAATTATTTTGAGTTCTTAAAATTCTTATGTGAACTTCTATGTATTTCTAGGCTCAAGTTGTTAAATGTGTTTGAACCATGCACATTACAAGTTGGGGATCGTAATTTCTACACCTTTCGAGATGAAGATACCTTCTTGCCAAAGGAACAGTGGAGGCGGTCTCAGAGAGATCTTGTTTTAGCAAATTCAGTGAATAATGGACCAGCTAATTTCTATAAACGTAGCCCGAAAAGACTCAAAAACAAAGGTAATTTTATTATCTTTAGTCATTTTAAGTAATTTATATAAATTAAGAATGGAAATAGGTATACAGGAGAAGTCTGCAATAGCGAGTACGACAGATAGCGAGAAGCCTGTTGTAATGAGTTTCTTTTGCCCCTTGAAAATTTCTAAATTAAACTGTATATTATCCTTCGGTTGCAGCGAAAACCCTATCACTAATGCACCGCTATTACAAGTGATTAAGCGTGTATTATTTCTTTTATTATTAATATTTATACACTTCAGCAATTATACTGAATGTGATCAGTCATCTTTGGTATCGTTTTCTGCTATGTGTACTAGCGAGCTCTCTTGATATTCGAAGGCTATGTCGGAGTTGACTGGTGTACTGTAAACAAAATTCAAAATTAAAATGAATATGTTTTCTTAATAAATGCATAAATAACATGGCCAATGGCAGTTGTTAAATAGTTAGAAGTAAAGGCTGAAGAAAACGGTTGTTTAATTTTAATCCTGTGTACTGAAATTAAGTAAGAATGTGATACACCTCAGGATATGGCAGAGTGCATCACTGATTTCAGAGGTTAGTTTATATTTTCTCATGTCTGGTTAAATTTCTCAAGTGCATTTCCATGTAAATTAATAGCAAAATGGTTAGCATTATTCTACTAGCGCTTGAAATATATTTTCATGGTACATATACAGTTAAGTTAGGTTAGATGACTGTTTGAATAAGAAACTGAGAAGTTTGCCACAAAAGTCTCTTGAGTGATACTATTACACGTAATATCGGAATTAGAAAAATAACTAACGAGTAAGCCATAGTATGGAAATAATTTGTGAAAGTGCAAGTGTTGATCAAACTGACTGCTGTTTATTACTGATTTTAATGTGTGTGTGAGTTTCCCGACCCCCCGGCTTTTATGAAAAATCTGATATGACAATCCGCTTTAGCGAGTAAATTTTACGCCGTTACGAATTCTCGCTATAACAGACTTTCATTGTATTTCATCTTAGGATGTAAGTACGTAATTGAGAGTCAGCATGAGTCAAGAGAATTACGGCATTCAAAATTATATATATTTTTTTTAATTTTTTATTTTTTTTAATCTGCTGCTATCTCTGTACTGTATTATGCTCCTCTTTCAGAGTTTGACTTTGTTCTTTAACCCTTGAACACTTGGGTCAGTATTGGTCCCATGAACCCTCGCCCAGCTCCAATCTAGGTTTTCAGATTTTTGTTGAACAAATAATAAATTTTGTAAATCTTGTTTACTCAACTTCATACTAAGCACGATTATGTTCATACTTAGATACATATTATTTACAATTAATTCAGCTACTTGTGAAATCATATGTAGTATAGGTATACGACAGCAAATATTTATTTTCTGTAAATGACAATATTGTATGTATGCTCCTAGTTTTATTACCCCTCTTTCTACTGTGTGTTAATGTATGTCTGCTTATAAATAGGCCGACTTGGGACCACACTTGTTAAACTCTTGAACTTCGATCTTTGCCCAGTATTGTTGCATCTTTTCCCGGTGTAGCGCCTTTCCTCCAACCAGCTTGTTAAATCTCGTGGATAGGGCCGCTTTCTCTGACAAGTTAGGTTCAATGCAGTCACCAAGGTAGAAATTTCCACACATGCTTGATTTTATCCTGTTTTAGTGACATCTCTCCATTAGCCTCTTTGATGGATGGTTCTAAGAATGCAGAAAATGTAGGATGTTCTTTCATCTCTGATAATATCAGCACGAAGATCTTGTTGCATAGTGTCTATAGTGTGTGTACTGCTGAGCTTCCTGCCATCGTGTGTTGAAAGTTGTATGGAAGAAGAGGAAGACCCCTGAAGACTGGAAGAAGGGGATAATGATACCTATCTTCAAGAAAGTGAACAGAAAAGACTTTTAAAAACTGTAAGGGAGTCACGTTGATATATCACTATGCAAAGAGGTTTGAGAAGATTGTGGAGAATAGAATCAGAAAGAGTGTGGAAGAAAATTTAAAAGAAGAGCAGTATGGCTTCAGATCAGAAAGGTTCACATTAGATCTTACATTCGGAGTAAAACAACCAACTACAAGAGCCTCATTATGGCCTTTTTGGAGTTTGAGAAAGCATGTGATCATGTGCGCAAAAAGAAGGTATGGGTGACCTTGCACAGAAAAGATGTTGAGAAGCAGACAATAGAAAGAATGAGAGAGATGTATCATGGGAGTGTCTGTTATGTGAAACTAGGAGGTGAGAAAACAGATTGGTTTGAGCAAAAAAAAAGTGGATAAAGACCAGGGACCTATTCCACAAAAGTATGGTCTTGTACATTACAAGTTACTAGTGTGGGTTCTTGTAATGTATGGAGTTGTACATTTCTGTTCCACAAGAGATTGAAAGTCTCTGGTATATTACTAGTGAATTGTTACAAGTTTTACAAGTGACGACATATCAATAAACATACTACGTCATAGCATGAATCAGCTGTTTATCTTCGTATTCCATTCGTTGAATTAGGTCATGCTTGCCTAATTTATCTTAATATTGTATTTTAAGGTAAGTTATGCAGCAAAGATTCAAAAAACTCTAATATTTCTGTGAATTTCTCAATGCTACAATGTTATTTTTCAGTTTATTTCTTTGATGATAGGAAATTACTGCGTTATTATCACCCATTCTGTTCTTCCGCGATCCTCGCATATGTTCCACGATAGTCTGTCATACCCACCTTGGTCTGTCATTTGTAATCAGATGCCGCTAATAACGATATTCGGCCGCCAAACTTAATTGTTACAAAAGTGCAAACTCTGCGTGAATTGTTAAAATGGTGTCAAGGAAAGGAAGTTATTCATTTTGAAGGAAATAGAAAGAAGGAAAGATATTCTTTTCGGTGCATTCAGCGAGAGTCTGGAAAAAAAAAAAAGACAAAATAAATGGTTGGATGGAAATATTTGACTTGGAAAAGCTCATGGAGTTTTGAGGGGAAAAGTTGGATTAATGATTGGAATTAATGATTCCAGGAATGTCCTTCTTGGAACATGTTTGTTCAGTATTTTCAGGTCAACGAACAATGTGAGGAAATTTTATATCATCTATTGCAGCTACCACAGAATGTATTGACCTACAGACCGAAGATTTTGCCATCCCATGCATATCTGCAATACCATGGTACTGACCACCATTTCCTAGCCAAAGCAGTTTTGTTAGTAACTGTTGTTTAGCAGAGAGAGATTTATTTCTGTTCGTAGGATGTTTTAACCTATGCCCAATATCCATCAAAAGTTCTTCCACTTTTATTGTGCTTAACCTAAAAGGCTCATTGTATTCAAATATTGTTAAACTGGAAGTTTATTCTTTCCCTATACAGACAGTAGTTTTCATTTTCATTACCATCACTATCACTACTACTAGACCACATATTTATCAAAATGTATCTGAAATAAGTATATTTAAATAGCAATAGTACATTTATATATTATTGTCCTTTCACTGCTAGAGAATACTTCCCAATTCACTAGTAAGTTACAAGTACTAGTACTTTTGTGGAACATACCTATAAAAATTCACTGGTAATTTGTAAGTATGGAGTAGTAAAGTACAACTGTAGAAAATTCTTTTGTGGAACAGAAACTCTGGTATTTGTTCCAGTTACCAGAGAATTTACTTGTAATGTACAAGACCATACTTTTGTGGAATAGGTCCAAGGAAGTGCTCTGTCATCTTTACTTTTCATTGTAGAAATAGATGAGTTAATGACAAAAGTGACAAGGAAAAATGAAAGTGATGATGTTTGCAGATGTCTTGTTAATCTGGGGAACAAAGGAAGAGGATATCCAGGAACAGTTAGATGCATGGGAAGATGGGGCAGAACAATATGGAATGAAATTTAATACCAAAAAGAGCGAGGTAGTGATCACAACTAGGAGGAATTAGAGACCTATGAGAGGGATAATGCTTGGAGGGGAACAGCTTACAAAGGTAGAGAGTTTCAAGTACCTGTGAAGTATCGTAGAGGAAAGTGGAAGAAACGGTAAGGAAATCAGGCCTGAAAGACGAGCAGGAGCTTTCCTGAAAAGTGTCAGCAGCCTTGTTTGGAGCAATGATGTCCCTCAGAGAAGCAAAAGAGTGATATATAGGACTTTTTTTGTACCTATTCTGACGTATTCAACAGAAACGTGGGGTAATGAGACATAGCCGTGACTAGGATACAGACAAGTGAAATGAAATTTCTAGGAAGTGGGGTAGGAATGACAAGAATGGATAAGATGAGAAGGTTAGAGATATAGTAAAAGAAGAGCCACTACACAACATGATAGAGGCATCTAGACTTCGTTAGTATGGATACATGAAGAGAATGACAGAGGAAAGAACACCCAGGAGGATGCATGATATAGACACAACAGGAAGACCAAGAGACAGCTGGATAAAAGGAGTGGAAGAGAAGAGGAGAGGACTGAGGAAGAGTGAAGAGGGAGAATGGTGGAAAGACAAGACAAGATGAGATGGAGTGGCTTATGTTCCAAGCAGACCTGGCCAACAACTGGAAACTGCAAATGATGACCATTTTTACATGGATGTAAAATGCTGCCTTGAAATTGATCTTGATTTTGAGGGGAAAAATGTATTTTCGTCAGTCCCATTCAAGAAGTGTGACGAAATGAAGCACACTTAGGCATTGCCTAGTGTTAATGTTATTAACAAAAGCTTAACAAATGTAAGTACATTGTCAACTTAATATAAGCCATTATGTCGTAATGAAAAAATTATATTCATTTTGTTTTTAATCACTTTCACCACTGATTTTGGAAGTTCACGTTTTCTTTCCAAAGAATGTTATCTTCTGATCCATCCATCTTGTTAGACAAACAACACTTCTTGAAACCACACGCAATTGATTCTAGAATTAAGTTGAAAAGAATAAACAATGACTGGTACAATTAATTTAACCTAATTAAAGGACAATTACACCTGGCGAGATGATGATCCATGCAGTCTTAATCCATTGCCCCAATAATGCCCCACATGGTTTCTTCAGTTTGCCTGAAGTAGGAAGGGGACAGTTACCAGCATGCAACCATTTCTCGTAGAGGCGTCGAAGCTGGTTCTTAAATGTTTTATTCACATCACATATCTGCAGTTGGGAGGTCATGCCTCCTGGAATGATCACTAAATGTATATTTTCATAAACAGCTACCTTCTCATTTGGTGTCAAATGACCCTTAAATGCATCCATACATAGTAGACCTTGTTTCACTAGTACACCTGGTTGGCTTTTCCACACTTCTTTCAGCCATGCCATCATATGTTTGGCAGTCATTTGGCCTTTATCATTACATCTGAATATAATACCACCTGGAAGCTTCTTCTTTGGCACATTCTTCCTCTTTAATTTTACGAATGGTGGAAACTTACTTACATCAGTCAGTACTACCAACATCACTGTTATGTGAATTTCTCTGCTACTGGTTTTAATTAACATAGGTTTCAAACCTATCCCTTTCCCACTTCACTAGCACGTTTGTGCTGGTTAGCTTTGTGTTGCTGTATCAAACTGGACTGCAACGATCATGCAGTTGTCGCTCGGCATACTTTTGTTATTGTTGTTGTGTTTGTCCAGTCAATGCCAAGCTGTTCATAAACACAGCCATTTTAAGGAGGGATGTCACATGCTGAAATTATTTTAAACAGTAATTATGATTTTACTACACATTATAATGTGAAATATTGTGTGTATTTTTGCAGCTAATGATTTATTCAAATTAATTAAGTTTTTTTTTTTTTTTTTTTTTTTGTAAGTATCTACCCTGTTCACTAAATCACTGTAAATATAGGGTAGCACGTTTGTGGAAGTTAGTGTATAATTAATGCGATTCACTTCCTGCCGGTTTACGTTGCACTCTCTGCAATATGTGTGAATCCCTCTTCAAGAAGACATTTCTGTACTTGGAAGCAAAGTGACAGTGGTCTTAATTATAGTTGTGTAGTATGACAGTTCGATATCATGGAAAACCATCTTCAGAGTTGCTGAAGGTCGGGCTCTATCTCAGTTGGTCCAATAAGAATACGGTAGTAACTACTACTACTACTACTACTACTACTACTACTACTACTACTACTACTACTAGTACTATTACTAGTACTACTACTACTACTACTACTACTACTACTACTACTGAACCCGTGCTGCTCCGCAGCATTCCTTATAAATAAGTCAGATGACTCGCCTTACTCCTTGTGGGTGGGGTTAACTTCCAATAAGTAACTGACCCCTACAGAGCGTGTCCCCAGGTGGCGGATAGGGGGCCCCTACAGTAGGTAGGGCTGGTTGAAATAACCAATACAACCCGCAGACCAACAGGTAGCCCAATTCCTGGGGGTTCTAAAATACTGGGACACCCTTTCTCCAGGGGTCATAAATATGGAGGGCCCTTGTCCTGGGTTAAGGGTGAAGACCTCAACGGCATCTACGGCAGAGAAGATGGACTTCGGTACGGTGGAGATGGCGGAAGAGGCAACCCATCCTTCTGGGGTGTACAGATGGAACCTACTGCCTTGTAGGACGAGGAAGGCATCCTCAAAGGCTAAGGGAGTAAACCCTGAAAGAAAATCCTCATGCGTTAGGCCTAGCAAGTCAGCAGGAGAGTATTGAGTACAGTCGCTTTCAATAAGAAAAAGAGCCTCGGAAAGAATATTATAGACCGGACTGACACGTCCTCCCTTGTAATTGTAAAGTATGATGACTGTAAGGCTGATGATATACAATGTTCTGAAAGGAAACCCCAAATAAAAAAGAGACCCAAATACCGAATTGGAACTATGAATATTCTATCATTAACTGGGAAGTTAGAAGAACTCCTAGACATGATGGGTAAAAGAAAAATATCAACATTGGGATTAAGTGAGACCAAATGGAAAGGGATTGGAAGTAAGACACTTCGTGGAGGTTATAAATTATACTGGAGTGGACAGGAGAAGGTAGCGAAAAAATGTGTTGGATTCTTAATTAACGAAGGGACTGATGCTACAGCTGAAGTTATCTGCAAAAGTGATAGAATCATTAAAATGTTCATGAAACTGGAGAACACTAAGTACACCATCATACAAGTGTATGCCCCACAGACAGGCTGCAGTGAGGAAGACAAAGAGAAATTTCGGCAAGACCTGGAAGATACAGTTAATGAGGAAAATGTTATTATTATTGGAGATCTAAATGCGCAAGTTGGGGTAGACAAACTTGGGTACGAGAACATCATTGGTCCACATGGATTTGGACAAAGGAACCCAGAAGGAGAACAACTATTAGATCTGTGCAGAAGAAATGATCTTATAATCAAAAATACATTCTTCAAAAAAAGAGACAATCACAGAATAACTAGGTACAGTTGGGATGGCCAGTATAGAACATTGATTGGCTATGTAATCACAAATAAAGATGGTGGTAGGTACATCACAGATGTAAAGGTCATCCCTAGTGAAAGCATGGACAGTGACCGCAGATTGTTGGTAGTAGACTTCAAACATAAGACAAATGAAATGCAGAAACTTATTACGAAGAAACCAAGGGTTAAAACTTGGAAGTTGCAAGAAGTCCAAATAAAGGAAGAATACAAACTAAGGATTCAACAGAGTTTGCCGAAGTGTGAAGTAACCAGCGTTAATGAAGAATGGAAGGCCTTCAAAGACACCTTTGTGGGAGAAGCCAAAAACCTATGTGGAGTTACAAGTTCTATCAAAAAAAAAAAAAAGGAGACACCATGGTGGAATGATACAGTGAAAACAGCGGTGAAAGAAAGAAACCAAATAAAGAAGGCACTGGACAAGGAAAAAAAAAAAAAAAAAAAAAAAAAAAAAAAAAAAAAAAAAAAAAAAAAACAGGGACAAGAACGAAATGAACAAGAAATACAAAGACTTCAAGGAGTATACAGGAACAAGAAATTTGCTGTAAAGAACATTGTAAGGGAAGAAAAAGAGAAGAAATGGAATGAGTTCGTAGACGAACTGGAAGAGGACAGTAGAGGAAATATGAAATTGCTATACAGAGTAGTGAAAAACAAGCGAAGGGATCAAGAGACCATAAAAGCAATAGAATGTGATGATGGAACTCTGGCACAAGAAGAGGGAGAAATTAAACAAGAACTCAAGATCTATTTTGAAAAGCTGCTGAATGGAGATACAGAAAACATAACAGATAGAGGAGAGCCAAGTCGAGGAACCACAACTGAACCACTAATTACATGGCTTGAGGTTGAAAATGCACTCAAGAGCATGAAGAAAAGAAAGTCAGTGGGCATAGATGAACTAAGTGCAGATATGCTGAAAGCAGCGGGAATTCCAGGAATCCAATGGCTCTACAGACTGCTCAACAAGATATGGGAGGAAAATACTATTCCTGAGGACTGGAAGATGGGCATCATTGTACCTCTGTTCAAGAAACGAAGCCGACGAAAATGTACTAAGTACCGTGGTATCACACTACTGTCTCATGTCCTGAAAATATTAGAAAAAATAATAGAGACCAGAATCAGAGATATTGTTGAACCAATTTTGGAAGAAGAGCAGTATGGTTTCAGACCAGGAAGGTCAACTACAGACCTTATATTTGCAATTAGGATACTAATGGAAAAATACTGGGAGAAGAACAAGCCTTTATTTCTAATATTTTTGGACATTGAGAAAGCATACGATAGTGTACCAAGGAAAAGAATTTGGCAATGCATGAAAGAACTTCAAGTGTGAGACAGCCTCATAGACAAAGTGAAAATGTTGTATAGTGGGAACAGAAGCTGTATTCAAGTAGGATGTGGTTTGTCGGACTGGTTTGAAACAAAGAGAGGAGTGGAGCAGGGCAGCTCATTGTCACCACTTCTATTTATTATTGTAATGGATGTAGTAATGAAATCTATTAAAAGGAAAGAACACAGAGATATCAAAGCCTTCACATTTGCAGATGATGTTGCGATCTGGAGTGACTTGGGAGAGGAATTGGGAGAGAGAGAATACAAAGCTGGAATGAGGAGTTTAAGAAGTATGGTTTAAACATCAGCAAGACCAAGACGGTGGTGATGAAAGTGTATGGGGAAGGAGCAGAACCAATAGTCATGTTAAATGAAGCTCAACTGGACAGTGTTCTAGTTTTCAAATACTTGGGTAGCGTTATATCAAATGACAACCTAGCAAAACATGAGGTGAACAATCGAATCAATAAGGCAACTCAGTTTTACCACCAGGTACGACACCTGCTGTGGGATGAGCAAATACCCATGAAAACAAAAATGACATTGTACAAGTCCTGTTATACACCAATTCTTACATACAGTCTCGAAACCACAACACTGACCAATAGAGATAATTCCAAACTTCAGGCAGCTGAAATGAAATTCCTACGCACTATGATCCAGAAAACCAGGAAAGACGAGATTAGGAATGAGAAAATTAGAGAAGAAGTAGGAATAGATGATTCCTCAATAAGATTCAGATATCAAGACTGAAGTGGTTGGTCACATGAAGAGGATGGCAGTAAACAGAACTGCAAGGAAGGAATTTGACAGAAAGGTAGAAGGAAGACGACCCATGGGAAGGCCACGAAGGAAATGGATAGATTTAGTTAAGAGCGATGTACTGCTGAGAGGTCATGATTGGGACAAGTTGGTGGAGGAAGAATGGTACAAGGACAGGATGAGATGGAGGAGGCTCATATACCACACCCGGGAAACTGGAGATGGTTTAGGATGATGATGATGATGAACTCGCCTGGGTATGCCTGTCACAGTCATATTGTTTTGCCTGCACTTTTCAATATTTTTATGAACATTTAATATCTGTAATGTGGTTTATAACACTTCTTTCCATACATTATTCTCTGTGCTTCGACCGTTCAGCCGCAGATGGATCTTAACATTTTCAAACGATATTGCCTGAGATATTGCAACATACAATATTGGCCGTGGCTCAATACTGGTTTGGGTAAGTAGACTATCCACTTTTCAAGAGTTTTTCCCTGCGCTCTTTTTTAATAGTCATACAGAAGGCTAGTTGACTTGATACCTTTCCGTCTGTACGTTCGTAGATTGTTTTCTCTTAGCAACATGTAAGTAATTAGGAATGTTCTGCCATCTGTTGCGTATATTCAGAAGCTGGGTAAGGCCAGAGAATCAAAGGGCATCTAGCAGAGAATAGTATTCTTCCATCATCAGAGGAAGTGTATACTCTCTTGCTTCACAGGTGGTAATCAAATATGGCTGCATGCAATGACATTACCAAGGATGAAAATCACATAATATCAGAATATTAATGAAAGTGTTGATCGCTTAGCAACCTGCTAAATACAGAATGTATTATTATTTATAAATTTCATATTCTGTATTGATTGGATTCAATGTAATAGACAAGAAAAAGTAAATTTGTGTGCTAGCTGATGATGGCCAAGATAGGCCGAAACCGGTACAGCTTTGGCAAATCCGTCCATCCATTCCACTGGATCAATTTGCTTCATTTCTGTTATATTCTCTCCAGAATTACCTGTCTGTGAATCATGAGATATTGATAGGTCTCTAAGTTCATCCAACTTTGAGTAATCATTAAATGATCACTCCAATATTTGCAGGCGAAGACAAGGCCTTATGGTCTGGGGTGCGATAAGCCACAACTCTCGTTCAGCTTTGGTGTTTGTTAAGAGAACGTTGACCAGCGCTCAGTACATGCAGAATGTCGTAAGACCCGTTCTTTTGCCATTCTTGCAACAGGAAGGTGATGTGTTGTTCCAACAGGATAATGCTCGCCCACACACTGCACGTGAAACTCAACGGGCTTTGCAAGACGTGCAGCAACTTCCGTGGCCAGCACAATCTCCGGACTTGGCTTCCATCGAGCATGTGTGGGATATAATGGGACGGCAACTGACATGTGCGTCTTGTAAACCCTCAACTCTTGCAGAACTACGTGAACAGGTCAAACAGGCGTGGGATAATGTATCCCCCTTCAGAATTGGCCATCTGTATGATCGAATGGATGCCAGGATCAGCGCCTGCATTGCCGCCCGTGGAGGATACACCATGTACTAAGAAATTACCAGCAGTAATTTGTACACTTGTATTTGTTTTGGTTAGGTCCAGTTAGTGACTCTTTTTACTGTGATAAAGTGTGTTGGGGGGCGTAGGTCCCCACTTTTGGCTGTTGGACCTCTAGCATACTGTAGGGCAATAACAGGGCATTCTATGTTGGACAGCGGCATGAGAAGCTTAATTTATCCAGGTCCAGTTAGAGACAAAACCATTGGAGTGTGATGAAGTAAAGGGGATCTGGGGGCGTAAGTCTCCAGGTTAGGGCTATAGCAGTGCAATATGTGTTGTGCTTTGTGAAAAGCTGACACTGTCATAGCCGTTGTTACCTGCAGTTAATGCCAAACAGATAATTGGTTATTGTTTTGTTACAGATTGCATTTGGTTGTGTTTTAATTGTGCGCAGGTTGGTAACTGAATGCATTTGTCTTGATTGCTGGGAGTGACATCATCGGATTGTATCTCGGCCAGTGGAAATGCTACTGCGTGCTTGAGCAATGGAGAATGGTGTGTGCTTAATTACATTAGGTTATAAAAGTAAATGTACTTCTGGGGGCTGGCGGGTGGGTCACTGGCTGTTGCAGTGAACACATCACTGCTCTACAACGTATTCGACAAAAGATTTGTTCGATTTCAAATTCATTGTAATGCTATAAAACTTAGGTTAGTGAATTTCTACCTCATTAACAAAGTAAAAAAACAAATCAACTACCACCCTTGTCAGATGTATGTGTGTATGTTCAGTCTTCAGCCCTAAGGCTGATTGGATCCTCAACAGCTCCACCATCAGCTGTCATAGATGGCCTAGGCATCACTGAAGAGGCGTACTAGGGAAACGAGGAGTGAGGTAGTTTCCCGTTGCTTTCCTCACCGAGCCAGAAGTTGCTATTACATATCAGTCTGCCAAGCCCACTGAAATGCATGCACCAACCGACCCTATGAGCAACGTTTTCACACCATTCATAGCAGGGACAGGGTGCATAACGATTACTAGCATCGCCATACCTCAGTCACTTTCATATTGTCAAAGCCAAGGATAAGACAGAGACAGATCAATGAAAGTAACAAAATTGCTCTAGCCCATACCAGAAGACATAGTGCACAGTAAACACTAGGTCCTGCCAGCAAAGTCCAAGAAAAAGAAATATTCTGTTCTTTACATATAAAGTTGAAACTAATAAAACAAAAAGTCAACCCATAAAATCATCAGACAAACCAAATGCAAACATCTTAAAAATACCTTACAAAAAATAGAAGAGAGTCTTAACAAAAAAATATCACGAGATTATTATAAAACCTTTGGCAAATACCTAAAAAAATATGAGCCCCCAATATTAATGCTGAGAGATAAATCAGGAAGGTTAGCCCATAGTAATGAAGGAAATACAGAGATCCTCACATAGTCATTCAACTAACTTTTAAATTGCGATGACCTACTGGAAACGTTGGAAGCAATACTGACATATCCATTTTAACCACCCCAGATCTAATAGATCTTCCAACTGTCAGTGAGGTAGAATTTGCAATAAAGGAAAATTATAAGGCATGTCGTGAAGACCTAGTCTTTGCAGAAATCTGGAAAAATGCAGGGAAGGCAGCAATCATAAATCTACATCAGCATCTAGTCAAAATGTGGATAACAGAGAAAATCCCAGAACATTGGACCTCAGGCGTAATCCATCCATTATTCAAAAAAGGAGATAAAACTCATCCAGGCAATTACAGAGAAATAACCCTTTGGATTGTGCTTACAAAATTTTCTCCCGCATAATTTACAATAGGATAAAAAACATTCTGGAATCTTAACTTGGAGAATACCAAGGAGGATTTCGCCCACACAGAAGTTGCCCGGACGAAAATCTCAGCCTGAAACTAATAATGGAAGTGATAGTGATAGAAGTGTTTACTTCATTCATAGATTTTGAAAAGGCTTATGATAGTATACACAGACCCACTCTTTTAAAAATCCTCAGATCATATGGCTTTCATCCTAAATTAACAAAAATTATTGAACTAACTTTAACTAACCAACATAATTTCAAAGGTAAAGTTCAGGGGAGAAATGTCAAATGCTTTTACAATAAGTACAGGCCTCAGACAAGGTGACGGATTATCCCCACTGCTTTTCTGTGTGGCTCTATAGAGCGTTACAACCTTAAATTGCAGTACAGCATAGATGGAGCGTGCTGTTGCGAAATCAAAATCAACTTGTGAAGATCACGCTCGAGTGTGACTCAAACAGGGCGTCACAGTTCCACATTTTTCATTTGTAATTTTGTAATTTTAAGTTCATTCATTCATAGATTGATATTTATAGGATGGTAAAGTAAATACAACATACCTTAATCACTGCCGTTGCTCTCAGACATTGTACGTTCATGTTCTATCATTTCTGCAAGGCCTGATGTTCCCGCTTTGGATGAACCGGGTTAGGGAGATGAACTTGAGGTTGATCCGGACGATGACGAAAGTCTTATTAAAAACTGTTCATCGTTGACATCATCCTGTAATTCGTCTGCTTTCCACAGATCTTTTTCATTTTTCTTTACTTCTTTCACGTTATTTGACTAATTGTCCACCGTAATGTTCTTATATGCAGCGGTTATTAAATTTTTCGTATCATTTTTCTTGAATGATACGTTATGATACCGGATGTAGTTTTTCACCTGTGACCACACCATCTCAGTAGGGTTTAACTCTCAGTGATAAGGCGGGAGATTTAGAATCTGCCGACCTGCCGCTTTTGCCATTTCATCTATTCTCTGCTTATCATACAGGCCCTATGCTGAGAAGCGATGTGCAACAATTCTCGCTTGATCATCCCGTCCTCAAAAGAGATTTGATTTTTACGTAACCACTGTAGGATGTCATCTTTTCACCAAGAAGCCACCGGCAAAGGTTCCAACTTACGGGAATGATAAGCGGCATTATCCAACACGATAACGGCACCTTCGGGAGTGTTCGGCAACCACTTGTCATAAATTTCACCTGTCATAAATTTCACCAGTCATTTTTTTGTGGGCATCCGCCGTGTTTTCATGGCATAAAAATATTAGTTCAGCATTTGGAACAAAACCATGTTCATTACCCGCGTGGACTAAAGCGAATCGCGGTCCTCGGCTTTTCGGTGGCCTAAGTCCCGAACTCACCCCTTCAGTGGCAGCCTACCGTGCATTTTTCACTGTTTTATCTTTCTATTCTTTTGTCACTGTCTGCCAAATATTTACCGACGATTCATCTGTGTAAATTATAGCTTTATTTTGTGCCCTCAAACGTTTATCTCGCTGAGATATCTGTACCTCCAATTAATAATCTCATCGGTTTCAATGAAAGCTGCTTTATTACTCCGTCTTAAATAACGGAAGCCTATATCATGTAAGAAGCGATACAACAGAGTTTTAGAAAATCGTGGCAAAGAACCATTTACCAGACTCAAAATCACGTTCAATGTCGGTGGTATGTTAGCAATTAAAAGAGAGTGAACCACCGACACTCCACTTTGCACAATTTCATCATATTTAATTTACCTTGCATTTTTCTACCATTCTTCTCTTTTTTGCTTTTTTTGGCGGGAGTTCGCAAAGGACCATGTACGTATTCCTTATAGCATAGATTGTTCTTTCGGAACAACCTGTAGCTTTAGCTGTTTCACTGACTGCGCTGCTCACATTCATAGTCTTTAAAAAACAATCCCGGACACTCATTATAATATTGCGTTCTCTTCCCCAGAGTTTACCTACGGAACGTTTCTTTTTAATTTGATGATGGTTTAAGATGGCGGCGTGTGCAGAAGTGACGCTGAGTGTTATGCGCAGTATTATTATATTTTTGGTGGTAAAGAATGCAGTGCAATACTCCAAAAGTGCTACAATCGCTTCAGATAACCCTCCTGGATACCTGGAAAATATAATTCTATTGGAAAAACTATTGGTGAGTGAAAAATGTACTCTTAACGGTTTGACGTGGTGCAGTGCTAAAAGTCTGGGGATGGCAGCCATAGGTCGGCCTCGGCGAAGGGACGGGAGCGGTGTTGTCAGACTGCCTGTAGATAATCAGCCACTGCTGTGCTTGGCACTTGCCCTAAGTGGGGACCTTGAACTAAATCCGGGTCCACAACAGTGCACAATTTGCGGAAATAGTGGTAGGAGAACCAATTATTTGTCCACTGTAATAATTGCTCGCTAAAAGGCCATAGAACCTGCGTAAAAGTCTCAGTTTCTGAATTCAGAAAAATAAAGAACGGTTCCCGTACATGGTTATGCTGGAAGTGTGAAATGCCGCTGTTATCAGACTCGTTCTTTACAGTTACCAGTGATACACCCAGTGACTTGGTAAATAATTCTAAATGTACATATGTAAATAAAAATATATCACTTTTTGCCTTCAATGCGCACGGTATTATGCGACCTGGATGGTTACAAAATATCCACGCATCACTTGAAAGCCTTGACCCGACCATCGTATGTGTCAGTGAGACGTGGTTGTCCAGCAAAATTAATGACTCAGAAGTGTTCCCTGACTCGCTGATATTGTTCCGTAAGGACCGATCCCACCGCTCTGCAGGGGGAGTTCTAATTGCAGCCAAGCCAGAATGTAATCCAACTCGAGTTCATCACCTGGAGACAGCAGCCGAAGCACTGTGGGTGGAAGTGACGTGCAACAAACGCAAATTCTTTATTGGATCAATTTATCGCGCCCCTAAGTCGTCGCCGGAAATGAACGATGAACTAATTCTCTCTCTCGAGCATGTGCAACATGTACAACAAAATTACGATGCCATTTATATTGTCGGTGATTTCAACTTAGAAATTACGTGGTCCAGAAATGCTGCACCTGTTCCAAATAACCCCCTCGCCAATAAATTCCTTTCCGCTTTCTATGATTTATTCCTTCATCAATTAATGTTCGAAGCCACGCGTATTACGCAAACAACACGCTCAACCCTTGACCTTTTCCTAAGTAATATACCACAGTCCGTCCAATCTCTTAATACTATTCCTGGATTCTGTGACCATCAGGCAATTGTCGCAACACTGACCCATATAAAACCATCCCCCAAACTCCATACCAGAACAGTTCATAATTTTTCCCGAACAAACTGGAACGATCTATCCACTTTACTATCCAACCGCCTCCCCGTTCTCACCTCAGATTTCACTGGCAGTACTGACATAAACAAGATATGGAACGACTGGAAGAAAATAATACCAATATAAATGGTCCGTTATTGGACATTATAAATTTTCCAGCTAACTCATTCTTGGTTGCCAGCGTTTCGCCCTCGTGTGCTAGGGTGGGCTCATCAGTTGGTACCTAGCACACCTACCAATATGCTGGCTAGTGCATACCGTGGAGGCCACTGCGTAGGCTAACTGGAGCCACCGGCAGTGCCAATGCACTAAGAGACTTTGTCTCATTATCAAAAATTGATGCCTGCTTGGCCATCGGATGATATAGATGTTGATTCCCATAGGGAATCTGAAATATTTGTCCTGAATGAGTAAATTTATAATGCGTAGAAGAAACCACACCAACAGTAAATATAACCAGCAGACAGAAATCTCCATGGATTACCAAGGAGATAGTGCGAGAAATTCGAAGAAGGGACCGCCTGTACCAGAAATGGAAAAGAAATCCAACCGATTATGAGTGGGAGAAATACAGGCTGGCTAGGAACAAGGCTAAACAATCTATCAGAGATTCCTACGATTCTTACATCCACAGTCTCAACACCAACTCCAAAGAACTCTGGGCTCTTCCCAGAAGTAAAGGTTACAACAGAGCTCCATCTGTATTTAAACATAACGGTACAGCAGTTTCCACACCACAAGAAATTGCAGACACCTTCAACAGGAAATTTAAAAGTAACTTCTCCGTACCTACCGAGGAAGAGAACATGCTATATTCAAGGACAACATCTACCCCTCTCTTCCCTCTAACCAACCTGTATTTCTCAACGAATCAAGTAAAGGAGAGCCTTCTGAAAACAAGACCTCATGCCGCGACCGGGCCGGACTGAGTGCCAGCAAGAATTCTCAAGAATTGTGCAGTCGCCTTGGCGCCCTGGCTTTGCGCTCTCTTCAACTATTCCATTAATACCGGGTCTGTACCTTTGGAGTGGAAAGAACCCAACGTAGTGCCAGTTTTCAAAGATGGAGATAAGGAAAACGTAGATGATTACCGCCCAGTTTGTATAACATCAGGCGTCTGTAAATGTATGGAACGTCTAGTTGCTAAATATATGTTGGATTTTCTCAAGGAGAGAAACCTGCTGAACTCAAACCAGCACGGCTTTATTCCAGGAAAATCCTGCACAACACTTCTAACGAAAGTCATTGATGACTGGCAGTTCTCTTTGGAGCGGACTGATGTCTCACAAATAGACTGTGTGACTCTGGACTGGAGCAAAGCTTTTGACCAAGTGTCACATCAAAGACTTCTGTTAAAACTTAGCAACAACGGCATTCAGGGTAAACTGCTGTCATGGTTGAGGTCATTTTTGGTGGGTCGAACGCAATGTGTTGTGTACGGAGGAGCCAAATCAGACCAGACCACAATTACTTCTGGAGTAATTCAGGGCAGTGTGATAGGGCCCCTCCTGTACACGATTTATGCTCTCGACTTACCGGATTGTGTAAATTCGACCATGGCGCAGTATGCCGATGACACAGTCATTTACAGAGCCATGAAAAACAGTGATATTATAAAATTCCAATCGGATCTGGATAGTATAGCTCTGTGGTGTGAGGTAAATAGAATGTATATAAATATTAAGAAGTGTAAATATATAAGACTGAGCAGAGCTAAACAACCACTCCAGAACCAACCTACTCTATGTGGAATCCAACTGCCGACTTCTAACTTATTCAGACTGCTCGGTATTCACATTACGGACAATCTGAAATGGAATAAACACGTGGAGGAAGTGAGGTGTAAGGCATACCGCGCGCTAGGTTTCGTCCGTAGATGTCTCTCGGGAGGAAGAAGTAAAGCCCTACGAACGGCTTATATTTCCCTTGTGCAGCCCATACTATTATATGGCCTTCCTTCCTGGCATCCAACTACAACGGAAAATATGAGGAAACTAGAAGGTATCCAGCGACGAGCAGAACGTTTAATTAACAAACACATCCCCTTAAACACAGCCAGGTCATTGCCACCAGTGAACTCGTTATGTACACAAATAGATGTAGTCTTCCTTAGGAAATCCCTGGCAGATAACACACACCTCTCCCCTTTCCACCGCCTGCAGCTCAATTACCGCTCTGTTAAAAGAGGCCAAGGAGTTACTCTTGTCCCTCCCTTCGCTAGAACAACCACATACTTAAATGGGTTTTACTCAAGGGCTGCTCGTACCTGGAACCTTATACCATCTGAGGTAAAGATACTTTCTCTTCCTCGCTTCCTCCGCGAAGTAAAGAAAATGTATATGTAAATAGAAACCCATATGCGATGTATATAACTTGTATAAATTAGAATTGCAAGGATGGGTGCAAGTACAGGTGTATGTGGGCGAATGTGTATGCGTGCGCGTGTGGGAGTGGTTGTGAATGAGTGTGTATACAGGGGTCTGAGTGAGAGTATAAATGGCTGGGTGTTCTTTAATATTTTCAGGATAAATCAAGATAATTATTATTCTAAGGGTACAGTGTTTGTAGTGTAAACATGTAAATTTAAAATTGTCTACATAAGTTTGTATGTAAATATTCAGTAGAGTTTATGTACACATGTGGAGATGGAGGCACTTCCATGTATGTGGGGCTTGCCCTTTCTCCACCTACCAGCCCTAAATTGTACATGTACAATTTAAGGAAAATAAGTTAAGAACCACGTGGTCCATCGTAGGCCTAAACGAATAATAATAATAATAATAATAATAATAATAATAATAATTATTATTATTATTATTATTATTATTATTATTATTATTATTATTATTATTATTATTATTATTATTATTATTATTGTACATCCTTCTGCACTTTTTCTTTGAACTAAGAACCCTCCGCACAAGCACGAGCAAAAAACTCACAACTTCACAGACTACACAAACGCAACAAACACAATCCACTTGTCCTCTATACATTTATCACTGATCTTTATTTAATCAATCTTATCATACGTAAACGTAAACAAACGAGATGTTCTCCCTGTCATAAATTAAGAGATAAGGAGGACTTGAGGTATGATTTAAAAACAACTTCCATATCCAAAGACCATTTGCTTCGCTTTGAACTAAGATTCCCACGCAGAGCACGAACTCACAAACCACAAAAATGAAATACACTTGCCCTCAAGAATTGTAGATATGTCACTGATATGTATTTAATCACTATTATACATACTACTGACAAAATGAGCACTGCACTGCATGCGACTGTCTGGAAATGTAAAAAAAAACGCATGTTTGGGAGATCACTACCAGTACTTATATTGAATCGTATTATAAGTACATATATAGATATATATAGGTACATTTTCGTGATTTAAGCAAATACTTGATCATTAATCTATCCTTCAATCTCCGTCAGCGTATGAAACTACAGCACTTGACGTTGTAAACACCGCCTCATTCTTCTGGAGCTTGCAAGTTACTTCGGTTGAGCTGCTCGTCTTCGGCTTCTTCATGACTTTTGATCTTTATATTTGGATCGTATTGTGACTTCGTGCCTGACGGTTTATGCAGTCTGAGTCATTTAACTGTTCTCTGCTTTTCGTGAACATTGTGAGACAGTGCCAAACATTGCGTGTGCCGTGCTGATGCTCGGAAGATTACGCATTACTTCTTTTAAGTGACTTACATTCCACTTCGTCTGAATTTTACAGTGCCTACCCCCGTCATTTTTATACTCTCCTCTTCAACTGATATTGTGAGGACTTGACCGTTAACTTCTTTCTTACTTATGCATTGTTTTTCAAGTTATAATCGGCTGATGATGACCCAGACTGGGGTCGAAACCGGTACCATTTCCACTTTTAAATAAGAATGTAATCTCTACATCTCTTATTTACTTGTATTGAATAGGTTGAACTACCATATTTATTATTTCAATTTAACTATAAACGAAGTCATCATAAATGATCAAAAAATTAACATAGTCCTACAATTTAAATACCTTGGAGAAATCATTATACACAACTTAAGCGAGAAAGCAACATGAATAAATAGAACCAACAAAATGAAAAATGCACAATTTCTAACCTGGTCAACTTATAACAAGATGTGCTTGTCAATAGACACTGAGATCCAACACTACAAAACTGATCAGCTCCTCAAAACTGAAAGAATTATCAGAACTTGCATAAATAAAAAGTACCAAGTTGAAGGAGTCTGAAGAATCCTCCCCAACAAAACTGTCTATGTAGAGATTGACCCAGTTGCCAGTACGATGAAGAAGAAAAGAATCTCTTATTTCTTTCACATCTTATGATTACTAGAAAACAGGATTTTATGACAAATAGTGATGAGAAATTACATATTAGTAGGGACCTGAATAATTTGCATCTATTTGTTTCAAAATTAGCATCTATTTACAAAGTTAAAATAATCGCATGGTGTTATTAATTTTAACGATTCCAAGTTTATGAAGTGCAATTATTGTCCTTGGTTCTCACACAATACATATTCATTGTTCAAACGAAAGCATTGTCAGTACTTTGGCATTGCTTTTTTTTCAAATTGCACCGTCTGTCTGTAACCACTGTGTTGTAATGAGACAACATGTGCTTGCTATCTACATTGTTCGTTGGGGTCCACAACAACTCAAGACAGCATTTAGCAATTATGCTGAACTCCGTCTGAACTGCAGTTAATGCAAGCATGACATCACATTTTTCACTTTCTTTCGTCTGGGTTTGAATTGCACGTTTCTGAGAACAGTAACCAGACCAGATATCATTTCGTGAGAGATCTGTTACTCCAAACAATTTCTGAAACTCATCTAATTTATCAGTGTTATTCAAAATTATATTTTTTGGATACAAAGCTTGAGAAATTGACACAAAATGCTTATGGTTGGGGTCTGTAGCTTTCAATGTGGCTAGCTTGCACTGTAAAGAATGAGCAGCTTTGACAAATGTGTCTCTACATGCAGCCTGAAGTAGAGGAGTGAGCCTAATCAAAGCATCATTAGTTGCGGCAGAAAAATTCCCCTCACAAATTAAAGTAAAACTGGCGTCAGGGTTATGCAGTTTGGGGTAAAGGAGATGAGAGGTAGGATACAGAGACCCTTCAAGTTAGGTAAGGAGGTCAACCAATCCAGCTGCATGATCTGTGACAAAAATCGTGTGGGAGCGAAGCCTATTCACTTCTCCATCGCTCAGGTCAGTCAGGTACTTAATACCACAGTTGTTGATGTCTTTCGTGTCGGATATCTTGAAAAATGTAACAACGTTAGTAAAGTAAGCACTCAAATAGAAGACAGCCTGAAACCAGCTATTCCATCGGGTTATGACAGGTGCAGGAAAAAGCTTTGCTTCCTTTGAAGCACCATACTTCGATGTTAAGAATTGTAAACAATTATATTTTCACTTTCTTGTGTTCAGAAATGCAGGCTTTACCATCGCAACCACATGATTTAAATCTGTCATCACTGCGACCCAACTATTGCCAACCAAGCTGATCTTATGTGCCTAGCACTGTACATGCATTAAATGATCCCCTATGACCACACTTAATGTTTCATAACAGCGGGTCATGTACGGGGCACTGTCACTAACAAACACTTAACTGCATCATATGGTACACTATAACTGCGCAAAGCTTCTAAAACAGCACAAGAGCAGTTTGTAGCATTTCGTGCATCAAGATAGTTCACAGAAACAACGTGCAGCTCTCTCTTCAATCCGGCTGGGACTTGGAATATGATGATAAAAACACAACGGCCCATTCTATCCGTAGTTTCATCACAGAGTATGTTGATGTTCTTACCCACTAGAGCCTCTGCTGTTCTTTTCTGGTGGTCAGATGCAACTTCTAGAAAGGAAGAAAGACCTCAAATTATAACTAAATAATTTAAAATGACTGGATCAGTTGGGTACTGGTAAGATAGTTTGATATGGAAATCGCACTCATATTCGGTATCCTTCAATTTTGCGCATGGTTTCGATGTCGTAATACCTAAACCATACCCGATCAATGAAATTGAAAATTACCCGGTAAATATACTTCACGCAGAATTCTCACACATGGCAGCTCTTCATTTGAAAACTCAGTAATCCAGGTTCTTAGCTCTTTGCTTTCCAGCTTTCCAGAGGCATATTTGCTTTGGCAAATACTTCAACTGTGCGTTTTGAGAAGTTATCTCTGGAAATTTTTCCTCTTTTACAACTATCTAAATGTGTAAGCACAGAAGATTGCTTTCTTTGAGATGTTCTAGCAGCACGGATTAAACTTTCGTTACCGCATCGCATACCCACGTGTTTTTCAGATTTAACATGTTTCACAGTGCTATCCTTTTTTTCCCACCCAACTCGGCAATTACAATCTTGCAAAACACTGTCGCTGAATCTGTGGCATATAAACCATCCTTTGCATATTGCTGAGCCCTTTCGTGCGCAGTTTTTGTCGTGCGCCCCATTACCTAAACAATCGCTCGACTTTCTACTCTTCACTAGTTTCAACTTTGAACAGGAAAACAATGCTGCGCCTATCTCGTTATTTCCGTGACACTCGATTTACATTTCGATAATAATCGATACAGATCTTATTCTCCTTGCTATTCCCATTGTAAATATCGATTATAGTCAGCAAGCAGCAATCGATCGGCTACTTTTCTTCATCGACCGAAACTGGTCAAAAGATTTATGCATCATATTTTGAGTATTTCTGACGATTTTGACGAAATATGTTGTTTTCGCCAGTAAAATAACACATTTTTGCAAAATTTGCACCAAAATCGCATATTCATACTAATTTTGCACTTTCGGTCACAATTTGTATTTTGTCGCACTTCTATTTATGCGTAAAAATGATTTTATTCCACGTTAGGTCCCTAAATATTAGTTGTATCTAAGGTTTGGATGTTAAGGAAAAGTCATATTTTTTTCTTGAGCTCATTTTACCTGAAATCTGAAAAATAAGTTTGAATGACAGGTCACTGACCACGTTTTAAGCAATTTGATGTTGCCTATGAATGCATATTTTGGCTATTTTTATTGTTTTGGTCATATTTTTCTCATTTTGGTGTTATAAGGTCATATTTGGTTATAATTTCAGCATTTTTGTTTAAATTGAGGCGTCGTTAACAAGGTACATGTTATCTGTGCCAAGTTTCAAACACAGGATTTCCGAATAGTGTAGTAGATATATTTTTCTTTCTTTTCCCGGAGCAGGCAGGTAGCAGGTTTAGAAGACCTAATTCCAAGAAGACGCTCCTATACGTACGTCTTTTAACGCATCTTTCTGGACAAGTTAGATTGCAACACTGTACGCGTGAGGTCACGGAACATGACAATAGTGTATTTCTGCCTTTCAATAGGTTATCACTCCAGTAGATATATTTCGTTCAGAAGCAATTAGCAAACGAGGAAATGCCATGTTATATCTCGCCCAGTTCTTCCTTGCAGGGTTGAGTTAAAGCTCCCTTGCTCTTTCACTACCAATGGATTTCAACAGTTTGGTCACACTTGTAGTACTGCAGTGAACCCCATCATGTGGAAAGTGAAGTGTAGTGAAGCTAAGTGAAGTTAAGAAAGTATGTGAAAGAGTTTGGTGAAGAGACGTTCATTACTGACAGAATAATTCTTTTTTGTAAAGTGTGTGAAGTTACGGTAGCAGCGATAAAGCGATTTAATGTGCAACAGTACTGCGCTACGGCTAAGCATAAAAGCCGCGCGAATCAAAAGTCTTCTGAACAGAACAGGCAGGCTCTTTTGTTTGATACAGCGAAATCTTCGTCAACCAAACTTTCAGATTTCTCAAAAGACCTGTGCGAAATGTTGGTATCTACCAATATTCCACTTGTGGGATGGTGAAGTTAAGCAAGAACGAATCTTGCTGTTACTAACCGATGCTGCACCATACATGGTGAAAGCAGCAAGGGAACTTAAGATACTTTACCCAGAACTGGTCCATTTAACGTGTCTTGCTCACAGATTGCACAGAGTTGCTGAAGAAATACGGCAGAATTTTCCTGGTGTTGACCGGTTAACATCAAACGTCAAAAAAATATTTGTGAAGGCTCCACTGAGGGTGCCAAAATTCAAAGATCACGCGCTTTCACTTCCTCTTCCTCCTCAGCCAGTGCTCACCCGATGGGGAACGTGGCTTAACGCAGTAGAGTACTACTGTGACCACTACGAAACTGTGCAAGAAATTGTTTCTACTTTTGACAGCAGTGAGGCATCATTAAAAATTGCACAGGAAGTGTTTTCCAATGATTTGTCGGGACAATTAATATATATTTCTTTAAATTAGAGATCTATTGAAAACTATCTCTCACCTAGAAACTGTGGTTTAGAATTATGTGAGGGTTTGGGAATAGTAAAGGACACGGTATCCCAAGTAGAACAAGCAAGAGGTACAGTGTCAGTTGCAGTGAAGAAAAAACTTAGTAAGGTGCCGAGTGCAAAGGAAGAGTATGCAACAATGTGCAGAATTGGTGCCATTTTAGAGGATAATGGATGTGGTTGAGGCAAAAAGGTTTAGGCGACATCATGCGATGTAGAAAAGAGCTTCTCCCAGTACAAAAGAAATACTGAGCGACCTTCGAAAGAGATTTCTTTTCGACAGCCTGAGAATGCACATGGTCGTGATGTGCAGTGGTGGCAGAGAAGAAGATTAAGAGGTATGTACGATTACGAACTCAATAAACTTCCTGTTAGGCAGTGTCTTCTAACTTGCACTGACAGATGTCATAAAGCATACTAATACTTAAGGTTTTTTTGTTTTTTTTAAGGGAAACCGAGCAAGAACTGCATCTCAAGGCTATGATACTGAATGAATGTTGAACATATTAATGTACTGTAGCTCTCTGTCAGTTTGTATGATTAAATGTGTCTGGTGTATTATCGCTGATTATGTTTTGGCACTTAAGACGTTTACTGTATGTTAGTGATACTCTGCCTATCCCAAAAATTCATGTCATATTTTATAGTTTTTTAGGTCATATATTATGGCTTTTAGGTCATATTTAGCTAGTTTTTAGGGCATATTTGCTTGCATATTTTGTACTTCCTTAGGTATTAAACTTCCGAACCCTAGTTATGTCATATGATCGTAAGTAATGATGTGGCAGAAGTTTGAAACTTTCCAAACTTGTACAAAAATCTACTGAATTTCTTATTATTGATTTATTGTGAAACTTATAGTTAGAAAGAAATCTGTATATAAATGTATAAATGTATAAAAACGAGAAGGACAATGCTTTAAATTTCTTGGTTGTCAGGAATGAGTTAGCTGGAAAATTTATAATGTCCAATAATAGACCATTTATATTGGTATTATAAATTTACTCATTCGGAACAAATATTTCAGATTCCCTATGGGAATCAACATCTTTGTCAAATAATGGGTCTAACGAGTACTTCTACTTTATGGATTTTGAGCAACGCGCTAGCCGTAGGTAACCCGGTTACTAATATATATGCAAATATCCCGGTCAGTAAAACAATAGATATTATAACAAATTTAACTAATCAAGGTCAACTGGGGAAGTTCATGGAACTTCTAGAGTTTATCACAAAAAACAACTATTTTATGTTCAACAACACTACTTATAGTCAAGAGGGATTACCAATGGGAGCTACAGCCTCTGGTATACTGGCCGATATTTATTTAGACCATTGAGAACACCGCAAAATAATTGGACATATTCATGGTTTGGATTTTTGGACACGATTCACGGACAATACCTTTGTAATAATAGATAAATGTTACAACAATAGTAACAATATCTTACAGTTTTTAAATTCATTAGATGAAAGAATTAAATTTACACTTGAAAAGGAGAAGGACAATGCTTTAAATTTCTTGGATGTGACCGTTAAGAGGGAACCCAGTAAGGTCTCTTATAAAGAAAGGATACGTTTACTCCGGTGACTATTAAAAATGATTCTTTACATCCTGGGAGTCATAAGAGGACTGCTTATTTCAGTATGGTTTATCGAGCCTTCAATTTACCTTTATCTCATACGGAAAGAGAAAAAGAATTACGGTACAGCCAATATGAATGGGTTCAGTGTTAATACCATTAATAAAATTATAAGTAAAGTAAAAAGAAAGAATAACATAAAACTAATGCCAGAGAATTCAAAGTACGCTACTTTTACATTTACTAACCCAGGGATTTTTCAAATCAAAAAATTATTTAAGAAACATGACTATCAAGTCTCATTTTCAACAAAGAACAATAATGGTCATATATTTTATAACCACAATAGTGTAAATTACACTAAAGAGAATTACTTAGATTCAGGAATCTATAAACATAGGAGTTTTCAAACTAGGTATCTAGAACGCGTCAGTGCTAATAGACACAAGAAGTATTCTGCTATGAGTGTCCATATGGGAGATACTGGTCACCAGTATACCAACGTAAATAGAGATATGACCATTTTTAAAAAACGTGAGCAAAGGGAACCTGATGAACAATTATGAAAATATTTATGGAAGTTTGGACCAGAGCATTAACGCAAACAAAAATGACGTACAAGAGAACAAAAATCAGTTATATGAACAGATACTGTTGCTCTTATCAGGAAAAATTAATAATTTGAAGCTACCTCCTCTAAAACATCCCACTCTCCCGTTCTACCTATAGGCGGAGCCTTTTCCCCTTCCCCTACTAATAGCACTGCTCCCCCACACCCGCCGCCCCTAGCCAAGTTCCGCCGGGCAAGAGGAAACATAATTATAACACGCGCAATAGCGTGGCGAGAAGCAAGTAAGAGCAAGGCTCAGATGTGAACCAGCTATAGGGAGTTTCACCAACTTTGGTGGTAAGCTTTTATGTCACGAATTTGTGACAGAAACTCATTTCTTAAATTTCCGAGGGTTTTTAACTCATTAATATATCTCTTTCTTTCCAGACCTTGCCTTTTGAAAGGAATATTCATAAGAATTAAGCTATCAATATGGTGGCCATGCAGCGCAGATCTTTGCCATACGACAGGCTTTCTCAGAAGCATTAGATTCTTCTACCATTGTAACCTTCCAGGTTTTGACACCCATTTATAAATTATTTATATAGCCCGAATTACGTGATATCATATGATATCAGAAGATCTGTCATCGGGAATACTTAATTGACATCTCTAAATTTTATTACAGGCGATTGTAAATCTATATAATATTCAAATCATTTATTATTTATATTATCATAGCATATTTTATTATTTATATAATGTTGGAAGAAGTTTTCATTATGTTCTGTATTTTGGGCTAAACTAGAAATCTACAACTGTGTCATTTCACCCCATACTTTGTTTAAGGAAGTGTTATTCTTGGAAGCCTGGGAAATTAGTATGAGTCAGTGGGTTTACCGCGAGCTTGTTTGAATTAGACGGACACCCTGCACGAGGCTTGTGACGTGGAGATGTACACCTTGTGGACATGCCTACCGCACTGGTGAAGAGAGAGGATGGAAAAAAGAGATTGGCTCGGAAGCAGCGAAGAAAGGGGATTGAATAGAAAGCAGAGACCCGGCGGAAGGGGAAAGAGCCTATAAAATATCGGACACAGCTATCACCGAGGAACCACAGAACTAGAACAAGAACGGAGTTATTAAATTTTCAGAACGGAACTTATTATCATTGTGGAACTGATTTATGTATTTCACTATGTATCTGCAGTATTTCTCGGAACAGTGTTTATAAGCGGTACACAGTATGACGATACTGTGATACTGCTGAAACACGGTCATACTATATTATTCACGGTTCGTGATATATTCTACGATTGTGTGGACAAAGAACTTCGTTTAGTTTGAGTCTACTATACGCAGTATCAATTTGTATTCTTACAGCGAAACAGTTTAGGTGGTGTGGATATTCAAATTAAGATGGAAAAATTCATGATGTTGGGTTTTCTCCAACCGAGATCATTTGTGATCGTATTTTATAAAAGTAGGGCTGATGTCTAGCTTATAGACAAGGCAAAAGGGAGTGTTAGGCCCAATAGACCTAAATGGATTACCCAAAGGAAGGATGGATATCCATGGAGCAGATCTACCATGGCAAAAAGGGGAACGAGTATCCATGGAAACTAGAGGATATCATCTGAAGCAAATTGGTGAGCCGACGTTAGATAATGCAAGCGACAATAAATTCCATTAACTTCAAATTAATTTTTCAGGCTGAAAAGGAGCTTTTCCAATTCATCTCATTTTTCTTGTTTTAATAAATTCAGTAAAAATTGAGATTGCATTAATCTCCTTTCTTGTAGCGATTCTTAATGGTTAATATTTCGTATACCCCTGTGATTTTAAATCTGAGTCTCTATGTTATTAAAAATAAATGTTGCATTACAGTTCCTTTTAAACCGTAAAGCCTGCGCCCAATTATTACATAGAGAAGTGGGAAACCATAGTAGAGTGGTAATTAAAATTCCTATATTGTGGCAATTTGTGGGCGAGCTACTGTTCTTATTTATTTTCTTTATTATATGCTATATGCACAGTCACATAAATGTCACTCAATGAGGAGCTGTTGAAGGGAGTGTTACAAGAATGGCGCCCAACGTGGGGCTCGAAAACCATTGAGTATTCGTGAAAAGAATGCAGTTAAAGTAGTCAGTGATTTTGTGGGTTAAGTGAATGTCCATATTATTTACATGTATGATTTGGGGGAATCATGGCTGCACCAAGTGAAGAGGATATGAAGTTGCGTAGCGGTAATCTGGTAAAGGGAAACGAGGTGCTGAATTCTAAGAATGTCGTACAGGGGAGTTTTGAAGTAGATAAAATAGTAGAGAACGGAGGAAACATGGAAGTTAGCACAGAATTGGAGGTAGCTAGGATGGAGGGCGAGAAAGAAAGTAATAATAGCGAAAGAGATATTCAACAACTGTTCATAATGATGCAAGGGATATTGAAGCAAACGGATGAAATTAGGAAGGAAACAAAAGGGATAGATGAAATTAGGAAGGAAGTAGAGAAAATGCAGATAGAGATAAAAGAAAATAAGAAGGAAATAGAACAGACGAAAGCCAAAATTAGCAGAGAAGTTAATATTAGAATGGATGCATTAAATCAGCGATTAGATGAAGCTTTAGGACAGCAGAAACTGTTCGAGAAACAGTTAAGAGGTACAGGAGATGAAACGTAGCCAATATGAAAAATAGGTAGAGAGTAAGTTAAGCGGACATAGAAGCGAAGTCAGGGAATTAGTAGAGAAAGAGAATTGTAAAGTTAGGAGTGAAATAAAACAGCAGATCACAGGAATGAACAGCAAAATTCTTGAACAAGTAGGAGAAGGTAGTCAAATTAAAGTTCAAATACGACAACAACATGATGATCTGTGCTGTAATGTAGAGTGTAATACGAAAAGATGTAATGACAAATTTAGGAAAACGGAGGAAAACGCTATTGAAATTAAAGTTATGAAAAGAAAACATGAACACATTGCGAGTGACATGGAAATAAGGGAGAAAAGAACGAATGAACGTATTGTTAGGTCGGAGAGACAAGTACGTAAAGAGATTACAGAAAAACAAGGCAATATAGGAAGTCAGTGCCATGGTACAAGTTTCACATATGAAACGGAACTACTAAAATTCAATAGGAGGCAGACAAACCCTTTAGAATTCTTAAACATGGTTAAGAAACGTTTCAAAAAACGTATAGACGAAGGTTTCATGGAATGCGAAGACGCGGTAGAGATAATTGTTAATGCTTTTATTGGTTTATTGGTTTATAAAAGCAACATGGTTAGTATAGTGGAATTCCAGAAATATTTCATGGAATGATTTTGGAGTGAAGCGATACAGAGCAGAGAAAGAGAGCATATTGTTTTTGGTAAATTTAGACCACACAAAGGCGTTTCCAGGACAGAATATTTCTTGGCCCACGTTATGATCTGTAAGAACGTAGATGGCATGTGAGCAGAGAAAGATATTGTTAAACTGTTAATTAGATATTTTCCTGACAAAATCCAAGTAGAGTCGATTCAGGGCATGGAACGATTGATAGCAAGTTTCGATGCGTTAGGTAGTACTAGCAGAACACAAGAGCACACAAACTATCACACACAACAAAGAAGACAAGAAAATGCCCACCATGGACAATTCCAAGCGAGACACCTTAATGTAGGAAATCAGTGACACCAGCCTAATCGTAATGTTTGAAGGGAACATAACGTAGAGGAAGGTACAAGTCGTAATCAGAATAACAGTAGACAGAGTAATTTAAACAAGCAATAGACGGTAATGAGAGATCAGATTATCAGTCTTCAGAACATGTTGCGATAAATTGTGTAATGACGCACATGGATTATGATCTCGATGTTAGACATGAGGTGTTACGGGAGATTGATGTTCAACAAGTCGAAGTTGAAAGTAAAAGTGTTAACCCCGTTGCTACGATCGAAGCGTGGAGGGTGCGATATCAGGCTTTGTTGGATTCAGGGAGTCAGAAGTCATGTGTTAGTGCGAAATGGTATGAAGACGGGAAGAAGGAGAATCTTGAGTTAGAGGAAATGCCTGTTAAATCCACATATATTATCACTGCTGTAGGTAAACGATCTAAGCAGATTTTTAAACAAGTTGCCATACCGATTTGTATTAATGAGATGTTGAATATTCAGATATGTCTGGTTATTCCGAATCTAATATTTGATGTTATCTTGGGATCTGACTGGCTAAGTTTATACTCAGCTCGGTTAGATTACAATGAGGCGATAGTGTATTTAAGGTGGGATAATGAGGATGTGAAAGTCAGGTGGAATACCGAAATTCAGACGAGATTGGAGGTTTGTAACATGTGGTGTGTCAATGAGGTTTCTAAAGAGATTGAAGAGGGAGCCAGTTTTAAGTTGTGTGAAGTGTAGTTAGAGAAGAACCAGGATAATGTTTTGAGAGAAGCAGTAAATAATAGTAATTTGGAAGAAGGTCAGAAGGACCAATTGTGGTATGTGTTAAGTGAACACAAGGAAGTATTTTCATCGAAACCTAGGAAGACACATGTTTATAAGCACTCATTTTCAATTCTGGATAAAAGTATATTTGCTGGACCGCGATATCCGATCCCACATAAATATGCTAAAGCCGTAGATGATCAAATAGAAGCTATGTTACACGATGGTATCATTGAAGTTTCAAACAGTCAGTACGTTAATCCTTTGTTAGTGGTACCAAAGAGCGACCGTACAGTACGTTTATGCATCGATGCGAGGGAGGTGAATAAACGCATTTTGGCGGATCAGTTAAAGTCATTAATGATAGAGGAGTTGATTCAGGATTTTCAAGGGAAAGTCTAGTTTTCTACTGTTGATTTACGGAGTAGTTTTTGGCAAATTCCGTTAAGGGAGGAAGACCGACCTGTAACCACTTTTAGTCATAAGTGTAATCTGTATAATTTTGCCGTGTCCCATATGGTACTCGTACTAGTTCTGCAGCATTAATTTGTGCATTGAATATTGCTTTGAGGAATGAAGCTGACCTCTATGCCACGATTTACATTGATGATTTAGTCATTTCATCTGGTAGTCTGGAAGAACATTTTGAGCATCTTGATAGGGTGCTTACCAAGTTGAAACAGGCAGGTTTCACTCTGAAACTTGAGAAATGCATTTTTTGCAAGCCTGAGGTCACATTTTTAGGACACCGTGTATCTGCAGTAGGAGTGACTCCCGAAAGCTCGAGAATAGATAAGATATTAAATGCTAAAAGGCTTAGAAATGTGAAAGAATTAAGATTTTATATTGGTGTATGCAATTTTTTTTAGGAGATTTGTGGTAAGATTTGCCTACTTATTAGAGGCTTTTAGAGAATTGCTGAAAGCTTGTAATAAGTGGAACTGGGCAGAAGAGCATGATAAGGCATTTGAAGAGCTAAAAGGTGGTTTTAGGAAAGCAGTGATTTTAAAGTATCCTAGAGGAGATAAGAAATATGTTATAATGACTGATGGATCACATTGTGGTATTGCTGGAGTGCTATGTCAGGAGGAGGATGAGAATAACTTAGGGATTGTCTCATTAGCTTCGAGAGGGTTGAGTGCTGTCGAGAAACGCTACACGATAACGGAACGTGAGTTTTTAGCGATTATTTATGCGTTGAGTGAATTCAGGATGTACGTGTTAGGTTCAAAATTTGAGATCTGAACCGATCACCATGCGCTATCTTTTATTGTCATCTAACAGGATCAGTAGATGGATCTTAGCAATACAAGAATATGAATTTAATGTTGTCAACATCAAGGGGAAGAAGGTGTTAGCAGATTTACTATCTAGAGACCATGATCTGAGTAATGAAGGGAGTGTGATAAAGACTCAGGTGGGCACTTTAATCTGTGCATGTCTTCATGAAGACAATTAGGAAGCCTTAAATAGATTAAAGATGATGTTTGAACAATCTCAGGACAGTGGATGTAAAGATGTTGATCGGGTCATGTCAGGCACTTATAATATTCGCTCTCTGAGACGATATATTTCGGAGAATTAAACACTGTGTTTCCCAGGTGTTGTTCTTACAACACAATATTGTACTAGTCAACCAACATAAGTTTATATATAGGTTGTAAAACTTAGTCCTGACACTATGGTAGAAGCCATGAGTAATGTGGGAATCATTTTAATGCAGAAGGAAATTAATGCAGTACTTTTTCTTGTTGTTTCGTTTCTTTTTTTTGCAATTAAAATAAGAAAGTGCTTGCGGATGTCGAAGGTAAACCACGTGTGATGATGTGTGTGTTGTGTACATAATAATAATTGAACTGCAGAACACTTTCAGTAGTGACGTGCCAAGATGTTGTTTTCTACAGATGAGATATTGTAAATATTATGTGTGTGTATGTGGCTGTAAAACTTTCGCAAGAAAATCAATGATAATTATTTCAATTGATGATAGTAGAGGTGGAACAGACTTTCGTGAGAAAGATGGAAGATTTAATTATGTATTTTTATAGATGTTTGTAGAATGGAATTATGTACATATCACCCTTAATTAAGTAATGTGTTATTCACATATATATCTGTAAATAACAGGAGGGCGTTATATAATCTTCCAGGTTTTGACACCCTACTAGCAGAAGTACCCGTTCTTCATACGGGTTATCAGAAACTGGCTTTAGTTACTCATTCTATCGGTGTGACTGACTTCGTTAGATATTTATATCACTGGTGTACTCAAGTACGTAGAAATTATTTGTCATGTTTGGAATTATAGTGTATCTTCTTCTTCTTTTCTTCATGGGGGCCGCTAGATATTAGTTCGTAATTAGCGTCGACCTCTAAGATCTTTTGCTACCATGTTTTTTCTCCATTCCCACCTAGATATACCTGCTCCCTTCACAAAGCTGCCGGTTTAGTGTAAGTATACTTTCGCCAGATAGTATCACAAATACAAATATTATTGAATGTATTTGTTTGATCTGACATTTTGTAACTATTACAAATGATCAAGGAAATACGCGATGCATAGAAGAAACTACTATAATTATCGAGAATTATAATTCTCAGGGCTTGTCTCTCATGTCGCACATCATATAATGAATCTGAGTATAAATGTTAAGAAATTTTTTCAAGTCATGACAATTGTGTACAGTATGTAGGTTTCATGGTTACAATGATCGTAAAAGTGGACCAAAATATCAGCACTAATAACATCAGTGATCCTACTACTCCATGATTTGATAGAAAATAGTTTAAACTATAGGTAACAGACTCCGCAAAATGCTGAAACCTAAGCCAGTACGTAAAAACGGAGCCCCGTCGGCAACCGCTGGTAGCTGTACTACGGAGACCTCCGGGGCTATTATTTTCATACTTCACTCCCTTTCCATCCTCGCCCAAAGGAGTGCTATGAGCGTCTTACACAACAGTTTATTTTTTTCAGATAGTAAGTCATATGTGCATCAATTTTGGTTGGCAGCTATGGCCAAACGTACATGCATATCTAGCTGCTGTAGAATCCTGGAGCTGACGTTGCCATGGTTACGGCCGTTCGTTTCTTTATCCGATTCCTAGAGCAGGGGTAGTGTGGTTCCAATATCTCCATAATGGTTGATTTTAGGGCCTTCAAACATGGTTTTCGAACCCGAAGGGTTTACCGAGTTTTGTTCTTTGCGTCAAGGGGCTTCAATTGAGCTTTGTCTCGTCCTTGTTTGACAAATTCAATTTCGCCTATATTAGCCTATTATTTTAATATTTTTATATCTCCCCTTGTCGCCCCCTCCCCCCTCAAATTGTTTTGATAATAAAATACAGCCCATATTATTCCCTGGCAATGTAGCTTTCTACAGGTGAAGTAATTTTTTAAAATTGGTTCAGTAGGGTTTGAGTCTATCCGTTACAAACAAATATACAAATTTTTCCTCTTTATAATTTTAGTATAGAAGTATAAATTACATCCCTACACATACGGTTGTCTTCAGGAAGGGCATCCAGCCGTAAAACAGGGTTTAATCCACATGTACGACACAGTTCGCACCCGCAAACTCACAGGTGTGGGTAAAGCGATAGTAGTAGTAGAAGAAGAAGAAGAAGAAGAAGAAGAAGATACTCATTTTTAAAAAAATTCACCCGCTTTTTTATTCTTTAAAATGCAACGCTTTAGAAATGCTACAAGGTGTGCTAAAACATCAAGACGCATAGACATCAGAAAATTGGCCAGTTCTGATGTCAGAACTAGTGTTGGTGCTGCTCTGGAAGAAAAGATGGAAGCAATAAAAGAGTCTCAACATATAGAAGTAGAATCCACATGGAACTCTATAAGAGATAGCATAACTCAAGTCCAAGAAAATAACATAGGATACGTCAACAGCAGCAAAAAGCAAAACTGGATGACTGATGAAATCCTGGAGCTTATGAATGAAAGGAGGAAATATAAAGGTAAAGACCCCGTTAAATACAAAAATCTACACAAAGAGATATGTAGAAAATGCAGAGAAGCAAAGGAATCTTGGATGTCTGACAGATGCAAGGAAATCGAGGAACTTCAGGAGAAGCATGATCACTTTAACCTATATAAAAAGGTGAAAGAGCTGAGTGGTCTATAAAAGAAGCGATGCGGACAAATATTAAGGAACACAAACAATGAGATTATTTTAGGAGTTGAAGAAAAACTTAAAAGATGGAAGGAATACGTCGAATATCTCTTCAATGATGACAGAGATGATCCTCCACCACCTGACGAAAGAATCAATGAAGCCAGTCCTGAAATAACAGAGTGAAGTATTGAATGCCATTAAACTTCAGAAGAATGGTAAAGCCACTGGTTCAGACAGAATTTACGCCGAAGTTGTTAAAGTTATAGCTGAACAGGACTCAACTGGCCTCAGTCTACTAACATCGTTGTTCAACATCATCTATACATCAGGAAAGATACCTTCTGACTGGCTGAGATCAACTTTCATACCAATACCGAAGAAGCAGAACTCCTCCCAGTGTGATGATTACCGTATGATTAGTTTGATGTCCCATGTCTTCAAAATATTTCTGCGAATCATACACACCCGGATTTACAAGAAATGTGAATCTTATATGGATCAGACCCAGTTTGGCTTCCGAAATGGGGTCGGCACACGTGAAGCACTCTTCTCCTTAAATGTACTATTACAGAGGTGCAGGGACATGAATGTCGATGTATATACTTGTTTTATTGACTACAAAAAAGCCTTGGACTCTGTGAAACATGAAAAGGTGATAGAGACATTAAGATCGACTGGTATTGACCAATGCGATTTACGCATTATCAGCGCACTGTACTGGAATCAAACTGCAGATGTCAAAATCGACCGAAGAACATCAGAAGCGTCTACAATCAGAAAAGGTGTTCGTCAGGGTTGTGTGCTGTCACCTCTCTTATTCAACATTTATTCTGAGGCAATATTTAAGGAGGTATTGTTGGAGGAAAACAGCGGGATAGTTATAAATGGACAGGCAATTAACAATATCAGGTACGCAGATGATACTGTTGTCATAGCAAATGAATTACCTGTGCTCCAACGCATGATAGACAAATTAGTCCAGCGCAGTGAAGAGTTTGGCCTGTTTGTTAACGCTACCAAGACCAAAGTTGTAGTCTTCTCTAAAAGAAAAATTCCAGCAACCGTGTCAATAAACGGCAGTAAGATTGAACAAGTATCCTCCTTCAAATACTTGGGTACTGTGCTAGATGAGGAATGTGATTCCAAGAGGGAGATAAAATCTAGAATAGAACAGGCCAGGAGGCAATTTTTTAGCATGAAACAGCTATTTACAAAATCGGACCTAAGTGTGCAATTAAGAATGCGAATGATTCGGTGCTATGTATTCTCCATTTTTCTCTTTGGATGTGAAAGCTGGACCCTTGACCAAAATCTAGAAAAAAGAATTGATGCTTTTGAAATGTATCTATATCGCCGCCTACTCCGAATACCGTGGGTGCTGAAAATTTCAAATGACGAAGTCCTTCATCGCATGAAGAAACAAAAAGAACTATTACTTACTGTTAAAAAAAGAAAAACCCAATATCTAGGTCACATTATGAGAGGCGAGAAGTACCAGCTATTACAACTCATCATTTAAGGTAACATACAGGGAAAAGGTCTGTTGGCAGGAGGAAGAATTCATGGCTGAAGGACATCCGAAGATGGCACAACTGCACTTCAGAAGATGCTTTCCATGCTGCAACATCACGTCCAGAGCTGGCTATGTGGACCGCCAACCTCCGCTAGGAGAAGGCGCCTCAAGAAGAAGAAGAATATAAATCAACTCCTTCCTCACTTTCTTCCCCCCCCCCCAAGTGGATTTTCTGAAAACGAATATTTGTGTTCTTTTATTTTTAAAGAGGATTCCAAATATCAATTTTCATGCCTGTAACATGTTTAGTTTTTGTGATTTATTGTAGATAATTTCGCTGCTATAGAATCCTGGAGCAGACATTGCCATGGTTACGGCAGTTCATTACTTTACCCGATTCCTATAGCAGGGGTAGAGTGGTGCCAATATCTCCGTAATGGTTGGTTTTAGGGCCTTAAAACATTGTTTTCGGGCCCATAGGGCTTACCGAGTTTTGTTCTTTGCGTCAAGAGGATTAAATTGAGCTTTGTCTCGTCTTTATACGACAAATTCGATATTTTGCCTATTTTAGCCTATTATTTTTATATCTCCCCCCCATGCCTCTACTTCGAATTGTTTTGAAAATAAAATACAGCCCATGTTACTCACTCGCAATGCAGCTTTCTGTACGTGAAGAAATTTTTAAAATCGGTTCAGTAGTTTTTGAGTCTATTTGTTACAAACAAACAAATTTTTCCTCTTTATAATATTAGTATAGATTTATATAGCCCAAATTATGTGATATCATACGATATCAGAAGATCTGTCATCAGGAATATTTAATTGAAATCTCTAAATTTTATTATAGGCGATTTTAAATCTATATAATATTCAAATCATTTATTATTTATATTATTATAGCATATCTTATTATTTATATAATGTTGAAAGATGTTTTCATTATGTTCTGTATTTTGGTCTATACTAGAAATCTACAATTATGTCATTTCATCCCATACTTTGTATAAGGAAGTGTTATTCTTGGAAGCCTGGGAAATTAGTATGAGTCGGTCGGTTTACTGCGAGCTTGTTTGAATTAGACGGACACCCTGCGCGAGGCTTGTGACGTGGAGATGACGTGCATTGATTGGGTGGACCATTAAACTAACACTAGATTTTAATTTAAACTGTAATAATATGGACCTATGTGATGAAGTTTGTAAATTGTAACCATAAGACCTATCCGTGTCGATGCAATGTAAAGCAAGTTGTTAAAAAAATACAGTTTTCAACATAAATATTTAATGTTTAACAATGCTATGCAAATACAAAAAATAATTAAACATTCTCGTCATAAAATTACACCGCAGGGACTATTCACATAATTCCCTCATAAGGTACTCAAGTGCACAGTTAAAAAGAGGAGGTGACAATCCATCACCCTGTCTTAAACCAGTTGTTAACCAAGAATGGTTCAGAAAGTTCTCCTCTGAACTTAATTTTTGAAATTGTATTAGTTAGAGTAAGTTCAATTTGATTAGCTTTGGGTGAAGTCCAAAATGTCTTAAAATTTTTAATAATGATGGTCTGTGGATGGAGTCATAAGCTTTATTGAAATCTATAAATGTTATTGAAAGGGGCTTGTTTTGTTTTCTGTAATACGCCATGACTAGCTTCAAAGTTATTTGTTAAGAGCAGCTTCTCCAAGGTCTGAAGCCTCCTTGGTATTCACCTATCTCTTCATCAAGTAGTTCTTTAATTCGATTAAATAGTATCTTACTACAGGAAGAACAATATGGATTCAGAGAACACCGATCAACTACCGATCTCATATTTGCACTTAGAATACTGTTAGAAAAGCATTGGGAGAAGGGCAAAGACTTAACACTAGTGTTTTTGGATCTCAAAAAAGCATTTGATAGTGTTCCAAGGAAGACTATATGGGAATGTTTAAGAAAGAAGAATGTACCCAAAGGGCTTATCCAAAAAGTTAAAATGCTTTACGAAGACTGCTGCAGTTGCGTACAGATAGGAAACGACCTGGGGGAGTCTCTACGAACATCTTGAGACTCTGGCTAGAAACGGGGGTGTGATGCGAATATATGAACTCACCAAGAGAGTTCACTTAGCCTCTCACACCTCAATTCTCCAAATCCTACCTACGCGTGGTGCCCCTGTTAAGCTGAGCAACCCAGTGGAAGGTTGGGTTTACAACCCCAGCGGGAAACTGGGTCAGTGAGCCAACAGGAGTGGAGGACAGTGGAAGGCAACGGGAAACCACCACTGTAATTTTCCCAAGAAAACCCCATGGCTTTGCTCAATTCAAAATATTCCGGAGTTTCAAGTTCCCCAGTCGGATCTCCGGGGGGAACTACGTTGAGAGAAGCCTCAAGAAATGTGCGATGCTGCAAGGAACAGTACTGTTTAGGAACTTGGAATGTAAGATCCATGTATCAAGGAAAGCTGGATATAGTCAAACGAGAAATGAAGAGACTGGGCATCGATATACTGGGAATAAGCGAAGTGAGATGGATTGGTATTGGTGAATTTGCTACAGATGAGTACATGGTATACTATTCTGGACATGAAAACCAAAAGAAAAATGGAGTTGCCCTCATAGTTAGCAACAGGGTGCGTAAAACTATAATGGGGTGCAATTTTAAAACTGATAGAATGATGTCTGTACGTTTTCAAGGCCAACCTTTTAACATCACAGTCATACAAATTTACGCACCAACCACTGAAGCTGAAGAGGAAGATATTGACCAGTTTTATGAAGACTTACGAGAATTGCTACAGTTAACACCAAAGAAGGATGTCGTCTTCATTATTGGCGACTGGAATGCCAAAGTAGGAAATCAAACTGTAGATGGAGTAACGGGAAAATTTGGCCTTGGCACAACAAATGAAGCTGGACAGAGACTCCTAGAATTCTGTCAAGACAACTCACTGGTCATTACCAACACACTGTTTCAATTGCCCAAACGACGCCTATACACCTGGACCTCGCCAGATGGTAAATGTCGGAATCAGATCGACTACATACTCTGTAGTCAAAGGTGGAGGAGTGCTGTACAGTCATCCAAAACAAGGCCTGGGGCTGATTGTGGATCAGATCACGAGCTCTTAATTTCCAAATTCCGGCTCAAATTAAAGAGGATTGACAGAGCTAAACCATCAAGCAGATATGACCTAAATAGCATACCTCTTGAATATACAGTAGAGGTTAGAAACAGATTTAATGGATTAGATTTAAGAGATAGAGTCCCAGAAGAGCTATGGTCAGAAGTACGTTGTGTTGTTAAGGAGACAGCGGAAAAGCATATTCCCAAGGAAAAGAACAAGAAGAAGGCCACATGGTTATCGGGTGAAGCACTACAAATAGCAGAAGAAAGAAGGAATGCAAAAATCAAAGGGGAAAGATCGAAAATGTCTAAATTAAATGCAGAGTTTCAGAAACTAGCTAGAAGAGATAAGAATGCCTTTTTGAATGAACAGTGCAAGGAAGTTGAGGAAAATAACAGACTGGGTAAGACAAGAGATCTTTACATAAGAATTGGAGACATCAGAGGGAAATTCCAGGCTAAGATTGGAATGATAAAAGATAAAAATGGAAAAGATCTTACTGAAGCAGAGGAGATTAAAGAAAGGTGGAGGGAATATGTAGGCAATTTGTATAGGAAAGATGGGAATACTCCTGATGATGAAGTTACTCTGTTGTCAGAGCCAGAACCAGATATCTTAGAAAGTGAGGTCAAGTGGGCCCTAGAGAGTATTGCAAACAATAAGGCAAGTGGTTATGATGGAATCCGTGCAGAACTGTTCAAAATCCTAGGAGAGGATGCTGTGAAAGTGCTACATTCAATATGTCAGCAAATATGGAAAACCCAGCAGTGGCCAAAAGATTGGAAAAACTCAGTGTTCATCCCAATTCCAAAGAAGGGCAGCGCTAAAGAATGTTCAAACTACCGAACAATCGCACTTATATCGCATGCTAGTAAGGTTATGCTCAAGATCCTGCAAAATAGGCTTCGGCAGTATGTAGATCGAGAACTACCTGAAGAACAAGCCGGTTTCCGCAAAGGCAGAGGAACCAGAGATCAAATTGCTAATATTCGCTGGATTATGGAGAAAGCAAGAGAATTTCAGAAAGACCTATACTTATGCTTTATTGACTATGCTCAAGCCTTTGACTGTGTCGACCACAATAAATTGTGGCAAGTACTCAAGACTATGGGAGTACCAGATCATCTTATTTGCCTTATGAGAAATCTCTACTCTGATCAGGAAGCTACGGTGAGAACCCTATATGGAACAACTGAATGGGTCAAGATTGAGAAAGGTGTACGTCAAGGCTGCATATTGTCACCTTACTTATTCAACTTATATGCAGAGTATGTGATGAGGAATGCCAAATTAGATGAAACAGAAACTGGAGCTAAAATTGGTGGGATACATATAAATAACCTTAGATATGCTGATGACACCACCCTGTTGGCAGAAAGTGAAGAACAACTTAAGTATCTACTAATGAAGGTGAAAGTGCAAAAGCTGGACTAAGGTTGAATGTCAAGAAAACAAAGATCATGGCAACTAAACCTATCACCTCCTGGCATATAAATGGTGAAACAATGGAGGTTGTTCCTAGTTTCATCTACTTGGGCTCCAAAATAACTGCTGATGGCGATTGCAGCCATGAAATTAAGAGACGCTTGCTCCTTGGGAGGAAGGCAATGGCCAACCTTGATAACATTTTCAAGAGTAGAGACGTAACTTTAAGAACGAAGATTCGTATAGTGAAGGCTATGGTCTTCCCAGTAGCAATGTACGGAAGCGAAACCTGGACAGTAAGAAAGGCTGAGCGCCGAAGAATAGATGCATTTGAACTATGGTGTTGGAGAAAACTCCTTAGAGTTCCGTGGACTGCGAAGAGATCTAATAAGTCCATATTACAGGAAATCAACCCAGGCTGTTCACTGGAAGGTCAAATACTCAGGCAAAAACTAAAGTACTTCGGTCATATCATGAGAAAACATGATTCACTGGAAAAGACCTTAATGCTGGGGAAGACTGATGGTAACAGGAGAAGAGGGCGACAACGGATGAGGTGGATTGATGACATCAAGGAAGCCACGGCTCTCAATTTAGAAAGACTTCGGAAAATTGTATACGACAGGAAGAAATGGCGCACTTTGGTCTATGGGGTCACGGAGAGTCGAAAGCGACTAAACGACTAACAACAACAACAACAACAACAATTCTGATTGGTTCCAAACCACTAAAGGAGTGCAACAAGGCAGTACCCTTTCACCATTACTTTTTATCACTGTCATGGATGAAGTCTTGAAAGAAATTAAGCAGAAGAACAATATGGACATCAATGCATTTGCATTTGCAGATGATGTAGTAATTTGGGGAAATACAGAGAAGGAAGTCCAAGAGAGGCTGAACACCTGGAATGAACATTTGAAAGCACACGGATTAACAATAAATAAATCGAAAACTGTTACTATGTCTGTCAACAGGCAGAAGAAGAAAGGAAAAATAATGCTGGAAGGTACACAACTGGAAACAGTAGACCAATATAAATATCTTGGGTGCATCATTTCAAGTGATAACAGAATACAGCATGAGATTAACAACCGCATTCAAAAATCAGCTCAGTTTTACCATCAAGTTCGGAACCTCCTCTGGAACGAACAAGTTCCCTTAAGATCAAAGCAGATTCTATTCCAATCATACTTCACCCCCATAATAACACATGGCCTAGAAACCTGCACAACAACCCAACAAGTGGACAGCAAACTACAAGCAGCAGAAATGAAGTTCCTACGAACTATGGTACAGAAGACAAAAAGGGACTGGGTAAGGAATGAAAAAATATGGGAGCAAGCTGGTGTGTACCCATCCCTGAATGAAAAAGTGACAAGGGCCCGTTTGAAATGGTTTGGCCATGTCAAACGAATGGACGATGGAAGGACAGCAAAACAATGGCTACACACAGTCGTGGCCGGAAAACGACCGGTAGGAAGACCTAGGAAGAGGTGGCTGGACCAAGTGAAAGAGGACATAGGAACAAGAGGAATCAGCTGGGATGTCGTCTTGAGAGAAGAGTGGTACGTGGACAGACAGAAGTGGAGAGTGCTCGTAAACCACACCCAGGCAACTGGAGTGGAAAACTGATGATGATGATGATGATGATGAGTATCTTATAGAAAATCTTACATGTGCAGTCAAGGATGGAAATACCTGAATAGTTGTCTGGATTACTTCTTTAACCTTTCTTATGAATTGGATTAATTATAGTTGTTGTCTGTTCTGGGAATTTTTCTGATATCCAAATCTTCTGTAATATCATATGGAGGGATGTCTGAGTTGCACTGCCGACATATTTCCATATCTCTGCAAAAACCTGGTCTTCTCCACACGCTTTATAGTTCATTTCTTTAAGTACTGTTTCAACTTCGTTTGCTGTAGGTGGGTTTATATTTTCTGGTTTTGTTTTTATCCCGGTATGTGTATCAATAAGAGCTTTTCAGGTGCATCACTGTTCAAGAGCTTGTTAAATGCTTCCACCATGATTTCTGTGTTTTCCTTATTGTTATACGCTATTTTTCCATCTTTATTTTTCAACAATAATGTGGGAGGGGGGGTTGTATTTTTGCAATTGTTTACCAAAGGCTTTGTAATAATTTCTAGAATTGTTTTTGTAAAATAATTTTCCTCAATAGAGTTTATTAAATATTTTTGATATTTTCTCTTAATTCTTCTAATAGTTGGGTGAATTCTTTTCTGACATTCTTGAGGTTCATGACATTTTCTTCTGTTTTGTGGGCTTGAAATTTCAACCAAGCTTGATGTCTTTTTTTTATGCATTCTATCACAATCAGAGGTACATCAGGCATATCTTTTCCTTGGATTTAATGGAGCTAGATCTTCTGCATTCTGTTTTAAGAATTGGTCTGTTAGTCTGTTATACTTGTAATGCCTGTTCTTTGCTGATACTGGACATCCTGGATTAAGTGATGAGGGTCTTATGTCCTTTTCTCTCCAACTCTATTTTGTCTTTTTCTTCTTAATGGAGTAAATTTAATCTTGATTTTAATCAAGTAATGATTTGAACCAGTGTCTGTTCCCCTTAGAACTTTGACATTATGGAATTCCTTGAAAAAGAATTTGTCCATACATACATGGTCTAGCTGCCATTCTCCTTTTGTCCAATCAAGATGTTTCCAAGTTTTAAGTTTGTGTGGTTTTCTTTTAAAATATGTAGATTTGGAGATTAGTCCATGGGTTCTGCAGATTTCTATGAGTCTTTGGCCATTTCTGTTAGTATATTTACGAGGAGCCCACTTTCCTACTACGTCTTGATACTTCTTTTCTTTACCCAGTTGAGCGTTAAAGTCCTCTATAAGGATCTTGATGTTATTCATATTTATTTTATTCATTGTCTGATCAAGGAGATCTCAGAAATTATCGACTTCTTGCAGAGTTTTTGTTAGGAAATTTTTTCATTGGTAGAGGCATGAGCATTTATGATAGTGTAAAGTTTGTTTGTGTTTTGTAAAGTTAGAATTGCAATTCTCGGTGAGATGGCTTTAAAATCAATTACAGAATCTATTATTTTCAAATTTAGTATAAATCCTGTACCAAATTGGGGGCAATGTTTCAAGACCCTTTGGCCTGGCTTCCCTTGAGATTCAAACGGATTTTCTGTTAAATTTCTCATTTCTTGGAGCCTTACCACAATAATATTTTGCCTATCTAATTCATCTGTGAAGTTCTTGTTTGTGTAATTAATTAATTAATTAATTTACATGCTGCAGACATTTTGTGTTTCATGTTATTTAAGAAAATGATTTTATTTCTAGTATCAGATGCACCCAACAACATGAATGGTCCTACGTCAGGTTTGGCTGTATCTGAACCAGCTGGAGGCCCTACTGTCATGGACGTTAGCCCTGTTCAAGAAGAGGATGAGTGGGATACAGAAGATACTGGCAGTATGTCGGATGCTGCCTCTATCAGCAGCAGCTGTAGCAGTGTTGGTTCACAAGGTAAAACAAAATTGGTGATATAACACCTTTTATTGTATGTACTTCTTTCTATTCACTGGTTCGCAAACTTCGACAAGCTGATGCCCCCTCCCGTTTGTGAGCTCTGCAAATCCCATTAATAGAATTTTCTTTTCTCCGATTCACTATATTTGAGAATAATGTAGAATAAGTGAGATCGTACTTAGAAAAGAAATCCAAGAATATGTGGAATATACAAAATACGTCAGTGATAGGATGATAGTGATGAGACTCCAGTTTGAAAATGGCGTGAAAGATCTATTTCAGTTGTATGCCCCACAAACTGGTTGTGTAGATGAACATCTAGAGGACTTCTTAGAGGAAGTGGAGAGACAGATAGAAGATAAGGAAGTGCCATTGATGGGAGATCTAAATGCACAAGTTGGAATGGAAAGACAAGTAAAGGAAGATGTTGTAGGGCCCGTGGATATGGAAATGTAAATCCAGAAGGCGAGTTGTTGGTGGATTTTTGCATGAGGAACCAAATTGTAACCGTTTTCGGGACAATTACGGTTACACATAATAATAATATAAGAATAGTAATAATAATAATATAATACCAGTAGTAAATAATATAATACTTAATATGACTAAGGAAATTATAAATAACGCAGTGGCGATGAATTCCCATAGAAACGTGACAAGCATCCTACGATACGCAATATTAAATCAAATACAAGGGAACACTTACAGGCCTAAAAATGACAACTAAGAAAGGATAGTGGAACATGCTGGGAAGCCCTACCTATGAGGTCCATGGGAACATATGACGTTATGGGGGAGAAAAGACTTACAATAATACACCCAACAGACAAATAATTGTTAAGGAAATGAACATACAATTATAAATGAATAAATAAATGAACTGTGGATTAACTGATACTTGAGATACAAAACAAAAGATGTGTAAGTGAAACAATTAAGGTCTTCGATCACGAACAAATTTTGACATAAAGGTTTCAGAATTTACAGAATTAAAAGAGGCAACCTCGAACGAAACAAAATTAATTACACAATTCGAGAAAGTGATAGAGTTACTACAATTACAACTAGAATTAGAAAAGAAGGTCTGCCTCATAAAACAACGTTGCGGACTAGCATAAAAGCTAAGTCATATAAATGCTCTATTTTGGAAAATGTGGAAAACTAGAGGAAACTCCGGCACACGAGATGAACTTTTACATAATTACTGAATTTACATTAAGTGGGAATTGTCCGAAACATATGAATGCATTTAAATAGCATAAGGCAAAATGCGCTTACCTTTGGCGGCTGACGACCCATTGCGGGACGGGCGCTAAACACGCCCGCCCGCTGTAGTGATCCAAATTCAAAGACGCGGACAAAGTGACTCGCACATGCGAGGAGCCACGAACAGGAAATAGAGTGATAACAAATGACCAATAGCAACACTTCAGTTTGCCACATTTACCTATTAAAAATCCTAATATACTGTCCAATAAAAACACTTGTACTTTTGGCCAATAATAATTATCTTCTGGAATCGCATATTGCATATTAACGGATATTACAAAACGACAGGAAGGGCCACTTACACGTGGCACACCCTGCCTCAAGTCATGTCTAAAATTTCTACATCCCTTTCCATAGTTAACAAAATAATACAATTTAAATCAGGAAATGTAACAGAACATAAATCTTCTTCATAGTCCATTTCTTCATATGCCTAAATGTGTAATAATTTTTTAAATAAGAAAGCTTCATACAATAATTTACTTTACATAAACACTTCAGTTCTTTAAATGTTTTTGTTTATCCAAAATGATGACAAGATAAAATTTACATAACATTACATACATAATAAGTAAGGACTTCTGTTGCTTCACTGACTTCTGCTCACCAACGGCCACACAAATGATTGTTGGAAACACCTGGTTTAGGAAGAAGAACAGTCAGAAGATTACAGGGTATGGCTGGGGAGACAGATGAACAAAGACCATGATTGATTATATAATCATAGAGAAAGCACACCGGAAGAACCTTTTAGATGTAACAGCCACACCTGAAGAAGCCTTTGGTGGTGATCATAGAGTTGTGATAGGGAAACTGAAAGTGGGAAAGATTGAAAAAACCCCATTAAGAAGAGAGAAAAGAATTAAAAGTATGGAAGTTGAAGGAGAAAAGCATACAAGAAGAATTTCAAAGGGAAATAATACCCTTGGTACCCAAGACGGAGGTAGGGAATGTTGAAGATGAATGGAAAAGTTTTAAGGAAGCACTGGTTGGATGTGCATAAAAGGTGTTAGGTAGAACACAAGGAAATGTAAAAGACAAAGAGACACACTGGTGGAATGATAGGGTAAAGATTAAAGTGAAGGAAAAGAAAATGTCATGGAAAGCATGGAAAACATCTAAGACTGAAGAAAGTAGAAGAAAATATGTGGAGGCAAAGAATTTGGCCAGGAATGTAGTGGAGGAAAAGAGGAAAAGCTGGGCCTTATTCACACAGAAATTGAGAGATGATATGCAGGGCAGCAAGAAATGACTATGGTATCTTAAGGAACAAAAAGAGAGATCAAGTAAACACCACATTTGTGAAGGATAAAGGTGGCATAATATTAACAAAGCCAGAAGAAATAAGAAATAGATGGAGAGAGTATTTTCAGAAGTTGCTGAACATGAGAATTGATGACAGTCATTCAGTGGACGACCAGGAAAGGCAATTAGTTGATGAAGAAATGGATAAAGAAATTACAATGAATGAAATTGAAATGGCAGTAAGAAAGATGAAGAATGGAAAAAACTGCTGGAATAGATGAAATTTCAGTGGAGATGATAAAGGCAGCTGGAGTTGTAGGCCTGCACTGGATATATCAGGTTCTCAGGAATGTCTGGGAGAATAAGGAGGTCCTTGAAGATTGTCAAAAAGGAATAATCATCCCAATTTTGAAGAAAGGCAATAAGAAAGTTTTGAAGAACTACAAGGGAATTACTCTAATATCCCATGTTGCTAAGATAATGGAAAAGATACTGAAAAGTAGAATAAGGTTGAGGGTTGAGAATCAGATACAGGAAAATCAGTTTGGTTTCAGAAGTAGAAGGTCAATAATAGAGCCCATTTTCATTATGAGATAACTAATGTAAGAGCAATGGGAGTACGGGAATGATATATGTGGTGATGACATTCATTGACATTGAAAAGGCATATGACAGTGTCCCTAGGACTAAAGTTTGGGACAGTCTGGTGCAAAAAGGAATTGGACAAGGATTAATAAAAATGATCATGGCAGTGTACAAGGAATGTTGTAGTTGCATGCAAACACAAGTTGGCAGGGCAAGTTGGTTCAAAATAACTTGTGGGCTGAGACAGGGAAGTGTTCTATCACCAATCCTGTTTACAATAGTAATGGATGACATAATGAGAACAGCAAAAGCAGCATATAGAGGAAGAGAAATGAACATGATGTTGTTTGCAGATGATATTGTGATTTGGGGAGAAGGCGACAGGAAGGTTCAAGAGCAGTTGAATGTGGTGAATGGGAAGATCGAAGAATGTGGATTGAAAATAAGTGTAGAAAAGAGTAAAACTCTTGTTATGACTAGAAGGGAGAAAGAAGGGAAAGGTCAGATTAGACTTGCAGACAAGCCCCCTGGAACTAGTGGAAACGTTCAAATATCTGGGGAGTGAATTAATGGAGAATGCTCGACTGGATGATGAGATTAGTAAGAGGGTTCAAGCTGGAAGTAGTTTCTATTATAGTGTAAGAAACGTGTAACGGGACAAAGATGTGCCAATGGAAGCAAAGGAAACTAGGTACAAGATGTATTACGTACCCATAACAACTTATGGAGCAGAAACTTGGACAATGACAAAGAAGGATGAGAGTTGAATACAGGCAGCCGAAATGAAGTTCTTTAGGAGTAGGATACAGAAGAGTAGAAGAGACAAAATAAGGAATGAGAAAATCCAGGAAGAAATTGGAGTGGAAAAAATGAATGATAGAATAGAGAAGAGCCGACTAAGATGGTTTGGGCACATGAAGCGAATGAGTGACGATAGAATTCCAGTGATGGAAATGCAAATGCAAGGAAGGAGAGGCCATGGACGACCACGATTGAGATGGAAGGATAGAACCCAACGCAGTATTATAGAAAGAAACCTGGACTGGGACACAGTGTTGGAGGAGGAGTGGTGGAAAGACCGAAGAAAGTGGAGAGGAACCATATTTGCCTCTACCTGGCTACAGCTGGATAAAGGGAAATGATGATGATCATGAAGTGAGATGATTTCAAAATTTATAGCAGTACATAAATCATCTTTAACAAAATATAGCATGGGTGGCTGAATTTAAAATGTAAATTTGAAATGGTTAAAATTAATCATACATCATCAAAGTGTCAGTATCCAGCTGCTGCTTCATATCCAAAGTGTTGGCTTGAAGAAAAGTTTAAATAAATTTGTAGCTATTTCCTCTCACATTATTAACCTGAAAAATGTCAAAAGCAACAATTTTCTTTTAAAAATTGGACAAATGCTTCAGTGTATAGACACTTGGAGATAGCCTCAAAGAGACATGTTGGGGGAATGGACAGGAGGAGGATACTGAAGCAAAGCCTACAGTATGTGCCCTCTGGTAAAAGGATGTATTGGATGTTTAATGAAAAAATTGACAGAGACCACAATGAAACAATCACACGGTGCGATACTTGGCTGAATGATGATGGTAATGAATTCAAATGCACCGTAATAACTCTCTTCACTCTTAGCAGCCATTCTATAATCTGCTAATCAGGTCACTTGTTTCTGTTCTCTTCTGAGTAGGTTGTCTGTGCCTTCTTTGTAAATATCTCATGCTCCTCAGTTTGGGAAATGCTGACCACTGCTAACTCTAATCTCAAGTCACTTAGAAAAGCAAGGGACAAGATCAGGAATGCACTTGGGGATATGATAGAGTTGTAATTCAAACTTCAAATTGATTATAGTGAATGTAGCATGCCAGAGAAATAATTACATGTTTGTTCAGGACTATGGTGTTATCAAGATGAATATAAGTTAGAAACATCGTACAAAAGTTTGTGTGATTCTCTGCAGATGTCTTTAAGTAGACTTGACAAGAAAATTGATGACATCATAATGGTCATTTTTTGTTTTTTTTATTGGAATATAAATAAGGAATTCCTTTCAGGTGTGAAGTTACTTTAAGCTCAGATGTCCCAAATCTCCCTGCCATCTTTTTTAGAAAAACTTGGTGAATTCCAACAAATATTGGAAGATTTTGTGCAAATCACTTTATTACCTGTTCCTAGAAAGATTTGAAATTCAGGTTAAAATATGATTTAATATACCTGACAGTGTAATAACTGATAAGAAATGGGCTAAATTTATGAAAACAAAGACCTGTTGCTGTGAAAAAATGTTAAGTTAGAGAATTGGGTGAGAATAAAGAAAATTTAAATGGGATATTTTCTTTCATTAAGGGATGTCATGACTGAAGTTTTGAACTTTACAGTTTTTCACCTATCGCTGCCAAATTTTCAACTCCTTAATACTTATTCTTATGACTATGAGAAATCATCACATGGAAGTTTTGAGAATATTGGTCAATCAATTTTTGACCTACAGCTCTTTTTATTGCATTTTACCGTGCAATGCGGAAAATGCTCATAGCATCACAGTATTTGAACTTTCCAGTTGAAATTTAGGGAAGCTGATCCTTGGCACATGCAAGTTATATTATAATTAATAGTTACCATATAATCTCCAATACCACCCGCACATTTTTTTCGAAAATATCGCGTCCTCAATTGGGTGCAGGTCTTCCTTAAAATTTTGGGAAATTTATCTTTGCGAATGCGTGTAAATCGGGTATCACTGCCGGCATGGTTTGGCAACAATCCTCTCTCCGCTCTCAGTATACACTACTTCCGCGCTTGGCGTCAGTCTCAACGCATGTTCTCGGAGTTTCAACACGAATTATACAAAGAGTTTGTGATCTTTTACTGCGAGTGAGAAACTAAAACTATTGGAAATTATTGGAATTTGTGTCGCTGGTCGGAAATACGATATTGACGAGTCGTGTATTCATGATTGGAGAAAGAAGAAAAATATGCTATTAACATGTAGTGAACCGGGCGAGTTGGCCGTGCGTGTAGAGGCGCGCGGCTATGAGCTTGCATCCGGGAGATAGTAGGTTCGAATCCCACTATCGGCAGCCCTGAAAATGGTTTTCCGTGGTTTCCCATTTTCACACCAGGCAAATGCTGGGGCTGTACCTTAATTAAGGCCACGGCCGCTTCCTTCCAACTCCTAGGCCTTTCCTATCCCATCGTCGCCATAAGACCTATCTGTGTCGGTGCGACGTAAAGCCCCTAGCAAAAAAAAAAAAAAACATGTAGTGATGATCATAGAGTTTTTCGTGGACTGAGTGTATAGTTTCCAGAAATTGAAAAAAAGAAACTTTATAAATATGTGCACAGAAAGGCAGGAATTGAGATATGGTATGTCAACCGAAATGTGTCAGCTAAAGGCATTAGATATCGCAACGGAACTTTCATCGGAAGGGTTTAAGGCAAGCCGAGGAAGGGTTTGTTCTTTTTACAAAAGAAATGGGTTGAGCGTACGAAGACGTACCTCAATTTCACAATGTCTTCCTGGTGCCTACGATGAGAAGTTATTGTCGTTTCAGCGTCACATGATTCGGTTGCAGAAGGAAAACACACATTTGCTTTTCCAAATTGGCAGTGCAGATCAGACGCTAGTCAACTTCGAAATGCCAGTGGACAGGGCTGTGAATGTTAAGGGTGCGAAAAGTGTTACCATTAGAACATGTGGTAATGAAAACCAACGGTGTACGTTAATGTTGTGTATTCTTGCCGACGGAACCAAATTGCCGCCGTACATTGTTCTCAAGCGAAAGACACTTCCTTAAAATCTACCCGCTGGTGTTATCGTCAGATCTCAGAACTCCGGCGACGGTTCACTTGTGGAAGACTGGGTAAAGTGTGTCTGGCAACCGCCCTGGTGCATTATTGGGGCAAAAGAGCTTGCTTGTTCTCGACAGTTACCGCGGCCACACAACAGACGCTGTAAAGAAACATATCAAGGATGGGAAAGCCGACCTAGCAGTCATTCCAGGCGGGATGACGTCTATGCTACAGCCGCTGGATGTCTGCGTGAACCGTCCATTTAAAGCAGCCTTGAAACAGCTCTAGACAGAATGGATGGCGGCTGATAATCACACACTGATGCCAACTGGTCGCATTCAGCGCCTGGAAGTTCAGCTGCTGTGTTCGTGTATTTTGATGGCATGGAATTGTATCCCTTGAGACCTCATACGGAAGAGCTTCAGGAAATGTAGTATTTCTAATGCTATGGATGGCAGCGATGACGACATTTTGTGAGAAGGTGATGGTTGATGAAAGTTCCGAAGTTGGTACTGATGATGATGAATGAACTCGTTGGATATCGTTCTGGAAATGTTTGTTTACGTACCTTTATTTGTATTTTCTAATCATTTGATGTGTGTTAGTTTGTAAATAATTTTGACTTAACTTAAAAAAAAAATTAAAAAAAAATTGTTCTTTCAAAATAAGGGTGAGGGTCTTATTCGATGGCAGGTGGTACTCAAGATTATATGGTATTCTGAGTTTTGTTGTTGGAGAAAAAAGGTAGAAGTTACAAATTTTTCAATTTCTTGTTGCTTACATAATTTTAAGAAGACTTTAATGCTATTTTAGGAAACAATTGCAGCAAAAGTTTTCTACTGTACAGTCGAATAGAGTAGACCCTACATGAGGCAAGTTGGACGCGTGGGTTTGAACTATGGATACTGGAAAATATTCGTTCCGTTATGAGCTGATGATACAACCTGAAGTGAAGTAAATATGAACGAACTAAAAGTACCAATCACATAAGTAGTAATATTGACTTGATCATAATATTGTATTGTACCATATTTTATTGCATAATTAATGCACTTTTTTGATGAAAAATACTGGCAAAAAGTTTATTCATGGAATTCAGATATACAAAAATTTTATTTACAATTTATTTACATTTAAAAGATACACATACCTGCCAACCCTTCCGATTTACCCGGAAACTTTCCGTTTTTTAACTTGTCTTCTGATATTCAGATTTATTTTTAATTCTTCCTATTTTTGACTATTATAACCTCCAGTACAGTCAATACTCTTCCCCTAGGATAAAGGATAAATTCTTATGTGCTTGTGTAATTTACGAAACCTCATTTTCAAGCATATTTATTTGATGCTTTATTTCGGGAGTGTATCCTCCATTGCCTTCATGTACGGGATGGCAATCGTCTTGCAAGCAAGAGAGGCTAGCGTGCGGTAGCGACTCAGTTAATCGGGACGAAAGAATGAGTTTGTTATTGTGTGGTTCACGCACTGTTAAAATTGTTTCTGTGCGTAATTTCGTTGGAGTTTTAGGCCACATGTCTTTTCTTACGGTTCTGTATGTTCCTCTTGTCAGAGTCGTATGCTAATAATATGAGACATATTGATCTGTTTTGTATGTTGTAATTTCCCATATTTCAGTGCATTTGCGTTCATTCTTACTTCATAATTTTAATGAGTTGATTGTATTTCAGGGAGTTATGTTGGTGACAGTTTCTGGTATTTTCTCTTCATGTTATGGCCAAAAAGCATAACAAGTGTTCAGAGATACCTATAAAATTAAATTTACATTCATTTTACAGTCTAATAAAGGAAACTATCATGCGTTTTGTTGCATGTGTCTGTGTGATATAAATATTATTTGTGTGTATGCATCATAAATGAGAGTGATTGGGTACATTTTCTTGTAACCATTTTTATGTTTTCTTAGTTTAAGATTTTAAATTTAATGGTCAATTCACATTGTAGATATGTATGCATTTTATCCTGTCCTTTTTTCACTTAGACCATGGCATAATATATGTGATGAAATCCAAGAATTAAAAAAATCTTCCTATTTTTTATTTCTAAAAGTTGGCACCTATGGATACATCAAATATACTGTACATAGTTGGTTCAGCTCATTTGCAGTTATTTTTTGGCATAAAAATATAGCATAAGTCTTCTACTGACCACTCAAATAAAGTAGGCCCTGCATCAGGCAATTTGGACATTTGGGTTTGATTTATGGATACCGAACTGGAAAATATTCTTCCTGTTAATAGCTGGTGGTACGATGTGAAACAAAATAAACGAAAGTACCAATCACATAAGTAATTATGATATACCAGCAAAAAAGATTTAAAAAAAAACTAAAAGTGTCTTACCTTTTAGAGGCTTGTTACTGGCACTACAGGAGGATTTGCTGCTGCTATCACAGCTTATATCTCTCCAGAAGAACTCCTCTTCAGTTAATTCAAGATTATTATATTCTTGAAGCTCTTTTCAATCACCTTTTAAGAAATCATGTCCCAAGTGTACAATATCAGAGTCTTGCTTTTTCGTGCACACTTTTTGCCATCCAGCATTGACAGCTGACAAGAGTTTTCACACATTGTCCTTGAATAGTTTGTTTATCGAAATGTCCAGTGGTAGAAGTACTGATGTCAGTCCACTGAGAATCACTGCCAAATTGGTTTTCGTGGTGTCCAATAATTTATTAGTGTCCTGTCAGGTGACCATGAAAACTGTCCAATACAGGGGCAGGACTAGTCATTGAAGGAGAGAGACCCTGCCTGATTTTCCCAAACCTATTGTATCCAATCTTCTTGTATTAGTGGGTGAACATTGTGAATCAGGAAATGGGCTAAGCGCAAAGGGGACCAATAGAAATGCAGAGTTAACCCTCTGATTTCGCTGTTAACCAATTACAAAACTCTTTATTCTATCCAATCATACAGCTTTTCTTTCTTGCTGACGATAATTAATTAGAAAAGTTCTCGAAATATCTAATCTGATGAAGCAGGAAATAACTCTTGTAGAAAACAGTGTGGGTACCACATGGTACTCAGAGTTTATACCAAAACTAAAAGATGAAAATTTAAATACTAGGCAAATAAAATATAAGCCAGAATTGCTTTTTACAATTTTATTGAATCCACCAACAAATACACAACAAGCACCTTATTTTTCTACACAGTCTCCCAAATTGGAGACACAGTTTTGCAACCGAACTGGCAACTTTTTTATGCTGTCCTTGAAAAAAGAAGAACGTGTTTTCAGTCAATTGCGCACGTACTCCTCTACCGCTGCATCATCATGAAATCACTCTCCTCTCAGTTCTTCTTTCAGTGGTCGAAACAAGTGATAGTTACAAGGAGACAGGTCTTGACTGTAAGGAGGATGTTCCAGAGGTGTCCGATGCGTATATTACAGCAGCAGTGTGTGGCCTTGAATTCTTGTGCAAAAGAAGAACATCTTGGATTGGTTGCCGGCGAAGTTTGTTACGATATGCAGTTGTTGTCTCAACCAAAAGAAGGCATTAATAGGTTGCATTCACTGTCCTTTGTTCATACAAGAAATCCACAAGCAAAATGCCCGCATAGTCCCAAAAGACAGTTGCAAACAGCTTTCCAGCAGAAAGGTGTGTTTTGGCCTTGAATGGGCCAGCTGCACCTCGTTCTCGCCACTCCATGCTTGCTTGTTTTGATTCTAGATGTAATGATGAACCCAGGTTTCATCAGAAGTCACAGTGCGATGCAAAAAATCATATCCTTTCTCCTCATAGCGATTCAGATGCCTCTGACAAATATCCTGGCGGAATTTGTTTTGTTTCTGGGTGAGGAGATGAAGGACCCACAAGGTAGACTATTTCTGAAGGTTGAGTTCATCATTGATGATGGCCTGAACACTTCCAAAGCTTATTCCTACAAGTGGTGCGATTTCAGAAATGTTTATGCGCTGATCTTCTTCAACACGAATGTTGTCTGCAGTGATGCTTGTGTGCGGTCGTCTTTGGTGGGGTTCGTTTTTCTCTTCTTCCCATCCTGCCAAAAATTGTTTGTTCCATTCATACACCTGATTCTTTGAAAGAGTTGCATTCCCAAACTGTGCATGGAACCTTCTCAAAATTTCCGAAGCTTTGGTGCCTTCTTTCACCAGAAACTTGATGATGCGCTGCACAATGAATGTGTGTGAGTACCTCTTGCTTGCTCGTGGTGTACTGAAGCGAGCGGTCGCTCTGTGGCATGTGACGCACCAAGACCCCTACTCCAGACATCTCCACCAACATCCTCCCAAAGTCTCACCCATTTCCATTTGCTGCTGGAGCTACTAATTTTAAATTCCTGTTTATATTTGATGCACTTAGTAAATTGAAGTTCACAAGTAATTTAGAATGCACCACTTCACCCCCATCACATCCTCCTTCACTTAAATTCAAGCCATGGCTCAGCTAAATAAAATACGGGAATATTCAGAATTGAATGAGGTGGTGGCATATGACACACCGAAGACTCTTGATGCCATTCACAGCAGGAACATACATTTGCAGCATCTTCCTAATTCTTCCAGGTTTTGCTGATATATTTGTGAAAGTGTTGACATTGGCCATCTCAAAATCAAAAATCTCTTTATTTGCAAATGAGGTGTCTACCTCGGTGGCAAATGGTACACTAAAATACATTATTGTCAAGCACTAAATATTAAATTAACAAGAGAAGAAAATTTTTCTATAATACAATATTATACAATTTACGCTAACAATGTTTTCTATTAAACACGCAGCTCATCCTTAATAAATTTATATTGTTTACAAAATTCTACTTATAATATCTCCTGTACTACTTACAAATATAGTCAACTGATATACAGTATGTGAAATTACTTCAAATGATACTATACAACTCGTATAAGATTAATATTTACATTGCATTTATTTACTTTTTTTTTTTTTACCCGTTCTGGAACCTAAGTAGCATAACAACCTGCTGCGTCTTAACCAGAGCCCCTTTTACCACCAGTTTTCAGAGTTCCTGAAGGGCCTTCACAGCTACCGTAGTGGTCCCAGGGCCCTCGAAGTCCCCACTGTACTTCACCCCTTCAGGCAGTCCCCTACTTTGGCTGTCCAAACTCCTTAGACCAGGGGATGGATTTAATTTATTCACACACATTTCTTTTATTTACAATAACCTGCACTGGTCGAATGCCCTCTAACACTTGATTTATTTTCTCTATTGCTGTTTATTCTCTTCTTGAATATCTCTACAGATTTTGGAAAAGGATCAAACACTACCCCTGGTAAACTGTTCCACTCCTTCACACCCTTCCCAATGAATGAAAATTTACCCCAATCGCTTCTGCTAAAAGTCCTTCTAATTTTATATTTGTGGTCAGTCCTGCCGATATAATTATTTTCCAACTGATGCCTCTCACGGATATCTCCCCATGCTGCTTCTCCTGTATAGGCTCTATATAATCCTGTAAGTCTAGTTTTCTCCCTTCTCTTACTTAAAGTTTCCCACCCTAGTTCCTTTAACATTTCTGATACACTACTCTTTCTCCTGAAATCCCCTGTTACAAATCTTGCTGCTTTCCTCTGCACACTATCTATTTCTTTTATTAGGTATTCTTGGTGAGGATCCCAAACACTGTTTGCATATTCCAATAATGGACGAACCATACTTAGGTAACTTTTCTCTTTTAATTCTTTGTTACATCTTTTAAGTAGCCTCATTATGACATGTAACGATCTGTATGCTTTTCCAACAATGTCATCCACATGACCCTTCCAGTGCAAATTACTTTCAAATCTTACACCTAAGTATTTGCACTTTCCATATTTTGGGATAACTACCCCATCCAAAGTATATTCAAATTCAGTTTGTAAATGTTGTAACAGTTGATTTGCCTGCATTAACCTTCATATTATTTTCTTCAACCCATTGTTGGATACTTTCAAGGTCCCTTTGTAATTCTGAACAATCCTCAATGTTGTTTATTTCCCTATAAACAATTATGTCATCTGCATAAATCTTATTTTTGATGTTATATTGTTCCCTAAATCATTTGCGTATATTAAGAAAAGTAACGGACCGATTATACTACCCTGTGCAATTCCCTTCCAAACTTTTTCTTCCTGAGATACATTATTTCCTACTTTGACTTTCTTAACCCTTGAATTTAGAAATGTTTTTATCCAACGTGTAACCCCTACGTCCAATCCTATTCCCTCCAATTTCTTTATTAATAATATTCCATGTTCCACTCTATCAAAGGCTTTGGAAAGATCTATGGCTATGCAATCTAACTGACCTCCTGAATCCAATTGATCTGATATGTCCTGCTGAAATCCCACCAGTTGTGCCTCACAAGAAAATTTCTTTCTAAATCCATACTGGCTCCTCATGAACCAATTTTTATCATCACATATCCCTCTGATGTACTTTGATATTAAACTCTCCAGTATTTTACAAACTATACTGGTCAGGCTGATTGGTCTGTAATTTTCTAGTTTCCTTTTATCACCCTTTCCTTTATGAATTGATATTATTATAGATTCCTTCCATTCCTTTGGTATTACACTATTATTTATGACATAGTCAAAGAGAAATTTTAAATAAGGCACTATGTACCACCACATTGTCTTTAATACCTCCCCAGTAATTTGATCACTTCCTGCTGCTTTTCCTTGCTGAAGCAGTTGGATTTCTCTGAAAATATCTTCATTTGTGAATGAGAAGCTTCTTGTTTCCCTCTGTCTCTCTCCCTCTCTGTCTTCTGTTTCGGTTTCCAACTCCTGACAATCATCTAATGAATCTCTGAATTCCCTACTAAATAGGTTTGCTTTCTCAGTATCTGCCAACAGAATCATCACCTTTCAGTCCAACTACAATAATTCAGGAAACACACTTTCATTCTGCTCATGCCTCGAACATATTAGGATCTGAGAGAGCATTGCATCATCTATCTGATGGCCACTGGGACTGCAGCAACTGGAACACAACAGACATGCAGCAGAAAAGGGTCTTGAAACAAGGCAAGACTAGCATTCGGAGAAGGTTTAAATTTTGACACTGAAAGATGATGATGAAAAGCTGAATTTTTCAAGAAGGTTCTCGTTTACTTCAGTAGATACATATAGAACAATGAAAATATTATTCTTATGAACTAAGTAGTTTACCTATGTACGTCAGTTCAGTGACTTGAACTTCACCAAACTGGTGATATCCTTTCAAGCTATGCAGAGCCAGATTCCCTCCCTCACTAAGTAGCTCAACAATCTCAGGGGTAAGCACAAATTTAGAAAAGTGTGGGAGGATTGGTAACAGGGATGTACCACAGAGATATAAAGGAGGTATCTACAAGACTTATTTTGTGCCAATTTTGACATATGGATCAGAAATGTGGGTGACGAAGGAGAGGGATAAAAGTAGAATACAAGCAGTGGAAATGAAGTTTCAAAGGTGTCGAGTAGGTTTAACAAAAATGGACTGAGTAAGAAATGAGAGAGTTTGGGAGATGGTAAACAAGGTACCCCTACAGGGAAAGATAGAAAAATCAAGGCTGCAGTGGTATGGACATGTTAAGAGAATGGGAGAAGAAAGGACACCAAGAAAGATGTTAGAAATGGAGTTGAAGGGAAGGAGGCCTAGAGGAAGACCGAGGGACAGATGGCTGAAAGGTAAAAAGAAGGGTATCAAGGCAAGAGGAGAGAACTGGGCAAGAGTGAGAGAAGAGAAGTGGTGGATGTACAGAAAATGACAGAGAGACTTATGTTCCAAACAGTCCCAGCTGGTGGTTGGAAACTGCTCCGGATGATGATGATAAAAAAATGAATAAGAAGAGGACAGGAGTTTACCCAGGGTCTCTATTTTACAGCGGCAGTGTCCTAAGTAACCCTCAAATCACTTGCAATTATTACATGGACAATTTAAAATTGTAAGCTAGATGGAATAAGTTATTATCTTAAGTTACTATCCTTGCCTTATCTAACCTATAATTTAAAAAAATTACCCACTTTTACACCCATGGGGATATCGCTCAAACTTCAAAATTCACAAGATACATTTACACAATCAAATCACCAAACTAAACCTTCAACCAAATGAGGTATCACACATGAACTGAAATTCATGAAAACCCAGCTTACTTACAATTTTTGGTGAATGATTAAACTATTATTTTAAATTTTAAATGAACTTGAAGTTAAACTAACATTATGTGCATTCTTAATTTCAAGAGAAGCAAGCAAAACTGGGATGTTAAATTTTGAATGGTGCAAGCAAATCCAAAGTAGGGTCACACAATTACTTTAGCTTGCACAGTTGCTTGCATGACCGATCAAAGGACTGTAGTCACAACATTGAGGTTAATATGTCACTATCTGCTTTATCAAGTCGTCATATACATAACCTAAAAGAAAAACTTGGTTACTGATAAATTTCACATTATGTTGCACGTGTCATCACTATGGAGAAGAAAATACAACTTATACAAGAATACCAAACAGAAGATCACTTTAAATTGACGGTCGAGTGGCATATCCAAATTAAAATATTCCAAGAATAGTACAGTAGTGCACATACCAAAATCCAACTTTCGTACCAGCAAAATATGAGATCACAGAATGACACACTACGAGCAATGTATATCCATCATCCAATTACACAAGGACACAATGTATTTACACAAACCCTATTATGAGATCACTGAAGATCAAAATGCATCTACAGTAAAAAGGCAAAATATAACCTTCCTCGACTTCTTCTCGTCACATGAGACTTCCCAAGGATCAATGTCGTGCTCCCAGGAGAGCAATAAACTCTCAGCACCTAAAATCCCAAGTCCCAGGACAAACACAAATTACATTACCAGATCTACATATATACAACTATATACAGGTCCTACCAAAAGTTTAAGGACACCTGCGTATTTCATGAATATGATTCCTGTCCTTAGTCTCAGGAGTACATTTTTTTTTTACAGGGAATTAGTTCATATTTAGAGGAACATTTCCTGAAATTTTCTTAAAATGTCGCTCTTTGTTTTTAAATAACTGAATTTTTTGTTTATGATCATTAGAAAGAAAGTTGCTATATTTTGAATACTTGAGATCGCGACAGTGCAATGTGGGGATTACATTAAAAATTTTTTTTATGCAGAAACAGATACCTGTAGAATATTTATAATTGTAATAGACCAACAGAATATGTTCCCATTTCAAAAAATCCCCCCGTAATACAACCACAGAAAGAGGTCATTAAACAAACATTCCTTGACCCTAGCTGGACAGGAGACCCCTCAAACTACCAAGATCGTTTGTGTGTTACACTGTAGGTAAATATATCTCTATAATGTGACACACAAACGATTTGGGTGGCTTGAGGGATCTCCTGTCCAGCTAGGGTCAAGGAATGTTTGTTTTATGATCTCTTTCTATGGTTCTGTTACAGGGGCCACTTAGGGTACCATACATTTTAAGGACACTATGTTCGGGGCCCTGACCTATCTTTAGGCAAATATTTATTTCGGCTGATGATGCTTATGACAGTTAAGCGAAACATGTCCCAACTTACAACACCTGTTGTAATGTTTATATCCTAAATATAAGGAAATGATAAGTGTTGGAAAGGTGGTGTAAATTATTATTCTTATTTTAATGTTCATAAGTGGTATATTCCGAGCTGTCAGTGGAGAGATGGCGTGGAATGACATTAGTAGACGAATAAGTTTGAGTGGCATCTTTAAAAGTAGGAAAGAGCACAATATGAAGGTAAAGTTGGAATTCAAGAGGACAAATTGGGGCAAATACTGTATTCATTTATAGGAAGGGGAGTTAGGGATTGGAATAACTTACCAAAGGAGATGTTCAATAAACTTCCAATCTCATTGTAATCATTTAAGAAAAGGCTACGAAAATAACAGATAGGGAATCTGCCACCTGGGTGACTGCCTTAAATGCAGTTCAGGATTGGCTTGATTGATTGGATTGATTGATTGATTGATTGGATTGATTGATTGATTGATTGATTGATTGATTGATTGATTGATTGATTGATTGATTGATTGATTGATTGAAAGTGCGCAACCCTAACCCTTCAAATTACAGTTGCGACCTCAGCATTACCTGGTTTAATAATATGATGAGCATCGTTTCACCCTGTGAGACTGTCTGAAGTCCTTATGGGCTCCCTTTTTAACATACATAGAAATACATGGGGTAAAATAAAATATGACACAGAAATGGATAATTGCACAATAAAAAAAGCTCAGTTGACCCAGGAAAATATTCAGACAGAATAACAATTTAGCAACTACTGGGACTCTGTAAGTAATCCCATGCTTACCTAGAATTGAAGCAAGATATAGTAGAAGACCGAAATATAGTACAATACATGTAACTCCTGAATAGAATTTTGAAGACAAGAAAAATCTACAATTAACTAATCTCATTTTGGTCCGTATTGAAGATACAAAAAGTAAACCACTTTCAAGATTAAAATTATTGTGTCCACCTTTTCAATACAAATATATATTTTTAGTGTTTAAATTCTACATGAATTAAAAACACCACTTAGGGACATGTTTCGCCCTAGTTATGGGCATCTTCAGCCTTTGTAAAGTGAAAACTGTCAATAAGGAATGATTCTAATATCTTGTAATAAAATGAAATATACTTGCAGAGCAGAGAACTAGGAATGAAATTTAAAATTCATAAAAGAATTTACCAAAACACCAAATTTACAAAACAGAATAAGGAATTAAAACATCATGAAAGAATTACGAAAGTTAACGTGACAATTTTATTCAAAATTTACGAAATTGATGTTCAAAGTGCAGTGAAACTCCGTGCTATAAACTTAATGGTAATGCAAGTTCAACAATAGTGAAACTTAAAATTATGTAGTCTGGAGGAGATCAAGAAGAATAACACTCAAGATAATTTAAATCTGTGGGAAAACAAGTTCAAAACTGATAGAGAAGGAAACACCTTGGTGGAATGACTGGGTGAAGACAGCAGGAAAAGAAAGAAATATGCTGAAAAGGAAATGAGATCAAGTAAAACAAAAAGTTGGCGATAGAAGAATTGAGTTAGGAATTGAGGGGTGAGTACAGGAATATCGGACTGAAGTTAGCTGTAAAACGACTAATCCAAGAAGAAAAGAAAAAGTGCGTGGATGTCTTCAATACCAGGATAAAGGGAGATGGTCAAGGAAGTAGGAAGTTACTATATAAAGTAGTAACAAGTAAAAGAAGTGAATATAGAAACATCTTTGCACTGGAAACAAATGATGGTAGTTTGGTAAGAACAGAGGAAGGGATCAGAGTTGAAATGAAGCGGTACTATAGCATGGTCTTAAATGGAGATGGAGACAACACCACCACCAATTGTAGAATAGACGAAATCCAGAAAAATCAACTGCAGTGGGTTGAGGTCAAAACTACACTAAAGAACCTGCAAAACTGAAAGTCCTCAGGCTTCGATGATCTCACCTCAGATAAGATAAAGGCAGCTGGAATACCAGGCTTAAATTGGCTATATAGAGTGCTGTTGGTGATTTGGGAAGAAACCAAAATTCCAGAAGATTGGAGAAAGGGAATCATCCCACTGTTTAAAAAGGGCAGCTGGTGGAAATGTGGAAACTATAGGGGCATAACATTGTTGTCGCACACCCTGAAGCTGTTGGAAACGATCATTGAAATGAGACTTAGGAAGATAGTGGAACCTTTGCTTGAAGAAAAACAACGTGGATTCAAGAAAGATTGAAGTACTGTGGATCTCATTTTTGCCATAAGAATGCTTAACAAAAAGTACTGGGAACATTGAAAGAATCTTGTTGTTACAGTTTTGGACATTGAAAAGGCCTATGACAGTGTCCCTTGGAACAAAATCAGGGAAAACCTGGAAGACCTCAAGGTGCCAAAGTACCTGACTGACAAAATAAAGGTGCTATACCAGAATTGCAGCAGCTGCATTCAGATGGGCAATGGACAATCAAACTGGTTTTAGACAAAGAGAGGGTCCAACAAGAAAGTGCCCTATCACCACTCTTGTTATTAATAATAATAATAATAATAATAATAATAATAATAATAATAATAATAATAATAATAATAATAATAATGATGATGATAAAAATAATAATTAATAATAAAAACCAAGATCATAAAGTCTATCAAGAAAATGGACAGCAGACCAAATGCCCTGATATTTGCTCATTATGTGCTGTTATGGGGAGAAACAGAAGCTGAAGTACAGGAACAACTGGCTGAGTGGAACAATACGTTCAATAAATTTGAGATTAAGATAAGTAAAACGAAGACTGTAGAAATAACCATAAAAAGGAAAGAAACAAACTCAAACCTCTTTTTGGAAGGAGAAAAAATTAGTAGTACCTGGAAGCACAATCTCTCAAGACAACACTATCAAGCAGGAAATACTCAGCAGGACACAGAAAGCATCAGACTTTTACAATCAAGGCAGAAATATACTCTGGGACTGCCAAATACCACCAAAAAAAAAAAAACACCTTTATTACACCTACTTCGTACCAATTCTCGCATATGGTTGAGACGCATGCACTCTACTAAACGACGAGTCCAGTAGAATTCAGGTAAAAGAAATAAGATTCATTACAAGTATCAATCAAAGGACAAAATCAGGATTGAAGTAAACAGCAAGATAGCTGGCATTGAGATCCCAATTACCCATTGGTAATAAAGAAGCATAGACTTCAGTGGGATGGGCACATTATGAGAATGAAGAGCAAGAGACTTGCCACACAGTACTTTTACCTTAACTGTTCAGGGAAAGAGACCAAGGGGAAGGCCAAAGAAATGCTGGATAGACACAGATAAAATCAGATGTGGAGGAGAGAGGTGTAAAATGGGGAGATGTTCTGGAACAGAAGATGTATGCAGACAGGAAGAGATGGAGAGTGCTTGTACACCACACCTGAGAAACTAGAGTCAGAAAATGATGATGATAATTTAAGATGGATAAGTGTGCACAAACTCAATGTAGGTCAAGCAGTCAGCTGTCATCAGTTATGTCCATCAGCTGATCGAAAGATACCAGTCGTGAAGCAACACAGCTGTGAGCATGGAGGACGAATGCGACTCAACACAGTTCAGTAACATAATATAGAGCAACAGGTGATTATGCAGACAATACAATCGAAATACACACGGATCGAGAAAACTTTAAATTAATAACACCAATAGGAATTTATCACTGAAAACTTTTAGACTAAAATAAATTTGGAACACGGTACACGTAATGTATTAATGTAGCTTAAAAATATTCACATGGTTAGCAGAAGGCTTACCACAGACAGAAATCTTAAAATAAATTGACCAAAAACAAAAAATGTGGAGAGTGACTTCAACATCAAGGTAATTACAGGTTCAAAATGGCCAAACAAGGATTCTACATCACGAACAAAATGCTATACACATTAAGATGACTTTTATGGAGTTAATAGGTGACTACCTCAGAATGTGAATATTGGACGCAAGCAACCATCACGAAAAGTATCATAAGAACACAGAGATTAGGAACGTACACACAGTAATTACATCTTAATGTTGACTAACTACCCTTTCTTGAAATTTCAGTTCATGAATACCACGCTCTGTTACCAATGTAAGCTTAAGCGGTTAACAGCAGCATTAAAGTATGTAGAAATTAAAACAGTAAATTTTCAATTAATAACAAACATAAAACCAAATCAGCTCGGGTAAAATAGATGATGACTAAGACCAGAATGTGGACAGCGGATGGGACCCTATGAGGTTATGGATCTAAGGACTTTCTTGAAATGATATTCAATAAAGAGTAATTTAGTTAACCTTTTCTAAAATGATCTTGTTATTAAATACCTATGACAAGAAAACCAAGGTAAATTTACATAAACGTCATAGCAAAACATAATTACGAAGATGGGAATCTTCCCATCTTTATAATTGTGTATACTAAACTACCAATACAGACATGAAACTAATAGACTATAATAGCAAAACATAATCGGTAAATAAGACTAAGGGCCGAATTCATAGTCAGCACTTATACATAAGTGGAACCCTTAAGTAATAAGGGATCACTTATAATAAGTATTCACTTATATGAGTTTACATTTCATAGACAGCACTTTAAAGAGCGCACTCATTAATACAGTATCACTGGAGATGTGGCAATGCTGTATATTACGCCCGTGCTTTCTGGATCGTGTAGTTCTGGCTACCAAACAGTGGGATAATCTATTGTGTTTTGTTTGTCGAAGGACATCGCACGACCCGCGCGCAAACTTTTTGAGGTTAAAAGATCTTCTATATTGCATTTGGTTATCAGAATTGATAACAAAACAGCGAGCTGAGACGGGACCTGCAAGAACTTGTGTAGAAGAACATGCACATTATATAGAACAAGTAGACCGACGCAGTTTCTCATCAGAATATAAATGACGTGGGAAAATCTTGTTGTGGACAGTGCAAACTACGAAAATACCCTGAGTCTAATTTTCTTCTTAATATAATATGTTTATAGTTATCCAGGTACTCGAACCTGTAGCAATATCCATCCAAATGTAGAATATCTAGCTTGACAACGCTTTTAATGATTTGACAAATATATCAGTCGCCGTTACCTACGTTGTAATAGTCCTAATTACTTCCCCAATAAAATGTAAATAGTATGTTTTGATGTGTGATGCCATAATTTCAGAAACTTCTGATATAATCCGGCAAACGATTGGTTGACTAACCTGATATAATTAGCACAAATCAACCTTAAAATAAATGGCAGTAATGCTACACGTTCATTTTTCTTATAACTCAGTATAGTTCTTTATTCTTCCATAGGCCTACAGTCTTGATAACTTATCAACTTGTACCACGTTTCCAATTAATTAAGCGAAATACCGGTAATTATGATGGTGATTATAATAATAATAATAATAATAATAATAATAATAATAATAATAATAATAATAATAATAATAATAATAATAATAATAATAATAACCTGAAATTAAGAGGTGGCTTAAAATTTCAAAACAATATCTTCATTAATGGTGAGATAGTGGGTCCTCTAGAGGTTATGTTCACTCTCTCAATCAAAGAAGCAGGAATATTCATAACCCTCGCTTTACTAAAATGAAACCTTCTTTAAATTATTGGTCGAATTACATTTCGACAGGATTTTCCATCTCTACTGTGTGCACGGAAAGTATTCTGTGAACGAAATGCAACATATTCAGCAAAATCATCCTCCATCTTGCTGCAACATAAGTCACTTAAGTGTAAGTGGGACACTTAAGTAGGTAATATGAAATAAAACCTGGCTTATAAGGGGCACTTACATATATAAGTGCTGTCTATGAATTCGGCCCCAAGTGTTTAATATAACGTACAACTTAAAACTTGACCACTACATGCTCACTACACGAAAACTAGACCTGTACAGTGAAGAATGCATGTGCACCAGGGCACATATGAATATCCAAAATCCTACTCTGGTGTTTTGCATCATTTTAGCAGAGGGCTGTCGGCTATCCCCATTCTATTTTAGGGTACAAAGAGAAGTTACAATAAAGAAAAGGTAAACCTAAAAAGCAAATTAAAATTAAAAGCAGATAAAATTAACAAACGTTTGAACTGCTAAGAGACATCACTTCATAAAATTACGTTAAAGTTAGTGATGATGAAACTAATTGACGAAAAAATTACACCATCGCAGACTGACAATTTAACGGTTAACATGAAATCCGAGGACGAACTCCTGCATAATAATAAAATTACATTAACATTGAAACTTCATTTAAACTAAAAGTTAATAAGAGCAAAAGTGCTTAGCCCCAAGGAGAGCTGAACCCTCCATGTGAGTGGAGCTATGAGCCACCACGTCCAACTGCTAGGATGGTCAATCAGGAAAGATGAGATGCATCCACACGCTCCCACCAAGGAGTGTGTGAACATCGAGAAATAAGACATTGGGTAAGCACAAAGAGGACCAATAGAATGTAGAGTTAACCCACTTGTTTTGCCGTTAACCAATTACCAAACTCTTTATTCTGTCCACTCATATAGATCTTCTTTCTTGTAACCTTTATTAATTAGAAAAGTTCTCGAAAAATCCAGTCTGATGAAACGGGAAATAACACTTCTAGAAAACGGTGCGGGTACCACAGGGTACTCAAAAAGTTTATACCAAAACTAAAAGGTAAAATTAAAGTAAAGTTCACAAATAATTAAGAAATCTGCAAATTCCCACCATCATAATTTTTATGTTATGATTCACATATGCAGTGGAATAGAATGAATGTGTCATTCAAGAAGTAGCGTAGCATTATTTACTTATTTGTCATTGTTACAAGTTATCTTCCATGGATTGGTAGAATGGCCCTCTTACAGTGAAGTAAATTTGGAGGAGTTGCAGTGTTGTTCAACGTGATTGGCATAGTTAAATTGTAGAATTGAACTGAAAATCATTACCTTCATTCCATACTAATTGTTCACTTGCTTACTCTTGTGTCTTTGAATTTTGAGACAAATAGCTATTGAAGAATATAAATATTTTGTTGAAATGATATTGAACGTATACATGTGTGTGGTTGACATACAACTTATTTACATCCTTTACCTTTCTGTTCGCATAAAATAACACGTATTTGTGAATGATACGTCGAAACACGTTGAGCAGATCTGACCCTGACCCCTCTCGCTGTACATCTCTTGACTTTTTTTTTTTTTTTTGCTACGGGCTTTACGTCGCACCGACACAGATAGGTCTTATTGCGACGATGGGATAGGAAAGGCCTAGGAGTTGGAAGGAAGCGTCCGTGGCCTTAATTAAGGTACAGCCCCAGCATTTGCCTGGTGTGAAAATGGGAAACCACGGAAAACCATCTTCAGGGCTGCCGATAGTGGGATTCGAACCTACTATCTCCCGGATGCAAGCTCACAGCCGCGCGCCTCTACACGCACGGCCAACTCGCCCGGTTCTCTTGACTTTTAGAGATCCTAGTTGTTACTGTATTGTACACTTCTTGGTGCTTGGACATCAAGCGACTTTGATGACGGGGGAGCAAGTGGTGTACGTATAGAAGCGGTTTATTTAGAGGGTCATAACTGCAATATGTCTGAATTATGGCTCAACTTTTCATGCAGGATCGATTGCTGGGCCTGATACAATTCAAGTTGATGCTATTCCCTAGTTAGATTATTACTTTCTCATTTACCAATATAACGGTAGTATACATTTTTTTGTACACGCCAATGAATACCCATTGTTAAGGAAGAATCTCCTGTTAATGTTGAAGTTTGAATTTGTTTTTTTGTGTAGATGAAGTCTGTTTAACTAGGTTGTGATGTTTAGTTTTTGTTAATAGGTAAGAAGAAGCGGGGGCCAGCACTAATGACTAAAATGTTGAAAAAGAAAAAACTTCGTCGAACGAGGAAACGTGTTCCAACTGTTCCACTTCAACCAGGTGTACGAGTTGTGGTGGAAACCCTGTCCACTTCATCTATAGCTGATGTTATCTGGCAGGTATTTCCTTTTTTTTTTAAATTGGGTTATTTGTTTAATTTTTAATAAAAAATAATCTTGCGTGGCATTTGCTAGCCTTGTGCTACCTTTGTTAAGTACATCCTCTGAGAAAGGTGGACGCGTCTGCTGTGTATAGAAAACTACGTGTTTGTTTAGTGGAGGATAATATTTTGTGTGGTGTGTGAGTTGCAGGAAATTTGGGGACAGCACAAACAGCCAGTCACTGAGCCAAAGGATTTAATCGTTTAAAATTAAAATCCCTAGACCTCGTTGGGTATGAAATGTGGGGACCAAAATGCTGTCTGCTCAACTGTGGAGCCAGACAAATTTTAGGTATTTGAAGATTTTGGATACTTGTCTTGTCATGTTGAACCTTTTGTGCTCGGTATTTGAAAGGTTGTGTAAAACTAAATCAACTGGCTACTTATAGTAATACATTTTTTTTTTTTTTTTTTTTTTAAAGTTTTCCTTTCATATTCCCTTTTAGTAGTTCCATTTTGGATTAGGTTTTAAGTTTGTTTTGTGGATGAATAGCATCAGAAATGGTGATTTATAATGGCAACCCAGGAATAGAATAGTTGAATAAGAAGGTTAGTATGCCATTTAGATTGGGTATATCTCTACACATGAAAGGAGTAATTGCACTAATTTATAAGTAAAGAAATTTGAAGGATTGCAACAACTCTCAGGGCATCAAAAACCAACCAAAGTGTTATGGACTTAGAATAAGATCAATAAAAAATTGATTTTAAACATCAGAAATGTTTGAGTTGCCAGTAAAGGATTTCAGTGGACACCAATTAATATAAATTTTTTTTTTTTTTGCCAAATCCTTTATCGTGAACTTGGCTCGACACAAAATCCTGAGGAGTCACTTTTATTTATTGTTACTAAAGATGATTTGGGCCAACTGTGGATCATGTAAATACAGTAGAAGTCTGCTATAGCGAGTATGGTATATAGCGAGAACCCCGTTATAATGCGTGGACACCAATTAATTCAATTTTTTTTTTTTTTTTGCCAAATCCTTTATCGTGAACTTGGCTCTTGACACAAAAAGTGGACACCAATTAATTCAAATTTTTTTTGCCAAACCCTTTATTGTGAACTTGGCTCTTGACAATCAAATCCTGAGGAGTCACTTTTATTTATTGTTACTAAAGATGATTTGGGCCAACTGTGGACCATGTAAATACAGTAGAAGTCTGCTATAGCGAGTATGGTATATAGCGAGAACCCCGTTATAATGACAATGTTTATCCGTCCCTTCAAAATTCCTATATTAAACTGTGCATTATCCTTCGGTTACAGTGAGAGCCCTATCACTGATGCATCCGTTATTACGAGCGATTAAGCGCGCACGTTTTTTTGCGTTACCGATATTTATGCACCCAGTCATTATACTGCATGTGATCGATCATCTTCGGTATCGTTTTCTCGCTATGTCCACTAGCGAGCTTTCTCGTTGACATTCTAAGGCAATGTCGGAGTCGATTAGTAATACCCGTCGACTGCTGTTCTGCAATGTATGTTCAGTCCGTCAGCGATTCCGCTGGTGGGATCCTCATTAGCTCTGCCATCAGCTGTTATCCGTTATTACGAGCGATCAAGCGCGCACGAATTTTTGCGTTACCGATATTTATGCACCCAGTCATTATACTGCATGTGATCGATCATCTTCGGTATCGCCTAGGCATCACTGAAAAGGCGTACTGGGGAAAATGAGGAGTAAGGTAGTTTCCCGTTGCTTTCCTCACAGAGCCAGAAGTTGCTATTACATATCAGTCTGCCAAGCCCACTGAAATGCATGCACCAACTGACCTTATGAGCAATATTTTCACACCATTCATAGCAGGGACTGGCTGCAGAAGGAATGGCATTACTAGTATCGCTCATACCTCAGTCACTTTCATTTTGTCAAAGCCAAGAATAAAGCTGAGACAGATCAATGAAAGTAACAAAATTGCTCTAGTCCATACAAGAAGACATAGTGCACTGCAAACACTAGGTCCTGCCAGCAAAGGCACGCTGTTCCGTAAAGAAAAATGAAAATGAAAGAGGAGAACCTGTTTTCATATCAAAATGCGTAAATCATGTGGCCGATAGCAGTTGTTAACTCGATAAAGATAAATGCTGAATAAACTATCGCTTAATTTTAATGCTAAACACTGCAGTTAAGTAAGAATGGGATACATCTCAAGATATGGCAGAGTGCGTCATTGATTACAGAGATTAGTTTATATTTTCTCGTGTCCCTTAAATTACGGAAAGGCTGATCACTGATTTCAGAGGATAGTTTATATTTTCTCGCATCGTAGTTAAATTTCGGAAATGCTATTCTCATGTAAATGTTTAGCGAGGAGGTTATCATTTCTCTTCATGCGTTTGAAATATGTTTTCATGATATATATACGGTTCGGTTAGGTGATACCGTTTGAAGAAGAAAACTGAAAGGTTGCCACAGAAGCCTCTGGAGTGATACTGTATATCTCCGAATCCAAGACGATGGTTTTTTTTGTCAGAATCTCCTGTGAAAGATCAAGGGTCGTTTTGCATTCACGACCTGACAGTAATGAACCCCACTGGCAAATACCGCAGTAACTATGCTGTTTCTTTTCACCCCCGGCGCGCACACACAAAACTCGTTGACAATAAACGACTGCCTCTTTGTCATACATCGCTAGCCGCGGTGACTGGTTGTTCGGTGTCTATGCTGGATCTCGAGAAATAGTGAAGAGAGAATGACATTCTGTTATCCTCTACAAGAACTTTTCTCATATCTGCAGAATAGCATTTAAACATGCCAGCGTTCGAATTCGGTAGCAGAATTATAACGCGCCTGCTGTACCTGATGCTTAGTAAAAGTAAGTTTTATAGACAGCAGGAATACTGTCGGGATGGATTGTCGTATTGTAAAGATACGTGGAACAGGTATTGCCGGCAAATTTTCAACAGTTCTTGTAGATATTATGATGCCAGTTTTAAGTTAATGGCCATTAAACACTCGGAAATGTATAATAATTGTGCAGCCGCAAGAAAATACGGCATAGGCCTAACAAAAGACAATATTTGGCGTTACCTGCGTACTGTACAAAAAATGCATTGTGTGGCACACAACAAGGATGCTTTAAAGAAGTCGAAGATGAAATTGTGAGGTACCGGTATGTGTACAAAAAATGAAGGGCGGAATAGCCATCCTGCGGCGCAATAAACTCATTTGTAAACCTTCAAAGTCCGCGATTAGGCCTATACGTTGCTAGCCGCTGAAGTTGGCTGAACCCGGCGAGCGAAACACGCTTGTAGCGGCAGCCAGTTATATCTGAAGCTGACTGCAAGTAACAGTTTTATAGTAAGCAAGAATATTTTCCCGATGGATCGTCGTATTGTAGAGATGCGTGGAATAGGTATTGCCAGCAAATTTTCAACGGGTTCCCTTCGATATTATGATGCCAATTTTAAGGTAATAATTATTAAACTCGCTGTAATAAAGAATAATTGCACAGCTGCAAAAAATAAGGCATAACTAAAGCAATGTTCAGCGTCGACAGTCTAAAAATGCGTACTGAATAAGAAAGGCATTCAAATGATTTTACAAATCACTTTTTAAGCTTGATTAATATTTTTTGAAGGATAAAGTTGGGGTCATCTTGATTCGGAGAAATATGGTAATATATTTTTTTCAGAATGAAATTAAACATACACTTTCACATAGTATCTGATTTCGAAAAATAGACAAGTAAGCCATAGTGTGGATATTATCTGCGAAAACGCAAGTTTTGAACAAACTGATGCTGTTTTATACTGATTTTAATGTGTATGGGGGTTTTCCCAACTTTTACAAAATTGGATATAACGACAATCCACTATAGTGAGTAAATTTTTTGCTATTATGAATTCTCCCTGTAATGGACTTCTACTGTAATAATAATAATAATAATAATAATAATAATAATAATAATAATAATAATAATAATAATAATAATATTTTTACATCCCACCAACTACTTTGACAGTTTTCAGAGATGCTGAGGTGCCGGAATTTAGCCCTGCGAGAGTTCTTTTACATGCCAGTAAATCTACCAACATGAGGCTGATGTATTTGAGCACCTTCAAATACCACCGGACTGAGCCAGAATCGGACCTGCAAAGTTGTGGGCAGAAGGCCAACGTTTCAAATGTCTGAGCCAGTTTCTTTTAGTTTTCTTTGGCGCCAGTATCCTTTCATCAGTTTGCTTGCAGCTTCTTTCTTTTCATCCATCCAGTGTTGTTTCTTCTTGGTTGCTGCTTCTGGTTCCTGGAACCCCTCAAATGTCTGTATCTTGTTTGTGAATGTGTTACTGTCGGGGATGTCTTTTTCCATGATGTTAATTTCTTGCAGGTGCTTCTTGGTGTTAATAAACCATTTAAAGCTATAGAGAAGGTGTATGACAAAGTACTGAGGTAAAAGATGTTAGCTGTACTGGGGGATTATGGGATAAAGGTAGATTATTAAAATCAACCGAAGGCATCTCTCTTGACAATTATGCTACAGTGAGAATTGATAGTAGTACGAGTTCCTGTTTCAAGGTACTTACAGGCGTTAGACAAGACTGTAATCTTTCACTTTCATTGTTCATAGTTTACACGGATCATCTGCTGAAAGTGTCCAGCTCCATGCTGGTCCTTGGTGCAAGAGGTCCCTGGGTTCAATGCCTGGTTGGGTTGTGGATTATCACTTTTATTAGTTAATTCCTATGCCTCAGGGGCTGGGTGTTTGTGATATCTTCACCATTAGATTTCATCATAGGCAGCGCCCTATCCTCACAGAAGTTCAGGTTGCCTCTATGGCGTCAACTGGAGAGATCTGCACCAGGTCTCTCCAGAGGCCATATGCCATTATCATCATCTACTGAAAGATATAAAGTAGCATGGAGGGATTCAGGTAGGTGGAAATGTTGTAAGCAGTTTGGCCTTTGTCATTGACTTGGCGTTAATGGCAAATTGTGCTGAAAGCCTGCAGTGTTGGTGCTTGAATATCGGTGCAATGAGTATGATACGAAAATTAGCCTTTCCAAGACTAAAATGATGTCAGTAGGGAAGAAACCTGAGATAGTAGTGTGTCAGGTGGGGAATACAAAACTGTAACAGGTAGATCATTTCAGGTATTTATGGTCAAGTACTTAGGATATGTATTCTCTGAGGATGGTGTATAGTAAGTGAGGTTGATTTTTTAAGAAGGAAGCCATACATTCCACTGTCGACCTGATTAATGTAACTTTAAAGCTTGTCCAAAACACTAATTATAACACACATAACATACCTATAAAAGGATACACACTATTAAGTAAAGAATGACATATTTCGTTCTACAAGTGAAATCATGCGCATATATGTATGTTCTGTAAACTTGTCAGTGATTATGAGTTGATGTTATGAACAAATAATGATTTTAGCAGTCCTCCAGTGTCGCTTTCATAACTTCTTGAAATTATAGAAAGTTGCTATCATCCGTTATCTTCAGGAACTGCGTTTTGACTGAAGCCAGTTTCTTGCTCCAGTTTTGGTCTTGGTAGCTAAGCAGGTGGTGAGGGGAAATTCTGTAGGCAATAACTCTGTTTTATGGAGTGGGAGGGGAGGTAGAGAGGGGTGAGCGAATGTTGTGGGCATTGGCTCAGTACATTGAAGAGGGGTGGGGACTGCTGTTTCTTCGCCTTATAATGTATTATTGTGTATTAGGGAGTAAATGTAAGTTAATAATTGTAATGAACTAAAAGTAAGGAAATATTATTAAAGAGTATCTTGTCTAGAGTGGTGACGATGCTGCATAAATTCAGAGAATTCAACCAGATAAGAATATCCTAACTCACATTCCAGTCATTGAAGTGTCCTCTTGTGGGATTTGTTAAGCACTAATGTAAAATGTTGTTCTGTAGGCAATAACTCTGTTTTTTGGAGAGGGAGAGGGGAGTAGAGAGGTGATTTGAATATTTTGGACATTTGCTCTGTTCATTGGAGAAGGGAATAGAAGTGATACTTCATCTTTTTTTTTTTCTTTTTTTTCATTTTTTTTTTTTTCATTAGAGAGTAAATGTAGGTTACTAGTTTTGATGAAATAAAGTATGGAATTGAATTAAAGATCACGTAGTGAACCTCAGCACAATTATGTCTTCATGTTTTCCTGTGTTTATGAAGAGGAATGTGAAACACTGTCATTTCAGATTTCTATAATAATGTTAGTTTACAGTAGTGCAGTGCTGCCTAGTCGGAACAACAATTATGTGTGTGAAATTAAAGTTATGTGGTCATTATGAATGTACTCTGCAGGACATACGTAACGTATTGTCATTTTGTATATTATTGTGTTTCTGTAGTTGCAAACCTCAGAATTAAATCATCTGATGTGACAGGTAATTAATGTAATTAAACTTAAAGATGTTATTGTATTCACCAATTGCCATGATAACCCATTTCCATATTTTCTTGCACAATTAGAGCAATTTTCTTGACTAAAAATACAGGCGAAAACTTCAGATGTGTAAATTATTCAAGGAATTCAGATATTTAAAAAATGAATTACAATTCAGTTATATTTAAAAGACATCAAATCTATATCTATATATAAAATAAGAGTTTTTTCTGTACATTGCTCAGAATATAAAAAGAATGGTATTTCTATATCAGTCATGTCCACAGAAAGAAGGAAATGCACTTTTTTTAAATTTTCTGTCTGTATGTATGTATGTATGTATGTATGTATGTATGTATGTGTGTGTGTGTGTGTGTGTGTGTGTGTGTGTGTGTATGTACGTGCATCATGAGAAAACGGCTGAAGAGAACTTACTGAAAATTGGTAGGTATAGTCGGGGAATAAGCCACTACAATCCTAGGCTATAAATCATTTTATCCACGCTGAGTGAGTGAAATGGTGGTTTATGGGAAGGCATAAAATTTCATTCTAAAATATTTGTTATTAGTGGTTCTATCGATAAATACTACATAACTAAAGTTATATAGAATTAAATTTCCAATCATTTATGTCATGTACATTTTTACCATGCCTTTGCTGGCAGGACCTAGTGTTTACAGTGCACTATGTCTTCTGGTATGGGCTAGAGCAATTTTGTTACTTTCATAGATCTGTCTCTGTCTTATCCTTGGCTGTGACAGTATGAAAGTGACTGAGGTAAAAGCGATGCTAGTAATGCCAATCCTTATGCAGTCAGTCCCTGCTATGAATGGTGTGAAAATGTTGCTCATAGGGTCGGTTGGTGTATGCATTTCAGTGGGCTTGGCAGACTGATATGTAATAGCAACTCTGGCTCGGTGAGGAAAGCAACGGGAGACTACCTCACCCCTCATTTCCCTAGTATGCCTCTTCAGTGATGCCTAGGACATCTATGACAGCTGATGGCAGAGCTGTAGAGGATCCCACCAGCGGAATCGCTGATGGACTGTACATACATACAAACATACATACTGTACCGGTAAAAGAGCCCGACTCTCAGATTATGTTTTAAAGTAAGCAAGAATATAGTTCTCAGGGCTAAAACTGGGTGACTAGTAGCTAGGGCTCGGTACAGGAGGTAGGGTCCTATCTACAAGAAAACTTTGACTCTGACTGAACATGAGTTTATTCATATAAGACATGAAATTGCATATCATCTCCGGGTAGATATAAGTTGTCTTCCACATAGTCCTACAATATGGCTCGGATTCTCCAGTTCACAAAGCCGAGCAGGTTGGAACATGTTCCAGAAGATTCCAGGGACTCCGTATAGAAGCGGCTGGACTGTCTGGGTTGGTAGAAGGTAGAGTTGCCTCGAACTTTCGAGGCCCAGTTTGAACCCTGATGATCCAGGTGATGTTGCAGATGATCATTTACTACCTCAGTCCAGCATGACTGAGAGAGTTGATGTCTCCAAGGTCACTCGCAGTATTGATAAATCTGAGTTCATAAAAACCTTGGGTGATTAACCTATTAGTGAAGTCACTGGTTATTATTCGTCAAGACTTTCAAAATTTAACACTCGTAAAATGATAAGTCTCTGTTTACGAGGATTATGAATACTTTCAAAGTTCACCACTAGCAAAGTCCTCATCTCTGAATAAATACTGGCAAAAAAAACACAAGTTCCTTATCATGAAACTATGACCAAATTTAAAGTTCATCACTGGCGAAGGTACAAGTCTTTGAATGAACATGGACGAAAAACGTAAGTCCATCCACATGAAAATCTGAATAGATTGAAAGTTCATCACTGGTGAAATTTATAAAGTTTTGAATCAACACTGGCGAATGTCAAGTCCTGAGTGAACATGGACGAAAAACACAAGTCCATCCATATGAATAGATTTACAGTCTATCACTGGCGATTTTTATACGTCTTTGAATCAACACTGGCGAATGTACAAGTCTTTGAGTGACCACAGACGAAAAACACAAGTCCATCCATATGAATAAATTTACAGTCTATCACTGGCGAAATTTATAAGTCTTTGAATCAGTACCGGCAAAATCACAAATTTATGCTTACGGGAACTTTGAGCACATTCAGAGATCATCACTAGCAAAGTTTATAAATCACTGTTTATTAGAGGAATGAGTCTCTTAACACTCGCAAATATTGCAGGTTCAATTTATGAAGAATTCGTTCTTTAACACACGTAAATAATACAAGTCCATTTCATGAATAATTGGAGAAATTCCAGTCTCGAACACCCATAAATATTGTAAGTTCAATTATGAAGACTTAGAAAATGTTCTTTAACACTCGAAATATTGCAAGTCCACTTGAGAATACTTGGAAGAATTCGTTCTCCCACACTCGAAAAAAAATACAAGTTCACTTTATGAATACTTAGAAAATTACAGAGTTCCTCGTCGGGACTGTCACTACACGACGATAGTAGCAGCGAGAGTGTCCACGCTGACTACTCAGCTGTAACTGAGTGACCAGGCTACAGTGGGCCCTCCTTTTATTCGATCCGGGGCGTCTACGTCACAATACGGCTTGACTGAATATCTCCTGAATCCCTCGATGGATTTACTTGAAACTCAAGCATTGCGACGTTCAGGTGATCCCAAACAAAATGACATATCGCTCAAGCTGCTAGCGTAATTATTACGGGAGTTATAAAATTTTCCCCGTCAAACATTCTGGAAGATGTGACGTGGAATCTAGAATATACGAGTCCAGGCTGGGAACACGTGGTGTGACGGGCGGGCGGTCTAGCTAGCCCCTGTGGCTACGTCACAGCTCACAGCTGTCCTTCACTCGCTTGCTTGCCCCGCTGACGGTAAACAAACCAGGCGTGCTCAGAACATTATGCGTGATAATTAAATGTTATTTATACTAAAAAAATACTCATGTACAGGTCGTAACCGGTACAATACTTACATACATTTTTACCGTACCGGCTATGATAAGAGATATTCATGAATTTGTGTTTTTGTTGCTGAGTCCATATCAATGCTGAGCTACGAGAAAATGGGTAAACAGGATTTAATGAAAATCTGTCTATAGAGTCAGAGAATAAGAAACTACTGTCTAAGCTATAAACAATTGTATTCACCCTGGATCAAATGGTAGTTTAGGGGAAGTCATCTAAAATTTAATTTTTAAATACCTGTGCTATTGGTCCTATCGAAAAGTACTATAAAACAAAAGCTATAGAGAATACAATTTCCGATCATTTCTGTTTTGTTCAGTTTTACCTTACCGACTATGATAAAAGTGGTATTTCAGAGTCGGAAGAAAACTAAATGTGAAGACCTACAATATCAAAAGCACATTAAATTGATCAACAATAATATTACATTGACCATTGTTTGTTGTGATATTCTTTGTCTCTTATGTTGCCACTCATCTCCGACAGATGGGAATACTGCTGCGTACCAAGCATAACAGCCTGCCTAAATATTGGCGGAAAATAGATGGGTAGTTGGGTAACTTTCTTCTTTAGCATGCCATTCCTCTGGTTCATACATTTTCTAATACTGTTGGTACGTAACACACTGGTTCAGCATAGTATTCCGGCTATTCGATCCCTACTCTGACGCGCTGATTGGAATGATCAGTGTGCACACTTAGTTTGATAATGGCAGAGAGTCACTTATGACATGGTCTAGGATTACAATTTCGGGCTATTCCAAATTATAGCACCACAATTCACTAAATAACTCAAAAATCAACCCTGAAAAGAACCCTTTCTTAAGAAAAGCTTTTTCCTCTTCACTTTTATTAAATTCTACATTCAATCTATTCCAAATTAGCAGGGAAGAGGGGGTTTCTCCTATGGCTTGGAGGAAAAAAATTGAGATTTTCTGACTTATCATGCACTCCTATTAAACAGATGAGTAAAAGGGTCCTGGGATTTTACAACTTTTGTAACCCCCCCCACGAAATTAAAGGGAGTTCACGGCTGTCTGCAGCCTGGTCTTCCAGTTCTGGAACTTTGGACTGTTACATTGGCAGCGTAGTACTGTTCGTTAAAAGTAACAAAATGTGTGGTTTTTAATTTGATCGAGTATTTCATATGATTGCATTGCTTTCAATCGCGTCATTCTTACTGGCTTCATTGTAATGACATATGTTGATTTCAGTTGGGAAAACGAAGACAGTTTTTCTGAGGATGTAAAAAGGCAGGTGGAGAGGGAGAGTGTGCCATTATAAGGAAAACTCCTCAACTTGATTGTGACGGATGTTACACAAGAGGGCCTACCATTACAATGAAAATTCCCTAACCCAGTCTTCACGTAAGAAAAGACATTTGGTGACTTTCCCGTCTTGTTTCTAGGCTAACGTTAAGAGCTATGCAATTTCATACAGTCGTACTCACAACGTGTACACTACCTAACCTAGAATTTGGTAAACAATGTATAATTCCATAGCGAAGCACGGGTACATCATTTAGTATAATATACACACTACTGGTTCAACTCGTTTGCGGTTATCGTCATTTGGCGTAATATTACGATGTAGGATTTTTTTCATGAAAAGTCAAATAGGATACATTAGGTAAATTGGAAATGTGTGTTTGAAGTACTGACACTGGAAAATATTCTTCCCATTACGAGCTGAAAATACGACCTGAAGTGAAATAAAATAAAAATTGCTTCATGGCGCACCTACACAGGTAGGTCTTATGTGGCGATGGGATAGGAAAGGCCTAGAAGTGGGAAGAAAGTGGCCGTGGCCTTAATTAAGGTACAGCCCCAGCATTTGCCTGGTGTGACAATGGGAAAATGAAATAAACATTAACTATTAAAAGTACAATTCATGTCAGTACATAATGACATACTGGGGAAAAAAAGAAAAGAGAACTGTTTGACATGAGAAGGGCTGGGCATCGAAGGAGGCACCCTGCTAGATTTTCCCAAACCATTCGTGTCGAGTCTTGTACAAGTGAAGTGTCCATCATCCCTTTCCCTAGGATATGAACGTGGGTCCCTTACGGAATTTTTATATTAGGCATTTTTTGTTTTGTTTTAGAACAACGTAAGGCACAAGCTTTCTGCCATCAGCTGTTACCGCTAGCATTGTAGTGCATCATTGTTTTTCGCTTCCGGTAGTGCGTACGATAACACTTCATGCCCTTCCTTATTGATTGTTCGACTTTGTGGCATATGGAAACTGACTGGCATCTGACCTGCGGTTCCTACTTGGAAGAGCAAATATTCCTTCACTTTGCGCTTCTCATTCACAAAGCGATGGAAATCGGTTACTTTTTGGTCGAAATCATTCACTTTTTTTTTTTTTTTGGCATAACGTTGTTCTTCGTCAAGGAGAAAGTCCATTTTTCTTCATAAAATTAATCACCTAGCTTCAGCTGACTTTCAAATCTGAGACACTGAATCCATATGCAGCAGCTATTTCTCGTTTTTTAAAATACAGCATTTTGTGAGAAACGGCACATCTATAGTTGCGTAACAAAATCATATAAGTAGATCTTCCTATACTTGCGGAAACTTTCTGCTTTTTGTTCCGTGAAATACTTTGCGAGTTTTCTTTGCACTGAATAGAGCATTCTTCAATACTTAGCATCATATTACTGAGTTCTTCCTTTATTATTGACAATGAAGACAGCAGTTTGAAGTAAACAGGGTTATCTTCAGCATCCTTCTCAGTTACCACCTTGAAAATTTAAAAACAAGTCATTGAGACTTAAATTGTGTGCGCCAGTAATATTATATAATATCATGATGTGCTGTACTTGCTGATGATCTTCAGCCTTGTGTACTAAAAGATATTGATGGAAGTTTTTATGGAAGAAAGTAGTTCTGTGTGTCAAGTCATATATGGAGAGTAGGAGCTTAGATGGGTACACATGATAGGAAGAGGCAATGAAAATGTGGAAAATAGGCTCATCAGAAAGAGATCAGGAAAAAGATGTTGAATGGTGGAACCTTGCATTCAGTTCTGTTTGTTTGTGTTTATTTTGCTTTCCATCACATCTGTTATACCAGAAAGTGGTTTAGTATGAATTGTTTGTTAACAGGATGGCTCGGTTGAATTGGGTATTCCTTCAACGCAGTTGTATCCCATCCATCATTTGGACGATCAGGAGTTCTTCCCAGGTGACTTTGTGATAGAAAACAAAGAGGAAGGATGTATGCAGGTGTATGGAGTAGTCCAGAGTGTAGACCATGCAGGTCGCACTGCTACAGTCAAGTGGTTCAAGACCTATACTTCTCTTGACCAGCCACAGTAAGTATCAGACGTTAGTTGACTGCAGATTAATTTCCTTATTGAAATCCTCGGAATCTTCATGTGCTCCTTCGTGATTTATTGCTTCATCTGTCTTGTTCAGAGAAATTGACTGTCAAAATCACTCTATAACTTTATGGTTTTCTCTTTACTAGAGTTTGGTTAATTGCAGCTCATAACCCAGAATTTAGAATTTTTCTATTAATTTGTAGCAAGTTTGTCAAAAATGAGTATTTTACTAACCTTTACCTGTAAAAATTTGAGTTAAATGTGCCGTAGTTTAATTACATAAAATGGCTTGTCATGTAGCGTATTTACTTGTGTATATCATGCCTCTTAATTTTTGATATGGAATTGCGGGAGAAAAATTATAACTATTTATATCTCGTGATTGGAGGAGGATAGGTTTCCTAGGAAAATAATGGACTCTTATCATAGAGGGTAAGAGAAGTAGAGGGAGATCAAGATGATAATGGTTAGACTCAGTTTCTAATGATTTAAAGAAGTATAGAAATAAACGAGGCCCCAGAACTAGTTACAGATACAGGATTGTGTAAATTCACATAGGCTTGCAGACTGAATGCTGAAAGGCATAATAGTCTTATAATGCAGATGTATGTGTATCTTGTATAGGATTTTCATCACATGTCAGTATAAATGTGACATGGTACATCCTGCTCACACTTTAAGGTTGAACTTACTCCCGTAATCTTCTTTATCTTAGTCACAGAAGCTTTCTCCCCTTATTTGGTGAAAGGCAGGTAGGTAATTCTGGATTCTAGGGTATTCCCTGGCCAAATCAGCTAGACGGAATGTGACAATATTGAACTGGCTGCAATTTTAGTACCAGGCTAACAAATTCCTGCTTTTGATGAATATTTTTGGAAGTCCCATCCTGAGTCCATAAGCCCAATGTTCAGTAAATAGGCCTTTAACCCTCTCCCTCTGATCTTCGAGGCTACTCAGATGCAACTTTTCAGACATCTTTTTTCTCTTTACAACACCAGATCTGTAGAGCCAAGGTTTGAATAGTAGTAACCATAAAACTACTACTCCTATATAACTGTGATTTTTACCAGGGATGCATGGGGCACTGTGGCAAAGGGAAATTAAAATTTCACTAACCAAAATTGCGCAGATTAATTTGGAAAGATTAAAATAATTTAGAAAATTTATAGTGGGTGATTTGAACAACCGTAGAGACCTAACTCATAGTTCAAATATAACAATTTTGTTTTGAAAAGTTTATTTTCACTATAGTACAAATTATGTATAGTGGAACCTCGATTCTCTGTTTTTGGAGGGAGCACGGAAAAAAAGCATACAACACGGGAAAATGGAAAATCTGGGTATGAATGGACCATTAACAATTTGGCTAAACATCACAAAAAAGAAATATGTATACTTATAATGTTACAAACACCCCTAAACTAAACCAAACTACAGCCCCAATGGGCCTTCCGCCAACCAAACGGCCGCTGCTTGGTCCAAAGGCCTGCAGATTACGAGGTGACGCATGGTCATTATGACGAATCCTCTTGGCCGATATTCCTGGCTCTCTAGACTGGGGTCGTCATCTCACTATTAAATAGCGCCTCAATTAAAGGTAATTGTAGAATGAGTTAACCTGGAACCAGTCCTCATATCCAGGTAAAAATGCCTGACCTGGCCGGGAATCGAACCTGGGCCCTCCGGGTGAGAGGCAGGCAAGTTTGACCGCAGGACCGGCTAATAACACCAAGCCAAACAACAGTCGACCACAAGTAGTTTTTAATTCTCTAATCTAATAAAATAACGCACATTAGATACAAAAGCGCCCGACATGATGGCGAAATATTTTTTAAATTTTATCTTCCATTGTAATTTGGTCACCGGTATACTGTTCTTAGTCAGTTTATGGAAATTTTGTACCACGTAAATTAGGCCTACATCGACTTTTAAAGGTTATGTTGAACTTGAGAATATGGTTTCGAATGTAAGTATCGATTGTCAAGTTCTCCAATGCATTATATTCAGTTCTGCCCGTCACTAATCACAATCAAATTGGAAAGAGAAAAATATCATTAACACTTCCGAAATTACAGTTATTCACGGCCTTGAGCTCAGCTGGAAAGCGCACTCGCTGTACAAGTCGGTACAAGTGCGAAATGATACGAAGTTTTAAATGTAATGTGCGCAGATAAAAACGACTGCAGTTTTTATAACATTTTAACACAAAAACGTGAAATTCCCAGTCTTAGAACCAAAACAGTAAAATGAAATAGCGTATGGCTTTTAGTGCCGGGATTGTCCGAGGACAAGTTCAGCTCGCCAGATGCAGGTCTTTTGATTTGACTCCCGTAGGCGACCTGCGCGTCATGATGAGGATAAAATGATGATGAAGACGTCACATACATCCAGCCCCCATGTCAGCGAAATTAACCAATTATGGTTAAAATTTCCGACCCTGCCAGGAGTCGACCTGGGACCCCGGTGGCCAAAGGCCAGCACGTAACCATTTAGCCATGGAGCCGGACACCTAAACAGTGATAGGAAATCCCAAAACCTCGCATGGCTTTATGTATGTAAGGTGCAACATCTGTTCTGGTCTCGATAACATAATCGTATGATATAGATGTTGATTCCCATAGGGAATCTGAAATATTTGTCCTGAATGAGCAAATTTATAATACCAATATAAATGGTCCGTTATTGGACATTATAAATTTTCCAGTTAGCTCATTCTTGGTTGCCAGCGTTTCGCCCTCGTGTGCTAGGGTGGGCTAATCAGTTGGTACCTAGCACACCTACCAATACGCTGGCTAGTGCATACCGTGGAGGCAACCAAGAATGAGCTAGCTGGAAAATTTATAATGTCCAATAACGGACCATTTATATTGGTATTATAAATTTGCTCATTCAGGACAAATATTTCAGATTCCCTATGGGAATCAACATCTATATCATCTGATGGCCAAGCAGGCATCAATTTTTAGTGATGAGACAAAGTCTCTTAGTGCATTGGCACTGCCGGTGGCTCCAGTTAGCCTACGCAGTGGCCTCCACGGTATGCACTAGCCAGCGTATTGATAGGTGTGCTAGGTACCAACTGATGAGCCCACCCTAGCACACGAGGGCGAAACGCTGGCAACCAAGAATGAGCTAGCTGGAAAATTTATAATGTCCAATAACGGACCATTTAAATTGGTAACATAATCGTATACGATAATATTAAAATACTAAATTTTTGTTACTTAAGAAGGAACAGTTTCGATTCCTGCCTGAAAGCTCAGTGACTATACAGTGCCGTGAGGGAAGTGCCGAAAACCTGTTCGGCGATACACTCGAAAAAAGTAAAAAAATAAACATCGAACCCTGGACATAATGTAGACGTTTTCAAGTACAAACATTTCGTCAGTTGCTTTGATGGTTTCAACTGAATTCCTTTTGTTTTAGATCACTCTGAACAATAGTTTCATATTTCCTCTGCTGTCTTCTTTCAGTGTTTGAGTAAATTTCTCCCAGCACTTTATCTTCTCTTCTACTACTATTTATACTCTCAATTTCTTGTCCCGGTAAACTTGCTCGAGGTCTCTGATCTTTCCCTCGTCCCTTACCTGTTCTGACTTGGATTTCTCTCCATCTTGTTCTTTTTATGCTATGTTCCTTTCCTTTATTGAGTGTCTTACTCTTTCATTCCACCAGGGCGTCTCTTTTTACCCTTACTCTCGCACTTGTCTTCCCGCAAACCTCTATTGCTTCTTTTATCAAGGTGTTTTTAAATTTTGTCCACTCTACCTCACCACTCTCCACTTCTTCTATAGGCAGTTGTCCTGTTGTACGGTCCTGATATTTGGTCCTTTTTCCTATCTGTTGTAGTTCCCACACATTAATCTTAGGCAATTTCCTGGTTGTTATCTTTGGTACATTAAAGTCTTTCAGATCTGCAACTAATAATTGGCGGTTCCTATTGAGGTTCTCACTTGGAATCGCCTTGACATCAGTCACAAGTCTACTTCTTTCTTTATCTGTAATGACATAGTCAATGACTGTCTTGCTCTTTCGATCCCAGCTCTAACAGGTAATCTTGTGACTGACTCTTTTGTTGAACCAACTGTTTTTTTCTACCAAACAGTTTCTTATGCAGAAGTCTAGGATATGTTCCCCATCTGAATTCCTTCTCCCTAGTCATGTGGTCCCATCACCTTCTCACAGCCATTCTTATCTGTCCTGAGCTGTGCTTTGAGGTCCCTGATGAGGTTTACCCTTTCTTGACTGATGGTCTCTTCTAGGTCTTCGAGAAACTTGTTCTTTTCATCTTGATTGCAACCGATGTGAGGTGCATACTCTTGCACCAGTGTCAGCTTCTCTTTCCCAAGGTGAACTGTTGCCTTTATAATCCTCTCATTGATGTACTGGATCTCTGTAATACCATCTAACTCTTTAGACAATATCAATCCTACTCCATTTCTCATCTCTCTGCTGTTACCATTCCAGTAGATGATATAGTTTTTCCTCAACTCTTTCTTCCCTTTACCTTTCCATTTAGTTTCACTCAGTCCTAGGATTGATATTTTCCTTCTCTCCATGATGTCCACTAACTCTTCACATTTTCCAGTCAAACTCAGTACATTGATTGTTCTTATTCAAGTGTGTTGTCTTCCAATATATTGGTCCGTTATTGAACATTATAAATTTTTCAGCTAACTCACTCCTGGTTGCCAGCGTTTCGCCCCAGTGTGCTAAGTTGGGCTTATCAGTTGGTAAATAGCATACCTATCAAGACACATGGCCAGTGCATACCATGGAGGCTAACTACTATTAATGAAAGTTTTCATTCCCCTCCCTGAGGGGAGGGGCGGGCCACCTAGAAGGTAACGCCTTCTCTCTGGCCAGGAGATTTGGCGGGGTTTGTGGGTTTAACGGAGTAGGAGGATGGGTTAGGGTGATTTGGCATGGTGGAGGAGGTGGGGGGAATTTTCCTCTGGCTGTGTGCTTTATTTACAACTTGGGTCTTTTACAATTTTGTCAGACTTTTGCAACGTTTCATATTACTATTTACAAATTACGATTGCAATTGGTGAATTCGAGTAATGGTATATACAATGATGTGAGCTGAGAGTTTTCACATACATGTAACACAGATGTTGAATATTAAAATATGACACCAACTTGATAGTTATACTTACATGAACACTGTATGTACAATGAGAAGGGGTATTAGGAATTTACATTATATGAGTAGAACCCATCTTGTAATGGGACTATATACAATGCGATACCAATTATAGATTTATATTTACATGAATACAGTATGTACAATGAGATGGGATAAAAGGGTTTTTACAATAAAAATTAGGATAGATGTTTTATTTGGACTATTAGCAGTATTGCACCAACAAGATAGTTATAAATGACATATATATGGTAAATACAATCATGTGAGCTGACTATGGTGTAGAAGAGACAGGATGACAATAATAATGTTAATTGGATTATTTACAGTATGTTCCAGTTAAATAGTTGTTCTTATATACAGCGGGTGTGTACAATCGACATCCTTATTTGGTCAGTTAGGGAGTGGGGAGGGTGTCGACGAGGGCTCACCATGATATTGAATTGCCATTACGATATGATTTATAGACTGACTGGGGTGTTAGGGGTGCGGGTGAGGTATTGGGCGTGGGGTGGGTGTTGGGGAGTGGTGGTTGCTGTCGTAGTTCTCTTGGAGGCATCGCCTCAGGTTGAGGGTAGGGATCGGTAAAGGTGGTAAGGTGTCTGGATGAAGTGTGGGTAAGGGGGAGGTGGGCCGTTGAGTAGGTGGTTTAGGAAGGGGTGATCCCGGTCCAGGGCTCGTCGATAGGTGCGCTGAAATTGGTTGAGGAGATAGGAGTCGAGATTTGGGAAGGGAAAGATGTCGTGTAGGTCTGAGGTGGGATAGCGGAATGGGAGCCGGAGGGCGTGGCGTACGATGCGTCGTTCTATGGAGAGGAAGGGGTGATAGAGGTTAGGGTTGGATTTGGCTATGACTGCCCAGATGGTGAGTCCATAGGTTATGGGTGGTTGGAGAAAGGATTTGTATGTGTGGAGGAGGAAGGAGGATTTGAGACCCCACCGTGTGCTGGCTAGGCGCCGTACCAGTCGGGCACGATTGGCTGTCTTGGATTTGAGGTGTTGGAAGTGGGAACAGAAGGTTAGGTGTTGGTCAAAGATGATGCCGAGGTATTTTAGGTTGGGTTGGGTGTAGATGCGTGTGTCCCGGACATAGAGGTTGAGGTGCCTGGGATTGCAGGTGATGCTGAATTTACCGCGGTTGCGGCTGAAGAGGATGGCTCGGGTCTTATCGGGGTTTACTTTCAGGTGCCACCGGTCGCACCAGGAAAGGAAGGTGTCGAGGTAAGGTTGGATGGTTCGCTTGATGGCTTGGACTGAGTATAGGGGCCAGGATTGCTGTATCATCTGCAAACTGTAGGAGCTGGGTGGGAGCAGGGGGTTGAGGGATATCTGCCACAAATAGGATAAAGAGTAGTGGAGAGAGGGGTGATCCCTGGGGGACTCCTAGAGTGAGAGGAAAGGGTGGGGAGAGTTGATTGTTTATGGATGTCTCGGTGGTGCGGTTGGTTAGGTATGAAGATATCAGACGGATGTAGGAGAAGGCAAAGAACCTTAGTTTGAAGAGGAGCGCTGGGTGCCAGATGGAGTCTAAGGCTAGTTGGAAGTCGAAGGTGATTAGGAGCGTGGGACGGGCGCGGTTAGTTATTGGATGTGGTTTGGATGAGACGGAGGAGTTGGTCTTCGGTGGAAAGTTTTGGCCGGAAACCGAATTGTGAGGGGGGAAGCAGATGGTTGGATTGCAGGTGGGAGTGGAGGTGGCGGACCAGGATTTTATCCAGGATTTTGGCTAGGATTGTGATTGGGGTTATGGGACGGTAGGAATAGAGTTCGGAGGGGGGTTTACCAGATTTAGGGAACAGGAGCATTGTGGTATGTTTCCGTGGAGTGGGATAGAATCCTGTGTGAAGGATGAAGGTGTAGAGGTCGGCCAGTAGCTTGAGGAGGGAAAGCGGGGCATGTCGAATGTGGAGGTAACGGGTTTTATCGGGACCGGGCGCTGTGTAACGGGATTTGGACAGAACTGATTGGATTTCGGTAGGTGTTATGGGGGTGTCAAGGGGGTTGTGGGAGAGGGTGTGGTTGTTTGATGTGGTGAGTTGGGGGGGGAGGCTAAGGAAAGATGTAGTGGAGTATCGGTGTTGTCGAAGTTGGAGTCAAGGTGGGAATTAAAGCGGTGGGTGAAATGCTCGGCAAAGATTTCCAGTTTCTCATCAGTGTTGGCTGGAGCTACGCCATATTGGATTATCGGGTATTTAGGGGTGGATTTAGTCCCGAGTAGGGTATTGAGTTTTCGCCAGAATTTGGTAGTGTGGGTGTGGAGCGAGTTCAGGTTGGTGCAGGTTTGGGCCCAGGTGCGGCGGGAGTGTGCAGTAAGATAGTTCCTAATAGTTCTGAGGATTTTTCGGTGTAGGCGAAGGAAGTAGGGGTCCCGGGTAGTCGTGAATTCTCGAAGGTAGGATTGAGAGAGTTTCTGTAGGTGGAGAAAGCGGGGGGGCAGTCTTGGCTGGGATGGGGAGTGTAGGGTAGTGGGGATACTGGATTCTGAGGCAGAGGTTATGGCGTTGAGGATGAACGTGTTGAGGATATCGACTGAAGTTTGATCAGTGAGGGGGAGAGGAGGGTTCTCTAGGGCTTGGTTTACATTGGTTTGGTAGGATGGCCAGTCAGCTTTGGCGAAATTGGGGATGGGAGTTGGAGGAGGGGGAATTGGGTGGGGATTTGAGGATGGGATTTGAAGGAGGACTGGGAGGTGGTCGCTTCCAATACTGGGGAGTAATTGGATGTTGAGTATGTGGGCTAGTGAGTTGTGAGCTATTATGGCGTCAGGGGTGGTATTGGAGGCAGGGCGAGTGTGGCCGGGTATAGGGATAAGGGAGCAGTCTCTGTCACTTAGGAGGTTTTGGAGGTTGTTCATTTCACGGCGGGATCTGAAGGTGAGGTTGAGGTCGGGTAATAGTAAGAAGTGGGGAAAGGTGTCACTCAGGTAGGTTAATGAAATCTAGGGGGAGGGGGAAGTGGTACCGGTGGTGGATGGTGGCTAGGTGTAGGATTTGGGAGCAGAAGTTCACTGTGATGGCTAGTGATTCTGGGAAAGAGAGGGGGTGTGGAGGAGTGTGGGTGCGAATGGGGAGGGATGTGCGGGTGGCTATTGCGGAACGTCCTTGGCCCATGTCGAGTGGGTGGTCTGCTCTGTGAATGGTGAAGCCGGGGAGGTGGGCGGATTGATACGGGCGGAGCATGGTTTCATTTAGGAGGATGGCGTGGGAGGGGTATTGAGTGGTGAGGGCTTTGAGGCGTAGGCGTTTGGAGTGAAAGGACTGGATGTTAAGGAAGATGATGGAGATGGGGTGGGGAGGCCGGGTTCTTCGTGTGGGGGCTGGGTTCATGGTTAAACTAGGGTCTCAAGACGGGTGAAGTGGAAGTGGGTGTTAAGGCCGGAGTGGGAGGTCTGGAAATGAACATTCAGAGTCTGGTTGGCGGCAGCCTGGAGTTGGGATAGGACTAGGGGGCGGTGGTAGCGGTGAATATTAAGGAGGGAGATGGTTAGAAAATGGATGATATCTTCGAGCGTTGGGGGTGGGAAGAGGGATTGGGATGGTTGGGTGGGAGCGTCAATTGTTCGGACCGGGGCGACCAGCTCAGGGTGGTTGTCAGGTGGTTGGGGGCGGGCTTTGCACGTAAGGGAGTATGTGGGGTGAGATTCTCTGCAGGTGTTGCATTTGTGGGGGAGGAGGACGTTGGGGCATTGGGTGGTGGTGTAGGACTGCGAGCAGTGGCTGCACACTGGATGTTCGGCGGTGCAGTGCGCAGTATCGTGTTTATTGTATGATAGCCAGCGCTTGCATCGGAGGGGTTGGGGGTCGGGGTCGGGGGCGCGGGAGTGTTCCACCCGGTGGTGATGCCTAAATATGGATACCCCACACTCCAGTATGCGATCAACATCCTGGGGAGTGGGGAGGAGGATTCGGACCATGAAGGTTGGGCCCGAGGAGTTCTTGATCCGAAAGGCCTTCCTCGTTTAACTCTTGTACGATGGTATCTTCTGAGATATCGGGGTCTACCCCACGGATGACACAACTGAAGAGACTGTGACGGGGGGTGGGGGTGGAGTTTTGGTTGTGGGCGGGGACAGGGGCTTGAGGGGAGATGCTGAACCAAAGTGGGCTGACCCAACTGAGCTGGTGAGTCTTCGTGTGGCGTCCTCCCCGTTGATTTTGATAATTACCCCATTGCTGGTGGGGCGGATATCGGCTATTTCCTCCCTCTTGAAATTAAACTGGAGAAGTTTGAGGAATACTTTTTGGGGGTTTCGATACTTGGGGGATGGTTTCAGGAGGAGGAAAGTGTGGGTGCCAGATGGAGCTTTCTGGAGGGTCCTGGGGTTGGTAATAGGTCGCCGGGCTCCTGAGAGCGAAGGGAATTCTTTGTTTGAAGAGGTGTTGGGTGGTGGAGGGTGAGAGGTGCTGGAGAAGATGGTGTTTGAAGGAACTTGATTGCTGCGCTGTCGGTGATGAGAACTTTCTGTCTGCTGGCGGAGTTCTCGGCGGGGCTGGTGTTGTGGTGCTTTGCCACTACTCGTGAAGAATCCCTTGTTGGAGCAGGCGATATTGGTAGATGGTGCGATGGCGAGAGCGGTGGCTGGTCAGTTGACGGGCAAATTACTGCTTGAGAGTGAGCCAGACTGTAAAGCAGGTAGTCCGTCGAAGCCTGGGTAACGGTGGTTGTGGCAGTAGTAGAGGTGGTGCAGGTGGTTGTGGCAGTGTTATGAAACATATTGAAGATCACAGTTCACCAAACTACACAAATACACTGGACTGTTCCACTCTTATCACAACGGGGAAATATATTCCCGAGTACTTGTAGCTCGTTTCAGAGCGTCTGTGGGGGTTGGTACCCCTGATGGTCCTAGGGTGAGCCCGGGAGGGTGACCTTGTGCTGCCCTCTGTAGGTACTTACACCAAACACTACAAGTCTTGGGGTGATACCCCACGAGAGGCCGCTCAGTCCACCTGTCTGATTGCAGTTTAAGTCCTCTGCGGAACCGCGTCAGCTTGCGGTGTAGATGCCCTCGTTGCTCATAGAAGTAAAAACATCACTCACCGAAAGCTTACCAATTTTCCCACTGAGCTTCACTGAAGGCGGCCGTATAACACGATCGACGATGACGATTGATGCCGTGGAGGCCACTGCGTAGGCCACTTGGAGCCACTTGTCCCGAATGGTGTTATAAATTTATTCGTTCGGGACAAATATTTCAGGTTTCCTATGGGAATCAACATCTACATCATATGTTGTCTTCTCTGGGGTTGTTGCACAACTGCAAGGCTTGGCCTGTCATCAGAGTGTAAGCCATCATACCTGGTGTGTGTCTGCGGGTGCTGTTGTCTGCTCAGAGTTCTTTGTTTGCATCTGAGGCTGGTATAAGTGTTGAAAGCAATTGCAGTTACTCTCCAACTGACTTGCTAGGCCTAACGTTAGAGAAGATTTTCTGTCAGAGTTATCTCCCTTAGCCTTTAGCAGTCCCTTGCCACATCTGCAAGGCAGTAGCTCCAGTTGAATTTATGTGTCATTTCCTACACAATGGCTTCAACAAGCCCCCTAAGGGTGAACTACTCTGCCCATAGCCATTGGTTCTCCCTTAGTTTGTCAGGTTTGGTAACAGCCGTCCAACCCTCGGCCAGTTACAGCTAGTACCACCTACTGTCGCATATGGTAGCAGGATGTACCTGACAAGAAATGATTTTACAGAGATTTAAAAACATTTTCATTTTTATAATGGAAATTTGCAAGTAATATATACTGTATAATCAATTGTACTTTTATATATATATATCAATTACGGCTATCTACTTTGAAATGCATCACTGATTGATGTTGTGACTTCACCGTTCGAGTGAATGCGAACCTACTTACTTGTGAGGCTGATGGTAGCGCCATCTCTGAACAGCATTTATGCACTAAGTCGGCGTCTGTACCTGTATTGTCAAAATAAATCTCATGAGCACACGCGCATAATATAAAACTTTGAAGAAAACATGTTGCAGAACATCAATATATTTATGCAATCAGTGAACACAAACTTTGCTAACAGTGTATCTACATAAGATATGTGACAGCATCCTTGCTGCCAAGAAACTTAAAATGTGGTGACTCGGACATAAGAGTTGTGCTGTTCCCATAAATTGATGGGAGTTATTTTCATACAAATTCAAGAAGGGTCTGTATTTTCTGTGCTGAGTGAATACCTGATTGTTTGTTGGGCCCGAGAGGGATTTTGAAATTATTCTGTGAGTGCATCAAATACCTGATTTTTATATTTTTAAAGAGCAGAAAAATGTCTTAGACCCTCCATGTAGTATAATATTGGCTTGTAAGAGACCTCTGGTGCCACTTTTGGTGTTTGCCTGACAGAGTTAGTGGTAGATTGGCAAGGGAAGATCTGGTCTGGTAGAGTAAAACGGAATGTCGAAATTGACCTCATTCAGCTTAGAAGTGTTGAATCAAAATGCCTGCACATGGTAACTGCGGCTATATGAGTATTATTATACAAGATGAGGGGAACACTGGTAGTCGGATTGAGGAAGATGGAAAGGTGACATAAACATCCCCACCCGGAGGGGCTGGACAAGGGAAATGGATGATCATGATGTTGATGTTATTATTATTATTTTTATTATTATGTGTGTATGGGCCCAGTGGATCACGCAAAGCTCTAACGATTCTGTTTTCTGAGTTGCCATACAGTTCTCATCCTTCCTCCATGGATCCTTTTTTGTTCTTCTTTCCACTTTGCTCCAGTCTTCTTTTTCACTTCTTTCTCTGGTTGTACTTTCCATCCATTATTTTTTTTCCTATAAAGGTTTCTGTCCGCAGTTTCATCTGAGTTCATCTGGGCTTTTTCCAGATCCTTCTTCATTTCCAGTACCCATGGAATATTTTTTAGATGTTCTACGTAGGTGAGAATCTTGTGTGTCAGTGTACTTGCCGGCAGTCTGCAGACGTGCCCATAACATTTCAGACGTCTTTTGGGGATGTCTGCTGCAATGTTGGAAAGCTCTTCTGTCATTTTGCGTGACCTCAGTCTATATCCATCTTCTCTTTTTCGGGGGCCGAGAATTTTCCTCAGGATTCTTCTTTCTTCTTTTAAAATGTTTTCTAGGTCACCTTTTCCATTTAGTGTAAGTGTCTCGCTGGCATATAAGACTTCGGGCTTGATTACTGTATTATAGTATCTGATCTTTGCATGGTGGGACAAGCACTTTTTATTGTATATGCTGTGAACCCTACCGTAGGCTTTCCGAAATTTTTGTAGGTGAATTTTCTGGGCAGCCCTCTCGCCTCCCGTTGGTTCAAGTATTTCTCACAAGTACTTGAAGTATGCTACTTGGTTGATTTGCCCATATGTCGTGTTCAAATTTTGGATGTCAAGTTTTGAGCAGAAGAACTTGGTCTTTTCAAAGTAAATTTGTAGGCCAACCTTTCCAGCACATTTGCTAAGGGTTTCAATTTGTTTAACGGCTGTGACTACATCATCTGTCAATATGGCCAGGTCATCTGCAAAAGCGAGGCATGATATCTCAACACCCTCTTTGGGTCGTCCTAGTCGTATGGGGCGCCAGTATCCCATGTCTTTCAATACCTTCTCCCACTCGTGGATGACTTTGTTTAGGACAAGGTTGAAAAGAAGCGGAGATAAGCCGTCACCTTGTCGGTCGCCAGTTTTAATCGGGAATGGTTCAGAGATATCCCCCATGAATTTAACTTTGGAGATAGTGTCGCAAGCCATTGGTAAACATTGTGTTATTATGGTATAGACAGCAAATACACAAGACTGCGTACAAAGGACAGGTCTCCATTGGTTACAGACCTTCGAAATAATCACCCAAGGTTTCCACTGTGCGTACATCTTTGATCATGGACACTGGACGGCCTGGGCGAGGCAAATCGGCAGTTGATACTCTACCCCATTTAAACATCTCCGCTCACATCGCCACTGTTCTATAGGGCATGGCATGCACACCTAATGCTTCCCGTCTGACATATTTGTGCTATTTTTTGTAGAGATTTATTTGGTGTTGAGTTCTCTGAATGTTGTCTGACAATAGAGCAAATTCATCAGCAAATCCTAAACAGTTTAAACTTAATTTTTATTTGGAACTTCTAATTTTTTATATTCTTCTACTTTCTACCATTTCCTCATTACACAATAAAACCTGCCTTCAACGGACCCTTGATCAAGCGGAAATAGTTGATGGTCCTTTTAATTTAGGGTGAAAAATGTATTAAACTTTCTTCATTAAATGGAAACTGTATTATGCAAACAATGGAACTCAAAATGCCCATTTTAATGGGAAATTTCAGAGTTCTGGAGTGCAGCGTTTACAAAATTTTTAGGCATCTAGTGAAAAAGTTTGCTGTAATAGTTGATTCTGTAGCTAACAAGGAATGTGCAAATAGGTCTTCGTTCTTTTGTTTTCGAACTTGCTCGTTAATGTGTATGACTAATTGCTTGCCTGACATCAGATGGTGCTTCAATTCTTGAAAATGAAACAGTCTCTTATAGTGCATAGGCACTGCCGGTGGCTCCAAGTAGCCTATGCAGTGGCCTCCATGGTATGCCGTAGGAATGCTATTTACCAACTCGTGAGGCCAAATTAGCACACTGGGGCGAAATGCTGGCAACCAGGAATGAGTTAGCTGGAAAATTTATAAGGTCCAAAAACGGACCAACTACATAGTAAATCTCGTTAAGACTTTTCTGCAGGGGACAACAAAAATGAACGTGTTAAACAAGAAAATGTACTACTGAATATATGAATAAAAACTATCCAACAGAGATGTGGGAACATTAGATACGATTTTTTCTGACATGAAGACATTTTACATCGTGTATCCGCAGGTACAGTGAAAACCATATTTACCATTTAATGAGAGAAAATTTTAAAAGGTGTGAAAAACACGAGAGAACAAATATGAAAACATATGCACGGGGGCCAATAAAAATATCCAGGTATTATTGCAGATCACTCTCTGAAGTCTCTGAAGTAGAAGTCTTTTATTTAAGAACATTGGGTTATGAAACATTATTTTCTGGTCGGATTCTTACACAATGAATTCAGCCATCTACGATAGCGACAGAATGACTTTGGTCGCCATTTTGAAAACTTCGACCAAGTCGAATCGATAGTCGAAACTCAAAGGTGCAATTTAAACATTTGCGACCTCTGCGCGCTTAAAGATGCGGATGCCAGTCCACTTTCTGAAAGATTTTAATGTTGTCTTCATTAGAAAGGAATTTCACTTTTTCTGTATCCATACCTAGGCTATCACAAGACAAATATGCACCATGCTAGTCAGTTTCACATTATTATGTTCCTAATCTAGATATAGGCTACCTTATCACACGAAAAACTTTACTGTACCACTGAACATAAAATACATTTCTAACTTCTGAATGGAATACAAGCACAAATAGGCTCACTTTTTCCATAATCACGTAACTGTGGTTACGGCATTACCCGAGTTGTAAATCACGTTTCTTTCTCAAGAGTGTCAGGGCAAAAGATTATCACATTTTTGGTGTTATGTTGCAGGAAGGTGTCTGAAAATGAGGTCAGACTGAATTCAAAGCATCTAATGGATATATAATTGTGACAAACACTCCACCTTTACAATACAAATTATCTATCTTTATTTTAAGACAACATTATTATATTTTGAGACATGTTTCGTCCTCCTTTAGGACATCTTCCAGTCGATGATATGGATGGTTGGAGAGTTTTTGTAAAAGACATCAGATAATTTTTAATGAACTTTGCAGTGAATTGAATGACGTCAGTAGTGAGCCATCATGGAATGGATTTTTAAACTACCTCCCATAATCGAAGGATACGAACCTGGAAACGTAGCAAACTGCGACGAGATGGGACTATTTTTCTACACGTTAACAAATAAATAGTTGTGTTTGAAAGTTGAGAAGTGTTCGGAGCAATATTGTCCAAGGAAAGATTAACCTTTTTATTTATGTGATTTTATGTCAAGTGTAATGGGGAAATCCTTAGTGATCGGTAATGCTTCAAAGACATTGATATAAGGAGCGTGAATAATGTCACAGATCATTCAAGAATGGTTAACGGAATTTAATGGAAGAATGAAAGTTTAAACCCAGCATTTTTTTTTTGTTTTTTTTTGTTGATAATGCAACAAGTCGCCCCAACATCGAACTTTCCAATGTATGCCTTGCTTGGTTCCCTCCAAACACCATGAATGTTGCTGAACTAGTGCACTGTGGTGCAACATTAAGGATGTTAAAGTGCATATGTAAACTGTTAATGCAATCTTTGCTTCTCAGTATGAATTCTAGGTCATGCGCATCTGAACTATCTCGGTACTAGATGTACTGTTGTGGACAGACCAAGGTGTTACGAAGTTGTTACCAGAAACTGTGACAAAGTGTTACAGATAGGCAAGGTTTCCAATGAGAAAGTTACTGATAGTGAGGAAACTGAATATGAACAGCAAATGCTGCTATAGGGTTGAAGGATGACAATTTGTGTGAAGCTTCTTCCACACTTGGGGGGGAGGAGCTTGAGATCATCTGTGAAGGCCAGAAGGTAGTTGAAGAGGTATTGGGGATAAGCCATTTACTTGTCTAACACCTGTTCAGATCTTGAATCTAATTGATAATTCCCCTCTAAATTTGAATTTGGATGTGGTGTTGGTTAGAGTTGCTTTCCCAAGGTTCAAGTTCTTGTTGTCCAGTCCCAGTTCAGTGAGTGTATGGAAGAGAGACTACAGTCATATCTACTGAGTCGTAGGCCTTCTTGAAATCGACAAAGGTTGCTTCGTAGGGTAATGGGACACTTAGGTTCTTGCAGGTGAGGACGGTTTTGAGGTTCAGGATCTGTTCCTTGCATGACCTTGACTACCTGAACCCAGCTTGGTGTTCTATTCAGGAGTCCAGTTGAGCCTCTACTCTCATGAGTACTCCTTTGGAAAAGATTGTACAGGTCACCGATAGGAGGGAGGTTGCTTAATAATTATAAGGATCAGATTTGTCTTCCTTCTCTTGTAGTGGGTGGATGGTAGCCAATGTCGAATTGCTCGGTAGTTTTCTGTCACCCATATGTTGGATATGATCTAGTGGATGCTTTGGATTGACTCCTTGTATGAATGTTTCCTAAATTTTGTACTGATATAGTCTTTGTCTGCTGCTCTGTTAGATTTGAGTTCTGGAATGATCTTCCGGAATTTCCTCCTTAGTAAGCATTCTTGGGTTTGAAGTGTAGTTTCTGTCAGGTTTCTCTGAGCTGAAGAGGTTATTGAAATTCTCTGCTAGGGCTGTGGTGCAATCCTTATTTTTCAGTTTCAACTTTCCGTCTGGTCCCCAGAGTTCAAGTGTTGGGGCTAAGTAGGGGTGTGTCTGGGATTTAAAATGCCGGTAGAGGTCTCTGGTGGTGTTCCTCCGGAAGTCTTTCTCCACTTGGTTGATTATCTCCTTGTTGTTCTGCCTCTTAGAGATTCTGATAATTCTGGCTGTGATTTTCCTGGTTGTTAAGATTATTATAGTTCCATTTGAGCCATACTTGCCTGTGTTCAATTGCCTTGCACATGCTGTTGTCCACCATGGGTATTTGTTCCTTCTGATTGGCTGGGATAGTTGCAGCCACCGTATTTTGTCAGTTGCTTCTGTAGTTGTGGCCAGTCATTTTTGTTCTCGTTTTGTGTTGAAGTCGTCATTGTCTCTCACCTTGGTTTGGTTGAATCTTGAAATTCTTGACTTGTTGCTGTTGTTACATTTGTTCCTTGTGTGTGGGTTGAAATCAATTTTAATCTGAGTCGATGTCGGCACTCCTGAGTACTTTTGACAGTGCAGTAAAACATCATTACATCGTTTTTCAAGGGGGAGGGGGAAAATGACGATGGATGCGGGTGACATATAATAGGGGGAAAGCAAAATAATAAAATACGGATACTGTATTTGGGCATTTTTCATCAAATAATAATAATAATAATAATGATAATGATAATAATGCCTCCAAAGTCGGGTGCAGATCATTACAGTTGTGGCGTGGTAGGCGATCTACGCGCTTATAAAAATGCGGTTCTACCTAAGGTGAATCCTAATGCATAAATCGGTGCACACACACAGCCCCCGAACTGTCAGAATTAACCAACGAAAGTTAAAATCCCCGACCAAATCGTGACCCCTTGAACTGAAGGCCAACACGTGCTAACCATTTAGCCATGGAGCCGGACAAGCTCATAATATACATAACGGTATCATAATATTGCAATCATGATATACGCGATGAAAATAATAAGCACGACTTTTATGCCGTTTCGTTTTACTTTACCTTAATCTCATAATAATTGGAAAACCTTCAAGGTCAGTTCTCTTATACCAAATTAATTATATACGTGGATATTACGGCAATAACCTGTATTTTGGTAAAGATTCCGTAGACCCTTCACGAACGATAGGTTAAAGGTCCCACATGGCATGGTACGGACGAGGTTAGAAATTCAACATGGCACGCCTCAGACGATGTTACAGCGGGCTAATTGATGCTGCCAACTTAGGAATTAGTTTCAAGACCAAGCTATGTAGTGAAAAGATTATTGGTCCAGGTTGTAACAGCTGGGCAGGGCGCAACAGAGTGGTCAACAGGCCTCTAGCATCCCACACACAGCACAAGGTACGACGCGATTAATAACCCTGTGACTAATTAAAACGAACCCGGTGTATGCCGTGACTGTTTTAAACTGCGCGATTTTCTCATTTTCAACGAAGCTGGCGACCCTAGCCAGCCAATAGTAACACAGAAAATGGTGGCAAATTTGAGTTTTAAAGTGCCTCCATTTTAATTCTTGTAAATAAGAATACGTCTAGGGGCCGGTTAGTGGGTCGAGGAGATGCGTTGGCACGAGGAGGCTCGTAGTGATGTTGCACGTGAATAACCTGTGCACAGCACTCCAGCCTACGAGATCCTTGCTCACGACTAGCAACTCATGATCGCTCGTACATTCTCGCGTAATAGGTTGCCGCTATTATATGCTAGAGTATTCAGCTGTCCCTTTAAATTCAAAAACTTTTGCGTATATTTTTCTTACGTACAATTGATCTATGGTGGAAAATTATGGCCGAGGACAAATATTTTTTTTGACGATCAATGCGATAAAACGATAGTTAGAGGAACAATAGATGTGGGGGAATTTAACATTGGTTTATATGGAACATTTTTGGGACCGAATAAATTGAACAACGGATACGGGAAAACGACAGTTCAGGGAATGATGCATCGAGGTTCTGCTGTATCTCCTGGCTGCTCCTTCTGCTAATGGCTACGTGGTCCAGTTGGAACTCCCCTGGGATGGGGTTGGGACATCTTCATGTCTTGGCTGACCTGGGAAGGTGTTTGAAAGCTGTGGATTTAAGGACTAAGTTGTATTTGAGTTGAAATATAAATTGCAAAGGAAGGGAGACCATAAGCAAATGCAGCCTATACCATGTATAATCTGGTAAGCCTAATTTCTGATATGATTGTGCTACTGTAATTATTAATGATGTGTGTCCAGTTAATAAAATTCAGCTTAAAATCCTGTGAATGGTAATACGAAAGACGTATCTCACACAATAACAGGAATGCTTTAAAACCGAAGCATCATTTCATAGAAGAGGGAGATAGATATTATACTGATATTCCATTAACCTATTAACATGTAACAAACATTGCATTTTGTATTGAAATATAAATTCAAAGGAAGTGGGATCATAATTAAATGTAGCCTACACCATGTATAACTGGGTAGGCCTAATTTCTAATATGATTGTGCTACTGTAGTTATTAATGATGCGTCCAGTTAATGAAATTCAGCTTAAAAACCTGTGAATTATAATACAAAAGAGACATCTCGCACAATAACAAGAATGCTTTAAAACCAAGAAGAGATAGGTATTATATTAATATTCCATTAACTTACTAACATGTAGCAAACATGACATTTTGTATTAAAATATAAATTCAAAGGAAGGGGTATCATAATCACATGTAGCCTACACCTTGTATAACCTGATAGGCTTAATTTCTAATATGATTGTGCTGCTGTAATTATTAATGATATGTCCAGTTAATAAAATTCTGATATTGTGATATTCTGCATCACAAGTTGTCATTAAGAAGAGGCTCAACTTCGATGATTAATGCAATAATCTTCAAAGTCATCTATTTAAATGCTGGAATAAATATACCACCTCTGGTCTTGGACCGTTCCAATTCGTTCTTCGAAAATGTTTTTATTTTTTGCCCTTCTTTCTTAGGTTGTCGTACAGGTATTTCAAATGGAACCTCTTATTCTGTGCAAAAAGAGTACAGGAAAAAAGTGACAAACGAATAACATTATGCCCGGCACTGTTCAGAAGAGCGAAATGATGTTAACCCTGACAGTAACACCATACGTTTTTCTGACGTGTTGTGCGAATGAATGCCATCTATTCCTCTTAAGGAGGGGAGAGTTATCCCCTCCACCACCTTTATTCCTTGTTCATTCCATCTGGTAACTTTAATGTAACTTTAAATAATAGGCTTTGAGTGACACGTCTTCGAAACGTGTGGTGTAACTAAAGCGATATTTATAGACGTGTTACTGTCAGGGTTAATGCTACACACTGCTGACTTGATCATTAATGTTAACGCCACGTTAGTTAACCAGCTTGTTATAGTATTCTGTGAAATGCAATTCCTATAACGCCACATTAAAATCTTAACAAGGTGTTAACTAACACCCCGTTATCGAATTTTTAACATTGGTTGATGAAGCTAGCATTTTCAGAAGAACTTTTTTTGATAGTTTTGAAGTATTTCATGCACATCTCCCAGTAAAAATAACACAATATTTTAAAAAAATGAATACCGCAGGACCCCTACTAATGAGTGACATCATGTAAAAGGTTATTTTACTCATCTGCTTTGTAAGTATTATTATTATTATTATTATTATTATTATTATTATTATTATTATTATTATTATTATTATTATTATTATTATTATTATTATTACCTAGTTTATGCCCCGATTGGATCACTTTAATTAGTCACATTAAAGTCTAATAGTATTAAATAGTGAGCTTTTCTTCTTCTTCCGCTCCCAAAATTTCTTCATCCTGTCGGACCTGGCTGCCCTTTGGTTGTCAGTAATGGTGTACTTCCTTCGTTCAAATGTTACGAGTTTGAATCTGTTTGGTTTTCCATGTTCCTTAGAATTCTCTTCTCTTCTCTTCTCTGCCTTCAATTTGGAGCATTGATAAATTTAATTCCTCTAAATCATTTATGATCTCTGTGAACCAGGTGTTCTTTGTTTTGTTTTTCCAGAAGTAACTAAATAACTGCTTCATTAATCGGGTTTCTGGCAGTCTGAATATATGACAAAAAAAAAAAAAAAAAAAAGGCAGTTCTCCTTTTCTGGATTGTATCTATTATTGATTTGCTTTCCTGATATACCACTTCATTAGGTAATAATCTCCATTGGCCATCAACTTGGTGTTTCTCATTGATGATTGTCCTGATGATTCTTCTATCTACTTTCTGCAATTTATTGGTGGTTGTGTAACTATTTTGATGACTACCAATAAATAAAATCATGAATAAGAATATATAAATAAAATTACTCAAAAACTTAATAAAATTAATAAACATAATGAACCGAAATGTCCGTAGTATGGGCGCCAGAGTTCACCAGAATGGATCCCTTGAATTTTGATAGAGCATGATAAACTTTATATCCCAGGGCGTGTACATAATGCTGCGTACTGGTACATCTGCTGCAGGCCTTGCCTAACCTCCTGAAAATGACTAAATAGGTAGGAACTGCACCTAGGTTCATCAATAACTCCACTGATTCTAAAATAGCTAACTATATTCTTAACAAAATCCGTGCATGTGCCCCATCAACACACAAAATTATACATATAATACACACAGAAAATATTGCTGGAAGACTCCGTATTTACAACAACAACAACAAAGAAAACAGTGGGAAAATGAAAGCGAGAACTAAACTACCATTTGTAGATAGTCCGACGAACAATGTACATACATGTAGATAAATACCCTTCACTGTGTCTGTATCAATACTGCTTGCCAATTCTCATAATCAGCACTTCTAACATCACACAGATACTGTACCTCGTAATACTGTGTTCACAGACTTTAACACTTGTTACAAAGATATACATTTGAGCAACACATGCTTATCCATCCTGAACATAAATTATGGAAAGTCTGAGATAGCTTTCACCAACATATAATGCCAGGCCGCCACAAGTGCTAGAATACTTAATGCATAATCACTCCACAGTTTGTCGATCAGCCACTTTCCACGAATATAACAAGACTACGTTCCATGAACGTTTGAAGTCCAGTCCATTTCAGCCGTGTCACTCCAGTACCGCGTATCAGCACCACTTCCTTCCCGTACAGTGTGTCAGTTGTCCTTCTTGTCCACACCGAGTGTCTGAAGTGGTTCACTTCCGTACTGATGTCGAAGTTTATATCAACATCCGCTTCTCCCTTCCTGTCAGATGATACGTCTGGATTGGTCCTTGCCAGCCAATCATGAGTGATCCACCATTAAGGGTTGCCCTCAACTTTTTCATGCACCCAAGACATAAACAAATGCTGGGGTATATCACATGAGTCATAGAACTTTCCTATTACAATAACATCAACAAACACATTTCATAAGACACTGGGATGTCCGCATGAGTCATACGAATTACCCGAGTCCAAGATAGCAATGTTCTCCCACTCGTGCAAAACAAATTACTCATACTACATATGCGGATATCTCCCAGCTTACAAATATAAATGACAAAATATACAAATGAAATACTGATAATAATAATAATAATAATAATAATAATAATAATAATAATAATAATAATAATAATAATAATAATAATAATAATAATAATAAATCGAATACTGACAGTAACATCTCTAACTTCTACATACAGTGCGAGGGTGTGATATATGTACTATCACAGTTGATTTAGTCTGTTTTGTAATATTGGTTAAGAATATTTGTGTCTTATCTGGTATTTTTGTTGCAGACCTACAATGTTGGAGCAAAGTGAGGTCAGTGTATACGACCTGAAGGATCACCCTGATTTTCAGTACAGACCTGGTACTGTTGTTATCAGGGTGGCCAACTTTGAAGGGGAGGATGCTAATTGCACTGCAGGGCAGGTGCTGGATAACTATCCTGAAGGAAAAGTGAGTAGTAAGATACTTGGTAAATACTCAGTTTACAAAATAACATTGCAGTACCATACGACAATGATAGTTTTAAGTAAATAATATGAAGACTTATCGATAAAAATGTAAGAGGGCTCTGAAAAGTAAGGTAACACAGTTTTTCTCGTGAGATATTTGTAAGAAAATAAAGTTGTATTGTGTCTCTGGAAATAATATTGCTCTGAAGAGATAAATACCTGAGAGTGAGGAATGCCTGTAGCTTTTATACAGAATACAGCAGAGCCTCAATTCTCCATCTCTTGGAGGGACCATAGAAAAAACAAAAATCTTGTGTATAAATTACATGAGTTACGGATCTGAATACTTCAGATTCAGTTTCACTGGGGAATCTTAGTCACTTTCCCCTGAAAACGTTTCAGGTCAGCAACTTTGATCAGCAAAGCTCATCAAACAATGCTACTAAGCAGCACCAAGGCAAGCAACAATCAATCACAAGTAGTTTTTTAGTTCTCTAATAAAATAAAGCTCATCCAATAACAAAGTGCCTAACACGATTGTGAAATCTTTTCTTAAAAAAAAAAAATCATTTTCCTGTGTTATTTGGTTGCCAGCATCAGTAAGTTTCTGTAAGTCTTGTTTTGAAGCGATTTTGCGATATCTTTACGAATCATATGTTTCTGGTTAAGAAAATATGGATATTATGTTTGCGAATTAAAGCGATAAGGCCATTTTAAAGCGAAATTCATTTATTTCACGATAAGCGCGATATTACAGTGAAATAAATTACCATTAGGCCTACTCAACCTTTAATGATCATGTTGTACTTTAGAATATGATTTCAGGTGCAAGTATCGATTCTCAAAAATTATCGAATGCATTATATTCGATTCTCTAATCACAAGCCACAAATTGGAAACGAAATAAGTAATCAAAACTCATGAAATTTCAGTTTGTTCCTGGCCTTGAGCTCAGCTGCTGCACAAGCCTGTAGAGGTTGAAAATGATACTGCACATATAAAATGATTGTGTTTTTTATAAGGACATTTTAATGTAAAAATCCCCATCTTATATTTGGACCACTTTGGTAATATCCCAAGACTTTCCATGGTTTTTAGCACGTTGTAAGCAAGTGACTCCCGGTTTTTCGTCGTTTCTCCCGATCTCCCAGACCTATCCCCCAATATTGAGAGCACAGTCATTTTTGTATTATTTTAAACTCCCGCCCATTTCCTTGTTCAATCTATATGGCTGAGAATGGCTGCTCGATAGTAGTTATAAATAACCACAACTGGAGGGGCAGTATTGGGGTCTATAATAATATTGGTCTATAATACAGTCAAATAGCTTAATAATAGGAAATAAAAGTCACAAGGAAGTAACCTAACTTCTAAAGTGGCACGCCATAGACATCTACCTGCAGCAGGACCTGCGTCAGTACTCACATTACGTCCTGTAGGAATGCTTCTATTTTGTATGTTTTAATTATTTGTTGCTCAAAATGTCAAAGCAGAAATGATGCAGTGTTTAAAAGTGTTTATAGGGAAGATTTTCCATGTTTGAGTCCAGGAAGGGACATTTCGTACTATATGATTTTTCAGTTGCACATGGCAGGAAGTGCAATATACTCAAACATGTGCAAGTGAAGAAACAAATATAAGGAGCAAGGTACCTACACTACTAGGTAGGCTACTCCAGCGGTTGAAGCTCCCATTGGCTGGAGTGCTATGACGTCACACGGTATGAAGGATAGCAGATAGGGTACACAGTGGCAGTGCAGTACAGCAAGCCTGTTAATTATTACAACTGTGAAACATCTTCCCAACCTTTCATCAAAAAATAATCTGTTATAGTCCACTTCGATAAGTACCGGTACTTCCAGTAGATTTTAAAGCAAGCTGCGTGAAAATACGTTAAATTTCGTCACATGCTGAGCAGCTAGAACAACTATCAAATACATGAGATATAATATGATAAGAAATAAAATTTTGTCATGCAGCTCAAGATGATTAATTTCTTTCCTGATGAAGTAAACATTTAGATAAAATGGCATAGGAAAATGTGCATCATATCGACATCTTTATGGAATTGTATTAAAATATTTAAACTTACCTGTCAGGAGACTTAATTTAGTTGATGAACCAGCTCAAAACTTAGCCTTCTTATTGGCATATTTTCTCAGTGCTACCTCCTTATTCTTGGCATTTAAATGCCATATCCTAATAAATACTGGAAGTTTTAACTTCATAATAGAAATAAATCTGTCTGGCCAGGTTCTCCTGCCATGGTAACGGAGTAGACCATGCAGCCAGCGACTCCATGCCAAATGTCAGGCGGCGGTTAATTAACCTGGCTCCCGTGGGGGCGTCGACGGCTTCGGGCAGAGGAACTGCCCCCAGGGAGGGTGATGGCCCTCAGTGGAGGAAATGCCACTGGAACCCATCTTGTTGGAGGGCTGCAGCTTCAACAGAACTGACTTGAGGCCAAAGAGGACTTCACGTGCCAAAAGGGCTCAAGATCAGATAGTCGCATGCGGAGCTGGAACAGCAGTACGGATGTGATACTATGATGCGGAAGGCAACGGAAAACCACCGCATTATGAATTATTCCTAATACAATCGACATGGCTGAAAACGCAAGAAACACGGCCCTCAGTCCCCGGTAGACCTTAGATGTTACAAGTGATTATTTTCATATTGACTGGTCAGAGGGCACTTAGAATCTCTGGATCAGCTATCAAGACTGCGACATGGAATGCAAGAAGTATGTTTGAAATAGGAAGGATTGGTAATACCATCCATGAAATGAAGAGGATGCACTTAGACATCCTGGGAATCAGCGAGATGCGTTGGCCAGGTTCAGGACAGTGTACTGTAGGCCAGCACACTGTGTACTATGCTGGAAATGATGACACCAATCACCGTCAAGGGTTGGCTGTTATCGTGTTGCAAGCTATAAACCGTGCCGTGTAAAACTTTTTACCATACTCGGACAGACTAGCCCTACTGCAGCTCCAGGCCAGTCCAGTTAATGTCAACATCATACAAGTGTACGCACCCACAGCTGACAAAGATGATGTTGAGGTGGAGGAATTCTACAGTGAGGTCAAAAGTGTGTTGGACATCACAAAAATCATGAGATGAACATCATTCTCAAAGACTTCAGTGCGAAGATAGGAAAAGGCAGTCAGTAACATGGTCGGATAATTGGGTCTGGACTTTAAGAAATGAGTGGGGCAGTTGGCTAGTGCAGTTCAGCCAGGAAGAACATCTTTTCATGCTTAATACTTGGTTCGAACTACCAGCCAGGCGACTCTACACCTGGAAGTCGCCTCAAGGTACCGCAGAACACATCGTCTGAAACCAGATAGATTTCATTCTGGTGAACCAGCGCTTCCACAACAGTTTCAAATCAGTTGAAACCTATCCTGGAACAAACATCGGATCAGACCATAACCCTGTGGTAGCATGCATCCAACTGCGCCTCAAGACAACTCGTAAGGCCATGAGACCTGCCAGGATAGACATCAGCAAGATCAAGAATGAAAAGATTCGTAAGAGGATTCAACATGACCTATCGAAAGGTTTTGATAAGATGAAGAACTTTGATATAGGTATAGAAGTCTTGTGGACAGAAATGAAACAGATTCTCACAGGCACAGGGAACAACATTTAACACGTGATAAAAAGATCAAGAAACAACCATGGATGACTGATGGGATACTGGAACTCACGGATGAGCGGCGGAAATGGAAAAACCGAGCGATAAATAAATACAACCAAGTACACAAAGAAATTAAGAGGAAGATTGTGGCTGCAAAAGAACAGTGGATGACAAAAAGATGTTAAGAGGTAGAATTCCTGCAGCAAAAGAATGACACTTTTAATCTACACAAAAAATAAAGGTGTGCCTTGGGTTATATCATAATAGAGGGTGTCATGTTCTGTTGGATAAGAACAACCGCATTGTGATTGACATCACTGACAAACTCAGGGTCTGGAAGTCATATGTAGAAGAACTGTTCAACGATGATCGACCTAATGAACATGGTGTGAACGAGGCGAACACAGGCCCTGCCATTTTGAAGGACGAGGTGAGGCGTGTCATCTGCCAAACAAAGAATAGAAAGGGCCCTGGACGTGAATGAAGTGCATGCAGAACGCCTCACACACCTGGATGACAATGCTATCAATATTCTGACAGAGCTATTCAACAAAATCTACTCAACTGGAATAATCCTAGAAGACGGCTTAGGTCAAATACTTTAATACACCAATACCAAACAGTTTGGCGTTTCCAGCGAGAAAGTCGATAGTGCTGCTACCTGCATGGCTTGGTGTGAAGAACAATTTAATAGCACATTGCCACTTGTATGATTCTTGGCGCACTGGCGTGTTTATAATTATTTATTAGCGTGTTTCACTAAATAGTTTAATTGCAGTTTACTAATGCAAGTATTATGGCTGCCGTCACTTGTACAGTTTATAATTGCAGCAATTACGGCATTGCAAACTTTTCGAAGTCATATGGTTGGCAAGCCAAATGAGCTTTACATATGTAAGGATTGTTTTAATGCTTATGTTAATAAGTATTTCAATGTAATGATTAATTGTTTTTAAAGAAACAAAATGTAGAAGATAGAAGGGAAAAGTACGAGTAATAAAGGCAAAGAAAGTAATGCACTTGTAACTTGCATTAAGTGACTTTGTTTGTAGAAAAAGCGTGGTGATGGTATTGTTAGAGGAAGTACAGCTCTCCTCTATTAACCATCCTCTATTAATATTAATCAGAAAGAACATAGAAGAGGTCTGACACTGCGAATGAAGGTATCGGCAAAAGAAAGCGAAGGACCATGAAGGGGGTGAAAATGAAAGACTCCCTAGCCCTTGCAAACCGTGTAGGAAAATAACAAAAATTGACCAAGAGAGGTCATATAAGAAAGTTGAATGTGAAGAGCCTGACACTATTAAGTGGAAACAATGTCATACTCAGCTTAATGAACCGTGGTCGCCAACACATGCTCCCAACTTGAGTCCCCCTGGTTCCCATTTTCGTTGCCTTTTACGACAGGCAGGAGATGCCATGGATGTTATTCTATCACCCCCACCCACAGGGGTGGCATCCATCGTATCCAAACCTCTCGTAAAAGGCGATTAAAAAGGGATCAGGGAATCTTCAACTTGGGAGTGTGAGTTGGCGACCATGGTTCCCTTTATTGAGTCTGGCATTGCTTCCACTTCCTTCACCCTTACTATACGTCATTCCTTGGTCAACTCTTGTTCTTTTTTGACTCTTACAAGTTCTAGGGAGTCTTTCATTTTCTCGCCCTTCATGGCCTTTCCCCTTGTATGGCCGATACCTTCATTTTTAGAAGTGTTGGGCATCTTCCATTTCTTCCTTCTTGCTAGAGGTAACAAAAGATGGTTGTTCAGTTATACTTCTTCTTAAAAGAGTAATCAGAACCACCACCACCTTCTGCAGATGCATTCTACCGCTTCCGCCAGCAGGGGTTGTATATAATAAATATATAAAACATATCAAACATCAATGGCCACAAGTTATTTAAATATGTAGTTCTTATAAATTCTTGCGTTGCTTTGGCCTTTGTCACTTTCATTCCACAATTACAGTTTCTCATTTCCTAAACCTTAAAAAAACATGCAGGTTGCTATGTTATCCTCTGCGTCGGGTGCTTTGGCTGAATGTTCAGCATACTCACCCTTGTTTCAGGGAGAGGGGCGTAAAACAAATATTATTATTATTATTATTGTTATTATTATTATTATTATTAGTAGTAGTAGTAGTGGTAGTAGTAGTACCGGGCGAGTTGGCCGTGGGGTTTGGAGTGCGTCGTTGTGAGCTTGCATTCGGTGGGTTCGAACCCCAATATTGGCAGCCCTCAAGATGGCTGTACCTTAATTAAGGCCACGGCCGCTTCCTTCCAATTCCTAGCCCTTTCCTACCCCACCGCCACCATAAGACATATCTGTGTTGGTGTAACGTAGAGCAAATTGTAAGTAGGAATAGTAGTAGTAGTAGTAGTAGTAGTAGTAGTGGTAGTAGTACTCATTTTAGAGGACCGGCTGTCAGGGAATTTTAATCGCGTCCCTTAATCCACGTAGCTCGGGGGCTGTGTATTTTTGTTCGTTTTTACACACATCAAACGACAAATCACCACTCCAAGTTCAATAGTTCCATTCGCTTGATTGCGGCCAGTATCCAGTATTCGGGAGATAGTGGGTTTGAACCTCACTGCTGGCAGCCCTGAAGATGGTTTTCCGTGGTTTCCCATTTCTACACCAGGCAAATGCTAGGGCTGTACCTTAACTAAGACCACGGCCGGTGTCCTTTCCTGCTCCATCGTCACTATAAGACATCTTTGTCAATGCGACGTAAAGCAACTTGTTAAAAAAAAAAACACACACCGAAACAGGCATTAGTGAAAACATACTTCCACATAAGTTTGACGACAGGAAAGGCATCCGGTCGTAAAACTAGGCTAAATTAATTGAAAGTGCTGGTCTCAGTCTCAAGTATCTGGGAAAAAGCCAGAGAGGTTGGGTGGATTATCAAAAGAATTCGGCTTTTAATTTTTAAGACCTAGCGAAAGGTACGGCTAGTATAATGATAACTGAAACACAGTTGGGATTCAGGAATGGTCTTGGGACTAGAGATGCACTTTTCTGTATTTAAGTATTTGTCCAACGTTGCTTGGAAATGAACAAGGATGTCTATGCATGTTTTATAGACTACGAAAAGGCATTTGACAAAGTCCAGCACAGGAAGTTGATGGAAATTCTGCAGAACATCGGACTTGACTGTGATTTTCGGATTATTGCCAACTTGTACTGGGGTCAGAAAGCAGCAGTCAAGATTGAGGAAAACCTGTCAGAAGAAATAGACATCCGCCGTGGCGTTCGATAAGGCTACGTATTATCTCCTGTACTCTTCAACATTTACTCAGAGGCTATCCTTGCAGAAGTTCTGGAAGAACCGTCTACCATAGGCATCATTATCAACGGAGAGCGTCTAAACAACCTATGTTATGCTGACGACATGGTATTGCTAGCAGACAACGCAGAAGAGCTTCAAGTATTATTGAACAAAGTGAATGTTGCTTGCAACAACAAAGGACTGAAGATAAACATTAAGAAAACCCAGTTCATGGTCGTCAGTAAACGGCAAGATGTCAATGTGCAGCTCACTCTCGACAATGAACCCATCGCTACGGTTCACCAATACCAGTATCTAGGATGTTACCTCAACCAAAAATGGGACTGCGGCCAAGAAATACGGGTCCGTATTGAACATGCGAGAAGCATCTTCATGCAGATGAAGAAACTGCTCAACAGCCGCAACCTACAGCTAAAGCTAAGGCTCCGTCTGGCCTGTGCCTACATCTTTCCCATGTTACCTTATGGAATGGAAGGCTGGACACTTACTCAAGCCCTCTGCAGAAGACTGGAAGCATTCGAAATGTGGGTGTACAGACATATGCTTTGCATTTCGTGGACAGACAGAATCTTGGATTCTGAGGTGTTGGATCGACTTGGAAAGAAGACTGAAGTCATGCTGACCATTAAAAGGTGGAAGCTGGAATACTTCGGCCATATAATGTGGAATGATAAGTACAGAATCCTGCAGCTTGTTATAGAAGGAAGAAGAGAAGGACATAGGAGTCCTGATAGACGACGAATTCTATGGATGAAGAACCTCGTAGACTGGTATGGGTTGGACACGATGTCTGTTCTGTGTCACTGCATCCAAATTCAAGATCGCCTTGTTGACCACCAACCGTTGCTACAAGATGGCACATAAGGAAGTAGAATAGAAATAAGAGTTTACATTACAATTTTGCATCTGGATACAGTCACTGTGAAACACACCAAATATCGTTTTGAACTGGGCTATGTTTCGTAATCACTCATGACTAGGATGTGTGAGGCCCCCTTTGGAAATAACCGAAATCCAGTCACAGGTCTCTCCTTGTGGCACTAAGAGTTTCATCAATCGAGCGACACTTGAAAGCCACGTAACCCACGAGGTTTTTAGGGAATTTTGGGTGACATCCTCCCCTCGTATCAATTGACTAGAACTCTCCTCCCTTAACAACTCTGTTTCAACGTCCTGGACAAACATTTCAGTCTCTGAAGACTCGTCAAGAATGTCAATGCACAGCTCATTTGTGACAAAGTCCTTTAAATTTTCTTCGGACTCAGGCTCCACAAGACTCGTTGATGGGCCATTGAAGTTTTCCCTGACCGACATGCTTCCAGATAAAGGAATTGAATTAGCATTTCCTGACAATAACAGCAACCTAATTTGATTTCTCACTTCAAATGGAGTTGGGTTGTTATAAAAAGTTCACAAATACGAGAGAAAAAGTTCTCCAAACAATGTTAGTATGTAAGAAATACCTTGGACTTTTCAGTAATGACTTACTTGAAATTACAAATCCCTTCTGAAAAGGTAGTAGACTGTTTCTTTTTCCAACTGTTACTTGGGAGTTAATGTCCAGAAATCTTTTCAGGGTCCTTTCTTGGCTGTGAAAATTAAGTCCCTAGCCACTTCTGAGTGGAGATTTATGGTCCTTGGGGATTCTAGTATTTAATAAATCGAATAAGTCATTAACCAACTCGAAGACCTCACTTTCTTGGTCTTTATGCAGGAAGTATTTAACTGCCTTAACAGCACGCTGAGAAAACAGCTGTGGGACTAATCGTACATTTTGACGAGAACGTCCAGTTGCACTCAGGTGAACATCATTGAATATGATACGTTGATGTTAGATCCCCACTTTGGTGTGCAAACAATTCTTGTATCAAACGACAACTTGCTTTAGTTCCGTCGGGCAGCACAAGACCTTCATCTAAGAAGTGGTTCATCAAAAACTTGAGCCACATCACAGAAAACCCACGGGATTATAAAAGAAAGTGTTGGCCATATTTAAATGCAGCTCTTTCCGCACTTTAGCGTTTTTTCTTCCCATATCACATGTTACGGCAACCACATTAATGTGGCAAGCTTCAATGTTTGTAATAATGTCCTGCAGAAGTGATAATACACAGGTTGTTTCCATCGAGAAAACAAACCTCGAACCATGGTCCATGACTACAAAGGCGCTCCTGTAGGGACTCATTATTACATCATTCGTTGAATCATAACAAATACGAGAGTCAATATTAATCTCATCAAAACTCAGGACAGCATATTTTTCTAGTCCTCGAAAATTTACTGCACGAGACTTTAAGAAACCAAGCACTTCCTTCAAAAATACCAGTTCTGCTTTTTAGTTTTTCTATCCACTTCTGCAATGTTGATCTAGCAGGTAAAAGTGTGTTTCTCTTTCTATGGTACGCATAAGCCTCCCGTAATGTCTTCTGAGGACCATTTCGCTCTTTTATTTCGCACTTACGAGACACTGTATCTGTTCTGGTGTAAAACATTTTGACGGTATTTTCTCTTCCGTTTTTCTGATAACATTTTGTGTCACTTTGGGTGGTGATGGTCGTCTAGTGACTAATAAGACATACCGGTACCTTAGACATGTACATTTTTTAAACGTGTCTTTTGTAGCTTTCAGCATCGCCAACGTAGCAGCATGCTTCCCTTTTAATGCTTCAACGTGTCTTTGAAGTTTTTCTATTTCTTCGTCCTTATTATCTTCAATTCTGTCAGTAATAGTTGACTATTCGAGTTTCCTCTTCTTAGGGAATAATGTAGTGAGAGTACATCGCCCGTTTTCTGATATTTTAGCCTTTGTGTCGTATATCTCGTTCAGCGGAGACCTGTGGAATGCGAATACATACGTGTTTTAGAACAGTGTTCTGGACACCACTAGGCCAAAGTTTTCAAAGCAGCTTATACCATTAGATTAGAGGACAGATATGTGAGTAAATGGTCTCGAGAGCCAAGGATAACAGTTGAGAGAATTCGTCGTGCTGACCACACAACACCTCGTAATCTGCAGGTCTTCAGGCTGAACAGCGGTCGCTTGGTAGGCCAAGGCCCTTCCAGGGCTGTTGTGCCATGGGGTTTGGTTTGGGATATGGAAGTAAAAAAAAACATACCTGTGACGTAGTTTCACTTGTACTAGGTCCTTCCGCAGTAAAACCTCCACACCAGTTGGGAATAAATTGAGTTGGTACAGCATCTGGGTGTAGTATTTTCTTGGTGGGCAAACCTAAAAGCTCATTTTTTATATCTCGCTTGTAATCTGTTGGAAGGAAATGAACAGAACACACACGAGAATTGTCCGGATTAAACTTATCAGTTCGCTTACAGAGAGAAATCCACAAACCCTTTAACTCGTCATTTTTTGGGAGCCTGTGATACATAACACCGGTACATTTAAATCCGTAATTACAACACTGTGCCGCAGTACAATAAATACGACTTTTTACGTTTCCACTCATTACACTGCACATGTTCACACCAGACCAAAGCATAAAGCAGAACTAACTGGAAAGATCGGTAGTAGAAACACATGTTTGGTCATCAGGACAGGCGAGTGCTGTCTTCATACCATGTGACGTCACGCAGAAGGCGGCCAGGGAGAGAAACAAGTGAGCGCGATGCGAGAAGACACCCCCCTGCATAAGGAGAGTGTCCAGTGTGTATAAAGAAACCGGAAACTGAATTGTTCATGTAAAAACCAAGATGTAAATCCTGTGGTGAATGCCGAGGCTTTATTTACGTCACTCATCGTAGAATGCAACCTGCCTGTAAAGTGTGCCGACAATACGGTGGCTTTGTTTTGCAAACCATTTCCTGATTCAGAAATCGCTAAATGATATGGGTGTGCTAGAATGAAAAGAGTGACTACACTGACTGAACAAATGTCATGGGATAGTGAAGCACTGATGCGCAGGTGTGTTGTCTGCGCACCACACGCCCCCTGTGCCAGCGGCAGTTGTATAGGACTCCTTGTGACCAGTGGCTGTGCATGTGACAGGTGTAACATGGAATGTCGTCGTTAGCTGACACCATTCGAATAGGGTATGGTGGTTGGTGCTGGACAGATGGGAAGTGCGATTTCGGAAGTGGTGTGGGAATTCGGCTTCACAAGATCAACCGTGTCCAGGGTGTATCGTGAATGGTTGAATGCGGGTGTTACCGTCCACAACAGACGAACGACCGGCCGTCCAGCCACCCTCGATGACCGTGACTGGTGACATCTGAGACGAATTGTCAATAGTGACAGACGGGCAACCGTGCAACAAATCATGGCTCAATTCAACACAGGCCGTGCTAGACACGTCTCTCAGTGACAATCCGTAGGAACATGGGTTCTATGGGGTATGGCAGCCGGCGCCGCACACAGGTGCCACTTTTAACCCAACGTCATCTGCACGACGACGCGCATTTGTCGCCAGTCACCAGGGATGGACATTGGAACAATAGCGTAACGTGATATGGTCGGACGAATCACGATTTCAACTGCACTATGCCGATGGGAGGCACCGTGTATGGCGCAGACCACATGAAGCGATGGATCTCGCCTGCCTCAAAGGTGTGATCCAGGGCGCTGGTGTGTGTGTTATGGGGTGCATTTTTCTGGTATGGAATGGGCCCCCTAGTTGTTCTGGAAGAGACTTTGAATGGTACACGGTATGTCGAGCTGCTCGGAGACCATCTCCACCCATTTTTGGCCTTCTTGCGCCCAGACGGTTCTGCAGTGTTTCAAGATGATAACACACCGCCACATCGCTCCCACGTCGCCCAGGAATAGTTCCAGGAACATGCAGTGGAGGTCCAACGACTGCCATGGCCACCCAAGAGCCCCGATATGAACCCTATCGAGCATATCTGGGATGTCCTGGAACCCAGGCTCCGTGCCATGGACCCTGCACCCACGAACAGACCAGCATTGGCAGCCGCTCTGCAAATGATTTTGTGTCAGCTGCGTCCAGAGGACTACCAGGGACTTGTCGACTCACTTCCACGGCGTCTCACTGCAGTTCGCAGGGCCAGAGGAGGCCCCACACGCTATTAGGTGACTATCCCATGACATTTGCTAAGTCAGTGTATTTTTACAGAAATGTGCATGAAAGAAAGAGAGAAAATTGCATCACATTTGCAGGTGGAATGCATTTTCTGTTTGTACTGATGGTAGCAGTAAAAGAGACTTCAAAGTATATTATATAGTTTTAACGTTTTTTGTCCTGAACTCAATAAAATTCAGTGTTGTCTACTCTCTCTGCCTAATTTAGAAGGGGATGCTACTGGAACTAACATTACCAAATTTTTGCTCTCAACTCTTCAGGAATTCCACATTCCATTAAAAAACTGCCTACCCAGCACCAAGTTTTTTGTTCCTGGTTGAGGAGACGAAGAACCCACATGGCAGACAATTTTCGGAAATGTAGTTCATCTCGGATGATGGTTTGAACACTTCCGTAACTTATTCCTATGGCTAAAACAATTTGCAAAATTTTTATTCACCGATCTTCACCAATAATCTCACGAACGGCAACAATGTTGTCTGCATTCATGAGGTTCATTTTCCACAGCTTCTCTTCCTGCCACAAATTTTTTAGCCCACTCATACACTCGAGTCTGCGAAAGTATTTCTTTCCCAAACTGTGCGCAGAGCCATCTCAAAATTTCAGAAGATTTGGTGCCCTCTTTTGCGAGAAATTTGATAGTGATGCATTGTGCAACAGACCTTTTGCTCACTCACGGCGTACTGAAGCAGCTCAGCTTTCCACCGTCGTTCGTGCGCGCAAACCCCTTCTCCAGACACCCCCGCCAACATCCTGGCAAAGCCCCGCCTCAGAATTATTACTAAGAGCAGCGGTACATTCAAATTCCTGTTTATATTTGATCTGCCTTTGTACATTTTCTGAATTGAGGGGTATATATTTCAGCATCAACTATCCCTCTGTTACTCTTTTGCTGGAACTTCTCACTGTATTACAAGAAACTCAATGATGCAGATCCATTTGGAGAATGATTAAAATAATTTGTTGAAACTTCTTCCTTCCTTGAAATATCAAGTACGTACACTCAACTGCACGAAATTTGGCCAGGAAAAAATACTTCATTTTATACATTCTTGAAACGTGATGATATTTATAAACTGTGGATAGCTGGTGGCCGAAGAGAATCCTGTCACCTGCACAATATGGTCATCCTGGCACAAACAAGAGAATTTTGATGATTTTGAGAGAAAGTCATCTTCAAAGATGGGGCAATTTTCGTGTGGTTGAGTGTACACATCACTGTGATGTTACCTGTGCATTCTGGGTTAATACAAACTTGTGATAATTTGTGTGATGACAGGTTGATTCAAGTATTAGAAGAAAATGTAAGATCATCGATAAGAATAGATATACAGTGAGACCTCGTTAGTGCGTTCCTCATGCTTAGCACATCATAAATTCAAAGTCCCGATTCTCATTGGATTAAATCTATTGTAAAAATACCTCACTGAGTCTTGAATTTTTGTTATTACAACTTAGTACGATCACATTATTCCTAGCCCTGAAAAAGTTATTTTTCATTCCTTGCGAAATAAATGTGATTTCCAACTCAGGTAAGAGCCGTCACTACAGTTGCGTGATTACAGCAAAAGGCCTTGAATTCCTGAAGTTCACAGGATAAGTTGCACTTTTGAGGAGCAAGCTGTTACCCTCAGGAATGTTCAGTTTTGTTTGCTTGTTAGTAGCAAGATTGGTGAATAACACAGTGAGTCTGCTTGTGCTTGTATTTTGCATTCCATTTAGAAATTTATTTTGTGTTGAATGGTACAGTGAAGGGTAGTGAATATTTTTCGTGTAATAGCCTGTACCTGGATTAGTAACATAATCGTGTGAAGTTGACCAGCATGGTGCATATTTGTTTTGTGATAGCCTAGTTATGGATACAGTAAATGTCGTAAAATTCCTTGCTAATGAAGACAAAAAATTAAAATCTATCTTAGAGGTGGAGCTTCCACGGTGTGAAGAATTATTTAGTTTATTTTCTGGGTTGAACCGTGTTGTTGTTGTCGTCTGTACATCACGTACAGTTTGCCAAAATTTCAAATACATTGCAATGTTCTTTGTCAAGGCGACTGAAATACCCCTACTCGATCTGAGGTAGTCAGTCTCCCAGGCAGCAGTCACAACTACAAGAGTGGCCCTGACCTTGGTCTTTTATATCCTAGCCTTTCTGTCTGATGTAAGCCCCTGGCTGTCTCGTAAGAATTCTGAAAGGTATGTGTCACAACCAGGTAGTGAGGGCTTACCCACGCTGTTATCTAAGTGGGGTTTTGGCCTGCGTGTTTATGTTGTGGTCTGTATGTCTTAAACTATGAATGATAGGCATCCAAGAATTACTGACTTTATATCCTTCTTCTAAATTCATATTCTTCGGATGTTTCTCGATTTCGATAGCCTCGTGGATTTTCCTTTCCAGATCTGGAAAGCATGCGCATCACCGAAGCAAGAGTGCACGTGTACTGAGTGTACATGCCATATAGCAACCAAATCTGAGTTCTTTTAAGCCTGCCAAGTTTTGCAGGATCTGTTTGACTGGCGGACTTGGTAATGTACATCAGTGTGGTAATATATGTTAGAGATGCTACATATTTCGTTCAGTATTTGTTAGTGGTGAGTAGCAGGAAAATAAATCATCTGTAAAGGAAATTGGGGAATGGTTAAGAAGTGGTAGGTACTATATACTAGTAAAGAAAGAGGGCTCAAGTTCAATATGATGAAAAATGTACTTGTGTTTATTACAGGTATAAAATTAGCTAATAGGTTTTTTGCAGTGCAATTTTTGTAAAAATCTGCTAAGCACACAAGTATGTTATGATGTGTTTGCAAAACTTTGCGCAGAGTATAAATATTTTAAAGTAGGACAAAAAACTTTATCACAAATGCGTGGAAATGTGCGTCAAGGACATCATTTTCCGCTATGGAGGGTGAAGGTTTTTCTTAATTTGTGGCAGGCATTGGTTGAAAAGGTTAAAAGGTATTGCTCGGTGGATATTAAAGATGTTATACCCTCTCGAATAACAGTAACAGGGAAAGGAAAAAAATTTGCAAAGTGCGTAGTCAAATGCTTCCAGATGTAGTACATGCTATTCAGTCTGGTAACTGGTCAAGTCTATACTCCATACAGAATGGTGTGAATAGCCTTTCAATTGATGTTGAATCTATGATAGTGAAGGTGTTCAATTATTTTTCCATATACCTGTCAGAGTTGCAACACTCATGGAATATTGTGATTTTTTAAATGTAACATATCATAGGTTCTACTAAACCATGTAAAACTAGGGGGTTATGCATGTTCCTAGTGATTGAGAGGTTGTTACAAATGTTCGAGCCACTGAAATCTTACTGTTTGTCATTGGGCAAGTATCCAGTTTACCTGAAATATTTTTTGTTTGATGAAGCGGAGGAGGCCTATGTATGGTTCTTAAATGCATGGACCCGAGCAAGTTGGCCGTGCGGTTAGGGTTGCGTAGCTGTGAGCTTGCATTTGGAGGATAGTGGGTTTGAATCTCACCGTCGGCAGCCCTGAAGATGGTTTACCTTGGTTTCCCATTTTCATACCAGGTAAATGATGGGGCTGTACCTTAATTAAGGTCATGGATGCTACCTTCCCAACCCTAGCACTTTCCTATCCTTCTGTCTCTGAAAACCTTCGATGTGTTAGTTTAACGTTAAACAAGTAGCAGAGAGAGAGAGAGAGAGAAACAATTAATTTGCACGGATGAGTCTATTTCAAAAGTCTATAAGCAGGATTGCAGAAAAGGACATTTTAATGAATGAGGTAAAAATAATTTTGTTGGATGTCGGTAAAACTGTGAGAGAAAGGCAGAATCTAGGTTTTGCTAGCATTAAAGGAAACAAAACTTGTAAAATTCCAAGATGAGTGTAAGCTATTTTATGAAGATACTGCAAGTTATTTGACAAAATGGGGTGAGTGTCTCTCTGAGCTTGATTATTTTGATTGGTTTGTTAAGAAGGAAGTCATACTTTCCATCATTGTAGTTAATGTAACTTAAAGGCTTTTCAGTCTGTTGAACACATTAGTTCAAAACATAATATATAACCACTATAACATGCCTATAAAAGAAGAAATACACACTGTTAAACAAAGAATGACATGTTTCATTCTGCAGTTCCTATCAAATCACTGTAAATCGTGCACAGTGAAGGTAATTTTTTTCATCAAATTGTAATACTGAAATACTCCCGTGGGCGGGGGCAGTAGAATGTATCTACAGTATGTCCTGCCCATTGGCGGTGCGTGACTTTTACAGTAAGGGAAACACGTATAAACTAAGAGGATGTATAAAATAACCCTCATTGTCTTGTTCTGTTTGAAAGTTAATTCCATCTACCTCTCCTTCTTGATAAATTCTTTTTTGACAAGGCTGTAATATTCTTCATTCTCTGATGATTTCAATTTTAGTAAAATCTTCTCAATCACCAGCAGAGACAAGTTCGAGAGTCTTTGTTGTGGATTCTTCTAAGGGCCGGAAATGAACTACCGGCACTAGGATAGCTGAAATCAACGTACATTAATTGAACACTTCAGAAAAGCAGATGATGACAATGCACTGTTTAAAATTAAACAAAAGTTTTAGAACTCCCATCATAGCTACGCTGAACTCACTTTTTAGACGTGTGAAGTCAAAATGCTGTCCGTAACTTTTTTTCAAAGAACAGAAGGCTCCTTCAGGGAAACTTTTCTTTGTGTTCTAAATGTTAATTTTTTGAGTGCTTGGAACCATAGTTCTAGTTGGGTATATATATTGTCATATATCTTGCAATATACGTCATACTTTGTAGCAGTGTGAATTTATGTCGCAGGTATCATTTGATGTTGCCTCTTCCTTGGCTGCTCGTAGTTCTCTTGACATTTGTTCCATACTCTTTCACATTAATTTATTTGATCATGAGTGATACTTTTTGTTTCCTTTACTTTGGCAATGCAGAAATTTACATCCATTGCTTTCGTTTGAAGAGTTTCAAAGAGAGAATGGGTCATGCAAAATATCTCGCTGAAAACTAATAAAATGAAATTGAACTGGAATTGTAGATAACACTGTTGAAACCTCAAGCTTTGTGATATTAGACTATCCCAGCGCTCTACATTATATCAGTAATATTCTCAAACAACTGAACTAATTCTTCTTTTTATTCACGTGAACTGTTTCAACAAGTCTTCCATTGTAATTGCATCATGTTGGATGCACTTTAGGATATCATCTCTTGATTTCCTTATCTAATGCAGTAGTTTTTTCTGTTGAATTATGGAAAAATAGAGGCCAAGCTACTCAGTCATGAAGAATATTCTACACTTTATATTAGAGGTTATCTGTGGAAGGATAAGGTTCAGTCTGTGAGCAGAACAGTGTACAAATAAAGCATCGAGATATTTGTCTTCCACTCTTTTCTGTAAACCACCAAGCTCTCCTGACATCACTGCTGCTCCATCGTAACATTGAGCGACTAGTTTAGTTTTACTCGTCCATTATGTGGAATACACTATCTGCAAGAGCACTGCGATCACCGCTTACGTCAGTAAATCCAAGAAATCGCTCCCGCACTTCTCCATCAGCAGATTTGTACCTAACAACAGTTGAAAGTTGGGAATGGGCAGAAATAGCAGTAGTTTCAGCAATAATAATAATAATCACCACAAATGGTTACTACAATACTTCTTTCTTTATTTCGATCAATAACATACTGGCTGCTCAATCACTTAAATCATTTTGTAATTTTATGTGAAAGACCTGTGAACACTGTATCTTTCTGCAAATGATTTATCAGTGTCTCATCGTACTTGCTCAGCAGCGTTATGATTTTGATGTAATTTCTATGATTTAAGGAACTTTTATCTTCTGCATGTGCTCTGAGAGGAAGTTCTTGTCTTACAAGATACATTACATCATCAATCAGTCATTGGATTTCCTTTCTATTATTTATTACCAACTCATTATGTTTTATTATCTCCAGTTTACACTGCTGATTGAGTTACAAATGTATTCTGCTTGTTAACGAATGTTGTTAATAGAATTTCAGCTTGGATATGTGTTTGTGATCGTTGATGATGCTGAGATGCTTTAAGCAGATCGAAGCCTGCACTGTTCTACACACCTTTTTATTTGAAAATAGAACTAAAGGCCAACAGTAGAGTTTTGATGTTCTTTGACAACCACATAACCAGCCTACTTTTCCATACTGATTTGCATTAAAGTGTCAGACACATAATTTTGTTTTCGTTTCTTTACACCAGAGAAATCAGCCGCTCTCTTCACTCTTGGTGACAGTTACCATGCTTAGTGACTCAAAGCTGGGAGTGAGCACAGTCCATGCATTCCCTACTCAGCCGGCAAAATTGCAGTAGTGCCTTTAATTAATATGTATGCTCTTTTGGCATGTCAGTTTGGTGCAGTTTTCACAAATAACCCAAATGAAATGAAATTATACTACTTGTACGAATATTTCACTTCAGTTGAGGACACAAGCTCAATTTATTAAACTTTTTTCTTGTTAAGTTTTAGCACGTATAAATACTCTCGAATGGAATGAAATAGTCAGATGCGTTCCGCCTAGCCAGAGATTCCCGAATCCAACCAAAGAATTGTGAAGGGGGCAGAGTGGGACATTATTGTCACTGGAACCCTTGTGGGGCTTGGCAAGCCACTTGTGACTTGCCTGTCAAACGACATTGATAGCACACCCTTGTGCCTCGTGGAAACAGACATACTGTATGTTTCCAACTCTCAACTGCCCATGCACCACTGTCATGCTAAAATAATGTTAATTATACAGTGTATAAATGATCCAAAAAAAAGAAAAGAAAATTATAAATATTTAAGCTTTTTTTTGTGGTTAATATTTATTTTAAAGTTTGTAACATTGACTCATTCCCTTCATTCCGTGGAATAACCACTCCTGTTCCTGCCTGTCATAAGAAGAACTAAAAGGCAGACCAGAGGCTTTCAACTTGGGAGTGTAGTTGGTGACCATGATTTCCCTAGCTGAGCCTGATATTGCTTCCACTTATATGTGCCAGGCTGCTCACTTTCACCTTTTCTTTCCGATCACCCTGGGTCATCTTGTTCTCTTCCGATCCAAACGGTATTAAGTTTGCAAAGCGTAGGGATTTTTTCATTTTCACACAGTTTGTGGCCCTTCCCTTTCTTTTACCCATACCTTCAATATTTGAAGTGTCGGACCTCTTCCATTTTCCTTATGATTAGTGTTAAAACTCCTGCGGATAGGATGGCAGAATACATCCACGATATCCCCTGCTTGTTCTAAGAGGTGGCTGAAAGGGGTCCAGGGGCTCTGAACTTTGGAGAGTGGGTTGACGATCCTAGCCGAGTCTGGCATTGTTTCCACTTAATTGTGTTAGGTTCCTCCTCTGCCATTTCTGTGCATTTTGATGAATGTGATGCCAAGAATGACACGTTTATAAAGCAGCATGTGCTGTGAGAGCAGCAAGATTCTTATGACTGTAAAAATAATACAGACATGAGTATTCCGGACAATAGCCCTACCATATTTCTCTGTAGCTGATGTGAACTGGATATTATCCCATTTTGGAACAATTTGGGGAGATATCCGAAGTGAAAATTTTGCTGAGCAAATCTGTGAAAATGGGTTATAGGTTGTAGTTGTAGGTTGTTTAGCCATTGGTTATGATTTACTGGAGTACAGGTAATTCAATAGGGTACCATTACCAGAATACCTTGGTCAACCACTAGAGAGGTTAGTGCATCTGTATGGAACATTTCAGTGAATTATATTGTTAACTTTAGGAGTTATAATTATTTGAGTGAAACTGTAAAACGATTGTGCCTTTTGAGGAATGGTTGGCCACTGTGGGTAATTGTGTGCCAGATAGCCCAGATGGCAACGTGTTAAAGTCAGGAATCTTCCCTCTATTCTTCAATTGCTTTTTATGTGTTGTATATGTCTCATTTACTATGGTTAGATCAACATCATTATCAAGCAGAAGTTGTGATAGGTCGCTTTTTTGCTCTTGAAATGCCTTTGCATTTAATTTGGCAGTCTTAGGCTGGGCCCCAAACAACCTTGCTATTTGTTTCTGAGAAGAAACTTTTGTGTTCACATTTCAGTCCACATGGTCCGGAGATCTGTTAAAATTCAACAAATAGTTCGGCTGCGTATGCGCTGTTGCTCGCTTAGCACCACCCAAGTGTCATGTGTTAGGCATTTTAAACTTAACCTGCAGACGTGTGCAACATTCAACCCCCTTATAATGATAGGGAACAGTAAATATTATTGCTGTGATTATGCTTATTTCATAGATATACATTGTAGCTTATATTTGTTAAAGTAAATTGTTGTCTGGTAAAAAATTCTAGCTATTCTCACTCTTATTTCCGAGCAAGTACTTAACGGGTTGTTATCAACCCATGTGTATATACAGGACTTAAAAGAATGAAATAGTTTTAGTTCTTTTTTTTTTCTTGTGAGAAGCCATCCTCCTCCTCCTTCTTCTTCGTCTTCTTCATGCTGGCCTTTTCCCAGTGATACGGGGTCAGCACTTTGTATGGATTTAAGCCCAGTTTTAAAGGTGGAGGGCTGTATTTACTATTGCGTGTTTCTGTGATGGTTTGTAATGTAGTTTGATGTATGTAAATCAAGATGTATGTTAAGACGAGCACAGACCTCAGTCCCTGAGCTAGAAGAATTAACCAGACTGTTAGAATCCCCAGTCCAGTCCAGGAATTGAACCTGGGGTCCTCTGAACCAAAGGCCACTATACTGGCCATTCAGTGAAGGAGCTGGACTGGTCTTTGGACAGAAAAAGTAAATAAATTTGGGCGTAGGTGGTTTAATTATAAATCGTTAATCAGATATTTACTAAGAGAATGAAAGCTGAGTGGACTCAGAATATCTTATAAGTTGGAAGTATCAGACATGAAAGTAGTGAGAATAATTGCTGTTACAAATACTGGCAAGAGGGTACTTGGAATGATAAGATGGAGGCTGTTAGGAATCACCTCGATGGATGATTCTCTACACATAAATTGGCTTCTGTTACGGTGTCATGTGAGGCGAATGGAGGAGGATAAGTTACTTAGGATAATAATGGCTGAAAATTATAACAGTTTATAATGAAGATAGTGTATGTTTTTTTTTTTTGGTCTTCTATCAAGATGGCAATATTATAGTCATTAATATTGTGAAGTCATTATTCACCTCCCCATCTGTAGCTAGATTGATAAAAATGTTCTGAATTTGTCTGTAGTAACTACAGTATTGATACCTGTTCATTTTTTAAAATATATTTTGAAGATGTATTAGTTTTAATGAAACAGATACATTGCCTTCCTTTTTACTTTTCAAAAGAAGACATAAAGTAAGAATTGTTAGAATTAACTGAAGATTTTTAACTAAGAAGGAAGAAAATGTGTTGCCTTACTTTTTGGAAATGAATTCATAGAATGTAGTAGTATTTCAGTTTGGGATGTTTTAAATGAAGTGTGTATGTGTGTGTAATGCAGGTGCGTGTGTGGTGGGTTGACGGGCATGTGTCAATGTCCTGGCCTCAGGACTTATACAAAGTGGGAGAATACGACAGCGATGAAGGTGAACTCTGGGATGATAACAGCAGTGAAGCTTCGTGGGAAACGGAGTCTGAAGATTGTGTTGTCTTTGAGGAAGAGTACGCAATTAATTTTCATTTATTTTTTGTTAATTGTATAGTGGATGGAAGGCTGTAATTCGCATTGTCCATCAATAGGATTTATTTTCTGTATTGATTAGCTTTTCTGAGTAGATTAAAAAAATTTAAAGGTGCATCCCTGTAGTTCTGAGTCCAGCTGTTCACAAGGTGGATCTTTTCTGATTAGGAGTGAGATTCTTCTGTAGTTACAGCCTTTGTCCTGAAAAATTGAGAATGGGAAGAAAATAGCTTGCATGTTCTGATCTTAAAAATTGTAAAAATAAGTATTAGGACAAAAGTAGCACATATTAGGAAAGATACATAGTAAGGCAGTCTTTTAATGGTGATTTTATACTACATGATTTCCACCGATACCCTTTTCAGATGGTCCTGAGGTCCTTTTCTCTTTCAGAAATATGCCAGGCCTAAATTCACAAAAGTTAAATGTAACTTTTTTTCCTTGTAGCATATCTTGAATACTTTGTACATTTTGGAAATCCAGTCCTGACAACTCCTTTGGAATAATTCCTATAAATGAGTTATATTTATTGGAGAACCCTGCTTGTTGCAGGTTTGGCAAAGTTTCATTTGTAAGTCCTGTAAATCTGGCATGAAAGTAGTATTATTTCACCGAAGTTTTACATATTATCAATTTGTTTAAGAACCTTTTTTGGAAACTTGTTAGTAAGATTGCTAAAATGTGATCAGAGATTCACCTACTGTATGTCCTTTTTCATTCATTGTGATTACCTATTTGATGTCACCCAGGGTCTCCGGTTATAGATATTGGTTGTTATCTTTATAAAAGGGATGAACCTTTATTTTAACTTCATACTTTATTTGGTGACTTTCTTACTAGTTTCTTGCCAAGGTGACTGTAGTTTAAATCCTGATCAGTGTATACATGGTTTTCAGTATCACCATTACCATCATTATTTTCCTTTTCACAGCACCACCTTTCTCTCTTCCCCTATCCAACCACCATTGCTGCTGCTCATCTTCCAATCCAGATTCCTTCTTAATATGCTGTTTGTGATCAATTTTATCTCAGGTTCTCGAGTCTTAGCTTGTATCATCAGCGTCCATCCTCATAACATGTTCGAACCATCTAAATTTAATTCTCTTAATTTTGTCTGAAAGTTTTCTTATTTCAATTTCTTTTTTTCCATTCTCATTTCTTGTTAATAATAATATTATTATTATTCCACATATACAATTAAATCCCTCTCGTTAGACTTCCACGTAAAATAAATTAGACTTTATCGCAAGGTAAGTCGTATAAAACACCAGTTATGCTTACAAAATCTGAGTAACATTAGACTGTAAAACACATGAAACTTTCACATTCCTCCTTATCGAGTTCCTTAATGAGTCTGTGTGATGATATACTGTTTGTTTTAGGTGAATTTATTATGCTGAATGGTGTAGGGAGGTGCAGGGGCAGGGTTAATTACAAGAGAGAATCAATTTTAGAAAGAAACAAACAGGTGTAAAATCAGGTCATATAAGGAGAGATAGAAACATGGAAAAGAGCATATAATAGGATGAACACAGCGACAGATGACAAAAAATAAAATAAAAAATAAATTATGCCAGGAAACACGCATCTCTGGTTGAAAAGAAAACTGTAAAATATGTCATTACAGTGGAAAAGGGATTGCACACTGGCCTATTGGACAAAGTAACCCAAGAACTAACCTCTGACATGTTAATCATCATCATCATTTCCCCTTATCTAGCTCCTGCCGGGTCAGGGTATTTATGGCACTTCTCCATTTTCCTCTTTCCTTCCACCATTCCTCTTCCACGATCTTGTCTCAGTCTAAATTTTGTCTTCTTATGCCACTCTTCACTGACTACTATCAAAGGGTAGAGAAGGGTCCACCTATTCGATACCATAAGTTTGTATATTGTCTTATAAAACTGGGACTAGTTTCGACCCCATATATATTGGGTCATCTTCAGCCACGCTACAATTGGAAGACATATAATCACATATAACCAATAATAAATTAAACACTTTGGTATACCACAATTTACAGTCTTAATTTAAAACATTGAAGAAGTCTGAATAACACATCCAAACTTGAAATTAAATGACACATCGAAACAGTTGTGGTTGATGCCAAACTATGTCGTCGCTCCTACAGCAGTCAAATGTTCTTGAGTTGATCTGGGAGTTGGCATCTCTATCTGTATAGACGAGCAACTTTATTTATAATTTGTTTGTTCAATGTAATATGGGTAATGACTTTATGTAGCTTGAAGGGGAATTCGTAATTTTGAATAGCTATTCCTTTTCATCAGATGTAGTGATCTATTGTTTAATTTGGTTTGAAGTGAGTGTCCCTGTGTTCTTCGTAAGTTGCGTGTATCTGATACGGACACTAACACCAGATTTCTCGCACTTTGTCTCCAGCATCTGTCTTGGAATTCTATACTCCTCCATCCTCTTTACATGTCCGAACCACTATAGTTTATTCTTTTCAATTCTCTCATTTAGCTTTGCTATTCCAATTTCCTTCCTAACATTTTCATTTCTCACTGTCTTTTCTATCATACTTCTTAGGAATTTCATCTCACTGGCTTGAATTCTACTCTCTTGCCTGCTAGTCAGGGTCCAAGTCTCAGCTGTATAAGTCAGTATCGGAACATAGTACATTTTGTACATTATCTCTTTACTTTTCCTTGGTACTTCTTTGCTCCAAAGAAGTTTTCTTACACTTTGGTAGAACACATTACCCTGCAGTACCCTCCTGCTAATATTCCATGTCCACTCTAGCATTTTGCATTAATTCACTCCACAATTTCCAAAATCTGACTTCCAGTTTTCACAGTGCCCTTTCGTTGCCTTTCCCCTCTTGACATCACCATAGTGTTGCTTTTTTCTGTGCACCAGGTGAGCTGGCCGTGCGGTTAAGGGCGCGCGGCTGTGAGCTTGCATCCGGGAGATAGTGGGTTCGAATCCCACTGCCGGCAGCCCTGAAGATAGTTTTCCATGGTTTCCCATTATCACACCAGGCAAATGCTGGGGCTGTACCTTAATTAAGGCCATGGCCGCTTCCTTCCAACTCCTAGGCCTTTCCTCTCCCATCATCGCCATAAGACCTATCTGTGTTGGTGTGACATAAAGCCACTAGCAAAAAAAAAAAAACTTTTCTCTGTACTGATTTTTATGCCATACTTCTCTATTTTTTTTGTTCAGTACATCTAGTTGTTGTTGCAATTCCTTGCTGTACTTTCCCCAGATCACATCATCTGCAAACAGTAGTATCTTCATCTCTTATCTCTATAGGCTTCCTTTGTTTCCTTTACAATTTCGTCCATGACCATAATAAACAAAAGAGGTGACAGCACATTTCCCTGTCTTAGTCCAGTCTTATTCCTAAACCATTCTGTCTTTCCAACTGGGGTCAGTACTCGGCTGACACAATATTGTTGTACATTGCTTGCACCATTTCTAACATTTCTCTTCCGAGTCTCTTTTTAACCATGGTTTCCCAAATCTTCTCTCTGGGGACACTATCATATGCCTTTTCTATATTTATGAAAGTCATGACCAGATCCTTTCCATATTCCCAGTTCTTTTCCATCAGCTGTCTCATGCTAAAGATTGGGTCCACTGTAGATCTTCCACTCCCGAAGCCATGTTGTTCCTCTTGTAACTCTCCTTCAATCTTTCTTCTCATTCTTCTTTCTAATATCCTTTCCAGTATTTTAACTACCTGCGATATAAGTATGATTCCTCTATAGTTACCACAGACTTTCTTGTCCCCTTTCTTAAACACTGGTATTATTATCCCTTTTTTCCAGTCTTCTGGTACACATTTGTGTTTCCACATACACTTTAGTAGTCGGTACAACCATTGCATACCAACAGGTCCAGCAGCCTTCATCATTTCCTCACTTATTTCATCCATCCCTTTTGCTTTTCCCATCTACATCTTTTGTACCGATAACTCCACCATTGTTATATCATCCTCTGTTGCTGAGTCCTCACACTGTATTGCTTCTATCTCCCCTGTACAGTTGTTCACATTCAAAGTACTCATTCCATCTTCTCTTTATCTCTTCTAGGTGTGTTAACAATTCCCGATCTTCCTTTTTCACTAGCTTGTGATAACTCTTTCTTTTAAGTCCATACAGCATCCTTTTACTGCCACTTACATCCACAACCATTTTTTGTGTGAATTCTTCCCAACTCCTTCTTCTCTTCTGCCACCTTCTTACATTTCCGTTTACTGTTGAGATACTTCCTTTTGCTTTCTTCTGTTTGATCTCGGTTTTCCATTCTCGCCAGGCTGTCTTCTTTTCTTTCACCACTTTCCTCACTTCCTCAGTCCACTATGGTGTTGCCTTTTCTTTCACTAACAAATGCCTTTTTAAAGTTGCTTCAATCTCTCCTGAAAATCTTCCTGTACATTTTTCGTCTTTCAATTTCCATACTTTTATTTTGCTTTCTCTTATCTCTTTTAGTTTTTCCATTTTTCCCAACCATAATTTTGCCACCACAACTCTATGGTCCTCATCAAAGGCTTCTCCTGGTAAAGCTGTCACATTCATCAACTTCCTGCAATTTGTCCTTTCCACCAAAAAGTAGTCAATTACTGATTTTGTTCTTCTGTCACCCCACCCATAACTCGTAATTTCCGTGCTGTTTTTCTTTCGAAACCATGTATTCCCCACTAAGTCCATTCCTTTCACAGAAGTCCACTAGGTCCTCTCCCTCACAGTCCTTTTTCCCATAACCATTTGGTCCAATGACTTTTCTTTTCCTTGTCTCTCGTTTCCAACGTGTGCATTCAGATCTCCCATAATAACCAGTTCCACACCTGAAATTACTCGTTCTACTTTCTCCAAGAATCCTTCAATATCTTCTTCCCTGTTTCCCATCTGTGGTGCATACACTTGTATGAAGTCTATCACTTCTTCATCTTAAGTGTAATCTTCATTATTCTGTCACTCACACATTCTACCACTTCAACATACTCCTCTAATTGCTTCGAAATGATTATTCCCACTCCATTCATTGCCTCTTGACCACCATTCCAGTATAATGTATATCCTTTCTTCAATATCTTCCTTCCGTTACCTTTCCATTTCACTTCACTCAGCCCCATCATTTCCACCTTCTCCTTCTCCATGAAATCTACTACTTCCTCCAGCTTACCTGTCAGGGTCATAAGATTTACTATTCCTATCTTAATAGTTACTGGTTGCCCCTGGTTGCCCATTTCTCACAGTTTCCCCAGTACCCTGAGAAATGCACGTAGCCTTAAGCAGGAGACGCTCTAATCTTATCCAAGGTTGATTTACTAGTACCATACCATATATAGGCTATTATGACGATGGGGTCCACACTCCTACCTACTGCCAGGTGTTACTCTGGGCTGTTCCACTGGAGTACAGAAGCCTTCTGTAGCCGCTCCTCTGGAGTACAGACACTACAAGTTTCCCTCTTCCACCACCAATGCCTTACCGAAGTCCACCTTCTCCGCCACTGATGCCATTGGGGTCTTCACCCATACCCTGGGCTTGGGCCCTCCATATTTTTTTTACCCCCGGAGAGAGGGTGTCCCAGTATTTTAAAGTCCCCAGAAACTGGGCTGCCTGTTGGTCTGCGGGTTGTATTGGGTATTTCAACCAGGGTCCCCGTATCTGCCACCTGGACATGTGCCCTCTAGGGGTTAACAGGCTCCCCCGAGGGTGACACCCTACTATTGTATTGCACCTCAAAAATACTCTCTTAGTAGCACATTGTAAAATAGAACACAATATATACTGTAAAATCAGGGTATGGAACTATCTTATGTCCCTGAATTATCCTATGTTTTGGCTACTTGCATAGCAGATTTGGTTTGATGACTTTTTTTTTTTTTTTTCCCATGCTCAAAGTTGCAGGATCAAAACTCAAGTGTAGTTAGTTGATATTTTAATGTGTTTAAGTGTGGGAGACCTGTGTGAATAGATTCATTGGCATGTTAAAAAAAATTCCTTTCCAATATGAAATTCTTTCTCTTCGTCATAGAAGGTGAATAATAGTTGATTGGACATGAACGTACAGCATCATCCTGTGATTTAGTGGGTCATCAAAATTATAGAAGCACCACCCAATAATAATAATAATAATAATAATAATAATAATAATAATAATAAATCGTGGAGACCCTTACCCTATTTACATCACTGTACCTTATTCCATTACTTTTCTTAATGGAACAACTTCTCTTTAATCAGTAATTGCCTTCATCGTGTATTGTGTTCACTTTCACAGCTTTATTCTGTGTAGATTTAAATCTGGAGACACCCTTGTGCCTGTATTAGGACTTAAATTTTTTTTCATGTGGCATCATCATTAACTACTTTAAGTATATCTATAGGACAGGTTTATTGACTTGTAATGCTCAACTGCTCCCAAGCATATTGATAGAGTTTACTTCGTTTTGATGTGAAGGACTAGAGATATAAACATTCAAGTCAATTTTCTTCTGTGGTTTTACAATTGAAATGATAAATTATTACTGTATTGTTGGCTGTTGCAGGTACCCTGAAGAGGACCTTCAAGAAATGTTGAAGCCAAAACTGGCTGCCAATATTGAGAAGGCACGCATTGCTATGTCTCGTCTAGAAGAAATTTTTACTCAAAACCCAGCCTTACAAACTACAAGTGTTATGAGGCAACTATTGGATGTGTATAAAGATTGCAGGCAAGCACTTTATTTTCCTTGAAAAAATTCTCAAATTCTCTTTCAGTTGTTGCTTGGGGACTGTACAATACTGACATTAGAACATCGGTCAGTTGACTGGGCCTGTCAGCAGGGATATAAAAGTTGATACAGCGACAATATCTTGTTATAAGCCATTCATAATTCCAGTCTTGATTGTACCCAATGACGACCATTACCATCCTGTCAAGTTATGTCAGTTGGTTCTAAATTTCTTAGAAAACATAATTTGAGATTGGAATTTTATTTTAGTTTTAGATCCTTTACTGTGACATTATAAGATTGATTGTAAATATGAACCAACAGGTGACACAGCTAATCTTTAGGGGCCTATCTTCCAAGGAAGAATAGCTGTTACAAACTTTTTTTTTTGCTTTACGTCGCACCAACACAGATAGGTCTTATGGCGACGATGGGATAGGAAAGGTCTAGGAATGGGAAGGAAGTGGCTGTGGCCTTAATTAAGGTGTGAAAATGGGAAACCACGGAAACTGTTACAAACTTGACTGGAAGCTGTTGTAATTTACAGGTTGTAGTTAGTATTGACAATAAGGAGCAATTTCTCACATAACAATTATGTTAAACGTTACATTTGTTGATTTTAGTGTCTTGGTGGAGATGATTATCTTGTTTCATTTTCCTTTAAAACAATAACCACCCTGCGAGTTGGCCGTGCGGTTAGAGGCGTGCGGCTGTGAGCTTGCATCCGGGACATAGGGGGTTTGAATCCCCCTGTCGGCAGCCCTGAAAATTGTTTTCCGTGGTTTCCCATTTTCACACCAGCCAAATGCTGGGGCTGTACCTTAATTAAGGCCACGGCCGCTTCCTTCCAACTCGTAGGCCTTTCCTATCCCATCGTTGCCATAAGACCTATCTGTGTCGGTGCGAGGTAAAGCCACTAGCAAAAAGAAAAAAAAAACAAACGATAACCGCTACTACTTTGGTATTGTATTGACTACGCCTCTTATTTCTCCTAGGAGATCTGAATGCCAAAAGCATCACATGGACTTCCTTTCTGTGCCTTATGAGGGTTGGGAAATGCTAAAATTTATGATACAACTGGATCTTAACACGGAAACCTAAGCATTTTAGCATTTCACTTGCTGATATTACCTGTATATACCACAAATGAAATAGGTTAGGCGGTAATGAACACAGGACTTCAGAACAGATCTCTCAAAATAGTTCAATCTTTTTGGTCTGTGTATTAGAGGTGGCACTTAATTTCCTTATTTGAGAATTAACTTATTAGAACAATCTATATCTTAAAATGGAGCTGCATGTTTTTTGTTTGAGTTCCTGTGAAGGAACTATGTAATCTATTGGATGTAAAATAGCCTCATTTTAAAATTCCCTTTCTAAATATTGGCATTAAGCTTTTTAAAACAGAATTTGTGTGCTATATTTTAAAATTATTTAAGAAGAAATCTCATTTCCATTCCCTTGTGATGCTGTGCAGTTGTAATGTGTACTACGGCAGTGCCCCTACATTGGTCCACTCCGCAATTTGCAGAACTTCTGTTCATGTTCCACTGTGTTTTTGCCTGTTCAACTGTGTCTTGTGAGAGCTAGCGGAATGTTAAAAATTGGGTTACCAGAAGGGAAAAGAACTACAAAGAACATGGCTTACAAAAGATGTGCTGTAAGATTTTTCCTCTTGCTAAAGAGTTTTAGTGATACAGGATTGTTGGAATTCTGCCCTGTAACTGATAGGAGATATGTGGACAAACATCAGTGTTCTAATGGACAAGAAGAATTTTCACACTTTCACATGCTGCAGCCTTCTTGGATGGGCTCCTTTCTTGCTAATCTATATTCTTCTAGTTCTTTCTCTGTCCCTGATGAGATGGTTTCTATGTCTGACCTTCTTTAGGAGATTGGATTTGCACTGTGCCAGTTGATTAAAGATCATATCTTCGAAGAAAACAGTGCATGTGAAGATGTGAAGGTTGTTCAGTCATTTTGTTTAACCTTGATGTTTGTTCCTATACTCCTTCCTAGCTTCCTTTGTTATTATGTATTCATACACTTAGTTGTTTCTTTTCCATGTACAGTATTTATGTACAGTAAAACCCCTGTTTAGCATTTTTACAGAAACAAACTTTTTTACCATTAATTGGGGTTTACTTCATATAAAGGTCTCAGCAGAAAGCACAATTTCCTAGAAATTTTCCACTATATTAACATACATGGCACCAACATACATTATTTATTAATTGTTTCATAACAAGATGTCTACTAGGGTGGGCCAAAAACTTGAATTCTTTTTTCCACATCGTAATACCACAGAAAAGTTGTGAATTGGGGAGAATAAAACGGGGTAAAAAAGAAACAAAATAGGTTCATTTCTTCCGGTCGCGCACATGCTTAAAGTTTGCCGAAATTCGGAAAAAAAGTATATTTTTACGATAAATTTCTATCTTGCTTAACTTTTCAGTACTTAAATGTAATAGCTCTAGTCGACTCTTACTCGAACCAATGATGATTTTGAAAAAAAGATGGTTCAAATCAGTTAAGGTCTTTCGCTCGCGCAACAGCCGTCAAACTTTTCTTTACCTATAAAGTTATTCAGCTTTCCATATATCTTTCTGTTGAGCATCCGCAGTAAGACTTTGGCTGCATGTGAAATTAGACTCAATGTCCTATGTTCTTCACATTTTTTGCTGTTCTTTTTCTTTTCCATAGGGATTAAGATGATTTTACTAAAGTCTTTTGGCCATTTTCCTGTCGTGTATATCTGATTACATAATCCAAAGAACTCCTTTCTTCCTTCGTTATTTAACGTTTTTAACAGTTCAACAGTAGGAGGATTAATATGGTTTAGTACAGTTTTGTAAGAGTTCAACCGTCAATACGGATTTAACATGAGATTAATAGTTTGTAATCATTTAGTTTTATACCTCTTATCTTTAAATCGTTAGAAACTGAGTCCAGCCATTGTCGTTTGGTCTCTCTCTACTTTTCTTACTCTCCATAACAGAGTCCATTATTCTCCTAGGTAACCTATCCTCCTCCATTCGCCTCACATGATCTCACCACCGGGCCAGTTTATGCGTACAGCTTCATCCATCGAGTTAATTCCTAACTTAGCCTTTACCTCCTCATTCCGAATACTCTCCTGCCATTGTTCCGACCTGTTTGTACCAACAATCATTCTTGCTACTTTCATGTCTGTTATTTCTAACTTATGAATAAGATATGCTGTTGATTCGAAACAGAAAGGGTTAACTCTAGTTGGAACTCTCATGAAAAATAAGACAGAGGTACCTCCTGTCTTCCTTGACAACAAACAGCCTTTATATAGCACTGTATTTGGTCATGGACGGTACATGCTATTGGTATCATGTTTCTAAGAAGTGCCTGTCTAAATTTCGATGATGCACCATGGTTTCATTGACGAGACTACAGGTGAAACCCTTAAGCTTGAGATCATCACCTTTTACAACTTAACAAAAGGTGGTGGTAATGTTGTGGATGGCTTAAAAAGCCTATAAAGAACTCTGAGAAAAACAACTAGCTGGCCACTTAGGCTGCTTTTCACTTAGATATTGGAGCCGTGAACAATTATTTGAAATGAATAATAATACGTCCCACTAAGTACTTTTATGGTTTTCGGAGACGCCGAGGTGCCGGAATTTAGTCCCGCAGGAGTTCTTTTACATGCCAGTAAATCTACCAACATGAGGCTGACTTATTTGAGCACCTTCAAATACCACCGGACTGAGCCAGGATGGAACCTGCCAAGTTGGGGTCAGAAGGTCAGTGCCTCAACCGTTTGAGCCACTCAGCCTGGCGCAACTATTTGATATTGAGGTTCAACTCAGGTGATGCAGGTCCAAGAAGAGCTTACTTATAGACTTAACATTGAGCTCTGTAAACTCCATATGGTCAGAAGAGCAGCAATCAGTTACTGGACAGTTTCACTTTGGCAGCAGATAAAGAAGAGAATAGGTGAGCCGTTATAGGAAACAGCTTCATAGAGAGCAGAAGGTCCTATTGGAAGGCAAAAGTGTTACTCTTGCCAAAAAAAAATAAATGAAAAAGTAAATTGGTAAACAGTCACAAAGTGTACCACATGTAACCATCCAGTTTGTAAGCAGCACACTCTACAAATTTGCAGCAACTGTGGCATCAAACAGGCTGGAGATGGTGGTGAATGAACTGTTCTGGTCAGAAAGAGAATGACTATAGGTATGAAACAGTAACTAAAATCTGTATTTTTGTTTATCGTAAGTTATAATATGTATAATTTGAATGAGGTGTTTATCATTTACGCAGTTCATTATTTTATAAACAAATCCATACATTGTATTACTTTATACTCTATTTCTGTATTATTTACATTTATGAAATGCATTATAAGTCCACTTCTGCAGTCTAGCCTAAGTGATCAATGAGTGCAGACATGCTGGGTTGAGTGTGCCGGTAGAGCAGGAGTGGAGTGGGAGTGCAAGAGGGAAGATGAGAGTGAAGAGGGAGATGATTAGTGTGGAACAATATAGGGTAGTTGTTGGAAGATGGCAGGAGAGAAGGAAGAAGAAAACAGTCAAAAGGGAAGGAGGTAAAGTGGAGATAAGATTGAAGGGTGGGATGATATTGGCGGTAGCAGTGATTATGGTACTGCTAGTTATAGAGGGCGTGGAAGTAAACCCCGGCCCGACTTCCAGTGGCAATATGAGCTGGGAAGATGTGGAGGTTGTGGAAGAAGCATGCCCATTTGAACAGATTATAAATATGATTCAGGAACAAGCGAAAGAGTTCGAAAATATGAGGCAATGGATCCAGGGAAAAACAGACAAAGTAATTACTAATGTGGGAAACGAGAAAGAAATTGTCACTCAATGAAAAAATAAGGAATGTCGAAGGAGAGGTGGTGAAGCTGAAGGCAGAAATAGAAGACAGTACCTTGGAACGCAGGAAGAAATGCTTATTTATATATGGAGTGCCGGAAGAAAAAGGAGAGGACAAAGTGATGACAATTTACAAAGTTGTGGAAGTCATCCAAATCAGAATGAAAATCAACTTCAGTGAAGTTGGTATAGACGATGTGGAAAGGATAGGTAATGCACAGGGTAACAGGCCAATAAAAGCAAATTTGTTATCCACCCTGATGGCGGAAATAGTGATAAGAATGCGGGTAATCTACAGAGTACAAAAATTTGGATTAAGAGAGACATGGGAAGAGAAGGGATTAAGAATATAAAACCCCTTAAGAAACATTTAGTGAGGGTCAGACTTTAAGGATTAAGAGCTCACATTAGGGATCAGGAATTAGTGGTAACCAATGGCCGGCCAATGGACCAGATTTTGGACAGTGACGAAATTACGGGAATTGGAAGAGAATTTGAAGCAAGAAGAAGTGATGGGGAAGAGAGTGGAAGAAAGGCAAGTTATAGAAAGCAATGTCGGTGATGACTGACATGTTGATAAGGAAAGAACCAGGGGAAACAGGAAGTTGAGTGAGGAAAGGCAGGAAGATGAACATAGTGAAAGAGTGGCCATGCATATTGAAAAGAAACAAGCTGTGGACAACAGGGTGAGAACAGAAATGTATAGAGAAGCAGCTATGGACAGAGCCAGGGAAGCGGAAAGGCAGCGAGGTGAACGCAGTGAAGGAATGGACGTGCGGAGTGAAAAGGAAAGGCCAGACAGGGAGAGAATAGAGCTGTGTATGAACAAAGAGAGGAGCAGGAGCTTAAGAGATCTGTGGGGAATGACAAAAAATGATGAGGGCATCGTAACAAGAAGTAAAAAGTCAAGTAAGTAAGTAAGTAAGTAAGTAAGTAAGTAAGTAAGTAAGGGCATAGTGGATGAAGACATGGTGGTAATATAAGGAAGGAAGTTATAGTGGCTGTGAGGATTTGAAATGTATAGTGCATTTAGTTATTAAGTGTGATTTTGTGATGAGTAATTATAGATAAGTAGATTTAAGGATTAAGCTGGAAGGAGAGTGGAGTTGGCTGGGTGATATTTGGAGTGATTGTAAATAAGGAAAGATGGTCTGGTTTGTTAAGAGTATGTAGAAATTGGTAGGTGTTGGAGTGTGCTTGTTAATGGGTTTTGAAATGTATAGTGAATTTAATGGTTAAATGTGATTATAGTTAAGTAGATTTGAATTATAAGTATTGAATGTCTGAATGATAAGAGAGATTGTGAAGTTTAGTTGATGGTTAAGAGTCAGGTATGGTAATTTAAGTGGCTTTGGTAACCTTATGCCAAGTGTAATGTTGGACCTGTGTCTTTGAGACCTGTGTAGAATCTCTTTTAAAGGTTTTCTGTATGATGTGGAATGTTGTTGTAGAATATTTTATTTGTGAATCTTTTTAGGAATATTTTATTTGTAAATCTTTTTAGGAATATTCACTGTTGTGGAATGTTGTGGTAGAATATTTATTCGTTATTACATTTAGCTACTTAACCTGTATGATGTAAAATATTTTGTAGTATGTTTTATTTGTATTCCCTTTATCTACTTAAGTAACTATTAGATTATAAATTGTTGTTGTTCTACAATAGCTGGAACAGTCCAGAAAAGGTTGTGACACGGACTTTTAGAACAGAGTGTGTTGGCTTCTGTCAGTTGTGGATTCTAGAAATATGTCCTTACTAATCCTGGAAAATGGGAAGTTCGCGATTAGTGTCTGTGTATGTTCGGGAACATTGTATAAACATCGTGACTGGATAAAGAGTTGTGATTGGTGAATCTGGGTGGCGATAGGCAAATTTCTGTGTTCTGATTGGTCACTTGATAATCGGACCAAGGCCAGTTTCCCTTTTTAAGTGAGCGAGGCAGGATTTCGTGGTCTTTCGTTCTCTCGTCAGCGCTAAGTTTTGACGCACGTCGGCAACTCACTTGCTCCTGGGATGGGCTACCTTGGGGTAAGCACTCTTGATTTCAGTTCCACCTTAAATTATATTTAATGTTCGCTTGTATTTTCATATTGGAGTTCTCCCCCCTCCAGACTTGCCACTCAATTACTTCAGATGCCTTAACTTTTCAGCTGGGCTTGCCTGTTTGCTTTTGAGGCGTTCCCCTTTTCGTGTTTAGCTAAACTTGTAATTTGTAGTTTATTTCCCTCGGGGATTGCCTCTAGTAAGTCTGTGTCACTTGGTGCACGCTAGTTTTTCCGCTGCCCCGCATTAGAAGTGTTTTTGTTGTGGGAGCAAGTTGAACTGGCCTCTGCGCCAAGTTTAGATATTTCTGATTTCCCCCTCATTCAGTTATTTTTCTCAGATGCTTTAGAAAGCACGATTACTTTCATTCTAGGTTGTACTTGTATCTTGTGTGCCTTCTTGCCCTCAGAAACATATTGTAGAACTTAGATTATGCTAAGATGTTTTTGGTTAACTTCTTGGCCTAATAGGTATGCTCTTGTCGAATAACATCTAATCTTGTATTCGTAAATTATGTGACTGGATCTTTTGGATAGATCAATTTTGTTCGAAACTTACCTTGTAATGTTCATTTTGAAAATAATATTTTGAAAACAAGAGATCACCGTTGATTTTTTGGAAACCCGCAACCTTCACATTTCTATGGCCTTTGGTAGGTTCCTCAGCCCCCGTTCCATGTTCTTTGTTTATAGTCGTCAAGTTGCACAACCTGATATTTTGTTTGTGTGCTCACGGGGCAGTTCATGTGGTGTTTGCTCACGGGGCAGTTCATGTGGTGTTTATTGCGTGTCTAGGGTTTAAAGTGCCGTGTAATTTGATTTATTTTCCTCCCTTTTAACTGTATATCGTGTAACCACTGAAAACCGGTTACAGTCTTTGCTAACGGTATGTAAATTGAAATTAAAATGTAAGTGAGCCTGATATGATGTGGAGCTGTGTCTTTGTTAACTGTATGCCAATTGTAATTGATCTGTACAGTGAGCTTGATATGGTAGATGGTTAAGAGATGGGTTACAGTAATTCAAGTGAATATGGCCTGGAATTTAAATGTTTGCTGATGGTGCTGAGGGGTGTTTCAAGGTCGGTCATAAAGTGATCAGTGTTCTTATGTTTGAATGACAAGAGGTAGTGAAGTGTAGATGGTAGCTATGGATGATTCTGTTGGCAAGTTAATGGTGGATATGTGTCTCTGTTAATGGTTAGAGAGAGGATGAGCAATAGGTGGAGTTAATGGTTTGTAGTAATTGAATTGGAGGGTCGAAATTAATGTGTGATTATGATTGGTATAAGTACGAAGGGGATGATGATTGGGACTGCTATATGGAATGTAAATTGTGAAAAGTGGTTGATGTATATAATGTATTGGAGGGAAGAAGTTAATATGTGGAGAGGGCTGGTATATGACTTTACTGTGTGACATAATTAATATAATACTATCATTGGCATATGTGTGAAGGGTTTGATGGTAAAATATGATGGCAAAAGTTAATATGGTGAGTGAATTATGTGATTGTAGTTGATATATATATGAATGGTAAGATTATTTTTGCTGCTTTATTGGAAGGCTGAAATTAATATATGGCAGGTATATTACTAGTAAGTATGGGAAGAAGGTGATTGTAAAAATGGTAAAGTGATAAGGTTGGCGGTTGATGGTAAAATGTGATAGCATAATTTAATATGGTGAGTGGCTTATGTGATTATAGTTGATATATGTATGAATGGGAAGATGATTTTGTTGCTTTATTGTATGTAAATTACGACAAATGAGTGGATGAGGTATTGATGACAAGGAACATGGAAGTAGGTCGTGCAGAAACTGCTAAGCAAGGAGATTGCGGCACACCAACACGGCAGGAGGTGTAATGTTTTGGCTGCATCAGCGAATGTGAATAGGTCAATGAGTGTGGATGACATATGTTATGAAATGTGCGAGGTCTACGAGTACAGCCAGAAGAGAGATGGAGGTCTTTAACCTCTATGTGGCGATTTGCTGTTGTTTCATTTTACCTTATTGGTTTTTTTTTTTCTCCAGTTCACGCATTACAGGGCTTTCGGGTCTCCGGAAAGGAGTCACCCGTGAGCCATTTGACTCGAATTATTATATTGCTTTGTTGTTTTATTATTATTATTATTATTATTATTTCATTATTGTTTTAATTAGATGGTTCATGTTTGTGGGTTACTGTAGTCACGTCCTAGTTCGTGAACCATGGGCAATGGCTGAGTGGCCTAGTAAGTGGTCCTGAGAGTCGGGATACCAGTTGCTATGGAATGGGAGTGGGCATCTCGGACATATTCTGAGTTGTGGCCCTCCTTGTGCTCAGGCGGCTAGGACTATATAATTCACCGGTGGTCCATAACCCGTTAGAGGAGAAATCCTCACTTGGACTATGTGCAAGTAGGGTAGCATCCTGGTTCATGACTTTACCGAGCTCAGAACATTTTAAGCAAGCCTCGGACCTATGGGAGTAATGGAGTCCCACTCCCATTTGACAGGCGAGGGACTCATTGGAAACAACTTGGCAAACGAAATGGAATTCGATGGGGAGCTATCAATATTAATGGGGCTTATGGAAGAAAGAAGGTAGAACTGGCTGAGTCAGCAAAGAGGATGCATCTGGATGTGCTAGGAGTAAGTGATATTCGGGTAAGGGGAGATAATGAGGAAGATATAGGAGATTATAAAGTGTACTTGACGGGTGTTAGAAAGGGAAGGGCAGAGTCTGGGGTAGGGCTCTTTATCAGGAATACCATTGCACACAACATAGTTTCGGTTAGGCACGTAAATAAGCGAATGATGTGGGTAGATTTGTCATTTGGAGGAATTAGGACAAGAATTGTGTCCGTGTATTCACCATGTGAGGGTGCAGATGAGGATGAAGTTGACAAGTTTTATGAAGCATTGAGTGACATCGTGGTCAGGGTCAACAGCAAGGATAGAATAGTGCTAATGGGCGATTTCAATGCGAGAGTTGGGAATAGAACTCAAGGGTACGAAAGGGTGATTGGTAAATGTGGGGAAGATATGGAAGCTAATGGGAATGGGAAGCGTTTGCTGGACTTCTGTGCTAGTATGGGTTTAGCTGTTACGAATACATTCTTCAAGCATAAGGCTATTCACCCCTACACATGGGAGGCTAGGGGTACCAGATCCATAATAGACTATATCTTAACAGATTTCGAATTCAGGAAATCTGTTAGGAATGTGCGAGTTTTTCGCGGATTTTTCGATGATACAGACCACTATCTGATCTGTAGTGAACTAAGTATCTCTAGGCCTAGGGTAGATAAAGTGAAATCTGTCTGCAAACGAATAAGGGTAGAAAATCTGCAGGATGAGGAAATTAGACAGAAGTACATGGATATGATTAGTGAGATGTTTTGAACAGTAGATAGTAAGCAGGTTCAGGATATAGAGAGTGAATGGGTGGCATCAGGGATGCTGTAGTAGAAACAGCAAGGGAATGCCTAAAAACAACTGTGTGTAAAGATGGGAAAAGGCGAACATCTTGGTGGAATGATGAAGTGAGAGCAGCCTGCAAACGTAAAAAGAAGGCTTATCAGAAATGGCTCCAAACAAGGGCAGAGGCAGACAGGGATTTTTACGTAGATGAAAGAAACGGAGCAAAACAAATTGTTGTTGAATCCAAAAAGAAGTCGTGGGAAGATTTTGGTAATAACCTGGAAAGGCTAGGTCAAGCAGCATTGAAACCTTTCTGGACAGTAATAAAGAATCTTAGGAAGGGAGGGAAAAAGGAAATGAACAGTGTTTTGAGTAATTCAGGTGAACTCATAATAGATCCCAGGGAATCACTGGAGAGGTGGAGGGAATATTTTGAACATCTTCTCAATGTAAAAGGAAATCATCCTGGTGGTGTTGCAAACAGCCAAGCTCATGGGGAGGAGGAAAATGATGTTGATGAAATTATGCTTGAGGAAGTGGAAAGGATGGTTAAAAAACTCCATTGTCATAAGGCAGCAGAAATAGATGAAATTAGACCTGAAATGGTGAAGTATAGTGGGAAGGCAGGGATGAAATGGCTTCATAGAGTAGTAAAATTAGCGTGGAGTGTTGGTAAGGTACCTTCAGATTGGACAAAAGCAGTAATTGCACCTATCTATAAGCAAGGGAACAGGGAGGATTGCAACAACTATCGAGGTATCTCATTGATTAGTATACCAGGCAAGGTATTCACAAGCATCTTGGAAGGGAGGCTGCGATCAGTCATTGAGAGGAAGTTGGATGAAAACCAGTGTGGTTTCAGACCACAGAGAGGCTGTCAGTATCAGATTTTCAGTATATGCCAGGTAATTGAAAAATGCTACGAGAAGAATAGGCAGTTGTGTTTATGTTTCGTAGATCTAGAGAAAGCATATGACAGGGTACCGAGGGAAAAGATGTTCACTATACTGGGGGACTATGGAATTAAAGGTAGATTATTAAAATCATTCAAAGGCATTTATGTTGACAATTGGGCTTCAGTGAGAATTGATGGTAGAATGAGTTCTTGGTTCAGGGTACTTACAGGGGTTAGACAAGGCTGTAATCTTTCACCTTTGCTGTTCGTAGTTTACATGGATTACCTGCTGAAAGGTATAAAATGGCAGGGAGGGATTCACTTAGATGGAAATGTAGTAAGCAGTTTGGCCTATGCTGACGACTTGGTCTTAATGGCAGACTGTGCCGAAAGCCTGCAGTCTAATATCTTGGAACTTGAAAATAGGTGCAATGAGTATGGTATGAAAATTAGCCTCTCGAAGACTAAATTGATGTCAGTAGGTAAGAAATTCAACAGAATCGAATGTCAGATTGGTGATACAAAGCTAGAACAGGTTGATAATTTCAAGTATTTAGGTTGTATGTTCTCCCAGGATGGTAATATAGTGAGATTGAATCAAGGTGTAGTAAAGCTAACGCAGTGAGCTCGCAGTTGCGATCAGCAGTATTCTGTAAGAAGGAAGTCAGCTTCCAGACGAAACTATCTTTACATCGGTCTGTTTTCAGACCAACTTTGTTTTACTGGAGCGAAAGCTGGGTGGACTCAGAATATCTTATTCATAAGTTAGAAGTAACAGACATGAAAGTAGCAAGAAGATTGCTGGTACAAACAAGTGGGAACAATGGCAGGAGGGTACTCGGAATGAGGAGATAAAGGCTAATTTAGGAATGAACTTGATGGATGAAGCTGTACGCATAAACCGGCTTCGGTGGTGGGCTCATGTGAGGCGAATGGAGGAGGATAGGTTACCTAGGAGAATAATGGACTTTGTTATGGAGGGTAAGAGAAGTAGAGGGAGACCAAGACGACGATGGTTAGACTCTGTTTCTAACGATTTAAAGGTAAGAGGTACAGAACTAAATGAGGCCACAACACTAGTTGCAAATCGAGGATTGTGGCGACGTTTAGTAAATTCTCAGAACTCTGAAAGGCATAACAGTCTATAATGATAATGTATGTATGTATGTATGTATGTATTTTTAATTATTGGAGTTTAAGTTTAAAGAGCTTGCCTAAGTTGGGCACTATTATTTTTCTCCATTATTAGATCACTAAGGTAGGAAATACTGTAGATCTGGAGGAAAATAAGGAATAAAGAGTTAAGTCCACTTCAAGACAAACACATAAAAGAGAAGAAAGAAAAAATAACAAAACAATCAACAAACAGAACCACTTTTAGCATTGGTTTGAAGAGAGTGAAATGTTCACCATGCGACCACTAACCGAGCAAAATGCTCATGATGCAACTACTTTTGTACTGGAATGAAAACATAATAATTCTCAAAATTGATTATTATACTGGAAAATAACACTGTAATAATTGGTGAACTATTTGTGTTCATATTATGTGATAAAGGAACATGTCCATGAACACCTCAATATCATTAACAGGTGCATTTAAGTAAACTACTTTGTACAAAAATATAAAATTTACCAAGTGAGGGAAACCCTCAGATGTGGCTGTTTATATGCCAACAACCACGCGGCCACTGCCAGGTTAAGATGAAGCCACGTACCATAAAGGCATCAAAAGGTTTTGATGTGTGTCTGGTTTTATTAATTATGCTTAAATATTGTTCTGGATATGTCATAGTGTTAGTACTTTTCAGAATATTGCTGTAGATCCCAAAATTTCTCTCTCTTTGGTTGTATGAATATCCTCATAGGAGGCAAGAATGTTTTATGGTCACATCATGAATGGAACTGAACCATACGCAGAATTTTAGAACAATGATGTTCATGTTCTGGCCACTGCGAGAGACAGAGTAGAGATTGATATCTCTTGTAGGGTTTCAGTCAAGAAGCAGTGGAGAAAGGAACATACAGAGTTAGGGGGTCTTTTTTCCCTTCACTGTCCACAAACCAATACAATTTTGCTGGTACTATCATTCTGGTAGTGTATGCTGTTGAATATGTACAGCCAAAGGCTCTATAAAACTGAGCTGAGTTGTTTAGTTGTGGCAAGCATAAGTTTTTGACCATAGTCGAACTCAATAAGTGTGTGACAGTTTTCTTGGTTTTTCACTGATTGGATAAGATCCTATTTTATGGTATTTTAGCACTTCACGTTTCTTAGGTGCAAATCAGCTGAGTCCTGCAAACTTTATCATTATTGGATTTAATTTTAGAGTGAGCTCAGACTCCCTACAGAAGTCACAAACTTCACTTCTGGGAGCCTGAAAAGCACATGGACTGTTCTCTCTAAAAAATTTGTGGTAGGTTTTGTATTTCATCTGTATTACTGCATTAGTTTCTTGGAAAAAAACAATTCTTGAATCTCTGATAAAGTTTTGACACAATTGAAGTTTGTTACTTGAAGTAGCTCCATTTAGATTTGATAGTGGCGTTGTGTAATGGTTTTGAAGGAAGTAAATCCAGTGGAGCTTTGATACTATCCCAAACATTTGATTGTATTTTGTGGGGACGATTTTTATGTTTGCCTCATTGATCTTCTACAGATACCGATCTGTTGTTAAGAGTTTTCCCACACCTTTTTCATAAGTTCTACACTAACTTGTGAGAGTGACATAAAAAATTTCTTACACATGGGAACCTTTTCTGAATTAGACTTCACATGATAGATGTAACTAGATGACCTATTTCAACCATTTTTGGGTTTGGCTAACAATGCAGCGATATTTCTTCTTTTTCTTAAACCTAGCAGCAATGAATTTTGCGCTTTTTTATCACCAAGCTCCCAAAAACCATTAAACAGTCTCTCTGGTTGTTAGTGTAAAGTTTTGTGTAACACTTCTTTGGACAGCACTTCTGGACTATGGGGAAATTCTTACCTTTAACTTTCCTACCAGGTTCTGGAGATGTATAGGCCTTCCCACTGTTTCTCTGGACTATATCTCTCATGGGGTGACAGGGTACTATGTTAAGGCTTCTCAACTTACCATGCAAAACTGCTGCTACCATCTGCTGTTGCATTGTATTTTATGTTCTTGTAAGGTGTTCATAGAGTGCATTGTGATGCCCATCCCAACAGGGATGTGGAAACACTAGATATGATTTTTCGGACATGACTGCATTTTACGTTTTGTATCCACGGGTACAACGAAAACTATATCTACCATTTATATATTAAGAGGAGAGGAAAGTATTAAAAGGTGTGAAAATCACGAGAGAACAAAAATGAAAACCTTTTCTGCTGGGGCTTATAAGATAACAAGTGCACTGAAAGATGTGAAAAACAACAAATATGAAAACCTGTGCACGGAAGCCAATAAAAATATCTAAAGTATTATTGCAGATCACACTCTTTCTAAAATAAATGTTAGTAGAAGCCGTTTATTTTGGAGCAGTAGGTTATTAAACTGTATTTTCTGGTCACACTCTTAGACAATGAATTGGAGGTTACACTCGACCATGAGCAACTGGGAGGAATGACTTTCGTAATTTATAAGCAAATCGTAAACTTGAACATTCACAAACATGAAAGTGTTCTATGCATATGTTGCTTTATCTCATGTATACTTATAAGTTAGTTTTAAATTTAAGAATATTCACTTTTCTCAGATGCGTAATTTGATGAATGCCCTACTCATGAGTACTTGACATGTTACCGTCACATCACATTCCTTTCTAAATTGGGTAATGTTTACAATTGTACGATGTATTATACGTATAAATATGTGCAGCTGAAGATGACCCGTCAGGGTCGAAACCGGTCCTGTATTATTAATAATAATAATAATAATAATAATAATAATAATAATAATAATAAATAAGTATTGATTAGGTGGAGTTCTTCTCCTCTTTGCATTTGAGAAATGACGTTGTCCGCCATTTTGAATAAACTTTGACCAACTCGAGTTATCGAGTCAAAATTTGAAAGTGTGAGTTCCACATTCATTACCTCTGCACGCTTTAAGATGCGGGCACCAGTCCACTTTCGGACGGATTTTAATTTTGTCCTCATTAGTAAGGAATTTCACGACTTTTTTCGTATCCATAACTAGGCTATCACAAGACAATATTTATCACGCTAGTCAATTTTCACACGATTATATTCCTAATCCAGATCTAGGCTACTTTGTCACGCGACAAGTCACTTTACTGTACCACTCAAAACAAAATAAATTTCTAACTTCTGAATGGAATGCGAAATACAAGCACAAATAGGCTCACTGTGTTATTCAGCAATCTCGCTGCTAACCGGCAAGCAAAACTGAACATTCCTGAGGCTAACGGCTTGGTCCCCGAAGGTGCAACTTATACTGTGAAGTTCAGTTATTACAGGCCTTTGCCTGTAATCACGCAACTGTGGCGGCGCCTCTTACCTGAGTTGGAAATCACGTTTCTTACACAAGTGATGACAAATAACATTTTCAGGGCTAAATAAAATGTGATTGTGCTAAGCAGTAACCGCGAAAATTCGTGACGCTTTATATAGATTTAATCCGATGAGAATTGGGACTTCGAATTTATGACATGCTAAACAGGAAAACGTGTTAATGAGGAGCGCACTAACGAGGTTTTACTGTATCGCATTTCCTCAATTCACCAGTAAAAAGCAACTATTCACCTCGACATTAACGTGTTAAAATAAATTATCATTTCTATTGTACCTCGCTATCCCGTATAAGTTGTACGGGAATACTGAGCTTTTATTTTGTTAGTGTGAAGATACATTTAACACAGTAGTCTAAATCACTTTTAGTCTTTAGTTTGGATAAAGTAGTTGTTTGTATTTTTGTTCATACACTGAAATAAAAAGTTTATTGTTACCATTAATGCTTTCACGGGCCGTAATTATAGGCATGATATAGGCATAAGCATGAAAGTTTATTTTTAATTTCCCTAATAATTGTCAAAATATAGCAGTTTGATTAACTTTTTGTGGACTGATCCTCTCTGGTGGTGCTCATCATATGTAATTATTTATTGAATATCTGTTTCAGGTATCTGGATAAATTGATGGGGACATCTTTCTTTCATGAAAGTCACTTCCAAGGTCTTCTGGAACGTGTTAGAGAACGAGGCAGAGCTAATGTTGCTCAGCGAGTAGCAGACCAAGTTAGCAGGCTCTTCTCTGAAGAACTTTCATCAACAACTTTTCTGCTCACCCGAGGAGAATCGGTGGAAGGGGACCAGGGAAGTGAACCTGGAAAGGATCCCCCATGCCACAGTGTATTGTCAAAGAAAAGTAGTTCTCATGTTTCACAACAGAAAAATAATGGTGTTATAGATAATGAGTGTAAATCATTAAGCACAGCGCAGTTAGAAGATTCTGGTGTATCGTCTTTAGTTGCATCCAACAAGGACAGTAGTGAGAGCAGTACAAATGATTCCTATGGGCTAGGTGAATTTCCTCTCAGTGAAAATTTGGTGAATTTGGAGCAACATGTGGTGACAGCAGCAAATAATTCAAAAAACAATGAAGCCAGTGGTGTTAGTGTTAGTAACTGTAAGGAAATAGTGAAGGAAAATAATTCTAAGTCAGGACAAAGATCTTTCAGTTCTAATAAATCTCATATGTCTGGGGATGATCGAAGTAATATGAAGCATAATGGTTGTCATAGTGTAGCTGTTCAAGTAGGATCTGTCCGAAGTAGTGTAGCTGTTCAAGTAGGATCTGTCCGAAGTAAAACAGAAAGGACACAATCATCAACAACATTGCCTGAAGTTGGGGCTGAAAGCACTCAGCCTGATTCAACTTCTTCACTAACCAAGTCGGTCACTGTTTCTAATTCACACGTGTGCGTGAAACTTTGTTCGTTAATAAAAGCGCAGTTAGTGAAGGCTCATGCTGAGGTGACGAGAAGGTTTGGTGGTAATCAAGGACTTACTGGTCTTAGAGATGCTTTAAGTGACACAGGCAATGTTCGTTCTTCTGGGGATACCAGTGTTAGTGATCGTGATAATGAGGGGAGTGAGCAGACTATGGACACACATGAGAAAGAAATTGGTACTGGATTACGTTCACTACTGAGCAAAAGTAGTCCCCTTATCTTTTCTACCCCAGTAGTGAATGGCCATGAAGAAACAACTTGGTCCAAGAAGGAGAGGGAAGCAGATAAGACTGGGAATTCTGACGTTATCAAGGAGGGAGCAAATGAAACCCCTGTCAACGAGAGCAAGCTAAAGATGAAGCCAACAGCGTTGTTTAGGCTAGTTAATACATCTAATGTTTCTAAAGTGCCTTCTTCAACAACGTCTGATGCTAATGCAGCAGAAGAGGGAGGATCTGATATGTCCGTATCTAATGCACCCTGTGTACCCAGTGTAGCAAGTGTACCAAGTATAGAGACTCAAGGAGCCAATAAACAACCGAAGGTTGAGAACAAGGGAAGTGGTGTTAGTGAGGAAGAAGTTGGATCTCTAGGGGAAGGCTCTGGAGGTAAAATTTTTTTTTTTTGTATATAGGGTTGAAATTCTCTGCAACATTCTGTCATTTTAGCCATTATTTATGAATGCCATTCATTTGTTTAATGTTCTTGAGTTAAAGAAATAATGCATTTACAATGAAAAGTATCATACGTGTAAGAGGGAAGTCAAGACATTCTGAAAACACTGTAGAAAGAAACACCATACCAAAAGGACAGATCACTTTCTGCTCATTATCATCATCATTGTCAAAAACAAAATTACTTCACTTTAGACAACAAATACTACCCTTAATGGGTGTGACACCCATTGGGGTCACTTAAATCAAACATACTTCTGGAATATTTTTGGAACACATTGGGTACACCAAAATCCTACACAGTAACTAATAATATGCTAATAACATGCTATTAAGATAGTATAGTGGTGATTATGGTGATTATTGTTTTAAGAGGAAGTACACCTGGGCACACATCCTCTATTAACACTAATCGGAAGGAAAATGGATCTGACACTTCGAAAAATAAAGAAAGACAAAGGCCACAAAGGGCATGAAAATCAAAGACTCCCTAGGCCTCTATACGCAATACCGTCAGGGTTGGAAAAGAACAAGGGTTGACCAAAGGCTAAATGAAAGGGAGGAGCCTGACACAAGTGGAAACTATGCCAGGACTCAACTAAGGGCCCTGTGGTTGCTAACCCACGCTCTCAAGTTAAGAGCCTCTGGGGCCCCCTTTTCTTTCCTCTTACGACAGGCATGGTATGCCGTGGGTGTTATTCTACTACCCCCACCCACAGGGGGATAAGATAATATACAGTAAAACCTCGTTAATTCGAAGTCGTTGGGATCCAAAAATCGGACTTCGAATTACATGATTTTGAATTAACCGCCAACTCATGGTTCAGAAATACCTACCCTTGCCACGTCACAGAATATTCTAAGACCCGTTACTGCATGCAATTAACCTTGATTCACAGTTTAAACCTTTCAAATGTCATGGAAGAAACTATTTTCAAAATGTATCCAACAAGATGCATTTACAGTATTCAAATAGTGCACTCAGATAATTCACTGACATACATAACCTCAGACAACGAAGGAAAAACAAAGCATGATTCAAAGACGAGGAGAAATCTATGCTTGCTCCCATGTGCAAGTGCTTTATTCATTGGATTACTGTACTGTATGCATTTTAAATGCCCTGTACTTGCACAGGAAGTACCCCATGACCTTACAACATCGTGCCTTATGAAACTTTTCTATGACGATGGGAGAAAGCCTCTCGTTTCTGTGTGCATTGCAACACTGTACAATGACCCCAACCCCTGTATGATTTCCTGGCTGGCACTTCTCTCCTTTAAAACTGTAAGTCCGTTTGGGATCAGCATTAAAAGAAACAATGCAGTTTCATCGGCATTAACAATATTTTTTGGCACGTACAAATTGATTATATGAGCCACGCTTTTCGCCAACTATCGGCATCGCCAGTGTTTGCGGATTCTGCTTCTCCGCATACTGCCTGTAACATGATATTGTGGCTATCCTCAAAATGCTGAATACAAAAGAATTACCATTTCACCAGAATCTAGCAAGTATGAAGCACACTGTAGACACACTGAAGTGAGTGAAAGTGCAGAAAGCTACCCTGCACGTTCTGGAAGGCGTGTTCTATCATAACACAGATAAATTTGAATTTCGTTAAGTTACTCTGTAAAATACTAGTTTAAAAAGAATGTAAAAGCAGTTTTGATTTAAAAGTCTGAATTTTGGTAATGGGACCGACATTGTTCTTCGAATTACGAATTATTCGTGTTCCGAATTAAACAATTGAAATGACATGCAATCCGTACCTCATATTTCCGGGAACGAATTTGAATTACGTGGGATTTTGAATTAACCGATTGAGAATTATCGAGGTTCTACTGTACTGGCACCAGTATGTTAAGATTATCTTCCTATACTAAGGAAATGCCAGAAATTATACATAACTACTCCCTCATACCTACCGATTTCACAAAAATGTAAAGGTTCCTGGTGGTCATGATCATAAAAGCGTCAGATTTGTATGGTCTGTTGTCGTGGTTAGTTGGTTCGAGTTCTGTTGATGGAAAAAAATTTCACCATCAGGATGGTGGCCGACAGGCTAGGCGAGGTAGTGGTATACCATTATTGTAAATTACCAAACACAATTATAAAACATAGAACACAAAGCCTCTTGTAATTAATAACAAACACAGTCTACAATTTACAAACTACAAGTGTTATGAGACAAATATTTGATGTAAGTTTATATAAAGACTGCCAGCAAACACCTTACTTTCTTGAAAAAATTCTCAAATTCTCTTTCACTTGTTCCTTTGGGACTGTACAGTATTGACATGAGAACATCTGTCAGTTGACTGGGCTTCAATGACTGCCATTACCATCTTGTCAAGTTATGTTGGCTGGCTCCAATTTTTATTTTTAGAAAGCATAATTTGCAATGTGTGTGTATGTTGTATGTATGTATGTTGGGTATTAAGCCTGAAGGCTGGTTTGATCCTCCACACTTCCACCAACAGCTGTCATAAATAGCCTAGGTGTCACTGAAGAGGCATACTAAGGAAATGAGGAGTGAGGTAGTTTCTCGTTGCTTTCCTCATCGGACCAGAAGTTGCTATTACATATCAGTCTGCCAAGCCCACCGAAATGCATGCACCAACCGAACCTATGAGCGATATTTTCACACCATTCATAACAGGGACTGGCTGCATAAGGAATGGTATTACTAGCTTCTTCATACCTCGGTCACTTTCATATTGTCAAAGCCAAGGATGAGACAGACCGATCAATGAAAGTAACAAATTTATTCTAGCCCATACCAGAAGACATAATGCACTGTAAACACTACATCTTGCCAGCAAAGGCATATTTGCAATTATTGAATAATTAAGTACTTCATTTTACTTCCTTTAAATTGTTGTATTACACCAAGAAACTTCCAAACTTTGAATGAAGAAACAAGGTACTGCCAGAAACAATTCATCCACTGCAGGAAATTGTCACACAGGCCTTTTCTCTGCCTTATTCTGGCAGGTTTTTAAAAGTTAATCTGAGTATGTATTAAATTGTTATCTAAACATGGAAATGTTACGTCTCCGACAATGCTGTATTTGTTGTAATGGAAGCCATTTTTCTTCAGTTTTGACTTAGTTAATTTGTAACTGTGAGGTTCTTCACTCTGTCAAAATTAATTCAATATTCATCTAATTCAGTATAACATAAATTTAGGAAATACGTGAAGAATGAAAACATTTATTAACAGATCATACCTGAAGAAGATACCATTAATTAAAAACAGAATGACATGTATCGTTCTTGAAAGATTACCAGATTCTGTCAAAAAAAATTTCTTTGGTAATATATTAATGATTGATGAATCCTTCGTGGCTCAGGCGGGAGCATGTCGGCCTTTCACCACTGGGTTCCATGGTTCAAATCCTGGTCATTCCATGTGAGATTTGTGCTGGACAAACGGAGGCGGGACAGGTTTTTCTCCGGACACTGGTTTTCCCTGTCATCTTTCATTCCAGCAGCACACTCCATTATTTCATTTCATCTGTCAGTCATTAATCATTGCCCCAGAGGAGTGCGACAGGCCTCGGCAGCTGGCACAATTCCTATCCTCGCCGTAAGATGGGGGCTTCATTCATTCCATCCCTGACCTGGTCAGTGACTGGAAATTAGCTTGTAGGTTTTCATTTCATTCATTAATGATTGATGAAAATGATTAAGAAATGTAAAACGATTGTTTTAAAGGAAAATAAAAGAAGATAATAATTTCCACCAAGACACTAGAATCAACAAATGTAACATATAGCATAATCATCATGTGAGAAGATGCTCACCATAGTCAATACTGATGAAGTGCAAATTACAATAGCTTCCAGTCAAGTTTGTAACAGCTATTCTTCTGCAGAAGGTAGACCACCAAAGATGAGCTATGACCTACTAGTTCATCTTTAAAATAAATTGTACAATTTGTCATAGTAAAGGATCTATAATAGAATTCCAGAAACCAATATTTGATTTGATAAAATCTGTTGTTGATCTTTCAAAAACAAAACGTGTCACTCTGTTTTTAATTAATGGTATATTTTTCAGTTATAATCTATTAATAAATATTTTCTTTTTCAGGTATTTTCTAAATTTATGTTATATTGAATTAGTTGAGTTTCAACAGACTAAGGAATCCCACAGTTATAAAGAAAAGACGCTGTTTCAAGTAGTCCTTGTATTAAATACTTGTAGCGTATGCCTTACTGTACTGCTTTAATTTTGCATGTGGCTTAGGGTATTGTGTAATGACATTCTTTGAATAAGTTATTTACCTAAATTTGTTGTCAGTATTTTCGGTCATTGTGCAGAAATTGTCGCACCATTAGGAAAGTAATTACAGAGGATCCAAAGCTGAGAATCTACATTTTCAATTTGCTTTTATTGCTGTGCTATGTATGTTTTGTTGTTTAATGTCATCATAACCTGTTCAGCCCAAAATGTTTTGCCCAGCTACAGGAAAAGATAATTACCGTATTTCACGGCATAATCGTCGCACTTTTTATACCAAAATTTTCGAAAAAAATTGTAGGGTGCGACCATTATACGATGAATATTTAATACCAGTATTTGTATTACTCAAAAAATGTATTTATAACTAAATTGTATTTGAAACAAATTTAAGATGCACGTAATACTCGCGTTTATACATCAAAATAATTAAAATAGTCTAAAACAAAATTCATAATTTTTCGCAACAATTCGGCGAACGTTTTTCCAACCTGAAAATAAAAATGAACGTATTAAGTTAATTTGTCATTAATTTGAGTATTAAAGTTAAAATATTACACTTGCAAAAAATTATCGCTTTGTTGTGAAATGCGGACTTACCGGTACGCAATTTATTCCAAATCTTAGGTGTCGCTATCGCAGGTTTCGCTATCTGATGCGCCGTCCTCGCCTCTGTTAATACCAGTATCAGATTCTTCGTCTCCCTGCCACACTGCGACATCTTCGGAACCGTCTACTGCATTCGAAATCCCAGTCCTTTTGAAGCTCTTGGAGACTAGTTCAGGTGGTATAAGATCCCAACTCTTCTTCACCCACGAGCATAACAAGTCCAAGGGTGGACGCCTGATTTTTCCGGTGCGCGTCAATTGCTGATCGCCGCTCATCATTCACTCGTTGTAAAATCGACGTAAGTGGTCTTTAAAGGGTTTATTAACACATACGTCTAGTGGCTGCAAAGCAGATGTTAGGCCACCAGGAATGACTATCTGTCGTATCTTATTTGTAGTGAGAATTTGCTTCACTTCGTTCACGAGGTGACCTCGGAAACTATCTAAAACAAGCAGAGCTGGTTGTTTTAGTAGTGCACCAGGTCTTATATTCCACACAGTTTTAACCCAGTCCAGCATGAGTTCTGCGTCCATCCAACCCTTTGGTTGCACTCGTACATGAATTCCACGGGGAAACTGTATATTCTTAGGCATCGTTTTCCTCTTGAAAATGATGTAAGGCGGCAACTTTCTCCCGTCAGCTGTAATGGCTAGCATTGCCGTGCATCGCAACTTCTCACTACCGCTGGTTTTCATTAATACACTCCGTGATCCTTTTAGCGCAATAGTGCTGTTGCGAGGCATATCAAAAAAGATTGGAGTCTGATCGGCATTACCGATTTGAGAAAGCAAGTACGAAGTTTCCTTGCGCAAACGTATGACAAATCGGTGAAAATTTACAATCTTGTCCGTGTAATCAGCAGGCAACTTTTGGCTTAGTGTTGTTCTCCTTCGCACTGACAGATTGTGTCGTCGCATGAACCCCTTAATCCACCCACGAGTCGCCTTAAACTGAGTTACCGGTATGTTGTGTTTGCGCGCTACCTCCTGTCCCTTAATTTGTAACATTTCATATGATACACTGCAGCCATTGTTACGTATTTCACTGACGTACCTAAACACTTCTTCGTCAATTATAGGAAACTTCCCTGTTTTAGGACCTCTAAACGCGCGTCTAGAAGGGTTTGTGCTTTTTAGCTTGTTTTTTACTTTCCGCCAGTCACGCACCAACTTTTCACTCACAGAAAATTTTCTTTCTGCAGCTCTGTTCCCGCGCTGTTCAGCGAAGGCAATTACGCTTAGCTTGAAGCCCGCAGAATAGTTTCTATATTTACCCATAATCGCTTATAAATGCTTCACACGTTAATGTTTTGCAATATAAATGACTTTCCGTAATTGTTCACTATTAAAACAAATTATTTCTGCAAACACCCAAAACACAAATTAAAAACTTAAATTCTCACGCACACATGTCTACAGTAATCACGTAAATCTGAAACAAATAAATGCATCTGTGATCTGTCCATTCCAGAGCAGCCAATACTGTTAGGCAGCAAGGAAGCATGCAACAATTCAGTTTAGCTCGTTGGTTGCGACACACTACTGCGCTTGCGCAAAGCTCGCAAACCGGAGCTCAAGCTAGCGCGGTGTAGATCTACTGTACTTATTCTCTTTGATCTACTGTATAGTTGACTGTATTCCGTGACGTCAGTAACAAACATTCATTTTCTTCAATTTCTTTTAAACATACGGTAATTAGGTTAATATTTCTTCCCAGTTATTGATGATTTTACATTACATTACTGACGAGTTTATAAAATAAAACTTTAATAGCATTGGATAATAATTATCTTGACTGCTTGGATAAAAGCTTTCATCCCATGCCCGGACACGTATGACGTAGTAGTAAGATAAGAGTCTAGCGATGACAACTGAGACATCGTAAATAATTCAGCTGAATAATTCCGTGGAAATCTGCGTTATCGTCTTGGATTTCACTTTGTGCGCAATAACACAGGAACCGGCCCCATGGTGTAGGGGTAGCGTGCTTGCCTCTTACATGGAGGCCTCGGGTTCAATTCACGGCCGGGTCAGGGAATTTTACCTGTATCTGAGGGCTGGTTCGAGGTCCATTCAACCTACCTAGCCGGTATTTCCTGGCGACGTTGCCGATAAGCGATAACTTACAGCCTTACGTATTTCAAATGGGAACTCATAATATGTAGGTGGTGAATAAAATAAATAGTACACTGTCTCGCGACCACGTCGTCAAACTGCCGATAGCCTACCGGTAAGCATAATATGTAGGTGGTGAATAAATAGTACACTGTCTCGCGACCACGTTGTCAAACTGCCGATAGTCTACCGGTAAGCTATGCGTCGTACATATACCGGTATTATTTATTTATACTTTGTGCAACATGTCGCAAACGTGACTGTGTTGCCAAATTGCCCATAAACCATACACGTATTTAAATTGCGCATTCATGTGCAACTTACGTTGCAGTTCCATTTACCTTTTAACCAGATTAGTGAACAAAATTTGGACGTGCGACGATTATGTAATTAAAGGTTTAAAGTCCGATTTTTGTATTGAAAATAAAGGATGCGACGATTACGCGGTGGCGACGATTATGCCGTGAAATACGGTAGATATCATTCCCCCCTCCCACCCAAGAATGTAATCCAAATGCAGTGTATGGGTTCAAAAAGTCTATACATGATTAAATTCTATTTTATTTTTTTCCTCTAGGTTTCTCTATTATGGACTCTGCTCCAAGTAGTCACAAATTCAAACTCACTATGTTTCAACCAACGGATCCCCAGCACTTCTACCGGACAGTGCGGAAAGAACTGAAATTATTGCGCACTTCCTTACCTGAAGGAATCTGGGTAAAGGGCTTTGAGGATCGAATGGTAAGTGATTAGCTTTTTTAGCTTTTTGTAGCTAGATTTTATTATACACAGTTCAGAAATATTACGGGAACATGTTTTGTAACATCTGGTATGTGAACGTTAATTTGGTAGATGGGGTTCCAATGGTCGTACAGCATACCGTGAGACCTTAGCTACTCAGGGTATGTCAAACCGAGTTATACTCTATCTTTAGGCGTAGCCATGCATTAAACTGTCAGGTGACCCCTCAAAACAAAGTGAAAAGCGGTGTGTCTGTGTGTCATTATGAGGTACACAGACTACTGCGGTCATTTGAGCACGTTGTACGTCAACCAGCACATTCCATGAGACATCTTAACGAGGTTCAAGTCGCAAGGGCCGTCACTTTGATCCAGGGAGGATGGACTTTTCGTCGTGTTGCTGTGGATCTCAACGTGTCTCCGTCAGTTATTCACCACTTGTGGAATCGCTACAGTGGGACAGGCCAGTTCACAAGGAGAGTTGGACAAGATCGTGGACGTATGACAACCCCACAGGATGACCGATATCTGATATCTGACCATCTGTGCGTTGCGGCGTCGTTCAGCAACTGCCAGAGAACTTCAACAAGATCTTAGGCGGGTCACTAGAGTCACGGTGTCTGACCAGAGTACCCCGTTTAACGCAGCAACATCGCGCAGCTCGCCTTCTGTTTGCCCGTACCCACGTCATCTGGCAACTTTGCCAATGGAGACCTGTGTTGTTCACAGATGAGTCCAGATTTCCCCTGACACAGCGTGGTGGACGTCAACGTGTATGGAGACGCCACGGTGAGCAGTACATGTCAAATGTTGTCCAGGTAGGCGATCGATTCGGACAAGGTTCTGTGATGTGTGGGGTGGCATCAGTATTGGTGGCCGTACGGATCTTGTCGTCGTCCGTGGTAATTTTACCGCTGTGGGGTACATCTAGCAGATACTGCTACAGCATATGTTGGTTGCTAGGAGTGTGCATATGGAGTTGGCCCTGAATTCATACTCATGCACGACAATGCCAGTGCTCATGTAGCGTGCATCACCAGAGCTGTCTTGCGAGAACTGGACATTCAAGAGATTGAATGACCAGCAGCGAGTCCCGACCTTAATCCTATCGAGCATGTGTGGGATAGGCTTGACAGAAGTGTTCTTGGGCATCCTATTCCACCACAGACTCTTGCAAGACCTCAAACAGGCTCTCATTAAAGAATGGGACCTGATACCACAACTTACACGGAGATTGCTACGTAGGTGCCAAGCTGTGATAAACGCTCGTGGAGGACATACACCATACTGAAGCTCTCCAACTGTGATAAAATCCATCCTGGAGGACTGTTATAACTTTTTCGCCCCTTTTGGACTTTTCCATTTGTGTTTTGAAAATGAACGCGAATCCATCGATGTTCTTTTGTATACTTCAACGGTAGAGCATAAAGGTTTAGTTGGTAATATATCTGGGAGCAAGATATTGTTTTGTGGAGCATTGCATACGTTCAAAAACATGTCCCTCTAATTTTTTTGAACTGTGTATAAAGGATCGAGTAATTTGGCTACACAGTTTACTGTAGTTGTAAGTTTTCACTTGAAAGGTACCGGTACTGAGCTTGAACTACACCTCCAACTTTCCATATCCTCTCATTGCTAAAAGAATTAGTGAAGTGTTAAACGGATAACAAAAAATGTTTTTTTTTTTTTGCTAGGGGCTTTACGTCGCGCCGACACAGATAGGTCTTATGGCGACGATGGGATAGGAAAGGCCTAGGAGTTGGTAGGAAGCGGCCGTGGCCTTAATTAAGGTACAGCCCCAGCATTTGCCTGGTGTGAAAATGGGAAACCACGGAAAACCATTTTCAGGGCTGCCGATAGTGGGATTCGAACCTACTATCTCCCGGATGCAAGCTCACAGCCGCGCGCCTCAACGCGCACGGCCAACTCGCCCGGTAAAAAAAAAAAAAAAATGTTTTTTGTGACTAGGGTGACTAGATTGACTTTGATGAAAAAGAGGACGTTGTCTGAAAAAAGACGTCGGAAAGCGTCCAAAGATTTAGGCTTATATTTAATATTGCTGTCTATTTTATTACAAAATATATTGTAATACAACTTTAGTAATAATATTTTATTTTACAATTTGCTTTACGTCGCACCAACACAGATACGTCTTATGGCGACGATGGGATAGGAAAAGCCTAGGAGTGGGAAGGAAGGGGTCGTGGCTTTGAGGTACAGCCCCAGCATTTGCCTGGTGTGAAAATGGGACACCACGGAAAAGTTAGTAATGATGATTTTACAATAAACTGCACTAAAATCAAGGAGACTATCAAGAGACATATATAATCCTGTTGCAGATAATTTTGTGATGATTCAGTTTGTTGTAGTAGTTTGGGTTTGCTCATTGGTTTTTTTTTTTTTAAGTTTGTTTGGGCCGCCTGAGGACCACGGTGTTGTTGTTATTGTTTTCGATGGTTGCCGCTTGTGGTGTTCTTAATGGTAGGTTGCTTTTTTCTTGGTACCTTGACCTTTCCTGTTGGCCCAGTAATCTTTCATTTTCTTGCTGAACTTTATTTTGTGTTCCTCGGACCATTTCCTGGTCTCTTTGTGGTTATTTCTGTAAGGGATGTTCGGTAGGGTCTGATTTTGATAGTTGAGCAGTAGTTGCTTCTGTTAGTTATTATGGCGTGATTACAGTAAAGCCTTGTTAATTCAAAGTCATTGGGATGCAGAAATCAGACTTTGAATTACGTCAGCTCGTAATTCAGAAATGCCAACTGTTGCTGTGTCACAAAATATTCTAAGACCCATTACTGCATGTAATGTTGATTCAGAGTTTAAGCCTTTCAAATGACATGGAAGAAAACTATTTTCATAATGTATCCAACAAGGTGCATGTACATTATTCAAATAATGTACAGTGAAACCTCATTAGTACGTTCCTAATTAACACGTTTTCCTGCTTAGCACGTCGTAAATTCGAACTCCCAATTCTCATCATATTTAATGTAATATAAAAATGCTTTGCTTATCGCGTCACAAATTTTCGCTATTACCACTTAGAATCTATTAAAGAACTATTTAAAATAGTTTTTACTTGAGTCCACTTTGTCAATACACCTTATAATGATAGAAAACTACCGTATAATCTCGAATAGCACCCGCCACCAAATAAGACCCGCACCCTTATTTTGAAAGAACAAAATTAAGAAAAAGAAGTGAAGTCAAAATTATTTACAATCTTTACTAACACCCATCAAATGATTAGAAAATACAAATAAAAGTAAACATTTCCAGAACGATATCCAACGAGTTCATTCATCATCATCATCATCATCATCATCATCATCTTCATCAGTACCAACTTTGGAACTTTCATCACCATCACCTTCCCACAAAATGTCATCATCGCTGCCATCCATAGCATTAGAAATGCTACATTTCCTGAAGCTCTTCCGTATGAGGTCTCCAGGGATATGATTCCATGCCGTCAAAATCCATGAACACAGCAGCTGAAGTTCCGGGCGCTGAATGCGCCAGTTGGCATCAGTGTGTGATTATCAGCCGCCATCCATTCTGTATAGAGCTGTTTCAAGGCTGCTTTAAATGGACAGTTCACGCAGACATCCAGTAGCTGTAGCATAGACATCATCCCATCCGGAATGACTGCTAGGTCGGTTTTCCCATCCTTGATATGTTTCTTCACAGCGTCTGTTGTGTGGCCGTGGTAACTGTCGAGAACAAGGAGAACGAGCAGGCTCTTTTGTCCAAATAATGAACCAGGGCGACGTTGCCAGACACACTTTACGCAGTCTTCCACAAGTGAACTGTCCATTCAGCCGGAGTTCTGAAATCTGACGATAACACCAGTGGGTAGTTTTTTAGGAAGCGTCTTTTGGTTGAGAACAATGTACAGCGGCAATTTTTTTTCCGTCGGCGACAATCCACAACATTACCGTACACCGTTGTTTTTCATTACCACCTGTTCTAATGGTAACACTTTTTGCACCCTTAACATTCACAGTCCTGTCCACTGGATTTCAGAGTTCTATGATCACCACTACAGGTTAACAGTACATTTTTCTTCTTTCTCCAATCGTGAATACACAACTCGTCAATATCGCATTATCTACTGGCGGCACGATTTCCAATAATTTCGGCTTCCCGAACTACTGGTATTTTCAGTTCCTCACTCACAGTAAAAGATCGCAAACGCTTTGAGGAATTCATGTTAATACTCTGAGAACGTGCGTGAGACTGACGCCAAGCGCGGAAGTAGCGTATACTGAGAACGGAGAGAGCAGTTGCCAAGCCCCACATGTCTATATACTTGTGCTTTTAGATATTTCCACTTAAAGTAGACAAACTCATCAAACATTTCAATTCACTCACGCACGCACGCACTCACTCACTCACTCACTCACTCACTCACTCACTCACTCCATAAGGCTTCTGAGGGATGTGAAGTTCCCGTAAAAAAGAAACAATAAAACTTTTGTATCCACCTATTCGTTACATTAAAAGCAATTATAAAATTAGGATCTCATCCTTATTTTATTGCTTAAATTGTTCATCTCTCTTCCCAGTTATCAATTTGGAGGGTCCAGCATACCTTGTTGATCTCCTTCTTTTAGGTGCTTCGGGGTCTTCCTGAAGGTCTTTTCCCATTAACACATTGCGGACGGGAGATGAGTTCACTCGTGTTTGGCTGGCCGAGCGTTGTGGACGGGAGACGAATTAACTTGTCTTTGCGAGACGTGTACGTTCGGTGACATTTGTTGAAACCTCTGAAACTATCTGGTCAAGGTCTAGAATATCAAAGCTTTTGCTTATTCCATGCTAGCTTTGTTTTATGTTCTTCTTCTGTTTTATGATTCATTTGCTAAGTTTTCCGACCTTGTATTTACATCATTCAAGGAGCCATGTGGTGGGTAAGATGGCGCTTCCCAGACTGAACACGAGCGTAGATGCAGACGAGATTTTTAATGAATTATATGCGGATAAGTATTCAGATTGCCTCAGTGATGTTGACGACCGTGAGTTCGATGTTGATAGCTATTCTGACAAAAGTGTCTCTGTTCATAATAATGATGTGTGCCCTTCAAAACAGCGTGAAGTAGTGGTGGTCAAGAACGAGGCTGAAAGTGATGTAGTGAGTGTAAATTGAAGTGATATGTCTATTTCTTCTGACGAATGGGTAGAAAATAAATTTCTTTGATGAATGGGTAGAAAATAATAGTTCACTGACTTTAAAGGATTTCCCAGGAGTTCCTGGCATAACGGTAAGACTTGATGAGCCTCAAAACATTGACGAAGTAGAAGGGCTTATTTTTTGTTATGATTTCTTTGAACTTGTTGCCGATCAGACGAACCTTTATCCAGTGAACTACTTCATTACACAAAATATCCCCTAAGGACTTGAAGTGGCCTGATGTAACGAGTTGTGTATTGGGAAAATGGTTTGCTTTGTTTATATTGACGAGACAGGTAAAAGAATCATGTTGGAAAGACTACTGGTCAACTGATCCCCTCAAAATTTGCTGTGTGTCCTTTCACGGAAGCCATTGCTACACAGCCTACCACACTAGGAAATATTATTAGGGCTCTTACCAAAGGTCTCCAGTAAATTTCACCATAATCAGTAGAAGGTTAGTGAAGTTAGATTAATTTGTTCATGTGCATGCACTGTAGCAGTAAGTTACACAGAAAATGGCCAGGCACAGGGGTTGAGCAGTGTGATGAGCACCTGGTCCGCAATGTGTTAAGACTACTGGTACTCTGTTATCCTGCATCCTCAGTACATGTCCAGCCCAGCGCAGTCTGTTGGATTCTATCACACCCATTATAGTGTGTTGTTGAGAGAGGGTGTAAATCTCATAATTGGATCTTTTCTGCCAGCTTCCTGACCGAGGCAGTAAGGGCGTGGTCAGTTCGCCCGGAAGGACGTGGGTTCGAATCCCCGTCAGGAATTCATAAAATTTAAGAAACGGGATTTCCACTTCCAGAGGTGCACATGATCCTGAGGTTCACTCAGCCTACACCAAAAATAAGTACTAGGTTAATTTCCGGGGGGCAAAGGCGGCCGAGTGTAGAGCTAACCACTCTACCCAATCAAGTGCAGAGGTTACGGATAGTGCAAGCCTTTACCTTCCACCCCTCCAAGGGCCTTCATGGCCTGTGCGGAGATGACTTTGCTTTGAGAGATAGGATCAAACAATGGGCCAAATATTTAACTATAAACTTAATTCTCAAAGACTTGCAACTACTGCTGCTCTTTCATGGTTATACTCCATGTAAGAAGATGTATAATATTAGAAGGATCCCCCTTTCAATACTTCGTTGTAAGTTGAACTAAAAAGAAGTCACAACTTGTTTATTGGGACCGGTTTCGACACATTACAAGTGTCATCATCAGCCAAATAGTAAAGTAGGTCAAGATATAAAGATCTTAAAACAACTAATACATTGAACACAGGCAAAAAATTAACATTGATTCATATCGTAGCAATTCAGTTAATGTCCAAAACACAATGGTCGCAGTCAAGAGAGTAAACAGAACATCATTGTCTTGCACCGAAAACAAATATAGTTGAAGTTCACAAGCAGGTCAAGTATGCACTTATATAGAGTCGTTGCTAGGCAGGTCTTGTGAACTTCAACTATATTTGTTTTCGGCGCAAGACAATGATGTTCTGTTTACTCTCTTGACTGCGATCATTGTGTTTTGGACATTAACTGAATTGCTACGATATGAATCAATGTTAATTTTTTTGCCTGTGTTCAATGTATTAGTTGTTTTAAGATCTTTATATCTTGCCCTACTTTACTATTTGGCTGATGATGACACTCGTAATGTGTCGAAACCGGTCCCAATAAACAAGTTGTGACTTCTTTTTAGTTCAACTTACAACGAAGTATTGAAAGGTGGATCCTTCTAATATTATACATCTTCTTATTTCTCTATTCAATATGGAACGATCATGAAGTTTTTAACTTTAAATTATACTCCATGTCTCGGAACCATACATAAGTACTGGTTGAATAATTGTATTTTAGATAATCACTTTTTGCATTCCTTGTTAAAAACTTGGAGCCTAATATAGGACTCATACAGTAAAATGCCTTATTTGCATTCTTAATTCTAGCTTGGTGTTCCTGTTGCCATTACAATTCTTTGTTTTAAATGTTCATAGCATGATTCAAACATCATCATTCCTTCCTCCAGAAAAACAATTTACCGCTTCATGCAGTTTTTTGCAAGAGACCAGTGGTATATTTATTTCTCTGTGGTCATTGTTTTTAAAAGGAATCTTTATTTTCCTCCCCAAATATAGGATTTGTACTCGGTGATGATTCGTGGTCCAGAGAAGACCCCTTATGAAGATGGGCTCTTCTTTTTTGACTTCCAACTGTCAGCTGAGTATCCAAAGGCTCCCCCTCTTTGTCACTACATAAGTTATTGCAGTGATCGTCTCAATCCTAATCTTTACGAGGATGGAAAGGTGTGCGTGAGTCTACTGGGTACTTGGAGTGGCAAAGGAACTGAAGTATGGACCCTCAACTCCAACTTGCTGCAAGTGATCATCTCCATTCAGGGTGAGGTACACCAAAATAAATAAAGTTACATGATCCTGTTATGAGTGCTTTATTTCATTTTTTGTTTTATGCTGGTGATTGCCTATTAAGAAAAGAAAGACACTAAAGCAAACAAAGAATTTATATCCTCTGATATCCTTTCATTATTTCATTGCTCTTCAGAACTGATCCTGTAATTTATGATTTCTATTATTTTCGTAGTGCTTTATGAGGTTTGACTGGGCAAATATGATCATATTGCTATGTGTAAAGAAGCAAATTTGAATACGTAGTAGTAAAACTGTTGTTTTTCAAGGAACTCTGCTAAGAAGTTTTTCATGGGGCCACCCAAAAAATGTTCTTAAACATTGAACCTCTTTAGAAGGGGGTAATTGTAATGCCTGGGGGGTAATGCCTACCTTGAAATACACGTGAAACTCACAGCCAACAGATTTTATTTGTGAAAAATATCTAAATAGGCGCTGCTAAAAGAAAAGGCACAATATTAACATTTGGTTATCATGACATATATTTTTAGAGATAAAGTAACATTATTGGACATACTGTATTCTAAAAATATTTGATAAGAGAACCGAACTTATAATTTTTGTGCGTGTTGGGACGCTACATTACCGATAACAGTTTCATAGATTTTATTCGATACTAGCTGATGTACCCATGCTTCGTTACGGAATTCTACATTGTATACAGAATTCTAGGTTAGGTAGTGTTCACGTTGTGAGTAAGATTGTATTAAATTGCATAGCTCTTAACTTTTCCGTAGAAATGCAGCGGGGAAATCACGAAACATGTTTTCTTATGTGAAGACTGGGTTAGGGAATTTTCATTGTAATGGTAGGCCCTCTTGCCTACCATCAGTCACAGTCAAGTTGGGGAGTTTTCATTATAATGGCCGACACTCTCTACGTGTCTTTTTACATCCTCAGAAAAACTGTCTTAGTGGTTGTCCCAACTGAAATCAACATAGGTCATTACAATGGTGCCAGTAGGAATGCCGCAATTAAAAGCAATGCTATCATATGAAATACTTGATCAAATGAAAAACCACACATTTCCTCACTTGTAACGAACGGTACTACGCTGCCGATCTAACAGTCAAATTTTCTAGAGCTGGAATGACCAGGCCGTAGACAGCCGTGAGCCGTAAACACACTTCAAATTTCTGGGGGGGAAGGGAATAGTGCAGAGTCCCAAGACGAAATCTATGCCCTTTTACTCACCTGTTTCATAGGAGTACCTAATGAAATTGAAATAAATGGTAAGGAGATTCCACCTATTCAATACCAAAGAATAAGAAATGTAGTGAATTACATTCTCATTTAATAATAATTAGAAATGGTACCGGTTTCGACCCTAGTCCAGGTCATCATCAGCCGATTAAGAAATGGAAAACAATGCATAGGATCAGTAGAAGAGGCAATATGAAAAGGAAATGAACGGGGGTAGACACTGTAAAACTTAGAAGAAGTAAAATACAAGTCATTCAAAAGAAAAACAGTGCGCAATTCTCTTAGCGGCAAAATCTCAATTCACTACACTGGCGGAAGAGAAAACTATCTGACTTGGAGGTTAATTTTTCCTCCAAGCCAGAGGAGAAACCTCTTCGTTGCTAATTTCTAATAAAATGAATGTAGAATTGAATAAAAGTGAAAAGGAAGAAGCTTTTCTTAAGAAACAGCTCTTTCCAGGATTGAATTTTGAGTTATTTAGTGAATTGTGGTGCTATAATTTGGAATAGGCCAAAATTGTAATTCTAGACCAGGTCATAAGCGAGCCTCTGCCATTATTCCATTAAATGTGCACACTGATCATTCCAATCAGTGCGTCAGAGTAGGGATTGAATACCTGGAATACTATGATGACCCAGTGTGTTACATGCCAGCAGTATCAGAAAATGTATAAACCGAAGCAGTGGCATGCTAAAGTAGAAAGTTATCTAACTCCCAAGATATTTCCCGCCAATATTCAGGCAGGCTGTTATACTTGGTTTGGAGCAGTAATCCCATCTATCGGAGATAAGTGGCAGCATAAGAGACAAGGAACATCACAACAAACAGTGGTCAACGTAATGTTATTGTTGATCAATTTTATGAGCTTTTCTTATTGTAGGCCTTCACATTTCGTTTTCTTCAAACTCTGAAATACCACTCTCATCATAGTCGGTACAGTAAAATTGTATTCTCTATCAATTCTGTACTTTTCGATAGGACCAATAGCCTAATATACCGGTATGTATTTAAAAATGACATTTTAGGCGCCTTCCCCTAAACTACCATTTCATCCAAGGTGAATAAAATTGTTTATAGCTTAGACTGTAGTTCCTTATTCCCTGACTCTATACTGATGTTCATGAAATTGTTTCGCCATTTTCTCATGGCTCGTCGTCGATATTCATTGATATGGACAAATTCATGAATATCTCTGTTATCGTAGCCGGTACGGTAAAAATGTATACGGCATAAAAGATAGGAAATTTAATTCTATATAACTTTAGTTATGTAGTATTTATCAATAGGACCAATAATAACTTAAATATCTGAGAATTTAATTCCAGGCCTTCCCCTAAACTACCTTTCACTCAGCGTGAAGAAAACAAATTATAGCCTAGATTGTACTGGCTCATTCCCCGACTTTACGTACCAATTTCATTTAAATCTCTTCAGCCGTTTTCTCGTGACGCATGTACATACTGACATTTAAAGATAAAAATTTCATGATGTTCTGTATTGAACTGTATCACAATTAAATTGAAATAACAAATAACATGGTTCAACCTATTCAATACAAGTAAATAAGAAATGTAGTGTTACATTCTTATTTAATTATAAGCGGAAGCGGTACTGGTTTCGACCACCAATCTGGGTCATCATCATCCGAATAAAAATACAAAAACAATGCATAGGAAAACAAGAAATTAAAGGATGAGTCTTTCACAAAAAAAGTTGAAGAAGCAATATAAGATCATGGGGATTAGCACTGCACGCTTTTAAATTGTAAAATCTAGAAGAATAGTGTCAGTCGCTTATATGAAGTAAGGCACAATCTTTTGAAGAGTAGCAAAACACGCAATGTTCGGCACTATGCCTCAAAATGTTTACAAGAAGAGGTGAACAATTAAGTGAGCCAGCCTGCAAGTAAGAATGTGATTCGCCTCAAGATATGACAGAATACATAACTGATTTCAGAGGATAGTTTATATTTTCTTGTGTTTAGTTAAATTTCAGAATATTCCCATGTAAATTCGTAGCAAGGTGGTTATAATTTCTCTATGTGCACTTGAAATGTTTTCATGATGCTTATATGGTTAAGCCTCTGGAGTGATACTACAATTTTTTCAGATTGGAATTATACACTTTCACGTAGTATCGGATTTCAAAAAATAACAAATGAGTAAGCCGTAGTGTGGATATCATCCACGAAAACGCTTGTTTTGTACAAACTTATTGCGATTTCATACCAATTTTAATGTGTATGGGTTTTCCCCTGACTTTTACGAAAATTTGGATATAATGACAATCCACTATAACGAGTAAATTTTTTACTGTTGTGAATTCTTGCTATAACAGACTTCTACTGTAGTTCAGAACATCAGTGATGGCTGTGATCTGGAAGTATGATGACGTGAGTTTACCTTGAGGACAGGCTCCCAGGAGTATTTTGAAATCTCTGTGGCAACACCGATATAGGCTACCGTCCTGAGACCTGCCTGGTATACGTCATACAGGAGTCATCCTGATACCCCCTCCAATCACTGCATGATAGACCTTCACAGATCGTCACCATAAGACCTATCTGTGTCGGTGCGACGTAAAACCACTTTAAGAAAAAAACCTGTATGGTCCCATATCCACAAGTTTGCTGGTGTATAGTGCTTGTAGAGGAGCACACATTTTCCATTATGTTATTTCATTGCCCAGTTCTAGAAAGCTTTAAGTCCCAACACTTTCCTCACCTTGAGAGTGTCTATCAGGCTCAGTCGACCATGAATTGCCTCACTTTCCTTTACATTTAATGCTGTAGGACTTGATGAAATCTCTTCAGAAAACTGCCTTGCTGAATTTAGGAAAGAGTTACAGTGAAACCTCGATAGTGCATTTCTCATTAACACGTTTTCCCCGCTTAGCACATCATAAATTTTCATCGTATTAAATCTACATAAAAATAACTCATATCATGTCGCAAATTTTCGCTATTACCACTTAGTACGATCATATTTTTCCTAGCCCTGAAAATGTTATTTGTCATCCGTTGTGAAAGAAACATGATTTCCACAGAGCTCGATAGCTGCAGGCGGTTAAATGCGGCCAGTATCCAGTTCAGGAGATAGTGGGTTCGAACTCCACTGTCGGCAGCCCCGAAGATGGTTTTCTGTGGTTTCCCATTTTCACACCAGGCAAATACTGGGGCTGTACATTATCCAAGGCCTTAATGCCACTTCCTTCCCACTCCTAGCCCTTCCTATCCCATTGCCGCCGTAAGACCTATCTGTGTCGGTGCGATGTAAAGCGCCTCGTAAAAAAATAAACGTGATTTCCAACTCGGGTAATAGCAGTCGCCACAGTTGCATGATTACAGGAAGAGGTGTTGAATTCCTGAACTTCACAGGATAAGTTGCACTTTCGGGGAGCAAGCCGTTAGCCCCAGGAATATTCAAATTTGCTTGCCGGTTAGCACCAAGCGTGTTTGTGCTTGTATTTTGCATTTCATTCAGAAGAATTTATTTTGTGTTTGTGGATGTGGACAAATTTGTGAAATTCCTTACTAATGAACACAAAAGTAAAACCCATCAGAAAGTGGACTCAATCTCTGTGGCTCAGGTGGCAGCGCACCGGCTTCTCACCGCTGGGTTCCGTGGTTCAAATCCCGGTCACTCCATGTGAGATTTGTGCTGGACAAAGCGGAGGCGGGACAGGTTTTTCTCTGGGTACTCCAATTTTCTGTGTCATATTTCATTCCAGCAACACTCTCCAGTATCATTTCATTTCATCTGTCATTCATTAATCATTGCCCCAGAGGAGTGTGACAGGCTTCTGCAGCTGGCACAAATCCTATCCTCGCCACTGGATGGAGGTTTCATTCATTCCATTCCTGACCCGGTCGAATGACTGGAAACAGGCTGTGGATTTTCGTTTTCAGAGAGTGACTGGTGTCCACATCTTTAAGCACACAGAGGTTGTGAATGTTGAACTTGCACCTTGAAGTTTCGTCTCAATCACTCGAGTTTTGTTGTCTTCAAAATGGTGGCCGAAGTCATTCCTTCTGGTCGCACATGGTGGAGTATAACCTCCAGTTCATTGCGTAAGAGTGTGACCGGAAAATAATTCTTAATAGTCCACTGCTCCAAAATAAAAGGCTTTTTTAAACATTTGTTTTAGAAAGAGGGTGATCTGCAATAATACTACTGTAATTTTATTGACCCCGCTGCACGTTTTAATGTGTTGTCTGGTATTTATTACTCCTTTCAGTATACTTGTTATTTTATAAACACTAGCGGAAAAGGTTTTCATATTTGTTCTCTAGTTTTTTTCACACCTTTTAATACTTTCCTCTCATCTTTAGAAATTCTAAATACAGTAGAAGTTCACAATAGCGAGTACGGTATATAACGAGAACTCCGTTATAGCGATAATTTCTTTATGTCCCTTCAAAATCCCTATATTAAACTGTGTGTCGTCCTTCGGTTACAGGGAGAGACCTATCACTGACGCATCCGTTATTACGAGCGATTAAGTGCGCGTGATTTTTTCCGTTCCCAATATTTATGCACCCCAGCGATTATATTGCATGCGATCGATTACCTTCGGTATCGTTTCCTCCCTATGTTCACTAGCGAGTTCTCTCGTCGACATTCGAAAGCGATGTCGGAGTCAATTAGTAATACCCGTTGACTACTGTTCCGTAAAGAAAATTCGAAATAAAAGAGGACAATTTCGTAATAAATGTGTAAATAACATGTCCGATAACGGTTGCCAACTCGTTAAAAGTAAAGGCTGACTAAATAGCCGCTTAATTTTAAGGCTAAATACTGCAATTTAGTAAGAATGGGATACACCTCGAGATATGGTAAGAGTGCATAATTGATTTCAGAGGTCAGTTTATATTTTCTCGCGCCTCGTTAAATTATGGAAAAGGTATTATAAAAATTTATAGCAAAAAGGTTATCATTTCTCTACTGGCGCTTGAAGTGTGTTTTCATCATATGTATAATACGGATAAGTTAGGATAGGTGAAGCTGTATGAATAAGAAAACTGAAACGTTTGCCACAAAATGCGATCGATGATCTTCGGTACGGTATAGTTTTCTCACCATGTGCATTTGCGAGCGCTCTCGTCGACATTCAAAGGCGATGTTGGAGTCGATTAGTAATACCCGTCGACTGCTATTCTAAAAAAAAAATCGAAATGAAAGAGGATAACACGTTTTCGTAATAAATGCGTAAATAACGTGGCCGATAGCAGTTGTTAACTCGTTTAAAATAGACTGAACTAAACGATCTCTTAATTTTAATGTTACATTTGGAAATTAATTAAGAATGTGATACACCTCAAGATATGGCAGAGTACATCACTGATTTCAGAGGATAGTTCATATCTTTTCGCATCTAGTTAAATTTCGGAAAGGCTATTTACAAGTAAATTTATAGCGAGGAGGTTATCATTTCTCTACATGCGTTTCAAATATGTTTTCATGATACATATACGGTTAGGTTAGGTGACACTGTTTGAAGAAGAAAACTGAAGTGTTTGCCACAGAAACCTCTGGAGTGATACTGTATTTCTCCGAATCCAAGATGCCGATTTTTTTTATCTCATGCGAAAACTCAAGGGTTATCTTGCATTCGCAGCCTAACAATAAGTTGATGGATACCACTGGCAACTACCGCAGTAACTATGCTGCTTCTTTTCACCCCAGCACGCGCACACGCGCACACGCACGCACACACACACACGCGCGCGCACTCACACAAAACTCGTTGACAATAAACGACCGCCTCTTTATTATACATCGCTAGCTGCGACAACCGGTTGTACAGTGCCTGTGTGTACCGTCACTGGATCTTGGGAAATAGTGAAGAGAGAATGACGTCTATTAGCCTCTACAAAAACATTTCTCAAATCTGCAGAATGACATCAAAACATGCCTGCCTTCCAATTCTTAGACAGGCCGGCTACTCAGTGGCCGACTTATAATGCGTCTATTGAACTTGACGCTTAATAAAATGAAGTTTTATATTTTCGTGATAGATAGTCCTATTGTAAAGCTACGTGGAAAAGGTATTGCCGGCAAATTTTCAACGGGTTCTTGTCGATATTATAATGCCAATTTATAAGTTAATGGTTATTAAACACTCGGAAATGTAGAATAATGTGCAGCCTCAAGAAAATACAGCATAAGCCTAACTAAAGCCAATATTTGATGTTAGCGTGAAGACAAAGAGCTAAAAAATGCGTACTGTACAAAAAAATGCATTCAGTGGTCCGCAACAAGGGCGCTTTAAAGAAATCGAAGATGAAATTGTGAGGTATGTGCACGAAAATCGCAAGGGCGGAATGGCCATACTGTGGCGCAATAAACTCGTTCGTTGACTTTCAACGTCCGTGATTAGGCCTATATATAGCTAGCCAGCAAGCGAGATGTGGATGTAGCGGTAGCCGGTTATATCTGACGATGAGTAAAAGTAACAGTTTTATAGACAGCAAGAATAATTTCCTGATGGATCGTCGTATTGTAGGGACACATGGAATTGGTATTGCCGGCAAATTTTAAACGGGTTCTCTTCGGTATTATGATGCTGATTATAATGGTCGTTAAATCCGTGGAAATAAAGAATAATTGTGCAGCCGAAAAAAAAAATCGGCATGACGAAAGCCAATGTTCAGCGTCTAAAAATAGTCTGAAATGTGTGGGCCTACTGTTCAACAAAGGCATTCATATCATTTTACGAAATACTTTTTGAGCCTGATTTAAATTTATGGAAGGAAAAAGTGGGCTTCGTCTTGGATTTGGAGAAAAACTATACTATATTTTTTCAGAATGAAATTACACATACACTTTCACGTAGTATCGAATTTCGAAAAATAAAAAGTAAGCTGCAGTGTGGATATTATCTGCGGAAACGCAAGTTTTGAACAAACTGATTGCAGTTTCATACCGAATTTTAATGTGTATAGGTTTTCCCGACTTTTATACAAAAATCGGATAAAACGACAATCCGCTATAGCGAGTAAATTTTTCGCTGTTATGAATTTTCGCTATAACGGACTTCTACTGTATAATTTTCACTGTACCTGCGGGTGTACAATGTAAAATGCCATGTCGGAAAAAATTTTGAGTAGTGTTTCCATATCCCTGTTGGATAGATTTTATTCGTATATTCAGTAGTACATTTTCTCATTTAACGCTTTCTTTTTCCTTTTCCCCAGCAGAAACGTCTTAATGAGGTTTTACTGTATTCGATAGCGGTAAAATATTACAAGAGTTGGTTTGTTGTTACTGCACCTCCCATTTAGAACAAAATAGACCCAAACCCTTGAAGTTCGTCTCTGCACATACCATGCTTTTGGGTTATCTGCAGGTAGCTGTAACGATTCCTTAAGAGCACCTCTGACCAATGTTTCAGCATTAATAAACTTGCTTGGAATTTCATTTTGTGGTATTGTCTGGAATGGGTCTACAGAGGGGTCCAGAAAAATGTAGACACACATTGATAGTAAATACTAATGGAACAAAATGAATGACATACCGTGTAATTCTTGCAGGGGGGGGGGGCGAAGGTTATTTTGTGTGTTCAAAGTGACCCCATTAGCAGCCAAACAACGTCAATGCCGCTGAACTGCTGATGAACCATGGCTGTCAACGTTGCTGGTGTGATAGCTGCACTGGACGCCTCGATTGTCTCTCGTAGCTTGTTCAGTGTACGGTTGATCGGCTTACCCCACTTCACGTGCACCCTGATTCACAGATTTTTTAGGTGACCTAGTAAAATGTTGCAGCACAGCAGCGCTGGAAGTTGGAATTGTTGATGTTTTTGGTTGGCCAGACCTTTTCTTATGCACATCCTGAAGAGTACCGTCGGCTTCAAATTTATCCCGAATACGATAAATTGTTGTACATATTGGTGGCCGAATTCTGTACACATTACGCCATTGCCGTTGTACATCCATGTTTTCGTACTTCCAGTACAACTTCAATACGGCCTTGCATTGCTCAAACGACAATCTTACTTTATTCATTGCTGCACTGTCATCTGCTGGAAAACATGCGCCGAGATTGTCGCGCCATTCACATCACCATCATCTGTTGAGAAAACAACGGACTATGCTACTGTGCAAGATTTGCAGTGATATGTCATTTTATTCCAAAGATATTAACTATCAAGGAGTGTCTACATTTTCCTGGACCCGTCTGTATCAAACTAGGACATATTGAGCTGTTTAAGATGACTAATTTTTGTTCAGCTTGAAGTAGGGGTAATGAAATGAGCAGTTCAAGATTGGCTTTTAGAGTGCTTAATTTCGTTGCAGAATTTGCCTGCTCGGTGTCTATGATCGTTAAAGTTTGAAGTGTATATGGTCTGACACCATGGTTAGCGGTTTGAGTCCCATTGGTTGAAAGACTTTTTACCATCAGAATGTTGGCCGACAGGGTAGGAGAGGTGGTGGTATACGATTTCTAATCACTAGATTGCATGCCAAAAGCCCGGCTTCAATTGTAAACCTCTCTGCAATGCTCTTATGGATTGAAGGCATGTGATGCCGTTGATGGCAATTTATCTGTTGGATGGGGATGTAAAGCCTCAAGCAGACCCCTTGGTGCTTTTCGATGAGAATAGGCTTCATGCTGGCACCAGGTTTCACCCTCTCCCTATCATATTATGTCACATCATTCATTTCATCTCATTAACTCTTCTAATGAGGTTGACAGCAGGAAGGGCATATGATTGTAAAAACTTGCTACAAAGATTCATCTCTCTTCATACCCAGCAAAACTGAATTGTTCTTACGTCTCTGAGATGCAACCTGCGTGATGTTGCTGTTTTGAAGAATGATAATTAGGTTCACGAGCTTGATTGATTTCTGATGACTATGACCAATATTATTGAATACTTTCCTAATATTCAGGAAGATTAGACACATTTACCTTCTTCATTTTGGCTTGTCGTAAAATGGAATCTAATACTACAGTACATATTTGATGTGTGTACCCAGTGCTCTTTTCTTTGTAACAACCACGAGAAATTTCTTGCAGTGTTTCCAGTACTAGTTGGCATGTACAGTATGTTCTAAAGTAACTTGCCGGTATGGTGATTTCTTTTCTCATTGTGTAAATATTCTGGTGGAATCTTTTACTCAAGATTTCATTGAAAGAAAGATGTCCTCCAAATGGGGACCTACAGCAATGTGGGCTGGTGAAAAAACCTCGGAAATGAGCCTGCGGACCAACAGGTAGCCCAACTCCTGGGGGCTTTACAATACTTGGGACACGCTCTCCCTAGGGGCCATGAATATGGAGGGCTCTAACACAGGGTGGTGTGTGAAGACTTCGACATCAACAGCAGAAAAGGTGGACTTTGGTATTGTGATGATGGCAGAAGAAGTTGCACCTGTACTTGGGGATTAATATGAGTACAAATGGTAAATGGCTTCTAAGGCAGAGGAAGATGTTTGGTACCATCTAAATGGCAAGGAAGACGGAAGAATTGCAACGGGGAATATTGGTCTCCATAGGTGAGCAGGCAACTAATCTAAGGGAGTGTACTCTGAAATCAAACCTACCGGAGCTCACAACCTTGGTAGTAACATGATTAGGATGTAACAACCTTAATCCACTCAACACAGTTATCAACTAAAGCATGGAGGACAAACATATGGAAATAATTATCCTAGGTGGTGTCCAGTCCACCGTCACTTCCAGTAACATTTGTGGGCTTTACATTCTGGGGAGCCCACACCACCATGCTACAAGGATGAGTCAGAGCATCCTGAAACCTCTTGCAACAAGATACAGCATAAACAGCCCACCTACTTTGCCATGTTGAATGTCAACTGCCTAGTCAAGATAGGTAAACTGAAGCATGTAACAGACACTTTGACACATCACATTCTGATCAAGGCAGTACAATGAACCAGATATTCCGATGAATGCGCATTCGAATCTCAGGGATACCGGATCCTCAAGGGAAAAGTGGGGCGTTGGAAGATGAAGAACGTCCCTCGTTTGGGGACTGGCTTCATTGTCGGTCACAAAGTATTGGACTCAATTATCGACTTCCATTCGCCTAATAGCAGAGTATCTCTACTATCATTTTGGTGCACCAATAAAGGTCTACACAGTTGTGAATGTACATGCATCATTAACCAGGACAACAAGTGGAATCCTTAAAACACACAAGTTTTGGGAAGAAGTCATAGATACCATTAGCTAGATCCTAGAGTGCCGGACAACCATCTTATTGGGTGATTTTTACACTCAGCTGGGAAAGGAGTGGAAGTATAAACACATAGTTGGGGAAATACCCAGCTTACACATGGACCAACAGAAACGGAGGATGACTTGCTGGACTATAAGACCTTCAATCTAGTAATGAAATGAACGGCTTTCAACTGTCTACCAATGAAGCAGAAGACATTGTCTTAATCGTACAAACTCCTTGGAGAATTTCAGATAGACCATGTGGCCACAGAGAAATACAAAACGTCAGGGTACTAAGAGTGGCCAACCTGGACTATCTCTACAAAATAAAATTTTGGTTCTTACGTAGAAGCACAAGGAGGGCGTGAACACCCAAACTCACTAAGTTCGACATGGACTAACTGAAATCGAGCAAGAAGATTATAGAGAAAATGCAAGCACTAGAAAAAGAGAGTTATGACTGCGACCAAAGTTGCCACAGAAATCGCCCTGGTAATGAAAGGGGAGAAGTACACCTGGTGGACCAGTACCTGCGACCAAGCAATCACACAGTGGCAGGCAGCTTGACTACAATGGAGCTCTCAGAAGTCTCAAGCAAATAGTGATAAGTTCATTGAGCAGCACTGACTAACTGCCAGAATCATTAGACAGGTTAAGCGTCAATACACCCAGGACCAAATAACGCAATTAGATAGACTTTAAGAACAACTCTAGAAACTTTTACAAGACCTTCAAACGAAACCTCAGGCACTAGACTCCACCCAGCCTACACTTCAGGGCACCAGATGGGAACATAGTCTACAATGACAGACAGCTGTCACGTATTGGCCAAATACTTTCAGGATCTCCTCGACTGTGAGTTCCCTAAAACCTCTTTTGTCTACCAAGACAGTCCCAGGCAACCAAACTCTCTCCCCGAAGAAGAAGAAGAAGAAGAAGAAGAAGAAGAAGAAGAAGAAGAAGAAGAAGAAGAAGAAGAAGAAGAAGAAGAAGAAGAAGAAGAAGAAGAAGAAGAAGAAGAAGAAGAAGAAGAAGAAGAAGAAGAAGAAGAAGAAGAAGAAGAAGAAGAAGAAGAAGAAGAAGAAGAACCACCACCACCACCTTAGTTGGATCCACAAGGACGTTCTTGTGCTGAACAGATCCTCAACATGAAGTCGGTATTAATGCAAGTTAAGCTAGCCGACATGCAGTATGTAGTCACCTTCGTTGACTATAAGAAGGCATATGACTCATTAGATTGAACTACCCTCATGAGAATTCTGCAGGAAATGAGCCTTGACAAAAAAAGACCCACAGCCTTATCCAAAAGACCCTGAGTAATACATGATCACGAATGAAGTTCTGAGGAACACTTTCGGAAAGTTTTGATATAAAGACTGGAGTTAGACAGGGAAACGGACTTCCCCCTTCTCTTCAACGTTACTTTGAATAAGGCCATCAGAGAGTAGCAGAAAGAACTGGAAAAACAAAAGATACCAAGATGTATATACCTGGGACACAAAATACTTGATACGAACAGGAAAGGATTGTTGGACAAACTGGAGGTTCAGGAGAGGAAGATCTTGAGAAACATACTAGGACCAATCAAAATAGATGGCGAGTACAGAAGACTACCAAACCAGGAGTTATACAGCTATACTGAAAAAATCACAGGCGTAGCCAGGAAGAGGCGTCTGGCTTTCTATGGACATGTCACGAGGATGATCCAAACTAGAATGACCTACCGCCTTCTCAACTACTGGAAGAACAGGAAGTTAGGGACACAATGGCTAACAGAAATAAAGAAAGAGATACAGGAACTGGGAGTAACTGAAAACTATATCAGAAACCAGCATCTCTCAGAATAATCAAACAAAAGAGGTTTCAGGACAGATCACCTTGTAAGAAAACAGGCACCCTCTTGGGAGGGAAAAGAAGGGAGAAACATTGCCAGAGAATGCACGAGTAGTAGGCAAATATCAAATCCCTCTCTAAGCAGAAATGTTGAACATCGTGGTCCTCAGGTGACCCATTCAAAAAAGGAATAATATTACATGATTTACTTTAGTTTTTTAATAGAATACTAGTTGTAACTCTTCAAGACATTACTGTCAATGGGGTAAATATTGAAGGATTTCCTTGTTATGTCATTCCTTGTATTAATATTATTATTTATTTTTACAATTTTCTTTATATCCCACCAACACCAGGTAGGTCTTATGGCGATGATGGGATAGGAAATGGCTATAAGTGGGAAGGAAGCGACCATGGCCTTAATTAAGGTACAGTCCCAGCATTTGCCTGGAGTGAAAATGGGAAGCCACGGCAAACCATTTTCAGGGCTGACGACAGTGGGGTTTGAATCCACTATTTCCCAAATGCAACCTCACAGCAGGTGTAAAAGAAGACTAGAGAAAAAATATAAACTCTTTCCACTGGGGCTTATTAACCCATTTCTGTCTAAATTACTTTTTTGTGGAATATTGCGATATATTTCGTAACTACAGTTGTTTGTAACCTAAATGAAATGGTTATGATGATTTTAGGTTTCATTAATATATTTTCGCGGAGATTTACTGTATTGACATATGTCGACAGTGAGCATGGATGGGTAGGGTAAAAGACATGCTCAATAAAGGAACTTTTCTTCGCATTTTAAGCTCATATGAATGGAATAATTTTTTTTTTTTCTTTCCTTCACACTGACTCAGATAGGTCTTATGGCAACGATGGGATAGGGAAGGACTAGGAATAGGAAGGAAGTGGCCGTGGCCTTAATTAAGGTACAGCCACAGCATTTGCCTGGTGTAAAAATGGGAAACCACGGAAAACCATCTTCAGGGCTGCCGACAGTGGGATTCAAACCCACTATCTCCTGGATGCGAGCTCACAGCTGTGCGCCTGTACCTGCACAACCAACTCGCCCGGTAATAATAATTAATCACTCAGTAAATATTAGTCACACATGTGTTGAATAAGCTCAAAATATTACAAAACATATGATTCAAAACATAAATTAGGTACAGTTTGGCCCAATTTAGAATGCACACTGTTTCAAAACAAAAGGACTATTCGTATGTTTGTAGTACTTGTTATACAGACAATACCAAATTTTGAGCAAAAAAGGAAAACTATGAGTAGAACTTCAAAACAGTTTAGTATGCGTTTTGAGGTTATACTCTGCTTTTCGTCATCCAGCCTGGTTTAGCGTGAGTGAAATGCCTGGAAGCAAAGGATGTGGTAGCCAACATTACATTTTTTGCATTGTTTCCTGGCAGCTTTACTACAGTGAGAGCACCGCACTTGCTTCTCTCTTGTTTCGAGGTAGTGGGATACACCATCAAAGCGCACTTCTGGCTACACGCATGAAGATACTTTCATACTCGGTCTTCCTGCGTTAGGACGCGTAACGGCACAAGATCGGATATATGCCCTAACGATGTACACTGTTCAGCCAAGAAGGTTTTCATCTTTGCCTTTGGGGACAAGCGGTAATGTTCACTTATTTTTGTACACACTAGTTCAGCACCAGCCCGGAGTTGATTACCAGAGAGTTTGTTTATATCTCCACGACTCATCATCATCGCTATCCCCGTCACTATGGAAAGCATTTTCAGGTGGTTCTATGTATATACAAAGGATGTCTTGTGATTCCTCCAGGATGCTTACAATCTGCTCGATGGTCAGTCTGAGAAGAATAAATGAAAATTCTATAGGGGTACTGAAGCAATCGCATTTGCACCCACTGTCGACATATGTCGATGTGGAACTTTTGTGCTCTGCTAGACAAAATCAACTATAAATTAGCCATAAATGAATTCAAAATCTGTTAAAGGCTTGTTTCGTTATTACGTTTAACACAACAGTCCGATCTTGCTTTCAACTGTAACAATATTATAAGAAAATATTACTCACCACAACGGAACCGTCATCCTCTTGAGTGTATACGAAATATTTCATACGCAGCCACGCGATAAGGCGCGAAACCGAGTGTTTCTTCTTTTCGTGCTGTGCAGTAAGTATCAAACAATGAACTGTAAACAATGCACCTCAAAAATATTTTTCTGGTTTACCGATATAAGTTGCAAGTGTGCATGTCACTAATCAGATACCTGATTTTTACCTTGAGGTGATAATTTTGACTGATGATGCCCTCAATGAAGGGCGAAACATGTCTCAAGCGGAATTAAGAATAAATTCCTAAATGTAAAATTTTATATGTATTGAATAGGTGACAAAATAAACCATTTAGCATCCTACATTACCGATATAAGATAGACAATATTCGGATACTAGCTGATGTACCCGTGCTTCGCTACGAAATTCTACATTATATACAGAATTGTAGGTTAGTTAGAGTACACGTTGTGAGCAAGACTGTATTAAATTGCACAGCTCTTAACGTTACCCTAGAAACGCGGCGGAGAAATCACCAAACATCTTTTCTCATATGAAGACTGCGTTAGGGAGTTTTCATTGTAATGGTAGGCACGCTTGCCTATAAGTCACAATCAGGTTCGGAAATTGCATTGTTATGGCAGACACTCGCTCTCCACCTGCCTTTTTACATCCTCATAAAGACTGTCGTAGTGTTTTCCCAACTGAAATGAACATAGGTCATTACAATGACGTCGGTAGGAATGGCGCGAGTAAAAGCAATGATTTTACGTGAAATACTTGACCAAATGAAAAACCACACATTTTCTCACTTTTAACAAACAGTATTACACTGCCGATCTAACAATCCAAAGTTCCAGAGCTGGAACGACCAGGCCGCAGACAGCCATGATCCGTGAACACTTACAGCCTTCTTCGGGGAGGGGGTTCGAATAGTGGAGAGTTCCAGAGCAGAAACTATGCCCTTTTACTAATCTGTTTCCTAGTAGTACCCGATGAGTCGGAAAATCTCGATTTACTACACTGGCGGCAGAAAAATCTGAGTTGGAGGCAATTTTTTTCCTCCAAGCCAGAGGAGAAACCCCCTCTTCACTGCTAATTTTGATTAAAATGAATGTAGAATTCAATAAAAGTGAAGAAGAAGAAACTCTTTAAGAAACGGCTCTTTTCAGGGTTGAATTTTGAGTTAATTAGTGAATTGTGGTGCTATAATTTGGAATGTGTCTAAATTGTAATTCTATACCAGGTCATACTACAACAACAACAACAACTACTACTACTACTACTACTACTACTACTACTACTACTACTACTACTACTACTACTACTACTACTAAGTGACCCTCTGTCTTAAGAGTGCACACTGCTCATTCAAAACAGCATGTCAGAATAGGGATCGAATAGCTGGAATACTGTGATGAACCAGTGAGTTACGTACCAGCAGTACGGTATCAGAAAATGTATGAACCAGGGGAATGACATGCTAAAGAAGAAAGTTTTCTAACTCCCCAGCTATTTCCCACCAATATTCAGTTAGATTGTTATACTCGGTACGCATCAGTCATCCCTTCTATCGGAGTTGAGCAACAGCATAATAGACAAAGAACATCACCACAAACAATGGTCAATGGAATGTTATTGTTGAACAGTGTTATACGCTTTCAATATTGTAGGCCTTCACATTGTTTTCTTCCGACCCTGAAATACCACTCTTATCATAGTTGGTACAGTAAAATTGAATAAAACATAAATGGTCGGAAATTGTATTCTCTATAACTTTTGTTATGTAGTGCTTTTCGATAGGACCAATAACATAGGTATTTAAAAATTAAATTTTAGGTACCTTCCCCTAAACTACAATTTCATACAGCGCGAATAAAATTGTTTATAACTTAGACTGTAGTTTCTTATTCCCCGATTCTATATACCAACTTTCATTAAATTCTGTTAACCCATTTTCTCGTTGCTCGGTGTTGATATGGACTTAGCAACAAAAGTACAAATTCATGAGTATCTGTGTTATCAAAGCCGGTGTGGTAACAATGTATGACATAAAGGATCGGAAATTTAATTCTATATAACTTTAGTTATATAGTATTTATCGATATGACCACTTATAATATAAATATTTGAGAATTAAATTTTAGGCCTTCCCCTAAACTACCATTTCACTAAGCGTGAGTAAAATGATTTATAGCCTAGATTGTAGTGGCTCATCCCCCGACTTCACATACCAATTTTCATTAACTTCTCTTCAGCTGTTTTCTCGTGATCGTGTACAGACAGAAATTAAAGAAAAGTAAAAAGTGCATTTCCTTGTTACTATGGACATGACCGATACAGAAATACCATTCTTTTCAAATTCTAAGCAATGTACAGACAAAATTTATTTTATATACTGTATGTAGATTAAAGTCAACAACTGTCGACAGTGGGCACATATGGGTTAAATAGCAACAGTGTATTAAAAGGTGTATAACACCAGACAACAAATATGAATGCATTTGCATTGGGGACCATAAAAGTATCAAAGTATCATTGCAGATCACACTCTAATACAAATGTTAGCTGAAGCCTTGTATTTTGGACCAGTGGGTTATTACTAGACATTGTTTTCTGGACACACTCTTCGACCATGAATTATTTGGAGGTTAAAGTCTGCCATGTGCGAAAGTGACAGACTGCCATCTTGAATGCGACAACACATTGACTCGAGTCGAAACTCAAAGGTGCAAATTTTAACATACGCGCCACCACTGAAAAATATGGATGCCTCTCCACTTCCTGGATATTCATGGTCTTCATTAGCGAGTGATTTCACGACTTTTTCAAGTATCCATAAAAGGGTACCACAAGACGGATATACTCCATACTAGTCAACTTCAGATGATTATGTTCCTAATTTGTAGGTAGGCTATTTTGACAAATACTTGGTACACTCAACACAGAATTCATTTTTAACTTCTGAATGGAATGCGAAATATAAGCACAAACAGGCTTATTGGGTTATTCAGCAATAGCTGAAAACCAGCAAGCAAAATTGAACTTTCCTGAGACTAACAGTTTGCTCCTCGAAAGTTCAGGAATTCAAAGCCTTTTCCTGTTTTCGTGCTTTTTCTCTGACCTGCCTTCTGTGGCGAGGACTCCTATCTTCGTTGGAAATCATGTTCCTTTCACAAGGGATGACAAAGAACATTTTCAGGGCTAGGAAAAAATTTGATCATACTAAGAAGTAATATATAATTCCGATATAAATGGTCTGTATTGGAAATGATAAATTTTCCAATTAACTCATTCTTGGTTACCAGCGTTTTGCCCCGGTGTGCCAATTTGGGCTGCTAAGTTGGTAACTAGCACACCTACAGAGACACATGGCTTTTGCATATAGTGGAGGCCACTGCGTAGGCTACTTGGAGCCACAGTTAGTGCCAATGCACTATGAGAAACTTGTATTAGAATTATGAATTTACTCATCCCGGACAAATATTTCAGGTTTCCTATGAAAATCAATATCTTTATCATCTAAATGGTAATAGCAAAAATTTGTGACGTGATATGCAAGGTATTTTTATGTAGATTTAATACAATGTGAATCTGTGAATTGATGACGTGCTAAGTGAGAAAACGTCTTAATGAGGAACACACTAACGAGATTTGACTGTACATAATGTATGTACGAAAGCTCCCAACTTGTTGGAAACACTGAAAGTGTCCTTTCTAATCAGTGGCAGGAGAATTTCATTAAATTGAAGCCTTTGGTTCAGATGATCCTGGATTTAATATTCATGGCTGGGTCGGGATTTTAACAACATCTAGGTATTTTCTCTCTCTCTCTCAGGGAATGGGAATTCGTTTTTGTCCCAGTCCTCTTCCTCGTATACACACAAAACACATCATACTACCAACACTGCAAAAACTTGCAATTGTGAATACATTCCTCCCTACATGGTTGACATCAGGAAGGGCTTCCAGCCATTAAATTTTTCTAAGTCCATATATGCGACACAATTCGCATCCGCGACCCCAACTTGGTGTTGGGGGAAAGAGTGACCAGTTAATTCACTAGACTTTTCTACACTTTGGCAATAACAGAATGTACTTTGGTGCTTTCAGAACAAGTTTAAATTGCATATGCTTAAATCCCCTGAACACTGCTTATCACTTTCTTGACATAACTAGACATATTTATTGACAAAGTGTATATTAGATAATGTATATCAAAAAGGAAGATGAATAATATTTTATAATAGTAGAATGTGGTGGGGGACGAGGAGACAATGGTTGATACTAATTCTTCTGTACTCAGGTTTTTGTTTTGTTTGGATGGGCACTAAAGTCACACTAAGTACTGTAGGTTGAATAGAAATGATTGCTCAAAGTTCCTTTCATCTCTTAAGAATTCAGTTAATTTCTTCATCATTAAACAATTTTGGTTTAATTTCAGGTCTTATCTTGGTGAGCGAGCCATACTTCAATGAAGCTGGTTATGAGAAACAGAAGGGTTCACAGCAGGGAAAGGAGAACTCACGAATGTACAATGAAATGGCTGTGCTAAAACTTGTACAAGCTATGACAAAACTTCTCCTTCAACCCCCACCTGTATTCAGAGAGGAAATTGTTGAACACTTTCGCCTTAATGCTCATAAGTGAGTTCCATTTGGATTATGTTTGATGTTAATGTTAATAATTTTGCTCTAACCTTTTATTTCCATTCTATAATTTTTCATAATTTAATATCAGGTATATAACTACATTGGAAGGTTTGATATCATTAATGCAAAACCATTTACTCCAGGAATTACTATGGTAATTAATGCTGAAATGTAGATTTTCATGTTATGTAATTTATAACCATACTTTGTCAATTAGCAGTCTCTGGTGAGAGGAAGTTGAATAAAATTTATTCCCCACCCCATGTAAATACACCTTAAGTACTCTGAATCATTTGTATAGAGCCTAGGTGAATCATGTTGTAGAATATAATGTGTGTGTACATAAAATTCTTCATGAATTTATATTTCAGATATACTATAATTTCATATCTGTATCATTTGAATCAGTAGTTCCCAAAAGTGCTTTGGTTTAAGTTATCATGTTGGATTACTGAATGAAAGTATCTTAGAGCTTCATTGCCTGTACTAATGAGAAGAGAAGAAATGACCACCAGGCTTATTGCGCTTGGAAGACTATCTTTACACTTGCGAGTGATGTTGATTTACCATGAGAGCCCTGCCTGTGTCTGTTGCTCATGAAGTTTCTTACACTGAAATAAGTTTGTTTCATTTAATATTTTGGGCACTAGGTTAAGATTTAGAGCAGGAAGACTACTGGTGAGGAAGAGATATATTTTAATAAAACTGAAAGAGTACATTCTTTTGTTGAATACATTTAAGTATTAATTCTGTAGTTCTTGACCAAACAAGATAAGAACTTGAAAATGGAGAACATTACCTTGAATGGTTTTCCATGGTTTTCTTTTTTCACACCAGGCAATTGATGGGTCTGTACCTTAATTAAGGTCCATGGCTGCTTCCTTTGCAATCCTAGGCCTTTTTCCATTCTTGCATTGCCGAAAACCTTCAATGTGTTAGTGCAACATTAAGCCACTAGGAATGGTAATTAATTAATTAATTAATTAATTCTGTACCAGTCTCTCTGGTCTAGGGATTTTTGAGGTTTCCTTAACATGCTTTTCTCTGCAACTGTCACCGCTGTTTATGAGCTTGTTTTTGTATTACGTTGGAGTTACTTTCTACATTAATTTGGTAGTAAAATGTTAGCTTGCACAGATTATTTTGGTAACTTAAAAAACAAAGTTAACTCATGGGTCTTATACATGTTTTGTTATGACAGTCCGCTGTCATCATTCATCACATAAAATGTCCAAAATTACTCTCTCCTCTAGAACATCTCCACATTGTGCAGCCATGTCAATGTATCGTTGGAAATTATCTCATAAGATAGAAGAACTTAGAGAATATCGCAATCATTTTGGGACCCCTTATTGTTGTGATTGGATTCTTCACGAGTTCTTATAAACTGTAAGATAGATGTAATACAGTAGAACCTCGATTATACGTTCCCAGAAACTACATTTTCCCATATTATTCGTTCAAATTATGTGGTCCCGCGAGCATCCTAATTAAATCACGTTGTAAAAATCCCTCATTATCCGTTCCTTGAAGAAACGATTTCCCGGATCAACCGTCCAGAAATTTCAATCCCATCGACGCTAAATCCTCGATCATGCGTTTTTCAAGAAATTGTATCTCACGAAAGGATGGCTATGGCATACTTACAGATCTTGGTGTTAACGTCCCATCATTGCAGTAATTTGAGGATGTACTGTACCGTACTGGAAAAGCGATCGGCGGTGAACTTGCATAAAGGACCATCTTAGCATCGCATTCTGTGATATTGTTTAGAGAATCCTTGGAAATCATAAAGCAGAGATGTCCACAACAATTGGAAGGAGAAAGAGCACATTTCGACAGCTCTACTTGAATTTAAGGATAACAATTTCATAATGTTCCGTATTGAACTGTATCACAATTAAATTGAAACAAGAAATTAAGTGGTTCAACCTGTTCAATACAAGTAAATAAGAAATGTAGTGTTACATTCGTATTTGGTTAAAAGCGGTATCGGTTGCGACCACCAATCTGGGTCATCATCAGCCGATTAAAAATACAAAAACAATGAATAGGAAAACAAAAAATTAAAGGATAAGTCTTTCACAAAAGCAGTTCAAGAAGCAGTATAAAACAATAGGGGTTAGCACTGCGCGATTTTAAATAATAAAATGCAGAAGAAGACGACGACATATGTAGCAAGGCGCAAGTCCCTGAAGAGTAGCACAACACACGCAATGGCCGGCACTGTGCTTTAAAATGTTTACGAGAAGAGGTGAACAGTTCATTGAACAATCCTGCAAACACTACCAGGCGCAAAGTCATAACAAGATTTAATAAATTTGAAGTCCCAAAATTGTGTAGAAGTCGAAAACAAGTCGCTTAAATAAAGTAAGATACTAGCTCCTGAAGATCAGCGTAGGATACGCAATGTCCAACACTGTGCTTTGAAATGCCGACGAAACTCGGTGAATAGCTTAAAGAACAAGCCTGCAAATGCTTGTTATAGATTAGATTTCAGACCCTGAACTACAGCGATTCTATAGACACTTTAGAACTGTATGCAAGATAATTGTTCGCAGGCAGCATAAAATCATTTCCCAATGACAGCTTTTTCAAACCTGTCATATACCTGCCAGCTTTCCCGATTTAGGTTGGAGATTCCTGATTTTCGACAGTTTTTCCCTCCTCTCGATTACTTTAATATTTCTCCCGATATTAGCTTAATTTTTGGTGGACTTCAAATATTTGTTTTCAAATCCCGCCATTTTCACTTTTTTATGCCAGTGGCCGGAAGTCCTTCACTCATTGGCCGCTTTTAAACGAAATATTGGCGTATATTAATGTGAGAAATGTGCGCAATTGTGCGATGTTTATTGAAACCTGTATATCGCGACACGTGCATCGATTGTCAATCTCTCGTTTTTGCTTGCTATGTTCACCTTCGTTCACATCAGTCTAGTGAATTCTAGAAAGTAGTCACTAGATTGGAGTCTTTTTTTAGTAATTTAATGACAGAATTTCAATAGTAACAACTAGTGACTTTTCTTCAGATTTTACGAGCTATCTGGAGACAATTCTGACTAATTTTAATTTATCTCAATATTATAATAAGAGTGTCTGTGCATTGCTCAGAATTTTAAAAGAATGATATTTCTGTACCGGTCGTGACCACACTAGCAAGGAGAGGTGCACGTTTTAATTTTCCGTAATGTTTGCCTGTCTGTATGTGGAATTTGAGAAAAAAGTTGAAGAGAAATTTAATAAAAATTGGTATATAAAGTCGGGGAATAAGTTGCTACAATCTAGGCCAGGGCCATCCAAACAGCGCTCCCCGAGCGCTAGCGCTCTGGCTGCGCTCCAAGCCAGTGCTCCGAGCGCTTTGGGGAAGGTAGTGGTGGGAGAAGCTCGGCTGGCTGAGCGAGCGGTCTGCCCGCCGCGCCGAAGACAGCAGTCGATGTATCAATCGTAGTCTACAGTGACTCTGTACATATAGTGTAGTGTCACTATAGTCTAGTCCAATGCGCTTTGTTAACAGCGTGTAACTAATTAACTAAATCAGTTTCGCAGTTGTCGTAGTTGAACATCATACAACAAAAAAGAAAAAAAAAAAAGGAGTGGTGAAGCAGCAGCCTTCAAAGCAGAATGGGAAATTTCATTTTTCTGTACAGCTTATAAAGGGCATGCCAAATTTTTAGTGTGCTACCGAGATTTAATGTGTTTTAAAAAAGCACAATTTGGAACGGCACTACAGTGCCAACCACAGGGATGATTACGGTGATTTGACAGACGACAGTCGCCAATCGAAGTTGGAAGAATTGAAAGAAAATTTCAAGCAGCACTGTTCTGTAAATATTATTGTTTTAAGTTTTAAATGCTTGTTTACAAACGGGAATGAAGAAATGATTGAATTATCTGAAAAATACTAAAATTGTGACTTGCCGTATTTTTGTCTGACAGATGATTGAGGAGAGCGAGGTTGGTGGACCCATTTTACGAACAAGCTACAAATGATTTGAAATAATAACATTAAGTTATTTATTAGACCACCTAATCAATACAAAATCGTCTTGGATGATTTACATAAATTTGTTAGCTAATAGTGGGACATGTTTCGCCTTCCCTGAAGGCATCATCAGCCATAGTCTTAACCTTAAATTAAAAATAAGAGTCTAAATAACATGTAGTGTTGAAATGAATTTTAAAATCTTGAAGAGATTTGAAGTAAAATAACATTAAAAATAACAATGATGGTTTGAAAATACAATGTGATGAGATACAATAGTGGAAGTATTAACAAAATTAACATTAGAAGGCTGCTAAAATAAGTACAATGGATAAAACAACAGATTGTTATACAACAAGTAGTAAGATTGCATAAAAGTAAAGTTGATAGTCATGGCGGTTATAATTAGACGATGGCGAAAAATCTTATATAATCAAAGTAAAGAGGAGAGAATAAAAGTCAAAGTTAGTCGAGAGATCCGAAGTTCATTATGATCTTGAAGATAAAAGACGAAAGTCAGATGCATATGATGAAGTTGTAGAACACGTTGAGGATATGAAGTTGGTGAATAGAAGTTGAAGAACAGTTTCAAATAGGATCACTATGGACCATCTCAAAATTTGAAGTGATGTTCAAATGTTGTAAATTGTGAGTTTGTAGATATTCTAGTTGAAAAAGCATATACAAGTGGAATCTGTAAATGGAAGCAAGAAACGTAGAGTTAATTGTGTGAAAAGATATTTGAAAAATTATTGAAGTAGAATCGTATGCACTTACCATTTGACGGTGACAAAGATAGCTTGTAATATTATGAGTTAGAAGTATTTGCAACAGTAGACTTCTTGCTACGCGTGTTATAACTGAAGTTTTGTGCTGGAGGGGGATCTGTTTGCGTTGACGTAACTAATGGAGGGGGGCTGCTATTGGTGGGAGGGAAGGAAGAGAGTGTATTACTGCGCGTGTTGTAACGGTGTAAGGCTATTGGAGGGAGCGATGTTCCGGTGGGTGTGGCTATTGGTTTATTGGTTGTATTTGAATTAGAGGTACTAGCGGCGGGGGGGAAGGGAGGGGGTATATTAGCTGTAGGGGAGGTGGGAACTCTAATTGATGTGAGGTTGAAGATTTTTAAGAATTTGTTGGTGAGGGAAGTTGATTCTCGTAATAAAATAAGAATCTTTTCATACAAGGGGCTTTTTTTATCAATAGTGTCATTTAGATTTTTATCTTTATTAAAATGTTGGTCGAGGAAAATAAATAAGTTTTCATATTCTGTCATGAGTTTGCTTTTATCGACTCTTTTTAGGATATGGAGGTCTTGTTCTATTGTGGTGAATTTATGCCCGGTGTCTCTCATATGGTTGGCCATTGCGGAGAATTTGTTGTGTCTTTGGGCATTGTAATGCTCGGCGTATCTGGTAGAGAAGCTGCGGCCAGTTTGGCCAACATAAGAAAAATTACACGTAGAGCATTTCAATCTGTATATTCCTGATCCAGAGTAACTATTGTCTGTGATGTTGATAGAGTTGTGATTGAAGAATAAATTACGATTAGTGTTTTTTGTTGTGTAGGCTATTTTTATTTCGTGCTTCATTAATGAATTGGTTATCGGGTAAATGCTATGGTTAGTGAACGTGAATTTAGCGTATTTAGGTTTGACGGGTTTTAATGGAGTTAAATTGGTAGCTAGTTTCAGTTTGGTTTTATTGATGATTTTATCAATCATATTCGTGTTAAATCCATTGAATTTAGCTATTTCCTTGATGAATAGTAATTCTTTCTTTAAATTAGTAGAGGACATAGGGATCTTTAATGCTCTATATATTAAACTGTGATAAGTGGCTTTTTTATGTGAGTTGGGATGTAAAGAATCATTTTTTATGGTTGTTGGAGAAAAGGTGGGTTTTCTGTATATTTGGAAGTCGAATTTGTTCAATGCTCGTGTGATTTTGATATCTAAGAAGTTCAAAGAGTTATTAAACTCATCTTCTTTAGTGAATTTAATATTATTATCTAAGTTGTTGAGGAATGATAGTATGTTATTGCTGTTGTTGATTTGTTTATCAATGATAGCTATGGTATCATCAAACATAGCGATGCCAAAGACAGAGTCCATTGATGTTATTAATAATCTTACTATGTTCGAGATTATCTAAGTATATATCGGCTAGTATTCCAGATAACGGGTCTCCCATCGCTAGACCTTCTTGTTTGTAAATTTTCTTATTGAAGGTAAAATAGTTGTTGTCTAAAACGAAATTAAGTAATTTTAACCATTCATCAATTTCGATTTTACTCAATGTGCTATGTTTCAACAGATTGTTTTTTATGATGTTAATAGTATTGTTGATAGGGATATTAGTATACATGTTGGTGATGTCAAAAGAACATAAAACGTGGTTTGGTTGTAGACTGAACTTATTTAGGGAATTACAAAGTTCGATCGAGTTCTTTATGGGGTTGGAGTTGTGAAATTTGAAGTGTTTTTTTAGGAATTTGTGTAGGAATTGAGAGGTTTTATAGGTAGGACTATTGATACTATTAATTATAGGCCGAATGGGGACATCATTTTTATGAATTTTGGGCAGTGATCTCACTGTAGGTAATTTTGGGTTCATTACAGTTAATTTCTGATAATCTTGATCATTTAAAATGAAGTTAGAATTTTTAAGAAGGTTCTTTAAGTTACGCTGTATTTTGTTTGTTGGATCTTTGTTAATTAAGGTATAGGTATTGTCTGAAAAAAAGGTTTCAGTTTTATTGATGTAATCTTGTTTGTTCATTATTACTATGGTGTTGCCCTTATCTGCTTTTGTAATTACTACGTTGTTGTTATGGATTTTGGATTTTAGGTTTAGAATTTGTTTCGAGACATTGTAATTATTATTAGATGTTATCTCATTAATCAAAGTTGGGAGTTTCTTTTTTACTTCATATCGTACGTCATTCTGTTTATCAATTGGGATTTGTTTATCGATATTAGTTTCGGTTTCAGCGATGGTAGTGATGATGTCTTCTGCCTTTTTGTGATTAGGCCAATTATGTTTGATGCCTCTATCTAATAGATTTAATTCTTGGTTAGAGAAGGTTGCATTAGATAGGTTGATTGTAGTGGGAATGTTAGTCAAATGGGAAGGGGACACTTTGTTGTTTGTATTTTGGTCAGGAGTTTTACATTTGTTTTCTTGAAGACAAAGTAATTTATGGTTTAGGGTTTTCTGTTTCTTGTCTAATACGTAAGATAGTTTGAGGTCAGTGTACCTTAAAAATGAGCTCCATTCAAGTGGGGGTAATTTCTGAGAGATGGTCAAATGAGTCCTATATAATTGTAAATTTAGTAAAGATTTCTTCTTGTATAATAGTTTAATTTCATTTTTCAACCATATGTTGTTTACTTTCTTTTGAGTGGCATTAGATTTTGAATAGGGATGACTTTTTCTTTGTAAAGATTTGAGAAATTTAGGTACCAACTCTAATTTCAAGCAATCTTTGAGAAACTTGATATCTCTAGAAATCTTGCCTATTTTAATTTTTAGGTTCAAGTACTTGTTAGGTTTTACTATTGCCTGGTTGGCATTGACATTACATGTAATAAATATTACCCCCACTTGAATGGAGCTCATTTTTAAGGTACACTGACCTCAAACTATCTTACGTATTAGACAAGAAACAGAAAACCCTAAACCATAAATTACTTTGTCTTCAAGAAAACAAATGTAAAACTCCTGACCAAAATACAAACAACAAAGTGTCCCCTTCCCATTTGACTAACATTCCCACTACAATCAACCTATCTAATGCAACCTTCTCTAACCAAGAATTAAATCTATTAGATAGAGGCATCAAACATAATTGGCCTAATCACAAAAAGGCAGAAGACATCATCACTACCATCGCTGAAACCGAAACTAATATCGATAAACAAATCCCAATTGATAAACAGAATGACGTACGATATGAAGTAAAAAAGAAACTCCCAACTTTGATTAATGAGATAACATCTAATAATAATTACAATGTCTCGAAACAAATTCTAAACCTAAAATCCAAAATCCATAACAACAACGTAGTAATTACAAAAGCAGATAAGGGCAACACCATAGTAATAATGAACAAACAAGATTACATCAATAAAACTGAAACCTTTTTTTTCAGACAATACCTATACCTTAATTAACAAAGATCCAACAAACAAAATACAGCGTAACTTAAAGAACCTTCTTAAAAATTCTAACTTCATTTTAAATGATCAAGATTATCAGAAATTAACTGTAATGAACCCAAAATTACCTACAGTGAGATCACTGCCCAAAATTCATAAAAATGATGTCCCCATTCGGCCTATAATTAATAGTATCAATAGTCCTACCTATAAAACCTCTCAATTCCTACACAAATTCCTAAAAAAACACTTCAAATTTCACAACTCCAACCCCATAAAGAACTCGATCGAACTTTGTAATTCCCTAAATAAGTTCAGTCTACAACCAAACCACGTTTTATGTTCTTTTGACATCACCAACATGTATACTAATATCCCTATCAACAATACTATTAACATCATAAAAAACAATCTGTTGAAACATAGCACATTGAGTAAAATCGAAATTGATGAATGGTTAAAATTACTTAATTTCGTTTTAGACAACAACTATTTTACCTTCAATAAGAAAATTTACAAACAAGAAGGTCTAGCGATGGGAGACCCGTTATCTGGAATACTAGCCGATATATACTTAGATAATCTCGAACATAGTAAGATTATTAATAACATCAATGGACTCTGTCTTTGGCATCGCTATGTTTGATGATACCATAGCTATCATTGATAAACAAATCAACAACAGCAATAACATACTATCATTCCTCAACAACTTAGATAATAATATTAAATTCACTAAAGAAGATGAGTTTAATAACTCTTTGAACTTCTTAGATATCAAAATCACACGAGCATTGAACAAATTCGACTTCCAAATATACAGAAAACCCACCTTTTCTCCAACAACCATAAAAAATGATTCTTTACATCCCAACTCACATAAAAAAGCCACTTATCACAGTTTAATATATAGAGCATTAAAGATCCCTATGTCCTCTACTAATTTAAAGAAAGAATTACTATTCATCAAGGAAATAGCTAAATTCAATGGATTTAACACGAATATGATTGATAAAATCATCAATAAAACCAAACTGAAACTAGCTACCAATTTAACTCCATTAAAACCCGTCAAACCTAAATACGCTAAATTCACGTTCACTAACCATAGCATTTACCCGATAACCAATTCATTAATGAAGCACGAAATAAAAATAGCCTACACAACAAAAAACACTAATCGTAATTTATTCTTCAATCACAACTCTATCAACATCACAGACAATAGTTACTCTGGATCAGGAATATACAGATTGAAATGCTCTACATGTAATTTTTCTTATGTTGGCCAAACTGGCCGCAGCTTCTCTACCAGATACGCCGAGCATTACAATGCCCAAAGACACAACAAATTCTCCGCAATGGCCAACCATATGAGAGACACCGGGCATAAATTCACCACAATAGAACAAGACCTCCATATCCTAAAAAGAGTCGATAAAAGCAAACTCATGACAGAATATGAAAACTTATTTATTTTCCTCGACCAACATTTTAATAAAGATAAAAATCTAAATGACACTATTGATAAAAAAAGCCCCTTGTATGAAAAGATTCTTATTTTATTACGAGAATCAACTTCCCTCACCAACAAATTCTTAAAAATCTTCAACCTCACATCAATTAGAGTTCCCACCTCCCCTACAGCTAATATACCCCCTCCCTTCCCCCCCGCCGCTAGTACCTCTAATTCAAATACAACCAATAAACCCATAGTCACACCCACCGGAACATCGCTCCCTCCAATAGCCTTACACCGTTACAACACGCGCAGTAATACACTCTCTTCCTTCCCTCCCACCAATAGCAGCCCCCCTCCATTAGTTACGTCAACGCAAACAGATCCCCCTCCAGCACAAAACTTCAGTTATAACACGCGTAGCAAGAAGTCTACTGTTGCAAATACTTCTAACTCATAATATTACAAGCTATCTTTGTCACCGTCAAATGGTAAGTGCATACGATTCTACTTCAATAATTTTTCAAATATCTTTTCACACAATTAACTCTACGTTTCTTGCTTCCATTTACAGATTCCACTTGTATATGCTTTTTCAACTAGAATATCTACAAACTCACAATTTACAACATTTGAACATCACTTCAAATTTTGAGATGGTCCATAGTGATCCTATTTGAAACTGTTCTTCAACTTCTATTCACCAACTTCATATCCTCAACGTGTTCTACAACTTCACCATATGCATCTGACTTTCGTCTTTTATCTTCAAGATCATAATGAACTTCGGATCTCTCGACTAACTTTGACTTTTATTCTCTCCTCTTTACTTTGATTATATAAGATTTTTCGCCATCGTCTAATTATAACCGCCATGACTATCAACTTTACTTTTATGCAATCTTACTACTTGTTGTATAACAATCTGTCGTTTTATCCATTGTACTTATTTTAGCAGCCTTCTAATGTTAATTTTGTTAATACTTCCACTATTGTATCTCATCACATTGTATTTTCAAACCATCATTGTTATTTTTAATGTTATTTTACTTCAAATCTCTTCAAGATTTTAAAATTCATTTCATCACTACATGTTATTTAGACTCTTATTTTTAATTTAAGGTTAAGACTATGGCTGATGATGCCTTCAGGGAAGGCGAAACATGTCCCACTATTAGCTAACAAATTTATGTAAATCATCCAAGACGATTTTGTATTGATTAGGTGGTCTAATAAATAACTTAATGTTATTATTTCAATCTAATATCATCAATACGGACCAAAAATGATATTTATTACATGTAATATTTATTACATGTAAAGCTACAAATGTTCGCCGCGAATGGCCAAAGCTGGGAAACCCTTCACGGAAGGGAATGTAATCAAGGAGTGCCTAATGGATGCGGCGGCATGTATTTGTCCTACAGAGCTAGTTAAGAAATTTGATAAAATCTCTCTTTCTCCACAAACTGTGGCTCGCAGAATAGACGACATGGCCGTTGATATGGAACAGCAATTAAGGGAGAAGGCAGCAAATTCTGTATCATTTTCCATCGCCCTTGACGAATCAACCGACATTGCGGACAAAGCTCAACTAGTTATTTTCATTTGAGGGGTGGATGACGATCTTCGGGTTACCGAGGATTTCCTAGACTTGGTAGCTCTCAAAGACACCACTATCGGTTTCGATATTTTCCAAGCAGTGGAGGGTGTTTTTGAGTCAATGGGATTACAATGGGAGCGGTTGACGAGTGTAACGACGGATGGAGCTCCTGCTTTACGTGGTCTACGCACGGGGTTCCTCAGTTGTGTAAAATTAAACATGGCTGAGAGTGATAGTACCCTAATGGCTGCGATCCAGTGCTTTATACACCAGGAGGCAATCTGTGCAAAAGTCGCCAAGCTTAAAGACATAATGGGGACAGTTGTGCGAATGGTAAATTTTCTTCGCTCCCATGAACTCACGCACCGTCGATTCGAAGAGTACTGGGCGAGTTGGCCGTGCAGTTAGGGGCGCGCAGCTGTGAGCTCGCAATCGCGAGACAATGGGTTCGAACCCCACTGTCGGCAGCCCTGAAGATGGTTTTTTGTGGTTTCCCGTTTTCACACGAGGCAAATGCTGGGTTGTACCTTAATTATACCTTAATTAAGGCCACGGCCGCTTCCATCCCATTCCTGGGCCTTTCTTGTCCCATCGTCGCCATAAGACCTATCTGTGTCGGTGCGACGTAAAGCAAGTAACAAAAGAAAAAAATCAGAGTTCTTGGATGACATCGAAGCGGAGTATCCGGATATCCCGTACCATGCAGAAGTAAGATGGCTGAGCCACGCGAAATGCTTCATCGGGCTTTTTGCTTGCGGAATGCAATAGATACCTTTTATGACATGAAAGGGTGGCCCGAAGTTCTTTTGCGTGATCCTAAGTGGGTGGCGGACTTGGCCCCTTTAAGTGACTTTACTGCCCATCTGAATACTTTGAACACTTCGCTTCAGGGCGACAAGCACATTATCTCCGATTTGGTGGAAAAATCAAGCGTTCGAAAGAAAATTGATTTTGTGGGAAAACCAGTTGCGTGCAAGGAACACAGGACATTTTCCATTGCTTGAAACAGTGAAATACGGTGTCGACTTTGATGAGTATTTGCAGGTAATTCGCCAATTACAAAAAGAGTTTGAAAAGAGATTTCCAGAAACAGAACTCCAAGCGGTGTTAGATGTATTTGTTCGACCATTTTCTCTTAGTGCAGACAGCGCTCCACAGCTATTTCAATTAGAGTTGCTTAAACTGCAGTGCAATGTTCGTCTTAAAGACCGCTTTGTAATGTCACGAAGTTTATAAGAATTTTGCAGCGGCTTTCCGCAAGAAAAATACCCCCTTTTGTATAAACATGCAAGTAAAGTTCTGTCAATGTTCGGCTCAACGTGCATTTTTGAGTGTTCCTTTCGGTTCTTAAGTTTACCAAAAGTAAACACCGTGCAACGATAAGCGATAGAAACTTGCGCAATTGTTTAAGAATAGCTGTGTCCAGAAATATTGTAGGTCTACTCAATTTGGAGATGATTGTTTGCTCCAAAAGTAAAAGCTCGTGAAAACGACTGACCAAAAGTCACTCTATGTTTGTACTATCTGTTCATATCGGTAAAACGTTGTTGAATTTTCCTCTCAAATATGTTCACATTTCAGTTTTGAATAAATCACATTACTGTATTCTTTACTTAGCACTTGATTTCATTTCCTGCATATTCCATACATCGGAGTACCTTTCGATTTGTTGATGAGGTATATTTTTACGGCAAAATAGCCCTACCAATATGATGTCAACAAACCCACAAAAGCCATCGGACGCAAGACTGTACGTGCGTATCTGGTCAGCGCGGTCCGAACATCGTCTGTCTCAGGTCTCCTCGCTGCCACACGGTAGTAGTGGTAGGGGAAGGAGCGCTAGCCTGACTGCCCAGTGCTCCCCGAGCGCGGGCGCGCTCTCGGAGCGCAATGGCTGGATGGCCCTGATCTAGGCCATAAATGATTTTATTCACGCTGAGTGAAATGGTAGTCTAGGGGAAGGCCTAAAATTTCATTCTCAAATATTTTTGTTGTTATTGGCCCTATCGATAAATACTACATAACTAAAGGTATATATTATTAAATTTCCTATCATTTACGTCTTATACCGTCTACGCTATAAATAATTTTATTCACCCTGTTCGGAATGGTAGTTTCGGGGAAGGTGCCAAAAATTTAATTTTTAATTACCTATCTTACTGGTCATATCGAAAAGTACTATATAACAAAAGTTACAGAGAGTACAATTTCTGATTATTTATGTCTTATTCAGTTTTACTGTACTGGCTATAATAATGCTGGTGGTGATGGTGATTAAATTGTGAAGATGATGCTAGAGTGAGTAAAGAGCCATGAAGGAACGATAGCTTCAATAACAACACAAGAGGGAGCCATGAAAGAAAGGAGGACTCTCTTTACATTAGATGCTCTAATATCACAGAGTTCGAAGAAAACTAAATGTGAAGGCCTGCAATACAGAAAGCTCATAAAATTGATCAACAAGAACATTACATTGACCATTGTTTGTTGTGATGTGCTTTGTGTATGCATTTTATCTCCGATAGATTGGATTACTGCTGTGTATCTAGTATAACAGCCTGCCTGAATATTGGTGGGACATAGCTGGGGAGTTAGATCTCTCTCTTCTTTAGCATGCTGTTCCTCTAGTTCATAAATTTTCTGTTACTACTGGTACTTAACACAATAGATCATCATAGTATTCCAGCTATTCGATCCCTACTCTGAGGCAGTGATTGGAATGAGCAGTGTCCACAATTAAATGGAATAACACGTGGGGGATAGGGGGGTCCTAACCGGCTTGCCAGCGGACTTGAGCAAAATCAAATAGCTCTCGCGTACCAAAGACACATCCTCCTGTGGGTAGGGGACGCAGGCGAAGAATACACCCACGGTATCCCCTGCCTGTTTTAAGAGGCGACTAAAATTGGCGACCAAGGGATGATCGAATTAGAACCATGAGACTACTTGTAATTAGTACCACCACGTGGGGCACCATGGGTCGCTTTTACTTGCGCGTAGTACCACTATTTTAGGTACACAACAGATATGCGATTAGTAGCGACAGTGTGTGAATCAGGGTGAGTTATACGGTACCTGTGATTAGTACCACTCTAAGAGTGACACCATGGGTTTGGCTTGCCTCTGATTAGTACACACTATGTGAGGAACACCACGGGATGGTACGAGTCCCTGTGATTAGTACATCTATGTGAGGAACAACATAGGTTTGCATTGCCTGTAAATGGCGCCGCAATGTGAGAAACACCATAGGTCTGTGTTACATGTGCACATTACATTACCTGTGAGTAGTACCATAATGTGTGGAATACCGCGAGTCTACGCTACTTTTGATTAGTACTGCAACGTGACAAATACCGTGGTTCTACTTTCCTAGTGATAGGTACCATTATGAGGGGCTGATGATTTGAATTTTGGACCCTTTAGACTACAACCATCATCGATTCAGGATTGTGCTCTAGAAGCAGTCCCTTGGTCAATAATACTATTGTTTAATGCTAATTTCTGGGAATGTGGGGCATTGCGGGTCGGATCCACTAATTGTTTTAAATTCATATCCATCCATTTATTCTTCGTCATCACGTTTTGAATTCTGGTCAGTGGATAATTTTGGACTTTTAAATTGTCATTTGATATTACATTTAATCTCGTTTCGTACCATTAAGGGCCGATGACCTAGATGTTAGGCCCCTTTAAACAACAAGCATCATCTTAAATGGAATAATGACACAGGAGTGTTCGCAGCTGTCTACTGCCTGGTCATTCTAGCTCTAGAACTTCGAACTGTTAAGTTGACACCGTAGTACTTTCCTTTAAAAGTGAGAATATGTGCTGTTTTTCATTCTATCGAATATTTCATATGACAGCATTACTTTTAATTGTGACATTCGTATTGACGTCATTGTAATGATCTATTTGGACTTCAGTTGGAAAACTATAAGGACAGTCTTTCTGAGAATTCCGTAGCGAAGCACGGGTACAACAGCTAGTTATTTGATACAAATAACATTGCGCTTTGCATAATCGCGCGGGTGCTTGATGCATTTGTTGCTATTTTCGGAAGGCTTATCAGAGACCAATCATCTCGCTCACATACTTCCTGTGAGGCAATAGAAATATGTAATTTTTAGCCGTGTAGCCTCGTATAGCAACAGTCGGGCTTTGAGACAAGTGTTATAAATATATCATAGTACTGTAAATTGCAAGACATATAGAATAAGCAGTTTTGACCAATTGTATCTCCTGATTTTTCCTGATTTTCATATCAAAATCTCCTGATTTTTAATCGAAACCGACTTTCAACGTATTAGGTCGTGTTACGTACATTTCAGTACGTGTTGAAGAGATGTTAAGTACAGAACAAAAATGGCCAACCAGACACCAGTGGGATCCGAACCCACAACCTCCCGATTTCGCGTCAGTTGCTCTACCAATATTCATTCTCCTGATTTTTGTTTTTATAAAGTTGGCAGCTATGCTATCAACATGGTAGCAGACCGATCATCATAATGCTCCTATAATAGGCCTGCCAAATCAGACACTGGTTAATGTACTTAGTGCAGAAAGCTAGTATTGTACTGTATCAGTTTTATAGTTCCAGTATATCTAGCTGGGTTATTTGTGTTTCCATTTTTCAGTATCTGGAGTGTATTGTTAACTTTTTTTCATAAAAGTCCAGTATAATATTACTTCTGTATAGATTATCGAGTATGTACGGTGTTAGTTTTAATTTCTTAGGCACAACTTATTTCCCTTCGATAACACAGATTTTTTGTAACTCAGACAAATCTCCTGTACTTCAGTCCAAGGTGTTGAGAGTTGACTGTACATAGAGTTGGTGGAAAGTATAAATTACAGGGTGATTAAGGTCAGATTGAAACTTGAAATGGGTGTAACAGATAAAATTCAAGGGTATGCTCTACATATAGGAAATGCAGATACAGGTCTAGAAGAAAACTGTGAAACCTCATTAGTGCGTTCCTCATTAGCATGTTTTCTTGCTTGACACGATTCCCACCATATTAAATCTATATACCGTAAAAATAACCGCTCTTATCACATCACAAATTTTCACTATTACTGTTTAGTATGCTCACACTTTTTCCTAGCTCTGAAAATGTGCTTTGTCATCCATTGTGAAAGGATGTGATTTCCAACACAGATAAATAGGTCTTGTCACAGGAAGCAGATTGGGCTAAAGTTGTGCGATAACTAGAAAATGCATTGAATTCCTGAACTTCACAGGATAAGTTGCACATTTCGGAGAGAGCCGTTATCTGCAGGAATGTTTCCTTTTGCTTGTCAGTCAGCTGTGAGATTGCTGAATAACCCAGTGAGCAGTTTGTGCTTATATTTTACATTCCATTCTGTGTTTAGTCAGTGAAGGATAACAAATATTTTGTTGCGTGATAGCCTACCTATGGATTAGGATCATAATCGTGTGAAGTTGACTAGCATAGTGCACATTTTGTCTCGTGATAGCCTTAAAGTAAATACAAATATATATTTTTTTTTATTACTTTGAATCGTGACAGCCTAGTTATGGATATGGAAAAAGTTGTAAAATTGCTTACTAATGAAGATAAAATTAAAATCCTTCAGTAAATGGACTGGCATCCGCACCTTTAAGCATTTAGAGGTGGCGCAAAGGTTGAAACTTGCACCTTCGAGTTTCGTCTTGAGTCAATAGAAGTTTTGTCACGTTCAGAATGGTGGCCAAAGTTATCCTCTCGCACATGGCCGATTGTAACCCCTGAATAATTCATGGTCGAAGAGTGCGATCAGAAAACAACTAAATCATTGTCATCAGTATCATCATTTTCAAGCTCTAGTTTCCGAGGTGTGATGAATAAGCGTTCGCCACTTCTTGTCAAGGTATAGTTTCTGTTCCTCTGTGTCCTCCCACTTGGCATTCCTCTTGCTGATCTCCAATTTCACTGTATCTATCCATCGATTCCTTGGTCTCCTAACTGGCCTCTCCCCTTTCACTTCTCTATCAAAGTAATTCCTTGCTGCTCTTGTTCCGTCCATCTTCATAACATGTCCAAACCCTTGTAGCCTGCGCCTTCTTAAAAACTCTGTAAGGTAATTTGATGCCAGATTCCTTCCTGTTTGCTTCATCCTTCCTGGTCTTTTGGATCATTGTTCTAATTAATTTCATAGGACATAAATTAAGCACCAATACGTCAGCTGTATACGTACGTACAGTATGCCTAATTTATGGATGTAGTTACACAATGCACTTACGATCGTAAAATTAAGCACCAACACGTCACATGAGCTCCCGCTGTGCGATCCAAACACATGCCTACATCAAAGACTGGCTTGAGACTGATGCTCCCTGCAGCTGTAGACAGACATGCTAGTAATAGTAATATTCCCACCATAAGAAATTTAAATTAGCGTTCCTGGCCACGTTGCACGCATGTAGTACCAGCGACGACTGGCCTGGGTGAGGATTTGCTAGAGAACTTAATTTCACGGCGCTAGCGTTTCGGCCTACAGCTGCAGCGAGCGTCAGTCACGAATGAAGAGGTGTTTTACAACACAAATAAAATGGGTTATTGAAGAAAGTAACAGACGGTTCCTTAGAGGAAAAAATAGTAGATGCCGATCAAGATTAGAGTACATGACACAAATATTAGATGACAAGAGATGTAACTCCACTACGAACTGAAACATAAAAAATGGAGAGCTGCTGCCAACCAGCCACACAGCTGATGACGAGAGAGAGAGAGAGAGAGAGAGAGAGAGAGAGAGAGAGAGAGAGAGAGAAAATTTAATTGTGTAACAACGTACACAAATTAGGCCTACTTTACTTACACATAGTGGTTTGCACGGCATTCAGTTATAGAGAAGAAGAACGCTAGACATTTTACAAATGATGAAAAATTAAAGTTTATTGAGAATGGGGATGCTACACCACACATGAAACTTGTGCAAATAGCCCCCTGTTGGACATTCCTACGATAACTTTAAACATAATTGTAAGCGACATGTATAGTTTGCGTCTCTACAAAGATTTTTCCTTGATGTTTTGCTTTGTTGGTGTTCTTGAAATGTATTATTTCATTATGTATTTCATTAATTATAATTATAAGCACTTGTTTCTTTTTTTCATCATAATTATTTTTACGGTCAAACCTAACCTTAAATTAAACACCATAATTGTTTTTCATTTTTTCGCATGTTCTCTTTCTTTAGGATGTTATTTCTTTGGTCCCCACAAAAATGTCCTAACCAGTTTTGACTGTATCAAGTGTTTCCATATCCCCATTGGATTGTTTTTATTTGTGCATTCAATAGTATTCTTTCCTTGTCTAGTGAAGAAACTTTTTAACGTGGTTTTATTGTGTAGCCTGGTTTGACAAATGTAGCCTGGATTTTCGCGGCCAAAAAGATGCATAAAATGTGAACGTCGAAGTAAATAATAATAATAATAATAAAAGATAAGCATCACCATCATTCCGATACCAGCAATACGGTATTAACGGTATCATGCAAGTTATCAAAACACAACGGAAGCAAGGATAAGGTTGGCTACATACATTAAAAATAAAATCGTAAATGAAATAAAAGATGCGGATAGGATACTTAAAACTTAAAGGTCTAAATGACAACTACAGACAGGAATAGTGTGGAAAGTGGACTTGGACCTTATGAGGCTGTAAGATCGTAGGATGTTGTAAGGAAAAGAACGTACTCGCGCATACCCTTCGTATAAAATATAATTAGAAAAAGAAAGAAAAGAACAGAAACCTATAGAAAACAGTAAAAAGGAACAGAAATACAACTGCAACTTGAATCTTGAACAATAAACCAGATAGGATATAACAAACAATCTTCTGGATGGTCCATCATAGGACGACTACAAACTTTTCTCGTAATTTCTTAATACAGAGCTACTGGAGGCAACCTGACGGAAAATTAACACATTGCAACATTAAGGATAAAAGAAATTTAAAACAAGAAAACCTCCAAACAAAAGGTGGCCTCGTGTAACACAGAGGCATAAATGAAATAGCCCAAACTAAGATCCGAGGTGATTTCCTGGCAGGATAAGAACATTTACATTTCGTGAAACTTAAGAAGAAAGGCCGAAACACACGAAAGTTAAATTTAGTAAGAAAAAAACAAAATCACATATTACAAAATTTTAAGATAATTAAACGTGCTTACCTTAGGGTAGGTTGGCCCCGTAGGCCCGGACCGCGCACCGCGCGTCCGACCTCTTCAAAGATTGAAAACGAAAGACGACAAGAAAACGGTAGCACACGCGTACCTCACATCATACTGGAAGTCGTTCGATATCAAACCGCCAATCGGAAAACACCTCCATGTTAAACCAATTACAACACTTCTAATTACAACCAATTACAAAAACCCTAACCTTATATGGGCATCAAGCAAATGACAAGCCATGAAGAAATTGCTGACGCAACAATTGAACCATCAATTTCTTACACGTGTCGGTATAGGGAGTTCATTTTTAAACTGGACCAAAATTTTAAAACATAAAATCAGCAAGACCAAATTATACAATCTTCAAGTTTTCCAGTTATCACTGGAATAATTGAAACGATCAAATAAATGTCTTAAATATCTTGAGGCATTTTTTTAAAAAGTTCTTTAACAGTCGTATCCAATAATCTTTTGGCCTAGGAGAAAAAAAAGAACATAACTTTCTTGGGATACACAAAACATAATAACACAATTTTTCTTCAAATGTCCAAACAGTTTGTTTCTAAATAATTTTCTTTCAAAATAATTTTCGAATAGTCTTTGCTAAGAAAGAAAAACAATTTCTCGAGATACACAAAACATTTTCACCGAGAAAACAAAATAAAATTACAATTTCTTGATGTATAGAAAACACTCTTGAGATCGCTATCCAATAGTTCTATTCATCCAGAATAAAAACTTAAACGTTTTCTTGCAGCTCAGGTACCATGTCACCCACTACGGGTTACATATTGTACCTCAAAAATCCGAAAAGTCACATACAAGACAAATAAGTTGTGATGGTAGGAGACATTAATGCCCAAGTAGGTCAAGACAGAAAAGAAGGGGAAGAGATTACAGGACCATGTGGGTATGGGAAGAGAAACAAGGCAGGAGATATTCTGACTGACTTTTCCAAGTGAGTTGGCCGTGAGATTTGGAGTCGCACAACTGTGAGCTTGCATTCGGGAGATGGTGCATTCGAACCCTGTTGTCAGCAGCCCTGGAGTACAGCGGTTTGTTGATGATGCAAGTGTAGAAGAGTTTGTGCGCAACTGGCCTCGCACATGCCCCTCGTGTTTCTATCAGGACGGTATCAAAAACTTCATGATCTGATGGAGAAAATGTGTATTGAAGGCAGGACACTATGTAGAAAAGTGATTTCTCTAAGTGTATTTTTCTTGGTTGATGCAATAAGTTCAAAAAATAATTCCCATTTATATTTGATCTGCCCTCGTACAACAGCTGACACTAGCTGACATAAGATATCCTCCAGATGAGTACCTAGGGATTTACACCTGTACATTATCACTATGAAATGCATTTTCAAACTATCACCTCAAATTGGCAGTAAAAGAAGCAAGAGAGGTTATAAAACAGGGGTTCCCGACCTTTCTAAGACTGTGAGCACCACCCGCATGTAATCTTACTTACGCAACCTTTTTGAAAACAAATAGCTTTAATAAAGAAATTCATTTTTAAACACTCACCAGGTTAATGAGATCCTTAATCTTAACTGCTACTCAGAATTTAAGTGATGTTCAAGGACAAGTTGCTCGTAGCTACATGTAAACTCTGCAGATGTGAATCAGTTAATCGTTGTCTTGCTTTGCTCTTGAGATACTTAAATCCCAGCCATGCAATAGCACATGGGACACAACGTACACACATGGTTCATACAATAAGTTTTAAATGAGAAACAAACTTCAGGAACGTTGTTGCTTGTGAAAACTTAACTGGTTTGATACAGTATGAGGACCAAATGTCATTAAAGAACAATAGATAGTCAACACCTGTTATGAAACTTATGTGCAGATGAGGCAAGTCTACAGTTTTCCAGTGGATTTCCTCTCATATAGGGACGCTTGGAAATTAAGTAGCCTGCAAAGAAAGTAGAAACAAATCAAGCACCATCCATTTTTTAAAATACAAAACCTTCAATGAATTGTCTCAAGATACCATTGCCTCTTCCAGAAATAAACTGGGGCAAAACATTAATCATCTTGGAGAAGAACAAAAACAAATTCAGCAAACGAGGTGTTGGAAACTTTCAAGTTAGCACAGGCTATAGCTGTTGCTGTACAGTACACAGACAGTAGATTCAGTAGGAAATTAAGACCACCTCCTCGTGTGCCTGAATTGGTTAGTTCATATCTACAAACTCATTTTAAATAATATCAGTGTTGTTCAAATTTTGTAGTAATGAGAGTACTTCCATCATGATTTGGGTTAATAACATCTTATTCATCAACCTTTGAAGTATCAATATCTCGTATCTGTTGTCCGAAAATCCTGTGTTCAATTGATTGCTTTCAAGAAGGGATGTACAATATATGTATTGGAACATACATTTTTCCATTTGCAATAATGTTTCTCTTTTTTTCAAATGTTTTTAGTTTTTGCACAAATAATACTATTTTTGTGTGTTCCATGGGCTTTTTAAACTAATCCTGATATTTTTAAGCAATGGAACCTTTTTGAAATGCATACCAAGTTACTGAAATTTTTTGATCAATTTTTTTTGGAGTCACTAATATGGATCAACTTATCAATGCTAGATTCATTTTCACTGACTCGGAACAGCTTTCCATTCTTCTCAGTTCTGTGGCGTACATTGTTTACCCGTTTATACAGCAGGAAGCATATGTTGCATTCTATACTTTTTGTTGTCATGTGGTTAAGAACTTTTAATTTGTTGCATAGTTTTCCTAAAACAAATGAGAATTCTTTCTTTCTTTCTTTCTTTCTTTTTTTCTTTCTTTCTTTCTTTCTTTCTCTCTTCATATCTCTTGGAATTATGCATGAACATAATGTTAACAGTAATCTGTTAAGTGCTGTAATTATATCATGTGATCAGTGCATTTCTTGCAAGCTTCAGCTATTTGCCATTTTCTTCCCTATAAGTTTCTTTTTTAATACAGGTTTAGTAAAATACAGTCATCCCTTCAAGTTCTTGAACACTTTCTTGATTAGTCATTCATTTATTGTTTACTAGGTTGCTAGATCGACTTGAAACTTGGCTAGAAATCTCAGAGCGCTACAATAACTCTCATCCTGTGACTCCCACTACGCCTACTAGTTTCCGTGAGCTCCATGGTGAAGGTAAGTTGGGAAAATGAAGATGCCTTTCTTGAAGCATTCAAAACATTTTTGAAAACCCTTATAAAACTCCTGCCAGGCAAGTTGGCCGTGCAGTTAGAGGCGCGGGGCTGTGAGTTTGCACCTGGGAGATGTGGGTTCGAATCCCACTGTCAGCAGCCCTGAAGATGGTTTTCCGTGATTTCCCATTTTCACACCAGGCAAATGCTGGGGCTGTACCTTAATTAAGGCCACGGCCGCTTCCTTCCAACTCCTAGGCCTTTTGCTATCCCATCGTCGCCATAAGGCCTATCTGTGTCGGTGTGATGTAAAAGCCACTAGCAATAATAAAATATAAAACTCTTCTTGTAAAAAGAACTCTCCTTTATTAAACTAGAAAGGCAGTTTAAGCTGTGTATAAGCCATGGGAGTAATAGGATAAGAAGAAAGCCAGATAAATGCAGGAAAAGGGAAGAAATGAAAAATAAATATGAATGCAATTGGTAAAAGAGTAGGGAAAAATGGATCCCAATGGATAAATATAGGTAATGGGGAGGAACAAGAGTCAGAATCAAATTATGTAGAGAGAGGTAGGAACAGGAAATGAAATGCATAATACAATAAATACAATGACAAATCAGTGTGGGGAGTGGGAGCAATAGAAAGAGGAGACAAGGACAATAATGAAAACAGACAGGGACAATCCCTACATGTTCATACATGGGCTCTTCCCTCTAGAATCCTGGTTATTGTATATTCATTTCCTCTCTGTCCCATCAAGTCTGTTTCTGCTTCCCAGCTTAATAGAGATGGATGTAGAACAACTGGGATTCATGAGAACCCATCTATTTAATAGATAGATAATTAATGCCTGTATTTGTGGCGATGTTAGGTCTTAAGGCCCTTTGTTACACTTAACCACTGTAAAATAAATCTGTATATAATTACTAAACAACGGATTTTAGAAGAATCAAAAGTGAGACAGTTTAAAACATTTCCCATATGAGTACGGTAATTATCAAATGTTTCCTCTTCTCCAAAGGACTCTCTAATATTCTTAAATATTCTGTGTGATAATAAGATTGAACCTACATGGATGTAAATTGAGATTTAAGTGCAAGTAGTGGTTAAGTTTTAAATGACACTAGTTTGAAAGGTCTAATTATAGCATGCCTTCATCCAACTCTGGTAACAATATTATGCATGGCAAGAAGATTGGACAAATAGTGAATGAAAATTTGAGAATGTGCAGTATAAGCAGTAATGACAATAGTTGTAGGCTTAATTATTTACATGTTATCATCTAACTTGCGTGGAAATGTTTTTTATGATAAGATTGAGTGAACTCTGAATGAAAGTTGAGGTTGTGTAGTTGTGCATTAGAGGATATACATGTAACGTTTATGTGGAAGTAACATTAATTTACACATATGAAGTATTTACAATACTGTAAAAAAAAAAAAATAGACTGTTTCAACTCATTTCCCAAGTTTTCTGCTTACTTTGGCTCCCAGTTCGAGATAGTTAAGTAGTAATTTTGTAATAGAAGAGTGTGTTGTACTGTATTTGTGTCATAAGAAATTTGCTTTTTAACTTAAAATGAATAATCCAGTATGGGGAGGATTTAGCGAACTTCCCACTTCAAGTGGAAAAGGTATGAATGCTATATACAAATCATGTGGTTTAGAAATGCAGGGATAGTTGCTAGAATAAAGTTACATATTCAGAAATGTAACAGCACAAAAGATAATCAAGAAACAATGTTGATATTGCAACATGTAGCAATGAAGATCAAAATTCAGAGACAGTCCAGTAGTTTCACCTTCAGCACTGAAACAAAAGAGATCATTAGTTACGAATTAGTTATCCACTGAGGGATCCTCTCTAATAATTAAGCAAAGTTAGATTAGTATTATTAGTCACTTTGTTGTCCATACTAGCAAAAAACAAAAAGACGACTTAGATAAACAGGTTGCAGAATTCTGTTATGCTGCAAAAGGTTCCTTCCACTTCATTAATCGTTCAGAATTCAGATGACTCATAAGCACTCCTATGTCATTTGCTGCAGTTGCTGGGACCCCTTCTTGAAGAAATTCATTAAAGTAAGAGGATAAGTGTTTCAAGGATGCTTAGATGAGCTTAGATGGATGGTCAAATGTGCATAATGAGCCCATTGTGTGTTACAGTGACCATTTAAAATTTGTTCTTAGTATTTATTTTGGATAATATTTTTTTACTGTAAAATTTAGGTTGATCTTTTACTCATTTTGGGCAACCCTGAAGTTACTGTATTTCGTGTAGTTATGTATTTTTGTTTGAAAGTATACAGTTAAGACCTTCTGTAATCACCAGAAACATGTAAGTTGAGCTGTTTATTGCTCTGTTATTGTTATTAATTTTTATTATTATTTTGATGTTTGTCTAATTTTGGTCTGTTATGTTGAACAACCTTGAATTTGCTGTACGTAGTGTAGTTATATTTTGTTCTAGAAAGTGATCAGTTTAGGACCTTCCAAAGTTACTGTGACAGTTTAAGACAAGATTCTCTCCAGTTTTCCCATGTTATTTTTGAGTTTTATGTATTCATTTAATTTTTAAAAAAATAATTCAGCATGTGTGATTTTACAAGAGACTTTGTCTCAGCAGTGAAAAGGTTAAGAGATTTTGATTTTTCATCAATCTGAATGTTAATAAATAATAGTGGTCCTAGGATGAACCCCTGCGAGAGACGTAGGGTCTTATTTTGACATCCTGAGCTAGCATTTTCTACTATCACATGTTGCCAATGATTTTCAAGAAAAGTGCAAGAAAGTCAGTGATACTACATTAACATTTAATTCTCAAAGTTTCTGCAGTAGTAACTGTGAGTTGACAGTGTCAAAGGTACTTGTGAGATGTAATAATGTTAGAATAGTCATGTCCCATTGGTCCGTTGCACATCTGATATCTTCTGTCACTCAATGTGCTATGTCCTTTTTCTGAAGCTCAATTGAAAGGGACTGAGGAGGAATGCTTGGCGAGGTATTCTGTAACTTGTGTGTTAACTTGACATTCAAGCACTTTTAAGGTGGATGCTGGGTGATAATCTGAAGGAAAATCTAACTGGGAAAGTTTCAGGAATAGGTCTAATTAATGCATCTTTACAAACACCTGGGAACACACTTTTTGTAAGGCAGTAGTTAAATAAAATGAGTTAATATTGGCAGAAGAGTCCCCAAGATAACCATAATTGGCCGGCACCACGCGGCAGTAATGAAGAGCCCGAGTTCGTACTTGGGCAGACAGCGAAGTAATTAATTCATGGTGAGGCCTAAGGAATTTGTTTCTTGAGCTCTTGTCTGTCTTCTGAGGCTCTCTTTCGAGGGGTGATAGTTGTTTCCTTAACTGTTTCATGAGTTTTTTAAATATTTTTTTTAGCAGATTGGGGAATATATGATGGACAGTGCCAGATTTCATTGTCCTCTATCTGTAGGAATTTCTACCTTTTAGTGTTGTACTACAGATGAGTGATTTAAATTCATAAATTCATCAGAAAAATGTGAATGACATACACAATACTTACCAGAAGGATTTTTCTTTTCTGAGATTCATCTTTTCCCTGTCTTAAAAATTCTACTTATCTTTAGGTGGCTTGATGATATGTTTACCTTCTTAAGTTTTGTAACCAGACTTACAGCAGAGATGCCAACTTTCAAGAAAGGCAATTCGTAATGCAGCCGTTAGGGCACTGGGGGTGGGGTGGTGACGGCTGTAGATTCCTCCCCCCCCCCCCCCGAGATCTTACTAACTTACATATCATTGAAAAATCAATTAACAACATTGAATCCAACCAAATGTAACATATTCAAAGACTGGTATATAAAAAGTGTATGATTCTTACCTGAAGTAACAGGTGATCTGCAGTACATATCTGAGTGGTGGTTGAAGGATAATTTCTTTTGTTGAGTAATGTAGTTGCTCCCTTAGGAGCTTGTATTCCTGTTCGGTAAACGTACACTGGTGATGTGCTTTTTCTTTTGATATCATGTACATCCTCTGCACTAACAGAGCACTTAACAGTTTGGAGTTCATATTAGCATGGAATTCAGTCTTGTTCTTCCTCATCACATACGCATCTGAAAAATCGCGGCTACTCACACTACAAAACACGTGTGAATGAGATTTTGAGGAACGCAGTAAACAGGGCCATTCTTTAGAGTAATCCTCCCTATATCTTTTAACTATTTTTGGTTTATTACTAGCGTCACTAGTAACGGTGATGTCATCACATGTATTTTCCTGCACAACAAATCGCTTCATTATTTCAAACCTTTCGCATTTCATAACAAACGATTAGCATATATCCTAGAAGAGCAACATAATGTAAATTTGGAAACCAAAATTGCAATAAATACTTCAACAGTCGCGCACACAGTATTCACAGTGAAACTGAGTTTGTCACCACTTTGCCACCAAAACAAAGACAAAAGAACTCGCATGACTTGCATGGAAGTCTGATCATGTGATGAACAAAGACATCATCTCCGCAAGGTATACCACTTCACAGGTGCCTATTTTTCCGGTACTGGAAGCACACACTGCGTTCGGCGCATGAAAACTCGAAATATTCTTAAAGGAGGGACACCGGGCGAGTTGGCCGTGCGCGTAGAGGCGCGCGGCTGTGAGCTTGCATCCGGGAGATAGTAGGTTCGAATCCCACTATCGGCAGCCCTGAAAATGGTTTTCCGTGGTTTCCCATTTTCACACCAGGCAAATGCTGGGGCTGTACCTTAATTAAGGCCACGGCCGCTTCCTTCCAACTCCCCAGCCTTTCCTATCCCATCGTCGCCATAAGACCTATCTGTGTCGGTGCGACGTAAAGCCCCTAGCAAAAAAAAAAAAAAAAAGAAAAGGAGGGACAGGAAATGATTACTTGAGAACCCGAAAATAATATTCTGAGAATTCAAGCTGTGTATCCTTTTGAACACTTCATACAGTTCGATGTAAAAATCAACAAAAAGTCGTAATTTGTGGTGTGTGATTCGTAAAGGAGTAATTATGATGGGTAATTCGTAATTGTTACGATTGAATCGTAATAGTTGGCATCTCTGTGACAGCCTGGTCTGGAATGAAGTAAGTAGGCATTTTTTCCCTCCTTGGTATGTTTATATTACATTTGATTTATAAGTTTTGTTAGTTCAGCACTATATTTACACTAACAAACAAAATGAATAATTTATACACATTAGCAAATTGCATGCTCTTCACTTTCACGTCATGTACAGGGTGATCGGAAACAATGTGAACCGGGTATGTGGGCATTAGAGGTTTGTTCATGCTGATAAATAATCTGAAAGAAATAATTCGATATCTCGCACCGTTGTCATTTTTTAAGCTGCTGAAGTTAGCCAATCAGATCGCTTCACGGACGAATTCAAATGGACTTTGTGTGGCACTGTTGCGTAGTCTCCACGTGAATTAAGAACGGCTTGAGAGTTGTGCTAAAAGGTCAGCATCAAACCCAAACACACCGTTGGTTTCAACCAGCGTCACAGTTGCGCACTTGTTTTGGCTCGACCATCTCAGTTCGGAGTTGTGTACTCAAACCTTTCCCCTGGTCTTAAGCCACATAGATTTTTAGCAGAACTGCCTCACAATGCCCATTTGAATTTGCCCGTGAAGTGTTCTGATTGGCCAACTTCAGCAGCTGATAAAATGACAGTGGTGTGAAATATCGAAATATTTCTTTCAAATGATTTATCATCATGACCAACCTTCTAACACTCATATACCTGGATTACATTGTTTGCGACCCCTCTGAATGAATGAATAAATAAATAAATAAATAGAAGGAACAAGGAAAGGAACACAAAATAGGATGAACATAAATACAACTCTGTTTTGTTTTGTTTGTTCCTTCCTTCCTTCCTTCCTTCCTTCCTTCCTTCCTTCCTTCCTTCCTTCTTTCCTTCCTTCCTTCCTTCCACCACATTCAACTATCAACAATACATGACTCAGGCTTCTGTATGTACAGAGCAACACTACTGAACATAGACATATTGCACCTAAAGATACCTACCCTCAAATATCAATGGTGTTGCATCTAGCGGGTGAGTGACTGCAGTCCCTATACAGGTCAATAGTAAATAAGAGCTCACACTTTTCCTTCTGCTTTCTACCGATCATACTGTTACCATATTTACTCGCGTATTAGACCCTTTTTTAATCCACTTCTACAACCAAAAACGTAAAGGGGGGTCCAATATGCGATAACCTCAAAATTTATGCAGTGAGCACATGACTTCTAGGCTATAAAGAGCTATAAATTGTACATGTAAACATTCTTTAACAAACTTATGAATGTGTTTGAATTAAACTGGCTATTTTCAGTGGAAGGCAGTATTTTTAAATGTAAAAAACAAATGGTGAACATGAATTTTAGGCCTATGTCAGTTTTAGTTACTCATATCATGTCATTTGTTTCATCTCATTAATTTCGCTGAGGTTGTTGTCAGGAAGGGCATACAGTCATAAAATCTCGCTACGAAGATTTGTCTCACTTCATACTTGACCCCGTAGAGCAGGGCCTCTCAGGGTGGACGTGCCTGTTGCATGCACTGTGCACGGTGCAAAAGACGACTTTGCGTGGTTGCCCAGATTGGAGACCCCCACTCCTCGATTTGGAGCAATAGCGCTGCCTCTCTCTTTCCCCACGCCTGTCTCGCTCGCTCCCCCTGTCCCCCTCTTCCTCACTTGCCCCGTAGTGCTCCAAATCTGAGCCGAGCTTAGCCGATTAGCCCAGAGACGCAGCGTTGGTCCGAGCCGAGCCAAATGGAACCGTTGCACTGTGCACAGGAACTTTGCGCTGCTGTCTGCGCGTGTGAGTTTTTGGGCATTAGAGAGGCCCTGGCAGAGGAAAGGGTATCATATTATGTAATATTGATGCAAAAGAACATAATGGCCAGTCATTTGTCTCTGTCAGTTGAGCAGTATGCCTACCACACAGTAAACCTGAACACTGCTTTCATCTGAATTATCTTGTGCCACCAACTTCCCTGCTACTGGCGTGTCGTCATTCCAAATGATGTCGTCTTCAGTGCTATCTTGTCAGCCATGCACTGCAGTCGTGACCATTCGAGGTCCCGGGTTTTCGAAACTTTTAAAAATAATTTCCTTCCTGACTATAGAGTCCGAACAGTGAGAATCTATTCCCAAATGGTTTCTGGAGATGGTCTCTGATATTCCCAGTTAGTGTATGTAGCAGAAGCCACTCCTGAATAAAGCTGCGCTGTAGAAAGCGTGCCAAGCCACCAGCTGATAACTAGCGTATGGTATGAGTTGTACCTCCGAATGTAATACATAGTGACTGTAAGCATTCTTTAGGTAACTGCGGTTGTCGAAAGCCAGACCTTTATTTTAAAGTATATTTCATGCTTGTTCTCTACACTTACCACATCAGGATTTATGCAGACAGCTGTAAATGAGATAAGAAAGACCGCATTGTTTACGGTAGATATGCTATCAAGTGCCCAGATAGTGTCAGAAGTTCTACACCGGAAAGAATAAAAATAAATAACAGGAAAGTTTGCCGCATTTATGGATATCTACAGGTGTGGCATTAATGAGTTTTATTATCACAATGTTTAATTTCGTGCGTTCGTTGTCTCCATTTTATATTAATGCATAGTATGTTTTGTTTGATGTCTCCAGAAATTGTTAAAAGTAAGTGGGGACGTAAAATCAGTATTATAATAGTAATAATAATAATTATTTTTTGTTAGGTACGTTGGCGAGTAAAAGTATCGTTATGATTGGATTGTTTTTATCATGTTTTAAACTTACTTCTCTCCAAAAAATACCTATATTGGTCCAAGTTAAGAGATATTAGCCGATCACTTTGTTAATGATCTCGCCTGCTATGTTAATCGGAACAACCGCGAATATTTCTCAACTAAAGTAAACTCGTTTCCTCATCCCAAGGTGTTGCAGCTCTTTTTTAGACATGTCTGCAATGAAGGGGAGTTGCATGTACCATTCTTACCACACATCAAGCTTCCTGCCATTCGTACATTATAGAAGTACGGTATCGGGAATTGAACTCAAGCTCCCGAGAATGGCAGCTAATTGTGCTAGCCATTACGCTGGTGGATGTTCTTAACTACAAAACAGACATATAACATGACTGATGCGTGCCTGCACTACGTGGGTCAGACACGAAATTATTCAGCTATTTGTGCGGACTTCATCAGAGCTGCAGTAAGGCTTGTACCCGCTTTGGAGCAGAATCGTTGTTCTTCTTTGTCTTGAATAGCCAAGGGGGTCTAATACACGAGTAAATACAGTATTTGTCAGCAGTTTCTGAAAGTGATTATATTTAGAATTTCTAATTAACTGTTTGGTTCTCTTTCTCAGAATTCTCTACTGCTCAACATCACCTTTATCACGCATCTGTTTATATCATCTGTATAATCTGTCATGACTGGCCATAATGGATCTAATTGTGGTTGTTAGACACATGGTAGAACGGTGGGCAATTCTTACCTGTTACTTTGATTAGCCTTGTCAAATATTTCCAGTATCAGTGAATTGAATTCATTTACTTTGAGTTTATGTTCTGAAATAGGTGGTTGTGTTTGAAAATGTAGAAATTTTCATTACCCTTTTGCATTTTCATGTTCTTTTCTTCTCTTTCTTTTGCGCCCTCTTCCCACACTGTCCTCTCATTGTGTTTATATTATGTATTTCTTTTCGTGTTTCTGTCTTGATTTTACACTCTTTTTTCTTGTTCCTTGCTATTATATCTAGGGACCCTTTAGTTTTGCAAATGGGTTTTTCAAAAATTCTTATAAATTGTATGGTAGATGCAATAGAAGTGCTTTTAATATTTGTTGCACGATCTGTAAGCGCTTCACTATCGCAGCATATTTCAAATTTTAACATTTTGCTCTCCTGAAAATGATGTAATTACACTGTAGGGAAATGAGGATTGCCATTTTTATTTTGTTGATATTGGCCTTTCGCTTTAGTATATATTCTATGATCAGCTAGTTGTGTATTATCTCACATTCAATTTTGAAATCTCATTTCTTGTTTGTTCATATATTTTCAGTGTTCTTTCATGAAATCCACTCTAATACTGTGTGATTTTTTAAATCCTGTTCTCTGTAATTTACATTTTAAACACAGGTTTTCATTACATTTGTTAATTGTATTTTTTCTCAAGTTGTTTATGTATGACTGTTTTTGTATATATGTCTTTCATCTTTGTGTTATTTTAGCTGATGATGAGTTCTAGAGTAGGTCAAAACATGTCTATGTTTGAAAATGTAGAAATTTTCATTACCCTTTTGCATTTTCATGTTCTTTTCTTCTCTTTCTTTTGCGCCCTCTTCCCACACTGTCCTCTCATTGTGTTTATATTATGTATTTCTTTTCGTGTTTCTGTCTTGATTTTACACTCTTTTTTCTTGTAGCTTTTTAGACAGACCATTTATTAAATGGCAAACGTGTAGTGAACAGGTGGGCTTTATACAATTCAGTTCTTTTAGAATTTTATATTACATAAAGGACAGTTAATGCAGCCTATTACTGTCGCCTTTTGGGTGAAGCAAAAGCTGCGTATCACGTCAAGCGACGCCGGCAGCCAATCCAAAAAGTCATTCTTCCCCATGACAATGCAAGGCTGCATACTGCTGCTTTAATATGGGAAAAAGTGGAGGAAATTCACTTGACACCTCTGGAACACCCTTCGTACAGTCCATATTTATCGCCCTGCAGTTACCATTTGTTTGGATCACTCAAAGAAGACCTAGAAGGACAGCGGTTCGATGATGATCCAAGTGTAGAAGAGTTCGTTCGCAAATGGCTCCACACACATTCTCTTCTTTCTATCAGGATGGCATTAAAAACTTACCAATCTGATGGAGAAAATGTGTATCGATGGCAGGACACTATGTAGAAAAGTGAGCTATGTTTTTTTTGTTTTTTTGTTGTTGATGCAATTAATTAAAAAAAAGTAATTCCTGTTTATATGTGTACCATTCTCATATATAGTAAACATGAAGTAAAGTAAATTGAAAGACAGAAAGCAAAAGATGATGATATGAAACCACTCAAAAGAGAGACAGGGATGGTGTCACTGTGAGTTGCAACATTCTTAGTTCTTTGAGATCTGTAACTTCTCAATCCCTAACAAGCTTGTTTGTTTCCCAACATAATTGGGTAGGTAGGTAGGTAGGTAGGTAGATGGGTGTCCACAGTTGCTGAGGGAACTGTCTCAAATAATCTTATTGATGTGGAAAGTGTGGGATGTTCGAGTTTTCTGTCCTTACATGGCTAGCTTCCTGTCTTTGGTGTATATATTTGTACACCTGTTTGTTACCTTTACGTTACATAAATATTTGTTTGAAGTTGTTACATACTATCAATTGCACTCTGTGCAAATTTGAAATTGTTGAAGATGATTGTGTTTGATGGACTTTTCTGATTATTTTCCCTTGCATATAAACCTAACCTGGATGTGCATGTACTTCTTTTTATATTATTATTTTGCAGCTATTTCAAGTGCCATCAATGTGCAACTACCAGACTTTCCACTGATTCCTGCTTCAAAAGGATTCTGCCTGACTTTGCGGAAAACACTGGTGACATTCCGAGAAGTTCTTTCATCTGTTGGCATTTCTCAGCCGCTTGAGACTAGTTAGTATTTAGTTGAGGCTTAGGTAAGTCAGTGTTTGTTGCACAGCGTAAAGCTTTGCTTAAAATCAAAACTAGCTGAAATTGTTGCAGTGTTTAAACTGCGTGTTTAAAAATACATTATTAAAAGAAATATTTCCCAAAGATAACGTCTTTTCATAGTTGCCGTACACAAAGCTCATTCAAAGTAGGGTTTCCAAAAGTTTAAAGCTTGTGTTTTCTGGGATCTAAAAAGCAGAAAACACTTAAAAGTAATTCAGTTTAAGACACTTATTTTGTCTCAGTACAGGCATTATTTCTAGCAGTACAATATTTTAAATATTTTTGTGTATATGTTATTTATTCAACCATCATTATTCTTAATACCTCAGGTTTATGTGGAACTTCAATATTTAAAAAATATGTGTCCGTATGATTTAAGGATAATTTGTGAATTTTCGGCTAATATCAAAGACTAGATTAAAGTATAAAAAATTAGCAATACACATAAGATCATTCTCCACATCACCTAATGTTCATTAACATGCCATCCTTGTTATATAATGACTCTACAAAAGGAAAGAAAGTGATAATTTATTTTTATTTAGTAGTATGGTAGTGTAAAATTGGTGTATTTATTGTATTATTATGTTCCAGTGTTCTTTATGATTTTTATTAAAATGGGAATTGTAGTTTCAAAACCAGTTTCTAGCATTGTTAAATATACTTTGTATATTATTTTTATTGCTGTATGTTTAAATAAAAAAAAAGTAAAAATTAGAAGATTTAACAGTTGTAGGCATAAAACTACAGTCTGTATACTAAAGAAAGTGTATACTATCTTAATATTTATTTTAAAAAAGGAAAAAAATACGATCCTGCAATTCTAGTATATGTCTAGGTACCGTACAAGAAAAGGAGACAGAATGAATTGCTGAAAGTATTGTTAAAATATAAAAGATCAATATCAATTTATATGTATAGTCTACACTTAAGGTTTTCGAAGTTTAGAACTATATTGCAGTTGCTGTATTAGGAAGGAAATTCATTATGATTTAAACATGGAATTTCCTTCAAATATTGGTCCTTTTTTTACATACTTAAAAATGCAACGAAAGTTAGTTTTACGCCACTGCTAAATCTGTTTTCTTTTTCACCTTTTTGTGAAGACTTCTTGTTTTTTTTATTTTGGGAGGGGAGGGGGGTGTTTATATTGTGTTCCTCAGGGAAGTTAATTTTACAGTGTCTTTTTAATTTGTCTTGTGTGTATTTATTATTAAACTGTACAGTAAAATCATATCAATATTAAATGTTTTTTAATTTCACCCTGAAGAAAAATACAATTATTATTGTCAAAATAATGAGTTTTCCTTTATCTTTGTTTTCTTGTGATCGTATTTGTAGAATTTTGTGTGAAATACTGTAATGCACTGGGACATAGTGGGTTGTGCATTTTGGGTGGTCATTTTCACATATTCACCAGTTGTTTCCCAGTGCAGAGTGTATTCTCACAGCTTGAGATTATGCTTGAATAGTCACACTATGGTATAATATTTAAATTGCATTTCATTCAAGCTACAGAACCATTAAAAATATTTTGCCCTTTGCCTGGTATAAGTATTGAGCTGTTCTTTTTGGCTTTCTCCTGATATGAGTGTCAAGCTATATTCACCTAATTTCACATCTTACTATACACAGATTCTCTCTTGATGTGTTTTAAAAATCTCCATCATTTACCTACATTATATAAAGTTTTCATCATTTTCATTATATAGTTCTTCACCATGCCTATTATTATTATTATAATAATTATTTTATATATAATAATAATAATAATAATAATAATAATAATAATAATAATAATAATAATAATAATAATCACCTTCATCCTTTGGAATATCTTTTAGTTTAATGAAATCTCATAAATATACATTGTGTGGACAAGTATTTTGTTGGTTTGGACAGTAATATGTTAGGAAAATTCCTTTGAATTGGTAGAGGACCACAGAAATGTTATCACTGAAAGGACGCAATACAGACCTACTGATGCATAGAAAATGATCCTACAGATGTCCTTAAGAACTTGTGCATCATATGTCATACATTTCTTGCTGTAATCTCCCATTAAGAACAGTTCTGTATTACCACAAGAGTTCAGGTTGTAAACAGATCCATGAACAAAATTTCCAATGAATATTCTAAGCCGATATTGATGTGAACATACTGTTGTGGTAAAGCTCAATTTCAGCTGTGCTTGGATGAGGAAATTCTATGTTTAAAATTTACATTTATTTCAAGGTGTTTTCCACATGCTATCTTAAGTTAAGACCAGTTCAAAGAATTGTTTGATGTGTGCAAGTAGTGTGAGTAAATATTTGGATGATATTGGTGTGATTTTACTGTTCATTTTACTGAAGTGTGAGTGATGAAACTCGTGTGCTCCTGATACTTCTGGACATGGTATGTTTGTGTTCAGTTAAGCTCTACTGAACTAATACGCATTTTTGAGCTGCATACGATCAGGTAATGAAGAGTTGTCTGTAGAATAAAAAGTGAATTTATATTGCAACTTTCTTTTGTGTAAACCAAGTGAAATTATTTATGCACTTAGTTTAAGTGTTTCATACAAGATATATGATCTGATGAGCATGTCTTCATTAGAAGGAATAAAGCTGCACCTTGCAAATATTTTGTGTGTGGCTTTATTGTCTTTGGGATCTTGTTCATAATTGCATGTATTTGCAAAAGACATTTGTGTCCCTTTGTTATTGATGGTTTCTTTTCCATAACCATATAAATATATTATCTGGTATATTGTTGAAATGTAATGTGCAAGCACAAAAATAAAAAGAGATTCGGTTTGTTGGTACTGACTGTTTTCAGCACATACTAACATATTGTACAAAGAAAACCTAATGGTATTATAAATTGTGGTGCAGCTATGGTTCTGCATGATTGTTGAAAAATGGTGTATTTATTTCTTCTCCTTTTTTTTTTTTTTTGGCTCCTTTTTTTGTTTGTTAATTTCCTCTACTAATTTAGATATGGGGTTGCTTCCTGTAATTTGGATGTGGGTTAAATCCAGTTTACTAATTACTGGTACATCCTCTAGTTCAAATGTAGAGGAGGATGAAACTACAGCTTTTGATAAAACTTTTCTTTGGTCGGTTCCTGTTTTATACCAGCCTTATCACTATTCACACCAAAATAATACCTTGATTCAGTTTATGTGGAGATTCCTAGGTTCTTGGATTAGTGTCACTGTTCTGTAGTGAGTTTTATATGCAATACAGGCACAGTCAGACAGACAGACAGACATTTATAAAAGCATTGAATTTTTGATAAGATGCCTCACAAGTATGGCCCCGGACTTTTAGGGGTATAAAGCTTCATTTTAAATTTCTTGTATACTTAAAATAGTTTTTTGTTTGTTTTTTGTTTTACTTTGTGGATCAGTACAAGAGCCATTAATTTTTTTAGCTTTGTGAGATTTATTTATGAATGTATTTCTCAAAAGATTTCATTTTGAAGGATATTCATAAAAAACACAGATTTTACGGCTTCTTTTGTTGGTTATTTTTTGGCATTGGAGTAGATAATTACATAAATTCCTTAATTTTGTGGTGTAAATGATTTTGTATCATTATGTAACAAATTTTTGTATGAAGAAAAAATTCTTTCAGTGGAACATGATGTCATTGGAGCGTGGGCATAGCTGTTAATGCTGCAGGTTCTAGGGTTAATTTTTCTGTATATATTTCTCCCTGTGAACCGAACTGATGACTTTCATATCTTCAAAATCAGGACTGTATTGTAATGGTTATAGCATCCGCCATGCCAACTGGCAGTGGGCCCACCCGGCACCGTATAGGCCCACCCCTTACGCTTCAACTGCGCCAATCACGAGCAGCACTTAAGTGCTAGGCCAGCCCCACTCCCGCCCACGATCCCGTAACAGAGGAGTATGGAAATGACTCCACGATTAATCTGGAGTGTTCCATCTCGCGAGATTCCTGGATCAATCGAGCATCCGTACTATTCTAGAAGGGCCAGCGCAGATATATAAGAGAGGAACTACCTGCCTGGAGTTAGTGAGAGTTAGACTGAGTTGGAAGTTGGTGTGGTTCAATCGTGAGCGACTGCCAGTGTAGTGGAGTATGTGAACTGCCGTGATTATCGGACTAGTGTGCTACAGTGCGGACTGTCGGCGAAGGAGAGAATGTGTAGACGTGCGACGCGGGACCTTGTGTGCGAGTGTAAAACTGTGTAGGGTGAGAACAAGTGAGAAACGAAGGGGGGAGAGTGTGCGAACTGCGTAAGTGTGTGTTATGAACAAAAGTTGTATGTAGTCTTCTGTAGTTTAGTGCGTAGCTAATAAATCTTAGTATTGAAGTTACCAGTCTACCGTTAATTGATCCTACTACCCCGCCAACTCGTTGCAGTATTCAAAAATATTCTGCAGCTTCAAAGAACATGGCAATTCCCACTGGTCCAGGTATTTCATTGCCATTGATATCCAGAGCACCTTTGAGTGGCATAGTTGAACTTTCCAACCAGAAAACAGCTTCAGGTATGCAAGAGAAGTGACAAGAGTGGGGCACTCAAGCAATTTCTTCACCTCGACGATACAAGAAGCTTCTGTTTCATACAAATCATTTATGACATTTTAAATTCTTTTAGGTGCTCAGCATAGTAAATGGCAACAGTCAAGTTCACCAGTGGGTAAGTTTTGGCTTAGGTGGAAGAGAGTTTGCCAGTAGTTTCTCTTTGAACAACTGTATACATAGTATAACCCCGATTTTGCATGACCTCTGTTTTAAGAGTAGAAATTTTAAGTCCCAAAAATTATTCCATGAGAGTAATGCAATCTCATATTCGATTAACATAATTCACATTAGGGAAAACCCCGCATTCAGCGCAAGGAAATGTTAAAATTTTCAAGTACTTATTTCTATTCGTTATTGTTATGGGACATTAAGAACCTATGAACATGACATCATAAGCTTGCCAAGAAAGATTTAAGGCAGAAAAGTAATTAAGAGCGCGGGCTCTTAGTGCTAAAGTGAGATGTTGGATACACATCCGACCCGGCCACCGTACTACAGTAGAAACAAACCCCTTTTTAATGAAAATATTATTATACCCTTTGAAAATTTCTATATTAATTGGTGCAACATCCTTTGATTACAATGAGAACCCTTTTACTGATTCGTCCTTTATTACGGGCAAATTGGGGCATGTTAGTTTTCCATTATCAATATTCATACACTCTACTCCAGTCTCCAGCGTTTACATTGAATGCAATCGATCTTCTGTATTGATTCCTTGCGCATAAGCGAGCCAAGACTGACTCCAATCGGTCTTGAGCAAGCTCTCCCTAAAACTCCTGGTGTAAACAAACATTGGGAGAACATGTTTTTGCAATAATTGCACTGAAAACAATTGTTAACTCCTTAGAAATAAAGAAATAATTATTGCTTAATTTTAATACTATGTGCTAAAATGAAATCGTCGGCTGCTACTTGTTTCCGAGAAAACGTTTTTCTCCTGCAATTCTTCTTAAAGTCTGTTGGCGGTGTGGAGAATTCACTGACAATAGAATTAAAATAAGGTGTTATTAAGGTCCACCTCTTCAATACAAATTGTACAGAGTTTAAATTACATACATGTTCAGGGACTAGTTTAGACCTAACATTAGGTCATCATCAGCCTAAAGAAGATCAAATACATAAGTATCAAAGAAAATAAACAATGTAAAGACACATGAGGTCTTAAAATTGTACATGCTGTGAGCTTGCATCCGGGAGATAGTAGGTTCGAATCCCACTATCGGCAGCCCTGAAAATGGTTTTCCGTGGTTTCCCATTTTCACACCAGGCAAATGCTGGGGCTGTACCTTAATTAAGGCCACGGCCGCTTCCTTCCAACTCCTAGGCCTTTCCTATCCCATCGTCGCCATAAGACCTATCTGTGTTGGCGCGACGTAAAGCCCCTAGCAAAAAAACAAACAAAAAATTGTACATACCATGTGACAAACTGAAATAATATTTGAGAGACGAGCTGCAGTATGTTAAAAAAAAAAAAAAACTATGATAGAGATTCAAAAAAGTCCAGTGCGCCATACAACATTAAAAAGGTTGTTAAAGATAGAAATCCTTAAGTTGCTGGTCAAGGAATTCAATATATGCTGGCTCCTTAAAGATGCTGTTATCCATTTGAAGAATAACTGAGCCAAAGTCACGTCGTTTTTCTAAGATATTCATAAGTGTAATAACACATGGATGCTAGAAAGGCTCTTCTGTTTTTTGGAACTTGAAGGAAGGTGATTGTTGCGCGTGGAGGTTTAAGAATCGAAAGATACGCTACACTATGTTAAAAAATAGAGATTCATTAAAAAGTCCAGTACGCCGGATAACTTTAAGGCTTAATATATATAGAATTAAATAAAGGTGGTTAGAAATTCGCAGTTCAATGCGGACCGTACAGTTGACATTGAATAAATGACAGCTAAGAAAGAAAGAGTTAAGTTAGGGGGAAGAAAATACTTAAATGAAATACAGTAAGTCATATGGGAAATTACTTTATGTTGTAATAAGCTGAGCGGAGCTAAAAATGAAGTGAGAATGGGGGGTGGAGTAGGTGAGGTTCAAAGGAAGTCTTTTGAAGCAGGTGCGGGGAGAAAGAGAAGAGAAAGGAGAGGAAGTGGAAGGAGAGGAGGGGTGGGGGTATTAAGGCAGGGCTGAGGGATGTGGGAATATGGAAAATTGCCCAAGTAAAGTACTGTAAATAGAATGAAAAATCGGACCTTGATTATTTGATTTTGAGATTCTGAAAAGGTCAATGAGCAGGTCAAAAAGAATATTCAAGCCAATCTTTGCATGAAACATGCGGGCACACAGGTCACATCTAAAGGTGGGTGGAGGACACGGTTGGATCTGGCGTAGATTCCTTTTTTCATGTGTTTCAATTTCTTGTCTGTGACATGCCTGCTGAAACAGTGAGACACCTTCTGCAGTAGCTTTGTGCGAAAGAACACTGTTTTGTGCAGTTATTGCTCAGGTGTTAGCATTTATGTCGATCTTCTTAACACGTTCATCCTGACATGCACCACCAGTGGTACACTATTAAAAAATATTACCTCTTAAAAATTGCTTTGTATTTAGCATTGCATTCCTTAAAAGACTATGTCAGATTTTTATACAAACAACGTTGTTTTTCAATGAAACCCTCTGATCAATGGTTAGTTTGTGTATTATAACAGTGGCACATGACGGCATTTGGTAATCACGTGCCAATCTTATGCCGTCCTCGCCACCAGTGGTACGTGCAATTTCATGGTCATTGAAATAGTTTATGAAGACTTTTAATCAGATACTGAAAGTAATATGACCTTATAAGTGTAGCATAAGAAATTGAGGAAGAATGAAGTGATAAAGAAAGGAGTGACGGCGATCCAGTACAAACGGTAGTAAGTGCTATTCATAGTGATCATGTAAACAATATTTTGGAATGGACTGACTTGAAAGGTGTGGGGGATTTCCTTTCTCTGGACAGCCAGGGCTGAAGTATAATTTGGACGTATCAGACCCTTTTATAGTATATAAGCAAGATATCTTAGATTTCAATTGTTTTAGAAACTAACAGATATGCAAGGCCATACGCTGCTTGTAGAAGAATAAAAAGACGCTCACCAATGCCTAAATGGAAGGACTGCGCGAAAGAAGAAATGAAAGAGGCTGTTTGGAGTTCTTATGATCATGGGCATTTGTCCTCTTCCCCAAAGAAAAATGTACTTGTCTAACAATCCTATGTATGAAAATGAGGTTGTAAAGAATACTGTGACACCGATTTGACATTCTGCTGAAATGCTTGCATTTCCATAATAGCAAGGAACCAACCATTGTTGAACCATGCCTAGCAAAAATCAGAACCTGTGTGTTCCTACACTATGAAAGTCAATTTAATAAATCAACCTTAGTTATAACTATACTGCACCCATTAGACATGAGCGACAGAACGTTGAGATAACTCGGGGGTGCTCAGTAGATTTAGCAAGCCTGAATGACATGACTAAGGATGTTGCATATAACAAAGGAAAAACTGAATAAAATTCAAACATTGGAATGGTTTATTTAAACATAAGATAAGTATTATTTTATCATCCTTTCTAGCTATGATGATGAAAATGATCGTTAATAGAAAATTAAATGTTGCTCTTGAGGTACAGAAAAATAGCTCACATGGGATGGTACATTTAAACTCTTTCCTATTTTGCCCTAACAAATTCATAATTGCACATTCTTTTTGATTGATATTTAAGTAAACAATTTTATATTCAATTAAGTGGAAAAGATGTGGGTTCTCACGATCAAATCTGGAAATATCAGAAAAAGAGGAGAAAGTTAAATTGGTAAAAAAGTCTTACTAGATCACGATCATTCTATCCAAATTTGAATTTACCGTAACTGTTTACAGGCATAATTTGATGCAATAATGTTCTTTTAAAACTAAATGGACGCAATGGAATAAGTATCTGTTCGTTATTCTATTTATCTCTGATTCAATTAAATTAAAGAAATAAATTAAAGTAGTGAAATGTCACCTTAAGGCCCGGCTAAATTAAACAAAATCTAAGCTCTGACAACACCACAGTGCAAATCTAGATGCTGAAATATAGAAAAATGACATTGCCTAGTCCACAATATAACACATGTGAAACAATGGAAATATATGATGATATCACTATAACACACACGAAAACTACAACTCTAATCCCAAAACATGCGAAATGACTGTTATGCCCAAACACAATCACATATCCTTAGCTTTACTAGACAAATATCCACGCCATTCAAACATAAATGGTTGATCCGGGATGAAAGTCGTCGAATGTTCAGGAATAATTTCTAAGAATGATCCATATTACAAACTATCATTCTCATTTCTGTTCCGTATTGAAAACGGCGATTTCAATGTTCCATAGTCGACGTGAATAAACGTGAAAAATTTTAAAGGAACGACAATATCGGAGAACTCTGAATATAATATTACTGGACACGAATATACCGTTGTAAACCGTTATTGGATGCCTACAGTAGTGTTGGCTACTGAATGTATGATTCGAAGCAGTGTATCGATTCATTCAAGTCTCCGAGTGAATCGATTCACAGGAACGGCGAGCTCACGGCACATGATTCAGCTTACTCCCCAGCGGACAGTGCTGAGTGGCGCACTCACTGGACGTTGACGGGGAGCCGAGCTTCCGCTGCAGCGAGGCAGTGAATCAGTGAATCATGGCACATCGAAAGAATCGTGAACGAGCGCGGCTCAGTGAGACACATGATACACACGGCTCCTTATCGGCTCACTGGACACGCGGCGAGCCGAGCTTCCGCTGCAGCGAGACATACAGTGAGCCATGGCACATCGAAAGAATCGTGAACGAGCGCGGCTCAGTGAGACACAAGATACACACGGCTCCTTATCGGCTCACTGTAGCGAGACATACAGTGAGCCGTGCTACATTGAAAGAATCGTATGCTATAATGGACTCTTGAGCTCAGCTCATTTGAAAATAATACCCATTTGCATTCACTGTCCTCTTCGTACAGGGAGGTTTAAATAATAGATGGATTTATTTGCAGTGTTAAAAAGGTAGTCACAACATAATTCGGAAGTAGCTAGTAAGTAGGTAGGCTATTAGGTTATACTATTTATTAGTTTAATGAATCTTAGTATTATAACTTAGTTGACATTTGACAATTAAACTCGACTCTAGCCTGCCCTATGACTATGAGTCATGCTCATGACCACTCAAAAGTACCTGTTTTATATTTCATATGTCACATCGTTGCACAAGACTTCAGTCATATGTGGACAGACGCAATAACAGTATGTTGAATCAGAAAACCAGCGGGCTACTGTACATCTCGGGTAGCCTATACAAAATATGACTATTAAAAAATCCTCAGCTGATAGAAAAATACTTTTTTTTTTTAAATGACTGAGCGAGTTGTCGTGCGGTTAATATCGCGTGGCTATGCGCTTGCATTCGGGGGATGGTGGTTTCGAATCCCACCGTCGGCAGCCGTTAAGATGGTTTTTCCGTAGTTTCCCCATTTTCACACCGGGAAATGCTGGGACTGTACCTTAATTCAGGTCATGGCTGCTACCTTCCTAATCCTAACCTTTCCCACCCTGCGTCACCGGAAACCTTCGATGTATTAGAGTAACTAGCATTTTTTCTAAGAAAGGAGTTCATAGTATGAAGACCAGATGGCAGCTGCGAGCACTGAATGCTGTTGCTGCTGTCTTACCAGCACATACTACACAGATGCAGTAGGAGCGGTGACCAATGAGCCGTGAATCGGATCACTGTATCGATTCAGTAACGTGAACGGAATCAAATGAATCGATTCAGTAAAATGAATCGAATGTCCCATCACTAGCCTACAGTGCTCTAATTGTGTACAGTGATTTTAGCATTAAGGTTTTAGATCAGTTTTGATAATGATATATCGTCCCTACTCTGGCAAACTAACGAATCTGCAAATTGTCAAAAGGTTAGGAGAGCTGAAAGAAGTTGTGATTACTCATGTCAAATCAATTTTTATATTTAATGATTGGTTTTATGTGTTAGCCATATAGAACGAGCTGCAGATGTGAGACTTTGCCAGAAGGTAGACATTATATAAATAATAAAATATAGACCAAAACTTGAGGACTACAGATTCCCTAGTTTGTCACTTTCGCTAGTTTGCCAGAGTGGGGACGATATCATATAATCCATAACTTTTTTTTTGACACATGACTTTTTTAATATTGTTTTTGATAAATGTCCTTTTTATTCTGTCTTAATTTTGCAGTTATTTCTGTTAAGAATAGGGGTACCACGTTTGTTAAAGTAAAAAAGTATCGCGTTACAGTTTAAGTGTATATTGTAATATTTTAAAGTCTATTTCCTGCCTATTCACACATTTTAAAAACATATTCTAAGTGCCTATTTTCTCTTTTAAAAGCTTATTTACTTGTTTTAAAAGCCTATTTTAGGCACCTGAAACTAATTTTTTTAGAGCCTAAAATCCCAGGTCTAGTTATAATGTAGCGGCCTAGTCATTAGCACGGTATTTTCTAGTTCTAATAGTCTGAACACACGTATTCAGTTTCGTTATGAAAATCTGTAACATTAAAATTTAAAAGAGGCTTGTAACAATCGTTCATAAGCTTTTTTAAAACAGTTGATGAATATTTGAAACTCGTCAGGTGTATGGGCAGATGTTGTTGATGAAATAAAATAAGAATGTGATAATTCTTCTTGAGATACAGCCGTGTGGATAACTAATTTCAGAGGTTAGGTTATGTACAAAAAGGTTATCATTGCTCTACAGAAAGCTTGAAATATGTTTTCATAATATGTGCGCGGTAAGCCAGGTTAAGTGACGCTGTTTGAAGTAAGAAAATGGAAACTTTTGTAGGTAGTTGTAAAGCCAGGGTCTTAATACATAAGAATCTGCTGCCTTATAGTGTTGAGTGGGAACTCATATTGATGTATTGGGTTAGTTAAAGTCAGGATTTGCATGTGTATCTGTGTGCATGAATTTCACAGGAAGGAGAAGAGGAGCACATCAACGTCAGATGCTGCAGAGTTTGTTTGTCTTACTGTATGATATTTTTTCTGTTCTTATTTGTTGTCACGTGTTTTGTTAGGTTATGCAGTAGTACGTACGCTACTTAGGGGTTGCAGGTTCAAGTCCCATCACTGTCTGTGATTTGGGATCACACTTAACTTCTGTGATTTATTTTGGGGGATACTAATGGTTGTGCAGTTATATTTATGTTCATGTGTAATTATATCCCCTATGTGAGGGAATTGATGTTAGATTTAATTTACAAAGCTGCGAAGTATTTCTGTTCCTAACATCATAAGATATAAACGTTGTGCATAGGCGTTACGTAAATAACCTGTGCAAACTTATCGCAAAACTTAATAAGCTAAAGCAATGGCAACGCGGACTCTGTAAAGTTTATTATTTCATTGCTGCTTCATGGCCAAAGACTTAAATGTTTTAATTGTGCGATATACATCTTTGTTACCTGTGATTTCTTTTTATATTTTCTGTTTATAATTTTTATACATTAAATCTGTTTATTTTATCTCATTCCTCATTTACTCACACCATGACGTTTCGTCCTATTAGATCGTTAAGATCCTCTTTAATTTTAATTAATTCTAACAACGAACCAGCTACGTGCTCTCCGAATAACTAGCCAGGTAAAGAAAAGCCAGGAACGAGAGGTAAGTTGCCCATCTCTGTACCCAACATTTCAATTTATTTAATTCCACGTGTCTATTGCGTACAATTTATATACATTTCTTTCTTCATGGTTATAAGTTTTGAGGAGAGGTGCAGTGGCAGTCGTGTAGGAAGCAGCATCGGAGACAAGAAGAAGGTCATTAGAATCATCAACACTCCCAGGATACAACAGTTGCAACCCCTTGTTGAAGTGTGCAATGCTTTGACTATTGACTTTCTCAAGCTGTTTAGAGCAAAGGAGGTGAGCGGTAGATGTCTGATTGGGTTCCAGTTTTCCTACTATAAGGTTAGCAATGTACCTGCACACAGAGTTGGTGGTTTCGTCCACACACAACCATATGCAAGACTCCCCAATATCCTCGCTGATTGACAAAATTACCTTATTGTAACAAATATCTAAGTAGTTTTTCTTTAATGTAGATGCTGTTGGAATGTGCTGCTTGGTGTATTTGTGTAAAAAATCTCTGAAAACCGGATTATGCACAGCATTCCAGGGTGTATTTGCTGCAACTAGGGCTCTACACATACCAGCATAGAAACCATTATGGGTTGTAGGAGATATAGTTTGTGTGAGCAGAGTCTGTCTAATGTTACTTTTCTTGGCTGCTTTTGCTTTCTGACTGGCAGTATCTGCATGCTACTGAAGGTGGCATTTTTTCTCATGTGAAATCTAAAACACATTAAAGTTATGTCAGAGACTAAGATGAGGAATAGAAAAGGTGAGCTATTGAATAAAATTTGTAATTTTGAACTATTTAAATTAATCCGTTATTACTCTAAAGTTCATTAAGAACAAGAACACTACAGTCCCTGAAGGGCCTTGGCTTTCAATAACGGTTGCTGCCCAGCTCATGGCCTGCAGATATTGGGTGGCGTGTGGTCAGCACGATACATCCCTCGGCCGTATTGCCTTGCCTCCGTGACCCCTGCCCACTGTAACTTGTCAGTTGTCCTCGCGATGCTGGATCAACACCGTTTTAGACCTCATAGATTTCTAAATTACTGCCGGTACTGGAAAACGAACCCAGGTCGCCTGGACTAGGTCTCTAAAATTAATTAGAGGAGCCAATATCAAAACCTTAGTTTTAGATAAATATGAAATTTAAGATATATGCACAAACCTGTTTATTGCAGTACTGGCAGAAAATAATCTTCCCATCAAAAGTCATCTCTGGAAATTGTACAAGCCATTGTTGTATAAGCGCACTCTTAGATGATATCGTTTTAGGCATGATGAACTATATTCACTTAAACAGATATTCTTTCACTGACGACTTGACTCAGTCTGTCCCTTCTTACTACCTGCTCCTTGTTCTTCCTAGATAATCCTCCCCCTCACCCCGTCAGTCGACACAGTACGTCCTTTACTACCTGCTCGTTGTTCTTCTGAGCTAATCCTTCACTCAGCATTCCTTTGGTGACAGTTGTCTGGGAAGAGCACAATTCTCTGAAAAACCCACCTTCTGCTGTTCTGCTCGTTCCAGGGATGCCCATTGTGTGATTGTAAAAATTACAGAAGTTGAATTTTATTTTAAATGTAGAAAATAGGCAATTTTAGGCGCTAAAATAGTAAAGTAGGCTCTAAAGGTCCAAATAGGCATTTTAGGGCACTATAAAACTCTATTAATGTAAGGGATTTATCATGAAACGTCAACATATTTAAAAAAATCATGTTATTTTGTAAGGAACGAAATAGGCATTTGCCTTTAAATCCCGGGTCTAGCCTTTGCATTAGATGCTATAATATCCCTGAGTAGGAAGAAAACTAAACGTGAAAGCCTACAATAATTATCGAAAGCTCATAATACTGATCAACAATAACATTTTATTGGCCATAATTGTGATGTGACTTGTCTCTTCTGCTGCCACTCATCTCCGATAGATGGGATTACTGCTATGTCCCGAGTAAAACAGGATGCCTGAATATTATCGGAAAGTAGTTGGGAGTTAGGCAACTTTGCATATGGATACTGATTTGTAGCGATATATATATATGTATGAAAATAGACGTGAAATAATGAGGCTCTTCCAGGCTTCTTAGAAACGTGTTACCAGACAAGCTGATAACCTTGGGATCCCTAGAAAAATTGAAAATTCCCAAAATTGGGGGTAAAATTGGGGTCCAGCAAAAGAACGTAAGTGTAACCATTCATTTCACTTAGCCGGATGTCCGGCTGCATGGCTGAATGGTTAGCGTGCTAGCCTTTGGTCACAGGGGTACCGGGTTCGATTCCTTGCAGGGCCGGGAATTTTAACCATCATTGGTTAATTTCGCTGGCACGCTGGTGTCTTCATCATCATTTCATCCCCATCACGACGCTCAGGTCGCCTACGGGTGTCAAATCAGAAGACCTGCATCTGGCGAGCCGAACTTGTCCTCGGACACTCCCGGCACTAAAAGCCATACGCCATTTCATTTTACCCAGCCAGATATATTTTTTCCAAAGATAAACATAAAATTTGGTACGGTACCTGAGAAGTTGATGCACTCAGAATCCCTAGAAAAATAGAAAATTCTCAGAATTCCCCGAGGGGACTGGACTGGGTGGGGGTTTCAAAATAGGGGCTTAACGTAAGAACACATGTGTAAGCATTTCTTTCACCCAGTTGGATATATTTTTCCAAAGCAATGACCTATAGTTTTCCTGGGCTTAAAAGTTTCCTCAGAGTCCAACTGAAGTTTTAACATAAAACCAAACCCAAACTCCACGGCGCAACATCCCCCAAGGGCCATGGCCTACCAAGCGACCGCTGCTCAGCCCGAAGGCCTGCAGATTACGAGGTGTCGTGTGGCCAGTAGGCCTACGGCGAAACCCCTCGGCCGTTATTCTTGGCTTTCTACACCGGGGCAGCTATCTCACTGTCAGTTCCTCAATTCTAATCACGCAGGCTGAATGGACCTCGAACCAGCCCTCAGATCCAGGTAAAAATCCCTGACCTGGCCGGGAATCGAACGCGGAGCCTCCGGGTTATAGGCACTTACGCTACCCCTACACCACTGGGCCGGCAAGTTTTTACATCAAACCCCGAGAAAATGAGGTAAATTTTCGAGATATTAAGGATACTAATCAGTGGAACTGAATGTGAAGCGATCTGTACTGAAGTATAAAATGAAAATAGATCTGAATTAATGTGCCACTTCCACACATCCTACAAACTTAAAACTTGGTACTAGAGAAGTTGATGCCTTACATGTTATTAGTTTTCACAGCGTTATAAGACATAGACAGCCAAGCGTATGCATTATTTTTTACATTACATGGCGAGCCAATAAGATTTTAACTCAGTTTTAAGGACAAGCATTTTGTGATAATGTTACACTTAAGAAAATGGAAATTGCAACACCATGAAGGCATTGGTCGTTTGTGTTGATTTTCAAGATATGGAACGATGCCATGTAGGTATGTAAACGATCAAAGTTTCAGACCCATTGAATTCTTGCTACAGGTCTCCCCACGTGATTGGTCGCCGAGGAATCAACTCCAGTATACGGACTCTGGTGTAGCGTAGTTGACTTGCAGTCTGTGCAGTGAAATTTTCCCCGTCAAACATGCCTCGACGACAGAGAAGAGCACGCTATCAACAACTGTCGCCGTTTGAGAGGGCTCGGATAATTGGGCTGTGTGAGGCTGTATTATCGCTAAGGACTGTCACTGCGCGTGTTGGCCGACAGGCATCTACGGTACAACGTGTATGGCAGCAGTGGTCAAATGAACGCACCCACACTCGTAGACCTGGCACAGGCCCAGCGCGACAGACAACTGTGAGAGAGGGTCGCCGCATCATTCGGATGGCCCGGATGGAACCCCATGCAACAGCAGCGCAAATTCGAGCAGCTGTGGCACCCCACGGTACACTACAAATAGTTGGTAATCGCCTGCGTGCAGCTGGCTTACGAGCTCGTATCCCTGCAGAAGGTGTTCCATTGACCCCACAACAGCGACGTGCAAGGCTAGCCTGGTGTCGAGAGAGATCGACGTGGGTCGACGAATGGCATAGCGTCGTCTTTAGTGATGAATCGCGCTTCTGTCTTGCCCGCAGTGATCGCCGGAATCGTGTGCGCCGACGTACCGGGGAGAGGGGCTGTCCAGATCTTATTGTCGAGAGGCACACAGGCCCAACACCAAGCATTATGGTCTGAGGAGCTATTGGCTTTAATGTGAAATCACAATTAGTGCTTGTTGAGGGCACTATGACTGCTCGACAGTACGTTGATAGGGTAATCAATCCAGTGGTTGTCTCTATGATGGCGAACATTGTTAATGGGATGTTTCAGCAGGACAATGCCCGGGTTCACACTGCACGCATCTCCAGAGAAGCTCTCCACGACATCACAACCTTAGAATGGCTCGCCAGATCCCGGACCTGAGTCCTATTGAGCATGTGTGGGACATGATGGGTCGACAACTGGCCAACCGTCCTCAGCCACCCACAACTCTGGAACAACTGACCCGTGCAGTGCAGCAAGCATGAGCCACAATTCCTCAGGAAGCGATCCAGGGCCTTATTGACTCCATGCTTCGACGAATTCATCAATGTATTGCAGCTCGTGGTGGGCACATCCTGTATTGATTGTTGTCCAAACTTGCGGTCAGAAGGAACTCATCCTGCATGTTCAATTGCAGCAATGTAGCACCACTCCTGGGTGTTGCAATTTCCATTTCCTTCAGTGTATTTTAACATCATATTTAGACAGTCATCTGAATTCCCATAAGACTTATTTCACTTCCGTTATATCACATATCAAACTTCAAAATTTCTTTATTGTTCGTGTCGCATATCATAACTTCAAGGACGACGTGACAGTAACTTGGGATTAGCGGTTAGCGTGATTAGCTGCCACCCCCTGGAGGCCCGCGTTTGATTCCCGGCTCTGCCACGAAATTTGAAAAGTGGTACGAGGGCTGGAAAGGGTCCACTCAGCCTCGGGAGGTCAACTGAGTAGAGGTGGGTTTGATTCCCATCTCAGCCATCCTCGAAGTGGTTTTCTATGGTTTTCCACTTCTCCAGGCAAATGGTGGGATGGTGCCTAACGTAAGGCTACGGCCGCTTCCTTCCCTCTTGTCTGTCTCTTAACTTCCCATCCCTCCACAAGGCATAGCAGGTGAGGCCGCCTGGGCGAGGTATTGGTCCTCCTCCTCAGTTTTATCACTCCGACCTAAAATCTGACCATCCAGGTCACTGCCTTTGAGGTGGTAGAGAGGGATCCTTCGCTGACTCCCACCCTAGGGGTAAACAGATTAAGAAAGAAAGAAAGATAATAATAATAATAATAATAATAAACCAACCCTGGAGGGTAAATAGATAAAGAAATAATAATAATAATAATAATAATAATAATAATAATAATAATAATAAGGCAAAGTCATCTCCGTACAGGCCATGAAAGCCCTGGGAGGCGTGGAAGGTAAAGGCTTCCACTATCAGTAACCCCGGCACTTGGTGGGGTAGAGTGGTTAGCTCTGCCCGGCCACCCTTGCCCCCAGGAATTAACATGGTGCTCATTTTTGGTTTAGGCTGAGTGAACCTCAGGGCCATATGCACCTCCGGAAATGGAAATCTCGTTTCTTAAATTTTTCGACTTCCTGACGGGGAATCAAACCCACATCCTTCCGGATGAACCGAAATAATTATAATAAGGTAGTAATGGGACTACACTTGTTAAGCTAATTTTAAATGTATATCAAGTGTTCATCGTTTGTAAGTTATTTTGGGTTATTGTTTGTATGAATATTTTTGAGATTTTGATCGCAGATGAAGAGAACGGGTCAATTTCGTGAAACACGTACTATTGTTTTAAAATACACAGTTCAAAGAAATGAGGGGAACATGTGTTTGAACGTATACCAGGCTTCACAATACAATACCTCACACCCAGGTATATTACCACTAAACCTTTATACTTTACCGTTGAAGTATACAAAAAACATCGATGGATTCGCGTTCATTTTCTGAACACAAACGGAAATGTCCAAATAGGGGCGATAACAGTCCTCCAGGATGGATTTTTATCACAGTTGGAGAGCTTCAGTATGGTGTATGTCCACGAGCATTTATCGCAGCTTGGCTCCTACGTGGCATGCTCCGTATAAGTCGATGGAGGTTACGTTGTGGTATCAGGTCCCATTCTTCAATGAGAGCCTGTTCGACGTCTTGGAGAGTATGTGGTGTAACAGGGCACCTACGAACACTTCTGTCAAGCCTGTCCCACACATGCTCGATGGGATTGAGGTCGGGGCACACTGCTGGCCATTCCATTTCTTGAATGTCCAGTTCTCGCAAGACAGCTCTGGTGATGCGCGCTACATGAGCCCTGGCATTGTCGTGCATGAATACGAATTCATGGCCAACACCGTATACAGCAACCAACACATGCTGTAGTAGTATCTGCTCGTCGTACCCCGCAGCGGTAAGATTACCACGGACGACGACAAGGTTCGTACGGCCATCAATACTGATGCCACTCCACACCATTGCAGAACCTTGTCCGAATCGGTCGTCTTCCTGGACATTTGGCACGCACTGCTCACCACGGCGTCTCCATACACATTGACGTCCATCACGCTGTGTCAGGGGAAATCTGGACTCGTCTGTGAACAACACAGGTCTCCTTTGGCGAAGTTGCCAGTTGACGTGGGTACGGGCAAACAGAAGGCGAGTTGCACGATGTTGCTGCGTTAAACGGGGCACTCGAACAGGACGTCTGGGTCGTAAGAATACTTCTCTTAAGCTGTTCCTTACTGTCTGGTCAGACGCGTGACTCCAGCGACCCGCCTGAGGTAGCAGTTCTCTGGCCGTTGCTGAACGACGCGGCAACGCACAGGTGGTCAGATATCGGTCATCCTGTGGGGTTGTCATGCGTCCACGAACTTGTCAACCCTCCTTGTGAACTTGCCTGTCTCATTGTAGCGATTCCACAAGCGTTGAATAACTGACGGAGAGACATTGAGATCCACAGCAACACGACGAAAAGTCCATCCTTCCTGGATCAAAGTGACGGCCCTTGCGACTTGAATCTCGTTAAGATGTCTCATTGGATGTGCTGGTTTACGTACAACGTGCTCAAATGACCGCATTAGTCTGTGCAACTTACGACACACCGACGCACCGCTATTCACTTTGTTTTGGGTTGTCACCTGACAGTTTAATGCATGGCGACGCCTACAGATGTAGTATAACTTCGATTAGACATACCCTGAGTAGCTAAGGATTCAAGGTATAATGTGCGACCATTGGAACCCCATCTATCAAATTCACGTTCACATACCAGACGTTACAAAACGTGTTCCCCTAATTTTTTGAACTGTGTAGTTGTGTCATAGGCAACACGGACCATATTGTACCGAGAAGGATCGAATTAGTTAATTCTGAGTTTTCCCGGCATGAAGTTTTAGTTTCCATCTCGCTTATCGGTGATTTTTAAACATGTTGCCTTCTAGGTATATTAACTCCTGAGGCCCAGAACATTTCTCTTTTCATCAAATCTCATAAAAGTGTGTACTTCTCTAACAGTGTCTTGGTGGGAGACAGTGAAGTGAGAAGCATTCCATACCAAGGTCAATGAATTTAAAACAAATGGAGCACAAACATATGCTCAATTTTTATTTATTTTATTTTTAAAATATGTTTTGCGTGATATTCCATTTTTAAACCGTGTCCTTTTAAAAGGACTCGTTCAAACTCGATGTTGTGCCCATGCAGTTTCTAATAGCAGCTACTTCACCGGCACAGGATGCAGCTACAGTGACCCGCATAATTACTCGGACAGACATGATTTATTACATTTTCCTTTGTATTAGTGATTTCAGTCATAATAAATCACTGATATAAATTGAATACAAGTTTCTGTAAGGAATATAAAACTAATCGTCCATCATTCTTCTAATGAACACTGCCAATGAAAATATAATAATTAAAAAACAAAATAAAACCAAAACCAATATTGCACAAAATTATTCGGGCACTTTCCTTCTTACTTATGATCCTAAAGGTTCAGCGCCTGGTTGTCTTTCGTTTTAATTACTTCCCTGAGTCGACTTGGCATGCTCCACTAATTTGCGGGTGTAATCGGGAGATATCTTCTGTCACTCTTCTTGAAGTCGATTTTTCAGCTGTTCTCCAGATGTGATTGTTGTTTTTCTTATTTCTTTATCAGGTTTGTCCCTAAAGTTGAGGGGGAGGATGAATCACCTTTGGGCAATTAAACAATAACTACATCCTTACATTCCAGGCAATATGCTTTTATCTTGATAACATTTAAAATGTTCACCAATCCCCATATTTTCGGCACTCTTTTTCATCTTGTCCCTCAGTATTCTAAGGTATTGAAAGTGGTCAATTTTACCTTCAATAAAAACCAATTCATCAACTTCATTCGTCGACATGCACCCCCACACTATTACATGTCCACCGCCATCCTTCACAGTTGCTTTCAGATTTTCTCTTGAAGCTCAGTATTAGGACGCCGCCTAACTGTTATCCTTTCATCAGACTGAAATATGTTAAATCTACTCTTATCAGCAAATATAACGCCATTCCACCCCTCATTGTCCTCTCTAACATGCCCTTTCGCAAACAGCATTCTCTTTCTTCGATTTATTTGATTTATGAAGGGCTTCCTTCTTGTGATACGGCCGTGAAAGTTACTTCTTCTGAGCACTCTCCGTATTGTTTCGGGATGCACTTTCTTTCCGGTGTCTGTGGCAATCTCCGTAACGAGTTTTGGAGAACTAAACTTGGGTTCCTTTTTTGTATTTCTGGTGATATAACGCTCTTCTCTCACAGAAAATGTTCTTGGACGTCCCGTATGCGGTGGATGTTCAATTTTATCTTCCTCCCGAAATCTTGTGATAATATCAGAGACTGTACTTTTCTTAATTTTAAAATTTCAGCAATTTGACGACAACTTTTACCTATGGCATGGTGGCAATTTACTAGCTGCCGCTGTTCGATTGTACTCTCTCTTCCTCTGCGGGCGATTTTCTCTTAAGTTGTGCACAGTACTCTAACTCAGGCGTTATTACGTAGTTGCTCTAGGGAGCCGGTATTACTTGCTCCGCTCGGGACGAGTGTTTGTCATGTGACAAGAGAGCAGCAGTCAGGCGGGCTGTATATCGTGGCCATACTGTACTTGCGCCACTGGCCTTCAGTACATACAGTAGAACGTCATGCACTTCCCCTACTTCTCCCCCCTACTTGCTCGCTAAGCTGCTCTCGTTCCTCGAGAGCGGGGAGCAAACTGGCTCCGAAGGCATTTCGCTCTCGATTGACGATGCCTGCTCTAACTCACTGAATACTTACGTTCATACTTTCCGTGGCTCTTCTACACACGACCTCTGCATGGCAACTGACTTGTGTCCGAATAGTTTTGTTGAAGCACGTTAACTGAGTTCTGAGGTTCCAGGGTCGCTGGCTCTCTACTGTTTACTAAAAGTACACATTTCAACACCGTGTTGAATCTGTCAAACTGGGTTCTGTCAGGAACTAGTTTGCGTGTACAATATTTTCTCTGAACCATAGGGCCAGGGTGTAGCAAAGGTTATAATTAACGTGTCCGAATAATTATGAGAGTCACTGTAAGTGTTTAGGCTGTGCGTTGAACAGTGGACATGTAGAGCTGACGGAATTTTTTTCCTTTACATGTACTTGGACTCCGTTTACTTTTCCTGAGATGGACATAGCTCCGTCATAATTTATGCCTACATTTAATGAATACAGCTTGTCAAACATCGCTGTTGTGTCCCACGTAGAGTGCTGTAATGTACAGCAAGTGCCGCAGCCCCAAGCACAGGGACTGTGTTATTGAAGAAGGGGAGGGCGGACTGTACCTTCAGTCGATATACAGTATTTTGTTGCTCTCACAGTGATAACTTAGAGGAAAGAAAACCATTATAGATATTTAAAAAGAAACTCAAATGCACTGTAAATATAACAATTATTTTATATAGGCATAATATTAAAAAGAAGTGGTTAAACGTTCAAGGGGGGTTCAAACCTAGTAACTCCCTCCCTGGCTTATGCCTCTAATGTATGATGTGCAGAATAAGGACAAAGTATATAAACGCAAGAATCATCATAATAAAACACTTAAAAGATGTTGGTAAACAGCATTTATTTATTTATTTATTTACATTAGCTCCATACCAAGTACATAACTTTTATGTGCATCTTTATTAGGAAACATAGTTTGAATGGATTATTTGACTTTGAAGGGTAGAATGACAATGTTGTTAGCAGGGGCGGTGCGTGGTATTGTGGCAGGGTTGCACAACTCATGGTTTATGCACAGATATCCCTATAAGCGACGAGCACGGTAAGGTATGTACCTTTCCGTGGACAACCCTCAAACCAGAGATATTATTACAATTGACCAGCAGGGTCCGCTACCTTACCTAATACCGACAGCCGCTGCTTCCCAGAAGTTACGATTGCATTACTATGCCGGAAGATTTCGCTAGTAGGTAATTCTGGACATTTGTTTGTAATCGCGGGAAGAAGTTTGCTTTACGTTGTCGGTAGAGAATCGTTTTGAGTGAAATGAATTTGAGTACTGGTAAGTGTGGGCGCATGATTTTTATGCTTGTTGTCAAACCTAGGTGAACTTTGTAAAAACCAAGAATAATGCTCGCTTTCTTTAATATTCGCTACAATACGGCAAAGTTGCTGTGAATTTTGCTTTCACCGAACAGAGTAGCTTCGGCGAATAAGTGGCACCGGCTTTTCAGCTCTTTATTCGGGAGGCGGTGGGCTGGTTCCACCGTCGTATGTCCTTTAGGATGGCTTTCCGTGGTTTCCATTCACCTCACTATGACGAATGCCGGGATAGTTTCTTTTATAAGCCGCGGCCTCTTACCTTCAGGCTGCGTGCACATCGAGCGCGCTTCGCATAGTGTGTCGCGTGTTGCTCAACGCTAAGCGTCACGCTGAGCATAACTAGTGCTTTGTTCCTAAGCCAACCGAGCTCGATAGCTGTAGTCGCTTAAGTGCGGCCAGTATCCAGTGTTTGGGAGATAGTAGGTTCGAACCCCACTGTCGGCAGTCCTGAAAATGGTTTTCCGTGGTTTCCTATTTTCACACCAGGCAAATGCTGGGGCTGTACCTTAATTAAGGCCACGGCCGCTTCCTTCCCACTCCTAGCCCTTCCCTGTCCCATCGTCGCCATAAGACCTATCTGTGTCGGTGCGACGTAAAGCAACTAGCAAAAAAAAAAAAAAAGTTCCTGAGCCAGGTGTTCACACCGTCCGCGCTCTGCTGCGCTGAACGCCTACCTTACAGCTAAGCGAAGCGCCAGACAACGCCCAGTGTTGGTTAATTGCTTAGCGTTACCTAGCTGGTTATGAAGCTATGGAAGAAGAAATTATTCATGCAGTGTTTCGAAGGACAGTAAAGTCACTGTCGTGCATTGTTCATATATGTTGATAGTACAGGACTATTCACCGAACTTTTTTGTCACATGTTGTATAAGGAAAGATCGTCGTTGCGGTGATCATATTAATGAGGTTGTAGATAAAGGTTACATATCTCTTCATATGGTTAATACTGGGGTATTGAGGGGTTGTTGTTAGGATGTAAAAGAGAGGGTGTATAAATCTCCGGTAATTTTTTTTTTGCTAGGGGCTTTACGTCGCACCGACACAGATAGGTCTTATGGCGACGATGGGATAGGAAAGGCCTAGGAGTTGGAAGGAAGCGGCCGTGGCCTTAATTAAGGTACAGCCCCAGCATTTGCCTGGTGTGAAAATGCGAAACCACGGAAAACCATCTTCAGGGCTGCCGATAGTGGGATTCGAACCTACTATCTCCCGGATGCAAGCTCACAGCCGCGCGCCTCTACGCGAAATCTCCGGTAAGATCCCAGAGTATGGTTCCAGGGGATGGGACCTACACTTGATATGAGAACTGGAAAAGATCCAAAGGAACAGCATGATCCGTTCTTGGTGATTTCCAACAAAAGAATAGTGTTACAGAATGGACTGGGAAAACTCGGGAGTGAGGAGTCGAGCTGCTCGATTAAGCGGTATGTTCCGAGTTGTCAGTGGAGGGATCGCGTGGAATGACATTGGTAGATGAATAAGCTAGGTGCTAGGTGGAACATTTAAAGATAGAAATTCAGAGAACAAATTGGGGCGAATATGCATTTGTGGGAAAAGGAATTAGAGATTAGAATAATTTATCAAGGGAAATGTTTGATAAATTTCTACAATTTAAGAAAAAATGGGTGAACAATTGATATGAAATCTGTCACTGGGGGGACAGCCGTAAATGCGGATCAATGATTTTTACAATTTGATTTATGTCGCACCGAGACAGATTGGTCTTATGGTGACGATGAGATGGGTAAGGGCTAGGAGAGGGAAGAAAGCGACTGTGGCCTTAAGGTTAAGCCCCAGCATTTGCTGGTGTGAAAATGGGAAACCACGGAAAATCATTTTCAGGGCTGTCGACAATGGGCTTCGAACCCATTATCTCCCGAATGCAAGTTGATAGCTACGTGACCCAAGCCGCACAGCCATTTGCTCGGTTCAGTGATGATTGATTGATCTTTTCTAAATATTCGAATGTTATCCTTGTCGGACATTTTGATATTTCTACGTGTTATACCTGCATATATGATCGAGCGAAGTGACCGCGATGTTAACGCGCTAGAGCTATGGAGCCAAGCTCTGCATGTGGGAGGCGAGTGGGTTCAAACTCCACCGTCCGCTGTCATGAGAACGGTTTCTCACTTTCACTTCTAGGCAAATGCCTGGACAGTTCCTATTCATAGGCCACAACCGATTCAGTCAATCATCAATCAATCTAGGAGATAGTTTCACCACCTTACCCAATTTCATTCACCATCATTCATCTTCACTAGCTCCTCATCTCAGTAATTAGTGCCGGGCTGAGTGGCTCAGACGGTTGAGGTGCTGGTCTTCTGACTTCAACTTGGCAGGGCCGATCCTGGCTCTGTCTGGTGGTATTTGACGATGCTCAGGTACGTTCGACTCATGTCGGTAAATTTACTGGCATATAAAAGAACTCTTGTGGGACAAAATTCTGGCACTTTGGCGTCTCCGAAAACCATCAAAAGTAGTTAGTGGGTCGTAAAGAAACATTATTTTTATCATCAATTAGACTTTCACGGCTCGTGTACATATTCATGAAGTATATTTTTTGTTTATGCCGTGTAATGAACATATAAACACTCTCAACGCGTTTCAAAAGGAACCTTGCCTCTCTTCATCAAGAGAAAAGAGAAACAAAGAAACACGACGCATCAAAAGTTGCTAAGAGAAAGCAACAAAGAACTTTAAATGGTGCCCTAAGATGTAATAGGGGCGCCATTTTATCCCCATGCCAGGGACAACGAATGGCAACAGTTAAGCACCATTTTCTGATGGTTCTGTTAATAGGTGGCCATGATTTACTGAGGTTGTAGCCTGTATCGCAGTTGAAATTATCTGACTGCTTACGTATTTTAACCGCCTCCCTGATGATTCTGGGGCGATATTGTTTTATACGGGCAAGAACATCCACTCCTTGGAACATAACATCATGACCAAGTGTTAAAGGCATAATCAAAGCAAAGCAAAGTCATCTCCGTACAGGCCATGAAGGCCCTTGGAGGGGTGGAAGGTAAAAGGCTTCCAATCCGTAACCCCGGCACTTGATGGGGTAGAGTGGTTAGCTCTACCCCGGCCGCCTTTGCCCCCAGGAATTAACCTGATACTCATTTTTTGTGTAGGCTGAGTGAACCTCAGGGCCATATCCATCTCCGGAAGTGGAAATCTCATTTCTTAAATTTTCCGACTTCCTGACGGCGGTTCGAACCCACGTCCTTCCGGGCGAACCGACCACGCCTTTACCGCCTCGGCCAGGCAGCCCCTAAAGGCATAATCAGCAACAGCTGATTTATCAGGTTGGTATAGTCTGTTGGTATAGCCTGTTATGTTCCTTATGCGAGTACATATCGTTCTCGAAGTCTGACCAATATAAACCTTGCCACAAGTACAAGAAACTCTGTAGATAACAGGCTGTTGCAATTTAGGCAAACTGTCCTTAGTTGGTCGTAGGGGTTGCCTAATCTTAATTGAGGTTGCAAGTAAAGTTCGTACAATGTAAGATTTTAGCAATATGATATGTCGTGTTCCTTTTATATCTTTTTTTTTCTTTTCTTAACAGACGTTCGATTATGCGTCGGTTTCAGAACCGTGAAGATCAAAGCTTTACTGTAACCGTTCCTCTCAAAGGTGGTTCCCAAGGTGTTAATTTCTTATTGTAGACACGACACTTCACAAATTTTCCTAGCCCTGTATTCGGAGTGGAGGGTCAGAACGGGCCGATTTTGCTTCACGTTAAAGAACAACACGAGAAGAGATTTAATGAGACACAGAACAATGTTAAGCTGTCGTTGACAAGTTCCGTCATACGGCATCAGTCTTATGTCAACGAAAGGGGGCAACAGGGCGCCCAATAACCGTCACTCCAAAAGATAATCATGAACTACTTCCTGAACAGGTGTTACAGTTCCCAACGTATTCCACGACGAATATTGGTTTGAGCGATGTATAAATAGCTGGATGGATTAGCATACCGCATTCAAGTGGACAGTGTCGTCTATACTTACTTCCCCTGTGGGTAGGGGTGATTGAATAACACCCACGGTATGCCCTACCCGTCGTAAGAGGTGACTAAAAGGGACCCCAGGGGCTCATCACCACCTTTTGATTCGTTAGTGATTTTTCGGCTTAATTCGTTTTATTTTGTACTTCATTTCTAAATTCCATCGTTGTATAAATAAGTTTATTTTATTTTAAATTTCTTTTCCACTTAATTTGCTCTGGGAGGATGATTACATAGTTGTACTTCGTCTTAAAACAAAAATCACCACCACCCCAGGGGCTCTTAACTTGGGGGCGTGAGTTGGCGACAATGGGACGCTTACTTGAGTCCTAGCATTGCTTCAACTTACTTGTGCCAGGCTCCTCACCTTCATCTATGCTATCCGACCTTTCTTGATCAACTCTTGTTCTTTTCCGCCTCCGACGGTATTAGGTATCGAGGCCTAGGGATTCTTTCATTTTCACGCCCTTCGTGGCCCTTGTCTTTCTTTGGCCGATACCTTCATTTTCGAAGTGTCGGATCCTTTCCATTTTTCTCCTTGATTAGTGTTATATAGAGGATGGTTGTCAGTTGTACTTCCTTTTAAAATAATGATCACCACTACCACCATGTCGACTATAGAGACCTCCTTATTACCCCTATTCGCGCGTTATTTACGCCAGAAGATTACTCCATCCAAACGACACTGAATGTAGCAAGACGGAGCTGCAGCTCACACCGCGAGCAACGCTTTGAAGATCGCCTAGTTTCTTGTGGAACTCCGTATCTACTTTTCCTGCTCCCCGGATTTCACGGCGTGAGCACCTCAGTACTAACGCATCGAAGGTCTACGGCGAAGTAAGGATAGGAAAACAGCTAGCGGCCGTGTCATTCATTACGTTACAACGTGGTATGAGGATAGGAAACCCACCATCTCCTGAATGCAAGCTCACAGCTACGCGACACGAACCGCGCGGCCAACTAGTTCGATATTTGGAACGAGGAGGAGCTGTTATACACTTGTACTATAGATTGGTTCCTGGTAAAATGGAGCATCGGTTACGCGAATAATCAGAGTTCTGCTGTGTTGCAAAGAACAAAGTAAATACTCAATGAATGTATTTCTAAGCCAGAAAGCTGAAACTAGGGTGGGGAAATGACTGAATGAGTCACCATCATCATCATCATCATCATCATCATCATCATCATCATCATCATATTTTGTGAACATCTCATCTTCCTCGTAATTCGATCCCCTGTGGGTGGGGAACGCAGACGAAGAATACGCGCACGGTATCTCCTGCCTGTCGTAAGAGGCAACTAAAAGGGGCGACCAAGGGATGACGGAATTGAGACCATGAGATTTCTTGTGATTAGTACCATACGTGAGGAACACCATGGGTCGACGTTACTTGCGATTAGTACCATAAGTGAGGAACACCATGGGTCGACGTTACTTGCGATTAGTACCATACGTGAGGAACACCATGGGTCGACGTTACTTGCGATTAGTACCATAAGTGAGGAACACCATGCGTCTGCGCGGGGCAGGGGGCGCGCGGCATCACGGAGTGGCGCATGTGCGGGAGGACGTGCTGTGCGCCACGCTGAATTGTGTTGGTTCACCTGTATTCGGAACGGGTCTGCGTTGCCTGTGACTGGTACCACTACCGGGCAAGTTGGCCGTGCGCTTAGGGGACCGCGCAGCTGTGAGCTTGCATCCGGGAGATAGTGGGTTCGAACCCCACTGTCGGCAGCCCTGAAGATGGTTTTCCGTGGTTTTCAATTTTCACACCAGGCAAATTCTGGGGCTGTACCTTAATGAAGGCCACGGCCGCGTCCTTCCCAACCCTAGGCTTTTCCTATCCCATCGTCGCCATAAGGCTGTCTGTGTCGGTGCGACGTAAACCAAATTGTAAAAAAAAAAAAAAAAAAAAAAACAACAGAAAAATAGTACCACTATGTGAAAAACACCACGGGATTATGCAATGTCCGTGATTAGTACCACAATGTGTGGACCACCATGCGTCTGCGTTGCCTGTGAGTAGTACGTTTATGTGAGGAACACCATGGGTGTGTGTTATCTGTGCGTGGTACCTTAATTTGTGATACACCGTGGGTCTACATTGCCTGTGATTAATACCACTGTGTGAGCAACACTATGAATATACACTAACTTAGCAAATGTCATGGGATAGTCACCTAATGCCGTATGGGGCCTCCTCTGACCATGCGAACTGCAGTGAGACGCCGTGGAAGTGAGTCGACAAGTCCCTGGTAGTCCTCTGAACGCAGCTGACACCAAATCGTTTGCAGAGCGGCCGCCAATGCTGGTCTGTTCGTGGGTGCAGGATCCATGGCACGGAGCCTGCGTTCCAGGACATCCCAGATATGCTCGATAGGGTTCATATCGGGGCTCTTGGGTGGCTATGGCAGTCGTTGGACCTCCGCTGCATGTTCCTAGAATCATTCTCGGGCGACGTGGGAGCGATGTGGCGGCGCGTTATCATCTTGAAACACCGCAGAACCGTCTGGGCGCTGGAAGGCCAAAAATGGGAGGAGATGGTCTCCGAGCAGCTCAACATACCGCGTACCATTCGAAGTCTCTTCCAGAACAACTAGGGGGCCCATTCCATACCAGGAAAATGCACCCCAGACCATAACAGAGGCACAAGCGCCCTGGACCACACCTTCAAGGCAGGCGGGATCCATCGTTTCATGAGGTCTGCACCATACACGGTGCCTCCCATCGGCATGGAGCAGTTGAAATCGTGTTTCGGCCGACCATATCACGTTACGCCATTGTACCAGTGTCCATCCCTGGTGACTGGCGACAAATGCGCAGCGTTGTGCCCGATTACGTTGGGTTAACAGTGGCACCCGTGTGCAGCGCCGGTTCCCATAACCCATAGAACCCATGTTCCTACGGATTGTCCAGTGGGAGACGTGTCTAGCACGGCCTGTGTTGACTTGAGCCGTGATTTTTTGCACGGTTGCCCGTCTGTCACTATTGACAATCCGTCTCAGATGTCGCCGGTCACGGTCATCGAGGGTGGCTGGACGGCCGGTCGTTCGTGTGTTGTGGACGGTGACACCCGCATTCAACCATTCACGATACACCCTGGACACGGTTGATCGTGTGAAGCCGAATTTCCGCACCACTTCCGAAATCGCACTTCCCATCCATCGGGCACCGACCACCACACCCCGTTCGAACGGTGTCAGCTCACGATGACGTTCCATGTTACACTTGTCACATGCACAGCCACTGCTCACAAGGTCTCCTATACAATTGCCGCTGGCACAGGGGGGCGTGTGGTGTGCAGACAACACACCTGCGCATCAGTGCTTCGCTATCTCATGACATTTGCTCAGTCAGTGTACGTCGCCTGTGATTAGTTCCACTACATGAGGAACACCACGGGAATACTGGCGCCTGTAATTACTTCCACTAAGTGAGGAACACCATGGGTCTGCGTTGCTTGTGAGTTGTACCCTTATGTGGGGAACATCATGGACCTGCATTACCGGTGAGTGGTGGCATAATGTGCGACGTACATTGGTTCTACATTACCTGCGATTAATACCACCATGCGAGGAACAACATGAGTCTACGTTACCTGTGACTAGTACCACTATAGGAGGTACACCATGGTTCTGCTTTACCAATAATTAGTAGAATTATGAGGGGTCGGTGACCTGGATTTTGGACCCCTTTGGACAACAAGTACCATCTCAGAATATCAGGCATTGTAAGTTGGATCCACTGATTGTTTTGGATTGATGGTCATTTTTTCATCTTCATTCGTTTTAGATTTTAGTCAGTGGATACAATTTTGTTTTAATTATCGTTTCGTTTCTTTGCACCTCGTACCACCAGGGGCCGATGACCTAGCTGTTAGGCCCTTGAAACAACAACAGTCATCATCATCATCATCGTAATTCGATTTTATCTCCATATAGAGTTGCTCTTCGTTCTTGGAACTGCAAGTTTTGTAATCTCAGGCAATAAAAAAAAGAATTTTGGGAATAAAATGGAATAACATTGTTTTATTTTGCAGATATTGTAAACATAATGAAATTAATTTAAAGAGCTTATTATTTTGCAACTAAAATAACAGATAAAAATGACCTATTATACAATATAATAGTAATAAAGTGTAAAGGAAACAATATTTTCATATAGTATGGTAGCACCAATTTCAACAACTTTTGCGCTAGCTTGACTAAAGAACGCAATATTTAAAACTACACATTTTGCTAAGTGTTATTTATTTACAATTTTCTCAATATTATTTCATATCACTCCAATGTAGGCCCAGTTATTCCTTGGTTCTGTTTAGTCTTTACTCTGTTACGTTGGAATACGCCCTTTTTGTTTTATTTGAGGTTCGTTGTTGAATTAATTCATACTCTAACCCGTGTGTGGGGATAACATTTGTATAATAATCACACACGATATAATACAATACGATACAGTTCCAAACACAGTATGCAACAGCACACACATACACACTCCAGTTATATCGTGACGCTGTGTTCGCGGTTTTCATCACTCCTTCCATTCCCTGGTGGGCATTTTGCGGCCTCGCGCCGCTTACAGATCGATGCTGCCTGTATACCGCGGATGCACAGTCTGCTCCTGAGAAATGTTCTCCATCTAATAATGGATTGTTTTGATGGTAAGAGTGTTGTTACGATAGAGAGAAAACTAACTGTAAATTGGTTGCGGGACAGTGAGTTGTATATTTTAGGAGAAGTTAGTAACTTATTGATGACATGAGAATGCACCTTTGTGGATGATGTAGAGACGAATATCGTCGTTACCGAGCTCGAGAGCTGCAGTCGCTTAAGTGCGGCCAGTATCCAGTATTCGGGAGACAGTAGGTTCGAACTCCACTGTCGGCAGCCCTGAAGATGGTTTTCTGTGGTTTCCCATTTTCACACTAGATAAATGCTGGGGCTGTACCTTAATTAAGGCCACGGCCGCTTCCTTCCCACTCCTAGCCCTTTTCTGTCCCATCGTCGCCATAAGACCTATCTGTGTCGGTGCGACGTAAAGCAACTAGCAATTTATATATGTGTGTCGTCGTTGCCGGGACAAAACCTCCTATTTTTGGAGATATACTGACCCGCAGCACACACATTATGAAGAGCGAGAATGCCTTGACAATACTCACACAATATTGCACCTTAGATGACAGAACCTTATAGGCCAAAGTTCTAAGCTAAAATATTTCACATTGGAGGTTTTGTCCCAGCAGTGACGATATTTTATGTTCTATATACAGCTAAATCGATGCTAGTAATGCCATTCCTTATGCAGCCAGTCCCTGTTATGAATGGTGTGAAAGATGTAGCTCATAGGGTCGGTTGGTGAGGGCATTTCAGTGCGCTTGGCAAACTTATATGGCTCAGTGGGGAAAGCAACGGGAAACTATATCATTCCTCATTTCTCCAGTATCCTACGCTTCTTCAATGATGCCTAGGCCATCTCTGACAGCCAATGGTGGAGCTGTTGAGGATTCAACCAGCCTTCGGGCTGAGGATTGAACATACATACAGCTAAATATTCCCAACGCGTTGCCTTAATATTCTAGTAAGAAATTAAAACATTTAAATCATTTAAGTCCAGTTCCATTTGCTGCGATTTTTTTTTTAAGGAGCAAGCTTGTAGTGCACTAGTCGCCCGCTGTAGGTCATTCGAACAGAATGTTTAGCGTTCGCTACTACATAAGTCGGCCTTTGTGGTGTAGTGGTTGCTGTGATTATCTGCCACCGAGCTCGATAGCTGCAGTCGCTCAAGTGAGGCCAGTATCCAGTATTCGGGAGATAGTGGGTTCGAACCCCACTGTCGGCAGCCCTGAAGATGGTTTTCCGTGGTTTCCCATTTTCACACCAGGGAAATGCTGAGGCTGTATCTTAATTAAGACTTCGGCCGCTTCCTTCCCATTCCTAGCGCTTTCCTGTCCCTTCTTCGTCATAACACCTACCTGTGGCGGGGCGACGTAAAGCAACTTGTAAAAAAAAAATATTATCTGACACCCCCGGAGGCTTCGGTTCGATTCCCGGCTCTGCCACGAATTTGAAACGTGGTATGAGGACTGCAACGGGGTCCACTCAGCCTCGGGAGGCCAGGTGAGTAGATGAGGGTTCGATTCACGTCTCAGCCATTCTCGAAGTGATTTCTCGTGGCTTCCCACTTCTTCTCCAGGCAAATGCCGATATGGTACCTAACTTAAAGCCACGGCCGCTTCCTTCTCTCTTGCTTGCCTATCCCTTCCAATCTTCCCGTCCCCCACAAGGCCCTTGTTCAGCATAACAGGTAAAAAATGAAATGGCGTATGGCTTTTAGTGCCGGGAGTGTCCGAGGACAAGTTCGGCTCGCCAGATGCAGGTCTTTTGAATTGACTCCTGTAGGCGACCTGCGCGTCATGATGAGGATGAAATGATGATGAAGACGACACATACACCCAGCCCCCGTGTCAGCGAAAACCAATTATGGTTAAAATTCCCGACCCCGCCGGGAATCGAACCCGGGACTCCTGTGGCCAAAGGACAGCACGCTAACCATTTAGCCATGGAGCCGGACAGCATAACAGGTGAGGCCGCCTAAGTGAGGCACTGGTCCTCCTCCCCAATTGTATCCTCGACCAAACGTCTCACGCTCCAGGGATCAGCGGTAGAGTGTCGGGCTCCGAATCCCAAGATAGCGGGTTCAAACCCGGCAGAGGTAGTCGGTTTTTTGAAGGGCGGAAAAAAGTCCATTCGACACTCCATGTCGTACGATGTCGGCATGTAAAAGATCTCTGGTGACACATTTGGTGTTTACCCGACAAAATTCATTAAATCTCAGCCATAGACGCCCAAGAGAGTTTCGGTTTACTCGGTCTGCCATCTAGCGGGGGCCTAGAGTAAAACGGAACGTCGAAATTGACGAGCAGACAGCCAGATGGCGTCAAATTGAAATGTCTGCACACGGTAGCTGAGGCCATACGATTATTATTAGTAGAGGTAGGATCGCTCGCTGAGCCCGGAGGAAAAACCAACCCTGGAGGGTGTATTTCAAGTAAAATGCAGTCGTGGAATAACAGTCAGCTCATTGTGTTGATCAGTGGCAGAGTGTCGGACTCCAAATAACAAGATAAGGGGTTCAAACAGGTCAAAGGTAGTAAGATTTTTAAGGGCAGAGGAGCGTTTGATACTGGCGTATAAAAGGTCTCTGGTCACTCATTTATTTACCAGGGATCAGTTTTTTTGCTGTCTGGCGGAGTGACATAGTTTATTATTATTATTATTATTATTATTATTATTATTATTATTATTATTATTATTATTCATATTTATTATTTATTTATCATATGCTTTTAGAGTCCGGTGTGTCCCAAGACATGTTCGTCTCGCCTGATGCAAGCTTTTCTATTTTGACGGCCATGGTTGACGTGCGCGTCTGTTTGTGGGATGATGATAAAGATAATGAAAGAGGAGGTGAAATCCGCTGTTGGCACAAAGCCTAAACCTGTCGAATAACATCAAGAGGTCTGCTCAAGGATTAACGTATCCATCCAACGGACGAATCACCATCAACGGCGTTATATTCCCTCGCCAATGAACACTTCGGAGAGGTTTGGAATTAAATCCAGGCTTTTAGCGCGCAATCTAGTGATGAGAAATATTGTATACCACCATCTTTTCTACCCTGCCGGCCAACATTCTGATGGTGAAAATGTTTTCAACCAAGGGACTCGAACTGGTTAACTACAGTGTCAGACCATATAGGCTTTACGCCTTAACGACCATGGCCACCAGAGGGGCAGATGATGATGATGACGATTATTATTATTATTATTATTATTATTATTATTATTAGTAGTAGTAGTAGTAGTAGTAGTACCGAGCACAGTGGCTGCACGTGTTAACACGCTACGGTTGTGGAGCCAAACTCTGCATTCGGGAGACGGGTTGGTTCGAACCGCACCGTCGGCTGTACTGAGAATGGCTTTCTATGGTTTCCCATTTTCACTTCCTGGCAAATGCCTGGACAGTTCAAATTCATAGGCCACAACTGATTCCTTCCGCATTTCATCTTCATTAGCTCCTCAAATTGGGCTGGCGTCAGGCAGGGTATTCGGTTATAAAACATGCCATATAATTGGATTTGACCTTATTCGCGACCCGCTATCGCAATTGGGATTAAGAGTTCGATATTATTATTATTATTATTATTATTATTATTATTATTATTATTATTATTATTATTAGTAGTAGTAGTAGTATATGGCAAAACAAACGACACTGAAATTATTGCTCATCAGCTGTCCACGTTTCAATAGCAACGCAGAGTCTATATAAATAAACCCAATTTGTCGTCCGTCCTTCACCTGGAGTACTTGATTCGAGAACTGGAAAGAAATTCAAAGAAAATCAGTACGATTTGTTCTGCGTGATTTCCGACAGAAGAGTTGTGTTACGGAAACATCCCAAACTTTGGACTGGGAAGTCTTGGGGATTAGGAGACAAACTTGACTAAGCGGTGTATTCCGAGCCGTCAGTGCAGAGATGGCGTGGAATAATACGGTTAATATTAATGTGGCGTCCCTCATCCCGAGGTACCGCAGCTCTTTTTCAGGCACACGTGGTGAGCTGCATGTACCATTTCAACCACATACTAGGCCTCCTGCTTTTTTAAAATTTCTGGCAGTACCGGGAATCAAACCCAGGCCTCCGAGGACGGCAGCTAATAGTGCTAACCGTTACACTACCGAGGCGGATAACGAATACGGTTGAGCGGTGGGTTGCAAATAGGAGATAGGAGAAAATGTTGGGATTCAAGAGGACAAATTAGGGCAAATATTCATTTAAAGCAGGGCCTCTCAAACGCCCAAAATCTCACGCGTACAAACTGAGGCGCAGAGTTCCTGTGCATAGTGCATCGGTCCCACTCGGTTCAGATCGGACCAACGCTTCGTCTCTGGGCTACTCGGCCAACCTTGGCTCAACTCGGCTCGGATTTGGAGCGCTACGGAGCAAGTGAGGAAGAGGGAGACAGGCGGAGCGAGCGAGACACGGGTGGGGAAAGAGAGAGAGACAGCGCTATTGCTCCAAATCGAGGAGTGTGGGTCTGCACTCTGGTCAACCAGTCTTTTGCACCGTGCACAGTGCATGCACCGGTGCATGCAACCTGAGAGGTCATGGTTTAAAGCAAGAGAAGTTACTGATTGGAATAATTCACCAAGAGGGATTTTCGATTAACTGCCAACTTCTTTGAAATTATTTAAGAAGAGACTATGTAATCTGCCACTTGGGCGACTGCCCGAAATGCAGACCAATGGTGATTGGTTGACTTATTATTCTAAATTGGTCCTTCTTGGTTTAAGGTGCGATGGATGGCAATATTGGACTATAAGCGGGAAACAGACATATTTTGTGTGCTTGTATAATGGGCAGCAGTCTAGTGATAATGGGGGCAGTGGACTACATAGGGTGTTCGCCGTGAATCTATCTATCTATCTATATATAAAATAAGAGTTTTGCATGTACATTGTTTAGAATTTAAAAATAATGGTATTTCTGTATCGGCCGTGTCCACAGTAATATCATGTAATGTAAGGATGTAGGGAACGTTATTATTATTATTATTATTATTATTATTATTATTATTATTATTATTATTATTAAGAAATTACATGAAATCTATCAATGAAAATCCACAGCCTGTTTCCAGTCATTCGACCGGGTCAGGAATGGAATGAATGAAGCCCCATCTAGCGGCGAGGATAAGAATTGTGCCGGCTGTCGAAGCCTGTCGCACTCCTCTGGGGCAATGATTAATGAATGACAGATGAAATGAAATGATATTGGTGAGTGTTGCTGGAATGATATGTGACAGAGAAAACCGGAGTACCCGGAGAAAAACCTGTCCGCCTCCGCTTTGTCCAGCACAAATCTCACATGGAGTGACCGGGATTTGAGCCACGGAACCCAGCCGGTGAGCGGCTGGCGCGCTGCCGCCTAAGCCACGGAGGCTCTAATTCTATCAATAACACACATAAATTTAACTGCAGCAAATACAAACAAAACTTGAATAACGCAGACTATAGGCCTATCACTTTGATACGGTACGGTAGCCTATGTGCAAAAGACTAACTGCAAGGTTACAAAACTAATTAATAGATTTTATTTTTAAAATTATATATTTTGTAGGGATTGAATTACATCAATTTCTATCTCTTGCTTTTATATTTTTAAAACATTACTGTACTCACATCAAAGTCTAATGAAACTGGGCCACGACACGTGCTTTCAGGGATGCAAAGGTATTGATGATTTTTATTTTTAGAATTTGCTTCACTTCGCAACTTATGGTGACGATGGGATAGAAGCGGCCGTGACCTTAATTAAGGCACAGCTCCAACATTTGCCTGGTATGAAAGTGGGAAATCGCGGAAAACCATCTTCAGGGTTGCCGACAGTGGGGCTCGAACCCACTATCTTCTGGATGCAAGATCACAGCTGCGCGTCCCTAACCACACGGCCAACTCGCCCGGTGTTGATGATTTCACTGACCTCAGTGGATCTTGCCCTTTCATATTCTACGCTGAGGACGCTAATTTTACTGAGTCTGTCTTGGGTCATATCATTTCATAATTACTTCTGTAAGTTCTAGTTTCGAAAATGATCGTTCGGTGGAATAAACAGAAACCGGAAGAATTAGAAATTGGTAAAACGCCATGCATAAGTCTCGGACACGTGTAGCTGTGATTGGGTTAGGTTATAAAATAACTCTTTTGTAAACTTTGCCAGTTTAGGCTATCTCCAATTATGGGGAAAGCTGAATAATAATTTATTCAAAATAAATACAGTACCTTCGTTAAGTCAGTTACAGAGGTTGTCATTGTGATTTCATTTATCAGTGTCTTTTTTTTGAGAGAGAGCGTGCCACTCATGTTACGGGAGAAGGCTGTGTTAGACTCAACACAATAATAATAATAATAATAATAATAATAATAATAATAATAATAATAATAATAATAATAATAATAATAATAATAATTGTAGCTAGATGCATTCACCTGATATCTTACTTACGAATTGTAAAAGTAGTCTTTTTCAACCCATCCAACAAAAGCATCGTCATATAACATTTCTCATTCAGAATGGTATTCCAGTAAATTTATTTATTTTTACATTTGTGGGAAAGTTTACTGGCCCCCTTAAACCCCAGGCCTTGCAGGCCCTAACGTTACAATCAATGGTCCTCGTAAAACTTTTCAAATTTCATGGCAGAGCCGGGATCGAATCAGGCCTCCAGGGGGTGGCAGCTAATCAAAATAACCACTACACCACAGAGGCGGACTAAAATTGAATTTAAAATGTTCTTGACTTGATAAAGTTTTGATGTGTATTTTCATGTTCGGTATCTTTTGTGAATTGAGAGGAAGTAAATTTACACCATTTTAACCAAAACGTTAAAGTTTCTAATAAAATAAAATTATAAGTTTAGTGAAATCAGCGGGATGGTGCATTCTCAGTCGTCCCTGTATTTCTATTATGTTACTTTTGGTATTCCCAGACGCCTTTATAGCAAAGTATACCAAATACCTACAAGGCTAGAGAGCGAAGGAGCTGTTTGAAGTTCGTCTTGATTTAAATGTGCAGTACGACGTCGAAAAGGTTGCTAGTAATAAGGCCATGTTATGTGTAGACTCATATTGTCATGTGTACCAGGACGGCCTGAAACTTTTCATGTCCAGGATATTATGAATTCAAGTGGAATGATTCACTGTACAGGAATATAAGCTTCCCAGTGTAGGATATCAAGGTCTTATCTGAACTAACTTTCTCAATAATTTCTTGACATGGCTCTAATGTTTATTTGTATGAACTGTCTTACTAACTAAAGTAATGAGTTACTTTGTGTAACGGGAGTGGGGTAGTAACACAAGATGTTGGACGGTTTAACCCAGCTCACTACGAGATGTTACAGAAAGTAATTTATATCTCTGGTGTCACTATTAGATGAGTTCAGAAATACTCTACACTTAAACACTATTTAAGGAAAATAGAACTGTTTTATTATATGTAATCACTATATAGTAATAGTATTTGATATATGTGTCATAACGGACTGATAGACACTTTGCTAAGGAAAAGGGAAAAAATATTACCTGAATACGATTTAGTAACTTACAAACGAACATTTTTTTACTCTATCCTAATGCTGTTAAGCTTGCAGGTACGTATCGTATTATTTCTTTGGAGAGTTTAGCAGTTTATGCTCTAAATTTTAAGCGTTTAAGATGAACCTTAACATTACATTATAAATAAGAAATACGTGAGAAAGTCAGAAAGTATCATTTCCCATTTTATTATTCCCAAACGAAGGCATGCAAACCCACTTGAGAGTAGTTTCACTGATGTGTAGTTTTGGCTACATTAACCAGCACAACGGGACTTGTGAACTTTAGGAACTAGACACCTGAATGAGTAAATACGGCATCGTGCGAGTACAGATAATATTAATAGTTTCCTTTCACACTAGGCTCTGTGTGATCGAGAATCCGTACACTACTCGACTGTCTTGCCCTTGTGTTGGGTCGTAAGAGGCGATTGAAAGGGGAACTCTGAAATTGGGACCGTGGGTAGGCGACCACGAACCCTTCGCTGAGTATGGCATTGTTTCTGTTTACTTGTGTCGGTCTCCTCACTCTAATCTTTTCTATCCGATAGTCCTTGGCGAACTCTTGTGACCCTGATGGTATTAGGTTTATGAGGCCTAGAGAGTCTTTTATTTTCTTGCTTTTTGTGGCTCTTCCCTTGCTCCATTTCTCGAAGGATTGAGACTCTTTTTTTTTTTTCTGATTAGTGTTAATTGGAAATGGTTGCCTTGTACTTAAAAACAAAAATCACTACCACCACCTCTCGACCACCTCCGTGTGAAAAGAAAGTTACTTAGAGACCGTTCAGTCTCCGTGGGCCTTATCTACCGACTTCGGCTGGGAAGACTTGGGAGTAAGGATACGAGCTGTTCAACTAAGCGATATGTTTCGAGCAGTCAGTGGATAGCGTGGCGTAGTCCGACTCTCTAGCTGAATGGTCAGCTTTTTGAGGCCTTCGGTTCACAGGGTCCCGAGTTCGATTCCCGGCCTGGCCGGGGTTTTTATTCACGTCTGATTAATTCTTCTGGCTCGGGGACTGGTGTTTGTGTTTGTCCCAACACTTTCCTCTTCATATTCAGACAACACACCGCCACTACTAACCACCACAGAAACAAGCGGTAGTGATTACATCCTTCCACATAGGGTTAGCGTCAAGAAGGGCTTCCAGCTGTAAAACAGGGTCAAATACACATGCGCACCCATGACCTCACAATTGTGGGAAAAGGGTAGAAGAAAAAGTGGATAAGTGGCGTGGAATGACATTAGTATACGAATGTTTGAATTATTTCTTCTTAAAGGAGGAAGGCTCAAAACATGAAGATAAAGTTGGAATTCAAGAGTACAAATTGGAGTAAATACTCTTTCATAGGAAGATGAATTAGAGATTGAAATAAGTTACCAAGGGAGATGTTCGATAGATTTCCCACTGCTTGGAATTCATTGAAGAAGAAAATACTAGGTAAACAACAGCTCTTAATGCAGATCACTGGTGATTGATTTCCAGTTGCGATTGGTTTCAAACAGGACAATGTTTGGAATTTATCTTCAAACAACATGGAATGTGAGCTTTTATTACTGTTCACTGCATTTTCTCTCGGTACAGTGATGGAACCCGAGGAAGTTAGTGCGAAGTTACTGTTTAGTACTCTTCTTGTACAGAAGAAGAAAATGAACAGAAGGAGTGAGTATGAGTTCAACTTGTAATTTGAGAGCGTCAAGCATTTTCTGCATTACTTTTCGTCATTGTAACGAGTGCCCAGGTGACTAATGTGAGCATCTAGACATTTAAAAAAATGATATTTTGTTTGGGGCGTCGACCTATAGATATCTTTTGCCCCTACTTTGCACCCTGTGATATGAACCTGCGTGTAGTTGGAATGGAGGAAGTGTAGAGTGTTGAATGTGAGGAAAGAAACGTTAAGGACGACACAAACAACCAGTCCCCAGGCCAGGGATATTAATCATTTACAATTAAAAACCCCTGACCCAGCCGGGAATCGAACCCGGGGCCGCCGGGTGACAGGCAGACACGTTGACTCCTACACCGCGGGGCCGGACTACCTAGACATTACTCGACTCCTTGTGCGAGACTCCGTGACGAGTCACAAAAAGGGAAAATCCCGTGAGCGGCACATGTTGCCTTCGGGTCACATGGACGTAGTAGTCTGAAGGGATCCAGGAGATTCTTGTTTGAATACCCAGACCTATCTTTCTTGACACCCGCCGCACCACACAGAGACTCAGCTCTCGGAGCCTAGTGTGAAAAGGACCATACGTGTTTGGCAATTACATCGATGAGTATATTCGTGTACGTACGAGTGTACGACGAGGGGGTAATTGCTACCGTATTATCGTATGATTATTAATCGGCATCGTTAGGGTCAATTACCAACTGGTACAATGAACGAATTCTTCATCAACTGTTAGTAGAAGATAGTTAACATCTTTTCAGATAGATCTCCGTCGATATAATCTATTGTTAGTTGTATGTTGTGTAATTTTACTAATACGGGAATTAGGCATAAGAACAGAGTTTTCTAGTTTCATGATAATGGGCATCAATGAGGTATTCTTGAAATTCGATGTCGATATTATAAATGATCGGAAGAACATATAATTTTGGAAAATAAAATTAGATAAAAATATGATACTCAGTGAGTAATTTTTGGATTGGCTGATATGTGCAATTTTTTTCCCGGTAGAATGCTGTGGATCCTCAATCAGTTAAGTTCCTGATTTCCAGCGTGCAGGAAAATGGGGGAGGGGAGGGGTGTAGTCTGAACAATTACTCACGAGTCCTGCGATGCTGAATTTACGATTACGTACTCGCATTGGAGCGTAGGTATCTAGCAAGTATTACCCGATTAAATATTTACTTCCTCATGCAGGTTTCTAGTAGGAACAATATGAAAGTACCGAATGAAGAGTCAAGGGAGGTGGTGCGATATGACAAATGAAAGTGTATCTCCAAATGCATCAAAATAGTACACTTGTTCTTCTTAAACATTGCATCAGTAGGATTGATGGAGACGTTTTGATGTTGATGGGCGACCAAAATGTGTTTCGTAATTTTAGTGATTCGACTATTTACACGTTCACGATACTATTTCGGAATCTAATAGTCCAGATCTATCTCTGGTGAAAAACAATATTTACAATAGCTTTGGGCATGGGCTGACTTTCACTGACCTGTCTCAGTTCCATCCGTAGCTTGTGTGAGCAATTCTACTAAAGTAGTCACACTCTGTTTTAAATAGTGTGGAAGTAGTACTGATATGGTTGATTAGTGGGCGCATTTCAGATGGCTTAGTAAATTGGTATACAGTACCTATCTCTGTATATACAAGAAAGAAAGAAACGAGAAACTATCTGACTCCTCATTATTCTTGTATAACTCTTCAGTGACACCTGGGCTATCTGTGATAGCCGGTGGTGGATCTATTGAGCATTCAACCAGCTTTCAGTTGAAAACTCGACACACAGCATAGCTGGACGTTATACCCACTCCACACATACAGACACGATCCTTTGCTGGACCTGTACTCTGTCATACATAGGATGTACGAGAAATGCCAGTACTCATAGGCCTTGACATAGGGTATCAGGGTAATTAAAATGAGAATAACGACAAGATTTTCATCCAGAATAAAACCAAGCCAAACCAAACCAAACCCCATGGCACTACAGCCCTTGAAGGGCCTTGGCCTATCAAGTGACCGCTGCTCAGCCTGAAGGCCTGCAGATTACGAGGTGTCATGTGGTCATCACGACGAATGCTCTCGGCCGTTATTCTTGGCTTTCTAGACCGGGGTCGCTATCTCACCGTCAGATAGCTCCTAAATTCTAATCACGTAGGCTGAGTGGACCTCGAACCAGCCCTCAGGTCCAGGTAAAAATCCCTGACCTGGCCGGGAATCGAACCCGGGGCCTCCGGGTAAGAGGCAGGCACACTACCCCTATACCACGGGGGCCGGCCACCCATAATAAACAGGTGTAAAATAACGTAATGCAGTTTTGAAACTATACTTTATCAGGTGGAAGCCTCCGCGGTCGTTCAACTTGATCTCAGTTTCATATTTCTACCATTGTAGCTGGCAGGAGTATTGTATTCGTACAAAATATAGACCTCCGATTTTTGACCGATCTTGATGTCTTAAGACCCTTAGCCATCGAGAAAGTAGTTTATTCATAATAACTGCGATCGAAGATGTCGTAAGGCTCCTGTTAAGTCATTTTAAGGGATATGTGGGCTACTGATCTCGTCTAAAATGACATTAAGTTACTTCCGTCAGTTGAATCTGGATGGAAATTGCGAGTTAGGGAGTTGGTTAAAATCTGATCCCCTTTATAACGACCTGTTATTTTTCGGCGGCATTGTTAGCATACCTTGTATACGTGGAAATCGTATCATTTTGCGCAGATCCTCCACTTATTCTGCATTCAGTACTTTCATCATTTTCCTTCTACCACTGTAGGTAGGTTCCAGCTGTGCGCTACCTAACAGTGAGACTTCGTACTAGAAGGCAGGCACGAGAATTTTAGCGATCTATCTGTCTTTGTTTTGGAGAAATAAAATTTGTGAACTTACTTTCTGACTTACCAACGCATTATAATCGGATCGGCAAAAGAATGAATAGAACTATTTGTCTTTGATTTCTTTTTAACTGCAGTCTTTTACCTCTAACCGTCCAGTTTTACTGCACTTGTCTTAGTAACAACATAACTTGATGCGGCATGGTAAAGGAGACTTGTCAACGTAAGCAGTTTTCAACACTGATTTCCTTTTTAATTCAATTGCAGCTACGCGATTTCTGACGGATCTTCGAAATTCGTTGATACCTCTTCGACGTTTCCTTGCTTGTGCTTATCTTCTACTTTCTTGTGGAGGATACGAAAAGAGCTGAACATATTGGTTGGTTCTGACTCTTACACAAATATACTTTACCGATTATAGTTCATCCTGAGATAAAATACATTTGCTAATTTCCTTTCTATACCTTCTGGTACTATGCACACGTGTCCGATCTTCGAAATCGTCGAGAGGAATTAACTCAGTAATAAAAGCATCTTCCTTTGGTGTTGCTGATTTATTCTCTGACCCGACAATTTTATTGTGGAGATCACAGTTAAAGTCTTTGGGATGTATAGATGGCGCAGGTTCCCAGCTAGTAACGTTGAGAACCTGCAGCCTACAGCCACTACTATGCAAGGAGCGTTGAGAGCGGCGAATATCGCATGATCTTAGACAGTAAGATCCAGAGGACGCTGGCCAGGACGCAGAGGGTGACTCCACCCCAACCAAGATCCAAGCTCCAAGACGTGGTGAAGACCCGCGCCGTGAGAAACTCGGCATCCAACATCTGCTGAGCGCTGTGCTGCGACGGCGAGACGCCATCTATGAGCACGTTGTTGACGTCCTTACCGGTTCCAAGGCAGTCCGCAACAGAACTGTCCTTGTTGGTTTTGCTCTGCTGCCGTTTGAAGTGGATGATGGTCAGAGTAAACATGGCGAATGTGGCTGAAACATAAAATATCGGTATTAGAATCAGTGCTAAAGGAGAATCCTGAAAACATATCTTTAGTTACACAGAATATGAGACATCACATACAGCACACTTCATAACAGTGACTTATCGTCGTTGCGCCTAGAAAAACCGCTGTGTGAAAATATTTCAGTTTAGAGCTCTGACCAGAAATGTTCTGTCATCTAAGCTTCAGTATTGCATAGACTACATCAGAGATGCTCATGCTTGGCGTTCCGTCCCTCGGGCGCCCAGCACTGTAAGCGGACATGCGGGCTGGCAGGCAATGAGCGTATTCCATTCAACCACAGTGACGTTGTAGCTACGTTACACGCCGTCAAGGTTTGGCGAAGTTCTCCCAGTCACTTTCGATCCCCCAGTGGGTGGGGGCGGTAGAATAACACCCACGGTAACCCCTGCCTGTCGTAAGAGACGACTAAAAGGGGCCCCAGGGGCTCTGAACTTTGGAACGTGGGTTGGCGACCTTAGCTGAGTCCTGGCATTGCTTCCACTTACTTGTACCAGGATCCTCACTTTCATCTATCCTATCTGACCTCCCTTGGTCAACTCTTATTCTTTTCCGACCCGGACGGTATTACGTATGGAGACCTAGGGAGTCTTTCATTTTCACGCCCTTCCTGGCCCTTGCCTTCCTTTGGCCGATATCTTCATTTTTCGAAGTGTCGGACCCTTCAATTTTTCTCTCTGATTAGTGTTATATAGAGGAGGGTTGCCCAGTTGAAATTCCTCTTAAAACAGTAAGCACCACCACCACCACCACCACCACCACCACCACCACCACCACCACCACCACCACCACCACCACCACCACCACAAACACCAGTCTTTCGATCACTGCGGTGATACACGAGTTTGAAATGGAGGTAGAAAATAATGAAAGAAAGGGCAGAAATGCACGTAATTTTCAATTTACGTTGTAAGAAGTTATTTGCGTCCATTGCAGTTTATGTATTTTGACCGAATACAATAAAGAGTTAGGCCTACTACGTCAAAGATTTTTATAATGTACGTAATGGATTACAATTTTCGCTATTAAATTTTAAGAGGTGTTTTAGAAACATTTCTAATATGATGCGATGTTAAAATGGATAAGCGTGGCTTGTGGTTGTTTGGATTTAAATTATCTGATAAACTCACAAACAATCCGATCATGCTTTCTGGGAATAACATCAGTTAGGTCATTTATTTGAAGACATACTGTGTTATCTATCAGGTAGATATATTTACATTGTTGTTGTAGGCCTACTTTAATCTTGGAGAGTAAATATCTATGTCCTCACTCGTGATGAAACTTCCTCTCTCCATTTAGAGGCTAGCTGTTATCATCGGACGCCTGTTAAATTTTAAACACTATTTTCAGAAATTCAGTGAACAGAGAAAGTTACACGAAACTACAACAATGTGAAAAATCAAGCAGCAAACTTGTTAAATTATGTAATTTTATAAATTTTTGCTTAATGAATAGCAGGAATTTTACTTAACAAATAGAAATACTGTCGTGTCTATCCAAGGAATCGTAAATCGTAGCTTGTACGTTTAAACCCTGTAGATTATAACAAACAAATTATAACGTGTCAGTTTTCTTTGATTGAATAACTATAAGAAAATAAAACTGACCGTTTATATTGAGCGCAGTACAAATCAATCGGAATATCTTGAAAAGGTCAGTTATTTTTGCGATTACAGCGCATTATTTTAAATATTGCACCCCAATCACCATTTCGCTGAGTAGTGGAGGAGAGCTTCGTAATCACAACTGAACGTCAGTGCTCCTTCCTTGCAAAGTGTGTCCGCTCTCTCGCTTAACTGTGACGTATGCTTGTTACGTACGATGCCCGCATCTACGTCACACCAGCCCGGCCGCACTGGGCTAGCCTCAACGGGCGCCCTGCTGAGCACCTCTGGACTACATCAAATAATTTTCGTTCTAAGTGATACATGTGCTGCGGGTCAGTATTTCTCCCCTTAACATTGTCACATGGAGGTATTTCGGGGCGCAATGAAGATATGCAACATGCCACACAAGCCAGGCCCTTCTTTGACAAGTTTCGTTCGTAAACAATAAGTCCAGATACATTGAGAATTATACAAAGCTCAACACATTTTCAGACCATGAAGACTTTTGGAGCAGTAGATGGCAAAAGCTTGTACTATACGTAACCTCAGCACTAAGTGTGACAGAATGGTTTGCTCTCTACCCGGCCGCTTTTTCTGCCAGGAATTAACCTGATACTCATTTTTGGTGTAGACTGAGGGAACCCCAGAGCCATATGCCTGACCACAAGTGGAAATCTCGTTTGTAAAATTTTCCACCTCCTGACGGAGGTAATCTAGCCGATGCACTTCTGGGTGAACCGAACACGCCTTAAGAGCATCAATTGGGCAGCTCATTTGTTAATAATAATAAATAATAATAATAATAATAATAATAATAATTTTACGTACAACTAACTACATTTTTACGTTTTTCTTTCATTTTCACGCCCTTCCTGGCCCTTGCCTTCCTTTGGCCGATATCTTCATTTTTCGAAGTGTCGGACCCTTCAATTTTTCTCTCTGATTAGTGTTATATAGAGGAGGGTTGCCCAGTTGAAATTCCTCTTAAAACAGTAAGCACCACCACCACCACCACCACCACCACAACCACCAGTCTTTCGATCACTGCGGTGATCCACGAGTTTGAAATGGAGGTAGAAAATAATGAAAGAAAAGGCAGAAATGCACGTAATTTTCAATTTACGTTGTAAGAAGTTATTTGCGTCCATTGCAGTTTATGTATTTTGACCGAATACAATAAAGAGTTAGGCCTACTACGTCAAAGATTTTTATAATGTACGTAATGGATTACAATTTTCGCTATTAAATTTTTTTTTTTTTTTTTTGCTAGGGGCTTTACGTCGCACCGACACAGATAGGTCTTATGGCGACGATGGGATAGGAAAGGACTAGGAGTTGGAAGGAAGCGGCCGTGGCCTTATTTAAGGTACAGCCCCAGCATTTGCCTGGTGTGAAAATGGGAAACCACGGAAAACCATTTTCAGGGCTGCCGATAGTGGGATTCGAACCTACTATCTCCCGGATGCAAGCTCACAGCCGCGCGCCTCTACGCGCACGGCCAACTCGCCCGGTCTATTAAATTTTAAGAGGTGTTTTAGAAACATTTCTAATATAATGCGATGTTAAAATGGATAAGCTGTGGCTTGTGGTTGTTTGGATTTAAATTATCTGATAAACTCACAAACAATCCGATCATGCTTACTGGGAATAACATCAGTTAGATCATTTATTTGAAGACATACTGTGTTATCTATCAGGTAGATATATTTACATTGTTGTTGTAGGCCTACTTTAATCTTGGAGAGTAAATATCTATGTCCTCACTTGTGATGAAACTTCCTCTCTCCATTTAGAGGCTAGCTGTTATCATCGGACGCCTGTTAAATTTTAAACACTATTTCCAGAAATTCAGTGAACAGAGAAAGTTACACGAAACTACAACACTGTGAAAAATCAAGCAGCAAACTTGTTAAATTATGTAATTTTATAAATTTTTGCTTAATGAATAGCAGGAATTTTACTTAACAAATAGAAATACTGTCATGTCTATCCAAGGAATCGTAAATCGTAGCTTGTACGTTTAAACCCTGTAGATTATAACAAACAAATTATAACGTGTCAGTTTTCTTTGATTGAATAACTATAAGAAAATAAAACTGACCGTTTATATTGAGCGCAGTACAAATCAATCGGAATATCTTGAAAAGGTCAGTTATTTTTGCGATTACAGCGCATTATTTTAAATATTGCACCCCAATCACCATTTCGCTGAGTAGTGGAGGAGAGCTTCGTAATCACAACTGAACGTCAGTGCTCCTTCCTTGCAAAGTGTGTCCGCTCTCTCGCTTAACTGTGACGTATGCTTGTTACGTACGATGCCCGCATCTACGTCACACCAGCCCGGCCGCACTGGGCTAGCCTCAACGGGCGCCCTGCTGAGCACCTCTGGACTACATCAAATAATTTTCGTTCTAAGTGATACATGTGCCGCGGGTCAGTATTTCTCCCCTTAACATTGTCACATGGAGGTATTTCGGGGCGCAATGAAGATATGCAACATGCCACACAAGCCAGGCCCTTCTTTGACAAATTTCGTTCGTAAACAATAAGTCCAGATACATTGAGAATTATACAAAGCTCAACACATTTTCAGACCATGAAGACTTTTGGAGCAGCAGATGGCAAAAGCTTGTACTATACGTAACCTCAGCACTAAGTGTGACAGAATGGTTTGCTCTCTACCTGGCCGCTTTTTCTGCCCGCTTTTTCTGCCAGGAATTAACCTGATACTCATTTTTGGTGTAGACTGAGGGAACCCCAGAGCCATATGCCTGACCACAAGTGGAAATCTCGTTTGTAAAATTTTCCACCTCCTGACGGAGGTAATCTAGCCGATGCACTTCTGGGTGAACCGAACACGCCTTAAGAGCATCAATTGGGCAGCTCATTTGTTAATAATAATAATAATAATAATAATAATAATAATTTTACGTACAACTAACTACATTTTTACGTTTTTCGGAGAACCCGAGCTGCCGGAAGTTTATCTCTCAGGAGTTATTTTATATGCCAGTAAATCTACAGACATGGGGTTAGCGTAACTGAGCACCTTCAAACTACCACAGGACTGGGCCAGGATCGAACCTGTAAATTTGGGCTCGGAAGACCAGCGCTCTTCCGTCTGAGCTACTCAGCCCGGAATACTACTACTACTACTACTACTACTACTACTAATAATATTATTATGCTCATGTACATAGAAAACAGAACACCTTGAAAGGCTAAAGATAGGAAGCTCATATTCACAGGACATGTTCATTAGTATGTTCTGCAGAAACGATTAGCATTTCAGTCACCTAGGTTTAGCATGTGTCCTGTTGCCTAGTAGGCACTGGGTCCTCCATGGGCACTGATACCTTGCTCCATACATGATGGCATCGACGCGTATAAGGCGTGAATGACGCCCTGGGATATAATAGCCATACATGCTGCATTAACCTGGTTCCACAGTTCATCCTTGGGGGTTAGCATTGGGTCCCAGTGCCGCACCCCTCGTTTCACCATATCCCACACATTTTCGATTGGTGACAAGTCCGGTGATCGGGCGGGCCAGGGCAACAGTCTGACATCCTGTGACAACAAGAAGGCACGTGTTCGTGCAGCAACATTTGGTCGCGCATTGTCCTGCTGAAATATGGCGTCTGGGGTGTCGTGCAGAAAGGGTATAGCTGCGGGTCGCAGGATGTCATTCACGTAGGTCAAACTGGTCACAGTACCCTGGGCACGCAACAACTGTGATTTGTGTTGCATCCAATAGCACCCTACACCATAAGGCCTTGAGTTGGCGCTATGTGTCTTGTGCGAATATAGTCAGTGTGATACATCTTCCCCTGTTTGTGGCGATTCAAAATGCGGCCATCATTTTCAAACAAATAAGAACCCGTATTCGTCAGTAAACACTATCTGCTGCCATTCGTATCCCCAGTGGCATCGTTCCATATGTCATTGCAGTCTAGCATGTTTATGCACATTAGTCAACGGTAGGCGGAGACGTGGACGACGCGCCGGTAACTCAGACCGTAATAAACGGCGACGGACTCTCCCTCCTGATAGTGTACGATATGTTACACTGTTCCTCTGTTGCGCGAGAGCCGAGGAAGACGCAGATCTGTCCTACAATACCATTCGGATGAAGTGTCGATCTTCTCGAGGGGTGGTATGGATGGTGCTACCAGACCCATCTCTTCGTCGTGTGCGGCCTTCTCTGAACCATTCTGTACACACCCGTTGCACTGCCGACACACTTCGTCCCACACGAGCAGCAATTTTTCGGATGGGTGCATCACGTTCTCTCATGACAATAATGCACCCTCTTTCAAACTAACTCATTTTACGGTACGGTTCTTGCATACGTCTGCGAGGCATCTTGCACGTCTGCTCAAGTCACACTGATCCATTACCGTCGGTTTAAAGCGACAAAGAGAGCCGCAGGCACATTTTACCAGCCAGTGGTGGTGCGCCGAGATATCGATGTGGACCTTGAACCTGAGGGCCGACATGCTTCAAATGCTAATTATTCTTCAGAACACACTAATGCACATGCTCTGTGAGTATGAGCTTCCTATCTCTAGTCTTTCAAGGTGTTATGGTTTTTATGAACATGAGTGTAATAATAGTCGTATGACTTCAGTTCCCATCAGCTGGACTGTTTAACTGATGCTATTTCGACTGCCTATGTGTCAATTTTAATGTTCATTTTTACTCTACCAAGGAATTCTTGTTTGGCAACCTATGGCTGAGTTTTAATTAATGTTATCGGGTAGAACTGGATGTGATACAAAACAAAACACTACAAACCACCAAAGAAACGCACGTTAGTGCGGAGGAGGAAGAGGATGTTTAACTACAGCGGACAAGACTTTTGCTCCGTTGTTCTTTACGTGACGCTTTCCTCTGCTTCCTTCTCTTCCCACTATGTCTCTACACTGTCTGGAATCCAGCTCTACCGGGCGAGTTGGCCGTGCGTGTAGAGGCGCGGGGCTGTGAGCTTGCATCCGGGAGATAGTAGGTTCGAATCCCACTATCGGCAGCCCTGAAAATGGTTTTCCGTGGTTTCCCATTTTCACACCAGGCAAATGCTGGGGCTGTACCTTAATTAAGGCCACGGCCGCTTCCTTCCAACTCCTAGGCCTTTCCTATCCTATCGTCGCCATAAGACCTATCTGTGTCGGTGCGACGTAAAGCCCCTAGAAAAAAAATCCAGCTCTTATCCATTTTAAATCTCCTGATATGGAGTTGGCCGTGCGGTTAGAGGCGCGCAGCTGTGAGCTTGCATTCGAGAGATAGTGGGTTCGAACCCCACTATCGGCAGCCCTGCAGATGGTTTACCGTGGTTTCCCTTCTTTACACCAACCTTGGCTCTACCTTAATTAAGACCACGGCCGCTTCATTCCCACTCCCAGTCCTTTCCTATTCCACCGTCGCCATAAGACCTACCTGTGTCGGTGCGACGTAAAGCAAATAGCAAACATAACCACTCTCTTGCTGATATCTTCATAACTCTTACAACATCTATTCCATTCGATATTCTGTAAATATGTAATTACCAGGGATTGAATCTGGTCTGTTAATTTTCTCCTATTATCACTTCGTTACCAGTTCTTCTTTTGGGCTCTTTCTAGTTTCTTGGAGTTGGCGCTTAGGGTTGATTTGGCTCTTACCTACTCCAACCGTATGTGGAGGGATGTATTCACTACTGCGTCTGTTTTGTGCTGGATGGTAGTGTGGTATGTTGTACGTCGATTGTGTATTAAGACAAACACAAACACCCATTCTCCGAGCAAGAAGAATTCACCGTACGGAGTTAAAATTCGCGTCTCGGCCGAGAATCGAACCCGCTGATAGCTCAGAGTAAAACACTTGTTTGGGAATACGATTATTTGGCATGCGAACTACATGCCCTATAGATCATAGCTGGCGTCTTTAAACCATCAATTCTATACTGGAGGTGTATGACTCTTCAAGAACGCTGATATTTGTGCGCTTGTCTTGCCAAGTTATTTGTAGTATTCTCCTCAAGCAACGCTGATTATATTGTTCCAGCTTCTTAAGGTGTCGACTGTAGCATGTCCAGGATTCTTATTCGTAGAGTAAGGTTGGAACTGCAACAGAATTGCACACACGAATCTTTGTTGCGATATTGACATCATGACTGTAAAAAAAACTCGAGATCTTAACTTAGCAAAGGATGCTCCTGCACGGTTAATTCTGTGTTGCATTTCTGAATCTATATTTGCGCTTGATGAGAGGGTGTTGCCAAGGTATGGAAAGGTGTTTACAACTTGAAGGCTCACTCCACCAATTGTGACATTGATATCTCATTGACCTTCCCCAGGGGCTGATTGGTATAGGATCTGTATTTTGCTGTAATTCAGTTTGAATGCGATCTTGTAGTACGCAGGATTATCACAAGCTTTTCTTGTGTCTGAGCTACGACAGCATTATCATCAGCGTACTATGACTCAACTAATGCTGCAGAGAATGTCCGAGTTCCTGCCTTTAAACGGCTCAAATTAAAAAGTTTACCATCCATCCTGTAAGGTATATGTATTCCTGGAGGGAGATCATCTCTGACAAGTTCCATGACAGCGGCAATATACAAGGAAAACAAAGTGGGGGCTATCACACAGCCTTGATTAACACCGGTATTGATATGGGATGGTTCTCCCATAGAGCCATTGCCAATGGCAGCTGCCATCATATCAGTGTAGAGCAATTTCAAGATGACAATACATTTCTGCGGAAAACCATATAGAGCTAAAATTTTCCACAAAGCTTCTCGGTTCACAGAGTCAAATGTCTTAGTAAGATCAATAAAGACAATATGTCTATTTTGTTCTCTACATTTTTCCTGAAGTTGACGAGCTGTGAATGTCATATCTCCGAGGTTCCTCTAGAAGGCCTCAAGCCACACTGACTCTCTGGAAGTATTTTCTCCACCAAGGGTACAATACGATTTGCCAAGATTCGAGCAATAAGCTTTCTCTGGCACGACAGTAAGAATATTCCCCGATAGTTATTGCAGTTTATTCGAGCCCCTTTCTTAAATATGGGAACTACCAGACTGTTTCTGAAAACAGGAGGAATTTATTCAGTGCTCCAAATTTTGACAATCAGTTCTTTTATATATCTTGTGAGTTCCTCATCTCCTTCCTTGAGATCTTCCGCTGGTATACCATCAGGACCGGAGGCTTTGTGACGCTTTGCTTGATTGACAGCATGCTTAACTTCATCTAGTGTTGGCGGGGAGCCAAGTTCTTCATCGATGGGAGCTTGTTTTAATATATCATGCAACGTTTCATCAATAATCGATTCCTGGTTCAAGAGGTCTTCAAAATGCTCTTTCCATCTATTCACGATGGAGTATGATTTATTAAAAGTTTACTCTTATCGCTGGACCAAAGGGGATTCCTCCCAAAAGTAAACTGCTTTTGTCGCTTGGAAGAACTGTCGTGAATCTTTATCTGCTAGTTTTTGCAACTCTTTTGCCTTTGCTGTCCACCCTGCATTTTGGAGCTGACGGGTTTTTCTTTGGACATTTGCTTTGACAATACTTACGGCTTGTTCATATCCATTCGCCATGCTTGCAAGGCTTTTCACTTCTCTGAGATCAATGCTTCAATTTCTTTATGATTTTCATCAAACCAGTCCTGATGTTTTCTGGTCTTATATCTTACTGTTTCTTTGCAAGCACCTTGAATAGTGGTCTTCAAACCCTCCCAGTGTTGGGTTACATCAGGTTGATTTTCCTTCCGCGAAGTCCGATGAAAGAGCTCTCTGTATTTTGAAGTAATTTCTGTATTGCCAAACTTCTCGGTGTCAAATGCATGTCTGCAGCTCTTCTGTTGTTTCCTCCTCTGGGTGGACAGTGACAAAAGCATCAGTGATCTAATAAGTCGGATATCTGTCCAACAGTCATCAGCTCCCGTCATTGCTTTGGTGATGAGAACATCGCGTAGATCTTGCTTGCGGACCATTACATAGTCAATGAGATGCAAGTGTTTCGATCTAGGATACTGCCATGATGTTTTGAAGCGAAATCTTTGGCGAAAGATGGTGTTGATGATTATCAATCTAAGCTCAGCTTATTTTGAGAGGATTCTAATACCATTGGAGTTTTCACTGCCAACTTCCTCCTTGCCAATGACACCATTCCATACTTTGTGGTCCTTTCCCACTCTGGCATTAAAATCACCAAGCAAGATGATCTTGTCCAGGCGATTGATGTTTGATAGGATGTCATCCAGATCTGAATAGAATGTTTCTTTGATGTCGTCATAAGAATCTAATGTGGGGACATATGCCCAAATTACAGTGGCATTCTGGTCGCCATTTAATCGAAGTCTTAATGTTATGATGCGTTCATTATGTCCAGTTAGAAGCTCAAGCAGGTCTCTGAGAAGCTTATTCTTGATGGCAAAGCCTCCTCCATGTATTTGGTGTTCGTTGGTAGGTTTACTCTTCCAGAAGAAAGTGTATCCAGCACCGTTCTTCTTCAGCAAGACGGGTCTCCTGGAGTGCTGCTATGTCTATATTATATCTTCGTAACTCTCTACACGCAAGGGATGTTCTCCTTTCGGGTCTCTCATTTGAAGGGTCTTCATTAACTTCTTAGCTTCCATGTAGCAAAATATAATTTCTTTCTTGTTGGACGCGGCTATCCAATCGGTGCTAGAAATGGCTGACTATCTTTAGGGCACCTTTTCTAGCCCCTTCCCCATGTGAGGTGAGACGAACGATCACACATCTACCGCCTACGTGCCAAGTTATCACTAGGGCTTCCAGACAGCACAATCTTGCCCCCATCGCAACTTTCTAATCACAGCAGGACTTTGGAAGGGTCAATTTGTTGTTGGAAGACTGCTGTGCGTGAGGTTCTTTCAGAGTGAGAGTGTTGCTGCACTTCAACAAACGCACTGTACTTGATGACTAAGGAACTGTTTTTAATGGCAAGCGGATGCAAGACGATTGAAGGGTTCCTAGTCACTGCGGCCTTCGTCTGCCATTCCAGCCGAGGAGGGGCTTACTGTCCTTACGCCTGGTTCGCCGTTGAGGACTTTCTTTGCCGTTGACCAAATATGGTTCATCCGCCTTTAGGGGAAGTTTTCCGCCCCAAGGGCAAGAGAGTGCCCTGAACTATGATGAATTTATGTGTCATTTCCTACAAAAAGTCTTCATCAAACCTACTAAGGGAGAGCTCATCCGCTCGTAGCCATTGGTTCTCCCCTAGTTTGCCAGTTTGGTACTGGCCGCCTGACCCTGGACCAGACAGTCGCAGGTAGTACCTTCTACTGTCACATACGGTAGCAGGGTGTTCCTGACCTGACCTAAACCCACAATGTGACCTCATATCAAATCGACTGTACCCGAATTGGCTCTGAAGCTCTGCTTCGACCCCCCCCCCCCTCAGTTACGTATCCCCTTCCTCAAGTTTCACCGCCTGAAATTTGGGCTGAACAAATAAATGCTGCGAGTACTTCCATTCGAAGTTTAATTCTTAATTTTATTCTACTCATACCAAATTTTTAAGCTGTATTTATACTTTAATTGGAATCCAAAATAACGCAGACATCAAACTAGGCAGTAAGAAGAAATGCAGAGACAAACAACTTGAAAAAGAGACATTTCTTTAAAATTCTATAAAATAAGAGTCATTTCTTTAAAATTCTATAAAGTAATACAGAGGACATCATATTACACGTAAAAGTGATTATGTTTTCCAAAAATGTTAAAAAGTCATGCACTTTTTTGTACTTCATTTAGGCCTACATTTCTTTCTGCTACTACAGATTGCCATAAGACAATAGAACTGCAGGCTTTCGACGCAATCTGCCATTAAGACCAAATCGTCAGCATAGGCCAGACTCCTTACTACATTTCCACCTACCTGAATCCCTCCCTGCCACTTTATCCCTTTCAGCAGATGATCCATATAAACTACGAACAACAAAGGTGAAAGATTACAGCCTTGCCTAACCTCTGTAAGTACCCTGAACCAAGAACTCATTCTACCATCAATTTTCATTGCAGCTTAATTGCCAAAAGAAATGCGTTTGATTGATTTTAATAATCTACCCTTAATCCCATAGTCCCCCAGTATGGCGAACATATTTTCCCGCGGCACCCTGTCATATACTTTCTCTAGATCTACGAAACACAAACACAACTGTCTATTCCTCTCGTACAAAATAAAGTAAGCGTAAACAAAACCACGTGACTTCGACTGCTTCACACTTCGTTCCTCTTTCGTCCGCCCAGTAAATAAGCAATTTTTCTTCTTCTTCTTCTTCTTCTTAATCTGTTTACCCCCCAGGGTTGGCTTTTCCCTCAGACTCAGCGAGGGATCCCACCTCTACCGCCTCAAGGGCAGTGTCCTGGAGTGTGAGACATTGGGTCGAGGGATACAACTGGAGAGGGTGACCAGTGCTTCGCCCAAGTGGCCGCACCTGCTATTCTGGACAGGGGTCTTGGTGGGGGATGGGAAGATTGTAAGGGATAGACAAGGAAAAGGGAAGGAAACGGCCGTGGCCTTAAGTTAGTTACCATCCCGGCATTTGCCTGGAAGAGAAGTGGGAAACCACGGAAAATCACTTCCAGGATGGCTGAGGTGGGAATCGAACCCATCTCTACTCAGTTGACCTCCCGAGGCTGAATGGACCCCGTTCCAGCCCTCGTACCACTTTTCAAATTTCGTGGCAGAATCAGGAATCGAACCCGGGCCTCCGAGGGTGGCAGATAATCACACTAACCACTACACCACACAGGCGGACAACAGTTCATTTCTAAATTTAAAAATACGTGTTGTTTCTGAAAGTTTGAAGTATATAGTATTGAATGCGAAAACGTTTTATCGATAGAAAATTATATTATTATTCTAAGCTTCTGGTCGATAACTTAAATATCCGAGATCTGCTCGCGAAAATCCCTATTTATCGGTAGCTGTAAGCCGAGGCCACGAGGAAAGTCACGCGCGGATGCACGACCTTGAGTTAGTTCGTTTTAATGGCTGGTGTTGTGGAACATAAGCGAGGGAAACCTCTGAAAAGTGGAGAGAAGACTAGTGTCTTAAATGTATTTAATATGTTTATTGCTTACAGTGCGTGGAAAGAATTTTCTACTACCGGGTAAAGAGAGGCCGCGTGTTAGAAGAGTTTTGGACATGGAGGCTATGAATTTGTCCGTTCTACTATACGGAGGAAAGTGTTGTATACAAGGAACTTGGTATACAAGGCACAACATAAAAGTTTATTGCTTCAACACATTTATACAATATGTACATGACATAGAACGAAACTTTTCTTGAAGCTTGTTGAGTTGCACACGTTTAATGTTAATATAAGGTAGTAGGCTGAGGGCCTGAGTATTATTTACATAGGTACAATTGGAGATTCCTATATACATTCAATCTTGTCTTGGTGAGACAGTCTATTCAAATGAGAGAATGTTCTTGATAGTAGAAAACTATCGGTCACGTGTAATAACAAGTGGAACTTGTAGAGAGAGTTCGTATTAGCAGAATGCTAACAGGAGGAGTATAACTTGCAAGAAACTTGCGCCTAATGTTCATATATAACAGAATGTTATGATTGGAGTCGGAGCACTGTAGGGGACTTGAGTGAGTAGCAGAATGCTTGGATGGGTGCTCGACGTGGCTACGGGATGCAGGATGAATGAGGCAATGTCCAGAGGTGAAACCTCACGGCCAGGAATCAGTCCACCTATTCAAGAGGGTGCCTCCGTGTCTGACTTGCGGTGTAGTCTGGTCGTTGGACACTGCGGTAGTCTTGGAGAGGCGAGAAACGTTGCTTCTTTTGTAGCGCTGGCTGACGTCACCGACGATCACGTCAGCGCACTGCAGCCTGCCTCGTGGTCTCTGGAAACATCGATGTGTCGGGCGGGCTGCGGAGATTGTAGGCGCGGAGGACACACAACAGGAAGTACACATACTTTATAAAAACGATGAATCCCCTACTATTAACAAAATTTTATCGGTTGTAAATTCTGATACTTAACTCCCAGATTTAAAAAATCCTCCCTTTACATGCTACTGAAATAAATAGGTTTCGAGTTCATCAGTAGAAATCGAAAAGCCTCGTAGTGGACAGAGGTGTTATAGGGCTATATTGTAACGTAAGGTTTATCTCCGCAAGATAACAGAATTTAGAGGGGTTGTCAATTTAGGAGAGGAATCTAGTGATGCAAGTGACAGCGAATCGTTCGATCTACAGGAAATTGAGCCTTTAGCAAGTTCGGATTAATGAAATAATAAAATGTCACGTAAGTAGGCATGCTTGTTAATTTCCATGACAAATATATTTTATAACAATGATGATGTATTTTTGTTACCGTATGTCAGATACGTTCATATGTCTATATCTGTCAATTTTCATTTATGTCCGGCTCCATGGCTAACTGGTTAGTGCGCTAGCCTTTGGCCACCGGGTCCCGGGTTCGATTCCCGGCTAGGGCTGGAATTTTAACCATAATTGGTTAATTCCCTGACACGGGGGCTGGGTGTATGTGTCGTCTTCATCATCATTTCATCCTCATCACGACGCGCAGGTCGTCTACGGGTGTCAAATAAAAAAAGACCTGCATCTGGCGACCCGAACTTGTCCTCGGACACTCCCGGCACGAAAAGCCATACGCCATTTCTATTTTTCATTTATGTTAATAATGACGTAAAGAGCAGGCAGCTAGACATGTGGACACGGGGAGTGATACACAATTATTTTATATGTCTACTTTATTCTTTCGTTGGAACCAGTTTTAGTACACGTTCTAATGTTTCTGTCTTCCTGCAGCGGATTTTTCCAGACTTCGACTGTGGGTAGCCCTTACGAAAGCGACATTGACTTTTAGTTCGATTGCATCTCTCCATTCAGAACGGCTGATTCCTGTTCTTGTTTGCAGCCATCTGTTAGCTAAGGGGCAGTCTGCATAGAGAATGACGCCTTTGCAACGAGTACTACCCTAAACAACTATAAAAGACGAAGCTTGTGGCTAAAGTACTTCACAACTGCAATAACATTTTAACCAGACCGACGTAATGTAGACAGTCGTAAGTCTGTTGAACTGGGAAGGAAAATATTGATCCAGTCGGGATTGAAGTAGTGCTTGGGAGCCAATTTGGATGCAAACCAGGAGCCATTCTGAAACACTTGTCAAATACTAAAAGTGATGGTAATGCGTCTATGAGGCATTCTCTGTTTTCAATGCCCTCATCATGTTGACTGATTGTGCATCTCCACACACACACACACACACACACACACACACACACACACACACACACACACACACACACACACACACACACACACACACACACACACACACACACACACACACACACACACACACACACACACACACGCACACACGCGCCTCATATCACTGTCGCTATAACGTATTATTGTGCCCGTTCTAGATGTTACATACAATTTGAATTCTAATCATTTATATCTTTACGATGATAATAGTTCATCAGCAAGCATTTCTGTATAAAATTATGTATAGTACAATGATTTTAGTTACTGTATTTGCTTGCTCGGGTGAACTTCAACGTGAAACGATTACTCTGTAGACATTCCCTTTTCGTCAGTCAAAGAAATTCATCACAGGTGAGAATATGTGAAGAGTGTAATAAAGTAACCTTAATTGTATTGTTAATGATAATGATTTTGCAATCGCAATTCACGTTTCCTAGTTTGAATTTTTTTTACATGTATCTGATTTATTAGCGTGCCTACCGGCGGCCCCAGGTTCGATTCCCGGCCAGATCAGGGATTTTTACCTGGACCTGAGGGCTGGTTCGAGCTCCAATCAGCCCACGTGATTAGAATTGAGGAGCTACCTGACGGTGAGATTGCGGCCCCGGTCTAGAAAGCCAAGAATAACGGCCGAGAGGATTCGTTGTGCTGATCACACGACACCTCGTAATCTGCAGGCCTTTGGGCTGAGCAGCGGTCGCTTGGTAGGCCAAGGCCCTTCAAGGGCTGTAGTGCCATGGGGTTTGGTTTGGTTTATCTCATTTATTAGGTTTCGTCCAAGGTTAATACTAACTTTAATATTAATTTAATATAATTAGAAATACGTTTTTGAAGACATTTGTCTGGAGCGTTGCATTATTTGGAAGTGTACATGGACGATAACTAGCTCAGAAAGAAAGAGAATAAGAGCTTTTGAAATGTGGTGTTACAGAAGAGTGCTGAACGAGAGATGGGTAGATAAATTCACGAATGAAGAGATGTTGAATCGAAATGGTGAGAGGAGTACGATTTGGAAAAATTTGATGAGAAGAAGAGACAGAATTATAGGACACGTCTAAAGACACCGAGGACTTGTTCAGTTAGTTTTTCAGGGAAGTGGAGGAGGTAAAAACGGCAGGGGTGTGAATATGACAAGCAGATTAGAGAAGATGTAGGATGTAGTAGTTACATATATAAATGAAACGGTTAGCACAGGATAGGGTGGAATAGGGAGCTGCAGTCTATGTTTTAAAATAATTTTATACAGTTGTACCCAGTGTAATTCTATATGCTCTCACTTTTGTAGATTTCTTTTAAGCGTGGAATATTTCTGTAGTTTCGTTAATGATAAAGTTATTTCAATGTACTAATTAGATTTTAAAAACTTGTAATATTTGTAGTTGAAGATGCTGGTTTGCCTGCGAAGTAGTGAATAATTTGTTTTGCTTCTTCTATTCCTTTCTGTCTCCCGCTTTCCTTTGTTCGTTTTGTACTTTTCTTCATGTTTTATTTATGTAACATGTACTGCCTTTCTTAATTGGAGGGAAGCTCTGTAAAAGACAATGCTGAAATACATAATTAAATTATGTATGTATACCAAATTACATCCAAATTGGACCATTCTTTATGGATGCTTAGCTTTCTTTCTGAGTGAATATGTTTATCGAAAAGAAAACTTTCTGAAACTGAGCTCCTCTGGAAGCCCTTTACCTTCTGCAATTGAGGACCTGAATTTCCGAATATCAGGAAAGGGGTAAAACTTAACATTTATGTTGTGTTTGCTTATTTTTATTCAGTTTTATTTTACATAAGGCATTAACCACAATACATTAATTTAAGGTAAAACTAATTTTTCTACCAATTATTTCATCTCTAAAACATGATAAAGAGTGGAGTCAGTATGATTTAGTAGCAGATGCTTACAAATACACGGAAGTTACGTTATAGATATTATTATAAAAAATGTTCGAACCGCACTGTCGGCAGCCCTGAAGATGGTTTTCCGGGGTTTTCCATTTTCACGCCAGCCGTATGCCGGGGATGTACCTTAATTAAGGTCACGACCCCTTCCTTTCCACTCCTAGCCCATCCCTCGTTGCCATAAGACCTATCAGTGTTGGTGCGGCGTAGAGTAAATAGTTTGAAAAAGTTATCATAAAAATCTTTTGGGAAAGAAGGAATGACGTATAAGTTTTGTATTTATTATTTATACTTATTTATGACATATTTGTTAGCTATTTATTACATACTATAATCCACAGTACTGGTCTCTGTCCGCCCGTATCACCTTCGTCATGCTTAACAAAATAATACTTGCTTTTCACTTCCTAAAACTCTTTCACACTCTGGACAGATCATGTAACTGAGATGTAATGTTTTTTTACTCATAGTCACTTCCATAATCTGATTCATTACTACCACCATTATTGCCTGGTTTTGATTTTAGGGATTAGTGGTACTTTCTGCCCTCTTCTGCAATGTACTTCATGAGTGTTTTTACTATCATCAGTATTGGCTGATTTAATAGGCAGGGGATCACCATCCATGCCCCTGTCTGGAAAAGATATACGCTTGATGTTCGGTTTCTTAATTGTAAAGTAGGTTAAACTTATTCCAGACACGGTTGAAGACGCCTGCTCTCGATTCTTACGTCGTCTGCTGTACATTTTATTCTTTTCCTTGTAACACGTTACCTTGAAGTACCTATTTAATCTATGGTTCAATCTACTTATAACCATGCCAATTCCAGTCGATCACCTGAATTCCAAATCATGCTATCTCCTTAGACATGCCATGGTTTAGAATTCAGATGAAGTTTCAAGCTTACATTTTACATAGTATTGAGCAGGAATAGGACTGTTTCTGTGGTAAAGTATCATGTCTTATCGCATGTCTATCCTGAACTTCTTCTTCTTCTACCATATCCTCATTGGATGTCGGCTGTCATCAGGACGATCTGGTTCTTGTTCTCAGCAACTCGGAAAAGCATGGGGATACTGAGCCCATACCATTGTCGTAGATTCCAGAGCCAAGATATTCTCCTTCTTCCCATACTTCTCCATCCTTCAGTTTCACCTTGTAAGATAAGCTGAAGGAGTCTGTATTTATCATTTTGAATGGTGTGGTCAAAGTACATAAGTTTCTTCTTTTAGATGTTGCGCATGACCTCTAGCTTTTTGTTAAAGTGTAGTACTTCAGTGTTACGTATTTTGTCAACTGACAATATTTTGAGCAGGCGTTGGTAGCACCACATCTCAAAGGATCGTAGTTTTTTGGTGGTGTTCTCTGTTAGGGTCCAAGTCTCAGCACCGTAAAGCAAGACATAAAACACATAACATCGAAGAAAACGGGGACGGAGATTGATCTTGAAGTCCCTGTTGCAGAGAAGTTTGCTCATTCTCTTGAATGCAGTCCTTGCGTGTTCAATTCGGGACCTAATATTAACAGAATTGTTCCAGCTGTGATAAAGTACACTGAGCGATGGACTTGCTCCAGTGATATGCCAGCTATTGTCAAGTTAACAGGTTGAATAACTTGTTTGCTTATGAGTATGACTATTTCTTTGGTCTTTTTCGTGTTTAAACGCAGAGCTACTGCATCACTGTGTTCACCACACAGTTTAGTAGTGTCTGCAGAGCTTCAGCACTTGTTGCAAGCAGAAGAGTATCATCTGCATATCGCCTTTTATTTATTGTGACCCCGTTAACGACGATGCCCTCCTGTTTTCCTTCTAGTGCTTCAGAAAATACTACCCTTTCAGAGTAAGTATTGAAGAGGATTGGAAATAGACCACAGCCTTGCCCCACTCCTTGCTTTATTTCAATAGCACAGGTGTTTTTAAACCAATCAATCAATCAATCAATCAATCAATCAATCAATCAATCAATCAATCAATCAATCAATCAATCAATCAATCAATCAATCAATCAATCAATCAATCAATCAATCAATCAATCAATCAATCAATCAATCAATCAATCAATCAATCAATCAATCAATCAATCAATCAATCAATCAATCAATCAATCAATCAATCAATCAATCAATCAATCAATCAATCAATCAATCAATCAATCAATCAATCAATCAATCAATCAATCAATCAATCAATCAATCAATCAATCAATCAATCAATCAATCAATCAATCAATCAATCAATCAATCAATCAATCAATCAATCAATCAATCAATCAATCAATCAATCAATCAATCAATCAATCAATCAATCAATCAATCAATCAATCAATCAATCAATCAATCAATCAATCAATCAATCAATCAATCAATCAATTAATTCTGATCTGCATTTAGGGCAGTTGCCCAGATGTCAGATTCCCTATCTGTTGTTTTCCTAGCCTTTTCTTAAATGATTTCAAAGACATTGGAAATTTATTGAACATCTCCCTTGGTAAGTTATTTCAATCCCTAACTCTCCTTCCTATGAACGAATATTTGCCCCGATTTGTCCTCTTGAATTCCAACTTTATCTTCATATTGTGATTGTTCTACATTTAAAGACACCACTCAAACTTATTCGTTTACTGATGTTATTCCACGCCAACTCTCCGCTGACAGCTCGGAACATACCACTTGGTCGAGCAGCTCGTCTCCTTTCTCCCAAGTTTTTCCAGCCCACACTTTGCAACATTTTTGTAACGCTACTCTTTTGTCGGAAATCACCCAGAACGAATCGAGCTGCTTTTCTTTGGATTTATTCCAGTTCTTGAATCAAGTAATCCTGATGAGGGTCCCATACACTGGAACCATACTCTAGTTGGGGTCTTACGATAGAATTATATGCCCTCTCCTTTACATCCTTACTACAACCCCTAAACACCCTCATAACCATGTGCAGAGATCTGTACCCTTTATTTACAATCCCATTTATGTGATTAGCCCAATGAAGGTCCTCTCTTATATTAACATCTAGGTACGTACAATAATTCCCATAAGGAACTTTCACACCATCAACGCAGTAATTAAAACTGAGATGACTTTTCGTATTTGTGAAACTCACAACCTGGTTTTTAACCCTGTTTATCATCACACCATTGTCCGGCTCCATGGTTAAATGGTTAGCGTGCTGGCCTTTGGTCACAAGGGTCCTGGGTTCGATTCCCGGCAGGGTCGGGGATTTTAACCATCACTGGTTAATTTCGCTGGCACGGGGGCTGGGTGTATGAGTTGTCTTCATCATAATTTCATCCTCATCACGATGCGCAGGTTGCCTACGGGAGTCAAATCAAAAGACCTGCACCTGGCAAGCCGAACATGTCCTCGGACACTCCCGGTGCTAAAAGCCATACGCCATTTCATTTCATTTCATCATACCATTTTCCGACTCGTTTGCTGAATGGTCAGCGTACTGGCCTTCGGTTCAGAGGATCCCGGGTTCGATTCCCGGCCGGGTCGGCGATTTTAACCTTCATTGGTTAATTCCAGTGTCTCGGGTTCTGGGTGTTTATGCTGTCCCCAACATCCCTGCAACTCACACACCACACATAACACTATCCTCCACCACCATAACACGCCCGGCTAGAGATAGCCACACGAAATTATTATTATATCATACCATTGCCTACTGTCCACCTGACAACATTATCGAGGTCATTTTGCAGTTGCTCACATTCTTGTAACTTATGTATTACTCTATACAGAATAACATCATCCGCAAAAAGTCTTTTCTCTGATTCCACTTCTTTACTCATATTATTTACATATACTATATATAAGAAAACATAAAGGCCCAATAAGAATGCCTCTTAATAATTACAGGTCAGATAAAGCTTCGTTTACTATAATTCTCTGAGATCTACTTTCTGGAAGTATAGCCACCCATTCAGTCACTCTTTTGTCTAGTCCGTCTGCACTCAATTTTGCCAGCAGTCTCCCAAGATCTACCCTATCAGATGCCTTGGACAGGTCAATCGCGATACAATCCATTTGACCTCCCGAATCCAGTATCTGCTATATCTTACTGGGCTTCAGTGATATAACCTTTTCTAAACCCGAACTGCCTTCTATCGAACCAGATACTAATTTCGCAAACATGTCTCATATAATCAGAAAGAATGCTTTCGCCTGTAATTTTCAGCTTTATGTCTATCACCCTTACCTTTATACACAGGGGCTACTATAGCAACTCACCATTCATTTGGTATAGCTCCTTTATGCAATTAATAATCAAATAAGTACTTCAGATTTGGTACTATAGCCTATCCCAACCTACTGTCTTTAGTATATCCCCAGAAATCTTATCAGTTCCAGCCGCTTTTCTAGTTTTCAACTTGTGCTGGCCTTAACTGACCTTGACTGATGCGATCTGATGCAAATACCGGTTGACAATAATTCGGATATTTCTACCATCCATGCCAATATCATGTAGGATATGCAGCAATGTTTCATGTTTCACATGGTCGAAAGTTTTTTTCATGATCGATAAAACAAGCATACACATCGACAGACATATCTCTGCATCTTTGTACCAAAACCTGCAGCCCCAGCAATGCCACTCTGGTGCCAAATCCATTACGGAAACCAAACTGGGTGCTACCTATGTAGGATTCACATTTGCTGTATATTCTTGCATTTATTACTTTTGGGAATATTTTGAGAACGTGGCTCATTAGGCTCATGACTCTGTAGTTTCCATGTTTTAGAATTCAGGTCCCCAATTATTCTACAACTAAATTTCATGGAAAGTAATAGATAGACAATAATCTTCAGAAGATTAAAGGAAGTTCCTTACGTGAGTCAGAGGAATCCCATCCTCTTGCTTGAGCGATAAAGGTTTTATGTTGGTGAACCGAAAACACGCAATCCAAATCTTACAGAATACACCGTAAACTAATGCAATTTGTGAGTCAAAAGTGGTGATGCTGAGTCAACGGGCAAGCACGCAAGTGTAGGAACAACGTGAAGAGATACTACAACGGTATTGTTGCGTGACTGCAGTTGAACGCGTGCAATGTAAGGCCTCCTTTTCCTTCTTCTGTCTTTTCTATTTGGCAAGTCATTCTACAACACGTTTACAAGGAATTATCGCGTATTTCTACTAACGAAATATATTAGCAAAATATATATAGTTTCGGATACTGAAACGAGGAACACAATTCTTTTTGTGAAGAACGTGCCTTCTATGCTAGTGATTTTACGTCGCACTAACACATCGAAAGATTTTGGCAACGCAAGGATGGGAAATAGTTAGGATTGGGAAGTTATCGCCGTGGCCTTAATTTAGGTACAGGCCCAACATTTGCCTGGTGTGAAAATGGCTAACTACAAAAATACATCTTCAGTGCTACCGGCGGTGGGATTCGAGGCCTCCATATTCCGAATAAAAGTTCACAGCTATGTGACCCGAACCACGGGGCCAACTCCCTCGGTCGTGATGAAGTGAATTGACCGCGTATTGAAGTGAACATGTCTGTTAAGTCTTCAGCCCTGACGCTGGTTCGATCCTTAAAAAGCAGTACAAATGCAACATTTTGATTGAAATAACACTGTTACTTGCAATATCATCTTAAAATAAGTAAAATTCTTACCCGATTACTACAGAATTAACAACTTGCGTTCGTGTGTCGGACCTCTTTCACGTATGTTTATTCTAAGAATAGCGAGCGTTAGCGGCCACATTTAAAGTTTGAGAAGCTCTTGGACAATTAGTATTGTCAAGAATTTTTTTAAATAAGGGAGACTTCGTTGCGAAATAATAACAACAACAAACTAATCTTAAAACAGGCTGACATCAAATAAACAATCAAACAAACACACAAAATACATAAAAATTACGAATTTAAAGCTTTGTTTGTTTACATTTTGATAGCAGCCTGAAGTTGGTGATTATTCTTGACGTATCCTATAAATTCTTTCATAAGTAATCAAAATCAACCCTTTTTGTAAGTCAGTTTTCCTCAGATTTACAATGCAATGGTTCTTATTATCAGTCCATGTATTGTTTATTAGAGAAAATCTCCGTTCTGTGTAAGCATTGGATGATGATGGCGTGTGACCTCCGGAGAGACCTGGTGCAGGTCTTTTGATGTGACTCCCGTAGGCGACCTGCGCGTCGTGATGAGGATGGAATTATGATGAAGACGGCACAAACACCCGGTGCCTGTGCCAGGGGATTTAACGAATTATGGTTAAATTTACAGAACCTGCTGGGAATCGAACCCGGTACCCCTGTGACTAAAGCCCGGCACACTAACCACTTAACGATGGAGCTGGAGTAAGTATTGGATGATGCTTAGGGAGCGCATTTTTATGTGCTAGAAACCTAAAAAGTATTGATAAAACGTTAAAAGTATTCTGATTTAAATAACCACTCTAATTCCAGAGGTAAATAAGTCTAAAGCTTTGTATTAAAATACGATGTTAACAAACGTTTCTTCGTAATAGTTCGGGAGATAGTTTTTCCTTAATGTGGAGTCGTCTGGAGGCTCAAAGTAAGTGTAATTTGTTGGGAAATTTCTCATGCCCGGATTCTTTTGCTAAGAAGAATGTCGGCCCAAACAAATGCTCTATATGAACCTAAATAATACTGGGAGTATTTGGATGTGCGTACATTTGAAGTAGCTGGTTCATTGTAATTGTCGCGAGCGCACTCGCGAGGTAGTTGCAATGTACTTATTTCCAGACAAATGCTGGGTTACTTGAAAACGTTGATCTGCACTTACTGTTTTACCACGCGGTTAGTCAAATGATAGTTTTCCATGGGAAATGAAAATGTTTTTGGATTCCTCTACGTATTGCTGAATATATCTTGTACTGGACTTTAGTTTCGGCATTGTTTTGAAGGTTACGCACACATTTACGTCGAATCATTGTTTCAATAAAAATAATAGCAGCAGACACTGAAGGAAATATTTATTCTCTCCTATAAATTCAAAAATCACACGACCACGGGAATGATAATGGACCCGAACAACTAACCTTACTCTTAGCAGTGACACAATCCCACTACGTACTTTTGGAGGAATATTTTCCGAGTCACCAGTGAGCTGTTTAATGTACGGTGTTCCCCAGTAGCGTAGCCAGAATCGACCGATGGGAGGGGGGGGGGCAGGGGATGGGGTTATAGTTACAAAATGATGATAGAACTTAACGAAGGTGCTTGTGCGTGTGTGGTGCGCGCATGCACGAGTGTCAGTATGAGGACACTAAACTAACCCCATGACACTACAGGCATGAAGGGCCTTGGCATACCAAGCGACCGCTGCTCAGCCCGAAGGCCTGCAGAATACGAGGTGTCGCGTGGTCAGCACGACGAATCCTGTCGGCCGTTATTTTTGGCTTTCTAGACCGCTCACCGTCAGATAGCTCCTCAATTCTAATCACGAAGGCTGAGTGAACCCGGGGCTTCCGAGTAAGAGGCAGGCATGCTACTCCTACACCACGGGGCCAGCTATAAGGACACTGATACAAGTAAAAAAGAAACCCACGGCACTTACTCCCTTGACGGGACTTTGGCGTGTCCAGCGACCGCTGATCAGCCCAAAGGCCTGTCAGCACGACGCTTCCTCTCGGTCGTTATTCTGGGATTTCGAGACCAGGGCCGCCATCTCACCGTCAGATAGCTCCTCAATTCTAATCACGCAGGCTGAGTGGACCTCGAACCAGCCCTCAGGTCGAGAGGAAAATCCCTGACCTGACCGAGAATCGAAACCGGGGCTTCCGGGCGAGAGGCAGGCACGCTACCCCTACACCACGAGGCCGGCGTGATACAAGTAAATTATGTTGATATTAAGATTTCACTACAAAATCTTACATTAAAATACAGAACAAAAACAATATGATCTAGGTGAATTTTCGGTGAATCGCATGTTCAGATTAGAATATAAAATCCAACTTTCGGTGTTTCTTTGGAAATAGATTCAAGAAATGTGTTGGCTTTACAATTATGTCTCCGTGAATGTTCAAAAGAGTCAACCTCTTAAATCGACTTTCACTCGTTTATTGTCATTTTCTGTTTATTTTCATTTGTAAAAGTTCCTTGGTGGGAGGGGGGGGGGTCGGTTCTAACCTCCAGTAACACTCCCCCCCCCCCCTTGGCTATGCCACTCGTATTCCCCGTCATCTTATCTCTTCGTGATTGCCTTTCGCTGATATTCTATAAACAAAACCCTAGCTGGCTGACTTGCACGAGAATCCTGGAGGAAATCAAATCGCTGTCTGCAGTAAAGGTTCGACGTAGCCAGTGACCAGCAAGTCTTCAAACTTCCGGAGGGAAGTCCATAAATAGCCACAACATTTACAAATATGACGTTAGATATATAGCTAAAAACAATACCATTAAGGTAAAATGAGAATATTACTATTATTTTATAACACAGAATCATTTTAAATTTTATTGAGTAACAAATATTTTGGATTTATGTACTTATTATGGATTTTCTAACTACACTGCCTGACAAAAAGTTAAACACCCAGAAGGAGTGAAGGAATGGCTGAAAATGAATGAAAATACGAGGTTTGTCCGGAAAATACGTATAAATCCGTCGGGGTGACGTATCACATATCGCGGAGGCGCCGCCAGGTGGCACTGCTGTTGTCGCCAATCTTCTCAACGCTCAGTTGGAGTCGGAGAGCTCTGCGTGTCAGTAGCAGTGTGCGGCTGCTTGTTGAAAGTTACCCGTTTTCACCTGCCGTCGGTATGGAGCTCTCTCTGATTGAGGAACAGCGCATCAACATCAAGTCTCAGAGCTCGTGTGGCCCGAGTTCGACCGGATTTGGCACAAGGGGGCAGGTGGATCCTTCATCACGACAATGCGCCCGCTCACACGTCGCTCGTTGTGCGTGAGTTTTTGGCCCGAAGCTCAATCACCGTGACAGACCACCCGCCTTATTCACCCGATTTAGCCCCTTGTGACTTCTTCCTGTTCCCGAAATGCAAAATGGTGCTTCGGGGGCGGCACTTGGGTGATGTGGAAGCCATCAAGGGAGAAACGACACGGCAACTGAACAGCATCACAACTGAAGACTTTCAACAATGTTATCAACAGTGGAAACGGCGTTGGCAGAAGTGCATCTTGTCTCAGGGAGAGTACTTTGAAGGAGACCATATTGTAATACCTGAATAATTGTCAAATAAAGTTATTATTAAACTTTTATACGTAATTTCTGGACAAACCTCGTACATATGCTGAAATATCATGTGCCTTTGTTGACCTGATTACAATTTGCGATGAAAGAGATGAGGCCGTTGGCAGTTACATGTGGAACGTTGGTGCCAGGTCAATAGGGTGTCGCACGCCCGATGGCCGCAATGCATGCTCTTGTACGGTTCGGAATGGTGTCGGACAGTCTTTGAATCCTCTCCTGACGCAAGTTCGTCCACAGTTGTTGCAGCTGTCCCTCCAGATCCCGCAGGTTCATACTGGGACGGAGTTGCCTTCCAATGTCATCCAACACGTGTTCAATGATGGAGAGGTCCGGGGATCTTGCTGGCCACGGGAGGACCTCAACATGCTCTGGCAGTCTATAGGCACACGTGGTGTGTGGACGTGCATTATCTTGTTAGAAAACTGTCCCAGGGCGCTGTGTCATAAGGGGTAGGGCGTGCGGACGCAGAATGTCTGTGACGTATCGCTCTGCCGTCAAAGTCTGCCGAAGCAATATTAGAGATGACCTGAACGATATCCTATGGCTCCCCACACCATGATACTAGGGATTACGCCTGTGTGTCTTTCCACAATATGGACAAGACCTGACCTTTGCCTCGAGCCGCCAAGCCTGCACACGATGGCCATCGGAGGTTATGGAAAAACGGGACTCATCAATGAACACGATGTGATGCCAGTCGGCTTCTGCCCATGCCTCCCGGGCAAGGTACCACTCCAGACGGAGGCGTTGGTGTTCTGGTGTCAATGGCAACCGACGCATAGGACGTAGGACCCCAATCGGGTGGACGCAAGTCGTCGAGACACTGTGCGGGAACTCACAGGATGTTGTAGAGTCTCCAGTACTTGTTCGTAGATGGTGGGTGCCGAAGTTATGGGATCCCACAATGCTTGGTTCACCATACGACGTCCCTCCCTTGCGGTGGTGTTTCTTGGTCCACCCGAACCTGCACGACGTAATTGAGTGTCCTCATGTACCCACTGAGAACAACATCGGGCCACTGTGACATCTGAATGGCCCACATGCCTGGCAATTGCACGAAACGACCAACCAGCCTCATGCAGTCCCACATTGTGGCCTCTGACAAATGCTGTCAACTGGTGGATAGGCTGTCTAACGCGACTGCGAGGCATCGCGGGTGCTTCGTACTGTACGTAGTCCTCTCTGCACGTCTTAATTAACTGTCTGACTCACAGCATTAGACTGGTAAGAACTTATCAACAACGGTGCTATCACGAATGCACTCTGGTGGGCATACTGCATACAGTATTACAATCATTGTAAATCTAGTAATTTACTCACACATCAATGCATACCGAAATGGGATAATATTGAAACACTCCTTCTGGCTGTTTAGCTTTTTTTGTCGGGCAGTGTATGTATCTCCATAATTTTTGAAAAATATGTGCTTTTTATTGAAATAAGATTAGCTTTTTACGCTTAAGGCTACACAATAGGAATATTAAACATTGTAAATTGTGTTCAAACATACGCAAAAATGTATCTATATATATATATATAAAATAAGAGTTTTGTCTGTACATTGCTCAGAATTTAAAAAAGGATGTTATTTCTGTATCAGTCGTGTCCATAGTAACAAGGAAATGCACTTTTTCATTTTCCGTAAAATCTGTCTGTCTGTCTGTCTGTTTGTCTGTCTGTCTGTCTGTCTGTATGTACACGCATCACGAGAAAACGGCTGGAGATAATTTAATGAAAATCGGTATGCATAGTCGGAAAATAAGTCGCTACAATCTAGGCTATAAATAATTTTATTCACGCTGAGTGAAATGGTAGTTTAGAGGAAGGCCTAAAATTTAATTCTCAAATATTTATATTATTATTGCCGTACCTTAGTGAAAATCGGTATGTGAAGTCGGGGAATAAATTGCTATAATTTATGCCATAAATAATTGTATTCACGCTGAAGAAAATGGTAGTTTAGGGGAAGGCCTAAAATTTAATTCTCAAATATTTATGTTATTAGTGGTCATATCTTAATAAAAATCGGTATGCAAGGTCGGGGAATAAATCGCTATAATCTAGGCTATAAATAATTTTATTCACGATGAGATACATGGTAATTTAGGGGAAGGCCTAAAATTTAATTCTCAAATATTTATGTTATTAGTGGTCGTATCGATTACATAACTACAGTTATGTGTAGTTTTAAATTTCCGATCATTTATGTCTTATACATTGTTACCGTACCGGCTATGATCACAGAGATATTCATGAATTTGGATTTTTGTTACTAGGTCCAAATCAGCGCCGAGTCACGAGAGAATGGGTAAACAGAATTTAATGAAAATCGGTATGTGAAGCCGGAGAATAAGGACCTACAGTCTACGCTATAAATAATTTTATAAGACGACCTGATATCACAGAGTCGAAAGAAAACTAAATGTGAAGACCTACAATATAGGAAGCTCATAAAATTGATCAACAATAGCATTACATTGACCATTGTTTGTGATGTGCTTTGTGTCTTCTGTTGCCACTCATTTACGATAGACAGGATTACTGCTGCGTACCGAGTATTTTTTTAAATTTGCCTTACGTCGCACCGACACAGATAGATCTTATGTTGACGATGGAATAGGATAGGGCAAGGAGTGTGAAGGAAGTGGCCTTGGGCTTAGTTAGGATACAGCCCCAGCATTTGCCTGGTGTGAAAATGGGAAACCACGGAATACCATCTTCAGGGCTGCCGACAGTGGGGTTCGAATCTATTATCTCCCGGATGTAAGCTCACAGCTGCGTGCCCCTAACTACACGGCCAACTCGCCCGGTCGTACCGAGTATAACGGCCTGCCTGAATATTGGTGGGAAGTAGCTGGAGAGTTCGATACCTTCTTTAGCATGCCATTCCATTGGTTCATACATTTTCTGATACTACTTGTACGTAACACACTGGTTCATTCATCATAGCATTCGAGCTATTCAACCCCTACTCTGAGAAACTGATTGGAATGAGCAGAGTGCATATTTAACGGAATAATGCCAGATGAGTTTTCGCGACTGTCTGCGGTTTGGTCATTCCAGCTCTGGAACTTTGGACTGTTAGATCGGCACCGTAGTACTGTTCGTTAAAAGTGAGAAAAGTGCGGTTTTTCATTTGATCGAGTATTTTATATGATATTGTTTTTAATCGCTACTTTCTTACTGGCATTTGTGTAATGACCTATGTTGACTTCAGTTAGGAAAACCACAAGGTCAGTCTCTGAGAATCCAATCCCGTAGCGAAGCACGGGTACATCAGCTAGTAATTACATAAAATTCGCTCCCTAATAATGACATACTGGGAAAGTAATTATTGGCATGCTGACACAATGTGAACAGTCGCCATAATGTATGCTAAACTCACTCTCACAAAAGGAGCAATATGCTTTATATATTGATGGGTAACATTTACAAGATCAGTCCCTGATTATCTTTCTTCCCACCTTTCGTGCTAAACACAAGTGTTTTCACTTCTTTTTGGAGGAATTTTGTGTCCATCGATATTGCATTATTATTCAAGTTAAAGCAAATCCAAGAACGACATACAACGAAGGCTGTATGAGAACAAAATCAAATTACAAACAAAACAAGGTAACGCTGGAACGCTGATTGGAGCGTTAAGCGGAAGCGGAATTTTTTGTCACCGATACGAATCGATGCAATCATGCTATAGATATTACATCGCAGTGTAGATGATACAATGTTCGTCCAGAAACGAGGTTTTTAAAATGCGTGGCATGTTGAATAGTCAATCCAGTGTCCTTTTCTGGAATACCAGAGAACGAGCTCCTGGATTAAATCGAAACGGGAGATGGGGAAAGGCTTAAAAATTCAGATGAATACGACAGTTACCGTACGATACGGGCAATATAATACCTGTAAATAAGAACTTCATGGTCATTATAATAGATGTTCCCTGCCAAGACAAGCAGCCTCTAAACAGAACATCACACTGCAACTATATTCGTACACAAAGAGGATTGCAACGAACAGTGCTGAGTGTAGTAACATACAGTACAGAACGAACGAAAATGGAGAGAATCACCCTCCACCCTCAAAACTTTTACAACGGAACTAGACATTCTTCGAGGTGTTTGGTGTTTTGCGACGTGCTGTACAGAGAGTGAATGTACATAATTTCCAAAATTTCTGTAACCATATACAACATTTTCCCTATTTGAGATAAGAGAAAAAAGTCTTAAGAATAAATAGATAGATAGATAGATAGATAGATAGATAAATAGATAGATAGATAGATAGATAGATAGATAGATAGATAGATAGATAGTCGATAGATAGATGCAGGGGCGCTAGCTTGAAGAACGATAACGAGGGACCCAAACAAGCCAGGATTCTATCGACTTTCCTAGACATGGTTTGCAGTTTCTTGCGGAGGTTCTTCGCCGTCACCCCCACTATCTTGTTAATAGCGGAAATAAGAAAAACAAAACACAAAATCCCTTTGCCAAGTAGCCCCGAACGGCCATGGCCTACCAAGCGATCGCTGCTCAGTGTGAAGGCCTGCAGATTATGAGGTGTCGTGTGGTTAGCACGACGAAATCTCTCGACCGTTGTTGCTGGCTTTCTAAACCGGGGCGGCTATCTCATCGTCAGATGGCTCCTTAATTGTAATCGCGTAGGGTAAGTGTACTTCGAACGAGACCTCAGATTTAGGTAAAAATACTTGACCTAGTCGGGAATCGAACCCGAGTCCTCAGAGTAAGAGGCAGGCACGCTACCCCTACACCGCGGGACCGGCAATTGTGGAAATAAACATACAGTAAATACAGCCTTTTCCATTTGCTTTATAATTATTGCACATTGCAGCATTGAAATGGTATGGTAAAATATGGACTTTTTTCTCGTAAACAAAATTCACCGCCTCTGTGGTGTAGTGGTTAGTGTGATTAGCTGCCACCCCCGGAGGCCCGGGTTCGATTCCCGACTCTGCCAAGAAATTTGAAAAGTGGTACGAGGGCTGGAACGTAGTTCACTCAGCCTCGGGCTCTATTCCCACCTCAGCCATCCTGGAAGTGGTTTCCCGTGGTTTCCCACTTCTGCTCCAGCCAAATGCCGGGATGGCACCTAACTTAAGGCCACAGCCGCTTCCTTCCCTCTTCCTTGTCTATCCCTTCCAATCTTCCCATCCCCAGTAAGGCCCCTGTTCAGCATAGCAGGTTAGGCCGCCTGGGGGAGGTACTGTTCATCGTCACTAGTTGTATCCTCCGACCCAATGTCTCACGCTCCAGGACACTGCCCTTGAGGCGGTAGAGGTGGGATCCCTCGCTGAGTCCGAGGAAAAAACCCAACCCCGGGTGGTAAACAGATTAAGAAAGAAAGGAAGAAAGAAAGAAAGAAAGAAAGAATACGAAATGGTTTTGTGCTTAGAAGTCATTGTTGATCGCGGGTAGTTTATTCTTCTCAGATTCGAAGATGACCTTTTTGTTGTAGAATTTGACATAGGGATCTTTCACAGTAGTCGAACGAATTTCAACAAATCTGGAAGCGTGGTCTTCATTTACTTATTTCCCTAGTTTTAGTGAGGGAGATGGGAGAACACCGCCCATATGTTTTCAGGGATAGGCGAAGGGAGCTGGGCCCGATAGATTTCACGCCCCTAGATAGACAGATAAGATAATATTGCAAAAAATACGAGTAGAGTTATGTAATCATCCGAACTGATTCTACTGTAAAGGATAAATTTTAGCATAAAATCCTATTTTAATCCTCAGATATTAGAGTCTCAATAAAGTTCTCGGATCACAGTACGGTATACAAACGCAGACATACTAGTATTCACTCCATTGTTCTAATACAAGAGACCAGACTGATTTATTGGTGTGACCTATTCATTTTGATTTGCGGAGGTTGCCACAAACTGGATACATCTAAAGGTGATTTATGCTAGGTTCAGTAGTGACTCTTTTTTAAATGTTTGATTACAGAGACAGCTTCATGACTGGTCAGTCAACAGCTCGCTGAACTATAGAAACTAAATCAGACTAATGCAGTGAAACTGTTCTCTTTGTCAAATGGTCCTCTTTCTCTTCGTGCTTTGGCTACATTATGAGGAGAAAGCATAATGGCTAAAATCATCAGCTTTTATATTAAGCATATCTCATTCAAAACTTCGGATAGAATCGAATCGGCGGTAAACTGGTAGAGAAATTTGCTGTTTCCATTTACGGCAACCTATCGATTAAGACCATTAAGACATTTTAAGAATAACAAATAGCATTGTCATTGTTCAGTCTTTCCATGAAGCAGTAAAAGGTAACACAATGCCAACAAAATTACAGTTTTCAATTGTCATGAGGACTGTTGTGATTTTCACCCTTCGTACATGGATGAAATATAGCCTACATATGGGACATTCTGATATCCAGTGCCTATTGTTTGACGCTAATATTTCACTTCAGATACTAACAGGTACTAAATATAAGAGACCGAGCGAGTGGCCGCGTGGTCTGGGGCACGTAGCTTTCAACTTGCATTCGGGAGAGAGTGGGTTCGCATCCCACTGTCGGCAGCCTGAAGATGTTTTTCCGTGGGTTCCCATTTCCACACTGGGAAAATGCTTGGGCTGTACCTTAATTGAGGCTACAACTGCTTCCTTACCGTTCCTAGCCCCTTCCTATCCCATGATCGCCATAATACCTACGTCTGTCGGCGCGACGCAAAGAAAATTCTAAAAATATATAGGAGAGGCGCCTCAGTGTAATGTGTAAGAAAATAAAACAGAAGACTCTTTATTTTGAAAATGATTTCCATCTAGATAAGCACTGCCGTGAGCATCAAATTCATAACGCACTGTGGTTGGATACATTCCAGTGTATCACAATCATGACATGTTTAGATGGAATATGGAGGAGAATGGTTAAGGCTAGGGTAGCCACTACAAAAGATGACAGAATCTGGAAATACTGATCAGCAAGTAAGAACACCAAGTTACATTTGATCTAGTCCGTTAACTTCCCCATTGCAATCCCCCCGTGGGAAAGGGTGGTAGAATAATACCCACGGTATCCCCTCCTTGTAGTAAAAGGCGATAAAATGGGCCTAAGGGGCTCTCAAGTTCGGAGCTTGGGTTGACGACCACGGGACCCCTATCTGAGTCCTGACATTGCATCCACTTACTTGTGACAGGCTCCTCACTTTCAACTATCCTGTCTGACTCCCTTGGTCAACTCTTGCTCTTTTCCAACCACGCCGGTATTAGGTATCGAGGCCTAAGGAGTCTTTCATTTTCACGCCCTTCGTGGCCCTTATCTTCCTTTGGCCGATACATTCATTTTTCGAAATGTCTAACCCCTTCATATTTTTCTCTCTGTTTAGTGTTAATAGAGGATAGTTGCCCAGTTGTACTTCTCATCAAACAATAATTATCATCAGTGAACAAGCAAATAGGAAGAAGATTGAGAGTTTTGAGATGAGGGTGTTCCGCCGTATTCTCCGCATCTTTCGGACTGAGTATAGAACGAAAGTGTCTGCACTAGAGGAGTTGCAACTGACAAAGACTCCTTCAGCGAATCGATGAGGCCTACCTCAGATTCTTCCGAAATGTCGCCAGAAGTACTGGCAACTGGTACCATAGAGAAGATTGTAGTGGAGGGAAAAGTTAACGGAGAGAGACCCTAAGGGAGGCATCCAATAGGGTGGGTGGACAAGCTACAGTCCCTGATACGGATACCTCTGCATGAAGCTACCTACACGATGTAAATCAGCTAGCGTCAACTCAGACCGAAACAACTTCGGAGCCAGTTTGCTCCCCGCTGTTGAGGAACAAGAGCAGTGTAACGAGCATGGAGGGGAATGGCATGATGTAATACGTGATGAAGGCCAGTGGCGATGCACGTTACTCTCACACCACGCGACTTTTAAGCCTTTATTTTCATGCAATAAATCCACATATCTCAAAACTTCAGTTATTTAATCATGAAAATGTATTTATTCAAGACATATTGCACATTGCTGTATTTTTCCTTTCTTCTTCGCCTTCTTTTTCTACCGCTTTTACCACACCTGTGGGGTCATGGACGCGAACTGCGTCGCACATGTGGATATGACCCTATTTTACGGCCGGATGCCCTTCCTGACGCCAACTCTATATGGAGGGATGTAATCACTGTGTTTCTGTGGTGGTTGGTAGTGTAGTATGTTGTCTGAATATGAAGAGGAGAGTGTTGGGACGGACAAAACACCCAGTCCCCTATCCAGAAGAATTAATCAGAAGCGATTGAAAACCCCGATCCGGCTGGGAATCGCACCCGGGACCCTCTGAACCAAAGGCCAGTACGCTGGTCATTCAGCCAATGAGTCGGACAATGCTGTACTTTTCCTTTGTCGATGAATAATTGTTTTGCCCTGTTATACTCTATAATCTGTGTCCTGTTCGTTCCACATGATCCATGCTTCAAATTATTATTACTATTATTGTACCCAACACAACATTATTATTTATTGCTGTTATTCATGTGGTAACATTATCTCCGTGCGGTTACTGCAAGTACCGCCACGGTATGCAACCCGCGTGTCAGCTGCTCACATCTCGCGAAGCGGCCAGCTGTCCCGAGCGGAGCAAGCAACGCCTGCTCCCTAGAGCAACTACTTGATGAGATTTGATGTAGATTGTCAGACCTGGTATAATCAGAAGTGTTATCATATGAGCCACCATCAAGCCCTGTTAAGGGCTAAGGATTCTGTAGGATAATTAAAAAACAGGAAGGAGCAGCTTATAGTCACATGGACAGGCTATTCAAATGGCAGAAATGAGCAGTTAGATTCAAGCTTGGAGTGAGACTGAAAGAATCACGAAGGCTGCGAGGCGAAATCAAATTAAACGCACCCGAATCGAATGACTCGCTCCATCGCACGCTCATCAATGAGCGGTCGGGGTGACGGGGAGGTATACCATCGTTCTCCGCTACAGTTCACAGTTTGAAGGTGTGAACAGTGAGCAAATATAGCAGCCATTCCGGACCCATCTAAAGAGGATCAAATTGCTGTGATTCAACCTGGACATAGCACGTCGTATATTTCTAGCTGATGTCTCTTAACTAATGGGCCTTTAACATTTCAACTTCTGAGGGGTGCTGACCTTCTGAGCCCAAGTTAACGGAATTGATTCCCGGCTCAGTTCAATGGTGTATATAAAGGTGCTCTGAAGTACGCCAGCCTCATCGTCGAGTCGGAAGATTTATTGGCACGTAAATGAACTCTTATGGGACATAAATTGGGCACTGCGGCATCACCGAAAGTCGTAAGAGAATAATAATAATAATAATAATAATAATAATAATAATAATAATAATAATAATAATAATATGACCTCAGCAACAGTGTCATTTTAATTTGACGTCATCTGGCTGATTGCTCGTCAATTTCGACGTTGTTCCGTTTTACGCTACGCCTACTAGATGGCAGAATATACCGAATCTCTCTTGGACGTCTATGGCTCAGTTTTAATGAATTTTGTCGGGCAAACACCAAATGTGTCACCAGAGATCTTTTACTTGCCTACATTGCTCTACATGGAGTATCGAATGGTTTTTAGGCATTTTTCACCCTTCGAAAATCCGATTACCTCTGCCGGGTTTGAACCCGCTATCTTGAGATTCGTAGGCGGATACTCTAGCAGTGATCTGCAGAGGAAGCTGTAAGAGTAGTTAGTAGGATCTAAAGCCAATAACTTTATTATTTATTTATTTATTTATTTATTTATTTATTATTCGTTAATCGGCCAACTAGGGACCACGATAAGTTTCATTCTACATTCTGGCGTTTACTCAGGTTTTGATTGATCCAGTAGGTTTCCATGAGCTCGCTGTGTCGATAACGGTGATGATCCGATCACTTTGCACCAGTTATCCACTTCGCATCCCGGAAAGTCACAAAAGTCACGATGCTTGTTCTGAAATGGTCTTTCTTGACGTTGACGTACTAGGGAATTGTTGCTTTTAGTTTTGAGTCAAAATTATTACAAGTGCGTTTTGTCTTTCGAGAGTCGTCCAATGACGCTTCTCGCGGATGACATAGCAATAATGACAGAAGCGAGCTTTGCGTTTGCGCATTGTATCCGTGGTCTTCTCGATCTCAGAGTAGATTTCTTGTCTGGATTTTCTTACGATAAGTACATACCGTTTTTGTAGTTTGGGCCAAGAATGTTGTGGAGAATCTCCCTCTCTTTTTTGCTCTAAGCGAGCGCACATTTCTGAGAGAGGATTAGGCATTCTGACGCATAGAGAGATATCGGTTTGACGATAGTGTTATAATGGCGAATTTTGGTAGTTATAAAAGCACCTTTTGTTATACTTAGTACAGTTATTAAGTTCTGAGACTGACCGAAAGATGGCGCTGTGGTGCACTATAGCGCATAGGTGGCGCCATGGTATGGTACCATGTCAGATAGTCTCTCGTCCCTGCAAGAGACAGTTGAGTGCATGCACTGGAAGCAGACGTACGGTCGTTGTTGTGACGATGGTTTTAATGCGCCTGTCAGACCTTGACATGTCAGTTTGAGAAACGGCAAACATCAAGTTCTGCCAAAAATTAGGCAAAACCGCTGCCGAAACGTTTGAAATGATGCAGCAGGTTTACGGTGAGGCCGCATTGAGTCGCAGTGTTGTGTTTAGGTGGCAGTGACGTTTTGTGCAAGGATGGGGCAGTTTGGAAGATGATGTGCGTACTGGTCGGCCACAAACAGTTCGAACGGAACGCAAGATCCAAGAAGTTGCAACGTTGGTGCGTGCTAACCGCTCACAATCGGTAGACGATCTCACAGCACCAATAGGTGTCACCCATGGTACTTGCCACAAAATTCTGACGGATGACATTAACATGTTTCGCGTTACCCAGCACAGTGTGCTACGAATCCTGTCGCAAGACCAAAGTGATGATCGCATGACGATTGTGGTGACCTTATCAGTAGTGCTGACGATAATGCGGCGTTTCTCAACCGGATAATAACTGGAGACCAAACATGGCGTTTCCTTTACGATCCGCAACTGAAACGACAATCCGCCACCTGGAAAACGCCATCATCACCACGGCAGAAAAAACACGACAAGACAGGTAAAAAGGCAAGGTGATGCTGGAACTGTTTTCTGATACAAATGGAATCGTTCACATGGAATTACTCCCAGACGGTGCAACAGTAAACAAACCCCGCTACAAGGAGATCCTTGGCCGTTGACGCGATGCAATTCGTCGTAAGCGACCTGGGCTTTGGCGTACAAAGAATTGGCTGTTGCTACACGACAACGCCCCTGCACATCGCTTTGTCCTTGTCCAAGAGGAACTTGCAAGGAAACAGATGAGAGTTTTGCCACACCCTCCGTGCTCACCTGATCTCGCACCATGCGACTTTTTCTGTTTCTTCGCCTGAAAGCACTCCTACGCGAGCGCAGATTTCAATCGTCCGAAGAGGTCATGCCGGCCACAGGGGAACCCATATGGGACCTTCCTGCCAACTGCTTGCGGCGGTGCTTCCAGCAGCTGTACCAACGTTGGCAAACGTGCATAACGGCCAACGGCGACTATTTTGAGGGTGGATGTGATTCTGTGTACCTACACCGTGTACGCCGTGTAATGCGGCATCGTGTGCAACATACAGAGTCGTGCGGATGCCAATCCTCCAGGCGTCAAATCTCAGAACTTATTGACTGTACTATGTATATATTTCGGGTGGTTCGGAAAGCCACCTCCATTTTGTTTATGCTCTGGACGCTAAGACCTCTGTATCTAGGCCGTTTGATTGGATCAATTCAACAAAGTATTTAAAACTTATGCACACGGTTTATTGTTCCATATTTGGTGTCCAGTTGGGTCGTGTTTTCTTCGATGTTTGACATTACTTCCGACTTTTCAAAGGATATCTGCAAGCCTGTTTGTTCTGCTACCTCTTTCAGCATATTCATTTCTTCTATTGTTTGAAAATTTTCTGTCATTATTGCTATATCATCCGCAAAAGCTAAGCAGTTAATTTCTACTCCATTTTTCTTCGTCCCAATTTTAAAGGTATGAACAAGTTTCTACCTTGTAGGATCTGACGCCACTCCTGTTCTCCAGTACGCAGTTGTACAAGAGTGGTGATAGTCCATCTCCCTGCCTAACAGAGTAGCATCCTTGGAATTTTACTTGAAGGTAGCATTAGTAAGTGATGCTCGTATTACCGCTAGCAGTTTTTCGTCGACTCCAATTTCTGCAACTATTTGAAGCAACACATCGCGACCAATGGAGTCGTATGCCTTTCTGAAGTGTGCAAAGGTGCAACGAATGTCCGGTCTCTCAACATATGATATATTATTACCGTTTTAAGATTGTGAGTCTGCTCTGCTGTTGATCGGCCTTTTCGAAAACCTCCTTGGTATTCCCCAAGAGAGCGCTCAACTTGCTGTTCCGGTCGTTCTGTGATGGATAACGATAGAATCGTGTTTGTACTGGGAGTAATTAGACACCACGGTAGTTATTTACATTTCCTTTCTTATGTAAAGGGTGGATTAAGGCTACCTTCCAGTCATCCGGTAGTTTTTCTTTCTCCCATATGTCAATGATAGTCTTATGCAAGAAGTCTATTTCTTCTTCCGGGGCGTATTTCCGTAGTCCCGCTGTCATGGAGTCTACACCGAGGACCTTATTGTTTTTCATTCTCCCTATATGACGTTTGAACCCATCGCGATCCGGGTGGGAAGACTGCAGGTTTTGGCATTATGATTTGTTGGTTTTGATGGGGTTAACTGGTTTTTCACTATTTATAAATTTGTCGAAGTATTCGACAAGCAATTCACAGTTTTCATCATTTGTTAAAGTTCCATATTTCCTTTGAAAGCAGAGGGAGGAAGGCTTGTACCCTTGTATCTTATTTTTAAAACCCCTATAGTATTCTCGGGACTTACTTCGCTGCAAGTCTTGCTCAGTCTTGTTCATTCGGTCTTTTTCGTACTTGCGTTTCTCACTCCGTGTTATCTTCGCCGTTTGAGCCCGCCGTTTTCTAGATGTTTCAATCTTCCTCTCTTTCGAATGTGTAGTACGTTTTCCAGGTACGTAGACGATCCATCAAGGCTTCTTCGCAACTTTCGTTCCACCAGCCAGCCATGTTGCTCCACCCTTTTTAAACCTCTGATACTTCTTTTGCAGCTTGAACCATTTGCCTGTCTGTACTGTTAAAGTCCACGTCCACTGGCCGTGCAAGTTCTTTGCATTTTTTTTCTCTTTTTCACTTAGTTTCTTTGTGTCGAAGCGGGTTAATACAGGTTGGTTCTTTTTTTTTGTTGTTTAAAGGGATAGGTATGAATTTAACTACTGAGACATAATGGTCTGAATCTATGTTTATCCACTTTTTGACTAGGGCGTTCATTATTTCGGGACTGTACCTTCGAGATATTTTTTTTGGATAGTGGCATTACGTCGCACCGACATAGATAGGTCTTATGGCGACGATGAGATAGGAAAGGCCTAGGAGTTGGAAGGAATCGGCCGTGGCCTTAATTAAGGTACTGCTCCAGCATTTGCATGGTGTGAAAATGGGAAACCAGGGAAAACCATCTTCAGGGCTGCCGACAGTGGGATTCGAACCCACTATCTCCCAGATGCAAGCCCACAGCCGCGCCGCCCTAACCGCAGGCCAACTCGCCCGGTCCTTTGAGATATTGCGACATGGTTTAGTTGGAATTCTCCCATTGCTATGTTTGGTGATCGCCATGTAGTATGTTTCCTGGGAAAATGTCAAAAGTGGGTGGACGTCATCTGGAGATTATGATTTTCACATAATTCAACAAGACGTTTTCCATTCTCGTTGGTTCTCTTGTGAGCCGAGTATCGCCCAATGACCTGTCTGTATTTCCTTACCCGTGCTAGTAGTGCGTTGAAATCACCCGTTAAGATCTTGACATGATGTCTTGGAATTTTTGCGATTCTGGTATCGAGGGTGTTCCAAAATCTATCTGTATTCTTAGAATCTTCTTGGATTATTATTATTATTATTATTATTATTATTATTATTATTATTATTATTTAATAAATTAATTAGGAACAGTTTTATAGATGTCAGATTGTCGGAGACAAAAGCTATCGTATTCAGATACTTCAAAATATCACTGATCTCATCCGCGTTGAAACCTGCTATACTTGAAACAGAAGACAAACGACTAACAGGCTCGACCATCCAGAAACATACAATATTTTTATTTCGAAAATTCTCCCTTCTTAGGCCTCCCGTGGGAATTTTCGGTGGTCATGTACTTCTGCACCCTCCCAGGACAGACACTTCTTCGTGCAGCTCCCTAGGTCTGCTAGTTCTTGAGATAATTTTGGTTATACTGAGGGACTGGCAGTTATGTGCATATGAGATTATAATAATAATTATTAATATAGCTCTAAATACCAGAAGTTTCTAGTATGCTGACGCCCTTACTCTGGCATCACAGAATGTTCACTTTGAAACAGTGGGGAGAATTTGACTACTACGCTCGAAGCTATTATTGTGCAAACCAACTGAGACCTGACCCTGCTAAGGTACGGAACAAGGAAACCCATCATAGGCTGAAATAAATATGGTCAAATATTAAACTGCAAAGCTATTGCACTCCATAATACTTGGCATTCACTCTAGGAAGGGCTCTCACATTCAAGAAACACTGTGCGAACTGCAAGTTGAGAAAACTCGTTGTATCATAATAGGGTTGTCACCTACAAACTGTTAGAATTTCAGAACTAGCACTCTATTATTTTACCGCAGAGTATGTCTGTCCTGCCAAGCAGGTGGGCGTAGCTCTGAACGAAAGCTGCAGGTTAATAATAGGTTGTTTAAAGTCGACTCCAGTCGGAAGACTTTAGCATCTCGCAGGAATAGCACCATCCTGTGTTCGAAGAGAAGTGGCTGAAAACAAGGAGTGGTCCAAAGTCAAATAAGAAAGTACTCATACACTTAATGGACCTCCTGTGGAGAGACTTATGTCCAGGAAGAATTTCCTCCGAACATCAAAAGAATTAAAATCCGGGTTTAGCTACAGCTGTGGAAGACGATGTTCCCTCCATTCTCAGGATGAACGATAGAAGGAGAAACCTAATTACCTGGTCATAATGAGAGTTGGATGGTTTATAAATCTCAAAAACAGGTCGAGATCAGGAGTGGGTAGGTCCAAGTTCAGTTGGGCGAGGTGGAGCTACATCAACGCCATCAGGATCAAGTGTGAATATGAAGAAGATCAAAACCGTCAAGCTCATGCTCCAGTGTTCTCTGTTTTCTTCTTCTTGCACAGAGGACGATCTTCTTCGAGCCATCCAGGACGCACTGGATGTGACCAAGTTTGTGTTAAGATCTATGTTAACTACATTACGTTTCTAACATGAGAATAAAAATTATTATTATTAGGTGGTGCCAGCGGCTTCGTCCGTATTTAGTAATTCCACCGCGTTAGATATTTTTAAACCATTCATTTAAAAGCAAAATAAATATTTCTTAATATACATCGTTTTCACGTTTAATATTGATCGTTTTCTATCATTTTAATATTACACCCCTTTTCCTCCTCCGCCCGTAGGGGTGTCTTACCCCATAGTTTCCTTTCAAAAACAGTGAGTCATATGTGAATCATGTTTGGTTGAGAGCTATGTTCGGACATACACACGGATATCCATAATCTCGGTCATTTTTTACATTAATTTTCACCCTTTCTGACCCCCATACCCACTGGGAATGATCTTTGACTTAAAGGGCGTCGAGAGTGTCACAGTTCATCTCAGATACCCAACTAAATATGGATTCGCCACTAATATAGGTCATTTTCATATTTTTACATTTCACCCCTTTCGCTTTGGGGTGCTAGGGTTTTCTTGCCGCTACAGTAATTATTCCAGATAGTAAATTATATGTGTGTGTCACGTTTAGTTGAGAGCTATGCTGGAACATACGCACATTCTCCCGTAATATCTGTCATTCTTTCACTCCGTATGTCATTATGTATAGAAGATGAAAGAAGAAGATTAGAAACCCATCATAATCTTCACATACTGTTGGTTAGGCAACCTGCTTGTCTTGCGGTTTGCTAGCCTTCACCTTTCGCACCCCCTATGCCGAATTACCGATCATATTTCGTTCAAACCACTTCCTAAACCCTTTCAGGAATAATAAGAATAAAGGTGAAATTTTCATTGAAATCGGCCGAGTAGATTTTGGGTTTGTAAAGGATACAAAGAAACATTCATTTTTACATATTATAGATATTATTATTATTATTATTATTATTATTATTATTATTATTATTATTATTATTATTAGTAGTAGTAGTATTCATGGAAGCGATTATATTTCACAGTCACAGTAATTCTATCCTGGATGCACACTCGACAGTAGCCTGCACGCAACCGGAACATTGTTCCACATAAATAGCAGTTGCTAGGCTAGGGAAGCAGAACATAAACAGTATTTCACTGTGACTGCCGCTAGGGAGCTTGAGAATTTACTGCTGCTGCAGCAGGCATTACACGGCATTTAAGCATTTAGAAAAAAGAAATATATTTTTGTCACGATGATATCCTCTGCACGTTCAAGGCTAGATACACAACATTCCTAACCAAGCTCACTAAATTTTTCTTTCTAATACGTTCTGAATGTTCTGAATTTGCTTTCCGTTGAAGTATTTTTATGAACTTAGGAAAACGATGATGGTCAACTCCACATATTTTCTGTACGTGCTGAAATTGTCTGAAAATAACCTATGTTGCTGTATGATCTCTGGTGTTGTGAGAAAGGGTGTAATTTGCGACTTAGACGGCTCTAGAATTACTGATTAATTTGGTTTCCGTTTAGGCTGTCTATGGAGGACGCGGTTTAAACTCTCTTGGGCTTTTCTTAGGGCCCTGTATGCTTTCATTTAACAATTCTTTCTTGATTTCATAGGCTTGCTGAAAGTGGTGTGGTTGCTGTTAGATATTCTAAGGAAGTTGTAGATCTTAGGAGGTTTCTACATATGAGTCGTCTATTTGCAAAGCCGGCCATACACAAAAAAATTGAAATCCACTTTTTGTGGTGAATGTGTTCTCTATCCACTTTTACACAAGACGACAAACTATTAGCTGCAAACTCGGTTTCTAAGCAATTTATATTCTTCATCGGTATTTGGAGTTGGGAAAAAGCTGTTGAATCTCTACTGAGTAAACATTTTGGGACTCAGTGGTGAAATGTAGAAGTGCTGAAGTTTTACAAAGAACTCATTGATAATAACAACCTTCCACAAAACAACTCAGAAGATGTGGAAGATGCATGTGAGCACAGTGTAGACAATAACATTAATGAATGTTTAATTCTGGTTCATTGTGTGTAAAGACATTGTCTTTTTACAGTGTATTGATTTCTTTTTAGTTAACTTTTAAATAAAGAATGTTTTGTACAGTTTCATTCGTTTGGTGTGTAAACCCGATCATCTCCAAATTTGAAATTGAAATATTCCAAATAATTATACAAATGAAACATTGGTATTCTGTAACATTCATAACAATGCCATTTATAACCAATTAAGCAAATAAAATAATTCTTAATCTCGTTGTTTAGAATTTAGACGTTTTTTCAGTTTCCTGGAAAATTTAATCATTTCGAGGTGGTCGGTTTTGCAAGTAGATGACTCATGTACGGTAGAACTCGGTTATAAAGACATTCAAGGGACCTGAAAAACAGTGCCGTTACAAACGAATGTCCTAGTAACCAAGATTCGTATTGTCAGTCTAGTGATATGGAAACTGGAAAATACAATAACAAAAACTCAATTAGGCTTTATTCACGTCGCTCCATTCAGGTTTTCGTAGAAGCTTAATTCTGTTCAAGTGCAGCAATAATTTTATCCTTCCTCTTCCAAATCGTTTGGACTGTGAAATTAACAAGGACAAACTTACGACACACGTCAGCTTTTTTAATTCCATTCTGAATTTGTTGAATCCCTTCAACTTTTTTTCCAACGTTGAAACTTTTCTTTTAACAGTCATACTGCGTAAAAATGCTTGCACTTAGACGAAATGTCCAGTTGAAACTGACCGCACGCAGGCACCGTTAATACCGCAAGACTTCGGGCGGGTTACAACGGGGTGGGCGGGGAATCTGCCTGCATTACCGAGGTGTATGGCTAAAGGAGACAGGAAAAAAATTTAACAGGTTGCCAAATTTCAACAAAAATGTTTCTTAAAATACGTTGGTTCTTAGAAAATCTCATTACGAACTTAGGTTGAAAACTACATTATATGCAAGGTAGAGACGCATATACGTTTGTTATATTAAGCAAGGCTGAAAAATACATTTCTTATGAGCAATATGTCCGTACCACAGAAAAAATGACGTTATAGACAAGTTGTCTCTGAAACTGATGTCGTTATGACGAAGTTAAACTGTAATTATTACAATAATTATTTATATTCTAGGGAAGCTGTAGTCTTTATGAGCTTTCTATGCAGATTTATTTATTTATTTATTTATTTATTTATTTATTTATTTATTTATTTATTTATTTATTTATTTATTTATTCACAAAGCACAAGATACAACTACACTGAGCGTATTTCTCTTGTACTCTCAATAGACTAATTAAGAAATGTAAACGTTCGTAATAAAACACCTAACGAACATAACAAGTGAGTAACAAGCCTACTAGTAACAGCTGTCCCAATCGAAAACCGTGAATATATCCATGTTCATAGCCAAGTCGTCGTAGGTCAAGATGGCAGCATAACCACTTCAAGATATTACGACACCCCTCTGGAATATAATTTTACTTCATGTTGTATCAAACTCTTCAAACTGTATCAATATTGTTAAAGAGCGTTGCGAGACGAATTGGAAAGGATCGTTGGAGTACTGTGTGCTAAGTGTGGATAATGTGGAGAAAATTCTTGATTCTGTTGGAGCAGGAAAGAATGCGAAAGAGAAGAGTGAGATAAGATATTCCTAGCGTAATACCCATGTAAGATTCCGGGGAAGAAACTCAGGTCAGCTGCCTGTTGCTAAATGTGCAGCGATGACACATTTATTGCACTTAATACCTGCTTCATAGACAGCTTTCTAAGCTTGAGGATTCTGTTCCTTACAATTGTAACAAAGAAGGACACTGTTAATCCAGCTGGTTAATGCTGGAGGGAGAGGTTGTTGTACAAATCGGAGAACAGTAGTTCAAGAGAGATTGAATGATCGTGAAAGAGAAGGGACAACGAGCAGTGGTATCAGAGTTTCCTGTGAAATGGTAGAGAATGCCTAGTTATATCATAGCTTTGGCTCTTGCTTCTTGAATTTTTACTTGTATTTGCCGGGCTGAGTGGCTTAGACGGTTGAGGCGCTTGCTTTCTAATCCCAACTTGTCAAGTTCGATCCTGGCTATGTCCGGTGGTATTTGAATGGGCTCAAATACGTCAGTCTCGTGTCGGTAGATTTGCTGGCACTTCTGTGGGACTGAACTCCGGCACTTAGGCGTTCTCTAAAATTATAAAAGTAGTTAGTGGGACGTAAAGCCAATAACATTATTAATCTGGTATCGAATATTACATCTAAATCACGCTGTTGCATAACTACGGTGTATTTCAGTTCGACGGAGTTTCGTTTGATCTAGATTTTTATTCTGAAGTTGTTTAATGCATTTGGCGTAAGATGGACTTTGGGAGATTGTGTTGTGGATTTAGTACGTTAGTCTTTGATGATACAGTTTTTTCTAGTTGGCGGCAGAAGCTGAGAATTCTCTTATTCATGCATGTGGTTATATTTTCTCTATGTTAGTGAAGTTCTTCATTGTGTCTTTTATTGTACCCTTGTTGAAGTTTGACGGAGTGAGTGGCTAGAAACTCTGGCCTCCTGAGTCCAAATTGACAGGTTCGATCCTGGTTCACTCCGGTAGTATTTGAAGGTGCTCAAATACGTGAAACTCATTTCAGTGAATTCATTGGCACGTGAAAGAAATCATGCAGATCAGTAATTCAGCACTTCGTGGATGTAGATAGTGGGACGAAAAACTAATATTACTATACTTCTTTAACTTTGACTGCGCTTAGTATGTACCTCAAAATTTTGGAGACCATCGAAATCTAGTTTCCTTGGGGAGCTTTGTTTATCATATAAGTTACAACATTCTGATGCATTTAGTATTACACTGCAATCAATCATCGATGATCTACAAACGGGGGAGTTAGCCGTGCAGTTAGGGTCGCGCAGCTGTGAGCTTGCATTCGGAAGATAGTGAGTTCGAACCCCACTGTCGGTAGCCCTGAAGATGGTTTTCCGAGGTTTCCCATTTTCACACCAGGCAAATGCTGGGGCTGTGCCTTAATTAAGGCCACGGCCACTTCGTTCCCTCTCTTATGCTTTTCATATCCCATCTTCGCCATAAGACCTATCTATGTCGGTGCGACTTAAAGCAAACAGTAAAAAAAGACCTATCTGTAAAAAAAAATTAGGGCTGTCGTTCCGGTGTCAGATTCTTTATCAGTTGTTTACCTTTATATTCCTTAACTGATTTCAAAGGATTTCGAAATTTGTCAAGCATCTCCCTTGATACATTATTCCAATCCCTAATTTCTCTTCCTATAAATGAATATTTGCCCTAATTCATCCTCTTGGAATTCCAAGTTAATTTTCTAATTATGATCTTACCTATTTATAAAAGCTCCACTCAAGATTATTTATAGACAAATGTCATTCCAAGCCATTTCTCCACTGAAATCTTGAAACATTCCGCTTAGTCGAGCAGCTCGTCTCCTTACTTCCAAGTCTTCTCACGCCAAATTTTGCAGCATTTTTGTAACAGTACTCTTTTGTTGGAAATCACCCAGAACAAATTGTGGTGCTTTCCGTTGAATCTTTCCCAGTTCTTACAGAGTAAAACCTGCCCTTAGCGGAATCTTTTATGATCCGGAAAACTGTCCATATCGGGAAATTTTCCCGGTCCCGTGAATTATGATATTCATGTACGTTTACCTGTATTTACTGGAACCTGCCTGACGCGAAAACTGAAGGTAATTTTGAGAGAATAAGGGAAACACTATGTAAATTTCCTTCCTAATCCTCTTCAATACATTTGTATTCCAGATTGATCTAAGATGGCCGAACTCTCGAACAGTAATATCAGTGCAGAAGATCACAATGCAACTAATTGAGAAGCTGGGACAGAGGCGGCGTTATGAAACATCGAAGAGTTCGTTACTGATCACCTCCAAGAAAAGGAACAGAAATTGATGGCGATGAAGACGATGAACATGGTTTATGTAACGTGAAGTCCTACTCACATGCCCTATCAGATGTAAAGAACATTCAGTCTATTTCGCACCGGATGAGTTGGCCGTGTGGTTAGGGGCGCGCAGCTGTGAACTTGGATCCCGAAGATAGTGGGTTGGAACCCCACTGTCGGTAGCCCTGAAGATGGTTTTCCGTATTTCACATTGTCACACCAGGAAAATGCTGGGGACTGTATCTTAATTAAGGCCACGGTCGCTTCCTTCCCTCTACCACGTCTTTCCTATTCCATCGTCACCATAAGACATATCTGTGTTGGTGTGACGTAAAACAAACTGTAAAGAAAAAAGTAAAATAAAATAAAACTCTATTTCTCAAACGAAAAATGACGCGGAATTGTTTGGCATTATTTGCCGTGCCCGTATTTTAATTGAGAACCATGCTACCAGGGATAGTTGTGTCTAGCATACAATTGTGGATTACTGGAAGAAGTAAATGACAGTACTGTGCAGTATTGGTGTTTTTTCTGTAAAACATGCAATGTGCATTAAATAAGTGTATACATTGTACTAGTGTGAAATGTGAGGAGGTCCTAAGCAAGAACACATTTGTGTTAGAGCTGATGAACTAGTGTATATAAGTGTGATTAGAATATTTACTTGAGTATCTACTACCGCACACAATCATATACCGTAAGTATACTGTTGGATTATCTAACCGAGATATATACATATGATTTTTAGGTTATTTTTTAACCACCGCTATGAACCGGAATCCTATATGCAGCCGAAAAAATTTCTCGTCCTTCGGGTTTTCGCAGAGGACAGGTTTTACTGTGTTAAGTATTCCTAGTACGGTTGCCGTGCAATAGGAATATACTCTAACTGGAGTTTTACCAGTGACTTAAACGCCACCTCATTTACATCCTTACTATAACCCATAAATAGTGCCCACGCAAATACCACAGATTTTCAACTGAACATCCCAATGCGTCTCATCACTGGCACGATCAAATCTACTCCCTTACAGTGGTTACCAGTGTTAAGTCATATTCCTCCTCCAGATCTCAGATGCGAAGATGTTCTCCTAAGAGAATTCAACAAAATAAACAATCCAGAACTACCGATACGCTGTGATATCTGTGATGCAAATACTAATCGCCTGCGTTCAAGAAAGCCACCAACAAGAGATGGTATGAAATTAAGGAACAGCAACTACCAAACTACCGTTGAATGGCAGAAGAGACTCAGCGACAAATACTGTAATACCCAACAATGCCTACTGTGAAGAAGATACCACCACAAGGTTTCAAGCTTCATCGTAGACTATGGTAAACTCTGAACGAGATTCGAACCAACCACTGGAACTGTACAGCCTTCCACTACAAGTGGAACAGAATTTCAACGCCTGAGTGTGACTGCGATGTTACACAACAAACGGTCCAGCACATCATCACCGATTATAAGACAAGAAAGTATATTGGCAGTGCTAGTGACTTCGCTCTCTCGACTCCAGAAATTATAGATTACATCCAAAATTTCGATATACGTATATAGAAGTGTAGATCCTACTTAACATAGACACACTATCTCTAGCAATAAATAAATAAATAAATAAATAAATAAATAAATAAACAAATAAATAAATAAATAAATAAATAAATAAATAAATAAATAAATAAATAAATAAATAAATAAATAAATAAATAAATAAATAAATAAATAAATAAATAAATAAATAAATAAATAAATAAATAAATAAATAAATAAGTAAATAAATAAATAAATAAATAAATAAATAAATAAATAAATAAATAAATAAATAAATAAATAAATAAATAGTCTACTTAACATTGCAGTCGTTCAAGAATAGTTGATTTTTCCTCCTTTTAAACATGAAATAAAATGCTTTAAAACCTTCTAAACGAGATCTCCTCCACCCAAAGCCATTGGTTCACCCTTAGTTTGCCATGTTTGGTATTGGCAGCCTAATTCTTGGCCAGACAGTCGGAGGTAGTATCGACTACTGTCACATAGGGTAACAGGATTGGAATGCGTTTACCAGGGATCGACCTCTAAGCATAGTTTTCATCATAAATTATACCATGTGAACTGAATAAAAATGAAGTTTTGTAATGCGATTTATTACTCCGCAAGAATCTGCATTTTAGGGTTAAGGGATGTACATGGATTTAATTCAGGAATAACTATCAATCTCACTCTTGATGTAATGAAATTTTCTTTATTATCCCTCGGTAATTGTGGGTACACCGCTCCTTAAGCGCTCACCGGCTGCGTCTAATATCCGTGAAATTAGATCTGCTTTCCGCGCGTCAGCTGGGGCGAATATGAAAGAGATCTCCACAAGAACATCAAACATTGTAGAGGCTTCGGAATTATCACCATAACTTTGTATGTGTTCTAGTACGAGGCAAAACGAAGCGCTCAAGTGGTGAGATATAACTGTATGGGCCAAAAATTTTACGTACATTTAGCAAGGAGTTGTCGGTGACTGTAGCTACATTGATGATTTTTCACTTGTTTCCTGTTGTTGTTTATATGGGTACAGTGTTAGAATACGTGAAGATACAGGGTCTTCAGTATCGGATGATATGCTTGCCCCACGACAAGTGGGCGGTGGTGGGTGGGTGGATTGTTTCACCTGTATCTCTTTTTCTTTGTCGAGTACAATGAGCATACATGAAGGGCTACCCTAGTGAGAGACGGGTTGTTAACTCTCAAGGTTATTAGCCGTAATACTTAGTTATCAGCTACCAATAACATATGGAACGGACGCTGTCGGGTTGCCGCCATTGACATGTGGAACCTTCGTGCCCTTTGTCCATTCTTGCCATTGGTACTAGGCCTCCTTCGCCAGTTCCACCGTACCGAACTCTGTCTTCTCTACCTTTGCGGTCTTCACCGTAACCCTGGGAGGGTAATGAATTTATGTGTCATTTCCTACACAAAGGTTTCATCAAACCTTCTAAGCGAGAACTCTTCCACCCAAAGTCGTTGGTTTACCCTTTGGTATTAGCCGCGTGACTCTCGGCCAGACAGTCGGAGGTGTCACATTACGGTAACAGGATTGCTCCGGACTAGACTCTTCTTTATTATTATTATTATTATGATTATGATTATTATTATTATTATTATTATTATTATTATTATTATTATTATTATTATTATTATTATTATTATTATTATTATTATTAAGCGAGTTAGTTTAGTGATACGGGTTCTGTACTTGTAAGCTTGAATTCAAGAGATGATGGGGATCAAACCCCACCATCGGCAGCACTGAATAATATTCCATGGTTTCTCATTTCCTATTCTCATAACAGGCTCCATAATACTATGGTCGCTAACCTTTCAGTTCCTGTCCTTTCCAATCGTGCTGTCACTGAAAAGCTATTCATATTAGTGCGAAGTTACACCGTTAGCATGAATAACGCCTACATTCAAACGCGCATGAGAATCATAAAATATTCCTTAATATTAGGAGAGAAATTACGTAGATAAATAGTAACTTTTGATCAATTAATTTACGGTTCATTTAATTAATTCTATCAAGCGAGTTGGCCGTGCAGTTAGGGGCGCGCAAAGAGAATTCATTCAAAACTGATTTGACTGATTATTACTACAACTTCTTATTGGTAATATAATTATATTGTTGTCGAATAAATGTGTGACAACAACTAAATGTTCTGCAAAATTTGTGCATATTACTATCTCACAGCAAGAAGGTATAATTTTGTAACTAAAATATATTTTGGACCGGGCGAGTTGGCCGTGCGGTTAGGAGCGCGCAGGTGTGAGCTCGCATCCGGGAGATAGTGGGTTCGAACCCCACTGTCGGCAGCCCTGAAGATGGTTTTCCGTGGTTTCCCATTTTCACACCAGGCTGTACCTTAATTAAGGCCACGGCCGCTTCCTTCCCATTCCTAGGTCTTTCCTCTCCCATCGTCGCCATAAGACCTATCTGTGTCGGTGCGACGTAAAGCAACTAGCAAAAAAAATATTGGTATCAATTTTCATTGCTGTAATTATTTTTGAATAATTTGGCGGAGTTCTTTGCTGAGGAGCGTATCACGGCGTTGCGAGAGACGACAAGGCCAAGCATTGTTTACAGCTGAGCTGTGTTACACTCAACATATTAAACTGTCGCTAGATGTAATGAAGTGGCAATTCCTATTCGTTCAAATAGTAAATGAAAAAAACAAAAACAAACTATTTCGACTGATTCTACAAAATTGCCCTTATCATTTCCAAGCAGAGTGACATTATGATATACGGTATATACCAGGCGGCTCACGAGCGCCGTACTTTCTACTTACAGTTGTCCCGCATGCACTGGTGATGCATGGGATGCCTGACCACTTGTTTTCGAAGGAGTGCTACAACATGCTGTATTGCGGATGTTGTGAAGCAGATAGTCATTTTACTGCACACGTTCCATAACAGGGTGCATTTGTCAATAGGCCAAAGGTGCAGAAAGGAAAATATAATATACACGTGTAGACATTCCACTCTATAAAGGAGATGTTTGTATGATACAAAAACTAATACTGTTTGGCGAAATACGTGCGTAGGAGGCAGATGTCTGTTGGGAGCTTCGGCTACATTCTCACCCGATTCTCCACAGATTGAAATGCTATTTCCTTTACGTCGCACCGACACAGATATATCTTATGGCGACGATGGGATAGGAAAGGCCTAGGAATGGGAAGGAAGCGGCCGTGGCCTTAATTAAGGTACAGCCCCAGCATTTGCCTGGTGTGAAAATGGAAAACCACGGAATACCATCTTCAGGGCTGCCGACAGTGGGGCTCGAACCCACTATCTCCCGATTACTGGATACTGGCCGCACTTAAGCGACTGCAGCTATCGAGCTCGGTCAGATTAAAATGATGCCTGTGAATTCGTCGTTGCTGAAAACACTAGTCACTGCCGATATGCATACAGCAAATATAGTGCTACTGTACACTAGTACATACACCAGCCTAGTATTATGCTGTCGTAAACGAGATTTACTAATCCAAGGGGTAGCATTAGACGTGTAGCGCTGAGGAACATGCCGCGAGGGACCGTCCGGTTGTTATCTCTTCATATTCTGACGTAACGTGCCTGATAACAGTAGTTCCCCTGTGAAAATCAGTTATTAGATATCCCATTCATCACTTGTGCATGCGGAACATTTTTAAGTAGAAAGTACGGCGCTCGCGAGCCGCCTGGTATATTCGCGAGGAGACGGCGGCCACTTTTACCATTTACCGTTTTACTTTTCTGAGCCGGGCTCAGGCCCACCTGCGTTGCAGGCCCTGCAGGCCCTAACGTTACGCTCCTGCAAAAAATGGATAGTTTGTTTAAAAACTGAGTTACTGTTTAATAGAGTTAAAGTACTCTTATTTATCTTAATGACTGAACATTAATGAGCAAGTAACTTAAAAGCTTTCCAGTCTGTGGAACACGCAAATTCACTATGAATATTACACTAAAACATACCTGTTGAAAACACATTATGAAACAAGGAATAACAATACACACTATTAAACATTATCAGAGTCTATCAAGTCACATTCAAATATTTAGAATATTTATGTTTATGTCTGTTTAATACTTAGGAACTTGAAATCTGGAACTTATCTTAAATGCTGGAGTAGAGACAAAGGAGTATATCATTAAGATGTCTGGCTGTATGACTAAATGGTTAGCATGCTGGCCTTTGGTCACAGGGGTCCTGGTTTCGATTCCCGGCAGGGTCGGGAATTTTTACCATCATTGGTTCATTCCACTGGCACAGAGGCTGGGTGTTTGTGTCGCCCTCATCATCATTTCATCCTCATCACGACGCGCGGGTCGTCTAAGGGCGCCAAATCAAATGACCCGCATCTGGCGAGCCGAACATGTCGTAGGATACTCCCAGCACTAAAAGGCGGATGCCATTTCATTTTTTTTTGTTAAGGTAAGTTCCAGATTTCAAGTTCCTAAGTATTAAACAGGAAAAAACATAAATATTCTAAATATTTGAGTGTGACTTAAAAGAATCTGATGTTGTTCTCTCAAGAACCAAGCATGCCATTCTTTGTTTAAAGTGTGTGTTTTATTTCATGTTCAATAATGTGTTTTTTACAGGATGTTATAGCGTAATATTGAACTTGTGTGTTCGACAAACTGGAAAGCTATTAAGTTTTATTTAACTGAGTCGACACTAAAAAGTACGGCTTCCTTCTTAGCACATTAATGAGTAGGTAACATGGACGGCGAAATGTATTCATTTCTGTTTAATTCTGTTGCCTTGCTTACGACCGTGCTTAGTCGTAAACTACTTTCCCCACTACCGAAAAAGCTGTCCACGTGCTTCGCATCAAGTAGCTGTTAGCTTGCATTCGGGAATCGTGGGTTCTAATCCCTCCGTTGGCAGCCCTGAAGATGGTTTTTCCGTGGTTATTATTAATCGTATGGAAACATAACGGCAATGTAAAGAACAGATACATTTAGAAAATTGCACGTAATATGTACATTTATATCTGAATAGGCTGAAGTTTGATACCCAGCAACTTGATACACTCCAATGTTGGCGTAGCAACCATTATTTCGTACCGGCCACCTTTAAACTGTCTTTTGCGGATTCTCAATAATATGGGTCACAGAATGCTGTGAAAATCCACAGTCACATATTGGGAAGTCCGTTATTCCCCAGTTTTGCAGTGTTTCCGTGGTTTCTCATTCTCACACCAAGTAAATGCTGTCACTGTACTTTAAAATAATGACCTCTATCTTTTACAAGCCTAGCATATATCCTTGTATCACTGAAAACCTTAGATGCGACGTAAAACTACTAGAAACAAAAGTAAAATAATCAAATTAAGTCAAATTTTGCATTCCTCTTTTTATAACTTGTAATAATAATAATAATAATAATAATAATAATAATAATAATAATAATAATAATAATAATAATGTTATTTACTTTACGTCCCACTGACTGCTTTTACGGTTTCTGAAGACGATGAGGTGCCAGGATTTAGTCACGAAGGAGTTCTTTTACGTGCCAGTAAATCTACCGACACGAGGCTGACGTATTTGAGCACAACCTGCCAAGTTGGGGTCAGAAGGTCAGCGCCTCAACCATCTGAGCCCCTCAGCCTAGCAATATAATGTAAGAACTATTTGTATATTTAAGATGAGTACGAAAACATTCTGAGTTGTGTTCCATTTTGAAACCACACCCTAATTTTAATCAGGGAAATCGATATGAAGTGAGCAATGAAGGTAGGCACGCAGGTACAGCATTCAGGAAACTGGGCCATGTCACTCACAGAACAATAACAAGGGCAGTGAGAGAACTTTAATGAACCACAAACGGGAACTGAATGCTATTAAACACGAAATCTGGGAAATGCAATATAGATCCATGGAGGGCTTTATAGATTTGTTGTTTAGCGCCAGTCGAGGGATTGCAGAATTTGCCGTAGAAGCCTGTAAATGTTTTGAATTCACAGTCTGTTATCTCTTTGTTTGGGATAAGTGTGCAAACTATAAAAGCCTGGTAGTATGGGTGAACAATGAGTATATCGCCTATAGGTGTTCAGTACAGTGTTAACATGGCATATGACGGCCTAGTTTCCAACAAAGGATCTCTTCATTTACGACATGTTAATCTGATTTGTTGACCAAGCTTCTTATCTTGGAATTAACGCTGTAGTGAGCATAGCTATACAGAGTAGGAAGAGGTCGCTGATTCAATCCCTGTTTATTTTAACTCTATAGTAAATCCCTGGGAGTGGCGACCCCATTGTAATAACAGCCTATATATGTTGCATTCATTACATCCCTGAACGGTCAATGACTGGAAAACAGGTTGTAGGTTTTCACTTTTCAGTAAATCCCTGGGTGTACGGTTCTTTATCTGAACGATCAGCTTCGAGGCCCTTCGGTTCAGAAGATCGTGCGTCGGAGATTTTAGCAGCGTCGGGTTAATTCTTCTGACTTGGGGACAGCTAATTAAGGCTACGGCCGCTACGTTCTCAATCCTAGGCCTTTCCCATCTTTCCATCGCCTAAAACCTTCGATATGTTAGTGCGGCGTTGAACACGTAGCAAGAAATTTTTTTTTGCTAGGGGCTTTACGTCGCACCGACACAGATAGGTCTTACGGCGACGATGGGATAGGAAAGGCCTAGGAGTTGGAAGGAAGCGGCCGTGGCCTTAATTAAGGTACAGCCCCAGCATTTGCTTGGTGTGAAAATGGGAAACCACGGAAAACCATCTTCAGGGCTGCCGATAGTGGGATTCGAACCTACTATCTCCCGGATGCAAGCTCACAGCCGCGCGCCTCTACACGCACGGCCAACTCGCCCGGTGTAGCAAGAAAAAGTTTCTGTCTTGAATAGTTTCTTCGTTAATATAATTTCTTGCAGGTCTTCATTAAACTCTTGCTAGCCATTATGTGAGCTGATCGTAATTATTTTTGGCTTTTTGTGATATATATTTTTCTGTGCTTCGGTATATTTTCTGTTTTCTTTTTCACCTAAATTCCATTTTCGCACTTTGGTCCTAGGATTTTTCTGAGGATTTTGTTCCCTTTACCGATGTCATTTACTTGAAATCTGCCTCCAATTATCAGAGTTTCGGAATAATAATAATAATAATAATAATAATAATAATAATAATACACTGAAGGAAATGGAAATTGCAACACCCAGAAGGAGTGGTGCTACATTGCTGAAATTGAATATGCAGGACGAGTGTTCGGTTGTGCTTCGATGATTACACTTTCAGGTCCCTCTGACCGCAAGTTTGGACAACAATCAATACAGGATGTGCCCACCACGAGCTGCAATACATTGATGAATTCGTCGAGGCATGGACTCAATAAGGCCCTGGATCGCTTCCTGAGGAACTTTGGCCCATGCTTGCTGCTCTGCACGGGTCAGTTGTTCCAGATTTGTGGTTGGCTGAAGACGGTTGGCCAGTTGTCGACCCATCATGTCCCACACATGCTCAATAGGACTGAGGTCCGGGGATCTGGCGGGCCATTCTAAGGTTGTGATGTCGTGGAGACCTTCTCTGGAGATGCGTGCAGTGTGAACCCGGGCATTGTCCTGCTGAAACATCCCATTAGCAATGTTCGCCATCATAGACACAACCACTGGATTGAGTACCCTATCAACGTACTGTCGAGCAGTCATAGTGCCCTCAACAAGCACTAATTGTGATTTCACATTAAAGCCAATAGCTCCCTAGACTATAATGCTTGGTATTGGCCCTGTGTGCGTCTAGACAATAAGATCTGGGCGGCCTCTCTCTCCGGTACATCGGCGCACACGGTTCCGGCGATCACTGCGGGCAAGACAGAAGCGCGATTCATCACTAAAGACGACCCTATGCCATTCGTCGACCCACGATCTTTCTCGACACCAGGCCAGCCTTACACGTCGCTGTTGTGGGGTCAATGGAACACCTTCTGCAGGGACACGGGCTCGTAAGCCAGCTGCACGCAGGCGATTACCAACTGTTTGTTGTGTACCGTGGGGTGCCACAGCTGCTCGAATTTGCGCTGCTGTTGCATGGGGTTCCATCCGGGCCATCCGAATGGTGCGGCGACCCTCTCTCACAGTTGTCTGTCGCGGTGGGTCTGGGTGCCAGGTCTACGAGTGTGGGTACCTTCATTTGACCACTGCTGCCATACACGTTGAACCGCAGATGGCTGTCGGCCAACACGTGCAGCGACAGTCCTTAGTGATAATCCAGCCTCACACAGCCCACTTATCCGAGCCCTCTCAAACGGCGACAGTTGTTGATAGCGTGCTCTTCTCTGTCGTCGAGGCATGTTTGACGGGGAACACTTCACTGCACAGACTGCAAGTCAACTACGCTACACCAGAGTCCGTATACTGCAGTTGATTCCTCCGCGACCAATCACGTGGCGAGACCTGTAGCAAGAATCCAATGGGTCTGAAACGTTGATCGTTTACACATCTACATGGCATCGTTCCATATCTTGAAAATCAACACAAACGACCAATGCCTTCATGGTGTTGCAATTTCTATTTTATTAAGTGTAATAATAATAATAATAATAATAATAATAATAATAATAATAATAATAATAATAATAATAATAATAATAATAAACCGAGCGCGTTGACTGTGCTGTTAGGGGCGCGGAGCTGAAAGTTTGCATTCGGGAAATAATGGGTTCTAATTCCACTGTCTATACGCTGAAGATGGTTTTCCGAAGTTTCCCATTTTCACATCTTAATTAAGGTCATGGCGTCTTCCTTCCCACTCCTAGCCCTTTCCTATCTGATCGTTGGCATAAGAACTATCTGTGTCAGTGCGCCGTGAAGTCAGTTGTATAATAATAATAATAATAATAATAATAATAATAATAATAATAATAATAATAATAATAATAATAATAATAATAATAATAATAATAATGAGTACTTTGGGTATTCAGTCCGAACGCTGGTTGGATCCTCATCAGGTCCACCATTAGCTGTCATAGATGGCCTAGGTGTCACTGAAGAGGCGTACTAGGGAAATGAGGAGTGAGGTAGTTTCCCGTTGCTTTCTTCACTGAACCAGAAGTTGCTATTGCATATCAGTCTGCCGAGCCCACTGAAATGCGTGCACCAACCGACCCTATGCGCGACATTTTCACACTTCTCATAGCAGGGACTGGCTGCTTAAGGAATGGCATTACTAGCATCGCTCATACCTCAACCACTTTCTTATAGTCAAAGTCAAAGCCAAGAATAAGACTGAGACAGGTCAATGAAAGTAACAAATTTATTCTAGCCCATTCCAGAAGACGTAGTGCACTGTAAACACTACATCTTACCAGCAAAGGAATAATAATAATAATAATAATAATAATAATAATAATAATAATAATAATAATAATAATAATAATAATAATAATAATAATAATAATAATAATAATAATAATAATAAGTAGCTTTAGACAGCAAATTATGATAGCTAAAATCACCCTGTATGCTCTTAGTGCCTTCTTGGAAAGTGCAGCATTTTTTTAGGAATGTGACATTTGCTTTCAATTGTTACTCGTGTCGCTTAAAAAAGTCCATAGGTTTACTCACATACTCAGGATGTTTTGTTCGAAAGTGTCTTGTAAATTTTTCGGTTTTCTTTTATTTTTCAAGTTGCTTTAGGCTACGTCGCACCGACACAGATAGGTCTTACCCCTACGATGGGATAGGAAAGGGGTGGCACTAAGAAGGAAGCGGCCGTGGCCTTATTTAAGGTACAGCCCCACCATTTGCCTGGTGTGAAAATGAGGGCTTCCGACACTGGGATTCGAACCCACTATCTGCCGAATGAAGCTTACAGATGGGCGCCCCTAACCACACGGCCAACTCGTTCGGTATTTGCAGGTTTCAACTATCGTTGGCCAAAATATCCAGGCAAAAGACACACTGTGGCTGTTCCCGGTTATTGATAAGAATGTTACTGAAACATTTTTGCCTATTTTTGTATTTGCCGAATAATGAACATTACCTGCTAGAGCTGAAGCAGATGGGAAAGGGAACTTCAATTTAAATTCACATCCTGTTCTTTATGAGGCATTTTCCTAGGAGAACAATCACTCGAAGAAACACTTTCACTGGATCGCTTTTTACCACTGTGACACGGCCACTTGTCCATTATTATGACGATAGTCTTGACACTGACTACAAGTTATTTCAGGCTGAGAGAAAAGAACCTATTCTTGTAGTCTAGCGAGGTGGTGGTGGTAACATTGTCAATGGGTGGAAGTTGGCACCACGAGTGGTAGGATCGGATCTGAAAAGGCGCTGGGGTAATTGCTATGGTCAAATACTCATGACAGCAAGCAGGGTCTAATTGTCAGCCTTTATGGTCAGAACTTGTGAAATTCTAAATAAGGTAATGTGTTTCCATGAAAGTATATTAGTTTCGAATAGAAGTGGAATAGCTTCTTTCCTGTATTATTTTACTGAGAACCTGAAGATAGCAATCGTCAACATCATCACCATCATATGGACCAGTTTACAACAACAGGCTGGGTGTGCTGGGAACATAAGCCTCTCTATCGTTTACTGTTCATCCACCACTTCTCTTCAGTCGCTGTAGTCCAGCCCTCCTCTTGCCTCGACGCTTTTCTTTACACCTTCTACCTATCTGTCCCTCGGCTTTCCTCTAGGTCTCCTTTCCTTTCAACTCCATTTCTAATACCTTTCTTGATATCCTCTCTTCTCTCATTCTCTTAACATATCCATACCACTGCAGCCTTGATTTTTCTATCTTTTCCTGTAGGAGTACCTCATTTACCATTCCTTGAACTCTCTAATTTCTTACTCTGTCCATTCTTGTTGAACTTACTTGACACCTTTGAAATTTAATTTCCACTGCTTGTATTCTACTTTTATCCCTCACCTTCATCATCCACGTTTCTGATCCATTCGTCAAAATCTGCACAAAGTAAGTCTTGTAGATAATTCCTTTGAAATAATTGTTTTAAAATGAGATGATCTGATATTAGACGCGTTCCACTAGATTTACTCCCGCGCTCCACTCAAGGGGATGCCACTTTGCAGACCACCGATTTAATCGATGCGTGGTAGCGAGAAATACCTGGAATTTGTACAGAAAAGTAAATGCACTTAAGTAATCAAATTATAAGGCCTTCTTTCAGTCAGAAACAAAAACCTCATTGATCCTGACAAACCCTGTGTCGGTTTGGAAAAGGGAATTCCAAGCGAGGAACACCAAGTTTGGACATCATTAAGCAAAACAGGACGAAGTTTCGAGAATCATCAATCTCTTCGGTGAGGATAGGGCCCTGCCTAGGATGAATTCCAATGTTGAAGGTGGCACAATCACCCAGCCCCACGAGGCAAAGGAATTAACCAATAAAAGTTAAAATATCCGACCTGACATGGAATCATACCCGGGACCCCTTGAACAAATGGCCAGCATTATAACCATTTAGCCATGGAGTCAGACATCCCTCTAACTGATGTAAAGGAGGATACTAGTGACTACTAACAATGGAGAATGAAAAACGCATAACATGCAAATTACCCTTGTGAGAATAAAGTGAAGTGAATCTCTGTACAAACAGAGAGAAAATTGATTCAAGGATTTTCATGTTAGTTTGCTGGAGCAAAGTGTAAATATTAAATAGCGGAGGTAAAATCAGCACTACAGTATTATTTATCTCGAAGTGATCGTCTTAATTTTTTGCTATTGGCTTTACGTCGCACTGACACAGATAGGTCTTATGGCGACGATGGGACAGGAAAGGGCTGGGAGTGGGAACGAAGCGGCCGTAGCCTTAATTAACGCATAGCCCCAGCATTTTCTGGTGTGAAAATGGGAGACCACGGAAAACCATCTTCAGGGCTGCCGACAGTGGGGTTGGAACCCACTATCTCTCGAATACTGGACACTGGCTGCACTTAAGCGACTACAGCTATCGAGCTCGGTGGAGTGATCATTACATTGGACATTCGCTAAGTGTGGTGGTGTATTCTGTAGCTAATTATACATTTTTACATATAATGTATTTTGATTGAAAAACATTTTAAAACATGTTTCTATGGTTAATATTTATTTCTGGAATGAAAAACATAATATTTCAGAGAAACAATTGGTTACGCATTTAAGGTTAAAAAGAAACAACGCATTACAATTAAAAATACTTAGGCAGTGCTTTACTAAGATTTTGTTTGAGATACAATACTCATATGTGTGACTCTCAGCACTATCATGCGGGCTCCAGGCAGCCTCACAGCACTAATTTACGGCCCCTCGGCGAAGAAGTATGTACATGGCTTAATGAACTTTGTATCTAGGTCCATTCTGACCGCTATTCACGGCGAAGTTGTTTACAGAGATCGTCTTTCTTCACCCTTTACACTCTACTAATTGTGATGAACTGCCACTGATTACAGCGTCTCATGCCGATATAAATCCTTCGTGTTCAAGCAAATTCACATGATCTCCCGCTATTTGTTGTGACAAATTTTATAGATCACGTAAAGCATCAATGACTAAGTAACAATATAAAAACGTTCTCTTATCAGATATTGTTGCTAAACTTAGGACTGGGGGTGATACTCACTGGCTTCCCATCAAGCGGCCGCAGTTTTAATCCACGCCGATGCATGTGGGATTTATAAAATGAAACATCATGTCCCTATTGTTCGGATTCCGCGTAAAGCTAGAGTTCCCTTGCTTATGGTATCAACTGTCACGTAAAACTACAAAATTACTTGCTTTGTTTAGTCACGATCGTGTCCACGTGTACGGGGTTTGATGGGAAACTTTTTTAAATTGGGGTTGGAGAACACCGGTGGAGTATCGATGTAACTCTTTTTATGAAAAAGAAAGTAGTACATAAGTCCGCCTCTGTAGTGTGGTGATTAGTGTGAGGCTCGCGTCCGGTTCCCGGCTCTGCTATGAAATTTAAAAAGTGTTATGAGGACTGGAACGGGGTCCTTTGAAATAATTGTTTTAAAATGAGATGATCTGATATTAGACGCGTTCCACTAGATTTACTCCCGCGCTCCACTCAAGGGGATGCCACTTTGCAGACCACCGATTTAATCGATGCGTGGTAGCGAGAAATACCTGGAATTTGTACAGAAAAGTAAATGCACTTAAGTAATCAAATTATAAGGCCTTCTTTCAGTCAGAAACAAAAACCTCATTGATCCTGACAAACCCTGTGTCGGTTTGGAAAAGGGAATTCCAAGCGAGGAACACCAAGTTTGGACATCATTAAGCAAAACAGGACGAAGTTTCGAGAATCATCAATCTCTTCGGTGAGGATAGGGCCCTGCCTAGGATGAATTCCAATGTTGAAGGTGGCACAATCACCCAGCCCCACGAGGCAAAGGAATTAACCAATAAAAGTTAAAATATCCGACCTGACATGGAATCATACCCGGGACCCCTTGAACAAATGGCCAGCATTATAACCATTTAGCCATGGAGTCAGACATCCCTCTAACTGATGTAAAGGAGGATACTAGTGACTACTAACAATGGAGAATGAAAAACGCATAACATGCAAATTACCCTTGTGAGAATAAAGTGAAGTGAATCTCTGTACAAACAGAGAGAAAATTGATTCAAGGATTTTCATGTTAGTTTGCTGGAGCAAAGTGTAAATATTAAATAGCGGAGGTAAAATCAGCACTACAGTATTATTTATCTCGAAGTGATCGTCTTAATTTTTTGCTATTGGCTTTACGTCGCACTGACACAGATAGGTCTTATGGCGACGATGGGACAGGAAAGGGCTGGGAGTGGGAACGAAGCGGCCGTAGCCTTAATTAACGCATAGCCCCAGCATTTTCTGGTGTGAAAATGGGAGACCACGGAAAACCATCTTCAGGGCTGCCGACAGTGGGGTTGAAACCCACTATCTCCCGAATACTGGATACTGGCTGCACTTAAGCGACTGCAGCTATCGAGCTCGGTGGAGTGATCATTACATTGGACATTCGCTAAGTGTGGTGGTGTACTCTGTAGCTAATTATACATTTTTACATATAATGTATTTTGATTGAAAAACATTTTAAAACATGTTTCTATGGTTAATATTTATTTATGGAATGAAAAACATAATATTTCAGAGAAACAATTGGTTACGCATTTAAGGTTAAAAAGAAACAACGCATTACAATTAAAAATACTTAGGCAGTGCTTTACTAAGATTTTGTTTGAGATACGAAGCATGTGGTTTACTCACATGTGTGACTCTTGGCACTATCATGCGGGCTCCAGGCAGCCTCACAGCACTAATTTCCGGCCCCTCGGCGAAGAAGTATGTACATGGCTTAATGAACTTTGTATCTAGGTCCATTCTGACCGCTATTCACGGCGAAGTTGTTTACAGAGATCGTCTTTCTTCACCCTTTACACTCTACTAATTGTGATGAACTGCCACTGATTACAGTGTCTCATGCCGATATAAATCCTTCGTGTTCAAGCAAATTCACATGATCTCCCGCTATTTGTTGTGACAAATTTTATAGATCACGTAAAGCATCAATGACTAAGTAACAATATAAAAACGTTCTCTTCTCAGATATTGTTGCTAAACTTAGGACTGGGGGTGATACTCACTGGCTTCCCATCAAGCGGCCGCAGTTTTAATCCACGCCGATGCATATGGGATTTATAAAATTAAACATCATGTCCCTATTGTTCGGATTCCGCGTAAAGCTAGAGTTCCCTTGCTTATGGTATCAACTGTCACGTAAAACTACAAAATTACTTGCTTTGTTTAGTCACGATCGTGTCCACGTGTACGGGGTTTGATGGAAAACTTTTTTAAATTGGGGTTGGAAAACACCGGTGGAGTATCGATGTAACTCTTTTTATGAAAAAGAAAGTAGTACATAAGTCCGCCTCTGTAGCGTAGTGATTAGTGTGATTAGCTGCCACCCCGGGAGGCTCGTGTCCGGTTCCCGGCTCTGCTACGAAATTTAAAAAGTGTTATGAGGACTGGAACGGGGTCCACTCAGTCTCGGGAGGTTTGAATGCCACCTCGTCCATCCTCGAAGTGGTTTTCCTTGGTTTCCCACTTCTTCTCCAGACAAATGCTGGGATGGTATCTAGCTTAATGCCATAGCCGTTTTCTCCCCTCTTCCTTGTCTATACTTTCCAAATTTTGCCATTCTCCAGAAGACCCCTGTTCAACACAGCAGGTGAGACCACCTGGGCGAGCTACTGGTCCTCTTTCCCAGTTGTATCCCCGACCAAAGTCTCACGTTACAAGACACTGACCTTGAGGCGATAGAGGTGTGATCCCTTGCTGAGTCCGAAGGAAAAACCAACGCTGGAGGGTAAACGGATTAAGAAAGGAAGAATAAGAATAATTTATAATAATAAAATATCCGAAAACCCTAAAAGCAGTTAGTGGGACGTAATGCTAAAAACATAAATCTATATAAGTTAAATAAATTCGTGTCGACATTGTGTCTGTGACTGTTTTGGCGAAATTTTCATTCAGTTATCCGTTTCAGGTATAATAATGATCATCTGCATATTTTTTAGCTTTGGTGTCTGCTTGTTTGCTTGTTTGTATGTGTCCTTATAACTTGAAAACTACTGGATATATCTCTGCCAAACTTCACATTTAGAATCCACCTGTCCTTGGGTAGGTTTTAAGGCCTATATTGATTCTAAATCCCTGAATTGACCGGGGTTTAAACGAAACCGAAACCGTGATTCTGCACTCCCACAAAATATACACAACCAAACTTAATGGAAATCTACCTGCCTTAATGGAAATCAGTTGCTAACTCTTTTTTTATCATGTGCATCATTTCGATACGAGGATTAATAAGGGAGATATCATCAACGGACCGTTTTTCGGTACAAGTCCCACCGGACTTACTCAAGAGCGGGCGCGTGAAAACTACTGGAGATATGTCAACTAAACTTCATATTTAGCATCCACCTGTCCAAAGGTAAAGTTTTTTTACAAGTTGTTATACGTCGCATCGACACAGATAGGTCTTATGGCGTCGATGGGATAGGAAAGGGCTAGGAGTGGGAACGAAGCTGCCGTGGCCTTAATTAAGGTACAGCCCCAGCATTTGCCTGGTGTGAAAATGGGAAACCACGGAAAACTATCTTCAGGGCTGGCGACAGTGGGGTTCGAACCCACTATCTCCCGAATACTGGATTACTGGATACTGGCCACACTTAAGCGACTGCAGCTATCGAGCGCAGTAAGGTAGGTTTTAGGTTCATACCATGTCAAATTCGCGGAAAGGGCTGGGGGTTTATAGGGAAACAAAATGGTGATTTTACTCTCCCACAATATATAAAAGACCAACCTGAATAGAAATCGACCAACCTTGATGGAAATCCATTTTTAAAACTTTCTTTCATGTGCTTCTTTTCGATAGGAGGATTAATAAGGGAGATATCATGAACGGTCGGTTTTGCGGACATAGCCCAAAAGGAGAAGGTTCCTTATCTATATAAATAAAATCGTAACGACCGTGTGTCTGTACATTGACTATTTTGTCGAAATTTTCCTACAGTTATCCGTTTCAGGTCTAAAATTGACCATATGCATATTTGTTAGCTTTAGTATCCCCAAATCGTGATTGCGACACAATCTGCCAGACGCGCTAAATATTGAAATTTGGCATGTAACCGACGCAAAGCTTCCAAGGTCTTTAAATATTTCAATTTTTACGCCTGAAATATATCGAAATATTGAGGCAATTTTAACGTCGGTGCAGACCTTCGTTTCGAGATATTTCGTGGCCAAACGGTAAGTCGTATCGCAGAACGGATGGTACAATCTCCGTTCAATTTGGAATTTGGTCCTATGACGTTTTGTCGTATCTCTATTACTTATACGTCAGATTTGTCTCTATTTCTCGATTGTTTGTACATATTGCAATTTGTACACGTTTAATTCATAGTTTGAATAACTTATACGAAAGACAGTATCATCTAATTCTACATAAACATTGTTCCACCCAGTATCCATATCTATATGTGAGCCAAATTCTGTTTTTGCAGCTGCCACGTAAGTATCTAAATGTAATGCACTGTGGGAAAACCTCACCCACATTTACCCTATTGAACGTTTCTAACTCAATCTTACCCATAAATAGATGCAATGGGAGAAAATAGCATAATATCGGCCATTTAGACCGCCAAATGGGGCGTCTTATGGTATGTCTGTTTGTCGATATGACGTATTGTTTAGCAATAGTTAATCTGTAAATATAGCTTTGCAATATTGTAAACATGCATGTACTTCGTATGTCGATATATATGTGTTCATTGAAGTCGATTTGTAGCGATGTAGAAAGGGTGTGTATGCCATTATAATTAATATTTTACAAATCGATAATGACTCTCAGCTGGAGAACGTCTGCTATTGTAATCATTAATCTCTACATCGACTTTGACTGGCGGTAGGAATGGGATCCTTCTCCAACTCTTGTGTAACTGGCATTAATAAGGAGGTACTGCCATTGTAATGAACAATTCCCATCTCGATTTGACTGGCAGAAGTCAAAAGTGAATGCAATTTTCTTCAAAACTCCCTTAACCGATTGTGTTTGGGAGTAGGCAAGTGTGCCCGCCATTATAAACTAATTTACCCATCTAATATGTGACTGGCATTAGGCATGGTGGCCTGCTCTTATAATGGAAACTCACCAACTCGGTGTGACTAACATTAAGAAAAATGCCTGTCATTAAAATGATAACAGCAGAACTCAATTTTGAATGGCAGTATAGAGGATGCCTGCCATTATAATAACATCTCCTCAATTGTAATCTGTCTGGAAGTGGGAAAGGGGGCCTGCCATTTTAATGAAGAGTCCCCAAATCGATTGTGACCGCGCAGTATGTAATGGGGAATACCATTGTAATGAAAACTTCCCTACACGAGTGTGAATGGCAGTAGGCAAGTCAGCCTGCCGTCATCATCATAACTCCTCAACTTGCACTTCACATTGGAAACAACGTATGAAAATCTCCCCCTGCTGTTTCTGGATAACCCGGAGGAACATGCCATTTGAAAAAATCTTATTCACTGCATGTACAGTAATTTACTTTGATATCCGTATACAATATAGACTACCGTAGAGAGGCATGGGTATATTTGCTAGCAATGAAATAAAACAATGTAAAAATTACAGCTTATTTGTTATTGCTAATTAGGGCCGATGACTTTGGATGTTATGCTCTTTAAACAGCAAGCATCATCACATTTCTAATTACAATACCTGAAAGATGTTTCTTGTACAGAACTCTAGCGGCTTTATCTTGTATTTGGCAAGACAACGACGCCATTTTGACGCAATCATACCGTGTTCGAGCCCTCGATGGTCTATAAGTGACGTCTGATATGTTTCTTGAACGAATGATTTTTTTGCTATTGGCTCTATATCGCAGCAACTCAGGGAGTTCTTACGGCGAGTATGGAATAGGATAGTAGTACTGGAAAGAAAGCTCTTTTTGCTATTTGCTTTACGTTGCACAGACACAGATAGGTCTTATGGCGACGATGGGATAGGAAATGGCTAGAAGTGGGAAGGAAGCGGCCGTGGCCTTATTTAATGTACAGCCCCAGCATTTGCCTGGTGTGAAAATGGGAAACCACGGAAAACCATCTTCAGGGCTGCCGATAGTGGGGTTCGAACCCACCATCTCCCGGATGCGAGCTCACAGCTGCGCACCCCTTAACCGCACGGCCAACTCGCCCCGTGGAAAGAAAGCAACTGTGGACTTAGCTAAGATACAGGCCCAGCATTTCTCCGACGTAAACACGCGAAACCACTGAAAGCTATCTTCAGGGCTATTGACAGTCAGGTTCGAACCCAACATGTCCCGTATGCAAACTAATAGCCACGTGATTCGTACCACGCAGCCATGTCGCTCGTTTCTGAATGCATGGAACCTGATATACCGGATATACATAGGTTGTCTTTTGGAATGTCAAGGGGATTCTTCCCTGATATTCAGTGATATGAAACGGATTTAAAATTAAACCGAAGAAAGTTAAAATGTAAGCTTATATTACGTGTAGCGAAGTGGTCAATTGTCTCCAAACAAACATGATTTGGTGCATGTTGAAGAAGAAGTTCGAGGAAATTGACGATTTACAATGTTGTAACTTTCCCCAACTTCTCTGAAAATATTATTGTCCAGGAATTCATGTCAAATTGGGCAGTTTCGGTAATAATTGTGCTGTTATAATAGTGTGTCAAAGTTGATCTATCATGAATACAAAGGAAAACGGTTTTTAACAACGTTGACATTCCTCACACGATACTATAGGCAAGATGATGAGTTCTTGAACTTGCTTTACAGGTGATTAGTCAGCGTATCACTCTAGACTTCTAAATTGAAGCAGTAGCAGCGATCGAGTGGAGACACACATTGAGTTCAATTTAATAAATCCAACTTTTCTTTGTGATTTTTCGTGAAGACTGTCACCGGAAATCTTGCACACGGTAGATGAGGTCATAGATTATTATTAAGATAGCTTCCTCTGTTGATCAATGGTAGATTGTCGGCCTTCGGATCCCAAGATAGCGGGTTCAAACGCGGCAGAGTTAGTCGGATTTTTGAAGGACAGAAAAACGTCCATTCGACACTCCATGTCGTACGATGTCGGCGTGTAAAAGATCTCTGGTGATACGTTTGTTATTTACCCGATAAAATTAATTAAAACTCAGTCACAGACGCCAAACAGAGATTCGATTTACTCTGCCATCTAGTACCAAGCAGGCAGATGGCGTTGAATTAAAATGCTTCACACACGGCAGCAGAGGCCATACGAAACCCTAGGAATTCCAACCAATTTTTTTATTTCGATGTATACCAACGGGGGTGGTACTTTGTGACCACTACTAAATGTCAAGTCAAGTTTCCGGGAATCTATGGTGTTTATTAATGGAGATATTTATACAGACAACATTTCACAACTTATTTTACATTCCTTACAATATACGAAAAATATATTTCTACAATGACAGTTTATTTCAACTTGGTCACGTTATCCGTTTTCAACCTTTCAACAATTCACCTACAGATAAACACCTGGCTGATCAATTGTTAAAATGTAAATATTTTCACTGTCTACTTTCAGTCTGATGAATCATAACTTTCACTATGATTTCCACATGTTTGGCAGGTAGCAGTTTTCGAACTGTGTTTTCCTCAGGTGCATGTCTTCCATGATGAACGTATGAGGGCTGTCTTGCTCACTTCGTTATAATTTTCAATTTTCGAACAAGATAGAGCTGTGCACATTTGGCACCGTCCTCTTCCAGCCCTGCACTCCAGTTTTGTGTTATTGTTGTGCCCAAAATTCCTTCCGTAGAAGAAATGACTGATTTTGGAGAATATTTCATCATTTATCAGGTGCAAATTACTCACTGCGAAGGATATTGGAGTATACACAGAACTATCAACTTTATATCCAGTTAACAATGCCTAGTAGCAGTCAACAATGAGTTCCACAACAAAGAAACAATTTAAATTTTACTGCCTGTGTCCAACAGTAATGTAAGTAAAGAAAAAGACTGCCAACAATACAAAAGAAGACGTTTGTTTCGTCAAAAACTAACCGGGTGGGGGAGTCGTGTACTTAATGCCCTCTAGTGATTGAATGCCTCTGTATCGCGTTCAGACGGTAGCAATTAGAAAACCAACTATACCATTCGGCGTCATTGTTAGTAATAAATAAATTTTGCATCCTTTTATTTAAAATGTTAAAATAAATAGAGGATGGAATAGCAGGTGATGAGTACAAAGTACCCGCCGTTGGTATTCCTAGGATTATTATAATTATAATTATTTAATTTATTATTAAGATCATTATTGTACATTCACAAGATGAGGATTAAGCAAGCGAGGAGCATATTTGTTAGAACGAAGAACTTTCACAGTAAATGCAACGTAGATATGGATCTTAAGGTGAGGAGGAACAGGAAATGAATGTTTCCCACACTGTTGTATGGGATGTAAGGATGGACTTTAACCTAGTTCTTATGCACTAAACTGGAAATATTTGAAACATCACTTTACCGGTGGATGTTGCACACCTTGTGGGCGGAAAAAGTGAACAGTACCAAGGTGATCGAGAAACTACATAAAAGAAGGAAGCTTGAATATTCAAGACGTGTGATGCGAAGCGAAAAACCACAGGATTCTACAACTGCCCAGCTTATTTTCACACTCCATCTATTTTTTATAGTTTTTTTGTATTTATTGCTATTATGGCTTACTAAGTTGGGATACAGGTTCTTATGTGAATTCCCTTTAGTCACGTTGAAATTAAATAGGGAAAATTACATTTTCTTGGAGGGACCACCCAAATTATTAGAAAATTGATTCCAAATCTCCTGTAAGTCACTCATTCATCCTCCGGTTTCATTTAAAGTCTAATATTGATTGCTGCACAGTTCTTATCATTGCAGATTTCGAATTGTTTACGTTAATAAAGCAACTATTGTAATATCAGTAGTCAAAAAGGAGAGAAAAATCTTGTTAGTGTTTATTTTGTGCACGTCGTTTTGACTGGTAACAATAAAATTCAGAAAGGAAGAAAATGATTTAGAGATGAAGGTAACTGGGTGGATAAATTTCTATAAAATAGAACGCAGGGAATTAGAGTAGATGAAGCGTTATCTAATCCTGTAATGATTAAGAGGGGTCCCTCAAGGCAGTATGATTGGACCTTTGTTTTCTTATGTATATAAATGCCATGCGTAAATAGTTGGAATTACAGATAAGGATGATGTTATATTGTATAGAATGCTAAATAAGTTACAGGATGGTGCCCGACTATAAAAAGGACCTCGACAATGTTTTAAGATTAAAGAGGATGAAAAGTCAGGTTGTAAGATTCACCAACAAGAAAAGTGCTCTCAGTTGTAATTACTGTGTTGATGGGATGAAAGTAGCTCATGGGGATCGCTGTATGTGCTTAGGTGTTAGTATATGGTCTTCATTGTGGCAATGGCATAAACGGGATTGTAAATAAAAGTTACAGGTATCTTCATATGGTTATGTGGGTGTTTAAAGTTTCTATTAATGATGCACAGGTGACGGCGTATATCATTGCTAAGACCGCAATTAGAGTATGGTTTCCGTGTATGGGACCCACACGACGATTATTTGATACGAGAACTCGAAAGGATCCAAACAAAAGCAGCACGATTTGTTCTGGTCGATTTTCGAAAAAAAAGAGTAGTGTTACGTAAATGTTACAAACTCTAAGATGGGAAAACTTGGAAATAAGGAGACGAGCTGCTTGACTAACTGGTATGTTCATAGCTGTCAGTGGAGGGATGGCGTGGAAAGACATTAGAGGAGTAAGCTTGAATGGAGATTTTAAAACAAGGAATGATCATAATATGAAGATAAAGTTGGAATTTAATATTGAATTGGAGCAAATATTAATTTACAGGAAGAGGAATTAGAGATTGGAATAATTTATTACGGGGAATGTTCGATAAATTTCTAACTTCTTTGAAATAGTCGTGAAAAGAAAGATTAGGTAAATAACTGATAGGGAATCTGCCAATCTGCCACCTGGGTGACAGCTCTATGTGCAGATCAATGATGACTCATTGATTCATTGAGAAAAAGGAATAGTAAAGAAGCTCGTTGCCCAATTTGACTCAATTGCCAGCATGTTCATGGGGTGAGCAATGGTGGCATCAGTTACTTCTTTCATCAATCGTACTGAACCCATGACCTTTTTGTCATAAGGAACCAGAGTCCTAAAGTCATTACATGAGGTCCCATACAAATTACGAGTCATGAGCTCTAGCTACATTTTTCTATCTCCTACCAGAGACGGCGCGTGGAGGAACAGGTGGTGTTTCTCATTCTCACGCTAAATAAATTACGTCACCCGTACATGTAAAATGAGCATTGATATGCTGGGCTATTTTTCTAATAAGTACATTTTAAGAAGAATTGGTGACGAAACTGCAGTAGTAAACGTTAGGAAATTGTAAGCGAAACAATTTGGTCATTAATGATACAGTTTTTTTTATCCTTGCTTTACGTCACATCGACGCAGATATGTCTTATGGCGACGATGGGATAGAAAAGGCATAGGAAGTGGAAGGAAGCGGCAGTGGCCTTAATTAAGGTACAGCCCCGGCATTTTACCTGGTGTGAAAATGGGAAATCACGGAAAACCATCTTCAGGGCTGCCGACAGTGGGGCTCGAACCCACTATCTCCCGATTACTGGATACTGGCCGCACTTGAGCGACTGCAGCTATCGAGCTCGGTGATAAAGGTTTTAGACCGCTAAATAGTTCCAGAAGGAGATTTGTCAAAAGACGCGCCTGTTCGTTCCAACTCTGTTACATCGACCAAATATAGTGCCTATCTTATGAGGTAATTTAACCATTCAATTGGTTAAGATAAATCCTTAAATGTTTATCAACACCGCTACTAAACTAAACAATTATGTGTTACATCATGATCTGGCATCAGTAAATTTTTATGGGTTATAAAAGGTGTATGTAAAAGTTTTGGCGCTAAATGCAAATGGCATGAGAGTGGGAGTAAATGGTACAAAAGAACGGTGCGCCATTTGCAATCTCGCATTGTGTCCAGTGAATTCGAGGCGACTCCACGCATTTCAGAGATTAGCATTGCAAACCAGCGTTTGGGAGACTAAGTCCCCAAAAAGGAAGATAGGTTTTGGCCGAAGGTAGCTGTAACATCATCTCCAAGTGGAGATATGTTTTAAAAGTGCGGGATCAAACATTCTGTGAACTACGATTTAACTGTTGTGTTATAGGGTTGAGGTCGGCAACTGCCGAAAGCTGCATAACATAAATCAGTGAGTCAAAATATTTCTTCCGATAAAGGTAATTGACGGTATTCCAAATGAGGAATCACCGCATAAATTCAGGGACAGGCAACAGACGGTTATTATAATGCCACGATCCTGCAATTCCTGCAATTGGAGCTGTAAATATAGTTGTGGTATCCCAAAGTATTACGTGTGCGGATCCGTATTTGACGATCGTGTTCGGATCGCGAGCAAGAGAACGTGTGAAGGGTATTTTTTGTTTATGTCATTATTTTCAGGTGAATGGAAATAAAAACAAAAGAAAAAATGTTTTGTAGAGATGGCTGAAAAATATTGAGATGCTGGTGGATCTGTAATGATAGAAGACGACGTACGACTACAGGGATGTGAATGATCGCATTTGTAGAATGCTTTTATTTATTTCATAATGTCACCACTTTTGTTTTTGTGTGTGTGTATCTGTGACGCATTTTGGTCACCCTTTTAGTTCCTCAAAATGTCAGAGGAATATGACAAAAGTTCATTTGTTTTTATGTTTCTTAGATAATCGGGAAAATCACGAAACTAGCGTGTGAATTGTGTATAATAGTAGATTTGATGACTGGAAACGAATATAATGTATAAAGTAAAGTATCATTTCCATACGTTTAATTTCTATATTTGTGGTTTGTCAAAGTTAAGACATTAATTTATCATAATATTCTGTTCAGTGTAAAGATGAAATTCATGTAAGCGTAATCCATGGTTATTCAGTTAAGAGTTGGCATAAATGCTCATCGTTGTGTTAAACGATGTAAAATTTTATTGAAAGGGAGTTAGGAGGAAAAACCAATAACATTTGTTACAGGGGATTGCTATTCCAAAGTCTGTTGAAATATATGCAGAATTGATGAGAGGAAAATAACGGTAACAATTTTGTAAGTCAAATGTAGCTCAAATATGGTAGGAGATATGGTTAGTTGTCACAGAGTGTTTTGTGTTAACAGTATTGTAGGTCACCAAGAGAGATGTTCCATAGTATTGTCGTGTCGAGAGTTTGTGTTAGCGAGTGTTTCAAGTCTTGTGAATAGGAAAAGGAAGGAATGATTGTGGATCAGCTTGTTGAAATCCTGTACTATTGATGCCAGGATGTTCAGTGTAGGAAACCCGAGAAGTTATTTTTGTGTAATTTATAGAGATGGGAATAGAGTCAGTACACAATTAGGATTCCACGTGAAAACGTAGGACCGTGATGGATAAGAATATTTGAGTGACGCCTTAAAGTAAATTTCTTCGCATATTCTATGTGAGTCAAGGATTATATTTCATGTAAATTGCCAGCGAGGCAAGTTTTGTTCTTTCATTTGCCGCATGTTAAAATATGAATAACGTGTGTGTTTTGTCTTACGATAACGAAGGGTGCACCATCCTGAGGGGGGGGGGTTTCTGTCATGCACCATATTGGGCAACCATTTCTAATATGTGCGTCCCATTGGGTGACCTAACAATTGCTCCGGCTATTTTCCCCTCAATCACCCGTCACTCTTACAGACCATTAAACGGATGAATGCATAATAAAATTGATGCTAAGTGTCGTTGGCTAAGTTCGGTTTAAATTCTCATCGTATAAACAGTTATCGCATCATAGAATTTTAGCGATGTCGTAACCTTCAATTTTCCTATCAGAATATTTGATATGGTAATCCTTACATTGCCACGCGGCACCTCTCAGGGATAATTAAATTGCATCCACGAACCATAATATTTTACGTGAGATCAACTGAGACACCTCATTTCCTCTTCAATAAATTATTATCGATACCATTCATCATCCTGAATCAATATTAGGTTTTTCAAGTCCAATCATCCGAATATAAGTGAAGAAAATAAATAAAATATATTTTTTTAAATGGATTAATTCAAAATTACTTAAATCCTAATAATATTAGCCTATCTCCTAAAATAATAACATCTAAATTGGGTAATCTATAATTTATTTCTTGATTCCGGAATCATAAAAGAAAATCTACTAATAATTATCATCATCAAATATCTTCCTCTTCTCTAACAAAGAAAATAAAATTTAAGTTAACTTCAATCTGATTCAACTATTCTTCCCCATTAGTTAAGCGCATCACAAAAATAAGGATAAGTTTTCTTGATTATAAAGTTGAAAGTACATTTTCTTTCTATTGAAAAAAAACCGTAGTATCATATTTTTAGGTTGAAAATAAATCTAAGTCCCTAATCCTAATTAAACTTCATAATAAAATTGTATAGTTTGAGTCCATCAGTTCTTGTTTCTTTCTTTTATAAAAAAATTGCTTATTTTCATCATTATAACATCAACATTCTGTCACTATAATTCACTTGTTTTGATGTTATAACGTTAGCAATCACAAGTAAGTTCCAAATATATCGGCCCAAAAATGGCTATTTCAAATATATATTGTTCTTTAAATGAGAAATATTGGTCACCTCGACCATGTCATTTAGTTAAAATATTCAAATAACACCTTAAAACTAAATGCAGGTATCGTACAAAGACTAATTATAATCGTAGTTCAAATAAAAATTGTACCTAACATGTTTTATGGTTTAGCAATATTTAATCAGGTATCTATAATTCCGTAGGAATGTATTTGGTATCCTATTTTATTTAATTGCGGTAGAGATTTTAAATTATGGCATTGTTCTATGAATTAAATTCATTCTTGACAACATGCTTCCAATAATATTCAGTACAACGTTGATATATATTATCTATGAAGACAACAAGTTTCCCTTCTTTTATTTATTCCCTACTTGGATATTTCCTTTGAAGACAGTTTATGGTAACCCATGTATGAAATCCGCGATGTATTTCATTGTACTCGTGTACCACTAACCCAATATATCTCGCATACCATATATATATATTTTGCCGCGTATGGCAAACATCACAATCGGCCCATAATACGCCGTATTTACCGCCACAATTATCCATAATATGTCATTATTCATTCTCATAAACATATCACAGCGAATAATTATTTATAATCCCACATTAACATGCCACTCAAATCATAATTTCTCTACGTAAACATTTATCATCATCAACATGACGGCAAATCAACTTAACACCACATTACTGTACTATAACGGTACTCTTTTGGGTTAGAATTCATATATTATGCGCATAAACACATTAGCCTAAAAATGAAATGCATATATAAATCAAATAAGTTAATATGTACTCACATTTCATTGCGTCGTATCAGCAAACACATATAGGTTATTCAGAAATCAACTATTTTCTTCAAGAATATAAAATTAGGGTTACGTCACTTTAAATACGATGTTTTTGTCCCATAATGGTTAAAAATTACATTCTGAATCTCTCCTTGCTTAGTTATAAGCATTCCTATCTTATGGCATTGATTGTAACTCCTGAAGAAATACCTATTCCCACATTAATAATAAGAAGTCAACAAGGACAATCTCATTGCGAAGATGGTAACGACTGTAATTTTATCACGAAGAACTACGTAAAAACAACATACCAATGTTCACTATAATTACAACTACTATATTTACTGCATATTAATTTCAAGAAAATAAAATAACTCTTTGGAACTTATCTTGCGATCACTGACGTTAGATGACTGGCTCTGGCTTCGATGTTGTCATCTTAGGATTGCGTAGAACGACTCCACCCTTCGTTATGTCACCATCAGGTCGTAATTTTGGGACTCGGGATAGTAGAAACAGCTGGGCGGTTTCCGTCAGACAGCCGGCTCCATCTCCGATTTAGCCTCTCATCATGTTGTTGCAGTCAGTCATAAAAGAAAGAAACATTTCCAAATCGGGAGTTAATTTCACATCCATATTCTCAGAAATGTATATCAAGTTTGTATCTAAGATCAGGTTTTTAGGACAGTAATTCAAGGTTAATTCTTTGTAACAATTTAACAGTTAGAATATATCAAGTTAACTCTCTAAAAATTTCTTTTGTTCGGCTAATCAACCTATACTGCGTTATATTCAACTCGATTCCTCGTACGGTCTTGAGCCTATACTCCGACTACTGTTTGAGTATTTTCTAACTCGCTCTTCACGATATTCCTTCGTATATATTTGATTTCCAAATATTCTTTCGCTTCGACGGTTCTCCAGCCGGAAATTACTGCAATATCTCCCTTCTTATTTACTCAAAGATTGGCTTTACTTCTCGAGGATAAATTTACGTCGTTTTTCGTAACGGACCTTTTTTATTGTTCAGCTACTTCTTCTTGTTTTAACAATCTTGAACACCTTCTCTTATTTTTTTACGGCCGCATGGATCCTTTATAACTTTCCGTCTCAGTCCGTGATCTAGGCATCTTTAATTCATCAAATAAATATCTTTGCCGTCACGTGCATGGCCTTCTTGAATATATACGTTCGTAAAATGTATACACTTCGAAATCACGGCCTATTTTACTTAATATATGCATTCTTTTCTGACGTATGGCCCAATTACGTAATCTTCGCGATCATTACCGTGCATGGCAAACTTATAATTTCGTACGACGACCTTTATTCCGATCTCAGAACGATGAAAACGGTACAAGGGAGGCTCGCGTTCCCGTTATTCCAGCCAGCTGTTAGATAGTCGATTTAGCTCGGTACTAGAAAGAAACTAACTGTAACTGAAATTTGTCATTTGTACGAAAATGTTTGGAATTAGATTTCATTATTTAGAGAGATTCGTTTCAGTAGAGAATTGAATTTATTTTTGAAGCGACGGAAATGAGACGATGGTACGATTTATTGGAAATGACCATTTTCAGGGATGTCAAAATTTGAGAATCGGTAGTGATGTTGTCTGATATCATTTGAGGGTGTTCAGAGTTTTATTTGAATGTCACGGAGAGATGTGACAGGGATTTGTTTATTTTGCGTTCTGTGTTAATTTATGCAGATTGTAGGATTTAATGTTAGGATTATCCAAGCTAGTTTCTTAATAATTGTTAGTGTCATAATGTAAATTTGTTGAGTGACGTTATGAAAAAACCAAATTCTACTCGAAATTATGACAATGTGAACGATTTTCAGCGGCAATGAAGAAAGTACGAGCATAAAACAATATATTTTAATCAAACGATTAGGGATTACAAAGAAACCATTCGTCCGGGATAGATGAAATTTGTTGTTAATTAGGATTATGAGATTACTTCATTTATTAATGTATTTAATTCAGTGAAATCGTATTTGAGAATTAGCTCAAAACTAAGTGACTAACTTGAAAATGTATTCTGGAAATCTTAGTTTTATTTGCTAGGAAATCTTAACTTATTAACGTAACGATTAAGGGGATATGTCCGATGGCAAAGGGACTTTACTGCCACAAGTGTTGTGAGCGTTTGTTGTTGTTGTTATCATTTTGATTTTGATTTGTTGAGCATCAGATGTGCTGGAGATTTATTAATGTGGAAACCATGGTCATCAACTACTGTAACTTAATTTTGTTCAGCCTTCAGCTTAGAAATTTCGATGGTCATGGTGTCATCAACCTCAGTGACTTGGATTAGGGCCATCTGCCATTATAGTATCATTTTCCTTGCGGTCATCATCCACAATGACTTTAAGGTAAATTAAAAAGTTAGATGTCGGGCCCTGACATAGTCGCAGGTCACATCGATTCAATTAAGGGTTCTTGCCGTACAGCCACTGTGTGGCAGAGACCGATTGGACTGCCTTAATTATACCAAAAGTCCAGAGATCGTGCTACGGGGGCTGGATCATCACGAATCATTTTGATGGTACATGCAGTCTCACATGGAAGCCGATCTTAGGGATCTCCACATTTTGATTTCTAGTAAGGACGCCCCTCAGACAGTTGAATTAAACTCTCCAAAGCCAGTATCTCCCATCATCGTGATTATTGATTTCTTAACGTACAAGACTGAGTCCGTTGTTTAGAGAAGGTGAAATGGCACAAGTTTTTTATTTCATCGTCAAAGGTCAATAAAACATCCATTTCTTTGATTCGATTCCTCTCATTTAGCAGATAGTTTAAATTACTGTAACCCGCCTCTTACCTAAGCAAGTGACGAAGAAACCGTAGACGACCCAAGAGAAATATCTCGTGCTGATTTCCTATAATAATTAAGGAAGGTAGGTATCCTACGAAAGACCCTAAAGGATTCGATACGCACATAAATCAAATAGTGAGCTGGAGACCATCTTGTTGCGCGTCATTAGACTTAGGAAGGGAGAAGGGAGATGGTAATGCGAGGGGAAACAAATATTAAGCAAGAGAAGTCGTAAAGAAAGGATGAAAAGAAAGGACCTGTCACAGCTGAGTAAAAGCAATGGCAGATTCAACAAATGTCCTGCACTTATAAGATTAATTTAAGATTCGTTTCAATACGGTACGTGTAATTTCACGTTAATTTGAAGGCCTGTTATGGTTTATACAAACTAATTTTGGTATCTGAATTTTAGAAGCGTTAGAATAAAAATCATGCTTCTAGTCGCACTTCTTTATTTAACTGTGGATCAGTGGTAGAGTGTCGGCCTCCGCATCGCACGATTGTTCAAACCCGGTGGAGGTAGTCGGACTTTTAAAGGGCGGAAAAAAGTCCATTCGACACTCCGTATCGTACGATGTCGGCATGTAAAAGATCTCTGGCGACACATTTGGTGTCCAGCCGGCAAAAGTCATTAAAATTCAGTCATAGACGCCCAAGAGAGATTCGGCTTTCTCTGCTGTCTAGTGAGGCTAGAGTAAATCGTAACGTCGAAATTGACGAGCAAGCAGGCACATAGCGTCAAATCAAACTGTTTGAACACGGTAACTGAGGCCATACGATTATTATTTCTCAATACAACTTCACCTTTAAAATAATTGCACATTAATTCATTTGAGTCTGATGACTCGCGAAACCTGGTTATGGTAGGCTCCGTAACTTGAGTTATCCAACTCATCTTTACAATTGAAACTTTGAGAAAATCGTACGATCGCCTCTCATAGTAGTATAATAGAATATTGTTAAATTTTCTGCTTAGAGCAGACAGACAGACAGACAGACAGACAGACAGACAGACAGACAGACAGACAGACAGACAGACAGACAGACAGACAGACAGACAGACAGACAGACAGACAGACAGACAGACAGACAGACAGACAGACAGTGTTGACGACTACGTGTACCTCAGGCGACGACTTTAGGATGGGTGACTGAAGTTACTAACGATACATAAATCATTCTCTTGCCAACTTACAGGTCTGTCGTAAGAGGTGACTAAAAGGGAGAAATTAGGAGATATCAATTTTGAAAATGGCTCGGCGACCACTAGTCTGGTATTGATTCCATTGTATTTACTTGTACGAGCTCATCACGTTCCTCTTTCCTGTTTGACATTTCTGGCCAACTCTTTTTCTCCTCCGACACTGCAGTATTCTGTGAGGTCTGGGGAGTTTTCATATTCACGCCTTTCATCGCCCTTCTCTCTCTTTTGCCAATACCCTCATTCTTCAAAGCGTCGGAATTATGTCCTTTTCCCTTTTGTTTAGTACGAGTATTAAGAGAGTATGACCGCCCAGTACTGCTTCTTAAATCATCAATCCACTATTACCCCCGGCCACAGAGCTAAGAAGAACGCATTACGAATTAATATACTGTACATTTCCCGATGAGTGTTGGTGATCACTTGAGGCTTAATTGGCAGAACCTGTTAAAAATTCGCCTTGGAATGTTATCACTGTGTTGTTTCAATTCTAATAACCATCTGTTATGAATATATATTTTAAAGCTTATATTATTATTATTATTATTATTATTATTATTATTATTATTATTATTATTATTATTATTATTATTAAATTTCCTAAGTTTTGTGAAAATAAAGGAAGGTTTTGTGTTGTAATGTACAGCACTCCGCGAAACTTCACATGAATATTATTAGCTAAAATTAACTACTCGTACTAATTTGTTAAGGGGAACAATTCTTAAGAACATAAATATGTATATTCCAAACTATAAAACATCCACTGAGAATTGTAAAGGTAATCAGTAGAATTTAAAACCAATAACATTATTATGAGGAAAACAATCTCCCTTAGAACCATATATTTTATCATGTCGCTGATGCAAATAGTAAAGAACTCCGTTCCCTAGCAGGGGCAAGTCATTCTAACGTACAATACCGCGTCGCTGTGCTGGTTGCCTCTACGAGCTATATCACGGCGTTTTGTCGCGCTCCGTACTTTTTTTTCTTTTTTTGGACGGATTTCCCGCCTCTCCATTCTGGCACATTTAGGGTTGGTAGTTCTCGAATATCGCCCTCTGTTGTTCATATGAACGTATGCAACACGTTATACAGCGCAGTTCTACGGTACATTAATAAGTAAGTACTACAGGAGCTGTCACAATGGAGGTAAAATTTGAGGAGAGAGAGAGAGAGAGAGAGAGAGAGAGTGTTAGAAGGAGTCAGAGAGATAAAAGGAGAAAGGAAGACATGCGGAGCAGGAATAGAAAGAGTGTTGCAAAAATAATGCAAGTATCTGTTTTCAATTTTTGTTTTGATTTAAACTTCGAACTATTCTAGTAATTGTTATGACTTTATGAATTTCTTGGGTTACTGCGGTAGGTAAATGAACAGCCAAGTCTTGAGAACATAAATATATATCTCCAAATTATAAGAGTAGGTATACTAAAACATCCACTAGTACCGTCAATGCAAATAACACGAAGAGCCATAATGTGCTGAAAGAAAATAAAAATTATATCACTTTACACCAGTGATAAAGTGAACGGGACATTGATCTATGTAAATTTCTACAGTCCGATATGAAAACCTACAACCTGTTTTACAGTCATAGACCGGGTCAGGGATGTAATGAATGAAACATATATATGCTGTTATTACAATGGGGTCGCCACTCCCAAGGTGATTTATTAATGAGTGATAAATGCTATGAAATGATAATGGAGAGTGTTGCTGGAATGAAAGATGACAGGGAAAACCGGAGTACCCGGAGAAAAACCTGTCCCGCCTCCGCTTTGTCCAGAGCAAATCTCACATGGAGTCACCGGGATTTGAATCACGGTATCCAGCGGTGAGAGGCCGACGCGCTGCCGTCTGAGCCACGGAGGCTCCCTACAGTCCGATAAAGCAACAGAAATGGATATCCACTTCCTACGCTTGAAGGCACTCCAGCATGTTACAAAATACTAGCCCTGAACTGTATCGAGATGCAGGAGCTAATGATAGGGTAAAATAGATATATATGTAAATAGAAATCTTTGTGTTATTAACTCAGCATAGGGCGCGAGGTTACTAGAAATGAAAGTGGGCGCCTAGTGAGATTTTCCCTCACCCATGAAATAAATCATTTGTAGTACACTTTTAGATTTAATTGGTTAATTTAAGTTTTCTGTATTTATTTTCGTAAGAATTATTGTAGCTTTACAACATTTTCTTTAAAAATGTAGTTTATTCTACCTTGTTTAATTACTATTACAAACATCTCTTTTTCGAGTGATTCTTTTATCAATTTCTGCCAGTTTGATGAGGTTGGTATAGTACATAATTTGTTTTATAGTGTCTTCAGGGAAACATATGTGACATGCTTCCACTGCCTAATTTATAAAAGTAAACTGCCTGTACCCTGAAATCTGGTACATGTCTCATGAGATACCTATGCCTAGTTTAACGTATCGTGTTTCTGCAGTGTATCGTACATCCCACGTTGGTAACCCCATCTTTCCCTGTGTATATGGAACCATTTTGTACCACATGGTCAGAATTTGCAAATACAGGTTCCGTATCAATTCCAGAAAACTCATTTTCGCTATTTAGTTCCAGTCGTTCAACATTATCTGCGTCATTATCACTGCAAATGCCAATTATATCATCTGAATCTTCAGTTGCTTTTTCCTTCCTGTTCATCTCCTTTTCAAGTTCATCTACCCATTGTAACACTTTCCCTGTAGTCGCGTCATCCGTAGTTCAATATTTTAATATTATAGTCATTATATTTACAGTATTCAACAATACAGCTTATGAATCTCATACTTTGTCCCATATTGGCTCAACACAACTAAGGTTAAGTTATAAGGAGATTCCCACCTTCCAATACTTGTCAATTTTCTATAGCTAGTTTATTGTTTACATGATATAATCTAGCTTAATCTCTAGGTGTATACACAATAGAACATGTTTCGTTTCGATTATGGAACATCTTCAGCTAAAATATTTGACAAAAATGGCAGGACAATTTAAAACACGTGTATTGATTATGGTGATGAAATAGAATGTTCATTCATGTTCATTCATTTTATTCGTTACTTTGATATTGACTTATTGACAATTTTAACCCAACATGAACGAACATTCATCACCATAATCAATACATGTGTTTTAATTGTCCTGCCATTTTTGTAAAATCTTTTAGCTGAAGATGTTCCATAATCGGAACGAAACATCTTCTGTTTTGTATACAGCTAGAGATTATGCTGGATTATATCATGTAAACAATGAACTAGCTACAGAAAATTGACAAGTATTGGAAGGTGGGAATCTCCTTATAAGTTGACCTTAGTTGTATTCAACAATGCCAGAAATACTAACGTAGCAAGGCGCAACGTGAGTTTAAATCTCACTGAATGCACCGCGAATGAAAACAACGAACCTTCACAACAAGCAACAGTAGCAGAGTGATGCGAAAAATGACGAACCTGGGATACCTTGAAGGATAGACACGTGCACAAGAATCATTGCCCAGTGGGACATGACGAAATCAAGGAATGAGGGATTCCCTCAAAACGCGCCCGGTGTCGGGTTAAAGACAACTCCAATATGCATATAATATGGCAGTTGCATTAATGCCTTGATTTGATCATGATCTGATATTCACCACCCAATCCAATACCTCACGTGAAACAGTTCATTGTTCGTATGTAATGGTTATCTGCTTTACCAATAGATTATTGAAATATGTTGGTTAAATCGTAATATTTACGCACTTATCTACGTTATGTACATTCAGTAATATTACAACTCGTGTGCTATTTTTCTGCCAGCCCCGTGGTGTAGGTGTAGCGTGCGTGCCCCTCACTTAGAAGACTGGGTTCGTTCCCCGGCCAGTCCAGGGATTTTACTTCTGCGCTGAAGTCTAGAACCTGTTCACTAAGCCTTTTGAGACCGACGTAGGTGTTGCGCATTATGAGAGACTGTGGGCCCGGTCAATAAAGTTAAGCAGCACTGTTTAGGATGTCGTCACACTGATCTCGTGGCACTCCTACATCTCCATGTCATCTGTTTGGGCAGCAGCTGACTTGGCAGGTCAAGGCTCTAATGGGATGTCGAGCTACGGGTTTGTTTGTTATGATATTCATCTGAGTATTTTTCCTCAGATGTTTTCTTACTAATGGATGAATTAAGGAACTTAACATTAATACATTTATTGTCAGAAAAGATTCGGAGACTATTGGCATAAAGGAAAAATATCCACTGATGACAGTACAGAATAGGTCCAAATACACATAGCTCGTGGAAGGACGGACACCAGGATCCAGATTCAGATCACGGAAGCAGAGAGAATGAAGGGTTACTGGGAAGAAAGATGACGTGCCGAACAAGTCACTCGTGATCCTCAGGGGTCGTAACGAACCGAATAGAATATCTCCAACTTTATAAGAGCCGCCGTTCCCTCAAATTTGAAACCTTAGTTTGCTCACTTCTTCACAAAGTTTGCTCCGAGTGGAGACACTGTTATGTGATACGCAATTCACATTGTTTAGATATCTAAAAACAAAAGTAAAACACTAGTCCTGAACATATAATAATAACAATAATAATAATAATAATAATAATAATAATAATAATAATAATAATAATAATAATAATATTTTGACGATTTTCGGAGACGCCAAGGTGTCGTAATTCTGTCCCTCAGGTGCTCCGTTACGAGCCAGTAAAGCTACCGACACGAGACGACGTATTTGAGCACCTTCAAATACCACTGGACTGAGTCGGGATTGGACCTGCTAACTTGGGCTCATAAGACCAGCGTTGTATTGTCACAGCTGCTCATACATATACATATGTGTTTATTCGTAAACACGACCAAAATCTGAGAACGAATTTTTGTTTGTTTATTCTTTATCACTGGTCAGATATGCATCTCTTTGTCATGATAAATAGTAATATGACTTGGAATTAATTTCTTCTTAATTTCCAAGCCTTCATTGGCACACCTTTTATTCTATCGTGCAAAGGCGCTTCAGAAAGTGAGGTAACAAGATCTCTCATGAGCAGCATATGGTCAAATTTCCGCCACGGTCGAAGCAGGAGACCACAGCTTCATCATAAAGCCGTTAGATGGTGCATATGTAACATCAAACCCCCGCAATATCAGTTGAGTGGTGGTGGTGGTGATTATTGTTTTAAGAGGAAGTACAACTAGGCAACCATCCTCTATATAACACTAATCAGGGTGAAAAAAATGGAAGGGGTCCGACACTTCGAAAAATGAAGATATCGGCCAAAGGAAGACAAGGGCCACGAAGGGCGTGAAAACGAAAGACTCCCTAGCCCTCGCAAACCTAATAGCGTCGGGGTCGGAAAAGAACAAGAGTTGACCAAGGGAGGTCGGACAGGATAGATTAAAGTGAGGAGTCTGGCACAAGTAAGTGGAAGCAATGCCAGGACTCAGCTCAGGGCCCCGTGGTCGCCAACCCACGCTCCAAAGTTCAGAGCCCCTGGGGCCCCTTTTAGTCGCCTCTTACGACAGGCAGGAGATACCGTGGGTGTTATTCTACCGCCCCCACCCACAGGGGGGAATATCAGTTGAAAGACGACTGCGCGCACGGAAACATGCTCAAACGTAGAAGTGCATAATGTGGTCCGTTTTTTGAGACTGAAGGGTACTCCATCACCTGAAATTCATTGGCAACTTGTTGAGGTGTCCGATGTGAATGCCATGTCACGAAACAGCACTCATGAATTGTTTCGGCGCTTCTGGTGGGGGGTATTGGACCAGCCTTCCTACCGCCCCTGACCAGGCACCCAATGATAACGGACAGTTAAAGAAGCACCTCGGTGGTAAGCGATTCATGAATATACGGCCGTTTAGCATGTCCATATGACGTTGCTCTAGGAACTGGACACAGCCTTATGACTTTTTGTGAATGACAAGTATTACTTTGTAATTGGCGACTTTAGGGCGGTATTGGGTCGCTGTTAACGCAGAATGGCATTGTTATAGTGAGTCAGTAATACTAATAGGAAGTCGAGCACAAACAAAGCATAATTGAAATGCACGAGATTTCATTAAAGTTGTACTTGCACTATCGGATGTGATGTGCTGTACTGTACATGCAGCGAAAGGCAAAATGCACAACTCAGCGATGGTAATTCAAAAGGAAACAACGAAATACAAAGCGAGCTCGAGAACGCTAACATACTGCAATTTGCAAGTCTAAAGTATTTTTTTCCTTTTCCAAGAGAATAATTTAATGAAAGGCAAGTTAGATGCACCGAGTTACATGAACAAAATTCCTTTGTAATACAGAAGAGGCTCGAGGAACCTACTCTTATCGATAACGAGCTATGGTTATTCCTTTCTCTTCTAATTGTTGCTGCACTGGTGGGAAGAATACGAAGAGCGGTGTATGGTCGCCGAGGAGCCAAAAACCATGTAATGTTGCCCTTTTCCTACCATTGGTGAGGTAATCTATAGGAGCAGATGTTGAGAGAAGGTGAGCGCTCAAATAGCACAAGTTACTCGGGACTTATGTATGTATGTTTGTACGTACGTACTTAGTCGGGTTGACTAACTCAGACGGTTGAGGCGCTTGCTTTCTGACCCCAACTTGGCAGATTCGATCCTGGCTTAGTCCGGTGGTATTTGAAGGTGCTCAAATACGTGAACCTCGTGTCGGTAAATTTACTGGCACGTAAAACAACTCCTGAGGGACTAAATTCCGACACCTCGGTGTCTTCTAAAATCGTAAAAGTAGTTAGTAAGACGTAAAGCCAATTACTATTATTATTATTATTATTATTATTATTATTATTATTATTATTATGTATAGTCTTTCAAAACACGAAATAGCGCATGGTACTGTATGTTATTCACATTCAATATTTTATCATATTAAATTTTAATTATTATCACAATATAATTAGACCCTCCGCTGCTCAGGCGGCAGCGCGCCGGCCTCTCACCGCTGGGTTCCGGGTTCAAATCCCGGTCACTCCATATGAGATTTATGCTGGACAAAGCGAAAGCGGGACAGGTTCTTACAGGTTTTTCCTGTCATCTTTCATTGCAGCAACACTTTCCAATTATTTCATTTCATCTGTCAGTCATTTCCCAGAGGAGTGTGACAGGCTTCGGCAACCGGCACAATTCCTATCCTTGCCGCTAGATAGGACTTCATTCATTCCATCCTTGACTGGAAACAGGCTGTGAATTTTCATTCATATGTAATTCACCTCCCTTGTATGTAGATACAAACCCTGTGGATACCCACAGCAAACATTATATCTACAGGATCGGCTGTTTCTGAGAAAAGTGATCCTGCGAGGAACTTATACAATACCATGCTCTCTTTCTTCGTATTTGAGTGACTGTACTTCTTCTTTCCAGGCCATATATTTACTCATAAAACAGCCCCTTCCGAGCCCACTCAGGGACGGCTCATTTGACCCGGTGAGAGCATGTCCGCCGTTCTTGCAAGAGATCCAGCAGCAATTCCCCTTTCCTAAAATCAGCCTCAGTAGTTCGATTCCATGTTGCCCAGGACACCCTCTACCTCTTTTTGGAACCCCTGTGGGAGGGGGCAGTAGAATAACATCCACGATATCCCCTGTCTGTTGTAAGATGTGACAAGAAGGGGCCCCAGGGTCTCTCAACTTGGGAGCGTGGATTGTTAACTACGGGTCCGTTAGCTGAGTCCTCGCATTTCTTCCACTTACTTGTACAAGGCTCCTCCTTTTCATCTATCCTATACAACCATTCTTGGTCAAAATTTGTATATCTCTACCGCGGCGCTATTACAGCATTCGAGGGCTAGGGAGTTTTTCACTTTCACGCCCTTCGCGGCCCTTGTCTTTCTATGTCCGATATCTTCATTTTTTGAAGTGTCGGATCCCTTCCATGTTTCTCTCTGATTATTGTTATATAGAGGATGGTTGCCTAGTTGTACTTCCTCTTAAAACAATAATCACCTACACTACCTTTTTTCGGCTCCTCGATGACAATAGATTTCTGTAACAGATAGTGTTCATTACGTGGAGCTGTTATTTCTCTATCTTGTCGCTGATGGGCGCGACTTTAAAAGATCCTCGCACATGCTTACTGAGCACTTCATCATGCAGAGTGACACTCGCGGACCATTGTAACATTCGTATTTCTGTGTCATGCATTTGCTAATCATGCTTCTTACGTTTTGCCCAACATTCGTTACCGTACATGAGGGCTGGCCAGATAATGGTTTTGTGCAATTTACCCTTCAGTTTTGCTGGCATCCAATTATTAGAGCCCTGCGCGTATGTACAAAATAATATCCGCATCCGCTCCACATCCACACTTTCTTCATCCGCATCCGCGAATGGTTATTTAACTACAGTATTTTACCTCCAAGGCATGAAACTGATAGATCTGTTAACACAATACAATAGGCCTGACACCTGCCACCAGACCCCTCAACAATCACAGGTTTATGAGGGACTTTCTCTTGCGACAGCTACCGACGTATTGACCTGTGTTCCTGCCTTTCATTAATTGCGGGCAGGAGTCAGGTTGTCTTAGGTCAGATTTACGGCTTTAAGGTCTCAAGGCTCTTCATATATATCACTATTCTCGCATACCACTGTCAAGGGTCACCTAATCAAAATCAAAGTAAGAGTACACTGAGTGTCAATCAATAAATGTCATTATTTAGAAATTATCAGCAAAATTATCCGCACTGCCAAACAGTTTTTAACCGCCAACACACTAAGTTCGTAGATATCCACATCCGTGCAGGGTTCTACCAATTATTTATGACATAAAACACCACTGAGGGACCTCCATTTCGACCAGCCAACACTGATGCGGTGCTTGACATCTGCATCAATATTACCATCAGATGCGATGCGATCTGAGATATTTGAACTTATCAGGCATCATAAGTGGTTCTTCAGCAAGGAACGTACGTTATAATAATAATAATAATAATAATAATAATAATAATAATAATAATAATAATAATAATAATAATAATAATAATAATTTCTGACCTAACATATCTCCTGTGGGTGGGGGCAGAAGAAAAACACCCACGGTATCCCCTGCATGTCGTAAGAGGCGACTAAAAGGGGTCCTAGGTGTTCTCAACTTGGGAGCGTGGTTTAGCGACCACGGGGCCCTCAGCTGAGTCCCGACATTGCTTTCACTTACTTGTACCAGGCTCCTCACTTTCATCTATCTTATCCGACCTCACTTGGTCAACTCTTGCTCTTTTCTGACTTCGACGGTATTAGAGCATTCGAGGCCTAGGGAGTCTTATTTTGCACGCCCTTCCTGGCCCTTGCCTTTCTTTGGCCGATATCTTCATTTTCGAAGTGTCGGATCCCTTCCATTTTTTTCTCTATGATTAGTGTTAATAAAGGATGGTTGACTAGTTGTATGTACTCTTAAAAGAGTAATCAACTGCACCACCTGACTTAACATTTGCAGATATTTTAATCTTACGTGATTTCGGACGCCTGTGGGCCAATTTTGACGTTCCATTTCATTCCTACAGATAGCAGAGAAATAATAGTAATAATAATATTAATAATTTCTGAGCTAACATATCCCCTTGTGGCCCTGTGCCTGTCGTAAGAGGCGACTAAAAGAGGCCCCAGGTGTTCTCAGCTCTCATCCTGTTTTGTAATAGAGGTCAAGAATGTATGGAGACATTCTCTTCGACATCTCTCAATGTTTACAGGACGTAATAGGGTTTACTTTACCATTCACATATGGCTGTCTATGCAATGATGTGAAATGGGGTTGAAGTTGAAAGGATTCTCCAATCTAAACTTTCCGGAGCTCATAATTCTTGATAAGGAAGAACAATGGCATGTATACGGTATTTTACAACACATTCTCACGGAGAGAACTTAGAACTTTAAAGACACACCGTACCGTTTTTCATTAAAGTTTTGCTTCCTGCTGAGTAATTTATGTTTCTACAAGGAACTCGTGCACCGGGAACCCCGTGACGTCTGAGTAAAACTAACTAAAAGTTCCTTCACGCCGGGAGTCCCTGTATTCCCTTCGTGGTAAGGCAAGGTTTCATTTTTATTAAACATTAGATTTAAACAAATAATAATTTTCTCTCTAGTTCTGATGAATTATATATGATACATGGAGTCCATTCTTTCCACCGGGCGCGGTGGCTCGGACAATTGAGCGCTGGCCCTCTGGGTCCAAGTTGGCGGGTTCGATGCAGTCTCAAACATGTGGTGTTTGAAGGTACTCAAATACGCCAGCCTCGTGTCAATAAATTCAGCGGCAAGTAAAAGAACTCCTGCGGGACAAAATTTTGACACCTCATCATCTCCGAGAAACATACAAGTACATGGTGGGTCGTAAAATCATTATTATTATTATTATTATTATTATTATTATTATTATTATTATTATTATTATTATTATTATTATTCAGCTTCGCTAATCGGCCAACTAGGGACCGCGATAAGTCTCACTTTACATTCTGACATTTGTTCATTTTTCGCCTGATCCCCATCGCCCTCATTAGCTCACAGTTATTCTGTCTATTTCGCACCAATTGCCCGTTTTTCGTCCCGGAAAGTCCCAAAAGTCTTGATGGCTGCTCTGAAAATATTTAGGTCTTGTGTATCTTCTGCTTGTATGTCCAGTTCTCTCTTTCTTGATATTAACGTACCATGGCATTGCCGTTTTTGGTTTTGAGTCAAATATACTGAAGATACGTTTCGTCCATCGAGAGTCAATCATCCGTCGTATATGACCGTAGAAGCGAACTCTGTCTTTAAGCGTTGTGTCCGTGATCTTCTCTATCTTAGAGTATACTTCTTGCCTGGATTTTCTAAATGTCATTTTTGTCGTTTGGGCCAAGTATGGTGTGTAGGTTCTTTCTTTCTTTCCTCTCTAAATCCGCAAGCAGTTTATGTAGCGCATTCCTATCTACGAAATGTCACTGTAATATTTGTCCCAAATGGAACATAATTCTTTTACACAAATGAACTGAAAAATCTGCGGTAAATTAAGAAATACCGTCGTTAGTAGAGAAATATGAATATTCCGCTGCTCGTGCCCTCTTTTATTTCTTTCTTGAGGTCCAGGGTTAGCACCAACGAATGGGAGTGCTATGTCTGTGAATTCTCATTGTCTTTGTCTATATGACTAGCGCGGGCAGTTCAAACAGCAAAATAGCACGATCCCTGGACCAATAAATATATTACTTTTTTTGTTGAAGGGAAAATAGCATGATCCGCGGACCAATAATAATGAATGAGGTAGGGCACAAAACGAATGAGCAACATGAAGAAAACGACACCTAATTAATGCAAACAACTTCAGTGAGCAAAGACATCACACACGAAAATATTAGACAAACAAAAGACATACGGACGCGCTGTGATGTAGCAGAACAAAAAAAATAGTTGTAAGGTTGTAAAGTATGTATCCATATCATTCTCAGCAAGTAAAATATTTCGTACTATTTCTTAATTTACCGCAGATTTTCGACTTTATTTGTGTAAAAGCAATTATTAGGTTCCATTTGGGACAAATATTACAGTGACATTTCGTAGATAGGTATGCGCTACGTATCCCGCAGGCAAACATTTTCTGAGACAGGATAAGGCATTCATATGCACATAGCGATACTGGTTTGATGACAGTTTTGTAGTGACGAAATTTGTGTTGAGAGAAAAGCACTTTTTATTGTATATGTTGCGGGTGGTTTGGAAAGTGAATTCCGTTTTCTTGATTCTTGCTGCTATGACCTCTTTGTCAAGTCCATTTGTCTGGATCCATTTCCCAAGGTATTTAAATTTATTAACACGGTTTATCGTTGCATATTTCGTGTTTAGTTGTGCCGTATCATCATTGATGTTCGACAGTACTTCTGTCTTTTGAAAGGAAATTTATAAACCTGTTTGTTCTGCTACTTCCTTCAACACATTGATCTGTTCTGTTGCACTTTCGAAATTTTCTTTCATCAGAGCTATTTAATCAGTGAACGCTAAGCAGTCTATATCCACTCTGCTTTTCTTTGTTCAAATCCTTAAGTGTTTGTAAAGGTTTCTTTCTTTTAACGTCTTTCGCCACTCCTGTATTACGTTCTCAAGTATTATTATTATTATTATTATTATTATTATTTGCTTTACGTCGCACCGACACAGATAGGTCTTATGGCGACGATGGGATAGGAAATGGCTAGGAGTGGGAAGGAAGCGACCGTGGCCTTAATTAAGGTACAGCCCCAGCATTTGCCTGGTGTGAAAATGGGAAACCACGGAAAACCATCTTCAGGGCTGCCGACAGTGGGGTTCGAACCTACTATCTCCCGAATACTGGATACTGGCCGCACTTAAGCGACTGCAGCTATCGAGCTCGGTATTATTATTATTATTATTATTATTATTATTATTATTATTATTATTATTATTATTATTATTATTATTATTCCTGGACTTTGTCCCAAATTATTGGAATCAGCACTCGATGTGGATTTGACACAGTTTTACGATTGATGCCCTTCCTTATACCAACACTATGTGGAAGGCTCTATTGCGTGCTTCTGTGGTGCTTGCAAGTGAAGAGAAGTGTATGCATTTAGACGAACACAAACACCGGGCGGGAATCGTAACCAAGGCCATATAAACCGAAGACCTGTACGCTGATCATTCAACCGAGATGCTGGATATTATTATTTATTATTATTATTATTAAAATTTGAGTCTAAGGTGTTTAGATGTGCGGTAACATATGATAAATGGATGTCGCTGTCAATTATTTATTCTTGGCTTAGCCCTGAGACTCATTTATAATAACCGCATTTCCCAAAATATAGAAATTAAAGAAGCGATAACTACTGTACTTACGCGAATAATACCCGCACATTTAAAAAAAAAATTGGGGACAAAACTGGGGTGCGGGTTTTATTTGCGTCAATGTTGGCATTTTTTTCAAAATCAGCCATCCTAAATTTAGGATGCGGGAATATTCGGGTATTTACGCGAATAATACCCGCACATTTAAAAAAATGAGGCACGAAATTGGGATGCGGTTTTTTTTGCGTCAAAGTTGGCATTTTTTTCAAAATAAGCCTACCTAAAGTTAGCGTGCGGGGATTATTCGGTGGCGGGGATTATTCGCGTAAGTATAATCGATAGAACACAACTTTGGTCTCTAAAGGACAAATTTACCATTACTTCCTCTTCACTACTGAAACTAGTGATCTATTCATACCTTTTAACTGTTGGTTTGGATTTACGATGCCCCCCCCCACCCCCACCCAAACAGTAAGTGAATAGAACCTGCTTGCTGATAAACCATTTTGGACTTGTCGTTTAAGGGGATACGAAATGGGTATTTTGCCAAAAATTTGTCATTTTTATATTATTGTTATTTCTTAATATGTCAAATGCCCTCTTTAAAATGGTGTATGCATTATGATGATATGATAAATACAAGTGTGCTTTTAAAAATTATTTATATGATGACGCACGCTAGATTTCTGCTGTGAGTAGACATGACGGTCTCTTGCAAGTCACTTGACCAACGTTCTATTCAGTGGTACAATGCTAGGTATTTGTATTACTTACGGGATGGTGACTCTAAGGCTTTCAAAGTTGTTCAGGATTCTAAGCCCTATGGAAATGATGTAAATATAACCAAACTGGAATGTGTTGGTCACGTTCGGAAACGTATGGGGACAAGATTGAGAAGACTAAAATCAAGCATAAAGGGAAATAAACTTACTGATGGTAGAATATTAGAGGGTAAGAACAGATTGACTGATTCAGTCATTGATACTGTCCATAATTACTACGGTCTGACCATCAGGAAAAATACTGATAATGTGGAAGCAATGAGGAAAGCTGTTAGGGCATTATATTTCAACATTTATTCCAGTAATGAAAATCCTGTACATGGCTTGTGCTCTTCAGGGACAGACAGCTGGTGCAAATATAACAGGAGCAAAGTAACAGGGGAGAAATATAACCATCGTCATAGTTTGCCACCAGCCATTATGGATGAAATCAAACCAATTTTCAAGGATCTTTTTGACAAAAATGTCCTGAAAAAATGCCTGCACGGCAGGACACAAAAGCCAAAGGAATGTGTAAATAGTGTCATCTGGAACCGCCTACCCAAAACAGTGTTTGTGGGTATCAGCACTCTTCATTTAGGTGTATATGATGCTGTTTCAAGTTTTAACCAGGGAAACATCACAAGTTGCAAAGTTCTGAAAGTGTTAGGGTTGACTGTTGAGTGTCGTACTGTTGATGCAATGTTGCATAAAGGCCTGGTAAGGCTAAGGTCTGATGAAAATGCCCTTTAAAAGAAAAGCTTTTCAAGACAAAAAGGACAGGAGAGGTGCCAAGAAGTGACTACAAGAAGAATTTGAAGAAGATAATCCAAGCTATGGACCTGGCATGCATTGATGTGATAACTTTAAAGCCCGTTTCCCGTAAGTTTACTTTTTTAATATTTAAGGTGCATTTTCTCAGCCAGTTTTGAATATATGAACTTGAAATTTGTAGGAGATACTTACAAATACCTCTTTCAATTGCTGAAATAACAGTTTTTAATTTGTCTGAATATTACAAATTTTATTAGCAAAAATATATTCTAAAAATACCAAAAATTTCTAGTTTCAAAATAAAAAATAATATCTTCCTTAAGTAGGTCGTTATAAAAATCATCCTTGTTTCAGTAGAAAACCAAGACATTCAACTATAAGCTGCAAAAATTTGAAGTGTCTACCTCCAGTGGTTTCAGAGAAAAGGTACAATATAAACAGCCGATTTTATCATTGGGAGCATAGGGCATTCCGTACACCCTTAACTCACTAATTATAAGTATCAGTTTTCGTGATTTGCGACGAGGTAAATTGTTGCCTCCCTTCATGTTGTCGTTTCTTGAAAGTATTATCTGCGCACTTTTTAGAGATAGATTTACACCCTAGTGCTGAATCGGTCGACTTCGGTTATCTTCGAGATTCGTATTGGCAACCTTTGAAACATAAACTAAGAATCGCTTATGATCGCTGTGCGAAATATGGCGTACACTTTAAGTACTCGTACTGTTGTTGTTTACACAGCAAAGCCAAACTATAGAATTCATGTTAGGAACACGTTTCGCATCGGGAAATGTTATATAGTATTATATATTGTGTGTGTGGCACAGTTGTTGGCGTTAAGAAAATAAAGGTTTAGAAAATTCATATCGATCGACCATATTATCGATTCAATTCAGATTTCATTTCATTCAGTTGGCAGTACTACCGGAACCGCCAGTGCTCCCTTCTTACTCCTCAACCGAGTACAAAAATCTATCACTAAAATGTGCGCCTACTATACATGTAGATACATTTCGGAGTGTAGGCATAATTGATTAATATTGTCTTTTCTCTGTAAGTTTGTTAGGCTATTAGGATAAAATCAAAGAATAGGGATAGAATAGATGTATAACGCATTTAATAACCTAGCTGATGTAGGAGTACATCATACAATTCATAAGGAACGTACTCAGATAATTAAAATTAATGATACTAATTATAAACGGAAAGCAAATAAAGGAAGAATTTAAAAATTACAGAAAGCTTACAGGACCACTTGGAGCAGGTACAATAAAAAATCAATATCTCGGAAAGCAAAACTTAGACACTATAGCACAGTAATCAAACCTGAAGCGTTATATGCTTCAGAAACTTTAATCGTTGGTGGCGAGTCTCTAACCAAAGACGTAGAGAAACAGGAAAGGAATATTTTAAGAAAATGTTTTGGCCCGGTTTGTAGAGAGGGAGTATAGAGGAAAAAATCATCCCAGTAAATATATTGCCATTCTCACACTTTTCGGAATAGACAATTGAAATTTTATGGACACATTATCAGAATCAATAGTAACAGGCTAACTAAAAACATTCTCAACCTGGCCATTTCATTTAAAAACCAAGAAGAGCCGGTTAAGGTACAGCCCCAGCATTTGTCGGGTGTGAAAATGGGAAACCACGGAAAACTGGCTTCGTTGATTTGAAACAGATCTCCAGGAAATCAACATCTCGGAAGACATTGTACAGGGCAGATGTAAATTCAGAACCAAAATCGACAATCACCAGTTTGAAGACAAACCGAACATCAGAGTCACTAAAACTTAGACAGAAGAATGGAGGAAGAATAAGAGAGAATAATAAACCATAGTGCAATAATGAAGGACTACTGGAATGATTGGAAGAGGAAACAACTGGAAAGGATGAATTGAAATAGACATGTGATCCTTAGCAGGTCCCATCGTAAAGAAGAGGTAGAAATAATAATAATAATAATAATAATAATAATAATAATAATAATAATAATAATAATAATAATAATAATAATAATAATAATCAATGTCCCACTCCATTCGCCTGGGTGTGGTAACCAAGCCTCCTCCACTCTTTCCTGTCCTTCCACTTTTCCTGCTCCATTACTTCTGCCACATCCAACCCAGCTTCTCTAATGTCCTTCGAAATCTGATCCATCCACCTTCTTCTCGGTCTTCTAACCGGTCTCTTTCCCTTAACTTCTCTTTCCAATTCCCTTCTTGCTACCCGTTTATTTCCAATTCTTTTCTTTTTACATGTCCGAACCATCTCAGTCTTGCTTTCTGTATGTTCTGTACTAACGGTTCTATATTAAGCTCTTCTCTGATTTTAATATTTTGAATTCTATCTCTTCTTGTCTTTTTAACCGATGTTCTTAAAAACATTTCTACTGCTTGGATATTACTATCTTCTCTCCTATTAGTTCCCAGTGTTTCTAGTCCGTATGTTATAATTGGTATGAAATACTGTTTATATAATGTTAATTTCGTTCTCTTGGGTACTTTGTCATCCCATAAAAGCTCTCAGACTTGATGATAAAATATTGTACCTTTACTTATTCTGTTATTAATTTCAGAGTTGATTCCATTTCTTCCATTAACAATACCACCCAGATATGTAAAATGTTCTACATTCTCTAACCGTTCTCCGTCTATGTTCACTTGGCTTCTCTTTTTCTCTTTTCCACAGTACATGGCTACAGTATTCTTTTTACTAATTATCATTCCAAACTCCTTCAAATTTTCATTCTAAATGTCCAGTTTCCTTTGTACTTCCTTTTCCCTAATTCCCCAAATCACCACATAATCTTCAAATACCAAAGCATTCACTTCATCATTACTGATACTCTGTTTTACATGTTTAATGATTTCGTCCATCAATATAATAAACAATAATGGCGACAGTGCTCTTCCTTGCTTGAGACCTTTTTTTAAAAATATAAAATGTTTCAGAGTCACCACTCCCCACTTGTACACTGCTTTTATTCTCATGATACAACATTTTACATGATACAATATAATAATAATGTCGTATGGATTGCGAACTGGCCTTGTGCAGATTTTCCGTGTTGACTTTGGCCTTCTCAAAATATATCTGAAGTCCAACTATATCTGCAACTTCTTTCTTGTTATTGCTGACAGTATTGAGATACGGTTTTCTTCTTTTTTTATTAATGGTTTTAACATCGCGCTGTAATATCGAACGTTTTCGGCGACGGAAAGATAGGAAAGACTAGGATTGGGAAGGAAGCGGCAATAGCCTTTGTTAAGTTACAGTTCCAGCATTCTCATGGTATGAAAATGTGAAACCATGGAAAATTATATTCAGGGCTGTCAACGGAGGGTTTGAAACCACCATATCCCCAATACAAGTTCAGCATTGATATACTATTTACTTCGGTAATGTTAGGTGAGTTTCATAAGTATCTAACCATTCCATTGCTATGAAGAATATATATTTATCCTCAGTGTCTCCATATACACAGTGAGATTGTTGACACCATATTTGGTGTCTCGCCGCGCATTGAAGTGGAAACCGGTGATGTATCTTCCACAGAACCGATGTATAGCACTCGCGGTATTATCACCGTCAGTCATCCTCGCAGTGTAATTCATTAGTTTCCGATAACCTTCCGTAAATCATTATAATATTTACTAATTTGGCACCTTGTATCTCGCGTATTTCTCCGGTTACAGTCAATGCCTGTAAACCATTTAGTAAAAGAATATCAGAATCACCTGAATTTTTACATTGTCGGCAAAAATTTCAGTTGACATTCTGGAGAATGTATGCGGAATTTAAAATGTCATATAAATAAATTTCATTCATGTTGCCTTCTTCTTCTTACCCTCTCCGCCCTTGTATCCTTTGACAGGGTGTTGAGACATGTCAGACTTGGAGGGTTCTCTCCATGCTTCTCCATCCTTATCCAGACAATGTGTAATATAACTGTGATTCGAAACCAGACCATGTGGCAGGGCAAACTACGAGTTCTGTGCGATTTTGCTAACCCCTGGACCATGACGCGGCTCAATAGAATGGCAGATGACTTACTACTCTTGATTTCAAGACAGGTTTATATGAAATTTTACAAAGTGAAGGCACGCTGGTCCAATATTTCTTAGAGCTTGGCTGGAGCTTAGCGAGGATTGGTCGAGAGTATATCTGACGTCAGTGGAAGATGCGACGTGCCTGGCGTGCAATTAAACGTCCCTTCCTCCTCCCCTACCTCACCAACCACAGAACTTCAACTCTCCTGACCAGTTCGCACACCTCTGAACTGATACTGAGGTTTCTACGCGCACTGAATCATTGATGAGTTGTTTCAAATCTGGTCGTTTCTTTTTTTCGTTTTATTTCTAACTCCTCCTGGAAGTTATGTTGACCAGCATACCAGCCGACAACGAGATCTCGCAGTATCTTTGTGAATAACTGATGACATGGTTCGCCGGTGGGTCGACAGGCCTATATGTTAAGGAATTCCGCAGTGGATACATGAATCACATACACGGAGCTCGTACGCCACACAGATCAAACGTATTCTCTCTTGGACGTGTGGTAGACAGCTGGCCTGATTGCCTTTAGAATTCAATTTGTAGCTAGATGTACTACCCATCACCGAAGGGTTACAGGGGTGTCAAATATCAAAATGGTGTGTTTCAAATAAAACAATAATAAAATAAACTAATCTCATATGTTTAATTGCTATTTTTTTTACGTCGCACCGATTCAGACGGGTCTTACAGTGACTGTGGGATAGGGCAAGGCTAGGACAGGGAATGAAGCGGCCGAGGCCTTAAAGTAGGTTTGAGCAGGGGAAACCGCGGAAGAAAACATCGTCAGGACTGACAATAGTGGGGTTGGAACCTATCATATACCGAATGCAAGCTAGCAGATACACGGCGCGAACCGCACAGCCAATTCGCTCGATCAAGAAGCTCCATAAGTATGCTTGTTTGTTGGCACTCAAACAGGAGGAGATATGCGAAAAATATACTAATTGGAAATATCTCCGCTATTTTTTCCTTGTATGGCATAAACGCACGAAACATAAAACATAGGTCATATGAGAAAGTTACAAACTTTTATTATGTACTGTTTTTTACACCCCAAATTAATGCAGAAATTTGATATTTACTCTTTTGACATCCGTAATATTCCTTTACCGCTATACATTATAGCCTAGAGCACATCTAAGCTATCTCTGAGTTTAAATACCGAGTATCAAAAAATTATTTTAAACTGTTTTTCCGAGATATCATTACAAACAATCAAACAGATATAGTGACAAAATATGAACGTACTTTCGACTTTTGTGTACCTAATCTAAGAAAGAAAATGAGGCAAAAAATGATAATTTTGTTTATAAAAATGAACTACACTGCTTGTATAGAAATCGTTCCATGCACATTGGAGTAAATTGTTGATGCTACTTCCGCAGTGCTCTAGCATAGCAACTTCTTCCACTTGAAGCGGGTAAGAGTTCCTGCTCAACCCCTCAAGGGCTCGGGGTCGTAATATGGTGACCATGTGAATCATAGCTGAGTTTGGCATTAATTGTATTTACTTATATCTGCTCCCGTTGTTCACATACGGCATTATTGCTGAAAGTTATAAGGAAGTTTTCATTCTGATGACCGCTACAGTCCCTTCCTTTCTTCAACTGTCACCTTTACTCTCCTGGAGGTCCGAACTTCCCCTATATTTTCCCCCATAATATTCGAATACTGACAAATAGCAGCTGCAGTTGCGTATGGTTCTCGTCACAGATTTTCTCACTGTAACTCTTAGAAATTGCGTGGAAAGTGGCTCTTTTCAAGTCCCGTAGGATCTAAACCAAACCGAACCCCATGGCGCAATAGCCCTAAAGTGCCCTGGCCAACCAAGCGACCGCTGCTCAGCCCGAACGCCTAGAGATTACGAGATGTCGTGTGGTCGGCACGATGAATTATATCGGATTTCTAGACCGGGACCGCTTTATCAATGTCAGATAGCTCCTCAATTGTAATCGTGTATGCTGAATGGACTACTCAGCACTCAGACCCAAGTAAAAATTCGTGACTTGGACGGGAATCGTACCCGAGTAAGAGGCAGGCACGATATCCCTATACCACTGAGCCGGCATACCTTAGGATCTATCCTAGATATAAAATGTTCAAGTTCTTAAGGGAGTGGAATAAGTTGAGTTCCGTGGCCGAGGAAAGTTCCCTAGCCTTTGGTCCGATATGTTCCTGGTTAGATTCCCAGCTGGGATATAGTACTTTAACCGCGGGTGATTAATTTCTTTGGTCCAAGGTCTAAGTTCTTGTGCCGTCTCTACATTTCTGTGCAACTAACGTACAACACTACCTACACACAGAACCACACACGGCAGATGCTGCATTCCATGCGAAAATGATCTGCCTGAGCAAGGATGTATCCAGTCTGCGACAGGGCACACAAAATAGATTAGTGGGAGGCAATAGATTTTATTATTCATGACCTCGGCACTAAGTAGGAATGCGTGATTAGACCTATTCTCAGCTGTCTTTTTCTCCATGAATCAACGTGGTACTCATTCCTAGCGTAGGATGAGTGAGGCCTTGGGCTGTTTGTCTCTCAAAAGTTAAGTTTCATTTATCAGTTTTGATGACTGAGGATCGAGCCCATGTTCTTCACGGTAAAATAAGAGCACTGTTAAATACTGGCTTCGAAGCAAACCTATTTCATTTATAAGCCCATATAATACTACCCTGATACCTGTATGGAACAACAAACTCTGTGATGATACAAGGTACCAGACAGAGGTCATGGTGAGATGTGAGGTTATTTCATGGCTATTTCCATAGGATCCCATTTTGATGAATAATTAAAAGTGATTTACAGTCTAAAAGGCCCTGCAGACATAAATTCTTTGAAAAGGTAAGCCACCGAATAAAAATTGTAGTAATTATTGAACTACCTCAGAATATGGAAATTATATTGAAGACTTCACATTACTTTCAGATCTGAAATATGTCGTTTAACCTGCCGTATAGAGTTCATTATCTCTTTTGAATCCTTCATTTATTTTGAAAATTTAAAGATATAATGGAACTAAGAGTCACCATTTCTATAATAGCACTACGTTTTTAAGAATATTATAATAAAATAAAGTTTAAGGTCTCGGTAAAATTATTGAATAGTTCCATTTTTAAGTGTAAAATATAAAACACGCATTAAAAGAAAGTAATTTAATATACCGGTAGTTTAAAAGCATAATTATATTTTAAACTGTAAATGTTCTTTTTATGAAGATATTTATACTATCTTGTTTCATTCTAAACCAGGAATAAGATAACAAAGTATTAAATAAACCTCAAACTGAAAATATAAAACTTAATCAAACGATTCAAACAAATATTATAATTATGAAAAGCGCACATGGTAGATAAGCGACACTCATATCACTGGGGTCAAAGGAAGTTCCCAGTGATAAATAGTCTGAGCACCGACGGGTAGGTATTCATTTCACCCCACTTAGTACCGAGAGAAGAGATAAAGGAGGATTTTCATCCTCATTTTCCAGGTACATAACGGTAATAGCCTTGATTTATTCTTCTTATTATTATTCGATCTGGAAATATCATTAATTAGACCTACCATTTCATAACTAGAAGCTGATTTGATACGACTTTTTTAATAATTCTTGCGTTGATCCCTGACGCATATAGATCTTTCTTGGTAGAGAAATTAGCTGTGTTTTGTTTACGAGTAACTTACAAAATCATTTAATTCGACGTTGCACGAACGGAGGTCATTATTGTGTAACAGAAACAGAGCTCCACTAAACAACCCGGAGACATTTGTGATTGATGCGCTTCCATTGCTCACCAGTCGTTTGGCTTCAAGCGAGCAAAATTCATTTCCAAGGAAAGTAAATCAACACTGATGGTTACACAACTTCAATACACTACGAGCAATAGATTTCTTTAAAATATGAAGTACTTTATTGTATTTTTAAGACCAAGCAATTTTCCAATTTTAGCATATCTACCTGTCATTGCGGGAGTGTCCGGCTCCGTGGCTAAGTGCTTAGCGTGCTGGCCTTAGGCCACAGGGTCCCGGTTTCGATTCCCGGCAGGATCGGGAATTTTAACTATCATTGGTTAATTTCGCTGGAACGGGGGCTGGGTGTATGTGTCGTCTTCATCATTTCATCCTCATCACGACGCGCAGGTCGCCTACGGGTGTCAAATCAAAAGACTTGCACCTGGCGAGCCGAATATGTCCTCGGACACTCCCGGCACTAAAAGCCATACGCCATTTCATTTCATTGCGGGAGTTGAAGTTCGATTTCCGCTCGCGTTTAAGATTTTAAATTCTGATCTAGGGGCTGCAAAGGTGTATAATTAGCCCCGTAAAGAAAAGTAAGAAGCTGCCTGTAGTGGACTATCTCCTGGAAGCAAAGTAATGCGGTCGAGAAGTTGACACATTGATCACGCGCCATTTTAATATCTGCAGGCTATGTAGTTGGTTAGCAGCTGTGGTGAGAGGCTCAAGGTCCTTATTAATCCTTGAGGGCCATGAGTTCGTTTATTTAGCATTAATTTATAATTCATTGATTTGTGTTGGTAGCATAGTATATATCTTTGACCATCAAGTCTGTGAAATATTCTGGGAGTGAAGATTATCCGATAACCGATAACTTCCATTACAGCGTAGTCTGTAAAAAGGAAAGCTATCTCCGTACAGTCTATGGAGGTCGCTGTAAGTGTGGAAGGTAAAGACTTCCTCTGCCCGTAACCTCGTCATGAAGTAGGGGAGTGTGTTAAATATGTCTGGCCATATTTGTCCCCAGGAATTAACACTAAAAAGGTGGACTCGGTCTTGAATGAAACAATGCGTGTCATAAGTGGCACAGTAAAATCTACTCCTCTTTTCTGGTTGCCAGTGCTCAGCCACATAGAACCTCCTAGAATTAGAAGATTGAACAACTTGTATAGAGAATACAATAAGATATTAACCAATCCTGATCTCGCTATCTATAAAGATGTTAACGTCAGATTCAGTTGCCTCAAGTCAAGATCTCCTCCTATTCAAACAGCACAGGAACTTGTTAGGAGGGATTTCAGTTCAAAAACTGATTGGCAACAAGAGTGGAACAGTGTAGCTCCGATTCAATGGCAGACACCGTTCAATTATAAGAACCTTCCAGCTGGCTTTGATTTGCCCCGCAAGACATGGGTAGCCCTCAACAGAGTACGTACTAACCTCGGGAGATGTGGATCAATGTTGTTTAAATGGGGTATGAGATCATCTCCAGCCTGTGACTGTGGTGCAGTTAAGCAGACCATCAACCATATTGTCATCGAATGCATTGGAAGGGCATTCGCTGGATCTAGCCAGGACTTTGTGGTGGCTTCTTCTGAGGCCATACAATGGCTAGAGAACTTAGATCTAACTCTTTGAACCCTTTTGCTTGCACGATTGTTTTCAATGTTATGTGTTTATCTTGTAATTATGTATATAATATTTTGTGCTGTATATTTAATCTTTGTATTGTTTTGTGTACGTTACCATACGCTAATAATAATAACACGGCACCCATTTTCCGTGTAGATTAAGTGACCCACAGGACCATGCACCTCTTTGTAATTGGAAATATCGTTTCTAAATTTTCAGCACCCCTAGGGTTACATGTTATAATTCTCATATTTTGGTCCGTATTGAAATGTACAATGAAGTCAAATAAATATTAAAGTTTATTTATTTCACCTATTCAATATATAAATAGAGATTTTAATTAAGAATTAAATCTTGAATAAAATTATAGGGACATGTTTCGCCCTTTAATTAAGGGCATCTTCAGCCTTAATCTCAATCTGAAAGGTACTTAATCAGGTACCTGATTGTATTTAAATTATATATGATAGTGAGGATGATGTTGAAAATATGCTTCAAATGGTGAGCGAAATAGTTGACAATAGTTATGATATTCTTAAAATGAAGGCTTAATAAAGTCTTAAATACAAATAGTCGTAAATTTATACACTTTCTTGAATGTCCTTGTTTAAAAATTGTATACTAGTAGTTTTATAAGAACGAAAAATGTTACGTTAAATCTTGTAAAGTGGCGCCCTGTGGAGGTTGAAGGCGTTAGAGAAAACTTTTGGATCCTAAACAGATCGTACGTCAGAATAATGATAAAAATGTAGTTGATAGCTCCAAATGGAGTATTAATACATATTAAAGCTAATAAAAAGACGTTACCGTTGCTCACTTCAAGTGAGGTTTACAATAAATTGTTACGTTGAAACAAGTAAAGCGGGGCCTTGTGATGGCTGAGGGTGTTAGATAAAATTATCGGGTCTTAAACAGTTCAAATGTCAGGAAAATGATGAAGAAAGTAGTTAATAACTCCGAGTGGAGTTTAAACACAATCTTTTTTTTTAATTAGTAAAGAGACGTTTCTGCTGTTCACGTCAAGAGGGGTTTATAATAATATAAAAATGGTTAGAATGTTGTAACTCTCGTGTGAAGAGATAAAACTGTAGTCTTCTAAAAGCACGAGTGAAGAAGAGTGCTTGATGGTAAGCAGCTGTGTTGAATATTAGCTGGAAGGAGTGATTGTAGCCTCTTGTATAAAGTCGAAAGGGAAATTTGGTTTGAAGTCTGTATCAATAGGAGATTTGCGTGTTAAAGAATGAATTTGAATGAAAGGAGAGTTCAAAGAGAAATCGAAGTGTGTAAAAACACTTACCACCTTATTAATGGTGAAATTGTCTAACGTAAAGATGATGAGAAAAAAACGTAGTGTGTAATTTCATTTATTATCAATTGTCATAGTGTTAAACATTTGCTATGGTTGCGTTGAAATGACTGATCTTTAAGTTACTGGTGTTACAGATGACGTGAGATTAAAGGAGGAGAGGGTCGAAGCGGAGTGTCAAGTTTATGTGGTATTGGTCGTGGCGGGTAGCGAGAAATGAGTTCAATTCTTAGAACAATATAAAGAGAAACGATATCATCAGTATCAAATGGACTTTAAATAAAAGTTAGAGCCAGCCTATAGTCAATCCTTTGTGAGGAGATAAATTAGCTTAACTCTCGAACTACGATGCAGGAGCGATGGAAAGTGTGACAGTAAACATCTATAATTATAAAGTTCTATAAGAACTCAGTTCATTTCGCTAAAAGGTGTCCTGTAAAGGGTTGAGGGTATAAGAAATCAAATTGTAGCATTCATAGTCTGGCGAAGCAAAGATTTTTTTGGTGAAAAGGTAAGTTTAGTCCTTTCAATGAATGTAAGAGTGTTCGATAGTAAGCAGCTGGTGTTTTTTTGTGAAAAGGTAAGATTTAGTTATTTCAAAGCATGTAAGAGTGAGGAAGAGAATTCGATGTTCGATGGTAAGTAGCTGTGTTTTTTATAAATATGGAGATTTTGGTTTGAAGTCTGCAATAAGGAGGAGAAATTATGAATTAAATGTATGATATTATAGAGTTAATCAGTAGTTTGATACTTGTTACTTGTGCTTCTGATATTACAATGGTGAGAGAATATGGGAGGTGGATTTGGTGGAGGTGGGGGGTTAGGTGGGGATGTTAAGTTTACGTGTTGTTGGTAGTGGTGGGATTGTGGGTACGGACAGGGTAGGAGTTGTGTTTCTTAAAATTAATGGGGACTTGGAAGATAATAATTTAATATTATTTAGAATGTTATGTTGATTTAAATTTAGTGATTGCAGTAATTTTGGTAAAATTTCGTATAATGGGTTTTTTACTTCAACTATATCATTGAGGTTTAGATTTTTGTTATAGTATTGGTCTAAAAATATATAGATGTCTTCTAATTCATTCATTAATTTTCCTTTACCTACTTTTTAATAATTATGAGGTCCTGATTTATAGTGGTGAAATGATGGCATTAAAATATTCCAAGTACCTAGTTTGAAAGCTTCGGCCTGTTTGACCAATGTAAGAGGCGCCACATTGTGTGCATGCGAGTCTGTATATACCTGAACCTGTGTAAAAGTTGTTGTTTGAATTGATTGTGTTGTGATTGAAGAATAATTTTTGGTTAGTGTTGGAAGTTCTAAAGGTTATGCAAGTGTTTTGTTTTTTATGGGGTTTGAAATTTGGTAAATGTCTGGATGGTTGTATGTGAAAGTAATAAACTTGTTTTTTAGGGTTTGTCAGGGATGAGTTTTGTTGTTAATTTGAGTTTGATTTTGTTGATTAAATTGTTAATTGTTTCTAGTTTATACCCATTAATTTTTGCTAAGTTTTTATATAATTGAGTTCAGTTTTTAGGTTTCTAGGTGAAAGAGGGATTTTGAAGGCTCTGTAAATTAAGCTGTGAAAGGTAGCTAGTTTATGGGATTTTGGATGTAATGAAGTATTTTTTATTGTTGTTGAGGTCTGAGTAGATTTTCTATAAATTTGGAAGTCAAAGTTATCATTATTACGTGTTACTGTGATCTCAAGGAAATTTAAGGAACCGTTGACTTCGTCTTCTTTAGTAAATTTTATATTTTGGTCCGAGTTGTTTAAAAAATTTAAAATATCCGTACTGTTATTGAGTTCTTTATCAATAATTACGAATGTGTCATCTACATATCGAAGCCACAAGTTAAGGCCTTTTATATTTGTAGAAATTTTACATGTTCTAAAGAATCTAAATAGATGTCGGCTAAGATGCCGCATAAGGGATCTCCCATGGCTAGGCCATTTTGATGGTAAATTTTACCATTAAAAGTAAAATAGTTGTTTTTTTAGAACAATTCGAGTTTGCTAAGTTTACTCTGTTTTGTGAAGTTGTTTTTGATAATATATACAGTTTCATTGACTGGTACGTTAGAATACATGTTAGTAATATCGAAAGAGCACATAGTGTGGTTGGGTAATAAGGCGAATTCTTTTAAAATATTACAAAAATCAACTGAATTTTCTTTTGGGGACTTATTGTATTTAATACTTTATTAAGGCTTCATTTTAAGAATATCGTAACTATTGTCAACCATTTCTCTCACCATTTGAAGCTTGTTTTCAACATCATGCTCACTTTCGTATGTACTTTAAATACAATCAGGTGCCTGATTAATTACCTTTCAGATTGAGATTAAGGCTGAAGATGTCCTTAATTAAAGGGCGAAACATGTCCCTTTAATTTTATTCAAGATTTAATTCTTAATTAAAATCTCTATTTATGTATTGAATAGTTGGAATAAATAAACTTTAATATTTATTTGACTTCCACTACGGTTATCAACATCCTTCCATATGAACCGACTATAACTTAACCGCCTCGTCTAATAAGCCCTTGAAGTCTGTATTACTGTGTGTAATTGTAATTATTTAAAGTCAGGATTTATATGGATGCTGTAGTGCTTGAAGTAGGGTGTGCAAATTAATCTGATTTGATGGTGGCGATTATTGTTTTAAGAAGAAATACAACTGAGTAACCGCCGTCTCTAAATAGAAATCAGAGGAGGAAAGATTGAAGAATGAGAGAATCGGAAAAGTATGGGAATGGCCACAAAGGGCGTGGAAAAAAGACACTCTGTTCTTACAAACCTCATAATGTCGGGGTCGAAAAAACAAGAGTTGGCCAAGAGACCGCAGACTGGATGTGTGAAAATGACGAGCTGATGGCCTTTCCAAGACTTTCCTACGGGGAAAATTTTAGTCTCAGCGTGATGAGTAAAGTTGGTCTGATGCCTAAGGATTTTTTTACTATTTCAGGGACAATGGATTTGGTTCTTATTTTTGGCATGTTGGATGGGAATAATTACACCAATATCTGTGAAGTTACCCGGATCCAACAGTTAGTCGGTTATCATGGAATGGAACCAATGATTTTAAAGCACGACCCTGTTCCTTCTTATTAAGGAGTTCATGATAGTAAATAAGTTGTAGTGCTTTGACTGACTCCGAAATTCATCTGACTTTAACCCGAGACAATAATAATAAGTTATATCAATGTCGTTTGTTTAACGCTCCTTTAATTCCTGGACATTTTAACAGGAACCAGGATGTAGAAATGTTTCCATGCGTTTGGCCCGACATTTCAGGGCTTCTTTATCCTGAGCATTAAAGGAAAATATTTTTCCAAGATACCTAAACTGATTGCAAAGTTTGATTTTTCCATGGTATTCTTCTTCTTCTTCTTCTTAAGATTCATCAAAAAGTTTAATTTGTGTGGTCATGGCATTTGATCAGTCTTAAAAGGCCATAAGTTCGAGCAGAATTCGAACCCAGGATCCCTTGCTTAAAGAACCAGTCTTCAACCAAGTAAGAATAATATGGCAGACTTAATCCACCCTTCCTGTCTCTGTAAGAATAGAAATTATAATTGAAAAGTAAAGGCTGGAGGACTTCTCATCTGTGTGTTCTTTACTTTATCTGAATCTTCAGGCTAGGAATATTAAATATGAGAGAGAGAGGGAGAGAGAGAGAGGGATAGTATTTGTGTGAGCGATGAACCACAGTTAATAACAGTGGCATTTCATTTCATACGGATACCACTAGCCCTGGGAGATGGAGAGACTTGGTTTTGTACGACTGGAAACGCAAAAGGACACAGTAGAAGTTACTCTCTGCTGATGAGATAATCCTGCCAGGGGTTAGGTTTTGGGGTAGTGAGAAGGCGAACATTACGACAGGGAGAGCTTGGCCACAAAAAACTGGCTAAGCTTCGCTGTCAGGGCAGCTTCGTTCAATATGCTGGCAATGTTTTTATCTAGAAGGAAATCACCATATTCTGAATGGCATTCAGAATAATATAAACTTGTGAGTGGTGTTTAGACAAAGGTGACTACTGGGAGTAGAGAGCCTATTAACGGTACACGTTCACCTTAAAACGAGGTGTGAGCAGTGGTGACTCGTGAGTTTTGTAACAGGAGTGAGGGGGCAAACAGTGGGTTTGAAGACCGCGCACATAAGGGTTCAGAAAACAGTGAAGTAATTTTCATCAGTAATGATATGACAGTCGGCCTCTGTGGTGTAGTGGTTAGTGTGATTAGCTGCCACCCCCGGAGGCCAGGGTCCGATTCCTGGCTCTGCCACGAAATTTGAAAAGTGGTACGAGGGCTGGAACGGGGTCCACTCAGCCTCGTGAGGTCAAATGAGTAGAGGTGGGTTCGATTCCCAACTCAGCCATCCTGGAAGTGGTTTTCCGTGGTTTCCCACTTCTCCTCCAGGAAAATGCCGGGATGGTCCCTATCTTAAGGCCACGGCCGCTTCCTTCCTTCTTCCTTGTCTATCCCTTCCAATCTTCCCATCCCTCCGCAAGGCCCCTGTTCAGCATAGCAGGTGAGGTTGCCTGGGAGAGATACTGGTCATTCTCCTCAGTTGTATCCTCCGGCCCAAAGTCTGAAGTTCCAGGACACTGCCCTTGAGGCGGTAGAGGTGGGATCCCTCGCTGAGTCCGAGGGAAAAACCACCCTGGAGGGTAAACAGATTAAGAATAAGAAGAGGAAGAAGAAGAATGATATGACAACCAAGGCCGAATGCGGGGCGGCCGCCGAGAATGCCAGTGAAAAATAATAATCACGGCGCAGCGGTGACAATGTGGACAGAGCGGCGAGTTAAAAAATATCGTATACTTCAAACGATTCACTTAAAAACGTAAAAGAAAATAGGTAGGGCCTAGTTGTCGTAAGTGTTGTTTAGAGAAAGAAGCAAATTTTTCCTTTGCGAAAATCAAATGATAATATACAGGATGAGCTGAAATCTATGTCAGCACATGTAATCCAGGTGGTATGGTGTTTGGCATCTTAATCGTCAACAGAGATTGCAGTGGGTCTCGTCGTGGACGTGAAATTATTCGCACCACTTCATCTACTAGATGATGGTGGTGGTGGTGATTATTGTTTTAAGAGGAAGTACAACTAGGCAACCATCCTCTATGGAAGGGATCCGATACTTTGAAAAATTAAGGTATCGGCCAAAGGAAGACAAGGGCCACGAAGGGCGTGAAAATGAAAGACTCCCTAGGCCTCCATACGTAATACCATCGGGGTCGGAAAAGAACAAGAGTTGACCAAGGGAGGTCGGATAGGACAGATGAAAGTGAGGAGCCTGGCACAAGTAAGTGGAAGCAATGCCAGGAATCAGATGAGGGCCCCGTGGTCGCTAACCCACGCTCCAATGTTCACAGCCCCTGGGGCCCCCTTTAGTCGCCTCTTACGACAGGCAGGGGATACCGTGGGTGTTATTCTACTGCCCCCACCCACAGGGGGTCTTCTTCTACTAGATACGATACTAGATGCAATAAAAACGTACGCCTCAACCCAGGATCGACCCCTCTACCTCCTGCATGCTAACCCAAAACTCTATCCACTGCATCACCTGTACAGCACGACTAATATGTGCTGACAGAGGTAGTTACCCTACATGTGGTTACAGTGTTACCAGATTGCCACTCTTCAACGTCCTTTTTCTCCGGATATACTCGCAGGATGAACTTTTGTGAGAGACCTTTTTTTTATTGCTGGCATGTGGGGAGTCGCGCTGCGACGCCCGAGTGCGCGAATTTCAGTTCACCCTGTATATGTCTCTCGGTCATGGCCACCCATCAACGACTGCTAATTTCAGATGACCACCAGACAGATGACGTAGCCTGCACGGTTGCTAGGTAACATTGTCTGACCATCCGTTATACCTTACATCACAAACTGCATGGTTGTTAGGGTTATATTTCGGTCGCAGTAACTTCCGTAATGCAAATTTTCAGATTTCTCCAAACATAAGGAACATTTACAAAATGGCGCCGGCGAATTTTTGAGGCTTTCGATGAGGAAGCTCCTGCAAAACGCTGGAAGTCGACTAACAATACACCAGGTGCTCAAAATGCTGTAGAGGTAGAAGCTGATACTAGACTCTCCCGCTCACCTATATAAGGGCGCAAGTATGGGAGCGGGGAGTAGGTATCTTTCTCTTTCTCTGTGGGGTTTTTCCCTGGCCCTTAACACCAAACTCCTGTACCACGCAATCTAACTCCGTATCTGCCTAATAGCATGTTTGACATTGGTTCAGGCACGATACCTACTTTAGAATCACTACTTTCCGACCTCCTCTGCTCTCTCTTTCCCTTAGAATTAACAACATGTCGAAGGCGATGTAGCTTGTGTTGATCACGACGTGGGGCGAGCGGGCTTCCCCCCCCCCCCACACTCCTCACAGGAAGTAAAAAAGAAAGAGCGTGGTGTCAGTCAGTCCGGTGTCATTTTCGATTGAAACGGCCTAGGATGCGTCGATTGGAAATGAAGGTAAGTAGACTGACGAGGCTTGCTAGTGGTGGACTGTTCTGGGACGAGACTGAGTTGTGAGAAGCCTTGTAGAAAACAGGATTTCGACGGAACCAACCGAATTTCGGTATTTGTAAGTACTTCTGACCGCTTAGTGCGCCGGCCTTCCACCGCTGGGTTCCGTGGTTCAAATTCCAGTCACTCCATGTGAGATTTGTGCTGGACAAAGCGGAGGCGGGAGAGGTTTTTCTGAGGGTACTCCGGGTTTCCGGGGCATCTTTCATTCCAGAGGCCCTGTCCAATGTATCATTTGATTTTTTTCTGTCAGGCAATTATCATTGCCCCAGAGGAATGCGATAGGCTTAGGTTAGCCAGCACAATTTTCTATCCTCCCCGCTAGATGGGGCTTCATTCATTCCATTCCTGATCCGGTAGAATGACTAAATAGGCTGAGGATTTTCATTTCTGACCGCTGTTCATTGCAAACTGTCGATAAATGCCCTAGGTAACTTAGGAAAATGAATGGCCTCAATCGGTGCAATGTCTTACAATTTCGTCCCTGCCTTGTAGAAAACAGGAGTTAGACGGAGCCAGCCGAAATTCGGTATTTGATAAGTACTTCTGATCGCTCAGTGCGCCGGCCTTCCACCGCTGACTTCCGTGGTTCAAATTCCAGCGAGATTTGTGCTGGACAAAGCGGAGGCGGGACAGGTTTTTCTGAGGGTACTGCGGTTTTCCCGGGCATCTTTCATTCCAGAGGCCCTCTCCAACGTATCATTTGATTTTTTCTGTCAGGCATTAATCATTGCCCCAGAGGAATGCGACAGGCCAGTACGGGGACTTAAACTCATAACCTGTTACTCCCCCGGCTCCCCACTAATTGCCATGCAATACCTGCAAATTGCTTCCCACCTCGTATCAGTCAGTCTTGATTACATTATTGATTTCTCGTGGCAGCACGATTATCGTGGTTATGAACTATTATTGACTCTCCGGTCCGAAAATAGTACCATGCACTTCATATCCGAGCCAGAAATATCACACTTGGCACTGGTACCAATATTAGTAATTGACTAGTCTATTCTAGGATCGCACGAAAGTAATTCAGAAAACCAGGTAATGATGATGGATATCCCTCAGCTATATATACACACTTCTTCTGACATTATTCGTAAACCATACAAAATTGACTCTATTTTTTACATACGTACAATACATGCTGTTGAGTCCAAATTCAAGAAAGATAACGTCTTTCATTATAAACACAATTAGGTACAAAAGGAAAAATGATCGTCTTTCCTCAAAACAAGAACTCCACGAAACACAAAGTCTGAACTACTCAAGACATAAAAATCGTTCACACAGGTATTTATATATATTACATCAACTTTCAGTGTTTAAACTAGCTCTGGTCGCCTCGGCAGTAACTATTAAGACTTTCTCAGTTATCATGACAGGTCCGTGAAGAATCAATCATGTACGGTGAACTTACGATGAAGTTGACTTGGCACGTAGCGGAAACTGATTTCTGTTTTGGTTATCCAGGTCCTTAATGAAGAATCGGAAGAATCGGGTCACATTTTTAGAAGTGAAAAATACAGTCTGATACAACTGATCATATCTGTTGAGGACATATACACTGATCAGCCAGAACATTATGACCAGCTACCTACTATCGATATAAACCCATCCAGGCGATAGCAGCGTCACCTTGTGAGGAATGACTGCTAGTCAGACACACGCACGGTGCATTTGGTATCAATGAGCGTGTTGTCTGTGTGTAGAATTGGGGGGGGGGGCAATTTGTAATGGCTCGGAGGCTCGGCAAGAGCATTTCGGAAACTGCACGACTCGTCGGGTGTTCGAAGAGTGCTGTGGTGAGTGGCTTCAATAAGTGGCGAAACCAAGGTGAAATCACGCCCAAACATCAAGGGGTTGGGTGGCCACCCCTCATTACAGCAATCGGACGTCGTAGGCTGGGCAGACTTTTAAAACCGGACAGGCGGTGAACTGTGGCGGAACTAACATCAGACTTTAATGCTGGACAGAGTACAAGTGTGTCTGAACACACAGTGCAACGAACACTCCTAAGGATGAACCTCCGCAGCCGAGGACCCATGCATGTGCCAATGTTAACACCACAACATAGACAACTACGACTGAAGTGGGCATCTGACCATCGTCACTGGACGCTGGCGCAGTGGCAGAGCATTCCATGGTCTGATGAATCCCGATACCTTCTTTATCATGCTGGGAGGGTGCGAATCCGTCGTCTTCCTGCGGAACAGCTCCTTGACACCTGTTCTGCGGGAAGGAGACAAGCTGGCGCGGCTCAATTATGCTCTGGGGAACATTAACTTGAACATCCATGGGTCCAGCGGAGCTCGTTCAAGGCACCATGACGGCCGAGAAATAACGTACACTGCTCGCAGACTCCGGACCCTCCTTCATGACGATCATTTTTACCAACGGCGGTGACATTTTTCAACAAGATAATGTGCCATATCACAAGGCCAGGAGTGTGATGGACTGGTTCGAGGAACACAGTGGCGAATTGAATTGATGTGCTGGGCCCCCAACTCGCCACATTTTAACCCGATCTAACACATCTGGGGTGTGATTGAACGTGGAGCCTGAGCTCATCGCCCCCTCCCTGGAATTTACGGGAATTAGGTGACTTATATGTGCAGATGTGGTTCCAACTCCCTCCAGCGACTTACCAAGGCCTCATTGCTTCCATGCCAAGACGCGTTGCCGCTGTTATCCATGCCAAAGGTGGACATACGGGCTATTAGGTAGGTGGTCATGATATTCTGGCTGATCAGTGTAAGTCCGTTCAAATTGTAATCCATAGAGCAGGAGTATTCATCCTGGAGGGGCCACGACCCACTCGACAGCAGCTATAATACAGCTGTCCTTGCCCTGGAATAGTTAGGAGTTAAGCTGGCCACTTGTCCGTCCATGCTGTTAAGCAGCTATGCATACCTTTCATGCGTTCTAAATGGCAATACGAACGAACTTTCGTCCCCACCAGATAGAAGGCAAGATACCTATACCTAAGAGAAACGTGGACATGGTTGGAGATGATCATCCTGGACGTGAAATTTCCGACAGTGGTTCGACACTGAGGATGTGGCAATTGTGATAGGGTAAAGCCAAATAGGAATACAGTTGAACTTGAGTTATATGGATCGTAAGTAGGCTACACATTAGGTTGTTAACTTATATCTCTGAAATAACACGTCCTTCGCTGCAGATGTCGGAGGGGTGCGGTGGTGTACTGAAGGTCATAACTAGAACAGAGATCAGTTTGCCACTACGTGCCAAGCCATCTTCACCGTAAGTTCACCGTACATTATAGATTCTTCACGCACCTGTCGTGATAACTGAGAAATTCTTAATAGTTTCTACGAACGTAGATGGATATGTATAATTATTAATTACTTATGAATCAGCTTTAGGTATTATGCCATATAATTATCAAGAACATGTTATCTATTTTCTATTGTTCTATTTTTACTACCCAATGCCACGCCTTCACTTCTCATGACCTTCAGTACATCATCACACTCCTCCGACATCTGCAGCTAAGGACAGGTTATTGCAGAGATATACGTTAGCAACGTAATTTGTACTTACGTTTCTTTTAATGTACTAGGTTTGCAACATTAGTAATCAGCATTGTTTATTTTTCACCCAATGTTTAAAACATCGTATAAGATAGCGTTTTTTTAATTTTTTTACCAATTACTGTCAAACGTGACTTATAAGCAATTCCTAAATATCCAGCTATTTCACTTAGTTTTATGAGGATTATTGTCCTCTTCTCGTATAATTTTTACTTTCTTGTCCAGTGTGTAACTTTCCACTTTTCGTTCTCCATGGCCGATTGACAGCAACGTGCAATAATTTTTTACGGATAGAACTGCAGTTTTATGTGTCCCTCGTTTTCATAACCTCCTTACAGTTAAAGCGGAAGCGTGTCCTGTGTCCGGAGCACATGTCTCGTAATCTTTCTACTTCAACTTTATATCATGCGGTCACTTCCCATGACCTTCTCTACACTACCGCATCCCTCTGACATCTGCAGCTAGAGACCCGCCGCCAACAATGCCGACTTTAATGTATCGGATTTCTAATTCACCTGAATTCCGGTAGAAACAGGAACAACAAGGCCTACGGCATTATTTTAACTCTGTTACGTGCAAATCGACTGCCCCATTACCTCTCTCTTTTAGTTAAATTGTGCGGTCACTATCGCACCGCACATCTGCAGCTAAATTCCCACCACCAACAATGCCGGCTCTAATGTATGGCATTCCTAACTCGCCTGTGTTTTGATCAGAGGAAATGCATACGTCGGCGACATTATTTTCGCCCTGTTTCGTATTATACAAAACAACATGCATTAAACGAAGATTAAAACATATAAAACCGTATCACGTATGAGTATAAATGGGATATGTACAATTGACTTTTAAGTACCATATTTTAAGTTATACTTTGCCAGGATCTAAAGAAAAGTACATACAAAGCAGAATTATGAAAAACTCAGTTACCTATAAACAAGTGCCAACTATAATTACTTTATTAAGTTCACCAACCTTGTGTGAGAACAAGCACAAGAATAATTTATTATTTTTATTATTATTAGTAGAGTCCGGATTATTAGGTACTGATAGGTTAGAATGCCTTACTTAAGCCAGTAACAAGTATACCCTACACTGTACAACGGTTATGCTATGAGATTTGCATAGATATTAGGGGTACAGCCTATAGAACTCCTTGAATTTATGCTACTCTTCCTACATTGTGGTACAACGGGTTGCATCACACTTCCTACAAACCAAATTGCTTTGCATTCTAGCCTATTACCACCTAAAAATCCGAGGTCTGATTAGTAGTTACTTTTCACCCAACTTTGGGCTGGGGTTACACACATCTGATCACTTTTCTCCGTCCTCTTCCATCTTCATCAGTAGTGTCTGGCTACATGGCTAAATGGTTAGCGTGCTGGCCTTTGATCACATGGGTCCAGAGTTCGATTCCCGGCGGGGTCGGGAATTTTAACAATCATTGGTTAATTTCGCTGGCACGAGGGCTGGATGTATGTGTCGTCTTCATTATCATTTCAACCTCATAATGGCGCGCAGGTCAAGTACGGGCGTCAAATCAAAAGACCTGTCGAGCCGAACACGTCCTCGGACACTCCCGGCACTAAAAGCCATACGTCATTTTTTCATCAGCAGTCCTTCATTTTCTGGTTTGCCTAGATGTACTCCCTCTTAAAACAATAATCACCACCATCACCACTATCTTTTAATTTTCTGGCTTGCACTTATTCGTTCCCCTCTCCGAGATTATCATATTTTGACATCTTTGTTTTTTAATACCAATATAAATGGTCCGTTATTGGAAATTATAAATTTTCCAGCTAACTCATTCCTGGTTGCCAACGTTTCGCCCCCGTGTGCTAGGCTGGGCACATCAGTTGGTACCTAGCACACCTACCAAGACGCTGGCTAGTGCATACCGTGGAGGCCACTGCGTAGGCTAATTGTAGCTACCAGGAGTGCCAATGCACTATGGGAGACTTTGTCTTACTACCAAAAATTGATGCCTGCTTGGCCATCAGATGATTTACATGTTGAATCCCATTGGGAATCTGAAATATTTGTTCTGAATGAGTAAATTTTTAATACTAATATAAATGGTCCGTCATTGGACATTATAAATTTTCCAGCTAACTCATTCCTGGTTGCCAACGTTTCGCCCCCGTGTGCTAGGCTGGGCTCATCAGTTGGTACCTAGCACACCTACCAAGACGCTGGCTAGTGCATACCGTGGAGGCCACTGCGTAGGCTAATTGTAGCTACCAGGAGTGCCAATGCACTATGGGAGACTTTGTCTCACTATCAAAAATTGATGCCTGCTTGGCCATCAGATGATTTACATGTTGAATCCCATAGGGAATCTGAAATATTTGTTCTGAATGAGTAAATTTATAATACTAATATAAATGGTCCGTCATTGGACATTATAAATTTTCCAGCTAACTCATTCCTGGTTGCCAACGTTTCGCCCCCGTGTGCTAGGCTGGGCTCATCAGTTGGTACCTAGCACACCTACCAAGACGCTGGCTAGTGCATACCGTGGAGGCCACTGCGTAGGCTAATTGTAGCTACCAGGAGTGCCAATGCACTATGGGAGACTTTGTCTCACTATCAAAAATTGATGCCTGCTTGGCCATCAGATGATTTACATGTTGAATCCCATAGGGAATCTGAAATATTTGTTCTGAATGAGTAAATTTATAATACAAATATAAATGGTCCGTTATTGGACATTATAAATTTTCCAGCCTACTCATTCCTGGTTGCCAACGTTTCGCCCCCGTGTGTAGGCTCGGCTCATCAGTTGGTACCTAGCACACCTACCAAGACGCTGGCTAGTGCATACCGTGGAGGCCACTGCGTAGGCTAATTGTAGCTACCAGGAGTGCCAATGCACTATGGGAGGTTTTGTCTCACTACTCACTACTCACTGTGCTAGGTACCAACTGATGAGCCCAGCCTAGCACACGGGGGCGAAACGTTGGCAACCAGGAATGAGTTAGCTGGAAAATGTATAATGTCCAATAACGGACCATTTATATTGGTATTATAAATTTACTCATTCAGAACAAATATTTCAGATTCCCTATGGGATTCAACATGTAAATCATCTGATGGCCAAGCAGGCATCAATTTTTGGTAGTGAGACAAAGTCTCCCGTAGTGCATTGGCACTCCTGGTAGCTACAATTAGCCTACCGCAGTGGCCTCCACGGTATGCACTCGCCAGCGTCTTGGTAGGTGTGCTAGGTACCAACTGATGAGCCCAGCCTAGCACACGGGGGCGAAACGTTGGCAACCAGGAATGAGTTAGCAGGAAAATTTATAATGTCCAATAACGGACCATTTATATTGGTATTATAAATTTACTCATTCAGAACAAATACTTCAGATTCCCTATGGGATTCAATATGTAAATCATCATTGTTTTTTCTCGGACAGGTCCATTGCCTCCGCAATTTTCATTGTGAACACTTCTCTACTTTCTACGATTTTCGTTATCAACGCACAATGTTTTAGATCTTGATACAATTATTTATGCGTTACCCGAATCTCCCGAAAGATTAGGATCTTGTCTGATATCCTTTGTGGATGTTTGTTTTTCGTATAGCCATAGAACGCTATTATCTTTTCTTAATCGCGGTTGAGATTTTCTCGAACCAATTTAACTCTTCTTCCTCAAGTGCAACGTCAAATCATCTCTCATTCGTTTCTTGGGGGTACATAATTTTCCTTCAAAATTATATTTTCGCGAGTGTCATTCTGACTGTATTTACCATGCACGAACATTCTAGTTTGACTATTCTTCAATAATGTCTGAATATGAGCTTGTAAGAGAGACATTTGGACTTGCAAGTCTTGTGAAACTGCCTTAATACCACCGCTATCTTTCTCACTTTTCTTCGACTGCTGCCGTATAGTTTCCTGGGTCATAATCTTACCAAGGTACTCGAATTGAAGGGTTCCTTTGGAATCACTGTACATGGTCTTCATTATCAAAGATGGATCTTTGGTTTCTATGTTCACACACTCCTTTTTCGCAATATTTTTTTTGGTTCTTCCTTCTCGACTGGGCTGTTTCCTGCAGGACTTGGTTGAGATCTCCAAACAATGTTTGCGAAAGCCAAGCATTCAAATTTAAGCCATATCTTACTATACGGTAGCCGTTTGAAATGTCATACTGACTCATCTTTTTTTTTAATTAGTCCCTGATAAACTTCTCTACATCGCAGTTGAACAGAATCAGGGTGAAGCTCTCCGCATGTCTCAACCCTGTTAATTTCAAATGGTTCTGAAAATTCTGTTAGGAATTTAACTTGTGGTCGTGTGTTCGTTTTTGCTCCTTTTTATCGGTTTTGTTGTCTTATATTTACTTCGAGTTCTTTAAACTTCTATCAGCATACACATTATTATTATTATTATTATTATTATTATTATTACAGTAAAACCTACCTTTAGCGGAACCTGTCTGACGCGGAAACGAACGGAAACTTCGTGATATAACGGGAAAAATATGTAAATTTCGTTCCTAATCCTTTTTAGTGCATGTGTATTCCGAAAGGCCGAGATATTCTCGAACAGTGTATTAAGGTAATTCCAGTGCATATTACATGACCATTGATCTACCATTTGAGACAGAGGCGGAGTTAGGAAACACCGAAGAGTTCATCACCCATCACCTGTAAGAAAAGAAAACAGAAATTGATGGCGATGAAGAGGAGAACGAAGGCGATGAATTATATGGTTTATGTCACATGAAGTCCTACCGACATCCCCCATCAGCTGTAAAGAACATTAAGTATATTTCACTAATGAATTGTTCGACATTATTTGCCGTGCCCGTATTTTAATTGACAACCGTGCTACCAGGGATAGTTGTATCCAGTGTACAATTCGGGATTTCTTGAAGAAGTAAATGACAGTACTACACAGTGTTACTATTGGTTTTATTTCTACCGTGCGCCAGAAAATTTTCTCCGCAGTGCCTACGTGCTGCTGCGTGAGGGAGCATCAGCAGTTTAGTTGGCAGCACGGTGTCATATCTGTCACGCTCATTCGCCGACAGGCCAAGGTAGCAGTACAAAGAAGGCCACAAGTGTGAGCTATGGACTGTCGAAGTCGTCAGTGTGTATTGCAGTAAGCGAGCTTTCAGATAGATTATTGAAATAGTGTAACAGGATACAGGCGGTAATGTTTACTACTGAAGAGAGAGCTTTCTTGGCAGAATAAGTTATTTGCGAAGGCGATCGGTTTAGAGAAAAAGTAAAAGTAAAATTTCAGGCGCGGTTTCCTAATTCAAAGTGTCCAAACCGAAATTTCGTGTGACCGGCTCAGTTCACGATGTACCGGGAACAGGCAGGCCTACGCTTTTAACAGACGAAAAACTTGATGAAATTTCCGATATAATGATGTGAAGTCCAAATAAATAAATGCGCAAATTAGCTCAAGAAACAGGAAACTCTAAATGGATAACGTATAAAGCTGTAAGAGACAAGCTTCGGTTGTTCCCTTATAAAGTTACCGTGCTTCATGAATTACAAGAAAATGATTACGAAAAAGGATAGCTGAACTGCGCATGGTTCCAAAGATTAATAAATCGACATGGACTTGATGTTGTAAACGTTTTGTTCAGATGAAGCATGGTTTCACTTATTCGGATATGTAAATTCCCAAAACTTACGAATTTGGTCTTCAGACAATCCCAAGCACTAAGACAAACACAATTGCATTCGCAGAAAATTGGCGTATGGGTTACCATGTCACGAGCACGCGTAATAGGGCCAATCTTCTTTGACAGATCAGTGAATTCTGTTGTCTACTGCTATCATTTACAAGATTATTTATCAGTTGAATAAAGAAATTGGATGTTTTTTCTTCCTAAAGGACAATGCTACAGCACAAACTCCCACCAGTCCCTTCACTTTTTTTAAAAAAAATATTTGGGGATAGAATAATAATTAAAGGTCTCTGACCACCACGATGTCTCAATTTAACCCCACCAGATTATTTCTTTTGGGGTGCGGTAAAATCTCAGGTGTACAAAACTAATCCAAAAACGATTGATGAACTTAAAGTGAATATCATTAATTATGTGCAGTCCATTACGCTTGGAACTTTAGTGAAATCCTTCGACAATATGTGTAGACGTGTTGAAGTCTGTCTTCGAACACAAGGACAAGACTTCCAGCATCTGTTATGAATTGCTGTGGTGAGTACAAAGTTTACTGTTTGTTGTTTGTTTCGTTTTGATACAAGCGGCAGCAGCCGTGCTGCCAACTTAACTGCTGATGCTACCTCGCGCACCAGCACGTAGACGCTGCGGAGAACATTCCCTGGCGCCCTGTATAAAACATGCAATGTGTGTTACTGTAAATTAGTGTAGGGGCCCATATACTGTGCTACTGTGAGAAGGTTCTAGCAAGAACAGATCTGTGTTAGAGATGATGAACTAATGTATACAGGTGTGTGATTAAAGTCATTATTGTATCTACTACCGCACAAAATCATATAAATATACTACTGGATTATCTATCGGAGGTATGAACTTATGATTTTTATCTTATTTCCTCAACAACTTTATGAACCGGGAAACCTGTATACAAAGGAAAAAATCCAGTCCCTTGTGTTTACGGTGATGACAGGTTTTGCTGTATTATTGGCCTGAGTGGTCTAATTCAGGATATATCACAAAGCTAATATTAAAGTGTATTATGAGTGTGTGATTAGGCGTGTTTCTCAAAATAGGCAATTTATTTGGAGTTAATGCTCTTTGGACATGAGAGCAATTGTACATCACTGAACATGCTATGTACTTCACTTGTTTGATACATCGTAGAAGTGGAATTAACTTCGGTAATGGTGGAGAGTAATTCTGCCGATGGATATCCTCGACCATTACAGGGCAAAAGGTGAACCAAGTGTAGAAGCTAGTCCAGAAATAACTGTGTAATGTTTTATGTTTGCATGAAATGAGCTGACTCCGTACCAGGCACCGTACTGCTTGTTGCGAGAACAACTTTTGTAATATAAACGTGCAAGCACTCAACAAGTCTCAGAGAAGGGCAGGGCTATGCTAATTTACAACCAACACCTTTTCTCATTCTTAGCTTAACGGAGTTACAAGAATACATAATGGAGGCTATAGATTCTGGAGGTTGGGAACTGTAATTTTGTTTCATTTCTAGCGAATCTATATTGCTATCTTTATTTCACTTGTAATATCTATTCTGGCAATTAAGTTACGTCGAGTATTCTTTAAGGAATGAATTAATGAATAAAATACATTACACTTTTCTTCCAGCTGGGAAGAGATTATTAATTTACTGTAATCATTAATGGTATATGTGGGAGGGGGGGGGGCGGCTATCGTGATTTGGTCAACGGCTTAGTTGCAGGTTTCCCAACCGGAGGGCTTAGGTTCGAATACGTCGAGATTTAATCTCAAGAATCACACGGAGTCAGGAAGGGTATACGGTCTTAAAACCACGGACAAAACCAGCAAGCCCAGAAATAACTGGGATAAGCTGAAGAAAGTTTTATTAATGGTACAAGTGGTTACTTATTTGTCTTGTATTGTCTTAAAATCTGTTTACCCTCCAGGGTTGGTTTCCCGTCGGACTCAGCGAGGGATCCCACCTCTACCACCGCAAGGGCAGTGTCCTGTAGCGTTAGACATCTGGTCGGAGGATGAAACTGGGGAGGGTGACCAGTACCTCGCTCAGGCGGCCTCACCTGCTATGCTGAACAGGGGCCTTGTTGGGGGATGGGAAGATTGAAAGGGATGGACAAGGAAGAAGGAAGGAAGGAAGGAAGGAAGGAAGCGGCCGTGGCATTAAGTTAAGTACTATCCCGTCATTTTCCTGGAGTAGAAGTGGGAAACCACGGAAAACCACTTCGAGGATGGCTGTACTGGGAATCGAACCCACCTGTACTCAGTTGATCTTACGAGGGTGAGTGGACTCCGTTCTAGCCCTCGTACCATTTTTCAAATTTCGCGGCAGAGCCGGGAATCGAACCCGGGCCTCCTGGAGTGGCAGCTAATCACACTAACCACTACACCACAGAGGCGGACGGTTACTTATTTACAATACAAAATACTAGAGATATTCCAACTAAGAAGAAGTTGTAATAGTTTCGAAACGAGTAACTTATCATTTTAGTGGTTCTTGCATGTAATATTTGATTTCATACTATGGTGAATTGACTTAATTTAAATATTTAATTATAAATGATTTTGGCACGGTGCCACGCAAATCTTCCATGTTTGCCTGATACAGTGACGTTTGATTTTGATGTGTTGTGTGTATTTTGCTCTGAAAGATATGCGAGGTGTGTATATGGAGTTATGGTAACAAAACATAAAAATTAATGTTATTTGAAGCAGTGCCATTAAGCTAACAGAGACGTAAACATGGCCCTCCGGTCTTTAATTTTTTTTTTTACTATTTGCTTTATGTCGCACCGAAACAGATAGGTCTTATGGCGACGATGGGACAGGACAGGTCTAGGAGTGGGAAGGAAACGGCCGTGGCCTTAATTAAGGTACAGCCCCAGCATTTTCCTGGCGTTAAAATTTCAAAACACGGAAAACCATCTTTAGGGATGCCGACAGTAGGGCTCGAACCCACTATCTCACAGCTGCGCGACCCCAACCGCACGGCCAAATCGATCGGTGGTTATGGATTATTAGAGGTAACTGCAATGTATGCTATATTTATCTGTCGGTAAAGATGGCCATGGCAGCAGAGTATTTGAGCTAGGAATGTAGAGACGCCATTTTTGGTGTAGATGGGCACGGAACCGCAGTGCTGCAATCAGGCGGAGAAATAATTAAACAGGGTTAAATCTGGTGTTCGCTGATTCATAATATATCTCTCTGACTCCTATCAGTGCTTTCATTATTGTGAAACGGAGTTTAATCAATCAGCGACAATTTCTAAAAAAAAAAAAGTATTGCGGGAAGTAATTGCTCTACGGTGAAGTGCCAATTTCAGTGTTATTTTGAGTACAGAAATAAGTCATTTCCGTCATAGAATGAAATAAATATCATTAGTTATACGTATTACGTAGTAAAAGTCAAAGTATACTTATTACGAACTAATATCGTGAAATGTAAAGATAAATAAAAATCTATTTAATTTTAAAGAAAATCACCGACGATGGTTTCTTAAAATATTTATTGACGATTTCAAGCCAGAAAGTGCAATGTCACTAATCAAAGATTTTGGCAGGTGGAATGTCTTGCAGAACTCAACTTACTTATACATCCAATAAATTCTTCTTGGAATTAGCTTTAGACTAACTGAACCAGTTTTTTTTACAAGTAGCTTTACGTCGCACCGATACAGATAGGTTTTATTGCAACGATGGGACAGGAAAGGGCTAGAAGTGGGAAGGAAGCTGCCGTGGCCATATTTAAGGTACAGGCTGTGAAAATGGGAAGCCACGGAAAACCATCTTCAGGGTTGCCGACAGTGGGGTTCGAACCCACTATCACCCGAATACTGGATACTGGCCTCACTTAAACGACTGCAGCTTTCGAGCTCGGTAACTAAAACCTTTGAGGTATTTCCTGGACTTTAACGAAGTTACAGTGTCGAGGATGCCTCGTCATGCGTATCCTTACTACTAACTGCATGCGTCTTCTGTGTTTTAGCTTTTCTTAGATTTATTTTTCTAATTAATTCGATAATATTACATACTTTCGCTGTTCTGTCGGGTTTTATGTCCTGATTTGTTTTCTTTAAGTATGACGGTCTGTCGCTACAAGGGCAGCCTCATGGAAAATTCCTCCCAACCCTCCCAGGAACCCTCCACCACAAACTTCTCCAGGGTGTCCGTTCTTCTGGTGGTGCGTCCGAGGTAAGCTTGGCTGATCTGCTCAAGAAGTCTAGTCTGGATGCCTAGTTCTTCCAGCACGTAAGTGTTCGTTGAGTATTCAGTCCAAACATATTCGGCGAATACTACGGTGAACTCACATCTCGAAGCTCTCTATTTTCTTATCTGCGTGATTGATTGTCTAGATCTCAGCTGCATAAGCAGCAATGGGGAATATGAGGGAGTGAGCCAGCTGTAATATTATGTTCTTTGGAACTGTGCGCTCCTTCCACATCCCGTTCAGCTTTGTGGTGACTACCCTGGCCATGTTCATCTTTTAATTTCTTCCCTTCTCTGATTAATAAATAAGAGTGTAAAATTAAATTTAACTTTCAATTCTTCAATTCTACATATCTCTTTCCAGTCTATATATTTTTCTCGGATATTATATCCCGTTTCTTAGTTATGCAAATTAAATCTATACATAGTACATGCCAACAGTGGCCTTGTCATTTTCGTTTTGTTGGTTGGGATTGGAATTACAGGCTTGGCGTATAGCGTATTCTACACTTTTCTTGGCCAACAGGACAGAAATAGCAAAGTTACCGTTACTCGAAGGTTGAATATGGGATCCGAAATTCGAAAGTTGTGGATTCGGTGGCAATTAATAAATAATAATAATAATAATAATAATAATAATAATACCGAGGAAGTTGGCTGCGTGGTTAGGAGCGTAGCGCACCCAGGATTGAATGCTAACGGCGGGCATGCTGAATATTTCATATTAGAAAGAGTTTCATGTGGTATCCTGGTGCGTTCTCTTCCTGTGTGTTTCCCATTATTAATGTACTATGTAGAACAGGGCCTCTCAAATGCCCAAAATCTCACGCGTGCAAACTGAGGCGCAGGGGTCCTGTGCACAGGCCATCGGTCCCACTCGGCGTGGCTCGGACCAGCGCGTCGTCTCAGGGCGACTCGGCTAAGCTCGGCTCAACTCGGCTCGGATTTGGAGCGCTACGGAGCAAGTGGCGAAGAGGGAGACAGGCGTGGGGAAAGAGAGAGACAGCGCTATTGCTCCAAATCGAGGAGTGGGGGTCTGCACTCTGGTCAACCAAGCGAAGTCGTCTTTTGCACCGTGCACCGCGCAACGCACTGGTGCATGCACCCTGAGAGACCCTTATGTAGAGTTGTAGAAAATGAGTTCTAACATGGAAATATATTTCTTGATAGTGGTTTAACGTCATAATAACACTCTGAAAGTTTTCAGCGACGTAAAGAGTGGAAACGACTAGGGTTGGGATGGAAACGACGGTAGCCTTAATTAAGGTACAGGCCAAGCACTTACCTCCTGGTAACATGGAAATAAAGCGTTTCCAGACCTATTTCATGTAACATATTTTCTTCTTCTATGTGTGAGGAATATGTCCTGAAAGTCTGGTATTTCCTTATAGTTACACTCTTTATACGAGTATATGACTTTGCTTTTTAAAATTGGCAATTATTTGTGTCCTACACGAAGTTCCTTAGAGGGACAGTAACCAAACCCAAACCCCATGCGCAACAGCCTAGAAGTATCTTGGCCTAACAAACGACCGCTGCTCAGCCCGAAGGCCTGCAATATTCGAGGTGTCGTGTGGTCACCATGTCGAATCCTCACAGCCGTTATTGTTGGCTCTCTAGACCGGGGCCGCTATCGTACCGTCAGATAGCTCCTCAGTTGTAATCACATAGGCTGAGTGGACAGCGTACCAGCCCTCAGATGCAGGTAAAGATTACTGACCAGGCCGGGAATCGTACCCGGGGTTTTCGGGTAAGAGGCAGGCACGTTTTCCCTAGACCGCGGGGTTGAATAGGGTGAGTCTAATTGTAAGAACTCTTCCTGCATAGCTATTTTTCATGATAAAATCTCGAATGGGGCTGTGGTGATGACACTAAGAATATTTTTTTCAGTTTTCATGAGAAAAAAAGGTAGAACGAGATGTTACAGTTTTTGGGGGTGGAATACGTACCACGGGAAGGAAATTGTAGTATTAAATTATCTAGTTAGTTGGACGACTCGTTGGCTGAATGGTCAGCGTACTGGCCTTCGGTTCAGAGGGTCGCGGGTTCGATTCCATGCCCAGTCAGGGATTTTAAACTTAATTGGTTAATCCCAATGGTACGGGGGCTGGGTGTATGTGTTGTCTTCATCATTTCATCCTCATCACGACGCGCAGGTCGCCTACGGGAGTCAAATAGAAAGACCTGCACCTGGCGAGCCGAACCCGTCCTGGGATATCCCGGCACTAAAAGCCATACGACATTTCATTTACTACTGGATTACTCTATGACGTCATACAGAGGTAGAACTCTTGTAACTAGGCCCAAGAACGGTTGCAAAACTACAGATCTATTGTATGTGAAAAGGCCGTTCAAACCATATTTTCAACGCAAAACTAATTCACGATAATCTATGTTATATGAACATTTTTAACTGCAAGTGACGTTATAAAATTCCGTCAATAGACCAAGAGAAATGCTTGTCAAGAATTACTCTCAGGCTTTTTATGCTCTATCAAAAGCACAGCACGTGGTTTGGAAGCTAAAATAAATAAAAATGCTGTGAATCCTCATTTAGCTCCTCCTCCTCTGGTTAATATCGATATTACGTTGGGTATATCTCTGTTTTAAAGTAGGAGCGATTTAAAGAGGACCTATACTCTAACCGTTAATGTATACACTGCATATATATTTTTTATTCTGAGAACAATATGCACTGCCAATATGAAATGTGGCACGGTAAACGAAGAAAACTTCCACATTATGCTAATATATATGAGTATCATCTAACCTTTATCGTTATTAATATTTCTTTCTTAGTCCGTTCACCTTCAGGGTTCGTTTTCCTCTCGGACTTAGTAAGGGATCTCACCTCTACCGTCTCAAGGGCAGTGTTCTGGAGCGTGAGATTTTCGGTCGGGAAATACAACTGTGGAAGAGGACCACTACCTCGCCCAGGCGGCGTCACATGCTATGCTGAACAGGGGCTTTGTGGGAGGTGGGAAGATTGGAAGGAAGTGGCCGTGGCCTTACCTCGTAAGTTAGGTACCATCCCGGCATTTGCGTGGAGAAGAAATGGGAAAAAACAGAAAACCACTTCGAGGATGGCTGAGATGTAAATCGAAATCCCCTCTAATCAGTTGACCTCCCGAGGCAGAGTGGACCCAGTTCCAGTCCTCGTACCACATTTCAAATTTCGTGGCAGAGCCGGGAATCGAACCCGGCCTTCCTGGGTGGAAACTAATCACAGGCGGACGTTATTGATAGTAAGTATTCAAAATGAATGTTGTATTCTATCCATTTTCCCGACAATTTACACAACTTTCACTTTCAGTGGTTCTCTCCTGGAATAGCCAGTTTTGTTGTGTAGTGATAGAATGCATGATCCTTACCCGCTGGCCCTGGGTTCAATCCCCAGATCGTCTAAGGCCTTTCATTCTTGTCTGATGGTTTAAAGTTATTAACTCTGTTTCGCGAAGCCAACTAATAAAACTGTTTGACCCGGTCAAGAAAGCCAATCAGTTACGCACAGGTAGTAGCCAGCAGTCACCTTGTCAAGCCAAGGCCGATAATGGGCTCTACGTGCCAGGTATAAAATGCAAGCAAGCTTGTTACTTTACGAGACTTTCGTTATCGAGCTCATAGCTGCAGGATCACCTGTTTTACGAGGAATCCGAACCACAGGCATGAATTTTCATTTCAAAACTTCCACATGCATTGGGAGGGACGTTGGCCTTTTAGGGATTCCTTTCGTCATACGGTCGTCGGAGCTACAAAGTACACTAGAACCATTGAAATATAAATACAATATATAAAATGGTCAACACATTTTTGTAGTTTCTCTCAAGAATTTATTTCTCATAAAATCATTCCAAGAATATCGAAAAAGCCTTAAGTTGTATGTAATTATTGCGGTGGAATCTGTCTTTTTTATGAGCTATGCATGCAATGAAAAATCATATTTCAATTTTTTTGGAAACAATGTTTTAGAAGTTGTCAACGAGGGTTTCTTTTTACAAATCTACTGACACGAGGCTGACGTATTTGAGTTGATCCTGCTAAGTCGTGTTCATTAAATTATTTCACTCGTGTTGTTGATATTGTTATTATTTTGTGTGGCTATTTCTAGCCGAGTGCAGCTCTTGTAGGGCAGACCGTCCGATGAGAGTGAGCTGCATCTGCAATGTGTAGGTAACTGCGTGTTATTGTGATGGAGGATAGTTTATGTGTAGTGTATGAGTTGCAGGGATGTTGGGGACAGCACAAACACTCAGCCGCGGGGCAACTGGAATTAACCAATGAAGGTTAAAATCCCAGACCCAGCCGAGAATCGAACCCGGGACCCTTTGTACCGAAGGCCAGTACGCTGACCATTCAGCCAACGAGTCGGACGTTGTTGATATTAAGGGCTGTCTATTTCTTTAAGCATCAGAAATATAATATTTTTATTTCATTCTCTTTTGTAGATTAAAGCTACACGTAATGCTCTATGATCACCGAGCAAGGATCGAACCTGCCAGCTTTTGGAGTCAGAAGGTCAGGGCTTTATCATCTGAGGTACTCAGTCCGGTAGAGACAATGTTCCATATGTGTTGCATGTATTGCCATTGTGATCATACCGAGCTCGATAGCTGCAGTCGCTTAAGTGCGGCCAGTATCCAGTATTCGGGAGATCGTGGGTTCGAACCCCACTGTCGGCAGCCCTGAAAATGGTTTTCCGTGGTTTCCCATTTTCACACCAGGCAAATGCTGGGGCTGTTCCTTAATTAAGGCCACGGCCGCTTCCTTCCCAGTCCTAGCCCTTTCCTGTCCCATCGTCGCCATAAGACCTATCTGTGTCGGTGCGACGTAAAGCCAATAGCATTGTGATCATAGGGCCTAACGTGTAGCTTTAATCTATAAAAGAGAATGAAACAGAAACATTATATTTTTATGCTTAAAGAAATAGAGCTTCCTTAATGTCAACAACAGGAATGAAATAATTCAATGAGCATGAGTTAACAGGATGACTGGTGGTGGTAATTATTGTTTTACGAGGAAGTACAACTAAGCAACCATCCTCTGTGAACACTTAACAAAGGAAGAGGTCACTGAAATAGCTTTATTTGTAAAACATGTGTTTAAATTAATGATCAGTTCCAGTGATGAGCCCTAGAATACAGGAATACCAGTGCGGAGTACAAGAGTTCAACTGTGCGAGAACCAAGAATTCTTGAATAGCATTCGGGGGAAGCAGCACTAATGAATATTGATTGTTCCAATGAAAGCGATACTGTGTAATGGGAGTGCATTTACAGGAGGCAGTAATTTGCTGGCAGACATGGAAACTTGAAACCAAGATAAGACAATACAAGAAGTTTCTGCCGCAAGTGTGCGTTTCTGTTACTTCGATACTCGAGTTACAACGAGCAAACACAGTCTAAAATTCTAGTTTCAAGCTACCAATAAGAAATTAATGAATTCGTATAGTTCTAATTATAACTTGGTCATATTAGCCTTAGGCCCTACGTTATTCCTAGCAAAATCTCCGCAGTTACTATGTAAAGAAACAAAGCCATACGTGTTACAGGAGTGACAGATAAATTATTTCATATTCATAAGAAACACTAAGGAATTCCCACACGATGGCTGTCAGCATCTTGGTCCTGAGTTTGATTCCCAGCTGAGGTTAGCGATTTTAATAATAAATGATTTTTTTCTTTGTTTGCAAGTTGCTTTACGTCGCACCGACACAGATAGGTCTTATGGCGATAATGGGGCAGGAAAGGGCTAGGAATAGGAAGGAAGCGGCCGTGGCCTTAATTCAGGTACAGCCCCAGCATTTAGCTGCTGTGAAAGTGGGAAACCACGGGAAACCACCTTCAGGGCTGCCGAAAGTGGAGTTCGAACCCACTATCTCCCAAATACTGGATACTGGCCGCACGTAAGCGACTGCAGCTATCGAGCTCGGTAAATAAATGATAAATTGCCTTGGCTCGGGGAATGGGCATTTGAGCTGTCCCCAACATTCCTGCAACGCTTATATCACACATAACGCTATCCTCCGACACACTAACCCAGACTTTCCTGAATAATAATAATAATAATAATAATAATAATAATAATAATAATAATAATAATAATAATAATAATAATAATAATAATAATAATAATAATAATAATAATAATACCGAGCTCGATAGCTGCAGTGGCTTAAGTGCGGCCAGTAACCAGTGTTCGGGAGATAGTAGGTTCTAACCCCACTGTCGGCAGCCCTGAAAATGGTTTTCCTTGGTTTCCCATTTTCACACCAGGCAAATGCTGGGGCTGTACCTTAATTAAGGCCACGGCCTCTTCCTTCCCACTCCTAGCCCTTTCCCGTCCTATCGTCGCCATAAGATCTATCTGTGTCGGTGAGACGTAAAGCAAGTAGCGAAATAATAATAATAATAATAATAATAATAATAATAATAATACCGAGCTAGATAGCTGCAGTGGCTTAAGTGCGGCCAGTATCCAGTGTTCGGGAGATAGTAGGTTCGAACCCCACTGTCGGCAGCCCTGAAAATGGTTTTCCTTGGTTTCCCATTTTCACACCAGGAAAATGCTAGGGCTGTACCTTAATTAAGGCCACGACCTCTTCCTTCCCACTCCTAGCCCTTTCCCGTCCTATCGTCGCCATAAGATCTATCTGTGTCGGTGCGACGTAAAGCAAGTAGCGAAATAATAACAATAATAATAATAATAATAATAATAATAATAATAATAATAATAATAATAATACCGAGCTAGATAGCTGCAGTGGCTTAAGTGCGGCCAGTATCCAGTGTTCGGGAGATAGTAGGTTCGAACCCCACTGTCGGCAGCCCTGAAAATGGTTTTCCTTGGTTTCCCATTTTCACACCAGGAAAATGCTAGGGCTGTACCTTAATTAAGGCCACGACCTCTTCCTTCCCACTCCTAGCCCTTTCCCGTCCTATCGTCGCCATAAGATCTATCTGTGTCGGTGCGACGTAAAGCAAGTAGCAAAATAATAACAATAATAATAATAATAATAATAATAATAATAATAATAATAATAATAATAATAATAATAATAATAATAATAATAATAGTTTTAAGTCGCACTAACTACTTTAAAGGTTTCGGAGATGACGAGGTGCCGGGATCTTGCTGCTTACGAGTTCTGTTACGTGCCGATAAATCTACCAAGAAGAGACAGGTGTACCTGAGTACCTTCAGATACCACCGGATTGAGCCGGAATCGAACCCGCCAAATTGGGCTCAGAAAACCAGCGTTCTGCCGTCTGAACTACTCAGCTCGATTCATCTGTATGAAGACGGCGGTGTATGAAGATGTGGAGATTGTCCTTGTATTTTCTTTTTTCCATGTTTGTCCTCGTCTCCTCCTTCTATTGATTGCTCTTCCCACACTAATTTACCACTATGTTTACTATTTTATGTTTTCCTATGTCTCCGTATACATTTACACTTGTATGTTCCTTCGCACCAGTGGGCCAGGTGGGCCAGCGAGGAGAGAGGAACCACATTTCAACAATTACTGGAGGATTGAACGCGCAGTTTTAACACACAGGGTTTTTCTTTTTCTTCTTCTTAGTCTGTTTACCCTCCAGGTTTGGTTTTTCCCTCGGACTCAGCGAAGGATCCCACCTCTAACACCTCAAGGGCAGTGTCATGGAGCGTGATACATTGGGTCGGGGGAGACAACTAGGGAGGATGACCAGTACCTCGCCCAGGCGGCCTCATCTGCTATGCTGAACAGGGGCCTTGTCGGAGGATGGGAAGATTGTAAGGGATAGACAAGGAAGAGGGGAACGAAGCGGCCGTGGCCTTAAGTTAGGTACCATCCCGGCATTTGCCTGGAGTAGAAGTGGGAAAACCACGGAAAACCACTTCGAGGATGACTGAGGAGGGAATCGAACCCTCCTCTACTCAGTTGACCTCCCGAGGCTGAGGGAACCCCGTTACAGCCCTCGTACCACTTTTCAAATTTCGTGGCAGAGCCGGGAATCGAACCCGGACCTCCGGGGGTGGCAGCTAATCACACTAACCACTACACCACAGAGGCGGACTACATGGTTTTACACTTCTTAATAATAATGATTTGTAAATTAAGATGTATGATTTCACTGATGATATTTTTGAAACCGGGCGAGTTGGCCGTGCGCGTAGAGGCGCGCGGCTGTGAGCTTGCATGCGGGAGATAGTAGGTTCGAATCCCACTATCGGCAGCCCTGAAGATGGTTTTCAGTGGTTTCCCATTTTCTCACCAGACAAATGCTGGGGCTGTACCTTAATTAAGGCCACGGCCGCTTCCTTCCAACTCCTAGGCCTTTCCTATCCCATCGTCGCCATAAGACCTATCTGTGTCGGTGCGACGTAAAGCCCCTAGCAAAAAAAAAGATATTTTTGAAGAACGAAACATGTAATGAATGTATTTATTTATTTATTTATTTATTTATTTATTTATTTATTTATTTATTTATTTATTTATTTATTTATTTATTTATTTATTTATTTAATCCGTTTACCCTCCAGGCTTGGTTTTCCCTCGGACTCTGCGAGGGATCCCACCTGTACCGCCTCAAGGGCAGTGCCTTGGAGCGTGAGACATTTGGTCGTGGGGATACAGCTGGGGAAGAGGACCACTACCTCTCCCTGGCGGCCTCACCTGCTTTGCTGAGCAGGGGCCTTGTGCGGTAAGAGAATATTGGAAGGAATGGACAAAAAACGGGGAAAGGTGAGGCCGTGGCCTTAAGTTAGGTACCATCTCAACATTTGCCTGGAAGAGAAGTGGGACACCACGGAAAACCACTTCGAAAATGGCTGAGGAGGGAATCGAACCCCCTCTACTCAGTTGGTCTCCCAAGGCTGAGTGAACTCCCGTTACAGACCTCGTACCACTTTTCATATTTCGTGGCAAAATCGGGAATCGAACCCGAGCCTGCGGGGGTGGCAGCCAATCGCACTAACCACTACACTACAGAGGCGGACAACATATAATTCTATTTTAATTATTTACTTTTTCAATTATAATCTGCTGTTGAGTAATTGTTCAGCTATTTTCTAAATTTTATTTCAACATAAATTCGTTTCGACAGGCCGAAGAATCTAACAGTCATAGATGTTACCAGATAAGGTGAAAAATACGGGAAAATTTAGTGCTGGTCGTGTGAAAGATTAAGTCCAAGATCCAATAATTAGCTCTAGAGAGAGCCACTATGGAAATCATCCTGGCGATGTTTAAAGTCTTTGCATATCTCTCTGTAGTCTACTTTTTAAATATTAACCTGATACTCAGCTTGTATACTGAAAAGAAGAGACGAAATCAAGAGCAGCAATAATGCAAAAGGGATGAAACTGCGAAGGGTCAAATCAGCCAGGAAGCGAGTACGTCTGACAGCTGCATGTCTACCCATGTGCTTCAGAATTTCCGAGTCGTTGACTGAACGGTCAGCGTACTGGCCTTCGGCTCAGAAGGTCCCGGGTTCGATTCCCGGCCGGGTCGGGGATTTTAACCTTAATTGGTTAATTCCAATGGCACGGGGGCTGGGTGTATGTGTTGTCTTCATCATAACTTCATCCTCATCACGACGCGCAGGTCGCCTATGGGAGTCAAAAGAAAGACCTGCATCTGGCGAGCCGAACCCGTCCTGGGATATCCCGGCACTAAAAGCCATACGACATTTAATTTTGCTTCAGAATCTCAGAAACAAATTGAGGGGTCGATAAAAATGTACTCATGCACATGCTTGTACTGTCAACAACGAGTACAACAGATTGAATAAATTCACTTGATATGCCATCAGAATACTTGTAGTTTGATAATGGAAACGAAAATGTTCTCCAGAAGAAGTGTCTGCAATTATCAATTCTCTCAAACATTCTCGCTCTGTTGCTAGCGATGGTATTTCCAGTAAACTTCTCAAAATCTGTAATCAAGCACTCTCTTGTCCAATATCTGAATTTATCAACTGCTCTTTTGCAAAAGGCATTGTCCCTGATTCATTGAAGATCTCTAGAGTGGTTCCTTATACACATACAGAATGATAGATCCGATCCAGAAAACTACCGACCCATCTCAGTACCACCTGAATTATCTAAAATTTTAGAAACTGTTGTCAATGTTACGCTTATTAGTTACCTCGAAAGAAGGCAATTATTTTTCCAGACTTCAATATGGCTTCAGAGAGAAGGCTGGGGTGAATCCAGCCATAGTGGGTGTTATAATTGAACTTCAAAATTATATTGATAAAGGTTACAAGACTGCTGGGTTGTTTATTGATTTAAAAAAGTATTTTGATATTGTTAGCCATGAGCTTATGATATACAAACTAGGAAAGGCAGGTGTCAGAGGTCTCTCACTGATCTGGTTTAAGGATTTCTTATAAAATCGACAACAATATGTTTAGCTTGGCATGAATAAAAGTAAACTAAAAAAGATCTCTTTTGGTGCCAGAATGATACACACTGGGTCATATTTGGTTTCTTATATTAATGACATAAGTCTGTGCTCTTTCAAGGGTAAAATATAACTTATGACAGATGATACTTCACTGTTTTATTCGTCAAATTTTGAAGATGAAATAGTTGCAAATATCCAGCATGACTGTCATATTTTAGATGAATGGCTGAGAAAAATATCTCCTAACAGCCAATTACTCAAACCCTGTTTGTATGATGTTCCAAAAATGAAAAAAAAAAAGACCGAAATGCAACTACAAATATATTGTTTGGAACGAGGAAGTTGCAGTGGGTTAAAGAAGTTAAATATCTTGGACTGATAAATGATAACACTCTCTCCTCGACACCTCATATATTAAACTTAAAAAATAAAATCTCCGTCTTGGTTGGTATCATTGGCAAGATTAAGTACCTACTAACAATTGACACTCTTCGTCTAATTTATTTCACAATGATGCAATCTTGACTTTCTTACTTGTGTTTCATTTGGAGCAGAGCAACCCAAAATAACTTAAATACTTCGGAGGTCTTACAAAACAGGGTTATTAGATTTATGTATGAATTCCATGAACTGTATTATGACCGAGCTCGATAGCTGCAGTCGCTTAAGTGCGGCCAGTATCCAGTAATCGGGAGATAGTGGGTTCGAGCCCCACTGTCGGCAGCCCTGAAGATGGTTTACCGTGGTTTCCCCATTTTCGCACCAGGCAAATGCTGGGGTTGTACCTTAATTAAGGCCACGACTGCTTCCTTCCACTTCCTAGGCCTTTCCTATCCCATCGTCGCCATAAGACATATCTGTGTCGGTGGGACGTAAAGCAAATACCAAAAAAAACTATATTATCGAAATAAAATGTACTCTAAAACCAATATATCACCACTTAAGCAATTAATCTCATTAAATTCATCACTCTTTATTCATAAAGCCTTGAATAATAAAATGTTCACCAACTCCGAATTTCCTAAAGTCACTGACATCCATTCATATACGAAAACGCAAAAAAATAAATTATACGTTTTTCAAAATTATACAAGAAAGTTTGGCACTAAAGCAGTGCAACACTTACTAACATCACAATATAACAGCGTTCCTGACAATATAGCAATCATCTCTAAAACTGTGCCATTTCGCAATAAGCTTAAGAAGTACCTCTTAGGCACTATGAATGTGTAGCAGTAATTTCTCTCATATTTTTTATTTCCAAAGTCACCATAAAAGTCGAAACAGTTGTTCCTAGTGTATTGTATTTGATAAAAATCCACGTAATGTAATTTTCTCCATTAGGTAAATAGTGATAGTCAAAGCATATGTAAAACCAATATTATTACTCTTTCACTTTTAGACCTTAGGCCTTAATCCGACATTGTTGTGATTATCTATGTATTGTTCCTCTTGACAAAGCTCTTGCTCTCTGGAACCTTGTATATCAATAAAATAAGTAAAAAGTCACAGCCTGTTTCCAGTTTTAGCCGTGTCAGCAATCGAATGAATGAAGCCCCATCTAGAGGTGAGGATAGGAATCGTGTCGACTACCGAAGCCTGTCGCACTCCTCTGGGGCAATGATTAGTGACTGACAGATGAAATTAAATTATATTTGGGAGTGTTGCTGGAATGAAAGGTGACAGGAAAAACCGGAGTACCCGGAAAAAGACCCGGCCCGCCTCCGCTTTGTCTAGCACAAATCTGACATGGAGTGACCGGGATTTGAACCACGGAACCCAGCGGTGAGAGGTCGGCGTGCTGCAGCGTGAGCCACAGAGACTTTCTAGTTTGATAATATCATTTACAAAATATTCATACCGAGCTCGATAGCTCCCATTTTCACACCAGGCAAATGCTGCGGCTGTACCTTAATTAAGGCCACGACTGCTTCCTTCCACTTCCTAGGCCTTTCCTATCCCATCGTCGCCATAAGACATATCTGTGTCGGTGCGACGTAAAGCAACTTGCAAAATATTCATAGTACATGAAGTGTAAAGTACTAGTCTCACCAAAACCAAACCAAACCAAACCGAACCCCATGGCACTACAGGTCGGGAAGGGCCTTGGCCTACCAAGCGATCGCTGCTCAGCCCGAAGGCCTGCAGATTGCGAAGTTTTGTGTGGTCAGCACGACGAATCATCTCGGCTGTTATTCTTGGCTTTCGAGACCGGGGTCGCTATCTCACCGTCAGGTAGCTCCTCAATTCTAATCACGTAGGCTGAGTGGACCTCGAACCAGCCCTCAGGTCCAGGTAAAAATTCCCTGACCTGGCCGGAAATCGAACCGGGGGCCTCCGGGTAAGAGGTAGGCACGCTACCCCTACACCACGGGGCCGGCACTAGTCTCACACTAATAGGAATTATTTTGAATTCTTGAAGACTAGATTATAGGTTCCAATAGAACAGTAATTTGACTTACAGATTTACGGTTGTTCCTCTACTGGACGACTTAGTTGTTTAAAAACTGATGATTGTTTCATTCAGTACAAGCCATTATTATACAACGTAACTTTTAAATGGCTAGACTTCCACCCTTTAGCACAGCACACGAGACGTTCACGTTGTGTCCGACCACCCTCTATATTGTTTTACTATAAGACGAAATTGTATTTACAGAGATGCTCAGTAGCCTGGTAGGTTGTGAAGACACGGAACGGAAGTATTGTTAATAGCCTGTTATTATTTGAAATAATGAGTGAAATGTATTTGGAATTTGTCAACATCCTGTCTTCTGATGTTTGGAGTGTGGCAGAAGATATATGAAGGGGTGGTGTCTCGTTATGCATTATAGGGAGCTCTCATGAGTTCACTAGTCCACAATTACACCGAGAGTATTTGTGTTCAGTGGGTGTTTGCCTAGCGCATGTGGCAGAGCATACTTGAGTACTTCGTTATAGTTACTTGACTACGGTGCACTAATTTGTCTTATCTGAAAAAAAAAAAGAAGCAAAGTGTGTTAAATGAGTTACCAACTGTAGATCAGTTGTTATCTCAAGTATAATTCTATTCGAGTTTAGTTGCTGACCCTCTCTCACGACCAACTGTCCCCGAGCTGCCTCCTACCCCGGTTTATATATGCTCGGAGTAGTTCGCGTGTACAGAGGCAGCACGGGCATAAGCCGCGAGAGAGGCAGCGAAGGAGGACCTGAAGGGTTCCCTCCCTCAGTGCTATTTTATTAATAAAAATATAAATACAAACGAGATTGTGAGACAGGGTAAACCTGTAGCAAATACACAAAATATAATACCCTTAAACAAAGAGAGCATAGAGGAATAGCTGAGCTATCCTTTACAAGCAAAGATACATACAAAAGATTTACATACAAAGTCTGGCGCAGGAGCCGGCGAGGATAGGTTCGCCGTTGTCCCGCGGCCAGTCGCAGCCTCACGTTTTGGATGCTGGTGCTTTGCTCCCCGCCCCGCGACGTCCGCGTCCTCTTCCTGGCCGAGTTGAGCTGGCCCCGCGGGTGACCGCGGGCTGGCGCAGAGTTGGAGTGTAGGAGAATCCCTCCGGGAGAACGGCGACCTGATCGCCTGTTGCCCGGTCTACTTGAACTGCCATGTCCCATCCCTGGGGTAGGGCCAGGTATAACAGGTTGGCCCTGTTGAAGAAATACTTCCGTTGCGCTTGGTCCATACGGGGCAAAGCGGATAGAGCCCATAGGGTGGTTGCTGCGTCGTGGTGATCGCGCCCTGTAGGGATGAGGGCGAGCTGTTCCCGTAATGCGAGGGCGATCTGGTAGACCTTGGCGTCGGTTGGTGTTGGGAGGCCTTTGTCGTAAGTCGCCGGCTGTAGTTTTCTCCAGGGGATGACTTCTTCCGGCGGCTGTTGGTCATGGTCGTCTGTGCCGCCGTCGTAGGTTGGTTGTTCCTCGTCTATTCTGGCCTCAAGATCCTTGAATCTGTCGGACATAGCTTGGATGGCTGTGGTCAGGACTTGTATGTATGTCTTGATCTGGTTGCACTTGACTTAAGATTTCTGTGATGGTGTCGACGCTGTCGTTGCTCTGTGTTGCACGTGTCTGATGAGTCACTGGAGTTACGTTAGTGGACTTGTTCACGTGAACCGGGTGTGTGAGCGTTGTAGGGTTCGCCGTACTGATAAATAATTTGAAAAAATCGATATCTCGCACAGTTGTCAGTTTAGCAGCTACAGAAGTTAAGCAATCAGATCACTTCAAATGGGCTTTTGGAGACGGTGTTGGTAAGCCTGCACGTGCTTGACCGGCTTGACAGTACCAATCAATGAATCGGCGCCGACAACGGACGGCGATGTCGACATTGACTAGGCTTGCGTTGCAATGTGAGTCCACGTCAACTGTTTTCATGCAATATGGCTGCTTGGCGGACATTTTCGATCGTCCCGCAACTACCAAAGCCGAGAAATCAGCATCAAGCACAAGCACAAACACGCCATGGATTCAGCCTGTGTCACCGTAGCGTGCTTTCTATGGTGCGATCTTGTCAGATCAGAGTTTCGTGGTCAAATTCCTACCCCGGCGAAGTTTTTTCTTCGATTGGTGTTCTCAAGTGGTCTCGAATCATGTACAGATTTAGCAACACTGCCTCGCATAGTCCATTTGAATTAGCCCGTGAAGTGATCTGATTAGCTAACATCAACAGCAGCTGATAAAATGACGACGCGATCCTGGTTCTCGCTGTCTTCGACCACTCTGTGTAGATGCTACAAGTAGAATGTACGTATTAGTGATTATATGCATTAAACTTAATCAATGTCTTGGCATTTTCCCATTTATGTGGGTTCTGCCTTCTTGCAATGTTTACTCCACTTTAATCGATCCAAAGCGTCTCGGGAACTAGGTTTTGTGAGCCGCATGCCGTCTCTCACTCGGTCCAGCCAGCGTGTTTGAGGTCGCCATCGAGGTCGGCGACCCACCACGTTTAGTCTTTGCGACTGAGATTCCACTGCAACGGTGTACATGCTCATTCCATCGCAGGCGTGATTCTCGCATATCTCTGTGATTGGGTAACCTTGAATTTCTTCAGCCCATCATCTTTCCTGCTATGTTCTAGTCGAGTCAAGCCGCTAGAACATAGCAGCATTTCTATTGCATGAAGGGCCTGTACATGTTTCGATGTCGTAGGCCAGCATTCAGGGACACCCGGTCTGACCACTGTGTGCTAGACTTTACATTTTAGATGAAATAGATTTTCCTTATCGCACAGGACTCCAGTACGCTGGCGCCGTTTCATTCATGCGGCACAGACCCTTGTCATGACATCGAGAATGGAAATGTAGTCCCAGATGGTGCATGACCCTAGGTATTTTAAATGGGTCACTTTATTGATTTGAGCCCTGCACACAGTGATCGTGCCATTTGTTTGGCCATCACATTCCAGGTACTCAATTATATGAATTAATGCAACTTGGATTTATGACGTATCTGAAGGGCAGATATGGAATATTGTGTCACCTTCTCGTGTGCTGCTGTTGACGGGGACGAATCTGCCCATTTGAAAGTTGTACTGGTTCAATAAATTACCTGTGTTGAACGTCTCATTCATCATCTTCAAGACAGCGAGGTCGTTAAGTCGAAGTAGGACAATCAAACTGTACTTCAAGCCAATGTTCTATCGAAAATCGTTGCTTTCGTGTTAGAGATTTGATTCAAAAGATTTTTCTATAACTTTAAAGATATCCAGAATATTTTAAATATGGATTATTATTATTATTATTATTATTATTATTATTATTATTATTATTATTATTAATATTATCCGTTTAAGGCCAATAAATACCACGTTTAATAACGGTGATGCAGTTTTGGAAATCTTTTCTGCAGGTCAGAATTGCTGCATTTCCTCCTTGCAAGACTGCCGTCTTTCAATCGTCCAACCACTGCTCTGCTTTTGTTCTTCATGGAAGCCCTTGAAGTCAATAATTTGTAACTGGTATTGTGATCGGTTTGAGATGTCCTCTCGCCTTAGTCCAGTTTTGTTGAAGTCCTTCCTCACCTGCAGGATCCATTTGTCAGAAACTTAGGCTACTCTCAGGTATCAGAAAGATGTGTTACGTGAATCACTTTCTATCAATTGTCCATAGAATTCCAATCTTCTTTTCCTAATGGTCTCCATCACTTGTTCATTTTCCCTTAACCTATATTGTCCACTTACAATTTTGGACCCATAATCTTGGGAAGGATTTTGCTCTCAACTCTTATTGTTGTTGTTATCTCTATAATTATAAAAGGAAGTGTTTGTCTGTCTGTCTGTGTGTCTGTGCGCGATGCCCAGCAAAATCTACAGCACGCAGAGATCTGAAATTTTGAACATAGGTAGATGGAAGTGTGTCCGAATGCACCTCGAAGCCGGAATTTTGATTTTCGCTCTCGTTGGTGAGTTATGAACGAAAAACCATCGGAAAACATGCATTGGGATATGACAATCCAACGTGCTGTCACCAAGATTAAAAGCATAGAGTCGCTGTCGCTAGGCAACGTACATAAGATAGGTAGAGAACACAATATTCAAGGAGCCATTTTACGTCCAGGACGTAGGAAGCTGTTGTTTGGCCTCATATGTTGTGAGGGCATATGACGGTGTTGATGATGATTCGTCCGTCGGATCGGGGCGTTAAGTCTTGAGCTATTCGACAGGAGTGGTCTATGTGCCGGCGGCGGGTTTCATCCTCTTCAGTCTTGCTATCATATATCATGTCATTCATTTCTTTCAACAAGCAACTTTTACAAGAATTACCCGATGTTATACACAGTTACAAGTCTATCGACTACACGGCAGAGCTTCGAAAGACTTGGAGTCACCTGGAGTACCCTCGAACATCTTAGAGCGGACGATTGTGGCACCAATTATCCTTCTTAAGAATAAGAATCCTGCCCTCTGTAATGAACACGACTCTGAAACTGATGACTAATATTATTGAAGCCATTCTCATGATTGGGCATGCAGCGAGCGAAGTAATATTCATTCCTCGGATTTGAATAATTTCTTCGCATATACAGTGAAGTTTAGATGTCTGCAGTGTTCAAAATAAAATTTCTCCATGTAATAATAAAGCAAGCATAATCTTCTCCTTCTTACTATATATAAAAATGGATGTATGCAGGTATGTGTGTGTGTAAATGACACATCTCCTCCTAAACCACTGGAGCAATTTCATCAAAACATGGTACACTTATGACTTACTATCTGGAGACGAGCACTGTGGGGGTAAGCAATCCGTAGCTCGCTTAGGGGGGGGGCAGGGGGGCAAGCTATAAAAATAATCGAAAAAAGTGCCGAATCCACAGTTTTCGGGGTCGCTGAGATGAACAGTGACACTCCCGATTTTTCAAAAGTCAAAGTTCAGCTCTCTTTCATATGGGGGGAGAGGGGGTGATATTCAATAATAATGTCGAATACATAGTTTTCGTGGGTCGCCGAGGTGAATTTTATACTCTGGATTTTTAGTATCAGGAGACAAACCATGTGGGGGTAAGAGAGCCCAGGAACCCTTAGGGGCGGGGGCGGGGGCGAGGTGGGTCAGATAAACAAATTAACGAAAATAGTGTCGAATCCATACTTTTGGGGGTCGCTGAGATGAATAGTGACACTCCGGATTTTTTTAAAGTTCAAGTTCAAGCCCCCTTTGGGGTGGGGGCGAGGGGGAGTGATATATAAAATTAAACGAAAATAGTGTCGAATACATAGTTTTCGGGGTCGCCGAGGTGAATTGTACACTCCGGATTTTTAGTATCAGGAGACAAACCACGTGGGGTAAGACAGCCCAAGAACCGTTAGGGGCAGGGGGGGGGCGAGGGGGCTGAGATATAAAAATAATCGAAAATGGCGTCGAATCCATACTTTTCGGGGTCGCTGAGATGAACAGTGACACTCCGGAATTTTTTAAAGTCCAAGTTCAGCCCCCTTCGTGGTGGGGGGCGATGGGAGAGTGATATATAGAAATAATAGAAAATAGTGTCGAATACATAGTTTTCGGGGTCGCTGATATGAATAGTGACACACTGAATTTTTAGTATCAGGAGACAAACCATGTGGGGGTAAGAGAGCCCAGGAACCCTTAGGGGCGGGGGGGCCGAGGGGGGTCAGATAAACAAATTAACGAAAATAGTGTCGAATCCATACTTTTCGGGGTCGTTGAGATGAATAGTAACATTCCGATTTTTTTAAACTCAAAGTTTAGCCCCCTTTAGGGTGAGGGAGGGGGAGTGAGATATAATAATAATAATAATAATAATAATAATAATAATAATAATAATAATAATAATAATAATAATAATCCAATATACTGCCGATTCCATAGTTTTTCCGGTCGCTGAGATGAATAGTAACATTCCGGATTTTTAAAGTCTAACTTCAGCCCCCTTTGGCATAGGGGTGAGAAAGGGTGAAAAAATAAATTGTCAGAAATGACCGAGGTAATGGACGCGTGTGTTCCAGTGTGACTTTCAAGTATAACTTACTACCTGAAAAATTTTCTGTGGGAGTAAGACGCCCCTAGAACCACTAAGGAAGCGGGTGAAATATAATCCACACTAATAAATGGAAGTCTGTTTGGCGCGATCTATATATACTGTATATATAAATTAAGGCATAAACATGAAAACAGACGTGAATTAGTGAGACCATTCTAGGCATCTTAGAAATTTAAAACTTGGTACCAGACAAGCTGATGACTTCAAGGATCCCTAGAAAAATCTCAAATTCTCATAATTCTCTGAGGGATACATGCTGGGAGTTTCAAACCTGCATAAGAACACAGTCAGTGATATTTATGCAAAACCTACAGGTTTCATGGGCTTGAAAGTTTCCTGAAAGTCCTGATTTTTAACCCACTCTCCCATATCAAGATCACAGCACAATCTCCCAGACGAGTTAGAAAATTGAAATTTTGCAAAATTATAGCTTTTAGTATGTAACCGACGGGAAATTTACGAGATGTTTAAAATTTTTATTTTTTACCCCCGAAAAATATCGAGATATGGAGGCAATTTTAATGACGGTGCAGTCCTTCCTTTCGATGTATTTCGTGGCTAAACGGTAAGTCGTATCAAAAATGGATGGCACAATCTGCGTTCAATTTGGAGTGATCTACAACTTCAGTCCTATGACCTTCTGTCGTATCTCTATCCCTTATACATTACATTTTTCTCTATTTCTGGATTTACCTCAAAAAAATGTTGCACTTTGTACACATATAATTGATGATTTGATTCACTTATAAGAAAGATGGGATCATCAAATTCTACACGAATATTCGCCCACCCAGTAGCCATATGTGAGCCAAATTCTATGTTTGAAGCTGTCTCATAAGTACCTGAAAAGTAATTCACTGTGTGAAAATCTTACACAAATTTCATCCTATTCAACGTTTCTAAAAGATAATGAATTGTGGTAGGCAAGTGCACCTGTCGTTATCATCACAATTCCACAACTCGCACTTTACATTGGAAACATCGTCTGCGGACCTCCCTATGCTTTTTTTTCGGATAACGCCAATTTACATGCAATTTAAAAATTATTATTCACTTCATGTACAGTAATTTACTTCGATATCCGTACACAATCTGAAATACCGTAGCGAAGCACGGGTATAATTGCTAGTTATTATTATATAGGAACCAACAATCCCATTTACATTACGCAAAGCACGTATAGAGGCGTGCATTTGCCTTCCTTTTTGCCCATATTTCTTTCATGTCTTTACTGGTCAACTTGCCATTTGTGAATTTTGGATTTGAAGATTACCCTGGTGTAATTCCTACCTGTTTCAAATCAGTTTTGATTTCGCCAATCCATTTCATTTTGTTTGTTTTAGCTGTACTCCAGTTTTAATAGAATTCGATTATTATTAAAAACAATAATGTTATTTGCTTTACGTCCCACTAACTACTTTTTACGGTTTTCGGAGACGCCGAGGTGCCGGAATTTATTTCCGCAGGAGTTCTCTTACGTGCCAGTAAATCCACCGACACGACGCTGACGTATTTGAGCACTTCCACACACCACCGGACTGAGCCAGGATCGAACCTGCCAAGTTGGGGTCAGAAGGCCAGCGCCTTAACCGTCTGAGCCACTCAGCCCGACTATTCGACTATTTGTTTGGTAAGTCTGTCTGGATGCATTCTTTTAATATGTCCGTGGAATCTTAGCCTGCATTTTCTAATGTAACTGTGAATATTTGTTTATTATTTGATTTCCTTTCTGCTTCTAAGTTGGTATTGTCCGTCGGCGTATTTTGGGCCTAGAATTTTTCTCATGATTTTGCGTTCCTTTTTTTTTTACAGTGTTTTCAATGTCTGCGTTCCTGTTAAAAATTAGCGTCTCTGATCCACAAGGACATTCTGGTCTAATGACTGTATTGTAATGTCTTAGTTTTGTGTGCATATTATTATTATTATTATTATTATTATTATTATTATTATTATTATTATTATTATTATTATTATTAAAATTTAAATAAATGTATACGTAATCCAGAATTAGACACGTGTTCCAATAATTTCACGATAAGGGCCCTAAACCTAAATCTATTAATGTATTACTTTGATTGCTGTAGAGTTGCTTCCAAAATTACGGCTGTACCTCTCTTACCGTCAGACGTAAAATTAGTTGGAAATTTATGGAATGAATTGAAAGGAAGAGACTATAACTCAGCGGTGAGCTCAAAGGAAGAGGCTCTTGTAGGCAAGGGGAAATATATAAAGAAGCAAACTGGAAGTATGCCAAAGCGCTTGAAAATGTTGATAACCTGGAAGGGGCATCGTATACTATATTGTTGTTGTTGTTGTTTCTCAATGCCTGGGGTTTTAGGACATATATCTGAATACATTTATTTTAATATGTCTGACATCGGCTAGGGGAGAGAATGAAATAGCCATGGCCAATATGTCAACGCCTTAATTTTTTTTTTTCTAAAGACTGGTCCACAATTTCCAATATTTTATTTAAAGATATTATTATTATTATTATTATTATTATTATTATTATTATTATTATTATTATTATTATTAATTATTATCATTGATTAATTAATATTTATTATTATTATTATTATTATTATTATTATTATTATTATTATTATTATTATTATTATTATTATTATTATTACCGAGTGAGTAGTCGCGTGGTTTGTGGCACGTAGCTGTCAGCTTGCATTCGGGAGATAGTGGGTTCGAATCACACTGTCACCAGCCCTGAAATTGTTTTCCATGGTTTCCCATGTTAAACCAGGCAACTGCTGGGGCTGTACCCTAATTTAGGCCACGGCCGTTTCCTTCCCAGTCCTAGACCTCTCCTATCCCATCATCGTCATATGACCTAGCTGTGTCGGTGCGACGTAAAGCAAATTCTTCTTCTTCTTCTTAGTATATTAGTTTTATCCTCACCACGCACAGTGCGTAATTTCAGGAATCTAGCCGGCCAAAAATCGTATCTCAGAAACGAATGGACCGATTTACATAAAACTTAGTATGTAACTGCTATTATTGGAGATAATTAAGTGTGTGGTCAATCAAGTACAAAGAACAAATTACTACGTCAGGAATAGAATTAGTAATATTTGTAATTTTAATCATTTTTCGTTATAGCTTTAAGAAATTAAATAGATGTTAATAGTGGGACATGCTGTTTAGAATGTTTAAAAACAGATACAGGAATACATGTACTTGCCAAACAATTTATTCATTAGATGCAGTTGCATCAGAATCGCTATCGTCACTGTCATTATCTCCTTCGGCAGAACCAGATACAGGAGGCTCAGATAGTAAATTGAGCACTTCTCGTGAAAGCGGAATCTATTTCCTCCTCCTTGATTTCCCTAAGCTGGTAATATAAGGGTCCGAGTATTTGTGTTTTTGTGGAAGGTTTCCTATTATCTTTATTCCTGGTCTCCTGAGCTTCCTCTGAGAGTTGTTCAATAGGTATAATACAGTGCCTAATGACCTCCTCTGCAAGTTACAGGCATATAGTACGATTTGTATTTTTGTAAGCACAATTGTATAGTTTCCTTTGCGCACATGCCAAATGTCACTTATCAATTGCATATCCACACCAGAGTGTTTCTACAATGGCACATAGATGGTTTATTAAATTTATATCTACAGTACTCCAGTAATATCCGTAGAAGTGGATGTCTCTCTGAAGAACCTTCTAGCGATTTCCATGATTGGTATTGCCAACACTTTTCTTCGGATATCAACCAATAGACGCGTCTCCTCCCTGAACTTCTCTAGTGAAGTCATCTACAGTATTTATTTACTGCATGTGTATTTTAGGCTTTAAATCAGTGCGTAAATGTATTGTGTTAAATGAGAGTTATGCAAAAAGCCTACGTGTGTGATTTATTTCTTTAACATTAATAATGTGATCTTTTGTAGTCATCTGCAGTATTTATTTATTGCGTCTGTTTTCTAACTTTTGTCTAGATAAATTTATTAAATGCAATTAAATACATCCCCCGCCCCTCGAGCCCATAAAATTATTTGTCTATTTTCTCTCGCAATTTGCCTTATATTTCAGTGCTAAGGTTTCTAATGTGCCGTAGTTTACCTCTGATTCTGTACAAACCAAAAGTAGCCCCTGTAAACCCCACGTCCCCTTTAGTTTTTGTAGCTTAGTTTCTTCAACCTTTTGTCTTGAACTTACATACTGAATTTCACAAATTTATGTGCCGCCGTTTTCCCGTGATGGCGTTGAGCGGAGCCGTTCGATATGGCAACGCTGTTGTCATAAGAGCAATACCGTTTTCTTAACATGGAATGAGCTATAGTACTGACAGGCTCATCTTGACATTGGTGTGATACACGTCCTTCTGCAAGGCGCATTCTCTGCTCGAACCAACTTTTATTGTACTTCAACAATTTGTCCCTTTTTCTACTATATTTTGTCCAACGTGATCAAATTTTAGCACACAAAATACTGACAGATTTCTTTATTGACTTGGATATATCCTCGGAACAATCCTAAAAGCCTAAATGTTCAGTTACAACATTCGCAATATCATCGTTCCGCTTATATTCCCTGCTGTTCCACAACAGCTCGAAAACCGACCTCAGGGTTACAGAGTACATGGCTTCTGAAAAAAATTAATTACTGTCATGGTCGCGCCTGGTCGCAACAAAAAGTCACAGTTTTCTATTCATTAAAGTATAGATAACTCATCCAAAAGGCTTTCATTGCGGAAATCATAGGCAATCCTTTTTGAAAATCAGCTCAAATTTGTATAATTCGATAGCGCTTGGACACCCTGTACCTGAACTTTAAGTCCATATTCCGGACAACAATACAGTCATTTTCAGAAAATGCTACATGCTATATAAAATGCATACCTTTATCTAATATAATCACATTGCAAGCTAGAGAAATATTTAGTTCTGACGTCTTTACTGAGCCCTCGCATAATAATAACTGCGCGCTCTCCTCGCCAGAATATGATGCCCTAACGGAGGAGAGCCACTTTAGGCCTTTGGTCAGATTAGATAATCAGACAGCGCGACTTTTCAATACTTAATTACTGTACCCAAGAGTCTTATAAACGCTACTAACAGAAAATGTGCACCAAATACAAGGGTTGAAAATATCAGTTTTGGCCGGCTGGTTGCTAGAAATTACCCACTGTGCCACGTTAACGATTTTCGAAGAGCCCGAGGTACCATACATATAGCGGTGTTTCGTCTCAAGGTGCACAGGAGCTGTGTACCTTCTTCTTCATCTACTTCAGCTTTTTTTCCACATCTATGGGGTCGTGGGAGTGAACTGTGTCGCACATGTAGATTTGGCCTTGTTCTATGGCCCGTATGCCCTTCCTGACGCTAACCCTATGTAGAGGGATATAATCACCATTGGGTGTTCCTGTTGTGGTTGGTAGTGTGGTGTGTTGTTTGAATAAGAAGAGGAAAGTATTGGAATAAACACAAACACCCATTTCCAGAGCAAGAAGAATTAATCAGACGCGATTAAAGTCTCCGACCCAGCCGGGAACCAAACCCGGGACCCTCTGAACGGAAGGCCTCAATGCTGACCATTCAGCCAATGAGTCGCACCAGTGTACCATCTTATCAAAATAATATTAATAAAATTCAGAAAACGAAATGAATTATTACTTCTCTCTCATACTTGCAATATGTATCACTATATATACTGTACATCACTGTAACTACTGTTATTCCGCTGATTATGCTCACCAAGCCTGATCAAGCATTGTTGACTAGTATATAGTATATATAGTTCCTGCCGCTCGACACTTTGCGGAGAACTATTCCGATGGAGTTGCAGTGTTTGAGGTCTTGGTGGTGGGGTGGACACAGGCTTGAAAACGTGAGGCTAAGAACTCTTGAAATGCACTCCTGCTGTCAAGCAGTCGGTTTGTTCCTGGATTCAAAAAAATGTAGGGGCAGAACTGTGATTTATTGTAGGAAAGAATTCTGACGGGAGCCATGGCATTGTACTCATTAATACTAATAATTTGACTGAAGCATTTAGAGCGTGCGTACAATATCTGAAAATTATCATCACAATTGCTATATCAAACGCAGAACGCATAAACTCGTGAAAACATGTCTTGAAAATTCAATGCTCAAGGAACCTCCGTACCCTTTCAATGTCACCCTTACAGAGGAAGTTTACTTCTGAAATTTGATGACGATGATGATGATGCTTGTTGTTTAAAGGGGCCTAACATCGAAGGTCATCGGCACCTATATTTCTGAAATTTCAGAATTTAAAAGAAGTAATAGAGAATTTTGCTCAAGGTAACGATAAAGGAAGTTTTCTTGTCCACAAAACTGAGCAACATTACAAGAACACAATTGCTATACTCTAACGAAAGTTGAAAGAGAACATTATTTTGTTATAAATTATTCTGTATTTTAAAATGATTTGGTACCTCACTGGCTGAGGTGGCAGCGCGCCGGCCGCTCACCACTGAGTTTCGTGGTTCAAATCCCGGTCACTCCTGAGAAATTTGTGCTGGATAAGTTAGAGGCGAGACTAGTTTTTCTCCGGGTACTCCGGTTTTCCAATCATGTTTCATTCCAGTGACACATACCAAAAACATTTCGTTTCATCTGTCAGTCATTAATCATTGCATCAGAGTAGTGCGACAGGGCCTGGCAGCCGGCACAATTCTTATCCTCGCCTCTAAATTGGGGCTTCATTCATTCATTCATTCATTTCATTCCTGACCTGGTTGAATGACTGGAAACAAGCTGAGGATTTTCATATTTTAAAATGATTTATAGGAAAACACATGTCTTAATTTATGTTTTCTCTGAAACAATAATGTGCGTCTGATAATAACTAAGAATTTAGGAGAACTATATTTTAATTTTAGGGGCTGTCTGGCCGAGACGGTGGTGAAGGCATGCTCGGTTCTCCCGGAAGGACGTGGGTTCGAATCCCCGTCATGAAGTCGTAAAATTTAAGAAACGAGATTTCCACTTCCGGAGGTGCACATGGCCCTGAGGTTCACTCAGCCTACACCAAAAATGAGTACCAGGTTAATTCCTTGGGGAAAAGGCGGCCTGGCGTAGAGCTAATCACTGAACCCCAGCAAGTGCCGAGGTTACGGATAGTGGAAGCCTTTACCTTCCACCCCTCCAGGGGCCTTCATGGCCTGTACGTAGATGACTTTGCTTTGCTATATTGTAATTATATATATTGCTAGTGATTTTTTCTATTTTCTTTACGTCGCACCGACACGGATAGTTCTTATGGCGAAGATGGGACAGGAAAGGGCTGCTGTGAAAATGGGAAACAGCGGAAAACTATTTTCAGGGCTGCCGACAGTGGGATTGTAATCCACTATCTCCCGAATGCAAGCTCACAGCTCTGCGCGACTCTAACCGGACGACCAACTCGTTCGGTTTATTATTAGTATTATTATTATTAATATTATTATTATTATTATAAGTGAACAAGTCCGCCTCTGTGGTGTAGTGGTTAGTGTGATTAGCTGCCACCCCCAGAGGCCCGGGTTCGATTCCTGGCTCTGCCATGAAATTTGAAAAGTGGCAACCATGGGATAGCAAAGGGCTAGCAGTGGTAAGAAAACGACCGTGGCCTTATTTACGGTACATCCTCGTCATTTCCCTGGTGTGAAAATAGGAAACCAAGGATAACCATCTTCAGAGCTACCAACAGTTGGGTACACTCAGCCTCGGGAGGTCAACTGAGTAGAGGTGTGTTCGATTCCCACCTCAGCCATCCTCGAAGTGGTTTTCCGTGGTTTCCCACTTCTCCTCCAGCAAATGCCGGAATGATACCTAATTTAAGGCCACAGCCGCTTCCTTCCCTCTTCCTTGTCTATCCCTTCCAATTCCCCGGCAAGGCCCCTGTTCGGGATAGCAGGTGAGGCCGCCTGGGCGAGGTACTGGTCAGTTTCCCGAGTTGTATCCCCCAACCCAATGTCTCACGCTCCAGGGCACTGCCCTTGAGACTGTATAGGTAGGATCCTCCGCTGAGTCCGAGGAAAGAACCAACCCTGGAGGGTAATCAGATTAAGAAAGAAAGAACGGCAGATAGTGGACACAGAGACAATCTTTATCTTGTACTAGAAGAGTGCATTGTTTTGTTGCCTCGTTTTCCACACCGAAGTGTTTTCCATGTCGCTCAATGCCAGAGGGGCCACGTGCCTTGTTATCAAGGGCGGGCTTTACTACAGAATGTCACTCTCAAAGGAGGCGCCTCAAGTAATGAAGACGGAAGGTTTTATATTCCACAAAGAATGAGAGGAGTAATTCCTTTGTCGTGGGCAGAGGGAAAGCATGAGATACTTGTGGCGCTTTAGAACATATAACTAAAAGGCAGCGTTTTGAGGCAATGCAAAGGTAGTCATAGAAACTGTAAAGGAAATAAGGAGAAACATGGTATTTTAGTATCTCCGGATATAACGTTAATCACCTCTACCAGTTTTTTTAAAGACATGTGACATCACCTCTAGTTTGGATAACTACATTTTTTCTGTGGTTGGAACTTCGTCTTGTTCTAGAGATATTAAACCATTTGCATATTATAATCGTTGTACCTCTTCGTGCACTTCAACCGGTGTTCCAAATAAGTTTTTCTTTTTCTTCTTTACAACTTGCTTTACGTCGGACCATGGCAACCATGGGATAGCAAAAGGCTAGCAGTGGTAAGAAAACGACCGTGGCCTTATTTACGGTACATCCTCATCATTTCCCTGGTGTGAAAATAGGAAACCAAGGATAACCATCTTCAGAGCTACCAACAGTTGGGTTCGAACCCACGATCTCCGGAATGCAAGCTCACAGCTGCGTGCCCCTAACCGCACGGCGAAGTCGCCCGGTTCCAAATATTTGCAGATATGTTGTATTTCATTCAGATGTGGGGTATTACAGGGCCATTAGTGATGAGTAGGGCTCGGATGTTTTTGCAGTAATAGGTTAGAAAGCAAACTTACTGAAGCGAGTAACAAGTAGAGTCAACCCGCACGACGGTAGTGTTATGAGGTTTGCATAATTATTAGGGATTAGGCCCATTAGTACCCCCTAAAATTTATGTTACTCCCACTACATTACGTTAGAGCGGGCTAGTCGACATTTCCTACTAAATAATTTTGTTACTAAATAATTTTGTTAGTAGGAAATGTCAACTAGACCGCTCTAACGTAATGTAGTGGGAGTAGCATAAATTTTAGGGGTTCTAATGGGCGAACACCTAATGTTTATGCAAAACTCATAGCATTACCGTCGTGAGGGTAGACTCTACTTATTACTCGCTTCAGTAAGTTTGCATTCTAACCTATTACTGCATAAAGATCCGGGCCCTAGTGATGAGAAAGTATTGCAGTATGTTCATCATGCTGCGTAGGTGCAATAAGAGCCTAGTGTTGCCCGCAATTGTTATCCTGGAAGGTAGGAAAATCTATCTGGCCAGCATCTTCGAGATGTAAGATGATAATAACACTGCTCATTCAGAATTTTAGTTCTAGTATGAGTCAAGTGTACGGCAGTCCATGCATAGATAAATAGATGTAGACCATCACAGAAACTTCTCCAGTTTGAACAACTGTTGCAACGCAGTCTTGGTGAAAGGATTCATTGGATCTAAAGCAATGGCCGCCCCGTATCATTACAGTACAAATGGAAACGTGATTAATCAAATTGCCATTGTACCGCCGAGACCATTTCAAATACGCTACACTGTGAAGCACTGTTGACAAGGATCTGTTCCAGCTGTCTAGCTACTAGACTTGCAAACACAGTGTTGATCTCTGTCAGTGATATTCCTTTTTGTCTGTATTCTACAACGCTGATTTGACATTACTGGTGAGATACAGCACTCGTTATACTCCCTATGGACCATTCACAACGACACATCTACAAACGGTGTCACTTTATTCACATTGTGTCCCGCGGCACATACTGTCACTTTAGCACTTCGTTGCCACTGCATCCCATCTGACTTGCGAGCTGGAAACTAAACAAGACTTGCGCCAGAGGTAGTTGTTCGTTGTCAGCCCATATTATAATCAGGATACCATCTGTCGAGCCCTAGAACATAATGTATGTTCTACCAGATATAACTAATATTTTTCCCCGGGAGAAAGACAAAGTAGTACATTAAATTTACCATCAAGACAACAGTAGATTAGGAGGAGTTGCTGAATTGTACGGACAACGTCTCGGAAACAGAGAGCGAGTTGATCTTAAACAAATAATGAGAAACTCCCTTTTACGCTCTTCAAGGGAGTGTGGTTTAAACGTGTAATAATGGGCACAGCGCTATACACGGGAAATGATTTGTGAGGTGGGGAAACTACTGGGAAACACTACTTCAGTAATAATAAAATTGGCTGTGCCGGTAATAGCAACCATATTTTTATTGATGTTCCTAATCTGGATAAGGAACACCCACAGATTTAAAAAAACTTTTGATTGAGTGTAGAATTTTCGTCGCACTTACGCGAAAATTTGTAGTTTTTCACTTAAAGATTACGATTTATGCTTTGCCATTCTCCAGTATTCACAATTGCACTGACAAGAATTGAGAAAACGACTAATAGGACAGGGCAGAATTGAGCTGTGTTGACAAGTAAACCTGAGGGTTTAAACCCTTTCTATGAAAGGCAAGTACACTTGTAAAATTTTGGCACCGTTGGGTGGAGGGTTTTCCCACTCAGGGTGTAGAATTCCGCTTAGCTACTCGAACTATAATGATCTACAGTACAGGGAGACCAACAGATTTTTTACCACACCATTTAGAAAAATACAGAACAATGGTCTTTTTTTACAAATTGTACGGAATTTTCCCTCTTTTTTCTACATGGTAAAAGCGCTAAAAGCGGAATTTAGAACCTCTATAATAGGGTAACATCATGCAGTATAGCTGCCTCTGTGGATCAGTGATAGAGTGTCGGCCTCCGGATCCCAAGGTAGCTGGTTCAAACCCGGCAGAGGTAGTCGGATTTTTGAAGGGCGGAAAAAAGTCCATTCGACACTCCATGTCGTACGATGTCGGCATGTAAAAGATCTCTGGTGACACATTTGGTGTTTACCCGACAAAATTAATTAAATCTCAGCCATAGACGCCCAAGAGAGTTTCGGTTTACTCGGTCTGTTGTCTAGTGGGCCTAGAGTAAAACGGAACGTCGAAATTGACGAGCAGACAGCCAGATATCGTCAAATTGAAATGTCTGCACACGGTAGCTGAGGCCATACGATTATTATTATTATCATGCAGTATTACACAGGATTATTCACCTAACATTTTACACGCAAACAGCTTCTAAACCTTTAAAGATATCAGCATTCCGTTTTCATATTCGTAAATGGTACGCAGGATCTTGTAAAATGACGTGTTACTTAGTCTCATGGGGGTGATTAACAACCGAGATATTGATACTAACTCCATGTTTTTAAACGGAACGGCACAAATTCATACAGCTGATTTAAAAGTTCATCTGCGTACACGTTCAAATATGTATTTTCAAAATCGGACAATTACTTTTTGAGATATAAATAAGAACAGCATGCGCTGTTTTGCATGCCGCATCGGACGGCGTGAAGTCGGTCAAGGACATATTGAGGCGCAAGCAGTTTCCTGGGAGTGAGTTCAGCCACAGGATGGATACGAGGCATGTAAGCACCTCGTACACATGTGATGGGCTTGCAAAGTGTGTATGACAGGCGAACACATGATAGGACAGAAAGGGTTGATGTGTTTAAAACGAATAAAATAAGTACTTTGCCTTGAAAGGAACATACAGTTTTAGTGTACAGTTCATACTACTCTATGAGCTGAGAAATAACACAAAACATCCGAAGAGCTCCTTCTAGAAAAGCAAATGTTCAGAGCTGATCGTAGTGAGATGGCAGCAACACTATTATGTTTTATTTTACACACATTAATCTCCGCAGAACTCCAGCGCGACTGTAGTTGCCCGACTTCACGCCGTCTGATGCGGCATGCAAAACCGCGTATGCTGTTTTTATTTATATCTCAAAATGTAATTGTCCGATTTTATGTTTTATTTTACACGCATTAATCTCCGCAGAACTCCAGCGCGACTGTAGTTGCCCGACTTCACGCCGTCTGATGCGGCATGCAAAACCGCGCATGCTGTTTTTATTTATATCTCAAAAATTGTTCGATTTTGAAAATACTTACATATTTGAACGTGTACGCAGATGAACTTTTAAATCAGCTGTATAAATTTGTGCCGTTCTCTTTAAAAACATGGAGTTAGTATCAATATCTAGGTTGTTAATCACCCTCATGAGACTAAGTAACACGTTATTTTACAAAATCCTGCGTACCATTTACGAATATGAAAACAGAATGCTAATATCTTTAATGGTTTAGAAGTTATTTGCGTGTAACATGTTAGGTGAATAACCCTGTATATGAGCCGTCCAGGGACGTCACAAAAAAGTGTAATAAACGGGACACCGTTATATGCGGGGGCGTAATAATGGCATTTTACTGTACATGGGCTAGGTAAAAGAGTATATATTGTAAATATAACAGAAAAATACCGGAAGACTAGTGAATGAAACAGATAAATTTTGCTACTGAGCTAAATTACTCTATGAAACTCTATGACCCCATCAAGGATCTTGGGAAATATGACTGCAGCCTAGTCCAACGGTGAGCAGATATCGGAATGTCACGTGGGTAGCATGGTACCTTTTTATACCGTACTGTTTTATTTTCTGGATCGCATTCACTGCTTTTCATATTAATAGCTCTTCAGTTAACCTCACAAGCCTAAGTAAACTCCCGTACAATTATTAAATCAAGATTAAAATCCCCGAGCTAATTGAGGAAGGAAGCACAAACTTCTGAATATCTGTCCCTCTCATCATCATTGACGAGTTAACTTTCGTGCAATTATTATTAAGATGTACATTGCATTTGGGAGATATTCTGGTGGAAATGCTTGCATGTAATCAGCTAATCACAGAGAAACAAAATGAAATTAAAACACATTACATAACAACAAAGAATACAACAAAAGTGCTGCATGAAAACAAAATATTAAAATGTGCTACGCCAAAGAAATATAATACCTAAAAGGAAGAGCTAAAATCCTGATGACCGGGCGAGTTGGCCGTGCGGTTAGGGTCGCACTACTATGAGCTTGCATCCGGGAGATAGTGGGTTCGAACCCCACTGTCGGTAGCCCTGAAGATGGTATTCCGTGGTTTCCCAGTTTCATACCAGGCAGATGCTGGGGCTGCACCTTAATTAAGGTCACGGCCACTTCCTCCCCACTCCTAGGCCTTTCCTATTCCATCGTCGCCATAAGACCTATCTGTGTCGGTGCGAAGTAAAGCAAACAGAAAAAGTCGAAAAAAAAAGAGCCTGAAGAATATACTGAAGACGTAGTATAAGATAATGACAATCAATCGAAAATGAATTCACATAAAATATATGCAATATAACTTAAAATTTTCCATTGCCAGTGTCGTAAAAAATAATTGCCACAGTAATTCTCACAAATTTACAGAATATAATGAAAGTGTTTAATTGTCCGAATTTATTCGCTCGTCTTCTTCATATTAAGACAACCCAACCACCAGAGAAACGCGCAATAGTTACTACATCCCTTCATATAGAATGGGCGTCAGGAAGGGCATCCAGCCTTAAAAACAGGACCAACATGCGCGGCACCCACGACCCAACAATTTGTGGGAAAAGCGGTAGAAGAAGAATGAAAATACTTTCTTCAATTTGTCTCCGTTATTTCTGGGGTCGCTGGAGCCACCCAGGCTCATTCTGGGTTTGGCCGGGGGTTTGAGACCGGATGCCCTTCCTGACGTAACGTGATTCTTGTGATGAAAATCTCGACCCAGGATTGACCGGGATTCGAACCTCAGCCTTCCGGGTGGGACGCCAGCAGCTAAGCCACTGGAGTTAATCACGTCCCCCCTAGAAGAAGAATGTAAATATTTAATTGAAATTGGAGTAGAGATGCAACGTAGTGGAGATGAATACCAGCGGAAGAAACAGAGCATACGTCAGATCAAAAGTAGTTCCCAGCAAATGATGGTTGCTCTTTTATATAAGGGCCAAATTCATTTCAAAAGGCCAGTTCTCCACCGGCTGGAGCTACGCAACCCGGCTTGCCTTATAGAGCAGTAAAATAGATCTTCAATATCCCCTGGTCTTACAACGTTAGCCTAGAGTAGAGACAGACACAGAATAACAGATGACGGTTCAGAGGGCACCCACTTCGATTCCTGCACGGGTCGTGGATTTTAGCCGCGACTGGTCAATTCCTCTGACACGAGGAACGAGCGTTTGTCTCAACACAAATCTCTTCATAGTTCTAATATTCCTCGGGAGGGCATCTGACCGTAAAACGCGGCCAAAGCCACGTCAGGGCGTGGGAAATTTATTATTATTATTATTATTATTATTATTATTATTATTATTATTATTATTATTATTGTGGTCCGTCTGTGTAGTGTAGTGGTTAGCGTGATTATCTGCCACCCCCGGAGGTCCGGGTTCGATTCCCGGCTCTGACACGAAATTTGAAAAGTGGTACGAGGGCTGGAACGTGGTCTAATCAGCCTCGGGAGGTCAACTGAGTAGAGGTGGGTTCGATTCCCACCTCAGCAATCCTCGAAGTGGTTTTCCATGCTTTTACACTTCTCCAGGCAAATGCCGGGATGATATCTAACTTAAGGCCACGGCTGCTTCCTTCCCTCTTCCTTGTCTCTCCCTTCCAATCTTACCATCCCTCCACAGCATAACAGGTGAGGTCGCCTGGGTCCTCCTTTCCAGTTGTTTCCCCCCGAACCAAAGTCTCACTCTCCAGGACACTGCCCTTGAGGCGGTAGAGGTGGGATCCCTCACTGAGTCCGAGGGAAAAACCAGCTCTGGAGCTTAAACAGATTAAGAAAGAAAGAAGTCCGCCTCTGTGGTGTAGTGGTTAGTGTGATTAGTTGCCACCCCCGGAAGTCCGGGTTCGATTCCCGGCTCTGCCACGAAATTTGCAATGTGGTACGAGGGCTGGAACGGGGTCCACTCAGCCTTGGAAGGTCAAATGAGTAGAGGTGAGTTCGATTCCCTCCTCAGCCATCCTCGAAGTGGTTTTCCGTAGACTCCCACTTCTCTTCCAGGCAAATGCCGGGATGGCACGTAACTTAAGGCCACGGCCGCTTCCTTCCCTTTTCCTTGTCTATCCCTTCCGAACTTCCCGTACCCCCATAAGGCCCCTGTTCACCATAGCAAGTGAGGCCGCCTAGGCAAGGTACTGGTCATTCTCCCCAGTTGCCCGGACCCAGAGTCTGAAGCTCCAGGACACTGCCCTTGCGGCGGTAGAGGTGAGATCCCTCGCTGAGTCCGAGGGCAAAACCAACCCTGGAGGCTAAACTGAATAAGAGAAGAAGAAAGAAAGAAGGAAGGAAGGAAAAGAAAGAAAGCAAGAAAGATTTATTATTATTATATATATTGCGAATGAGCCCATTAGGACTACGCAAAGTACTTAGAGACAGGCATTTGCCTTTCTTTGTGCCCACACTTCTTTCATTCGTTTGCTGTGTGCTTCTTTTCTCTCTTGAGACCATGTTGTTCCGGTCTTCTTCTTTGGTTTTTCCTCTTGGTCAACTTGCCACTTATGAACTTTGGTTCTGAAGATAACCCGGCTTTGGATGTCTTCAGGTGTAATTCCTGCCAGTTTGAGATCTGTTTTAATTTCGCCAATCCATTTTATTGTGTCCGTTTTAGCTTTACTTCGGTTTTCATAAAATTCAACTATTTGCTTGGTAAGTCTATCTGGGTTCATCCTTTTTATTATTATTATTTATTATTATTTATTATTATTATTATTATTATTATTATTATTATTATTATTATTATTATTATCCGTGTGGGGTGCGTAATTTGCACTGTGCCTTAACTTCTGGATTTTCACTTGTCATTCAAGGTCCGAATTCCAGTAGTTTTCGGGTTGTAATTTTCATCTAAAAAATTACGTGGTTTCAGGATGAACGCCCGGTCTTAAACCATAATCGAAACTCCGTCGCCCCCTATAAATGATCCAGTGTGGCTCCAGACACCCCATAAATATCTATGATGGGCTGTACAAGGTGTATTTGAATAATGCTATCAATTTCCTGGTGTTGCAGTAGAGAAGTCACTCCAGAACATGGATACTCGTCACACAGGCCAGCTGTTTCACTGCCATATGGTAATTGAGCATGAATATGTTACGAAAATGATTGCCATCTCTAGGAAGTGTGGAATACTTGACCTCGTTGAGTCACCGAAGTAAACTGTTCGTTATAATGCTGCAGACGCATACCACTGGAGGGAGGGACAGAACATGTAATTTTATCGTGTGAGATGACAGAAGAAGAGCCAATTTGTTACTCAAACATACACGAGAAAGATGTTTAGGTAGAGCAGGTACGGGAGAACAGGCAAGGATGAACAACGTAATCAATGTTGAGAACTAACAGCGGCCGCTATTCATGAGCTCAGTCTGTTGGTATGTCTTCTTCTTCTTCTTCTTCTTCTTCTTCTTCTTCTTCTTCTTCTTCTTCTTCTTCACCTTAACCGCTAGTAGGAATGTATTTAAGAAAATATGTTATAAAATAGTGGTACTTGACTTAAAACGACTAGTATATCATCTCAGACGGTTGAGGCGCTGGCCTTCCGATCCCAGCTTGACAAGTTCGATCGTGGTTCAGTCCCGTAGTATAATGAAGGTGCTCAAATACGCCAGCCTCGTGTCGGTAAATTTACTGGCATATAAAAGAACTCCTGCGGGACAAAATGTTGGCACCTCGGCGTCTCCGAAAACCGATAAAAGTAGTTTGTGTGACTTAAAGCTATTATTATTATTATTATTATTATTATTATTATTATTATTATGATTATTATTATTATTATTATTATTATTATTATTATTATTATTATTATTATTATTATTATTATTATTATTATTATTATTATTATTATTATTATTATGTGCCATTATAGACCTTCAGGCAAGCAAATCAACACTGAAAACGTCCTACGGATATGACCTACGAAATTTAGGTAAATAAAATATAATAAAGTGTGAGAATATATTCTTTATTTATTCCTAAAATTGCAATTTTTTCTTAATTATCGTTATCCGGTCGATTAGATTATCAGTTTGCCGTCTTCCACCATTACGATCGCTAATGTGAATCAATGCCGAGTTTCAGTTAAGCCCTTAAAACTACGTTCGGTGTGGAGATTTTTAAAAGTCAAAAAACACCTGAGGGTATTGAACCAAGGAACACATTACAGAAAGAATTGTGTAAATAAGTTAATTTGGCTAGGATTTCAATAAAAAAGAAAACATGTAAAGAAACAAGCTATTTTAGGTTGCTTTTCCGGAACAACTTTTAGGCCGGAAGTAATTTTGGAATTTTTAAAAAAAAGTTTGATAGAGCTATCCAAGATTCACAATTTGAAACCTTTATGGAGCCTTTAATCCTTAACATTTTGACACAGTTGAAGAAACTGCGTCCGCCTCTGTGGTGTAGTGGTTAGTGTGATTAGCTGCCATCCCCGGAGGCCCGGGTTCGATTCCAGGCTCTGCCACGAAATTTGAAAAGTGGTACGAGGGCTGGAACGGAGTTCACTCGGCCTTGGGAGGTCAAATGAGTAGAGGTGGGTTCGATTCCCACCTCAGCCATCCTGGAAGTCTCATTCTCCTCCAGGCAAATGCCAGGATGGTAACGAACTTAAGGCCACGGCCACTTCCTTCCCTCTTCCTTGTCTATGCCTTCCAATCTTCCCATCTCCCACCAAGGCCCCTGTTCACCATAGCAGGTGAGGCCGCCTGGGCGAGGTACTGGTCATCCTCCCCAGCTGTATCTCCTGACCCAGAGTCTGAAGCTCCAGGACACTGCCCTTGAGGCAGTAGAGGTGGGATCCCTCGCTGAGTCCGAGGGAAAAACCGACCCTGGGTGGTAAATAGATAAATAAGAAGAAGAAGGAGAAGAAGAAGAAGAAGAAGAAGAAATTGCTTAATTTTACGTTTTTCATATTATAGGGACCTCTACTTTGTCTGCTAAGAAATGGTTGCATTCAGGTGCCCCAAATAAGTAGAAATATTCAGTTTATTTCTGGTCTGGTACAGACTTCAGCAGCGACGTCAGTGCTACCAACACATAGACACTATGGACAATTCGCTTCGATGTGAAGATGTTGGACTAAGGAATATATCCATACCTCTACTAAACTCCTTTCGGCACTTTGATGACTGCTGTTTGCAAAAGCAAATTAATTAACGAAAGTCATTAAAGTTTACCTCCTGCTAGTTACGACCCACTTATTACATCACAGGAGAAGCCCTCCGGAAGAGACTCCAAACTTCCTAACTCATTTCACATCGAGAAAGGAAATTAGCATAGTTTGCAATATCAACTACTATTGAAGAATCAGATGATATGAACATTAAGTTCCTCATGTCAAAGAAACCGATCTCAGTAATCGAGAGCAAAGACTAGTTAATGAATCTTGGAAGAACTAGCAAGTTAGCAACGCGGTGCATGATCTGGTAGCAATAAGCCTGTCTTCGGAATTTGGTGGGTTCGAACCACACTGTCGGCAGTTCAGAATATGATTTTCCGTGGTTTTCCATTTTCACACCAAGCTATACTTGAACTAAGAATTCGTCAACTTTCCCAACCCATTATCACAAAAAGGAAGTGTTAGTAAAATGGCAAATAAACAGAACTGGAACATCTGAGGTTTGAATCTTGTCGTTGACACTGGCTACCCCGTGAAGGGGATTGGTGGAATACACCCACTGGTCAGAGACCACTAAGTTGTGACCCCTAGGCATCTCAAATTGAGAGCGCGGGTTGATGACCATAGATTCCATAGCTGATTCTGGCACGGTTTCCACTTACTTGTATAAGGTTCCTCACATTCAACTTTCCTATGAGATTTGCCTTCCAACACGGACAGTACTGAGTTTTCGAGACTCAGGGGATCTTTCATTTTTTGTCCCTCGTGGATGTTTCCTTCCTTTTGCCAATGCTCTCGTTTTTACAAAGTTCAGACCTCTTCCATTTCCCCTCTGATTTTGAGTGAGTTTGTTGCACGGTTCGGGTAGAGTGTCTGTGAGCTCGTATTCGGGCGCCAGCAGGAGATAGAAATAAGGGAAAGAAATTAACAAGAGAAGTAAGAATTGTAGGTATTTAGGTACCTATTCGACTACTCTTCACCGCAAAGGTTGTCTGAGTTTTGAAATACCAAAGGTGTTCATTAATTATCCAATAACTGTAAAATGGGTCTCTTGAATTCACGCTCGCTTGAGTGCTCCTGGTCATGGGTGCCCATATGACAGTTTCTAGAGGGGGCCCAGATCTGGGGGTACGTAGTAATTTTAATATTTTGGAAGATAAATGGCGATTTGTACTCTGCGGTAGAATAACCCACGGTACCCCCTGCCTGTTGGTGGTGGACGGTACTACCGCTTTTACGTAATACTGATTTTTAAATCATTTTCTTGAGAGGAAAACACGTGACTACACTATATTTTTGCCTTTCCCTGAGAGCTATAGGGGGGCCGCGGCCCCACCTTGCCCACGGGTATGGGCGCCCTTGCTCCTGGTCGTGAAAATTCAACAAAAAAATTGCCCTTTCATTTTTTCCTTCTTTGAATATAAGGTTTACTGAATTAAAAATAGTATTTACGTGTCCCTGCAACCAAATTTTATGTTAAATTACTATTTAAATATGGCTGCACCATCACCGTTCAAACCCCACGATCGGCAGTCCAGAAGATGGTTTTGCGTGGTTTGACATTTTATACAAGGCGAATACTAGGGCTGTCCACTTCCTTTCCCATAATCAGTAAGACCTGTACCGAGCTCGATAGCTGCAGTCGCTTAAGTGCGGCCAGTATCCAGTATTCGGGAGATAGTAGGTTCGAACCCCACTGTCGGCAGCCCTGAAAATGGTTTTCCGTGGTTTCCCATTTTCACACCAGGCAAATGCTGGGGCTGTACCTTAATTAAGGCCACGGCCGCTTCCTTCCTACTCCTAGCCCTTCCTTGTCCCATCGTCGCCATAAGACCTATCTGTGTCGGTGCAACGTAAAGCAACTAGCAAAGAAAAAAAAAAGTAAGACCTGTCTAATTCGGATCAAAGTAAAATCAAAACCAAAGAAATAAATTCCTTTCATTAGCGTTAAGAGAGGATAGTGCCTTGGTGTACTTTCTCTTGAAACGATAATTATGACCTCTACATCACCAATACCACGTCACAATGGCTATCCACACTGAGGTTTGTCCCCAAACGTTTCCATACTCTTTGCAGAAATTTGTGGTGATTGCATAAATATTTATGTTCCGCAATATACTATTTAAGCTAAACCTGGTGCTGCAGTGGCAGCAATGGCTGTATTATTGATAAGTATTTTTCTCTTTGCCTCTGATATTGACCAGATCAAGCGTCCAGAATAAGTACGATCCATCTATTTTTATCATATGTAGAATTCTGCAAGTTGAAAGTCTTCTATTGGGTGTTATTACACTCATTTTTCTTCAAATATTAGTTTTACCAAGCTGTCAGATTTTTGCGTTACCAAATGATTGTTGGAAAGTATGATTTACTTTCACCAGACGCCCCATCGTAACGTAGAGTGTCTTAGTGTGAACACACAAACCGTACGTGGTACTCACTTCAAGATGCCTGCATCCCCAGTTCTTCATGTAATATTACTGCACAATGTATCATGTTGCCGAGAAAAGCCGTAACTATAGATCAGTTCCGCTGAATGTCGAACTGTTCTTTTTTTTTTGCTAGTTGCTTTACGTCGCACCGACACAGATAGGTCTTATGGCGACGATGGGACAGGAAAGGGCTAGGAGTGGGAAGGAAGCGGCCGTGGCCTTAATTAAGGTACAGCCCCAGCATTTGCCTGGTGTGAAAATGGGAAACCACGGAAAACCATCTTCAGGGCTGCCGACAGTGAGGTTCGAACCTACTATCTCCCGAATTCTGGATACTGGCCGCACTTACGCCACTGCAGCTATCGAGCTCGGTTGTCGTATAATTAGTTTGATTGTTAAACCTGTTACTGTCTAGGAGAAAAAAGTTCCTAAAAATTAAAAATTCTCACTTTCGGGACAGAAATGTTAGCTGCCGTCTGAGGGAGAGTGGTGGTGGTGCAGCCATATTTAAATAGAAATTTAACATACAATTTGGTTGCTGGAACATGTAAATATCATTTTAATTCAGGAAAGCTTATATTCAAAGAAGGGAATAATTAAAGTGCAAATGTTTTGTTGAATTTTCACGACCAGGAGCACTCAAGCGAGCGTGAATGCAAGAGACCCATTTAATAGTTATCGGATAATTAATAAACACCTTTGGTATTTCAAAATTCAGACAACCATCACGGTGAAGAGTAGTCGAATAGATATCTAAATACCTACAATTCTTACTTCCTAGTAGGTTCGAATCCCACTATCGGCAGCCCTGAAGATGGTTTTCCGTGGTTTCCCATTTTCACACCAGGCAAATGCTGGGGCTGTACCTTAATTAAGGCCACGGCCGCTTCCTTCCAACTCCTAGGCCTTTCCTATCCCATCGTCGCCATAAGACCTATCTGTGTCGGTGCGACGTAAAACCCCTAGCAAAAAAAAAAAAAAAATTCTTACTTCCCTTCTTAAGTTCTTTCCCTTATTTCTCCCTCCTGCTGGCGGGAAAACATCCATAGCATTCACCTGCGGTGAACGGTAAATAGCCGTAGTAATCCCAACAGGCTCTAAACTTTGAAGTGCGGGTTCGAGCCCCACTGTCGGCAGCCCATTTTTACACCAAGCAAATAATAGAGCTGTTCCTTAATAAAGGTCACGGTAGCTTCCTTCCCACTCCTAGGCTTGTCCTATCCCATCGTCGCCATAAGACCTACCTGTGTCGGTGCGACGTAAAGTAAATTGTATAATAATAATAATAATAATAATAATAATAATAATAATAATTGAAGGTCAGGCTAACAACCGCGGGGTCCGTATCTAAGTTTGTTATTAGTCGATTTTCTTGTGCCAAACTTCTCACCTTCATATTTTGTATCTCTTGTTTTCTTCTGACCTGGACGTTATTAGTCAATGTCTTTTATTTTCATACCCTTGTTGGCTCTTCCGTTGCACTTGCAGATCCCCTCATTCATTAAAATATCGCATCTCTTCCTTTCTCTATTCTATTTATAGTGAAGAGGGGATAGTTACCTGGTGGAATTTTCCCAAAAATGAAGAATTTGCTCCACATTTCTTTGTCATTCATCATGTTTCCGCCAATACATGTCACTGTCGAAGTTAGCTGAATTCTATATTTTGGTAAAAGCGAATTTATGTTTTTACAAAGACTATGTAGAATCTGTTTACGAACACACTGCACTGAAGTGAGGTCGATGTTAAGTTGAGAGGAGGCTCTCAACATCACTCAATATATCGTGTCGGCGAGGAAAGCCGTAACTCCAGATCAATCGCGCTGAACGGAGAGAAGATATATATACACCCTTCAGAGCAGGGCCTGTGGGACGGTGTGTGTAACACTTCCACGGGATCAATAGCTCAAGGGAAGCATTTTAATGGATCGAGCTCCTCTCTTTTGTTATTAAATATTATTAACGAAATCTTCAGAATTTTTCTTTAGGAAGGAAACTTGCGAAGTTGTGGCAAATATCCCTGCGGAGTGCAGTCGAACGAAGGCAGGTGATGTAGGAAACATTAGATTAGGAAATGGAGTCTTAAAGGAAGTAGATGAATATTGTTACTTGCGTAGTAAAATAACTAACGATGGCAGAAGTAAGGAGGACATAAGATGCAGACTAGCACAAGCAAGGAAGAGCTTTCTTAAGAAAAGAAATTTACTCACTTCAAACATTGATATCGGAATCAGAAAGATGTTTTTGAAGACTTTCGTGTGGAGCGTGGCATTGTATGGAAGTGAAACATGGACGCTAACTAGCTCAGAAAGAAAGAGAATAGAAGCTTTTGAAATGTGGTGTTACAGAAGAATGTTGAAGGTGAGATGGATAGATCGAATCACGAATGAAGAGATACTGAATCGAATTGGTGAGAGGAGATCGATTCGGCTAAATTCAACGAGAAGAAGAGATAGAATGGTAGGACACATCTTAAGACACCCAGGACTTGTTCAGTTGGTTTTTGAAGGAAGTGTAGGTGGTAAGAACGGTAGGGGTAGACCAAGGTATGAATATAACAAGCAGATTAGAGCAGATGTAGAATGCAAAGAAATGAAAAGGTTAGCACAGGATAGGGTGGCATGGAGGGCTGCATCAAACCAGTCTATGGACTGATGACTCAAACACAACACTCAAACACATCCATTTTAGGTAACTCACTCTGATATCTAGGGGGTTTCACCTTATACTGTATTTTAATTGTGATTTGGGGTGGTAGATTGCTATCTACTGCTATGAAATATTACCTGTTTTTCGTTATTTTTACCCCTTAGCTTTTGAATTTCTCAGAAAGGTTTCATATCTTTAATTTATATCGTAAGAGAAACCTATGTCACATTTCACACTCATTGGTTCGATGATACTTTAGATATGATGAGTGTGTGAATGAGTGGTATTTCGCGCGGGATCTCTCTCTTTCAGAAAAGAAGGCGTGGGCCTTAGGTCTGAGCGAGATGCTTACATAGTTGACACAATAAGGAATTCTCCAAAAATAAATTTCCAGCAACGAAAGGTAAAAGAAAAATAAATATAAATCAATAAAGAATGAAGCAAGAATAAGAAGAGAAAGAAATGACTTACATTTCCTTAAAATTAGCATGAACCATCTAATATCTAATAATCTAATTTGCACCATTTCAGACTAATCTGTCACTGAAGAATCATGATTTAATTCCACACAATGATGATCTAATAAAGCAAGTCAATGACAGGGAATCATGGAGAAAAAATGATGATACTACAGTGACATCTATACTATACCTCCTACATGAGGTCAGGATTAGAGAGAGAGAGAGAGAGAGAGAGAGAGAAAGAGAGAGAGAGAGAATATCCCATGCTAAATTTTTGTGTACGAGGGGAAGGGAGGAAAGAAACTTCCCAAAGTAATGATAATATTCCGGTCAAGGTGCCCAGTTTGTAAGGGCTAATCCCATACTACTGTGCGACCGACCAACACATGCATTTAGAAAACAATAACAAATGAGAAATTAAGGGTATTTCAAAGGTAAAACATATAGAAATTCCCGTAACTGTTTCAGTGTACCAAAAATATCGGGAGTCACGTAAGAACGAAGATATCATAATATTTCATAGCAGTAGATAGCAATCTACCACCCCAAACCACAATTAAAATACAGTATAAGGTGAAACCCCCTAGATATCAGATGAACGAATTTGGAAAAGTCGCTGAAAGAAAATATCACACATGAGATAAAGGCGCAAGTATCATACTCAGCTTCTACACGTCAGGTCACTCTCGCTAGCTGGCGAGCAGGTGGGTTTGATACCAGTAGGTGCCACCATGATTTCTATATGGCACACAATATGGAATTATAAATTCTTTATGGTCAGTTCGATTGATAAAACGAGGTGGCAAGGACATCCTGAGTGTGGAAATCAGATTCCAAGGAGTTCGAATCACTGCCTTTTCATATTTAAAGGAAGGGGATCATACGTTACAAAATATCTATAATGATTACTTTGATCTATGAAGTGACACCAGATTGAAGGATAAATGAAATCATTTAACAGCTGTTCCCTTTAGTTATTATCCAGAGGTAATCACTTTAATCAGTGTGGATTGGCAGTCCAACAATATTTAACACTGTTTGTTTATAAAATATAGTTAACTCCCCTGCAGTAATCCTACTTCTGTCTCTCTTCATTTACAATTGGCACTCATGATAATACTCAATTTTATAATCATTTCTGCTTATTATAACTCACATTAACGCATATGCGATGAGTGAGATGAATAAACATAGCCCTCTATGCTAACCCGATGCAGTGTTACCACAGCCAACACTGTAGTAGTCTTCTGCGAAGGAGGTTGGTGATTAATTATTTTCTGTTGAGCGAAAAGTCGGTGTCATTGGTTTTAAGCACGTTAAAAATATTCCCATGAGTGAAAATTTCAAGACCCTGATTTCTATCAAAACGTAGATGCCTAGCCGCGACAGTAAAGGGGTGTTCGGTTCTTCCAGAAGGACGTGGGTTCATTTCATCATCAGGAATTCGACAAATTAATAAAATAAGATTTTCACTTCTAAAGAGACACATAATCCTGGGGTTACATCAGAAATGACTACCTGAGTAATTCCTCGGAGGAAAGGCGGACGGACAATGAGGTAACCCTTTATTCAGCTTATTGACGTAGTTAAGAACTGTGAAAGACTTACTCTTCCACTTGTCCAAAGACCTTCATGGCCCGTAAGGAAATGGATTTGCTAATGGCGTAGACCATGTCTATAGTTTCGGAATTGTTCTTGGGCCGGTGAGCGTTTAAAAAAATCTGAGACTCTTTAAAGATAAATAATAACTTGACTTTGAGCCTACGTGGCTCAGGTGGTAGTGCGCCGCCCTCTCACCGCTGAGTTTCGTGGTTCAAATCCCGGCGCTCCATGTGAGATTTTTGCTGGACAAAGCGGAAACAGGACAGGTTTTTCTCCGGGTATTCCGGGTTTCCGTGTCATCCTCCATTCCAGCAATAATCTCCGGTATCAGTTCATCTGTCAGTCATTAATCATTCCTCCAGAGAAGTGCGACAGGCTTCAGCAGCCTGCATAATTCCTATCCTCGCCGCTAGATGGAGGCTTTATTCATTCCATTCCTGACCCCGTCGAATGACTGGGAAAAGGTTGTGGATTTTCAATATCTTGACTGCGCTTACGATGACAGTGTTCAGTATAACGCATTTTAAAGCGACAAAGGACAAATTGGGGCAAATATTCGTTTATAGGAAGGGGAGTTAGGGATTGGAATAACTTACCAAGGGAGATGTTCAATACATTTCCAATTTCTTTGAAATCTTTTAAGAAATGGCTGGGGAAACAACACATAAGGAATCTGCCACCTGGGCGACTGCTCTAAATGCAGATCAGTAGTGATTGATGAGGACCAGTGCATCTAGCAACAAAATTCTACTATGATACCACGTTATCGAGTGATGCGATAGTATTTTCTTTTTGAGGCAACAAAATCGCCGTTCCGCGCTTCGGACAGTTTCGAGTACTGTATCTCTGTACTCCAGCGTGTCGTTCGATTCGTCTCAGTGCTTTCTACACGTTTGCGGCAAAATGATCAAGTGGTAAACATTCGAGAAAATCGTGATGCAAGGAAGTGCGAAAAATTACTTTCCTTCGTAATGGGCCTATGTCCCGACGTATGGACATTGAATGGCTTTAAAATGATCGAAAGTGTATTCGAGAGAATAGAGCGGCTTTCAGAATTTCAAAAAGTCCAAAAGTCCATTGTCGAGCACCAAAAGGCTTGTCGAGAGATAGTGGCTTCAAACCCCACTGTCGGCAGTCCTGAAGATAGTTTTCCTTGGTTTCCCATCTTCACGCCACGCGAATGCTAGGGATGTACCTCAACGAGAGCCACGGACGCTTCTTCCCAGTACTAGAACTTTCCTATCCCATCGTCGCCATTAGATGTACCTGTGTTGGTGCGACAGCCTGTTTCCAGTCATTTGTCCGGGTCAGGAATGGAATGAATGAAGCCCCCATCTAGTGGCGAAGCCTGTTGCACTCCTCTGGGGCGATGATTAATGAATGACAGATGAAATGAAATGATATTGGAGAGTGTTGATGGAATGAAATATGACAGGGAAAACCGGAGTACCCGGAGAAAAACCTGTCCCGCCTCCGCTTTGTCCAGCACAAATCTCACATGGAGTGACCGGGATTTGAACCACGGAACCCAGTGGTGAGAGGCCGGTGCGCTGCCGCCTGAGCCACGGAGGCTCTTTGGTACGACGTAAAATATATGAATAAAAATGTTTCGTAAAACTGGCAGTTTGCTTTGTCTAAATAGAGACTTGGATTATTGGTAAAGACATGGTAAAACCTGTTACAGTTTCTAGACTCGTTCATAACAACCGTTACGTGATGGCACTTTGGTCACATGATTTGCAGCATTAGCGAAGTTGGAAAACAAACGTTTCCCTTTTCCACCACAGCGGATTATGGCAAGCTATCACCGTGGCTAGTTGTAGGAGTACTTAATTCCATGTAAGCTGGCCAAGTTCTTAATCTCTTGTTTCTCATGAAGGGTTTAAATTCTAGTATGAGAGTTGGAGTAGAGTGCAGCTTATTAGGACAACAGAGTTGAGAACTTGGTTCGATTTCTTCTCTCAGCTATCCTACATATATGTTTCTGTGGTTTTCTAATGGGACTCATGACAAGTGTGTAGATGGTAGGTAATACGTGCTTCACAATCAGCAATACGTGAGAAACAATGCCCTGGGCAACTTCTTTATACAGGCAGGGTGTTAGGGGTATACGTGCAGATATTTTGCTAGTCGGCAAAGAAAAATACATCTCACAATATATGCTATGTACTTTTTCCCTTGTCTTATTAATTTTCTCATAACTGAGCCCAACATTTCAGGGCCTAGCGTGTTTTGAACGGCCGTAGCAGGATACGCCAGTAATGTCATTCTGTGCACGGGTAGTGGAAGTACAGTAGCAGAGTATAGGGCTTGTCGGACCTGTTTCTTTTCTCAGGCCAACACATGTTGTTGTACACTTCCCCTAAAGGCTTGGCAAGTAGGGGAGGTTGACTCTCGAGCCAGGCCACTAGCTGTACTCGAAAACCGTTCTAGGATACTCTGTGTGAAAAGTACACAGAATCCTTACAGTGACGTCGAAGATCCGTACCAGCACATACATGCGAATCAAGTGTTGTGTAGTTGTGTGTGATTTATAAGACGCCAATGGCATTACTCCGTGATCCAAGCGGACAAAATGAAAGGAAATAGTTAATGAGTACATGAAAAATTGGCGCATTATTTCTGTGCTGTTATTGCGACAGACTACGATGAATTTCTGAAAATAGACCATGCGAGTTTTCTATGCTTATTCATAAAATTTTCAGGTCAATGAAAGGACGGGGGACATTGAAACAAAAGGCTATAAGTATTCTTTGAGATTGTTATTAATGAGACAAATTTAAAAAAAACCGCAGTTGCATCCATGCATGAGCATTGCTCGAAGGAAAAATAGCTACCATGGAATTTCCGCCGGGTATTTGTAATAGAAGGGTTATTCTTCTTCTTAATCTGTTTACCTTCCAGGGTTGGTTTTCCCTCGCACTCAGCGAAGGATCTCACCTCTACCGCCTCGAGGGCAGTGTCCTGGAGCGTGAGATATTGGGTGGGGGATACAACTGGGGAGAATGACCAGTACCTCAACCAGGCGGCCTCACCTGCTATGCTGAACAGGGGCCTAGCGTGGCGATGGGAAGATTGGAAATGACAGACAAGAAAGAGGGAAGGAAGCGGCCGTGGCCTTAAGTTGGGTACCATCCCGGCATTTGACTGTAGAAGAAGTGGGAAACCACAGAAAACCACTTTCAGGATGGCTGACGTGGGAATCGAACCCACCTCTACTCATTTGACCTCCAGAGGCTGATGGGACCCCGTTCCAGCCCTCGTACCACTTTTCGAATTTCGCGGTAGAGCCGGAAATCGAACCTGGATCTCCGGGGGGGTGGCTGCTAATCACACTAACCATTACACCACAGAGGCTTATTACTGAAAGATAAGTGCCGATAGGTAAAATGGTGACTGTAATTGACCCGTTTAATTAAAACTTCCGTAATAATAATGTTACTACTATTACTACTACTACTAATAATAATAATGTCTTTACGTTCCACTAAATTAATTTCACGGTTTTCGGAGACGCTGAGGTGGCAGAATTTTTTTACCGCAGTATTTCTTTAATGCAAGTAAATCTACAGATACGAGACTGGCGTACTTGGGCACCTTCAAATACCACCGAACTGAGCCGCCATTGAACCTGCCAAGGTGGGATCAGAAGGCCAGCGCTCTATCGTCCGAGCCACTCAGACCGCATTAGATCTTAGAGCAAGTTGGTCGTGCGGTTAGGGGAGCGCAGCTGTGAGCTTTCGTTCTGGAGAGAGTTGGTTCGAACTCCATTGTCGGCAGCCGAGAAGATGGTGTTCCGTGGATTCCCATTTTCACACCAGGAGCATGCTGGTACAGTACCTTTATTAAGGCCTCGAACGCTTCCTTCCCACTTATATCCCTTTTCTCTCCCTTCGTCGCCGTAAGACCTATTTGTGTCGGTGCTACGTAAAACAATTATCGGTAATTTCGGAGACATGTCCACAATTATAAGATTAATAATAAATAGGAACTGTTGACAGTTCAGTACTTTCTTTAGTGTTTTCTGACAGATTAGAAGCTGCGAAGTATGAGTGGGGCGATTAACTTTTATTTTTATAATAGTTAGTAATAATAGACTAACACAGTTATAATAATAATAATAATAATAATAATAATAATAATAATAATAATAATAATAATAATAATAATAATAATAATATTGCTAGTGGCTTTACGTCGCATCGACACAGATAGGTCTTATGGCGACGATGGGATAGGAAAGGCCTAGGAGTTGGAAGAAAGCGGCCGTGGCCTTAATTTAAGGCACAGCCCCAGCATTTACCAGGAGAAGAAATGGGAGACCAACCAAGGAAAACCATCTTCAGGGCTGCCGACAGTAGGATTCGAACCCACTATTTCTCGGATGCAAGCTCACAGCCGCGCGCTCCTAATCGCACGGCCAAATCGCCCAGTAATAATAATAATAATAATAATAATAATAATAATAATAATAATAATAATAATAATAATAATAATGTTTACGTGCCAATGGAGACACGCGGTGTCGGAATTTTGCCCACAGGTACACTTTAACGTGCCTGTAAATCTACCGATCAGAAGCGGACGTATTTGAGCACCATCAAATACCACGGGACTGAGCCAGGATCGAGCCTGCTAAGTTCATGAGTTCATTTCTTTAATGACCGTCTGAGCCGTCTGAACGTTTATTTTTATACGTTTAATAGGCACTGCAAAAGCAGCAGGAAGCTAGAATGCTTTTTTATTTACCATTAAACATGTTCTTTTCGTTTGGAAGTACGAAATGACGTGAACCGTCTGAGCCGTCTGAACGTTTATTTTTATACGTTTAATAGGCACTGCAAAAACAGCAGGAAGCTAGAATGCTTTTTTATTTACCATTAAACATGTTCTTTTCGTTTGGAAGCACGAAATGACGATACGTTTAATTTATTTATTTTTATAACATGCCCCTTATTGGAATGAAGCAAAACGCTCGATGCGCTTTGACAATTCAATTCCGATACTAATCACTTAGAAATCCTCTCCCATGCATTCTTTCGTTGACGTAAGAAACTTTATTTACGTACATGTCAACACGCTTTTTGCCAAGCAGACTAACCGAACATCCTATAGGTTTTGTGTTTGAGCTATGTTGTGCATTATAACTATTACAAAATGAAGAAATGAAGTCCGGGGTGTTTCTGCACATGGCGAGTTGGTCTCCCAAAAATCCATGACAATGAAATCACACTGTGGGAGAATATTCAACGTAAGCAGTTCGGCAAAACCACTAGACGTTCGGTTCGGTTGTCTGCTGTTGGGCGGGTTCCGCCCCTTCATGAAACCGGACTAGAGGTATGAGCTGCCTGCTTGACCTTCACATGAATAACAGCTGTCAGAGAGGCGAATTATCTTCCGTACTGGCACGCGAGTTACTTCGTGGTTGTTGTAGTAGTAGTATTTGAATAATGTCAGTGTATCGAAACCACGAATACCATGATATGCTGCTAGTGTATCGTGCGGCAGAACAGAATATTGCTCGCGCTCCATGAATCTATCAGGAAAGGCTTCCCAACAGACAGGTGCCAAATCCAGCAACGACACGTGCTGTAGGCTACTGCAGCGTGTTCGCGGTATAGGCTGTATTACATCACGCTATGAAAAGTCTGGGCCTGAACGGCCACGTGTAGTCCTAGACGCGGAAGAAGACATCCTGGCAATGGTATACGATGATCCCCGGCGCCGTACGCGTAGTATAACACGTGCCGTTGGTATATCAACTTGGACCATATGTAGGACACTGCATGAAGAGCGAATGCACCCTGACCACATTCAACGGGTGCAGTGTCTTTCACCAGCTGATTACCAATTTTCTTTTAAAGTTGATGTACGTCGCCACGACACAGATAGGTCTTACGGCGACAGATATATCTAAAGGGCTAGGATCGGGAAGGAAGCAACCGTGGTCTTAATTAAGGTACAGCCCCAGCATTTTCCTGGTGTGAACATGACAAACCACGGAAAACCATGTCGACAAAGGGGTTCGAAGCCACTATATCCCGAATACTTGATATTGGTCGAACTTTAGCGACTGTTGCTATCAAGCTCGGTGATGATTTAAGAGTTGATTTCTGCCGCTGGTTAATTGATCAAGCACGCAATCCAGAATTTCTGTCAAGTGTGTTAGTGACACATGAGACAATCTTTACACAAGGAGTCTTTAATATTTACATAACTCACTCATGGGCTGTGGAACATCCCCTCTCAGTATACAAAGGCAACTTCTAGCGCGGCTCTCAATTAATATCTGGATGGATGCAGTGGGAGGTCGGTTACTTTGACCAATCGTCTTTTAATTAGCGTTATTTTGCTTTACGTCCAACTAACTATTTTTACCGTTTTCTGAGACGCTGAGGTGCCGAAATTTAATACCGGAGGAGTTCATTTACGTGCCAGTATTTCTATGACACGAGGCTGACGTATTTGTTCCCCATCAAATACCATCAGACTGAGCCAAGATTGAACCTGCCAAGTTGGAGGCCGGGAGGTTAGGGCCTCAACCATCTCGGATACTCAAACCGGTACCAATCACCTTACTTGCATAAATTTGATCGGTGTAGCTTTCCTTATGGCGACGATGGGACAGGAAAGGGCTAGTATCGGGAAGGATGCGACCGTGGCCTTCATGAATTTACAGCCCCAGCATTTGCCTGGTGTGAACATGGCAAACCACGGAAAACCATCTTTAGGGCTTTCGACAGCGGGGCTTGAACCCGCTATATCCCACTCATGAGCTGTGCAACACCCCATTAAGTAGAACAAGTCAATTTCCAGCACCGGTTCTGAATTAATACCTGGCTGGGTGTAGTTGGAGGTCGGTTACATGGACTAATCATCTTTTTATTAATGTTATCTTGCTCCTGTAGATACAGTACGTTACTGGAGCTTTCGGAGGACGTTTTGCTTCGACTAAGCCGACCACGTGGATTTTACATGATGGTGCAGACATTTCCTCAACGGTGGACAGGACGATGTGGAACTATCAATTGGCCAGCCAGATCTCCAGAGCTTATTCAAATGGATTTTTATGTCTGGGGGGACATGAAAAACGAAGTACGTAGTATATTGAACTCAAGTAACCACTTCGGATGATCTCCGTGAACGTATTTTTTAAGCAGCAGAGGATATTCTGAACAACACTGGTGTCTTGGCTCGAATGAGTCGCAACTGGATTCGGAGAAGTGAAACATGAAGAGAAGCCCAGGGTGGTCACTGTGAACAATTGCTACAAGTTTCACTTCGGTATGTCAGATGTTACGCCATTTCTGCAGCGCATTTACTTGGGAGTACAGTACAGAATCGATGTAGTATTTTGAGACTCGATAGTTCGATATTCTCATAAATCCGAGCAGGGAAATTTATGTATCGGTGACAAAAATTATAAATCGAGAGTTTCAGTGTGCGAGTGCCTTGTACGTGTGTGCGAGTGCCTTGTACGTGGCGAAAGCTGAACACAACAGACGGAAGACTTTCGGCAGTTCCTCATTCCTACCCTTCACGTGGTTTGGATTCATTACGTGTGTTCGAGCAGTTTATATTTTGTTATTTATTCACTATGAGTTAAAACAGAAGACACTTTGCGTTTTAAGGGGCGATGATCTAAAAACAGCAATTATCATCATCATCATCATTATCACGTTTAAAAACAATAAAATACTCGTTTTATATTCATCGCTACTAAAATAGGAGGGATGCAGTTTACGCGGAATCCTCTTAGATACGTTCGACATTTGTGACTTGTGTATAATTTGATAATTCATCTTGTACTCATGAAACTGACCGTCGGCCTGACGTTCAAGTTAATAGCTACATGTTTCCCACGTATAACCTTTTTTAAGTTTATCAGATTTGTGATGTGTATGTTTGATGTTTGTACACAAAACCTGTTTTGTCACACTTTATCATCTCGTGCTAACCACAATACCAGGTTACAGCTGACTCATCCCCGCGAGCTGTACCTGGTTCTCGTTTTACGCATAGTAATCTGTAGTTAACTACTGCGACCGATATTGCCTCACGTGACGGATATTTAATCGTATTTCCTCCTAAACCACGCATATTTTACTATTTTCTTCCGCGTCTTTCATCTCTTAATGATCTGGTAATAATAATAATAATAATAATAATAATAATAATAATAATAATAATAATAATAATAATAATAATAATAATACTTGCTTTACGTCCGACTAACTACTTTTATGCTTTTCGGAGAAACTGAGGTTCCGGAATTTAGTCCCACAGGAGTTCTTTTTATGTACCAGTAAATCTACCGACACAAGGCTGACGTATTTGAGCACCTTCAAATTTCACCGGACTGGGCCAGGTTCGAACCTGCGAATTTGGAGTCAAAAAGCCGGCACTTCTCAACCGTCTGAGCTACTCAGGTCGGCAGGAAGCACGAAATGCAGGTACGTTTAATTTAGTTAGTTGTATAACATGTCCATTATTCGTTTGAAAAAATGTTCGATATGCTTCGACGATCCAATTCCGATGCTACTTACTTGGACATCATATCCCATGCATCTTTCGTTGGCGTAAGGAACTGCCTTCTTTCTTCTACTTTTACGCAATGCACAACGGGGATCGTATCGTATTTTACGTCCCGGCGCGCATATCCCAACCAATAATTATATCACACGCTCGTACAGGTTCCGCACCGACACAGGTTTTCAGGTCATTTCCATATTTACTTACCACGGGGCTGACGAACACAGATATCCCAATCCCCTAAAGAACGTAGCAGCAAAACAACCCGTATTAACGCTGACAATTCGATACATCTCCAGGGTCCGAAACCGATGACTAGGGTTGTCTGAAGTACCTAAGACGTAAACTAAATACTAACAACAAAACCAGTCTGACGAGAATGTAACGTAACATGGTATTCACTGGTAGCAGCCTTCAGCTGTTATCGTAGTTCACTTGCTCGTAAACATAAAACCAGTTTGGCAAGTAACATCACGTAGCATTGCATAGGTAGCGTTCAGCTGTTACTTAGTACATTTGCTCGTAAACACCAACAGAAACCAGTTTGGCACGGATGGTGCGTGACTTGCCTGCTATCAAAGGAAAACTATTCATTCACAAGAATAAGGCATACTACCTATTCTAAAAACGTCGTATCCCTTTGCTCTCGAAAATAACTTCCGAGGATTACTAAAAGTTTGAAATATAGTAGTTTGTCACATCGTTCTCTATTGCTACAGGAAATATCAGCACGTATACCCCTAACACCCTGTATATCTCATTCTACATTTCTTGATTGTCTTATGACCAGTCAAGCCCACCTTCTTGTAGGTTAGGCTAGTAGGGATCTAGCATGGTGGACTAGGCTGTACCCTAATAAGAATGGCGGGTAATATCATGACTCCTTTTAAACACTTCTTTAGAAACCTGTTAATTTTTTCATTTATTAGGAACGGTATAAAAACGAAATTCATGTTGTTTCAATACACGTCAGACTAACCTTTCAGCACTCATTCCAAATTTCGCTCCCTCTTACTTGCGCACCCTTCCATTCGTCCGATACTTTTGGATCTCCAAATCGGAGATTAATACTTAACAGTGGTAATCGGATTTTTGTAGAGCGGAATATGACCGTCGAACTGTGTCAGCATACAAAATATTCAAAACCAAATCAAACCCAATGGCACTACAGCCCTTGAAAGGCCTTAGCCTACCAAGCGACCACTGCCTAGCCCGAAGGCCTGCAGATGACGAGGTGCCGAGTGGTGAGCACGACAAATTGGTCGTAACCAATTTGTTACGGCTTTCTAGACCGGGGCCGCTATCTCACCGTCAGATAGCTCCTCGATTCTAATCACGTAGGCTGAGTGGACCTCGAAACAGCCTTTATGTCAGGTAAAAATCCCTTACGTGGCCAGGAATCGAACCCGGGGCCTCCGGCTAAGACGTAGGCACGCTACCCCTACACCACGGGGCCGGCCTATACAAAATATCTCAGGTGACAATTCGGTGTTCACCTGCCTGAAATGCCCTAAATAATAATGGCGTGTGTCCTCCGAAGAAGCATGGTGCAGGTGTTTTGAGTTGACTCCCTGTAGGCGACCTGCGCGTCTCCAGTAGCAGTGATGCAGCAGCATTGAACTCGTTAGTGATCAGCTGCACTATAAGCCCGTCTATAACCTCTTACGGCCACCACACACATAAAGCTAAGCTGACCTACGCTATGCTATGCAATCCAACGAAAAAAGTCGCTGCAATGAAGTTACATGAAATGGCAAACACAGACTGCTATGCTAAGCTGTGCTAACCTAAGCAATGCCAAGCTAAATTTTCATAGCTGTAGCTTTCTTTGCGCATGTGTACAAGCACTTCTTTGCCTGGCGTCTATCAAACAGTCGTTTTATGAGTGTGTCTTCCGTCAATTACCACAATGGAGCAGCTATTTTATATCGTGATAGTTTCTGTGCTTGTTAATTATCATGGAAGGCAACCAAAGGATAAAATACATTGAAGATATAAAAAAATACTCGTCTGTCAAATTATTAAAGAGATATAACCATGAAATAAACTGTTAACATATAAATGAAACTCAGAAGGCTGATTGTTCGAACCATTTATTGCTTTTACGTACATTTTTACCCTACATTATGTAATTTGTGTATTTCATATTCATTTTTAAAGTATCAATCTCGGTAACACACAGGAGTTCATGAATCTGTTCCTGATTTAGACGAAAGTGATTTTTAATTCTTCATAAGTTCCATACAATGTTTGAATCAAATGATGGAATTCACCACTAATTATTATCCCTCCAATTTCACGTGTACAGAATCTTCATCTTTCTATTTCTGTCTTTCCCTTTCTTCATCTTCCACGACAGCAGCCAATAAGGAAGTCTCCTCTTCAATTAATCCGCTATATTTAAACGGGTGCCTTGCATAGTTTAGCTTAGCTTTTTATTCGTGGCATAGCACAACATATCGTCGCATTGCTTAGCATAGCGTAGCTTAGCTTTCTGTGTTGGTGGCCTTTACCATCCGAGCTAGCCGACGGTGAACTTCCTGATCAACACAGTGTACCTGCTTCACAACAATTGACCCTGGTAGTGGTATTCGTGATGTAGGGGTAGCGTGCTTGTCTCTTACCTGGAGACCAGGTCAGGGATTTTTACCTAGATCTGTAAGCTAGTTCGAGGTCCACTTTGCCTGCATGGTTACTAAGACATCGGATTTGTATGAAATGCATACTTTGTTTGCCGATATGTAGACCTCCAAAACCGACAGGGAAGTATGTTTGAAGTTGAAACTGGATGAATTATTAATTTTTACAATTTGTTTTACGCCGCACCGACACAGATAGGTCTTATGGCGACGGTGGTATAGGAAAGGCCTAGGAGTGGGAAGGAGTCGGCCGTGGCCTTAATTAAGGAACAGCCCCGGCATTTGCCTGGTGTGAAAATGGGAAACAATGGAAAAACATATTAAGGTTTGCCGACAGTGGGGTTCGAACCTACTATCATCTGTATGCAAACTCACAGCTGCGCGGCTGTAACCGCACGGCCAACTCACCCGGTGATGAATTATTAAGTTTAATAGTGCACACATATTTGCATGTATTTGTGATTAATGCATACATTTTAAATTTAGGATTTATAATGTATGTCTTCGACTTCTATGATGCATATTTTAACATGTTTACAAGCAGCTGTGATAAGATTTCAAGGAAAAATCAAGAAGCTAGAAACACATGGGCTGGGTCTTAGTGATTCGCTGGAGATTATGTAGAAAGTGAAGCGTGACCTGGGAGGTATCCCGGAAAACCTCGCGCTCCGTCTGCAAACAAAATATCGTTCTTACGAAACCCGAGCTACGACATCAAGGTGTCTATAAACACATATTTGGCTGGTACTTGATAATCTGGATCTACCAGAATGTTTAATTAACACCTATACTCGCTCCCGAATTCAAGTGCTGTCCTGTAACATCCGTAGATGTAGACAGATCATTTTCCGTAGTGAAGCTAATTTTAACAGACAAACACCGTAGATTTATACCAGAAAATTTGGAGAATATTATTGTTGTGTACTGCAAAGCAAATTATGGACAGGAAAAGTAGAGAGTGCAGTGTAAAATGAAGGAGGAATGTGTATTTAAGAGTATTTCTTCACGTTTGTTCTTTTTCACCTTACAACGTTGTTAATTGTGATTTATTTGTGTACGAGACGTGTGCATATGTTTTAACAGTGAGGTTAGAACGTGGTTAGGACCTGTCATCTTGACAGCTGTCAAACGCACGTGTATTTTAAATTCCGCGCCCTCTACGTCCTTAAGATGGCAGCAGTGAGGTTAGCGTCTGTCAAGCTGGCAGCAGTGAGGTTAACCACGTTCAATTGTTCAACAAGTAAATCTAGCACAAGAATCTTACATTTGAATTTCATAAACGTGTTTAATAGCATGAAAATAAGTGCTTAGTTAAGTGCATATTTCACACCTTTTTGCAGCAGATAGCTGTCAAGGAGCACGTGGCTTTGTTTACAAACAATGCCACGTGGTCGTGACGTCACGGTCACGTGGTCATGACGTCATGCGGTCAATGATCTTGGCCGGGGTCAATGACCTCGGGTGCTGACTCAGAAGAAAAAATGCTGACGAGGTGGCTCAGTACCACCACAGCTCTACTACTCACTGTGTCTTAGTTAGGAGACGTGTGAATATGTTTTAACAGTGAACAATAATAGATTGATACGTCGCGCAAACTGTGCACAAGCGGAACAGCTGCAGCTATAAGTAAAGTGGGATATTTTGTTTTTCATTCAGTTCTTTATCCATGATCATGATTTTATGTAGTGTGGGTGAATCTAACCTTTACATTTCATAAAAGTGTTTAGTAGCATGAAAATAAGTGCATAGTTAAGCGCATATTTCACCACTTATTGTAGCATAATTGTATGCTTATATTGGTGTTTTATACAGCATATACATCCGATGTCTAGTGATCACAATAGAGGAGCTATATGACGGTGAGGTACCGGCCACTCTCTAGATAGTGAAGAATAACAACGGAGAGAATTCGTCATTCTAACCACACGACACCTCGTAATATGCAGCCCGTCGGGCTGAACAGCGGCCGCTTGATAGGCCAAGCCCCTTTGGGGCTGTTGCGCCATGGTGTTTGGTTCCGTTTGCTGGTGGAATTCTCCAAATACACTTACTCGTCGATCACTCTTGACACGATGTCCGTGGAAAGCGCAGTGCCTACACAGTTTCGGAGATGGAATAGTCCGTAAGTCTGGCATCGATAATCTGGACGCAATCAAATGCGCAGAGATCTCGTGTGTAATCAGCTGTTACTCACGCGGCCCGTACGAGGTCTGACGACATAGTAGTCACGTGCTACGCCGTCCTATTATATTTACCGGATCGACCTCAGCGCCATTTCGCCAAAACGGCAGCTATCTCCAATTAAATTGATCCTCCCTTTATTTCGATCAGATAACTGGATGTTTATACAAATGGAAAGTTATCACATATAGGCCCTATACGTTATGAGGGCATGCTTCTACCCGCCTTATTCAGGGACGTTAGAGAAAATTCGCATCTTCTGGGAGCGCGACAGCCGAGTACTGCAGTCACTGGTTTCTTACCAAGATGGCCCTGGATCGAATTTCGGCCAATTTATGTGAGAGAAATTAAAATTCATATCCTTGTGGTTTGGATTCCACGTGAAACTGTAAGTCCTGTAAGTGTGATCACCATATCACTAATCAGCTAAGTTATAAGCTTTCTTGCTTATTCATATGATCATTGAAGGGCTTCCACTGGGGAGAGGCCAGCAGAATACATCCACGGTATACCCTTCCTGTTGTGAGAGGTGTCTGAATAGGTAATCCTCAGAGCCTCTCAACTTGAGAGTATGGGCTGCAACCATGGATCTCCTAGCTGGGTCTGGCAGAAATTCCACTTACTACGGTGTCCGTCTCCTCGTTCTCATCTTTCGTATCTGACCTTTCGCGGTCAAATCTTGTTGTTTCCGACCTCGCCACCGAGCAAGTGGCCATGCGGTTACTGTCGCGCAGCTGTAAGCTTGCATTCGGGAGATAGTGGGTACGAATCCCGCTGTCGGCAGCTGTGGAGATGGTTTTTCGTGGTTTCCTATTTCCACACCAGGCGAACGCTAAGGGTGTACCTTAATTACGGCCACAGCCGCTTCTTTCACACTCCTAGCCCTTTCCTATCCCATCGTCGCCATAAAACCTATGTGTGTCAGTGCGATATAAACAATTTAAAAAAAAAGGTTGCGACATCCTAACGAGTCTTTCACATTCACGCCCTTCGTCACTCTTACCTTTATTTTGCCGATACCTTCATTCTTCAAAAGGTCTTCCATTTTCGTCTTATTAGTGTTGGGAGAGTATGGTTGCCTACCTCTCTGTTGTTGTCGTTGTTTTTGTTGTTGTTTCTAGTGGCTTAACCTCTTACTAATACACCGAAAGTTGTCGGCGACGCAAGGATGGGAAAGACAGTGGCTGTATCCGTAATTTAGGTACAGCTTCAGCACCTCCCTGGTGTGAAAATGGGAAACCTCGGAAAACCATATTCAGGACAACCGGTAATGAATTCGAAACCACCATCTCTGGAATGCAAGCTCACATCTACACGATCCTAAAAGCACGGCCAAACCCCAAAGTTTGCTTAGTCGTACTTCCTCTTGAAACAATCATCACCAAAACCCCCATTTAAGAGCTAGTGAAGTCTTCGTTACGTGTGTCCGTGGTGCTAGTGCTGCTATTAAGTTCTAAAATTAGAGTTAAGGTTATGACGTAAAGGGCTGTGATCCTATATATGGTAGAGTTCCTACACTTTCCTGGCGTTGAAGTGTTAATTCACTGAAGAACATTTCTAGGATGGCAGAAAGTAGAAATCAAACCCTCCTCACTTACTATTTGTCTCTATAAAGATTACCCGTTCAGACATCTAACTAGGATTTTAAATTTCTCTGAGCCAGAAATGGAATCTAAGTGGACCAGTCCGGAAGCAAACATACTAAATATCGACCTCTAAAGTGATTGATGTGGCAGCGAAATTTATACGTTACAGATAAAAGTGGATTCATTCTAATTCAAGTTTAGAGCCTCTGTGGCTCAAGGGGCAGTGCGCCGGCCTCTCACCGCTGGTTTCCGTGGTTCAAATCCCGGTCATTCCATGTGAGATTTGTGCTGGGCAAAGCGGTGGCGGGACAGGTTCCTTTCCAGGTACTCCGGTTCTCCCTGTCATATTTCATTCGTTTCTCTCCAATTTTATTTCATTTCATCCGTAATTCATTAATCATTGCCTCAGAGGAGTGCAGCAGGCTTCGGCGGCCAGCACAATTCCTATCGTCGCCGCTAGATGGGGGTTTTGCATTCCTGACCCAGTCAAATGAAATGAAACCAGCTGTGGATTTTCAACTCTAATTCAAGTTTCTGTTTCTTTTTTTCTTTTTTACCTCTCTTTTCGTAACACATTTCAATGTTGTGAGACATTTTATACTCGCTTTTAATTTCCCAGTGGATTCCTGGCCTGTTGCTTTGATAGGTTGAGGGACGTTCGTGCTTTTTCTCTGTGGAGCTCCGGTAACATGACAGCGTCTTTCTTCTTAATTCTGACCTCATTTCGTAGTTCTCTGGTATCTACCTTTGTAACTGAGCTTGTTGACTCCCGCTCTATCACAGACCAGAGAAATGATGTTCAAACTCATTCCAAGCCTTTCGACGGTCATCCTGAACACAAAGGTAGAAGGTACCTACCCTAGAAGCATTAACCCGCAAAAATAACACACCAATAGCCGTTATAACCCCATGGCACTACAGCCCTTGAAGGGCCTTGGCCTACCAAGCAACCGCTGTTCCGCCCTAAGACCTGTAGATTACGTGTCGTGTGGTCAGCACGACGAATCCTCTCGGCCGTTATTCTTGGCTTTCAAGATCGGGGCCGCTATCTCACCGTCAAATAGCTCCTCAATTCTAATCACGTAGGCTGGGTGGACCTCGAACCAGTCCACAGGTCCAGGTAAAAATCCCTGACCTGGCCGGGAATCGAAGCCAAGCCGGTGCCTCCGGCTAAGAGACAGACACGCTACCCCTACACCACGGGGCCGCCAAAAGCCGTTATGCTCGCAATAAAACCTATGTTTAGTGATCTTGCCCTTCCAGAATTGTTGAAAGAGTGTTTGAAAGAAAAACACAAAATTCTGGAAAACGATTCTTCAGATGCAAATGAATACTCGGCATCAGTTTTAGTTTCATTCATTGAAAGACGTGTTTATAATTTTTAATTTTCCTAAAGGGGAATTTGACATTTTTTAAAATAGCTACTGTACACTTTGGTAATACATTTCAAACTGTCACTGCGCCAAACTTTGCAAGCACCGAGCTCGATAGCTGCAGTCGCTTAAATGCGGCCAGTATCCAGTATTCGGGAGATAGTAGGTTCGAACCCCACTGTCGGCAGCCCCGAAAATGGTTTTCCGTGGTTTCCCATTTTCACACCAGGCAAATGCTGAGGATGTACGTTAATTAAGGCCACGTCCGCTTCCCTCCCACTCCTAGCCATTTCCTGTTCCATCGTCGCCATAAGACCTACCTCTGTCGGTGGGACGTAAAGCAAAAAAAATTAATCTTTGCAAGCTGCTGCTTGCTCATTCTGAGCGGAGCAATGCCACGTTATCCAATGTATAGGTCTCCTCGACCTATAGTGAAGAAAAGTACGTCTAGAGTTGTACCTAGCAGGTATTTCATTAAAACTTTATAAAGACACAGTTTATACTGCAGCAAGTGAAACATCTTTTTGTTCCTATATCCACACATCATTGTACTGGACGTACAAGTCCCATTTTTGAAGGACGTATGATGTAATTTATAATTAGAACAACCTAGGACTTCGCAGGTTCGTCGCCATAGGACCTATCTTTGTCGGTACGATGTAAAGAAAAGAAAAGACATTTGCCAGCTGTGTCGATGAAGGTGTGTTCGGATCACCACGGACGTGGTGTCGATTCCATATCAGAGACTGGAGAAACATAAAAAAGTGACTTCTGAATATTCACATAATCCTAGGATTCACTCTGCTTTAACCAGAAATGAGAACTAGGTTAATTTTATTCTATGACTCAAGGATGGGAAAATACGGGAGGTTATGAATAGTAGAAGCCTTTCTTTTTCTCTTTCTTTTTACTTTCCACTCCATCAGATCCTTTCATAGCCTGTACGGAGATGAGTTTGCTTCCATTTTTAACCTAGGAACAGGAACAGGTGAGGTCTGTTGTGGGTCTGCTCTTATTTGTTCATTTCTTATTCCGTCCAACCTAGAGCTTCTTTTATTAAAAATCTCATTTCAGCTGTTTGAATATTTCTCATATCTTGTTTGTGTAATAAACCGGATTTCACTTCCATGCCTAAGGAACAACGTTGCAGTTACCGTATCTTATAAATTTTAAATCTGAAAGCATATCCCTCCGCATGGGGCTGGCATATAGAAGAGCATCCGGCCATAAAACTGAGGTGAAAGAAGGTGCGGGCTGGAATGGGTCTAACTACAAGGCCGAAAGATGAATAAAATTTCAATAAAGGTTATATTTTCAAAACTTAATAATTCTTACATAGAATTCAATTTTTTTTAACAAGAATGATCAACAGCTATCCAATAATCGGGTACAAGGTATAATTTTACAAACGAAAACCCGACTTTCGGGTATTAACAAGTTCTGGGCTCCGAGCCCCAAGTTTTGCAAGGTCTGCGCTCTCAGCTCACAAACACATATTTTAGAAAAGGGCAGAAATTCCCTCAATACAATGGAGCACTTGCTCTCAGCTATCAAATGTCACGCCTCCCAGAGGCACCTTTCAAAATACCAGAAAGAGCTGACCCGCTCTCAATCTTTCAAGCCTATTCAAGGCCATACCATACATTACGATCGCTTGCCATCAAGGCACAACTTATAAGAATTAAACAGGGGTATCTTGTACCCAGCCTACTGGGCCTTCGTAGAAAAGGAACAGATTAATTAAATGGCCCAAAATATCAAGATGAATGGAGGCGTGTACTAGCACTCCTACATGAAAGCTTGTTAAAACCTACGTGGCACTAAGGCGATACACAGGGGCTATTTCCACACTATATAGGTGACTCGTATAAGAAAAATTTTAACAGATTAGGTAAGAGTAGAAAATCAGTTACGAAAACATAGTCACCTCAAATCAAAAATGAAGGGGAGCTCGAGAGGGTAAAGCACTCTCTATCCCCGATTTACATTTAAAGATATATGAAGTTTTACAAAGATGGAAAAAGATTTACATGTTTTAAGTTATAGGTTACATATTAAAGGTTTCGGACCTGCCCCGCGGGTTAAACTGCTGAGCTAGCAAGGAAAAAAAAGAAAGATGTTAAACGGCCATTACTTTGTTGAAGAGCTGCTGCCCGAAGGAAGAGGCGCTACCTGCTCCCTGCTATACTTCCATACATTAAGCTAGATGTTGTTGAAGTGGCCGGGTGATAAGAAAATCAGCAGTTTTTATACCTTCGTGGAAGATTCGAGACCTTTCATGAATAATTAAGACACACCCACAGACGTTTATTGGTCGTCTAAAAGTTACAGATCAAAAATTGAGGAAGAAGGACACAATTCGTCCAAAATTAATTAAAGAAATTCGGGATTGGCTAAGTTCAAAACTGGCGGAAAGAAAAATTAATATTGCCAACCCATAGATGAAAGAACAAAATTTAGTAAAGACCAAAACTTTTGAATACAAAATTTCTTCAAAAAAGTTCCTTCACTTCGCACCAGGGTGCGTGATCATAGTTTCTTTGGCAGCGACATCTATAAGAGAATGTCCAGACTTCTTGATCAATGAAAAACAAAACAAATCGAAATACACACAGTGACATCTTCTGAGAAACAGTTGAGTTGATTCGGTTTTTAAAGTTCAGAGTTTCTCCAGTAGAGGAGTACTTTAAGGCGGAAAATTCAAATGTGCGGCGTATAGGTGTACCAACCGGTACAATAATAATAATAATAATAATAATAATAATAATAATAATAATAATAATAATAATAATAATAATAATAATAATAATAATAATAATCTAGCTTTTCTTTCTAACAACAGACAAGAAGCAGTTGAGACCCTTGAAAAACTTCATAAAATTGCAGCTAAGACTGGGCTGAAAATATCGTATTAAAAACTCAGCACATGGAAGGATGCGCTCGTTATCTAGATGGGAAACCTCCAAAGACTATATTCGGTAAAATTAATCAAGTGAATGAGTTCAAGTACCTAGGAGAAGTAATTCGGCTATCAGGCTTGAATCGTGAAGCAAATACTGAGAGGATTTCAAAATTACACCTCGAACAGATGTAATACAATAATCAATATCCAGTAACGCAGAATTAATACATTACAACTCTGTTATCAAACCTGAAGCATTACATGCCTCGGGCACCTTGATCATTGGAGGCAGATCACTTGTTAAAGACATAAAGAAACAGAATAGGAAAATATTGAGGAAAATCTTTGGACCAGTCTATCCAAAGGGAATCTGGATGGAACGGAAGTCTTGGGAGCTTTATCATCATTCTGAAAAGATCACCGACACCAACAGGAAAAGGCGATTGAAATTATATGACTACATTCTCAGAATGAAGAATGACATGCTCACCAAAAGGATTCTCAGCCTTGCTCTCTCAATGAAAGTCAAGAACAACTTTCCTTTTTTTTCTTCTTTTAAATGCAAATAGACCTCGAAGGTTCTTGGCCTACCAATCGACAGCTGCTCATCCCGAAGGCCTGCAGATTACGAGGTGTCGTGTGGTCAGCACGACAGGTCCTCTCGGCCGTATTTCTTGGCTTTCTAGACCGGAGCCGCTATCTCACCGTCAGATAGCTCCTCAATTCTAATCACGTAGGCTGAGTGGACCTCGAACCAGCCATCAGGTCCAGGTAAAATTCCCTGATCTGGCCGGGAATCGAACCCGGGGCCTAGGGTAAGAGGCAGACATGCTACCCCTACACCACGGGGCCGGCCAGTCAAGAACAATTAGCTTAGTGAAATAGAAAAAGACCTTCAGGAAACTGGCATCCAACAGGAAATTGTTAAAGATCGACTCCAGTTCAAAAAAGCAGTCAATAACCATCATTTTGCTGAGATAATAAATACCAGGACTAATAAATCATGGACTGAAGAACGGAGGCAAATGTCCAGTGCCCAGATGAAGAGATTTTGGGGGAAGACAAAGTCAGCATCAGTTAAATAAGTTCTATCGCGCTCCACACGTGGGCATAACGTTGTAAATAATAATAATAATAATAATAATAATAATAATAATATAAGCGCCACTAACTAATTTTATTGTTTTGAGAGACACTAAAGTGCCGGAATTTTGCCCCCTAGGAATTCTAAACAAATTGTTTTAAAAGAAAAATAATATTTGCGTATGTGAGTCATCATCCCAGAGGCTGGTTGAACCCTCAAAAGATCTATCCTCATTTCCATAGGAAGCTTACGTGTCGTTGAAGAGGCATACTAGGTAAATGAGGAATGAAATGGTTTTCCGTTGGTTTCTCTCTGAGTTGGTGTTATTTAGCAGCCTTCCAAGCTTTCTGAAATGCACTCACTGACCGAGCCTAGCAACACGTTCGCACCATTCATCACAGAGTCTGGCTGCATAAGGAATGGCATTTTCAGTACTGTAACATCCATACCTCAGTCATTAGGATATTGTCAAAACCAAGAATGAGACTGGAACAGAAAAATGAGAGTAACATAGGAGACATAGTGCACACTTTAAACACTGTATCTAACCAGGAATGGATAAGGACAGAATATTTGAATAGCATCCATTTACTGGAAAGCAAACCAATTCATATCATAGCGTACTCTGCTCACTCCTATATTACAAAAAACCTTAATTTGTCGATACAAGTTATAGCCAGTTCAACCTTCATTAATGGAGACTACTTAATCACACAGTGCATTACCGAGCTCAACAGTTTTTTTTCGTTTACAGCAATTACATTGAATCGCATGCTCTGTCAGCAGTGTATCTATTTGTTGATTAAGTCATAATAACACATGTTCAGAGAATAATGCTGGAGATCACTCACCACTCGATCTCTCTATTCGACAACGACTATTATCTTCCTGTTACTGAGAACAGTCGCCTTACCGTGCAACTGGCTGCGCGGTTAGAGTCACAAAGCTATCAGCTTGCATTCTGGGCATAGTGGGTTCGAACCACTATGTCGGCAGCCCTGAAGATGGTTTTCTATGGTTTCCAATTTTCATACGAAAACAATGCTGTGGATATACCTTAATTAAGGCCACAGTCGCTTCCTTCCCGCTCCTAGCCCTTTTCTATCTCATCGTCACCATTAGACCTATCTGTGTCGTGCGACGTAAAGAAAATTCTTCGTATGCCTCCTTTAATCGATTCTTCCTTTACTTAACCCAGGACATTTTCCTCATATTCCTTTTCTTCTCTTCTCATTGATATCTCCTCTATTGTACATAATTTAATATTTATTTATTTTTTACTGTACTATAGGCCTACCGTTACTTATCTGTATTTATATTACTGTATTTTCAATAACTTTCCTCGTTCTTTTCTTTTCCATTTATGTTTTATTGTTAAGTGTCTCTACAGATATTTTGTTCGTCATTTTCTTTCTTTCTTTCTTTCTTTCTTTCTTTCTTTCTTTCTTTCTTTATGTACTTACCCTCCAGGGTTGGTTTTTCCCTCGGAATGAGCGCGGGATCCCACCAATACCGCCTCAAGGGCAGTGTCCTGGAGCTTCGGACTCTGGGTCGGGGGATACAACTGGGGAGGATGACTAGTACCTCGCCCAGGCGGCCTCACCTGCTATGCTGGACAGGGGCCTTGCGGGGGGATGGGAAGATTGTAAAGGATAGACAAGGAAGAATGAAGGAAGCGGTCGTGGTCTTAATTTAGGTACCATCACGGCATTTGCCTGGAGGAGAAGTGGAATACCACGGAAAACCACTTCCAGGAAGGGTGAGGTGGGAATCGAACCCACCTCTACTCAGTTGACCTGCTGAGACTGAGTGGACCCAGTTCCAGCCCTCGTACCACTTTTCAAATTTCGTGGCAGAGCCTGGAATAGAACCCGGGCTTCCGGGGGTGGCAGCTAATCACACTAATCACTACACCACAGAGGCGGACTCATTTTACTTCCAATCTTTAATTTTTCTGGTTCTTTCTTTTTGAATTTATGTTTTATTGTTAATTGTTGTGTCTCTACAGTTATTTTGTTAGTAATTTTCTTCCGCTACTTTCATCATTAGATGTCCGACTCGTTGGCTGTACGGTCAGCGTACTGGCCTTCGGTTTAGAGGATTCGATTCCCGGCCGGGTCGGGGATTTTAACCTTAATTTGTTAATTCCAATGACACGGGGGCTAGGTGTATGTGTTGTCTTCATCATCATTTCATCGTCATCATCATCATCATCATCATGACGCGCAGGTCGCCTACGGGAGTCAAATAGAAAGACCTGCACCTGGCGAGCCGAACCCGTTCTGGGATATCCCGGCACTAAAAGCCATACGACATTTCATTTCACTACTAGTCAATAAGTTCGTGGATTGACGCCTACAGTGTATGCAACGCAGTGTACACCTGTGTACGTACTACGGTCAATATGTCCGTGGTCTGGCGTTAACAGTTCAAGTTTTGACCTGCCTTTTCGCGTCGTTTTCCCGTCGCGGTGATCCGGGCGACTTCGACATGATCATCTCAAACGTTTCGCCAGCGGATTTGCCTAATGTTTGGTAGAACTTGAAATTTTTCCGTAGTTCAGACTAGGACATTTTCAAGTTTCGCCGCTGACTTTCAACTACCCTTCACAATAGAGAGCGTAGTTCTGCTTATACTGTATGCACGCAACTGCCTCTTGCTGGAACTAGCGAAGAACTGTCACGAAAACATCCTGTGGTGCAAACTCTCCGTTCTAGTGGACCATTGTTACACTAGATGGCCAGTCCACGAACTGAAGAACAGACTCTATCACGTAGATTCGCGCTCTACAAGCACAAGACACAAAGAAGAATACCACGTTTAGGTGCTCACTGTCAGACGACATAGATTTCATTTTCTCTTTCTAGTGGGTTTATTCCGGTAGAATTTGAAGGTGCACAAAGACACTACCTTCGTGTCGGTAGATTTACTGGCGAGGAAGACAAAATTTCCGGGATGTCAGCCTTCCTAAAAATCGTAGATATATTTAGTGAAACATAAGAACAATGCCATTACTTGAAAGACTGAACGTACACAACAAGTTAGAACTGACAGTTCCCAGACCTTGGTTGCTATTTTTAATAACGATCGAAATTTGCTGTTACGTAGCATTCTCCCCATTGTAACACTGAAGCTGAAGCCAGGAGTACTGATCCCTATGCACTTGAAATACGACAATTGTATTCGTACAATATCTTCATGGTCTTTGGAAGAGAATTTTCCTGTCAAGACGAACAGCCGCTGAGGGATGATTCTATCATCTAGTGTAAAGAAGTTTGTAATGTATTCGGCGTGTAAAAGGTCATTTCCTTTCGAAAACTTCTGAGTAACGTTACCAACAGCAAACATTTCATTGATCTGAAGGAAAAATTACCAGGCACTTCGAGAGTCAGATAAAACTTTATTTACCAGGTATTTTTCGAGAACAGAAACTTTTTCGCCGTATTATGCATTGAACTCAACATAGGTCAGCTCATTGTGTTAAGAAAAGGGCATAGTAATACTGATTCGTATAGTATAGAGCATACTTCCATTTTGAACGCTGTAATCATGAGTTATTTTCTTGACATCACTGATTTTTTGGTGTCAGTTATGATAAAGTTGATCAAATAACTGTCAGGAGCTGCAAATTACTTGTAGCAGAACCGTAAAAGTTGCGTGGTTCCAGGTGTTGTCGCCACCACCATTATCACATTCGTCTTCTTCTTATTATTATTATTATTATTACCACGATTCTTGTCAAATTTGGGCAGTTAGTTTCACTGCTGTATGTCTAGGTATTTTAAATTAGCCTAATGTATGTGGACCTGGATAGTTGAATTTGGCAGGGAGAAAGGGCATATATTTTGAATCGTAATCTCATTAAGGTTCGGAAACTAAATAGAACTTTAGCAGCTTTATGGTATTCCTGCCTTATTCTCTGCAGTCACCATGTTATAGAATCCACTAGTATAGATTCAATATTTCCCTCGTAATTTAATACAAGACCTGTCAATTCATTTGCTTCCCGGATTGCTACGGTTACATCATGCCTTTGTTTAGCCATTTTAATGCATGTAAATGGAAATTAAACAGTGAAAAGGACCTTCACAATCTGAGGATAGGTAGCACCTAAACCATAAGCGAGAATTTTTTGGAAAATCAGTCTTTCTAACATCTATTGTCTCTGATATATCCGTGGACATGGTTTCCTATAGTATCCCATTTTCACAGGAGGTAGATGTTCTTCAGTTATAGCCAAGACCACTATCTTCCTTGTCCTAGCCCATCGTCGAACACTTGCAAGAGTTAGTGTGCCATTTATCATAGCGAAAGAAACCGCTGCAGCTCTTCTGTTTTAACACAGTGCGATAAGACGCAATATATACCATTCTGAATAACGAACGACAACTTAAAACCAGCAGAGTGATCAGCAGAATTAGCACATACACGGGAGGTCGAAAACAATTAAAAAATAATTCGATATCTCGCGCTGTTGTCATGTTACCAGCTGCTGAAGTTAGCCAGTCGGGTCGCTTCTCGGGAGAATTCAAATTGGACTTGCGAGGTGGTATTGCTAAACCTGCACGTGACTTAATACCGGTTTGAGAGCACCAATCGAAAAAAAAGAAAGAAAGAAAGAACTTCGCCAGGGGATGGATTTGAACGCGGTCCGCCGAACTAACTGAATTGCGCCATAGAAGGTACGCTACCGAGCTCGATAGCTGCAGTCGCTTATGTGCGGCCAGTATCCAGTATTCGGGAGATAGTAGGTTCGAACCCCACTGTCGGCAGCCCTGAAAATGGTTTTCCGTGGTTTCCCATTTTCACATCAAGCAAATGCTGGGGCTGTACCTTAATTAAGGCCACGGCCGCTTCCTTCCCACTCCTAGCCCTTCCCTGTCCCATCGTGGCCATAAGACCTATCTGTGTCAGTGTGACGTAAAGCAAATAATAATAATAATAATAATAATAATAATAATAATAATAATAATAATAATAATAATAATAATAATATTAATAATAATAACTCAGTAGCAGCAGATCGTGGTAAGTTCGTGTCCAACTCAGCTCCTCCTTCAAGGCGCAACAGCCCCGAAGGATAGAGCCATGGGCTACCAAGCGATCGCTGCTCAACCCGAGGGCCTGCAGATTACGATTACGATTGATCCTGCAGATTGATCCCATAAAAATATTATTTTTCAATTTTCTCTCCTAATTTGCCTTACACTTCGATGTTGAGGTTCCTTATGACCGTAGTCTACCTCTGATTCTTTACAAACCAAAAATAGCCCCTGTAAACCCCCATCTCCTTTAATTCATAAAAATGATTTACAGCTTAGTTTCTTCCGCTTTTTATCTTGGACTTAAATCCTGAATTTCATAAATTTATGAGCCACCGTTTTCCCGTGATGGTGTTAGGCAGAACCGTTCGATATGGCAACCCTGTTGTCATAAGAACAATACTGTTTTCTTAACATGGAATTAACTTTCATATCCCATCGTCGCCAGAAGACCTATCTGTGTCGGTGCAACGTAAAGCAAATAATAATAATAATAATAATAATAATAATAATAATAATAATAATAATAATAATAATAATAATAATAATAATAATAATAATAATAATAATAATAATAACTCAGTAGCAGCAGATCGTGGTAAGTTCGTGTCCACCTCAAATATCTCCTCCCTCCTCCTCCTTCAAGGCGCAACAGCCCCGAAGGATAGAGCCATGGGCTACCAAGCGATCGTTGCTCAACCCGAGGGCCTGCAGATTACGAATGACGCGTAGTCAGTGCGACGAGTCCTCTCTGCCGTCATTCTCAATTATAATCTCGTATGCTGAGTGGGCTTCGAACCACCCCTGAGATCCAGGTAAGAATCCCTGATTTCGCTGTGAATCGAACCCGGGGCATCAGGGTAAGCGGCACCTACGCTACCCTTAAACAACGGGGCCGGCTTCAGATATCTGCAGACTCATTAAGTGTGTATTCATAATTTTAATTGACTCAACTACAGCAGACATTCAAGCTATATTGTTCCTTATTGTTCTCTGTACTTTTTAGCTTTTATTCTGTACCCTGATGCGGTACGGCGGGCTTCTTAGAGGGTGTCGCCCTCTCTCAGTCCAGGAGAGGTACGGAGAAGGAACTGTCCCGGCATTCGCCTTTTTTACAAGTTGCCTTATGTCGCACCGACATAGATAGGTCTTACAGCGACGATGGCATAGGAAACGGCTAGAAATGGGAAGGGAGTGATCATGGACTTAATTAAGGTACAGAACAGAATTTCTCTGGTGTGAAAATGGGAAACCACGGAAAACCATATTCAGGGCTGCCGATAGTGGGATTCGACCCACTACTTCCAGAAAGCAAACTCACATCTGCGCGCCCATAACCGCACGGCCAACTCTCTCCATGCCATTCGCCTTAGTGAGGAGAATGTAAAACCACGGAAAACCATTCTTAGGACAGCCAAATGCAGAGCTGTAGAGCCACTTTGCTCGCTCATATTGTTCTTGAGTCACCGTAACACATGGTGTCTCTTGTGCCGAGCATTGTAAGAAGTTCAGCTAACGTACCGCATCGACCAAGATTAAACCCTGCAACATCCAACTATGGCCGGGGTACAACAAAATTAAAGAACTGCTTCTCAGGAATTGCTCAACAAGTTGCAGCAGTGAACTGTTTCTTCGACGATAAAAGGGTTTTCAACCATACTGCGCAGAATATTTGAGAATTAATAGGTAGCATAGATATTAATTTCGTGGACTGGTCGGATAGCGTCGCTGTGGTGCACGACAGCACCATGAGATCGTGGCGTGACATTTCTTCGCTCGTTCCAAGGAGGGACAGTTGTGTGCGCACGGTTGACGCAGAACTATGGTCTGTGTTATGAAGGTTGGATGCAAGAATATCAGAGTTTTAGCGATGGGCATGTCCGCCCCCGTAGCGTAACGGTTAGTGTTATTAGCTGCCGTCCTCGGGGGCCCCGGTTCGATTCCCGGTACTGCCAGAAATTTAAGAATGGCAGGAGGGCTGGTATGTGGTTGAAGTGATACATGCAGCTCACCTCCAAGGGGGGTGTGCCTGAAAAGAGCTGCACCACCTCGGGATGAGGACACGAGTTTACTTAGCGATGGTCATACGTCAACTTGTACGAGAAAATAGGAAAATCCGCTAGCGAAACGTTTCAAATGACTAAACTGAAAATCGCCCGTATTGCCGCTATGGAAAAAATTCAGTGAGACAGATAACATGGAGTTCATAACACAAGGAGTAATTATAAACAAGAACAAGAAGATCGTTCACCGTCTATGCGATTCTGTCCTGAGTTGTAGCGTAGGAAGATCTGGTTGTTGTTGCACGATAACGGCTCAGTACATCACTGTGTGATTGTCTAACAGGCACTGGCACGGCAACAGGTCACCATTTAGCCATACCGACTATACTCATCTGATCTTACACCATATGATTCCTTTCTATTTCCCTTCCTGAAAACAATGCTACATCTGATCAGTGCCACAAGATGAACCAGTAGTAGTGTTTCCAACAAACGAACGTTGGTAGGCATGCATGGCGGCCAACGGTGACTATTTTATGGTACGATGAGTAGCTGTGTAGATGTTCGTGTTGCGGGACTGCCTGAAAACTAGGCGCAAATCCATGAAATTGACTGGGGTAGTACATCTGCTCGTATGTCAGATTGATGATCATAGAGGAGTGGTCTTCAGATTTATACTCTATCTCTTCCACACCTTTTCCCGATGAGAGAAAATACTGACAGGTCCTTTCCTTCCAGACTAATTTCTTTATGAAAACAGAAGTCATAATATTTCAATTTTTAAAGGATCGGAACTCTTCCACTTTTCCCTATGATTAAGTGAGGATGGTTACTCATTTCTACTTTCTCTGAAAACAATAATCACCACCACCACCACCTGTTGCTGATCACAACAAAACTTGACCCTTCCCGTCTAAACAGGCACGGAAGAGGTGTCACACTGCATTCAAATGCATCTGTTCGGTGGTACACGGAAGATGTTAATTATAGCCGCTACCAACAGCCTGCGCTGTCTCTGGAATGTGAAAAGTACCGCTGAAGAGAACAATGTATTAATTATTGTTAAATTCCTGATTTGCAAGGCATTTATTCATCAAAAGCTCTTCTTCTTATGTATATATTTATGTCTTGAGTGTTTCAGACTTAATATGTTCAGACTAGTTTTAGTTGTTATTTATTGGTTGGTATAAAACGACACCTTCTCCAACGCTTGACTCCGTCATCCTGAGGGACGCCATCCACAGTTTGAGACCACTGACTTAGAGCTATAAGAGTTAGGTACACTAAGAACTTTTATTTTGTTTTCCAAAGTCCAATTCATAGACATAAAGTGTGAACTCACCCGCTAGCAGGTACATAACTCCAGTGACGAGGACGGCACTGATCTGGTGTTTGAGGACCCCGAAGGCTCCTACTAGCGCAGAAGAACCCAGAATAATAAGGCACACCAGCGCGCATGATATGGACAGGTTCTGCATTCCTGGGAACAAACAGAAGACAAGAAGTAAGCATAAAACATTACAATATTTCTAGGATGGTTATTGGCGGATTTTCATTTGAGTTTAAGAGGCTTAATATATATTATTTTAGTAATAGTCTAACTGCGGACTTGCATACAGTATAACCTGGCATTTGACAGGTGCAAATATGTGGGGACAAAACGCACGTTCTTGGTCTCTAGAGTGTTATAATAGTTTACAGCTGCATGGCTCGAACTGTGTAGCAAAGTCGCTCGTACTTAATACAGAGTTCAGCATCATATTACTGCTTTTAAGAGAGAGAGTACAATTTGTCAACCATCCTCTCTTAATATTAATCGAGGAAAAATGGAAAAGGGCCGACCTTCAAAGTATGACGGTATGAGCAAACAAGGAGAGCCATCTGGATGTGAAAATGAAAGACACTGTAGACCCCGCAAACCTGATCCTGATTTGACTGAGGGAGACTGCATAGGAAAGATTAGAATTAGGAGTCTGGTGAAAGTAAAACCAGCCTCAGCTATGTCCCCATGTAACTAATTTGAGACCCTCTGGTGTCCCGATTTTGATCACCTGTTAGTTCCACTCCCATCCAGAGAGGGACCGCGTCATACTGTAAAGGGAGTGGTGCCCGACCATGCGCTCTCTGACCAAAGAAAATGTTACTCCTTGTATTTATCTAGGTGAGCTGCCTATTATCGTTCATTGATTGCGACGGGATCTAGATTATAGAACTCTGTTCCAAATAACACCCGCAGTAGTAAATCTTTATAATCATTCAAGTCTTCGTACAGAAAGTAGGTGCATAAACCAACGATGTGAATCATGATGAGTGACTGATGGTGTGTGTATGTACAATTTAGTTAATCTTCATTAGATTAACTTTCAGTTAATTTTCATTTAGCAGTTTGACTAATGACATGTAAATATTGGTATAATTATTATGTTGCACTTATTTTGAATTTATATTACAAGTGAGCTTCTTTGTAAATGTTTAATATTCTTCATAATGTTTGTGTATAATATATGATTAAGTGTAAGAGAGGAACACGAGTCCTAACTGACCGGGCGAGTTGGCCGTGCGGTTAGAGGTGCGCGGCTGTGAGCTCGCATCCGGGAGAGAGTGGGTTCGAATCCCACTGTCGGTAGCCCTGAAGATGGTTTTCCGTAGTTTCCCATTTTCATACCAGGCAAATGCTGGGGCTGTACCTTAATTAAGGCTACGGCCACTTTCTTCCAACTCCTAGGCCTTTCCTATCCCATCGTCGCCATAAGACCTATCTGTGTCGGTGCGACGTAAAGCCTATAGCAAAAAAAATGAGTCCTAACTTCGCCACTATTAAAGACTGATAAATAAAATATATAAATACAGTTCTAGGTGGCTGCTATTTGCACATTCGTTTCTTTTACATTCCTATTGAGATATCAAGCCGTTTATTTTTTAAATAACTCTAGTTTTTAAAACAGCAACAATGTATTTTTTTACAGGTTGGTTTACGTCGCAATGACACAGATAGGTCTTGTGGCGACTATGGGACAGGACAGGGCTAGGAGTGGGAAGGAAGTGGCAGTCGCCTTAATTAAGGTACAACCGGGCGAGTCGGTCGTGCGGTTAGGAGCGCGCAGCTGTGAGCTTGTATCCGGGAGATAGTGGGCTCGAACCCTACTGTTGGCAGCCCTGAAGATGGTTTTCCGTGGTTTCCCATTTTCACACCAGGCAAATGCTAGGGCTGTACCTTAATTAAGGCCACGGCCGCTTCCTTCCCATTCCCAGGCCTTTCCTATCCCATCATCGCTATAAGACTTATCTGTGTCGGTGTGACGTAAAACAATATAAAAAATGAAGGTACAGCCCCAGCCTGAGAGCCATGTCGAGAAATCAACAACAAACACAAACACACCGTGGGTGTCAGCCGGTCTCACGGTAGCGCACTTGCTATGGCGCGATACTGTCAGCTCGGAGGTCCGTGATTCAATCCCTCCCCAGGTGAAGTTTTTTTTTTCTTCGACTGATGCTCTCAAGCCAGTCTTAAGCCACGTTCAGATTTAGCGGCACCGCCTGACAAAGCCCATTTGAGTTCGCCCGCGAAACGATCTGATTGGCTAATTACAGAAGCTAATAAAATTTCAGCGCCATATATTCAATTATATTTTTGATATTATTTATCAGTATGACCACCCCTCTGACGCTCACATGCCCGGATCACGTTGTATCCGACAACCCAGTATTCTAATCAACTTCATATTTAGAATCTGCATACACAAGAACAAGTTTAAAGATAATTTTTCCTTCAAAAATAAGGGAACCGGGAAGTGTGATAGGCTCACAAATTTCAATTTTTGCTTTTGGGCTTAAAAAATATCTAATCCCTCCTGAAGAATTTGGTGTATCAATTATTGTCCTGAAGTTATATTTGAGACAATAAAATGAAGTTTAATCATAACTATGCACGCTGAATATCATTAGATGCCAGCTACCAGTCAAAAACGTTCTTTTTGGATTTTCCGTAATTCATATTTTTTGAAAGTTTGTGTATCTTTTTTTTTTTCAGAAATTATCATATCAGTGTATTTGAAACTTGGTAATCCTCTAAATAATATATAGATCTCATTGTGGAAGTAAATTTAATCAGATATCTTGATTTGTTCATTGAGGCCACTTAAAGATAACTGAAAATTTTAGAGAAAATTTCAGTTTTTAACTAGGATATAAAAAATTCTCAACTCATGTAAAATATAGGACAATAAGTTTACTTAAGCAACTCAAGAAATGTTTAAATAATAAGCATGCAAAGTTTCTTGGGTATGGTTTGGGTATTTTCTCAGAAATAGGTATATAAGTTGTGGGAATTTTTAACACTATTTAAGAAAAATACTATTTCTACAATTTTCTCTCTGACACAAAATATTAAACATAGAAGCTTCATCAAATATTGATGAATGTATTCTGAATATATCAAACGAAAATTAATGGAAATATCTATTTTATTTTTTGAGATATAAAACTAATCATCGGAAGTTACATTTTTCTATCGTTTTACACTTCCCGGTTCCCTCAGACATAGTTTGGCTCGGGGAAGAATAAAACTCAAATTCATCAGTAATTCATCTATTCATGATCACGCAACACGGCAATCTGAAAACTTACATCTCCCTAGAATGAATAAAGCGAAGTATGGAACTAATGGTGCATTGTATAGGGATTTAGTAGCATTTAATTCCATTCCAGACTCGTTGAAAGCTTGTCAGAATTTAAATAAAATCAAAAGAAATATTTATGGACAAAATTTAATGTTCTTGGATTTAATCTGCTTAAATGAGGTTATTATCAGGTTTCATTTCGAGCTGTATGGTGCTGTTTATATAAACTTTTAAACAACAAGTGCATCTCAAAAATAAGGTTCCTGGAAGGAAACCATAATTTAATTTCACGGATTGCTGGTAATTTGACGATTGAAAAATCCTAATGAGCTTAAATGTTTTTAACAAGTGTATCCTTAGAAATGTTGTATTTAGACTTAAATTATTATAAATTTTTATCAGCTCTGTATTATAAATAAGTTTTTCTTTAGTATTGTAACTGTGCCAGCTCCTTAATATCTTTGAGACAAGAAAATAAAATAAAAATAGGCCTAAATTATTTCAAAACCATATCAATTATATACCTATATACTTACAGGTAGACCAACACAAGTATTTAATACTTCGTCATGTCCATTCAGTTTCTGTAAAATCTACAGGGTACGGAAAAGTACTGTGAACAAAGGAACCATAGGTCTGAGGTGACTAGTTCGGGCAGCTTACCTCCCAGGCGCTTTGTGTGGTCATATTGAAGACTTGGTGTTTGAGAGCGAGGAGGACCTAGTGAATCAATGTTGGGTCGATGTGAATTGTGCCGCCAAGTTGGAGAGAGACATTTCGAACATCTGCGCTGAGGCACTGTGCGTTTGTCTCTTTCCATTGTTTGCAGCTAAAATGTAAATAGAAAGCAGAGAGTGTGGCACGTTTACGCTCGAGCAGTCGATCTTAAAGCTTTAAGTGCGTGTAGCACCAAAACCGTCCAACGCAGAGCTGTGGCTCCATATTCACAATACTTGTACTTGCACCCTCTAACATTCCTTTAATTTACAAAACAAAATCTATCCGCATCCTGTAAAAGCTCTTTCTGTATGGTAAAACCATTTTTATCCAGTGGACGTTATCATTTACTCTTAACGTCTTAACCGGGAAGTTTCCGCTGGGAGATGAACATTCGTAGCGGAGAATACATTTCGCCCAGTACCTGGATGCAGGTGATGAAGTAACTTGTCCCGCCCATTATGCGTACGCAGGAGATGAGTTGTATGTCATGCCCGTCTTGATTTACATTTCATAATTGACACAATAACTCATTGTTTCATTAGACTTCTTTGAATTATAATGCAATTAGTCATTCTGATACTAAGAAGACAGAGAGATATTTATTAAAGAAATAAATCGTTGGTCTCCAATGAAGGTGACCATTCAGATTCGCAATACAGTCAAGCTTACAATTTCAGTGGAGTTTAAAAACATGAAATAATGGAAATTTAATTGTTACTGCTGTTATTATCTTCTTTTCTTCCAGGGTTAGTCACTGTCTATAATACTCTATATTGTCATTATGTTATTCGAATGTATCTTATGACAACTGTAAAAAATATAATAAGAACAGTACTAAGAATTGTAAAGGCTGTGCAGAATGTATACAAACACTCTTGTCTGTAATATGCAAATTGGGTATTTTATAACGATAAGCCTTGAAGCATATAGTCATTACGAATGGAAGTACAATACATTCACTGGACTTGTAAAAAAGAAAAGTTGTCACACAGCGGTGCGCATCCATCTTCAAACTATGACATCTCTAAACCGATCATAGAACTACTTTCCACAAAATAATGGGGTGTGTTAATTCGTCCCACCTTTTAGAGAAGAGTTTCCGAAGTCATTGGACGAATCAACTCATTATTACCCGAAGAAAATGACTATTGGTAGATGAATAAAATCGTCACGCCGGCTAAAAAGGTTAAAATATTGGAACATATAAATAAATAGGCTCTGGTGAATCTCAGTTGATCACACTGCATATTTACAAGGTGGCTTTACAGATAGGATTTGAGGAACCTGAAGATTGGACAAAACTGACCATGCTCTGTTTAAAACTTCTTCGCTGGAGCTTTTACGTATCCCAGCGAGACGCTACAGCCTGCCGAACGACCGCTGTTCAGCCCGAAGACCTGCAGATACAGGGCGATGCGTGGTCACCGTAACGAATCTTCTCAATCGTTATACTTGGCTTGCTAGATCACCAGTATCGCAATCTCATCTTCAGTTAGCCACACAGATCTTCTCACGTAGGCTGAGTGGACGTCGAACCAGTCCTCAGATATAGGTAAAATTCCCTGATCTGCTCGGGAATCGAAACTGGGCTTGCCGGTAAGAGAGAGAAAGTCGCGGAGCCGGTCCTTGTCACAGACAAACTAGCACGAGTTCCCGGCGTTTTTGTATAATTGCAGCAGTACTGTCATCTAGCGTAGATGAGAAGCAACAGAAGGGACAGAGGTCACTTCAGCTACCAATAATCAGAGTAATGTCACCGCTGGGCAGTTTGGGGACGTTGTTGGCCATCACATTATTTTCCTGTATGACGGCGATATTGCGGCATCCGAATCCTAGATAATCTCTCATTTTATTATACCCCCTTCTCCTCCCTCATTACTCTAACTATCTCGTTACAATCACGATTGAACAATACTTATTTTCATGTCATCGATGTGCGCCGTTGACAGACTTCGCATTAAAATCCAACATTCTTAAATATACCCATTGCCATAAATCGTACGGTAAAAGAAATGGGTTATAAAACATCGGAAACCGTATTTTCAACTTTAGTTATTTACAATTAGTCGACACAGCTAATATTAACGAAAACATTTGTCATTTTCTGTATTGGCCCTCTTAATATTGCTAGGTCATTATATACTAATTAAATAGTACAGTTTATAACCTAATGCACATCCTGGCTATCCCTGAACTTAAATACAGAAATTCCTGTGCATCATTTTCTTGTCATATTCTAACGAACAAACAACAAACAAATACAAAGAAACATAAACCAACAAATACAGACATATAGACAAAACAGAAAACGAACAAGCCAATCAATAAACAAACTCAAACAAATACAAATATAAATCAATAAACAGAAACAAACAGACACACAAATAAACAAACATGAACCAAGAAACACAAACAGGCATAAACAAACATAAAACAACAATCACAAGCAAGTGTACAAAAACAGATAAATACGAATATAAACCACCGAACACAAAATAACATAAACCAACAAACACAAATAAACATAATCCAACAGACACAAGCAAGCGGACAAACACAAATAAACAGAAACATACATCATCAAACACGAAGTAAGATAAACCAACAAACACAAACAAACATAAACCAACAAACACAAGCAAGCGGACAAACACAAATAAACAGGAACATACACTACCAAATACAACTAATATAAACCATCAAACACAAAATAACATAAACCAACAAACACAAACTGACAAACCAAAACATAAACTACTAAACACAAAATAACATAAGCCAATAAGCACAAATAAACTGACAAAAGTCCGGCTCCATGGCTAAATGATTAGCATGCTGGCCTTTGGTCACAGGGGTCCCGGGCTCGATTCCCGGCAGGGTCGGGAATTTTAACTATCATTGGTTAATTTCGCTGGCAAGGGGGCTGGGTGTATGTGTCGTCTTCATTATCATTTCATCCTCATAACTACAAGCAGGTCGCCTATGGGTGTCAAATTAAAAGACCTGCCCCTGGCGAGCCGATCATGTCCTCGGACACTCCCGGCACTAAAAGCCTTACGCCATTTCATTTCAACTGACAAAAAGAAAAATAAACCAACAAACACAAGCATAAACCAAACGAATAAAAACACTAACAAAATAAACCACCAAACACAACAACAAACAAAACGACGAAGACAAACAAAACCAAACACAAATCGTAGCAAACAAACATAAAATAAACGTAAACAAACAATTACAAACCAACAAACACAAACAAACATAAACAGACATACACTAAGCCAACTTTTGACTTTTGTATTCCTAAGCTGAGATAAAATGAAGAATGAAGTAAAAGTTTGAAGTGTACCGAAAACGTTTTAAGTTTATTTGCAGTATATCGATAGGCCGGAGAAAATGTCATGTTAAAATATAACCTGTGCCGATCAGAATCCAAACAGCCGCCTAGCCGAGTAATCCAACAGAAATAGCCTATGAGATATATTAGAAACATTACACAATGTTACTACCCATGTAGTCTCTACGATCTCTGCCTGTTTAATCTATAAATCTACTCTGCACTTTTTCCTCTGCCCCTGTAACATTTTAGCGTGAACTTTTACACCGCGCCAGAAATAACCACACGAACGACCGCATTTTAAATGAAATGTCGCAGGCTGCCCAACATGGAACAAAATGGTAATAAAATTAAAATAATAATCATAATAATTCACTTCGACGAGCATTTAATCCTATCAGCGTGAGTGGCAGCTGCGACATAGTCTGTTGGTATGAGAGCGACATCATGGCGACAGACTGCCCACCGTCTGCAGTGACTCAGACAGATTGGCTCACAGAAGGAGGTCAATGAAGACCTTAGAATATGTCTACAACTGATTACCACTTAAGACTTCCGCACTGTAATGGTATTGTCCAGTATTGTCAATAATAATAATAATAATAATAATAATAATAATAATAATAATAATAATAATAATAATAATAATAATAATAATAATAATAATAATAATAACTAGAGGACCCTTGTTGCTCTGCGCCATTTGTTATAAATAGGTCAGATAACTCGTCTTGAGATGCCTGTCGTAGTCATAATGTTTCGCCTACCCTTTTCAATGGTTTTACGAACATTTAATAAGAAGCGCGTTATGCTATGCCGCAGTTCTTAGTCAAATTTCATCAATTCTGACGCCATTATGCCGTCTGTTTGGTGAACATCTATCTATATATTAGTTTTTTTTATCCTGCAGTTTTTGCTGTAAAGCTTGGTACTGTGTTGTACAAGGCAATGGTATTTTCAATCACTGTTCTTCTATATGGAACGTTTGTCTTGTCGGATCATAGGTTATCCTTCGACAGGTGTTCCCAGATGATGAGGTCTGTTTGTACGTAGACTTTTTTCTCTTAGCAGCATGTAAGTTATTAGGAACGCCCTGACATCTGCTGGATATATTTGAAAGTTAGTACAGGTTAGAGAATCAAAGAGTATCTAGCAGGGAATGGTATTCTTCGGTTATCAGAGGAAGTGTATACTCCCTGGCTTGACAGGTAGTAATCAAACATAGCTGCATGCAATGACTTTACTAAGGATCAAAATTATATATCAGAATATTAATGAAAGAGTCAGTTGCTTCGCAACCGCTTAGTACATAATGCATTGCGGGTTGGGGTAAGTCTTCGCCTGCAATTATTGGAGTGATCATTTAATGATTTGATTTTATGATTACTTAAAGTTGGCTGAACTTAGAGACCTATCAATGTCTGATGATTCACCGGCAGGTAGTTCCGGAGAGAATAAAACAAAAATGAACCAAATCGGTCCAGTAGAACGGATGGACGAATTTGCCAAAGCTGTCTTTAGTAGACACTATTAATACTGTATATAGATAACAATAATGGTGATGGCTTATCGCCAATTCTTTTCACTTGTATTGTAGAGAAAATTGTAAGAATTTCAATGAAACATTAATAGAACATAAAATTTCGTCAATAACTCTGGCATTTGCAGATGATTTTACTACACTTTCAGAGAGCCTGACAGATGCAACAACACAAATCAATCTCTTGGAAGAAACAGCGAACAAAACAGGTCTCTGTAAAAAGACCTAATTTATTACAAACATTAAATTTTTTAAAAAAGAAATGCTTATCTAAAAGTCGTAAAATAAGGCACTACAATACAGTGGTAAAACCAGAATATCTTTACGCAAGTGAATGACTAGCTTTGAATTATAGTTCAGATAAACTTAAAGTGCGTCACCAAGCAACAATAAAGAAAGTGACACAACGCAATTCTACCGGAAGAACATTTTGACACCAGAGTTACGGATTTTTGCACGTTCTCACAGCTTACAGCGCTATATATTCGCCTGGTGGCAAAACTTGGAACTAATAATTTTTGTGGCATAATTCTTGAGTGCATTGCTTAGTTAGTGTATCTACGAAATTTGAGACTCCTATGATCATTACAACCCGTGCTGTACCGCGCTGACTCCCACAACTTTAATTGAAGACACTCGCTGCTAGAAAGAAGAATCGTGAGAAAAATCTTAGGGCCAATGAAAACAACAGAACAATGGAAAATGAGTTGTAGTAATTAAATATAACAGAAACGATAAGAAAAAGGATATTGCAATATTTGGGCATATCTATAGAATGGATGATAACAGATTTACAAAATAGAGATTCAAGTTCCATGGGAGAAAAAGTCTACAACGGGCAGGATACAAGAGGTCACAAAATATTTAAAAAGAAATAAAATAAGAAAAGAGGAAACTATAGAATTTTTTTTTAAGAATGGAAGGATTGCAAGGAAAAACGAAACGGAAACCCGGTTCAGAATAGTCTGCGGAGAGAACAATAAATCATAGTGCAATGATGAAGGAATACTGGAAAGAACAGAGGAGGATACAACAAAGCTAGTTGTTTTACGTCGCACCGACACAGATAGGTCTTACGGCGACGATGGGACAGGAAAGGGCTAGGAGCGGGAAGGAAGCGGCCGTGGCCTTACTTAAGGTACAGCCCCAGCATTTGTCTGGTGTGAAAATGGGAAACCACGGAAAACCATTTTCAGGGCTGCCGACAGTGGGGTTCGAACCTACTATCTCCCGAATACTGGATACTGGCCGCTGGCCGCACTTAAGCGACTGCAGTTATCGAGCTCGGTGAAACAACAAAGAAGAGTTCGCCGTGCGGTTAGAGGCGCGCAGCTGTGAGCTTGCATCCGGGAGATGGTGGGCTCGAATTCCACTATCGGCAGCCCTGAAGATGGTTTTTCGTGGTTTCCCATTTTCACATCAGGCAAATGCTGGGGATGTACCTTAATTAAGGCCACGGCCGCTTCCTTCCCACTTCTAGGCCTTTCCTGCCCCATTGTTGCCATAAGACCTATCTGTGTAGGTGCGACGTAAAACAAATTATAAATGAACAGGAGACTTTTAAAATTCTTCTGTGTAGCCGCAATTCGAAAGCTTCCAACTTTTTAACTCTCTGATTTTTCAGAGTCCATGCCTGAACAAATTTAGAGTATCATTGCATTACAAATATTTCATTCTCTTGAATGCGATTCTAGATATTTGTATGTACATCTTGCTTTCCATATAGCTCTCACGCGTCAGTAATTGTGTGCAGAAATTACATTTGCTTAGTTCTTGATTACATTTGTTTCAGTTTTAAAGTAGCGGTTTTGTTCTTTATCTTGCTGAAAACCAATAATCCAAACCCCATGGCGCAAATAGCCGCGAAGGGTCTGGCTTACCAAGCGACCGCTGCTCAGCCCGAAGGCTTGCAGGTTACGAGGTGTCGTGTGGTCAGCACAAAAAATCCTCTCGGCCGTTTTTCACGGCGTTCTAGGCCGGGAAAAATCAATAATAATTATTTTAAAGAATGGAAAACATATCGTAATGTACTTGTAACATATCCATTAACTCTTACTCCCATTTCCGTATGTGCTACAGTTCTCCTGAAATTATTATCGGAGACGGTGTAACTGGTACGTGACCGGTGTAACGGTACGCGTTGTAACTCAAGTCAGGTGTGTTCCATAACCCGTCAAGTCAGGTGTTCCATAACCCGAGTAACTTCAATTCGAGATTTTCAAACGGGTTTTAATTTCATGACAGAGAATCGAACGTGGGTTAGTAGAGTGGAAGGCTACTATGTTAAACCTACCTGTACCGTGGGTAGGTAGTACCATTATTTAAATTCTCTCTGTAGCACACTATAAAGGTCAAGATATTTTAACAAAGATGTCTGAATCCTATTGTTTACGTCATCGATTGAAAGTTCCCTTTATAGGCCGATGACCTTCGATGTTAGGCCCCATTAAACAACAAGAAAGTTCCCTTTGTCTTGCTCGAGTGAATTGCACTGAAGTTACTGGGGGAGTGAGACGGAAAGTAATTTTCTGGGGTTTTCTTCACTCTCTCAGTCGATACAACTCGTTAAAGTTTAATGCTGACAGAGTCCGTGCATTATTCCGCCGAGACGGTAGTCTCGAGGGGGCGATTATTACAGAAAGGTCAGGTTCACTGCTCGCATTCCAATGGCAGAGTAAAGCTGCATTCAGATCTAATATTGTGAGCTTTAATTGTGTTCGATTGTATCCCTTTCTCTTCAACAGGAACTTGTGGAAATTACTCTTATCGACTGTTCTGGAGAGCAGTAAAGCTCTGACTAAAGCAGGAGATTGCAATCTTCTGTTCAGGTGCACAACGTTTAGTCTATAACACATTAAAACCAAAAATGTAGGTTCTTAAATAGTAAGACTAAAAAGCAGAAGGCCTCACCGATTTTGATCAATTTTGCAGGGACGATTTATATTGAAAATAAAGAAACACGTGTTTCGGCGTTTTGCCTGACATTCCCTAGTTTTTGAAAAACTCTAGGTCAAAGTTGATGACGGAAAATCATATTTTCAATGCTGTACATCGAAAGATCGTCTAAAACATGTTTGATTTAAATACTATAGGTTCGAAAGTTAATAATATAGAGTTATTAACGTTTTTCTATTTTCAAGCTTTAGCAGAGCGAGGTCGGCGTCAGACTACCAAAACGCTGGCTAATTCTTTATTTTCATTCTTTGTTTTCGGTAACTGATAATATTTCGATAATCAAAATAGTTTTCTTTGCCTTTTTTTCGAGGTAAAACAACGGGAGGTGTGATTAACAATCTTCATGCTTTGCGATATGTCTCTTGTGGAACCCTTCAAATTATGCAATCCATGTCTCATGGATATTGTTATATCGGAGGTATCGTACTGCAACTTTGACCTCGACTTTTTTCAAAACTAGGGAGTGTCCAGCAAAACGCCGAAACACGTGCTCTTTATTTTCAATATAGAACGTTCCTGCAAAATGTTATCAAAATGGGTGAGGCGCAATGTCAGACCCTTCCCTTGTAAGTAGCATTTAATAAGTCTAGCTTCTTGCCTGAATAGTCGGCGTATTGGGTATCGATTGAGAGGGCCCCGGTTCGATTCTCGTCCAGGTTGCAGATTTTTAATCGCGTGTGTTTAATTTCATTAGCTCGAGGGCTGCGTATTTCTTTTCGTCTTAATACACTTCTCTTCAGCTACGTCCGACTCGTTGGCTGAACGGTCAGCGTACTGGTCTTCGGTTCAGAGGGTCCCGGGTTCGATTCCCGGCCGGGTCGGGGATTTTAAACTTAATTGGTTAATTCCAGTGGCACGGGGTCTGGGTGTATGTGTTGTCTTCATCATCATTTCATCCTCATCATGACGCGCAGGTCGCCTACGGGAGTCAAATATAAAGACCTGCACCTGACGAGCCGAACCCGTTCTGGGATATCCCGGCACTAAAAGCCATACGACATTTCATTTCTTCAGCTACGTACAACACATCACACTACCAAATACCACAGAAACACACATTAGTGAATTCATCTCTCCACATACGGTAGGAATCAGGAAGGGCAACCGGCCGTATAATAGGACCGACTTCTCATTAGGTCTCGATCTCAATACATTGGCGTAAAACCAAGAAAAGTAAGAACCTTCAAGTTTTCTCAATTTGACACTGTAGCAAATACGTTACGTTAAAAGTTCCCCGACAAGAACTTGAAGGGAAGGTTTTTACTATTCGCAGTCTATTGTCTGCATGTTAAGCCGGGTTGAGTGGCTCAGATGGTTGAGACGCTGGGCTTCTGATGCCAATTTGGCAAGTTCGATCCTGGCTCAGTCCGGTGGTATTTGAAGTTGCTAAGGTATGTCAGCCTCGTGTAGGTAGATTTACTAGCACATAAAAGAACTGAGGGACTAAATTCCGGCAACTCGGCGTCTCCGAAAACCGTAGAAGTAGTTAGTGGGACGTAAAACCAATAACATTATTATTATCTGCTTTCTAGATGCTGAATCCCGATTTAAATAAGTGTATACGGCAAGGCTGCATTGTGATTGTCTGCAGGCTGCAAGGTCGATCAAAAATAGTTTCTATATTATTAAATTTACGGCACATTTTATTTTAACTAAATGTCTTCCAGAATATTATTTTTGTTTTATAACTTAAATTTGTGAATTGTGTGGGCAGAGATTGTTTATTAGGACAAATTACGCAACAAGACTAACTGGGCATAAATTATGTTTTATTACAAATAGCTTGGTTGTGTAAAGTCGGAACGTATTAAGGATTCGTCGGCAAGCTTCTGAAAATTGGGAAAACAATTAGTTTTAAAAGTGTTCCACGACGAGTTTGATTTATTTCCACACTCAAAAGTGTACGGAAAGTGATGCTTTACGCTTCAGCAGCTGCTTTACGTGTGTTATTATTTAAAATGCGTCTCCGATTGGTTGAACTTCGATTTGCTTAGCAACACATTCTCTAACTGGTTCAAATTTCCTCTCGAGTGTTGATTTTTTAAATTTCTTTCCGTGTTTATAATTTCTTCACAGAGAGATTGTGTAGCCCACGACCGTCTCGATCATGCACTATTTGGGTGCTGACGAGTCAAAATGATTTATAAAAATATTACATTTAAAATAAGTAAATTCACCTTAGTATGAAAAAATATTGCCGGCCCCGTGGTGTAGGGGTAGCGTGCCTGCCTCTTACCGGGAGGCCTCGGGTTCGATTCCCGGCCAGGTTAGGGATTTTACCCTTACCTGAGGGCTGGCTCGAGGTCCACTCAGCCTAAGTGATTAGAATTAAGGAGCTATCTGACGGTGAGATAGCGGCCCCGGTCTAGAAAGCCAAGAATAACGGCCGAGAGGATTCGTTGTGCTGACCACACAACACCTCGTAATCTGCAGGCCTTCGGGATGAGCAGCAGTCGCTTCGTAGGCCAAGGCCCTTCAAGTGGTGTAGTGCCATGGGGTTTGGTTTGGTTTGGTTTTATGAAAAAATATTGTACGCAACAGCCACTACCTTACTCGTTTCTAAGTTACAAACATGTCACTCGTAAGATAAAACATCGCTTTTCCAGGCTCTTTCGTAAGTAACTATTGTGAAATACTATGTATCGACCTTAGCGCTGAAGGAAATCGATTCCTTAACAGCTGAGTTCATCGCAATGTTACCTTTAAAAGAAAAAGAGAAACTAGCACTTTATCTTCTTCCGCCAAGAATCGCAAACGAGCAAAGCCTGTTCTCGGTGTGTTGATCGTTTGAAGTCAGCAGGGTGATGCGTGGTGCACGAGTTCCTTTGTAAGAATGAACCACCCAAACTTGAATAATGTGTTACGTTACGTAAATTCGCAATTCATTTTGCCTAGTTGTAAGAGACCAACGTTATGAACCGCCAAACTATATAGGATTTCAGTCTATTCTTGCGTTATTTATTCTGATTTTTATTGACAGAAGTTCATTTGCATAGTTGGCTGCGATCTAGTTTATGGATGGTGTATTGTCAGATGGATCTCGGCGTAAATGTTGCTTTAAATACGTTGTTTCATTTTCATCTACCAAGGTTACTGTACGAACCCTATCGTTGGTGGTGGTGGTGATTTTTGTTTTAAGAGGAAGTACAACTGGGCAACCATCCTCTATATAACACTAATCAGAGAGAAAAACGGAAGGGGTCCAACACTTCGAAAAATGAAGGTATCGGTCAAAGGAAGACAAGGGCCACGAAGGGCGTGAAAATTAAAGACCCCCTAGCCCTCGCAAACCTAATAGCGTCGGGGTCGGAAAAGAACAAAAGTTGACCAAGGGAGGACGGATACGATAGATGAAAGTGAGGAGCCTGGCACAAATAAGTTGAAGCAATGCCAGGACTCAGCTAAGGGCCCCGTGGTCGCCACCCCACGCTCCAAAATTCAAAGTCCCTGGGGCCCCTTTAGGTCACCTCTTACGACAGGCAGGGGATACCGTGGGTGTTATTCTACCACCCCCTCCCACAGGAGGAGAACCCTATCGTTCAGAAAATTATCATTCTTCTTACATTCTGTAAGATTGTACTTCAGATAGCGAACTAGGTGATATCTTGGTTGTAACTTTACTGTACACCACTCTACGAGGAGAGACATTTCTATCGAAACAGGGAGTTTTTACAAGCGGAGAGATACTCTGGGTTTGTTTACATGGGTCTCAGACTACACAAGACAGACCATAGACAATGAAGTGGGAAGAATTGGTAAGTTTATACTAGGCTGCTACTGCTCCGTACTTCGATTACGAGCTGAGTTAATCGCAGGGTCATGTACCTTCATTGATGTGGAATTAATTAAAACTCTTGCCTTTCAGAATGAACCAAGCACACCTGGACTAGAAATGTATCAGAAAATCATTAAAAATTGCCAATACTGAGAAAACCGATGTTACTAGTACGCAGTAATTAATCCAAGTTGGGATTCACTGCAAAGGGAATTGTACCATACCGGTAAATAATTCCAGAAAGGGTAAATATAGTAAGGAAATTGTATCCCACGTCCGCCTCTGTGGTGTAGTGGTTAGCGTGATTCGTTGCAACCCCCGGAGGTCCGGGTTCGATTCCAGGCTCTGCCACGAAATTTGAAAAGTGGTACGAGGGCTGGAACGGGGTCCACTCAGCCTCGGGAGGTCAACTGAGTAGAGGTGGGTTCGATTCCCACCTCAGCCATCCTGGAAGTGGTTTTCCGTGGTTTCCCAATTCTCCTCCAGGCAAATGCCGGGATGGTCCTTAACGTAAGGCCACGGCCGCTTCCTTCCCTCTTCCTTACCTATCCCATCCAATCTCCCCATCCCTCCACAAGGCCCCTGTTCAGCATAGCAGGTGAAACCACCTGGGCGAGGTACTGGTCATTTTCCCCAGTTGTATCCCCGACACAGAGTCTGAAGCTCCAGAACACTGCCCTTGAGGCGGTAGCGGTGGGATCCCTCGCTGAGTCCGCGGGAGAAACCGAGCCTGGTGGGTAAACATATTAAGAAGAAGAAGAAGAATTGTATCACACTATAATGGAATGTTGAGTATAATACGAAGAGAATATTATGAGAAAATAATGTAAAGTTAGCTGTAATGGTAACAGAACTGTATTAGAAAATGTAAGATCGGCTTTAATACAAAGAGAATTGTATCAGAATATAATGCAAGGTTGACCATAATACAAAGGGAATCATATCAGAATACAATGCAGTGTTGAATGTAATGCAAAGAGAATTGTATCATGAGATTATACAAAGTGAGGTGTAATGCAAAGAGAATAGGACGAGGAAATAATGGAAGTTAGTCCTGCAGCAAATGGACGACAACAACAGTAGAAACAACAACAAAAAACAATACATATTATCTCAGTATGATACATTTCTTATTAATTTCTTCAAATCATGTCCTTAATCCCCTAACGCAGAAGTTCTCAAACTATTATGAGATCGTACCCCTTACTCATGGCTAGAAGTTCAATGTACCCCCACGAAAAAACTTAAATGATAGGTTTAAAAATGGGTACCTGACTAATTATAATTACTTTTTTTTTGGTAGTTGCTTTACGTCGCACCGACACAGATAGGTCTTGTGGCGAAGTTGGGACAGGAAAGGGCTAGGAGTGGGAAGGAAGCGGCCGTGGCCTTAAGGTACAGCCCCAGCATTTGCCTGGTGTGAAAATGGGAAACCACGGAAAACCATTTTCAGGGCTGCCGACAGTGGGGTTCGAACTTACTATCTCCCGAATACTGGATACTGGCCGCACTTAAGAATTATAATTACTAAGGCATTTTAACTAATTATAACCCGTTCTTTTAAATACACATAACAAACAACACGAGATTGTGAAATGGAATACATTTTTAGCACATCATAAGAAATTTAAGAGTTTGTGTCCGTATGAACTATAATACAATAGTAATAAAGTAACATGTTTGTATGAAAGTTTCACAAAACGCTAGATTTTAGCTCGAATATCAAAATAAATTTGCTGCTACAAAAAGGTGGGAAGAGTGGCAGGAGGGTACTCGGAATGAGAAGATAAAGGCTAAGTTAGGAATGAACTCGATGGATGAAGCTGTACGCAGAAACCGTCTTCGGTGGTGGGGTCATGTGAGGTGGATGAAGAAAGATAGTTTACCGAGGAGAATAATGGACTCTAGTATGGAGGGTAAGAGAATCAGAGGGAGACCAAGACGACGATGGTTAGACTCAGTTTCTAACGATTTAAAGATAAGAGGTATAGAACTAAATGAGGCCACAGCACTAGTTGCAAATAGAAGATTGTGGCGATATTTAGTAAATTCACAGACGCTTGCAGACTGAACGCTGAAAGGCATAACGGTCTATAATGATGTATACATGTATCAAAATAATAAACAATGATGAAAAATGTTCCATCTTAATTCTGGAATTCAGAGATTGCAAACCATCAACATTTCAATGGGATGGGTGTACCATCATGGCGTGACACAGTTTTTTGACGTGTTGTAGTCCAAATGAAACTCTCAAGTGAAGCGCGGCTCCCTATATACGTATTTAGCTTTCTTATTTATTTTCATATTTCAATATTTTCCATGAAGGGTGTTCGCGTACGCCATTAAAAGTCTCAGGCGTACCCCTAGGGCAGGGCCTCTCAGGGTGCATGCACTGTGTACGGTGCAAAAGACGACTTCGCTTGGTTGACCAGAGTGCAGACCCCCATTCCTCGATTTGGAGCAATAGCGCTGTCTCTGTATTTCCCCACGCCTGTCTCGCTCGCTCCCCCTGTCTCCCTCTTTCTCACTTGCTCCGTAGCGCTCCAAATCCAAGCCGAGTTGAGCCGAGCTTAGCCGAGCAGCCCAGAGACGAAGCGTTGGTCCGAGCCGAGCCGAGTGGAACCGATGCACTGTGCACAGGAACTCTGCGCCGTCGTTTGCACGCGTGAGATTTTGAGCGTTTGAGAGGCTCTGTCGTATAGAGTAGTAAATGAGTTGCATAACTGAGAGCGATTGGACGGGGACTTAAACAATGTGGTGAGATGGACCGCAGACAATGTATGAATACAAATGGGAAGAAAAGTCATGCTGTGAGTTTCAATAAGGGGTAAAGTCCTCCCAGTGTTAATTATTGTGTTGAAGGGATGATAGTGCCTCATGGGGAACAATGTAAATACCTACGTGTTAATATAATGAATTATCTTCATTGGGGTAGTCATATTAACGAAGTACTCGAAGTTAAGAAAGGGTACAGATCTCTTCACATGGTTATGAGAGTATTTAGGAGTTGTAGTAAGGATGTAAAAGAGAGGGCATATACGTCTCTGATAAGACCGCGGTTAGAGTGTGGGTCCAGTGTATGGCACCCTCACCAGGTCTACTTGATACGAGAACTGGAAAAAAATTCAAAGGAAAGCAACACGATTTATTCTGCGAGTTTTCCAACAAAGGAGTAGTGTTACTAAAATGTTGCAAACTTTAGGCTGGGAAGACTTGGGAGTAAGGAGACGAGATGCTTGATTAAGCGGTATGTTTTTTGCTGTCAGTAGTGAGTTGGCGTAGAATGACATAAGTAAAAGAATGAGCCTGAGTGGAGCTTTTGAAAGTAGAAAAGATCATAATATGAAGATAAAAGTTAGAATTCAAAAGTACAGATTGAGGAAAATATTCATTTATAGGACGACGAGTAAGGGGCTGGAATAAATTATCAAGGAAAATGTTCGATAAATTTCCAAGTTCGTTGAAAAAGCTAGGTAAGCAATTAAAAATAAATGTTCATGTGCGGTAAACAACTGGTAGGAAATCTGCCACCTGGGCGACCGCCCTAAATGCAGTTCATTGATGATTGATTTAATTGATACTGATGTACGAGTATCTAAATGGAATTGACATGGATAAATACGAAGCTGTTTGTTAGTAAAGGCAGCGACCTAAGTCTTGGAATCCGACTTCAAGGGCGTCGTCGCAAGCATTAATCAGCTGGCCGATGTTAGACCATAACCTCCTGATGTACGAAGGAAAGTGGTAACTGAGGGAATATCCACGTCACTCTGCACATAAATACCGTCCTCCTGAACACCAACTGAGGTCCAAGAAGAGCTTCTTCGCTAGATATGAAGCTCTCCAAAAATCCAAGAAATTAATCTTCCCAATAGCTGGAAGGATAAATTGTGCATTTCATATAAACAAGTTAGGAGCACCTCTCTCCGGGAGGAGCTATTCGAGGTGAAGAATTAGATGTGATTCATACGAAAACCAGCTGTTGTATTCATGACGCAACGTTTGTAGAAACTCGAAGGAAATGATTTAATCCAATTAACAGAAATTCAAAGGGGCTGCCTGACCGATGTGGTAAAAGCGTGCTCGGTTCGCCCGGAAGGACGTGGGTTCGAATCCCCGTCAGGAAGTCGTAAAATTTAAGAAACGAGATGTCCACTTCCGGAGGTGCATATGGCCCTGAGGTTCACTCAGCCTACACCAAAAATGAGTACCAGGTTAATTCCTGGAGGCACCACTCTACCCCATCACGTGCCGAGGTTAACAATGGTGGAAGCATTTACCTTCCACTCTTTCAAGGGCCTTCATGACCTGCACGGAGGTGACTTTGCTTTGCTAACTGAAATTCAAATATAATTGTATCAGAAAATAGAACAAAAATTATTATAATGCAAATAAAATTGTATAAAAATGGAATATCAGAAAATAGTGCAGATCTCAAAGTCTCAAATAAAGTGAAGACACAACTCTGCTTAATTTCAAGTAAGGTACCTTTTCTTGAGAGTCAGCTCAGGTATTTCTTATGATTAAAAACTATGAGAGCTTCCTCTACTTGCTGTGCGCTGACTCTTTCTTTAATTGTTGTTGTTCTTCGCGGCAGAGTAGTAGTCGTTACAGACGACTTTCTCAGTCGATTAGTGGTTTAGTGGTTGCAGAAGACAAAAATGAGTAATACAGAATCGGCATTTCTGGACATTATTAAAGATTCCCCTGTAATTTTTGACAAGTCGATGCTACCAGAAGCAAGGAATACAAATTATTCAGTATTCTCAACTATAAGAGAGAGGTATGAAAATGGGTTTGGGATCCTAATAACTCTAGTTTCAATGCTTTCACCCAAAAAGTAATCGGCCAACCAATGCACATTTTCCTCATTAAATATGTACAGAGTTCTGTTATTGTCTGGAAATGAACTTCTGTCTTTTTTTTAATATTCTGGCACCTCTGAATACTGTCAAACACAGCGATTTCTAAAAATCTCCCAAATCGAAAGGTCTGAGTCACCTTCTGACAAACCTCCAATTGTTTGGATCATTCTCTTATGAATGAGACCAAGCTGCACGTTTTAATCATAAGATTCTTGAGGCAGCTTGTACGTGCCGACTCCTAGCTCGGGAATGGAGTGAGATCTTAGAGGTACCTCACGTTTATTTACTGAAAATAGAATTAGCTCATCAAAATATGAAGGAAACTCATTTTGTTCCACTTTATTCATAATACCCAATATTTCACGTCGTCATCCGCTTGCCATAGAATCAACTGTCCATTCCTTTCTCCTTGCACCATTTGAAGAAACCATAAAATACCTAGAATCGGCGTTCGAGACGTAACATGAAGATTCAGAAACAGGGCCTCATTCCGGCATGAAGTAGTACTGAGTGTCAATGTGATCATATCCAGGACCAAGCACATTTTCTGTTCTGCACGAGACTCAGCGAATGATTCACAAATACAAAGACAAATTAGGATCTCTTGGATGCAAATGTAAAGGTTGTTTCGATTGCCTTTACATTTTGGGAATATTGCATTTAACCTGGACACAGAAAGTTGGAGTAACCCAGAGGTCCTCAATATTTCGCTTTTCCAAATACAATAAACTTAAGTGAATATGCGAATTACTAGATCAGTGTGTTCTTTCATATTTCATCGTGTAAATGTATTCATTACAGTATTAAAGTGCTGCAGGTTGTGAGAAAGAGCCTGTATTTTCTCAGCACTTCGCCAAGATCTACAAAATGTGAAGTGAAATAAAATATAGGTTCAATTAAAGCTTGGCGAGTTGAGTTATTCTTTGAGAATACGAATGTTAAATAAGCAAGACTTTCAGTCTGATGAAATCTGGGTGAGTAGAAGACAAGGATACTAAAATATTAATGTTGCAGCCTCCAGAGAGATGAAGAGCAAGATTTCCATAGCAAATGTTAAAGCAAGGAAAATATTTATAATACTGTATAGACGAATAAAATTTGTATTCTGCTGACTATCTGCAGCACCTCATGGCTTAATCCGGTATAAGAATATCAAGATCTTCAATCATTCAACAGGTGTCTACTATCGTCACAATTTATCATTTTCTTGTTATCGCACCTGCAGTGCGTGCACTTGTTATTGGAATTCATGAGAATAGCGCACTAAATAATAATCGTGTGTAGCCTCCGTATAGGCCTGGTGCAGGCTTCTTTCAGTTGACGCCCTACAGGCGAACTGCTCGTCTATGAGGATGGGGTCCTACCTATGATGGTTCTAATCAAGAATACGTCGCACACACGCAGCCCCGAGCCATCGGAATTAACCAATTAAGGTTAAAATCCCCGACCCGACCGGGAATCTAACGCTCGACCGCTTGGACTCGGACAATAGCGCACTGAAACATCTTCAAAAAGTACACCTGAGCGCAGACCGCACTGCCAACAGGCGACATATTGGGAGACTGCTGTCCAAAGAGTTTAAATGCCAAAATAAAACAGTACATTTCTATGCTAAAAGTTTTGTTATTTGTATAAATACTCGTGTAGTTGATAGTTTTATATTTATATCTTACTTCTTCTTATTATTCTTCTGATTTTACGGCCTCATTGGACCATTTCAGTCAATTATTTCTACTGCAATTTGCTTTACGTCTCACCCACACAGATAGGTCTTATGGTGACGATGGGATAGAAAATGCCTACGAGTGGGAAGGAATTGGCCGTGTCCTTAATTAGGGTACAGCCCCAGCATATGCCTGGTGTGAAAATGGGGAAACTACGGATAAACATCTTTACCTTAATTAAAGCCACGGCCGCTTTCCTGCCACTCCTAGCCCTTGCCGCCCTTGAAATGTTTGATTTGCGAAGCGAATTCTTTCGTTTACACAAGCATGTATTCCATGTTAACAGTGCAACACACTTGGACTTACACCAGTGTCATTCAACCGCAGCGATTGTACTAAGTGTGAAAAGAAATCCAAATCGACTTAAACGTTTGAATCTATCAGACGGAAACTGAAGTTGTAAACATAAAACCCGCCTGGTGGCTATGATCGTGCCAAAAGCCTGGATTCACCTTTCTGTAGTGTTTATGAGGAGTGAGGGCATATGACGATGTTGATGGTGGTTCGTCCGTCGGATGGAGACTTTAAGCCTTGAGGAGAATCCTTGGTGTTATTAGACGAAGTAGGCTCTATGCCAACATAGGGTTTCACCCTTTCCCTACCTCCTCATCATCATCATCATCATCTCCTCCTCTTCACATCGAGGCGCAGGTCGCCCTTGGGAGTGAAATAGAAAGACTTCCACCAGGCGAATCGAACTCCCGGCACTAAAACCACACGCTAAATAAATGTAAATTATTCATTATACAAGAATCAGTGTCCTTGTACTCGCTGTCTATTACAGATATATATATTTTGAGAAATGTTTTTTATTTCAGTACACGGTCCGAGTCTTTGGCTGAACGGTCAGTGTTGAGGTCTTCGGTTCATAGGGTCCCGGGATCGATTCCCGACCGGGTCGGGGACTATAATCGCGTCCGATTAATTATTCTGGCTCGGAAACTGGGTGTTTGTGTTTGTTACAACACTCCCCTCTTCATATTCAGACAACTAATCATGCTACCAACCCCCACAAAAACACGTAAGAGTTATTACTATACCTCGGATTTTTAGGTGGTAATAGGTTAGAATGCAAAGTAATGTGGTTTGTAGGAAGTGTGATGCAACCCGTTGTACCATAATGTAGGAAGAGTAGCATAAACTCAAGGATTTCTATAGGCTGTACCCCTAATATCTATGCAAATCTCATAGCATAACCATTGTACAGTGTAGGGTATACTTAACACTGGCTTAAGTGAGTTTGCATTCTAACCTATCAGTACCTAGTAATCCGTACTCTAGCTTATTACATCCCTCCATATAGGGTTAGCGACAGGAAGGACATCCGGCCGTAAAGCAAGGCCAAACCCACATGTGCGACTCAGTCCGTACCCACGGCGCCAAGATGTGGGACAAACTGTGGAAGTAGAGGAAGTATACTCTAGTCTATCAAAAGAATACACGAAGTTTGGATTTACACAGAAACACTTTAAATATCTACCTTGTGAAAGACCTGTTATGAAGTGTCTTCTTATGCTCTGCGATCCCAGTGTTATTAATTAAGTTGAAGAGCAAGGCGATTTTCTTTGCCATCACCTTTTAACGTTCTTCAAAGGACTAAGGAACTCTCGCCCTGACTTCATTTTTAATGAGCATAAAGTAAGCATCTCTAACCTGGGCTTTACCAATAATCCCATCTCAGATGAAGCCTGCGACATAAGATCAGATACACCTGTTACATTCACTGAGCATGAATAACATCGATTTTAGTTCTGCTATATTGGCCAGTGGAAGTCAAAACATGTTTTCCTGGCAAGTCCTAACGTGATGTATGCCTGATCATACATATTTTATATCTGACTAACTGTTGTTTATCCGCAGAATGAGCGGACGTCCTGTATTAGGCAAGACAGTCCTGTTTCTAGGCATTTTGTCCCACTGCCCAATTAAAACCTTTGGGGGCATATAAATGTTCCGCTTTGCAAAACCCGTTTTAAACATTTCTTAGCAGTCAAACTAAGGGTCCCCATACTACGAAAAACGTAAAATTATGCAATTTCCTCGGCCAGTATCCTGTAATCGGGAGATAGTGCGTTCGAGCCCCACTGTCGGCGGCCCTGAAGATGGTTGTCCGTGGTTTCCCATTTTCACACCAGGCAAATGCCGGGGCTGTACCTTAATTAAGGCCACGGCGGCTTTCTTCCAATTCCTAGGCCTTTCCTATCCCATCGTCGCCATAAGACATATCTGTGTCGGTGCGACGTAAAGAAGAAAAAAGCAATTTCCTCTATTGTACCGGAAGTTGAAGGGATAAGGGGCCAGAATATGTTTCAAATTGTGCGTCTTGGATAGATCTATCAAATTAAAAGAACAAAATTAGAAAATCACTTCCGGCCTAAATGCAGTTCCTGAAAGATAGCCTAAAATTGCTGTTTCATTACTCGTTTTCTTTTGTATCCAATTCCTACACAAATTAAATTATTTACATAATTCTTTCTTTAATGTGATCCTCGGTTCATTACCCTCAGTGGTTTTTGATGTTTGAAAAATGTCCACACCCAGTGTAGTTATAAGGGCTTAAAGTGAAACTCTGCAATGATTTACATTAGCGCTTGTAGTGGTACTTAAGTGAAACAATGCATTGACTCACATTAGCGCTCGTAGTGGTAGAAAAAGGTAAGCTACTAATCTAATCGACCAGATAACGTTGATTCAGAAGACATGAGAAAATCATTGTAGGCCTATCGTTGCTTAGCATGGAAAAAAATGTTTGATTTTGAACAGGAATTCGTCAGTTTTCTCATTTGTGCAAATAAAATGTTTGTCCCGTTCGTTGGCTAAATGGTCATGTTCTGAGGTCCTCGAGTTCGATTCCTGACCAGGCCGAGAATTTTAACTACGTACGGTTAATGTCTGTGGCTCGGGGAATGTTTTGTTCGTCTTAATACACTTCTCATCATCTGCATACAATACACGACACTACCAACCACCACAGTTACACGCAATAGTGAATAAGCTACATCCTAGGTTTGTCACCACGAAGGGCATCCAGACGTAAAACTGGGTCAACCCCATACCAGTTGCCGACTCCAATGAAACGGTCAGTAAGCATAATTAATAGCATGCATGTTGTTATATATATTTGATCAAGATTTCATACTAGATAATACTTTGGCTTCCGTTATAAACGATATAGATGTATTGAAACTCTATACTTTGATATATTCATATCCTCTACTTGTTTGTAAAATAGGTTATTAGAGTGTAAAATTCTATTTGTTGTATCACAATCTCAATTTTTATATACCGGCAAAGTGATTTTATACTTGTACAGTACCTACTGTACATACGCAGCGTCGTCAGGTAACTGGTCGGAGCCACCGAGTTATTTCTTAGGAATTACGTTATGTCCGTGTCTGTGATGTAGTGGTTAGTGTGATTAAGTGCCACCCCGGAGGCCTGTGTTCGATTCCCGACTCTGCCACGAAATTTGAAGTGTTATGAGGGCTTGAACGTGGTCCACTCAGCCTCGGGTGGTACCTAGCTCAAGACCACGGCCAATTCCTTCCCTCTTCCTTGCCTGTCCCTTCCAGTCTTCCCATCCTCCACAAGGTCCCCTTTTAGCATAACAGGTGAGGCCACCTGAGCAAGGTACTCATCATCCTCCCCAAGTGTATCCCCGAACAAATGTTTCTCGCTCCAGGACACTGCCCGGGAAAACCCAATCCTGGAGGGTAAAAGGATTAAATAAATAAATAAATAAATAAATAAATAAATAAATAAATAAATAAATAAATAAATAAATAAATAGATAAATAAATAAATCAATACATAAATACACTACCTTTGATTTTACGGAAAATTGTTATTATTATCATCATTAAATTTAGGATATGTTAATTAATCATTCACCCAAGTTTCATTGAAATCTAACTCAAACCGTTCCCTTGTAGGTGGGATAGAGAAGTTAGCTCTGTACTCAGCTGCTTTAGCCCAGAGGACTTATCCTGAAACTAGTTTTTGGTGTAGGCTGAATGAATGAGCAGCCTCAGCTAGGTAGCCTCCGATCTATAAAGGCTAGAGAATCGTGATGCTTGTGTTTATGTACTACTGAAGTATACTACTAAGAGCATGGAGATGATAACATCATGATTCTAGCACTAAAACAAGATAAACTCGATAAGATTTGTTCTTAATTTCCACTTCGATTGAGATATCGTTTTTTATTGAGGGCGAAATAAGGCTCCAGGCTCTGATCACTCTTAACCACTAGTACATAAAGTCTTCACTGTAACTTATAATTTGGGAGGTTTCACAAAAATTAACATCTACAAAATTACCAGTTTTGAAATATTGGTGTATCCTTTCGTTTTAGCACAAGCTGAATTCATTGGCGTAGTCGAAATTTAGCTAAACTTAACATCTGGTGACCTAAAAGGTGGATGAAGTTAAGGGGTTTTAACAAAATTTAACATCTACTGGCGACGGGTTTTTACGAAAGTGAACATCTACACTGCACTCGCTGAAACTTGACATCTATATATTTAAAATGCAAGGCGATTTTTCATATAAGTCGCCAGCAAACCCCCACTGAACCGATTTTTATGAACTGTGATGTGATGTAGCTATTTTATTTTAAATCTAAATCTCAGGAAATTTTGAAGAAGAAGCTTCCATTCAAAATGAGTGACATCGGTGTGTTGCGATATAAGAAGGGACAGGTATCTGTGAAAACAAAATACACAGGGTCCAGTAATGTAGTTGAAATTGAGAATAAGCAGTGCAAAACCATTGATACAGCTGTGAAACTTTCATTCATAAATCACGTTAGTGAAGAAAAAGAATGCTGACATAAAGAAGTTACTGAAGTACTTCGATGTGTCTTCACTTCCTCTTAAAACAGTTATCACCACTATCACCACCACCTTTACAAGAAGCGTTAACATTTAATGAAGACGTGTGCCAGGATTGTCAGAAGAATGGTCAGGATAAAGCAGCGTCTGTGTATTTTGATGAAGAAAATTCATATTAGTTGATAGTTTATCAGTGAAGTGCTCTGTTAATTTTCGGAGTGTGTTATTGACAATATTTTTGTACAATTAGTCGATTATACATCTGAACAAAGACATATAAATGCCTGAGATTTATTATTTTTCTTTCTCTTCACAATATGCTTTAAATGTCTACGGATAGTAGTTTTTTCTAGGAAAACTTCATTAAGAAGTATAGAAACCGATAATAGAAGTGCGTAAATGTTGGCTTTTGTAAAAATGTGTTATTTTCAGTGATAATTTAGAGACAGTATTTAGTTATAAAATATATCAAATATCCACTATCTATTTTATTTATAAGTTATCATTTTCATTAAACTGATGTCATCTGCAAAAATACTGTGTTTCATATGTGAGTTAATTAACAAACATCTCTCCTGAAAATTTATATATTTTTAGATGTCCAGTTTAGTGAAATCCCCCCCGCTCAATTTCATAGGCTGTTTTCCTCTAATAGACATTGTGAGAAATGGCTGAACAGATTCCAGCTATTGGCTCTTTGTTTTACGATCTGAAGATCCTCAGAAAAATAAACGTTCTTATAGAATTGCTGACTTTCCTACGTGTTTTTTTAATAGTTTCAAAGTCTTACGCTATGTAGCATGTGGCAGGTCCCATGCCCATCTTCTACGCATCGTGCGGCAGCTGGTATCATCGCTATTAGCGCGACAGTGGGAGAATTGCCACATTCAAGCAGTGATGATTAGCGTACTCGTAAGACGGTAACGTGAAATCACTACGAGCTATGGCTTGAAGCCTTATTGTTCCGAATTCATGCAGTTACCTTCACTGTAAAAAAGTAATATACATAGCGGTATACTGCCATTTCTGCTACCGAAGGGGGTATCCTACAAAGACTACTATATATATATTGCACCCGTCCACCTCCCGAGTCCCAGACTAGCATTTATCTCAGGGGTGTCGGTTCATTATTTAAATCATCAAATATAAATATAACGACATAATAGAACACGGGGATGAACGGAGCAACTTAAAATTAAAAGGGGGAAGGCTCGATTGTAACTTGAATTTAAGGACTCCATGATAGGACTAGGAAGTGACTGTTACTTTAAAAAGGGCATCATCTAACTACAATAAAAAGATTATGAGAGTGGTTTCCTTTGAAATAATTTGCCAGAAGGAGCGGTTTATTACGCCATTTGACGTATAAAACTTTGATACACGTGGCAACAATATTTGAATTTACACACATGTTACATATATAAATCACTTGCCATACCGCAAGTGGTATCAATATCTTGCTGTGTTGCTTCTGAAATAAAATGACATTTTGGAGGTATAATTTACGGATCGATTCCATTTGAATCGAACCGTCACTCAAAGATATAGCTTCCTTCTATCGGGAGCCCGAGCATAACCCATGTTACGGTCGGCTTCCCGATTTAACTAAGACGATGTACTCCGGCTATATACATTTTTCCGAGACCGGTACTCGGACTGGGTAATGTTTCTCGTGAAGTGCGAAAACTGGATTCCACGGACAGTTCCTATCTTACGATATCCAGCTGATGCCATACCAATGAATTAGCATTTACATTTTATTTACATGTGATCTGAATTATCACCAGTTAGCCTCAGTAGACTACTGACACAGATGAGATAACGAGAAGCGGTGGGAAATACCGTGGCCATGGCCCCCCTCGCATCGCGAGCGAAGTAAACAAACACGCAAGTATGTAACATCGTCCCATACGGAGACCGTACAATAAAGAGGTACCAAATGACTCTAATATTATCATTCTCATTATTCAACATACGAATAGAGGGACGTTGTCACCAAATAATTTAATCCACAAAATTATCATCCTCGAAATTATTATTATTATTATTATTATTATTATTATTATTATTCAACGGTTCCTGGCACTGTCACGTTTGATTAATATCATCATTATTATGCGGGATGCAAACACAAATGGTTATTACTGTTATTATTATTATATCCCTCTCGTGGTTATTATTATTATTAATGAATAGGTGACTCAAGATATTATTATTGTTATTCACGTCACTTAAGAGGTTATTATTATTAATGGACCGGTCACTTCCGCCAAATTATATATTAAGATATCGGTCGCAATTATAATTATTTCACTGATCAACCAACGGCATCATTACTGTTATTATTATGACAATTATTATTAATCTGACCGCGATGATTTAACATCGTCCTAACATTGTTATTATTATCGGTTGCATATTCTCAATTAGATTCCCGTTTAACATCGTTATCAACGCTCAATTAATTAAGGCGGTCCAATCCTTTATCTGCAATATTTATTATTATTATTATCACGACATCATGATTGTCCTCACTCGTTATTACAATGAATACAATATACGACCATTTCTGTGGAATCTGAACTCTCATTATCCTTAGATCCGTTGTATCTCAACGAATAACTGTGCAGTCTATTTATTTCGTACATGCTGTCACGGGTTCGAATTCTACCCGCTGCGTAACTCAGTATTTCTCTGTGACACTGCCCGTACATTTTACACTCATATCAATATCCTAAGTGTCTCTCGTACGGAATTTATTTTCCTCTCTATCTCAATATTCCTCGATTCATTTATTTATTCCTCACAGAATTATCAACTGACTTATTTATTCATTTCGGACATCGTACGACCTTTTATTATCTGACTGCAAATTCTTTCACATTTTCTATCTCATTTGGATCTATGCCTTAGTTCATTCTCCACAAATAATCGTAACATCTTGAAATTATATTTACCAAAATTTGACAATCATGGTCTCGTAATATTAGCACTACATGTTCCGGCTAATGAATCGCAACTTCAAAACGCGACATTTATACGTAAAAAAATATTGGACCGTAATTTAAACCACACGTTCATTAACATGTACGGATTATTAACACCGATCTACATTTTAATATTATTAATCGATCAAATTAAATTATCACGCACTTTAATTCCAAATTAAAACGACCTCCCGTCATTAAATGATTCCCAATAAACTCAACACTTGATCACATAAATTATTATTATCTCCAAATCATATTTAAAAAAAGAAATATCTTTCTTAAAAAAAAAGTTATATTATTTATTTATTATTATTATTAATATTTAAAAAAAATAATAATAATATCGCCTGTAATACGGTAGTCCACTCTTATTATGTTTAACGCATAACCCCTTGTACAAACTCGATTTATTCTGGCACTAAACACTCCAGATATGATTTACTTGGAAATATTATATTAATCGCATCTCACAAATTTAACAACTTCACTTTGAAAATATGACCATATTAATTTCAACAAAACACACTTGGTATGGCGAAGCTGGATTTTCCTTCCATGTCATTAAATGGCTCGTTAAAATGACAAAAACATAAAAGCACATATCGGGTCTTATTTAACTAGCATAATCAAAATCAAATGTAAAGAAAATTATTGACTACAAAGAAATATGAATGCATGCATGACTTAACGTACTAAACTATATATACAAATTTACATCTCCAACAAACTGAATACATAAAAGACCCGATTATTTACATTATTATGATTTACTACTGTCCGTGCTACAAATTTAGGATGGGGTCGTTAAGCGACCCATCTTGTTACGGAAGGTAACCAAGTATGACCAACTTATTCCCATTTTTCCCATCACGATAACATTTCCCAAATATATTTTACAGTTTAGTACTCATCTTAGTTATCGGTATTCCATTGCAGCTTTGCAGACGAGAGGCTTCATCCAGCCCCTCTCTGCGTTTTACTCCTCCATCCTTGATGGCGTAGTTTCACAAAAGATTTCCTGGCACATTATTATTTTACACTCATATCTTGACTACCACAAACCTTTACCATTTACTACGTTAACACTGTATACTTTAATTTGGATACAACAAATTTCTATCCTAGACCCAAGAATTTAATATATTTACACTATTTAATCTTCGTCCACCTACCGCACAATGGACCTGGACACGTACGACGAGGTGTCAACTATTACGCCCGTCGCGATACGCCCGATTTATACGGCATTCTTGACGTTTTCATTACATCGGTTCGGTATAGCTAAGTACAGGCTACTACTTCCTTAAAGTACTGTTCGTCACACAGTCTATTATGTACGTACTTATGGTGATATATTTTATACTACTCTCTTGCAGGGTAATTACTTTACGTCACTGATTATTCATAAATAACAAACACTATCCTACGTTAACTATTTCCAGATTTAACATGTTGCTTGAGCGCGATCACACTTTACAAACACTGGCGGATGCTCGCGCCATTAAATGACTGTACGTCCGTAGAATTCTAAGTTACCGGCGACCAACAGTTCAGCTCCCGATATTCAATACACGTGTGCTGGCGACCGTCAATTCAGCTCCAACGATTCAAGACAAGTGGCTGGCGACCGTCAATTCAGCTCCGTATATATGGATGAAGCCTTTTTCCCGCGGATTTGTTGACGTCATGCCCCTTAGGGAGGGGGTGGATTTTTAATATCGGTACTTGCACTCCGAATTGGAAGTTAAAATTTACATCAAATTAATCCACTCCGCTAGCACATCTGCTGGATAAAATATGAACTCCAGGTGATCACAGATTTAGGAGATATGGATGGATTTCGCTCCTCACATTTCGCGCCTTCGTAAGCGTCCCTGACAACGTGGTCTCCTTTCAGCCAATGAGATTCAAGCTGTCCGGTTTCCAAGAAATCCAGCCTTCAATTTATTTAATTTGCCATTAAGTATTGATTATTTTTCCATGCGTGACATCTAATAAATTCATTACATCCATCCGCGTACTCATATTAATTTATTACTGATTACTTTTGTAGTTACGAAAATATCTCATCCATCATTCCTTAAGATGGTATCACTGAGTCTCCCATCAAATTTTTACTATTGGCCGGCAAGCGGTCACGTGATTTAAATCTCCACCTGCTCGAACTTAGGCTAGCGAACGTACACTCAGCCGCTGTAATTTTCCATGAGGTCATGGAATTTCCGTCCTACCAAAAATATCCCAAGGTCTTACTCATGTGGTGGGTTTTCTTTGTATGACTCTCCCCCTTCCTCTTTCTGACCAAGACTTATTTGTGGACTCTGTATTTCCTTGTACCCCAACTAATGATATTCCCTGCTGTGAAGTAGCTAAAAGTTGTCGGGTTGAGCTAATCCGTCAGGCTCCAGTCTGTCGTCCTTCCTTCGCTCTGATTTCGACATTACCTAAACGAAATATTTTCAAATACACTCCTCTGTATTTCAATAAATGTACCATATTATTTTACCGATCAAATCATGATTGATTATGGGCCTAAGTCACTCGGGTTCAATATATCAAATAACTTGTCCTAACTAACTGACTGATTCATCATCGCCGAGCCAAAACTACTGGATATAAAGAAATGAAATTAAGGGGATACATTTGTAACAGGGTGTAGGTACTCACTAAGGGAGGATTTTTGGATATTCCGGCGCTAAGGGGGTGAAAAGGGGGGTGAATTTTTAAAATGAGGATATCAATATTTCAAAAATTTACAAGTCTACAGACGTAAACATTTGTATTTGGAATCTCCTTTAAAAATAAAGAAACACATATTTTTATTTTTGGAAAATCCCATTGGGGGATGAAGAAAGGGGGAAAAAGGGTTGAACACCTTTTATGAGGAGACTTATATCTCAAAAACTGAAGATGTTACAGACATGAAAATTGGTATTTGGAATCTCCCTTGAAAATTAAAAAAACACGTATTTTTATGTTTTTGAATAATCCGATGAGTAGGGGGTGAACAGGAGTGACAAACGGGGTGAATTTTTAAAAATACTATATCTGCAAATTATCTCAGACACGTAACTTATTACAGATTTGAAAACTGGTATCTGGGATTTCCTATAAAAGTAAAGAAACATAAATACTTTTGTTTTGGAAAATACACTTAAGGGGAACTGAAAAAGGGGGTGAATTTTTAAAATTAGCATATATACAGTATATCTAAAAAATTAACATGTTGCAGACGTAAAAATTGGTATTTGGAATCTCCATTAATAATAAGGAAACACGTATTCCTTGGTTTTCGGAAAATAATCCTTAACGGGGAGGGGTGAAAGAATTGAAAAATCAGTTGAATTATTTGAATTATAATCTATATATAAAAAATAACATGTCCTGACTGACTGACTGACTGACTGACTGACTGACTGACTGACTGACTGACTGACTGACTGACTGACTGACTCATCATCGCCGAGCCAAAACTACTGGACATAAAGAAATTATATTTTGGGGATACATTTATATTAGGGTGTAGGTGCTCTCTAAGGGAGGATTTTTGGATATTCCGTCGCTAAGGGGGTGAAAAGGGGGGTGAATTTTTAAAATCAGGATATCAATATCTCAAAAACTTACAAGTTTACAGACGTAAAAATTGGTATTTGGAATCTCCTTTAAAAATAAAGAATAATTTATTTTTTATTTTTGGAAAATCCCATTGGGACGGATGAGGAAAGGGGGAAAATGGGTTGAACACCTATTATGAAGAGATTTATATCTCAAAAACTGAAGATGTTACAGGCGTGAAAATTGATATTTGGAATCTCCCTTGAAAATAAAGAAACACGTATTTTTGTGTTTTTGGATAATCCGATGAGAAGGGGGTGAACAGGAGTGACAAACGGGGTGAATTTAAAAAAATACTATATCTGCAAATTATCTCAGACACGTAACATATTACAGATTTGAAAACTTGTATCTGGAATATCCTATAAAAGTAAATAAACATATTTTTTTGAAAATACACTTAAGGGGAACTGAAAAAGGGGGCGAATTTTTAAAAATTAGAATATCTACAGAATATCTCAAAAACGTAATATGTTACAGACGTGAAAATTGGTATTTGGAATCTCCATTAATAATAAGGAAACACGTATTCTTTGGTTTTCGGAAAAACCCGTAACGGGGGGAGGGGTGAAAGAATTGAAAATTCAGATGAATTATTTCAATGATAATGTATGTATATAAGCAAAAAATTTAAAAAAATCTAAAGATGTTAAAAATGTAAAAACTGGTATTTGGAATCTCCTTTATACATAAAGAAACACGCATTTGGTGGAGGGGGGAATCAACTTGGCAGGGGGAGGTGAAAACGGAGATGAATTCCTTTTACGAGGATACATATATCTCAAAAACTGAAGATGTTACAGTCGTGATAATTGGTATTTGGAAGCTCTTTTAAAGAAACGGCTTATGTTTGTTTTTTAGAAAATTCACTTGAGTGGGAATTTTTTTTTTTTTTTTGCTAGTTGCTTTACGTCGCACCGACACAGATAGGTCTTATGGCGACGATGGGACTGGAAAGGGCTAGGAGTGGGAAGGAAGCGGCCGTGGCCTTAATTAAGGTACAGCCCCAGGTGTGAAAATGAGAAACCACGGAAAACCATTTTCAGGGCTGCCGACAGTGGGGTTCGAACCTACTACCTCCTGAATACCGGATACTGGCCGCACTTAAGCGACTGCAGCTATCGAGCTCGGTGAGTGGGAAGTGTGAAAGGAAGTAAAAAAAAGAATTTATTTTTCTGGAGAAACTTATATCTCTAAACTGAAGGTTACATATGTAGAAATTGGTATTTGGAATCTCCTTTAAAAATAAAGAAACAGGCATTTTTTGTGGGGGAAAACCAACTTAACGGGCGGAGGTGGAGTGAAAAAGGAGTTGAATTCTTGTCTCGATGATACTTATATCTCAAAAACTGAAGTTGTTACAGACATAAAAATTTGTATTTGGAATGTTCCTTCAAAGTAAAGAAACACATGATCATTTGTGTTTGGAAAATCCACTTAAGGGGGGTGAATTAATTGAAAAATTAGTTGAATTCTTTGTTCGAGGATACTTATAACTCAAAAACTAAAGATGTCACAGACGTGAAACTTAGTATTAGGTATCTTATTTAGAAATAAAGAAACACGCATTTTGTTGGGGGGGGGGATCAATTTGGTGGCAGGGGACAGTGAAAAAGGAGTTTAATTCCCTTTTATGAGGATACATGCACCGGTATCTCAAAACTGAAGATGTTACAGTCGTGATAATTGGCATTTGGAAGCTCCTTTATAAATAAAGAAAAAAATATTTTTGGTTTTCGGAAAATTCACTTAAGGGGGAGGGTAAAAGGAAGTGAAAAATTCAATACTTTTTCTGGAGAAACTTAGATCTCAAAAATTTAAGGTTACACACGTGAAAATTTGTATTTGGAATCTCCTTTGAAAATAAAGAAACATGCACTATTGGGGAGGGGGCAATCAACTTAACGAGTAGGAAGTGTGGGTGGATGGGGGGTAAAGAAGGAGTTGAATTACTTTTATAATGATACTTATATCTCAAAAACTGAAGATGTTACAGACGTGAAAATTAGTATTTGGAATCTCCTTAAAAAATAAAGAAACACGCATTTGTTTTTTCGGAAAATCGACATAAGGGGTGTGGGGTTAAGAATAAGTAAATAAAGAGTTGAAATATGTTTATGAGTATACTTTATCTTAAAAACGCCGGGCGAGTTGGCCGTGCGGTTAGGGGCGCGCAGCTGTGATCTCGTATCCGGGAGATAGTGGTTTCGAATCCCACTGTTGACAGCTCTGAAGATGATTTTCCGTGGTTTCCCATTATCACACCAGGCAAATGCTGGGGCTGTACCTTAATTAAAGCCACGACCACTTCCTTCCCATTCCTAGGCCTTTCCTGTCCCATCGTCGCCATAACATCTAGCTGCTACTGGTGCGAAAGTTGGTATTTTGAATTTCCTTTCAAAATAAAGAAACACGTACTTTTTGTTCTCGGAAGTCCTCTTAAGGCGGGAGAGGGGTGGAAAGAAGTCAAGAAGAAGAATTTGAATTATTCTTATGAGTATACATTTATCTCAAAAACTAAATGTGTTACAGACATACAGACATGAAAACTAGTATAGGAATCTCCTTTAAGAATAATGAAACACGTATTTTTTGTTTTCGGAAAATTCAGTTATGGGGCTGAAAAGAATTGGAAAAGCGGGTGAATTTTTGAAATGAGTACCTGTATATCTACATTATATGTCAAAAACTTAACATGTTAGAGACAAGAAAATTGGTATTTGGAAAGTCCTTTAAAAATACAGGAACATGTAGCTTTTTATTTTTGGAGAAGGCACTTAACCGGGGGTGAGAAGAAGTGAAAAATAGTTTAATTATTTTATATGAGGATACTTATATCTTAAAAACTGAAGATGTAACAGACGTGAAAATTGGTATTTGGAATCTCCTTTAAAAATAAAGAAGCCTGTAGTTTTGTTTTCGGAAAATATACTTAGATGGGGGTAGGAGTGGGGGAAGCACTGATCAAGGGGTTGAATTTTTTTTGTCGGGGATACTTATTTATATCTCAAAAGCTGAAGACGTTACAGATGTGGGAATAGGTATTTAGAATCTCCTTTAAAAATAAACAGCATGTATTTATTTTTTCGATCTGAGAGAAGACTGTTTCTCACATGTACAGTTCTATGTCGCATGGTCGATTTAGCCCAAAAAGGTAACAGCACAAACATGGTTTACAAAGAATTTCTGGGGCAAATGAATTCAATTTTTGGAATTTAGGAATTTTCAGATGATGTGTTAGTACAATGCCGAGGAACGATTACTTTGATCAAATTACGAAATCCACGCGAGCGAAGCCGCGGGTAATTGCTAGTCTATATATATAAAATAACTTGTCCTAACTAACTGACTGATTCGTCATCGCCTAGCCAAAACTACTGGACATAAAGAAATGAAATTAATGGGATATATTTGTATTAGGATGTAAGTGCCCACTAAGGGAGAATTTTTGGATATTCCGGCGCTAAGTGGGTGAAAAGGGGGGTGAATTTTTAAAATGAGGATGACTCAAAAACTTAAACGTTTACAGACGTAAAAATTGGTATTTGGAATCTCCTTCGAAAATAAAGAAACACGTATTTTTGTGTTCTTGGATAATCCGATGAGTAGGGGGTGAACAGGAGTGACAAACGGGTTGAATTTTATAAGACTATATCTGCAAATTATCTCAGACACGTAACATATTACAAATTTGAAAACTGGTATTTGGAATCTCCTTTAAAAATACGGAAACACGTATTCTTTTGTTTTCGGAAAAACACTTAACGGGGGGAGGGGTTAAAAAATTAAAAAATTAGTTGAATTATTCGTATATATATATATATATATATATACCAAATAATCTAAAGATGTTATAAACGTGAAAACTGGTATTTGGAATATTCTTTAAAATAAAAGAAACACGTATTTTGGGGGTAATCAACTTGGCAGGAGGGGGGGGGGTGAAAACGGAGATGAATTCCTTTTACGAGGATACATATATCTCAAAAACTGAAGATGTTACAGTCGTGATAATTCTTATTTGGAAGCTCTTTTAAAGAAACGGGTACTGTTTATTTTTGGGAAATTCACTTAAGTGGGGAGTGTGGAAGGAAGTGAAAAAATTGAATTATTTTTCTGGAGAAACTTATATCTCAAAACTGAAGGTTACAGACGTGTAAGTTGGTATTTGGAATCACCTTGAAAAATAAACAAAGACACATTTTTCTGGGTGGGCTGAAACCAACTTAACGGGCGGGGGTGGAGTAGAAAAGGAGTTGAATCCTTTTCATGAAGATGTTACAGACATGAACATTTGTATTTGGAATTTTCTTTCAAAGTAAGGAAACACGTAATCTTTTGTCCTTGGAAAATCCACTTAAAGGGGGTGAATTAATTGAAAAATTAGTTGAATTCTTTGTATGAGGATACTTATATCTAAAAAACTGAAGATGTTAGAGGCATGAACATTTGTATTTGGAATCTTCTTTCAAAGTAAAGAACTACGTGATTTTTGTCTTCGGAAAATCCAATTAAGGGGGGTAAATGAATAGAAAAATTACTTGAATTCTTTGTATGAGGATACTTATATCTCAAAAACTAAAGATGTTAAAGACTTGAAAATTGGTATTTGGAATCTCCTTTAAAAATAGAGAAACACGCATTTGTTTTTTCGGAAAATCAACGTAAGTGGTGTGGGGTTGAAAAGAAGTAAATAAGGAGTTGAAATATGTTTATGAGGATACTTTATCTTAAAAACTGAAGCTGTTACAGGCGTGAAAGTTGATATTTTGAATTTCCTTTCAAAATAAAGAAACATGTATTTTTCGGTTTTGGAAAGTCCACTTAAGGAGGGAGAGGGGTAGAAAGAAGTGACGAAGAAGAAGTTGAATTATTTTTATGAGTATACATTTATCTCAAAAACTCAAGGTGTTACAGACGTAGATACATGAAAACTGGTATTTGGAATCTCCTTTATAAATAATGAAACACGTATTTTTTGTGTTTTTGGAAAATCCAGTTAAGGACAGTTAAGGATTTTCGAGGAATTGGAAAAGTCGGTGAATTTTTAAAATGAGTACCGGTATATCTACATTATATGTCAAAAACTTAACATGTTAGAGACAAGAAACTTGGTGTTTGGAAAGTCCTTTAAAAATACAGTAACCTGTACCTTTTTCTTTTCGGAGGAGGCACGTAATGAGGAGGGAGGTGAAAAGAATTAAAAAATAGTTGAATTATTTTTATGAGGATACTTATATCTTTAAAACTGAAGATGTTACAGACGTGAAGATTGTTATTTGGAATTTCCTTTAAAAATAAAGAAACATGTAATTTTGTTTCCGGAAAATACACTTAAATGGGGGTGGGGTGTGGGTGAGGGTGGGGGTGGGGAAGGACTGATCAAGGGGTTGAATTCTTTTTATGGGGTTACTTATATATATATCTCAAAAACTGAAGATGTTACAGATGTGGGTATAGGTACTTTGTATTTGGAATCTCCTTTGAAAATAAAGAAATATGTATCTATTTTTCGACTTGAGATAAGACTTTCTCACATGTACAGATCTATGTCGCATGGTTGTCTTAGCCCCAAAAGGTAATACCACAAACATGGTTTACAAATAATTTCTGGGGTAAATGAAACTCAATTTTTGGGTGAGTTTTTCTACTTTAGGAATTTTCAGATAATGTCTTAGTACAATGCCGAGGAACGTTTACTTCGATCAAATTACGAAATCCACTCGAGCGAAGCCGCGCGTAATTGCTAGTCTGAGATAAACTAAGTACATAGAGCCTGAAAGGAAACAACTAGATTGTAAGACCGACGGCAGTTCCACGTAGGTACCTTGGAAGGACGATTTTCTTTTTCTATTTATTTTCAGCATTTGCTGCACAAGCTATTTGTATGACAGTAAAAATGAAAACCTACAACCTGTTTTCCAGTCATTGACCGGGTCAGGGATGTAATGAATGAATCATATATTGGCTATTAGTACGATGGGGTCGCCACTCCCAAAGTGATTTATTAATGACTGATATATGCTACGAAATGAGAATGGAGAGTGTTGCTGGAATGAAAGGTGACAGAGAAAACCGGAGTAGCCGGAGAAAAACCTGTCCCGCCTGCGCTTTGTCCAGCACAAATCTCACATGGAGTGACCGTTATTTGAACCACGGTATCCAGATGTGATAAACCGATACGCTGCCGTATGAGCCGCGGAGGCTTGGTATGACAGTAATACTAAACAATAAAGCAATGCTACAACTGATGGTAATAATAATAATAATAATAATAATAATAATAATAATAATAATAATAATAATAATAATAATAATAATAATAATAATAATAATAATAATTTGAAACGCAATCGTTCTGAAACTCATCCTATTAGTTATTTATGACCGAGCTACAACAATATTACTCAATCGCGCATGCATATCTTACCCACTCCACAAATCACTTTGATAAATCATGCAGGTGCTTTCGGCAGTCCATCTTCAATTGCTTATGTGAAGTCCATAATGTATGATGTGGTGGCAGTGTTTGTGAAAGAGCGATTGTAGTTAGAAGTATGGTTTAAGGTTATGGTAGGAGAGAAATCGGATCTAGTGTCATGGTGATGATTTGATGAGAGTTTTTTTCTATCGGTTAAACATCGCACGCGCACAAAGACAATTTGGTCGATTGAGAGGAATTTAAAGTGAGAAGAAAGGTAATTTGGTTTATGTGAAGCAAGTATTCTAAGAAGTGAAGTTTACGACGGTCCTCCACTCAAAGCTATCACGGTTATCTATAATATGGTGATACATGAGTGCCATAAAGTAGGTTAAAAATAAATCAAATTTACGTCTACAAGATTAATCTGAAATAAACTTGGAGATTTTAGGAAATGATCAAGGCTAGTTATGTCTTAAAATGTACAACTGTTTCCCTACAAACTGTTTTCGAGGAAAGTATCTTGTGTCTTGCATTTGAATCTGACTATTTCAAAATCAGACCGATCAGTCGTACGTTTCTTTGTGTCGACACTAAGATCTCAGATATCCAATAAAATAATGTCGTGTGCGATTCTTGGTCAAACGAATAGTACTTAAGTTATGAAGTGATAAAATACTACCCTATGAGTATTTTAAGATGTTATTTATTGGGACTATGCGTATCTCTCTTGAGAACAAGAAGTTTCATAAAGAACTTCATGTAAAAATATTTTATTAACTGTTTCAATTCTCAAAATGTATAGAAAGCACACTTGAACTAACCACTTTCTTAATAGGTAGTCTAAAATGTAACGCACGCTTTCTTTTGTTTACTTAACCCTCAAACACACGCGTATGGGGTGGAATCCACCCCAGGTCATTTTATTTCGTAGTGAAATGTACAAATAACTTTCCTGTGCTCTCCCCGCTCTTGTACTTTTCTGGCTGGATCCTCGCAGAAAGAGTCATTCTTACATAATCTATCTTAAAATCTCCAATTAATACAGTAATTTATACTTTACAATATAATGATATATGGGGTGGAAAGCACCCCCACGCGTGTGTCTGCGTCCTAAGATCTGGCGCGTGTGCTTGAGGGTTAATGGAGATTAACAGAGCGAGCAGGTATTCAAGGGACCGCTTGATATACCATTATGAAAATTACAAGTAGGCTACATTTCCATTTCAGACACCAGTGCGATAAAAGAATGCATAGGCCTACTAAAGGCTTACAATGAAAAAAAAAGTGTAAAATGCAAAAGGTGAATTTTACAAAGTTTGATATGGAAATTTCAGAACAAAATAGTTTTTAAATTCCATCGTCCACCTTTCTTTTGCAGATTAATATTTTGAAAATTTTTAATGGAAGCACTGAATAACAATTGCGACGCGAATATCACTAATTTCTCATGCCTTAGAATCCTTGACAACCGAAACTAGCCATAATGTCCTAGGTCTGTCCATGGACGATTTCGTTATTCTTCTAGGTGAAAAATCCCCTCTTTTCGCCTCAACTGATTTCTCATTGCCGTGCGGTTAGGGGCGCGCGGTTGTGAGCTTGCATCCGGGAGATAGTGTGTTCGAATCCTGTTGGCAGCCCTGAAGATAGTTTTCCATGGTTTCCCATTTTCACACCAGACAAATGATGGTGCTGTACCTTAATTATGGCCACGGCCACTTCCTTCCCACTCCTAGGCCTTTCCTATCCCATCGTTGCCATAAGAATTATCTGTGTCGGTGCGACGTAAAGCCACTAGCAATATTATTATTATTATTATTATTATTATTATTATTATTATTATTATTATAACTGTGTTAGTCTATTATTACTATTATGAAAATAAAAGTTAATCGCCCCACTCATACTTCGCAGCTCCTAATCTGTCAGAAAACACTAAAGAAAGTAGTGAACTGTCAACAGTTCCTAATTATTATTAATCTTATAATTGCGGACATGTCTCCGAAATTACCGATAATTGTTTTACGTAGCACCGACACAAATAGGTCTTACGGCGACGAACGGAGGGAAAAGGGATATAAGTGGGAAGGAAGCGTTCGAGGCCTTAATAAAGGTACTGTACCAGCATGCTCCTGGTGTGAAAATGGGAAACCACGGAACACCATCTTCTCGGCTGCCGATAATGGAATTCGAACCCACTATCTCCAGAATGCAAGCTCACAGCTGCGCTCCCCTAACCGCACGACCAACTTGCTCTAAGATCTAATGCGGTCTGAGTGGCTCGGACGATAGAGCGCTGGCCTTCTGATCCCACCTTGGCAGGTTCGATGGCGGCTCAGTTCGGTGGTATTTGAAGGTGCCCAAGTACGCCAGTCTCGTATCTGTAGATTTACTTGCATTAAAGAAATACTGCGGTAAAAAATTCTGCCACCTCAGCGTCTCCGAAAACCGTGAAATTAATTTAGTGGAACGTAAAGACATTATTATTATTATTATTATTATTATTATTATTATTATTAGTAGTAGTAGTAGTAGTAGTAGTAGTAGTAGTAGTAGTAGTAGTAGTAGTAGTAGTAGTAGTAGTAGTAGTAGTAGTAGTAGTAGTAGTAGTAGTAGTAGTAGTAGTAGTAGTAGTAGTAGTAGTAGTAGTAGTAGTAGTAGTAGTAGTAGTAGTAGTAGTAGTAGTAGTAGTAGTAGTAGTAGTAGTAGTAGTAGTAGTAGTAGTAGTAGTAGTAGTAGTAGTAGTAGTAGTAGTAGTAGTAGTAGTAGTAGTAGTAGTAGTAGTAGTAGTAGTAGTAGTAGTAGTAGTAGTAGTAGTAGTAGTAGTAGTAGTAGTAGTAGTAGTAGTAGTAGTAGTAGTAGTAGTAGTAGTAGTAGTAGTAGTAGTAGTAGTAGTAGTAGTAGTAGTAGTAGTAGTAGTAGTAGTAGTAGTAGTAGTAGTAGTAGTAGTAGTAGTAGTAGTAGTAGTAGTAGTAGTAGTAGTAGTAGTAGTAGTAGTAGTAGTAGTAGTAGTAGTACGGAAGTTTTAATTAAACGGGTCAATTACAGTCACCATTTTACCTATCGGCACTTATCTTTCAGTAATAAGCCTCTGTGGTGTAATGGTTAGTGTGATTAGCAGCCACCCCCCGGAAATCCAGGTTCGATTTCCGGCTCTACCGCGAAATTCGAAAAGTGGTACGAGGGCTGGAACGGGGTCCCATCAGCCTCGGGAGGTCAAATGAGTAGAGGTGGGTTCGATTCCCACGTCAGCCATCCTGGAAGTGGTTTCCTGTAGTTTCCCACTTCTTCTCCAGGCAAATGCCGGGATGGTACCTAACTTAAGGCCACGGCCGCTTCCTTCCCTCTTTCTTGTCTATCAGTTCCCATCGCCACGCTAGGCCCCTGTTCAGCATAGCAGGTGAGGCCGCCTAGGCGAGGTACTGGTCATTCTCCCCAGTTGTATTCCCCACCCAATATCTCACGCTCCAGGACACTGCCCTTGAGGCGGTAGAGGTGAGATCCTTCGCTGAGTGCGAGGGAAAACCAACCCTGGAAGGTAAACAGATTAAGAAGAATAACCCTTCTATTACAAATACCCAGCGGCAACTCCACAGTAGCTATTTTTCCTTCGAGCAATGCTCATGCATGGATGCAACTACGGTTTTTTTGACATTTGTCTCATTAATAACAATCTCAAAGAATACTTATAGCCTTTTGTTTCAATGTCCCCCGTCCTTTCATTGTCCTGAAAATTTTATGAATAAGCATAGACAACTCGCATTGTCTATTGTCAGAAATTCATCGTAGACTGTCGCAATAACAGCACAGAAATATTGCGCCAATTTTGCATGTACTCATTAACTATTTCCTTTCATTTTGTCAGCTTGGATCACTGAGTAATGCCACTGGCGTCTTATAAATCACACACAACTACACAACACTTGATTCGCATGTATGTGCTAGTACGGGTCTTCGACGTCACTGTAAGGATTCTGTGTACTTTTCACACAGAGTACCCTAGATCGGTTTCCGAGTACAGCTAGTGGCCTGGCTCGTGAGTCAACCTCCCCTACTTGCCAAGCCTTTAGGGGAAGTATACAACAACATGTGTTGGCCTGCGATAAGAAACAGGTCCAACAAGCCCTATACTCTACTACTGTACTACCACTACCCGTGCACAGAATGACATTACTGACGTATCCTGCTACGGCCGTTCAAAACACACTAGGCCCTGAAATGTTGGGCTCAGTTATGAGAAAATTAATAAGACAAGGGAAAAAGTACATAGCATATATTGTGAGATGTATTTTTCTTTGCCGACTAGCAAAATATCTGCACGTATACCCCTAACACCCTGCTTGTATAAAGAAGTTGCCCAGGGCATTGTTTCTCACGTATTGCTGATTGTGAAGCACGTATTACCTACCATCTACACACTTGTCATGAGTCCCATTAGAAAACCACAGAAACATATATGTAGGATAGCTGAGAGAAGAAATCGAACCAAGTTCTCAACTCTGTTGTCCTAATAAGCTGCACTCTGCTCCAACTCTCATACTAGAATTTAAACCCTTCATGACAAATAAGAGATTAAGAACTTGGCCAGCTTACATGGAATTAAGTACTCCTACAACTAGCCACGGTGATAGCTTGCCATAATCCGCTGTGGGGGAAAAGGGAAACGTTTGTTTTCCAACTTCGCTAATGCTGCAAATCATGTGACCAAAGTGCCATCACGTAATGGTTGTTATGAACGAGTCTAGAAACTGTAACAGGTTTTACCATATCTTTACCAATAATCCAAGTCTCTATTTAGACAGAGCAAACTGACAGTTTTACGATACATTTTTATACATATGTTTTACGTCGCACCAAAGAGCCTCCGTGGCTCAGGCGGCAGCGCACCGGCCTCTCACCACTGGGTTCTGTGGTTCAAATCCCGGTCACTCCATGTGAGATTTGTGCTGGACAAAGCGGAGGCGGGACAGGTTTTTCTCCGGGTACTCCGGTTTTCCCTGTCATATTTCATTCCATCAACACTCTCCAATATCATTTCATTTCATCAGTCATTCATTAATCATCGCCCCAGAGGAGTGCGACAGGCTTCGCCACTAGATGGGGGCTTCATTCATTCCATTCCTGACCCGGACAAATGACTGGAAACAGGCTGTCGCACCAACACAGGTACATCTAATGGCGACGATGGGATAGAAAAGTTCTAGTACTGGGAAGAAGCATCCGTAGCTCTCGTTGAGGTACATCCCTAGCATTCGCCTGGCGTGAAGATGGGAAACCAAGGAAAACTATCTTCAGGACTGCCGACAGTGGGGTTTGAAGCCACTATCTCTCGACAAGCCTTTTGGTGCTCGACAATGGACTTTTGGACTTTTTGAAATTCTGAAAGCCGCTCTATTCTCTCGAATACACTTTCGATCATTTTAAAGCCATTCAATGTCCATACGTCGGGTCAAAGGCCTATTACGAAGGAAAGTCATTTTTCGCACTTCCTTGCATCACGATTTTCTCGAATGTTTACCATTTGATCATTTTGCCGCATACGTGTAGAAAGCACTGAGACGAATCGAACGACACGCTGGAGTACAGAGACAGTACTCGAAACTGTCCGAAGCGCGGAACGACGATTTTGTTGCCTCAAAAAGAAAACACTATCGCATCACCCGATAGCGTGGTATCATAGCAGAATTTTGTTGATAGATGCACTGGTCCTCATCCATCACTACTGATCTGCATTTAGGGCAGTCTCCCAGGTGGCAGATTCCTTATGTGTTGTTTCCCAGCCATTTCTTAAAAGATTTCAAATAAATTGGAAATGTATTGAACATCTCCCTTGGTAAGTTATTCCAATCCCTAACTCCCCTTCCTATAAACGAATATTTGCCCCAATTTGTCCTTTGTCGCTTTAAAATGCGATATACTGAACACTATCATCGTAAGCGCAGTCAAGATATTGAAAATCCACAACCATTTTCCAGTCATTCGACGGGGTCAGGAATGGAATGAATGAAGCCTCCGTCTAGCGGCGAGGATAGGAATTATGCAGGCTGCTGAAGCCTGTCGCACTTCTCTGGAGGAATGATTAATGACTGACAGATGAACTGATACCGGAGATTATTGCTGGAATGGAGGATGACACGGAAAACGGGAATACCCGGAGAAAAACCTGTCCTGTTTCCGCTTTGTCCAGCAAAAATCTCACATGGAGCGCCGGGATTTGAACCACGAAACCCAGCGGTGAGAGGACGGCGCAGTGCCGCCTGAGCCACGTAGACTCAAAGTCAAGTTATTATTTATCTTTAAAGAGTCTCAGATTTTTTTAAACGCTCACCGGCCCAAGAACAATTCCGAAACTATAGATATGTTCTACGTCATTAGCAAATCCATTTCCTTACGGGCCATGAAGGTCTTTGGACAAGTGGAAGAGTAAGTCTTTCACAGTTCATAACTACGTCAATAAGCCGAATAAAGCGTTACCTCATTGTCCGTCCACCTTTCCTCCGAGGAATTACTCAGGTAGTCATTTCTGATGTAACCCCAGGACTATGTGTCTCTTTAGAAGTGAAAATCTTATTTTTTTAATTTGTCGAATTTCTGATGATGAAATGAACCCACGTCCTTCTGGAAGAACCGAACACCCCTTTACTGTCGCGGTAGGAATCCACGTTTTGATAGAAATCAGGGTCTTGAAATTTTCATTCATGGGAATATTTTTAACGTGCTTAAAACCAATGACACCGACTTTTCGCTCAACAGAAAATAATTAATCACCAACCTCCTTCGCAGAAGACTACTACAGTGTTGGCTGTGGTAACACTGCATCGGGTTAGCATAGAGGGCTATGTTTATTCATCTCACTCATCGCATATGCGTTAATGTGAGTTATAATAAGCAGAAATGATTATAAAATTGAGTATTTTAATGAGTGTCAATTGTAAAGGCAGAAGTAGGATTACTGCAGGGGAGTTACTATATTTTATAAACAAACAGTGTTAAATATGTTGAACTGCCAAACCACACTGATTAAAGTGATTACCTCTGGATAATAACTAAAGGGAACAGCTGTTAAATGATTTCATTTATCCTTCAATCTGGTGTCACTTCATAGATCAAAGTAATAATTATAGATATTTTGTAACGTGTGATCCCCTTCCTTTAAATATAGAAAGGCAGTGATTCGAACTCCTTGGAATCTGGTTTCCACACTCAAGATGTCCTGGGCACCTCGTTTTACCAATCGAACTGACCATGAAGAATTTATAATTCCATGTTGTGTGCCCGATAGAAATTATGGTGGCACCTACTGGTATCAAACCCACCTGCTCGCTAGCTAGCGAGAGTGACCTGACGAGTAGAAGCTGAGTATGATACTTGCGCCTTTACCTCATGTGTGATATTTTCTTGCAGCGACTTTTCCAAATTCGTTCATCTGGTGTTTTCTAACATGACTCCGTGCCGCCTTATATTGTGTGATAAGGCCTTCTATTATAGGGCAGTTACGCACCATTAATAGTTTTGGTACATTGAAACAGTTACGGGAATTTCTATGTGTTTTACCTTTGAAATGCCCTTAATTTCTCATTTGTTATTGTTTTCTAAATGCATGTGTTGGTCGGTCGCACAGTAGTATGGGATTAGCCCTTACAAACTGGGCACTTTCGCCGGAATATTATCATTACTTTGGGAAGTTCCTTTCCTCCCTTCTCCTTGTACACAAATATTTAGCGTGGGATATTCTCTCTGTCTCTCTCTCTAATCCTGACCTCATGTAGGAGGTATAGTATAGTGGTCACTGTGGTATCATCGTTTTTCTCCATGATTCCCTGTCATTGACTTGCTTTATTAGATCATCATTGTGTGGAATTAAATCATGATTATTTGGGGATCGTCCACTGCAGAGTAGATTTCTTCTTCAGTGACAGATTAGTCTGAAATGGTGCAAATTAGATTATTAGATATTAGATTGTTCATGCTAGTTTTAAGGAAATGTAAGTAATTTCTTTCTGTTCTTATTCATGCTTCGTTCTTTATTGATTTATATTTATTTTCCTTTACCTTTCGTTGTTGAAAATTTATTTTTGAAGAATTCCCTATTGTGTAAACTATTTAGCATCCCGCTCAGACCTAAGGCCCACGCCTTCTTTTCTGAAAGAGAGAGATCCCGCGCGAAATACCACTCATTCACACATTCATCATATCTCAAGTATCGTCGAACCAATGAGTGTGAAATGTGACACAGAGGTTTCTCTTACGACATAAATTAAAGATATGAGACCTTTCTGAGAAAGGTAAGAGGTAAAAATAACGAAAAACAGGTAATATTTCTTAGCAGTAGATAGCAATCTACCACCCCAAACCACAATTAAAATACAGTATAAGGTGAAACCCCCTAGATATCAGAGTGAGTTACCTAAGATGGATGTGTTTCTGTGTTGTGTTTGATTCATAAGTCCATAGACTGGTTTGATGCAGCTTTCCATGCCACCCTATCCTGTGCTAACCTTTTCATTTCGTTGCATTCTACATCTGCTCTAATCTGCTTGTTGTATTCATACCTTGGTCTACCCCTACGGTTCTTATCACCTAAACTTCCTTCAAAAACCAACTGAACAAGTCCTGGGTGTCTTAAGATGTGTCCTATCATTCTATCTCTTCTTCTCGTTAAATTTAGCCGAATCGATCTCCTCTCACCAATTCGATTCAGTATCTCTTCATTCGTGATTCTATCTATCCATCTCACCTTCAGCATTCTTCTCTAACACCACATTTCAAAAGCTTCTATTCTCTTTCTTTCTGAGCTAGTTATCGTCCATGTTTCACTTCCATACAATGCCACGCTCCACACGAAAGTCTTCAAAAACATCTTTCTAATTCCGATATCAATGTTTGAAGTGAGCAAATTTCTTTTCTTAAGAAAGCTCTTCCTTCCTTGTGCTAGTCTGCATTTTATGTCCTCCTTACTTCTGCCATCGTTAGTTATTTTACTACCCAAGTAACAATATTCATCTACTTCCTTTAAGACTTCATTTCCTAATCTAATGTTTCCTACATCACCTGCCTTCGTTCGACTGCACTCCGCAGGGATATTTGCCACAACTTCCCAAGTTTCCTTCCTGAAGAAAAATTCTGAAGATTTCGTCAATAATATTCAATAACAAAAGAGAGGAGCTCGATCCATTAAAATGCTTCCCTTGAGCTATTGATCCCGTGGAAGTGTTACACACACCGTCCCACAGGCCCTGCTCTGAAGGGTGTATATAAATCTTCTCTCCGTTCAGCGCGATTGATCTGGAGTTACGGCTTTCCTCGCCGACACGATATATTGAGTGATGTTGAGAGCCTCCTCTCAACTTAACATCGACCTTACTTCAGTGCAGTGTGTTCATAAACAGATTCTACATAGTCTTTGTAAAAACATAAATTCGCTTTTACCAAAATATAGAATTCAGCTAACTTCGACAGTGACATGTATTGGCGGAAACATGATGAATGACAAAGAAATGTGGAGCAAATTCTTCATTTTTGGGAAAATTCCACCAGGTAACTATCCCCTCTTCACTATAAATAGAATAGAGAAAGGAAGAGATGCGATATTTTAATGAATGAGGGGATCTTCAAGTGCAACGGAAGAGCCAACAAGGGTATGAAAATAAAAGACATTGACTAATAACGTCCAGGTCAGAAGAAAACAAGAGATACAAAATATGAAGGTGAGAAGTTTGCCACAAGAAAATCGACTAATAAAAAACTTAGATACGGACCCCGCGGTTGTTAGCCTGACCTTCAATTATTATTATTATTATTATTATTATTATTATTATTATTATTATTATTATTATTATTATTATTATTATTATTATTATTATTATTATTATTATTATTATACAATTTACTTTACGTAGCACCGACACAGGTCGGTCTTATGGCGCCGATGGGATAGGAAAAGCCTAGGAGTGGGAAGGAAGCTACCGTGGCCTTTATTAAGGAAACCACGAAAAAACATCTTCAGGGCTGCCGACAGTGGGGCTCGAACCCGCACTTCAAAGTTTAGAGCCTGTTGGGATTACTACGGCTATTTACCTTTCACCGCAGGTGAATGCTATGGATGTTCTCCACCATTCCCGCCAGCAGGAGGGAGAAATAAGGGAAAGAACTTAAGAAGGGAAGTAAGAATTGTAGGTATTTAGATATCTATTCGACTACTCTTCACCGTGATGGTTGTCTGAATTTTGAAATACCAAAGGTGTTTATTAATTATCCGATAACTATTAAATGGGTCTCTTGCATTCACGCTCGCTTGAGTGCTCCTGGTCGTGAAAATTCAACAAAACATTTGCACTTTAATTATTCCCTTCTTTGAATATAAGCTTTCCTGAATTAAAATGATGTTTACATGTTCCAGCAACCAAATTGTATGTTAAATTTCTATTTAAATATGACTGTACCACCACCACTCTCCCTCAGACGGCAGCTAACATTTCTGTCCCGAAAGTGAGAATTTTTAATTTTTAGGAATTTTTCCTCCTAGACAGTAACAGGTTTAACAATCAAACTAATTATACGACAACCGAGCTCGATAGCTGCAGTGGCGTAAGTTGCGCCAGTATCCAGAATTCGGGAGATAGTAGGTTCGAACCCCACTGTCGGCAGTCCTGAAGATGGTTTTCCGTGGTTTCCCATTTTCATACCAGGCAAATGCTGGGGCTGTACCTTAATTAAGGCCACGGCCGCTTCCTTCCCACTCCTAGCCCTTTCCTGTCCCATCGTCCCCATAAGACCTATCTGTGTCGGTGCGACGTAAAGCAACTAGCAAAAAAAAGAACAGTTCGACATTCAGCGGAACTGATCTATAGTTACGGCTTTTCTGGGCGACATGATACATTGTGCAGTAATATTACATGAGGAACTGGGGATGCAGGCATCTTGAAGAGAGTACCACGTACGGTTTGTGTGTTCACACTAAGACACTTTACGTTACGATGGGGCGTCTGGTGAAAGTAAATCATACTTTCCAACAATCATTTGGTAACCGAAAAATCTGACAGCTTGGTAAAACTAATATTTGAAGAAAAATGAGTGTAATAACACCCAATAGAAGACTTTCAACTTGCAGAATTCTACATATGATAAAAATAGATGGATCGTACTTATTCTGGACGCTTGATCTGGTCAATATCAGAGGCAAAGAGAAAAATACTTATCAATAATACAGCCATTGCTGCCACTGCAGCACCAGGTTTAGCTTAAAGAGTATATTGCGGAACATAAATATTTATGCAATCCCCACAAATTTCTGCAAAGAGTATGGAAACGTTTGGGGACAAACCTCAATGTGAATAGCCATTGTGACGTGGTATTGGTGATGTAGAGGTAATAATTATCGTTTCTAGAGAAAGTACACCAAGGGAACTATCCTCTCTTAACGCTAATGAAAGGAATTTATTTCTTTGGTTTTGATTTTACTTTGAACCGAGTTAGACAGGTCTTACTTTTTTTTTTTGCTAGTTGCTTTACGTTGCACCGACACAGATAGGTCTTATGGCGACGATGGGACAGGAAAGGCCTAGGAATGGGAAGGAAGCGGCCGTGGCCTTAATTAAGGTACAGCACCAGCATTTGCCTCGTGTGAAATTGGAAAACCACGGAAAACCAGATTTCATGCTAATAGGAAAACTACAGTAATATAGAGAAATCATTTTAAACTGAATGGATGAATAAATAGCCACAATGAAATCAATTTTTAAGATTACTCAATTATGAAAATTAATACTGTGTATATAACTATATCCTTTCTGCTGAACGGAAAATTCCCGTAAGCAGTAGGAACAACTCCTTTACAGTAAAGGAATGATAGAAGTTCAGTGAAAATTAAGGATAGCATTCTTTATGATGAACGAATGAAAACTACAGTGTCTATAGGGACATAATGAAAGATAAGAGAACTACAATAAGGAAAGTAAAATCGTCTTTGAATGATGAAAGTACCGTACTGCAGTGGGATCGTCCTTTGCATGGACTGGCTGATAATAAACTACAGTGAGCATGGTTACATAACCCTATGATGATGAAATATTTATTGCAGCAAATAGTCATACATGGAATACAAAACAAAAGTCAAACCTCCGTATAGAACTTTGTCAAAGATTCCGTCCTCAATTTGCACTTCAAAACAGAGTACCTTTCACAGAGTTCACCACATTTTCTGCATTTACAGTCGCTGCATGGAACATGAAAACACTTCGTTAAGCGTACAGTAGTTTATGATGAAACCCATTGACTGAGAGCCTAGTTGCTTAAATGTCTTAGTTTGTAATCTCCCAGGGTCCACTCCTGGTTAGTCATTGCGTCACTCAGAAAAAGCACTTCCCATATGTTGTCCTTTCGCTGAAGTTCAGTCATATGCTGAAATGGGATAAGATCTACGAATAATAAGAAAATCACAGTGAACAATTCGATGTTCTCGTTTAAACTGACTGAATGATGGAAGAGCTATAGTGATGTTATATTTTAAGGTGGAAAATATTACAATGAATATAGTGACATTATAATATAAGCTGAATGAATTATCAAAGAGCTACAATGGACAGATTATCAATTAACCTGAATGATTGTTGGAGAAACTCGACTGAACAATGTGACATTATCCTTAAAGACAAAGGAATTACATTGTATCAAGTGAGCTAATTTAAATTGAATGAATGGCAAGAGAACTACAGTGAACACCGTGAGATCACCCTTTAATCTGAATGATTAATGCAAGAACCAACTGTATAAGTTAAATTAATTATGAAGAATTACAATTATTAATATACCCACTTCATCCTTTAAACTGAATGCATGATAGAATAACTACAGTGCCTATCCAGACTGCATACCTTAAGCTGAATGAATGATAAGAAAACTATAGTGAATATAATGGAATAATTAAGCTTAATTACGAAAGAACTAAAGCGACATAATTATTTAAATTGAATAAATGAAAGTAGGAAGATCTAGGGTACACATAGTTACATCACCGTTAAGGCTTAAGAGATGGCAGAATATTTTGTTTTTTTTGTTTTTGCTAGTTGCTTTACGTCGCACCGACACAGATAAGTCTTATGGCGACGGTGGGACAGAGAAGTGCTGGGAGTGGGAAGGAAGCGGCCGTGGCCTTAATTAAGGTACAGCCCCAGCATTTGCCTAGTGTGAAAATGGAAAACTGCAGAAAACCATTTTCAGGGCTGCCGACAGTGGGGTTCGAACCTACTATCTCCCGAATACTGGATACTGGCCGCACTTAAGCGACTGCAGCTATCGAGCTCGGTGGCAAAATAATTATGGTGCATCAAGTGCTATTTTAAACCTTCTACATTCAGCCGAAAGAGTGGTAGGGAATTATAGCAAAAAGCCGTAGCATTGTTTAAGCAACCACAGTGTGGGAAGAATAATGTGAACATTGTAGCATATCTGCCTTTAAGTTTAATATATTGTGGATATATTTTAGTGGTTATAGAACGCTTTTTTTTTTGCTAGTTGCTTTACGTCGCACCGACACAGATAGGTCTTACGGCGACGATGGGACAGGGAAGGGCAAGGAGTGGGAAGGAAGCGGCCGTGGGCTTAATTAAGGTACAGCCCCAGCATTTGCCTGGTGTGAAAATGGGAAACCACGGAAAACCATTTTCAGGGCTGCCGACAGTGGGGTTCGAACCTACTATCTTCCGAATACTGGATACTGGCCGCAATTAAGCGACTGCAGCTATCGAGCTCGGTGGTTATAGAACGCGTTGAAAGGTATGAGTTATGGAAATATTCTGGCTTGCTTGTTGTTTAAAGGGACCTAACATCTAGGTCATCGACCAGGAAATATTCTGTTGTTTTGGCTAATATTTCCACTGATTTCTCCGTTTATGTATCACCCTTCGGCAGCGATTAAACTTAACATAATGACTGTAGTTATGCCATTATTCATTCAGATTAAAGGTTTAGTTCAGTGTATTCTCTGATCTCATCGTCCATTGACCTTAAAGACTGATGACATTTTATTCGCTGTAAACTTAGTACTTTTACCATCCATTCATCTTTAAGGACGATGTCTCTTTATTCACTATAGTTCTTTTATAATTTATTCACCCTAAAGGACAGCGTCATTTTATGCATTGTAGGTATTTTCCCGTTCATACTTCTTTGAGGAAAATGTAACTTAAATATTGTACTTAAAGTTCTTGATATTTTATTCACCGTCATTTTTATCAATTATTCGCGTTAAAGGATTATTTCATTTTATTCACTGTAGTTTTTTTAACAATTCATTCGCCTTAAGAGAAGACGATGTCACTTTATTCACTGTAGCTCTTTTATTTATTATTCTGCTTAAATAAAGAGGCCACTTAGTTCACTGTAGTTCCTTTTATCATTAACTCACATTAAAGGGTGATGTAATTTTATTCATTATAGTTATTTCATCATCTTTTCACTTCAGAGGGTGATGCAAATTTATTCACTCTAGTGTTCTGTCATTTATTCAGCTTAGAAGACAATGCCATTTAATTCATTGTAGAACTTTTTATCATTCATTCGCCTTGGAGGTTGATGTCACTTTATTCACTGTAGTTTTTCGTAATTCATTCAAATTACTCATTGTAGTCCTTTTGCCATTCATTCATTCACTATAAAGGATGGTGTTACTCAGGGGCGCAGCCAGCGGGGGTGGTGTGTTACTGGTAGGTTAGAACCGCCCTGCCCCCCCCCCCCCAAAATTTGGGATTTTTACAAAAATAAAATAAACAGAAACTGACAATAAACAATAAACGAAACAAACATTCAGAGACATAATTTTAAAACCAATAGATCCGTTGAATCTAGTTTCTATGAAGCCTAAAAAATTGCATTTTACATTGTAAACTGAACATGAACTTCACTGTAAAACTTGTGACCTTGATGGTCTGAATATCAACATAGTTTTTCTAACATTCATTCAGCTTACAAGATCGTGTGGCTATATTCACTATAGTTTTTCCATTATTCGTTCACCTTAAATGATAATGTTACCCTATTTTTTCGAACGTTCATTCGCCTTAAAGGATGTCATTATATTCGCTGTATTATTTTCCATCCATAAGAAATGAGTTCATTGTAGTTGTTTCATCATTCATTTTATTTAAACGATGATGTATCTATATTCAGTTTTCTCATTAGTATGAAATGAAACAATCCCTTTCGTCTTCATCTTCCTAACCTTTTCCTAATTTATTGATGTCGACACTTAATGTGAATTTGGTCCAGTTTTACGGCCGGGTGCACTTCCTTGCGCCAACCCTATGTGGAAGGATGTATTCATTACTGCGTGTTTCTGTGGTGGTTGGTAGTTCATTTTGTTGTGCGCCTGTGAAGAGAAGTGTACTAAAACGTACACACACGTCCAGTTCCCGAACCGTACGTATTGATAATAGGCAGTTAAAGTCCCAGCCCAGCCGAGAATCGAACCTGGGGTGTTCTGAACAGAAGGCCAGTACGCTGATCATTTAACCAAGGAAGCCCACAATGAAATGGCACATTATTAACTGTAATAACTTCACCATTCATTCAGCTTTAATGTGAACATATTATTGTGTTCATTGTAATTCTTTCAGCACTCGCACAGTTTAAAGTGTGATGTAACACATTGTTCAAAAGATGTCTTTAAAGAGAATAAGTGAGGGAGGATTTACAGCAAACACAGCGTCATAACGAACTTTTAAAAGCACAAGTGATGGAGAAACTGCAATAAAAATCATTGCCAGACTTCAAGTCAAACGGTTAACGAAGAGATCGGTGCTTTTGTTTGGAAAATCCGGCGAGTGAAGGGACAATGGCTCTAAAACATTACGCCAAAAATGAGTGACGTAGAAAGGCCAGTCTAGGCCCCATTAAAGGATTACTTGCTACTCTCATTAAGAAGTTAATCCTGCAGTGGAAGAGGAGCTGAGCTGTTGGTAGCGGGGCAGATCGATAGCTCCAGGCACATAGCCATGTGCTCCCTAGTTCTGGACATACCTGCGCCAGCAGCAAGTGGAAAAGTGTTGCAAACAGGAAGACAATTGGCTGGGCTGAGTAGCTCAGACGCTAGAGCGCTGGTCTTCTGAGCTTAAGCTGGGGATTTCGATCCCAGCTCACTCCGGTGGCATTTGAAGGTTCTACAATTCGCCAGCCTCATGTTGGCACTTAAAGAAATCCTATGGGAAACATTTTCAGCACCTTGATCTCTGAACACGTAGTAGTGAGATATAAACCTATTATTATTATTATTATTATTATTAATAATGCTATTTGTTTTACGTCCCACTAACTACTCTTTTACGGTTTTCGGAGACGCCGAGGTGCCGAAATTTAGTCCCGCAGGAGTTCTTTTACGTGCCAGTAAATCTACCGACACGAGGCTGTCGTATTTGAGCACCTTCAAATACCACCGGACTGAGCCAGGATCGAACCTGCCAAGTTGGGGCCAGAAGGCCAGCGCCTTAACCAACTGAGCCACTCAGCCCGGCATTATTATTATTATTATTATTATTATTATTATTATTATTCCAATATAGACCAATTGTGGACCATGTGATATTTCCAGAATGTCTTCACTCTTATCTTCATTATTCGCTCCTCGAATACTTTTTTTTACAATTTGTTTTACGTCGCACCGACACAGATTAGTCTTATGGTGACGATGGGATAGGAAAGGTCTAGGAGTGGGAACGAAGCGGCCGTGGCGCCAATTAAGGTACAGTCCCAGCATTTACCTGGTGTGAATATGGGAAACCACGGAAAACCATCTTCAGGGCTGGTGACAGTGGGGTTCGAACCCACTACCTCCCGGATGCAAGCTCCCAGCCGCGCGCCCCTAACCACACGACCAACCTGCCCGGTGGTATTAATTTGGGGCTGCTAAAAGTAATTCTACGAAGATATTTGGAAGTTTGTGAAAAATGCAATAATTTCCGTTATAACTTCTTGTACGCGGAGGGGAAGGGGGGAAGAATTTCATTCCATACGAGGATAGGATGCTTCTCCAACTGTTGCCATGTGGTGCCGTTTTGATGTTTCTTGCCTTGTGCCGCGCCGATGACAGCTTAATAGACGAGGGGAAATATTTGACTAAAGCCTCACCAGTGAGAGCCATGCTGCATCTACTGAAAACCTGAGAATGCTGAATGTCAGTTTCTTGTCAACTCCGCGTGGAGTGACGCGCTGGGTTGCCATATCTTTCGTAGGTCATTATTCTATCGTATTGTTATAACATATTTCACAGGTTCGATATAAATGATTTGGGTACTAAGGAACTCACAACGTATGACTCAGCTCATCAAACCATAAAATAAAATTTGAAACAAATAAACACTGCACTGCAGCAAGGAAACTGACGACTCCGCTTCCTTCTCTCCCCATCCTACTCATTTCCAGGCAGTCCTTTGTGGTGCCGGTTGTTAATATTTATTTATTTATTTAATATATTTATTTATTTATTTATTTATTTATTTATTTATTTATTTATTTATTTATTTATTTATTTATTTATTTATTTATTTATTTATTTATTTATTTATTTATTTATTTATTTTATATGGCGTAGCTCAGGTATGAAGCCTGCTGATATGCCAAACCACCTTATATGTGCTACATTGTACAAAATATAGTGTCTTAAAGTTCCTAATTATATATAATTAATCATGAAATTACACTTAAATAACAGTTAAAAACAAAATATAAGTTTCTGATATTTACTTTAAATAAACAATAATTCCATGTACCATTTACATCACTTTTTAAATACATTTCTACTATGTAAGGCTAATTACAGCCGGAAGGGAATTCCATAAGCGTATGGTTGCAAGTATGAATGAGGTTTCTGACCTTGTAGGAATACTGTATGCGGATGCAAATATTAAAGTATTAAAGATTCGTTCTCAGGTAACTTTGTGTGCCTGTACGGAGGATGTGAACAAGCGAGAGCGAGTCCTACATAGGAGGCTTGCAGTGGTGTCTCAACGGCGAACTAAAGCCAGCGTCTTAGAAAGGTGTAGCATTCCAACTGATGAGCAAACTGCTACACTGGGGCGAAACGCTGATAATTTCACGATTGGAAAAGCCTAAAGACATTTAGAGCTTAGATGTTTTTAACTTATAATATTCTTTGGGAGAGAATTTCAGCCTTGTCAGAGACATCACAAAGGAGTGATTGAATATCGATGAGCGATTAATGGGTATCGTAAGGATGAAAGTCAATCTGATGTACAGGGGAGATAAAATTGAAATTTGAAGATTGGCATTTGCGCGTAGTCCTAATATCAGCGTCGCAGTAAGCAGGTTTCTCTTATGATGTGAGAAACATGTGTTCCAGACTTCGAGAGGACTTTATTTTGAAAATTCAGTTATTTAATGGCAACTTAATTTTGAACAAACGATCCATTAATTTCGCCGGTCAGTGTAATTTAGCTTTAGCAAACATCAATGAAGTTTCATCTCACCTAGCACAAGTTTAAGGAGTGTCACAAGGTGGTAGCACATACTTGGTCCGAGAGCTCCGATGACCCGCAGTATTCTGGGAATCACTTCTGTAATCAAGCGAACCCCCATGAGGTCTGATTGGTGTGCCACAGCTCATCTAATTACGAGCAGCGCCACAATGTGGCAGCACGCTCGCTCTATTATTTACCCAGCTTCACTTCCCGTGTGACTCATCACTTATTCAATCCTCCAGTCCGCAGCTTTTGACCGCACTTCTCCAGACCCGCGACGTGCTTCATGAGCGGTCAGTTCCTATAAAATGTGAAAACCGAGGTAACATAGACCAGTAATTCGTAAATGTAAAAATAATCATTCTTCACCCAATTTTGTGTAATTATTGTATACAAGATGAACCATATAGGTAAACTTTCAGAGGTTGTTAAGTTACTTTTACCAACCCTGCTGGTTTTTCAGTAGATCTTCTGAAATTTCAAAATTCCTTCTGATTATGGGAAGAAAATCGCAATTGTAATCAATACTTTAGCCCTGGAGACAAGATTTGCATACACGTGGAACGAATGTCTACAAGCTCGCGGCTTTCTCGGTAAGGATGTTATCAAGCGGTGCTCAATGCTGTGAACCTCTCTACTTAGGAACTAATGAGTGAGCGGTGCTTCGCTAGCTGGTAGTGGTGATTATTGTTACACCATTGGTCTGGACTGGTTCTTGCCGTGTGGAGGGTTAGAATAGGACCCGGACAAGACCAGTGATATAGGGACAAGCAAAGGGGGGCTCACCAATTTGATTCAGTACCTCTTCATTCGTGATCTGATCTATCCATCTCATCTTCAGCATTTTTCTGCAACACCACATTTCAAAAGCTTCTATTCTCTTTCTTTATGAGCTAGTTATCGTCCATGTTTCATTTCCATACAATGCCTCGCTCCATATGAAAGTCTTCAAAAACATCTTTTTAATTCTTATATCAATGTTCGAAGTGAGCAAATTTCTTTTCGTAAAAAAGTCTTTCCTTGCTCGTGCTAGTCTGCATTTTCGTCCTCCTTGCTTCTGCCATCGTTGCTTATTCTACTACGCAACTAACAATATTCATCTTCTTTCCTCTAAGACTTCACGTCCTAATATATTTTTTACTGCACCACGTGACTTCGTTCGGCTGGGCTTTATTATAATTATTATTATGATAACGACATGAACATGTAAATAACTTTAATTTTTGTAATGTTTTATTATCTGACGTCACTGACTTCCCTTTAGACGAACATTCACTTATCCCAGGTGTCAACTACCAAATATTTAAGCTCGGACATTATTGTTTAATCATGACGAATGGTTTAATTAATATTACATAACTATTTACAATATGCTTATAAATAATTATTATTATTGTATTCTAATAGATAACTATCATATGCCCTAACAATGTATAAATACAGAAGAGCGGGCCAGTTGGCCGTGCGGTTAGAGGCGCGCGGCTGTGAGCTTGCATCCGGGAGATAGTGGGTTCTAATCGCACTGTCGGCAGCCCTGAAGATGGTTTTCCGTGGTTTCCCATTTTCATACCAGGCTAATGCGGGGGCTGTACCTTAATTAAGGCCACGGCCGTTTCCTTCCCACTTCTAGGCCTTTCCTTATCCCATCGTCGCCATAAGCCCTAGCTGTGTCGGTGCGACGTAAAGCCACTAGCAAAAAAAGAAAATAAATAAATATAAAAGTAGGTAAATGAAAAATGTAATATCAGGACAAACATTCCAAATGTGTTTTGTCACATAAGTATGACTTTAACGAAATGGAGAAGAACTTCTTTTGAACAGATGTGAGGTACTGTAGTAACAGAATTGGGTTGAACTTAAGACTTGTATGATATAACTTATTTATACACGGCGGTCGGAAACGACGTGCAGCGTGTATAAGAGCGTGAGAGGGCTGGGCTTACTGATAAATAACTTGAAAAATATTCGATATCTTGCACTGTTGTCATTTTATCAGTTTCTCAAGTTAGCCAATCAGATCGCTTCGCGGGTGAATTCAAGTGGGCCTTGCGATGTGGTGCCTCGACGACTGCCTCTTTGTTTACAAAATTTGATTCTGTATTAAATAGTGAATTATTTTTAACTAATCAATTAAATTAATTTTCAGTACAGTAGAAAATTTATGACAAAAGAGAATAAAATAAAGCAAGCATAAAGTCAAATTTTAGTGTTATTATGGTTGTTATCACACATTTTCCAAAAATATTCCTGCTTTAAATAAAGCTAATAATTACACTTCTCTTGATAAACACATAACACATCAAATTAAATGTTTAAATTACATATGAAAATGAAAATCCACAGCCTGTTTTTTGCAGTCATTCGACCAGGTCAGGAATGGAATCAATGAAGCCCCCATCTAGCGGCGTGGATAAGAATTGTGCCGGTTGTCGAAGCCTGTCGCACTCCTCTGGGGCGTGCTGGAATGAAATATGAGAGGGAAAATGTACAAGGAGAAAAACCTGTCCCGCCTCCGCTTTGTCCAGCACAAATCTCACATGGAGTGCCCGGGATTTGAACCACGGAACCCAGCGGTGAGAGGCCGGCACGCTGCCGCCCAAGCCACGGAGGCTCTTTAAATTGCATAGGGACTTGCTTAATAGATGGAATGTTCCTTCTTCAGCTGCTGGAATTCCGTACCTGCAGGATGAGAGCAATTCAGTCATCCAATAATTCATTCATGCCCTTTCCTTGAGTGGGATGATCTCCCGAATGCAAGCTGGTACTTACGTGACCCAAAGAGCTCAGCTACTTGCTCGGTAAATTGAAATCTAATGCGCCGTATCTCTTGCCAGCCACGACAAAACTAGTAATCAAATAATTCGGAACGATTCCGATAGTAGACACTAATGTTAGCATTTAAACTCGTTCTGAAACGTAGATTTTATTGGTAAACCTCTGTCTATAAACTAACCAAGGAATGATATTGTGCTCCTTACTTTCCGACCTGTTTATCTGCGTGTACAGGGACATTTTCAGCCGTTCTCCTTGTTGCGTCACGAAGAGTACACAAACCGTATGCTTGCCGTCCACAATCTCATCATCACCGAGATCCTCTAGATCCCACCCAAATCCCTTCGTTCCACCTCCCTACACTCTAACCACTTCCATCTCTAGCGTCTCCTAACCCAACCTACAAGCCATGTCCGTAACGTACATATGGCAAAAACTCCAACCCTGCTCGTTACCACTGTGTGTTATCTTTGTGCTATATACGAGACAATCGCACATTACTTTCCCCCAATATTCGGGCAGGCTGTTTTGCTCGGGAGGCTGTACTAATGCCATCTATCGGAAATGAGTGGTAGCAGAAGAGACAAAGCACATTACAACAAACAATCGCCAATGTAATGCTATTGTTGATGAGTTTTCGATATTGTAGGTCTTCGCATTTAGTTTTCTTCCGACTCTGTGATATTAGGGCATCTAATGTAAAGAGAGTCCTTCCTTGTTTCATAACTTCCTCGTGTCTTTTTCTTCAAGCGATCGTTCCTTCACTTATTTTTCTCATTCCTATAGCCATCTTCACAATTTTCCTTGTCAATACCGACCGAAGATCACACGGTTTTTCACCTTCAGACAATCATGGCAAAAAGCATTGCCAGGTAACTCGATTATACAATATTTCCATGTTAGCAATGCTTGCTCGTTGAAGTGGATTAAGTTACAACAGTCTAAATTCATGAAATCTATTATTATTATTATTATTATTATTATTATTATTATTATTATTATTATTATTATTATTATTATTATTATTATTATTATTATTATTATTATTATAGCCGGGGTTGGTAAAACTGTATAAGACATAAATGATTTGAAATGTATTCTCCATAACTTTCTTATGTGATACTTTTCGATGGGACCAATGACATACGCATTAAAAAAAGTAGGCACCTTCCCCTGAGCTACCATATCATCCAGCGTGAATAACCATTATGTATGTAGTGCCAAATTCCCCGACTTTACATACCGATTTTCATTAAATTCTCTTCAGTCATTTTCTCGTGATGCCCGTACATACATACATACATACATACATACATACATACATACATACATACATACATACATACATACATACATACATACATACATACATACATACATGACAGAAATTTAAAAAGTGCATTTCCTTGTTACAGAAATACCATTCTTGTTAAATTCTGAGCAATGTTCAGATAAAACTCGTATTATAATTATTTAGAACATACGTTTATTTTAGACTACGACGTAATTGCCTTCTTTCCATACTCAAAAGAGTATGGAGAATGACACTTTACCGTACTGTAATATCTTCCCGCGCTCTTTTATTCGGATCGTCTCTGAGTGGTTGAACTCCCCTTCACAGTAATCATAGCGATTATGAATCAGCGATTACCAAACTTAACAGTCCATTTGTTTCTCCTCACTCCACAGAAACATGCATTAGTGAATACATCTCTCCACATAGCATTGGTGTCAGTAAGAGTATCCAGCCCTAGCATTTTCCTGGACCGGGCGAGTTGGCCGTACGGTTAGGGGCGCGCGGCTGTGAGCTTGCATCCGGGGGATAGTGGGTTCGAATCCGACTGTCGGTAGCCCTAAAGAGGATTTTCCGTGGTTTCCCATTTTCACACCATGCAAATGCTGGGGTTGTACCTTAATTAAGGCCACGGCCGCTTCCTTCAAACTCCCAGGCCTTTCCTATCCCATCGTCGCCATAGACCTATCCGTGTCGGTGCGAGGTAAAGCCACTAGCATTATCCTGGTGTGGAAATGGAAAACCACGGACAGCCATGTTCAGGGCTGTCGGCACTGGGATTCGAACCCACTATCTCCCGGATGCAAGCTCGCAGCTGCGCGGCCCTAATCGCACGGCCAACTCGCCCGGTAGCTACCTGGTTGAAGAGTATTTGCAAGGCAAGGCCCTAATGGGCTTTTGCACCACGTGTTTGTATTATTATTATTATTATTATTATTATTATTATTATTATTATTATTATTATTATTATTATTATTATTATTATTATTTCTTAGCCATCACAGTACCAGACACTAAAATTCTCACTGCATTCATTTAACAATATCTGTCTTCTTCTTGCCGGGCTGAGTGGCTCAGACGGATGAGGCGCTGGCCTTCTGACCCAACTAGGCATGTTCGATCCTGGCTCAGTCTGTCAGTCCGGTGGTTTTTGTAGGTGCTCGAATACGACAGCCTCATGTCGCTAGATTTATTGGCTCGTAAAGGAACTCCTGCGGGACAAAATTTCAGCACCTCAGCGACTCTGCAAATCGTTAAAAGTAGCTAGTGGGACGTATTATTATTATTATTATTATTATTATTATTATTATTATTATTATTATTATTATTATTATTATTATTATTATTATTATTATTATTATGTCTTCCCAGAAATCATTTCTAAGAGTTGATTTTTATTTTTTACAGAATCTAAAAAATTAAGTTTTTAGAAGCCGAAATCTGTGGTTTAGAGGGCAATGTGTTACGTTGCTGTCTATATCTTCGTTCGATTTCTGGCTGTATCAAGGAAATTTTAAGTTGTTGTAGGGGAAGAGGAATGGGCTACCCTTAGATTCACGGGTAGAACTGAGGTTTAGTTTCAAATACCATCCTAAGTCCTAGAAATTATTATCCTTGGATTATGAATACCGAATGGTTCCTAACCTACAGTTGCTTCGTTCTAAACCCCATTAAATATAAATATCAGTATAAATATCACAGCAAGACTTAGCAAATACTGGCTACAACAAGCTATTCTTTCCCGTGTGTCCTCGTTAAGTGAAAAAAAAAATAACAAAATATTTATCTACTCAAGCATACAATACAGTCAGGGAGTCCAGTGATAAAATCTCTGCAGTGGAGGGCATTGTCCTGTCACAGCGTGGCCTGATTCGCGTTGACTCAACCCTTGGAACAGTACACTCAAGGAGGCGTTATCTGACTGAAACGCTCTATCCTTTATAAACGAATTTATTTAATTTATCTGTTATTTATATTTTTATTCTATTGTAAATCAGGTAGGTAGAATTCTCTCTTTTCAAGTAAAATGAACATTGTACAGTATCTATAACTTCAAAACTAATCACTTGCTTGCTGTTTATGTAGCCTTCCCACTATTCACGCAATAAAATGTCATACTCCCTGCATTCACATAATTGTTAAAAGAATTGAATTCACACAACCATCCATTTAAACAGAAATGAGACATTCTAGAGAAACATTTCTTATTATTGTTCTCCTTTTTCTTATCTCTTTGTCGTAAATTCAGTTAACATTCAGCTGCTCCCTTCAGTTCGGGGTAGGCGAGATCTAGAGGAATACTAAATAATCATATTTAAATTTCAGAGCCTCGTTTGCATTTCCTTCAAGATAAGTGACACCGTAAATGAAAAACAATGTTGATATCAAGTGCCCTGATCAGTGAGTCATTCAGACACGAATTACCTGTCCTGACTGGCACCATTAAATGTAAATTTCTGTCGAGTATGTCTTTGAGGGATGTGAAAACACAACTGATTGGTAGCTATTCCAGCACTGATAAAAAAAATTGAAAAATTGAAATCTCGTGACTCTAGAACATCTGCGGAAGGCTAACAAAATCCCAGTAGTTTCCGTTATCTGCTTTGTGATACTGCCGTTTAGTTCCACAACAGAGCCACTTGGCGAATATCATATGAATGCTTTCTACTGAATATTTTTTCTCTGAGTTCCAGATCACATTACAATATTCCATTCCACTATTCAAACGAGATCAAAAGAGTAACCATTCTTGAAGAACACATATTCAATAACCACATTCTACAAAAATAAGTCTTCCGGGCGAGTTGGTCGTGCAGTTAGGGTCGCACGGCTGTGAGCTTGCATCCGGGAGATAGTGGGTTCGAATCCCACTGTTGGCAGGCCTGAAGATGGTTTTCCGTGGTTTCTCATTTTCACACCACGCAAATACTTAATTTAGGCCACGGGCGCTTCCTTTCCACGCCGACAATGGGGGTCGAATCCACTATATCCCGAATGCAAGCTGGTAGGTACGTGACACAAACCCCGCAGCCACTTGCTCCATCAAAACTAATTTAAACCAGCCTTAGTTCTCCCAATTGAGAACCGTTCCTCTCCATTCGGTTGAGTGAAATGGAACGCCAAAATTGACTCGTAGTCAGCTTAAATGCCTTGAAATAAAAATTCTTTGAAGCGATAGCTGACACTATGGGACTTTTATTGTACTCGGGGTACACCCTCCCTTCCAGTTTGTTTTGTGCGCCTTTTCTAATATGGCCATATCCGACAGCAACTCAGAACCTATGAACTGTTGTGAAAGTTTTTCTGTCGATCGTTCGATGTCTTTAACGTATATTTTAGAATGAACACTGAAGGGTCTAGCCCAGACCAATTTGTGAGAAAGTTTCAAATTTGAAGTTTATAAACTTATCGTTATGCTGATGTTATATTTTGTTTTCCAAAATTGTCAATAATATCCCTGGCGCTGCCTCCTATTCTACCCGCCTATCACAAGCTAGAAAGTTAAATTATACACCAACCACGGATCTGTTTGGTAACTTGTGGCCGCCCAATTATATCCTGGATTGTAAGGATGTAGATGTATTTTCCTTTCTCCCTTTATAAGAAGAGCTATTTTTGGGCTCCGGGTCTTCTCTGGCTAGTGCGCTACGGCGTGCATCTTGAAGGAGGATTGAGAACGGCTCCCTTTGGAGCTAACGAGGCGCGGGTCACGACCTGAAAGAGGTCCAGATTAAAAGGTATGGCAGAATACATCTAAATAAGTGACTGTTCCGGCGTGTGAAGTGCATAGAAGACTTCAGCGGTTTTTCATGTAGAATGTAATAGTTAGACTTTTCGTTTCCTAGTAATGTAGGACCTTCTGCTCAGTCTTCGGACTTTGTATTCCCTACTGGGAAATTAATCAAACGTAAGGGAGCACAAGTGGTTACCCTCGGAATCCTCCCCTTCTATTCGAACCGGCGGCTTAAAATTGCTTAACTTCTAAATGCTGAAATTCGGTCTCGTCCTTAAAGGATTAGCCCCTGTTTCTCTGGGCCTTAAGCGTAGGTTTTCTTAATGAAAAATTCGAAATTCCCATGGAGGGAATTAGATATTTTTCTCCAATAGAGCATGTGCCTCATATATAGGCTTCTGATAAGCTCACCTGCATACACCCAGCGTCAGTGGGAAGGGTCTGACACATCCCACTCTGACGAGTCTAGTGTCATACCAAAGACGAAACGCAGGTTAATAGAGCAAACGCCTGAAAAGCCTTACATCTGATATGTTTTAGGTTTTCTTGCTAGTATTTTGTCGGAGTGCTTGTTTTCCGCCTCCATTCATTTTTGGAATCACGCCTATAGTAAACGTTTCCTTTCTCGTTTTTGGTGGTCGCGTAGCGTGGGTCATATGCCTTTGCATGTACTTGTCTCTTGAGGGTAACTTTGACTTTAAATCATTTGCGATATTTTCCTAGGTAAAATGTATATCGCCCAACATGGGCATACTTGGTGATATGTGTCACCGGATGGTGACTGTTCAATTCATAGGGTAACGAGAGAGTGTATCTCCTTTTTTAGCTAAGAATTACATTTAAAGTAATGGTTAATCTATTTGTAAATACGAATTTGTACTCTCCTGATTGTACCGATAAAGAGCTAAGATGCTCCTCTAGTTTGTTAGAGAAGAGATGGGAGTTCCTTCCCTGACTGTTGTACTTATTGGAAGCTATATGCTTATGACTTTACCTGCTTGAAGCTATAAGCTCATTATTGTACCTGTTCAGGGCTTACGAGCTCCTTTTTTCACTTATTCAGAGCTGAAGAGCTCCAGTGCATTGTTAACTATAAGTTTGTTGAGAACCTATGCTCTTTATTGATTGATGTTTATGGTTAAAATTATTTGAAAATCAATCAAGAGGAATTTCTCGAATATCATTAGGGTAATGTGTACTCGAATTTGTGCGTTGTCCAGCCATTCACCCCACACGCTTCCTTACCTCTGCTGACCACAGATATCCGCGGAACAATTATTATACATACATACATACATACATACATACATACATACATACATACATACCTTATCATTATAGACTGTTATGTCTTTCAGCGTTCAGTCTGCAAGCTTCTGTGAATTTACTAAACGTCGCCACAATCCTCGATTTGCAACTAGTGTTGTGGCCTCATTTAGTTCTATACCTCTTATCTTCAAATCGTTAGAAACCGAGTCTAACCATCGACGTCTTGGTCTACCTCTACTTCTCTTACCCTCCATAGCAGAGTCCATTATTCTCCTAGGTAACCTATCCTCCTCCATTGGCCTCACATGACCCCACCACCGAAGCCGGTTTATGCGTACAGCTTCATCCATCGAGTTCATTCCTAAATTAGCCTTTATCTCCTCATTCCGAGTACCCTCCTGCCATTGTTCCCACCTGTTTGTACCAGCAATCATTCTTGCTACTTTCATGTCTGTTACTTCTAACTTATGAATAAGATATCCTGAGTCCATCCAGCTTTCGCTCCCGTAAAACAAAGTTGGTCTGAAAACAGACCGATGTAAGGATAGTTTCGTCTGGGAGCTCACTTCCATCTTACAGAATACTGTTGATCGCAGCTGCGAGCTCACTGCATTAGCTTTACGACACCTTGATTCAATCTTACTTACTATATTACCATCCTGGGAGAACACACAACCTAAATACTTGAAATTATCGACCTGTTCTAGCTTTGTATCACCCAACTGACATTCAATTCTGTTGAATTTCTTAGCTACGTACATCAATTTAGTCTTCGAGAGGCTAATTTTCATACCATACTCATTGCACCTATTTTCCAGTTCCCAGATATTAGACTGTAGGCTTTCGGCACAATCTGCCATTAGGACTAAATCGTCAGCATAGGCCAGACTGCTTACTACATTTCCACCTAATTGAATCCCTCCCTGCCATTTTATACCTTTCAGCAGATGATCCGTGTAAACTACGAACAGCAAAGGTGAAATATTACAGCCTTGTCTAACCCCTGTAAGTATCCTGAACCAAGAACTCATTCTACCATCAATTCTCATTGAAGCCCAATTGTCAACATAAATGCCTTCGATTGCTTTTAATAATCTGCCTTTAATTCCGTAGTCCCCCAGTATGGCGAACTTTTCCCTCGATACCCTGTCATAAGCTTTATCTAAATCTACAACACATAAACACAACTGCCTATTCCTCTCGTAGCATTTTTCAATTACCTGGCGCATACTGAAAATCTGATCCTGACAGCGTCTCTGTGGTCTGAAACCACACTGGTTTTCATCCAGCTTTCTCTCAACGACTGTTCGCACCCTCCCTTCCAAGATGCCAGTGAATACTTTGCCTGGTATACTAATCAATGAGATACCTCGATAGTTGTTGCAATCCTTCCTGTTCCCTTGCTTATAGATAGGTGCAATTACTGCTTTCGTCCAATCTGAAGGTACCTAACCAACACTCCGTGCTACTCTATGAAGCCATTTCATCCCCGCCTTCCCACTATACTTCACCATTTTAGGTCTAATTTCATCTATTCCTGCTGCCTTATGACAATGGAGTTTATTTACCATCCTTTCCACTTCCTCAAGCATAATTTCACCAACATCATTTTCCTCCTCCCCATTTGCTTGGCTGTTCACAACACCACCAGGATGATTTCCTTTTACATTGAGAAGATGTTCAAAATATTCCCTCCACCTCTCTAGTGATTCCCTGGGATCTATTATGAGTTCACCTGAATTACTAAAAAACTGTTCATTTCCTTTTTACCTCCCTTTCTAAGACTCTTTATTACTGTCCAGAAAGGTTTCCCTGATGCTTGACCTAGCCTTTCCAAGTTGTTACCAAAATCTTCCCAGGACTTCTTTTTGGATTCAACTATTTGTTTCGCTCTGTTTCTTTCATGTACATAAAACTCCCTGTCTGCCTCGGCCCCTGTTTTGAGCCATTTTTGATAAGCCTTCTTTTTACGTTTACAAGCTGCTCTCACTTCATTATTCCACCAAGATGTTTGCCTTTTCCCATCTTTACACACAGTTGTTCCTAGGCATTCCCTTGCTGTTTCTACTACAGCATCCCTGTATGCCACCCATTCACTTTCTATATCCTGAACCTGCTTACTATCTACTGTTCGAAACTTCTCACTAATCATATCCATGTACTTCCGTCTAATTTGCTCGTCCTGGAGATTTTCTACCCTTATTCGTTTGCAGACAGATTTCAATTTCTCTACCCTAGGCCTAGAGATACTTAGTTCACTACAGATGAGATAGTGGTCTGTATCATCGAAAAATCCGCGGAAAACTCGTACATTCCTAACAGATTTCCTGAATTCAAAGTCTGTTAAGATATAGTCTATTATGGATCTGGTACCCCTAGCCTCCCATGTGTAGCGGTGAATAGCCTTATGCTTGAAGAAAGTATTCGTAACACCTAAACCCATACTAGCACAGAAGTCCAGCAAACGATTCCCATTCCCATTAGCTTCCATATCTTCCCCACATTTACCAATCACCATTTCGTATCCTTCAGTTCTATTCCCAACTCTCGCATTGAAATAGCCCATTAACACTATTCTATCCTAGCTGTTGACCCTGACCACGATGTCACTCAATGCTTCATAAAACTTGTCAACTTCATCCTCATTCGCACCCTCACATGGTGAATACACGGACACATTTCTAGTTCTAATTCCTCCAACTGACAAATCTACCCACATCATTCGCTCATTTACGTGCCTAACAGAAACTATGTTCCGTGCAATGGTATTCCTGATAAAGAACCCTACCCCAGACTCTGCCCTTCCCTTTCTAACACCCGTCAAGTACACTTTATAATCTCCTATATCTTCCTCGTTATCTCCCCTTACCCGAATATTTCTTACTCCTAGCACAAATTGTTATTATTATTATTATTATTATTATTATTATTATTATTATGATTATTATTATTATTATTATTATTACTTCGAAGGGCCCTTTTGAGAGTACGATAAATCACCTTGGTTACTTTTTTTTTGCATTTAACTTTCTTCGTTTCCAAACTTCCTTCATTTTCTGAGAATGTTGTTCCTTTCTCTCTTGAGTCCATTTTCTCCCAGTCGTTAATTTCTTTCTGTCCTGAAATCCTGCCTTTCGTGTTACTTCTCTGAAACGTGTTCTATTTTCTATCGTATCTATTTTAATTCCGATCTTTTTTCATATCCTTTTCAATTTCAATGAACCACGTTGGCTAGGATTTGTAACTGTTCAATACGTTGAAGATTTGTTTAGTTAGTCTATTGTTATTCGTTCTATAAATGTGTCCAAAATACTGGAGTCTTCTTTTCCTCATTACAATTGTCATTTTTTCAACTTTTAAATATAGCTCTCTGTTTAATCGTAGTCTAATTCTTTTAAGAGCTTTTGCTGCATATACAATTTGTGGCCGGGCCAGTGTTTGATACAGACTTAATTTCAAGTTCCAGGATAGAGTTTTTTTATTGTATACTTTTTTTGTCATATGAAACATCCTTTCCATTCGGTTACTCTTAAATATATAGCTACCGTTTCTTTTGTGTTGTTTGTTATACATTCTCCCAGGTATTTAAAGCAATCTGTCCGAGATATTATGTTATTGTTAATTGCATTATTATTATTATTATTATTATTATTATTATTATTATTATTATTATTATTATTATTATTATTATTATTATTATTATTATTATTATTATTATCTCTCTGTCAAAATTAATTTTGCGGAGTGATGAGAGATGACAGAAAGAGGCCTGAACAAGTCGCCTCTTCTTTAAATACCTACACCTCGCTATTTATTTCTAGCCTTGTTCAGACAAAAGTCGATGAGTATACACACAAGTTTCTATTTTTAAGCCACAATGGCAGGCAGTGTTTTGCACCGCTCCAGGGTAGCAAAGCGGTTGTCGACGAGCTGCTTCATCTCAATTCAGATGGCGTGTTCTGCTGACATAATGCTCTGGGTGCACGCTTCGTACCCTGCCTCGGTGGTACTGAAAACATAAATCTCGAGCTGTTCTCTCGACATATACATGGCTACCCTACCTCTTTTCTGCAGGAGAGGTGTTGGTGTTGCCCTGTTGCTTCGACAAGTCTTGATGACTCAGGTAATAGCTGCAATAGTGATTATTATTATTATTATTATTATTATTATTATTATTATTATTATTATTATTATTATTATTATTTCTTCGTTATGCTCAATTAAAGAGCGCGTTTGAACTTGTTAGCTTGGTCTGGCGTCTTCTTCTTCTTCTTCTTCTTCTTATGCCGGGCTGAGTGGCTCAGACGGTTGAGGCGCTAGCCTTCTGACCCCAACTTGGCAGGTTCGAACCTGGCTCAGTCCGGTGGTATTTGAAGGTGCTCAAATACGTCAGCCTCGTGTCGGCAGATTTACTGGCACGTAAGAGAACTCCTGCGGGACTAAATTCCTGCACCTCGGCGTCTCCGAAAACCGTACAAGAGTAGTTAGTGGGACGTCAAGCAAAAAACATTATTATTATTATTATTATTATTATTATTATTATTATTATTATTATTAATTAATGTTATTTGATTTACGTCCCACTAACTACTTTTACGGTCTTCGGAGACGCCGAGGTGCCGGAATTTAGTCCCGCAGAGTTCTTTTACTTGTTAGTAAATCTACCGACACGAGGCTGACGTATTTCAGCACCTTCAAATACCACCGGGCTGAGCCAGGATCGAACCTGCCAAGTTGGGGTCAGAAGGCCAGCGCTTCAACCGTCTGAGCCACTCAGCCCGGCTATTATTATTATTATTCCTCTGCTTTCTTTCTTTCTTTCTTTCTTTCTTCTTCTTCTTCCTTTTCTCCCAAAATCTCTTCAGGAATTCGCTGTGGTGTTTTTTCCGTTCTTCTGTCCACTGTTTTCCAATGGTCTTTTTGGCTTTTTTCACAAATCTGTTTTTTGCAACCAGAATTCCAAAAACTTTACGACTTTTTTGGTATTCTCTCTAGCGTTTATTTCTTCTGAATCATGCTTAATTTATTCCAACCGGTTGATTTTTACCTTCTTTGAACTGATTATAGTTAATAGTATTTTCGCAAATCTATTAGTGTCCATTCTACAGATGTGACCATAGGCTTGCAAGCGTCTCCTACAAACGGCATCCATATGCCAATTACATGAGTGGGACTATATATTTCCCACGATTTTTCGTTCTTGCTTTCCAATTTCATCAGTTTTAGGATGGCGTCCTAGAGATGTAGTTTCAGAGGCATGTAATACTTCTGGCAAAACAATTGTCCTGTAATGACGAAGTTTCACATTACGCGATATCACTCTTTAATTGTAGTGTTTCCATGTTACACTATGCATTATTATTATTTCTTAATCTGTTTATCATGCAGGGTTGGTTTTTCCGTCAGACTCAACGAGGGCAGCGTACTAAAGCATGAGACATTGGATCGGAAGGTACATTTGGGGTGAAGGGCCAGTACCTCGCCCAGGTTGCCTCACTTGCTATGCTGAACAGGGGACTTGCGGAGCGATGAGAAGATTGGAAGGGATAGACAAGGAAGGTGAGCCTCCGTGGCTCAGACGGCAGCGCGTCGGCTTCTCACCGCTGGATACCGTGGTTCAAATCCCGGTCACTCCATGTGAGATTTGTGCTGGGCAAAGCGGAGGAAGGACAGGTTTTTCTCCGGGAACTCCGGTTTTCCCTGTCATCTTTCATTCCATTCTCATTTCATAGCATCTATCAGTCATTAATAGATCACTTTGGGAGTGGTGACCCCATTGTACTAATAGCCTATATCTGCTTCATTCATTCCATCCCTTACCCGGTCAATGACTGGTAAACAAGTTGTAGGTTTTTCAGACAAAGAAGAGGGAACGAAGCGGCCGTGGGCTTAAGTTAGGTAACTTCCCGGTATTTGCCTCGAGGAGAACTGGGAAACCACTTCGAGGATAGCTGTGGTGGGAATCGAACCCCCTCTACTGAGTTGACCTCGCGAGGCTGAGTAGACGCCATTCCAGCAATCGTACCACTTTTCAAACTTCGAAGCAGAGCCGGGAATCGAACCCGGACCTCCGGGGGTGGCAGCTAATCACGCTAACCATTACACCACAGAGGCGGACATCATTATTGTTATTATTATTATTATTATTAGTAGTAGTAGTAGTAGTAGTATAGTAGTAGAAGTATTGGTAGTGTAGGGGTAGTGAGCCTTCCTCATACCTCGATTCTCTGGGTTCGATTCCCGACCAGGTCAGTGATCTGGATCTGAGGGCTGGTTTGAGGTTCACACAGCCAACGTGATTACAATTGATGAGCTATCTGACGGTGAGGTAGCGGCTCCGGTCTAGAAATTCTAGAATAACGACAGAGAGATTTCGGCGTCCCGATCACATGGCATCTCGTATTCTGCAGGCCTTTGGGCTGAGCAACAGTCGCTTCGTAGGGCAAGGCTCTTCGGAGTTGTTGCACCATGGAGTTATTATTATTATTGTACGGCTCCATGGCTAAATGGTTTGCATGCTGGCCTTTGGTCCAAGGGGTCCCGAATTTGGTTCCCGTCCGAGTCGGGGATTTTAACTTTCATAATTAATTCCTATGCTTCGGGGACTGGGTGTTTGTGCTGTCTTCGGCATTAGAATTCATCTCAGGTAGGTCCCTATCCTGACAGACACGCAGGTCACCTATATGGCGTCTACTCAAAAGACCTGCATCTGGCCTCTCCGCTGAAGACAATCCGCTTCGCTTGTACATCCGTGGGGTAATACAGAAGACGTGCATTAAAATATCACCGTTTCTTGTTTTGTTTTTATTATTTTTCGGGGTACATAACTCATTTAATAAAAATGCATTTGTATACACTGCATTTGATGTCGCCTGGCGCATGGACAAACGGGAGAAAGCAACTTTAAGCTGACCATGTGTGAAACAGGAATCCTTCACATTAACCCCGCAATTGTGAAACGTTTGACGCTGAGTCACATTGATAGTCATACTATAAGCTAATCTGACCAAAAGTCGTAATCGTTGAAACAAAATTATACATCATTTAAGATCAATGGAATTCTCTTCTTAATCTGTTTACCCTCCAGAGTTGGTTTTTCCCTCGGACTCAGCGAGGGATCCCACCTCTACCGCCTCAAGGGCAGTGTCCCTGGAGCGTGAGACAATATGATCAGTACCTCGCCCAGACGGCCTCACCTGCTATGCTGAACAGGGACCTTCTTTGGGAATGGGAAGATTGGAAGGGATAGACAAGAAAGAGGGAAGGAAGCAGCCGTGGCCTTAAGTTAAGTACCATCCCGGAATTTGCCTGGAGAAGTGGGAAACCACGGAAAACCACTTACAGGATTGCTGAGGTGGGAATCGAACCCACCTCTACTCAGTTGACTTCCCGCGGCTGAGTGGATCCCGTTCCAGTCCTCGTACCACTTTTCAAATTTCGTGGCAGAGCCGGGAAGCGAACCCGGGCCTCCGGGGGGTGGCAGCTAATCACACTAAACATTACACCACAGAGGCGGACTCAATGGAATTCTTGGTATGAAAACCTATTTTTCTCTTTCTCTGCCGGTTAGGATTACTGCCTCAATGATATTGTTAAGGAGCTCTTTCAGTAAGTATCCGCTTTACATTCAAGAATTACAGAAAATACTCACAGATGTATTCAAGCAGAAAACTGTCATGTTTCTGAGATCGCCATACTTCTGCGAGACGAATCAAATACGATATATAAAACCAAGGAGTACACATCACAGCCTTCTAGAATACATTCTCACTCTGATCCTTCCAGTACATTCTCACTTATTTTAATACATTCAGTGACGAAGTCAGCCGCTTTCAACCCCAATATCTACCACAACACCATAGCTACAGACACGCAACCACTATAGCGGACGATCGGAGTCTGCAGGCTGATCGGAGTCTCCAGGCTACTACCACATACAAATACCAGTGATCTGTGATGCGTAGTTGTGGCTTCAATGTGTAATATACTGACACAGACGTTTATTTTTATATAGTTGGCCGCTCTCAACCCCTCACATCTCCCACACCACCACAGCTACCGACACTCAACCACCATAGTGTATGACGGGGGACTCGAAGTTACTGCAATACAGAAACATCAGTGGTCTGCGATGGAGAGGTGTGGCTGCAAGGTGAAATATACGAACACACAGGCTATTTATATATATATATATATAGTTGGGCACTTTCAACTACCACATCTCTCACACCACCACAGCTACTGACACACAACCACTATAGTGTACGATGGAAAACTCGAGGCTACTACAACACACATACACCAGTGGTTTACGGTGAGTATTGTTACGTGTCGGTAGCTGTAGTGGTGTAAGATGTGGCGGTTGAAAGCGGCCGACTATATATAAAAATAGACGCGTGTGTCCACCTTGGAGCCACAAATACCCTAAGCAGACCACTGGTATTTTTGTGTGGCAGTAGCCTCGGGTCTCCTACCGTGTCTACTTTTATAACAGTCTAATTCTGTATATAGTCAGCCAATTTCAACCCCTATATCTGCCACACCACCACGGCTGCATAGACACAACCACCACAGTTCACGACGGGAGACTCGAGGCTGCTGCCACATAAAAACACCAGTGGTCTGCGTAGGGTATTTGTGGCTCCAAGGTAAAATATACGGACACACGCGTCTATTTTTATATATAGTAGGTTGCTTTCAACCCCAACATCTACCACTCAACTACAGACACCGACACCCAACAACTATAGTGCGATGGGAGACACGATGCTACTACCGCACATAAGTACCAGTGGTCTGCAATGGTTAGTTTTGGCTGCAAGATCAAATATACGGGCACACACGTCCATGTATATATATATATAAATAATACTATTGAGATTTATGTTTTCATTCTTACAAAAGCAGGGTACTTGAACAGATATCTAAATATGGTAGTCAAGTCATCTCTGTATAAGTTATTGAAGGTCCTTAGAGGGGTGGAAGACAAAGGCTTGCACTATCCGTAACCTCGACACTAAGTGAGATATAGTGGTTAGCTCTATGTTTGATGACCTTTGCCCGCAAAAATTAACCCGGTACGCATCTTTAGTGTAGACAGAGTATTACCTCAAGGACAAATGCCTTTTCAGAAGTGGAAATCTCGTTAAATGTTTCGGCTTTCTGATGGGGAATCGAAACCACATCCTTCGAGTGAAATGGGGACGCCTTAATGCATCAGCTTTGCAGCTTTTAAATAAGATAGTTTTCTAAGTTTTCAAACATAATGATTCACGAGAGTGATGCCTGGTGTTGTAATCCCTATAGTGAATAACAGTAATCAAGCAATATTAATGTGGTGTAATTTTGAGGCAAGTGGCATTATGGGAGAGTAGGAGAAATGAGCCTTTATACTGGACGGATATCCTGTACACTGATTAGTACATGTGGTGTGGCCACGTGCAGCCGTCGATGGCACGCACAGACCCACATGCCTCACAGTGTATACAACCATTAGTTCCAATTTTAGCTCTATCTGGTGTTTATACCTCAGTCTCCAATTTTCCAAGAAATAATAACATTTCAACTGCTGGTCCTCCATACTGAATTAGATAATGATTTCTCCATGAGAGGTTCCTGGGATTCAATGATAAAACACTAGTAGCCGCAGGAAGTCAGCAGTGATTCTGAGATCAATCGCCGAAGAATCGACGAATGGCCACTCGGTATTTCAACATAAAATCACAATGCAATTTGCAGGAGATCATCAGGAATGCCGGTACAAATCATCAGAGAATATGCGGACTATCTCCGTGACAAAGTACACTGACTGACAGAGCAAATGCAACACCAAGAAGGAGTGGTCAGAACTTTATGCCAATTGCAGGGTAGACTGACGTCACTGAGGTATGCTCATGATGTGAAATGCGCCGCTGTGCTGCGCACGTAGCGAACGATAAATGGGACACGGCGTTGGCGAATGGCCCACTTCGTACCGTGATTTCTCAGCCGACAGTCATTGTAGAACGTGTTGTCGTGTGCCACAGGACACGTGTATAGCTAAGAATGCCAGGCCGCCGTCAACGGAGGCATTTCCAGCAGACAGACGACTTTACGAGGGGTATGGTGATCGGGCTGAGAAGGGCAGGTTGGTCGCTTCGTCAAATCGCAGCCGATACCCATAGGGATGTGTCCACGGTGCAGCGCCTGTGGCGAAGATGGTTGGCGCAGGGACATGTGGCACGTGCGAGGGGTCCAGGCGCAGCCCGAGTGACGTCAGCACGCGAGGATCGGCGCATCCGCCGCCAAGCGGTGGCAGCCCCGCACGCCACGTCAACCGCCATTCTTCAGCATGTGCAAGACACCCTGGCTGTTCCAATATCGACCAGAACAATTTCCCGTCGATTGGTTGAAGGAGGCCTGCACTCCCGACGTCCGCTCAGAAGACTACCATTGACTCCACAGCATAGACGTGCACGCCTGGCATGGTGCCGGGCTAGATCGACTTGGATGAGGGAATGGCGGAACGTCGTGTTCTCCGATGAGTCACGCTTCTGTTCTGTCAGTGATAGTCACCGCAGACGCGTGTGGCGTCGGCGTGGAGAAAGGTCAAATCCGGCCGTAACTGTGGAGCGCCCTACCGCTAGACAACGCGGCATCATGGTTTGGGGCGCTATTGCGTATGATTCCACGTCACCTCTAGTGCGTATTCAAGGCACGTTAAATGCCCACCGCTACGTGCAGCATGTACTGCGGCCGGTGGCACTCCCGTACCTTCAGGGGCTGCCCAATGCTCTGTTTCAGCAGGATAATGCCCACCCACACACTGCTCGCATCTCCCAACAGGCCCTACGAGGTGTACAGATGCTTCCGTGGCCAGCGTACTCTGCGGATCTCTCACCAATCGAACACGTGTGGGATCTCATTGGACGCCGTTTGCAAACTCTGCCCCAGCCTCGTACGGACGACCAACTGTGGCAAATGGTTGACAGAGAATGGAGAACCATCCCTCAGGACACCATCCGCACTCTTATTGACTCTGTACCTCGATGTGTTTCTGCGTGCATCGCCGCTGGCGGTGGTCCTACATCCTAATGAGTCGATGCCGTGCGCATTGTGTAACCTGCATATCGGTTTGAAATAAACATCAATTATTCGTCCGTGCCGTCTCTGTTTTTTCCCCAACTTTCATCCCTTTCGAACCACTCCTCCTTGGTGTTGCATTTGCTCTGTCAGTCAGTGTACAATTGTACTGTACATGTAAGAGCTCTAAGTATTCCGTGATAAATCCCCACAGAATCCGTGCAAGATCACTGGAAATCCCGATATAAAATATTAAGGGTATCTTTGAGATGTTACTTGTGATAGGTAAAATTAAGGGTAGGTCTGCCGGAGGATGCAATGGTATTAACAATAGGTCTTGGAAAGAATTAAGCAAAATTGGGCTGTTGATAGAGGCCATAGTGAAGTTATTTAACAAGATTTTTGATGGGGGTAAGTGCCCAAAAGAATGGGAAACAGGAAGTATATGTCCAATATACAAGAAGAAAGTAATAAAAACATCACGAGTAATTATAGGGGTGTACTCTGTTAGATTCTCTAAGTAAAATGTACACAGGAGTTTTAGCAAACAGATTAAGAGACTGGGCTGAAAAGAATTCGGTTTTGTCAGTCTTCCAAGGGTGCTCCAGGAAAGGAAAAAGAACGGCAGACAATATAATGATAGTGAAGATGATTTTAGACAAATGCATGAGTATGGGAGGAGGAAAAGTGTATGTGGCGGCAATTGATTTTGAAAAAGCTTTTGATACGGTAAACAGAAGTGCGCTAGTAGAAAAATCGGGTAGGTTGGGGGTTTCTGGGAAGATGATATGTGCAGTGGAGGCGATATCCATGGATGTCCGGTGCTGTGTTAAGCTGGAAGAAAACAGGTTAAGTAAGCTGCTAGAGTGTAATATGGGTTTAAAACAGGGTTGTAAATTATCCCCGATATTGTTTACTTTATTCATTAATGAAATTTTGGACAGACACGGCGGAATAACTGGGCGGCACCGGTTCTTAATGGGATAAAAATTCCGGGACTGATTTTTACGGACGACGTGGTAAATGTGGAAGGTTTGTGAAGTGTAATTAGGGTTTGGGAAGTGGAAATATATTGTAAATTTGGAAGATTTAAGCGATAAAGTTAAGACATGTGAATATTGATATGGCACGACATGGATGTATAATTTTAAAAGTATTGGTAAGTAAGTTATAAAATGATGTTTTAGTGATTAACGTGTGGTAACAGGAAAGTAGAACAATCGCATAAAGTTGGAACGTGAAACAATGAGAGATACGACTCAACTAATGACTCACAAGTGAACTGTAATTTAAATGGAAGTAGGTCAATGCATATGTAATAAAGTGAACTGCAAAGTCAGTAAGTGGTAAAGGCGACAGGCAAGAAGAATGAAGGCACATGCTCTGCGGATGACGAAATGTTAAGTCAGCGTGTCTGGAGCATAGTAGATCAGAGCTTGAGTGAATAAATGTAAATTAGAGGTATGAAGGCATTGTTCTGCTTATGACAAAATGTTGATTCAAAGAGGCTTGAGTAGAGTAGGGCAGGTCTTGAGTGAATAATTGTGTGTAAGAGCTAGAGTAGACGTATAAGATAGATACAAATGGGTAAGAAGTTATAGGGTGAAAGGGGAGGAGGAGGTAACGACCTAAGAGGGAGGGGTAGGGCGGTCCTATCCCAAATGTTGTTGGCAAGTGTTAGTAGATAGAGGTCGAGAAAGGAGAGGGGGAAGCAGGGTGCATGTGGAGCTGGACTTCAGCACACAGGTAGCCTGTCGCCAAACGCAATGGTGAGGATCTTGCTTTGTCAACTGTAAGGAGGGGCCGGACGTGTCGTTCCAGGGAGGGTGGTTCCTTTTCCTTTTCTTTTCCTCACCAGGGGGGACGGCACGGCCGGTCAGTAGTCATAGGGGTTGCGTCTCACATGTGGTCTGATTTCCGCCTGTGTGAGAAGGTAGTTATAGGGGTGGTGCTTACATGTGGCCCGGTTTTCCGCCCATGTGAGTGACTTCATAGAATATAGGGGTGGCGTCTCACATGTGGTATGGTTTTCGCCTGTATCAGGAGTCACAAAATTAACTTAGGATTTTAGAGTTAAGGTAGTTACAGGGGTGGCGCTTGCATGTGGCTCGGTTTTCCGCCCATGTAAGTGACCACATAGTATATAAGGGTGGCTTGTCATATGTGGTCTGGTTTCCGCCTGTGTGAGGGGTTCCAAAATCAAGTTAGGATTTTAGAGTTAAGGTAGTTATAAGGGTGGCGTTTACATGTGACCCGGTTTTCCGCCCATGTGAGTGACCGCATAGTAGACTTAGTTTATTTTTTTTTTCTTTTGTAATGGGAACATGTATTTGGGCGAAAAGCCTGTAATGTTCATCTTCAATAAATACCTTGAATACCTTAAATACCTTCATTAAATCACCAGAGTTCTCTTTAGATTCGTTGATCAAATCACCAGAAAAACCGTGAGATTTGAGTGACGATACCATTATCAAACACCACAGCACTGACGATCCCGTGATTAAATAACCAGAGTTCATTGAGGATTGCATGACCAAATAACAAGAGAGTTCACTGATGATTCCGTGAACAAATAACCAGAGAGTTCACTAGGGATTCTGTGATCACATAACACGGAATCAGTGAGAGTTCACATAGGATTACGTGAATAAATCATCATGGAAAGCATTAGAGTTCGCTGAGGATTTAGTGGTCAAATCTCCAGAGGAACCGTGAGATTTCGTCCAAGATTTTGTGACACAACGAGTTTTGGGATAAATCGCTAGGGAATTCATGAATTCATGAAAGGAAAATAGGGATGCTGTATGAGAATGTTTATGCTTTTGCATTCTACAATCAAATAATAGTTATTTTAAGAGATTAACTTGCACCTTAGTTTCGACGTTATATTTCATCATGAATAATCGCATTACTATGACTACAAAATTAAAATTTTTGAGAATATCTTACCGGATACATCGTACTGTTTCATTAACGTGCCATTTAGGTAATGGATTTAAACTTTAGTAGAACTTCATCAAAATCACTACACAATGCTGATGCCAGTGTAGGTAACAACAATAATGTACACTGCATTTCCATTCGAATTCAGCCCAGGTGACTGCTTTGTGTAATAAAGTGCAGCGAAGATAATCTGCATTCACAGTAACTGCAGTTACCATGTCCTGGTCTGGACAATTGGCTTCCGGTGCGAAAGGTTAGAGGTCAAGTCCCTTCTAGTGCAACAAATTCAACTCGTGTGCGGTCCTAGAACATTTGGCTGAATTTATAATAGTAATGATGACCATACCTCACAAAATTTGAACAATAAAATAATATTAGTTGTAATAAAAGTTTAGATGTACCTAGTCGATTGTGGTTGTGGGTGGGTGTTAAGGAGTATGAGCGAAGAGATAGTGAATTTGAGATGATACTTAGGGTTTAATGTAGGACAAGAATGAATATTGGTCTTCCTCAATCAATGTACGGGGAACGTTAGGTAGGCACAAGTGAGTGGAATGGAGGGACAAGTTGAAGAAAATAGGTGGGCTAATGTTTTCAGGAGAAGAAAAATGAGGGGTAAGGGTTCTCATCAGGAACTGAGTTCAGGAGAGATATCGGCAAGGAATCTATATGAATCACTACAGGTAGAAAGAAGCCTTCGCATTATCAGCAAAATGGAAATGGCATACCAACTAGAGTTCTGCATAAACTCCGCTCGACTTTAACTGATGAACGGACATAATGCGGCGGTTGTACTCGGCCAAACATTTCGTAGCGGATCGAACTTACCCCTGAGCAAACCGTCGCTTAAGAAACAATACCATGCAGCTAACAGAATAATCCAAATGCAACGGTTCAATATCGTTAAACTAACAGAAATGATGTTTTCTCTTTTACTAAAAACTTACGTGATCTATTTCATTATCAGAGATGACCTAAGACTTCTGCACTGCTTTTGTAGTTTTATATGTTACAGTACTTCTTTTCTGGTGCTAAATTAGAACTTCGTCGCTACGTGCTACTTGTGCGACATTCTGAGGTGGTTTATAGTGTAGTGTGTGTTTTGTGTAAATGAAGATGTGTGCCCATGGCTATACGGTGCGTGAAGTTGTTGGATTTGCTGGTGTTTCGCAGCAGACTGTTCAACGTGTCTACAAGCTTTGGTGTACCACACGTGGCCATGAAACACGGCGTCAAAATTGTGGTCGGAAAAAGATCCTGACTGATAGGGACCAGAGACGCCTTTCACAGCTTGTGGATCAATATCGCTTCCAAACCCGACAAGAATCCCTGCAATCAGTGAATGAAAGTCCGTCCAACCTGTAAGCGAGTGGCGAACATTGCGCGTCTTCATTGGGCTAGAAATAATCGAACGGGGACAGCAGCTGATTGGTAGAACGTAATGTGTTCTGACGAATCACATTTATGCCTGTATTCCAATAACACACGTAATCGAGTCCACCGAAGGCCTCATGATGCATTTCATCCTCGATGTGTGCAAGGTCAGGTTCAAGCTGGAGGTGGGTCTTTGATATTTTGTGGTGTTTCTCGTATCACGGATTGGGCCCGCTTTCTGAGGTGAACACTAATATGAACCAGCATGTTTATTTAAACATTCTGGATGATCAGGTGTTGCCTTTCAGTCTGCGTGATGAGTATGCTATTGATACCCCGATATTTCAAGATATTGCATATGTTACTAGTTTAATGAACACTCCCCCAACCTATTACATCTCGATTGGCCTGAAAAATCACCTGAATTGAACCCCATTGGAAATATATGGGGCAAATTGAAACAGCGGGTAAAATGCCGACTTTAGTATACCCGTAATTTGGTAGATCAAGTCCTCAGCGAGTGGCTTAAACTGGATCTGACGTACCTGCACAACGTTGTGGACTCACTTTCTAACCTAATCCAGGCAGTTATAAAGTCCAGAGGCGGAGTTACATGGTATTGAACGATGCGTATAACGATTTCCCCACGGGGTGACTAACTTTTTTGTCCGGTTAGCTTACATAAAAGACAAAGTCACCTCCGTACAGGCCATGAAGGCCCTTGGAGGAGTGGAAGGTAAAGGCTTCGCCCATTGTTAACCGCGACACGTGATGGGGTAGAGTGGTTAGCTCTACTCCCGGCCGCCTATGCCCCCAGGAATCAACCTGGTACTCATTTTTGGTGTAGGCTGAGTGAACCTCAGGGCCATATGCACCTCCGGAAGTGGAAATCTCGTTTCTTAAGTTTTACGACTTCCTGACGGGGATTCGAATCCACGTTCTTCAAGGCGAACCGAGCATGCCTTTACCGCCTCGGCCAGGCAGCCCCTGGTTAGCTTACATCATCATCATCATCATCATCATCATCATCATCATCTGTTTACCCTCCAGGTTCGGCTTTTCCCTCGGACACAGCGAGGGATCCCACCTCTACCGCCTCAAGGGCAGTGTCCTGGAGCTTCAGACTCTTGGTCGGGGGATACAACTGGGGAGTATGACCAGTACCTCGCCCAGGCGGCCTCACCTGCTATGCTGAACAGGGGCCTTGTGGAGGGATGGGAAGATTGGAAGGGATAGACAAGGAAGAGGGAAGGAAGCGGCCGTGGCCTTAAGTTAGGTACCATCCCGGCATTCGCCTGGAGGAGAAGTGGGAAACCACGGAAAACCACTTCGAGGATGGCTGAGGTGGGAATCGAACCCACCTCTACTCAATTGACTTCCCGAGGCTGAGTGGACCCCGTTCCAGCCCTCGTACCACTTTTCAAATTTTCGTGGCAGAGCCGGGAATCGAACCCGGACCTCCGGGGGTGGCAGCTAATCACGCTAACCACTACACCACAGAGGCGGACGTTAGCTTACATACCAATTGAAAATAGATGAAATATGTGTATGAATAGAAAACTAGAAAGTAGGAACAAAGTATACACAGCGTATACGTAAAATGACATGTTAACGATAGCAAAGTAAGGAACAGTAACAGGGAACGAGATAACAATAATAAACATAAAAGGTGGAGGACAAATTGCATGCTTATAGATGGGTCTTCTTCTCCAGGCCAGTTCCTCCAATCATTACTCGGTTCTCAACCTGTTAATTTCTGCTTTCTGAAAACGTATGAAGGGCGTCTACTCTCAACGGAAACCCACTGTGGATGGGGCACAGAATACATTGACAATTGGAAGTAACTAAAACGGTGGTCCACAGGGGCTCATAACTTGAGAGCGTGAGTTGGTTTAACTGTCGACTCATACCAGAAAACGTAGTGTACTACTAACATCAAATCTTTCCCGAAATTGATAAAGGAAAATTCGAAATGTTTGCTAGGTGTAGAATACATTTGATTTGAGGAACGTCGTAAGTTAGTACATTTCGTATATTGAGTTTTAAGTTACATTTTATGATTCTCAGGTTGAGAAACGTTGAGAGAAGTCTTAAGTCACTGACTTACTTCACTTCTCAGCCAAGTTTGCCATAATCACACAATGATTAGTATGTGTCCGGCTCCATAGCTAAATTGTTAGCATGCTCGCCTTTTGTCACAGAAATCCCGTGTTCGATTCCCGGCAGGGTCTGGAATTGTAACCATCATTGGTTAATTTCACTGGCAGGGGTACTGGGTGTATGTGTCGTCTTCATCATCATTTCATCCTCATCATGACGCACAGGGCGCCTACGGGCGTCAAATCAAAAGACCTGCACCTGGCGAGCCGAACATGTCCTCGGACACTCCCGGCACTAAAAGCCATACGCCATTATTATGATTAGCATGTGTCTTGCTTTAGTTTCTAATGCAGGTTTTAAGACCATTTTTCACTATTTTCCAATCCGAGATCATTATTTTCTGCCTTGTCCGGCTCCATGGCTAAATGGTTAGCGTGCTGGCCTTTCGCTTACAGGGTCCCGGGTGTTCAATTTCTGGCCCGGTTGAGGATTTTAACATTCATTGGTTACTTCCAATGTTTCGGGGACTGGTGGGTGTGCCATCTTCATTATTAAAATCCATCACAGGTAGGGAGAGCCTCATTCTCATATACACGCAGGTCACCTATAAGTCGTCAGCTCGAAAGACCTGTACCAGGCCTCTTCGGAGCCACACGCCATTAAAAATATATTTGCCTTGCGATAGGGACTTTGTAGTGATTAAACGATCTCTAAAGCATCATTACAAAATCTATATGTTTGACTTATATGTTAATCAGGAAGGAAATGTATAGTGAAAGTGGAAACTGAAGAGTCGATACACGGTGGCCCATTTACTTTAAGAAGATCTGTTTTCAAATGAGAGTTTGGGAAGATCGATTTTAAGGTTGAGGAAGATGTCATTCAAGTTTACCTTAAACCATTCTGTGAATATTTGTATAGGGGAGAATATCTAGCGACTGTAACAGCATCAAAATACATTGATAATTCCTTACAAAAACACACATTTACTGTGTTAACACAAAAAGAAGTACACCCGATCGGTTTCTGCTCTTGCTTACAGATACACAATCGTACCTACAAAAATTGAATATAAACGGAATATTTTGCAATACATGCGAGCAGAATATGAGTAGTTTTACCATATTATGGTCAATTGGCCACTGTTCCACTGTGTGAAGTCATCGATGATGATTATGATGATGATGACGATGATGAATGTACTAAATTATTCTGGAATTCTTAAATATCTTTGTAAAAGTGTACAAATAATATAGTAAAAGCACTTTAAACTTATTTGTATGTTAATGGTAGACTTTTGGTTGATATAGATGTTAATTCCCATAGGTAACCTGAAATATTTGTCCCGAATGAGTAAATTTATAATACCTATAAATGGTCCGTTATTGGACATTATAAATTTTCTAGCTAACTCAGCTGGAAAAATTATAATATAATGTCCAATAACGCTAGTTGCTTTACGTCGTACCGACACAGATAGGTCTTATGGCGACGACGGGACAGGAAAGGGCTAGGAGTGGGAAGGAAGCGGCCGTGGCCTTAATTAAAGTACAGCCACAGCATTTGCCTGGTGTGAAAATGGGAAACCACGGAAAACCAGTGGGGTTCGAACCTACTATCTCCCGAATACTGGATACTGGCCGCATTTAAGCGACTGCAGCTATCGAGCTCGGTGTCCAATAACGGATCATTTATATTGGTATTATAAAACTTTTAGTTCCTACAAGGAAATGACTAATTTGGACCAAATTTCTAATAATAAATAATAATAAATAATGTTGATTTAAGAAACGCCGTAATTTCAGTATATTTAGCAGTGCATTATACAAATTCCTAATTGAGGAAACAAATATTATTTTCTTAAGGAGAGAATGTTCTACTTAAAAGAATACATATACCAATTTAATTAAGCATATTTATTTATATATGTTTTTGGGCCTCCTATAAAATTCAGTTGGGCTAACTTATGACATATCTCAAATCAACGGTTCACTTGTAAGTTCTAAACCGTGGAAAACGTACAGAAATTAGTGCTTAATTCCAGTTCGCTGGCCACTCCATGTATAATTCACATTCCCTACTGAGGGAAAATGCAGACTTTGACGCCAGCCAATTTCCTGACCAGTCCCCATACAGCTCTGTTTAGTGCCATGCCCCAGGTCTGTTCGCTAATTGGATTCCTCATGTTTTAACTCCGTACCGATTGGTACGGAAATTGCGGGCTTAAAAATATCCACTCTTCGCCGTTCTCTTCGTTAGGTTAGAACCCTACTGCAATGATGCGACACTTAGCCGGTTATAACAATTATTACAACCTGCATCACATGTGCTGAAGGTTCCACGTAAATCGTCTTTTTCTTTTAACGTACAATCTAGAGTTCGTCACGGGTACGCTGTCTCCTCATTACAATTCAGTAGCAATGATTAGGGGAAGGGGCGGGGCGAGGGGGGAAAGTCGCTCTCTCCCCCTTCACTTAGTGGAGGAAAAACACATTTTTATTCCAATTTTAGCCACCTGACTTTTTCCATCGTAAGTTTCAACAGATTGAAGAACTTAAAAGTTACTAAAAGTCTCCTGAAACTAGAAATTTTTTTAAAGCAATTTGTGCAATGCTTATTGTCCTTTCAGCTAATTCCTTCCTTGAATTTCTTGAATTATTAAGAAAAACACTTTGCGGAAATACGCAAAAAATGTCGTTCGTTGCGGCTAACCGATTCATACAGCGCAGCAGTGCGTAGTATGTACTGTAAGGAAGGGTAGCAGGGGTATATATTTTGCCAGGTCATGGACATGCTTACGGCGCGCATTGTCAGTCTGGCATTCTCAGTCTGTAAATGTGTTTGTGTAGTTCTATCTAGTGTATGTTAGTGTGTAGTCAAATACTAAATGACATTTGAATTGTATAATCACGCCGAACTTCTACTTAATTGTAATACAAGTGTAATTATTGTCCCTTTGATGAATGATTTATTGTACAGTACTATTCTTCTTCTTATTATTATTCTACTTCCTCTCCTTCTTAATCTGTTTACCCTCCAGGGTAGGTTTTCCCTCGGACTCAGCGATGGATCCCACCTCTACCGCCTCAACGGCAGTGTCCTGGAGCTTCAGACTCTGCGTTCAGGGATACAACTGGGGAGGATGGCCAGTAACTCGCCCAGGAGGCCTCACCTGCTATGATGAAAATGGACATTGCGGGAAGATGTGAAGATTAGAAGGGATAGACAAGGAAGATGGAAGGAAGCGGCCGTGGCCTTAAGTTAGGTACCATTCCGGCATTTGCCTCGAGGAAAAGTGGGAAACAACGGAAAACCACTTCCAGTATGGCTGAGGTGGGAATCGAACCCACCTCTACTCAGTTGACCTCCCGAGGCTGAGTGGACCCCGTTCCAGCTTTCGTACCACTTTTCCAATTTCGTGGCAGAGCCGGGAATCGAACCCGGGCCTCCGGGGGTGGCAGCTAATCACACCAGCCAGTACACCACAGAGGCGGATTAGTACTATTATTACCGCACTAAATTTGGTTACCTTAACCTTTTTATGTCGCTGTAGAAATTCGCTCATTCACCATTAAAAACTTACCATTTTGTTGCTTCTTTCTTTTAAATTTATATGTCCTCTCCCCACCACCCACCACCACCACCACCTCCACTGCTCTAGCTCTTAAACCTGGGTACTTTTTGTGTTGCCTATAAATTTTTGTGCCAGTCCACTTCAAACTTCCATTCGCCGCTACTGTATACAATTCAGCATCATAGTTGACAATATCGCGAGGGGAGTCTTAGAGGGTGGACGGACGTATAGGTTAATGTGATGAGGACTACATAGTGAAAGACCTTAAATAGTAGGTGACAGTGGCACTCTGGCCAACAGCGATGCCGAGGTCACGAACATTCTTAACGATATCGCCCGTATTGCACAACAGTACGATTTTTAAACAACATTGAAAAACCGGGCAAGCTGGCCGTGCGGTTAGGAGCGCGCAGCTGTGAGCTTGCATCCGGGAGATAGTGGGTTCGAATCCCACTGTCGGCAGCCCTGAAGATGGTTTTCCGTGGTTTCCCATTTTCACACCAGGCAAATGCTGGGGCTGTACCTTAATTAAGGCCACGGCCACTTCCGTCCCATTCCTAGGCCTTTCCTATCCCATCGTCGCCTATCTATGTCGGTGCGACGTAAAGCAAATAGCAAAAAAAAAAAAAACACTTTGAACCGGGCGAGTTGGCCGTGCGCGTAGAGGCGCGCGGCTGTGAGCTTGCATCCGGGAGATAGTGGGTTCGAATCCCACTGTCGGCAGCCCTGAAGATGGTTTTCCGTGGTTTCCCATTTTCACACCAGGCTGTACCTTAATTAAGGCCACGGCTACTTCAGTCCCATTCCTAGGCCTTTCCTATCCCATCGTCGCCTATCTGTGTCGGTGCGACGAAAGCAAATAGAAAAAAAAACAAAAAAACAAAAACACATTGAAAAGACCAAGGTTATGAAATTCGCAGCCATTGTCCAACTCGAAGGCATTCAGAAAAAGCAGGTTCTCGGATTTAAGTATCTACCAGAGGGCCCGTGCTACTCCGCAGCACTCGTTATAAACAGGTCAGATAACTCGTTATAAACAGGTCAGATAACTCGTTATAAACAGGTCAGATAACTCGTTTTGATATGCCTGTCGTAGTCATATAGTTTTGCCTGCCCTTTTCAGTTTTTATGAACATTTAATAAGAAGCGTGTTGAGTATGCCGCAGTTTCTAGTCAGAATTCATCCATCCTGACGTCATCGTGCCATCTGCTTGGTAAAAATCTATTCATATATTCGCATTTTTATCCTGCAATTCTTGATGTAAAGCTTGGTATTGTGCCGTAGACGGCAATGGTATTTTTCACCGCAGTTCTTCTATATAGAGTAGTGGTCTTGTGAGGTCATAGGTTAGTCTCGAAGGAGCGTTTCTTTGCCAGCCAGGGAACTTTTTTTCAGATACATGGTCTTCACTTTTTTTAGTGTAACTAAGTTATCCTTTGATAGGTCTTCCCAGATAATGTCTAAGGCGTATGTTATGATGGCGTCTGTTTGTACGTAGACTTTTTTTTCTCTCAGCAGCATGTAAGTTATTAGGAACGCTCCGCCATCTGTTGATTATATTTGGAACCTGGGAAAGTATAGAAATTCAAGGAGTATATAACAGGGAATAGTATACTTCCGTGATGTGAAAAACTGCATACTGTCTGGCTTGACTTGTCAGGCAGTAATCAAACATGGCTGCATGCAATGGCATTACTAAAGATGAAAATCGCATATCAGAATATTAATAAAAGAGTTACTCGTTTTTTTGTTTTTGTTTCTTTGCTATTTGCTATTTGCTTTACGTCGCACCGACACAGATAGGTCTTATGGCGACGATGGGACAGGGAAGGGCTAGGAGTGGGAAGGAAGCGGCCGTGGCCTTAATTAAGGTACAGCCCCAGCATTTGCCTGGTGTGAAAATGGGAAACCACGGAAAACCATCTTCAGGGCTGCCGACAGTGGGGTTCGAACCTACTATCTCCCGAATACTGGATACTGGCCGCACTTAAGTGACTGCAGCTATCGAGCTCGGTAGTTACTCGTTTAGCAACCTGCTAGCTACAGAATGCATTGCGGGTTAGTCTAAGACTTCGCCTGCAATTATTGGAGTGGTCACTTAATGATTTGGTTTTATGATTACCCAAAGTTGGCTGAACTTCGAGAGCTATGAGTGTGTCATGATTCACCGATAGGTAATTTTGGAGATAATAAAATAAAGCTGAAGAAAATCGGTCGAGTAGAACGGACGGACGGATTTGCCAAAGTTGTTTTAGTAAACTCTTTTAATACATAGTCACTGGTTTAAGAAACGAAAATGGCATCCTCAGCTGAGATCGGTCAAGCAGCCACAGAATTTGCTTGTCTAAAATGGCGTCTATGGAAACGGGTCGACATCTGTATCAAGAAATAATTTATAACATTATTCAAATGATGGCTAATTTAAAAACTAAATTTTTTAATACACTTATAATATATATTCTAAAGCTTATCCCTACTTCGTACGTATCGCACTTGATCCTTCCTATTCCATTCTAGAGTTTGGGAATATGGATCATACTTAAATACTCTGCGGTAAAATTCGAGATATTCCAAATACGAAGTCCGCTCCAAATTATGTGTATCTCAGCTGGGAGACTTATCAGAAAGTCGGCATGGAAATGATCTCTGGTAACATATTCTATGTATTCCTGACAAAATTAATTAAAACTCACAAATAGCTCCCCCAATAAATTACTGGTTTTTCTGCCACCTGGTAAAGTTAGTTTCCTCACGGATGTGTTTTATATATTAGTTTTGGACATTTTTATTAGCTAAATTTCATCAATTTTCAGTCACAAAACCGCCAATGCTTTCTTTCTTTCTTTACGGTCACATTTGAATTTTTCTGGTGTTTTCTGATGGATAGAGTTAAGAAAATTCAAATGGCACCAAACTTGCCTCTACACAACATCTACACGTCAATCTACATCGCAAAGTAAGTGACTTTCGACTCCCAAAATGTACCTTCATTTGTCGGTCATCTTGTGGTAGTGTCATGCACATCAGGTTAGCCACGGTGGTCATTCTCCATGAAAACGTCAGATCGCATGCAGCAGAGGCTGTACGCAGGCAACTTCAGCGCTGGGAGGTAGGAAGTACTAAACACCTGCCATGGTCACCGGACCTGTCCCCTGCGATTTTGACCTCATCCCCAAAGTGAAAAGACCGTTGTGTGGGAAACGGTTTGGGACACGAGAGGACTTTGACAACACTGTAAAGCTTGGGAGTGCAAAATTCACACATGGTGAGGCGACTGGAATCCGACGCCCCCCGCATGTGTTCTGCACGATCTAGGGGAGAAGTTTAAAGTTTTACCGTAAAGATTGCTGTACTCTCTGAGAATAAACATTGCACAGTAAAGTGCAAATATTTCATAGCTGACAGTTTCATCGCTTTCTAATCTACACCTGGGAGGCCTACTCGTCATTTTTCATACATTGCACAGCATATATAGTAAATACAGCGTTCGTTCAGAAAAACAAAACTGCCATAATTTATGCTTCAACTCTCGTACTTCTTGAGTTAAAATATTTTGAAATGTTTCATGAAAAGCGTCTCATCGATTTTTCTCTCGTAACTGCAAATCCCAAATTGAAAGACGTTTCACGTCAAAATGGAACTTCAAAATTGACACGCAGGCAGTCTCAAAGTCAAATAAAAATATATGTACGTAATAGCTAAGGATATACGATTATTATTTTCAATAGTTATTATTAATGGTGAAAAGGCCAGTTTACGGCTCCGCAAAGTAATTAGAGGCTTTTGTTCTCCTCCCCTGAGCCAATACTTTTTCATTCTTTTGCTGTTGGCTTCTTTTCTGTCTTCGGCGGAAGCGAGGGGGGTTGTAAGTTTTCATTCCATGCCCAGACAGAGTACGGTAGGCGTCCTAGACGGTAATGCCATCTCTCAGGACACAGAGATTTGTATTGGTTATGTGATTTGTGGTGAGGGTAAGGTGGATGCCGTCATGGCGCATAATAGGAACTGTCCAGGCATTCGTCTCAGTGCAAGATAATGGAAACCACGGAAAACCATTCTCAGGGCCAGCCCCATCACCTCCTGAATGTAAAGCTCCATGGCTAGCTAAAACTAGCCGCTGTTAAGCCGAAGCCTTCGCTACTAGATCCTGTCTTTCGTCCAAATTGTCCGGGTATTCTTCTTCGGTTTGGCTTCTTGATGAACTTACAACAACTGGCTTTACGTCGCACCAACGCTGAGAGGTCTTATGGCGACGATTGAACAGGAAAAGGCTAGGAGTGGGAAAGAAACAGCCATGGCCTTAATTAAGGTACAGCCCCAGCATTTACCTGGTATGAAAATTATCCATCTTCAAGGTTGCCAACAGTGGGGTTCGAAACCACTATCTCCCAAATGCAAGTTCACAGCTGCGCACCCCTAATCGCACCGTCAACTCGCTCTGTGTGAACTTACCATTTGGATGTAAAGATCTCTCCAATTCGGACCTCTCGTGTATGATTCCAGCCAATTTAAGATCATTATTTTATTTCACCTATCCTTTTGATAATTTCTGTTATTGCTGTAATTCTCTTTTCATAGAATTCGACTATTTGCTTTGTGCGTCTGTCGGAGATCATTCCGTTGATGTGTCCATGCAATTTTAATGTGCGTTTGCTAGTCTCACTGTGAATGTTCTTGTATTGTTTGATTTCCTATTTCATTCTTAGCCTGTATTGTTAATTTTGAGTCTAGGATTTTCCTAATGATCTATTATTATTATTATTATTATTATTATTATTATTATTATTATTATTATTATTATTATTATTTTCCTCCCTTAGTCCTGTTTCTTAATATGTGGTCGGGGATGAATTTGTATGACATGCTTTTACGGCCGGATGCTCTTCCTGACGCTAAGCTCAGTTGAGAAGCTGATGAAGATGAAATGAATGATGGTGAATTAAGTTGGCTAAGGAGGTGAGAGGAATCAGCTATGGCTTAGGTATAGGAGCTGTCCCGGCATTTGCCTGGAAGTGAAAATGGGAGACCACAGAAAACTATTCTCAGGAGAGCCGAAGTGGGTTTCGAACCCACGTGCCTCCCAAATCTATAATATGCCTCCATAACCCAAACCCCATAGTGCAACAGCCCCGAAAGACCATAGCCTACCAAGCGACCACTGCTCAGTCCGAAGGCCTACAGATTACGAGGTGCCGTGTAGTCAGCACGACGAATCCACGCGGCCGTTATTCTCGGCTTTATAGACCGCATTAATCAATGTTTTAACGCGCAAAGCCGTAGGTTGTTATTATTATTACTATTATTATTATTCTTGTTTCCGAATTTGACCGCCTATGGACCGCATTGAACTTAAGGCTTCTTCTTCTTCTTCTTCTTCTTCTTCTTCTTCTTCTTCTTCTTCTTCTTCTTCTTCTTCTTCTTCTTTTCCTCCCAGAACCTCTTCATTCTTTCACTTCTGATCTTCCTTTCTTTCTCAGATATGACCAGTTTGGGTCTACATTTTGGTGGTTTCTCCTGGAATGTTTGATGCTGTCCACTCGACTTCTATATTCTTTTCTGTTGTGAACCATATCCACTGTAAGTCCACTTTCTATTGCATCTCTTTTTATCTCTTCCACCCACTTCGTCGAAGCTTTTGGTCCAATGATGTACTTGAATATTTTCTTAGTTTATTATTATTATTATTATTATTATTATTATTATTATTATTATTATTATTATTATTATTATTATTATTATTATTTATTTCAGACAGTCTTTTGTATTTATGTAACCATTCCGTTCGAATCGGTAAATAAATAAATAAATAAATAAATGTTAAAATTAAATGGATGGATAAATAAATTTAAAGAGGAGATTCATTAAAGGAAACGTGCTCGTAAATTGGAAAGAGCTTTTGAATTTAAAATCTATTCTTTATGAAAGAGGGACTTTTCAAAATATCTGGTATACAAGTAACCGTGTAGTGATTACTTTAATTGCAGCTCTCTACTTTATGCACAAATTCATTACATTCCACCTCTTTACAGCAGGACAAACCTTCAAAGCAAATGAGAACGGTAAAGAGATTTTACTTGTGGCTGTTTCACAGGAATATGAATGTCTTCATTCGTACTTCAAAGCATTGAGGAAAAGATGTTTATAATTGTGAAACAGATGTTCTTCGTTATATGAGCATACGTCACTAATTAATCTCCATTTAATACAGGTGACTGAAAGAACAATTGCTTTGTTCCTTGACGTTGTATCTACGTTGTATGTCTACCACTAAATGGAATTCGAAGTGTAACAATAAAGGTAGGCATAAACCAAACCAAAACCCAACCCCATGGCACTAGATCCCTCGAAGGCCTGTAGGCATAACAAGGAAAATAAGAGTGAATATACACTTTCAGGCAGCCCAGAAAATTAATACTTGGTACTAGAAGACATGATAGTCTGAATATCGATAGAAAAATTGAAAATTACTCGGTCGCCTCGAGCGATCCGAACTGGAGGTTCGAAATTGGGACTCAAAAGCAAACCAGCATGAGTAAGGAAATGTAAACACTTCTTCATCCGTTGGGAAAATTTATTTTACAAAAATATAAGTTGTATATGTCTAGGAAAGAAAACATTATTGTAATAATAATAATAATAATAATAATAATAATAATAATAATAATAATAATAATGTGATTGATTTTACGTACCAATAACTTTTCGCCCCATAATTTGGCTTTACGTCGCACCGACACAGATATTATGGCGACAATGGGATAGAAAAGTGCTAAGAGTGGGAAGGAAGTGACATTAGCCTTAATTGAATATTTGCCCCAGTTTGTCCTCTTGAATTCCAACTTTATCTTCATATTGTGATCTTTCCTACTTTTATAAACGCCACTCAAACTTATTCGTCTACTAATGTCATTCCACGCCATCTCTCCGCTGACAGCTCGGAACATACCACTTAGTCGAGCAGCTCGTCTTCTTTCTCCCAATTTTTCCCAGCCCAAACTTTGCAACATTTTTGTAACGCTACTCTTTTGTCGGAAATCACCCAGAACAAATCAGGCTGCTTTTCTTTGGATTTTTTTCGAGTTCTTGAATCAGGTAAGCCTGGTGAGGGTCCCATACACTGGAACAATACTCTAGTTGGGGTCTTACCAGAGACTTGTATGCCCTCTCGTTTACATCTTTACTAAACATCCTCATAACCATGTGAAGGGATCTGTACCCTTTATTTACAATACTATTTATGTGATTACCCCAATGAAGATCTTTCCTCATATTAACACCTAGATACTTACAATGATCCCCAAAAGGAACTTTTACCCCATCAACGAAGTAATTAAAACAGAGAGCACTTTTCCTATTTGTGAAACTCACAACCTGACCTTTAACCCCGTTTATCAACATACCATTGCCTGCTGTCCATCTCACAACATTATCGAGGTCACGTTGCAGTTGCTCACAATCTTGTAACTTATTTATTACTCTATACAGAATAACATCATCCGCAAAAAGCTTTACCTCTGATTCCACTCCTTTACTCAAATCATTTTTATATATATAAGAAAACATGAAGGTCCAATAATACTGCCTTGAGGAATTCCCCTCTTAATTATTACAGGGTCGGATAAAGCTTCGCTTACTCTAATTCTCTGACATCTACTTTCTAGAAATATAGCAACCCATTCAGTCACTATTTTGTCTAGTCCAATTGCACTCATTTTGCCAGTAGTCTCCCATTATCTACCCTATCAAATGCTTTAGACAGGTCAATCGCGATACAGCCCATTTGACCTCCTGAATCCAAAATGTATGCTATATCTTGCTGGAATCCTACAAGTTGAGCTTCAGTGGAATAACCTTTCCTAAAACTGAACTGCCTTCTATCGTACCAGTTATTAATTTCACAAACATGTCTAATATAATCAGAAAGAATGCCTTCTCAAAGCTTACATACAATGCACGTCAAACTTACTGGCCTGTAATTTTCAGCTTTATGTCTATCACCCTTTCCTTTATACGCAGGGGATACTATAGCAACTCTCCATTCATTTGGTATAGCTCCTTCGACCAAACAATAATCAGATAGGTACTTCAGATATGGTACTATATCCCAACCAATTGTCTTTAGTATATCCCCAGAAATCTGATCAATTCCAATTGCTTTTCTAGTTTTCAACTTTTGTATCTTATTGTAAATGTCATTGTTATCATATGTAAATGTTAATACTTCTTTATCATTAGTCTCCTCCTCTGTCTAGACATTATCCTTGTAACCAACAATCTTTAAATACTGCTGACTGAATACTTCTGCCTTTTGAAGATCCTCGCATACACACTCCCCTTGTTCATTAATGATTCCTGGAATGTCCCTCTTGGAACCTGTTTCTGCCTTAAAATACCTATACATACCCTTCCATTTTTCACTAAAATTCGTATGACTGCCAATTATGCTTGCCATCATGTTATCTTTAGCTCCCTTCTTTGCTAGATTCAATTTTCTAGTAAGTTCCTTCAATTTCTCCTCACTTCCACAGCCATTTCTAACTCTATTTCTTTCCAGTCTGCACCTCCTTCTTAGTCTCTTTATTTCTCTATTATAATAAGGTGGGTCTTTACCATTCCTTACCACCCTTAAAGGTACAAACCTGTTTTCACATTCCTCAACAATTTCTTTAAACCCATCCCAGAGTCTGTTTACATTTTATTTACCGTTTTCCACCTATCATAGTTACTTTTTAGAAACTCCCTCATGCCTGCTTTATCGGCCATATGGTACTGCCTAACAGTCCTAATTTTAAGACCTTCCTTTCTATCACATTTATTTTTAACCAAGACAAAAACAGCGTCATGATCACTAATACCATCTATTACTTCGGTTTCTGTATAGAGCTCATCTGGTTTTACCAGCACCACATCCAGGATATTTTTCCCTCTCGTTGGTTCCATCACTTTCTGAATCAGCTGTCCTTCCCATATTAACTTATTTGCCATTCAGATCTCCCGCTGAATTTACCAGATGTCAATCGGGAAGGAAATGCGAACGACAGGAAGCATGACCTACAAATAAGTGACCAACTCGAGGTTTGGTTGGATTCTCAAATAGCATCAGCCATGGTTATATAGTTATAGAGACAATGCAAATGCTGATGACGATGCTAGAATATAATAATTTGATTAGATGTTTTGAATTTGAAAATATTGTGATTTACAGCATTGGAAACATTTTTTTTTTTTTTTTTTTTTTTTTGCAAGTTGCTTTACGTGGCACCGACACAGATAGGTCTTATGGTGACGATGGGACAGGAAGGGGCTAGGAGTGGGAAGGAAGCGGCCGCGATCTTAATTAAGGTACAGCCGCAGCATTTGCCTGGTGTGAAAATAGGAAACCACGGAAAAACATCTTCAGGGCTGCCGACAGTGGGGTTCGAACCCTCTATCTCCCGAATACTGGACACTGGCTGCACTTAAGTGACTGCAGCTATCGAGGTCGGTTTGGAAACAATTAATGGAAATGTTCTGCAATTGGGCATAAATGTCTGTTGGCCAAGAAATCACATCAAATAAATAAATAAATAAATAAATAAATAAATAAAATGAAAATCCTCGGCCTGTTTCCAGTCATTCGACCGGATCAGGAATGAAATGAATGAAGCCCCATCTGGCGGCAAGGATAGGAATTGTGCCGGCTGCCGAAGCCTGTCGCACTCCTCTGGGGCAATGATTCATGACTGACAGATGAAATTAAATTAAATTGGAGAGTGTTGCTGGAATGAAAGATGACAGGGAAAACCGGAATATTCGCAGAAACACCTTCGCCCCTCCCCCCCTCCACTTGGTTCAGCAAAATTCTCACATGCAGTGATCGGGATTTGAACCACGGAACCGAGTGATGACAGGATGGCGCACTGCCGCCTGAGCCACAAACGCTCTGCAATAAATAAATAAATAAATAAATAAATAAATAAATAAATAAATAAATAAATAAATAAATAAATAAATAAATAAATAAATAAATAAATAAATAAATAAATAAATAAATAAATACCGAGCGATGGGCGAGTTGGCCGTGTGGTTAGGAGCGCGCATCTATGAGCTTGCATCCGAGAGATAGTGAGTTCGAACCCCACTGTCGGCAGCCCTGAAAATGGTTTTCCGTGGTTTCCCATTTTCACAGCAGGCAAATACTGGGGCTGTACCTTAATGAAGGCCATGGCCCTTCCTTCCCACTCCTAGAACTTTCTTATTCCAGCATCGCCATAAGACCTATCTGTGTCGGTGAGACGTAAAGTAAAATTGTAAAGTAGAATAAAAATAAATAAACAAATAAATCGTAGCAGGTAAGATGAGGAGTGTGGTTTAACATTAGTAGTGGCGATTAAGGCGTGAGGGGGGGGGGAGGATAGTTCACCCCCTCCCCACTTTGTGGAGAAAACGTTACATTTTACTCCCTTTTAGCCGGCTGAAACTCGGAATTATATGATTTTCTTTAATGTGTGCAAGCCCTGGGGTATTATCAGCTTATTCTTTCCTTTATTTAATGATTAACTAAATTATTAGCGGAAATGCTCACAAAACGTCGTTCGTCGCGGCTAACCGATTTGTATAGCGCCACAGCAAATAGTGGAGACTTCATAAATACTGTGAGAAAGGGTAGCAGGGGTACATTTTTTGCGAAGTTCGTGGACACTGATGTATGATTCACCCGCTTGCTGCGCGTATTCGTCAGTCTGGCAGTCTCTTTAGTGGCAGTTAGTTTTTTAGTGTGTAGTCGAATATTAAATTAATATTGTTTCTTTGGTGAAATTTTACTGTATAGCATTGAACCAAAAAAATATTATTCCTTAATTAATTTGGTTAAGTGTGAACCTTTACCCTCTGTCGAAATTCGCTCAAAGAACATCTCAAAACTTACCATTCTGTAGCTTTTTATCTTTTTCTTTTTTTCTGTTTTGATGTGTATACCCCCCTTCCACATCCCACCCGCGATATCCCTCAAACCCGGGTACTTCTTGTTGTCTGTGCATCCCCCCTCACCCCCCCCCACTTCTAATTCCCAATCATCGCTACTGTTCAACAGTTTGCCTTTCCTGCTGTGACTGAGTCAGAAAGTGTTCTACTAGCACGACTTGACATCCCAGGGAAGGGTGGAAGAAGTTCCTCACCAGGGGCGATGTCGCGGACAGACAGATCTAGGATAGAATTAGTATATATTTAATGTAGTAAAGTAGTTAGTTTAGTTTTAAGTAAAGGTGGCGTTTGCATGTGGAGCTGGCTATCCGCCCATGTGCAAGGCGCTACATAGTAGATTTAGAGGTAGTTAAGTAGTTAGTGCTTAGCTAATAAATTGTCTGTAAGTGTTTATTGTTGAACTGCATATTTGGAACATTGTAACTTGTCGAAAGCCTGTTATGTTCAATTCAATAAATACGTTAATACTAGCACGACTTATCCTATGAGTAGCACACTTCATAGTATCTTGATGCACGTACTGCCATAGCCGTAAATGATACTGAGACTTCAGTGGAGACTACTTTTTACTCTGGCCTCTCTCAATAAGTTGATGGAGAAAATTTTTTTACAGCATCCATCAAGAAAAAGCAACAACTTAGAACTCCTGGGTATAACTTATAAAATGGAACATCCACTTCTTTCTCTGAACCGTACATATTTATGGCCCTGTGCCCAGTATGCTTTTACTGTACACTTGACAAGCGAGGAGACAAAGAACTCTTGACATTGCCGAGTATGAAGTGCAGGTCTGTCATTGGCAGGTAACGAGGGAGTATACAGTGAAATCCCTTTAAGACGACCAAGGCAAAGTCACTCTAAACTGTTTAAAACAGTCATAAAGGAAAATAATATTCTACTATGAAAACCTTACTTTGATGCAGATGATCTCAGTGGCATACTTTGTTAGCCGATGGTTCTCAGTCTTCAAGATAACTACTTCGATCCTTATCGGAGTCATTTGCAATTAATGGAGGTTAATACGATAACTTCGCATCGTTACCTTGTGGCACTTTACAGAACGCCCGCAAAACAAAAATCAATACATCCTTATCTGTCCATTATGATTATTTGCAGTTAGAACGTACATTAAACTATTATTATTATTATTATTATTATTATTATTATTATTATTATTATTATTATTATTCCTGGGACTATGTGAAACGCAGGAATTAATGGGTGGATGTACAAAAGATGGAAGATTAAATTAAAATTTTAAAATATGTGATGATATTATTTTCTTCCTTTGATCTTCTGTTACTTTTCAAATTTTAAACATTACACTTTGCTAAGGAAATAACAATTAATCAGTTACAAGGCCTAGCTCGTGATCTTGAGTAACAATATTAGAAAAATCAACAACAATTTAGCAACATGACCTTGAAGCTCCCCCCGTTTCAAATGTAACAAGAGCACCATTGCTCCCTTCAATACATACTCAATGAGACAGAGCTCTAAATTTCACATCAGTAGGAAGAGCCTCTTTAATGTACACGATAAAAAGGGGATTCTGGGCCAGGGGCTAATGCGCAAGATGGTGGCTATACATGGGCTCTTATGGGACTAACTCCCGGGAGCTGGCGCAGGTGCTACTGCGCAAGATGGCCGCCACGTGCAATCCACCTCTAGCTACGCGCTACGTCCTCTGACACCTTCAAACAATACGATGTCGTTATCTTATGGAATACTGTCGAAAGAGGTTACTAAAAGGGGTACCTGACTTGAGCGAGCATGGGTTAGCGAACTCGGGGGTCTTAAGCTGAGTCTAGGCGTGATGTATGTAATAAGCTGTTGTCTATCTAACCTCCCTTGGCCAACTCTTGTAGGACACTTTATTCTGAGGTGGTGGGGTTGATCAGATTCTCTCTAGAAGAATATTTTCTCCAAATTTTTGCAAGTTCAGGCCTCTTAAAGGCACAACCTACATTTAACAATAACCAATAGTATTCACTCTTTCTGCTCAACAATCCGGTTTACCTTGAAAGAAAATGAATTATAGAAGTTGACTTTAACAGGGGTAACAAGTCCCCATTCTACGTGGCCTTATTGAAAAACAAGAGGATAAAGTTACTGGCCGAAAATCAAAATGTTAGGAGACGAACACTTGCAATCCTTTGAAATTCGCCAGAACATAATTAAGTCTATACTACGGAGGTGCCTAGATGGAGAGAAAGTTTCAATTTACAAAATTAAGAGGTAGATTTTAAAGCTTACAAAATCATAGTCACCTCAATATCAAGTTGAGAGGGAATACAAGAGTGTTCTCACTCTTTATTCCTTCGGTTAAGTTCTTTAGACTTGTTTGAGAATTTACATTGAGAAACAGAAGTTAAATTGTGAAGTAAACTTGAAACCTTCCCCTCGGACTATCTTTCAGAGACAATTAAAATATTACACAGAATCTGCCATTACCTTGAGCTGGTGGACCTCCCGGAGATGGAAGAGGCAGCCCTTCCACCTGACGAGCACTTGCCCTCCTTTGAAATTCACTAGAAAATACTTAAGACCCTATGTAGGCTTATGGCTGGAGAGATCGTAAAGACAACGTGGCCCATCAGAGCCCGGCTTTTATAGTGAAGAGGGAGGTTCCAGATTTCTCTGGGCCGAGGCCCTAACATACCCACAATTCCTATTGGTTAATTTAATAAATATCAAAAATTTCTTATTGACTGGAATATTAAGTTGGCGGAAAGAGGTAGAAGTGTTGATAACTTCAGAACACCAAAAAACAATTTACATACAATTCAGTTTTAACAATATCAAATTTATCTTGAATTTTAATTGTCCATCCTCTCCTCAGAGGGACCTAGGTTGACTGTAGAGACCTCTGTCGCAAAACGTTCAAACTTCTTCCGATTGCAGTTTCAGAGTTTATGTTATAGATGGCCTTCTAAAAGGCGCTTATTTTAAATGCGCGGGGCGGGTGTACCTCCGGTACAATTATTAATATTGTTCCGGGGACTCTGTTGAACGCAGATGTGTAAGAAGGTGCGGCCGTGAATGGGTGGATAAAGAAAAGATCAAATTTTAATTTAAAACTCTAAAATTTGAAATGTTATTTCTTTCCTTTTTTTCTATTCAGATTTTATACTTTTTTTAAACAATAACACATAATCAGGAGCAATAAAGACATGAGTTAGGTGACTCAAACGTTACACTATTACCAAGAACACTACCGCTCCAACCAATTACAAGTAAGGAGACGGGGCTCCAAAATTTACAACATTAGAAAGAGCGTCTTTGTTCTACACGATCACCTAGGAGACTACTCTCCAAAATTGCCGGTCTGAGTGGCTCAGACGGTTGAGGCGCTGGCCTTCTGATCCCAACTTGGCGGGTTCGATCCTGGCTCAGTCCGGTGGTATTTGAAGGTGCTCAAATACGTCAGCCTCGTGTCGGTAGATTTACTGGCACGTAAACGAACTCCTGCGGGACTAAATTCCGGCACCTCAGCGTCTCCGAAAACCGTAAGAGTAGTTAGTGAGACGTAAAGCAAATAACATTATTTTATTAACTCTCCAAACTTTAGAAGATTCAAGCCTCTCCAAGGCACAGTTTAACATTTACATTAGGTAAACATACAACTAGATTCCCCTGTCTTACTCGCTCGACAGTCTACATTACCTTTAAATAGGAAATTAAATAAGAAAAGTTAACAGAGGCAATAAGTGCCCATTCTACCTGGCCTTAGTGAAAAAGAAAAGGTTAAAGTTATTGGCCGGAAATCAAAATGTTAGAAGGCGAACACTTGCCCTCCTTTGAAATTCACTAGAAAATACTTAAAACCCTATGTGGGCTTATGGCCCGAAGTTACAAAGGCTAATCCCATACTACGGAGGTGACTAGAAGGAGATACAAATTTAAATTACAAAAGGAAGAGATACATATATTAAGGTTTACGAAATCATAGTCACCCCAATACCAAGCTGAATGGGAATAAAAGAGGGTTCACACAGAAAGTTAGAATTTTACATTTCGAAAGAATTTTAAACCTTCCCTCAATTCAGCTTTCTGAGGCTATTACATGATTAAAATTTGTCTGCCATTACCTTGAGCTGGTGGGCCTTCTGGAGATGGGCCTGCATCCTCTACGAACACACTCTAAACTTCTTGACTTGACTGGAGCGATCGAAAGACCGCATGGCCCAAAAGGTCCCAGCTTTTATAGCGGAGAGGATGGTTCCAGTATTCTCTGGGCCGAAGCTCTGGACACACCCACAAATCCAATTGGATAATTAAATTAATATCAAAATTCTTGATTGGCTAAAATTTTAAGCAGTTGGGAAGGGATTGAAGTGCTAGTAACCTTAGAACACCAAAAACCATCTACAAGCAATTCAGTGTTGAAAACATATGAATTCAGGAATTATTTTGAAAATTAATTGTCCACCCTTTCACCAGAGGGAGCACGTAAATTGACAGTAGATTCATTTGGAGTTAAAGTTCGAAATTTCTTCAGAAATGAGTTTCACTGTTCATATAACAGATGGCCTTCTAAAAGGCGCTTACTTTAAATGCACGGAGTTGGTGTACCTCCGGTACGGTTATTATTATTATTATTATTATTATTATTATTATTATTATTATTATTATTATTATTATTATTATGTACTATTTATTTTACGTAGCACGGACACAGGCGGGTCTTATGGCGACGATGGAATAGGACAAGGTTAGGATTAAGAAGGAAGTGACCTATAATGAGAGAGCCTCGGTTACAAGCAATCAGTGGCCGAAAAGGGTAGCGGGTAGTTCTCTGCAAAAAAAAATGAAAGCTACACAGTTGACTGACTTGTATTTCCGAATGTGCTATTGCTGAAAATAGTACTACAACCATACCGATGACTACCGTGAAAAGAGAAAGGTGTTTACCGCGTGAGTTGGCCGGGCGGTAGTTTACATTAGATAGAATAAAGATATTCCTGAGAAGTACAATGACAAGTGAGAGCTGAAAATGCGCAGGCTATGATCGAGAGATTTGCTAAAGATAAAGGAAGAAGGGTGGATCTGACACACGAGTTAATGATAAGGTAAGCCTAGGCGTGTGTTTTGGTATAATGTATTGTATTGTTTAAACTTGAATGTGTAAATATGTATATTTTAGACTTAAACCATAACGTGAGCCTCCTATACAAAACTTGTCAATCCACCACTGATACAGATTCTCTATAAGTGCTGTGTCATTTCACAGACTTCTCTTCTGCAAGGAGAGAGATACTCAGCCTTTTAGTAATTCATAAATCTTGGAAACTTTAAAAATATTTTATTGTAATCATGTTCCGCGTCTCTCCGCTGCGAGAGGGTGTCAACACGGTGGCTGGCTCGTAACATTTAAGCCAACTAAAAATGAGCTTGAACTTTGAACTTTGAAGCAAAAATGATGACCATGCAGGCAGGCAGACAGGATATTTGCAGCTGACGCACTCAGTTTTAGGTAAATGAGCATGCGCAGTCGGCTGATACCATCAGTAAAGCTATCGATACGCTAAATGATGATAGATGGTTCACGGTAGTTATTTGCTAAAGAGTGTCTGGTTCGAGTCCCTACTTCCACCGAGGACGTACAGGGAATGAATTTCAATAAGCCGTACTCAATCTTCGTCATATATAAGAGGCTTTATCCGCTCAGATCACTAAGAATATGATTAAATAGTCACAGATAAAGTACGGAAGGTTATAAAAAGTCCATCTGGAAAGATGTATTTCAAAGCATGACGATGATGAGTATAATAATAATAATAATAATAATAATAATAATAATAATAATAATAATAATAATAATAATAATAATAATAATAATAATAATAATAATATTTTTGCTAGTTGTTTTATGTCGCACCGACACAGATAGGTCTTACGGCGACGATGGGACAGGAAAGGGCTAGGAGTGGGAAGGAAGCGGCCGTGGCCTTAATTAAGGTACAGCCCCAGCATTTGCCTGGTGTGAAAATGGGAAACCACGGAAAACCATTTTTAGGGCTGCCGACAGTGGGGTTCGAACCTACTATCTCCCGAATACTGGATACTGGCCGCACTTAAGCGACTGCAGCTATCGAGCTCGGTAATAATAATAATAATAATAATAATAATAATAATAATAATAATAATAATAATAATAATAATAATAATAATAATTCCTTTTGTTACATCCCTGTTAACACAATTCATTTCAGCAAAGCATTCCACTTATTATTATTATTATTATTATTATTATTATTATTATTATTATTATTATTATTATTATTATTATTATTATTATTATTATTGTCGGCCCCGTGAGGTAGCGGTAGCGTGCCTGCCTCTTACCCGAAGGCCCCGAGTTCGATTCCCGGCCAGGTCTGGGATTTTTACCTGGACCTGAGGGCTGGTCCGATGTCCACTTAGCCTACGTGATTAGAATTGAGGAGCTATCTGACGGTGAGATAGCGGCCCCGGTCTAGAAAGCCAAGAATAACGGCCGAGAGGATTCGTCGTGCTGACCACACGACACCTCGTAATCTGCAGGCCTTCGGGCTGAGCAGCGGTCGCTTGGTAGGCCAAGGCCCTGCAAGGGCTGTAGTGCCATGGGGTTTGGTTTGGTTTGGTTTATTATTATTATTATTATTATTATTATTATTATTATTATTATTATTATTATTATTATTATTATTATTTCGTTACGCCCATTCATAGAGCGCGTTGGAACTTATTCATTGGCTTGATGACTTTCACCTTCCTATTCTTCCAAAATCTCTTCATAAACTCACTGTGTTGCCTCTTCCGTTCTTCTGTCCACTTTCTACCAGTCCTGGTGCTACAATTCACCATAAACGTGTGTTTATTACTGAGGTCCTGAAAACTTTGCTATTTTTCACTCTGCCTTCCTCGATGTTCAATTCATTCCGGTCTCCTTTTGATTCCTCCAGCCAATTGTTTCTCCTCTTTTGAGAATTTATTACATTGAATAACCCGTTTTGTGAGTCTATTATTATTCATCCTAAAATGTGTCCAAACGTCTCCCCCGAACAGTATTGATGAAACTATCTGTGTAACTATAGAGGTCTGCAGTTCTCCTTTGATCCAAATTTCATTTTCTTGTATGGAGCCGAAACATTTTCTAAGAACTCTACCTTCTTGTTTTTCAATATCTGCAATTTTAGAATGACCTCCTAAAGTTGAGGTTTCTGGTGCATATAGAGCTTCCGGTAGATCAACAGTTTTGTAATGTTTCAATTTAGCATTACGTGGCATTACTCGTTTACTGTAGTGAACCCATGTCATTCTAAATGCCCTCTGAAGTTTTGAGGCCCTTTCTGTATTGGTAAAACTGTCTGACCCGGAAGGGAGAATTATTTATCCAAGGTATTTAAAAATATATACCTGTGAAATTGTCCCATATGCCGTTTCAATTTTATCTTCTTTGAACTTTTATGCATATACTTGGTTTTCTCGAATGACATCTGAAGGCCTGCCTGTGATGCTATTCTGTATAATGTCTCGATAGCATACCTAGTTGCCACCTTGTTCTTGGGGATGATAGCTAGGTCATCTGCGAAAGCAAAGCATTTCCCTTTGATTTTGTTTCCACCAGTCCCGATTGTTATGCCTGTGACATCCTTTTCCCACTCTCTGAAGACTTTATCTAAAACCAAGTTAAACAGAACATCTGAGTATACTTCAAAAGGGTCAGAAATTTCCCCCAAAACTTTCACGTTCGATGTTGTGTTTGTAAGGGTCTGACGTATCAGTTATTATTTATTTATTTATTTATTTATTTATTTATTTATTTATTTATTTATTTATTTATTTATTTATTTATTTATTTATTTATTTATTAATTTATTTATCCATTTGTAAATGATTTGTAAGACATTATACATCACGTTTGCAATTGTTTACACCTGCAAAAAGCTTATCTGACGGTGAAATTGTTTCATACTTTTGTACATTGTTGCAATACTTATTGTTGACAACATTAATAAGGTTTGTACATTTGAATTAGCGTAATACTATTTTACACATGGTCATTTCGACTTGTGTTGTGGGTTTTTATCAATGAAAATAACTTCTGTACCTCAGTCCAGTTCCATGTGTATGTTCATTTACAATTCTGTATTTTGGCTTCCAATAATGTTTTACTTATAATGCTGTTTAACTCTCAAGAACCTTTCCTTATTTATTTATTTATCGTATGGTTTACAATCACATCACAATAAAAGTATTTTAAAATTATTTTCACGTCTGAACACATTAAGTCAAAATATCAGATTGGTATCTCTAATATAATTAACACCGTTTTGAGTAGCCATCAGGAACTCGGCTGAATCTCCTGAGAAGGGTGATAGAGGGCATTCTTGGATAATATGCTGAACAGTTTGTCTTTCAGCACCACAACTACACTCGGGAGATGGAATTTTCTTCCATTTATAAAGAGAGTCTGCACATCTACCACAATTAGTTCTGATTCGGTTTAGAGTACACCAAATTTTTCTCGCGTGCTCAAAACCTGGTGGCTTAGATGTGATGCATGGCATAGCTTGCTGTTCTGGTGTTGCAGAGGTCTTACAACTGTCAATCATGTTGAAATTATCTCACGTTCAGCATTCTTCTGTAACACCACATTTCAAAAGCTTGTATTCTCTTTCTTTCTGAGCTAGTTATCGTCCATGTTTCACTTCCATGCAATGCCACGCTACAGATGAAAGTCTTCATAAACATCTTTCTTATTCCTATGTCAATGTTTGAAATGAGCAAATTTCTTTTCTTAAGAAATCTCTTCCTTGCTTGTGCTAGTCTGCATTTTATTTCCTCCTTACTTCTGCCATCGTTAGTTATTTTACTACCCAAGTAACAATGTTCATCTACTTCCTTTAAGAGTTCAATATAATATTCTCTGCATCACCTGCCTTCGTTCGACTGCACTCCATTACTTTTGTTTTGGATTGATTTATTTTCTTGCATCCGGGAGATAGTAGGTTCGAATCCCACTATCGGCAGCCCTGAAAAAGGTTTTCCGTGGTTTCCCATTTTCACACCAGGCAAATGCTGGGGCTGTACCTTAATTAAGGCCACGGCCGCTTCCTTCCAACTCCTAGGCCTTTCCTATCCCATCGTCGCCATAAGACCTATCTGTGTCGGTGCGACGTAAAGCCCGTAGCAAGGAAAGATTTATTTTCATCTTGTACTCCTTACCCAAGTCTTTGTCCATACCATTCAGCAGCTTTATTTAAGCTAAGCATTCCACTGTTTTCGCAGCAAAATAATGGCTTGACTATACGATTTTGTAACATTCGTACCATGTTTATGTCTGTAACAGAAGCCGATCCCCACACACTTGCACCACGTGATATAAGTGATTCAAAAAGTGAATGATAAACCATTTTTAAGTTGGCATGAGGTATTATTTACTTTACCAATTGCATTTTGAACAAGCTTAGCCTCAGACTTTCGCACAACTTACTAATTTGTTGATTCCATGAAAAATATATATTATTATACCTGGATATTCAAGGAGAGGAAATTAAAACCTTGCGATTTGCCGATGATATTGTTATTTTATCTGAGACTGCAGAAGATCTTGAGAAGCTGCTGAATGGTATGGACAAAGACTTGGGTAAGGAGTGCAAGATGAAAATAAATAAATCCAAAACAAAAGTAATGGAGTGCAGTCGAACGAAGGCAGGTGATGCAGGGAATATTATATTGAAGTCTTAAAGGAAGTAGATGAATATTGCTACTTGGGTAGTAAAATAACTAACGATGGCAGAAGTAAGGAGGAGATAAAATGCAGACTAGCACAAGCAAGGAAGAGATTTCTTAAGAAAAGAAATTTGCTCACTTCAAACATTGACATAGGAATAAGAAAGATATTTCTGAAGACTTTCATCTGTAGCGTGGCATTGCATGGAAGTGAAACATGGACGATAACTAGCTCAGAAAGAAAGAGAATAGAAGCTTTTGAAATATGGTGTTACAGAAGAATGCTGAACGTGAGATGGATAGATCGAATCATGAATGAAGAGATACTGAATTGAATTGGTAAGAGGATAATTTGGCTAAATTTGACGAGAAGAAGAGAGCGAATGATAGGACACATCCTAAGGCACCTAGGACTTGTTCAGTTGGTTTTTGAAGGAAGTGTAGGTGGTATGAACGGTAGGGGTAGACCAAAGTATGAATATGAAAAGCAGATTAGAGCATATGTAGGATGCATTAGTTACGTAGAAATGAAGAGGTTAACATAGGATAGTGTGGCGCGGAGAGCTGCATCAAACCAGTTTATGCACTGATGACTCGAACACATTCATGGTATCAACTTCCTCTATCACACAGCCACAATTACACGGTATTTGTTCACCATCATGAATACACTGAACTCAATGGACTGTTATTTTAATATTTTCTCAATGCATTTTTGGGGCAGTTATGTACATGACTTTTGTTTTTGATGTGTTCATTACTAAGACTCCTATCATAGCACCATTCTTGAAAATACACTGTATGACCTAAAGTCATCGGAAGACACTTATTGTGATGTTAATAACGAGTTGCTCCTCAGTGTGTCCTCAAAACGGTAGCAATACTGCGTGGCCTGGCATCGACTCTACAAGATGTTGGAAGCCTTCTGGAGAGATCTGGACCCACGCATCACTGCTACCCACAATTGGTCTTGCATAGTTGGTGCGGGGTTCAGGAAGCGTACACCAGCATCGACAGCATCCCATAAGTGCTCGACTGGATTAAGATCTGGGGATCTGGAGGGCCAATCCATGGTCGTAACTTCACTGGAGTGCTCTTCTAACTACCTGCGTGCCACCACAGATGGGTAACATGGCGCATTGTCCTGTTGAAACATGACATCTCCATCAGGGTACTCTAGGTCCAGAAAAGGATGCAGATGGTCTAAAAGAATGTCTACATAACGTGCACCTGTCAGCGCTCCCTGCAGCCCGACAGTGGGGCTTAATTGCGACCATGAGAACGCCGCCCAGACCAGAACTAAGCCACCTCCCACCTGTCCATAACCCTGTTGACACGCAGGATCCACAGCTTCATGGGGCATATGCCACACTCTCACGCGGCCATCAGCTCGATACAACTGGAATCGGGATTCATCGGACCATACCACACGCCACCACTCTTCCGTGATCCGTTGTCGATGTTCGCGGGCCCATGCACGTCGTTGAGCTCTGTATTGAGGTGTCAGCAAAGGGACACGAGTTGGTCGTCGGCTGGTGAAGCCTATGCGGTACAGTTGCCTCCTTACAGACCTGGTAGAAATGGGTTTCCGACTCCCAACATTCAACCGGGCGGTGATCTGACTCGTCGATCGCTCACTATGGTTCTGCGGAGGTGACGTGATGTCCGTTCATTAAACACCTGTAGTCTTCCCGTGCGGCGGTTTACGCGGGTTGTAACATTCTCTATGCGATATTGAAGATCCACCCTTGACACTGTTGACCTCGGAAACACGAATTCGCGTGTAATCTCCGCAATCCTATGACGCATGCCCCGATCATCATCCCACGTTCAAAGTCGGTTAGCTCGCGACGTGTTGCCATATTCATGACACTGGTGTCGGACTGTGACGGACTGTGACGGACTGTGACGGAGTGCTCAGCTACGCCGCAGCTAGCCGCAACGCTCGAGGATCATGCACGGCACATTTTCTAATGCGACATCCTTCCCCGTAACTTTTGGCCACTCAGTGTAATAATTGTACTCTATTTGTAAATGCTCCTCTGCTAATTTTGGGTTTTTATGTACTGATATGATTAGTTTATCATCTGCATATATGACATAATTACAGTTTTTAAACCATGAGCTTATATCATTGATAAAAATAATACTTCATTATAGAACACCTCTTTTAATAGAAGTTAGGTTATGTCTCCATATAAGCCTATGTGACCATTTTTACCCTATACGTTCGGCCAGTCGAATAACTTTCAAAAACTTTTAATTGCGTTCCTCTTACCCATATTTTGCTTAAGTTTGCTATCATTTTATCATGAGAAAATGGAATCAACTGCCTTTGAAAAATCAATAGCTCAAACGAGCATTCCTTGATTTTTCTTCCAGAAGATGACTTGTACACTTGTGTTTTTGATAAGAAAATTGCTGTACAATAATTTTAAATGTTTCTAAATATGAGATTAGGTGATCAGCAATATATCTTTCAATTACTTTTCCTATTGCTTGAAGAATAAATACATGTCTATAGTTTTCGTATTGTAAATAGGTCTCACTATGGCAGTCCTAGATATATATATATATATATATGCTAGCTGCTTTACGTCGTACCGACACAGATAGGTCTTATGGCGACGATGGGATAGGAAAGAGCTAGGAGTGGGAAGAAAGCGGCCGTGGCCTTAATTAAGGTACAGCCCTAGCATTTGCTTGGAGTGAAAATGGGGAAACCACGGAAAACCCTATTCATGGCTACCGACAGTGGGGTTCGAACCCACTATCTACCAGATGCAAGCGCAAAGCTGCGCGCCCCTAATCGCACAACCAACTTGCCCGGTTTTAGATATTTTGGTAAGATACGTGTCTCTATAATTTTATTGATTAGCTTCTGTATTATTGGTCTTATTATGTCTAATTATATTATCGTTCAGATGTTTAACTGTTAGTTTTTCCATTCCTTCAATATTATTACGTTTTCTATATCTACTGTACTTGCGGTAGGTAAATTCCCTCTATATTAGGTAATGGTCTTCTTTGTACCTTATATCCATGTGCTGCCATTTCTAGTTGTTCCATAAAAGTTATTATCTATATTTTCTAAACAATGCCTTACTGTTTCTTCCATTGCCAATTTATATTCAGTCTTTAGCACGTCATTTAATTCTTCCAAAGTTTTCTTTATGTACCCTCTACAACTTTCATATTGCAATCTGTAAATCTTTATTAATTACGGCTGTTATATCATTTCTCACTTTTTATAAAAGTTCTTAAATATTTCGTATTTTCTGGATTTACATTTGATGCATTTTCCATCTTTTGAAAAGTCTATCCCTTTACTTGACTTTTTTCTATTATAGCACCCATCAGCCATAGTTAAGTTTCTTTTCTTTTCTTCTGAATTTTTGATTCTTTTGTCTTGTTAGTTGCCTTGTTAACTGCATTGCAAATATTTTCCAGCAATTTGCATATCTGTTTTAGTTGGAAGCGAGAAGGCGGACATGTTAGCAAGATCTTCATCTCGATGGGATACAGATTTTAGTTTCTCCACGTGTCCCTTATCTCATCTGATGAAGATATTTAGAAGTGAAATGGAAGAGAGTTGGAACTCGTTATGGACAAACAGCATGAAGGGACATGTCACGCGGGAGTTTTCTTCTTTCCAACCGTTCATCAACGTTTAACTTCAAAATTCTTTATGATTGCTTGTTGTTTACAGGGGCCTAACATCTAGGTCATCGACTCACTTCAAAATTCTTCGAACCCACTTTTATACTCACAAGTTTATTACTGGACATGGTAAATCTAGAAATTATTTCCAACGGTTTAAAATACAATAAAATAAAATACAAGTGCCAATCAGAACAAAAGGAAACCTCATTTAATTTTCTATTGTCCACTACAAGCTATCAAAATAAACAGTTTGTTAGGACACCTGAGTTACTGCAATGTAATCTTCCCCCCCCCCCCCGGTTTCTGATTTATTTCTGAAAAGGTCTTGTACTCCAGCTTTTACCTGTTTCTTAGAAAATATTTCTAACTCAATATAATATTATCTGCAGTATTTTTTCTACTAGGTAATGCATTAATGACATTTAATATTGTATTGTTATAAACTATTGCCCTGTCATACTTTTAGGTAAAATAGGGTTACCTTCCTTAGAGAATATATACGAGGGCAAGTCAATAAGCATCTGCATGGCTCTATGGCGTTGTGTGTTCACCAGCCGCTAGATGGCACCGTTCTTACCGTTCAGCGTTATCAGATCAGTATAGCTTGCGCTGTTACGACATAAAGATGGCCGGGCCACTCTCTGTTTGCACCAAGGTAGAACAGCGTTCCATAATCGGTTTTTTTTTTGGTTTTTTTTTTTGTGGTCTGAGGATGTACCGGGAGCGGAAATTCATAGAACAGTCACTCGTCTGTTATTCAGAATCATATCACGCACTTGTTCAATATTGGCAAAAGTTATGGCTGCAGATGGACGCCCGGATCTTTCCTCATCCTTCACGCTCGTGCGACCCCTTTGAAACTGTTCAATCCACTGGTAAACACTTCACTGTTTCAAAACATTGTCCGCGTATTGTGCTAACAGTCTTCCATGAATGAAGTCCAGCAAACGCTTCCCATTCCCATTAGCTTCCGTATCTTCCCCACATTTACCAATCACCCTTTCGTATCCTTCAGTTCTATTCCCAACTCTCGCATTGAAATAGCCCATTAGCACTATTCTATCCTTGCTGTTGACCCTCAAGGTAGGTAGAGTATACCCCTAGCCTCCCATGTGTAGGGGTGAATAGCCTTATGCTTGAAGAATGTATTCGTAACAGCTAAACCCATACTAGCACAGAAGTCCAGCAAACGCCCTTTCGTATCCTTCAGTTCTATTCCCAACTCTCGCATTGAAATCGCCCATTAGCACTATTCTATCCTTGCTGTTGACCCTGACCACGATGTCACTCAATGCTTCATAAAACTTGTCAACTTCATCCTCATCTGCACCCTCACATGGTGAATACACGGACACAATTCTTGTCCTAATTCCTCCAACTGACAAATCTACCCAAATCACTTGCTCATTTACGTGCCTAACAGAAACTATGTTGCGTGCAATGGTATTCCTGATAAAGAGCCCTACCCCAGACTCTGCCCTTCCCTTTCTAACACCCGTCAAGTACACTTTATAATCTCCTATCCCTTCCTCATTATCTCCCCTGACCCGAATGTCACTTACTCCTAGCACATCCAGCTCCATCCTCTTTGCTGATTCAGCCAGTTCTACTTTCTTTCTTCCATAAATCCCATTAACATTGATAGCTCCCCATCGAATTCCGTTTCGTTTGCCAAGTTGTTTCCAAGGAGTCCCTCGCCTGTTAAATGGGAGTGGGACTCCGTTACTCCCATAGGTCCGAGGCTTGCTTAAAATGTTCTGAGCTCGGTAAATTCATGAAGCAGGATGCTACCCTACTTGCACATAGTCCACGTGAGGATCTCTTCTATAACGGGTTATGGACCACCGGTGAATTGTATAGTCCTAGCCGCCTGAGCACAAGGATGGCCATAACTCAGAGTATGTCCGAGATGCCCACTCCCATTCCATAGCAACTGGTATCCCGACTCTCAGGACCACTTACTAGGCCACTGAGCCGTTGCCCATGGTTCACGAACTAGGACGTGACTACAGTAACCCACAAACATGAACCATTGAGAACATGAATATTTCATCTGAACTCATATTATCATTAATTCCTTTTCCTCTAATTTCTCTTTCTGTTCTTAACACGGATTTACTCACTCTTTCCTGTATGTTATCCGTAACTTTTCCACTTGGAACCATTTTATTACACCTAGTATCATGTAATATCTCTACAGTTATCATATAACGATCAGAAACTTTTGTGTGAATTACAGCAGAAACTCTTAAAATTTTCCCATTTCTAAGCAATGTATGTATGGTAGATAGAGGATTGTTTTAGTTTTATAATTTTGCTATAGATTGTTATACCTTTCAATGTTCTTCCTAAATGAACTACAGTAAGTGTTTCTATCACCCTCTAGGCCCTGTTTGTACTCTGGGATCATGTATTTCCACAGCTTTTACTTTGAAATTAAAAACTGAGTCTAACCACTGCCTCCTAGGTCTATCTCTGTTTCTCTCACCCTCTTTGGCCTAGACCATTGTTCTCCTGCGTAACCTATATTCCCTCACTTGCCTTTCATGATCCCACCACTGAAGCTTGTTCGCCAAGTTCACTCCTAACTTAGCCACCATGTATTTATTGCGAGTATCCTCCAACGTTGTTCCCACATGAGTTTACTAGAAATCACGAAGCGATTTGGCCGTGCTCTTGGGGTCACGTAGCTGTGAGCTTGTATTCAGGAGATGCTGAGTTCGAATCCCACCGTCGGTAGCCCTGAAAATGGTTAGCAGTGGTTTCCCATATTCACACCAGGCAAATGATGGGATGTACCTTAATTAAAGCCACGGTCGCTACCTTCCCAATCTTATCACATTTCTGCCTTTACGCCGCCGAAAGCATTCGATGTGTTAGTGCGTCGTTAAAGCACTAGCAAAACCAAAAAATCGTCATTCACCTGTCAGAATATACCACTATTCCTAAATATTTTCATTCCTCCCCTGAAGGGGAAAGCGGGCCTTCTAGACTGTGACGCCATCTCTCAGGCCAGGAGACTTGTATCGCAGAGGGTTGGTGGCCATGGCCTTTACTAGGAACTGTCCCGGCCTTAGTGAAGGAGAATGGGAAACCACGGGAAACCATACTCAGGACAGCCGATGGTAGGGATCATCCCCTCTCCGTCTCCCGAATACAGAGCCGCAGATCCAAGATAAGAGTCGTGGCACCCCCCGTGTGCTCTGTTGGCCGGTCGGAGTGCAGTGCTCTCGGACCACGGGCCAGTCGTGGCCATTTGTGGGCCGAAACCCCCTCTGCTTCCGCCGACCTGTCAGAATATACGCGGCCACTCTTTTTTTCTTGTGTTTCGTTCCCTAATATAAAGCAAACGTGAAACCAGAAAGATTTATTTCGGTTCCGGTTTTAATGTCTGCAATTGTATTTACACATTGAAAGTTAAAAAATTTAATTCACTTAAAATGTAGGTGTATGCTGTAGACCATTAACAACACTCACCATAAGAAATGACTGTACAACTGTAAATGCCGCAAATGCCAGTAGTTAAGCGATATCTATGAATAGCTTTAAGTACTGTTTTGAGCGAGCGCCAACTAGGACACTTGATTGTCATCGAACTCACGACCTAGGTCGTTAAGTTTAATGTCCCTCAGTGTAGTATTCATAGCCAACCCCCCGCATTGATTACCATATGCGATATGTTCATCACAGAGTTTAGTGGACGACAGATTTTTATGTAACTTTCTGGTCTCTTTCTGGTCGCTATTTAAATGATAAAACAAGCAAATCATCAGATCTCCGTGGTTTTAGTCGCAGAACAAAGAGTTTAAACATGTGAAGGATATGGGCTCATGGAAGTGCCATAATAGGTGGGAATTAAAGCCTCTATATGTTTCACATGAACGGGGAGCATGGTTTTATCAGTGGTTTGGCTGCTGGCTTCCCACGCCGAGGGCTGCTGTTCGAATTCCGGACGATCTTCGGTTGAGATTTCATCTCAGATATCACGTGGCGTCAAAAAGCTAACCCGACCTTAAAACCCCGGCAAAGAAAGGGGGGGGGAGATAATGAGCCAGGATGGCTGCAGCGACTCAAAAAATGCCTGAGAAAAGCTCAAGAAAGTTTAAGTTTACCGAGTTGAGTGGCTGCGCGTGGCTGCATTAGGGAGAGGCGTGGGTTCGAACCCCACCGTCCACTGACCTGTGGTCTCCCATTTTCACTTCCAGGCAAATACCGGAACAGTTCCAGTGCATAGGCCACAGTCGATTTATTCGACCTCCTTACCCAACTTCATTCACCACCATTCATTTCATCTTCAGCTTTTCAACTAAGGTTAGTGCCACAGGAAAGGTATTCAACCGTAAAAAGCTTTATATACAAATTCATATAACCTCATCCCCGACACTGCATCACGAAATGGGACTATCGGGTAGAAAAACATATGATTCACGTTAAAAATGTAGAAGTAGGAAACGATAGATACGAAAGTGCAGAGGATGATGATCACTGTTGCGAGTTTCTGTGGTGGTTGGTAGTGTAGTGTGTTGTCTGAATATGAAGAGGAAAGTGTTTAAACAAACATAAACACAAGAATTACTCAGACGTGATTAAAATCCCCGACCTGGCCGGGAATCGACCCCAGGACCCTCTAAAGCGAAGGTCTCAACGCCACCCATTCATCCAAGGAGTCGGACATTGGAATTAACCATTGAAGGTTAAAATCTCAGACCGGGCCGGGAATCGAACCCGGGAGCCGTTGGATCAAAGGCTAGCACGCTAACACGCTAGCCGGACGTAAAATAAAGTGACTTTAGATAACAATTTTACATCTTTACTTTTCCATTTATTTTTATTGTTAAAAAATACATCGCAATTGGAAAATATCCCGGTGGCAATGGTCACTTACTGTAATGTGATAATAAGGTAAAGTAAAAAATAATTACCCAACAACAACAAATGTACAACAACATCAACTACTACTACTACTACTACTACTACTACTACTACTACTACTACTACTTCATGAGTTCAACAAGCAATTCCCTGGAAAGAGAATACTACAAGAAATACTACTAGTTTAACATTCTAAATCCAGCATCATCATATAAAATTTCATACACAACGTAAGGGGGTATATCCAGTGCTTAACACTACGTCGCGAAATTGTTAATAAAAAGTAACAGGAATGGTTACACACCTAAATACATTATATTAAATGGGAGGGGTATGATTTATTTTCTTTCTTTCTTTCTTTCTTTCTTTCTTTCTTTCTTAATCCATTTACCCTCCATGCTTGGATTTTCCCTCCGACTCAGCGAGGGATCTTACCTCTACCGCCTCAAGGGCAGTTTCCTGGAGCGTGAGACTTCGGGTTGCGAGGATACAACTGGGGAGGATGACTAATACCTCACCCAGATGGCCTCACCTGCTATGCTAAACAGGGACCTTGTGGGGGATATGGTAAGATTGGAAGGGATAGACGAGGAAGAGGAAAGTTAGCGACCGTGGCCTTAAGTTAAGTACCATCCCGGCATTTGCCTGGAGGAGAAGTAATAAACCACGGAAAATCTTTTCGAGGATAACTGAGGTGCGAAAAGAACCCCACTCTACTCGGTTGACCTCCAGGAGCCGAATGGACCCCGTTCCAGTCCACGTACCACTTTTCAAGAGTATGATTTCACCTTTTCAATGTTACATTCCGCACGCACACACACACACACACACACACACACACACACAAATAAAGAGAACTGTGTTCTATTTTTATCCTCTACGGCGTACCAAAAATTCAGCTTTTGGATACACGACACTTACGTACTTTTCCTTCTGCTGTGGTGGTGGATTATTATCGCTTTACCGCGCAAACTGACAGTATGGTCCAGGTCCTCAGCTGTAAGCTTCCATCCAGGAGATGGTTGTTAACGATGCAGGGCTGAACGTGGTTTTCGTGGTTTCCTATTTTTACCCCAGGCAGATATCAGTACTGTACCTTAATTAAGGCTTAATTGACTCTGGCTTTGTATACTGCCAGAACATTAGTAAGATATATCCCTCTATTCCTGAACTAAATTACGTACTTAGAGGTTTCAGTATTATTGATGTGAATTTACGTGCGTATTTCTAGGTCAATATTGTACTAATGTTGCAATAAGTAAAGCTAACAATGCTGTGTACTTAATATTCGGGGCTGCCTGGTGAAGCGGTAAATGTCAATCAGCAATCAATCATCAATGATCTGCATTTAGGCCTGTCGCCCAGGTCACATATTCCCTATCAGTTGTTTACCAAGCCTTTTCTTAAATGATTTTAAAGAACTTAGAAATGTATCTAACATTTATCCTGATAAATCATTCTATTCCTTCATTCCTTTTCCTGTAATTGAATATTTAACCCAATTTGTCCTCTTGAATTCGAACTATATTTTGATATTATGATCTCTCCTACTTTTAAAACCTCCATTCAAACTTATTCGTCTACTAATGTCATTCCACGTCATTTCTCCACTGAAAGTTCGGAACATCCCGCTTAGTCGAGAAGCACGTCTCCTTACTCCCAAATCTTCCCAGCTCAAAGTTTGAAACATTTTCGTATCACTACTCTTCTGTCGGAAACCCCGCAGAACAGGATATAGCAGATATCCTGGATTCAGGAGGTCAAATGGACTATATCGGCATTGACCTATCTAAGGCATTTGATAGAGTAAATCATGGGAGACAACTGGCAAAAATGAGTGCAATTGGACTTGACGAAAGAGTGACTGAATGGGTGGCTATGTTTCTAGAAAATAGAACTCAGAGAATTAGAGTAGGCGAAGCTTTATCTGTCGCTGTAATAATTAAGAGGAGAATTCTTCAAGGCACTATTATTGAGAAGAGAGCAAAGAACAAAATCGATAGAAAATGAAACCCCACTCCCCGCAGCCCTGAAGATGGTTTTCCGTTTTTATCCCATTTTACACCAGACGAATGCCGGGGCTCTACTATAATAAAGGCTACAGCCACTTCCTTCTCACTCCTAACACATTTCTATCCCACTGTCTCCGTAAGACCTATCTGTGTCGGTGCGACGTAAAACAAAATAGCAAAAAATTGAAAACTGTTGAAATGAAAACCTACAACCTGTTTTCCAGTCTTTTACCGGATCAGGGTCATAATGAATTAACCATATATAGGCTATTAGTACTATGGGGTCGCCACTTCCACGGTGAAATATATTAATGACTGATAAATGCTATGAAATGATAATGGAGAGTGTTGCTGGAATGAAAGATGACAGGGAAAACTGAAGTACCAGGAGAAAAACCTGCCCCGCCTCCGCTTTGTCCAGCACAAATCTCACATGGAGTGACCGGGATTTGAACCATACTATCCAGTGGTGAGAGGCCGACGCGCTGCCGTATGAGCCACGGAGGCTCCCCTTTCAAAACTTTTAATTTACGTTATTAAAATAGTAGCTTACATAATTATCATTCATTTTGGCATTTAATAGAATTAATTATAATTAATGATTCAATGTCATCATCGTCAGAAATCATACAAACGAATGACGTATTGTAAGGTGACCCAATCAGTCTTCTGATGTTCAACGTACTGAGCGAGTTGGCCGTGCGCGTAGAGGCGCGCGGCTGTGAGCTTGCATGCGGGAGATAGTAGGTTCGAATCCCACTGTCGGCAGCCCTGAAGATGGTTTTCCGTGGTTTCCCATTTTCACACCAGGCAAATGCTGGGGCTGTACCTTAATTAAGGCCACGACCGCTTCCTTCCAACTCCTAGGCCTTTCCTATCCCATCGTCGCCATAAGACCTGTCTGTGTCGTTGCGACGTAAAGCACCTAGCAAAAAAAGAAAGATGTTCAACGTTATGACTTCCAACATTCCCAATGTAATACCAGCAGTAACTAATAGTACATCTCTCTGCATATATGCCGACAATATGGTTCTTGCATTTACGAAAATAGATGATCTCCAGAACGCACTAACTGCCATATCAAAATGGGCAGTCGATAATGGACTTCGAATGAATGAAGAGAAAAGAGTGCAAATTGTCTTCAGACGGGCAGGAATAATTGCACCATAGGACAGAATAACGTCAAAGGGCAATACACTGACGGTAGTTAATACCTGTAAATATCTCGGAATCACTTTGCAGACGACAATTAGGCCTACTTCATTCAAACCTCATGTGAAAGACAGACCAACGGGTGCAATAAAAGCACTACATTACTGTATATAAAGAACGTTCAACAGCTAGCATGAAAACGGCTATGACTTTATTCTTCTTCTTTTCCTACCGCTTTTCCCACACCTGTGGGTTCACGGGTGCAAACTGCGTCGCACATGTGGACTTAGCCCTGTTTTACGGCCGGATGCCCTTCCTGACGCCAAACCTATATGGAAGGTCATCACTTTTGCGTGTTTCTGTGGTGGTTGGTAGTGTATTGTGGTGCGTGAATATGAAGAGAAGAGTGTTGGGACGGACACATACACCCAGTTCCCGACACAGAAGAATTAATCAGAAGTGATTAAAAACTCCGACCCGGCCGGGAATCGAACTCAGGACTCTCTGAACCGAAGGCCAGTACGCTGACCATTCAACCAACGAGTCGGACAGCTATGACCTTATTCTACGCCAAGATAATGCAAATTCTGACATGTATGTATAGTCCTCAGCCCGAAGGCTGGTTGGATCCTCAACAGCTCCGCCATCAGCTGTCATAGATGGCCTAGGCATCACTGAAGAGGCGTACTAGGGAAATGGGGAGTGAAGTAGTTTCCCGTTGTTTTCCTCACCGAGCGACTGGCTGCAGAAGGAATGGCACCACTAGCATCACTCATACCTCAGTCACTTTCATTTTGTCAAAGCCAAGGATAAATCTGAGACAGATCAATGAAAGTAACAAAATTGCTCTAGCCCATACCAGAAGACATAGTGCACAGTAAACACTAGGTCCCGCCAGCAATGGCACATAAATGGACTTGAAATCTTCCGGCTGAAATGTATCTTTTCTTTTTTTTTTCTAGTTGTTTTACGTTGCACCGACACAGATAGGTCTTACGGCGACGATGGGACAGGAAGGGGCTGGGAGTGGGAAGGAAGCGGCCGTGGCCTTAATTAAGGTACAGCCCCAGCATTTGCCTGGTGTGAAAATGGGAAACCACGGAAAACCATTTTCATGGCTGCCGACAGTGGGGTTCGTACCTACTATCTCCCGAATACTGGATACTGGCCGCACTTACTGAAATGTATCAGTAAAAGACCTAAAGAGTGTTCGCTATCTTAACGCTGGTCTCGACCTATCAAAATATACGATCTCAAGAATGGCCTATGAATTAACAAGGGGATCTTTTCTAATCGAAGACTTCAGAATGAAGTACCATCAGTCATCTACAATCAATTCAACTAAAGTGCTTGAAGAACGGCAACGAAAGAGACGTGAAATCTGGTGAAGTAAAATAATTGACGGTTGATTGATTGGAGTGAATGCTATGTTACCGACAGATTGGACGTAAGAAACATCGTCACACGCTTCACCGAACATGGTTTACACCATAAGCTATGCAAGACCCAATATTGTCATGACCCAAATATAGACTGTATTATTGTAGATTATGCAAGAAATATTGCGGCCGGTACCAAGTCAAAAAGTGTTAATTATGAGTGGAATCGCTGTTAAAGTTTTGTAACTCAGATTACCTCAAGTGTTTATTGTAAATAATGAAATTAATTAAAATAGTAGCTGATGTAGCATGGAACATTTTTATTTAATATATTTTAATATAAAATTTGTGTAGAAAATATTAATTTAATAAGCGTGAAACCATCTTAGTTCATTTCTTTTAAACATTAAATTAAGTGCAAGAACTGTTTTATTACTTTTAAATTTGTATTGGTGAATTTCTCAAATGAACTTTAAAATGAAAAAGTAAACATTGTTTGGAACGATTACCCAAATTATTAAATTCTATGGACGTCTGTGCAACAAAACCCTTAACTCTCCCGTCCTAATTCATTAGCACCTTTTAGAAATTATAGAAAGAAACTGTAATATATTTATGTCATTATCTTCTCTTTCAGTTTGCTTGGGTGTGTTACAAATTTGAGAATTATAGACCATCTCTGTATATCACATTTTAGCATCAAAGACTTAGAACGTCAGTAGCTCTATTTCATGTTCCCTGGGTTAGGTGATTATTGCAGAGCACTCCTTAGTTTCTTGTGCGGTAGGAGACTAACAATGATACTGCGAGAACTTCGTAAGACAGATCAAATGAACTAGTGGGTATTGGTGTACGGGCCATTGCCTGGGCGGACCCAGCGCGGCGCCGTCTGGACGTACGACATATTCCCTTGTGTTTGCGGGCCGGTCGATCTGACTGGAAGGGCGATACCGCTGTTATACTCCCTTCCCGCGTGAACACCAAAGAATGCACTTTAGCTCAAGTAAACGGCCGGTCGACTTCTCCATTTAACTTGTGGGAACAAGTGAAGATTTAGTTAGAACGAGAACATTGAGACCTGGAACATTGGCGTCTCTAGAGTGGTTGCCGTGGAACTGGGGTACAGCAGGATTGCAGAACTCATCAAAGACTAATTTAACACTGCAATTCCACAGTTTTTGTTACACCTAATACTCAGGACCAGAATTTTATTAATTTATAATAATAATAATAATAATAATAATAATAATAATAATAATAATAATAATAATAATTGTTACCGTGATTTTGTGGATCACAGAGGTAAAAGAAGGTTAGGGCATGAATGGATCTATATGTGACAACCAGAAGATTAATTTAAAATTTTAACAAAACACGTCGCTCAGCGACAGAACAAGATTTCAGGTACAGAACTAGCTCGTTAGCTTAGATACAAAGGAGGATAAATCAGAAAATCAACAAAATTTGTCAATTAATTATCTGAGCTTAAAGCTCCCAGTTTTACAAATGTTACTTGAGTACTACTGCTCCATCCACTCAATAGACAAGGAGACAGGTCTCCCAATTTCATTTACAATGTACAATCTTCCAAGAGCACGCCTTTGTTCCACAAAATTACCCAGGAGACCATAACGTTACCGCCTCCCACAAGGCACCATCCAATATTTACACTAACACCTCTACAAGAATAGAAAAGCTTTTGTGCTCTTTGAATTTATCTAGGAGACTGCGCTCCGAATCTTATACCCTTACTGCAGGGCCTCTCAAACGCTCAAAATCTCACGCGTGCATTTCGAGGCGCAGAGACTCCGTGCATTGTACATCGTTCCGACTCGACTCAACTCGACTTGACTCGGATGGTGTAGTGCCCTGAGAGCGAAGAAGCGTTCGGTGATAGACGGCTTGTTTATCAGTGAAATAGATAAGCGCAAGACAACAACGTAATAATGGAGCAACCTGTTTCAAAGAAAGCAAAGACTTCCGAAAGTCCATTTCAATCGAACTGGGAACTTTCGTATTTCTTTGTCCGTCGTGACGATAAAACCAAATGCTTAATCTGTGGGACAATAATTATGTGATAAATTAATCAAAAAGATCTGTTTCCCAATACAAAGGCTTTGCTCAAATTCTACGAGAATTTTTCGAAGGAAGATTTTCCTAAGATGCATTCAGAGCAAGCTAAGGTTATTTCTATGTTTGGTTCCACATGCATATGTGAACGGTATTTTTTCCTGCTTTGACTTGTACGAAAACTATATTGCGTGCGAGTAAGCCTATTTCTGATTAAAGAAGGCTCTCAAATTGCTGTCAACTGGTCCCTTGCTGCAGGCATAACTGGTATCATTGCAAAGATAAAGGAAAAGAAGAGCTAGAGAAGATAAATTGCCTACTCAAACCAAATTGAAAGAAGAGTGTTTTAACACCGGTAACGTTGTCCCATACAACAGTGTCCCCGCTCACCGCACATAAACATTTCGCAGTGAGGAGAGGATCAGCGGGGAAGGTGGAGAAGGCGAAGACAGGCCAAACGGGTGAGACTCGTGTAGGGAAAGTGGAGTGGGGGTTTGCACTCTGGTCAACCTAGTGAAGTCGTCTCCTGCACCTTGCGCCCGTGCACTGCACGGCGCATGCACCCTGAGAGGCCCTGCCTTACTGCCTTCTCAAGGCAACCTTCAATTTTTATATTTACAACCAGAGCATCTTTGCTCACTGAAATTGACACTTTCCAGGCCTCTCGAGGTACAACCTACATTTTACAATTCAAACAGTATTCACTGTCTTAGACACTCAACAGTCTAACCTCTTAACATAAATGATTGAATTTTACAGCAATATCTAATACCCATTCTACCGGGCCTTTTTGGGAGAAAAAACACACGTTGAAGTTACTGGCCCAAAAAAAATCAAAATGATGCGGAGGCAGACACTGGCACTCCTTGAAATTTGTACAAAAAATATTAAAACCCTATTTGGGCTTCAGGCTCGACGTTACAGAGGCTTGAAATTTACATTAGAAGTAGAAATTTACATTATAGGAGATTGGAAATTTAAAGTTATATTATTGAAGATTTAATTGAGTTACAAAGATATGAAACAGTCACAGAGTCATAGTCACCTCAAAATCAAATTGAGAGGGAATACGAGAGGGTATAGCTCTCTCTATTCCCTAATTTCAGCTAAGTGCTTTTCGGCTTGTTTGAAATTTACATTAGAAGTAGAAATTTACATTATAGGAGATTGGAAATTTAAAGTTATATTATTGAAGATAGGAAACCTTCCCCTCGAGGTAGCTTTCAGAGGCTATCACATAGTTATTAAATGGCTGCCATTACCTTAATCTGCTGAAGAACGCGATGAAGGGTGAGACGCCCCCGCCTCCTCTATTAGCACACACTCAGTAAACTGGACGATCAATAAGACCAGGTAGCTCGAAAAAGTGCCAGCTTTTATACCCGAAAGGAAGATTCTAGAGAGCTCTGGGCTAAAGCCCGACACACCTCCAAATTTTATTGGATAATTAAATATGTACAGGATAAATGTAATTGTCTAAAAATTAAATACACAAAATTCTCTATTGGCCAACATCTCAAGGTGGCGGGAAGATCTAGACGTGTAGCAAACTGTGATACACAAAAAACAAAGACTTATAAACTCAGTTCAGGAAACGTGAAAATAAAAAGAAATACTGTAGGATTTTATTAATTACCCTTCACAACAGAGGGCATAACATCAGTTTTTTTGGTAGAGGCATCTGTAGAGAAAAGTCCAAACTTTTTGCACTAGTTGTTGCAATTTTTATATTGAAGATGACGTTCTTCAAGGCGTTTCGTTTGAATGAACGCGGTGGATGTACCTCGCGGTATAACTACAACAACAACAATAATAATAATAATAATAATAATAATAATAATAAAATGAAATGAAATGAAATGAAATGAAATGTCGTATGGCTTTTAGTGCCGGGATATCCCAGGACGGGTTCGGCTCGCCAGGTGCAGGTCTTTCAATTTGACACCCGTAGGCGACTTGCGCGTCGTGATGAGGATGAATTGATGATGAAGACAACACATACACCCAGCCCCCGTGCCATTGGAATTAACCAATTAAGGTTAAAATCCCCGACCCGGCCGGGAATCGAATCCGGGACCCTCTGAACCGAAGGCCAGTACGCTGACCGTTCAGCCAACGAGTCGGACATAATAATAATAATAATAATAATCGGAATGCAGTTGAATATTTGGCTTATAAAGGGATAAATTAATGAATTACAAAAGAAGGAAAGGGAAGTACGAAACAAAAATTGGTCTAAAGGAAAAGCAATGGAGGAAAAAGAACAATGTAGAAATGTATTCGAAAAATGAAAAGCATTCAGACAGTATCAGATAAAGGAGGATTATCCTTTATGCCCATTTGGTCCGAATGCATCCAGAAAGGCTCAAAAGAGACAGTATTTGATCCTTTTTTTTAACATTTGCTTTACGTCGCACCGACACAGGCAGGTCTTATCGCGATGATGGAATAGGAAAGGGCTAGGAGCGGGAAGGAAGCTGCCGTGGCCTTAATTAAGGTACAACCCGGGCGTTTGTCTGGTGTGAAAGTGGGAAACCACAGAAAACCATCATCATGGCTTTCGACCGGGGAGGGCGGGGTGTTCAAACCCACTACTTCCCGAATGCAAGCTCACAGCTGCGCATACCCCAACCTTAATCGAATGTTTCATGTGAGTTAAACAGGATATAGTTGAGCTGGATATCACAAGAAACAAGTTATTGGATAGAACCAATTTCTGAAAAATTATTAAGGAGTTTCGGGGGTTCCAGGAGAAAGAGAAGAATCACAGGAAACCCTTCTGGACGAAGGGAAGAAGGAGGGAACATTGTGAATTCCGGAAAAACAGAAAGACAAGGAGAGGAAAGAAATAATTGAGATACTTAATGTGGTCCACAGCTGGCCAAAATCGAAGATGATAATAATAATAATAATAAGTTAAGATGGGGTGTATAATTTCGTGTGGATATTCCTAGGCTCGTGCAGCCCTTGTAGGGCAGACCCTCCGATGAAGCTGGGAGGCACTTGCCGTGTATGGCTAACTGCGTGCTATTATAGTGGAAGTTAGTGTGTGGTGTGTGAGTTGCAGGGATGTTGGAGACTGTGCAAATACCCAACCCCCAAGCCAGGGGAATTAACAAAATCTCTGATCCGGCCGGGAATCCAAAACAGGGCTCTCTGAACCTAATAGTAGCAAATATAAGAATAAAATAGCTTCTATTTTACCAAGCGAGTTGGCCGTGCGGTTAGAGGCGCGCAGCTGTGAGCTAGCATTTTGGAGATAGTGGATTCAAATCCTACTGTCATCAGCCCTGCAGATAGCTTTCGGTGGTTTCCCATTTTTATTTAAGACCACGGCCACTTCATTAACACTCCTAGCCCTTTCCTATTCCATCGTTGCCATGTGAGTTATCTGTGTCGGTGCGACGTAAAGCCAATTGTAAACAAAAATAATAAAAATAAATTTCAATTTGAATTTGTTGAATGTTTCATGACTGTTATACCAATTATAGGATCAATCAGTTTGATACATCATAAAATTAAATAAAATATAATAATAGACCTAATATTAATAAAATATAACAATTTGATATAATCTAACATATTATTATCGACATAGTCCGGCTTCATGGCTAAATGGTTAGCGCGCTGGCCTTTGGTCACAGGGGTTCCGGGTTCGATTCCCAGCAAGGTCAGGAATTTTAACCATCATTGGTTAATTTCGCTGGCACGGGGTTGGGTGTGTGTGTTGACATCATCATGTCATCCTCATCACGAAGCGCAGGTCGCCCACGGGTGTCAAATCGAAAGACCTGCACCTGGCGAGCCGAACATGTCCTCGGACACTCCCGGCACTAAAAGCCATACGCCATTATCGAAATAATCTGTTCGAAAATATAATTTTAATATATACCCAGTGTTGCATCGTAATAGTGTATTTCTCAACAGAAGTAAATAATTGTTTTAAACATATTTTGTGCTAAATTCAAGAAACTTATATTTCTGAGATGCACTATGAAGAATCTTGCGATACGGGTACGGTGTTAAAGCACAAAACTACTGGATACATTCAACAAAACATACTGAAGCTCTTCTGTCTAGTGAATTCCTCGGCAAAACAGCGTACAAACGAACTAAAATGCGATAGAGTTCGGATTTACAAGTAGAAGCATGCGGCTTCCTTAAGAAATGTTCAAATGGTGTGAAATTTGAAATGATGTTGGGGTGCAGCAGATCTCAGTGCGAAGCTGCAAGGTTAAGAGATATCATAAAGTTATGCTTGAAAATAATAACGAGTAGCAGAACACAAATGTGTGCCTAGTCGAGGTGGCTAGGCGTGCTCGCTTCACGTGGAAGTATGTGGTTCAATTTCTCGTTAAGGATTACAAATATTTAGAAACGATATTTCTACTTTTGGAGGGGTAAATTTCCCTGAGTTTCACGTAGACTACACCATATATGAGTACCTGGTTACTGCCAAAAAAAATAAGGTAGCAAGTTTATAAATACTGATATTTACCCTCCCCTTCTCCAAGGCCTGCATAGCCTATACAGAGAAAGTTTTTTGCAGAATAAATTTACTTTACGTCGCACCGACACAGATCTTATGGTGACGATGGGATTGGAAAGGCCTAGGAGTGGGAAGGAAGCGGCCGTGGAATTAATTAAGGTACAGCCAAGCATTTGCCTGGTGTGAAAATGGGAAACCACGCAAAAACCATCTTCAGTGCTACCGACAGTGGGGTTCGAATCCACTATCTCTCGGATGCAATCTCACAGCTACGCGCCCCTAACCACACGGTCAACTCGCACAGTAATCATTTTTATGTCTGTTAGAAACTTTTTCTGTTGTTTGTAAAATAAATGTGTAATAGTTTGGAATAAGACTTTTGATTATCTATTGAATCTCTTGTACGTAAGTGAAAAGAAGGTAAAGTACCTACCTGCTTGAAATTTTCATTTGTTAAGAATGAAGCCATATTTTTCAATGCCGACCTAGTTACATGTAACCAAAACTTGTCAGTCTCTCAAACACACAACAATTACGATATAAATTATAACACTAAGTGTTATAATACTTTGAGGAAGAGATTTAGATACTGAACGTTTACAAAGTTTCTCCATTTCATTTCAGACTCTGCAAGAAATATTATATGTTTTAATCTCTTTGGGATTGTTATGTATAATTAGCATAGTCTCTTCCTTCAATAACTCCCTCAATAATTTATAGGTAGACCGTTTCGATAAGGAAATCAATGCATCTCACATGCTATATCCTACATCTCCTCTTGGGACAGACTTCCAGCTGCAATGTCGACCTACATGTACCTTCTCAGCTACATTATTCATTTCGTCAGCAGTGCGGAACTAGAAGAGCGGGCGATCAACAACCTTCTCCAGCAGACAAATCGGACCATCAAATCTCTTGCTATTCGTTTGAAAGTTTTCTACTGAGTTTGACAGTTAAATTTAGTTCTTTGGGAGAAAGTGACATATTGGATTATCCAAAAGTTTGGTATATACCGAGCACGATAGCTGCAGTCACTTAAGTGCGGCCAGTATCCAGTAATCGGGAGATAGTGGGTTCGAGCCCCACTGTCGGCAGCCATGAAGGTGGTTTTCCGTGGTTTCCCATTTTCACACCAGGAAAATTCCTGGGCTGTGCATTGAGGCCACAGCCGCTTCCTTCCACTTTCTAGGCATTTCCTATCCCATCGTCGTCATAAGACATATCTGTGTCGGTGCGACGTAAAGCAAAAAAGAAAGTTTGGTATATAAAATTAAAATTTATCAAAATTCCCTCCACGTTTCCCCGAGATTCAGCTCGTAATTCCACCAATTTCGAACATCATCCTTCTTGTTGAACTGGGCCGGCGTAGAAATGAAAATTTCATTCGCCTGATTTTTTCACAGCATTGATACAATATATTGTCTATCGAGGGAATTTTGAAGAGACCAAAATAAGTACAGTACATTATGCAGGTGACAAGAGATATCCGAAACTTCAAGAAGTCATGGTGAAAAAATACGACACTTTCTGTTCTTTAGTTCTGAAATTTTCTGTTGAAGTCTTTTTCATTTGGTTGCAGTAGGCTACCTATCCGAGATGATTACTTGGTCATGTGAGAGTGGCTGGTAGTTGAGGATTCCTAAGAAATCATTTTGGGTATACAAGGCTGAACTGACTATTATGAAAAATAAGCACGTGCGCAGAGCATCAATCGAATAGGTCCAATAAAAGTTCATTTATAATTTTACCAAGGACTACCCGCGTATGGTGCAAAAGTACAAATGGTCAAGCTGGGCCAGCTTTTACCTCCCAAAATAAGTTAAAATATACTGTATACTAAAATAAAATATTAGTGATATAGTAATATACCGAGCGATTTGGCACAGCTGTGAGCTTGCATTCGGGACATAATGGGTTCGAACCTCACTGTCGGTAGGCCTGAGGTGGTTTTCTGTGGTTTCCCGTTTTCACACCAGGTACCTTAATTAAGGCCACGGCTGCTTCCTTCCCACTCCTAGTCCTTTCCTATCCCACCGTCGCCATAAGACCTATCTGTGTTGGTGAGACGTAAAGCCACTTATAATTGATATAGTAATGGTGAGGAACTGGTGGGTGGAAGAGGGGGAGTAATGAGGCATTGCTTCTATCTCTGCCGTTAGTAGTAATAGGAAATGAGTACTTTGTGGGTGATTTCATTTTTATTTTATTTACAAAACGTGGATATAAATTAATGAAATATGAAACTTATTTTCTGCATCTGCCTACAAGGTGCTGTATTTCGGATGTGAAGCAAATAGTACTCATTTTAATACACACGGTTGTAACAGGATGATGTTTAAATATTGTACCCCAAATATGCATAAAATGACGTATTAATTTATACACATACGGACATTCCATTCTACCAAAAACTTGCTTGTATATGCCTTGAACGATCCATTAGCTCTTAGTTGCAACTCCGTTTGGCGAATACGTGTATAACAGGCAGACGGCTATTCGGAAACTCATGCACATACCGTCTGTGAACTTCAGATGCACTCCAAGCAGATTCTTCATAGATTAAAATTATGTATTCATCGTTGTTTTTTGCTATTTGCTTTACGTCGCACCGACACAGATATGTCTTATGGCGACGATGGGATAGGAAATGCCCAGGAAGTGGAAGGAAGCGGCCGTGGCCTTAATTAAGGTACAGCCCCGGCATTTGCTTGGTGTGAAAATGGGAAACCACGGAAAACCATCTTCAGGGCTGCCGACAGTGGGGCTCTAACCCACTATCTCCCGATTACTGGATACTGGCCGCACTTAAGCGACTGCAGCTATCGAGCTCGGTTTCATCGTTGTTGACCACACCAGCCATTGTCGATATGTTGATAGCAACTATAGTACTACTGTAGCAAATACTAGCCTATTACTATACGTTCAGAAACGAGACTTACTAACGCAAGGGGTTGCATTAGACGGGAAGCACTGAGGAACATGCAGCGAGCGGCTATCCAGTTGTTATCTCTTCGTTATCTAACGTAACCTGCCTGAATGCAGTAGAACCCCTGTGAAATCAGTTACTAGGCATCCCACTCACCACTAGTGCTACGGAGCACGCATACGTAGAAAGTACGGGGCTGGCGGCCCACTTGATATAGAAAGCAGAAATCTGGAGCACAGAAAAAGATTATGAAAACAGTATAAACAGATTAAAAACACTGGTTGCCTGGTTACCACGGTGTCGATTTTCTGTCCACGCTAAATTCATTACGCTAATTCGAGACAGTCCCCAGCCCGAAAACATATCCATGTTAGGATGTAGTTCTGGATACCTCAGATCAAATAATAATGTCCACGTTGAAAACTGAATACCAATTGACCATAGCAATGTCAATATTCCGACCTGAATCTAAAATAATATAGCACATATTCAGAGAATTTGTTTGCTGAGGATCATCGGCTGTTACGTAGGGAGAATCAAAGTGGACTACACACCACATCGCCAAGTGGCTTAAGGCGTCTGAGAAGTTCGGATCGTGACTAGTAGTGGGTAGGCAAGGATTTTAAGAAAACTGACACCATCGAGCATGTGAAACCTAGACGTTGTATCCATGCTTCTCCAACAATTAATACGAAGAGAAGGAAGGCTGCTGTCCGTGTGGGAAGTTGAAGGCTGAAGATTACGTCGTTGAATATTACATTATACAGGATGAGTTTCTCCTCAGACCGGCTTCTTGGCTGAATGATCAGTGTTGTGGCTTTCAGTCGAAAAATTTAACCAACGCCGTCCGGTTAATTCCTCTGAATTTGGTGCGAGGTGTTAGTGATCATCTTAAAACATATTTTCATTTACACACAACACATAACACAATCAACCTTCAGGGAAACACGGAATAGTGAATATATTCCTCCACTGTGGAGGGCTGCTAGGGCTGTACGTTAACTAAAGCCATGGATTCTTCCTTCCCACTCCCATTCCTTTATTATCCTATCATCGCCGTAAGATATATCTATATCAGTGCGGCGTAAAGCAACGTGTAAAAAAATCCGTATTAATACAGTTCCCAGATAATGGGAAAAGTGTCAGAAAGAAGAAGATCGTGAGCCATCAAGGAGGAAGGTGAATACAGAATCCGGCGTAACAACTATACCAACAACTACTGATGGGATATTCTGGTTCGGTTCATTTGATGCCAGTGACTCAATACATCGATCCGATACACGTTACTTTAGAGTCGCCGTTCCTGTTGCATCTGTGTACTGGTAGTAGCAGCAATACATCCAAAGCGCACTGCTCGTGATCCGCGGATCGAATCTTGCTCTGTAGTTTCTTCGTGGGTTTAGTTTAGCGTTCAGTTTGTACGTTATTTGCATTAAAAGCAGATTAACAATATGTGCAGTAATATGTACACTGACTGACAGAGCAAATGCAACACCAAGAAGGAGTGGTCAGAACTTTATGCCAATTGCAGGGTAGACTTACGTCACTGAGGTATGCTCATGATGTGAAATGCGCCGCTGTGCTGCGCACGTAGCGAACGATAAATGGGACACGGCGTTGGCGAATGGCCCACGTCGTACCGTGATTTCTCAGCCGACAGTCATTGTAGAACGTGTTGTCGTGTGCCACAGGACACGTGTATAGCTAAGAATGCCAAGCCGCCGTCAACGGAGGCATTTCCAGCAGACAGACGACTTTACGAGGGGTATGGTGATCGGGCTGAGAAGGGCAGGTTGGTCGCTTCGTCAAATCGCAGCCGATACCCATAGGGATGTGTCCACGGTGCAGCGCCTGTGGCGAAGATGGTTGGCGCAAGGACATGTGGCACGTGCGAGGGGTCCAGGCGCAGCCCGAGTGACGTCAGCACGCGAGGATCGGCGCATCCGCCACCAAGCGGTGGCAGCCCCACACGCCACGTCAACCGCCATTCTTCAGCATGTGCAAGACACCCTGGCTGTTCCAATATCGACCAGAACAATTTCCCGTCGATTGGTTGAAGGAGGCCTGCACTCCCGGCGTTCGCTCAGAAGACTACCATTGACTCCACAGCATAGACGTGCACGCCTGGCATGGTGCCATGCTAGAGCGACTTGGATGAGGGAATGGCGGAACGTCGTGTTCTCCGATGAGTCACGCTTCTGTTCTGTCAGTGATAGTCACCGCAGACGAGTGTGGCGTCGGCGTGGAGAAAGGTCAAATTCGGCAGTAACTGTGGAGCGCCCTACCGCTAGACAACGTGGCATCATGGTTTGGGGCGCTATTGCGTATGATTCCACGTCACCTCTAGTGCGTATTCAAGGCACGTTAAATGCCCACCGCTACGTGCAGCATGTGCTGCGGCCGGTGGCACTCCCGTACCTTCAGGGGCTGCCCAATGCTCTGTTTCAGCAGGATAATGCCCGCCCACACAGTGCTCGCATCTCCCAACAGGCTCTACGAGGTGTACAGATGCTTCCGTGGCCAGCGTACTCTCCGGATCTCTCACCAATCGAACACGTGTGGGATCTCATTGGACGCCGTTTGCAAACTCTGCCCCAGCCTCGTACGGACGACCAACTGTTGCAAATGGTTGACAGAGAATGGAGAACCATCCCTCTGGACACCAACCGCACTCTTATTGACTCTGTACCTCGACGTGTTTCTGCGTGCATCGCCGCTCGCGGTGGTCCTACATCCTACTGAGTCGATGCCGTGCGCGTTGTGTAACCTGCATATCGGTTTGAAATAAACATCAATTATTCTTCCGTGCCGACTCTGTTTTTTCCCCAACTTTCATCCCTTTCGAACCACTCCTCCTTGGTGTTGCATTTGCTCTGTCAGTCAGTGTATTTTAATACTATTCCTTGCGTACTGACATCTGCTTCTCTGTGAGAAATCGTCTGTTTCGTATTGATAATATCAGTAACTTATTGTTAAATGTTAATTATTTCAAGAACTACATCCAGCCTCCGCATTGTTCTAGAACGATTGGCCTAGGTATGTATAAGACTGAAGTGACTTGCCAGGGTAGTTCGAGTTCTTTTCACGATAATTTAATCCTGGTGTAAACATGGTATGTCCACGCCTCCGCCAAAGAAAGAGTTGTGATTCGCTGAGCTTGTAGTACTGACCTCCACCCCGTCAACGTCTCGTGTTCCGACGTACAGGGCTGCGCATCGCATACGATAACAGTGCGAACATCTGAACTTCTGAATAAACGACTAAACCTGGATTCTGTTCACTTAGTCTATTGAACACATTCACCTCTGAGCAGTTTTCATCTTTTTTGCTTCACTACACGCGACGTTCGTATCTCTTACTCCATTTCTCTCACTATAAATACTGGCACTGATGTAATACCTTATTTCCACGCTGAACAGCTTGGGACTTTCCCCCAGTACGAGAAGACTTCCTGTATTATACCACATCTTGTGCCTTCATTTCTCGTTATTTAATTATTATTTTATATATAGAAAAGCACACGCGCGCGCGCGCGCGCGCGCGCACACACACACATATATATATACCGGTAAATATGACAACCATATTTTAATTTGATTACGTACTCTTCCAAACTTTCTAAATGAAATAAACTAAAATAAAATAAATGAATGCGACGTACTACTTTCCTTCAAGCTCGCTGTATAAGACTGAAGTGACTTGCCAGGGTAGTTCGAGTTCTTTTCACGAGAATTTAATCCTGGTGTAAACATGGTATGTCCACGCAGAAGTTCAGATGTTCGCACTGTTGTCGTATGCAATGCGCAGGCCTGTACGTCCGAACACGAGACGTTAACGGGGTGGAGGTCGGTACTACACGCTCAGCGAACGAGTGAGTGCGAGGGTTGCTTCTCCAATCAACTACGTCTATGTCCACGTGCAACAACAAGGTGTTCCGCCTACTTGTTTACATCAGGATTAAACTCTCGTGAAGGCGGTATAGTTGAAGTCGAACTCAGATTCAGCGCAGTCAGTGGTTGAGTGTGAGTTACAACCTGACTTGAGAGTCCGCCTGTAGGATGGAGGACTCGTTCTGTATACCTGTCACTGTGGGTTGTGTGTCTGGAGCCAGCTGCTGTGTAGCCAGAGTCGAGTCTCCGTTACAGCATGGGAGAGAACACCGGATTTCGGTATGCGGCTGTGAACTGTGGACTGCCATAGCGGCAACGAAGTAACTGTGTCAGTGACTGAGACTGCAGTGCTAGTGAACGAAAACTGAGTGAATTAGTGTGAATGTACAGCGAGAATAAGAGAGAGAGAGTTCGAACTGTGTAATCGTGTGTCCTGTACTATGAGTGTAAGTTATGATCTCGGTATGCCAATGTGTTTTAACGTGTATATTAGGTGATTAGATATCAACGCTATCAGTTTTTTTTATTTATCTGCCCCACCAACGCGTTACAGTATGTACAGTTATAACTGAGTATTTAGTTCTTCTTCCGGATTGAACCGTGTTCTTGTTATCTGCACATTACGAACAGTTTGCCGACGTTTCGAGTACATTGCAGTATTCCTTGTCAAGGCGACTGAATTACCTCTACTCGATCCGAAGTAATCAATCTCCCAGGCAGCAATCACACTACGGAAGTACCATGCCATGTCATCCCCATGTTGCATAGCCCTTACGCGAACTTTTGGCCCGTCGACCTTATTGGTCTTGAGTGCTATCTCATTCAGTGTTGATCCCATTACATTAATGTAACTGGTGAATTGGGATATGTGGTATCTTGTGTTCATTCATTGGCCAGAATGTGACAGAGCTCTGTGAGTGCTAGTTTAGCATTTGATAGGGGTGCGGAGAAGGCGAAGCAATGAGTGACCACGCCCGATGTTGCTTAACTGTCAGTAGCAGTTTTGGTACCTGTGCTTTAAGGGAGACGGCCATACCATGTTACACCGGTTCTCGTCCGATCACCGCATTGAAGCAACTACGAAAGTAGTTCTTGTCCTTAGCGGTATATATCCTACCCTCTCTGGCTGACGTAAGCCCCCTGGCTGTCTCGTGAGAATTCTGGAACGTTATTTGTCACAGCCAGGTGATGGCACTTGTCCGCACTGAGCCGCCCGAAAACAGCGATACATCCTTACATTAGAAACACTACAGACAGGATCAGCAAGATACTGGACAAATATGACATAAAAACAATCTATGAACCACACCGGGAGCATTCATTGTGGGAATGTGTTGCGTGCTGGTCATGTGAATCACTCTTGAAATATTTAAATTCCATCTTCTCGGAACTCGGTGGGAATTGCGCTGTAATTTGAACCGGTAAGAATTCTCTTCATGGTCTTCATGTGTATTAAAAATGGATGAAATCAGTGAGGACACGCTCGTGAGTCAGTAAAGTTGTATAAGAAGCATTTTTTGCCCTCATGCAGGTCATTACACAGTAGCTCTCCATGCTATCCTTACATTGTCCACCAGATTGTATCTTCACTATTCTCTTTCTCTCCTTACATTCACCATTCCTTCAAGGGCGTTCATCAGCAAACACTCTCTTCACAGCCAAGCCAAAGACAATCTCTTTTCCTTGCTTGAATAGCATTTAATAGCTCGTTCTTTTCTCCAACTCTCTCCAATACCTCCTCATTCGGTACTCTTTCCACCCAGGATATCCTTTACATTTTCCTCCATAGCCACATCTTAAATGCTTCCAATTTACTTTCATCCTCCATCCTCAGTGTACGAGTCTCGGCTCTATATAGAGCCACATTATAAACAAAGTATTTCGCCAGTCTCTTCCTTAGACCCATGTCCTAGTGTCCACAGAGGAGCCTCTTCTTTCTGCTGAAGGCCTCCTTAGTTATGGCAATGCAATCCTCCGGACAGCATCACAAGTCATCTGTTATTATGCTTCCTCGATATTTGCAAGCTAAAATGCGACGAACCGGGCGAGTTGGCCGTGCGCGTAGAGGCGCGCGGCTGTGAGCTTGCATCCGGGAGATACTAGGTTCGAATCCCACTATCGGCAGCCCTGAAGATGGTTTTCCGTGGTTTCCCATTTTCACACCAGGCAAATGCTGGGGCTGTGCCTTAATTAAGGCCACGGCCGCTTCCTTCCAACTCCTAGACCTTTCCTACCCCATCGTCGCCATAAGACCTATCTGTGTCGGTGCGACGTAAAGCCCCTAGCAAAAAAAAAAAAAAAAAAATGCGACGTTAAACCTCCATAAAAGAAATATCTAAACAGATGATGGTATAGTTGCTGGGGGTCCTATTAAGCTTCGAGTTTAGGGTTGAACATAAGTTGCTATAAGAGGCGTTACCTGTCACATCTACAAGAAAAAAATTCATCTTCTGGCCTACATCAGAGGTTACGGCTACTTGGCTCGACAACCACATGTTATTTATTTATTTATTTATTTATTTATTTATTTATTTATTTATTTATTTATTTATTTATTTATTTATTTATTTATTTATTTATTTATTTTGGACATAACAAGTTATGAGTCTCAATTACGATGTTCACAGTTGTTTCTTCGACGCTAAAAATACTAATAAAACTAATAATATGTAGCTAGAATAATATTAAAAATACGTCCAATGGTACACAGGTCATATTTTCAAAAATATGAAGGGTAATATTACATTTCAGTACCAATTAATACTAAATAAGATTTATTGTGATACTTAAAACAATTATCATAACAGGAGTTTCACTTTGAATATAATAAATTGAATAATATGTTTTACAACATTTATACTATTTTTTCTTGTGAAAATGTCTTCATAACCTATTAAGTTATATTCAGAAGTACAGTGTTACTTGACGAAGTGAGTGTAGCTTTGGTCATACTAAATTATCAATGTAGGGATGAATATTATTGTAATGTCTAATTGCTCTGTTAATTGGGGTGTTCTTATGAATTTCAGTCTCAGCCTTTCATAGAAATAATATATTACTAGGGTGACTTCGCTTCTGTGATGTATAAAAAGTGATTGACTGCAACATATTAAGACAAACTTCTGTTTATTCCGAAAGCAAATCTCCGTCTTAGGTTGGTTAAGAACCAATGAAGTGCGGGCGATAGCGGTGGCGTCGGTACAATCAAACTGCGCTCTGCCTGTAATGTAGCTCAATCGACCTGTTAGCAATAAATACCCGAGGAACTTGCTGGTCCCATCTGTGACTGCTTCAATGGCTAGCGTTTACTTCGTGCAGTATTCACATCCGATCCGGTCCAGCTACACACCTAACGGGATATTAAATGAATAATTTATCCCCACCCATATTACCCAGAGTGTGTGTGTGTGTGTCTGTGTGTGTGTGTGTGTGTGTGTGTGTGTGCTTCACAGCATGGTGAACATAGTATGAGATTCCTGTACTAACAACCCCTCTCCCTCGAGGACTCCTCGGTACTAAATGACACACGCAACCAGCATTCTCTACGTGACCCACATACAGAGGCCCGATTGGCTATTTCATCCAGTATCACACGTCTCTCCAAATGCAATTTACGTTTTATCAGTCCGTTTTGTAAATGATAATATTGTTTGAATAAAGAACATGTCTGTCTGTCTGTCTGTCTGTCTGTCTGTCTGTCTGTCTGTCTGTCTGTCTGTCTGTCTGTCTGTCTGTCTGTCTGTCTGTCTGTCTGTCTGTCTGTCTGTCTGTCTGTCTGTCTGTCTGTCTGTACTGAGTGAGTTGGCTATGGGATTGGGTCACGTGGCTGTGAGCTTACATACGGAAGACAGTGGGTGCGAACCACGACGTCGACATTGACATGTTTACAAGTACGACGATTAGTACAACATAACGCACGACAAAGTTTCCAGGTTCACTACTCGTACGCGGCGACAGTATGACGATACGTCATGGTTGAGATACAATTTGTAACTGGCTATACCTCCCTGATGTCCCTCCTTTTATACGCAAATTCGAGGTCAGCTGTTGTTAGCTCGTGAAAAATATGATTTCTTCTCAACTCAATATCTCCATAATCTGTGGGTCGATTTACGTGAAATTTTAACATGGTGACGTTTAAATAGTGGGCTTCACGACGATGTACTTCATGTTTCTGTATCTTAAAGGGTTTAGGAGATTAAAAAAAGGTTCCAGTACATTCTAGACGAGCCCGGATTTTAAAAAAATGTATATGCAAATGAATATTTTGAACGTTAATGCATATTTTGAGCGTTAGTGCATATACAGACATATTTTTTCTATTATGTTTGATCGATTATCTAATATTCTGAATGAAATGAAAAATCTAATGAACTCTGTATGTTGTACATCCCTTGGCAACATGGAAAAAGCTTTCAGTGTCGCAATACAAACAGGTAGACGGGTAATGAGGCTTTTCACAATAGCTATTTCTTTACATGGAATTGCTTGTTGTACTCTAGTTGTTGGGTAATTATCTTTTAACTTTAATTTATTATCACACTACTGTAAGCAAACACTGCCACCGGGGTATTTTCCAATTGCGATATATAGCTTCCTTCCCAATCCTAAACCTTTCTTATCCCATCGTCCTCGTAAGACCTATCTATGCCACTCTGAACATATTTTTTAAAGAGTCTTATTTTCTATTGACATCACTTTTTAGTTCCGCTCCACCACAGTTTTTCATGCCATACCCGCTACACTAAGTTTCAAGCGACATATATTAGGTTGCCGAAATATTCCAGTTGTATACAATTTAGGAATGTTAAGATAAACTTTACTATCCCCTCCGTGTGACAGCAGAGGAGTGATATCAAGTTAAAGAGAAGTATCGTAATTCTAGAAGGAGTCTGTCGCCTTCCACTCCACCACATCTGAATGGGAGGCGAAAAGTGCTCACTGGTGCGGTAAATGGAAAAGAGATTCCTCTGTCATTCATGTCAGACTGAAAAGCATGCCGAATGTATGTCATTAGGAATCTTTAGCTGTATATCTGAGTCTGTCTACTCCCTTTGTAATTGACTCCTTGCCATGGTTGAGGAATACTACGTAGCAGAAGTAGCTGAGTTATAAGACTTTGCCATACATGATGCTTGTTTAATCTTGTATGAAATGTATTGGTCATCTCACCTTTTACCCCTGTAAATCCTAATACAAGGTATTATGTTGTCAAATGCTAAATAAGAGAAGTCCATGCCATTTCACAAGCTATTTGAAATGTTGAAAACTAAGCTGAGATATTAAGAATAACTACAAACTAGCTGAGACACGTCAAGATATGACGGTCAATGGAATAAATATTTATTGAAGAATTTACTTATATACGACATTCCTTGTACTTTAATTTGTTTACGATTTTCTTTACGTTGCACCGACACAGGTAGGTTTTGCAGCTATAATGGGATAGGAAATGGCATTTGCTTGGTGTGAAAATGGGAAAACACGGAAGAAAACCTCCAGGGCTGCCGACAGTGGCGTTCGAACCCACTACCTCCCAAATATAAGCTGATAGCTACGTGACCATACCGCGCAACCACTTTCTCAGTGCATTCCTTGTACAATTACCTTTTGGCACTATTGTAACTTTCAAATAGCGCTCTCTTGGCATTGCAATATTTAACTGGCCAGGGCAGAAAACTGGCTGAGGTAAAGAGTGACCTTCATGTCCCTTGAGGTTTATTGATCGTGATACACTGCCACGCGAATTAGAAATTGATGCCTCTTGAAAGAAAATGGAAGTGTTTTATTATATGTTGTTAAGTCGGTTCGAGGGATTAGAGATTTTTGTACATCTTTATCTCCACTTAATATTTCCAAATATATTAACGAAGTACAGCTGACCAGGAAGACGTCTGACTGCGCATGCGAGCTTACCCTTTTCAACCTACTCTATCGTGCCACATGCCTCTGCGCTCTCACGGTTCAGGTGGTCTTGAAGTAATGGCGAGCGCTTTGGCCAATCGGAATACCACATCTTTTAAAATAATTTTATAATATATGGCAAGAAATTTGTATGCCCTTAAAGACACTCTGGGAATCTACAGGCCAAGTGCTTTAGTCAGAATGCCTTACGATGTCAATCGCTTCGGCCGTTCTTTCAAATTCGCGGTCACAAAATTCAGCCTAGTGTTTTAAATATACAGATGGCTGCTAACATAATAACGTTCTCATTTGATATGAAGGGGTTCAGTGGTAATAAAAATTAAAAGACTTATTGTCTAATTAGCCGACGAGAAGAAAATAAGAAGTTAAAAATATATGTGTGTGAAAATTAAATAAACTAGTGCATCCTTGAATCAGTGACCTAGTTCATGGGTGGAATGTAATTGTTCTCGGGGGTAATCTAGAAAAATCCCTTACCGGTAGTGTGATTAATTTACAATACCGCATATATGTATTTGCACGCGTAACTCTTAACCATAAGGTAGTCTCAGGAATTTCATATAGTAACACATTAAAATGCAAACGAGTAGCAAATATCCTCTTGACCATAAAGCTGTTTTACTCCGAGATTTGCTTTAGCATTTTGCGTACGATATTTTAAAACTCCTAGTAATTATGCAACTCTCCCTACACAACAGTAAAGTGGACAAGAGGATACTGACACACTTATATTCTAACGTAACACTGCACGAAATCTCTGGTCCTACTAAGCACATACTACCGCTCACCCACTGTTGTTCATCTTATGTTCTTCTAGATAGCGTGACTCTGTTACAGTTTTCTAATAACTGACAAATTTGCACATTAATGAAAATGATATAGAGAGAGGCGTCAGTGTAATGTACAAGCGAAGAGATACAACCTGTGACAAAAAATTTCGGTGAATAAAGTCAGAACGGTCGATCCGGCAACACTGGTGGTTCATAACGCTACACCTGCGTAGCAGCAGGTTTTGGCCACTTGCTCCCAACGTTGTTCAGTTGAGCATCGTGTGTATGCCGTGTAAGACCTGTTTGACACAGTGCGTGTTTAGTCCGTTGGTTCTGAACTGCGAACAGGAACATGAACGACTAAAAGATCAATGTACAGTTTTGTTTTAAGCTTGGCAAGACACCGAAAGAAACGCATGCGTGCTGGTACGTGTTTATGAAGATCAAGCACTGTCCTTGAAGTGTGTGTACAAGTGGTTCACCCGTGTTCGAAGAAGCCGGGAAAGTGTTCCTGACAACCCCCGTAGTGGAAGACCGGCGACCGCCGTCAGTGACGAAAACACTGAGAAGGTGAGGACATTAATCACGAACGATCGGCGATTAACTGTGCGCATGATAGCGGATGAACTGCAGATTAACCGTGAATCCGTGCGACAAATCGTCACCCAGAAGTTAGGGAAGGGGAAAACGTGTTCTCCTCTTGTGCCATTCACTTGACTGACGATCGGAAGCAGGCACGTTTAGAGGCTTCACAGGATTTTGTCGAAACGGCGGATGTGACACCAAATTTCTTGAACTGTATTGTCACTGAGGATGAAATCTGGTGTCTCAGGTACGAACCTAAAACGAAACGGCAAAGCATGGAATGGCGTTCTCCGGGATCCCCTTGTCGGAAAAAGGTCAAAGCCGAAGAGTCACGCATCAAACTCGCTTTGAATGGAAAGATATTTGACGATATTTCTGACATCCAACGAAACGTGACGAGGCTTTTAAACACCATCCAAAAGGAAGCTTTCTTGCAAAGTTTCCAGGACATGTATCGCCGATATCAGCAGTGCATATTTATGAGAGGGGTCTATTTTGAAGGACAGTTTGGTCACTGACGTGCATTGTTCATCTATGTTGATAGTACAGGACTATTCACCGAACTTTATTGCTACAGGTTGTATATAGTAAATACAAATACACTGTACAAAGCGAGTTGTCTACGTAGTTTGGACAATGTACTGTAGCTGCCCATTTGCACTCGGGAGGTAGTAAGTTCAAACCCAGCTGTCGCAGCCATGAGGACGTTTTTCCATGGATCTCCATGGTTTTCCATTTACACTCCAGAGAAATGCTGGGACTGTACCTTAATTAAGGTCACGGTCGCTTCTTCCCCATTCCTAGCCCGTTCATATCCCATACTCGCCACAATAATACTCCGTGTTGGTGCAACGTAAAGCAAATGGATTTTTTAAAATTTGCTTCACGTCGCAACGATACAGAAAGGACTTATGGCGACGACAGGATGGGAAAGGCATAGGAGTGGGAAGGAAGCTTTTATTTTGCTAGTGGTTTTACGTCGCACCGACACAGATAGGTCTTATGGCGACGATGGGATAGGAAAGGCCTAGGAGTTGGGAGGAAGTGGCCGTGGTATTAATTAAGGTACAGCCCTAGCATTTGCCTGGTGTGAAAATGGGAAAGCACGGAAAACCATCTTCAGAGCTGCCGACTGTGGGATTCAAACCCACTATCTCCCTGATGCAAGCCCATAGCCGCCTGCCCCTAACCGCACGGCCAACTTGCTCGGTAGGGAAGGAAGCGGCCGTGGCCTTAATTAAGGTACAGCCCTAACATTTGCCTGGTGTGAAAATGAGAATCCACGGAAAACCATCTTCAGGGTTGCCGACTGTGGGAGTCGAACCCACTATCTCCCGGATGTAATCTCACAGCCGCGTGCCCCTAACCGCTCGGCCAACTCGCATCTGTAGGGAAGGAAGCGGCCGTGGCCTTAATTGAGGTACATCCCCATCATTTTTCTGGTATGAAAATGGGAAACCATGGAAAACCATCTTCAGGGCTGCCGACAGTGAGGTTCGAACCCTCTCTCTCCCGCATGCAAACTCACAGCTGCAGTGGTAACTTCGTTTCTAAATTTTTCCACTTATGACGGGGAATCGAAGCCATGTCCTACCAGGAGAACCGAGCACACCTTTACCACCTTGGCTAGGCAAACTGTCCATGGATAAACTGAACACAATCGTAGCGTCTGAATCATTTTGGTGTCAGTATTCCATGCGTGTCATCGTGCTACCAAACCAATACAATTGTATTTTTAATGGATTGTAGCTGACAAATCTAAGTGTAGTCATCGAAGAATTAAGTTGTGTCTCGCGTGACGGCTCTCAGTTTATGATATGCCTATCAGCATGACATTCTGTAGCTGAATTAGTCTGCTCTACTGTAAAGCGCAATCCCAACAATTCTGCCATGCGGTGCACAGGATGAGAAAAGTCAGAACAAAACGTAAGGAGAAGTTCTGAAGAAGCATACCACATCGTTCAGTCAACTACTAACTGTATTAACCTCAAAATAAATTACGAGTCTATAAATTGGCACTTGACATATGGCACTTTGCTTCAGAATGCAGTAATTTTACTTCTCACGTTTTTCTCCCACTGACTGATCAAGTGCTCGTCAAAATCTTGAGGGAACACAAACTCACTTATTCTCCCAAGAACGTGTTGACAGCGAGGCCGACAGCATGGAGTTGAACGCCTGCTTTAACGGCTAATGGTCTTGACAAACACCGAGAAAACTTGTCCTTTGCGAGTTGCTTAACGTGCTGGAAGCCAATGGTGCGTACGAAGGCTGGTTTTCTTTTTCAAAATCCGATGGGCTATAAAAAATACACATTGACATAACAATGATTTTATCACTAAAAGTTTAGTAGTTTCACACTCATTTTTCCATATAATCGCCAAAGCGATTGTCGTATCGTGACACCAGCTTTCCGATGCTCTCTGCAAAGAAGTCTGCCGCCAGTCAGGTAAAGTGCGTCTCGGCAGCCTCCTGCTCCATAAAGTCAACCAACAAGACGCCTTTATGGTCCAAACAACGGCAGCCATTGTCATCCTGTTCCTCAGTGTCAGTTTAAACTTTTTTGGCTTGTTCGGAGTAGAAGGATGCGACCACTGCTTAGACTGTTCTTTGGTTTCTGGAGTGTCATACAGGATCCAAGTTTCATCGCCAGTAACGACAGAATTAAAAACTCTTCCCTCGCTATGGTAACTCATGAGAAGCATTACGGCTGACGTCATTCGCTGAGTTTTATGATCGTCAGTCAAAATTGCTGAGACTCAACGTGAACATAGTGTTGAGTAACAACTGGGTACAGAGAACACCATGAACTGTCTGGGATTCCTGTAGAAAGTTCACTGATCGTAAACCTCCGTTTGTGGCGTACAAATGAAGAAATTTAGAAGGCTGTCGGGACGCACTTTACCTCACTGGCGGCAGACTTCTTTGCAGAGGACATCGGAAAGCTGGTGTCACGATATGACAAATGCCTAAATCGTTTTGGTGATTGTGTGGAAAACTAAATATGGAGCTACTAAACTCTAGTGAAAAATCATTTTATTATATCAATGTCTCTTGTTTTTATAGCCCATCGGAGGTTGAAAAAAACCAGCCCTCGTAAATGTCTCATTCAAATATTCTCAAATGTCACCGGCCTTGTTCTGTATCGAACTTAACTTGGGAACATACGGACGACTAAACGACTACAGCACTGAGGTCTCCTCCCTGGAGGAGGATGTATGATTAACGGATTAACGGAACTTGGGCGCGCCACAGTTATTTCGATAGAATTTTAATGAAAAAGCATAAGTCTGTTTCCGGTCATTCGACCGGGTCAGGAATGGAATGAATGAAACCCCGTCCAGCGGCGAGGATAGGAATTGTGCCGGCTGCCGAAGCCACTGACAGATGAAATGAAATGGTATTGGAGAGTGTTGCTGGAATTAAAGATGACAGGGAAAACCGGGGTATGATGATATTGATGTTGATTTCCATAGGGAATCTGAAATATTTGTTCCGAATGAGTAAATTTATAATACCAATATATATGGTCCGTTATTGGAAACCTGTCCCACCTCTGCTTTGTCCAGCAAAAATCTCACATGGAGTGAATGTCATTTTAAACCCGGAACCCAGCGGTGAGAGGCCAGCGCCCAGCCGTCTGAGCCGCGGAATCGCTTGAGTTTTAATAAACTAGAAATAATTCCGTTTTTTAAGTCGCACTAAAGGATATCTATGCAGTTATAAGGAATACGCAAAAAATTTAGAACAGTTCCAAATTGAGATGTACGAAGCATTACTTTCCTGACTGGATCAGAAAGTGCTATTGCAACACGACTACCTATATTAAGAGTGTCTTTCAGAACACCAAGTCACCGAGTGAGTTCGCCGTGCAGTTACGGCTGCGTACCTGTGAGCTTGTATTCGGGAGGGTCCGAATCTGACCGTCGGCAGTCCTGAGGATGGCTTACCGTGGTTTCCCATTTTTACACCAGGAAAATGCTGGGGTTGTACCTTAATTAACGCCACGGCCGCTTCCTTCCCCGGTCCCAACCCTTTCCCATCCTTGAGTAGCCGATAACCTTATATGTGTTAGTGCGACGTTTAAACACTAAATGCATATCTATTTAGGAAAACAAAATTAATAATTATCCTACAATGTTATTTCACTTTCAGGCCACCCTGAAGTCGATCCACGAACCCAGGTTAAGAATCCCTGCCTTAAATTAGGCCTAAACCATTGTATTTGTTAACTACTCTGTGCAAAAGTGAGTTTCATTTAATTACAACTGCTAGGATTGTACATCTGAGTATCGCCATTTATAGTATCTCGCCAAGGCGGAGGCCAATCGAATTGTAGGCAGTATATATGGGATTCTTTGAATCAAAACATCATATTCCTGCGATTCGTCTTTCAATAGAAACTGAAGTTCACGTAAAAACCACATACACATACGAGTGCAAGCTAGCTTGCAGAACCACAAATAATAATACATTGGAAAGGAAATGTTTTAGTTACGTTTCCAAGGAAACTGTTCTTATTATTTGAATTATTACGTCGCACCGACACAGACAGATCTTAAGGGCCCCATACACGCGCAGACTTCTGGAATACTTACCTGCACGGACTTGCCTCCGGGAGGTAAGTCGGAAGTATGCAGTTGCCCACACACGCTCAGACTAAATGACTATTTACCGAGGAAGTTGAATACGGTACGTCACGCTCAGCTGTTTTCTGTTTAAGATTATGGGCTTCGGATGGTTGAAAAATGTATGCGGATCGAAATTAATTAGATACCGGTAGTCGGTATAAAAGATGAGTTGTTATCTGGACACAATTTAGCGCTCTGCACGAAAAAGACGCGCAAAAATAAATTTCAGTTTTCATATTTGTAGGTTACCACATTTAGATTTTCTGCCGCAACTCTGAGATGGCGCTTTCGTCGCAAAGTCTCCGGCTGAATTCAAGCAGCGCTAGAATGTCAGAGACTTGCCTGCAGACTTTTTGTCGGCAGACTTATCGGCCATACACACAGAGACATGTCTGAAGAGACTGGTTTGTGCAGACTTACCTCCGACTAAGTCTGCGCGTGTATGGGGCCCTTTATGGTTACGATGGGTCAGGAAAGGGCTAGGAGTGGGAAGGAAGCGGCCGTGGTCTTAATTTAAGGTATGAAAATGGTAAACCACGGAAAACCATCTTCAGGGCTGCCGACTGTGGTGTTCGAGTCCACTATCTCCCGAATACTCGATTCTGGCCGCACTTAAGCGACTGCAGCTATAGAGCTCAGTGAATTATTATGGAAATGGCGTATGGCTTATAGTGCCGGGAGTGTCCGAGGACAAATTCGGCTCGTCAGGTGCAGGTCTTTTGATTTGACTCCCGTAGGCGACCTTCGCGCCGTGTTGAGGATGGAATGATGATGAAGACTACACATACACCCAGCCCCCGTGCCTGCGAAATTAACCAACGATGGTTAAAATTCCCCGACCCTGCCGGGAATCTAAGTCGGGACTCCTGTGACCAAAGACCAGCACGCTAACCAATTAGCCATGTAGCCGGACAGGTGAATTATTATTATTAATATCGTGTTCATTGTTCTACATTGGAAATTCTGAACTAATTTAGTTGCAAAGTCTTGCGTGGACCAAATAAATGGCAGTAGCTTGATACAGCATGATTATTTGATAAATATATTCTGGGAATTATTCTTAAGGAAGAGGATACTTCACGGTGAAATACAAAAGTATGCAGTTTCAATGAAAATCCGTCATTATTCTATATTATACATATACAGTATTTGTAGTGACATTAATGTTCTCTAGAAGTAAAAGGAGAGGTTTCATCTGTAAAATGAATTTAGTCCTAAAATAATTATTGTCTGGGAACACACAACATCCGAAGTAAATAATAGACTCGCTATTGTCGAGTATTGCTCTTCTCTGTACGGTCCGCACAATATCTACATAAAGAGGGCGATCTCCAACAAGAGCATGCCTTTAATGTCATACGAACTAACATACCAACAATGGAGTACTGTGGGTCGTGTGTTAACGCTTTTCACACTCTTCATGTCGGAAGTTAGTGTTCTAAGAAGAGTCATGTCAGCGAGTGGTTACCTTCCTACAACCCACCTTCTTTGGTAGCAGGGCTGCTGTATTCCTCCGAATGTGTTACCAAGATGGACATCAAGATGACTGAGGCTGGTCATCATCAAAACATTTTGGAGTCATTAAATGATCATCATAAGAATTTGGAGCCACTAGCTCATTATCAGATAATTTTGTAGTCACCAGCTGATCAACAGAATATTTTGGAGTCACCAACTTATCAGAGGATTTTTGTAGCCACTAGCTCATAATCGCTGGGTTTTGGAGTAACCATGTGATCACCAAAAATTTTGGAGTCACGAGCTGCAGCTTCAAAAAGATGGATAAGCCTGGAAGAGCACTCTTCTTTCGGCTAGAGTTGGGGGCAAAAGTGTTGGAAGAATATTCTCTAGTGAAATAAAATACATCTCAGATGACTCGGTGAGTAGTGAGTAGTAGGGAGTGGGTAGGAAGCGGCCGTGGCCTTAATTAAGGTACAGCCCCAACATTTGCCTGGTGTGAAAGTGGGAAACCACGGAAAACCATCTTCAGGGCTACCGAGAGTGGGGTTCGACCCACGATCTCCCTAATACTGGATACTGGCCGCACTTAAGCGACTGCAGCTATCAAGCTCGGTGTGATTACTACTTCCTGCCTCATCGTCGCCATAAGACCTATCTGTGTCGGTGCGACGTAAGGCAAATAACAAAAAAAGTAGTAATCACAATATTTTCACAGTGGAAACGGGTGGATAACGAACGGCGGTAAATAAGTTTAAGGTCAGTGCAGTATTAAATTGCAACTGGGCTGTCAAAAAGAATATAGTTTTCAAAACCCATTCAAGTACATTTATCGAGAAAACATGAAGGGATATATGATATTTGTGTCTGCTGCGTTTAAGAAGTTAAACGGGAAATTTCTCTTGACAGAATAAAAATCTTAGGAAGGGAGGGAAAAGGAAATCAAGTAAACCCATAAGAGAACTCATGGAATAACACGACAGGTGGAAGAATATTTTGAGAATTTTCATAAAATAGAAGGACATCTTTCTGGTAACGTCGCGAACAACCGAGTTCATAGCGAGGAAGACAGTATCATTAGTGAAAATGATGGTAAACTCCATTGTCATAAAGGAGCATAAATAGATGAAATTAGACCTGAAATAATGAAATATAGTGGAAAGGCAGGGATGAAATGGCTTCATAGCGCAATAACATTACCATGAAATGTTAGTAAGGTACCTTCTGATTGGACGAAACCAGTAATTGCACCGATCTGTAAGAAAAAAAGTAACAGGAAGGATTGCAACAAGTATAGAGGTACCTCACTGATCAGTATACCAGGCAAGATGTTCACTGGAATTTTGGAAGGGAGGGTCGATCAGTTGTTGAGAGTAAGTTGTACGAAAATCAGTGTTGTTTCAGACCAAAGAGGGGCTGTCAAGTTCAGAGTTTCACTTTGAGCCAGGCAATTGTAAAATGCTACGAGAGGAATAGGCAGTTATGTTTATGTTTCGTAGATCTACAGAAATCATATGATAGAATACCGAGGGAAAAGGTGTTCACCGAACTGGGGAACATGGGATTGAGGTTAGGTTATTAAAAGATTAAATACATTTTGTGTGACAATGGGCTGCGGTGAAAATTGATCGTAGAAAGTTGTATCGACTCAAGGTAATCACAAGACTGTAATCATTCACCATTGTATTTCATAGCTTACACGAATCATCTACGGAAAGGTATAAACTGGCAGGGAGAGATTCAGCTAGGTGAAAATGCATTAAACAGTTTAGCTCTTGCTGACCGATTGTACTGAAAGACTGCAGTCTAATATCTTGGAAGGCAAAAATTATTGCAATGAGTATGATATGAAAATTAGCCTTTTCAAGACTAAAGTGATGTTAATAGGCAAGCAACCTAAGATTATTGAACATTAGTTTTGGAATACAAAGCTGGAACACATAGATAATTTCAAGTATTTAGGATGTGCATTCTCCCAGGATGGTTGTATACATTGTGAGATTGTATCAACGTGCAGCAAAGCTAATGAAGTTAGTTCGCAGCTGTTATCAATATTCTACAAGAAAGAGATCCGCTCCTGAACGAAAATGTATTCACACTGGTCTGTTTTTAGACCAACTTAGCTTTACGGGAGTGAAAGCTGAGATGACTCAGGATATCGTATTCGTAAGTTAGAAGTAACAGTAACGAGGAATGATTTATGGTACAAAGAAGTGGGAACTATGGCAGGAGGTTACTCGGAATGAGAGATAAATGATAATTTTACACTACGTTTTCATTCTTTGAAAGACAATAATAAACAATTTCAATAAAATTTTACCACTCGCGTTATGCAATGTGACTGCGTTAAAACATGTGAACATTTTGAGTGACGTTTCTTGCCTATTTAACAAATAAATTATCGTGATTTACATTGAATAAATATTTTAGTAAGCACACTTTTTTCCTGATTTGAAATACACTGACTGACAGAGCAAATACAACACCAAGGAGTGGGTCGAAAGGGATGAAAGTTGGGAAAAAAACAGAGATGGCACGGACGAATAATTGATGTTTATTTCAAACCGATATGCAGGTTACACAATCCGCACGGCATCGACTCAGTAGGATGTAGGACCACCGCGAGCGGCGATGCACGCAGAAACACGTCGAGGTACAGAGTCAATAAGAGTGCGGATGGTGTCCTGAGGGATGGTTCTCCATTCTCTGTCAACCATTTGCCACAGTTGGTCGTCCGTACGAGGCTGGGGCAGAGTTTGCAAACGGCGTCCAATGAGATCCCACACGTGTTCGATTGGTGAGAGATCCGGAGAGTACGCTGGCCACGGAAGCATCTGTACACCTCGTAGAGCCTGTTGGGAGATACGAGCAGTGTGTGGGCGGGCATTATCCTGCTGAAACTGAGCATTGGGCAGCCCCTGAAGGTACGGGAGTGCCACCGGCCGCAGCACATGCTGCACGTAGCGGTGGGCATTTAACGTGCCTTGAATACGTACTAGAGGTGACGTGGAATCATACGCAATAGCGCCCCAAACCATGATGCCGCGTTGTCTAGCGGTAGGGCGCTCCACAGTTACTGCCGGATTTGACCTTTCTCCACGCCGACGCCACACTCGTCTGCGCTGACTATCACAGACAGAACAGAAGCGTGACTCATCGGAGAACACGACGTTCCGCCATTCCCTCATCCAAGTCGCTCTAGCCCGGCACCATGCCAGGCGTGCACGTCTATGCTGTGGAGTCAATGGTAGTCTTCTGAGCGAACGCCGGGAGTGCAGGCCTCCTTCAACCAATCGACGGGAAAATGTTCTGGTCGATATTGGAACAGCCAGGGTGTCTTGCACATGCTGAAGAATGGCGGTTGACGTGGCGTGCGGGGCTGCCACCGCTTGGCGGCGGATGCGCCGATCCTCGCGTGCTGACGTCACTCGGGCTGCGCCTGGACCCCTCGCACGTGCCACATGTCCCTGCGCCAACCATCTTCGCCACAGGCGCTGCACCGTGGACACATCCCTATGGGTATCGGCTGCGATTTGACGAAGCGACCAACCTGCCCTTCTCAGCCCGATCACCATACCCCTCGTAAAGTTGTCTGTCTGCTGGAAATGCCTCCGTTGACGGCGGCCTGGCATTCTTAGCTATACACGTGTCCTGTGGCACACGACAACACGTTCTACAATGACTGTCGGCTGGGAAATCACGGTACGAAGTGGGCCATTCGCCAACGCCGTGTCCCATTTATCGTTCGCTACGTGCGCAGCACAGCGGCGCATTTCACATCATGAGCATACCTTAGTGACGTCAGTCTACCCTGCAATTGGCATAAAGTTCTGACCACTCCTTCTTGGTGTTGCATTTGCTCTGTCAGTCAGTGTATTTGTGCTCTCATCTGAACCCTATCGTTTGGTCGGTGAAATGACAGAAAAAACTCGCAACGACCCCAAGATCCAAGAGTGCGATATTGCTCTACTGAAGCAGCCGAGGCAGACGACCAAAGATGGAATGGTAAATCCAATGGTTCACAACCTTCCTTTACATGATTAACTTCTCTAGATTTTCTCCGTCGGGCTGAGTTTCTCAGACGGTTGAGGCGCTGGTCTTCTGACCCCAACTTGGCAGGTTCTATCCTGGCTCAGTCCGGTGGCTGAAGGTGCTCAAGTATAAGGGGTGATCAAAATGTTTCCTGAATCGGGATGCCAATCAGGCAAAATTGCCGTGAGCATTGAGGCACTCATCCCACCGACGCACCAGGCTGTAAACCCCTGTGTCCTGCTGCGTGAGGAATTCCGTAACCGCCTACTGCACGTCCTCGTCTGATAGGAAGTTTCGACACTTCAAGGCCTTTTTGAGGAGACTAAAGGCATGATAATCGATGGGGAGAGATCAGGACTATAGGGAGGATGCTTGTTGTGCTTGTTGGAAGGGATGAGGCTGGCCTCCCAGATCGTCCGGCGTCTTTTGTCGAAACGCGACCCGCACGGTGCGCCATTCCACAACGGTGGTTTTGAAAGACATGCTGCCCAATACACAGTATTCATTCTCCAATGAATGTCTACCGGTGTTTGTCCTTCGTCAGCCAAGAACAGAATAACAGCACGCTGGTCCTGCTGGGACGCATTTGGTAATAACATCGCCATAGTTCACATGGCCGCATTTAACGCACGCACCTCGGCACGACTCGACTGCCACACTAATCTCTTTACCTACATGTCCATGCTTGTACAGTACACCCGCATCGGAGTCGCGCTACGTTGCATGTCCGCTGCTGCAACGCCCTCAGACGGAAACTTTTTGATCCCGCCTTATATGTCAGCCTCGGTAGATTTTCTGTCACGTAAAAGAACTCCTGTGGGACTAAATTCCGACAACTTGGCGTCTCCGAAAACCGTAAAAATAGTTAGTGGAACGTAAAATCATTTATTATTATTATTATTATTATTATTATTATTATTATTATTATTATTATTATTATTATTATTAGATTTTCTCCAGGTCCTCTCGTAATGCGTGTAATGAATAATTCAATTGAAATCCAGAACTAACATAGGTTCCAAAAATTAAGTTCCTCACCAGAACTGCCTTCGTTTTCCTAATTGCACGTATGTTTCAGAAAGTCAAAGAAGTTATTTAGCTAAAAAGTGACCACCTAATTGATCCGCAAATCTTGCTGTAATACGTGCGCCATATAAAAACCCATAGAAAGTTATGAGTGTGTCTCGTTGAGATAAGGCTCATATTGAATCAAAACCAACAGAGGAAAGATACAGATCTGCTTATTGCATATTACTGACCAGTTTTTAATCATGGTCTATATTATGATTGAATAAAGTGGGACAGAGAATAACGTGAAAAGCTGATGATGCTGACGGACTATAAACATGTTCGAACATCACACAGATAAGCTCCATATCGTCTCGATAAACACTGAATTTATTTTGTGTCGTGATTTACTTAAATTTTTAAAGCGACCACTCCGTTGATTCTTTTCAAGTAGAACACTTGGAATTCATCGCACATTACGGGAGTGATACCTGCTCAGATATTTCGATATTTGACAACAGTTCTACGGAAAAGTAATTGTCTTCAGATATCTCATGATGAAATAATGGTGTTGACAATAGCACGAGGGCAACGCTGCAAGGGAAAGTTAATATCTCCCAGATACCTGTCATTAAAATATCGATCGATGGCGTGACAATGAAAATATTCCAATAGATCTATGGGACTCTTCTGGTAGACGACACAGAACCAACATAGAATCCGAAGATTAGACACAAGGGATAAATGCAGAAACATTTTACAAATAAACAGAGAAATATCCAACAGGCTTACTCAAAGTAAAACAAGTATAACGGGAACAAAGAAAATCTGCCTGCATTGGATGCTGCGTAGACGCTACATCCCACATGAAAGAATCTATTTATAAATAAACCAAACATTACAGTATTGAAGAACGCAAAGTTCTTGTTTAAAAATACCGAATCAAATAGATAAAAAATGACATAAAACTTCCATAATTATTTCATAATAAGAATCAATTATACGCCTTTTCTTATTAAATATAACATTTAAAAATCCACCACGCGTTCTTTAGGACTAAAGTCATAACCTGATCTGTGAGTCTACAAGGTGTCTTGTAATGACTACAGTTCCGTACAAATGTCACTATTCCACCTATGAGTATACTTAGCTCACTCAATAAGAAGAGAGTTCCATTCAAGTGTCACTACCCGATCTGTGATTTCACTTAGCTCACTCATCTATATAAATAAAATTGTAGGGGGTCCGCTGTCTGTAATTTCTTTTGTTTTGCCAATTTTTCAGATATTTATCCGTTTTAGGTCAACTCAAGACCGAATCGGTGGTTTTTACGTTTCGTGTCTGTTTGTTTGTCTGTTTGTCTGTTTGTCTGTTTGTCTGTTTGTCTGTTTGTCTGTTTGTCTGTTTGTCTGTCTGTTTGTTTGTTTGTCTGTTCCAACATCACGTCGAAACGGCTGGATAGATTTCAACCAAACTTCATATTTAGAGCATACCCATCCCGGGGAAGGTTTCAATATGCATATCATTTTAAAATCTTTGAATAGACGGGGGGTTTATAGGAAAACCAGAATGGTTTTTCCACCATCACGTCGAAACGGCTGGATAGATCTCGACCAAACTTAATATTTAGAGTATACTCATCCCGGGGAAGGTTTTGATATGCATACCATTTTAAAACCTTTGAATATACGGGGGGTTTATAGGAAAACCAGAGTGGTTTTTCCACCATCACGTCGAAACGGCTAGATAGATCTCAACCAAACTTCATATTTAGAGTATACTCATCCCGGGGAAGGTTCGACATGCATATCATTTTAAAATCTTTGAACAGACGGGGGGTTTATAGGAAAATCAGAATGGTTTTTCCACCATCACGTCGAAACGGCTGGATAGATCTCAACCAAACTGCATATTTAGAGCATACTCATCCCGGGGAAGGTTTCGATATGTATATCATTTTAAAATCTTTGAATATACGGGGGGTTTATAGGAAAACCAGAATGGTTTTTCCACCATCACGTCGAAACGGCTAGATAGATCTCAACTAAACTTCATATTTAGAGTATACTCATCCCGGGGAAGGTTCGACATGCATATCATTTTAAAATCTTTGAAAAGACGGGGGGTTTATAGGAAAACCAGAATGGTTTTCCTCCATTGTCTCTTATACTATTGATTTTCTGTAAACTTCGTTCACCGTACGGGAAACGTCTCTTCATTATAAACAACTTTCGTTATGTTCATAATTTACCTTACTCTTCACATGACGGAGAAATTTACAATTGTCCGCTGGTATCATGCTCTGCATTGAGTGACAGACAGACCGACAACGAACCTACAGGTTACCATGGCAAAGTTTCTGACTGCATGCCAGCAGGGAAGTAACGTATTGCCATTTTTCTCATCATGCTTTTAAATTCGTGGTTGTTCCTTGGGTAGAAGACAAGATAGGCGTCAATCGGCCTACCTGCGGGATATTGGCGGAATATCGTTGGTTGTTATAACCGCCCTCGAATAGATTAAGTAATAACACCATTAGTCATCTTATTATTATTTGTTTACCTAGGAATCACTGGACCTAAATTTCTCCTCTGTCACCGCTTTATTATATCCACAACTCACACTAGCATAATTTATTGAGGGGCATTTGATTTTCCAATACATTCACTTGGCATTTACATATTTGTCGTTATCCGGCTGTCCTCAGTTATAATACATTTTCTATTAGTTTCAACTTTCTTAACTGTATAATTTTCTTCCTTAATTACGCCGTATGTACGCGAGTGCTATAAACTACTGGATGTATTTCCACCAAGACTCATATTTAGAATACGCCTGTCCTTGACAGGTTTTAGGGCAAATATTGTTTCTAAATCCCTGAACTGACTGGGGGTTTATACGAAACAGAAACTGGATTTTGCACTTCCACAAAATATACACAACCAACGTTAATTTAAATCTACCTGCCTTGGTAGAAATTAATTTCTAAAACTTTTTTCTCATGTGCATCATTTCGATACGAGGATTAATAAGGGAGATATCATTAACGGACCGTTTTTCTGTACAAGTCCCATCGGACTTAACTCACGACCGGGTGCGTGTAAAGCGTATTCCTTACAACTGGAAAACTACTGAAGACATTCGAACCAAAATTTATATTTAGCATCCATCTGTCCAAAGGTAGGTCATCATCATCATCATCTGTTTACCCTCCAGGTTCGGTTTTTCCCTCGGACTTAGCGAGGGATCCCACCTCTACCGCCTCAAGGACAGTGTCCTGGAGCTTCAGACTCTTGGTCGGGGGATACAACTGGGGAGTATGACCAGTACCTCGCCCAGGCGGCCTCACCTGCTATGCGGAACAGGGGCCTTGTGGAGGGATGGGAAGATTGGAAGGGATAGGCAAGGAAGAGGGAAGGAAGCGGCCGTGGCCTTAAGTTAGGTACCATCCCGGCATTCGCCTGGAGGAGAAGTGGGAAACCACGGAAAACCACTTCCAGGATGGCTGAGGTGGGAATCGAACCCACCTCTACTCAGTTGACCTCCCGAGGCTGAGTGGACCCCGTTCCAGCCCTCGTACCACTTTTCAAATTTCGTGGCAGAGCCGGGAATCGAACCCGGACCTCCGGGGGTGGCAGCTAATCACGCTAACCACTACACCACAGAGGCGGCCCAAAGGTAGGTATTAAACGTAAATAACATTTCATGTTCCGGAATGGACTGGCGGTTTATAGGGAACCGAAATGGTGATTTTACTCTTCCACAATATATACAGAACAAGACCAACCTGACTGGAAATCGACCAAACGTGATGGAATTCCACCTCTAAACCATTTTTTCATGTGCATTTTTTCGTCAGGAGGATTAATAAGGGAGATACCATGAATGGTCAGTTTTGCAGGTTAAGTCCAGCGGACATAGCCACAAAGGTGTTTTACATGGAGCAGATTCCTTATTTATATAAATCAAATCGTAACGACTGTGTGCCACTACACTGACTATTTTGGCGAAATTTTCGTACAGCTTTCCATTAAAGGGGTAATAATGACCATCTGCACAATTTTTTGTTTAGTTTCCTGAAAGTCCTAATTTTTAACCGCCTTGCCCAAAATCCAGATTGCGGCATAATCTGCCAGAAGAAAAAAAGAAGATAATTGAAATTTGACAAAATTATACGTTTTAGCCTGTAACGAACGGAAAACATCCTAGATTATTACATTTTTCACTTTTTATCCCCGAAGAATATCAAAATATGCAGGCAATTTTAATGATGGTGCAGACCTTCGGAAATTCCTATCACTTAACAGATTGCACAATCTCCGTTCAATTTGGAATGATCTACAACCTGTGTCTTATGACTTTTTGCCATATCTGTATCCCTTTTACGCTTGATTTTTCTCTATTAATCGATGTTAAGTCAGTTTGGAATTTTCACAAGCATAATTCATACTTTCGATTACTTACATGAAATACAGAATCTTCAAACTCTTCACGAAAATTGGCCCACCCAGTAGCCATATGTGAGCCAAATGCTATGTATGTAGCTGTCACATAATTATCCGAAAAGTAATGTAATGTGAGATAATCTTACAAAAACGTTACCCTGTTCCACGTTTCTAACTCAGTCTGACCCTAGAATAGATGACATATCATAGGACCAGCCATTTAGGGCACTAAATCCGGCGTGTCTTATAGTATAATTCTTTGTCGATATGACGTACGTTTAGTAGCAGTTAATCTGTAAATCAAGGTCTTCAATATTGTAACCACGCATATACTTTCGTATGTCGATCTATATATATTCACTGATGTCGATTTGTAGCGATCGAGAAAGGGTGGGTCTGCTAATGTAATCAGTACCTCCCACACCGACTTTGACTGGCTGTATAAAAGGGCCCTTCTCCAATTCCTGTGTAACTGTCATTAGTAAGGAAGGTCTACAATTGTAATGAATAGTTCGCTTCTCGATTTGACTTGCAGAAGGCAAGTGAACATGCAGTTTTGTGTAAAACTTCCCTACCCGATTGTGTTTGGCAGAAGGCAAGGTTGCCCGCCATTATAAACAAATGTCCTCATCTAAAATGTGACTAGCATTAGGCATAGTGGCCTGCTATTTTGATGGAAACTCACCAACTTGGTGTGACTGGCAGTAAGCTGGCTGGCAGTAGGAAAATCGGCCTGACATTATAAAGATAACGGCACAACTCAATTTTGAATGGTGGTAGGGAATTTGCCTGCCATTATAATAAAATCTCCTCGACTGTAATCTGTTTGGGAGTAGGAAATGGGGCCTGCCATTGTAACGAACACTCCCAACTTGATTGTGACCGCGCAGTAGGCAATGGGGCCTCCAATTATAATGTAAACTTCCCAACTCGATTGTGAATGGCAGTAGGCAAGTGAGCCTGCCGTTATATCACAAATCCGTAACAAACACTTTACATTGGAAACAACGTATGGGGACATCCCCATGCTCTTTCTCGCATAACGCTAAGAGAGATGCAATTTTAAAACAATCTTATTTACTGCATGTACACTGTTTACTTCGATATTCGAATACAATGTTGAACGCCGCAGCGAAGCACGGGTACATTTGCTAGTTAAGAATAAAATGCCATGTAAGTGTCACTACCTCATCTGTGAGTACACTTAGCTCACGTAGTAAGAAGTCAGTTCTGTCCAAGTGTCACTACCCCATCTGTGAGTGCATGTAACTCACTCAGTAAGAAAAGAGTTCCATCCAAGCGTCATTACCTAATCTCTGAGTACACTTAGCTCACTCAGTAATAATACAGTTCTATGCAAGTGTCACTACCTCATCTGTGAGTACACTTAGCTCACGTAGTAAGAAGACAGTCCTATCCAAGTGTCACTACCTCATCTGTGAGTGCACTTAGCTCACGTAGTAAGAAGACAGTCGTATCCAAGTGTCACTACCTCATCTGTGAGTGTATGTAACTCACTCAGTAAGAAAACAGTTCCATCCAAGCGTCATTACCTAATCTCTGAGTACACTTAGCTCACTCAGTAATAATACATTTCTATGCAAGTGTCACTACCTCATCTGTGAGTGTACTTAGCTCACTCAGAAAGGAGACAGTTTTATGCAAGTGTCACTACCTCATCTGTGAGTACACTCAGCTTACTCAGTAAGAAGACAGTTCTATGGAAGTGTCACTACCTCATCTGTGAGTACACTTAGCTCACTCAGCAAGAAGATAGTTCGATGGAAGTGTCACTACCTCATCTGTGAGTATACTTAGCTCACTCAGTAAGGAAACAGTTCTATGGAAGTGTCACTACATCATCTGTGAGTACACTTAGCTCACTCAGCAAGATCATAGTTCTATGGAAGTGTCACTACCTCACCTATGACTACACTCAGCTTACTCAGTAAGAAGACAGTTCTGTGGAAGTGTCACTACCTCATCTGTGAGTACACTCAGCTTACTCACTAAGAAGACAGTTCCATGGAAGTGTCACTACCTCATCTGTAAGTACACTCCGTTCACTCAGCAAGAAGACAGTTCTAATGAAGTGTCACTACCTCATCTGTGAGTACATTCAGCTCACACAGCAAGAAGACAGTTCAATGGAAGTGTCACTACCTCATCTGTGAGTACACTCAGCTTACTCAGTAAGAAGACAGTTCTATGGATGTGTCACTACCTCATCTGTGAGTACACTCAGTTTACTCAGTAAGAAGACAGTTCTAATGAAGTGTCACTACCTCATTTGTGAGTACATTCAGCTCACTCAACAAGAAGACAGTTCTATGGAAGTGTCACTACCTCACCTGTGAGTACACTCAGTTTACTCAGTAAGAAGACAGTTCTATGGAAGTGTCACTACCTCACCTGTGAGTACACTCAGTTTACTCAGTAAGAAGACAGTTCTAATGAAGTGTCACTACCTCATCTGTGAGTACATTCAGCTCACTCAGCAAGAAGATAGTTCTATGGAAGTGTCACTACCTCATCTGTGAATACACTCAGTTTACTCAGTAAGAAGACAGTTCTATGGATGTGTCACTACCTCACCTGTGAGTACACTCAGTTTACTCAGTAAGAAGACAGTTCTATGGATGTGTCACTACCTCATCTGTGAGTACACTCAGCTTACTCAGCAAGAAAACCGTTCTATACAAGTGTCACTACCTCATCTGTGAGTACACTCAGCTTACTCAGCAAGAAGACAGTTCTATACAAGTGTCACTACCTCACCTGTGAGTACACTTAGCTCACTCAGCAAGAAGACAGTTCTACGGAAGTGTCACTACCTCACCTGTGAGTACACTTACTCACTCATTTAGAAGACCTGTGTCGCACAACATTCCATCGGATTTATACATCATATTTATTGGTAATAATAAATTGTATACTCTTAATTACGTGTTCTTACAGTAAATAAAGTCGTATTAATAAATATAGGCCTACAGCAGACGTATCGTGACGTAATATCACGTGTTTTGTTACACAGTACAGATCATACAACACACAAATAATAATTGATACGACTACGAATTTTACCAAATAAAGTCCGTACATAAATACGTAAATAATAACAATAATATTACAAGTCATAATTATTATTATAATAATAATAATTATTATTATTATTATTATAACACCTACTAAACGAGCGCGATATTTTCACTATCTGCCCATGGGTTTAGAGAATTGTTTCCAAGTTATACTAGTCCATTATACTTGCACTAAAATCAACATAGGACATTACAATGGCGCCGGTAAGAATTTCGCTATTACAATTAATGCTATAATATGAAATACTCGAAAAAAATAAAAAACCACAAAATTTCACGTTTTTAAGGAACAGTGGCCTACTACGCTGCCGATCTAACAGTCAAAAGTTCCAGAGCTGTAATGACCAGGGCTCAGACAGCTGTGAGCCGTAAACACTCTTTAATTAATGGGGGGGGGCGAGGAGGGGGTCGAATAATGTAGAGTCCCAGGACAAAAGGGACGGACTTAAACTCATCTGCTTAATAGGAGTACCCGATGAGGAAGAAGCTTTTCTTAAGAAACGTCTCTTTTCAGGGTTGAATTTCGAGTTATTTAGTGAATTGTGGTGCTATACTTTCGAATAGACCGAAACTGTAATTCTAGACCAGGTCATAATGAGCCTCTGCCATTACTCCGTTAAGTGTGCACACTGATCATTCCAATCAGCGCGTGAGAGTAGAGATCGAATAGCTGGAACACTTTGATGGACCAGTGTGTTACATACCACCAGTATCAGAAAATGTATGAACGAGAGGAATGGCATGCTAAAGAAGAAAGTTGTCTAACTACCCAGCTATTTCCGGCCAATATTCAGGCAGGCTGATATACTCGGTACGCAGCAGTAATCCGATCTATCACAACAAACAATGGTCATTGTAATGATAGTTTTGATCAATTTCATGAGTATTCGATATTGTAGGCCTTCAAATTTAGTTTTCTTACGACTCTGAAATACCCCTCTTATCATAGGCGGTACGGCAAATCTGAATAAAACATAAATTATCGGACATCGTATTCTCTATAACTTTTGTTATGTAGTACTTCGTTAAGACCAATAACGTAGATATTTAAAATTTAAATTTTAAGTGCCTCCCCGTAAACCACCACTTCAACCAAGGAGAATAAAACTGTTTATAGCTTAGACTGTAGTTTCTTATTCCATGACTCCTCTATATACCTATTTTCACTAAATTCTGTTTACCCATTTCCTCGTGGCTCGGCGTTGATATGGACTTAGCAACAAAAATACAAATTCCCGAATATCTCTGTTATCATAGCCGATACGTTAAAAATGTATAAGACATAATTGATCGGAAATTTGATTCTATATAACTTTAGTTACGTAGTTATGTAGTATTTAACGACAGGACCACTAATAACATAAATATTCGAGAATTCAATTGTAGGCCTTCCCCTAAACGTCCATTCACACAGCGTGAATGCAATTGTCTACAGCGTCGATTATAGTGGCTCATTCCCCGACTTTGCATACCGATTTTCATTAAATTCTCTTCAGCCGTTTTCTCTTGATGCGCAGACAGACAGACAGACAGACAGACAGACAGACAGACAGACAGACAGACAGACAGACAGACAGACAGACAGACAGACATTACGGAAAAGTAAAAAGCATCCACAATCAAAATGTGATAGATGTCACTTCTTAAACCCAGTAGAAAGATTTCTATATCGTTGTTATAATTGGAGATAACGTGGTTGCATACGCCAGAATGGTTAAAATGATCCCTTCAGTTCACTGAAATATGGTATTTTTAAGTTCAAGTATTTAACAGAATTTAATACTGCATTCTTCTTGTAACCTGTATCTGGTACTAATTTAACTCTTTCAAACGTTCCCGTTTCTTCAGTGTCTCTGCGGGAAGCAATAGAAGTCACGATGTACGTAGGTTTGGACTTAGGCCGATAGATAAGGCTGCCATCATATTGAATATGAGACAAGCAATTCGCTGAAAGAAACGTACTTTCCTTTGAAATGTACAAAAGTCTTGATCGTGAGAGGTTCACAGTATTTTTCTTGCAAAAAGGACGTAACAATACATAACTGGTATACATTTTACCTGTTGAAACGTTTTCATTTCTCAATATCTTCGTGAATGGCAGACAGAGTAGACTTTATATGTATGTAGATGAAAATTTCATGTAATACTATGGGTAAATATTTCTTATTTGATTTCTTTTCCTCCATTCTTTGGTCCATACTTTCAATTAGTTGGATTATACAGTATGTGTTAGGAAGAAATAATTATTTTTAATTGTAATACCTTTATCCTATCGTTTAACAAACAATGATGATTTTGACCATATAATCGTATATGATTGTTCAGTGTCACTATTGCTCCAACCTTGTGCTATGTGATTTAGAGTTCTGTGCATTCAGTTATGTAGCCTCAGGTATGATAATAAACAAGAATTGAACTATTCCTATTCATAATGATTTTGCTTCGAAAAGGTTTGAGATAATGTTCTGGTGCTGGTCTGCGTTATGTCGTGCGCATTTATTTTTTGTTCGTATTGTTAAAAGTGGAATAGAACAGTGTTCGATATGATACTTTGATGATATATAATGTGAAGTTAGAAATTGTCTGTAAGAGAACAAACAGTCTTCAAGATAATGGGAGTACAGGAGTACATTTAGTGGCCCTTGTTATCTATAGTAATGTTATAAAGAGAGATTGGTAGCCATTTTTGTATGTAAGAGGTATTCTCAGAAATTTCTGGACCAATTTTGAAATATCTTTCACCATTAGAAATATTACATAATTCCGGTGAACATAGGCTATGTATCATACGTGAAAATCAAACGGCCTTCTTCGGGAAGGGTGAAGTCTCCCCCCGTCCCCCTCCGCAATGATATTTATGGTGCCGAATTCACCGTGGCCCACATCCTCACATAGTGTGCCGACCTCCCTGGCCTCAAACGGAACCGCGGTCTGCAGCAAACACTCGAACTCACAATGGCCGATGACGGGAATACTGTTGATCTTGTAATTCGGTTGACATGTTAGAGTGTACTAATCAATGTGTTCTAAATTCAAGCTTTCAGTGTCCGTTTCGCCTTAATAAAATCATATTTATTATTTTTAGAATCACTTTTAAATTCCTCCGTTCAAAAAATTGGTTCAAATTTATTCTCAGTTTTGTTTCCTATTAATTTGTTCAAAGAGGATGGTAACCTTGTTGTACTTCCTCTTAAAACAACAATCACAACCACCTCCCACGAGAACTTTGTTTGAAAAAAATCATGGCGACAAGAATAAACTTAAATATTTGTTTGTCTGTCGGTGTTTCTTTCACATAAAAAATACTTGGTTTATCGAGCTCAAATTCATCAACCATGTCCATGGTACCTTCTAATAACACATAGGCTACCTGTTATAATGCTATCACTTAATGTTTAGCAAGTCAGAGGAAAACGTACGTCTCGGAACCTTAAAAGTGAATACATTCCCTAAATGGTTAGTCCTTTTAAAAACTGGAGCCCATCGAGAGTACTTAAAATTCGACTTCCCATTAAAAAAATGTATATGCATTTTCTTCGTTATTCTAAGTTCTCCAGAAAACCGAGCGAGTGGTTGCTCGGTACTGGTGTCAGCTTGCATTCGGAACATAGTGGGTTATAACCCTACTGTCAGCAGCTCTGTGGTTTCCCATTTTTGCACCAGGAAAATGCCGAGGCTGCTCCCTAATCAAGGCCACGGTTCATTCCTCTCCACTCCTAGCGCTTTCCTATTCCATCATCGTCGAAAAACCTATCTGTGTCAGTTCAACGTAAAACAAGTTATAAAAACGGTTTACAAGATAAAATTGTTTTTCTACGTTTCGACTCATGCTTTATTCGATGAACACCAAATGAGCGTGCAAACCTTCACTAAAAACGAAAGGATCGTGCATACAGGATATGGAATTAAATTTTCTGTCTATGCTGATGTAACTTATAGAGAAAAACTGTCAGTTTGTGTGTATGTAATGGTTAATACCAGGAACTACTGAATCGATTTTGAAATTTCTTTCACCGTTTGAAACACAATATCATTCCTGGTAACACAGGCTATATGTTTCACCTGTCCCGGGCTCAACAGAGTGCTTACATGAAATTAAACTTTACAAACATATCGTTGGATGGAAATCTTCTGGATGAGGAACTTCAAAAGATCAAACCGGGGGGTCGAAATCCCATCCCTCCTACTGTTAACTGGCATAACGGCTACGCTCAAGAACATACGTGTCAATGGTTCTGTTCATTAAATAAAGTGGGCACTTAATCTATATACATATATTGAATGTAGGGTACCATACGCCAATCTACTAAATTATAAGAGTGGATTGTTCCCAATTCAAAAACACAGTTTTAATTACTGGGAGAGTCGCATGAAAATATTTACACACACGAGAAATGCTGTATTATTTCCTGCGTGGTAATGTTAAAACTTGAAATTTATCATAGGGGTAATGCCGTTAAATGTCTTTTATCAGTCTTGGTCACTTCTGAATCTCATTCTGGCATTCCCAAATTAACTCTTTAACACTGCATGTACACACTTTAATTACGAATCACTAGGGATCTGTCCCTCTACCTCAATATTGATACCTGTGGGTATCCACTATATTATTACATAACAACACAAAATTATATGGAATGGATGGAATTCTCGAGGAAACAACACATTTTACATATCGTTGTGTTATACGTTTATGAAAGTACAGTCCCGCATATTTATCCAATCACGAAAATCACATCGTCATTTGGCGCTAATAAAGTCTACATTATCACATAAATTACTCATCATACGATCGAATATACGCATTTCTCCGGGGTAATAACTTATTCTAATACTTACAAAGTGGACACATGACGTCGGTTATACTGTATCTCCTCAGAAATCAACTTAAACTAATACAATATATAAAATATACGCACATATTACAATGCAGCATTAACCTCTAAATACATAAATACAATATATAATCCACACACTAATGTTTTCTGAGAATAGGTGACCCCTTTCAGATCTCCTGGTATCGATCCAAGGACGTCGATACCAATGGGGTATCGAACCAAGCTAGTTTGACTTCGAGGTGCTATCTGAAAATCCCTACTATGGTTTTATTTAAATATATACATTGGAGAATTACTTCACGTATTTGCTCAATGAACAGCATACAGCTTGGTGACAAAAATTATTGACACGCGAACATTCAGTACAGTGTGAAATGCGAAATGTTTTAGGCAGTTGGTGCATGCAGTCGACAAACAGTTAGCAAGATAAGCAGCCAAAAGTCGGGCACTCATCCCTCTTGCCATTCATTCGACGGTCATAAATCTCTCACTTCGACGACAGCCTGGTCTATAACCCCCAACTGATCAGACGCATACAATTTCACCCGGGCTTAAACAACGTAATTCTTAATTCAATTATCTCGTGTCCGTCGGGCATATGACCATTTGTGGATATTCTTCAAATATCATTTCATCTCAATATCTCAACCCTATTCAGTATTGGATCACCTTATTATTATTATTATTATTATTATTATTATTATTATTATTATTATTATTATTATTATTCTCAAATCTGTCGCCTCGCACATTTTCACATATATGGTTTCACCCTTCATTTTCACACGCGTATATCTAGTCTCCACGTTATTCACACATTGAGATGATCCTAATCGACAGGGATTTAATTTAACATATCACTCACTCGCGTAGCGATCTAAGGTCATGGTTCGCACCTGGAATCAACTTTCCTTTCTCCAGTCGTCAGCATCCTTAAGACTATAAGGGAAAGTAACTGTATTCATGCATTAAAGTTGCCAAGCATCTGAATAACCTATATTTGAAAATTGAGATGATCCATATCAGCTGATTGAAATTGGAATAGATTATGAAGTCCTCTGAATTATGTAAATCCACCCTTACGAATGCTTCACTCAAATATAACAAACTATAGGGCCTTATATACTACTTCATGTAAAATCCAAGGAATAAATTTGTGATTAACCAATAATCACAGAAGACAAAAAATAAAATGATTAAAGAAACTTTACCCCATTGAAACACGCATATTGCGTCACCTACACTTTATAATAAACATCAAAATGAATGCTGATAGTTTCTATTTACAAAGCTAAATTTACATATTAAGCAACATGGCTGACTTTTATGCTAAGAATGTCATGGAATGTACTTATCATTTGCTGTGTGTAACCTACTGTCATCTGAGGATACCCATATGGACTTAGTTATCCATAACTGGCGTCTCGTTAGCAGGGATTTCTAGGTTCATCTCCTTCGGGGTTGAATCATGGTGTCTTGATCTGCTATCTCCTACTGTTGGAAGTTCTGCGTTGTCTTCAAGTAGGATTTTCGCAGGCACACAGGCGCGTTCTTGTAGTGGTGAATCCTGGATTCGACGAGCACTCAGATACATGAGAACACATTAGGAATCGGTTATTAGAAGCACTGTTTATATGTCTCCGAATAACATGACATTGATAGATCCACCCATAGACTCGATATGGACTACCCAAGTAAGTTACTGTCCCTGATGAATGCTACTCGATTCCCGTTCGTTATAGAGAGAAATATTTATTGGTTTTATTTGTTCCTACGTGAGCGTCACTGTTAATTTATGGAGCACTTTCCTGGCTAATCTGACAACGTTGCCAGTCCTTTCTAAAAATATTCATATTAGCCTGCAATAGTACTGCTTGTCTGCATTCCCTTAATGTGTACTGGGATTAGTATTTCATATATTCACACACCACAACTATCACATCACACAAGGAAAATCTAACTGTTCCATGAATGCGTATCGGACTGACGTGGAGTAGACATCTGTCTAACACAATATCGAAAACACTGAGTAACTGAGGGTGGTCCTGGCTGTCCTTATGAAGAGGACTCGGGTTGTCAGCTATGGAGAGGGTAAACTCCGCCACCACATGAAAAATCGCTCCACTAATTGTCTCTGGAATCGTATAGATATTCATTTTGTAGACCTTCACGTCCTCTATTTACTGATCCGTTTTCGTTTAAATCGCATCGCAGGTTTTCTGGTAATCTCTCAAGCGTCCTCTTACATTTCAGCGCGCGAAGAGGTGGGATATGAGGACTCCCCTATCTCTGACAAGGTAATTACTAGGGACAGATGGTTTCCATCACCGCACATCCGCCTAATGCACGTCATTAATAATGCGCTCGTTAAGTAATTCATCTTCTTACATTATCAAATGTTGTAAATTAGGCTGAATTCATTGAGAACTTACTTGTAAATTTTTTAGGCATGTGACGAATTTTTATTATTATTATTACTTAACGGGCGAAATTTGTGGCTTGGTATCCAATAATATGCAGGCCTGGTGTTGGAAGATGGAACGTGTGTGAGTGTAGACAAAGTCAAGGAGAGGTAGACCTACAATTTAAAAAATTAACCTCTTAGCTAGCGTTAATCTGTAAGAAACTTATTTCTGGATCCACATTTCCATACTCTTATCATCTTGTGAGTAGCACCAAAGTGTTGCTTTCGCTAATGACAAGGCCGAAAAATAGAAGGAATACCCTCAACAAAATCAGGTCGTACCGGACGAGTTGGCCATGCGGTTAGGGTCGTGCAGCTGTGAGCTTGCATCCGGGAGATAGTGGATTCGAAGCCCACTGTCGGCTGTCCCGAAGATGGTTTTCCGTGGTTTCCCATTTTCACACCAGGCAAATGCTGAGGGTGTACCTTAATTAAGGCCATGGCCGCTTCCTTCCCACTCCTAGGCCTTTCGTAGCCCATCGTCGCCATAAGACCTATCTGTGTCGTTGTGACGTAAAGCAAATAAATAAGGAATCAGGTCGTAGCCAAGGACATGGCCCTCTTCATGTAATATCATATAGCATGCTATATCAAACATCATCAAAGTCAAGGAAACTTCAGTGAAATGTATAAACTGCTTCTGTCGAATTTATTCATATGAATCTACATCGAGTTTCTCTCACCGGTTAGCCGGCAGGCGCGCCCAGCTTATCTTCCTTCCGTTGACTCATCACTCCCCGCTCCGCGGCATAGCATCAAGGACAGCACTTCGCTCACTTTATCCATGAATGACATGAGATAACAATTAAAATTAAGAAAATTAGTAATTAACAATTCAGAAAATAAGCTCGTACCTTATGACAGGAGATGTTGGAAATGTTCTCCTCCTACATCTACACATTTCTGGCATCGTCTTAGGAAACATTCAATTTTAACATTTTCGTAGCCCACCATGCTGAGCTCCTCGAAACCCCAGCTTCTTGTCCAGGTCATCTTAGGGATTTTGCAGGCGTATGTTCTAATTTTCCTGCGATTTCATTTACTATTTCCTCGTTAAGTACACGTCTTTTAACACTTCGCTCCTTATCGAGTAAAGAACCAGTTCCTCTCAATTTGTTTACGAGTTTCCACACGGTCTCTCTATGTAGAGGGCGTACACCTGAAAATTGTTTTACAAACTGCCTAGCGACTTCCCTGTAAGACTTTTTTCACATAATTATCGTCCATAAATACTATTTCCTCTAATGTGTGCACATGTGGAGGCATTATGAGAATTATACCCCGAAACAACACTTCACAACTAGAGAACAGTTGGAGTGACAGATCAACACTTAATACACGTTCTAAGCACGGACCTGAACTGCGAAGTGCGGGCATTCTTGTTGCTGTCGCTGCGCTGTGTAACGGGAAGTGATGAGTCGTGAGCTTTATTGTTTGTTGTCGCTGGCAGATGTCTCAGTTACTGCAATATGATCAGATGTGTTTCCGTGTTCCATCACAGCGTAATACTTCTCATTTAACTATCGCCATATAAATGAATGCATGAATAGGAGCTTTATTCTGTGTTGTCGCAGTTCATTGCCTCAGCGTGTTAGGCCATTCATACTTTAATTATTTCCATATAGCCCTGTGGCTTATCATTTTGAAGTGTGTACCGTATAATTTGACAAGCTAGGTGCTATTTTATAAGGCGAGGGACTTAAAATGTACAGTCTTTGTAATCGTGATCTTAGGGTGTAAAAAGGCAAGTGAAGAGTGAGTGTCTGCCACTATAATGAAAACTGCTGAACTTTATTATGACTGGCAATAGGCAAGGAGGCCTCCCACTACAATGAAAATTCCCTAACCCGGTCTTCACATGAGAAACTACGTTTAGCGACATCCTCATCGTGTCTCTGGGATAACCCTAAGAGATATTCAATTTAATAAAATCCGACTCACAACCTGTGCACTGCTTCACCTCGAATTCTGTATACAATGTAGAATTCTGTGGCGAATTACAGGTACATCAACTAGTATACATATACCCTTTCTTCCTAACTCTTCACGATTTACCAGAAAATAACGTGGTGTTCTTCTTTTTTCACGGGTTGAAGAAGCATTTCGATCATACGTCCGAAGGCACTCACACGTCCAGCCCGGAGTCAGAAACTCTGTACGTAAAATACGTGGACCAATATTGCAAAAACTCTCCAAATTATACTAATAACTGCAGAGGTTCCGTAGAAGAACATGGGTGATCTAGAAATTGACACCATGCACAAAATATGTCAAAAGAATTGGATGTCTGGACACTGGCCTGGCCAGTGGTGCCAATCTATCTTCATCCCATTGTACAAGAACGGCTCACCGCTTGATTGCTGAAATTACCGCACAACAGCCTTCATTCCCCATGCCAGCAAATTCATGTTTACCATACTCAATGAAAGTCTAAAAACCTTCCTACTGCCTCAAATACCACACGAACAGACTGAGTTTGCTCCCTGTAAAGGAACACGCGAACACATCCTGAACGTTCGAAAGCTGGTTAAAAATAAAGACAAGAGAATTTAGTCTCGAAATATTCTTATGCTTCGTGAACTATAAGGAAGCCTCTGGTGATGTAAAATAGTCGGTCAAAACTCTGGTCAATAATTATAGAAATGGAAACACTGAATATCTGGTGCATCTCATCCCGCACTTGTATCATCTTCTTCTGCTTTTGCCACACTGGATGTATCAGGGGTGACAACTGAGTCGCACATGTCGATCTGGCTCGGGTGCCCTTCCTGAAGCCAACTATATGTGGAGAAATGTATTCACTATTATGAGCGCGCGCGCGCGCGCGCGCGTGTGTGTGATGGTGAGTAGTTTGGTGGTTGTGTGAATAGAAAAAAATGTGTTGGGATGAACACAAACATCCAGTCACTGAGACTTAGAATTTAACGATACGGAGTTAAAATCTCCGAACCCTCTGAGAATCGAATCCAGGACCCTTTTAAACTAAAGCTGTATGCTGAACATTCAGTCAAGGATCCGGACCCATCCTGCACTGGTATACAGTACATCAAACACTGTGGCTATGCGGGTCAATGGAACCTTGTCGAACACTTCTGTGACTGCGGCAGGAGTATGGTAAGGATGTATATGGTCTCCCCTTGTGTTGAGCATGTATATCGAATATGTTATGACAGAAGTCTTTCTTCCATACGCGAATGACAGGCTTATGACTGACATGGATCAGATGGAACTGACAGCGATTATGGCGAGAAAAGATATCCAGAGTAGACATGAAAATCCACAGCCTGTTTCCAGTCATTCGACAGGGTCAGGGAGGGAATGAATGAAGCCCCATCTAGCGGCGAGGATAAGAATTTTTTTTTTTTGCTAGTGCCATTTACATCGCACCGACTCAGACAGGTCTTATGGAGACGATGGGATAGGAAAGGGCTAGGAGTGGGAAGGAAGCGGCCGTGGTCTTAATTAAGGTACAGCCCCAGCCCCAGCATTTGCCTGGTGTGAAAATGGGAAACCACGGAAAACCATCTTCAGGGCTGCCGACAGTGGGTTCGAGCCCACTATCTCCCGGATGTAAGCTCACAGCTGCGCGCTCCTAACCGCACGGCCAACTCGCCCGGTAATAGGAATTGTGCCGGCTGCCGAAGCGCGTCGCACTCCTCTCGGGCAATGGCTTGGAAATAAATGGCTGTAACGATTGTGGATCGCATATTGTGAAAGCGGGTGTGTATGCGGTGTCAGCCGTTTTGAATACCTGGGAGCAGTCATTACCAATACAGGAAATTTTGAACATGAAAGCCACAGACTTAATGTTACATATGGAGCTGGAACATAGACCATTAAGAAGGCCGACCATCAGCGCCTTGATGCCATGGAGATGTGGTGTTATAGACGGCTGCTTTGAATATCCTGGATAGCGTGGCGCACCGATGAATCGATATTGCAATGGCTTAACATCAAGACGAGACGGTCGACCAGTGTGAGCTAACAGTACCTCAGATACTTTCAACACACAGCCAGAAAACCAGAAACGTTGGAGAAAGTTGCTGGTCGTTGACCAAGAGTAGGTGCACGAGCTCGGCGGTGGACCAAATGGAGAGTCTGGTCGGACAGAACTTGCACGAGTCCATTCATCTCGCTACAGTCGACCCTTGTAGAAGATCGGAAGGCTAGATTTGGCAACACTGTATACATTGCTGTTGACAGTAATACTTCGCTGCGAGAGCTGAGCAGCTATTTGCAGGGCAAGGGACAATTGATAATAGTACGGAATGAATACTGAACAAATATATGTGCAGTTTGAGCAAAAATAAAGAGAAAATTGTTGTTGCTGTTTCATTTAATACATACGTATGTCAAGTTGTTACAAAGGCAGTCTATGAGAAAAGCGCATATGATCGTGTGAAAATTATGTGATAAGAGGCAAGTAGCTGATTGTAGGAGCGAAGAATACGGAAAGAATATTCACCAACAAAATTCACAGTAAATCATCAAAGTCTACTAAGTATGGCACTAATTCATTATGGCATTAATCTGTGATGGCTTCCCTGAGCATATTCGAGCAGCTACTAAATTTCCTGTTTTTAAAACGAAGCTTGTTAATTTTCTAGAATTAAACATGTCTAGCCCATATAGTAATGTTTTAGTATCCTATATTACTCCGGCTCATATTTGGTTTCTATCATTATGACACTGAAATATTAGAATTCATTGTATAGTATATTTTTGTCCTAGAAGCTGATGTTCTCAAATTTCATCTCTGTTGCCAAATGTAATTAATTGTACTGCACCGTTATGAGCCTTGGATTAGGTGACTCTTTTGAAATAAATAAATAAATCAATAAATAAATAAATAAATAAATAACATAAACGAGTGTATCAAAATAAAGAAAAATTCGTAGGTTTCTTTTTATACTTTACTACTCCCAAGTAATAACGACTGGTAGCTAAATAAATAACATACCTGTACACGTAATCATATATACACACCCAACTGTAAACTGAACAAGGAACAGTGATATTACGGAATTAATATTTTAGACACGCGTGTTTAACATATCGTAATAAGTAACCTACTTTTTTTCTCTTTCATTAATTTCTGCTGCCAAATAATAAAAAATATTAATATATTGTATTAATTATATGATGCGATAGTCTATACTTCCACAACATCGTTACAAGGTAGGCTTCTAATCCCTCAAAGTCATCACATATAAGCTGCACACATATAGTAATTTACTACTAGTTTAACAATTCTCTGTTGTTAATGGTATCCCTTAATAAACATCAGGAGTTCCGTACCTTGCTAAAACGTCAGTAACTTTTTCTTTCCAAATAAAAGTTTTGTGACAACTTGCCTTTGAATAATTATTTAACAGAACATCGGCAATAACTGAAAATATTTTTGTACATAATGTACTCATTCCAACTTCTGGAAAATCAAAGTTTAAAACATGAAGAACAACACGTGACGAGTCCATGTAAATTCATATTTACCCTACTACGCACACTCGTCAATGTGTCCTCAATCAGGAAATGCTTTTCTATTCTATATCACTACAATTTACACTCGCCTTTAAAGGCAATATAAATGCTACTATCGAATTATCATGTTGAAAATATTTCTTAGCATACAGAGTGGGGGTCCCCATACTACGAAAAACGTAAAATTAAGCAATTTCCTCAATTGTGCCAAAAGTTGAAGGGCTAAAGGGCCCGGAAAGGTTTCAAATTGTGAGTCTTGGATAGGTATCGAACTAAAAAAAAACAAATTTCGAAAAATCACTTCCGGCCTAAATGCAGTTCCAGAAAAACAACTCAAATCGCTGGTTTCTTTACTCGCTTCTTTTGGATTCAAATCATAGCCAAATTAACTTATTTACATAATTATCTGTGATGTTTTCCTTGGTTAAATACCCTCAGTCGTTTTTTTGATTTTTTGAAAAATATCCACACCGAATGTAGTTATAAGGGCTTAAGTGAAACACTTCATTGACTCACATTAGCGCTCGTAGTGGTAGAAAAAGGCAAACTGCTAATCTAGTCGACCGGATAACGATGATAAAGAAAATTATTGTAATTTTTAGCAATAAACAAAGAATATAATCTCATATTTTTATATATTTTATTTACCTATAATTCGTAGCTCATATCCCTAGGATGTTTTCAACATTGTATTCTTTGCCTGAAGAGCTAGAACTGTGGATTGTTTAAACGTGCCAAGAATAGAAATGCACAAAGAATACGAATAATGCTGTGAAATAAACGAGAACTATTGGAGACTGAAAATATACTTCGTGTTCCCACCTAATTCAGTGGCAAAACGTATGAATAGGAAACCTATTGCCAAGACTCAGTCTTCCGACCTTTCACTAGAGTCAACCGTCATCTCGCTCCAGACATAGAAGCTTGAAAACAAGTCATCCAATAACTTGCCGCATGATGCCTCCATGCCTTTTCGGAGGATCGGACTGTTAGACAGAGATAAAGAGATAGCGTATGAGGGACTGTTTTAAGAATTAATTTTTTCAGAATTCTTAACATTATTTTACTTTTCTCGGATCGTCTTCCCGACTGTTAGTTCACTTAAATAATATGTAAAAAATAACAGATTACCGGGCGAGTTGGCCGTGCGCGTAGAGGCGCGCGGCTGTGAGCTTGCATCCGGGAGATAGTAGGTTCGAATCCCACTATCGGCAGCCATGAAGATGGTTTTCCGTGGTTTCCCATTTTCACATCAGGCAAATGCTGGGGCTGTACCTTAATTAAGGCCGCGGCCGCTTCCTTCCAACTTCTAGGCATTTCCTATCCCATCGTCGCCATAAGACCTATCTGTGTAGGTGCGACGTAAAGCCCCTAGCAAAAAAAACTGATTTGATTTACAAGTATTAAACTATTTATTCTCATTTGTTCTTAACTATACTTCGCATTAACAACAAAGAGTCTTAAAATAAGATGGCCTTCCAATGCCATGGATGTGGATTTCAGTGTGATGTCCTCATTTTCAACAAATAAAATGTGGCACAAAATGGCAGAAGCTGCACTACTGAACTCGAGAAAAATTCAATAGGTACGACACATTCGTGTGTGATTCGCGGCACCGAACCGTAGCCTCAGCCTCATCGTCTAAGACTTTACTCTTTTTTTCGCACTAACCAAGTACCAATTGGAAATAACAGTTGAGCGCCCGCCATCTTAGTAATAGGACAGGCATTTATTGCATATATGACTGACTCCACTTCAGTCTGACAAATGATAAATTTTAGCTATAAGCTATATTCTGGCAACATACTCGTTCTTTAGGGAACCGTATTACACAATATTTATGCGCAGGTCAATTGCTCAATCGCATCATTCAGCAGCCACAACATTGTTTTTATTTATGTGATATTTTCAATCACCTCACTTATTTTCGACTACGTATGAGTGAACTGAATGTGCCCTCGATAAAGGAATGCGTAAAATAGCTACGTGTTAGAGAACCTTATTTCAGTACGTAACGAACTGTTGTTTTGTGTTCTTGGTGCAATCATTCATTTGAACAATACAGTTTTTAGATGTTTAATGTCCGACTCGTTGGCTGAAAGGTCAGCGTACTGGTCTTCGGTTCAGAGGGTCCCGGGTTCGATTCCCGGCCGGGTCGGGGATTTTAATCTTCATTGGTTAATTTCAATGGCCCGGGGACTGGGTATTTGTGCTGTCCCCAACATTCCCGCAACTCACACACAACACATAACACTATCCTCCACCACAATAACACGCAGTTACCTACACATGGCTGATGCCGCCCACCCTCATCGGAGGGTCTGCCTTACAAGGGCTGCACTCGGCTAGAAATAGCCACACGAAATTATTATTATTAGATGTTTAATAGGCCTAATTGTATTACCGGGAAAAGGCTTTAACCGTATTTTCTACCCAGAATTCCACGGCCCAATTAATTACTTTTAAACATGTTCGGTTATATAGCTACACTTAGATGTATAATTTATTGTTTACTTAGTTCAAGCAATGATATGTAAATACTTTCAGTCATCTTGATTACGTCCTTATACTTAGTAAGCTTTTCAGTACTTTCCCAGAGATTTGCCTTTTTTCGTTCAAATGACTACAGTTGCCAGCAAAATATTTACAATTATTACGATCCACAAAGTCAAACATATAATAGATAGATTTATCATCAACAGGTTATTTTTTCAGATAAATATTATATTAAAAAAATACATCTTAAATAAATAAAACTGAATTCCTAAAATAATTACCAAATTTAAACTAAATCTAGAGACATTTATATACACATTTCACTACACCTTAAATAAATAAAACCGAATCATTTAAAATAATTGTCAAGGTTAAAATAAATCGAGACATATGGGAGAGGAATTTTTTCCCACGGCCGGTTATATGTTGGGTTTTCGATATCAGGAAGTGCAGAAAATCAGTTAATTTTAAATCCGTCTAGAAATGGGACTAAAATTTTAGTTTATTTAGAAGTATTAATCAAACGTATGCATGAGGTCTAAACAACTATTAATTTTAAGTAACCCCTGACAATAATAAAACATCAATATTAGTCTTTCATTTTTTTGTTTTAGTTTGTGCTTACGCAAATACGTATTTAAAAATAGAAATATTGCCACCCGAGTGAAGACGGAACGGACTGCTAGTAAATTATGTTAGAGCACTTATATTTCTTGAAAGTTTTCAGAGGTTGTACAGCGAGCACCAGCATCATAGGGCACCTTTACCCAGAGACAACGCACGAAATTTTCCTTTTAAAAACACTTTCAGAGCAACGGGGTTCATGTATTTTAGCTGTGCCAACCCATAGTATGATAGCGTTGACGTAGCAAGTGATATGAAAATATGGATTCTTCTCAAACCATTTTCACCCAGGTATGGTTCTTTATTGATGGTGTCATAATACAGTATAGCAAGTGATATGACAATAGGTGATACTTCTTCTTAAACCACCTTCTCAACATAGCATGTGGTGTGTATTCTTCTTAAATTGCCTATTTAAATGTTGGACAACATGTTCATATTTTGATTTTTTTATTAAACCATATTTTTAAAATGCTAGGCAGCATAACATGTGTTATGATAAGTATTTTCTTCTAAAGCACTCTTGTTGTAATACTAGGTGACATAGCGTGCAAGTTGATAAGATGGAATTGTTCTTATTTTTAAAATGACTTGTTTAAATGTCAGTGCGAATATAGGCTTTAATTTTATTTTTGACGGAATTCTTCTTAAACTCTTTTGTTTTATTAAACGTTGGAATATTTTTCTAAGAGATATGGTATGCAATGTTTCAATGGTTTGTTTGAGATATGCGGTTAAGATTATTTTTCATGGACCAGGTTTTTGTGAAATTGTATAGTATTTCTTTAATAGTTAAGCAAATTAACAAATTCTCACATTTTCGTCTACTGCGAATCTTTGGCCTTAATGTCGTAACGATTGAGGTAACATCACCTTGAGTTCAGAGATTTTTTTGCTAGTTGCTTTACGTCGCACCGACACAGATAGGTCTTATGGCGACTATGGGATAGGGAAGGGCTAGGACTGGGAAGGATGCAGCCGTGGCCTTAATTTAGGTACCACGAAAAACCATCTTCAGGACTGCCGACTGAGGTTCGAACCCACTATCTCCCGGATGCAAACTCACAGCTGCGTGCCCCTAACCGCATGGCCAACTCACTCGGTAGATAAATCTTTAAGCGGTACCACACATAAGGGATGGAATTTATATTTAGACGGCCAAATTGCCAATATTTCAAAAAATCATACTTCAAACATTGCGCACTTCCCTTGAAGGTTTTATTGATTTAAGCAATTTTGATATGCGAATATAAGGTATTAAATGCTCTGTACTTGGATATCTGAAGTGCCTTCGTATGTCCTTTGATTCTGGAGTTATTAATCACAAGCTAAATCATATATCTCAAAATCATCAATTCATTTGAAGACCGCCCCCCAAACGCATATTTAACTAAGGCCCAGAGAGTCTCATAGTTTCCCTTATGCCTCACATTTCTAGTGAAACGGTATGTCAACCATTCAGATCGATCTTTAGTTCCGGAGGTACAGTATAAATCCAAGTGTGAGCACATGATTTACATTAAGGTCCGAATGTATGTAGCCTGATTTTGTGGACGTTCTTGCGTCAGTAATTTGAGATAATCAAAATTTTAAAAGCCTTGCTCGTACATCGTATCGTATCGTAATCTGTTTACCCTCCAGGGTCGGTTTTTCCATCGGTCTCAGCGAGGGATCCCACCTCTACCGCCTCAAGGGCAGTGTCCTGGAGCTTCATACTCTGGGTCGAGGGATGAAACTGGGGAGGATGACCAGTACCTCACCCAGTCGGCCTCACCTGCTATGCTGAACAGGGGCCTTGTGGGGGGGATATTGGAAGGGATAGACAAGAAAGAGGGAAGGAAGCGGCCGTGGCCTTAAGGTAGGTACTATCCCGGCATTTGCCTGGAGGAGAAGTGGGAAACCACGGAAAACCACTTCCAGGATAGCTGAGGTGGGAATCGAACCCACCTCTACTCAGTTGACCTCCCGAGGCTAAGTGGACCCCGTTCCAGCCCTCGTACCACTTTTCAAATTTCGTGGCAGAGCCGGGAATCGAACCCGGACCTCCGGGGGTGGCAGCTAATCACACTAACCACTACACCACAGAGGCGGACATAAAACGTACTTCCAATTTTAATTATCTAAAAGCTGGACGAGACTCCAATGGCCTTTACCGTAGCTCCCAAACAGAACCCTACATTTAATTCCAACAATCGTCTTCCTCAAGTGTGAGTGAGCCAGACATTTCAGAGAGCACAAGTGCACTGGCAATGTTTTTCATACGTTGAATGAACATTCCTTCCCTACATGTTCCTACACTTCATTCTTTCAATCCATTTCATTTTATAGTCTCGCTACTCTCTCTCTCTCTCCGGGCAGGTAAATGTGAAGCGGAAAGCTGCGGATAGTAATTGGAGAACATGCAACTCATCACAATAAAAATGTAAAAGAATGCTCAGAATGTGAATGAAGGAATATTGTTGAAAATCCTGTTTTTGTCTATCATATATTTCGCTACGTATACATATCACAATGAGTTTTACGAAATAAGCTCAACGATAAATTTATATTAGCAATTAAATTGATCGTGGTACATAATATTAATAAGCGTATGAAACAGATCTATCACTTTCTTCAAACTAAAGAACCAAAATATATTCAGTAATATATACACATCCTTCTTCACAGATTTATTTAATATTTAAAAACATCCCAACCCCATAGCGCAACAGCCCAGAATGGCTACGGCCAAGCACGCGACCGCTGCTCAGCCCGAAAGCCTGCAGATTATGAGGTGTCGTGTGGTCGGCATGACGAATCTTCCTGGCCGTTATTTTTAGCTCCCAAGACCGGGGCCGCCATTTCACCGTCAGACAGCTCCTTTATTGAAATCACGTAGGCTGAGTGGACCCAAAACCAGCCCTTAGATCCAGGCAAAATTCCATATTATGCAGGCAATCGAATCCGCAGCCTCCGAGTAAGAGGCAAGGACGCTATCCCTATACCGCGGGGCCGCCATTTCACCGTCAGACAGCTCCTCAATTGTAATCACGTAGGCTGAGTGGACCTCGAACCAGCCCTCAAATCAAGGTAAAAATTCCTCTCCTGGCCGGCAATCGAACTCGGGGAGAGTGTCAAGGTAGGTATTTATTTCCTCTATTTCCTAACCATGTGTACCTTCTATCTTCAGAATATCCCTCTGGGTTTTAAACTGCTTACTCTTGCATATAGTTACCGTTTTGCTCCTGAATATTAATTTCCTAGCTTTCCCCCTCGGGGATATTTTATTCAGAGCTCTTGGGGGTGTTAAATTCTCTGGTATGAAGTTTAAAATGTATTGGGTATCTGAAAGTACCTCATCAGTTCTTATCTATTTTCTTTTCTATAACTGCTACATCATTCTACATTGACTTCCATTTATTTAATTTCTCGAAAGTGTCCATCGACACTTTCTTGGCTTTTGATGTTTAAACCTAATTTTTACTTTCAGATAACTTTTGAACCTATTCGGTCATCACATCAGAAAAGACGTTTTTCTCACTGGAAATAGGCATACAGCATATTAGATCAACAGAAACCATGGAAAGGAAGATCTGAAATTGGAGTTCTCTCAAGTACTGGATGTGAAAAACAGAACTTTCCCGGAAATATTTGCAATCGTACTGACACGGGATTGATCTTTGTTAATGAACATCACGGAAGATGTTAGAAATGGCCACCGTTGATGTCGGCGCAGCGTTGTGCTCGATTTATCAAACTGTGAGACACGCGTAGCAGCTCCGCTTAAGGATAGCAGCAATAGCATGTTCATTGTTCTACTGTAGGTCTTAAAGTGTGTGAGGGGATTATTGGAGTACACCTGACCCTTCAATTTGCCACACTGGTAAAAGTCACAGGGTGAGAGATCAGGCAATCGAGGTGGCCAGTTAATTGCACTGCCTCTGCTGATTGTCCTCTCCTCACCGTACACCTCATGCACTCGTGACAAGGTTGTCAAGGCGGAGTGTGCTGTTGTTCCTTCTTGCTGGAAATACCGGTATCCATACAGTCGTTCATCTTCTGTGAGATGATACACATCTGGATTAAACAATGTCTGGACACACCGATTAGCCTTTGTAGTTTTGTGAAGGAATCGTGTTACAATGCGGACACCAGACATTGCACACCGCACACCAATCTTCAGATTATGAGGCGACTTTTCGACGTACTGATGGGGATTTTCTGATGCACAATGGCACGTGTTCAGTGATATGCGCACGCGCAGACATGTAACAGCAACTGATTGGCGCATCGAAATCGCGGTTTCCAGCATTTCCTGTGATGGGCAATTTTCCTGTTTATTAACAATGGTCAGTTACACATCAGTCTTATAAATAATGTCCGGACAGTTTTATTTTACCCACCCGGTGCTTGGAAAGGGAACCAATGAAGAATACAGAACCGGATGCTGAGATTAGCAAACTGATTCCAGCTGGATGGTGTTCGTGTCACAGTGTATGAAATTTTTGGATAAAGAAGTGCCAATGAAAGCAAAAGAAACTATGTATACGGTGTACAGTATTGCATATCGATAACAACATATGGAGCTGAAATCTGGTCATGACAAAAAGAGATGAGAGCTGATTACCCGGTGCAGAAATGAAACGCGTGATAATCACGGTGCAGAAAATAAGAAGAGACAAAGTTAGGAATAGGGAAATACGGGAAGAAATTACAAGTGGAAAAGTTAAGAGATAAAATAGTGAAAAGCAAGATTAGTTGGTTTGTACACGTTAAGGAAATGAGTGATGGAACAGTGTCCAAACAGCCTGTGGAAAGGCAAATGAAAGTGAAAAGATACCGAGGACGACCAAGACCGAGATGGATGGTCTTAGACTAAACCAGCGTAAGACAGCGGAACCTGGATTAGAACGCTTTGTTGGATGTGGAGTGGTGGAATGATAGAAGAAAATGGGGAGGAATCGTATTTGCCTCCACTCAGCCGTAGCTGAGAGATGTGAATCGATTATGAAATCAGACCACCTACAGATAATGGAAACACGGACGTGAACCTAATGTGCTCGTAAATGCCCTGGCTGGCGAGTAAGTGCGACTCCCCTTTCCACCTTGGGAATAGACACTCCCGCTCCACATGATATAGACAGCAATGATCGGCGGGTAGCCTATACTCTCAGTGCTGGTCCATGTTTCTCACGACTGGTATAACGCACTAGTTCTGAAACTGTGGGGTGCGTTCTGAGTAGTTGGAATGTAGTACCTCGTCAGTTTCAAATCAGTCTATTCATATACTTAGGTCTCTGAAACTTCTTCACGTAGAACGTTTATGTAAGTACACTTTTGTGTAACTCTTGTAAATGTTCTACAAGCGGTAGTGAAAAATCGAATGTCATATGGAGCTTTAACTCTGAGGGGTAGAGAAAGAGTGTGAGACGGTGAATCGGGTAGTAAGTAAGCTCTGTAAAATTATAATTGGGTTACCAAATTGTAGGCTAAGTGTGAAGTGAGAATAATATGTGAAGAAAGTATTCAAGTTGCCATTTTTTAAAGAATTTTGAAATATTGGTTAAGATCAAAAAGAAGAGAGGGTGGTCGGTTTCTGTAGACGGAATATTGAACTCAGAGAGACAATATTCAGGGAGTGTGCTAGTTAACTAAAGTTAAAAATATGCTAGACACTTTGGGATTCAGACATTATTTGGAGAAGGACTTCGGGAAAGTTGAAGTATCGCTGAATAAACGCATAATTACACGACTTAGGTATATTGAAAGACATTGGATGGTGTCCGAATGTAGAAGCAGGGCAGCCCTCCAGATTTCAATGGGATAAGTGAATGTAAATAGAAGAAACGAGGTCAAATCTGGTGGATGGTGGAAATTTATAAAAATAAAGGATGGATTAGGAAGAAGGATACAGTAAGACGACTTCTCTGTGGTGAAAATAGGGAAGAATTTCGCTTTCTGAGATGTTGTAAATAAAACCTACCCCTTGTTTGAAAGGAAATTTACGAATAGTATCGAACGACATGTGTTAAGTCAGGATGAGAATGGTTATAGAATATAATCAGAATTATAAACAAAGATTGTTCTAGACCTAGTAATCATAGTAAGTTATTATTAGTAGTTAGAAATATATACATAAGAAGACTGCAGGATCGTGAAATACATTTAGGGCAGACTAAGCGTAGATATCTAGTGTTGGGCCATAAATCTGTTATTACAAGAAATAAATCGCAGTAAGGCGGACTGAATGTTGGGTGCGTGTTTTTACAGTCTTTCTGTTCCAAAGAGGACCCATTGAATTGACATGATGGCTTTCAAAGACCACCAAAAGGGCTTTATAATAGATCCAACGATCAGATTCGAGACATCAAAACTCAACCCAATGAAGTACATGAGGGGGGAAAAATATCATATGAACTAACCATCCCATTCTAGAACAAGAATACCAGCTGGATGATATCGAAGTCATATGATTAATGGTTGGCGCTACAAGAAACATTCCTCCGTTTTTCGTCAAGTTCTGAAAATCATTTAACCTCAATCAAGCAAAATAAAATAAATTTCAGCGGCCGACCTGAAATATTCCATTCAAATCATGAAGAACCATATCTCCCAAACTTTTTAATGCAACAGCATGCAGTTTGTCAAATGTGCTAACCAACCCACAATTATTCTTAATATCTATCTTGTGTTTTTTATACTTTGTTCTCAGGGGCAATCTCCAGTTGGGGAAAGTCGAAATAAATAAATACAAATAAAAAAATAAATGAATAAAAAACTTCTTCTTTTTCGACTGTTTTTCGCACGCATGTGTGGTCGGGTACGAACTGTGTCGCACATGTAAATTTGGCCCTTTTTATGGCCGGATGCCCTTCCTGACGCCAAGCCTATATGAAGGGATGTAATCACTATTGCGTGTTTCTGTGGTGGTTGGTAGTGTAGTGTGTTGTCTGCTAATGAAGAGGAAAGTGTTGGGACAAACACAAACACCCAGCCTCCGGCCAGAAGAATTAATCAGAAGCGATTAAAATCCCCAACCCGGCCGGGAATCGAACCCGAGACCCTCTGAACCGAAGGCCTCAACGCCGGAGATTCAGCCAACGAGTCGGACAAATAAATAAATAAATAAATAAATAAATAAATAAATAAATAAATAAATATATATATAAATAAATAAATAAATAAATATTGCTGTATTGTCATTGTTGTTATTATTGTTCCTTAGCGTAATTAATTGTTAAATTGTATGTGAATTTGTTTAGGTGTCAATAGAAGCAATGTTCTCTCCTCAGCTACTAGCTGTAGGCTGAGAGCATTCATTTAATTATTAACTCATGCATTCATTAAATCAATAATGAATTCTCTCAACCTAGTTGGTTGAGAACGTGAATGAGGGAGAAGAGTTCTTTATTCATTTATGCATACATGAATTCATTCATTTATTCATTCATAATGTCCGTTGTAATTGGACAGTAACCTGGCACACACTTGTGTCATAAATAAATAGTTTATTGTGATTGCATTGTACACTTACGTTTTCAATATGATTTATGACTTTCTTTCAAATTAATTCATTTTTCAACAGAACAAATACTAATGTAGAAAACGACTTTTTGGAGGATCTACTTGGTCAAAAGTGACACACGGACGTTATCAACACTCTTAAAGTGCATGCGTGAATTCTGCCGTGGCCATACTGTAGTTACCTTAAACTATTGTTCCTATGTGTGAAAAATAAGGTTACTTATACATTACAAATTTAGATCATATATTTTTAATTTTAGTACAAATAATAATAATAATAATAATAATAATAATAATAATAATAATAATAATATCCGACTCCTAGGCTGAATGGTCAGCGTTGAGGCTTTCAGTTCATAGGGGTCCCAGGTTCGATTCCCGGCCGATTCATTTTAAACGGGTCTGACTAATGCTTCTGGATCTGGGACTGAGTTTTGGTGTTTGTCCCAACACTCTCCCCTTCAAATTCAGACAACACACCACATTAACAACCACCACAGGAACACGCAATAGTGACTACAGTCCTCCACATAGGGTTGACGTCAGGAAGGGTATCCGGCCGTAAAATAGGGCCAAATTCTCATATGCGACGCAGTTCGCACCCGCGACCCCACAGGTGTGAGAAAGAGGGTAGAAGAAGAAGAAGAATAAGAAGAAGAAGAATTACGTCCGAGATTAATCGCTTGGTAGTTCATACTTAGAATGAGGGAAAGCTCCTCTAAAAGTAAGTCAGTGAAGCGGGATGATAAATATGATTTTAAAGTATATTTTATATTTGTGTCATTACAGAAACTATTTTAAATGTAAGTTTGATGTGTTTGTGGAAACTGTTTGAAATTTCATATACGTCTCCGAGGAAGATGTTACTACGATTTGGTTCAGTGGCTATTGAGAACCCTTGATCAAAATATGAACATTATCTATTCATTAGTTTGTCAGATAGAGGTGTGTGTGTTTTGTATGTAAAGTATGAAATGCAATAAGAAGCTATGATCAAAGTGATTTGAGGTACGAATACTAATACAATGAAGGACTTCTTTGCTAACCAAGGATTCTTACCTGAAGAATCATAGCCAGTACTACAAAAATAAAGAATGGATCTTTCTCCACACAGCCTTCTGTACCATTTAGTTTAGGAAATTGAGAATCACATGAAAATGGAATAATTTCTAAAAGAGTTTCATAACAAATGATACATCCATTTTATCACCAAATTTTAAATTATAAATTCTGTAGGACGAAAGTCATAAAGTGTCCAAGTTTTCCAATTTTAGGGTTTACGAAGTACAGGACAGGTAAACGGCATACTTTCCTGTAGATAAATACAAAAACTGGTCTAAATAAATTAGAAATATGGTACGCATAAGATTTTAAAGAATGCGTAAGTAGCAGACCTGTTCATGCATTCCAGCCTTAATACTACAGAATTATTCCTGTTCTACTCATTCGTCTTCCTCTACATGTTTCCCCACAACTCATTGACGTCGCGGGTGCAAACTACGTCACATATATGTACTTGGCTCTGTTTTACGGTCGGAGGCCCATCTTGACATCATATCTATATGGAGGGAAGTATTCAAATATTATGTGTTTCTCTAGTGGTTGACAGTTTTGTTGTGCTGTGTGTATGTGAAGTGAGTATTGAGATAAATACAAACATCTAATCCTTCAGTCAGAGGTACTAGCCTGACGCGGCTACAATCCCCGACATAGAATCAAGAGCCCCTTGAACGAAGTGTTCTCCGGTGATCTCATGTGGATCCATTTTCAGTTTGTAGGCTACTGTCCGTAGGTGAGTATCTACTTGGTCCTTCAAAAATCCGACTACTTTTGCCGGCTTTGAACCCGCAATCCTGGGATCCGGAGACCGATTGTTTTACCGCTGATCCACAGATGAAGCCGTGTCAGAGAATCACAGTTGTAAGGTAATAGTCGACAGAACTCAATGAAGGGTGACAGAAGTGTGACGTGATGTGACATGATGCTGTCCCGCAACACAAAGAGGGTAATTATGTGGGAGGACGAGTACACACAGCCGGCGCGTAAACTTCAAATAAGCGTAAACATCTCAAAACATCTGTATGGAGATGAAGACTTCAGCCTGAAAGCTGAGCGATTTTGTGATCAGCTACCATAGCTTAATGGGGGCATTTGTGTTGCTCATGCCCCAGCTATAACAATATTGCCAAATCCAAGAATGAGACTGAGACAGGTCAAACGAAGTTACAAACTTGCTTATTTAATTCTACTGATGCATTATTTTGCACGGCCTTTCACATCCCAGCGATAATAGGCAGGGGTGCTAATGTTTTAAAGTGTCATAATATTAAAACCACCTTTACAAAATCATAGAAAATACCCCCAGAGTTACGCTCAGCTAAGGACTTTCGGGAATCTCTCCATACCATATTCCCTGTTAGCTTTCTTTTTCTAGAATTTAATAATGGAAATCAAAAACCCACTAACTCCAGTAAACCAAATTGTACAGGAGGGACAAAAATCTATTTTATGGCCATATTTTCTATTAAATCATCTTGATATACTCTGACTGACAGAGCAAATGCAACACCAAGAAGGAGTGGTTCGAAAGGGATGAAAGTTGGGGAAAAAACAGAAACGGCACGGACGAATAATTGATGTTTATTTCAAACCGATATGCAGGTTACACAATGCGCACGGCATCGACTCAGTAGGATGTAGGACCACCGCGAGCGGCGATGCACGCAGAAACACGTCGAGGTACAGAGTCAATAAGAGTGCGGATGGTGTCCTGAGGGACGGTTCTCCATTCTCTGTCAACCATTTGCCACAGTTGGTCGTCCGTACGAGGCTGGGGCAGAGTTTGCAAACGGCGTCCAATGAGATCCCACACGTGTTCGATTGGTGAGAGATCCGGAGAGTACGCTGGCCACGGAAGCATCTGTACACCTCGTAGAGCCTGTTGGGAGATGCGAGCAGTGTGTGGGCGGGCATTATCCTGCTGAAACAGAGCATTGGGCAGCCCCTGAAGGTACGGGAGTGCCACCGGCCGCAGCACATGCTGCACGTAGCGGTGGGCATTTAACGTGCCTTGAATACGCACTAGAGGTGACGTGGAATCATACGCAATAGCGCCCCAAACCATGATGCCGCGTTGTCTAGCGGTAGGGCGCTCCACAGTTACTGCCGGATTTGACCTTTTTCCACGCCGACGCCACACTCATCTGCGGTGACTATCACTGACAGAACAGAAGCGTGACTCATCGGAGAACACGACGTTCCGCCATTCCCTCATCCAAGTCGCTCTAGCCCGGCACCATGCCAGGCGTGCACGTCTATGCTGTGGAGTCAATGGTAGTCTTCTGAGCGGACGCTGGGAGTGCAGGCCTCCTTCAACCAATCGACGGGAAATTGTTCTGGTCGATATTGGAACAGCCAGGGTGTCTTGCACATGCTGAAGAATGGCGGTTGACGTGGCGTGCGGGGCTGCCACCGCTTGGCGGCGGATGCGCCGATCCTCGCGTGCTGACGTCACTCGGGCTGCGCCTGGACCCCTCGCACGTGCCACATGTCCCTGCGCCAACCATCTTCGCCACAGGCGCTGCACCGTGGACACATCCCTATGGGTATCGGCTGCGATTTGACGAAGCGACCAACCTGCCCTTCTCAGCCCGATCACCATACCGCTCGTAAAGTCGTCTGTCTGCTGGAAATGCCTCCGTTGACGGCGGCCTGGCATTCTTAGCTATACACGTGTCCTGTGGCACACGACAACACGTTCTTCAATGACTGTCGGCTTAGAAATCACGGTACGAAGTGGGCCATTCGCCAACGCCGTGTCCCATTTATCGTTCGCTACGTGCGCAGCACAGCGGCGCATTTCACATCATGAGCATACCTTAGTGATGTCAGTCTACCCTGCAATTGGCATAAAGTTCTGACCACTCCTTCTTGGTGTTGCATTTGCTCTGTCAGTCAGTGTATTTTACATTGCATGACTACCTTAATAAAAACAAACTATGAATATCAAAATATAGTTGGGTAGGATTTTATCTTTAAAATTATTATATGTGTCTGTAATTAGGTGGTTTTTTATATCCACGGTGTCTTAACAAACTACAAGGATCATAACACTCTTTGCAGCCGTCTATCTTGCTGTCCATATACGCTACTTGTTTATTATCTGATATTCGATGTACTCCAAAGTTATTCACCCATATCTGTCTGAGGTAGAATTCATCACAAACGCTTGTGATGGGAACAGGGAGATTTCGCTGGAAGTCAAAAGTTGTAATTTTTCTGTCATTCTCATCTTATGTTGGCATACGATGGTGCTGCCAACTAGCGGTGGAATATTTATGGAAAGGAGAAACTCGCTAACTCCATGGAATAAATTTGTGATTTCCATGAAATAATTAACCGCTTGTAGCTGACTAGTTACCTTCAGATTTCGGTGTTTTATGCTACGTATGGACAGCAGGCTACGCTTGGAATACTTTTCCATCATAATACCGAAAATGAGAAAGAGTGGAGTTCGATTGTTTTTATTTTCATGAATCAAGTTGCTTTACATCGCACCGACACAGATAGGTTTTATGGCAACGATGGGATAGGAAAGGGCTAGGAGTTGGAAGCGGCCGTGACCTTAATTGAGATACAGTCCCAGAATTAACCTGATGTGAAAATAGAAGTTCACGGAAATCCATATTCAGGGCTGCCGACAGTGGGGTTCGAACCCATTATCATCCGAATGCAAGTTCACAGATGCGCGACCCTAACCGACGGCCAGCTCACTCGGTATTCCTCGTTTGTGTGGTACAGTTTATATGCGAACTACAAAACACAGCATTAACACCAGGCTGAAAGAACATTTAGTATCATGTTAACGTATCTTAAAGTATACCATCCCGCCTTGTAAAAGTGATCACACATTTAGCAGAATTAGACTGATGTTGAAATGCAATATCAGTTCATGCAACTGCGTTGTTAGTGCTGCTCCTATCTCACTTCTCTCAAGTTTAATACATAGTAATGTATAATAATTGCTAGTATATTGCTTTCCGACACTAAAAAATGTATCTTTAAGAGACCTATCCGTCATATACCTGTGCGTGGTTTAGGAAATGGCTTAATGCCACGTAAGCCGTTAACACGCTACATTGAAATGAAAAGAAAGTTTGTTACAGAATTGCATATTCTATTGTATTTTCAGAAAGGCTTCTAGACGCAGCTTGTTGTAAATAGACTACATCTTTATAATTCGACATTAAAAGGGAAATTATATTCTGTATTATTTTGTTAGCAGAAAGGTAAATTGCAAGAATTATTGCTTTGAAATTAAAAATAGAAGCTTGACGTTCGTGTAAAACGCTCACCATCTACTGTACTTCAAATCTTACAGATATAAATAACAGACATGTTCAAGAATGTATTATGGGAGCCAATGATGTGGTGGAGATTCTTAGTCAATCACTAGGTCATGGTATCTGCTGAAATTTTTATTTTTACCTTAAGTAGGAAAAGCAATTAATTGTTCAAATTCTCATGGGTTGCCAAACCAAGGTGGTAAAGGCGTACTTGGTTTACTCGGAAGGACGTGGGTTAGCTTTCCATCAGGAAAATGTTAAAAACGAGATTTCCGCATAAGATTTCCTAGTAAGCTACATTCTTCTTCAGAAACATGAGAACTTCAAGGGAGAGTTCCACTTTGGAGAGATGCCTGGTATCGATCTAAGGTGAAATAATTAGAACAAAGTCTTTCAGTTTTGGAAAGATGCATGGTCTTGACCAATTTTATTTCATAAATTTGAGGGAGGAGCTATAATATTGACAAGCTTAAATTTATCAAAAACCCTTTTGTTATAGTTCAGTAACTAATAACGCTACCTAAATAAAATTTTGGACACTTGATATATATGCATTGCCATTCATTAAATAAAATTCTTCTTTTAAAGCCTAGTATTTAGGTGCAAATATTTCATCAAGTTCTCGCTGTTAAACATGCATTAAACTATGTATTCTAAATTCCATTCAATATCTAAAAGATTTTATTTTCTGAAAGGATTTGAAATCATATCACCGTGTCACCTGCAGACCATCGAATCTGTAAAATTAGATTTATTTATTTATTTATTTATTTATTTATTTATTTATTTATTTATTTATTTATTTATTTATTTATTTATTTATTTATTTATTTATTTATTTATTTATTTATTTATTTATTTATTTATTTATTTATTTATTTATTTATTTATTTATTTATTTATTTATTTATTTATTTATTTATTTATTTATTTATTTATTTATTTATTTATTTATTTATTTATTTATTTATTTATTTATTTATTTATTTATTTATTTATTTATTTATTTATTTATTTATTTATTTATTTATTTATTTATTTATTTATTTATTTATTTATTTATTTATTTATTTATTTATTTATTTATTTATTTATTTATTTATTTATTTATTTATTTATTTATTTATTTATTTATTTATTTATTTATTTATTTATTTATTTATTTATTTATTTATTTATTTATTTATTTATTTATTTATTTATTTATTTATTTATTTATTTATTTATTTATTTATTTATTTATTTATTTATTTATTTATTTATTTATTTATTTATTTATTTATTTATTTATTTATTTATTTATTTATTTATTTATTTATTTATTTATTTATTTATTTATTTATTTATTTATTTATTTATTTATTTATTTATTTATTTATTTATTTATTTATTTATTTATTTATTTATTTATTTATTTATTTATTTATTTATTTATTTATTTATTTATTTATTTATTTATTTATTTATTTATTTATTTATTTATTTATTTATTTATTTATTTATTTATTTATTTATTTATTTATTTATTTATTTATTTATTTATTTATTTATTTATTTATTTATTTATTTATTTATTTATTTATTTATTTATTTATTTATTTATTTATTTATTTATTTATTTATTTATTTATTTATTTATTTATTTATTTATTTATTTATTTATTTATTTATTTATTTATTTATTTATTTATTTATTTATTTATTTATTTATTTATTTATTTATTTATTTATTTATTTATTTATTTATTTATTTATTTATTTATTTATTTATTTATTTATTTATTTATTTATTTATTTATTTATTTATTTATTTATTTATTTATTTATTTATTTATTTATTTATTTATTTATTTATTTATTTATTTATTTATTTATTTATTTATTTATTTATTTATTTATTTATTTATTTATTTATTTATTTATTTATTTATTTATTTATTTATTTATTTATTTATTTATTTATTTATTTATTTATTTATTTATTTATTTATTTATTTATTTATTTATTTATTTATTTATTTATTTATTTATTTATTTATTTATTTATTTATTTATTTATTTATTTATTTATTTATTTATTTATTTATTTATTTATTTATTTATTTATTTATTTATTTATTTATTTATTTATTTGGCAGGTGAAAGTTGCCTTGCGGGTGATGCATGCAGTGGCAAAATATATGTAGCTTGGTCAGTATACTAGAAGTTCGCCAATTTCGCATTGGCCATTGTACAGTGTCGAGTATCCTCGCTTCTAACAATGGTAAAGTATTGAATATGACATTCCTTACTCCGATGTGGGTGCTTCCAGAAATCCGTTCATAATCATAAAACACTACTGTACCATCAGGTGACGAGGAAGACTGTAGTTGTAGTTCGTAGAAAGGTGTACAGCTATACGTAATTCTATGCACGTACGTAATTGGTACTGTTAGTTTATAATGTTCAATTGTTGAATTTTGAAATTTGAAGCCCTTATTATTTTGATTAAAATCTACATTATCTCTTCTTTTCCTTGGCATTTTGCCGGTTACGTGGATTGAATTGATTTAGCCCAGTTTTTTATTATTTTTTTTGCTGCGTTCATTTGTCTCATTGTCCAGTAAGAGCGGCGGAGTACCACGTCTATTCAACGTGGAGCGAACGTTCCAATGTTTCACGATCATTGAAATGCCTTTAGCAGAGTTGGCAACAAATTATTCTTGTCTATTTCGATTTCTGGGTAACAATTACTGGTCACAGGTGCGTTTAAAGAAAAGTGGCAACAGCGCATTCCTGGAACTCGGCAGTTGATATGGGAATGGATCACCTAACGTGCTGCTCGTTGACGAGAATAGCGCCCGGGCAATACCACCTCACTTGTCTTTCATTCAGTTCACTGCCGTATAATACTTACTTTAAAGCCCTGCTACTTGGTCGAACACTCAGCGGTGCGTACTTCAGTTCAGAAGGCTCCGGTTCGATTCCCGACTGCACCGGGGATTTAACTGTGTATGGTTGATCCCCCTGACTCGGAGACTAGAGGTTTATGTTCCTCTCAATACATTTCTCTTCATATACACACACCACACTACACCACCAACCACCACAGAAACACGCAATAGTGAAAACATCCCTCCATATAGTTTTGGTGTCAGGAAGGGCATCCGGCCGTAAAACTTTGCTTAATCTACCTAAATAGATAATAATTACAAAAGGGCAAGGAGAAATATAAAGCTTATATAGTAAGTGACTCTACCAACTTCTTCATTTTGACCTCCCATTTTCTTCGGATCGATATTAAATTTTCATTAGCCCAGTTTTACGTTCCGATGCCTTTCCTGACAACAACCCTACGTGGAGGAATGTATTCACTATTGCGTGTTTCTGTTAGTACCATATGTTATGCGTAAACGAAGATGAAAGACTAACACAAACATCTAATTCCCGAGCCATAGGAATTAGCCAGAGGTGGTTAAAATCATTGACCTCCCCGGGAATCTTATCTGGGGCCTTCTGTACCGAAGACCACTGCGCTGATTATTCAGCCAAGGAGCCGGACTCCGTCAACCGGGCCTGAAAACATTTGCTAGTCTTGCTAGATAAGTTTCAAATCCATTTGGCTGATTCTACACATCGAAAACTAGCACTCGGAAGAAATAAATGTAATTTGGAAAGTAGGGCGAGGTTGAGGTCCTGGCTCGTGTGAGCTCTCCCAGATCGTTCACCTACTCTATTTACGTAGGACGAACGTTCTTGGTCAACTCTTTCGCTCACTCGGGTAAAGTGAGGGGGTGACTGTGAAGGAAACAAGCTAGAGAAAGGAAGACATAAACAAGGCTATCAAGTTGCTCGGCTTACGATAAGGCAGGTCGTCAACCCCAGAAGAAACACTTCCACGACGTCCGTTTTATGTGTGCCTTTCGCTAGAACGGACCCCGTCACTTAACCGGGAAACAGCACGTCACAGACTGCTTCAAGAATGATTATTATCAGCTGTTGGATTGTGTTTGGTATTCTTTCATCTGCACATCACACTCATCAAGGTAAACACAATGGGTATTATCTGAATTTAACAGAATTTCCGGTAAGTCCTGCTCGCGAGACGAAAATATTATGAGTATGAATAATTCATTCCAAGTAAAACTGAACAGTACAAAGATACGTAGGTGGACAAATATACATTCATTTCTTCTTCTTTCGATTCGGCCATCCAAGTAGCACGTCATTTCAACTGTTTCTTGCTGCATCGAGCTTTAACATTCTCCCAGTATTTTCGCATTAGTTCTCAATGCAGTTGCTTCCTTTCTTGAGTCCACTTCTTGCCTGTAGGAAGCTTAGGTTTTTCCTGGAAACATCGGTGTCTTGTTAGTTTCTGTTTAAGGGGGGGGGCCCGCACGTTCCCAGATATCGTCCCACTTCTTTTAAATCTTTGTCCACCTCAGTGAACCAAGCTCCCTTGGTTTTCTTTTCGAGAAAGTAGGTGAATATCCTATTTAATTATTTATTTATTTATGTATTTATTTATTTATTTATTTATTTATTTATTTATTTATTTATTTATTTATTTAATGAAACATATACCACCAACAGAGATGTCTTCCATTTACAGAGGTACTTTATACAACATAATGCATATTATAAAGAACGTAATTTGTGAATAAAAGTAGTATTTAAAAATGATCTGTTTTGGTAACACTTCCCTTCAAACATAAACATAGTTTGGTTCGGGAAAAGAATAAAACCCAGATTAATCAATAATTCTTCAATTCATGATCATGCAACTCGTCATGTCCCTATAATGAGTACAGTGAAGTATGGAACTATTGTGTAAGCCTGTAATAGCATTTAGTTCCATTCCAGATTCATTAAAAGCTTAGCAGAATTTCATTAAATTCAAAAGAAATATTAAGAAATATTTGTGGATAAAATATAATGCTGTTAGATTTAGCCTATTTAGATGAACTTATTATCAGGTTTCGTTTCGAGATTTATGGTTCTTTTAAACACACAATTGTATCCTTGAAAATGTTGTATTTTAGATTTAAATTATTACACATTTTTATCAGTTCTGTGTTACCAATAATTTAATTTGTCCTTAGTATTGTTACCTTGCCACCTTTTTAATGTACTGTCCCAATAAGAGCATTAGTTCATGGGATTTTTGAAAGAAGAAAATAAATAAAAAATAATTGAGAAAGAAAAACAAGCATGATAAGTAATACAAAAAATTGAGTACGCTTGTAGTTTCCACCCGCATATTTAGTATAAATAATAACGTTATTACAACTTAGAATTTTACTAAAATAATATATTTAAAAAGCATGTTATACCCGTTGTTTGTTTACACTAACTGCAAAATAATGATACAATATTCGATTTTAGATCATAGGGTGTTACCTGTGTGAAACTACGGTTTCCATATGATGCATGAACACTCAAAAAGTCATAAAAAGTCAAATCTCTGATTATATTCAGCAATTTTGTTGAAAAGATGACACATTGTAACTACTGGAGAATTGTTGTCATTCGTGTTCTGGAGTCTTCGCAATAAAACGTTTGTCCTGTCCGTAAATTCGTAATGTTCACATTAAAGTTCACTCTAGCAAGTAGTTCACTGCCATCACTCACATTATTTATGAGTATGTACAGTAATTTGTTGAAGAATTTCCCTTCTGTTACATAATGATGAAAGTTTAGATTCATTTAGTAAGTTGTTTTATGAAACCTTTTCTTTCAGTGCTGAAGTATGATGCATTTTACAATACAGAACTATAGGATAATGTGCTCTTGCAATGCATTTACTGCAGAAAAACCTCTGAAGTAGAAAAGAAATCTCTTTGGCTGAGCGAGTTGGGTCCAAGGTTCGAGTACCGTAGCTGTAAAATTGAACTCGACAGTTCCTTAATTAAAGCTACGACCGTTTCCTTGCTAATCTGAGTCATTTCCCATCCTTATGCCGCAGAAAACCTTCGATACGCTGGTGTGTCGTCAAACCACTAGCAAGAAACAAAATTTTTGTGATAAGGTGCTCCTTCCTTTCGATCGTGATTGTAAAGGATGCGATAAATATCATTGTACCCAAACAAATTATTTTTCAGTTTTCACTTGTCGTTTGAGAAAATCGATAACCCGTAACTTAAAAGCGTTTCAATCCGTAGGAAACACAACTTCATTATAAATATTAATTTAATTCATACCTGTAAGAAACGTGCTTGAAACAAGGAATAAAGTACACACTATTAAACAAAGAATGGCATGTTTCACTCTTAATGGAACCTCATCGGATTCTATTAAGTCGCACTCAATATTTGGAAATATTTATTTCTGCGCAAACATCTAGGAATTTTAAATCTTGTACTTATCTTAAGTAAGTTCTGCTTTGTCTCCGTTCCAGCATACAATCCTTCCTTCTTAACAAAAAAAATCGATAACGATCGTCAGTTGAGTCTGTCATCTGTACATCGGTTTCCGAGCGGTGTGAATGTGTATCACGAAACAGGTACTCTATTTTGAACAATGTAAAGAAATAAGTACGCCTAGGTGTCAAATTTTTAAAAAAATTTATCGCATCCTGTACTCAAGAATTTATTTTCTTCCGATCAATTTTTGTATCACAAAACTCACAACTTTCACGTTCAAGTGAAATGTTCATATCTATGAAATTACCTTTGCTCAGTCCATAGTTCTCTTTCATGCTCTGTGGGATACCTACTTCCACCTAATATTTTTGTGAGATTGAATCCACTGGGATGTATTATTCCCACAAACAGTATGTGCAGCTATCCAGCGAAGAATCCAGGAAACGCGAAAATATCATAGCATTGAAATTCTTTGACTCGTGTGTCTGTCAAACATGGATATCTGACCAAGAAGGCTGTGAATTTATGTAAACAGAACTGAAAGTGCGTGAAATCGGAGATTTTTCATCTTATTCTGTATAGCTTCGACCGTCTTATATATGAGATCTACTTTAGCCTATTTTACAACTTCCTTCACTCCATATATGAATATACATTTCTTCATGCGCTCCTGACAGCAGTTCGCCTCTACTTTCTTCAATTTCGTCACCTCTTCTTCCAGGCTTTTAACTTTCTCTTTCAGTTTCACCATTTCTGCTTCACTACTTTCCATCTTTGCTGTTGTTTTTCCTGTTTTCTCCTTTATCCACCTCTCCAACACTTCACATTTCTTGGACTGGTTCTCGAACATCTCTCTTACTGGGTATATTGTACAAACATCCTTCACCACCTCTCTTACTATCCCTCTAATAGCCTCCATATCGTCCCAGCTCATACTGCCGCTAGAAGTCGGCCGGGGTTTAGTTCCACGCCCACAATAACTCGTTACCACCACTGCCACCAACACCATCTCTCCCATCTTCCATAAATCACCCTTATACTCCCTTTTCTCAGTTGTATTCATCTTCATTTGCCATTGCCACCTCCCTATCGCGGCTCGGTACTGTTCCACTCCAACCATTACTCTGCACACTCCACTCAGCTCGTCCACTTTCGTTGTTTGCTTGAGTTAGACTCAAGAGATTTTTCATCTTTACTTCTGAAATCCGAGTGCAGGTATGTTTTATTCCATTGTTATGTATTTTTAGTTTATCTTTAAATATGCTACCATCATTATAGGCCATAAATAATGAATATCTATGGAAGCATAGCCCATTTAGTTAGTGGGAAGTATATTACCTTTAGTTTGCCAATATGCCATGAGCACGTGTTAGCCGATTTTTATTACATGCATATATGCGTTTTAATTTCTATAGAAGATCACATGTTTATCTCTCAAGCATATAGTACATACTTAGTCACCTCAAGTATCAAACTATATGGATCATTTATTATTATCCCAAGATATTGTCCTTTTTCAAAACTTTTGTACCACGAATATGTAATCTTTTTCAGATGGCTCTAAGGAGGAACAATATGAAGGTGCAGTGGCAGAATGGCTAATCTGTATGAATCCAACTTGATGATACTTGAGGAATCCATTGATGAGTCCACAGCTGATGATGGAGGGGAGACTCAACAGACTTGGAGTCACTGATCAGCTGACATTTAGGACAGGATTAGTTCGACAGCTTATTGACGACTACATTCAAGAAAGCGTACAAATACGAGGTATTATTGGATTACCTGATGATATTCATCTGTCACAACTAGGTATTCATATGCCAGCACAGGGCAAAGGCTGACGTAGATGTAGGCAGTGTAGTACAAGAAATGAGGTGAGACGGTCCAGGATTATCTGTTCGGCTTGTCAAATACCACTTTGTGCAGTTCCTTGTTTTTTCTCAATTCTATAGGGCCGTAAATTACCTACTAAACCAAAACATTCTGACTATCAGTATGCACCACTATAAACATTACAGTGGTGGTTGAAAATTGTTTATGATCAGTGTGTAAAGTTGTTACCCCTTTTTTTTTACAAAATGTATTGGTTTTATATTTAAGAATACATGTACATATATTACTGTGTTATTATTGTTTATTTATGAGCATCTCATTACCATTATCAATTTTAAATGCTAATTTGATCACAGATTACAGTACAGAGTAGACCACTGGGATGTATACTTCCCACTTTTTTCAGAAATGACTCACGGAAAAAATATAGACAACGTCCTCATTATATGGCTCCATTTATTGGTGTTTAGCAGCAAATTTCACTAAAAATATTAACGGAAAAATTTAGTCACGAAGATAAGATGACAGATGATTTCACTACAATGAAACTATTTGTCATGTAAGAGCTTTATAAATCTAATAATGACATTTCAAAACTGTTAATCAGATACCCTTACGCAGAACCTACCTTAAAAATTTCAAACCCATCTACTAAAACTGAGCCATCTAACAAAAACTTCCAGGAAAAATTGTAACACTTAAGCCTAGTATGTGAGACTAAGTAGGTCTACTAGTATCATGATATGATGTACCTGTGAATTTCTGCAGTAGTGTATCCTGGGAAAGAACTTTCAAAAAACATCATTTCACCGGTTGCGTATAGAGATATCTGCCTTTCGAAAGTTGAGAGCATCACGCTTCCTACGACCTGTTATCAGCTTGTTCTCCCGATATTATATGTATCAACCTTTCAACACCCTCCTCAACTGTCGTTTGAATTGTAGTCATACAGCCTTGAACTTAATCCGGCGCTCATAAAACATAATCCACTAGATCTAGAAATGTTCAGTCGATCACATTTTATTCAGGAAGAATACACCTCAAATATATAATTCGCTTTGTTGGTTCGTTATATTGAAACACCGGATACTGACAGATAGATCACTTTAGTAGTGAAACTATTCGTTAGGCGAGAGCTCTATAAACCGGACACTGAAGCTCTGACAGCCCAAATCAGTGGTTTCCAAACTTTTCCAGCTGACGCACCACTTTGTCAGCTACGCAAATTCCACGCCATCCTCCATGCCGTTGTTACAAATATTATCTTTTCTCATAAACACTTATACACTGATATGCCAAAAGTCACAGGGTAGAGGTCTAGTCCAGACGAGCATGCGAGAGATGCGCACGCGCAGACATGCGACAGCAATCGATCGGTGCATCGAAATCAGGGTTGCCGACATTTCTTGTGGTAGGCAGTTCACCTGTTCATTAACATGGGTCAGTTCCACGCAGTTTTATAAATATGTGCTGGGCCAGATTTATTTTGCCCACACGGTAAAAATCTGGCAGCAGGTACAAAAAGCACTCAAAGACAGGCGAAGCGACAGGTCGGTTAAGGTAATCCTTGGTCATCTCCATGGCTACATCAAAAACTAAACTCTACCCATATTCATTTACCTGGAAAAATAAAAAACAATAATTATCCTTTAAGAACGAAACCTGTGCAACAGTACATAGACACTAAGGGATAAAATTCTAGGAGACATGTCGAAAGAATAGGTGGAAGAAGGATTCCGAAATAAATCCAATTAAGAAAATATCTATTAGACGCCCGATGAAATTGTGAACTGAGACCGTAACGCACTACATGGTCTCATACATGGCTGAATGATGATGATGATGATGATGATGATGATGATGATGATGATGATGAATTTAAATGCACAGGAACAATTCTTTTCACTCTTATCAGCCATTTCCTAATCTCACAAGAATACAACTCTACAATGGGAAAAGGTCTCACTCACAAGTTTTAATTTAATTTAATTTCTTGTGGCTATTTCTAGCCGGGTGCAGCCCTTGTAGGGCAGACCATCCGATGAGGGTGGGCGGCACCTGCCATGTGTAGGCATCTGCGTGTTATTGTGGTGGAGGATAGTGTTATGTGTGCCGTGCGGTTAGGAGCGCGCAGCTGTGAGCTCGCATCCGGGAGATAGGGGTTCGAACCCCACTGTCGGCAGCCCTGAAGATGGTTTTCCGTGGTTTCCAATTTTCACACCAGGCAAATACTGGGCTGTACCTTAATTAAGGCCACGGCCGCTTCCTTCCCATTCCCAGGCCTTTCCCGACCCATCGTCGCTATAACCCTACCTGTGTCGGTGCGACGTAAAGCAATGAGCAAAAAAAGTCTTGTGTGTGGTGTGTTAGTTGCAGGGATGTTGGGGACAGCACAAACAGCCAATCCCCGAGCCAAGGGAATCAACAATTTTTAAGGTTAAATTCCCCGACCCGGCCGGGAATCGAACCCGGGACCCTCTGGACCAAAGGCCAGCACGCCAACAATTTAGCCATGGAGCCGGACACAAGTTTTAATGATGCATTTACATTGATTGATCTAGTTATTGCGTCAAATGTCTCTTTGTCCTGAATAAACTGTCTGTGCCCACTTGGAAATCTTTCATAGCACCCCGAGTATAGGACTCACCGGTGAAAAGCAAACAGCGCTTCATAGAATCTAACCTTAAATTTCTCAACCCAGTTATTAAAATTGGGCAGTTAATAGGAACATAGAAATTTTGCGTTGTAAAAACGTAAAATTAAGCAATGTCCTCAATTGTACCGAAAGTTGAGGGGCTAAAGGGCTCGCAAAAGCTTGAAGTTATGAGTCTTGGATAGTTCTATCAAACTAAAAAACAAATTTCGAAAATCACTTCCGGCCTAAATACAGTTCCGGAAAAACAGCATAAAATCGCTTGTTTCTTGACTCGTTTTCTTTTTGATTCAAATCCCAGCCAAATTAACTTATTTGCATAATTCCTTGTGTAATGTGTTCCCTTGTTCAATACCCACAGGTGCTGTATGATTTGTTTAAATAATCACACCGAATGTAGGTATAAGGGCTTAAGTGAAACTCCGCTTTAACTCACATTAGCGCTCGTAGTGGTGGTTAAGTGAAACTCTGCTTTGACTCACATTAGCGCTCGTAGTGGCAGTAAACGGTAAACTGCTAATCTAGCCGACCAGATAACGATGATTAATAAAAGGATTGTAAGTTTTAGTAATAAATAAAGAATATATTCTCATATTTTATTTACCTAAAATTCGTAGCTCATATCCCTAGGAAGTTTTCAACGTTGAGTTGCTTGCCTGAAGGGCTAGAATGTGGATCATTTAACATGTAAGCCTACCGCTACATCCAGATCTCTCGGTTACGTTGCGGTCATCCTCTCTCGTGCTCGTAACTCACATGCCTCACAAATGATGATGCAGGCTGTCACGTCATAAATTAATGTTCTGCAGTATTCTGTGTGACGTCATATGCGGTGAGCTCATTGATTAGACCATATGGAGAGTATATTTAAAACGTACCCGCCTCAAATACAGCACGTGCGAGGGATAAGCCTGTAATTAGAAACGATGAAATGTTCTATGTAACAGCAGAGGAAATCAGCAGCACGTGGTACAGCACTGAATTCCTAGAGATTGTAGAATTATTATACCTATTTGATAAAATAATTTTATATTCGAAATACCAGAAAATGACAAGGAATAGAACGTAATGTTACTCTTTCTACGTCTCTTCTCCTAATGCTTTGTCCAGGATCCTCAATGTAGCCAGTCCTTTCCCTTCCCTCATACAGTATATGTGATAACATTAGTATCACCATTACTTCATTCCTGTGAAATAACTCTCAATCCCACTGTTTGCTAGTGGTTTAATGTCTAACCATTTCAGACATGTTTTTGTGATAGTGGAGCAGGAAAGGGCTAGTAGCCGTGCAGTTAATTAAGGTACAGCTCCGGCATTTGCCTGGTGTGAAATCAGGAAATCATGGAAAACCTACCATCTTCTGAATGCAAACTTACAGCTACGCAACCCGTTCAATTTAGCCAACTCGTCCGAAAAGAGGTTATGTTTGCAAGTGTGAGCTACTATTCGACGATGTGGATCAGTTCCTCCGCAATGTCAGAACTCCCGTACTCGGTGTTAGTAAAAGATTCTTAAGTATACCGAGGATTTAAAACGATAAAAATCAAGATCCGTAAGTCATGTGTTACGTGTCTCCAGAATATGACCACCACCAGCAGCACCCGTTAAGGATTAGCACAGACTACACGCTCTGCCCCAGTGTAGGATTAGTTGCCTACAGGATGTACGTCACGGGGTTTTGTGGACAACTGATAGTATTGTAGTACAGACTACATGCTCTGCGACAGTGTAAGATTAGTTGCCTACAGGATGTACGTCACGGGGTTTTGTGAACAAGAACTTATCGTATTGTAGTTGCTAAGAGAAAGTCTGTCCTACAAACAGTAAAGACAGGTGCGCATTAGCAAACTGCTTAATGCACCGTAATTGTTACTGAAATCACTTAATATGGAGGTCACGTCCATAATCATCACAGAACCAGCTGCGAGTGAGCAGATCCATACTGCTCGTGGTGAGTTCACCGTGAAAACATTTCCTCTTCCATATTGCCTTAGTTAACCGCCACTGCGTCGTATATCCTGGCGAATTCACGACGATCAACGCCCACGATAATTCTGGGGGCATGTATTATACAAAAGAATCAAATATGCTTTACTTTTGGATTTAAAATCCCATTATAAAAATATCGGCTTTAATCCAACAGACTTCGACCGAATCCTAGGTACATCTAGACTGATCAAAATCTAGTTGAACCTAGGATTCAGAAACGCAACATTAAGTTGATAAGTTCATAGAGGCAATTTTGGTGCCCACTCGCCATGTGGGAAATCCTTTACAGGTTTACAGTATACATGGCGGTCGGAAACAACGTGAAACGTGTATACATGTATGAAGGTTAGAAGGGTGGTCATACTGATAAATCATTTGAAAAAAAATATTCGATGTGTCATTTTATCAGCGCTTAACTTAGCCAATCAGATCACTGAACGGGTAAATTCAAACGGGCTTTGTAAGGAGCAATACTCCAGGGATAGCTTACATCAGCGCATCCGGGATAGAATGCGACGGTGGTTTAATGCATGTATCAACGCTAACGGAGGGCATTTTCAGCATTTCATGTAAATAAGAGTATCACATGATATGATGGTATGTTACCTTCCTAATGTTTCCCATTATTAATGAATTACACTATACAGAGTTGTAGAAAATGCGTTCTAACATGAAAATAAAGCGTTTCCGGACTCATGTACACATAACATGTTTCCTTCTTCTACGTGTAAGGAATGTGTCCTGAAAGTTTGGACACACCTTATTGTTACAACCTGTATACATGTCGAATTAAAGTTTTTCCTTTTTGTTTTCCTTCGTTCCAATCGACTTCCACTTTCGAATGAATGTTTATCTAGTTTTTATTTTTCTTGGTACTTGTCTAACGTCCCACTAACACATCGAAGGTTTTTGGCGACGTAGTAATAGGAAAGGTCTAGGATTGGAAAGGTAGCGGCCGTGACTTTAATTAAGGTACCGCGGAAAATCATCTTCAGGGCTGCCGTCGGGGAGATTCGAACCCATTATCTCCCGAATGCAAGCTCACAGCTGCGCGACCCTAACCGAACGGCCAACTCGTTCGGTACGAATGGAAATGTGAGCCAAGGGATCATTCGTGCAAAAATTTGACATGCAGTTTTCGAAAGATCTTGGCATTGCATGACCACTAGAAACAGATAAATTGGGTTACGCAGCGTAACTGAAATTTCTGAACACCTGGGTTCTTATTGTGTAGCATTTAGGCCACTATATAATTTGCCTCATTTCAATCTGGATGAAATTGCGAGCTGGAGTGTTGATTCCTAGTCTCATTTTAACTATCATGAACGTCTTTATCGTGGTCTGTTATTATTGAACGGTAGTCTTCATACATCCTTTGTATAACAGGAAGAATTATTAATTAAATCATTAAGTAGTAGGATGTTTTCAATAATTAATTAATCTTCAAAACCTTGTGATATAAGTACTAAAACATATTCAGTGGTTGAAATATGGAGACACCGGACGAGTTGGCTGTGCAGTTAGTGCCGCGCTGCTGTGAGTTTACATTCGGGAGATAGTGGTTTCGAACCCCATTGTCGGTAGTCCTGGAGATAGCTTTTCGTGGTTTCCCTTTCCAACACCGGGAAAATGCTGGGGCTGTACCTTAATTAAGGCAACGGCCGCTTCCTATCCACTTCTAGCCCTTTCCTACCCCATCGTCGCGTCGTCATAAGACCTATCTGTGTCGGTGCGACGTAAAGCCAATTGTAAAAAAAACAATGTGGTGGCGTACCTAAGGTAATGTTTATCACCCTTGGTAACACAGAAGTGTTCAAATCGATCACGGAGATTATCGGTGTTAATGGAACGTCAGTGACCTTGATAAACCCCTGAATAATTAATCGGCAAAGGAAAGTGTACCGAGCTAAGGTTCAATCGATTCTAATAAGACAAACGCACTGGAATATATGCAACCCACATACACGGACGTGTTCAGTGTTGCCAACAAGATAGATGAATTTAGAAGCTTAAACCATGTTGGGAATATAGCATTGTTTCCTCTCTTTTATAAAGTTGTCAGTTTTCTTACTGTAATTTGTTAATCCTACCAGGGCATGAAATAAATTCAAAATTTTTCTATGGGGACGGCCAGGATGTAAGATTCATTTTCTTAGCGAGATTTTGCGACCGGATGCCCGTCGTGACATCTATCTCATTAGAGGAGTTAATGAGATGAAATGAATGACGTGATATATGATGAAATGAAATGGCGTATGGCTTTTAGTGTGGGGAGTGCCCGAGGACATGTTCGGCACGCCAGGTGCAGGTCTTTCGACTTGACGTCCGTAGGCGACTTGCGCGTCGTGATGAGGATGAAAATGATGATGAAAACAACACATACACCCAGCCTCCGTGCCAGGGAAATTAACGAATGATGTTTGAAATTCCCGATCCTGCCGGGAATCGAACCCGGGACCCCTGTGACCAAACGCCAGTACGCTAACCATTTAGCCATGGAGCCGGACGTGATATATGTTAATAAGAAGGGATAGGGTGAAATTCGGTGCCGGCACATAGCCTACTCCAGTCTTAGGGTCAGCTCAAGACTTAACATCCCCCTCCGATGGACAAATCACCATCAACAGCGTCATATGCCCTCACTCTATATGAACACTGCGGAGAAGTTTGTAATTGAACACAGGCTTTTGGCACGCAATCTAGAGATTAGAAATTGTATATCACCACCCTGCCGACCAACATCCTGAACATGAAAACTTTTCGACCAACGAGCTCGAACCACCTAACCACGTGTGTCAGACTATATAAACTTGACGCCTTACCGATCATGGCCACGAGACGGGCTAAATAAATGAGATGTTAGAGCTTGTTTTATATTTCTCTTTATAAAGCAAAGTCATCTCTATATAGACCGTGAAGGCCCTGGGAGGGGTGGAGGTAAAGGCCTCCACCATCCGTAACCTCCGCACTTGGGAGGGGGGTAGAGTTGTTAGCTCTACGCCCGGCCGCCTTTGACCCTAGGAATTTATCTGGTACTCCTTTCCTGGTGTAGGCTGTGTGAATCTCAGGGCCATATGCACCTCCGAAAGTGGAAATCTCGTCTCTTAAATTTTGAACTTTCTTATGGGGAATCGAACCCACGTCCTTCCGGGTTAACCGAGCACGCTTTTACCGCCTCGGCGAGGCAGCCCCCTTTGATAGAATTATTATTATTGTTACCGTGGTTTGGTGGATTAGCAGAGGTGAAAGAAGGTGCCGGGGTGAACAGGTCTCAGGCTACGAAATTAAAGTTAATTTAAAATTTAACAAGGTTATATTTTCTTTTCAAAATTCAGAAATAACAAGAATGGCAGGTACAGAGTAGCAAGGCAACAAAAGTACAATTACAGTATTTACAGGATTTGGGCTTCGAGCCCCGAACTCACAATTCTTGGGCGACTAGCCCAACTTTACCCCAAAACAAGATTTAACAGAGGGGCAGAAAACCCCATTCATGCCCAGGAGCACTTGCTCTAAATTACACAGAAAAGCCTCATCGAGGCATACACACACAATTTTCAAAAAGAGCCACTCGCTCTCAACTTTAAGCCTGTCAAAGGCCACACCAAACTCCACCTTCAAGTTGTCCTCTAAGGACATAGACACGGGGGTAAAATACCCAACCTACTGGGGTCTATTAAGTGAGAAAAAGGTTAATTACATGACCTCCAAAATAACAATTTGAGAGGAGGCGATCTGCACTCCTAATACCTTTTGTTTAAAACCTAATCTGGCTCTAGGCCGCTAATGCAAGGGCTAATCCCATACTAAAGAGGTGACTTTAGAAGGAAACAAATTACATTACGTTAAGGAAGAATCGGTTATGAAAAATAAGTTCACCTCAAAACAATATGAGTGGGAGCTCGAGAGGGTTAAGCACTCTCTATCCCAATATGTAGCTTTACAAGAGAATAGATGCTAAGAGTCTTTACATTTTAGGGAAAGTTACATGGTGGAAACGCTTCGGACCCGCCCCGAGAGTTAAACTGCTGAGCTAGCAAGAAAAGAAGTTATTAAACGGCCATTACCTGGTTGTTGAACTGCTGCCCGAAGAAAGAGGCGCTTCCCGCCCCCTGCTACGTACTTTACACTTTGAAAGTTGGTACTGAAGTGGCGCAGAGACCCGAAAATCAGCAGTTTATATACTCTCGCGGAAAGTTCGAGGCGTTTTAGGAATGAGAACACCCGCCCACAAAAACTTTATTGGCTAGGGTTAAGCAAGATATTCAAGTTAGAGAAGATACACCTGATTGGTTATAAATTAATTAAAGAAATTCGGGATTGGCTAAATTCAAAACAAGGGGAAAGAAAGGGTTATACAGCCAACTTAAACAATAACAGAAAGAAATTTAACAAGGAACAACTTTTGAAATAAAAATTTCTCCAAAAAACAGTTCTTTCACTTCGCACTAGGGTGCACCATAGTAGTTCTTCAGTAGTGTCCTCTAGAAGAGAAAGTTCACACTTCTTACTACAGTTAAAACAAAAATACATCGAAAACGACCCAGTTCTGAAACTCCAAAATTTCCAAGTAGTGACATCTTCTGAGAAACTTGAAAATTAATACAGTAGATAAAGTTCAGACTTTCACCAGTAGGGGAGTTTCAACTGGCGCAAGGTTTGAATTAGCGACGTGGAGGTGTACCGCCCGGTACAATTATTATTATTATTATTATTATTATTATTATTATTATTATTATTATTATTATTTTTATTATTATTTTAATACTACATGGGTTCATTATTCTGCTGAGTCAAATACTATCTGATCAAAAACATCCCGACCGAACCCCCTTCACATAGACTAGAGCCAAGATTTCACTGCGGCTGCCACTGATGCTGTTAAGGACTGTTGGGGGTCCACTACCTCCAGAATATGTAGAGAAGGTATCTTAGTGACGTCGAAGGTAGAATGGTTGTTCGTTACCACGTCAGTAAGCAGTCATTCAGGTTAATTTACGCTCATTTCAAGTTGCTCAAAATCGGCTCCCTGGACATGAACCCCCTGTTAGTGGGGACGGTAAAATAGCACCCACGGTATACCCAGGAGCTCTCAACTTGGGAGCGTTAGTTGGCGACCACAGGGACCTTATCTGAATCCTGGCATTTCATCCACTTACTTGTGCCAGGCTCCTCACTTTCATCTATCCTATCCGACCTTCCTTGGTCAACTCTTCTTCTTTTCCGACCTCGATGCTATTAGGTCACGAGGTCTAGAGAGTACTTCATTTTCACGCCTTTCGTTGAACTTGTCCATCTTTGGCCGATACCTTCATTTTTTTGAAGTGTCGAACCCGTTTCATTTTTTCGCGCTGATTAGTGTTACATAGAGGATGGTTGCCTAGTTGTACTTCATCCTAAAACAATAATCACCACCACCACTCTTGAAGTAATGGTGAAGTGGAAACGGAAAGATATAACCACAACAAACAAGAACAGCCTGATAAGCTACGTGTGATAGAGACCGTCGAGCATTAAAGAAGCTGGTACAGGAAAATCGCATGACAATGATTTATAACATCGCTGATTCATTCCTTAGTGTCACTAATTGTGTGGCAAACACCATGATCGTTGATCGGGATACACAACGACAGGGCTTCACAGCTCGGACCTGCCTCAAAACTAAAGAAAACGCTGAACACCGCGTTCGGTGTACTAAAGAGCGCCATGGAAGATTGCAGATGAGTAATTTGGAAGGTATTCTTACGTCGCACTAATCCAGATAGGTCTTATGGCGACCCTGGGATACGAAACGGCGAGGAAGCGGCCGTGGCATTGATTACGGTACAGCCCCAGTATTTTCCCCAGCAGACGCTGGGGTTCAAAACCACTCATCTCTCGAATGCAGAGCTTTACTCCATAGCCGAAGCGCGTTAACACTCGCGGCCATTCACCTCGTTATCTTCATCAATAAATGAATATGGATAAAATTCATAGCGTCACTCCAGAACTTACAATATAAAAGTTTACATAAACGAAAAATTCCTCTGATCAATCCACGTCAAAATAAAAATGGGTTAGAATTCATTTACATCGAAATTAGTAAACCTGATCACAAATTTCAGACGAGGTCTTTAATTGATCCAGTTCTTTTCTGGCCAGTATATTCTGTAACGTGTATTTTAATTAATATTGGATGAAAATTAGTAAGGTTCCGTATAATAAAGTGATTGTCACATCATATTTTTAGACTTTGTCGAATAACTGAAAACTGCTACGAATGCATGTATTCTTGTTTTATATTTGATTAAAATACAATTGGAAGCTCACTTTAAAATTCATGTTTTGGTATGTTTGATCACCTTCAGTGAAAAATAAGTGCCCTTTACTTCGTACAAGATATATTGCGAGAGGATCCTCTCTAGATATAATTTGATCGTCGTAACATCTGACCGAGCTCGATAGCTGCAGTCGCTTAAGTGCGGCCAGTATCCAGTATTCGGGAGATAGTAGGTTCGAACCCCACTGACGGCAGTCCTGAAAATGGTTTTCCGTGGTTTCCCATATTCACACCAGGAAAATGCTGGGACTGTACGTTAATTAAGGCCACGGCCGCTTCCCTCCCACTCCTAGCCATTTCCTATGCCATCGTCGCCGTAAGACCTATCTATCTGTGTCGGTGCGACGTAAAGCCAATAGTAAAAAAAACGTAACATCTGACTCAAAACTCTTTGGCTTCCATGAAGCACTGTGTAGTATTTCCGGTGCTGCTTTACGGTGTCTAAGAAAGGAAGTGAAGGCTTCGTCAAAGAACCGCGTGCAGGTCTTTGAAATATGCGACGGAGACGATTACCCCGGATGTACATCATCCGACAGTAACTTGACAACCACTATACGCCAACCCTGGTATGGAAAAGGCAAAGACATCAGAATGAAATGAAGAAGAAACAGTAGAAGAAGACACGAAACACGATTCAGAAAAAACAATGTCTTCAATGCTTCGATATCAGAACTACCTAACTACCGAAAAAAAATACTTTAAAGCCTAGAGGTATAACAAGTGGAGGCCGATGTTAATGATCTAAAAAAAATCTGATAATCATCAATGAAATGCCCTTAATATTTTTGGAAAATTGCTATAAATATAAGTTTAAAAATGGCTAAAATATTTGACCAAACATACTTCCTATAATTGTGTAAACAATGGCTATACAAGTAACATGTCCCTGTACTATTTATTGCACAGCTCTGATTTTTACATAAATAATTATCTTGTAATTTACATGTAAATGAATATAATGATTTTCTGAACGTAGTGCTAGCTAGCACTTTGCCCCCGAAGAACCTAGAAACACTTGTTCTGCGTATTCATTAACAGCTTTCAGTTTTGTTTCGTTTTCTTTTTCCGTTTATTGTGCTGCTGCTATCCTCACTCACTTTAACACTGTACTATACAAAAAATAAAAAGACTCCCATCTGTCGTGTACACGTATTTTTTTCAAATTTATTCATTGGCTGAATTAAAAATACACTTTGTGATGGGTTTCTCATTTGGAAATTTTCTTGCACAGAACTAGTTGGCGGGATAATGAAGCGGAAAGTTATATAACTGTTGTTTTCAGTCTCTTCTCGTTTGCATTTGTTCTTGGCCTTGAGGTACGCGGGAGTGAATGACTGGCTGTAGGGACGGGGACGAAGGCTGCTGTTTTCCTTGTGCTTGAGACACGTTAGGAAACACTTTGTCTCAATTATCAGAGTTCTGTATTGTGTTTCTTCACATATCTTGGAAACACATGACTCACATGTATAAATCCTTTCCTTACACGTTCTTAGTCACCAGCAACCAGGGGTCAGTTTGTTTGGTCATGAAAGATTTTTAGCAAACTTGACCCTATGTACAGTAAGAAAAATGTATACTTTTTTAATGTTGTCACTTGTTGACTTTTATCCGTCTGATAATAAATAATAAAAAATGATCCAGAATTCTTCTAAGTTAAAATAATGTCTGATCATCCCAAATCGGCAAAAAATGCAAAACAATGCACAATTAAAACGTGTTATTATCATTTGCTATATCGCAGGATGAATTTCTATACTACTCAACAACGACCTAATGCAAAGGGGAAAGAGATGACACTTCCACAACATCCACCACCTAATAAAAACTAAATGTGAAAGTATTCTAATGTGTACATTGTTTATGTGTAAGTTGTTTTTATTCTTTTGCTAATGGTTTAAAATCTAACTAACACTTCGCCGACGTAAGGATTGGAACGGGATAGGATTGGAAAGGTGTGTATGGTGTGAAAGTGAGAAACCACGTAACACTTTTTTCAGGGCTGCTGTGGGGGGATTCGAACCCACCATCCACCGAATGCAAGCTGAGAGCTACGCTAACCGTTAGGTTCATGTATAAAAGTAATAATCATTCAATTATGTATGCAAGTTCGTGATTCGAATGCACCTTCACTTCCTGAAACACTCTCCACCACAACTCAAAATAATTTCTATGAAAATCCTCTTTGACCCACTTCCACACAGCTGTCCGCGCGTGGCATTCCACTCTCGCAATCGATCTGACAAAATGTGTGTCTAGTTCATTTGCTGTGAGGAGCTGTTTACATATCTGTTAGCGCATCGACATTAAATGATAAATGATACATGATACTACGGTTGTCTCTTTTTCATTACAGTCTATCTAACGATAATCTTAAACGATACTACATGTATGTTGATGTGTGTTTTCACAGCCTTGTATCTGTTGAGTTATAACCGTATAAAACATAATAATGAACTGCTGGAAAAAATGACGTTTACGAAGACCTTCATGAGGAATCACGACTGGATATCGAAAGATTTGAATTGAACGCCATTGTTATTATATCGATAACAATGTATCATCATTCTCCACCAGGTTCACCACTACGTGTTACCGATGAAATTGGCGCTCTCGGTTAGTTTTTCTGTCTTTAGGTTCATTGGTTCGACCTCGGCTGAGGTCGGTAACATTTGAGAATGTTTTACCGTTTGTACTCATCTGTCGCAAATCCTCTGAATCATATTATTTTATTCTTAGAATTGCGCGCGTTAATGGCAGTATGTAAACTTCTAGAAACCCTTACCTATCATCTAACTGAAGGGATCATCATTTCTATCATCCATACCAACTGAATGGACGATAGTCTACCATCTATACCACTTGAAGTGATTATCGTGTCTATTATTCCTACCAATTGAAGGGGCGATAAATTCTATCATCTATACCACTTGAAGTGATTATCATGTCTATTATTCATACCAATTGAAGGAATGATAAAGTCTATCGTCTATACCACTTCAACTGATGGTCATATCTATTATCCGTACCAACTGAAGAGACGATAAAGTCTACCATTTATACTTGAAGTGATTATCATGTCCATTATTCATATCAATTGAACGACGATCAAGTCTACCATCTATAAAAGTTGAAGTGATTATCTTGTATATTATTCATACGATCAAGTCTATCATCTATACAAGTTGAAGTGATTATCATGTCCATTATTCATACCAATTGAACGACGATCAAGTCTATCATCTATACAAGTTGAAGTGATTATCTTGTCTATTATTCATACGATCAAGTCTATCATCTATACAAGTAGAAGTGATTATCATGTCCATTATTCATATCAATTGAACGACGATCAAGTCTATCATCTATACAAGTTGAAGTGATTATCTTGTCTATTATTCATGCCAATTGAAGGGACAATCAAGTCTATCACCTATACAAGTTGAAGTGATCATGTTGTCTATTATTCATACGATCAAGTCTATCATCTATACAAGTTGAAGTGATTATCTTGTTTATTATTCATGCTAATTGAAGGGACGATCAAGTCTATCACCTATACAAGTTGAAGTGATCATCTTGTCTATTATTCATACGATCAAGTCTATCGTCTATACCACTTCAACTGATGGTCATATCTATTATCCGTACCAACTGAAGAGGCGATAAAGTCTACCATTTATACCACTTGAAGTGATTATCATGTCCATTATTCATATCAATTGAACGACGATCAAGTCTATCATCTGCACAAGTTGAAGTGATTATCTTGTCTATTTTTCATGCCAATTGAAGGGACAATCAAGTCTATCACCTATACAAGTTGAAGTGATCATCTTGTCTATTATTCATACGATCAAGTCTATCACCTACACAAGTTGAAGTGATTATCTTGTCTATTATTCATGCCAATTGAAGGGACGATCAAGTCCATCATCTATACCAGTTGATAGGATTATCATATCTATCATCTATACGAATACCAAACCTATAATGTATACCAGTTGACGGGACGATCAAATCTGTCATATACAGGGTGAATCTAAACATTTGTAGCAAACGTCGGGGGTGTGATTCCTGGGATCAAAACAAGAGACAACATTCTTGCGATAATACGTTGGTATTGACGTGCAGGCGTTTCACGTGATCACAACCTTACTAATGTTTTTGTCGTTCACCGTCAGTTTTGTTCACTGACGCGCTCACAGTTGGAAGAGATGGCATCATAAAATTGCATAACATATGCACGTAGGCAGCTGAAAAATCCCATCATCGACAGTGCTTTGGACGTAATGTGTAGTGTGGTACTATCCATTATAAACTTACCGATCCATATATGCTACCCAAGGACTGAATGGATGAGCGTATCTGAGCTTCCTGGGGGACACACTGCCTGCACTACTAGAACATGTTCTCCCAGAAGTTCGCCGTGCAATGTACTGTAGTTCATGTATGGGCTCCAACGCACTTCATCTTGCCTCTACTGCATGTTTTGGACAACACATTCTCACGACGGTGGATCGGGCATCGATGTCGAATGCCTTGGCCTGTCCGGTCTCCTAACCTCAATCCACTGAACATTTTTCCTGTGTGGGGGAGGGGAAACATGAAAAGTGGTGTTTACGCTACTCCAGGTAACGACATCAACGACCTGGTACAGTGTATCAGAAACGTCTGCGTAACTGTTTGCCAGTCCTTGTTGAGGCTGATCATGGCGGACACTTCGAGCATCTCCTGTGATATGGCCAATGTTTTGATCCCAGAAATCACCGCCCCACCGCCACATTTGTTACACTTTTTAGATACATACTGTATACTGTTAAAGGGGCGATAAACATGTATTATTATTATTATTCTTATTATTAATAATGTGTTGTAGCTATTTAAGCCTTTTCAATCGTAAAAGTACCAGCAATTTGGTGCGCAACTAGTAGCAGACCCTTACATCATTAGTGGTACAATCCTCACAGAGTGTAAGAGAGGGATCGCCATTTGAATTGCCAAACATTTCCAAGATGCTGTGGGCTAGTGTCTCGTCGAGTAACCACTGGAGGCCTCCTTTGTAAGACAATGCAGTGACTGTGCACCAGGGAGTCACGTACAGCAATACAAAAAATAATTATACGTTTACAGCCATTCCAGTCCACAATAAACAACTGCCACACAATTTAGAAGTCTGCTGTGTAGCCCAGCATTCTTGTCTTCTCCCTCTGGCGGCCTGTTTCCTTTCCGCTGTCCACCCGCTGTTCTACTTTTCTTCTTCACAAATTATCTTGAAGTGCATTGACCATCCTAATCTCCTAACCTTAATCCACTGGAAATGTTTATTATTACGGTATTATTATTATTTTTATTGTTATTATTATTACATACATCACATTTATTATCATTATAGACCGTTATGCCTTTCAGCGTTCAGTCTGCAAGCCTCTGTGAATTTACTAAACGTCGCCACAATCCTCTATTTGCAACTAGTGCTGCGGCCTCATTTAGTTCTATACATCTTATCTTTAAATCATTAGAAACTGACTCTAATCATCGTCGTTCTGGGCCTCGCTCTACTTCTCTTACCCTCCATAACAGAGTCCATTATTCTCCTAGGTAATCTATCCTCCTCCATTCGCCTAATATGACCCCACCACCGAAGCCGGTTTATGCCTACAGCTTCAACCATCGAGTTCATTCCCAGATTAGCCTTTATCTCCTCATTCCGAGTACCCTCGTACCATTGTTCCCACCTGTTTATACCAGCAATCATTCTCGCTACTTTCATGTCTGTTACATCTAACTTATGAATATGAAATCCTGAGTCCACCCAGCTTTCGCTCCCGTAAAGCGAAGTTGGTCTCAAAACAGACCGATGTAAATATAGTTTCACCGAGCTCGATAGCTGCAGTCGCTTAAGTGCGGCCAGTATCCAGTATTCGGGAGATAGTGGGTTCGAACCCCACTGTCGGCAGCCCTGAAGATGGTTTTCCGTGGTTTCCCATTTTCACACCAGACAAGTGGTGGGGATGCACCTTAACTAATGTCACGGACGCTTCCTTCCAATTCTTAGGCTTTTCCTGTCCCATCGTCGCCATAAGACATATCTGTGTCGGTACGACGTAAAACAAAATAGCAAAAAGAAAAGATAATTTCGACTGGGAGCTGACTACCTTCTTAGAGAATACTGTTGATCGCAACTGCGAGCTCACTGCATTAGCTTTACTACACCTTGATTCAATCCCACTTACTATATTACGATGCTGGGAAAACACACAATCTAAATACTTAAAATTATCTACCCGTTCAAGCTTAACATTTAGTTCTGTTGAATTTCTTACCTACTGAAGAAATTACTTATTATTATTATTATTATTATTATTATTATTATTATTATTATTGTACAACACTATGTGCTTGTTAGTGCTCTTGATTTTACTTTTAAGAGAAATTATTCCTCCTTGTTAGTCTGAGAACCTTCTAATTTACTGTTGAAGTGTAAATATATCTGACAGTCTCACTGCCGAGGAAAACTGCCATGCATCGTGGTATTAAGAACTACTGTTTTCAAACAATTTGCTTTAATAATAAATAATAATAATAATCGTATGGCCTCAGCTACCGTGTGCAGACATTTCAAGTTGACGCCATCTGGCTGTCTGCTCGTCAATTTCGGCGTTCCGCTTTACTCTAGGTCCATTAGATGGCAGACCGAGTAAACCGAAACTCTCTTGGGCTTCTATGGCTGAGATTTAATTTTTTCGGGTAAACACCAAATGTGTCACCAGAGATCTTTTACATCCCGACATCGTACGACATGGAGTAACGAATGGACTTGTTTCCGCCCTTCAAAAATCCGACTACCTCTGCCAGGTTTGAACCCGCTACCTTGGGATCCGGAGGCCGACACTCTACCACTGATCCACAGAGGCTTTTACTTACACCGACACAGTTAAGTCTTATGGTGATGGGATAAGAAATGGCTAGGAGTGGGGAGGAAATGGCCGTAGCCTTAATTAAAGCACAGCCCCAGAATTTGCCTGGTGTGAAAATGGAAAACCATCTTCAGGGCTGTCGACAATGGGAATCGAACCGACTATCTCCCGGATGCAAGCTCACAGCCGCGCACCCCTAACCGCACGGCCAACTTGCCCGGTATGATTAAATTATTGTAACTGAAAATACTTTCAAGGTGATGAACAATGACACCCATACTGTCGGCAGTCATGAATGCTCAGCTGAACAAGAACACTTATATTTGTATGTAATCATCAACGCTTAGTTGATTTAAACTTTTTTGTTTCTTAATGCTCCGCATTACTGAACGCACTTTAATTGATTATTACATACAGTTTATTCGCATATGTGAACACGAATCTTCCGATGAAAGCCTGTTGTTTCTCATTATTTTTCCTTTTTTTTCTACGGGTATAACTGACATCTGTATTGTGAACCAGGCTTCAAATATTAATAACATGTCCATCTTCAAACAGGCGAAGGTTGTAATTATAAATATGATTAAAATAAATTCAATTAACATATTAATCGATTTAGTTCGACAATTTTCTGACCATGTTTTAATAATTATTATTAGGGAAGTCTTGCTCGTGAACAGGCGAGATTTTCTTCTGAAGATGCGGAGCAAATTTCTAAGCGAAACGTAAAATATTTCACTTAGTTTTCTGACACGACAATAACCCAAAATCTTAATATCATGTTTATTATTATTATTATTATTATTATTATTATTATTATTATTATTATTATTATTATTATTATTATTATTATTATTATTAGGGTGTGGATGTTTATGCAGTAACAGGGTAGAATGCAAACTTACTGAAGCGAGTAACAAGTAGAGTCTACCTGCACGACAGTACTGTTATGAGGTTTGCATAAACATTAGGGGTTGTAATGGGCTGAACCCCCTAATGTTCATGTAAACCGAATAAAATTACCGTCGTACAGGTAGACTCTACTTGTTACTCGCTTCAGTAAGTTTGTATTCTACCCTATTACTGTATAAACATCCGGGCACTAATTATTATCATCATTAAGGGTTCCCTAAAAAAACAGTAGCTTTTCATCTATTCAGATAAACCATAACCTAAGTAAGTGGATTTTTAAAGTCTTATTCATATTTGATTTCTAATTAAGTTTAAACACTCGCCTTCTATTCTAAACTATCACGAGGTATTATATACTTTGTTAAGTAATTTAAGTAAACTGTAATGTTTATAATATTATTACGGAACTTCCCAAAGAGTAATCCTAATATTGTACCGAATTAAACATTAACAAAATCCTGTTTTAATTCAACATTAAGATGCGGGTGCTTCATACCTTGCCCAATAATCCAACTGATATTACTGTATACTAAGCCAACGTACACTGTATACCACTCGGGGCTGAGGGTGAAGATAGGATTTCCCCACTGCCTACACTCAGATAATGGCCCTGTTATTGTTCCCGTCCTGCCTAACGACCTTGCTCATGTGTTATTGATCCCGTGACCTCTTGAATATCTCCGGCCTTCCGACATAAAAACGAAGCTATAAAATCTGATACAAACTTGTACATCATGGTTAACTGAACAATAAAACTTTTGGAACAAAATAATAAAAAGACTCCCACTTCTTAGGATAGGGGAACGGTATGAATACAAATTACATCATTAAGTGTATAATTTTGGACTTTGCTCCTGGTAAACGATATGGGGAATTATAATGATACTCCGTAATACCATCATTCTTGTGGTTGTTAGGTGGGTTGTCCCAAGGGGCTTCCTTTTTTAAGTGGAACTGAAACGGAAGTAGGCTGACCCATTCATCCTACCATTAAGATCTCTACTCAGACAACTACAAGTTTATACTAAGAGGAGACCTACTGAAATTTTGCGTCAAACCTCCCCAAACAAAATGGGATTTTCATACTAGTGGACACTCCAAAATTTTCAGCACGTGATTGCACCTTTTCCTTGGAATATGCGGCCATATCTGTGTGTCCTAAGGGGACATTTGGATCACACAGCACGTCTCTTTAACGGGTTGAGTTTTGATTTTACTGAATAACTTCTTCTAGAAATCAAAATGCTACAAAAACATTTCAAGATGATTCGCACAAACCTTCGTGTAAAGTTGCAAATGTAAGTGGTTGTTTGAACTATCCCATTCTTAAACGGTTGAAAACTTTGAAAAAATAGCCTGAGTCAAAGTATGGAAATATCAGCTGTTTATAACATATTAACAAAACTGTAGTTTAAGTTAATAACATATATACTACAAGTTATTCCTTACACCTTCCTAAGCTTAACAACAAAGTTAAAAACCAGAAAATAAAAGCAAAAATTGGTTCCTATCATTTTGAAAGAATATATTTCAAAGGCATAATTCTAAAACTAAATGCACAATTTAAACCAAATTTTGAATTTTCATTCACTTATTCTATGTTAAATACTTCACTAAATCTGGCTTAAATCAAGCTACAATTAGTTATTATAAAATATCAGTAAGGTCCTTCCTTGATGGCATGCATCCACGTCTAGTATAATTTAGACAAAGTGAGTGGTTCAGGTCATAGAACACTGGTTTTCTGTGCACAAGATCGCGCTTTCAGTACCAGCTCAGTCCGATAGTAATTTAAAGGGTCCAGTTTATTTACTGGCACATAAATGAACTTCAGTGGGATAAAATTACGACACCCCGAAAACCGTTAAACTAGTTAATCGGACGTAAAATCACTAGCATTATTTTATATTCGTTGCTTGACTACTTTTAATATGTGGATGATATCAATCCAGTGTTTATAACGAAGACAAGAAAGGAATTCTTCAAAATCCTCAAAAGAATAGACAGACAAATTAGCCTTAGTGGCGTCAGAAAAAGAGAAATAGAAATACCCCAAAAAGGAGATATCCTGAAATGCATTTTCTACATGAAGGATTTATACTGGATGTAATGATTCAGAAATTTCAGACGAAAAGGTCACGACACATTTGTTCGAGGTCTCATAATGAAATAATCACTTACGAAAGGAGGTTTCTTTCTGAATGAACCACAATGGTAGTGATTGGTTATTTAGAAATTCTGAACAATAAAGAGAAATTGGTCTCATTGAACTCATAACAAGAAGAATGGAATTAGCTTACAAAAGGAGACATGCTAACATTCTATTTTTACGCGAAGGATGCCCATTCTATATGACTGCCGATGGATTTAATTCCAATACCTCGATTTTCACTGGACCAATAGGAACGAAGAGTTAGGGTACGAATTCATGCTGCAATTTTCTTTAAAAAAGTATTTTCTAATCCAATATCGAGATAAACTCATGTGAAAATTGAAGGATATTATAGATTAGTGTATTTTACACATAAGGAGCAACACATTGTGCCTATTTAGTCAAACATCACATTCCAAAGGGTTGTTTTGAAGATTGGTATCGCGGACTTCGACAAGTTTACAAAGTTACTTCCCTGCAAATCTTAGGTGTCTTACATTTTTCAGGGCCATAGATTTTGGGTATGGAGTTGAAGATGAATATTTCAGAACTGGTGATATAAATACCAGGTGGCCCACCAGCTCCGTACTTTCCATTTATGACAAACCCGCATGCACTAGTGATGAATGGGATGCCTAACACGTGATTTTCACAGGGGTACTACTGCTTGCAGGTTAGTTGAATCAGAATATGGAGAGATAACAACCGCACGGCCATTCGTTGCATGATCCTCAGAGCTAGCCGTCAAATGCGGCCAATTGCGTTTGTAAGCCTCTGTTTTCGAGCGCTTAGTATTAGGCTAGTATTTGGCACAATAGCAATACAGTTGCTGTAAACATATCGGCAGTGGTTATTGTGTTCAGCAACGACGAATACATAGACATAATTTTAATCTATGGAGAATCTGGTCGGAATGCAGCCGAAGCTCGCAGACGGTATGCGCAGGAATTTCCAAATAGCCAAATAGATTTGCAATTAAGAGCTAAGGAATCGTTCAAGGCACATACAACACCTAAGCAAGCTGTTGGTACAGTAGAATGTCTGTATATGTATAGATTAATGAGTTGTATATATATAACCTTTTATTTAGAAAACTGACCCTCAACGGGTTTGCCATAAGACACAGTATTGTACACTTTTTATACTGTATTTTTCAATTCAATTTATGTTTTTCATCTTTGATGTGTTTATAATTGCACCCTGTTACAGGACGTATGTAGAAAAATTACTGTAATTTGTTTCACTTTCGAAATTCAGCACAATGTAGCGCTCCTTGTAGCGACTAGGCAACCCATTCATCATTAGTGCATACGGGATACGGGTTACCTATAACTATAAAGTACAGCGCTGGAGAGATATCTAGTATATACACTGAAGAAAATGGAAATTGCAACACCCAGAAGGAGTAATGCTACATTGCTGCAGTTAAACATGCAGGACGAGTGTTCGGTTGTGATTCGATGATTATACTTTCAGGTACGTTTGCACGTTTGGACAACAATCAATACAGGATGTGTCCACCACGAGCTTCAATAAATTGATGAATTCGTCGAGGCATGGAGTCAATGAGGCCCTGGATCGCTTCCTGAGGAACTTTGGCCCATGCTTGCTGCACTGCACGGGTCAGTTGTTCCAGAGATGTGGGTGGCTGAGGACGGCTGTCCAGTTGTCGACCCATCATGTCCCACACATGCTCAATAGGAATGAGGTCCGGGGATCTGGCGGGCCATTCTAAGGTTGTGATGTCGTGCATAGCTTCTCTGGAGATGCGTGCAGTGTGAACCTGGGCATTTTCCTGCTAAGCATGAACATGAAGAAATCCCCTTGCTCCTGATGGCAATCTACGATGAAGGGCTCGTTCCAACTCTCAACATATCTTCTCCAGACTCTAATATTCCTGTTGTATGGCTGCAAGCTCATAGTGACATCAGAGAAGAAATTTATTTTCTCCCTCAGAGAGGGGAGAATAGTAGCTTCCACTGTTCTTGATGCTATGGGCTATGAGTTATTAATAATAAACAAGTAAAATTAAAAATCAATTTACTTGGAACTAGTTTCGACGCTGGTGAGCGTCGACAATGTTACAGGTGTCAAAAAAGCTCTTCCTTCGGTTTTGTTCGAGCACAAAATTTATCTTCCTTAGCTCTTATTTTCCTTTTTCTTTGCAATTATACCAGTAATGTCTGGAACAAGGGATCGGCCAACAGCAATTCTGAGAGCGTTCTTTAAATTAAAATCAGAAATAATCTCTTGCAGTCCAGTTTTCGTACAAGTCAAAACAGACGAATAGCTTTCAGATATGCATGTGGAACTAAACATACAGATAATCTTAGCTGCTTCTCGGTGCAGCTTAGGAAAATCTACCTTCGGCAAATTATCGTAGAATTCGAGCAAATCCTTTGTATTGAAACAATAGATCATGTTGATCATCACGAAATTATTGTCCCACAGATTAAAGCATTTGGCTTTATCGTCACGACTGAGGAAAATATACGGAAGTTCCTAGTTCGGTTGAAATGGATTTTCGGAAGTCTTTGATTTCTTCGAAACAGGTTGCTCCATTATTACGTTGTTGTCTTGCGCTTATCTATTTCACTGATAAAAAACCCGTCTATCACCGCACGCTTCGTCGCTCACAGCACACTACACCATCCGAGTCAAGCCGAGTTGAGCCGAGTCGGACCGATGCACAGTGCACGGAGCCTCTGCGTCTCGGTTTGCATGTGAGATCTTGGGCGTTTGCGGGGCCCTGGTCTATAGTAAGTGGTACTCTCTATCGTCACCAGATGGCTCACTGTTAGCGTTCCAGGTGGGAGATAACGACACCTAGTTTTCTTGACACGCCATGAGCCCAAAAGCTTATTATCATATCACCATATGTCTCAGACATTAGCCTACAGTGCATATTGAAATATGTTTGACGCACCGTGACATATACCGTGTAAAATCGTAATATACAAAATCATTTTTGAGTACTGTGTAATAGTGTTGTGCCGACCCCAAGTTTTGAGCTCAGGACTGTCAACCACTCCGAGGATCGACCTACGATTAGGATGTAGGACGGATAATAGCACTGAGTTCTATGCAGCCGATCAGGAATGTATTAGTGGTTGTAGGTGTTTAAGAAATGTAAACGAATTAATAAGTTAATAGCTTAAAGAAGGGAATATAGGATAGACACTGGAATTGAGTAAGAATATTCTGTAGTAGAGATTTAAAAATTCCAAGAATCCTAATTCCCTGTGTGGTCAACATAGTGTCGAGTCACGTACGTCCTGTGTACTCAACAGAGTAAATACGACAGAGATCAAGCCAGTAAGTAACCATCTGTGACGTATCGGAAGGAAATGGCATTCTAACCACCGGATTGGTTGTCCCGCTGTAAGACAGAAGTTTCCATCTCATAGAAACTTGAAGAAAATACTAAAATCCCGGGTGTGGAAGGCGAGAGGGTTACTTAAGCATGAGACAAGTAACTAGAGGGACTGTCCTGCTATAATAGCCAGAGTAGTTGCCAGACGAATCCCTGTCAGCCTGAGGAGGGATTGTGTAACTCCAATAATAATAATAATAATAATAATAATAATAATAATAATAATAATAATAATAATAATAATAATAATAATAATAATAATAATAATAATAATAATTAAAAATCTGTCGTATTGGAGTAGAGACTTATGACTTAGCGTACTGAAAAATGGACTCTTCATTGACCGGGCTATTATCCAACCACATATTTTCTACCGTATACAATGCCCGTAGATGGTTCATCAAAGAATAAATCAACATAGAGAAGAATCGTCTTCTTCAGTCTTCCTGATCCAGTTCTCCAATCACAGAAGATATTCAGAAAAATTATCCTGAATTCCTATCCCTGTCACGACAATAGGAATGATCCCTCAGTATTCTCCACCACCTCCTCTGCTGCTGATGTCCCACCTTTGATGTCAGTGTTACAAAATTTATCACGGAAGATGAATGAAGTCTCCCCTTACCATCTACACCCAACATCATTTTCGAAAATTTAAAGTAGGTCCTACAGGAGCCTCATGGTTATCTATTATATGTGAACACACGTCTTTTTGAAAGAGTAAACATCATAGGGTTCGATGCGGACCTTTTTTTTTTTTTGTTTTGCTATTTGCTTCACGTCGCACCGACACAGCTAGGTCTTATGGCGACGATGGGAGAGGAAAGACCCAGGAATGGGAAGGAAGCGGCCGTAGCGTGAATTAAGGTACAACCCCAGCATTTTTCTGGTGTGAAAATGGGAAACCACGGGAAACCATCTTCAGGGCTGTCAACAGTGGGGTTCGAACCCACTATCTCCCGGATGCGAGCTCACAGCTGCGCGCTCCTAACCGCACGGCTACCTCGCCCGGTTCTATGCGGACTGAATCGTACAGTACGTATTAACATTATGTCAGAACTTGTCATTTCTTTAGCCCTAATTGTTTCGATAGCGCACTGAACGCAGAGGCCCTTGGACGAGAGTGGGCGGTATCTACCGTGTATAGGATACTGCGTGTTACTGTAGTGGAAGATAGTGTTGTGTGTGATGTGCGAGGTGCAGGGATGTTAGGGACAGTACAAACACCCAGTCCTCGGCCCAATGGAATTAACCATTTAAGGTTAAAATCTCCGATCCGGCCGCGAATCGAACCCGGTGCCCTCTCAACCGAAGAGCACTACGCTTACCATTCAGCAAAGGAGTCGGGCAGAAAACAGTTATGAAACTATTTAGAGGGACGTAAATCCAATAACACTATTATACTTTTTGGATTAGTGTTATAACTCCTCTGTTGTTACCTCAACGTCTGTGGATAAATGAAGGCATTCTACGTACAAGTAAGTGTAGTTTAGAGCATTCCTTAGTACATACATTTATCATTGCGTAGCCTTTTAGAAATCTTCTCTTGTCTGAGTCTCTAGATTTGTGAAGATCATGTACAAAAATTAATTAAATAATTAAAGGTTCATTATTATTATTATTATTATTATTATTATTATTATTATTATTATTATTATTATTCCGGGGTATCTGTGGAACGCAGAGGTGAAAGAAGGTTCCGGGATGAATGGGTCTAACTACAATGTCAGAATTGAATTTAAAACTTAAAATGAAGGTAATATTTTCAAAAATTTCAAACTTAACAGTTTTTACAGGTACAAGTAGCAATCATTAAACAAGTCTAGGAAAGACAAGATTTGTCGTTTTAACAGGCCGTGGGCTTCAAGCCCTCGCTTTACTTTTCCTGAGCTCCTAGCTCAAATTTACAAAAGAGCACAAATTTATACAAGGGGAAAAATCCCCTAATTCAAAGAGCACTTGCTCCTAAAATTACAACATCTACCCTTCAGGGGGCATACAGTAATCTTACTTTGAAAAAGAGCTAACAGCCTCTCAGTTTTCCAAGCCTACTCAAGGCAACATTGCATGAAAATCTAATCAACTCTGGGCTTACAAGGGACTATTTACAAATAGAAATCTCATTACACAGAGGTATCTAGTACTCAACCTACAGGGCCTCAGTGAAAAAGAACAGGTTAAATAAACGGCCCGAGTACAATTTAAATGGAGTCGAAGACTGGGCTCCAAAAATGTAAAACCTATAGGGTGCTTGGCCGACGAAACAGGGGCTATTCCCAAACTACCGAGGTAGCACGGATGGAAATAACTTTAATACATTGCAGAAACGAAGGTTACAAAAACATGGCAACTCAAACCAAGATGAAGGGGAGCTCGAGAGGGTATATCACTCTCTATCCCCGATTTACAGTTAAAGATTTTATGAAGTAATTACATTAGCTGGCAGAAAGTTACATTTTTAGAAAAGAAAGTTAAATAGTAAACGATTTCGGACCTTTCCCTCGGGTTAAACTGCGGAGATAGCAAGAAAGAAAGATGTTATGTGGCGATTACCTAGTAGAAGTTCTAGCAGCTGACGAAAGAGGCCGCCCGCCTCCCGCTTTAACACACACACTCAGTAAGATGACGATCAATTGGCCAAGAGACGTGCAAAGCAGCAGTTTATAAACCCTCAGGGAAGGTTCGAGATCTTTCACGAATAAACCAGCCACACCCTCTCAATTTATTGGTCAATTTAAAAGTTACACTCAAAATCGAAGAAGAAGAAGAAGAAGAAGAAGACTGTGATTGGTAGAAAATTAATTAGAGAAATTAGGGATTAGCTACATTAAAAACTGGCGAAAATAAAAAGAAAATATTGCCAACCCATCAATCAGTAAAAAAACGTATGAATACAAAATTTCTTTGAATTATAAGTTCTTATACCTCACACTAGGGTGCATGATCATAGTTTTTAGTGGTGTCCTCTGTGGAAGAATGTCCAAACTTATTGATGGATGTTAAACAAAACAAGTAGAAATTCACTGAGGTTAGGAAACCGTACAATAACAAAATTACTCAATAGTTTAGTGGTAAAAAAATGAAATTGCGTATGGCTTTTAGTGCCGGGAGATCCCAGGACTGGTTCGGCTCGCCAGGTGCAGGTCTTTTGATTTGACTCTCGTAGGCGACCTGCACGTCTTGATGAGGATGAAATGATGATGAAGACAACACATACACCCAGACCCCGTGCCAGGGAAATTAACCAATGATGGTTAAAATTCCCGACCCTACCGGAAAACGAACACGTGACTCCTGTGGCCAAAGGCCAGCACGCTAACCATTTAGCCATGGAGCCGGATATTTTAGTGGTGACCTCTTCTGATTAAATTTCTAAGTAGGTATAGTTTCAGGTTCACTGTTTTACCGATAGAGGGGTTCTTTAGGTGCTGAATTTGAATGCATGGCGTTGGGGAGTACCTCCCGGTACAATTATTATTATTATTATTATTATTATTATTATTATTATTATTATTATTATTATTATTATTATTATTATTATTATTATTATTTCGAGTGGCTATTATAGCATATTACAGCCCTTGTATGTAGACTCTCCGATTCCGGTGGTTGGCGCCTGTAATGTTTCCAAAACTCTGTATGGTGGTGGATAGTGTTGTATGTGAATTACCAGAATGTTGGAGACTGCATAAACACCAAGTTGGTGAAAGAAGGGAACAAACCCTTCATAAATATAACCAAACGACCCGGACGGAAAACAAACCAGGGCCCTCGAGGTTCGAAATCCAAGACACTGGCCAATCAATCAGGAAGCTTGATTTTATTCAGACTTAAAGGGTTAATTAAACAATTTTATGGCACTCAAATTTACTTAAATCCTTACATTTTCTGGTATATACAAAAATAGTCATTTACGTACATTCCCAAGAGAGTTTTTTATTTTTTATTTTTTTACAATTTGATTTGCGTCGGACGGACACAGATAGGTCTTACGGTGACGATAGGCTCGAAAGGGCTAGGAGTGAAAAGGAAGCGGCCGTGGCCTTAATTAAAGTACAGCCCAGCATTTACCATCTTCAGGGCTGGCGGCAGTAGGGCTCGAACCCACTATCTCCCGAATGCAAGATGATAGCTACGTGACTCAAATTGAGCAACCACTTGCTTGGTACAAGAAATACTATCGCTTTTTACTACAGTACTGTACATCATTTAAAATGTATAAAGATCTTTGTAAAATGCTGTAGAAGAGACCCACGTAAGTTAACAAAGGCTTCAACACGAATGTACTCTGCATACCATTAGAAATATGCACCTCGGTTTATAGCGGAAACTCGTTAAAGTTTTGACAGGGATCATCGTAACGCTAGCGCCAACTAGCAACTTCTGTTATAAACTTGCGATATTGTAATCATATATCATTCTACCATCGTCAAACTTAATTGCTTTCCCATGCGTAGTAGAGAATTTGGAATGTTAATGGGCAATAACTGCGACAATAAAGATAAAATATCTAGAATATTAGAAAATGTTGCATGCCATAGTTTGCTTCGCTTGCGGAAAAATTCATGTCACGTCAAGATTACTACATGTAAGTTATTAATAGTCGTGCCGCCCTTTAAACCAGAGTTCTTCTCCTCCAAGTTGAATGTTAGGTCTCTTAACTTTTGTGATGACTGAAGTATAATGTTGTAACATGGACGGGGATAGGAACTGCTTGCTCAACAACTCCATCTACTGCATATAATTATGAGGAGACCATCCCTCTTGGAGGATGTTGAAAGCTCCACAGAACATCTACTTCGCAGGCCCAGTATTATGTGTTAATTTACCCTCATATTTGCGAAGGTAGCGATACAATGAACAAAGGCTGAAATATATCTGAAACTTACAGAAAATAAAAAAAACAAAATATGACAAACAAGTCACTTGAATTCTGCATTCTTGGGCAGAATAGTTGAAAAGCCACTTAGTAGTTTTGCATTCATCTGTTGGCACAGGCCAAAGCGAAATGTAGCTTCCACCAAAGTCTCAGTCTCATCTATGGCTGTGACAATATGGGAGTTTCTGAGGTATGGGTGGTGCTGAGTAATTACCTTGGGAGCACAACCAGTGCGTCTGATTGTTATGAAAGGTGCTGTTCATAGGGTGAGTCGTGCTGCAATACCACTGTCTGGCCCAGTGAGGAAAGCAATGGCAAACTACCTCACTCCTCATCTTGCCTAGTACGCCTCATTTTTGTGCTGCCATACGTTTTTGCGATTTCCCTCTAACTGCATGGCCTTTGGTGGTGCTATTTGAGGATCCAACCAGCCTCTGGGCTGACAACTAGACAAAGGGACATGAAGGTACGAATAATGATCGTATGGGCTCAGTTACTGTCTGCATGCATTGTTATTTGAGGCCATCTATGGTGTCTGCACGTCAATTTCGACATTTCATTTTACTCTACGAGATGGCAGACAAAACCAGATATCTTTAAACAATTTATGGCTGATTTTAATTAATTTTATCAAGTAAACACCAAATGTGTCATCAGAAATATTTTACGTACAGACATTGTACGATATGGAGTGTCAAATGGACTTTTCTTCGCACTTCAAAAATCACCTTTGGCGGGTTTGAGCCCATAATCACCGGGCGGGTTGGCCGTGCGGTTAGGGGCGCGCAGCGGTGAGCTTGCATCCGGGAGACAGTGGGTTCGAACCCCACTGTCGGCAGCCCCGAAAATGGTTTTCTGTGGTTTCCCATTTTCACTCCAGGAAAATGCTGGGACTGTACGTTAATTAAGACCACGGCCGCTTCCTTCCCACTCCTAGCCATTTCCTATCCCATCGTCGCCATAAGACCTATCTTGTCGGTGCGACGTAAAGCAACTAGTAATAGAACCCATAATCTTGGGATCTGGAGACCAACACTCCACCGCTAATCCACGGAGGGATCTGACACAAAGGTGGAGAGCTGGAATAAGTGCGGCATTGTCTGATCCCACTCCTCGACGATGCCTGCTTGCTTCGGAAATTACTTGTCCAACGCACTCCTTTGTGGCAAATACTTTTGACACTGCCGTGCGGTAAGGGGCGCGCAGCTGTGAACTTGCATTCCGGAGATAGTGGGTTTGAACCCCAATGTCGGGAACCCTAAGGATGGTTTTCCGTGGTTTCCTATTTTTACCCCAGACAAATTATGGAGCTGTACCTTAATTAAGGCCACGGCCGCTTCCTTAACACTCCTCGCCCTTTCCTATCTCATCGTCGACACAAGACCTATCTGCGTCGTTGCGACGTAAAGCAACTTATAAAAGAAAAGAAGTCCTTTACTTACCCCACTATTCTTACACCAACACGCATAACAGCTGAGATTGTTTCTCTTTATTTCACACTAACGTATGGCCTTTAGGTTTAGCGAGTAGCTTGGCCATAGATGGATGCAGACTAACTAAAACTAAGGAGGACGAAGAACAGCTGACTTTATGAAGTTCTGCAGGTGTTACACGGAGGATGTTAGCCCACCCCGGGACCCAATCATTGATTTTTGTCGCCTTTCTCCCACCAAGATAGCCGAGTGTCACCGGCTAGGGCGAGCGCTGGGATGGGGGTTCCCTAAAATAAAAGTAAACAGACCAGATAATTAATCGTTTCGCTTTAATCGAGTTCTTCGTAAAATGTAAAGAAGACATGAAAACTTTAAATATCAAGTTAAAATTTAATTAAAACGTCCAATTAAATCAAAGGAAGGAAGACTGGATTTTATTATAATATTTTGTGAACTGTTGACTGACCGTACATTCTTATCCACATTCAGTTCAACAGGCTAAGAATGAGCTTGTATCTTTATGATATCTTAGTTCGTTTCAGTATTAGAGAATGTATTGTTGTAACTGTGCCAGAAAGTATTTGTGTGAAATCGGTCTGGTGTGACTGCAGTGTCTGTGCTTTATGTATTAACAATATTGTAGGAGTGTAAAAATTAAGTTCGTTCCGAAACACAACTCGGGAGTTCAGGTGCCCGCAGGAGGTGACTGCAACTCGCCGCACAAATAAGGCAGTCAAGTTGCCTGTATTTTTCCAAACAGATAATTTCGTTTATTATTATTATTATTATCATTATTATGCCACGGAAAAGGAGAATAGAGAAAATTTTAATAAATCACTTAGAGGTGCTCTTGGACATGATGGCGAAGTAAAGGTTTTGACGCCTAGAACTACATTGGAAATTCGGGATATGGACAGTGCCACCACTATTTCCGACGTAGAGGAGGGTGTAAGATAAGAATTAGATAATCTTAATCAAGAATTGAAGGTCTCAATCACAAATCCGAACAGCAGGGGACAAAAACTCGCCATTGTAGAGATAGAAGATAGCGAGGCACGAAAGCTGTTAGACATAGGCAAAATTAAAGTAGGCTGGCTGTACTGCAGAGTAAGACGGTGGACCGTAGTTCCTCGGTGCTTTAGATGTCTGTCATATGGGCATCAAGCACGAAACTGTAAAGGATTGGACAGAAGTAAACTCTGCTTTACGTGCGGGGAAGCTGGTCACAAGGCAGTAGGATGCAAAACGAATCCACGATGCATAATTTGCACAGAGATGGGCGTTGAAGAGTCAAAACGACATCATGCTCTTGGCTCAGGCAAGTGTATTGTGTTTCGTGAAGCACTAGAAAAGGCGAAACAGCAGTGGTGAATGGTACAGATCCTTCAAGCCAATATACACAGGAGTCTAACTGCCAGTGACCTATTGACGCAGATGGACTATGAGATAGGAGCAGACATCTTGATTCTTAGCGAACAATATCAAGACAGAGATCAACCAGGCTGGTTTTCAGACAATCTAGGGACAGCTGCGATATGGGTACCAAAACTTGGAAAATATTCAGTTATAAATCAAGGATGCGGTGATGGGTTCGTCTGGGTCCAAGTTGAGAAGGTAATTTTTGTCAGCTGTTATTTTACCCCGAATGAGGCTATTTATGACTTCCAGACAAAACTAGATGGGCTTGAAGATACTCTGCAAGGGATGAACACTAACCTAGTTGTTGCTGGTGATTTTAATGCTCAAGCAGTTGAATGGAACATGCCTCAAACAGATCCTAGAGGGCGGCGTACAATGGAGATGGTCGCCAGATTGGGATTAATGGTTATCAACGTTGGTAATGTGACAACCTTTCGGCGACCAGGGTGTCAGGGAACTATACCAGATGTGACCTTTGCTTCTGAAGATATTCCGACTAGGATAACTGAATGGCGAGTAATTGAAGAATACACTGGAAGCGATCATCAGTATATCACTTTTCGTGTACTTCAAGAGACTGCGCATCTAAGGATTACCACGCGCAAGCCAGAAAGATGGAACATAACCACTATGGATAGAGAAAAATTTCATGAAGTAATACAGAATGGAATAGACTGTATTTCGGATACATGTCACGGAGGCAAAAGAAGCATAATTGCTAATAAATGCGTGAAACACACCATGAGACTCCTTCAGCAAGCATGTGACGCGTCAATGACAAGAATCAAACAACGGAGAGGCAAGCGTCCAGCAAATTGGTGGAATGAAGAAATTGCTGAGCTGAGGAAACAATGCCTGCGACTCAGACGAAGGACACAAAGAGCACGACATAACGATGAAGCTCTCTCAGTAGAGTATAAGACTATGAATAGAAGACTGCGAAATACAATTAAAAAGAGTAAAGCCGACAAGTGGTGGGAAATTTCTAAAGAAGTGGATGAAAATCAATGGGGATTAGGATTTAAAATTGTTATGAAGAAATTAGGGATGTTACCAAGCCCTATCATGGATTCACGCACCATGGAAGAAATAGTACACACACTATTCCCTGATCATGCAGAGAGGATTGATGTTGAGGCCGAGATAGAACTAGATAATGTACCACCTTTTACAACTGAAGAATTGATAACAGCAATTAATTCCCTTAGAAATAAGAAAGCCCCTGGACCAGATGGTATTCCAGCAGAAGTACTGAAGGTGGCAGTCGAATTATGTCCTCAACTGCTGTTGAGAATGTATAATCATTGTTTGGAAGCGGGAATTTTTAGCTTTTGTTGGGAGATAGCTAGATTGGTTCTGATCAGTAAACGGAAAACTGGGGGTTACAGACCTCTATGTATGCAGGACACCGCAGTCGGAGCAGTCCGATTAGCTGGCGACCTATCTGACCAACAACATGGATTTCGCAGAGGTCACTCAACGCTAGATGCTGTGAAGGAAGTGGTGAAGGCAGCAGAACGAGCTCAAATGGGTAATCATTACTCTAGAAAGCTGACGCTTCTTGTGACTCTAGATGTTAAAAATGCTTCAACTCGGCAAGATGGAGTAATATTTTGGAAGCTCTACAAGAAACTTTCAAGCTACCAGAATATCTCATGTATATACTGCGAGACCATTTGAAAGACCGTACATTGTTATACGACACGGAAGATGGTCAGAGAAGAAAACGGCTCACAGCTGGGGCAGCGCAAGGCTCAATTCTTGGACCACACCTTTAGAATATCATGTATGATAGTTTGTTACGGCTGGATATGCCAGAAGATGTAAAACTTGTGGGTTATGCTGATGATGTGGCTGCTGTGATAGTAACCCGTAACCTAGAGCTGGCTCAATTTAAATTGAATCAGGTGATGCGACGTGTCAAAGAATGGATGATAAATCACAAGTTAGAACTCGCAGAGAAATTGTCCTCCTGACGAGGAAAAGGATTAATACTGTTGTACCGATGCAGATCGGGCAGATAGCCATCGAAATAACTAGGAGCACAAAATATCTTGGTGTAACGCTTGATACTAAGCTTACATATTGGGACCACATCCAACGGGTAACAGATAAGGCAGAGAAAACCATGACTGCACTGAGTAGACTCATGGGAAATATCAAGGGGCCGAAATCTAGTACGAGGCGGCTTCTCATGTCGACTTTTCAATCGATACTGCTATACGGTTCGTAAATTTGCGCTGAACCGTTAAAAATTGCGAAATATCGGACAAGAATTGCGGCTGTACAACGGAGAGCAGCTTTACGAATTGCTTGAGCATATCGCACAGTATCAGAACCTGCGATTCTAGTAGTAGCAGCAGTAGCTCCTATTGACTTGTTGGCCTTCGAAAGACAAGAAATTTGGCTCACACAAGAAGAGCTAGGAAGGAAAAGGGAAAAGGCTTTGGCTCTTAGTCGCAGAATGCAACGATGGCAAACAAGATGGGAAGATGACTCTAGAGGGAAATGGACGAAAAGACTGATTCCTTCTCTGGGCGTATGGGTTGGTCGAAATCATGGTGAAGTGAACTACTATCTCACACAGTTCTTGACAGGTCATGGATACTTCCGAAAATTTCTTCATAGGGTAGGGCTAGCAACCAGTCCGGTGTGCATATACTGCGGTGATATCGATGACGTATTACATACTTTCTTTGTGTGTGTTCATTGGCTGCCAAAAAGAAGATGCTTAGAAGTTATGCAGGGAGAATTGACGCCAGGAGGGATCGTGTCAGTAATGCTACGGAGTCAAGAATCTTGGGACCAGGTGGCAGTCTACGTAGAAAATATTCTGCGTCAGAAGAAGAAGGACCTGGACGATTACGACAGACAGTAAAGCAGAAGAAGGAAAATGAAGCACAAGATGCATTAAGCACGACATCCGTCCTGAAGTAATGCGATAGCGGTTTCCGGAGCGGAGATAAACGTCGTGGGAAAAGGGAGTGTGGTTTTTAGTGAGTAAGAATCTCCACACACTTGTTGAGTGCGGACCCTCACAAGCGTCTTATGAAAGATTTTCCACACTCCCTCGCAAAAAAATATTATTATTATTATTATTATTATTATTATTATTATTATTATTATTATTATTATTACCGGGTTTTCGTGGATCACAGAAAGGTGAAAGGAGGTGTGGGCTTGAATGGGCCTAACTACAATATCAAAAATTAATTTAAAACTTTAAATAAAGGTTATATTTATTTTCAAATCTCAAACTTAACAAAACGTTTCAATTAGTGAAATAACAAGGTTACAGGTACAAAGCAATATTGATACAGTAAATTTACAATTTCTGAGCTTCAGGCTCTAAATTACAAGTTTACAACGCCGCTAATGTAGCGTTTAGATAGACAAGGAGAGAAATCTCCCAAGACAGAGCACTTTACTCCAACCGATACAATTTTCAGCTTTCCAGAGGCACCCCTCAATGTTACAGCAATCTCTTACATAACAACGAAAGAGCTTACAACTCCACCTTTAAGTTTACATAAGGCATAGATTTACATTACTCGGCCTCTCTATGCACAACATACAACTTACAATACCTTTACACAGTGGTATCTAGAACCCATACTACTAGGCCTGCGTGAAAAGGAAGAACAGGTTGATATTACTCGCCCGAACTCAAAATGTTTGGAGGCGTACACTTGCGCTCCTTGAAAACTCAGTTTAAAACCCTACTTGGGTCTGTGGCCCGATGATGCAGGGGCTAATCCCAAGCTACTGAGGTGACTAGAAAGAAGGTTAATTAATACTTTACAGAAGGAGAAACAGTAACAAAAATTGTAGTCCCCTCAAGATAAATTGAAGGGGAACTCAAGAGGGTTACGCACTTTCTATCCCCGATTTACAGTTAAATACTTTATGAAGTTTTACATTAGCAAGAAGTAGTTTACATTTTTAGGAAACCGGTGGTTACATAATTAAAGATTAGTACCTTCCCCTCGGATAATTTTGCGGAGACAGCTACAGAGACAGAAAACTGGTGGCCATTACCTGGGCTGATGTTCTGCCTGCCGAAGAACGAGGCGCCCCGCCTCCTTTCTTAACTCACACACTCTCAGAAATTCGGCGATCTATTAAGACAAAAGACAAGGTAGCTTGAAAAAGCCGCAGCTTATATGCCCGAGGGGAGGTTTCGAGAAGGTTCTGGACTAAATCCGGACACACCCTCTCATTTTTATTGGCCGAATGTCCGACTCGTTGGCTGAATGGTCATCGTAATGGCCTTCAGCTCACAGGGTCCCGGGTTCGATTCCCGGCCGGATCGGCGATTTTAACCTTCATTGGTTAATTCCAATGGCCCGGGGACTGGGTATTTGTGCTGTCCCCAACATCCCTGCAACTCATACACCACATATAACACTATCCTCCAGCACAATAACACGCAGTTACCGACACATGGCAGATGCCGCCCACCCTCATCGGAGGGTCTGCCTTACAAGGGCTACACTCGGCTAGAAATAGCCACACGAAATTATTATTATTGGCCGAATAAAAATCTTCAAGAAGCCCGTGATAGGTTGAAAAATAAATACAAGAATGTCTAATTGGCCAGATTCAAAAGCTGGCGGGATGAGAAGAAAGTGTTGCAAACCTTGAAATATCAAAATTAATGAAAGTGGATTTAGTTATGAAAACCTACAAACACAAACCTTTTTTAAATCATTAATTCTTCCACCTTGCACCAGAATGCATGATCTCAGTTTTTTGTAAGGACATCTATGGAGAAAAGTTCAGACTACGTGCTGTACACCAAAACAAAACAAATAAATCCAGTCAGTTTAGGACACTTTAAAATAACACATTACGCTGTTATTTATGAGTGACATCTTCTGATTAATGTCCCAACTTCATGCAGTAGCTGTTTCAAGTTTTGTTTGATAGATAAAGTTCCTTAAGGCGCTTCTTTTAAATGTGCGGGTTTGAGTTGTACCTCCCAGTATTATTATTATTATTATTATTATTATTATTATTATTATTATTATTATTATTATTATTATTATTATTGTTGTTGTTGTTGTTTTCCGTTCCACTGAATACTTTTATTCTTCTCGGAGACGCCGACGAGCCGAAAGTTTGTGCTGTAAAATATTTTTTACGTACCGGTAAATCTACCGACAGAGCCTTTCGTATCTGAGCATCTTCGAATTCCAGATCAGAAGGGCAGCGCTCCTGCCGTCTGAACTACTAATCCCGATTTTATCCTACTTTATGTTCCTATACATTAAATCATTCCTTGGATGTTGGTGGCTAGTCATACTGTTATAACCGAGCGATTTGGACGCGTAGCTGTGAGCTTGCATTCGGGAAATGGTGGGTACGAATCCCACCGTCGGCAGCCCTGGTTTCCCCATTTTTGCCTCCAGAGAAATACCGGGACAGTTTGAATTCATAGGCCAGAGCCGATTTCTTCCCAATAGTGCGTCTTCCCATTTTGTTTCACCGAAAACCTTCGATAAGTTACAGTAACGTTAAACCATAAGCAAAGGGAAAACAACAAATACACATTATTATAAAACATTTTTCCTATGGTGTTAATAGAGGACGGTTGTCCAGCTGTGTATTAGAATGCAATTTGGGTCGCAGGTATACTTAATGGTAAGCTGTGTTGTGAATTTCACATAGTTATATATTAAAGATATCCCGCTTTTTATATAGGTTTATTACGCATATTCTAAAACGCTCCAACTGATAAAATTTCAAGAGAAGTGACCAGAATTCATTAGGAATATACTTCATGGATATAAAGATGTAGATTGCTATGAATTTGGTAATTTTGTTAAAATTGTCTGCTAATTATTTTCTAAAGGTCAACTACCTCAGTTCGACTACTGTGTTGTCGTGTACAACGACCTGACTGCTACTCTTAACGACAAACTACAACGCGCACAAAACGTCTGTGTTCGCTATATATGTGACCTACCTTACTTTGACCATGTTACACCTGCCTACGATGAACTCTGTTGGCTAAAACTCAACCAGCGCCGTAATCTTCATTCTTTATACCTTCTTCATCGAATACTCTCCTCATGCTCACCTCCCTACTTGTACAGTCAATTTTACCACCCCTCATCCAATCACAGTTACGGAACACGTTCAAAATCTGATACACTCCTATATATTCCACCCCACCACATCACACCATACACAAACTCATTTGTTATTTCTTCGGCACGACAATGGAATACACTACCCGTCTCTGTCAGAGGAGCCTCACCTGCTAGCTTTAGGCAACTTTTTCACCGATACTTACTAAGTAATACGTAGATGAAGTCCTAAATTGTTATTCGTATGTTATGTAAATATTGTATGCACTGACTGACAGAGCAAATGCAACACCAAGAAGGAGTGGTCAGAACTTTATGCCAATTGCAGGGTAGACTGACGTCACTGAGGTATGCTCATGATCTGAAATGCGCCGCTGTGCTGCGCCCGTAGCGAACGATAAATGGGACACGGCGTTGGCGAATGGCCCACTTCGTACCGTGATTTCTCAGCCGACAGTCATTGTAGAACGTGTTGTCGTGTGCCACAGGACACGTGTATAGCTAAGAATGCCAGGCCGCCGTCAACGGAGGCATTTCCAGCAGACAGACGACTTTACAAGGGGTATGGTGATCGGGCTGAGAAGGGCAGGTTGGTCGCTTCGTCAAATCGCAGCCGATACCCATAGGGATGTGTCCACGGTGCAGCGCCTGTGGCGAAGATGGTTGGCGCAGGGAGATGTGGCACGTGCGAGGGGTCCAGGCGCAGCCCGAGTGACGTCAGCACGCGAGGATGGGCGCATCCGCCGCCAAGCGGTGGCAGCCCCGCACGCCACGTCAACCGCCATTCTTCAGCATGTGCAAGACACCCTGGCTGTTCCAATATCGACCAGAACAATTTCCCGTCGATTGGTTGAAGGAGGCCTGCACCCCCGGCGTCCGCTCAGAAGACTACCATTGACTCCACAGCATAGACGTGCACGCCTGGCATGGTGCCGGGCTAGAGCGACTTGGATGAGGGAATGGCGGAACGTCGTGTTCTCCGATGAGTCACGCTTCTGTTCTGTCAGTGATAGTCACCGCAGACGAGTGTGGCGTCGGCGTGGAGAAAGGTCAAATCCGGCAGTAACTGTGGAGCGCCCTACCGCTAGACAACGCGGCATCATGGTTTGGGGCGCTATTGCGTATGATTCCACGTCACCTCTAGTGCGTATCCAAGGCACGTTAAATGCCCACCGCTACGTGCAGCATGTGCTGCGGCCGGTGGCACTCCCGTACCTTCAGGGGCTGCCAAATGCTCTGTTTCAGCAGGATAATGCCCGCCCACACACTGCTCGCATCTCCCAGCAGGCTCTACGAGGTGTACAGATGCTTCCGTGGCCAGCGTACTCTCCGGATCTCTCACCAATCGAACACGTGTGGGATCTCATTGGACGCCGTTTGCAAACTCTGCCCTAGCGTCGTACGGACGACCAACTGTGGCAAATGGTTGACAGAGAATGGAGAACCATCCCTCAGGACACCATCCGCACTCTTATTGACTCTGTACCTCGACGTGTTTCTGCGTGCATCGCCGCTCGCGGTGGTCCTACATCCTACTGAGTCGATGCCGTGCGCATTGTGTAACCTACATATCAATTTGAAATAAACATCAATTATTCATCCGTGCCGTCTCTGTTTTTTCCCCAACTTTCATCCCTTTCGAACCACTCCTCCTTGGTGTTGCATTGTCACTGTCAGTCAGTGTATTTAGCCTTCCTCGAACAATAGACTTTATATAATCTCACATTTATTACCAAGGTTAATAGGAATTAGCTGATCATGTCATAATTGTGTAAATAATCATCTTCATCATCATCATCATCATCATTCTCCTATTTTTATTTTGTTATCATAATATTGTATTGTTTAGTAGTTGCGAGATGTTTCAATTGTAAGTGTATTTAATTTTTCACATGCAGATACTGTATTTTCTGGTTAGATGAAAGAGAGAGCCGAATGGCCTTAATCCTGCTACACAAAATAAATCCATTGCATTGTACTTTTGTGTCAAAGAAAATAGCCTATAGCATAATGATTACACAGGGTAGTCGGAAACAGCACGAACCGGGTATATGAATATTAGAGGGTTGGCCATACTGGAAAATAATGTGAAAAAATAATCCGATATATATCGCCGTTGTAGTTTTATCACCTACTAAAGTTGGCCAATCAGATCTCTCCGCGGGCAAATTCAAATGGACTTTGTGAGACAGTGTTGCTAAATCTCCGCATGGCCTAAGATCCTCTTTAGAGCACCCATCGAATTAAAAGAATTTCGCCAGAGGATTGACATGAATATCACCACCAAGCTGACAGGATCGCGCGATAACAAGTACGCTACGGTAACACCTGCTGAAACCTCCGGTGTGTTTGTGTTCGATGCTGATTTCTTGGAATGGATCTCAATCCGGTCTAAGCCACTTGCAAATTTTGCAACACCGCCTGGAAAAGCCCATTTGAATTCGCCCGCGCTGCGATCTGATTGGTTAATTTCAGCTGCTGATAAAATGGCAACGTCGCGAGATATCGAATTCATGTTTACAAATTATTTGTCAGTATAACCAACCCCGTAACGCTCATATACACGGTGCACCTTGTTTCCAACCATCCTGTATAAACAAATACGAAATGTCATGTAAATTATATAAAAATATTAAACGGGGGAAATCATACAATTCATATCTCATAAAGACACTGACATAATCACCCACATCAAAAATATGTTGATAATCTATCACCTTTGTAACAATAACAACACGGAAATTAAAAAATGAAAATGTGGCGTATTAAAACAAACATGAAAACTCTGTCTCCGAGCAGAGGAATTAACCTGACGTGGCTATAATCCCCAGGCCGGTCGAGAATCGAATGCCCGACCCTCTAGAACTCGAACCACTACACTGACATTTCAGCCACGGAGCCAAACTGTTCTCCAATATTAATTAATGGTATAAACTTAAGGGAACTCTATTTAATTTTTGAGCCGTCTTGAGGTTACATGTACGTCCAATGTGGTACAAAATGTAGACTTCTATCGACAGTAAATTCGCTTACTTCACGTCTTTCACCAGTACAAATTGAACTTTCCCTGACATCTACTGACTATATCTGGGAAATGCCACGAGACAGGTCCATACCGTTCTCAAGAATATATCGAAGTTAATACCACGGTATTTCCTGAGTATTCAGTGAACTGCTCTCTGATATCTTCGTCCTTTACTTTGTAATGAAAGGCACAAAAAGGTTTAATCTTACACAAAAGGAGCGTCCAGTTGTACACGCTAGGAACTTCCATTCAGAAATACGGAGAAGTAAAAAGAAACACCGAGCAAATGACCGTATGGTTAGGGTCGCGCAGCTGTGAGCTTGCATTCGGGAGATAGTGAGTTCGAAGCCCACTGTCGGCAGCCCTGAAGATGGTTTTCCAAGGTTTCCCATTTTTACATCAGGCAAATGCTGGGGATGAACGGCATTAGGATTCAGAAGGCAACGGGAAACCACTGCATTAAAGATCCTGAGAGATATTCCAATAAATCCACATGGCATGGCTGCAACGTCAAGATCGGATCTGGCCGTATGGATCGTCTACCTCCGTTTGGAGACGACAGCTTAAGAAGAAGAAGAACCTTACTTAAGGCCACGGCAGTTTCCTTTACACTCGCCATAAAAACTATCAGTGTCGCTGTGATGTAAAGCAAATATCAAAAAAGGAAAAGGAAAAAAGATAGAGAGAGAAACAGTTCCTAAGAAGAGGCTGACATTTCAACACTACGAAGGAATGCATCATTCGTGTTGATATTGGAGATAGAGAATGCTGCCAGCTAGGCTTGTAAAAGACACCCGTTTCAGGTTATCCGGATTATTCAATCGCCACTGACTGGTCATGGACGAACAATCTCCTGTAGAGTTTAGTTGAGGTGTAGCCTGTGAGGTTCAGTGATGTAAAGTGTTCCTTGGTGAAACATGGTTCGCCGATGGGAAAGAGCAAGATATCACCTGCTGTCACCGGTTCAGAATGCCCGAATAATTGATCTGCGTGAGAGTTGATTATCTGCGCGGGCTATAATTGTACTTGTTGGCCAAAGTGAATCTAGGGAACAACGTGTATGACTGCAGAGATCAAATGAAGGAAATCTGGGATAAGGCCAACCCGACGGACAATAGTCGGTAGCATCATTCGAATGTCCTGGACAGTCCCCCGAGCAACAGCACCGGAAATCCAATTCCAGCGACAGCAGCGGAAAATCGAGCTACTGTGGCACTACATGGTGATGAATACTTTGCTTGTAAATGACTTATTAGAATCCCGTGTTCCTTCAGCAAGTGTTCCGCTGATATTACAGCTGTCCTGGTATCGAGATGTTCACGAACCCTCAGTCCAAAGTGAGGCGGAGTTCCATCATGTTGAACCACATCAGCTGACGAATGGCAAGTGGGATGTGTTCCAGGAACGTGGGTAGTACATCTGTAGGCATCAGTGTCTACACTTCTGTATTTAGGCGTGGAGGAAGAAGAAAGGTCACGCTGGGCCGACGAATGGTATGGCTTTTGTCTTGGTAGCAATGACCGTCGTACCTGGGAGAGGAGCCACTTCGATCTCATTGTCGAGACGTGGCCAACCCCAGGCATCACAGTCTGGAAAGCTATTGAGTTTCGTGTGAAATCGTCATAGTGATTGTTGACGCAAAATGATTTCTCGACTTAATATGGAAAAGATTGTCAATAGAGTGGTTGTCCTTCTGACAGTGACTGTTGCAAATGGAATGTTTCAGCAGAACAATGCCCACCCTCATACTGCAGGTATTTACAGGGAAGCTCCTCGAGAAAATACACTTTTACCTCAGCCCTATTGAACATGTGTGGCGCATAATGGATTCACGCCTGAACAACTCCCCTCAGCCACTCTGAACCGTGCATGAAATGACGTCCGCGGTGCAACAAGCATGAGCTACAATTCCAAAGGATGTCATAGAAGTCTTCTTGACTGCATAATGAGAAGGATCAGCAATGTATTGCAGCTCGAAGAGGACACACTCTGTACCGACCTGAAAGTGTTGTCATTGTATCACTACTTCACATCCTTCCATCACGTACATCAGGGGCGTTGTAGGCACACCCTTCATGGTGTTGCCATTTCCAATTTCCCTGGTATAAATGGCTGGGAGATGTTGAGTTGAGCCCACGGTCAGTGATGTCCATAAAAAGGACGGTTGTGTTGGGCCCATGGTCAGCTCGGAGTGAGGGTCGAATCGCCCCCCTGGAGATGCCCCCAGTAGTCACAACTTTTGGAAATCAGTTAAAAATACAATTAAAATAAGTTTTGGAAATCAGTTAAAATATGCAGTTAAAATAAGTTTTGGAAATTAGTTAAAATAAGTTTTAAATGCGCTGTAGAGTCCGTACTCAAAACTAGGTTAAGTTAGCTTAGCTTAGGTTAGGTTAGGTTTAGTGATTAAGTAATGATTTACGTATATAAGATGTGATAATTTCAGATGTCAAAAGGTATTATTAAACTAAGCTATTGAAGCTGATTAAACAAATAACATGCATAATGCTTACAGTTCAAGGTTTACAGAATTTTGAATTTTATATTTAGCCTTTTGTATCATTCAAGCTTTTCTGATTTTCACCCAGTGGCATTGTACGGGATGGAGTGCTGACCAGCCACTAACAAACATGAACAAATACCGTATTAACCCGAATAATCCCCGCATGTTTATCATAAATTAACGTTTTAAACCTTATTTCATGTTTGTTAAAAAGACGTTTTAATTAATTCGTTATTGTAGTAATCATTAAATGTGGACGTAATAATTTCAATAATTGTCTTTAATTGATATTAAAATTTAATTTTGATACTTGTTACTATAAGGCGTGATCAAAAAGTTTCAGTTTGAGGGTGTTTCTGTATGGGGCATGTAACGTAGCGCGACTCCCGATGCGAGTATATAGGCACGGACATGTAGGCAAAGGGATTAGTGTGGCAGTCGTGACGTGCCGAGATGCGTGCGTTAAATTCTGCCACGTGAACAATCGCGACGTTATTACCAAATGCGTCCAAACAGGACCAATGTGCTGTTATTTTGTCCTTGCTTGCCGAAGGACGAACACCGGTGGACATCCATCGGGGAATGAATAATGTGTATGGGGCATCATGTCTTTCGAAATGGTGTACCAAGTTCCGTGTGGGTCGCGTTTCGACCAAAGACGCCGGTCGATCTGGGAGGCCATCCTCATCCGTTACGCAAAGGTTGTCATGCAGACGGTACGACAACTCAAGTGGGAGATACTCGAGCATCCGTCCTATAGTCCTGATCTCTCCCCATGCGATTATCACGTCTGCGATCCCTTCAAAAAGGCCTTGAAGGGTTGGTGCTTCCTGTCGGATGAGGATGTGCAGCAGGACATAGTGTTTTACCACACGCGGATCTTCAAGCTGGTGCATCGGTGAGATGAGTGCCTCAATGCTCACGGAGATTTTTCCTGATTGGCAACCCGATTCAGGACTGTACTGATTGCCCCTTACATTAAGAAGGACATCAAATAAAGAGGAGTGGCCGAAATTTAACAAATCTAAAAACCTACGCCACTGAACAGAGGTTGAACTAGACCTCGACCCTTCGAGGATCAACAGTAATCCACATGGAAGTATTTTGACCGTGGGATCAAGGAGAACGTGTCCAAATGGATTTGTTTTCTGACAGAGTACTTCTGTAGTCAAATATTGTGTAGAAATGACGTGAATAATTAAGTACTGTCTAGAAAGCAAACTGATGGAAATTGAATCATGCACTGAAAGCTTTATATGGTTAAAGACTGAACTGCAAGTAATATCTCTGTAATACATAAAGAGGCCCCTGAAGCTTCATCTCTGATGGACCTTGACCTACCAAGAGGCCCCTGCTCAGCCTGCAGGCCGACGCATAGTCAGTGTGACGAATCTTTTCGGCCGATATTCTCGGGTTTCTAGGTCGGGTTCGCCACATCATCGTCAGACAGCTCCTTAATCGTCCTCACGAGGCTGAGGTGACCTTGAACCAGCCCTAATATACTGGTAAAAAATCCCTGATCTGGCAGATAATCGAACCCTGGGTCTCTAGGTAGGAGAGAGGCTCGCTACCTCTAAAGCGTGGGTCCGAACTTTAAAACACCATAAGATGAAAATTAGCATACCGAACCATGAAGTAGCAAGATCAAATTATTAGGAAATTTAAGCCGAGTTGAAAGTTGAGTTAATAATTTCAGATGACAAAGAAGATAAAGACGTGTTTTATATGCAAATTGTACTCAGTGCATAAAGAGTAGGCGTAGCTTACTTACTGTGCTGCCAGTCGGGTCGGCTCTCCTCACCTCGCGCCATTTCTGGCGCCAAGTAGTTGATACACTGTCTCTGGGTGAACCCTACTTGCTTCAGTAACTGCCGCTGATCATCTGAAACAACAAACAGAAGAGCTTTCAGACATAATTTGGACTTAAAGTTATTATCATTATACTGGAGAGCTTACATTGAACGGAACTAGTACACTAATCAACATGAAAATATCTGCATTCAATCTTCGCCCAAACAATCAATACAACTTAAAATAATGATTATGTTCAATATGTGCTTTAAATAGATTTTGCCAAATTAACAATTTATTGCGAGATTTTAAACTTAAGGAATTTTAAGACACTAATTTAATTTAAGGAAACCTGAATCGACCACAAATAATTAAGAGGTTATCTGAAAATTAGTCGAAATCGTCAAATTTCCGTTTTCCTGTGTCAGTTGTGACTAGAATGAGCATAAAAGAACACTTTTGCTTTCTGTTATGTATATCGGATTTATATCGAATTACAATCCGATATCTCTAATCATTTAGAGTACATAATTAGTTTACATAACATTTTAATTTATGCCTTATGTTTTCAAACTATGGGGAGGTTTCTTCCAAACTCCTCCTAAGTAATTTTTAATAACTTTACAACAGGAACAAAAACATATTTTGCTTTTATTATATTTTAAATGGATATTGTTTTCACTGTATCCAGTAGGTATTGTTATAAAGAATATTGAACTAAACTTGAGGAAATGTCTCTTTTCCAGTTCGGGCACAAAGGGAATAATTAATACTCTTTTGTTTCCAAAACCCACCTAAGTCATCGCACATTTGAGAAATAATGTTCACAGAAGTGAGTAAGAGCAGAACTAATGTGTTTTACAATGCACTTTAACATCATAAAAAAGTATACTGAATGTTAATTACACTTGCAGCCATTGTTTCTTGGTTTTTGTACACTAGCACATTATTCACAACTATGAAAGCTTTTCTTATTGCCTTCCTCCTACTTAGATCAGTTTTTTAGACGTATATTATGTTTCCCTACATGTGTTCCATTTGAAACAAACATAAAATAAGTCTATTTTAACAAACATTCCAGAATGTATAATCTGCTAGACATCAAATGTTTATAGTTCCTATACTTCTTTTCTATATGCCCGAAATTCGATCCGCAGATAAGTACGAATGGCCTCCAAGAAAAAAATCTAAACTCAGTAACATCAAGCAAAAGATTGTCTTATTATGTAAGATAACAGGAATGCCAGTGTGGTCTTATTCATTTTATCCGGCACAGGAGTCAGCAATAGTTTCAAAATAGTGTGCAACGCGGGCTGAATTTTATCTTGTAATAACTTTAAGGAATTTGCCATGCAACATACCACTTCATTCGATCCTTTTTATTGGTCTTTTTCAGTTCATGCGTAAAAGTAGACATTGTTCTTGTTGTGTGACCTATCGTTCATCACAATTACCACTCCATGCTGGCAGTTATAGTATTCGACCATGAACCAAGTTGTAGAACGATGACGTGACTTAGGAGGGTTTTGGAAGAAATTGTGTTAATGACTTAAGAGGACTTTGAAAAAATCGCCAGTTTTTTAAATGTAAACTAGGTGTGACTTAAATGAGATTTGCGCTTTCTTATAGTAGAGCACGGACACGTCATTTTAACACTAAAACAAAAAAAGTGTTAAAAATGACTCAAATGGTTCCTGAGTCGTAATTAATTTACAAGGTTGCTTCTCTTTGATTATATTTTTAAATTTTTAACTTTTACAATTTGCTTCACGTTTCAGCGACACAGATAGGTTTTCTGGCGACGATGGGATAGGAATGGGCTATGTGTGGGAAGGAAGCGGGATGGCCTTAATTAAGGTACAGCCAGAGCATTTATCTGCCGGGTATGAACATAGGAAACCACGGAAAATCATCTTTAGGGCTGCTGAAGTGGGGAACCCACTATCTCTCGAATACAAGCCCACAGCTGCGCGACCAACTCGCTGTATAATATTTTAAATATTGAATTAAAAATCTAAAGGGAAAAAATAACATTTAATACTTGACATGCAATAGCACAAGGTTCTTCTACTGGTCGGGCACCAATTCATGTTAGTAAAATCACTATTTATACTGTAGACCAAAAAAGAATTTGATGGTTGGATAAATAAAATTCCTCTGAATGTGATTCTAAAACCAAAAATGTACTCAAATTAACATTTATACGTCTAATCATTGTTTCAGTAGTTTATCTGAAACACTGGCCTTAATGTATTTCGTCTAAAACTGAGCAAAAACAACAGCTGCCATGGAAATCGAGCAGTATGTACGTATGAAAGATCAGGATGGTCGAAGGTTATGTAATCGACAGATGATCTTGAAACGATATCAAGAATATTTCAGTAAAAAAGAATTGAGAACTGAATGTACTCTTCCATCAATTCTACATAAACAGGAAACTCTCTGATCAGTCCCGCGAAAGAAAGGAATGAGAGCCCCCGAAAGCACGAAGAATAGAAAAACGGTAGGGCCTGGTGACCTCCCAGCAGATTCGGAACAGTTTCATGACCTGGCTGACGGAATTTACTGCGCTCTCAGTCATCGTCGCTTTCAGGACGCATTCTTAGAAAGAGAAAATATTTTATTTGGACATGGATTCAGAACGTTTTTCTCAGGGTTCTTCATATCCGTTGGTGTAGTGCATTGTTTGTCAGAGACGCCTGTTAGTGGTAAAAAAATGGTCAACATTGCGATTATCAGTGCTTTTGATATTTACGACGTAGAGAAAACGAGTGCGTTGAAAAATCAATAATCAGAAATCTTGAGCATTTTATGAGACAAACAACGCACGCACTTCATTTTTCTCAGTTTTTTCTTGTACTTCGGTACCATTTTTAAGAAAAATTTAAAGGTAGGTCAGTGTAACTTTGAGAGTTAGCATGATATTAATGAAGAATAATAATAAGGAATCTTGCTATAAATAACATAAAACAAATTTACCTCTTACAAATTTTTCAGTTGCGGATATACAGTACGTTCCAGAAATGTTCGTGGTGAAAAAAAGTATTTGGTTTCTTCAAATAATCCTTCCCATTATTATAGCCAAAGGTGTAAATAGCCAATGGTGTAGATAATAACTCATGAGCATTTCAAGAGACTTGCCCAAATAATTTGGCTCAATCGTTGTAAATGATACCACGCATGAAACACAATGATAAAATCTACAACAGAGGTAAGATGATGCTTATTTCTATACCTGAAATTGGATTATTTAACATTTATAAGATACAGAGGTGGTTATCACCTTAATGACCCAAGTCACTTATCCTCTGGCATTCTGATCCCACGTAGGCGGGTTCAATCCCTGGTCAGTCCGATGGTATTTGAAGGTGCTCAGATACGTCAGTCTCGTGGGTGATTGAACTTCGGTACAGATAATTACAGTTGCACAATCTACACTACTCTACGCCATCGTCGTAGAACGCTGATGCCGTAAGGGATCGTCAATTTAAAAGTACACGAAGAAGTACATGGACTTGCTGTATGGATCCTGAAACACCTCCCGTAAAATTCACATAGGAAACAAACGATGGGAAATTTATTTATTTATTTATTTATTTATTTATTTATTTATTTATTTATTTATTTATTTATTTATTTATTTATTTATTTATTTATTTATTTATTTATTTATTTATTTATTTATTTATTTATTTATTTATTTATTTATTTATTTATTTATTTATTTATTTATTTATTTATTTATTTATTTATTTATTTATTTATTTATTTATTTATTTATTTATTTAATTTATTTATTTATTTATTTATTTATTTATTTATTTATTTATTTATTTGGCGTATGATGGATAATGACAACCTATAAACTATTTACACAACCAGTGAAAGATGAGTACAAAGTAAATACAAATTATCATATCTATACAGTCAAAGAAAGCAATTTACAAAGTTTGAAAGAACAAGAAGAAAACACAATATATTTACATCGCTATCCACCTATCAACTCTGACAGTTCATAAATACACACTGAGTGCGAGTGATGCACATGTCACCCACTTCACTGCTTCGGGTGTCGCTGAGTTGAGGTCTTCCATGGTGCCAGTGAAAGCACGGAGTGGACATTCCTGCACTACATGTTTCATTGTTTGTCGAACCTCCCCACAATCACAGTATGGAGAAACTGACCAGCCCCCGGTGTGTAAAGTAGATGCTGTTCTACCTACTCCATATCTCATGCGGTTTAGTCTACTCCAGGTGCCACGTGGCAGGTCAAAGCCTGCCAGCTTTGTGGATGGGTTATTAATATCCACTATTGTCCGAGGTGGGGATAAAGACCACTCTGTTAACCATTTAGAGGTGGGGTTGAATTCGCTAGATGTTATCTTCACGGCTGTCTTCCAAGCAGGCTGGCGAGACTTCAGGCGTGTGCATTTCTGTCTGATATCCTCATGAACAGGTAGACGTTCATTCTTTAGCATTCTGGTCCATAGCTGAAAAAGGGCCTTCTGTCTCCTGATATGTGGAGGTAGTATATTGCTGAGAACCGGTAACCATTGGGTCGGTGTAGCACGAAGTGTACCAGTTATGATTCGCATGGTTTGACGAAGTTGTGAATCTACTAGCTGTGTGTGGGCACTGTTAAGCCAGACACCAGAGCAGTATTCTGCTGCAGAATAGACTAAGGCCAGAGATGTTGTCCTTAATGTGTTTCCATCCGCTTCCCAAGAAGTTCCAGGCAATCGTTGGAGAATGTTATTACGACTTTTTAGTTTGTTGGCGGTTTTCTGCAGGTGATTTTTGTACGTAAGAGACTTGTCCAATGTTACTCCTAAGTAACTGGGATTGGCACACTATTGTAGTTCATGACCCTTGAAGAATACCCTTGGATGGTAGTTTGCTTCTGCGTTGTTCAGATGGAATGTAGATGTCACTGTTTTCTGTGGATTGGGATGAAGGTACCATCTTTGAAAGTAGTCATCCAACAGTTCAAGGTCTCGGGTAAGAACTATTTCAGCTTCTGCGAAGTTAGGTCGTTGAATTGTAAGGCAAATATCGTCCGCTTTCAGGCAGGTCGTGGATGTATAAGTTGAAGAGGGTAGGAGATAGAACCGACCCTTGAGGCAGACCATTATTGACTTTGTGGAATTTACTTCTGTTGTGTTCTGAGTGAACTTGAAATAGTCGGTTGCTTAACATTCTGTCAATTAGTGTAGTAATTTTTAAGCAAGGAACAGCTTTAATCAGTTTAAGCATAAGACCTTCCCTCCATACTGTGTCATATGCAGCTGTAAGATCTAAGAAGACAGAGACGCTTTTCAATTTCTTCTCAAAACCAACCTCCAAATATGTGGTCAAGGACAGTACTTGGTCACAGGCAATCTGCAAGCCAGTCCTGCTCAGCGGACATAATTATAGAACATAAAATACTGTTCAAGCACTACATAATACACAATATTTATGTTGCAAATATCGTTTATCTTACAAACCACTTGAACAAAACATTTTTTCCACCCGTCGACATGGGACATAGTATCCTATATGTAGTCGGCGATCCCATCTTTCACGAGCTTGGGCTTGGATCCTGCAAGCGGATAGATATGATAGCCATTTCAGGTGGATCGACTCATGGTTTCATAATTGACACTAGAGTAAGAACTGAGGCCTACAAAACTCAACCATCGGATGTTCATGAAGAGAAATGTGACACCTACGAGCCCACGAGCCCATACTATAAAACAAAATAAAAGGTAACATCTACAGAAGCAGTGTGTCTTATGGTTGGAGCTAGAGCATATTAACATCGAAATTTACACAGTTCTGTAAGCTGTTCAGGCTGGACAATCAACTCATGAAGACGGTGGCCTTGGTAACTGTTAAGGGTTCTGTTGCTATTTAGAGAAATCAATTGTATAACAGTTGTGAATGGCGTATACACTGGCGGAAATATATCCGAACACCATGAGGTAAGGAATGTAGAATACGGGAATGTTGATAATATATTTTTCGAGGTAAGATATTTAATTCATTAAAGGTAGAAGACTACAGGTTGATATCCGCGCGAAGAAAGCCACCGCAGATATGCCTGACTGTCGAATGTAGGTATGCAAACGTGCATGCATTGTGTCGTACAGGTGCCGAATGTAAACTTGTGGGATGAAATCCCATGCCTGTTGCACTTGGTCGGTCAATACAGGGATGGTTAATGCCGGTTGTAGATGATGTTGGCGTTGTCGTCCAATGATATCCCATAAGTGCTCGAATGTGGACAGATCGCGGGATCGAACAGGCCAAGGCAACAAGTCGACATTCTGCAGAGCACGTTGGGTTACAAGAGCGGCATGGGGGCGTGCATTGTCCTCTTGAAAAACACCCCCGAGAATGAATGGCAGCACAACAGGTCGAATCACCAGACGGCCGTACACATCCGCAGTCAGAGTGCGTGGGATAACCACGAGAGTGCTCCTGCTGTCATAGGAAATTGCTCCCCAGAGCAGAACTCCCGGTGTATGTCCAGTGTCTCGACACCGCAAACAGGTGGAATGCAGCGCTCACCTGACCTCCTTCTAACCAACACACGGCCATCACTGGCACTAAGGCAGAATCGGCTTTCATCGGAAAACACAACGGCTCTCGCTTGACACCACTGAAGTCGCAGACGGCGGTGGTTTGGGGTAAGTGGAATGCACGCCGCAATGCGTCTGGCTCGGAGCCGTCCTTCAAGTGACCGGTTTCAAACAGTTTGTTGCGCCACTGTGATGCCAACTGCCGTTCAAATTGCTGCTGCAGATGCAGTCCGCTGCGCACAGCCATACGCCGAATACGGCGGTCCTCCCTTTCCACGGTGACACAAAGACGTCCGGAGCCCGGTCTTCTTGTGAGCGTACATTCTCGTGACCACTGCCGCCAGCACGCATAAACAGTGGAGACAATCCTGCCAAGTCGTTCTGCAATAGCATGGAACGAAAATCCGCCTTCACGTAGCCCTATTATACGTCCTCCTTCAACCGCAGTGAGCTGTTGATACTGTCCTTTTCGTCGTCGTGAAGGCATTCTTGATCTACCCACAGTAACTCCGTCCAGTCTCACAGGTAACTAACGCTCGCGCATAGTACAGCCCGCTACTAACACCACGCTAATGCGATTTGCAGGAAATTTGAATCAACGTCATCCTTTAGATATATAAACACGCCTACCAACGTTCGTTAATCTGGAACAACCCCTTCTTGGTGCTTGGATACTTTTTCCGCCAGTGTAGAAATAGCAAAATGGTTGTCCTTTAGTGGCTGGAATAGATGAGACTTGTTAATCGCGGTTGACTAAACTTTGCATATCCTTTGAAAATTAATGTGTGCAAACAACTATTAGACTACTATAAAACTTACCATCCAAATCTGGAAGGCAAAATTATAGTAAGAATACTCAGATTTGTACAGTTTTTATATTTTTCCTCTGTGCAGATCTTCGTAGTTTTATTTCCTTTTTCGATTTTTACAGATCACACTAGAAAAATAAGCATTCACGTTTGTGCGCGTTTTCTGAGATAAACCTTTGTCCAAAAATTAATACTTTTATTAAAATGTGTGTTTCCCCTTGTGAAAGCAATGGGTTTTAGAAATTGCACCACAATCGAACTTTTACATCCATTCACATGACATTAACTTTCTCGGCTTATCATGGTATGCATTCATTGAAACAGTCCGACTCGTTGGCTGAACGGTCAGCGTACTGGCCTTCGGTTCAGAGGGTCCCGGGTTCGATTCCCGGCAGGGTCGGGGATTTTAACCTTAATTGGTTCATTCCAATGGCACGGGGGCTAGGTGTATGTGTTGTCTTCATCATCATTTCATCCCCATCAAGACGCGCAGGTCGCCTACGGGAGTCAAATAGAAAGACCTGCACCTGGCGAGCCGAACCCGTCCTGGGATATCCCGGCACTAAAAGCCATACGACATTTCATTTTTTCATCGAAACACAATACTGAATCCTAAGTAAATGTCTGTTTTGGCATTCCTACGACTTCCATAAACAACAAATCTGTAAAAGACCTTTTGTTCCAGTTCGTGATACGGGGTCGTGGATAAGATTAGATGAAATTAAATTATATGGTATGTTTTACGGTCGGATGCCCTTCATAAGGCCAAACTACAGTATATCCAAGGATAGAGTTTCGTGATTTGGCGAGGACGCTACAAATTAACAAGCAAATTGCAAGATAACATTTTAATTAGTATTATAAAGGACTAGGTAGCTATATTAAGAGATCATTTATACCCTGTTCGAAATAACTAATAGTAGTTGTACCGGGAGGTACAGCTCAACAACGCTCATTTAAAATAACCGCCCTAATAAACTCCTCTATTGATTAAAAGGTGAAACTGATACTACACGAACTTGGAACTTTAATCAGAAGATGTCACTACTTAAATATTGAGGAATTGTGTCATTATGAAGTTTCCTAAACTGACTGAATTTATCGGACATTTTTCTGCAGATGACACTACAAAAAATTCTGATCATGCACTCTGGTGCAAGCTGAAAGAACTTATAACTTAAAGAAGTTTTGTATTTCTAGGTTTTCCATAACTGAATCTATGTTCATTTATTTTTGGGTTGGCAATACTTCTTTTCTTTCCGCCAGTTTTGAATCTAGCCAATCATAAATTTTTGTAATTAATTTTCAATCAATCCCGGATTTCTTGTTCACTTTGTGTTAGCCAATAAAATTTGGGGGGGGGGGTCTGGATTAGTCTTGAATTCTCTCGAACCTTCCCTGAAGGTATATACGTTGCGGCTTTTCGGGTTTCCTTGCCAATTGCTCGTCGTCTTTCTAAGTGTGTGTGTTAAGTCAGGAGGCGGGGCCGCCGCTTTCTTCGGTCAGACGAACATCTATAAGGTAATGGCCACATAAAAGTCTTTCTTTCTTGCTGCCTCCGCTACTTTACCTGAGAGGAAGGTCCGAATCTTTACTATGTAACCTACGTTTCTAAAATGTAACTTTTCTTTCGGCTAATGTAAAAACTTCATAAAATCTTTAATTGTAAATCGGGGATAGAGAATGAGTTACCCTCTCGAGCTCCCCTTCATCTTGGTTTTGAGGTGACTACGTTTTGTAACTGTTTTCCTTCTGTAATGTGTTAAAGTAATTTCCATGCGAGCCACCTCAGTGGTTTGGGAATAGCCCCTGTTTCATCGACCGAGAGCCCTGTAGGTTTATAAGTTTTCACTATCTTGGAGCGCAGTGTACGCCTCCTTTCATTTTGTGTTTGGGACAGTTATCTAACCTGTTCTTTTCCATGAAGGCCCAGTAGGTTGGGTAATAAATACCCCTGTAAAAGTAAGTTGAATTTGTAAATTGTGGCTTGAGAGGCCAAAGATTGAAAATTTTTATGTAATGTTACCGTAAGAAACTTTTTCAAAGTTTTTGTAAAATTAACGAGTGCCTTTGGAAGGCTAGATATTGTATTTTGGGAGCAAGTGCTCTTGAATGACGGGATTTCTACCCCTAACTAAATAATTCCTTGTTTCTAATCAACGTTTTGTAAACTGGATCCGGTATCTCTGGAATTGTAAACGGTGTCCGGACATTTGCGGTCACGGATAATTGCGGTCATCACAAAATCACGGACATTTGCGGTCACTGAGATAAACTTGTGCACACTCACAGAAATTCCCCAGGTGTCACAGGACATTTGCGGTCACTGCAGCAGTGGGTGGGCCTCATTAGCTTAATCTCCGGGTATCCCAGCTAACCTGCCTGAGCTATGTACTGCTCCCTCCTTGCTGATCAACATTATTTTTTCTCTCGCCGGCATTGTTTAGAGAATGTCCGACTCGTTGGCTGAACGGTCAGCGTACTGGCCTTCGGTTCAGAGGGTCCCGGGTTCGATTCCCGGCCGGGTCGGAGATTTTAACCTTAATTGGTTAATTCCAATGGCACGGGGGCTGGGTGTATGTGTTGTCTTCATCATCATTTCATCCTCATCACGACGCGCAGGTCACCTACGGGTGTCAAATAGAAAGACCTGCACCTGGCGAGCCGAACCCGTCCTGGGATACCCCGGCACTGAAAGCCATACGCCATTTCATTTCATTTTCATTTAGAGAATGATACCTTCAGACACAAACACAATTCTATATCGAAACTTCCTGGTGTAAGTATTTACTGCTGTGTGCTGTAAAAGATTTGACATTCACTAATAAGGCAACTGGTTATATGTACAGAAAGTATAGGGAAGGTTAACATGAAATCGTCACCTGGGTGTGCCTGGAGGAGAAGAACAAGTCATGTCATCCTTTTGGTAACATACAATTCTGTAGATGATATCTAAATATATTCTATTTCATATCCGGCCTCTCTTGATCAACTCTTGTTCTCTTCCGACCCCCACGGTACGATGTTTGCCAAGCCCAGGGAGTCTTACATTTCCACGTCCTTCGTGGCCTTTCCCTTCTTTTTTCCCTAAAAGGGAGTCGGACCTATTCGAATTTTTTCTGTTTATTTTTAAAGGAGGATGGTGGCACCGTTCTAATTTCTCACAAAAACAGTAATCACCACCATCACGAAAACGTAATCATCATTCAATCAATCAATCACTACTGATCTGCATTTAGGGCAGTCGCCCAAGTGGCAGATTCCCTATCTGTTGTTTTCCTATTGCCGACGGTGTGAACGGTGTTGTACACATGTTGACTTGGCCCTGTTTTTTGCCCGGATACCCTTCGTAATTTCAATCCTGTGTGGAGACCCTTCCTGATTTCAACCCTGTGTGGAGGGATGCATTCACTATGGCGATTTTCTGCGGTATTTGTTAGTGTAGTGCGTTAACCAGATGCGATTAAAATCCCCGACCCGTCCTGGAATCGAACCCAGAACCTCTGATTCGAATACCTTGACGCCAATCATTTAGCTAATATAAAAACGAAATATGAGTCAAAAATTTGAAGTACACACAGAAAATAATAATTTTATTTGTAGGCCTAAAGATTTTGTTCCAAGGCTTTGTAATTTTTCACAAGCTCGTATATTTGATATTTAAACTCTAATACTCCACAAAGTGAATTTTTATATACACACATCAGAGGCTAATTCAAAAAATAAGTTTCCTATTTATTTATCGTGGAATAATTAAAGGTAGGCCAAGGTAAAAAACACTGTTTTATTCCGCACCAGTCCTTCATTTTTAGAAAAACAAAAGTTAATTCATCGTTAATTAATTAAATGAATTTATTTATTTATTTATTTATTTATTTATTTATTTATTTATTTATTTATTTATTTATTTATTTATTTATTTATTTACTGGCCTCCGTGGCTAGGTGGCAGCGCACCGGACTCTCACCGCTGGGTTCCGTGGTTCAAATCCCGGTCACTCCATGTGAGATTTGTGCTGGACGAAGTGGAGGCGGGACAGGTTTTTCTCCGGGCACTCCGGATTTCCCTGTCATGTTTCATTCCAGCAACACCCTCCAATATAATTTCATTTCATCTGTCAGTCATTAATCATTACCCCAGAGGAGTGCGACAGACTTCGGCAGCCGGCACAATTCCTATCCTCGCCGCTAGATGGGAGCTTCATTCATTCCATCCCTGACCCGGTCAAAGGACTGGAATCAGGCTGTGGATTTTCATTTATTTATTTACTAATTTATATATTTATTTATTTTTGGTAGTCTAACGTCACGCTGACATATTTTTCGGAGAAAATGCGATGGGAAAGAATTAGACTCAGTGACTCACACGGTTGAGGCGCTGGTCTACTGGCCACAACTGGCAGGTTCGATCCTCCATCCCACGCTCCCAAGTTGTGAGCGCCCTGTGCCCCATTTAGTCGCCTCTTACGATAGGCAGGGGATACCGTGGATGTATTCTTCGTCTGCGTCCCCGACCCACAGGGGGACACAACTTCCAAATTCGAGTACCGGTACATACAATAATTTGTTCGACAGTAAATTACATGTTTTAAAATGCTGATTCCCCTCACACTTTATTGTATTGAAATAATTTTGGCGTGTTTAAAATCAGCTGAACTAAAGCTTCGTCAATTATTTTTGTGGCTTTTAGGTAAGCGTCGTTATAATTTAGTTCCTTTGTACAAGATAATCATAGTTAAGTCGTTTTTCAAGCTTAATGAGAAATTTAGGAAATACACAAACACACTCTCACTCGCACTCAATTAAAAATGTTGACCTGCAAGGAGCGAGCAGTTGCTCAGGCAGGTTAGCGGGGATACCCCGAGATTAAGCTAATGAGAGCCATCCACTGATCTCTATACATGGATCGCTGATGGCAGCTCTCCGCTGCAGGAGAAAGTACGCCAAGTTGAGCGCGCGGTTCGCCATGTTGGCGTACCCATCCTAGAGCTCTCCTTATGGGGAAGCAATGATAATATAGGCAATTTTAAATCGCAATTAATGGCGCGTTGGAATAATTAAAAATATAGGGACATGTTCACTCGAAGCATAAGGACATTGGGATCACTGACACGTCGTTCCGAGGTCAGTAATTCTCCGGGAAAGCAATAAAAATGAGTGTATAATAACGGCCGACTAATATTAACTTAGGTGCTGAATACATGCAATTAGAGATCGGTAACACAATACGAGTGAAAATCAGTTTCTGGAAACATTGCTGTAAATTGTATACATGTATGTCACGAAATTATGCATTCTTAAAATGATGTACCTATAAACGTAGCTCACTATACAGGCCTAGATCCGACATACCATAATCGGTGCTTGATAATGAATTCCTGTTTCCTGTTTCTATGAAATAACGCGCAGTTTATCAAATTAAAATATAATTGAAGCAAATGTACACATTCATAAAACCAGCAAATATTCAAAACTTGTCAATATATCACATTACCTGCAGCTTAATTTACTATTACAGACCTCTTTAATTAAATTCAGCTACCAAAGCAATATTGATGGTCATCATCAGAAATATGTAACACCCGTTAAACGAGCCCCAAATACCACAACTAGTATAATGGGATAGCCTAAAACACCCACCACACTTTGCCTTCTCCCACCACTCCAGTGTCTGAAACCCATAATTATTACTGATGTAAATAAGGTCTATAATTCTTCCAGACTTCATTTTCTAAGATTGTTATAAGGTCACGTCAATTATTTCAACAAAACCGTCAGTTTAATTATGACAAATAAATAAAAATATAAGTAAATTTTTACTTGCAGTTAATGTTCAGTAAAATTGAAAACAGTTGGCTATACATCACTTCTAAGGTGTGCAGTTTGTCCATTTTTATCTAAACAGTCTTCCTCAAAGTGATGGGAGCAGAGAACGGCTATTTTAGAAGGCTCCCAAATCTCCCGCCTGATACTCCTAATTCATGATCTTAGATGTTCGGGTTTCGAGAAAGGAAACCTAGAAAAATTGCCATTTTGCTCCCAGAATACGCGAAATAAGATACAATAAACCTAAAACTCAAAACACTACCCTAGGAAGATTATTATGTACAGTATAAAACTCACCGATGAAATGATTTCTCCTTCTGCTGATCGTTTCTGTTTGTACATCCATAAGCTGAACACTGCGGTATGTTAATACCCGGTAGAATGTTTCTTCATTCGGATTTCACATAAATACATGCACATTTAAATTTAATTTTGTAATTTACAAGCAGTGTCCGCCTCTATGGTGTAGTGGTTAGTATGATTAGCTGCCACCCCCAGAGGCCCGGGTTCGATTCCCGGCTCTGCCACGAAATTTGAAAAGTGGTATGAGGGCTGGAACGGGGTCCACTCAGCCTCGGGAGGTCAACTGAGTAGAGGGGGTTTCGATTCCCTCCTCAGCCATCCTGGAAGTGGTTTTCCGTGGTTTCCCACTTCTCCTCCAGGCAAATGACGGGATGGTACTTAACTTAAGGCCAAGGCCGCTTCCTTCCCTCTTCCTTGTCTCTATCCATTCCAAACTTCCCATCCCCCAACAAAGCCCCTGTTCAGCATAGCAGGTGAAACCGCCTGTGCGAGGTACTGGCCATACTCCCCAGTTGTATCCCCGACCGAAAGTCTGAATCTCCAGGACACTGCCCTTGAGGCGGTAGAGGTGGGATCCCCCGCTGAGTCCGAGGGAAAAACCAATCCTGGAGGATAAACAGATTACGAACGAACGAATTTACAAGCATACTACAAGGCAACAAACCTAAATTCATAAAATACACTACTATTTCTTTGGAAATAACACAGCACAGAACACCCGTGGAACTACAATCAAGGGGGTTGGCGTCACTGAACTAAGCATAAACAAAGCAAGCGCGCTCCTCGTGGTGTATTCAATGGGTCTACTGCACCGTGCACTCGCTGCCATCTTACTACGCCAGTCATCTTCTATTCGGCTTACTGCTACCCAAGCCACCAGCCATCCATGTATAGAGATCAGTGGAGCCATCCCCTGCTGCAGTGACCGCAAATGTCCTGTGACAACTGGGGAATTTCTGTGAGTGGGCACAAGTTTATCTCAGTGACCGCAAATGTCCGGCGACCCCAAATGTCCGTGACCGCAATTGTCCGGCAACCTTGTAAACTAGGGGCTTGAAGCCCATAATCTGTAAAATTCTCTATCTTGGATTTTCCTAGTCTTGTTTCGAGATTGCTTTTGTACCTGACATGTTGTTATGTGAAAACTTGTTTAGTTGTTGCTTTTGAAGAAATATAACCTTCAGTTCAAGTTTTAAATTAACTTTGATATTGTAGATAGACCCATTCACCTCAGCACCTTCTTTAACCTCTTTCTGCTCCACGGGTAACCCCGTAACAGTAGCAAATAACACTGACTTCTTCTACCGCTATTTCTATATCTGTCGGATCGCGGGTGCGATCTGCGTCGCACATGTGGATGTGTCCTTATTTTACGTCCGGATGCCCTTCCTGTCGCCAACCCTATATGGATGGATGTAAACACTATTGCGTGTTTTTGTGGAAATTTACTGTAATAATATCCGAAAATTTTTAAAAAAATGTCTCTGTGTCTCAATGCCAAGCTCATGTTGGGCCACATTAGTAAATAAAGGCTAACTTTGCTAGAAAAACTCAAAAATAACACTAATGATGTATTTTGTTCGTTCACATGCTTGCCTGCTTGCTTGCTTGTTTTCGTAGTCATCAGTAGGGAAAATATATTCCTGTAAGAGGAATATGTAAATAAATTACAATCACCTGTGTTAGGCCTAGCAAGTCAACAGTTGAATATGAATATACTGCTTCCAAACCTAAAACAAGCCTCGGATGGAAGAATAAATTAAATACTGGACATGACATTTCTTTTTGTACCGTCCGAATTTACGATGCCCAAAAGCCTGATGCTCATCAGAGATACTGGAAGACACAAAACCCGCCCAAGAAGGAGCGACTGAAAATTGGTTCACTCAATATCCTCACTCTCTCCAACAACTATGAAGAACTTGTGGATCTTATAGAGAGGCGTAAGCTCAAGAAATTGGGGTTGAGTGAGACAAAATGGAAAGGATATGGGAAGAAGTCCTTGAGAAATGGATATGTGTTTTACTGGAGTGGGAACAATAATGAATACAAACATGGAGTTGGCTTCCTCCTTCATAAATACACACAAACAGATGCCAAATATGTGAGAGATATGATCATCCAGATGAGACTGAGTGTTGGTAATGCACATCATACTCTCTGCAAGTAAGGAGAACACAATCATTATGGGTGATCTGAATGCCCAAGTTGGTAAACAAAGACTAGGCTGTGAAAACATCGTTGGCCTCCATGGCTATGTTAACAGAAACTCTAAAGGAGAGAACCTGATTGATTTCTGTGTGCGAAACAACTTAACCATACAGAACGCATGGTATCAGAAGAGGGAGAGCCATAAAATAACGAAATACAGCTGGGATGGGATGTTCAAGACTATGATCTACTTCATCATCACTGACAGAAAAGCGGGTCAGTATGTTACAGATGTTAAAGTCATACCCATCGAGTGCCTAGATGGCGACCATCGGCTATTAATCGCTGACCTGAAAGATGTCCATGTGCCCAAAATTAAACAAAAAAAATGCCAAAGATTAAGACATGGCTGTTGAAGGACATGGAGAAGAAAGGAAACTATGAAGCGAGGATAGCAGTCAAATTACCCAAAACTAAGAAAGGGGGAGTAAAAGAAGAATGGTCCTTATTCAAAGAAACCCTTGTAAAAGAAGCCACGGAAATTTGCGGAAAAACAAGTGCCACACCAAAAGAGAAGGAAACACCTTGGTGGAATGACCAAGTGAAGGCAGCAGTAAAAGACAGAAATATACTGAAAAGAAAATTAGACCTCGATAAACAGAAAACAGGTGATAGACGAAATGAATTAGAAATTGAACATCCAGCACAGGAATATATAAAAAAGAAACTGGCTGTAAAAACACTGATCCAGGGATAAAAGGAAAAGTGCTGGGATGACTTTACTACAAGGATATAGGAATACTGTCAAGGAAGTAGTGAACTACTGTACAAAATAGAAAACAGTAAAAGAAATGAATATATAAACATCCTTGCACTGGAAACAGATGATGGTAGCTTAATACGAACAGAGTAAGGTATCAGGGATGAAATGAATAAGTACTTAACGTGCTGTTAAATGGAGATGGGGGCAACACCACCGCCTATGACTGTAGTATAGGTGAGGCCAAAAACAATAAATACCCATTAACATGGCTTGAGGTAGAAACAGCACTAAAGAGCATGCGAAACGGGAAGTTCCCAGGCTTTGATGATCTCAGCTCAGACATGATAAAGGCAACTGGAATACCAGGCTTGAATTGGCTATATAGAGTGTTATCAGTGATTTGGGAAAGAAACAAAATCCCGGAAGATTGGAGCAAAGGAGTCATCATCCCACTATTCAAAAAGGGCAACCGACAGATGTGTAGAAATTACAGAGGAATCACCTTGTTGTCACACTCACTGAAGCTGCTGGAAAAGATCATAGAAATATTAGACTTAGGAAGATAGTAGACCTTTGCTTGAGGAAGAACAACACAGGTTCAGGAAAGGTCGAAGTACTGTGGATCTTATCTTTGCAGTAAAAATGCTGACAGGAAAGTACTGGGAATACGGAAGAAATCTTGTGATTGCATTTGTCGACATTGAAAAAGCATATGATAGTGTTCCTCGAAACAAGGTATGGGAAGTCTGGAAGACCTAAAGGAACCAAAGTACTTAATTGACAAAGTCAAGATGCTATACCAGAAGTGCTACAGCTGTATCCAGATAGGCAACGGGCGATCAAAATGGTTTGAAACAAAAAGAAGTGTCCAACAAGGAAGTGCCCTATTACCACTCCTGTTCGTAATAGTAATGGACAAGGTCATAAAATCTATCAAGAAAATGGGCAGTGAACCAAACGCCCTGGTATTTGCTGATAATTTGATTTTATGGGGAGAGACAGAAGCTGAAGTTCAGAAGAAACTTAACGAATGGAACAATACATTCAAAAATTTTGGACTGAAGATGAGCAAAACAAAGACAGTAGAAATAACCATCAATAGGGAAGGAACAAGCTCAAATATATTTCTGGAAGGAGTAAAAATCGAATCAGAGTCCCACTTCAAGTATCTCGGAAGCACAATCTCGAAATATAACACCGTTAGGCAGGACACAGAAAGCATCAAATTCTACAGTCAAGTCAGGAATCTTCTCTGGGACTGCAAAATACCACAAAAAGCAAAAACAATCATGTGCCACACTTACTTCGTACCATTCCTCACGTACGGTTTAGAGATATGTACCCTACTAAACAAAGACTTCAGTAGAATCCAAACGACTGTAATGAGATTCATTGGGACCATGAACCAAACTACCAGAAAGGACAAGATCAGAAATGAAGTGAATAGGAAAGTAGCTGGTATCGAGGTTCCTCTTACCAGTGTCACAAACAAACGCGGACTTCAGTGGTATGGGCACATAATGAGAATGAACAGGGAAAAAGCTGCCAGAAAATATTTTGACCTTAATCTCATGGGGAGAAGACCACAGGGAGGACCGAGAAAACGTTGGATAGAGACTGTAACATCAGATGTGGAGGAGAGGTGACACAAATGGGAGGATGTACTGGAACAGAAGTTGTATGAAGTCAGAAGGAGATGGCGAGCGCCTGTACACCACACCCAGGAAAATGGGGTTGGTAAATGATGATGATATTTTCATGAAAAGAATATGGCATGTGCTCCAAAAACTTGGTTTGTAAACGCAATGAAAGTTATTCAAAAAATATTGTATAATGCTGTTTTTCTTCCTTTTTCTGTGAATAAACTTCTCGTCCTGTTATAGGCTATTCTATAATCTGTGTCCTGTTCTTTCCGTATGCACCATACTTCAAATAATAATAATAATAATAATAATAATAATAATAATAATAATAATAATACGCACATGTGACCGAGCGAGTTGGCTGTAATTTGGCATACTTGTCAAAAATATTCATATATTTAAGAACAACTCCAGATTTTGCAGTTAGGTATAAACTATTGGAGATTTTTTAATTTGTAATTATTCATTCAATAGGCAAACATATAATTTCGTGCTATTTCAGGAGTAAAAATATGATGGTAATAATCAACTGGTAATAAAATGGAGAACTACTTTTAATTCCTGTACATATTGAAACATTCTCTGAAAATGTATGGTGAATACCATAAGAACTCTGTCGCAAGGAACATTTTATGCATGGCAAAAAGCTGAAAAATTTTAAGGTAAATAAAAGCAATTGAAAGTTTTAAGAAGCATGCTTGCATAAAAACTGTCCTGGACTGTAAATTACTCCCTTGGATGTCTTTCTCCCCTTACGCACAGCATAAGGTAAATATATTCCAGCGCTATTATTGAAATGGTAGTCCGAAAGAACTTTGAAGCTAATGGTGTCTATGTACGACCGGGAGAGTTAGCCGTGTGGTTAGGAGCGCGGAGTTGTGAGCTTGCATCCGGGGGATAGCGGATTCGAACCCCGCTGTCGGCAGCCCTGAAGATGGTTTTCCGTGGTTTCACATTATCACCAGGCAAATGCTGGGGCTGTTCCTTAATTAAGGCCACGGTCGCTTCCTTCCCACTCCTAGCCCTTTCCTGTCCCATCGTCGACATAATACATATCTGTGTCGGTGCGACGTAAAGCAAATGGCATAACACTACCCTTTAAATCTGGCATTTAGATAATTAAAAACTAATTGGGGAAAATGATAACTGATAATTTTAAAGAGGAAGAATTGGGGGATTTTTAACGTCAAAGTTGAAAATTAAATTTCTGGTCAAAAACGCAACATTTCAACAATGACTCCCCTTAAGAGAAAGTACCATTGGGCAATCATCCTCTCGTAACACTAATCAGAGTTAAAATGGAAAAGGTCCGACCCTTCGAAGAAATTAATGTACCGGCAAAAGAATGAGAACCGAGCTCGATAGCTGCAGTCGCTTAAGTGCGCCCAGTATCCAGTATTCGGGAGATAGTGGGTTCGAACCCTACTATCGGCAGCCCTGAAAATGGTTTTCCGTGGTTTCCCATTTTCACACCAGGCAAATTCTGGGGCTGTACCTTAATTAAGGCCACGGCCGCTTCCTTCCCACTCGTAGCCCTTCCCTGTCCCATCGTCGCCATAAGACCTATCTGTGTCGGTGCGACGTAAAACAAGTAGCAAAAAAAAGAATGAGAAGGGCCACGAAGGGCGTGAAAATAAGAGACTCCCTAGGCTTTACAAACCTAAAACTACCGAGATCGGAAGTGAACAAGAGTTAACCAAGGAAAATCGGATGGAAACGATGAAAGTCAGGAGCCTGACACAAGTGGAAGCAATATCAGGCTCACCTAAGCGTCCCGTGGACGTCAACCCACGCTTCCAAGTTGAGAAGGCTTGGCTTCCCCTTTAGGTGGTCTCTTAACGACAGCCAGGAGATACTGTGGATGTATTCTGATGTTCCCACCCTTTTATATTGAATTGTTGATTGTTACTGGAGCCATCTGCCGTGTGAGAACTGAATTAATTTCAATCCTCTTGACGATGCCCTGAGTGTTCTGTCACCCTTTCCAAAATCTGAAAATAAATTCCCTCCACGATTCTAACAATTTATCCTTCGGATAACACATTCTGGAGAAGCCAAGCAGAAGCCTCCGCGAAACGTCAGAAATTCCTCACTTCATACACCATCATGTCTGAAATATGGATTTCATCGACTATAACATGGTGTAAAAAGTGTTATGGAGCGTAGCAAAGGAGATGTGTATTTCCACTTCATTTCGTCATGCTGTTAGATAGGCTACACGATACCTTGACTCAAGTGAAAATCGATGGAGGGCACGTCAATATTCCTAACGTGTCACTTAATGTAAGTTATGCTTGGTGACGCTCGGCCCTGGCAAACAGTAAACAAATAGAAATAAACCCCTTGAAAATGCCGGACATAGTTTCCGTAGAAACGTTCGGGAGCTACCAACAAAATTCGACTACGGCTTACAAGCCTGGAAACATTTCTTCTACATCCATCGAGACGCTAGCCGTGAAATTCTAAGCTGTTAAGAATCCTTCTTAATTCATTATAAAGCTAGGTGTTGTATACAAGGAATCGGTATACAGAAACACAACATAAATTTATTGCTTCAATAAGTTTTTTTACACAATATGTACATAAATGCAACTAAACTTTTCTCGAAGCTGGATGAACTTGCACGCAATTAATGATGATATTAACAGTAGACCGAGGGTCTGTTGAAATATACACTTTATACACATGAGAGTTCTATACACACACGAATCTATCTTGAGGAGATAGTCTGTCAAATAAGAGAGAGTTCAAGATAGTCGAAAACTATCTGCCTTGTAGAATTACTAGTGCAACTTGCAATGAAAGTTCGTACTAACAGAATGCTAGTAATTGCCGTAGGCTTGTCAGGAGTTGACATGAATATTCACAATTAGTAGAATACTAATGTTGATGTCGGAGCATAAGTGAGGACTGAGGGATGAGTAGAATACTGGCATCGGGGCTCGACGTGACTACAGGAAGCGGGAGGTGAGGCAGTGCCCAGAGGTGAGACCTCATCACCAGAATTCAGTCCTCCTGTTCGATACACATGCTTAAGAGGGATAGCCTCCGTGTTCGACTTGCAGTGTAATCTGGCGTTGGACACTGGGAAGTCCTGGGAAGTAGCGGAATGCTGCTCGTTTTATAGCGCTGGCTGACGTCACAAGCAAGCGCACTGCAGTGACCTCGTAGAGTCTGGAAAGATCCGGTCTGCGGCGTGTTGCGGAGCTATCCGGCGCAGAGCTGAGATCGCGAAGGACACACAACACTAGGTACTAGGATTTTAAAAAAATTTTGTCTGAGAAACCGGGAATTTTGTCCTGAGCATAAGAATTATCAAAGAGATTACATCATTGTTCTTTGTTCTTTTCCTTTTTTTCCCCTTGTTTTTGCGCTGGTGGTTTAGCGTCGCACTAACACATCGAAGGTTTTCGGCGACACGCGGATGGGGAAGGGCTAGGAAAGGAAAGTTAGTGGCGTTGGCTTAATTAACGTAACGCGCCAGCATATGCCTGGTGTGAAATTGGAAACCACGGAAAACCTTCTTCAGCGCTGCCAACGGTCGGATTTAAACCCACCATCTCCCGAATGCAAGCTCACAGCCACACGCGCGCTTCGTGTGGCTGTGAGCTGTGTGTTAGTCAACAGATATTTTTCTATGCCTCATGAAGTCCAAAACCAGGATAAACGTTTAGGAATTGTCCCCCGGGCTCCCACCATCTAACCTGTGACTGATAAATTATATTTTGCAGTCCATACTTTTCTTTATAATACGAGAGTATGGGGTCATACTCTTCTTCTCTAAATCCACTTCTTCCGGTTGACCAGAATGCGATTCAATGTTGTTGTTGTTATTATTATTATTATTATTATTATTATTATTATTATTATTATTATTATTATTATTAACATACCTAAATGTACACAAAATTAAAACAAATATGCCTTATTAATTCACTACATAACTTTTATTATTTGGCTGGAAAATACTCAGTACAATACACAAGACGTTAGGAAAATGAGTACCTATTTCTCCGTAAAGCAAAGTAAAGCAAAGTCACCTCCGTACAGGCCATGAAGGCCCTTGGAGGAGTTGAAGGTAAAGGCTTCCACCATTGTTAACCTCGGCACGTGATGTGGGTAGAGTGGTTAGCTCTACGCCCTGCCGCCTTTGCCCCCAGGAATTAACCTGGTACTCATTTTTGGTGTAGGATGAGTGAACCTCAGGGCCATATGCACCTCCGGAAGTGGAAATCTCATTTCTTAAATTTTACGACTTTCCTGACGGGGATTCGAACCCACGTCCTTCCGGGCGAACCGAGCACGCCTTTACCGCCTCGGTCAGGCAGCCCCTAAAAACATATCAGCTTTGGTCAATTTAACCTTTTTTAAGTCCGTTTATTTTTTATCGTTGGTACTCCAGCTTATTCAATCACGCTTTAGAAGAAAAATAGACTTATAATGAACAAAACCTGAAGAAACACTATCCCTGGAAATGGGTTTGCGAAGAGTATTACTCTATATACAAGGATAGAGTTTTATGAGCGTATGAGAATCGTATTTTTGAATGAATTTAGTGAAAAAAAAGGCAGCGAATTTCTTCATCAGACAGTATTTTATATTTATTATTCCTTGTTTACTTCTTCTTCTTCTTCTTCTTCTTCTTCTTAATCTGTTTATCCTCCAGGTTCGGTTTTTCCCTCGGACTCAGCGAGGGATCTCACCTCTACCGCCTCAAGGGCAGTGTCCTGGAGCTTCAGACTTTGGGTCGGAGGATACAACTGTGGAGAATGACCAGTACCTCGCCCAGGCGGCCTCACCTGCAATGCTGAACAGGGGCTTTGTGCAGAGATGGGAAGATTGGACGGGATAGGCAAGGAAGAGGGAAGGAAGCGGCCGTGGCCTTAAGTTAGGTGCCATCCCGGCATTTGCCTGGAGAAGAAGTGGGAAACCACGGAAAACCACTTCCAGGATGGCTGAGGAGGGAATCGAACCCACCTCTACTCAGTTGACCTCACGAGGCTGAGTGGACCCCGTTCCAGCCCTCGTACCACTTTTCAAATTTCGTGCCAGAGCCGGGAATCGAACCCAAACCTCCGGGGGTGGCAGCTAATCACGCTAACCACTACACCACAGAGGCGGACTCTTGTTTACTACTTTTACATATTCTCGAAAAATATGCGCACATTTCCATAGTTTTATGTAATTTTTGTTTACCAAGGTCATGCTGCTTATAGGTTACTCTTGATTTCGTTTGCCACTTGCTTCGTCACTCTGACTGGAGGACCACCCTGTTTGAAGGGAAGATGGAAGGTATAAGGACCAAAGGAAGACCTACAGTGCAGTTTATGGACAACATTAAAGGCAAGCACGCCTATTGCCACTTGAAGCTGCTGGCCAAAGAACGGAAAGGCTTGGAAGACATGCATGTTACCCATCAACCTTAGGGCTGAGGAGAATAAGAAGAGGAAGAATGAAATAATATTCAACTTTTCCTGTCGGATGTTGAATAATTCACCAACGTTCCTAATTATCTCGTCAACTGCTTTTCGAATTTCCATTAATATTCTTAGCAAGTGGTAGAAGTGTTCATTTACTGCAGAGACATACAGTAAATAATCTGAGGAAAATGTGTTGCACAGTGGATTTATAACGACCTGAAATCAGTTAAACTTTCAGTATATGCCTGTCCAATAGACAAAGGACTGCAAAGGTTTTTCATATTTACGGAAGCTCTGTGAATTGCTATCTTGTCGTGATGCAGTGCAATGCGATGCGGTGCAATGCGATGTTGAACTCCATAAGACTTTCTCATTTACCATTCAAAATATTCCTGTGAGGTTCTGATTCTGGCATTGCTTCCACTTCCTTGTAGCAGGCTCCTAATTTATATATTTCTTATCAGATCTCCCTTGTTATTTGTCTCCTTGGTTGAATGGTCATTGTAATGACCGGTTCTGATACGAAAGCGCTGGACTGTCTATCGCTCATGAGGCCAATCATGGAATATAGAGTAGCCATATGGGACCCGTACCAAACAAAGCTTACCAATGAACTAGAGATAGGAACAACGAAGGCTGTAAGGTTCATGCTTAATTATTGCAGTCCCAGAAGTAGTGTGATAGAGAAACTTGGGTGGAAGATGCTGGAAGCTAGAAGAAAAAGACGACTTGTACAAGACATCATCATGTGACATTCGGTAAAATGATCATGTACGAATAAGCCACCGAAATATCTTCCGATTGCTACCTATTGGTTAATAATAACGTCGTAAAGGGGATTAATACTAGATTAAGAACTTCCCCCCTCATTTTCAACTACTTCCTTGAAAAAGTTGTGAGAGAATGGTACCAGGAACTGATCAATTTGGATTTTCAGGGTGGGGCCTACATAAGTCACAAGAGGGCTTACAGTAGATTGCATGGTCTTTGCAGACGGCAGATCCCTGGTCGCTGATTTTCTGGATTTCACCAGTATCGAAGAGGATAACAGAGAGATGTCACTGAAACAAGGAAAAATCTAGCGAATAAAGAAATGTAAATACCTTGGCGACTTGACAAAGAAACCAGCTCTCGCCACGAGAGATAACAAGCTAAAATTGGCCTATCGACTGACTGTAAAAAAAAACTAGAAGAAATCAATTACTGTCAAACAATCTGAAGCTGAAACTCTACACAACAGTCATCCACACGGATGCCCTGTATACCATGAAGTGTCTGTCACTAAACAGGAAAAGTTTGTTTGAAAAACTGAGTCAGGGCAAGAAGAATTCTCAGAAATATCCTTGACCCTGTACTGGAAGATGGAGAATACCAGACATCTCGAAATAAATGCTCAACTTATTAGGTCGTGTCACCTGTCACCTCTACAAGGACAATTCTACAAATTTGTATATATGTCAAAAACTAATGGCATATATCTGTTTTATAGCACTATATGTAGCACGCAATTTGACAAATTTGTCAGCGGTTTATCTGTCAGTTCAAAAGTTTTATGAAACACACATTTGTAAAATTATCGTAAAAATCTACAAAATTGTCAGGACAATGTTGTAAAGTTGTAAGGTTTCATGAAACACAAGATTGTCAAAATTTAAGCTTGTCTGATAATTCCCTGTCACCTGTGAAATTGTAACTTTTATGAAATAGGGCCATGCTTGACGGTGGCTGAGAGGGACATAGAATAACTGGGGATGACAGATTTAGAAAACAGACAATCTATGAGGCATATCTTGAAGAAAGTCCGTGATTTTTAAGATAAACCTCGAAGGAGAAGGACGTCACCTGGTCAGAGGAAAGAAGATGCATCAATACTGGGCGAAAATCAAAGCCCAACGGTTCAACCAACGTGGTCCCAAGTAGATATATTAGGAAGAAGAAGAAGAAGAAGAAGAAGTTTTTCAACCCCCGGTTGCGAATCAATAACAACTTTAGTTTCACTAGATCTAACTATGGCCCAAGATGCAACTTTAAGCAGGGCAGTTTATTATAGGTTTGGAATGTAGTGTATGCGCACTTGAAATAAAGCCTATTATAGAAAAAGTTAGCCAGCATGATTGGATGCCAGGCAGAAAGCCAATTAATTTTTGGAATTGAAGGTGCTCTCTCTGGATTAATAACTACCATACTTTAATCTGATTGGAACAAAGCTTTAATTAAACGTGGTGTCAGAAACTCTGCAGTGCCGACGCTTACCCCGTGCAAATAGGAATTAAGGAAAATGCTTTAGTAGTAAAACATTTAAGATCCCGATATACTACCGGACTTTCGTACACGTACAAGGTTCACCATTTGTAACACGATCATTCCCACATAGGGTAAGAACATAGATTAGTAGGATCATGTACTTAACATGATACCTAACAATATCATACCAGAGTGTTAATTTGTGAATAATGTCACAATGCTCTATCCAAATCGCAATAAATGGAAGAATCTGTTATACTGACGGATCGAAAACCACTACTGGAATGGGCACAGGAGTAGAGGATATTCATTTTTGTTCGGTATGCCACAGTTTTTAAGCTGAGATTTTGCTATATTGGCAAGTGTGTGAGGAAGAACATCAAGAATGACCATTATAAAAGTAGCATTTTGATACTTTCTGGCAGTTAAGTGGCATTATAGAACCATTGGTGTAAAATTAAAGACCATTATCCAAACATTAATAATCATAGAGTGCGAATAGCGCCACTTCAACCATGTTGCGGCGCGAGGCCATCACGATCAGCTGATTGTAGGGTAGTTCGAAAAGGATAAGAAGAATCGTCATACAGTGACATACGAATAGGACATGAAAATGGAACCCTGCTTGGCTGTTGTGGTTAAGCGTTAAATTAAAATTAAAACGGCGGACATAGGTGAGTATTTATGACGTAAATCCTTAAAACAAAAGGGGCCTACTATAGGATACAACCTCAGTCTGATCATATCTTTAAACGCATTGTATCTCCAGGAGTGCCGCTATAATTGTTTAATATATTTATGCTTGGTTTACGTTTGACTGAAATAGGCCTACATCAAACCAAAGCCCAAGCATAAGATACAGTTTGTCTATATACACACGTCTGGTCACGTTCTCAAAATTATTTGCGTCGGCGCCCATTTTGAAGCTACAGCGTTCTATTTCCTGACGTCTGCATGTCATCCAGTGCAATGAAATTAGACTTATAATGATTATTGTGTCGCTCCAAATTGTAAAAGTCACTCATCTGAACGCACTGAATTATTTAAACCTCCGAGAGATAAGAATAAGAGAGCAAAATGAGTGGAGAACTGCCGACGTGATAAGTGGCAGCCAACAGAACATTCACAAGCTATGCGAGATTTGCTTCATAAAAATGAAGTAATAATCACCCCAGTGTCGGCTTTCGTAGCGTAAAAGTTAGTGATATTAGCTTCCGTCCTCGAAGGCATGGGTTTGATTCCCGGCACTGCCAGAGATTTAAGAACGGCAGGAGGTCTGGGATGTGACTTTTAACAAACGTCCACGCAGCTCAGCTCCATTCGGGGTGTGCCTGAAAAGAGCTGCACCGCATCGGGACGAGAACACGAGTTTCTCCGGCTCCATGGCTAAATGTTTATCGTGCTGGCCTTTGGTCGAAGAGTCCCGGGTTAGATTCCCGGCAGGGTTAGGGATTTTAAACGTCATTGGTTAATTCCGATGACTTCATCATAAGTAGGGCCCCGTGTTCACAGACACGCAGGTTGCCTATAAGGCGTCAAATCGAAAGACCTGCTCAGTTCTCTCCGGAGGCCACATTCTATTATTTGCATGCCCTGATGTGCGTTAGCAGAATTTTGAAAGACATCATGAGTAATTCCATCTCTTTTGGGGGGAAAGTAATTCCTCTAGGTGAAGATTTTAGACAGCTTTTATCTGTTAATCCGCACGATCGAAACAAGCTGTTATTCAGAACTGTACTAAATGTTCTCCTCTTTGGTCAGAATTTAAAATATTTCATATGTTTAAAAATATGCGAGCAAGACCAGAAAAATTAGACCGCTAATTTTTTTCTGAAATTTGGTAATGGAGATTATCCTTCAGTGTGCCAGAGAAATCTGTAATTTACTGATCACCCTCTACCATCGCGAAGCAAGACATCGTCTCTGAAATTTATGGGAATAAATTTGAGTCACCAGAAGGTGTTATAAGTTTCTCCAAAACTGTCAGTCTTGCCTCCGAAATCGATTCTAAAATTATAGATCTTCAACCCGAAAGTACGTCAGCGTAAATAACTTAATTACTGAAGATGAACATGACTCTCTCCAATTTCCCACAAAGTTTCTGAACAACTTAGAATTAAGTGGCTTGCCCCCTCAAGTCCTTAAATAATTAAAACCTGTAGCAATTGTAATGTTATTATGAAACTTAAAATGCTTCACGGGGACTTCTAAGTGGAACTGCATGCCAGTTCTTTGGACCTAGAAAACATTACGGTGTTAAGGGTTGGACAGAGAATTTTGATTCCTAGAATTGATTTAACACCATCGACACTATTTCTTCCATTTAACTTTAAAGAAGCCAGTTTCCTATCCGCCTTGCATTCAGTATGACGATCAACAAAGCTGAAGTACTGACGTTAGACCGTCTCTCTTTCTTAGCATTAATCCCGACTTGCAGGGTCTGCTGCTTTGCTACATCTCCTCCATTTCTGTCTGTCGTTGACATCTTCTGGTGTTAAGCCAACACTGTGCATGTCTGCGCTGATGTTGTCAGTCCATCTCTTTGCCGGTCTTCCTCGTGGTCTTGTTCCCTCTGGGTTGATGTGGAGCGCTGTTTTGGCAACTGAGTCGTCCTGTTTTCTCATGACGTGGCCGTACCAGCGGAGACGGGCTTCCCCCACTTTGTCTATGATGGGCGTGACACCAAACCTTTGCCGGACGTCCGTGTTCCTTATGTGGTCACATCGGGTCAGCCCCATGGACCATCGAAGCATCTTCATCTCCATGGTTGTCAACATTTGCTCCTGTTGTTTCGTCATGGGGCGACATTCAGTCCCATAGATCGCTGCTGGCCGTACCGCACTCTTATAAACTTTTGCCTTTAGATATTGAGGCATCTTTTTATCACAGAGGACTCCAGTGACCTGTCTCCACTTGAACCAAGCTGCATTTACCCTCATCCGAGTATCAGGAGTGGTGTCACAGTTTGAGATGACGACGGATCCCAAGTACATAAACTGCATGGTCTTCTGCAGGTCTTCTTCACTGATACTTATGGTACCTCTGGTTTGGGGGCCACATTCCAGGTATTCTGTCTTCTGGATATTGAGGTGCAGTCCATTTTCAGCCAGTCTGTCCTTCCACGTTTGAACCTGATGCTGGAGTTCAGGACGGGTTTCTTGTGTTGGTATATATTTACCCCCAGCCTGTATTTAGCCATGGCCAGCAGTATGTAGCAATATCTCGAGTTTGAAAGTACAAACAGTGCCAGCGAGCCCTAAGACAATAAATGTAGTGTTTAAGGAGATGCTCTAATAGCACTACATTTCAGAGACAATGGACCTAAAATTCTCTACAAATAGGTACTACACACTCAATCTATAAGCTAATTCCTGGAGTCTGTATTCAGCCACTGCAAACTGCATGTAGCAAATGCTGGCAGTCAAAAGTTTGTGCCAGATAAATATACTTTACCGAACCAGGGACTTGGTATTTCGTTGAATTTCAACAGTTTCAGCCTATAAATCGATATTTTAGATTACATATTGTAGAACAAAACATAATAGAATATGATATATTATCTTCTCTAAGAATGTTTTTTTTTAACAGTTTTGCTAACAGCGTTTCATTCTGGGAAATACATTTTCTCTCGAGATCATTTTAGCAAAAAGCAAATAGGATATTGATTAACTCACTCATAGATATACATATAGTACTCAGATTTAATACTTCAGTAATATTTTCTTGAGCATGTTCAGTCAACGTATCGCATTATGTATTTATATTCGTTGGCTAGCGCACGTTTTCCTAAAAATGAAAATGTAATCCTCTACGTAAGAGTTCATTACACACTAAATTGATATGCACAAAATAAAAAGACATTTGTTGTTTACTGTCAGAATGTTGGAGATATCGACAAACTTCATTAGGTCTATCGAGAATAATATATTTGGTTTATGTCTTCGAATATCTCTGTATTCTTCGTGACTCCTCAAGGTTTGGTCGAAGGTAGCAACAAGTATTCTTTCACTATAAACTGACAGAAAGAGAAGCACACACAATAGCACTGAGGTGTTGTGTAGTTGGGGGAGCCCCACCCCGCTCCCCCAGAAAGCGTGGCAACCAACCAGTGTAATATGTCGCCTCCGCCTGCCCATAATCTCATACGAAGAAACATAACGAGAATAAGTTTTGGGGAGAACATGGAGTTAATTTTAAATTAAATATAATAAACCTTTAAGTACAAACACAAAATTAAAAGATAATGGAAACTGGAAATAACTCACAATTAAAATTCAGTCTAATGGCTCCCATTACTGCAAAGTCCTTCTACTCTATTCGCCCTTTGAGTTCTGTACTGTTTGTATCTCATAGTACCTCTGTTATTTCATTACAAGGCTGTGAGTCCTGCCGAGGTTCTTAGCTGAGTTGTTCTCTCACCACGGCAGTATAAGTTTTAAGAGACCTAGGGAGTCTTCCATTCCATTACATTTTTCATTTTTATTTCATTTTTCGAAGAGTCAGACCACTTCCATTTTTTTCCTCTGCTCAGTGTTAATTTAGGTGCGGTCAGTTGTATTTCCTCTTAAAACAATAATCACAGCACAGTGCCACTGCTCAGCAGGCACTGATTTTGGTCGAGGAAGAACCCTGCAAATGGCTTGTAATCGAACTCAGTACCACCGATGTAACAGCCAGGCACTCTAACCAAGGATTTCTTTTCACAACTTTTTTGTAAATTCTGCATATTCAGTGTTATCCCGCACTATGAATTTCGTACGTAAACCAACTAATTCCTTGCCCGTCTACATACATACATACACCTTCACTACAGACAGTTACGCCTTCAAGCGTTTAGTCTACAAGCAACTGTGAGTTCACTAAATGCCGCAAAATGATCTACTTGTAACTAGCTCTGTGGCCGCTTTTAGTTCTATACCTCTTATTCCTAAATCATTATAAACTGAGTCTAACCCTCATCATCTTTTCTCCCTCAACTTCTCTTACCATCCATAATCCAATCCATTATTCTCCTAGGTAACCTGTCCTCCTCCATTCGCCTCACATGACCTCACTATCGAGCCAAATAATGCGTACAATTTAATTAATAGAGTTCATTCCGAAATATTATCCTTTATCTCCTCATTCCGACTAACCTCCTGCAGTTGTTCCCACTTATTTGTTCTATAGATCATACCTCACTACTTTCATGTCTGTTACTTCTAACTTACGAATAAGATACCTTGACTCCTCTCAGCTTTCACTCCCGTAAAGCTAAGTTGGTTTAAGACAGACCAGTGTAAAGACAGTTTCTTCCGGGGGCGGACTTCTTTCTTACTGAATATTGTTGATCACAACTGCGAGCTCACTGCATTATCTTTGCTGCACATTGATTGTCTCACACACATCCTAAATACTTCAAATTATCTATCCGTTCCAGCTTTGTATTCCTAACCTGAAGTTCAGTTCTCTTAGATCTGTTACTTATCACCATCACTTTAGTCTTTAAAAAGCTAATTTTCATATCATATTCATTGCACCTATTTTCGCGTTCCAAGATATTAGACCGCAGGCTTTAAGTACAATCGCCCATTAAAGCCAAGTCGTCAGCAAAAGCAAACCACTTACTGCATTTTCACCTAGCTGAATCCTTCTCTGCCAGTTTATACCTTTCCGTAGATGATCCGTGTAAGCTATGAACTAAAATGAAAAAAAGTTGACAGCCTTGTGAATACCTTAAACCCACAAATCCATGTACCATTAATTCTCACCGCAGCCCAATTTTCACATAAAATGTCTGATTGCTTTTAATAACCTATCCTTAATCCCATAGTCCCCAGTACGATGAACACTTTTCTCTCGGCATTTTTTCATATACTTTCTCTACATCTACGAAACATAACTGGCTATTCCTCTTGTTGCATTTTACAATTCCCTGGCGCATACTGAAACTCTGATCCTGACAGCCCCTCTGTAGTCTGAAACCACACTGATTTTCGTACAACTTACTCTCAACAACTGATCGACCCTCCCTTCCAAAATCCCAGTGAACGCCTTGCCTGGTATACTGATCAGTGAGATACCTCGATAGTTGTTGCAATACTTACGGTTACTTTTCTCATAAATAGGTGTAATTACTGCTTTCGTCCAATCAGAAACTACCTTACTAACATTCCATGCTAATCTTATTACTCTATGAAGCCATTTTATCCCTGCCTTCCCAGTATGTTTCACCATTTCAGCTGTTTTATGACAATGGAGTTTAACCATCCTTTTCATTTTGTGAAGCGTAAATTCACCAACGCCATTGTCCTCCCCCCACGAGCTCGGTTGTTCGCGACGTCACCAGAAAGATGCCTCTTTATGTTGATAAGATTTTCAAAATATTCCTTCCACCTGCCCAGAGATTCCATGAGATCTATTATGGGTTCACCCGATTTACCTTTCCTGTTTTCTCTCCCTTCCTAAGATTATTACTGTCCAGAGAAGTTTCCCGTATAATTTATTTAAACGCGGTAGACACAAACGTCATATGTTCCTTCCTGTTTTCTCGATAAAACTTACTTGAATGGGTTTTGACAACTATATTCCTTTCGATAGCCCAATTTCCATTTAATACTGCACAGGCCTTAAACTTATTGCCCACCGTTCATTACCCACTCATTCCCACTACGAAATAATTGTGATTATTACTGCTACCCACCTCTACATTTCCTTTTTAACCCAGTCATCTGAGATATATATTTTCTTTCAACAATTTTCCCCAAAATCCAACCGAAAGAAGGATATTCCTCTCTTTGAAGCTGCAGCTGGTGTCTCCAAAACCTTCTGCTGATCATATGGTGAGTCCAGAATCCACTAATGATGAGCTGGTGACTACAAAAGACTCTGATAAGCTGGTGACTCCAAAATCACCTGATAATGAGCTAGTGTCTCCAAAATCTTATGATGATCAACTGGTGACTCCAAAATCTTCTGTTGATCAGCTGGTGACTCCAAAATCTTATGATGATCAACTGGTGACTTCAAAATCTTCTGTTGATCACCTGGTGACTCCAAAATCTTATTATAATCAACTGGTGACTCCAAAATCTTCTGATGATGAGCTGGTTACAAAATATTCTGATGATGTCCAACCTCAGTCATCTTGATATCCATCGTGGTAACACATTTGCTATCAAAGGAGGCGAGTTATAGGAAGGCTCTTCTTCTTCTTAGAACACTAACTTCCGACATGAAGAGTGGGAAAAGCATTAACACATGACTCACAACATTCATTGTTGGTATGTTAGTTCGTACGACATTAAAGGCATGCTGTTGTTGGAGGTCGCCCACGTTATGTAGCCATTGTGCGGACCGTTCAGAGACAGCACCGCACGACAATAGTAGGTCTGTTATTTACTTCGGATGTTGAGTGTTCCCAGAAAAAATTATTTTTGGAGTAATTTCATTTAACAGATGAAACCTCTCGTTTTGCTTCTAGACAAGTTAATGACACTGTAAATACTACAAATGTATAATACAGAATATGACGGATTTTCAATGAAACTGAGTGTAAATCTATTCGGCATATTTTTGTATTTCACTGTGAAGTACCCTCTTACTTATGAATAAATCAGAGAATATATTTCTCAAATAATAATGCTATATCAAGTTGTTGCCTTTTATTTGACTCACGAAAAGCTACGCAACTAAAATTAGTTATGAATTTCCAATCTAGAACAATAAACACGATATTAATAATAATTCAAATAATAAGAACAGTTTCCTTGGAAACGTAACTAAAATATTTCCTTTCCAATGTACTAATATTTGTGATTCTTCTAGCTAGCTTGTACTCATATGTGTATATAGGTTTCACGTGAACTACAGTTTATAGTGAAAGGCGAACCGCAGAATTATGATGTTTCGATTCAAAGTAAAATATAAAATACAAATACTGCCTAGAATTTGTTTGGCCGCCGCCTTGGCGATATATCATAGACGGCGATGCTCAGATATACGCTCCTAGCACTTGATTGAAACTAATTTTTCCACAGAGTACGTTAATAAATACAATGATTTAATTTAAGGCAGCGATTATTAACCCGAGTACGTGGATCGGCTTTAGGGTGTGCTGAAAATGAAAATGATGCGACCCGTGAACAAACTATGAAACTTCAACGAGTACTGAACTCTGGTCTTCGATTTGCTTTTAACCTGAGTTATGACGCTCACATAACCCCTAGCTCAACAGCTCTTTCCTGGTTGAATCCCGAAAGGCGACGGAAGTTTCATCTTGGCAGGTTCGATGGTGACCCTTGTCTTTCTTTGGCCGATATCGTTTTTCGAAGTGTCGGATCCCTCCCTTTTTCTCCCTGATCAGTGTTATATAGAGGTACTTTCTCTTAAAATAATAATCATCACCACCACTCCTGGCTCAGTCCGATGGTATTTGAAGATGTTCAAATACGTCAGCCTCTTGGTGTCGGTAGATTTACTGGCACGTAAAAGGACTCCTATGGGGAAAACTTCCGGCACTTCGGCGTCTCCGAAAGTAGTAGTAGTAGTAGTAGTAGTAGTAGTAGTAGTAGTAGTAGTAGTAGTAGTAGTAGTAGTAGTAGTAGTAGTAGTAGTAGTAGTAGTAGTAGTAGTAGTAGTAGTAGTAGTAGTAGTAGTAGTAGTAGTAGTAGTAGTAGTAGTAGTAGTAGTAGTAGTAGTAGTAGTAGTAGTAGTAGTAGTAGTAGTAGTAGTAGTAGTAGTAGTAGTAGTAGTAGTAGTAGTAGTAGTAGTAGTAGTAGTAGTAGTAGTAGTAGTAGTAGTAGTAGTAGTAGTAGTAGTAGTAGTAGTAGTAGTAGTAGTAGTAGTAGTAGTAGTAGTAGTAGTAGTAGTAGTAGTAGTAGTAGTAGTAGTAGTAGTAGTAGTAGTAGTAGTAGTAGTAGTAGTAGTAGTAGTAGTAGTAGTAGTAGTAGTAGTAGTAGTAGTAGTAGTAGTAGTAGTAGTAGTAGTAGTAGTAGTAGTAGTAGTAGTAGTAGTAGTAGTAGTAGTAGTAGTAGTAGTAGTAGTAGTAGTAGTAGTAGTAGTAGTAGTAGTAGTAGTAGTAGTAGTAGTAGTAGTATGATGGCAGGGGAAAATCTTTTAAAGACACCACTCTGTGTGGGAGTGTCCACCAACTAAAAACCCCTGCCCTCTTCACTCAGCCCATTCTGGAACTGCTTGTCGGCATGATATCAGAATGGAGTGATGTATATTATTAAGTTCTTCCTTTCTCTTATTTTTCCTTCATCCCCATAATGCTTGTCGCCATTGCCTTTACTGTGTTCCAGGCAAACGGACTCTCTAACATTATCTGAACCAGATTCCCTGGCGTGAGTCGTCGGGCAAGTTGTTGGCAGGATTTCCTTCGTTCTTCTTCCCATCGAACACAGTAGAAAAAAGTGTGTTCTACTGTACCCCTTTCAGAACAGTACCGACAACCATCTCCCTGCGTCTTTCCCATCTTCATGGCGTATACGCCGAATCTCCCATGTCCTGTCAGGATCTGCGACAGATAGTAATCTACCTTCCGATGTCTACATTTAAGCCAGTCTCCTATGTCGGGTATTAGCTTTTTTGTCCATTGGCCAACATCGGTTGTGCCATCCCATCGGTCTTGCCAGTCTAGTAAGAGTTGGTTCCTCAAGGCTTTCTTTTCTTCAGCAGATATAGTCGCACCCCTTTCATGCCAAAGTTTTCTCTCTACAACGAGAAGGTCAATGGGAATACTGGCAGCTACAACTTGTAAAGCTGCTGTCGAAACAGTTCGATATGCACAGATAACTCTGACCAGCATTTTCCTCTGTACTCTTTCCATAGCTCTTCGGTGAATCTTCCTCCTGAGTGCATTGTGCCAGATAGGTGCAGCATAAAGTAAAATGGAATATACTGCAGAGCACATCATCTGTTTCTTAACTGTTCTTGGTCCCCCGATGTTAGGCATAAGTCTGGCTAATGCCGATGCCTTCTTCTCTGCCTTTTGGGTTACTGCCTTCACATGTGCACCAAATGTGTAATTCTTGTCAGTAAGAATCCCAAGGTATCGTACAGACTTCTCTGGGATAATCACTGTATCATTTAATAAGAAACGGACATTTTTCCAATTCATGGAATCTTTCAAAATTACAGCCTCAGCCTTATGTGGAGCCAATCTCAATTTATTATTTACCATCCAAAGGTTAACTCGTCTCAGTGATTCATTTACTCGGAAGGTCAGTTCTTCTACATTCTCTGCTATTACCACTATTGCAAGGTCATCTGCATAACCAATAGATGTTGTCCCTTTTGTTAGCTGCAGGCGTAAGACACCATCATATAGAATGTTCCACAAGGTGGGTCCTAGGACAGATCCCTGTGCGACGCCAGCACTCATTTCAAGGTCTTCTAAATCATGAAGACGTATTCTTCGTCCTTTGAAGTACTTAACGATTATTTGTTGTAGATACCGAGAAATATTCATCCTACGAAGTTCTCTCAAAATAATGCTCCAAGAAGCAGTGTTAAAAGCATTTTTGACATCTAGCGTTATCAAGGCAACCCATTTCTCACTGCTTTCTGCCTGTATTTGAATCACCCTCTCAATAGCTCGGGTTGTGGTTCTACCCTTTCGAAATCCAAACTGGTTCGAAGAAAGTCCTCCCTGTTGTTCAAGTTCTTTCTCCAATCTAGTTTTAATCAATCCTTCGTAAAGTTTGCTCAAGGTGTTTAATAAGCAAAGTGGCCTGTACGCTGATGGATCTAATGATAGTTTCCCTGCCTTCAATAACAGCACTAGCTTGGCTACTTTCCACTCATCGGAGAATTCACGCTTTTTTAATAAATCATTGAAGACTGATAAGATCCAGCCAGGTGCCACCTCAACTGCATACTTTATGGCTTGTGGTGGGATTCCATCTACACCTGGTGCCTTACCAGTCTTCATATTGCGTGCTACCTCTTGTAACTCAACCACAGTAAACGGTTCTGCAACACAAAAATCTGATTCCATTTCAAGTCTGTCATTAGTACAAGGGAACAACTCCATTGCTATGGCTTTCCTTCTATCAGCTGGGAGCTGAACTGGTACCCTGTTGATTATTCGACCGGTCACTATCTTATATCCCGCCCCCCAGATATCACTGTCTAGTTCTTCGCATAGCTTTTGCCAGAGATTTCTCTTAGAATCCGTTATTAGCTTCATTAGTTGCCTCTTTTATGCCTTATAGTCAGCTTCTAATTGTATTAAGTTGACCTGGCTGATTTTTTTCCTAGATCTTGTAAGAATTCGTCTCTTGCGATTGCAGTCTTTCCTTTGCATGTATATTTCATTGTACCACCAGTAAGGGACTTGTGTTTTATATTTTGTTGATACCCTCAATCGGCTGGTCCTACAAGCATCTTTAAGAATAGCAGTTACATCTTTTAGAGTATGTTGCACTGTATCTACAGTTTGTGACATCCACTCGATTGCAATTTTCAAGTTTCCCAATTATAGTTCCACGCCGTTTTCGTGATATCATTAAGCTTCTTCGATCCCTTAACTTGAAAATAAATAAAACAATGGTCGCTGAGAGATTCATCTTCCATAACTTCCCAGTCAACAATGAATGATGCTATACCCTGCGTTGAGCAGTTGACGTCTATGAAAGACTCTGAGCTCCCTCTGGAAAAAGTTGGTAAGATTCCAGTATTATGAACCACCAAGTTTAGGGTCGCTATCCATTCTGCCCAATATTCTCCCCTATGATCTGCAGTTGGTGCCCCCACAGAGGCGACTTGACATTTAGGTCTCCGAGAATGATAGGTTCAATACCTGACGCCATACAGTCCTGAACTATTACATCTACTTCAACTTTGAAAATATCAAAAGGGATGTTAGGAGAGATATAACAACAATAAATCTGATATTGCTGCAGTTGAATACACAAATATCCTTCTTCTGCCCTTATGCTTAGCACCTCCAACTTATCATTTAAAAAATATGCAGCTACATCATATCTTTTGTCCGTGAACCAACCACCTTCAGCTACTCGCCTTCTGTTTGGCTCGCTAACAAGCACTATGTCTACTTTCTTTTCCAAGGCTGCCGCATACATAATGTCATGACTGTAGGATTTCCACATGAGATTCGCCTGCAGTATGTCCATTATTGGTCGGTTAAATTCAACTTCCTTGCCTCTAATATTAGCTTCCTGTAAGTAGAGCATTTCATTTGATCTGAGCGGTGGCCCTCCACTTGGTACATGGTGCAAAACGAAATGTTCCCACAATCCTTCGTCAAATGGCCTTCTTGTCCACAATTTAGACAGCTCCGTGATCGGTCATCCTTAACGTCGCAGTGTGGCGCTTTATGTCCAAATCCAAGACATTTAAAACACCTTGCAACTGTAACTCTTTCCTTCACCATACAGGTTGCCCATCCCACATTTATTTTCTTTTTCTTTAACAGTATTTTCGATGGTTCCGTTGGCAAGATTACGGTAGCATTCAGATTTCCGAACCTCTCCGGTCTTATGGACGTAATATTGATCTGAGATTCTTCAACAGCAGCTTCTGAGAGTGCTGCTCTAAATTTTCATTTAAATCCGGATCCATACCGTACACTAGAATTGTTGTCTCCTTCCTTTTTGTTGAAACCTCTATTTCCTTGACTTTTTAGTTATCTCACGTTGTAATACGTCGGCCTTTCCTTTGCCTTCTACAGTAAGTATAAGGTCATCCTTTGCTGTTTTCCTTATTCGTTTTATTTTAACGCCAAGTTTTTCGACGTTTACTCCTTCCTTTACTGTTTTAAGCAATTCGGCGTACGTAGTAGTAGTAGTAGTAGTAGTAGTAGTAGTAGTAGCAGTAGTAGCAGTAGTATCGAACTCTGAATGAAAATCTACCCAAATACACTTCTTCAAAATTCCATTTATTGGCCTCTTTCCATAATTATTGTAACACTAGATATGATACTTTCCTCGCTATTCCCGTCAACCACTCTTGAATGTATAATAGATCCTTCGTTAAGGCTGGGTAACGACTTTGGAATTTAATTCCAGCTGCTGTCAGGAACTCTTAAGTCAATATCGAAATTTAAGACTGCATACAGACATTACCTGTTGAATAATGCTGAATATTTTGTGTGATTGGTGACGTATGATAGGTTGTGTTATTGTGGTATAGGTTAGTGGCATTGCCATTTTACTGTACAGCCGAAGAACACTGTTGTTTATTATAATTAATATTAAGGTATTATTATTGTTATTGTTATTAGAGTGTAAATGTACCTAAAATTTAGATTTTAACTCATGTATATATATCACCGTTCCTTGCCATACTTGTATTTACGTTCCTTTATTATGTTTTGTGTTCTGTTTATGCATTGACTTAAATTTTTAAGTTTGCATGCTACTTGTTTTTCATTATGACTTTTTTCTCTTTCTGTTTTACTTTTATGCTCCGAATTTATTTTTATTTTATTTGTTGAACTTTGCTTTCTGTCTTCATTGTATGTTCTCCAACCCTGTTATTTAGCTTAGTTATCTTTGATTTTATAATAGAACAGTATATTTCTCCCGTATGTGTATTATCCTGTAATTTACGTGTTTAAGTGTAAGAGAAGGCCACGAGCCTTAACTTTGCCACTGCTAAAGTCAAAAATAAATAAATAAATGCAGCCATATGCTTGAAAATAAAAAATAAATAAAAAGAGCCCGATGATGGGTGTCAAGAGAAAAATTGTTCAAATTGAGGTCATACCTTCTCTTTGATAGGATTGTCATCTGACCAATTGGATTTTCGAATCCTGCTTCCTTTTGACAGCTATTGACGAATATAATACTAGATTTACGGTTCTCGGAGACACTGAGATCCTGAAATAGTTATTTTGTAAATATATGGACACATGGCTGGAGTATTTGAGCACATTTAAATACTACCGGACTGAGCTGGGACCGAACCTCATTCCGGCCAGGAGTTAAATACGGTAATCCATTTACAGGACATTTTTACGCTATCTGGGTTCCTTTGAAACTAACAGTAGTTTTTTAACGAATCAGAGTATTATTATTATTATTATTATTATTATTATTATTATTATTATTATTATTATTATTATTATTATTATTATTATTTATAGCACTGGATGGTTTAAGGAGACTCCATAGGCATTCGATTGGTTTGACTTCAAGCGCTTCAAGTGAATTTAAGGTCAGAAAAGGACTCAAACTACCTTTGAATAATCCGTTCAGAGACTAGTGTTATGCTGAAAGACGCCACTTCAATTGTTGAATATTATTGCTCTAAAAATTCTTTTATGTTTAGAACGTGTCAAGTGCCTTCCATATAAATCATATAACCTGATGATTCCAAGAGCGATGTTTACCAATAGATCATACCTACCAATTTCTCGTATTCTTGATGCTAAAATGTCTCCTTCTTAGCGATACGCATATACACAAATAACCATCTCAGATATCTTCAGCATTAAATATATCCTCCTTTCGCTGAACCAGGGTCCAAGGTCGAATTTCTTTTTTGAGGATGAACGTACGCTTGTGTATCTGGCCCTGCCTTCAAAGTGTCCCTTAAAGACTTTTAAAGACGTTCGGAATTGGCATATTTGAATTAATTTTGATTAATATTATTTCTACAAGTTCGAGAAGTGTTTGGTTGCGGAAAAAGCGTTGTTATAAGTACACACCAAAACAAACATTTTGGAATGGTACCGCAAATATGCTAAGCATTTCTCACATAAATTTGCTAATTCTGTGCGTATTTCACTGGATGATGGTTGAGTTTTATCTCCATCGTTAAATATTAAAGTGAACTTCACTGTAAGAGAAATGATTTTTTATAATTTGTTTTACGTCGACCGACGTCTTAACGGCGACGATGAGATAGGAAAGGGCTAGGAGTGGGAAGGAAGCAGCCGTGGTTTGATTTAAGGTACAGTCCCAGCATTTTCATGATGTTCAAATGGGAATCCACTGAAAAAACCATCTTCAGTGCTGCCGTATTGGTGTTCGAACCCACTATCTCCCGAATGCAAGCTTACAGCTGAGCGACCCTAACCACACGGCCTACTCGCTCGGCGGGAAATGATTCTAGTTATCGTATAACCGAGCTCGATAGCTGCAGTCGCTGAAGTGCGGCCAGTATCGAGTATTCGGGAGATAGTAAGTTCGAACCCCACTGTCGGCAGCCCTGAAGATGGTTTTCCGTGGTTTCTCATTTTCACACCAGGCAAATGCTGGGCTGTACCTTAATTAAAGCCACGGCCGCTTCCGCCCCACTCCTAGCCCTTTCCTCTCCCATCGTCGCCATAAGACATATCTGTGTCGGTGCGACGTAAAGCAACTAGCAAAAAAAAAAAAAAAAAAAGTTATCGTATTAAGCTATTTGATAACATTGTCTGACCATCCATCTATACCTTACATCACTGCCTGCACGGTTGCTATGGTTACACCTCCGTCAAACATAGTCACAATTCGTTACACAAATTTTCGGATAACCCCCCTCCCCCTCCCCCAGCCATAACACATATTTATGTCAAAAGAAGAACTCATGAAGTTTAAAAATAAAATTGATATAAAAATAGTCATATGCATTTTCTACGTATTTATTATTGTTTTTCAAAAAAATTGCACTTGTAGGCCTACGAGTTACAGGAGCATTTCGAGTGTGCGGCATAGGTCGCTCGCACGTCCAGCATGGTACAGTTGTGTGGTTTAGGGTGAAAATTTGTTTCTTATACCCATTAGTGGTGCATGTCCAACAACTGTTATACTGTTTTTGTATGTGAGAGATAGAGTTTGTAAAGGCAGAGGACAAGATAAGGACAGAAAATGAGGTCCAAGCCAAAGGAAATATACTTCTGGGAGCCTTAAAAGAGAATATATTGCCCAATATGCTAGAACTGCCATGGAGTACTGAGTACTATGTGTGCTGTCGTGGAACATTTTCGTTGTAGTGGAGGCATTTTCTTTTCAGTTTTGACTTCATCTATAACTGTGAGGTTTCTCAGTCTGTCAAAACAAATACAGGATTAGCAAAATAATAAAATTACAGAAAAATATTTTAAAATAAATTGTACCTGAAAAGGTATCATTTAATTAAAGGCAGAATGACATGTTTCGTTCCCGAAACAGCATCATCAGATTCTATCAAATCACACCTTTAATTACTGTTTTATTTTTAAGAATTTATTAATAGTACGAACATGTGTAAAAACATCTAACATTTTGTTTTCACCTTCCTAATAAATGTTGAAATGTTTGAACTTACCTTAATGCTGTATACCTATTGTGAAGGGACAGAAAGCGCAATAGGAGTACGTCATCAAGATACATTCAAACATTTCCAAAATTATTAGGAAGATGTACACAGAAATTTAACAAATGTTTTTACACTTGATCTTAATATTCATCAATTCCTAAAATAAAATATATTTTTATTGTTTACCATCCAGGTTTGGTTTGTACCTCGGACTCAGAGACAGTGTCCTGGAGCATGAGGCATTTGGTCGTGGATAAAACTGGAACGGAGGACCAGTACCTCGATCTGGCGGCCTCAACTTCTATGCTGAACAGGGGTCTTGTGGGGAATGAGAAGATTGGGAGGGTTAGGCAAGGAAGAGGAAAGGAAGCGGCCGTGGCCTTAAGTTAGGTACCATCCCGGCATTTGCCTGGATAAGAAGTGGGAAACCACGGAAAACCACTTCTAGGATGGCTGAGGTGGGAATCGAACCCCCTCTACTCAGTTGACCTCCCGAGGCTTAGTGAACCCCGTTCGAGTCATCGTACCACTTTTCGAACTTCGTGGCAGAGCTAGCAATTGAATCCGGGTCTCCGGGGGTGGCAGCCAATCCGACTAACCACTACATCACAGAGGTGGTCCAAAAATGTATAATAATAATAATAATAATAATAATATTAATAATAATAATAATAATAATAATAATAATTCAAAGTGTGATTTGAGGAACGAAACATGTCATTCTCCCATTAATTAAATTATACATTTTCAGATTTATTTTTATATTCAGTTGTTTTCTAAAATTATATTAACCCCGAATTAGATTCGACACACTGAAAACTTCACGGTTATAGATTCCGGATCGAGCAAATTTTCCTGGCTACGGGCTGGGATAGAGAGGAGAAAGATGAAATCTGATAGACAGGTTGATCAGAAGTAAGTTATAATAGAAAGTTCAGTATTATTTCCAACAGTGTCCAAATCAAAAATCAGTCTGACTTCAATATAAGCAGAGCCGCGGGAACTGCTACAGTAGTTTCTTATAATCCGAATGCAATGAGAGCCTCCAGGTTTCATTAAAATTAAAATATCGCTGTTTTAGTCTGGGATCAAATCATTGAGTATGAATAGCTGTGTATGTCAAAGTAGGGATCTTAATGCAGGATTAGAAAGGAATTCTCTCATCATCATAGTCATCTTAACATTGCAGTAAACAGGTTTAGTTATGAGAAGCAGTACAAAAATAAACAAAAAATGTTCCTTTCCTTGTGAGAAATTAATTTTTCTCTTTTCATCTTTTCTTAAGCCGATGACTCCGACTGTTTTTAATTAATATTCCATCCTGTATCACTCATCGCTTCGCCTTTACCACCATTAAATTAATAATATAGGGGACTCGACTGTGTATCGCATAAGCCTTTATTATGAACATAAACCCAGTCTGCTCTTCTACGATGTAATAAAAAGCTATAAAGCAGGGATCGATTCATTGACGTAAATTCTCCATACAGAACAGGGTTAACTTCCATTGAATATTTGTAGGTGATTCTAGGTGGCGTAACTAACGACATAATTAGAGCTGGAAGCTGCACTGATACTGGGCCTGCTCGATCCATATACAGCATACAGCTAATGCCTCGTTAGCTGAAATACATGGTGCTAATGAGGAAATTAGCACAGTCTAATGAAATACCATATGACTTTTCAAAAGATGAAAATCGGACTCGCATAAAGAGATAGAATTATTTTTTTCTGTCTTATAGTGGTTATTGGTATTGGGTCTCCTTGTAAAACCCCATTTGTTTGAGTAATCTCTAGTTACTCCATCCCTTAATCACCATATAATGATGTGGAATACATCTGTCGTTTCGTTTTAGTATTGGGTCCCTCTGTAAAAATCCGTATGTTTGAAAAAGGTGTATGTCAGACTTCCTTCAATCATTTCAAAAATATAAAAGATACCAAAACTACAGTACAAAGTCCCTTCAGTTTCAATTACTGTATTGGTGGAGTGAAGATACCTCATGGGGACTGCTGTAAGCAGCTAGGTGTTAATTTTATTTTTATTTTTTAATTTTTATTTTACAATTTTGCTTTACGTCGCACCGACACAGATAGGTCTAATGGCGACGATGAGAGAGGAAAGGGCTAGCAGAGGGAAGTAAGCGATCGTGGCCTTAATTAAGGTACATCCCAGCATTTTCCTGATGTGAAAATGGGAAACCACGGAAAATCATATTAAGGTCTGCCGATAGTAGGTTTCGAACCCACGATAACCCGAATTTAAGCTCACAGCTACCAGGCCCTAACCTAGGTATTAATATAAGGAAAAATCTTCATTGGGATAATCACTTTAACGGGGTTGTAAATGAGGGTTACATACCTCTTCAAATGGTTATGAGGGTATTTAGGGGTTGTAGTAAGGATGTAAAAGACCACAACTAGAGTATGGTTCCAGTGTATGGGACTCTCACCAGGATGACTTAATTCGATAACTGGGAAAACATCCAAAAGAAAGCAGCACAGTTTGTTCCTGGTGATTTCAGACAAACGAGTAGTGTTCCGAAATGTTATAATCTTTAGGCTGGAAAGATTTGGAGTGAGGAAACGAGCTTCTGGACTAAGCTGTATGTTCCGGGTTGTCAGTGGAGAGATGGCGTGGAATGACATTAGGAAATGAATAAGCTTGACCGGAGATTTTAAAAATAGGAAAAATATGAAGATGAGATTGGAATTCATTATCAATCAATCAATACTGATCTGCATTTAGGGCAGTCGCCCAGGTGGCAGGTTCCCTATTTGTTGTTTTCCTAGCCTTTTCCTAAATGATTTCAAAGAAATTGGAAATTTATTGAACATCTCCCTTGGTAAGTTATTCCAATCTCTAACTCCCCTTCCTATAAATGAATATTTGCCCCAGTTTGTCCTCTTGAATTCCAACTTTATCTTCATATTGTGATCTTTCCTACTTTTATAAACGCCATTCAAACTTATTCGTCTTCTAATGTCATTCCACGCCATCTCTCCGCTGACAGCCCGGAACATACCACTTAGTCGAGCAGCTCTTCTTCTTTCTCTCAATTCTTCCCAACCCAAACATTGCAACATTTTTGTAACGCTACTCTTTTGTCGGAAATCGCCCAGAACAAATCGAGCTACTTTTCTTTGGATTTTTTCCAGTTCTTGAATCAGGTAATCCTGGTGAGGATCCCATACACTGGAACCATACTCTCGTTGGGGTCTTACCAGAGACTTATATGCCCTCTCCTTTACATCCTTACTACAACCCCTAAACACCCTCATAACCATGTGCAGAGATTGGTACCGTTTATTTACAATCCCATTTATGTGATTACCCCAGTGAAGATCTTTCCTTATATTAACACCTAGATACTTACAATGATCCCCAAAAGGAACTTTCACCCCATCAACGCAGTAATTAAAACTGAGAGGAATTTTCCTACTTGTAAAACTCACAACCTGACTTTTAACCCCGTTTATCAACATACCATTGCCTGCTGTCCATCTCACAATATTTTCGAGGTCACGTTGCAGTTGCTCACAATCTTGTAACTTATTTATCACTCTATAGAGAATAACATCTTCCGCAAAAAGCCTTACCTCTGATTCCACTTCTTTACTCATATCGTTTATATATATAAGAAAACATAAAGGTCCGATAATACTGCCTTGAGGAATTCCCCTCTTAATAGGGAACATGCATGATCCGGGGTTTTAATTAAAAATATGCTAATCTGATTCAAAATTTCATGCAGAATTCAAAAATGTGATCAGAATGTACAAATAATAACTCCAAACATGATAAAAATCTACGAAAATGTCACGTCACGCAAGTACGCGATCTCATTGGTCTGACATCATCGTACAGGTTGACTGAATTAGCAGACGAAATAACACGTAGTGCGCTGTGAGAAGCAGGATACACTTCGCGTATTTCTACTTTACGTTAGTGTCTAGTTTTATTAAATTCGAGGTCTATACATCGGATAATAATCTGCGTGGTATATTTTAGACTTAAAATGAATCCTGCGCAGACAGTGAGGCAGAAAACTTATAAATGGTGTAGAGTTCCGATGTGCAATAGCACATCGCATACCATACCAAACAAATTGTTTATACATGTTCCAAAGACGCTAAAACTAGGGAGAAATGGATTTTGGCGAGCCGGAGAAATGCTGGTGATATATCGGGAAAGTCTACAGTTTATTTTTTTGACGATTTTAACGTAAGATGAATTTGTTTGAATTTTCAAATCACTTTTCCATGTCCGCTGTTCTAGTGGTAAAACTTTAAATTTTAATGTATGATGCTTTATTTAAATGCTTCAATTACATCTTGGAATATGAAAGTAATAAACAGTGCATTAAATAATGCTGATTATTAAAGTATTCTCCAAACCTAACCTATGTTTTGGGTGATCCATGTCAAGATAATAAATCAAAGGGGTTATGAACCATTTTGACAGCTCTAATTCTACCAATATATCTTGGCATGGGACAGTTATGTATGTCTTTATAAAGCAACAAAGAATAGGCGTGTACATCATGAAAGGAAACAACGTGAATTTAACAAATGTATAACTCTACACAAGACCAATGCTTGTTTGTTGGGGTCTTATAAGTTAACAATGCTCAATTATAATAATTATCATAATATTAATGAAATAAATACCATAATTGCACACAGGTGAAAATAGTGATGTAGGTGTTTAAAATATTATCCAACTTAGCCTAAGTTTTAGGTTATACAAGCCAAGTCAATAAACCGAAGGGTAAAAATACCGCGCGAGTTGGCCGTGCGGTTAGGAGCGCGCAGCTGTGAGCTCGCATCAGGGAGATAGAAGGTTTTGAACCCCACTTCTGGCAGCCCTGAAGATGGTTTTCCGTGGTTTCCCATTTTCACACCAGACAAATGCTGAGGCTGTACCTAAGGCCACGGCCGCTTTGTTCCCATTCCTAGGCCTTTCCTGTCCCATCGTCGCCATAAGACCTATATGTGACGGTGTGACGTAAAGCAAACAGCAAAAACAAAAAAAAAACAAAAAGTAAAAGTCACAGCACCCAGACACATTCCTGTATTGAGCGACTAAAATGTCACCAGGACACTTTTCTTTCCTGATATGCTCAGCTTGTTAAAAGCCAAATGCAATTAATGTTATTGGCTTCACGCCCCGCTAACTACTTCTACGATTTTCGGAGACGCCGATGTGCAGGAATTTAGTCCGGCAGGAGTTCTTTTACGTGCCAGTAAATCTACCGACACGAGGCTGACGTATTTGAGCACCTTCAACTACCACCGGACTGAACCAGGATCGAACCTGCCAAGTTGGGGTCAGAAGGCCAGCACCTCAACCGTCTGAACCACTCAGCCCAACTTGTGAAAACTAGATGAAGTCATATTTATCTTTATCATGTTTAACTTTTTCCCTCCACAAAGATATTTAATTCTCTTTCATGGGCCCCGGAAGTGGGTAGGCCAGTTGCCCCAACCATAAATATATATATTTTTTTCAGAAATGATAGGTTATAGACCTACAGTACTATGATCTTTCTTTCTTTCCTTCTTTCTTTCTTTCTTAATCAGTTTATCCTTCAGGGTTGGTTTTCTCTCGGACTCAGCGAGGGATTTCACCTCTACCACTTCAAGGGCAGTGTCCTGGAACGTGAGACTTTGAGTATGGTGATGAAACTGGTGAGGAGGGCCATTACCTCGCCCAGGCGGCCTCACCTGTTATGCTCAACAGGGGTCTTGTTGGAGGATGGGAGGATCGGAAGGGATAGACAAGGAAGAGGGAAGGAAACGGCCGTGGCCTTAGGTGCCTGGAGGAGAAGTAGGAAAATACGAAAAACCACTTCGAGGATGGCTGAGGTGCGATTCGAAACCCTTCTACTAAGTTGACCTCCCGAGGCTGAGTAGACCCCGTTCCAACCCTCGTACTATTTGTTTTCAACTTTCATGGCAGAGCCGGGAAGCGAAACCGGGCCTCCGGGAGTGGCACACATTAACCACTACATCACAGAAGCGGAGGACTAGTACTATAATGCTACCTATATGTTTATGTTAGTGCTGAAATCCGATTTCTTACTTTACTAATGCTGAAAGCCCGAAAATGTAATGTTATTCTTTAATAGGGGAATCAGTCTAGAAGGAAATGTTGAAAGTGATGTGATATCTATCCAGGTTCGTTGTTATCCTAATACTATGGGTTACAGTACATTGCACGTATATAAAAGACGCCACTTACAAACTTGCTTGTTATCCGCTAATTTCTGCGGCCACAAAAGTCACATTTTTCAAGAATGATGACATCTACACATGTTAGATTGTCTGACTGTGCTGTTTTGAACCTTTCTTCTGACATTTCGAAGTTATTCGCGATCATGAATAATAAACAATCGGCTTTTAGCAACGGCTGATGCACAACGGCTGGTAGAGCTCCATGCGGTACTGGATCGTGACGTCACAGCGCGCCGCTTACGTCAGAGGCCGTTTCACTCGCCTAGCGGAAAGGCACTATTAAATATTTTTTTAATGGTATAAAACAAGGCAACCTACCACAATGTAATACGTTTACGTACTATTTCATTGGTGTACTTTTCAAAAAAACTATTTTTGAAATTGATGCATGTTCCCAATTATTACAGGGACAGATAAAGCTTCACCTACTCTAATTCTCTGAGATCTATTTTCTAGAAATATAGCAACCCATTCAGTCACTCTTTTGTCTAGTCCAATTGCACTCATTTTTGCCAGTAGTCTCCCATGATCCACCCTATCAAATGCTTTAGACAGGTCAATCGCGATACAGTCCATTTGACCTCCAGAATCCAAGATATCTGCTATATCTTGCTGGAATCCTACAAGTTGAGCTTCAGTGGAATAACCTTTCCTAAAACCGAATTGCCTTCTATCGAACCAGTTATTAACTTCACAAACATGCCTAATATAATCAGAAAGAATGCCTTTCCAAAGCTTACATACAAATGGGGCAAGTATTCCTTCACACGAAGATAAATTAGGGACAGGAATAGTCGACGAAGGAAGATATTCGATAAATTTACAAGTTCTTTAAAATTATTTAACAAAGGACTAGGTACACATTCGATAGGGTATCTGCCGCTTGGGCGACAGCCCTAAATGCTGAAAAAATTTTAAAAAAATAGAAACGGAAAGGAAAGTTCAAGGAGACTACCCAAACAGCTTTGAACGTTAGATGGTGGAACAGTGAACATTCATCATTTTGTGGTGAAATCGGAGTTCAGAGAGTGCGGTAAAATTAGTATAACTCAAGATGGCGTCTTGATATATGTTTTTTCACGATAGTTTAATCCTGACGTAAACATGGTATGTTCACGCTTCCGCCAAACAAAGAGTTGTGATTTGCTGAGCGTGTTGTACTGACCTCCACCCCGTCAACATCTCGTGTTCGGACGTACAGGGCTACGCATCGCATACGATAACAGTGCGAAAATCTGAACTTCTGAATAAACATATTTGTGTGCACTACCTAAAATAGGCGAGGAACTGTTTTTGAGCTGTGTGAAACTAAACGGAGGGGTTGGAAGGGAGATCTACTGCTGAAGACAAGGGCCTAAGTGATTTGATTGATTGATTGATTGATTGATTGATTGATTGATTGATTGATTGATTGATTGATTGATTGATTGATTGATTGATTGATTGATTGATTGATTGATTGATTGATTGATTGATTGATTGATTGATTGATTGATTGATTGATTGATTGATTGATTGATTGATTGATTGATTGATTGATTGATTTTCTTTCTTTCTTTCTTTCTTTCTTTCTTTCTTTCTTTCTTTCTTTCTTTCTTTCTTTCTTTCCGAATCTTCAAGAAAGGTGTCTTAGGCTAGAACATAAAATTACACACTGACTGCTGCTGCAAGATGCATGCAACACCTTATTTCTGCACTGTACAGCTTGGGACTTTCCCCCCACTATGAGAAGACTTCCTGCAAAAACAAAAGGAATATTTAAATCATACAAATTGGTTATCCCTCTCAACGATCTTGGAAAGGTCATCGATTCGGAACTCTGGCCAGAATATGTCATAGTGAGGAGATATCGTCTTTTTCGACAACAGGGAAAAGAAGAAAAATTTCCTCCCTTGGAATGTAGAAGGGCTTAAAAGCACTTTGACTTTAGCTACGGGAAATCTCATCGACAATCAAGACATTATTATCATGACTGAAACATTCGCGACCACCGAAATAAACATACCCGGATTATACTCAGAGCAAGTACTCGCCATACAAGGGCAACGAGGCAGACCCATGAGTGGTATTGCCTGCTTCTTTAAACCCGTTGTTGGAAAGTTGTCATGCACTTATAGAGATAAAAGCATTATCATAATGGAATCTAACAAATTTTCGGTAATAGGATTATACGTCGATCCTTCCTCAGCAATGGAAGACGTATTATATATTCTTATGACTGCTCTATCGAAGGTGAATCAAGAAAATAATACAATCATTGCTGGAGACTTAAATTGCAGGACAGACAACAATGAATATCGAGGTCATGAATTGCTTCAAACGTTGGAGGAAGAAGGATTCACTTTTGTCAACAGCAAATCTGACAAGACGTACTTTGCCGACAATGGAAGCAGTACAATTGATGTTTTATTTTTCAAAGGTGCTGGACTTAAATTAATTGATTATAGGGTATGCTACTCGTCTCCAGAGTCAATATTAAAGAAACACTGTCCAGTCTCAGCGAACTTTGATTTGGATGTTCTTTCTCAACCCATGGAATGCACCAATCGTTATGAAGCCTATAGCTCGAAAACTTAATGAGAGTGTCCTCCTGCAAAGCACTGATAAAATCATTGACTTAAACCACAAAATAATGGAAAATGAATTGCATACTGCAGCTTCTGTTTTAGAAGACATCTTCAAATCTGCCTTCATCACAATAACTCCGCGAAAATCCAAAAAGTGGTTCAATCAGACCTGCTATTTGGAAAGAAAGCAAGTTCTAAAGGCTCTTCATGTGGTGAAAACAACACTGAATATAGAAGACTTAATTAACTACAGTCAGCTCAGAAGTAAATACAAAGAACTATTGAAGACTTCTAGAAACAAGTATATTGAACTTGAAGCAATGAAGATGGCTGACGAAGCCATGAAGGACCCATTCTTAGTATTAAAACCAAGTAAAGTTACAAGGGGTGAATTTCACACAGTGTTCATAGATTTTTCCAAGGCCTTTGATAATCTTAAACGAAGCATTATATCGTCGAAGCTTGATTCTCTTGTTGAGGACAAGGCTCTCACTATTCTGATCCATAACATGTTGATAAATAATACTGTCATCATTTCAGACAATATAACTTCATCGAGGGAGATCACGCAGACAAATGGCGTTCTACAGCGCGACCCTCTCAGTCCTTTATTGTTTAATGTAGCTATCTATGATGTGGTTCAAGCTATAAAAGAGGTGTCAAACGAAGTAACCATGTATTTATATGCTGATGATATGGTTCTAGGATCACATGATGTTAAAGAGCTACAAAAAGCACTGGATGCACTGGAGAAGTGGACAAATACAAATGAATTGCAAGTAAACATTGAAAAGACTGTCTACATGATTTTCAGGAAGGGTGGACGAACATCCTCAAGTGACAAAGTGGCGTATAAAGCGGAAACATTAAACGACGTAAACAGTTTCAAATATCTGGGCTTGACGATGCAGACGACAGTAAACTCCTTTAGACTTCATATTAGGCTACGTGCTGCGGCAGCTATGAAAGCAATATTTGACATCAAGAATTTAAATAGATTATCTCTTAAGACGGCCATGACCTTGTTTGACGCAAAAATAATCCCTATTTTAACATATGGATTGGAAATCATTTGGGATAAGCTAACAAAGAATGACCTACATACTCTAGAAAAAATCAAAGCCCGATTCTTAAAGACAACCCTCTGTGTGTCCAGATTTACTAGATCAAGACTGATTTATGAACTTGCAAAGGAGCCTTATTTAATTGAAGATTTGAGATTCAAGCTTGCTTTACCTTATACAGACGAATGGAAGAAACTCTTGGATGAAAGAGTGGCCAAAAGGAATTATATTTGTCCTGAATTCTATTCGACTGAAGCAATGACGAATAGAACTTGGACCAATACAAACCAGGATCTCCGACATTTTATCAATTCTATGGCAATTCATGGATACCACTATAAACTCTGCAAAACCAGGATCTTCCATGAACCTGACGATAGTTGTGTGTGTGCACTGTGTAATTTGACTTGTCCTCGTTACCATGTTGTGGAATGCTCTAAGAGAAATAGGCCTATAGTAGACTTATGCTTAAATGACATGTAATTGCTGTATATACACAAACTGTTTGCTCTCTTAAATTATTATATCATCATTTCTCATTATTTAATCACTACTGGTATATATTTCGACCATCTTTTAATTTGATTACGGACTCTTCCAAACTCTCCAAATGTAATAAACTAAACTAAACTAAAATAAAATTAATGTGACGTACTACTTTTCTTCGAGCTCACGTAAAGTCGAGTGAGTGCGACGGTTGCTTCTTCGATCAACTACGTCTATGTCCTCGTGCATAGGCAATGTGCTCCGCCTATTTGTTTACGTCAGTATTAAACTCTCGTGAAAAGCGGTATAGTACGTACTGCCGGTACTGCAGAGTGTCGCTCATTTCATCTACGCGAGGCTTACCGATATCTTTAACAATGTTTGTGAGAAAACTTGATTAGGTACGTAAAAATTGAGAAATAGTTGTACTGAGCGAGTGGGCCATGCGGTTAGGGTCACGCAACTGTGATTTTGCATTCGGGAGATAGTGGGATCGAATACCACCGTCGGTAGCCCTGAAAATGTTTTTCCGTGGTTTGCCATTTTCACACTAGGCAAATGTTGGGGCTGTATATTAATTAAGACTACTGTCACTACCTTGCCAATTCCAGCCCTTTCCCATCCTTCTGTTGCCGAAAACTTTCGGCGAGTTAGTGGGACGTTAAACAAGTAGCAAAAAAAATAGTAGCCAACTTTGTGAATATTTCCGAAATGACCCAGCTTCTTGATTTAAAGAAGGAGCAAATTGCAACAAGAAGAAGATTCAAAAGAAATCGAACAATTAAAAATACCCTAAGCTGAGTGTAAGAGAACCTATGTAAAGGCAACAGAATTGAGGCGACCACAGTCCGCAAGCCGTAACTAAGTGCATCTACTGTTACCGTCTATCCTATGGAGGTAGATACGCCAGAAGACACTCAACAACACGTAATAGAATCGACGAAGTTTGGAAATAGCATGATTTGATAACATTCGCAAAAAGGAGAGCTCGGGCATAAAGAACAGTCCAAACTTAAATTGCACCAATCAAGCGTTTACGGCAAACTCAAGCGAGCTGACGAGAAGTACAGGCTGTGTTAACCTAGAACCCTGCCGGTCCTTCCCGCTGGAGACAGCCACTGTTTCCTTCAACAAGAAGGAACTGAAGACCTCCCAGGAACAAGGATGTAAGCAACAAATCAGTAACTTTTCAGGAGAGAGGAATTTTTTGTTAAGGATTTATTTCTTGGTATACACTACTTGCATATGCAAGCGTACAAATTAGTTCATAACAATTTAACACTTGCACCATTGGTAGCATACTCTCTGATTGATCTAGTCCTCTTGTTGCACAATTCTAAGTGATATCGTTCACATAACTGTCCACATAATGTACACTTGCATGAGTTTGACGGTTCGTGGTATGTTTGGTTTTCGCAAATGGCATGTTGGAATCCATGTACTGCAGGTCTTGTAAGCACGTGCCTCGTCTCAAAATTTGCTCCTGTCCATGTACGATCGATTATGACCCCAGTTCCATAGAATTCCGTAGGTACTTCTTCTCTTTTTCTAGTCAGTGTTCTTAGTAGGTTCTCCGATGCCGTTGTGTTGGGTAGGGGGTACATTGTCCTTAGATCCTCTATGAGTAAATTACAGAAAAAATAAACAATCAAATGAGAACAGTGATAGAAGACATCACACACAATATCAAAAAAATGATTAAAGAGGAAATGGCAGCTATAAAGCAGCAGAACCCCGTATCAATGGAATTTGTAAGAACAAATAAGAACGACATCATACGAGGGAGAATCAACCGTCTCACGGAGGAGAATAGTGGAAGGGAGAACCACTCCACCTGGGAGCAAGAACAACAACCGCCTGCAGAAGTCTCGCATCAATACCAAGAACATGATCAGACAAGGGATGAAGAAGAAGAGGAATAATTGAAAAGAGTAACCCACAATAGGCACAAACGCCCGGCAAGACAGTAACCAACCATGAAAGGTACAGGATCGGAGGACGATGACATACAAGCAGAAGTAAAGAGGGCCTGGCTGTTCGTGGGAAGACTAAAACAGGAGACTACGAAAGATGCCGTAGAAAGATTCCTAGCCAAAAAGGGAACCACAGAGAATGTTACTTGCGAAGAGATAGAAACAAGATACAGCACCAAAGCGTTCAGGGTAGGAATACCTTTTAACTCCCTTGAAAGTACAAACAAGACGGAATTCTGGCCAACGGGAGTAACAGTTAGACGCTACCGTTTTATTCGGTCTTTTCGAAGGGACACAGGTACATCACTTGAATAAAACGATTGAGAAGCTTTCGGAAATTACAAGACTTGGATAAATCGATGGGAGAACAAGTATAAAAATATGTTATGGAATGTAGAAGGATTAAAAAGCGCAGCATGTATAGCTCCACCAGACTTTCTTGAAGGATATGACGCAGCTATATTCACGGAACCCTTTCTCCCAGACCATTGGCAGCACCCGGAATACTATAGCATACACCAGCTAGCGAAACAAGGAGAAAGAGGAAGACCTCAAGGAAGAATAACAGTCCTTCTTAAACCGTGAATAACACCAATTGTATCGACATTTGAGCAGAACCACCCCATTCTAAGAGAGACAAAGTACATCACAATATTATCAACCTACTTCCAGCCAAATGCAACGGCTATAGTCATAATAGACGAATTGAGCCAACAAATAACACAGAGCAAGAAAGACATCCCTCTAGTTAATGCAGAGGATTTAAATTGTCGGTTGGATATACCAAATCACAAAACAAAATTAGTAATAGATTCACTGCAAGAAGAAGGTTTCATCCTACTAAATGACACCAATGTCTCTACATATATTTGCCACAACGGCAAAAGCACTATAGACATCGCTCTCATAAGAGGAGAAATAAAAGGGGATATCAACCCACTTTGGAACGCGAACCACTCACCAATAAGAAAACACATTCCAATGAGCATCAACGTGCAAAGTGAATGGAAGGCAAAGAACAAACAAGGAAGAAGAACAGTCTCAAGGAGATTGGATGTCAGGAAACTGGAAGAATGCCAAGAACAGGTGGAACAAATCAAAACACTAATTGACAACTCAAATGTAGAGGAAGCAGTTCATGAACTGGAGAAACTCTTAACACAAGCAGCCATCCCCAGGAAAGTGCGAAAAGCAAAAGCATGGTTCGATCAAGAGTGCTTCCTACTAAGGAAAGAGGTGCTTCAAGCTCTACGCCGACTAAAATCGGACATTGATAATCATGTACTCCTTCAGACATACACCGAGGTAAGAAGACGCTATAAAACTCTAACACGGGAGAAGAAAACGACATACAGAGAAGAAGAAGGAAGAAGAATAGTTGAGGAAGCCAGGAGAGACCCATTCATAGCAATCCGTCCTCGAAAGCAGGCTCAGACCCACTATATCAGCATGGAGGAATGGACGACACATTTCAAAGACACCCTCAATAAAGAAGGAAGAGAAGGAACACCGGAAACCAACCAAAAGCAAACAACGCATGAAACGACAGCATGGTCTCCACTTACTACAAATGAGGTTCAAAACATTATTGAATCCACAAAAAAGAAAAACAGCTTCAGAACAGGATATGATATATAATTAATTATTTAAAGACACGGCTCATCTACTAGCACCAATTTGGACGAAACTTCATAATAAATGCACAGAAACAGCCAAAATCCCAGATCAGTGGAGACAATCAATAGTAAAGGTAATGTTCAAAGGGAAAGGAGATCCGAAGGACACAAATAAATATAGAGGAGTAGCATTGGAAAACAATCCTTTTAAGGTATTCACAAAACCAATCACCGAAAGAATAAGGGACGCAGTAGAAGAACACCTCCCAGAATCTCAATTCGGGTTTAGGAGAGGAAGATCCACTGTCGCAGTGGTGGAACTACTGCTAAACAGCATATGGGAAGCTGTCGAAAGGAAGGAAAAATACTATACAATCTTTATAGACTTCACAAAAGCCTTTAATCTCCTGGACCGAGCATTAGTACAAAGGAAGCTCGAGGAAACTCTAGGAAAAGACAGCCCTTGGACAAGAATTATAAACTCCATAAATGAATGGAACAAGATAAGGATCTCGGACAGCCTAGACCATTCAGAACCAATAATTCAAACAAATGGTGTGCTCCAAGGGGACCCACTAAGCCCTCTGCTGTTCATCTTGGCAGTGAAGGACATTATGGAAATTGTATAAAATGAAGATGTAGCCGCATACACCTACGCGGATGATATTGTGATCGGCTCAAAAAGCTTAAAGAAACTGCAGAACGCTATAGACGATGTGGGAAAATGGTGCATTGAACACAAGTTCGTAATTAAGATTGAGAAGACGGAAATGATAGTGTTCAGATCAGGAGGGCAAATACCAAAATCGATAAGAATCACCTTGGAAAGAAAAATAATATCTATCACCAAAGAATACAAATATCTAGGGATAACACTCCAGCCGTCACAAAATGCTTCACTAAGCACACAATAGAGAAAGCGGCACAAGCCATTAAAGCGATAAACGAAATAAGCTTCATCAGATCACTAAATTTAGATACAGCAATGGCGCTCTTCAAATCGAAAATCGCACCAGTACTTACATATTATGGTACTGAAATTATATGGACACACCTGAATGAAAAGAACTTAGCAACACTGGAAAGAGTTACAGCAACATACATCAAAAGAGCAATTGGAGTGGCAAAAATGACAAGATACAGATTTAGCTACAATAAATGTTTTAATTCCATTTTAATGAGTTCATCTATTAAAAACAATATTTTATTGTTATAACTTAAGGTTTCAAAAATAATATATGAAACAGAAGTAATACATAGGAGAATTATCTACAAATGTGTATTACGTTTGTATAATATAACAGAAGTTAAATCCTGTTCATGTAATTGGAACAAAAATGATAGCAAATAATGTCTGTCTGTTAAGTCATCAGCCCAGAGGCTGGTTGGATCCTCAAATAGCACCACCAAAGGTTATGCGGTTATAAGGAAACCCCCAAAAACCAATTGCAGCACCAAAATGAGGCGTACTAGGCAAGATGAGGAGTGAGGTAGTTTGCCATTGCTTTCCTCACTGGGTCAGAAAGTACTATTGCAGCACGACTGACCCTATGAGCAGCACCTTTCATAACACTCAGATGCACTAGTCATGCTCTGAATATCATTACTCAGCACTACCCATACCCCAGCAACTTCCATATTGTCACAGCCATGGATGTTGACTGGGACTTCAGTGGAAGCTACACTTTACTCTGGCCTGTGCCAAGAGATGGATGCAAAAGTACTGTATCCATCAAAAAATGACAGCAGGCAGAGCAAAATAATATTAGCGTAACAATACAACAATAAAATGTCCATACAATATTTCCAAATAGGCTTATAGATACGATTTCATCTACGGCCTTTTTTTAAATGGTCTATTACACCTGGTGATGAACCAACAAAAGCACTGTCCACCATGACAGATGACACCACAACATAGAGGCGTGATGAAAACACCCTATTTTCACTGAAATCTCACTTTTCAAAAATGCGTTGGTTACGGTGTCTTCAATTAGCAAATATTCCCAATATCATAAAATCAGGAAAGAAATGGAAAGCGTGCAATGATCTTCCTTTTCTTACTGTAATGTCGTAACAGTTGCTGGAAATGACTCCCATTTTCGTTTAAGCAGACCTGGCATCCTCGAAATAAATTATGCAACAGGTGCCGTAATTCGTCGTCTGTCATTTCACTGACCACTCTGCTAATTTTGTTTTCCAGGCTCTCGGCTGTACACGGATTGTTCCGATAGATTTTCTGTTCCTAATTCCCCACAAATACTGGGCGACTTGGCCGTGCGGTTAGAGACGCGCGGCTGTGAGCTTGCATCTGGGAGATAGTGGGTTCGAATCCCACTGTCGGCAGCCCTGAAGATGGTTTTCCGTGGTTCCCATTTTCACAAGCAGGCAAATTCTGGAGCTGTACCTTAATTAAGGCCACGGCCGCTTCCTTCCAACTCCTAGGCCTTTCCTATTCCATCGTCGCCATAAGACCTATCTGTGTCGGTGGGACGTAAAGCCACTAACAAAAAACAAATTACCCACAAATAAAAGTCACATATACTCGTACTGAGATCTGGAGAACAAGCCACCAATTACCCGGTCACCGAACAAATTTCTAATTGCAGCCATAGGCCGTAGCACTCTTTTGCTGAAAGTACTGTATAAGTGGTCTCTTTCTTCCAAGTCAAGATGTTAAAGAAGGGATGCAAAATCGTGTCCGTGCATCGTTCAGAGGTCAGTGATCCACTAATAAACTTCATGCACCCATTTTCGTGTCATGAAGAGGTACCTCGTCTATCCCATGGGAATTTCCGATGCCCTAGTGTGGAATCTTCTGAGAATTAATGTACCCACCAAGGTGAAACTAAGTTTCGTTAGACTTAATCGAAAGTGAAGGGTCTGAGGGTCTTGCACGTATTTTAGCAACCACTGGCACAAGTTGACACGAGCGACAGGATCTGCAAAATTTAACTCGCGCACTGCGGAGTAGACATAATATTTGTTGAGAGCATACACAGGATTTGCATCTACATATGAGGTGAATTGTATTTTTATAATGATTAAAATTTAGTCTGATATCCAGACAATGCAGTGAGCAGATCCCTGAACTCATTCAATCAATCAATCAATCAATCAATCAATCAATCAATCAATACTGATCTGCATTTAGGGCAGTCGCCCAAGTGGCAGATTCCCTATCTGTTGTTTTCCTAGCCTTTTCGTAAATGATTTCGTGACATTGGAAATTTATTGAACATCTCCCTTGGTAAGTTATTCCAATCCCTAACTCCCCTTCCTATAAATGAATATTTGCCCCAGTTGAGAATATTATTCCTTTAACAAATAGTATCGAAATTACAAACAAGATACAGAGTGATTCATAACTCTACTGACACTTATAGAGCCTATTCCTGAAAATTTCATGACCACAAACATATCGTATAATCGAGGGCTTCTCTTCAGTGCATAGAAAGTTAAAATAAATCGATAAGTGTCGGCAATATACATTTAGATTCATTCTCGGAAATAACAGTAAAAAATAATAAAGAAAGACCTATTCAATGTTTGGATTATTACTATTATTATTATTATCATTATTCATTATTCGCTAATCGGCCAACTAGGGACCACCATAAGTTTCATTACACATTCTGGCGTTTACTCAGTTTTCAATTGATCCAATAGGTTTACATTAGCTCGCTGTTCATCTGACCACTTTGCACCAGTTGTCCACTTCACATCCCCGAAAAAGTCCCTTCTTCTGAAAAGGTCTCGTTTGTGTGCGTCATCTGGTTGTAGACCCATTTCTTCGAGGTCTTTCTTGACGTTAACGTACCAGGGAACTGTTGTTTTTGGTTTTGAGTCAAAATTATTAAAAAACGCGTTTTGTCCATCGAGAGCCGTCCATCCGTCGTAAGTTACAGTAGATGCGAGTTCTTCTTTTTCACACCGTGTCTGTGATCTTCTCTATCTTAGAGTAGATTTCTTGTCTGGACTTTGTGTACATACCGTTTTTTGTAATTTGGGCCAAGAATGTTGTAGAGAATCTTTCTCTCTTTTTTGCTCCAGCATAGCAGGTGCACATTTCTGAGAGAGACTAAGGTGTTCTGACGCATAGACAGATACCTATTTGGCGACAATGTTATAATGGTGAATTTTGGTATTTATAGAAATACACCTTTTGTTATATTCCGGGTGGTTTGGAAAGCTAAATCCATTTTCCTTGCTCTGGCCTCTTTATCTAGTCCGTTTGATTAGATCCACTCACCAAGGTATTTAAATTTGATACACGCGGTTTGTTGTTCCATATTTGGTGTTCAGTTGGATCGTGTTGTCTTTGATTTCGACATTACTTCCGTTTTTTCAAAGGATATCTGCAAGCCTGTTCGTTTTTATACCTATTCTAGCATATTTTTTGTTTCTGTTGCAATTCAAAATTTTCTGCCATTATTGCTATATCATCCGCAAAATCTAGGCAGTCAATTTCGACTCCATTCTTCTTCGTACCAATCCGTAAAGGTCTGAACACGTTTCTACCTTACAGGATCAGACGCCACTCCTGTATTTCTCTAGTACGCAGTTGAACAAGAGTTGTCATAGTCCATCTCCCTGCCTAACACCCGTCTTAATTTCAAAGGGTGCAAAGTAGCATTTTTGGAATTTTACTTTGGAGATGATATTAGTGAGGGTTGCTCGTATTACTGGTAGCAGTTTTTTGTCGACTCCCATTTCTGAAATTATTTGAAGCAACACATCGCGGTCAATGGTGTTGTATGCATTTCTGAAGTCTACAAATGTGCACACGTATGTTCGGCCTCTCAACAATGATATATTATTATCGTTTTAAGGTTGTGGATCTGCTCTGCTGTTGATGGGCCTTTTCGAAAACTTCCTTGGTATTCTCCAAGCGACAGCTCAACTTGCTGTTCTAGTCGTTCTAGGATGGGAGTAAGGAGAAACCACAATAGTTGCTTACATCTTTGATATTTCCTTTCTTATGTAAAGGATGCCGGTCTCGAAAGCCAAGAATAACGGCCGAGAGAATTCGTCGTGCTGACCACATGACACCTCGTAATCTGCAGGCCTTCGGGCTGAGCGGTCTCTCGGTAAGCCAAGGCTCCTCAAGGGCTGTAGTACCATGGGTTTTTTTTGTAAAGGATGGATTAAAGCTACCTTCCAGTCCTCCGGTAGTTGTTCTTTCTCCCATATGTCAATGATGGTCTTATGCAAGACGTCTATTGCTTCTTCCCGGACGCATTTTCATAGTTCTTCCATCATGGAGTCTTCACCAGAGGCCTTGTTGTTTTTAGTCTCCCTATATGGCGTTTGATCTCATTGTGATCCGGGGGAGAAGACGGCAGGTTTTGGCATATTGGTTTGTTGGTTCTGATGGGGTTAACTGGTTTTTTCACAATTTAGAAATGTGTCGAAGTATTCGGCAAGGACCTCACAAGTTTCTTCATTTGCAGAGGGAGCGAGGCTTGTACCCTTGTATCTTCTGTTTAAAACCCCTGTAATATTCTCGGGACTCACTTCGCTGGAAGTCTTGCTCAATCTTGTTCATTTGTTCTTTTTCGTATTTGCGTTTCTCACTCCGTATTATCTTCTCCGTTTGTGCGCGTTGGGTTTTGTAGATGTTCCAATCTTCCTTTCTTTTGAAAGTGTAGTACATTTTCCAAGTACGCAGACGATCCACCAAGGCTTGCTCGCAACTTTCGTTCCACCAGGCATGTTTCATCCCCTTCTTAACCCCTGCTACTTCTTTTCCAGCTTGAATCATCTGCATTTTTGTACTGTTAAAGTCCAAGTCCACTGACTGGCCGAGTTCTTTGAATTCGTTCTGTTTTTCTCTGAGTTTTTGGGTTAGGGCAGGTTGGTTCTTTTTCTTGTTTAAAGGGATGGGTCTGAACATCACTACTGGGACATAATGGTCTGAATCTATGTTCATCCCCTTTTTGACTCTGACGTTCAATTTTTCGGGACTGTACCTTGAGATATTGCGACATGGTCTAGTTGGAATTCTCCCATTGCTATGTTTGGTGATCGCCATGTAGTTTGTTTCCTGGGAAGATGTCGAAAGTGGGTAGACATCATCTGGAGGTTATAATTTTCACATAATTCAACAAGACGTTTTCCATTCTCGTTGGTCTTCTTGTGAGCCGAGCATCGCCTAATGTCGTGTCTGTATTTCTGTTCCCGTCTTGGTTGTGCGTTGAAGTCGCCCATTAAAATCTTGACATGTTGTTTTGGAGTTTTTGCGATTCTGGTATCGAGGGAGTTCCAAAATCTCACCGTGCTCTCAGAATGCTTTTGGTTTTGGTCGTTAGTCGGAGCGTGGACATTGATCAACGTATACGTTTTGTTTACACACCGCAAAGATAGTAAGAATAGTAGGGAACTTACTGACCTAAAGACTGAGGTGTTGACCGCTATTATTATTAACGTTATTTATTCTACGTCCCTCTAATTACTTTTTCCAATTTTCGGAAACGCCGAGGTGCCGGAATTTTTCCCACAGGAGTTCTTTTACGTGCCAGTAAATCTACCGACACGAGGCTGACATATCTGAGCACCTTCAACTACCACCGGTCTGAGCCAGGATCGAGCCTGCCAAGTTGGGGTCAGAAGACCAGCGCCTCAACCCTCAGCCCGACATTATTATTATTATTATTATTATTATTATTATTATTATTATTATTATTATTATTATTATCATTATTATTATTACTCCTTTGTTTATATGTGTGCCGGCCCCGTGGTGTAGGAGTAGCATGCCTGCCTCTTACCCGGAGGCCCCGGGTTCGATTCCCGGCCAGCTCAGGGATTTTTACCTGGACCTGAGGGCTGGTTCGAGGTCTACTCAGCCTACATGATTAGAATTGAGGAGCTATCTGACGGTGAGATAGCGGCCCCGGTCTAGAAAGCCAAGAATAACGGCCGGAAGGATTCGTCGTGCTCACAACACGACACTTCGTAATCTGCAGGCCTTCGGGCTGAGCAGCGGCCGCTTGGTAGGCCAAGGCCCTTCAAGGGTTGTAGTGCCGTGAGAGGATTGTTTATATGTCTTATTAACGTCACGCTAACGTACTAGGTTGAGAAAGCCAAGCAATACGACTGAGAATGTGCCACGATGACCACGCAACACTTCAATATCTGCAAGCCAAGTGGCTAGAGAGTGGTCGTCTTGGCCTAATTGGCTGTATATGCCACAGGTCTATTATTATTATTATTATTATTATTATTATTATTATTATTATTATTATTATTATTATTATTATTATTATTAGACACTGGTAATTAATTCTGAGGTTAATTTTCTCCATCCTGGACCTCTTCTAGAATTGAAGAGAGAGAAGATTCTTCCAGGATTCCCGGGAGTGCTATTTTTACCGAGACTCATTTTTACCCTACTTCAGGACCATCCAATAAGATTAAAATTCGTAGCGGAGTTCGGAATAACATCCAAGGCCTTAGGGAGATGGAAGGTAACGGCTTCTACTATTCATAATCTCGACACTAATAAGTGATACAGAGTGGTTAACTCTATGTCTAGCCACCTTTGCCGCTAGGAATTAACTCGACTCGTTGCCAGTGTTCGTTGAGTGAACCTCATGGCCATATATTTCTCCAGTTGCAATCTTGTTTCTAACTCTCTCGACTTTCTGACGAGGTATCGAACCCATGACCTTCTGGTGAGCCCTCGCCTACGCAGCCTTCGTATTTAAAGTACGGTAACTGAAACAATAATAATTGCACGTAAACATGGATTGATTTTCTTGCATCAGTGTCATGGTTACCTTACTTCGAATGGGTTTTTAATACTTGAAAGCTCATAGCTTACGACTGTTCACAAATGAGATAAAATTCGTAACATGGTATGAACTCTCCATTGTAGCTGTGGGACTTGCATACATGCTACAACTCCCACCCCTCGGAGAAGCAGTATGACAGTGGCACCATCAACATTGTTTAGCTCTGATCAAACAACAATAACAACTATCATCGTCGTCAGTTGGACTCAGAGTTCGAAAGATTCCTTGCCTTATCTGATGATAATTAGGTCTTGTCCCTGCCCTCACCTCTAATCCATACCTCTCTAACGGGAGAGCATAGTTCAACAGTTTGAGAATTACTTGACTTGACGTACTCATGAAAGTCATTTGTTCTTGATCCCCAAGTTCTGTAGATAGCAAGCGATGATGGACCAAGTTGGTCGGAGCTAACGACACAGAACAAAGGAATAAGTACTTCCTCCACAGGCTGTAATTGCACATCAAAAGAGCATTTTCTGCCGTATTGACGGCGAGGTAATTTGCATTCTAGAATACGAGCCTCATAATGTATTCATTCCGCAGGCAATCTAGAATGGTAATAGTGTGGAAATGAAACGGCAAGTGAAGCGAAATCATGAAAGAAATGGGAATACTCTTGACAGTCGAAAACGAGTGAAGTTTTGTCCACCAGCGATGAGTTACTATCCTACGAAAGCTAGTCCTTCTCTTTGGCCTAAGGACCACACTTGGCGTCCTTTAAACTATTTACTAGCAGTTTCCCGCTGGCTCCGCCCGCAATGTACAAAGTGTGGTGTTGTTCGTTACTATCCTCACGGATGTATTTGCAAAGTTTCGAGTTAATGAAATAAAGCACAATCCGCTGTGGTAATAGAATGTAATATTATGTCAACCGAACAATAAATCACACAAAGAAATTGAATTAAACATCCCTTGGAGCAACACTACGCGCCGAACTGTTAAAAAGTCCTTCAAATATCTTCGTCATTGAGACAAATTTACTCTTAACTTTTCTCAGAATCTACCAATTTCAGTAGTTACTACCTCAAAAGAAATCGCTTAATCCACTGAGTGTTTTTAGACCAAAACTAACTGCGTACCTCAATTAGAACGAAAGATATGATTGCTTCAATGAGAAAAAATGTTGAAGAAATGAGACGTCAAATAGAATGTGCACTCATAACTTTCCTCAGAATCAACCAATTTGAGTGGTTACTAGCTGAAATGAAAGAGCATGATCCACTGAGTGTTCTTATGTCAATACGAACTCCGTATCTCAATTAGAACCAAAGATATGATTGCTTCAAAGGGACAAAAAATTGAAAAATCAAATAATTTTAGGATGGCGGAAGTTAAGTTATTTATAGTACCTGATGACAAATCTGTGCATGAATACCTTTAAGTTAAAAAAATGAAGGAAATCGACCGGATAGAATGGCCGGAATGACTACTTTAGTTTTTTTGTTTTTTTTTAATATATAGACTAGCAGTTTCCCGCTGGCTCCGCCCGCAATGTACAAAGTATGGTGTTGTTTGTTACCATCCTCACGGATGTATTTGCAAATTTCGAGTTAATGAAATAAAGCTCATAATGTGCTGTGGTAACAGAATGTACTATTATGTCAACAAAACACTTGAAAATACATCACACAAAGAAATTGAATTAAACGTTCCTTGGAACAACACTACGCGCCGAACTGTTAAAAAGTCCTTCAGGAAACTTCGTCATGGAGACAAATGTACTCATAACTTTTCTCAGAATCCATCAATTTAAGTAGTTATTGCCTCAAAAGAAGCGCTTGATCCACTGAGTGTTTTTAGACCAAAACGAACGGCGTATCTCAGTTAGAACGAAAGATATGATTGCTTCAACGAGAAAAAATATTGAAGAAATGAGACGTCAAATTGAATGTGCACTCATAACTTTCCTCAGAGTCAACCATTTTGAATAGTTAAGATCCAAAATGAAAGAGCTTGATCCACAGAGTGTTCTTAGGCCAAAACGAACTCCATACCTTAATTAGAACCAAAGATATGATTGCTTCAAAGAGACAAAGAATTGAAAAAATAAAATAATTTGAGGAAGGCGGAAGTTAAGTATTTTACAGTACCCGATGACAAATCTGTGCATGAATACCTTTCAGTTAAAAAAGTATGAAGGAAATCGACCGGATAAAATGGCTAGACTGACTGACTTTAGTTTTCATTTTAAAAAATAATATAATGATTACATGGGCACCCATATGACAGTATGTAGGGGGGGGGGGCAGCAGACCTGAGGGTACGTAGTATGTTTAATATTTTGGAAGATAAATGGCGACTTGTATTCTGCAGTAGAATAACTCACGGTATCCCCTGCCTGGTGGTGGGGGACGGAACTACAGCTGACTACACTAGATTTTTGCCTTTCCCTGAGAGCTAGGGGGGGGGGGGGGCACCGCGGCCCTACCTTGCCCCCGGGTATGGGCGCCCTTGATAGATTACAAATATGTAAAAAGAAAAGGATTTAGGAATATTCCGCTGTGAAAAGTTCATAGAACTAGGAGTAATTACTGTATGTCGAACGTAAAATCCCGATCATTCGCCTGAGGGTTATCCAGTTTGCGGGATTTTCGTGCAACCTAAAAGTTAATTAAAGGATAAAAACATAAAAATAGATAAACAAATGTACTGTAATATGCATTTCGTTCCTGCTTTTGAACTAGGTTTTCTCTAAATACAGTTGTTCAGAAATGCATCTTTTATGACAGCAGTAAGTCCAGCGCCATGCGACAGTAGAGTACCGCATACTTTGTTATCCGTCTAGGACAGAGATGGCGAACCTATGACACGCGTGCCACTAGGAAACATGCGAACACGACTTCCGTGACACGCCGCATAATATACCAACAAATTTTAATGTTTTAAACATGTAATAAATAGGTTAAAAATCTACCAATATAGCCTTGCGCTTTAATAAAGATGTCACAGTTAATTATATGGCCATATTTTTCACAAATGACCGGTACGTTAAAGAAAAATAGGTATATCTTATTCATGTAAAATTTACCTGTTTTTGAAATGTAATTTTGAAGGATGTTTAAAAAATGAAATCATGAAACATTCACTCGAAAGGATGCATATGTAATGCAATCTAATACCTAAGCGAAGTGAAATGAGAGGTTTTCATGATGATCTTCTATCTACATATATATAAAATAAGAGTTTTGTCTGTACATTGCTCAGAATTTAAAAAGAATTGTATTTCTGTATCGGCCGTGTCCACAGTAACAAGCAAGTACACTTTTAAATTTTCCGTAATGTCTGTCTGTCTGTCTGTCTGTCTGTCTGTCTGTCTGTCTGTCTGTCTGTCTGTCTGTCTGTCTGTCTGTCTGTCTGTCTGTCTGTCTGTCTGTCTGTCTGTCTGTCTGTCTGTCTGTCTGTCTGTCTGTCTGTCTGTCTGTCTGTCTGTCTGTCTGTCTGTCTGTCTGTCTGTCTGTCTGTCTGTCTGTCTGTCTGTACGCGCATTACGAGAAAACGGCTGAAGAGAATTTAATGAAAATCGATATGTAATGTTGGGGCATAAGTCGCTACAATCTAGGCCAGAAATAATTGTATTCACGCTGAGTGAAATGGTAGTTTAGGTGAAGGCCTAAAATATAATTCTCAAATATTTATGTTATATAATTTTAAATTTCCAATCATTTATGTCTTATACAGTTTTACTTTACCGGCTATGAAAACAAAGATATTCATGAATTCGGATTTTTGTTGCTAAGTCCATATCAGCGCCTAGTCACGAGAAAATGGATCAACAGATTTTAATGAAAATCGGTATGTAAACTCGAGGAATAAGGAACTACAGTCTACACTATAAATTATTTTATAATATGCTCTGATATCACAGAGTCGGAAGAAAACTAAATGTGAAGATATACAATATAGTAAGCTCATAAAATTTATCAACAATAACATTACATTGACCAGTGTTTGTTGTGATGTGCTTTGTGTCCTCTGCTGCCACTCATCTCAGATAGATGGGATTACTGCTGCGTACCGAGTATAACAGCCCGGCTGAATATTGGCGGGAAATAGCTGGAGAGTTATATAACTTTCTTATTTGGCATGCCATTCCTCTGGTTCATACATTTTCTGATACTGCTGGTACGTAACACACTGATTCATCATAGCATTGCAGCTATTCATTCCCTACTCTGATACACTGATTAGAATGAGCAGTGTGCACACTTAACGGAATAATGGCAGAGGAGTGTTCGTGGCTGTCTGCGGTCTGGTCATTCCAGCACTGGAACTTTGGACTGTTAAATCGGCAGCGTAGTACTGTTCGTTAAGAGTAAGAAAATGTACGGGTTTTTATTTGATTATTTTATATGATTGCATTGCTTGTAATCGCTACATTCCTACTAACGTCATTGTAATGATCTATGTTGACTTCAGTTGGGAAAACCACAAAGACAGTCTTTCTGAGAATTCCGTAGCGAAGCACGGGTACATTAGCTAGTTTTAAATCAAAATAATCGGTGGCTCACTAGACAGTTAAGTGTAATAAACAAGAATTTAATTGACACGCTAGTCGGAAAAGGTTTGCCATCCCTGGTCTAAGATATGTATGCAAAGTGAACATGTCTGTTGTTAATCATTCTTAATTGTCTTCTATTTTATCTCATCATGGCAGGAAAATGTTGAAAACTCCGTTTTAGCAATAAAGTAAGAATTGTAAGTTTTATTTTTTTAAATAGTGAACTTCGAGAAGGGAGCGTCAGATGCTGAATTGGCGGCATATTATGAAACAGAGAACAATTTGTGTGCAATTTTTATAAAATACAGATGGAGAATTTCGTACGGAACAGACATAGTCGTTGAACCCATGACCTTTGTGCCCTAAGAATATTATGTATTAAATTGTCAATTGGATAAGAAGTTCGATTCTTGATAGCACGGAATTGACACGTGGCGAGGGGGTGGCTGCCTTCTGTCCCATGCTCTGCTATACGTGACGTCATTCACACGTGTCAACGGCGGAAGAATCTTAAGTCATTTTGGGAACTATTTCAGAAGGGCGCGTGTGTATTGCGTGCCCAAGCCAAGTCGAAAATATAGTGCCTATCAAATGAGGTCATTTATCCCACAAATTGAACATGTATAAATTTTAAAATGTCCATAAACACTACCGCCGGAAATGTAGCAAGTATGTAGTCACCTTCAGAACTCTTGTAATTACAGTTTAGTTAAGTCAGAAAAGTTACAGATATTGACGCCATGACGAAGCCCCTGCATTTTGTATCACGAGGCTGAAGACAGAGGGTTGAGCTGCTCTGTAGAATCGAACGACAAAAGTAGACTAAGTCCAACCAACATATTTCAGTCGATGTGGCTGGGGTCTTGACTCCATGTGGAGATAGTTTCTTGAGTGGAAAAAATTGTACCAAATAGGACGGTCAAGGGACCGAATAAAATTTGGAGTGGATGAAGAAAGTAATTCGTGTGCGGAAATAATTACAGTCTACCGTGTGCGCTCAACAAAAACAAGTGAAGGGCATTTTCTTTTGTATGCTTTATTTCCAGGAAACCAGAAGAATAAAAATGATCTGTACAGCCAAAAATGTAAAAATGGCTAAATAAAAATGCCAGGGTCGCTGGTGAGCCCAATAATGATCGATGGCGTAACCTATGGTATGTGACTTACCATCTTACCACCTATTATATCTTGTTTCATAGTGTCCAAAATATATGTATTTGAAAAGAGTATATACGACGCAGTTTGTTCGCCCCTATGTGTTTTTTGTAAATGTCAGAATACGACGAAAAGGGGTCATTTGTTTTATTTTCCACTTGGATAAAATTTTGAAGTCTTGCGAGTGCCGCATGGTGTTGTAAAATGTTATTAAATAGGGTTTCGAAGTGATATCACGTCCAATGTAGATCTCATTTCCGTGTGTTTAGTGCCCATATTTTGTGACGTCAAATTAAGATGTTCATTCGACGTAAAATTTTTCTGTCTGGAATTTTGACGTAAATAATATAAGAAATCCATCGTTACCCATTTTCAATCGAGTGGAAGCGCGCTCTCGGGTGAGAGTATAGAGTGATGAATTTCGTCACGGAGTGAAACGTTTTCCTAGGCCCATTTAAACTGTGTCTGACTGACAATATAAAAAGATTTAGTAGAATTTTTCAGTCATTTTCGTAAAAATCCAGTTATTAAATACGATATCATTTATGCGAAGTTATTCATTGTTAAAACACTGTGCGGTATTAGACGTCGTGGATTCTAGTAAGGATTTTATTCCAGTTCTTTTGTTAGTGATAGTCGTGAGTTTGGAAAACAGAGGTTAGTTTTGTTGTGTGAGTCGAGATGAGATTTGTGAATCAGGTTGAAGACCTGTCAATGAAGCCGGGACTTGTGGAAGCCCGAGGAAGGTTTTTTATAATGTTTGGGGATGGAAAGTAGAAGTAGGGAATCCATGGCGATATGAATTTGCGACGTGTATAATAAGTGTGGGCATTTTGAAGTATAATCTATATGCATTTTGTTGGCTAGAAATATCGGATTTGTTTAATTATGTCGGCAGAGTTTAAAGGTTGCAGTCTGAGAGGCCAGTTAGGTAGAACGACAGATGTCTCATATCACTGTCAAGCGGGCTTGGGCGAGATGCCGTCAGCTGATAGGGGTTCACCGCTGGGATAGCGGGACAGGCAGAGTGTGTTACGCATTGAATTGAGATTGCATTTCTCGGCAGGGGATAACGTTAAATGTTGGATTTAGTTGAAATTTTCATCCGGTAACAACGTGTGTGTTATTATACACTGTAAATTTGTTTAATCGGGAACGTAATATGCATTTGCTACCATGGACTTAGAGTATAATGAACAAGATTAGCCAAATTCAGGGTCGTCCAAAATATAGAGCGATGGCAGTGATGATTGTTTGTCTGTGAGGGGTGCGCAAACTTTATAAAAAGTTATGACGAGATATGGCATCGTAATTATATGGCGAGTTGCTTTTGGTTAGGGTTATCCAAGTGTTAATAATGGCTAGGATTAGATTAGATTTAAAGTGTGAGGTCATGAAACAAGATATAAACTGGACATGAATGATGTAATAGTTCTTTTCCAGCTATCGGAATCAACAGATAAACATCACAGGATTAAAATTTTTACGTCACAATTGCGTAGGGATTTGTAAAGAAACCATTAGTCCACGGAGATAGAATTTGTTGTTATTTAAGATTTCATTAAATCATTTAAATTTATTTAATTATTAAATTCAGTGAAACCGCATTTTGAAATAACTTTAAATCAAGCGAATAACTTGGAGATGCATTCTGGAAATCTTAGTTTGTTTTCTGGGGAATGTGTAAATGTTAACGTAACGATTAAGGGGACATATCCGAAGGTAATGGATTTTACTGCCACAAATTATTGTGAGCATTGTTATTGTTGTATTATTTAACTTTGATTGATTGAGCAGTGAATGTGCTGGGGATAGTAAAGTGGAAACTTTGGTCATCAACCGATGTAACTTAACTGTGTTTAGCCTTCAGCTTAGAAACTTGGATGGTCAGGGAGTCATCAACCTCAGTGACTTAGATTAGGGCCATATGCCACTGTAGCATAATTTTCCTTGCGGTCATCATCCACAATGGCTTTAAAGTAACTTTGAAGTTTAGAGGTCGGTCCATGACATAGTCGCAGGTCACATCGATTCAATTAAGGGTCCATGCCGTATAACCACTGTGTGGCACACGCCGATTGGACTGCCTTAATTATACCCAGAGTCCAGAGTTCGCGTTACGAGGGCTGGACCATAAGGAATCACTATGATGGTACATGTAGTCTCACATGGAAGCCGAATTTAAGGATTTCCAGACTTTCCTTTCTTTAATTAATAATTGAGACAATGGTTTCGAGTAAGAAGGCCCATCAGGCAGTTACGTCAAAAGCTCACACCTGTGTTCTGACCCTCTATGTAAAATAATTGTGGTGTCCAGTGGACACAATGGAGTTAAATGATACCGTGGAATAGCAGAAATGCTACATGATATTACTGAATAAATAGGAACATTTTAAACAAACCTTTCATTTTAGTAGATAGATTAGAATTACTGAACCTCAGCAAGTGACGAAGAACCCAATACGACCCAAGAGACAGATCTCATGAACTTGCTGATAGGTAAGAAAGGTAGGTATCCTTCGATATGGACCTAAAGGGTTCATCGAAAACGCAAAAGTTTAAAACAGTCTACATATGAAGAGTTAGATATCGCTCTTCTACAGTGGTTTAACTGAAACTAAGGGCTGAAGAAATTAGCACCACCATACAAAGTAAAGTTATTCTATAAATGTCCATTTATTAATCCGTATTCTTCAATTTTTGGTGCATTTTATCTTCTTCATTAGCCCGATTAACCGGAAGTTTACTGTAGTTAATAATTACAAATGAACTGTTTTACAGCTAGTGTACTTAAGTTTCAACTGAACTCACACTGTAATGCCACGGTGTGGTATTCTGTATGGTTTTCAATTTTATCTCACCATGGCAGGAAAGCGTTGAAAACCCTATTTTAAGCAAGAATTGCAAGTTATAAACATCAGATTTTTATTCGCACCTTATAGAAATGCTCAAATGAAGACAGGATCTATGTTGGCCTTCCCTAAATCCACCATACAGGCTAGACCAAACTCGGTGCTGAAACAAATTATTATCAGACGGAAAGGTTTTCATTGGGGTTAATCACATAAACAGGATTGTAAATAAAGGATACAGATCCCTGCACAGGGTTATGAGGGTTTTGAGGAGTTGTAGTAAGGTTGTAAAGGAGAGGACATTTAAGTGTCTGGTAGGCCTAAGACCACAACTAGTGTATGGTTCCAGCGTATGGGACCCTCACCAGGATTACTTGATTCGAGAACTGGAAACAATCCATAGAAAAGCAGCTCGATTTGTTCTGGGTGATTGCCGACAAAAGGTAGCGTGACGAAAATGTTGCGAAGTTTGAGCTGGGAAGACTTAGGAGAAAGGAAACGAGCTGCTCAACTAAGCAGTCAAGCTGTCAGTGGAGAGATAGCGTGAAATGATATTAGTAGACGAATAAGTTTGAGTGGTGTTTTTAAAAGTAGGAAAGATCACAATATGAAGATAAAGTTGAAATTCAAGAGGACAAATTGGAGCAAATATTTGTTTATAGGAAGAGGAGTTACGGATTGGAATAATTTATCAAGGGAGATGTTCAATAAATTTCCATATTTTTTTACTATTATTTAAGAAAAGACAAGGTAAACAACAGATAGGGAATCGGTCACCTGGGCGACTGCCCTAAATGCAGATTAGTGGTGAATGATTGATCACCCGTACTCCACGGCATGACTGTATGTGTGAAATTTCAGTAAAATAGAGGACAGGAAATTTGACAAACCCTCATCCACGATACGACAGAATTATTGTTCAGTGAGAACTGATAAAAAGGCTGACCAGTTTGATTCCCTAATTGGGGCGGTTATCTGTTGGATCTGTGTAAGAGTATAACGAGTGTTTTTCATCTTGACGATGAAATGAAATGAAATGAAATGAAATGAAATGAAATGAAATGAAATGAAATGAAATGAAATGAAATGGCGTATTGCCTTTAGTGCCGGGAGTGTCCGAGGACATGTTTACGATTTGACACCCGTAGGCGACCTGTGCGTCGTGATGGGGATGAAATGATGATGAAGACAACACATACACCCAGCCCCCATGCCAGCGAAATAAACCAATAATGGTTAAAATTCCAGACCCTGCCGGGAATCAAACCCGGGACCCCAGTGACCAAAGGCCAGCACGCTAACCATTTATGCATGGAGTTGGACGTCTTGTCGATAATTCACGAACGCGCAGTACGAGGGAAATCATCTGAATAAGATGAAAACACGAGTTGTATTTGGTAAGACTATTTACTGGATGAAATATTAATAAATAATATTAGTAAAATGAGATTAACATAGGTATATAATTTCATATTTAACTGAATGTATTGCTTATAAGTGTGATGACGTCGCTTCTGCAAATCTCTTTGTAATTACCGCTATATTTTATCGTTGCCTACGAGATTGAAACATTCACTGTCTTGTAAATACCACGTGTTAGGATCACTGCCTGCTCGACCGGGCGAGTTGGCCGTGCGCGTAGAGGCGCGCGGCTGTGAGCTTGCATCCGGGAGATAGTAGGTTCTAATCCCACTATCGGCAGCCCTGAAAATGGTTTTCCGTGGTTTCCCATTTTCACACCAGGCAAATGCTGGGGCTGTACCTTAATTAAGGCCACGGCCGCTTCCTTCCAACTCCTAGGTCCTTCCTATCCCATCGTGTCGGTGCGACGTAAAGCCCCTAGCAAAAAAAAAAAACTGCCTGCTCGATATGCACCCGATGGCTGCTTATATAGGATACAGATCGGAAACAATTGCGAATCATCTTCGATAATTTCCAAACATCGTTTCGCTGCACAACTCGTAGATCAATCTGGATGGGGAAAATTTGGAGACGCCGAGGACTCGCTTCATATAGGCCCTACGTGGCGTTAATATTTTCGATGTCCTTCAACGATGCTTTTGGAAGATCTTCGCCTACAGCTTGGACTGCCATCCACGCCAGCTTAAGAAGAAATAGTCTCCGACCACCAGAGGAAAAAGAAAGACGTCTGGATTGACTTCTACAGCACAGGCGCGATGATGACAAATGACTGGAAGAAAACGAACTACGAGCTGAGGCACCTTGTGACATGATTCGCGATCCACGGCTTTCACTCCAAAGTCTTGTTGCACGGATCGATTCCATGAACCATGTGAAGAGTCAAGACTGAAGTTGTTCCTTGTGTGGCAAGTTATGCGATCGATACCACGTGCAATTTTGTGAGAACCGGCGTGTTAAGAGAATTTTGATTTCTATCCTATGTGTTTGTAGTGGTTGGTATCATGATAGGCCTCCCTTTAGTTTTGTTTCAAAAAAGATGACAGTCGTGAAGTGCACAAGGTGAAGGGGTTTTTGGTCTATTGGAAGTTTTGTTGAAAAAAAGGTGTTAGAAAATATTCCTGTGCAATAAATTATTTCCTTATAGATTAAGCTCCAAATTTATTATTACGGAACATTTTCTGGCGACCGTGACAGGACGTAGTTAAGATGGAGGAGCTTAAACAGTATAATAAGGAAAGATCACAAATACGTAGACTATTTACGAGTGCATATGGCCAGTTTCAAACAAAAATATCTGAAGCAGTCGTAGATGCGGAAGAAATGTTGACATACTTCCGTATTCTAGAAGATAAGACAATGCGGATGTTATCTTTGGATGAAAAGAGTACTTAGGGGTGTCAAAGAAACAACAGGAGAAGACGACGCCAGGGATTCGACACGGCAGAAACGTACCGGGAGAAGTGGCTACAAGCTAAGGTTAGGTTCGAAAATAATTTTCAAGTGAATTTATCTGTTGGTGGAGGTGAAGCCTTAGCGAGTGAGATCGAGACTACGAAGAAAAGAAATTTCAGTTTACCCAAGCTACAGCTTAAATAGTTCGATGGAGATATAAAAAACTGGATTGGTTTTTGGGGACAGTTTAAGAAAATAAACGACGGTAGTGATATGGACCTGGAAGACAAATTTCAGTATCTTCTACAGGCTACTGTTCCAGGTTCCGTGGCCAGGGAGCTAGTTGAGAGTTTCCCTCCGTCCGGAGCGAAAAGACAATGGATCACCTGAAATCCAGGTATGCCAGGGAAGAATCACTTATAGAAATATATGTGCGAGAACTTCTAAATCTTGTTCTGCTTCAAGCTACTGAAGGTAGAAAAGCCTCCATGATAAATTAGAAACTCAATTGAGAGTTTTGGAATCTTTAGGAGTCACTAGTTATAGGCTAAGTATGCAGCAATGCTGCATCCTCTGGTGGAATCTGCATTACCAGAAGAGGTTATGAAGGCAATGCTGCATCCTCTGGTGGAGTCTGCATTACCAGAAGAGGTTATGAAGGCATAGGGGGAGAGTTCGTGTATCTCATATATCAGAAAATGATCACGATCATTACCTAAGCAAGTTGTTACTGTTTATAAAACAAGAAGTGGAGAGCGAAGAAAGTTTGTCACTTGCTCACTCTAGTTTTATTGTGAAAAGGGAGGACATGTTATGCAAGCCAGGTAAACAAGAGAGACTTCCCACTGCTGCTGCTTTGTACTCAGGTGAGGGTCAGAAAACTGAAACAGGTTGTATCTGGTGTGATAAAAGTTCCCATAGATCAGCTGATTGTTTTAAAGTATTCCGTATTCTAGAAGATAAGGCAATGCGGATGTTATCTTTGGATGAAAAGAGTACTTAGGGGTGTCAAAGAAACGACAGAAGAAGACGACGCCAAGGATTCGACACGGCAGAAACGTACCGGGAGAAGTGGCTACAAGCTAAGGTTGCTGTAGGAGTGGATAGAATGTGGTTTCGTGGTGTAAATGAGAATGACGAGACGCCAGGCCACTATTTACCACACAGAGCAGTAATTAAGGAATCAAGTTTAACTACTAAAGTGAGGAATCTCCAGAATGGAGAGAAGAAGGATATTTTGAAGAAAAGGGGTGCTTGCTTTCGTTGTTTAAGGAAGGGGCATAACTCGAGCAAATGTAAAGCATTTGTGAAGTGTATGATTTGCTAAAAAAAAGGGATCATTGTGCTATCTTAGGTCCCGATTTAGTTACTAAGAAAGAGGAGAGGGAAAATGCAAAGAGAAAGATAATCAAAATAATCAAAACACTGAGACTTTAACTGCCCATCAAAATGCAGAGCCGCTATTACAAACTCTTGTTGTGAAAGTTTCTGGTAGTGAGGGACCTGTCAAGCTTGCACGAATTTTATTAGATTCTGGGTTACAAATGTCTTACATAACCAAAGAAAGCGCTAGGAAGTTAGGACTACAAAAACTGGGAAAGGAAGTGATGTCTCATTGTTTGTTTTGGGGTGCAGAAATTAGCAAAGAGACCCACAATGTTTATGCTGTAACACTACAAGCACTAAAAGAGGATTTCAAATGCACAGTCTCAGTACTTGATAAGAAGAAAATATGTGGTTATGTTCCAAGGTTAGAAACTCAACATGTTTATCCTGTTCTTGCAACTAGAAACATTCAGTTAACAGATGTTGGGGTCAATGTTCCAGAGGTGCATTTGTTGCTTGGAGCAGATGTTTTGGGGAAGCTGCTTACAGGAGTTCTGGTTAAGCTGGATAAAAATATGTATGCACTGGAAACCAGGTTAGGTTGGACAGTGATGGGTCAGCGAGATCTGGCTAAGGGCAATCAGTCACTAGATTGTCTCACCTGTGGTAAGGCAATGGATATATCATACTTGTGGAAGTTAGAAACCATTGGCATAAAGGACCCTGCAGAGTCTCAGTCAAAGAAAGAGATGGAAGAGGAAGTCGTGAAACACTTCAATGAAACTGGAAGGGTGAATCTGAAGGGAGATACGAGGTTCGCCTCCCCTGGAAGGATGGCTATTCAGAATTGTTGGATAACAGGAAGTTAGCTGAAAAGAGGTTGGAAGCAGTCACTAGAATATTGATAAACTTGGGCAAGCTTAAAGATTATGATGATGTGCTGTAGGAGTGGATAGAATGTGGTTTCGTGATGTAAATGAGAATGACGAGACGCCAGGCCACTATTTATCACACAGAGCAGTAATTAAGGAATCAAGTTTAACTACTAAAATTAGGCCTGTGTTTGATGCCTCGGCAAAGGACAGACATGGCAATTCGCTGAATAAATGCTTGGAGAAGGGACCAAATTTAATCGAGATTATTCCCAATTTTGTGTTGCAGTTTCGAAAGCATGCCATAGGGGTCACAGCTGATATTAAAAATGCGTTCCTGCAGATAAGCCTATATGAGGATGACAGGGATTTTCTAAGACTTCTCTGGTGGAAAGATTATTCCAAAGGCGAGATCATCACATTGCAACATTGCAGAGTAGTGTTTGGGGTTACGTACAGCCCATGCCCATTAGGAGCAACGATATCGCATCACTTGAGTAAAGTTTCAGCTGAAGATCTGAAAATGGCCAAGAAGCTGCAGAATTCTTTCTATGTGGACAATTGTGTCACTACCTGTGAAACCAAAGAACAGTTGAGCGAGTTCATTGAAAAATCTACTAAAATGATGAGTTCAGCACATTTTGAATTAAGAGGGTGGATAATCAGTTCACCAGAAAAATCAGAATCAGAGAACATTGTTTCAATACTTGGTCTTATGTGGGATGCTCGGTCAGATGAGATGTTCTATATCATTAATACAGTTGAGCTAACCACACTTTCAACTTCTAAGAGAAGCTTACTGTCAAATGTACAACATATTTTTCATCCACTTGGTTTTTTTGTGTCCAGTAACATTAATCCCTAAATTATTGATGCAGAAGCCTGGAGAGAAAAATGTGGATAGGACGAGGAATTACCACAAGTAACAAACAAATTCCATTCTTGGGTGAAACACTTGCCTTTGTTGAAACAATGCAGGATTCCAAGAAGACTCGTACCATGGGAATTTGATAGCACGGGATTAACCATTCATGTGCTTGCTGATGCCAGCAAGTTGTCATATGCTACGTGTATATTCCTAAGGGCAGAAAAGGATGCTATTGTGTCATTTCAGTTGGTCCAAGCTAAAGCTAGGGTTGCACCTTTAGGACCGATAACTATACCCCGCCTAGAATTGTTAGCTGCGGTCATAGCAACCCTGTTATGCACAAAAGTAAAAAGGGCATTAAACCTCCAAGACTGTAAAACATACTTTTGGAGTGACTCTACAGTGGTGCTCACCTGGATCAAGACGAAAGGAAATATATTATTATTATTATTATTATTATTATTATTATTATTATTATTATTATTATTATTATTATTATTATTATTATTATTATTATTATTATTATTCCAATATCTGTCAGGTATTTCGTGTACGTTCCTTTTAAATAAAGATCTGGAAGAAGTTGTCAGTTGAGAATGACTCTGGGAGTGTAATACTCAGCAAAATATCTTGGCGTATACTTTGTAGAAATATGCTCATTATCCTGCAAATTCATTTTATTAGTCGGCTGTTACAACGTTTCCAACACCGTATTATAAAAATATCTTAATTGCTTTCTAGCCTGCCATTAAGAGTCTGAATGTAATTTGATATGAAAAACGAGCTGAACTGGTTTATAAGATAAGCGTTATCAGTTTTATGAAGGCGAGTAAAGAAATTATAATATTAGCATTAACGATTTTAATCCTCGGAACTTCGCCGAACGTATAATCCGAATTACGAAGTTCGCGATGCCAGATAATAACTGAAGCTTCTACAAACATTTGTAATTTAGATATTATCATATTCGATAAGTGGAGATGAGCTCGGCAGAACAAGTGTTATCTATACAAGCAAGGTATAAGATTACCGTGGAACAAAGCCCCGCAATGCGGAAGGCTTCGGTTAAAACACAGGGCATGTATTTTTTTAAAAAGAAACTGCAGGGACTTCACGAAATATTTATTTACTTATTTATTTATTTATTTATTTATTTATTTATTTATTTATTTATTTATTTATTTATTTATTTATTTATTTATTTATTTATTTATTTATTTATTTATTGAACTTCTTGTTGATGAATTATTGTTGTACAATTGCAGTTGTAACGCGTGATAAATGTTCAGATCTGTTGGGCGGGAGGTTAATATAAATAATGTAAAAGCACTCGTTAGATAGAATCGATTAGGTATAAATAAATGCGAAATGCCGCTCGCTCCACGATATCTCAAGAACTATCTAATCGATTAGAGTGAAATTTGGCATACAGGACACAATAAAGTTGGCATAGTATAATGTAGTAATGTAGTAAAGTTGAAAACTTCAACCCATATCACGAAAAACTAAGGGGATCAGATCACGAGAAAATGTCTCTATTTCGGAACGATAAGTCGTGAGCTGCTATGGTGGTTTATTTTTATGCCGCTTGGTAGAGTTCATTTTAATGCCGTGGGTTAGCGTTCATAAATTTTTTGCCGTGGTTTTCTTTGTATTGAGACGGCCAAACCATACTTTAAGATGGAGAAACTCTGCTTCATGTTTTATTCTGTTGGTTGAAAGTGAAAGATTCTATGTGCTTGACGTCGCAAAGAAAAATGATAATCTACTCTAAATATGCCTGCAAAATGGGATCTTATTAAGAGATAGTGAGGAAGGAGTGACTATAAGGGGAGATGGCCTTTGTCTTTTCTCCGGCGGGCTGAGTGGCTCAGATGGCTAAGGCGCTGGCCTTCTGACCCCAACTTGGCAGGTTCGATCCTGGCTCAGTCCGGTGGTATTTGAAGGTGCTCAAATACATCAGCCTCGTGTCGGTAGATTTACTGGCACGTAAAAGAACTCCTGCGGGACTAAATTCCGGCACCTCAGCGTCTCCGAAAACCGTAAAAGAGTAGTTAGTGAGACGTAAAGCGAATAATATTATTATTCTTTTCTCCTTGCTTTCTAATACACGGCACAGACAAGCGTAGTCAAGAGGTTAGTTTGAGTGTAGCAAACTACGGATCTATTTTTGCTCGCGTTTTAACGTCGTACCGATTTCGTTAGGTCTTCAGGCTACGGTAAGATAAGAAAGAGCTAGGATAGGGTAGGAAGCGCTCATGGCCTTAACTTAGGTACTGCCCAGCATTTTCCTGGTTTGAAAAAGGGAAATCACAGAAAATCATCTTCAGAGCTGCCGACGGTGGGGTTCAAGCCCACCCTCTCCCGAATGCATGTTCACAGCTACATTACCCTAACCTCGTAGCCAACTTGCTCGGTCCACGCATCTTTCAATTGGTGTAGGTTCAAACCACATTCTAAAACACCGATTGGTGGTTTCTATAAGAGCAAGGCCGAGTGCTTGGCTAGACCATGGGTGTTAAACTCAAACTACTAGAGTGTATACCGCAGAACCTAATCAAGAGAGGACAACGGGCCACCGAGAATAATAATAATAATAATAATAATAATAATAATAATAATAATAATAATAATAATAATAATAATAATAATAATAATAATGTACAACAAATTTTCTTTAGATTTCTTAGGTACAGCATATGGGATGTATCACGGAAGAAGGATCTGTATACACTTGGAAACTGCAATGATGTTCTAGCTGCATGTGATACATATATTTGCGGTCAGTCCAACTGTTGAGAAGACAATGGCACTTTTACTTTAAGTCAGGACATAACAAATCCCGGATGCCAGAGCACCATGACTTTTAAAATTAGTGGGTTAGAACGAACTTCCCTCAACTTGGCATACATCAGGCATATAGAAGACATTTTATGATGACAAAGAAAACCATATTTATTTATTTATTTATTTATTTATTTATTTATTTATTTATTTATTTATTTATTTATTTATTTATTTATTTATTTATTTATTTATTTATTTATTTATTTATTTATTTATTTATTTATTTATTTATATATTTTGCTTTACTTCGCACCGACACAGGGAGGTCTTACGACGACAATGGGAGAGGAAAAGCCTAGGAGTGGGAAGGAAGCGGCCGTGGCCTTGATTAATGTACAGCCTGGTGTGAAAATTATAAACCACGGAAAGCCATCTTCAGGGCTGTCGACAGTGGGGTTCGAACCCACTATCTCCCGGATGCAAGCGCACAGCTGCGCGCCCCTACCCGCACGGTCAACACGCCCGGTAATTCATATTTTAATGGACCAGTTTGAAAATCTCAATTTGCTTACACAGTAGTTTTCTACTGGACCTACTTCCGGCTGTTCATTAAAAACAATCCAAGGTGTCTCTTGATTTGCGATCACGCGTTTCACTGGAACAAACTCTTGAACTGGTGTTTGCTGCAGTATGGTGGTTTTGCAGCCACATCTTTATATATTTCTCAGGCTTAAATCGGTCTACTGGTGAGGCATTTGAATGTATGAACATAAAGCTGGAGGCGTAAGCAACGAACAGTGATGGCCTCAAATAAGCGAAGGCTGATAATGTTATTCATCAAGCTGAACCTTCGATGTTCACGATTACGAGCGTAGCTGGAGAGTTAAAACTTACTGACAGAATAGCGAAATTAAAAAGAAAAGAAACCAAAGTAGAAGGTATACGCAAGAAATCAGAAGGCATAGTCTAATGAGTAAAGTTAAACATAGAGCATACGGCATATACCCATGTGTACCCTCGACTGCAGCCCTCGGCGTAAGCGTCACTAAAGAGGCATACTACATAAGGGAAATGAGAAGTGGGGTACTTTCCCGTTGGTTTCCTTGCCAAGCCAGAAGATGTTATTATTAGAGTCCGGATTTCCATTCACTATCAAATCTCAAAATATGCGTGCATTCGTGCACTAATAAATGACGGAACATACACAATAAACTAGACAATATGCACTATCAAAATTCAGTTCCACATTGTTATATTTTCGTTTCCGTTTGAAACACTGTACTACAACTAATTTCTGCACATTTTCTTCATTTAAGTTCACTCGTTTATCTGACAGAACATTCCTGAACACAGAAAATGATCTTTCTACGTCATAAGAAGTGACAGATTCATTTTAAATGAAGACATTTAGGACGAAGTATATCTGAAGTTATCTCTTTTCAAAAATTAGCTTAGAAATTCCTTTCCCTCGATCCATTTAGACACGAGGTCTCATCGTGAGAGTGAGAGTTCGGAGTTCGGGCTAGGAAATTCCAGGAAAACAAAACAGGATTCAGTTGAAAACCAAGGTTTGTACGCTGCTATCTAACTAACGCGGCGTCGCGGGAGTGTGATTCAAGTTTTGATTTCTTCATCTAACATAAATGAAAAAAAAGTAGCCGCCATTTAGTAATGCAAAATGTAGGGTTCATCTTTTACTGGAACTCCTTATTTCTAAAGGTTAGGGCGGTCGACGCGGGGTCTTCCCAATGTTTACTGAAGCAGTAGATAAGCAAGTGCTTGGCTCACTAAATTGTAGGAACTCTATGCATCTATCGTTGGTTGTCAAGTAATATACCAGGAATACATTTTATTTTTCTCTCAATAATAGACAAACTGTAACGTGGGCGTACGGTCCTAAATTCTGCAAACCCATGTTCAAAAAAGGCACTATCATACAAGTTAACATAATATATGCGTCAAAGTCAGAAGAAAAGTCATATAATCCAATATAAATATCCAATTACTCGCTATTAAATCCAAAATTTTCAAAATATGCATTATGCATGAGTTCTCTCCCAAAAAGGCCAAAACATACAAACATGCACGGAAAAATACGGTTAATTGAAACTGATTGGTCTTAAAACGATTATTTGCAAAGTGTCAGAAGCGTAAACAGCTTATTTAGAAACGATGCATTTGCATGGAAATCCGGGCTCTAGATATTAAATATCAGTCTGCCAAACCTAGTGAAATGCATGCCCCAATCGACCTTATTAGCGACATTGTTACACCATTCATAACAGAGAGTGGCTACATAAGGAATGGCATTATTAGCATCGCACATACCTCAGTCCCCTTCATACTGTCAAAGCCAAGGATAAGACTGAGACAGGTCAATGAAAGTAACAAATTTGTTCTATCTCATACCAGAAAACATGGTGCTCTAAAAACATTAGGTCTTGCCAGCAAAAACATCTGATTGTATAAACGCTCGGGGGCTGGCTGTTTTGTACCGTCTTAATCATTAAAATTTGTCCTACGTAAGGCGTCATCCTCACAGACGCGCAAGTCGCCTATACGGCGTCAAACTCGAAAGACCTGTATGGTGCCAGAACTCTCCAAAAACTACACGACATTAACAAAAAAAAAAAAAAAAATCTCACCACATTTACAACACTTTCTTAAAAGCGAAAGTCTTTAAAGCGTTTTTAAAATCCCACTTCCTCTTCGCCATTTACAACGTTCAATTCAATCCAGGAAATTCTAGTAACAACAGCTATTCAGTTACCAGCAAGCTCGTTTCACTTGGAGATGTATAAAGCAGTTTCTGTTATGCTTAAAATAAAATAGCATGCACTTTACGAAGTTATCACTATAACCCAAGTGAAAATAAACCATCGAAAATGGTATCTACAAAGACGGACAGTAAAGTTGCTCATTTTGTCTTTCAGTCTGGATCTACGAATTATAGGATATAAAGCGACCCCGAAAACGTTTTCTTCACGGCATCGGAATAAATGAGTGAAAAACGGCACTTTCCTGTGTCGACTTTTGCACATTCACTCGTTGCTCTAATTGTTACAAGAGCATTAAGGTCTCGAATTGTTGCAAAAATTGAATGCTCTAATTGTTGTAAGAGCACAAAAATTGTTTCAACAATTGAATGCCAACATTTCATCACCTGACGATAGAGTATATAGTATAAGCTCTAAAATACGTTGTGGCATACAAATTAATAGACATTGTGGCTGGTAATAGTACGAACTACTTCATAACGAATTAATTCACAGTCGCAGACAAGGCCTACGTTAAAACGTGGTTATGTATAACCATGCCTTTGCTGGCGGGACCTAGTGTTTACAGTGCACTAAGTCTTCTGGTATGGGCTAGAGCAATTTTGTTACTTTCATTGATCTGCCTCTGTCTTATCCTTGGCTTTGACAAAATGAGAGTGACTGAGGTATGAGCGATGCTAGTAATGCCATTCCTTACGCAGCCAGTCCCTGCTATGAATGGTGTGAAAATATTGATCATAGGGTCGGTTGGTGCATGCATTTCAGTGGGCTTGGCAGACTGATATGTAATAGCAACTTCTGGCTCGGTGCGGAAAGCAACGAGAAACTACCTCACTCCTCATTTCCCTAGTACGCCTCTTCAGTGATGCCTAGGCCATCTATGACAGCTCATGGCGGAACTGTTGAGGATCCAACCAGCCTTCGGGCTGATGACTAAACATACATACATACATACATACATACATACATACATACACATGTATAACCACAAAATTATCTCGGTTAATGGGCATTATCACGATTTAAAACTTTACCAGTGAAAAGGTTAAAGGTTGACCGACAAAATGAGAATATTCTGAGATAATAAGGTTTCAAGATGACAGCTCGTAGGCCACTGGAATATTTAATTAATGAAAGAGAAAATTACAGCGATGAGTATGGCCAAAATAATGCAATAAAACATCCTAGGTGTATAAAAGAAAGCGCTACATAATTTGAGGACTACGATGGTATTGGTTTTGAAACACATTTTAGGTTACCTAAAGCTTTGACTTTATCTCTTGGAACGGCATATTAGTCTTCGTTCTTCGTTTCTGGTCAAATGCGGACATAATTATGATACGGTAAACTATTTGCAAGCACCCAACCGACTTACAAACTTGTTTACCTTTCGATGACTGCGACAGTATGATAAATTTAAGGTCCAAATTCAGGTTGAAACGAAAACGTTTTTTTGAGATAAATTATGTGGTTAATGAGTTTTAGAAGTGAGCGTTACCCGAAATAATGGCAATATCCGAGTTTTGGGAATCAAAGATACCGGTATCACCGGAGTAACTGATGTTGGTGAATGCGGGCCTCGGGCGTAAAAATAGTTCGCTGTGAAATGTTTGACCGAGTATAACCGTTGTATTATGTTCGCCGACCGATCGAAGTCGAACCGAGAGTAAACAAGTTTTCGCAAGCCTCTGATACAGACAAAAGGTGCACCTTTAATTTTATTTTTAGAAGACCCTTTTCAGATTACTACGTCTCTCTGTTCAGCGAATTCGGTCAGACATTATTGCAACTATATTCTAAAAAGGAAATTATCCGAAGTGACGAATAGAGTTACCGAATAAAACTCCACACATTTGATAGAATATGTAAAGTGATGGCATAACAAAATGTTGTCGACTCCTTTGCTGAATGGTCAGCGTAGTGATTTTAGGTTCAAAGGGCCATGGATTCGCTTCCCGGCCGGGCCGAGGATTTTAATCGCGTTTGGTTAATTACTCTAGCTTTGGAGCAGGGTGTTTGTTATCGTCTTAATACACATCTTAATTTACACTGACAGTAAATACATCGTCCGCCTCTGTGGTGTAGTGGTTAGTGTGATTAGCTGCCACCCCACGGAGACCCGGGTTCGATTCCCGGCCCTGCCACGAAATTTGAAAAGTGGTACGAGGGCTGGAACGGGGTCCACTCAGCCTCGGAAGGTCAACTGAGTAGAGATGGATTCGATTCCCACCTCAGCCATCCTAGAAGTGGTTTTCCGTGGTTTCCCATTTCTCCTCCAGGTAAATGCTGGGACCGGGATGGTCCCTAACATAAGGCCACGGCCGCTTCCTTCCCTCTTCCTTGTCTATCCCTTCCAATCTTCCCATAGCCCCGCAAGGCATAGCAGGTGAGGCCGCCTGGGCGAGGTACTGGTCATCCTCCCCAGTTGTATCCCCGACCCAGAGTCTGAAGCTCCAGGGCACCGCCCTTGAGGCGGCAGAGGTGGGATCCCTCGCTGAGTCCGAGAGAAAAACCTATCCTGGAGGATAAACAGATAAAGAAGGAGAAGTAAATGCATCCCTCCATATAAGGTTAACGTTAGAATGGGCATCTCGCCGCAAAGTTAGGCTTAATCTGCATTAGCGCCGAGGCCTTGCGGTTGAGGGTGCGCAGGTGCGAGCTTGCACTCGGGAGATACTGGGTTCGAATCCCACTGCCGGCAGCCCTGAACAAGGTTGTCCGTGGTTTTCCATTTCCACACCAGGCAAATGCTGGGGCTGGATACCATTCATGACACCAACGCTATGTGGAGAGATGTATTCACTATTGCATGTTTCTGTGGAGGTCGGTAATGCGGTGTGTTGTGTGTATATGAAGAGAAATGTAATTCTTAGCTTTATCTACAGCCAGGAATACTCTTGAAAAATCTGTGCTGTTTTAAAGATAAATGAAAAGTCACGTGCCTGTAGTTTGGATTCCACACAAAACTAGAGATCCTGTGGTTATGATCACGATACCAATAGTCACATAAAACTTATCTATGGTACAAATGGTACAAATGTACTTTCTGTTTTTTAGTAAGATTTCACGACCGTTTAGGAAAGAATCGGGGAGAAAAATAAATTATTTCATTTAATCCACTCTTATATTTTATTAAAATACGTTTAACAACAGAAAAATTAATTGAAGAGCTTTATATTCATTTTATTCTTGGAAGGGTATTGCATTTTTAAGTTTTCTTAATTTCTCGAGAAAATTTTGAATTACTCAAAATGCTGTTACTTTACCCTAAGATATTCAAAATCACTCACAACAAATTATCTGATCAATTTGTATTTCACTTACGAATTCTGTAGCCTATAATCTCTACAAAAATAAACGCGCATTCGTCGACCTTACAGGCATTATTCCAACGAATCAATGATAAAGAAATCTTGACATAATAGGAATTTGAGAGCATTAAATCTGATGGATTATCAACGAAATTCCATACCGATTGCTCCTTGAAATAATGACAACCGAAATTACTGTATACGTTGATGTGTGACAGAGGATGTAATTTCCTATGCCACACGTGATAGGATTACTTTCTCCAACATCGGTTTGTTTCAGTTCATATGAGCTGAACATAAAATAAAATTGGCAGTTCTTTGCATTGACATTAATTTGAGTATCGTATTTCTTCTTATTATAAAAAAGTAACAGCATGCATTATAACCAAGTACTGACATAGAAAACACTCACCAGTAAGAGACACACAGAGGGTCCATATTCCTCCATGCATGGGTACCAGGAACACTGAAGGTTGCTGGTTTCCTTCAAGAGTTTCATCAATTCTTTTTACACTTGTTTTAAGGTTTCTTTTACGAGCTGGAAGTTCTACATTCATCACGATTCTGGCCACTTGTCCATCCAGCAGCCATTCTAGACTCTGATGCTCATGAGATCGACTAGTGTTCCTGCGGCGTGCCACAATATCCTCTAGCTTACCGCGATCCCATGTAACATGTTCCCAGTGATCTGTCATAATTGCACCGCACAACATAGCTGTTGCCACAGTGGTTAACAGGAGAGTTCCCAGCAAAAACCACGCACTAGGTTGCATTCCGCTGTGCCGGGGTCACGTATTTCCGTCCAAAGGGACTGCCGCCAAAGCCGAAGAACCACCAGTATTCATCGTCAGCGGTCCGCCCCACACTCGCGTGCACCTTAACGTGGCAGAAACATTGAGTTACTTTTAATGTCACCTTCCAGAAGACACTAAAGTTTATTTTTGGACAGAAACTGTGCAAACTGTTAATAATTGCTTTGTTTATAACTAGATAATACGGTAGTTATGTAGATTTCACATTAGGTAAGAAATATTTCTGAAATTACAGACAAAGACAAATTCTTTCGCTCTCAGGAGCTTTAAGTGCTCGTCATGCGTGTAAAAATGTTGATGTTTAAGTTTGCATGTCTTTTATTTTTAATTCTGAGGTTAGAAATCTGAGCTGCAGTAAAAGGTAGGCGACTGTTATAACATACTGTTAAAGAAATTGCTTTCTAGCCTTTCAACGATCTGTTGAGATGTTCTTTCTTTTCATGTTATAAAATAATTACTACCAGTACTTTTCGTCATAATAAGCACTTCAAACAGAGACTTCCAATGTTATATTTACGCATTTAACACGCACAGTCCCACAATAATAAGTAAATATTATAAAAATGAAACAAGCGAGGATTTATTTTTAATTAAATGAATGCGCATTAACTATCCCCACGGTTTGAATTCATATGTACCGACACTGACGTTTTTTCCAGGATCTGATCTTCTGACTCCCCGCGAAATATTACGTTCCGACGGTCCCCAGGTTGTAGAATAAGTCTGTTGGAAAGTGTCTATCGTTGCGCACGAATGCCAAGAGCTAACTGGGCTGGCGTTCACCGGCAAATATTAAACTACCCTTGGAAGGTTTTGCGTCTGCGCGCACTTACCAGCCCCGTGGACTAGTATATTTTGATTTATTTTCTCCTTACAAAATAAATCTAGACAATGGATAATGATGGGCACGTTTCAAACACGCTTGTAAAAATGAATTCGCTGTAGAAGTCATTCTCGCAAAACGGGTTGCTGTTCATCTCTTACCGACTCTTAGCAACTTACTTCTATACCGACAGAACTTTGCCACCTTACTTATAATTTACACTATTGCCACAGAGAGCGACATCTACGGCATAACCATGTGGGGAATTCATGTACTATGGTCTCTTGACATAAACGGTAAACAAATGACATGTCAGTTTCCATGCCAACCAGCGTCGGTTGCTAAAAAATACCATTCGGTGTCAACTTCGTCTGTTAAGAGTATATAATGCCCTTGTGTGCAATGATTTTCAGTGAAAGGATAATCGTCATAACAATTGGAAGTGATTCGAACGAATGCTTTAAGATGTGTTAATTGGCCATTCTGCGGAATTATGTTATATCGTAAAGATGGCAGTAAACTATTTAGGAGTACAAATGCATTCGTCTCGGATTATATTGTGTTTTTTGTTGTTAACATTAATTTTCATGCGCGCTTGAGTATAATTGCTCCTCTGATTAATTATACTAATGCGTGTTAAGATGTAAAAGTGGTTAAGTAAGTTGAAAGTGCGGGCTTTTCGTAACTGCGATACAAAACATGCATTTTGATAGCCAGGTTCAGTGAAAAAATACATGTGTTGAACTTTAATCACGGGTTTCAATACCGAAGTTTTAGAAATGTCGCTGTACTTCGATTACAAAGTTCAGAGTCCTGATCCTGCTGGCATCAATATCAACATAGAATGGCACTTGCAGCACCCCATGTTAGCTGTTGCTTCTTACAGTCAAGAAAGGGGAGGATTTGTTACAGTTTTTGATGAACTGGTAAATATTCTATTAGTTTTATAGGAATTAAAATATTTATAAAATTTTATTTGATTAGAGTTCAAACTACACCACCCAATTTCCAGTTGATTTAGGTTTAGCATTGAGGGATGGGCTGCTCTGTGCTCATCAGTTTAAGGCTGTTGTCACTGACCCCCTTAAATGACTGCAGAAGCCTAGGGGCCTATATAACAATGACAGCACTGACAGATTGGATCAGTGAGAGAGGAAGATTCTTAAGTCATTGGTAACTTAAGGCTTTGTTTGATGTCTGGTACAGGTGTATGAGATAACTCAGAGAAACAAAGCAAGCAAAAGATTGCTGTTCTTTGTATCTCAGAGTGCTTAAAACAGTCAGCTGTTTGCAAGCAAAAGATTGCTGTTCTTTGTATCTCAGAGTGCTTAAAACAGTCAGCTGTTTTGAAGAAAATACTGAGGTATCTTCGGTGAAAACATTCAGGCCATAGCCTACCTACTTAGAAATAAAATTAACAGCTGTTAAGATCACCCAGTCTAATGCAAATACAGTGTATATCTTTAGACTAATATCCTATAGTTCCTAATTGTATCTATCTGGTAAGCAATTTTTTTTTATGCAAGTGGTTTGGAATCTACCTAAACTTGTAAGTCGTAGCATGCTGCGGTTTACACAGCAACATTCCTTGTGATCTGCTCTGTAGGCGAGAAGGTTTCCGTCCACTAGGTTTTGTCAAACAACTTTTACCATGATTTCCCCCACCCTTGTCGAGAAAAAATAAAATTTGGCGAATTCTGTCGGTATAGTGTAAGTTTCTAAGAGTCAGGAGTCACTAAGAGATGAACAGCAACACGTTCTGCAAAATGATGTCTGCACCAAAGTAATTTCAACTAGCATGTTTTAAACGTGCCCATTTTATCCATTTTGTAGATTTATTTTCTGAAGAGAAAAGAAATAAAATTATACTAGTCTACAGGGTCGGTAAGTGCACGTAGACGCAAAATCATCCAAGGTAGTTAAATATTTGAGCTTTTAGCATTCGTGTGCAAAGATAGAGACACATTCCAACAGAGCTGTTCAACAACCTGGGGACTGTCGAAACAATCCAGCAACAAATCAAATTTCCATCAAAGTTCGTTTCTCAGTTATTTTGGATTTTGTTGTTAAAAGCGTCAACACTTTTCATTTGCTTGTAAAAGTATACCGGTACAGTTTTCTAGCAGAAGTATCCATCGTCGTAAAAACACTTCATTTGTGCCAAAAAATACTTGTTTCCAAATGTTAATTGACAATTAAAAACATTGTTGTGTCATCTAGTAATATAGGGACAGGGTTGCATATGTTAAAATCAGAGTGTGTCCCTAAACTTTCCTGCACAACTGCAGTATGGTATATGACTTGATTTGCCCTTGTTTGTTCCTTTCCACTACTTATAACGAGAAGTCAGTGTTGGAAGAGGGAAAAATAGAAGGAAAGTTCACGACGTGACAAGGACATTACATGTAACTAATCTCATTATTAGACCCGTATTGAACTATGCTATGATGTTGTTGTTTGAGTCATCAGTCCATAGACTGGTTTGATGCAGCTCTCCATGCCACCCTATCCTGTGCTAACCTTTTCATTTCTACGTAGCTATTGCATCCTACATCTGCTCTAATCTGTTTGTCATATTCATACCTTGGTCTACCCCTACCGTTCTTGCCACCTACACTTCCTTCAAAAACCAACTGAACAAGTCCTGGGTGTCTTAAGATGTGTCCTATCATTCTATCTCTTCTTCTCGTCAAATTTAGCCAAATCAATCTCCTCTCACCAATTCGATTCAGTATCGCTTCGTTCGTGATTCGATCTATCCATCTCACCTTCAGCATTCTTCTGTAACACCAAATTTCAAAAGCTTCTATTCTCTTTCTTTCTGAGCTAGTTATCGTCCATGTTTCACTTCCATACAATGCCACGCTCCACACAAAAGTCTTCAAAAACATCTTTCTAATTCCGATATCAATGTTTGAAGTGAGCAAATTTCTTTTCTTAAGAAAGCTCTTCCTTGCTTGTGTTAGTCTGCATTTTATGTCCTCCTTACTTCTGCCATCGTTGGTTATTTTACTACCCAAATAACAATATTCATCTACTTCCTTTAAGACTTCGTTTCCTAATCTAATATTCCCTACACCTGCCTTCGTTCGACTGCACTCCATTACTTTTGTTTTGGACTTATTTATTTTCATCTTGTACTCCTTACCTAAGACTTCATCCATACCATTCAGCAACTTCTCAAGATCTTGTGCATAAAATAACAATATCATCGGCAAATCTCAAGGTTTTGATTTCCTCTCCTTGGACTGTGATTCCCTTTCCAAATTTCTCTTTGATTTCCTTTACTGCCTGTTCTATGTAAACATTGAAAAGGAGAGGGGACAAACTGCAGCCTTGCCTCACTCCTTTCTGAATTGCTGCTTCTTTTTCAAAGCCCTCGATTCTTATCACTGCAGACTGATTTTTATACAGGTTGTAGATAATTCTTCGTTCTCGGTATCTGATCCCTATCATCTTCAGAATCATAAATAGCCTGGTCCAATCAACATTATCGAATGCCTTTTCTAGATCTACGAATGCCATGTACGTGGGCTTGTCCTTCTTGATTCGATCCTCTAAGATCAGACGTAAAGTCAGGATTGCTTCACGTGTTCCTACATTTCTTCTGAAGCCAAATTGATCTTCCCCCAACTCAGCTTCAACTTGTTTTTCCATTCTTCTGTAAATAATACGTGTTAAAATTTTGCAGGCATGAGATACTAAACTAATAGTGCGGTAGTTTTCACACCTGTCAGCACCGGCTTTCTTGGGAATAGGTATAACAACATTCTGCTGAAAATCGGATGGGACTTCTCCTGTCTCATACATCTTGCACACTAAACGAAATAACCTTACCATGCTGGTTTCTCCTAAGGCAGTCAGTAATTCAGCGGGAATATCATCAATTCCAGGTGCCTTGTTCCTATTTAGGTCACTCACAGCTCTGTCAAACTCTGACCTCAAAATTTGTTGGTTATTTTGATCCACCTTTTCAATACAAATTACAGTTTGTGTTGCTAAGTTGTAATGTTACAACACTAATTTACCGGGACATGTTTCGCTTTTATTCACAAGCATCATCAGCCTATACAATTGCCCCAAGGTTTGTCATATTTGGGTTGTTGTTACAAATTTCATTTGAATGTAAATCTAATTTCAGTGATAACAATATTTAAAACAAGAATAATATACACATTAAAAATTATGACAATATGATTTGCAATGTTAAAATGGATTAACTCTTAATTCTAAAACACATTGACGTCCAAATCACAGTTTTTACAATTTGAAAATTTGGCTAAAAATTGTTTGCAATGTTAAAATAAAATTGATTCAACTATAATTTGGCATTAAAATATTGGATGTTAATATATAGGAGCCATAGTTTCTGAAGTTTCTAGAGCCACAACAGACAATAGTCACAGTAACGCAATAAGACCCACAAGATTCTGTAGCAGCAGACAAAGGGATGCTTCTTCCATTCCATAAATCGAAAGAAACATAATCAGATCCCGGTACTCAAAATTTGGATTGAAGCCCCTTTTAACCATAAGTTACATCAAAACCATCAACTTCCAACGGAGAGTCTGGTCGCTACAAACAAGAATTAAATATGTCAATACTTCCTCTGATCAAATTGCCAAACTGCAGCAGCAAGCCTCATCAAATCTAGAAGCCATTTTCCAACGAACTCAAGACTTCAATTCTAGATTATCATCATGACTAATCATGCATAATGCAAAATTACAGTCTTTTTAAATAACATTATTTAGAGAGCACAATTCTTAACTAAAATTCTCAATACTGAAATGTTACTGTGTTCTAGAAACCAATGCACTTTAGCGTTGAAGTCTAAACGGTCTGACACCAAGGTTAGCCGGTTCGAGTCCCATTGGTCGAAAAAATTTCACTATCAGAATGTTGACCAGCAGGGTAGGGGAGGTGGTGGTATACAATTTCTAATCACTAGATTGCGTGCCAAAAGCCTGGATTAAATTCCAAACCTCTCCGTAGTGCTCATATAAAGTGAGGGCATATGACGCTGTTGATGGTGATTCGTCCATGAGACGGAGACATTAAGCCTTGAGCAGACCCCTTGGTGTTATTCGAGAGGAGTAGGCTGTGTGCCGGCACCGGGTTTCACCTCACCCTTCCTACTATCATGTATCACGTCATTCATTTCATCTCATTAACTCCTCTGATGAGGTTGATGTCACGAAGGGCATCCAGTCATAAAAACCCACCGTGACAGATTCATCTCACCTCATACTCCACCCCGTAGAGCAGTGGGACAAGGGTTGGAAAAACAAACGCATCCTAGTTTGAATGTTTAGCTTGACTATCACATAATGTGTGCGAGTGATGTCTGAATTAACGTGGAATCGAAGGCAAGCTCGATTCTGCATAACGTCACAAACCCGTTTGGCACTCCACAGCAACCGAGTGGTAAGCCCTGGTATTACATGACTATGAACACTGATGAGCAACACAGTGGGTCTGCGTTGCCTGTGATTAGTACCCATTATGTGAGGAACACCACGGAAATACCGGCACCCGTGATTAGTACACCTATGTGAGGAACACCATGGGTTTGCGTTGCCTATGAGTGGCGCTATTATGGGAGAAACACCATAAGTCTGCATTTTTTTTTAGTGGCTTTACGTCACACCGACACAGATAGGTCTTATGGCGACGATGGGATAGGAAAAGTCTAGGAGTTGGAAGGTGGTGGTGGTGGTGGTGATTATTGTTTTAAGAGGAAGTACAACTAGGCAACCATCCTCTATATAACACTAATCAGACGGAAAATTGGAAGGGGTCCGACACTTCGAAAAATGAGGATATCGGCCAAAGGAAGACAAGGGCCACGAAGGGCGTGAAAATGAAAGACTCCCTAGCCCTCGCAAACCTAATAGCGTCGGGGTCGGAAATGAACAAGAGTTGACCAAGGGAGGTCGGACAGGATAGATGAAAGTGAGGAGCCTGGCACAAGTAAGTGGAAGCAATGCCAGGACTCAGCTGAGGGCCCCGTGGTCGCCAACCCACGCTCTAAAGTTCAGAGCCCCTGGGGCCCCTTTTAGTTGCCTCTTACGACAGGCAGGGGATACCGTGGGTGTTATTCTACCGCCCCCCACCCACAGGGGGAGGAGTTGGAAGGAAGTGACCATGTCCTTAATTAAGGTGCAGCCCCAGCATTTGCCTGGTGTGAAAATGTGAAACCACGGAAAACCATCTTCAGGGCTGCCAACAGTGGGATTCGAACCCACTATCTCCCGGGTGCAAGTTCACAGCCGCGTGCCCCTGACCGCACGGCCAACTCGCTTGATAGGTCTGCATTACCTGTGCGACGTAAAATACTTGTAAGTAGTACCATAATGTGTGGAACACCGTGAATCTACGCTATTGTTTATTAGTACCGCAACGTGTGAAATACCATGGTTCTACTTTACTAGTGATAAGTACCATTATGAGGGGCCGTTGACGATTTTGGACCCCTTTAGACAACAAGCATAATAGATTCAGGATTGTGCTTTGGAAGCAGTCCCTTGGTCAGTAATACTATTGTTTTGAGATGTTTTTTATGGAAAGGTGGGGTATTGCGGGTAGAATCCACTGATTGTTTTAAGTTCATAATCATTGTTCATCGTCATTTTGAATAATTCTTTTAGAATTGTTCTAGTCATTGGATCGATTTTGGAATTATTTTTAACTCTCGGTATTGTGAGTTGGATCCGCTGATTATTTTAAATTCATATTCATCCATTCGTTCTTCATCATCACGTTTTGAATTCTGGTCAGTGGATGAATTTTGGACTTTTAAATTGTCATTATATTTCATCTCATTTCGTACCATTAGGGGCCGATGATCTAGATGTTAGGCCCCTTTAAACAACAAGCATCATCAATAATAATGATACAAGGTGTATGGCCTCAGCAGAGGTTTGAGTGCAGGTCTTTTGAGTTGATGCCCATGGGCAAACTGCTCATCTATGATAATGGGGCCCTACCTAGGATGAAATCTAATGTTGTTAAAGACGCACAACCAGGCGAGTTGGCCGTGTGGTTAGGAGCACGCAGCTTGCATCCAGGAGATAGTGGGTTCGAATCCCACTGTCGGCAGCCCTGAAGATAGTTTTCCATGGTTTCCCATTTTCACACTAGGAAAATGCTGGGGATGTACCTTCATTAAGGCCACGGCCACTTCCTTCCCATTTCTAGGCCTTTCCTATCCCATTGTCGCCATAATACCTATCTGTGTCGGTGCGACGTTAAGCAAAATAGGAAAAAAAACACACAAACGCCCGGTCCCCAAGCCAGGGCAAATAACCAGTGGAGATTAAAATCGCCGACCCAGCTAGGAATAAAACCCTGCCGGGCGAGTTGGCTGTGCAGTTAGGGGCACGCAGCTGTGAGCTTGCATCCGGGAGATAGTGGGTTCGAATCTCGCTGTCGGCAGCCCTGGAGATGGTTTTCCGTGGTTTCCCATTTTCACATCAGGCAAATGCTGGGGCTGTACCTTAATTAAGGCCACGGCCACTTCCTTCCCACTCCTAGCCCTTTCCTATCCCATCGTCACCATAAGACCTTTCTGTGTCGGTGCGATGTAAAGCCACTAGCAAAAAAAAAAATTAAAAATCAAACCCTTGGACTAAAGGACACACAAAAGGACAAGAACTGGGATTCATGAGGATAGGGTTAATCTATTTGAAGGCTGCAGTAAGATGTGGAGATTGTCCTTGTCATGTCATGTCACGTCACATGTTTTCCTTCTATTTTTCCCTCCTCCTACACTGACCTATCACTGTGTCTATGCTATTATGTAGTCCCTTCAGCATTCTTATTTATCTATACAGTGACTTGATTTGTACTTGTTTCTTCCTTTTCATTACGTATTTTGTTTAACATCACACTGACACAGCTACTGTAAGGCTTTTGGCGATAGGAGGATGGGAAAAGTCTAGGAATGGGAAGGTATTAGCCGTGGTCTTAATTAAGTCACAGCCCCAGCATTTGCCTGGTGTGAAAATGGGAAAGCACGGAAAGCCATCTTCAAGGTTGATGACAGTGGGATTCGAATACACTATCTCCCAAATACAAGCTCACAGCTACACAATCCTAAATGCATGGCCAATCTGTTCAGTTATAATGACTCTTTCTGCCAGATTAAAGAGGAAAAGATATTCTGTAAGGAAAGAATAAAATGAAGAAAAAATTACAGTTTTTCAACGCATAAAAATTGTACCTTGCCCCTTGAGAAGTCACTTTGAATGTGACTGTCATAACTTCTAGGACTGTTAAAATAACTTCTGAAGGATAAAATTCTGACACCTCAGCGTCTCTGGAAATTGTAGAAGTAGTTAATGGGGTGAAAAACCCATAACATTATTATTAATTAATGTATGGTTATCTTGAATGTTTCAGGGAGACCCACTACAGGATGTGACATTTCCACAACACCCAGTAGCTCAAGTCACCTCTATGGCATGGCATCCTATCAAGAAAGTCTTGGCTACTGGGTGGGAAAATGGTGAACTGCGGGTATGGATTGGCGAAACAGAGTTTATGAATGTGCAGTCACCACATCAGATGCCTATCACCGTCTTGGACTGGAGTGAGCAAGGCGGGCGGCTTGTTTCAGGTGATACTGTAAGTGCTTCATCCAGTTGTCTATTATGTTCTTTGTCCTTTGATCCCTTGAAATGTACTAGACTGCTTGATGGTGCTAATTGTTATTTTTAGAGACAAAACCACAAGATTATCAGCCTCAAAATATCTTGAGAAGTTTCAAACCGTTTTTTGTTATCATTAATGTTATCCAATATATAGTCAGTTAGTGTTTGAACCTCTGGCATGTCAACTGTTGAAGAAACCAGAAGAAAAGAAATAGAAGTAATTTTTTAGTAGAAAGGATTTAAAGGCTGAACACCATTCATTGTAAGGAAAGTTTCACATTTTTTTTAAAAAAAGTCACAAAACTAACGTGCAAGTGATAAATTTTGGTTGGTTCTATTTTAACTTACTTCTTCTCCCGTTCTTTTTTTCACATCCTTGCGGGATACCCCTCTATAGACACCATCATCTTGACACCGGTGTGGGGAGCCTGTGTGCTCGTTGATCCTGAGGGCTGTTCCAGCTCAGGGCCTCAGAGTAGAGCCAGACTAATGAGGGGCCCCTGAGCTGCCTGAGAGGTCTCTTTATCTGTATTTTTTCCATTGATATTTCTTTCTTTATCTAATCCTAACCTCCTTTAATTTCATTTCTTTGACTGATTAGTCAGCCTCTCTGCCTCGGAAAGTAAGGTTTCTTCTCCCCCCTCCAATTCCCAGTTTCAAGTCGTAGCAAAGTGATGCATGGCTACTGGGAGAGTAGTTGCTAGCGGCCCACCTCCAGAAATGAGTGCCTGCTGCAGTTTGAAGCCTTTCCTCAGCATGCAAGGCTCTATTGATTCCCATAATGAACCTGAAATATTTGTCCCAAATGAGTAAATTTATAATACCATTATAGTTGATCCGTTATTGGACATTATAAATTTTCCAGCTAACTCTTTCCTAGTTGCCAGCTTTTTGCCCCATTGTGCTAATTTGGGCTCATCAGTTGGTAAACAACACACGTATCATGTTGAATGTTTTTCTCATTATATACTCTGTTTTCCTGTCGTGTGTTACTTCCAAAGAAAATGTATTTAGGTTGGCCACAGATAGAGAGTCACATAACGTAGTATATATGAGAGATATTTAACATAAAAGGCCACCCGTGCAAAGCTGGGGCAGGTCAGCTAGTTTTAAATGTTCATTCAGTGGTACTTCCATTGATCATTTTATATTTATAAGTTTCTTATCATTTAAAATGATTGTTATGTTACAGTCTGGCTCTCTAGTTGGATGGAAAATAGATCCTCGAGGTCAGATCCTAACAGTATTTCACAGTGAATTAAAGGATCCACTCATTCACATTGTGTTTCGGAGAAGTCAACCAAAAACTCCAGGATTTGATATCAGGTAAGTATTACATTATTGAGGCTCTTGTGAGCTTAAACTTATACAAAAAATTTATTTGTATCAGAGAATTTCTTCATTAACTTTCCTTCAAAACTAAATTTAACTCTAAGGGCCATTTTCTCCAAATCAAGTTAAACCTGGTATAAATTAAATCTGGTTAACTTTAGTATCTGCATCCATTTTCTCCATCAATTTATGACGCTTGTTTAGTTTTAACGACAGCTCGCCCGTTTCTCCTAATGATGTCTAGTCTGCACTAGTGTTGGCTGCACTGAAAGAATAGTCGAAGGCATGACCGACTGGAACTGGCCAGTCAGAGCCAAGTAATTCAATGACCAACATTTTTGTTTTAATATCAGCTGTTTGTAGAGAATTAATGAGATCATACGTAGTGAATAAAGAGGAAATTCAGCGGGATATTAGCTTTACTGATAAATAAATTGTTTACATCTGTGCGAAGTGTTGTGTGGTATAAATTTACCCATTGTTGTCTACAGTTTCTTGGAGAGCACTTTTATTTCCTATTTTTCTTTAACATGCTTTACCGTAAACAAGTGCCGTGGGCCTAATACATGGTTTTTGATGTCTGCATTATCTTACGAAACACATGGGAATGTTGAAATATAAAAATCCAGGTCTTTCAGCAATATTCCTTTACTCAGAAAATCAACATTGATGTGACTTTCAAGTAAACAAATTCCAAGCATGCTCGGAATCTATCTCCTATTAAAATCCATCGCCCTCGGTTGGGATCAATCTCATAAAGCGCGGATCCAGCAGACAGACCACTGAGGATGACTTTAGGAGATGTATTATTTGATTCTAACCTTGTTTATAACATGACCTAGTTTACGGTATGTAGTACTGTGTGCATAATACTCTTCTCTCTACAGCATTAATATTTCTGTTGCTGGTATGCTGGCAATAGTTACGATGAAACATTCTTAGCTATCATTTTATTACTAATTTACTAGCAAGCATGAAACATTTTATTATATTTCTGATCCCATAAAGATTTATTGTGTATAGTTTAGATTTTCTTAAGAGCATTTGCCTTAAATATGACAAAACAAACGCATTATGTAAGTCGTGTAATATGGCAGTGGTAAAGAAGTAGGGGGCTGGAGATAATAAATATATTGCATTGAAAAATACTCACATGTGTACAGCACTCCATTTTGAATATTTTTAGGTCCTGAAATATAGCATTTTTAGTGATTTTATGGGTAATATTGGTAATAGTTACTCATTAAGATATAGGAGGATGTATTTATCATAGCCATCTTTGTTTCCAGAGGTGTTCTGGAGTAGACTGGTCACTTCGACTTTAGAACAAAGCATGGAACGTACAGTAGATGAGGAAAGCATGGAAGTTGCAACGCATATCATGGAAGTTACAAGTTTTATTTATGTTATTGATATACAGTACCACAATATATTTTCATAGGTTATGGTATGGTGTTGAGAAGAGCAATGATTTGGGGATCAAAGGGGGTCTGGGGGCATAAGCACACAGTTTAAATGCACAAAGCGGCCTCAGGTCTCTAGTTTCGACTGCTTGCCCCCATATGACTGGTCTATCCAGACAAATGCTCTTGTCCAACCCCTATCCTAACCAGTAGAGACCAATGTTCAATTCCAGCCCATACCCTAATCTGTCCAGATCAGTGGTGCTTGCAGTGCAAACTAGAAGCCTAAAGCTGCTTCGCAACTCAAATTATGTTATTTGGTAGATTATATTAAATCCTAGAAAAAAAATTTACTCAATTACCTGGTTATAAATATTCATTAAATGTAATTCTTAAACAGATTTGTAATCTAACTGGTTTTCATTGATAAAATCAAATCTAAGGTGAGACCTGGATCACATACCTTGCTTAGAGATAATAATTCTGTATCCAACAGGAACATAATGAATCAAGTTCAATATAATTTATGTAAACCAGACTAAAATCCCAAAAATTACTGGGATTGAAAAATGAAATAACATATCGGACTAAATCAAGGTCACGCCTTCCACAATTAGTTCAAATGTAACAAAAGAATGTGGCAACAAATGAGAACAAGGAGAAGTAACAATGGCCATGACACAGCAATATGAAGTTATTCCCAAACAAGATAAAGAAATTCATGATTTTTTTGGGAAAACGGAAAAATATAACAAGCTTCTTCTCGTTCTTCTCCTACCAGTTTTTTCCACATGTGGGGTCGTGGGTGCAAACTGTGTCGCACGTAGGGATTTGGGTGGATGCCCTTCCTGACCCCAACCCTATGGAGGGATGTAATCACTATTGTGTGTCTCTCTGGGTGGTTGGTAGTGTGGTGTGTTGTTCTGAATATGAAGAGGAGAGTGTTGGGACAAACACTGATACACAGTCCCCGAGCCAGAAGAATTAATCAGAAGGCAATTAAAATCCTCGACCCAACCGGGAATCAAACCCGGGACCCTCTGAACCAAAGGCCTCTGTGCCGACCATTCAGCCAGGGAGTCCAACAAAATTTATAACAAGCTTAAATGGAAAAATATAATTGAGCAAAAATGGAAATATCCATATGTCAAGATGCAGTACCTAATTAAATAATTAGCATTTAATGTGTCCCATTAACATCAGAAACAAGAATTGTAAAATGAATATTAAATAAATCAAAGGGGAGATCTCTTTAATTACAAATAGTGTTTCTCATAAGAATGAAAGTAACTTAATCACAATTATATAAGTTGCAGTTCAAATTAAATATAATAGCTCCTAAAAGAAATAATATATAATATTTTAATTAACTAGAACCTCATTAACATAGTCATAAATCATTAGGAGGAAACATATATGAACATAATGGAAATCTTAGTTCACAAGACCAAATATGAGGTGCTTAGAATAGGGGAGACATATCCGTCAAAGTATGCTTTTTTCATTTATGCTTGCAGTGTACTCTTTCATGGTTGTTAAGTGCAAATGGTCAATATGTCTTGGCTCATTCGACCTTATGTGCTGCAACTCAGTATCGAGAATAGCAAAGGTGTATGAGCCAGCCTGCAATAGCTGCTATGTATTTAACAGCACGGGGCAATAAATTTCTTAACAGAGGGCTTTCAGCCCTTCAATGTGTAGAATAATCGCCCAGTTGGAAGAAGAACACAAGAGCAAAGCCACGGAGGAGACCAGCTCAGTTAGGAAATGCTACCAGTGTGGAAGAACAGGACACCTGAAGAACAAATGCCCAACCTTGGCATCGGAAAACTAGGTCCGGCCCATTCTGGATTGAGAGGAGATGGGACCGGGAACAGGAATGCACCTCAAGACCCGACAGACAAGCAACTCCGGTCAAGTAGGAGAGGGATTGGTCAGATTGTGAGCAGAACAGGCTAACCTCGCCCAGCTATCATCTTGAGGATAGGCAACGAAAATTTTTCAGCCATACTCGACACCCAAGCAAGCCATTCATTTTTAAATGGGTCAGTTGTTAGATTACTACCGCCTATGAAGTCTCACCATCTCGGAAGGGTAGTGGGAGCAGCGAACGGGGTGACCTATTCCATCCAAGGACAGACTAACCTAACCGCTAAATGCATGGACCTGCCTATTATAATTAACGTTGCAGTGATTCAGAACCTAATACCTGACATCATATTAGGTCATGACTTTCTGCTAGAATACAAGGTGATCCTAGACTATGCAGTTCATGAAGTCTTTTTGGGAAAAGACAGACGTCTGAGGGTCGCCTGGCGTGATGAAAATGTCCGGGCTCGGAAGGATGCGGAAGTCGACATAGATCTGGGAGATGTCCAGTTAATGCATCTTCAACCAAGTGAAGAAGAGGATGCGCCTTAAAGGACTTTCTGGATTTCATCTCCAATAAAATAGGACGGACTACCACTGTATCGCACACCATTGAATGCAGCACTTCCTCGCCTATCAAGCAATGTCCATATCCAATTAACCGGATATTCGCAGCTTCGCCATTCAGAAGATTCAAGAGATGGAAGGACAAGGTCTCATCGAACCCTGTACATCCTATTGGGCTTCGCCTATCGTCCTACTGAAAAAAGAAGAATGGGGAGTATCGATTGTGCGGGGACTTCCGCAGGTTGAACGACAAGACCGTTAGTGACACTTACCCCATGCCTGACCTGAAAGACTCACAGAAACAAGTAAGTGGGTCTAAGATTTTCAGCATGCCGGCTCTCAACTCTGGAGATACTGGCAAGTGGAGGTCGAGGAAAGTTCTAGGCCACTGACCACCTTCATGACACCGAGAGGGTTGTACCAGTGTACAGTAATGCCTTTTGGACTGAAGAATGTTCCTGCAACCTTCATGCGACTGATGGAAAAGGTATTGTCAGGATATGTTGGATATTTCTACCAAGTGTATCTCGACGACATCTTAGTCCACAGCAAGAATTTTCAAGAACACCCTGTACACCTGAAGAAAGTGCTGGAACGACTGAAAATTCATGGACTGACCTGCCAACTGAAGAAGTGCCACTTCGCCTAGTCCCACGTAGAATATGTTGATCACGTCCTAACATATGAATGTCTAGAAAGGCAACCAGAGAAGAATCGAGCTATCAAGAAAGCTGAACGCCCGCGGACCAAGCGACAAGTATCAGTTCCTTGGCTTGTGTGGATGGTACAGCAGCTTCGTGCCAGACTTTAAAGAGAAGGCAATACCACTCACCGATCTACTCCATAACAACCATCTATTCCGATGGACCAGCAAGGAACCGGCAGCATTCCTAGGCATTAAGACTGCGATATGCAACGCTCCCAGTCTAGCTCATCCCAACCCTCAACGGGAGATGTGCCTGCAGATGGATGCCAGCGACTCCGGCTTGGGAGCAGTGTTATTCCAGGAGAGGAGTGACAGTGGATGGGACATTATCGAGTATGCCAGCAGAAAGCTATCTCCCACCGAACACGAGAAGGAAGCCTTATCTGTGGTGTGGGCCATGGGCAAATTCAGAGGCTGCTTGGAGGGAAGGAAGTTCCAGCTCTATACTGATAACGCAGCTCTCAAATGGTTGAACTCGGTCTCTGGCTCAAAATCTAAACTGATGCGATGGGCTCTGTTAATCACAGAATTTTACTTTCATGTGTGTCACGTCCCAGGACCGACGAACATAGGAGCAGACAATTTATCTAGGCACCTGGCAATGGAACCTGAAGTTAGGAGCACCATTGTCGAAAGGGAATTTCAACAAAAACACCAGAGCGAACTCAGTGAACCTGTTCTTATGAAGAAGGACCTTGATCTGGGAGTGGCAAGAACAAGACAAGCCCTGTAGGACCATGACACACTGGATTAGGAGACGGAACATCGATAGTCGACTCGTCCCGAGGGAATTCAGGATGTGCTAGAAGAATGTCCGGGTTGTAATAGATAAGAATTATTATTTATAAGATGTCCGGGTTGACGTAGGACTCTTGATGTACAGATCTCACCTCTCCGACATGCCTGCAGTAGTGGTGATCCCTAGACAGCACTGAAGCCGGACATGCAGGAGGCAAAGAGACATACCAGTCTGTCCGACAAAGATTCTTCTGGGTTAACATGCGGAAAGACATCCTTGATTATGTGAAAGGGTGTTACATCTGTACCTGCACCAAAGCGAGCAACAGGATGGCAGATTCCAGTCAGCGAGGAAGATGGCCGCAATGCCCTTGGGAGATCATAGCCTCGGACTTGATGGTCCTTACCCTAGAACACCACAGTGTAGAACATTACTCCTAGTAATCACCGACCTCTTCACAAGATGAATTGAGGCCTTTCCGATGCCAGAAGCCACGACAGGATGCATCTCCGGTCTTCCACATGATGAGGTATTCAGCTGCTACGGTTATGCACGGTGCATTCTGTCAGACAACGGGAGTTAGTTCACATCAAGAAAGTGGCAGCAAATGATGACTGAATGGGGTGTGGAGCACTGGACCACCCTATCTACAACCCAAGGGCTAATCCAACAGAACGACCGAACCAGGAGCTAAAAGGTTCCACCCGTCAGATACCGCAGTCACTCTTTGCCCTGCAACGACTCATCAACCTTGTCACTGGCTACTCCCCAGCGGAACTGTTCCTTGGTCGACAGCTATATGGCACTGGGGATTGGGAGATTCGTTCACCACCCACTTCTGGTCTTCTGGTCAAGATGATGCAGCTGTTTTCCTAGCAGAGTGGCAGCATAAGCAGCAGCAGGACATCAAGGAAAAGCAAGTTTTGGCCGAAAAAGATCCCTTTCCCAGGCCAAGGCTCAAGATGTCGAAGAGACCCAGATATTCCTACCAGGCCAACAAGTACTGCAACATAACCACCCCGTCAGTAATAAGATTGGAGGGTTTCACGCAGGTCTCGCACCTAAGTGGGTTGGTCCTGTCGAGGTGGATAAGCAGCTAGGCCATGGGGTCCACTTACTAAAGATCAACCCTCCTGTCAAGGTCCACGCATCGGAGTTGTGACGAGTCACCCAACCGCTGCGTATACAGAGTAGCCCTGGTACTGCCTCGGGTCCCCCTTGAGGAGAGGCTACTAATGACACAGCACAATCTAGTCATGAGGAGGAGAACCCATCGACTACCACCGAGGATGAGGCTGACAACGAGGCGACACCAACCCCCAACACGGCACGATCCGGTCAAGAAGAGGAGGAACACATCCAGCGACGTCGCGGAAGAGAGAAGATAATTATAATCTATGACGAAGGCAAAGTCGACGAGTGTGATATACTGTTGAAATTGTTTCAAATTATAGGGGGGATATTGATGCAAGTGTAATGGACTAGTATAGCTTGGAAACAATTCTCTGACCCATGGGTAAAGAATGGGAATATCGAGCTCGAATTTTATTATTATTATGACTTGTGAGGTGTGGCTATAAAGTTGTTTACAACTATTAGTATTATTTACGTAGTTGGGTACGAACTTTATTTGGGATAAATCTTGGTCGTATTATTTGTGAGGTTATGTCATGAAACATATGAGTTTATTTAATGTAAAAACACGTAGTTAATAGTATGTGATTTATTATTACCTGGATATATCCACTGCAATATTGTGAAACACACAGTACAGTGTTCTCTCCAGAAATTTTCATCAGCTGGGTGGCAGGAATGAGTAGCCGGGCGGGGAATACTACGTAAAAAATGAATACGAAGAAATTTCAATTTATTCCTGTCAGGGCATTAATAATAATATGATCTCAGCTACCGTGTGCAAACATTTTACTTTGACGCCATCTAGCTGCTTGCTCGTCAATTTTGACGTTCCGTTTTACTCTAGGCCTGCGGATGACGGAGTAAACCAAATCTCTCTTGGGCGTCGGAAGGCTGAGTTTTAGTGAATTTTATTGGGTAACCACCAAATATGTCACCAGAGATCTTTTTCATGCTGACATCGTATGACATGGAATGTTGCCCTTCAAAAATCCGACTACCTCTGCCGAGTTCGAACCCACTATCTCTACCACTGATCCACGAAGGGCATTGACAGTAATATCAGACAGGTCAACATTAACTAATTTAGTGTTATTATCACAAACAAGATGTTCTAGTGTTCTTTCTACATCTTGTTCATAATCAAACACCGGGGCTTACTACTCGATTGCTGTAGAATTCTATACAGGTTTGTGATGTCATGAGGAGTAGAGTGCTCTCGTGCGATTCCACGCTAATCCAGACACTGCTTGTGCATGACACTATGTTGTAGTCAAGCTAAACCTTTAAACTTCGATATAATTGATACGGTATGCTAACAATAATGATTTATCATTTAAATGAACAGTTTTACAGTACTTAACATTTTAATTTGGAGCACACAATGCCTCGAATGTGTATTAATATTATGTAACTAGCATGTATCTGGGTTATGTTAGCGAGGCGGTTTGTAAAAACAGCAGGACAGTGCGCCCAATAAGATGGTCCTAGGGAGAACACTGCAATAATAGTCCAGAACAACTTATGTTTGGAACTAGAAAGTTACAGAAAATTCCTTTCGTTGTAAATAGGTTATTGGAGACTCTCAAAATTACAAGAAAACATGTTGTGTGGTATTCTTCTAGAAGCCTGGCCAGGCAACGTATGTAAAGAGGCAGTCTTAAGGGTAGAGTGGAGTTGTCTAACAAGAGTTGTGAGTGCAAATCATTAATCGAGAATGTGAATTCATGTTGTGATTGATAGTAAGTTGACATGCTATTTTGAGAGTCTTCTTTTTCTGCTTCTTCATAGTAGTGTTTTGTTTCAAGATGGCAGTTTATTAGTGCGTGTGTGTGTAATATGTATATATAATTTGTAAATAAAATAGTGTACACAATTGACAGCATTTCATGTGTGCATCTTTGTGGTAACAACAATTTCTTTCATGTATTGTAATTTCAATAGATGTAGGGACTATTGTTATATTCACAACATTCGTAGAATCCGTAGCACGTGAGGGTGAGTACTGTATAAAGTACAATACTACCCTGTGTTCTTTATAACATTCCTGTATATATCCCTGTCTACATACAAGAATAACTATAGAACAGTACGGACAACACAATAATTGCCTCACTATTCACATATGCCTCTTTTGGTAACACTGCGTCTGCAGAGTGTTTGAATGTTAAATTTATTTCCTATTTTCATTCCTGCACTCAATGAGAATGCTACCTTAATTACAGCCTCTGTAATACTAAGACACTCTTCCTTTCAATTTTTTTTTTAAAAGTTATGTTTTCAGTGTTCTGCCTTTTTTTTAAACATTTCTATAAATGAAGAATTTGACCTATGTTTCACCATAGTGGCTTGGCAAAGGCTGCCGTGGCTGGTGATGAGCAAGCTCTGGACATGTTCAGTGCTTGGCGTCCGCGTACAGCAGGACAGAGGTTTAACTTCCAGGCCAGTCAAGGAGATAACATGTGTTTCTTCATAGGATCTGTTTCAGGTAAGTCATTAACCTTCAGCTTGTAAGACCACTGATGAATTATTTTTACTGACAGCAATTAATTAACAGATTAAGTCATATATAGAGAGATAGGACACATAGTAGGATAAACACAGCAATAGTCAGCATCAGAAGAAAGGACAAACACATAAACACAAAAGAACGAGCACTTTTGCGTACATGAAATAGTGACGTTACAGCCCTGATAGATCTTGGCCTACCAGGCGACCACTGCTCAGTCTTGAAGGCCTTCTGATTAGGCCTAACAAGCTTACACTGCCAGATTACCAGGTGATGTGTAGTCAACGTGAAGAATCCTTTTGGCCATTATTCTTAGCTTTCTAGACAGGGGCCACTTTCTCACCATTGGATAGCTTCCCAATTATTCCAATGTTGGCTGAGTGGACCTTGAACCAAACCTCAGATCCTGGCAGAAATCTCTGATCTGGCTAGGAACCAAACGCAGGGTCTCCAGGTAAGATGCAGGCTCACCATCCCTGGATCACAGGGCTGGCACTTCTTCATACACTGCCGTCTTCAAATATGCACCCTCATCTGTCTCTGTTCTCCTACATCCATTTCTTCTCAGTCCCTGATGAATTCATTTTTGCTTCTCAGCTTCATCAGGAGGGTAAGCTTCAACACTCGTTGAATAACCATTTTGACAGATGTTCAGTCCTTTTTTTTTTTTTTTTTTTTTTACATCGCACCAACACAGATAGGTCTTATGACAACAATGGGACAGGAAAGGGCTAGGAGTGGGAAGAAAACGGTTGTGGCCTAAATTAAGGTACAGCCCCAGAATTTGCCTGGTGTGAAAATGGGAAACCACAGAAAACCATCTTTAGGGCTGTCAACAGTGGGGTTTGAACCCACTATCTCCCGAATGCAAGCTCACAGCTGCACGTCCCTAACCGCACAACCAACTCACTCGGTATGTTCAGTCATAATGGGAAGTGTAGGGTAATAAGAAAGCAGGATATACACAGGAAAAGAGAAGAAAGAGGAAATAAAGATGAATACATGTCGTAAATGACTAGGAACACAAGACAAACACAAAGAGAAGAAAGGATCACAACAGGTCAGTACAGTATAAGTAATGGAAAGGAACAAACAAGTGTCAAGTCAAGTCATATATAGCGAGTTAGGAACATGAAATGATAATAGGAGGGCATTGCTCAGTGTGAAGAGAGATGAGTGATAGAAAAAGGAGACAAGAACAGTCATAAAACATGAAAGGAGAAAGACAATCTCTAACTCTTCATAAACTGCTGTATTCAAATAGGCTCTGTCCTCATCACTCCAAGTTCTTGTTATCTTATTGTGTGTTCCATTTTGTGTTCCTGTCTCTAAATATGATTTGATTTGACACTTGTTTATTTGCTTCCATTATATAGATTAACACATTAAGGTTATGTACTGATCAACCAGAACATTATGACCACCTACCTAATAGTCAGTATGTCCATCTTTGGCACTGATAACAGTGGTGACGCATCTTTGCATGGAAGCAATGAGGCTTGGTAGGTCGCTGGAGGGAGTTGGCACCCCATCTGCACACACTTGTCACCTAATTCACGTAAATTCCGGTGAGGGGGCTCTGACACCACGTTCAATCACATCCCAGATGTGTTCAGTCGGGTTAAGATCTGGCGGGTTGGGGGCCAGCACATCAATTGAAGGGTCAGGGGGAAAAACCAGGTAAGTCACTTTTTCATCGAAATTGAGATATTGTTACAGTCTGCTTCAGAGTGATCATGCGCATCTATTGAGAGGTCAGAAATGAAAAAAAAGCAGGCGAGTCAGAAGAAATTAGCACTCAAAGTTTCGCTGTTAGTGGTAAGAACTAGGGAAGTCAAGCTCAAAGGTTGCTTTTTTCTCATGTTGTACAAATATTGACTCTCCTGCTTTTTTTCCCTGACCCTTCAATTGCACTTCACCACTGTGTTCCTCGAACCACTCCATCACACTCCTGGCCTTGGGACATGGAGCATTATCTTGTTGAAAAATGCCTTTGCCGTTGGGAAACGTGATCGTCATGAAGGGGTGTACGTGGTTTGCAACCGGTGTACGATACTTCTCGGCTGTCATGGTGCCTTGCACGAGCTCCACTGGACCTATGGATGCCCTCATGAATGTTCCTCAGAGTATAATTGAGCCACCGCCAGCTTATCTCCGTCCCGCAGTAGAGGTGTCAAGGAGCTGATCCCTTGGAAGACTACAGATTCTCACCCTTCTATCAGCATGATGAAGAAGGTATCGAGATTCATCAGACCATGCAACACTCTGCCATTGTGCCAGCGTCCAATGACGATGGTCACGTGCCCATTTCAGACGTAGTTGCCGATGTCGTGGTGTTAACATTGGCACATGCATGGGTCGTTGACTGCAGAGGTTCATCCTTAGGAGTGTTTGGTACACTGTGTGTTCAGACACACTTGTACTCTGCCCAGCATTAAAGTCTGGTGTTAGTTTCACCACAGTTCGCTGCCTGTCCTGTTTTACCAGTCTGCCCAGCCTATGACGTCCGACTTCTGTAATGAGGGGTGGTCGTCCAACCCCTCGACGTTTGGACGTGGTTTCCCCTTGGTTTCGCCACTTGTTGAAGACACTCACCACAGCGCTCCTCGAACGCCCGACAAGTCGTGCAGTTTCCGAAATGCTCATGCCGAGCCTCCGGGCCATCACAATCTGCCCTCGGTCAAACTCAAATAGAGCACGCGCCTTCTCCATTCTACACATAGACAGCACGCTCACTGATACTACATGCACGGTGTGTGTGTCTGACTAGCAGTCATTCTTTGTCAGGTGATGCTGCTATCGCCTGGACAGGTTTATATCAGTAGTATGTAGGTGGTCATAATGTTCTGGCTGATCAGTGTCTTATTAGGTCAATTTATTTGGATCATGCTCAAAGCAGTTAATCTGGGTTCAATTCACCCAGAATGATAGTGGTTCAGTTTGCTGTCTGGGAGCCAAAAAATGTAGAAATAAGACTTCCATTTCTGTTGAAGCACATAGCTCTGATGCTCATGCAGCTGGCTCCAGAAATGAGTGCTAGATTGGCTCCTGAGGGCAAGACAGCTAGCCATAGGCTAACTACTCTACACCACTTAGTACTGAGGTTGAAAAATCTTCTTCTTCTTCTTCTTCTTCTTCTTCTTCTTCTTCTTCTTCTTCCACTGCTTTTTCTCACATCATGTTGTGATCGCGGGTGCAAACTATGTCGTGCATGTGGACTTGGCCTTGTTTTACTGCCAAATGCCCTTCCTGATACCAACCCTGTATGGGGAGGAGGAGGATATATTCACTGTTGTGTGTTTCTATAGTGGTTCATAGTGTGGAGTGTTGTATGTGTATGAAGAGGTGTGCCTTGAGACAAACATGAATACCCAGTCCCCGAACCAGACAAACTAACAAGACATGGCTAAAATCAGACCAGGAATTGAACCCAGAACCCTCTGATTCAAAGGTTGCAACACTGACAATTCAGCCAAGGAGTCTGATACTGAGGTTGCATGTTATTTTCCACTCTTCCAGCAGCCTTGCTGACCTGTATGGTCATGGGCCAAATGTGATGCATTAACAGTGAATTTCAGACCAAGGTACTGACTGAAAGCACTAGCAACATTGTTCAACAATTACAGTTGTACTGAATGGTGCAGAAACTTGCAAGTTAGAAAGATATACAAAATAAATGCAAAGACAGAAGGGACATCATATTTGCTCTGTACATCTTGTACATCACTTCCTTACATCTCCTTGGTACTTCTTCCTTCCATATTAGGTTCTTTACATTCTGGTAGAATGCATTCACCCGTTGCATTATTTATTAATCTCTGTATCCAGCCTTGCATTTTGCATTGGTTTGCTTCCTAGGTATTTGAAGCTGTCTAGAATTTCAAGGTTCTGACCTCCATTATTTACATTTCTGTTCCCTAATCTGTCACCTCTTGTTATCATCAGAATCTTCCTATTCCCCACAATGAATTCCATACTGTATTTCACGATTTTCTCATTCAGTACGTCCAGTTGATCTTGTTCTTCCTAACATCAGCAAATAGTATTACCTTCATCTCTCTTTCACCAAACGCTTCCTTTGATCCTTTGCATTCAGTGCCATTATAAATACATTAGTAAAAATGTTGGTAAAAATTATGGATTCTTTCATAACATTTTGCATACTCTTTTACAGGATTACTGTTCTACTTTAATGAAGATGGTACTTGTACAGAAGTTCTCAGCACTGATGGCAGTGTACTGAAGAAACTATTGTATCACGACCGCAAAGATAACCTGATTGTGATGACTGAAGGCCTGAACATTGGTCAGTTTGCTGTTGATGTTAATGGTGCTCTCTCAGAAATAACAAAGGTATGGCTTTTCTCTCTCATGATGCATTTTTAATAACATGACTGAATTTGGGCCCTCTGAATATAAGTAAGAATGATACAAAGAAATATCAGCTTGCATTCCAGAGATAGTGAGTTTGAACCCCACTGTTAGGTCTGTACCTTAATTAAGGTCACGGTCGCTTCCTTCCCACTCGTAGCCCTCTCCTATCCCATTGTCACCACAAGACCTCTCTGTTTTGGTGTGGCATAAATTGTAAAAAGTAAATACAAAGAAACATGAAATATATAGAAGAAGGCTGATGCAGCATTGGTAAAATGTTGTTTAAGGTATAGTGTTATTTAATCAACCATTAGGGCATTAAACAATGAATTGTAGGTCCTCACATCCAAATTTAATTACCCCTGTGTATTATTTCACCCTCAAGTGACCCGTTCTCAGCCAAAAACTTAAGAGAGATTTAGTCACGACAAACTTACGATAATTTTGGCAGTATGATATCACTCCAGCAGATGCTCGTAGAGTTGATAATATTGAACCGGACAATTAAATTACAGTGTATGTAATATACAGAACTTCACAATACAAAACAAACATTTACAAAGTGGCATGTGTGTAGTATCGATTACTTACAAAGGGATTCTGGCAACTGTGACTTGCCATTTTCAGTCAAATTCAATACAAAGATGATAATATGGGTCCTGTAAGCAAGGCTGTTATGTATAGATCCCCCTCCAATCTTATATGTAGCGCAGTCTTCCAACATTGAATTCAAACAACAGTTAAAAATTTAGTGCACTTCAAAGGAATTGCTGGCAGGTGGGCGAGGAAGGGGATGGCTAGATAGGTTGTAAGTTGAAGTGGGGAGAGTAGGAGAAGCAGCAGTGATTGTGAGGCCAGGAGGTAACATTAGTGCATTCACTGTAATTTCTCAACGCCATGCTGGGGAGAGGAGAATCATAAACATATACGAGGAGTGGGTCACAAATAAAAGGAATTTATTTTTGCGAATTGTAGCCACCATAGCATCATTGATGTCCAGATCTATATTGCTTTACGCAAGGAAATATGAGCATCTGTAGGTGCTATGACACTGCTGTTGACATTGTACGTCTTATTGCAGTTCCAGTGCTACTACCAGTGAGTGCGCTTTCCAAGTTACCTCGTGCATAGTTAATATAAATGTATCTATAGATATTGTACAATATAGTGTATAAATTGTATATAATCTAAACTATACACAGACGTATGTTCCATATTATATCATACATATACCATATTTACATGCATATTGGCCACACTTTTTGTGCCAATTTTTATAATATTATATGCTTTACGTCCCACTAACTACAGTTTTCGGAGTATGCCAGGGTCCTAAAATAAGGGGTGTGGCTGTTATGTGGAAAATTTTTAAAAGAGCTGGGGACATATTGTAGCCATTGAAACTGTTATTAGAGAGGTATTTATACAATAACAAAGAGATGGCGTGCTATTGCCAGTACGGCTTTTGACTAGTACAACTTTATAATGGGGGCTGAGACTGGTTCATCCACCGTCAAATTAAGTATGGTAAATATTGTGCAAAAACATAGTTAAAATGAGCATTAATTTCAATACAACTTCACTGAAGGCTGTAATGGAATTTAATGGTCTATCATTACATACAACATCAGACTGGGAGCAGGCGTGATGCTGTTGCTTTTTACATCACTTCCTGTGGAAATATTAATTACGAAGGCCATCCGGAAAGTGGTACCCATTTGCGCAATAACGACATAGGAGTAAATATGAACAAATATACACATTTTTATTGGAAAGAGCATACTTTACACTACTTCTCCACATAATCTCCAAGCAAATTTATCCATTTGTCATAACGTGGGACGAGTTTTTGTATTCCAGCGTCATTGTCCTCCACCGCCAGCGTATTGAGATACGTAGTCACGGCTCATTTAAGTTCTTCATCGCTGTCAAATCTTTTTCCCGCCAGAAAGTCTTTAAGCTTCGTAAAGAGATGAAAATCCGAAGGGGCCAACTCCGGGCTATACGGGGGATGGTCGATGGTTTCCCATTTGAATTCCTGCAAAAGTTGTGTTATCGCAGCTGCATGAGGCCTGGCATTGTCATGAAGGAGAATGACGCCTGTAGACAATAGACCTCGCCGTTGATTTTATATTGCCCGCCGTAATTTCTTTAATGTTTCACATTACACATTAGCATTAATTGTTTCTCCACGGGCCATAAAATCAATGAGCAGTACACCTCAGCGATCCCAGAAAACGGTTGCCATGAGTTTCCTGGTGGACAGAACTGTCTTGAATTTTTTTGGTTTGGTTGGTGAATGAGCATGATGCCACTCCATTGACTGTCGTTTACTCTCAGGTGATGCATAACAAACCCATGTTTCGTCCCCAGTAATGATGCGAGTCAGGAATGAGTCTCCTTCATCGGAATAACGTCCCAGAAACGTCAGTGCTGCAGCCATACGCTTGGTTTTGTGCTCCTCTTTAAGCATGCGAGGGACCCACCTTGCACAGATTTTTGAATAATGCAGATGGTCTTTGACAATTTCATGAACAATTGTTCGAGACACATTAGGAAAATGTTCACAAAGTTCATCAATTGTGACGCGCCGATTGTTTCTCACGCATTCGTCTCCTGCGCTCAGCAGTTGGTCTGTAATGATAGATTGTCTCCCTGAATGCTCCTCGTGTGTATTCCCCCTCCCCAGGTTGAAGTTGCGACACCAGCGCCGAACAGACAACTCGTCCATCACACTGTCTCCATACACCTCCATTAATTGGCGATGAATATCACAAGGTCGAACGTTTCGCGCATTAAGAAATTTAATCACGGCCCTCACTTTACAACTGGCGGGGTTCTCAATTTGTTTAAACGTTTTAAACGATCACAGACACAACACAGGCAATGCTAGCATCACGCAACACTGCTTGTGAACACTTACTCGGAATCACAACCAGAGTGGCTAGCTTCACTTTCATCTCATGGATACCAGTTGGGAATGTGATGTTCTTCAGTAATGTTTTGTATTTGAATATAACGGACAGAAGTAGTTAACGGCCATCAGCAGTAATGGCCAACATCACTGTACAACATAAATTTTCGTTGTCAGTTGTTTTAATTGCTGTTTCTTTCTCAGAAACAGTAGTGTGTTCCTTGGCATGTCAAATACACAGGCGTTTGGCCAGCATTGCCCATCTGCGATACGAGTTGTGCTGCTTAACATGATCACATCTCACTGAAACTCTATAACTTTATTAGAGCAGTCTTTAGGCAGTTTTTGGCACAAAGATGTTTTCTGCCACAATGACAGGTTATTACGCCCCATAAACCAAGTAACCTACCCACGACTTACCTTGAATAAATTTCCTGAAATATTGTTGGATCACGCAGTTTCCCATGCTTTTAGATGTAACATTTCGTGAGAAACACTGCAACCTCTGTTCCGCATCTCTCTCACACATTCAAGTAACGCTTCCTCAACACCTGGGAACTTGCCCCATTTTGGGCTACAAAATGCACTTCCAATTCCTCACTTGTTTTTCGTTAACAGAAAACTCATGACCTGCTGCTCTGTTATCATTTTCTTCCACGAATTTCACCCCCCACTTTTAGCTTGAATGAAGTTCTGTAACTGTTAACTTTCCCCTTGACAAGTATTTACTAACATTGGTTGAGTTCAGACTGCGTGCAGCAGTGTTTGTTACGGCAGACGCTCATTTTTGTGACAAGCCCATGAACTGGATGTGCAACGCTTAATCGGTGCAAAAATTAGGGGTGCGGCTGTTATGCGAGTAAATATGGTATTGCTCAGTATACAGTGTGAAAGGGAATGTTGTACCACTATCATACAGGATAACAGAGAAGGGTATTTACAATGCATACTTGAGAACCATTTTTATTTTTCAGATATACTGTAGACACTGTGATGGTACATTTTTAAACACTACACTTTTATGCGAGATGATACAATAGACAAGGACACGTGCTGCAGCACAGTGGCTTGCTTCTGTATGCTGTGAATCACTCCAAATGCAAAAACAAGCAATCTGTTGTAATAAACACAACACACCTAGATTAAGGTCAGAGTAATAGAGTGAACCACAACGAGCACATAGACTGGTTATGTAACTTGATGTTTACAAACACTCGTTGTGTTTCATAGACACAGACACCAGTGCCATGGTCGTCTGACAGTCAGCCATGTGCAGTGAGTATGTATGTGTTTATGAACACACCCTGCGTGTGACATAAAGAAAAACGGAAAACATTTACTTTTGTCCTTCTGAGCAATAATAGGACATTGTCAGCTGTATCGGATTGTAGCAAATATACTTCCTATATACCCTCTCAAATTTGCATATGGACTTTCCCTTGCATCATCATCATCATCATCATCATCTTCCTTCCAAGTATTGGGCCATGTGTCCCGTTACGGTCTTGCATTTTCCCTCCATCTCTTCATCGGACATCTTACAGATCTTTTTCCTCTGGGTTGGTATCGAAGAATCTCTTTTGGCAATCTACCAGGTTCCATCCTTTGTATATGACGTTTCCAGCTTCCCTGATAACTGTAGATGTAGTCAGTTATCGGTTGTACTTTCAGTTTTTTTAGCACCTCTTCATTCCTTTTATGGTCCCATTTTGTGTACCCTGCTGTACGACGCACGAATGTCATTTCTCGTGCTGTAATTCGTGACAAGTCTTGAGATCTTAACGTCCATGCCTCGCATCCATAGCAAAGTGTTGGTTTAGCTAGGGTATTATAAAGGCAGAATCGAGTATGTTTCTGAACAAGTGATGGTTTCATGATGTTGTTTATTATTCCTGTAGTTTTTGTGAATTTATTAATTTTTGCTGGTATATCTAATTCTGATTGGTATGATAAGTTGTACCCGAGATAATTGAACACATTTAGTCTTTCCAACGTTGTATTATCTAACATGTTTTACTAGGAATTAATTCTCTTCCCTTGAAGGCCATTAGTTTTGTCTTTTCTGTTGAAATAATGATATTAAAATCTGAGGAAACATTTTTTTTAGATTGTAAACTGATCTTTGTAGGTCATCTTCCATCGTAGCCAGCAATGCAACATCATCAGCATATAATATGGTGTCTAGATGTTTGAGGCATCTATTTATTGATATTGATCCATGGCATCCTTGTTTCCAAGTTTCCATTATTGCATTCATATATATTATAAAAAGTAGAGGGGAGAGTCTGCAGCCTTGTCTTCCACCACCATTTATTGATTTCCACTCAGTCTGGTTCTTGTTCAGTTTTACAGAAATGAGATTGGATTTGTAGATGTTGTAGATATTTTTTATAATCTGTTGAGAGACACTGTCTTGTTTCAGAATTTCAAGCAATTTGTTTCTTTCTACTCGGTCAGAGGCCTTTTTGAAGTCCACAAATTCATTGTGTGTTTCCAAATTGAATTCTCTACGTTTTTCTATTAATATCTTCATAATGAAATATGCATCAGTGCAGGAGCGCCCTTTATGGAAACCTTGTTGTTCATTCCCCAATTTATCTTCATAATGTTGCTGCAACTTATCTTTAATGATACAGTAGAAGTCCGCTATAGCGAGTACGGCATATAACGAGAACTCCATTATAGCGACGACCGTTTTCTGTCCCTTCAAAATTCCTATATTAAACTGTGTATCGTTCTTCAGTTACAGCGAGAACCCTATCACTGGTGCATCCGTTATTACGAGCGATTAAGCGCGCGCGATTTTTTCCGTTACCAATATTTATACACCCCAGCGATGATATTGCATGCGATAGATTACCTTCGGCATCGTTTCCTCGCTATGTGCACTAGCGATTTATCTCGTCTACATTCGAAGGTGATGTTGGTGTCGATTAGTAATACCCGCCGACAGCTGTTCCGTAAAGAAAATTCAAAATGAAAGAGAACATATTTTCGTAATAAATGCGTAAATAACGTGTCTGATAACGGTTGTTAACTCGTTAAAAATTAAGGCTGACTAAACTACCGCTTAATTTTGAGGCTAAATACTGCAATTAAGTAAGAATGGGATAAACCTCGAGATATGGCAGAGTGCTTAATTGATTTCAGAGGTTAGTTTATATTTTGTCGCGTCTGGTTAAATTACGGAAAGGCTATTATGAAAATTTATAGCGAGAAAGTTATAGTTTCTCTACTGGCGCTTGAAGTGTGTTTTCATCATACGTATAGTACAGTTAAGGTAGGATACGTGACGCTGTTTGAATTAGAAAACTGAAACGTTTGCAACAAAATGCGATCGATCATCTTCGGTACGGTATAGTTTTCTCACTTTGTGCATTTGCGATCTCTCTCGTTGACATTCAAAGGCAATGTTGGAGTTGATTAGTAACACCCATCGACTGCTGTTCTCTAAAGAAAATTCGAAATGAAAGAGGATAACACGTTTTCATAATAAATGCGTAAATAACGTGGCCGATAGCAGTTGTTAACTCGTTAAAAATAAAGACTGAAGTAAATAATATCTTCATTTGAATGTAATATACGGAAATTAAGAATGTGATACACCTCAAGATATGGCAGAGTACATCACTGATTTCAGAGGATATTTCATATCTTCTCGCATCTAGTTACGGCTATTTACATGTAAATTTTTCGCGTAGAGGTTATTTCTCTACATGCGTTTCAGATATGTTTTCATGATAGGCTACATATACGGTTAGGTTAGGTGCCGCTGTTTGAAGAAGAAAGCTGAGGAATTTGCCACAGAAATCTCTGGAGTGATACCGTACTTTTCCGAATCCAAGACTTTTTTTCTCAGAATCTCATGCGAAAACTCAAGGGTTGTTGCATTCGTGGCCTAACAGTAAATTAATTGATACCACTGGCAACTACCACGGTAACCACGCTGCTTCTTTTCACACGAGCACAGAACTCGTTGACAATAAAAAACCGCCTCTTTACTACACATCGCTAGCCGTGACAACCGGTTGTACAGGGCCTGTGTGTTTCTTAAATCTGCAGAATGGCATCAAACCATGCAACCCTTCGAATTCTTAGAAAAGCCATGGCTACTCAGTGGCAGAGTCATAACGCGTCTATTCTACTTGACGCTTAGTAAAATTAAGGTTTATAGACAGCAGGAATATTTTCGCGATGGATAGTCGTATTGTAAAGATACGTGGAAAAGGTATTGCCGGAAAATTTTCAACGGATTCTAGTTGATATTATGATGCCAATTTTAAGTTGATGTTCATTAAACACTCGAAAATGTAAAATAATTGTGCAGCCGCAAGAACATACGGCATAAACCTAACTAAAGCCAGTATTTGGCGTTAGCGTGAAGACAAAAAGCTTTAAAAAAATGCGTACTGTACAAAAAAACTGCATTCAGTGGTCTGCAACAAAGACGCTTTAAAGAAGTTGAAGATGAAATTGTGAGGTATGTGCACGAAAAACGCAAGGGTGGAATGGCCATACCGTGGCGCAAAAAACTTGTTCGTTGACTTTCAACGTTCGCGATTAGGCCCATACATCGCTAGCCGCTGAATTTGGCCGAACCGGACAAGCGAGATGTGCGTGTAGCGGCAGTTATAGACAGCAAGAATAATTTCCTGATGGATCGTTGTATTGTAGAGACGCATGGAATAGGTATTGCCGGAAAATTTTCAACGAGTTATTTTCGGTATTATGATGTCAATGTTAAGTTAATGGTCCTTAAATCCGTGAAAATAAAGAATAATTGTGCGGCCACAAAAAAAAATACGGCGTGACAAAAGTCAATGTCCGGCGTCTAAAAATAGTCTAAAAATGCGTAGGCCTAATGTACAAGGCATTCATATGATTTTACAAACTTCTTTTTGAGCCTGATTTAAATTTTTTGAAGGGAAAAGTGGGGTTTATCTTGGATTAGGAGAAATACGGAACTATATTTTTTTCAGAATGAAATTAAACATACACTTTCACGTAGTATCAGATTACGAAAAATAACAAACAAGTAAGCCATAGTGTGGATATCATCTGCGGAAACACAAGTTTTGAACAAAATGATTGCCGTTTCATACCGATTTTAATGTGCATGAATGGTTTTCCGACTTTTATACAAAAATCGGATATAACGACAATCCGTTATAGCGAGTAAATTTTTCGCTGTTATGAATTCTCGCTATAACGGACTTCTACTGTATTTGCATATATTTTATAACCTGAGTTAACAATGCTAATTCCTCTGTAATTTTCACGTTTTTTATGTCACCTTTTTTATGAAGAGGGTTAAATATTGCTTTCTGCCAACTTTCTGGTGGAATGTCTCCATTCCAAATTTTATTTAAAAAGCTCATTGAAAGTTTTACTTGAATATTTGAACAGTTCAGCATGTCTTGCATCCTCTCCAGGAGCTTTACCATTCCTTAGTTTCTTCAAAGTTTGGTCTAGCTCTTCTAATGTTATAGAGTCCAATGTATTGTTGTTAGATATTGGCAAAGTTAACACTTCATTTTTTGAACTTGTCCAGTGTGTTTGAAAATAATTAAGCCAGTCATTTGGTGGTTTGTTTCAAGTTTTACCTCTTCCTTAACTTCCCTGTTTAATTTCTTCAGAATTTTATAAGTTTGTGGTTGTGGTCTTGTTAAGTCTATTTCCAATGCAGATATAAAATTTTCCCAACTTTCTGTATGTTTTCGTCTAACGTATCGTTTAGCTACTGCTCTCTTATAATTGTATTTTAGTTTATCTTCTATTTTACCAGTTGATAGAAATTTCTTGTAAGCATCTCTTTTTTCTGATATGACCATTTTTATCTCTTCATCCCAGATTCTCAGGCCCTTTTTCCCCTTCCATTTCCTTTTTATTCCTGAACTTTCAAAAGCTATCTGTTTCAAAGCTAAGCTAATATTTGACCATTCTTCCTCTACATTGGTACTCACTGGTTTTGCTTGAATTAGATTATTAAGTCTATTTTGGTATAGCCATTTTATGCTGGGATCTCTTAAAAGACCAATTTTATAAGTTGTTTCTTTTTGTTCCATGCAGGGTGTATTTTTCTTCATCCATCTTGGCTTTTTGCAGTTTGGTGAAACTACTAAGAAATGATCTGTTTCCATTTCAGGGCCTCGATATACTCTAACATCTAAAATTAATTCTGCTAGCTTTTGGTTGCAGATGACATAATCAATGATAGATCGCTGATTCCTAGCTGACCATGTGAACTTATAACTGCCTTTATGTAGAAACATGGTGTTCATTATTTTTAATTGATTGAAGAGAACAAAGTCAGTCAGTTTCCTTCCATTACTATTACAAGTTTCCTCCCCATTTGTTCCTATATTGTTCTGAATTTGGGGATTTCCTACTCTGGCGTTGAAATCTCCCAGTAAAAGTATTATATCTTGCTTATTAATTTTGTTAATTACTTTCTGTAAATTGTTATAGAAACTATCATTTTCTTCTAATCGTCCCTCTGCTGAGGCATAAACACCTATGACCATCAGGCAGCCTCTGGATAGCTTTAGCCTTATCGAAATAATTCTTTCATTCCAGAAAGTGTAGATATCTATTCTCGATCGTAGTCTTTTATGTATCATGATCATGACTCCTGCTTGGCCTCTATCCTCTTGTTTGACCCCACTATAGAGTTGTAGGTAATTTGCCATTTCTTTTGAGCCTTGTAGTTTACGTTTGGTTTCAGAGATCGAAGCAATCAAGATGTCCTTTTTTGAGAGAATGTCATCTTGTTGATCGTCTTCGTGTGCTATTCCCTGTACTTTCCATGTAGCACACTTAAATATATTCTTTTTTCTTCCACTTATTATCTTTATCATTAACCTTTTCTTTGCCATGTTCGTCATCTTAAATATCCGTCCGGTTTCTTTTCCTTTTGCAAGACTTGGAAGCAATCAAATTTACCGGGCGAGTTGGCCGTGCGCGTAGAGGCGCGCGGCTGTGACCTTGCATCCGGGAGATAGTAGGTTCGAATCCCACTATCGGCAGCCCTGACGATGGTTTTCCGTGGTTTCCCATTTTAACACCAGGCAAATGCTGGGGCTGTACCTTAATTAAGGCCACGGCCACTTCCTTCCAACTCCTAGGCCATTCCTATCCCATCGTCGCCATAAGACCTATCTGTGTCGGTGCGACGTAAAGCCCCTAGCAAAAAAAAAAGCAATCAAATTTCCTTCTGACGGGTTGCTAGCCTGAAGGAAGTAAGACCATTGGTGGGGATGCCACCTCTCAGCTAATGGACTAGCTGAAATACAGTATTTCCTCTGTAATTGATAATAATAATTTCGTGTGGCTATTTCTAGCCGAGTGCAGCCCTTGTAAGGCAGACCCTCCGATGAGGGTGGGCGGCATCTGCCATGTGTAGGTAACTGCGTGTTATTGTGGTGGAGGATAGTGTTATGTGTGGTGTGTGAGTTGCAGGGATGTTGGGGACAGCACAAACACCCAGGCCCCGAGCCACTGGAATTAACCGATGAAGGTTAAAATCCCCGACCCGGCCGGGAATCGAACCCGGGACCCTCTGAACCGAAGGCCAGTACGCTGACCATTCAGCCAACGAGTCGGACTCTGTAATTGATGTAACTGTTATACTGTCGTGATTTAGTCGACCGAGTCTGTGGAAACAGGTTTGTTCATCCTGGGAAGGTGAGGTTGGCATTTGAGCGGGAGAGGTTATGTATTCCACATAAAGTTAATGTTGAATGTTATACAGTACAATAACAAAAAGATTAATATGCCAAGTTCTTCATGTTATAAATAAAATACATATAAAATGTATAGAATTTTATAATTTTAAAATATTCACTGTATAAGGAAACTTTAATCTTCAGAGAATATAAATGACTTGTTTATAATAACCATAGCAACTGTCACTAATCCTTCACAGCACCATAATTTTCATATTTTCCAAGAAACTACTATAAAATTCAGGACACCCATAAGTATATATTTCAAGGATGACTGCAACAAATCTATATCAATTCAGAAAAAACATAATTATAATAGTACTAATATAGAGCTCCTCATATATGTAAGGATATAGTCATGGCCACCTGCACCCTGTAAATGTCACTGGACTGCTATAATTATGGAACAGGATATTAAAAATTTGTATATACAGGTAAACCCTTGATAATTTGAAGTGATCAAGACCAAAAAAAAAAAAACCAGACTTCGAATCACTAAACTTTGAATTAAATGAATTTCTGCATAACAAAAAAATATTGAAAATATGTAAGTTAGTGTTGCATTCGCGACTCGAAGCCAAATACCTCCAAGTCAAGACAAATAGAGCAGAAATTGTAAAAAAGACCCATGTTTTCATTCATAGAATACAACAAAAATAAAAGGAAGGTGCAATAATTGGGTATAGGGTACAGAGACTTGGGTACGGTAAGAACACTCCTATCCATTATTTTGATTACTTTTTCATAAATACGAAACGATAAGCAAACAACAAAACTATTGTCAATCACCTGCTATCGGCAGAAAGGATGTGCGATTATAGTGAATTCCACTAGACTTTTGGAAACAATTCGCAGGCCGTGTCTACAATCATGTACAGTTCGTAATGATCAATACGACCCCATATGGGGTCGTACTTATACAGTAGTTACTGACATGAACCTCGGTAATATTTACCTTTTCCTTTGCAGGGACGCGTTAAATGCTGTTGATTATGAAAGATGTGTTAGCTTGTTCATACTGGAGCCGTAAAAATGTACGATACCCGGTTTTAGGCGAGGAAATGTTTGTAAATGACGATCTTCCGATTTCAGGTTAGGAAATTTTCGTATACAATATAGTTATATAAAGTAATAAAAATCATGTGAATTTGGTAAATTAGGATGTAACAGAATAATATTATATGAAGAACTAACAGTTACGGAATACTGAACAAGTATATAATTTTGTTTGTATACATTTTAATTTGAGTAAGAGAACCTAGCAGTGATGATTGTGCAACATGGGAAACCAGTGACTATATCGTTGAAGACGGTCATAATTTTTGCAACGGCTGGCTTAGAAACCCGGATTACAGTGGGGATACGTATGCTGAAGACAGTAACACCAATGTGGATGAACGTGCAAGATCGCTATTTGCTCTGTACTGGGTTCAAAATCACTGTAACTATATACTTCGTCTACATCATCATTGTCCGACTTTTTCGATATATCGTCCAGACTATCTGCAGTAAATCTTTTACTGTTCGATTTACTCATAACGACTTAAAAAGAAAAAGAAACTCACAGTTCTGCACACTTACATAAACAATCCATGCGCGAGATAGACAATGACGTTGTCACCCTACAAAGCACTTTAATGTACCCATATGGGGCCGCGCCAAAACAGGAATTGAGGAATGGAAGGTGGACTATGCACGTGCTTAAATAGACGACCACCAGATGGCAGGAAGAGGCTTTATAGAGCTTCGAAACGCATACTTACTGCTTACCCAAATGCGTTCGCACAGTTCTCGAGTTAGAACGAACGTACTACCCCATATGGGGACGTGAAGTTCAAAAACTTGACTACTCTCACGTACCCAAATGGTTTCGCATGGCACTCAACGTGTTAACAGTGTGCAATGTCATATATATTAGGCCAAGCAAAACTAAATTTCCACAACAGAAAAAAAGAAAATTACAATAAAAATAATAAAGGAAGAAGGAAATCATCTTCGTATTTTTGTATTTGGAAACAGCTAATGATACAGTTAAGAGAAAACATGTTTGGGAATGCCTACGGAAAAGGAATGTACCAAAATCATGAATTAACAAGATAAAAATGTTATATCATGAGAGTAAAAGTAGTGTACAAGTGAGGAGTGGTGACTCTGAAACATTATACACAAAGAAAGGTCTCAAGCAAGGAAGTTCGCTGTCGCCATTATTGTTTATTATATTGATGGATGAAATCATAAAACGTGTAAAACAGAGGATCAGTAGTGATGAAGTGAATACTTTGGTATTTGCAGATGATGTGGTTATTTGGGAAAAGGGAGAAAAGGAAGTACAAAGCAGACTGGACATTAGGAATGAAAATCTGAAGGAGTTTGGAGTGGTAATTAGTAAAAAGAAAACTGTAGTCATGCACTGTGGAAAAGAGAAAAAGAGAAGCCAAGTGAACATAGACGGAGAACGGTTAGAGAATGTAGAACAGTTTACATATCTGGATAGCATTATTAATGGAAGTAATGAAATCAACCCTGAAATTAATAACAGACTAAGTAAAGGTACAACATTTTATCATCCAGTCAGAGAGCTTTTATGGGATGACAAAGTACCCAAGAGAACGAAATTAACATTATATAAACAGTAATTCATACCAGTTGTAACATACGGGAACACTGGTAACTAATAAGAGAGAAGATAGTTAGATCCAAGCAGTAGAAATGAATTTATCAGGTGAGTTGGCCGTGCGGTCAGGGGCACGCAGCTGTGAGCTTACATCCGGGAGATAGTGGGTTCGAATCCCACTGTCGGCAGCCATGAAGATGGTTTTCCGGTTTCCCATTTTCACACCAGGCAAATGCTGGGGCTGTACCTTAATTAAGTCCACTTCCACTTCCTTTCAACTCCTAGGCCTTTCCTATCCCATCGTCGCCATAAGACCTATTTGTATCAGTGCGACGTAAAGCAACTAGCAAAAAAGAAAGAAATTTTTAAGAACATCGGTTAAAAAGGCAAGAAGAGATAGAATCCAAAATATTAAAAACTTTTTTCTTCTTTGCTAGTTGCTTTACGTCGCACCGACACAGATAGGTCTTATGGCGACGATGGGACAGGAAAGGGCTAGGAGTGGGAAGGAAGCAGCCGTGGCCTTAATTGAGGTTCAGCCCCAGCATTTGCCTGGTGTGAAAATGGGAAACCACGGAAAACCATTTTCAGGGCTGCCGACAGTGGGGTTCGAACCTACTATCTCCCGAATACTAGATACTGGCCGCACTTAAGCGGCTGCAGCTATCGAGCTCGGTAATATTAAAATCAGAGAAGAGCTAAATATAGAACCGTTAGTACAGAACATACAGAAAGCAAGACTGAGATGGCTCAGACATGTAAAAAGAAAACGAAAGGAGCAGGTAGCGAGAAGGGAATTAGAAAAAGAAGTTAAGGAAAGAGACCAGTTGGAAGACCGAGAAGAAGGTGGAAGGACATTAGAGAAGCTGGATTGGATGTGGCAGAAGTAATGGACCAGGAAAAGTGGAAGGACAGAAAGAAGTAGAGGAGGCTTGTAACCACACCTAGGCGACTGGAGTGGGATATTGATGGTGATGTTGACGACGATGATGATGATGATGATGAATATGTGTTGAGTATTCAGCCCAAAGGTTAGTTTGGTCCTTAGCAGCTCTGCCATCAGCTGTCATAGATAGCCAAGGCATCACCGAAGAGGCATACTAGGAAAATGAGGAGTGAGGTGGTTTTCCGTTGCTTTCCTCATTGAGCCAGAAATTGCTGTTACATATCAGTCTGCCAAGCCTACTGAAATGCATGCACCAACTATGAGCAACATTTTCAGACCATTTGTAACAGGGACTTGTTGCATAAGGAATGGCTTTACTAGTATCACTCATATCTCAGTCGCTTTCATATTGTTAAAATCAAAGATGAGACTGAGACAGGTCAGTGAAAGTAAAAAATTTAATCTAGCCCATACCAGAAGACATAATGCACTGTAAACACCAGATCTTACCGGGAAAGGAATAATAATAATAATAATAATAATAATAATAATAATAATAATAAACTAAAAGTATAGTTCCAAAAGAGACAGTGATAATTACTGGTATAATAGGCAACCCATTAAATGCTCATTAAGAATCCCTGCACAGTTTACAAAACAATTTTAATATGATGATGGTAGTAATAATAATTATGATTAGGGGAGTACTAAAAATAAAAATAAACGACCTAAAAGTCAACTATAGTGTGTCATTCACCTAGCCAGGTCAATGGACTGACTAGCCAGCTAAAACACACCAACAACAGAGTAATGGTATGACAACAGTTCACATTCTATGCTAAAGTGAAGAGCTGTGAGGATTCCATTAAGATAAGCTCCAAAATTCTATTTTTTAAGGATTTAAATAGAAATAAACATAAATGTTTATACCTTTCTAAATATATCTGAGTGTGATTTGATAAGAATCTCTAGTGTTCTTTCAAGAACAAAACATGTAATTCTATTTTAATTAACCTGATGAGTGCTACGCTCGCCTATAGACTGGCTGACGCGGCCGGTCCTGCACTGCTACGCCCGTCTATAGACGGTGCACAAGAACTTTAATTTTTTTGAGTTTCCCTGTTCACTCTCGAGTGCCGATTCAATCTCTGGCATATTCTGCCATCTGTTTGGCATTATGTATAACTAATTGATCACGGCTTATAGCTTTGGGAAGTAACTTGCAGAGCTTTTTGTAGATGTCCGTGGAGCTCATCTGTGATGTAAACAAGCATGTCAAAACAACAAGCTAGTTGCTCTCACAGCGATGTTATTTCGGATCCAAGAATCTTTCAGTTATTAACCACAGCGGAAAGTGATGATAAGATGATGATTTTAATTAATTGTTAAGCGATTTCGGTAGTTAGAGTGATACAGAGAGTGCTGAAAATATTGTAAATGAGAAAGAACCAGAGCTTCCTTCTAAGCGAAGGAAGAAAAACACGGTGAGTTCAAAAGATATTTCATCACTATTTTTGTGGCGGACGGATGACTTTTCTCCACCAGACTATTAAGTAACTGTGACAGACTCTGGAAGTCAAGTAGTATTTTGATGACAACCCCCAAAAATCATTGATTTTTTAAAAACTATTCTGCCATTGGAGTTGGTGCAGCTAATTGTTGATGAAACAAATCGGTATCTCAAACAACTGGTGGAAAACGTTAAAGCTGTCACCACATTCCAGGTTAAGAAAGTATTTTTAAAATATCAACTTATACACTTGTAAGGAGTTACATGTATTAGTTGCCTACAGATTTTAGGAAATAATTTTATTTTGGGCTCTTTACTTTGTATAAAGATGATATACGGTATGCGTGGACAAATAGTGTAATTTTGTGTTCTCTCAAAATAATATTGAACACAAGTGTAGGACTTTCCATTTGCATTTAGATTTATAAAGAAGCAACATTTTAAGCTAATCACCCCACTGATTTTAAAACTGAGCATTCTACAATTTTTTTAAAATATGAAAATGAAAAAGCACTGAGGTCAACTGGTAACTCAGCACTTAAAAGGCTAAATTGTTTCTTTTTTCAGGTAAAATTCTTTTACCATAAGTTTTCTTTTTCAGGCAGTTTATACATTTATTTATTCAGAATTAATTTGGCAGACTGAAGAACCTAACAATTATAAATTAAACTAAAACAGTTGTCAGAGCTGTTACTATTACATCAACGATCAAACAATAGATAGAAAATGTGGCACAAGAAATGTGTAGCACATTGTTGCTAGCCATTTAAAAAATTAGAAGGAACCTTTGTTCTGATTAATTTGAATGGGTCTGTACAAGCCAATATGCGCATATTCATTACTTACATTTATTTTATTATTTCTGTTTCCAGTTTCTAATTATATTAAAATGTTCATATTATGAGGGATCAATAACCACCCAGTTTGGTCCTTAGAAATAACAATTATTGTACTATCTTTGTTGTCATATTACCTTGCTCCTCATAATTAATGTTTCTGTTAACTTTTAACTACAGGTTAAATTAAGTGGGCGTTCCCAAGATGCTAGTATGGTCTGGGCTGGTCCTGGATTATTAGCAGTGTCAACTGGAGATCTTTCTATCCGTTGTTGGGACATGGACACTGGAGAAAATTATGTACTAGAGTATACTTCTGTTTCTTCTTCATCTGTGGCCAACAATAACAGTGGTAACACCAGTACTCTGCCAACTGAGATATTCACTAGTCTATCCTTCACTGCTTCAAAAGGTAAATGAAACTACCACGGATTAGCTGGTATCAAGTTAAGATATTTTACTTATTCACTAGAAATGGGTTCTCGATACTTTTGATACCTGCAATACTCGAGAGGTACCAATATTGAATGATTCTACAGCAGATGATTTCAGTATTTTTTTATACTCTGTTAATAGAATACTCAGATTTTTAATTAGTATTCTCAACTTGCCAGAAGTAGCAGATTTTAAAGCGGTCAAAAGGAGAGCGCCTGTCTCTACTTATAAGTTTCAAAATAGCAGGTAGCAGGTATAGCAAGAAATTGGGCTCGTTTATAGCTCTGCTGATCCCATAATAAAAAGGACCTTTCTCCAAATTTCTGCAGATATTCTGGTACCAGTATGTCTGAAGTACAATTTTCATTAAAAGTCATATACCAGTGCAATAAAACATGCTATATTATAACTTGAGGAAGATACTTTTGAATTTGATATTCAACTAAGTTTTAGCATTATTTATATTCATTTGGGACAGCAGTGGAAAAATCCACAGTTCTAGTTTTTCAGGCAAGCAACTCAGTGTTGAAAACATCCTAGGGATATGAGCTATGAATTTTAGGTAAATCAAATAAAGTATGAGAATATATTCTTTTTTATTCCTAAAAATTACCATCCTTTTCTTAATCATCATTATCTGGTTGATTAGATTACCAGTTTGCCTTTTTCTACCACTACGAATGCTAATGTGAGTCAATGCATTATTTCACTTAAGCACCACTATGAGAGCTAATGTGAGTCAGTGCAGAGTTTCGCTTAAGCCCTTATAATTACATTCGATGTGGACATTTTTCAAAAAATCAAAAAAAAAAAAAAAAATGCCTGAGGATATTGAACCAAGGAACACATTACAGAAGGAATTATGTAAATAAGTTAATTTGGCTAGGATTTGAATCAAAAAAGAAAACTAGTAAGAAACAAGCGATTTTAGGCTGTTTTTTCAGAACTGCACCTAGGCTGGAAGTGATTTTCTTTTTTATAAAGTTATCCAAGATTCACAGTTTGAAACCTTTCTGGGCCCTTCAACTTTCGGCACAATTGAGGAAAATACTTAATTTTACACTTTTTAGTATAGGGACCTCTACTTCATCTGCTAAGAAATGTTTTCAACATTAAAACCATGCTCTAGCTACAAAATAACCTAGTTCTGAGTGTAACCAATAACATAGACTTCCAGTAAACAAATCCTGTTGTCTATTTAAACTATCAGATGGCAGGCAAGGAAGCAGCTTATTATAAAAATGTCTGCACCTTTAGCATCCCCTAGTGCACGATCACTGCATTGTCCTACATAGAAGGCTTGCAGCAGTGTCTCAGTGGTGCACTAGCATTAGGAAAAATGTAGCGTTCCAACTGATGAGCCCACTGCCACACTGGGGCAAAATGTTGGTTACTTTACGATTGAAAAGGCCTAAAGAGCTTGAATGTTTTTAAATATGAAAACCTTTTCTACTGAGGCTTATAAAATTAACAGTGTATTGAAAGGTAACAAAGTGAAAACATTTGAACTGGGGCCCATAAAATTATCAACATTTTGTTGTAGATCGCACACACTCTTTCTAAAGCAAATGTTTCTTGAATCCTTAGGCTATATTGATGATGGTGCTTGTTGTTTTAAGGGGCCTAACATCGAAGGTCATTGGCCCTTAGGCTATATTTTGGACCAGTAGGTTATTAAACATTGTTTTTTCTGGACACATGCTTTGACCATGAATTATTCAGAGGTCACACTTGACCATGTGCAAGAGAATAACTTTTGATTGCCATTTTGAACACATCAAGTATTTAAAACCTTAAAAATATATATATACTGTATATTTGTAATGTGGAACTTATCTTAATGAATTCCTCCCTTTACTTTTTCAGGTGGATTACAAATGTATTTATTCAACACTGAAGAATCTAACAGTCATAAATTAACTGAGTCGAAACTAAAAAGAGATGGCTTCAGATATAACCCCCCAAAAAAACTTTTTTTAAATGCTGTATTTGTAGGGTTAACCATTATTAGGTTCTGTAAGAATGCATCTTGAGCCTTCTGATCGCTCAAACTGTTGAAGTTGTTCACCATTCTGCATTTTATGTTAACGGTGAAACTTATTAGGCAATATTGCGTGCATCTAAAAAAAACTATAGACTCAGTAATGCATTCTTATTCTTATTCCACCGCTTTTCCCACATCTGTGGGGTCACTGGTGCGAACTGTGTCGCACATGTGGTTTTGGCCCTGTTTTACGGCCTGAAGCCCTTCCTGAAGCCAACACTTATATGGAGGGATGTAATCACTATTGCTTGTTTCTGTGGTGGTTGGTAGTGTGGTGCGTAGACTCAACAATGCATTGTGGAGCACAAATAAATAAAGATACAATAATATTCGCTGTGTAAAATTTAAAGAGCAGTCATTGTTGATGTGTGTCATTGTGTCGACATCTGACAATGATTCTTAAAACCATTAAACATTTAAAAACCTCTCTAAATATCTGCTGAATACAATATTATTACAAGAATGAAATAATGTATATCGGCATTTGGTTCCTCTGCACCTAGCAGGAATCATAACTTTCTTCTTGTTTATATATTGCTTTCTTTCTGCTCTCGGTTTCTTTCTTTTGTTATCACTCCATCTAGATGGATCACTATGCCTCTTAGGTCTTAATTCAGTATTTCAATCAGACATTATTAAATCACTAACAACAGCATGACAAAACAACAACACCCATTCACAGAAAGAGGTTGTATAAGATTACTAATGAAACATTTCCTGCCTTCTCACTCCTGCCACAGACTACCAACTGCCTAACCAATCTAGGTTCTAGCCTGACATCTATGGGAGTAAATACAAATGTGAACACTATAAATATTCAAGAGAGTGCATTAGTATATTAGAATATTATTAGTATCTACAACTCAGCTGGCGGAATAAGGGCCCAAATATAAACTCTTCTGCAGACTTAAAACTGTAGAGTAATAACTAAGTCCCAAGTGGAATAATTGGACCCTTCTTACACCAACCCTGTACTATAACATGTGATTTCTCCAGCAAGTACAAGCATGGCTGGGTCCTTGTTCTGCTCACCAGCTGCTCCTCCTGAAGAGGTGCAAGAAAAAGGAAAAAAGTGAATTTTTGAAGAAAAAAAAAAATCACAACTTGGGCCCTTCTTTGAGTAACCACTTCTGTTAACAGATATTGAAGAGTTGACACAAAAATGCCTGTTTGATAAATAATATACCGGGCGAGTTGGCCATGTGGTTAGGGCCACACAGCTGTGAGCTTGCGTCCAGGAGATAGTGGGTTCAAATCCCACTATCGGCAGCCCTGGAGATGGTTTTCCGTGGTTTCCCATTTTCACACCAGGCAAATGCTGGGACTGTACCTTAATTAAGGCCACGGCCGCTTCCTTTCCACTCCTAGGCCTTTCCTATCCCATCATCACCATAAGACTTATCTGTGTCAGTGCGACGTAAAGCAAATTGTAAAAAATTTATAAATAATACTGTATTTAAAAATTTGTATTTTACTATGTATGTACAAAAACTGGTATTGGTCCATCTCTGTTATTCACCTAATATTATTATCATGTATCGGAAGCAAATAGAAAGTAACAGCTTGGCATGTAAGCAGCCATAGATAGAGTACACATTAGAGAAATATGAGTCCAAAATGTTTGGCTACAGTCTTTGTTTTTGGAGGATAGAACAAGAATGGTTGTGAGGTAAAGATGGGGGGTGGGGGTAGAGAACAGAAAATGGGAAGCAGTTATGTAATATTAAGGTCAGGAGCTTCCCTTGACCTCAGCAGCAGTTCATGTCCAACTTCACAGAGTCTCTAAGGGCGAGAGGATGGGCAGATGGGCTTAAATGTTTCAGGACTTTGAGTATAAAACAATTATCAACACTTGTATTTCTTTTAGGTGTACCCATGGTTACACAGTAGAAACATCTGTTTCCTCTACATAACTATTTGGCTCATGTTAGTTTTCTCACTTGAGCATTTAAGCTAAACTAAGATTATCTTCCACAACTTCTAGTTTCAGAAGAACTTTCTTTTTTTCCTAGGTTTGTTGTGTGGAGGAACAAATCATGGTAATATTATTATGTGGAAATATAACCAACAATTGGCAGGTGGATTGGAACCGGACTCTGGAGCTGACCCAGCTCAAGCTTGGCAACTTGAGGCTCCCAGCAGTGTACGAGGAGCTGTGAAACAGCTTGGCTGGGGATCAGCCAACTCCCTGCTGGCTGTCAACACTATCACAAATGTATATATTCTTAAGGAGCAATTGCTATGTTCAGCATATGGACAGCAGGTACGTTTCTTCTGATTATCCAACCTACTTTTAAGGCGCATTAATCATATCACCTATCAAGCTTCCAGTAAAAGCTTCTATATTCATAAAGTCTCTGTAACAAAATCGTCATATCCGTAGCAAGAATCGGCTGCTCTTCGTTGAACCGTGAGTTGTATTTTAGAATCATAATTTATTCAGCAAGTCAAAGTCTGTCTCCTCGGCTGAATGGCTAACATCAATGCCTTCGCTTCAGAAAGTCCTAGGGATTTTAATCGCACATGGTTAATTTTCCTGACTCGGGGACTGCGTGTTTATGTTTTTTCCAATACTCTCCTCTTGGCATACAACACATTGCACTATTAAGAACCACAGAAACACACAAAAGTGAATGCACCCTACACACAGAGTCGGCCTCAGGTAGGGCATCCTTCCGTGGTTTCCCATTTTCACACCAGGCAAATGCTAGGGCTGTACCTTAATTAAGGCCACGGGCACTTCCTTCCTACTCCTGGCCCTTTCCTGCCTTTCCTGTCTCGTCACCATAAAACCTATCTGTCAGTGCAGTATAAAGCAAGTTGTAAAAAAAAAGGTGGGGGGGGGGGGTCGTCCAGCCATAAAACACAGCTAAGTCCACATTGTGACACAGTTCACATGCAAGGTGTGGGGAAAAAAGTGGTGGTAGAAGAAGAATTTATGCACAAAACCCTCCTTGTAGCCTAATAAATGCAAAAATAAGAAAATAAGCCTATTGTTGAGCAATCAGTTGCCACTGACTGGCATGTAGGGCTGTTGCCCAAGTGGTGATTTCCTATCATTTGTTTACCAAGTCTTCTCTTAACCCAGCCAAGTCTTTTCTTAACCCACTCAACTCATATGACATGACATTCACTCGAGTATTGACCAGGCCTTCAACTCAAATAACAAGACATTCAAGCGCCACACCGAGTTGTATGTACAGTGAAATCTCGTTAGCACTTTCCACATTAACACGTTTTCTCAGTTAGCACATTGTAAATTCGAAGTCTCGATTCTCATCGTATTAAATCAACATAAAAATACCTCACTTATCACGTCACAAATTTTCGCTATTGCCGCTTAGTACGATCACATTTTTGCTGAAAACCTACAACCTGTTTTCCAGTCTTTGACCGGGTCAGGGATGAAATGAATGAATCAGATGTAGGCTGTTATTACGATGGGGTCGCCACTCCCAAAGTGATTTATATTAATGAGTGATAGATGCTATGAAATGAGGATGGAGAGTGTTGCTGGAATGAAAGATGACAGGGAAAACCGGAGTACCCGGAGAAAAACCTGTCCCGCCTCCGCTTTGTCCAGCACAAATCTCACATGGAGTGACCGGGATTTGAACCACGGTATCCAGCGGTGAGAGGCCGACGCGCTGCCGTCTGAGCCACGGAGGCTCTTCACATTTTTGCTAACCCGGAAAAATGTTATTTGTCATCCCTTGTGGAAGGAACGTGATTTCCAATTCGGGTAAGAACCCTCGACGCAGTTGCGTGTTAACTGGAAAAGACCTTGAATTCTTGAACTTCACAGGATAAATTGTACTCTCGGGGAGCAAGCCATTAGCCTCAGGAATGTTCAGTTTTGCTTGCCGGTTTGCAATGAAACTGCAGAATAACACAATAATAATAATAATAATAATTTTGTGTGGCTATTTCTAGCCAAGTACAGCCCTTCTAAGGCAGACCCTCTGATGAGGGTGGGCGGCATCTGCCATGTGTAGGTAACTGCGTGTTATTGTGGTGGAGGATAGTGTTATGTATGGTGTGTGAGTTGCAGGGATGTTGGGGACAGCACAAACACCCAGCCCCCGGGCCATTGAAATTAACCAATGAAGGTTAAAATCCCCGACCCGGCCAGGAATCGAACCTGGGACCCTCCGAACCGAAGGCCAGTGCGCTGACCATTCAGCCAATGAGTCGGACAAACTCGTGTCATCCCGAGGTGGCGCAGCTCTTTTCAGGCACACCCCGAATGGGGGTGTGCTGCATGTACGATTTCAACCACATGCCAGCCCTCCTGCCATTCTTAAATTTCTGGCAGTTCCGGGAATTGAACCCGGGCCCCCGAGGACAGCAGCTAATAACACTAACCGTTACGCTACGGAGGCGGACAATAACACAATGAGCCTGTTTGTGCTTGTATTTCACATTCCGTTCAGAAGTTAGAAATGTATGTCCTGTTTAGTTGTACAGTGACAGGTAGCGAATATTTGTCACGCGATAGCCTACATCTGGAACATAATGGTGTGAAGTTGACTAGCGTAGTGCATATTTGTCTTATGATAGCCTAATTATGGATACGGAAAAAGTCATGAAGTTCCTTACTAACGAAGACAAAATTAAAGTCTGTCGGCAAGTCGGTTGGCGTTAATGTTGAAACTTGCACTTTCCAGTTTTGATTCGATCACTCGAATCGGTCTCGGTTGGTTGAAGTTTTGTTCAATTCAAAATGGCGGCCAGTCATTCTATTGCAGTCGCGCATGGCCGTGTATAACCTCCAATTCATTGTCTAAGTGTGTGACCAGAAAAATAATGTGTAATAACCCACTGGTCCGAAATAAAAGGCTTCTACTAACATTTGTTTTAGAAAGAGTGTGATCTGCAATAATACTTCGATACTTTTATGGGCTCCGTTCAGTTGTTTTCAGATTTATTGTTTGGTGTTTTTAACACTTTTCAGTGCACTATTGTTATAAGTCCCAATAGAGTAAATTCTCATATACGATGTAAAATCCCCTTATGTTGCAAAAAATCATATCTGGTGTTTCCATATCCCTGTTGGATAGTTTTTATTCGTGTATTCACTAGTATGTTTTCTTGCTTAACAAGTTCTTTTTCCTTGTCCCCTGCAGAAATGTCTCAACGAGGTTTTACTGTACTAGCTTACATTTTGATCATCCCTACAAGTATTTCCCTTCTGCGAACTTCTATGAATAGAACAGGAATGTGGCTTGTTTACAGCTCTCCTTCTAAGAACTTGTACTGTAATTTATTGCCCAATTGTAGCTTATGAAAGCATAAACGTTTCACCAGGTGTTGGTCAGTCTCCTAGCCATGGCTCCAGACGTAGTAAACGCCAGTGACAGCAGTGCTATTGCTGAGTTAATTGAAAGTGTTTAAGACGGTGAGAACAGTGATGGCGATTATGATAATATTGAAGAAGAATAAGTGAAAGTGACAGTTCATCTTATATGAGTGACTATGAAATCATACCTAAAGCCCCGCATGCGAAAGCAAAACATAGTGACTGAGTGTGGGTTAGTAATAATGATAACGAACCAATTATTCATCACTTTACAGGCTCTTCAGAGGTGTCAGGAGAACTTGGAGATAAATATTTAGATAGCTCTGTATCAGAATTGAAATATTTAGATGGCTCTGTATCGGAATTGTCTGTGTTTTTGGAGTGTATGGACCTGTTGTTTTCCCACATTGTGTAGGAAACAAATATTTACGCTATGGAACAATTATCGAGCCCATATAGAGAAAAAGGAATTGACAATGACAAGTGGTTTGTCACTAACGAGGATGAAATTAAGGCCTGCATTGCCCTCTGCATTCTGTTATCCCAGGTTTGTAAGCCTCACATCCAATCATATTGGGGCAGAGATAAATGTATTGAGACCCCAAAAAGTGTGAAGTGGCCCTACATACACCTGAATGTTTTGAGATTTACTACACAAAATTTTTGTTCTGACGTCATTGTTGGTGAGTACAATTATTTTGAATGCTTCATTGAAAACTGCGGTCAACGATACTGCAAGGATAATCTCTGGATGCCTTAAACCAATGCCAGTGCATTACTGTACCCAATTGTTGGAATAGCCCCACCCAACATCCGGAGGGCCACTGCTGCAGACGCTGAGAGAAGAAAGCAGGAGAATAACTATCAACATCTATTCCATCGTCACTAAGCTAAAAGGTCTCGCCTCAGATCCCGCAAGAGCTTCCTTGTTAGGACTCTGCTGCTGGTGGGAACACCAGAGACAACTCGTCTTAACAGATGGAGGACCTCACTGCCCACAGACATGTCACCAAAGGAAGAACTAACTCCTGGCGCTGACCTACCTTACCTTGTATGGAGGTCCCTCGACCGCTTAACACAATGTGGACCGGTCCCGAGTTATCTCGTGTTAGCAGCAGACTGAAGTTTAGTGCTATCTTTTGAGATATACCAGAACTATTTCGAGGTCAAGGGTGATAGAACTCTGTTATGTATGGCTCTATACAATCGATAGTCGCATTTCTTTTCTATTATTCTTCATATCATAGATTTTCTTTGCATTTCTTGACAACATGTTTACAAAGTTCGAAGGGCCATGCAAGATGGCAGCGCCCAGGGATCGCACGTATTTAGATAAGGATCAAATTATTCGCGAATTATGTGATGATACAGACTCCGAATATCCAAGTGATGCTGAATATTTAGAGTTCGATGATGAAATATCTTCTAAAGGAAATGTTTCGAGTGATGATGAGGATATAGCCTTATCTTCAAGGTGTGGAACTCATGTGGCGCAGAACGAGTCTGATAATTGTGTTACGGGTATAAATATTCTAAATATTGTAAATAATGTAGTGTTTTCTGATAGCTGGGTTATGGACAACAGTGAACCTAGGCTAGAGGATTTTGAAGGTGCTCCTGTTATAAAGGTATGGCCTAATGAATCTGGAAACATAGGACACGTAGCAGGACTTATGTTTGGTGAGGAATTTTTTCAGCATGTAGCTGAGCAGACAAACTTATACTATGAGCAGAATTCACATTCTTATAACGTACCCCCTAAAACACTAAAGTGGAATAATGTCACTAGCAGGGAAATTTAAAAAATATTGCTCTGTGTATATTGATAGGACAGGTGAAGAAATCATGTCTGAAAGATTACTGCCCAACCGATCCCCTAATAGAAAACCCCGTATTTCCGAAAACTTCGAGCCGAAATTGATTTCAGCAAATACTTACCTACCTGCATTTCAACAAATATTCAGGAAGGCCACCATAAAAAACACAGTAGTCCTTCAAAAGCTAGTGAAGTTCTAACAGTTGAAAATTAAATTGTGAGGTATGTGCACAAAAATGCAAGGGCGGAATTGCCTAATTCGTTGACTTTCAAAGTCCGCGATTAAGGCCTATACATCGCTAGCCGCTGAAGTTGGCCGAATCCGGCAAGCTAGACATGCTTCTAGTGGCAGCCAGTTATATCTGATGCTGAGTGAAAGTAACAGTTTTATATTAAGCAAGAATATTTTTCTGTTGGATCGTCGTATTGTAGAGAAGCGTGGAATGTATATTGCCAGCAATTTTTCAATGAGTTCACTTCGATATTATGATGCCAATTTTCAGTTAATGGTTATTAAACCCGCTGAAATAAAGGATAATTGTACAGCTGTAAAGAACTACGGCATAATTAAAGACAATGTTCGGCATCTAAAAGTAGTCTAAAAATGTGTACTGTATAAGAAAGATATTCATATGATTTACAAAGCACTTTTTAAGCCTGATTAAAATTTTTTGAAGGAAAAAGTGGGGGTCGTCTTGGATTCGGAGAAATACAGTAATATCATTTTTTTCAGTATGAAATTAAACATACACTTTCACGTAGTTTCGGATTTCGAAAAACAACAAACAAGTAAGCCATAGTGTGGATATTATCCGCAAGAACGCAAGTTTTGAGCAAACTTATTGCCATTTCATAGTGATTTTAATGTGTATGGGGGTTTTCCCGACTTTTACAAAAAATGGATATAACGACAATCCGCTATAGCGAGTAAATTTTTCGCCATTACGAATTCTCGCTATAACGGACTTCTACTGTATTTGGTAATAATTAAGTTATTGAAGGATAAATTTCAAATAAAATGTGACTGTATGATTTAAAAAAAGTACATGTCACATTTCAGGTACCTACCTACCATGCTGGGCTAATACAAAAATGGAATCCAAATGTAGAAATCAAAACCAGAATTGGCATTGCAAGAAGTGTATTTCTGAAATTAAAACGTCTTGTTTTCAGCCATAACCTCCAATTTGAAACTTGTTGGTATGTTGTGTAGTGTTGTGTGTTGTCTGTGCTATACGGATTTGAAGGATGGACACTTCATCAATGCACTGACTGCAGGCTCTGGAAATGTACATGTATCACAGGAAGTTAAAGATCTCATGGGTGGAGCACACGAGGTGATACCCCATCATGCCAAAAAAACAGTGTGAAGTTTTAGCCTTCCAAAACCCAAGAAAACGACCTATTTTGATTACATCTTCCAAAATGACAGCAACAACTGATCCTGGAAGGCAAGGTAGAAGAGAAATGTGGATGTGGGCAGAGAACATGATCTAGGCGCAGAAACTCTTGACAGTTGTTCAACGTTCACAGTACAGCAACTGGTGATATCCCCAACTCCCAGGCACTGCAGCCCTGGTAGGCCTTGGCGTACTAAGCAACCACTGCTCGGTCCAAAGACCTGCAGATTACAAGGTGACGCATGGTCAGTGTGATGAATCATCTCAGCCATTATTTTCGGTTTTCTAGACCAGGATTGCTATCTCACCGTCAGATTGCTCCTCAGTTGTAATCACATAGACCTCGAACCAGATCTCAGGTCCAGGTAAAAATCCCTGACCTGGCCAGGTATTAAACCCGGGGTCTGCAAGTGAGACACAGACACGCTACTCCTAGACCGTGGGGTCAGCAACTCTGATATGGGAAGTGCAAAATAGGAGTAATTTCTTAAGAATGGTCACCAAACTTCTGTGAGGGGGTGGCACCAGAGGTAGAAGAATAGTAAAAACTGTATTTATCAAATGGCTTTTAGAGCCAGGAATGTCCAAGGACATGTTCGGATCACCTGGTGCTGTAACCTGTGCATCTGGGTATGAGATGATGATGATAGTGAGATAGGGAGAGGATGAAACCTAATGTCGGCACATAGGCCAGTCCTGTCAAATAACACTAAGGGATCTGTTCAGTACTTAACATGCTCATCTGATGGATACCATCAACAGTATCCAATGCAATCACTCTATTTGAACATTGCAGAGTGGTTTGAAATTGAAACCAAGCTTTGGCACACAAACTAGTGATTAGAAAATTTATACCACCACCTCTCCTTCCCTACCAGCCAACATTCTGATAGTGAAAATTATTTCCACCATTGGGACTCTTGCCGGCTAACCATGCTGTCAGACCATATAGAGTTGACATTAACAACCATGGCCACCAGGCAGGCTAAAAAGAACTGAGCTTATCTGGCAGTTGATAAGAAAGTTTCAAATTCAGTTTTGTGCTTCTTTTCAAGTACACCTACCTGTGTTCTCAGATGCTCCCCACGTGACATATTTATTGTATAGCATAAATTTTCATACAGTTGCCTGCCTATCGCATAAATGCCAATATGAACAAAAATATTGTTATTGTCATTGTATACTATGAGAATAGTTTATTATAGAGTAAGCTCGTTACCCTGTCCCATTTTGGTTAAACACTCTCTAGAATATATATATATATTCCACTCATAATTTACTACACTAAGCTTCTGAAGTTTGTATAAATGTTGATTTTCAATGCATTTCTTGGCTTCAGGTGTCAGCTGTACAGGTCTCCCCAAACCGCCTGTTGGTTGAAGTATTAGCTACATCTATAACAGGCCAGAAAAGGCATAGCCTAGATCTAAAGACTGACTTGCAGGTGAAAGGTGTTGCAGTAAGTGCTAAACATGTTGCTGCATGGAGCAATAAGACTTTAGTTGTATATCAGTTAAGCACTGAAGGTATTGGAGATGATGTTAAGACTACTTCAAAGGTTGTGGGTAAGTCCTATTCTGTTCTATGCTTTTTCTTTCTGATAATTTACATTTATTTTCTTGAGACCCCTCTGCACATGCAGTTTCATACTTCAATGTTTACAAAAACAAAGGATCCTCACAAAATCTATCATTTCTTGAAAATTGTGGGTTGATGATAGATTATCAGCCTCTTTATCCCACAATTGTTGGTCCAGATCCATCTTATAAGTTGTGGAATTTTTTGAAGGATGGTATAAAGTCCATTCGTCACTCAATGTCATATGATGTTGGCATGTAAAAGATTTCTGGTGATATATAGTGTTTACCTAACTAACTTGTTTAAAACTTTGTTATTGATTGCCCAGTAGAATTCCAGGTTCTCTTTCATCTGGTAGAGTAAAACTGGACATTGAATCTGGCTCACAAGCTACCTAAACAGTGTTAAATCAGAAATATGAATATCTTTAAAACTGCCATTAACAGTCATAGTTACTATGATATATTAATTTCTAAAGATGTACAGAATCACCAGCCATTCTCTACAAGCTGAAAATAAAATCTACTGTGCTTGGTCAATGCTTTGGTTAAAATAAGAAAATTCCCTCCTCTATTACATCCTAGGGTGTATAAATTTATATTTACATTTAGCAAAGTATATACAGTAGAAGTTTGCTATAGCGAGTACGACATATAACAAGAACCCTGTTTAACGACAATTTTTGTCTGTCCCTTCAAAATTCCTATATTAAACTGTGTATTACCCTTTGGTTACAGCGAGAGCCTAACCACTGACGCATCCATTATTACGAGCGATTTTTTCCATTACTGATATTTATGCGCCCCAGCGATTATGTTGCATGCAATCGATCACCTTCAGTATCGTTTCCTCACTAGCGAGTTCTCTCGTTGACATTCAAACGCAATGCCAGAGTCGATTAGTAATACCTGTCAGCTTCTGTTCCGTAAAGAAAATTCAAAATGAAAGAGACCTTTTTTGCACTATAAATGCATAAACAACATGTCCGATAACAGTTGATGACTCGTTAAAAATAAAGGCTGAGTAAATGATCGCTTAATTTTAATGCTAAATACTGCAGTTATGTAAGGATGGAATACACCTCAAGATATGGCAGCGTGCATCATTGATTTCAGAGGTTAGTTTATATTTTTCTCGCATCTGTTAAATTTCAAAAAGGCTATTATCATGTAAATTTATAGCGAGTAGGGTATTTCTCTACTGACGCTAGAAATATGTATTCACAATAGATATAGTACGGTTAAGTTAGGTTAGGTGACGCTGTTTGAATAAGAATACTGAAATATTTGCCACAAAATGCAATCGATCATCTTCGGTACGGTAGTTTTCTCGCTATTTACATTTGTGAGCTCTCTCATCGACATTCGAAGGCGATGTTGGAGTCGATTAGTAATACCCATCGACTGCTGTTCTCTAAAGAAAATTTGAAATGAAAGAGGATAACACGTTTTCGTAATAAATGCGTAAATCGCTTGTTAACTCATTAAAAATAAAGGCTGAAGTAAATGATCTCTTAATTTTAAATGTTATATAATGAAATTAAGTAAGAATGTGGTACACCTCAAGATATGACAGAGTACACGACTGATTTCAGAGGATAGTTTATATTTTCTCGCGTCTAGTTAAATTTCAGAAAGGCTATTCCCATGTAAATTTTAGCAAGGAGGCTATCATTCCTCTACATGCGTTTGAAATATGTTTTCATGATACATATACGGGAAGGTTAGGTGACACCGTTTGAAGAAGAAAACTGAAATGTTTGCCACAGAAGCCTCGGGAGTGCTACCATATTTCTCCGAATCCAAGACGACAATTTTTTATTTTTATTTTACTTTCTTAACTGGGCTTGCTGCCTCTCATATCAGACAGTTCTTGAACTGAGCTAAGAACAGTGGCCAGAATGCTCAATGCTCCGAGACATCATACTGCCAAGCAGCCACTTTCGCTGCTCAGCAGTCTTTGTGCACTGAGAGCAGCGAGAAGAGTTAGGGCTGATGAGCTTCAATTGAACAGTGTGCCTATTCACTTAAGAGAATGTGCTTGAATGTTCTGAGATAGTGTGACGGTAGTATAAATTACTGTACATAAGCGAGTAATCTCCGCCATTGAATAATCACTCCACCCTAATTTTAGGAAAAGAAATATTGGATTTTTAAAATTTGTTTAGCTTTTAAAAATATTAATATTGAAAACCTTAAAAGCTACAGTACAGTAAATTATAATATTATGAAGCAACTCGTCATATAATAATCTTCGTTAGTACAGTTCAGCGGCATTTCAAAATATACTGGCATCTGGTCTTCAATACCAATTTTTGAGAGTAACACAAATTTCTGTGGTGCAAACTGCTTAGAATCTCTGGAAATTCACAATCCTTTCTTCATAATTGGCTGGGTGAAGTTGTCCAATCCTATTTTTCCTACAAAAACTGAAGTTATTTAGCTCCAAAACGTGCACGAGCCATCCACAGCTAGCTTTATAACCTATCATTTTTTATTCTCATGTTATTTCACTCGTGACCGCAGATTCGTACTGTCTCCTTTCAGTCACATATTCGCGTATCCTATTTTTAGTTTCTGGAAACTTTGTTTGTCCCCAAAATGCTCAGTGGTTACCATTTGTGTGTTCAAGATGACCTTTATTTTTCCTTCAGTCACACTCTGCAGCTCTCTTCCACATTGTACCTTCTTTCTGCAGTGCAATTACCAATTTGCTCTGCCTCTTTAATAATGTGGAACTTTTCTTTATCTGTGAACGACGTATAATGGGAACTCACACTAACCATCCTAAACATGTGCTACGACTTACAGTGACACCAAGCAAATGACGCGATATGTACGTGGTATGTTTCTTGGTTGTGAAGGAAACATAGTAGCCAACAAATTACATGGAAAAATATGAACTTCTAGATTTTTATATATCAAGAGCACTATACCAACCTCTACACAAATAATGGCTGCACATCAATGTCTGATAGGTGTGGTATATACATATACATTAATGTTTCCTTGTGAGAAAATGCAAAAGAGGGAGATAGTTAGTCCACAAAGTTAAAGTAGCCTAGCCAATTATTTATTCTGTCAATGTAAATTAAATATCAAACTCTTACAGGCACATTCTCCTGTGAGGTGGAATCAGCTGTCATGTTTGAGCAAAGTTTGATTGTGCTCAGTGAAGAGACTATTCAGCTGCGCACATTCCAAGGCACTGTCAAACAGACTCTAATTTTAACAGACACTGAGGGACAACCTTTGAGTCTGGAACTATGTGGAAGTTTCTTAACTGTCACCACTACTGCTGGAGTTGTGAAACTTTGGGATCTGTCTCGCAGGTAAGAAAAAATTGTTTTTACTCTCATACTCTCCACGGTATTCCCTGCCTGTCATAAGAGGTGGCTAAAAGAGGCCCCAAGGTTTCTTAACTCAGGAGCATGGGTTGGCGACCATGGGACTCTTAGCTGAATCCTAGCATTGCTTTCTAATGCTTATGCCAGGCTCCTCACTTTCATCTATCCTATTCGACCTCCCTTGGTTAGATCTTGTTCTTTTCCAACCCCAACGATAGGTTTTCGTGACTTAGGGAGTCTCATTTTCATGCCCTATGTGCCCTTGTCTTTCTTTTACCAACACACCTTCATTTTTCGAAGTGTCGGACCTCTTCCATATTCCTTCTGATTATTGTAATGAGAGGATTGTTGCCCAGTTGTACTTCCTCTCGGAACAATAATCACTAGGGCCCGGATGTTTGTGACGTCATATTTTTTCCTTCATATTCTTTCAATGTAAAGTACAAATTAAGCATGATTTTATCTATGGTGACTAAAGTATGCAATTTTCACGGAAACTGTCTCACTCCTCATTTTCGTAGTATGCCTCTTCAGTGACACCTAGACTATCTATGACAGCTGTTGGTGGAGCTGTGGAGGATCAAACCTAAAGTTGTATTTATTGTCACATTTTAATATGTTTTGAGGTCATAAATGCTTGCATATTACTAACATTTTTAGGTCATAATCATCTGGACCCTAATAATCACTATAACCACCACCACCACTCTTCTTATACTCCCCTTCCAAGAGCTAATTTTCAGTTAGGAAAGTCCAGACAGAAATAAATCTGAGGATGGATCAATAATAAACAAAATGTTCCATTATGCAGTTCACTGTGGTCGTTTATAGGTTATATTCAAAATTAAAATATACAACAACAACAATAATAATAATAATAATAATAATAATAATATTAAAAAAGAGAGAGAGGAAATCAGTAGAACTAGATATTACTTAGGAGAGGTCACTTATCTACCTTCATGGATTGCTAGGAGTATTGCCCTGATGTTCCCATCCCCCTGTGGGTGGGGGATGTAGAATAACACCCACGGTATCCCCTGCCTCTTGTAAGAGGAAACTAAAATGGTCCTCAGGGGCACTTAACTTGGGAGCTTGGGTTGGCAACCACAGGGCCCTTAGCTGAGTCCTGTCGTTACTTCCACTTACTTGTGCCAAGCTCCTCACTTTCATCTGCACTATCCGACCTCTCTTGGTCAACTCTTGTTCTTTTCTACCTAGTTGGTATTAGGTTATGAGGCCTAGGGAGTTTTTCATTTTCATGCCTTTCATGGCCCTTGTCTTTCTTTGGCCTATACCTTCATTTTTGGTAATGTCAGGCCCCTTCAGTTATTTCCCTCTGGTTAGAATGAAACAGTAATCACCACCACCATTACCTCACGCCCACAAGTTCCTAAATTATATGTTAAAATAGGATGCGAACCATGTGACCTTGCCGCGGTGGGGAGGCTTGCGTGTCCCAATGATGCAGATAGCCGAGCCGCAGGTGCAACCATATCGGATGGGTATCTGTTGAGAGACCAAACTAACGAATGGTTCATCGAAAGGGGGGTAGCAGCCTTTCGGTAGTTGCAAGGGCGGAAGTCTAGATGATTGACTGATACGGCCTTGTAATAATACTCAACATGGCTTAGCTGTGTTGATACTGCTACACGGCTGAAAGCAACGAGAAACTACAGCCGTAACTACCTCCCGAGGACATGCAGCTCTCTCTGTATGAAGGATGTACTGATGATGGCTTCCTCCCGGGTAAAATATTCCGGAGGTAAACTAGTCCCCCATTCGGATCTCCGGGTGGGGACTACACGAGAGGGGGTGATCATCAGGAAGATGAATACTGACATTCTGCGAGTCGGAGCATGGAATGTTAGAAGTTTGAATCGTTATGGTAGGTTAGAGAATCTGAAAAGGGAGATGGATAGGCTAAAGTTAGATGTAGTTGGTATAAGTGAAGTACGTTGACAGGAAGAACAGGATTTTTGGTCAGGCGACTACCGAATTATCAACACGAAATCAAACAGGGGAAATGCAGGAGTTGGTTTAATAATGAATAAGAAAATAGGGCAGCGGATAAGCTACTACAACCAGCATAGTGAAAGAATTATTGTCGTCAAGATAGACACCAAACCAATGCCCACCACAATAGTGCAGGTCTATATGCCTACTAGTTCAGCGGATGATGAAGAAATTGAAAGAATATATGAGGAGATAGAAGATCTAATACAATATGTCAAAGGTGACGAGAATCTAATTGTGATGGGAGACTGGAATGCAGTGGTAGGCCAAGGAAGAGAAGGTAGCACAGTAGGAGAATTTGGATTGGGACAAAGGAACGAAAGAGGAAGTCGGCTGGTTGAATTCTGCACTGATCATAATTTAGTCCTCGCCAATACTTGGTTCAAACACCACAAACGACGGCTGTATACGTGGACGAGACCTGGAGACACTGGAAGGTATCAAATAGACTTCATTATGATTAGGCAGAGATTCAGAAACCAGGTGTTGGATTGCAAAACTTTCCCAGGAGCAGACGTGGACTCTGACCACAACTTGTTGGTCATGAAATGCCATCTGAAGTTGAAGAAATTGAAGAAAGGAAAGAATGCAAAAAGATGGGATGTAGACAAGTTGAAAGAAAAGAGTGTGAGAGATTGTTTCAAGGAACATGTTGCACAAGGACTAAATGAAAAGGCCGAAGGAAACACAGTAGAGGAAGAGTGGAGAGTCATGAAAAATGAAGTCAGTAGGGCTGCTGAAGAAATGTTAGGAAGGAAGAAAAGATTAACTAAGAATCAGTGGATAACTCAGGAGATACTAGACCTGATTGATGAACGACGAAAATACAAGAATGCTAGAAATGAAGAGGGCAGAAAAGAATACAGGCGATTAAAGAATGAAGTGGATAGAAAGTGCAAGGTAGCTAAGGAAGAATGGCTGAAGGAGAAGTGCAAGGATGTCGAAGGCTGTATGGTCCTGGGAAAGGTAGATGCTGCGTACAGGAAAATCAAGGAAACCTGTGGAGAAAGGAAATCTAGGTGCATGAATATTAAGAGCTCAGATAGAAAGCCACTTCTAGGGAAAGAAGACAAAGCAGAAAGATGGCAGGAGCATAACCAACAGTTGTATCAAGGTAACGATGTAGATAATTTGGTTCTGGAACGAAGAGGCTGTTGATGCTGATGAAATGGGAGATTCAATTTTGAGGTCAGAGTTTGACAGAGCTGTGAGTGACCTCAATAGGAACAAGGCACCTGGAATTGATGATATTCCCTCTGAATTACTGACTGCCTTAGGAGAAACCAGCATAGTAAGGTTATTTCATTTAGTGTGCAAGATGTATGAGACAGGAGAAGTCCCATCCGATTTTCGGCAGAATGTTGTTATACCTATTCCCAAGAAAGCCGGTGCTGACAGGTGTGAAAACTACCGCACCATTAGTTTAGTATCTCATGCCTGCAAAATTTTAACACGTATTATTTACAGAAGAATGGAAAAACAAGTTGAAGCTGAGTTGGGGGAAGATCAATTTGGCTTCAGAAGAAATGTAGGAACACGTGAAGCAATCCTGACTTTACGTCTGATCTTAGAAGATCGAATCAAGAAGGACAAGCCCACGTACATGGCATTCGTGGATCTAGAAAGGGCATTTGATAATGTTGATTGGACCAAGCTATTTATGATTCTGAAGATGATAGGGACCAGATACCGAGAACGAAGAATTATCTACAACCTGTATAAAAATCAGTCTGCAGTGATAAGAATCGAGGGCTTTGAAAAAGAAGCAGCAATCCAGAAAGGAGTGAGGCAAGGCTGCAGTTTGTCCCCTCTCCTTTTCACTGTTTACATAGAACAGGCAGTAAAGGAAATCAAAGAGAAATTTGGAAAGGGAATCACAGTCCAAGGAGAGGAAATCAAAACCTTGAGATTTGCCGATGATATTGTTATTTTATCTGAGACTGCAGAAGATCTTGAGAAGTTGCTGAATGGTATGGATGAAGTCTTAGGTAAGGAGTACAAGATGAAAATAAATAAGTCCAAAACAAAAGTAATGGAGTGCAGTCGAACGAAGGCAGGTGATGTAGGAAATATTAGATTAGGAAACGAAGTCTTAAAGGAAGTAGATGAATATTGTTACTTGGGTAGTAAAATAACTAACGATGGCAGAAGTAAGGACATAAAATGCAGACTAGCACAAGCAAGGAAGAGCTTTCTTAAGAAAAGAAATTTGCTCACTTCAAACATTGATATCGGAATTAGAAAGATGTTTTTGAAGACTTTTGTGTGGAGCGTGGCATTGTATGGAAGTGAAACATGGACGATAACTAGCTCAGAAAGAAAGAGAATAGAAGCTTTTGAAATGTGGTGTTATAGAAGAATGCTGAAGGTGAGATGGATAGATCGAATCACGAATGAAGAGATACTGAATCGAATTGGTGAGAGGAGATCGATTTGGCTAAATTTGACGAGAAGAAGAGATAGAATGATAGGACACATCTTAAGACACCCAGGACTTGTTCAGTTGGTTTTTGAAGGAAGTGTAGGTGGCAAGAACGGTAGGGATAGACCAAGGTATGAATATGACAAACAGATTAGAGCAGATGTAGGATGCAATAGTTACGTAGAAATGAAAAGGTTAGCACAGAATAGGGTGGCATGGAGTTCTGCATCAAACCAGTCTATGGACTGATGACTCAAACACAGGAAAAATACTGTCTTTTTTGTGAATTTGTTAAAAAAATACAACCATAATAGTACATTTGATCATGATCGAGCAAAAATAGCAAAAACCATAATCATGGCTGTTTGCCCAGCTAAAATTCTGTGTTACGCTGTTAGATGACAGGAAAAGTATAACATCAGAATTGAGAAACTATTATTTACATTTATTTACAAGTTCACTCGTGTTTGAGTTTTCCACTCAACACAGTTTGTACTCTACTCACGAATGTAATGAAACACATAGCCTTTCCTGCTTTCCAATTTGGCCTTTCACAGAGCGCTTCACTACACAGCTCACTGCACCTCACTTAACCACCGATGCACTCCCGAATGACTTGGCACGTAACTCACTTGCATTCTCTCGTGATTGGCTGAAGACTGACACACTGTTGTGGGCTCTGCAGGCTCTCATAATTTCCATTTCCAGATCATTCTGGGTGCCTTCTCCATTGTTCATCAGCTTCCAGCTTCTTCTATGGAGCTTTCTTATCGTGAGCTTCAACAATTCTCTGGCAGTATTGTTTTACTTGCTGCTGGCCCCACATACATTACTGCCGTTGCAATAGCATTTTATTTAGCCCCTCTGTGCTTTGGCCTTCATTGTTACAATGTACTGTATCAGTGGATATATGCCAATTAAGTGGTTATTTAAATCTCGTACATCGTGGGTAGAAATTTTCTACAAGGGTCTTCTGTATCAGACGTGTGGATGGGGGCAGTAGAAATACTTTCACAGTATGCCCCATCTGTCGTAAAAGGCAACTGATAGGCAACCCAGGGCCGTTCATCTTGGGAGCATGGGTTAGCGACCATGGGTTCCCTAGTTGAATCTGGCATTGCTTCCACTTACATTTACCAGGCTTCTTGCTTTCATCTTTCCTATCTGACCTCCTATGGTCATCTCTTGATTCTTTTTCAACCTGAATATATTAGCGTTGCAAAGCCTAGGGAGCTTTTCATTTTCACACCCTTCATGGCCCTCCCTTTTCTTTTGCCAATACCTTCATTCTTCGAAGTGTCAGAGCTCATCCATTTTCCTTGTGATTAGTTATCAGGTTGCTCAATTGTACTTCCTTGTAAAACAATAAACACCATCACCACTCGTCTGTATCAGAAAGAAATTGAGGATTGGCTTCAAATGATTGAGTTGCAAAAGAACAGATATACATGCCTCTTATCTCTTTTTGGTAATATTTCATGCTTGTCAGTAGTGTAACTGTTCCACCTCATCAAAACACTAGGGGAGATGAAAGTTATTTATCTTGGGACACATGAATATTAAATAAACTATTTGTGGCTTGCCCGCAAATTGCCACGCAAATAGAAACAATCAACATTCCACGGTTCCCCATTTCTCTATGTAATGTTTGGGTGCCATGGTTACAGTTTTAAATAAAACTGTAAACCAAAATTTATATTTACTAGCATAGAGACTTACACTTAAATCACAGGGGTAGGATTTTAAATAACTAACCATTAAGTATCGCTTAAGAAAGAATATTAACGCAATATAAAATACAAATGAATTTATTATACAAAAAATGAGATGAATCGGAAAAGTTTCCTTAAAGCATGGAGGAATTTATAATTTACTGAATTTACTATTGCTTGCTTTATCTAATTGAAGCTCACCAATTGCAGCTTTCGTTGACCATCTGGTTTCCGTGGTTACTCGTTCTCTTCTCGATGTAGACTTTGCTCCATGGACATCCTTCCTTCCTTCTCTGATATGGTACAGGCTATCTGGACTAACATTCCCTACTTGCCTAGTCTTTAAATTAGACATTGGCCCTATACTTGTAATAACTGATCAGCATTGATCGTATGAGGAGAAAATTCAGAGATATGAATTTTTCCATATTAGTAGAAATCTCAATCCTACTGAGTTATACTATTTATATGGTACAGACTTGTACCAAAATTCCATGGATTTGAACTAAACATAGTTCTTCGTCCAGAAGATTAACTGAAAATAACACAAGCCGTACGCTTGTTTCTTCTCACGCAGATACGATAACATAACCGCACCTGAGTACTGTATTGAGGTGACAACACATTGTACAAAAATAACTATGTCGTGGAGCGACCACACACTGTTTCAAATATCAAATCATGTCGTTCAAAGTAGATGTTCACAGTAGAAGTAGTAGTGATGGAGTTTCCCTAAGTATCTCGCTGTAAGGTTGTAAGGTCGTAAGGTCCCGTTCTCGTGTTGAGAATCAGTATATATCCCGGCTCACCCCCACTCTTGGTAACAGTTCAATCTTAAAACTCATATACAACTAAGTATCTGATTCGATAGATCGAAGCATCAACTCCCCTTCTCTTCATCTCGACAAGTTCAGAAGGCGTGGCGATGATATAGCTGAGCAGCTTGCAAGCCTCGCGCACAGGTCGCTGTTTACTAGCCTTGGTCATAAAATAAACCCATGGCTAACGCAAAATCCCAAGCTTCAAGAATAACCCTCCGTATACACAAACATGAGATGAAATGAAAACAACTATGTCTCAACATATTGACCGTATTTACAACATAATGAATTCTTATCCTGCGTAATATAATAATTTAAATACTAAACAATGTTATTATATATACAATATGATTCCAAAAAGCCTTGATTACAAATGATTAACGTTGAATAAATATGTTATTACAAATAATTGCCGATGGCGGATAAACTTGATATCAAATGATATCGCGTAAAATGATATTATATTAAATTAGTAGGGCTGAGGAAGCCTGGACGGTTACAGTAGTAAAGATGACTTAAGTGGAAAGGAACACCTTTTGCAACCTTAAATTTACTAAAATTCAAATGTTCATAGCTTATAAACAACAATACTTAAACAAAATTGGGTATTAGGTGTATTAACTTTCATTTATTGCCATTCGTAAAATAATGCTTATATTTTCAGGAAGCTTAGTAATTACCTGTAAGAATTTTATCAAATTTGCTCATAAGTTCCTCATCTCATAAGTTCTTTTCAGTTGAATGGGGGTTTGCTCTACAAATATTCCAATTATTGAACATTTTCATAATTTTGTTGAAATGATATGTACTCTATAATCTCTTATTCCATCAGAAAATGTATTTATTTTTCTAAATCAGATCATTTGTAGAGATACAGGTGCATGGAAAGGAATACAATACTGTATTAAGATAAACAAAATGACAAGGCAGGGGAAGGGTAGCATACCTGCTTCTTATACAGAGGTCCCAGATGGTATTCTTGGCTAGGAAAGGATTTCTAAGGTCAATATAAGTAATTGAAAGAAACAAATGACAAATCAACTAATGTACAGAAAGAGACAAACGTGAAAGGGAACATGTAATAAGATAAATACAATGTCAGGTTACTGTGGAAAGAGAAAGTAACAAGAAAGAGGTGACAAACATGAAAACTCAGAAGGGCAGTGACAAACTCCATATCTTCTTATATGCTGTCCTGAATCAGATACGATTATTATTCTGTTGAAGCTACGCCTGTGGATCATTGTTAGAGTGTAGGCCTCCTGATCCCAAGATCATGGGTTCAAACCCAAAAGAGGTAGTCAGGTTTTTGAAGGGCAGAAAGAAGTTCATTCAACACTCCATCTCGTACGATGTCAGCATGTATAAGATCTCTGGTGACACATTTGATGTTTACCTGACAAAATTAATTAAAACTAAGCCATACATCATCCAAGATAGATCTTGTGTACTTTGTCATCTTGTAGAATAGAACGGCATGTCAAAATTGATCCGTTGGCAGCCTAGATGGCGTCACGTTAAAATGCCTGTATACAGGAGCTGAGGACATATTATTATTATTATTATTATTATTATTATTATTATTATTATTATTATTATTATTATTATTATTATTATTATTGTGGCCTCTGTGGCTCAGGCTGCAGCGCACCGGCCTCTCACATCTGGATACCGTGGTTCAAATCCCGGTCACTCCATGTGAGATTTGTGCTGGACAAAGCGGAGGCCTGACAGGTTTTTCTCTGAGTACTCCGGTCTTCCCTGTCATCTTTCATTCCAGCAACACTCTCCAATATCATTTCATTTCATCTGTCAGTCATTAATCATTGCCCCAGGGGAGTGCAACAGGCCTCAGCTGCTGGCACAATTCCTATCCTCGCCGCAAGATGGGGCTTCATTCATTCCATCCGTGACCCTGTCACTGTCTGGAAAACAGGTTGTAGGTTTTCATATTATTGTTATTATATTATTATTGTTGTTGTTGTTTTTGTTGGCTGGCTACAAAGCCCTGGGCATGTTCTTGGCAGAAAAGGTTAAAGAAAAAAGTTTAAGAAGAACATTTATTTAAGTATCCAGTTTCCTCCTGACTCCAGATTATTTTTCTGGCACTAAGATGGTTTGGGCACATAAAGCGAATGAGCGACGAAAGAATGCCAAAAAAGGTGACGGAAATGCAAATCCAAGAAAGGAGAGGCCGTGGACGACCACGATTGAGATGGAAGGATACCATCCAACACAGCATTATAGAAAGAAACCTGGACTGGGTCCCAGTGTTGGAGGAGGAGTGGTGGAAAGACCAAAGAAAGTGGAGAGGAACCACATTTGCCCCTACCCGGCTACAGCTGGATAAAGGGAAATGATGTTGATGATGATGATGATGATGATGGAAATGTTCTAACTTGGATTTGAAGAAGTCATCCAGGTTGTCTATTACAGCATTGAGATTACCAAGAGATTTACTGTTAAATTAATTCAACAAAGACTAAAACAGTTGGAAGTCTGAGGGTCAGTATCCAGTCAGTATGATGTAGGTCAACATGATGGCTAATTTCATGCAACTTTCTATGGATAACCGCAGAGATTCAAGGTCTCATGTTGTTCTGGTGAAACTGTTTGTTCACTGGTTGTAGCATCTTTTATTGGGTAGTTTGGTGTATGTTTTTTAACTGCCTGCAGTACACATTTGAATTGACTGTCTGTAGATTCTCTCTCTCTCTGAATAATGGCTCCGAAAATCCATATTGTGTGAGTACCATTCAAAGTAGTATAAATTTGTTTTTGTTTTATTCCAGGGAAGCAAAACCTCATGCACAGCCAAAAATTCTTGATGAAGAAATTTCAGATTTTGGGGAGATAATCATGGCCAAATGCAATAGCAATGGCTCTAAAGTATCCATATCCATAGCTAAGGTACTGAACTGATCATTATATTTGTATAATACACTTAGATATTAATTTGATTGCAGAACATTCACTTTATTTACCTTATTACCTTATTAATATTTGTACAGTAATTAAATAACTAAAAAATGGAAATGGGGTAGATCAATACACATATCAAAATACTGTATCAAATATCAGAAATAAAGAGACTACGAAGGAGGTGCAGATTGGAAAGAAATAGAGTTAGAAATGGTTGTGGAAGTAAGGAGAAATTGAAGGAACTTACTAGGAAATTGAATCTAGCAAATAAGGCAGCTAAGGATAACATGATGGCAAGCATAATTGGCAGTCATACAAATTTTAGTGATAAATGGAAGGGTATGTATAGGTATTTTAAGGCAGAAACAGGTTCCAAGAAGGACATTCCAGGAATAATTAATGAACAAAGGGAGTGTGTGTGTGTGTGAGGATCTTCAAAAGGCAGAAGTATTCAGTCAGCAGTATGTAAAGATTGTTGGTTACAAGGATAATGTCCAGATGGAGGAGGAGACTATTGCTAAAGAAGTATTCAAATTTACATATGATAACAATGACATTTACAATAAGAGACAAAAGTTGAAAAGTAGAAAAACAGCTGGAATTGATAAGATTTCTGGGGATATAGCCTACTAAAGACAATGGGTTTGGATATAGTACCATATCTGAGGTACTTACTTGATTGTTGTTTGCATCAAGGAGCTATACCAAATGAATGGCGAGTGGCTATAGTAGCCCCTGTGTATAAAGGAAAGGGTGATAGACATAAAGCTGAAAATTACAGGCCAGTAATTTTGACATGCGTTGCATGTAAGCTTTGGGAACGCATTTTTTCTGATTATATTAGACATGTTTGTGAAATTAATAACTGGTTCGATAGAAGGCAGTTCAGTTTTAGGAAAGGTTATTCCACTGAAGCTCAACTTGTAGGATTCCAGCAACATATAGCAGATATCTTGGATTCTGGAGGTCAAATGGACTGTATTGTGATTGACCTGTCTAAAGCATTTGATAGGGTGGATCATGGGAGACTACTGGCAAAAATGAGTGCAATTGGACTAGGCAAAAGAGTGACTGAATGGGTTACTATATTTCTAGAAAATAGATCTCAGAGAATTAGAGTAAGCGAAGCTTTATATGACCCTGTAATAATTAAGAGGGGAATTCCTCTGGGCAGTATTGGACCTTTATATTTTCTTATATACCGTATTTACGCGAATAATACCCGCACATTTTTTTTTTTTTAAATTGGGACACGAAATTGGAGTGCAGGTTTTATTTGCGTCAATGTTGGCATTATTTTTTCAAAATCAGCCTTCCTAAATTTAGGGTGCGGGATTATTCGGTGGCGGGTATTATTCGCGTAAATACGGTGGTGGGGATTTACGCGAATAATACCTGCACATTTTTAAAAAAAATTGAGGCACGAAATTGGGATGCGTTTTTTTTTTGCATCAAGTTGTTTTTTTTTTTTTTTTTTCAAAATAAGCCTACCGAATGTTAGGGAGCGGGTATTATTCACGTAAATACGGTATATAAATGATATGAGTAAAGAAGTGGAATCAGAGGTAAGGCTTTTTGCAGATGATGTTATTCTGTATAGAGTAATAAATAAGTTACAAGATTGTGAGCAACTGCAACGTGACCTCGATAATATTGTGAGATGGACAGCAGGCAATGGTATGTTGATAAACAAGGTTAAAAGTCAGGTTGTGAGTTTCACAAATAGGAAAAGTCCTCTCAGTTTTAATTACTGTGTTGATGGGGTGAAAGTTCCTTTTGGGGATCATTGTAAGTATCTAGGTGTTAATATAAGGAAAGACTAGAGATGGTTCCAGTGTATGGGACCCTCACCAGGATCACCTGATTCAAGAACTGGAAAAAAATCCAAAGAAAAGCAGCTCGATTTGTTCTGAGTGATTTCCGACAAAAGAGTAGCGTTACAAAAATGTTGCAAAGTTTGGGCTGGGAAGAATTGGGAAAAAGAAGACAAGCTGCTCGACTAAGTGGTATGTGATACAAATTCTTATAATCTTGTTAAATACCACCTATTCAATACAATAATAACGTAATAAAAACTTACATATTTATTAAGTTGTTAATATGGTACATGTTTCACTCCTTTTTTCATGATCATCATCAGCCAATTATCATTTACTTATGGCCAGTTTCTGAAATGACAGTTATCTGTAGATGGGTAGTTACCAGTGACTTAACATGGTGCTATGTTTAAAATGAGTTTCCGAAACAACAGTTATCGGCTTCTTCACAGTTATCTCCTCAAAGACTGGTAACTGCAGCTAGTGCTGTAGTTACCTCTACGTTAGAACTGATTCCAACAAATACCGCTATGAGGCGTCACTCCATACCTTTTGTACAAGGTCTTATATTACTTTCGTAAACATTAGAAAGTGATAATGAAATAGTTATAATATATTTACAGCCATTCATTGTAGTTTTAATGTGCTTGGGTGTGCTGGACTCAACAATATTTCGGTTAGTATGTTTACTTCCATGTTATCACTGGCTTTAGTCGCTGATTACACTTGTATGGTGTCATCTGTCCCAGCTGTTTAGGTTATAATCTCCTCGGAGCATGACGCCTCTACTGTAGATATATCTTCCAATACGGGAAATGAATCGTCAAATAAAATGGAACTCGAGTGGAACGGATTTTCATCAGGCTCTAATTGATCTTTCAGTGCAGCTATAATGTTAAGGTCTCTTTCGTCATGCTTTGAATCATGAGTCCCACCAACAGTTACCGTAGTGAACACAATCTGAAATTATGGAGGATTTACCATTAATATTTACATTTGTACCAAATAATAAATATCTTAGGTACCAGTATGCATTTAATATTAACCTGCTGAATAATAAATATAGATTTTTCATTGCTTTTTTAATGCTATTATATCCTTTAACTGGTGATGTGAGGTCTCATAGACTCCTAATAAACATAAAACATCTGGACTTCTTTAATTAAAAGTCTTGCAGGGAGCTGTAGTTTGTCATCTTCTTATCTGTTTCAACACGCTTCACACCCTGAGTCAGGGCTAGCTCGCTATGTTCGATTGAAGTTCTTAAGTGGACTTCACGTCATCAGTTATGAGAGTATTTTTGTCGATGCATGTTGTGTGGTCAGTGTAAAAAATATATATATAAAAAACTGCAACAGTTGCAGCGAGAACAGATGGATGTAGCACCATCAGTGCAGAACTTCAGTGTCGGAATGATAGGTTCCAAAGTGTGCGGCACGTTTTCATTTATGTGATTATTTTCGTTTACGCTTGTTCTGTTCTGGATCAATGAAAAGTGATCTGATTGACGACAACGTTCAAGGTGAAATTTAAGACGAAGTCTGCATACTGTCAATAAGAAAGAAGAGGAAGTAATATATACCTAATTTTTGCAACATTAGATCGTACGTATTTTCATATTATGAGAGATTATTACATGCTGAATCAGACTGATTGACATGACTGTGTACGTATTTGCCAACCATTTTTCATTGTAGAAAACTTCTGCTATTAAAAGTAACTAGATATTACCAAAATAACCCTAAAAACATTTGCGTAGAGACATCTATCGGAGGACGAGAGGTACTAAACATGACGATAACTGTACTGTTTATTACCAGGGCTTATAAATCTGGATTTAAGTTTCCGGAAACTCATTTAAGTTAACAACACATTTAAAGTTACAAGCGCTTTTAGGTAACTCTCAGGTAACTGTGGTGTACCAGAAACCAGCTATTAAGGTTATATAAGATCGTGAATCTATTCTATTGGATTAAATTATGCTTGTAAACCTGATTGACAAATCTTATAAAATTTTACAACTCGTATAACAATAAAATTATGTCTTTAAGTTAAAACATATGTTGGGAGAAAAAAAACAAGTTTGTAAATGTACTACTGTATAAACCTTCCATGAAATTTGGCAGTTATCACAATTGCCTCACAGTGTTCCAACATTTATAAACAGGAATGATTTTAAAAGAGGGCTCTCAGCAATAAATTATTTTACTGCTTGCATTAGATAACTTAAACCATACGCACTATAGTGCTGAAATTTAATTCAGATCGTATTAGCACAGACAGCTGGTTTGCTGTCAGTTGTCAGGAAACATTCTCTCCGGAGAGTTATCTAAAATAGCTTGGGATAAATTGTACTGTAGTGATTCATCTTGCATAATAAACAATAATGCTACCTTCACTTAACAGAAACTAGGAGCATTGAAATAAATCACTTTTAAATAAGTCTACCTCAATGGATTTTGCATAGGTACAGTTACGCTGAGTGGCCAAAAGTCACAGGAAGGGGTGTCCCATTAGAAAATGTGCCGTGAATGACCCCTGAGCGTTGCGGCTAGCTGCGGCGCATAGCGAAGCAGTCTGTCACAGACACCACTGTCATGAGGATGGCAACACGTCACGAATCAACTGACTTTGAACGTGAGATGATCATCGGCGCACAGCGTATGGGTCACAGCATTGCAGAGATTATACACGAATTCAGGTTTCCAAGGTCAACAGTGTCGAGAGTTGATCTTCAATATCACAGAGAGCATGTTACTACCCACGTAAACTGCCGCGCTGGAAGACCACAGCTGTTTAACGAATGGGCATCACGTCGCCTCCGCAGAACTGTATTTGGCGCTCGATGGGCTACTGTAAGTCATATCACCGCCCAGTTGAATGTTGGGATAGATAGATAGATAAGGAATGGGAGAGCCCTGCCTTTGTGTCCCTTAAACGGGTTTGCCTAGTCCATCCGTAGTGCTCCTATAAAGGATACCAGTGTTCGGATGTTGGCATTCCTGATGTCTTCCAGGTTCACAAAGTGTGAGCCAAGAAATCGATGTCTAGTGCTTGCAAGAGCCTCGCACTGACACAACACATGCGCTGAGGTCTCTTCCTCCCTACAGCATCTTTTACACATCGGACCTTGATTGGTTTTCATGATGTGTAGGTGTCTCTGTAAGGTATTGTGGCCTGTCAACAGTGCAAGGACCATTCGTATTCTCGTCCTATTCAAATTTATTAGGACCTTTTTATATCTTTGGCTGGGCCCTTCGATAAGTCCACGTGCCTGCCTTGTCATGGTTAACCTCTTCCAAATGTCTAAGCGAGACTGGTTTGTCCACTGGGATATTACCAGTTTTACACTTTGGAATGATACTCCTAGGAAGGGCTCTGGTCCTATGAAAGGACCTTTTGAGTCTTGTTTTGCTAGTTTGTCAGCTTCTGAATGTTGGGAGTCAGGAATCCATATCTACTAGGACTGTAAGGAGACAACTGCACCACATAGGCTTCACCAGTCGACGACCAACTCGTGTCCCGACACAGAATTCAATGATGTGCATGGACCCGCGAACATTGGCATTGGACCATGGAACAGTGGCAACGTGGGTATGATCCGATGAATCCCGGTTCCAGTTGTATCAAGCTGATAGGTGCATAAGAGTGTGACATATGCCCCATGAAGCTATGGATCCTGCGTGTCAACAAGGTTGTGTCCAAGTGGGTGGTGGCTCAGTTCTGATCTGGGCGGCGTTCTCATGGTCACAGTTATGCCCCATTGTCTGGCTTCAGGTGCATGATATGTAGACATTCTTTCAGACCATCTGCATCTCTTTCTGGCCCTGATGGAGTTAACATGTTTCAACAGGACAATGTGCCATGTCACCACTCTATGGTGGCACGCAAGTGGTTGGAGGAGCACTCCAGTGAAGTTACGACCATGGATTGGCCCTCCAGATCCCCCGATCTTAATCCATTCGAGCATTTATGGGCTGCTGTCGATACTCGTGAATGCTCAATGAACCACGCATCAACTACACAAGACCTGTTGTGGGTAGCAGTGCGAGATGCGGGGATCAAGATCCCTCCAGAATGATTCCAACACCTTGTAAAGTCTATGCCTTGCCGTATTGCTGCCGTTTTGAGGGCTTGCAGAGGAGCAACTCATTATTAACATCATATTCCGTGTCTTCCCATGATGTTTGGCCTCTCAGTGTAGTTTTTAATCATATGACAAAACCCCATTATCATTACACTCTAGAAGTGAGAAATACGGTTTAGTAAAAATGTTCAAAAGTTAAAATAAACCATAAGATGAATTATTTTACTAGAACTCACATGCCTGGCTGCCTAATAGAATAAATTGGGGAAGATGTTCCACCTAATCAACACCTCTATATTCAAATTTTATTGTAGACTAGTTTCAGTAAAAGATATTAGAAATTTAGAAGCATAAATTACTCTTTGAGAGAAACCTTAAAATAATATAAACATCATAAGTACACATGAAACACTTGATAAAAGTTCATTGTATCCATGTAGTGGACGAAAACCTAGTCTTAAGATTACAATTAAAACAATAGAGAAGACATAAGAGGTACAATATGTCCATGTTGTTGATGAAAACATAAAATTTAAAAGCACCAATTTAACAGAATTCAATGAATCCTGCTTGTAGATGGAACCCAGTTTAAAAGTGGCATTTAAAATTAACACATAACACTTTAAAAGTGCTGTAAATCTTTATTATATATAAGAACGTTAAGCTTAGATTGGTATTCTCTAATTGGAGCTAGAATTTACATACGTAGAAACATTGATGATAAAGGATCAAATTGGAGGTTTTCATCCACTGCATGGATATATTGGACATTTATCAGGTATTTCATGTGTGTTTGCTGATGTTCATATTATTTTAAGGTTTCTCTCAAAGTGCTAATTTATGCTTTTAATTTCTCGTATATTTTAAAGATGGTGCGATATGTACCAAAACTAGTCTAAAATAAATTTTTTATATATAGGAAGAGAGAGAGGGGGGAGGGGGGTGCTGATTAAGTGTAACATCTTCCCCAATTTATTCTAAGTATTGTCAATATCAGAGATAGCGGCCCCGGTATATGAAGCCAAGAATAACGACCGAGAGGATTCGTCGTGCTCACCACACGACACCTCGTAATCTGCAGGCCTTCGGGCTGAGCAGCGGTCGCTTGGTAGGCCAAGGCCCTCCAAGGGCTGTAGTGCCATGGGGTTTGGTTTGGTTTGGGTTGTCAATATCAGTACAGAAATTAAAATCATTAATTATGATGCCTGCCTAATTCTCCACTCTTTCAAATTTTCTTGAAGGTTCCAGCTGACATTTACTTGTCATTTCTTCCTTACAGCACATATTCACAGTGATACCTTTATCCACTTTGTATATCACTTTGGTGTTTTTCCTGATTGGAGATGTTCATTCTTTACCAACATCCATTGTTAATTCTCACTCAGCAAAGAATGAGGCGTATCCCAGGCAAATGTTTTCTATAAACAGAGTACTGCTGCTGAACATGCACGCAGCACCGTTCTGCTAACCTCTTCCCATATCTCCCTCTTGCAGCGTGGTTCAAGTTACGTGAAGCAGACAGTAGTATGATTCTTTTGTGGAATAAGTAGTGTAATGTTCACGCTGGATGTATGACTTTTTCATTCTTGTGTGAAATGAGAGTTTAATTTCTTGATCACCTAACACTTGTCTTTTCAAGATGTTTTACAGCTAATATGTCTGAATTTTCCTGCTTGTCATTTTAACTCTTATTTTAGTCTAACTTCATCCCAGATCCCAAACTGTTCGTATGGGACATTGATACCGACAGTATTCAATATTTCAACTTCGCAACAGGCAAGTTAGACATTCAAGAAACAGAAGAACTTTCCCCCTCGCCTGTGTCCAGTGCAGCTTCTGTGAGGTCGCGGGAACAGAGGATGGCCAACAGTACTGTGTGAGTTATGATTAATACAGTTTTTCAATATTTTCCTAGTGTTGAATTATTGAGAGATGCAAGCTGAACTATCTGACCTTCCTTCGTCAGCTCAGTATTGATTAGTTGGTTGAATGTTTATTTTTATTTAAGGGAATGTTATAGTTTCACACCTGTGATGACCATTCCATTTTTTAACCCATGCCGGGCAGTTAAATGTCTCCGATATCCATGGTATTTAAAGGGAATTGGTTGCTTGATGGTAGTTTATTAAAAAATGCAATAACATCATTTTTCATGATAATTTTTATATTGAAGTGAAACAAAAGCTCATTTTACAGCAAACTAAATAAGAGTTTACTTTACGTTAAATATCTAGTACTTATGTTACTAGAGAATTATTTTTCCTCCTTTGATGGTTGCAGCTGCTTAGAGAAGGTGTACACCTTAAATATAAGTTAACATTCAGTCAGCCAGTCAGTACTATTTAACACATTTTTTAAAAATTTATAACAAATATAAATATATGTAAATAATATTTAAGAGAAGCATAAACAAGTGAAGACACAATTGGTATCCTACAATCTACATACTTAAAATATGGATGTCAGATTAAAGTTGGAAGTTCCCCCTTCAGAGAATTCTTCTACACAACCGAAGGTTGCTACAGTGTTGTTGCACATCACCATTAAAACTGAACCAAACCCCATGGCACAACAGCCCAGAAGGATCGTGGCTACCAAGCAACCACTGCTCAGCCCGAAGGCCTGCAGATTACGAGGTGTCTTGTGCTCGGCACAACGAATCCTCTCAGATGTTATTCTCGGCTTTCTAGACCAGTAATGCTTTCTCACCGTCAGATAGCTCTTCAGTAAATGAAATGGCGTATGGCTTTTAGTGCCGGGAGTGTCCGAGGACTTGTTCGGCTCGCCAGGTGCAGGTCTTTTGATTTGACGCCCGCAGGCGATCTGCACGTCATGATGAGTATGAAATGATGATGAAGATGACACATACACAATGATGGTTAAAAACCCTGCCGGGAATCAAACCCGGGACCCCTGTGACCAAAGGCCAGCACGTTAACCATTTAGCCATGGAGCCGGACAGCTCTTAAGTTGTAATCACATAGGCTGAGTGGACCTTGAACCAGCCCTCAGGTCAAGGTAAAAAATCCCTGACCTGGTCAGAAATTGAACCCAGAGTCTCCAGGTAAGGGGCCGACATGCTACCCCTACACTGCAGGGTTGGCTGCATATCATCCTATTACCATATTAAAAATATATTTAGATATCTGCTTATGGAAATGGTTCAGGAAATTTGGTTTGGACATATCTAAAGGATGACAGAATCCCCAAGATGATCCTAAACTGGAAAGCTGAGAGCAACAGGAAATGGGGAAATCCTAGGGAAAAGTAGATGAATAGTGTACAGAGGAGCAGGAATAGAAGAGGTTTAAATGAGGAAGATGCATAGGATGAGAATTGTGGAGGAAGAACGTATATGGACATATGGGTTTAAGGAAAACTACTGTATTGTAGAAAATTTCTAAGTTAAAAAAGAAAATGTAATGTAGTATTGACTAGCTAATTGAATGTTAACTAATATTTAAGATTTATTAGTCAATACGGCTTAATATGATTTTTATGTACTTTTATGGTGTATACCCCTAATAATTCTTGGGTACATGATATTGGAGGGAATAGGATTGGACGTAAGGGTTACACGTTGGATAAAAACATTTCTAAATTCAAGGGTTCAGAAAGTCAAAGTAGGAAATAATGTATCACAGGAAGAGAAAGTTTGGAAGGGAATTGCACAGGGTAGTATAATCGGTCCGTTACTTTTCTTAATATACGTAAATGATTTAGGGAACAATATAATATCAAAAATAAGATTGTATGCAGATGACATAGTTGTTTATAGGGAAATAAATAATATTGAGGATTGTTCAGAATTACAAAGGGACCTTGAGAGTATCCAGCAATGGGTTGAAGAGAATAATATGAAGGTTAATGGAGGCAAATCAACTGTTACAACATTTACAAACAGGAGTTTTAAAACTGAATTTGAGTATACTGTGGATGAGGTAGTTGTCCCAAAAGATGGCAAGTGCAAATACTTAGGTGTGAGATTTGAAAGTAATTTGCACTGGAAGGGTCGTGTGGATGACATTGTCGGGAAAGCATACAGATCGTTACATGTTATAATGAGGCTACTTAAAGGATGCAACAAAGAATTAAAAGAGAAAAGTTACTTAAGTATGGTTCGTCCATTATTGGAATATGCAAACAGTGTTTGGGATCCTCACCAAGAATACCTAATAAAAGAAATAGATAGTGTGCAGAGGAAAGCAGCAAGATTTGTAACAGGGGATTTCAGGAGAAAGAGTAGTGTATCAGAAATGTTAAAGGAACTTGGGTGGGAAACTTTAAGTAAGAGAAGGGAGAAAACTAGACTTATAGGATTATATAGAGCCTATACAGGTGAAGAAGCATGGGGAGATATCCATGAGAGGCTTCAGCTGGAAAATAATTATATCGGCAGGACTGACCACAAATATAAAATTAGAAGGAATTTTAGCAAAAGCGATTGGGGTAAATTTTCATTCATTGGGAAGGGTGTGAAGGAGTGGAACACTTTACCAGGGGTAGTGTTTGATCCTTTTCCAAAATCTGTACAGATATTCAAGAAGAGAATAAACAGCAACAGAGAAAATAAATGAAATTTTAGACGGCATTCGACCAGTGCAGGTCAATGTAAATAAAAAATGTGTGTGAATAAATTAATTCCATCCCCTGGTCTAAGGAGTTTGGACAGCCAAAGTAGGGGACTGCCTGTAGGGGTGAAGCACAGTGGGGACTTCGAGGGCTCTGGGATCGCTACGGTAGCTGTGGAGGCCCTTCAGGAACTCTGAAAAGTGGTGGCAAAAGGGGCTCTGGTTAAGACGCAGCAGGTCGTTATGCTACTTAGGTTCCAGAATGTGTAAAAAAAAAAAAAGGTCAATGTAAATTTTAATCTTATACAAGTTGTATAGTATCATTTGAAGTAATTCCACATACTGTATATCAGTTGACTATATTTGTAAGTAGTACAGGAGATATTATACGTAGAATTTTGTAAACAATATAAATTTATTAAGGATGAGCTGTGTGTTTAATAGAAAAAATTGCTAGCATAAATTGTGTAATATTGTATTTTGGGAAAATTTTCTTCTCTTGTTAATTTAATATCTAGTGCTTGACAATAATGTATTTTAGTGTACCATTTGCCACCAAGGTAGACACCTCATTTGCAGATAAAGAGATTTTGATTTGATTTGATTTGATTTGATTTTGTGTTGAAGACTGAGCAAGAGGCTGCACATTTGGGTAACGTAACTATAAGCGTGCATTGGGGAGATAGTGGGTTCAAACCCCACTGTTACCAGTTGTTCTAAGCATGTTAGGTTGTGTCCCCCAACCAATACCAGAGTATTCACGCACGATATTGTATCTTGCTGATACTAATCACCACAGAAACATACAATAGCAATACATCCCTCCATATAGGACAGACATTTGTAAAACCAGGCCAGGTCCACATGTGCAACACAGTTTGCACCTGCAACCCCACCTGTATTTCTTAATCTTGCGCTAATTTCAATAGACTGGAAATCATAAAGGTTATATGTTAACTAAGACGAAACTAAAGAGAATATGGTTTCCACTTTAACATCTCATCCCGTGGTTAGCTTCTTGTACAGGTTATATGTAACTTCTTTCACCATACTTGAATCCAGTCACCTTGAGAATTTCAATAAGCTTGGTCCAGTCATTGTTACCAAAAGTTTTTTTTTTTTTTAAAGTGGCTTTACGTCACACCGACACAGATAGGTCTTATGTTTTCCAAATCTAAGAATGGCATTGATATGACTTGATCTTCTTTATTCAGTCTTCTGTGATGAACCATAGATTCAGTCTTGCCTGTATTTCTACATTTCTTCAGAAATGAAACTGATCTTATTTCATTCATCTGCTTGTATTTCTTTCTTATCAAAGTGTTTTTCTGTGCTTGAGATTCGAAATTAATGAAATGAAGGGGTGGAGAGGAGCATAGGTATTGATACATTTGTTTGAAAATCAGATGACATTTCTCTTGTCTCATATATTTTACATGGTAACTTAAATAGCTTTCCCATGGCTGCTTCTCCACCGTAAGTAGCTACTCTTAGAGCATATAATTGAGTCCAGCTGCTTTGTTCATACTTACATTCCTCAATGCCGTATCAAATTTTGACTCAAAATTGGGTCACATATTTCATCAGTATATCGGCAGCCTTTCTTTTTCATACACATTATCATGGAGTTCTTTTACTTGACACAATTGCTTTATGTATTCCTGTCATCTTTCTGACTTTTCTTGTCTTTTTTCCTTAAAAAAGTGTTGTTTTTTCAAGTCCCTATACTATGGATCAACCTTTCCCCAAACAGTTGTTGTTGTTTTTTTTTAACAATTTGCTTTACATTACAGGTTATTCTAAATAAATAAGATTCTAAATAAATCTCTTTCTAAATTATGATTCTAAATGAAATTTTAACCTTTTCTACAACTTCAAATTGAGTAGCCTTTACTTAGATTCCACTCTTATTTTAGTACTGTAACCCAAGACCTCAACTTTAGCCATAGACTTTCTTATTATTTATGTAAATATGGACTAGTTGACTGCTTTTATAAAATGTTTTAAATTGTCGGTGTAAAATCGCACGAACATTATTCGTTTTTCTCGCAAACATTTTAAAACAAATTTTAATTGTGAAAATTGTCATTTAAGAACTCACAACAATTTCACATATTTTTATAATACTCGGCCGGCCCCGTGGTTTTGGGGTAGCGTGCCCGCCTCTTACCCGGAGGCCCCGGGTTCGATTCCTGGCCAGGTCAGGGATTTTTACCTGGACCTGAGGGCTGGTTCGAAGTCCACTCAGCCTACGTGATTAGAATTGAGGAGCTATCTGACGGTGAGATGGCAGCCCTGGTCTCGAAAGCCAAGAATAACGGCGGATAGGATTCGTCGTGCTAACCACACGACACCTCGTAATATGCAGGCCTTCGGGCTGAGCAGCGGTCGCTTGGTAGGCGAAGACCCTTCAAGGGCTGTAGTGCCATTAGGTTTCGTTTGGTATAATACTCACATTTCTCTATGTAACATTTTGACTAAAGCAATCAGGATCCTGATCTTTATCTTTTAAGCATGAGAGCACGGCTGATGATGCCCATATAATGGGCAAAACATGTCCCATCAAATTAGTATAACAAGATGTAAATCTTAATTATAAGAACCCAACCGTATTGAATAGGTTGATCCTAATAAACTTTTGTAACATTGTAAAACTAAAATTTACTTATGTCACACCGACACAGATAGGTTTTATGGCGACAATATCCCAAAGGGTTTAGACTTCCCTATATACAGTAACAAGTATTCAAAAAATTATGCTATCTTTAACATCTATACACCTCTATTTTAGCCCCTCTTACCCTTCCTTGACCTCAGTCCCATTCTTTAGTTACCTATACTCTTTTATTCTCTCTCTCTCTCTCTCTCTCTCTCTTTTACAGACAGTATTATACTTCTGTTTATCATTTACATCGAATGTATCCTGAGTTAGTCATTGACTTCTACTAGATTACATCTCATCGGTGTCATAAGACCTATCTGTGTCGGTGGGATGAAAAGCCACTAGCAGAAGAAAAATTACATCTCTGTGCATCTGCAGCTCTGTTGTAATTAATTAAAAGTAGCAAACAAGTTACAAATAAAGTCATATATACTATGGCTGTAAATAAAGTCGTGGCAACGTAGTCCTGACAGAATTGATTATTTTCACCATATTGGTCTGTATTGACTTATATTCAAATCTCTATAGAATACTTTACATATTTTATTATACTTAATTACCGTACATGTTTCGAGAGCCAACTACTCTCTTCTTCAGTGGTGCTAAAACATCAATTAATCTTTGGACTTGGTTCATTGGTACAAATAGAACAATTTATAAACCTTGAAATTGTTAAAATATTTCTCTGTGTTTCACCTGTCACTTACTTATTATGTTACTTGTTACAGACTCTAAACTAGAAATTTTCAAATAATAAATAATGAAATCTATTAAATTAATCACTATAAGCTAATTTCACATCCTTATTTACACCTAAAAAGAATAAGATGTTTCTTCATGTCTAAATTTACATGTACTTTGCCATTTAGTAAAACACTTTAAAATAAAATAGTTTCCAATTCGTAAAACTAAATAAATAACACCTATTAAGTTAGTCACTATGTTAAAATATTTTCAGCTCTCGTCTCGAATTTTTTTCTTCTTCTTTCCTTAAGTCTGCTATAATTCTGAGACCTCACATGAATCTGAATGTCCTCTTAGTCCCGTCCGACCATGCTAGCCATTTTAACCGTCCAATTCTTCAGTTTCATCTAAATTTATCCACAAATTGAAGTGATGTAACACTGGAGCAATAACATGTTTGTTTATTCAGACTAGTACAATAATATTTCATTCGTGGTTAAATTTGGCAACCAGTTGAACTGAAGAATTTGTCGGTAAAATGGATAGCATGGTCATACCAATATAAATGGTCCATTATTGGACATTATAAATTTTCCAACTAACTCATTCTTGGTTGCCAGCGTTTCGCCCTCGTGTGCTAGGGTTGGCTCATCAGTTGGTACCTAGCACACCTACCAATACGCTGGCTAGTGCATACCGTGGAGGCCACTGCGTAGGCTAACTGCAGCCACCGGCAGTGCCAATGCACTAAGAGACTTTGTCTCATCACTAAAAATTGATGCCTGCTTGGCCATCAGATGATATAGGGAATCAACATCTATATCATCTGATGGCCAAGCAGGCATCAATTTTTAGTGATGAGACAAAGTCTCTTAGTGCATTGGCACTGCCGGTGGCTGCAGTTAGCCTACGCAGTGGCCTCCACGGTATGCACTAGCCAGCGTATTGGTAGGTGTGCTAGGTACCAACTGATGAGCCCACCCTAGCACACGAGGGCGAAACGCTGGCAACCAAGAATGAGTTTGTTGGAAAATTTATAATGTCCAATAATGGACCATTTATATTGGTATTATAAATTTACTCATTCAGGACAAATATTTCAGATTCCCTATGGGAATCAACATCTATATCATAGCATGGTCATCACGTAACTGGCAGCATAGTAGCAGCTCGCTCCGTAAGGTCATTGACAAGAGCAATAACATGTTTGTTTATTCAGACTAGTACAATAATATTTCGTTTGTGGTTAAATTTGGCAACCAGTTGAACTAAAGAATTTGATGATAAAATGGGTAGCATGGTCATCACGTAACTGGCAGCATAGTAGCAGCTCGCCCCGTAAGGTCATTGACAAGAGCAATAACATGTTTGTTTATTCAGACTAGTACAATAATATTTCGTTCGTGGTTAAATTTGGCAACTAGTTGAACTGAAGAATTTGACGGTAAAATGGGTAGCATGGTCATCACGTAACCGGCAGCATAGTAGCAGCTCGCCCCGTAAGGTCATTGACAAGAGCAATAACATGTTTGTTTATTCAGACTAGTGCAATAATATTTCGTTTGTGGTTAAATTTGGCAACCAGTTGAACTGAAGAATTTGACAGTAAAATGGGTAGCATGGTCATCACGTAACCGGCAGCATAGTAGCAGCTCGTCCCATAGGGTCATTGACAGCAAGGAGGACATATTGTTTGGTTCAGATCAGTGTTACATCACTTTAATTTGTGGATAAATTTAGATTAAACTGAAGAATTGGACGGTTAAAATGGCTAGCATGATCGGACGGAACTAAGAGGACATCCCGATTCATGTGAGGTCTCAGAATTATAGCAGACTTAAGGAAAGAAGAAGAAAAAAATTTCAAGAAGAGAGCAGAAAATATTTTAACATAGTGACTAACTTAATAGGTGTTATTTATTTAGTTTTACAAATTGGAAACTATTTTATTTTAAAGTGTTTTACTAAATGGCAAAGTAAATGTATATTTAGACACGAAGAAACATTTTATTCTTTTTAGATGTAAATAAGGGCATAAAATTAGCTTATAGTGATTAATTTAATAGATTACTGTATTTATGACTTGAAAATTTCTAGTTTAGAGTCTGTAACAAGTAACATAATAAGTGAAAGGTGAAACACAGAGAAATATTTTAACAATTTCAAGGTTTATATATAATTGTTCTATTTGTACCAATGTACCAAGTCCAAAGATTAATTGATGTTTTGTCACCGCTGAAGAAGGGAGTAGTTGGCTCTCGAAACATGTACGGTAATTAAGTGTAATAAAATATGTAAAGTATTGACAAGGCGGAAGAGTGTTCTATAGAGATTTGTAGTCCTGACACTCGCAGGTTATCGGGCATGCGCAAATAGGATATGGGAGTGGTCAGGTGGCGCCGTTGTCGATATGTAGTGTATATTTGATGAGCATCTAGTTGGGAATGTTGCTGTATGGCGTTGAAGTGAAGAGTGTCAATTTCAAAGGTGATGAACATTTGTGGACTAAAATCGAGGTTGCCCATGGCAAATATGCATCAGAATGTTATCAAGGATTACATGAAGCCTGTGGCGAGAATGCATTACCGTATAGGGTGATTGCACAATGGGTCAAGGCGTTTCATGCGGTTCAGAATGAGACTGCAGATTTGCACCGCATAGGTCAGCTGTCCATTCCTCATGATCAGATTGTCATCGTGAGTGCTCTCATTTCTGTAGACCATTGATGGACTGTACAGGAATTATCCATAGAGGCATCTGTACTCCATGTAGTAGGACGCTCCCTCGCCAACAGTCCCCAGCGGCTTCTCGACATTTGACTTTGCGGGTGACTATGTTGAAGGAATGTAATGCAGTTGTACTTGTTACTTCATTAAATATTGTTTTCTATCAATATCACCACTACTTTATTTACAGCCCTTGTAGAAAAGTGGAAACATTCAAAAAAAAAAGAATTCACAGTAAGATGCACATAAAGACAGGTCAAGTCAGAGAGAAAGAGAGAGGGTAATAAGAAAGGAAATATAATAAGATGAACACAATGGCAGGTCAGTGTGAAGAGGGAGCATGAGAAATAGGAGACGAGGACAAACATGGAAACACAAAAGGCCAAAGATAATCTCCACATCTTCATACACTGCTGTATTCAAATAGATAGGCTGTCTCCTCATCAATCCCAATTCTTCTACATCTATCTCTTCTCAGTCCCCGACAAGCTCGTTTCTGCTTCCTAGCTTCATCGGGAGAGGGCGGGCATCAACACTCATTGAGGAGCTATCTCCCTCCCCCCTCCCCCACTCTCTCTTTTTCTTTCTGACTTGATTTAACATTTGTTTGTTCCTTTCCTATACTTATATTATTATTATCCTAGTGGGAACCTTTTCTCCTTTTGTATTTGTCCTATGTACCTATTCTTTACCACCTGAATTTATCTTTGTCTTATGTTTCTTCCCTTTTCCTGTACTTACCCAGCTTTCTTCTTATCCCACATTTATCCCACAAGAAGATTGGAGATCTGTCAAGAGTGAGTGTTGATGAGTAGACCAAGGTATGAATATGACAAGCAGATTAGAGCAGATGTAGGTTGTAGTAGTTATGTAGAAATGAAAAGGTTAGCCCAGGATAGGGTGCCATGGAGAGCTGTATCAAACCAGTCTATGGACTGATGATTCAAACAACAACATCCCTCATAAAATGGATGACAAGATCTGCTAACTGCTTGTCATCTCATAGGATGAGGGAAATTCCACGTTTATCCTTGTCTGTTATTTCTCTTGCTCCCTCTTTACACTAACCTGCCATTGTGTTCGTCTTATTATATGTGTTCCTTTCTTACTCTCTTTCTCTCTGACTTGATTTGGCACTTGTTTGTTCCTTTCCTATACTTTTAAAAAGACAGATCAGTGTAGGAAGATGAAACAACATAAAGAGAAGACAAAAAACTAAACCAAAAACCAAACCCCATGACACTACAGCCCTTGAAGGGCCTTGGCCTATCAAGCAACCGCTGCTCAGCCCGAAGGCCTGCAGATTATGAGTTGATGTGTGGTCAGCACAACGAATCCTCTCGGCCATTATTCATGGCTTTCTAGACTGGGGCCGCTATCTCACCGTCAGATAGCTCCTCAATTCTAATCACGTAGGCTGAGTGGACCTTGAACCAGCCCTCAGGTCCAGGTAAAAATCCCTGACCTGGCCAGGAATCAAACCCGGGGCCTCCGGGCAAGAGGCAGGCACGCTGCCCGTACACCACGGGGCCGGCAAAGAGGAGACAAAGACAAACATTAAAACACGAAAGGACAAGGTCAATCTCCACATCTTCATTCGTAGCCATCTTCAAAAATATTGGCTCTCACCTCATCAATCCCAGTTCTTTTATACCCATTTCCCCTCAGCCCCTGGCAGATTCACTTCTGCTTCCCAGATTTATCAGGTGATTCGACATCATTGCTCATTGAGAGGCCATCTTGACAGAGCTCCAAACTTGATGAGGGAAGTGAAGGTTAAGAGTAAAGCTAGCTAAAGAAAGGAAGAGACAAAATGATTGAGATAAATGCAGGAGGTGAAAGGCTATGAACATAGGACAGACAGAGAAAGAAAAAGATTCGTCTTCATATACACAGTACTGCCATAAGTTCTGTCAGTAAAATCTAAACGTGTTGTAGTATGGTAATTGTGAATGAAGAAGCATGGCAATGCTGTATGTCATCATCCACAAGGTCACCTTCACGACTCCGTCAGTAACCAGCTTGCAGTGTACCAACAGCAGGCAGCAGTGAAAGATGGCATAGGGAGTGTATGAAAATCGTATCGCTGTATTGGCATTATTTTGTTGCAGAAAGCGAGCTAAGGAACTTTTTCTATGCTGAAACCTCTCAGTATCAATGAACGATTTGTGTTTCGGACAGTAGTATGATTTAAACAAATGGGTGCAACTGTTGATCGTGTCAGATTAGGCCATCCTAGGTGTGTGTACTGAAAAGAAGTTGTGAATGCTGTTCGTGCAAGGACTCAATGCAATCCTTTGTATAAACAAACAATTTTGTCACATGAAATGAATATATTTCTATGAACTACATCACATATTTTTAAGGATAATTTACGTGTTGGTGCATATAAAAAATACACAGCCTTTACTAACTGAAAAATTAAAGGAGATACGCTCGGTTTGATCCCAGGCTTTGTTAACGACGCATTGCGAGAGCCATTGTCAGTTCATCACTGCTGCTGACTAGCCTAGTGGAAGTCCAGACCTCAATCCATTGGATTATTCTCTGTGGCAGAAGCTCGAGGTGATAGTGTGTTAAAAATGGCACTGTTATATTGAGATGTATAAAAAATCAATCACGTCAGCTGTCAAAAACATTCCACTGGACACGATTTGTGCAGATATTGATGAGTGGAGGATGAAAGGGGGTTTACTATGGTGGCTCATGCGGCTATATAAAAATAAGGGATGGATTAGGAATAAAGAAAATTCACAATATATTTTGTGTAGGAATAAGACTGATGACCTACATTTAGTAGGTTATTGTAACGAAACAGAAAAGTCAAAGGAAAAGTTTCTAAGTACTAGACAGCAAGAGATGTGCAGGCAAAGTGATGAACAAATAATTTTAGCGTGGATATCAAAAGAGTGGAACATTGGAGGAAACTTGAACAAGTTTTTAAGTGCAGTCAAAAAGAAAAGTGAAAGATGTGGTCTTATAACTTAGTAGGTTAGGGATATAATAATGTGTATAATAATAGGCTTTGGAAGAGCGAGAAGTGTTTACGTAGTCGCACAGGCGGTCCAGAATTTAAATAGAAAGGAAGACAGTACAAGAAGAATAGAAAGGTGGACAGTGTGCACTCAGCGGTTTGAAATGTTTTGATAGAGTCAGCTAGTAGTGGTACATCGTAATACCAGACAAGCTGTCTCAGTCAGATGAACGACAAGAAGTGGGTCAACACAAGGTTATAGCTTGCAGCTATTAATGTGGTTGCCTTATGGTTTTTTGTTTTGTTTTTTCTTTTCTTTTCCTTTTGTTATGTAACCTAATGTTTACAAGTTTCATAACAGTTTCTTCTATTTTAGATTGTTTGCTAAGTTGCCGTGGTTGCCGATTGCCATATGTTTCTTTTTGTCTTTTGCTTACGTAACCTTGTGTTTACAGATTACTTACATTTTATCATGTTTTACATACAAATACTTAGGGTAGTTCAATAGTAGTTTGTGTTAGTATTCATAATTTTAACCTGGTGTTGATCTGTGCAATACATATAGCACAGGGTCTAATAATGGAGGAAAACTCTGTACAGACTCGTTAAAATAAATAAATAAATAAATAAATAAATATTGATGAGTGGCCTCAACGTCTTCGCCGCTGTGTTGCCGCATATGGTGATAATTTCGAATAAGAGTATGTTCATTCTGTAGCATTTTTTGTGGTTTTTCAGAATATATGTATATTGATGTGTTTGCATAGTTTTATTAGTAGTTATATGCATTGAAAGTACTGATAGAACTTATGGCAGTACTGTGTATATGTCATCATCTATTGTGCTTCTCTTAACTTTTTCAGTTAGTCCTTGTGCAATACATTCCTTGAAAATGTCCTACACTTCTTTTCTTTCAACTAACCTAAATCTCAACCTTCCTTCCTTAATTTCCCTAGATTTTTCAGCATTTTATGATCACTAAAGTTTGATCGTTGTCCTCACCTGCTCCTGGGAAGGTTTTGCAATCCTAGTCTAGGTTTATGAATGTGTCCTCCTTTGAATAGTTGCTATTACTGTATCATCTGGTGACAGTCTTTCTCAGGATTAATACTGATCCATAAATGGTCTTTTTCTTACAGTAATACAGAGTTTGACTGTGCAGGCAGATTTGTGCTTTCTCATCATTGGGATGCTGAAGAGCCCAAGCTTCTAGTTTGTGAAGCAAAATTGCTACCAAAAACATCCAATAACAAAGAAGGTCCAGGATGGCCGAAACGAATTTCATCTTCTATAGTGACTATGATGGCAGATGTTGATAGTAAACAACAGGGAAATGATTCGGTAATGAATGTTTGTACTTCATCAACATACTTGCTGAAATCTTTGTTAACTGCTGATTAATATAATAAATTATTATTACAAAGGAAGGTTAATATACACACTGAAGAGAGAATATACAAAAATATGCAACTAAAAACCAATAAAACCTAGGTAAGGTAATAGAAATGCTACAAAGGATAAATAAAATGATAGATAAGTGTGGGTAGCAGGAGCAATAGAAACACAGAAATGAGTGAGGACATACTCTGCACACTTTAAAGGTCATTGTCTTCAACAATCTTAGTCCTTGTTCTTCTCAGACCCCAACAGCTCAAGAAAAGGAAAAAATAAAATGCAATCTATGGAATATTTCCTTTCTTTAGAGTTTCAGCTAATTAGATTACTTTGAGCACATTTAGTATATGCCAGGAAGATGTTAAGTACAGAACAAAAATGACCAACTGGACACTGATGAGATCCAAACCTACATCCTTTGAACTTGGTGTCCAATCCTCTACCATTGTGTTATGATGGTCTTGGCATTTATTAACACTCTTGGCATGTACTAAATGTGTTCAACATAACCTACTCTCTGCATCTGACGAGAAGTCTCAGCAGCAGCTTGTAGGTACAGCACGAGTAACAGATACTACGCTCTTAGTTACAAACATTAGTCATGACAGACAATGCAAGCTCTCTGAATCAATACATATACAGTATCAAACTGTTAATTGTGCAGTACCTACAATAAATGTATAACTAAGGCACAATTGCACTACCATTTTGAAACTTTACAACAGCACCTGAATTTTCATGAGTCACCTAGGACGGAACAGATGCTTTCTGTCAGGCCTTGTGACTTGTGATAGGCACATGCACAGCAGCCCTGCTTATCCCTCGCACCTCTTACCCCGCATCAATGCGACTTCTCTTCAGACGACCCTAGTAATAATTGCATTCTTTTTTTGAAATCCATTTACCTAGTTGCAACCGATATGAGAATTCTACACGCTCACTCACTCACTGTGATGAAATGTCCACTTGTCATCAGTATTCAAGTATGTTTAGACATCTAACCTGACAAAATTAATTTACAAGGCTGAGTAATTCAATTCTGGGCCACAGCAGCTCTCCACCATCAATCCAGGGGTTACCAGCTCTCATTCTTATGAGAAGCTAATTGTAGTAGGACTGAATACTGTAGATGTTTATTATTGGGCATCTTTCTCTTCATTCATTCCATCGGGGGAGTTGGCCGTGTGGTTAGGGGCATGCAGCTGTGAGCTTGCGTCCAGGAGATAGTGGGTTTGAACCCCACTGTCGGCAGCCCTGAAGATAGTTTTTCATGGTTTTCCCATTTTCACACCAGGCAAATGCTGGAACTGTACTTTAATTAAGGCCATGGCTGCTTACTTCCCACTCCTAGGTCTTTCCTATTCCATCATTGCCAAAAGACCTATCTGTGTCGGTACAACATAAAGCAAATTGTAAAAAAAAACAAAAATCTGCATTCATTCCTATTTCCAGACATATATTGGATAGTGTAATGTACCAAGGTCCTCCACTTTATTTTGTATTTCCACCATTCTTCCATGATCACTGTGCTGCTGTCTGTGCCTCTTGATTTCATACTTTCCACTATTGAGTCTATCTCATTCAAGATTGTCTTCAAGCTCTCTTTTGAGTGATCCTTTTCTCAAAGGCTTTCGAGTCCCTTTGTCTCATTCAAGATCATCTTCTAGCTCTCTTTGAAGCTTTCTTCTGAATCCTCTTGTTCTGCATTCACATTATGTGTCCAGACCCTCTGAGCTTTGCTCTGTCATTTCTTTCTCTTCACTCTTTTCCATATCTCCTCATTTCATATTCTGCCTCATCTAGTCTTTCCTCATACGTTCCCTAGGAACTTCGTTTCTACTGTTTCATTCCTGCTCTTGTTTTATTCAAAGTCCAAGCTACTGAAGTATACATCATTATCAGTACAAAATAAGGTGAATTCACAGTCTTCTTGTATATCACTGGTACTGGTACATTTTCCTTCCATATACTGTATTTACTTGCATTATGTTCCCACTTTTTTGAAAATTTTTAGCCTCAAAAGATACAGGTATCCTTCTTCGAAGGAGAAGGATGTTCATCATCATCTGGAGCGGTTTCCAACCACAGGATGGGTCTGCTTGGAACATAAGCCTCTCCATCGTTTTCTGTCCATCCACCTCTTCTCTTCTCTCACTCTAGTCCTCTTGCCTCAATGCTCTTCTTTACTCCTTTCAGCCATCTGTCTGTCGGTCTTGCTCTAGGTCTCCTTCTCTTCAACACCATTTCTAACATCTTTCTTGGTATCCTTTCTTCTCCCATTCTCTTAACATGTCCATATCACTACAGCCATGATTTTTCTATCTTTTCCTGTAGGGGTACCTCATTTACCAACTGCCGAATTCTCTCATTTCTTACACTGTCCATTCTTGTTATACCTACTTGACACCTTTGAAACTTCATTTCCACTGCTTGTATTCTACTTTTATCCCTCTCCTTCATCACCCACGTTTCTGATCCATATGTCAAAATTGGCACCAAATAAATCTTGTAGATAACACTTTTACATCTCTGTGGTACATCCCTGTTCCATATCAATCCTCCCACACTCTTAAAGAATCCATTTGCACACCTTCTTCTTTCATTGATTTCCATTCTGTTTCCTCCAGTTTCTTCAATTACACTTCCCAAGTATTTAAAGCTTTCAGCTTTTTTCAACTGCTCCCCTTCTAATGTCATCCCATTATACACTCGGTTCTTGTTTCGTGTTGTTACCAGCACATCACTCTTTTGTGCTGAGAACTTCATTCCATAAGATGACACAACTTTCTCCCATACATTAAGCTGTTCCTGCACTTCACTCTCACAGTTTTCCCATATTAATAGATCATCTGCGAACAACACCGCTTTCATTCTCCTCTCTCCAATGGTCTGTGCTACCTTCTGTATTATATCATCCATCACCACTGTAAATGGTAAAGGTGAGAGAGCACTTCCTTGCTTTACACCATTTGTTAACTTAAACCATCCAGTTCTTTCGATTCCGACTTTAACATAGCTTTTGCTTCCATCGTAAATATTTTGCACCCTTGTTACTATCTGTTCATTTACTGCTTTTACTCTCAAAGCTTCCCAGATCTTATTTCTATGGACACTGTCATATGCCTTCTATATGTCCATGAAAGCCATCACTAAATCTTCCCCATACTCATAGTGCCGTTCTTGTAGTTGCCTCATTGTGAATATGGGGTCAATAGGTGACCTTCCTTGTCTAAAGCCATACTGTTCTCTGAATTATTTTTCCACTGACTTTCTTATTCACTTTCCCAGTACTTTTTCGTATATCTTGGCACAGTAACAATCAGGGGTATACCACAGTAGTTCTGACATTTTCTTCTGTCTCCTTTCTTAAGCGAAATAAATAGTTGTTGAATCCAAAACGAAGTTATGGGAAGATTTTGGTAATAACCTAGAAAGGCTAGGTCAAGCAGCTGGGAAACCTTTCTGGAGAGTAATAAAGAATCTTAGGAAGGGAGGGAGGGAAATAGGAAATGAACAGTGTTTTGAGTAATTCTGGTGAACTCATAATAGATCACAGGGAATCACTGGAGAGGTGGAGGGAATATTTTGAGCATCTTCTCAACGTCAAAGGAAATCTTCCTGGTGGTGTTGCGAACAGCCAAGATCATGGGGAGGAGGAAAATTATGTTGATGAAATTACTCTTGAGAAAGTGAAAAGGATGGTAAATAAACTCCATTGTCATAAAGCAGCAGGAATAGACGAAATTAGACCTGAAATGGTGAAGTATAGTGGGAAGGCAGGGATGAAATGGCTTCATAGAGTGGTAAGATTAGCATGGAGTGTTGGTAAGGTACCTTCAGATTGGACAAAAGCAGTAATTGCACTTATCTATAAGCAAGGGAACAGGAAGGATTGCAACAACTATCGAGGTATCTCATTGATTAGTATACCAGGCAAAGTATTCACTGGCATCTTGGAAGGGAGGGTACGATCAGTAGTTGAGAGGAAGTTGGATGAAAACCAGTGTGGTTTCAGACCACAGAAGGGCTGTCAGGATCAGATTTTCAGTATGCGCCAGTTGATTGAAAAATGCTACGAGAGGAATAGGCAGTTGTGTTTATGTTTCGTAGATCTAGAGAAAGCATGACAAGGTACCGAGGGAAGATGTTCGCCATACTGGGGGACTATGGAATTAAAGGTAGATTATTAAAATCAATCAAAGGCATTTATGTTGACAATTGGGCTTCAGTGAGAATTGATGGTAAAATGAGTTCTTGATTCAGGGTACTCATAGGGGTTAGACAAGACTGTAATCTTTCACCTTTGCTGTTCGTAGTTTACATGGATCATTTGCTGAAAGGTATAAAATGGCAGAGAGGGATTCAGTTAGGTGGAAATGTAGTAAGCAGTGTGGCCTATGCTGACAACTTGGTCTTAATGGCGGATTGTGCCTAAAGCCTGCAGTCTAATATCTTGGAACTTGAAAATAGGTGCAATGAGTATGGTATGAAAATTAGCCTTTCGAAGACTAAATTGATGTCAGTAGGTAAGAAATTCAACAAAATTGAATGTCAGATTGGTGATACAAAGCTAGAACAGGTCGATAATTTCAAGTATTTAGGTTGCGTGTTCTCCCAGGATGGTAAGATAGTAAGTGAGATTGAATCGAGGTGTAGTAAAGCTTATGCTGTGAGCTCGCAGTTGCGATCAACAGTATTCTATAAGAAGGAAGTCAGTTCCCAGACGAAACTATCTTTACATCGACCTGTTTTCAAACCACCTTTGCTTTACGGGAGCGAAAGCTGGGTGGACTCAGGATATCTTATTCATAAGTTAGAAGTAACAGACATGAAAGTAGCAAGAATGATTGCTGGTACAAACAGGTGGGAACAATGGCAGAAGGGTACTTGGAATGAGGAGATAAAGGCTAATTTAGGAATGAACTGGATGGATGAAGTTGCACCCATAAACCGGCTTCAGTGGTGGGGTCATGTCAGGTGAATGGAGGAGAATAGGTTACCTAGAAGAATAATGGACTTTGTTATGGAGGGTAAGAGAAGTAGAGGGGGACCAAGACGATGATGGTTAGACTCAGTTTCTAACGATTTAAGGATAAGAGGTGTAGAACTAAATGAGGCCACAGCATTAGTTGCAAATAGAGGATTGTGGCGACATTTAGTAAGGCATAACAGTCCTTAATGATAATGTATGTATGTATGTATCCTTTCTTAAAGATGGGTCCTATTACACCCTTCTTCCAATCTTCTGGTACTTTTATTTCATTCCGCACTACGCGCACCATCCTGTATAGCCACTGTGTACCCACTTCCCTTGCAGCTCGTATCATCTCCACTCCTGTTGCTTTCACCAGTTTCATCCTCTTCACAGCTTCCTCCACTTCTGCCCAAGTTAACTCGTCCATTTGCTCCTCACACCTGTCATCAGTTCCCTTTCTTTTTCCCTAGTGGCTTTACATTGCACCGACACAGATAGGTCTTATGGTGACGATGCGATAGGAGAGGCCTAGGAGTTGGATGGAAGTGACTGTAGCCTTAATTAATTTACAGCCCCAGCATTTGCCTGGTGTGAGAATGGGAAACCACGGAAAACCATCTTCAGGGCTGCCAACAGTGGGGTTCGAACCCACTATCTCCCGGATGCAAGCTCACAGCCGTGCGCCCCTAACCGCACAACGAACTCGCCTGGTGTCATCAGTTTCTTCAGTATAACCTTCTTCACTTAATCCAACCACATCTAGGAGGTCCTCAAAGTATTCCTTCGAGGTTAGTTTAGTTTCATCCTTTTTCCCCACTAGGTTACCATTTTTATCCTCTATTCTGTCCACTTCACTCTGTCTACATTTTCTTTTATTTCTCACAATTCCATACAATATTTTCCAGTTGCCTTTGCTATCTTCCTCCATCATCTGTTTCCACTTATCCATGCACTTCCTCCTCTCCTCTGTAACTACATTTTTAGTTTACATCCATTTGTTCATATAGTCTTCTCTTGTCCCTGGTGTTCTTTGTTGGAACCAAGGCCAAAAGGTCTTGTTTTTCATCCCTACTACTTCTTTCACTGTGTCATTCCACCAGGGTGTCTCCTTCCATTTCTTCCTTCTGCAGGTCCTTCCACATGTTGTTTCTGCAAGCTTTTACCAAAGTACTTTTAAATCTTTCCCATTCATCCTCTCCTGTCCTTAGTTCGTCTGTTGGCAAGTTCTTGATACTCTTCCTTGATTTCCTTCTCTTTCAATTTCCATACTTTTATTTTCCTTTCCTGGTCTTCTGAATTTTTTATTTCTTTCAGTATTCGAGGTTTCATTACCAACAGCCAGTGGTCACTTTCGAAGGCCACTGATGGTATTACCTTCACATTACCATCTCATCTCACAGTCGAAGAGCATATAGTCCACGACTGATTTCAGTGACCAACCCTGCTATACCATGTTATCTTGTGTCTCTCCTTCTTCTTAAACCATGAGTTTCCTACCATCAACCCATTCCTCTCGCAAAACTCCAGTAATTTGTTTCCTTCGTCATCCCTCTTTCCCCAACCTTCTGGTCCCAGCACATTCTCATAGCCCCTCCTGTTCATACCTACGTGGGCATTTAAATCTTCCATGACTATAATGTGCTGCCCATTTAGCTGTTCCTGCAATTGATCCTCAAAATCTTCCTTCTCTTGCAGAGTGCAACCTTCCTGAGGGGCATACACCTGAAGTACTTCCAAGCTCTTTCCTTTTATAAATATTTTTATTTTCATAATTAGGTCACTTATCCCCTTAGCTTCCATTTTCAGTCCGTTTCTCACTACTACTCCCAACTCCACTATCCCTTTCCTCTTCCTTTCCACTCCAGTACAGCCTGAAACCATTCCTCAGTTCTTTATTACTTTCTCCTCTCCACCTTGTCTCTGACAAACCTAGTATATATATTTTCCTTTCCTCCATCACATCCACAAATTCCTCCACTTTGTTTATTAATGTAATGTTCAGTGTTCCAAATCGTAGTCTGTTGGCTAGTCTTATGATATATCCATCCAGCTTAATGTTCCTTTTCTTAAAAGCAACTTTTAATCCATCACCGGCTTGCTGGGACTGTCGTGACTTCACCATGTTATGATATGGTATGGAAATATAGAGTGTATTTACTATGACTTACATATGAAACTTGGACGATGATTGGATGTGTTGAGATAGAAAAATTAATTAAGCATAACTGATATGCTGACAAAGATTCAGTGAGTAACTGGTTTTATTTATTCGTATCAGAAGCAATACATCATATAAATTATTAGTTAAGAATGAAAAATAATTAAATAGGCCTAACTGGTAAAAAAACATACTAGAGGTACATTCAGAGTAACAATTATATCATATCGGACCAGAATTTGGCAAGATCTCGACCATTTGGTGTGGCCTTCACTAAATCTTGCATGGTGCAAACGAGAGGGCAGGAGTGGGTAACTGATGAAAGATAAGACACCCTCTGATGGATAAATTAAATAAACTAGAACTAATGATTTCATCATGCTGTTCTATGAGAGAATGGCACCAAGATATTAAAGTAGGCCTATACATTTTAGTGTATCTAGGGAAGGAACCTTGAACTAGCAAAAGGGGCAGGTGACACTTTCAAACAGAATAATAACATAATAACATTGGAGATAATACATGCCACAAGTTGTAGAATACCATCACAGAAAGGATTTGCATGTTAAACCAAATAATATTTTTAAAACTCTTCAAGAAGTTCAGGGATATTACTACAAAGGTAAGAAAGTTCTATCACTTCATTGCAGTTCACTGTCAGTTCACAAAACTGTTAGTTAATGTCAAAAAGTAGTATTGAGTAGTATTGAACAGGTGGAGAATCCTACCCTTTATCTTTGAATGTAAAACTGTTAGTGTTTAACACATGCAGAATAAGGTTAGGTTGAGTGATATGCACAATACATACTGAGTACATCTTATTTTACAAAATTATATTACTGGGATGTAAAGGATGAAAAGGAAGGTTGTTCCTCTTTACAAATCTACGCAACCGCCCTCTGCTTGCTTTAAACTGTGAGATTCCTATGTTGCTTTTCTCTGGGAACTCCAGCGCCTTTAACTGTAGCATTTCAAGCAAAACATTATTATTCATTATATCATCATTGTCATCATCAACATCATCATCATCATCATCATCATCATTGTTATTATCTGTTATAAGTAAATGCATTGAAAACTTCCTGCCCCATGTTTTTATAATAATCATGTTATTTGTTTTACATCCCACTAACTACTTTGACATAGTTTTGGAGACACAAGGTGCCAAAATTTTGTTAGACTGTAATTCTCTTACATACGAGTAAACCTACTGACACAAGGCTCACATATTCTAATACCTTCCAAATACCACTAGACCGAACCAGGATGTGTCAGCCAGGGTCTTGGAAAGGTGCGGTTTCCATCTGATAAGCCCAAGCCACACTGGTACTTTTATGATTGAGCTACCTGAATTGATATAAAAATAGTTCACTATTCACCTTATTAGTAGAAGACAGCAATTTATTTCCCATAATGTACAATGAATAACCAACCTAGTAATATATGAGTAATACGCAAAGCCCAATGTTATCTTGTTTGTAATTTGACTGCTCTTAGATTTCAGAGATCATCCTAGTGACGTTCTTCACTACCCCAGAACAAGGACTCATTATTCAGGACATTATGCCTCTGTCCAGAAACTATACTGGTCTTCTTGGCGTACAGACTCCTAACTACTTGCTTCTGAAGAAACTGTCAGATCAGGTAAGAGTAAAATTAAAAGAGTGAATGGTAAGACGTAAGAAGCTTCCTCATCTATAACCTATAAGTAGTTCTAAGAATTGTATGTAAATGCATGTCTTTACCAAACGTTGGGGTTTGATGAATCTCGTGGAAATATTCCCCTGTGGGTGGGTGTGATAGAATAACACCCATGGTATCCCCTTCTTGTTAAAAGATGTGACTAAAAGGAGCTCCATGGGCTCTTAACTTGGGAGCATGCATTGGCAACCATGGGGCCCTTAGCAGAGCCCTGGTTTTTGCTTCCACTTACTTGTGCCAGGCTGCTCACTTTCATCTATCCTATCTGATCTCCCTTGGTCAACTCTTGTTCTTTTCTGACCCGAACGCTGTTAGGTGCTGAGGGCTAGGGAGCCTTTCATTTTCACACCCTTCTTGGCCCTTATCTTTCTTTGGCTGATATCTTCATTTTTCCAGATGTTGGACCCCTTCCATTTTCTTTCTTCTGATGAGTGTTAATAGAGGATGGTTCCCCAGTTGTGCTTCCTCTTAAAATAGTAACCACCACCACCACCACCACCACCACCTCTCATGGAATTAACTGGATTGGAAAATATTGTGTAGTGCATATTTGTGCATATTTTTTCTCCTATTCTGTGTAATTTGCATTATTTTTATTCCTGGCGCACATCAAGCAAGCTGGCTTTGGCCAAACCTACAAGTTTGCGAAGGGACGGAAGACTGGAAGCTTTTGTGGAGTCCTAGAAAAGTCATACTAACAGTCCAAGATTAAGATATACCATAGTTCCCTCCTCATTAAGTACCCCCACCCTCTCTCTTCTATTATCCAGCAAACAAGGGGGAAAACCTCAGTTAGGTATGCATCCTTATCATTCGGGCTACCACCTTGTGACACCTGCAAACTCACCACATCAGTCAAAAAATATGAAGATAAAAATATGGAAGGGAACACACAAAAGGACTAATTCAATGACAGGTCAATGTAGGAAGAAGAAATACTAGAAAGTGAAGGCAAGGACAAACATGAAAACACAAAAGGACAAGGACAATCTCCACATCTTCATACACTGCCATCTTCAAATAGATAGGCTCTCTCTTCATCAATACCTGTTTACATCTATATCTTCTCATCACGTTGATGTCCATCACACTGTGTCAGGAAAAATCTGGACTCGTCTGTGAACAACACAGGTCTCCATTGGCGAAGTTGCCAGTTGACGTGGGTACGGGTAAACAGAAGGTGAGCTGCGCGATGTTGCTGCTTTAATCGGGACACTCGAACAGGATGTCTGGGTCGTAAGGACACTTCTCTTAACCTGTTCCTTACTGTCTGGTCAGACACCGTGACTCCAGTGATCTTCTGAGGTCTTGTTGCAGTTCTCTGGCAGTTGCTGAACAACGCCGCAATGCACAGATGGTCAGATATTGGTCATCCTGTGGGGTTGTCATGCGTCCACGACCTTGCCCAACCCTCCTTGTGAACTAGCCTGTCTCATTGTAGCTATTCCACAAGCGTTGAATAACTGACGGAGAGACATTGAGATCCACAGCAACATGACGAAAAGACCATCCTTCCTGGATCAAAATGACGGTCCTTGCGACTTGAATGGGATGTGCTGGTTTATGTAGAGTGTGCTCAAATGCTGCAGTAGTCTGTGTACCTCACAGCGACACACGGACGCACCACTATTCACTTTGTTTTGAGGGGTCACCTGACAGTTTAATGCATGGCTTTGCCTACAGATGGAGTATAACTTTGATTTGACATACCCTGAGTAGCTACGATCTCAAGGCATGCTGTACGACCATTGGAACCCCATCTACCAAATTAACATTCACATACCAGACGTTACAAAACATATTCCCCTAATTTTTTTGAACTGTGTATTTTGAAGTATCTCGACAGTGTTCCTGTTCCTAAACTATATTTCTGTAAAAATCCAGGAGAAGGTAAACAGATACCTTGGTTTAAAAGCATAAATGAGAGCTTACCAGGACTAAACACTAGGAAAGAAGAAGAAGAAGAAGAAGGTCTTTTACATTCCAGTAAAACTAGTGACACGGGGCTGACGTATTTGAGCACCTTCAAATACCACCGAACTGAGCCGGGATCGAACCTGCCAACTCGGGCTCATAAAGCCAGCGCCTTAATCATTTGAGCTTTTCATCCCCGGTCGGGAGGCACCAGCATGTTGGTGAACATCTTCCAGGGCTATATGGCTTTGCAAAATGCACTGAAAGCACATCTGGTAGAGGAGAAGAAAGAAGACATTGTTACTGAAGTTTTAGGAGTTTTGATAGAAGACCACATTGAACATGCATCCAAGTGTTTGCAAGCATTTTGGTTTCTGACATCTAATGTGGACAGCAAGAGGGGCTTCTTTGCTTACACAAAGATACTTTCTGTTGCACAACTCTGCTTGCTGATAACATTGAAACCATGCTTAGTTTGTACTTTGGAGAAAAGCAATTCAAATGTTAAAAAAAAAAAATGTAGGCTATGTGTAAATCCATATTAAAGGGCAGATCACCTAACTTTATTTCGAGGTATCATTTATTTCTGTTTATTTCTATAACATTTTGTATATTTGGTTAAGATTTAATAACAAGGATACATTATAGGAATTCACTTTAAAAACCCTTATTACAAAATTATATTTACCCCATATTATAAGGAAGATTTCACAATAAGCATTAATCAGTATGGCAGTTTATTTCATGAAATACCTACCAAAGTAGGTTTTAACAATGAAATCAACAGTTTTATTGCACCAAAAAGTAAGGCCTTTAGTCATGAATTAACTATAATCATTCTTACTTTATTTTGTTTTATGTTTGTTCAGTTGGTCTTCAACTGTTTAAAAATATTACAATGTTACGTGTTGCATAAAGTACCAGCAACAATACCCCTTTCTAGGAGAACCTTAAAAATATTACAATGTTACGTGTTGCATAAAGTACCAGCAACAATACCCCTTTCTAGGAGGGCCTGAATGTGTACATAGGTACATTAAAGAAAAGGAATAACTTTAAGTTTCTTGAATTATCGATATCTCATTGCTATTAGATGACTAGTAAGGTGAGTCCAAACAGCATTACAGAACAAAATAATTTATTATTTATAATTCATTACAAAAAATAACAGTGGATTTTAAGTACATGATGACATGCTTGCTTGGCATCAAATAAAATGGAAGTGTATATACAAACATGAAAAAAAAAAAAAAATGTACACACTGGTAATGCAAAAGAGATGGCTTAACAAAGGATGTTTACTGAACATGTCAACAGAGGAAAGCAAATGTTTAATGTGGCCTCCATTAATTTCTACACATGCTTCACTTTGTTTTAGTGCCAACATTAAGACTTTTTCTGAAATAATCCTTTGCACCCTTTATTGTCACACAAGCATTTTCATTGCACTGTTTAACCCTTTCTGGCCCTTAGCGCCTAAAAGCGCCCGACTGTTCATTTAGCCTTCCGGTCCTTAGCACCCGAAAGCACCCGGCTGCATTATCTGCATTCGTCTGCGATCTGTGCGATAGTTTTTTATTTTTCTCATCAGTGAAGTGTTTATAAGGCATTTATGAACACGCAGTGCAATCTACAAGTCTTAGGGAATAAAGGAAGAGAAATAATCTGTCTTGACGTTGCCTAGGCAACGGTCTTGAACTTCCGCGAGAGCGGGTCAGCTGTTTCGTCCGTAAACGTGGCGGGATTGAATATCGCGTATATTGAAACTGAGCTGAATATGGGCGAAAAAAGTGACACAGAATCCTTGAGTAGGGGTGCACGTGAATTTTTAATGAGTGAATAATGTATCAACGAAGATAATTTTAGTGATAACAGTGATATGAATGAAAACGAATATCGATAAATCGGACCTGATGGCGATGCCACGGCAATTCAGGTAACACAAATATTACGTTTCGTTACTCCGAATGATTATATGGATGATGTTGAACCTGCGCATAATTCGGAAAGAGTATTAGGGGAAAGAGATTGTTTTTTACGTATGTTAGGAGGAGAAAAACTATTCAGTGACATAGCCTATTGCGCATATAACAATGCAGCCTTCAAACAGTCGCATTCCGGTAAGATAAAAACAGAATGGGAAGACCCTTGCGCAGATGAAATAAAATCTTATATACATGGGCATCATTCCACTTCCAAACTCACGTGATTATTGGTTTTGAGGGATTCAGACAACATGGGAATGTGACAAATGCAGACTGTCTCTGTGTCGAGTATCACGAGGAGGGTGGGGGGAAACACATTATGACTTAATAAACAGAGAAAAGGATGTGATGGTATATTTTCTAATGTTATTGAAAATTTGAGTTAATTGTGGTCAATAGTTTTTACTGTATTTAACTTTTTCTGAAACAATACGGTCTGTTTCAGTTTTTGCTAAATAATAGGTTGAAACCTGGGGATTAGTGGAGTGAAAATGCGGGCGGGAAAGGGTTAAGTTCTTCAACAGTTGTCACTATGCCTCTGTCATACACAAAAACTTCAACATACCCTCTCAGGAAGAAATCACATGGGTTTAAGTCTGGGGACCTTGGTGGACACTCGTGTGGGAACCCTGTGACCTATTCACTTCCTGCGATACTGCACATCGAGAATATCTGTCATTTGTTGGCTGAAGTGTGCTGGAGTACCATCATGTATGACCCCCTCTGGATGGGGGGCACAGATGAAGAATACACCCACGGTATCCCGTGTCTGTTCTAAGAGGCGATTAACAGGAGCAACCAAGGGATGATTGAATTAGAACTATGAGACTACTTGTAATTAGTACCATCACGCAAGGAACACCATGGGTCACCTTTACTTGCGATTTGTGATTAGTAGCAACATAAGGTGAATCAGTATGGGTTTTCCAGTAGTCGTGATTAGTACCACTATAAGCGGAACACCACAGGCTTACATTGCTTGTGATTAGTGTGAGAAACACCATGGCTCTGGTCATTGCCTGTGATTAGTACCACTACATGAGTGACACCGTGGGTGTGCGTTGCCTGTGATTAGTACCACTGTGTGAGAAACACCACTGAATAGTACAAGTCTGTTATTAGCAAAGGCACCCATGCCTGGGAGCAAGGGGGGCTGTTCTGCCCACCCCCCTCCCAGCTCTCAGGGAAAGGCAAAAATCTAATGTAGTCAGGTGTTTTTCTTTCAAGTCGGTATTACGTAGAAATAGTGGTACCGCCCCCCACAACAGGCAGGGCATACCATGGGTGTTATTCTACCGCCATTCATCTTCCAAAATTTTAAAAATACTACATACCCCCAGATCTAGCTCCCCCCCCACCCCCTCCTTACAAACTGTCATATGGGCGCCCATGGTTATTAGTTCACCTATGTGAGGAACACCATGGGTTTGCGTTGCCTATGAGTGGCGCCATAATGTGAGAAACACCATAGGTCTGCGTTACCTGTAAGTAGTGCCATAATGTGTGGAACACTTTAAGTCTACGTTACTTATAATTAGTACCACTTCATGAGAAATACCATGGTTCTTACTTTTCTTGGGATCAGGGGCTGTTGACCTTGATTTTGGACCCCTTTAGACAACAAGCATCATCGATTCAGGATTGTGCTTTGGAAGCAGCACCTTAGTCGGTACATACTATTGTTTTAGGATAGTTTTTGGGGAGGTGGAGCATTACGGGTCAAATCCACCGATTGTTTTAAGTTCATAATCATTGTTCATCATCTCTTTTTTTCAATTCTAGTTAGTGGATTAAGTTTGGAATTATTTTAAACTTTCATTATTGCAAGAGTTGGATCCGCTGATTATTTTAAATTCATATTCATCCATTCATTCTTCACCATCACATTTTGAATTTTGGTCAGTGGATGAATTTTGGACTTTTAAATTGTCATTACAGTTCATCTCATTTCCTACCATGAGGGGCCAGTGACCCAGATGTTAGGCTCCTTTAAACAACAAGCATCATTATGATCAACCAGTAAGCATCTGGTCGACCTCCAGAGGGAAGGTGTTGAAGAGTGGGACTGGCTAGATCAGGACAGCCTAACTGCCTGGCGGGCAACATGCCTAAGGCCCGATTGTATAAAGCAGTTGATCCTAGATCAAGGCATAAAACTGATTCTAGATCACGCTGATCCTCAAATTTGTGTTGTATAAACGTTGATCCGAGATCATGTTTTCTTAATCACAAATCAAAATTGATCCAACAATTTCCTTGGATCAAGCCTTGTGATCCGGATCAAGTAGTGTTCTTGTACCGGTATTGTAGACCGCATTTATCAACATGAAAGGAAGAGGGCTTTTGTAGTGCAAAATAGTGCCGTAACAATAATCATGGTAAGAAAAAAAGATGTTATGCATTATTACCTGTATTTAATCTTATGAAGGGATTTTTATCGCGATTCTGTCTTCGAATTACAGATGTCTGACTTCTCCGATTTTTCTTCAGATGACGATAATGAAGAATTTTGGCGGTCTCTCCGAGTATTCCAAGAAAGAGGAAACCCATTCTTAGAACTTAGCGACAGAGCTTTTAAAATGAGATTCCGTCTAACCAAACACACTGTTGAGGTTATTGAAGGTAGACTTCGAGACTCTCTAATGAGACGAATGAATTGAAACCAGCCACTTACTCCAATGTTCCAGTTTCTATTGACTCTGCGATTTTACGCGACAGGGAGTTTTCAAATCGTAGTTAGTGATTTATTCAAAATTGATAAGGCTACGGTTTGTCGAGACATCCATAAAGTAACACGAGAAATTGCTGCGTTGAGACCTCAATTTATCAATATGCCGACTGACCAGAGAGAAGCAAGGAGAATCATGCGTCATTTCTATGACATAGCTCATTTTCCAGGAATTCTTGGTGCTATAGACTGTACACATGTGCCTATCATATCGCCAGACGGTAACAACGCCGAAGTGTTCAGGAACAGGCATGGATGGTTCTCCTTGAATGTACAGGTTATATGTGATGCTAATGTGTGTTATCTAGACATAGTTGCAAGGTGGCCTGGATCTGCACATGACAGTAATATATTCGATAACTCTAGAGTTCATGCTCGGTTTGAGGCGGAGGAAATGCCCAAAGGATTTCTTCTTGGAAACAGTGCCTACCGTTGCTGTGAGTACATTCTCACTCCAATATTACACGAAGCGACACCTGCTGAGATGACATAAGAGATCGCGATCCACAATTGAAAGAACTTTCGGGATTTCCTTGCTTGAAGATGGGTCTTCGAGTGAAATTGCTTCGGGTTCCTCCTATTATAGTCGCAACGTTTGTCCTACATAACATGGCCTTAGATTCCATAGATGGTGAACCTGAAGTAGAAGGAGATATTTTTGCAGGAAGAAGGGTTAACGAGGGACTTCCTGTCTTCGAAGAAGCTGGGCTGAATGGAGGAAATACTGCTGTTAGGAATGAAATAATTAACGTGTTCAGGTATGTTTTTAATATTTCTAAGTACTAACAAGACTATACATTTGTATGAACAAGAATGCTCATTTGCTTTGGCTTTAGCCGCCGCTAGCTCATATTTTTTTAATTTCCTGGTCTAGTTTGAGATTTTCCATTTTTATGGCGTGTTGTGCCTCTAGATATTCCAGTCTTCTCTTGTAGAAGTTGTCCCTTAAACTACTCTCAGCTTCAGCTCTTCTCTTTTTAGGAGGTGAAGTTCATCTGCTGGGCCCAGGATTGACATCTGTATCTGGTACTTGTTCCTAAAATCAGTCGGTCAGAATTGAAATACGAGAATGTGATGATAAAGAAGAAGAAGAACGGCTGTGCTGTAAAAGCTAGTCGAATAATAATAATAATAATAATAATAATAATAATAATAATAAGGAACAGTTAAGCGTGTGAAAAGTATATTTGATTTATGGCCAGTTTCTGGAATGACAGTTATCTGTAGATGAGTAGTTATCAGTGACCGAACATGGTGATACATTTAAAATGAGTTTCCGAAACAACAGTTGTCGGCTTATTCACAGTTATCTGCGCAAAGACGGGTAACTGCAGCTAGTGCTGTAGGTACCTCTGTGCTAGAACTGATTCCAGCAAATTAGTTTCATAAACATTAGTAGGTGATAATGAACCGACTATAGTATATTTACAGTCATTCATTATAGTTTTAACGTGCTTGGGTGTGCTGGAGTTTACAATATTTTGGTCAGTACGTTTATTTCCACGTTATCACTAGCTTAGTAACTGATTCCACCTGTATGGTGTCATCTGTCCCAGCTGTTTTGGTTACAATTACCTCGGAGCATGACGCTCCTACTGTAGATATAAATTCCAACACGGGAAATGAATCATCAAATAAAATGGAAGTCGAATCAAACCAGGCTCAGATTGATCTTTCAGTGCAACTATAATGTTAAAGATTTCTTTCATCAGGCTTTGAATCATGAGTCTCACCAACAGTTAGTGAACACCCAATCTGAAATTATGGAGTATTTGCCATTAGCATTTACATTTGTACTAAATGATCTCTTAGGTACCGGTATGCACTTAATATAAGCCTGCTGAATAATAAATAGTTTATCGATTTTTGTTGCTTTTTTAATGTTATTATATCTTTTAACCGGTGACGTGAAGTCTGATAGACTCCCAATAAACATAAAACATCTGCAGGGAGCTGTAGTTTATGTTAGCTTCTTATCTGTGGACTTAACATCAGCATTTTCGAGAGTATTTCTGAGTATTTTTGTCAATGCATGTTGCGTGGTCAGTGTAAGTAAAACTTTTCAAGAGACTAGTCCGTTGCAGTTATAAGAAATACAAATCTCAGTTCGAGAAGTACATTACGGAAATACTAATAAAAAATGTAGTGGTACCGGTATCTATTTTCTTTTGGCTATTGGAGATTGCAGTTTGTAACGCTTTCGTGTTGTTCAAGTTGTGCCATGAAAGCCCAGAAGAAATGGAATTCTTGAAGAGTTTAGCATCTGATCAGATGAAATTACATGCACGTTTTTCATTTATATTATTATTGTTTACGCTTGTGTTCTGGATCAGTGAAAAGTGATCTGTTTGGTAATCGCGGTGTATTTGTATAATTTTAGTGACGACAACGGATCTAGGTGAAATTTAAGACTATATCTGCATACTGTGCGTTATTAGATCAGATATATTCATATTATGAGAGATTATTACATGCTGAATGAGATTGATTGAAATGACTGTGTACATGTTTGCCAACCATTTCTCATTATAGGAAACTTCTGCTAGTAAAAGTAAGTAGATATTACCAAAATAACCCTAAAAACATTTGCGTAGATACATCTATTGGAGGACGAGAGATACTAAACATGACGATTTCTGTACTGTTAATTACCAGGGCTTATAAATATGGACTTAAGTTTCCAGAAACTCACTGAAGTTAACAGTGCAGTTAGTTACAAACACATTTAGGTAACTCATAGGTAAATGTAGTGTACCAGAAACCGGCCATTATATGTAATATCTATCTGAATTAACACCCTTAAGTCTGTTGCAATATACAGTAGTCACGTAACTTGATACATTACCATGTTGTAAGAAATCCCACTGACAGCTATTTCCTCCACGAAAGCAACGAATTGAGATTGTGATTCGTTCACTGCAGTTTCCATTGTAAGTGCAGGATCCTCCACATCGCATTCACATACATCTAAATAATAAAATTAGACATTATGTACTTCCATAGTAAATGTGCACTGTACTTAGTTAACCTGTCATTAGTCAACAAGAGATAGTTTGTAATTTTTATTGGAGTTACTGATGACCGATTAATTAAGGGAAAAGGCTTATTGCAATATTAACTAGAACGAAAAACAAACTAACATCAGGCATAGTCCTGTGTATCGGTAATTTATTTACAATGCCCTATGCTTGTGAAAAGCGTAGCTCTGTATGAGTCTACACTTCGAATACCCTGTACCGGTATTCCTAGTTATTTATATCAGGATTTCAAGGTTAACTTACCAAAAATAACTTCTTGGTGGAAGTTCGCATCGCAATCGGACTTGCAGGCTAGTGGAAGGAATTGAGGTTTTAATGCTGCTACGAGTTTCTGTCCAGCTTCATCCACCGTAGGTTGTACGAATGGACCTCCGCCTGTTTTATGAATGCTGACCTAGTAAGAATGTACAGTTGGTTAAGTACAATACTCCGAAGTCTCAACTAGTGATTAATACGCAAATATGTATTTCTTTACTTACTTTATCGTCTGCAGCCGACTTCTTCGTTCGTCGTTTTACATTCTTGTAACATAACTGCAAGGTTTTCCAATCCCGTCGCGCCACATTTGCGTGGGAATTGAAGTCTGAAGCTAGTGCTTTCCAGGCGTTTTCCTTCTCTTTCGTACTTACAGCATCAGTCTTTTTATTTTTAATTGTATTCTTATATTTAGTAACAACTAAATCAATTAACAACTCCTTTTCGTATGCTGTAAAATTCGGCGCTCGATTTCTTCGCTCATTGACATCCAATGTACGAGTAATAGACAAGAAAAATGTTGCACCGATCAATACATTTATTGTGAATGAATTATTGCACTAGTACCAGTTTTGACCTATTGTGGCCATCATCAGCTAGCACACAAATTTACAGTCATAGGACAAAATTACAAAAATGTTACGTAAGAGTATCCGGATGTCTAATGAAAAATGGAAGTAAAATATATTGCAGTATGTTGCGTTAAAATAAATCTGATTAAAAGTGGTGATGGTTAGAATAAACTAAAACCTATTGATTGAGCATGGACATGAGTACATAAACACATTAAAATATATATGCCACATCATAAGACACTAAAAAATATAGCACATTAAACACATTAAAACATGGTACATTTTAAAAACGTCTATTAAAATTTGAGTTCATGTTGCGTTGCATTCATTCTTCAATCCTCTTGTAGTTCTTGTGTTAAGTTGTATAGGTGAATATCGAGAATGTTCTGTGGCTGATATACTTTGTATTGGTATGTTATAAGAACTCTTGTCATTAAAATTTGAAAATTGAGTACTGTGCAATTCAACTGTTGATGTAGTCAGGTAAGATTTATATATACAGCAAGATAGGGTTTAATTTTAGAGCAGTTGGTTGTGACACTTCTCTCGTCTATGCACGTTATATGGTTGTTATCTGTAAAGAAAAGCTAATATGAGTATGGCGTATGTATGAAGGAATGCCTGGATGTATGTGTGAAATGAAAAAAGTACTTACTGTTGTTGCTGTGGAGGTTGTGAACCGATATGTTTGGAGATTTGTTGTGTTCTGCTACGAGTACGTCTAGGGCTCATATGAGCTGTGTGGAGGGATGTTGGTGGAGGGGATGGAGGAGTGGCTATTGTGAAACACAATTAGTAAACACGCGTCATAACAAACCAACGAATCACAAACCTAACCCCGCCCCTACCTTCACAATAGCCACTCCTCCATCCCCTCCACCAACATCCCTCCACACAGCTCACATGAGCCCCAGACATACTCGTAGCAGAACACAACAAATCTCCAAACATATCAGTTCACAGCCTCCACAGCAACAACAGTAAGTACTTTTTTCATTTCACACATACATCCAGGCATCATACCAATACAAAGTATATCAGCCATAGAACATTCTTGATATTCACCTATACAACTTAACACAAGAACTACAAGAGAATTGAAGAATGAATGCAACGCAACATGAACTCAAATTTTAATAGACGTTTTTAAAATGTACGATGTTTTAATGTGTTTAATGTGCTATATTTTTTAGTGTCTTATGATGTGGCATATATATTTTAATGTGTTTATGTACTCATGTCCATGCTCAATCAATAGGTTTTAGTTTATTCTAACCATCACCACTTTTAATCAGAGATATTTTAACGCAACATACTGCAATATATTTTACTTCCATTTTTCATTAGACATCCGGATGCTCTTACGTTAACATTTTTGTAATTTTGTCCTATGACTGTAAATTTGTGTGCTAGCTGATGATGGCCAAGATAGGTCGAAACCGGTACTAGTGCAATAATTCATTCACAATAAATGTATTGATCGGTGGAACATTTTTCTTGTCTATTACATTGAATCCAATCAATACAGAATATGAAACTTATAAATAATAACATTGACATCCAAGTTCATGTCCATTTTTCAGTCGATGTGTTTGAGATCTGATTGACACCAAGATTGACACTACGTCAGAGAGATTAAAAACATGAAATAACGTGACTTTACTACCAACATACTCCTGATTAGTACGAATTTCCCACGCTGTTTACGACGTTGCCAAGCGAAATTCTATGATGACGGATCAAAGTTGATCCGGATCATGAGATCCGAGATCAATGTTATACAACACAGCGAGCAGCTTGGAAAGGATAATTTTCTGATCACGAATCAAAATTGATCTCGGATCAGCTATGTTTATACAACCGGCTCTTAGTGTATGAGGTGAATTAACGCCTTATTATGATGCAGATCATGATTTAGGTGTTCGATACTCTGATGCATTTCCCAAATAATATTTCACATTTTTCATAGGTTTATGTGTAGATCTTGTTCTTAGCACTTTTTTTTTTTTTTTTTCAACAAACAGGGAAGCACATCTTCAAAGACTCAACTGTACTTGTGTCTGTTGAGATGATTTGGCAGCCAGCATGGTTCTCTTAAGAAGCTACCAACAATACCACATCAAACATTCATCTAAATTTTTTGCTGATGTAGAGCTACGAGTACAGAATGGGGATTTTCATTGGACCATTCATGCACATTATGCATGTTTATCACACCGTCATGAGAAAAGCAAGCTGCTTCTGTAAATAATATTCTGGAGAAGTTCAAATTTTAGGGCCAATATTGTGTATTCCAGCATTTTGGATAATTGCAAGGTAACAGCTCCTGGACACATCGCAGATGAAGTTGATGCAGTCCTTCGTCTGACAATGTTTACTACTCACATGTATGTGGTATGTACAATATCAGTTTGATGCATACTGAGAATCAGATTATCAAATCTCTATAGAACACTTTTCTGCCTTGTCAATACTTTACATATTTTATTATACTTAATTACCGTACATGTTTCGAGGGCCAACTATTCCCTTCTTCAGCGGTGCCAAAACATCAATTAATCTTTGGACTTGGTACATTGGTACAAATATACCAATTATGTATAAATCTTGAAATTGGTAAAATATTTCTCTGTGTTTCACCTTTCACTTACTTATTATGTCACTTGTTACAGACTTTAAACTAGAAATTTTCAAATCATAAATAATAACATCTATTAAAATAATCACTATATGCTAATTTTGCGTCCTTATTTACATCTAAAAAGAATAAATGTTTCTTCATGTCTAAATTTACATTTACTTTGTCATTTAGTAAAACACTTTAAAATAAATAGTTTCCTATCCGTAAAATAAATAAATAAATAAACAACACCTATTAAGTTAGTCACTATGTAAAAATATTTTCTGCTCTCGTCTTGAAATGTTTTTTCTTCTTTTCTTTTTTCCTTAAGTTTGCTATAATTCTGAGACCTCCTTTTAATCCCGTCCGACCATGCTAGCCATTTTAACCATCCAATTCTTCAGTTTCATCTAATTTTATCCACAAATTAAAGTGATGTAACATGGTCTGAACCAAACAATATGTCCTCCTTGCTGTCAGTGACCTTACGGGGCGAGCTGCTACTATGCTGCCGGTTACGTGATGACCATGCTAGCCATTTTACCGTCAAATTCTTCAGTTCAACTGGTTGCCAAATTTAACCACGAACGAAATATTATTGCACTAGTCTGAATAAACAAACATGTTCTTGCTCTCTGCTGTCAATAACCTTAGTAGGTGCGCTGCTATTTGTTGCTAAGCTGCCGGTTGAGGGTAACTGGTGATGTAATTGCGATTTCTTGATTTACTAGTTTCATTTCCGTACTGATAGTTCACGTATGTGTAGACAAGAAAAGGTTCCACTTTATCAATACAATTTTACTGTAAGAATTAGCTTACAGGACCGGTTTCGACTGGCATAATGGATGGTGTGAATTCCATAACATACTGATCCGGAAACTTCTCGGTGTTGTGAATATATGCCGGGATCTTGCCTTAGTATAATTTTTTTATTATTATTATTATTATTATTATTATTATTATTTATCATCATCATTTGGACGTATGAATACGCCCCCCCCCCCACGGGTTACAACATGAATATCTTTACATATGTGTCAAGCATTAGTTAGTATTGCTTTTTCTAAAGGGAGAAGCAATGGGGAAGCATCATGTCCAAATTGGGCATATTAAGTGTAAAATGCTTGACATATATGTAAAGGTATTCATTCAGACTAGTGCAATAATATTTCGTTCGTGGTTAAACTTGGCAACCAGTTGAACTGAAGAATTTGATGGTAAAATGGCTAGCGTGGTCATCACGTAACCGGCAGCATAGTAGCAGCTCGCCCCGTAAGGTCATTGACAGCAAGGAGGACATATTGTTTGGTTCAGACCAGTGTTACATCACTTTAATTTGTGGATAAAATTAGATGAAACTGAAGAATTGGATGGTTAAAAAGGCTAGCATGGTCGGACGGGATTAAAAGGAGGTCTCAAAATTATAGCAAACTTAAGGAAAAATGAAAAGAAGAAAAAACATTTCAAGACGAGAGCAGAAAATATTTTTACATAGTGACTAACTTAATAGGTGTTGTTTATTTATTTATTCATTTATTTTATGGATAGGAAACTATTTATTTTAAAGTGTTTTACTAAATGACAAAGTAAATGTAAATTTAGACATGAAAAAACATTTATTCTTTTTAGATGTAAATAAGGACGTAAAATTAGCATATAGTGATTATTTTAATAGATGTTATTATTTATGATTTGAAAATTTCTAGTTTAAAGTCTGTAACAAGTGACATAATAAGTAAGTGAAAGGTGAAACACAGAGAAATATTTTACCAATTTCAAGATTTATACATAATTGTTATATTTGTACCAATGTACCAAGTCCAAAGATTAATTGATGTTTTGGCACCGCTGAAGAAGGGAGTAGTTGGCTCTCGAAACATGTACGGTAATTAAGTATAATAAAATATGTAAAGTATGACAAGGCAGAAAAGTGTTCTATAGAGATTTGATAATCTGGTTCTCAGTATGCATCAAACTGATATTGTACATACCACATACATGTGTGTAGCAAACATTGTCAGACGAAGGACTGCATCAACTTCATCTGCAATGTGTCCAGGAGCTGTTACCTTGCAATTATCCAAAATGCTGGAATACACAATATTGGCCCTAAAATTTGAACTTCTCCAGAATATTATTTACAGAAGCAGCTTGCTTTTCTCATGACGGTGTGATAAACATGCATAATGTGCATGAATGGTCCAATGAAAATCCCCATTCTGTACTCGTAGCTCTACATCAACAAAAAATTTAGATGAATGTTTGATGTGGTATTGTTGGTAGCTTCTTAAGAGAACCATGCTGGCTGCCAAATCATCTCAACAGACACAAGTACAGTTGAGTCTTTGAAGATGTGCTTCCCTGTTTGTTGAAAAAAAAAAAATGCTAAGAACAAGATCTACAAATAAACCTATGAAAAATGTGAAATATTATTTGGGAAATGCATCAGAGTATCGAACCCCTAAATCATGATCTGCATCATAATAAGGCGTTAATTCAGCTCATACACTAAGGCATGTTGCCCACCAGGCAGTTAGGCTGTCCTGATCTACCCAGTCCCACTCTTCAACTCCTTCCCTCTGGAGGTCGTTCAGATGCTTACTGATTGATGATAATGATGCTTGTTGTTTAAAGGGGCCTAACATTTAGGTCATTGGCCCCTCATGGTAGGAAATGAGACGAACTGTAATGACAATTTTTAAGTCCAAAATTCATCCACTGACCAGAATTCAAAATGTGAAGGTGAAGAATGAATGGATGAATATGAATTTAAAATAATCAGCGGATCCAACTCTTGCAATACTGAAAGTTTAAAATAATTCCAAACTTAATCCACTAACTAGAATTGAAAAAAGAAATGATGAACAATGATTATGAACTTAAAACAATCAGTGGATTTGACCCGCAATGCTCCACCTTCCCAGAAACTAATCTAAAACAATAGTATATACTGACTAAGGTCAGTCAATACGGACCAACATGGTGAAAATAATCAACCAGATTATCATTCACTATTTTCATGATTTCTTCCTGCAGCAGTGGGTTGGCAGTGGGCTGCAAATGCTTTGAGAGTGACCAGAGAACCTGTTTCTCTCAGATGTTGATTGATGGCTTTAAATGTTATCTGATGTGGAAGTTGGTCCCTTTGGGTACCTTTGCTGATAAACACGGCCTGCCCACAACTATCACCGTTTTCCTATGATGATAGACACAAAATAAACACAAAGGCTGCAGAGTACAAACTGACAAGTCCATTCGAACCCATCTCTATTCGTACATGACAACACCGGCTGCTCCATCCCTACCTATGCCAAGTAGCTACTGGTCTTCGGGAATAGGTACTATATCATGTTCCTGCAGTCTTATTTCATTTGTTCATCGCTACACTCATTTCAATAAACAATATATCTATGATACCTCTTTTCACCTTCGTACGACTCATTGGCTGAATGGTCAGCGTTGAGGCCTTCGGTCTAGAGGGTCCCAGGTTCGATTCCCGGTCGGATCAGGGATTTTAACCGCCTCGGATTAATTCTTCTGGCCCAGGGACTGGGTGTTTGTGTTTGTCCCAACACTTGCCTATTCATATTCACACAACACACTACACTACCAACCACCACAGAAACACACAATAGTGATTACATCCCTCCATCTAGGGTTGGCTTCAGGAAAGGCATCCAGCCGTAAAACAGGGCCAAATCCACATGTGCAACACAGTTCGCACCCGCGACCCGATGGGTGTGGGAAAAGCTGTAGGAAAAGAAGAAGAAGAAGACTTCTTTTCACCTTCATTATTTCTGTATCCAGAACAACAGCAGCTGATGACCAGTACTTGCAGATCTTGGCTCGCAGGAACTAAGAAGACTCTGCAACAGGGCTGCATAATGCATTCTTTGCGACAGTTTGGAGAGCTTTATCTGCTCAGACAATCCAAAATAATCTCTTTTTTTTTTTTTTTTTGCTTTATAGTGTACTGAACCTGATAGGTTTTATGGCAACGATGGAATAGAAAAGGGCTAGGTGTAGGAAGGAAGCAACCACGGCCTTAATTAAGCTACAACCCCATTATTTGCCTGGTGTGAAAATGAGAAACAACAGAAAATCATCCTCAGGGCTGCCAACAGTGGGATTTGAACCCACTATCTCCCGAATGCAAGCTGATAGCTACATAACCCAAACTGCACAGCCACTTTCTCGGTAAATAATTTCTATAGCGTCCACCTACACTCCAGAGTTCTTGAGTGAACATCTGGACAACCTCCAGAGGGCAGGTATTCAAAGAGTGGGACTGGGTAGATAGGACAGCCTAACTGCCTGGTGGGCAACATGTCTTAGTGTACAAGGTGATTTAATGCCTTACTATGACGCAGATCATGATTTAGGCCCCCGATAGACTGATGCTGCCGGCCCCGTGGTGTAGAGGTAGCGGTGAAATGGCTGCCCCGTTCTCGAAAGCCAAGAATAACGGCCGAGAGGATGCATCGTGCTGACCACATGGCCCCTCGTAATCTGCAGGCCTTCGGGCTGAATAGCAGTCGCTGAGAGGGCCAAAGCCCTTTCAAGGGCGTTAAGTGCCGTGGGGTTTGGAGCTGGGGAGGGGGGATAGACTGATGCATTCGCCAAATAATATTTCACATTTTTCATAGGTTTATGTGTATTCATCAAAGCAGTCATGTTATTATTTAGTTCTTCTTCCAGGTTGAACTCTGTTCTTGTTTTCTGTACATTGGGTACAGTGTACCGGCATTACAAATACTTTGCAGTATTCTTTATACAGGCGACTAAAATACCCCTGCTCGATCCGAGGTAATCAGTGTCCCAGCCAGATAATCAAAACTTGACAAAGAATACCGCAATGTATTTTAAACGTCGGCAAACTGTACAGAATGTACAGAAAACAACAACACAGTTGAACCCGAAAGAAGAACATAACTACATTCCGTGGAAGCTTTACATCTCACTTGTCAGTCATGTTATTCATCACAGAAGGTGTGTATGTCCCTCCCATACTTTCTGTTGGATTGTAACCAATTTAGTACCTCAGCTAACCAGGTGGTGTGAACATTTTTTAAGTATTTTCATTAAACTAGCCATTTTTCAATTGCTAGTAACGTGATAATTGGTCCAAAAACCTCCTTGTTGTAGAGTAGATTCTTACCAAGATTTGTTTTGTTATACATTGATTTGATTGGCTCCCAATATCGTCATAGTGAGAGAACACAAAACCTGTTCCAGTTTGTTATCTTCTTCCTAACAGTCAATCTTCTTAATCTCATCCTTACTGACTCACTCACATCTTTGGAATGGCTATCTTACCATACTCCCAAATTTCTCTTAAGTTCCAGCATATTAGCCCATGAAATAAAATTTTTAAAATTGTATTATTTAAAATAAATCTTTGCTGTTTTCTGTGAAGGATGCCAAAAATCAAATGGTGGATCAAGCTGTGATGCGGGACTTCGAGGGTCTGGAAGCAAGTGACAAACCAACTCGAGATGCTGTACTTAACTTCAGCTATAATCTTAGCATTGGAAATATGGATGAAGCATTCCGTGCCATAAAGACTGTTCGTAGGTAAGTCATGGTCAGTAATTTTAAAGAAATTTTGAAATTCCTGCCTTTTCTCCAACAGAATTTGACCTCTTTGTTTTTTAATATAGTAATTGCTAAAAGTGTCATTTAAAACCTAAGTAGAATTTTAGTTTCCAAGCTTCTTATTTAATATAAAAGCTGGGCAAAATATTTGAAGATGTGATATGGGCTTTTGCCATGTCAAGAAAACAAGGTGTAACTCTACATTTCGCAGAGAACTTTGCTCCGCGTCTTCAGAAGGAAATCTAGACTGTTCCTGAGGAAGTCTTGTACAAAATATTTGAAGTTTCACATTTGTTCCAAAGTCTTCAGTAGTGAAAATCAGTGGCCTTTTTCAGTGATTTGGGTTATTCATCATCATTTTAACCCCCCCTTGTCCAGCTCCTGCCAGGTCAGGGTGTTGATGGTATAACATCACTGACTCTTAAGCTATTGTTACAATGGGTTGGCCACTCCCAAAGGCATTTTAGAGCTCATCATCATACAAAATGTTTCAAACAATGTCAAGATTTTTTCTTTCTCTTGGAATTGCTATCACCCCCTTCTCATGTGTGCATAGGAAACTAAAATTTATTCATGTTGAAACAATTATGTGATGAATTCGTCCAGATTGTCGTATTATCCTTTCCTAAAATTAAAGTCCTTTCGGCATCTGATAAATCACTCCCAGCGTAGCTTCCTCATCATAAACGTCATTCTCGGTATCCGTGTTATGATCACATTCTTGCAAAATATCTTATACGTTCCACCTCATATCCACTAATTTCATCTTTATCAAGGATCCCTCTTGAAGCATTCCTAAAATCGAGGAAGTCCATCAACTATAAATAAAATGTACAATGTATAACTCGGAATTGCAGAATGAAACACCCCATCGCTACAAAAATCTCACCTTCTTTACAAGGCGCGCGCCACAGTCTAAACGACCCACCCTGTGTTTATTAACACTTCGCTCAAGAACAAAGCAACAAATATTAATAATATTGACCATAATTTATACTTACATAAAGGAACAGAAGATACAGTGGGAAACAACACTCTAAGAGACTTTAACCAGTGTTATCACTGGGTGGAGGAAAAATGGTGGCAAAGGGACCAACACGTGACCAATTAAGGGTTAAGCATAGCTTAACTGTTAGGTACTCTGTAATCACCTTATCATCTGAATCTTCCCAACAGGTTTGTACAAAGTTGGTAAGAATGTAAAATATCCCAGAAATATCCAACAACAACGAAACAAGTTTGCATATCAGTCAGTTATTATTCATCTGCATTTCTGCATTTAAGGCGCCGCACAAGTGGCAGATTCCTTACCAGTTGCTTACCTAGTATTTTCTTAAATGATTTCAAAGAACTTGGAAATTTATTGAACATTTTGCTAGATAAATTATTCCATTTCCTATAAATGAATATTTGCCCCTATTTGTCCTCTTGAATTTGAGTCTTATCGTCATATGATCTTTCTTACCTTTAAAAACTCCACTCAAGCTTTTTTGTTTACTAATGTCATTCTACGCCATCTCTCCATTGACAGCTCAGAACATTCCGATAAGTCAAACAGCTCATCTTCTTACTCCCTAGTCTTCCCAGCACCAACTTTGCAACATAGTCGTACTGCTGTTCTTTTTTTGTTGGAAATCTCCCAGAACAAATTGTGCTGTTTTCCTTTTGATCTTTTCCAGCTCGTGTATCAAGTAATCCTGGTGTGGGTCACGTGCACTGGAACCATACTCTAATTAGGGTCTTGCTAGGTATACGCTCTCTCCTTCAAATCTGTACTACAACCCCTAAATACCCTCATAACTATATGAAGTGGTCTGTAACCTTTATTTATGATCCTGTTGATGTAATTAACCCAATAAAGATCTTCCTTGCATTAATACTTGTGATTCCCATGAGGTACCTTCACCCCATCAGCACAATAATTAAAATTGAGAAGAACTTACAACCTGACCTTTCATCCCATTTACCATCATACCATTGTCTGATGTCAATCTCACATTGTCATTGTCCTTTTGCAGTCGCTCATACTTCTGTAACTTATTTATTACTCCATACAATATTATAAGATCAACTGCAGAAAGTGTTATCTCTGATTCCAGTTCTTTACTCATATAATTTATTTGTATAAGAAAATGTAAGGGTCCAATAATGCTTCACTTACTCTCATTCTCTGAGTTCTGTGTTCTAGAAATGTAGTCACCCACTTAATGACTCTCTTGTCTAATCCAGTAGCCTTCATTTTCATCAGTAGTCTCCCATGATTTAGCCTATCATACGCCTTGGATAGGTCAATAGCAATACAGTCCATTTGAATTCCTGAATCTAGAATATCAGCTATATCGCTGGAATCCTAGAAGGTGAGTCTTACTGGAATAACCTTTTGCAAATCTGGACTGCCTTCTATCAAACCAGTTAGTAATTTTGCAAACATATCTAATATAATTGGAAAGAATGCTTTCCCAGAGCTTACGAGCAACACATGTCAAGCTGACTGCCCTGTAATTATCTGCTCTATGATCATCACACTTTTCTTTGTATACTGGGGCTACAACTGCATCTCTCCATTCATTTGATATAGTTCTTTCATGCAAACAGTAATCAAATAAATATTTCAAATATGGCACTATATCCCAACCTGTTGCCCTTAGTATATATATCCCCAGAAATCTTATCCCAGCTGCCTTTATAGCTTTCAACTTTTGTATTTTTTGGTAAATATCTTTATTACCATAGGTTAATTTCAGTACTGGTCACCTTCTCCAACCTGGACATTATGCTTATACCTAACGATCGTCTCACTTTACTGACTAAATATTCTGCCTTCTGTAAATCCTCACATATACACTTGCATTGCCCTTATTGATGAAATGAAATGGTGTATGACTTTAAGTGCCAGGAGTGTCCGAGAACAAGTTTGGCTCGCCAGATGCAGGTCTTTCGATTTGACTCCCGTAGGCGACCTGCGGGTTGTGATGAGGATGAAATTATGATAAAGACGACACACCCAGTCCCCGTGCCAGCGAAATTAACCAATTATAGTTAAAATTCCCGACCCTGCCGGGAATCGAACCCGGGACTGCTGTGACCAAAGGCCAGCATGCTAACCATTTAGCCATGGAGCCGGATGCCCTTATTGATGTCCTTCCTGGAGGCTGTTTCTGCCTTAAGCAAGTTCGTTTATTTCTCTTACTTCAGTTTTTATCACGCTTTAACAGTGCATACCTCCTCAACAAGTGGTTTAAACCCATCGCATAGGCTGTTTATCTTTTTATTCACTATTTTCCATCGAACCCTTTTTACTTTTTTCAAACTCTCCCATGCTTCTTGTATCAACCATATGGTCTTGCCTAACAGTCATACTTTTACAACCTTCCTTTCTGTCACATGTATTTTTAACTTTGACAAACACAGCCTCATGATCACTTATACCATCTTTCACTTCAGTTTCTCCAAACACCATATCTGGTTTTTTCAGCACCACATCCAGAATATTTTCCCCTCTGGTTGGTTCCATCACTTTCTGATTTAGCTGTCCTTCCCAGATTAAGTTATTCACCATTTTGTTGGTCATGTTTTCTGTCATTCGCATTACCCTCCCTGTTAACATTTGATAATTTGAGATTACCTGCTACAGTAACGTTCCATTCTGTGCCGTTCTTCACATAGCTGATTATCTTGTCAAATAATTCCATATCAGCATCAGCGCGAACCTTGCCACGTCTGTACACCCCAGATTACCTATTACGTAACGTATGAGCCTTACACCTGGAATGTCATGTTCCTCATCCTTAAATCTTTTGTAGCTTACAAATTCTTCTTTCACCAATATGAATACCCCGTCCCCTGTCCCTCCTACTATTCCTATCCTGTCTCTATGATAAACACTCCAGTTCCATGAGAAAATTTCCACATCCATAATATCACTTCTCAGCCATGATTCAACGCCTGTTACAATGTCTAGTAAATATATATTTATTACACCGAGCAAGTGGCTTTGCAGTTATTTGCTTGCATTCAGGAGTTAGTGGGTTTGAACCCAACTGTCAGAAGCCCTGAAGGTGGTTTTTGGTGGTTTCCCATTTTCACACCAGGCACATATTAGGGCTGTACCTTAATTAAGGCATGGACGCTTCCTTCCCACTCCTAGCCCTTTCCTCTCCCATTGGCACCATAAGACCTATCTGTGTCAGTGCCATTTTAAGCACAAAAAAATTGTATATTACATGCTTAATTCTATTATTTTTTTATAATACTACTACAGTTTAATGCTAACAGTTTTGTCATCCTTACTTCACTTCCAGCTCCGTACACTCTCTTCACTACTCCCTATTCCACCCTTTTTCCCTGAATGCACCTGTTTGTTACCCTTTTAACCAAACCCCTTAGCTTATATGTACCATTTCAGTTGAAATGAAGTCCATCTGAGCACAGATCCCTATCTCTTACCTTCCTATTAGGATTTACAGATCTCACCCACAGTGTCCCACATACCCATAGTCTCATTTAAATTCCTGTTCACCCTCCAGGCAGTGTCCTTCCTGCACAGTATCTCACTGATAACAATCTCTGCTGCCTTAAACTTATCCTGGCGAGTTGGCCGTGTGGTTAGGAGCACGCAGCTGTGAGCTCGCATCTGGGAGATAGTGGGTTCGAACTCCACTGTCGGCAGCCCTGAAGATGGTTTTCCGTGGTTTCCCATTTTCACTCCAGGCAAATGCTGGGGCTGTACCTTAATTAAGGCCAAGGCCGCTTCCTTCCCATTTCTAGGCCTTTCTTGTCCCATCGTCGCCATAAGACCTGTATCGGTTCAACATAAAGCAACTAGCAAAAAAAAAATATTATCCTACAGGGGAATATAGAGAGGAAAATAGCAATGCCAAAGATGCAAGGATGCAAAATACATTTACATAACTTAGTACATTTGAAGTATACAGTTGAGATATTTTGACATATTTTGAGACATTTTGGTGAATTATGCAATGAATCTGTACTGGAGTGGTATGTAACGTTGTTGGTAGGAATATCACTATGTCGTAGGATAGGGAAAAAATTATTACTGTGATGTTCATGTTAATGGATGTCATATCCTTACATTAAGGTCATTCAGAAAAGAAGAAACCATACTGTGTTAGATGTTCTTTATGTTGATCAAAAGAAAGCCTGTGGCATGCACAGCTGCCTTTCTTTGGCACTCATGAAACTGATTAAAAATTGGTGTTTTCTTTTTTACTGGTACACGGGCTAAAATATTATTTTTCATTATAATTTCTTTTCATCTCTACAATAATTATATATCTGCATTTGAATATTCTGCTTATGTAGTGAAATATCCATTTCTTTACAGTCAGTTTTGTTTCATATTCTTCTTTAATTGTATCCAGTTTTTTTTCTACTCGTATAGCTGTTGAAGAAATAATTACTTTCAATTAAGTCCCAAAGAAATGTATTAAGTCCTCTGGAAGAAATCATTATGGTGTCATTAGAAGTTTTGAGCAGGCCTATTCTTAGTTAATTCATCATGAGTTCAGCCTTCAGCCTCTGTAGTTAACATGACAGAACAATTACAATCTATTACTGAAACAGAGAAAATGTTAGAATTACTCATGGGTTAAGGATGATAGCTTTCCATGTTAGGATTTCTTATTGGTGGAGACAAAAACCCTCACTCTGCTAGACACCAGAACTGTTAATGAAATGAATTAATGTTCTTAACAGAAGTATCAAACCCATTTCATTTCAGAATTTGAAAGAACATCAGTGACATATGATGAGAAGCCAGCAGCATCAGATTTCTTGACATAATTGTCTTGTAGCTCATCTTCATCAATTTAAAATCATTAACTCAGATCTCCTATACTATCTGTATGGATAGCATGGAGAAGAGCTACTTCAATACCAAATTCCTGAAATTAAAGAATCTTCTTGAACTCTCGCAGTTTGGGTGACCATAAAGATCCAAAACATAACACAAATATAGTATATACAAAGTGTTTAATTACATTATGTCCACATGCCTTAAAGTCAAGAAATTCAGTATCATAAGTGTATGTTAATATATATTAACAGTAACATGTGTTTAGGAATAGTTTATTAATGATATAATTTTTTTTTTTTTTTTTTTTTTTTTTTTTTTTTTTTTTTTTTTTTTTTTTTTTTTTGCTATTTGCTTTACGTCGCACCGACACAGATAGGTCTTATGGCGACGGTAGGATAGGAAAGGCCGAGGAATGGGAAGAAAGCGGCCGTGGCCTTAATTAAGGTACAGCCCCAGCATTTGCCTGGTGTGAAAATGGGAAACCACGGAAAACCATCTTCAGGGCTGCCGACTGTGGGATTCGAACCCACAATCTCCCGATTACTGGATACTGGCCGCATTTAAGCGACTACAGCTATCGAGCTCGGTAATGATATAAATGGTTATGTAGAATTATTAAGGATTTTTTCAAGATATTGTTCCAAATATGCTGTAAAAAATTTAATGTCTTATCCCAAGCATATTATAACTTAAGGGTCTTGTTATAGTCAGTTTCAACTTGTTCTGTGGTTTGAAGATGTACATTAACATTGATAACCTTAACATAGATATTTTCTTGTAGTAATCAATTTCATCTTGTTCTGTGGTTAGAAAATTTACATTAACATTGATAATGTTAACATATATATACTTTGTTGCCTTTCTTTATATTCATAATCTTTTAAAAGTTTGAGGCATTCATATTATCTCTTTTATTTTCATTCTTGGCAAATAAATCATTGATTTAAAGAACATACACATATAACGTAGAATCAGAGTGGTCTAATCCCTCTATGTATCAATGGTAGAGTGTCGGTTTCCAGATTTCACTTCAGATTGAAACCTGTTAGAGATAGTTAGATTTTTTAATGTTGCACAAAAGGTTCATTTTGCTCTTCATGTCATAGGATGTTGACATGTCAAGTAGTTACACATTTGGTGTGTACCCAACAAAATTAATTAAATGGTAATGGGTTGTGCAGTAGAGTTTTGTTTTTTCTGCTATCTGATGGAGTAAAACATAGCATTGAAATTGACACACATGCAGTCTAAATGGTTTCAGATCAGAATTTCTGGTTACAGTAACTAAGGCCATAATATCATCATCATCATTATCAAGCATACGAAGGAGAAGCTGCCAACTTTCTTCTTACAACACCATCTGCCATTCAGTGGATACAGTCATTGGATCTCTGAATGTCATTGTTCCCTTGCTGTGTTTATTTGTACATATTTTAAATAGTTTATCCATTTATAAATTATTATGTTACTACGTATTTTAACACGTTCAGTACGTGCTTCTCAGCGGGACACTTGAATGCCTGGACCAGCCATTTTCATGCCCGGCCCTGTTAACATGCATCACTTAATAAAATTTACCATTACTCCTGAACTATAAATGTTAGAAACATACACTTTGTGCTTACCTCCAGTAGATATTGAGGGTGTGATATCTGGTGTCACAGGTTCCAGGGTGGAGAGGAACACCACACGTATTGCAGTAACGGTACCATATTGTTTCACTTCTAACTTTGTTTTTCATGCACACTCTACACTTTCTTGAGGGGGTGCTTTTACTCTTTACAGGGGGAAATTTAACAAGAACATGCTGCTTCCTTTGTTGGTGCTCATCATGGGGGTGAGGATTTAGAGGTGTTCATACTTGATGAAGATGCTTCAGAAGGAACTGGAGATACTGACTGAATTATTTGCGTATCTTGTATCTGATATCTACAGATTGTTTGCTTGAACAACAGAAATGAGAGGGATTTGTTTCTAGTGTTCTTTTGATGAAGCCTAAATGCAATGAAGATGGCACATTGTAAAATGAAAAAGAAAACTTTTTGGGCCATTTAACTGTTTTCCTCACGAATGGATACATTGCAAGATACTGATCAACAATATCCACTCCATGCATGTGTGGGTTATAATCAACAATACATTCCGGCTTCATTGCAGGTTTTCCAAATCTACCTTTTGGTACTTCTGCCATTTGTGCTGAATGCATTGTTGAAATCATTGTTATGACCCTCTTGTCCATCCATGAAAGGAGAAGAACCTTGCCATCTCTAATAAAAGTCATTTCTCCCCGCTTCAGACTTTCCTGTCATTCCCGGACTTCTTTAGGGACCCCCCTGTTTTGCCGTATTGTTCAACAAACAGTAGTGTTGCACTCGCGCAAACCTACACTGTTATAGAAATTATCCATATATACCACATACCCCTGGTCAAGGTAGGGATTCAGTAATTCCAACACTGTGTCTCTGAGTGAAATTCCACTTTCATCATAAATTTTGAGAGTGCAAATATATCCTGAACTAGACTTGCACATCATTCTGACTAAAATGCCGTACTTAGTATGTTTTCCAGGATTGTAGACTCAAAATTTCAAATGCCCTTGCCAAGCTAGCATCCCCTCATCCAACTTTACAAATAAAAGTATTTATAAAACCCTCCTTATCATTACATCATTAGATGAAACAAGTCTATACATGTTTCGGCCTATTCTCAAGGCAATCTTTAGTAGCAGAACAATTATTACATAACATAAACAAATTAAAAATCTTAATGAAGTGAAATGACAGTGATTATGATTAATGAATTAAAAACATATTGAGGTCCAAAGTCATCTCGTCTGATGGGTCGTTCCTGATTGTCAAATAAAACTTGCTGACAGTTAAAATGAAAACCCTGTGTTAAGCAGTGTAGTGAGACGTCAATACCATGGATTAAAACATGTGTAACATCTTTAATGAGAAAAGGAATTATGAGTGGATGAAAAACAAGTTAAAAAATAATGTAAGAAAAGAAAACTCATTTAACTTACTTGTAAATAAAAGTTGTCGTCTCGAATGGAAATGGCCTTGTCAGTCTCAAGTCACATTGACATCTAAGCTTGTGTGTGGCTTACAGTGTATCTGTGCCGATGCGGTTGGGTGGGGAAATGGAGAGGGAGGAGTGAAGAGAGAGGGACGAGGTGAGTGATAATCAAGAACAACCCATCAGACGAGAGGACTTTGTACCTCAATATGTTTTTAATTCATTAATCACAATCACTGTCATTTCACTTCATCAAGATTTTTAATTTATTTATGTTATGCAATAATTGTTCTGCTACTGAAGATGGCCTTGAGAATAGGCCGAAACATGTATAGACTTTGTTTCATCTAACAGATGAGTTGATTTGTATTGATAAGGAGGATTTTATAAATACTTTTATTTGTAAAGTGACAACCGTCAATACAGAATAAGATTTATAACTTGCAACCCCTCATCCAGTGCAATCACTCTGCCTAGAGTGTATAGGTTGAAAATTTATTGCTCACTATTTCCAAAATAGGTCTAATTTTATGCAGCCTATCTGTGTACTATCGGCATAATGATTACTGTCACTGAAGTGAAGAAATGAAAGAATATGAAGAAAGCGTGTTTGGGACATTGTATTAGAAAATATCGGAGTCTGAAAAACAGGGTCTTCGGTCCAGTACATTTTTATATCAGGCTTTTGTACTATACCTGTGATGAACATCAACCCTAAAAACTTTTTCAACTCGGAGACATCAATCGGTTTCCAGAATTACATTATCAAATTCTTTGTGAAAGGCTGGGGTGGCTGCACTTATCACTTGACTTGCGCATAGATTCGTCTGCTCACACACATACTGATAAAATTCATCATTCATGAAAATACTCACGTAACTCAAAATATCCTGCTCATTTTCTGTTTGAACGTTTAGACTTGAATTCCCTGTAAATGGTGGAACTCGGGGACAATAACTAGGATGATATGTATCAGGCACTTCACTTTCCTCTACAGGCCTATCGGATTTGGGAATCTTAATTTCCTCGTCACTCTCATTTTCACTATCTGAGTCTATTTCAGGAATAAGTTCATCATCAGAATCATCATTGTGAACAATATCTAACAGTTCTTCTTCCGTAAGAAACTTTGTTTTATAAGCCATTATACTACACTCGGTAAGAACGACACGCACAGCATTGGAATCTCAAGTACCGAGTTGATGTGCAAGGAAATGTTGAGATTTTCCCGCTAAAACAGCTGAGATAAACATGAGCCCACTCAACGTGAGGGTTATCTCAATAAGGTCAACCATCTTCCTGTTACAACCGGTAACGCTGACTAAACTGAGCTCGATAGCTGCAGTCGCTTAAGTGCAGTCACTTTCCAGTAATAGGGAGGTAGTGGGTTTGAACCCCACTGTCAGCAGCCCTGAAGATGGTTTTTCATGGTTTCCCATTTTCACACCAGGCAAATGCCGGGGCTGTACCTTAATTAAGGCCACGGCCGCTTCCTTCCCATTCCTAGGCCTTTCCTACCCCATCTTTGTCATAAGACCTATCTATGTGACGAATATAAACAGCATTGCTTCGCACGGAACATTAAACGTCTTACATCGTCCACGGCCTGCAGCATAGGAGCAAGCTTAAATGTCTTGCGCCTTCTATGGTCCACAACGATTTAATGATCCTGTATCTCAGGGCTTCTCAGTGTGCATGCACCTGTGCATGCACTGTGCACGGTGCAAAGGACGACTTCGCTTGGTTGACCGGAGTGCAGACCCCCCACTCCTCGATTTGGAGCAATAGCGCTGTCTCTCTCTTTCCCCACGCCTGTCTCGCTTGCTCTGCCTGTCTCCCTCTTATTCACTTGCTCTGTAGCACTCCAAACCCAAGCCTAGTTGAGCTGAGCTTAGCCGAGTAGCCCAGAGACGAAGCATTGGTCCGAGCTGAGCCGAGTGGGACCGATGCACTGTGCACAGGAACTCTGCGCCGCAGTTTGCACATGTGAGATTTTGGGCGTTTGAGAGGCCCTACTGTACCTGAATCAGCATTATCATAGTCGATTCTCCACTCCAGGAGGCCGGGTGTGGGAATGAACAAGCCTCCTTCCGAGGATCATTTTGTTGAAAGTTATCCCTCTTTTTCCTCTTTTCCTGGCTTGCTATGCCTAACATAGTCAAGGGTTCTCTCTCTCAGGTGGACTCCTTTAGTAGTCCCCTACTTCATCTACAAGGCAGCAGATTGAGTACTGAAATACCTCATTTGCCAACAGTACCAATCTGAAGGTCTCCTTCTCCGCTGAAGCTGCCATTAAGGTCTTCACCATAACCCTAACAAGGGTCCGTTAAAAGGTGCTACAGTAAAATACCAATATAACAAAATTTTGTAGACCTCAATTTAATTTGTTATAGTGAAATTCTGTTATACTGAAATAAATCAATTCTTAAGAACTCGCCCCTTGTTAAACCTGTTGAAGAATCTACATTATTTCAGCATGAATTTACACATAAAAACCTTAATACTGTATTTATTAAATGCGAGTAAAATTAGGATCCATATATGTATTTGTGAAGAAATGATATAAAGTACAGGTACTTGCAAGAAGTTTTCAGCATCTCAAATTTTACCCTGTACCGGTACATTATATCCTCAGCTTTATATTTTGAAAAGTCTGTGATTTTCTTCTGAACACTCACAGACACAAACGAATATTCAAGACAGTCAGCAACCACTGCACTTGAATTTAACACAGATTCTGGCACATCACTTCGTGACAGAAGAAAATCCTGAAGACTACATGCCATGTTTGTTGCCTGCACAAGAGTCAAACTCTGTTGAACACTTTGAGTCAAATCTTCCTCTCCCCCTCATCATCACACAGATTCCTATCACTTATAATATCTATTGTTTTAGAAATCTGTATATTATAATACATGTCTTTTATGTTACTTTGTGTTACTTTCCTCTAATTCAAAATCCTTGGTTCTGTTGTAAAATTCAATTATATTGTTGAGTACTGCTGTCGAGGTAAACTTAAAATGTTTCTTTAAAAAAATCTGTATAAACTTTGCCATCACATACATACATACATACATACATACATACATACATTATCATTATAGACTGTTATACCTTTCAACGTTCAGTCTGCAAGCTTCTGTGAATTTACTAAACGTTGCCACAATCTTCGATTTGCAACTAGTGTTGTGGCCTCATTTAGTTCTATACCTCTTATCTTTAAATCGTTAGAAACTGAGTCTAACCATCATCGTCTTGGTCTACCTCTACTTCTCTTACCCTCCATAACAGAGTCCATTATTCTCCTAGGTAACCTATCCTCCTCCATTCGCCTCACATGACCCCACCACCGAAGCCGGTTTATGCGTACAGCTTCATCCATCAAGTTCACTCGTAAATTAGCCTTTATCTCCTCATTCCGAGTACCCTCCTGCCATTGTTCTCACCTGTTTTATACCAGCAATCATTCTTGCTACTTTCATGTCTGTTACTTCTAACTTATGAATAAGATATCCTGAGTCCATCCAGCCATCATATAGGTTAAGCTTTCTCTAAAATTTACTATTTTACGAATAGTGTAGTTTTAGTATTCTTTTATGACATTTAAGATAATACAGTAAAACCTTGTTATGACATTTCTACAGGGACAACAAAAAAAAGAATGTGTTAAGCAAGAAAACGTACTACTGAATATACAAATACAAACTATCCAACAGGGATATAGAAACAATAAATACGACTTTTCCGACATGAGGGCATTTTATGACGTGTATCCGCAGGTACAGTGTAAACTGTATCTACTATATCTAAACATGAGAGGAAAGTATTATTAAAAGGTGTAAAAAACACGACAGAACAAATATGAAAATCTTTTCTTCTGGGGCTCATAAAATGATAAGTGCACTGAAAGTTGTTAAAAACACCAAACAACAAATATGAAAAGATGTACACAGGAGCCAATGAAAATATCAAAGTATTATTGTAGATCACACTCTTTCTAAAACAAATGTTAGTGGAAGCCTTTTATTTTAGAGCTGGGGTTATTAAACATTATTCTCTGGTGACACTGTTTGATAATGAATTGGAGGTTACACTCAACCATGTGCGACTGGCAGGAATGACTAGAGCTGGGGGAACAGAGCACTTGCTCCTATGATTGCAATCGGTAGTGCAAGTTTGGTATTTTTCACAACTTTCAGTGCACTTATCATTTTATGAGCCCCAGAAGAAAAGATTTTCGTATTTGTTCTGTCGTGTTTTTCACATCTTTTAATAATACTTTCCTCTCATGTTTAGATATAGCAGATACAGTTTACACTGTACCTGCGGATACACGTCATTATTATTATTATTATTATTATTATTATTATTATTATTATTATTATTATTATTATTATTATTATTATTATTATTATTATTATTATTATTATTGTCCACCTCTGTGGTGTAGTAGTTAGTGTGATTAGCTGCCACACCCGGAGGCCCAGGTTCGATTTCCGGCTCTGCCACGAAATTTGAAAAATGGTGTGAGGACTGGAACGGGTCCTCTCAGCCTCAGGAGGTCAACTGAATAGAGGGGGGGTTTGATTCCCTCCTCAGCCATCTTCGAAGTGGTTTTCCATGGTTTCCCACTTTTCCTCCAGGCAAATGCCGGGATGGTACCCAACGTAAGGCCATGGTCGCTTCCTTCCCTCGTACTTGTCTATCCCTTCCCATTGTCCCATCCCCCAACAACGCCCCTGTTGAGCATAGCAAGTGAGGTCGCCTGGGTGAGGTACCGGCCCTCCTCCCCAGCTATACCCTACCAACAGGCGAGTTGGCCATGCAGTTAGGGGCGCACAGCTGTGAGCTTGCATCCGAGAGGTAGTGGGTTCAAGCCACACTGTTGGCAGCCTTGAAGGTGGTTTTCCCATTTTCACACCAGGCAAATGCTGGGGCTGTACCTTAATTAAAGCCACAGCCACTTCCTTCCCACTCCCGGGCCTTTCCTATCCCATAGTAGCCATAAGACTTATCTGTGTCGGTGCAGTCATCATCAGCATCATCATCATCATCATCATCGATTCATCATTGAAGACTGTTATGCCTTTCAGCTTCAGTCTGCAAGCCTCTGTGAATTTTTCTAAACGTCGCTACAATCCTCTATTTGCAATTAGTGCTGTAGCCTCATTTAGTTCTATACTTCTTATCTTTAAATCGTTAGAAACTGAGTCTAACCATCGTCGTCTTGGTCTCCCTCTATTTCTCTTACCCTCCATAACAGAATCCATTATTCTCGTGGGTAACCTATCCTCCTCCATTCACCTCATATGACCCCACCACCGAAGCCGGCATATACGTACAGCTTCATCCATCGAGTTCATTCCTAAATTAGCCTTTATCTCCTCATTCCAAGTACCCTCCTGTCACTGTTCTCACCTGTTTTTACCAGCAATCATTCTCGCTACTTTCATGTCTGTTACTTCTAACTTACAAATAAGATATCCTGAGTCCACCCATCTTTTGCTCCCGTAAAGCAAAGCTGGTCTGAAAACAGACCGATGTAAAGAAAGTTTCATCTGGGAGCTGACTTCCTTCTTACAGAATACTGTTGAATCACAACTGCGAGCTCACTGCATTAGCTTTACTACACCTTGATTCAGTCTCACTTACTACATTACCATCCTGGGAGAACACATAACATAAATATTTGAAATTATCGACCTGTTCTAGCTTTGTATCACCAATATGATATTCAGTTCTGTTGAATTTCTTACGTACCGACATCAGTTTAGTCTTCAAGAGGCTAATTTTCATTCCATACTCTTTGCACCTATTTTCAAGTTCCAAGATATTAGACTGCAGGTTTTTGGCACAATCTGCCATTAAGACCAAGTCGTCAGCATAAGCCAGACTGCTTACTACATTTCCACCTAACTGAATCCCTCCCTGCCACTTTATACCTTTGAGCAGATGATCCATGTATACTATGAAAAGCGAAGGTGAAAGATTACAGCCTTGTCTACCCCTGTAAGTACCCTGAACCAAGAACTCATTCTACCATCAATTCTCACTGCAGCCCAATTGTCAACATAAATGCCTTTGATTGTTTTTAATGATCTACCCTTAAGTCCATAGTCCCCCAGTATGGCAAACATCTTTTCCTTCAGTGCCCTGTCATATGCTTTCTCTAGATCTACGAAACATAAACACAACTGTCTTATTCCTCTCGTAAAATTTTTCAGTTACCTGGTGCATACTGAAAATCTGATCTTGAAAGCCCCTCTGTGGTTTGAAACCACACTGGTTTTCATCCAACTTCCTCTCAACCACTGATTGCACCCACCCTTCAAAAATGCCAATGAATACTTTGCCTCTTATACTAATCAATGAGATACCTCGATAGTTGTTGCAATTCTTCCTGTTCTCTTGCTTATAGATAGGTGCAATTACTGCTTTTGTCCAATTTGAAGGTACCTAATCTTACTACTCTATAAAGCCATTTCATCCCTGCCTTCCCACTTTACTTCACCATTTCAGGTCTAATTGCATCTATTCCTGCTGCTTTATGACAGTGAAGTTTTATTTTACCATCCTTTCCACTTTCTCAAGCGTAATTTCACCAACATCATTTTCCTCCTCCCCATGAGCTTGGCTGTTCGCAACACCACCAGGAAGATTTCCTTTAACGTTGAGAAGATGTTCAAAATATTCCCTCCACCTCTCCAATGATTCCCTGGGATCTATTATGAGTTTACCTGATTTACTCAAAACACTGTTCATTTCCTTTTTCCCTCCCTCCCTTCCTAAGATTCTTTATTATTGTCCAGAAAGGTTTCCCTGCTGCTTGACCTTGCCTTTCCGGGTTATTACCAAAATCTTCCCACGACTTCATTTTGGATTCAACAACTGTTTGATTCGCTCTGTTTCTTTCATCCACATACAAATCCGTGCCTGCCGCGGCCATTGGAGCCATTTCTGATGAGCCTCCTTTTTACATTTACAAGCTGCTCTCACTTTATCATTCCTCCAAGATGTTCGCCTTTTCCCGTCTTTACACATAGGTGTTCCTAGGCATTCCCTTGCTGTTTGTACTACATCATCCCTGTATGCCACCCATTCTTTTTCCATATCCTGAACCTGCTTACTGTCCAATGTTCGAAACTTCTCACTGATCATATCCATGTACTTCTGTCTAATTTCCTTGTCCTGGAGATTTTCTACCCTTATTCGTTTGCAGCTTGATTTCACTTTCTCTACCCTAGGCCTACTACAGATCAGATAGTGGTCTGTATCATCAAAAAATCCCCGGAAAACTTGTACATTCCTAATAGATTTCCTGAATTTGAAGTCAGTTAAGATATAGTCTATTATGGGTCTGGTACCTCTAGCCTCCCATGTGTAGCGGTGAATAGCCTTATGCTTGAAGAATGTATTCGTAACAGCTAAACCCACACTAGCACAGAAGTCCAGCAAATGCTTCCCATTCCCATTAGCTTCCATATCTTCCCCACATTTACCAATCACCCTTTCATATCCTTCAGTTCTATTTCCAACTCTTGCATTGAAATCGCCCATTAGCACTATTCTATCCTGGCTTTTGACCCTGACCACGATGTTACTCAATGCTTCATAAAACTTGTCAACTTCATCCTCATCTGCACCCTCACATGGTGAATACACTGAGACAGTTCTCGTCCTAATTCCTCCAACTGCCAAATCTACCCACATTATTTGCTCATTTACATGCCTAACAGAAACTCTGTTGCGTGCAGTGGTATTCCTGATAAACAGCCCTACCCCATACTCTGCCCTTCCCTTTCTAACACCCGTCAAGTACACTTTATAATCTCCTATCTCTTCCTCGTTATCTCCCCTTACTCGAATATCACTTACTCCTAGCATATCCAGATGCATCCTATTTGCTGACTCAGTCAGTTCTACTTTCTTTCTTCCAGTAATATTGATAGCTCCCCATCGAATTCCATTTCATTCACCAAGTTGTTCCCAAGGAGTCCCTCGCCTGTCAAATGAGAGTGGGACTCCGTTACTCCCATAGGTCCGAGGCTTGCTTAAAACGTTCTGAGCTAGGTAAATTCATGAAGCAGGATGCTACCCTACTTACACATAGTCCAAGTGAGTATCTCTCCTCTATGTCCGAGATGCCCACTCCCATTCCATAGCAACTGGTATCTCGACTCTCAGGACCACTTACTAGGCCTCTCAGCCATTGCCCATTGTTCACGAACTAGGACGTGACTACAGTAATCCACACCATTATTATTGTTCACCTCTGTGATGTATTGGTTAGTGTGATTAGCTGCCACCCCCGGAGGCCCGAGTTTGATTCCCAGCTCTGCCGTGAAATTTGAAAAGTGGTATGAGGGCTGGAACCGAGTTCACTTAGCCTTCGGGAGGTTAACTGAGTGCGGGGGGGGGGGGGGTTGATTCCCGCCTCAGCCATCCTCAAAGTGGTTTTCCGTGGTTTCCCACTTCTTCTTCAGGCAAATGCTGGGATGGTACCTATTGTAAGGCCAAGGTCGCTTCCTTGTTTGCTTACCTTCCCCTGATTTGTAACCTGTATGTTGTATAGAGTGTGCCGCCTGGTATTAGCTGTATAGAGACATGTGCAAAATACACAGCGATTAAAACAGGATTCATTTCAACTATATTTTGAAGGGAAAAGATGTTAAATATAAGTAAAAAGCCTACATTTTAATTCACTATACTGAAAGTTCAAAATTCGTTACAATTAAATATTTTAACACGCATTAGATAGGGAAAAGAGAAGGGGCATAAACTTAATTTCGCTATTCTGAACATTTTGTTAAACTGTCATTCATTATACTGTACCAGTCGGGGACCAATGTTTATCAAAAAGAAATTACTCCTGTATCACTCGCCCTTTGTCCTGGCTTGTAATAGGCAGAGCCTGACCTACATATACCGGAGCTAGGTTGTCAATTGTAACTTGGTATTTGATTTACTAGTTGTGCTGATCATTTATACAAACCAGTTTTCAAGCCTCACAATTGTCTGCTATGACGTGTGGATGTAGAGCTTTAAGTTCCTTTGATATTTATTTTGATTAACACGTCATATCCTCATGCATTTGCTCAGTCACCATTGACAACTTCATACATTTCGGGGGGAATGTACTACTTGGCACCTTTTTAGAAAGTTTAGTCTTCAGTTGATTTTTGTGAAGAGGTCTATAGGCCTAATTTAATCATATTTTTAGTATATGTTCTATAAAACAGTCACAAAAATTGAACTTTAGTAGCCTAGTTCAACATAGCAACATTTTAATGGATTCTTAAACAAAATTACTGTATATTGTTCCATAGAAACATGGTTCATTTTAAATACACAATAAATATGAGAAAAACTGACTGAATATGACATTTTCTGTTACTTTCAAAACAACTTTAAATTGTTTGTATAATTTTGAGGGCTTTAAAAAAAAAATCTGATTCCTTGTACCTTATTCACAAAAATCTTCAGTAAACTCATCCTATATTCCATCATCTGGAAACTCTGGATTCATCCACTAAAGTTTTTCTTTTCTTACTAATTGGTACATAAATAACTACTGTATTTGTTCTGTAATTTTGTGGTTATTATTTCTTGTGCATTAATTTTTAGTGTTAAAAATATTGCTGTTAGTTTCATATTCCTTTCCTTAACTGTTCACTTTCTAGTGAGGCTGTCTGGGAGAGTCTGGCCCGGATGTGTGTAAAGACCAAACGACTAGATGTTGCTTGGGTTTGTCTGGGACATATGAAACATGCTCGTGGAGCTATGGCATTACGACAAGCCTCTAAAGAACCTGAGATGGAAGCTAGAGTTGGTATGCTAGCTGTGCAATTGGGATTAGTTGTAAGTTCATTTCTCCCTGTTATTGTGAGATAATTGCCATTTCCTGTTGTGTTACCAACTTTTCTTATTCAGTAATGGTTGTGTAGGCCTGGTTGGTGTAAAGAAAAATACAAGATCCTACAACTGGATTTATAAGGCAAACTAGAAGCACAACAGGGATCTGGCATAAAAACCCGAGGAAATTTTACCAGAATATCTCGGAATAATTTTTTCATTAATCGATATCCAGAGTACACGTAACTATGAAGTTCACCAACCTCTGATAGATTATGGCACAAGGAGAAAACAACAATGTAATCTAATGTTAATACTAGCTGTGTAAAGGATAAAAACCAACTACTGGATTCCATGCATCTTCCTCAATTGTGTTCATTGTACTCATGAAATTGTCATCTTACAAATTTGTGCTTCATCAAATATTTCCTCTTTGACTTCAGCCTCTTATAATGAAAAAACTTGTGCATAAATACTGAAAGCAAGAACTGCTTACCAAATACCCTAACAAACTGCTTATTAGAATAAATATTGAATTCAGCATGTTATGGAAGTAGTAGAATTTGCTCGCTGTTATCAGGGTTTACATTTGTACCATTTTCCATTACTCTCTTTTAGACCTGTTGTTTGAGTCATCAGTCCATAGACTTCTTTGATACAGCCCTCCATGCCACCCTATCCTGTGCTAACCTTTTCATTTCTACGTAACTACTGCATCCTACATCTGCTCTAATCTGCTTGTCATATTCATACCTTGGTCTTCCTCTACCGTACTGACCACCTACACTTCCCTCAAAAGCTAACTGTACAGGACCTAGGTGTCTTAGATGTGTCCTATCATTCTATCTCTTCTTCTGGTCAAATTTAGCCAAATCAATCTCTCACCATTTTGATTCAGTATCTCTTCATTCGTGACTCTATCTACCCATCTCACCTTTAGCATTCTTCTGTAACACCACATCTCAAGAGCTTCTATTCTCTTTCTCTCTGAGCTAGTTATCGTCCATGTTTCACTTCCATACAATACCACGCTCCAGACGAAATTCTTCAAAAACATCTTTCTAATTCTTATATCAATTCTCGAGGTGAACAAATTTCTTTTCTTAAGAAAGACCTTCTTTGCTTGTGCTAGTCTGCATTTTATGTCCTCCTTACTTCTGCATTATTAGTTATTTTACTACCCAAGTAACAATAGTCATCTACTTCCTTTAAGACTTCATTTCCTTAACGTGTACCATTTCATTGTTTCCCCTTGGATCTGCTACCTCACATATGAAGCAGGGTCATAATAGGTGTTCAGTTTTTAAAACTATTTTCATAAATTGATTTCTTAACATACTCTTCTTACAGTTTTTATTCACAAGACTGATAAGTAGAATTTTTAAAAAACGAGCTCGATAGCTGCAGTCGCTTAAGTGCAGCCAGTATCCAGTATTCAGGAGATAGTAGGTTCGAACCCCACTGTCGGCAGCCCTGAAGATGGTTTTCCGTGATTTTTCATTTTCACACCAGGCAAATGCTGAGGCTGTTCCTTAATTAAGGTCACGGCCGCTTCCTTCCCAGTCCTAGCCCTTTCCTGTCCCACCGTCGCCATAAGACATATCTGTGTTGGTGCAATGTAAAGCAAATAGCCAAAAAAAAAAAAAAGTATTTAAAAATCAACAGTCAGTGAGGAAAGAAAAAAGAAAGAACTATATTTGTACTGGTTATGGAGGCTTCTGAAGGAATGGAATACAAAGGCTTCCACTTTAAACTACCTTGGTGCTAAGTGGTATATAGTCAGTTAACTCTATGTCCTTTGTCGTGAGGGATTTTTGTTGTAGATTGAGTGAATCCCTAATCACAACTTATAAATCTCATTTTTGTCGTGTATTAGCATCAACTCCCCTAAGGTTAGGTTGAAGGAAAAATCCCACCTTCCAATACTTATTTGGTTTTTTTATTGCTAATCTATGTAATTATAAAACATATTCCAGCTTAAAGTCTAGTTAAATTCTTTTAAAAAGTATATGTTTCGTTGCTAATGTGTAGGTTAGCTGACGACATAAGGGAAGAAGTAAACATAGTGGGACCGGCCGGGAGACTCCCTTCATCATCTTATAACTTTATAACAAAAACATAACCTCAACTTTGGTTATTCTTACGAAGTTTCCCCTGGTCATCATATTCTAAATTGTACATTTTAAAATTTTAAGTCTATCCTCAAGATATTCAAAGTACATACTTCTCCAGCATTTTGAAGAAAGAAGATCCCTCACATACAGATATCCCAGAACATTGACTTGTTGAGTGTTTTAGCTCAACATGAAGGAACATTTTATCTCATCATCATCATCATCATCATAATAAGTGTTTTTATTTCATTTGTGCCAATTTTTGTATCATTTTTTAGGTGAAGACGTTCCACATTAGGAACGAAACATGTAATTTTTTTTAATAATTTAACTAGATTTAAAGCTGGAATATATTTTATAATTACATAGACTAGCAATAAAAAACAAATAGGTATTGAAGGTGGGATTCTTCCTTCAACCTAACCTTAGTTGAATCCCGAGTCATAAGATTTTCAGAACTGAAAGTCTTGTTTCTAAGTTGAATTTATGTCATTGAAGATAAACTGAGTATGACTTTACCACCTCAGCTAGGTAACCCCCTGTCTGCTTAAATTCCATTATCATTCAGATGTTTTTCATTTCCATAACATGACCTTGATTTATGCATTAAACCTCAAAATTACTACATGAAACCATTCTTGCTTGGTTGTAATCAACATCTGCTGTAGAGATTTTATGATCAACCTAGAAATTCTCAATGGCAGTTTCTTCAGAGATCTCAGATTGAAATCCTGCTGCTGCCTTCTTGGATGTGAATTTTATTTGCATTCTTTCCAGAAGAATGATACCTTTTTTTTTTTTTTTTTTGTAATTCTGGAGCAGTGGTTGGATTGAACTGGAACGGCATTCTGGTTCATGATAAAAGTAGATATCATCATTCTGTTTTGTGAACAGTGATCAAATCTATTCTGTTTGTTAAAAAACATCACCACATTCTCTTCATTATTAAAAATGAATTTACTAACAGTTAACTAATGCAAGTAACAAATAATATTGCTTTGTAAACAATACAATATTAAATGTTAAAACAAAGAAGAAAGAATTGAGAAACCAGGGAAGTCTACTTCTATTAGTAACCATTGCAAATCTGATCTTATAATACTTCTTTGATTTATTTCCATAACTTATAAAGTAGAAGGCTTTGGTTCATAACCCTACCCTGTGTATGTCTGAGAATGAGAATGGTTGAAGAAGAAAGTATAAACAGTATAAGAGCTATTATTAAAAATTTGCTACATGATCCATCAATCTGTGTCTTGTTCATTAATGAAATATTTTTCTAGTGGGCATTTATATACTTGTGTTTCTGGTCTCTTGGTCTAAAAATGAGTTTTACTTTTTGGTTTGTACTGCAGAGACCTGATTTTGTAATATGCTTTATCCATCTGTCCACACATCATGTCTTTTTCTGTATCTTTGTTTGTGGCCTTCATCTGTTTGCCTTTTGCTTCAATGCATTTCACAGAAATTTGGTTTTTAATCTCTCTGTACTCCCTGTCTTTTCTTATTTCCGGGCTCAGACATCATTTCTATAGTTCTAGTTGATTTTTTTCCTAATACTGTACTGTTTCAGTGGTTTGTATGATTGCATTTTTTTTTTATTTTTTATTATTCCATCCCTCTTGAATACCACTATCAGTGGTTACTGCCATTTGCGTAGTCTGCCTTTCATATTCCTACTTTGTATCCTACATCCTTTAATATTTGCTTGCACCATTTATAATGAGCCATTTTTACACTCTGCTTGAGTTTGATATCACTCTTGGCACACTAGATTGTGAACACTGTCAACATCAGATCTAGGGTTGCTGTGACTGGACATAATCTGATTATGGTATCGCTGCCTAACTAATATACAATCAATCTTGTTATGATTTTTATCACCAGGTGCTTTCCACATACGGTATACATTCTCCAATACACTTCAAAGAATGTGTTTGTTATGACTAGGAATAGAAATTTTATGCTCCAATAATCCCTTTAATGTGTATGCACTTATGCACTGAAAACTTGTATAATATGCACAGAAATACGTGTTTAGAAAAAATACTAAGATATCATATTGACATAAACATTTAAGGTAATTTTACAGTATATAATATTTCTGTGAATAAACATATTGCAGAAACCATATGAATTATTTAACTTGTCAAAATATCTTTCATATTGAAGAGTTAGGATATGTTTCCCTTATAAATGAAAAAAAAATCCCATTTAAAAAATGGTGGTTACATTTTTATTTCTCCACATTCTCAACTTATTTTCTGTTGCAGTTTACGACCATCAGTTGTTTAATAATAATAATGTTATTTGCTTTACGTCCCACTAACTACTTTTACGGTCTTCGGAGATGCCGAGGTGCCGGAATTTAGTCCCGCAGGAGTTCTTTTACGTGCCAGTAAATCTGCCGACACGAGGCTGTCGTATTTGAGCACCTTCAAATACCACCGGACTGAGCCAGGATCGAACCTGCCAAGTTGGGGTTAGAAGGCCAGTGCCTTAACCGTCTGAGCCACTCAGCCCGGCATATCAGTTGTTTAAAGTTATGTCCTTATAGCAGGAAAAACTTCTCTTCACCTCACAGGAACTTAGGGCTGCATGTACAAAAGATGCAGTTTGTTCTGCTTTTAGTGATACTGTAGAAGTCTGCTATATTGAGATTTCATAAAGGCGAAAATTTTACTCACTATAGCATATTGTCGTTATATTTTATTTTTCATAAAAGAATAAATAAAATAAAAATATATTTGTAAGATATACACGTTAAACAAGCAAATATGCATTATATGCAACATAAAATCTTTATTAAATGGTTGCAAACTTAGTAATTAACTTGCATACCAAGTGAGCATACTTTCTGACTGCAGAGAAGAAATATGCATTTTCATACAATTCCTGTCCGTAGTTATGACCATTTCATTCTACTCACAAAATGCAATCAGCCTCTGCCTTTTGTGTTCTTATTTCCTAGTTCAAATCTTCCAGCACATTTTGTGTTGTCATGTGAGCAAAGGGAGGCATTGAAGTTAACCCATTATGATGTTGATGAAAGTTATAAATTGTGACAACTCGCCTATCACTTTGTTTCAGGAGGAAGCCGAACGCCTTTACATGTCTTGTGGCAGGTATGACCTGCTAAATCAACTGTATCAAGCGAGTGGGGAGTGGGATAAAGCTCTGAGAGTAGCGGAGGAACAGGATCGTATACACCTTCGTACCACCTATTTCAATTACGCCTCCCATCTAGAAGGCAAGGGAGATTTCCCTGGAGCAGCACACATGTATGAGCGATCAGATACACATCGCTTCCAAGTGCCACGCATGCTGCTTGATGATCATCTCAGCTTGGAGTCATATGTTCTGAAATCAAAAGACCCGTATGTAAAGTTACACTATAAATTTGATTAAGAGGAATTGGTTTTCCTGACACAGTGTGAATTATGGCCTGGCCCATCTTATCCTCAGACTACTAGGATTGACCATTAAGTTCTATATTATTGTTAGAGCTAACTCTCATGAAAGTTCTCTACAAGTTTGGCTAGCATTGTGCTTCATAGATATTCCCAAGCCATTGACAATAATCAAAAGCCAAAATGGTTATAAAATTATACAGAGGCGCTAGAGAACCACTTCCATTTACCAGGTTGAAAGCAGTGGAGTTGACCTGACCTTTGATTGGCTTATATTAACACAATGCGGACCGGTCCCGAGAAAACTCGTGTTTGCCTGGCTGAGCGTTGCGGACCGGTCCTGAGTTATCTCTTGTTAGCAGCAGACTGAAGTTTAATGCTATTTTTTGAGATATACCGGAACTATTTGGAGGTCAAGGGTGATAGAACTCTGTTATGTATGGTCACATTTCTTTTTGATTATTCTAGATATCATAGCTTTTCTTTGCATTTCCTGACAACATGTTTACGAAGTTTGAAGAGCCATGCAAGATGGCAACGCTCAGGGATCGCATGTGTTTAGACAGGAATGAAATGATTTGCGAATTATGTGCTCATACAGGCTCCGAATGTCCAAGCGATGCTGAATATTTAGAGTTTGATGATGAAATATCTTCTAATGGAAATGTTTCAAGTGATGACAAGGATATAGCCTTATCATCAAGGTGTGGAACACACGTGGCGCAGAATTCAAAATATGGTAAATAATGTAGTGTTTTCTGACAACTGGGTTATGGACAACAGTGAACCTAGGCTGGAGGATTTTGAAGGTGCTTCTGGTGTAAAGGTATGGCCTAATGAACCTAGAGACATGGGACAAGTAACAGGACTTATGTTTGGTGAGGATTTTTTTCAGTATGTAGCTGAGCAGACAAACTTATACTTTGAGCAGAATTCACATTCTCATTACATATCCCCTAAAACACTAAAGTGGACTAATGTCACTAGCAGGGAAATAAAAAAATATGCTTTGTGTATATTGATAAGGCAGGTGAAGAAATCGTGCCTGAAAGATTACTGGCCAACCAATCCCCCGATTAAAAAAAACCCATATTGCCAAAAATTATGAGCCAGATAGATTTCAACAAATACTCCAGTTTGGAGGTGGTTAGAAAGTGGCCGGGAACAGGGCTGTGCTTGGGGTGAAGGGCACCCGGTCTGCAATGTGTTAACCCCTCACTGATGTAGAAGGTTTAAATGGCTGCTGCTGCTGGTGCCACCCAGGATGGAGGAGAATTAAAGATCCATCACTTTAAAATGCAGCTCACTCACCATAACATACAAAATGTCAAGCAGAAATTTTTTTCAAATTTTGAGGAAGCTTTCTTCAAAACATGCCGTTTATTATTCTATAGGTGAAATAAATGCAGTTTTCATATTACCTTAGTAATTCTGGTTTGTGCGATAGCCCTTGAAGCAGTCTTCTAAGCAGAGTCCCACATTGCACACCAGAAATCTGCATAATTTTCAGTCGTGATAATTTCTGCTGTAGCGATATCATCCACTACACTCGAACCACTACTATCACTTCATGGTAATTCAGAATCGCTAAGTATGTCCAACCCTTGTCCCATTTCTCTACAGGCTCGGATATGAAGCGAGATGAATCTTCATAGCGAGTTGTTACGACCGGACGCCCTTCGCGTCAACCTCATCAGAGGAGTTAATGAGATGAAATTTATTTATTTACTCACTCACTCACTCACTCACTCACTCACTCACTTACAAGTGGCAAAGTTTGGCTCTTGTCCCTCTCTTACACTTTAGGTAAGAAGAGGGTGAAATCCAGTACCAAGCCATAGCCTATTCCTGTTGAATAGTGCGAAAGGGTCTGCTCAAGGTTTTACGTCCTCACCCACACACCCAAAAACTGTCTGTGTCTACTTTCCACGTACAGAATAGAAGTACTAGGTACAAACCAACCATATCATTCAGAGGAGAGAATTGGTACTGTAGTCACCCTGGACAGGTCCTTGACCTACAAGAAACACCACTCTAATGTGTCAGCCAAGATCAAGATCAAAAATAACATCCTTCAAAAGCTGGCAGGCACCTCCTGGGGTGCTACTGATTGTATGCTTCGAAGCAGTGTATCGTTTCATTCAGCTGTCCAAGTGAATCGAATCATAGCAACGGTGAGCTCACGGCACACGAGTCAGCTGACTCGCAACAGACGGTGCTGAGTGGCGCACTCACTGATCAGTGAGTCTCCACAGACCATACATGCATGGTTCATTATCGGAGCCCTTCCACTGCAAGCTGGACATAAAGCGCCATTACTCACTGTAAAAATCGTACGGTTGTGGTTTTAGTACGGCCTCTCACTCTCAGCTCATTTGAAAATAATACTCTCACTTGCATTTCCAATAACAAGGAGGTTTAAATAATAGTTTAATTAATTTACATGTTATAAAAGCAGTTAAATTATACAGTAATTCCAAAGTACTGTAGTTAATAAGTAGACGGGCCATTTTTTGAAATGTTGTTATCTGATTCGTGTCTGAAGATGCACAAACTCCAACATCCCGAGATATTTAAAAAGAATACTGTACATTAAATCCAGAATAGGTAACATTGTCATGTACTGCACAGGTGATTCTTCAGAATAGCCACTGAGGGTTTTATTATTATTGTAATGTTTTTTTATTGGATGTTCTTCCCTATTTTGTTTGTCACACACCAATTTTTTAAAGAATTTTGGTATAGTACCACAAGCTCCCAGAAATTATTCTGTTTATTAGTTTAATGAATCTTGGTATTATAACTTAGTTGATATTGACAGTTGATTCAACTCAACTCTCTAGCCTACTCTATGATTATGAGTCATGCTCTTGCCCACTCAGAAATATGTTTTATATTGGGAAGAACTGCTCAAAATTATATCAGTTTGTATATTGCATCATTGCACAAGACTTCAATCATCAAATCACGAGATCACCAGTTGCGCATTGATAGACATTTTTATATCTAACTCTGTGTACTTATTTAATGGAATTTTCACTGTTGTGCAAAGTCTTTTTAGCATCAAAACTTGATGCAGGAGGTGCCTGCAGCAGAAACCTGAATCTGAAGGCTGGATGACATGCATAAGAAAGCAATTCATAGAATGAAAATCAGAAGGGAGCAGTAAGCATTGAATGTTGTTGCTGCTACATAACAGTACACACAGATGTAATAGGAATGTTGATTCTAATGTGCCATGTATTGGATAACTGTATCAGTTCAGTAATGTGAACGGAATCAAATGAATTGATTCAGTAAAATTAATCGAATATCCCATCACTAATGCCTCTTGCACTTTCTTATTCCTTCATTGAATACTGCTGCTCATTCCTGGCCTAACAGTGCCCATCATTACAGGGTGCATCCAACCAACAAATATTCACTGGCTTTCCACCCTAAGTCACATACCACCTTCATCCCTTAAGAATATCACACATTGCTTACTTGTGGAAGAAAATAGAAAGCAGTCCTCACTTTCCTATCCATTTTGACACAGCAGCTTCCCCGGCTAAACAACTGAAATACAAACACCTTTCTTGGCGTACTATAATTAATCTACAGGACAGATCTTTCAATATATCAGATGCTGGAAAGAACATTGGGAATAGCAATCCTTATTTCCCCAACATCAGATAATTAAAACTCCCTGCAAGCCCCCAGATGGGTTTCTCCTTCTCAGATGGCAGTGAAGGATGCTAAACAGAGTTGGGTGTAGCTGGAGCCACCCTGTGTTCAAATGGGGATGGAAGACTTCACCATAATGTGATTGTGGAAAAGAGGAGCAGTTGGATCATATAGCATGTAAGTGTCCTTTTTCATGCTTAAAGATGGTAGGTTTGAATCTTACTGTTGGCAGCCCTGAAGATGGTTTTCCATGGTTCCCCACTTTCACACCTGGCAAATATACCTTAATTAAGGTTATGGTCGGTTCCTTCCCAATCCTAGCCCTTTCCTGTCTCCCATCATTGCCATAAGACCCGTCTCTGTCTGTGCAACATAAAATAAATAGCAAAAAAAAACCTTGTGAAATTATAGCAGATGGCAAGTTCAGTATGTGTTTTATTAACAGAGAAACTTCCATGCAAAAAATGTGTAATTCCATTAGTCATGGTGTAAAGCATTTAAACAGAGAATGGTGAAAAGTATGTCAGAAACAAAAACATTGTAACATTTATCATATGAGTAGGAGAAGGTAAAGAACAGTGTTAAACAGTAAAATTCCATCTCTTTTGAGAATCTCTTTCATATCTTCAGCCATTACTGTGATATATATTAATACCAATGTTTTCTGGAACTGCAAGACACTGTTTCATTATTGGGACAAAAATATAGTAAATATAATGTCTGTCTCTATGAAGCTGGAAATGCTGATCCTCACCAGTAAACACTTAGATCATATCATCATCATTATCAGCCAATTCAGTCATTATATGATGTGGTCTCTTAAAGTCTGTGAACAAGATAATTATGTAATAGTTCCTTCCAGGCATTGAACAGTTCAGGAAAGAGATCTGTTCTGTAGAAATCGCAATTCTTCTTAGTCTGCATCTGGTGTTAATTTCCAAGTTTTACATAAAAAAGTAAAATTGTTTAAGTTACTAATAATTTTTTGTATGATCCTTATGTAATAAGTTTGTATGTACTTACCTTGAAGTTGTGAAACAGTTGTCATGGACATGGGTAAGCCACATTACTATGGTCTGCTAAAAATAGCGTTACAATTTACAGGTCAAAATTGAAGACAAATCTAAGCTATGACTGGGGAAGTGCTGTTTCAGAAAAGTCTCTGAGGAATTCACAGCTGTCCTATTCACACAAGCAATGGTGATGTTTTTGGTTTTAAGTGGCAGTACATAAATATTATCAAGCCCGTATTTACCAAAATCATTTGAATTGCATTTATGAGAATGACAAGGCAATTAGTCCAGTGCTACATATACAACGTGAGGCTATTGATACTGTCATAGCTTCATAGACAGTGCTTTTACTCATGACTGTGATATCTGTTTACCAGATTCAAAAGAGTAGTAGTACATGAATTTCATTACTTCAACAGAACTCTCAAGAACTTATGGAAATATTTTCTCTGAGACTGCTACCTCCATAAAACCTGGTTTCCTTTCCTAACAGTTCTTCATACTTCATTAAATATTTTATAGAACTTATCAGACCCCAAGTCTGTCTAGATAGTAATGCAAGGTATTGTTATAGAAGAAAAAAAAAAAAAAACTGCTGCAGTTTACCATTAAAGTCTTCAATTTGATTTCTTCACATCATGAACATCTAAAAGAGGATATTGCAACCCACTTTTGTACATGTTTTATAACTTGTTATGATTTCTCCTTTTTCAGGCAGTTGGTAAAATGGTGGGCTCAATACATGGAGAGTACAGGCCAGATGGATCTTGCTCTTCAGTACTATGAAGAGGCTCATGACTATTATTCATTGGTCCGTGTACTGTGCTTTCAAGAAAATCTGGAGCGAGCCTCGGAAGTGGCCAGCTCTACTGGTGACCGAGCAGCTTGTTATCACCTGGCGAGACAGTATGAGGCTCTGGGGAAGATCAGTGAAGCTGTACATTTCTTCACTAGAGCCCAGGCCTATGGAAATGCTGTGCGCATCTGTAAGGTAACTGTCTAGTTTCACATTCCAGATATAATTGATTAGTGCCAAAAGAGTTGCTTACTTTCATTGACTGAAGCTAAAGGGATTATAAGACTAGATGAGTATTTTTACTATTATTATGGATAGAACTTGGATGTATGTGAAACTGTTATTACATAATTGAATAGCATTCTTAAAATATTAAGAGAAACCATGGATGTCTCATCTTGTATAGATCATCATCTTATATATCTTCTTCACATTTATCCAGCCTTAGTGCAGACTCCACTTGTTTTCCCCTCGACTTTTATTTTAGGCGATCAACAGCTTTGTTAGTGGCTGGTCAGCACTCCATCCCGTACAGTGCCACTGGGTGAAATTCAGAAAAGCTGGAATGGTACAAAAGGCTAAATATAACATTCAAAACCCTGTAATCCTTGAATTCTAAGCATTATGCATGTTATTTGTTTAATCAGCTTTAGTAGTTTGATAAAATAATGTCTTTTGACATCTGAAATCATCAAATCTTGTATAGTTCACATATCTCTTCTTTTTTTTAAATATAGACAAATAGGTATACAGAGATAATTCCATAAATAATGCTCAGTTGGTAGTACTGCAGATTAGGGTTGGGCACTATGTCCCTGTTTCGGCACACTGTGCCGGTACACAGTTATGTTCCGCTGTTCCAGAACACCGAGTGTCAATTGTTCCGAAACATTCTCAAGCAAGCCGGAGACACTGACTCGCTGTCCCATCAGAAGCGCCACTATGCACTGCCCTTCGCCTACTAGCTGAACTGTGCAGTGGGCACACGGGACCGGAACTGTAACTGCGCAGTGTAGAGAGAACTTTGAGAGGCAACATTACATGCTCCGCGCCAGTGGGAATGTGCCTGTATGGAACGTGCTGTGTGGTGTGTGCCTGTGTGTAGTTGCCATGGTCCAGCATAAAGCTGCAGGGAACGTGAATGAACAGTCGGAACACTGAAATTCGCGCCCAATAATCACGTTTAAAGGCTGCTTTTAGGTCAAGATTTTTCCGGTCAGTATAAAATACACATAACACGGTTACAATGACAGTGCAGGTGGTTTTTTTTGCTACGGGCTTTACGTCGCGCCGACACAGATAGGTCTTATGGCGACGATGGGATAGGAAAGGCCTAGGAGTTGGAAGGAAGCGGCCGTGGCCTTAATTAAGGTACAGCCCCAGCATTTGCCTGGTGTGAAAATGGGAAACCACGGAAAACCATTTTCAGAGCTGCCGATAGTGGGATTCGAACCTACTATCTCCCGGATGCAAGCTCACAGCCGCGCACCTCTACGCGCACGGCCAACTCGCCCGGTGGTGCAGGTGTTTAAAAGTAACTAATTCAAGAATATTTTCACCAGTTGAATGGATTGGCCTGTATTGTGAGTAATCGTGCCAGGATAAAACTTCACGGCACATGAGAAAGCATTATAATCTATTAGCTTCATTTCCGTATTGATTGGTATCACAGTATAAAGATAATTTAAAAGTCACCACCTTATCAATACACAGATTTATTTTCCTCAAAATTGGTAAATTAGGTCAAGACCGGTTTCGATCCCTAAGGGATATATGTATGTCAACTGAAGATGATCCCTTTGGGATCGAAACCGGTCTTGACCTAATTTACCAATTTTGAAGTAAATAAATCTGTGTATTGATAAGGTGGTGACTTTTAAATTACCTTTATACGTGAGAAAGCAGTCGGAACTCTGAATGGAATACTCACCCAAAAAATCATGTCTAAATTTTCGTTTTAGGATAAGAATGTTTTCATTCATTCTGAAATACACCTGTTATGGTTGCACTGGCAGTACAGGTGTTTACAAATGTCACAATGTTATTTTCACCAATTAAAAGTATACTCGCACAGTCGAAGAAACATTCGTCAGTGCTCTATTCACGTACACAATATACAAGCGGAACACGAAAATAAAAACTGTGGGATGTTTAAGTTTGAAATGTCTTGTCATTGTGCCGGTTAAAGGTCCCTTTGCAGACAAAATAGAACATAAATTGCATTTCACTCTGTCCGGTTTTCTGCTAGTAAAAGTCCTGAACAGGACTCCGATGCGACTCCATTTTCTTTAATATTTCAAAAATTTCCCTCAACACTTTCTCGGGGATTGACGTTAAAAATTAATTTGGATTTTAAGCAAACTTTTAAGCCCAAGAAATAATAGGTCATTGCTTTGGAATTAGAAATATAACTGGATGAAAACATTGTTGTACTTTCGTGCTGTTATGCTCTCTGCTCTGTACTTCGAATTCCTTCGCTCTCAACTTCCATTTACTTTCTTTAATATCTCAAAAATTTCCCTCAACACTTTCTCGGGGATTGACGTTAAAAATTAATTTGGACTTTAAGGAAACTTATAAGCCCAAGAAAAATATAGGTCATCGCTTTGGAATTAGAAATATAACTGGATGAAAACATTGTTGTACTTTTGTGCTGTTATGCTCTCTGCTCTGCACTTCGAATTCCTTCCCTCTCAACTTCCATGTACTTTCTTTAATATCTCGAAAATTTCCCTCAACACTTTCTCGGAGATTGACGTTAAAAATTAATTTGGGCTTTAAGGAAACTTTTAAGCCCAAGAACAATATAGGTCATCGCTTTGGAATTAAAAATATAACTGGTTGAATACATTGTTGTACTTTCGTGCTGTTATGCTCTCTGCACTTCGAATTCCTTCCCTCTCAACTTCCATGTACTTTCTTTAATATCTCGAAAATTTCCCTCAACACTTTCTCGGAGATTGACGTTAAAAATTAATTTGGGCTTTAAAGAAACTTTTAAGCCCAAGAAAAATATAGGTCATCGCTTTGGAATTAAAAATATAACTGGATGAAAACATTGATGTACTTTCATGCTGTTATGCTCTCTGCACTTCGAATTCCTTCCCTCTCAACTTCCATTTACTTTCTTTAATATCTCGAAAATTTCCCTCAACTCTAAATCAGTAAACAAATCTAATGCTTTTTCTAATTCTGGAGTATACAGATTCAAATGTAACAACTGCAGCTCCTCATATATCGGACGGACTGGCCGCAGCTTTAACATCAGATAATCTGAACATATCAACGCCATTAAATACAACAGATTCTCTGCTATAGGACAACACATACAAGACTCCAAGCCTAATTTCACCAATATTGAAAAAAGACATAAAAATACTTAAAATCATTAACAAAGGCCCCCTTCCTAAACACTACTGAAAATTGTTTTATTCACCTTGACCAATACTTCAACCCTAATTTCAATTTAAATGATATTTCTGAAAAACCCATTATCCTATTTGACTTCCTAATTCTTCTTCTTAAAAATTCTAAGTTTCAAAACCCAGATTCAATTTTCCATGCCTTACAAAGTTCCTACCCACGTTTTCTACCTCCAACCTAACCCACCCTAAAATACTCCTCCTTTAATTCCGTATCGTATCCTTTCCCATCTTCTTTCAACTTCCAACCCTTTTATCTTCTCTTATCTACTAATCCTCTTCCTTTATTAACTTATTCTATGTTTTCTTTTTTTCACCTAAAAAAAACCTACTTTTTTCGAATTGAACTGTATATACTATAGTGCCACCTGCATTTTGGGTTTTTACATTCAAATTTAAACTCATACCTTGCGCTGCCTTGGACTACCTCAATTACGACCTTCAAGAAGTAGCTCGCTGTGCATATACGCTTTTCATTTGTTTCCGGTATTGCTCTTTTTACCATTTTTCTCTTCACAATTGTTTTTTACGTCAACTGTTCTAAAGAATCTACAAGATCCTGTTTATGTACTTAAATTATATTAATTGTATAATTTATATATATACACACATTTTCGCAACCGAAGCAATTACAGACTGGTTCGTCAAGATATTCACCAAGTTCAGTCGGCATTTGAAAGCACAGTGCCGGACATTGAGTGTGTTGCGCTGATCTTCAGGAGCTAGCAATTCGCTTCAATCAAGGCGACCTACTTCTAAACAAATTTGAGACTTCATATTCATTAATTATATTGTGACATCGCGCCTCATTCGCTGGCTTATTTTACTTTTCACCTCTTCTTGTAAACATTATGAGACAGTGTTGAAATTTGCGTGTGTTGTGCTACTATTCAGAAGATCGCGCCTTACTTCTTATAAGTGACGGACTTTCTACTTCTAGATTTTACGATTTAAAATTGCACAGTGCCAATCCCCATTAACATATTTTGCCTCTTCAACTGCTTTTGTGAAAGACTCACTCTTTAATTTCTTATTTACCTATGCATTGTTTTTTGCATTTTATTCGGCTGATGATGTCCCAGATTAGGGTCGAAACCGGTACCGCTTCCGCTTTTAATTAAATAGGAATGTAATACTACATTTCATATTTATTTGTAGTGAATAGGTTGAACTACCTTATTTATTATTTCAATTTCATTCCTCAACACTTTCTAGGGGATTGATGTTAAAAATTAATTTGGACTTTAAGGAAACTTTTAAGCGCAAGAAAAATATAGGTCATCGCTTTGGAATTAAAGATATAACTGGATGAAAAAATGTTGACACTCCAGCACAGGGCGGCACACAGCTGGTATCGACAGTCAGCCACAGCCAGGGCTAACTAATCTATCTAGTGCGGCCTTGACACAGCACGTTCGGTTGAGGCACATTCCAGCTGAAGCGGAGCATGTCATGTTGCCTCTCGAAGTTCTCTCTAGGACGCAGTTACAGGCCTGTGTCCCTTGTCCCGGCACTCTGTACCGAAACACTCTGCCTCAAGCTCCTAATGTTGCGGAACAAGTGAATGTTCCGGTCTGCCCAACCCTACTGCAGATTGGATGAGGCAATACTAGTGAAAGTCACGCCAGACACAGTTGAAGGCTTGGGCATGATGTACATGTGTTCATTTTATCTGTAGCATACTTACATGTAGATAACAAGAGCTAGAAATGGAGCCTGCATGCGTTTCGGGTACTGTGACTATTGATGATCTAAGATTGTCCATTAAGTTTGGAACTTTTCGTGAAAAACCCAAGATATCCACCATGCATGGAATGAAGTTTGTTGTGAGTTCACTGTGGACTGTGTTACAGTTTCTTGTTGGGCTACTGAGTTTTGTGTTGGCCATACCAGCCTAGATAATATCTCAAGACCTGGAAGTCCAAAAACAACAACAGGTGAACGAAATGTGAATCTTGATCTTGATCTTGAAATGTAATCATCGTATGTGAGGAACTTTCAGAAGCCACAGGAATTTCACCAGTGTCAGTATTCCATATTTTGACAAGTGATTTCAGGAAGAGAAAATTTTATATGCAATGAATCCCTCTTGCTTGACAGTTGAACAGAAGCAGAAATGCATGGACATTACAAAGTTGCTCAAATAAGATTTGACATGGAATTTCAAGCATTCTTGTGTCAAATTGTTGCTATTGGTGAAACATGGATTAGAGAGGCCTTGAGCCAGAGTTGAGAGCACAGTCGAAGGAGGTTGAGGTGCTTCTTCCTCATGACCAAAAAACTTTCGCCGAGCAGCTTATGATCTTTTCAGATGATCATCAAGAGTTCCATGTGGAACAGGTGTCACAGCCAAACCAACCTCAGTTGCTCGAGGCTGAGCCCCTCATCCTCCATGACAACACGCACATCAAGAACGTTGTGACCACTAAGCTGCATGAATACAGATAGGAAATTGTTACCTCACCCACCCATCATTTCTACTTACTCCTGAAGTTGATAAAACCTTTGCATGGATATTGTTTTTCTTCTCTAGAAGATCTTTCTGCTGCTTTCACCTGAGTCATTTGGCACATGAACTTTAGTGAAGCTTTAGATAGAATAGCAAGTCTTCTCAAATGTTGGGATTTGGTTGTTAAGAAGCAGGGAGACTATATTGAAGAGTTGTAAAGGGATACTGCCAAAAATAGCCCACCTGGTGCCTGTGATCGTTAAGGCGTCACATCTATTTGGTTTGAAACTGTGGTTAGCCAGTTCGAGTCCTGTTGGTGGATAAAATGTCACTATCAGAATGTTGGCTGGCAGGTTAGAAGAGGTGGCAGTAATACATTTTCTAATCACTATTACATGCCAAAAGCCTGGATTCAGTTCCAAACCTCTCCACAGTGTTCATCTGGAATGAGGTCGTATGACACTGTTGATGGTGATTTGTCAGTCAGATAGGGACATTAAGCCTTGAGCAGACCCCTTGGTGGTATTCAACAGGATTAGGCTATGTGCCAACACTGAGTTTCACCCTCTCCCTACCTCACTATCATTATCACATCCAGATGCGCAGGTCACCAATGAGGATCAAATAGAAAGACCTGCATTAGGCGAGCCGAATATGTGGCACAAAGGGTGATGCAATAAATAATCTATATATTATATAAAATTCCTAATTCCGTCTGTCATTCATAACAATATTGCATACCTGCCAATCCTTTCGATATACCCGGAAACTTTCTGTTTTTTAACTCGTCTTCCGATTTTCCGATTTATTTTTAATTCTTCCTATTTTTGACCAATATAACCTCCAGTACAGTCATTACTCTTCCCCCAGGATAAAGGAAAAATTCTATGTGCTTGTGTAATTTATCCAACCTCATTTTCAAGCGTATTTATTTGATTCTTTATTTCAAGAGTGTATCGTCCGTCGCCGGCGTGTATCGTGTTTCCTGCTCACTACAGCAGCATGTGTGCTTTACAGCTGGGGATTCGGGATGGCAATCATCCTACAAGCAAGAGAGGCTAGCGCGTGCTAGCAACTCAGTTAATCGGGACGAAAGAATGAGTTTCTTATTGTATGGTTTGCGCACTATTAACATTGTCTCTGAGCATAATTTCGTTGAAGTTGTAGGCCACATGTTTTTCTAGCAGTTCTGCGCTTTTCCCCATGTCAAAGTCGTATGTTAATAATGTATGAGACTTACCGATCTGTTTTGTATGTGGTAGTTTCATTTATTTCAGTGCATTTTTGTTCATTCTTACTTCATAATTTTAATGAGTTGTATCGGAGGCAGTTTTTGGTATTGTCTCTTTACGTTATAAAAAATATAACAAACGTTATTTCCAAGTGTTCAGAGATACCTATAAAATTAAATTTCCCGTTCATTTTACAGTCTAATAAAGGAAACTATTATGCGTTTTGTTGTGTGTATTGGTGTGATATAAATACAGTGGAACATCGATATCTCAAATCACCGTCCGTCCATCCACCCAAAGGCTAAGCCTTGTCGCTGCTGCCACATCCCACGGTCTTTGCGTTATTGAAATTTTGAGATATAGAGAATACCGTTTTTGAGCATCTATAGCACATAATTGAATCATATGTATCTATGGGCTTTTACTGAATATATTATTTTTAACAGTACTTTAAAATATTCAAAGAAACTCTATTTTACAGCGTCACTTTAATTATTACACTTATTATAGTTGTAGAAGACAGGATACAGTTCATACAGTAGTGAAACAAGAAACATAGCTCTGCTAACACCTTTGGAAAAAAATCCGTTAGTCTCATCTGTTTGTTGCGGTTAACCTTTCCTCCCTTCACGTTGAAACTTCTCGTCAATGCCACGCAGCTGAGTTTCGTAAATGGAGCTTGTCATCCGTGACTTCTGGGCTTGCTTTCGCACTTGACCGCGAATTGATACCCGAGAAGCAGCGAGGCTTTGCCAATTTTCTGATCACTAGAAGTTTGAGTTTTTCGGTTCCCGTCATATTAGTACCCAGCTTCACTGTAACCCTTTCTTTACTTGTTAACTGTTCCTCTCAAACCACAAATACCATATTGCACAGTTTTTCCAGTGTCGACTTAGTTAAATGTAACTTAAAGCTTTCCAGTCTATCAAGCACACAATTTAAGTTACATCTATAAGTGAAGTTGTTGTCATATATTCGCCATGACAGCGTAGATACATGCCTATATCTTATGTACTAGTAAATAATAAAAGCTGCCAAAACAAACATTTTAGTAAAATAAAACATGTGCATTATTTATGGAATTACCCTCGTAGGACCATTCTCTCTTCCTTGTGTGTATCTGACACGAATTTGTTTCTTTCTGCCTTTCACTGTAATTATTAATTCTGCATTCATTATTATTACTTACTGGACTGTTTTGTTTTAAGGAACATGGACTTGAAGAACAGCTGTGGACACTGGCTCTGCTTGCTGGACCACGAGAGCAAGTCGAAGCTGCCCAGTACTTTGAATATGGAGACCGGTCATCACCAGACAAGGCAGTAATTCTCTATCATCGTGCTGGCATGCTACATAAGGCTTTGGATTTAGCCTTTAGGTAATTACGAGTTTTGTCGGCAATTGCCCTGACAAATTGTGCTGCTTTCCTTTGGATCTTATCCAGCTTACTTTAGAGTAATAAATAAGTTACAGGATTGTGATCAACTGCAAAAAGACCTCAACGAAGTTGTGAGATGGACAGCAGACAATGGTATGATGGTAAAATGGGTGAAAAGTCAGGTTGTAAGGTACCTCATGTGGATCACTGTAAGTACCTAGGTGTTTACATAAGAAAAGATCTTCATTGGGGTAATCACATTCATATGGTTATTCAAATCCAATCAATTAATCAATCAATCAATCAGTCAATCAATCAATCTCACTACTGATCTGCATTTAGGTCAGTCGCCCAGGTGGCAGATTCCCTATCTGTTGTTCTTCTAGCCTTTTCTTAAATGATTACAAAGAAATTGGAAATTTATTGAACATCTCCCTTATGAAGGTATTTAGAGGTTGTATGTATTAACCCTTTCCCTGCCAAATTAAATTGCTATAATTCAGCTAAAACTGCTAAATTAAGGCAAAATGTAAGGTTTTACTGAATATTTTGTACGCAACACAGTTTTTAAGCTATATAGATGATTTTTTTTAATTCATCCATGTATATGTCCTGTAATTTGCTTTGTTGTCACTGATGTATCAAAACAAATTAGTGAATTATTAAATTTCATTTTCTGTAATTAATTTTCCAAATATGAATTGATACAGTAAATACTTCACATAAATTTTAATGTCACTGTTAGAATCACTAAACTATGTTTTCTTTTAATGTTGCAAATTTTAAATTTCTATTTTTAAATTGCCCAGAACAAATTGTGCTGCTTTCTTTTGGATCTTATCCAGTTGTACTGTAGAGTAATAAATAAGTTACAGGATTGTGATCAACTGCAAAAAGACAGTTTTACAGTTAAACTATGTGTATTTTGAGATTTCATGTTCCAAGCTCTTCTTTTTAAAATTTGTGCCAGAACAAGCTTCCGCGACCCGCCGATACATGCTGTGTGAACAGCGAATATTCGATCCATCGCTCTGATTTATATTCATCCGATTGTTACACTCTTCGACCAGGAATACAAGATCTGTCCTGTGTCCTCATCGATCGATATCAGTTTGTTTGCATTGAAAGAGACTGGCTCTTGGATAAACGTTCGCTTGTTCTTTGGATTGATGTGTTCAGTAATAACATTTACCACTCTGAATTAAAAATAGTTATTTTGTTCTTCACCACGAATTCACAAGTCATGTTGTACTTACGAAGAAACATGTGAATTATTTTTGTCGCTTAATTTGCTTCATATTAATTGCTACGTATTGCAAAGCTGAGGTTATGTATTTGTGGAGTAATGTGAATTGTGTTTGTTGCTTATTTTGGCTTATGATAATTGTTTATCGGTAATCATGAGTAAATCTTTGAAAAAACATTATCATCAGGTGTTTAGGGAAACCTATTCTTTGAGGTTCCCATGTATACTGAAATCAAGAAAAGTATGGTTAAGATCAACAAAGCTGCTATTGTCATAGTTGGAATTAACTAAAGTGCCAATGAAGAACTGTTTGGCATTTTATTCTGACAATGCTCCTGTTATCATTGGACAGAAAAATGAAGTTCTAGCAGTTTTGAAGGAAGCTCGTCAGGATATATTTGGCATTGGTTGTAGCTGCCATCTAATTAACTTAGCTCCTGAAAAACCTGCTGCAACTTTACCAGTTAGAATTGATGAGATTCTTGTTGATATTTTCTAGTACCTCCAGAAGAGTGCCAAAAGAAAAAAAAATCTCTTTTGAAGTGTCAAAAGTATGCATGGAAAAGAAACAAAGAAGTTGTTGAAGCATATGTGCACAAGATGGTTATCCCTAGCCAGGTGTTTAGACTGATTATTAGATCAGCGGGATCCACTTCTTTCATTTTTTAAGGATGAGGTGGTAGTATGTACTCCAAATATTTCTGCCAATATATATATATATATATATATATATTTTTTACTATTCCCAGAGGACACAGTAGATCTGATGACAAACAAATGACGAGAGTTTTTGATCCTCCTTCCTCCTCGTGTTTTTCCAATCATGACTCAGCTGTTAGGAAAGATAAATCCCACTACATCTTGTGAAGAAAAGCTGTTTTTGTTTCTTTCCTCTGGCCTAAACAAGGCATTTTGTACTTTTTTTGCACGTGACTATCCCATCATTTGATAAGATCGATAAAGTCCTTCAGAGTGCTTTCCCACACATCCATGTACTATTTGAATGAATGATGGATCTATTGAAACAGATGCACATCAAGTTTGTCAAGGCAAGTGTAGTTACAGTATAACCTCGTTAATTCAAAGTCGTTGGGACGCAAAAATCGGACTTCGAATTACGTTATTTCAAATTAACTGCCAACATGTACTTAGGAAATGCCAACCCTTGTGGCATCACAATATATTCTAAGACCTGTTACTGCATGCAATTAACCTTGATTCACAGTTTAAGGCTCTCAAATGCCATGGAAAAAACTATTTCCAAAATGTATCCAACAAGGTGCATTTACGGTATTCAAATAATGCACTTGTATAAAACAATGACAAACATAACCTCACGCAACGAAAGGAAGAAAAACTCTATTCAAAGACGAGGAAAAATGATGCTGGCTCCCTTGTGCAAATGCTTTATCTTTTGGATTACTGTATGGTCTGCATTTTTAAATACCTTGTACTGACATGGAAAGTGCCTGACGCCCTTAAAACATCATGGCTTTTCGAACTTTCCTATGACAGGGGAAGGAAGTCTCTCGCTTCCATGTGCAGTGTACACTGCATAGCAACACAGTACATTTCCCGGCTGGCAATTCTCTCCTGTAAAACTGTAAGTCCGTTTGGCCTCAGCATTTAAAAAAATAAAACAAACAATGCAGTTTCATCGGCATTGACAGTATTTTTGGTGCATACAAATTGATTTTAGGCTATAAGACACGCTTTTTTGCCAACTGTTGGCATCGCCAGTGTTCGCGGATTCTACCTCTCCGCACACTGCCTGCAAACGTGATATTGTTGCGTTCCTAAAAATGCCGAATACAAAATAATTACGATTCTGCTCAAACATAGCAAATATGAAGCACACTGTAGACACACCAAAGTAGGTGAAAGTGTGCAAAGTTACCCCTTCACGTTCCAGAAGACGCGTTCTGTCATCACGCAGAGAATTTAAATTACTCTGTAAAATACTTTTTTTTTTTTTTTTTTTTTTTTCAAAATGTAAAGGCAGTTTTGAATTAAAAGTCTGAATTTTGGTAACAGGACTGACATTGTTCTTCGAATTACGAACCATCCGTATTTTGAATTAAATGATTTAAATAACATGCAAAACTGTACCTCATGTTTCCAGGAACGAGAGCTGTTTCAAATTAGGCGAGATTATGAATTAACCGATTTCGAATTATCAAGGTTCTACCAGTGGACTGCATTGCCTGACGTCCAGTATCACCCAATCCAGAATCAGAAGGATGATGAAGAATTGGTAATTGACATTCAAACCTCAAACTTGGTTAAGGTGCTAGAAGATGAAGACAAATCTCTGTTTTTCTCATCGGTCAGAAACTATTTCTGTGCAGCCTGTGACTACATGGTTAACAAGTTCCCTTTTAAGAATGATGTGCTAAAACATGTACAGTTCATTTTTGGGGAAGTTTCCTGTTACTTTGTGTAAAACAGAAAATGAAATAAGAGATGACACTGTGAATGAACTCCAAAGCCACTTTGCGGCTCTTCAGATAGATGACTTATCTGATATTGTAAGTAACCAATATACAAATGATTCAAAATGGGCACAGTTGTTGAACTGAACAGTTGAACAGTTGTGGAACTGATCAACATTGTAAATATGACAGGATCTCTAGATTCATGCTGTCTGTTCTTACAATATCACACAGTAATGCAGAGTGTGAGCAAATTTTTAGCCTGATTAAGAAGAACAGGATACAGTTCAGGTCATTGATGTCCAGTGGGACTCTGGAAGCCATTTCCATTTTGATGACAAGAGGTTCTGAAGCATGTTATGTAAACACATATTCAGTTGACTTTCTGAAGAAAGCAAAACAAGCCATTACTTTAGCTGTTAAATCAGAATGAAGATGAGAGTGTGATGGTGTAAATAATGTAAATAACTTGTGTGCATATAATTATGTGCAGCAACATACTCTTTACTTTAAAGTTTTAATTAGTTTTGTGCATAAACAAAGTACATTGTGTAAGTAGATTTCATTGATGCATTTTAAAGGTATTTGTGTTAGTTTAACTGAGGTGAAATATTTTGTCCCTTATAATGTCATTGGTTGCATGTAGTGTTTTTTATTAATGCTGTTGAACTCGTAATCTGTAAGTGAAGAAAATACATGAATTTTGTCGTGTTGTACTGCATTTTGGTGCATTGGATTCCCGTGTATTTTGACATACAGGGATTTTACTGATATTTCATTTGGAAAGTTGGCATGTATATAGTAGGTTGAGGAGGGATAACGCTATTAGGCCTAATATCCGTGTCACTTGAACTTTCACCGTCTATCTTACTGTTTTCATCTTCATTAGAAGAAATATTACTCACAGTGTCATTTCCTAACAACATAGCGTGAATGTCTTGATCATACAAATGTTCCAAATAATATTTTGTTTTCTTACCCCACACAGATTCACAGTATAATAAACAAAAGCATGATAAAAACAACACCTCATGACAAACAAACACACAAATATGAAATTCATAAACTGTAAACAAATACTTGCCACACATGACATGGCCAGTGTGTGCCAACCTAACAAAGAAATTAAAATAAGAATGTTATAGTCTCCTTGTCAGAGTGGACTTGTAGCTGGGGATACCAAGGATCAGCCAGCATGCATACATGAGGCAACTGCTGCATTAAACCTGAAGAAACTGCGTTTGAAAACCAACCTGTACAGGATTGGATTTCATCGGATCATGGCAGTATTACACTTCACAGAGCATCGGTTCACATCAGATCTTGGTAGCCATTGGGTTAAGGATATAAAGGACAGGGTATGTATGTCACTAGTTTGACCCAGATTAGAGTATTGTTCCAGTTTATGGAACTAGGATTGCTTGATTCGAGAACTGGAAATATCCAAAGGAAAGCAGCGTTATTATTTTGTTTTGGGTGATTTCTGACAAAAGAGTAGTATTACAAAATATGTTACAAAATTTGGTCTGGGAAGACTTGGCAGTAAGGAGACGAACTGCTTGACTAAGTAGTATATTCTGAGCTGTCAGTAGAAAGTGGTGACAGGAAAGATGTTTGTAGATAAATAAGCTTGAATGGAGTAAGTAATAACAATCATAATCTGAAGATTTGGAATTCGAGAGGACAAATCGGCAAATACTCACTTATAAGAAGAGGAGTTATAGATTAGAATAATTTACAAATGGAGATGTTCGATAGATTTCCAACTTCTTTGAAATCATTTTAAAAGGTAGTAGGTAAATAGCTGATAGGAAATCTGCCACCTGGATAACAGTCCTAAATGCAGATCAGTAGTGATTAATTGATGTGGCATAGAAATATGGACCCTCAAGAGTACCTCACTAAAACATTCAGAACTGTCAAATCAAGAAGTATTGAGAAGAGAAAATATCTGTTGGAAACTTATCCAATGCATAAAATGCTGCAAAATCTCTTACCTTGCCCACATCATGACGAATGACCATTACCAAACCTTACAGCAGATTTTACAAGGCAAAATACAAAGTTGTAGAGATGTCAAAAGGAGGAGGAGGAGAAGGTGAATGTTATTGCTAGATAAAATCAAAGAATTAGAGGAATTTCCAACACTCGGCACCTCATTCATCTGGCAAGAGAATCTTCAGCATTTGCTAAAGTGATCACCCGCAGGGAGGCTTGACATAATCCATAGGAGAAGATGTTGGTTTTTTTCTTTCTATTGGTTTAATATCGCACCAACACATCAAACATTTTTGGCAACCCAAGGATGGGAAAGGGCTAGAATTAGGAAGGAAACAGCCATGGCCTTAATTAAAGCACAGTCCCATCATTTGCCTGGTTTGAAAATGGAAAACTTATCTTCTGGGCTGGCACTGGTAAGGTTTGAACCCACATTCCTCGAATGCAAGCTCACAATTACATCATCCAAACCAGTGAACCAACTCAGTAAGAAGAAGAAGATGATGATGATCTAATTATCTCTACCAAGTTTGAACCCAAAATATTTGCAGATCTACAGCGAGAGTTAGATTTGACACATTGAAGAGTGTCGTTTGGCTTTTTGAGGAAGAACTGTGTTTGAATGTCATATTCCTACAACTTACTGCTATCGCCTTTTGAACGAATGGCTATAGTGACCCATTTGAGCATATGTCCACATTGTTTGTAAGTGTGTGTAGATCAGAGTGGTTTCGTACTTTGCGAAAATTAGTCCTTATGTTTTGAACTTACTTTTTGTTACAGGACACAACAGTTCAGTGCATTGCAACATATTGCTGTTGACTTGAATTCAAATTCAGATCCAGCCCTGATCGAGAAATGTGCTCGATTTTTTGTTGAAAATAAGCAGTTCCAGAAAGCTGTGGACTTGTTGGCTGTTGGCAAGCAGGTATGATATTTATAGTTATCTCTTAGTACAAAAGTTCTAACTTCAGCTTCAGATACTTAAACTCCTTGTTCACAGTCATGTCCTTCATAATAATTTTATCTTTTACAAATGGAATTAGATTTTTATGGAGGTAGTGGAGTTGTACATAGTAAACATTTGCTTGCAAATGATGTTGATACATACTACCAACTGTTTGCTCATTTTACCAAAAGCACTCTTACTATGCCACCTACTCACCTGTTATATAACATCACCTCACATTACACTCATACTATGTCATATTATTATTATTTATTATTATTGATGAAGCTTTGATGATTCGTGGATTAGCAGTAAATTGCATTGATCGCTTATTATAGGACATTATGAGGTGTGAAGATAAGTGGGTGGTAAGATTGTCATATTTGGGGGATAATTTTGCCAATTTCTTCCTGTGGTACCCAAAAGTAAAGAGCTCAGATAATTGAGGCATGTATCCGGAATGCTCAAATAGGGCCAAAAATTAAAGTATTGCACTTGAAAACAAATATGCATGGAGACTTTCGAAAAGGAATTTGCACGATGACTACTACAAGTAGGAAATAATGAAAATAATAGTGAAACAGGAAATGATATAATAAGGATTTCCAGTGACTTCATAAGTAACAATTCATTGGGAAGTCACGTTTTCGACAATTGTGTAGACTTCAATTCTTCAGCTTACTGTAACAGAGCAATTGTAAGTCGCTTCAACGATTACTGTAACAGCATAAATGAAGATGTTTTTCACCTAATCCCAGGAAGTTTAAAGGAATACAACAGTGTTGATGCTCTGTTGTTAGATGATGCTGAAACAGATTTCGTAAGCAGCATACCCATAGAATACCTACACTCCATTACCTCATCTGGAATGCCTCCACATGTATTAAAATTGAAAGGTAGTGCAACTGTAATGTTTATAAGAAATATGTACATGGCCTTTGGTTTAATAAACAGAGTGTGTATGATAGTTAGAGAAGTGCATGACAAAATTATAAAATTAGAAGTCATTACAGGTGCTTCCAAGAATCAGGTAATTTATTTAACTAGGATTGAGTTGGTGTCTGCTGACAGTAACCTGCCTTTCTAATTTAAAAGGAGACAGTTCCCGTTACGTCTTGCTTTTGCAATGACCATTAACAAAGCATGGGGTCAAAGTTTTGGCAAATAAGTATTTACTTATCTCTGTGCATTTTCAACTTCGGTCAGTTATATGTAGTATTTAGTAAAGTTAAAACTGTGAGGGATGTCAAAATTAAAGTTATAATGTCCCCTTTCCGGGTACACTCAGGCGAACACGAGGTAACCTAGGTGTGGTACATTCGTGAGGCCAATTTGGCTATTTTAGAACATTTAATAAAATTTATACAACAATGGGGATGTGAGGCAAGGTAGGCTCATGACTTAAATGAAAAAAATACAACACTAGTGGACTTTTATTACAGCAAACACAAAATCAATAAGATTCTTTCTTCTCTTGGTAAGTTTTTGATCAAGAAATAAACAAACTCTGAAATCTTCACTTTCTGTGATTTTATACAAATACAAATTTGATTGTACAGAATTTCTGTACAGCTTTCTTCATTCGACATTCCACTGAATTGTAGTCGTTGCTTGTATAAAACTGTTCTTGATACAATTATACAGACTTCCATTTAAATATTACTAGAAATTTACTGCAAGAGGGTTCTAACATGAACAGTTCCAGCATCATGAAAAAAATGTCTCGTAAACATTTTCCCACAGCTCGATAAGAATGTTAATTTCCATCTAAGAATTATGTAGTTCAGAGAGCATGTACAGCTCCTCTCACTGCTTATAAAAACTTTAGCTGGTAGGTGTTTCCATAAATTACCACTTCTAGTTGGTTAATATTCCCTATGTAAATGCTTATTGGTTAAATTTATTTTGCCTTGGAATATTCTTGAATCTTTCGATTTAAAAACATATCTCTCTGCGATGTTACCCCGTCTTCAGATCAGCTGACTTTCAGTCGAGACCCATACTGTTTGATGAGAGAGAAAGAGAGAAACAGCCCCTTCTCTTCTTATCAGTATGCGCGGACGACTTGCTCGCTCTCAAGGTTTCACACCAGGTGTTTGACCCCATCATTCAAATGTATGTCAAGTTCATTGAGCTTGCCAATACAATAATGATTGTAACTTCCCTCGTTACACACGACACAAATAGAACAAAGATAGTACCATTGTGTAACCTCCTTTCGTTGCACATTAACACAAATGAAAAAAATAATGATAATAATAATAATAATAATAATTAAGCCAGACTAAAAATGTTTAGACACGATCAAACATAAACGAAAACCATATGCACATTTAGCACAAGAAAACAAACAGTAATGATCAGGTTGAGCTACATGACGACTAAGGAAAGGAAGTGGAAAGCGGTAGGACCATATCCAGGCGGTGGAAAGGTATTGGCCGTGCAGATGAAGCGAAATCAATGGTAATAATAATAAGAAGAAGAAGAATCATATGGTCTCAGCTACCATGTGCAGACATTTCAAGTTGACGCCATCTGGCTGTCTTCTCATCAATTTCGACGTTCCGTTTTACTCTAGGCCCACTAGATGGCAGACCGAGTAAACCGAAACTCTCTTGGGCGTCTATGGCTGAGATTTAATGAATTTTGTCGGGTAAACACTAAATGTGTCACCAGAGATCTTTTACATGCCGACATCGTACGACATGGAGTGTCGATTGGACTTTTTTCCGCCCTTCAAAAATCCGACTACCTCTGCCAGGTTTGAACCCACTGTTTTGGGATCCGGAGGCTGATATTCTACCACTGATCCACAGAGGCAGCTATCAGTGGTATTCAATTTCAAATACAGTTTACTAGATTAATAAGTTGGATGGAAATAACATCATTTGCAAGACTGACCAAAATAATATTACACTAGGAAATCGCGAAAATAATAATGATAATAGGTTACACTGATTGTAGAAATAACATATTTTGCAAAGGTAATAACACTGATTAAATAACATTGCTAACAAAACTTGCAGAATACTAATAACAAAGATTACACTGAGCACACCAATTTCGGTGAGGCTAATTTACATTATTTCAAAAAGGAACATCACATGAAATGTGTAAATTTCACAGCACAAATATTAAGTTGCTTACATTGCAAGAAAGAAAATGCACATAGTACAGAGCCCTTTTAGGAGGCGGCTTTGAAAAAACACTTCTGAAAAAGGTGCCCGTCCTAAATGGGAATATCCTAAGATGTAGCGGATCTATGCAAGACAGCCCTGAGGGGGAAAATTTACGATTTACATTTACAACCAAAAAGGGAATTGAACATTTTACATTTTAACAGAATTTAAGAAAACAAAAGGAAAAGGGAACTGCCTCTTAACAAACATGATGTGACTCACCGCAAGTGCTAAGTCATTTTAAGTTAATTTTGGCGACTGAGAGAAAAGCGGCTAAGCTCTGGCGATAAAAAGAAATAAAACTTGAACATCACATTTGAAGATTACTACCAGAAAAGTGAAAAAGCCAAGTGCTAAACTTATAGGGGGGGGGGCAATAGACCCGTCACCTGAAGAAGGCAACCTCTCCCGTCGCTGGTCAAACAAGTAAGACGGCTTGGATGCGCTCGGCTCTCGCCAAGTGTGCCGCTACCGGAAAATGGTGAAATCGTGAAACAACCAATGAGCACCCTGCAGTTCTCGCATTCACCTATCGCAGTTAGTTTTATTATGGCCCAGAAAAAATCTGATGACAAAATAAAGCGTATAGCTTCGAGAAATTTCCCAAACTGCTGTAACCTTTAACGTTCCTAAGACCTGATAAAATTTTCACAATAATTAAATAATTTTGAAGTAGTGTCATAACCAAATAATTCTAGATATCTTTACATGTATGTATGTTTAGTCATCAGCCCGAAGGCTGGTTGGGTCCTCAACAGTTCCGCCATGAGCTGTCATAGATGGCCTAGGCATCACTGAAGAGGCGTACTAGGGAAATGAGGAGTGAGGTAGTTTCCCGTTGCTTTCCTCACCGAGCCAGAAGTTGCTATTACATATCAGTCTGCCAAGCCCACTGAAATGGATGCACCAACCGACCCTGTGAGCAACATTTTCACACCATTCATAGCAGGGACTGGCTGCGTAAGGAATGGCATTACTATCATCGCTCATACCTCAGTCACTTTCATTTTGTCAAAGCCAAGGTTAAGACAGAGACAGATCAATGAAAGTAACAAAATTGCTCTAGCCCATAACAGAAGACTTAGTGCAGTGTAAACACTAGGTCCCGCCAGCAAAGGCATATCTTTACATACAGGGGACATAAAAAAAAAAACCACACGAACATACAAAATTCCCCACAGGTTTTTCAAGTTCAAATAAATATTTTTACAATTACTGCAATGATAATTCCTTTGTAATTACAGCTACAGTAGACCGGTACAATTACTACACCATATCAGGGTCATTTCCCCAAAACTGTAGGGTATTTCACAAAATAAAATAAAAAGTAGTTTACAATGAAATACCAAAAATCAGTCAGTGAATAGGACAGTCAAATGCTATCATCTACAGTGAACACTAGCCTACATGAGTGAAGTGATTAAAACATGACTGTTGCAAGCATGCATAAGATTATGATAGGGCCAAGGTTCAAAAATTCCACATGTATAGTCACATAGGAAGTGTAATTTTAAAGGCAAATAAATGGTCTTCTGGAGTTCAGTTTATTTTCCGTTGCTTTTCTCACACTTCCTTTATTATCAGTTTCATTTTTAGTCTTCGTTCGCAGCTATTGCTGCCACAGACCACTAGTTACTTTTAAAATCAGATGGCACTTCTCCTGTATCATACATCTTACACACAAAATGGAATACCCTCACCATGCTGATTATCCTAAGGTAGTTAGTCATCATTAAGATGACTTTATGAGCACCTTTATTGTTGGCTGAAGATTTTAAACAAAAATATTAATAGAATTTTTAAAAATGTTAATGCAGCTACCAAACTACTTCTTTTTTACAGTATGTGGAAGCACTGAACCTCTGCCTTGAACACAGAATCCCTGTGACAGAGGACTTAGCTGAGAAACTGACCATGCCAAAGGGAGAGGGTGATGAAGAGACCAGAGTACAAGTTCTTGAGAAAGTAGCTGAAACTTTACTGGCTCAAGGCAACTACCACCTTGCTACTAAGAAGTTCACCCAGGCTGGAAATAAGGTACAGAATCTTTTATTCATCTGAAAAGAATTTTCTTATTTAATGTTTTTTAATTGTTTATAAAAGTTTACTATTATGTGATGATTTTGTATTGCTTCCTTTCTTAAGTATTTCATCAGCATTGTCCTTGCAGTGTATACTGCTATCATACTTATAATTAGTACACCAATTCAGATAGATATCATCAATATATGATATGTGCAGCTCAGTTTTATATGGTGTCTTATTCTTCTCCTTCTTCCAGTGCCATCTCCTTAAACAATTTTAATGATCATTATGACACATGCATTTCCGTCCTGAACTGTTCTGATAAGCTTTTGTAGAAGCAGACCTGAACACTGTAGTATAGAAGGCCAGAAAGTTCTTCTCCTACTTTTTCCTCCTCTTCCCTCAATCTTCTTTTCCAGTTCAAGCTGAGGCAGTTCATATCTTTCATGCTTAAGGATATGGCCAAGATAGGCTCTTTTCTTATTTTTATGCTTTGTGATCTCTCTCTTTGATTCCACTTTCTGTAGGACTTCTTGGTTGGCCATTTTTTTTGCTGTCACAGATATTTTGAGCATACATCAAAGCTTCGAGTTCATGCTCCATAGCACAGAGTTCATGACTACTCCATATAGGTGGATAGAGCAAATATAGCACTTAACAAATATTAATAGATTTAAATTGAATTGAGGGTTAATTGCTTCATGTATAAACCTGTTTCTCACTAACTCAGTCCTGGTCCTGATTTCTGTATCTCTATTTAGTCAGTTGCCAGTACAGTAGCTAAGGTATTTGAATCTGTTTACTCTTTTTGAAACATATTAAACCTTTTGTTAATGGAAATGTTATGACCCTTTTATGTACTATAACTTACATTAAACCTGCTTCACCTGCAGGGTTTCAAGAATGAAGTCATGGAACATTATGAATGTGTTAATTTTCTTTTAACCAGTAAATACCAGTTTCTTGCACAGAAGAGCCTATGATTCATTAGAAAAAGATGGCCAATTTTATAAGATTTAATATTTGCTGATATCTTCTTCACCTTGCTTAAAACCAGCTTGCAAAGATTAAAGTAGGTTTCCACCTGCAGCTCTGTGTGAAGACCAGTTTATAGATTTCTGTTCTTCTTGAAAACTGCATTTGGACATGAGGGGTTTCTCAATCTACTCATGATCCTTCATTTTTCAAAGTCTTTTATTCTTTGAGGTGCAAGGTCGTTTCAGTAATTTATTTACTTCTCATTATAAAATCCATCTTCATAGCATTCTCACCAAGCTTGATAGCTGCAGTTGCTTAAGTGCGGCCAGTATCCAGTATTCAGGAGATAGTGGATTTAAACCCCACTGTTGGCACCCTAAAGAGGGTTTTCCATGGTTTCCCACTTTCACACCAGGCAAATGCTGGGGCTGTACCTTAATTAAGGCCACGGCCACTTCTTTCCCACTCCTAGTCCTTTCCTGTCTCATTATCGCCATACGACAGTGCTGTTCTCAGAAAGTAATAATAATTTGATTAGGCTCTGTAAAACAAAAACATTAAATCCTAGACAGATCATGACTTAAACTGTTGTAACCAAGGTTGAAGTTTACAAACACAACTTTATTTTGCTTCACTTTATAATATTTACACAAATAACTGAAATTTATTTTGAAGCAAAAAGGAATATTGAATCTTGAGAAAAGTCTGTCTTTATACAATATGTACAGGTTTGCAGTCTTTATATACACCTCTATCTTGAAAAGATAGTCTTTGTGAATTGACACTTTGATAGTCGAGAACTATCTGGCACACTAACATAAATGTTCATGAGAGTCCTTGTTTGTTGAAGTGCCTGAATTCCTAAAAAGCAAGTTCAATTGATTGAAGAAATTCCACCTAGCGAAACTAAGGGAGCTTGCATAAGTTAGGGAATGAAAATGGCTTGTAAAAGAATTACGGGACATAGGCAGAGGAAACAGGTAAGGGAGCGGTGACCAGAGGTGAGACCTCGTACTGCCAGAAATTCAGTCCACCTGGTCGAAGCACATTTTCAAGAGGAGTAGCCTCCGTGCTCGACGTAGGGTGTATTCTGGAGCTGGACACCGGGGCAAGTGGGCAAGTGAGTAGGCAGGGAGCTCCTATTTATAGTACACTCGATGGTCAGGCACGCGCACTGAGGGCTGCGCGTCGAAGCTAGCAGAATGATACACAGGCGCGCGTGCAGCTGGCTGGCGGGGCGAGAAGGGAGCGCCGGACATACAACATAAACAATGGTTGGTTTTGGTGCTTATGGTGTGTGATGGTCATCATCATCATCCTCGTCACAGTTTCCAGCCACTCAGCAGGTCTATTTTGAATGCAAGCCTCTCATATCATTTGACACTCTGTTCCAGTCTCACCTCACTCCTTTATTTCCTTCTGCCATCTATCTCTCGGACTTCCCCTGGTTCTTTTGCAATCCGCTTCTGTCTTATATATTCTTCTGGGTGTCCTTGAGTCCTCCATTCATTTGTCATGCCCATATCATATTAATTGTCATTTTTCTATCCTCTCTTGTAAGGATTCATCTTTCAGTACTCTCTTATACTATTATTATAGACACTTTCTGGAGTGCTAGTCTTGCGGGTGGAAAATTGAAGACATGCTTGCAAAAACGGTCTAACCCTCACTTTGATTGAAAGGAGAAAATTTAAGTTTTTTAAATGGAACAAAAAAATATATACTGTATTAATTTTACCTGGTGTATTGCACATGAAATCAAAGTATACATTCAGGAAAATCTTTTCATAGCAATTTTAAGTTACTTTATTGCAGACTAGCAATGGAGTAACTAAATGAACTTAAAGGAAGTTGTATACTCAATGCACATGTGTTAGTTTTATAACATACCTACCTGACTTTGTGATAAATGGAAAGGAAATACAAATAATTCTGGCAATACATTATATAATATAGATAAGGAAAGTGTTGTTACAAACAAATAATACATTATCAACAAATGCAATAATGAGGTTGGCCTACAGGTACGTAATCCTGTACCTTGACCTAATCATAATCAGGAATATAAAAAAGTGGATCCTCTTTTTCTTCTTGCACGGAACTACATGCATTGGAAGCAAGATTTCAGTAGTATGCATGATACACAGGGGGTATGTAATCTAATATGTCTAAAATATCCTTGATTTTGGCTGAGAGTACAGGCCTGGGTCTGTCGTACTTGCATGGCAGGTGTTCAATACCGAATTATGGTCTACCAGGTACTTTCTTTCTGAGATCTGCAGAATCATACTTGAGAAGTAACTTAAATGTTCCTCTTTACTTATTTTACATTTTATCTTGCTTAATAATACCTTTTGCTTCGAATAAGAGACTGTTCTTTTTGTTATCCAGTAAAGGCGAAGCAGTGATAAACATGTCACGTGTCGTCTTTACCGCTGCAAACGGCTTCTTACGCCTAGTCTTCCTAACAAGTTCCATCCATTGCTCTATAGGGGTTAGCCCATTTTTGCATTCTCACAAAGGCTATCAGGTTAAACACTCAAATTTTCACTCACTGTATTTCCTCAAAATGATCCCTGCTGGTATTAGCGCATGTAGGAATACATAGTTACTATTCATCTTGCTCAATAGATAGCAGCACCTGACTCACTTTTTTTAATTTTGAGGGTTAGACCATTTTTGCAAGCATGTATTCAATTATAATTGCTTCTTCTCTGTGTGCTAAAGGAAATCATAAAAATATTATCTTTAGATGATGTAAATTACTGTTCTGTGTATGTTTGTATCATGTATGTGCCTCAACATTTTGCCATGCCTTTCTCTTCCCCTGCTGTGCTTCACAGCAGGCACATTTTTATTTAACATTATTGATTTTTTTTTTTTTTTTTTTTTTCATTATGTTACTACAGTGTGGTCATTTCTTTTTCCAGATCAAAGCAATAAAGGCTCTTTTGAAATCTGGTGATACGGAGAAAATAATTTTCTTCACCAATATCTCTCGACAGAAGGAAATATATATTATGGCAGCAAACTATCTTCAATCGTTAGATTGGAAGAGTAATCCAGAGGTTCTGAAGAATATTGTCTCCTTTTACACCAAAGGAAAAGCTCCTGAACTTCTTGCTAATTTCTATGTTGCCTGTGCCCAGGTAAGATAAAAGATTTTATTTGTATATTTCATTCTCTTCCCTACACTTGGGATATTTGAAATGAAAAATCACAGCCCTGTGGTTCAGATTCCATGTAAACCTCGATGTCCCATGGCTGTAATTACAATACTCACAGCTCCTGTAACTCATATATATAAAGAATAGAATACATACCAACTGAGAAATGTTACTCGGGAGATGAACAAAAATATTAAAACCTAAATTGAGTGTAATATTTAACAGAGTATTACTACGAACACAGATGCAAGAAGAGATTGAAAATAAAATCAGGAACCAATTACCGTATTTCTCCGAATCCAAGACGACTTTTTTTTTTTTCCAGAATCTCATATAAAAATCAAGGTTCATGTTGCATTCGCTACCTAACAGTAATGAATACCACTGGCAGGTACCACATTAACCACGCTGCTTCTTTTCACCACCACCACCACCGTTGACATTCAACGTCTGCCTCTTTATTATACATCGCTAGCCGCGGCAGCTGGTTGTACAGTGCCTCTGTGTAATGTCACTGGATCTTGGTAAATTGTGAAGAGAAAATGACATTCTATTAGAATCTACAAAAACGTTTCTCAAATCCGCAGAATGGCATCAAAATATGCGAGCCTTCAAACTCTTAGAAAGGCCACGGCTACTCGGTGGCAGAGTTATAACGTGTCTACTGTACATGACGCTTAGTAAAATTAGACAGCACGAATCTTTTCGTGGTGAATTGTCGTATTGCAAATATACGTGGAACAAGTATTGCTGGCAAATTTTCGATGGTTTCTCATCGATGTTATAATGCCAATTTTAAGTTAATTGTTATTAAACACGTGGAAATTAAGAATAATTGTGCAGTTGCAAAAAAATACGGCAGGCCTAACAAAAGCCAATAATTGGCGTTAGCGTGAAGACAAAGATAGATTTAAAAATGCATAAAAAGTGCATTCAATAATAATAATAATAATAATGTTATTCGTTTTACGTCCCACTAACTACTTTTTAAGGTCTTCGGAGACGCCGAGGTGCCGGAATTTAGTCCCGCAGGAGTTCTTTTTACGTGCCAGTAAATCTACCGACACGAGGCCGTCGTATTTGAGCACCTTCAAATACCACCGGACTGAGCCAGGATCGAATCTGCCAAGTTGGGGTTAGAAGGCCAGCGTCTTAACCGTCTGAGCCACTCAGCCCGGCAAAAGTGCATTCAGTAGTCCGCAGCAAGGACTCTTTAAAGAAGTCAAAGATGAAATTGTGAGGTATGTGCGCGAAAAAAAACACAAGGGCGGAATGGCCATACCAATGCAAAATAAACTTGTTCATTGACCTTCAATGTCCACGTCGTTATTAGTCCTATACATCCACTAGCCGCTGAAGTCAGCTGAACCCAGCAAGTGAGACGTGCATGTAGCGGCAGCCGGTTGTACCTGACGGTGAGTAAAAGTAACAGTTGTATAGACAGCAAAAATATTTTCCTGATGGATCGTTGTATTGTAGAGACGGGTGGAACAGGTGTTGCTGGCAAATTTTCAATGGATTCTCTTTGTTATGATGCTAATTGTGCAGCCGCAAATAAATATGGCATAACTAAAGCCAATGTTTGGCATTGGCATGAGGACAAAGATAGTCTAAAAATGTGTACTATACAAGAAAGGCATTCATATGATTTTACAAAACACTTTTTAGGCCTGATTTAATTTTTTTTATGGAAAAAGTGGGGGTCGTCTTACATTCAGGGTTGTCTTTGATTCGGAGAAATACAGTATATAATTGATTACATTGGCTTCTGTTCTATACAGAATAAAGGTAGTAAAATAATTTTCCATCTATAAAAATTCATGACAGTCTCAGGATGTGGTTCTTTGGTGGAAATCTGCTCTTTAATTGGCTAAGATATTCTGTACTTATCAGAATATAGGCAAGTTATCCTGTTAAATTAATTTCTTCAGAAGTGTTGCTCGTCATGTATTTGTTCTATTCAAAAATGTACAAGTCCTTCAAGGCAGCATCTCTATACAGTGAGAAACCATTCAGTATTTCCTTTTCATAAGTAATATAAGTGTAATCCATTTTCTCATTCTTCCTCTGCTCTTTACAAGAATATTCATTTCTCTGTAGCTTATTTCCATGCCTTAACTGCTGGCTGAATCAGCTGGAAGTTGTTTGAAATTTATTCCTAACCTACTCTTTGGATTGTCTGCTGCTCTATCTTCTAGATTTTATTACTTGTAAAACACTCCTTCAGCAGCCTGTTAACATCCATCCTCGTCTTTTCTCTTATCAAAACCCCTTGCATATCAGTGTTGTGGCAAGTAAAGGTTTTCTGAAAACAGCCTTGATATGTGGTTCAATTAATCTTTTCTATCTACATTAAGACTGTAACCTTTATGCTTGTATCTTTTAGGTGGAAGTTGATGAATACCAGAACTATGAGAAAGCACTTGGGGCACTGAGTGAAGCTAGCCGGTGTTTAGCTAAGGTGACTAACCCAAATGACCATCTACAACATGAGAGGGCAGTGGAAAATCTCAACCGACGCATGGCCCTTGTGCGGAGATTTGTAGATATCCGAAGGTAAGATGTGTGAATTTCTGGTGCGCTGATCCTGTTGATTTAAAAGGAAAAATAACATTAAGTATAGGAGAAAAAGGAAAATTCTGGCCCTATGAAAATTAACAGAAGCTAGTAAAAATAGGGAAAAACTATGCAAGATTGGAAAATTGAAGACTTCCTAGGCTTTACAAAGACCACTGGGGTTGCTAGAGAACAAGAGTAGATCAAGGGAGATTAGATAGGAGGCTGAAATTAGTTAATTGCAACAATATCAAACTCAGCTAGGCACTATATAACATCTCAGAAGTTGCAAGACATCGCCAAGAGGGTTGAATTTCTGAATCTATATTTAAATGCTTGCAGTAACATTTTAATTGGGAATTATTATTATTATTATTATTATTATTATTATTATTATTATTATTATTATTATTACTACTACTACTACTACTACTACTACTACTATCTAAGGTAATGAACCTTAAGTGGAGCAAGCTCCGATTTACAACTACGGTTGTTAACCACAGAATGTGAATAAATTCATAAAGAGAGACATCGGGCATGGTTAAAGTTCCAAGCCCATAAATCAGGAGAAAATGCTATCAACCTAAAAAATATCAGCAAGAAATTCTTGCAAAATATTAGAAAAATAAGAAGAGAATTTCATAAGGATATAATAAACTCCATTGAAGTTAATTACCATAACACCAATTCTAGAGACTATTGTAAGATTTTTGGAAGACAACTACAGAAATATGCTCCTCCTGCATTAATGATGAAAGATGAAAATGGAAAAATGGCACATAGCAGTATTGAAAATGCTGAGATTATGGCAAAAGCATTCAGTAAACTTTTGAACTGTGAAGAACCTATGGAACTATTACAAATTAATACAAATACTCCAATAAAAACCAAATTTAGTAGCACAGATCCTCAACATTTCAAGAGTTAGAAAAAGCACTAAAAGAACTTAAAAATTATAAGGAATGCAGAGAAGACCAGTTTTTTATAGAGATGTGGAAATATTCAAGTAATATGATTCAGATTTCCTTACACACGGCTTTAAGAAAAATTTGGATCACTGAACAGTTTCCAGAACATTGGAGAACAGCCTTAATACACCCTCTTCATAAAAAAGGAGATAAGAGTAATGTGGATAATTATAGAGGATTGTCTCTCTTGGACTTCACACACAAGATTTTTTCCAAGATCTTATATGGAAGAATTAAAGATCAACTAGAAAAAGAGTTAGGAGAATACCATGGAGGCTTTAGACCCTGGAGAAGTTATGCTGAGTAGATCATCACTCTAAAATTAATAATGGCACACTACAGAAAACAAAACAAGCCTATAATAATAACATTTGTTGATTTTAAGAAGCTATATGATTGTGAACATAGACCTTCAATGTTAAAAATTTTATGGAATTTTGGACTCCATCCTAAATTAATTAAACTGATAGAACTTACTTTAACTAATATCATATCAAAAGTAAAGTTTAGAGGAGAGGTTTCTGAACCATTTTTGATTAAAGCAGGTTTAAGGCAAGGAGACAGTAATAAGGGAATGGTACAAGGTCAACCCAAAGAACATAAAAGTTGGAAGCTCCAAACAAAATGTAAGTTTAAACTGATGACCTTGCTCTATTGTCCAACAATATTCAGGAAACTCAACACCAAATTAAATCTCTACAGGAAATAGCACAAAAAATAGGTCTTACAATAACCTTTGAAAAAACTGAGATTATGTTCACACATTCCCCACTGGTAAATAAAATAACAATTAATGGGCAAGTGATCAAAATTGTTGATGAATTTAAGTATTTAAGAGAAATAATAACTTCCATTATTAATGAGAAACCAGCTTGGCGTAACAGAATAATAAATTAAAGCAAATTAGATTACCAAGACTATATACAATAAAGAAAGCTTATCAATAGCAGCAAAATTAAGACATTATAAAACAGTCACACAGCCAGAAATAACTTACGGTAGTGAAGCCATTTTTAAAACTACTAATACAACTGAAACAGACAAAATACTTAAGACAGAAAGAAGAATAATCTGAACATGCATAAATAAACAGTATCAAGTTAATGGACAATGGAGAATAGCATCAAATAAAACAGTTTATAAAGAAATTGAACCAGTACTGAGCACAATTAGGAAAAAACGTATATCATTCTTTGGACATCTCATCAGAACACCTGACACCAGAATTAGCAGAAAAATAATTGAAAAATTATGGAATAGTAAGACCAAGATTAAATGGTTCACGGAAATTAAGGAACTTATTAAAGAACCACAAATAACAATAGACGATTTCAAAAACAAAACAGAAAAAATCAAGATACTTCAAGACGCACACACCAGGCTACAGATCAAGATCAATAAAAGGTATAATGGGAGGGTACTTTCAGCAGAACAAAGGAAGGTAGCATCTCTCAGAATGAAAAAATATTGGGCTGATAGGAAATAAAGAAATCTTTGTATAATTGACAAGAGTGGTCCAGTGTAGGCCTTAAAATGTAAAATAAATTAATCATCATCATCATTTTACAGTTCCAGTTTCCCGGGTACTGTTGGTGAACCTCTTCCATTCTATCTTATTGAGATACGTTCTGTTGTTAATGATGTCCTCCAGTGTCCTTCCCCGATCTGCAATTAAATAAATTATTATTATTATTATTATTATTATTATTATTATTATTATTATTATTATTGTTATTATTATTATTACATATGTGACTAAGATCAAACAGAAATTGTAAATACAAGATAAGTATGTAATTTACAACAACAACAAAAAAGTACTTAATACACACAGGGAGAACACAGATGCTGGTTCAAATATCCATGTCTTCCTGCCATTTTACGAACAGTGGTGAGGTTGGTTGTGGCATCATAGACAACTATTAACCCGGCTCAAGGAAGATAGGGTCATCTTCCCTATCCTTCACTTGAGTAATTCTTGTCTGGCGCATCCATGTTGCGGGGGTGGGTATCCTCCACATCAGTAGGCTGGTGTGAAGGAGAAAGCTAAGTTCAGGCAGGGACCCAGTCTCATGGGATATAACGTGGAGCCCATGCCCATGGTTACGGATAAAGACCTTAACAGCATCTTAGGCAGAGAAGGAGACCTTCGGAATGGTGAAGATGATGGATGAGGCAACCCATCCTCTCTGGGGGAAATTAGAAGAGGAAACCACTGCCTTGTGGAGAACAGGGATCTTCAAAGGCTAAGGGAGTAAATCCTGAAAGAAAATCCTCATATGCATTAGGCTTAGCAGGTCAGCAGATGAGTAAATTTGTACTTGCTTTCAACTATAATACAAGCCTTGGATGGAAGTTTAAAAGTGGAAATGGAATTGACAAGACTCTGACTACACTTGCACAGTGTGATGTTAATCCTGATGTTCGTGCAAGTGTTAAATCAGAGAACAAAACCCAATTTGAAACAATAAATATTTTAACAATGAATGGAAGGAAAATGAATTGATCGATCTAATGGAGAGACGAAAACTCGACATCCTGGGATTAAGTGAAGTAAAATGGAAAGGGAAAAGAATAAAGAAACTAAGAAAGGTGTACACCGTGTAATGGGTGGGTAACAGTAAAGAGAAAAGAAATGGAGTGGGATTTGTAGTGAATCAGAAAATGTTGAACCAATAGCTGAAGTTGAGTATGTAAATGAAAGAACTATAATAATATACATACATGTAAACAAGGAACTGTCTGTCTGTTAGGTCATCAGCCCAGAGGCTGGTTGGATCCTCAGATAGCACCACCAAAGGCTATGCAGTTATAGAAAAACCACAAAAACCAATGGCAGAGCCCAAATGAGGCGTACCAGGCAAGATGAGGAGTGAGGTAGTTTGCCATTGCTTTCCTCACTGGATCAGAAGCTGCCACTGCAGCACGACTGATCCTATGAGCAACACCTTTCATAACACTCGGACCCTATTTGTGCTCCAAATGTCATTACTCAGCACCACTCATACCCCAGCAGCTTCCATATTGTCACAGCCATGGATGAGACTGGGACTTCGGTGGAAGCTATACTTTGCTCTGGCCTGTACTGAAGATAATACAGGTGTATGCTCCACAGACAGGATGTAGTGTGGAAGACAAAGAAGAGTTCCTCAATGAACTGGAAACACATATTGTTGGAGATGGGATAATGATAATGGGAGATCTGAATGCTCATGTGGGAACTGATAGAATGGGGTGTGAGAATGTTCTGGGCCCACATGGGTATGGCGATAGAAATGAAGATGGAGAGAAACTGTTGGACTTCTGTATCAGAAATAACCTGATAATAAAGAACACATGGTTTATGAAGAGGAATAGCCATAATATCAGCCGATATAGTTGGGATGGACAATATGGATCCCTCATCGATTTTATAATAACAGACCGAGAATGGGGAAGATATGTCATGAATACGAAGATAATCCCCAGTGAAAGTATGAAAGGTGATCATAGATTGTTAATTGTGGAATTAAAATTGTATTGAAGAAGAAACCAAAGATCAGGATTTGGGAATTGGGGGAGGAGGATAAAAGAATGGCATTCCAAGATTGTATAAAAAGAAAGTTGCCTAACACGGCAATACAAAGTGGAGAAGAAAGAGTGGGACAATTTAAGACAGTCATTTGTGGAAGCAGCAATTGAGGTATGCGGGAAAACAAAAGCAAAGGCTAAGGGAAAGGAGACATGGTGGTGGACAGACTAAATAAAAGAAAGGAACAGTGTGAAGAAAGAAATGGATAAGGAAAAGCAAAAAACATATCAGAGGGATCAGAATAAGATAGAAAGGTTACATGTGGAATACAAAAGATTGAAACTACAAGTAAAGAGGAGTATCAAGGAAGAAAGGGAGAAATGTTGGGGAGTGTTTCCCAACAAAATTGAGCAAGATAGTTGAGGAAATCAGAAACTATTACACAGAGTAATAAAATTGAAAAGAATACATCAAGAAAAAATCAAGGCATTAGAGAGAGAAGATGGATCCATAGTACATGACGAAAATGGTCTTCAGAAGGTTATGGCAAAGTATTTTGAAAAACTTTATAATGAGGATGACTGCTCAGAGAAAGAAGGAGATAATAAAATGGAAATAATAGACGGAGGAAACGAAGAGAACCCGATAGCATGGTTGGAACTTGAAATGGAAGTGAAAGCAATGACCAAAAGTAAAGCAAGTGGAAAAAACTAATTCAATGCTGATATGATTAAGGCAGCAGGAAGCATTGGACTACAGTGGCTATACAGAGCCCTCAATGCCATATAGAGGGATGAAAGGATACCTGAAGATTGGCAACAAGGAAACCCTTCCATTTGGGATAGGGATGGTTTGGCACAAGCCCCAGGACTATAGCAGTGACTGTTACTTTTGCCGGTGTAAAGTAGCAGGATCCAATAAGAGAAACAGGGACAGTATTGTGTACCCGAATTTAAAGTCGGCAATGAGACCTGTTCCTTATGGACCGGTAATTCCAATTCCTTCACCTCCTATCAGTCTACTCACTGCAACTCTGAAGGTTCCTCAAGTTCCGATGACGAGCAAATTGATATGGATTTTTCACCAGCCTCAGATGCAGTAAGTCCATAATTGTTTAAACAGGCAGAGTTGAGTAACCTGATATGAGACCTTGGTCTCATGAAGGGAAAAAGTGAACTGATAGTAAGTCATAAGTGTACCATATTTGGTTTGAATTGCTCGAGTAGTCCCGAAAACTATTATTGTTCGCTTTTAGTTATGTCAGCCCTCCTCTAGAGGTTCCAGAGGTGTCATATCCTAACCAGTACTTTCTCCAGATAGTAAGTCATGTTTGTATCAATTTTGGTTGAAAAGCTACACTGAAACATACATAGGCTGCATCCATTATCTCAGTCATTTTTTACAATTTCTGTTTTACCCTTTCTCCTCCTATGCCAAAGGGGGATGAAATTGGACTTATAAAATATCTGGAGCGTCATTATTAATCTCAGCTACCCCAAAAATTATGGATTTGACACTATTTTTGATTATTTTTATTTATCACCCCTCCCCTGTGCGTCTTCCACACCAAAGGGGACTGAACCTGGACTTATAAAATATTCGGAGTGAAACTTAAATTATCTCAGTATCCCTAAAAACTACCGATTTGACACTGTTTTTGATTATTTTTATAGGGCTCTAAAGCTCGCCATTATGGTTCATTCCTGCACTACGTTGGTAAGGCAGTTGACTGCCCCAGCCTTATATATTTCTCTTTTTTACTGTTCTCGACGCTAGAAAATAATGCTAAACTAACATACTGTAAAAATACTCATTCTCAGTATTACTCAAACAGTTACACAACATAAATATTAGTATATTTCGTACATTATTGTGTAAATTTTACTCGAGACGGTGATTGTAAAAACAAGGTCGTTGATAATTTACCTTTTAAAAGACAAACAAACTAGGCATGTACTCTCACTGGAGAAATATTAGAAAAAATAGCTTACTAATAAATCTTTTTTTACTATTATATTATTGATAAGTAGACAGGTTGTTCGTAAGCTATGCGCCGCGGTACCATCTAATGAAACGAGGGACACCGTGGTTTTGATATAGGCCACTGTCAATTTTAAATCGTGGAATTTGACGAGGTAATCGGTCAGTTACAAGTGATTAATTGTTTAACATTTAATAATCGGTCAGTGTCGAAGATATATAAATTGTGATAGATTTTGATGCCACACGATCTCAGTCGGTATTTCATACTTGCGTAAAATTGATTCTGTGCTATTTTCAATGTTGTCAAAATAATAAGAAAAATATTCTTCGAATAAAAATAACGCTGAAATGTGATGTATCTGTCTGCATATAAGCCTACCACAGATCTTGGTTTACAAAAATGGATTTGTTGTACTACCACCAACATTAAACAAATTATTTCTGTCATATGAAGTTAGTTTTGACAAATATTGTAACTGTAGTGTTTGAATGTTGAACTCCTGTTCCCGGACTTTGGGGGCAGAACTGAATATTGAATGATCAGTGTAACTGAATTAAGGGGTGTAGTATTGTCAGTGGGAGCTGGATGCAGGTTTAAGTCAGCAGTTGAATTAGAAGGTGTAGCAGAGGGAGTGGATGCATAATGCAGACCAGAAGGGAATCTAAACAACTTGTATCCCGCAGTAGAGATATTACTACAATTAGGTGCAGAACAACCCACCATTATGTAAGAAATATCCACACAAATATAGCACTATTCTGTCCCTGCACGTGGTGATTAAAGCAATATGTTCAATGTGACGAAGCAAGCGCTCGTAGGAGAAACTAGAGTTTGATCACATGGCCCATTGCGCATGTATGAACCAAAATGGGGGCTAAGCATACCCATCTTATAGAGCCTTAATTTTTATATATCACTCTCCCCTCGCCCCCAACCCAAAGGGGCTGAACTTGGACTTTAAAAAATCCGGAGCATCACTATTCACCTCAGTGAACCCAAAAAGTATGGATTTGACACTATTTTCGATTACTTTTAATATCTCACTCCCCCCAAGCCCCCAACCACAAAGGACGTTGAACTTGGACTTTAAAACATCCAGAGTGTTACTATTCATCTCAAAACCAAACCAAAGCCCATGGCACTACAGCCTTTGAAGGGCCTTGGCCCAAAAACTATGGATTCAGCACTATTTTCAATTATTTTTATATATCCATCCCCCCTCGCCCCCCCCCCCCTCCAAAGGGGGCTGAACTTGGACTTATAAAATATCCGGAGTGTCACGATTCATCTCAGCAACCCTGAAAACTATGGATTCTGTGCTATTTTTTATTACTTTTATATATCACTCGCCCCCTGCCCCGAAGGGGGCTGGACTTGGACTTTAAAAATTTCCAGAGTGTCACTATTCATCTCAGCATCCTGAAAAGTATGAATCCAACACTATTTTCATTTATTTTTATATCTGAACCCCCTCTCCCCCTCCCATACCCCTAAGGGTGTTCGGTGTGGCTTACCCCCACATGGTTTGTCTCCTGATACTAAGTCATAAGTGTACCAAATTTGGTTGAAATCGCTCCAATGGTTTAGGAGATGTGGTGCAAACCCACCCATATACATACATACAATGACTTATATATATATAGATTGATTGATTGATTGATTTATTTATTTATTTATTTATTTATTTATTTATTATTTATTTATTTATTTATTTATTTATTTATTTATTTATTTATTTATTTATTTATTTATTTATTTATTTATTTATTTATTTATTTATTTATTATGTGTTTCTTGTTTGGCTTTTTAATTTTTTATTGAATTTTCTTTATAGAATGTTTTCAAATTTTGTAAATATAAACATTCCAAATATGTTTTAATGAAAAATGTTCAGTTTTGCATTTTTTAACATTTATGTGTGAAATATGACAAGGAGTATGGTATTTTGTACAAAAATTGTATTTTGAGTAGGATATGAAATGTCTTTCATGTATATTTTAAGAAAAGGAAACCCAATAATAATATACAAGGCTGTTCAATTATCTACTGTAATTGTAAACACACTACCATAATACGATTCAATCGCACGTGCTACAATGATAGTTATCATATAAACATGCAAAACAGAGAAGATTATAACATCTCGCACATATAATAAATTATGATTTGTTACAAGAGCAAGTATTTTTCAACGTTTAAAAAAAAAAATTGTTCATCGGAAAGTTCCGTGCAAACCACAAAAAGATCTGTGAGAACAACTGGTGGTGAACAGTAGATTGAATTTTTATACAATCCTCTTGGGAATTGATTTCACACTTTAATGCACAGCTTTGAATACGCTTAATAAGATTTTTTTAATAGGAAATAGACATCACATATTTGAACCAAGGAGTCTAATAGAAGAAGAAAGTTTTCTTCGTCCGGCTCCATGGCTAAATGGTTAGTGTGCTGGCCTTGGGCCACAGGAGTCCCGGGTTCGATTCCCGGCGGGGTCGGGAATTTTAACCATAATTGGTTAATTTCGCTGACACGGGGGGTGGGTGTATGTGTCGTATTCATCATCATTTCATCCTCGTCACGAATTAGATCCACTGCTGTTTTAATCTCATACTCATTTTTTCATCACCATATTTTTTAACTCTTGTCAGTGGATACATTTTAAAATTTTAAATATCATGTATCATGTCATCCATCACGTTCCATTAGGGGCCGATGACCTTCGATGTTAGGCCCCTTAAAACAACAAGCATCATCATCATCAACAAAGTTTTCTTCTCCTATATATGGTTTCAAAGCATTATGCAAGAAGACCTTGTACAAAACTCTCGTAAGTTTTCCAGATTTCAAGGATATGGATTCTATGCTATTTTTGATTATTTTTATATATCACTCGCCCCCTGCCCCAAAGGGGGCTGGACTCTAATTCACCATCTTATGAACCCTGGGACCAAAAGCTCCTGTTGCCTCTTGTAGACAAACAAATACTGGGTGTAACACTTTTCCAGAGATGGTGATAGCACATACTATGCTGTATAAGAATGTGTTACTTTATTCATAGCCTTTTTTAAAACAAGAATTATTGCTTTCGATCCTTGTTCGGCAAGCCTTCTATTGAAAATGGACTGACTGGCAATCTGAAATACATATTCAACATATGACAAATTATCTGACAAAGGAACTTTATAAATAAACGAGCATTTGTACCCATTCTTCGCACGGGAATTTGTAATGGATTACATGTTTCCTTCATTAATATATATGAATTTACTTGCCTATATTCAAACGTTTAATATGGCATTTTGACTCATTTTTCTACGAATGTACATGGCAATAATGTGAAGTACGATGAAGATCCACAAAGTCGAGACAAAATGAGGGTGATTAGAGAGTTTGTTTGTGCTGTACAGTTCCAGGTCCAAGTTGTGCGAAATTCTTCTCACTTCTCGGTTACATATTGTTGTTTCTCTGACAACTGGAGAGGCTGAAGACTCATGAAACCCATCGTTGATGATAACCTCCCTTATTATCTGTTCTGTCAAAAAGACTAATTAAAATGGCTCTTCAGTTCATCCCGTTAATCCACCTTGAAATGAAATGCACCAAGAGTTCCGTGGACTTGGACTGAAATTCCATATTTTCATAAGCATCTCTGTTATTTACCACCGTGCAATAAATATGTACCATGACATAAAATAAAGGAAGTAACATATTCTTAAAGGTTCGTTATATATAGTTTTTTGATAGACCTAATTCAAAGAATGTATATCGGGAATAACCTGTTTTTATAAAAGCTAAATCCAAGTGATAGTTTGATAATACAATCCTGACGAGTAGATTACAAATTGCACCCGCTTTTAGGCTGTCAGTTGGGAATTGTACTGGAAATCAATCTGTCAGCGATATCTCCCTTATTAATCATCTCTTTGTACTGCTTTTCCCACATATGTGGGGTTGCGGGTATGAACTGTGTTGCACATGTTGATTTGGCCCTGTTTTATAAACGGATGCCCTTCTTGACACCAGCCCTATACAGAGGGACGTAATCACTGTAGCGTGTTTCTGTGGTGGTTGGTAGTGTAGTGTGTTGTCTGAATATCAAGAGAAAACACTGAGACCCTCTGAACCAAAGGCCTCATTGCTGACAATTCATCCAATGAGTCGGAGATCTCCCTTATTAATCGTCCTATCGAAATGATGCACAGGAGAAAAAAGTTTTAGAAATTGATTTCCATTGAGGCAGGTCGATTTCCATTAAGTTTGGTGGTGTATATTTTGTGGGAGTGCAAAACCATGGTTTCAGTTCGTATAAACCCCCAGTCAGTTCAGCGATACAGAAATAATATTGGCCTAAAACCTACCCAAGGACAGGTGGATTCTAAATATCAAGGTTAGTAGAAATATATCCTGTAGTTTTTAAGTTATAAGAACTCAGACAAACAAGCAGATACCAAAGCAAAAAAAATATGCAGATGGTTATTATTACACCTGAAATGGATAAATGTACGAAAATTTTGCCAAAATAGTCACTGTACAGGCACAAGGTACTACCAATTTTATTTCTATAGATTCACATTTTATCATGTGAAAGTTTATAAAAAGTTCTTCACATTTCACATGTTTGATAATGAAATCCTCTTTGATTTCAGGAATCAAAATTCATATCTGGGGCTGGAACATTTCATGCTGAAGACGAAGTTCCTTTTGTCGTACAAATTTCGTGACTTTCTGCTGCTAATCCTGTGTTTCAGTTTGAATCGGTCAACCCATGAGGCAGAAGCTTTGAATTTGAAGTCTCTAAATTGACCTGCGTCAACTAAAGACTGCTGTTGCAAGTTTCTTGTCATGACTTGCTGTAAATTCTCTTGAGCTTCCAGAAAGCGATCTTACATCCAGGCATTGATAATGGAATATTTATAAATAGTGGTACCACCACATTTTGTATGTTCTTACCTTCGTATATGGCTCATATTTTTCAAATGATGGCATCCATTTCTGTGCAGAGATTTCAAAATCCACCCTGAATGTTATTTAGCTAAATTGATGACTTTAATTTTATAGCCCTAAGAAATGTACTCTTTTTTTAAATTCTGGTTTTTAGTCATCGGATGGATTATCTTCTGCTTTGACATAGTGATAAGATCTTCATCGGCTTCATATGGAAGAATGAGTTCCTTGTCAGATATAAGTACCTTCTCATCAGCATTTCTACTGCTTATGATACAGTCATTCCCCTATTAGCATGGCTTCTTGGGAAATTACTGCAGGAGATTCTGATGTGACTAGATAATTTTCAGCATGAAGGTTCTCAAAATAAATCACTGCATCTTTTAAATGAACTTCTGTCATATTACAGTAAAATGATTCTTTTTCAATCTCATCTCTTGCCGTCAGAGGACCAGGGTATTTCTGTTTGTCAAATTTTTCTGCTGCCACTATCACTTTAAAACATAATTGCAGCATCAGAAAACACTTCCAGACACACTAGAAGCTTCCCTGAAGAAAACACGTGTGACCTTCCCCAGTGCAACCTAACAACTAAAACTGTGAGCATACATCTAGTCTCCCTTTACTTTCCTGTCCTCTCCTCCTCTACTACTCTTTTGCATGAAGGAAGAGCTGTGTTCTCTGGGTAGAAACAAGATTTGCACCCAATTCAAATATTTTGAAGTGAATATTTGTGGAATGAATCGCTGCTCCAACTGATAATCGTAATTCTAAATAATATTTCAAATTCAAAGCACCACTTCCTCCTATTATTAAAAAATATACATGCCGTATATGAATACTTTTCATACAATATTTTGAAAGAAAGAAACATCATTTGAAAAACAGTATTTAAAATTTGTGTATATGCATAATGTTAGAACATTTTGTAAGAAGATTGAATATATGCATTTCAGTAAAAAAAAAAAAAAAGCTAAACAAAAAACAAATTGGAAAAATGAGCAAGCGGTAAGAATTAATCCTGCAACCTTCCAGCTACAAATCCAGACCGCTACCACCTGAGCTCTCCGGTAATTGGAAGACCCTATTGCATAATCTTTGAGACCCGCTACAAATTTTTCATGCCTTTTTCTCACAACTTACCAAATAATGGGTCGTAATACTAATTTACAGTGGGGAAATTACCTCTCATTAGGAAAATTATGGATCCCATCCAAACAAACAAACAAACAAACAAACAAACAAACTGATGTTCCCCTTGTTAGTGCCAGTTATTTCCAACTTATGAATAAGATATCCTGAGTCCACCCAGCTTTCATTGCTGTACAGCATAGTCGGTCTGAAAACAGACCTGTAAGATAGTTTCATCTGAGAACTTACAGAATACCAACTGCAAGCTCACTACATTAGCTCTGCTGCATTTGATTTAGTTTCACTTGTATACTACCATCCTGGGAGAATGCATATCCTAAATACTTGAAATGATCCACTTGTTCCAGTTTAGTATTCCTGACCTGGCATTCATTCCTCCTAGGTTTCTTCTCTACTGATACCACTTTAGTGTCTGGCTCCATGGCTAAATGGTTAACGTGCTGGCCATTGGTCCAAAGGGTCCCGGGTTTGATTACTGGATGGGTCGGGTATTTTAACCTTTATTGGTTAATTCCAATGACTCGGAGGCTGGGTGTGTGTGCCGTATTCATCATTAGAATTCATCAAAGGTAGGGCTTTATCCTCATAGACATGCAGGTCACCTATACGGTGTCAACTCGGAAGACCTGCACCAGGCCACACACCATTATTATTGCCACTTTAGTACTTGGATATGCTAATTTTTCATATCATACACACTGCATCTCTCTTCAAGCTCCACACATCTGATGATCCCAATGTTAGTCTGCCATTAAGACATAAGTCATTACCATAAGTCAAACTGGTTACTCCATTTCACCCAGCTCAATCCTTCTCTGTCATTTTATACCTCTTATGTGCAACATGTAAACAAAATTTCTTAATCTGTGTCAGTGGCGAAAGCTTATCGTCTATTCATCATCATCATCATCATTTCCCTTTATCCAGCTGTAGCCGGGTAGGGGCAAATATGGTTCCTCTCCACTTTCTTCGGTCTTTCCACCACTCCTCCTCCAACACTGTGTCCCAGTCCAGGTTTCTTTCTATAATGCTGCGTTGGATGGTATCCTTCCATCTCAATCGTGGTCGTCCACGACCTCTCCTTCCTTGGATTTGCATTTCCATCACCTTTTTTGGCATTCTTTCGTCGCTCATTCGCTTTATGTGCCCAAACCATCTTAGTCGGCTCTTCTCTATTCTATCATTCATTTTTTCCACTCCAATTTCTTCCCGGATTTTCTCATTCCTTATTTTGTCTCTTCTACTCTTCTGTATCATACTCCTCAAGAACTTCATTTCAGCTGCCTGTATTCAACTCTCATCCTTCTTTGTCATTGTCCAAGTTTCTGCTCCGTAAGTTGTTATGGGTACGTAATACATCTTGTACATAGTATCCTTTGCTTCCGTTGGCACATCTTTGTCCCATAACATGTTTCTTACACTATGATAGAAACAACTTCCAGCTTGAATCCTTTTACTAATCTCAGCATCCAGTCGAGCATTCTCCATTAATTCACTCCCCAGGTATTTAAACGTTTCCACTACTTCCAAGGGCTTGTCTGCAAGTCTAATCTGACCTTTCCCTTCTTTCTCCCCTCTAGTCATAACAAGAGTTTTACTCTTTTCTACACTTATTTTCAATGCACATTCTTCGATCTTCCCATTCACCACATTCAACTGTTCTTGAACCTTCCTGTCGTCTTCTCCCCAAATCACAATATCATCTGCAAATAACATCATGTTCATTTCTCTTCCTCCATATGCTGCTTTTGCTGTTCTCATGATGTCATCCATTACTATTGTAAACAGGATTGGTGATAGAACACTTCCCTGTCTCAGCCCACTAGTTATTTTGAACCAACTTGTCCTGCCAACTTGTGTTTGCATGCAACTACAACATTCCTTATACAATGCCATGATCATTTTTATTAATCCCTGTCCAATTCCTTTTTGCACCAGACTGTCCCAAATTTTCGTCCTGGGGTTTTATAATTGTATTGGATGATAACATGAATGAACTCATGAAGGCACAAGATAGGGAACAATACTGTTTCATGATGAAATTATAATTTGAAAAAACATTGTTAGAAGATTCCAAGAACAGCCTATTATTGAATATCCAAAGTAGAGTGGAACCCTATTTTACAACGTATACTAAGGTTACAGTTAAAATACATATTCAATTTTACAATGAAAATGAATTCATGTATCTAATCGGCAGAAAATGAAGTGGATGAAGTTAATAAAATATTTGTAACAGCATGGCATCTTAAACAAATGATACAGGGGTTTTGATAATGCAATGTTGCAATAATTTAAATGAGAGTTAAACTTATGCCTTCTTCTTTCAAATGCAGCACATTCAGAGTAGGTGGTCCACTTTTTATGAGGATGCACAGACACACATGGGTAAATGCAGTAAATGAGAAGTTGGAAGATTGAAGAATCACTGTAAAAACTGTGTGGAGGAAGGCAAGACAGATGTGATGGAAGGAGAAGAGGGAGAACCAAGATAAGCAAATAGAAATTGGAGATACAGGACCTGTAAAAAGGCTAGATGGACCCCCTCAGATGTTAATCTTCTCTTTCATTTCAGTTATCGAGTCGTTCTGTTCATTTTAGTATTCCAGTTAGTTCTAGGTTCCATTTGAAATTTTTACTTTTTAAAATGTTTTTTGTGATTAAGTTGTTTTTAATTGTTTTTATTGTTACTAGGATTATGGAGAGATCAGAAGCTGAAAGTGCTCTAGCACAGTGCCGCCAGATGCTGCAGAATTACACAGAAGAAAACAATGAACTGGAGGCTGCAGTCCGGAAGGGTGATATCTATGCTCTCATGGTGGAATACATGGTGAGGAAGGGAGATTTTCAGGGAGCACAAAAACTCATTGAAGAGTTTCGTCGTTCAACTCCAAATGCAAATCTCCCTTTCTACTTGGGTACAGCAACTCTAGAGAAAGTTGCTCGAGGAGTAGGTTTACCTCTTTCTGTCATAGCACCAACGCCTCCCAAAGAAGATAAGTTAGTGTTTGGCAGGCATACATCTCATGACGAGGAGGAGGAAGAGGAGGCAGAGATTGTAGAAGAAGTAGTTGAGGAGGTTCATGAAGATGATCCTTCATCCCCAGTTAAATTTATGAATGGGAGTGCATTTGCTTTATGAAATTTGGATGTTAGCTGAATTCACTTCTTCAGTGGCCTTTTCCTATCAGTCTGTACCTTCTGCAAATAAAATGGATTATGGAAGGTGTTATTAGTCCTGGATCATAACATTCCGAAAAATAACATGAAAGTGCAGCTATTGCTGTATATATGTGAATACGCTGCATTTTATTTTTATTTTTTTAATGTTTTTTGGAAATGTCTACCAAAAAATGCAGGTGCACACATTATTTGGGATAAGGTTGTTACCACCCTCTAATACTTGAATTCCATTATACTTTTGTGTTGCATGTGGTGTCAGTTACCTTCTTAGAAGGGAGGTATAAATTACATGATGAGTATGGCTGAAAGTACTAGTATAACAAGTTCTCTTTATTCCTCATTCGAAACTAAAGAAAACCTTTGACTTTTGAAGATGTAGATAATATTGGAAATCATGCAACAGGAAGATTGTGGGACATTTGTGAAAGTTTTGCAACTGACAAGAAAGCAAAACTCGACTTCAAAGTACAAATTGTAATCGCCGGGCATTTTGTGACCAAGAAATGAACTATCTGGTCATCAAAAATAGGCTGTGCAATTACACAACCCAGCATTTTAATTTTTTTTTCTTTGCGGCAAGAGGTGTGATAGGTGATCCGAACTAATTTTGAGTCACTGAACACAAATCCGTTTTCCGTTTCTACATATCACGTCAAGTTTTCTCACAGTAGGTATATCAAAATAAGAGATAGACCTGAATATTGCATATAAAAAGTACTGACAAATATTGATAATTTTGGAAATATTTACAATTTTTATATTATTTATATTTTGAAATAGTTGAATAGTTATTGAGTATAAAATTACGTCGCTGAACCAAAACTACTGGACATCAAGTAATGAAATTTTGGGGATACATTTATATTACAGTGTAAGTGCTCACTAAGGAAGGATTTTTGGATATTCCGTCGCTAAGGGGGTGAAAAGATGGGTGAATTTTTAAAATTACTATATCTCAAAAACTGAACAGTTTAAAGATGGGAAAATTGGTATTTGAAGTCTCCTTTAAAAACAAAGAAATACATATTTTTTTGTTGTCAGAAAATCCACTCAAGGGGGTGAAAAGTGGAAAATGGGGAATTTTTAAAATGAGTAATTTCATAAACTTAACATGTTACAGGCGTTGGGAATCTCCTTTAAAAATAAAGAAACTCATATTTTTCAGTTTTCGGAAAATTCACTTAAAGAGGGTGAAAAGGACAAAAAATGGAGTCTATAAGACTATAAGACTTTCAAAGATTTGTATATCCAGAGTGCATATATCTAATTAGGCCTTACTGCACCCTTGCAAGCTATATTACCATTACTTGGACTTAGTGGAAGTTATCTAAAATACCCTCTGCGCCAGTGTCATAAAAATAAAATTTCACTCAGTTGATGCAAAGTACAATCAAGCTACTACTCACAGAACTTACTAGAAACATCTAGATATTGTACTTCGACTGTTTAATGAAATTGTATACTTTTATCATAATGCAATGAATATGTGTCACATATTTTAATGTTCATGTAATATTTCAAGCACCGTTGTAAAATTGATGCAAAGTACAATTGAATTACAATTCACAGAGCTTACCAGCACATTTGTACATTTGTACTCAGACATTTTAACAAAAATGTATACTTTTAATGTAATGAATTTGTGTCACGAAATATTTTAATATTCATGTAACATTTCAAGTTCCACAACGCTCGGCTCATTGCAACCACATATCACAACGATTGTTATTGCACTGTACATATAGCTCATATTAACTAGTTTTATTACTTTATAGGAAAGTAATGTTTTATGACATTTGACAAAAAAGTGTACTTAATTAAGGCTAATGATTACCCCAAGTAGGGTCGAAACTAGTCCCAAGTGACTCATTGTAGTGTAAATATATGCATTGCAAATAATATAAAGTACTGAATAGGTGGAATAAACAATTTTTGTGAAATTAAATTATATGTAATCTCAGTTCAATACAGAACCAAAAAATGAAATTTATAACCCTTGAGGATGCTTATATCTCAAAAACTGAAGATGTTACAGATGTAAAAATTGGTATCTGCAATGTCCTTAGAAATAAAGAAATTTTTTTTTTTTTTTTTTTTGGAAAGTCCACTTAATGGGGGGGGGGGGGGAGAGAAGGGGGTGAAAAGAAGTGAAGAAATTGAATTATTTTTATGAGGATACATATTCAAGTATCTCAAAAACTGAAGATGTTACAGACATCAAAATTGGTATTTGGAATCATCTTTAAAAATAAACACGTATTTTTATGTTTTCGAGTAATCTACTTAAGGGGGTGAAAAGAATGGAAAAAGCGGGTGAATTTTTAAAATGAGTATGTGACTTAACATGTTACAGGTGTGAAAATTGTTATTTGGAATCTCCTTGAAAAATAAAGATGTTTTCAGAAAATCGACTTAAGGTGGGGAGTGAAAATAAGTGAAAGAGGAGTTGAATATTGTTTATGAGGATACTTATATCTCAAAAACGAAAACGTTACAGGCGTGAAAAATAGTATTTGGAATCTCCTTTAAAAATAAAGAAATACATACTTTATGTTTTCAGAAAGTCCACGTAAGTGGGGAAGGGGGTGAAGTGAAGCAGGATCTGAATTATTTTTATGAGGATACTTATATCTGAAAAAGTGAAAATGTCACAGACATTAAAATTGGGATTTGGAATCTCTTTTAAAAATAAAGAAACATATAATTTTTTGTTTTTGATTTGAGAGGGGACTATAATAATAATGGCGTATGGCCTCCGGAGAGGCCTGGTGCAGGTCTTTTTCTAGTAGACGACCTATTAGGCGACCTGCATGTCTGTGAAGATAAGGGCCCTACCTAGGATGATTTTTAATGTTGAATACGCCACACACACCCAGCCCCCGAGCCATTGGGATTAACCAATTAATGTTAAAATCCCCGACCCGGCCAGGAATCGAACCCGGGACCCTCTAAACCGAAGGCCAGTACGCTGACCATTCAGCCGACGAGTCGGACAGAGTTGGGACTGTTTCTCACATGTAGACTTCCATGTAGCATGTTCCAGAGTTAATGCTGCCAGTAGCCTTGTCATCTTAGCTCCAAAAGGCAATACTACAAACGTGGTTTACAAAGAGTTTCTGGGGCAAATGAAACAGAATTTTTCGATGAGCTTTTATACTTAAGGGATTTTTAGATAACGTCTTAGTGCAGTACCAAGGAATGATTAATTTTATCAAATTACGAAATCCCCGTGAACGATGTCGCAAGTAACAGCTAGTTGTAATATAATACTGATTTACACAAAAAACACATAAACAAACAACTCTGAGGCAATGACACTTCAGCAGTTTATTTTGACAATTCAGTGTGATTTACAAGCAAAAAATATAAATTTTATTCAGTATCTTTATGAATTCATAAACGTGAAAAAAATTAACAGTCCTAGATGTCCCCTTGGAATGAACGCTTGGCTGCCCAGTGTCGGACTGCATCATTTTTGTCTTTTCAAACACCAACAGTAATCGACCATCATTGGTACATCCCACCTTCCCTGGTATCTTCTTTCTACCTCCTTGATGTGCTGGTGGAACCTTTCTCCCATCTCTTCACTAACAGCCCCAAGATTTTCCGGAAAGTGATCAAGATGAGAATGAAGGAAGTGCAGTTTCAGACTCATTCTACACCCCAACTCTTTCATGTGATCCAACTTCGTTTTCACTATTGTTTCGTATTGTTCATCTTTTGCATTTCCTAGGAACTTCATCATGACATCCCTTATTGAAACCCATGCAGCAAGTTCCACGGGATTCATCATCTGTTCGAAGATTCTGTCTTCCAGAAGCTTTCTAATTTGTGGTCCATTAAAAATGCTTTCCTTGACCTTTGCATCAGATAAATGTGGAAAATTGCTTGCAATGTACTTGAAACAGGGGCTACTTTCTTCCAAGGCCTTAACAAACTGCTTCATGATTCCCAGTTTGATGTGTAGCGGTGCCAAATAACTTTTTGTGGGTTTTGTAACATTTTTTACACCAGCTGTCAAAACTTCTCTCTTGGGCCAGGAGGGGATAAACCAGTGTTTGTCCCTAGCTCTGCTGTCCCATTCACATAAATAACAAAAGAAATTAGTGAAACCTGCTCGTTGTCCTAATAGAATACCACACACCTTCAAGTCACTACACACATCCCACCAGTGCTCATGATATTTGTTTTTATCTAAAACAGTTTGCATTGTGATGTAATTTTCTTTTAGTGAAATGGAATGTACCACAGGAATTGAAACTAGAATGTTTCCGTTATGAAATAGTACAGCCTTTAAGCTCCTCTTACATGAATCCACATATATCTCCATTCTTCAGGATTGTAATCCCTCTCTAGCTGTTCTATCAATCCTGGAATGTCACAGCAGTAGTTCAAATCATCTTCCTTCTTGAAATACTTTCTGAACTCCTTATCTCTGTATCTGTACAAAGAAAAGGTAGTTCCAGACACAAGAAGAATTTTTTTCTTTCAATCGTGACTCTAACAGTTCACTTTTTCCTTCACGAGACCAAGGTCTCGTATCAGGTTACTCAACTCTGACTGTTTAAACAATTGTGAACTTACTACATCTGTGGCTGGTGAAAAATCCATATCCATTTGCTCGTCATCGGAATTTGAGGAACCCTCAGATTCACGGTGAGGTAGACTGGTATGAGGTGAAGGAATTGGAATTACCGGTCCATAAGGAACAGGTCTCATTGCCGACTTTAAATTCAGGTACAAAATACTGTCCCTGTTTCACTTATTGAATCCTGCTACTTTACACCGGCAAAAGAAACAGTCACTGCTATGGTCCTGGGGCTTGTGCCAAACCATCCCTATCCCAAATAAAAGGGCCTTACATTTCCCAATGCTCCACTGTCGTAGGTTTTCAAGGCATGGTTTACAAATTATGTGGGGAGCCCACGACTTGGCCAGGTCTCCTAATTTTACCTTAAAATATGCATAATATAAACATTTCACTGATGCAATTATTAAACTACTCTGTCCCTTCATCACCCACAAAGGTAACAGAATGAGTCTGGCTTATTCACGTATCTTCTTCTAATTCCTAACACACTTGTCATTTTTGCAACACAACACAGTGTTAAAAAAAAGTCAGACTTCTGCCATACTCACGATGCAACTGACTGTCACAGGACTTAACCGCATTGCCACTACCACAAGCTAAGAATAAACTCTGTTATCAGAGGAATTCAATGGAGGGGACAAAGTCGTGAAGGATGTTTGGATTGACAAACACACGCAACAGTAACAAAGCAAACCACAACCACACTAACAACAGCCAACTCGCTGTTATCACAAAACAGCACTGAGACGCAATGACACATTTTTAGACAGTAAATGGCAATTAACACAAAAACTAATGTGTTACAATGGAAGCAATGACATTTCTGATATCGTGTTATTTGTTTTACGTCCCACTAACTACTCTTTTATGGTTTTCGGAGACGCCGAGGTGCCAGAATTTAGTCCCGCAGGAGTTCTTTTACGTGCCAGTAAATCTACCGACACGAGGCAGACGTATTTGAGCACCTTCAAATACCACCGGACTGAGCCAGGATCGGACCTGCCAAGTTGGGGTCAGAAGGCCAGCGCCTTAACCGTCTGAGCCACTCAGCCCAGCATTTCTGATATCAGGAGACCGTATTTAGTTAAAATCACTTTATCATATGCTTTGCCGCAAAAATAATTCTGGGTTGTGTTAGGTAAATTATAAAAGAGGTAATAAGGATACTCAGTTACAAGTGAAATATGCCAGCTAAAAGCTTTATCTATAGGCGGGGAACTAAGTATCATGAGCTTCAAAGCTTATCAGCGCTGGCTAACAATATATTTAATTTGAACAGATTAGGTTTCCAGAGGAAAACTAGCATTGCTCAGTGGCTTCCAGGTAATTATGAAGAAATGGTGTTGAATTGTTATCACGATGTAATAAGTTTGTACCAAGAGCATTCATACACCTTTCACAAATTGGCAGCACAATTCAGACACTGGTCTATTTTGAAGTGCTGCTTGTCTACACAGTACTCATGAAGGAAAAATCCAGAAGTTTATGATAAGAGTGAAGCATATGACATGTTATTTTAAAACAAATTTATATTTTATGTAGGATTAATTTTTTGTTTATAAAACACAAATTAAAGCTGTTTTTAAATACAGTAGAGTCTCGTTAATCCGAACTAATTGGGACCGGAGCTTGTTCGGATTATAAAATTTTCAGATTAACCAGAAAATATTTTCTAATAATGTTATTGTTTTTATGTCCTGCTAATTACTTTTACGGTTTCCGGAGACGCCTAGGTGCCGGGATTTTCTCCCGCAGGAGTTCATTTACGTGCCAGTAAATCTACTTACACGAGGCTGACGTATTTGAGCACCTTCAAATACCACCAAACTCAACCAGGATCGAATCTGCCAAGTTGGGGTCAGAAGGCCAGCGTCGCTTCAACCGTCTGAGGAAAACAGTTTCTACAACACAGTACAGTACATACTGTAATTGGAAATGTTCATTCTTTAGCAGTTACGTTAATAAAATACTGTATAAAATTACAGTAGGGTAGTTAAGAACCCGTAAAGGAGAGGATGATAGGAAAACTTAAAACGGTCCACCTTTTCAATACAAAAATGTTATAGTTTATTTATAACATGTATTTGTACTTGGAACTAGTTTCAACGCTGATTTGCGTCATCATCAGCCAAAATGTGGGAATAGGCAAGCATGTAGGCATTTATATTACACAAGGCGTTACATTAAACAATACACATCTTACAAGGAGATAAAAACAGGGACGAGTATAGAAACAAATGAATCGTTGAGAAAACAAAAGTTATACATATTAAAAATACATATTAAAATATATATTAAAATATTAAAAATCTCCTTGTAAGATGTGTATTGTTTAATGTAACGCCTTGTGTAATATAAATGCCTACATGCTTGCCTATTCCCACATTTTGGCTGATGATGACGCAAATCAGCGTTGAAACTAGTTCCAAGTACAAATACATGTTATAAATAAACTATAACATTTTTGTATTGAAAAGGTGGACCGTTTTAAGTTTTCCTATCATCCTTTCTCAGTTCAATACGGACAAAAATGAAATTCCTAGGTTTAAATAAACCGTAAAGGAGAAACGACAATGAAAATGACATTAGCGAGTGGATGGAAGCTGACTGTCATCAATTGCAAACAGATCAAGAAATTGTAGCTATGGTGGAGAAAGAACCTGGAGTTGATGAGGAACGGAGTGATGACGAAAAAGACTACAATGAACAACTAGTGTCACATTCAGATGCCGCGGCCGCCTTAGAACTTGCCGTACGCTACGTCGAGCAACACTCCGCTGCTACACCCACTGATGTGATATTTATGAGACACTGCTTTAACACTGCATCTTCGAGTAGGTTCCAATCACTACGACAAAAGAAACTAACAGACTTTGTAAAGATAAACGACTAGTGATTGATGGTTTATGATGTGTAATTATGTTTACATTAAGTTATTCTAGTAAAATATGACTAATAAAATGCAAGTAAATCTTCATTCTGTAATATGTTTTTTCATTTCAATAAGGAGATGTTTAAAAAAAATATTTCATTTCGGATTAACCGGACTTTCGAATTAATGGGACTCTAGTGTAGTTTTTAATTAGGATGCATGGATTATTTAATGACACTATTTATTTGCATATATACTATACCATTGATTTTTGTATGAATAATATGAATGCCAAAGATAGAATAAGCATGTGTGAACTATGAAAGAATTTGATCAGTATCTGAAACTAAGACATTCTTTGACCTCCTCATATTCATGTAAAGTTTTCAATTTTCCTAGAATGTAGATGTATATCTTCCAAAATTCAAAACTGAGACTGCTCATGTATCATTTGAATGTGCTATCATTTACATATGCCGGCCCCGTGGTGTAGGGGTAGCGTGCCTGCCTCTTACCCGGAGGCCCCGGGTTCGATTCCCGGCCAGGTCAGGGATTTTTACCTGTACCTGAGGGCTGGTTCGAGGTCCACTCAGCCTACATGATTAGAATTGAGGAGCTATCTGATGGTGAGATGGCGGCCCCAGTCTAGAAAGCCAAGAATAACGGCCGAGAGGATTCGTCGTGCTGACCACACGACCCCTCGTAATCTGCAGGCCTTCGGGCTGAGCAGCGGTTGCTTGGTAGGCCAAGGCCCTTCAAGGGCTGTAGTGCCATGGGGTTTGGTTTGGTTTATCATTTACATATGGACTGAACCGTAAGGTAATAAAACTGTGTGCTTACATTTCCGGTTCTACAGGAATTAGAGTGCCTTATTATCAGTATTATCTTGCACATCACATGCATCACATTTTTGTTACCTTCTTAAGAAAAAGATGCTTGGTATAGTGTAATTAATATTCTGTATTATTGGTATACCTAACTCTCATTAAAAGAGAGAAACAAACTCACGAGCTTTCACTGCAATTAGACACTCTTATTATTTGGTTCATATTCATCTTTAATAGTCCACTTGTATAGCACTGAAAATGTTAAATCTAAATCAAGATTCAAATCTGAGACCTTTCAGACCTTTTCCGTTTTAGAATTTTTTTCTTTTGCCATGGGCTCTACAGTGATTATGTTATGCCCCCTCCCTCTTAGCTCTTACTTTTGTTTTCACAAAAAACTGTCAGTTTTTGCAATATAATACATCCAGTTAGAACTTGATTGTACATAGCAAATATGGAGTTTCCAAATTAATTTTCATTTATACCATTTATTCCTCACTTTTCAGGATTAAGGGAGAGTGAACATTTCAAAGATTAAAGCACGTTATTGTGATATGATTTGTTTCTTACACTCTCACACACTTTCTTATACCCTCCAATTGGTAGTTCAAGAATAGGGGACTGTTGCCTTGTTGTATTTCCCCTTAAAACAATAATCACCACCAATCAGAGTTTTAAAATACAATTTATTGGACATCATAAAATGATAGTTACAGTACCATGTTTTTCAAGTATGTTTCTAAATTTACTTTATCCTAAATAAGTTTTCGACAGACTGAAGAACATAACATTTATAGTTTAACTACGTCAAAACTGAATTAGACACTCTTATTACTTGGTTCATGTTCATCTTTAATAGTCCACTTGTATAACGCTGAAAATGTTAATCTAAATCAAGATTCAAATCTGAGGCCTTTCAGTAGTTTATTTTCCATTTTAGAATGATTCTTTTTCTTTTGCCATGGGCTGTATAGTGCCCCCTTAGCTCTTACTTTTGTTCCACTACAACAAAACAAAACAAAACAAAAATTGTGCTTAATGCCCATTATTTGAGGTAATGATGAAAGTGGTGTTCTGGAACAATTGCATACCTTTATTACTTTACTGCAACTACATTCTGAAATGTTCTTGTACAACCCATGCTGCCCTTAATGTTTTCTTTGCTTGAAATATTTCTGCATTGCATCAAAGGCTGGAGCCTGGATTCATAAGAACTGATTTACAGTGAGGCATTAATGTGTACCTTTTCAGAGATTTTCATATCAGAGGCAGTATCCACTAAATAATGCAGCTCAGCTGCTTTTGTTTCTGGGCTCATGGCCTTAGATGTAGGGCCCCTTTAAACAACAAGCAAGTAGGTTTTGTTTCATATCTATATCATATAGTTTCTTTTTTATTTAGTATTACCAGGCGAGTTGGCCGTGCGGTTAGGGGCATGAAGCTGTGAGCTTGCATCCGGGAGATAGTGTGTTCGAATCCCACTGTCGGCAACCCTGAAGATGGTTTTCCATGGTTTCCCATTTTCACACCAGGCTGTCTGTACCTTAATTAAGGCCACGTGCACTTCCTTCCAACTTCTAGCCCTTTCCTATCCCAACGTTGCCATAAGACCTGTCTGTGTCAGTGCGATGTAAAGCCACTAGAAAAAAAAGAAAAGAAAAAAAAGCATTCAGTATTGCAGCTAAGAAGAGTGCTCATTTGTATATTACTGAATCTCCCTTCTTCTCTGACTAATCAAGATTTAATGTCATTATTTATTGTGTTCTAATCTGTCTTTTGCATCCTTTAGTCAGCTCTGTATATTTATGCATGTAATGATAATTTTGACTTCAACACTCTGTAGCTCTCCAGAACCAGCGAAGAGGTTCAATTTCAGGGCTGAGGGCGCAGGGCTGTGGGACGTAAGGAGGGTGTGCAAGGCAAGAGGTTATGAGGAGCAAGGAAGCTCAGGTACCGCTGACAAGTCGACCAGCAATAGACACGAATAGCCCCAAATTTAGCCGAAGCACTGTCTCAAAGCGCACAGTTAAAATTTGCCATATGTGGTATGATTGAAGGAATTTTAATTTCGCGATTTTGCAGTTTTGATGTAATTAACCGCAATGAATCCAAATATTTTGGTAACTATGGTTTGTATATAGCATCGATAGGCATACATAGCCTAAGTTTATGTGATTAATGCTACTTTTAATTAGTAATATGTGTTTTATGAAAAGTACACAGCAAAATACGTCAAGACATAAATAACAGTAGTCTGCCTAACACATTCTTGAAGCAATTATTCCTATGCAAGTAAAATATTCAAAATCAGAGAAAACTGGATCACCTTAAAGTAATTGCACCTCACATTCTTTCTCTCTTTCGTTACTCATTGTTTTGGCAACTTCTTCGAACTACAGCTGTGTGCCTTAAAAGAAAAGCCATGTTGCTAATCAAACAATCTTACATCTTTGTAAACATCAAGTAACACGTTTTTCCAAAGCAGTGATCTCCCAGATGTTTTATCCATGTACCGCCACTGGTCTGTATCCACCTTTATTTATGCATCCTTCATTCAAAAATCATTAGCAAATATAGTGCAATGGCATCACATACTTAGAAATATTGGGTACGAACAGGCGCAGGTATTTACGGAGATCACGATAATCATGGCATGTTATATAGAATTGATTATTACTAATGTTCATGAACTAAGGAGTTCTGATTAATAACACATTGATAAAACAATTATGAAATGGGGTCCCAGAAGCAAAATATGAACACAGTCACTAATTACCACTTCTTCTTATTCTTATTCTTCTTCCTCTTTCATCCTTATTGGCAGAGCTTCTTGGTCAGGCAGTGGATCATTGACCTCCACTTTTCGTCTTCCAGTATCTTCCATAATATGGCGACCTGTCCCCTCCCATTATCTTTCTTGGACTTCCTCTTGGCCTCTTTACCTCACATCTCTGCTCTGGACTTACTCTTGGAATTCTGTCTGCATTCATTCTTTTGACATGCCCAAGCCACCTAAAGTGAGCCTTCCCTCTATCTCAGTTTTTCAACATCCAGCTTCCTTCTTAATTCCTCATTTCTGACTTTTCTTCTTCTTGTTTTACCTGTCATACTTCTGAAGAACATTCCCAATGCCTGTATTCTACTCTCGTCCATGGTGGTTACTGTCCGTGTCTGAGAGGCATAGGTCAATATCAGCATGTAATAAGAAGTGTAGAGGGTTTTCTTACATTTAATTGGAACATTATCTTTCCATACCAAACCATTTACCCTTTGGTAGAATCCACTAGCCTGCTGTATTCTTTGACTTATTTCTCTTTTAACAGTTCCATCATTCATTAACACAGCTTCCCAAATACTTAAATCTATCCACCACTTCCAATGCCGTTCTTTTGAATCTGATTATCCCTTCTGCTCCTGTTTCCTCTTGTCACTACCTATTTTAAGAATCCACTCCTCTAATGTCGCAGGTATCCAGTTGAACCTTAACTTTATGATCATCATTATTGTGACTACAGTATGTCATTCCATCCACAAACAACCATGCCCTTGTAGCAAGGGGCAACTGTTCTGTCCCTTTGTTGTAGATTTCATTAATAATAGTAATAATAATTTCATGTGGCTAGTGCTAGCCTGGTGCAGTCCTTGTAAGGCAGACTCTCCAATGAGGATGGGCAGCATCTGCCATATATAGGGAACTGTGTAATATTGTGGTGGAGGGTAGTGTTGTATATGGTGTATGAATTGCAGACATGTTGGGGACAGCACAAACAACTAGTCTCTGAACCAGTGGAATTAACCCCTTTGCTCAGTATATAAACATGTGCTCTGAACCTTCGATTTGCCATTTAAATTCTGATTCAAATGAGGTTCATACATGGCTGTTTTAAAATATTAATATCTCCGCAACTATTTGCTCAAATAATGTGAAACCAGTACATAAATACTCAGAATTCAACACACCCCCACTGTGGTTCCGCTCTAGAATTCTACCATCTCATTAAGGCAACCTGGGTTCAATTCTTGGCACCGACAATAGTTTAGAAATACAAGGAATCTTGGAATGACATTAACCATGCTTCATGAAGACAATTAGAGAGCTGCTGTGAGTAGTAGCACCTAACAAAGAACCAAAACTGCAGTTACTGTCCTCCCATCATCTTCAGGTCACGAGCCAGCAGCAGCCGCCTTGTTCTCCAAAGGCCAACACAGTACAAATAACTGTTTCAATAAAATTTGCTACATTACAGCAAAAAAATATACTATAGGAAATAAACTCACCTAGTAACTGCTCTTGATGTGATATATCTTGAAGCATTCAGGCATGTGCAAAACTACTTTGCAAGCCTCACACTTCCATTCTGCTCATATTGATCTTTCCTAACTGACAATTGCAGAATGCATAGTGAAATATATGCTTTTATTTCATCAACAGTTACATCATACCACTTTGAATCCTGGCTGTTACTTGTGTCAGTGTTGATAGAACTGTTTGCATATCTGTTTGTCTCATCACACACGCTTTGCCAAAAGTCATCACCGAGAAATTGATCTAAGATGTTTTTAGCCGTAAGTTTAATGTTTTGAAAAATAGGACTTACCCCAGGAATTCCCGTAAATTGCACCTTTTTACACCTTTTTACACGTAGATTTCCACTTCCACTCTTCTACTTTCTGTTTTTTTGTTACGGTGCGCGGGAACATTTACATTACATAAAATCAGCTTCATGGTCCGTATCGCACTTCAATAGATTCACAATTAAGTATTTATTTATTTTCCACCTAGTCGATACAAGATTGCTTAAGGCAATTTTTAATGGTCAAAAGTGGTACATGTTTCGTATATTATCAACATCTTCAGCCACATAACACTGTTTAGATGAAAAATATATAAAATTGACAAAGTAATGCTTTAGAGGAAGTGTCCTTAAAATTAGCATAAGATTGTTTTAATCTTGTCAGTCTTATGTTAATTTTAAGGACACTTCCTCTAAAGCATTACTTTGTCAATTTTATATATTTTTCATCTAAACAGTGTTATGTGGCTGAAGATGTTGATAATATACGAAACATGTACCACTTTTGACCATTAAAAATTGCCTTAAGCAATCATTGTATCGACTAGGTGGAAAATAAATAAATACTTAATTGTGGAACATTTACAGTCGCAATATTTACGTCTGCTTCATCACTCATATCATTATCACTAACGTCACTAAGCACAGATAAGGTGTCTTCATCACAGTCACTATGTAGTAAAATATCCACAACTTCCCGCTCGGTTATATCTTTGCGTGCACTCATCTTTAACTGAATAATCACGACAACAACTGTTCAACTATCTTCAGATACAGCGGTTATTCACTGAAAGATAACGTAAATACAACTATAAGAGACTTCCTTGTAATGTAAAGAAGTATTTTAATGCCATCTGTTGAGTTAATAATCAATTACTTCGCTGTTTCGTCGATAACACAGGGCACTTCATTGCTCTGTCGATTCGACGGTTAGGTAAGCCAAGGGGTTAACCATTTAAAATTTAAAACCCCAACCGAACTGAGAATTGAACACAGGGCCCTGAGATTCAATATTTTTGCTGCTTTCAGTGCTCTTTGTTGAATCATGTCATGGGTTAATGCAAAACCATCATTTCTTAACTACCTATATAGCTCTTCAGTATTGATCTCCCATATTTACAGTTTTTTTTTTTTTTTTTTTTTTACGTCGCACCGACACAGATAGGTCTTACGGCGACAATGGGACAGGAAACGGCTAGGAGTGGGAAGGAAGCGGCCGTGGCCTTAATTAAGGTACAGCCCCAGCATTTGCCTGGTGTGAAAACGGGAAACCACGGAAAACCATTTTCAGGGCTGCCGACAGTGGGGTCGAACCTACTATCTCCCGAATACTGGATACTGGCCGCACTTAAGCAACTGCAGCTATCGAGCTCGAGTTTTGTTTTTTTTTTTTTTTTTTTTTTTTGTTTTTTTTTTTTTTACAGTTTCTGTTGTTGGTTTTTTTACATATTAAATCTTTTGGATTGTAGCTTCACACCTTTGTTTATAAAAAGTCACCAATTTTAATTTGAAAGCTGTGGTAGAACTATAATTCTTGATTTTCTTATTGTATTTTTCAACTCCATCAGTTATGCACACTTGTGCACACACTCACAGAGAGAGAGCTTTGCAGCAGACTATTGCTCAAAACTATCAAAAGGAAGTTGTTATGGCATTGTTGTCATTGATTCATTGACATTTGAAACAATTGTGCACTGTTATTGTAGTGCTATGAAGTGAAAATCTTGTTCTTCTTTGATGAATTATGTTGGGGAGGGGGTCTTACATGCAAGCTTTAATTTTTTTTAATTGTCTTTGTCCTGAAAAGCTGGGAGGGGGGAGGGGAAGGTCTTATAGCAAGTAATTATGGTGTCATGTTTTATTTTGACAGATATGTAACCCCATAATCCATTCATTATCTATCAGATATCAGAATGGCTTATACATGAATGCACCAATATCTTAGCTATAACTTAGTTAAAGGTTTTCTTCTCTCATTCATCACACCTAGCATGATATTTCATTTCTACAGTATAGTTTGAGAAGAATATCTCTATAAGATCATCATCATCATCATCATCATCATTATTTAACCATCTCCATTTTCCCTGGAGCATTATAAGAGCACTCTCCATTGTTTTTGATCAAGGAACATTTGTTTCTATTAGATTTTGCACCATTCCACTGCTGTTGCTTTCAAGTCCTCTTTTATTTTTTATTTGAGTGATCTAGCATGTTTTTGGTTAGCCTATTGGTCTCTGACCTTCAAGATGTTTTTCAAGCCATTCTCTTGCTGCTCTCTCTTGGTTCATTCTCTTTATATATCTAACCTTTATGTTCCTGTGGTTTCACGGGGTGTTCAGGGGAAATACTTATGGGAAAAAATATCCTATCATTTAAGAAAAGGCTAGGAAAACAACAGGTAGGGAATCTGCCACGTAGGTGACTGCCCTAAATGCAGATCAGGATTGATTGGTTGATTGATTGATTGATTGATTGATTGATTGATTGATTGATTGATTGATTGATTGATTGATTGATTGATTGATTGATTGATTGATTGATTGATTGAGTGAGTGAGTGATTTGATTCATTCATTCATTCTTGTAATCTTTAAACTCATGGATTTCTTGAGTTTTGGAAATTTAAACTTTATGATATCAGCACATCATTTAAGATAAAATAAGTAGCTAGTTCCTCTCCATATCTTCTGTACAAAATTGAAGCATGGCATTTAAAGACTGAATTTACATTTTCTTTGACACCAAAGAAGATACAGTTTGGCTATTCTATCTTAGAAAACTGAATAAAAATGCCACCTCATAACAATGCACCCAGTCTTCGGACTGAAACAGTCGAAATAATTATTGATAATCTGTCGCATGCTGGAAATAGAAATGTGGATTTTCTTATTAAAGAACACTATGAACTTATTCTCGGAATGTCTTAATGTTAAGAGCATAATATTCAGTTCCTAAAATCAAAAACCTGAAGGCCTGAAGATTACAAGGTGACGTGTGGTCAGTGTGATGAATCCTCATAGCTGTTATTCTTGGCTTTCTAAATCAAGGCTGCTATCCCACTGTCAGACAGCTCCTTCATTGTTCTAATGTATGCTGAGTGGACCCCAAATCAGCTCTCAGATCCCTGACCTGGCTGGGAATCGAACCCAGGGCCTCCAAATAAGAGTCCGGCCTGTTACCACAGGACCAGGTAATATTTGATTCATCAAATATAATTTTGAACTCTGGATTAATCAGGTGCATAAGTAACCTCGTGTCCTCATATTCCTCGACGTAATGCAGCCTTTTCAGGTGCACACCCGCGTGGAGGTGGGCTGCATGTACCTTTTTAACCACATAGCTGCCCTCCTGCCGTTCTTAAATCTCTGACAGTAAGTACCAGGAGTCAAACCCAGGTTTCTAGGACAGTAGCTATTAGCGCTAACCATTACAATATCAAGGAAGGCACTTAACCAGCCCTATGCTGGACAGCCAGAAACAAGATGAAACACGACTCTGTTCTCTAATACAGACGTCATCACGTAATTGCTCTAGGGAGCTGGTGTTACTTGCTCGGAAATGTCACCATATAAATAGCTATAATAAGAATAATTTGGAGCATGGATCATGTGAGATGAACGGGACACAGATTATACAACAGGACAAGAAAATTATTCATTGACAAAGGAATATACAGCAGTGTGCAATATGTCCTGAATAAATACATTTTCACGATTAATTGAAGCTTTTGGGACACGTATATTTACCGAAAGAAAATACAGTTTGTGTGATTTGTACACATTCTTTGCACTCTCATTAACATACATTTCAATATTTGTATGGCATTCATGACTATGTCAACAAATTAAACACATGAACTGAAACATATCACTGGTGTACTGCTCCTTCACAGGACCTTTCGGCTCATTTAGATGTATTGTATCAATGTTTGATACTATCGTTTGCATACTGGCAAGTCGCAAAGCACATTTCAAGTTTTCATCGGTGAGCTTTACTTCTGTGTCTAGATTTACAAATCTTCATTAACGAAAACATCTGTTTACATAAATAAGTTGATCCAAATATACTTAAAACATGTGCATTAAATTTGTGCAATCTAGGAAATCTCTCCCATGGAAAACGAACATAAAATTCAGTCAAACTCTTTGTGTTTGCAAACTTATCTTTCATGTGAGTATCGCACTGTAAGTCAATCAGATCTAGCTGCAGTTCTGATCTAACAGTTTGCACATCCACTGAGAAGGGAGTAGCAAACACCTGCAGATCCTTTTCTAATGCCTGAATATTGTGAAACCTACTCTCAAATTCCTCATGTAGTGACATTAAAACCGACTAGGCTTGAACACCGTGTGATGTAAGGAAATGCACTACTGACACCTCACATGAATTCACATGTATTGTGTCACAATCTAACCTGTCCAGAAAGAGTGCTATACCTTCGAGCCACTGGCCTTCAGTACGTATTACATCATGCACTTCCCCTATTTCTTCCCCTACTTGCTCGCTTAGCTGCTCTCTTTCCTCAAAAGCGGGGAGCGAACTGGCTCCGAAGGCATTTTGCTCTCAATTGATGATGCCTGCTCTATTACATCTGTACTTCATTAATGTTATTTGTATACTGCTGTTGTCTAGAGATATCAGTTTTGTATTGGTTACTTCCCAATAAAGCCAGAGGTTACAACAACAATATGACGCTGGACATTAACCAGGTAATGAGAGTACACAAAGAGTACATGTTCCACCGCTCTGAGTAGAAATACCCATGTACTAAGTACAAAGTTTGTTAATAACTTTGAGAAGAAAATTATCCTGAGGAGAGCATGAAAGTATTGGAAATGGTTAAGCTCTAAAATACCGTTTACTTGGGTTGAAATATCATTCCTTGAAAGTTAAGAAAAGTGCCACTGGGTGAATTCTGGTCAACCCAGAAATGGACAAATTGTTATATGGCAAAAAATAATTAAGTTTACCATTGAAATAAGGAATAAATTTGAAGGAAGTACAATTGCTGCTAATCCTCTCTCCCCTCCTCATTGCTATATGCCCTGTGGGTGGTCATTATTTTTGGCTACCGTTCCCATTTACATGCTTATTTCAAGATTTCACCACACTTGAACAGAATGTTGATTGTTGTACCGTTGAGTTTGGAAGAGAAAAAATTACAGCTACAAAATTATGAATAAACTTTATTAAACTACTTCTTGTTCGAGGCACAAATCACAATCTTATATCTAAATGATAACATTAGCACAGACTACGGGAACCTTCTATAAATTGTCCTGGACAAAATGAAGTGTACAGTGTATGAACCTTTATGAAAAGGCCATTGAAGAAAAGTGTGTAGGGTATGTAAAGTTTCATATATTCTATATATTGATATGAAGTGTTGTATTGTTGACCAGTTTGATCTCAGATTATACATTGTTATTTATTTTGTAACCAGTATAACAAGATGCATGTACCTACTTGTAACATTGTAAATTCCGTCCATTTAGTAGACAATAAACATATTTATTTACTCAAAAGGATAAAAAATAAACTGTAACTTACAAAATGTTAGTACTCTCAAACCATTTCTACGGTAAGTCTTTATATCTCTTCCAGTTTTGAGTTGGAAATTTTTAATAAAGGACTATAAAGGCTGCATATCTATCCTCCACTGACAAAGAATGCAACTGAAAATTTTGGACCCATGTTTTTCTTTTATGTGTACTCTATTCACGTAGTCTTAGATGGCAAGTCGCTGCTCTCCATCTGTTTCCTAGGCTTTCTCACTTGACCATTTATGAAGGACTATGAAAGGCACTGTAAACAGATTCTTTATACCAGGATCATAGCCCTGGTGCAAAACAGTGTTTAATGTTACAAAGTGATCGTACATATTTGTGGATATCTGCACAATGTTGAATCTGGAGGTGTTTTTCTCTCTCACATTCATGTACACTATCTAATCCAAAGTTTCCTGACAGTTATGCATATATACTCGAACGTAGATGGCACTATGAGATTCCTGCAGAATGAGTGAAGCAAGGGAGCTTAGTGTGAATGTGATATGGTGATTGGTTGCTACTTCAGTAAGCAGTCAGTAAGGTTCATTTCTGCCCTTCTGAAGTTGACAAAGTCAATTATTGGAGACTTGGAGACATGTGAAGACACAACCACAACCAAAAGGGACCATCAAGCAGTGAAGAAGGTAGTATAAGAAAATTGCATTACATCATGTGACACCATCTCCCATAAATTCTGAATGCCAATAAGTGTGCAGCTAGCACCATGACCATGTGCCAGGAGCTACTTCGACTGGGGTTCAAGATTCAGGCACCCACCCATAAACCACATATTTTGCCAGTGAATGTTAAGCACTGCATTTGAAGGTATAAAGAGCACTGGAATTCATCCTTGGACATCTGGAGATGGGCGATTTAGAGTGATGAAACATTCTGCCATGTGGCTTTCAAATGGGTGGGTGTGATACATGCCAGCCTGTCAGTGCAGTTTGGCAGAGGTGGGGTGACAGTGTGAGAGTGTTTTTCAATCAAGGGAATTGATTCTCTCGCAGTACTACAGAGCACATTAGAAGCAGAATGATATGAGGACATTTTGATGAGGTACATTTTGGCTTATGAAATGAATTTCATTTTGATCCATATATATACAGTATTAAATGGGGTGGACCTTCTCATCCTTGTTGATAGTACATGTTGTCTGCAACAGAAGACCAGTTCAGAGATAATAACTGTGTGTTTCAGCATTATAATGCTCCCTGACATAAAGCAGGGTCTATTCATGGATGATTTGTGGACAGTCAGGTTCCGGAAATGGACTGGCCAGCCAAGAGTACCGATCTCAGTCCTGTCGAACACTCATGGAATGAGCTAGAGCAACGACTTTGCTCTGAATCTCAATGACTTGTCACTGCTGTAGAAAGAGTGGTCTGCATTCCCCTGAAGACGTTCCAACACCTGCTAAACACTGTTGATAAACTTAACCATAATAGGTATTTTATTTGATCCTGTATAGACTTCTCTAAATCTATTAAAGAAACTATTTAAAATAGTTTATGTTGGGGCCACCTTGTCAATACACTTCCCTTCATCAGGAATGCATATTGTTCCTAAAACATGTATGATAGAATAAATAATTTTTAATCATTAAAAGTGTATTGAAATGGGAGACCCAACGTAAACTATTTAAAATAGTTCCTTTAATAGACCTGCTAAACAGTTGCCCATGCAGAGTTAGGCTTTGAGTTAGTCTTTGAGTGCGTCAGTCAGGAGTCCGTGACGAGTCATTCGACGGGAGTAAGTACGTCAGTCTGCTACGTAGAGTTCAACGACCTTTGGTAGTCGTGAACTGTTCTGGAACGAAACTGTGCTATGTGAAGTCGGGTGAGAACTAGATTTCAACGAATTGTTGTGCAGTGCGATCGTCTGAGTGAGTGTTTGTGTATGAGTATGAGTAGGAAAAAACTGTGTGGACTGGAAAACTCAAACACGATTGAACATGTGAACTGTAAATAGTAGTTCAACATATATGAAAATGTTATTTTTGTAACAGCCGCGGAATGTCAACGTCCGAGCCGCAGGCGAGGGTTTAATTTCAAAATTTGGAAACTTAAGTGGCTGTTGCTTACAGTATTTTATTTCATATTACGGTAAAAGCAAAAGCTTAGTATAAGCCCTGATGGGCCTTGGCCAAGCAACCGCTGCTCATCCCAAAGGCCTGAAGATTATGAGATGACATGGTCAGCTCATTGAATCCTCTCAGCCATAACTCTGTTGTTTCCAATCTGCTTTATGCCACACTGATACAGATAGGTCTTATGGTGACGATGGGTTAGGAAAGGGCTATGAGTGGGAAGGAAGTGGCCGTGGCCTTGATTAAAGTACAGCCCCAGCATTCGCCTGGTGTGAAAATGGGAAACCATGGAAAACCATTTTTAGGGCTGCCGACAGTGGGGTTCAAACCCACTATCTCCCAAATGTAAGCTCACAGCTGCGCGACCCTAACTGGACAACCACTTGCTCAGTGGCCATAATTCTAATATACTAGACAGTATATCTGAAGAACATATAGAGCAGCCCTGTCCAATGCGGCGCCCGAGGTTCCCTTCTATGGCACCCTTCGCAATTAATTTCAAATTTTACTTACTATTAGAAAACAATACTTTTGCATTTCAATAAATATTCTTACTTTTTTCTTAAAAAAACCGTCCTCAAAGTCAGGAAATTTGTTATAGCCTATCCAGACCTCCAAATAAAAAAAGAGCTTTGAGTAAGCCATAAATGTGATCTAGGCCTAACTGACTTGTGTCCGCAATTAGTGAAGAGATAGAAGAAAGGTTCAGAAAGAGAGCTATTCGACATGTAAGTAGTTGCAACAAAGGGAAATCCTCCACAAACCTCTCACTGTTGCGGGGCTAGCGCCAGGTATAAGGCCCTCTCCACTACTCACAGAGCCAAATATAGCCGCATATTTATTCTGCCAAACAGAAGCTCTTCCTTATGATTCACTTGATTGCAACGCCATAAACTACCTACCATGACAGAGTTTCACCGGGACGACAATGGGACACCCAATTTGCCCACAAAGTAACTTTTATCCCAACAAAGCTGTGCTGTAAACAATGAACAAACGATTTATGAAAGTCTTGCAATTGGAATGTTCCCAGTTCCTAGCTTTCAGGCGAACATTCAGTATTACTTGTGAGCTTATGCAGGGCTTATGGAATACACATTTTGAGTGCCTTGTGTCGTGATAAGTTGTACATTCAACATGTTTCGTGTGCTTTTCTTTCATCCCTATTTAAATTTTAAATTATTCAGTTTATAATCAGTTATATTTCATTAAACCTAACTCTTCTTAACATGGCTAAAAGGCAAAGAAATTATAACTTTAACAATGAATGGGAGGACCAGTATTGCTTTATTAAAAACAAAGGAAAGTCTGTGTGTTTATTGTGTAATGCTAGTGTGTCTGTTCCTAAAAGAAGTAATGTACAGCGACATTTTTTGACTAATCACAAAAAATTTAACAGTGAATTTCCTGTTAATTCTGAACTAAGAAAACACAAAGTGAAAGACCTAAAATCTAAATTAGCATTGCAACAATGTGTGTTTAAGAAGCCAGTTCAGCAAACGCGTAACGTGACAATAGCTTCTTACAAAGTTTGTTATGTCCTAGCTAAAAGGAAAAAAGCTTTCAGTGATGGGGAAGTAGTGAAAGAAGCTATGTTAAATGCCGCTGAATCTCTGTTTGAATCTCACAAAGATAAATCTGAATTGATATCTTCAATCAAAGGACTTGTCTCACCAGACTGTTGCTAGGCGGGTTGAACAGATTTCTAATAATATGGAATCTCAAGTACATCAGGATTTGAAATCGTGTGAACAATTTTCACTCCAGTTTGATGAAAGTGCTGATATGTCTGACACTGCTGAGTTGTGTGTATTTGCTAGAATGGTTTTTAATGATTTTACAGTAAAGGAAGAATTTGTCAAGCTATTGCCACTTCATGGGCGTACTAGGGGAGCAGACATATTTAATGCTTTCGTTAAATTCACCAAAGAGAGTAACTTACCACTGTCAAAGCTTGTCGCTATAACAACAGATGGCGCACTGTCTATGACTGGTAGAAATAATGGATTTCTTTCTCTTTGCACTAAGGATGAATCATTTCCAAAATTTCTTTCTTAGCATTGTATTATTCACCAAGAAGCTTTATGTGCAAAGGTTTTAAAGTTCGATCATGTCATGAAAATTGTAACTCATGTCGTGAATTATATAAAATCGTCATATACTCGTCATCGATTGTTCAGAAATATTTTAAGTATGTCAGATTCGGAGTATGGTGACGTCATCCTTCATGCAGACGTAAGGTGGCTTAGTAGGGGGAAACACTCGAACGGTTTTGCTGCCTGTTGAATGAGATACGAGACTTTATGAAATCATCTCCTGGGAAATATTATCACGAATATCTTGGCTAATCGAATTAGCATTCTTGGCAGACATCACCTCAAAATTAAATGAGTTAAATCTCGAATTGCAAAGAAAAGATCATAATATTTCAGGTATGATAAGTATTGTCAATGCATTTGAAAAGAAACTTAAGGTATGGATTGTCCATTTAAATAGAAATTCCCTTTCACATTTTCCAAATTTGAAATCTATGGCAGATACAGTAAATGGCGGCAAGTGTGATTTTTCATCTCTTGCTAAACATCTTGAAACTCTTGGATCTGAATTTGGTACCAGATTTAGCCAGTTTTCAATGCTTGAACCAGTGATCATGTTTGTCAATCGCTTCGCTTCTGTTGACGTTTGTGAGCTTGGAGGGAGGGTGTGTGAAATATTTGAAAGTTATAATCCAGAAGAATTAGAAATGGAAATTTTAAGCCTTCAGTCAGACCTTCCTTTGAAATCCTCCTACGCAACATGTGGCAATTTCTGGACTCTGGTGGACGGTAAAAAATATCTCATTACCCGCAGTGTTGCTCTGAAGATGCAGTCTTGTTTTGGTTCAACCTATCTTTGTGAAGTTGCATTTTTGACTATGAACATAATAAAAAACAAATACTGATCCTGCCTGACAGACTCACACCTCGATGACGCGTTAAGAGCAGCGTGTTCCAGTTACACACCAGACTTTCCTCAACTTGCAGCGAGCATGCAGTGCCAGATTTCACATTAATTATGTGAGTAAATATATTTTCATATAATTTTTAATTCTAGATTTATTATTATTATTATTATTATTATTATTATTATTATTATTATTATTATTATTATTATTATTATTATTATATAGTCGTAGTACAGATAACAGTAGTCGAATTAGTGGAATCGTACCTGGCGCCCGCATACCCTTAGTTATCATGTGAATGTGCTCGCGTAGAAATGAATTTTGGACAGCCCTGATATAGAGGATAGTTTCAAGTTGGTGCCTGAATACTTTGGATCACATAATATAAATACTGCAAAGGAACAAGGAAATAGAAAGGGTGATGTTCAAATAAAGGTTTTAAACCCATCTGAGGTGCAATCTATATGATTTTTGCCTGAAAAATGCAAGGATAATCCAAAGAAGAAACCCAGCTTCTTTACAAAGGGTTTGTAAATCTTCAAAAAGCCTTTGACTTTGTAATCCTAGAAGCTCTTTTTAGAGTCCTACCTTCACTTGAGGGTCCATTGAAATACGATTTTTGCCAGACAAATGCAAGGATAATCCAAAGGACAAAACCAGCTTCTTTACAAAGTGTTTATAAATCTTGAAAAAGCCTTTGACTCTGTAATCCTAGAAGCTCTTTTTAGAGTCCTATCAGGTTACATTAGGTGTCAGACAGGGATGTGTAAAGGCTCCAACTTTGTTTCCTATGTTTGTGGGAACCATAGTGCATCTTGTTGGAGGAAAACTTCTTCTGGGTCTGGAAATAGTACTTAGATTTGAAGGCAAATTATTTCAGTTTAGCAGACTGAGCCAAAACCAAATATCCTCAAGCTTAGTTATTGAACTCCAATATGTGGACAACAGTGTTTAGGGTAGCGGGTAGAGACCCTCTTTGAGGCAGCTCTACTTCAGGGAGTGGCGACCCTACCCACGTGAGTCCCAGAGCACACTGACACAGTACGTAACATCTGGTAAGGGTCCCAGCTCAGGGTGATGAGCGAAGACCTCAACAGCATTCCCGGCGGAGAAGATGGAATTTGGTACGGCGTAAGTGGCAGAGGAGGTAGCCTAGTACTCGGGATTAATGGAGTGCAGTTCCAAAACTACTCTGAGTGTCTGAACCCATAATGGGCAGCTCAGGGGCAGTGTCTGATCTCCATGTTAGGAGCGGCTGTGAACCTAACTCCTCTGAGGCTAACAACCTCAATTATATCTCTTGTCGATGTCTAGGCATCGGCCCCAAGCCAAAATAATTTGACTCAGCATGATGGAAAAATCTAGCATAGGCACTACCCCAGGTAGTAACCAATCCACTGTTGTCAAGAACAACGTCAGCGAGCCTTTGGATTCTGGGGAGCCCGCACCAGCATGCAAGAGAGTAACTCATTTGCAACTTTCAATGTCAACTCGCTCCTTAAAGTTGGAAAATTCAAACATCTGACCAATACCTTGTCCAAACAAGACGTGATAACAGCATTACAGGAGACCAGATTCACAGATGAGTCAGCTTTTGAATCACAAGGGTACAGGGTTTTGAAAGGAAAACCAGGCAAGAGAGTGACAAAAATTGTCCCTTACCTGGGAATGGATTTTATAATCAATAAGCGAATCCTAGGAGCAATCACCGACTTTACTTCCAGGAACGGTAGGATTTCCACCCTTTCCTTCAAAGGAGCAAATAAGCTCTATACGCTAGTCAACGCACATGCACCTACAAATGAGAGCAATAAGAAAGACCCAGAGAAAGTAGAGGAATTCTGGGAAGACTTGGAGGAAACTATATCCAACGTACCAACCAACAATGTGATTATACTCCTTGGATATTTTAACGCACAACTGGGGAAAGAAAGGAGATTTAGAGCCATCATTGGAGACTATCCAGCCCACAAAAGGACTAATCAAAATGGAGAGCGATTGATAGAGTTATGTAGGACCTTCAATCTGGTCATGAAATCTACAGCATTCAGACACCTCCCAAAGAAAACAGAAAACACGGATATTTCCGAACCCCAAGCTAGGAGAGTTCCAGACTAATCACGTAGCAATCTCAAAACAAGCAGAAAATGAGATCCAAAATGTCAAAGTCCTGAGTGGTGCAAATTTAGATTCAGATCACTTCCTCTCCAAGATCGAAGTCAAGATCATCCCAAGATCCCAGAAAAACAGGAACACAACTCGAACAACAAAGTTTGACAGAGAAAAACTCAGAATGCACAGACTTTGCAACAGAATTAAACAAAAGACTACCAGGGATGGGAACAGTTAAAAGAGGCTATGATTGATTCTGCATGAGTCACAGTTCTTCTAGAGAAAAAGAGGAAACATGCATGGTGGTCATCTGAATGTGATGATGTAATCAAAGAACGCCGAAAGGCGTGGGTGAATTGGTGTTCACAGAAAACACCAGAGAACAGAAGAAGTTCCAGGAAACAAGGAGAAAAACATCCAAGACCATCAGGAATCTGAAGAGAAAGAATGAAAAGAAACGCTTGATTCAGATCGAACAGGATTTTCAAAAAAAATAACACTTGGGACTTCTATAAAACATTCAAGAACACCTTGAGTAGATATGATCCAACAAGCCTCAACTTCAGAAACTAAGAAGGAAAAGTAGCTCACAGTGATGTGGAGAATTGCCAGATTCTGGCAGACTACTTCGCAAAACTCCTCAATTGTGAGCCACCGTCTCTGAAATTAGACTACAGTCACAAGAAACCAAACCCAGACTCGGACCCTCTGACTGTGGACGAAGTACCACCTATTCAATACAATAATAAATTGTTGCACAAATTAATGTTGCAACATGTTTAATATGGTTTGGGACCGGTTTTGACATAAATCCATGTCATCATCAGCCGATACAAAAATGGCAATAAGTCAAAACACAAAAAACATTAAAGGGGAATTATAACACTTATGACACTTTCTTGAAGAATTAATAATTGAAGTTCATGTAGCACTTTTCAGTGAAGATAATTTTTGTAGATATCTCGTGTGGGACGAAGTGTGTAGGAAAGCAACGGATGTGTACAGAATGGTTCACAGAAGGCTATAGAACACAACGAGATGGGTCTGGTCACACCACCCAGACCACCCCCTGAGAAGATTGACACCTCATCCGAATGGCATTGCAGGACAGATCTGCATCCTCCTTGGCTCTGGCGCAACAGTGTAACACATTGTACACTGTCAAAATTGACAGTCTGTCGCTGTTTATTACGGTCTGGGTTACCGGCGCGTCAATCACTTCTCTGCCTACCTTTGACTAATGTGCATAAACATACTAAACTGCAATGGTGTATGGAACGACATATTTGGGGTCAGGAATGGCAGCAGATAGTGTTTTCGGATGAATCCAAGTTCTGTTTCTTTGAAAATGATGGCCGCACATTGGTTCGTCGCAGCCAGGGGGAGAGGTATCACACCAACTGCATTCGCACAAGACATACAGCGCCAACTCAAGGCCTTATGGTGTGGGGTGCTATTGGGTACAATCACAAATCACAGCTGGTGTATGTCCAGGGCGCTGTGACCAGTTTGACCTACGTGAATGACATCCTGTGACCCGTAGCCGTACCCTTTCTGCCCGACACCCTAAATGCCATATTTCAGCAGGACTATGCGCAACCACATGTTGCTGCACGAACATGTGCCTTCTTGTTGCCACAAGATGTCAGACTGTTGTCCTGGCCCGCTCGATCACCGGACTTGTCGCCAATCGAAAATGTCTGGGATAGGGTTAAATGACGGGTGCGATGCTATGACCCAATGCCAACCACCAGAGATGAACTGTGGAACCAGGTGAATTCAGCATAGATGGCTGTACCTAAGGGCGTCATTTGCGCCTTATACGCGTCGATGCCATCACGCATGGAACAAGTTATCAGTGCCTGCTAGGCAACAGGACACATGCTGAACCTCTAAGTGACTGAAATGCTAATCGTTTCTGCAGAACATACTAATGAACATGCCCTGTGAATATGAACTTCCTATCTCTAGTCTTTCAAGGTGTTCTGTTTTTAAGGAACATAAGTGTAACATGGATGGTAACTGACCAGTTGAACTGTAAGAAACTACAAAATTGTTGAAAAAATTCATTTGAGTCACATTGCAGTAATTCATGGGTTATGGACATCACCTTAAGTGCGTCCTTTAACGTCTGAATGTAACGCTTCACTTGGCCCTTAGTCAGTGGATGGTATAGGGCTGTAAGTTTATAGTACTTTACTCTCCCGATATGTAAAAACTCAGCAAATTTGGCAGATGTAAATTGTATTCCATTATCATACACAACAGTGACTGGAATCCCATGCCGCTAACAAACTGTCAAAAGTTGCTATTATTGTAACTGAAGTAGTTGAAGTTATGGGTAAGACCTTCACAAGACCTGAACAAGTTAACAAAAATAACGAACATCATTCCTTCAACAGGTCTGCATAGCCCAAATATATCTGTTCCCACAGACCTGTAGGGTATTCCCAATGATGATCTCAAAATCTTGGTGGGACATGTGCATGGTTTGCACATTCTGTGCACGACATTGAGACATTTTCAATGTCAGTGTTAATCCCAGGCCAGAAGACAAGTGAGCTCACCATAGCTTTCTTTTTAACAATGCTAAAGTGTGCAACGTGAATATCTTGCAAGTCTGCTTAGCAAAGGGGATGACTACATGATGTTCGAATAACGGACAACAAGTTGATAAAGTGTAATGACTTTCAGGAGCCTTGTAATTGTGGCAAGTTAGATTCTGACGGTTTTCTTGCAAATGCACAATTTTTCCAAAGTATTGCTCCTTGCAAGTTCCCCACGCAATGTGTCTTGCACAAGTTGGCAGTTGCTTTATTCGACATGAACTGGTTGAATTCATCTTTTTCTTCCTCATTGTAGGTATTTGCTGTTATCGTATTGATCAAGTCTTCTGTTGCCTTGAGTAATGATGAAAGCTCGATAGCTGCAGTCGCTTAAGTGCGACCAGTATCCAGTATTCGGGAGATAGTGGGTTTGAACTCCACTGTCAGCAGCCCTGAAGATGGTTTTCCGTGGTTTCCCATTTTCACACCAGGCAAATGCTGGGACTGTACCTTAATGAAGGCCAAGGTCACTTCCTTCCCAATCCTAGCCCATTCCTGTCCCATGGTAGCCATAAGACCTATCTGTGTCGGTGCGACGTAAAGCAACTAGCAAAAAGAGTAGTGGTGATCTAAAAAGTCTACATTAGCATTGAGTTTGGTTGGTTTGAATATCACATCCAAGTCACAATGAGACAAATAGCATAGTTAGAACCATGAAACTACTTGTGCTTAGTACCATTACGTGAGGGAACACCATGGGTCGACATTACTTGCAGTTAGTACCACCATGTGAGAAACACCATGGATCTATGTTACCAATGAGGAGTGCCTTTATGTGAGGAGCACCACGGTTCTGTGGTTAGTAGGGTCTACGATCATGTGTATTCCACCGAAGCAGGGGAGCGGGCATTTGGCTGCACGAACTAATGTCAATGTGCCATAACACTGTGCTGGAATGTGCCAGTTACCCTGGGTTTTGAATAGATCTGTGCTACCTATGAGCAGTACCCCTTTATGAGAAACACCATGGGTGTACTTTGCCTGTGATTAGTATCACTATGTGAGAAAAACCACGGGTTTGGCTGGCGTCCGTGGTAAGTACCAATGTACGAAAACCATGGGTGTGCGTTACCTGAGAGTAGTTCCATTATATAACGAATACCACGGGTTTGTATTACCTGTGGTTGTTACCATAATGTGTCATGTACCGTGGGTCTACATTGCCTATGATTAGTTGCACTATGTGAGCAACACCATGAGTATACGTTGGCTGTGTTTAGTTCCACTTAGTGAGGGACACCACGGGAATACCGGTGCCCGTTATTAGTTCCACTATGTGCGGAGCACCATGGGTCTGTGTTGCTTGTGAGCAGTATCCTTATGTGCAAAACACCATGGGTTGGTGTTACCTGTGAGTGATGCCATTGTGTGCGACATACGATAGATCTACATTTCCTGTGATTAGTACCTACCACCATTAGAGAAACACCATGAGTCTACATTACGTGTGATTAGTACCACTATAAGAGGAACACCATGGTTCTACCTCCCAGTGATTAGTACCATTATGAGAGGCCAGCGATCTGGATTTTTGACCCCTTTAGATAATAATGCATTATCCCAGTAATTCAGGCTTTGTGAATTGGATCCACTGATTGTTTTTGTTTCACTATCTTTTTTTCATCATCATTTTAGATTTTAGTCAGTGGATAAATTTTGAAGTTTTAATTTTCATTTTGTTCACCTCTTACCATTAGGGGCTGATGACCTAGCTGTTAGATCCCTTTAAACAACAATCATCATCATCATCATAATCAAATAGCATAGTTTGCCAGTTTCCTAGTACAAAGTACTGTATAGGCTACAATTTATCTGGGTGCAAAATTTGTGCAAGGGGCTTGTGAAATGTGACCAAGGTAAAATGTTGAGCATATAAAAGAATATCTGTACTGTTCTTTGTCAATTTGAGGGTGCTTAAGCTTGGTACCACTCATTGCATGACTAGAAAATGTGATTGGTCATTCATTGTCACTTTCCAATTGATGAGAGAGCACCACAGCCAATCTTCTTTTGCTTGCATCCATTGCTATTAACAGTAACAATATTAGGTCATATGGTTTCAGCACTTGTGGAGAGATCAGAATGTTTTTGATATTCTGGTAGGCTTTCTTGGCTCATGCCTCCAATTAAAGGTGTAACACATGAGGACACAGGATGTCCACGACGTACCGCTGTGCCGGCAGACTTCCCTCAATCACTACCAGCTGTGACCTGAAGTCACACCCGATGGCTCCCACACCATGACGCCAGGAGTGAAACCGCTGTGCCTCCTCAAAACATTGGAAGAATGGGACCTCTCCCCAGGTAGCCGCCATACTCACAGACTATGGTCATCCAGGGTAGTGCACACCCATGATTTATCGCTGAACACAATGCAATACCATTCATCAGCAGCAGTCCATGCTTCCCAGTCATGGCACCACTCCAAACGCAGCCGTTTGTGTTGTGGTGTTAACGGCAGCCTATGCATGAGACGATAACTCCCTAGTCCAGCTGCTGCTAGTCTCCGACCAATGGTGTGGGATGACACAGAATGTTGCAGGGAGTCCATTACTTGTTCTTGGGTGGCAGGCGCAGATGTGAAAGGGTTATCGTGTGCTTGGTGTACAATACGGTGATCATCCCGGAACCTTGACGACAAGTATGCCTGCCCTAACATTCCCATGTGGTCCAACATCGGACCACTGTCACATCCAAATGCCCCACAAATCTGAATATTGCACGACTCAAGCAGCAGAGACCCACAATGAGGCCCATTTCAAAATTTGTCAGGTGCTGATAACACTGTCTCACACGAGTACGTGGCATCTCCATGTCCTTCACAGTAATCACTCACCATCTGATGCTGTTCATGCCATTTATATACCCTACCAGGCCTGGTACCAATACTAAACACAAACAACACTAATGCACTCTGGTGGCCATTCCACCTGTCACAGAGAATTACAACTGTAATCATTTACATATCCACCGATGGTGTGTACATGTACAAAGTTACATTGACATCTGACCATTTCTTCTGGGTGCTTCAATTTTTTTGTCAGGCAATGCAGATAATGGAAGGGAACAAAAAAGTGACAAACAAGTAATATACAGAAAGAATGAAACATGAGTAGGAACACATAAGATTAATAGGTTAGGTCAGGTCAGGTCATTGTGTTTATCCCATTATGTATCAAGAAAATGGTAATTCAAAGCCAATTCCTAAACTCGTTACAAAGACAACATTTAATTAATCTTTTATTGGTAAAGTTAATATTACAAACTTAACAATACAAAAAACTACACAAAAGAATAACATTTTTCATTCTCAGTGAATCACTGCCAGCATCAGTATTAAGACAGGATAAGCATAAAATGTAATTACAGGAAGGAGTTTTTCAGAGATACACACCAAAAACTGGAACATAATATGCTATACTGTATTTTTGAGCTATGTTATATTAATGACCAATCCCTGAGGGTTACAAATACTGTAATTTTAGAAAGGGAGAAAGGAGACGAGCTGCTTGACTAAGTGGTATTTTCCGAGCTGTCAGTGGAGAGATGGCGTGGAATGATTAGCAGACAAAAAAATTTCAGTGGTGTCTTTAAAAGTAGGAAATATTACAATATGAAGATAAAGTTGAAATTCAAGAGAACAAATTGGGGGAAATATTCATTTGTAGGAAGGGGAGTTAGGGATTGGAATAAATTACCAAGGGAGATGTTCAATAAATATACAATTTCTTTGCAATCATTTAAGAAAAGGCTACAAAAACAACAGATAGGGTTTCTGCCACCAGGGCGACTGCCCTAAATGCAGTTCAGTAATGATTGGTTGATTAGGCTTTTATTTGAAAGATTCCTTATTGTTTTTTGTTATTTTAATATATATAACAAGCCCACAGACTCGTTTGATGCAGTTTATGGTATTGGGAAGGAGCGGTATCCAACTAATGAGCCCATGCTACACCAAGGCAAAACACTAGTCATTTCTGATGACTGGGTTTCCTAAATTTTATTTAGCTATCTCAATCAGAAGCCATATTTTTAGTCATGCTGGCCCGGGAGGACATATATAGCAAGTGGAGATGTAATTCTCCCCTAATACATTGGCACTGCATTTGTGCTTATCACAGGATAGCTTGCAGAGGTGTTGGTCGACGAATGCAGAGTGGGTCTCGGCCCACAAGTGGCCACGACTGGTTCTTGGTCTGACAGCTGTGCACTCCGACCGACCAACCAAGCAAAGGAGGGGTGGCGGCAGCTCTGCTGTGGCTCTACGCCTCTGCATTCGGGAGACAGAGAGGGGCTAGTTCCCTCCGTCGGCTGTCCTGAGAATGGTTTTCCATTCTCCTGCACCAAGGCGAATGCCGGAGCAGTTCCTAGTTTAGGCCACGGCTACCAATCCTCTAACCTTCTCCGCAAATCACCTCACCAACACAAATCTCCTTGGCCTGAGAGATGGTGTAACTGTCTAGGAGGCCCACCGTGCCCTGTCTGGATACGGAATAAAAACTTTTACCCTTCCCCCACAGTGCACAGTGGTGTCGCTACCAACGTGCTAGCCGGCCAGTGTCTTGGGAAGGTGCAGTATCCAACTGATGAGCCCGTGCCACACTGAGGCGAAACATCGGTAATTTTTCGAAGTAGATAAGGTTTATGTTCCGTGTTGATGATAGACAACTGTGGTATGGGGTTAGATCCACCTAATCAATACAAATTTTTTACTAAATCACTGTATTATTCACATAAATACACACATAGATAGATAGATAGATAGATAGATAGATAGATAGATAGATAGATAGATAGATAGATAGATAGATAGTACACAATAAGATGTTGTATTTACATTCTGATGTTTAGTCTTGGCGAACTTTGAACATGCTAGCATATCCGAAATATAGTAATAAAAAACACATGGTGAACTATCGTTTATGTTTGGCTATGAAACATGGAGTGAAAATATACATTGGTAATGTGTACAATTAGGGACACTATTTGACAGTTAGATATAATTAAATGCTGTTACATTGTTTGTGCAGCCCTTTAACATATCGTAGAATATATAGTGCATCATTAGCAATGATTTGGTTGTAAAATCTATCTGTGTATAAAATAAGAGTTTTGTCTGTACATTGCTCAGAATTTGAAAAGAATGGTATTTCTATATCGGTCATGTCCACAGTAACAAGGAAATGCACTTTCTACATTTCTGTAATTTCTGTCTGTATGTATGTATGTATGTATGTATGTACACGCATCACGAGAAAACGGCTAAAGAGAATTTCATGAAAATTGGTATGTAAACTTGGGGGATGAACCAATACAATCTAGGCTATAAATCATTTTATTCACGCTGAGTGATTTGGTAGTTTAGGGGAAGGCCTGAAATTTAATTCTTAAATATTTATATTATTAGTGGTCCTATCGATAAATATTACATAACTAAAGTTACATAGAATTAAATTTCCCATCATTTATGTCTCATAAATGATGGGAAGACTGAAGAGGTTTGGTCATGTGAAAAGAATGAGTGTCAACAGGTCTGTAAGAAAGGAGTATGAAAGAGAAATCAGGGGAAAGAGACCAGTGAGCATGACCTAGAGAAAAATGGACAGACTCAGTGAAGAAGGATGTAGAGGAGAGAGGTCAGGATTGGGAGCGGATTGTGAACGAAGAATGGTTCATGGACAGAACAAAATGGAAGGGGCTCATATACCACACCTGGGAAACTGGAGTTGGTCAACTATGATGATGATGATGATGATGATGATCATTTATGTCTCATACATGTTTACCGTACCAGCTATGATAACAGGGATATTCATGAATTTGTATTTTTGTCCATATCAACGCCGAGCCAGGAGAAAATGGGTTAACAGAATTTAATGAAAATCGGTTACATAGAGTCAGGGAATAAGAAACTACAGTCAACTATAAACAGTTTTATTCACCCTTGATGAAATTGCAGTTTTGGGGAAGGCACCTAAAATTTATTTTTTAAATACCTACAATATATTATTGGTCCTATTGAAAAGTACTGCATAACAAAAGTTAGAGAGAATACAATATCCGATCATTTATGTTTTATTCAGTTTTACCGTACCAAGTATAATAAGAGTGGTATTTCAGAGTCGGAAGAAAACTAAATGTGAAGGCCTACAATATCGAAAGCACATAACATTCATCAACAATAACATTATATTGACCATTGTTTGTTGTGATGTTCTTTGTCTTATGCTGCCACTCAACTCCAATAGATGGGATTACTGCTGCGTACTGAGTATAACAGCCTAACTGAATATTGGCAGGAAATAGCTGGGGAGTTATAAAACTTTTTTCTTTAGCATTCCATACCTCTGGTTCATACATTTCCTGATACTGCTGGTACGTAACACACTGGTTCATCATAGTAATCCAGCTATTCGATCCCTACTCTGACGCGCTGTTTTGAATGAGTAGTGTGCACATTTAAGGCAGAGGTTCACATAGTAGTAGTAGTAGTAGTAGTAGTAGTAGTAGTATTGTGTGGAGATGAGAAGAATGCACGAATGAGGAATGTGGTCTGCAAGCACGAACTTCCTGTTCTGCCCAGACAGATCGGCTCTTATCTGCTCTTATCTGCTACACGAAAACATTGACTCACACTTTGCAGTTTGCTGGATTACAACTGACAAGAGCGAAGAGCTACTAGTAGAAGATAATACAAAGTCGCCTGGGTAGTAGCGGAGTTACTATGGTAACCATTGCGTCACGGGCTCTGCTGGTGAAAATCCCTTCGCCCCGTGCCTCACCGGGCATGTGCATTCTTCTGATCTCCCAACAATAGTAGTAGTAGTAGTATGGTCTGGTCTAGAATAACCATTTAGACCTATTCCAAATTATAGCACCACATTTCACTAAATAATTCAAAATTCAACCCTGAAAAGAGCCGTTTCTTAAGAAAACCTTCTTCCGCTTCACTTTTATTAAATCTACATCCATTTTATTTCAAATTAGCAGTAAAAATGAAATGTCGTATGGCTTTTAGTGCCGGGATATCCCAGAACGGGTTCGGCTCGCAAGGTGCAGGTCTTTATATTTGACTCCCGTAGGCGACCTGCACGTCATGATGAGGATGAAATTATGATGGAGACAACACATACACCCAGCCACTGGGATTAACCAATTAAGGTTAAAATCCCTGACCCGGCCAGGAATCAAACCCGGCACTCTCTGAACCGAAGGCCAGTACGCTGACCGTTCAGCCAACGAGTCCGACAAATTAGCAGTGAAGAAGGGCTTTGTCCTCTGGCTTGGAGGAAGAATTTGCCTCCAAGTCAGATAGTTTTTTCTCCCGCCAGTGTAGTGAATTGAGATTTTCTGATTCATCGTGTATTCCTAGGAAACAGAGTAGTAAAAGGGCATAGTTTTTGCCCTGGGACTGTCCACTATTCGACACCCCCCGCTGAAGGAAAGACCAAGAGTTGGTCATTCCAGCTCTGAAAATTTGGACTGTTAGATCGGAAGCATAGTACTGTTCATTAAAAGTGAGAAAATGCGTGGTTTTTCATTTGATCAAGTATTTCATATATGAAAACATTACCTTTAATCGTGTCATTCCTAATGACGTCATTGTAATGACCTATGTTCATTTCAGTTGGGAAAATTACTAAGACAGTCTTTCTGAGGATGTAAAAGGGCAGGTGGAGAGTGCATGTCTGCCATTCTAATGCTCCCCAACTTGATTGTGACTGATGGTAGGCAAGCAGGCCTACCGTTAAATGAATATTCTCTAACCCAGTCTTCATATGAGAAAACACGTTTGGTGACCTCCCCGTCGCGTTTCTAGGATAACATTAAGAGCTAGGCAATTTAATATAACCTTTCTCACAACGTGTACACTACCTAACCTAGAATTCTATGTACAATGTAGAATTCTGTAGCGAAGCATGGGTACATTAGCTAGTATGAAAATATAATTACAATCGTGATAATTTGTAGTCAAAATTCAAAGTACAATTTATAACGGTCAAATGTATAACTGCTGTCACATTGTTTATGGGTCACTCCAACTGTTAAGATACTCGATTGGTTAAATGTTGTCATAAAATCTAATAAATTAAGTTCACATGCAGTAAGACTGGATTTAAAGTGTACAAATCACCATGGATAAGGAGACATCATGTTAACAGTACCTAAGCCTACATTCACGGAAGCACACATTCATATGCATGTGTGTGAATAATACAGTGATTTAATAAACAAATTTGTATTGATTAGGTGGATCTAACTCCTTACCACAGTTCAGTCATTTTTGACACCTGAGTTTTCTGAATTTTGTTTACCTATCTCAATCAGAAGCCATATATCTGATCAGCTCTTGGTTTGTTTATATTTTCAGTGTTACCCAGTCAGAATAAATGTAATAACAAGGGGTTTTTTTTTTTTTTATCTGACAACATGCAATAAATTTCCAAATTATGTTGAGCAAGTAATTAATTTTTAAAATGTAAAAGAAGTCATAAGGTGGGGGGGGGGGGGGGGGGAACATGCATACCTTGAGCATTACTAACATAAGACTGAAATGCAGGTGTAAGAAAATAAATAAATGATACTACTACTACTCAACAGTAATTTAATTCTTTTAAGACACTGTGAATAGCTGAAGACAAAATTTGACTAGTTATTTTTTAACTAATATTAGAATTTATTTCCCATGGTTTGATGATTGGCTGACAAAATATATAATCCCCTCTTTTCCTCTCCTTAATGCAAGATCAAGCTCACATCCTTCTCTGATGAGATATAGTGTCTATGATGCATTGTATCTTTTGGAATGGGCTAGAACAAGCTTGCTGCTTTCATTGGTCTATTTCAGTCTCATCTTTGGCTTTGACAAATGACAGCGACTTGAAGTATAAGTGATGCTAGTAATGCCGTTCTTTATTCAGCCACACCATAGGATCAACTGGTGTATGCATTTCAGTGTCTGATACACAACAGCACCTTCTGGCTTGGTGGAAAAAAAAAAAAAAAAAAAAAAGCAACAGGAAACTGCCTCACTCCTTGTTTCCCTAGTATGCCTTGCCTACCTACTGTATGACAGCTGATGGTACAGCTGTTGAGGATCCAACCAGCCTTGGACTGAAGACTCACCATACAGGTAACACGTAAAATTATAGTGTATATTATCCAATTCATGTCGTTCTCTTCCAGGAGCTTGTAATTTTTGTGTCATTAATTTTATCTCTCTTCTTCTTCTTCTTTATTTGCTTACCCTCCAGGGTCGGTTTTTCCCTCGGACTCAACGAGGGATCCCACCTCTACCGCCTCAAGGGCAGTGTCCTGGAGCTTCAGACTCTAGGTCAGGGGATACAACTAGGGAGGATGGCCAGTACCTCACCTGCTATGCTGAACAGGGGCCTTGTGGGGGGGGGGGGGGGAAGTTTGGAAGGGATAGACAAGGAAGGGGGAAGGAAGCGGCCGTGGCCTTAAGTTAGGTACCTGGAGGAGAAGTGGGAAACCACGGAAAACCACTTCAAGGATGGTTTAGGTGGGAATCGAACCCCCCTCTACTCAGTTAACTCCCAAGGCTGAGTGGACCCCGTTCCAGCCCTCGTACCACTTTTCAAATTTCGTGGCAGAGCCGAGAATCGAACCCGGGCCTCCAGGGGTGACAGCTAATCACACTAACCACTACACCACAGAGGTGGACCAATTTTCTCTCTCACTCTTTTTAATGTCTTTCCTTTCAATTGAGGTTATTACATTTATGTTTAAAAAAGGAATTATTTCATTCTACACTTACTCTAATCTCTTCTTCTTGTTTGCCTCTTTTCCCATGTGGATTTGACCCAGTTTTATGACCAAATGCCCTTTCTAGTGACAACTCTATGTTATTGTTCACTATTGCATGTCTCCGTGGTGGTTGGTAGTATGGCGTACTCTAATCTTTTAATGTCAGATTATGTCTTTACCTTCTGATACTCTTCTTACATATCAGGACCACTTTCTACCACAATTTACTAAAATTAATTTTGTTTTTTTCTTAGTTGTTTATAGGTAAGTCTTTTTGAGAGAAATCACTTGACTCATCCATTTCTCACCTTCAATTATTGGTTTCTCCCATCATATCTATAAACATAACCAGTGTATTAGGGAGATAGTGAGTTTGAACCCCACTGTCGGCAGCCCTGAAGATGGTTTTCTGTGGTTTCCCATTTGCACACCAGGCAAATGCTGGGTCTGTTCCTTAATTAAGGCCACGGCCGCTTCCTTCCCACTCCTAGCCCTTTCCAGTCCTATCGTCACCGTAAGACCTATCTGTGTCAGTGCGACATAAAGCGGCTTGCATTAAAAAAAATAAAAAAATAAAAAACATGACCAGTCTTAAACCTGTTAGAATAACTAGAGTCATGATTTGACTGTTTGTAAGAAATACATAAGGTGTTTTTGTAAGATAAAGACCATTTTTTTCTGGAAACCAATATATAATCTTGCCTTAGCCAGTTGGCCTGTAGATAATGGAGTGTCATGTGCTCAGCATGACAAACTCCTCAGCCATATTGTTTGACTTTTGCATCCAGATCCACTACCTCTCATATCAGACAGATCCTTAGTTAGTCTAATGAGGATGAATGAATGCCATTCCCACCCTCAGGAATCAACCCTTGGGCCTCCGGGTAAGAGGCAGACACACTATCCCTAAACCAAGGGAAACAAATGTAATTTGAAAAAGTCAGTCAATACATAAACAGATGAATAACTGCACACGGCAACACCAAAAGATCTCAGTAAAAACACCTTGATATAATGAGTGAAGAAACTTGATGGATAAAAATATCTATACCAAGTAATAATACATTTCAGGTATATTCCCCCATGGTACAACAGCCTTGGAAGGGCATTGGCCTACCGAGCGACCGCTGCTCAGATTACAAGGTGTCGTGTGGTCAGCACAACGGATCCTCTCGGCCGTTATTCTTGGCTTTCTAGTCCGGGGCCGCCATCTCACTGTCAAATGGCTCCTCAATTGTAATCATGTAGGCTGAGTGGACCTCGAACCAGCCCTCAGACCCAGGAAAAAATCCCTGGCCTGGCCGGGAATTGAACCCAGGGCCTCCAGGTAAGAGGCAGGCACGCTACCCCTACACCACGGGGCCAGCATATTTCAGGTATATTGTATGAGTGAAAGATGCATTCCTTTTTTGAAGGAGAAATAACGTGGAAGTTACAGCAACTGAGACTTCATTGTCCATGGCCTTCTGTTGGTGTGGTGATTTATATTATCGTTCTGGCATCTTGTCACAAAACAATTGGCAGAATTTTACAATAAATGTTTTTCTCTCTCTATTCTTTTCTAATAGAGTACTGTATTTTACTGCATATTATAAGAAAATGATCAATAGGTGTCAAAGAAAAATGGTTACCAGCTCTTGAACGACTACGGAAAACAACATTTGGATAACAAATCTGCTGTTGCTGTCTATTGAACGAAAAGAGAACTGCTTTCCTTCTCAAGTAAATATCTATCCAAAGAAAACATTAGTTCTTGCAAGCTGATGGCAGTGACTTACATGTCAGATTTTTTATACCAGGACATGTATTAAATTAGACTGTCTAAATTCCAATCCTATTATAGTACGAAGGAAGAAAGACATGAAATATTGGTTTCTTCATTCACTTGCATGTCATGAAAATCAGGGGAGGTGAAAAAAGCAGAAAGCAATAATAAGACAAGCCAGGCTGCAATTCCAAGCATGATTGTGCTTCTCTTTCCTGTCACTCTATTTTATTTCTTCACATAAAGACCAAACTCCTTTGTACTATAGGCCTAGCAACTACCTTCCTTGGTTGGATTAGATTTTGTGTGGCCAGCACACCATATCTGAGAGCTCCCAACATCAGTTTATAAGATGAGAATTTCTTCATCTACTGTATTTAAGATTCTACTTGATTTTCAAAAAACATGAACAGGCTTCTCTGTTCTAAAATATATGTATAGTTCACTGATGGTGACAGTGAGACTATCTGTGGAATGAAGGTTACAGTTTATAAACTACGAATACGAATTAAGGTTAGTAATTTTTACTGTTAAGTGATTCACAATTTCAATTTCTTTGGGCCTCTTGCTTCTCTATAGTGCTGCCTGCAGCAATAGCTAACATTTCAGCAATGTCCACTATCTTCTCTCGAGGTTTACCAAGCTTCTTCCCCCTAGCCACTTCCACCTTATCGATCCTCTCCCAGTCCGCAAAGCTCACAGTCTGTACTCCTGAAGAACAAAAGAAAGCAAATTAAATTATTTCAAAAAATTGGATTTTCAAAATACTGCCTGCTTCCAAGAATGAAGCTCTATAAGAAAATGCCAACTGTTAGATTAGTATCACTCCATAAAAATGGTTTGAAATGTATACACTAATACAGAAAACTGGAATCCTCAATGTTCAAGAGCGGCATTTCTATGTAAGATCTTTAGTAAAAAGCAACTAAAGATGTAAAAAACTACTTACTTCTAACTATAAAAATAAAACATGAGCTTTGTCAGTACTTAAGTCATAAAAAATTACCAGGTTTTCTGCATCAGTAGGATCAAAGAAAGCAGGAAGTGACAACTGTTTCTTTCCATGATTGTCACCATAATACCAATCTGACATATACACAAATGATTAGTGACCGAGATTAATCGACTAGCAATGGAATTATGTGGTGAATGGCAAAACGTATCTTTAAAATACACAAATTTTTAAAATGTTTTGGACAAATTTAGTTTTCCAGTCTGTCAAAACTCTTATAATTAGAGTTATAATTACTCTTGTAACACTGCCGAGTGGCGTGACCCCATGAATTAATCGTCGCCATCCTGAACGGCAAAGCCTGCTGAAGAGGTAAAGCAGTTATCTTCTTGACTTGGTCTATCCATCTGCTTGCTTTTCTACTCTGTCTTGGGTCCTTAACCTTCCCTTCCATTATTCATTTTCCTAGGTTTTTTCCATCTCTTGTCACATGCCTAAAGAACTGGAGGATTTTTTGGTTGACACAGAAAGAAAGGCACTTGGAGATATAAAGTTCTTTGATAATGGATGCATTAGTTACTTTTTTGGGCCATTTTATATGTCAGCAACAAAATTCGAATGCGTCAATATGCCGCTTGGCTCTGGCCTTGAGAGTCCATATTTTGCAACCGTATAAGAAGGCGGAAAACACTAGTGTTTCAACAAGGAGGATCTTTGTACTGTTTGTGAACACCCTATTATGCTAGATCTTTTTGCTTCTTCAGAGCCACTTGTCCTAGTGTGATCTTCTTAACTCATCTTCTCAACCTCCTGTGTCGCAGATGGTTGACCCAAGATACAGACGAAAGAATGCACCACCTCGAAGTCCTGTAATTGACCTTTGAGTTGGAGCTGTGCTCCTCAATCTTTTATCATAAGTTTGGACTTGATGAAATTGATGTCTCATCCATATGACAGATTAGCATCTTTTACTTTTGTACCTTTAGACACATTGAAGAATTCAGAGGTGCCGGCACTTTTCTTTACAGCTGATATATGATTGCTATATAGACCCCTGATCAGTGATATCAAGCGTGGTGGGACACCGAACTGTATAAGCACCTGCCACAACTTTTCCCAGGCAACACAGTCAAAGGCTTTCCTATAGTAGTCAAGGAAGCAGATGAAAATGGAGGCACAGAACTCATGCAATTTCTCAATTATTTTTCAGATGTTAAGGATCTGTTCTAGAGTTTCTTTTCCTTCAACAAAACTTGCTTGTTCTGCGGATGTGAGGGATGATGTATGGCTTCAAATGTTGGTTCAAGATGTACAGGAAGATTTTGCTTGCGTAGAATATGAGTGCAATAGTTTAGTAGTTAGAGCAGATCCTGATTTACCCTTTCCTGTGCAAGAGAATGAAGAGAGGCTTAGACCAATCTTCTGACCACTCCCTAGTTTTAGACCAATCTTCTGGCCACTCCCTAGTTTCCCACACTCTTTTACACAATGAATGCAATACATTAACACCTTCTTGTCCCATCCCTTTAATCATCTCCCCAGATATACCGTCTACACCAGGAAACTTGTATGTAGTTCTTCAGATGTTGAATTTCATTCTGTATTTTGCTTTGTAAGATTCCAGTGTAAGTTGCTCAACTGCTAGGTGATCTGCACCATTGTTATTTCCAGAATTCAACTCTTCACAGTACTGTTTACACCTTGCAACAGCATCTTTCTTGTCTTCGATAGCGTCACTATTCTCGTTGTCTACCACCCATGTACAAGGTTTAAATTCGCAGGTGATGCTGTGAAGTTTATGAAGAGATCACGTACCTGATTCTGATTTTAGTGTTGTTCTATATCATCACAAACACTGCTAAGGAACTGTGCTCCATCACTTCTACAGTTGTATTTCTCTGCACAGGTTCCAATATCTGTCTTGATTCTGGATAGTGTGAATACCAGTTTTCTTCAGACTATTACTCTCTTCAATTAATTGTGGTGTAGATTGTGATATCCAAGAATGTTTTACAGTTTTCAGTCATTGTTCTGATGCTGTAAGAGATGAAGAAATGACCTATTTGATTCAATGCCATAGCTGGGAGAATGAATCATCCCTATCAAGACTGATGTCCTGGAGTTTCGGTCTTACAATGTCGCCAAATTCCTGAAGAGCTTTCTTGTTTGCGAGTCTTGGCTGTCTTTCTTGGTAAATTTCAGCTGCATATGCATTTTCATGGATAGCAGATTGTGATCACATCCACAGCCAGCTCCAGGAAAGATCTTGCAACCTAAGACCGAAGTCTTCCAATGTCTCCGCACTAAGATAAAGTCAGGCTGGTTTCTGAATCTATTGCCAGGTGATTTGCATGTATACAACCACCTTGGATGATGTTGGAACATAGTGTTACATGTCATTACTCACATAGAAATCCAACAAGTACCTTCTTCGTTCATTTCTCTCACCTAGACCTTGGTAGAATCTCCAATTTTAGAACCATGCGTATATATGTATAAGATAGTTTACACAAATGCACAAACAATATTGTACATATGGTTAAAAGTGATTTGATGGAATCTAAGGATGTTCTTGCAGAACAAAACATATGTCACTCTTTGTTTATTAGTGTTCATTTATTACAGTTTTATATGCATTATAATTATTGTTTTGACATACTGGAAAGCTTTAAAGTTGTATTAACCAAATCAACACTGAAAAAATAAATATGGCTTTCTTCTCAACAACAACAATTCCTGGATAGGAATCACATTCAAAATGTTTGATTCTGTCTATGTATACCTATGCCTCGTCCATCTACACCATTTGATACAGATACAAGATGGCCTGTAGTGCATCATAGTAAGTGGGCAGATAAACCTAATTACAAGCAACATGTGTATTCTTAATTGACTGGATTAATACGAGCTAATGTGAACCTGAAATCTTTACATTCCACCATTCCACTGACCAGAATAATTGAATAATGCTAGCCATACCGCTGAACTGTTTTCAGGAGTGGGTGGATTGTACTAAATGTACAGATGAGCCTGTGAGGAACTTACAGAATACCATGCCTTCATTTGATTCTGAATGACTTTACAATACATGTAAAGGAATGGAAACTGCCAAGTGTAGAACCTAAACAAAGCAGAAAGATATGAAGAATAGGAAGATAAATGAAAGACAAGATAATGACAGATTAATATGGGTGAAGAAAGCAATGAAAGATAGGGACAAACACGAACAGACAAAAGGACAAATGTTCACATTCTCCCTGCTCATCAAACCCATTTTTATCAAATCTATTTCTTCTTAGGCCCTGAGAAGCTTGCTTTTGCTTACCAGCTTCATCACGACGGACAAGCATCCACAGTAACAGAAAAGGTCATTCTGAAGAGTAGTGCAGTCTTGACATTTGAAGTGTAGGGTACGAAGAAAAGGAAAATACAAAACAAAAAGTGGTAGTTTTCTACAACTGATTGTTTCCTTTCCATTTCATCTATTTATTAAACCCATTTATTATTCTTTTCTCTTTCTGGTTTGTTCTGTTTTCCTTATTATCTAACCAAGTGTATAAATCCCTTTTGTAGTCAAGATGACTGAACTTACTAGGAGTATGCAGTGTTAAAAGGTAGCTGGATCTTACCTCGAGATTTTAATAAAGGTCCAATCATTTCAAAACCCGGTTTTAACGTTGTTACTTGTTCCATGTCTTGGACCATATTACGGCCTACAGAGAAAGCATTACCCATTGTAGAAAGAATAACTCCAACAGGTCCAGTGGCTAACCAGCCTGCAGCATACATACCTGCAAAAAAGAAAAGTTACAAGGAGATGCATATTTATATTCCAAACGCATTGAACTGCTCGGTACCTGGTTTTATTTGAGACTTTTTTTACTTATAAGTAGGGCCCGGATTCATATGCACTAAAAACTCCGAAAATTTGCATGCACATGTGCACTAAAATGTTGAAAATATGCACGAAAATATGCACTAAAAATAAAACATATTGCAATTACCAAACAAATTATTTAATTTTAACTCAGTGTTAAATTCATAAACAAGTTTCATTCCTTAGAAAATGATGCGTGGCAGTAGGTTTGAACAGTTTTTCAATCCTTTAAGGAGTCAATGAGATTCTATTGTCGGACAGAAGTAATTTATACACTGAAAATGATCGTTCTACATTGACGGACGTAACTGGGCAATACCTCTACACCGGCACCGACTGCTCGGGACATTTTCTGGCAAAGACTTTGGACATTTTTGCAGTTTAATCTGGTAAAACACTGAGCTCGATAGCTGCAGTCGCTTAAGTACGGCCAGTATCCAGTATTCGAGAGATAGTGAGTTCGAACCCCACTGTCGGTAGCCCTGAAGATGGTTTTCCGTGGTTTACCATTTTCACACCAGGCTGTACCGTAATTAAAGCCACGGCCACTTCCTTCCCAGTCCTAGCCCTATCCTGTCCCATCGTCGCCATAAGACCTATCTGTGTCGGTGCGACGTAAAGCCAATAGCAAAAAAAGAAAAAGAAGAATCTGGTGATACGCTGCAATAGACGAAGAGCAAGTTAATAGATGAATGCACTTGTTTAAGCAAACTGTAAAGAGAAGGAGGAAGGAATGTCAGAAAGAAGGAAATTGCTGTTGTGAAAAACGTCATTATCCATCTACCTACTTGTATTGCGATATTGAAAGCACTTTCCTTATTCAGGAAAGGTTTCTCATGTTGCCAAGTTATGTGCAACATACAGATTTCATTAAATTTTTCATTTTGTTCAGAAATCTTAGATAATCGATCACACATAAGAGAAAAATATGTCTGTATATGCACTAACGTTCAAAATATGCACTAACGTTCAAAATATGCATTTGCATATGCGCATATGCATTTTTTTAAAGTCCGGGGCCTACTTATAAGGTCACTATATTTAGCATTGTTCTTAGGATTATGATGTGTGTTATAATTATAGCATCATATAATAATAATAATAATAATAATAATAATAATAATAATAATAATAATAATAATAATAATAATAATAATAATAATGGCATGTGGCCTTCAAAGAGGCCTGATGCAGGTCTTTTGAGTTGATGCCATATAGGCGACCTGTGCATTTGTGAGTATGGGCCCTACCTATACTGAATTCTAATGATGAAGATGACACATGTACCCATCCCCCAAGGTTAAAATCCCCAACCCAGCTAGGAATCGAACCCAGGACCCCCTGGACCCAAGGCCAGCACGCTAACCATTTAACTATGGAGCCAGATATTGTAGCATAAAGAAACCCATTCCTACACACTATATCATAGTTATAAAAAAACATGCCAACTGGCCACGGTATTCCCTGCCTCTCGTAAGAGGTGGCTAAAAGGGGTCCCAGGGGCTCTTAACTTGGGAGTGTGGGCTAAGCGACCATGGGGTCCTTAACTGAGTCCTGGCATTGTTTCCACTTACTTGTGTCAGGCTACTCACTTTCGTCTATCCTATCCGACCTCCCTTGGTCAACTCTTGTTCTTTTACGGTCCCGGTGGTATTATATGTGTGTAGAGGCCTAGGAATCTTTCATTTTCACACCCTTCGTCGCCCTTTGTCTTTCCTTGGGCGATACATTCATTTTTCAAGGCTGCAGTGACTAGGAATTCCTCAGCTGTCATGCATCTGCTTGCCATTGAGAAGTTCCCATGTCATCAAGTAAGATGTGATTATTGGAATGCAACAATACTCTCACATTAAACAATACACGCACAGCTGTCTTAAAAAAAATTGAGTCCTCAGAAGAAACGGAAGGTTTCCCATTCAACACCACAATTTTACCTGCGCTCATTGTAGCATATTGTGTGCTTTCCGCAGCCATCTCAAGACACACAGATGAAGATGGAAGATCAACCTACTCATGTTTGAGTGTTTGCTATTAAAATAGCATCATCTTCAAGAAAATATGAGAATAATACCTCACTTTAATTCCCATGATAGCACCACCAATCCTAGAATAGACCTCTCAAATGCACAAACCTTCAGATGACATAGAAAGCTGATAATTATCTTGTCCACTAAAATCAGTAACAGTAAACACTGAAACACAATGCACATTCCACCCATTATAAGCAAGCAAACAAACAAACAACCAAGCCCATGACACATACAACCCATTAAGGACCTTTGCCTGTTGACCATCTAGCCCTCCAAGTGCTGATGGTTTCACTCTTAAGTGCTGAGCATTCTTAAGGCAGCGTGCATATACATTTAAAAAAAATTATAATAAATACAAATTTGTAACTACATATGGCATATTATATATCAGTTTGTTCAGGAAGAATTAGAGAATAATATAATAGTAGGATGTTTTACTTACAAGTATCCAGTAAAAGTATAATGGATGATTAGTCATACATTTTTTAAATTAAAAAAAATATTCCAAATTTTGAGGTTGGTAACAAGCACTACATTATCTGAAATTAAATTCCAAGATATACAAAATGTGCCAAATTTCATTACACGCAGAATGGTATATAATAATAGAAACTTCAATGAATAATAAAAAAGTCACAGGTAAAAAGACTCAGAGAGAGTCTGTTGTGGTGGGCCATTAGGTCTAGATGTGCCTGATAGGGTCCGCACGTTTGGATTGTCTACATCACTACTTGACGCATCACTATAGTCACGGGTATCTAAATTAGGGTCATATTCTTCCCCACTTCCAGAAGAATAGACGTCTAATGATAAATCATCAGGAAAATCTTCTACATTACCAATGTCGTCTTCACTTTCATCACTCCCAAGCTCCTCCAATGCTTCTCTAATTGCACTAGAACCACTTAGTTCATTCATGTTTATAATATAATAATCACTGAATAAAATAAACCAATTAAAATAGAGTAAGTCAGCCACACAATAATCACAAATCAGCTAGCAAACAATAACCTTCAAACGCGTGAAGCAGTTTGAGTAGACGTAAACAAAGACCAGTTCACAGCTGACAAGATCACCGCTTACTGCTTTATTTCCCCAACCAAAGACCAACTTGCACTTCCTACCAGATAGATAATTTCATTTCACAGCGAGAATATTCCTCAAATCGATTGTTATACCGATTTTAGGAGTTGTTATATCGATTTTACGAATCGTCTCACTGCAAGACGATAGCACTTCAGCCGGGATCCGAATCGTCTCGTAGTGAGACAATAGCACTTCGAGGGCCAAATGGCCTGCATCTATTGGAATGTCCTCGGGTCAGAGTGACAACTCCTCAGCTGTATTGCTTGGCCTTTACAATCAGGTCCATTGCCTCTTGTACAACATAGTCCCTCAGTTGGTCACACAAGGATGAGTGAAACCTGCTGCAGTCCTCAGTCCAGAACTAAAATCCTTGGAGCAGCTGGGAATTGAAGCTGGCACCTCAGGGTAAGAGGCAGAATGATACCCTTACACCATGAGGCTTGCCACATTCTTCCCAATACAAAACAGTTTTTTCAAAATTTTCAATACATGGAATTGCTGGAAAAGTTTGTTCTGTTAGAGTGTTGTCTCGTAACTAAGTGTCATTTGAGTCACATGTCTATTTTCACAAAAGGTGAACTGGCCAGTTAGACTGGGAAAATTTGAAATGGTTCATTTACATGACATGATTTGTAACGCCGGCTGTGAAAGCCTCAATTGCTATATGAGACTTTGAAAGACAACCCCTCCTCCATGATAATAAACTTTAATGAGACAACTGTTTGCGACGATCCTGGACAGGTTAAGGTTGTTATGAAACGAGGAGCCAAACATCCTGAACGTATCCTGCATACTTCAAAATAAAGCATCAGTGTCATGGTAGCTGACACAGCTGACAGGAAAGTACTTCCACCTTACACAGTTTAAAAAAGTAAACACTTGTAAACACTTATATGGTATGTGGAAGGAGGGAGGACTTAACAGGGCTGGATGCAGTTGAAACAGTAGTGGTCAGTTCGATATAGATGTATTTGAGGCTTGGTTTACAGAAATGTTTGTAAAGAAAATGGTTTGGGGATAACTTATCCAGCCACATCTCCCTGCATGAGGTAAGCCTTTGTGAGACAACATTATGTTTGTACATATACTGGTAAATTTTACCCACATTTGCCAGCCGCTTGATGTAGCATTTTTAGACCATTGTAAAGGGTATGGAAGGACATCTTGGATGACTGAAAGAGAACAAACAGAGGCATTCTCCCTAAGTCTAAATTTCCAAGCATGCTAAAGAAAACATTTGAGAAAGATGACCTAAATATGGCATCGAATATCATCTCTGGGTTTAGTAAATCTGGAATTCATCACAAAAGGTGTTGGCGCAACTCAGATTCAACAGACGCTGATTCTATCAGTCTTGACAGATCGTGGACCGATTCTTTTGAGGAACATTTGAAATGAGTGTGTGTTGGGAAACCATATAACAGTAGACCCGCTCACTGAAGAAAGCTACTAAACCTTCCAGTTGGAAAAGGGATTGTTGTTAGTGATGTGGCAATAGGCAATGAGGAAAGGGATAAGGACGATAAAACACTTTCAAATGATGCAGCTTCTTAACTGGATCTACATTTTTGGAAACTGTTCTTACAAATGCAACCAGAGAAGATGGTATGAGTAAGAAAGAAGAGAAAAGTCAGTCTCCAATAATTGGTGATTTTGTAATTGTGAAATTTCCAACAAACACAACAGTCAGAAATTTTGTTGGAAAAATTCTGAAGGTGTTATCCCAAATAGAATATGAAGCAAGTTCCTTAGGAAAATGGTGGAGCACAGTGGGATAAAAAACTGTGTGTTTGCACCAAATCCAGATGTTAGTCATACTGACAGGGATCAAATTGTACAGGTATTTTTGGGAAATATGATAATCGTGAAAAATTCTATTTTCCAGACACAGAGAACAGTAATTTGGAGGTGATGTCTGATAGTGTTGCTTTCATATGCTTTCATTCTTGTTTCATAATGCTTATGCAGGTTTATAAAATTATGCCTGAAATTGTTAAACCCCATACTGTATTAATCAAATTTTGATTTTTGTGCTTATTCCAAACTACAACTTTTTAAAAACATCAAATACAAGTCAATGTTACCCAGTAAAAGTTGAACACCATTCAAAACATTTAAGACTAGAAACATTTGTCACAAAAATTATGAATTTAATATTTTTGCTGAAGGTAATAAGTAATGTTTCTATATTTACTTCCTCATTCATGTAAGTCTATTTTTTTTTTTTTTTAATGTTATTTAGAAAAATCTGTATAAAATTTATCGGTATTACCCCATTCTACAGTACCTATTCATCAACACCTGTGTCTCAATTTAGGAGGTTCTCTCCAACGGCTGTCAATGGCTTAATCACCTTTAAGAAATACAGTTTTATTCTGGGTCCAAACAGGGTTTGCTCGATTAAAACTTGGCTCATAAACAGCTTTTATAGCCTTAAAGAACCCGTGGCTCTTGTGCGACTAAGCAAGGTGTTTAATTTCTTCCCCTTTTGACCTCCACCATTCATTTTTCAGAGTGAAGATTTTCCGTTGCACCTCAGCTTTACTTTGTTGCAATTACTTTTCTTTGACACAGAGTTAACATCGTTACACCAAGCGACAAACATCAGCCTTTTAGAATCAACAAGACTTTGTGTTTCCTGGTCATTTTCATTAAACTAATCCTGAAACTTCTTCAGCTTATAATCCAGAGTTTTGTCACAAACAGTGTGTACAGTTTCTTTCAGCCTCTTCCAGTTCTGTGCTGAATTATCTAAATATTTTTTATTTAACTGGGTTGTCAATTGTTGTTTGAAATCTTTCTTCTCTTCTGGGTCTTTTGACTGAGGGTCTAAGTTTTCTCTGCTGTTTTCTTCTCCTAGAGATGAATGATAGGGATATTTTTGACCTAACAAGATGATGGTTAGTCCAGCTATCATTAGCTCCAGTCATGGCTCTGGTTATAAACATGTCCTTCTGATCCTTCTTCTGGACAATGATATAATCTGCCAGGTGTCAATGCTCCAATCAGGGGTGTTGCCAGGAAGTTTTAAGGTGATTTTTCTGGCAAAATATGGTGTTGGTGAACACTATGTCATGTTTCACACATTTTGTAAGCAACAATTTTCCTATGCCTTCCTTGCCAGTAACACTTAGGCCTACCATAGATGATGATTGCATCCCACATGAGCATAGAATTCACCCAAAAGTATTATCTTGTCACTCCTAGGAATAGCTGATAGGATTCCATCAAGATCCAAGTAAAACTTCTCCTTTATATCATTGTCTGCATCAAGAGTTGGATCATATACACTGAAAATAGTAGCTCATTTATTCTTCACAAGTTTAAGTCTCAGTGACATGAGTCATTTGTTGATGGTATTAAAAATTCGGAGGGAATACTAACCCGTGTGTTCTTTACGGTGAAAACTACTTCATATATTTTTTTCTCACTTCCTTTCCAGGGAAAGGTGTAACCACTTCCATGCTCCTTCAACTGCCCTTCACCTGCTTGTCTGGTCTCCAAGAACACAGCAATATCAATGATGAACTCCTCAGTTCCTGGGCAATAATAGCAGTAAGTCTTTCTGATTGTTCACTCTAAGGATTGTCTAATAGGGTTTGCATATTTAATGTAGTAAAATACATTATTTGATCGTAAAAGGTGAAGCTACTGGATGTGGTTCTTCAATCAACATTGTATGAGGCTGGCTTTGGTTAGGGCACCTTTGCTAGCCCACTCCCCATTTGAGATGAGCACAGCAGACCCTAAACAGGACTACTCAATTACTGACACAGCTACCAAATCATTCTACAGCCTCAAATAAGACAATAGATCACATAACCACCACCTACATGCCAGTTCATCACTACAGGCTCCCAGACTTTACTTGTCCCAGCCCGTTGCAAATCCCCGATTACTGCAAGGCTTTGAAGAAGTTTGACATTAGACACCCATGCCTGACATCTTTTAGTCTGAATATACTGGCGCGCAATAGCAAACACATGTTCCTTGACAGTATAGCAACTTCCTGCGTTTCATCCACCGTTGGGGTCTTCAGGGTTGCAGTCGCTTCACTGAAGAACAGACACTGCTGAGGGAGGACAGTTCTTCTGCTCTGTCAGCTGTTGAGACAAAGGGTCGTCTTCTGCCTTCCAAACTGCTGCCCATCTTCAATTGTGTCATAAATTTGAGTGTCATCATTTCCTGCGGGAAAAATACGCCCAACTTTAGTTTTCCAGGTTTGGTACTGGCTGCCTGACCCTCGGCCAGACAGTCGCAGATAGTGCCATCTACTGTCAAATGTGATAGCAGGATCATTCTGTTCTGACCATTGTGTATAAATACTGCATTTTGCTAATGTTAATTCTCTTATCTGAGTATTTACATGAAGCTGTGTTAGCAACTGGCACACACATCATCAAGCACTGCTGTAAGGAACTCCATATCTCAAGACTGAAACACTATACTGAAGAACAATAAGAAGATATAGAATGCAGCATATCTCTTATCGTGTCCAACTACATTGATGGTGGTCATGAAATCTCAAAGGCATGAATAAAGCAAGCAATTCCATACCAAGGTATTAAAACACTTACTGTCAAATGTAGTTTTCAAATGTACCATGCACAAGGTTGATTTATCAATGTTTAAAATAAACAAAACCCATGCTGATATTAAGCATGCATGTTTTGTTTCCCTACTCTAACTGAACTTACTGCCTTCGATCACATTATCATTACTAGCACCACCTGTTGGCTTCTTAGCAAAATAAGAAATGAACCGTCTCATTGAATGTTGAAGGTGGTCAAAAGGGCAAAACCAATTAACTGAAAAATTAAGAGAAAGAATCATGCCAAATATAATATTTTATTATATAACACTTATAGTAAATCGAATCAGTATGATCAAATCTCAAATATTCTCATGTTTTAATGTTGCATGTTATTAGGAAACAACTCTTTTTTATTTTATTTTATTGTGAATTCTATATTGAAAATTGTGATAAGACAACTAATATAAATATTTTGATTTTTTTTTTTCTGCATGGCATATATTCCACAAATTCTTCAAGATGACTTAATAAAATAAGAAATGAACCATCTTGATGAATGGTGAACATAGTCAAGAGGACAAATCCAGTTAATTAAGTTAATTAAAACATATATACATACATTATCATTATAGACCATTATGCCTTTCAGCATTCAGTCTGCAAGCCTGATGTGAATTTACTAAACGTCGCCACAATCCTCTATTTGCAACCAGTGCTGTGACCTCATTTAGTTCTATACCTCTTATCTTTAAATCGTTAGAAACTGAGTCTAACCATTGTCGTCTGGGTCTCTCTCTACTTCTCTTACCCTCCATAACAGAGTCCATTATTCTCCTCGGTAACCTATCTTCCTCCATTCGCCTCACATGACCCCAGCACCAAAGCCAGTTTATGCGTACAGCTTCATCCATTGAGTTCATTCCTAACTAGCCTTTATCTCCTCATTCCGAGTACCCTCCTGCCATTGTACCCACCTGTTTGTACCAGCAATCATTCTCGCTACTTCCATGTCTGTTACTTCTAACTTATGAATAAGATATCCTGAGTCCACCCAGCTTCCGCTCCCGTAAAGCAAAGTTGGTCTGAAAACAGACTGATGTAGAGATAGTTTTGTCCGGGAGCCGACTTCCTTCTTACAGAACACTGTTGACCACAACTGCGAGCTTACTGCATTAGCTTTACTGCACCTTGATTCAATCTCACTTACTATATTACTATCCTGGGAGAACACACAACCTAAATACTTGAAATTATCTACCTGTTCCATTTTTGTATCACCAATCTGACATTCAGTTCTGTTGAATTTCTTACCTACTGACATCAATTTAGTCATTTAAAATTTCATGATTGTTCCGTATTGAATAGAGCAATATACAATATTAAATAGAAGGAAGGATCCACCTTTCAATACTCTGTTGTTAAGTTGTAATAATAATAATGTTATTTGTTTTACGTCCCACTAACTACTTTTTAAGGTCTTCGGAGACGCCGAGGTGCCGGAATTTAGTCCCGCAGGAGTTCTTTTACGTGCCAGTAAATCTACCGACACGGGGCTGTCGTATTTGAGCACCTTCAAATACCACCGGACTGAGCCAGGATCGAACCTGCCAAGTTGGGGTTAGAAGGCCAGCGCCTTAACCGTCTGAGCCACTCAGCCCGGCTGTTGTTGTGTTGTTAAGTTGAACCAAATAGAAGTTACATGAAAGTAGTGAGAATGATTGCTAGTACAAACAGGTGGGTACAATGGCAGGAGGGTACTCGGAATTAAGAGATAAAGGCTAGTTAGGAATGAACTCGATGGATGAAGCTGTACGCATAAAACCGGCTTCGGTGGTGGGGTCATGTAAGGCGAATGGAGGAAGACAGGTTACCTAGGAGAATAATGGACTCTGTTATGGAGGGTAAGAGAAGTAGAGGGAGACCAAGACGACAATGGTTAGACTCAGTTTCTAATTATTTAAAGATAAGAAGTATAGAACTAAATGAGGCCACAGCACTGGTTGCAAATAGAGGATTGTGGCGATGTTTAGTTACAACTGGAATTGCTTCGGCATGAAATAGTGTTAATTTTTTGCCTGTGATCATTGTGTTAGTTGTTTTTAGATTTTTATGACTTAATTTTTGCACTGCTTTGCTAATTGGCTGATATATATATTTCGTATGGCATGAGGATACATTGTTACAATTTGGTTATTTAAAAATATGTACAATTACACAAAAAACAGTTTCAGCTATACACACAGAACAAGTACGTAATAAACAAACAATATTTATACATTTGAGCTCATCAATGTCTGCATTGCTGCTAAAGCTGAATGTCCAGTTTTGTTAGCCAACTCACAGCTTCATCACTGGCCTCGTGGATATCCTTTATTGTTCCATTGAATCTTCGGAGTGGGCACTTTGTGACGATATGTTGAACGGTCTGAGACACGTCAGAGCAGTCGCAATAAGGATCGCTGGTAATCTTCCACTTGTGTTTCCAGAAGTTGCATCTGCCATGTTGAGTTCTGATCCAATTAAGTGATGACCAGATTTTTCTGGGTAAGTTGAAACCAGGAGGTTGCATAACTGGATCCAAAATTAGACCTAATCTGTCAGGGTTTGAAGCTGCCCACCCATCGCGCCAGGCAGTGTTAGTATGAAATTCATCTTAGGCTAGCCTCTTTCCTAGTAACCAAGAAGGGTTCCTAGATTTCAGCCTGAGATCTTCACGAAGGCAGTCTTGATGTATTGGTAGAAGAGGATTGTCACAGCATTTAACCCATTCTTTCTTCAGTGCCATTTGTCTTTGGAGATGAGGAGGTGGAATATTTGAAAGAACTGGTAACCAATCCAAAGGTGTGGATTGGATGGTTCCTGATATAGTCCTCATTGTATCGTTTAACTGAGTATCTATCTTCTTTGTATGGGCACTGTTGAGCCATACTGGGCAGCAGTATTCAGCTACTGGGTATACTAACGCAAGTGCTGTAGTTCGGAGGGTGGATGCAGATGGGCCCCAGCTTGTTCCTGTGAGTTTGTGCAGGATGTTATTGCGGGTTTTGATCTTGGCAGATGTTTTGCGTACATGTTCGCTGTAAGTCAAAGATTGATCCAAGGTAACGCCTACATATTTTGGATGAGGATTGAACTTCACTATCATCATCATCATCTAAAGGCTTCGCCTTGTCGCTGCAACCATTGATCTCTTCTCTCTGCGATCCTTTTCATCTCTCCATAACCTTGGCATCCCATCATCTCAACTACCTCTTCAATGATCTTCTTCCGTGGTTTCCCTCTGCCTTTCTTTCCCATCACCTTGCCTTCGAACAAGTTCTTTATGAAGTTATTATGCCGGAGAATGTGACCGAAAACTGATGCTTTTCTCCTTTTTATCGCTGTTATTAAATGCCTCTGGGTGTTTATTTCTCTAAGCACTGCTTCATTAGTTTTCTTCTCAATCCAGCTAGTGAACTTCACTATATGACCTCTGAATTGAACCTGAGGGACATAATTGGCTTGCCTGTTGCTCAAATGAAAGCAGCTGACCTCTGTTTCTGTTATGTTTGGTTTCAGTCGCCAAGTTTTAAAATAATTATCAATTCTGCAGAGATCTTTAGTGAGTGTGGTTTCTGCTCCAGCAAAATCACCAGACTGGGCTGCCAAACAGATGTCGTCAGCGTATATAAACTTCCTAGCATTAGTTGAAGGTAGATCTGCTGTATATACATTGAATAGCAATGGGGCCAGTACCGATCCCTGTGGTAATCCGTCACTCAGTTTGTAAGTTTTACTTATCTTGCCGTGTAGGTGTACTTCAATCATTATATTAGCCAACATATTTTTCAGCAGGGTGGCAAGCGTCTTACAAGGGATTAACTTCAGGAATTTGAGGATCATTCCTTTTTGCCAGACTGTGTCATAAGCTGATGACAGATCTATGAACACTGCTACGGTCTTCTTTCGATCTTGAAATCCCCTCTCAATATGGGTGGTTAGGGCTAACACCTGGTCGGTACAGCTGCGGCTTGGTCTGAAGCCAGCTTGTTCAAGTGGTATGTGCTCTAGGATTTTGGCTGAGATTCTACTGTATATTACTCTTTCCAGTAGTTTGTAGCAGACACTTAAAAGACCTTTGGGTCTGTAATCTTCTGCACTGTCTCCACTTTTCCCTGGTTTAAGGATTGCTACTATTTTTGTTCTTTTGAGTATTGATGGTAGTTGTCCAACATGTAAGATATTGCTGTAAAATTTGGCAAGCCATTCGGTTGTTCGGGGGCCACAATGTATAAGGAATTCTGGGTATATTCCATCCAATCCGGCTGCTTTTCCTGACTTTATTTCTTTTAGCGCAGTTGAGATCTCAGCAGCTGTGAAATCAGAGGAAAACTGAGAGACTGCTTTGGCATGGGTTATCCTCGATTTTAGCTCTTGTTGAATTCTTTTTGACTCTTTCTTATTTGTGGCTGATGATGACACTTCAAATATGTTGAAACCAGTCCCAAATGAACAGGTTGTAACTTCTATTTGGTTCAACTTAACAACGGAGTATTGAAAGGTGGATCCTTCCTTCTATTTAATATTGTATGTCAATTTAGTCTTCAAAATGCTAATTTTCATACCATACTCATTGCACCTATTTTCAAGTTTCAAGATATTAGACTGCAGGCTTTCGGCACAATCTGTCGTTAAGACAAAGTCATCAGCATAAGCCAGACTGCTTACTACATTTCCACCTAACTGAATCCCTCCCTGCCACTTTATACCTCTGAGCAGATGATCCATGTAAACTACAAACAGCAAAGGTGAAAGATTACAGCCTTGTCTAACCCCTGAAAGTACCCTGAACCAAGAACTCATTCTACCATCAATTCTCACTGAAGACCAATTGTCAACATAAATGCCTTTGATTGATTTTAATAATCTACCTTTAATTCCATAGTCCCCCAGTATGGCAAACATCTTTTCCCTCGGTACCCCGTCATATGCTTTCTCTATATCTACGAAACATAAACACAGCTGTCTATTCCTCTCGTGGCACTTTTCATTTACCTGGCGCATACTGAAAATCTGATCCTGACAGCCCCTCTGTGGTCTGAAACCACACTGGTTTTCATCCAACTTCCTCTCAACGACTGATTGCACCCTCCCTTCCAAGATGCCAGTGTATAATTCGCCTGGTATACTAATCAATGAGATACCTCAACAGTTGTTGCAATCCTTCCTGTTCCCTTGCTTATAGATAGGTGCAATTACTGCTTTTGTCCAATATGAAGGTACCTTACCAACACTCCATGCTAATCTTACTACTCTATGCAGCCATTTCATCCCTGCCTTCCCACTATACTTCACCATTTCAGGTCTAATTTCATCTATTCCTGCTGCTTTATGACAATGGAGTTTATTTACCATCCTTTCCACTTCCTCAAGCATAATTTCACCAACATCATTTTCCTCCTCCCCATGAGCTTGGCCGTTCGCAACACCACCAAGAAGGTTTCCTTTTACGTTGAGAAGATGTTCAAAATATTCCCTCCACCTCTCCAGTGATTCCCTGGGATCTATTATGAGTTCACCTGAATTACCCAAAACACTGTTCATTTCCTTTTTCCCTCCCTTCCTAAGATTCTCTATTACTGTCCAGGAAGGTTTGCCTGCTGCTTGACCTAGCCTTTCCAGGTTATTACCAAAATCTTCCCAAGACTTCTTTTTGGATTCAACAACTATTTGTTTCGCTCTATTTCTTTCCTCTACGTACAATTCCCTGTCTGCATTGGCCCTTGTTTGAAGCCCCACTGTTGGCAGCCCTGAAGATGGTTTTTCATGGTTTCCCATTTTCACACCAGGCAAATGCCGGGGCTGTACCTTAATTAAGGCCACGGCCGCTTCCTTCCACTTCCTAGGCCTTTCACATCCCATTGTCGCCATAAGACCTATCTGTGTCGGTGCGACGTAAAGCAAATAGAAATAATAATAGAAGCCATTTCTGATAAGCCTTCTCTTTATGTTTACAAGCTGCTCTCAATTCATCATTCCACCAAGATATTCACTTTTTCCCATCTTTACACACAGTTGTTCCTAGGCATTCCCTTGCTGTTTCCACTACAGCATCCCTGTATGCCACCCATTCTCTTTCCATATCCTGAACCTGCTTACTGTCTACTGTTCGAAACTTCTCACTAATCACATCCATGTACTTCTGTCTAATTTCCTCGTCCTGAGGATTTTCTACCCTTATTCGATTGCAGACAGATTTCACTTTCTCTATCCTGGGCCTAGAGATACTTAGTTCACTACAGACCTAATAGTGGTCTGTATCATCGAAAAATCCACTAAAAACTCATACATTCCTAACAGACTTCCTAAATTCAAAGTCGGTTCAGATATACCCTATTATGGACCTGGTACCCCTAGCCTCCCAAGTGTAGCGGTGAATAGCCTTATGCTTGAAGAATGTATTCATAACTGCTGAACCCGTACTAGCACAGAAGTCCAGCAAACGCTTACCATTTCCATTGGCTTCCATATCTTCCCACATTTACCAATCACCCTTTAGTATTCTTCAGTTCTATTTCCAACTCTCGCATTGAAATCGCCCATTAGCACTATCCTATCCTTGCTGTTGACCCTGACTACGATGTCACTCAATGCTTCATAAAACTTGTGAATTTCATCTTCATCTGCGCCCTCACATGGTGAATACACTGAGATGATTCTCGTCCTAATTCCTCCAACTGTCAAATCTACCCACATCATTCGCTATGTTGCGTGCAATGGTATTCCGGATAATCAGCGCTACCCCATACTCGGCCCTTCCCTTTCTAACACCCGTCATGTACACTTTATAATCTCCTTTCTCTTCTGTGTTACTCCCCTTACCCAAATATTATTACTTCGTAGCACATCCAGATGCATCCTCTTTGCTGACTCAGCCAGTTCTACTTTCTTTCTTCCATAAGCCCCATTAATATTGATAGCTCCCCATTGAAGGCCATTTCGTTCGCCAAGTTATTTCCAAGGAGTCTCCCACCTGTCAAATGGGAGTAGGGACTCCATTACTCTCATAGGTACGAGGCTTGCTTAAAATGTTCTGAGCTTGGTACATTCATGAAGCAGGATGCTACCCTACTTGCACATAGGCCAAGTGAGGATCTCTCCTCTAACGGGTTAGGGACCACGGTTGATTGTATAGTCATAGCCGTCTGAGCACAAAGAGGGCCATGACTTAGAATATGTCCGAGATGCCCACTCCCATTCCATAGCAACTGGTATCCTGACTCTCAGGACCACTTACTAGGCCACTCAGCCATTGCTCATGGTTCACGAACTAGGACGTGTCTACAGTAACCCACACCATGGAACATTGATTAAAACATTAGGTTGCTGGACAAACAATTTCATATAACCCGCACTTTGTTAAAATAACACCTAGACGAAGGTGTGTGCCACTTACTATTACCAATGGTAAAGCATTCTTAAATTCAAACCTGCGTTATTGGAGAGGTGAACAGTCGAGATTTTCTTCTGAAGATGCAGAGCAAAGTTCTCTGCGAAACGTAAAGAATTTCACCTTGTTTTCTTGACATGGCATAAGCTCAAAAAGAAAACCTGTTTTTATCACTTGTCACAATGGATTCTGAGAACCAGACAGTGAGGGCATTTTGAGAATATGTTTCCACAAACCAAATTGTCATTGGACCTGAACAGCAGTCAGTTCATAAGGATCTACCAGTCATTGTTTATATGCTATCTCCAGTTGATGGAGATGTACAGCAACTGTCCCTTTTTGGAAACATCAACAATTAACAGGTGCTGGCATGTGGCTGCTCTTCAAGCAAGATGCACAGACCCTCACTTACTATAAATGAAGGTCATTCTTAGTAAAATTCTTCTTCAAGGCTACTATGTCCATCACAAAACTACTTGAACCAATATGTTGTTAACTTACTGCATTAGCTTTTCACCTTCTATCTCATATATATCTTTGGCTGCTGACTAATGTTCTCTCTGCAAGAATTTAACACACACACAAATTGTAATTTTGTCATAGATTTCTGATTATATTTTAGAGAATATGCACACAATGTATTATATATGTATTGGACATATCATTATTCATCTTGAAGTATTCTTCAGAAGATAGGACAAACACAAACCAATTATCTGAAGCCCATGAACTCTATCAACAGAATAGAAGTGCTTAAATCTGTCAACTACGTTACCAGCATGTAAAAAAAAAAAAAAACTGTAAACACCATACTACACAATAAATGGCCTTAGAAATGTTTAAAAAAATTAGACCACTATGCAAGAAGGATTACTACTATACCAAATTGGTTTGCTGCACGGTTAAGGTCATGTAGTTGTGAGCTTGCATTCAGAAGATGGTGGGTTTGAATCCCACCATCGGCAGGCTTGAAGATGGTTTTCCGTGGTTTCCCATTTTCATATCAGACAAAAGCTGGGGCTGTACCTTAATTACGGTCATAGGCAATACCTTCCCAATCCTAGCCCTTTTACATCCTTATGTCACCAAAAACCTTTGATGTGTTAACGCGATGTTAATGATGATTATGATCAGGTGTCATCAAGTCAACATCGACTCCTAGCAACTCCATGGATGGACTGCCTCCAGATGTTTCGGTCTTCAACCAAATACTTCAGATCGTTCAGTGACTTGTTCATGTTGGATTTGATGGAGTCTATCCATCGCCGTTATCTAGCAGACCCCTCTATCTTCCCAAGCATAGGAGTCTTTTCTGGTGAATCAGGGTGTCTCATAATATGTCCAAAATATGACAGCTGCAATCTGGTAATGAATGCCTCAAGAAACACATCTGGTTTGATCTTCTGAATGACCCATGCATTTGTCTTCTTGGCTTTCCAAGGGATAAACATTATACTTCTCCAACACCAGAGCTCGAATGTATCAAAATGCTTCCTATCTCACTTCCTTATGGTCCAGCTTACACAACCATATGTAGCTATGGGAAAGACTAATGCCTTAACCATTCTGACTTCAGTATGCAAAGATACATCTGAACACTTGGAAGATCTTTGAATGCTGCTCTTCCAAAGACAAGTCTTTGGCAAATTTATGGTTGTTTGTGCTACTTCTACTGATCATTGATCCCAACAAACAAACTATTCACCTCTTTGATTAATTCATTATTTACTATAATGTTTGATGGTAAACTTGTGATTATCTTTTAGAATTTGTTTTACATCACACCGACACAGATAGGTCTTATGACGACAATGGGATAGGAAAGGCCTAGGAGTGGGAAGGAAGTGGCCGTGGAAGTGGCCCCAGCATTTGCATCGTGTGAAAATGGGAAACCACAGAAAACCATCTTCAGGGCTGCCACTATCTTCTGGGTGCAAGCTCACAGCTGCGCGCCCCTAACCGCACGGCCAACTTGCCCAGTGTCGTAATTTTGGTCTTGTTGATATTCAGGTACAGGCCCATGTTCTCACTCTGCTCTCTAACTTTCATTATGATGTTCTCTAGTGCTTTCTTACTTTCAACAACCAAAGTGGTGTCATCTACATACCTCAAGTTGTTTATATTCAACCCACCAATCTTAAAACCATGAGGTGACTCATCCAATCCAGATTTCCTCATGCTGTACTCAGTGTACTGATTGAACAAGTAAGGCGGAAGTATACAGCCTTGTCTAACGTCTTTGCTAATGGGGAACCATTCTGTTTCACCATGCTCAGTTTTAATGTTGGCTTCTTGTCCCAAGTAGCGGACAGTGAGAGGTTCAGGTATGCCCATCTGTCAGAATACATTCCACATTTTCTCATGACTTACACCAGGGCCTCTCAGGGTGCATGTGCCAGTGCGCTGCACAGCGCAAGGTGCACGAGACGACTTCACTGGGTTGACCAGAATGCAAATCCTCACTCCACTTTCCCTACATCTGTCTCACCCGTTCGGCCTGTCCCCGCCTTCTTCGCCCTCCCCGCTGATTCTCCCCTCACTGCGAAATGTTTATGTGCGGTGAGTGGAGACACACTGTTATATGGGACAACCTTACCGGTGTTAAAAAATGTTTCTTTCGATTTGGCTTGGGCAGACAGTTTATCTTCTCTAGCTCTTCTTTTCCTTTTTCTTTGCAATTATACCAGTAATGTCTGGAACAAGGGATCGGCTGACAGCAATTCTGAAAGTGTTCTTTAAATTAAATCAGAAATACTTGCTCGCAATCTAGTTGTTTTTTACAAGTCAAAACATGAAAAAGACTTTCACATATGCATGTGGTACAAAACATAGAAATAATCTTAGCTGCTTCTCGATGCAACTTACGAAAATCTTCCTTCGACAAATTCTCGTAGAATTCAAGCGAAGCCTTAGCATTGAAGAATAGATCTTTTTGATGATCACATAATTATTGTCCCACGGATTAAGCATTTGGCTTTATCATCACGACTGAGAAAAAAGTACAAAAGTTCCCAGTTCAATTGAAATGGACTTTCGGAAGTCTTTGCTTTCTTCGAAACAGGTTGCTCCATTGTTATGTTGTCTTACGCTTATCTATTTCACTGATAAGAAAGCCGCCTGTCACCGAAAGCTTCGTCGCTCTCAGCACACTACACCATGCGAGTCAAGCCGAGTTGAGTCGAGTCGGACCGATGCACAGTACACAGAGCCTTTGCGCCTCAGTTTGCACGCCTGAGATTTGGGGCATTTGAAAGGCCCTGACTTACACTATCAAAGGCCTTCCTGTAAACTATAAAGCACATGTACAGTTCCTTATGGTATTCCTTTGCTGTTTCTATCATCCAACGTACGTCACTAATGATGTCCCTGGTTCTTCCAACTCTTCTAAAACCAGCTTGAGTAGCGGATATTTAGTATTAATGAACTTAACCATTTTCAGTTCCTGACTGGTTTTTTTTCTATTATCGCTGAAGAAGAGAAATGATAATTTTCTTGAAATATGTACGATGATGAAATGAATTAAATTAATAATCACCATCTATTAATTGTGAAAATCACCTGTGTTGACTGGCGGACTCGTTTTCTCACAGGGTGTTAAATCACAGCGGACATTTCATGCTCCATGTATGGGGTTCCTCTAACTCTTCTAAAACAAGTTTTAATCTTCGTTATATGATTTTCAGTATCACCTTGCTGGCATGTGGTATCAGAGCAATTGCAATAGTTGGAGCAGTCCAATAGATCTCCTTTTATTTTTCGTGGGTATGGGAATGAAAATGTTTCGTTTCCAATCTGTGGACCAAGTTCAGGTTTACCCAATCTCTTGACATATAACTGTTAAAACTTTAACAGATGTTTCTTCTGTTGCTTGCCATTTTTCAGCTACAATTCCATCTGTTCCCGAGGCTTTTTGTTGGGTGAATGACTTTAGAGTTATTCTGACTTCATCTTCTCTCTTTAAATGAGTTGTCACTTTTTATTTCTTGATTATACAAGTCCTCTCCCTGTCTGGTAATGGAGTAAGTCCGTATAGCCAGCGACTCAACACCGAGTGTCGGGCGGTGATAAATAACTCGACTCCCTAAAGGGGCCAACGGCTTTGGGCGGATGAGCCCCTTTAGGTAGGTTGATGGTCCCCTTAATGTAGGAAATGACAATAGAACCCATCACAAGTGTTTGGCCCAATGGCAAAACTAGCAGAGGAGGAATCTGTTACTCTCATGGTTCCCAACAGTCATGGAGGCAGAAGAAGTCATGCCAGATGAACTGGCCGCAAAGGCGCACCTCAGTAGTACTTTGACTCTGCAGCAGTTTGTTGCAGTCTCGGCGTTTGATCCCGCATGTCCCATTCCATATGTGCCACAGGACATGGCTCCGAAATCACAGTGTGGGGGTCACTTCCTGGCAAGCTGAGATCCACCCTAAACAAACCCACGCCAGTGGCATTTGTCACTTACTACTGTACTTTCAAATTCCACAGGCAATGGGATATTGATAGTGAGGGCAGGTTACAGGTGAAACTGGAAGCCCCTAGTTCGGACTTGCACGTTGGCAACGGATGTGTGATGGTCGTTCCTCCATGAGGCACTACAAGGACCAGCTTAAGCACACCATGAAGATGACAGGTCTTAATCCACAAACGTGGAACATGCTTGCTCAAGACAATACAATTTGGCACCGGACCATCTCTGCTGCTTGAAAGGAAACAACGCAGATGTGAAGAGGCCAGGACAGAAGCACAAAAAACTCCGTGCAGCACAACCACGCCCTCATCCAACAATACTGTGCAATCTGTGTGGACGCTTATTCCATGCTAGAACTGGTCTGTTCAACTATCGAAAGTATATCCACAGACAGATGTGAATTTATTGGAAGAAGATAATTACTCGGAAACAAGTTAAAGCCGCCACCGACGCCGACGATACAAGTACTCTGTATACTCTTTCCATCTCTGTTTGATCCCTTCACCATCATTAATTGTTTTTCCATTAGCATCCTTGACCATTCCAATTCTTGGTTGAAACTTCTTTGTTAAGGTTGGAAGACCTTTCTAGTCAGTACATATGTGTTATAGTACTTCTCTTTATCTTTGGGAACATTTTGCTGGTAATCTCTATTCAGCAGGGTCATTCATTCCCTATCCTTCAGAATTTGGGCTTCTTTCCGTCTCTTTGCTATTTTTATACTTTTGGTTGTCATACAATGTGATGTTCTCTTTTATTCAGCCCACAGCAAGTGTTTGTTACATTCATCTTTAATGATATCTTTAACATCACACCAAAATTCCTCTGGTTCCCAATCAAGGAGATTTAGAATCTCGAAACTATTCTTAAATTCATAATGACGTTAAACCACTAGTATAAAAATTATTATTATTATTCCGCATCAAGACTGCAGGCATCGGAAATGAAGTTCTCGAGGTCTACTACCCAGAAGACCAGGATGAACAAGTTAAAATCCCACCATTCTGAAATTCACTCAACTCTGTTTCTGTTGCTTTCTGGGAAATACGTCAGGGCCTTCCAATTTATTTCTAGCAAGTTCTGCAGCACCAACAACAGACTGATTGTCCTCCCGTGAAATGAAATGTTTCGGTGTCCTACGAAACACAGTTTGGAAAATGCGGTCTGTTTCTGTTTCTGTTTCTTCCCAATAGGATTTTTGGCAGCCCTAGAGATGTTTTTCCATAGTTTCCCACATTCACACCAGATAAATGCTGGTGATGAACCTTAATTAAAGCCATGACTGCTACCTTCCCAATCCTAGCGCATTCAGACTGCAGTGGTTTGGACATGGAGAACGGAGCAAATGAGAACAGCCGTGGTGAAGATGGAAAGAGAGATAGAAGGAAAATGCCTAGTTGGAAGACCTAGAACCTGGTGTATAAATATAATGATCAAAACTGACATTGCAGCTAAGGAAAGGACACTGGATGATGTCATGAAGAGCAAGACATTCATGAATAGAGGAGAGTCGAAGAGGCTTATCAAACAGTCTAAACCGATGATGATGATATCTGTAGTTAATAATAATAATAATAATAATAATAATAATAATAATAATAATAATAATAATAATAATAATAATAATAATAATAATAAATAGCGATTTGTTGTGGCATCATACACAATCATTAACCTGGCTCATGGGAGATAGGGTCACCTTCCCTATCCTTCACTTGAGTAATTCTTGTCTGGCGCATCCACGCATCCATGTTGAGGGGGTGGGTATCCTCCACATCAGTACGCCATTGTGAAGGAGAGATAAGTTCAGGCAGGGACCCAGTCTCACGGGGTATAACATGTAACCCATGCCCAGGGTTACAAGTTAAGACCTTAACAGCGTCTTAGGCAGAGAAGGAGACCTTCGGAATGGCGAAGATGGTGGATGAGGCAACCCATCCTCTCTGGGAAAAATTAGAAGAGGAAACCACTGCCTTGTGGAGAACAGGGATCTTCAAAGGCTAAGGGAGTAAACCCTAAAAGAAAATCCTCAGATGTGTTAGGCTTAGCAGGTCAGCAGATGAGTAAATTTGTACTTGCTTTCAACTATGATACAAGCCTTGGATGGAAGTTTAAAAATAGAAATGGAATTGACAAGTCTCTGGCTACAGTTGCACAGTATGATGGTAATTCTGATGTTCATGCAAGTGTTAGATCAGAGAACAAAACCCGATTTGGAACAATCAATATTTTAACAATGAATGTGAAGGAAAATGAACTGACTGACCTAATGGATAGACAAAAACCTGACATCCTGTGATTAAGTGAAGTAAAATGGAAAGGGAAAGGTATGAAGAAACTAAGAAAGGGGTACACCTTGTACTAGATGGGTAACAGTAAAGAGAAAAGAAATGGAGTGGGATTTGTAGTGAATCAGAATGTTGAACCAATAGCTGAAGTTTAGTATGTAAATGAAAGAATTATAATAATGCACATACATGTAAACAAGGAACTACTGAAGATAGTACAAGTGTATGCTCCACAGACAGGATGTAGCATGGGAAAAAAAAGAAGAGTTCCTCAATGAACTGGAAACACACATAGTTGGAGATGGGATCATGATAATAGGAGATCTGCATGCTCATGTGGGAACTGATAGAATGGGATATAAGAATGTTCTGGGCCCACATGGGTATGGTGATAGAAATGAATATGGAGAGAAACTGTTGGACTTTTGTATCAGAAATAACCTGATAGTAAAAAACACATGGTTTATGAAGCGGATTAGCCATAAGATCAGCCGATATAGTTGGGATGGACAGTAGGGAACACTCATTGATTTTATAACAACAGACCGAGAATGGGGAAGATACGCCATGAATACAAAGATAATCCCCCATGAAAGTATGGAAGGTGATCACAGATTATTAATTGTGGAATTAAAAGAATTAAAAATCCCTAAAATTGTATTGACGAAGAAACCAAAGATAAGGATTTGGGAATTGGAGGAGGATAAAAGAATGGCATTCCAAGATTGTATAAAATGGAAGTTGCCTAACACAGAAATACAAAGTGGAGAAGAAGAGTGGTACAATTTAAGACAGACCGTTGTGGAAGCAGCAATTGAGGTATGTGGAAAAACAAAAGCAAAGGTTAAGGGAAAGGAGACAAGGTGGTGGACAGACAAAATGAAAAAAGAAATAAAAGAAAGAAACAAGGTGAAGAAAGAAATTAATAACGAAAAGCAAAAAACGTATCAGAGGGATGAGAATAAGATAGAAAGGTTACATGTGGAATACCAAAGATTGAAACTACAAGTAAAGAGGAGTATCAAGGAAGAAAAAAGAGAAATGTTGGGGAGAGTTTACCAACAAAATTGAGCAAGAAAGTTGAGAAAATCAGAAACTATTATACAGAGTAATAAAATCGAAAAGAATAAATCAAGAAAAAATCAAGGCATGGTACATGACGAAAAGGGTCTTCAGAAGGTGATGGCAAAGTATTTTGAAAAACTTTATAATGAGGATGACTGCTCGAAGGAAGAAGGAGATAAGAAAATGGAAATAATAGATGGAGAAAAAGAAGAGAACCCGATAACATGGTTGGAACTTGAAAAGGTAGTGAAAGCAATGACCAAAGGTAAAGCAAGTGGAAAAGACAAATTCAATGCTGGTATGATTAAGGCAGCAGGAAGCATTGGACTACAGTGGCTATACAGGGCCCTCAATGCCATTTGGAAGGATGAAAGGATACCTGAAGATTGGCAACAAGGAAACATTGTACCATTGTTCAAAAAAGGAAATAGGAAGAAATATGAAAATTAGAGAGGTATAACTCTATCATCGCATGGGCTAAAAATAATGGAGATAGTCATAGACAAAAGACTGAGGGATATAATAGAAACACAGTTAGAAGAAGAACAATATGACTTTAGACCGAATAATTCAACAATAGACCTGATATTTACAGTGCGAACGATAATGGAAAATCACCTGGAAAGGAACAAAGTATTTCTGGATTTGGAAAACCTTATGATACAGTTAAGAGAAAACATTTATGGGAATGCCTACAGAAAAGGAATGTACCAAAATCATTAACAAGATAAAAATGTTGTATCATGAGAGTAAAAGCAATGTACGAGTGGGGAGTGGTGACTGAAACATTTTATACAAAAAAAGGACTCAAGAATGGAAGTGCACTGTCACCATTATTGTTTATTATATTGATGGATGAAATCATAAAACGTGTAAAACAGAGTATCAGTAATGGTGAAGCGAATGCTTTGGTATTTGCAGATGATGTGATAATTTGGGGAAAGGGAGAAAAGGAAGTACAAAAGAGAATGGACGTTTGGGATGAAAATCTGAAGGAGTTTGGAATGGTAATTAGTAAAAAAGAAAATTGTAGTCATGCACTGTGGAAAAGAGAAAAAGAGAAACCAAGTGAACATAGATGGAGAACAGTTAGAGAATGTTGAACAGTTTACATATCTGGGTAGCATTATTAATGGAAGTAATGAAATCAACCCTGAAATTAATAACAGACTAAGTAAAGGTACAACATTTTATCATCAAGTCAGAGAGCTTTTATGGGATGACAGAGTACCCAAGAGAACAAAATTAACATTATATAAACAGTATTTCTTACCAATTGTAATATAGGACTAGAAACGCTGGTAACTAATAAGAGACAAGATAGTAAGATCCAAGCAGTAGAAATTAAATTTTTAAGAACATCGGTTAAAAAGACAAGAAAAGATAGAATTCAAAATATTAAAATCAGAGAAGAGCTGAATATAGAACCGTTAGTACAGAACATACAGAAAGCAAGACTGAGATGGTTCGGACATGTAAAATGAATGGGAAAGGAACGGGTAGCAAGAAGGTATTTGGAAAGAGAAGTTAAGGGAAAGAGACTAGTTGGAAGACCGAGAAGGTGGATGGATCAGATTTGGAAGGACATTAGAGAAGCTGGATTGGATGTGGCGGAAGTAATGGAGGAGGAAAAGTGGAAGGACAGAAAAGAGTGGAGGAGGCTTGTTAACCACACCCAGGCGACTGAAGTGGGACATTGATGATGATGAGTATACTTACCTGCCAACAAAACTAGAATAATCCTCATAAAATTAAAGATGATTTTCTTAACAATATCAATATACTTACATCAGAATAACCACCACAGTTACACCGATTAACACACACAGCTGCTGACTTAAATTTAAATATTTAATACACATGTCACAGTCATAACAATAAGACAAGTTCTAGTGACTGAAAGAAACTGATTATACTCTATACTTGCTCACAATATACAAAAAGCATCAAGTGTTCATGTACAAGTAACATAAAACTTACCAGGCTCCACTCTCCCAGCAGAATTCTGTACAACACCTTTCTCAGAGTGGAAAGGAATAGCAGGATCTGCCTGAACACTGTGGTAACCGATGCTTCTTAGAATAAGTCCACACTCCTGAAATTCACGCAACTCTGTTTCTACTGCTTTCTGGGATAATACATCAGGGCCTTCCAATTTATTTATTGCAAGTTCTGCAGCACCAACAACAGCCTGATTGTCCTCCCGTGGAATGAAACGTTTAGGTGTCCTAAGAAACACAGTTTGGAAAATGCGGTCTGTTTCTTTCTGTTTCTTCCCAATAGGATTTTCTATAGCAGCCTTGTAAAGCAGTTCAATGAGTCGCTTCTTAGGCCGTTCTAGGTCTGAAATTTAGAATGGACATAAATTTTTATTAAATCTTACAGTAAACAGACAAAATAATTTACAAACAGAAATAACTTCCACATTCTAACTCTCGGTTTTGTTTCTCTAGGGAAGTACTAGCTTTAAGGAGTGCTTCTCGAAGTTATAAGTAGTGTGCAACGTATTTCATAATACACCTAGCTATACCATGGTTTCAATTGTACCCACAAAAATGTCAGTCATTAATCCTTACCAAAACTATCATAATCTATGAACTCTCCAGGGCAATGGTGGCTGGTGGGAGAAGAATACTGTATGCAGATGTACTAATTTGAATCCTAATTCACAATTAGGCTGTCTCAGAAGGAAGATAAATAAAAGAACTTGCATTAAAAATTAAGTTCCAAAAAGGGAACCATAACTACGTATTTTAATTTCACCACCTGCGAATACTGAAGTATTCAAACTCTCAGGCTTTTTCAATTATGAAATTACCAGTAGTTTGCAGCAGTGTGACAGCTGGCTAGTCAGTTAGATTGCTACATGTTTCCAAGATGCTGGTGGCTAGTGCACAGTTGAGACATCACTGGAAGTCTCCTTGTATGTATGTTCAGTCTTCAGCCCTAAGGCTGGTTGATTCCTCAACAGCTCTGCCATCAACTGTCATAGATGGCCTAGACATCACTGAAGAGGCGTACTAGGGAAATGAGGAGCGAGGTATTTTCCCGTTGCTTTCCTCAAGTATCGTTGAATACTTTAATATTCACAATAAAATAAAATATATACCAATAACAGTGATAAATTTAGTTGGATATTCAAAAGCTATCTGGGGTTTAAAGCAGAACCAGAGCCCAGAGAGAAGAGTGATAAAAGGTACTGATCAACGACTTACTAGCAGGATGTCAAAGCTGGAAGATGAACAACATCTAGACATTAAAAATGAAATTGGTTGTTAATACGCAGTCCACAGAGGCTCAACTCGAAAAATCTGATAGATTTCCTGAGACTCCAGGACTTTACAATTTTGTTTTTTTTAATGATTATTTTAATGTCACAGAAATCAACAGCACAGAGCTGCTTTTCCTAAAAACTCTTTAATGCCACTGACCTAGGTGGGGATCAACTCCACTATCATGGGAAAAGAAAGACAATGACTAGACTAACCAACTGCATCACTGTGGTCAGCTGAAGGTCCCAGTAGACTGGATGCTAAATATGATTCTAATGTATTCATGTTTGTTGATTTTCTTCAGTAAAAACCAGTAGAATTCATCATAAAAGGAAAGGTGGACCAGTGTGGAATGAAGAGAAGAGAAGAAAAGAAAGGAAAAGTAAAGAAAAGGAAAGAAAATAAAGGAAATGTAAAGAAAAGGAAAGAAAAGAAAAGAAAAGAAAGGAGTAAAGCAATGGTAATGACCAGCAGAAAAAGGAAGGAAAAGTGGGGAATAAAAACTGGAGGCAAATATATAGAAGTAGAAGAGCACTTTAAGTACTTAGGATGCAAACTAATGGTAGACCAGATGTGGAAATCAGCAGAATACAAATGGGAGTGCCATTTATCACAGTGTAAGAAACCTGCTATATAGTAATAATATAGCAATGAAAGCTACAGAAATAATCTACACAATATATAACATCCCTATAACAATGTATGGGGCAGATTTGGCCAATGATAAAAAGGTATGAAAGTTGTATCCAGGCAGCTGAAATTAAATTTTTAGAGGAGCATTGTTCAGAAGACAGAATGAAGTAAGAATGAAAAATGAAGACATAAGGGAAACAAGGAAAGTGGAAAAGTTTAATGATAAAATAGAGAGGAACAGGTTGAGATGGTTTGGACACATGAAACGGATGAGCAAAGAAAGGATGACAAAATAGATTTTGAGAGGAACAGAGGTCAAGGATGACCGAGAACTAGACAGATAGATTTAGTGAAGAGCAGAGCAGTCTTATAAAACACAACATGGACTAGACCACAGTACTGATGGAGCAGTAGTGGAATGACAGAAAAGTGTAGAGAAACCATGTTAGCCACAACCTGGAATGAAGTGGTGGTAGTGGTGGTGACACAGTAGCATTTTTCCACTCCCAATGGAAATTCCTAAATTATCATTTATATCCACGTCCAAAAACATGTGTTGGTTGTGAATATTGCCGGACTGCTTGTTCACCCCGAACAATAAAAATTTGCTATATTACACAGAAGGATAAAACACACTGAATTCAAATTTCAAAAAAGACAAAAAGCAATTTCCATGCAGTACCATCTGACAAAATTGCACTATATGATTCAAATATTTAAAAAATAAAAGAAGAAATGGATATCATAACTTACTAGGTATGACGTTCTCAATTCCGGAGAAATCACTGGGATCAAATTGAGTGGAACAGCCTGGTAAATTAAGCATCTCACGCAACTCCTTTATGGTGAATGCTACTTGTAGAGGGCCTCGTCGACCAATAAGAAGCACCCGCTTTATACGGCTCCGAGCCAGGGCAGAAAGGGCATACTCCGTGATGTCCGTTTTCTAAATGTTAGTCATTGTTCAAAACTAGGAAATAATGGACTATGTATTTAATTACAGGGGAAGTGAAAATTATTTCAGGAATTATATACTGGGAACAAATTATGAGTCTGCATGAAGAAATAAAACTTATTATTCAAAAATTATTGATCAAGAACATTAAGACGACTATGCCAGCTCTATCTGAGTAACGTTAAATTGACCATATTCAACACTCCTTTTCTTGTGATCTATAAGCAGCAACATTATGAAAATTTTAAAGTAGTTTTAGAGAAATCTTTAGATTATACTAAATCTCTAAAAATATAAAATTTATATATATAATTTTGTTAGTGAGAGACTATTTGAAGAAAATATTAAGATGGGCATTTAAAAAAAAAATATTTTACAAATTCAATTTATGTACTGGTGTCTTATTAAAATGCTGTAAAAGTTTCAAAAGCCTGGGTCTAGTGGTTTCAGTGGTGAACTATGATGTGTTTTGAAAAATGTCAATTTTCAGAAAAGTAAGTTAAAACTGGAAGTTGTTATAATTGACAGTACACTAATGAAACATGCTGATATCCCTCATTATATGCAATCTGACTTAAGACATTTTCACTATAATGCAATTCAAAAAGTTAATTTAAAGAATTCACAACTGGTAGAAATCTTAGTCACTTGTGTACAGAAAGAAAGATGGTCCAATAGCCTGAACTTGAAAATCAACATGCTGTTCCGTTATCTGTTGATTATTCGGGCAAAGGTGAAAATAAAAACTGGGTAATCAGAATTTTCTTTAGAACTGGTAGGAAAACTTAAAGTTATATCACGACCTCAATGATTAAATGTGCCTGAAACTCATGAAATACTCAGCTCAAAGATGTATGTATGTATGTATGTATGTATGTATGTATGTATGTATGTATGTATGTAGAATAGTCAGCCCGAAGACTGGCTGGATCCGAAACAGCTCTGCTATATCAGCTGTCATAAGTGGCTTAGGCATCGCTGAAAAGGCATACAAGGGAAATAAGTGAGGTAGTTTCCTGTTGCTTTCCTCACTTTCTGTTGTATATCAGTCTGGCAAACCAACTGAAATGTGCGTACCAACCGACCCTATGAGCAATGTTTCACAACATTCATAGCAGGAACTGGCTGAATATCGAATGGCATTATTAGCATTACTACTACACTGGCTGTGCGGTTAGGGTCGCGCAGATGTTAGCTTTCATTTGGGAGATAGTGGGTATAAACCCCACCGTCGGCAACCCTGAAGATGGTTCTCCATGGTTTCCCATTTTTGCAAAAGGCAAATGCTGGAGCTGTACCTTAATTAAGGCCACGGCTGCTTCCTTCCCACTCCTTGCCCTTTCCTATCTTATCGTTGCCATAAGACCTATCTGTGATGGTGCAACGTAAAACAAATTGTAAAAACATTACTACTACCTCAGTCACTTTCATAGTGTCAAAGCCAAGAATGAGAGAACGTAACAAATTTGTTCTAGCCCATACCAGAAGAAACAGTACATTGTAAACACTAGGTCTCACCAGCATCAACTCATAGATCCCAGCTCATTTAAGAAAGCCGGGCTGAGTGGCTCAGATGGTTGGGCTTTCCGAGCCCAAGTTGACAGGTTTGATCCTGGTTTAGTCCGGCTGTATTTGAAGGTGCTCAAATATGTTAGCCCCGTGTTGGTAGATTTACCGGCACATTCAAGAACTCCCGCAGGACAAAATTCCCGTGCCTCATCTCCAAAAACCGTAAAAGTAGTTAGTGTAACGTAAAACCAATATCTATATATTAAAGAGGTTTACTAAAAACAGCTCTGTCCAGTCCATTCATTCATTCTGCTGGACCAATTTGCTTAATTTTTTTATTTTATTCTCTCTGGAATTACCTGCCAGTGAATCATCAAGCATTGATAGGTCTCAAAGTACAGTGAAATAAAATCATTAAATGATCACTAATAATTCCAGGTGAAGGCTTACCCTAGCTCACAATACTTTTTGTACTTGGCAGGTTGCACACAGTTTACATAAAGATATCAGTGAACCTAAAGGATTAAAAATGACTGTGATTATAGTTACACTTGCAATTTCAACCAAACTTGGAACACACAAGATTTAATACTATCTAGAGGGAATGACAGAGGGAGTAAGACACTTTGCACCCCTAGGGATGGAGTGGATCGAAAACGATCTATATTATTATTGAATCCATAGTTTTCAGGGCCGCTGAGATGAACAGTGGCATTCCGGATATATTTAAGTTCAAGTTCAGCCACCATCGTCATGGGAAGGGGTGTGAGAAGGGCTGAAAAAGAAAATTTCCAAAATAACCAAGATTATATATGTATTTTCCAGCACAGCTCTAGAGCAAACTTGGTAGGCCCTAAACAAATGGCTTACTGAACCAAACCCCATGGGGCAACAGCGCTGAAGGGCCAGGCCCTACCACGCAACTGCTGTTCAGCCCGAAGGCCTGCAGATTACAAAGTGTCATGAGGTCAGCACGACGAATCCTCTTGGCCATTATCTTCTAGACCGAGGTCGCTATCTCACCATCAGATAGCTCCTCAATTATAATCACATAGGCTAAGTGGAATTCGAATCAGCCCTCAGATCCAGATAAAAATCCCTAACCTGGCCAGAAATCAAACCTGGGGCTCCAGGTAAGAGGTAGGCACGTGACGGCAATACTGCGGGACTGGCCATATTACTTACTCATCATCATCATCATCAATGTCTCACTCCAGTCGCCCGGGTGGGGTTAACAAGCCTCCTCCACTCTTTTATGTCCTTCCACTTTTCCTGTTCCATTACTTCCGCCACATCCAATCCAGCTTCTCTAATGTCCTTCCAAATCTGATCCATCCACATTCTTCTCGGTCTTCCAACTGGTCTCTTTCCCTTAACTTCTCTTTCCAATTCCCTTCTTGCTACCTGTTCCTTTCCCATTCTTTTTACATATCCGAACCATCTCAGTCTTGCTTTCTGTATGTTCTGTACTAACGGTTCTATATTTAGCTCTTCTCTGATTTTAATATTTTGAATTCCATCTCTTCTTGTCTTTTTAACCGATGTTCTTAAAAATTTCATTTCTACTGCTTGGATCTTACTAGCTTGTCTCTTATTAGTTACCAGCGTTTCTAGTCCTATATTACAATTGGTATGAAATACTGTTTATAAAATGTTAATTTCATTCTCTTGGGTACTTCCGTCATCGCATAAACGCTCTCTGACTTGATGATAAAATGTTGTACCTTTACTTAGTCTTATTAATTTCAGGATTGATTTCATTACTTCCATTAATAATGCTACCCAGATATGTAAACTGTTCTGCATTCTCTAACCGTTCTCCGTCTATGTTCACTTGGCTTCTCTTTTTCTCTTTTCCACACAGCATGACTACAGTTTTCTTTTGACAAATTACCAAACTCCTTCAGATTTTCATTCCAAATGTCCAGTCTCCTTAGTACTTCCTTTTCTCCCTTTTCCCAATTCACCACATCATCTGCAAATACCAAAGCATCACTTCATCACTACTGATACTCTGTTTTACACGTTTTATGATTCCATCCATCAATATAATAAACAATACTGGCGACAGTGAACTTCCTTGCTTGAGACCTTTTTTTTTGTACAAAATGTTTCAGAGTCACCACTCCCCATTTGTACACTGCTTTTACTCTCATGATACAACATTTTTATCTTGTTAATTAATGATTTTGGTACATTCCTTTTCAGTAGGCATTCCCATACATGTTTTCTCTTAACTGTATCATAAGCTTTTTCCAGATCCAAAAATACGAAGATGAGTTCCTTGTTCCTTTCCAGATGTTTTTCCATTATCTTTCGCACTGTAAATATAAGTCTATTACTATATGGAGCAAAATACTGTGGGGGTAAGACACTCCTAGCACCTTACGATTGGGGGTTGGAAAGGAGTGACATGTAAAACTAATTGAAAATGACCAATACTGGTGTTGAATCTATATACTTTTTGGGGTCACTGAGATGAAGTGTGACATTCTGGATGCTGTGCAAGTCCATGTTAGGCTTCCATCGGCATGCGGATCAGAAGGGGTGAGAAAGGAAATGCCCAAAATGACCAAGATTAGTATTTTATTCACATTTTTTGGGATCACTAGGCTGAAAGGTGACAGCCCCAATGACAGTTGTGTACAACATATCTACATTGTGATGTGTAAATATATACAGTTATCACTTATTTTTATTATAAGAAAGGATCAACTACTTCCCAATAATCTGGGCTGCCAGAAGGAGAAAGTTCTATGCAAAACAAATTGATCTAAAACTAAAGCTTTAAATTAAACACATAATAACTCCATAACTCTAAAGCTACAAAATATTTAGTAAAAAAAAAAAAGAAAAGAAACGAACGAGTGGCTGCACTGTTTTTGTCACGTAGCTATCAACTTGCATACGGGAGGATACTGGATTTGAAACCCACTGTTGGAAGCTTTGAACGTGGTTTTCCCGTGGTTTCCTATTTTCACACTAGGCAAATGCTGGAGCTCTACCTTAATTAAGGGCACGTTTGCTTCCTTTCCACTCCTAGCCATTGCCTATCCAATTGTCACCATAAGACCTACCTGTGTTAGTATGACGTAAAGCAAATTGTGAAAAAAAAAGAAGTGCTCATAAAATATTAATCAACGCCACAATAAGGAAATCTACAAAAATTAACTTCAGCCATAATTAACTTAATTAACTGGTAATACAAATCCTAAACGTAAACGTTCAAAAAAGTATCTCGGCACCGCACAGAGCAATATTATATCACGACACATTATCTGACCTATTTATAACAAATGTTGCGCAACAGTACAGATCTTCCAATAACATTATTATTATTATTATTATTATTATTATTATTATTATTATTATTATTATTAATCACTTAAGAAACGGAAGTGGTCTCTATTTTTGCACACTTTACATAACCGCCTTTTCTTGCGGTATTTATCTAACCATCCCCCATGGCGCAACAGTTCCGAAGGGCCATGGCCTACCAAGCGACCGCTGCTCAGCCCGAAGGCCTGCAGATTACGAGGTGTTGTGTGGTCAGCATGACGGATCCTCTCTGCCATTATTCTTGGCTTTCTAGACCTGGGCTGCCATCTTACCGTCAGATAGCTCTTCAATTGTAATCATGTAGGCTGAGTGGACCTCGAACCAGCCCTCGGATGCAGGTAAAAATCCCTGGCCTGGCTGGGAATCGAACCCACGGCCTCCAGGTAGGAGGCAAGCCTGCTACCCCTACACCGCGGGGCCGGCCTTTATCTAACCATACCTTCATTAAAATGTGTTTTGTTTTATGTAAGTTTAAATAATTCAGTCATTAAAAAAAATTTCATCAGGTGAAAAGTTTAAATATCTTTCATCTTTCTGAAGATCTGAGGAACTGTATCTCACCTGTGCTAAATTCAACTCACTTTGCACAATTTTGTGACATACCTTCAAAACACAAAAGCAAACCGCCAACTGGTAGTCATTTGCCTTTGAAAGAGTAGCCAAATTAAACACTAGAATTCTCTGAATTAATTCTCATAATAAATTAGATATCATTTTAATCAGAAAAATTCAAATAATATAATGAAATACTTTTCAGAAAACAGTAATATTTATGATTGCCTGGAATGGTTTCCTTAAGTTAAATATCAGCCTTGATGGAACATCTACAGTGTAACTTACTCTTGGTTATTCAGGCTAATGAAGGAGGGAACATGTACAAAAATAATAAAAAAAACAGATAATCCAATTTCATGACAAATTTATTGGCATTAGAAAAGAGTACATACTGTATTTTAAAACACAGCATGAAAGAGTTTATTTTGAAAAATATCATGTAAATTCATTTGTTTGCCAGAGGAGTTTAAATTTTTTCCTCATGAGACTATGTATTTTCCTTGCTGCCAAAATGTGACTGTAATCAAAGCTTTTTGACTCATATATTCGAAAGCAAAATGTTACAACCCTCTAATGCAGCGCTACTGCTCACAGCGCAGACATTATTGTCATCTTCTCCCTCCTCCTTATCACCGTCCTCTTCTTTGCTGACCAGGCTGTTTGTAGCTGCCCTCCACACAATGTCTTCATCAGTCATGTGTTGGAAGTTGGGTTCACAAAAGTCTATGTTCAACCACTTCTCGATATTGTCCTCATCTAAGTCTTTGAATCCTTTCATACTGGAGGTTATGTTGGTTATATCCAAATAACTCAAATCATCTTCTGTGAAGCCTGAGAAGTCATTCTTTTCTACATCTGGCGGTATTTTGCATCATGACCTCACTAACATCTGTGATTTGACGTACTGCCAAACATTACATATGTCATAAATGGCATCCAACATGGTTAGTTCCTTCCAGAATGCCACCATGTTTAAATCTTCTTCCATTCATTTTCTCATGAGACCTGTCTGATAATGTCTTTTAAGGGACAATTTTACACCTTGGTCCATGGGTTGGATTACCAAAGTCACATACGGGGGCAAAAATTTGGTAAAAACGAGGCCATAATTGTACACCAAGTGGCTCTCACCTGAATGTGAAGGGGTATTATCAAGGACTAAAACAGCCTTTTCTTCAATCCCCTTCTCTTGGAGAGGATGTTGAACTTCAGAAACAAATTTCTTGTGAAACCAGTCCATGAAAATATCTCAGTCTATCCATGCTCCTTTTTTTATTACAATAGTGCACTGGAAATCTTAAGCATCCGTACTTTTAAGAGAACGTGGTTTCTTGACCTTTTCGGTTACACGGGAAATCTTTAGCTTCTGTATCCTTAAAAGAAAGCAGTTTTTTGGCCTTTCCGGCTACACACAATTTAAGTTTGTGATTTCTTCTTGCATTGCCACAGCCTAAAATGGTCATGTGCTTGTGCCAACCCACGGCCAGCAAATTGGCATTTGTTGTATTGTCGGGATCCTGAGCTGACTGGCCTATCGGTTCCGTCACATTCACCTTTATCTCATGATGCAGCCATTATCTGTGGATCTTTGTTAAGCTTGGGCTTTGGATAGATTCCGCTCGTCAGGGTGATGTGTTAATTTCCCCTGGATGAATTTTGGACTAGTTTATGGAGATAGTTACATGCATCACTCCCAGTTACGTTTTGTTATGTGGAATCGCTCTGAATACTGCTGCTGCCTGATATGTTTTGAGCGGGCATATTGTACGGATACGCAATTGTAAACAATGTGCTGTGTTGGCAGTCTGTGGCCTGCCTTCGTGATTACCGGTGAAGGTAATATTACAGCTTTCTTTGAATTTTCAATGGCTGTTTACTTTGGTTTAGGGGCTGCCTGGCCAAGGCGGTAAAGGCATGTTCGGTTCGCCCGGAAGGACGTGGGTTCGAATACCCGTCAGGAAGTCGTAAAATTTAAGAAACGAGATTTCCACTTCCGGAGGTGCACATGGCCCTGAGGTTCACTCAGCCTACACCAAAAATGAGTACCAGGTTAACTCCTGGGGGCAAAGGCGGCCGGGCGTAGAGCTAACCACTCTACCCCATCAAGTGCCGAGGTTACGGATAGTGGAAGCCTTTACCTTCCACCCCTCCAAGGGCCTTCATGGCCTGTACGGAGATGACTTTGCTTTTTGCTTTGCTTTTTTGTTTACTTTGGTTTAATTTTGGTATGTGTTTAGTGGCCCAATTATTTCTCTTTTGGGCCATGATCCATTTATCTGCAATGTGAACTTAAGGATAGTTTTTTACTTCAATATTGCAGGATAACTTCCGTAGCGTCTAGCCACATTATATTTTTCATCACTACAGTAGAGTCTCAATTATCCGACGTAAACGGGACCTGGAGTACGTCGGATCACCGAAAATGTCGGATAATAGAGAATAACTTTGAAAATGAACTGAAACAAACAGGAAGGCTAAAATAATGACATGTTTTACGGTGCTCTACTTATTGAATTACCAATTCAATTGCACAGTACATGCAGTATTAAACGAAAACATTCCAGATGTCTTACGAAAAGAAACTTTTCTCCACAGATATTAAGCTACCTAATACCGTACCGTTTTTGCCACCGATCACGCCACCCAGCACTGGCAGGAAAATTAGGGTCCCCTTCATTAAACTACTTCTGGAAATACACAGCCTTTTCCTGCAGAATGGTGCCAGATATTGGCACTTCACTTACTTTTTCGTAGTGGCATTTTTCATTGTTTTTCTCTGCTCTGGTAGAGCACAACTTTTCAATTTCTTCCCTCTGTTTTTTCCAGTCTCCCACTGTAACACGTCCAACACCATAATCTGAAGCCACATTTTGAAGAATTTCCCCTTTGTCCAGTCTCTTTAATGCACTCAATTTGTGTTCCATAGAAACATTCACTTTCTTCCATTTACTCGCCATACTCACAGAGGATATGAAAACTATAACAGCCGCACCCAAGCAATACTTCAATGACTGAAGACTCGCTGCACCTGTCCTTGAGAAAAACCCAGTCCTACCGCCAGCGTTCAGGCCAGTGCTTGTCCCATGGTCGCACCCTCCACAGCGGGTGTGCCTGAATTTAGTCTCCACCAAAAGTTGAAATTAAGTCTAACAGTGTCGGATAACACGGAATGTCGGATAAGCGAAGGTCGGATGAGCGAGACTCTACTGTATATGCGTATTTCTTGCGTTTTTTAAAAGGAAAAATGTTTCATTTAAAAATGCCCATCTATACATAGCCTGACCTCCATTAACTCATGTGCCACCTCCAATACCTTTGTTCTAATAACTTTGCGATAACTGGATAACCACGGTTTTATTTCTCTTGTATGAACCCAGCAACAAGCCAATCACCATTAAATTTTCCTGTCTTTGATCCTCTGAATAATTCTCTTTATGTGCCGTCACTCTTAAACTTTTCATCTTTCCACCAATGTCATATGTTACACTCAGAAACACCTAACTTTTCACAGTATGTACACTGTCAGCAGGTTTTGCCTTATGTAAAACCCGCAATTTGGAATTTATATCATAACCTCTCTCTCCTTTGTTTAACTAACATGACAAACACACTCTCCTTTTCACACAACCCCCACGACTCCAATAGTGACCAAACTGAAAGCATTAACACAATGGCACCAAGAAAAATTTGGGTTTATTCATGACCTTGAGCTCAGATGTGATGTGTGTGGTGACTTCTGCCGCATAAACCAATACAGTCAGGGAATGATACAAATAGCTTTAAAAAAATTAGTCTTTAAATGTTAAGTGGCACATATAAGATGACTATGGTTTAAAAAATACATTTTAATGTAAAAAATATAATCATATTTGGCCCAATATGGTAATTCCCTGAATAATAACAGTCCTATTCTTGGTAGGTTTATTGTGAATTTACCTTCAATACATCGATAGGAGTCAACATGATGCGAGCTACATCTAAAGCCACATTGCCTTGTCCAAATATGGCAGCAGTCTCAACATCAAGATCGACGGAGAAGTCTCTGTTTTGGGGCAAACCATTATACCATCCAACGAATTCACGAGCAGGCACAACATTACCCAGATCTTCTCCAGGAATACCAAGTGTGCGGTCTTTGTTGGCTCCGTATGTCTGCAATGTAAAAAGTTTTCTTCAGTTCAAACAACACGTTGCATATGAATACAAAGTTGGAGTTTTGCAGAAGGAACCGAAGGATTCTTCAATTCTCCACTATAATTGGATCATTAATTGTAACATCATGTAAATTAAACTAGACATGGGCAAGTTTTAGTGATGATTGTCACTTTCATCAGTAGGGTGAAGAGAAATTTGTGGACAAGCACACCACCACAAGATTCTATATCGAATTAGAAGTCATACTGACACAAACAAAAATACTGAATGTTGTCTGGTTTCCAAGTTATAGAGGTCAGAACTTGTACATGTGGCAACAGAGTGAAGCTGAACACTATGGCAGATATCGGTTTGAAGTACAGACTTTACGTAACAGGGTGGTTGAACGTCTAACCGCGTTTGCTTCTGAATTTTGAGAACCCATGTTCAGTATCACCTGCAGATATTTTTATGCTGTGTTTTTTATCTGGAGTTGAAGGACATAATCATTACATTTAATATCAAAGAAAAACATAGTAATTTGAAGTTAAATTAGATTATAATATTTTCACACTGGAGAAACATTTTAATGCAGTGTTGTAATAACTGGATAGTGTTATGCTGTTATCCTCTGTCATCTGTGCAAAAATATAGTGTGATGCTATAATCGTTGCACCGAAATGTAAGGTGCAAGCTTCCAGCATTTTCTGTAATATTGTATTATCACTTTAAGCATATCCAGGTGAGTGATCACTGTTATTGTGAATGTGTGAAGATAATATTAATTTTATTCTAGAATGCTTCTATTGGTTACTTTTATTGTACAAGATATTGTGAAGACATTCACATCAAAATATTGATTTTCTGTTTATACTGAATGCAATAACATATTGGTACAGTTCATGTTTTTAACTGTTAAAGCACATGTTCCTCAGCACGCGCAGGCTGAGTGCCGCTAGGCTGGGTGTTTGACCAGTTCTTAGTACTGATTTAGTACCTTAATAATCTGCAATCAATGGCTGAGTTACAAGAAATCTACAGTAGTTTGTTGGTATCAATGGAATTCTTGAGATAAGAATGCTCTCTCTGGACCCACATCCAGTGACTAAAAAATGAAAGCTTACATGTAACAATTGGTAAAAAGAGAAGTCGCTGACATCGCCAACTATTGGCCTGTCAACAACAAACCAGTTCTGCTAGTTATGTATAAAATTTGAAAGTATATTCAAGTTAATCTATATTTCATTCTTCGTTTCTCTTGCATATCTTACACCTTCCTCTGCATCCTTGAAATTTTGTATACTGTAGTCAATCAAGAGAGCAAGAATTTTCATGATATTGTTTTCTATTTTCATCCATATTAGTCCTGTTAATTTAAGGCCAAACATGAAACTTAAACCAGATATAAAAGTAATCAAGATTATGAAAGAAATAATTAATCAGCTGGCTAATGATTAAAGTAGCCAGTCCACACAAATAACAAACTGAAACTTGTGAATTTTGAAACTCATAGCACCTTATTATTTCTGACAAAAATGTAACTCGAAAGAATACAGTAGTAAGTTCACTTACAAAACATACAGCATGGTAAGCTTGCTTCAATTCTTGAACAGTCACATCTTGACCTAGAGCCACATTGCCAACAAATCTAACCCTGGGATTATGAGCAGTCTTTGTGAATGTATTAATAACATTCTTCACTTCAGGATGGTCAGGAGCCACACCATATCTCACTAACCCAAAAGGAACAGGAAGACGTTCATATATGTCCACCTGCACATTAGGTAATGTCTAGAAAAAGATAACATATGATACCTTAGTAAAGAAAATATAAGTACAAATAACAAACAGCATGGAGTACATAAAATCATCATTCCTGAACAAACAATCCAGAGATCATGCATTGGCAAGAATAATTTATCTTCATACTAATTAAAATTACTACTGTTGAATTAACTATCAACAGGAAAAGCACAGATTCAAACATTTTCCTGGAGGGAACTCTGTTACAGTCCATTTCTAACTTCAAATACCTTGGAAGTATCATTTCAAAAGTTAACACAGTAAACCAAGAAATACTTAATAGGACTCAGAAAGCTTCTCAATTTTATTTTCAAGTGAGAAATCTACTCTGGGATGATAAAATACCACAGAAAGCAAAACTGACCATGTTTTATACCTATTTCATTCCATTTCTCACATATGGACTTGAAACATGTACTCTGCATAACAAGGCAAATAGTAAAATCCAGTCAACAGAAATGAAATTCATCAGAACAATGAACCAAAAGACCAGGAAGGACAAGATTAGAAATGAAGCAAACAGAAAGAAGGCTGGCTTCAAAATACCTGTTACCGAGCTTTTAGGAAGACGCAGGCTACAATGGTTTGGACATACTATGAGGATGGACAGAACGAGAACAGCAAGGAATTACTTTGACAGAGAAGTGAAAGGGAAGAAGTCAGTTGGGAGGCCAAGGAATCAATGGACAGACACAGTGAAATCGGAGGTCAACAAGGGGAATGCCAAGTGGGAGGACATAGAGGAACAGAAACTATAGCCTACTTTGACAGGAAGAAGTGGTGAGTGTTTGTACACCACACCCGGGAAACTGGAGCTGGAAAATGATGATGAGGGTAAATTTGATGATTTAAGCCAGCAATTCGCAAACTGCAGTAAGCACAAAACCAGAAGTATATGGGACAGAGTAAAAATATTCTCGAACTACATACTTTAAATTCAAATAACCTTGTTATGGTTAGGCACAGTAATTCTGCTGGAGAACATCAGTTGGAGTTGATGGATGTTTGGTCTTTATGATTTGAATATACCATGGAGTTACCACAAAAGATTTGCAAAAACTGCTATGAAAACAAGACAGTAATATTTACACATAATTTTAAGATAAATAATTTTTAGTTTAATATGTATGAGACATTTTGGTTTTACTGAACAACTATTTCCCTGTGGAACTGATTTTAATCAATCTATTCAATGTTTTATCTAACTTAATACTGTTAGAAGAGACTGACTGGTGTTGGCACCAGACTTTAATTGCTGTTACCGACATAGCAACTAATTACAACCAATCACTTCTGAGTGTATTATGGGACTTGTGGAGAGTTCAGTTCCCCCTCCGCAGCCTTGCTTTTAAGTGCAGGTTGCAGCCTTTTGGACTGCAGACAGAGAAGATTTCAGTCATGGAGCTGCTAGTAGCTTTGAGAATTTCCCCTGAATTTAAGTGGAACACTGGGGAAATGTATGGTTACCCGAGCAGCAAGATTTATTTAAACATGTTATTGTGTTTATTCTATTTTAAAAGTGTACATTTTCAATTTTATAGGTGAGGTGAGTAATACCTGTTTGGCATGGTAAAGTGCTAAAACGGGTATCCTTCACATTATCTACAAGACTCATCATCCATGTACTGTGAATTGAAAGAAGCACTATTCAATGGTGTTATGAGTTATTATGTTTTCTTTTGCTGAATCATAAAATTTGATTTGTAATATGTTCATACATTGTGTCGACACAAATAGGTCTTATGGTGATGATGGGATAAGAAAGGGCTACGAGTGGGAAACAGGGCTAGGAGTGGTAGACCACCCCATAAAAAGAGGCTAAAATGGCAGAAAAAGAGACAAAGTTGCCAAATGATCAATATGGTCAAATGTTTGGTGTTCACATGTTTCCGCATTGAAAATTGTGATAAATACATATATATATATAGTAATCCCCAACCAACAAAAGGCCAGTGGCGACCAGAAAAAACTAAACATTCAAGTACAAGAATACACTCATAAAGTACCAAATGACAAAGATTAGTAGCCATTTCATTTGATGTTTTAGGCCAAGTTTCATTTGTTTCTGGTCCTGGACGGGATATGGCCTGTTCATTTATTAAATAAATAAACATGAAGATTGTATTACAGTCTTTTATTAAACGAAATACCTATGTTCACAAGTATAAGACTTTTTTCAATGTTATGTCAAGAAATAAATGTTGTTACATTACTGAGAGAAGACAGTAAAACAGGGAAATACAATTATTATTCCCATGTGATAGAGACAATGCAGCCTCAAAACTGCCAATTCCTTACATCGTTTTTGGCCTGCTACATTAGTTTTCTTTAAAGTTTTATCCCAATAACTATAATTTCTTCCTTCGAAAGCTGATCCCCGTCTCCATCGGCCACACCTTCCATTCGTCAATGAGCACACCCTCTTTTATGATGACTGAAACTATATCTCAATAGCTTTGTCGGTTTTTCACAGGAAAGGGGTTTAAACATCTCAGTGCTTTAATCAGATCATAATCATTCATTGCTTTTCAATCAAATATTTGCATCCAAAAACATAATGATCTTTAGCATTGTTCATGAAAACCAAACATATTTTTCCCTGACAATGTGAAAGTTCATTTTTAATTTTCTGTGAGACAACATATTTTTTTAATCAAGTAACACATTTAGATCAAAGTTACCAACAAAAACAGACTTGCAAACATGTTGAGCCAGTTTTCCTTAACAGATCCCTGTACATGAGGGTACAGGATATGAAGTAAAGGTTCATTTCATTGGAATATTTCGACGGAAGCGTGTAAAACGTTCTGCAGAAGATACAGTGAAGTACATTCATGCTTTGATTGTTGAAAACCCTAAAAGTTTGGTCATCTTTTTATACGAAGTAGATTCCGACACAGTCTGATTCTTTACTGATGGTAAGAATTTTAGAAAAAGTGATATCCTTCCCACAGTTCAAGAAATCTCTCAGCTGTGGGACAAAGTGTAAGCTGCCTAGACGGAGACTGTTTCAAGAATTTCTTTTGAGGTAGCTTAAAATCTTCTTGAATCCTTTCATATTCCTCCAGCTTGGCTGGTCACTCATCAAAATAGTGATAAACAGCAACAACAGCTAATTCAGATGCATCTTCAGCAAAAGTCTTTTAGATAAGCATCATGAACAATGTGAATGGGACAGGTCCCGATATCAACTAATCCGCGAGAGCTCATTAATTCTTCATTGAAAAATCTAGTGAACTTTCTTATTCACATCTGGCCCATATGAGCCAGTCATAATAAGTTTGTAGCTCCCTCTGTGGATCAGTGGTAGAGCGTTGGCCTCCAGATCCCAAGATAGCAGGTTCAAACCCAGCAGAGGTAATCGGACTTTTGAAGGGCGGGAAAAAAAGTCTCTTCGACACTCCGTGCCATACGATGTTGGCATGTACGAGATCTCTGGTGACACATTTGGTGTTTATCTAACAAAATTCATTTTAAAACTCAGCCATAGATGCCACCCCAGAGAGATTAAGTTTACTGTGACATCTAGTAAGCCAGAGTAAAACGGAACGTCAAATCTGACAAGCAAGCAGCCAGGTGGCATCAAATTAAAATGCTTGCCACACAGTTGCTGAAGCCATACGATTATTATTGTCATCATCATCATCGTCGTCGTCATCATAATAAGTTTGTGAATAGGTAGGTCTGAATTACTGATCACAGAGTGAATTTTTCCATGAAGAGTTTGCGCATAATTTTTCCTGATGAAGAACGTCTGCAAACGTCTTGAAAGTACTCTCTGTCTCTGGCCAATGTCTCACCAATATCTGAAGCTCTTTTTTGTCTTCAAAATTTGTTGTTCTATCAAAACACACTGAATACAAGGAGGTTCCCACATCATATGAGATCACCTGTTGAAAATATGGTCCCAGTGCATAAGTGCATATCACATCTTCAAGTTGCAACACACAGACTTCATAAACCAAATTAATTCAGATACTGTTGCCACATTTTTCGAGCTAGGTATATAGAGTATAACATGCACAGAAGAACTACAGCTTGACCCAGTATCTTCAATTTAGACTGCATCAGAAGAATCACCGGGATTTGCAGCGACTAAAACTATTTGCTTATACCCTAGAACCTCAGAGGCTTATTTTGTACGTTAAGCATAGTGTGAGTGTTGAAGAGAAGCATGACACTCTTTGTTTTGAAAATCGTTTTTACACACACACACAAAATTTGCAAAATACTTCAATTCCACTGTACCTTGATGCCCATGTGGACATCAAATGACCATTCCTGTCATTTTTTGGCAGCCAACTGGTTCTAAAATTGCACTTTCCAATTATTAACATTTCTGCTCACAGATCAGCAGCCAACCATTCCAATATAAATCTTGAAAGAAATGGAAAAGTAATGGAAAATGACGAAAGTACATTTCAGAAAAACTCTGTTTTAAACTATTCTACTGAAAAATGTAACTCGAGGTTAGTTTTGTCAGAGTATCATGAAGAACACACAGAACAATTTCTGTGTTCAATACACAGATATTCTTATCATAAAAAGTTAGATATTGATCAGCCTTAACTATAATAAGACAAACTGAAATTAAAAAGTTGGTGGCTTTTGGGTTGTGGAGTGTCAGAAGAATTTTGTGGTTGAGTTGGACAGTTTGGGGAAAAGAAAGAAGTCTTAAATACAGTCAAGATCAGGAAGCTACAATACCTCAGCTATGAAATGTACGGAGAAAAATATCAACTATTACAGTTGGTCATTCAAGGGAAGATACAAGGTATGAGATCACATGGAAGGAGACAACACATTCTGTGGCTAGATAATTTGAGAACATGGTTCTACTGTACAATTGCAATTTTGAGCTGCAACATCTAAAATGCAGATCTCTATGACAGTTGTCAAATTTCCAAGAGGAGATGGCATTTGAAGAAGTAGAGTTCATAAAAACTGTGGGTTTAAAAATGAGGAGTTTTGTCGTGATGTTCTTGATTTTAGTGGCTCAATGAAGATGGCAGAATATTTCCAGGAAACTAAATTTAAACACAAGATTGCAGGTTTACAGGACTACTGATATCACGACCGTAGTCATAGGATGCTCAGTTTTACATGGAATCCTGAATCACACTTTTCATTTCACAAACTTCCACATGGATTGCTCAGGATTCAAACTGCTACTGCCTTGAAGAGAAGCCAGTAACAATGTAATTCAACTATCATACTCTTCAGAAACTTGCGTCTTGTTTACCATCAACATAGCTATAACATTCACTTACTTTTATAAGATGTTGAGCTGCATAGAATCCTGATGGTCCACCACCAATAAGGCACACCTTTGGTACTACATCACTCTGTCGTGAATGGCTCTTGCAAAAATGTCTAAAACTTTGGAGATGATATCCAAAATTTGTTCTCCATCCTTTCATTCTAAAGCAGATTTTAAAAAATACAAAATTTCAATTATTATAATTATTAAATTACAAGAAAAGACAAGAGTAAAAATATGAGAATGTGAGGGAATTAATGAAGGAGGAATGCCTAGAAGAGAGAAATGTCAATTAAGATAGTATGGACATATCAAGAGAATGGAGGACTTCAGGGTACCGAAAAGAAGAATGAGTTGGAAGTGTGCAGCAAGAGGCCAATGGGGAGACAAGAGACAGGTGGCTGAAGGGAAAGGATGTGTTGAGAAGAGAGGAGAAGATTGGAACACAATGTCCGTGGGGAGCTGGATGAATGTAAAGAAACAATGGAGAGGCTTACATTCCAAACACGCCAGGCCATTGGCTGGAAACTGAACCTGAATATGATGATTGTGATCATTGTTTACAAAAAGAACATGAACCTAGTATGCATACATGTCCAAGTCTAGATCTAGATTTACATGTCCAAGTCTAACAGCCACTGTACCAACAATGATGGCAAGATGGGCCACTCTGGAACTGTATACATCCATTCCTGTCTCCATTCTGCTGTTAGATCAAAGCCAGCATCCATTTTCTCAGGTGGACGGTCAGATTTCCAACTATGTCTCCAAAGACACACAACATCTCTGTGGATGGGAAGTGGTGGGTTTCGCATAATTTTACCAAACTCTCAGATAAGAACATCTGAGTAGTGCAAGCTCATAGGGACAAAGCATGGCAAAACTGGCAGCCATTAAGTTGGACTAGACCTGGTAATGCCAGAGATGACTCGCTAGTATTGTTGAGCTGGATGTAGACTTTCTTGACATGACAACTACTTAATACAGAGATAAATGTGTGATTATTGTCTCCAAAATGAAATTAGGGAATGACTGGGAAAATACTTTTTTAAATATAGCCATTGCTTGAATAGTCCTTGATTTTAAAAAATTAATTAAATGTCTCATGTTTCAATACAGTCCTTAGTTTTGCAGATGGCAATACAAAGTTTTCATCTACTTAATACAGAGATGAAGGTGTGACTACTGTCTCCAACATGAAATTAAGGAATTCCTGGCAAAATATACAGGGTGATTCAGCTAAGTTGCCCACCTCAAACATCTTCTGATCTGTTAAAGATACACTCGTTCTGTTTGCAAATACTTATATTGTATTAAGGGGCTCATAAAATACGGTCCTTTTCCTCTCGATCACGTATGTTATTACTGAAAAACCGGTAGCAACTTTGTTTTTTAAATGGGACTATACTAATTTCACCCAGTAGAACAATGAAGAATCGAGCAACAGTGATGTGCTTATTTTGCAAATCCGACAAGTACATTTGAGATATTAAAGGGTTTCGAATGTATAGGCATTAGACAGATGAGATGCGCCACTTGTCTTGATCAGATCAAAAATTAGATGGATGGCTTTTCCGGCGTTTGCTCTATTACCCAGCGTTTCGTCTTAGGTCTGACACTAGACTCTTCAGAGTGGGATGTGTCAGACCCTACCCACTGACGCTGGGGTGTATGCAGGTGAACTTATCAGAAGCTTATTTATGAAGCACAGTCTGTAACTGCATACGGGAGATAAAACTCCACAATGGAATTAATGCCCGCCTAGCAATTCCAAATGGAAATTCTAAGTTCCCATGGAGGGAATTAGATTCTTTTCCACCAATAGAGCGTATCAAAAATCAGATGGATGGCTTTTCCGGCGTTTGCTCTATTACCCAGCGTTTCGTCTTAGGTCTGACACTAGACTCTTCAGAGTGGGATGTGTCAGACCCTACCCACTGACGCTGGGGTGTATGCAGGTGAACTTATCAGAAGCTTATTTATGAAGCACAGTCTGATAACTGCATACGGGAGATAAAACTCCACAATGGAATTAATGCCCGCCTAGCAATTCCAAATGGAAATTCTAAGTTCCCATGGAGGGAATTAGATCTCCCGTATGCAGTTATCAGACTGTGCTTCATAAATAAGCTTCTGATAAGTTCACCTGCATACACCCCAGCGTCAGTGGGTAGGGTCTGACACATCCCACTCTGAAGAGTCTAGTGTCAGACCTAAGACGAAACGCTGGGTAATAGAGCAAACGCCGGAAAAGCCATCCATCTAATTTTTGATCTGATTTTTGATACGCTCTATTGGTGGAAAAGAATCTAATTCCCTCCATGGGAACTTAGAATTTCCACTTGTCTTGATGTCGGGCACATAGTTCTCATGCTTGACTCACGCCTTGTTGATAAACACACATACCTCGCCATTATCTCGAGGGGGGCCAAAAAAAACAACAATATAATGTAGGCCTACAGCATTTCGGATTTACAAAGCTTTTGTTTCATTCAATCATCAATCAATCAATCAATCAATCAATCAATCAATCAATCACTACTGATCCGCATTTAGGGCAGTCGCCCAGGTGGCAGATTCTGCTCTATCTGTCGTTTTCCTAGCCTTTTTTTAAATGATCACAAAGAAATTGGAAATTTATTGAACATCTCCCTTGGTAAGTTATTCCAATCCCAAACTCCCCTACCTATAAACGAGTATTTGCCCCAATTTGTTCTCTTGAATTCCAGCTTTATCTTCATATTGTGATCTTTCCTACTTTTAAGGACATCACTCAAACATATTTGTCTACTGATGTCATTCCACGCCATCTCTCCACTGACAGCTCGGAACATACCAATTATAATACCAATATAAATGTTCCTTTATTGGACATAATAAATTTTCCAGCTAACTCATTCCTGGTTGCCAGCGTTTCGCCCCAGTGTGCTAAGTTGGGCTCATCAGTTGGTAAATAGCACACCCACCAAGACGCAAGGCTAGTGCATACCGTGGACGCCACTGCATAGGCTATTTGGAACCACCGGCAGTGCCAATGCACCATGAGAGACTTTGTCTCATTACCAAAATTTGATGCCTGCCTGGCCATCATATGATAAATATGTTGATTCCCATAGGAAACCTGAAATATTTGTCCTGAATGAGTAAATTTACAATACCAATATAAATGGTCCGTTATTGGACATTATAAATTTTCCAGCTAACGCACTCCTGTTTGCCAGCGTTTCGCCCCAGTGTGCTAAGTTGGGCTCATCAGTTGGTTAATAGCACACCCACCAAGACGCATGGCTACTGCATGCTGTGGAGGCCACTGCATAGGCTATTTGGAGCCACCGGCAGTGCCACTGCACTATGAGACACTTTGTCTCATTACCAAAAATTGATGCCTGCCTGACCATCAGATGATATAGATGTTGATTCCCATAGGGGACCTGACATATTTGTCCCGAATGAGTAAATTTATAATACCAATATAAATGGTCCATTACTGGACCTTATAAATTTTCTAGCTAACTCATTCCTGGTTGCCAGTGTTTCGCCCCAGTGTGCTAAGTTGGGCTCATCAGTTGGTAAATAGCACAACCACCAAGACGCATGGCTAGTGCATACCGTGGAGGCCACTGCGTAGGCTATTTGGCCGTCATTGACTGTAACTCGATATATACAACTTCTTCCTGCATAAGGTGAGCAGATCAACTCAGTTTATGGATGTGTTTGCAATGACTAAACAGACCAATCTTGGCATAAAACATATGCCCACACAAATCACACTGAATGGATGCAGGAGGATGGGGTTGTAACTGACAGAGCTTTCTTGCTTGTCGCTTGGCCTCTTGATGACTGCGGCATTCTCTTTCGAACAAGTTGACAGCAGTGGATGTAGTGTTCCGCCACGGTGAACAGTCCGCAGCACATTCTTCCCATGTCTGTATATTTTACCAGTTGTCTTCATGATGTGTTACAGCTGGTCCTTAAAACGCTTAAGAGGGGCTCCAAGAGGGTCTACTGCCGGAACAAAGTTCACCATAAAGAATTTGGCAGGGAAGCCTGGTATCATTTTTATCGCATTAATGGCAAGACCAAAGCGATAACATGCAGTTTTAAAGCAGTTGACTGACTGTTGTAGTTTTGCAGGTGTTAGAGCAGGAGATGCAGTGTCATCACCATACTGCAGTTCTGTCACCCTGGTAGCCAGAGGACGTCTTTGTGAGCAAAGTCTTGACAAATTGAATAGGCCTCCATCAAAATGAAACTTAATCTCTATGCCTTAGTTGTTTGCAGATGATTCATGCAGCATGGCAGCCATGTACAGTGCAAAGAGTGTAGGAGCAAGCCAAGCACACAGCCTTGCTTCAATCTATGAGTGATTGGCAACATTTTTTTTTTTTTTGCTTTATGTCACACTGAGACAGATAGGTCTTATGGCGACAATGGGATAGGAAAGCCCTAGGAGTGGGAGGGAAACAGCCGTGGCCTTAATTAAGGTACAGCCCCAGCATTTGCCTTGTGTGAAAATGGGAAACCACGGAAAACCCTCTTCAGGGCTGCCGACAGTGGAGTTCGAACCCACTATCTCCCGGATGCAAGCTCACAGCTGCACGACCCTAACCGCACGGCCAACTCGCCCGGTGGGAACGAATCTGATACTGAGCTACCATGAAGAACCTGTCCAGACATGCCATTATGAAGAGCTTGAACCAATTCCACATAACGTTCAGGACATCCAAAATGTCTCAATACTTTCCACATAGCATCTTGGTACTGAATCAAAGGCTTTTTCCAGACCATAGGAAACTAAATACAGACGTTGCTGTTGCTCTCTGCAGTTTTCCTGGAGCTGTATAGCACAGATCATATCTGTTGTGCCTCGGGCAAAATCCTCTCTGTGATAACTTGGAGCTGGTTTAACAGAATTCTTGCGAGAATTTTACATGCAGTTGACAAAAGCGATATACCACTGAAGTTCCCACATATGCTACAATTGCCTTTCTTGAAGATAGTGATGATGGTAGCATTCTTCAATTTATCAGGTACTTCTACAGTTTCTCTGCACTTCTAAATCGTGCCTCCAATGTCGGTGAGGACTTTCTTCGTAATGTCCTTCAGCAGGCCCAACAACCATGGATGGCAGCTCCACCCACATAGAGATTTCCCAAAAGCACTCAATCAACTAAAACAAAGAAAGGCTCCTGGTCCTGATAACATCCCTCTGGAACTGATACAACATGGAGGCATACCCTTGAAGACTAGACTTTTCACACTTATCCTCTTGATTTGGGAAGCCCTAAATGCAGATCAGTGGTAAATGTAAAACCAAGAATTGACTCCGGGTTAGTACGGATGAATTAAAGGATCGAGTAAAAATAGAGCCATGTGATATTAGTTTCATTTCCCGTATTGATGGTTTACAGTTTACAAATATAAAATTGGACGTTCCCACCTAATCAATACTGTGTATAGTGTTGAATATATTTATTTATATTTAAAATGTATATATATGCAAGACTAGTTTTGATCCAGGGATCATCCTCAGCTGCTGTGTGCTATAGCACATACACTGTAGTTCAAAAGTCATTCTTCTCAAAGTTCTATCATAAATTCACAGTCTTAAAATCTAATGACAAATGTAGCACATCAATAAAAATGAATTATGAATTTATCATTGGATTTTAAGACTAAGATTCATGTCACTTCATACCTGACTCCGTAGAGAAACAGGACAAGGTTTGGACAGCAAACAATTTGTCCAGTAGAATTCCATTTTCAATACAAGACAGCAGTACATGTGGAATGTCACAATTGGTAGGCAGGCTGCCAAGAAAGGACCACTTAGGTAAGCCAACTCGGTACTGAAGCTATACAATTCTTCTTCAAATCTTTCCCCCTGTGGGTAGGGATAGTAGAATAACACACACACACAGTATCTCCTGTCCCTTGCAAGAGGCAACAAAAAGGGGCCCCAGGTTCTCTTAACTTAGAAGTGTGGGTTGGCGGCCATGGGGCACGTAGTTGAGTCCTGGCATTGCTTCCACTTACTGGTGCCTCTCCTAACTTCCATCTACCCCATCCGACCGCCCTTGGTCAACTCTTATTCTTTTCCGACCCCGATAACATTAGGTTTGTGAATCCTAGAGAGACTTTCACTTTCATCCCTTCATGGCCCTTGCCTTTCTTTAACTGATACCTTCATTTTTTTAAATGTCGGACCCCTTCCATTTTTTTTTCCTTCTGATTAATGTTAATAGAGGATGGTTGCTCAGTTGCACTTACTCTTAAAACACCACCACTACCTATCTCTTCTGCCTCTCTGTGTCAGGTCTACCAGTCACTTTCTGTACACATTCCTATCCCTAGAGAGCTGCCCTGACTTGTTACAGAATAATTTCCTTCCTCTCTGTCACCTCTCCAAAATACTGGATGCATTCCTTCCTTGAACAAACTCTTCCTCAACGACCTTTGAGCCTGGCCTCAAAAATGTGCTTTAGCTTCTGTTCTTAATTCATCGTTGTTGTTTGGGTCATCAGTCCATAGAGTAGTGAAGCAGCCTCCATGCCCCCTGCCTATCCTGTGCTATTTTTGTCATGTCTATGTAACTACGTCATCCTATATCTACTCTAATCTGTTTGTCATATGCATTCCTTGGTGTACTCCTAACGTTCTTACTGCCTACACTTCCCTCAAAAACGAACTGAACAAGGCCTGGGTGTCTTAAGATGAGTCCTACCATTCTTTCTCTTCTGCACACAGTAGCTGAGGCCATACAATTATTATTATTATTATTATTATTATTATTATTATTATCTCTTCTTCTGGTCAATTTTTGCCAAATTGTTCTACTGTACTCTCACCAATTTGATTCAGTATCTCTTCATTTTTTTTTTCCTAGTGGCTTTACGTCGCACCGACACAGATAGCTCTTATGGCGACGATGGGATAGGAAAGGCCTAGGAATTGGAAGGAAGCGGCCGTGGCCTTAATTAAGGTACAGCCCCAGCATTTGCCTGGTGTGAAAATGGAAAACCATGGAAAACCATCTTCAGGGCTGCCGACAGTGGGATTCGAAGCCACTGTCTCCCAGATGCAAGCTCAGAGCCGCGCGCCTCTAACCACACAGCCAACTCGCTCGGTCAGTATCACTTCATTTGGGATTCAATCTAATCTCACCTTCAGCATTCTTCAGTAACACCACATTTCAAAAGCTTCTATTCTATTTCTTTCTGACATAGTCATTGTCCATGTTTCAGTTTTATACAATGCCAAACTCCAGACTAAAGTCTTCAAAAACATCTTTCAAATTCCTATATCAATGTTTGAAATGACAAATTTATTTCCTGAAGAATACACTACATAAAATTCTAAATACCAAAATCTCTTTGAACATAATTCTTGCAATGTTCATTTACAGTTCCAAATAATAATTTTCTTGACCAGTCCAGAGAGATAATGGTAAAAATAACATATTAAGATATTCCTATATTGATAATTTTAAATCTTGGCTGTCCCACCACAGGTGACATCCTCCACCTCCCAACTTCAAGCTACGCTCGACACTTAAAAAAAGATGTCACCTATGGTGGGACAGCCAAGATTCAAAATTAGGAATATCTTAATATGTTGTTTTTACCATTTTATCTTTCTGGACTGGTCAAGAAAATTATTTATCATTTGGAACTGTAAATGAACATTGCAAGAATTATGTTCAAAAAGATCTTGGTATTTAAAATTTTATGTAATTGTGGTTGTACCAATGGCTTGTAACTTGTATTGGTAAACTTTAAGGTATAAACTTTTGAGGCAGCTTGTACTGACACTTGTAGTTTTCTAATTATGAAATTTCTATATATTGCAAAGGAACTCTCTAGAACTTGCCCATGTGAGGAAGTATATTTTCATTGGTCGGAATAATGACCTTTTCCATTGGTGAATACGGAGATCTAGGGAAATTGTGTGTTTTCATTGGTTTACTTGTGTTCACATGATTTCCGGTTTGGGGCTCCTCATGAGACCGAGCCAACTGTCTGCGTTTTTGAATACTGATCAGCTTAGCGGCCAGACGCACTCTGCGTCCGTCCCGTCTCGGGCCTCCAGCCTTCTGGGGTTGCCGGCCTCTCATGGTAAGAACAATTTTCTGATGATTGATTTGATTTAATTTAAATTCTTTCTTCTGTTTCGGCCCTTGTTTGATTTAAGTAACTTCCGTGATAATGTCACTTTTAATTCTGCGCATCTGAGTTTCCCCCTAGACTTCCACATTCATCAATTTTGGGTTTTGGTAAGACTGTGCCTTGATAGACAGTCATAGCATCTTTGTTTTTGAAGGCAATTCTTTTTACTTGTTCAGTATTTTGTAATTTAAAGTAAACGTAACTTTCTTTCTTGAATAGCGATATTGTACGCTACATTAAAATTTTGATTTCTTTTGAGGTTGCCTCCAGTCATTCCATGTCAATTTATGTCAAAGTTTAATCTCCTACCATCTGAAGAACTTGATTAGTTTACTGTTTGGTTTACAAGTTTATTTTAATATCCTGTATTTAAGTGTTCTTAATTGCCATCTACGATGCCATTTGTTGTTTTGTTTTATTTGATTTTGTATCTTTTCATTTTGTAAATAATTAATAGATTAGTCGAGGGTGATTATCGAGAACCTTTTCTTCGCCATAACGCCACACTTTCTCACAGACCTCAATAGAGCTCCCGCCACTTCCACATCCATTCCATAGTTGTTGTTTTGAACATCCTGTAAGTTAAGTTTTACCTCGTGTATGGTTTCGAATTTTGCATATTTATAAGTTAACCTTTTTATTCCCATTATTTTATGTCTACTCCTATCCTCCGCTGCCACAGTTTTTCTTACAACTGAAAGAAGTATTGAACCCTAATTCACCATATCAATGAATAAACAAACTAGTGAAATATTATGAAAATTATCATTAGATAAAATTTAATATTTTGATGAATGAGAATACCTAAAAAAATTTAAGATCTTCAAGTTTTCCTTCTTTTTTTTTTTTTTTTCTTCAAATGCTAGTTTATACAATGGGTTCTCTTCTGTACAGATATCTTAGATTCAGGAGTTCAAATAGAGTATATGTTGATAAACTTAACCATAAAGGTATTTTATTTGATCCTGTATTGACTTGTCTAGATCTACTAAAGAAACTATTTAAAATAGTTTATGTTGGGTCCACCTTATCAATACACTTTTAATGATTGAAAATTATTTATCAGGAATCAGTAAGTAAGTTATAAGCTTGTGACCAACTGCAAAACAATATCTCAACAATGTCGTGAGATAGACAGCAGGAAATGGTATGATGATGAATAGGCTTAAAAGTCCAGTTGAGAGTTTCACTAATAAGAAAAATCAGTTTTAATTACTGTGTTGATGGGATGAAAGTACCTTATAGAGATCACTGTCAGTATCTAGGTGTCAATATAAGGGAAGATCTTCTGTACAGAAGAGAACCCATTGTATAAATAAGCGTTTGATTATCTAAGGAAGAAAAAGAAGAAAAACTTGAAGATCTTAAATTTATTTAGGTATTCTCATTCAATTCATCAAAATATTAAATTTTATGTAATGATAATTTTCATAATATTTGACTAATTTGTTTATTCATTTATATGTTAAATTAGGATACAATATGGCCGTGCGCGTAGAGTCGCGCGGCTGTGAGCTTGCATCCGGAAGATAGTAGGTTCGAATCCCACTATCGGCAGCCTTGAAGATGGTTTTCCGTGGTTTCCCATTTTCACACCAGGCAAATGCTGTGGCTGTACCTTAATTAAGGCCACGGCCGCTTCCTTCCAACTCCTAGGCCTTAACTATCCCATCGTCGCCATAAGACCTATCTGTGTTGGTGCGACGTAAAACCCCTAGCAAAAAAAAAAAAAGGATACAATACTTCTTTAAATTGTAGGAAAAACAAAAGATAGTGTTATATTGTTTTTTATTCCTTAATTTGACTTCACTCATGAAGGGAATGGATATTGTTCCTGAAACATGTATGATAAGATAAATAATTTTCAATCATTAAAAGTGTATTGACAAGGTGGACCCAACATAAACTACTGTCTTTTTAAATAGTTTCCTTAATAGAAAGAGACTGTATTGCGATTGACCTATCTAAGCATTCAATAGGGTAGATCAATGGACACTAATAGCAAAATCAAGTGCAATAAGACTGGACAAAAGCATGGCTGAATGGGTGGCTATATTTCTAGAAAACAGAACTCAGAGAATTTGAGTAGGTAAAGCATTGGAAAAGCGAGAAGTGTTTTCAATTCAGTGAGCTCAACCTTCAAGAATCACGACCTTACCATGGATACCAAAATGCGGCTCCTTAGGTGTTGTGTGTTTTCAGTTCTCTTTTACGGTGTGGAAACATGGACGCTTACAAAAGCCACCACTGCTAGACTGGAAGCATTTGAACTCTGGCTATACAGAAGAATTTTGAGAATATCATGGACTCAGAAAGTTACAAATGTTGAGGTTCTACGCCGAGCTAACAAGAGACCAGAGCTGATCAACACCATCAAGTGTCGTAAACTACAATATTTTGGACACATCATGAGGAATCAGAAAAGATATGAGCTGCTTCAACTTATCCTGCAAGGGAAAATAGAAGGGAAAAGATCTCCTGGGCGAAGAAGAATTTCCTGGCTCAACAACCTTAAAACCTGGTTCAACAAAACATCTGCAGAACTGTTCCGAATTTCAGTGGATAAAACCAGAATAGCCATGTTGATCGTCAACGTCCGAGGCGGACAGGCACGCTAAGAAGAAGAAAGCATTACCTCATCCTGTAAACATTAAGAGGAGAATTCTTCAAGGCAGTATTATTGAACCTTTATTTTTTCTCATACAGTAGAGTCTTGCTCAACCGACCTTCGCTTATCCGACATTCCGTGTTATCCGACACTGGTAGGCTTAATTTGAACTTTAGGTGGAGGCAATTTTGGGACACCCGGTGTGGAGGGTGCGACCGTGGGACAAGCACTGGCAGTCATGCGGTAGGATTGTTCAGTGTAGTATTGGTTGAGCGCGGATGTTATAGTTTTCATATCCTAAGTGAGAATAGCAAGCAAACAGAAGAGTGATTGTTTCTGTGGAAGACAAGTTGAGTAGGTTAAAGAGACTGGACAAAAGGGAAACTCTTCAAAAAGTGGCTTCAGATTATGGTGTTGGACGTGTTACAGAGGGAGAGTGGAAACATAAGAGGGAAGAAATTAAAAAGTGGTGCTCTACCAGAGCAACAAGTGATGCACTGAAAATTTTAAAAATGATGAAAAATGTGAGTACGAAAAAGTAAGTGAAGCACTATTTCTTTGGTTCGCGCAAAACCTGGAAAAGGGCTTGTCAATCTGGCCCCATTCTGCAAGAAATGGCAATGTATTTCCAGAAGGAGTTTAATAAAGGGGACCCTAATTTTACCGCCAGTACTGGGTGGCTTGATTGCTGGAAAAGCGGTACGGCATTGGGCAGCTTAATATCTGTGGAGAAAAACTGTCAGCTAAATCCGATGAGGTTGTGAAATTTAAAAAGGAATTTCAAGAAATAATTCTTGCTGAAAGATTTACCGGTGATCAGATTTTTAATTGTGATGAGACTGGGCTGATTTTCAAGATGCTGCCATCAAAACTCTCGCAGCCCAAGCCAATACGTCTGCACCTGGCTACAACGTAGTAAGGGAAGAGTTACTGTTCTTGCCTGTAGTAATATTACTGGGAACTTAAAAGCAAAATTGCTTATGATCAGTAAAGCAAAGAAGCCTAGGGCATTTAAAAATACTTCCATTAATGCTCTTCCAGTCCATTACATGAATCAGAAGGCTGCCTGGATGTCTGCTGACTTCTTAAAAGACTGTTCTTGACACAGTTTGTTCCAGATGTAGAAACATTTCTAGCTTCAAACAATCTCCCTAGAAAAGCTCTTCTTCTACTAGACAACGCTCCATCACACCCAAATGAAGAGCAACTTAGAAATGGTGACATCGAAGTCATGTTCCTCCCTCCTAACGTGACATCATTATGCTGCCAATGGACCAAGGTGTACTGGAAACATTGAAGAGGAAATATCGGCGGAAACTCCTTTCATCTCTGATAGAGAAAATGGTCAATGGCAAGGACATGATAGAAAAATTAAAGGGAAACAACATGAAAGACATGGCATACTGGATAGCGAAGTCTTGGGAAAAAGTTGAAACGACAACGTTAGAAAGTCTTGGAACATATTGTTGAGTGAGTTTGAACATCAAGAGGAGGTGGTTCAAGAAGACATGGAAAACATTGTTCCCTTACTGAATTGCATTCCTGGCTGTGAGGATGCTACGACTCAAGATGTGAGTAAGTTGTGTGCACAAGATCAGCTGTTTGAACTAACTGACCCTGATATTATTGGTTTTGTGAATGCTAACGAAAATGAGGATGGAGAAGAAGAAGAAGAACTAGGCATTGCGGAACAAAAGGAGAAAACGATGACTCACAGTGAAGGATTATCGTCCATGGCGGGATCTCGCAGCAAGAAAACGTGAATTAGCAGCCAAGCAGACATTATTGACAGATTTCTTTTCGTAAGACATTTGGAATGTTTTCGTTCAGTACTGCATCTACTGTGCAATTGAATTTAAAGGTCAATAAGTAGAGTACCGTAAAACATAATAATATAGTATAGCCTTCCTGTCTGTTTCAGTTCATTTTCAATGTTATTCTGTATTATCTGACATTTCTTGTAAAGAAAAACAATGAGTAAAGTAAGTTATTTGACGCCTTGAAAGATTGTGGAGGTAAAAGCACTGACTGGCATCAATATGTAATCAAATTGGGAGATTTCTTAAAAACTGGGTATTATCTGAATCATCCACGAGGTATGTAAAGAAGAAAATTGATTTTGGTGAGGAATTAGTCCCTCAAAGGAAGAACTGGTGTGGCAGAAAACAATATTTTCTTCAAGGTCCAAGCACTCCTTAAAGAAGAAATGCCATGAGAACCAGTTTTTTCTACAAAAGAAATTAAAATTAAACTGGAACACACTGGCTTCATTGCATCTGAAAGAACTGTAAGGCTCAAACTTTCACGGATGAACTTCATGGCTTGCAGGCCTGCACGAAAGTCAAAATTAACTGCTGCTATGATACTATAATCTACTTGCATTCTTCATACTTGCTGCTATGATGTCAAAATGTCTTGCATGGGCAAAGGAGCACAAGCATTGAGATTTAGACTTATGAAAATTGGTATCATTGAAGTGTACAGTATTTGCTTGCACACAGTAGTAATAAATGTATTTTCTGAGTTTAAGGCCATTTTCCTAAATCAAATCTTAATGGCTTTTTCATTTTGTTTCAGGTTTCCTTTACTGATAAGTCCACATTTAAAATTTTGGCAAATAAATCTTAGTTTGTGCGAAGGTGCCCTGGTGAAAAGTACCATCCTGATTGTGTTGTACAGACTGTGAAACACCCCACCAAAGTCATGGTTCCGTCTGTCATCAGTGGGAAAGGCACTGGACGTCTGTATGCGGTTGAGGGAACAATGCGGCAAGACCAGTACAAGGAGATGTTAAGGAGAACCATTTTTGTTTATGCAAGACAGAGCTCCATGCCACACAGCGTGATTAGTAAAAATGTTTTTGCAGCAAGAATACGTCCCTTTGTTGCCCTGGCCAGGAAATTCGCCGGACTTGAACCCGATAGAAAATGTTTGGGAGCTGGTGAAAGGGAAGTGGCAAAGGAAACAATCGCCACAAAAAATTTGTCTCATTGAAAAGATTATTCAAATCCGTTATCATCACCCACAGATGCTGGACACTGTACAAGTTTGTATTAACAATATGCCAAGCGAAATTGCAGCAATGATAACAGCTAAAGGCGACTTGAGAACGTATTGAGATGTTTGGCTTAGTTCTGCTTATTGAACATTTAAAAAAAAGAATAGTTATTAATATAATTAAAGATTTCTGGGCTATTCTGCAGTGGTCTACTCCTCTAATTCCTGCCAGACGTTTAGACTAATACTGCGGATGTAAAAATGTATGGCATGCATTCCTGCCAGATGTTTCGACTACTACTGTAGATGTTATCTTCTTCTTCTTCTTTTATGACCACATAGGATCACTTTAGTCAGTCCGTCGTTCAGGTCTCTTTGAAGGGATTGTTCGGGCTTTGCGGTCCTCCCAGTACTTCTTCAGACGCTCCGATCTTCGTGCCCTTTCCTCAGTTGAAAATGTGCGTGTTGTTGGTTTGTTTTGTGTAAGGGTAAAGCGGAGGTTTGTATTCTTGAGTTTTGTATTCAATTTTATCTTATTTTTGGTGTCTTCTGTTGTAAGGCCTATTTCCTTCAGATCCTCTCTTACTTCTCTGATCCATTTACATCCTGTTGTGGTATTTTTTGAGACGAGATTGTGTTGTACTAGTTGTTTCAGAAGTCTCGAGTCCTGCATCCTCATGATATGTCCAAAGAATCCCAGTCTCCTCTTACGCATAGTATCTGTAATGGGTTCTAGCTCTTTGTACACGACTTTGTTAGGTATTAACCGCCACTGTCCATCTTTCTGATATTTTTTGTTGATACAGGTTCTTCCAATCCTCCTTTCAATTTTCTGAAGTCTGTCAGTCTTTGATTGTTTATTCAGGTAAAAGAGTGTTTCTGCTGCATATGTAGCTTCCGGTTTTATAACTGTGTTGTAGTGTTTTATTTTTGTATTTATTGATAGACATTTCTTTTTGTAGATATCCCATGTTAATTTTTGTGCTTTAGCTAATCTATTTGTTCTTACTTGGATTGAGATTTTTTCATTTAAGTTATGTGTTATTACTTCTCCAAGATATTTAAACTGAGTTACTATTTTGATTTTATTACCATTTATGGTGACTTCTTTTAGCTGTTGCTTCCTTGTTCATAAATGCTGGCTTTAAATTAACGCACATATTGTAAATTATGTAAATATCAACTTTTGTAAAAAAAAAAAAAAATTTAGCATAAGACCATTGTATTTAGTATTAAGTTCCAATGTTTAATAGATTTAAGACTTGACCTTAAGATTAGTATTAGGCTGAAGATGCCAAAATTAGGGCAAAACATGTTCCTAACTAGTATTTATAATTCATGTAGGATTTAATCACTACAAAATACAATTGTATTGAATAGGTGGACACAGTAATTTTTTTTTGCTAGGGGCTTTACGTTGCATCGACACAGATAGGTCTTATGGCGATGATGGGATAGGAAAGGCTTAGGAGTTGGAAGGAAGCGGCCATGGCCTTAATTAATGTACAGCCCCAGCATTTGCCTGGTGTGAAAATGGGAAACCACGGAAAACCATTTTCAGGGCTGCCGATAGTGGGATCGAACCTACTATCTCCCGGATGCAAGCTCACAGCCGTGCGCCTCTACGCGCACGGCCAACTCGCCCGGTCACAGTAATTTTATTCTTGAAAGAATTTTACTTAAGTGGTATGTTCCGAGCTGTCAGTGGAGAGATGGCGTAGGAGGACATCAGTAGATGAATAAGTTTGAGTGGTGTCTTTAAAAGTAGGCAAGATCACAATATGTAGATAAAGTTGGAATTCAAGAGTTGGGGCAAATATTTGTTTATAAGAAGGGGAGTTAGGGAATGGAATAACTTACCAAGAGAGATGTTCTATAATTTTCCAATTTCTTTGCGATAATTTAAGAAAAGGCTAGGAAAACAACAGATAGAGAATCTGCCACCTGGGCGACTGCCCTAAATGCAGATCAGTAGTGACTGATTGATTATGTACATTTAGTACGTGTTGAAGAGATGTTGAGTACAGAACAAAAATGACCAACCAGACACCAGTGGGATCCGAACCCACAACCTCCCAATTTCGCGTCGGTTGCTCTACCAATTGAGCTATGGTGGCCTAGGCCATCCTTGTTCTGTTGGAAAGGATTTAAGCTACAGGTCTGGCAGTACTGCCATCACACTGTAGAGTGTGTTTAAGTCGCCTGCTGAGGGCCAGGTCAATGAATGTTGAATTTTCACGACCGCACTGTAATCGAAACCGACTTACAATTGCCTTAATTTTCTATTCATCATTAAACCTCTCTCAGCCCACATCACTTTGAGTTAATAATTCTGACCATAAATCCTGCTTTTCCTGCTGATACACCTCTCTTTTAACAACTACATTACCAACTACAGCCTATACACTGTAGCTTCCATAATCTTACATTCCATGCTTTGACTCAGAATTTCAAGCCATCTTCCTGATGATTGCGTCTTGTCATATAGTCCTCATCTCTGAATGTGGATAGGGGGCTATTTTATATCTATGAAGGGAGTTCAATATATATAATGCAACCTTTTTTTTCCTAAAAGCAGGTTAGTTTTATTGAGGATTCACAAACACCATGTTATTCCCCAATCCTTTTGCTACAATGCCCTATTTTTCAACATATTGTTCAATGCTACGGCCTTACGCCACCGTAATGCGAGGGTCTGTATGCCTGCATGGTACCACTTGACTGGTCGATGTCGGAGCCAACGTCGTGCTGCATCGATAACTTCCCCATCTCCACATAGTGCTTCCCGCGGAGTGCATCCTTCATTGGGCCAAACAGATGGAAGTTAGAAGGCATGAGATCCGCGCTGTACGGTGGATGAGGAAGAGCAGTCCACTGAAGTTTTGTGAGCACCTGTCAGGTGCGCAGACTTGTGTTGTCGTGGAGAAGGATAAGTTTGTTTGCATTTTTGTGGCTATGAACACGCTGAAGTTGTTTCTTCAATTTGCTTAGAGTAGCACAATACACTTTAGAGTTGATAGTTTCACCACAAGGGAGGACATCGAACAGAATAACCCCTTCAGAGTCCCAGAACACCATAGCCATGACTTTACCAGCTGAGGGTACGGTTTTGAACTTTTTATTTGTGGGAGTGTTGAGGTGGTGCCACTCCATAGATTGTTTTGTTTCCAATTTGAAATTATGAATCCATGTTTCATCACCTGTGACAATGTTTGACATGGAATTGTCACCTTCAGTCTCATAATGAGCGAGCAATTCCGGACAGATGTTTCTTCTTTGCTCTTTATGGTCTTCCATTTGGTGTTGAGGAACTCAGCAGGAATAAAGCTTTGAATACCCCAACTGGTGGATAAGTGTATCAGCACTACCAACAGAAACGTCAAGTTCAGCAGCGAGGTGTTTGACTGTGATCCATCGATCACCTCGAATAAGGTGTCCGCACGTTCCAACTTTGCAGGCGTCACAGCTCTGCGGGGCCAACCGGCACATGGGAGATCAGACAGATTTGTTCAACCTTGTTGTGATGATGAAACACGCCTCGCCCAACGACTTTCCGTGCTTTTGTCCACTGCCAGGTCTCCGTAGACATTCTGCAACCGCCTATGAATATCTGCGACGCCCTGGTTTTCCGCCAAAAGAAACTCAATAACTGCTCTCTGTTTGGTACGCACCTCCGTTACAGACGCCATTTTGAAGACTAGTTATAGCGCTGCCACCTATGGGAAATTGATGAAACTCGGCTCGATGAAGCGGGAATATTCAAAGATATCTCAAACAAAATTCCATCTTTTTTGAACCGAAATTGGCTGAGAAATAAAATGTGTTGTATTATATATTGAATGCCCCTCGTAGAATAACTTACCAACAAGGAAGAAGTCTTCAGTACAGAGTACAATCATACAGAAAGAGCTGCATGTCATCAGGAGATACCTATGGGAATAGGCCTTCTCCATGACTGTGAATTAATTTGTAATTAAATAATTAATATTGTTACCAATCATTACAAACTATTTAGCATTAGTAAAATTTTATTTATCACAATTCTGTACAAATATATGGAAGGTCTAATGAAAACGGCGAGTCCGGTTCTCGTAACATTTTCTCTCAAACATCTCAAAACATTGAGATATTATCAGTGGTTCACCATTTGACCCTCAGATAGGAATTCATGGTGCACAACACAGTTAATGTAAATTTTTAAAAAAAGACCGTCTACAACACTTTCACATTCAACCTGATCTGCAATGCTTTCTTCGGTCTTGGCGAATCTCCATAACTGTCTCCAGTTTAAAATAGAAACAAATGTTTGTTACGCTATGCATAATATTTAGACATCTTGACAATCATAACACATACTGGTACCTATACACTCACAAACTAACAGCTCCTGAGTGATTACTAATTGTTTCAGAAAAGTGCAGCAAATGGCTAATTACTTAGGAAGAATACCACTATACAGTGCCACTTTCCAAAAACCACTAAGACTTAGCATTTGCATGGTATTTTCAAAGTCTGGTTGTTATGAACAATGTCTCATACATATTCTTGGGACTAAATGTGAAGGCATCACTTCAAATATATTTTTCTAGGATTCCCTAAATGAATTTATATCTAATTTCCAAAACTGATCCTAGTTGAGGAAAAGCTTTGTACAAGTTAAGAGAAAAGTGCAATTGCCGAGTAGATGTAGTCAACACATCTGAAATCGAGATATTCTGTTTGATAATTTTAACAATAGTAGGTTTAAGTTTTCCTGCTGCCTATGTTGATATATAAATATTTCTTAGTGATTGATGCGATTGATATTTTGCAGAGAAGAACAGCACTAACCACAAAATTCATACATGTAATAAAGTAACATTCTACTTATTTTAAATTTGGCATTCAGTGAATCAATATACTGTAGAGTCTCAATTATCCGACCTAAGTGGGACGTGGAGTATGTCGGATCACCGAAAATGTCGGATAATACAGAACACCTTTGAAAATGAACCAAAACAAACGGAAGGCTGTACTCTAGTACTAAAACAATTACATGTTTTACGGTACTCTATTTATTGAATTATCAATTCAATTGTACAGTACATGCAGTATTGAACGAAAGCATTCCAAATGTCTTACGAAAAGAAACTTGCCAACAATGTGTGCTTGCCTGCTGATCCACGTTTTCTTGCTGCGAGATCCCGCCATCGACGAAAAATCAGCACCTCCGTTGCGCTTGCTTCCGGCTGTTGCTCAACGTAGGTTAATGCCATTTCCAATGCACTTAATCCTTCACTGTGAGTCATCGTTTTCTCCTCTTGTTCTGCAATGCCTCGTTCTTCTTCATCCTCATTTCCATTAGCATTCACAAAATCAATAATATCAGGGTCAGTTAGTTCAAACAGCTGATCTTGTGCACACCACTTACATCTTCAGTCGTAGCATCCTCACAGCCAGGAATGCAATTCAGTAGGGGCATAATATTTTCCATGTCTTCTTGTACCACCTCCTCTCGATGTTCAACCTCACTCAACAATATGTTCCAAGACTTTCTAACATTGTTGTTTCAACTTTTTCCCAAGACTTCGCTATCCAGTATGCCACGTCTTTCATGTTGTTTCCCTTTAATTTTTCTATCATGTCCTTGCCATTGACCATTTTCTCTATCAGAGATGAAAGGAGTTCCCGCCGATATTTCCTCTTCAATGTTTCCAGTACACCTTGGTCCATTGGCAGCATAATGATGTCACGTTAGGAGGGAGGAACATGACTTTGATGTCACCATTTCTAAGTTGCTCTTCATTGGGGTGTGATGGAGCGTTGTCTAGTAGAAGAAGCGCTTTTCTAGGGAGATTGTTTGAAGCTAGAAATTTTTCTACGTCTGGAATAAACTGTGTAAAAAACCAGTCTTTAAAGATGTCAGCAGACATCCAGGCAGCCTTCTGATTCGTGTAATGGACTGGAAGAGCATTAACAGAAATGTTTTTAAAAGCCTTAGGCTTCTTTGCTTTACCGATCATAAGCAATTTTGCTTTTAAGTTCCCAGTAACATTACTACAGGCAAGAACAGTAAGTCTATCCTTACTATGCTTGTAGCCAGGTGAAGACATCTCGGCTTGGGCTGTGAGAGTTTTTGATGGCAGCATCTTGAAATTTAGCCCAATCTCATCACAATTAAAAATCTGATCACCGGTTAATCCTTCAGCAAGAATTATTTCTTGAAATTCCTTTTTAAATTTCAGAACCTCATCAGATTTAGCTGACAGTTTTTCTCCACAGGTTTTTTTTTGTTAGTTGCTTTACTTAAAGATATGAACTTCATTAATGTTTCCATATTGAACTGAGATCAACGATAAGATATCTATTAGGTTCAACCTTTTCAACACTAATTAGGTACGTGTTTATGTTACAAATACCTTTTATTCGACTTTGGGACCGGTTTCGACATGCCTTAAGAGTGCACACTGCTCATTCAAAAAAGCGCGTCAGAGTAGGGATCAAATAGCTGGAATAGGCCTGTTATGATAAACCAGTGAGTTACGAACCAGCAGTACGGTATCAGAAAATACACTGACTGACAGAGCAAATGCAACACCAAGAAGGAGTGGTCAGAACTTTATGCCAATTGCAGGGTAGACTGACGTCACTGAGGTATGCTCATGATGTGAAATGCGCCGCTGTGCTGCGCACGTAGCGAACGATAAATGGGACACGGCGTTGGCGAATGGCCCACTTCGTACCGTGATTTCTCAGCCGACAGTCATTGTAGAACGTGTTGTCGTGTGCCACAGGACACGTGTACAGCTAAGAATGCCAGGCCGCCGTCAACGGAGGCATTTCCAGCAGACAGACGACTTTACGAGGGGTATGATGATCGGGCTGAGAAGGGCAGGTTGGTCGCTTCGTCAAATCGCAGCCGATACCCATAGGGATGTGTCCACGGTGCAGCGCCTATGGCGAAGATGGTTGGCGCAGGGACATGTGGCACGTGCGAGGGGTCCAGGCGCAGCCCGAGTGACGTCAGCACGCGAGGATCGGCGCATCCGCCGCCAAGCGGTGGCAGCCCCGCACGCCACGTCAACCGCCATTCTTCAGCATGTGCAAGACACCCTGACTGTTCCAATATCGACCAGAACAATTTCCCGTCGATTGGTTGAAGGGGGCCTGCACTCCCGGCGTCCGTTCAGAAGACTACCATTGACTCCACAGCATAGACGTGCACGCCTGGCATGGTGCCGGGCTAGAGCGACTTGGATGAGGGAATGGCGGAACGTCGTGTTCTCCGATGAGTCACGCTTCTGTTCTGTCAGTGATAGTCACCGCAGACGAGTGTGGCGTCGGCGTGGAGAAAGGTCAAATCCGGCAGTAACTGTGGAGCGCCCTACCGCTAGACAACGCGGCATCATGGTTTGGGGCGCTATTGCGTATGATTCCACGTCACCTCTAGTGCGTATTCAAGGCACGTTAAATGCCCACTGCTACGTGCAGCATGTGCTGCGGCCGGTGGCACTCCCGTACCTTCAGGGGCTGCCCAATGCTCTGTTTCAGCAGGATAATGCCCGCCCACACACTGCTCGCATCTCCCAACAGGCTCTACGAGGTGTACAGATGCTTCCGTGGCCAGCGTACTCTCCGGATCTCTCACCAATCGAACACGTGTGGGATCTCATTGGACGCCGTTTGCAAACTCTGCCCCAGCCTCGTACGGACGACCAACTGTGGCAAATGGTTGACAGAGAATGGAGAACCATCCCTCAGGACACCATCCGCACTCTTATTGACTCTGTACCTCGACGTGTTTCTGCGTGCATCGCCGCTCGCGGTGGTCCTACATCCTACTGAGTCGATGCCGTGCGCATTGTGTTACCTGCATATCGGTTTGAAATAAACATCAATTATTCATCCGTGCCGTCTCTGTTTTTTGCCCAACTTTCATCCCTTTCGAACCACTCCTTCTTGGTGTTGCATTTGCTCTGTCAGTCAGTGTATACGAACCACAGGAATGACATGCTAAAGAAGAAAGTTTTCTAACTCCCCAGCTGTTTCCCACATATATTCAGTCAGGCTGTTATATTCGGTACGCAGCAGTAATGCTATCTATCGGAGTTGAGCGGCGGCATAAGCGACAAAGAACATCACCACAAACAATGGTCAATGTAATGTTATTGTTGATCAATGTTATACGCTTTCAATATTGTAGGCCTGCACATTTAGTTTTCTTCCGACTCTGAAATACCACTCTTATCATAGTCGGTACGGTAAAATTGAATAAAACCTAAATGGTTGGAAATTGTATTCTCTATAACTTTTGTTATGTAGTACTTTTCGATAGGACCAATAACATGGTTATTTAAAAATTAAATTTTAGGCGCCTTCCCCTAAACTACAATTTCATACAGGGCGAATAAAATTGTTTATAACTTAGACTGTAGTTTCTTATTTCCTGACTTTATATACCGACTTTCATTAAATTCTGTGATTCCATTTTCTCGGGGCTCGGCGTTGATATGGACTTGGCAACAAAAATACAAATTCATGAATATCTGTGTTATCAAAGCCAGTATTGTAACAGTGTATGATATAAATGATCGGAAATTTAATTCTATATAACTTCAGTTATGTAGTATTTACCGATAGGACCACTAATAATATAAATATTTGAGAATTCAATTTTAGGCCTTCCCCTAAACTACCATTTCACTCAGCGTGAGTAAAATGATTTACAGCCTAGATTGTAGTGGCTCGACATGTATAATGGGAATCAACATCTATATCATCTGATGGCCAAGCAGGCATCAATTTTTGGTAATGAGACAAAGTATCTCATAGTGCATTGGCACTGCTGGTGGCTACAATTAGCCTACGCAGTGGCCTCCACGATATGCACTACTAGCCATGTGTCTTGGTAGGTGTGCTAGGTACCAACTGATGAGCCCAGCCTAGCACATGGGGGCGAAACGCTGGCAACCAGGAGTGAGTTAGCTGGAGAATTTATAATGTCCAATAATGGACCATTTATATTGGTATTATAAATTTACTCATTCGGAACAAATATTTCAGATTCCCAATGGGAATCAACATCTATATCATGTATAACGTCATCATCAGCCATAAAATGATCACAATGTATAAGCAAAGACACAATCTACAACTGACTATTCACCCCATGTGACACATACATTATACATGTGGAAACCGGTCCCAAAGTTGAATAAAAGGTATTTGTAACATAAACACCTACCTAATTAGTATTGAAAAGGTTGAACCTAATAGATATCTTATCATTAGTTGCTTTACGTCGCACCGACACAGATAGGTCTTTTGGCGACGATGGGAGAGGAAAGGGCTAGGAGTGGGAAGGAAGTGGCTGTGGCCTTAATTAAGGTACTTCATTAATGTTTCCGTATTGAACTGAGATCAACGATAAGGTACAACCCCAGCATTTGCCTGGTGTGAAAATGAGAAACCACGGAAAACCATCTTCAGGGCTGCCGATAGTGGGGTTCGAACCTACTATCTCCCAAATACTGGATAGTGGCCGCACTTAAGCGACTGCAGCTATCAAGCTCGGTCCACAGAAGCTGCCTAATGCCGAACCGTTTTTCCGCACTGGCAGTAAAATTAGCGTCCCCTTCATTAAACTCCTTCTGGAAATACACCGCCTTTTCTTGCAGAATGGGGCCAGATATTGGCAAGGCCCTTTTCCCGGTGTTGAGTGAACCAAAGAAATAGCGCTTCACTTTTTCATAATGCACTCAACTTGTCTTCCATAGAAACAATCACTTTCTTCCGTCTACTCACCATACTCACAGAAGATATGAAAACTATAACATCCGCACCCAACCAATACTACAATGAACAATGACTGAAGACTCGCTGCACCTGTCCTTGAGAGAAAAACCGGTCCTACCGCCAGCGGTCAGGCCAGTGCTTGTCCCACAGTCGCACCCTCCACGCCGGGTGTCCCTGAATTTAGTCTCCACCAAAAGTTCAAATTAAGTCTACCAGTGTTGGATAACACGGAATGTGAAAGGATAGTAGCAAAATGAATGAGAAGACAGGTGGACAGACAATTAGAAGTAGAGCAATAAGGCTTTAGAAATTGAAGATAGACCCCATATTCATTCTTCTTCTTCTTCATCATCATCATCATCATCCATTCCCTTTTCCAGATTCTCTCTGGTAGGGTAGTGTACTGAAGCCCCCCATCTTACTCGATCTTTCCACCATTCCTCTTCTAGTACTTTACTGCTGTCACTCCTCCATTTGCAATACAGTCCACAATAGAGCTCCTCCATCTCATTCTAGGCTGTCCCCTAGGCCTCTTTCAAGTCTCTGTATCCATGAATGTACTCTTTGGTATTCTCTCTCCTGGCATTCTCATCGTGTGTCCAAACCATTTTGCTTTACTATGTCAATCTCTTTTTGAAGTTTACACACTCCCACGCTTCTCCTTATTTCCTCTTTTCATATTCTATCATGTCTTGTCTTTCCCTGTATGCTCCTCAAGAAACTCATTTCAGCTGCACCGGGCAAGTTGGCCATGCGGTTAGGGGCGCGCGGCTGTGAAATTGCATCCGGGAGATAGTGGGTTTGAACCCCACTGTCGGCAGTCCTGAAAATGGTTTTCCATGGTTTCCCATTTTCACACCAGGCAAATGCTGGGGCTGTACCTTAATTAAGGCCACAGCCACTTCCTTCCCATCCCACCATCGCCATAAGACCTATCTGTGTCGGTGCGACGTAAAGCCTTACTTTGGTTCCGCTTAGTTAACGTCCAGGCTGCTGAAGCATAGGTCAGCAAAGGTTTATAATAGGATGAGTATAAAACCTTCTTGCACTTCATTGGCACATCTTTGTTCCATACAATGTCTTTCACACACTGGTAGAAACTTGCAGACTGCTGTATTCTTAAATCAATTTCTCCATCCAAATTTCCATCTTGTGATATCACGCTGCCCAAATATTAAAAAATGTTCACTACTTCAAGAGGTTCATTTCCTTTTTTTATCACTCCCCTGGATTTTCTATTACCTTTTGTTATGATCAAAGTCTTACTTTTCGCAGTACTAATCTTCATTCCAAAATTTCTTATCTCCCCATTCCATAAATCAACTTGTGTCTGTACTTCCTCTTCATTATCTCCCCAAACTACAATGTCATCAGCAAAGAGCATAGACTTTACTTGCTCGCCCATCATCTTCTCCTTGATATTATGTAGAATTCTATCCATGGTGATAATGAAGAGTAAGGGAGACAACACACTTCCCTGTCTTAAGCCTGTCTCAACTCTGAACCATTCAGTTTGACCCACTTTGGTTCTAACACAGCTTTCACAATTTTGATACAATGCTATTACCATCTGCAATGCTTCATTTCCAATCTGTGCCTCTGTTAATTTCCATACCAAATTTCTTGGGACATGTCATATGCCTTTTCAATATCTAGAAACGTTACTACAATGTCCTTTCCATATTCCCAATACCTTTCCATCATTTGACGCAATGTAAATATTGGGTCAAATGTGGACCTGCCTCTTCTGAATCCATACTGGTGTTCTGCCAATTTTCCCCCTACTCTGTCTCTTATTCGTCTATCCAAGATTCTTGCAAAGATCTTGGCTGTATGAAGTATCGGTGTCACTCCTTCAGTATGAGACATATAATAGAAAAATAATGGAGAGGTGAAGGAGAAATGGTGATAACATTCCTCATTTTCAAAAAGGTTCATGAAAGTGTCCCTGGACCAAAGGCAAGGAAAGTCATGAAGCAGAAAGGATTTGGAGAACTAATGATCAAATATGCGCAAGCAATGTACAACAATGTTGTAGCAGTGCCCAAATCCCTGTGGGTAAGGCAGAATTTTTTTGGACTGGAACTGGAGTAAGTTGATCATAATGGTAATAGATGAGTTTGTGAAGAAGACAAAGAAAAAATATGGGGACAGAGAAATTAAGACACCGAGTGAGTGGCTACACGGTGTGAATCACAAAACTGTCAGCAACCCTGAAGATTGTTTTCCATGGTTTCCCATTTTCATACCAAGCAAATGCTGGTGCTGTACCTTAATTAAGGCCACAATTGCTTCCTTCCCAGTCCTAGCCCTTTCCTATCCCATCATCGTCATAAGCCCTGTCTGTAAAGGTGTAACATTTAAAAAAAAAAAAAAAGCAATAGTAAAAAGTAGTAGGAGATAAAGGTGATATTTGCAGATGACATTATGATGTGGGAAGCAAACAGCAAGGAAATGCCAAGTCAATGAAACATGTTGAGTGAGTATAACTTGCAGATAATTATGAACTGAAAATATATATGTGAGAAAAGCAAGACAGTGTTTTTTTTTTGTTGCTTTACGTCGCACCGACACAGATAAGTCTTAGGGCGACGATGGGACAGCAAAGGCCTAGGAATTGGAAGAAAGTGGTCGTGGCCTTAATTAAGGTACAGCCCCGGCATTTGCCTAGTGTGAAAGTGGGAAACCACGGAAAACCATCTTCAGGGCTGACGACAGTGGGGCTCGAACCCACTAAATCCTGATTACTGGATACTGGCCGCACTTAAACGACTGCACCTATCGAGCAGACAGTGGTGCTGACCAGAGAGAGAAGAGAAGAGAAAGGTACAATAAAAACTGGGAAACAAGGCCTGAAGATTGTGGAAAGTCCATGTACTTGGGAATAAAAAATTGACACATGATGCAGGGCTGAACATGGCAATTATTAAAAGGGTACAACAGGGAAATGCATTTTACCACAGTGTGAGGAACTCGATCTGGAAGAAGGCAGTACCAAGGAAGAGTACAGAGATGGCAACAATTTGGTCTGTATAAGCCAGACTGAGTAGCTCAGATGGAAGAGCGTTGGCCTTCTAAGCCCAACTGGCAGATTCAATCCTGGCTTAGTCTGGTGGTATTTGAAAGTGCTCAAATATGTCAGCCTGGTGTCAACAGATTCACGGACACATACAAGAACTCCTGCGGAAGAAAGGTCTGGCACCTCGGCGTCTCCAGAAAACATAAAAGATGTAGTTAGTGGGACATAAAACCAATATTATTATTATTATTATAGATATATATGAAAGAGTTCTCAAAAATGCTGAGATATAAAAGTTTCAAAATGTCACAAAAGATAACAGAAGTAACTCTAAAATCTGTTATACCATTCCTATGCATTGCAGGTAGCTTGGCTGATCCAAAGGATTCAAGCCAGCTGAAGGCTGGTATAAGCAACATTTACAACTGTATTTTCAAGCAGACCTACCCAATACATGGCAGTCGTTCATAATCAACACAATAGTCTTTGCTTTTGTACAGAATTACTTCAGAGTCTATGGCTAAATGGTTAGCGTGCTGGTCTTTGGTCACAAGGGTCCTGGGTTTGATTCCCGGCAGGGTCGGGAATTTCAACCTTAAGTGAATAATTTCTCTGGCACGGGGGCTGGGTGTATGTGTCGTCTTCATCATCATTTCGCGCAGATTGCCTACGGGCGTCAAATCAAAAGACCTGCACCTGGCGAGCCGAACATGTCCTCGGACACTCCCGGCACTAAAAAAAAGCCATAGGCCTACGCCATTTTATTTTTTTTCTTCAGTGTCACCCGTTTACCAGCTGCTGACTATGCAAATGACAGTGTAAAAATAAAGAAGTAACTTATGTTCTTCACAACACACTTCCAATTTCAGAAGCAGAATAATGAAAAAAATACCAAGAACTGCAATAGTAATTATCAACCAACCAACCAACCAATCAATCAATGAATCAAACACCAATGATCTGCATTTAGGGCTGTCACCTAGATGGCAGATTTCCAACCAGTTGTTAGCTAGTCTATTCTTAAATGATATCCAAGAAGTGGGAAATCTAATGAACATCTGCCATCGTAAATGATTCCAATCCCCGATTCCTCTTTCTATAAATTAATACTTGCCTCCAGTTTGTCCTGAGACTCACTGGAATAACCTTTCCTCTTTATATTAAAACCAGAAACAAACTATTACCAGTAGTGAGAACAGTGCATGTGAAACTGGTTATGGACAATGTGAACATGGTCCATGATGATTCTAGGATCAGCACTAGGGACATTGCACATGAGGTGGGTGTGTCTTATTCTGTTGCAACCCAAAAACTTAGGGAGCAGTTGGCGTATCCATACCACGTAGGCCTACATGTTCTACGCCTTAAAGTAAATTTTTTGTCATAAACAACAATTCTGTCAGTGGTTTGTGAGAAAACGGTAGCAACAACAAACAGATTTTCTCACAAGAATTTATGGGTGGGGGTGGTAGAATAACACCCACGGTATTCCCTGCCTGTTGTAAGAGGTGACTAAAAGGGGCCTCAAGGGCTCTGAACTTTGGAGCATGGATTGGCGACCACGGGGCCCTCAGCTGAGTCCTACATTGCTTCCACTTACTTGTGCCAGGCTCCTCACTTTCATCTATCCTATCTGACCTCTCTTGGTCAACTCTTGTTCTTTTCCGACCTTGACGCTATTAGGTTTACGAGGGCTAGGGAGTCTTTCCTTTCTACGCCCTTCGTGGCCCTTGCCTTCCTTTGGCCGATGCCTTCATTTTTCGAAGTGTCGGATCCCTTCCATTTTTCTCTCCGATTAGTGTTATATAGAGGATGGTTGCCTAGTTGTACTTCCTCTTAAAACAATAATCACCACCACCACCACATCACAAGAATTTAGCCACTAATGATCCTTGTATCACACAGGATAGAATTTCCATAACTCCTTTCTTTAGAAATTAACAAAATCCCCGTGTTGTTCTTCAAAGCAGATTTCAACAGTGGTTGTTATTGAACGTGGGGATAGGAATCCTCAGAAGACAACTTTTTTACTTCAACCTCATTTGACACGCCAAAATGATCTGCAGTTTCTCATGGGTAACATTTTCTAGTCTATACACTCGTAGAGGTGTGACAGTTTTTCAGGATGGTACTCTCCCTAACATATCACGACTGGTGAATAAGTACCTGGAAACAGCTTTCCCTGGCCAACGGATTAGTCGAAATGACCCAATAGCCAGTACAGTGGCCGATGGCCTGATTTACATTCCTTGGATTTTGACGTGACGTCTCATCAAAAAGTTGTCATTATGAAATTCAGTCTGTTTACCACAAGCTGTTTCTGGTGAACTGTGAGTACTCCAATATCACTGGGTAATTCAATGCATCAGCTAAATGTCACAATGATAAATTTAGTGCGATGTTACAACCGGCGAACCTTACAACCTCCCTCTGTGGGGCTCAGTACATGTCAGAGCACAGTACGAAGTAAAGGAGTCAACTGATTTAAAAGATTCTGGTCTCAGTTTGTTCATAAATAAACCGACGGAAAATGAAATTCAAACACCAAGAAGACATCAGTTCAGAGCAATGCAACTTAGGCTAAGCAATTGTCTAGGTAACATTTTACATCTCACATACAAGATAAAGCTTATCCTTATAGTAAAGCTTATTAACTCGTTATCTTTCCGATTGCACTGTAAATCGACTTTCACGCCTTTCGTCGCGAGCACACGTTGTCACACGATCCACCCTCCCCCATTTATTCTGTATCTCGTCGCATCGGGCTAAAGGTGACCACACGAAACACCTTTTATAATTCCAGGACCTAATGTGTATTATTAGCATTCTCGTTTTCGTATCAGAATTATAAGGATAGTATCCCTCAAAATTCGATTTAATCACAGGGAAATGCTCACAAAAATGCCAAATAAACAATACCGTCAACTAAAATGATATGAATACTGGCTAGGTGACACTTCTCATCTATCTACTAACCTTAATCAGTCTCTAAACGAACAACACAAGATTGCAAACGAATAAGACACGTAAATTATTCAATTAACACTCCTTATCTACGAAAAATGTTATCTATTCTACTGTCTGATAAACTTCCACCGCTTCAAAACGTAACCATTAACTACAGTACTTCAGTTAACACAGGCTGTATAAAACGAAAAGGTTCGTCAAGGACGTCATGCAACCTGTGTCCTTTTCATATCTATATTTGTTCTTCTTGGTTAGGTTTTTTGGACTTCGTTTTCGTTGTATAACGCTATAGCACGATGAGAAAACAAAGAGGTAACAAAAAACTGCGATGAATCAGCTGTTCGAAAAACGCCAAGGTTGTCAACATTGGGAGAAAAAAAAACTTGTGGTTGCGTCAGAGCCATAGCCGACTACAATAATTACAAGCCGGATTCATGTAATTTGGTAAAGTCCAATGGAGGCCAAGGTGAAAGCGCGGGATCTATCCGTGCATGTTGATGTCTAGTGAAATTCGTCTCGTGTTTCGTTTAATTTTTCACGGATAGGTTCGAGCATATATAACACGAAAAGTGATAGAATAAGCATACGTAGAGCCTATTATCGAAATAATGTGAAGGCTAAAGGCCGGTCTCCACTGATTAACATTTAAAAACAACATGTTAATGTTAACTGGTGACACCATCAGCATGTTCAATGTTAAATACTGTTTCATTTAACATTGTGTCCACACTTGATAAACATGTTAAACTTGACTTTCTTTGTTTATATAGGCCCTAAGTAGTTCATCATATCAATTTGTGGTAATACATTTAGGTGTTATGTAGTATTTTCAAATAAGGACAATGGACTCAGATGAAGAGGATTTATTATTATTGAATGAAAAGCGCACAATGTGCAAAAGCAGTTTTTGTACAAATGGTCAACTATGCTAATGCATTCTTATTATTGAGGTTGTCCTCATTTTGCAGTTTTGTGCATGGTATCTTTCACAACGATCGTTGCACAGGTTACATATACAGTCTTCGTTCGGCTGGTGGAAGTTTTTGGTTTTACAGAATCTGTGGTGAAATCCATGAGTGGCGTAACGTGTGAGTACGTGCCGTAGCTCGTAATTTGCTTGCTTCCACTCTTCCGTCATTATGGCGTCTGTGGAGTAGAAGTCGGACCAAATAGCATTTAGTTTCTCGTTTAAAATTTGGCGTGCATTCTCGTAGGGCTTGGTGTTTTGTAGACAAAACTGTGTTTTGATATCGTCAATGAAGTAGTCCTCTTTGGTTAGAACATATGTTAACCTCGAAGGGGCTCACTTCCCAATGCCTAGAATTCTCTTGAGATATCGGGCCTTGACTTTTTCTATTGTCATCAGGTCGCTGATCGTGAGTTTTTCCCAGGTGATGCTAATCCCATAGGTTGCTATTGGTGATATGGCTGTCCTGAACAGTAGCATTGCTGTACCCAATTATATTTGTTGAGGTTGTTGAATGTTGTAGATGGCTTTTATTGCTGCGGCTGCTCTTTCTTTGACGTGGATATTGTAGGATGTTAGAGTAGTTTGGAGGGTGACTCCAAGGTACGTCTAGAGGTTTGTCGTGCACGGTTATTGTATTTTTAGGTGCATGTTTTCTTCCTTTCTTAAAGGTCATTTTTTTAGTTTTGTTGTGGTTTATTTGCAAACCGTTTCTTTCTGCCCATGATGTGAGCCTATTGAGGACGTCTTGGAGCTCTTCCATGTTTTCTGAGCATATTGCCATATCATCTGCGTAAAGTATAAGCAATGCTGAGGTATCTGTGATGTCTGATGTCATGATGTTGAATAAAATTGGGCTGATTGGGTCACCTTGTAGGACTCCGATTGTTTGGGTTACGTTTTTGGATAGGGTTATGTTGTCTGATATTTGGACATAGTTATATTTGAGGATATTCGAGATTATGATTGCTATCGGATGTGTAACCCCTATTAGGTAATTGAGTTTCCGGACGAGTGTTGCTCTATCAACAAGGTCAAAAGCCTTACGATGGTCTACGAAGACTACAAAATATTTCTTTCCTGGATGTCTCAATGTATCTTGGACTTGTTCTATTATGTATTTTACGGCATGTAGTGTGCTTCTTCCCTTTCGAAAGCCGAATTGATTTTCTGGTATCTGGGAGTCTATTTCTTCTGCAAGCCTGATTGTTAAGATTTTCATGAAGATTTTGAATGATGTATTTTCGGGGGCTATACCTCGATAAGAATCAGGAATGTCAGTTTCTCCTTTTTTAAACATCAATTTGATTGTTGACAACCTCCATTGCTCTGGAATTTCCCCAGTGTGCATGCATGTGTTGAATAGTTCTACCCAGTAGTCTAGCATGACAAGTAGAGATTCTGTCAGGTGTTCTGTGCAGATGCTGTCTGGGCTGGGTGGCTTTCCATTTGTTGCTGCTGTTATTGTATTATATATTTCCTGCCTCGTTATGGGGATGTGAGGTGGTGGTGGTGATTATTGTTTTAAGAGGAAGTACAACTAGGCAACCATCCTCTGTATAACACTGATCAGAGAGAAAAAATGGACGGGGTCCGACACTTCGAAAAATGAAGATATCGGCCAAAGGAAGAAAAGGGCCACGAAGGGCGTGAAAATGGAAGACTCCCTAGCCCTCGCAAACCTAATAGCGTCGGGGTCGGAAAAGAACAAGAGTTGACCAAGAAAGGTCGGATAGGATAGATGAAAGTGAGGAGCCTGGCACAAGTAAGTGGAAGCAATTCCAGGACTCAGCTGAGGGCCCCGTGGTCGCCAACCTACGCTCCAATGTTCAGAGCCCCTGATGCCCCCTTTTAGTCGCTTCTTACGACAGGCAGGGGTTACCGTGGGTGTTATTCTACCGCCCCCACCCACAGGGGGATATGGGGATGTGATTTCCCGTCATTGTTACTGGAGTTAATTCAAAAGCTGTTGATCGGTGTTGGAGGTTGAGAATGCTTTTGAAATGGTTTTCCCATGACTCCATTGAGATATTATTTGTTACTGAAGTTTTTGGTTTCCTAAGCACTAGGAATGGGTCATTTTGGGCGTTTGCAGCACGTCTCCTAGCGTCTTCCTCAATGTACTCCGTTCTTGTTTTCTTGATTAGTGATTTATATTTCCTTCTTTGTTCGGCGTATTGGGCCAGGTGACTCGGGTTCGATGTGTTCTTCGCTCGATGTAGTGTCATGAGGGTCTTTTTCCGTTCATTGTAACAGTTTTTATTGAACCATGGTTGTGATCTCCTTACTTTCGCGTGAGTTTGGCATGATTGAAGGGTTCGTGTACACATTTCCACTGCTTCAGTTAGTTCATGTCGTTGAACTAATAGCCTTGCTTTATCTGTTTCATCACCGATATGTCTTAGTTTCTCTGGATCAAATTTCCTGGATATTTTCTTCCTTGGTTGTATTGGCAATTGATCTTTGTGTGTGATTTCAAAGACTGTCGAGATTGGTATATGTTTCCTAATCGGGGCTATGGCTGAAGTCCATAATGCTTTTTGACTGAATTTTTTAATGTCTGTACCTCTGTTATTGCCACTGTTGCTTCTTGTTATGATTTAGAAATGCAGTTTTATTAGACACATTTCCTCCCCTCATCCTGTTCATTGCTAAAATAGCAAACCACATTGAAGTATAATCTTCGTCCGCTCCCGCACCCGACTTCTGAATTTTTTTTATTTACTCAACTGTACTGGGAGCGGAGGGAAGCTAGGTTTTTTCAATGCACTCGCGGGAACAATTATAGATAATTTAGAGTTCCTGCAAACTGTCGGCTTTCTTCGCTTTATCTCTGTATTCCTTGGTTGAGAAGTTCCACAAATAAGGCCCCTCTATTATATCATTAATTAAGTCCAAAATAATCTTGCTCCACTCCATTTCTGACTACATTTTAGTATAGTGCCCGTACCGGTACTGTATTTGTAGCTTATAACAAAGAGAATGAGTGTTGCGGAGTGTTGTAATTATAATCCGACTTCACGAGAAGCACGTCGTTTGCGCCTTTTGGCTATCTGTTGACATGGAAACGGCAAATAAGTTGCCGAAGCTGTGCCAACATCTCACGAACAACGAATTGACTTGACATGTTTTCCACCTGGAGTGGAAAACAAGCCAACATGTTAAAATTGTTAACCTCAACATTCTGAGTTAACATGCAAAGTCAATTGGAAGACAGATTCACAACATATTGGTATTAAATGTTAATCAGTGGAGACTGGCCTTAAGCAGGGTTGAGTAGCTTGGACTGTAGAGCTGGCTTTCTAAGCCCAGCTCAGTCCGGTGGTGTTTGAAGGTGCTCAAGTACGTAAGCCTCGTGTGAGTAAATTTACTGGCACGTTAAAAACTCCTCCGGGACAACATTCCGGCATCCAGGCGTCTCCTAAAAACCGTTAAAGTAGTTACTGGGACGTTAAATCAATAACATACTGGGCGAGTTGGCCGTGTGGTTAGAGGCGCGCAACTATGAGCTCGCATCCGGGAGATAGTGGGTTCGAACCCCACTGTCGACAGCCCTGAAGATGGTTTTCCGTGGTTTCACATTTTCACACCAGGCAAATGCTAGGGCTGTACCTTCATTAAGGCCACGGCCGCTTCCTTCCCATTCCTAGGTCTTTCCTATCCCTTCGTCGCCATAAGACCTATCTGTGTCGGTGCGACGTAATGCAAAATAGCAAAAAAATAACATTATTATTTGTGGAGGTGCAGACTGAATTTGGCTTATTAATAAAATGTTTCGTGTATTTGCAGATGCCCAGAAAATGTGTTCCCGTCTATCGTAACAACTATAGCATTAAAAAAGGTTTTGTTTCCTTCAGACGAGGAATTAAAACAAAAATGGATTTGTCATTTTAAACGGGATAATTGGGAACCTGGGAACGATTCAGTCGTATGCATAAAACATGTCTCACTCGAAAGTTTTTCAACAGGGGAAAAAATTTCTGATGGTAAAGTCAACGTAACTATACTACCACCTAAACCGGCTAAACCTAATGAGCTTCTCCCTGATGCGCAACCAATTATTTTCCCAAATTTGACAAAATATTTGTCATCGAAAAGTGTTAAAAGGAACGATCCTGAAGGTAGGAGCCTGGAAATGTAGAGTAGGGTAAACAAGAAGATGGATGATATGCCAAATGTAACACATTTACTCAAAATTCACCAAGATATCAATGTCACTGTATATGACATGCTTAGCAGATGGAAAAATATCAAAATGGTCTCAACGAAATGCGTATTTATCAAATTATATAGGAACCACTTCTTGTAGTGTTAGTGTTAAATGTGTACGAATAAATATATTAAAATGCTTCACAATCTCATAGAGTATCGTGAGGTAAGAAGTGAAAGCACACTCTTTGTCTCGCCTCATATTTTTAAGGGAAAATTAGAACTTTGCACTAAAAGGGCCGGGCTGAGTGGCTCAGACGGTTGACCACAATTTGGCAGGTTTGATCCTGGCTCAGTCCCGTCGGTGTTCAAATACGTCAGCCTCGTGTCGGTAAATTTACTGTCACGTAAAAGAACTCCTGAGAGACTAAATTACGGCACCTCGGCGTCTCCAAAAACCGTAAAATTAGTTAGTGGGACGTAAAGAAAATGTTATTATTATTATTATTATTATTATTATTATTATTATTATTATTATTATTATTATTATTATTATTATTATTATTATTATTATTATTATTATTATTATTATTATTATTATTTGCACTAAAAGGAAGAAGAGAGTTAGACCCTACTCAAAAAGTTTCGCCTGGAACTGTGGAAGCAAATTATTTACTGTCAAGAAAGTTTCAAATTGATAACTTAGAAAGAAGGTTTAGTCAGTACGTATAGCTTATTGGTTGTAACTACAATGTTACTGCACTTCAAGTCCTAGAAAGTGAGATGAAAATTAGGATTAAGGGTGTTCTAGGGTTGCGCTGTTGGTGGTGAAGGTATGGAAAAGTGAGGTTTGGCTGTAGCCAATTAGAAACGTCTCATTCCATCAAGACGGATGTTACTGGGCTCAATATGAAGTAATAAAACAAGTTATATACACTCACTTTCATCATGTGACTTTTTTGTGGGCATTTTGATATGTCAGGGGTAATATGCTGTACATTTCTGGGTATACACTAAGGGCTATATCCAGAAGGATAGGCTGTGACCCTTGTTTAGGTCTCTGAAGAGTTATGAAGCAGGTGATTCCTATTTGGAAGAAAGTCAGAGAGGTGGGTTAGTGGTGCCATCAAATTGTGTTGTGTGTGTCTGCAGAACAGTGGTGTAAGAAGACAACCTGGATTGGGAAAATTATAAAGAAATTCTGTTCTCTCTATCCTGAGCTGCTTTAGGGAGAGATGACAATTAACAGTTCTGGTTTGAACGCCGTCATTGTGGGCGTGACAATAATGGTGCGATAGATTGTTTATTGTATACATTTTCCAATGTCATGTTAAATAAGTGCTGAAAGCAGATGAAGAAATTGAGTTCCAAGAGCGCCCATACCCGGAGGCAAGGTGGGGCCGCCCCACCCCCCTAGCTCTCAGGGAAATGCAACAATCTAGTCTAGTCAGGTGTTTTCCTTTCAAGAAAATGATTTAAAAGTCAGTATTACGTAGAAGCGGTAGTACAGTTCCCCACCAACAGGCAGGGAAAACCATGGGTTATTCTGTCACAGAATACAAGTCGGCATTTATCTTCCAAAATATTAAATATACTACATACACCCAGGTCTGCCCCCACCCCTCTACAAACTGTCATATGGGCGCTGATGAGTTATGCCAGCAGTGAGGATAAAAACACTAAGCGAAGGAAGCTGTCAACGCTCCAAAATAACTGAGCTTGTGAGTAACGTTCTTAAAGTGTTTTGTATTTATTCATGTAAAATGTGTATTTCTAACTTTAGTGAATGCTTTTACTGATTTGTGTGTTTCTTAGTACCATTTTACGAAGAATGTGCATTTATCATAATCATCATGTTGGCCTAAATGTAGTGAATATGGGTGAAATCCATGAAATCATTCAAAATCGGACACGCCCCCTTTTTATATCGGCCTCCGCTTGACAGATAGATACAGCGTTACCAAGCGTACATTCCGGCTCTGATCAAAGCCATCTACAGTAAAATGTAGACGGCTCTGGGTTATGTGGGTCCATCCCGGTGAAAGTTCTTTTTGAAAAATATGTTTTTTTTAAATTTCACCCAGTCACTAATCTTGAAGTAGGGGGACACACTCAAAATGTTTGCAAACAAAACTTCGCTCCGCACGCATCTAGTCTCATATACGAAAGAACACAACGCATCTTCAGCAAAGAAGGGAATAGTGAAAGAAAATAAACACCAGTAGAAGTAGGAGCATATAAACTTGGACTGAGAACAGTACATTAAAGCTTATAAAACAATCTCAGCGTCATCCAGGAATTTATTGATCACTGCAGTTACTGTGGGAGTGGGATTGTGTAGCAAACAGGAGACGCTGGTCGGAAAGGGAGACTGTAGACGTATGAGACGACGCAAAATAAGTAGGCGAACGGAAGCATATGAAGGGCATTGAAATAATAAATGATTAGCATCCCCTTCTCGTGCGCCGCATTTATATGTAGGTAGGTTGGTAAGACGAAATCTGTATTTGTATTGGGGTGTTAGCGCATGGTTGAAACGCAAACGAATAATATTGATGATGTGACGGCGAGTATACGAGCCTTTAATGTACCATGGTTTAGGGGGGATTGATGGCTGTACATTAGAATAAAATGTTCCTTTATGTAACGCAGAAATGTTCCAATCTTCCTGCCAAGTACGAAAAGCTCTATCCTTGAGAACGGGATAGTAATCCGTGGGAGGAACGGATATTCGAAGTGGAGATGTTGCTAAGCGAGTAGCATGCTTGGCAAAATTGTTTGTTCATGACCATATATTTCGATATGACTGGGGACCCAGACCAATGTAAGGGAGACACCTGATTGGTGGAGAATAAAGAGGAGTCGTTTAACATTATATAGGTACCAATTAAAGGAGAAGTGTCGAGAGAGCGATTGTAGCACACTATGAGCGTCGGTGAATTGTATGTTGCCGGATATAAAGAACGGCTTGTCGTATTGGAAGCAGTTCTGCGGAATAAATAAAGAAAGCATTCGGTAAATGATATTGTTCAGCTACTTGTGTATTAGCTATAAAGAAAGCTGTCCCAACCCCATCGAGATTTTTAGGGCCATCCGTATATATATCCCGTGGTCAGCGAGAGATCGCAAATGTTCTTCAGAGACGGTTCAATAGCCGGGTGACCGGAGGCAGACCAATGAAAGCGGGTTACAGTTGGTATGGTAATAGAAGTCAGGACATATAAATTAGCAAAGGAAAATGAATAAGGAGGGGCAGGGATAGTTCACAAAATCGAATCGCGAAAAGTATGGATGGATTGGTAAGCAAAATATAACGCCGGCTTACGACATCTTTGAGAAGTAGGGAGTTGATAGTATCCATATAGTAATTGCAATTTTGGGATCGACCCTCAGACAACCTATCACTAAGACTCCACACACCAACTTGTAAAAATACTGAAAGCTGCAACTGTTATACTTTACAGAAATCAATAAATGTTTCGTACCTAGGGATGTAGATAGTTATCTGAAATTGAATTTTCATGCATCAAATTTGATCATTAAACTTCAGAAATTTATTTATATATTTTACAGAATTAGAAATGTTATTTCAAAAAAAGCCTTGAAGTCTGTATACTTTGCGTTAGTTCAATCGCAACTGCAATATGAAATTAACAGTTGGGGTGGAATGCTTGATTCACACTTGGCTCAGATAAATACATGCCAGAACTACACACTCAAAGTCGTGTACAAGAAGCCACTGATGTTTCCAACATATGAACAGTTCCATCAAAGCATGGTAGGCTACATAACATACGGCAGCTATTTGTGCAGTCAGTCACCCTTTAACATGCATAAAAATGTAAAGCTCTTCTGCAAAGAACACAAGTCAAAAATTGCACTAGGCTGCAAGACAGAACTGAAATAAATATTCCATGCCGGAACACTTTACTTGAACAAAGAAATCTAAAGTAGTCTAGGGCCACGGAAATACAATGCATTACCTGTGGACGTGATCAGTGGCAACAAGAATACCCTGAAGAAAAGGCTATTAACATAGTTCATTAACAATTATTACAAAGTAGATCAAGTTATAAATTTGCGTTATAATATTTGAATCAACTAGCACACTATTCCTCTCTACTAGAAAACCAACTTTCTCCTTAATCCTTGCCTCTCATTTCCAGCTTCCTGCTTATTACACCAAATGCAGAAAAACAGTCCATAAAATAGGTACATTATCACCAAAATGAATGGTGTAAATGATATTCACTACATGCCATGATGTACATAATCTAGCTATTGTATTTTTGAAGCCCACACACAAGTTTACCTTATGTGGGATTCACACTGTACCTTTTACTACCTATGTATGTACACGTATGATATTGATCATGAATAAACATGCTTAATTTTTTAAAACGTATGATTCGCTGTAGCAAATCTTTTAACAAGATATTTGGTTACAAGGAAATGTCGGCGGATTAATAACGGAGTTTCGCCAGACTCAACAAGGAGAGCATTTGTAGGCGTGGTTGTAAAAGCTCCGAATCAAATTCGCAGAGCCGTAAATTGAACTGTATTGAGGTGTTTTAAAGTAGCCAGAGGTGCGTTATCTATAACGTGCGTACAATAGTCCATATAAAAGCGAATGGTGGCCATATGTAACAACTTGGCAGTGACTGGATCAATACCTCAATTCCAACGAGTGGAAGTACGAAGTCGGGAGATATGCAGTTTCCAAGTCAATTTATGATAAAAAATTACTCCGAGATATTTGTAATGAGTATAAAGAAGCACTTCATACGTAGAGAAAGCAATCGGATATGCATTATAACGACGACGTTTATGAGTAAACATCATGGCAGAACATTCTGTGAGAGAGTTGGAGTCCATGTGAGTGCGGTACCCATGAGTTGAGATAGGTTATTGCGGCACTTATCAACGTCTTCATGGGAATAATAAAGTACGAAATCGTCCACAAAAGCAAGAAGGCGTACCGAATGAGTAACTAACTGCTCAAAATCGTTCATGGAGAGTGCAAATAGTAAGCCACTTAGAATGTCGCCCTGGGGAAGCCCATGTGCCGTTTGACGAGAAGGAATGGAATATTGAGCTGATTTAAGGATAAGGGTACGATGCACCAGCAGGTTTCGCAAAATACGCAAAAAACTAACCGGTAATCCTTTTAGTGCGAGGGTGTTCCAAAAGAGGTTAAGAGGAACCGATCATAGGCTCCTTTTATATCTAAAAAGAACGCGAGGGTGCTATGCTTACGGTGTTTGGCTAATAAAATATCAATAATAAGAGTGTTTACAGCGTCATGAGCACCACGACCTTTAAAAAACGCGTATTCATTTTTCGGTACTAGATCATAATACTCAAGCGCCCACGTACGTCGCTGTAAAAGAATTTTTAAAAAAGTTTTCCGGAGGCACGATCCCAAAACGATTCCACGAAATTTGCAAGGTACAGTAGGAAGGTGACGAGGTATGAGAATGGGAAGTAAGAAAAAATCATTCCAGTGAGGAGGAGCGAGTGTAGTTTGCAAAATATGATTACAGAAAGCCAAAAGCTCCTGTTTGGCACGTAGTGGGAGGAGCCTAATCATTGCACAGGTGATGTAGTCGGGGCCGGGAGAAGAGTCATTATTCGTATGTAGGGCCGACTCGTGTTCGTTAAAATGAATAGTTGGAATTAATACGGAAAATTGAGGCATGGCGGTAGTATGAGGGGGGGAGTTAGAATCTGGTACAACGTAATCCGGAGCAAGAAATGTAAGAAAATTAGTTAATAGCGAATTGGTGAATAATGATGGCGATACATGTTGAGATACCCGTGTTAGTGTACGTATAGCGTTCCATAGGTGAGAAGCAGGAATATGAGTGGATAAGGAAGAAATGAAAGATTGCCATGCAGCTCGCCGCTTGGATTTGTAAACACATTTCGAGTAGACTATATGATTTTTTAAAGAAAGTAATGGCGAGGACTTAACGTTTTACTATATACGCGAAACAATCGCTGACATTTTTGGATCACTTCTTAGCACTCGTATCCCACCAACGTAAGAAATGAGGTTGCTGCACGGGGCGGGTCGTAACTGTCTTGTATGGATAATGAATATGGATATAATCGTGCATGATGCTAAGTAGTGTAGAATAGTTTACAACGCTGTCAGATATTAAGTTGATGCGATGAGTTAGAGAAGAGGCGAATGTATGAGTGATGAAATTGCGCAAGGAGCGGACATTACTAACGCCTGAAGGTAAAACGGGGCCACATGAGGTCGGCCTAGTTCATAAGTAATAATAAGTGGAAAGTGATCACTAGTATGTGTGTCAGGCAAAGTGTGCCATAGCGGGTCGACGTAGGCATAAATCAACCGCACTAGGAGAAGTTCCTGGAGGGGGGGTTAAGCGAGTGGGAGATCCGTCATTTAAGATAACCGAATCATTGTGTTGGGTAGCGGCAAGGAGATGAGATCCTTTAAGCGTATCGGAGTTACATCCCCAAGCCGAATGGTGGTTGTTGTGGTTACCGGGAATAAGAATTTTGGTCATGGAATCGAATTGATGAAAAAACTGGGACCATTGATGTTCCGTGATGTATATGTCCGGCGGGCAATAAAGATTGATGATAATGAGAACTTTGAAAGTAATACCGAGAATATAGCTATGAGGAATACTATATTGTACATGCAGAAATTGGTAGGATATCTTATAATGGATAATCATGTCCACACCACAAAAACCGGGACCATCACAACGCTCTATATTAATGCCTTTGAGATGAAACACAGTATGGGACAAAAGCCAGGTCTCATGTAAAGCTATAATCTGTGGGATAATTTCATCAATAATGAGTTTTAATTCATACTGTTTGTTAATTATACTCCTAGCATTCCACTGGAGTATCTTTATCATAGAAGGTTAAGATGTTGTGTAAGCTATCGCGGAGTTGATAGAGGACGTGGGAGACTGGCGGTTTGTCTCCGAATAGGTGAAGTAACTGGAGAAATAGTTGTTGAATATTGTTCTGCAAGTGAGCCCTGTGACGTTGTACATTAATATTGGAAGTGTTAGAAGAGGGAGGTTGAGGAATCGTGTGATCGAGACGTAGAAGGAAGGGGTAAACCAGTAGCTATAACAGGCGGAGGTGGGATAATTGTTTAAAGTGGGGGCGTAGGTGGAGGGCTAAGAAGATTAAGATAGTCGATCCTATCAGAAGCAGGAGAGAGAGTTGGCCTTGGAGCTTGCAAAATGACTTGCGCAAAATTTATGCTTACGCGAGTTGTCAACAGGCGGGGGAGTAACTTCCTCGGAAAGAGGGGATAAAGATGGACATTTTGTGCAGGGTAGAATTCTGGAGGCTGCAATTCTGAAGATGCCTCCGAAAAAGAAATATTTTCAGTGCTCATAAGCTTCTTAATTGATGTTTGATGTTTGTGCCCTGGACAGTCTAAGGAGCCCGTAGAATGTGTTCTTTGACAATGTAGACATCTTCTAGTAGATTCTGAATACTCGGATGTGAGATGTTGAAGAGAGCAGTTTCCACAACGAGGCACCCAAACCTAACAATTTGTGTTAGTATGCCACATCTTTGACATTTACTACAGAGGATATGGGCAAAAATTACCGGTTTAACTTCCAAGTGAACCTGGTAGAGAGATACATGCTGAGGAGGATGCTGAGAGCGAAACACCAATTTAATAGACCCTGTAATTAAATACTCCGCACCGCTCGGCTGGAAGACCTTGCGTTTCAAGCGCTGGGCCGATTTGACAGGCATCGTGAATTTGGGGTGTTTAAGGATGACATCGTCAGATCAATCTTTATTAACACCTCGAATAATACCAACGCGAAAAATATTAGAGCTGGGAATATATGCCTTGACGTCAATGGTGGAGAGAAGGGAATGTCGTAAAAAAGCATTGGCTTGTGTATCAGACTTATATTCCACCTGCAAGCGATTACGACCTTTTCTCGTGATACCTTTAACAAAGATCTCACTATCGTAGAATATACGGCCCAAAGCCATAGGATGCAGTTGGCCGATATTTTTTGGTACCATTAGATTCTACGAAAACAATAAACGGGCCGTAATGGGCTTTTGGGTAATACTCCGGTTCTAATGGAGGCGGAGGTGGTAATCAAGGACTGTCAGTTGAATTGGAAGATGATTGCACTTGCTTAGAAGTCACTGAAGGATTTGAAGTTAAAGAGACATCGTTGAGACGCACATTTTTTTCATGATCCAAGTTTAAGGGAGGATTGGGTTCGGCCTCACCTCCACTATCAGTTTCCATGTTGACATTTTTACACTGCTTGGTGTGAAGCGACCGCATACGAAGTATGTGCCACTACTCGCCACACGATATCCAAACACTTAACACAACGAACACCGCGTACTGCACAGGCACAACCGACTTGATCCACTGTCAAGTAGAGACTGACCAGGTGGAAGTTTAATGGGGCTTACGGTTCCAATCTGTAGCCAGCTTCAGGTAGTTCCAATCCGAAATTTTAGATGGCGCTGGAGATCGTTCACAACGAATAGATAGTTGTAGGAAAGTTCTGTTGATGGAAGGCAAGTAGGCATGAAAAGAGCGATTTTAATAATTAAAGGCCGTTTGACTCGAAGTGAAGTATTTCAAGTCTAACCTCAATCAGTGGGCCTCTCCGACAAAGAATTAGTCGTATAACATCAAGTATTATGGAGATAATATTGCGGGATTGCATTGAATCTTACTTTACCCACACGATTAACCTTGTTCGAACTAATGTCGATTTTAAGCGATAGTTCCCATGATGCTACAGTTTTGTGTTGTTTGAATTCCAAGTTAACATAAAACCACATACAACGCCTGTGCCTATCGCTGTTCGAGCTCCTCCCCCTCCACAACCGCAACACCCTACAACTATTGCCGGCGCTATTCGCCATACAGCTCCGAAATCACACAACGAGCACCCGGTTAACCGTCAAAAGGTGCACTTTCAGAAAGAAATACAAAAAATACTGATACTCCAAGAATCAGGAGAGAATCCTTCAATAACTCACGTTGTATATCAATTACGAGACCGTCTGTGTGACATTTTTAACTTTTATGATAAATATAGTTCAATGGAATGCCAGGACCGTACTTAATAAAATACGAATTCCAATTAATTACGAATGAAAGCTTTGCGCATATTCTTGCTTTGCAGGAAGCCTGGTTCACGAACAAAACCGAATTTTCTATAATAGGATATAATTATCAGTGTCACGACGGCCCAGGATATGGTGGGGCTCCCTTTTTATTCTTCACTCCATACCTTACCAAAGTTTACCCATTCCTTATTATATTCCAAATACCTTCATTGTCGGCATTACCTACTGCCGCGTGGAGATTGTTTGTACCCTCACTCAATTCTCATAACACCCAGTTCATTTATGGAGCGCCATCCGGATGTTGCCGCGTGCCTCCCAACACAAAGCAAAACAGGTCATACCACGTGATACACTCTCTTCCTTTTTAATTCACTAACCCCGGATTATTATTAATAGGAAAAGCACCGGAAAGGGCATATGCAATATACAGTGTGATTAAATCATTCCTTGCTAATTTGCGTGATGCTTTTGGTCCTTTTTAAACACAACACAATATGGTATTTTTCGCAGCACTTTCCACAGAGTGACATGTGCAATACTCATTTGGAAGATGGAATTCCTTATTGCTACATAACTTGTGGGGGTAGCCATAAATGGCTTTGTGATTGTGTGTCTTTGTTCTTCGTTAGCGTTTGTCCATGATCTACCTTGTTGTTGTTGTTGTTGTTGTTGTTGGAAAAGTTACGGGGTCTATTATTTCACTCAGCCACAAGATGTATAATCGTGAAATTGCACTGATAATGCAATCAATCAATCAATCAATCAATCAATCAATCAATCAATCAATCAATCAATATTGATCTGCATTTAGGGCAGTCGCGCAGGTGGCAGATTCCCTATATGTTGCGTTCCTAACCTTTTCCTAAATGATTTCAAAGAAATTGGAAATTTATTGAACGTCTCCCTTGATAAGTTGTTCCAATCCCTAACTCCCCTTCTTATAAATAAATATTTGCCTCAGTTTGTCCCCTTGAATTCCAACTTTATCTTCATATTGTGATCTTTCCATCTTTTATAAACGCCACTCAAACTTATTCGTCTACTAATGTCATTTCACGCCATCTCTCCGCTGACAGCTCGAAACATACCTCTTAGTCGAGCAGCTTTCCTTCTTTCTCTCAATTCTTCCCAACCCAAACTTTGCAACATTTTTGTAACGCTACTCTTTTGTCGGAAATCACCCAGAACAAATCGAGCTGCTTTTCTTTGGATTTTTTCCAGTTCTTGAATCAGGTAATCCTGGTGAGGGTCCCATACACTGGAACCATACTCTAGTTGGGGTCTTACCAAAGACTTATATGCCCTCTCCTTTACATCCTTACTACAACCCCTAAACACCCTCATAACTATGTGCAGAGATTTTTACACTTTATTTACAATCCCATTTATGTGATTACAACAATTAAGATCTTTCCTTATATTAACACCTAGATACTTACAATGATCCCCAAAAGGAACTTTCACCCCATCAATGCAGTAATTAAAACTAGAACTGTGAAACTCACAACCTGACTTTTAACCCCGTTTATCAACATACCATTGCCTGCTGTCCATCTCACAACATTTTCGGGGTCACGTTGCAGTTGCTCACAATTTTGTAACTTATTTATCACTCTATAGAGAATAACATCATCCGCAAAAAGCTTTACCTCTGATTCCACTCTTTTACTCATATCATTTATATATATAAGAAAACATAAAGGTCCGATAATACTGCCTTGAGGAATTCCCCTCTTAATTATTACAGGGTCAGATGAAGCTTCACCTACTCTAATTCTCTGAGTTCTATTTTCTAGAAATATAGCAACCCATTCAGTCACTCTTTTGTCTAGTCCAATTGCACTCATTTTTGCCAGTAGTCTCCCATGATCCACCCTATCAAATGCTTTAGACATGTCAATCGCGATACAGTCCATTTGACCTCCAGAATCCAAGATATCTGCTATATCCTGCTGAAATCCTACAAGTTGAGCTTCAGTGGAATAACCTTTCCTAAAACCGAATTGCCTTCTATCGAACCAGTTATTAATTTCACAAACATGTCTAATATAATCAGAAAGAATGCATTCCCAAAACTTACATACAATGCATGTCAAACTGACTGACCTGTAATTTTCAGCTTTATGTCTATCACCCTTTCCTTTATACACATGGGCTACACTAGCAACTCTCCATTCATCTGGTATAGCTCCTCCGACCAAACAATAATCAAATAAGTACTTCAGATATGGTACTATATTCCAACCCATTGTCTTTAGTATATCTCCAGAAATCTGATCAATTCCAGCCGCTTTTCTAGTTTTCAACTTTGTATCTTATTGTACATGTCATTTTTATCTTGTGTAAATAATATTACTTCTTTGGCCTTAGTCTCCCCCTCTATCTCGATATATTATCCTTGTAACCAACAATCTTTACATACTGCTGACTGAATACTTCTGCCTTTTGAAGATCCTCATAAACACACTCCCCTTGTTCATTAATTATTCTTGGAATGTCCTTCTTGGAACCAGTTTCTGCCTTAAAATACCTATGCATACCCTTCCATTTTTCACTAAAATTTGTATGACTGCCAATTATGCTTGCCACCATGTTATCCTTAGCTGCCTTCTTTGCTAGATTCAATTTTCTAGTAACTTCCTTCAATTTCTCCTTACTTCCACAGCCATTTCTAACTGTATATCTTTCCAGTCTGCACCTCCTTCTTAGTCTCTTTATTTCTCTAATAACCACACGCAATTATTTGCACGATGTAGGGCTCGAGATTTCAACTCACGCATCATAAGCAATAAGAGACAATTAGAGGAAGTGCACTGAATCGAAAAAATTGGAAGCAGGTGTATGTAACCTTGCCACGATGAAAAATACTGAAGTTTAAAAAGCAATATGAGCATCATCCATATTTTGATTGATAACGTGTATTATGACAGGGGACATATCAGTAAGCGACAGGAGACGTTGGCGAGGAGAGGTTTATGGAGACTGACAAGACGAGAAAGTAAGGCAAGACGAAAATAACAAAAAACAGGGCATTGAAATAATAAATGATTTGCAACAGCATTCTGCGTACCACACATACAGAAGGACTGGGAGGAGAGGTGAAATCAATCTTTGTACAGAGGGGTTAGGGCATAAACGCGAAGGCGAATAATGTTTGTAATATGACGGCGAGAATAATTACCCTTCAGATACCAAGGGTGGGTTGGAATAAAAGGCTGGCCATTGTAGTAAAAGCGACCTTTATAAGAGGCAGAATGATTCCAATCCCCTTGCCATTGACGACAGGCAGAATTTATAAGAAGAGGGTAAAAATTGGGCAGAGGAACGCAATTTGAAGTTGGAAATTCCCTTCTCGAGCGGCTCGCTAAGCGAAAAAATCAGCTTGTTCATTCCCATAGATACCCATATGACTAGGGACTCAAACAAAGGTGAGAACAACCCCAGATTGATGCTGGGTATAAATAAGACTTTTAACATGTTACAAGTAGGCTACCAATTCAAAGAGACATGAGAGGGCATTAATGATTGGACGGCGCTGAGAGAATTCGTATACATAGCGGCTTTAGGTATAGAATGATATTTATTATACATGAGAGCTTGGTGAATAGCAAAGTATTCCGCAGTGTAAATAGAAAATTCACCGGGTAAACTATAGATTTCAGCAACATGCGTATTGGCAATAAAGAACCACGCTCCAACGCCGGGAGAGATTTTTGCGCCTTCACTATATATATTTCAGCCGGGATCACTTAGGGTAACACGTAGTTTTTTTAAGAGGAGGACCATTCAACGAAGAAACCGAAATAGTGGAAGACAAACAAGATGCAGTGAATGATAGAAGGTAAGAAATGTAAACAGTCAAAATTAACTGAATAACACGGAGGAGCATGAGTGCATAAGATAGAATTTTTATAAGAGAGGAGGACTTGATAGGCATTCAACAAAGCAGGCAGTTATTTTTGGATGCACTTGTGAACGGTTGGCTGTTGAGAGAGCTTTTGCATTATTGTAGTGATGAAGTACTCGTGGTTAAAACCTAATGAAATTGCTTAAATTTTATGTGTGTGTGTTCCATTTAGTGCTATTTATATATTGGTGTTTAGTGCTTGTTGGTAGAAATTGAGAGTAGTAATATTTATTTAAATTTTATTACAAGTAATTCATTTGGTGTTCAGTAGAATACGTTTCCTAGGTTAAGTAGGCTAGCTAGGTGTATCTTGTTCGAATTTTAGGTTTAGGAAATATTTTAGATAATAATATTAACTTTTAAAACAATATTTTTAAATATCTGTAGGTTCGCAGGTATAATACTTACAAAGGCAGGTTATCATAAGGAGTTGTAACTCATTGTAACTTACGCCACAACTTGTCCGATATTTCGTATAGATATCCGTTCAAACTATCTTGAAAGTAAAAAAATTATTAAATTAAATAACACGATTCGCCTGTAAACTTCGATTTAAAAAAGAAGTAATTTCACTGGATAATTAAGGTACTTAATTGTTTTTGGATTGTTGACAATTGTTGCTACATGCACATGGTAGTTGTGTAAATAAATACAAATCAGCTGATTACCGGTACTATATTCCGATAATTTATAGTCTTAGTTCCCTGCATACTTTGTACATTTCACCTTCGTTTATTCATCGAGTAAAAGTTAATAATCAAATTCCTATATCCCAATAAAATTGCAGAAATTATTGTAGACAACCTCTTATTTTTCAGCATTTAAAGACACTTATATTCTCCGTCTCGCTTAGTAGGGAAAATAATAGTAATCCACCAGCGGTAAAAATTCATATAACCACATTTCAGCTGAGATGTGTAGTGTAGATACAGTATATTTAGAGAGTACCGTACCTTTCCTGCTATATTCGTGTGTATCTTCCCTATGTATCTATTAGAGCATAGTACTAACAATAAACTGTCTAAGCATTTACCTTCCTTCGTAATCTTTGAGTGCCGTTGTTCTTGTCAATTTCAAACTTGCAATTTTCATTTCTGTTCGTCCTTAGTAGTGACATATGGTACCGGAATTGAAATTAGGATACGCCTGAACGTAGTTTAAAAATTACTGTATTGTACTGAACAGTAGTGTACGACAAATATCCCATTAGAATTGAGTGTGCTTATTTTATTATAGTAAAATATTTGTGTAGTACTGGTGTAGTAGAGGTATCCGTAGAAACTCTTACTAAAATTCTGTTGTTGTAATTAGGATAGGCTTAACTGCAGTTTGGAATTGTGTAGTTCTTGTGTATTCCTTTCTGTATTCAGTAATTAACTTAACAGCAGTTTTTATCCTGTTAGGGGTTGTAGGATAAAAATAGAATGAGATTAAGTAGTATCGTAGTGTAGACGTATATTAATTACCTTATTGTCGTGTGGTCTTTGAGTAATATCCCAGACAACATATCCCTCCATTCATTTTTTTGCATATAAGTTTTATTTTTCCTTTTATTTTCATTTTTCCGTAAAGAATGGCTAAGGAGTGCAAGTGTACGAACTGTGGGTGTGGCGAGGCATTGAGGGATATGAGGGAGGAGTTGGAGAGTTTGAGGGAGATAATTAGGATTCTCACAGAAGACAGGAAAGAAGACAGGACTCCCTTAAACAAAGTACAGGTTACAGTCGGCGTGCAAGAGGGAGGGGAAGGAAAGGGGGGAGTTGTAGAAGATAGGTGGTCTAATGTTCTAAGGGGAAGGAGATTGCGGGCTAAGGGCTCTATTCAGGATCAGAATTCAGGACAAGTGTCTGTGCGAAATCGGTACGAGTCACTCCAGGTAGAACAACAGAGGGAAGATGAGGGACAGGTAACTCTTGCTGAGCTGTGTGGAAGTAGCAGGAAGGGAAAAGGTAGAAAGGGAAATGTAGAGTAGAGGATAGGAAAAGACAGGTGGAAGATGGTCATGGGAAGGAGAAAAGAGAGGAGGAAGTAGCTTCTGCAGCTATCAAGAAAGATAGGGCTGACCAGGAGGAGAGGGGATCAAATGAGGTGGGTAGGGTTGAGGCTCTGGTCATGGGGGATTCCATCGTTAGACTCGTGGGGAAAGTGTGTGGAGGAAAGGGAACCAGGGTAGAATGTTATCCAGGAATTAGGTTGAGGCAGATGTTGAGGAAAGTAGAAGAGAGGAAGGAGGGGAACGAGAAGGTGGTAGTGTTTCACGCTGGTACCAACAACGTAAGGCAAGCTGATATAAGTACCAACATAGTTCGAGATGTGTGGGATCTAGTAAATGCAGCAAGGTTGAAGTTTAAGAAAGTGGAGATTGTTATCAGTGGAATACTGTGTAGGAGGGATACTGACTGGAGGGTGATGGGGGATTTAAATGAGACTATGGAGTGGGTATGTGGGAAAATGGGAGTGAAATTTCTAGATCCTAATGGGTGGGTAGGAGATAGGGATCTGCACTCAGATCGCCTTCACTTAAACCGCAGTTGTACATATAATTTAGGAAATTTGTTTAGAAGGATAATAGGGAGGTATATTCAGGGAAACGGGGTGGACTAAGGAGCGGTGATAAGGGAACACGGAACTGGAAATCAAGTAGGGATGACATAAAAACGTTAGTGTTGAACTCTAGCAGTATTGTAAAGAAAGGAATAGAATTAATTTAATAGATATATATTTACCAGATATTGTAATAGGAGTTGAATCATGGCTGAGAAATGATATAATGGATGCAGAAATTTTCTTACGGAACTGGAGTGTGTATCGTAGAGATAGGATAGGATTGGTAGGAGGGGGGTATTCATTCTGGTGAAAGAAGAATTTGTAAACTACGAAAGAGTTAAAGATGAGACACATGAAATTCAAGGTGTAAGGCTCATTTCTAAAGATAATAGGCAAGTTGATATATTTTGATTATACAGACCGGGAAAGGGTAGCGCTGACACGAATGCAGAATTATTTGATAAGATAATCAGCTACATGGGAAACGACATGGAAAGAAATGTGATTGTAGCGGGAGATTTGAATTTGCAAGATGCCAATTGGGAAGGAAATGCGAACGACAGGAAGCATAAAGAACAAATGGCAAATAAGTTAATATGGAAAGGACAGCTGATTCAGAATGTGATGGAACTAAAGAGAGGGAAAAATATCCTGGAAGTGGTGCTGGTAAAACCAGATGAACTCTATAGATAAATCGAAGAAATAGATGGTATTAATGATCACGAAGCTGTTTTTGTCGCAGTTAAAAATAAATGTGGTAGAAAGGAAGGTCTTGAAAGTAGGACTATTAGGCAGTACGATATGGCTGATATGCAGGCATAAGGCAGTTTCTAAAAAGTAACTCTGATAGGTAGAAAACGGTAATTAAAAATGTAAACAGACTCTAAAATTGGTTTAAAGCAATTGTTAAGGAATGGGAAAACAGGTTTGACCCTTTAAGGATGGTAAGGAATAGCAACGGCCCACCTTATTATAATAGAGAAATAAAGAAACTAAGAAGGGGGTGCAAACTGGAATGAAATTGAGTTAGAAATGGCTGTGGAAGTAAGGAGAAATTGAAGGAACTTACAAGAAAATTGAATCTAGCAAAGAAGGCAGCTAAGGATAACATGATGGCAAGCATAGTTGCCATTCATACAAAATTTCCAAGTCTGCGACGTTCAAGAGCCCTTGTTCAAGAATATAATAAGATCATGTCCAATCCAACTCTACCTATCAATAGAGATGTTGCAGATCTCTGGAGACAAAGGCTGAAATCCCGTAAGCCACCGATGAAAACAGCTAAGAATCTAATGGATGCTGGTTTCAATTTAAAAGAGGAATGGAAAGAGCAATGGATTCGTACAGCTCCGGAGTGGCCAAGCCTCTTTAATCCAAACCACGCCCCAGCTGGTTTCAGCTTGCCAAGAAGAACGTGGGCATCACTAAACAGGTTCCGCACAAATTGTGGAAGATCTGCATTCTCCCTTCACCAGTGGGGCTTCAGGGACTCTCCAGCGTGTGATTGTGGTGCTTTAGTCCAGACCATGCATCATATAATGGACGAATGCCCTCTGCGTGCTTATGGTGGAGACCGAAAAGACTTTGCTGATGTCTCAGTATCCCTAGTGCATTGGATAAACAATTTAGATATTCATGTGTAATTGTTCCCTACTTACCTTGTATTCTTTGCAGGTTTTTCTTTTGTATAATTATATACTTGTCCATTCTGTAAATCCCATACGCTTAATAATAATAATAATACAAATTTTTGTGAAAAATGGAAGGGTATGTATAGGTATTTTAAGGCAGAAACAGGTTCCAAGGAGGACTTTCCAGGAATAATTAGTGGACAACTGGAGTGTGTAAATGAGGATCTTCAAAAGGCAGAAGTATTCAGTCAGTAGTATGTAAAGATTGTTGGTTACAAGGATAATGTCCAGATAGAGGAGGATACTAATGCTAAAGAAGTATTAAAATTACATATGATAACAATGACATTTACAATAAGATACAAAAGTTGAAAACTAGGAAAGCAGCTGGAAATGATAATATTTCTGTGGATGTACTAAAGACAATGTGTATGTTCGTTTATTCAGCCCGAAGGATGGTTTGATCCTCTGCAGCTCCGCCAACAGCTGTCATAAATAGCCTTGGCGTTACTGAAGAGGGGTACTAGGGAAATAGGTTATTCCTCCGAAACTCAAATTGTAGGATTCCAGCAAGATATACCTGTAGCAGATACCTTGGATTCAGGAGGTCAAATGGACTGTATCGCGATTGACATGTCTAAAGCATTTGATAGGGTGGATCATGGGAGACTACTGGCAAAAATGAGTGCAATTGGATTAGACAAAAGAGTGACTGAATGGATTGCTATATTTCTAGAGAATTGATCTCAGAGAATTAGAGGAGGCGAAGCTTTATCTGACCCTGTAATAATTAAGAGGGGAATTACTGAAAACAATATTATTGGAGCTTTATATTTTATTATATATAAATGGTAAGAGTAAAGGGATGGAATCAGAGGTAAGGCTTTTTGCGGATGATGTTATTCTGTATAGAGAAAGAAATAAGTTACAGGATTGTGAGCAACTGCAGCGTGACCTCGGAAATGTTGTAAGATGGACAGCAGGCAATGGCATGTTGATAAACGGGGTTAAAAGTCAGGTTGCGAGTTTCACAGTTCTAGTTTTAATTACTGCGTTGATGGGGTGAAAGTTCCTTTTGGGGATCAATATAAGTATCTAGGTGTTAATACAAGGAAAGATCTTAATTGGGGTAATCACATAAATGGGATTGTAAATAAAGGGTACAGATCTCTGCACATGGTTATGAGGGTGTTTAGGAGGAGAGGGCATATAAGTCTCTGGTAAGATCCCAACTAGAGTATTGTTCCAGTGCATGGGACCCTCACCAGGATTACCTGATTCAAGAACTGGAAAAAATCCAAAGAAAAGCAGCTCGATTTTTTTCTGGGTGATTTCCGACAAAAGAGTAGCGTTACAAAAATGCTGCAAAGTTTGGGTTGGGAAGAATTGAGAGAAAGAAGAAAAGCTGCTCGACTAAGTGGTATGTTTCGAGCTGTCAGCGGAGAGATGGCGTGGAATAACATTAGTAGACGAATAAGCTTGAGTGACGTTTATAAAAGTAGGAAGGATCACAGTATGAAGATAAAGTTGGAATTCAAGAGGACAAACTTGGGCAAATATATATTTATAGGAAGGGGAGTTAGGGATTGGAATAACTTACCAAGGGAGATGTTCAATAAATTCCCAATTTCTTTGAAATCATGTAGGAAAACGCTAGGAAAGCAACAGATAGGGAATCTGCCACCTGGGCTACTGCCCTAAATGCAGGTCAGTATTGATTGATTGATTGATTGATTGATTGATTGATTGATCGATTGATTGATTGATAGATAGATAGATAGATAGATAGATAGATAGATAGATAGATTGATTGATTGATTGATTGATTGATTGATTGATTGATTGATTGATTGATTGATTGATTGATTGATTGATTGATCTTCCAACGGCGGACTTGCGATAGAAGGGAGCAGTCATTTAATAACTGTAATTTGGTAAGCAACGGGTGTTGAGCGACGGTAAAGCGTTTAAAGAAATATTTGGAAGTTATCATTTTACCACGAATTGGAAGGGGGAGATCACCGGACTCAACAAGAAGAGTATTAGTAGGGGTGGACGACATGGCTCCAACACAAATTCTCAGAGCTTTAAATTGTATGGTATTTTAGAGGATAAGAGAAGAATCAGACTCTGTATCTATAACACAGTAGTCGAGTCTAGAGCGGATAGTAACCGAGTATAACAATTGAGCTGTGCCCGCATCAGCACCCCATGATCGTCTCGTAACCGACTGGAGAATTTTAATATGCACATCAGAGGACTTACGTAACCAATTGATATGATGTTTCCAAGATAAGGAGCGGTCTAAAAGTACGCCGTGGTATTTATGAAAGGAACAAAAGGGAATTACATGAGAATCGAAAACAGGTGGCTCAGAATTAAATCTACGCTTAGAAGTAAAAAGCATAGCACAGCATTTAGCTGTGGAAAGTTGAGGGCCATGGAAATTATGCCACCTAATTACTTGTTTCTTTAGCTGATATATCAATCACTATCAATCACTACTGATCTGCATTTAGGGCAGTAGCCCAGGTGGCAGATTCCCTATCTGTTATTTTCCTAGCCTTTTCTTAAATGATTGCATAGAAATCGGAAATTTATTGAACATCTCCCTTGATAAGTTATTCCAATTCCTAACTCCCCTCCCTATAAACGAATATTTGCCCCAATTTGTCCTTTTGAATTCCAACTTTATCTTCATATTGGGATCTTTCCTACTTTTAAAGACACCATCCAAACTTACTCGTCTACTGATGTCCTCCCATGCCATCTCTCCACTTACAGCTCGGAACATACCACTTAGTCGAGCAGCTCGTCTCCTTTCTCCCGAGTCTTCCCAGCTCAAACTTTGCATCATTTTTGTAACGCTACTCTTTTGTAGGAAATCGCCCAGAACAAATAGAGCTGCTGTTCTTTGGATTTTTCCAGTTCCTGAATCAAGTAATCCTGGTAAGGGACCCATACACTTTAACCATACTCTAGTTGGGGTCTCACCAGAGACAAGTATGCTCTCTCCTTTACATCCTTGCTACAACCCCTAAATACTCTCATAACCACGTGCAGAGATCTGTACCCTTTATTTACAATCATATTTAAGTGATTATCCCAATGAAGATCTTTCCTTATATTAATACCTAGGTATTTACAATGATCCCCAAAGGGAAGTTTCACCCCATCAACGCAGTCATTAAAAATGAGAGGGCTTTTCCTATTTGCGAAACTCACAAGCTGACTTTTAACCCCGTTTATCACCATATCATTGCCTACTGTCCATCTCACTACATTATCGAGGTCATTTTGCAGTTGCTCACAATCTTGTAACTTATTTATTACTCTGTACAGAATAACATCATCTGCGAAAAGCCTTATCTCTGATTCCACTTCTTTACACATATCATTGATATATATAAGAAAACGTAAAGGTCCAATAATACTGCCTTGGGGAATTACCCCCTTAATTTTTACAGGGACAGGTAAAGCTTCACCAACTCTAATTCTCTGAGTTCTATTTTCTAGAAACAGAGCCACCCTTTCAGTCACTCTTTTGTCAAGTCCATTGCACTCATTTTTGCCAGTAGTCTCCCATAATCTACCCTATCAAATGCCTTAGATAAGTCAATCGCAATACAGTCCAATTGATCTCCTGAATCCAGGATATCTGATATATCTTGCTGGAATCCTACAAGTTGGGCTTCAGTGGAATAACCTTTCCTAAACCCAAACTGCCTTCTATCAAACCAGTTATTATTATTGCAAACATGTCTTATATAATCAGAAAGAATGCTTTCCCAAAGCTTACATACAATGCATGTCAAACTGACTGGCCTGTAATTTTCAGCTTTATGTCTATCACCCTTTCCTTTATATATAGGGGCTACTATAGCAACTCTCCATTCATTTGGTGAAGTTCCTTCATGCAAACAATAATCAAACAAGTACTTCAGATATGGTACTATATCCAACCCATTGTATTTAGTATATCCCTCGAAACCTTAACAATTCCAGCTGCTTTTCTAGTTTTCAACTTTTGTATCTTACTGTAAAGGTCATTGCTGTCATAGGTAAATTTTAATACTTCTTTGGTGTTAGTCACCTCCTCTATCTGGATATTTTCCTTGTAACCACCCAACATACTACTTACTGAATACTTCTGCCTTTTGAAGATCCTCACATACACACTCCCCTTGTTCATTAGTTATTCCTGGAATGTCCTTCTTGGAACCTGTTTCTGCCTTAAAGTACCTATAGGCCTACATACTCTTCCATTTTTCACTAAAATTAGTGTGGCCACCAATTATGCTTGCCATCACGTTATCCTTAGCTGACTTCTTTGCTAGATTCAATTTCCTAGTAAGTTCCTTCAATTTCTCCTTACTTCCACAGCCTTTTCTAACTCTATTTCTTTCCAGCCTGCACCTCCTTCTTAGCCTCTTTACTTCCCTGTTATAATATAGTGGATCTTTACCATTCCTTACCACCTTTAAAGGTACTTTGCTAGTTGCTTTACGTCGCACCGACACAGATAGTTCTTATGGCGACGATGGGATGGGAAAGGCCTAGGAGTTGGAAGGAAGCGGCCGTGGCCTTAATTAAGGTACAGCCCCAGTATTTGCCTGGTGTAAAAATGGGAAACCACGGAAAACAATCTTCAGTGCGGCCGACAGTGGAGCTCGAACCCACGATCTCCCGGATGCAAGCTCACAGTCGTGCGCCTCTACGCGCACGGCCAACTCGCCCGGTCTTTAAAGGTACAAACCTATTTTCACATTCCTCAACAATTGCTTTAAACCCATCCCAGAGTCTGTTTACATTTTTATTTATCGTTTTCCACCGACCACAGTTACTTATTAAAAACTCCCTTATGCCTGTTTTATCAATCATATGTTACTGCCTAACAGTCCTAAGTTTAATCTCTTCCTTTCTTTCACATTTATTTTTAATTACCACAAAAACAGTTTCGTGATCACTAATACTATCTATTACTTCGGTTTCTTTATGGAGCTCATCTGGTTTTACCACCACCACATCCAGAATATTTTTCCCTCTAGTTGGTTCCATCACTTTCTGAATCAGGTGCCCTTCCCATATTAACTTATTTGCCATTTGTTGGTCATGCTTCCTGTCGTTCGCATTACCTTCCCAATTGACATTTTGTAAATTGGGATCACCCGCTACGGTCACGTTCCTTTCCTTATCGTTTCCCACATAGCTGATTATCTTATCAAATAATGCTTAATCAGCATCTGCGCTACGCTTTCCTGGTCGCTACACTCCAAAGACATCAAGTTGCCTATTATCCTTAGAAATGAGCCTTGCCTCTAAATTTCGTACTTGTCATCTTTAACTTTTTCGTAGCTTACAAGTTCTTCTTTCGCCAGAATGAATATTCCCCCTCCTACCATGCCTATCCTATCTCTACGATACACCCTCCAGTTCCGTGAGAAAATTTCTGCGTCCATTATATCATTTCTCAGCCATGATTCAACTCCTATTACAATATCTGGTGTGTATATATCTATTAAATTACTTAATTCTATTCCTTTCTTTACGATACTTCTTCAGTTGAGCACTAACAGTGTTATGTCATCTCTACTTGATTACCGGTTCCCTGTTCCCTTAACACCGCTCCCTAGCGCAGTCTATTTCCCTGAATGTACCTCCCTATAACCCTTCTAAACCTATTTCCTAACTTATATGTACAACTTCGGTTTATGTGACGGCCATCTGAGAGCAGATCCCTATCTCCTACCCACCCATTAGGATCTATTAATATTTCCCGACGGCGTCTCCGGGTCCTTTTGGGAGACGACACACGTCTACGTCGCTGTGAGAATAAAAAATGGAACGATATCATCAGCATATGAGAGAATGCGAGCTTTTTGTGTAACCAAGTGTTCAAGATTACTCATATACAGGGCCAACAAAAGTCTTCTTAAAGTATCCCCCTGAAGAACGCCAACAGACGACTGACGAGAAGGCAGGGAAGAATGAGCGGATTTAAGTGAAAGTTTCCGATAGATGAACAAATTACGTAGAATATGGAGAAAAAGAACAGGAAATCATTTTCTGCGCAAGATTTTCCCAAAGATGAAGGGGTATGGATTCAAAATAGCAATGGTACTTTCCTTGCGAATTTTAGCTAACAAGGTATCGAGAATTAAAATGTTAATAGCATCCTGAGCACAACGACCTTTAAAGTAGGCGAATTGATATTTGGGAACTAAGTTATAATATTCAAGGGACCACAGGAGACGCTGAAGGAGTATTTAAGAAAGTATTTCGGATACTCAAACCAAGGACAATCACTCTAAAGCTGTTAGCATCCGTGAAAAGTTGACGGGGTTTAAGAATGGGCACCATAATAAATCATTCCAAGTGGACGGAACAGAAGTAGTGAGAAGAATGTTGTTATAGAGTTGTAATAAAGCCTGTTTAGCACGTAGGGGAAGGTTGTGGAGCATGTCATATGAAATGTAATCAGGGCCTGCAGATAGAACTCTTTGCCTTACACAAGGTGGCCTCAAGTTCAGGGAGTTTTATGGGTTGAAGTAAGACAGAAGTGAGAAGGGAAAGGAGACATGGGAATATTCATATTGGGCACAACATAATCGGGTGTAAGCGAATCGGGAAGGATAGATAGTATCTGTGGAGGGATGACAGAGGACGGAATGTGTTGAGAAGCTCGGGTGAGTGAGCGAATTGCACTCCATAACTTAGAAGATGAAATGTGAACGTTTAAGGTGGAAATGAAGGATCGCCATGCAGCACGGCGCTTAGAAAGAAAAACCCGTCTAGAATATGCAATATGTTGTTTAAAACGGAAATAATGTTTGGGGGCTAATGTTTTCCGGTACATCCGAAATAAGCGGCGACGTTTGATCACAAGATTATGGCACTCGGTATCCCACCATCGCAAACAGGAATAGGGACGAGTAGAGTGGAGGGAAACAAGTTTATAGGGATGGTAAAGATCAAGATAATCTTGTATAATTTGAAATAAAGTAGAAAAGGGCAAAATATTATCTGAAAGGAGTTGAAGACGATGAGTAACATAAGAGATGAAGGATACTCGATCAAAATTACGGAGGGAGCGAACATTACTGACACAGTAGGAGTAGAAGGAGAGCGAGGAAACCGACCAAGACCATACGTGAGAATAATAGGGAAATGATCGCTTGTATGTGTATCAGATAAGCGATGCCAAGTTACAACCGAAGCCATTGCAGTACGACATAATGATAAATCGACGGCACTTGGTGGGGAACCGGGAGGGGTGAGGCGAGTGGGAGAAACATAATTTAAAATGACAAAGTCATGCGATTGAGAAGCAGCGAGGAAACAAGAACCCAGGGAAGTATTAATACTACTTCCCCATACAGAATGATGAATAATGAAGTCACCTAATAGGAAAAGCTCATCATTAGAAAAAAATTGCTGTAAGAATCGATGCCACTAAACATGAGAAATATAAACATGTGGAGGACAGTTAAGGTTGATAATGGAAAGACGAATATAGGGGGTACCGATTACAAAGGTATGTGGTATACTATATGAGATATGAAGACGTTGATATGATAAACTATGGTGAATAAAGAAAGTGGCACCACCGAAGCCGACACCGTCACAACGCTCGACATTAAAGTCGTTTAAATAAAACTCAGAGGAAGGGGAAAACAAGGTCGCCTGTGATAAAGGGGTTGTTTCTATTAACAAGAGTTGTAATTCATATCGCTTATGAATAATACTCCTAGCATTCCACTGAAGGATTCGTAACATCTAGAGAGAACATAGTATGAACACAATCACGGAGTTAATAAAGCGTATTTGTAACATGGGGCTGGTCCCCTAATAATTGAATAATTTAAATGAGTAGTTATTGAATACCATGTTGGAGATGAGCCCTTTGGAGTAGCACAGGGGAATTAGATTATTGAGAAGGAACAGGAGGGTGACACTGAGTATTTCTGGACGTAGTCGGAATAGGGGACGGGGAGGATAAAGATGATGTGGATCGAAAGTCCGAGATATGTGCGGACACGGGAATGGGTCTAATGAGATTGAGATACCCGGATTTATCAAGACCAGGTGGAGGAAGAGGACTGGACTAATTCATAACCACCCGTGTAAATTTACGTTTCCTGGGTGTTTCAACTGGGAAAGAGGAGCGATTAGAAGGGAGAGGTGGGAAAAGTTGGGAATTATTAGACAGATCAAATTGCGCGTTCTAGCATTTGTTTCATAAAAGGAAAGATTTCCTGCACACATAAGGTTTTTGATAGCTGTTTGTTGTTGATGTGCGGGATAGTTTGATGAAACCGTATAGTGTTCCTGTTGACAGTGAACACAGCGGCGAATATTTTCCTGACACTCAGATGTAAGATGGTGCAACGAAAAATGACCACATCGGGGTGACTTGACCTGACAGTTTTTGATCGTACGACCATATCGCTGGCATTTGGAGCATATTATCGGAAAGAATATGAAAGGGTGAACTTCCAAATGCACTTGAAACAACGATACATGTTGTGGGAGATTCTGAGAGCGGAAAACAATGTTAATTCATCCAGTAGGAACATATTATGACACTCCACTCGGTTCCACAATCTTACGGTTAATTCTCTGTACCGATTTAACCGAAACAGAAGATTTGATATATTTAAGGATGTCGGAATCAGAAACGTTCTTTTCTTTTCCACACCGTCTATACTTCCAACGCGGAAGATATTTGAGCTGGGAATATACGCTTTGAGATTATATGTTTCAAGCATCGAACGGCGTAAAAAGGAATGAGCTTGAATCGCGGAACTAAATTCCACCTGTAATCTATTTCTTCCTTTGGGCATTATACCTTTCACCAAAATATTATTATCATAGATCAATCGCCGAAGCACTATGGGATGTATTCCACCAATATTTGTAGACCTAGTCGATTCTACAAAGACAATGAAAGGACCAAAATTAGCTTGTTGATAAATCTCCAATTCTACAGGAGGTAGGGGAGGTGGCGGAGTGTCATTAGACTGTTGAGGTGTCAATGGCGGCTGTAACGAATTCATATTGGAATTGAGATTAATCAAGTCAGTTTGCATAGACACAGTTTCTTCATGATCAACATTTCCATTAGAAGAGGGATCCGGTGCCTCATCTCCTCGACTATCGGCATCCGTCACCGAAGCTTACACGGACACACACTCACACAAATCTCATTCACCACTTGTCACTGAAAGCAAACACCAGACTCCAACTAAAGAACGACCCGCTCCGTACGAGACACACGGACGGACTACTGATCTATCTTGCATTGCATCGGTACTGCAAAGTTCTAAGTCGATGTCCATTCGTTTCATTTGTCTAGCAGCTAGAAGTGCCTGGTAAGCGTCTGTAGATGGCAGGTTGAGCTTATATCTGATGTCCTCTTGCTAATTCATAGGCATTTCTCAATGGTGCATACGTCCCTATTCTCAGGCAGTGTTTTTGAACCTTGCTTTTACCTTTTCAATTCTCTCGAGGTTCTTGTAAGTTAGATTTTCCCATATTAGTTCTATGCCATATGCTATTATTGGTGTTATTGTGGCGTCGAAGAGCGTCATAGCTGTATTCAGCGATAAGCGGTGAAGGTTCTTGAGTCCATATATGGTTTCAATAGCCGTTGTTGTCCTTTCTTCTACATGTTAGCTGAATGATCGATCCGTTGTCTGCAGGGTGATGCCTAGATATTTATATTTATTAACCACTTCCATCTCTTCGTTGTTCAACAATAGCGTGTCCTTTGGTGATGCTGTTCCCCCTTTCCTGAATGTCGTCTGTGCTGAGTTTTTCATGTTTATCTCGAAACCGTTATCCAGTGCCCATTTTTCCAGGGCTTTTTATGTCGTCTGTAATTCCTCTTTGTTGTGGCCCGCTACGACCATATCGTCGGCATACATCAGGAGCATCATCTCCATTGTATTTCGAAGGATATTGGTGATATTCTCTGTGGCTATATTAAACAGCCTTGGACTGTTTAAAATCAGGCAGACAAATGGTGTACTACAAGGGGACCCCATCAGTCTAAGCTCGGATGATCCGTTGGCGATGTTTGATCTTCCCAACTGCACTCCGCACTCACAATATTCCACCCTTCTACAACCAATGCAATTATGTGAAGTACAATCTGCCGTCCATTCTACATCCAGATCTTCCCCCGCTCCGAATTACTCCACATATCACATGCTCCAATTATTACCTTCGCGCGCACAATTAGACTTACTTCAACTCTACAATAATATCCTAATTAAGACCCATATACCTATCCAGTGGAACAACTTTTTCCTAATTCCTATTCTCAAACCACAAAAACTCCCGACGGAACCTGAGAACTATCGTGGAATCGTTCTGGGGTCGTGGGTTCGCAGAACTTTCTTAAAAATCCTCATGCAACGGCTAATGTGGTCACTGGAGTACTACAATTTACTTCCCAAATACCAATACGCATTCCTGAAAGGACGAAGTACACACGACCCAATCAATATTTAGACTATAGATCTTCTCCTCGCCAAGCATCGTAAACATAGTACAATTGCAATATTTCTGTATATAGAAAGTGCCTATGACTCTGTCCCTTTACATCTCCCATGGGAAAAACTCGCTTCGAAACGCCTACCTCCTACATTCTTAGTCATTTTACAAAAATTATACACCTACCGTTCATTAACTATAAAATATGCCTATCATCAACTATCTAGCCACTATTCATCAAGCGGTTTGCCTCAGGATGACATATTAAGTGGAATTTTATTTGCACTCTATATTCGTGATTCAGAACACCTCATCACGCAATCTGCCAGGGTGCTCACTTATGCAGATAAAATTGTCCTACGAGTATATGCCTTTCATGATTGCATAGATGAAACACGAACACTCATGGCGGACGTAATGAGTAAAGTACAAAAATGGTTTCATGCACATGGCCTCCAGCTTTCTATCGCTAAATGTGCTGCAATGGTTTTTACTCATAAGCGCTCCTATGGCCTCCCTCCAATTACCTTCAACGGCTACAGTATACTTTTTTTGCTAGTGGCTTTACGTCGCACCGACACAGATAGGCATTTTGGCGACCCCCCCCACCCACTTTGTGGAGAAAATGTTACATTTGTATTCCATTTTAGCCGGCTGAAACTAGTAATTATTAAAAAAGGCCGTTTGTACAAGCCCTGTTATCGAATCAGCTAATGCGTTCAATTTATTTTCTTTAATTATTAATGTTCCGGGGTTTCCCGTGGAACGCAGAGGTGAAAAAAGGTGCCAGGATGAATGGGTCTTACTGCAATGTCAAGAATTGAATTTAAAACGTAAACTGAGGGTTATATTTTTGAAAAACAATATACTTAACAACTTTCCACTTAGAGTAGTGGACATTTCAGTTACAAAATAGAAAAATCCAAGATTTCAGAACTTTAACACTCTTGGGCTTCAAGCCCCTAGTTTTACAATTTTTGATCTCCCGGCTCAAATTTACAAACGAGCACAAATTTGTTCAAAGGGCAGAAATCCCCTAATTCACGGAGCAATTGTTCCCAAAATACAACATCTAGCCTTCAAGAGGCATTCAGTAATCTTACTTTGAAAAAGAGCTAACAGGCTCTCAGTTCCCCAAGCCCATTCAAGGCAACATCAACTTACAATTTCTGGGTTATACAGGGGTATATAATACCCAACCTACTTGGTCTTCACGGAACAAGAACAATGGCTAAATAAATGGCCTGAACACAAAATGAATGAAGGCGAATACTTGCACTCCTAAATATGAACACTTAAAACCTAAAGGGAAATAGGCCGATGAAACAGGGGCTATACCCAAACTATGGAGGTGACTCGTATAAGAATAAATTAAGACATTACGGAAAGGAAGAAAACTATTTACAAAACGTAGTCACCTCAAACCAATATGAAGTGGAGCTCGAGAGAATACATCACTCTCTATCCGCCATTTACAGTTAAAGATTTTATGAAGTTTTTACATTAGTCGCCAGAAAGTTACATTTTTAGAAAAACTAGGTTACATAGTTAATGATTTCGACCTTTCCCTCAGGTTAAACTGCGGAGCTAGCAAGAAATAAATATGTTATGTGGCCATTACCTTATAGAAGTTCTAGCAGCTGACGAAGAGGCCTCCCGCCTTCTGCTTGACACACACACACTCAGTAAGATGACGATCGAATGGCCAAGAGACTTTTTTTACGGGGGGCCCCTGTAGCCCGCTCCCCCGCCGTGACCATCGACTCAATCTACATGACGTCCGACATGCTATTATTTTCTATGAAGAAAAGATATAGCTGGGTAGAGTAGAAAGTGATACAAGGAGTATCTGCCTGTTTCCATGTCAGACACGTTACCAGGCGAGATTGTGTTAGGTATATGGTGTTGAAGTATGGTATTGAAGGGTCAGGGAAAATCCACATAGGCAGAAAGAAGAAAGAGCCTACATGTAAAACCTGACATCTTTGGATAGCATATGCAAGGATGTGGGCTGGAAAAAGACCAGAGGTTTTGTTAGTTAGGAACAGGTAACATGCACAAAACATAAACCCATTCCTCGCCATTCCATCGCCTGGGGGTCAGTCCTTCTGGGCACTGCTGTGACTAGCGCGGTCCTTGCCGCCTGCGGAGCCATGCGTCGAGTACCACTAGGGCCTGCCGCACGGCTCCACCTCCTTGGGGTACCTCGCACCCAGTCTCCGATCCCGGAGAATGAGGCCAAGGCCGCCGAGGCGGAGACCTCCTGGAAAGGGGTGGGTCATGGCGCCGGGCCTCCTTCCTCTCAGCCCGCGCCATGGCCCGGTAGAAAGGGCAACTGCGATGGGAGGCCGGGTGGCCCCCCGAGCAGTTGGCGCACACCGGCGCCTCCCTAAGTGCTGCGCAGGCCGTGTAGTGGTGATCACCACCACAGCGGTTGCACCTCACCTCGAACCCACAGCTGACCTGACGGTGGCCCCACCTCAGACAGGGGAAACACTGCAAGAGCTGCTGAGTGGGACGTTTTACTCTCACCTGACTGCCACTACCCGCTGAGGTCCTCTCCTGATTTGCTCCTCGGTTGACTGCTGTCCTGGGAGCAGTCTTGGGTTGCGGCTGGGCGGCCCTCTCCTGATGGGCCGGCGTCGCCTTCTGCTTCCTGGTCCGGCGTCGTCTTCGTCTTCCCGGGGGTTTCCTCTTTGCAGGGCAAGAGGCTTTGTCCTGCTGGCCCTCCTCCCGGCCTGGTGACCCCGGGGTAGCTGGTGGCTCCGCTGCGTCGCCGTCTTCTTCCTTCTCCTGGCTGGCGGCGGTGGCGTCGGTCAGTGCTGGCTCTTGACTGCGTTCCCGGTCCAGTGGGGCGCACATCGAGGTCTGCAGCTCGCAGACTTGCAGGCAGGCTGGGCCTGTGCAGCAGCCTCAGAACGCCAATGGGCGTCCTTCTCCACTGCTGTGCTGCTATCCACCATCACGGGTGCTTTCCTGGTTTGCGCCCGGGTAACAGGCCCTTCCTGGTAGCCTGCGTCTCCGACCACTTCGCCTTGGTATGTGGTCGACGATCCTCGTTGGCTGCCTTGTTGGTCTGCGTGTACTTCGTAAAGTACAGCTTTCCAACTGAGGTCACGCCGTCGCGGCGCTCGGGAGCCCCGCCGTCGTCCTATGTCCCCGGCTCCGTGGCTGCCTCCTGGTAGCCTGAGACTTCCAGGTGCTCCCTGAGTCCTGGTAGCCGGGCAACCTGGAACAGCTGGAACGCCTGCTCCTCGTAGATCCGGAAGCATGCTGCGTCCCTGGGGCGGAGGATTACCGCCCAGCTAGGTATTACATCGCTGATGGTCTCGTAGTACTCTTCTCCGATGGATGAAGCAATGCGGTCGATGGTAAGGGTCACGTAAGTCCTCTCCTGGTAGGCGGGCTCCCCCCACCGGTTGAACACCACCAGCGCCGGAAGTCTGACGTCGGGGGCAGTCACTGATCTGAGCGCCGCTTGTGCTGCCTCTACAGCTACCTTGTAGTCGTAGTTGTCCGGTATTTCTATGCCGACTAGTTCCTCCATCCTGGTCCTCTTGGAAGAAATCCTGAAACAGAAGAAAAGAAAGAGCGAGCACTGAGAAGTGCTACAACTCAGACAATGTTCCTTCGAAAATGTACTAATAAGTACAAGTGCCTGGCTGATACTTGAAAAGTGCAGAGCGCCTGACAAGGAGAGAGAAAGCGCAGCGAGAGGCACGTACGTCCTTTCACTACGATTGTCAGCTCGTCCTTGCCAAGAGACGAGAAAAGCCGCAGTTTATAAACCCTCGGGGAAAGTTCGAGATCATTCAAGATTAAACTAGCCACACCCTCTCACGTTTAATGCGTAATTTCAAAGTTACACTCAGAATCGAAGAAGAAGACTGTGATTGGTAGAAAATTAATTACAGAAATTTGGGTTTGCTAGATTCAAAATAGGCGGAAAGAAAAGATAAATATTGCCAACCCAAAAATAAATGGACATCAATTAGTAAAAAAACTTATGAATACAAAACTGCTTTGAATTATAAGTTCTTATACCACCCACCAGGGTGCATGATCATAGTTCTTTGGTAGTACCATCTAGGAGAGAATGTCCAAACTTCTTGATGAATGGAAAACAGAACAAGTAGAAATTCACACAGTTCAGGAAACTTCACAATAACAGAATTATATCAGATTTTAGTAGTGACATCTTCTGAGTATAACCAAAATATGGCTTCCGATAGAGATAGTCAAAATTAAAATTCAGGAATCTCAATCGTCAAAAATTACCAGTGTTTCGGAAGCCATATTTTGGTCATGCTAGCCCGGGAGGGCAATATAGCAAGTGGAGATGCAATTCTCCCCTAGTACGTCGGCACTGCATTGTGCTTCTCACATGTATGGCTTGCAGTGGTGTCGCTACCGGCTCTCTAGTCGGCCAGTGTCTTGTAAAGGTGCGGTATCCAACTGATGAGCCCATGCCGCACTCTGGGCGAAACACTGGTAATTTATGACGATTGAGTTTCCTGAATTTTAATCTTCTGAGTATAGTTCTAACTTGTTGTATTATTGGTTTCACATTTGATAGATAGTTCTTTTAGGCGCTCATTTTGAACAGTACCTGGTACAATTATCAAAATTATTAACGGAAATACGCACAAAAATTCGTTCGTCCTACCTAACTGATTTGTATAGCGCTACAGCAATAGTGGAAACTGTACATGTGTTGTGAGGAATGGTAGCATATACATATATATTTGCCAAGGTCATGAACACTGAGGTATGTTTCACCCGCTTGCCACAGGCATTCGTCTACTGGCAGTCTCTTTAGTGTATTAGTTTCTTGGTGTGTAGTCAAACAGTAAATATTTTTTAAATTGTATAAACACGGCGTACCTCTATTTAATAGTAATGCATGTGAAATTATTGTTCCTTTGGTGAAAGTTTTATTGTATAGTACTGAATCAAAATTTCAAAAAACTATTATTAGCGCACTATTGGTTAACTCTTATCCTTTACCTCTCTTTCCAAATTCACTCAGAGGGCTTCAAAAAACCATTTTGTAGCCTTTTTTCTTCCCAGTTTTGATGTGCATCCCCCTTCCCCCTTCGTACGCTATATATCCACAATTTTGGGTAAATTTGCTGTCTGTACAATCTCTCCCCACCCCCGCACTTCTAAATTTCAATCGCTGCTACTGGCATGGAATGACATCAGTAGAAGAATAGATTTGAGTTGTGTCTCAAAGTAGGAAAGATCACAATATGAAGATAAATTTGGTGTTCAATAGGACAAATTGGGGCAAATATTCGTTTATAGGAAGGGGAGTTATCGATTTGAATAACTTACCAAGGGAGATGTTCAATAAATTTCTCATTTCTTTGCCCTAAATGCAGGTTAGTAGTGATTGATTGATCGATTGATTGATTGATTGATTGATTGATTGATTGATTGATTGATTGATTGATTGATTGATTGATTGATTGATTGATTGATTGATTGATTGATTATCGCTGATGAACCTAAACGGTAGAAAATCTACGCTTCTTTTAGTACAGGTTTTCCCTGTTTAGGAGCGACAGTGGCATTTGATTTCGCCATTGAATATATCCGGCGTATTCATCCACGGCGGATTGGATGCGTCGCTCTAGCTAGCGCAGCGAGAGATCCAGTCGGCCGTGATTCATCAATGTTTGTAAACAAAAACAAATATTCTTCCTGAAAATGGCAGCGCCGGTAAACAGTGGATTGACTCCTGTTGATATTATGCGTGAATTATACGCTGATAATTTATTAGATGATGCCAGTGATTGTGAGGAGAGTGAAGGCGAATTGTCTAATGATAATTCTAGTTCTCGTGTCGTGCATTTATGTGGAAATGATGCTGTGAATGACAAGTTTATTAACCCATGCGAGGAGTGAGGACAACAACCTGTTGCTTCAGATAGTGAAGATGATCTAGATGTAAGTACTGTCTATAGTATTCTCCCTGTTTCTGGAAGAGTGGTCTAAATAAGATATTATACAGGTTTTGAAACCTCTCTCGGGGACGCCTGGTGTTAAAAAATTTTGCCGAGTGAACCTAAAAATATAGGTTGTGTTGTCAATTCGTTTATTGGTGATGATTTGTTGAAGTGTATGGTAGAATGAACTGAAATATAAAATCTCACCAGAACCTTAAAGTGGATAGATATAACTGTGAATGAATTCAAAAAGTTCTTGGGACTGTTACTTTTAATGGGACAAGTATTAATAGGCCCTACGTAAAAACTATGTTAATGATTATTGGACCACAGATCCCCTGACTGAGACACCAATACTTTCTAAGACAATGAGTAGAAATATATGTAGGCTAATATGTCAAGCATGGAATTTTAGTAACAATGAAGAGCTACTAGAAAATTCCAGTATATTATACAAAATCAAGTATGTTCTAAAATTTCAGACCGTTTATAAACCAAAGCAGCAGCTGTCACTTGAGTGTATGGTTTCTTAGAGCGGGCGACTTTCCTTTCGGCCATATAATCCAACAAAACTGGTAAAATATGGCCTTCTTGTCCGAATGTTGTGTGAATCAGTCACTGAGTATATTTGCAACTTTGAAATATATTCCTGGCAAGGGAAAAATTTGGATGATACTATATTGTCCGTGATGGGAACAAGTCTCAATTTGTGGTATCATGTATATATAGCATCCATACTGTTGAGGTACTCCTAAAGCATGGTACTAGAGTATGTGGAATAATTAGTTTGAATAGGGCCGAGCTCGATAGCTGCAGTCGCTTAAGTGTGGCCAGTATCCAGTATTCGGGAGATAGTGGGTTCGGACCCCACTGTTGGCAGCTTGGACGATGGTTTTCCGTGGTTTCCTATTTTCACACCAGGCGAATGCTGGGGTTGTACCTTAATTAAGGCCACAGCCACTTCGTTCCCACTCCTAGCCGTTTCCTATCCCATCGTCGTCATAAGACCTGTCTGTGTCGGTGCAACTTAAAACAACTTCTTTAGAAAAAAAAAAGTTTGAATAGGGGCCTTCCTCAGAGTCTAAAATCTGTAAAACTGAAAAAGGGAGAGATGAAATTTCAGAGAAAGAAGGATGTACTTGTTCAGGTATGGAAGGACATGCAAGATGTGCGAATGATAAGAACAACAATACATTCATTAGCTGTAGTGGAGACTGGTAAAGATGACAGATCTGGAAAACCGATTGATAATCAGGAATCTGTTGTTGATTATAACCAGTTCATGAAGGGAGTGGATCGCGCAGATCAGTACCTCTCTTACTGTCCAATGTTTAGGAAGACAGTGAAGTTGAGAAAGACATCTGTCATGTACCGTCTAAACTGTGCTTTATTTAATTCATTTAGAGTGTTTAGAGGGGTTAATCCACAGGTAAAAATGCTGTATAAAGTGTACCTGCATGCTGTTACTAAGGAATAGTTGAGTGACAGTGCTACCCCACAAACTGACCCTGACATCCAGGAACGACCAACCGGACCTCCAACTAAAAGAGCACCAACGCAAGACCCCTGCTGGCAGACTTTCAGAAGATACCGGTATGAGGAATCATACCATAGACAAAATCATGAGTACAGGCGTGAAGAAAATTCCCCAGAGACCCTGCAGAGTTTGTGCTGTAAAGAAGCTGAGGAGCAAAACACACTTCATCTGCAAGTTCTGTGAAGTGCTACTGCACAGAGGAGCATGTTTCAAGAGGTACCACACCTTGAAGAACTGCTAAAAAGGTTAGTGGAAAAATATGATAAGTTTCGGTGAATTCTGATTCCAGGATTAGGAATTGCAATAATTTGAACGATACCCTGCAACAACTCCATGTTTCTGCCAAAACCTTCCTGCCACAGGGGCCAGTTACACGTCAGATGGACGAGATAGCAATGTGTTCAGAAACCAAATGAACAAGGGAAGCCAACTTTTGAACTTACGAACTTGTGACGGCTAGTGACAAAGCCATTGGTCTGGATCATATGTTAGGTCTGGCTAGTGACAAAACCATTGGTCTGGATTGGTTGGATCCAGCTAGTGACAAAACCATTGGTCTGGATTGATTAGATTGGGCTAGTGACAAAACCATTGGACTGAGATCAAGCAAAGCGGGGTCTGGGGGTGTAAGCCCCCCCAGGTTAGGGCCGCGAAGCAGCTCTTAGGCCTCTGGCATTCTGTACAGTGAGTGCAGCACATTCAAAAATCTGAAGTAATTTATCATGCATGTTAGTGACAAAGCTGTTGATCTGTATTTCGTTACAGATTGCATTTAGTTGTGTTTTTATTGTGCACGGGTTGGTAACGGAATGCATTTCACTCGACTGCTGGGAATGATGTCATATCTGATTGTATCTCAGCCGATGGAAATGCTACAGCGCGCTTGAGCTTTGAATAATGGCGTGTGATAAATTATATTACGTTATGAAAATAAATGTACTTATGGGGGATGGCGGGTGGCACCCTAGCTGTCGCAGTGAACATATCTCTCCTCTACAACAGGGTGTCTACTGATACTGGAAGTACTGGAATTAATATAGGTACTGGAAATACTGGAAATATACTGGAATTTTGAACCATATAGTGGAAAAATTATAAAACATACCAGAAAAAATATTATCATTCTTTATAATCTGGTTCAGGTTTGTGGGTTACTGTAGTCACGTCCTAGTTCATGAACCATGGGCAATGGCTGAGTGGCCTAGTAAGTGGTCCTGAGAGTCGGGATACAAGTTGCTATGGAATGGGAGTGGGCATCTCGGACATATTTTGAGTCATGGCCCTCCTTGTGCCCAGGCGGCTAGGACTATACAATCCACCGGTGGTCCATAACCCGTTAGAGGATAGATCCTCACTTGGACTATGTACAAGTAGGGTAGCATCCTGCTTCATGAATTTACCGAGCTCAGAACATTTTAAGCAAGCCTCGGACTTATGGGAGTAACGGAGTCCCACTCCCATTTGACAGGCGAGGGACTCCTTGGGAACAACTCGACGAACGAAATGGAATTCGATGGGGAGCTATCAATATTAATGGGGCTTATGGAAGAAAGAAAGTAGAACTGGCTGAATCAGCAAAGAGGATGCATCTGGATGTGCTAGGAGTTAGTGATGTTTGGGTAAGGGGAGATAATGAGGAAGAGATAGGAGATTATAAAGTGTACTTGACGGGTGTTAGAAAGGGAAGGGCAGAGTCTGGGGTAGGGCTCTTTATCAGGAATGCCATTGCACGCAATATAGTTTCTGTTAGGCACGTAAATGAGCGAATGATGTGGGTAGATTTGTCAGTTGGAGGAATTAGGACTAGAATTGTGTCCGTGTATTCACCATGTGAGGGTGCAGATAAGGATGAAGTTGACAAGTTTTATGAAGCATTGAGTGACATCGTGGTCAGGGTCAACAGCAAGGATAGAATAGCGCTAATGGGCGATTTCAATGCGAGAGTAGGGAATAGAACTGAAGGATACGAAAGGGTGATTGGTAAATGGGGGGAAGATATGGAAGCTAATGAGAATGGGAAGCGTTTGCTGGACTTCTGTGCTAGTATGGGTTTAGCTGTTACGAATACATTCTTCAAGCATAAGGCTATTCACCGCTACACGTGGGAGGCTAGGGGTACCAGATGCATAATAGACTATATCTTAACCGACTTCGAATTCAGGAAATCTGTTAGGAATGTACGAGTTTTCCAGGGATTTTTCGATGATACAGACCACTATCTGATCTGTAGTGAACTAAGTATCTCTAGGCCTAGGGTAGAGAAAGTTAAATCTGTCTGCAAACGAATAAGGGTAGAAAATCTTCAGGACGATGAAATTAGACAGAAGTACATGGATATGATTAGTGAGAAGTTTCGAACAGTAGACAGGAAGCAGGTTCAGGATATAGAAAGTGAATGGGTGGCATACAGGGATGCTGTAGTAGAAACGGCAAGGGAATGCCTAGGAACAACTGTGTGTAAAGATGGGAAAAGGCGAACAGCTTGGTGGAATGATGAAGTTAGAGCAGCTTGTAAACGTAAAAAGAAGGCTTATCAGAAATGGCTCCAAACAAGGGCCGAGGCAGACAGGGATTTGTATGTAGATGAAAGAAACAGAGCGAAACAAATAGTTGTTGAATCCAAAAAGAAGTCATGGGAAGATTTTGGTAACAACCTGGAAAGGCTAGGTCAAGCAGCAAGGAAACCTTTCTGGACAGTAATAAAGAATCTTAGGAAGGGAGGGAAAAAGGAAATGAACAGTGTTTTCAGTAATTCAGGTGAACTTATAATAGATCCCAGGGAATCACTGGAGAGGTGGAGGGAATATTTTGAACATCTTCTCAATGTAAAAGGAAATCATCCTGGTGGTGTTGTGAACAGCCAAGCTCATGGGGAGGAGGAAAATGATGTTGGTGAAATTATGCTTGAGGAAGTGGAAAGGATGGTAAATAAACTGCATTGTCATAAGGCAGCAGGATTAGATGAAATTAGACCTGAAATGGTGAAGTGTGGTGGGAAGGCAGGGATGACATGGCTTCATAGAGTAGTAAAATTAGCATGGAGTGTTGGTAAGGTACCTTCAGATTGGGCAAAAGCAGTAAATGCACCTATGTATAAGCAAGGGAACAGGAAGGATTGCAACAACTGTCGAGGTATCTCATTGATTAGTATACCAGGCAAAGTATTCACTGGCATCTTGGAAGGGAGGGTGCGATCAGTCGTTGAGAGGAAACTGGATGAAAACCAGTGTGGTTTCAGACCACAGAGAGGCTGTCAGGATCAGATTTTCAGTATGCGCCTGGCAATTGAAAAATGCTGCGTGAGGAATAGGCAGTTGTGTTTATGTTTTGTAGAGCTAGAGAAAGCTTATGACAGGGTACCGAGGGAAAAGATGTTCGCCGTACTGGGGGACTATGGAATTAAAGGCAGATTATTAAAAGCAATCGAAGGCATTTATGTTGACAATTGGGCTTCAGTGAGAATTGATGGTAGAATGAGTTCTTGGTTCAGGGTACTTACAGGGGTTAGACAAGGCTGTAATCTTTCACCTTTGCTGTTCGTAGTTTACATGGATCATCTGCTGAAAGGTATAAAATGGCAGGGAGGGATTCAATTAGGTGGAAATGTAGTAAGCAGTCTGGCCTATGCTGACGATTTGGTCCTAATGGCAGATTGTGCCGAAAGCCTACAGTCTAATATCTCGGAACTAGAAAATAGGTGCAATGAGTATGCTATGAAAATTAGCCTCTTGAAGACTAAATTGATGTCAGTAGGTAAGAAATTCAACAGAATTGAATGTTAGGTGGGTGATACAAAGCTAGAACAGGTCGATAATTTCAAGTATTTAGTTTGTGTGTTCTCCCAGGATGGTAATATAGTAAGTGAGATTGAATCAAGGTGTCGTAAAGCTAATGCAGTGAGCTCACAGTTAGGATTAACAGTATTCTGTAAGAAGGAAGTCAGCTCCCAGACGAAACTATCTTTACATCGGTCTGTTTTCAGACCAACTTTGCTTTACGGGAGCGAAAGCTGGGTGGACTCAGGATATCTTATTCATAAGTTAGAAGTAACAGACATGAAAGTAGCAAGAATGATTGCTGGTACAAACAGGTGGGAACAATGGCAGGAGGGTACTCAGAATGAGGAGACAAAGGCCAATTTAGGAATGAACTCGATGGATGAAGCTGTACGCATAAACTGGCTTCGGTGGTGGGGTCATGTGAGACGAATGGAGGAGGATAGGTTACCTAGGAGAATAATGGACTCTGCTATGGAGGGTAAGAGAAGTATAGGTAGACCAAGACGACGATGGCTAGACTCGGTTTCTAACGATTTAAAGATAAGAGGTATAGAACTAAATGGGGCCACAGCACTAGTTGCAAATCGAGGATTGTGGCAACGTTTAGTAAATTCACAGAGGCTTGCAGACTGAACGCTGTAAGGCATAACAGTCTATAATTATAATGTATGTATGTATGTTTATAATCTAGGCCCTACCCTGGATATTTACACTCCATAAATCCAGGTAATAAGAGTAATTGTTTAGGTTGGCATTATAACTTAAAATGATTTTATTGAAAAGTAATACTTAGTAGTAGTAGTAGTAGTAGTAGTAGTAGTAGTAGTAGTAGTAGTAGTAGTAGTAGTTACCTAGTAGTAAGAGTACAGTTACTAGATACATAGATAGATAGATAGATAGATAGATGGATAAAGAATGGGTGAGCCCTGCCTTCGCAGGTCTGTAGGTCTGTGAAGACCCTTTGTGTCCTTCAAACGGGTTTGCTTAGTCCAGCCCTAGTGCTCCTATAAAGGATACCAGTGTCCGGATGTTGGCATTCCTGATGTCTTCCAGGCTCACGAAATATGAGCCAAGGTATGAATGTCTAGTGCTTGCAAGAGCCTCGCACTGACCCAACACATGCGCGGAGGTCTCTTCCTCCCTACCGCATCTTCTACACATCGGATCCTGACTGATTTTCATGATGTGTAGGTGTCTCTGTAAGGTATTGTGGCCTGTCAACAGTCCAACTACCATTCGCATACTGGTCCTAATCGAATTTATCAGGACCTTTTTATAACTTTGGCTAGGCCCTTTGATAAGTTCACGTGCCTGCCTTGCTATGGTTAACCTGTTCCAAATGTCTAAGTGAGACTGGTTTGTCCACTGGGATATTACCAGTTTCACGCTTCGGAGTGACACTCCCAGGAAGGGCTCTGGTCCTATGAAAGGACCTTTTGAGCCTTGTTTTGCTAGTTTGTCAGCTTCTTCATTTCCACTGATACCTGTGTGCCCAGGGACCCATAATAGGGTAACTGAGCTAAGTTCACACAGCTGATCTAACATCCTTTGGCATTCCCATACCATTTTTGATGTAGTTCTAACTGCACATAGTGCTTTTAACGCTGCATGGCTATCACTGCAAGTGGTGATGCCTCTTCTATGTCCAGGCATGTTCCATATATATACAGCACAAGCCAGTATTGCATATACTTCGACCTGGTAAACAGTAGCATATTTACCCATGGGAAGGGAGAGCCTTGTCTTAGGCCCCCAGACCCCGGCACCTGTGCCCATCTCTGTCCGCGAGCCATCTGTGTACCATGTACAGCCCCTAGACCTGAGACGTGCCCCAGCATCCGCGGCCCACTCCTCCCTTGTGGGTCCCTTGTGGGTATCACCACTGTGAACTTATAATTCAGATTAAAACTAGGCTTCATCAGGTCCCCGATCATCATTGTCGAAAGGCAGGTCTGGTGAAGCCTTGTAAGAAAAGAGGCATGACCTCTATTCGGATTCTTGAAGGACCATCCTCCAAGTGACCAGAGGCGGTAAGCACTCATTCCCTCTATTTCCTTAATATATAAATGTAAGGGGGGAAGACCTAGGATGGCCTCCATTGCACATAATGGTGTAGTATCCAGTGCTCCTGTTATTCCTAAACACGCAAGTCTTTGGACACTGTTTAACTTGGTGGTCACAGTTTTACTCTCCGAACCTGGCCACCAGACTAAAGATGCGAAGGTGATCGTGGACCGTACAATAGAAATATAGAGCCACTGGACCACCTTAGGTCCTAGGCCCCAAGTCTTTCCGACGGCCCTGTGACAGGCCCACATAATCTTGTGAGCTTTATCCACTGTATGGTCTAGGTGTTTCTTCCAACTCAGTCTTGCCTCAAGAATTACCCCTAGGTACTTAACTGAGGTTGTCTTAACCAATTTTTTCCCAAATAGGAAAGGCTCTGACAGTCCGTCTAGCCTCCTCCTACCACGAGCTCCGTCTTGTCGCGATTAACCTACAAGTCCGTGTCGTGGCACCATCTTTCCACCCTACGTAGAGAGCTCTGTACGAGCTCTGAAACCGTACTGGGGAAATTTCCCACCGCCATCAGGCTAATGTCATCTACATAGCCTGGGGCGTAAATTCCTCCAACATTTAACCTAGTAAGTAGTTCATCCACTACCAGACACCATAATTTTGGTGATAATACTCCTCCCTGTGGACACCCCCTGTCTATATTAGCTCTCAACATTACTGTGTTGAGGGTAAACAGAACTTGACGGCCCTACAGTGAGGCCATAATCCATTTTATGAGCATCCTGCTCACTCCTCTTCTCTCTAGACTAAGTTCTATGGAACCCAAAGATGTGTAGTTAAAGGTCCCTTCTATATCTAGGAATACCACCATAGCAAGTTGTTGCTGATCCAAGGCACTCTCCAGCCTAGAAACTACCTGGTGTAGTGCCGTCTCAACCGACTTCCCTGGTTGGTATGCATGTTGATGAGGATGCAGGGGACAGTCTCTTAATACTTTCTTCCTGATATGTCTATCCACCAGTCTTTCCAAAGTCTTACGAAGAAAAGACGTTAGACTAATGGGTCTATAATCCTTAGGTCTAGTGTATGAAGACCTTCCGGGTTTGGGTACATACACTACCTTCGCCTGACGCCACAAGGAGTACACGTACCACATAGTGAGACAGGCTCTAAAAATTCTGACCAGGTATGGTATAGGGACCGCGCCTGCTTTCTGAAGAAGTGCTGGGAAGATCCCATCCATTCCTGAGCTTTTATAAGGGGCAAAAGATTCTAATGCCCACTTCACCCTTCTTGGGGTAACAATCTCTGCGGCTTCCTTCCAGCCACTTCTATCGGGTCTGAAGGATCTGCTCGATTCTACTTCACTATTCGTGACTGCTGAACCTGGAAAGTGGCATCAAGCAATAAGTTCATGGTCTCCCTCTCTGTGGATGTATATCCACCCGAAGGTGACTCCTATGAGCCCAGCCTTGCCCTTCCATCCAAGGTTAGAATTTTATGAAGCCTTGTCGCTTCGTGTTGACTTTCGATGGAGTCACAAAACTGTCTCCAAGATTTCTTAGAAGCCTTTTTGACTTCTGACTTGTACTTTCTTTGTGATTCTTTATAATAATCTAGACTTGCTTGATCCTGAAGTTCCCTGTATTTATTCCAGAGCCTTCGTGTGTTTCTCCTCAGGTGTTCAAGATAACTGTTCCACTTGAAGCTTCCTGTTACTCTTTTTGCCTTAACGACTGGGCAGTTTAATTCATAAGAGGTAACCAGTGTCTGTGTGAGAAAGCTCACACTGAGCTCCAGCCTCTTTGTTCTTAATTATATTTGAGGGTCCTCCTTCCAGTCCCCCCCTCACGTCCTCCCTAAAAGACGTCCAATTGGTTCGTCTAGGGTTTCTATGAGATGGGATCTCGAAGGAGCCCTGTATATGAAACACAATGTGTCTATGATCTGACAAGGAAGGCTCCAAAGTAACTTTCCAGTCTTTAAATTCCTGTATGATTCCCATGGAACCCAGGGTAAGATCTATGATCCCCTCACTCCTGTTATTGATGAAGGTAGGGGTATCACCTATATTCATGATCTCAAGATCAGTTGTACATAGAAATTCTATGAAATGCTCTCCGCTTCGGTTTGTGTGTTTATTTCCCCAAATGCTGTGATGAGCATTAGCGTCACATCCTACTATGAGGTTAAGTCCTTGTTTCCTACAGTATATCACCAGTCTCTTGAATTCCTCCGGCGGGGGTGGAGATTCAAAGTCTCCTGGGAAATTATGCAGAACAGACAACCAGGTCTCTTGGCTGTCCGCCCTCTTCATATCTCACTAGAACTGCTACAAGGTCTTTAGTAATGAAGCCCGGTATAGCCCAGGCGTTATGATCCTTAACTAGTATACATGCTCTAGGCTTCTCCTCCGTTACTCCACTGAATAGAGTGAAGCCTGCCCATTTTAGTCCCATGATATGCCCCTGTCTATGCCAGAGTTTTTGTATCAGGGCGACCGAAGACCTGCCTTTCTGGATACTTCTAGTAAGTACCCTAGAGGCCGCTATACAATGTTGTATGTTTGCTTGTATGAAAGTAATCATTCCTTACTTTCATGCAATACTTTACCTTATGCGGTCTCCGGAACGTGCAGCTCCATCTCCCGCGATGAATCCTGAGTCTTGGCTGGCCCCACTTCCTGTCCAGGCTCCCACTCTTTGCCCCTGCTGGTCTCAGTGTTGTCTGTGGTGGGGATGGTCCTCTGCTTGTCGCGTTTGCCCTCCACCAAGGTGAAGGTAGCAACATGCACCCCGCAGAAGATCTTCCCCACCACTTTTTCTACATCTCTGGAGTCCATGCTGACCACAAGTCGGACACCTCTCTTCTCCTCCTTGCGGTCGTAGACCCTCCAGCTGTTGGGATTTAAGCCATGGTTCTGGCGTGCCATTTTTCCCAAAAGGACGTTATTGTCCTTTGGTTGTCCTGGTATCCAGACCATGACTCTCTTATAGGAAAGGAGTTTATCCATGCCCACAATTGTGAGCCTGGCTCCTTCCCACGGTTGTATACCTGTAACAAGACTAGAAAGCCATGCTACAGTCTCATCATTCTCTGCGATAATGATGGCCGCACATCTCGACAGATAGCAGTCCAGGAACTGAGGCTTAATGGGCCCCTGCTCGGAAAGCTCATCTATCAGATTGGTGATAGCCTCCTCCACAGATTCCACCTGTTTCTCAGTTAGCTGCTGGTCAGGATATCCTACAGGCACTATGGCCATCCTGATCCCAGCTTTAGCTATCCTGGCATACTCCACCTTGGGAATTTTGTGGGCCTGCCGATCTTCTTCTGGGGTTGCCCTCGACAGAAGTCATTTCACCACTGGCGTCTTGGTGGGTGGAGTCCTCTGTGCCCTAGAAGCAGAGCCCTTTTCAGGGTCCTGCCTCTTGTGGCCATTGGATCCCCCCACAATCGTCGCTGTCGTGGCAGTAGAATGCCTCTCAGCTCCAGGAGTTAGGCCCTCTTTGGCCTGCTCCCGGGCCTTTAAAGCCTTCTTATACCTCCTCTTCTCAGCGCCGGAGTGCTGTTTCTTCTTTTTCTTCTGGACTAGCAGATTGCCCACCTCTAGAGTGAGCTCTCTTACTGTCGAGGTCGTACTATCCGAGGGTATCTCCGAAGAGTCCCCATCGGTTGTTGCTGAACTGGTGGTCTCTCGGAGGCCCCAGAGGAGCTCTCCGGTTTTTGGGTAGCTATGGTACTCATTTAGGTCCCACGAGTAGCTAGGGAAATATAATGTCCGCCCAGGCAGAGCCCCGCATACCCGGGTAAGGCTACCTACTTCAAGAGGGCGCCAAGTATCTCGAAGGCTCCGTTCAAGACACATCTCCCATGTGCCATGCACCCCATCGGCACGGGTCGCGTTACACTGTAGGGTTGGGTGGTGCTTTAGCTTCCTCCTCCTTGTATACCGAATGGTTACCTAATAGGGCTCCATTCGGCATCGCAAGAAAGGAGCTACTAGTCCCCCTCACCACGCAGAGGATCTTCAATTGAAGAGGGTAACCAAGGTTAACCCCCTATAATTGTAGAAGCACACACGAGGGGGCTCTTGTACAGTTACTAGAATAATAACTTGTGATTTTCTCTAATAACCCGGTGTCAGGACGTGATGCCCTCATTGCACAACTCTCTTGATGTTATAGACAGTCACTAACTTCCCCTTTTCTATTAATACTGTTTTCAGTTTCCGTTTCCTTTTCCTTCATTCTTCTTTTTTCATTGCTTTAAGTATAATAACAATGGATGCATTATATTCTATACTTCAAGTAGCCTATATAATTCATCCATTGTTATTTATTTACTTACATTGGTGTTGCATTTTTTTTCAGAGACAATGAGTAAAATAAGAGGAAAGACTTCCTTCAAAGATGACTGGTTGGACAAAACAATAAATTAAGATTGGAATTGGCTTCGGAGAGTGGAAAGTGATAACTATAAAGGGTGTAGGACTAGTTTTGAAATTAGCAACATGGGGGTATCTTCAGTTCGATCTCATGCCAAAGGCAAAAGGCACATCGAAAGGGTAAACGCTTCAAGTTCTAGCAAAAAACTGTTTCACATGATACCTGCCAAGGAAGCAACTACAGACTCTGTTCCTGTGAATGCTGTTCCATCAACTACAAACTCTGTTCCAGTGAAAGCTGAAGTTTGTGAAGTGCTAACTTCAGTTAATGATAAGCATACTTGTGTTTTGCCTAGAAGCACTCTTACCAATTTTATCATCAAGGATGAAGTTATTACTGCAGAAATATTGTGAGCTACTATTCAAGTTGTGACCCATTCTTCTGCTAGAAGTTTTGACATTTGTAGTGATTTAAAAAAAATCATGTTTCCTGACAGGGAAATTGTGAACAAGCTCAAGTTGCACAAGGATAAACTTGGATACTTAGTCGCATATAGACTGGGTCCATACTTTTAAAAAGAATTGACAAACTTGGTTAAAGAGTGTCCTGGCTTTTTGTATTTCTTTTGATCAAAGTTTAAATTCTGTTGCTCAGAAGGGTCAAATGTATATCACTGTTAGATTTTGGAATGGAAACTTAGTTCAAACAAGATATCTTACATCCGCATTCTTAGGGCATGCTACTGCTGATGACATTTTTTGCAAAACTTGAAAGACACTAGAATCATTTAAGATTAAAACAGGGGTCAGACAGGGTGATGAGCTTTCTCCCCTTCTATTCAATCATGTTCTTGACAAGTTCATTAGAGAGTGGCACAAGAAAATGCAAGGAATAGGTGGTATACGAATGGGATAAGAGAATAGAGGGATTTTAGTCGACTGCCTAGCCTTTGCGGATGACATTGTGATTCTGTCATAGTCAATAGAGGAGGCACGGAACCAGATTGCCCAGCTCCAGGAACAAGCAAGTAAGGCAGGCTTACGGATCTCCTTCGAGAAGACACAGTACATGACCAACATCAAAACAGCACCCAGAGGAATGACAGTGGAGGGAAAGAAAGAAAGGTCAGGCCAAATGTAAACATGAAGTTTTTGAAAGATATAAAGAAGTACAGTAAAACCTCATTAATTCGAAGTCATTGCGGCGGGAAAAATCGGACTTTGAATGACGTGATTTCAAATTAACCGCCAACTTGTAATTCATAAATACCAACCCTTGCCGCATCACAAAATATTCTATGACCCGTTACTGCATATAATTAACCTTGATTTACAGTTTAAACCTTTCAAATGCCTTGGTAAAAACTATTTCCAAAATGTACCTATCCAACAAGATGTATTTACAGTGTTCAAATAAGGCACTTGGATAACGTAATAACAAACACAACCTCATGCAAAGCAAGAGAGGGAAAAGAAAAAGCATGATTCAAATACAAGGAGAAATCTATGCTGGCTCGCCTGTGCAAATGCTTTATTTTTGGATTACTGTACTGTTTGCATTTTTTAGATGATTTGTACTTGCACGGAAAGTGCCCAATGCCCTTAAAACATTGTGGCTTATTGATGTTTCCTATGACGAGTTAAGAAAGTCTCTCGCTTCCGTGTGCATTGCAACACAGTACAATGACTCCCACCCTTGCACGGTTTTCCCAATTGGCGCTTCTCTCCTTTAAAACCGTAAGTCTATTTGGGTTCAGCATTAAAAAAATGCTGTTTCATCGGCATTGACAATATTGTTCGGTGCGTATGAATTGATTATATGAGCCACACATTTTTGCCGTTTGTCGGCATCGCCAGTGTTCGTGGATACTGTTTTTCCACACACTGCCTGCTATGTGATATTGTGGCGTTCCTTAAAATGCTGAATACAAAAGAATTACGATTTCACTCAGATATGAAGCACACTGTAGACACACTGAAGTGAGTGAAAGTGCGGAAAGCGACTTGTGCACGTTCCTGAAGACGAGTTCTATCCTGACGCGGATAAATTTTGAATTTAAGTTACTCTATAAAATCCTATTTTTAATAAATATAAAGGCAGTTTTGAATTAAAAGTCTGAATTTCGGTAATGGGACCGATATTGTTCTTTGAATTACAAATTATCCGTATTTTGAATTAAACAATTTGAATAACATGCAAAACCGCTTCTCATGTTTTTGGGATCTAGAGCTTCTTCGAATTAGGCAGGATTTTGAATTATTGAGGTTCTACTGTACTTAGGTGATTCACCTTCAGATCCGGAGCTGTTCGATTTTGGTACCTACTCCCTCCTTGCATACTATTCATGGTGCATATAAAATGGCACACTACTCTGAATGGAACATTCACAGAATTTTGCGCTCTCTATGTTACTTCTTCAAGGACTTTCCAATAGACGTATAGATTACAAACGTATAACAGGATCACATCTTTTTCCTCTGAAGTTCTGCTCTATCAGATAGGTCGAAAACTCAAAATTTATTGAAAGAGCTGTGGAAATGCTGCCACATGTTAAGAAGTATATTGATGCTTTTGAGGAAAACCTCCTGCATCAGAAAACTTTGGAATTATACATTTTTTTTGTAAGAAATGATCTGCTCCCAGCACAGTTGGGATTCATGCATTCTGTTTCCCTTGAACTAGAACAGTATCTCTCCGATTATCAGAGTAATGATCCTCTTTTGCTTTTTATGTTCTCTGATCTGAGTACTATGCTTGAACACCTGTTGGGAAGAATTGTAAAGAACCAGGTTTTAGAGTCAGCAAATACTTTTTAGTAAGAAAGTTCTCTCGATTGATTTGAAGAAAACAAAAAAACTCAAGCCCTTCCATGCTGCTGACATTGGATTTGCAGCCTCAGCAGCTTTAAAAGATAAGGGAATAAAAGATGTACAAGTTCTTACGTTGTAACTGCTGCATTAGAAGTTCTCGTTGAGACAAAACAAGCTGAAAGCTGATATTGCAAAACGAGACTACTTAGATTTCTCATCAAAGGAAAATGTCGTGTGTATCTCAAGAAGTTTGATCCCAAAACCGATTGATTAATTGGACGATTTTCTTAGCACTGCCTATTTTCAACATTGTTTCAAAAGAACATTTCACTCAAAAAGTACTTGTTTTGTTTCATGGCAACGCTACTGTAGAAAGAGGTTTTTCAATAAACAAAGAATGCCTAGTAGAGAATCTTCATGAAAATAGCTTGATTGCACAGTGTCTGGTGTATGATGCAGTATCTGCAGCTGGTGGAGTATTAGCGGTCAGTGTTTCAAAAAAGATGATCCGTGCAGCCAAAAATGCATCAACATTGGAAAATGAAACTTTAGAAAAGTATAAAAAGAGTACAGATAACATTGCAGCCGAAGATATGAAACATATAGAATTGAAGAAACGATGTATTATGCAGAGTTTTAAGGAAGAGACAGAAGAACTGGAGAAAGAGGTGAAAAGACTGAAAAAAATACTATGGTAAGAGAGAGTGTGGTGGTGTGGGTTTTTTTTTTTTTTTGTATAAGTTATAGTCATTGAATGAAAACCTACAACCTGTTTTCCAGTCAATGACCCGGTCAGGAATGGGATGAATGAAGCCCCCAACTTGCGGCGAGGATAGAAATTGTGCCGGCTGCCGAGGCCTGTCACACTCCTCTTGGGCAATGATTAATGACTGACAGATGAAATGAAATGATAGTGGAGAGTGTTGCTGGAATAAAAGATGACAGGGAAAACCAGAGTACCCGGAGAGAAACCTGTCCCGCTTCCGCTTTGTCCAGCACAAATCTCACTTGGAGTGACCAGGATTTGAACCACGGTATCCAGCGGTGAGAGGCCAGCGTGCTGTTGCCTAAGCCAGAAGGCTCTACAAGCTATAGTCATTGTGATTTGATAATTAAATACATATAATAATTCACAAATTTGTTATAAAATGTATAAACTATACAGTGTAGCACACGATTTTTGTAAGCAAAGCAAAATCATCTCCGTGCAGGCCATGAAGGCCCTTGGAATGGCTCCCACTATCCGTAACCTCGGCACTTGGTGGGGTAGAGTGGTTAGCTCTACGCCCGGCCGCCTTTGCCCCTAGGAATGAACCTGGTACTCATTTTTTATGTAGGCTGAGTGAACCTCAGGGCCATGTGCACCTCCGGAAGTGGAAATCTCGTTTCTTAAATTTTACGACTTCCTGACGGGGATTCGAACCCACGTCCTTCCAGGTGAACCGAGCACGCCTTTACCACCTCGGCCAGGCAGCCCCTACGACTTTTTGTACATACATATATTATAAAGCATACAAACTACTGCATATAGAGTAACATATTTTATGTTTCTTTTTGTGATGCATATAAAATTTTATTGATTTCATATACAAGGTCTTTATTTATGCTTGGCAAGGACTTTCTCGCTCGACCTTGGCCGCCAGTGATAGTTCAGTTGCCGGCTACCGCGCATGCGTATAGCAGAATACGGTGCTCAAAATCATTATCATGCATTTTATTTACCATGTTTACAGTTTATGCCCAAAATCATTATCATCCATCAACATGCATTTTACTCACCATTTTTATTGTTAATGATGAAAATGTTCCCCACGCGCTGCCAAACATAATTGGCATCTCCTAATGAAGTTTTCGGTTACTCTACCAAGTTCTTCAGCACTGATGGATGCAATTGCAGCTCTTATATTGTCTTTAAGTTCATCTAGTGTGTGAGGGTTGTTCCCATAAACTACATTTTTTAACATTGCCCACAAATAAAAATCACATGCCGTTAAATCTGGGCTACGAGGGGGCCACAGATTTTTACTTATGATCCTCGTACCAAACACGTTTCAGTAAGGAGATAACGACCTTTACGTCTATTTTTATTGTTTACTGAACCTGTTGTACGTTTGAATCTCTAGGGCATTTGTTTTATTGTCCGATTGATAGGAATGGGTCTCCCTGGAAATTTCACTCGAAACTTTTGTCTTGTCCTAGCGTACGATTTTCTGCACTTAATGTAAGTATTGTGCAGACATACACGTTCACGTAACAAATATTTCACATACATTACAGCACTATACACAATCACAATAAAACACTATACAATACGACAAACAGTACGCAGTAGCTTCATTGAACACCCTACTATCTTGGAGATCAGCTCTCAGCAACTGCAGGAAGTGCCGGAAACCACGCGCACCAGCGGCCGGTAGCAGCCTGTCATCGGCGGCGAAGGTCGAGCGAGAAAGTTCTTGCCAAGCATAAAGAATCTGTGTCTTTCTTGTGACTTATAATCTAGAACAAGTTTTTACTTAGAATAAGCCTGGTACAGAATCTGTTCAATAACGGTTTACTTCCACAGAGTGTATTATGTGATACTCTCTCTTTGGCTGTGTTTATTGGATGTATCTGTTAACGGAGTGATCCAAATAGCCAAAAGTGCATTGTCATTTAGAAGCAGTGATGTTAGATACGACTTTTCAAGTATATTTTGTGTGTGTAATATAGCATTGTAAATTGAAAACAAACAGTTATATAGTATGAAGCTATAAATACAATGATTTTTTTCATTATATATAAAACTGACAGTTTGTCAACTTTTTGTCTTGTAATTGTTTTAATAGTCTTAAAAACCATTTTGTATTCATTGGGATTGTAATTTTTTTAAAGCAAGAGTTGTATGAATTTTCTAATTAAAGAGATTTAAAAGTAGTGGGTGGAGTGGTGGGCTGTGAGGGGAGTTGGGAGGCCCAGTAAATTAAAAAAAAAGATTGTATTTAAAAAAATCAAGGTTAACTGAATTTATAAAAAACGAAATGTGCGTTTGTTGACAAAAAATTACAAACCTGTAATCATCAAGTGTGTAATTCTTCCTAAAGAACTTAAAAAAATTCATAGTGTTAGGTACTGGAATGTTGCTTATAGTTATACAGAATATATTGGAAATGTACTGGAATTTTGAAAATAGAACTCAGTAGACACCCTCTACAAGGTATTCCACATAAGATTTGTAACATTTCAAATCCCTTATGATGTTATAAAACTTATGCTGCACATACTGAATTTCTACCCTTGTAGGTATAATGTTCATTGTAGGTATCCACAGGGTTTTCATCTGTATGGGAGATGAGTTATCATTTGATAATAATAAAATTGTCTTATACTGTAAAATATTAAGTATGAGGAACAGACAGTATCAGGTGCTCATTCCATTTTTGAGTGACTGTACAGTTCATTGTAACAAAAGTTGTAGCCTAACGTGTCAGTTTTCTTTGAAAGTGTAATTATAGGAAAATAAAACAATGTCTGTTAACATCGAGCGTGGTAATCAAGCACAAATATTTGGAAAAGCTTTTGCTTGCATTTATAGTGTATGTTGTACTCCAGTCAACATTCCGTTGAAAATGGTGTGAGGAAAGCTTCGTAGTCACATTTGAATGTCAATCCTCCTGTGCCGCACTGAACGTGTGCTCTCGCTTGACCGTGACGTACGCTTGGTACGTATACTGCCTGCATGTACGTTATGCCAGCCTGGTTGCACTGAGCTATTCTCTATGGGCACCCAGCTGAACAACTCTGGTCTAACCAATTGAGACCAGTGGTCTTGTCTCTAGCCAAAACTGTTACAGAGGATATTAGAGGCCTGTGGGCCGCTTGCGTCTCTGACCTGAGACCTTAAACCCGCAGGCCCCCACTACTTGCCCCCAGACCAATGGTCTTGTGATTAGCCAGTAGTCTAACCAATACGGACCAATGATCTTGTCACTAGCATATAATTTAACCAAACCACATCAATGGTCTTGTCACTAGCCACACCCAAGTTGGCAGCCTTGTGTGGTGTGTTGTTACGTTGTGCAATTCGTGCCATGTTGAATGTGTGACTTCCCATAAGTAAAGTTTTACCTGTTTTGTGGTTTTGTTCTAGGTGAGTTATTCTGGTGTAGGATTTGGAATGGTAGGGGAGACTGGTGTACCATGGAACACTTTGAATTTTCTAATTTTTGGTTATAACTTTTTTAATCTCTATAGTCTTATTTAATCCAATACTAGTCCAAAACATGTACCGGTATTATAAGTTATTAAAATGAATAAATAACTTGGATTTTTTTTTTTGCTGTGATCAGACGTTGGCGTTTTTACACTGAATCTCGAACGTCTGATCAATCGGACGTTGGCGGTTAAAGGGTTAAGGGTTTAAAAAATTGTAGCGAGGTGTGAAATGTTCTACAGTACTAGGTGATCATGTACCATGAAACATACCCTCTTGCCCCTTGGAGCATAGGAAATATAGATGGGAAATATCTGTAAATAAATATTTGAAATAAATTTAAAATTTGGAAACCAATTTTTTGTTCTCAGCAATTAGTGCATGTGGACAGACTTTCCTCATAACTTCCTCCACTCAATAGATGTCTTAAGGTTTGTTGAGAAGCTACCAATCTTCCAGATAATGGAAGACTTCAGAAGTGAATAGACAGTTCAATCAAGAGGCCATAGTTTATGAGAGGTATGGGGGAGTGACTATTAGAATGTCTGAATCAGATTGCCATATCGAGAGCTTGCATGCTGAGATGATTTGTTAAGAAGGAGTTCTAAAGTGCGATGAGCCTGGAGTGTCCAGAGTATAAACATTAGGAAATATAGTAGCAAACTGGGATTCAAATTCCTCCAATGTTATTAGTGTTTGCTTGAGTTCATTTTAAGCCTGATAGGCTTAAACCATACTGAGATGAGCTTGTTGTCATCCACCAACAACAGAAATATTTCTCCTTGGTGTCCTGTTGGCCATTTTTGTTCTGCAGTTAACATCTCTTTTGATACGTAATGTTCTGAACACACCCTAATATATTAAAAGTTTATTTAGAATACATGTGGTTGTGAAAATTATATATTCATATAGGAAGGTTTCGTCGTTTGACCACCCAGAGAAGGTAGCAGTACAAATTGACCCAGGTGTCAATGATCTCTTTCAACATTGTCAAAGAACAATACAGTATTTATTTTGTTAAAACTGGTGATCCTGCTTAAACCTTTGAATCTTGAGATTGACATTTCATGAATTCCCTCATTCATTCCTCTCCAGCTATTTCTACCTTATTCCATCACTGAGGGTATGGTCATTCTTATTGCTAGCGTGGGCAAACAAGTTTGCATTCAGGTGCTGTAAACCTTGGTTACTCACCTTAAAAATGAGAATCACCACAATTACCATCTTTCTGCACTTACTTTGGGCACAATTATAGGTAGGGAAGAGTGTTGCACCTTGAGCATAGTACATCTTGGAACATTCTTATTCTGATGTGTTAGTGCAACGTTAAGGCACTACCAAAATAAGTACATTTGTAGATCGGCGGTATTGGGCACTTACCCAAAACACCGGGTATTGTATATGTTAATACAGCTTTGTAATATTGCAGTACTAGATAACTGCAAATTCCCTTCAGATTGAAATTAATTGAAAAGGGGTCTTAATTATGAAATTCCTCAGAACAGTGGACTGGCATCATAGATTCTCATATTTAAGAAAATGCCATATGATGCCAGTTTACATGTCATTTGAGTTGTAGTTAGCGAACAGAAATGTTCCATATCTATGGCTACGTCTTTGAACAGAGAAGTAGCATTGATAAATTTTCTTTGATTTGTTCTTTTCTAATGACCGTAGTGACCTTGTTTAATTACTGGTGTTCGTCCTCATACAGTGGAGGTTTGAATTTTCATGAATCACGAGGTGGCAAGAAGGATATCCCGCCTTATAGCCCAAAATCAAATCAAGTCGTGATGTCTTCTACAACCCAGAAATATTGAGATAAGCTGAACACAGTGGCTTTCCACCCAAACAACAGAGGTTCAAATCCCAGTGGCTCATGAGTTGAAATTTTTACTTGTTGTATGACGTCAGAAAGCATTTCTGGCCAAAACCCAAAATAAGCTAGTGAGCTCAGAAACACCCGGGATAAGCTGAAGAAAGTTTACAAGGATAGGAACAGAACCTGATTCCTTGTTTTTGTTTTCCTTGCACAATAATGGACAGGAACATTAAGGCATAATACGTAATCCTTTCCAAATATGATTCATATATCAGAATAAATGTGGATAGACAAAGAGGGAAGGATGTTCATTAGGTTGGTCCTTATATGGGGGCGGGTGTAGACAACAACGTCAAATGATTTCATTACACACCCCGTATTTTTTTAAAAACTGTTGGCATGTTTTGATAATGTGCTAAATTTCATTACAGTTAGTCAATGTTAAACTGTGCCGCACTGGACCTACAGTAAATATCTGAGTAAGACTAAAGTACTGAAACAATGTGTGAATTCTTCTGTTCTCATAAACAATTGAAATCAACACATATTTTTGCAATAATATACTTAAATAATTTATATTAATAATGATAGAATAATACAGTAACAAATATGTTAATACATCATAAATCAATACCAATTTTAGCACAGTATTATTGAAATCTTGCATTAACTTCACTCCTCTCTCTATCGTAACATTTACCACCTTAACATTTTTCATAGTCTCTTTGATATTAAGGTAGGAAATGTTTTCATGCCAAAAAGCAGGACCCATATTTAAGAAATCTGAATCTATGCTTATCTTCTTCAACAAGTCCAAACCCTTGACTGAAATGAACTCGTCAATCCCCTTTCCTGTGTAAAAGATTTAAAATGTAATCTGTTAGTACAGACCTTGACATATTCTGAATAGCTTGTGCAAAACTGTTAAATTCAAATGTATAGAATTATGTATGTGAGAAAACTTATCCAAAAGTTAGTAACTGCACCAGGTGGAACCGTGTACCTCCTTTTGGTTCCCAAAGTTTCCTGCTTCAGATATCTAACCATAGGTACATATATTTTCTGTCATTGCTAACGTTGTCATCAAACAGTGGCATCATACAAATCTCTTCATTTAAATACCGTAAGTGGTGACAGAACTTCTTTAGAGCACTTGAAGACAACCTTGCATTTACTTTTTCATACTGCTTTAACTCTTTCAACAAGCATTGTCATTGAAAGGGGCTCTAATTGCTGATGAACTCGGAAACCACCACTTTTCATATACTTTTACCACAAACAAACAAATGTTCTTTAGGCCATCCAATTCACCGATACTGACGAACAACTGAGAATGAAAGAGGAACATCTTCATTTAATAAATTCCTTTGGCCATCTTACTTGCATGATGGAAAGCTCCAGACAGCCTTATGTTTAGATTAAGTCTACAGTTGCCCCCAAAATATGATGTACAATTCAATGAGTTCATGGTAATCATTTGATCAAGTGTTCTTGTTTTAATAGTTTTTGCAAAAGATAAGTGCTTCCTCAAATTTGACACCACTGAAAGCCTCCTGTAAATGTTCATGCTCATCTTCATAATTTGCTGTTCCCATGCATGGTATTCCACTTTTCTCTAAGTTGTTTGAAAAATGCTACATTTTTTAACACACTCCATAATACTAGCTCGTACATGTGATGATAGCAAGGGATTAACAACATCTCTCTTCCTGCCAACTTTTCCAGCAAAGTAACAGCTTCACTGAAACAACCTCTGTTGGACGCAGTGCTGTCGCAACAGAGAATTTGAACTTTCTCGTCCAATCCCCAAATGTTTATAGCATTCCAAACTGCCTGTCACTGTTCTTTCCCACTAGAATTCGGTAATGCAGGCACACCAATTAATTGTTCCTGATTTTGATAAATTATGATGATTCTTTCATTTCTTGAATCCCTAACATTTAATGCTGGTACCAGCTTACCGTCCCAGTGAACAGTCACAAAAGTTGGGTTTTTCTCTTTAAACAAATTTTTAATAATTTCTGCCTGTTTCTTTCTGAATTGTTCTCAATATCCTTGAAATGAACTATGATTAAACTAAGTGCTATTTCATCAACATTATGTCCTAAGGCCTCAGCTGTAGTTTCAAAGATGAACACAGCATCTCTCTGACTTAACTGACATCTGTTTAAAGCAGCTACTAGATTTGATGTCATAAAACACTTTCATCCACATTTCTTTTCCTTCCCTAAATTTGCCTCGTACAGTTGTATCACAACCAGAAGTTGAGCTCAGGGAGAGTTCTGTAAAAATGAGATTACCATCAGATTCACAATTAAGTATTTATTTTCCACCTAGTCGATACAGTGATTGCTTAAGGCAATTTTTAATGGTCAAAAGTGGTACATGTTTCGTATATTATCAACATCTTCAGCCACATAACACTGTTTAGATGAAAAATGTATAAAATTGACAAAGTAATGCTTTAGAGGAAGTGTCCTTAAAATTAACATAAGATTGACAAGATTAAAACAAACAAATAACTCAAGAGAAAATATATAAATTATTTCTACAATAGAAAGCAGTCGTCAAGGAAACACTTGTACAATATTCCATAGAGAAATTGTCCTAATAAATATTCTTTTCTTAATAATTCATGAAAAAAGATCAATTTATAAATTAAAAATTATACAATTTATAAGTAATTATCGAAATGAAGAAATCCTGATATCACAGTGCGGCTCTTATTATTAATGTAGATGAAGATATAACTAATTCCTAGTTGTCAAATCTTATTAAGCCTGCTTTCCTTTGGAACAGTAACTCCTGTCATTCTTTCACAGTTTTGCGCCGGGTGTAATATTGATGATGCGTTCTTCCTTGCTCTTGCACCTGAGGAGGTGGAGGAGCGGGGGATATAGGTGTGTCAAGAACTTCCTTGCTGTCACCTATAGCTTCAACTGAGGAGGAATAAGTTGTAGGGCTATCTGTAGGAGGAGAAATTCCAATTCTTTTTTCGTGATCCTTCTCAAGCATTTTCAAATATACTAGAATTTGATAATATAATGGATTCTTATATTCTACAGCCTCATTAAGGTTATCATTTTCCTTTACAAGTTGGTCTAGATGAATGTACAGGTCTTCATATGTGTTCATTAAGCTGCCCTTTTTTAACTTTTTTATGATGGTCAGGTCTTGTTCTATGTTGGTAAATTTATGACCTGTGGCAGTCATGTGTGATCCCATTGCTGAGAATCTTCTATGTTTTTCAGCATTCACATGTTCCAAATATCTAACTTTAAAATTGCGGCCAGATTGTCCTATGTATGTATTCTTACATTCAAAGCATGTGAGTTTATATATTCCGGAATCAAAAAATTTATCTTTTTCCGAGAGATTTATTGTATCATAGTTGAAAATACTATGTTTCATGTTGTTATTGGTGGAAAATGCAATTTTAAAATTTTTTCTCTTAAATAAATTTGTTATTACATGAATGTTTGGATTATTATATGTGAACTTGATATATTTTTCAGTTTTACTAGGTTCGACTGCTAATTTAGATTGTTGCTTCTCCAAAAATTTATTAATTATTTTATCAATCATGTTATTGTTGAAACCATTCAAGAGGGCTTGTTGTCGGATAAACAACAGTTCTTTATTCCTTTCAGATTTGGATAAAGGAATACTAAACGCTCTGTTAACGTAACTATAATATGCTGATCTTTTCTGTGCCTCAGGGTGTAACGAGTTGTTCTTGATAGTGGTCAGTGTGAAAGTGGATTTTCTGTGTATTTTGAAAGAAAATCCTTTTTCTTCTCTTGTTGTGACTATGTCCAGAAAATTCAGTGATCTTTCAACTTCTTCTTCTACAGTGAATTTTATATTGGAATCCAAATTATTCAGTATATTTAAAACTTTATTGCTATCGGTGAGTCTGTTATCTATTATAGCGTAAACATCGTCCACATAACGTGTCCAAAAATCCAAACCCTCTATTTGATTAATAATTTTCGTGTGTTCCAAATAGTCTAAGTATATATTAGCCAATATTCCTGATGCTGGGGCTCCCATTGAGAGTCCTTTTTGTCGGTAAATTTTATTATTAAACGTAAAATAATTTTGATTTAACACGAATTTTAAAACATTAATAAAATCTTCAATTTCTGGTATGCTTACTAATTTGTTCTTCGTTAAATTCTTCTTAATGATTCTGATAGTGTCTTCTATTGGAATGTTTGTATACATGTTGGTTATGTCAAACGAACATGTCGTGTGAGATGATCCAAGTTTAAAATCTTTAACTAGATTGCAAAAATCCACTGAGTTTTTGATGGGTGTTTTACAATGAAATACGTATTTACTTGATAAGAAATTATGTATAAATCTAGAAGTTTTGAAAATGGGGCTATTTTTGAAATTTATGATAGGTCTAATCGGTTCTCCCTGTTTATGTAATTTCGGTAGTGCTCTCGCAGTCGGGAGTCTAGGGTTCATATTTATTAATGTTTGCACATCATGTTCATTAAACAAGAAAGACGTGCTTTTTAATAGTTTTTTAAGATCCCTCTGAATACGTGATGTCGGGTCTTTATCAACTGTACTAAACGAATTGTTATTAAAAAATGTTTCTGTTTTTTCAATATAAACATTTCTATCTAGGGCTACAACTGTTCCTCCTTTATCTGCTTTTGTGATAATTAAGTTATTTAGTTTGATTTTTTGATTCAAGTTATTAACCACCTTGTTGGTGCCTCGAAGTGATTGTAAACCTTTTACTAAAATAGGAATTTTCTTCTTAGCTTCATACCTTATGTCATTCTGTAAGTCTACAGGCAGATTCTGTATTGCTGTTCTGTTTCAGCTAATGTGGTGATTAAATCATAACTTTTGTTTGAACTTGGCCAATTGAAATTAGGGCCTTGACTTAAAATAGAGGTTTCTTCTTCATTAAATTCTATCTCAGACAAGTTTTTAATTGGAGGTGGATAAACACTATCATCAAACGTAACATTAGGAACTAACCTTCTTTCTTCTCTATTAGATGCTAAATTTTTCAACTTAAATAATTTATTATCCAAAATTTCTTGTTTCATTTTAAGTGTGTTCTCCATTTTCTCATTGATATGTTTCTGGAAAGAATCCCATTCCAGAGGAAGCAAGTTCAGTGGTTCTGAGAGGTGCGCGAAGTACATTTTCTCATTAAGAATATTTATTAGGACAATTTCTCTATGGAATATTGTACAAGTGTTTCCTTGACGACTGCTTTCTATTGTAGAAATAATTTATATATTTTCTCTTGAGTTATTTGTTTGTTTTAATCTTGTCAATCTTATGTTAATTTTAAGGACACTTCCTCTAAAGCATTACTTTGTCAATTTTATACATTTTTCATCTCAACAGTGTTATGTGGCTGAAGATGTTGATAATATACGAAACATGTACCACTTTTGACCATTAAAAATTGCCTTAAGCAATCACTGTATCGACTAGGTGGAAAATAAATACTTAATTGTGAATCTATTGAAGTGCGATACGGACCATGAAGCTGATTTTATGTAATTACCATCAGAGTCGCTCACTTCCGTTTAATCATCAGACGAATCGTTACTAATCTCTATAAACTGTGAACTCTCATCACCCTTCATCTTTCTTTCCTCCTCTTTTATAACTCTAGTCCTTGTCCTTTTCTCTTTCACTGCCAACTTCTGGTCAACCCATCAAAGATAACCTGTACAGCTGGGCTCTCTTTGAAGTAATATAATAGTTTGTCACCCTCTATTTTTATCATGTTCAAAGCATTAGCACAGGCAACATTGAAGAGATTATTCAGATTTGCAACAAACTTACGCTTCCATTATTCATGAGTATTTGTCCTTCTGTGGGCACTTTCTTGCAGATTGTGCCACTATGAATGCAGATTTTATCTTTCTTTTTTGGTGCAGTGAGGTAACACTCCTATGGGTAATCTAGCCTTCTCCCAAAATATTACACATTCACACGCAACTGAATTAGCACTTTCACTGACAGTCAGTTTCAGCTTGTGCATTGGCATATTATGAATGATATGTCATATAAAGATAAGTACACAATAGAACAAGCAGATAATTCCAGGAATATTCATCAAAAAGGGTGGAAGCATATAATGATTTTTGGGCCTTCACCTGAGAGGGGTCCGTGGACATACAGAAGAATATATGAAACAAGCGTTTTGAGGAGTATTTTTATTTAACTAATCACGATCATCTATCTATCTTGCAAATTCATCTATGCAGATGATATAAATCTTACAGTTCAAGCTGCCACCTTTGAAGAAGCTGAGGATATATTAAATGCAGATCTTGGGAAGATGGATGAGTATTTCAGAAACTGACGGCTCCAGCCAAATGCCTCAAAATCTGAGGTTGCCACATTTCACCTTAGTCACCTACAAGCAAACTATTGTCCTAGAATGAAGTTTAGGAATCAATACCTAAAGCACAATAGCTGTCCTAAGTACTTAGGTGTGACATTGGACAGGACACTGACCTACCAAAATCATATTGGAAAAATGGCTGCAAAACTGAAAAGTCGTAACAACATACTTAGTAGGTTAGCTGGAACATCATGGGGTGCCGACGCCAGTACACTCAGAACTACTGCTTTGTCTGTTGTATATTCCCCAGCTGAATATTGTGCAGACATTTGGTTAAATAGCTCTCACTGCCAACTAGTGGATATTCAACTTCGCCAGACAATGTATATCATCTTTGATACTCTGCATTGTAGTCCCTCCCAGTGGTTGCCTGTACTATGTAACATCGCTCCATTCCATCTTAGGAGACAGCAAGCTCTTGTTCGCCTGTGGTGTAGGATCATGGAAAATTAAGCTCTTCCAATTCATCATGATGTCAAACATCTTTCTAAACCAAGATTGAAATCAAGAAAGCCTGCTTGCAAGATGGCTGTAGATCTTACGTCAACCAAGTTCAGCCTCCGAAATGCCTGGAGAGATGAATGGTTAAACTCGACACCTCATGGCCTACTTTCAGTCAGTGATCCCACTACAAGGCTTGCTGGCTTTAATCTACCTCGGACAGTCTGGTCCAGGTTAAACAGGATTCGATGTGGTACTGGTCGAACTGGTGCAACCCTAAATCTATGGGGTTGGATAAATTCTCCCCATTGCGATTGCAGTTTTGAATTACAAACCATCAAGCATGTTGTGCAGGAGTGCCCTCTACATGCAAATCTCGGCTCCTTGGATGAACTCTACTCAGCACCTCCAGAAGGAATTAGTTGGATTGCAGACCTTTCTATCCATATTTGAAAAGTGGTCCTAATGCTGTAAATTGTATATATGTAACAGTATAATTTAATGTAATTCTTATTGTCTTGTAAGCATCATACGCTAAATAAATAAATAATAATGTGTGTTTAAAACCAGACAAAGCTCTTTTTTTTAAATATATAAATGGGGTAGCAACACAATATTAAGAACAGTTATAACAGTGATATGTAAAGATTGAGAAACCAACCTCACCGGGAGGATAAATGTATTAAACAATGTCTTATGACAACCTATGATCAAGTAATATTTTTTTTAAAATGAATACACATTTAAAATAAACTCCAAGATAGAACTTTAACAAGACTAGAATTACAACGGTAGGTACCTGAAAACACGGAAGATCAATAGATAGATAGAGGGTAACTTTTCCTTCTTCAGATTTTAGAAAGATAATACAATTTAAATACTCAGAGTATATAGAAAATACACAATTAGGAAAGATTGTAAGATATGAACATAGAAAAGAAAAATGTTCAAATGGAGAACGATACATTGTTTACATGAGTAGCCATGACATATAACAGTCCAGGCAACTTGAGCACGACAAATACAGGTGTTCCAAGTATTCCATAAAGTAAAATAAAAAGAAGGGAGCTCACTACATTCACCATATTGGCATGACAGGCAAATTGCAAAGTTCTGTTCTGTCCACTTTGGTCCAAAGCATGAATCCAAGATTTAGGAAAAAGGGGTGGGCTGGGGGCTATAATGACACGAAAAGAGAACAGAAAGATTTAGTAATCCATCATGGATTAGGTCCCCCAGGATCTTCTGCTACTTCAGAATAGGGCTCAATCTTGAAGTAAAACTTTATTTAAAAAAGAACTGGGAAGAACCAGCTTACTCAGAAAATCGAAAGGTCTCTCCCCCTACCTGAATCGTTGAAGACACTTCAGCTAGAATGAACTGAAATAGAGTTGTCATAGAGTCAAAGTCGAAATACGTTCTAGTCTCGAACTGATCCGAAGCACACTGACCAAGTGTGGAGAGATGGGCAAGAATTTATAGGCGGAACAGTCTGACAGACAGATGTAATGGTAGGGGCGAGAGGGGAAAGAGACCGGAAAGTTCAAGAATATAGTAAGAGTTATTTAGCATATGTAGAAGTGGAGAGATCCGGGGAAGAAAATAAGGTTAGAAACGTGTGCAAGGATATTGGTGGTGGAAGGTAAGAGAACATTACAGTACGTTATAAAACAAGACTGACAAAACTAGTCGATTAGATGGTCGTTTATGTATGTCCACTGATCTGGTGTTTTAACTTCACCAACAAAATAAATAACTGTGTCACTACTTCTTAAACTACCGGTACCCACCATGTTGTTAATAAACATTCACAGCATTACCAGATGGAAGCTGACAGCAGTCGAACACGTATATGCAGGAATAAGCCAGTATAACACAACTTCCCAGCCACTGCGGCACGGGTTCCTCCTCTTCGATTTCAACAGAATAATTTTTAAAATTCTTATAACCAAAGGGGGGTGTACGTGAAGAAATTTGAAAGTTGAAATATAAGGGCCACCCTAGTGCTCATGTTTGAAAGCAGTGTTAGACAAGGTAATCCATATCATTGAAACATTATTATTTCCTATGGGGGAGTTAGAAAAATATGGTAACTATGACATGAGCATGAATATAAGGAAGATATATAACTTCCAGTTTATGGACATTTTCCTCTTAGCGAAATCTGATCAGCGTAGATGGAAAGAATCTATAGTATTTCTAATGGTTTGTTACTGATTGTAGAATTTAAGGAATGTTGCATATTATATATGTTATCGGATTGGATTTGAAACACCCGTCAAATCGTCTGAAAACTATGGGTAAGTTTAAGTAACGTACTTATTCCCTCTAGTTCATGTAGATTTTGTTAATATCATGTTTTTCTTCTCTCATTTTCACTTAATCTTTTCTATGTTTAAAGATATCCAACACACCCTGCCCAGATACACGTATAGGTACTGCTCTGTTCTCAACATGTTCCTTCAAGAATCTAACGAAATAGCACTTAGAGGATGTTCCCTCTAAAACAAACAACCATTTGACTTCACTTATAATAATAACCCACTACATAACATCAGTAACATAATATTATATATCAAGTGTCACACATGCTATTCAAACATTGTGAAGTCAACAAATCCAATTTTACTTAATAATATCAAGTACAGACTTATGCAACACTCAGTATATATTAATGCAACAAACTGACAGAATAAAGTATATGGTTATATTGAAAGACTTGTGTTTATATGGTGAAATGAGCCAACCCCATCTTACTTCTTATAGACAACAATGATCAAGGACTGTCATTAACATGACGTACAATACCGTAACCAACTTACATTAGTTTTATAAGAATTTTAATGTGTACAAGTTATTTTAATACATCAAGTGTAGACTTAGGGGCTACCTGGCCGAGGTGGTAAACGCGTGCTCGGTTCACCCGGGAGGACGTGGGTTCGATTCCCCATCAGAAAGTAAAATTTTAAGAAACGAGATTTCCACTTCCAGAGGTGCATATGGTCCTGAGGTTCACTTAGCCTACACCAAAAATAAGTACCAGGTTAATTCCTGGAGGCAAAGGCGACCAGGTGTAGAGCTGACCACTCTAACCCATCAAGTGCCGAGTTACGGATAGTGGAAGCCTTTACCTTTTAGTGCTCCAAGGGCCTTCGTGGCCTTTACGGAGATGACTTTGCTTTGCATGTGTAGACTTACGTTTTATTCAGTGTGCATCAGTGCACTCAAAGAACAATTTGACAAGATGATTATGTGTATAATTTGTAAGTTATTTATATAGGCTAATCTATATATTTAAAACACTAGGCTGACTTTTGTTACATCGATTTTGAGAGAACGGCTGAACCTATTGACATCATAAAGCACATTCTGACAAAATTTCTTGGCCTGTAAATTTGCAGTGTGTTTTTAAAGGCAAAAGAATTGCTTGCTGTATATTTTTAAATTATTAAAGAAAAATGTAGCATTTTCATTGGTCATTGCGCTCATCAGTACTTCTAGGCCATCTGAACCATGAGAGTGCTGAGCAGGTGGCACGATAGGGGAGATGGAAGGGAGTAGGCACGCATGCGCAGTCAGACATCTTACTGGTCGGCTGTACTAGTCGCTGTTTTGCTCCCCAGCAGTTGAACAGTGCACATTATATTCAAAATTCCTCTATATTTAAATGGGAGTTTGGTATCTGGATCAAAATTCAACTTCAAGGCAGCTGACAATTTATATATATAAAATAACTTGTCCTGACTGGCTGACTGACTGACTGACTGATTCATCATCGCCGAGCCAAAACTACTGGACATAAAGAAATGAAATTTTGGGGATACATTCATATTAATATGTAGGTGCTCGCTAAGGGAGGATTTTTTTGATATTTCGTCGCTAAGGGGGTGAAAAGGGGGGGGGGTGAATTATTAAAATGAGAATATCTGTATCTCGTAAACCTAAAAGTTTACAGACGTAAAAATTGGTATTTGAATCTCCTTTAAAAATAAAGAAACATGTATTTTTTTGTTTTCAGAAAATCCCATTAAGGGGGGTAAAAAAAGGAGGAAAAGAGGTTGAGCACCTTTTATGAGGAGACTTATATCTCAAAATTTGAAGATGTTACAGACATGAAAATTGAAATTTGGAAACTCGTTTGAAAATAAAGAAACACGTATTTTTGTGTTTCTGGATAATCCGTTCAATAGGGGGTGAATAGTAGTGACAAACAGGGTGATTTAAAAAAAGACTATATCTGCAAATTATCTCAGACACGTGACATATTACAGATTTGAAAACTGGTATTTGGAATTTCCTGTAAATGTAAAGAAACATAAGTATTCTTTTCTGAAATCCACTAGATGGAAACTGAAAAAGGGGGTGAAATTTTAAAATTAGTGTACCTACAGTATATCTTAAAAACTTAACACATGTGGGTTCGAACCCCACTGTCGGCAGCCCTGAAGATGGTTTTCCGTGGTTTCCCATTTTCACACCAGGCAAATGCTGGGGCTGTACCTTACTTAAGGCCACGGCCGCTTCCTCCCCGCTCCTAGCCCTTCCCTGTCCCATCGTCGCCATAAGACCTATCTGTGTCGGTGCGACGTAAAGCAAATAACAAAAAAAAAAACTTAACACGTTGCAGACGTGAAAATTGGTATTTGGAATCACCTTTAAAAATAAGGAAACATGTTTTCTTTGGTTAACGGGGGTTGGGGTTGAAAGAATTGAAAAATGAGTTGAATTATTTCTATGAGAATGTATGTATGTATGTATACCAAAAATCTAAGGATGTTACAGATGTGAAAACTGGTATTGGGAATCTCCTTTAAAAATAAAGAAACATGCATTTGGTGGGGGAATCAACTTGGTAGGTGGGTGGGATGAAAACAGAGATGAATTCCTTTTACTAGGATGCATATATCTCAAAAACTGAAGATGTCACGGTCGTGATAATTGGCATTTGGAAGCTCCTTTATAAATGAAGAAACTAAGTTTTTCTGGTTTTCAGAAAATTACTTAAGGGGGGTTGGGTGAAAGGAAGTGAAAAATTATAATTCTTTTTTATGGAGAAGCTTATATCTCAAAAACCTAAGGTTACACACGTGGGAATTTGTATTTGGAATCACCTTAAAGTAATAAAGATACACGCACCTATTGGACGTGGGGGGAATCAACTTAACGGGCTGGAGTGAAAAAGGAGTTGAATTCTTTTTATGAGGATACTTATATCTCAAAAACTGAAGATATTAAAGGCGTGTAAATTAGTATTTGGAATCTCCTTTAAAAATGAAGAAACACGCATTTGTTTTTTTGGGAAAATTGACGTAAGGAGTGTGGGGTTGATAATAAGTAAACAAGAAGTTGAAATATATTTATCCATATACTTTACCTTAAAAACTGAAACTGTTACAAACGTGAAGTTGGTATTGTGAATTTCCTTTGAAAATAAAGAAAAACATATTTTTTTTGTTTTCGGAAAGTCCACTTAAGGCGGGAGAGGGGTGGAAAGAAGTGAAGAAGAAGAAGAAGTTGAATTATTCTTATGAGTATACATTTATCTCTAAAACTGGTGTTACAGACGTACAGGCATGAAAACTGGTATTTGGAATCTCCTTTAAAAATAATGAAACACAGAATTGGAAAAGCGGGTGAATTTTTAAAATGAGTGCCGGTATATTTACATTATTTGTCAATAACTTATCATGTTAGAGACAAGAAACTTGGAATTTGGAAATTTCTTTAAAAATACAGGCACTGGGCGTGTTGGCCATGCGGTTAGGGGCGCGCAGCTGTGAGCTGGTGGAGATAGTGGATTTGAACCCCACCATCCGCAGCCCTGAAGATGGTTTTCCGTGGTCTCCCATTTTCAAGCCAGGCAAATGCTGGGGTTGTACCTCAATTAAGGCCACGGCCGCTTCCTTCCCATTCCTAGCCCTTTCCTATCCCATCGCCGCCATAAGACCTATCTGTGTCCGTGCGACGTAAAGCAAATAGCAAAAAAAAATACAGGAAACTGTACATTTTTTTCAGAGAATCACTTAACAGGGGGTGAAAAGAAGTGAAAAATAGTTGAATTATTTTTATGAGGATACTTATATCTTAGAAACTGAAGATGTTAGAGGCATGAACATTTGTATTTGGAATATTCTTTCATAGTAAAGAAACACGTTTTCTTTTGTCTTTGGAAAATCCACGTAAAGGGGGTGAATGAATTGAAAAATTAGTTAAATTCTTTGTGTGAGGATACTTATATCTCAAAAACTAAAGATGTTAAAAATGTGAAAATTGGTATTTGTAATCTCCTTTAAAAAAAAAAAAAAGAAACACACACTTTTAGGGAGGGGGAATCAACTTAACTGGTAGGAAGGGGGGTGAAAATAGGAGTTGAATTGCTTTTATGAGTATACTTATATCTCAAAAACTGAAGATGTTACAGATGAGGGAATAGGTATTTGGTATCTCTTTTAAAAATAAAATACATGTATTTTATTTTTTCGACTTGAGAGAAGACTATTTCTCACATGTACAGTTCTATGCCGCATGGTCGTCTATCCCGAAAAGGTAATACCACAAACATGGTTTACAAAGAATTTCTGGGGTAAATGAAACTCAATTTTTGGGTGAGTTTTTATACTTTAGGAATTTTCAGATAATGTCTTAGTACAATGCCGAGGAACGATTACTTTGATCAAATTACGAAATCCACGCGAGCGAAGCCGGGGGTAATTGATAGTATTTGATAAGCATGGCTCAGTATGGGATAAAGCCCCAATGGCAAATAGTCATTCATTAATGTGTGTGAATCGTCTTCTAAAATATATCATAGATAACGACGTTCCATTCCTTCTGGTGCGAAAATTATTGTTCTTGAGGGAGATTTCATAAAGGTATTTCCTGTTTTGCCACATGCTTATCAACAAACAATTATTTAGATATATTGTATTAAATAATCTCCTCTTTGACGCTTCTTCAAAACACGCCGCTGTCATAAAAATATGCGTACAAAACCACATCAAAATGGAATTCACTGATAAAATGTCAGGGAGGGATTCATTTAGGTGGAAATGTAGTAAGCAGTCTGGCCTATGCTGACGACTTGGTCTTAATGGCAGATTGTGCCGAAAGCCTGCAGTCTAATATCTTGGAACTTGAAAATAGGTGTTATATATAATTATATAATAATAACTCTATAATTAAAATTACTTGTGCCTTAAAACGTTGCTCTTCATAGCTTGATTGATGTGTATTGATAGAAATATATTCTTCCCTCACAGCTTTTCTGACCACATCTGGTATCATTGAAGTATGCTGCCGCGAATATGTTTTATTGCCCATTCGCCGCCTCTCGTGAAGTCAGCATCCAAGAACATGCTCACACAACTGCTAAATATGTTGTCTGTTATGGTAAGTGTCTTATATATTAGCCAGGAATTGTTGTAAACATATAATAATGATGATGATGATGATGGTATTAGGATATCTTTGATGTGTTGATGAGGGAACAAGTAATTAGCATGCTAGAGTTATGCAATGATGGTTGCTGCTGTTCTCATAGTCTCAAAACTTCCAATTTATGTTGTATTTAAATCTTGGAGACATAACTTCATTTAAGAAGTCTAATATTTATGTACAGGCTGGGATTCGATCCATGGCCACTTTGGTTAAAAGTTTGTATCAGTATCATTGAACTGTTTTTCTCTCACAAAGACTTTCATAGACTATAACATACCATACTTTTGTGATATTTTGTGGTGTGGATTTCATGAATATTGCTGTGCATTTCACACCATCCTTGACTGGAGTGCTCACTTAATACAGTGAAACCTCGTCAGGACGTTTCTGAAGGGGACAAGGAAAAAGAATGTGTTTTAAAGATGAGAGGAAAGCATTAAAAGGTGTGGAAAATACAAAACCCTTTTCTGCTGGGGAAAGGTGTGAAAACACCAGACAACAAATGTGAAAACATGTGCACAGGGGCCAACAAAAATATTGAAGTATTATTGCAGATCACACGCTTTCTAAAACACACGTTAGTAGGAGCCTTTTATTTCGGAGCAATGGGTTATTAAAAATTATTTTCTGGTCACACTCTTAGACGATGAATTGGAAGTTACACTCAGTCATGTGCAACTGCAAGGAATGACTTTGGCCGCCATTTTGAATCAAACAAAACTTCAATAAATTTGATTGATCGAGTTTAAACTGAAGGTGCAATTTGCAACATTCGTGACCTCTGCAACCACTTTCTGACAGATTTTAATTTTGTCTTCATTATTAAGGAATTTTGCCGGCCCCGTGGTGTAGGGGTAGCGTGCGTGCCTTTACTCGGAGGCCCTGGGTTTGATTCCCGGCCAGGTCAGGGATCTTTACCTGGACCTAAATGCTGGTTCGAGGTCCACTCAGCCTACGTAATTAGAATTGAGGAGCTATCTGACGGTGAGATAGCGGCCCCGGTCTAGAAAGCCAAGAATAACATCCGAGAGGATTTACCGTGCTGACCACACGACACCTCGTAATCTGCAGGCCTTTGGGCTGAGCAGCAGTCGCTTGGTAGGCCAAGGCCCTTCAAGGGCTGTAGTGCCATCGGGAAGGGGATTAAGGAATTTCACAACATTTTCCATATCCATAACTAGGCTATCACAAGACAAATATGCACCACACTAGTCAATTTCACACTATCGGCAGCCCTGAAGATGGTTTTCCGTGGTTTCCCATTTTCACGCCAGGCAAATGCTGGGACTGTACCTTAATTAAGGCCACGGCCGCTTCCTTCCAACTCCTAGGCCTTTCCTATCCCATCGTCGCCATAAGACCTATCTGTGTCGGTGCGACGTAAAGCCCATAGCAAAGAAAAGTCAATTTCACAAGATTACATGTTCCTAATGCAGATGTAGACTACCGTATCATGCAACAGATATTAGCTATCCTTCGCTCTACCACTCAACACAAAATACATTTCTACCTTCTGAATGGAATGCGAAATAGCCTACAAGCACAAACAGGCTCACTCTGCTATTCAGCAATCTTGCTGCTAACCGGCAAGCAAAACTGAACATTCCTGAGGCTAATGGCTTGCTCCCCGAAAGTGCAACTTATACTTTGAAGTTCAGTAAGGCCTTTTCCCGTAATCACGCAACTGTGGTGACGGCTCCTGGAAATCGCGTTTCTTTCAGAAGGGATGAAAAATACAATAACACTTTCAGGTCTTGGAAAAATTTGATCATACTAAGCGGTAATAGCGGAAATTCGTGATGCAATAAGTGAGGTATTTTTTATATAGATTTAATACAGTGAGAATCGGGACTTTCAATTTACGATGTGCTAAGCGGGAAAATGTGTTAATGAGGAATGCTCTAACGAGGTTTCACTGTAATTGAGGGCTAAGTTAAAAATGGAAAACTGACATGTTTACCGTAGTTTGGATTCAGTTGTGTTTCATTCCAACGCTGAAGAGTTACATTTATATAATGTAAAATTTATTATCTCATCATAGCATCATTATTTTTGGAATAATATAAGGTGGATTTCCATGATTGGGTTAAGGAGGCATGGGCAATCTCTTTGAATTGCAGACAGAATGCAGATCCTTTGTCTTTAGAATGTAACTGATCCATAGACCAGATTGGTGTAGGAATGTAGTATTATTCAATAGCTCTCCAACTAATAGTAATCATCGTGAGAATAACTTAAGTGGGTGAATGATGGTCAGCAGTCATGTATGAAAACTGAAACTGAAATAGCTGAATAGACTCACTGAAGCAGAGAACATGAAATGCAATGGCAAACTACTCGAGAGGGCTAACAATTTTAAATATCTAGGTATCACAATTCAAACAACGGGAAAGAGTTTCAGTTTACATATAAGATCTAGAGCAGTGGCGGCCACTAGGGCTATAAATGAAATCAGGAACATCACACAACTATCGATCAGCACAGCTAGGTTAAAGATACTACCTGTTCTGACGTATGCCCTAGAATTAGTGGCAGAATACCTCACGTACAAACAGCTGGAAGAATTGGAGCGAGTAAAGGCTAGATACCTGAAGAGAATTTTAGGAGTCCCGCAGAATGCAAGATCGAGGCTAGTGTATGAGCTTACCAGGGAGACCTTCTTAATAGAGGATCTGAGATGCGAGCTCATACTTCAAGCTAGTACCAGCTTCAAACAGCTTATACAAGATCTGCATGAGAAGAAAAACAACATACCAGAGGACTTTTATGCAACATCTGCTATGCAAGACAGGACCTGGATGGAAGCTAATCATGATATGCGACACGTGACGACGAGATTGGCGATCCATGGTTTCCACCACAAGGTGTGCTGCAGCAAATTATTTCACGAACCAAATGACGAATGTGTGTGTGAGTTGTGCTTGGAATTCTGTGATAGATACCATATTGTAAAATGCAGGAATAGACAGAAATCCATCGTAGCTTATAGCAAAGAAAAGTAATGTGTATGTAATGTAAATGTAATGTAATGGTATTCTGCACGGCATGTGTGCATTTTTTCAATATAATACATTTTTAAAAAAATAGCTTCTGTGATCATTTAGCTGCTGCTGTGAAAGAGGAAATGAATCTGTCCGAATACCTCTCCAGTCATCAGCAGAGTACCAGTTTAATATCACACTGTCCGACATGTCTTAGAGAATTCAAGTCTAATCAGCAATGATATAAAATAACCCTTACCGTTGGGTGAAGCCCGACATTACGATATTCCCTTTCCGGTCGCGTTTCGGGTGAGCCCCGACATGACATTGTATCGCCCACTGCTCGTCTGCCATCTCTTAGCCGACAAAATACACGATGGTGTACTGTACTGCCATCTTTTGGTTCAGCGTGGAATTTTGTAAAATCCACATACTATTTGACAGTCAGTCAAAAATCTATTATTTAGATGGCAGTGTAGCCATCAGTTGTATCCAGTCCACTCACGCATGCGAAGGCTCGAGCAGTAGTAAAGGAAAATGGTCGCCATGTGCTCTCTTCGTCATATACATTGTACTGTATATGTCAGGTAATTCTACAAAACCCCAGTATTTTCGCACCTCCACTTGTTCCTTGTATACTAAAGAATATATCTAATAGCATTTGACGGCGCCTACAAATGAACTGGTAATGGCTTGTATACCGTAACCCAACATTTAGCTGATGCTGATTGCTGGCCCAATTATAAATCAACAGATCCCGATTTCAGGAAATCGCCGTTTAAAGCGGTTTCAAGCTGCAAACCACCGCGAGGTGTGAAACCAGGGACTAAATTAGAGTTTTTCCATTGCTTTTTATCGATAATTTGGTCATTGAAATTACCAACGAAACCATTTGGTATGCGACAATGATAATAATAATAATAATAATAATAATAATAATAATAATAATAATAATGTAAAATAATATGTCTTTAATTGCACATATTGCTTTTATTTGCTCCAGTATAGTTTGCTGTAAACTTTTATAGCCTAAACACCTCATTTAAGAACAAATGCTATCTCCAAATTCGTGAAAGATGAATACAAGTCATATAAGATAAAAATTCACATTTAATATACGAGTAGTAGGGACAACACAGAGAACTTTAATTTGAGCGTTAAGGAATAAAAATAGTCCTCTCCTCTGAAAACATAGTCCATTCTCTGCATGTGAAACATTATGCCCAATTTTCACTTGTTTCGAATTCCTTGTCCGTTTAGCTGGGTTGGGTATCTCGGACAGTTGAGTACTAGCCTTCTGAGCCCAAGGTAGCAGGTTGACGATACTCAAATAAACTGGCCTTATGTCAGTAGATTTAATCACATAAAGAACTCATGTGGTACAAAATTCTGACATCTCAGCATCTCCTAAAGCCTTAAGAATAATTAGTTAGTGATACTTAAAACCAGTAACATTATTCCAAATACCTGTACTCTAGCTCATTGTGGTGCAGTGTGCTTTGAAACACAACAATTAATATGTTATATAATGTAATCTCTGTTTCTTTTTTCTGCAACCCACTCTAATATTTTCTTTATCAACACACCCATAGTTTATTCAGTGTCCAATCATACATCATATTTACAAGATGAACTTTTTTTCTTATCTCCCAGGTTAAAGGATGCTGTAAACTTAATATATTACACATTTTCTCATAATTGTACATTTGGTCCTCTCAACTGTCCAGGATACTCTTTAAACACTCTCTAAATACAGTTGAACCCGACTTATATGTATATCAAGGGGAAGAGAAAAAACTACTTGTAACTCAGAATTACTTAGAAATCAGACTTACACAATACATCACATATTTACTTAAAAACCAATGGAATAGACCTACATGTGTAAGTCCTTGCAAATAGTAAATACATTAAGAGAGAAAGTATTATTTTGAACTTGATCCAGCCTTAAAGAAATCAGATAGATTGGCTTGTTTCACTTTTCTTGCATTAAGAGTATAAACTCCTTTTGCAAAGGTAATGAATTCAAAGCATTTTCAGTACAACTTTTCGCACTAATGTAACGCCTACACACATCGATTGCACTTAACACTTCACTCAGTTCAGGTGTTTCAAGATTCAAGTCGTTATCTCCATCACTGTCACTATCGCTTGTAGCTGGTCCATCACCACCGCGTTGTTGACATACATCACCAATAATCTCTTCATCCGGTAGTTCTCCACATACAGCCACATACATACATATCATCGAAATGCACAAAAGTATTGAATTCTACACCCTCCGGTAGCGTTAGCACATTGCCAGACAAAATTTCGTCCCCATAACCATCATTAGAGGCAGCCCCTTCTAGTAAGACACCAGCTTTGTGGAAACAGTTGCTGATTGTGGAGGATGACACCTGCTTCCAGTGTGCTGAAATAAAGTCTATGGCTTGTAGCAAATTAATGTAGAGAGGTTCATTTCCTGCATCACTCAGTGTTATTAAATGTTGAACCAGCATTTTTCTATAATGCACTTTGAAATTTGTAATGATGCCCAAATCAAAGGGTTGTAGAACACTGGTACAGTTTGGAGGGAAAAATTCCACTCTCACATTCTTCAGAACGATTTGAGATGGATGTGCTGCACATCGATCCATAAGAAGGATCTTCTTCTGTTTCCTTTTAATTTAATTCCAGATTTTTCAACCACTGTACCATTAGAAGCATAGTCATCCAAGCATTTCTGTTAGATTCATATTCTGTAGGTTTTGTTTTTGTACGCTTAAAACACCTCGGATTCTTTGATTTTCCTATCACAAGTGGAGGAAGTTTGTCAGATCCATCTACATTGGTGGCGGGAAGTACTGTTACACGAATTTTACTTTTCTTCCCTCCATGGCATGAGTCACCTCTTTCAGCTAATGTTTTATTAGGAAGGAGATTGTAGAATAGGCCGGTCTCATCACAATTGTAGATGTTTGGAGGCTGATTATCGCTCGCAATACCCGGCAGAACCTCTTCTTTCCAGTGTTGCACTATGACGTCATCCACAGCTTTTGAGTCACCGCAAATTGTTCTCCCTGTGATTCCATGACGATCTTTAAATCCTTGCAATCATCCTGATGAAGCCTTGAAATCAGCAGTGATATTCATCATTTTAGCTAAATCTATCGCTTTTGCCTTCAGCATGTTTCCACTAATGGGTAGAGCTGCAACCCGCTTTTGCTAGAACCATGTGAAAAGTGCTTTCTCCAAATCTACGTACGTTCCTTCTTGCTGACGGCTGCGCTTTGCTGATTTTCAACCCAGTTTTCAGAACTTCTCCAAAATAATGTTTCTTTTACTGATGACTGTACATAGCGTAGTATAAGCAATCCCTAAATCTGAAGCAATTTCAGTTTTTGTTTTGTGTGGGTTAGCATCCACTTCTCGTATAAATTTTACTTTTTCATCTAGGGTATAATTTTCCTTTTTAATGTTCCCCATGGCTAATCAAAAGCAACTGAATGACAAAACTATTGTTCAACAGTAAACACCAGATACCGGCACCGTGGACATTTTACATCTCCTTTGTTCCCACGAAAGAAATTCTGATATTCAAACAAATTTACTGTATTTTCTTTTGTTTCCACACCGAAACCGTACACTTTGCTTGTAATGTATCTTAATCTTTGGCGGCATTGTGAAGGTCAAAAACGACGAAGGTAGAGGAGGAGCGAGATAAGAGAGCGAAGGGGGCTCGCTTGGTTGGCCTTTGTTACGCCGCCAATAAGTAAGGTTCAACAATGTCACTCGGCGAAACTCTTTGTCTTCTGTTTCAGCACATAAACCCGACCGCTCTTACTTCCGCCTATGCCGACAAAGAGAAAACTTCGTAAATACAGTAGTTTCTTTTAAAAAAGCATGTGCTCATTACAATTACACACAACTCAGTTATATTTTACTGACACATAGTACATATAACAGCGAATTACGTATAAACGGATTACGTACATACAATGTTCAATTAACACGTTTTTAAATTACATTTTGCCAGGACCTAAAGGAAATTACGTACAAATACGAATTACGCATAACAGAGTTATGTATAATGCAATTTAGTAATTATTGATTAGGAATTGTATACCATCACCTGTCCTCGCCTGCTGGCCAAAATTCTGATGGTGACATTTTTTTCCATCCCGGTTAGACTATATCAAGTGAGACTTCCGATTCAGTTCATTAATTGCTGGTTAATGGTCGTCCTCTCTTCTTGACATTTCCGTTGTGGACATCACCAGCCTACTCTCATATGAGTTCTTTCCTTTACTGCCTTTGCCTCAGTGGCTTTTGCAGTTGTGATTTCCTCTTCATGTTGAGTAGTAAGAAGCTGTTTTCCACATAGGTGTCCAGCAACCAGAAGATAATATTTTGCCACCATTTGTCAGCTTTCCTCCCAAAATACCGTTGGAGTTGGCCATGCGGTTAGGGGCGCACAGCTGTGAGCTTGCATCCTGGAGATAGTGGATTCGAACCCCACTCTCGGCAGCCCTGAAGATGGTTTTCTGTGGTTTCCCATTTTCACATCAGGCAAGTGCTGGGGCTGTACCTTAATTAAGGCCACAGCCTCTGGCTTCCCACTCCTAGCCCTTTCTTATCCCATCGTTGCCATAAAACCTATCTGTGCCGGTGCCTTCTTCAGAGCCATTGACTTCATTTGATTTGTCAGTCTTTTCCTGTTGGTGTTCACAGTTCCTGTTATGTGAAAACCTAATTGCTATCCGAGGTAAATAATGCACAGTAATATACCGCGGAGAACTGCTATTTTAATATATGATCGTTGCTCCTGCTTGTTGACTTCCTTTTTGTGACACTCTCACTCACACACTGAATTTGAAGGCATGCTTAGACCCACACTGTTGTTTACATATACTATCTAGTGGCATCATACGCAAGTACATACCGTACGTTTCCAGATGCATATCTTAGATTTTATGCCTATCGCATCATGATGAGAGAAGGCAAAAAAAAAAAAAAAAAAAACCTATTTACTGCAATATGGCATGTTATTTAATTGCTATTTGGATAGAATGAGAACCAGGCATTGTCACTGCAAATATTTGCATCATATGTGGAGAGTGGATAGATTCTCCTAATGAGGGGGAGAGAATGAACCATGTCATCCAGTACTACCCTCTACACTCTTACTACGGAAGCCCCAGTGATTTGTTTCATCTCACAGAAGGTGTTGTCGAGTGGCTGCAAAACTTGGGCTTGGGAATTTGCTCAATAGTTGTAATCACCATATGATTAAATAAATAAGTATGTCAAGTTTCTCCGAAGTGGGATTTGAACTTCTATGGAAATAAATTATGATTATGTATTCTTATTCTATGGAGTGGAAACCAGGACCCTAAAGCACAGGGAAATGTGGGAGGCTTTTGAACTGTGGACTTACAGAAGAATATTGCAGTTGAGTTAGACAGGTCAGTTCACAAATGATGTATGTAGTAATGAGACAGATAGGGAAAAGAAAGGAATTTTCAAGTACAGTCAAGATCAGAAAGCTGCAATACCTTGGTTATGCGATGTGAGGAGAGAACTATCACCTATTACAGTTGGTAACTCAAGTACTGAAGGGAAGATACAAGGCATAGGATCACACGGAAGAAGATGCATTTCATGGCTACACGGTTCTACCATACCACTACTGAGCTATTGTGGGCTGCAACATCTAAAGCCCAGATCTCTATGACAGTTGGCAAACTTCTGAGAGGAGATGGCACTTGAAAAACTACTGAAAGTACTACTGAAACTTCTGAAGAAATCTTTATTTTTAACTTGAAAATTTTCTTCATCAAAAGACATATTTAGGTACAAAAATATGTCATGCAAAGGTAGAGAAAATTATGAATTTCTGCCTATTTTTTTAAGTTTAACTTTTCCTAGTTTGACTATAAAATAAAATTTAGATTTTACATTTTCGCTAGTTATGACTTCATATTTACTGTATTTACTTTTTGAAATACGCTCTGTACAGTACAATATTATATAGTAGACTACTGTTAGAATTTAAATGATTATTATTTATCGATACGGCCACCTGTGGGTCACGTTTACACAATCTTCCTCCTGTCATGCAGACTGATACCCTTCTCTTTACACTCTCACCAAAGATTCTTGAGTCTTTGACTTCTTCTTGCTCGTTCTTCCACTGAGATGTTCCGTGACTTCGCGTGTTGCTCTTCAGACGCATCCCTCAATCCTGCAACCTTCTTCCTAAATTATGTCCTTTCTTTTATATCCTCCTCCTTGATACCTATTTCTGCCAAGTCATTGTGCACCTGTGTAAGCCATCCCGGTTGTTTTTTCCACCTTTCCTGCAGAAGAAGTATCCTTTTGGCCAATCTCTCAGGCTTCATTCTTTTGATATGTCCATAAAATGTCAGTCTCCTTTTCCTCATCACAGTCGTGATTCTTTCTACTGTCTTGTAGAGCTCCAAATATAATGGGCCGATTGCAGAAACGTTGTTTAGACAATGTCTACGGTTAAACAGTGCCTAAGTATGGCTGCCGCATTGCAGAGATGTTATTTAGACACTGTCTAAAACCGATATTCAAACAACTATGTTTAAACACTGCCGAGAACTCTGTTTAACCTCAATTGAGAGGAGTGAATCACAATCAGAGGTTCTGTACCATGAAACAAGTAATTTGTATTATCATCTTGAGATGATTCCGGGAAGAAAGGTTAGCTTTGCATAAACCTATTTTCATGTTTTTTACCTGTATTGAACTTAATACTAATTGTTACAATTCTTGTTTTATTTTGTACCTAATTCAATACATAAAAATGTTTATTGTCTCTAAAAGGACATTTTATTAGAGTACAGCACTAACAGGGACATGTTTCGCTCATTATATCGAGCATCTTCAGCCTCATTTGAACAAATATCTCAAGGTTAAGTCTTTACGTTGAACTTTCATATAAACAATTTGATCATTATAATTATTTTACACCAATAAAATATTACCACTAGTTAACAATAATTAAAAAGAATTAACAAATTAAAATATAGCTGTGTTGGACTAGACATTGATCACAATTTACTGATATCCAAGTCATAGTAATGTTTTAAATATTTGTAAGATTTGGCTAAAAATCTTGTTAGTTCTCAGTTTTTACTAATACTATTTAGTGCTAAGTTATTTTTGTAAGTTTAAATGTCCTATTTGAAATTAATGATGTTAGAGGATTAAACTTGCAATGTTTTTCTCCTTCGTTGTACTTTCAGTTTAGTTGAGAAATCACTACATTATTAAAAGATTGTGCAATGAAGGTTTGTGGTCTGTGTGAATCATCATACTAGAAGTCCTCCCAGTTCTTCACCTGGTTTGTGTCAGCCTATTTTAACACTAATCTGTTTGTTATTGAAGCATGGTTAAAAGGGACACCAACAAATGATGCTTAGTTGTTGATGTGTTGTTTTACTGCAACATTTGTGGATGAATGTGTCCCTTTATTCACACTTTAGTGCCTAGCTGTGCTTTTTGCAGTACTGAAACAGTACTGGTACTATGACTTGGACATCAGTAAATTGTGATCAGTGTCTAGTCCATCACAGTTATATTTTAATTTGTTAATTCTTTTTAATTATTGTTAACTAGTGGTAATACTTTATTGGTGTAAAATACTTATAATGATCAAATTGTTTATATGAAGGTTTAATGTAAAGACTTAACCTTGAAATATTTGTTCAATGAGGCTGAGGATGCTCGATATAACAAGCGAAACATGTCCCTGTTAGGGTTGTATTGTAATCAAATGTCCTTCTAGAGACAATAAACATTTTTATGTACTGAATTAGGTGGAAAATAAAACAAGAATTCTAACAATTAAGAAAGGTTAGTCCGACGACGTCTCTGTGGGTCGCCCGCTGCTAAATCGCAGCAATTCATTTGACATGTACGGGGAGGTAGAGCTTAAAATAAGATTTTGCTTTTCAAGAGACTTTTTTCTTGAGACTGACAAAGGGACAGTCCAGCAACTGCCAACTGGAATACAATTCTTGGCAACCGATATATTTTATTATACATGAGGTAATTTCCATGGAATTGTAGGGCAGTTTGACTACATACATGTCAGAATTACTTGTTCCAATCGTCAGAGGGCTGTTATATACATCAACCGGGAGGGATTCACTTATATTTACTGCCAAGTAAATGCACATAATAGTGAAAAGTAAAAAGTAGGTTGTAGGTGGTTTTTATATATATAATCGTGTAAGTTTTTGGCAACTATCATATAGGAAAAGGCAAGTGGTGGTGGTGGTTATTGTTTACAGAGGAGGACTGGGAAAGAAGAGCCGTGGCCATAATAACAGCCCTAGTATTTGCCTGGTGTAAAAATAGGGAAACTACGAAAAACAATCTTCAGGGCTGCATTTCGAACCTACGATCTCCAGAATGCAAGCTACATCTATATGGTTCGTACAACGTATTCGGTTGCACATTACTATTGTTTCATCTTCCCTTCATCAAAGCTACCATATTTACAAGTAGATTACACACACCGTAACAGCGCTACAATCAAAGCTACACTTCCCCGTACGGTGGCGTGTCGCTTTAGTGTCGATAATATTATAAGATTTAATTTCCACCGAAAGCGATACTCTTATCTGTGGGCAAGTCATGCTCATGCTTAGCCATATTTGAGTAATATGTAGGAAGACAAACAGCTGACTGGCATTCGGCGCGTGCACCGACGAATTTCATTGGTTGTGACAAGCAAAGAGTTGCATGAAAGATACTTCTGTCTCCATTTTCAAAGCAATATTGAAACTTTAAAGGATGTCTAGTTAAACACCGGCTGAACACCGTTTATGCAATGGAAGGTCATGCTCGATTTAGACGTTGTTTAGGTAGACGTTGTCTAAGGCTTAAAACTAGTCATTGTTTCTGCAATCGGCCTATAATGATTTCCTATATGCAGTACTGTAAACAATATGGTGGTCTTGCTTTGTCATGCAAGATGGCTGTGATGGAATTGGCATTGCTAACACACAGGGCAAAAGATTAATTAGAAATACAAGCTTCCTTCATATAGAAAATGAAGTCAGTAAGGGAGTGGCTTAAATTCCACTCTGTATCAGGAACTTTCTGAAATTAGTTGTTTAGAAAGGAGCTTACTTTCTCTCTCTTAACTCCAGCTCCTGTAGGACCTAATTCCTGTGGAAAGGATGTTTTATTTTGGGTTTAATACATAGTTATCAGCAGCTCTGCATATGTCTTATGAGAGATCAGCTGCATAGAATTGTTGGTTAGGCACTCTCCTTCTACACTTAATGTTGTGAAAGTAAGCTTTGCTTAATTGGTTGGCATTCAAAAATGCATTTGTACAGTAGATTATGGGGAGTAGATTTAGTGGCATATTAAGCAGCCAGCACACAGTTATGGCACTTTGATCTCTTCAATTGTTATAGATTTTAAGAAATACCAAACATACAGCATTATTATTTGCATGGTCCGTGTGAATTCTGTATGAAGAAAACCCTCTTTACATGACTATCAATATAAAGATTATGTGGGTTCTGAACCATAGGAATGTAAATTTCACATATTTGTTAAAATCCCACATACATCAGCTAGGGTTTAAAGTATGGTTACTTGGATTAAAAGCCCATGTCAATGTTGCTGTGTATATTCTTCTTCTTCTATTCAATTTGGGCCACTATGGACCATGGAGTAACAGCTTCATTATACTGGATTTTGTGTTCATCCTCTTCCACCCTTGTCTTTGATGTTCTGCTAATTCCTTCATTCAGTTTCTTATTCATTTCCTGCATTCTTCTGAGAAAACCACCTTTGAAGGTTTCCTTCCCATTTCCTCTCAAAAACCCTTAAAGTCTGATATCATATGTCTGAAACAGTTTCTTTTCTAAATTTATCATACTGTTTGTTTTCCATTTTCTCCATATCTTCAGTGAGCCACCTAGGAACAACTTTCTTCCCTTCAAAATGCATCAGAATCTTTTGCGCAAGTCTTTCATAGTTCATCGTTAAGAGATGCCCATAAAACTGGACTAGTCTTTTCCTCACGGATTCCACAATTCATTCAGTTTCTTTGCACAGTTCTTTATTTGGCCTCGGTCTTCATTGTTCATTAACATATCTAGGCCTTAGATCTTCCCTTCCTTCTTCTCTAATTGTTGTATCAATCATCTGCTTGTTAGATCCATTGTTTCAGCAGCATGCAATCCTTATGGTTTAAACACTGCGTTATAATGTCTTAATTTTGTTCTCAAATTAATCCACTTCTTGTTGGTGTGCCAATTTGATCTATTCTCGCTTTGATTGCTTCATTTTCTAAGCCATTTTTCCAAGATATTTGAAGCTAACGTATCTTACCTTCATCTGTGTTCATGATTCTTGGAGTCAATTTTATATTTGTGTATATTTTGTTTTCTCAAATGAGGTCTATAGACCAGTCTTCATAGCAACTTCTCTGAGGATGTGGATTTGTGGCTGATTCAACATAATTTGCAAGGATTGCCAGATCATCTCCAAAGGCTGTGTGTGTTACTATGGTGTCTTTTTTAATGTACATATTTCAGACCTTTTAGGGATAGGATGAGAAGTGAAACAGGAGAAAATTTGAAAGAAAATGAAATGATTTCCTGTACAACATGGAATTCAAACTCACTTTCCTTGCAATACTGGCAAGTAGGGATGGGACTTATTCTTGATTGTGACTTTTGAGGCCAGCAATCAAAATATAGAGTAACATTGAATAGCACTATGCTCTCTGTGTGTATGTGCAAGTCACAACATGTTCAGTGCAGGACTCAAACGCATCTTTTTAGAATTCCATGCGTACAGAGTACCATATATTGTGGATTCTTTGTTAATCTCGGTATCAACATAATATTTTTTCTCTTTGCAAATAAGTTATCTGCAATAAAATCAATATTGAGCATTGTCATTCCCTTGATTAGTTTTCTGTTGTTTTGTTATAAACACTTTGTATTTAACTGGAAAGTTATAACTACTTGTTCGGGGAAAAACAAAAAAAAGCGTGAAGTAGAACAGAACATTGTTCAAGCTACAAATGCAGTCTGCAAAGCAGAAGGGCTACTGACTGATTTTTGACTGTCATACATTGTTTCATCACGGCAAATATGTTTGCTTTTGAAACTAATACACTGGGAATAGCATGCTCGAAATGGACAGATTCTGTGAGCTGTCTCAAAGGTTGACTGGAGTAAATCAGTCCTCCTATAACCTTTCTGCTTCCTTGCACATACGTCTATAAAATACGCTTATTTGCACAGAGTGGAGACCAGTTCATCTCTTGATTCATTCAATTGATCAACATTTCTCTGCATGTTGTTGCTCTCAGTGTACCATGTAATTGCAAATGCATGCTTAATCTTTCTGAGAATCTCACAGCATTTATCTTACCAATGAGAAGTTCCCATTCCTACTCGCTAGTAATTAATGTGCAAGCATATATTTGGTCGTATACTTTTTTAACACTTTCTAAATTGGTTTTGCCCTGTGTGTTAATGTTCAGATTTTGGAAAGAAATAAGAAAAAATAATGTAGAAAAGTTAACATTGAGCAATTGTATGTAGTAACTGGAGATAGGCTTTGTAGAAAAATTTATTATTGAAGTGTGTCAGGAATGAAATGTGTCAGTGGTGAGGTTTTGGGAAGAGAGGGGAGAAAAAATCTGTAGGAAAGATAACATTGAGCAATTATAATGCAGTAACAGGAGATGGGCTTCATAGTAAAGTGGTTCAAGTGTTTTCCCATCTGGGAAAAAAAAAAAAAAAACTAAGTCCAAAATGTAAACAATTTGTCCTGAATTTTTGGCTGATCATTCTTGTAATCCCATCTCTCTCAGTGTATTATAATTGCTTTGTGTTAACTTTCCTACATTTGAAGTAGGTACCTGCTTAAATTACTCTTGTAATTTTTTTCCTTTTTTGGACAGGAAACTCTTCGATTTATAGAAGTTTCGACGCTGGGGCTGGACACTTGAAATGAGGTGTTGGACTTAGGTGATATTTTTAAGCACATTTTACAGAAAAATTGAGAAAATTTTTGATTTTTATTGAATTTAAGCCATTTATTCTATTTTTTTAAATTTATATTGAGTTTATAATTATTTTTCATAGTTATGAACTAAGTAAAATAAATTTTGAAAAAGTTTTTTTTTTTTTTTTCTTCTAAGTCCAAACTGTGAATAAACCATTTCAGTACAGAATTAAGGTGAAGTATTTTTTAAATAACTTATTAAATATAGGAATTAATATTTAGGATTATTGGAAGGTAAGACAATACACAGTGATGTAAGCAAGTCCAGTTTATTACTTTTTCTATTAGCCTTATTACAAAGATACACTTCACATAATATTCAACACTTGACAGTAATTTTGCAACAGATCTTTGTAAGAAACAAACAAATTGGTAGTAAATGCTTTTAGACAAATTCTGGCAGCTATATGTAAATAACCATTAAGATGTATAGGATAGTAAGTTTATCCCATATCCACTATAATCTTTCAGTTTTAATAATGTTTTCAAAATATAAAGTAATTTCTATAAAAGTTCTCATACTGTAATTAAAACTGTGCCAGGATGTCTTGGCACAAAAATTTAATGACCTATACTAGCAGGAAAGATATCAGCAAGGCAACAAACTCTGCATTCAGTAAAGCTAGCAACAGGACAGCTTGCAACTGACAAACCCTTCAGCAGTAATATGAAAAAATGCATTCAGCAAAACAAATACCATAACCAAGTGTCATACCTTATCAGGAATCACAAAAGACTGAGCTATTCCTTGCAAATATGTCAAAATTACAGCTTAGTCTATATATACACTGAGACAGAAAGATAAAATTAAAACAAAATTTAATGTTGAGGTACTCAAGGTAGGTTTTTAAAATTGACTGCAAATATTTTAGCTGCTTAATTATGAACAGTTTCAAAAAAGAATAACATTTAGCCAAACAATCTTTAACAGTTCATTAATAATGTTGCCCAAAAGCAGTACAGAACTTCCCTATATCAGCAGTAAAATAAACACAGAAAAACTGGCTGAAAATTTATGAAGGCCTGCAGACAAAAGCAATTAACACATTTTTTGGCTAGTTAGTACACTGCAGTTTATGAAATCTTCCAATGATAGCTCATCTATGCTTTTGATGGAGAATGCAAGCCCATGTCATTTTTCCTGGAAACAAAAGAGAAAATATTTAAATCTTTATGACATAAGATATTTTGATTTGAGAAGTATTGAGAAAAATATCAAACTGCAAATCCAATTCAGTGAACAATTATATGTACTCTAGTACACAAAAATTGGCCCACAGCATCTTTAATTTTGTACATTCTCAAAACAAGGATATTCCTGAACTGAAACAGCTGGCCAAAGAGACTATGCTTTGAATCCTACTACATACATTCATCCCCTTTCAAAGAGGATGTGTTTATAGAAAGAAATCATCTGCAGTGACCACTTTTTGTGCACTAGTATACACTACTAGAAGTAATGGCTCATATCACAAAAATTAATCAAGGTATTATTACATGAACATTCTACCCAGTATTTTAAAGGTTGAAATTAGACTGGGCTTGGCTCATAAAAAGGAATATCATCTTTGTCCAATGTCTCCTTAGCCTAGACATCTGAAGTCTCACATTGAACCCAGGTTTGAACCCAACTTACAAGGAGATCCCACCAAGTGTAAACCAGATTTGCCAGAAACTTTGCTCAGTGAAAGAGTGGTCAAAATTAGCAAACTGTCGAAGTTTCCAACGTGCTTTACGTGCCTATTAGCGTAACAAGTTAAACAGGCACAGTGGCACAGCAGCTTTTGCCATGACCTCACTTTTGCACCCTATGTTCACATCCCATTGTTTTGTTTCATTTATTTATTTTCATCCATTAACAATTACTACACTCATTTCACAGCAAAGACATATCACAATTAGACTCAATGCAATAAAAATCCACATAATTGCAAGCACCAGTTTTTGGAAAAATGATCCATTATTCACGATTTGTTGCAAATATATTGCCAACGCACAAAATGTTAATGACTTCTTTCCCCAAATGACAATCCCACCCAGAAACATAACCAGCAAAGCTGCCTTCACACAATGCTCATGGTGTGCAAAATTTCTATGTCCCAAATATTTCTACACTGTATCATCAAAGGGAATCGCCATATCTCCCTGAAGCATTAATATAAGAATGTACTTAAAACATTGTAATCCATGAAAAATACCACATACATACACAACACTTATTTTGAAACCCAGTTGTAATTTTACAATCAACATAACACCCTTGTATCTACTAACATGATAAGAAACATTCATGTAGTAATAGCCAATGAACATAAGTAGGTAAATGTCTGGCTCCATGGCTGGCCTTTTGTCACAGGGGTCCCGGGTTGCAGTCATGGCTGTCCTTATAACAATGTAGAAAAGAAATTGATAAGTATTTTTGCCTAATAACCCCTGGGCTTTCCAGACCCTAAGAACTTCATCCCACAGTTCTTACACTTCTGAGTTAATTGTATGGATGCCAAGCCTCCTTTGTTTTAACCTCTCCTATACATTCTGTGACCTTCAGTTCCAGTTACTTTGGAGACCAATCTAAGACTGATTTCAGGCCACCTCATAAACAAGAACTACTTTGGTTAGTGCACCAGATGGTTATCCTGCTGGAAAAAGATATCCTTGCTGACAACATTGATGGACAGAAAGAAGCAATGTGTTCTCCAAAACAATATATTGGCAAGCAGTTGACCAATTATGGATGTGCTCCAGTATGCTAATGCTATCACAAGAGATTTGGCATAACACTAAAGCACCCCAACCTTAGAGAAATTCATGTAGCATGGGTCATATCTGGCACAGGATACTTGTGATCAAGTCAAGATCTCCCTCTGTGGATCAGTCTTACCGTCAGCCTCCGGTTCCCAAGAGAGCAGGTTCAAACCCAGCAGCAGTAGTCTGATTTTAAGGGCAGAAGAAAGTCCATTCAACACTGTTTCAAGATTTTTGCATATGACGATCTCTGGTAACACATTTGGAGTTTACCCTACAAAATTTATTAAAACTCAGCCACACCCCCAATAGGACAAGAAAGCAGCCAGATGGTATCAAATTATAATGCTTGCACATGGCACCTGAGGCCATACAATTATCAATTATTATTATTATTATTATTATTATTATTATTATTATTATTATTATTATTATTATTATTACTATTATTATTATTATTATTATTATTATTACTACTACTACTACTAATAATAATAATCATCACTTGTCTTCATTTAAGGCAGTAACCTTCATGGTAGATTCCTTATCAGTTTATCTCATCTTTTCATATACATTTTCAAAGAAATCACACTGACAGTGTCCTGCCAGTCAGTTAAGATGAATGTCTCCCCTAATCTACTCTCCCAACTGATGACACGCTCCAGTCATGGTCTCCTTCCCATCAGCCCTCCAACTATGACTTATGGGTCAAAAGTTGATCCCTTTATGGATAAGTGGTAGTATATTGGCCTCCAGATCTTAAAATCTTAGTTCAAACCTATTTAAGGTTGGAAAAAGTCTATTCAAGGCTTCATGTCTTATTGTGCCTACATCTCTGGTTCATCTAAGTAAAGATAATCACAACTTTCAGACATGAGTTATGCAACTGAGAAGAGAATGTTAGTAAAAGTAAATCAAATATTTGTACAGTAAGTGAAGTGTTACATGATAAATAATAAACCATATTTATACCATTGCAACTGAGATCAGAAGAGAGCATGCTACCACTGAGCCAACTGGACACTGCTGTGTTTTTATCATTGTTTCCCTTTCAAACTAGAAGTTACTTTGATTACTTTTAACAAGATTTAATCTATTTTGCATTCATTGTGATTATAGAATTTTACATTTTACTTACTGGTTCATGAATGTAATAAGATACAATAACTGTAGACTTGCAGCTAATACCAGTACCTCAGTCTGCACAAATCTAAACAGTATTTTGCACATCCTTGGTCATGCAGCATCTACTTTATAGTACTGGCAATTCATGTGTGCCATTACTTGTTTCTAGTACTGTACATGCCCTAATCAAAAAATAAACATGGGAAGTTTGCATTCTGCTTCAAATTGTTCTGAACATTGTCACTTTCCTAATAGGACACGTTTACTGGCAAAGCATAGTATACAAAATGTTTACTAAAAAGCAAGACATATTTTATTTCAAAAGAGCACAGAAAAAGATAAACAGTATGTGAATTTTTTTACAATACTCAAGTGTACACAACCCACTTATTCTCATGTCAAAATTACATATTGATAAATAACACCCAAGGACTATGGGGAAAGAACTCTTCAAAACATTATTGGCTTTCAACTCTACATTCCCACAGCCTTGTCATGAAGTCTTAACTCTCAACAAATACAAAAAGTAATTTGGTATGCCATGACCCTGAATTTCCTTCTCTAGAATTGCCTTTGAACTCTTCTATCCTGGAAACTAAAATATTTCAGCCTTGCCAAAGCTCAAAATGCATCACAGTAACTCCATCACCCTAGAAATATCTGGGAATAAGCTTAAGATTTTTTTTATTTGCTCAATATAGTACAAACTGAGGACCATTAACTCTGTAGGCAATTCCAACAAAAATTAAACCAATGTGTTAATGATTTTACTCATTTTTAGTTATCACAATTTAAGTAGCTTTTACATCTAACCTTTTTTTAAAGAAAAACCATTCATTTTCAGTTACTGTAACTTGAAAGTTTTACGTGTGTCATAACATGTCATTCTGTTACTGATATATATTTTTACTGGTACGTTATAGTGTTGTAAGTTATTTTTTGTGTTTCAACAGACTGGAAAAGTGAGGTAGTTTCAAAAATCTAATTCTACTCTAATTAGATTACAAGTATATATATATATCCAGTTAGTGGTTTAGATCTAATTTTTCTTTTGCTAGCATTTTAATGACACACAAAGTCTTGTAGTTTTCCAGTAATCATGTGACAGATGGTAGCACTGTGGCTTTAAGTTAGAGCCCCAACATGTGTCTGGTAAGAAAAACTGCAGAAAACCATCTTCAGGGTAATGGAGGGGTTCAAACCAACCACCTTCCAAATGCAGGCCTACAGTTGTGTGGCCCGTACCAAGCAGCCAACTCTTCGTTTATGTGGATTGAAGGTTCTGCATAAACACCAACTAGGAGATTTAACAGCACCTGTGAACAATACAAATACGTCACCAATATTCTTCTAAAAAGTTTCTAGGAATCTTAAGTTATACAGTACAAGAAAAACAATAGAAACAAACATACTATGTCTTGCAACATTTCAAATTTCCTGAAAAGGATAATCATAGCACATATTAGGCCAAGTGTCCTGTTTGTGCCATTCTGGTTAGTGTCAAAAGAAAAAAGTACTACAGTAGTCCCAATGCCTAATGTGGACTGAAGGGTGGCCAAGTTCGTGATATCTCTTAGCTGGACATCCAAAAACACTTTCTCCAGGCAATGGGTAAGATTTGCAGTTCTTTCCCCTACCATTCTGTTGACATGGTCCTTCCATTATCTTAGGCATATTAACAAAAATTCTGTCTTCATTTGTTTCATCACTTCCTTATTCCTTTTGTCCCATTATGGTAAATCTCATCTCTGCACTAGTAATTCTGGTTTAGTCTCTTCCTGATTGTCTATGCTTCATTCTTGTACATGAGAACTGGTCTGGCTAATTTCCTCTAAATGGCTGGTCTTGTGTTTCTCTGAACACGAGAGAGAGAGAGATCATTATAACCAGAAACCAAGCAAATATGTGCAAAGATGTAAATTTAATAGACTTGATCAGTTACCTAATGAATCATTACCAGATTACGTAGTGGAGTTGCAATGATTGATAGAGCCTTCAGAATTCTCCGATCTTTAAGAAATGTTACGACAGATTGGCATGTCCTGCGCAGTCTCGTGGACTCTGCTTGATGTACAAAATGATTTAGGAGGAAGCTGTGGCAGACAAATATGCCTGAAGAAATTTAATGGAATTAAACGATCAGCATACCCGTGTTCAAGTCTAATCAAAAGAAATGTTCTGAACTATTAAATGAACATAGATCATGTTTTGGGTGTAGTAATCATCCTATAGCAATGTGCCACCATGAAAAATCAATTTGCAGATACTGCAACACAATTAGGTACCTCTCTAGAGTGTTCCTGAAGAAAAATATAGAAAGCAGAAAGTATTGTGAGGTTACTTCTGTCCAGAAATTGAAAGCATGTCATATTACCAAAGAGCCAATGGATGCAGAAAATGCTACTTACCTTTTCAATATAATCACCAAACTTGAATAACAGGAGAGTGCAATTGGATGGGTACTGCATAGAAATGCAAATTTATTCAGTGGTGGTGGTGGTGGTAGTGAATTTGTTCTAATGACAAATACAATCAAGAGGTTGGATACTCTAATAGACAGAAAAATATTGCATTGCTTAAGGAATGGGAAGAAAGTTCTGAATCCATCTCATGATATTCTTCAGACATGGTTAAGGGAAAACTAAGATCTTAGGTGTTTGTGCCATTCTGGTTAGTGTCAAAAGAAAAAAGTTACTACAGTAGTCCCAAAAACTCTGCCTAGTGTGGACTGAAGGGTGGCAGAGTTAGTGAAAATGCCAGGTTATCGGGAATGGGGTTTAAAAAGTATAAGTACAAGTGCTTCCTCAGAAAATACAGCACTGTACGTGTATGTATCGTTTGCTTGAGAACAACAGAATACTATCAACTGCCCAAATACACTTTATGAAGGTGTAGAGCCTTTACTAAATGAAAATGTTTACACAGTGTACAGTAATTTACCTGATAAAACAGACCTCAGAAAAATACTTTATGAAGGCATAAAACTGTCTATAATGAAAACATCTAATAGGTCTATTTTCTGTAAGTTATGGATAAGGCCTTGACCATCATTTGCAGAAAGAAGGTTGATGATGATGATGCTTGTTGTTTAAAGGGGCCTAACATCGAGGTCATCGGCCCCTAATGGTACAAAATGAAAGAACAAAAATGTCATTCATCCACTGACCAAAAAGAAATAAGAATGTCATGAAGAATGAATGGATGGACATGAACCCAACAAAAAAAAGGAAACAAACAAAATACAGTGGATCAGACTCAAACAAAGAGCATACATAATTGATTACTGACCAAGGGACCACTCAAAGCACGATGATGATGTCTAAAGGGGTGCAAAATCCATGTCTGAGGCCCCACAGAATGGTACATGTCACGAGTAAAGTAGAACCATGGTATTTGTCATGTTGGGGTACTAATCAAAAGTAGTGAAACTCACGGTGTTCCACACAAGACGGTACTACTCAGAAGTATTGTACTTCGTACAGGTAACGCAGACCTATGGTGTTTCTCACACAATGGCGCCACTCATAGCCAACGCAAACCAATGAGTTTCCTCACCTAGGTGTACTAGGCACGGATGCCGGTCCCACGGGCTCCGTGGTGTTCCTCACATAGTGGATACTAATCAAAGGCAACGGAGACCCACGGTGTCGCTCATATAGTGGTACAACTCACAGGCTATGCCCAGACCCGCGGTGTTGCTCACATGGGTACGACGCACGGGTACTGGAAACCCCCAGGCCAAGCTCATGACTACTACTAAACACAAACCCATTTCGTACCGAACATAGTGGTACAACTCTCAAGTACAGGCAACCCAAGGTGTTCCCCTGGTGATGGTACGAATCAAAAGTAGTTTCATGGTTCTAATTCAATCATCCCTTGGTCGCCCCTTTTAGTCGCCTCGCACGACAGGCAGGGGATACCGTGGGTGTATTATTCGTCAGCCTCCCCCACCTACAGGGGGTGTGTGTGTTTGGTCCGCGAGAGGTATTTTATTTCCCTCAAGTCCGCCAGCAAGCCGGTTAGGACCCCCCTATCCGCCACCTGGGACGCGCCACGTGGGAGTATCACCTCTCCCCCAGGTTCGTGGCAGAAAGAAGCGAGGTTAACAGCTTGTGACTATCTTATGAGGCTGACTAAAACTCCTTGGTCCACTGGATGTCATAACTCTGACAATGGGTGGTAAAAATATTGCTCGTATGTCCCCATTTTTTAACTCTTCACTGCCTGGGTGCGAAGACTCATTGTCGAAAATCAGAATAGCCTTGTAGGTTTTTAAATTTAAAAAAACTGCTCAACCGATGGAACAAATACTTTATGGAACCATTCTTTGAAAATTGCACAGTTCATCCAGGTACTGGTTTCAGTACCAAATTGAAAGTTTATCCATTTCAGTGTGCTTAAACGCACGTGGTATCTTTGATTTTCCTGTGAGACCAAGTTTTAATTTGTTATCACCTGTTACATTACTGCATGTTAGGATTGTTACCCTTTCCTCACTCCTTTTCAGAAAGAAAATTTCCTGGAAAGAAAGACTTTTTGCTGGTAACAGTTTATAATTTAACTCTGTTTCATCACAACTGTACAATTGCTCTCTGGTCAAACCTTCAACTTCTGAAAGTTTTCCTTAAACTGAGACATACCCTCCATGTCCCAAGATAATTCTTCCCCCCCCGCCCACAGATACTATGCTGCCAGACTCCATAGCATTTCTTCCAGCAATCAAGCCAGCCAGTGCTTGCGACAAATTTAGGATAGTTGTCTTAAATCTCTATATATATATATATATATATATATATATATAAAAGAACATGTCCTGACTGACATTCATCACTGAGCCAAAAATACTGGACATAAAGTGAAATTTTGAGAATACATTTATATAACAATGTAGGTGCTCATTAAGGGAGGATTTTTAGATACTCCTTTGCTAAGGGGGTGAAAAGTGGGGGGTGAATTTTTAAAATGAGTGCATCTATATATCAAAACTTTTAAAAAAGTTTTGAGATGTAAAAATTGGTATTGGAATCTCCTTTAAAAATATACATTTTTTTGTTTTGGAAAATCTAATTAATGGGGGTTAAACAAGAGCAACAAATGGGATGAGTTTTTAGAAAGACTATCTACAGTGCATCTCAGAAATGTAAAATGTTACAGACTTAAAAATTAGTATTTGGAATCTCCTGTGAGAGTAAAGAAACATAAGTGATTTGTCTTCAGAAATTCCACTTAAGGGGAACTAAAAAGGGGGTGAAATTTTGAAATGAGCATGTCCACAGTATATCTCAAAAACTTAACATGTTACTGAAGTAAAAAATGGTATTTATAATCTCTATTAAAAATAAACATCCCCTCAGTACCCTGTCCTGCTCTGGTCTGAATCCACACTGGTTTTCATCCAACTTCCTCTCAACCACTGATCACACCCTCCCAAGATGCCAGTGAATATTTTGCCTGGTATACTAATCAACGAGATACCTCGATAGTTGCTGCAGTCCCTGTTCCCTTGCATATAGATAAGTGCAATTACTGCTTTTGATATTCTGACTAAAGAATCAACATTTACCAGTTCCCGTTTCACAATTGAAATTATGATTAGGAGTGATGGAACTAACAATTCTATGAATATCAATACAAGAAACCAGTTGCTAAGAATTTAGAGCCTAATTTATTTTCCAGATTTTACACTTAGTTCATCCCAGATTTTAATGTTAATTGTGTGTTTGTACATTAGTTCTCATGTCAATTGTGTGTTTTTACATTTGTTTAGTTATTAGATTTATTACATTCAGGCTGAAGATTGCCAGCCAAGGCCAAAACTAGTCCCTATGTTGGACTCTGTGGTTACATGAGGGCATCCAATCACATTGTGCAGGTTTGGGACGACCCCCCGAGGGAGGACCGTCGTATGGTGCGCCAAGCATTGCAGGATCCCATAACTTCGGCAACCGCCATCCATGAACATGTACTGGAGACTCTACAACATCCTGCGAGTTCCCGCATTGTCTCGATTCCCATCTGCTGGATTGGGGTCCTACCGCCTCATGCGTCTGTTGCCATTGACACCAGAACACCAATGCCTGCATTTGGAGTGGTGCCTTGCCCGAGAGGCATGGACAAAGGATGACTGGCATCGCATCATGTTGAGTCCCGCTTTTCCATAACCTTCGATAACCATCTTGTACGGGTTTGGCGGCGTTGAGGGATGAGGGCAGATCCTGCCCATATTGTGGAAAGACACAGGTGTAATCCCTGGCATTATGGTGTGGGGAACAATAGGATATGCATTCAAGTCACCTAGTAGTGCTTCAGGAGACTGATGGCACAGCGATACATCAGACGTTCTGCATCCGCACGTCCTACCCCTTATGGCACAGCACCCTGGGACAGTGTTCCAAGAAGATAATGCACATCCACACACAGCACTGTGTCTATGGGCTGCCTAGAACATATTGAGGACCTCCCATGGCCAGCAAAGTCCCCGCACCTCTCCATCAGTGAACACGTGGAATGACATTGGAAGGGGACTCTGTTCCAGTACCAACCTGCAGGATCTGGAGGGACAGCTGCAACAACTGTGGACAAACTTGCCTCTGTAGAGGATCCAAAGGCTGTCTGACACCATTTAGAACCATATAAGGGCATGCATCGTGGCCAGTGGGGGTTGGGGGGTAAGGGGGGTTGTTGCAACACCGTACTGACCTGGCGCCAACATTCCACCTGTAACTGCCAACGGCTTTGTCTCTTTCGTCCCATATTGTAATCGGTTCAATAAAGGCACATTGTCTTTCAGCATATCGTTGCTGTCAGGGCAAAACTTCCGTGACATTTTAGCTTAGAACTTCGGCTGGTAAGGTTCTGTCATCTAGGGTGCAATATTGTGTGAATATTGTCAGGGCATTCTCGCTCTTCATAATGTATGTGCTGCAGGTCAGTATATCTCGAAAAATATTATCATGCAGGTTTTGTCCTGGCAACGACGATATGTAGTTTCGTTCACTTTCAACCACTCCTGAGTGCTTAAGTTTTTTGTCCGGCAGTATATATGAGGGGGTACCCAAAAATAACTGGAAGAACACTGCTGTGGGCAAAGCTTGTGTAGTATGCATTTCTGCAGCTAAGCATGTATAGTGCAACCAACGCATTGCCATTTCAGTGCCCCCTGTGTGATGTCAACCTGGCTTCTTGCGTTCATTTGCAGCGATTGTTTTTGCTAGCACTGTTTTGTTCTTGATTCGTTTATGATGGCGAGCTTAAGTGAACAATATTAAAATCTTTTATTGGGAAGTTTTAAGAAGATTGCGCAACAGTGTTCGTTTAAATAAAAAAAAAATCTATTTGTGGCAGACAGGAGGCACGACAACACACCTACTCACACAGCCATCTCCGTTACAGTTTTTGGCTAGAAATGGCATTGTTCCGCTGCCCCACACCTGACCTGGCTCCGTGTGACAATTTCTCATTTCCACACATGAAAAGGGGCATGAAAGGACACCGATTTGACAACATTGAAGAGTTAAAATTGAAATAATTGATAAAGAGATTCAACCTATTCTATTGAATATTGTGTGAATATTGTCAGGGCATTCTCACTCTTCATAATGTATGTGCTGCAGGTCAGTATATATTGAATAGGCTGAATCTCTTTATTAATTATTTAAATTTTAACTGTAATATTCTTCAATACGGAACAATGAAATTTTTAACTTTAAACATTGAAGAGGTCAAGAAAACTAGGGCTGAGCTGTCGGCCATTTCTAAAGACTACAAAAAATGTTTCGAACAGTGGAAGCACTGGTGGGACAAATGTATTAGTTGTAATGGAGAGTATTCTGAAGGGAATAAGGTTGTTTTGTGAAAAATTTGAATATATATAGCTTTTCAAAAAATAATTCCAGTTTTTTCAGGTAGCCCCTTGTATATTTTCGTACATATTAAGCATTCCTTATTCAGCACCATATGAATAATGAATCTGATGACCAATCAACATCACCAGAAAACTAAGGTACAGAACACTCATTGTGGCAATTAATACATAGATAATATAGATCAAAGGTGTAAGAATATTAGCAGAGCTCGCATCCCACAATGCACAGAGGTATTTTGGTTAACAAGAGAAATCAATCTTTTTCCAGCTCCAGTTTCCCAGGTGCAGTACAAGCGCTCGCCAATTTTTCCCGTCAAAGTATAGTTTGTTCCTCCATGTCCTCCCAGTTGGCATTCCTCTTGCTGACCTCCGATTTCACTGTGTCTGTCCATCTATTCCTTGGTCTCCCAACTGGCCTCTCCCCTTTCATTTCCTTGTCAAATTAATTCCTTCCCGTTCTTGTTCCATCCATCATGTCCAAATCATTGTAGCCTGTATCTTCCTAAAAACTCCTGTATTTTAATGCCAGCCTCCTTCCCGTTTGCTTCATTTCTAATCTTGTCCTTCTCTGGCCCTCTGGTGTAGAGGGCAACGTGTCCGCCTGTCACCCGGCGGCCCCAGGTTTGATTCCTGGCCGGGTCAGGGGTTTTTACTTGTAAATTATTAATATCTCTGGCCTGGGGACTGGATGTTCGTGTTGTCCTTAATGTTCCTTTCCTCAAATTCAACACTACACTTCCACCATTTCCAAATACACTCAGGTTCATAACATATGATGCCAAGTAGGGGAAAAGATCTCTAGGTCAACACCCCAAATAAATAGCATTAAAAAAAAAATCTTGTCCTTTCTGGTCTTTTGGTTCATTGCTCTGATAAATTTCATTAATGTTGACTGGATTTTACTATTTGTTTTGTTATGCAGGATATGTTTCGAGTCCATATGTGAGAACTGGAATGAAGTATGTATAAAACATGGTCGATTTTGCTTTCTGGGGTATTTTATCATCCCAGAGTAGATACCTCACTTGAAAATAAAATTGAGAAGCTTACCAAGTCCTATTAAGTATTTCTTGATTTACTGTGTTATCTTTTGAAATGATACTTCCAAGGTATTTGAAGTTTGAGACTGCAATGGAGTTCCCTCAAGGAAGTGTTTGAATCTGTGCCTTTCCTGTTGAGTCACTTCAACAGTTTTTGTTTTACTGATGTTTGGTGCATTTTCTTTAAACTTGCCATTCCAAAGATGGAATTTCTCCTGTACTGCTTCATTTTCTTCCCAGCTCAGAACATCTGCAAATATTAGAGTGTTAGGCTCTTTGCAATGCTCTTTGGTGGACTTTATGATCCAATACTTAACAGTGATGAACAGGAGTGGTGACAAAGCACTTCCCTGGTGGACTTCCCTGATCTTCCATCCCCTACTTGGACACAACCATTATCCAATTATTTACCAGGACAATAGTGATCAAACAAGTATAACGGCTACTCAGACATCAAAATTAGATGAATCTAACAGTGAACTAGCTCAGTGGAAAACCTGGATTTCTTAAGACGAATTTAATACCACTATCAATGAATTCAATTTCCTAGCCTCAGTACATCATTTACCCAGGCCAAACGTCCAGCTCAAAAATTTGAGGAATAGCCAAACTAACACAGCACAACAAACATACAAGACTTCTTCAAACCCTGAGAGGCCAACAAAGAGACATGGAAGAAAGTAGTACATGTATGAGTCAACTCAATTTTGTTATTACAATCTGCAGCAGAAAACCATTTGTAAGGTTTTTGCAAGTGAACAATCTATGTGTGCACTGTAAGACAACTTACTGCATGCTTGTTTTTCTGGAATTTTCTATCCTAATCATATTAAGGCTTGGTTTTTTAAGACTACGCATGCAAGGTGCACAATAGCCTCACAAACTCAAACCACAGGAGCAATAGCGAGTGGATTTTTGGTGCGCAGTCTGTGCAGCTTCGCAGACATGCCTTGATGAGTTGCCTCACCAAGATTCGTCCTGCCAGATTTGTGAGAGGCTTTGGAAAGTGGTTTCTATTCTGCACCAAGTGTCAAATGGGTTTTACTGATTAAGTGGACAAGAAATTTAACAATTCCAAATTCACCTATGAAAATTGTTCTTCCATAAACTTTTATCTGGCTCCTTGCTAATATCATAATGTTATTTATCAAAAAGAAGGATTGGCTATGGGATCACCGGCCTCAGGTATCTTAGCTGAGATCTACCTGGATTTTTTAGAACACACCAAAATTGATGATAACTTTAACAACATCCTTTTCTGGGCAAGATTCGTAGATGACACCATACTAATTATGGATGAGAGCATTACAAATGCAACTACCACTCTCATTAATCTAAATAACATTGACCCACATATAAAATTCACACTTGAATCCAAAATTGAACAGAAAATAAATTTTCTAGACCTAACTATTACCAGACACCCAAGTTACTTAAGATGCAAGATTTTCAGAAAACCCACCCAAACGGTCACCACAATCCGTCAAGATTCTTCACACTCCCAAATTCACAAACGAGCAGCATACAACAGCATGGTATACCGAGCCTTCAGTGTTCCAATGTCTAAAAGAGACCTCAAAAGTGAGTTCAACACTATTCGCCATATAGCTAAATCCAATGGATACAGCATATTCTTTATAGAAAAAATAAATATAAATACCGCCCTTCTACCACCTTGAAAAAAGATAAGAAAAACAACTCTATCTTTACCTTCAACGAACAAATCTACCAAGTCACCAACATCTTTAAAAAGCACGATGTAAAAGTAGCTTTCAAAACAAAGAATAGGAATGCACAAATTTTACATAATGCCACATCCATAAACAAGTTCAATAGTTATTCAAAATCAGGAGTATACAGGATCACTTGCAACAGTTGTAATTCTTACGTCGGACAGACCGGGAGAAATTTTAAGATAAGGTACTCAGAACACATCAATGCCCTGAAATACAATAAATTTTCGGCTGTAGGACAGCATATGCATGACTAAGCACAAATTCACAGACATAAAACAAGATATGGAAATTCTCAAAATCAATAAAAGACCCCCCCTTAACATTACCGAAAGCTGCTTCATACATTTAGATCAATATTTCAACCCAAATCAATCTTAATGTAATTTCAGAAAAACCTAATATCTTTTTTGACCTAATTCCCATTTTCAGCAATGTCAAACCAAAAAGTCAAAATTCAGTTTTTCATAATATTCACAGCATATTTCCTCAACAGCCATCCTTCAGCCCCACCTTAATCCCCCCTCCCCACCCCCTTCCCCACCCCCTCTCCTGACCTTCCCCTCCCTTCCTTTTCATTTGAATCTCACAACAGTTAGTCTGAAGCACACTCAACAATAGACCACACACCTCATGCTGTATTGAGAGGTAAGTCTCATCACCTATGCCATCTAACTAACACATTCATTCAATTCATTAATTTAATTTTATCTAATTTATCGGGTTAACTTCATGGGCACCGCAATGAATCGCAAAAATTTTATATCAGACACAATGTATCTGTGTTAACCACATCTTCATGTGCTGTCCTGACAATGTCCAACCACATTTTCAGCAAGATTTAACAAGCACCATGAGAGCATCTCATTTATTATTTTGATTGAGGATGAAACAACATCTAACAGTTCCCCGTCAGCTAGTGGTTATTTACAGCAGTGTCAATGGATTACATAGAGCTAACACCACACAAATAGATTTGAAAAACTACAGAATCAACATTTACCAGTTCCCAGCAGTATTAGAACTAACAGTTCTGTGTATATAAATTAATACTTGAAATTATTCTCAATGATGAACATACTCAAAATGTTAGAACCTAGTTCATTTTCAGATTTATTCATAATTCCATCCCAGTTTTTAATGTCACTTTGTATATATTGGTTTTCATTTGTTTTATGTCAGTTGTGTGCATGTACATTTGTTTAGTTATTAGGTGTTTTACATTAAGGCTGAAGATGGCCAGCCCCAGCCAAAACTAGTCCCTAATTAATGTAATTTAGAATATTACATATTTAAGTATTGAAAGGTGGACCATTACTACATTAATTTAATAATTACATTGTCCTTGCTAATATCTTCTTTAATGAAATTCAAAATTCTGGAGAAAAAGTCTTGAGACTAAAATAACTTCCTGAATTTAGTTTTACTCTGTTAACATTGTATGTTTTAGAAGAATATTGTAGGCTCCCTCTGTTTCCATTATTACTGAAGACACTTCCCCACCAAAACCCCTGTGGTGTAGCATAGTCACATCCATGGCATCCCCAGCTCGTCTTCAGAGGTGATTAAAAAGACTAAAAAGGGGTTACTCAAGGGGGTCTCAACTTGAGTGGATTGGTGACCACGGGTCCCCTAACCAAGTGCCAAGCTCCTCACTTTCATTTTTCTTATCTGACCTCTTTTGGTAAACTTTTTCCCTTCTGACCCAGACAGTATTAGTTTGTAAGGATTAGGGAGTAATTTCACACCCTTCATGGCCCTTCTTTCACCGATCTTAGTTCTTCAAAGTATTAGACTTCTTCCAGGTTTTAGTCTGATTAGTGGTAATAGAGGATGATCACACAGCTGTCTTTTAAAGGGGAGAATTTCCCGTTCATCTGAGTCTTCCAAAAGTAGCAGGCAGGCGGCAAAATTCAATGGACGGAGCAAGACTTCGCAGTGCGAAAAACCACAAAGCCTCGTAATGTCCTTGTGAAGATAGTACACAATGCAGGCCTTGCACACATCGTGTGCAAAACCAAGCTTAAGGCAGGAGTACCCACCAAAGGTTGCCGAGAGCATACATGTTTAAATCATGTTATCACCCAGGCTATCAAGACCATTACAATTTCAGAAATAATTGCAGTAATTGCTGCCAGAATATTAACCGGGTTAGTATTGTCCACCCTCAAGACAGCACGAAAGGTTATTCACAAAGGTGGTGAGAAAATGGCCCTAAAAACTGGCATCTAATTACTGAGTTAGTTATTGAGAAAGTTCTAGACAAACAGCTATGCAACTATGTTTCTTTTCATGAGAACCAGAGGGGTTTCACAAACTCACCAAATACACATGGTAACATCCATTTTAGAAACCATTTTATAACACTAAAAAAAGAAAAGGGCAATGCATTTGTTTATATCCAGAATGCATTAGATATCATTGGCCATGTACATCTAAAAAACACCTAGGTACTGCTGGAGCTCCTGAAAGACTCTTGCACATATTAGTCCAAATGAACATTACAAAGAGACCCTTAACCAGACAAAGCCAATCTAAATTAACAGTGGATTATTAGAAGAGTCCCTTCTATCTCCAGCGCTATCTAATGTTTCTATCAATCACGTTATGGAGAAAATTATGGCTACAGGCCTGCAAAAATTTCAGCCTAACCTCACCAGAATGAATTTTGTTGACGACACCATAATACTTTGAACGTCAAATCTGCCTCAGAACTAGCAAGAATTGCAATCTGTACATTTAAGGAAATTTGTCTCAGTTCATTGATGAAGAATGGAGACTCATTAGTTCACCCTTGCTGCAGTCCTATCAGAAATTTTTGTTCCATATCGCGTACTCATTAATCTATTCTAAGTCACGCCTTTGAACAAAATGCCGTAAGCATTCCTGACTGATGCTGGTAAAATATTAAAGAGCAGTGCTAAGGGGATATTACAGCTTCCAGCACATGCTCCAGAGCACATAATTTATAAAGAAATATAATTGTCTCTTTTGGGCTACATGGGAAGCCAAACTTCAGCATAACATATCGTTGTGCCTACAAAATCTGCTGTGTGAAATATTCCAGCTGAGAACTTTGGCCTGTAATGTTCTGTAATGTAAAGTTCAATTCTGTGCCAGTATTTCAGAGAATTCTCGTTCTTAATATACATGTGGCAGGTCAGCATTTCTCCCAATGTATAGCGGTTTTCACATGTGCGACGATGATATGAATATCTTAATTCAAAAACAGTCTAGATCAAGAAGTTGTGTTTGCTTCTTTCATTGATTTTGAAAAGGCATTTGACAGAGTAAAACATACAAAACTTTTAGACTTGACAGCAAAGATATACGCTTTATCGAAAATCTGAGTTGGCATGGAATGACATAAGTAAAAGAATAAGCTCGAGTGGAGCTTTTAACAGTAGGAAGATGAAGATAAACTTGGAAATTGAAAGGACAGATTGGGGCAAATATTCATTTATGCTCTACGATGCAAAAATATAATTATTATATGCCAGAAAACAATCTTAATGAGGCTCACTATAGTTCAAGTTTCATTATGATACAGGTTCTCCACCAATCAGAGTTCAGATTTTCATTATGATACAGCTGTTTGACCAATTAGGTAAGGATAGCATCACAACTGCGCTCAACACACTAGCTTTGCACTTGCTTCCAAAATCACACATGTCTGACACACATTAACATCAATGCACCTACTTCCAATATTCCACAACCACACAGCACATTCCCACAAATTCACTTCACCAACTGTACAATAAACAATTTGTATTTGAAATAAAGCTAGGTTATGATAACCTATCAAAGCTTTGAAAACATGACATTGTCAATGTCTCTGATCCACTCACGGAAAATCAATAACCTAGCGCATACGCTCTGTGCTCTGTTCAGTAAACTACTGTCAAGCAACGTCAAAGGAAATTTATGAATATTTAAAAAATAATCATAATAATCTAGCATAAACAGTCTTATGCAACTCTCCTATAATGGTAATTAAGAAAACTCGTATGGAAATTATAAAACTCGCTTCGCTCATTTTATAAACATACTCTTGTCTTAATTGCCATTATAGGCTTGTTTCATAATGTATTATAGGATGAAGAGTAAGGGATTGGAATAAATTAAAAAGGAAATGTTGGATAAATTTCCAAGTTCATTGAAAATATCTAAGAGAAATGTAGGTAAACAATTATAAATAAATGTAAATATGAGGTAAACAGTTGATAGAGAATCTGGCACTGGGGTCACCACTGTAAATGCAGATCATTTATGATTAATTGAACCTCCTAAAAACTTGTACACTCGTGAGAAGAATTCCAGGTGGAAAGGAAAACTGGCAATGTTTGGGCATATATTTTGGTCAACCCTGAGGATGTAGAAGCAAGAACGGCAACATCACATTTTCGTCTTCCAGGTGGTGTGGTTTGTGACATTACACACTCAGGTCACAAATCCATTGTCTTGGGAACTGATTAAGATGTTTCTATAGTTAAACATTCTGGCTTCTCCTAATCAAGGAAAAAAATTAACTGTAATTTAATTGTGAATAAATGTGCATGATGTAATCCCGCCCCAATATGTATGGCATTTAAGTGTGTGATCAGTGCTGACAAAGCCATAGGAACTTTTTTTTTTAAACTCCCTTGTCTCTCTGATAATTATCCAATGTCAGGTTATTTTTACTTTGGTTGTTGAGGATGATAATAATAATAATAATAATAATAATAATAATAATAATAATAATAATAATAATAATAATAATAATAATATGGTAATACACCCTATGGGAAGTAAACTCAGCAGTTACTTAAAATTCAACGGCTTTATAACGGTGGAAAAAAAATGTCATAAAAAAAATAATTTTATGCCACATGGCAGTTGATGAAAAAAGATAGCACGTTTTTCCCCTGGGAATAACTTCTGTACCTGGAATGTATTTACGGTAATATAGAATAGCACACAGCATCTCAACCCATTTGAATACTGATCATGATTAGTCTCGCAAGAATACGGATATCTCATGTAATTTAGTGTTTCTGAAATGCTAAAACAATGGAGTTTTCTACAGTCAAAATGCTTCAGTAGTCTTTATTAACCCTCTAAGCGGCAACATCCTTTTGAAAGCCCGTTTAGTTTTCATCTGAAAAATACCAACGTCCTTCCAAAAGGACGTTCAGTATATTTTATTATTAAAAGTAAGTCATTTCCTTTCAGAATTTTCAAATATAGTTAAAGACTTAAAATTTTTTGCAACAAACAGCCTCTTATTTTCAAGGCCATTGCTTCAGTATATCAGTCCCTTCAGCAGGCATATTTATTGGCACACTTTACTTGGTGCGGCAACACTAGCAGTCTCGCTGTGCACGTCGTCCACTCTGTCTACTGTAGTTGCTCTCTATCTTTTACTTGTTCATTTATTGCTGTGAAAATTATATATCCACTGCTTGACAAAACGTATGGTAAGTGTGTTTGAAAGGTCTTGGAAAATATACTTGTACTGAATTTTTATTATTAGTAGTAGTAGTAGTAGTAGTAGTAGTAGTAGTATATAAGTGTTATGCTGAAGAAGTTTGTTTTATATGTAAATACTTACAAAATACGGTACAAACAAGTGTAATTAGACTTGTATTTATAGCTCATTTGGACATGTAAATTATTTTTACAACAGATTTATTTTAGGTACAAAATGAATTAAATTTTCAATATAGCTTCATTATAGGTTGTACTATTCAATAAATATGTTCGTGATGTATACAAAAAAATTTGTTCTACCAAAATTATTGCCAAACTTTTCTTTTGTTTTATTTTTAAGTAATTTTGGGTTTTGGCTACCAAATATTTACTAATGGTCATAAATGGATTCAGTAGGGCTTTATTCATATAGGCAATCATATTAGTTAAACAATGAAAATTTCGAGTTTCTACCTACAATAACAGCTAAACTGTGAGTGATCAAACAAAAGCTTGCAAAAAACTGAAACTGGTCTTGGCACTCAGCGGTAGGAAAACCTCACTCTTAGGTCTTTTCATCGCGTAAGTTGGTCATAACTTACGTCCGTATTGAATTATAGGAACAACATTTCACTGGACTAGCCTTCAAACCAATGGCAGTGTCCATTATCAATCAATCAATACTGATCTGCATTTAGGGCAGTCGCCCAGGTGGCAGATTCCCTATCTGTTGCTTTCCTAGCCTTTTCCTAAATGATTTCAGAGAAAGTGGAAATTTCTTGAACATCTCCCTTGGTAAGTTATTCCAATCCCTAACTCCCCTTCCTATAAATGAATATTTGCCCCAGTTTGTCCTCTTGAATTCCAACTTTATCTTCATATTGTGATCTTTCCTACTTTTATAAACGCCATTCAAACTTATTCGTCTACTAATGTCATTCCACGCCATCTCTCGGCTGACAGCTCGGAACATACCACTTATGTTACAAGTCATTAATCTCATATTTGGTCCGTATTGACGACTGATTACATATAATTATAAAATATTTGTTTAATGTCAACCTAGTCAATACTTACAATTACCACTATTGTGGTTAAATGATTATAAATAATTGAAAAATATCGTGAACATGTTTCAGCACTATGAACAACTTTAAAAATAATAGTTACATTTAAGATTGTCTTACAATAATCATAAGATTGGAATAAAATGTGACATTAAAAGTTGTTTGATACCATTGTTAAAAAGTTATAAGTAAATCTTATAAACAACTAGTTAAAACAATTGTAGGTAAATCTCATAATCTAGTCTAAAAAATATATATGTTAATGTTGGTGGAAAGATTGTCAAACAGCATTCGTCTGAAATTGAAATGGATCCATTCTCTTTAATATTTGGTGAAGGTCCATATTAAGCTGTATTCATCAGCAAGTAGAAATTCGAAGAATAAAATATATACAAAACAAGGGCTCTAATTAATCATGTAGTAGAAGATTAGGTCAGGGATGATCATGGTACTTCTTGAGTTAAATTGGTTATGTAACCAGTCGAATAAGAATATGTTGAATTAAAAATACACGTCGTAAATTCACGACGATGCACTGGATTGAAGATATTATCAATATAATTGTAGTATCCCTTCTGTTGTGTAAATTTTCAATGATTAGAATGTTGGATATCTTGCGGTATATTTTTACCGCTAGCAACAGAACAAGTTAGACACTCTACGGCATTCGATCTATCCAACATTCTAATCATTTTACCTCCAGAATCCAAGATATCTGCTATATCTTGCTGGAATCCTACAAGTTGAGCTTCAGTGGAATAACCTTTCCTAAAACCGAACTGCCTTCTATCGAACCAGTTATTAATTTCACAAACATGTCTAATATAATCAGAAATAATGCCTTCCCAAAGCTTACATACAATGCATGTCAAACTTCCTGGCCTGCAATTATCAGCTTTATGTCTATCACCCTTTCCTTTATACACAGGGGCTACAATAGCAACTCTCCATTCATCTGGTATAGCTCCTCCGACCAAACAATAATCAAATAAGTACTTAAGATATGGTACTATATCCCAACCCATTGTCTTTAGTATATCCCCAGAAATCTGATCAATTCCAGCCGCTTTTCTAGTTTTCAACTTTTGTATCTTATTGTAAATGTCATTGTATCATATGTAAATTTTATTACTTCTTTGGCCTTAGTCTCCTCCTCTATCTCAACATTATCCTTGTAACCAACAATCTTCACATACTGCTGACTGAATACTTCTGCCTTTTGAAGATCCTCACATACACACTCCCCTTGTTCATTAATTATTCCTGGAATGGCCTTCTTGGAACCTGTTTCTGCCTTAAAATACCTATACATACCCTTCCATTTTTCACTAAAATTTGTATGACTGCCAATTATGCTTGCCATCATGTTATCCTTAACTGCCTTCTTTGCTAGATTCAATTTTCTAGTAAGTTCCTTCAGTTTCTCCTTCCACAGCCATTGCTAACTTTCTTTCCAGTCTGCACCTCCTTAGTCTTTATTTCTTTATTATAATAAGGTGGGTCTTTACCATTCCTTACCACCCTTAAAGGTACAAACCTGTTTTCGCATTCCTCAACAATTTCTTTAAACCCATCCCAGAGTCTGTTTACATTTTTATTTACCATTTTCCACCAATCATAGTTACTTTTTAGAAACTGCCTCATGCCTGCTTTATCAGCCATATGGTACTGCCTAATAGTCCTACTTTTAAGACCTTCCTTTCTATCATTTATTTTTTACTACCACAAAAACAGCTTCATGATCACTAATACCATCTATTACTTCAGTTTCCCTATAGAGCTCATCTGGTTTTATCAGCACCACATCCAGGATATTTTTCCCTCTGGTTGGTTCCATCACTTTTTGAATCAGCTGTCCTTCCCATATTAACTTATTTGCCATTTGTTGGTCATGCTTCCTGTCGTTTGCATTTCCTTCCCAATTGACATCTGGCAAATTCAGGCAGGCATTAATCCCATTGTGGAGTTTTATCTCCCGTATGCAGTTATCAGACTGTGCCACATAAGAGGCTTCTGATAAGTACACCTGCATATACCCCAGCATAAGTGGGTAGGGTCTGACACATCCCACTCTGACGAGTCTAGTGTCAGACCTAAGACTAAATGCTGGTTAATAGAGCAAACGCCTGAAAAGCCATACATTTAATTTTTAATCTGATTTTTGATATGCTCTATTGGTGGAAAAATATCTAATTCCCTCCATGGGAATTTAGAATTACCATTTGGAATTGCTAGTGCACCAACAGGCACCCTCGGATTAGCTACAAAGACTGGCTGGATGAACAGTGAACTCTTTGTGGATGTCAAAGCATTTCATTCATAAATCCAGTAGTAGCAAAGATAATCCTTCGCTTCTGATTTTAGACAATCGCGAAAGCCGTCTGTCTATTGACAAGATAGATTTAGCAAAAGCCAATGGAGTTGTTATGCTGACTATACCTCCCCACATACCTCAAACAAACTGCAGCCTCTAGATGTGGGCGTGTTCTCTTCATTCAAGGGAAGTTATTACTCAGCAGTAAATTCCAAACTCCTACAAAGTAAGGGTATTCCTCTTACAATTTATGATGTAGCTGCATGCGTTAAAATTGCTCACGACAGATCTATGACACCCTCCAACTTATGTTCTGCCTTTCAAAAAACTGGAATTTTTCCTTTTGATAAAGACATTCACCGATGAAGATTATATGGTCAGTGAGGTGACAGAGTTAAGGAAAATAATGGAACAACGTCAGATGCTAATTCTGGCAGTGTTAGCCTGTCACAAGATCAGCAGCAAGCAGGACCAAGTGTAGTGCAAGATAGGCCTACTCAAACATCTTTTCCTAAAGGATTTTCTCCAGAAGTAATTCGAGGATGTCCAAAAGCTGAGAACAGAAAGAATAGCAGTAAGCCTAAACGCAAGAAAGGACGAAGTTTAATTGCAACTGATACACCAGAAAAAAATTGGTTGAAAGCCACAAAACATTCCATAAAAAAGGTCAAACGGAAGCTTTATGAGCAGGAATCTGGAGAGGATAGTGAAGTTCAGTACGAAGAGAGCGATGCCAACCTGGGTGAGTTTGATGAATCCGAATACAACTTTGAGGATGTTGACAAATCTCCAGAAACAGGTGATTTTGTTCTGACCAAGTTTGAACTGAAAAACAAAAAGTATGTTTACTATGTGGGGAAAATATTGAAACCGAAGGATGATGCAGGCGACTATCAGGTGTAATTTTGAGGAAGAGTGAAAAAATGGGTGGAAAGTTCTTTTTTCCTCAGGTAAGGGATGAGGCATCTGTTCCAGCAAACAATATAGTATATGTGCTGCCAAAACCTACTGAACAGGGGTTGACAAAGAGACAAAAATCATACTTCAAATTTGGAATTAACTTCCAGTCCATTGAAGTCCGTTAATTTCTGTGTATGCGTGGTTGAATGCCTATATGCTTAGTTATGTAATTTATAAGAGGATTGTATGCGAAGATAACAATAAATTTAAATAAGTCTGTAATTAAGTTCTTCTAATGAAACTCTGTAGACTGGTTCACTGTACCCCAAGGGTGGGGAACCATTTACCTAATTTTATTTAAAGACATGCAGCTTTGAAACTACTCTTCATAGTATATTCATATAACGGCATTTGATACTTGAATGATTGAACTTCAAAAGGGGGAAAACCGCAGGCCTGTATTAAAATTACTGGATGAGTGGCAGTGAAATATATTTTTTCCGGTTCAATGTGCCCCAGTTGGGAGAAGATCAATTTGGTTTCAGAAGTGTAGGAACACATGAAGCAATCCTGAGTTTAAGTCTGATCTTACAGGACTGAATTAAGAAGGGTAAGCCCTCGTACAAGGTGTTCATAGATCTAGAAAAGACATTGGACAACGTTAATTGGACCTGGCTATGAGATTCTGAAGGCGATTGAGATCAGATACAGAGTCACGCGACTTTCGTATTGATTGTTTACAACTCTTAAACATATCATTGATTAGGTGGGAACATCAGAATAATTGTGAGTGGATCAGATACCAAGAACGAAGTATTGTATATAATCTGTATAAAAATCAGTCTGCAGTGATAAGAATAGAGGGCTTTGAAGAAAGAAACAGCAATCCAGAAAGGAGTGAGGCCAGGCTGCACTTTGTCCCCTCTCCTTTTCAATGTTTGTATAAAGCAGGCAGTAAAAGAAATCAAAGAGGAATTTGGAAGGGAAATCAATCCAGAGATATGAAATCAAAGTCCTGAGATTTACCGATATTTTTTTTGAGACTGAAGATGATCTGGAGAAATTGCTGAACAGTATGGAGAGTCTTGGAGGAGTACAAGATAAAAAATATAATAAGTCCAAAACAAAAGTAATGGAGTGCAGTCAAACTAAGTCAGGTGATGCAGGTATATGAAATTAGGAAATTACGCCTGAACGTGGGTGAATACTGTTACTTGTGTAGTAAAATAATAAACGACAGCAGAAATAAAGACATAAAATGCAGACTAGCACAAGCAAGGAAGGCCTTTCTTAAGAAATTTGCTCACTTTGAACACTGATATAGGAATTAAATGTTTTTAAAGACTTTTGTATGGAGCATAGCACTGTACAGAAGTGAAGTATGGACAATAACTGGCTCAGAAAGAATGGAATCTTTTGAAATGTGCTGTTACGGAAGAATGCGTATGGTGAGACGTGTAAATTGAATCATGAAGAGATACTGAACTAATTGGATTTGGTTAAATTTGATGAGAAGAGATAACATGAAAGGACATCTTTAGACACCGAGACCTTTTCCAGTTGGTTTTTGATTGAAGTGTAGGCAGAAAGAGCCAACCCCGCGGTGTAGGGGAAGCAAGCCTGCCTCATTCCGATGCCCCAGGCTCGATACCTGGCCAGGTCAGGGATTTTTACCTGCATCTGAGGGCTGGTCCACTCAGCCTACGTGATTACAATTGAGGAGCTATCTGACGGCGAGATTGTGGCCCCGGTCTAGAAAACTAATAACAGCGATAGGATCTGTCATGCTGACCACATGACACCTCGTAATCTGCAGGCCTTCAGGCTGAGCAACAGTCGCTTGGTAGGCCATGGCCCTTTGGGGCTGTTATGCCATGGTGGTTGTTTTGTTTTTGTAGGCAGTAAGAACAGCATGGGTAAACTAAGGTATGAATATGACGAGCAGATTAGAGCAGATGTACGATGTAGTTACGTAGAAATTAAAAAGATTAGCACATGATAGTGTGACATGGAGTGCTGTATCAAACCAGTCTATGGACTGAACTATTTTTAGTCTTAGTAAATGTTTACTAAGTCAGCATCAACTAACTGAAGCAACTTTATGAAACTGCCATTAGAGTATATTACTACAAAGTGCATACATAACCCAGCCAAAGACAGTCAGTCTGCTTGGTACAATTCACAAGATACCTGTCAATGTTCACAACTGCATCGGAGGGCCCAGTACTCTGAACAAGAAGAACTTTGAAGCAGGGCGGCATAATTATGCAAGTGTAAGCATTTTTCATTTAGTGGGAAACTTATCCTAAGATATGAGAAATATGCTTAGGAACAAAATGTTAATAAGAAATAATTTGTATATTGGTCCTTAAATATGAAGAACATAGAGTTCACCTATATATTATGTAACAGGGCAATTCCACAGGTAATATGCATTTATCAATTTTTTTTTTTTTTACATTAAGAGTTATTGCAATTAGTAAATGCAAGAGTACCACTAGTCTGTATGTATGACTTTGTGCATAACTAGTATTTTTCCCAATGTCATGAATTACTGTCACCAATGTATACATTTAATTCAGCTAACAAGAATAATCAAAACTCCATTTAACTTTCATTCCATGTTACAATATATTCAAGATTCCACAGCATAATTTCTCCTGAAGTCTAGAATCTAGTTTCCTACACATATTAGGTATGGCTAGCCACATTGCCTGTATGTCTGACATATGCCTTCCAAAGCGAGGTATTCTCAATTGGACGATTAACACAAGGGAGGACAGGAAGAACAATGCAAGGACTTTCTGAATGAAGTCTAATATAAAGAAGTGCCAAGTAGCATCTGATCAGCCAGAAGACATTCTCACTTCTTTGGAGTATTTACAATAAGAATTTAGGTACAGTATTAACATTCAGTACTCCAATTCCAGGGATGGTAGAGAAATATATTTTAAAAATGAAATATCGATAGGAGAGAAATCAAAAGGTTTACATTTAGATATGGCCATGAGTCACCATTCTAAACGAGATCTGTGGCAATACTCTTCACAGAGTGAAGAAGTCTTAAGTGATTTGCTATTCTCAGCAACAGAACTACAGACATCACAAATACAGAGCAAATGTTTGTGTGCAATAGTGGATGTAGAAGAAAGCCAGATCTGCAAGGATTTTCTTCTGTTTGTGCCTGCTATAGATATGACAGGTTGGGGTCTGGTGACTTAACCACAAATTCAAAATTGCTTGGCATAGATTGTGAGGAATTTGTCAGCAGTACAACAGGGCAGCAGAAGTGAGCAGCTATTATTATTATTATTATTATTTCTTCATGGGGCCTTTAAATATTATTTCCTAATTAGCGTCGACCTCTTAAGATCTTTTGTTACCATGTTTTTTCTTCATTACCACCTAGATATACCTGCTCCCTTCACAAAGCTGTAGGTTGTTCTTACTGTGTCTTCTGATTTTTTCTCTCTTCACCTGGTAGTCCTAGAGTGGAGAAAATCTGGTTCTACCCAGCATCTCACATTCGAAAAGTATGTGTTCATCTGATTCCTCTGCTTTATTGCATTTCCTACATATATGGTCTCTTATTACTCCAATTTTTTGTAGGTGTTTCTTCAGATGGCAGTGTCCTGTCAACAGTCCTACTACCCATCTTACATTTTTTCTGCTGAGTTTCAACAGCTCTTTAATATGCCTCTTGTTTGGTCCTTTTATCATTTCCTTTGCAAGCCTGCATCCTGGGGTGTTTCTCCAGTTTTCCATTTGTTTCTTTTGTACCCATTTTCCTATGTAGTATCAGGCTTGTCCATAGGAAATCCCGCATACAGGTTCTGGGCCCACAAAATGTGTTTCTGGCCCCTTCCCTGGCCAGTTTATCTGCCTTTTCATTTCCTTCTATACCTGCATGCCCTGGTACCCATATTATTTTGACAATGTTATACTTTGAGAGCTTCAGAAAAAGCAAGTGGCAATACCAGACAATTCTGGATATGATCTTGACTGCCTCTAGTGCCTTAATGGCCGCTTGGCTGTCCGTAAAAATGAAAATATTCTTATTCCTATAGTTCATTTTCAGATTTTCTTCAAGACATGTTGTGATAGCTATCATTTCAGCTTGAAAGACTAGTGTGCCTGCCCAGGTTCATCTGGATTGATCTCTCAGGTCTTCCACCGTTGATTCCTCCTCCTGTGCCATTCACAGTCTGAGCCATCAGTCCACCACACTATCTTCTTTTTCAGTATTCCATTTGTTGATATCCCAGTCTTCTATTTTTATTATCTGGGTCTCAAACGGTTTTTCAAAGTTGTACTTTGGTATCATATGATCAGAAGGCATGTGTAGTACTTCCTCTGTTATTACTCTCTTAATTTTACAGTGTCCTAGATTGGGTCTTTGTGCATTCCAGCACTTTGATTGTACCAGTCTATATGAACTCATTCTAGCCTGTCCTTTTATGAAATTGCATAGTGATGGGAGGTCTAGTAAAGTATTCAAGGCTTCTGTCAGCGTAGTTCTCATAGCCCCAGTGCATGCCATTCTCTGTAGCCTATCCAATTTACTGCCACCAGATGATTGCAGCATAGGCCATCAACGGTCTAATGATCATTGTGTATATCCACATTACCATGTCTTCCCAATAGCTCTTTTACATGCATACAGCAAGTTCTTGGCCTGGGTTATGTTCCTTTCCATATGTGGATTCCACGTTAGATTTGTATCTAACACTACACTTAGGTGCAATGCCCGATCTTCCATATATATATCTTGCCCAAAGAGCTTCAGTGATCTCTTTCCCTCTAATTTTCTCCTTGTAAAAGAGACCAGAGTCATCTTGTTCGGGTTGACTGATAATTTTCCTTCCCGACACCAGTTCTCCACAAGGTTGAGTGATCTTTGCATGAGGTCCTGTATAACACACATCACCTTACCTTGTACCACAATCACTAGGTCATCTGCATATCCTTGTGTATAGAAACCCTGTTCGTTGAGCATAGCGATGATTTTGTTCACCACGAGGTTCCACAGCAGAGGCAAAAGAAGTCCTCGCTGAGCACAGCCTCGGGAGGCCCTAACCGTCAGCGTTTCTTCAAACAGGGTTGCTTTTATCTTCCTTCCGTCTAACATTGATTTAATCCATTTGACAACTGTTTTACTCGCCTTGCTCTTTTCTAATGTTTTGATGATAAGAGTCATAGGTTGCATTGCTGAAGGCTCCTATATCTAGAAATGCCGACATTGCAATTTCTTTATATTCTAGGCTTTCCTCTAGTTTACAGACCAACTGTTTGAGTTCTACTTCAGTGGATCTGCCAGGTCTATATGCAAACTGATTTTCATGTAATGTTGAGTTCAGTTGCACCGTTCTTCTGATATATTTATCCCGAATTTTCTCCATTGCTTTCAGCATGAAGGAGGTTAAACATAATGGTCTGTATGCTTTGGCTTGGGCATAGTTTGCCCTTCCAGGTTTAAGTATGGATACTTCTTTAGCTTCAGACCATGATTTTGTCACGCACCCTAAAGCTAGACTAGCTCTGAAGAGGTCTGTTAGCGCATTGGCGAGTATCTCTCGTCCTTCCTGTAGAAGTAGCGGAAATATCTCACCTGGCCCTGGAGCCTTTATAGGGTGAAACTTGTCGATTGCCCATTTTACATCATTGAGCAGCTATTTACATGGTGCATGAATTTACAGACAACAGGAACTTCCAATGGCTGTATATGAATAGCAGTGTAGGATTCCCTAAACCTTGCTTTGGTGTATTCATGTTCCCAATCAGAAATTGTTTAGACACAGTAGTCAATGGGTGAATTCCTTAGAAATTCAGCATGAAGTTACATTCTAAAGAAATCCAATAGTGACTCACCTATAACAAAGCATACAAAACTCTTGTCAATGTGTGAAACCCTTTGGGTTTACAGATTTTTTTACTTCAAAGAAATTTACTTAGCTGAAAGTCATGCTCTGCAAGAAATAGGAGAATCTAAACTGAGACTCATCTCAGCAAACCAATCAGCTAAATAACATAACACAAAGCCAGTTTATTGTTTCCTTAATCTCTACAAGATTTTCTCCATGACACTTTGTAAAGCATTTTGAAGCAATAATTGTGATCTTGCAGCAGCATTGGAACACCTAAGTAGCTTAGTTATTTCTGAGAATTTAATTAAAAAATCAACTCAATTGAAAAAGTGTTCAGTAAGGCAACAAATCTACAAGAAAAAGTTTCTGTAGCCAGGAAAATTTCTACAATAAAACATGACCATGCCTCTGCAGCTACTCCAGAGGAATAATACTGCAGAAATATATTCTTGCCCTTTATCACATCAAAATTTCTCTGAAAGGTAATTTTTAATCTCATGAGAAGCTAGCTATCTCCAGAAAGACTAATTCCACTGAAATGTATAGCTTCAAATGCAGAAGACATATTGCCTCTAGTGGAATTCTATTGGACATTCGTTGGATCAACACAAGACTTTGCGATTGCTTCTACGGAGACCATACAATGGGTACAAAATTTAGATCTAAATCTTTGAATGCCCTTTTGCTTGCATGATTGTTTAAGTTGTAATGTGTATTTTTTGTACTAATAATCCTGCTTCTCCAATATAAAAGTTGCTGCAAATTCACAAAATACTCAGCTACCCTAGATAGAGCACTTTCTACTCAAATACCTAAAAAGTTATTTAAGGAACACCAGTCAAAACATACCAAATGGTTGTCTTCATGCATCACAATATTGTTGTGGTTGTGGATGGTGAGACAACTATTCACGACGCCAAGGCATGGAACCCGTTGCTTCTACGGTGTGCTGAAATATTCATATTACTGGTAAGCAATAAAATAGTTTTGGCGATAGAAGTTCTGAGAGCTAGCAACTATGATATTTGTCCTTCAAATTTGTTGAACCTTCCCCCCTACCCCATACTCCCCTCCATAAAAATAAAAAGGGTGTATGCAGGATTTAAGTACTACTATCCACTCAGGAGCCTGTAGTAAACATGTAACTAGTAACACCATCTCTGAATGCAATTTGTACTTGCATTTGTTTGATAAAATTGTATAAATTGAATAACTTCTGAGTTGCAGTAAATATCTTGCAGTAAACAGATTTCAATCATCTCAACCTTTTACAAAATAATTTTCACTGCAATATAACAGAACCCCTCATTCAGAGAGAATGTCCACTAGTCTTAGAGGATGGATAGATAGGGTGTTTTTCTAAAGAACAATTTGACCAAGTAGCTCAGTTCCCGATCAACAGGCCGATTAGTAGTACAAGTCTCAATTCATGGATCAAATTCCATAATTTTAACAGACAATGGCAGGGCATACACTGTAGAAGAGACGTAATGGCCTGATCAGCATATTAAGCTAGCAAGGACTACCTGCTCAAACACAGGGTTGGCTAAAGAAGCAAGGCCAAAACAAACCATTAAGAATTGTCATGTTAAGCTGGAACATTAACCACACAAAGAAGACTGACTGAAAACCTAAAATGTCATGTGGACAGACTGTCTCCAGGACAATTCTGGAAAAATCAAATCTACACATAAGAGAAAGATGTTAATTGATCTACCACATAATCACGAACACCTAGAAAGTTTGTGATCGTAAACATCGGCAGTAATGTTGCATTAATGCATAGCTATTCCCATTTGATGTCTCTGGTCATTAACACTTAACCCAATGGTTACACATCTTTTATATCTATGCACTCCTTCAGTAGGATGGGATTAAAGGATGAATGTTAGGCCAAACTTTCAGACTTCATTGTGGAGTCAACAAACCTGTGACAACAATCCATTAAGGGATTTTGCCTGCCAAAATAGCTGCCATCCAGTCAGATGGCCTGCAAGTAACAGAATGCCACGTGGCCCATGCGACTACATCCTCAGTCATATTTCAGTGCCTTCATGACTGGGAGACTACAGCATCTCAAACCCACACCGAATGTACAGTGTTTGTACTCTGAGCTATGGCAGCTGCAATATGGGAGGCGTGCACATAGTTTTTGACCTTGCAAGCAGCCTGCACATGTTTGACCTGGCAAGCATCAGTCGCCAGTCTGAATCTCAGCTATTATAGGGAAGAATCCACCTTTCAATACTCCGTAGTAAGTTGAACTAAAAAGTAGTTACAACCTGTTTATTGGCACTGGTTTCAACACATTTCAAGTATCATCAGCCAATTAGCGAAGATCTTAAAACAACTAATATATTGAACAAAGGCAAAATATTAACATTGTATCATATCGTAGCAATTCATTGGCTGATGATGACACTTGAAATGTTTTGAAACCGGTCCCAATAAACAGGTTGTAACTACTTTTTAGTTCAACTTACTACGGAGTATTGAAAGGTGGATCCTTCCCTATAATATTGTACATCTTATTTCTCTATTCAATACGGAACAATCATGAAGTTTTTAACTTTAAATGAATCTCAGCTGTTAACATGGTGCAACAGTTATCACTGCAACACCATATTTTTGTATATAATAGTTTTGATTTCATCTTAATGGGCATGTGAACATTCGTAACTCTTGCTATTGGTATGCAGAAAATCCTAATGGTATTTATGAAGTTCCTCATTATGACAGAAAGATTGCAGTTTGGTGTGCTGTTAGTGCAAGATTAATAGTTGGGCCTATTTTTTTTTTTTTGAGAACAGTAAATGCAGAGAGGTACCAATATTAAATTTTGATGCCATTCTCCCATCAGTTAACAGAAGAAAAGTTGCATGCATTGTTTCAACAAGATTCAGTCCCTGCTCCTACAGCAGAAGATTCCCTTCTTACAACCTCTGAAGCGTTTGCAGAGTGACCTGTTCTGGTCTATTTCCCCGTCATTCTCCAGATCTAGCAGTGTGCAATTTTTACTTGTGGGGTAAACTAAAATAAAAGTTATACTGAACAAATCCTCGCACATTGGAGGAACTGAAAGAAAACTATTACGAATAAAATCAATCACAGTGGCAGAACTTTCTCGCGTCAGCCAGAATGTGATTACCAGATACAGTGCCTATATAACCCAGGAAGGACGACACTTTCAACATCATTTATAAGAAAAGATTTCATGTAAGATTGTATACACGCTTAAAGCAGGGCGGCCACTGTAGCACAGAGTACAAACACCGTGCGTTCGGTCCGAGTTTATACTAGAGGCCCTGTAGTGTCTGATCAAGAATTTAACAGGCCCAATGGAAGCACACAAGATGGATATTTTTAATGGGATGTCCGTCACAGAACCAGGAAAATCACTGAATTCTTAATCTAATAAGAATAATGACAACCCTTTCTCCAGGAAACAGGACACCTGCAAGTGCAATAAGCCGTAAGTGTAAGAGGGCCTCATTTTTGAACTTCATAAAGCCAAAAACATTTATTTCAAGCTGGTTTGGGAGCACAATTACCACTATTTTCAACACCCAACCAAGGTCCAATCCACAATACGAATAACACCCCAAAACATCACAGACCCATGTCTGGCTTGAACCTGATCTTCCACACATCCAGGATAAAATGCTTCACTTGGCCTTCGGTGCACTCAACGACGATTTCGTGCACCATTGGAATACAGGCAAAAACTAGATTCATCAGGTTACATTACATTCTGCCAGTCACCTACTGTCCACGTCTGATTTCTAGTCCATTGAAGACTCGCAACTTTGTGTGCTTGTGGGTCTTATTGGTGTGAGCAATGGCCTCTTGCGAGGTGACCGACACCAAATGTTCATTGAACAGTAACGATCTCCCTCATTGTCGTTTGTTTATATACCACGGACGTAGTCTAGCGGTGCACAAGGCTGCCAACATGTTTACTTATGAACTAAGCCCACAGTTAGGGGCCGCAAAGCCTGGACAAAACCAATGGTCTTGACTGGTTAGGGCCTGGATAAGACCAGTGATAAGGGAATAAAATAAGAGCTGCAAAATAGCCTTAGGCCTCAAGCTTCCTGTGCAAACACCATTGGTCTGGACTGGTTAGGGTAGGGACAGGACAAGGCAACTTGTCTGTCTAGGTTAGGGTAAGGCCTGGTCTGAATTGGTTAGGTTAGGGGCTGGAGGCAATAATGTTTAAAGTTTAATATCTCTCTTATTGCCCAACTTTTAAATACACGTATGCATAGACTGACTGTCGTTTGTTTATTTCTGGTGGCCTGTTTACTTATGCTGTTATTCTGCCGGGGTTGGTAACTGAATCAATGATTGACGGGAATGAAGCCACATGACAACATTGGCCAATAGGAATGCAAGTAGCTACTGCAGCAACGGAAAATGTTGTGTAATGTTCTTTGGTAGGTTATAAAAGTAAATATTTCTGGGTGTGGGATGCCAGGTTCTGAACATCACAGTGAACACATCTCTCCTCCGACACTCATTCCAAGCAAGATTTAATTTCTACTTTCTTACAATGTTATAAACTGCGGGTAATGAGGTGTCAACTTTTGTAGTTTCGTGGCCATGTGTAATACACCACTGTTTGTAGACATGTTTAACAGTCCACTGCAGAACACCAACAAATCCAGCAACTTCACGCACCGTATGGCCATGGGCACGGCCAAACACTATTGCCCCTTTTTGCCACTGTCACATTCTTATATTTACCCATGTTGAAGTGCACCGTACGCTTGAAACACCAATGTCTCACGGATCGCTACTGCTTTATGCTAATGTAGAGGCAGTGCGCATGCGGTTGGGCATGGGACTCCATCGCTGCACCATCTGTACAGGATTAACGATCCACCTGTGCGTGCACACTAGGGGACTGTGTGGTGAGCTTACCCTCAGCATACCTTGTGCCCACCATCTTTACATTACTGAATGAATTTCTGAAATTTTCACAAAATTGTTGATTACTTCAGATGTTTTTCCACATGCCTAGCCAAGTTTCTTCACCAATATTACACTGATGAGCAATTTAGAGATGCTGCCATTTGAAAAAATGGCACTGTGGTAATTTAATATGTGAAAGTAATAGCACAGCAGGGCATGTAACTACGTTGTGGATTAATTCTCTTTTAGAAAACATGCATGCACACGAGCTTATGTATAATAAAAGGAAGTATGTGTGTTTGCAATGCCCAGCCAAATCCATGGCATATAAATCTGAAAATTTTAACAGATGTGAAAGGGTCCAAATACATCTTGACATCCAAATTTTTTATTTTCATGTTCATTGGCAACTCATGAATAAAAACCCGGCTGAAAACTTGTTGGAATATGACAATCCAACATGCTGGCATCACCAGGATTAAATACATAGATCACCAAGAGAGCTGGTCATGCCATTAGGGGCGCACATCTGTGAGCTTGCATTTTGGAGATTGTGGGTTCGAACCCCACTGTCGTCAGCCTTGAAAATAGTTTTTTGTGGTTTCCCATTTTCACATCAGACGGATGTTGGGGCTGTACCTTAATTAAGGTCACGGCCACTTTCCCACCCCAGACCTTTACTATCCCATGGTCGCCATAAGACCTTTTTGTAACGGTCTAACGAAGCAGATTGTATTTAAAAAATTAAAAAAATAAAAAAAGTCGCTAGGCAACATACACAAGGTCAGCAATACAAGTCAAGGAGCCATTTTAAGTCTAGCGTAGGAAGCCATTTTGTGTGCGATGTCCAGCCCAATCTACGGCACACAGTTGGTGGTGATTGTTTTAAGGGGATGTACAACTAGGCAACCATCCTCTATAACACTAATTGGATAGAAAAAAATGGATGGGATCTGCAACTTTGAGAAATGAAGGTATCCGTCAAAGAAAGAAAAGGGCCATGACGAGTGTAGAAATTCAAGACTCCCTATATCTCTACACCTAATACAGTTGGGTTCAAAATAGTGTTGACCAAGTGAGGTTGGATAGGATAGATGAAAGTGAGGATCCTAGCATAAGTGTAAACAATGCCAGGACTCCGCTAAGGACCCCGTAGTACCCAACCAACACTCCCAAGTTAAGGCCCCTGGGGCCCCTTTCAGTGGCTTCTTACAATAGGCACGTGATACCGTGGGCATTATTCGAACTGCCCCCACCACATCGGGATGGCACGCAGGGATAAAATGTTTTAACTTATTCTTCGACGAACCTTTATACAGGAAAAGACCTACTTTCATTACTTTTACTTTGTATTTATTTATTTAATATTTGCCTGATAATTTCATTTACTTAAAATTTTAGGGAATACGAGGATTTCGCTATACCAGCAATAAAACTGGAACCGTATTTTCTTTCAACTAACCCAGTCTTATTTAGAGGAAACATCACACAAGATACTCGTAAATAATAATAATAATTCAATTCAGGGGGTGCCGTTTTAAGTCCATGGCATAGGAAGCCATTTTCGTTCAGTCCATGATATCTGGTAAATTGTGCGTATGTACGATGTCCAGCCAAATCTACGGCACGCAGGGATTTGAAATTTTTAACGTACTTTCATCTATCCTATCCATCCTCACTTGGTCAACACTATTTTGAACCCAACTGTATTCGTTGTCGAGATATAGGGAGTCTTTAATTTCTACACCCGTCATGGCCCTTTTCTTTCTTTGACGGATACCTTCATTTCTCAAAGTCGCAGATCCCATCCATGTACGATCACGCATGGCTGTGTCAAAGAAAATTCTTGCTCGTTGTCAACGACGTCAACAAGCAACACTTACCGGTACAAGAATTATCCGGTGTTCTTTAAATGCATACGTCTACTGGCACGACCTGTAGGCCTACCGTAATACAGATGAGGCTGTCAACTATAGTATGCGAACCTTTTCTCGAGCCCTGAACTCGATAGTGCTGAATGGGAACTTGGTCTCAGAAAAAAGTTCGTACACGACAGAACTTTTGAACAACTTTGAGCCACCTGGAGAACATATCTTGGAGCAGACGATTGTGGCACTGAATCCTTCTCATGAATATGAATTTTCCTTCCCTCTGCAACGGAACAAGACTCTCAAACTGATGCCGAATATTATTGAAGCCACCATCATTACTTGACATGCCGCGGGCGAAGTACCGGTACAGCAGTAGATTCATTTTTCGGATTCAAATCACCCCTTCAGATATACCGTTTCAATTCAGATGTCTGTAGTTCCCCGTTTGTTTCAAATTCGCTGTGTGCATGAAGGCATAAAGACAATCGCTTAAAGCTGTAGGACTATCTTCGGAAACGGTGCTGCTCCTGTCATTATCCGAAAGCTCTGTAAGGAAACCAGTTTAAAAAAATAATATGGTCTTTTATAATTGTTAATATTTGTAACATCCCCCAACCCGGTATCTTAAGAAGCCTACCGTATTGAAAGTACCGAATGTATTTCAAGCTATTTAGTTAAAAACTGAGTGTGTTAGGCCTAATATTTTTATTATGGTTAAAAAACATCTAACGGTTGAATTAATGAACGCGGGGTTAATTCTAGTAGACTATGTGCAGTAGTTTAGAAATATGTTAGAACTTCTAGACTGAGGAAACTAATGTCTTGAAATCTTCCCTATAAGGATAGTGATGTAGTTCTGAATATTTCTTATTCGTTCGTAAGTTCAAAAAAGTAGGCCTAACGTCAATTTTATTGGATTTATTTCCTACTATGTTTTACAGCTTTCGGAGACGCCGAGGTGCCAGAATTTTGTCCCGCAGTTATCTTTCGTGCAGTAAATTAGCGATTCGAGGCTGGGATATTTGAACATACTACTGGACTGAACCGCGTTGAACCTAGAACCCGAGCTCAGAAGGCCAGCGCTTTACAGTCAGAAACTCTGCCCGGTTTTTAAAACACCTTTAACTTCATGATTATAACATCACTGGGTCTAAGGCGAAAAGTTAATTGAAGAGCTGTTTCACTAGCGAAAAATTGTAAAGCTTCGTGCAGACGAACTTTAAGAGAACGGCTGTTGTATTTGAGCACTTTAAATACCAGCAGACTGAGCAGGGATCGAACCTGCCAAGTTGTCACCCAATACACTAATGGGCCCTAAACGATTATAGTAGGGCCCACGAGAGTTGAAGTCTGACAGGTGAGCGGTGAAAGCTGTAACTACGAAGTACGCTGCGTTGTCATAGTTACCTCAATTTGCAGCCTACCACCCTTTCAGACAGGCTGAGTGTTTAATAAAACATGTAGGCCTAGGCCTAATACAATTCGTTTACCTTAACCGGTTCCTAAGCTCGTGTTAATAATTCCAGCATTTAAGACAGAACACGACATTATCGATATATATACAAGATTTCATAATCACTAACAAAATCATCAGTTTCTGACAATAACCTCAACAAATGCACATGTTAATCACAGAATAGAACAACACTACCCACATTGATAGTTTTTTTATTATTTAACTCCGATTGTTAACGGTACCTGTACAATTCAAAAATAATCTACGGTATAATAAACACAATAGGAAGACGATACTTCATCGAGAAAAGAAATCAGTCGGAATATGAATGACAAAAGTGACTGAGAGCAAGCCAACCCACGTGGTGATAGCGTCCTAAAATGTTGCAACTCTGTTATCGTTGCCATAGCAACAGGCCATTTTCGAGCAGCGTTAGTCAACTTTTTCTCGCCGGTGGCGCTAAACGTCAGACTTCAACTCTCGTGGGTCCTACTTTAAGTTACCTCACGGGAAGCAAGTGTTATACAAGACCGACAGCGTCAAAAGCGGCTGCTCGCCATCAGACTGAGTCCTGCAAGTCTGGGTAACAATAGTGATAAAGTGTCCTTGAGGTATAAAGGTTCTGGTAAGAACACCAATGCAAGTCTTGAAATGCTAATGATATTTGCTTTACGTCCCACTAAATACTTTTACGGTTTTCGGAGACGCCGAGGTGCCGGCGTGCCCCGCAGGACTTTTTACGTGCCAGTAAATCTACCGACACGAGGCTGACTTATTTGAGCACCTTCAGATACCACCGGACTAAGCCAGGATCGAACCTGCAAAGTTAGGGTCAGAAGACCAACACCTCAACCGTCTGAGCCACTCAGCCCGGCTCTTCAAATGCTGTAGAACTTATCACCTGCCACAAGCCATCCCTGCCCCATTAAGACCAACCGCCGTTCATTTCTGTTTGGTATTGCTAAGCTCTTTTATCCGAACATTAAATGTGAGAAGTTGTTTAAATTACGGTAACTTATCACCTCCACCTGTTGCTATTTCTGGATGGATTTAATGTTTTTGAATCTCTCTTTGCAGAGACCAAAGCAAAATGTAGCTCACAACGAAGCACGACTAGTGCATCTGAGATTTATGAAAAGTTTAATCATGAAACTGAATTTTGCCTATTGCCTAACTTTAAAACATTTTCACTCGATGCTACAGACAGACCAGCGGGCACTTTTAAGACAAAATACGGGTTATAGTTGTGTGTTAGTCGTTCGTATCAGACATTCGAACACGATTGAGTAAAGCGATGAAAATCTTGAATGGTATAGGAAGTGGCCACTGGTGCGATGAAAGTTATAAATTAGGGCTCCTTCCAGAGTAATCTACAGTACGAAGTTACGAGAACTACAAACTTCTAACTAAATTAGTACTAAGGCAAACTTAAGTTTAGAGGACAATGAGTAGTAAGAGTGAATGCGAAAGTGAGGACTACCGGTGCCGGTATTTTAAATGACCAGAACTCCATACACAAACAGACGAATGTAGCTACTAGGTCAGAAAAAAATAAGATTACAGGAAATAGGTTCGTTGTATCATGCAACGAATACGCTGGACTGAAAGTAAGTGAATATAAGAAAATGAATACCGGTACACAAGCAATCACGAGGATGACGAAAACGCAGAAGGCCCGAGACTCTCCAAGTTTTCGATGTTTATTACTTTACATGAAATTTCCATAGACATGCGATGCTATTGTAATTATGTAGGCCTAGTTTATGTTGTGAAAATATGGTCAATAAATGGAATTAGGTGAAATACTGGTTTAACTCTACAACATGTTCCATTCAACCATCTTACCTCAAGCAGATGCATTGGAAGAAGTTCTGACTCCGATGACAGGTACCTACTTCTGACTTCTAGCCTTGACCAAAACATACAAAACCAGATCACCTGGGCAGCTGATCATCCCCACCTCACATCATGACGTAAGGACGAATAGTAGTCGAGAACGAAGCCAGCCAACCAGCGAATTCCACGTATGATTCTAGACCGTTTCAAAGCAATGAGACAAAACGCACATATTAGCGCTGTTTACGGAGCGGAGGCTCCGGGCGCTTTCAATCGGTGCCTCCGGAGAACCTCCGACTGAATTACAAGCGCGTAGTTTAAATTTGGTACGGGAGAAATGAACGAGCATTTATACAGGAATTTGTCGCTGTTAATGTGAGAAACTACGCCCCTCCGTTAATACTTTAGATATTTGGCGATATTACAGATAGCATTCTTACGTACAAATATAATAATTATGTAACAGAACCTCCGATTGAATTACAAGCGCGTAGTGTGCACGTGGTACGGGATAAATGAACTAGCATTTTCTCAGGAACTTACAGCTTGTCGCTGTTAATGTGCGAAACTAGGCCCCTCAATTAATACCTTAAGTATTTGGCGATATTACAGATAGCATTCTTACGTACAAACGTAATTATGTATCAGAACCTCCGATTGAAAGTCAAGCGCGTAGTGTGAACTTGGTACGGGAGAAATGAACGAGCATTTTCACAGGAATTTATAACTTGTCACTATTATCGTGAGAAACTAGGCCCCTCGTTTATACCGGTACCCTTATTATTGGACGATATTACAGATAGCATTCTTACATACAAACATTGAATGGCCGAGCTCGGTAGCTGCAGTAGCTTAAGTGCGGCCAGTGTCCAGTATTCGGGAGATAGTAGGTTCGAGCCCCACTGTCGGCAGCCCTGAAAATGGTTTTCCGTGGTTTCCCATTTTCACACCAGGCAAATGCTGGGGCTATACCTTAATTAAGGCCACGACCGCTTCCTTCCCACTCCTAGCCCTTCCCTGTCCCATCGTCGCCAAAAGACCTATCTGTGTCGGTGCGACGTAAAACAACTAGCAAAAAAAAAAAAAAAAAACCCACATTGAATGACAAGCGCGTAGTGTGAACTTCATACGGGAGGAATGAACGAGCATTTTCACAGGAATTTATAACTTGTCGCTATTATTGCGCGAAACTACAATCCTTCTTTAAAAAAAATTAATGCTGTATGTTCGGGGCGTCGACCTTTGAAGATCTTTTGCCTCTACTTGCACCATATGTGAGGAAACCTGCGTGTATTATGTAAATGGCGGTAGTGTAAAGTGTTGAATACGAGGAAAGGAACGTTAAGGATGACACAAACACCCAATCCCCAGACCAGGGATGTTAATAATTTAAATTTTAAAAAAACTGAACCGGCCGGGAATCGAGCCCGGGGCCGCCGGGTGACAGGCGGACGCGTTGCCACCTACACCGCGAGGCCGGTGTTTACAAGTTATTTGTGCCATGTTTTACAGCGCAGCACTTACAGACTTGAACTACTTGAACTCCTCCGTCCGCTCGTAAATAATCATTCCTTACCTCTGCATGTCGTTCGCGATTTTTACATATGTCCAGAAATTAAAAGCGAATTCAAATTTAACTTGAAACTACTGTATTCTAGCGCCAATATAATGGGAATATTTCCATAATAATGATGATAATAATAATAATGAACGAAGTGTACTGTGTAAGTTCTGCACAGGTAGGGCCTGCACTTTTCTGAGAAACAACTGAACCTATTTAGATATATTGTTTGTTGTATCTACAGGGTTTATACCTACAGGTATATGGGGTATGTATTATATGTCGATATAATTGCATTTTCTTGATAACAAATGAGAGGATGCATTAATTATTCTGAATGACTATACGTTCTTTGTTAAGGGGTATTGTATGGAATATCGGTGATGTATGTATGTTTAGTCCTCAGCCCAAAGGCTGGTTGGATCCTCAACAGCTCCGCCATCAGCTGTCATAGATGGCCGGGGCATCACTGAAGAGGCGTACTAGGGAAATGAGGAGTGAGGTAGTTTCCCGTTGCTTTCCTCACCGAGCCAGAAGTTGCTATTACATATCAGTCTGCCAAGCCCACTGAAATGCATGCACCAACCGACCCTATGAGAAATATTTTCACACCATTCATAGCAGGGACTGGCTGCAGAAGGAATGGCATTACTAGCATCACTCATACCTCAGTCACTTTCATTTTGTCAAAGCCAAGGATAAAGCTGAGACAGATCAATGAAAGTAACAAAATTGCTCTAGCCCATACCAGAAGACATAGTGCACTGTAAACACTACATCTTGCCAGCAAAGGCAGATATCGGTGATATAGATCAATTTTTGTGTATGTAGGTAACGATTTTTATCGGGCGCCTACATTCATGGACGTAAGTTTGAAATTACAGCCCACTACGTCCTTACACTCGGAGCTACTGTTGCGAATAGGAGGCGGCCCTCCGGTTAACCTCCGGAGCTCCGTAACTGCTTTGCCTCCGTCGGTAGTACCGGAGATCACCGGAGAAGCGCTGTAATCGTATTATCCGATTCAATCAACAGGTGGTCCGCCTCCTCTTCACAGCGCTAGCACCAAAGAGAATGAGTAGCTAGCACGTATTTCTGAGAGCAAGGCATCAGAGACAGATCTTGCAGCTCAGACTCTGCGTCCCTCTCCCGTCGACCCATTTCTCGCGAGGCTTGCTGATGTATGCCGATAGGTGCGGGGACCGGGGGCATAGCTGTGCTAGGCTTCGGTCCATCAGATCGCCACTGCTTACTAACAACCATGCGTTCCTCATCGTATACTTTCTGGAACAAACCATGGCGCACCTACTTAATTGCAACTCCTGTCCTCTCGTTTGCACCATGCAAGATTTGGTGAAGGCCACACCAAATGGTCGAGATCTCGCCAAATTCTGGTCCGATATGATATAATTGTTACTTGAATGTACCTCTAGTATGTTTTCACCAATTAGGTCTATCTAATTATTTTTCATTCTTAATTAATAATGTATATGATGCATTGCTTCTGATACGAATAAACAAGAGTGCTGATATTTCACTCCTGTTACTTCTAGGCCTACAGTACAGTACATCCTTGCAGGAAGACACTGCAGGGCTGCTGTTATAGGGGTAATGTAGTTTTTTAAATAGCTAGATCTGCTAAAATGAAATGCAATCTTTCAGGTGTAATGTTCTCTTTTGTTGGTTGGAATCGAACCCGTGATTATGAGCCGGACACCACCACTGATCTCCCGAGGAAGCTAATAAACCGGTGAACGATGCGCGACCTCTAGTAAAGCTGTAAAATTCAAAATTTGTAATAATAATAATGCCGGGCTGAGTGGCTCAGACGGTTGAGGCGCTGGCCTTCTGACCCCAACATGGCAGGTTCGATCCTGGCTCAGTCCGGTGGTATTTGAAGGTGCTCAAATACGTCTAATTACTAATAATAATGCATGGAATTTGTATAGGTCCAGGACACTGCCCTTGAGGCGGATGAGGTAGGATCCCTCGCCGAGTCCGGGGGAAAAGCCAACCCTGGAGTGTAAGCAGATTTGTATAGGTTTGGTGGTGACCTAATGAGGATGAAATGAATAGCGAAGACATCATAAACACCAGGCCCAAAGCCAGGGGAATTAACAGTACGAGGGGTTGATTCTGAGAACAGAACCGGGGCCATCGGACCAAAGGCAAGCATTCTATCCTTTTAGCCACAAAGCCAGACTTTAATTTGCTAAACCTTAGGCTACCATCTCCACTGATCAGGTGTAGAGTAGGCCTATTGACAGTTGCAGAGGACAGGACAGTAGGCCAGTAGCTTGTGCAGCACCCATGACAACACAGCAGGATACTCCCAGATACCGGTACTCCTTTGGCTACCGGCCGCAGCTAGAAACTCTTAAAAGGCTTGACATTTACTAAACCAACCAACCTAAGTCTAGTGGTAGCTCACGTCTTGCACGCAGCATACGCCACCAGTAGCGGCGATTGGGAATTAAAAGTGCGGGGGCAAAAAAATATACAGACAAAAAACAGGTTTTTTTTCGCTAGTTGCTTTACGTTGCACAGACACAGATAGGTATTGTGTCGACGATGGGACAGGAGAGGGCTAGGAGTGGGAAGGAAGCGTCCGTGGCCTTAATTAAGGTACAGCCCCAGCATTTGCCTGGTGTGAAAATGGGAAACCACGGAAAACCATCTTCAGGGCTGCCGACAGTGGGGTTCGAACGCACTATCTCCCGAATACTGGATACTGGCCGCACTTAAGCGACTGCAGCTATCGAGCTCGGTCAAAAAATAGTACCCGGGTTTGTGGGATATAGCGGACGGGGGCGGAGGGGGTTGTATCATCAAAATAAAAAAATAAAAAAAAGCTACAAGGTGAACATTTTTTTTTTTGGATGCTCTCTGAGCGAATTTCGACAGAGTGGTAAAGGTTGACAGTTTACCAATTTAAGTGCGGTAATAATAGTTTTGTGAGATTTTGATTCAGTACTATACAGTAAAACTTTCACCATAGGAACAATACTACACATTTATCGTCCAGCTCCATGGCTAAATGGTTAGCAAACTGAAATGAAATGTCGTATGGCTTTTAGTGCCGGCATATCCCAGTACGGGTTCGGCTCGCCAGATGCAGGTCTTTCTATTTGACACCCGTAGGCGACCTGCACATCGTGATGAGGATGAAATGATGAAGAGGACATACACCCAGCCCTAGATGAATTAACCAATTATGGTTAAAATTCCCGACCCGGCCGGGAATCGAACCCGGGACCCTCTGAACCGAAGGCCAGAACGCTGACCGTTCAGCCAACGAGTTTAATGGTTAGCGTGCTGGCCTTTGGCCAGAGGAGTTCCAAGTTCGATTCCCGGCAGGGTCGGGAATTTTAACCATAATTGGTTAATTCCTCTGCCACTGGGGCTGGGTGTATGTGTCGTCTTCACATCATTTCATCCTCATCACGACGCGCGGGTCGCCTACGGGCGTCAGATCAAAAGACCAGCATCTGGTGAGCCGAACTTGTCCTTGGACACTCCCGGCACTAAAAGCCATACGCCATTTCATTTCATTTCATTTCTACTCATGTATTACAATTAAATAAAAGTACGACATGATTATACAATTAAAATAATTTAGCATTTGACTACACACTAAAAAAACTAACAGACACTAAAGAGATTGCCAGACTGGCGAATGCGCGCGGCAGGCGGGCGAATCATACTTTAGTGTCCATGACTTTGGCAATATATATATACCCCTGCTACCCTTCCTCACAGCACATGCAGTCTCCACTATAGTACGCGAACCTTTTCTTGATACCAAGTTCCGATTCAGCACTAGGGAGCTCAGGTATCAAGAAAGGGTTCGCGTACTAAACTTGCTGTGGCGCTATACAAGCCAGTTATCCGGGACGAACGACATTTTATGCGTATTTCCGCTAATAATTTTGTTAAAATTAAAGAAAATAAATCAAAGAATTAGCTGATAATACAAATTGCTTTTTTTAAAAATAATTCCTAGTTTCAGCTGGCTAAAATGGAATATAAATGTAATATTTTCTCCACAAAGTGGGGGGAAACTGCCCCCCTCCTAATTGCCGCTACTGTACACCACTGATGGGCAATATATGAATTATTACATACTCCACAAAATAATTGATAACGTACCCTTTTCAAAATTAAATAAATAAATAAATAAATAAATAGTTTAAACAGTATTTCGAAATATCCTCTGAATTGTAGATACGTACAAATAGCACACGAAATAAAAGTCATATTTTACCCACTCAACAAAATAAATGTCCAAGATACACAGGGTTATTAAGCTAAGATGTCCACCTCAAATAACTCGTGAACCGTTCAAGATATTGACGTTCCATTTTCACTTTCAGTAATGGTAGAAAGGGACTCATAATTGTACTTGAAATACTTTTCCAGGATGTTAGAATCTCTGAAAATCGTAAGATAACTGTAATAACTTTGCTTTGTTTTTTTAATAGAACTACGCTATTAGGTGTGCATGCATGCATGGACACACATTATAAATTCAGCGTCGTGATTATTTTCAAAATGACCGAGCGAGTTGGCCGTACGATTAGGGGCGCGCAGCTGTGAACTTGCATTCGGGAGATAGTGGGTTCGAACCCCAGTGCCGGCAGCGCTGAAGATGGTTTCCCATTTTCACAGCAGGCCACAGCGCTTCCTTGCCACTCCTAGCCCTTTCCTATCCCATCGTCGTCACAAGACTTTTCTGTGTAGGTGCGACGTAAAGAAAACTGTAAATAAATAAATACATTAAAAATATTTTTAAAGTGTAGGCTAATGTATTCAAACAAGCTTTATTTGCCAGCCTCCCCGTCATAAGTCATGACAACTATTTTTTTTTCTCGCGAACAGGAGACAGCACGGAAAATCTAAGATATGCATTTGGAAATGTACGGTATGTACTTGCGTATGATGCCACGTGATGGTGTATGTAAACAACAGTGTGGGTCTAAGCATGCCTCCAAATTCAGCGTGTGAGTGAGAGCGTCACAAAATGGAAGTCAACAACCAGGAGCAACGATCGTATATTAAAATAGCAGTTCTCCGCGGCAGAAATTCACGCCAATGCCATGCAGAGCTGCGGGAAGCATTAGGTGTGCATGCCATGTCCTATACAACAGTGGCGAGGTGGGTATAGACGTTCAAACGGGGTAGAGTATCAACTGCCGATTTGCGTCGCCCAGGCCGTCCAGTGTCCATGGACAAAGATGTACGGATAATGGTGATCGATCAGTGTTTACAAGAGGACAGGAGCTGGACTCTAGCGGAATTGCAAGAACATACAGCAATACCAGTGGCAACAATACGGCGCATTTTACACAAGGACCTACAGATGCGTAAACTTTGTGCAAGGTTGGTGCCACGTCACTTAACTGAGGTACAGAAGTGGACTCGTTACGAAACATGTCGCATCAATCTGGAGAGGTTTCAGCAAGAAGGACAAGCCATGTTGAATCGCATGATTGCAGTCGATGAAACATGGGCACGTGCGTATGAACCTGAACTGAAGAGACAGTCAAGTGAATGGGCGCCATGGTCAGGGGTCACCATGGAGACACAAGGTTCGACAAAATCAGTCGCCCAATAAGGTTATGGTAATCCTGGCGTACGATGTTCAAGGTATACTTGTGTGTTATCCAGTGAGTGAGGGGCACACTGTCAATGCAGTTTATTACAATTCCTTTTTGTTGTACCAATTGCGCCGTGCAGTGCGAACCAAACGTGGAGATCTTTTGGACAACGCCGTAATCCTACACGATAACGCAACAGCTCACACAGCAGCCATCGTTCAGTGTCGCTTACAACGGTGGGGGGTGGGAGCTTCTTCCACACCCGTCTTATTCGCCTGATCTGAGCCCATGTGACTTAGATCTAATCCCCAAAGTCAAGAAGCCATTATGTGGACAACGGTTTGCTAACAAAGAGGACATCGTAAGAGCATTTCGGAGAGAGGTGTCACACCGTTAGCGATACACATGCAGCGAATAGTATTCAGCGCCTGGCCCATCGCTGGCAACGCACAGTGGAAACCTTGGGTGATTATTTCGCAGGTTTGTAACCAGTGGAGACCTGTCCTTTGTACGTAGTCTTGTGTATTTGCTGCCTATACCATAATAAACAATGTTTACCAATGGCCCGTGTTCTGTCACTTTTCCTACGAGAATCTCCTGAAGTCAGAATTTGTCTTAAGGCACTATGCATAAGTACATGCCCTATATTTCCAAATACATACCTTGGATTTTCCGTGTTGTCTCATGTTCGCAAGAAAAAAAAAAAGTTGCCATGACTTATGACTCGACCCTCGTATGTATTATAACCACGGCCGACTGGATCCCTCGCTGTGCTCCTTATACCGGCCTTGACAATAGCTTGTTTATTTTTATTTGCATGAAGTGTTATAGTATATTGGAGTGTGAAGATGAATTGATTTTAAGCTGATTTTATGCAACAATATACATATGTAAGTAGATGTACGTCTCTGTGGTGTACTGGTTAGTGTGATTAGCTGCCAACCCCGGAGGCCCGGGTTCAATTTCCGGCTCTGCCACGAAATTTGAAAAGTGGTACGAGAACAGGAACGGGATTCACTCAGCCTCAGGAGGTCACCTTGTTCTAGACCTCTCTCGTACTCTCTTACCCTCAAACTTCATCTCCATCATCTGTTTTGGAATTCTTTTCTCCTCCATCTGTACATGTCCAAACCATCTTAGTTTACTCCTATCAATTCTCTTGTTTAGGTTTTTAATTCCGAACTCCTTTCTCACATCTTCATTTCTCAATCTGTCTTTCCTACCATACTTCTTAGGTATTTCATTTTGCTGGCTTGAATTCGACTCTCCTCCCTACTTGTCATTGCCCAGGTAGATCAGGTATGTGGGTGCATAATACATTTTTTTTACAATTGGCCTTAAGTCGCACCGACACATTTAGGTCTTATGGCGACGATGGGATGGGTAGCTCCTGTTTCCTGGCACTCTTAAACTTCAGTGATGAATTAGTGAATATATACTGGAGTCAAAGGAATAACTCCACAAGCAAGGGGCAGCTAGTTAATTTCGCTTTTTAAAATTGGCCTGAACATTTACGATGTGATTAACTGTTTTTTATCAAGAATTATTTTCTGGTCTGTAAGCAGAATCTGCCCAGAGGATTTAATAATGTGGAAATAAAGAGATATAAAAATCAGCCTGGAAGGCATTCGAACCCTAGGTTCCTTGTTAAGCAACACCATGCTCTGTCATTTCCTCATCACGGAGCTTTACGAAATTCTGCTGCACACTTACCATGTGTTTCATATGGAGAATGGCCTTTGATTTTGCCATAGGAATATTTATTGTCTACGCTCTTTCTTTTCTTTGGACTAGGTCTTTTGCACTGGATACCAGTTCAGAGAAGGAACTGCTTTCTTCAACCTATTAACATGAATTTTTTTAAATTTGTGTGGTTATTGCTAGCCTGGTGCATCTCTCGTGTAAGGCAGACCCTCTGATGAGGGTGGGCAACATCTGTCGTGTGTAGGAAACTGCGCGTAATTTTGGTGGAGGATAGTGTTACGTGTGGTGTACAGTTGCAGGGATATTGGGAACAGCACGACAATCCAGTCCCCAAGCCAAGGGAATTAACCATTCATGGTAAAAATCTCTGACCCAGCTGGGAATTGAATCTGGGGCCTTGTGAACTAGTGATGGGCAGTCTGAGACAAGGTATCGATTTTTCTCGAAATTTCTCGAGAGCATTATCCCCGCATTGTGTGGCGGGCAGCGTGTCGTAGACATACAGGTAACCTGAGCTTAATGTTGTTTGTGCCGAGTATGCGAATAGCCAACCACGGGCCTTCTCCATGCCGTCAATACGTGTCAAAAAGCGGCTAGGGCGTTCATTTGTTTAATTTCTACCGAGGTCTGTTGCGACGCAGTATAACATAGTTATAAAGAATAAACATTCTGTCATTGTATGCAGCAGTGAGTACACGAATGAGCAGGCTAAGTACAAAAACTGATGGCTACTGTAGGTACCCCTATCTGGATACTACTGTAGAGACGTGCATTATTCGAACTCGAGACGAGACAAGATGCGCCTTGCTGCATATGCAACCACCATTACGCATGAGTGGAACGTGTAATCTAAAATGCCCGAGTTTCCTCCAGTTCTTTCGACAGGTACATCGTTATCAGACCCCACATTCAATATCATAACCACTGTTTGTGTTTACCGATATTTTGATGACGAAGGAAATAATTCCTTACAATGCCATAGAGTATTCGCGTCATAATTAGGTACTTCGGTATATGACGGTGCAATGCGTAATTGTGTCTATGATAATTGTACGTGACAACTTTAAGACGAGAAATGCACCGCTGCGCTGCGTGTGGCGAACATTGTAAGTTATCGTGCGTCGGCGTGCATGTCCAAAGGGCAACGTGTGTCATGGATGTACGTTATTTTGAAGAGATGCCACATAGCACAGCCAGCTGTGTTGTTTGTTCAGAAGGAGTAAAATACGCAGACAGAAATACTTCTGGGATGATCCGGCACTTAAAAACAGTAGTGGCAAAGGGGGGGGCGGGGCGGGGGAGAGGCAGTTGCCTCCACTTTGTGGAGAAAATGTTGCATTTGTATTCCATTTTAGCCGGCTGAAACGTAATTATTTTTGAAAGCAAGTTACTCAAGCCCTGTTGTATTTTCAGCTCTTACTCTATTTTCTTAAATTATTACAAACGTTTTGTCGGAAATACGCACAAAATGTCGCGGCTACCGGTAACCGATTTGTATAACGCCACAGCAAGTAGTGAAGACTTTTTTGCATGTGCTGTGAGGAAGGGTAGCAGTCTTTTATTTGCCAAAGTTATGGACAATGAGGTATGATTCACCCACTTGCCGTGCGCATTCGTCAGTCTGACAGTCTCTTTAGTGTCTGTAAGTTTCTTAGTACCTACGGCCGATCCGATGACCTTCGATGTTAGGCCCCTTAAAACAACAAGCAAGCAGTTTCTTAGTATGTAGTCAATTAATCAATGATTTTAATTGTTTTATCATGCCTTACTTCTATTCACTTGTAATACATGTGTAATTGTTCCTTTGATGGAAGTTTTATTGTATAGTATTGAATAAAAATCTCAAAAAACACTCTTATTACCGCACTTAAGTTCGTAAACTGTTACCTCTCTGTCGAAATTGGCACATAGAGCTTCAAAACTTACCATTTTGTAGATTTTTTCACGTTCATGTACACCCCTCGTCGCATTATCCCACAATCCCGGGTATTTCTTCTTGTCTGTGCAGTTTTTTGCCCCTCACTTCTAATTCCCAATCGCCGTTACTGCTTAGAAACGCATATCATCTATGAAGGGGAATCGGCACAAAAAAAAACCCTGTGGGTAGGGCCGCATACCCACGGTATCCCCTGCCTGTCGTAAGAGGCGACTAGAAGTGGCTCTTAACTTGGGAGCGTGGGTTGGCGACCACGGAGCCCTCAGCTAAGTCTTGATATTGCTTTCACTTTCTTGTGTCGGGCTCCTCACTTTCATCTATCCTGTCCGACCTCCCTCGGTCAACTCTTGTTCTTTACCGACCCCGACGGTATTACAGCACTCGAGGCCTAGGGCGTTTTTAATTTTCACGCTCTTCATGGCCCACGTCTTCCATTGGCTGACACCTTCATGTTTCGAAGTGCCGGATCCCTTCCATTTTTTCTCTCTGATTAGTGTTGTATAGAGGATGGTTGCCTAGTTGTACTTTCTCTTAAAAAACAATCACTACCACCACCAATTGTCACAGAACACCTCCGGCTTGGTCTGCACCACAAGAAGCTACCCTGCCAACAACAACTGCGAGGTATCAGGCAGGTGTACGTCATGTCTAGAGTTATTAACAAATTATTTATTCTTGAACATAACAGGCGTTCAGCCCCAAATACATGTTTACAATAAAAAAGATAATAATAATTAAAAAACTTACAAAATCAGGAAAAAGGAACAAAGAAGAAAAAACAACAACATGAGACTCTCAGGGCATGCCATGAGGTCCATCAGATACTCCGGAAACGTGACACTCCCTAGGGAGGATCACCACAGTAGTCATCCTCAGTCCCTACATGCCACGCCCATCGATCCCGCTGGATAAAAAATAAAAATAAACGACTGATTGTCCAGCCATGTCATCATCCCTGGTGAGAAAAAAACTGCCCTCCCATGATGATACGACCGGCCCTATCCGTGGGGCCCGTAAGACGCCCCCAACCATCCCTACCAGATGACAGTGCAGCTTTCTCACCATTCCAATAGCGGCCGACCTTGTGAGGCTGTAACCGCTCTCCTACTGTACCCTGCATCTCTCCTCTTTGTTCCGCATATATATATATATCTCTTTTATTTGTAGTGGGTAGGCCCGGTTCCTACCCTTCCTCTTCCGGGGATGTCCTGCTTTCCCTTACCAACTACTCCTTGCCATCGCTTCCTGTACATAAATTCACAATTAAGTATTTATTTATTTTCCACCTAGTCGATACAATGATTGCTTAAGGCAATTTTTAATGGTCAAAAGTGGTACATGTTTCGTATATTATCAACATCTTCAGCCACATAACACTGTTTAGATGAAAAATATATAAAATTGACAAAGTAATGCTTTGAAGCATTACTTTGTCAATTTTAAAGCATTACTTTGTCAATTTTATATATTTTTCATCTAAACAGTGTTATGTGGCTGAAGATGTTGATAATATACGAAACATGTACCACTTTTGACCATTAAAAATTGCCTTAAGCAATCATTGTATCGACTAGGTGGAAAATAAATAAATACTTAATTGTGAATCTATTGAAGTGCGATACGGACCATGAAGCTGATTTTATGTAATCCTGTACATAAATCGTGAGAAAACTGCACCTATCCACATCTAAAAGAATAATAATAATAATAATAATAATAATAATAATAATAATAATAATAATAATAATAATAATAATAATAATAATAACAACAACAATAATAATCTACTAATAATACTAAACTGAAGCTCTATATACTAACTGGCTACCTGAACGAAATACTTCTTAACTAACCTAACATACTAAATATATCCGATACAAGATCATTTCAGCTGTAGAAGTCACCCACTACTCTTTTCAGTACACTCATCATGTGTCCTTATGCACTCAGCAACTTTCGTCACATTCATTGTTCCCTGACCTACTCCTGATCAATACCAAAACAACGATAGTCAGCAATTACATTCCATCCTGCCATATCACAAAAAAAAAACTCCACTACCTTTGCAAAATAACACCTCATTTACCCAACTCCACCCACTCAACTATGTACCCAATACCAGTAGTCCCCTTACCATTAATTTTGTCATACAATCTCCATCCAGTGCCAAATTATTAAACACGCTTACCCTAGACATACTTCACTATTCCAATCACATATTCCCGTGACCACCCTCTTACTCTACCTCATTCATTTTGTATTAACAAATTATAACGTAAGGGTTATTCAGCTAATATGTCCACAGGGAGTAACTCTTGAACTGTTTAAACCGGGCGAGTTGGCTGTGCGGTTAGGAGCGCGCAGCTGTGAGCTTCCATCCGGGAGATAGTGGGTCCGAACCCCACTGTCGGCAGCCCTGAAGATGGTTTTCCGTGGTTTCCCATTTTTACACCAGGCAAATGCTGGGGCTGTACCTTAATTAAGGTCACGGCCGCTTCCTTCCCATTCCTAAGCCTTTCCTATCCCATCCTTGCCAAAAGACCTATCTGTGTCGGTGCGACGTAAAGCAAGTAGCATTAACCGTTTAATATACTGACATTCTGTTTTCACTTTCGTTAATGGTATTAAGGGGCTCATAGTTCAACATGCAGTACTTTTCCAGGTTTTTGACAAAATTTGTATATTTTTCATCTAAACAGTGTTATGTGGCTGAAGATGTTGATAAAATACGAAACATGTACCACTTTTAACCATTAAATTGCCTTAAGCAATCATTGTATCGACTAGGTGGAAAATAATAAATACTTAATTGTGAATTCATTAACCCTGTCGAAAGAATTTGAGTAAATTGGGCATTTTAGATTACACGTTCCACTCATGTGTAATGGTGGTTGGATATGCAGCCATACACATCTTGCCCCGTCTCAAGTTTGAATAATGCGCGCATCTAGTATCTGGGTAGGTGTACATCCTGTCTACAGTTATTCATAAATTATACAGGATTATTCAGCTAAGATGTCCACCTCAAATGTCGCGAACAGTTTAAGATATTGACATTCTCTTTTCACTTTCGTTAATGGTATTAAGGGGGCCATTGCTGAACATGTAGGGCCTAGTACTTTTCCAGGCTTTTGACAAAATTTATTGGCTCACACGTTTCCATATGAAAACGTTATTTCACACAGTAACTGCTTATGGTATACTATAAAGTTTACACTCATAGATATTGGGACGTAGCACAGATTGCAAGACAGGAGAAACTGTCTCGAGATCTGTGACGTCAGTCTCGAGAGTATAGAGTGAGAGTGTCGCCCATCACTACTGTGAACCGAAAGCCACTATGCTGACCATTCAGCCAAGGAGCCAGATACCATGAATTGATACCATATTGGTAAGGTAAATGTTGTATGTGATGTTAAGTGGACTGAAAATGAATGATAAAAATGCTTCATACCCTATGGCTGGTTAAATTCAGACTCCTAAAATCCAATGACTGGAAATGTTTTGCATAAATATTATTATTCTCTAGTTTCTCAGGATCATATTTTTTGAATAGTATCTAAGTCTGCCCTTCGGCTTAAACGAACACACTTAGCACAACTACAAGATTATAGCAGCAACAGATAATAATCAAAGCTTATGGACTTGAATAAGCCTGAAGCTGAAATTATTTGTAGTGTGGAAGACTTTTTACTCTAACTGAACATCATTACTTACATATCTACATCTCATGGAGATGTAAAAAGGACACTTCTATGCTGCCGTAGATATTCGTTGAAAAAAATATGTGGAACACATATTCCCAGTTTTGCTGCTCAACACAAACAATTTAAAGCACCAGTCAGTAATCACGTAAGAGGCAATCGTTCTTCTGAGCGTCAAACTGTTACTTCAGTTTACACCCCATGGAGCGCTGGCAGTAGCTGTTGCCTAATTTAGTGCACAGTGTCCAGTATTGGCATTATACAGTATATGGCATTATCAACTAGGAGAAACACCTGGCAGAAAAAATCTTAAATGTTTCCACAGGAATGTGGACAAAACAATTTTTTTCAAAAATGTATTGTAACCCTAGTTATAAACAATTCTTGATAAGGAGAATTATATTACACAGTACAAACACAGTCTAAGATAAACAGTCGCAAAGCTCGACTCATTTATTTCATCCATGTGACTGCAACGCTCCATGTGGTCAGCCAGCTACAGGTCTACTGGGATGTGTAAGTTTTGGGAGGCAAGCAAGTGGTAATTCCATTACAGAAGATTGGATTTCTATTCAATTAACATGGTATTTACAAAAAGGAGATGTATATAGTGCAATGAACTGCTTTATTGCAAGAAGACATCAGAGCTGTCATTCTTTAGGTTTCCTAAAGATCCTGTAAACTAAAGCTTGAACTACTGTTTACATATTTGGGTAACAGAACAATATTTTGATGTAGAAATGTAACTAGTAGGGTGGGTCTGATTTAATGAAGAGAAATTTGAACTATTTCTACAATAACAAAGTTATGTTCGAATCATTTTGAAGACAGCGAGTTAATGTCAGCAGAGAAGAAATTAGTATGGAATGCAGTTTCATTCCAAGTAAACCTCCGCAGATTACTTCAAAACGAAAGTTATTGATTAGAGATGATCAACGTGTGTCAAAGGAGCAGAAATTATCTTGTAGGAAGTCGAGAAGCATTGAGAGAACAGGGACTGTTGTTAGTGCTTTCCTGTAAGTTTAAGGAGAATGCTCACGAGTTTGGATATGTTACACTGTGAATTCCCTAATGGAAATACCTGATTTTTCACATGAATGCTGTAAAGGTACCAAGTCATTACTTGAAATTATTTGTGAAACTAAGATTATATTACATTGTCAAATTTTGCAATGAAGGTTTTGAGTGCCATAGAAAAAGCACGAAGTACTTAAAATTAGTTTGCTGAGATTTCAATATTATTTGAATTTTTTAAAATTTATTAGTTACTATTTTTCTGATTTATGTGAAATTACCAAATTAATATCAATAATAGGATTTCAAAAATGGCTAAGACCTTAACTGCAGTGGTGTGATCAGTTGTTCCTTCGAAAATAAAGGATTGTCGTTTTCCTTTGGCATTATTACCATTCAGTAAGTAGTCTAGTATATCAACGAGTTTTCTTAAAATTTAACAATTTATATAGTTGTTCAGGCAGTTACAGTTTATAATTTACGAGGGAAGGTACAATCAGGTGTTGGGTAGAGAACTTGCTACTGACAGTTGTAGCTTGCTGGCTGCTGCGAGCGCTGGCATTGTTCCACCTGTTAATTGGATGCCAATTCATAACTAAGGAGCTTCACGACTGTGTATATTAGACTGTGATACAAATCTGAGATCGTGCTATGCCAACATGAAGCATTACAATGTACAGTGGTCAAGGAGAAAGGTTGTAGATGCAAAAGAACACAGAACTACACAAAGGAAAGTTTGACAAAACATCATTGTCACATTTATTGTCTTAAAGTTATTATTTTGCAATTTCCAATAGAAAGGAAATCATTTTTACATAAAATAGCTTTTTCAAAAAGGAGGGAAAGACACATATCAGTTACAGACGTAACAAGTTACAATATTTACGAATTACTGCTTATAAAATAAGGAGAAATTCTAGTTTTCTTTTTATTACTATAAATAATGTTACAACAGTGGCTTATATAATTTGCTTGCTCCATAATGAAGACAGTTCCGAAAAGTTCTTTTTTAAAATGTCTCTACTGCTATAATAATCAGATTAATGTACATTTTTTAAACTTCTTAACAAAATTATTTGCAATATTTAAATAATTTTATTGATACGTTTCATTTGTCGCAGATCACATTTTCGTCACATACGTTATGGTACAGTTCAATAAAAATAAAAACCATCATTTGCATTGAAGATGCAAACATTTAAAGACAGCATATAATATATATATATATAAATTTAAAACTGTGAGCAAAATGCGATAAAACTTAATATTGCAAAAGAGACAGTACAAAAAAGTAGCTAAATATTTCTAAAAATAAAAAAATAGTTATGGCACACAAATAACTATATTCATTAGCACCTGTGTGTACTCTTTCAACCATAAAAGAAAATATAAATATAATTTATTTGTAAAAGACTAAGGATGAATGCAGAATACACTGGCAGTATAAAAAACAACACATATAAAGTACTAGTCTGTACCTATACATGTCTCAAGGGAACTGTATTCTACAATTCATTAAATAATTAAGGTAATTTAATAAAACTTATTCAAGGCACGTGACGTCTGTCTTAAATATAAAGAAAATACAAAAGGGGAAAAAAAATAGTATCACTATAACAAGCACACTGCTTACTTAACAACTGTACAGACAAATAATGTAATACTTTTCTGCAATAAGTTTTATATATCAACTATATTTAACAGTTCCAACAATATTTGTTATTTCACAGAGTATATATCATCTTCATAATTGTATGTACACAATTATTGCATTTCTGTTTCACCTAATGTCAGAGAAGAGACATTATTTTCTCTTGCTGTTGACTTAAAGTAACATTCATACCACTATAATATAATATTTAAAGAAATTGGTACCAAGAATGTTAGTGTGGAAAGTTAAATAACACTGGAGTATTGGAGACTGATGAGCAAATGAAAAACTCGCACACATTATACACTTCTGTGAGATATCACTGCTTAATATTTTTAAAAGATTAGACAAGCAGATAAAAAATGGTTGAAAAAGATACACACTAACATGAAATTACAAGAACAAAGAACTATCTTTTTCTTAAAATAGATATACAGTACATACATTGATACTTTTCGTAAAAGCAAACTATACCATTCAGTCACTGTTGAGGGTATGCAGTTACTGCAGTGATGGTTATGATGAATTACATAAATAAATTAATAATACAGATCTGAAGTACAAACATCAGAAAAACTATCCACCACAAGACAAAAAAACCCCATTAACATATCTACAGTCGTCGTAATTAAGATTCACTTCTCCAATACTTGTTAAAATAATTACTGATATACCTGAAACATAGTCTATGTGACAGATGATATTTAATGTGGTTTTATCAATTTTATGTACAAACAATCTCCAGAACTTTGCCTGAAAAAAGTAAAGGTCACTTGATGAGATTAATACATTACTTTAAGTATCCCAATACAAAACATACTTGAGACATGAATTAACTTTGAAAAATATTAGAAACTAAAAGAGAAGTACCACTTTTATATACATGTACGACAGATATAGAATTAATACTACTCTTTTGCATTTCATGAACAAAATGTTATGAATAAATGTAATCACAATGTCTATATGCATTTCCCATTTGAACAGAAAGTCATTTAACACAAAAAGAAAAAGAAAACCGACATGTAGGTGTTCACTGAAAATAGTAGTTGATCAAGTTCCAGGAGTAACAAGTATTTATTAATGAATCATTTTCTTGTTAATGTTTCAGCAGTAACTGCAACCCTCAAACCCATGTTAAAAAGCAACCAGAACCGCTGTCCCTTCGATGATGCTGCAACCGTTAAGCAACTTCCTGTTCTCAGTAGTATGTTGATTTCTCGTGATAAATATTTCCTCTTCGTTATGAACACATGGTTAAATAATGTCTTCTCTTAGTTCAGTTTTTAATTTTTAACACGTTTACTATAATGAAAACACTCATCTAGGTCATTAAATGGAATTCTCATTTAAATGACCTACCATACAATTCATTATCGCTGTCTGAGTCTCGACTGAAAAATAAAGAAAAAACAGTTTAGTAAATAAAACAGTGATTCGTGGGACATACAGAACTATCTTAAAAGTATAGTCCCGCATTTAAACAAAAATTGCCTTTAAAACATAATGGGGAGAAAAATCAATTAAAACATTTTAAAATCTGAAAAACTTTACAAAGAAAATGTATTGGACCTAATTGTCTGACTACAACATTAGAGCAGAAAGCATTAAATAAGCATGGGAACCTATCAGTAAATAGGATACTTGAAACAATAGATGTTAATTCTCAATAGTGAGTGGTACTTCTATGGTAATATATCATTATATTATAATTTTAAAAACATATGTTTACATTTTATCACTAAATTAAATTTTTTGCAATTATTAATGATGCCTCAAAGATTTCTGTATTTTTTGAAGAATGCATGCCCAATGCATGCAAAACAGCAACTGGTCCAGCAAGAAAGAGAAACCTACTTGATACATAAGTGATCCAAGTATATACTGCATCTCAGCAGTATACATCTAAAGCTTATATAAGTTCATATCTAAACAATATATCCTTCCAAGTGGCATGCATATGATCTACAGTAAATAACATCAAATAAAGCAGTGTTACCTCTTTTAACCTAATCTTCATAAGTATTCACTTGGTTGAATTCCTGGGAAATAATTGGTTATAAGCACTATTCAAGGTTCTACATCATTGCATTCTTTAAAAAAAATAAAGAAATTAACAAATGTTTGTGGGGCATCATTTATAATAGCAAAAACATATTTTAATGGTAAAATTAAAACATGTTTTTAAAATTATAATTTTAAAACTACTAATAGCAATGTAAGGCAATTTATATATTGGAGTCATGAAAACATAAGTTACATGGATCTGTCAAGCAAATTAACTGAAACGGAACTGAAATGAAACATTACTTTACCAATAAGGATATAAATTTACGAACACCATAGTTTCATACTCTCTCTTCTCCCTGTGGATGGGGGCGGTAGAATAATACCCACAGTATCCCCTGCTTGTCGTAAGAGGTGACTGAAAGGGGCCCCAGGGACTCTTAACTTGGGCGCGTAGGTTGGCAACCATGGGGCCCTTAGCTGAGTTCTGGCATTGTTTCCAGTTGCTTGTGGCCAGGCTTCTCACTTTCATCTATCTTGTCCGACCTCCCTTGGTCAACTCTTGTTCTTTTACGACCCTGGCGGTATTGTGTACGGATGCCTAGGGAGTCTTCATTTTCACGCCCTTCATGGCCATTGGCTTTCTTTGGCCAATATTTCAATTTTTGAAGTGTCGGACCTCTTCAGTTTTTTCTCTCTGATTAGTGTTAATGGAGGATGGTTGCCTAGTTGTACTTCCTCTTAAAACAAGCACCGCCACTCATATTCTCTTTTAGAAGCACACTGAATGTTAAGGGAAACAGGCCTCAGATGATCATATTTAAATCCTTTATGTAAATTCCATTGCACAATATTAAATAGCATAATCAGGTGATATTTCTCAAACTGAAGAGGTAGAAGAACTTTTGGATCCCTCCTTAAGATTAAAAAGATCAACTTAATATGGATTCCTAACCTGATCCTGGATTTCTGTACACCTCCACTGATCATTAGACAAACTTGTAAACTAGATTCACTTTTCATCTTAACCGTAGAATGCTAGCGCTCGCCTCCGCGACGAACATGTGATAAACTTAAGCTTCCCTTTTATTTTATCCCCACTTACGTCTGGCAGTGCCTAGTGCAATGTTTAGGCTCCTTCCTGCTAGCAGAGAGAGTGGAAAGAAAGTTGAGGTAAGTGTTGTTTAGGATCAGTTTCTAAAATCGTAGTCGTCATGACAGATGCAGGTCTTTTGATTTGACGGCCGTAGGCGACCTGCAAATCTTGATGAGGATGAAGGAGAAATCGCCTATGTTGAACAAGATGACGATTTTGAAGAAGATGGCAGTGACCTACATCCAGACTTTATACCCGATGGACAGTAGTTTGATACAGAAAAAGATGAAAATGAAATGGCATATCGCTTTTAGTGCTGCGAGTGTCAGAGGACAAGTTCGGCTCGACAGATGCAGGTCTTTTGATTTGACAGCCGTAGGCGACCTCCAAATCTTTATGAGGATGAAATCATTGTGAAGACGGCACATACACTCAGACCCCATGCCAGCGGAATTAACCAATTATAGTTAAAATTCCCGACCCTTCCGGGAATTGAACCCGGGACTCCTCTGACCAAACCATTTAGCCATGGAGCCAAACACAACGGAAAATGAAGGTAACATCAGTATGACCAACATTAGAATTGAATAGTGTGTCATGTTCTATTATTCATTGTCTATTATAAAATGTTTCATGTAACTGTTATATTGCTCCTCCCCTCCTACTCATGAACGTCACTAAATCTGAGATGTACTCGTAATTATAATTTTGTCATATCAAATAATAAGTACAACATACCACTGATATTACCGTTACAATACAGACTTTAACAACTATTTAAATTCTCTTAAATCGACAATGTAAAATAAGAATTCATAAAAACTAGCAAAAGTGTATTAGTCGTCGCCCCGACTATCTTGTCATCTATCTTGTCTGACCTCCCTTGTACTTCCTCTTAAAACAATAATCACCACCACCACTCATATACACTCTCTCTTTTTAGAAGCATACTCATGCAGTGAGTAGCGCTACCATTCTAGGGTTAAGAGGAAAATATTTCCTACATAAGCTTCACAATACGAGCGAAAACAACTATAATAATCTGATTAATAATCTGGTACACCGGATTTTCACATTATATTTTTGATGGTGGGTTTGAAACATGGGAAATGGCAACAAAATTTTAGATGTAGGAATTTCCCTAACTGGCGACCTCCTATTGTCTCTATCCTGTATTCACCCTCATGAGATTCCTCATTGGTCATTCATCAACAGCTGATGTCATAATAAATGGAGTTGAACTTGCAGAATAAATTTCCCTTGCTCTTTGCCTTCATCATAGACATAGCAGTGCTATCTGTTATTACCAAACAACTTGAATCATGACCAATAAAGCATATATTACTAGCCAAAGTAATTATATCACAGCAGATGTGTTTTATTCAAATTTTTAGTGACTCATAGGAAATGCTGGATTTCCCTAAATTCTCTCACAATCTTCTGATGGATAAGTGATATGAAAATATTTTAATAGATTTAAAAAGTAGCATCCTTACAATGTTCAAAAAATAATTTCTATATCAGAAGTAATTTGGGATGATATTTCTCCCTGAACAGATATTCTTAACAAAAACAAAAAACAAAAACAAAAATTCATGGGTCTGGAATATGTTGGTATACTCCAAACAGAGCACAGTAATTTGCACTGTATCTGGAAAATGCAACCCTTTGTTCCATCCAAGATGTAGACAACTTATTTTATGGTGACACTCTAATTGTATGCCCTTCACACCCTTCTAGAAATTGGGAAGTAGTTAAGAGTTTCAGTGGCTTCCACCTTTTTTCAATTCATTTCTAAGTAGTATTTTCTAATTTTAAGAACTTATTTTGTTCATCTTCAGTAAAAACCATACACAGAGCTACTTAACCCTCCTAATATCTATATTACTCTCCCCCTTCTCATTAGAATTTGTGACACACTCCAGGAAACCATACCTCATCACGCATCAACATTTTACAAGACAAGAAAAAATGTGGTGCGGGTGAAAAATATAAATTATTTTATTTCAGCATCATCTGTTAGCCTGATCCTTAAAATACATTATGGTAGCATCAACAGCACTGTCAGTGCACTGGAAAGTCTCTAAGAAAACCCCTCAATACAGGTTTTGAACACCAATGAAACCATACCTATAGTTGCAATGGAAATTTTACTCAAAGTAAAGTTTCTTTTAAGAAGTTTCAGCAAAGTCTTCATGAACCACAACATCAAATATCCCACATCAACAGTATGTTAAAAATGAAAGACTTTTACTAGAGTGCATATTTTACCAACTGTTTATTTTAACTGAAGCATGCTCACTGTTGTGTGGGAAGCCTGTCTCACTGGCATGAGTCAGAATCATACCCTGTTTAGTTTGTGCCTGAGGTGCTAGAGGTGGAAGAAATATGGAGCAAGAAAAACATTTATTTTATATATTTATTTGTCTATGGGTGCCAGTGCCAATATTCTTGATGATATTCAGGAAGTTTGTAATGATTATTTTTCATTACATCTCATCTCTGATAGTGATGTTAGTAAATCCAATTCAGGCGACAACGTGAACATAATATTGTACAAGCTTACAGGGAGTATAATGATAACAGCGTTGCAGTTCTGTTGGTATAGTTTATAAGATTATGATACGTAATAGATATAAATTTCAATTTGGTCATCATCTTTGCATTTTCCCATTTATGTGTTTTCTCTACTTCAATTAATCCATAGTGTCCTGTGGGCTGAGTCTGGTGAGCTGCATCTCATCTTTCACCCAGTCCAGCCAGTATGTTTGAGGTCGGCAACCCTCCACATTCAGTTGAAGGGCAATCTTTGCAATCTTTTGCTGCTACAAAGTATATGTCCATACCATTGCAGGCATTCATGCATTTTCTTCGTTATTGGGGCAACCCTGAAATACTTCCACACAGCATCATTCCTGGTATGGTCTAGTCGAGTCAAACCATTGGACCATCACAGCATCTTCATTTCCATTGCATGAAGTGCCTCTTCATGCTTCAATGGTGTAGACCAGCATTCAGATCCATAAAGGGCCACCGATCTAATCACAGTGCTGTAGACTAGGACTCCAGTAACATGGCACCGTTTCATCCATGCGGCACTGACTCTTGTCTTGACATCGGGAATTGTACAGTAGTCTGAAGTAATGTATGACCCTAGGTATTATTACGCTGAACCCCACCCACAATGATCGTGCCATTAGTTCGGTCACAGCATTCCAGGTACACTACTCTATCTTCTTCAGATTTAATTTCATCCCAGATTCTTCAAAATGCATCTTCCACTCTTGTACTTGCTGTCTTAAGCCCTCACATGTCTCATTACCTAGTATGACATCGTCCACAGATGCCTTGTCTGGATGCCATTTATGATGGCATTCATGCAGAGTATGAAGAGAAATGGGGACAAGGATGATCCTTGATGGACACCAACATTGATATGGAAGGTACTGGACATTCCTACTGCACCCAGTACTGAACTAGTGGACTTTCAGTACAAAAGATTCCCCCAGCTGACATAGTCTCATTGCCAGCCAATTTGGAACAAAGAAACAATTTGCAAACCGATTTTCTTATTTTCCTATATTATTGTTATTATTATTATTATTCATATCCATTACTCTCACTATTATTAGATTCAGGTTTTCTTAATACATTACAAAATATGGTTTCTATTTTATGCAGAGACTGAGCTCGTTCAGAATTTTTAGTTTATCAAATTCTTCTATTCCTGTTTCCCCCACTTCATTTTGGTGTAAATTTATTGTAAGTTCCAATGAATAAAACAATTACTGAAAAATATTTGTGAAAATGATCTTGACTGGTATTCTTCAATCCAATGAAACATTCAAAATGCCTTAACTTTTAACTATGTTGTTACATCAGAATATAAAAATTTGAAATTAATTTTATGAAAATGCTGTAAATTCTAACAAATATAAACTTATACTGAATGCTCAATTTTAAAGTTAGAGTCTTCTAGTTTTCAAGAAAATTGCTGCTATATTATCTCCCATCAAAATATAAAGTAAACACATTTTGATTTCCTGGTGCTGTCAAATTAACATCACTGACAATTTTTTCTCAGAAGATTTGAAATAAAATTAACCTTAAACTCATGAAAAAATTCAAGTGGTTCTCCAACTGAATATACAAAAAATGATTTAAATAACTACCAGTATGAATTTAATGAACTCCCATGATTACCTTAAAATCTGCCAGAAATAAATTAGTTCCGATACATTTCCTTTATGGAAGAACACTTAAACTTGCATAACATACAATAGATTAATAGATGCATGTAAACAAGACAACTAGGTAGACATTTTTTAAATAAAAAAGCTATGACTCTGATAATCCCTATGGGGTCTAGTTAATGATTCCTATGGAAAAGTTGGAATTATTTCTTTTTCTAAGTGATCTCCAGTAGTTATAGCAATTACCATTGCTTCTAAAGTCAAGTTCACATGGGTACTGTGCAGCATCTGCAATTTATGTACATGGCATAATTTTAATATTTTCATTCGTTTTTAATTCAGGAGAAGATTGATTTAAGGAAAAAGCTGTGCAATAAATGTTGCGACTTCCTTTGGTTAATCAATGAAAATTCAATGGGTAAATCTTTCATATTTAAGAAGCAATTTTTCCAGTTACTGCATTAACCATGACATTTATACGATCTCAGAGAATTTAATTTGAATGCGAGACAAAATTCTACTATTAACTGATCTTTAAAATATCAAGTATTGTGATTACTTATGAAGATAACATAAAGTTCTGAATATCAAGAAAATCTTTAAAAGTTCCTGAGCATTGGTTATAGTGCTTTACAGAGAACTTACTCTTAGATATTCATTTCTTTAAATGCCTTATCATTGCAATAATTTTAAGTATATATGTAAAACAGATTTAAAATATATAAAAGGAGATACCAGCTATCACTCTCTTTCTTTCCTAATAGTTAGCTCAAAACATAACCATAATACTTATAATGCACTGAAGTATGACTCTAATTTTGGGTTTACAGTATATCGGATTAGAAAATTAAATTATACCATGTTACTGTTAAAAATTATGTCAATATGATTGTTCCTGCAATTGATACAATGGCCAACAGAATGCAGGTCTATATCATGCCTGTCTCTGTCCATTTCATCTCCAGATGTAAAGTTCTTTTGAGTAAACCACTCACAATAGTTACTTTTGTAAAAACTGATAGCAAATGAGGTAAGTTATTTCTAAATTGTTCTTGCAACCAATACAGTGCCCAAAAAGAAGTATCTAAAAGCATATCTCCCTATCTGTTTCTTTCCCATACGTGAAGTTCTTAGCTTGTGAATCTTACAGCAAGCACGATAAGCCATTTTCAATGTTCTGATTAGAATAATCTAAATAATTAAAATACTATTCAGACAAATTACCATAAATTTGACATCACCATATAATCAAGCAAAATATGAGAATAAATTATTCAGATTTACAGATGTGGACAGTATTTACAGTAATATTCTGAGGAATCTACCTGAATAATTTATTTGCATGTCAGATACAGTATTACAGTATGCTCACTGTACTTGAATCTCTACTCCTGTTCCACCAATTAACCTAGTGTACAATGGCATTGTATATTATACACAGCATTTGTAGGACATATATTAAGATACATCAACAACCGGCTTTGTCAGGTATTTCTGGTGAACACTGTTTAGATATTGCTGGCTTTTCAGAATATGGGATATACACAATTTCAAAAACGAAGAACTTCTAGAATAGGAGCACCATTTTCTTAAAAAGCAATGGAAAGATAAATAGATGAATGCTAACATTGTCCAATGACTGTTTTCAGTGAAGTTAATTTGAAATGCATTTGGCACGAAGATTCAGTATTTTTACACCAATAAAAAATAAAGTAAGTTATGTCCATGGATGAATACCGTATGACAAAACCAAAATTAACATGAAGTCAATCAGACATTATGCAAAATCTTATGTCACATAAGATTAAAAAATGACTACAGCGACATGATAAATAGCTGCTAATTTTAGTAATTTACATCTTCTTTCTCCTCTCTGATTGATCTCTAGTTTAGAAACAAACATTAATGTCTAATTAACATTAAAAGGTGTGCAGAATACAGGAAACTGGATCCTTGTTTATTCAACAACAGATCTTTATATCTTTGTGTACTGCTGTTCAACTCCTAGGAATGCTAAGAGAACTCAATCTTAAAGGAAATATGTATCTATATAAATATGGTACATAAGCTCTACATTAAAAGAAACAAAAAGAAGCAAATATTACAACTGAAAAACTCACCAGCTGACTCCACATTACATGTGCACACACTTATATGGAACCAGAGGAATTACATACTTGAAAACAGCTGAGAAATAGGGGTAGGTTAATAATACTACACTTAACAGAGCATTCCCATCCATACCAACATTTCTACTGACCATTTAGTTTAAAAATCCTTGTTCTCCTTAAGTACATTTGCGCTTAAGTCTTCATTCAAGCGTTAGTGACTGCATGATTTAAATGTTTCCTCCTTATGCCAGGTATACACGTTTTCAAAATGGAATGTAATATAAGTGTGTGCTTCTTTAGTAGCTCAATAGGTACAAATAATTTTAAAAACTCTCTGATTAAAATTTTAATCCACATATAACAATGTTCTGAACTTAATTCTTTCCTTCTCAGTATTAATTGTCTCTAATATGAATTCTCTTTATTATATATATTTTTTAAAGTATAGTAGGATCAGACATAAATATGACATCCTTAAAGAACTAAAAGGATGTTAATAAGTTCTATAACTGTATATTAACAGTCAAATATATTTCAAACTAAATACCTGGAGATCATCATTGGTCACTATTACTTCATTTTTATGTGGATCAAACATTAACCAAGAGGAATGGAAAATCTCTGTTGTAAGTATATTATGTTATGCAAAGTAATTAATACTCATATATTTATAAAAAGCTAACCTACCAGGAATGGTAATTTATTCCTGTATATGTCAACTCAATTTCAGCATTGTAAATTAAGACAGTAATTTTAAAGATAGCTCTTAATTACTCAGAGAAAAAAAGTCAGTCTTTTGAAACTGAACAGTAAAATTTCACCCAAATTAAATCCAACCTCCTAACATTTATATCAATAGTTACTCTCCAACATTAAATGTTGTTAGTCTCATTCCCTTTTCAAATTTATTGTTCAGGGGAATATGATATGTTACCAGTGTTATGAGGTCATGCAGTAAATGTACAATCAAATATGTACACTGGACGGGAGGTATGACATGACCAGTGTTGTGTTAAAATTTACAATAGTTAACAAGGATACAATCTTACTACAACATAGTCAACAGTCACCTTTGCTCTTTCTCCTTATTGCCTCATTACATTACAAAATGATTTTCCAACTTCTTCAACATACCTGTCTTACACGAAGATATGTAAAAAGCCTAATGTACACTTCAGTTCCAAGATTACACAATCATGCCTGACCCATGTCACTGTAAAAAGGGTAATATCACTGGGTATGTGAATTTCACATGAAACACTGTCAGGTAAATAAGAATATGTCCCGTAAATTGTTTCTGAGGAGCAAGAGATGAAACAGTTCTAACAGGAGGTCCTGGCATGGGTCTGTTGCTCTCACTGGCAATGTTTGTTAGTACCAAAGATGATGGAATCCAACGAGTTCTGTTAGTGAGTGGAATTTTAAGAATATTGTGGTTTAGGGATGTAAGGTATGCATGTAACGATTCCAGGCAGCACAAAGAAAAAAAGAAACACAGTTTATTAATTTGAGAGTTCCACTTCTGACAACCGTAATTCCCATTACTAATCATTAGAGCCTGGATTATATGTAATATAAAAATGAGAAATATGTACATAAACATGTAGCTAAAATTGACAAAATATTTAGTTAAATATGTAATAAATAAAAAATATGTAACTTAATATCTAACAAGGGGGCATTCCCTACTCGTCAAAACCGATTTCGCTCAAATTTATAGAACATGCAGGGCTTGGCTAGAAATGAAAGTACCCGAAGTGGGAACTCCAGATGGCCAAGCGTATAGAAAATAAAAATAAAAATGTTGACGTGGCTCTCGCACCGTATAAGCCACTTACGTTAGTCCGCGCATCGAGCAGTAGTTGGCGTAGCGGTAAGAGCTCGTACTAGTAATTCAATGGTCGTGGGTTTGACTCCCCGTGTGTAGAATGTTTTTCTTCAATTGTTATATATTAATTTATTTTATTTATTTGTATGCAAAAGGCATATAGGACGTCATTTTTTTAATGAGCGCACAATTGTAGAAAATTTGGAGTTGCGAACTTTCCCGACGTGTTCAAACAGAAATTCTTCTTTTTTCTCCTTTATTGGCTATTTCCACTCCTTGGGTAATGTGCCATAAACATGAATAGTCGTTTGGCTGTAAGATTCGTTTTGACCTGACAAGTGACGGTTGCTCCTGGCGCCTGTACACAAACAATATATTCTTGGCGCAGGTAGAAAAAAGTCTGACAATTAAATCCCAATATTTTACCTTTTCTATGCCTTTTGCTACGCCAACAACTGCTATTCGAGCGCAATAACGTAAGTGACTTATACGGTGCGAGAGCCGCGTCAACATTATTATTTTTATTTTTATTTTCTATACGCTTGGCCATCTGGAGTTCCCACTTTGGGTACTTTCATTTCTAGCCAAGCCTTGCATGTTCTATAAATGTGAGCGAAATCTGTTTTGATGAGTAGGGAATGCCCCCTTGTAAGCTTTATTTAATGTACTCTTATACACAGAAAAGGAAACAAAATTTTAAAAAGTTGAAATTGCAGATGTTATTCAACCTCTAATTTTCGTTTGGAGGCCCAATTAATAACTAAGTATTTTTCCAAATTTTCTGCAGCCATTGAATGCCTTCTATCTGTTAGAATGTTCATATACAGTATATATACACACATGAAGTCACTGGCGCATATTGCCAATTGTCCGGCACAGAAATATTTGATTGTCCACTTGCTCAAGCAAGGAAGGTCCTTATTAAGAGAGTAGAAATATGATCTCATGAAACACAGATATGCTTATTAGAAAAATGGTTCTGAAGACTTTTGTATGGAGTATGGCCCTTTATGGAAGTAAATCATGTGCAATAACTGAAGAAGAAAGGGAGAGAAAACATGCTTTCAACATGAGACATTAAACTGAGGACTGACGAAGGGATCAAAAAATAAGTTAGTAAATCTTAGAGGAGAACAATGTGACAAAGTTTGTGCAAGGGAAGATTGATAGACACAACTCAAGACACCCAATACTTCTACCTTGAACATAGCTAAGGGATGCGATTCTTTGACAGAATAGTACAGGATTTTAAAACTATTTTCAAGTTTTTAATTAAAAATCTTAAGTTGATGTAAAATTAGTGAAAAAAGAATAGTTTTTGTTATATCCTTAAAAATATTTAAAATATGCAATATTTATCAAAATGTTTATTATGCATCAAAATATGTAAAAATATGTAACTCCTGGAATAATGGTCATTTTAGTGTGATTCGCTGACATTTTAACTTTTCTTGTAGCTACATATATGGGAACAGAATATGTAATTACATATAATCCAGGCTCTATTAATCACCTATGGTAAAGTTCAATCAATATATAAAACCAGAAATATAAATATTAGATTTAACCAGTAATAAACAGATTACATTCTAATTTAAAAGTTGTAGTAAAATTAAATATGTATTTCTATTTTATTGGTCAGAAATCAATTAGTAAAAGGTACTGTTCATTTGAAAGTCTTGCCTTCAACTGACGTGCTTCTAAGGGGTGAGGTAACACTGATGCCTGATGTGAATATGGGAAACTATAGGAAACCATCTTCAGGCCTGTCAACAGTGGAGTTCGAACCCACTATCTCCTGAATGCAAATTCACAATAAAAAGGAGACTCAAAAGAAAAACCATGATAAACAGGTGGTAGAAGACGAAGAATACAGAAGAAGAAAAGGAACCCAGTAAGTTAAATGTACAGTATACTGAGTAATGGTAAGGGAATATACACGGGTCCCTAATTTCCATTACTAATTCCCTAATTCCCATTACTTATCGTAAAGTTCAAGCAATAAATAAAAACACAAATATGAATATTAGATTTAAACAGTAATAAACAGATTCCACTCTAATTTAAAAGCTGTAGTCAAATTAAATAAGATGAAAGATGTGGAATTTGTTCTTATTGCTTTGTAATTTGTTTGTTCTGTTCACCCCTTGCTTCCACTTCTCACGTTAGCCTGCCTGCCTCATGTGTGTTCCTATCTTCTTGTTTTTGATATTTGTTTCTTCTTTTCCATTACTTAGTATCAATGTAAGCATTTTAGATGAAATCTGTAGTATCAGTAAGTTTAGTGAAGTTCAAATTATTCATTTGTATGAACTTAATGAATCAAAGCACCACTGTTGAAGTGTTTTGAAAGTAATTTCATTATTACTAGCATTCACAGTAGGACTATGTTGCACCTCTATTATTAAACTGTGCTCCCCCTGTGGGTGGGGGCAGTAGAATAACACCCACAGTATCCCCTGCCTGCCGTAAGAGTCAACCGTGGGGCCCTCAGGTAAGTCCTGCCATTGCTTCCACTTACTTGTGCCAGGCTCCTCACTTTCATCTGTCCTATCTGACGTCCCTTGGCCAATTCTTGTTCTTTTCCGACCCTGACAGTATTACGTACAGAGGCCAAGGGAATCTTTCATTTTCATGCCTTTCATGGTCTTTGTCTTTCTTGGTCGATATCTTCATTTTTCAAAGTGCCGGGTTCCTTCCATTTTTTCTCTGATTAGTGTTATATAGAGGATGGTTGCCCGGTTGTACTTCCTCTTAAAACAATAGTCACCACCACGACCACCTACTAAACTGTGCAGAATTAAGGGGAAAAACCAGTAACAAATTGTAGTGATTACTTGGACTTGGAAGACGGCGAGGAATTGTATATGTTTATGTGTTAATTTGGTATGTAATGTATTTATTATGGCTTCAAGATTGTTTCTTTGTCGTGGGTAAGATTAAAGCAAGATGTATTAGGAAACACCCTGTAACACACGCGCCAGATCGGCGTGGGATATTTCCGGTTTCACCATATTGCATCAATTTCGTAACTTCTCGATGCTTCTCAATGTTCTTTGTCAGCACTAATTTCTGCGCCCTAATTGGAGAAAATAAAGGTAAATGTGATTGGTAGGTGAAGGAAAAAAATCGGACGCTCATTGGTTGTTGTAAGGTTTCCTAATTTCCGGAGAGAAGCGTTTTGCTAGAGACTTGCTCTTCCAAGGCGTCTTTTCTGTTTGACCAGTGAAGGGAAAGGTTGCCTTCTACAAGGTGACGGGTCTTCTTGGCCCCTCCTCCAGGTAAGCACTCAATTGTTTTTTCATCTTTCAGGTATTTATTTTCAAATGTAGTGTTTCTTTTAATTTCTCTCGCCGAAGGTTACCCGTGTTTTCCTTCAGCTTCCACAGTTTATTAAAATGACTTAGCCTTTTCGGTAAGTTGCGTCACATTTGTAAAGAGACAGTTCCCATTTTGTTGTTTTTGTAAATTGTGTGTTCAAACGCCTTTCGATGTAATTATTAACTATTAATTTCCCCTTGAGGCTGTCTCTCAGTTCTGCATCATCCTAGATGTATTCACTTTTAGGACAGGCACCTTCCTCAGAAGTGTTTTTGAGGAGGCTGCCTACTAAAGGTGCGCTGCACTAGGATAATTATCTTAAATGTTGTATTTTCCCTTATTTTCTATGAATAGCCTTCTAACGGTATTATGTTACCTAAATTTTATTCCTTCTGACAGTTCTATGTAATTTAAACGTTACGCCATGTGTGAAATGTTCTGACCTAAAGCTGTATGAAGTAGAATCACTGAATTTGAACCTTGTGGGTAATCATTGTAATTATTGTTTGATTTATTTGAGCTTTCATTTCAATTTAATTTTAAGTGAACTGTATATTAATTTTGAATCATCACTGACTTCGCTTCTTCAGCAATGCTAATACCTTCCACCGCCTGGATATGGTTCCCAGCCAGCTTCCACACTATTCTTTCTTAGCTGTCATGTTTGTTAACCTGTTCATTATGATTTTAATTTCGTGCAATTTATTATCATTCCTCCTTGCGTCAAAATGTGTTTCTGTGTAACGATATGTTTGCACAGTGGTAGCAATAATAATAATAATAATAATAATAATAATAATAATAATAATAACAGATGAAGTGTGCGCATCTTTGTCGATTGTCAGAGATGAAATCGTAGAATATAAAGCCATTATAGTGTCATTTTGTTTTTCTAAACTGTCTGATGCTCAGTTAACACATGTGAAAGCCCAAGTGCACCATTACGTGGACAGGATTCGCGACTTGTTAGCTCATAATTTATCTGAAAACGAGCGAAGCGATAATTATTATTATTATTATTATTATTATTATTATTATTATTATTATTATTATTATAGTGTCATTTTGTTTTTCTAAACTGTCTGATGCTCAGTTAACACATGTGAAAGCCCAAGTGCACCATTACGTGGACAGGATTCGCGACTTGTTAGCTCATAATTTATCTGAAAACGAGCGAAGCGATAATTATTATTATTATTATTATTATTATTATTGTAAACTGTTACTTGTAACCGTACTTATTAGGAGGTTACAGAATGGTATCAGAGTCTTGGGTTGCTGAAGAAGGAAAGTTGATGGTGATTAGGTGATTATAACCTAAAATTTAATTGAGGTATTATCTCGTAGTGTTTTTTTTTATCAACATGTCTCGTGCTATCCCAGGTCCGTTCCATTTGAGGAAGGAGTAATTAGCTTACAAACTTCGTATTCGTAAGTTGAATTCGACACGAAGGGTTAGAGATGACACAAGCTTGTTAAAACAATCGCTAAATGAACCTGTTTTCGTCCCCGGGTTATCAACAGATGAAGTGTGCGCATCTTTGTCGATTGTCAGAGATGAAATCGTAGAATATAAAGCCATTATAGTGTCATTTTGTTTTTCTAAACTGTCTGATGCTCAGTTAACACATGTGAAAGCCCAAGTGCACCATTACGTGGACAGGATTCGCGACTTGTTAGCTCATAATTTATCTGAAAACGAGCGAAGCGAGTGCGAATTGTTATTATTACAGTTTTGTGATATTCTCGACAAAATTGTTGGATTGCTGGAAGGTAATGCATTGCCTAGCTCCAGTTCGGTAGTTAATGTGTTTGTTCAATCTGAAACGTGTGACAGTGACACTATTTCTGTATTAACTGCTTCACAAATGAGTACAGTGGTAACTTATAATAATATTCCCCTGCAATCTTCTCCTGCTGTATTTACTAGTGCTTCTCTGCCCATGAATAATAATAGTGGTGCTTCTTGTACGCAAGTTGGTATGTCAACCGTTCCTATGGGAACTGTTGATTCTTCTGCGTCTTTATCTCAACCTCCGGTTGCGACCCAAGTTGTTTCTCTTCCTATTGTGCAAAGATATCCCCATGTCCAAGTGTCACCTGTAGCAAATGCTTCAGTGGTGTCACAAATGTGCGAAGATGTTTCGCAGATGCGAATATCTGTGCCGGTTTCGATGCAATCCAGCTGCAGTCCTAAGCTCACTTTTAGTACACCTACCCTATCCCAGGGGCGTTCAAATCAAGATTTCTATACTACTGTGATGCCTTCTCTTAACCAATCCAGTGCTGTTCAGGTACCTACTACACCTGCTGCTTCTCAAATTTTTTCTAATTTGCCTCACCCGTTAACTGCTATATTTAAGGGTGTATCCAAGTTCACCGTTAATTCGATTGACGAAATTGTTGTGTTTCTACGTTTATTGGTTGAATTTAAAGATCAGGGTATAGTGTATTCCTTAAGTAGTGACAATTTCTTCCAAGTCTTATATCCACATGTATCTGGAGCTCTTTCTGAGCATGTCATAAGAGCCATTTCAGAAAAGTGGACAGTTGACCGATTTCATGTGCATGTGCTTGAGTTTTTTATTCCTTCCCGCGCTTTGTCTTCCTTGATGCAGAAGTATTATTTTCGTGTACAGCATTTGAATGTAACATTGTCTGAATACATCCAGGACATTAAGTTCAATGCTAGGATTTTTATGCTCAACTATTCTGAGTCTCAAATCCATTCTGTAACCTCCTAATAAGTACAGTTACTACTACTACTACTACTACTACTACTACTACTACTACTACTACTACTACTACTACTACTACTACTACTACTACAATAATAATAATAATAATAATAATAATAATAATAATAATAATAATAATAATAATAATAATAATAATAATAATAATAATAATAATAATAATAATAATAATAATAATATTTGCTACCACTGTGCAAACATATCGTTACACAGAAACACATTTTGACGCAAGGAGGAATGATAATAAATTGCACGAAATTAAAATCATAACAAACAGGTTAACAAACATGACGGCTAAGAAAGGATAGTGTGGAAGGTGGCTGGGAACCATATCCAGGCGGTGGAAGGTATTGGGATTGCTGAAGAAGCGAAGTCAGTGATGATTCAAAATTAATATACAGTTTACTTAAAATTAAATTGAAATGAAAGCTCAAATGATCCACAAATTACACCTTTTAAAATCAGAAATAAATCAAACAATAATTACAGTGATTACCCGGAAGGTTCCAATTCAGTGATTCTACTTCATACAACTTTAGGTCGGAACATTTCACACATGGCATAATGTTTAAATTACATACAACTGTCAGAAGGAATAAAATTTAGGTAACATAATACCGTTAGAAGGCTATTCATAGAAAATAAGGAAAATACAACGTTTAAGATAATTATCCTACTGCAGAGCACCTTTAATAGGCAGCCTCCTCAAAAACACTTCTGAGGAAGGTGCCTGTCCTAAAAGTGAATACATCTAGGATGATGCAGAACTGAGAGACAGCCCCAAGGGGAAATTAATAGTTAATAATTACATCGAAAGGCGTTTGAACACACAATTTACGAAAACAACAAAATGGAAACTGTCTCTTTACAAATGTGACGTGACTTACCGAACAGGCTAAGTCATTTTAATAAAATTTGGAAGCTGAAGGAAAACACAGGTAAGCTTCGGCGAGAGAAATTAAAAGAAACACTACATTTGAAAATAAATACCTGAAAGATGAAAAAACAATTAAGTGCTTACCTGGAGGAGGGGCCAAGAAGACCCGTCACCTTGTAGAAGGCAACCTTTCCCTTCACTGGTCAAACAGAAAAGACGCCTTGGAAGAGCAAGTCTCTAGCGAAACGCTTCTCTCCGGAAATTAGGAAACCTTACAACAACCAATGAGCGTCCGGTCTTTTTCCTTCACCTACCAATCACATTTACCTTTATTTTCTCCAATTAGGGCCCAGAAATTAGTACTGACAAAGAACATTGAGAAGCATCGAGAAGTTACGAAATTGATGCAATATGGTGAAACCGGAAATATCCCACGCCGATCTGGCGCGTGCTACAGGGTGTTTCCTAATACATCTTGCTTTAATCTTACCCATGACAAAGAAACAATCTTGAAGCCATAATAAATACATTACATACCAAATTAACACATAAACATATACAATTCCTCGCCATCTTCCAAGTCCAAGTTATCACTACACAAATGACAAAAGAATGAAAATATATATGCAGAAATGATTAACTTTTCTTCAGCTTATCCCAAATATTTCTGAGGTTGCTGTAGCCACCCTGGCTCATTCTGGTTTTGGCTTGGTGTTCAGGGCCGCATGCCCTTCCTGACGTCACATGATTTTTTAATTAGAAACTTCCAACTTGGGATTTACTGGGATTTGAACATCAGCTGTCTAGGTGGAAAGCCAGTAGTTAAACCATTGTGCTAATTATGCCCCCAGTATATATACAGAAAAGATGATAGAAGGAAACTTTTCAGCATAAGACAAGTTTTCTCAATTATTTCCTGCTTTGAAGGGGAATACCATAAATATAATTGACTAACATGTATTTACTTAAACAGTCATAACAGACACACATTTCAAAGAGTTAAATATAATATTCACTATTGAGTTCCTTTTCTTGTTTTGTGTTTGTCATCCAGTATTTTAACACTTGTATTCATCTTTATTTTTTTGTGTCTTTCCTGTTCCTCTATTTATCTGGTTTTCTTCTTATCCCATACTTCCCACATAGATTGAAGATCCTTCAAGATAGCTCTTCAATGATTGTTGAAGTCTGCTCTCCTGATGAAGCTGGGAGCAGACGTGATATTCAAATTTAACCACTTGAAATATAATAATCTGTTCGTAACAGACAACACTAGTCAAGAATTTAAGTGGTTAACTAATAGGTTGGTGCTAAGGTAGCAAATTTCATCAAGTTATGCATCCGATTAAACAGAGCTCAAATAATTGTTTTTTAAAAATCTCAATTCCCCCTCTCTTATTATATTCTGTTCAAGGAGTTTATAAATACCTTGAAAGACAAAAATTATATTAATAGAAGAAAAGGCTGAAATTAACTTACTTTTACTACAAGGATACAATAGCATTAGTTGAGGTCAACTGAATCCATAATAATCCAGTTAAGGTAGACTTACCATGAGAAAAAAGTGAATAAATAGAAATTTGGAGATAATGTTATGAACCAACAGGATAATAATGGGTTACTTACTTGGAGCATGGACCTGCATTGACTGCCGAAAGCGCACTGTCATGCAGATTAATTACTCCTGATTTCTGTATTTCAATTGAGTGTATACAGCCTACAAAGCCACGTGTATAGTTGCCAGCTGTCATGAGTTCCAGGTTGGGAGTGCCACCTGAAAAATTGATATGGTATCTTACTATTTTGAAACAATAATTAATCTTGGAAAATAAGACTGAAAGACACAAAGAATTATGATAAAATAAACAGTTAAATTCAAGGAACATTATGTACATGGGTTGATTTTTTAATAGTGGCAACTATGCTGTAATAATGCCGTGAAACGTGGCCAGGCAATATAATGTATACCTGAGGTAGCTCAGATACCCATCCTCCCTCAGCGTAAATTAACTCGCCCTCCATATGCCATGCACGTGTGCAGCAACAATAACAAGAACGCAGTTTTGAACGCGCACTCATGGAGTACAGCTGTAATGATTTCGAAGCAAGATTAGAGGAGCTGGTTGAAAGTCGAATGCGCCAGAGGTCGCAATGCAAGGTAGTGTTACAAAGGATTGCTACAGGCTTGCTACCGTACTGTAGCAACGTGGGTCAAGGCCTTCAAAAGACAGACAACGATGTGCAGAATGCGAACACGTTAGTGCTGGTGGATTGGAACACCACAATTCGTGAATTGACCAACGATACAGGGCTGGCGCCTTCAACTGTGGTGCAAATCCTGAAGAAGTGGCTGGGAATGCGAAAAATCGCCTCCAAATGAGTTAAATGATTTGACCGAACATCAGAAATGGCTGCAATATGATGCAGCTCGTACACACTTGGAGCACTATGAACACGAAGGTGAAGCCTTCTTGGCGGGTAATTTTTATTGACGAGACCTGGGCCAGAGCTTATGAACCACAACTGAAACTTAAATCAAACGAGTGGTGTCATCACAGGTCACTGCGACTGGAACCAATGTGAAGGCCATGCTGATCATTGCCTACGACTGGGGTACTGTTATCATAAAAAGCACACTGTTCCCCGGGGATGCACCATTAATGCGAAGTATTATTGTGCATTTTTGCAAACGGATCTGATAGCAGCTCTAAGAAAAAACAAGGACACTTCCTGAATAACCCTCCCATCATTCTGCATGACAATGCAAGGCTGCATGCAGCAGGAACGTGTCCAAGTTGTTCAATCGCTGGGGCTGGGAAGTGCTTTACTACCCCCCGCTTATGCTCCAGATCTCAGTCCCTGTGACTACGATCTCTTCCCTAAAATGAAGGCACCACTTCAAGGGGTCCACTTCCGCACAGTGGATGGCATTCTCCAGGTCACCAACCGCTCCATCTGTGATCTCCAGTAATCAGGCGCTCTCAAAAGCATCCAACAGCTTGCACATCACTGGGAATGAGTGCTACACAACGGTGGTGATTAATTCGAAGGCCTGTAAAATGCCTAACATTATAAGTATGCTATGTATCTAAATAAAAAATAGTTGCCACTATTAACAATCAACCCATGTAATTTTATTCTTCCAATGGAGAACAATCACCATATGAACTAGCATTAACCTTTTCATTGCTAATATGATAGGTGACTATCAGAACCCTCCATGCAGAATTATTATTTTAATATAATGTCTAAAAATAGATGAAATACAATGTGAGCAAAAATAACAAGAAATGTCATCTGAACTGGCAAAAGAATTCCAAAACACCTTTTAGGTTTTCTTTTTGTATAAAAATTAAGAACAGAGAAAACCGGAATTGTCCATTAGAGCCAAAAGTACAAGGTTTGATATTCTATTGCTGATATCTGCGCACTCATCATCCGAATCAAGAGTATTCACAGCTTCTACAAGTTTTAACTCCAAAAACACACACTGTCCACTACTTGAAGCCATTTTTACAAGCCGTGGACACAGGTGCTTTTTAGGACTGCCAACTTAGTTTGCATACTCAGATGAGTGCATTATTTCAGATATTTAACTGCAGATAGCATTAAAATGCAGTCTTATGGTCACATAGGATAATGTTATTGGCTATATGTCCCACTAACTACTTTTACAGTTTTTTGGAGTTGCCAAGGTGCTGGAATTTAGTCCCACAGGAGTTCTTTTACATGCTAGTAAATCTACCGACATGAGGCTGACATATTTGAACACCTCAAATACCACAGGACGGAGCCAGGATCTAACCTGCCAAGTTGGGGTCAGAAAGCCAGAACCTCAACAGTCTGAACCACTCAGCCTGGCTGTTCACATAGGTATGTTGCTGAAAAGTGAAGTAGTATAGGTAAATTATGAGTGATCAACATGTTTTTAGAGCATTCCAGTGGTTTATATAGAGTTTGAAATCCTTCTAAAGCAGGCTGCATGTGCCGCAACATTCCACGTGGAGAAACAGTTGGCAACAAACTAAAAAAGTTTGAGAACCCGTCCTGTATGGCTTTTAATAAAATTATACCTTTGAATATCACAGGCAGTCAGCTATTTCAGTAAACTGATAAACAGTGAGAGTTTCAAATGTGGTATATTAATTAATTCAATAAAATTTCAATTTGCCACATTGCACTAACATTAACTTTTACGAAGACTATATAAAGTAATGTCAATATAGAAACACAAATCATACATTAACATAAATCTATTACCCTCATTTAGAAAGAAACTTTGACTAGACAGCTTCAGATAGATACTATTCATAAATAAAGGAAGTAAGAGCTGAAGCCATAGGAATTGTTTATCTTCAGTATGTTACTCATTGTTCACTATGAAGCCTTTTATATTATCACATATAAAAAGAAAAAACTATCTGTAATCAGTATTTATCAGGTGGCATGTACCTATATAAATGTTGCCTCTTGTGTTCAGCATTTGAAGGATTCCTTGGCTTTTTCCAAACTCTGTGACATCACCATCAAGTTCCATACTGCCATCTGTGGCAAGTCGCTTAAGCACTACTCTGTGCCGTAGACCATCCGCGATGGGTCTCTTGGTAGTCTGGATCACAGCTGGACCAGAGCCCAGCTCATATGAAAACTCCAGTGTTCCATTCACAACTAAAAAGGAAGCATAGTAATTGTAATACCATCACATACATTGCATTTATCAGGAAACAGTAGAACTCATTTTATCTAGCTTACATATAATCTGGTCATAAACCCAGATGTCAAACTGTATGGATAATATGGAAAAAGTAATTTTGGGAAAGAATGAGAAAGAGGTCCAGGAACAACTTGATGCAGTAAATGAGAAGATTGGACAATGAGAAATGAAAATCATTAGAGAAAATAAGAGGACAAAGGAGACTGAAATGGGAAAGGAAAGGTTGCAGTAAACTTTAAAGACAATGATACTGGAATTGTTTCACACTCAGGAAATTAATTAAAGGAGAATTTTAAGACTGGCTATGGAAACTATCAAGAGACTACAACTTGGCAGTGTTCACTGTCACAGAGTACAGAATCTACAATGGAAGAGAGATGTGCCTGTAAAGGCTAAAGAAATAATGTACAAGGTAAATTCCTGTATCTTATAAGATGCAGCCAGAGCAAAGAACAATAACCCAGTTTACTGTAAATAAATGTGATTAAACTTATGAACACTCTAATGGAGAGCATTTATAATGACAGAGAAAAATAACTCAACCATTTTCGAGAACTGAAAAGATCCAAAGAAAAACAGCTCGACTTGTTCTGGGTGATTTCCAACAAAAGAGTAGTGTTATGAAAATGTTGCAAAGTTTGGGCTAGGAAGGCTTGGGACAAAGGAGACGAGCTGCTCGACTAAGTGGTATGTATTGCAAGTAGTCCACTTCATGACCGTATCGATGAGTATAATCAAGTGGTATGTTCCGAGCTGTCAGTGGAGAGAGGTGTGGAATGACATTAGTAGACAAGTAAGTTTGAGTGGTGGTTATAAAAGTAGGAAAGATCACAATATAGAGATGAAGTTGGAATTCAAGAGGACAAATTGGGACAAAAAATATTCATTTTCAGGAAGAAGAGTTCGGGATTGGAATAATTTACCAAGGGAGATATTGAATAAATTTCCAAATTATTTACAATCAATTAAGAAAAGATGAGGAAAAATACAGATAGGGAATCTGTCACCTGAGTGACTGCCCTAAATGCAGATCAGTGGAGATTGATTGATTGATTGATTGATTGACTGATTGATTGTTTGATGACTGATTGACAGGAGTTTGGGTTGAGATCTTTCTTGGAACAGAGACTGTTGTATTGTAAAAATATTGTGCCTGATGTGGTCTTGTGACACTATTTCTTTCAAATGCATACTGAACAAGAAGAGTGAGAGTATTGCCTACTTCAGGCATTTGCCTACTCTCTCTGATCAGCCATCATGAAAAACCACTGCAGATATCACAATGTCAGTGCAAAACCATGGCAAGTGCAAATATCTAGACTTTTACTCTTTATTCATCAGTTGGTGTAATTTAATCCAGTCTTCAATGTTAAAGTGCAAAAATGGCTAATTTTATAACGTTAGGCCCTTGAAGTAAAATAAATGTGTTTTACATTGGAGTATTAAAAAAGTTTGGTCAGCTGCAGATGGTCTTAAACTGGAAATTGAAGGAGATTTAATTCACCTTCAGTGGAAGACCACGGTATCTGCAATTGTTGAGGTTTGGCATGGACATTGTTTAGAATCTTTAGAAAACTTCAAACTCCTGTTTCTCAACAACCTGATTTTTGCAGATATCATAGTCTTGCGCTGGCACGGTGATATGTTTATGAATCATGGTACTGAAGCTAAGCCATGTTGCATTCACTACTAGGATACATTTTGTTTCCAAATTCAAAACTGAGTACAAGGTTTTATAACTAAAATAACATTTCTAAATATCTTCTTTAATACTGGATTTAAAAAAAAAAAACACCAATAATAATAATAATAATAATAATAATAATAATAATAATAATAATAATAATAATAATAATAATTTTGTTTTTGATTTTACATTATATTAACTACTTTTACAGTTTTTGGAGATGTCGAGATGCAAGTGAATGTACTGACACAAGGATGATTTGAGCACTCTTGAAATGCCACTAGACTGAACCAGGATTGAACCCACCAATCTGGGTTCACAAGGCCAGCACCACTTCTCAGCCTGGTTATTTACAAAGAATTGTTAAAGAACAAAGACTGTATAAACCTTTTTTATAACAAGTTAATTTTAGTGCAAAATTTTGATAGGATAACCCTTTGATTTCCAAAAAGATACAGGCTGCACTCAACACAGCATGCCTCAATAGCCAGTTTTAGATGAGATAGATTCACTCAGCAGCTGTGTTGTTGGTTTACTACATTCTTCAATGCCAAAATGTTGATGCTAGTGCCTCATCATCATTTCTCTCTCGAACACTTTCACAGCCAAAAGCAAGCAAGCTTGTAGTTTTATGCATTTGTTGATATCATGATCACAGTCTTGGGACCACCAGTTTTATGCAGAATCCAAACAACAGAGACAAGACTTTTCATTTCAAAAACCCAACATGCATTAGATGGAATTCAAACATGGTCATCTTGGTGAGAAGCCAGAGACCATTCCACTCAGCTAGCACAACAGACTATTTAAAAAGAAAACAAAGTGGTGAACTGGACTTGCTTCCTATTATTGTAAGGATTACGGAGAAGAGGGAGAAAAACTTGACACAACAGGCATTAAGAAAGCTTGAAGTTGTGTGTTATATAAAGTATATATACAATGACCCATTATCATGGTGAATCAATTTGCATTTTCAAAACATAATCCACATGATCATAATAGACGAAGCAACTCACCAGCTAATGCAAGATAATCCTGCTTCCTGCCATCAGTTTCAGGTGTCTGACCATGCCAAAAGATTAGTCCATTAGGTTCTGAGGTAGTGAATTCTATAACAATGTTTTCAGACTCTGTAGCTGATTTATGAGGCAGCAGAGAATTCCTCAGCTCCAAATAACCATCTCCTTGGAAACCTACTTCGGTACTGAAAATGACACCTATAGACACAAACGACGAACAGTATTACTAACAACCACAGAAGTACTGACAATAAATCCAGATAAACATGCTGATTAATATATTATGGACAACAACAACAACAACAACAAAACAAAATTATTTAACTTTCAACCACTACTTTACAAAACAAATTATTCAAGACAAGTTAATACTTGAAAGAACAGAGTGCACATTGACAGGAAAGCTTAAGAAAGATGAGAGGAGAATGAACCTTTTCTTAATGGCTCGGTGAAGAAATTATCAGTTAGCTTCAGAAAGACATTCAGAAAATGACCAAGTAATGGTATATTTATTATTCCCTATACCACATTTTAAAAAAATATAAGAGGCCACTCTTCTATACAACAAGCAGGGTAATTTTAACACACAGTTCCATATCCAGGATCTTTCTCCACCTTCATCCTCTCTTCTTCATAGAAGATACAGAAACAACAGAAGTTAATATGTTGAAGTAACCCTTACTCTGTTCACAGTCGTCACCACCAAAGCCTAGAGGACAGCGGCATTTGTAGGTCTGTGATGAGCCAATACATGAACCTCCATTCTGACATGGCCTCAGAGCCTGACACACATCGGCTTCAGTCTCACAATTCTTGCCACTGAAAGTAAAGAACAGCAAGTCAAATTATACAAGTGGGAGATGCAATTTTGTATAATTCATATGTTTTGGATTTTATTAGTCTCATGAATTGATGTTAGAAAAATGTTATTAAAAAAGATCCAAATACTATAACAATAATGGTGTATGGTCTCCGAAGAGGCCTGGTGCAGGTCTTTCAAGTTAGTGCCTGCATGTCTGTGAGGATGAGGCCCTACCTAGGATGAAATCTAATGCTGAAGATTGTGCACACATCCAGTCCCAAGCTGAGGAGATTAAAATCCCTGACCTTACTTCTTCTTCTTAAGCCGTCGTCTTCAAACGGAGGTAGACGATCCACACGGCCAACTCCGATCTTGACGTTGCAGCCATGCCATGTGGATTTATTGGAATATCTCTCAGGATCTTTAATGCAGTGGTTTCCCGTTGCCTTCTGCATCCTAATGCCATTGACCAAACTGGTTCCTCCACCTTTGGGAACAATTTCTTGTCCCCAGGACAATAGAGTGCCCTTACCCATACCCGCTCATCCGTTCTCAAAGAGACTGTTGGCACTTGGTATAGGGGATCTCCTTATACCGGGAGATAATCAGTCCCTTCATTCGTTAGCCGCCTGCATATTATTTTAGACCAAAACTAATAATATAAAAATATTATTTTTATATGCAGTCGTTGCCCCCTCTCTACCGCGGGGAGGTGAATGTCAGGACCCTTTGGGCCATAGGCCAGCATGCTAACAAAGTTAACCACAGAGCTAGACAAAATTGGCTTCCCTCGTCCCGAAGTGGTGCAGCTCTTTCTAGGCATACCTCCAGTTGAGATGAGCTGCATGTACCTTTTAAACTATATACCAGCCCTCCTGCCAATCTTGAATTTCTGACAGTACCAGGAATCTAACCCAGGCCTCTGAGTTCAGCAGCTAATAGCGCTATTACACTACCGTGGACAAATCCAAATAAAAATTTAAGAAAGAGTCTAGAATATAATAAATATTGGTAATATACCTGTACAGACATATGTATCAGATTAAACCAATCTAAACTAAACATATGGTTAATATATCTCATTGGGGCTTCATTTCTTCCAATGCAACTACTGCTCAGCCTGATGGCCTGTAGCTATTGGAGTGTCACAAGGTCAGCATGACTACATCCTCAGCCAAATAACTTGGCTTTCTAGACTGGGAATCAAATTCTAAAAGTAACAAAATATTACTTATAAAGTAAATATTACTTCTAGAGTATATAATGAAGTTGAAAATATTCCTAGTTAGGAAATATATTCTTAGAATAATTGAATTTTATAAAACTTTTATTTATTTACTTAGCATATGGCTTTTAATGCCGGGAGCGCCGAGGACATGTTTGGCTCGCCTTGTGCATGTATGATACCAAAGGGCAACATGTGTATCTAGGTAGGAAGAGGATGAAATCTGGTGCTGACACATAGCCTATTCGTACTACTTAACACCAACAGGTCAGCTCAAGTCTCAACATTGTAATCTGAGACAGGGGCAGCTCTTCAGGTGAAGTAGGTGAAGTGCCACTTCACTACTTATTTTTACCATAATGAATTACTTGAATTTATTTTTCTTATGACATTTGTTGGTTTTACGGAAAGAAAATGTTTTATTGTATGGTGTTTGGAGCACCAAGAGCTCGCAGCACTTGATGAGAACTAGGGGAACTCACGAAAGCGCCGGCTGTCGGCCACAGTACGGCGCGTGAGACTGAGTGAAGACGAGAGATTCCGCAGCTGCCTCTACCTCCTAAGTGCTCCCTCCTAGCTCTTGGCCTTGGCAGTTGCCATGACAACCGTGACGTCACCTGCATACTTTCCACATAGCAGAATGTTCAAGTGAAGTTGTCGGAGGATCGGAATGTTTCGTCTTCCGTACGTCATCCTGTGTGAAGTACGAGTACTTACGCATTGTGCTTCATTCGTAGTGTTATGCTGTTTTATTTAAACATTTATTCTATTTATGACAGTGTGTATTTTATTATAAACACCATTTTCACGTTGGAGAAACGAAGATCAGAATGAAGTTCTACGTTTTGATCACCCTACTGAATCACCGAAGATTTGTGCTACAAAAGAAGTGAAACCTTCCGGTAAATGTTACAATCTTAGTTTCCAACGATCGTGGTTTAAGGAATTTCCATAGCTGTGCTCCTCTCCAGCTCTACAGAAGTTGTTTTGTTGAGCTTGCTTGCCTTTTATCAATAAAAATAACATTTGGAATAAAGAAGGATTTTCAGCCCCTTTGAACATAAGACGTTCTTCATATAAGCACTCAGACTCTGCAGAACATATAATATGGCAGCTAGATTTGAAGACATTGGAAACAAACCAGAATACGATCTCTGATGTCCTGAAGGAAAATGCCAGACTGTATATTGTAACTGTACAGTTCAATAAAAATGTACATTTAAATAGGCTTTTCCTTCAGTTGGTAAATTGATGCAGTGCTCTATTTAAGTAAGCAAGAAGTAGCTTTTCGTGGTCATGACGAAACATTAAATTGAATAAATCGTGGTCACGTGCTGGACCCTCCGCCAGTCACAAGTACGAGGTACGAGTACAAAACAACCAAAAACAACACGTAATTCCTAAATCTTGTCTGCCTCTGTGGTGTAGTGGTTAGTGTGATAAGCTGCCACCCCGGAGGCCCAGGTTCGATTCCCGACTCTGCCACGAAATTTGAAAAGCGGTACGAGGGCTGAAACGGGGTCCACTCAGCCTCGGGAGGTCAACTGAGTAGAAGTGGGCTCGATTTCCACCTCAGCCATCCTGAAAGTGGTTTTCCGTGGTTTCCCACTTCTCCTGCAGACAAATGCCGGGATGGTACCTAACTTAAGGGCACGGCCGCTTCCTTCCCTCGTCCTTGCCTATCAATTCCCATCCCTGTTCAGCATAGTAGGTGAGGCCACCTGGGCGAGTTGTATTCCCGACCCAATGTTTCACGCTCCAGGACACTTTCCTTGGGGCGGTAGAGGTGGGATCCCTCGCCGAGTCCGAGGGAAAAACCAACCTTGGAGGGTAAGCAAATAAAGAAATAAAGAAGTTCCTAAACCTGTCGCTCGAAACTGAACGGGTTATAGCTCTTCACCATACTTTACAGCCACGAGCCGCCACTGATCTGAGATCTTAGCAATGCTGTCTGGATATTAAAATTCTAAACTTCTGTGTTGACAGGGCTGGTTTCTATGTATGAACATAGAAAATAAATGCACCATAACTTGTCCATTTTTACCATTCTTGTGAATTTATCCAAACATTTCCTCATAATTTCCTTTGATATTTTCTCCCTCTTGATTACTGCCAGTGAGTATTTTGAAAAAAAAAGAGGAAATTATAGAAGGAATTATGGTATGTGAAAACATTAATATTATACTTGAACCAAACTGAGTTGGTATTTCCGGCTATAAAGCCTAAATTATAATGATTTCATAAATTCTTTGCATGTCAAGCACTTTTTATGTTAGACATTATCATACCGGTATAGTTTTTGGGCTTTTGCCATGTCAAAGAAACCCGAGGTGAAATTCTTTATGTTTCACAGAGAACATTGTTCCGTGTCTTCGGAAGAAAATCTTATCTGTTCACAAGGAAGACTTCTCTAATACTGATGGTTTGAATTTAAGAATATTTTATAGGTCTATTGTAAGTCTTTCATTGTCTTTGATTTGTCTGATGACCTTGCTGTTTACTTTGCATTGCATATACAATTGAACATCTTAATTGGAGTTAAGATGTCAATGTCACTTCCCACTTGGAAGGCTAGCACACAGCGAGCCATCTGGTGATGAATAAGAGTCATCATCATCATCATCATCATCATCTTCGTGTGCCGTTTGCAGCTTCCCGGGTCGGGTTGTGAATCAAGGACCTCCATCGCTGCCTGTCTCTCCACCATTCTTCTCCTTTTTTAAGTACATCTTCTGGTTTTCCTCCCCTCTTCTCTATGCACTCTCACACTGAATCTGTCCACCTCTTTTGTGGTCTTCCTCATTGTCTCTTTCCTGTTAACTTCTCTGAAAAAGTTTTTTTTGGCACTCTTTCTTCTCCCATTCTCATCATATGCCCATACCACTTTAGCTTTGTTGCTTCTATCCTGTCTTGAAGTTTCAAGATTCCTGTCCTTTGCCTTATCTCTTCATTTCTAATTCTACCCTTTCTGGTCTTGCCCTCAATACCTCTTAGGAATTTCATCTCTGCTGCCTATATTTTACTCTCCTCTCATTTTGTTGCAGTCCACTATCCAGCTGTATAGGTTAGTATGGGTTCATAATAAGTTAAATATAATACATTCTTACATTTGTTCAGGACATCTTGGTTCCACAAAGTACCCCTTACACTCTGATAGAAGCCGTTTGCTTGTTGTATTTTTTTCCAGTTTCCTTGGTAATCTTTCCATCTTCTGTGATCACACTTCCCAAGTACTTGAAACTTTTAACCACTTCCAGAATTTTACCATTCAGTTTTATCTTTCCTCTTCCTTCCATCCTTCCCCTTGTCATCACTATTCTTTTACTTTTCTCTGTGCTTACTTTCATCCCAAATTTTTCTATCTCTTGATTCCATACATCTACTTGTTTTTGCACTTCCGTTTCATCCTCATCCCATATCACTGTATCATCTGCAAACAGCATGGGTTTTGTTGCCTGTCTTTCCAATCTGTTTAATGTTCTTATGAATTTCATCCATGACTATGATGAATAGTATGGGAGATAGTAAACTTCCCTGTTGGAGACCAGTTTCAACTTTAAACCATTTTGTTTTTCCTATACTAGTCTTCACACTATTAACACAATTTTTGTACATAGCTCTTATCATTTGCACTTCCACTCTGTTAACTTGTTTTTTACTTAATGTGTCCCATACCAAATGTCTGGGCACACTGTCATAAGCCTTCTGAATGTCAATAAATGTCATCACTATGACTTTTCCAAACTCCCATCTTTTCTCCATCATACGTCTTAATGTAAAGATCAGGTCAGATGTTGATCTGTCTTTCCTAAAACCATACTGTTCTTCCATTTCTCCTTCTACCTTCCTCCTCAGTCTTCCTTCTAATACTCTCTCAAATATCTTAGCTATATGGGCAATAAGGGTGATCCCTCTGTAGTTATTGCATTCCTTTATATCACCTTTTTTAAATATTGGATAATTAAACCCTTTCCCCACTCTTCAGGGATCTCCTTTATCCTCCAGATTATTCTAAATAATCTATAGAGCCACTATAGCCCTATTGGTCCTGCTGCTTTACCGCCCTCTATTTCTAACATCGATATCTCCTCTTCTTGTTCTTCTTCTTTCCCCATTGTTTCTTCTTGCTCCTTCTCATTTACCAGTTCACTGTATTTAATATTTATCAATTCTGAGAAGTACTCTTCCCATATTTTTAGTATGTCATCTCTTTGTGTCAATATCTGCCCTGTTTCAGTTTTTACAAAGTTTGTATCTTCCCTATGTCATAAACTATTCTTCACCAAACCGTACAACACCTTTTTATTTCCCTTTGTATCCACCTGTAAAGTTTCTGTGAAACTTTCCCAGCTCGTCCGTTTCTCTTTTTATACTATTTTCTTACATACCTTTGGCTTTATATTTCTGCCAATTCTCTGTACTACTGTTGCCTATCCACTTACTCCAAGGCATGTGTTTCTCTTTAACTGCATCCTTTACCTGTTCCACCAAGGAGTCTCCTTTTCCTTTTTCCTCCCTGATAGTCTTCCACAGGTGTTTACTGCACACTTTACAAACCCATTTCTAAAACATGTCCATTCCTCTTCCACACTATTCAAGTCATTTCTTTTTCAGATTCTCTTGAACCTTTTCCCTTATTTTTTTCTCTTTTAACTTCCATCTCTTTCTCTTTCCCTTTTTTCTATTAACTTCGTTATTTTACGAAGCCTTAATTCAGCTACCACCACTTTATGGTCTCCTTCAAAATCTGCTCTTGGCATTGCTGTCACATCTTCCAGGTGTCTACGTTTCTCCTTCTCCACCAGAATAAGATCAATCATTGTCTTTGTCTTACAATAGACCAACGGTAAAGTATTCTTAAATTAAAATTATTAGGGAAGTCTTCTTCGTGATCAGATAAGATTTTCTTCTGAGGTCGCGAGGTAAAGTTCTCTGTGAAACGTAAAGAATTTTACCTTGTTTTCTAAACAAAGCAAAAGCTCAAAAGCTACATGATCATGTCTATAATAATAGGTTGTGAAAGCATCAATTAAAATATTTTCTATGTTGTCAGTTACATGAGTACAGTAATGCTGGCTTAAATTTCTTCCCTGACTCAACATTAAAGCACAATCAATATTTTTATCATCATCATCAATGTTCCAAAGACACCCCTATATTTTTATGCTGTTTATGTGTTTATATATTTCTCATTATTTGTATTACGGTTTGTTACTATTCTAATAGAACTGATCTTTCTTCTGGGTAAAAGAAAATGATCAGTATTCATATTTCACTTCCTACATGACTAAAAGACTGCTTGTTTATTTCAATACTTGACACCAAATCACTTCTTCTAGAATTCAGAAGTCAGTGAGTACTGTTAGTAAAAGTAACTATTTACATTTTAGTTTCAATACATGTTGCTTAGTGTTTTATTTTTTAAAAAATCTGTGTGGCTGATGAATTTAAATTAGAGCAAGCAATTTACGTAGAAACATAACATGGATTATATGATTGCTAAATGTACCTTATCAATCTAATTTAATCTAAAAAGTCTCACCTAAAGCCATATTGGCAACTGCAATCATAATTTCCATTAGCACCAGGTCGACAAACTCCTCCATTACGGCATGGGTTTCGATCACAAGGAGAAAGCTCAGAATCTTGGTGACAGTCTTTAACATTAGCTGCATCCACCACTGAGTTGACTATTTCGATATCTGTGTTTCCTACCTTGATCTGGTAATAAAAGCAAAAACATTGTAATTTTAAAACAAAATACAGTACAGTACTATATGTATTACATAGGCACAATATAGAATGTCCATATTGGTCATTAAATAATACAAGAACATCATTAAAACATTTAGTTCTTATCTCTTTAGTTTAAATTCCTCACCTAATACGGTATGTTGTAATACTGAAAATAATGTTCAAGGACTGGACACATACATTACTATGCACGTGTTACAATAGGCAAGATATGAATGGCATAAGCAGGAAGTCCCAAACTCTGTAATGCATAATCTCTGAAAATGAAATACATTAAGTACAAACATACATATTAGCTACAAACTAATAAAAATGCGTATAGTAACAGAAATTTGTCAGAGAAACCTATATATGAAAGTAACTGATTCAAGGAATTTCTGTTACATTTATGTACCAGTCATTGGCAGGTTAGTTCTTGTACAGTAGGAAAAAATTTATCTTCATAATCTCTTGAGCAGTAATGCCATCTACCGGAGATGAGTGATAGCAGAAGACAGACCCCACTTCAGTTAACAGTAATCGGTCAGTGTAATGTTATGTTGGTTAGATTTAGGGGCTTAGAACATTTAGGCCTGTTCAAAGATCAATAATCATATAAAAATGAAGTTCAGAGGTTAAAAAGATGTCATTAATTAGTTAGGTAAAAGACCTTTCATAAAAGGTACTGTAGTTTAAATCAACCAAAACAAACTCTGTTCCTGAGAACTTTCATACGAAGGAGAAAGGTGGGGGGGAGTATATAACTTAGGCATTGAGAGGACTCTGGTGTCCTTCTGGGATTGGTTTCATTCACTCTTCAATGTCCAGCTGAGAATATTAAAGTTAGAGAGATGAAATTTCAAGGATATGTTTGAATATATGTGTAGAGGTATGCTACAAAAGAGTTTTACAAAAAGAAAAAAAAAATATTCTAAAGGGTAAAAATGAAGTAAATTTGAAACTTTTTCTTTTGATTTTCTTGTCTGCAAAACAAAGTACAACTTCGTTATTGCACTAAAACATTCATATAAATCCCTCAAATACAATTTCTGCATTTTTTGACACTTGACTTACGAGTGCAAAGGATTAAACATTGACAAAAATTTCTGCCTCAAAATCAGATATGTAGCAAATACTTCATAACGAAGTGAGATATAAATGCTATTCTTGCTAAGAGACTGTTGTTTTAGAATAACTAAGTCAAAACTGTACAGAAAATGGTTTCCACTAAAAAAAAAAAACACCCACAATGTATTATACACTAAATTCAGTACAGTGACTTTTCTAGTTAAAAGATTACATTTTACTGCAGATCTTTACACGGGCCATTCTGACGTTTATGTGCTTTTTCCCAAAGTCAATTTATGACAACAAATGACACCATCCAATTGCAAAAGAAATTTTTAAGATTGTGCTAGATATATTGATTATATGCATAAAAATAAGTTCAAGAAGCTGCAAAAACTTACGCTCAAAATAATCCCAGGGTTAATCGAACATCATTAATCAGACATCAACAGAAACATCCTGAGGTGAACAGATGATTAGTTGACGAATACCAGAAGACTTAGCCTTAAGTACATCAAGTAGCATCAAAGCAATGCAGAGGCAATACAAGAGAAATAATCCTGGAGCATGGACAGAGCATTGCTTATGTCCATGGAAAAGAAGGCTCTATCAGGACTGGCATAAGATCTCAATATACAGTACCTTACAAAAACTGCATCGACAATGTGAGTGAAAAATATCAGTACTGTAATGCATTGAAATGGAAGGGTGAGTTGCCTAGCATGTCTGTATTTCTGGCAAAGTACAGCTCAATCCTATGGAACCTCCGCCCAAGCCATTATATAATTTGCTGATGGGGGATCATCCAGAGCATCGCCATTTCATCGATCAACTTCAACAATACAATGGCTGTTTCCAGATGACGTCTTCCGGTGCTAAGCAGATTGTAGAAGACAGTTTAATGCGAACTTTCAAAGTGCAAGGTCAAGTTTATCATTTACACAGAAGCTTGCTGCCAGATTCAGAAGAAAAAGTTCAGTTTTTACAAATTTATTTTATCAGTGATGATGATAAAGAAGCACATCTAAGGTGTTCTAACTATCCCAGCATTAAGCAGGAGTTAGTCAAGTAACCACAATGAATGCTTCACAATGTCAATAGTGTAAAGGACTTGCAAATAACTACCAGATTATCATAAGTTTCAGGTCATAATCCACACTGGTAGAAGGCCTGCCAATGCTCATCAGGGTCACTACAAAGCTCCAACAGCTAGTGAAGTAGCTCTGGTGATTGTATGACAGTAGTTCAAAAAACACACTATTTTTCTTCAAAGCCATGATGATCAGCTAAACTGGATCAGCGAACTTCATCAGTCTTATGACGCTTTACAGTATTCACTTATATTAAGCCATAGTGATGATGGGAATTCAATAGCTCTACTGCAGTATGAATCGTCAACAAAGCACTTTTTGAACAAAACTGTCACTGCTGCAAGATTTTGAGCCTATCGCATCAAGATGAGAGAAGGAAAAAAAAGAAGACTATTTACTGCAATATGGCATATTATTTAATTGAATGAGAACCAGGCATTGTTACTGCAAATATTTGCATCATAATTGGAGGGTGGATAGATTCTCCTAATAAGGAGGAGAGAATGGACCCTGTCATCCAGTATTACCCTCTACACTCTTACTACGGAAGCCCCAGTGATTTGTTTCATCTCACAGAAGGTGTTGTCAAGTGGCTGCAAAACTTGGACTTGGGAATTTGCTCAATAGTTGTAATCACCATATGATTAAATAAATAAGTATGTCAAGTTTCTCCGAAGTGGCATTTGAACTTCTATGGAAATGAATTATGATTATGTATTCTTGTGGGTTGATTTGTCAACAAAGCATTTTTTGAACAAAACTGTCTCTGTGGCAAGTATTTATGCCTATCGAATCATGATGAGAGAAGGCAAAAAAGGTATGTCAAGTATGCTTCGTGGAGTTTCCGGGAAAATTGTCGAAGATATTGAAATTAAAATAAAACCCAAGTGTGAGTGCAGTATATCAGCTATCCTTATATAAAATTTCAGTTCAGTCCATCCAGCCAATTTTGCACAAACCTGTTGCAATAAAATGTCACAGACAGGGAACAGACAAATAGATATAACACTGCTACAATATTCCTACAGTTGAACCTGCCATATTCTGTTCATCTACTGCTACGTTCTTCATTCAGGTTTGACCCAGTTGTTGTTTTACGCATATTATGTGCAGGTTGTTCACATTCCAAAAACATTTTGGTATTCTGTATCACGAGCAACTGATGTACACCTAACTGATCCAAGGCAATGAATCAACCAAGCAGCTAAACTTGACTTAACAAATAATTTTAGATCAAAAGTAGAGGAACTGTCAAAATATTGGAGAATAACAACACTGTTCTTAAAGTACAAACTACTTTAAGGTCAATAATTGATTGATTTTAGCTGCAGTTTCTGTCAACCCTTAATATTCCGTGTTTTAGTAAAATTAATGTACTCTTACCTCTGATACACAACCTCGGAAGTTATTTTGAACTTCTACACCCTTTGCAAGAGTCACACGCTGCTTGTCAATGCCACCGATATAAAGAGGTGTACGTAAATTCAATCCACCTGTGACACCAGGGGAACGGCCCTGCACTGGAGGATCTTCATTATTAACAGATATTTCACCCATGCGCATATTACGACGAGCAGTAACTGTTGTCCACTGACCAGGAACAAGGTCTTGCTCACTGCGAATTATTGCTGGACCTGAAATAAAATTACTTTTTAATAACAGATAAAATGTTTACTGATATCCTCTACACACAGAAGAGAAATAATGAATACTATTGTTGTTATAAATATGAAGATAATTTGAATAGAGCCTATTATTTTCCCTAGCTGAGAAAGGAATATTACATTATAAATCTGTTTCAGGTAAAACATAATGATAATTTGGCTATATTTTGTGCTCAAAAAGCTATTTACTCCCTAGACATTCTTAAGGCTAAGTGTAAATGGTTTAGATGGGATAAGTTGAAAAAAGTGGAAGAAAGTTGTTGTAAGGAGATTATTATAAAGGGTCTTCCTAGAAAGGGTTAGAGAAATACAAAACAGAGAGAACAGGAAGTCCTAGAAGATGAGATAAAATATATTTATAGGTGAAAAATACAAAGAAAAATTAAATTCATATTAATGTTATCAGCCGTTAGGTCATGTAATGTTCCTTTCACTGTTCCTGTCTTTCTATACATGACTTGAATTGCACTTGTTTCTTTCTTTCCATGGCCTACTTACATTGACTCATTCAATTCCTTTCCTCATTTTATGTTTGCCCTATGTTCCTATTCTTTTACCATCTGTATACATCTTTATCTTTTTGTCTTTTCCTCTTTTCTTTTATCTGACTTTTTTCTTATCCTACACTTCCTTCCTCAAGATTAAAGATCAATCAATCAATCAATCAATCAATCAATCAATCAATCAATCAATCAATCAATCAATCAATCAATCAATCAATCAATCCTGATCTGCATTTAGGGCAGTCGCCTAGGTGGCAAATTCCCTACCTGTTGTTTTCCTAGCCTTTTCCTAAATGATTTCAAAGAAATTGGAAATTTATTGAATATCTCCCTTGGTAAGTTATTCCAATCCCTAACTCCCCTTCCTATAAATTAATATTTGCCCCAGTTTGTCCTCTTGAATTCCAACTTTATCTTCATATTGTGATCTTTCCTATTTTTATAAACGCCACTCAAACTTATTCGTCTACTAATGTCATTCCACGTCATCCCTCCTCTGACAGCTCGGAACATACCACTTACAAGTAACTATTCTCATTTTGGGTCCGTATTGAAGATGACGTATGTCTCAAATATTATTACAATATTTTTTTAAGTCCACCTGTTCAATACAATACAATATAAACCACTATTTCATTTGGTTAAAAATTTTATACATAATACATAAAAGTCAATGGTACATGTTTCACCCTCCTTTACGGGCATCATCAGCCATATCAATCTTAAAAATAATACATATGGAGTCTTTCTAATCTTATGAATTATGAATAATGATTTCGTAAAACATTATACAATAACATCTAAAACAACGATAATGCACCAAAGTGTGTTAAAAAAAAATTAACAGTTTTTGAAGATTAAAACGTGGTTAAACATGAATATTTGAGAGTTTAAAACTAAAATGGATCCTTTTGTTATATATCATTAAGAGTGTGACGGCCTTGAGTGTAAACACAATCAAAGGGGGATGTTTCTTCAGTTCCCATAGTATGAATCCAAGATGGTAAAATCACTGTCAGTTATTTAAAACAGAAGTGTGAACGTAATAAACATGTTAAAATGTGTATACGGTTGATATATCTGGAAGTAGAAAAGAAAATGGAACTTTTATGGGAATTGAAGAAACATTCCCCTTTGATTGTGTTTACACTCAAGGCCGTCACAGTCTTAATGATATATAACAAAAGGATCCATTTTAGTTTTAAACTCTCAAATATTCATGTTTAACGACATTTTAATCTTCAAAAAACTGGTTTTTTTTGGTTTTTTTAACACACTTTGGTGCATTATCGTTGTTTTAGATGTTATTGTATAATGTTTTACGAAATCATTATTCATAATTCATAAGATTAGAAAGACTCCATATGTATTATTTTTAAGATTGATATGGCTGATGATGCCCATAAAGGAGGGTGAAACATGTACCATTGACTTTTATGTATTATGTATAAAATTTTAACCATATGAAATAGTGGTTTATATTGTATTGTATAGGTGGACTTAAAAATATTGTAATAATATTCGAGACATACATACCACTTAGTCAAGCAGCTTGTCTTTTTTCTCCCAATTCTTCCCAGCCCAAACTTTGCAATATTTTTGTAACGCTACTCTTTTGTCGGAAATCACCCAGAACAAATTGGGCTGCTTTTCTTGGGATTTTTTCCAGTTCTTGAATCAGGTAATCCTGGTGAGGGTCCCATACACTGGAACCATACTTTAGTTGGGGGTCTTACCAGAGACTTATATTCCCTCTCCTTTACATCCTTACTACAACCCCTAAACACCCTCATTACCATGTGCAGAGATCTGTACCCTTTATTTACAATCCCGTTTATGTGATTACCCCAATGAACACGTAGATACTTATGATGACCAAAAGGAACTTTGACCCCATCAACGCAGTAATTAAAACTCAGAGGACTTTTCCTATTTGTGAAACTCACAACCTGACTTTTAACCCCATTTATCAACATACTACTGCCTGCTGTCCATCTAACAACATTATCGAGGTCACGTTGCAGTTGCTCACAATTTTGTAACTTATTTATTACTCTATACAGAATAACATCATCCGCAAAAAGCCTTACCTCTGATTCCACTCCTTTACTCATATCATTTATATATATATATATCAGAAAACATAAAGGTCCAATAATACTGCCTTGAGGAATTCCCCTCTTAATTATTACAGGGTCAGATAAAGCTTCACCTACTCTAATTCTCTGAGATATATTTTCTAGAAATATAGCAACCCATTCAGTCACTCTTTTGTCTAGTTCAATTGCACTCAAATGCTTTAGACAGGTCAATCGGGATACAGTCCATTTGACCTCCTGAATCCAAGATATAGGTTATATCTTGCTGGAATCCTAGAAGTTGAGCTTCAGTGGAATAACTTTTCCTAAAACCAAACTACCTTCTATCGAACCAGTTATTAATTTCGCAAACATGTCTTATATAATCAGAAAGAATGTCTTCCCAAAGCTTACATACAATGCACGTCAAACTTACTGGCCTGTAATTTTCAGCTTTATGTCTATCACCTTTTCCTTTATACACAGGGGCTACTATAGCAACTCTCCATTCATCTGGTATAGCTCCTTCGACCAAATAATAATCAAATAAGTACCTCAGATATGGTACCATATCCCAACTCATTGTCTTTAGTATATCCCCAGAAATCTTATCAATTCCAGCTGCTTTTCTAGTTTTCAACTTTTGTATCTTATTGAAAATGTCATTGTTATCATATGTAAATTTTAATACTTCTTTAGCATTAATCTCCTCCCCTATCTGGACATTATCCTTGTAACCAACAATCTTTACATACTGCTGACTGAATACTTCTGCTTTCTGAAGATCCTCACATACACACTCCCCTTGTTCATTAATTATTCCTGGAATGTCCTTCTTGAACCTGTTTCTGCCTTAAAATACCTATACATACCCTTCCATTTTTCACTAAAATTTGTATGACTGCCAATTATGCTTGCTCTTCACTGAACGTTGAAGCCTGCCTTCCTGGTGAAGCTAGGAAGAAGAAACAAGCTTGTTGGGGGCTGAGAAGAAATGCACGTGGAAGAACTGGGGTTGATGAGGAATGATCTAATCTATCTGTAAATGGCAGTGTATGAAGATGTGGAATTTATGCTTATCCTCTCATGTTTTCTTTTTATTTCTGACCTATCATTTTATTTTTCCTCTTTTGTGTTCCCTTCATTGTTCGAGTCTTTCTACATATGACTTGAATTACACTTGTTTGTTCCTTAGCATTACCTGCTTTAACAGTTCAAGAACAGAATCTTATTTTTTTTCTTTGAAATTTACTTCAACAAATAAGTGATTGTGTAGTGAAGTGAAAAATGCATCTGTTGGACCATGAATCGGGCCTAATATTTCATGTGATGGCAGGCTATCACATTTATGTGTGTGCACTACACTCTTACATTTTCATGTTTACATACAGTAATCTGTAATAAAGTAAGGACTGTAACTAAACAAACTTCGTAAGTCTAATATATTTCTAAATATTATTCAAAACATGGTGAAATATGTCAAATTAAAGTATTGTTCTATAAATTACTGGGGTTGTGTGTTATTTCCTACACAAAGTCTTCACCAAACCTCCCAAGGGAGAATATTTTAATATTGTTGGTTTAACCAGCCTTTTTGTAAATCCAACCAAGGGTCCAATCCCAAGAAGCCAGTGAAGAGGGTGTTCACTGTATGTTTAAATTGCAGAAATATACAAAATATATATTTTTAAACCTGTGTGAAGAAATGTGGAGTGTGAAATATATACACACAGAAAACAAGTTTATCCAATAGAAATGTGAAAAGAAGCATATATCTAATTCCACTATTCATCATTTTTAAATATGATGAAAAATTCCTTCTTTCTTTCCATTTTTAAGATTTGGACAATTTTTGAACTTCATGTACTGATTATTTAAAATTAGAAATAGAGTTATTTAGACCAAAGTTATAGCAGTTTTTAAAATTTTTATTTTATTTCTTTCAGGTCAGATAAGGAGGACCCTGCTACCTCATGCAACAGTAGGCGTACTACCTGGGTTACTACTATCTGGTCGAGGGTTGGGCAGCCAGCACCAAACCCGACAAACTAAGGGAGGATAACGGCTAAGGGCAGAGGAATTCTCCCCTGGGAGGTTTGGTGAAGCCTTTGTGTAGGAAATGACACACAAATTAATGAAAACAATGCTGCCTTGCATGTGTGTCAGGGAACTGCCAAAAGGCTAAGGGAGATTATCCAGACAGAAAATCGTCTACAATGTTAGGCTTAGCAATTCAGCTGAACAGAGTGGATGAGTTCATTGCTTTCAAAACTAAAATGAGCCTCCCACCACACCTGGGAACCTGGAGCTGAAAATGATTATAATGATGATGATGATGACGATGATTTAGTTCTCTCTGTGACCTCAAGTGGGAAGTGTGTGAATAGGTACACTGCCTCTCTACTAATGGATCTATTATAACACAGACACAGTTATTATAAACCAAAAATTATGTGCAATTGTAATACTTGATCTAACAATCCACACTGCAAGCAAAATAACCCAGGCCATGGAAATCAATAGAGCGCTGTATTTCACACTGAAGTGAAAAACATAATAACTGTCCAGGGAACTGGTCTGTGAGGGGGTTTGCTATTTGGAAATACATGTAATGTAACAAAGTACATGTTGGATATCCTCAAATCTTCAAGATCCAGTAAGTTACTAGAGAAAAATACAATAGGCACAATCAAGGGCTTGCTCAGCATACTCCATCACTGCCTCTACTATTGAGCTCCTTCCTTCGACCTCAGTGTCGAAAACTTCATCACTAAAATGACTTCACTTCATCTTTGACCCCCACCTTCTTTTATGTAAATACAGAATTCAGGATCCTTGAGATCATTCACTACAGGTGAACAGACGTCTGTTTGAAGGAATGAATGAGTGAATGAATGAATAAATAATATAAACACCAAGTGGATGGTCAGTGAAGATTATTACTTAATGAAGTGTTATATCGTGAATGTGAATCGATAATAGATACAATGCGGAAAAGGAGATTTGCCTATTTTTTGGTCATGTATTCAGACTACCAGAAACCTGACTAGTGAAGCAGTTATTTAGTTACTTCTGGAAAAATAAAACAAAGAACACTTGGTTTACAGAGATCATGAATAATTTTGAAGAATTAAATTTATCAATGCTCCAAATTGAAGGCTGAGAAGAGAAGAGAATTCTAAGGAACAAACACCTACGATTCAAACTCATAACATTTGAACGAAGGAAGTACACCATTATGGACAACCACAGGGCAGTCAGGTCCGACAGGATGAAGTAGTTCTGGGAGCAGAAGAAGCAGTTGAAAAGCTGATTCTATGTAATACTATTAGATTTTAATGTATATGATTAAAGTGCTCCAACAGGGGCGTAAAGAAACAACAAAACAATATAAACTTATAAAAACCATTACAAGTTATTTAAAAAAAAAAAAAGTATAATTCAGCAATCTTACTGTCATTCTTCTTTACTTGTAGTGTTTTTGAAATGAGATTGACTGATTTAATTTATTTAATTTATTTATTTATTTATTTATTGATATACTCTATTTAAAAAATTATCTTAGCAAGTCAAGATGTATGTTAATGCTGAACTCTCACCTGAACCAGTGTCAAAGCGGAATTCAACACGTCTGTTTCGTATAGTGATGGATGTGAAATCACCATGGCCATCCTCATCTTGAGCACAATACATTAACACAGCATCTTCATCATCAGCAGGTTTGAACTTGATGCTAATGCTGAACCTGTTAATATGCAAACAATTTTAAATGTTTTGGTCATCTCACAAACGTATGAAATTACTTGGTACAGCCACACTTTGTTTATACACATTTTCCCTGAGCAAGATGTGTGAAACTGAACTATGAAACAGAGATCCCAAGAACTATTGCAATGTGAATACTGTTTGTACATTGAGCTGAATTAACTGTAATTTCAGTCCATTATTGCAAATTTCAATGTGTTTTTGTTTGTTCATTAAGCAAATTGTATCTGTTTCATGTAAGTGGATAACCAGAGATATTTATACCTAATGTAAATAGTAATGTTTGAGAAATTTATACAATATTTATTTCTTCCTACTGTAGCCTATTAAAGGTGATTAATTATATAATCTGATTTTTGAGTGGTATGTACCTAGGTGTATATTGCCAGGAGGAGGAAAAATAATTCAAAATCATCCAAAATTACGAGAGCTGCAACAATTTTAATGTTACGTTTGGCTACTCAGCACTTAGATATTCTGTTGAAATTCCTCCTGTTTCTAGTGAAGACCGGATATTTAAATCTAGTTGCTCTGAACGGGTAAGAAAACAATAAAATCTTCCTACAAATACAGAGATGGTCAAAGTTCTCCTTTTCAAAGTTTAGGGAGCAGCGACTGAGTATGTTTGATATGTTCAAAGAACTCTGTGTCACTGAAAGTGAAATGGAAAGAATTGGCAGTAGTGTTGTTAAAGGATGCTATTCGTATAACTGAATAGTAAAGAAAGCTTTAAATTTTTGCAGAGGAACTGCGTTCAAACTTTACTAGGAATAGTTTATTAAATAATAGCCTCCAATAGTATGAACAATGTTCTTGTTTCAGTTCCAAAAGTGCAATTGTCTTCTGTAGTTGGAGATTTGATCATTGGAATCCTAAGGTTCTGAGGCTGGCTTACAAGAGTGTTGTAGAATACAGTAGAACCTCGATAATTCGAAATCAGTTAAATCAAAATCCCGCCTAATTTGAAGCTCTTATTCCCGGAAATATGAAGTACGGTTTTGCATGTTAAATTGTTTAATTTGAAATAAGGATAATTCGTAATTCAAAGAACAATGTCAGTCCCATTAGTGAAATTCAGACTTTTAATTCAAAACTGCCTTTACATAAAAAAAAAAAGTATTTTACAGAGTAATTTAAATTCAAAATTTATCTGCGTCACGTGTCTTCCAGAACATGCAGGGATAGCTTTCTGCACTTCCACTCATTTCGGTGTTTCTACCATGTGCTTCATATTTGCTAAGTTTGAGTGAAACCGTAATTCTTTTGTATTCAGAGTTTTATGGAATGGCATAATATCACGTAGCAGGCAGTGTGCAGAGAAGTAGAATCCGCGAACACTAGCGATGCTGACAATTGGTGAAAAAGCATGGCTCATATAATCGATTCATACACACTGAACAATATTGTCAATGCCGATGGAACTGGATTGTTTTTTATGCTGAGCTGAAATGAACTTATGTTTTAAAGGAGAGAAGTGCCAGCTGGGAAACTGTACAAGGGTGGGGGTCAATGTACTGTGCTGCAATGCACACAGAATGTTTTAAGGGCGTCAGACACTTTCTGTGCAAGTACAAGGCATCTAAAAAATGCAAACAATACAGAAATCCAGGAAGTAAAACATTTGCACAGGGGAGCCAGCATAATTTGTCCTCGTCTTTGAATCATGTTTATTTTCTTTCATTGCGTGAGGTTATGTTTGCCAGTGATTTATCCAAGTGCATTATTTGAATAATGTGAATGCACTTTGTTGGATACATTTCAGAAATAGTTCTTTCCATAGCATTTGAAAGGCTTAATCTGTGAATCAAGGTGATTGCATGCAATAATGGGCCTTAGAATACTTTATGACGCAGCAAGGGTTGGCATTTCTGAATTACGAGTTGGCCATTAATTCAAAATCACATAATTCAAAGTCCAATTTTTTAGTCCCTACGGCTTCGAATTGACGAGGTTTTACTGTATTCGAAAAATGATACTGAAGTAATACAAAGTTTTTAGAGTTGGACAATTTATATGCTAATGTGAAAATAAAGTAATATTCAATGGACAGCATGGACTACCGATTGAATTTTTATTTATTTATTTATTTATTTATTTATTTATTTATTTATTTATTTATTTATTTATTTATTTATTTATTTATTTATTTATTTATTTATTTATTTGAGTTTTCCTTCAAAACTATCTTGTAACGAGACCTTGCCAATGTGTCCCCACCGTTCTATTTTCAATATATGTGCAGGCCAAAGCAAGAACTTTTACTAGATTAAATTCCAAGCTACAACTTCCACCCAATTCCAAGAAAATAGAATTTGAATGGAAATGGAAAATGTAATTGGTTGTCAGTTGTGCCTTGCAATTTGAACTGGTACAAGTTCTCACCATGGCCTGCATAAATACTGAAAATAGATCAAATTAGTGGGAACACATTAGCAAGGTTTCCTTGTTAGATGATCACTAGATCACAGTTTTAATACACAATGACTAGTTTGCTGTAGTAATTTATTGAACTTTCTTGGTATTTAGTGTTCATATATAACCAGCTAGTCAGATTTCATTATTCTTCAGTAACTGCAGATTGAGTCAAGTGAATAATAGTGTGTTGAAATGTGATATAAAATTAGGTGAACATGTTAGGTGTTCTTATTTTCCAAAGGAAGGCTAGATTTAATAATAATAATAATAATAATAATAATAATAATAATAATAATAATAATAATAATAATAATAATAATAATAATAATAATAATAATAATAATAATAATAATAATAATAATAATAATAATAATAATAATAATACCCTGAAGTCAATATACCACTTAGGAACTAATCATTGCAACATACTGTAGTTGGGTCAGTTGTCAGTTGTTCAATTTTGGAAGTATTTTACCACAAAGTTAAAAGAGGCAAATCAACAACAAAAAAAAGGAAATTATGATGATATTGATACCAAACTATCCTAAAAGTTGGCATACATTGTTATAAAGTTTAAAAAGCCTTACATCATCAAAGAACCAGCACTTTACAGAGGATCTGTCATAAATTAATTCCTAAAAGTAAAAGGGAGGAAACTGAAATTAAGGTTGTAGCTTATAAAAGGCTATGTACAGTTTGTAGATGGTAATACAGTAATATTTAGGAAAAACTTCACTGTTGTAAAAGTACCACAGTAGGTATGAATGCAAAAGAGTTTGTTCAAGATTTTAGACTTAGTATAAGGCTGAAAAGTAGTGGACATTAGTGTTGATGTCAGTACTGATGGTGATTGCTCTATGTCGGGCTGCTATGGTTTTCAAAAGAAGTGTGGACTCATTTAAAAATGGTTTTCAATTTTCTTGAGTCTTAATCACCTAAATCCAAGAAAATATGCCAATTCAAACAAACTTACACCCTGTGTTTGGAAACTGACATAATTTTTAAAAGTTCCTTAAAACCACTGTATCAGTAGAGTATTTATTTACATCTTGCTAGTAGAAGTAGTAATTTATTTCAGTATATACAATAATACATAGAATTAACAGTAAATTTAATTAATGTAGAAGATATACAAAGGTTAAAAATAAAATAAAAAATACTGTAGATCTAAATTCACGATATACTTACTGACGAACTGCACGGTTTGGAGTAGGATATGCAACATAAGCATCATCTGCAAAAGCTGGTTCAGAAATTTCAATATCCCGTTCACAGCGTTCACCAGCTTTACCGAAGGGACAATAACATTTGATGCCTCCAGCATGATCTTTGCATTTACCTGTACCACATGCTCCTGTACACAAAGGCAACAGAAAATTATCAGTTATATCATTGTACTCGCAATGAATTCCATAATCATTTAAAAAAAAATAGAGGATTTTTGTAAGGAGATAAGTTCTGTTTTCAAAGAACGGTAGAATGAAGATGTATTATTGTATCAAATCGTATGAAAACCATAGTAGGAAGTATTTATTCATGCAGTTTTTACCTGGGTAACAAGCCTTCCCCACTCGATCACAATTCTGTCCACTATAGCCTATTGGACAAATACAGGTGTATCCTTGAGGCTCGTTTGCTTCCTGACAAACACCATTGTTCTGGCAAGGTTTGGTTCCACAGGTGTCGCAAATCATCATACTACGGCTTGCATTGGCCTCACGAACCAGTTCGACTACTCTTGAGCCAATTACTAGACGACTTAAACAACCTGTAGGATACAAGATAAAAATGAATATTCATGAGTTTTTGAATAGGATCTGCTCAGAAATGAAAGAATATCCTTACTTATTTAGTCAAGTTAATCTTACCAACAAATCCTTCACGGAAACCATTCAGTTTGTTGATGGCTGAGAAGTCAGGAACACTACCAAGATACAGAGGCTGAATAAGGTCCAGACCAATGAATCGCCCAGATGTCTGTCCTTTTACTGGAGTCTGTTCATCAACATACATTGTACCTGTAGCAGAAAAATAATTATATCACACTCATCAGACATTTTAATACAAAAAAAAGTCAAAATTATGTTTCAATTAACACATTTAAAAAATCAGACATTAATAACACAGGTCAACGATGAAAAATTGCCACAAAAATTGATTATTGTATTAAATAGGCATAAAAGTGCTGACTATAATCTCTTTGATTTCTACGTAGTTTGATCTTCGCATGTTTAAGCTACCTGCACAGCCTGCACTGGCTGTGACTTCTTGTGTGCAGTGCATATGTGGGCTCCCACTTATCTTAAGTTATCTTAAAGTTAACGTCTAAAACACACCATCCAATTTGAGATATCCACCTCAGTGGCACACTGTACTGAAAGGAAAGTATAATTTCTCTGGTGAATTTTATGTCCATGAGTGATACAGCAGAAAAATTTGCGGTGCTATGATGTATTGAACTTCTATCGTATAATAAAAGGTTTAGGTTTGGCACTACTGCCATCACAACTGTAGAGTGCATGTAAGCTAAGCGTAGATCCTTTCCAACAGAACAAATAATAACAAGGCCACCAAACCACAACTAAACTGAATCGGTCATTTGAGAAACATCACAAGTCTGCATTAGTACAGAATTAAGTTATTTGTACCAGCCATTTCTTGAGACATAAATCTACATCTGCAATGAGAAACGACATGAGTCCTCACTCTACCTGGTATGTCATGAGTCTCAGAAATTGACAGTGAAGTCAGAAATGTCTTAACTCCTAGAAGGGCAGAATTGAATGTATTAAATCCCATAACAGGTTGCCTGTGAGCGGAATTTAATATATGAAATGGTCAGAGAACCAGCGTTACCGGCAAAAAAAAAAAAAAAAACCCACAAACAAACACCAGATTGCAGTAAACAACACTTTTAGGACTGGCTGAAGGGGGGAACCTGGAATGGAGTTGCGTTATCTCCCTGATAGCTTTTTACAAGTTGTGAGAGGCTATCATGTTCAGTCAAGCATGCGTTAGGAGTTTTGAGACCGGCTTTTTGCAATTTATATAGCTATTTTGCGACTTGGTTAGTTAAAGAGAGTCAGTGAGCAATAGATTGCTTCAATTTTGGACTCCATGGATGTAGATGAAAGTGATTTTTCATTTGAAGAATCCAAAAACAGAAATCCAAATAGTGAGTCTTCTCAGTACAAGAGCAACTCAAGTGCCCTGGAGAACAAACCAGCTGACAAAATGACTGACGTGAGTAGCTTAGACCCAGACCTTCAAATAACATTCCGATATATAATATTGATCAAGAACCAATTTTACATTCATATTTTGACATGGCAACTGAGCCTAGAGTACTTTTCACTATTTTTTGATACCGAAATATTGATATAATTCACCAGAAAACAGTACTTCAGGGAAACAAATGGAAACAACAGGCAACACTGCCAGCTAGAAGATGCAGAATCAAATAATGGTCATCTCCAATGAGTTTATAGTTAGTATTTGATAATTCTGGACGAGTTTTAATTCTCCGTAATTTCGGTCTGCGTATACAGCCATAAAAAGCTTCCGCCCACGCAGGGTTAAGTCCTGAACTCATGACATTTCTGAACACAAAATTACCATTCTTTGTGTGGCAAGTCAATACCATGTATAGCCAGCTTGGGCCTTGAGAGATGGTTGAACACAATGAAGTATACTCAGACCAAAGAACCGAAGTTGTTTTGGAGCAGATTATCCCATTCTTCTTCTCCTTCTCCTTCAAGTGCCATATCCGGTTGCCCAGACGTCGGCGGCGATTACTCTGGAGAAAGTTTTTCTGTCTTCTGCCAGTAAAAATCCTGTAACTACAGGTTAGAGGATGTTGTCTCTGTATACCAGACCAGTGATGTTACCTGAATAACAATTAAAGGCATATGTTGACTAACCATGATCCCGCTTCAAAACATAATAGAAACCCCATTGCTACTGGCAGCGTTTTAGGATTGAGAGCTTGTTTTATTTCTCATTGGATTGTCTTCGGACTCTAATGCTCATGATGATGTATGGGTGCAAGTTTATGGCGATCTCATAAGAAAAGCGTGTACACCTTCACTGTTCCTGACGAATGGTTGCATACCTCACACGAGCAGCTCTATGGTGTGGTTTAAGAGCTTTTGGCACAGACCTCCTTGATATCAGTCCTCTGTCATGCAGCCAATTTTGCATTGTCAGATCCAACACATTCACTCTTGTGGCCTTCTGAAGATGCTGGATGTATGAGGTGGACCTACAACATGCTGAAAACAACAAATACCAATCCTCCCTACAAACTGTTTTGAATGGGCATCCCATCCGTTGTTGATCAGCAACTACCTGTACCTTCCTGAACCTTTTTTTCTAAACTCTGGAGACATCACTAACTACTTCAGCATGAGAGGTAACATCCACTTACTGCCATCCTTCTTGCAGCAATGTCACAATTCAAATGTGGTCAGCAGTTGAAATGGATACCATGTTCACCTCAGTCTTACATGTGCTGTTTACAAACCACAGTCTTTTTTTAAAATGCTATTTATTTGGGGCATCGACCTAAGAAGCTCTTTTGCTTCTACTTTGCACCATATGTTGTGAACCTGCGTGTATGTGGAAGTGGCGGAAGTGGAAAGTGCTGTATGTGAGGAAAGGAACGTTAAGAATGACACAGACACCCAGTCCCTAGACCAAGGGGCCGGACAACCACAGTCCTTACAAATGAGTGATGATATTACACTGACCGACATGGCACGTTTCCTATCAAATATCGAACCCAGTCTGACTTTAGCGTCACTACATGTCACAGTCATTGGCCTACAGTACATAATGTAAACATGTTTGAGGTACTGTGGACATTATATATATATATGTGAAATTGTAATATGCAAGTGTACACTGTATTATAAAAATAAGAGGAATTGTAATAACTTAGTAAAGGTAATAGCCAGTTAACGTTTAATATAATGCTGATGTCAGGAGAAAGCTTTTTGTTTCTCCTGTAAAATTTGAAAAAGAGGCCATGTGCTCTTTCTGCACTGTACGCTTCATATAAGGATTCATTTCATTTTTTCTTATAGAATTTTTCAATCATTTCTTTATACTGCCATAAAATGAAAAGAAAATCACAACCAAGCAGGAATTTTTCTAAGAACGATATGTATTGTTGAGGACTAAATTTTTGATACTCACCTAGCCTTCGCTCACGTTGCAGTCGCACAGTATGCCACTCATTCAGAGTTACAGGTTCTGCTGATCGAATGATAGCTGGCCCAGAACCAACATCAAACCGGAATTCCACATAGCTGTTATTAAGTCCTAATGAGATGAAGTCTCCACTACCACCAGACTCCTGCCCATTGTATAGTATCAGTCCTGAGAGAGAGAGAGAGAGAGAGAAGAATCAGATTAATTATTAGCAATATTTATTTTAAAGTACTGTTAAACAACAGTAACTACTACTACTACTACTACTACTACTACCACTACTACTACTACTACTACTACTACTACAGATCAGACTTGTACCAGCAATTTGTCCAAAAGTATTCCAAACTTTCGCATCTGATGGAACAGAACACCACTGTTAGAAGGGCAACTAACTAAAAGACGAACTTGGTATCAAAACAAAGTTAAATGGGATTACAGAAATCTCAGCCAAAATAGAATAAGCTGAAAATATCATAATTCAGATGCCTCAAGCCTACATTCAATGATCCTGAAGTGCATTCAGGAATGAATCTACTGTCTTACACCTGTTCACTAAATCAGCTCAAACAGAAGCTGGTGGGAATCAAGAAGAAGACGATGAAGATATTATTCAAACTAAGCTGCTACAAAAGTTACTGGAAGCAGAAAACTTGTATGGAGGAATGAACTGGTACCCTAAGGACAAACTGTAGTTCCCAAAACAACATGTCCCTAAGACTGGTTGAACTAGTGGATCTGGCTAATCGTAGAATATTAGCAACACAAGCCAGTACCATACACAGCTATTATAGGGAAGGATCCACCTTTCAATACTCCGTTGTAAAAAGTAGTTACAACCTGTTTATTGGGACCGGTTTCAACACATTTCAAGTGTCATCATCAGCCAATTAGCGAAGATCTTAAAACAACTAATATATTGAACACAGGCAAAATATTAACATTCTATCATATTGTAGCAATTCAGTTAATGTTCAAAACACAATAATCACAGTCTATTATTATATTAGTTGTTTTAAGATCTTCGCTAATTGGCTGATGATGACACTTGAAATGTGTTGAAACCGGTCCCAATAAACAGGTTGTAACTACTTTTTACTACGGAGTATTGAAAGGTGGATCCTTCCCTATAATATTGTACATCTTCTTATTTCTCTATTCAATACGGAACAATCGTGAAGTTTTAAACTTTAAATACACAGCTATGCTTACCATAATGCAACCATTTATTGTATGGCATATATCGTCATCATTTCAGGTGGAGAATTAATGAGAAACATGAAATTATGATCAGAAAATCAAATCAGAAACCGGCATGGGAAAAAGTCTTGGAAAATGCATAGAAAATATACGTTGTAACATTGCAATTCTTTTGGCACATACCAAGAAGGGAATTCCAAGCATCAAATCCACAAAAAGGTATCCAAAATTAGACAGAAATATAGGCTACATATATAGTATGACTCCTATATTTCCATATAGATGATACTCTTGATACCTTGAAGCAGAGATTGAGTGCTTTTCAAATAGTCTAAAAAGGTACAAGAAGAGTACAAGAAGTCCGAACACTTCTTCAGAATCTGGATGGAAATTGTAGCCCAATACCTGAGAATCTCCCAACTCAAGAAAGTTTTGAGGAGTGCTGGGTAGGTATCTGGTCCACAGAGATGGATTATGATCATGATGTACCTTGGCTTGCCACTGTTGAGGAGATAGCAAGTGATATAGAAATGATGGTATTTGATGTAATAAAAAATGAAAAAGTCAAGGAAGTGATAGCAAAACTTCAGAATGAGCATAACTTTTTGTTTAGGAAGATTATGCAATGATCCTGAAGTGCATTGAGGAATCCAATGTTAATCCATCCCATACGCCAACCTATCTGAGTGAAGGAATGGCATTTGTAAAACCAAAAGAGATAAATACAACCAACTGTACCAGATTTACAGCCATCACTTGCCTGAACACCTTTTACAAAATAATGACAGGCTGCATTGCAAAGATCATGTTCCAAAATTGTGATAAGGATGAAATGTCAAAAATTAAGTTCCTAGAAGGAAACCATTACTTAATTGCAAATGTTAAAAACATTAAAGCTCTTTACACCTTTTCAATCATGAAATTATCGGTATTTCACTCCAGTGTAACAGTGGGCTCATCAGTTGGATTGCTACACCTTTCCTAGATGCTGGCAGCTAGTGCACCGTTGAGACACGATTGCAAGCCTTCTATGTAGGACAATGCAGTGACAGTGCACTAGGGGAAGCACGTGCCTCCACTTGTATACATGCCTGCCTTTGGCCTTTATATAAAAAATTAAGTTCCCAGAAGGACCACCATAATTTAATTTCATCGACTGACAATGTTTTGAACCAAGCCACAAAGAAGCAGCATAATCTGTTTACCTGTTTCATCAACTGTAAGAAAGCATGTACCTCATGCACATATACAAGGCAAATCCTACAATTGTGCAATTCCTAGAGACAGTGATGTCTCAGTGTGTGGCACAAACATCATTGCCTCAACCTTGTTTGAAAGCGTGTAGACAGGCAGCTTTCCGATTAGAAGACGCATATTTCAGTGGGGATACCATAAGTTCTATCTAGTTTTGTTTGGTTTTAAACCCACTTTCTCAACATTTCTGAATTTGACTGAGTGGGTTTTGAAATCAGAGGTGGTGTTATAAACCAAGAAAGGTGTCAAATTACACATCTGGGATACATGGATGACACCAAACTTTATGCATCCTGTAAAACCTGACTAAATGAGCTTTTGAGGATCACGGAGCCATTTTTTTTTTTGCTAGTTGCTTTACGTCGCACCGACACAGATAGGTCTTATGGCGACGATGGGACAAGGAAGGGCTAGGAGTGGGAAGGAAGCGGCCGTGGCCTTAATTAAGGTACAGCCCCAGCATTTGCCTGGTGTGAAAATGGGAAACCACGGAAAACCATCTTCAGGGCTGGCGATAGTGGGGTTCGAACCTACTATCTCCCGAATACTGGATACTGGCCACACTTAAGCGACTGCAGCTATCGAGCTCGGTAAAGGAGCCATTTTTGAGAAGCATCTGGTTGGAATTTGGAGTCTACAAGTGTAGAATTTAGTGTAACAAAAAAGGGAAACTGACTCAGAGTATGGCTTACGAAACTACCATGAATGAAATTATATGCTCTCTGGAGTCAGATGAGATGTACGAGTATCTCAGAGTTCAGCAAAGTGAATTGGTGGAACGTGCAAATATCAAGGAAAAGTTGCAAAATGGATTTGTGAGAAGACTCAAATCAAACATGAAGGCTTCCCTGAATTCATGCAACCTCAGTTTAGCTGTGAATTTCATATGCTGTACCTCTCAACACATACAGCTCAGGTGCAATAAAATGGAAAGACATGAAGATTGAAGAAATTAAACAACTGATCACAGAACAATCACCCAAAGCATGCAGTTGAGAGATTTAATATCCCCAGGAAACTTGGATACCATATGATTGATAATATTACACAACTCCGGGCAAGGCAGATAGAGAATATGTGACACTATTCTATAAAAACATCTGAATGATACGGTTGGCTGATAAGAACTAAACACCACTGAATCTCAGTCGAGATGACATTCACTTCAAAGTAGCACACTGGAGGAAATAACACCCACACGGAGGCAGAAAAGTTTGCATGGGAGATTTGCAGCTAAACTGGGTAATGTTAATTTTAACAATGAACAAGTGGCTTACAGTGGACAAAATATTCCTTGAAAGAGAAGGATACACTATTGCTATCCAGGATCAAGTAGTTGTTATAAGAAATTACATGAAGTTTGTGGTGAAACATCCCAATGTAACCAATGATCATAGCTGTGCATGCAATATGGAGCAAGATACAGTGAGATATGTAACATCTGGATGTACAGGGCTGGTATCTACAGACTACAAGGAAATAAACTATCTTATTGGTAAGAAAATACATTGTGCATTTGCCATGAAGTATAGTTTGGTCTCAACAACAGTTAAATTGTACTACTTATACAAGATAGCTACCATAGTAGAAAACAACAGATACAAACAGTATTGGGATAGGAGCATTTGGACTGACAGAAAGGTGGCACATAATAGACCAGATGGCACTCTATGGGTCAGCATTGCTGAACATGTTTCGATGTTCGATTTTCCAGTGTCCTGCAGTTCAGATATTCAGTCAACTTATCAAACGAAGTGGCAGTCAGTTAAAGATCAGTGGCAAGTGGATCAAGCAACAATAGTGCCAGGTGTAACTGGAGCAACAGGCCTAGTATATAACAACCTGAAACAGTCCTTGAGGGAGCTTCAGCTGCCCATTTACATCATCGGAGACATAAAAAAATCTATAGTTCTCAGCACCTGCAGAATTATGCACAAGTCCCTTAATGATGTGGAGTGAAAATGTAGAAATTAATCTAAAGTATGATTGTGCTTGATAATTATTTATCCATGCAATCATACTGAAGTACTGGAGGAAACATCTGTGACCACAGTAAATAAATAAATAAATTAATAATAATAATAATAATAATAATAATAATAATAATTTCTTTATATGTCAGTATCAAAGTACTTTTCCATTAACCTTCAACTTGAGAGGTGCGGTCTACTAGATCATAAGAAGAATATTCTCAAGTGATTGGTTCACACATATTTTTATTTTATCTACCTTTCCACCCACTGAAAAATGTAACTAATTTTATTGAAAGTCTTTGGTCAGCGTGGGAGACTAAATTACTCTTTAGTACTTTACATTTACCATGATTATTTATATTTATGTACAGTAGACTGCATGGACTCTTGCTAACATATGAACAAACACTGATTAATGTTGTTAATAGAATGTTAAAACACCACTTCCCTGCCTAGGGTGAACCTGTTTCAATCAGTTTTCTTGAGCTGATTGGCAGTCTTGGTTTGCAGCATCTAATGTGGTCAAGATACGAGCAAAAGAATCAAGTTAAAAGGCAGTGTGCTTCAACCATTCAGGTTCGCTTTTTCTTTACCCCTCTCCTTTCACTTCTTAACTATAGATGACCTTTGTTCTTAGGCTAGTGTTTGTGTGCTGGAATTTACTTCAAGCCAATAAGAGACTGGCTCATCAAGAGGCTGCTGTGGTCAACAAATGATAATGAGGTTCTGAGAATATTAGATAAGAGAAAATACTACTGGAAAATAGTCCACATGCTCTGAAGGTAGGTAAATGAAATACCAAGGCCTATAATCTTAATTAGTTAATCTTTCGCCTTGTGTAGCTGTCAGTAAAAAAATTCATTGACAATCTCTGGTACTTCATCTTATAACATACCATGACACAAATATGACAAGTTTAAAAAGTTGAACATCACAGCATACATTACAGTCACTCATTTTATATGAAAGTGAGACAAGAAAAATAAAATGATTTGGCTTACCATCTGGTTGTTCAGGTTTGAAAGAGACTGCGATGTTGAACCGTGTGTAAGCATCTGCTAAAGTAGGTAGCACCATGTATGAGCTGGGAGACTGGGCAAAGTATGGAACGATACCTGTCACTACGAGGACAGTGGGTATATCAGTTTTTATATTTCTATTCTGGGCTGTGCAGATATAGGTTCCTGCATCTTGGGCACCAAGATCTCTCAATGTTAGGATATCCTAGAAAAGATGAAATAAACAGAAAACATGTACTAGGGGTGGTTGCCTAGTTGTATTTCCTCTTAAAATAATAATCATCATCATCATTTAAAAAACCCACCATGTATTATTTCACAGAATAATATTGTTATTAACACTTAAATTTTGATACAGCGGTGCACTTTTCATAAGTAAGAAGAGGATAACTTAGGGTACATAGCTTCATAACCTCACAAGTTCTCATTTTTCAACAACCACTCAATGCTCAGTGAGTTTCCTTCTACAAGAAAGGAACAGCTGGTTACTATTATAAATACACAGAAATTTTCATATTCAAATAATGTATTGCAATTGACAAGTCCTACTTATAGTGAAGAAAATGCTTAAACTGGGTAATTTCTTTGTACCAATACTTTGATAAACACTATACTGTATGGCTACTAATCATCAGATACTGGTTGGAAAGTAAACTGAATTGTTTGTTCATGTCAGATCCCTTTAAAAGAAATGTTTAGCTGATGTGTATAGCAATTATCAATTTGAAAATTCTATCTGTGAAATTTCAGGTTAATCCAAGGTTAACCATGTACTAGTAGGAAACCAAATTGTATAATAGAATCATGAGGAAATTATAATATGTCAACCCAGGTCTGATAAGTCAAGGAACACTGACAGATTGGGACCATCAAAGCCTCCAATGTGATAAATTCAATCTTTGAAGCTTTGTTACAAACAGCGGCCAGAGACTTCTGACTGCATCAGATGGAGAGCAATGACTTATCATATAGGCACGCATAGATAGAGTACACATAAAAGAAAGATATGGCTCCAACATTTTCAACTACATCCTTTGTCAGTGAAGGACAGAATAAGAACAGTAGCAGTCATTGTTAGTAAGTATACACGGTTGTGAGGTAAAGGAAAGGGTAAGACAAAAGAATATTTAAAAAAGGCATCATAAGGTCTGGTGCTTCTCTAGACCTAAGCACAAGCTGATGTCGAACATCAGAATGTTTGTGCTTCTCTAGACCTAAGCACAAGCTGATGTCGAACATCAGAATGTTTAAGTGCAAGAGGATGGGAAGAAAATTGAATTCTAAGTTGACTAGGTGGACTCCTTTTTTTTAATAGCACTAACTATACTGGCAGTGTATTCACTTTTAAGAGTAGCTACTAGACGTACAATTCTTCAGATTTGTTCTATTTTTTTAAAAACTAACTGCTCTCCTGACAAGCTAGGCTATGGAGTAATGTTATATAATCTATAATATAATCTGGAAATAAGCTTCCTAATGGTGGAACATATCCTGATATTGGTCAAGTGATTCTCGAGATTAGCCTCTACATACAAATAAACTTTCAAATGTTCTCTGTTTATAATGTTTGTATCAATAAAGTCATAACACAGGAATGGAGAAAGGCTCTAGTGGTTCCAGGAAAAGGAGGACAGTGATAGTTACAGATCAATCAATGCCATTTGCAATACGTTAACAATATTGAAAAGTAAATACACCAGAATACACCAAGTATATGAGGACATGCTGTTAGTACTGATACAAGTACTGCTGCTGAAGTTAGGCTGCATCATATTAGAGACAGTCACTCATTTGACTGGCTTAACTCACTTGGGACCATAGATGGCAAAAGCTTCTCCTCATACTGTGGGCCGTGGACATTACAAGATGTTTAAGACCACACATGAAAGAACTTGGTTGATATTCAGCATTTTCTGACATGTCAAAGACAAGTAATTGAGATTCCAGAATTTGATGGCTTTGCTGTGTGTGGTTTTGCAAGTTCATAACCATTGCTTATAAAATAAAAAAGTTTTTAACCTTTACCACTCGTCTGTCGGGTGAGGCCCGACATGACGATATTCCCATTCCGGTCGCATGTCGGGGGAGACCCGACATACCTTTTTATCGCCCACCGCTCGTCTGCCGTCTCTTAGCCGACAAAATACACGATGATATACTGTACTGCCATCTTTTGATTCCGCGTGGAACTTTGTAGAATCCAGATACTATTCGACAGTCAGTCAAAAATCCATTACTTAGATGGCAGTGTAGCCGTCAGCTGTCAAATCACGCACATGAAAGCTCGAGCGATAGTAAACAAACATGGCCGCCATGTGCTCTTCTAGTCATATACGTGTTGTATATGTCAGGCAACACACAAAACCTCAGTATTTTCGCACCTCTGCTCCTAATGAATATATCCAATAGCATTTCACGATCCTAAAAGTGAACTGACGATGGTCGGTTTGTGTACCGTAACCCAACATGTACCTGATGCTGACGGCTGGCACAATTATAAATCAACAGATTCAGATTTCAAGAAATTGCCGTTTACAGTGGTTTCAGCCTACAAACTACCGCGAGATATGAAAACAGAGACTGAATAGAGTTTTTCAATTGCTTTTTAGCGATAATTTGTACACTAAATTATTAACGAAACCAATCGGTATGCGATAACGGTAATAATAATAATAATAATAATAATAATAATAATAATAATAATAATAATAAAATGCAAAATAATTCGTCTTAAATTCCACATATTGCTTTTATTTGCTCCAGTATTGCTTGCTGTAAACGTGTATAGCCTAACTACATCATTTAAAACCAAGTGCTATCTCCAAAATCGTGAAAGATTAATACAGGTCATATAAGATAAAAATGTACATTTAAAATACGAGTAGTAGAGGCAACACAGAGAACTTTAATTCGAGGGGTAAGGGTTAAACGATGTACAATTATGATTCTGGTGAACAATAGCAATGATAGTAAAATCTGGATTCCCGAGACTGACAGCCCAGTAGAAGAAAGCGAAGAGTCAACTACACATCCTCCTAGATATTGTCCAACTATTCCCTTTTCCTCCATTTACAGTAAATACTGACAAAAAAAAAAAAAAAGAAATGGAAAGAAGGTATTACATGAATTTATTTAACGATGATTTTTTTCATTATATGTGGGAACAGATGAACCTGTACACTATGCAAACCTGAGAACCTATCACTGATGACCCTGAATTGAAGAAGTTTTGAAGACTGATGTTCATAACAATAATAGTTCAAAAGACAGACATAAAAATGTATTAAATTGAAGACCAAGTTCTTCAAACTTCTGTATTTTCTAAAATAATGTTCTGTTAATGCTTTCTTTACACTCTTTTATTTAGTCACTTCAGTGACAGCAGTCTTTATATTGATACAAGATCAATCATACCCTCAAAGTCTACTAGAGGTATGTCAGTTCACCTAGAGCCACCGGCGAGTGCAGACGTACGGAGTGGAGGGTCCCTGGAGTGGGAGAAGGTAGTGTAAGTGCGGAGTGTTGGAAGTCAGCGAGGTGCTTACAGGCAATGATTGGTGTAGAACAGTACAGGGCGAGCATAGGTGGTTGGGAGGGAAGAAAGAAGAAAGAAGAAGTGAAGACAAGAGGATGTAAAACAGAACTGGATAAAATAGGAGAATTTATGCTTTCTGCTGCGGTGATTTTGATATTGCTTTGGATCGGGGGAGTAGAACTGAACCCAGGTCCGACTTCCAGGGGAAATATGAGCTGGGAGGACATGGAAACAATCAGAAAAATTGTAAAAGAGGTGGTCGCGGAGACATGTCCCTTCGAACAAATCAAAAACATGATCAAGGAACAAACGAGGGAGTTTGAAAAAATGAAGGGGTGGTTTCAAGAAAAGGTAGAAGACACAGCTTCACAGGTGAGAAGAAATGGTGCAGAAGTTTCAGCATTAAGAGAGGAGATAGGGAGATTGGAAGAGGAGATGTCGAAACTGAAAGCCGACGTAGTTGCTAACACCCGAAGTCGTAGAAATAAATGCTTATTTATATATGGAGTGCAAGAGGGGAAGAAGGAAGATAAGACGAGTATAATTTATAAAGTAGTGGACATAATTCAGGGTAAAATGAAAATAAATTTCAGTGAAGTGGACATTGATGATGTGACAAGAGTGGGAAGATTTAGAGGTAATGGGCCTATCAAGGTGCAATTATTTTCTACATTGATGGCTGATACAGTGGTGCGTAATGCAGGTAACATGCAAAGGGAAAAAATATGGATAAGGAGGGACATGGGAACTGAAGCGTGGAGGAATGAAAGAATCCTTAAAAAACACATGATACGAGCCAGGCAGCAGGGGTTGAATGCAGTCATCAGAGGACAGGAATTAGTGGTGACAGGCAACAACTGGAGGAGAATATGGTCGGTGAATAGACTGATGGATCTAGAACGGAGGATGAAACAAGATGAGGAGGCTAAGAGAAGTGTAGTGAATAATGGGGAAGACAAACGAGTGGAAGATAATAGGCAAGTGAAAGATAACGAGGGTAGAAGTGTAATTATCGGAAGTATTACTGAAAAGTGTCAAGAGAGACAGAGAGAGGTGCTAAGGGGAAGTATGAACAAAGGCAAGGAAAGAGCAGTGGACGGACAGTGCAGTGGAGAGGCTGAAGAACAAATGGGTGATGGGGGCAAGGAGAGTGAGCAACAAGAAGCTGAGAGAGCTGAGTGTAGTGGTGTAGTAAGGCAAGATCAGGGTAAAAAAGTAAGGTCAGAGTTAACCCGTGAGAGTTTCTTCGAGCGGAATCAGAGTTTGAGCGGAGGGAGAAATAGAAACTTTACGGACATGTGGAGAGTTACGAAAAGTAATGAGGGTATTGAAACAAGAAGCAAAAAACAATAATATAGCGAGTAAGTAAGTAATTAAGGGCATGATTGTAGAAGAGGTAAGAGATGGAGGTGGTGTTAGTGGAGTTGAAAGTTATGATGGTATTTATTTGTGGAGGCTGAAATGTTGTGATGGATAAGTGGTATATACTGTAAGTTATGATATGTTATAGGGTTGAAATGTGGTGTTGGAGAAGTGGTGGTATAAGATGGTGGATGGCAGAAGGTGAGTGTAATGGTAGAAGAAGTAGAGGTGGTATATGAGGTGGAGTTGGTGTTGTATTGCTGAAATGTGGTGTTGGAAAATATTGAGGGCTTGGTATTTATGATTATGTGTTATGATTAATTTAGGAGGTGTTATATCGTTGGAATGTGGTGTGGGAGAAGTGGTGATATAAGTAGAGGTGGTATATGATGTGGAGTTGGTGTCGTATTGCTGAAATGTGGTGTTGGAAGTATTGAAGGCTTAGTATTTATGATTATGTGTTATGATTAATTTATGAGGTGTTATGTCGTTGGAATGTGGTGTGGGAGAAGTGGTGATATAAGATAGTGGAAGGCAGAAGGTGAGTGCAATTATCGGAGGGGTAGAAGTGGTATATATAGAAATGAGGTGTTGGAAATGTGGATATGAGGTGATGTATGGTTTGGTATTGAGATGGTTTATTTACGGCTGAATTCGTGGGAGTTGGGAGGTGCTATTATTGTATTGGTGCCTGGTAGGAGTACTGAATTTTTGGAGTTGGAGAGAGGTGATTTTATTATCATTTTGTAAATTTTGGTTTGTTTGTATGCGGAGGACGAAGAAATGTGATGTTGGAGAGGTGTTGGTATATGCGTGATTGGTATTTGTTATTCATTGCCGAAATTTTTGGAGATGGAGAGGTAATTTTATTATGGAGTGTTATGGCGGAATGAAATGAAATGAAGCAATGTTAACGCGGATTGGTAAAAGTTGCGGTATGGTGGATTGGAATGCAATGACGGAATATTGTTGTTATTATTTAGCCTTCTACTATATGAGGTGTAAACTGAAAGATTGAATGCAATGTTAGTGTTATGGCTGGTTTGGTATGCAATCGTGTAATGTTGCTGTTGTAGCTTATCTTGGAGTAGGTCAGGAAACAATAAAGGTGATGAAAATGCTGAAGCAAGAAGGTTGCGTAATGAGTGGGTACGTGTGAGTGATAACAAGCAGAAAGTTGCAACACCAGCAGTAGAATGTAAACATAGACCCGGCTGAGGAGGTAAGATAGTTTGGGACCAGCAATAAGAAATGGGATAGTTGTTATTCTTAGTCTTATTTTTACTTTTATTTTTATTCGTGAGTTGTTGTAAACTGTTGTTGATGGAGTTGGTTCTGGTCTGTAACTGTGGCGTTAGGTCTTTTTGTTTTATTGTTCATTTTATTTTGTATATGGTGGAGAGTGGTGGCTTAGGTTGGACTACGTTTATTAATTTTATTAGTTATTGATGTTTTATTATTTTTGTTTGTAAATTTCTGTTGGAGGAGTAGGGTGGCTTAAGTGTGAATTTAGAATTAGACAGGGGAGTAGCTGTACGTGGCATGAAGAGACGGAGGATGACTACCGTGGTGACCTAACTTTTGAGGTCACGTTTCCGGAGTGTCTGACGGGCTTCATGGCATGGCCAAGGTGTACAGTAGCAGTAGTTAGTATTTATTTATTTATTTATTATTATTGTGAACATGTATTCGGGGCTGAACGCCTGTTATGTTCATTAATAAATACGGTATACGGTATACTAGAGGTATGTATAAAATTTCACATTTCCCATCTTTAGGAACAATAAGTCCATAGCATGTTTCCAGTCACTTGACCAGGCTAGGAAGGGAATGAATGAAGCCTCCATCTAGCAGTGAGGACGAGAATTGTGCCGGCTGCCGAAGCCTGTCACACTCCTCTGAGGCAATGATTAATGACTGACAGATGAAATGAAATTATGTTGGAGAGTGTTGCTGGAATGAAAGATGACAGGGAAAATCAGAGTGCCCGGAGAAAGACCTGTCCCGCCTCTGCTTTGTCCAGCATAAATCTCACAATGAGTGATCAGGATTTAAACCACGGAACCCAGTGATGAGAGGCTGGTGTGCTGCCACCTGAGCCACAGAGGCTTGGTATCTTTAGGAACAATGCTAATTTTATTAAGTGTTATACAGAAAGTGAGAAGGAGATTTAGATCATTTCTGAGGAGGGGAAAGGAAAGAATGAGGAGTAATATAAATTAGGAAAGGATCCTCTGAGGTTGGTGCAACATGCTTACCGACAGAGTTTCAGCATTACGGGGAAGAGTTCCTCCTTGTTTTGACCAACTGTAAGTAACAGGAGGTTCTAAGTCAATCTTGCACTCTAGTGTAACACTTGAACCATAGGGTGCTGTACGAGTTTCTACTGCAGCAGCATCATCATTCATACCAGGTGCATCTGGAACAGAATACCATATGTTAAGTTCTGTAAAGCAGATGAAAGATAGAATAATAAAAAAGTTTGTTGACAAAATATGATTCCGAAAACTATCATGAAAAATGTATGTCTTAGATGCATTTCATATGTTTTTAAAATGTAAGTAAAAAAGAAATGAAATGAGTAAAAATAGAAATGAAAACTTTGATACAATTATTTAAAAACTATTACTGCTCTTAATAAACCTTTTTTTTTTTTTTTACGTGATATGCACCCCTGTTATAACTGAAAAATACCAAACTTTACTAAAACAGTATATAGTTGTATACCTGGGATATAAAAAGCAATTTCTGATGAAGTACATCACATTATAAATCATCTTACAGAGTGAACTGGGCTGTGCAGAGCAGATCATGTAGCTGTAAGCTTGTATTTTGGAGATTGTAGGTTTAAACCATATCATCAGAAGCCCTAAAAATAGTTTTCCAGTGGTTTCCAAATATTATAACTTAATTAAGGTCATAGTCCCTAACTACTTCTTCCAGCATCGCATCTGTGTTAGCCTAGTGTCCACTTACTTGAAATATCTGCAATATAAATAAGTCACAAGGGCAGACAGACAATGAAAATGGATCTTAATGTTCACTAATTTTCTCACAAGTAATTATACAGTACAGTACACTGTTTTTCCGAGGGTTAACGAGCAGCAAGAAAGCTCCTTCCTTTTTTTTTTTGCATTCCCCAAAACACAACAGATCAAACAGTGTATATATCAAGAGACATTTAAATAACAGTAAAAAACAGTAAAAGACACTGTTTATTACTGCCTCAGAAGTGAAAACAGAGTGCCAAGACTGCAATCAGCAACGACTCTTAGTCTGTTTATCCATGACGAGTACACCTAGTCACCACATTCCCCTGCAAACATAACCCTTGTAAGACCTGCCACCTACATATATCGGGAATCACCATCAACAAGTCTTACCTTCCTTACCTTACACCTTGACTTGACATGACTCTGACATGACTGCACTTCATCTAACATTATCCACCAGCTTCAACGCAAATTCTGCCCAGTTTTCTACATTTGTTTGACTACCTCCACCCAAGCCAAACTAATATGTGGCCACCGCAGTACCTGCAAAACCTGTAACACAGATCTTTCTGCCCCATTCTCACCCGGCACCATAAAACCACATTTGAAGATTATTTCACTATTAAAGGTTTTGAACGTTTACCCCCATCTTCCCACCTTCTAGCCGTCTGAGATTCTGAAGTTGGACATCAACTTGTGCTCAGGTCTAGGGAAGTGCCAGCCCTTAACACGATATATCTGCTCCCTTCTATTATTTTGTCTTGCCTCTCCTTCTCCTCTCCCTTTATCTCACAACAGCATCTACATGTCAACAATGATCACCGTTATTCTGTATTCTATCCATGCATTCTTACTAGGATGGTACTTATTTTTCAATTTTCAAATTTCTTTGTACAAAGCCCCCTAGTTTCTTTACTTTGGTTATAAGAAGAATTTTAATACATACTTATTTTGTTGAAATCAAAGATGAGGAAGCCATGCTGCAGTGGTCAGGAAGTTGTGTCATATTGCTACATGTCGGCTTATTCCTGCTCGTGTGTGTGCTTGACTGCTATCTACATTCAGTTGAGGATCAGCTTCCATTTGGTAATATTTATTAACATCATGGCGAGTAGTTTTAAGAAGTAATGATGTAGTTATTTATTTAGCTGATGAAGTTAAACAACAGATTAGTGGACAAAAATTACTATCTGACAGGTTTTGTCAGTCTTATAACATACGTGAGGTGAAACTGACTATCAGTGAAAGTGCTAATTTAGTTGTGTAATATTTTTGGAGAAGGCTAGGATTCTCACTATACAAAACAATTATAGACCTGCATTCAGAATGGCACAACTGGCATATTTTTTTTTTTTTTTTGCTATGGGCTTTACGTCGCACCGACACAGATAGGTCTTATGGCGACGATGGGATAGGAAAGGCCTAGGAGTTGGAAGGAAGCGGCCGTGGCCTTAATTCAGGTACAGCCCCAGCATTTGTCTGGTGTGAAAATGGGAAACCACGGAAAACCATTTTCAGGGCTGCCGATAGTGGCATAAAAATGCTCATAGAAGGACAAATACTCACAAAGAACGATACTGTAACTTTGTGGCAAATAATCTCTTCAATGTTGCCCGTGCTAATGCTTTGAATAGGATAAAAATGGAAGAGTATCAACCTCCTTTTATTTTTTTATTTCTTTATTTACTACATCAAATACAGCCTGGCTGTAGAAGTTATTGTGAAGGGGTTGATCATAAGTTGGGAGCAAAAGAGATTTGGGCAAGAATTAAGAGTTATGAGAGAGGAAGAAAAGATGAAGAAGAAGGGTGATAACAGTTTACAGTTTCTGAAGATTACTTCTGATTCATCTGATGAATTAATTGAAGTGAGTGAATCTGATGGAAATTCTATACATAACCCTCCATGAGCTCAGCTTCAATTTATGGTTGTAATGAAACTGTAGATGGAAGGAAGAAAAATTCAGAAAAGGAAAATAAACATGGAAGACAGTGTTTTATGACAGCAAAACTAGTAGCCATTTTAGACAGATGCCAGTTAAGTCAGAGAGATATCCTGTGCTCATCCTTGAAGCTACAGTTAAGGCCTTTAGACATAATGCTGATGAAATAGCACTTTTTGTAGTTCAGTTCAGTGAACAATTCAGAATGAAACAGGCATAATATATAAAATATTTGTTTAAAGAAAAGAATCAAAGCGACTGTTCACTGGGACAATGAAGTGTTACTGGCATTAAATGCAGCAATTCAAGAACTGAAAGACTAACAAGCATCATAATCAGGAACAATTAATTGGTGTGCCTATATTATTGGATTCTAGTGGGGGGGGGGGGGGGGGGGGGGTAACCAAAAACAAACAAACAATAATGTTCAGTTTGGAATGTCATAAAATTGTTTGTTACGTCTCCATCGCATCCAACAGTCGTTTCAGCTGAACTGTTATTTTGCTGGAACAGTTAGCAGGAAGAGATGACTGTTATTCCCTCACCATCATCACATGTATAAGATACTGTTATGGATTGTGTTCGAAAATGAGTTACCCCAAGTGTCAGTCCCAATATAATATTTTTCAAAAACTTAGAGAAAAGTGGAATGTTGTGGAGAAGGCAAATTATGAAGATGGGTATGTACATTTACATGGGGCTTTGAGTGGTGTCAAAATTGAAGAAACATTTATGTTTTTTTCAAAAACTACTAAAAGAAGAAGACCTGAAAAATGATATTTGTGAGCTTATTGAATTGTTTTTGGGGGCAACTGTGGACCTGAATCTAAAAGTAAGGACATCTGGATTTTTGCATCATGCAGACAGACAGATGGCCAAAGAAGATTATTCACTGAAGATGTTCCTCTCTTGTTCTCAGCTGTCCCTCAGGGCCACCCCTGACAGAGATAAATTCTATTTCAGTCACGTGACACCCCTCCAAGTCAGGAAAGCAGTCCTTAGGATAAGCACAAAAGCGAAAGGAATTGATGACATTGGGACTGACATGGTGAAACTAATTCTTGATTTTATATTACCAACTTTAACCCATATAATCAATTTCTCTCTTATATACTCCACCTATCCAACTCTCTGGAAGAAGGCTATTGTGCTTCCTCTTCCGAAAAGTCAAACGCCTTCGAACGAGGGAGACTATCGTCCAATATGTATTTTATCAGCTTTATCTAAAACCTTAGAATATATAGTCCATAAACAAATGTCAGAGTACCTTCAAACGCACAATCTCCTTAATCCTTTCCAGTCCGGTTTCCGACAAGGACATAGTACAACTACAACCTTACTCAAAGTGACTGAGGACGTTCGACAGGAAATAGACAGAGGACGAGTCACAGTTCTAGTACTACTAGATTACAGTAAAGCTTTTGACAGCGTAGACATTGACATATTACTTGTAAAACTGAAGGCTCTACATTTTTCTCAAAGTACGATTGCTTGGATGCATTCCTATCTTTACGGACGTCAACAATGTGTGAAAGGTAATAATGGAATTGTTTCATCGTGGCGTCACGTGAATAGGAGTCCCTCAAGGCTCCGTACTTGGACCACTTCTTTTCGCACTCTTTGTGAATGACATATCATCGAATTTAAGACATTGTAAATACCACATGTACGCTGACGACCTTCAACTCTACACAGACTCTACAGCACAAGACCTTCAGGAAAATATAGACTTACTAAACATTGACTTACAGACTGTTAGTGAATGGTCTGCTGCCCACGGCCTGCAATTGAACCCTACAAAGTCACAAGTAATCCTTCTAGGCCACCAAAATCAAATGGCAAGTATCAATAAACGTCCATTGCCGAGAGTAATCCTTCAGAATGTTGCAATTCCTTTTGTACCACAAGTGAAGAACCTCGGCGTTATCATGGACGAACGCATGACTTGGTCTGGACATATCTCACATATCTGCCAGAAGGTTTTCTCTGCTCTTCATTCTTTATATAAATATAAATACATATTTCCGATAAAACTTAAGCAGAAATTAATCGAAGCTCTTGTAATGCCACATTTCGACTATTGCGATGTTGTTTTCAATGATGTGAGGCCTCTGCTGTCCCTAAGGCTACAACGCGCTCAAAACGCATGTGTGAGGTATATATGCAATCTAAGAAAATATGACCACGTGTCATCATCTTTCCTAGAACTAGAGTGGTCGCGACTCCACGTTCGTCGTAATCATCATACTCTGTCTCTCCTCCACCGAGTCCTTACTACATCTTCCCCAACTTACCTTTCTTCGCGTTTCCATTATTTCTCAAATGTGCATAACAGAGGTACACGGGCTCAAACATCAAACCTGCTCGTCATTCCTCACCATCGAACTGCAACATATAATAACTCATTTTCTGTGTTTGCCGCCCGAGAATGGAATCGCTTACCGGATGACGTCAGAGGAATACCAACCACCAGGTCATTTAAAAGAGCGTTAAGAGGTACAGCAGGATACGAATGAACTGTGCATTTCTAGTCCTTTACTGATGGTGTTAGTACATTATTACTACTAGCTATTATTATTATTATTATTATTATTATTATTATTATTATTATTATTATTATTATTATTATTATTATTATTATTATTATTATTAGGCCTATTATTATTGTTGTAAGTATGTTTACCTCACTGGGGTGGAATTTTATTTCTGTTATAAAATATTTAGATTGTCTTTAACTGTGCTATACTTAGTATTAATTACGGTAGTGTTAACTTTGATTCTATGTACAAATTGGTTTAGTGTAAGAGAAGGCCTAATGGCCTTAACTACACCAATAAAGACATTTATCTATCTATCTATCTATCAGTGAATTGGATAACCTAAAGAACACCTTGTTTGTTTGTGGTAAAAATACATGCAAAACGGTACTAAGTGTGACTTAAGATTTTCCTTAGTACCTTATAAATGAGTTTGTTTAGTTCTTCCGTTGATGGTTTTTGGTTCATCTTTTTATTAATTTATTTGTTTAATTTAATAAATGTTCAAGGGTAATTACCATCTATTAATTCTGCATCCATAACGAATACGTTTCATTACCTCGCAGGGTCCATGTTGTTTTCCACATCCATTTTGTAGTTGTCATGTTTCCCAACCTGTTGTTTACGATTTATGCTACTTCGATTCTATGAACCTTGAGTTTGGTTTACTGTGTTCTTAAATTCATAAAATTTATCATAAAATTATTATTATTATTACTATTATTATTATTATTATTATTATTATTATTATTATTATTATTATTATTGTGTAACCCACCCGTGAAAGGTTACAAAAAGAGTACAAAGAAGTAAATGTAAAGGTTTCTTCAAGTGCTCTAAATAAGTTCTGTCAGACTTATGGTATTTAAATGAAGAGATTTATATGGTATCACCATTTGATGATGAGGCTGACAATGAGACATGGTTAAAAATCTGAAGTAGAGAAACCTTAGAAATCGAAGGAGGTACACTCTGTTCCAACTGATGCAGTTACAAAACTTTTGGGTAAGTTTTTTTCAAGTAGATAATTCTATAAATTTAAATTTAGCAGTTTTGTATGAATTATTATCTATACTAACTAATTACATTTTAAATCTCTTCATTATCATTTCAGGTAGAGGAATTTATGAGTTCATTTCAGTCAAGAGTTTGGACATGTTGAAGAAGTAAAGCATAGATTTAGATTTATTAAGCATGGATCTTGCTTCTTGGGATGAAAAGGTTTCCTATCTTAATGCCAAAGAGACTATGAAAAATCTTAGAGTGGTAAATGATACTGCAGAGAGAAGAGTGTTAATGCAAGATTTCAATGGACCCTTAACAGCCAATGAAGAACAAAGAATTAATTTTGCCATGTGTGCAAGATCACCAGAGACAACACCCAAATTGTGGAAAGGAGACACTTAAAAGAAAATTGTGCTAAAACTGGTGTTGATTTATGGTGTGTCAACAAATTTTGTATTATTCTATTACCATACCCAGGCGACTGGAGTGGGACATTGATGATGAAGATGATTCTACTACAGTATATAATACTTTATTTCATTCCTTGAAGTATATTTGCAAAAATATATGTGCTGATTTCAATTGTTGATCAGAATAGAAGAATACACACATTCTTTCAATACTTTAGTCTTATTTAGAAATTTAGGTCCAGTGCAGCATGGGTTAAAATTAATTAATTGTAATGCAATTTGGCAAATTATTGAAACATGACAAAAGTAAAACAACTGGGGGTATGTGTTGAAATCACTCAACATTTTTATGTAAACCCTTCCTCCCCCCCCCCGATATACGAACCACCCTAGTGCCAACACAGTTAAGTCATGTTCTCCATCTGTTTTCTTTATGTATATACAGTTTGCTTTTTTTATTTTTATTTTTTTATTTGCTTTACGTTGCTCCAACACAGTTACATCTTATGACGATGACGGGATAGGAAAGGGGAAGAAAGCGACTATGTCCTTAATTAAAGTACAGCCCAGCATTTGCCTGGTGTAAAAATGAGAAACCATGGAAAGTTATCTTCAGGGCTACCAAGAGTGGGGTTCAAATACACCATCTCCTAAATGCAAACTGACAGCTATGTGACCCAAACCTATTATAGCTAATGCATTAGGTAAATATATTATCAGAATGGCTTCGTGGTGGTGGTAGGGATTGTTGTTTCAAAGGGCGAAGCAATGTTATTTTCAGCCCCTCAGAATGGCTTTTCTTGCTTTATTTATGGCCTACTTCTTCTGCAGTTGTACGTTGTTTTACTATCCAAGAAGCAAAATTGATGGTTTTTCTTTCAAATGTCATTCCTCATCAAATATTACAATGTGTGTAAAGACTGAAATAGAGTTTAAAATAAATAAAATGCACTCTTTACATATTATGAAAGATATTACAACTAATCATGGTCAGTCTTGCAGGCTATAAAGCCTTTTGGATATGTGTTTTATGGTTATACTTTTTTCCTTCAGTCCTATTAAGAATATGTTATTCTGTGACCGAGTAGGTGAATTTACATATTTGCTTGTGTCCTGTCTTTAATAAACAAGTTTGGTACTAACCTATTTTAAACTGTAGATCATTAGTACATAATGGTTAACGGACTACATCAATCATGAGATGTTAATTATATTCGTTTATTGTCATAATCACAATTTTAGTTGAAAAAAAATCCACATTACCTTGAATAGTAAGAACATAATCTTCAGAGTACTGGCCACTGCTTGCTCGAACAGTACACCTGTATACACCACCATTATCTGGACGAACATTATTTACCCTGAAGATCGAGAAAATTCAGAAATTATGATATATATGGGTTTTTTTCCCAGTACAAAATGCATAACAAAGTTATTTTTTGTAATCCTTGTACACACATCAAAAAAGGTTTAGCATCACTTTAAACAAACAAGACTCTTAAAAAAAAAAAAAAGGAGACAGACATACAGACATACATACATACATACATACATACATACATACATACATACATACATAGGTACCATATCAGCATTATTTCTTGCCCAGCCAAACAACTGAGAGCCTCTACAACAATAACGCTTTGCTTTCTCAATTTGAATTACTCAATACAACACATACCAGTACCTTTAATACCCAGTAACACGTCCCCTTGCATCAATGCATGCCTGAATTCATCTTTGCATGCTGTCCATTAGTTTATCAAGTTAATATTGGTCAAAATTGTTGCACTCCTCAATGGTGATTCAGCACAGATCTTGCAGATTGGTTGACGGGTTGTGACGTTCATAAACAGACTTCTTTAATTTATCTCACGCATGTTTGATAGGGTTCATGTCCAGGTAACAAGGCAGCCACTCTAGCTGAGTGATATCATGATCATGAAGGAAGTTATTAATAAGAACCACATGATGGATGAGCACATTAATGTCCATTAAGACAAATGTTCCTCCAAAATGCTGGTGATGTGATATCACTATGGGCAGGAGGACGTCATCCCTGCATCGTACAGCCGTGACATTGCCTGCATGACATAATGTTAATCCAAAACATCAGGGAACCACCACCTTGTTGAAGGTGCTGGACAGTGTGTCTAAGATGTGAAGCCTGACCAGACTGCCTCCAGACATGTTGATTACAATCGTCAGAAACAAGGCTTATACAACAGTCATCATTGAAAAGGACTTGACGACAGTTCTGAAGAGACTATTTGGTATAACGTTTGGCCCATCTGTACTGTGCCCCATGATGTCTTGGTTTGAGATCTGGGCCTTGACATGGGTGTCAATAGTGAAGTTGTGTCTTAAGCAACCCGTTTCTCACAGTTTGAGTAAAAATGCATTGATTTGTGGCTGCCTATCCGAAAATCATTTTTCAGCAATGTGGCATTGTGTTCAGGATTCCTTTGAGTTGAAATTTGAAGGTAACAGTCATCAACTGCAGGAAAACCTGTGCGACACAAGTCGTCAAGAGTTCCTGTCTCCCTGAATCGCTTCCATGCTCGGTGAAGATCATCAAGTAGTAATAAGGATGAAAGTGGAAAAAATGGAAGATAAAAGGAGACAAGAGATAAGAAAATTAAAGAATGGAAATTAAAAGATAAAAAAGTACCGGAGTAATTTCAGGAGATCCTGAAACATGACATTCCAGTCACAGAATTGGGGGTTTGAAAGAGGGATGGTCCATGTTTACAAGAGCACTTGTAAGTTGTGCAGAGAAGAAGAGATAGACATTACAATGTTAGAGGTGGAACTAGCAGTTGGAAGAATGAAAATGGGAAGAACAGCTGGGATACATGAAACAAGTGTGGAGATGATAAAGGCAGCTGCCCGTATAGATTGGAAAAATGTGTATGGTATGCCAGAAGAATGGGGAAAGGGAATAAATAATACCAGTCATTAAGAAGGGGGACAATAAAGTATGCGATTATCACAGAATCACTCTCATATCAAAAGTTGCAAAAATAATGAAAAGGATAAAAGAAAGGAGATTGAGAAGAAAAATGGAAAGGACAGTTCGAAGAGGAGCAATATTGCTTTAGAAAAGGCAAATCAATGGTGGACTCCATCTTTAACGTGATACTGTTGATGGAAAGACATTGGGAATATGGCAAAAATCTAGAGATAACATTTCTTTATATTGTATCCGTCCAAATGGTACTTTATGGGAATTGAGCATGTGTTATATGAATTTATCCTTGATTGTACGTGGCTGTGGTTGATCATTTTGTCTGATTGTGATCATTTGTCGTCTCATTCTGTGTCTATATTCATTGCTATGAGTCGCGTGTGTCGTCATGGTATGGTCATCTACAAAATCTAAAGGCTCGTGATATAATAATAATAAAACCCATACAGCAATAAATTAATTCCCTAATTTTGAGGTGATTGTGTGGTTGTGATGCATTTATGAATTTGTGTACTTTATTTTTGTGTTACTCATGTGGATTTTCAGATCTCTGTGCGTATTCACGTGGCGAGAGATTCTGATCATTGTCGAACTCAGGACCTCTGTTTTGTGATGGTTGTGCTCTATATTTACAACTAAGGGTTTAATATTGTTAATGTAAAATTTATTGATGGTTTACTGATTGAATACAATCGAGCGAGATCTCAGGAAGGAGGGAATAAACCAAAGAATCTAAAATTAAAGAATCTGAAAAATGAAAGAGAAGAAATTAAGAATATGAAAAAACTAAAGAAATTGAATTGTAAGAATCTGAGAATTGTAAGAACCTGAAATGTTACTCATGTGGATTTTCAGATCCCTGTGCGTATTCACGTAGCGAGAGAAAGAATCTGTTAAGAAATCCGATAAATACTTGATAAATGATTCAAGTGTAAAGTGTTGTAAAGAAATTGAGCTATAGGGATATAATAATCACAATCCCAGTAGATTTATCCCAGTAGGATAAAGGTCTCATAATTAAAATTGAATAATACAATAAGAGTAAGGTTAAACTGTGACATAAACTGAGAATAGGAGTAAACGTTGCCCATAATTATTTATGATTAATCAATCAATCAATCAATCAATCAATCAATCAATCAATCAATCAATCAATCAATCAATCAATCAATCAATCAAATCACTACTGATCTGCATTTAGGGCAGTCGCCCAGGTGGCAGATTCCCTATCTGTTGTTCTCCTAGCCTTTTCTTAAATGAGCGCAAAGAAATTGGAAAATTATTGAACATTTCCCTTGGTAAAGTATTCCAATCCCTAACTCCCCTTCCTATGAACGAATATTTGCCCCAATTTGTCCTCTTGAATTCCAACCTTATCTTCATATTGTGATCTTTCCTACTTTTAAAGACACCACTCAAACTTATTCGTCTACTGATGTCCTCCCACGCCATCTCTCCTCTGACAGCTCAGAACATACCATTTAATTGAGCAGCTCGTCTCCTTTCTCCCAAATCTTCCCAGCCCAAAATTTGCAACATTTTTGTAACGCTACTCTTTTGTCGGTAATCACCCAAAACAAATCGAGCTGCTTTTCTTTGGATTTTTTCCAGTTCTTGAATTAAGTAATCCTGGTGAGGGTCCCATACACTGGAACCATACTCTAGCTGGGGTCTTACCAGAGACTTATATGCCCTCTCATTTACATCCTTACTACAACCCCCAAATACCCTCATAACCATGTGCAGAGATCTCTACCCTTTATTAACAATCATATTTATGTGATTACCCCAATGAAGGTCTTTTCTTATCATCGAAACCGACTTTCAACCTATTAGGTCGTGTTACGTACATTTAGTACGTGTTGAAGAGATGTTAAGTACAGAATAAAAATGGCCAACCAGACACCAGTGGGATCCGAACCCACAACCTCCCAATTTCGCATCGGTTGCTCTACCAATTGAGCTATGGTGGCCTAGGCCATCTTTGTTCTGTTGGAAAGGATCTGAGCTACAGGTCTGGTACTACTACCATCACACTGTAGAGTGCGTTTAAGTTGCCCGTTGAGGGCCAAGTCAATGAATATTCTATTTTCACGACCGCATTGTAATCGAAACCGACTTTCAACCTATTAGGTTGTGTTACGTACATTAGGTACTTACAATGATCCCCAAAAGGAACTTTCACCCCATCAACGCAGTAATTAAAATTGAGAGGACCTTTCCTATTTGTGAAACTCACAACCCGACTTTTAACCCCGTTTATCATCATACCATTGTCCACCGTCCATCTCACAACACTATCGAGGTCACCCTGTAGCCGCTCACAATCTTGTAACTTATTTATTACTCTGTACAGAATAACATCATCTGCAAACAGCTTTATCTCTGATTCCACTTCTTTACACATATCATTGATATATATAAGAAAACATAAAAGGTCTAATAATACTGCCTTGAGGAATTCCTCTCTTAATTATTACAGGGTCAGATAAAGCCTTGCCTACTCTAATTCTCTGAGTTCTATTTTCTAGATATGTAGCCACCCATTCAGTCACTCTTTTTTCTAGTCCAATTGCACTCATTTTTGCCAGTAGTCTTCCATGATCTACCCTATCAAATGCCTTAGATAGGTCAATCGCAATACAGTCCATTTGGCCTCCTGAATCCAGGATATCTGCTATATCTTGCTGAAAACCTACAGGCTGAGCTTCAGTCGAATAACCTTTCCTAAACCCAAACTGCCTTCTGTCAAACCAGTTATTAATTTTGCAAACATGTCTAATATAATCAGAAAGAATGCTTTCCCAAAGCTTACATACAATGCATGTCAAAACTGACTGGCCTGTAATTTTCAGCTTTATGTCTATCACCCTTTCCTTTATACACAAGGGCTACTATAGCAACTCTCCGTTCATTTGGTATAGCTCCTTCAACCAAACAATAATCAAATAAGTATTTCAGATATGGTACTATATCCCAACCCATTGCCTTTAGTATATCCCCAAAAATCTTATCAATTCCAGCTGCTTTTCTAGTTTTCAACTTTTGTATCTTACTGTAAATGTCATTGTTATCATAGGTAAATTTTAATACTTCTTTAGTGTTACTCACATCCCCTATCTGGACATTATCCTTGTAACCAATAATCTTTACATATTGCTGACTGAATACTTCTGCCTTTTGAAGATCCTCGCATACACACTCCCCTTGTTCATTAATGATTCCTGGAATGTCCTTCTTTGAACCTGTTTCTGCCTTAAAGTTCCTATACATACTCTTCAATTTTTCACTAAAATTTGTATGACTGCCAATTATGCTTGCCACCATGTTATCCTTAGCTGCCTTCTTTGCTAGATTCAATTTTCTAGTAAGTTCCTTCAATTTCTCCTTACTTCCATAACCATTTCTAACTCTATTTCTTTCCAGTCTGCACCTCCTTCTTAGTCTCTTTACTTCTCTGTTATAATATAGTGGATCCTTACCATTCCTAAACACCTTTAAAGGAACAAATCTATTTTCACATTCCTCAACAATTGCTTTAAACCCATCCCAGAGTCTGTTTACATTTTTATTTACCTTTTTCCAGCGATCATAGTTACTTTTTAAAAACTCCCTCATGCCTGTTTTATCAGCCATATGGTACTGCCTAACAGTTCTAATTTTAATACCTTCCTTTCTTTCACATTTATTTTTAACTACGACAAAAACAGCTTCGTGATCACTAATACCATCTATTACTTCGGTTTCTCTATAGAGCTCATCTGGTTTTATCAGCACCACATCCAAAATATTCTTCCCTCTTGTTGGTTCCATCACTTTCTGAGTCAGGTGCCCTTCCCATATTAACTTATTTGCCATTTGTTGGTCATGCTTCCTGTCGTTCGCATTACCTTACCAATTGGCATTTGGTAAATTGAGATCAGCTGCTACTATCACATTCCTTTTCATATCATTTCCAACATAGCTGATTATCTTATCAAATAATTCTGAATCAGCGTCAGCGCTACCCTTTCCCGGTCTGTACACTCCAAAGACATCAAGTTGCCTATTATCTTTAGAGAAGAGCCTTACACCCAGAATTTCATGTTTATCATCCTTAACTTTTTCGTAGCTTACAAATTCTTCTTTCACCAGAATGAATACTCCCCCTCCTACCATTCCTATCCTATCTCTACGATACACACTCCAGTTCCGTGAGAATATCTCTGCATCCATTATATCATTTCTCAGCCATGATTCAACTCCTATTACAATATCTGGTAAGTATATATCTATTAAATTACTTAATTTGATTCCTTTGTTTACAATGCTTCTACAGTTGAGCACTAACATTTTTATGTCATCCCTATTTGATTTCCTTAAAAGAAACTTAAAAGAAACATAATTGAGAGACTTATAAAGCCTAAAGCATTTAAATTATTGCAGATTTTAAATCAAGACTTTGTGTAAATGTACAACAGTATAGGCGTTTCTAAAGGATATAAATAAAAATAAATAATAATAATGAGGAGATTGGGATGAAAGTCTACATGGTTAAATGAACTATTCTGAAGGTAGGGTGCTCAATTTCTCAGGAGTAATGTGTTATTAGAAACAAATGATTTAATTTGAATGCAAAATTGTTAATTGAGTACCGGTATCATGAACTTTCACTAATGCTGAAATTTTGATTTTATAGTTATTTCAATTCACCATCAATACCTGAAGTGGAGTAGCTGATGATAATTAATAAAATTTTGATTTAAATGTAAAATCTGAGGAATGTTCAAGCAGCATCTACTTGTATATAATATTTTTTCTTAACATTCAGAGAATTGAACTCAATGGTTTTGTTTGAAAATGATGTCCAGAATTTTCTATGTTATTAATAAATGTTCACTGTTGTTTTGTTGGTGTATTTTATTATGTCAGCTGTCACCTATCCTGTCACCAGTGCCCAGCGAATATAAATTATTAAAAGATAATATCCCGATATAGCGACTTTGGCTCTGCGAACGTTCCACCCGTGGGACTCTTGTGCAGCCAGCTGAGTGAGACTATAGTAAAGGCATATGATAATGTGCCCACTGAAAAGGTATGGGAAACAATGCTAAGAAAGGGAGTTCGCAAACAAATGATACAAATTTTACATGCAATGTATGACAAATGTCTTTTAGCTGTGTCCAGGCTCAAGTCAGGAAGACAGAATAGTTTAAAATGTTACTGGGTTAAGACAGGGATGCGTACTGTCACCACTATTTTTTATAATGGTAATGGATAAAATTGTGAAGGAGTCAAATGAAGCATTTAGTTAAGAACGTAATACTATACCACAACCAGTTATGGTTGCTAGGTCTGTACTTGGGAGGCAGGAGGGTTTGAATCCCCTGTCAGCCATACACAAAATTGTTTTCCATGGTTTACCATGGTTTCCCATTTCAACTCCAAGCAAATGCCAGGATGGTACCTTTCTCAAGGCCAGAGCCACTTCCTTCCCATTCCTGTACCCAAAGACAACACCCTTACACAGCGACACATTTAGCTTACCCCCATGAGGTGTACTGGGACAAGCAGGTACAGAAATGGCATGCCGAACATGTCCTTGGCTACCCCCAGAACTAAACATACTATAAAAAATATAATGCTATTTGTTGATGATATTGTGGTGTGGAGAATGGCCAGTAAGGAAGTACGAATGAGAAAACTGTGGAATACAGTATGAAATTCAGTGTAGAGAAGAATAAGACAATAGTGATAACAAGAGGAGACAGAGTAAGGAAAGGAATAATAAATACTGGAGGTCAGAACCTTGAAATAGAGAGAACAGCTTCAATTACTGAGGAAGCAAACTAATATAAAATGCAAGGCTGGATACAGAGATTAACAAAAGGGTGCAACTAGTGATTTCTACCAGAATGTATACGGAATCTAATATAGAAGAAGTGAGGTACACCAAGGAACTGTAAGGAAGTGATGTACAAGATGTACTGTATACCCATATTGAAAAATGAAGCAGAAACCTGGGCAATGACACGAAGAGAGGGGAGTAGAATTCAAGTCAGTGAAATGGAATTCCTAAGAAGTGTTATAGGAAAGAGAGAGTGAGATATAAAGATGTTGGGAAGGAAATTGGAGTAGAAAAGTTGAATGACAGAATTAACCCTCTTAGTGCCAGGCCCGGGTGCTCACAGTATGCCAAGAGTGCCAGACAGATTTAGAGAATTTTGCAGGTTCTCACTCTCTGCACTAAATAGTTCACAAATGTTATAACTATGACTTGAAATTTTTATTGAATATTAACAAGAATGCACTCTTACGGCTGAACTAAATTAAAACACAAAAATGTCCTTGGGTATTTTGAAAAAAAAATATTTTCCAAACAATTTTCAAACACCAAAATTTAAAAATCAGAAACAAAACAGAAAAAAAAAAAAAACGAAAATTTAACTCAGCGATATATATTGATGACTTCTTTGCAATATCCTATTTCAGATGAATAATTTTTACCTTGAGTATTTTAAGAGTTATGTACAGTGGTATCGTAATATACAATTGGCATGGCCAACAATGGGATCGAACCTGGCACATAGGTTGTAGTCAGGGTGACGAGATGGTGATAGATTATCATTGTTCACAAGATGAAAGAATCTCAAGATCAATTGGAATCTGTTTCTTGAGAACATATTTCCAAACCATGGAATATAACGCGACTTTTTTACCCAATAAGAAAATAAGCTCGGCCTTCTAGCTATACCCATTTCCAACAAAACAGCAATGAAAGCCTTCATTTCAAACAATGTAACAGGGCGCCACTGCTGTGCTCTGGCATGTGGTGACAAGACATGATTTCTCATATCTTTTTGTCTCTGTAGTTATTAGGTTCCATAACTGAGCCGTGAAAAATAAAATAAAAATACGCTATAGGTTTGCGTCTGACGGAGGGGCATGTCTCGGGCCAGGAGTATCATAATAATCATGTGAGGGTTGGTATTTTGCATCTTGACCTAATTGAATTTCACGGAGAGCATGAAATGTTTGCTGTTGGGTATTGTTACAGCCGTCATCATCAGTACTGTCACTCAGACGGTCATTACCACTTTCAATATGTTGGACAATGAGCACGTGGTTGAGTGTTTACAGAAAACTCGCCGTTATCACTCCAAATAACACTAACACTTTCACTTTCCCCTTCCTCACTTGTTGAAGGAGTGAATTCCTTATCTGAGTCTTCATCATTCCCTTCTTTACTAAAAATTATTAAGATATACAGCCAGTTCGTCATCGTTAACAACATAACTTCTCCCACTAGTCGCCATTTTACTCACGCGGCATGGAGATCATACGTCGTAGATGAACACGGACTTTAGAAATTCAATGCATGATAACGAATGAATTTACGCACTATCTAGCGACATAGTTAAAATCTAATGACAATTCTCTATGGACTGGACACACAAAATGTTTCAATCTGACGGCCCAAGTTGTACAAACGCGTATAGAATTGTGCGCTATCCAAACAACGATATATTGTGGTTGGCACTTTACGCGGATATACGAAACAATGATATATCATTGTCTGGCTCTCTACGGGTTAAGAAGAATAATTTAAGATGGTTTGGACATGGAAAGAGAACAGAGGAGGGAAGGATACTGGAACATATGATGGAGGCTAAGTTTGAGGGAAAGAGAGCAAGAGGAAGATTCAGAGCAAGATTGATAGACTTGATCAAGACCAGAATAAGAAGATGGAACTTGGAATGAACAGAAGAATAACAGGCTGAGTATGGTGGAAGAAGAGAGGACGGTGGAGAAGTACCATAAATGCCTTAACCTGGCTGAATGATGATGATGATGATGATGATGATGTCCTAGGAGGAAATAGATTTGGATGAACTAAGATTGATGAACAGAGAGCCCACATATGAAGATGGCAGTGTTTGAAAATATGGAGTGTGTACGTCGTCCTTTTATGTCTTCATGTTTGTCCTTGTTTACCCATTCTGTTGTTCCTTCTACCCACACTAGTCTGTCATTGTGTTCATATCTTCTTTCTTAGCTTCCTATTTTTGATGTTTTAATTCCAGTATGAAAATGATGTTAAGCGATGTTGCGGGAGAGATATTAAATTATTAAATGCTACGTTGATGATATATAGGAAGAAGAGCAGATAGTGCTAGTTGTGAATAGAAAATATATTAAATCACAAGGCCTTGCAGTGGCTTGTACCTCGAAAGGCATACCATTATATAGTGACTATTGAAGTATTTATCTATGTATGTGAAAATATTTTAAACTAAAGCCTTGAAACACACTGGTATGGGTTCTATAGAAATAATTACACAATTTTAAATCATACGACTGACATTTTCTCAAAGAATCATATATTAGACAACTGACACATATAACTTGGGAGTTCTTACCTCATTATATCCTCTGCAATCATAACATTATCGGGTAAACGTTCTCCAACTTTAGTCCAGCTGTATGAGACATCAGGATCACCCGTGGCCAAACAGCGTATGTCCACAGTGTCTCCAACTCTTACAACATCCTTGCTGGGATCAATACGCAGAGCTAGATTTTGCAGCCCTATACAATTGGTCAAACATAAGAAAACATATTTTAACTTTGAAGTATATTCTCTACATAGTGCATAATTATAAATAAGATTAATGAGAGTTGTACTAAGTTCAGATCTTCAATGCAGAACAAATATTTTACCACAGAAAAGCATTCATTAAAATTAAATTTAAAATGAAATTTAAAAATGTTAAAAATCTACTTTTTAAACAATCTACAAGTGGAATTAAACTTTGGTTAAAAATCTACTTTAAAAGCATTCTATAGGGAAACAGACTATAATAAAACAGAGAAAAAATAATAACTGTTATAACACAATAGTTTCTAAGCAGCACTTGATACAACATAACAGACACACAGCTATAAATTGAGCAACTTGTTTTACTGGGGAACTACAATCACCAGCACACTGAATTCTCTCAGGCAAGTGATAACACAAATCAAAGTAAAACATGGTTACAACTGACCCTGTGAAGATTTCAGCTACATAATTCAACTGTCATGAAGAGAGTGTCATTTTGAAAATATGTTCATCTAAATATAATTTTCAAGAATGCTCAAAGTTCACAAGTAAGCCCTATGTAGGATGGACAGCCTGGTGAACTGCTACCAATCAGTTGACATAAAACATAATCTAGTAAATAAAAGCTGGATTTTGAAACACTTGAGGTTTGTTTAAGATTCAGCCAACTTTTATTCTTTTTAACAATAAAAATAAAACCCCCAGCAAGATTCACATTTATTTACCAAAAATAAAAGGGAATTTTGTTAGTATGAAGGATATAATAAATCTTTGTTCATCCTGTGTTTCTTTGATGTGAAAGAAAAGAAAAGAAAAGGAAAGAAAAGAAAGAAAAAAGAAAAGAAAAGGAGACTAAAAACCCCTAGAATATCACTGGAATCTGAGAACTAAGACCAAACCTCAACATATTATTACTATAAGAGAAACATTTCACAAATTGTTTTATTATACTGTAATATAAGTGAGTAGTTTCAGGAGGAAATACACTTAAATTCCAGATTCCTTACTGGTCCCAGTAAGTTACTGTTGTATAGTATCAAATTCTACAAAAAAAAGGAAAAAGAATAAAATTATAACCAGAACGTATTTTATTTACAATTTACTATTTTACCACAAGTACCGTAATAGTAAATACTGTAAATACAGTAACAAAATATGTAATCCAAATCATTTGACCTAATACTGCAACCATTTTTACCTAATACTGCACATAAATTGCTCTTGACACGAAATGTCATTTGACATTTTCCTAATTATTACAGGCAAATATTGAGTATTACTATGTTCATAAACTTCCACCCAAGCACAAGTTTATTTTCAGAGCCAAAATAACAAAAAAAACAAACCAAAAACCATTAAACATAGCTCTAACAATAGTTCAAATAACTGATACAATAGAATACTCTGTAGAATAACCAAATCAATAATGTATCAATATTTCTCCCACACTAAAAATTTAATTTCCTCTCATTATCCTAATAGATAAGTTACCAATAAAATCTCAACAGTCCAGATTAATATTCTCTAGTGGTCTAAGTAACACTGCAACCACACCAAATATATAATACTGTCCTCCAGGTTATGGGCAGCCTCACTAAAACCTGGCAGTTATTATTAAGTATATAAAAAACTTTTGGATGTGGTGAGTCCATCGTAATAATAGCCTGTATGAAGTGTCGAAGTGGATCAAAACAAAGTTGCTAGGAGTACCCCAGAAGCGACAAGCATCTTCTGTGTCTCCAGGGAGGTATGAGAAATAGATGGAGGTGAATGGTCCACAGCCTGGCCCAGGAGGTCCCTGAATAAGAGTGACTGAAGAAGAAGAAGAAGAAGAAGAAGAAGAAGAAGAAGAAGAAGAAGAAGAAGAAGAAGAAGAAGAAGAAGAAGAAGAAGAAGAAGAAGAAGAAGAAGAAGAAGAAGAAGAAGAAGAAGAAGAAGAAGAACAACTTCATTTATACACTGACTGCAGACACATTTCTATTTACTCAAAATATAATTTCTGCCAGTCCAGGTTTTAGCTAACAAAACTGAATTCAGTTCCTCTCTTCCCTAGGTTAGGCTGACAGAATTATTGTATTCTGTCTTCTCCCTACATTGTGAGAGAAATGTACATAAACTATGTATGTTAAAGGCTTATACTTCTGAATCCAAATATCTGTCAAAGGAGGGGATGTGTTATATCAGTCAGATGTATCCGTGGGTTCATAAATGGTAATCAGAAAGACGGGTAGAGCTCGACAGGTCATGATCAAGATTTATGGTATTATTTCACCACCTCACATCAATCATCACTGAATACAACAATAACACCCAAAATGACACTGTTTACATTCAGTTAATAACAACTGAAATCTTCATGGTCAGAAAACATTTAACATACACACTTAAGGGTGGAGCACAAGAGAAATAATGCATAAAAGGAGTAAGGAGATTTACAATCTATGTGTTATGTTAGTGCTTCTTTTAATGGTTCCAATCTTACAGCATTACTTTTACTGGAGTGAAGGGTTAGTTTTATTTATTAGGGGTAAATCTCATACAACCAGTTTAAAATGTTTACTTTAAATTTTTAACTTATGTACAAGTTTAGGATGCATTTTAAGTAAATATTTTTATTTCCATTATTTAATGAAGACCATCAGAAAAGTTTTCATGCATAACTTTAAATATTCTTGGAAGAATCACCAACCAACACACCAGGAAAGATACGACTTATAAGGGCCCAGTTACCATTATCACTTATTAATGTTCTAACTTAACTCATTAAATGGAGATAGCAATGAGTCAAACCTATGAAGTTTTCAGAGGTAGGAACGGGTCAATTTTCTCTGAGATAAAAGAGTGACTAAAGCACAGGAATTACGAGAACTATCTGGATTTTACCATTCAATTACGATCAAAGAAAGATGGTAAAAGTATTGGTGATATTATTCTACCAAATGCATGCATAAATAGCTCTAAAGAAAAACAGAAAAATAATTTTCTAATGTATCTCTGATTCTCTTCTCACATTTAATCAGCACATATGTATATGGCTTGGATCTTTCACTTAAATGCCTAGTCTTCTAGCATCTCAGTACAGCATTCACAGGTTATTTTACTAGTACCATAGCAATGTAATTTTGGTGGCACGTGGGACATAGTGCCCTGTCAATTTTTATATAGTGAATATGCAGCATTGTTGTCCTGACCATGGCTGAGATACAAATATGTTTTGGCTTCATTCCTCCTTCCCCCAACCTCCACTTTCTTTCCTCTCTCTCCAGCCATTCTGAAGTGGCTTTTATATCTTTCCACTGTTTACTGATGGAAGAGGTGTCAGCACTTTTGAAAAAGTTCCCAACAATTTCATTTCTTATCCAGTACAATTTTACTGTGCATGAAACATTTCTCTAAGAGATTTACAAGACTCCTGGAAATATGATCTCAGTTTGATCACATTTAAAAAACAAGTTCTTTGCTGTCTGTCACATTCCATCATCTGAATAAGATATAGTGTCATAAAGTAAATATTAAAAGATAGAGAAATCTCACTGCAGAACACTCATGTTATGGCATGAATATGGAATAAGCTCTCTTTCTGGGGTTATCTTTATAACTATCTTGATATATACATATTTCTACTGTAGTATGCAGTTAGATAATAAGATAGTTGCTATGAAGAATGCTTCTTAAAAAGTTTATCTTGTATGTTTACAAGTAAAATTAAGAAATCTCCATTTTCTATCAGAAGGTGCTCTCTCCTACTTATTCCCATGAGGAGTATTTATCAGAAAGAAGTTTTATACTTCTTCATCCATATAAATTATGGTCAGAGCTTGATATGATATTATATGTATACTGTATAAGGATTCTTCTCAATCAGCTTTACATTGCACCAATACAGATAAGTTTTATGGCGACGATGTGATAGGGAAGGGCTGGGAGTGGGCCTTAATTAAGGTACAGCCCCAGCATTTGCCTGGTGTGAAAATGGGAAACCACAGAAAACCATCTTCAAGGCTGACAACAGTGGGGTTTGAACTCACTATTTCCCAGAAGCAAGCTCACAGCTGCGGGGCCCCTAACCGCACGGCCAACTTGCCCAGTGACTGTGTTTAATCTGAAAGTCTAATAGCACTGTTGATCAAAGATCTTCTTTCTCCAATTACGCAGTTTGTAGCAGGGCTGATATTAAAACATTTATCAATATTTCAATATAGTGCAAATACAAGTCAGGTGTATACAAAAGCCAGGATGTACTCTTTCTTGAGTGATACAAAACAATGGAAGCAATAAGCACACAGCACATAATGCAACACACATAGTGGCATGCTAAAAACTTGTGTCTTTGTGCTTTGAGAGGTTCAGAGGATTGAATGGATTCCCTTCATACTAAAAACGGCAAGATAAACTGTAAAATTTTAAACTGCACCCGCCTGGCTGGAGCAAAGAAGCAATGATGATGATGTAAAATTTTACATGATATCTATGCTTAGAAGATACCACAGTTGATAATCTTGCTAATAATTATGATTCTGTGATCATTTTTGTCCACTTTATATTTTGATCCTATTAGCATTTTTGTCCTATTTACATTTTTGTAATACACTACATTTTTGCATCACTTTATTTTAGGCAACATATAGGCTATATCTATGTTTCAAACAGAAGACTTTAAAAATGAACAAAAATGTAACATCTTATACTTGCAATATTGAAAAAATTGATAATTTAGCTCCCCAATATTGTCTTCTTTGTGGGTTGTTGTATAATTTGAGATGCAAGTCAGTTTTGATATTATTATTCTTTCTATTGTTGTTTTGTGTCATCAGTCCATAGCCTGGTTTGATACAGCTCTCCATGCCCCCCCTATCCTGTGCTAATCTTTTCATTTCTGTGGAACTACTACATCTTATACCTGCTCTAATCTGCTCGTCATATTCATACCTTGGTCTACCCCAACCATTCTTACCCCCCACACTTCCCTCAAAAACCAACTGGACAACACCTGGCTGTCTAAAGATGTGCCCTATCATTCTATCTCTTCTTCTGGTCAAATTTAGCCAAATAGATATCTTCTCACCAATTTGATTCAGTATCTCTTCATTCTATATACCCATCCCACCTTCAGCATTCTTCTGTAACACCACATTTCAAAAGCTTCTATTCTCTTTCTTTCTGAGCGAGTTATTGCCATGTTTCACTTCTATACAATGCCACGCTTCAGACGAAAGTCTTCAAATTTTTTTTTCTAATTCCTATATCAATGTTCGAGGTGAACAAATTTCTTTTCTTAAGAAAGGCATTCCTTGCTTGTGCTAGTCTGCATTTTATCTCCTCCTTACTTCTGCCATCATTAGTTATTTTGCTATCCAAGTAACAATAGTCATTTACTTCCTTTAAGACTTCATTTCCTAATCTAATATTTCCTGCATTACCTGACCTTGTGCGACCGCACTCCATTACTTTTGATTTGGACATTTATTTTCATCTTGTATTCCTTCCCCAAGACTCTGACCATACTGTACCGGGAGGTACACCTCAACCCCGTACATTTAAATGAAGCGCCTTGAAGAACGCTATCTATCATATAAAACTAGAAACATCTAGTATAAGAAGTTGGAATGTTGATCAAAAGTTGTCACTATTAAAGGATGGAGTAATATGTTATTTTAATGTTTCCTAAACTGACTGGATTTCTTTGTTATGTTTTGGTGTATCACTAGTTGCAACAACTATTTCAAGAAATTTGGACTTTTCTCCATAGATGTGTCTCTGAAAGAACTGAGGTCATGCACTCTGGTGCAAAGTGAAATAACTAGAAATTTAAAGAACTTTTGGGTTAATAGGTTTTCTGAACTGAATTTACTTTTCTTATTTTTGGTACTTCAAGGTTTAAAATACTTCTTATTCATCCCACCAACATGGGATTCTAACCAATCATAAATTTTCTGTATTTATTTTTCAGCCAGTCATAGGCTTCTTGTAACATTTTGTTCATCCAATAAAAATGAGAGGGTGTGTCCAGATTTAGTCCAGAACTTTCTCGAAGTTTCCTCTTGGGTATAAAAGCTGACGGCTTTTCAAGTTAACTTGTCTTATTGATTGCCGAATTACTGAGTGTGTATGTTAAGAGAGGAGACGGGGGTCCTCATTCTTCGGCAGGCAGAACATCAGCCCAGGTAATGGCCCCCAGTTTTCTATCTCTGTAGTTATCTCCGCAAGCTTAACTCGAGAGGAAGGTTCCAATCTTTAACTATGTAACCGTCAATTCCTAAAATGTAAACTTTCTTCTTTTTCACGTAAAATTTCATGTAAGTCCTAAAGACTTAAACTGTAAATCGGGGATAGAGAGTGTGTTACCCTCTCAAATTCCCCTTCAGTTAATCTTGAGGTGACTATGATTTTGCAACTGTTTTTCTCCTGTAAATGATAAATTAACTTGTCCTTCTAGTCACCTCAGTAGTGTGGGATTAGCCTCTGCATCGTCGGGCTGCAAGTCCAAGTAGGGTTATTACCTTGGTTTTCTAGGAGCACAAGTGTACGCCTCCATAGATTTTTGAATTTGGGCCAGTAACTTAACCTGTTCTTTTTCTCAAAGGCCCAGTAGAATGGGTACTAGATACCCCTGTGTAAACTAAAATTCATATGGTATTGTAAATTGCAGGTTGTGCCTAGAGAGGCCTAAAGGTGTAATTGTATTGAGCAGAGACGCTCTTTTCTGTCCTGTAATAATTAATGGTTGCCTTGTGTAGGCCGTAAGAGTTCGGGAGTGCTGTCTCCTTGGTAGAAGTTGTAGAGCATGTAAGCTCTTTTGTGGTTAGGTAATATATATTTGTGTACTATTGAGTGGTGCCTTTGGAATGCCGTTGGAGCAAAGTGCTCTTGAAAATGGTGTTTTGGGAGATATCTCTTCTTATCTATCTAACTAAATGCAACATTTGTGATGTTGGGATCTTGTAAATTAGGAGCTTGAAGCTCAAAATTGTAAATTACCAACTCTTGGTTTCTCTATTTTTGTACCAACTACCTATGTACCTGAAAGCTTGTTATTTGTTGAAATTTAAGATCTGAAAAGAAATATAACCTTTATTTAAAATTTTAAAGTCATCTTTGACTATCGTAGATAGACCCATTCCAGCCCGCACCTTCTTTCACCTCTGTGATCCACGAAAATATGGTAAAACATACCATTTAGCAATTATTGCAGATCTTTTGCAGAGTCAGAGTTCTTTCTATAAGCAGCATAATTTATCACAATTTGTTTGACTTGTTCTGGTTCATGATGGTATCTCTTTGGTACTGGGGCTTTGTATTGTGTATGCCTACTTCTACCTTCATATTAAGATGCTCTGTTTTTTACAGAGTTCTTTTCACTTTATCAAAAAACCTCCAGATATTTGAATGAAGGGTAGAAATTGTCTTGCTCAGTTTAGAGTGGAATCCCTTGATTGCACAGTTTGTTTGTTGTCTTTGATTTAAGACTAGTTATACATACATTCCATATATCTGATGGAAACTTTAGTGAAACTGCTCTCCTTTGACCACAAGCTCGTCTTCCGTCTATGCAGGTTGCTTCAGTGTATGCAGCCAATTCAACTACTCCTTCATGTCTGTCGACCATAAAGTTATGAAAGGTTTGCATCACATCTTCCAATGGCACAGAATGGCAAAGCTGAAAGTTCTAAAATATTGCGTATAACCTCAGGCTATTAATTGTTTAAATACACCTAACTCAATCCTAGATTTACAATTTGATGCTATGTATACAGCCCAAAATGAAAAATTAATTCATTAACTACAATTTCATGCAGCCTAAAAAAATTTCCTGCACTACAAAATTCATTTCCCTGCATAGTACTTCAGATGTACATTCAGATTTGTCATAAAAATGTATTTACTAACTGTCTGTAAACTGTGAACATGTTTTGCAGATTTTAAAGTAATAATAGTCCTCTAATTCTTTCTAAACAGAAAGACTTCAAGTCTAACACAAATCACACTAACTTACTTAACAAGTTAATTAAAATCAGTGGACACAGCCCTGACAGACTCATGTAGATCAAACAGTTCTTTGAATGAAAATATGAATATCATTATGTTGGACAAAACTTTTTGGATCTAAGATTGTGCAGAGCTATTGCAACGGGCAAAAAGTTTAAATCGTTCACTTACAAAACATCACTTAAGAAGCTGGTTGAGTAAGGGTCAGAAACGTGTCGCTGTACTCATCAGTAAGAATTTGAGGCAGGAAGTGCAAGTAAGTTACAGAGACAAGGATATTTTAACTTCTGCAAGCATCTTAATCAATATAAGTCCAGCTCATACCTTTGTGGTTACAAATAAAATGATTCACCAAATATTTTCCAAGTTCCATGGTTTGATATTTCCACCTGACTAAGAAAGATTATAAAACAAAGAATAAAGCAATATGCATTCTCTCCATTACTTATATATGGTATTAAATATTAGATTTTCTACTTTTTTGAAGATGATGTATAAACTTAGCATAGGCCTACAGTAGTACCATTTAGGACAAAGATCAAGAACAATAATATTTATTTGCTGACAAACATAAATATTCAGCATCGCAGAAAGAGAATATTGACCCATCCCTACATATTACTGCCATATTACCGTACAGGTTTTCCCTTTCAGGAGTATGTATGATTTGATGCATGTAACAATGGCAATTTGAGAGCCAATGTATTTATAAGTGGTGAAGTTGGGCTTCCCATCCACTCTTATAGAATGAAAAAAAGAAAATCTAAGCAATGTAAAGGCATAAGGTGTACAAAACCAAGGTACTTTCAAAGTATGATCTTATTTTAGATTGCATCCAGAAATGAGGTCATCAGTTAAATTACTCTTTAATTCATTATGTCTGATATATCAAGTTTATATAACTTTGTCACTTGCTTGTGTATTTCTATTACAAGTTTATGTGATAAATGATCCTGGAGAATAATATAGAATATGATTTAAATTCTTAAGAATATGGTTGTTCAAAAACATTTATCATCAATTAACCTCCTAGGTAAAATTTTGCTTCCATGAAAGAGCTTATTTAGAATCATTTATGTAGTGATTATTAATACAGCAGAAGCATTGTTAGAAAGATATCTTACATTTAAATTCTATAAAACTAGATGTTTCAAAAGCAAATCTATATTAAATTAGGCAACCATAAATAGGTAAGCGACCACAATATCAGTTGCCGGAGATTGTATGCAAATATTTAAAATAGCCTCCCAACAAATGAGATCTGAAAATACTGAAATTAAATTTTAAAGTAAAGAGCATTGAGTAACTGTTCCTTAATATAATCACTCTTGCCTAGTGTTTGAATTTTCAGAAGTTTGAACAGGAACTGTGTGCTAACCATTATGCTGTGCTGATTTGTCTGATTTGCTGAATCAAGGGACCTACCACCACAGAAGATCTAGTGAATTGACAATGGATAAACAAGTGGATAGTTCATGTATAACCAATCACTTCATATATACAGAGTTTTGTTCATTGACATTTCAAGAGCATACTTGTTAAATGGTCAATGGCTTAATTTGCATGAACTCTACACAAAGAAATGAGTAGTATTCAAAGAAATACCAAACATTTAGAACAAAATGACAAAAATAATTTTTAAAAGATTAATAACTTTTATTTGTGTTTGCAGAGAATAATATCTATCAGATAGGAAAATTTAAGCCATCGAGCAGAACTAAATGTTTTAGGGCAAAACTGTAAAATTATTAAAAATTTTCTTACAACAGTTAAGACATGGCAGTGCACAGTGGCATATTAATCTAAACCACTGTATAGCAGAGCTAATGAGGAGAGCTTAACTGTATTATATTTTGGAAGGAAAGAGAGAATTTGCAGTCAAAATTATCTTTTTGACTGCATGTCTCATATTTTACAGGAGCAAATGCTAGGGCAACTCAGGTCATTATTTGATATGCTAGAGGTAGCAGACAGGATAATAATGAGAAGTAAAAACAAGTGGGAATAATTGCAGGAGAATAAGGAATGAACATGATAGATGCAGTAACAACACCTATGAATCACTTAGCTGCTTGAACAGCATCATGCAGATAAAGAAGAGTGGGATATCAGTCCTTAAGAGACCAAAAAGAGTAACATAAAAATACTTGCAAGGCAGTATTTTGGCATAATATGTAATGCTTTTAAGGTAGAGGATTGGGGACAGAATTGACTACAACAGTAGTTGTGAACAAAGAATTGTATAGGTGCTTAGTTTGCTCATAGAGGTTTGAAGACAGGGCATTAAAAGATACAACACTCTGCAACAACAAACTGTATGTACGAGATTAAAATTGTAAGGGCAAATAAATAAAACTAATTTAAAGTATGATTCATGGATGATTCATGGGTCTCATCTATAGCAGTCTGCTGACAAAGATAATACCTTAGTCAGAGCTCCTGTAGAACTATTGAGCCACTGAGCTACAAGCAAGACTCTTGAAATAAATACAATATAATTTATGTTTTCAAGGTTTACACCATTTAAATAAACCTGTTATACAGTTTTGCAGGGAAACCTTTAGTAAGCTGTTCACTGCATCAAATATTCCCATATACTAGTCAAATAAGCAGTAAAATTTACAATGTTTGTATTTTACAGATACCTAGTTGACATTCACTGAGAAAATTATTTAAATGATCATAAAAAAGAGTGAAATATAATTTACATGCATTTTATGAGAATCTATAGTCTCCAGTCAACTTCCAAATGATAAATTATGGAAATAATTTTTTTTTACACTTAGTGATGAAAATGAAATTTCAATTGGAATTCAGTTTTATAGTCCCACCATCTTACTTTTAGATACATACAAGCTAACACTTTCCTAAGTGTTTGTTTATTCATTCTATCCACTTGAATACCACTGCTCTAAAGCACCAGCACCAGCAATACAGCCTCCTGAATCTGTTCTTAAAATTTAGTGTAAAAGGAAGTGTTTTAAGTTATGAATGTATTGTATTTTTTCTCTCTCTGTGGCATAGGATATGTATTAAAGAACTTAAATATTATTTTCCATTGTATACTGAATAAAGTTAAATTAAAGATGTCAAGAACTTGAAAACCATTGTTATATTATGATTGAAAGCAGCAAAAGTACATTTCTGAACAAATTTCATATTTATAGTAGCCTATACAAAACCCTGTTTATTAATTTTGAATAAAACCATTTCCATTGTTCCTTTCCGAGCTTGACTCTTTTTCAGTAAGTTAAGATTAAATTACAAATAATTAATTTGCATTCCAAGCATTACATCTACCAAATTATTACATCAAACATGAAAAATATTTAGTATACCTTAAAATAAAATTAATACTGTATTCCACTTTGTTAAAAGTACTTTCTTTTTATAGTTCTTCTGTTTTAGTAAACTACAGTAAGTGTAATATTGCTTGGAAGGTAAGTACTTAAAGGCCACAGAGAGAAGTGTTACACTGTTGTTGCAGAATGTGGGAAACACAAACCCCTTCCTCTGCGGCTGGGGCAAAGTTCCTCATCACTGCCATCCCGGCAGTCTCGATAGCCATCACACACAGTCGCGATGGGAACACACTCTCCGCTCTGGCATGGGAATTCTCCACGTTGATTGCAACCACCCCCATATTCTACGAGGCCAATAACATGCATCACCAAGGAGATAGGTAGGTTTGTTTATAGGTTGATTTACACAAAAATGAAAAATCAGATCAGGATTTCAGCATGCTGTGAGGCAGGAAGTCACTACAGCTGATCAGGACATGCAAGAAGAGTCTTGAACTATACAACTGTCAGTTGGTATGCATTCTGATAAGCTCAGAATCCACTCCATGAGCACATTGATTCAGAGAAAAAATTTCCAAAAGAAATTTTAAACCATCTCATTTGCTAAATGCAGCTCTCAGTTGTAGTGGCTTACGATAGACCTGCACTCAAAAGTACTCTTTTATTTTATCCAAACTGATGTAAAGACAAAATTAATTATTGATAGCTTCATGAACAGTGAAGTACCCCAAGACATAAGGAAATAAAAATCAGATAGATTGGTCAATCATTCAAATATGTGACCACTGCAACAACAGTCATAATGCAAATGACATTTCTGAAAAGGAATGGACTTACATATTTTAATCCTGGTATTATAGAGATATTTAAACTTGGATCTGAAATATGTTTGGGCTTGTTAAATGGGATTGTTACCCACAGTTTAGTGTGTCAGTGTTGTAGATTTTCACAATGAAAATGAAACAGAAGGTTTCCTGGGCTATTTTACTATGTTTGCATTTTGAGGGCTGTCATTTGCTTGTAATTCAGGTACATTCATGGATAATTAAATGATACAGAAATCATGTAATAATTCAAGAAAGAAAAATAATAATGTTCTTTGTATTATGGCCCACTAACTAGTTGTACAGTGTTGTAGATGCCATTTAAGAAAGAAACTACAACAAAAATGTATTAAATAACACTGTACCCTTTGCATAATTCATTATGCATATCTACTAAAAGACTGTAGTCTGCAAATTTGTTTTCATGTCACTTGTTTCGAGAAACTCATTTTTGTTTATTTCATGAAACTGTGCGAGTAAAGCTCATCATCTAAATTTGCCTCACATCAATCCAAATTGTACTCAGACTGTGCTTTATGGGAACTACATATTTTGAAATGCTTCCCAATGTGTAACTTAATATACTAAAGTGATGTATCAAATAATTACATCCTAAGTTTTACAAATTAAAGAAATTTGTGTGCATAATTTTTGGCTGTTACAGCTGCTTCACAATCAGTCATCTATTCAACTAACTTCTTGTACTGTTTTATTAATATTAAAAAGTGAAATTTTGATGAATATGGCCCTCCACAATCTAAAAAGTTCTATGACTGGGTTTGAGTACAATCGTTAGGTTCATAAATTTTGCCAACTGTTATAGTCCAAGATTTAATTTGGAACCATCCCCTTCTCTATCCTTTGAAAATATGATTTGTAAAGGATCAGAATAACACAGACCATTTTCAGTGATATTGGGAAAAGTATAATACCACCTAGGCTCAAATATTTTCTTTTTATGACACACTTCATTTCCTGAACCATGTCGGCAAAATTTTAATGAGGAAATATGTAAAAAATTCATCTTAATTCTCTGTTATAAGCTTTGTTACTACTACAAGCCTAAGTATAACAGCAAAGTGTGGTTCATAAGGAATACAATCCAACTGCTATGCAGCAGTACTGGTGAAAATGCGTGCGCAGCAAGAAGCAAGATGTCACGGTGCATTCTATTTTGCTTGATTACAAAGCAGAGAGGCAGAAAAAATCTGAGACAAAAGTACACTTGAACATGTTGCATTTAAAAGTTGAAGTTAAGAATGAGTTGGTTTTTGTGGTGTGATCCCCTCAAAATATAAGTTAAGAACTGGACTATGCTGTGATCTGATAAGCACATTAAATATTATAATTTTTCTTTAAAGCAAGAAATAACAAGGTAAATATTAGTATAGTCAGCTTTACAGAAGATATTTTATTAGGTATTATACATCTAAAACAATCAAACTACTTCACTGTCCACGTATCTCATTATAATCATCACATACAGTTTGGATGCAACATATTTGAAAGATGTTTATATATATGCTAAAAGCACACTATTAAATTTGTTATACAAGGTTAATTTAGAATCAAAGACAGCTACATGCACTACATATCAACAGTACTACTATGCTGTCATTTTAAAAACAATGAACAAGAGAATGCATTAGTTTGTTTACAGTTTGCAAGCATAGCAAATCTCTACTGTCAATAAAACTTAACCATGCTTCAAGGCAGAGATTAGAGAATTTTATTTAAATGTTAAGTATTTTTCCAATCATTATCCTGAAATTCATATGTCTCAACATAAAGTATACTTTTGGACACAAAATTTGATTTGCAGAAAATGTTAGAGTCCCATAGACAGTCTCAACAATGAAGCATCTTAATAATTATGGTACAGAAACAATGAAATGTCTCATACATTTTAAAATCCCTAAACCGTATAAAATGTATGTTACATTTACTGAAACATCAATTTTAGCATCCAGAAAAACAAGTAGCACCAATGAAAATTTAAAGACCAAGAAAGCTTTTTAATTTTAATTGGTTCATTAGGTATATTACTTTTGTATAATTTTCAAACATTTTTAAATATGTATTCATTGAGAGTGCTCCTGAAACAGACAATAAAATCTGGCCATTACCTGTCATATGAGATAATCTTTTGTTGACAATTTGAGAAACAGGACAAGGAGGTAAAGAATGCAGCTGATTAAACTACAGGAGACATGAAATTCCATTATAAAAATTTTAAAAACCCCATGGAACTACACCCCTGATGGACCTTGGCCTATCAAGTGACTGCTGCTCAGCCTGAAGGCCTGCAGATATCATATCCAGGTGATGCGTGGTCGGCATGATGAATTCTCTAGGCTGTTATTCTTGGCTTTCTAAACTGGGGCATTATATTCACCATCACATAGCTCCTCAACTGTTCTCACATAGGCTCAGTGGACCTCGAACCAGGTAAAAATTCCTGACCTGGGCAGGAACTGAACCTGGGGCCTGTGAGTAAGAAACAGGCACACTACCCCTAGACTGTGGGGTCAGCATATATACATAAAAGAATACACTAAAACTTCCTAATTTCCAACAATCTCTACAGTGTTTTATCTTGGTGGTTACAGGAGGAAACCTGATAACAACAGTTAATTCCACCTGTATGATCCCACAAATCTAATCTTCGATCCCCGAAAGCAGTCTCTTTACTGCCTTGTAAGTTTGTTCCCCCAAATGACTCACTTTATAATCAACAGTTATTAAGCAAACCATCATTAAAACAACACTGTTAATGTATTAAAAGACTTCAAGAAATGATTTCAGGGAATAGGTGAGCATGTTTTTTCAAGAAATAACTTCAGGGAAAAGATGAGCATATTTTACTATAACTAACCATAATGTGTTCTACTGAAGTATCATAATTTGAAAACATATTTAATGAAGCAGTATGTGACTATTTTAATGTGTATTTATTGACAGAGCAAAGAGATTTCTGAGTCTTATGTTGCCATAGCTCAATATACCGTATAATCCTGAATACCACCCACATTTTTTTCCCAAAAATACTGCTTCTAAATCTCGGGTGCGGGTCGTATTCAAGCCGTTCATTCTCGTAAATATTTACTACATTCACATGGAGTATTGAAATAGATTTGAATACGGTTACTGCACTCAATATACCACGTGTAAACAGGCATTCAGGTCTTATTATGTTTTAGTTGCGTTCTAGAAAACAAGATTGACTTTTTCTCAATATGGTTACAGTGGTATGTAAATGCGAAATGTAAGGTAATGAAATACGGTAAATCAAAGAATGTGGGTAAATATGTGGTAATATGAAAGCCGCTGCTGCGGATGTTCAATCGTCATTTGTTTCACAAGTCTTGCTGGCATGCTGGGTACGCAAATAGCTGATATCGCAGGATATCATACTTTGCGAGAGTCGAGACTGTTGGTTACAGAAGTCTACCTCGCTCACATTCGAATTACGTATCTGTCCCGTGAAAGTGCTGTCTCGATAGTAAGCGATTCAAAACAGCTTCTGTGCTCATTTACTGTGCGTGAGAAGCGAAGCTGAAATATACGGAAATCATGCCGTTGGCAGAAAGTATGATATTGATGAATCGTGTATTTGTGACTGGTGGAAGAAGAAGAAAAACTTCTAAAAAGTAATGGCAATTGCAGAGCGTTCTGTGGGCAGAGTGCAGTGTTTCCAGAAATTGAAGAACGACTCCACAAATTTGTGATAGAAAAACGTGAGTTAGGATATGGTGTTTCTAGTGAAATGTGTCAACTGAAAGCACTAGAGATCTCAAAAGAACTCAAAACACAGGGTTTTCCAGCAAGCCATGGATGGATCCAAAACTTTTTTTGGAGAAAGGGATTGTGCATTTGGAGATGTATGTCTATTTCACAACGTCTCCCTGGGGCGTATGAAGAAAAATTAACGGCCTTTCAGCGTCACATTATTCATTTGAGGAAGCAAAATTCTTATTTGCTGTCACAAATGGGGAATGCTGACCAGACACCTGTCTATTTTGAAATGCTGTTGGAAAATACAGTGGATTGTATTGTATTATATTGAACAGGTGGACTTATAATATTGTAATAATATTTGAGACAAATACAGTGGATACGAAGGGTTCTAAAAGTGTAACCATCAGAACAGGTGGTAACGAAAAGCAACAATGCACGGTAATGTTGTGCGTATTGGCGGATGGAATCAAACTTCCTCCATATGTGGTTCTGAAAAGGAAAACACTTCCGAAAGGAAACTTGCCATCCGGTGTTATTGTTAGAACACATGAGTCTGGCTGGATGGACAGTGCCTTAGTTGATGACTGGGTGAAGTGCATTTGGCAACGTCGCCCGGGAGCTTTGTTACAAAAATGAAACATGCTTTTGTTGGACAGTTACCGAGAACATACAACTGACGCCAAAAAAGATATGATGATGAAAGGAAAAACCGATCTTGCGATAATTCCCAGAGGACTCAGTTCTATTCTACAGCTGTTGGATGTGTGTGTGAACCGGACTCTCAAAACTGCAATGAAACAGTTGTACACCGAATGGATGTCTGATGGTGACCACGTGTTAACACCAACTAGACGAGTGAAGAGGCCTGAAGTGGGACTAATATGCAGCTGGATCAAGACCGCATGGGTGCACATTCCCAATGATCTAGTGTCCAAAATTTTTAAGAAATGTGAAATTTCAAATTCAGTGGACGGTATTCAGGATGACTATTTGTGGAAAAATGTCAGCGATGATAGTTCCTATGGTGAAACTTCAGATGACGACGGTGAATTGTGAATGATCTGAGTATTGGGCCGATTTTATTTACGATTTTTGTGATGATTTTATTAACTGTAAGCTGTTTTTATATTTGTGGTATATTTGAAAAAAAAATTAAATAAGTATGCAAGTTATTTGATTTTTTATATTTATCTGTATTTTGCTGTCTCAAATTTAATGTATAGGTCTTATTCGATGGCGGGTTGTATTCGGGATTATATGGTATATACACAACATGATTACACCACAGATCAGCACTGCATCCCCTTGCTCTTCAACCTGGTGATGGACTATGCGACACATAACATCCAGTCAACAACTCCATGATGAATCCTGAATGTAGGTGACGTAGTATTAATAACTAAGAGCACAACAGCAAAGCAGTAGACCTTCAATAATGGTATCAGAAATTGAATGACATATACTATGTGTCAGCCATAGTGAAAGTGAATATGTGGAATGAGACTGATGGCAAAGGGAGAAGCAACAATGAAACTTGTGTAGAATACAGCTCTATTCCTAGAATTTCATGGTTCAAATAACTCATATTCATTCTGACAACAAATGTATCTCTCAATGAAGATATAACTCACCGAATAATCATTCCCTAGTTAAGACTGAGATTCCTGTCAAGTGTGCCGGGTGACTCCAAAGTCCTGAGAAGAAGCAAAAGTAAATGAAATGGCATATGGCTTTTAGTGCCGTGAGTGTCCGAGGACATGTCTGGCTCACCAGAAGCAGGTCTTTTGATTTGACTCCCGTAGGCGACCTGCGCATCGTGATGAGGATAAAATGATGATGAAGACGACACATACACCCAGCCCCCATGCCAGCGAAATTAACTGATAATGGTTAAAATTCCTGACCCTGCCGGGAATCGAACCCGGGACCCCTGTGACTAAAGGCCAGCACGCTAACCATTTAGCCATGGAGCCGGACAAAGCAAAAGTAAAAAGTCTACATAACTGCTATAAGACTGCTATGCTGTAAGGATCACAATACTGGACAGCCAGAAAAGGATAAGAAAAACATTTGCATGTAAATGAAATGAAAATGCATAGATGGGCAGGTGGTGTCATTTAGCTTGGTAAAATCAGCAATGACTATACAAGAGGCTCTTAAGTTACTCCTATCACACCTAAGCTGAAGGTAAGCTAAATGAAATGGTATGGGTATGTAATGAGAAGGGATGAGACCTGTAAAAAGTAGGTGTTGAACATATCACACACACCCAAAGGAAAAGGTAGGCCACATGCTTCATGTTGGATCAATGTAGAGAAAAAACTAAAGACAGCAAATATACTAGCTGTGACAATCCAGGAGAGAGCTATGTAGTACTACAATAAGGGGAGACTCAACCCCAAATAAACTGGGGGGGAAAACAATTTTTTAAAATAAAATTAGGAAGAACAGGTCAAAAATCCCTCGTCTATCAAACTGTTTTGATTATTGTAAAGAATATTGACTTCACTACTACAGTAAACTCTTCAGCTTCATACACAGTAGAAAAGAAAGCAGTAATGAGAATCCAAAGAACTCCATTGTATTTGCTTACTTTTGACAAATGCATTCATCTGCGTCTAATATATATTTTAATGTTGGGTGAGCAAAAAAATGAAATGGTATGGGTATGTAATGAGAAGGGATGAGACCTGTAACAAGTAGGTGTTGAACATATCACACACACCCAAAGGAAAAGGTAGGCCACATGCTTCATGTTGGATCAATGTAGAGAAAAAACTAAAGACAGCAAATATACTAGCTGTGACAATCCAGTATGTAAAATTAAGATAAATATAAATAATTACTGCCACTGTTTTGGATTTATTTTTACTGCCATGGTTTTGGATTCATTTTCTCTGTTCCATTTTTGGCTCGTCCATTATTAGATACTAAATAATCTGATGATGTAATGAAAGTAGTGTTTGGGTTCATTAATCATATTCCATTCACACTAAGAATAGAATCTCAATGGGGATGAAATGTCTTTAATAGCTGATGATTTTTATACTCCAGTAGACTGCCTCTTGTTTCTACTGAAGAAAGTATCACGGTAAGACTGAATGTTTGGTCACATTTTGATAAACAGACAAATGTAGTTTCCTCACCCCTACATGGAACATCATATCTAGGCATGTCTCCTGCATACCTCCTGTCCTACTGTTCAAACCATCTATAAATCCATACTTACTGTGTTTTATGAGTAATTTACTTGAAAAATGTAATATATATGAATCATGAAAAGGAAAAACAAATTTTGGTATCTTAGAGTTAAAGCTTTCAAGGTCTGTTAAACTGCTAATACATTCTTTGTCCAGGTTGGACCTTACATACAGGTTGCCAATGTTTTAAATATGAAAAAGAGACATCTGTACCCAAAAATCTTGAAAGAAAAATTGAAGGGGCCATAGAAATAAGGAAACACCTAAATAACATTAATTTAGAGGAATGTTAGAAAGTAAGACATTCTTGCATGCCTTTTGTACACAAATTACCAGTATGTAAGACTGAACATGAAAACCAGGTCAGTAAAAGAAATTTCCCATCTGACCACAGGGTGAGAGACATATTCCAGATGTTTCAAACATGTTACTAAGAATCGTGCAGGACTGAGCGCTAAGATACAGAATAAGGTCAGGCATTGAGACCACCTTCATAGTTGATTTAGCTGCCTGGGGATTATCTTGGATTGGGTAAGGTTACATCAGCTGCCTTGACAAAAAATACTGAAATATATTTGAAACATCAGAAACCTGCAAATAAGGAAGATAATATAACAACTAAGTCCAACCCAGTTAAAGAATGTAATAGATGTTTTTAGTAAATTCTAAGGATGACAATAAAAACATTACTTCATGAATAAAAGTACAAGACATAAAATCTGAAAACACACTTCAAAATATCCTGATTATATAAAATTTACTTATGGCCTTATAAGTTGGATGAATTAGAATATTTATAAATGTATAGTATATCACTGAAACCAGGGGAATTCTCAAACAGGCTAATAAAATAACAATGTCAAAAACAAATACCATAATGGACCAGAAGAATTGGAAAATTAATATTTCACCTGTTAGAACAAGCATTATCTGAAATACCTATTCCTGTTAATAGAAAGAGAACTGCTGAATACATAGGGTTGCCAGACATATATCACAAGGAACAACGAGCAATTTCTATGCACTGCTTTAGTCAAAATCTCATACAAAGTACTTTTTTTTCTTTTTCCTAATCAATAGTACTGAACACAGTTACTGACTTTTCCCTAAAATGACTTTCCCAACAACCAGTTACCATAAAAGACAATATTTTTAATGATTTCACAAAGATCAGCTTCCTAAAAACCATCTTCTTGCAACTGTTTCTAAATGGTGATGGAAGCAAGTCAGTTTATTTCAGACATAAGTCCCTAAAATGTGATCAGTTAAAAGAGCAAAGAGTGAGATATTTATGCCAGCAGCAGGTATATGTATTCTGGGAGATGCTGACAAATAACTTGATTCAAGACTATTTGGGTATGGAGTGAGTTTGTTCAGTGATAATTGTGATATACACTCACGTTCATAAAAAAACTGAACACCTTGAAAGACTAGAGATATGAAGTTCATATTCACCGGACATGTTCATTAATATGTTCTGCAGAAATGCTCAAAATTTCAGTCACCTAGGTTCAGCAAGTGTCCTGTTGCCTAATAGGCACTGGGTCCTCCATGGGCACCGATTACTTGTTCCATGCGTGATGGCGTCGACACGTATAAGGCGCGAATGACATCCTGCGGTATAGCTACCCATGCTGCATTCACCAGGTTCCACAGTTCATCTTTGGTAGTTGGCATTGGGTCACAGCGCCACACCCATCGATTCACCATATCCCACACATTTTCAATTGGCGACAAGTCTGGTGATAAGGCGGGCCAAGGCAAGAGTCTGATATCTTGTGACATCAAGAAGGCACGTGTTCGTGCAGCAACATGTGGTCACTCATTGTCCTACTGAAATATGGCATCTGGGGTGTCATGCAGAAAGGGTATGGCTACAAGTCGCAGGATGTCATTAACATAGGTCAAACTGGTCACAGTGCCCTGGACACGCACCAACTGTGATTTGCGGTTGTATCCAATAGCACCCCACACCATAAGACCTTGAGTTGGCGCTGTATGTCTTATGCAAATGCAGTCAATGTGATGCTTCATCCCTGTCTGTGGTGAAACAAAATGCGGCCATCATTTTCAAACAAACAGAACCTGGATTTGTCCGAAAACCCTATCTACTGCCATTCCTGTCCCCAGTGATGTTGTTCTATACACCATTGCAGTCTAGCATGTTTAAGCACATTCGTCAAAGGTAGGCGGAGAAGTGGACGATGCACCGGTAACCCAGACCATAATAAATGGCAACGGAATGTCACACCTGATAGTGTACGATGTGTTACACTCTTGCGCCAGAGCCAAGGACGATGCAGATCTGTCCTGCAATGCCATTCAGATGAGATGTCGATTGTCTCAGTGGGGGTCTGGGTAGTGCGACCAGACCCACCTTGTCGTGTTCTACGGCCTTCTGTGAACCATTCTGTACACACCCGTTGCACTGCCGATGCACTTCGTCTCACAAGAGCAGCAATTTCCCGGATGGATGCATCACATTCTGTCATGCCAATAATGCACCCTCTTTCAAACTGCTTCATTTGATGGTATGGTTCTTGCATACATCTGTGAGGCATTCTGTACATCTGCTCAAGTCACACTGATCCATTACCTTCGGTTTATAGCGACAACGATAGTCGCAGGCACATTTTACCAGTCGGTGGTGGTGCACCAAGATATTGATGTGGACCTTGAAGGCCGACATGGTTCAAATGCTAATCATTTCTTCAGAACATGGTGATGCATATGTCCTGTGAATATGAACTTCCTATCTCTAGTCTTTCAAGGTGTTCTGGTTTTTATGAACATGTGTGCAGTATACTAAAGCAATGGTTCAGCACTGTTATGAAAAACAGCTATTAAACAGAGAGAAATAGCATTAGTAAAGAGCAACTTTTAAAATCAGCATGAATAACATGAATTTAGAGGAATGTTAAAAAAATACGAAATTCTTGCATGCCTATTATACAAAAATTACTAGAGCGCAAGACTGAACATAAAAACACAGGACAGTAACAGAAATTTCTCATCTAACCACAGGATGAGAGACATTCCTCATTAGGAAATAAACAGTACTACAAGTTAAGCATTATAAAACACTAATTATAAGGAAAAATAAAGAATCCTACAAAAATAAGTACATTTTCTAGTAATAGTATGGATGCATTCATTTTATTTAAATTGTAAGTTTCCTTTTGTTTATATATTTAGCACACGAATAATCAACCTCGTGTCACTGACTGGAAAGTAAGAAAAGGTGATTGATTCTATGGAGAAGGAGAATGGGATTGAGTGAGGTTGAGTGGAAAGGAAAGGAAAAAGGAAGTTGAGAAAAGGCAAAGAATGGAGTGGGGATAATAACCAACAAGAAGTGGATTACATAACTGATAAGAGTAATCAAGATACAGTTAAGGACAGAGAATGGAGTACAGGATTTCATTCAAGTGTATGCACCCCAAGATGATAATGGACAAATTCATGGAGAACTCGATAGAGAAATAAAGGATGTGGAAGTGACTGTCACGGGAGACTTAAACGTAATGGTAGGATGGATAGAAAGAGGAATGGAAGAAGTAATTGGACCTTTTGGATATGGACAGAGGAGTGAAGAGTGAGAGAAGCTAGTGGATTTGTGTATGAGAAATGAGTTAAGTATGGGCAAAACATGGTTTGGAAAGAAGATTATTAGAAAGATTACAAGATACAGATGAGGAAACAGAAGGACAAAGACAGTAACTGATTACTTCTTGGTGGAAAGATCAAATCGTGGACAGTTGTTAGAGGTAACAGCCTTGCCAGAAGTAGCTTTTGATGGATACCACAGATTAATGGTAACAAAAATGAAAGTAGAAAAAATAGTGAAAATGAAAGAAATACAAAAATAAAAGTATAAAAATTAAAATATATGGGAGTAGAAGAAAAATTTCAAAATGAACTGAAACACCACACAAACTGAGAACTGAGATGGAGAGTGTGGATCCGGAATGTGACATGTACAAGAAGACATTTATAAGCTATGTAGAGAGTGTTTGTGGCAGAATAGTGGAAACAGTGAAAGATAAAGAGAGCCCATGGTGGAATGAAAGGGTAAAGGAAGCAGTGAAATATAAGAAGAAAGCATGGCAGGTATGGAATAGGGAAGAATGGAAGAAAGTATTAAGAAATGAAAAGAAAGAGCAAGAAAGTAGTAAGTGAAGAAAAGTTGGGAAGGATTTTCATGAGAGTTGGATGTGTATAGCATTAAAAGGTTGCTATATGGACTTGATAGAAGGAAGCAAAAAGGAAGTGTCTAAACAAAGCAAGTGAAAGGGACAGAAGGAGAGATGTTAACACAACCTGAGGAGATAAGGAAAAGCTGGAAGAATTACTTTACTGAACTCTTGAATGTGAAAAGGAGTGTAGATGAGATGATAGGTGTAGAGTGTGAGGAGACAGAATCCGAGAGTCAAATCACAATGGAAGAAGCAGTAACTGCTGTCAAAAGAATGAAAGTGGGAAGAGCAGTAGGACTGGATGAACTGTGTGTGGAAATGATCAAAAGCAGCAGGACCTGTTGGACTACAATGGCTGTATAGGCTATTTAGATGTATTTGGAAACAAAAACTGGTACCAAATGACTGGAGTAAAGGAATTATAATACCTAGCCTATATTTTAGAACAAGAATATATGTGATCAAGGAACCACACTCATCTCAGGTAGAAAAAAATATCTCACAGGGTACTAGAAAAGAGAATGAGAAGAAAAGTGGGAGACAATTTCAAGAAGAGCAAAATGGCTTTCAAAATGGAAGAGTCAACACTAGACTCTGTCTTCAGTATGAAGCAGTTAATGGAAAAATCACTGGGATTATGGAAGAGATATGGTGATGGCATTCCTTGATTTAGAACAGGCTTATGACAGTGTACCCAGAGCAAAGGTATGGAAAATAATGCAGCAGAAAGGATTTGGAAAACAAATGATGGAACATGTGCAAGCAATGTAAAAAAAATGGTTGCAGCAGTGGCTAGACATGTGTGGGGAGAACAGAAAGTGGTTTTGGAATGAAAATGGGCTATGATAAGGAAGTGTGTTATCACCAATGCTATTCATAATGGTTATGGACAAAACTGTGAAGGAGACAAAGGTACAATATGGGAACAGGGAACTGAAGGTAATGCTGTTTGCAGATGATACTGTGGTATGGGAAGCAACCAGAGGAAGAACAAGGGCAACTCAACATAATGAGTGAGATTATTGAATATGAAATGAAAATCAGCATGGAAAAGAGTAAGATAATGGTGTTGGCAAGGGGAGAAAGGGAAGGGGATTATAGAAATAAAGGGACAAAATCTTGAAATTGTGGAGAGCTTCAAGTACTTAAGAAGTGAACTGATGCAGGATGCAGGGCTGGATATGGAGATCAGTAAAAGGATTCAACAGGGAAATGCATTCTATCAGAGTGTGAGAAGCCTGATGTGGAGAAAGGAAGTACCAGTGAAGTGTAGAGAGGTGATGTCTATGATAAACTAATGCCCAATACTAACATATGAAGTGGAGACCTAGGCACTGACAAAAACACAGGAGAATAAAATCCAGGCTAGTGAAAGTAAATTTTAAGAAATATTATAGGAAAGACAGGGAAGGACATAGTAAGACAGGAGAATAAAATCCAGGCCAGTGAAATTTTTTTTAATATGATAGGAAAGACAGAGTAACAAATCAGGATGCTGGGAAGGGCATCAAAGTGGAAAAGCCTTTTGACAGAATGGTGAGGGATAAATTTAAGCTTGGACACCTTAAGAGGACAGAAGGGGGAAGGATGCTGAAGCAGATGATAGAAACCCCACATAGAAGGAGGGAACAGTACAATTAGAAGAAACCTGGACTGAAACCCAGTTAAGGAGGAACAATGGTAGTTGGATAGAGGAAGATGGAAAGCCCTAAACATTCCAACCTGGCGGGAGCTGGATGAGGGGAATGGATTATTATCATTATCATTATTATTATTATCATTATTATTAAAGGAAGAGGTGAAAGGAACAAAATCAAGTGTGTAAATTGATTTTTAAACATGATGAAAGTTGTAATGGCATATACAAAATATTATTTAAGGAGGATTACTCTGAATATGTTGTGGAATGGTCCCAAATTCCCTTTCTAAAAGCTGGCAACCCTATAAAGCACAAATAATTGGAGAACAGTCTTCGAAGTGTCTCCAACTTGAACATAAAATTTTATTATGGAACTTATTTAGAATATGTATTTTGAAGAAAAATCTAAATAGTAATAACAATTTGGTAATTGTATTCATTTTAATATTTAACATATTTTTTGTAGGACATATGTAAGAAAAATAAAAAAAAATATATGACTAAATGATGCCCAGTAGGTATTTAATATGTTCAAAACAGCACAAAGAAAGAAGATAGAAGAAAATAAAGAAAATCCATTACATAAGACATAAAAATTTGTCCCAAGTAATGACAAAGGCTTTGAACCAAGATATTCTGCACAATAATGTATAAGAAGAAAATTTTACAGAGCTGAAAATAATCAAATCCAACTGCAGCACTTTTGTTTTTTGAGCGGACCTTATATTACAATAATAAAGGCTTTGAACCGAGATATTCTGCACAATAATGTATAAGAAGAGAATTTTACAGAGCTGAAAATAATCAAATCCAACTGCAGCACTTTTGTTTTTTGAGCGGACCTTATATTACAATAATAAATTCATGATAAAGCACGGGATAAATTTCTCAGACTGTTCAAAAGCAAACTTGCCAATTGAAATTAAGACACTAAGTTTATTTATCCTACATTAGGTGTCCTCACCTAGTACTGGAAATTTTGAGATGAAGCAATATATACAAGAAAATGGACAGTGAAACTAATCTCACAAAATTATTTTTAAGTCACTGAAACAAAGCAACAATTGACATGGTAGTCATATCAAACAGCTAGTGCCCATGGGTATCACCCCATGCTCACAAGTATTATGAGTAATGGTTAGCACTATTAACTACAGTCTGCAGAGATCCAGATTTGATTTTTGGTTCTGTAAGAACATTTTAAGATTGAAACAAGGGCTGGTATGTGGTTAGAAAGGTATATACAGCTCGCCTCCATTGGGAGTTTCCCTGACAAGAGCTGCACCATCTCAAGATGAGGATATGAATTTAACTTTTATTTTATTGGAGGAGTTCTTAAAAGAAACTATAAAAACAAGGTTAAATGAACAAAAAAATTATAAAAAACATAATTAGCATATTTTCGTTATCAGTAATTGTACATTCAAAAAGCTCTATCTCAGAAATGGATCAGAACATATTACATGTCATCTTTTTGCCTCCTATATATTCGCAGGGCATACAGCAGGTTTTTTATAATTCAGTTTAATAAATTAGAAGAGATAAATGTCAAAATTCACCCTAAAGAAAATAGCAACAATAATTAAAATAAACTATCATTTACTGAATTCAATTTCAATTAGTTGAAGAGAGAATAATAAATTGACCTATAAATATAAGCTGGCAATATCTGCTGGCAAGCAGTAATAAATATCAATTAATGCAGAACATCAGAACTAAAAACACTTCTATAAAAATACACTTACATTCTGTAAAACCTAGACTGTGTTGTTCTCCTTCCTATTTTTCTGTTTGATAAAGACAGGGCACATAACTATAAAAGATTAACTACCACCTCTAACTATCTGTTGCTGGTACTCACGATCAACACGGAGGTTGATGTATGTTGTGATTTCTCCCTGATCTGTAACGGCGCTGCAGATATATCTGCCACGGTCTGGAAGCTGAACATCCTGAAGATTCAGGACATTATGCCGAACCAAAGCATTCTGAGGTAGAGGGGCACGATCACGAGACCACAGGAAATTTCTGACTCTGTATCCTGGAGGCACCAAGCATCGTAGATCAACTGATGATCCCACATATGCAGTCTGATCACGCTGGGTTGAACTGCCTGGGGATCGAGGTGGACCTTCTGCTGGCAAGGAGTAATAAATATCAATTAATACAGAATATCAGAACTGAAAACACTTCCATATTAAATACACAAAACCAAGAAAAGAAAAAAATCACTATTATACCAAAGAAAAAAAAAGAACAAAGGAAGACAAGTAGAGTTATTCAATACAAAATGGGTGATCTACAAAGATGCCAGAAAGTGTTGCAATATCTGCTCCCTTTGAAAGAGAACAGTTGAGATATAGCCCAGTTTGAAGACTGGTCTATTAATTAAAGCCACAAAAATTACAGATTCATCAGATCTAACAAATTTAATACAGTTGAGGACAAATGAGAACATGAGTTGAACAAGAGCTGGATAGGAAAGGTGAGAAAGAGGAGTATATTACAAGTAAGTGGAAGCAATGCTGCTGGTGCCTATGATTGTCACACAATGCTCACAACTTATTATGAGTACTTGGGAGTATTTAGAGAAAATGCACGTGAGAAGTTGTCGCAGAACTTTTAAAGAATGAACATCGACCAATAATTCAAAAACGCATAAGCCTATACATACATTGCCAGAAAAAAAACATGCAACATCCTCAAGGATTGTATTCAGTGGCACCAGGGTATAATAGGTGCATACTGAGGGGTTGTTGTATTAGTGATTCCTTTGTCATGGACATCGGCGATCAGAAAGAGCTCAGGAGGCCTGTCTGTGCACACACTGTTTTGACTCTGCAGGCAGTGACTGTGCTGAGGTTAGAGGTGAACAGTGTTTGCAACATTAATTCTAGTGTACAACCATGCCCTGCCGATGAGTACGTGCTTCTGTTTAACAACTGCAGCCATTTGAACGGGGTCACTTTGTGGGCCTGCAGGAAACTGGATGGGCATATCGATGGATTGTTGCACATGTTGGGCACAATGTATCGGTGGTGTATCACTGCTTTCAGCAGTGGTCTGTGGAACATTCCCACACCCGTAGACCAGGCTCCGGACTTCTGCATAAAACAGACGCACAAGATCGACACATTGTGCGAGCCGCAGTGGCCGATCAAATCGTCCAGAAATGAAATCCGGTCACATATTGCACTGTATCACCAATGACCACTCGGAACCGTCTTCTTGCAGCAGGATTATGATTACGTTAGTATGCCTCTGGTCAGGCTACCACTGACACAATGACACCGCCAAGCATTGCTATTCCGGTGTCGTAAAAGAGTCTACTGCACTCTGTTGTCTTCAGTGATGAGAGTAGGTTCTGTCTGTGTGCAACTGATGGACGTACACGTGTACAGTGTAGACCTGGTGAGTAGCCTATTCCAGAGTGCATTCGCCCACGACATCCAGGTCCCACCCCAGGCTTCATGCTGTGGGGGGCCATCAGTTACAACTCGTGGTCACAGTTGGTGTTTCTGCAGGGTAATATAACCAGTGCTCGTGACACTGCAAGGTTGTTGCCCCCTTGTTACTGATATTTCTTCGACAGGAAGGTGATGTGCATTTTTCAGCAGGACAATGCAAGTCTACATACAGCTGACGGTGTGCAACAATTGACCCGGCCAGCAAGATACGGGACATGCTGAAGCAGGAACTTGCGTGTTCTCCAGAGTTTGCAAGAACCATTGCCGTATTGCATCAAAATGTGCTTGGGACAATCTATCGCAGGATGCCATCCGGCACTTTTATGATCGTTTGCATGTGCAAATACACGCCTGCATTGCCACCAGACAGGGAGTTCATTGTGTATTGATGCAACTGTTTGGCCACCCTTTACTGTGATGTGTGTGTCATTTGGTCTGAATTTGTAATCATATACTCCTGCAATGATGAACTACCTGTCACATCGCTTCTGAATAAAATGACCTTGTCCTTCAGGATGTTGCATTTTTTTTCTGGCAGTGTATATCAGAGAAAGAAATCCTTTGTTGTTACCAAAATAGAAGTCCATGGGTAATGAATGGAAGTGTGTTTTCAACTGACCTTTGTATAATAATTACACAACATCACAAAAATTGTTGTCTATTGCACCTGCTTCACTACACATTTTACAAATAAACCATAATGTATGACTCTACCACCTCCAACCATGCAGGAATAAAAATTTGTCTACCTAAGGTAAACAGCTTAAGCCTGATCAACAGCCAGTTTATTAATTTGAACACATTTGCAGTAATACAAATGTCTTGCACTTGTCCATCCTTATTTTATGGACTCTATATGATAATACAGGCGAACAAAATAGGCTTCAATTTTAATTTCTTGAGATCAAAAAGCAAGTTGCTAATAGAAAAGAATATTGTTATTTTATGTCATTAACTAAAAAATTTATAATATCAAAACCGTATGCATCATGACAAAAGATTTTTCTACCATAATTTTTTGTTTCACCGACTATTAGCGAAACACAGATTTTACTAGAACTTACCTTCCACAATGACTTCAGCAATTGATTCTCTTTGGCCTGCTGAGTTCCTAGCTGTGCACAGGTACCGTCCTGCATCAGACACGGATATTCCTCGGAACTGTTAAACATACGTGAAATAATAAATATATTTGGTAGCAAAAGAAATACCTTTCAAAAAATGAATAAATACCACTATGTGGTTGCATGGAATAGAGCATATCAGGGGCATGTCCAGGGAGCAGTTTGGGGTGGGGACTTCGACTGTCAGTCCTAGCAGAAATGAAAATTTGGCAGGAGGGGCTAGGGGTAATCCCCAAAAAATAATTAACCTTATACTTTGGAAGCATCTAAAAGTGCTTCTTGACACCTGAAAGTTGATTAATTAATTAGTCAATCAATGTGCTTTATTTGCAAATAGAGATATTACCCCCTGTGGCATCACAGCTTTGCCGCCCAAGGTCCCACATTGAACTGTGAACATCTTAAGAACCTTGGTTCAAAACTTGGTCTCCGCCTCACACGTTATGTTACAACATAAAAACAATAGACCACAGGCAATAGCACAGCCATGATGTAACACTGACTTCAAAGCTCTCAGAGCAACATCTTACGTAAATTGAATATTGTAATTCTGGTCAAAAAGTGACAAAATCTTGACTCAAGGAAAATATTCATTATACTTCTAGTCAATAAGTGACATCATTTAATGGAAAAAAGTGACTAAAAATTTGAACTTTTGACTACCAAGTTCATCTCAGACTTAAGCAAAGTTTTAAATTATTATATGTATTTTAAGAATTATGTTTGTTGAGTTCCTAACTCGTGTTTGTACGATCAGATTGTAACCCTCCATGGGTTGTTCTGATAATAACTGTGAAGTTCTGAACTTGTGACTGAAAATTTATTCACTATTTTATTCAACATTTTACTCTTATTTAAGCATATGTTATAATATTTTGTGTAATGTGTATGTTTGTATATATGTACCCATGCTTATTTCTCATTTTGGCTGAAGATGATGATAAAGAGCATTAAAACTAGTCCCAAGTAAACACGTTGTAACTTAACCATTATAACATTTATTTGTACTGAAAAGGTGGACCCTTTAAGTTACCTCTCTTACCTCTAAGATCAGACGTATAGACAGGATTGCTTCATGTGTTTCAACATTTCTTCTGAAACTTGTCTTTCCATCCTTCTGTAAATAATAAGTGTTAAAATTTTGCAGGTTTAAGATACTACACTAATAGTGTGGTACTTTTCACACTTGTCAGCATTGGCTTTCTTTGGAATAGGTATAACAACATTTTGCCAAAAATCGGATGGCATTTCTCCTGTCTCATACATCTTACACACTAAATGGAATAACCTTGCCATGCTGGTTTCTCCTAAGGCAGTCAGTAATTCAGAGGGAATGCCATAAATTCCAGGTGCCTTGTTCCTATTTAGGTATTCTCAAAGCTCTGTCAAATTCTGACCTCAAAATTGGGTCCCTCATTTCATCAGCATCAACAGCCTCTTCTTGATCCAGAACTATATCATCTACATCTTTCCCTTGATACAACTGTTGGATATGTTCCTGCCATCTTCCTGCCTTGTCTTCTTTCCCTCCTTGATTTTCCTGTATGCAGCATCTACCTCTCCTAGGACCATACAACCTTCAGTATCCTTGCACTTCTCCTTCAGCTATTCTTCCTTAGCTGTCCTGCACTTTCTATCCACATCATTCTTTAATTGCCTGTATTCCTTTTAGCCCTCTTAATTTTTTGCACTCTTGTACTTATGGCGTTCAACAATCAGGTGATTTTTCCTTTCTTAGGTGATTTTTCCTTTCTTCCTATCATTTCTTCAGCAGCCCTAGAGACCTTATATTTCACAAATGTCCATTCTTCCTCTATTATATTTCCTTCAGCCTTTTCATTTAGTCCTTGTGCAACATGTTCCTTGAAACAGTCCTTCAAACTCTTTTCTTTTAACTTGTCTAGATTCCACCTCCTTGTGTTCCTTCCTTTCTTCAATTTCTTCATCTAAAGGTGGGATTTCATGGCCAACAAGCTGTAGTCAGAGCTCCACGTCTGCTCCTGGGAAAGTTTTGCAATCCAACACCTGATTTCTGAATCTCTGCTGACCATAACGAAGTCTATCTGATACCTTCCAGTGTCTCCAGGTCTCGTTCACATATACAGCCGTCTTTTGTGGTGTTTGAACCAAGCATTAGCAAGGACTAAATTATGTTCAGTGCAGAATTCAACTAGCCGACTTCCTCTTTCATTCCTTTGTCCCAATCCAAATAAAATTTCTGGGTCAACATACCCATCATGAACTGACTGAAGGAACCACTTACAGTATCAAACTCTAGCGAAACTGTCAGGTCCTCTTAAATGCTGGGCAGTGGTGGGTTTATATGGTTTGGCTTTTAAAAGTTTTGCTGGAGTTCTTTCCAAGAGAGCTCCTATTTCATCAAGCCTTTCCTCTGTTAAAACAGTACATCTTTTGTGTGTTTTCTTGTTAAGATAACCTGGTGGTGCGGAACTTCTTCACTAAATTTCATAACATATTCCTATGGGGAGGGAGGGTGCCAGGAAATTTGTGAATGAATTGAAAGCGGCATTAACAGAAGAATTCTTTGCATAACACAACACAATGAATACATGATGTTCTAATGAATATATCACTCAAACACATGATGACTTTTGTATTCATACAGAAACTATGCTATATTAAAGCTAACCGGGAGAGTTGGCCATGAGGTTGGGGGCGCGCAGCTGTGAACTTGTATCCGGGAGATGGTGGGTTTGAGCCCCGCTATCAGCATACTTGAAGATGGTTTTCCGTGGTTTCCCATTTTCACACCAGGCAAATGCAGGGGCTGTACCTTAATTAAGGCCAGGCCACTTCCTTCCCACTCCTAGCCCTTTCCTGCCCCATCGTTGCCATAAGACCTATCTATTCTATGTTGGTGCGACACAAAGCCAATTGTAAAAAAAAAATTAAAGTTAACACGTTGAACACAATATCAATGTTAAACTAAACTATTGCAGAAGATCACCTCAGCCGAACTGGTCAAACCAGTCACTCGGCCATCCAATTGCCTTTCCACACAAGCTCCCCAGACACTCGCCCGAAGCTAAACGAAAGACCCTGTAGAGAGAGAGTGAGTGTGTGTGTGTGTGTGTGTGTGTGTGTGTGTACACTGAGCAGCATGAAAAACGCAACACTTCAATTTCTTTCAAAACTGAAATTTATTTTAAATTTATGATACTCTTATGATCTTATGACACTAATCCACTATGTTATAATAGAATACTGTGGTATGGTCCCATCTAAGCATCTGACAATGAAAAGAAAAGACAATTATAAACAAATAGAACTAATTAAGCCAGAGACGCACATTTCAAGGAAATATTGAGTAAGCTCATAAAAGTAATGCACTTCTGTTTTGATGTTATACACTTCACACTTTTACTTCATAGACCTTGAAGACAATCTTGGGGACCTCTGTTTGCATCTTCAAAAGCATGCATTGCCACCTCTTGCACCAATGATGGCATTCAACCTTTCAGGCCTGCTCCTGATTAATGCGGTAATGTCCTGTTGAGAAATCATTTCCAACTCTTCCAGGAGCACATTCCATAGGTCCTGTAGGGTCTCTGGATAGTGCTGACAGGATCTTTTCCCCAACTGGTCCCAAACGTGCTCAATAGGATTCAAATCAGGGCTTCGAGCAGGCCAAGTCATAGCACGAATCCCTGTTTCATCCAAGAACGCTTGCACAAATCTCACATGTGGGCATGCATTGTCATGCATTAGTGTACAATCATCACCAATAATGGAGTGAAAGGCACAACATGCTCCAGAAGAATTTCTTCCACATATCGATGTGCGGTAAGCCTCCCATTCTCCACGAAGACCAAATCTGTCCTAGCAGCTTTATTGATTCCTGCCCATACTACCACAGAACCACCAGGAAAAGGCGCCCTGAATGAGAATGTGCAAGGGGAATACCTTTCCCCTGGCCTTCTCCAGATTCTCTCTCTTCCGTCAGGTGATCGGAGGCCAAATCGCGACTCATCGGTAAATAACACTTGATCCCATTGTTGTACTGTCCAGCTAAGATGTTCCCTTGCGAAATGTAGTCGAGCTGTGCGATGCTCTCTGGTGAGTTCAGACCTGTAGCAGGACTTTTGGACTTAAGCACTCAATGTGGAGTGCTGTGCAGTGCACGCAGACTCCCCAACACTCTCTGTCACGGAGACATGCATTGCATGCGCGTAACAGCTTCTGATTTGTGCTTCTATCTAGCGAACATTTCTTGAACTATCACAAACGTAGTAAGATATATTCACAGACAAAGCATTAATCTTTCGTTTAATACGTATATCTATCGACTTTTTATCAATTACATATGATATATCGCGTTTGAAAAACCAACAAGTTCTGTTGTTGACATCATGGCAGCTACAGAGGTGAGATATCTGTTAGGTTCCACCTATTCAATACTAATTACGTGTTGATTGATATTACTAATAACTTTTATTCAACTTGGGACCGGTTTCAACACATAAAATGTCATCATCAGCCATGAAATGAATCACAAATATATAAGCAAAGACATAATAATCAAAACTATTGTGGATACATATTATGCTGTTGCTCTTCTGTGTTGTTGCTAAGTAGGCCTAAATTGTACATTCATTACAATTCACAGTGGTTACTTCTATATTACTGTATTATATCACCATAGACACTGATACTCCCTTAAGTTTGTTTAATTTCTGTAAATTTTACATTTTTCGTTTTTTCATGTGACCATTTTTTGGTGAGCACCCCCTGTATCCACCCCTAAGTGTATAGAAATCATAGAAATCAATTTTAGAGAATGTTGCACATTAAGAGTCTTTCAAAATCATTAACATTTTAATTACGTATGAATTTGATTATTTATTTGTATAGTTTATAAAGTAAATAAACCAATGATAAAATGAAGAACCATGATTAAAAAACCTTTCTTCCTGCACCTTAGCCACACTTTATTGCTATTGTTCCTCCACACGCAGTAAAAATTTAATTTCAAATTCTGAAACCGAGGAAAAGTTTTTTAAAAGCACACATACCTGCAACAATCCATCTCGAATGATAACGGAGCGGGGTAAATTTCTGCTTACAGCAGTCCAATCAATACTTATGGGCTGATCTCCTGTAGCTGAACATGTGATGTTAGCATCGCTCCCTGGTCTCACTATTTGGCGATTAGGATGGAGATGAATCCGGGGTGGTGCTAAAAGGGGAAAAAAAAAACGTTCATAAGTGAGGAACAGAATAAACAAGATAAAAGCACTCAGTTTATTACTCACATACAGAGTGTAACAAAAAGATAGGCCAAACCTGAGTCCTGAATGTGGTGATGTATCCCTGCGACCGCAGGTTGGTGCATGTATGTATCGATACTGATGGAGGGCATCTTGAACATTTCATGTAAGGAAGAGTTTCATGTGGTATACTGGTAATTCTGTTCCTGTCTGTTTCCCATGATTAATATGCTATGTAAAGTTATAGAAAATGAGTTCTAACATGGAAATAAAGCATTTCCAGGCGCATGTCCATATAACATATTTTCTTCTTCTACATGTGAGGAATGTGTCCTGAAAGTTTGGCTGTACCTAATTGTTACATCCTGTATAAATGACCCTACATATAAGTTTGATTCTCAGCAAGTTAATCTTTAAGGTACTGAAGAGCTAAAGAATATAATCATACGGTAGAATTTACCAGACCTAAACCAAACTTCATGATGCTTCAAGTGTTTGAGATTTCTTGTACCAGTTATCCCCAGCATTTCCAGCAGACCATTCGTGTGTTCATTATCTTCCATAGGATGAAGGAACAAAAGCTTCGTCAAAGTGTCTTAGGTATCACCATGATATCAGACACAGTTCTTCATCAGAGCACATACTACAAGTCGCTAATTGAACTTTGGAAAACTGTCAACCTACGTTAAAGTTCATTGAGTCATTATAATAATTGTTTTAGGGGTGATGGTGGACTGCAGATGTGACACAGACCCCATCTTGCCATGTATCTGAGTTGTTAACAAGCCACTGTGCATGTTGGTGTTGGTTCTGCACAGGTGAAGTATTTCTCCACAAATACTTTGTTTCCTAGACCTTCTAAACATGCACTTGACCAGTGACTGCTATGCTGAACTGCTTTGTGATAATTTTCAATGTCTCATGGAAGTCTTATACCTATACAATCTCTCTAGACATTTCCCATCCACTGGTACATAACATGTTACATTGAGTTCCAGTATTTTGCTAAGCTAGAAAAAGTCCTACATGATAACAGGTGCCATATCCTATGATCTTTGGCACTGGAGTGTATTTTTAATGTAACCCATAAAATTAGTAGTGGCTGATCTGGTGAAATGTTGCATCAGTCTTAAAAAGAAGAAAGAAAAGCAAGCAGGATTCAGGTTTCAGTGTACAACTTCTCAGCTTAGCCAGTTTAAGAGAACGTATCCTCTACAGTTAACTTTTTACAGAATACATAGTATGCATTCCAATACAGTTTGCAGAGTGTAATAGTATAACACAAGAAATTCACAGGATTTTCTCATGTATTGCAAATGTTTATGAGTTGAGAGGGTGACGGTTCTCAACTTGATTTAGCAACATCGCCTCACAAAGTCCATCTGGATTCACCCGTGAAGCAATCTAATTGGCTAACTTCTGCAGCTGATAAAATGATAACGGCACGAGATATCGAATTACGTTTTTCAAATTATTTATCAGTATGGCCAATTCTCTTATGCTCATATACCCAGTTCACATTGTTTCTGACCACCCTGAATAATGTACGTATATAACAAATAAATGCTAAATTGGAAATTATTTGTTTATTGAGAACAAAAGTCCATTTCAAGAGTGAACAACAGTAGTTTTATCAATAAGCAACAGTACCTGTCTCTAAGTCCTGGTGGACTTGTCACTATAGCATATTCCATGCTGAGGTTCTCTGGTTAGAACTCGCTATGTTCTTTTATAATTATCTGCATTTATGAAGGCAAATCCTGTAGTTTGTAATCTGGTATCACTCATATGAAGAAGATCTATGAAAATCCTCCTCCACCTCCTCTTCCTCCTCATCATTATCATCATGCAATCATTACTACAAGTATGTAATCTTATACATAATAATCATAAGAACACACAAATACACATGCAAACATTATGCAGACATTTAGGATAATTATTCAGGATAATTATGACAAATGTGCTTTCCAGTGGAAGCGATGCAGAATTGTGCAATTGATACACAGTGATATATTTAAACACAACAGCCACAGATTTCGATGGGTCCTCTTGGAAGAAAAACAAACAAACAACTTGGGTGCACAAGACAACATTTACATTCATAGCACGTCAACAGTATTGTGAGAATTTGGTTTTATGTGAATAATTATAGAGTTTACATTATCAATAAGCAATTAGAATCAAACAAAGCTTTTACTTGGGAATGAAGTAAGAAGAAGATTCTGTAAAGTTTTAAACTGAGCTCCTATGAGTTTACTAATTATATTTATGAAAATACAATATTGTTTTAAATAAAGATATATGAGGAGTTGAGGTATGTATTGTTTTATTCCTAGGCACTCTCTTTTAAAATTAAAATTATTGTACAGTATTTCAGTCTTACCACACTGATGAGAAATTGCTGATTTTGTTGCCGTTTATGTTAAATATTTAACATACAGTACAAACACATATCTTTATTATATACAGGTATGCCTTTCAGCATTTAGTCTGCAAACCTCCGAATTTACTAAAAACTGCCTCGTTTAAAAATTGAGTCTAACTATCATAATCTTGGTCTCCCTCTACTTCTCTTGCCCTCCATGATCGAGTCCATTGTTCTTGTAGGTAACCTACCCTCCTATATTTGCCTCATATGACCCCACCACCGAAGCTGGTTTATACGTACAGTTTCATGAAGCGAGTTCATTCCTAAGTCTTAATCTCGCCACTGTGAATACCCTCCTCTCATTGTTTTCAGGGTACTTGGAATGAGGAGATCAAGGCTAAGTTAGGACTGTTTGTACCCACAATTCATTCTCGCTACTTTCATGTCTATTACTTCTAACTTACGAATAAGATATCCTGAGTCCACCCAGCTTTCACTCCTGTAAAGCAAAGTTGAACTGAAAACAGAGTGGTGTAAAGATAGTTTCGTTTAGGAGCCGACTTCTTTCTTACAGAATACTGTTGATTGCATCTGCGAGCTCAGTGCATTGGCTTTGTTGCACCTTTATTCAATCTCACTAAATAGACTACCATCCTGGGAGAATAGACATCCTAAATATTTGAAGTGATCTACCTGTTCCAGCTTTGCATTCCCAACCTGACATTCAATTCTCTAACCTACTGACATCACTTTACTCTTGGAAAGGCTAATTTCCATATCATACTTATTGTATATATTTTCGAGTTCCAAGATATTAGACTGCAGGCTTTCAGCACAATCTGCTATGAATGAATGCTGATCTGCATTTAGGGCAGTCACCCAGGTGGCAGATTCCCTATCTGTTGCTTTCCTAGCCTTTTCCTAAATGATTTCAAAGAAACTGGAAATTTATTGAATGTCTCCCTTGGTAAGTTATTCCAATCCCTAACTCCCCTTCCTATAAATGAATATTTGCCCCAGTTTGTCCTCTTGAATTCCAACTTTATCTTCATATTGTGATCTTTCCTACTTTTATAAACGCCACTCAAACTTATTCGTCTACTAATGTCATTCCACGCCATCTCTCCGCTGACAGCTCGGAACATAAATACGAAGTCATCGGCATAGGCCAAACTGCTTACTACATTACCACCCAACTGAATCCCTCGTTGCCACTTTATACATTTCAGCAGATGATCCATGTAAACTAACAACAAAGGTGAAAGATTACAGCCTTGTCTAACCTCTGAAACTACTTTGATCCAAGAACTCATTCTACCATCAATTAAATAGTTAAATCATTATAAAAGTGTCTTCAATAATTCACTATGTACAGAAAGGTCATTTATCCTACTTCATTAAAAGTGCAGAGATTGATCAATCAACTTTAGTCAAATTATGATGGAACAAATGCAGCCATCAACAAAAATTTAGTATTGAAATATTGGTTTTTTTTTTTTTTTTTTTTACTATTGTAGCTATATGATTGATAGCATCACTGCTTTCCCAAGTGGTCCTTGATGCCTGTACTATATATTATTTAAATTAATTTTTATTCAAAATTAAATAATTTCAAATAAAAACATCTGACATGTGCAAGGTGCATGAGCTGTGCAGGGTTTACACAATGAGGTACACTTTTCTAGATACTCATGTAAAACTTTCTACAGCAGAATAAGAACTACAATGCTGTTCTGCCAAGTTTAACACACAAGATGGTGCTGAATTTTGGATCTTTTATAAAATGTTAACATTTAAGAAACTAGAGATCTAGTAAGAAAAAATATAGAACATTTTCATGCAGCACCTATTAACACACTTGCTTATGGCTTTACCTTGAGGTTTTACTGTACACTTGCTGGTGTGGTCTTCCGTTAGCAATAAAAACAGAGTCAATTAAAGTATGATATCATTAATTTTCTTTGGGTTTATAAACACCACTTACATGATAACAACCGAGTACAGATGTATAAATTCTCTACAGTGAATTGATTGGATTGCCATTATGAATTATTGTGTTTAAAGTCAAGCAGCAGCAAATGAATTACATCTTGGTAAAAATAACATTAGTTGTTTTAAAAAAAATTGCCAATATGTTAGCCACTATAAAAAAGTCTACGTTATGGTATGTGGTAATATCTAATCAATATAAGAAAATATTTCCACCTAATCAATACTTTTATTTTACCTTTGGCAATTTATAAAATCATTAAGAATAACAGGGCAAGTTTTGATCGCTTTGCGATCATCATCAGCTGCATACACAAAAGCTTAGATAAAACAGCATAAAGCAATCACATAGTTAAATCTTTGTTGACTTTATGCTGTTTTATCTAAACTTTTGTGTATGCAGCCGATGATGATCACAGAGAGATCAAAACATGTCCTGTTATTCTTAATGATTTTATAAATTGCCAAAGGCAAAATAAAAGAAAGGTATCAATTAGGTGGAAATATTTTCTTAAATTGCTTAGATTACATTATCGATACGGCAATGAAGTGGATAGTTTGTAATATGTGGTAATATATCATAACCCACACACATTCATTTTTATTTTGTCCTCATCTTTCTCTTAAATCAAAGCTCACCACCACCATTATTTATATAGAAACCAAATTTTATTACTACAACCACTGCAAAGAAGAGAAATAATTAATCATTCAATTTCTTTTCTCAAAGTTGTAAACCAATGCTAAAAAAAAGAAAGAAAAAAGAAAAATCAGTAGAGAACATCACGCACTAGAACTTCACAACTTTATAAAGCAACCTAAGAAGAATGGAAAAATTATGGTATTACAGGAAATAAACTTATGGAAAGAACATTTTGTAAATACTGTAGACTATAAAACTGAACATTTTTCTAGACCATAGAGTTAAATAACTTCTCTATGAAGAAATCTGCACTTACTTGAAACAAAACATTACTAAGGATGGAACAACTTCATGTATTTTACATTCCTGGCATGGTAAAATCATTAAAAAATGTCATTTTTGTTTGAGAAGTTGTTAGACAATTTTTAAAATGTTTATTAAATATTTGATGTACCTCCATAATGTTGACATTTTATTGTATACTAAAATACCCAGCACTGCTCAAGGCTATATTTCAATGACTACCACGATGTCAGTTCTACTGCATACCAATGAAAATAAATAAATTTCAGGAAATTCAATCGTCAACAAAAATAACCAGTGTTTCGCTCCAGTGTGGCATGGGCTCATCAGTTGGATCCCGGACCTTCTCAAGACTCTGGCCGGCTACATACAGACCGTAAATAACAGGAGCACAACTGTCCTAACAATGTTTTATCGCAGCAAATGCTCGATGTGATGACCGTTTAGGTTTATGCACATTCGGGCCCGGTGTCCAATAGATCATCTTGCGCAATGAAGCTTCCAGGTGTAATTGTTTGACAGGCATCCATGATGAGTTGCCAGAGCTTGTCTGGGTTTTCCGGCGCTTGAGTGTAAACCAAGTTCTTCATATGCACCCACAAGAAGAAGTCTAACGGCGTTAAATCCGGTAATCTGGTAGGCCAAGAAACAGGGCCCCCCTCTTCCTATCCATTGCCCTGGCAGTACCTTATTCAAATGGTTATGAACGGGTAAAGTCAAATGTGGCAGAGCTCCATCCTGTTGCAACCACAATTTCAAATGATTGTGCAAGGGCACATTCTCCAGCAGGAGTGGGAGTTCCTGACACAGAAAGTGCAGGTGGCGCAGGCCCGTCCAATGGCCCTCAAAGAAATTAAGTCCAATCAGGCGATCACACATTCACTCCCAATTGTACTTGATGGGGTGCCTGTTGCACCCAGTGAGGATTGTCCGGATTCCAATAATGTATGCGTGGTGTATGACGTTCCCTTTGTTGTGGAAGCGCGATTCGTCCGAGAACAAGATGTGCAATAAAAATGCTGCATCACAGTCCAGCCTACCTAACAGCCACTGACAGAACTCTATTCAAGCTTTGAAATGCCACTCATGGAACTCTTGGTGTAGCTCTAGATGGTATGGGTGAATTTTATGTTCACGCAGTATTCGCCAGATGGACAGCTGGCTGGTGTTCACCTGCTGTGCAATCGCCCGTGTACTGATGTGTGGATTATTATGAGCTGCCTCCAGAATGGCCTCTTCTGTTTCACCCAATGTAACGGGCCTATTGGGAACTGGTGGCTGCTTGGAAATCATGCCTGTTGTACTTAGACATCTTTCAACACGGCAGAACGCCGTGAAAATAAATTTGACAGCAACTTCAACTGGGTCCTACTTTTGGCTTCTGCAAATATTTTGCGTTCTGCTTGTTGTGTCTTAAGGCAGTATGAATTCTAGTATATTCACAATTCATCATGAGTACACTCTGTTTTAATACACATATCTCAGATACACTACATCATACAAGTTTTGTATTCAGTTTCATTTCCATAATATTGGAGTTTACCTTGGAGCTGTTTGAGATTATAAAAAAGCTTGCTACTGTCTATAAGATGAAGATCTATTATTAGTTTCAGACACAAGGCTTTGTATTGAAAATGTGATAATTTTAATCACTCATATCATGTTTTTAAGAAGTGTTTAATGTTGTCTTTGAGATGTAATGTAAATTAGTTTTAGAGACCATGATGTAATTTTAATACTGACAATTGATTTTTTAATATGCTCACTATTGTTCAAGGTCATCATTTTAAGATTAAGTTAAGGCTGAGGATGCTCATTAAGTGAGCGAAACATGTCCCATAGAGAGATATAATTGTATGAAACTGTAACCACCTAAAGGTGGATAGTATTGAATAGGTGGACAATAAATAATTTCTGATTATAATTGTTGCTACATACCACTTAGTCGAGCATCTTGCCTCCTTACTCTCAAGTCTTCCCAGTCCAAAGTTTGCAACAGATTCGTAACACTAGACCTTTGTCAGAAATCACCAGAACAAATCACGTTGCTTTTCTCTGAATCCTTTCCAGTTCTCATATCAAGTAGTCCTGGTGGGGGTCACATACACTGGAACCATACTCTAATTGGGGTCTTACCAGAATATATTTAGAAGGAAATTAGCTGCCCAAAGTTTATCATATATTTAATTTCAAAGCGGCAACATCTTGAAATGTTGATCAATGAATAATAAGTGAAACAAATGAATGTACAGTTGAAGGAAATAATCAGTCTTGGACTTGATCATTATAATGATTGTCATATAAATAATTTTGTGAGTGACTAGCCAACAAGTTTATCTCGGGCGACTCATAACGCAAGGCAAAAGCTGATCCTCAATTCTCAATTGAATTAGGCATTTAAGAACTCTTCACCTTTCCTGGCAGCTTCTAGTTTACTCAAACAGTTGTCCAAATAAATACTAGCAGAATTTCCTCCATACAGTGGAGGTGGAGGGTAAGAAGGCCATGATGGAAACCTTCCGAATCCAAGTGGGTGGCATTAGTGGTTTAACACGCTGAATTATGTTTATTTATAGGCTGATTCGTGTACTTTGTGGCATATTGAGGTGTATAGTGCCCCAGTTGATTTTTATCTAACATACCTGTGCTCCCATTATAGAAACTTTTCACGAAATAAGTGTGCTGATTTTTTGCCAAGACAACAGCCATTTTGATTTATAATGTTCGGCGTTGATTTATATGTCCAGTAGCTTTAAGTGTATACAGAGAAGCTAAAGATAAACCAATGACATCTAGGCGGTAATTCCCACATATTACTAAAGGTAGCCGCTTGTTATCATATAAGCGTTCTGTGTCCATTAATCATTCAACGTCTGAATTAGGCTATGTTCTCAATATTTTTGTTTCTCTCTTCTTTCCATCTTTAACTCTCTTTTATCCCACTATAATACGTTCAATTCATGGTTTGCGTTTACAAGACGAAATAATTTACACATCCCTACTTTCTGATATATTCTACAGTTTCATAGTAATGATGTCTATGGGCCTAATAAATTATCATCATTGACAAATATATTCTGTAACTATATTATCGAGGTTATACATCCTGTACTATGGCTGCAAATGACACCAATAAGAGTACCACTGATAACAAAACACAATGTCAATTTTGCAGGCAAATGTATAAAGGCCTTAAGATACATATAAGTAAATCACACCCAGAGCAATACAGAGCCTGCTTGTTGAATCTATCTATGACTACACCTAGCCAGTCTAAAATTCCACCTTCAGATCCTATTCCTATTTCTAGTAAAAATGGTCAGTCAACGAAGTTGGAAATAACCTTTGATCAAAGAGAGCAAAAAAATAAACCTTACCACGACGAACTGAGTAAATGGCTAGATATTTTTCAGCATGAATTGAGTGATGCTGAATTCAATGAACAAGTCACCAATTTTGTAAACTTCCTTGCCACAGCTACAGACCTACTGCCAGGTCCAAAGAGTCCAGTTACTAGATATATTGAAGCTCGTAAACATGGCACTTACAAAAATAACAACCGACAGTATAAAACCTCCAGTAACCCACAGAGATCCTCTAAGAATGATCGTGAACGTTGGAAGGCTAAATTCGAGTATGAACTGACTCAATATGAATATTTTTACCAAAGGAGGAAAGCAATTAGAAAAATTTTAAGTGGCAAAAGAACTAATAATTTGAAACTAGAGAAAGATGTTGTTGAAGGATATTTTAGGAACAGATTTGAAACTCCTAATAATTGCATGAGAGACTCCTATATTGATTATACGAATGAAACCATAGATGATACAATTTCAATATCTCAAGAGTTAGTTTTCTCTGTTATCAAGAGCATAGCAATTGACACTAGCCCAGGTCCGGATAAGGTTTTATTGAAATCTGTTTATGATCCACTTGCTGCTAATATTTTAGCCCATATCATCAGAAGAATATTTGAAAGTGGGTTCATTCCTGAGGTTCTTAAGGCAGCGAGAACTGTTCTTATACATAAAGGCGGTGAAGAGAATGATCTGTCCAAATGGAGACCGATTAGTATTTGCTCCATTATTCGGCGCATATTAAGATCGTTGATAAAATTGTAAGGGAATACATCCCTTTGAACCAGTTCCAAAGAGGTTTTGTCATGACCCCTGGCTCTTTCATTAACGTGAATATTGTTGATGGCGTTTTACGAACAGCTGTAATGAAAAAGATTTCAGGCTGCGTAGTATTCCTCGACATCAGCAAAGCGTTCAATAGTATTGGACACAATCACTTAAAGGTGACAATAGAGAACTGTATACTATCCAGATCCATTAAGAAGTTACTAGTCAACCTTCTCACAGAAAACACAACACAAGTTCAAACTGCTCGTGGTCATACAGATAAGATAAACATCAAATGTGGAGTGATGCAAGGAGATCCCATTTCACCTTTCTTATTTAACTGGGGTATAAACCACATCCTTGATGAACTCACGGACATCAAAGTATCAAAAATGTATGGTTTTCAATTGAGTCCTAACACTGCACCTTTAACATCCCTATGCTTTGCCGACGATCTGGTGATCATAGCTAAAGACCAAGCAGCAGCTTCAATCCTAGTCACTTCTGTCATAAATCTGCTTCAAGAAATAGGTTTGCATATAAGTGCAGACAAATCAAATGCCATTATTATAGAAAATGGTAAACTTCATTCTGATGATATCATGACGGTCTCTGGAAACATTAGAAGTATAAATGATAGTGAAGAAATAAAATATTTAGGGGCAACTTTCAGACAGACTTTAGTCTTCAATGAACATCAGGTACTTGAAAAATTGAAAGCTAACTTAGATCAGATTACCAGGACTAACTTAATCCAACCGCATCAAAAATTGACTGTAATAAATCAGTTTATTGGCCCTACACTGATATACCCCTTCCAGACTGTTTCGGTTGAGAAAATTCCCAAATCAAGTCTGTTAAAAGCCGACAACATGATCAGAAGCACACTTGAAGAAATTCTACAACTTCCGAGTGACACACCGACAAGTATGATCTATTCGAGCCACAAATATAAAGGGTTAGCACTAATGCGTGCTACTTGGGAAGCGTACCTTCAACAGCTGAACATCAATCTTAAGCTAGAAGCTGTGAATGATTCACACGTAAATGCTGTTTGAAATTTCACAGCAATAAAAACTCGCTGCCTATCTGAACTTCAACTCAATGAAGAGACATCAACGAAATCTGTTAGACAACTGCGCGATATACTTAGAACACGCGAATTTGAAGCTTGGTGTGCATATCCACAAAAAGGAAGAGGTGTTGAGTTATTTGCTCAAGTTCCTGCTGCTAATTCTTGGGTTACCAGAAGAGATGGTTTAACTTGTTCGGAATGGAGGGAGATGTTGAAGATGACCGCGAAGGTTGCACCAGTACGTACTCTGCCGGGACGTTCTACCAGCACAGGCCACTGCAGACACTGCAGTGAGTATGAAACCTTACCACATGTGCTGGGGAGTTGCCCTCAAGGAGAACTGCTTAGGATCAAACGCCATAACATCATCAGAAACCTGATTGCTAATGCTCTTCGTCTCAAAAATCTAGAAGTGTACGAAGAAGTCCACTGCATCGCCGAAGGAGGCAACACTCGCAGGATTGATATTATAGCGATTGACAGACGGAGGAACGAAGCAGAAATTATTGATCCTACTGTATGCTTTGAATCTTCAGCCTCTCAGCCGACTGACGTAGACAATGAGAAAAAGGATATCTATAATCCAACCATCCCTTTTTTTCTTGAGTCGTATACCCTTAAAAAAAATTACGGTGACTGGACTTTTCTTTGGTGCGAGGGGAACAATTCCCAAATCTTTCGTCACATGGCAACAAAAATATAAACTAGCGAGAAGCCTACAAGATGTGATAGTCGTCTCACTCATCAAATACTCCGTTTCGATTCTTCGTCACCATTTATATGGAGTTCATGCCATTTAACATGGTTACTTGTAACCTATCATTTTTTTAAACATTAATCTTTTTATCTCCCCTCAAAATTGTTATTGTGTATTATTCTGTGTCTTATGGCAAATCTAGGATGTCCTAGATCAGACTAAATAAATAAATAAATAAAAATCTTTTCCAATGGCTGTAAAAAATATGTGAAGCCTTACATTTTACATCCATAGTAGATGTTAGGTCCAAACCAGCACTTTACCTTATTTATAGTAAGCAGGGAGGTGGAAGTCAAGTGCTATGACAATACCTAAAATCAGTATTAATAGTGAATGTGATCAGCAGTTAATCAATAATTATGTATATAGGAAGCTAGGAAGAAGAATACATGATAAAGGATAAAAGCGATACTTTCTACATTAAGACTGAAGATCCAGAGTGGTTCCTTCAAGATATGTGGATGCCTGCTTTAGTGATGAAGAGCTTGGATGGGTGAAAAGACAGTACATTTCTGAGATAAGTACATACTGTGAAATCTCTGTACAACAATTACAATACAACAATAATTGCCTCTATGACAATAAAATATCCTGTTCCCGGCATTATCCCATTGATTCACAGTAAAATTCATCTTGGTTTGACTATATTCTTGATAATGATAAATCTCTCTATTACAATTGGTCTTTCAGACCCCACTGACTACTTTCTTCCTGGTACTATCATAATAGGAACCATGAAAGAGTCAGGAAAAAATAAAGAAAATATGTAATTAGTCCACCTTGGTCAATACATTAAATGTAATTCAAAAAAACATGTCGCTGTCATTTGAAGCGCAGAAAACTGAATAAAATATCGGTATCTCTGGCAGGAGCTATGTCTTGTAAAACAGTCACAAATTTCCTTTTGAGTTTTGGTTGTGTTCTGGAGAATCATTTGGTGAAAATCAATGCAATAAGATCTGTGTGTGTTTCCTTGTCTCTAAAGAATATGAAACAATGGTCCTTTCTGGTGTTTGCAGTAGTGTGAATAGTGCTAAAAACAAATATAATACTCTGAACACTGTAGTTTTTTGTTAATATGAAAAACCAATTTTGATCAAGCAGAACAATAACAAGTTAGTAAATAACAGTCTACATACAGTGGAGGTGAAGGGTAAGATAAAGTGCTAACAATATTGTTGTAATCTTTTACAATGCCAGTAAGAAATATGTGAAGCCTTGCATTTAACATCCATAGTAGATGTTAGGTCGAAACCAGCACTTTACCTTAATTTTTTTATAGTAAGCAGGGAGGTGGAAGTCAAGTGCTATGAAAATACCTAAAATCAACTGAACATGAGGTAAGCTATTCTAGTTTTAATTTTCATGTAGTTTGAGTTTTGTTCTCTCAAATCTTGCTTTTGTCAGAATTACATTTTATGAACTGTGAGGTAATTAATGTAGTTCAATTGTACATATAACGGTAATTCCCTCTAGAACATATTTTCCTCTTGTCTGTTCATATCAGTGTATCGAGATTTCAATGTAGTGTGAGAATGTGGAATCCTTCACCATTCACATATTTCGTGCTTGTCTTCTTTTTGCATAATTCTTTTTTTCTTTTGTTCTGACTATCCTACATAGCATTCTGTCCTTGATGAATATCTGAACACTTTATTGTTCCCTTTCCATTACATACTTGTTCCAACATAAACAAACCTTGAAAAACTCAGTTCTTCATGTCACTTTACCTTTATTCAATATATTTCCGACTCCTAGTCATTAACTTGCAGTACATACTATCAGATAATGAGCCCTTTAAAAAACTGTTCTACTGAAGTACTCTCCAGGTCAGGATGTTTGTTTATTGATCCCTTAGGAATCACTAAACTTAGGTTTATCCATAGCTGAAAGGACTAGTTTTTTTTTAAACCTCAAATGCTCTAGATCTTATCATTTTGACTCATACAACAATAAATTTGTGATTGAATTTGCAGCTTATCTCAGTAAGTTAAAAGATAACACTAAACTAGAACAAAAAAATGACTCACCAGTGACTCTTAATCTTGCATTAGCTCGGAACTGTAAAGTGTTGCCTTTGTAACCCAGGCATGTATATTCACCCTCATCTGACTTCTGCACGTCGTTAATGTAGAGAAGGCCCTTATTCTGGTATGAATTAGAAGGCATGGAGCCTCCATCAGTTCTTGCCCAGCGAAGGAATAATTCTTCAGCTTCTGGAGATCCTGCGTTTAAAAGGAAATAACAATTAATAAAAATCGTAAGCATGGATATTAGGAAGGAATTCCGAGATTAGATCACCCTGTGATTTACAATGCCCATCAATGATATTGCAGCATTTATATCACTGATGTCAAAAAACAGTAATCACATTCTCTATTATCAAAATAAGTGATGTCTTAAGCCTGACAGCAGGTATTAGAGTTTTTGGGCAACTCTAAGGCAAAACATTTGCATCACTATTGGTACTAAAAATAATATTAAAACCTATCCATTCAAGTAAACATATCAACACTGAATTAAAAAGAGTTACTGATACAAATTACAACAATCTCATTCATTCCAGTTACATACTTGATTAATTACAAGTATCACAAAAATGGTGCATGTAACGTGTCTTGTGCATGCCCTACATAGAGTGGTTGAAGAGATCTGAGAGAACTACCCCGAGGTGAATAAATTCATTGCTAATGCTAAGAAGATCTTCAATTACTTTGACAGAAGTGATTTATCTGCAATAAAAAATGTACAAGAGTTGTTTTCATCCACCATGTCAAAAAACTTAGCCTACATATTTTCAAATTTCTTTGTGATATCAAAATCCATCCCTCACCTTGAAACCGTGGGCATGCAATTGTGTGATGCACTATGCACTGTGAAAGAAACTGAGAGTGAGTTATCGAAAGCTTTGGGTGGAGTAGCTTACAAGATCGGGGAAAAATTACAGTGTGCTAGAACAAAATCCTGGATATACAACATTGTGTAAAGTTGCCGACATTCTTTGTGGAAAAGAAGCAAAATTCAACAAAAATGAACTGGAACTTTCCACTAATGATTTCACTTTTTTCAAGTATGGCCCCGTTATGTCGTGTGATGTAGAAAGAATTTTCTCCACGTACAAGGCACTACTTGCTGACAACTGAAGATCCTTCGAGTATAAGCATCTGAAATTGCATGTCATTACCTAGAATAACTACTGAAAATGAAGGCTAAGGGAGGTGTGAAAATTACTTCATCTTCAGTATAACCCCGATTTTGCGTGACCTCGATTTAGCGTAAGAAATTTCCAGTCTCGAAAATTATTCCATAAGAGCAATGCAATTTTATATTTGATTTAACATTATTCACAATAGGGAAAAACCCACATTTAGCATTAAGGAAATGTTAAAATTCTCTAATATTTATTTCTGTTTGTTTGGTTACAGTGGGAAACTTACTGATTCATCCACTATTACAGGCAAATTCGGGCGTGTTAGTTTTTATCCACTATCAATATTGATACCCTCTACTCCATCAATTATTTTGAATGTGCTCGATCATCTTCCGTATTGATTCCTCGCTATGCGTGAGCAAGACGATCTTGAGCGAGACTGCACATAACTCACAGCTCTGACTGGTTAAACAAACATTGGGCTAACATGTTTTTGCAATAAATGCAATGACAGCAGTTGTTACCTCCTTAGAAATAAAGGCTGAAATAAACGATTGCTTAATTTTAATACTATGTACTGAAATAAAATAAGAACGTGATACTTCTCTTTCTCAAGATACAGCGATGTGCATAACTAATTTCAGAGATTACGTTATGTACTTTCAGATCTTGTTAAATTTCAGAAAGGCTGTTCCCATGTAAATTTATAGTGAAAATGTTATCATTATTCTACAGGGAGTTTGAAATATGTTTTCATAATACATGTGTGGTAAACCTAGGTTAGGTAATGCTGTTTGATGTAAGAAAATGGAAATGTTTGCCACAAGCCTTTGGAATGATGCTATTACAATTTTTAAGAATGAAAATGAATATGCGTATTCAGACTATTGGAATTAGAAAATATGTGCTAATGATTAAGCCGCTGCTTGGGAAACATCCGCAAAAATGTTTAAACAAATTGATTGCTGTTTCATACCGATTTTAATACATTTTTGTGTGAGTTTGGTTATCTTTCCCGACTGTTATGGAAAATCGTGTATAACGTTATAAGAACCTTAAACTGAAGCGGTTTTGCATTCAACTACAAAAATCTGTCAAAATGAGGTACAAACCGTAACTACAGTATAGTACAGTGTATATAGTAGATATCTCCTTGTTTTATTGCTGTCACTATGTAAATAATGTATGATGGTACAATTTATGTAAATACAGGCAAAGAGCTCTGGAAAAGGTGTGCTTTTTACGGAAACCTTGATTGAAGGTAAACCCTCATTTAAGGTTAAAAAATCAGGTCCCTGTAAAAACGTTAAATAGGGGTTCTACTGTATAACTAACTGTTCCTTTAATGTTTTATTTTTAGGTCATATTTTCAGGGTTTTAGGTCATATTTTGGCACTTTTCTGGGCATAAATGCAGGCATATTTTAAGTGTTTTTAGTTCATATAAATCCAAGACCTAATAATACGCTTATAATGAGAGAGAAGTATTGCGGGATGGGGGGTACTGTATAAGGACATGACTAATTTTCTAGTGTAATTAATTTCAACAAATTCTGAAGGTAATTATTTATCAAATTTTCCCATGATGAACAATTTTAATTAGACAATGAGTTTAACTTGATGATTTATGTTTGAAGATGACTAGTGCAGTAGAAGTTACAGGCAAAGGGGAATAAACAAACTTGTAAAAATTAATTATACTATATCATTTTGTAAGAATTAATATGTTGGTGATCCAATTGGTATGAGTAAAAACAAATAAAATAAAGAAAAATCACATCTTGTTTCATTATTATGTCTGTATTATATTACACTTTAATTAATATCAAGTGATTCATTGTCACTTCATTGTCAAAGGAAAAAATACAGGCAACAATTTGAGATTTTTATTAATACTATATTGTACACTAAAACAAACTCAAGGCAAGATATCAAGTGTTTTTATTCTCACCTGTTACAGTACATCTCATCTCTGCTGTTCCTCCAACAGGTACTTCAAAGAAATCATTTGGAAGATAGACACCTGTATCGCCAGGTCTGGTTGGACTTGGTGGTTCATATGTTGGTCTTGGGGGATACTCTGTAAAATGGATTATCATGAAATGTTAGTGTGACTAATGTATTATAGTGCTACTGTGAGAACAGGCCAATATATGTCTAAGATATCCAATATTCTTCAAGAGTAACTGGTATCCAGACTGACAGAAAAAGCGTACAGTAAAACCTCGTTAATTCAAAGACATTGGGACGCTAAAATCGGACTTCGAATTACGTGATTTTGAATTAACTGCCGCTAACTCAAAATTCAGATATGGCAATCCCTGCTGCATCACAAAATATTCCAAGATCCTTTGTAGCATGGAATCATCTTGATTTACAGTTAAACCTTTCAAATACCGTGGGGGAAAAAAAAAATCCGAAATGTATCCAACAAGGTGCATGTATTGAAATAATGCTCTTGGATAACGCCATACACTGTCAAACATAACCTCACACCCAGGAAAAATAAAACATGATTCAAAGACAAGGAGTATGGTAATCTACTGCATATGCATGATGCAATTTAAGTAAATAGGTTATAACCTAGTTGATTTATGTGCAGTATAAAGCACTTGCACAGGGGGGCCACCAAGACTGTCCAAATTGGAAACACCATGACACCAACAAAAAAACTTAAAAAACCCAGACATATACTGTATTTAACACAAGTATCAAGAATAATAAACAACTTTGTACAGTACCTGAAAAGTTCGCAAATGTTTAATGGTCCAGTAGATTTTTTTTTTTTTGGTCACACATTAGGCTTATTGCCTTTTAAAGAAAGAATGTATAAAAGGTTGCTTCATCTTTTTTTATATAAACGCTAGCTACGAACTGCTCCATATGGGCCATAGCCTTAACTGTAGCGTCATCAGCATCAATTGCACTTATCACAGAATCCAACACAGCTAGAGCGGCAAGTACATCATTTTTCGACGGAATAGTTGCCACCTGCACTGTATCTTCGTCGTGTTCAACATCAGCAATAGTTGCATCTCCCTCTGGCGTCATGTGATCACAACTGATCATCATGGCGGGATCCCGCTCTTCTGAAGTAGTCTCCGCATGGTCTATGGCGATGTATTTGGAGAAAACCATACCGACATTGGACTTTTGCCATAACTCCTCTCATCTTCATTGTCGTCGTCTTTTTCTTCTCCTTCTTCTGCTTCATTTAACAAACCAAAACCACACTTGACGAAGCAGTTCTTGATTGTCGAAGTAATAGCGTCCCAGGCAACTGTCACACTCTGCATTGCATCAATTGCATTCCACTTGCGTATTTCTCCCAACGGAATATTTCTAGCAACTTCACGGAGAAAGTAACGCACTAGTCGCTTTCTGTAGGCACGTATCACAGATGATATTATACCTCGATCTAGGGGCTGCAAGTAGCTTGTAGTGTTGGCCGGCAGAAAAAAAAAAGACGCATATGTTTTAAAATTAAATTATGTTTGTGTGCAGCACACTGATCCAACAACAGAAGTATGTTTCTGTCCTGGCATGCCATTTTGCGCTCAAGGCATACCAGCCACTCCTCAAAAATTTTGCCTGTCATTCAGGAATTTTTAGACAACTTGTATTTACATGGAAAGTGCCCGATGCCCTTAGAACATCGTGGTTTCTCGAACTTGTCTACGACGAGGGGAGGAAGTCTCTTGCTTCCGTCTGCATTGCAACACAGAAGGACTGTGACCCTATCCTTGTAAGATCTCCTGCCATGGCACTTCTCTCCTTTAAAACCATAAGTCAGTTTGAGCTCGGCATTAAAAAACAATGCAGTCTAATAGGCACTGAAGAATTTTTCGGTGCATACGAACTGATTATGTGAGCCACGCTTTCTCGCCAACTGTCTGCTTCGCTAGTATTCACTGATTTTGCTTCTCCGCACACTGCCTGCCACGTGATATTGTGCTGTTCCTTAAAATGCTGAAGCCACCCGTTTCAACACTGACACTCAAGCCCCATGTTTAGCGCCAGTTTAATCGCCTTCCCCTTAATAATCTTGCCATCAACAGGGATATTGTTCGCCCGAACATGCCGAAACCACTCGATCAATTGTACTTCCAAATCAGAATGCGCATTCGCTTTGCAGAATTTACACCCTGCATTTCTTGAGCTTCTATACTGTCATGATTTTTTAAAAATGTTGAAAGCATGGACACAGGAATTTCAAAGTCTTTAGCTATTTCAGTTTTCATTTTTTGTCCTTTGTCGGCTTCCCTTATAATTTTCACATTCTTGCTGAGTGTCTTGGAAGAATACTGACACTTAGTCATCTCGCAACACAAAAAAGGAACACACATGTCCTAAACTAAAATACCATAACAATAAACTAAAACACAGTATTAATAAGATATAACAACTTCAAGTTTATAACTGCACAATAAAACTTAAAGTAAAATGAGTAACTACAAAAATACGAAAGAACTATGATTTCACTAGAACTTGGCAACTCTGAAGCACGCTGTAGACACACCAAAATCAAAGTGAAAGTGCGGAAAGATACCCCTGCACGTTCCAGAAGACGTGTTCTATTGTAACGTGGAAATTTTTTTATTCAAATTACGCCGTAAAATATTATTTTTAACAAAATGAAGGACAATTTTGAATGAAAAGTCTGAACATCAATACTGGAACTGATGTTGTTCTTCAAATTACGAATTATCTGCATTTTGAATTAAACAATTTAAATAACATTCAAAACCGTACCTCACGTTTTCGGGAACGAGAGATTCTTCGAATTAGGCGGCATTTTGAATTAACCAATTTTGAATTATCGAGGTTCTACTGTATTTTAAAATCATTTTCTAGAAATTCTTCATTGCTTAGTAGGCAGGGTTCTCTTGCTCTATATAGACAAGTACCTGTATACAGTAATTCAACAAAATGTGCATCTATAATATAACCAAGACTGATTTTTTTCAAATCTCTGTATTCATGTAAAAAAAAAAAAACATTGTTTGAAACAGACTGTGTCCTTTAGCTCTGCTGTAATGATTTTAACATTCAAGTGGATTATTATTAATCATATGGCATACAATAAAACAACATTAATTACACAAGAATAACATGGATACAGATATATTAACACAATTCACAAATTAATGTCCAAGTTCTTTAGATACTCCACTGAGTCATAGCTATGTGAACAAAATCCCTGAGGTTGCTGGGGTAAGCTCTCAAAGAACATACATGTACAATGTGAGTGAGTCTGTCTCTCAGCACCACGATAACTTGCAGGAGATGCTAACTTCCTCCACTTGAATAGTGCACCAGCGCACACACCATAGACACTCTGAATTCCATTCAGCCTAGTCTACTTCCTTTTGGGTAGATTAAATCCAGGATCCTTCACTTTTACATATGGCATAACATGGAATAATTCTAAAGCAGAAGCTGAGTTCCAGTTCAGGGTCCACTGGTTCATAAGGTCGAAGTTCTCGTCTATTGGTCTCTGAGCTGTTCATAAGGGTGGATCCCTCGATTCAAGCCTACTAGTCTGTCGATTAGTGATATCAGTATGGATTGGTAGCTGTTGATATTACTGTATCCTTGGGTATTCTCTGTCCAGTGTGTTAAGTTTGTGAAGGTGTGGGGAGCAATATGACTGAAAACAGAAAGCCACCGAGTTGGTGTTGACTTTATAGCGCCTGAAATTATTATCAAGGTATTGTCAAGCTGTACATCAATTTTCTTTACATGTGGACTGTTTAACGATACTGAGACACAGTACTGAGCAGCAGAAAATACTAGACCAATGGCTGAGCAGCAAGGGGTATTGACACTTGATCTCCTTGTTGTTCTACAGAGCTTGTGGAGAACATGGTTCTGAGAGTTCAATTTTGTGGCACTATATGTCAGGTGTTACTGGAAGGTTACAGTTCTATCTAAAGTAACTCCCAGGTACTTTGGAAACCTGTTGTGGTTTAATATTTCTGTAATAAACTATGACAACTCTATTTGCTCTGTTTGTTAAGATGAAGATATGTATGTGGAGCAATTTATTAATGTGAGGTTCCTTGTAACACCTGGAAAATCTGCTACAGGAACTAGGAATTAAGAGAAAATTTTACCATCTGGTCCAGGAATAATATTACTCTCTGCAACTATAAGATACAGATGTTAAACTGCAACACCTGCAGCATTCTTTGCTTGAGAAGTATAGGAGCCTTCATCAGATTCTGAAATTCAAATTTTTGCACATACAGCACTCTGTTGATGGAAGTGTGTTGTGATAACTGTATCTCATACTGAACTTTTTAAGAAATTTATGAAGGGAGTAAAGAAATTGGAGATAGTTCACACCTCTGATATCATAGCACATAACAAATGCTAATATAGAAAACTGAAGAGATTGTCATTTGAATATTTGAACAATTGCTGAATTATCCAAAGTTGTTACAGAAATTTAAAGCAACAATAATTTTTTTCTGCTATCCAAATAATTGTTCAGAATGAATAGATACCTTCAGGTCAAACCACTAACCAAGTCTACCAAGATACAGTTTTGACAACCCGTCATGAATAACCTGAATGGTGGAAGAAAATCTAATGGATTTTTCATCTCGACAATGCACTGTCTGTCAAAATGTTTCTGGCAAAGCACAAGATACCTGTGCCAGAACACTCATCTTACTCGTGTGATACATGCAATGTTTCTCTTTGTGTTCACCAAAATTCCTGCAGAGGAATCTATCAGTAGTGTTCAAGTAACAGTCTCAGAGAACAAGGGTTGTAAATATGCTTTTTCTATTATTGCCTAGTAGTTTTGCTATGTTTATAAATATCATCATTGCACCTGCAAAAACCACTATGTGAAATATTTTAGCTTAGAACTTTGGCTGGTAAGGTTTTGTCATCTAAGGTTCAATACTGTACAAATATTGTCAAGGAATTATCGCTCTTCATAATATGTGTGCAGCGGGTCAGTATTTCTCCAAAAATGTTATTACATAGTGGTTTTCAGAGGTGCAATGACAATATGTAATACTTCATAACTCTTTATTCAGAGTCCACATTCCAAAAAACTTTGGATATCTATACTATTGAGCACAACTTGGGAGCAAAGGGTTAAAGGCAATATTTTTTTAGAAGTTTCTCAAAATTAACTGTACAGTATTTTTCCCTTTTCCACAAAATGATGGGCAAAATCTACATAAACAGCCATTATATAAAAAATTAGAAGAAATCCTTACCGTCTGGTCCAGGAATAACATTGCTCTCCTCAACTGTAAGATACAGACGTTCCTCTGCAACACCTGCAGCATTCTTTGCTTGACAAGTATAAGAGCCTTCATCAGATTTTGAAACTCGAATGATCTCGTACACAGCACTCTGTTGCCGCTCACTTGTTACCGGTTGAGTATCACTGTAAAAGCACAATATTTAGAGTGAAAAATCAAGCTGAGTAGAGGAAAGAAGGAGTTAGTGATAGTGACTAAGATAGAACCTGCAAACAAATAACAAGACTACCAATGAGATGAGAAAATTACCGTATTTACTCGTGTATTAGACCCCTCGCATATTAGACCGCCCCAACATAATTTGTCAGAGAAGAACAAAGATTCTACTTCAAAGCAGGTACAAGCCTTACTGTAGCTCTAATGGCATCACACAAATTTGTGAATAGTTTTGGTCGTACGACCCATGCAATGAAAACGTGCATCAAAGTCATGCGGTGCATCTGTGTTTTGTAGTTAAGAAATGTCCGTCTCCATAGCGTAGGCCTACTGCAGCTCCGATGACGTCGCACAAATAGGTGAATTGTTTCGTGTGTGACTCGGGCACTTCAAGCACGCATCAGTCATGCTATATGTCTGTGTTTTGTAGTTAAGAATGTCTGCCAGCATAAAGGTTAGCACAATTAGCTGACATTCTCGGGAGCCTCAATTCGGTTACCGGTACCGTACTGCCAGAGATTTACGAATGGCAGAAGGTTGATATGCGGTAAAATGGTACATGTAATTCACCTCCAATGGGGGCATGTCTACAATGAGCTGCACCACCTCAGGATGAGGAAATGAGTTTACTTTAGTTGAGAAATATTCACGGCTGTTGCTATTAATATAGCAGGCGAGAGGATTAAGGAAGACATTGCTGGATGATATCATCATAGTCATCATTGGTTTACAGTTCCAATTACTCTCATTTCTTCTCAGTCTCAGTAAGCTTGGTTCTGCTTCTCGACTTTATCAGAGGGGCAGACTTGGTGATCACTCCTCCTCCTTATGCTGCTAAGTAAGAGAACTGTCTAATAATCAAGAGGACATGTACTCCATAGCTTGTTCATTGTGAGCTTAGTAAGAACATGGATATATCCTGAACACGGAAGTTTCCCGTCTCTTTGCACAGGTGATAAAGGATGTTTTCAAAATAATGTTGAAGTTTGTGTTTACCCTTTTTATTAGCCTACTGCACTTTCAGAATAAGTAAGACTTTTCTCCCTGTATATTTCTTCTAAAATTATTAGTGTTATAAAGATGAGCGTTTTTCGGCAGAATAGTTCCACTGACCATTAACAGGACAGAATAGTAATAGTTCAGAAACATATTATATACGAATGCATTAATACCAAATTAGAATAAAAATCATATTACTCACTAAAAGGAAGAGCCAGGCCGATGCTTGGACCAGGTGATAACAGGCATGGGGTCTCCAGTTGCTCTACATTCCAGTCTGATCCTCTGTCCAACCATTGCAACAACGGGTGATGCAGGAGTGATAGTGATTGTTGGACGTGACTGGACATTTAATACAGCTACTATACTTTCGACTCCAGCAGGATTTTCTGCTCGACACATGTACTGGCCCTTGTCTGCTTCAGTTACCTGTGTGAACCTGACAAAAATAAATACAATATGAATTATTCATCAATTGAAACACTGGAAATGAATGAATAAATGATCCACATAGTTGAGGCTCTCAAAATACTGTACAAATGGTGTTAGTCCAAAAATTAAAAATTTGATAATTTGAGGTTAAATAGATAAAACAGAGGAAGAGTTTCTATACAGATATTAAATTAATCTATTATTTAATGGTTTAGTTACAGATGGCAGTACTTAATCAGAACACTGAAGCAGATTACCACTTTGAAGACAAGTGAAGCAAGTCCACTTCACCTGGCAATCTGTGATGTTTGCTTTGCAATTTCTTGTTTTGTTCAGTAATTCATGTTAAATTATTTTCATTTGTGTGATGAACTGAATAATAAGTTGAATCATAGTAAAAGGATGGTGAAGTGGTACCTAATGCAGCTGGCTTAAAATATGAAAAGGGAAACATGTTTTCTCTGAAGTATAAGTCCAGACTAAATTCTGAAGCAGGTTATTTTGAATTATATTCAGCAGACTGGTAAGGGAAGACCTGCACTCTCCCTCCCTAGGAGCTTGTCTATTGTGAGCAAATTCCAGCCCACTATCCTCTTCAACAATCTTTCAATAGAGTCAAATACCTGCCAGCCACAGCTTGTTGGAGTTGAAGCTAATCAAGAGGGTAATTATGTATCATTAACTTGATCTTATTTTTATGGAAATTATTTTAATTATTTACAATTAATGCTGATGGAGAAATGTTAAAAATATTTAACAATTGAAAGTCATATGCAAGCGATTATTTCAATGTTCACCAACCACATGGTCTTGTGAAATACTTCATCATTTTCAGCATACGTGTGATGCAAGTCAAAAGTTTATATTTCAATACAATATGTAATATTACAGCCATAAATTTTATTTCAGGTACCGTATTTATATTCCTATGCTATAAGTAAAATAATATTTTCTTTTGTTTATAAATAAATGCACTGGATAAAAAATTGTGTGTCTACTTTCTTTATTTGTTTCTAAAACAATGAATATCTCACCCACAATTGCTATGGACTTGCAGCACTTGTATTCTGAATGCCTCAACCTTTCATCATCAGTCAACAAGTCTGTTTTCTTACCAGTACCACTTACAGTTGAGTTTATCCATCTTCTAGGTATCCCCCCATCCCTCTCTCTCTCTCTCTCTCTCTCTCTCTCTCTCTCTCTCTCTGATCTTCTAGCCTCACATGAATTCTTCACCTTTGCAGACTCATGCACTGAAGTTCTTCTATTGTGTTTATTTCACACTTCACCTTCCTCCCTTCATTACAAATAACCTCCTGGCATTCTCCTCATCTATTCACATTGGCAAATTTCATACTACTTTCATGTTTTTTACCTTTAGTTTGACATCATTAGGAGTCAGTTGCTGAAGTTGAACAGACCCAAATGATAGGAACAGCACCAACAATATATTTTTATTTATCACTCAGATTAAAAATGCAGTGAAATCAGTAAAATTCTGTGTATTTTATTTTCTTACTAGCTGTTATCCATGGCTTTGCTCATGAGGATTTCATAATTTGATCAAATTAATTGTTCCACGGTACTGCACTATGACATTATCTGAAAATCCCTCAAGTGTAAAATTTATCCAAAAAATTGCATATCATTTACCCCAGAAACTCTTTGTAAACCACGTTTGTGGTATTGCCTTTTGAGGCTAAGATGACCAGGCTACTGGCAGAGCTAAATCTGGGACATGAGACATGGAACTCTACATGTGAGAAACAAATTCCAATTATCAATTTTCATGTCTGTTACATCTTAGTTTTTGAGGTATTAGTATCCTCATCAAGAGAATTCAACTCCTTCTTCACTTATTTTCACTCCCCACCTCAAGTCGATTTTCCAAAAATGAAAAATATGTGTTTCTTTATTTTTAAAGGAGATTCCAAATACCAATTTTCACGTCTGTAACATGTTAAGTTTATGAGATATATTTATTTAAAATATTATCTGACTCCTTGGCTGAATGATCAGCGTTGATGCCTTCGATTCAGAGGGTTCCAGTTTCAATTCCTGGCTGGGTCAGGGAATTTAATCACGTGTGATTAATTCTTCTGGCTCGGGGACAGGTTGTTTGTGTTTGTCCCAACACTCTCCTCTACATATTCACTCAACACACCACACTACCAACCACAACACGAACAAGCAATAGTGATTACTGAAGAAAGTATTGTTCCATCGCCAGTCTACAAACTACTGCAACATCTCTGTGCCGCTCTGTACTGTGATAATCTTTCCATCTCTAATCACTATTAAGGATAGCATCATTATAATCTATTTGTCATATTTATGTGTTGGTCCTCCCATACTGTTTTTATTGCCCACACGTGCTTTAGAAACTAACTGAACAGGTGCCCAATCAACATATCTCTCCTACAGGTTAAACTTCATCAAGTCTTATCTATTATTTAATTTAATTTCCGGGTTGAACCGTGTTGTACTTGTACGCATATCACGTACAGTTTTGCCGACGTTTCAAATACATTGCAGTATTCTTTGTCAAGGCGACTGAAATACCCCTACTCGATCCGAGGTAATCAGTCTCCCAGGCAGAAATTACACTACTAGAGTGGCCTTGATCTTGGCCTTTTATATCCTAGCCTTTAAGGCTGACGTAAGCCCTGGCTGTCTCGTGAGGCTTCTGGAAAGTATATGTCACAGCCAGGTAGTGGGGGCTTGCCCGTGCTGTTATGTAATGGGGTTGCGGCCCGTGTGTTTATGTTGTGGTCTGTATGTCTTAAACTATGAATGATAGGCATCCAAGAATTACTGATTTTGTATCCTTCTTCTAAATTTATGTTGTTCGGATGTTTCTTGATTTCGATAGCCTCGCGGATTTTCCTTTCCAGATTCCAAGGGATAGCTGCTAGGATCTTGGTCTTGTCAAATGATATTCCGTGCCTAGTTTCGTAGGAATGCTTGGCTACTGCTGAAATATCTGTGTTTTGGTTCTTGGTGTGACGGATATGTTCTTTTAGGCGGGTGGAGATCAGACGTTTTGTCTCACCTACATAACAAGCTCCGCAGCTACATTCAATGTGATATACTCCAGGGGCCTGTATAGCAGCTATCCCTTGGAATCTGGAAAGGAAAATCCGCGAGGCTATCAAAATCAAAAAACATCTGAACAACATAAATTTAGAAGAAGGATACAAAATCAGTAATTCTTGGATGCCTATCATTCATAGTTTAAGACATACAGACCACAACATAAACACACGGGCCGCAACCCCATTACATAACAGCACGGGCAAGCCCCCACTACCTGGCTGTGACATATACTTTCCAGAAGCCTCGCGAGACAGCCAGGGCTTACATCAGCCAGAAAGGTTAGGATATAAAAGGCCAAGATCAAGGCCACTCTAGTAGTGTAATTTCTGCCTGGGGGACTGATTACCTCGGATCGAGTAGGGGTATTTCAGTCGCCTTGACAAAGAATACTGCAATGTATTCGAAACGTCGGCAAAACTGTACGTGATATGCGTACAAGTACAACACGGTTCAACCCGGAAATTAAATTAAATAATTCTTCACACCATGGAAGCTTCACTTCTAAGATAAGTCTTATCTATTTTATTCATAATCTCTTTATTCACAATCCAATCTATCCATTTCACCTTCAAAATTGTTCTATAACATCCATTTCAAAGGCTTTAATTTTGTGTTCTGCACCAGATATTGCCCATGATTTAACTTTCAAATAAAGCCTCATTCAATAGAAATATTTTCAGAAATGTATTTTAATAAGTTTATTACATATGAAAAGAAAAATCTTTAGAAAAATTATGAGCAAATTTATATTTTATGTCCTCTTTACTGAAAAAGCAGATCTAAAAATAATATGTAATTTACTCATTGGAGTCATGGTTAATGAATAAAAAGCCTCCTCTCTCACCAGCTGAACCATTCATGTCAACCCATCTTTTTGGTACATGCCCTCGTGATATCCCCCCATGAATGTTCCAATTGCAATTTACTTTCACATTGCACTGATGCAAATAGGTCTTATGGTGATGATTGGCCAGGAAAGGGCTAGGAGCGGGAAGGAATCACCCGTGGCTTTGACTAAAAATAGGCCCCAGCATTTGTGTGGTGTAAAAATGGTAACCCATGGAAAATCATTTTCAGAGCTGATGACAGTTCGGTTGAACCCACTACCTCCCAAACACAAGCTGACAGCTACGCCATGAAGTTTCCCTTGGACAATTAGTTTTTCCAGGTTTTCACCTTTCCTCAGCATAATGTGACCAAAGAACTGTAGATTTCTCAGGTAAACAATGTTGGGGAGACAGCTTTTTACACTGAGCAAATGTCTGTGCGGTTGGGTCATGTAGCTATAAGCTTGCATTTATGAGAAAGTGGGTTCGAACTCCACTGTTCGCAACCCCAAAGATGATTTTCTGTGGTTTCCCATTTTTCACACCAGGCAAATTACCTTAATTCAGGCCACGGTCGCTTCCTCCTAGCCCTCTCCTATCCCATTGTTGCCATAAGACCTATCTGTGTTTGTGCAATGTTAGAAAACAAAACAGGTTTTAGCTCGCCTGGCTGTTCATGGTATTCTCAGTATCCTGCGGCAGAACCACATTTCAAACATGCTGTTGCATTTTGTGCCCACAGCTTTATGGTCAATGTATCACATCCATAAAGGAATAGAGAGAATATGAGTGACTGGGCTAGTCTATTTCTTGTGTTGATTGTAATTGCTCTATTCTGCCATGTGTTTGCATGACTATGCATCCTAGTACAAGGTGCCTCTTGATTTCATTTTAACAGTTGCCAGTGTTGTCTACAACTGAACCCAGATAAGTGAACTGGTGAACACTCTGGAGATGTTTTATATTCTCTGTCAACTTAACTATTTCACCTCATAATCATAAATTTGGTTTTACTCCAGTTTATTTGCACATCAAGATTGTGGCTTTCATGTTCTACAAGTTCCATTGTTTCATTATTTCTCCGATGGCATCATCATCACATAGTAGTTCTTGTAACAAGTGTGATGTCATCTGAAAAATGTAGATTACTGATTTTCTTTCCACCAACTGAATATCTTCCTTCAGGTATACCACATGATGTATTATTCACTATATATGTTAAAAAGTTGTGGTGACAGAATACAACCTTGTCCTACACATTATGAAGCACTACAGCTTGAAGACAAGTTACCATCAATTCTTATTTTGTTTATGTTGTTATTTTAAAGGACTTTTATCAGTAAGATAAGATGGGGTGGAACTCCCATTTCCTCCAGAAAACACAGTACACAGTCAAAGGCCATCTTGTAATCTACAAAACAGAGAAATAATAGAACATTGAATTCATGTGCCCTTCTCCATCAGCTGGCGTTCATTGACAATTTGTTCCCTAGTTCCTCTTCCTTTAACAAAACCAGCCTGTTCTGGTGGAAGCTGCTAGTTGATGTGAGGCTTCAAATGTTCATTCATGATATTCAATAAGATTTTACTTGCATGTAATATCAATGGTATGGTACAATAATTTCCACAGTTTGTTGTTGATCACTTTTTGTGAAGAGATATGAAGATGGAAGTGAGGCCATACACCGCTTCCTAAACTCTGCTGAAGATGGAATGATCTTACATTATGCCATTTTCTCTCATTTCCTTAATCATTCCTCCAGATCTACCATCCCTTTCTGGTACCTTGTGGTTCTTTAGATGGTTGAATGGCCATTCTATCTTACACCTGTGTATATGTGATTATTAGGTGTTATGCTACATGAAGACTAATTAAATAAACCATCAACAAACAAGGCCAAACAAATATTTGCATATCTGAGAATTAATTCTTGCATTTATACCATCATAGAACTTTCTATGAAGTTAGCTCACCTTGACCACTTGAACTTCATGTCAAATAGATTGGAATAAATATATATGATGATAAAGGTTTTCATACTTTACAAGAACTCTTAAAAATTCAAAAGGATATCTACCTCAGCACTCCTCCCTCCATCTGTTCCACACGTGAAGAAATTGGTCGTCCATCAGTCCTACTCCATCGAAGAGTAGGTTGTGGATAACCTCCTGTGATTCGACATTGGAGCAGTACACTACTGCCTGTCACAACTGTCTGTTCTTTTCCAGGATATAAGTCAACGGATGGCTTCTCTCTCCCTGTAATTGAGGAAACAAAGTTAACAACTTTGGCTAAATCATCTACATCTGAAAGAACATATCATCGTTGCTTCTATGAAAACCGCTATGTGTAATACTCCAGCTTAGAGCCTTGGACAGGGTAAGGTTCAATATCTAACAGGTTATACCAAAGAATTCTGGTTCTTCATGATGTATGCGCTGCAGGTCAGTATTTCTCCAATGACATCATCATCACATATTGGTTTTTGCAGGCGCAGCAATAATATACTGTATTTGTTACTACTTTTTCCCCCCACAGTTTACCATGACGTGATGCAAATCTAGAAGATGATTGAATTTGGTTTCAATGAATTTGATATGCAAGCTCTAAAAGAAAATTAGTTATTAAGAGAAAGGAGATGAAAACAATTACAGAACACAATTATTGTATTTAAGCGATATACAGAAAGAGAGAAGCTTGGATAGAAACACTTTATTAGGATAAATATAATGACAGGATGGTATGTGAAGAGGGATCTTCAGAATGAAGAAACTAGGATAAAAATGGAAACACTAAAGGACAATGGCAATTTCCACCATGCCCGGTAAAGGAACAGTGAATGCAATCTTTGCACTTCAACAGGTTATGGAAAAGTTTGAAGAGAAAGAGAAAGAACTGCACTTAGTATTTATTCATTTGGAGAAGGCACATGACAGGGTAATTTGGCAGGAAGTTTGAAGGAGTATGAGGAAAAGAGGTGAACTGGAGAAGTATGTGCGGGACAAGAATGGAGTGCGAATGAAGGTTTGGACTTTCATACAACTTTGTAATGAACGAATTAAAATTTTGCATAAGGATAGAGGACTGGATGCCTGTACGAGTGGGATTGCACAAGGGATCTTAATTAAGTCCGTACCTCGATAGTGTTGTGAGATGGACGGTGGACAATGGTATGATGATAAACGGGGTTAAAAGTCAGGTTGTGAGTTTCACAAATAGGAAAAGTCTTCTCAGTTTTAATTACTGCATTGATGGGGTGAAAGTTCCTTTTGAGGATCATTTAAGTACCTAGGTGTTAATATAAGAAAAGACCTTCATTGGGGTAATCACATAAATGATTGTTAATAAAGGATACAGATCTCTGCACATGGTTATGAGGGTATTTAAGGGTTATAGTAAGGATGCAAAGGAGAGGGCATATAAGTCTCTGGTAAGACCCCAACTAGAGTATGGTTCCAGTGTATGGGACCCTCACCAGGATTACTTGATTCAAGATTCCGACAAAAGAGTAGCGTTACAAAAATGTTGCAAAGTTTGGGCTGGGAAGATTTGGGAGAAAGGAGACGAGCTGCTTGATTAAATGGTATGTTCCGAGCTGTCAGAGGAGAGATGGCGTGGGAGGACATCAGTAGACGAATAAGTTTGAGTGGTGTCTTTAAAAGTAGGAAAGATCACTATATGAAGATAAAGTTGGAATTCAAGAGGACAAATTGGGGCAAATATTCGTTTATAGGAAGGGAAGTTAGGGATTGGAATAACTTACCAAGGGAAATGTTCAATAATTTTCCAATTTCTTTGCGATCATTTAAGAAAAGGGTAGGAAAACAACAGATAGGGAATCGGTCACCTGGGCAACTGCCCTAAATGCAGATCAGTAGTGATTGATTGATTGATCTTCATCCTTGTGATGGATGTGTTAAGTGAAAGGATCAGAAGTACTGTGGTATAAGCTGTTTGCCAATGATATTCTGTTGTGCAGTACAAACAGGAACGAGTTACAGCAAAAGTTGGAAAAATGGTGTACAGTGGTGAAGGAGAGGAGATTGAAGAATAACAAAAAGAAAACTGTGCACTTCATCTTTGAAGGGTAGGGAGAGAAATCGATCAATATTGGGGATGATGAATTGGACAGAGTAGAGAAATTTAAGTACCTTTGTTCTACAATGGATAAGGAGGGGAATTTGGACTTGGATGTGACACACAGGATAAACACTGACTGTGTGAACTCGAGGAAGATGTTGGGCATACTTTGTGCAATCCCACTCATACAGAATGAGAATTATGAGGAGCCAAAGCCAAATTAGAGTTCACAAAGACTTTTATGGTTCTGATTACTTACTTTCCACTTCAATAACAGCAGATGACTGAGCGACACCACTTGTACTAGTAGCTTTACAAACATACACACCACGATCTCTCACCAATACATTTACTATACGCAAGAGGGAGCCAGTCACCTGGAAAAAACATTACAAGTAGTAAATCAAATAGTGCAGACATTAGAAAATATAATAAAAAATAACAGAAGTTAACCTCACAGTAAACAACATATTTTTACAACTTTTAGTGATATTTGGTGTTACGGGGGTGAGGAGAGGAGTAAGAAGGGAGCTCTCCTGGTTCCAGTAATACTGCCAACTGAATGGAAATGAAATCTGAATTGAATCGATAATATGATCGATCAATATGAATTTTCTAAACCTTTATTATCTTATAAGCCAACAACTGTGTCACACACACACTTTATAACATTTCTTGATTCGAATCTTGTTCCTAGCATGAATTCTATAGTTTGGTTTTGCTGTGTAAACGACAACAGTACTAGTACGTAAAGCGTACGCCAGATGTCGCACAGCGATGCATAAGCGATTCTTAGTTTGTGTTTCAAAGGTTGCCAATACGAATAACGAAGATAACCGAGCTCGACCGATTCAGCACTAGGGAGCCCATGTTTCACTAAAAGTTGCATGAGTAATACCTCTTCATTATAGACTATTATGCTTTTTTTTTTTTTTTGCTATGGGCTTTACGTCGCACTGACACAGATAGGTTTTATGGCGACGATGGGACAGAAAAGGCCTAGGAATGCGAAGGAAGCGGCCGTGACCTTAATTAAGGTACAGCCCCAGCATTTGCCTGGTGTGAAAATGGGAAACCACGCAACACCACTTTCAGGGCTGCCGACAGTGGGGTTCGAACCCCCTATCTCCCGGATGCGAACTCACAGCTGCACGCTCCTAACTGCACAGCCAACTCGCCCGGTATTATGCCTTTCAGCATTCAGTCTGCAAGCCTCTGTGAATTTGTAAAACTCTGAGGATGATTACCTTGTTGTACTTCCTCTTAAAACAAAAATCATCACCAATACCACAACTTTAGTAAACTCAGCCATAATCCTCTATTTGTAACAAACTCTGTGGTCTTGTTTAGTTCCATACCTCTTATCTTTAAATCATTGGAAACTAAGTCTAGCCATCGTCATCTTGGTCTCCTTCTACTTCTCTTACCATCCATGACTAAGTTCATTATTCTCCTAGGTAACCTAACTTCCTCCATACAAAGAGATCTGTGACCTTTGTTTATAACCTCATTAATGTTATTGCCTATTAACACCTAGGTCTAAGTACTTACAGATATCCCAGGGAGATACTTTCACCCCATCAACACAGTAATTAAAACTGAGAGGATTTTTCATTTTGGTAAAGCTTATAATGTTACTTTTCTTTATTCGCATCATTTTACAGAAGAAAACAAAGGTTCAATAGTAGTGCCTTAATCAATGCAGGATCAGATAATGCTTCACCTACTGTAATTCTCTGAGTTCTATTTTCTAGAAATTTAGTCACCCATTCAAGCACGCTTCTGCCTAGTCCAACAGCCCTCATTTCTGTCAGTAGTCTTCCATGATCTACCCTTAGGTAGGTCAATAGCAGTGCAGCCCATTTACTTTCCCAAATTTAAAATATCTGAAGAAGAGAGATTTATTAAATAAATAAATCATTCATCCTCCAGTGAGGGTGACCATTCAGATCTGGAATACAGTAATATTACAATTTCAATTGAGTTTTAAAAGCATCACAATGTGGAAATTTAATTGTTAATGCTGTTATTATCTTCTTTATTCCATGGGGAGTGTGGGAGGAATGTTAATCACATCCTCAATTATAGATGGAAATGAATGATTTGTAGAGAGTACCTCAGTATCTGTATTACTAATTTGTCTATTTTGCAGAATGGAACTTTCAAATTTTGTAGTAAGGTTGATGTCTGACTAGGGAGGGCGCCTCTTGCTCCAAATAACAGGCTTCTGACAATCCACCGATTGATAGGTACGATATTTTATATTTTGCTGACAGGTAAGGCAAGCACAGAATATAAATAGCTTGTTTTTCCTAGGTCCACATCCTCACCCCTGATTTGAGTCTCTTTCAAACTGAATGGTGGGAACTAACACCATTTATTTACTGTCCTTTATGTCGATGGCTATGATGCCAGCCCTCTGATTAGAGTCATCGGTAGGGATGCAGTGAACCTCCTCGTGCACCTTCCATCCACGCTGTCTGATGGATTGAGCAATCAACGTTCTTACACGGTGGTGGCGACGGTTGCACATTAGCTCAGTGCTCCGGCAGAAACCCAGCACATGTCCAAGGGTTTCTGTCTCGTTGCAACCATTTTGGCAGCAACAGGTTGTGCTGATGACCAACCGAGGACCAATCTGACTGCGGTGAGGTTGCATGACTTTTTCACTGTGCTCATGTATTCAGAAGAGGACAGAAGTGATTTATGAGTCATCCAGGAGTTTGCTTTTGGGCACTACTCCCTTTCCATGTGGTAACTGGCACCATGATTGCAAGGAATGATTTCTTATAATTTCAAGTAGTTTTCTTCCGACAACCTTTAGGGGAAGACTTTCTATTTTGTATGTCAAGTCTGTGGAGTGCCATATCCTGTTCTTCAGGTAACTTCCTTACATATTGTAGATTAATGTCCTGAATGTGGAGTAAGGGAGGACCTTCAAGCTACCCCACACTTAATTTCGATGGGTTTTCATTTTTTATAATCAGCTTCCACTTAAACTGTGTTCTTTGTAAGAAATGACTCAATTAGGCTACATAATTTTGGAGGAATTTCAGATTGTCAGAGAGACCATTTGACATGTTCATGTCTGACATTAAAAAAAAAAAAACCAGCAACAAATCTTTTTGTTATGTTTCACATCCTGAAGGCAACCATTCATGAGGGAAGCATTGACATAAGTTCCAGTAATACAATTTATGTCTGAACCTTTATGTATTAAAATTGTTCTGGCCATTTTGAGTTTTGTGGATGTGTAAGAAAAATGAAGCATCATATTGATGAATAACGTGAAATTTAGTAACCTTAAGGTGCCATGATACACAAACTGTACTATGATCTGGGCGTGGTGAAGTGTCAACTTTAATGTTGTATAATGAATGCCTTATGGACATCATCTACTGAAATATTAATATCAGTGCTTGTTTCCATAATAGAAAGAGGAGAATTGTTATTTTGGTACCAAAAGTCCTTTCAAAATGATCCAAAATCATAGTTATTGGGATTTTACAAGAATTGGCCTTAGTAGGTTTGTCCAAATTTTACAAGCAATTTTCTGCCTCTGATTATAGAGATGATATTGAGTTACCTCATAGGCATAATGCTCTGTTTTCCTCTCGTTGCTTTTTAGACCTCTGCTGTGGGTTACTAGGGGCTTTATGATCAGATTTATGGTTATTTTGTAAATTTCTACTTTTGTAATAACTAACAGCAGGATGTTGAGGGTCAGGTAATTGTCTGACTTTATCTGCAAAGAACTGCATAACCTCTGAAGTAAAAGATACCAGCAGATCAGCACCACCATTTTGCATAATGTTTGAAATCCTACGCTCCCAGCTCTTCATAGGATTAATATTTACAGTTTCATGATCAGTGACCACTGGGGTTTCTTTTGTCAACTGTAAGCTTTACCCTATATTCATATTATTAACATATTGTGTTACGATTCTATTTCTCCTTTTCTTAGGGTGAGCTTTTCTTATATGAACATTTACTCCTAACGTCGACTTACAACATTTATTACAGATACGGCATGAAATTTCATCACCAGACTGTGAATCATTGTTGGACGTTTTAATTCAGTATGTTCATATTAATGTGGCAGAAGGTAAAAGTAATTTCTTTTTCATAGAATTACTATGGTAGATATCAGAGCTACAAGTATTCTTAGCGCTGGAGCAATGATAATTTTGTAAGGATAAGATAGAGAGATGGACATAGTGAATATTAAAAAGAAAAAACATTGCAAACCTAATTTATACATACAGTATACATACGGGTAGATATACCAACTCCATATCATGACAGCAGATGTAACTGATGCGAATTCCGCCTGATGGTAGTGCATTATTACTTCCAATATTTGGTAACATTTAAATTAGTCTGCCTCGATAAGAACTATGTACAATCCATGCCATGCAATAAAATAAAGATGGCTATTAACTTTGGCACTAACTTAACTCCACAATTAAATGAAGGATCTCTTTACAGGAAGATCGCATAAGACAGACAACACTACTACTTATTTAAAATATATTCTTGCATCCTAATTTTGATTAAATGGAAGTTATAATTTTCAATCAGCATTAATAAACACCACATATGATATTGAGTTTTCGAATCCTGCAAACTAAGCAGAGACTCACTGGAATAATTTTTCCCAAAACCTGAACTGCCTTCTATCAAACTAGTTAGTAATTTTGCAAACAAGTCTAATATAATCAGAAATAATTCTGTCCTGGAGCTCACATGCAATACGTGTCACAGCACTATATCCCAATCCATTACCTTTTGTATATCCCCGATAATCTTATCAATCCCAGCTATTTTTCTAGCTAATAACTTCTGTATCTTTTTGTAAATGTCTTGATTATCATAGGCAAATTTTAGCACTTCACCAGTATTAGTGACCTCACCTACCTGAACTTTATCCTTATATCCAACTATCTTTACATAGTGTTGACTGAATACTTCATCACATATACTCTCCCACTGTTCATTAATGATCCCTGGAATGTCCTTCCTGGAACCTGTTTCTGCCTTGAAAGTACTGACATGTACCCTTCTATTTTTACCTAAAATTCGTGTGACAGCCAATTATATTTGCCATAATTTTATCCTTAGTTGACTTTTTTATTTTGCTAAATTCAATTTCCAAGCAAGGACCTGTGGCTCCTCCTTAATTTCTTTACTTCGCTGTTATAATACAGTGGGTCTTTCCAATTTCTTACCACCTTCAAAAGGTACATGCCTGTTTTCACATCCCTCAATATGTTAAGGAGCTATGCATTTTTCTAGACTGAAATATTATGAGATGTCTAATGTCAAATCCCTCGGGTTGAGTGAATACAACATGGTTTCATGGAATGTCAGTATTCAGAGATTTGAATGTACCAGTATCACAGTATCATATGGTTAGTGTGTTAGCAGTCATGTCAAAGGAGAATGTAGGAACACAGTTTTTAATGAAGTTTAAAGATGACTGAAGTTAAGATGACCTTGCATTGTACAAGATTTGGTGGCAGTGTTGCTTGTTCCGTCATATATACAAGGGAAAGTGCTGGTAAAAAGTCAGGACAAGTGGAGATATTCTTGAAGTTCAGTAGGTACTTACACTTGAGAAAAAGATCTTTTTCTTTACAAATTGCTTTACCTCCCACCAACACAGATAGGTCTTATGGTGTTGAAGGGAGAAGAAAGGGCTATGAGTGGGCAGGAAGTGGCTGTAGTTTTAAGTAACATATAGCCCCAGCATTTGCCTGGTGTGAAAACAGGAAACAATGGAAAACCATCTTCAGGGCTGCCAACAGTGAAGTTCGAACCCACTATCTCCTAAATGCAAGCTCACAGCTGCGTGCCCCTAACTGCATGGCCAACTCACTTGATACGAAAAGATCTAAGAATAAGGTGACGTTAAGATGAAGTTGAATGCAAGTTTTGGAATATTGATCTTATAGAGACTAGCACGGTTCATGATTTCGAAGGCTACAGGATTGTGGTTGCAGGGGAGTCTGGGGCTCATATTCACTGCTCTGGTAACACAAAAGTTAATAAGTTAGGAGGAGTAACTCTGAGAGATGAAAACTGCATAAAAAGGGTTGTTCAAGGTGATGCAGGCTTCGAGAGTTCAGTGAAATGGGTACTGCAATTGGAGATAAGGTGGTTGAGCAAGAAGGAGCATAATTTGAGATCATCTAACTAGCAATTCCTTCTCTTTATTTCCCATTTAACTGCTTCCTCTTGCATCTCATTTTTCCCTTCTACTCTTGCCAGTAGAGTCAAAGGTGTACCAAATTATTTTGACTAATGTGATATTTTATTTTTCAATGGGTGCGTTACGGACTTCCTTCTTATCCTGAATGTTGCTGCTCTCCATCTGTTCCCTTCATTCAAATTATTCTTTGTCAAGTGTGCAGGAACAGCGCAAATTGTACATTTCAGATTTAATCCAGTGGTAAAATATGTTTCGTTCTTCCTATGGAAGGATATAGAATTAGGTCAATGTTGGGTAACTGAGAGGCTATGATCTATTACTCGTTCCAAGCAAATGATCCCTGTATGCTACACTCAGCCTCCAACAGATGCCAATACTAGGGTATGTTGGAGCTAAAGTTGTACACTTAACCACAAATTCTCAACTCTACTGAGCTAGCATACAACAGGAGAACTTTACTCTCCATTAAGTAATGGGTCTTGGGGGTTTTTAAAAGAGGAATTATCCACGAATTAAGGCATATGCCTCTCTGCAAGGACCGAAAACAAGATTCAAACAACCTACCAAAGGTGAACTGAGATGCCGGAAGTTTACTTAGTACCAGTAACCAAAAATCTCACTTACCTGAACATTGCTTGGAAGCTCTTCACCAACTTTGCTCCATGTAATCTGAGGAGCAGGGTCACCAGTTGCTTGGCAACGGAGCTCAGCTATTGTACCTTGTGGGATGGTTTGACGTTCTGGTTCGATTCTTACCGTTGGCGGTGCTCTAATAAACAGAGAAAATATTTTCAAAACAGTAATGATTGGATTACCAAATTCTTTCAGTTAATAGTTTTAAAAGTATGATCGTATATTTTGAAAAATTAGTACATTATTCTATAATTATAAGTGATAGCATTTAGGCTCCTCAATCTTAAATTATTTTTGTCATGACACAATCTGAATTTGTTTTAAAACAGCTGCTTTACATAAGTTTGGATCAAACACTTTGAAAGATTTATACAAAATTATTAGTTGATTTGTAGTCTAATGCTTGTTGCTCACGGTAAAATTTTCTGTCAAATTTATTGTACAATAATTTAATTTTATAAAATTTCTGTTGCTCACGGTCCAATTCAAGTTTTATAAAACATCTGATAAAACTTTTCATAAAATAGGACATGTTCTATTCCGTAAAATTAATTTTACGAAACAAACCAATAAGCGAAGCTGACATCACAATGATGGTGGCGCTACATCATGAGAAGATTGTGAAGCTCAGTTGTAAACTAACACTTCTTTCTAAAATGGCAGGATCTGGGTGGATTAAGGAAGCTGTTAGTGTTTTACTGGACGAATACCAGAAATATCCTTGTTTGTACAAAGTTAAAACGCTGCTTTACCACAACAGAAATGCAAGAAGAGAGGCAGAAAATACAGTCGCTGAATTCCTACATGAATGCTGGTCTTCTAACCTCAACTAATTTTCAACCAAGGACAGCAGTCCTCTACCTTCTTCTCTTCTTTTGATCCAGTCCCAGGTCCAGAATTTCCTGGCATTTCTTTTCTTCCTTTTTACCATTGAACAGCATATAATTGCAGCTAAAGCAGCAAGGTTTGCTTTGTTTGTTGGAGCCATACTCTCAAACACACTGTAAGTTGAACAGCTAATCCTTGGTTTAAAAGTTTATCAATAGATGGCAGCACATGCACATCATAGTTCAGAAGCGAGTTCATAGATGGCCATCCTGATGCTTCCACGGATTTTATAAAATAATTTTACCGTGAGCAACACAACTTGTTTTCAACATTTATAAAATTAATTGCACAACAAATTTTACAAAACATTTTACCGTGAGCAATAGGCATAAGATACTTCATTAAGGTTTTTATCAGATTTCCTGCTTCCTCTGTGAGTTAGTGGTAATGGCAGACTCCAGATCCCAAGATCGCAAGTTCAAATCTGGTAGAGGTAGTTGGATTTTTGAAACAAAAAAAATTAGTTCATTCGACAGTCCATGTTGTATGATGTTGGCATGTTTATTTACCTGATAAAATTAATGAACACTTAGCCACAGACTGCCTAGCACAGACCTGATTTACTCTGCCATCTCATACAGTAAAGCTGAATATCAAAACAGATGCAGAGGCAACTTATATGGCATCAAATCATCATCAAATCATCATCATCATCATCATCATCATCATCATCATCATCTCATATATCATCATCAGATTTGCCACATTTTCTGTACTACATTTGGTAGTGTGAAGAGAGCTGCCACACTGGTCCATGGACGACTGGAGTTGCGTGATTAGGAGCGATGAATCATCATGCTATATCATGCAGTCAGATGGAAGGGTTTGGATATAGCAAATGATTCATGCCAGCCTATATGTTGTCCACAGTGAAATTTGGTAGAGGTGGTGTTCATCATGGAAGGGAATTAGCCCTCTTGTAATATTACAGAGCACATTGAAGGCAGAAGGATATATGGACACGTTGAGCAGATGCGTGTTGTCTACAGCAGAAGACCAGTTTGGAGATAATTCTTGAGTGTTTCAGCCTGATAAAGATCCTTGCCAAAAAAATACGGTCTATTCGTGAATGATTTACAGATAAAAAGGTTCTGGAAATGGACTGGACAGTCCAGCACCGTGACTTCAATCCTATTGAACACCTGTAGGATGAATTAGAACAGTGACTCTGCTCTATAACTCAACAAACTACTTCATTAATTACGCGTGCTACAGCATTGCAGGAAGAATGGTCTGCTATTTCTCCGATGATGTTCCAACACCTTGTAGACAGTCTCCCTTGCAGAGTTTGAGCTGTAACAAATGCCAATAGCCCCTATAAATGTCCACCGCTGGAGAGTATGTCCAAGGAACACTTGGAGGACAGTTTCAAGTAGGTGTCCAGATACTTTTGAACACATGGTATGTATATAAGCTTGACTTTACTTAATTGTCATATGTATTCTGTTAGAGTAAGCAAATGTATCACTTTCAGGGAGAGTCAAATTCTTCTTCTTCTTCTTCTTCTTCTTCTTCTTCTTTTTGGCCTTAATTGGAACACTTTAGCCAATTTTATTTAAAAAAGTGTTTCACTTTCCTTGTCAGTCCAGTACTTCATCATTCTCTTGGATCTTAGCTTTCCTTCAATTGTTTAGATTAATGCTTTCATGGCCCATAATTGTATACAATAATAAGCTTTTGGGCTTTTGCCATGTGAGAAACATTTCGCAGAGAACTTTGCTTCGTGTCTTCAGAAGAGAATCTTGTCTGTTCATGAGCAAGACATTCCTAATAATGGAGGTTTGATTTTAAGAATACTTTACTTTTGGACTGTAGTAAGTGGTACAGTGAAACCTCGATTCTCCGTTTTTCGAGGGACCATGAAAATAAAACGTACAACACGGGAAAACGGAAAATCCGGGAATGAATGAAAACCATCAACAATTTGGCTAAACATCACAAAAATTAAATATGTATAATTATAATCTTACAAAAACTCCTAAACCAAACCAAACTACAGCCTCAGTGGGACTTTGCCTGCCAAGCGACCGCTGCTCATCCCGAAGGCCTGCAGATTACGAGGTGCGCATGATCAGTGCGACGAATCCTCTCGGCAAATATTCCTGGCTCTGTAGATCGGGGTCGCCATCTCACCATTAGATAGCTCCACAATTAAAGGTATTCACGTAGGCTGAGTGGACCTGGAACCAGACTTATATCCAGGTAAAATTGCTTGACCTGGTCGCAATTGAACCCGGGCCCTCTGGATGAAAGGCGGGCATGTTAGACCGCGAAACCGCATTAATTAGTTTAGAGGGGAATCTTCGTCAGTTTCCCGTGAAAACTTCTTTCAGTTCAGCAACTTTGATTAGGCTAGCCAAACTTCGAAAAATCTAATAACGCCAAGCCAAACGACAGTCGACCACAAGTAGTTTTTAATTCTCTCATCTAATAAAATAAAGCACATTAGATACAAAAGCACCCAAAATGATGGCGAAATCCGTTCATTTCTTAATCTTTCATTGTAATTTGGTCTCCGGTATACTGTTCGTAGTCAGTTTCTGGAAATCTCGTACCGCGCAAATTAGGCCTACATCGACTTTTAAAGGTTATGTTGAACTCGAAAACATGGTTTTGAATGTAAGTATCGATTCTTAAAAGTCCTCGAATGCATTATATTCAATTCTGCGCGTCACAAATCCAATCAAATTGGAAAGATAAAAGAAATGTAAAAACTTCAGAAATTACGGTTATTCGTGACCTTGAGGTCATCTGAAAAGCGTGCTCGCTGCACATGTCAGTACGAGCAATGAAATGATAAGTTACCAACCATTTAAAATGTAACGTGCACAAATAAAACGACTGCAGTTTTTGATATTTTAACACGAAAACGTAACATTCCCAGTCTTACATCAGGACCTAAACAGTAATAGGCAATCCCAAGACCTCCCATGGCTTCTTTTTTTTTTTTTTTTTTTAATGTAGGGTGCAACATCTGTTTTGGTCTCGCTAACATATCATGTACGATAATATCAAAAGGTACTGAATTTGTGTTAAGAAGGAGCAGTTTCGATTCCTGCCTGAAAGCCCAGTTACTCTGCGGTGCCCTGAGCAAAGTGCCGAAAACCTCTTCGGTAGTATGATCGAAAAAATGTAAAAATATAAACATCTAACCCTGAACATAATATGGACGTTTTATAAGTGCGAACATATGACGAAACTCGTTCCGTCTTCAAGCAGAGCTGTCGAAATGCGCCGTGTCTCTTTGCAATTGTTGTGGGCACCCTCTGCTTTATGATTTTCCGAGATTCTCTGAACAATACCACCCGAATGCGATGCTAAGATGGTCTCTTATGCAAGTTCACCCCCGATTGCTTTTCTAGTACCGGTACAGTACTTGCTTTAATTGTCGCAGTGACGGGGCGTTAACGCCAAGATCCATAAATATGCCATAGCTGTCCTTTCGTGAGATACAGTTTATTAAAAAACGATTGATCGAGGATTTAGCATTGATGGGACTGGAATTTCTGGACGGTTGATCCGGGAAAGCGTTTCTTCGAGGAACGGATAATGCGGGACTTTTACAATGTGATTTAATTACGATGCTCACGGGACCACGTAATTTGAACGCATATTCCGGGAAAACGTATTTTCCGGGAACGGATAATCGAGGTTCCACTGTACTCTCATTCGTCACCAGATGGCTCACTGCGTACTAGCCTTCTGAGTGAGAGCTGACAACCCCATCTTAGCTACAATGAAGATGTTTCTTGTTCCATCGTATGTACGTGCAAAGTAAATAGCAAAGTCATCAGACAAATCAGGGTTGAATGTGCTAGAAGAAAGAAAAAAGTGCAACAAAAGATTGACAGGATAGAAGAAAAGATTAGAGCTGATATCATCCGTCCCATTGTCTGTCTGTTGATCTTGGTTTGTAGTCTGGTTTGTTTGTAAGTGTCTTGATTTTGATTGTTTTTTTTTTAAAATCTTCTATTGTAATTTGCAGTTCCCCTTCCCCTATATCTTCCTCAAATGCCATAATATCACATAGCAGGCAGTGTGCGGAGAAGCAGAATCCACAAAAACTGGTGATGCTGACAGTTGGCGAAAAAGCATGGTTCATAATTATAAACAATTCATACGCACCAAACAATATTGTCAATGCCAATGAAACTGCAATTTTTGTTTAATGTCGAGCCCTAATGGACTTGTGGTACTGTACTGTGTTGAAATGCAGACGGAAGCGAAACACTTCCTCCCCTCATCATAGGAAAGTTTGATAAGCTACAATGTTTTAAGGGCGTCAGACACTTTCCGTGCAAGTTCAAGACATCTAAAAGTGCAAACAGTATAGTAAACAAAACAAAAAACAAAAATAAATAAAGCACTTGCGAGGAGAAGGGGAGTTAGTATGTATAATTTGTCCTCGTCCTTGAATCATGTTTTCTTTATTCTCCCGTTGTGTAAGATCGTTTGGTACTGATTTATCAAAGCCCATTATTTGAAAAATGTAAATCCACTTTGTTGCATACATTTCAGAAATAGTATTTTTTCCATGGCATTTGAAAGGATTAAACTGTGAATCAAGAAGCAGACCTGGCCAACAGCTGGAAATTGCAGATGATGATGATGATGATGAAATTGTGAATCAAGGTGATTGCATGCATTAATGGGTCTTAAAATACTTTGTTACATGGTAAGGGTTGGCATTACAAGAGAACTTGAGAAGTGCCATGGCGGTAAATCATACAAAGAGAGTCGCTGTACTGTAGTGCAATGGAAACGGAAGCGAGAGAGAGAGATATCCTACAGGCTTAATCCATTTGTAAACTTGTCTCAATCTCATTTATTCACTAAACTTCCCTTTTATTATATATATAAGACTGGTGGCTGGACGTAACACGCGAGGCAAAGTCCATCAAATAAAAAGAAGAAGAAGAAGAAATGAGACTTCCTACTTCCTCCCCTCATCACAGGAAAGTTCAAAAAACCACAATGTTTTAAGGGCATCGAATACTTTCCTTGCAAGTACAAGGCATCTAAAATGCATACAGTAATCCAATGAATAAAGCTTGGACAGGGGAGTCAGCATAGATTTCTCCTTGCCTTTGAATAATTATTTTTCTTTCGTTGCATGAGAATATGTTTGCCAGTGAATCATCCAAGTGCATTATTTGAATACTGTCAATGAATGCACCTTGTTGGATACATTTTGGTAAGAGCTTTTTTCGTGGCATTTGAAAGTTTTAAATTGTGGATTAATGTCCATTGCTTGCAATAATGGGTATTAGAATATTTTGTGACACGGCGAGGGTTGGCATTTCTTAATTACAAGTTGGCGGTTAATTCAAAATCACACAATTCTAAGTCTGATTTCTGCATTCCAATGACTTTGAATTAATTTGGTTTTACTGTATCACAAAACTAACATCCGAATGCACTAGTGTGTCTGCTTCAAGCGTTTACATTGCACGAATAGAATTATCCACTACTGGTCATGTTACTATCCGAGTAAAAAGAGACCGCGTGTGAAAAGTGTTTTAGATGTGGAGTGTGATGAACTTTTAAGTAATTTAGGAGAGGATTCTAGTGATGTAAGAGACAACAGGTCTTCCAATCTACAGTGAATCAAGCCTATTGCAATTTCAGATTAATGAAATATCTGTCACGTAAGTAGACCTACTGCTAATTTTCATGGCAGATATATTTTATAGCAGTGATAATGTATTTTTATCATCTCAGACAAAGGAGCTATAACCGTAAATTTAAATGTTCATAATTGCGTAAAGACCACGTGGACATCTCTGAGTGATATTAAATGTTTGTTTTTGCCTACATTACTCTTTCAATGGAAGGAATTTTAGTTCATTTCATTTTTTTAAAATGAGCCTTCCTAAAATTAGGGTGCGGGGATTATTCAGCGGCGGGGATTATTCGCATTAATACAGTATAAAACAAACCCCCTGCATTAGATTAATATTTCTTTACATGTCACATCCTATTGAGCGCAACTTCTCCTTCTAATATTTGAACATCTGAGAAATTTCCATATAACTGTCTTGGTGTTAACATCTCTAATGTAACTAAATTCTGGTAACCCTAGGGAATCTGCAGAAGCAGCTCCAATACTAGGGCACCATCAATGGAATCTTCACTGATGGTGCAGCAAGGAGAAAGAAGTGCTGAAGAACCTAGATCTGAAGGATAGAAAAATCCATAACTTCCCTATTGGTACAAGATGGTATCCTATTGCATCCCAGGTCACACATTAGATATTCACCTGGAACACTACTCTCTTTGTAATTTTAATTCATTTACTATGAGTCTTTGATTTTGTAACCAAGATTCAGTGGCGATTATCTCATACTGAATTAACAAGATATTAAAATGTATCAAAATTGATAATTCATCTAAGCAGTATCGACTTACTATGACCACACAATATTCTTATTTTTATTTTGCTTGTGTTTCAACATTACTTTAGATAGGTCTTTGGCAACAATGAAGTAGAAAAGGGCTAGGACTGGGAAGGAAGCAGTCACAGCCTTAGTTAAGGTGCACCCCCAGCATTTGCCTGGTGTGAAAATGGGAAACTACAGAAAACCATCTGCAGGGCTGCCGACAGTGGGATTCAAACCCCAATATCTCCCGGATGCAAGCTCACAGCCACGCACCTCTAACCACATGGCCAACTCGCCCAGTAAGAGGAAACTATTAAGAGCTCAGCATATGAAGGTACTTTAAAATAATTTACTAAGTTATTCAATAAACTATCTTTGAGTAGTATTTTACTCCAGAAGAAACTAATGGGAAAGATTTCTTCTGGTATAATTACACAGCAATGGAATGGTAAAACTCTGAAATAGATCAATGATAATGTAAACAATTTTAATTCATAAAATTAAGATGCTAGGCATAAAAAGAAGATCAAGTAATTGTGATTTAAATGTAATGAAGACCTGGAATTGTGCTACATATTTATAGTACTGTATACCAGTGATATTCCAATTCATAAGTTGGAGAGGATCTAGTAAGGATGATCCATGCTCTTTATAGAAACAGTGAGAGTAGATTGACAACACAGCTTGGAAAGACAGACTGGTTCAAAGTAAAAACAGGTCTCCAACAAGTAGGTGGATAAATTGAAAAAGAAGTGAAAATGAAACTTCAACCAGAAAGGATAAGTGCATGGCTGTTTGCAGATGATGTAGTGGTATGGGGACAAAGTAAGCATCAGATGCAAAACAAGACTGATGTTTGGAGTTGAGTAATTGAAGAACGGGGAATGGAAATAAGTAGAGAGAAGAGTAAAACTGTGGTGATAACAAGAGGGGACATGGATGTAATAGGTGTTTTAAAGTCCAAGGAGAGCAATTAGAGGTAATCAAGCATTTTGAATACCTAGGAAGTATGGTGTCACAAGATGGTTCTATAACATAAGATTCCCAACAGAACATAATTAGCACGAAAGGTTTATCAGAGTATAAGAGAACTGCAATGGAATGAACAGGCACCAAGACGATGTAAGACCTATTTTGTGCCCATCCTCAAATGGAGTGAAAACGTGGGTTACACCATCTAGGGAGGAAAGCAGACTTCAAGAAATGGAAATGAAGTTCTTAAGAAGTGTATTAGACAAGACACAGATATAATGTATAAGAAATGAGGAGATAAGGGGTAAGTTTTGAACAGAGAAGTTACATGATGATGATGATGATGATGATGATGATGAGGATAGCACGTACTCTATAGGCCTGGTGTAGCTCTTTCGAATTTATCTTATAACTATAAGTGACCTGCACATCTATGAGGATGAGATAGCATACACACCCATCTCCTGGGCCATTGAAATTAACCAATGAATGTTAAAATCTCTAACCAGTCTGTGAATTGAACCTAGGATCTCTTGGACAAAAGATCAGCACGCTATTAGTCATTGATCTGGACAGTTACAGGTTAGAGTACAAATATCCAAGATAAAATGCTTTAGTCATGTGAAAAGGATGAAAGAATCATGAACTTAAAAAGCAATATTATCGTGGCAGGTGAAAGATCTAGAAGTACATCAAGGAAGAGGTGGATATAGAATGTGGAGGAAGCGGTAAAGCGAAGAGTCACAGATGTCAAAAGAGTTCTGGGAAGAGTGATGAAACGATATATTGAAATGCAGGTTGCTGATTCATTACCTTACCCAACAAGGAGTCAGATAATGGGAAAAAGGAATCAATGATACTCAATAAGCCATAAGAAAGCGTACTGTGAGTAAGAATCCTCATTTCCATACGGAAGTAAACAGAGGTACTGTCAAGATAATGAATGGAGACAGGGACAAAAGTCTTCAAGGATCAAATTAAAGCATACCTGCGTGATGAAATGCTGACTCGAACTTGAATCTCCTCGGGTGTTCCAGGATATCTCACATTTCTACACACATATACTCCAGAGTCTGCAGCAGTGGGATTATAAATTACCAATGTGCCATCTGACGGACGAGCAAAGGGTGGCAATTCACGATTTCCAGCGCGTGACCACTGAAGGGTAGCATCGGGTGAACCACGGCACACCAACCTAATGGTTTCTCCTTCAGGACCCGAATATTCAGATGGCTCAGCAGTCAGTGATCGACCAGGAGGACCAGGAGGAGGTTGTGGTGCACCTTCTGGGAAAAAAAAAAAAAAAAAATTCAAAATTACATAATATTTACATACAGAGGTGTAGTAATGACAGCCAGTTAACACATCAAAGAACTGTGCAGGTAAAACACTACTACTATTTTTGTAATTGTTCCAAGATGCTACTCTTGAACAAAACTTCACCTAATATGGCATGAAATGAAAGTAGAAAGGATCAGTTTTTTTCTTCTAATTAAAATACAGAGAGTATTTTTATATCATCACCATGGTCATCATCCTCCTCCTCCACCTTTTCCCTTATCCAACTCTTGTTGGATCGGAGCATTTATGGCACTTCTTGCACTTGTCTTTATTTGAATCAGTCCAACTTGTCCTAGGTCTTCCTCTTGGTCTCTTTCCCTCGAACTTCATCTCAATCATCTGTTTTGGTTTTCTTTTGTCATCCATCCTCTTCACATATACAAACCATCTCAGTTTATTCCTATCAATTCTCTCATCTAGGTTTCCTATTACCACTTAATTTCTAACATCTTTGTTCCTCACTCTGACTTTCATTGTATTTCATTTCACTGGCTTGAATTCTACTCTCATCCCTAATTACTGTCATTGTCAGGTCTTAGCTGCAAAAGTCAATATGGGTGCATAACATATTTTGTACATTGTCTCGTGACATTTCTTTGGTACAGTACTTTCTTATTCCATACAAGGTTTCTTACACTCTGGTAGAATGCGTTGCCCTTTTGCACCCTTTTGCTATTCCCCAGGTCCAGCATGGTATTCTACATTAATTCACTCTCTACATATTTTAAACTGTCTGCAGTTTCAAGGCTTTGACCACCAATTTACACAATGCCTTTTCCTTGCTTTTCTCCTCTTGATATCACCACTGTCTTGTTTTTCTCTGCACTGATTTCCATACCATACATTTCAATTTTCTCGTTCAGTGCATCAAGCTATTCTTGTACTTCTTTGTTGTTCGTTCTTTATCACCCTCATTTAAGATGGAAAATAAATATCATATATTGCATTTGCAGAGAATCACACTTCAATTTTCTACATTTCCAGCAACATCAGAATTGTTGTAATTTTATTGATGGTAAAGATTAGTTGAAGTGTCAAATTCAGATTTTAAAACTGCTGGTTTGCCAACATTGGCCATCATTTTGCGGCAGTCCAATATTAAAACATTCAACATTCGTAGTAAAAAAAGAATTTGCACAAGTACAACTATTAAAAATAAATGTAAATCTGAAGTTCCTTGCTGCAGACAGTAATTTATTGAGAGAGAGAGAGAGAGAGAGAGAGAGAGAGACATTGTTATAACTCTATTTACCTATCTTAAATTCTATTTCATTATGATAGTTAATTTAACAACCTATTTCATTATGATAGCTCATTAAACAAATTTTTTCTCTAAGGTTTGGTTTGCAATTTTGGCATAAGATTCTGTGGTCAAAATGGAGGTAAAGGTTAAAATGTACAGATTTTCACAAGGACCAATATAAAGAAAAGCAAGCTTACCTCGAACAAAGAGGATGGTCCGTCTTGTAACATTACCAGCAGCATTCCATGCATGACAATGATATTCTCCTTCATCTGATTTTCTAACGGAATGAATGCGTAAAAGGCCTCCTGATATATAAGTCTGTAAACAATAAGTCTTGATCAGTTTTGCTACAAATTACTTGTGCTGAATGTCTTTGATATTAACATTACATTTAAAATAATTGTACTCATTATATGGGAAATTCCTATATCCCAGATGTATTGTATTCATGTTTGTGACAATTGGACAATTTATTGAAAGACAAACTGTTATGTAAAACAATTCATATCAGTTTTATACATCTATAAATATATTAAATGTAATTAAATAATTTTTCACGGTTGGCTATTTCTAGCTTGGTGAAGTCCTTGTAATAAGGCAGATGAGGGTGGGTGGGCATCTGTCGTGCATGGGGAAATTGTTTTCTTGGTGTAGTGGAGGATAGTGCTGTGTGTAGTATGTGAGTTGTAAAAATGTTTTGGAGACGACACAGACACCCAGTCCCTGAACCAAGGAAATTAACCATTTACGATTAAATTCCTTCACCCAGCTGAAAATCAATCCCACGGCTTCGATGACCAAAGGCCAAAATGCTGACCACTCAGCCATGGAATTGGACACAATATTAAATCAAAACCAAATTTTTAATACCATTATCATCAAACAATACAGGTTAACAATGTTTATGAACACAGAAATACACAAGGACACCTTGCAAAAACTGTTTATTACACATGATGATTCACAAGTTTATAAATTCCAGTTTGAAGAAAGAAGCCATTTAAATCTAGGTCATTATCTCAATATTTACTAACTCTTTGTAAGATAGTCTATTCTTTTGTTTGAATAACCAGTATTGTACCTTTCTCAAAATCTGTATTTAATCTGAATTTCTACATCATCCAATAGAAATCTTTTTAACAATTGCTGATGTTCTTAACTTTTCCTTACCATATCATAACATATTCTGATGTTCCTAAATCTTTGTCTCTGCTTATAGCATCAAATAGCTCTTTCACATCCACAAAGGTTTTATAACAGAATTGCTTGATTTACATTTCACTTAATTTTAAGTTCATCTTTCAAAAGGAGAACTTTTATGAGAGAGAAGGAGGTGGGAAAATAACATGGAAATAGTTAAGTAATGCCATTTTGCAGGGTTGAAACTGTGAAACTTAATCTTGCCAAGCTAAGGAAAAAGTACCTAAGCAATATTCTCTTTGATTTGTATAATGAAGGGTACTGGTATAGGCTGTAAATAATGGAGTTACTTGGCATGATCAACTGAGTAAAACATAACCTACGCCTAGAGAGCAAATTACAGGCCTTGGGCCTGCCAAGAATATTTCTGTTCAGCAAGACACTTAATAAATATTAATAATAATAATGGCGTTTGACCTCTGGAGAGGCCTGGTGCAGGTCTTTTTCTAGTAGATGGCCTATTAGGCGACCTGCATGTCTGTGAAGATGAGGGCCCTACCTAGGATGATTTCTAATGTTGAATACGCCACACACACCCAGCCCCCGAGCCATTGGAATCAACCAATGAAGGTTAAAATCCCTGACCTGGCCGGGAATCGAACCCGGGACCCTCTGAACCGAAGGCCAGTACGCTGACCATTCAGCCAACGAGTCGGACTTAATAAATATTGAGACACAGTCACAGACATATTGCTCAGCTTACATGGACTAAATCACTACTTTCAATGTCATGCACCTCCTTAGTTGACTTCTCAAGGCTGAGCAAACTCTGTTCTAACCCTCAGATCAGGGTTAAAATCAATGGACAAGCTGGGAACTGAATCCACAGTTGCCAGGTAAGAATGAGACACAAAAATGAGAAACAGGAGTAAGACACGTACAGAAAAAAACATCATAGGGTAGTAGTCTCAATTGTTGTTCAGACTAAACTCAGTCCTGTGAGCAAGCAAGGAAATATATTATTTTCAGTCATGCTGAGTAGTTCAGGTTGGCTTTCTGAGTCTATCTTAGTGGGTTCGATCCAAGCTCAGTCTGGATGTATTTGAAGGTGCTCAAATACATAAGCTTTGTGTCTGCAGATTTACCGGCAACTAACAAGAACTGTATAAAATAAGCTAGTTAGCAGGATATAAAACAAAAAAATATTTTTTAAAAATATCAACATCATCATCATCATCATTTTCATTGACATTTCACCCAAAGAATTCTCAACTAAAATATTGATTGGAAAACTCTCCTGGCATTGGGATAGTATGTGAACAAATATTATGACAGAAATATTTTTTTAATAATTTAATGCAGGTTAATAACCCACCTGTGATCCTAGCGGGCGATTGTCTCCTCTTGACCAGCTAATAGTGCGTGCCGGGGAGCCTTCAACTTCACACCTGAACTCTGCTGGTTCACCTTCTCTTAATGTGAGAGATGGAGGTTTTATGGAGATTTGTGGTCGAACAGGTCGTTGACCTACAGAATAACATTGAATTATGGATTAGTAAACCTTTCTTACTTCAATGATTCTTTAAGGAGCTATGAAAATGTAATATTAGTAAAACCATTACATTTTTAAACCCTCAAGGCTACAGTTGAGAAACAAATCATCTAAAATGATCCCTACACATTCATTTTATGTACAGCGAGGTCAAATTATCTTTTGGCCAGGGCTGCATAATGCTCACCGAGAGCCAGTGCACACTGGCACCTGGCTGGCTGCCTGGCTGCCTGGCTGCTTTGTGCTATCCCGAGAGAGCCAGGTGCTGCGGGAACTAGTCAGCCAGCTCTTGGCTGAAAGATAATCTGAACTTACTACCGGGTGGGCAAAATAAAACTGGCCCGGAAAACATTTATTAGACTGAGGCGGAATTGACATTTGTTAATGAACAGGAAAACCAATCGGTTGCTGTTATGTCACATATCTGCAAGTGCGCATCTCCCGCATGCTCTGCCCAGAGTATGTCGCTGTGTCATTATATGTGAGTGAGTGAGAGGAGTAGACGTGTTTAGTGACCAGTTGAATGCAACACAAAATGGTGCCCATGATAAAAAAGCTTGTGTTCATTCTCGAGTGTTATGCAAAGCACGATTTGTGGAAAACCTGTGCGGAACATTTTGCGCAAGAGTTTAAGACTGGAAGAGTTTTGGCAAAATACTCAAAGTCTGCAATGCAAAACTTAGTGGCAAAATAGTGTGTGAAACAGGCTCTGTAGTGAATAAAAACTAACTATCCGAAGAGAGTTCTAACATCAGAAAACATTGCTCGAATGAAGGAAAGCTTGGAACGAAGTCCAACGAAATCTCAATGCTGTTTATCTGTGCAAGTGGACATTAAGAGATCGTCGTGTCAAAACATCATGGAAAAGGACCTGCTTTGTGCACACATTAAAGCGTCCAAACGAACCTTCACTCAGAAACCACCGGATGATTCAACACGTGAAGTGAAGTCAGGACTTTTAGATCCTCAGTTTTTCATTTTTTCAGATGAGGCCATTTCCAGCATCTTCTGTCCATGGCCTTAATTACGGTACAGCCCCAGGATTTGCCTGGCGTATAAATGGGAAACCACTGAAAAACATCTTCAGGGCTGCTGACAGTGGAGTTCAAACCTACTATCTTCTGGATGCAAGCTCACAAATTATTATTATTATTATTATTATTATTATTATTATTATTATTATTATTATTATTATTATTATTATTATTATTATTATTATTATGCCTCAAACAGATTCTAGAGGGTGGCGTACAATGGAGATGGTCGCCAGATTGGGATTAATGGTTATCAACGTTGGTAATGTAACAACCTTTCGGCGACCAGGGTGTCAGGGAACTATACCAGAATGGCGAGTAATTGAAGAATATACTGGAAGCGATCATCAGTATATCACTTTTCGTGTACTTCAAGAGACTCCGCATCTAAGGATTACCACGCGCAAGCCAGAAAGATGGAACATAGCCACTATGGATAGAGAGAAATTTCATGAAGTAATACAGAATGGAATGGATTGTATGACGGATACATGTCACGGAAGTAAAAGAAGCATAATTGCTAATAAATGCATGGAACACACCATGAGACTCCTTCAGCAAGCATGTGACGCATCAATGACCAGAATCAAACAACGGAGAGGCAAGCGTCCAACATATTGGTGGAATGAAGAAATTGCTGAGCTGAGGAAACAATGCCTGCGACTCAGAAGAAGGACACAAAGAGCAGGACATAACGATGAAGCTCTCTCAGTAGAGTATAAGACTATGAAGAAAAGACTGTGAAATACAATTAAAAAGAGTAAAGCCGACAAGTGGTGGGAAATGTCTAAGGGAGTGGATGAAAATCCATGGGGATTGGGGTATAAAATTGTTATGAAGAAGTTCGGGATGCTACCAAGCTCTATCATGGATCCACGCACCATGGAAGAAATAGTACACACACTATTCCCTGATCATGCAGAGAGGATTGATGATGAGGCCGAGAAAGAACTAGATAATGTACCACCTTTTACAACTGAAGAATTGATAACAGCAATTAATTCCCTTAGAAATAAGAAAGCCCCTGGACCAGATGGTATTCCATCAGAAGTACTAAAGGTGGCAGTCGAATTATGTCCTCAACTGCTGTTGAGAATGTATAATCATTGTTTGAAACCTGGAATTTTTAGCTTTCGTTGGAAGATAGCTAGATTGGTTCTGATCAGTAAAGGGAAAACTGGGGGTTACAGACCTCTATGTATGCTGGACACTGCAGGGAAAGGTTTAGAGAAGCTACTACAACTGAGAATACTAGCAGCAGTCCGATTAGCTGGCAGCGAAAACCATGACTGCACTGAGTAGACTCATGGGAAATATCAAGGGGCCGAAATCTAGTAAAAGGAGGCTTCTCATGTCGACTGTTCAATCGATACTGCTATACGGTTCAGAAATTTGTGCTGAATCATTAAAATTGTGAAATATCGGACAAGAATTGCAGCTGTACAACGGAGAGCAGCTTTACGAATTGCTTGCGCATATCGCACAGTATCAGAACCTGCGATTCTAGTAGTAGCAGCAGTAGCACCTATTGACTTGTTGGCCTTCGAAAGACAAGAAATTTGGCTCACACAAGAAGAGCTAGGAAGGAAAAGAGCCAAAGGTTGGCTCTTAGTCGCAGAATGCAACGACGGCAAACAAGGTGGGAAGATGATTCTAGAGGGAAATGGACGAAAAGACTGATACCTTCTCTGGACGTATGGGTTGCCCGAAATCATGGTGAAGTGAACTACTATCTCACACAGTTCTTGACAGGTCATGGATACTTCCGAAAATTTCTTCATAGGCTAGGGCTAGCAACTAGTCCGGTGTGCATATATTGCGGTGATATCGATGACGTATTACATACTTTCTTTGTGTGTGTTCATTGGCTGCCACAAAGATGATGCTTAGAAGTTAAGCAGGGAGAACTGACGCCAGAAGGGATCGTGTCAGTAATGCTACGAAGTCAAGAATCTTGGGACCAGGTGGCAGTCTTCGTAGAAAATATTCTGCGTCAGAAGAAGGACCTGGATGATTACGACAGACAGTAAAGCAGAAGAAGGAAGATGAAGCACAAGATGCATTAAGCACGACATCCGTCCTGAAGTAATGCGAGAGCGGTTTCCGGGGCATAGATAAACATCGTGGGAAAATGGAGTCTGGTTTATAGTGGGTAAGAATCTCCACACACTTGTTGAGTGCGGGCCCTCACAACCGTCTTATGAAAGATTTTCCACACTCACTCGCAAAAAAATTATTATTATTATTATTATTATTATTATTATTATTATTATTATTATTATTACTAGCAAGATACCCGTGCTTCGCTACGGTATTATACTGAAATTTATAATTGAATGCTTATTGTTTTAGATATATAATCCGCCGAAATTCGCGATCTGACTCGTTCTCTGCGAGAATCCACCAAAATTCCCGATCTATTATTTTACGGCACGTTTCCTCCCATTTTTAAATCTTCCTTTCCAGCAATCGATTTCGTACTTCCCGGGTTAGGCTCAGGTATTCCTCCATGTCAGTTGGGTCCGTAAATCTTTGCCATCTTTTCCTATAATATTTTTAATACGGATATAATCCTTCAGGAGATCCGGCGTGCTGTCATACTGGGTGCCTTGGCGGCACTGAACCCGCGACCGGACTGCATTCTTAGTCATTACCCGTCCAGGAGCCGTTTCCATCGCGGTCCGCAATTTGACGACGGTCCGGAATATTATTATTATTATTATTATTACTATTATGTGTTGCTGGAATGGCTGATGACAGGGAAAACCGGAGTATCCGGAGAAAAACCTGTCCCGCCTCCGTTTTGTCCAGCACGAATGCCACATGGAGTGACCGGGATTTGAACCACGGAACCCAGCTGTGAGAGGCCGGCGCGCTGCCGCCTGAGCAACGGAGGATCCTTATAAGTACATTAATAACAGTAAAATCAATTGGTCTCACCTCCTTCTACACCCCACCGCCATTAAGTTTATTTACAGCCACCCCCCCCCCCTCGAAAAAGAATTAAAAGGATGCTTGTTTCTTTATGTTTAAGGGAGATTCCAAACACCAATGTTCACGTCTATTACCTTCAGTTTTGAGATATAAGTATCCACATAAAAATAATTTACTTTTTTCACTTCATTTCACAATAATCTCTCCTCCCCCTAAATGAATTTTCCCGCAAAAAAATACTTGTTTCTTTAATAGTAAAGGATCTTCTAAATACCAATTATCACGACTCTAACTTCTTCAGTTTTTGATTTATGTGTCCTCATGAAAGGAATTCAACTCCTTTACACTCCGGCCCTCCAAGATGTTTTCCCCACCAAAACGCCTCTTTCTTTGTTTTTAAAGGAGAACCAAATACGAATTTTCATGTCTGTAACAACTGTAGTATTAGATGTATGTCTTCTCATACAATTAAGTCAACTAATGTTTCAATTCTTCCCCCCCCCCCCCCCTTCATTGGATTTTCCGAGAATACGTGTTTCTTTACTTTTAAAGCAGATTGCAAATATCAAATTTCACGTCTGTAACATCTTCATTTTTGAGATATCAGTAGCCTAATTAAAAGAATTCATCACCATTTTCAGTCACTTTTACCCCCCCCCCTCGCCCTCCACCCAAGTGGTATTTCCGAAAACTAAAAATACACTTTTCTTTATGTTTAATACAGATAAAAAAAATTCCATTTTTCACTTCTGTAACATGTTAAGTTTTTTAGATATTCGTAAAAATTCTCATTTTAAAATTTCACCCCTTTGGGTTCCCCTTAAGTAGAGTTTCCAAAAACAAATAACCTATATTTCTTTACATTTACAGGAGATTTACACCCACTTTTTACGTCTGTAACATGTTACGATTCCAAGATATTCTGTAGATATAGTCTTTCAAAAAATTCACGCCAATTTGTCGCTCCTGTTTAACCGCCAATAATTGGCTTTTCCAAAAACTAAAAAATACATGTTTCTTTATTTTTAAAGGAAATCCCATATGCGAATTATCAGTTCTGTAATGTCTTTCGTTTCTGAGATATGTGTATCCTCATTAAAGGCATTCAACCCATTTTTCACCCTTTTACACCCCTCCTATTAGGACTTACTGGAAACAAAATATACGTGTTCCTTTATTTTTAGAGGAGATTCTAACCACCAATTTTTACATCTGTAAATTTTAAAGTTTTAAGATGTAGACACACTCATCTTAAAAAGTTCACCCCCGTTTTCACCCCCCAATATTTGGATTTTCCAAAAACGAAAAAATACCTGTTTCTTTACTTTTAAAGTAGATCCAAAATACCAATTTTCAGGTCTGTAATATCTTCAGGTTCTGAAATATAAGTATCCTCATGAAAGGCATTCAACCCATTATTCACCCTTTTACACCCTTCCTATTGGGATTTTCCGAAAACAAAAGAATACGTGTTTCTTTATTTTTAACGAAGATTCTAAATACCAATTTTTACATCTATAAACTTAAAAAGTTTTGAGATATAGATACACTCATTTTAAAAAATCACCCCCTTTTCACCCCCCCATTAATTGTATTTTCCACAAACAAAAAATACGTGTTTATTTATTTTTAAAGGAGATCCCAAACACCAATTTTCAGGTCTGTAATATCTTCAGGTTCTGAAATATAAGTAGACTCATGAAATGCATTCGAGCCCTTTTTCAACCTTTTCCACCCTTCCTATTAGGATTTTCCGAAAACAAAATATACGTGTTTCTTTATCTTTAATGGAGATTCTAAATACCTATTTTTACACCTATAACCTTTAAAAGTTTTGAGATATAGATACACTCATTTTAAAATATTACCCCTTTTTTACCCCCCTTAATTGGGTTTTGCAGAAACAAAAAAATACGTGTTTCTTTATTTTTAAAGGAGATCCCAAACACCAATTTTCAGGTCTATAATATCTTCAGTTTCTGAGATATAAGTAGCCTCATTAAAGGCATTCAACCCCTTTTTCACCCCTTTTCACACCTCCTATTGCGATTTTCCGAAAACAAAAAAATACGTGTTCCCTTTTTTTTTAATGAAGATTCTAAATACCAATTTTTACATCTGCAAACTTTAAAAGTTTGGAGATATAGATTCACAAATTTTAAAAATTCACCCCCTTTTCACCCTCCCATTAATTAGATTTTCAAAAAACAAAAAAATACGTGTTTTTTTATTTTTAAAAAAGATCAAAAGTACCAATTTTCAGGTCTGTAATATCTTCAGTTTCTGAGATATAACTACCGGTATCCTGATTAAAGGCATTGAACACATTTTCCCCCATTTTCACCCTTTTTCACCCCTCCTATTGGGATTTTCTGAAAACAAAAAAATACGTGTTTCCTTATTTTCAAAGAAGATTCTAAATACCAATTTTTACATTTGTAAACTTTTAAAGTTTTGAGATATAGGTGAACTCATTTTAAAACTTCACCCCCCCTTTTCACCCCCTTAGCAACGGAATATCCAAAAATCCTCTCTTAGCGGGCACCTACATCTTAATATGAATGTATCCCCAAAATTCCATTTCATTATGTCCAGTAGTTTTGGCTCGGCGATGATGAATCAGTCAGTCAGTCAGGACAAGCTATTTTATATATATATAGATTATTATTAACTTTGTTGGCCACATTGGACTACCTGAGTCTTCCATGTACACTTTTTCTTTGAAGATTGTACCATTTGATTCTTCTTATCTGCCCAGTACTTCTTCATTCGTTCTGGTCGCAGTGTTCTTAATTTGTCTGAAATCTCTACAGGCCTTCTGTGCATCATTTCAGTTGAAAATTTGTGATTCTTAAGAAGGGTGGTAATTTTATTCTTGTTCTCTGCATCTCTAACTTCGAGTCCAACTGTTTTGAGATCCTCTTGAATTTCTTTGATCCAATTGCTTCCTGTCTTCTTTCCCAGATTTCTCATCACTAGTTGTCGTAAAATCCTGTTTTCTGGTAATCATAAGATGTGAAAGAAATAAGAGATTCTTTTCTTTTCGTCATGTTGGTAACTGGGTCAATCTCTCGATAGACAGTTTCATTTGGGGACGATTCTCCAGACTCCTTCAACCTGGTACTGTTTATTTATGCAAGTTCTGATAATTCTTCTTTCAGTTTTGAGAGCTGATCAGTTCTTTCATTTTTAATTTGGAACAAGGTTTTGCAAGTGAAAGTGGCATAGGGCAAAGTTACAGTTTTGTAGTGTTGGATCTTAAGTGTCTATTGACAAGCATTTTTTGTTATAAGTTGAGCAGGTTAGAAATTGTGCTTTTTTCATTTTGTTGGTTCTATTTATCCATGTTGCTTTCTTGCTGAAGTTGTGCATAATGATTTCTCCAAGGTATTTAAATTGTAGGATTATGTTAATTTTTTGATCATTTATGATGAATTCATTTATGTCAAGGGGTTTCATTGGCATGATTTCAGTTTTCTCAAAGGATATTTGTAATTTTATTTTTAATGCAATTTTCTGGAGACTGGTGATCTGAGCACGGATTTCTTCCATGTCAAGGGCTAAGAGAGCTAAATCATCTGCTAACCCTAGGCAGTTTTTCCTTATTGAGGGTTTTGTTCCAATTTTGATTTTAGGTGGGTTTTATTATTGCCAAATTTTCATGATGTAATCTAGAGCCACATTGAAAAGCAGTGGGGATAATCCATCACCTTGTCTGAGGCCTGTATATATTGTAAAAGCATTTGACATTTCTCCCCTGAACTTTACCTTAGAAATTGTGTTGGTTGACGTTAGTTCAATAATTTTTGTTAATTTAGGATGAAGGCCATATGATCTGAGGATGTTTAAAAGAGTGGGTCTGTGTATACTATCATAAGCCTTTTTGAAATCTATGAATGAACAAAAAACTGCTATTCATTTCTGTATATGTAATATTCCATTATTAGTTTCAGGCTGAGAATTTGGTCTGGGCAACTTCTGTATGGGCAAAATCCTCTTTGGTATTCTCCAAGTTGCGGTTGCAGAATGTTTTTTATCCTATTGTAAATTATGTAGGAGAAAATTTTGTAAGTGCAGTCCAAAAGGGTTATTACTCTGGAATTATCTGGATTAGTTTTATCTCCGTTTTTGAATAATGGATGGATTACATCTGAGGTCCAATGTTCTGGGATTTTCTCTGTGATCCACATTTTAACCAGATACTGATGTAGATTTATGATTGCTGGTTTCCCTGCATTTTTCCAGATTTCTGCAAAGACTAGGTCTTCACCAGAAGCCTTATAATTTTTTAGTTCCTTAATTGCGAATTCTACCTCATTGATAATTGAAGGATCTATTAGATCTGGGGTGCTTAACATGGGTGCGTCAGTACAGTGAAATCTTGTTAGTATGTTCCTCATTAACACGTTAGCTTAGCACATCGCAAATTCAAAGTTCTGATTCTCATCATATTAAATCTATATAAAAATACCTCACTTTACGCGTCACGAATTTTCGCTATTACTGCTTAGTATGATCATATTTTTCCTAGCCCTGAAAATTTTATTTATCATCCCTTGTGAAACAAACGTGATTTACAATTTGGGTAAGAGCCGTCCCAACAGTTGTGCGATTACAGAAAAAGTGAGCCTATTTGTGCCTGTATTCCATTCAGAAGTTAGAAATTTATTTTGTGTTGAGTGGTACAGCGAAGTTTTATCACACGATACTGTAGCCTATATCTGGCATAGGAACATAATCGTGTGAAATTGACTAGCGTGGTGCATATTTGTCTTGTGACAGCCTAGACATAGATACGGAAGAAGTGAAATTCCTTTCTAATGAAGACAACATTAAAACCTTTCAGAAAGTGGACTGGCATCCGCATCTTTAAGTGCGCAGAGGTCGCGAATGTTGAACTCGCAACTTTGAGTTTCAACTCGATTGATTCGACTTGGTCGAAGTTTTTCATAATGACAGCCAAAGTCGTTCTGTCCTGTCGCAGTTGCACATGGCTGAATATAACCTCAAATTCATTGTCTAAGAGTGTGATCAGAAAATAATGTTTTATAACCCACTGCTCCAAAACAAAAGGTTTCTACTGACATTTGTTTTAGAAAGAGTGTGATCTGCAATAATACTTGGATATTTTTATTGGGTCCCGTGCATATGTTTTCATATTTGTTCTTTCGTGTTTTTCACACCTTTTAATACTTTCCTCTCAACTTGTGAAATGGTAGATATAGTTTTCACTGTACCCGTGGATACATGAGTAAAATGCCTTCATGTCAGAAAAAATCGTATCTAGTGTTTCCATATCCCTGTTGGATAGTTTTTATTTGAATATTCAGTAGTACGTTTTCTCGCTTAACACGTTCATTTTTGTTGCCCCTTGCAGAAACGTCTTAACGAGGTTTTACTGTATTTACATCAATGTTTCCAGTGGGTCATCGTAATTTAAAAGTTTGTTGAATGTCTCTGCGAGGATCTCTGCATTTTCTTGATTACTATGGGCTAACCTTCCTGATTTATCTCTCAGCATTAATATTAGGGGCTCATATTTTTTTTTGAGGTATTTGCCAAAGGTTTTATAATAATTTTGTGATTGTTTCTTGTTAAAACTCTCTTCTACTTTTTGATTTCATGTGTTGATTTTCTTTGTTTTATTAGTTCTAAATTTGATTTGTCTGACTTTTGGGCTTGATGATTTTTCCAAGCTTGGTGTCTTCTCTCAATTGCCTGGTTACATTCTTCATTCCACCAGTCATGTTTTTTCCTAGGATTTGTTGGACCTAACTCTTCTGCTATCAATTTTAGTTTGGTGGTCAGTTCTTCTAATGCATTAGTGTTGACATATACTTCTCCTGTTTTCCTATAGGTGGTAGGGTTGATTTTTTCCTACTTTTATTTTGAAGTCTTTTCTTAACCCTTGGTGTTAATTTTATTTTGATCTTAACAACATAGTGATCTGACCCTGAGTCTTCCCACCCCCTAGGACTTTGACATTGTAGATTTCACGATGGTGAAATTTATCCATGCAAACGTGGTCCAGTTGCCATTCACCTTTTTGGAAATCAGGATGTTTCCAAGTTTTTAATTTGTGATGTTTCCTTTTAAAGTATGTTGATTTTGTGATAAGATTGTGGTTTCTGCATAATTCAACCAATCTTTGACTGCTTTATTCATCCTCTTATGTGTTGGCCATTTTCCAATAATATCTCGTTACCTTGTTTCTTGTCCCAGTTGTGCGTTGAAATCACCAAGGAGAATTTTAACGTGTGATGGAGGTATGTTGATTAAAGTTTGATCCAGGAGTTCCCAGAATTTTAGTGCTTCTTCTTTATCCTTTAGGGTATTAATTTTCTGATTAGTGGGAGCATATACATTGATAATTGTGTAGATTTTATTAGCAGATTTCAGAGTTAGTGTTGCAAGTCTGGGGGAATGAAATTTAAATTCCATGACTGAATCTATGATTTTGAGATTTATTAGAAATCCATTACCAAACTGCGGACAGTTTTTCATCACTCGTTTGCCAAGGATTCCTTTATACAATCAGTATCCTTGTGATTCTATTGAGTCTTCATCACTATTCCTTATTTCTTTGAATTTTGTGTTTGTCCATGATGTCAGTGACAATCTTTAATTTTCCAATTTGGCACAAAGAGTTAACATTGTGTGTCGAGAAGAAAGAGATTTGTTTAGGTTTAATTCTTTGAAGTTTTTATGTAGATGTTGAGTTTTCGGATGCTCCGATTCATCACAATCTTCCGAATGATAGCCCACCGCATCGGAATGCTGTCTTTTCTACAATATATGATTGCAGTTTGTGAAATTCTTCTTCAAAAGACTTTTTATGGTCGAATGTCTAAGGTGTCACCTTGAGATGAGGATAAATTCTTGAGATACAATTCTAAATGTTATTTAGAAAGGTGAAGATGAGATATGAAGGATGATTTTATGAAATTATGAGGAAGGCTTTCAGCCTTATTTCATCCTAGTTGTTCAGGACTGGGAGTAGGCATTTCCTCCATACCCCACAAACGTTATGGTTTTCCTGCCAATATTCTGGTAGCTGATTGCAGTGGTTTCCCCACTGGGTGATGGGGTGCCACATCCCTACGAATTATTATTATTATTATTATTATTATTATTATTTATGTAACATATCTAAGAAATCCTGAATAGAACTCATTACCTGGTATTTTCAGTAAATCCTGAGGAAAGTCTGTCAAGCAGTAAAAGAGATACAGAAATTTGTAAGACAAGGCTTCAATATGAAACTAAACAGAACAATGGAAACATTAGTATATCTCTCTATCATTAATACAATAAAAGGGTTCAGAAGTACTGAAGGAAAGGTGTTAAGAAACTTACCTCCAACTGTTAAGGTGGTTCGTTGGCTAACAGTGTCCCTACCATCAGTCACAGAACACACATAGACTCCTGAATCAGGTGGCTGCACACGAGTGATGATCAGTACACCTCGAGAGTCATCTATAGCTCTGTCCCTTGGGAGAACACCACCTTCCTTGGACCATGTAATTCTCAAAGGAAGCTATAATAAAGATAAAATATTACCACTATTAATGTATATAAAAATATTACCAAAAATAAAAGAATTCTATGACTAATATATTCATTCAGAAATAAGACATCCTTTCCTATTTAATCATCCCTGTAACTCTCATTTTTCTTAATATTAGTACCATACATTTAAATATTAAATTAATATTCTAGAAAATGATTCTGCAACCATATTCACAAGAGGCAAATACAGTACATAATCTGTACAAAGGGAATGGGCTGTCCCAGATGAAATAGCTAATTTTTTTTTTGCTAGTTGCTTTACGTCGCACCGACACAGATAGGTCTTATGGCGACGATGGGACAGGGAAGGGCTGGGAGTGGGAAGGAAGCGGCTGTGGCCTTAATTAAGGTACAGCCCCAGCATTTGCCTGGTGTGAAAATGGGAAACCACGGAAAACCATTTTCAGGGCTGCCGACAGTGGGGTTTGAACCTACTATCTCCCGAATACTGGATACTGGCCGCACTTAAGCGACTGCAGCTATCGAGCTCGGTAAATAGCTATTTATAAAAAACATGCTGTGATGAAATATCTTAGCAATGTCCTCAGAGAACAGCTGTTCAATTACTGAGTAAGTGGCTACATGGTTTGGCTCACACAGCTGTCAGCTTGCATTTGGTAGACAGTAAGTTGGAACCCCACTTTCAGTGTTCAGTGAGAGATATGACTGAGTCAATGGACACCTTAGTGACTGGCTCAGATTACACATGTCTATTAATCTAGACCATGTGGTTCTAAAAACAAGCTGAATTTTCATCCACTGTAAACCAAGGCCATGGGTGTCACAAAAAGAAATTTCACATAAAGACACAACTCATGAGAATAGACAGGAAATCTCACTACAAGATAAAGAACTTTTATACCTGGGTATTATATGCATTATTCCTACAGTAGATGGGTTGAGTTGGGAAAACTTGGACGTAAAGAGATGAGCTGCTCGACTAAGCGGGATGTTACACATTATGAATCTCACTTTTTGGTCCGTGGTGAATGTCTAGTATATTATAAATAAAAAATTATGTCAAGGATCCAACTTTTCACCACAACAAATAATCCTTTGATTACCGGTACTTTATTTCTATATTTTCGTGAATATTGCAGGACATGTTTTGTCCTATGTGGACATTATCAGCCTGTTCCCTTTGTACAGATTAAAATTAACACAAAGAATAGGTCAAAGAAAAAACACTACACAATTAACAAACACATAATTAATACATGTTATCCTTGTCAAGGTAAATGGATAAAAGTATAATGAGTCTTGTAATTTGATATTTTGCTTCAAGTATGTAGCACCTCTTGTTTTTTGAGTAACACGTTGCTAATAAAATTGCACTTACACATGTTGCTTTGTATTCTTCATACTAGTCTTGAACCATAAAATCTTCTTTTTAAAAAACTTGAATTTAGAACTTACGTATAAACTGTTAAAAATGTAGGAATAAATAAACGGTCTGCTTGCTATGAAGCGAAAGGGAATTTCTTATGTTGTCAATAGACAAAATGGACCATATCTTTCTTGAAAGAGGTTAAAAATTCTGTGCACTACTGTAATGTCCGAAATACCGTGTTACAGCAGTAAGTGAGTCAAGTGAGAGAAGGAAGCATTGTTTCATCTTCTCTTCACTGAGTTGGAGAACCAGTAAAAAATTCATGAGCAATGAAAAAAAGATACAGAAGATACGAACAAATATAATCAAGATGGAGATGAAGAGCAAAGTAAATCTAAAATGGCAGGGGGGGGGGGGGAAGGAGAAATGGTGATAAGAATATTCAAGAAGTGAGAGTAAAAAGGAAAGAAATAAGTAAGCAATGGGTCCACATAGACAATGAATGTACGACACGTTGAGTGAACCATCTAGAGGTGAGTAGAATATGAATCTGGAAAACCAGAATGAAATAGAGAGAGAAGAGACCAACCTACCCAGACCTATAAAAGCTGGCAATCAAGTATTGCTTAATTGATAGCCAATATCTTATTATTATTATTGGAATTTTTGCATATTTCCATTGTTTCCTGTATGATCTTAGACCTACTGTGTTTTATACAGGAAAGAGCTCAAACATTTTGACATCATGACCCAAAGATAGGGCAGGCTCTGCTATTGGTAACTTGTCTGAGCTGGATGAGATTGATGTTTCTTTGGTGTTTCTTGATATGAATCCGAAAGGACCAATATGTTTGGCCAACATATGCCTTGCTGCAAGTACAGTGAATTTTCTACACCCCAGGGTATAACAGTGAAGACAATTTTTCCTTATCTATATCTGAAATTAGACCAATTTTTGTAATGGTGCCAAACACAATGTACTGTGCTTGTGGAGGATCTCAGCATTCTGTTATATTATAGATATAAGAGAGGTAGGCAGTTCCATTCATTTCTTCATTCTGCGAGGGTTGCTTATTCTTTTCTCTATAAATATGAACATTGTTGTAAATATTACGTTGAGCATGCCTTTCAGTGTGTCCCTCTGCTGGATAGTTGATGGCTCTGCATGGAGATAGCAATTAGTATGAGTAGGCTTGCAGTAGATAGTGTGCCTTAGGGAACTCTCTGGCTTTTTTCTCACTGGAACGCCTCAGAAATTTGATTTTCATTGTGAATTTAATTGCAGAATGCCTCTGATTTAGGTGGTCTAGAAAGTGTTTAAGTTTTTCAGGACCCTCTGCCCACACTCCTAATGTATCATCCACATACCTACACCAAATCATTGGTTTGACAGACACAAAAGAAGGAGCCTTCTCCTCAAAATGTTCATGAAGAAATTAGTCATTATAGGAGAAAGTGACCTATCCATTGCCACACCATTTGTCTCCTCACTAACCCTGTCCCAGATGAAATAGCAAAAAAAAAAAAAAAAAAAAAAAATAAAAAAAAATGCAGTGATGAAATATCTTAGCAATGTCCTCAGAGAACAGCTGTTCAATTACTGAGTAAGTGGCTATATGGTTTGGCTCACACAGCTGTCAGCTTGCATTCGGCAGATAGTAAGTTGGAACCTCATTTTCAGTGTTCAGTGAGAGATATGACTGAGTCAATGGACACTTTAGTGACTGGCTCAGATTCCACATGTCTATTAATCTAGGCTATGTGGTTCTAAAAACAAGCTGAATTTCCATCCACTGTAAACCAAGGCCATTGCTGTCACAAGGAGAAATTTCACAAAGTCACACTTCATGAGAATAGACAGGAAATCTCACTACAAGATAAAGAACTTTTATATCTGGGTATTCTTTGGGCAGACAGTTAAGTTTTAGGCCACACTGCATTAAATTAAATCTTAAATCATTCATGGCATCACTGTTGCATGCCATGTCAGGAGTCTTGTAGACTAAACTCAGAAGCACTCCACATTATATATTACACAGCCTTCGTTCCACAAATATATCATATACTTCATCATTCCATTTTATACCGTACCCTAAAAAGGCTAAGGAAAAACTTCTGCACGTTCAAAGAGGAACTGTCCATTGAATTTCTCTGCCTACCGCACAATATCTACATAGGCAAAACTTGTCATAGCAGGAATTCAGCCCCTGTTGTTATCTGCCATAGGAACAGCCAAACTTACATTAAGGAAGATAAACAGAACATCTCCTGCACCAATTCTCGAAACAACTCTGGAACAAAAATTTCACTTCCTGGAATCTGGTCATCTTAGTATCTTCAAGATATATGTCTGCAATAGCTGCTGGCACACCCATGACTACTATGTTTATACAAATTGCTCTTGCATATGGCCTCGATTAATAGACATGTGGAGTCTTCAGCCATAATCATCACTGAAGTGCCCAGTGACAGAGTCATGTCTCTCATCGAACAGCTGTTCTCTGTGCAGAATCTGACAAAGTGGGATGCACATTCATGGTCTACGAGATCTTCAGGGAAGTCAAGAATTGCACGCAAACAATTAACATATGAATAACATATGACTTAACTCTTCATCAGTAAAACATACCAATTGATAACATGGACAAAGTTGTTCTTCATACCTGACGTACTGACACACCAGAACACTGGAACTGTGCAGTACCTCCAACTTCTACAATTTTAATAGCTGGTTCACTGATGGTGACGATTATGGTTGGCTCGGGTGCAGGTGGTCCTGCTGTTGGTGTAGGTTCATCTGTAAGCAAGATTATAATGATTAATTCCAGTTCATTAATTGAGAAGAGCTAATATTCTGTTCCATTTTACTAAATAAATTACACAATTAATGAATCTGCCATGTTCTGATCTTGAAAATAGTTATTTAAACCTACTTAGTAACTTGATACAAAGGATTAGATATTAGTTGAGTTAAATCTCAAGAACTAGAAACAAAACAATCCAAGACAAGTGTAATTACTTACATGCATACAGTCAAATTAAAATAATTATATTTAAAAGCCACCACATGAGAACTGATAAACATGAAAGAAAAATATAAATGCAAAATAGCAACTTGATATGATAATAGCCATGGGTTTTAGGAGAAATGGGGTGAATTCAATTCATTTCAATTCAGAACCACTTGAACCAAACCAAACCAAACCAAACCCCATGGTGCAACAGCCCTAAAGTGCCATGGCCCACCAAGCGACCTCTGCTCAGCCCGAATTCTTGCAGATTACAAAGGGTCGTGTGGTCAGCATGGCAAATTTTTTTGGCTGTTATTCTAGGTTTGCTAGACCAGAGCACTACTTGAAATACAGTAAAAACTTTGATTCCCGATACAGTACAGTACTAAGATAAATGAAAGTTGTCCACAAAATGAACATCTTAGGATTTACACAGTCAAATATAGACAAGGAAGCATGTATAGAGCTGTTCTCTCAAATGAAAGGGGAAAGAGAACTAATTTTTTCTCTCAAATAAAAGGGGAAACAGAACTAATTTTATTAGAGATGTTCAAATGTTCAAAATAGAGCAACTAATTCTCAGAACACAAATCTTCAAAAAAATTGTAGTTTTTGTTGATTCCAGGCTAACAATTCCAATCAAATAACAACTGGTAAAAGAAGCAAGGTAGGTTGGCAACACATGAGGGAAGTTAAAAGTTCTCCTAATGATTTCCTTCCATACAATAGATGGGAGTGGAGTATCCAACTTTCTTCCTACTGCTCTTCAAAGTGAATGTGTAACATTTAATTTTGAGACAATAATAATATACAAATCATAATACAAAAACCATTATCCAAAGATGCTATTTCCTCATCATAAATTAACAGCAGAAAGATAATGAACAGCACACTAAATCAAGAAAACAAGCTTTAAAATAAACTTCAGTCTCAACACAGGCAATGACTGCCCTGAGCCTGGTCTGATGTCAGTAGACAAAGCATTCCCTCAAGCCTAGTTACCCGCACTCGTTCGGTTTGGAAGGGATTTCGCTGGGACAGGGAAATTTCAACATAGACACATTACTGCAAGTGGACAAAGTCTTGTTGGAGGATTATGAAGTTGCTGTCTCATGAGAATGCAGGATGTCACTGTCACACCACTGCACCATCATAGTGCCCTTAATTATTACCAGCAGTAATCTTCATTAAAACTTCATTATAACATCATGATGCCAGGAGTAATGCCAATGTGTCTTGCACCATTACAGTGGAGCCTTGATTCTCCATTTTTGGAGGGACAATGAAAATAAAAAGCATAACACGGGAAAACGGAAAATCTGGGAATGAATGAAAACCTTCAACAATTTGGCTAAATATCACAAAAATGTAATATATATAATTATAGTCTAACAAAACTTAGAAGAATAAAAAAAGACCATCAAAAAGAAAAACCAGCTAACATAGATGAATCATTCAAACAACATACGACACGAGACTATTACAGGACATTTAAACAATATCAATCAGGGTATACTCCACCTACACTCATGATGAGAAATAAACAAGGACAACTAGCACACAATAATCAGGAGAATGCCAAAATTCTAGCTGATCACTTCAAAGAATTACTAAATGCTGAAGACCCAAAAGAATACCTAGAATTTTCCCCTGATCCAAAAAATAAAACACGCTTAGATAAGGTTATTCCACCAGACTTCTATGACATACTTCAAGCAAGTAATTGGCTCAAGAATAACTGCAGGAAAAAATCAAGTGGTTGCAGAGCTGTGGAAGAATGCAAATAACCAAACACTTCAAAACCTACACAAACACATCATAGACATATGAAACTCTGAAAAACTGCCTGCAGAATGGAATACAGCTATAATTCATCCAATACACAAAACAGGGATAGACTAGATCCAAATAATTACCGAGGGATATCTACTTAATATCACATAAGATCCTCACGAGAATTCAAGAACAGCTCGACCAAGAACTTGGGGAGTATCAGGGGGGATTTCGACCTGGAAGAAGTTGTCCTGACCAAATCTTTAGTCTTAAGTGGATTATGAACCATCAAAGAATGACAAACAAAAAGCTAGTTATCACTTTTGTTGACTTCAAGAAAGCATATGACAGTATTCATCATGAGTCATTACTTAAAATCCTTAAACAATTTGGGTTACACCAGAAACTCATTAATCTCGTTGGTGTTACCCTCAAGAACACTAGAGCAAAAGTTAAATTCCGAGGAGAGTTGTCTGAATCATTTGAAATCCGGACTGGACTTCGACAGGGTGATGGTCTCTCACCAATACTGTTTAACTGTGCATTGGAGAAAGTCGTGCAAGAATGGTCTAAGAAATGTCAGCCAAACATCAAGATTGGCAAAAATATCAAACTCAATTGTCTAGCATTTGCAGATGACCTTGCGATACTTGCAAGTAGTGTGGAAGAGGCTAAACTCCAAATTGAAGAATTAGAATGAATAGCAGCAAAAATTGGATTACAAATCTCCTTTGAAAAGACAGAAATGATGCCATCCTTCAAAGTGGAAGCATCACCTATCACACTGACTAATAACAAACAAATTAAGGTTGTTAATGAATTTAAATATCTTGGAGAGATTATAACTTGGAACTTAAAAGAGAAAATATCAGTTGAAAATAGAATTACCAAATTAAAACAAGCACAACACATTACTTGGCCAACCTACAAGAAGAAATCTCTCTCGATAAATGCAAAATTTAAACACTACTACTCCGTTATTAAGCCTGAAGCAACCTATGCTAGTGAAACCTTATTCAATTTGAATACGAAATAAACTACAGATAAATTATAGAAAATAGATAGACGAATCATTGGATCAATTCTAAACAAAAAACACCAAGTAGATGGACAATGGCAATTAGTACCTAATGAAGTTGTACACCGGGAGACTGAGTCTATAATAGATACAATGAGGAAAAGAAGAGTTGCTTTTTTCTGTCACATATCACGACTACCAGAAACGAGGATACTCGACATTTATTCAACTACCTTCGCAATAGTAAAACTAAAAATCACTGGTTCAAAGAAGTCCAAGAAGATTTAAATGAATTAGGCTTGACAATTCAACAAATTGAATACAGAGAAGAGAAGAGGATCCTGAGAAATAACAACATGAGACTTAAACTGAAGACCTATACACGCAAACAGTACAATATAACTGATGAAGAACGGGCAGCCAGGTCAGAGAGAATGAAACATTTCTGGGAACAAAAGAAGAAACATCAACCAAATTTGTAACCAATATTCATAAGACTTGACTGTATATACTGTAGATTGATTTCAGTGCTCCAATGTGGGCGGAAAATAAATAAATAAAAAATAGTCTTACAAACACTCCTAAACCAAACAAACTACAGCCCCAATGAGCCTTTGCCTGCCAAATGACCGCTGCTCATCCCAAAGGCCTGCAGATTAGGAGGTAATGCATGGTCAGTGTGACGAATCCTCTCGGCTGTTATTCCTGGCTCTCTAGACTGAGGTCACCATCTCACCATTAGATAGCTCCTCAATTAAAGGTAATCTCATAGGCTGAGTGGACCTGGTACCAGCCCTTATATCCAGGTAAAAATGCCTGACCTGGCCGGGAATCTAACCCGGGCCCTCCGGATGAGAGGCAGGCAAGTTAGACCGCAAAACCGGCATCAAAAATTAATTACCTGTATGAGAGTTCAAAATCTCGGTACTTTATATTCAATTTTACAGGGTAAACTTCGTCAGTTTCCCGTGAAAACTTCTTTCAGTTCAGCAAATTTGATTAGCCAAACTCTTCGAAAAATCTAATAATGCCAAGCCAAACGACAATCGATTATCCGTTCTCGGAAACCATGTTTTCCCGGATTACGCATTTAAATTACGGGGTCCCGTAAGCATCGTCATTTCTTGCTTAATTTCCTATGTCTTATCATCACAACTAGTTGATAAATGAATGAACTGTATGGTGGTTGAAAGTAAGTGGTGTTCCATTAATAGCCATACTGCTTTATCAGGTATATTATGAAAATAAATCGAGTTGCTGCTTTACATTTCTATGTAATCTTCATGTTTATCATTTAGGTGATGTTGGTAAAATGGAATGAAATATTAGCACAAGTTATAATGAAGACAATACATTGCTACAATTATATCTAACTCAATATTAGTTCATTCAAGAATTTTATCATACATGCTTGTGGCATATTTATTCTGATGTTTAAATAGAATTGAACTGCACAGACAAAGAATTATGATAGTATTTTGCAAGAAAATCAAATTATATCCTTAAAATAAAATTACAAAAATTAAAATGACAATTCACATACTGATTCCTAAAATTAATGAATATCTAAAAATGCGAATGTTTTATGCGTTCCTCATTGTTTCACATTAAAAAAAGTATTTTAAGGCTCCTAATAGCCAATGAAAGATATTTTTAATGCCACTAATTGTCTACAGTATTATCCATCAGCCTTTTTGTCTTAGCTTTGTATCTCTTCAATTATCTAACCTTAACTTACATTTATGATGGACCTGTCAAAATTTTATTTTGATTATCATTAACTGCCCAAGACAGTTCGATGTGTTTGTGTATGGACCTACAAAACATAAGACAGGAGCAGTTTGACGTATACCTGTACAGACTAGGCTAGCAATATTTTAGATATACACCTGTGTGCCAACTGTTGGTTGTCAAGTGAACTTTTAGCACAGCCCGCAGCCCAGGGTATCATTCTATGCAGAGGAGTATCTTCTACTGTAATGCGGCATTGTGTTGGTGTAAAAAGAATTTGTTTCATCAACGTCAATTGCTGCAAACAACACGGCGGCATCCTCACATGGTCTGTATTTATCTAATGCAGCTCTCGAACGCATATTAGTTGAAAGTAGTGATGAGAATAATCTGAGTGACACAGTAATGAAAGTGTTAGTGATGATGATTATGCACAGCAGGAAATTACATGTTATGTACATAATGATAGTGATATAAGTGAATGCTCACCCGAGTGGTTATGGATACCTGTTTATTCCTATTTTATTCCAACAAGAAGGTAATTAGGTATTTTTTTTTACTTTGCATGCCCCTTTTTTTGTATGGAGATACATTTGCATGATTTGAACTGCATATCCACTTATTTTGAACAAAATCAGACTACCGGTAGTCGTTTAGAAGTTATAGCAATGTTTGTGACAGCATGTAAAATTGTGATATTTCTAAAATTTATCACCGCTGTAGGGCAAAACTTGGCCAACTTTTCATACCGGCTTGAAGATTTAATGAATATGCCAGCTGCTGTTTCTTAATGGAAGTTGGAGTCTCATTTATGGCTGTGATAGTATGGAAACTGCTGAGGTAAGGGGTGGCACTGAGTAATGTAGGCCTATTCAAAACCTGACAATCATGTCTGGATGTTATGAATGGTATTACTCAAAGGATAAGTTGTGCTGCACTACAATTTTCTTGCTCGTTGAGAAAAGTACCTAACTTCTCAACTTCCCTAGTATGCCTTATTATAGTGCTGGCATCAGTTTTTTGGTTCTCTTATAAGCAAATAAACTTTGCTAACTGGATCCTTGGGTAGCTCCAACAACCACGAGGCTGATGACTTAACAGATAGGCAGTTAATGAAGACTTGCCTGACCAAGAATGAGAAAGTTGTAAATGACGAGGGGAGAGGAAACAGAAATGAAAAATAATACAGTTGTTGATAGCCAACAGATTAAATGAACATTAAGGCAATATTATTATTAGAGAGAATTATTGTAAAATATTCCTTCTTGCCAGAGACACAGCATACCAAATCCGCCATAAATAATGACAATATTCGTTAGTTGTTTGTATAAATGTGGTGTTGAATAATCACTACAGAGTCAGTGACAATGCTTTTCCACTAGAGAGCAAAGGTATTTCTTATTTATTTCTAGATTAAACAATGCGTTTGCTGTCAATCAAAAATCATTTTCCTCACACCAAAGAGAAGGCCATGAATGATGAGGTCTCTGTAGTTGAAATAATAATATAATAATAACTTTCTTTGGTTTATCCCAGGTATTTCTGGGGCCAGTGGAACCACTCATGGTAATTTTGGTTTTGGCTAGGGGTTTTAACGCAGGTGCCCTTCCCAATGTCGTGCCATTTTTGAGATCAACTGGGATTCGAACTTCAGCCTTTTGGAGGGTGGGAATCCATCAGGTAAGCTACTGAGCAAATAATAACAATAATAATAATAACAACAACAACAACAACAACAACAACAACAACAACAACAACAACAACAACAACAACAACAACAACAACAACAACAACAACAACAACAACAACAACAACAACAACAACAACAACAACAACAACAACAACAACAACAACAATAATAATAATAATAATAATAATAATAATAATAATAATAATAATAATAATAATAATAATAATAATAATAATAATAATAATAATAATAATAATAATGCATGGTGAGCAGGTGAAGGAGTATTGAGGAAGAAGGAACAACAAAGGATGAAGTATTGAAATTGTCCCATTGTCCCTAGAAGACCCTAACAGAGAAAGAAAATAATAATAATAATAATGGCTCTGTTACTGTGTGCAGGTACAGTATTTTGATTTGACACCATTTAGGCTGCCTGTGCATCAATATTGATATTACATTCTACTATAGCAGATGGTAGAGAAGCCAGAACACTGTTGGACAACCTATGACTGAGCATATATTAAATTTATGAAGTAAATGTTAAATGTGACACCAAAGTCTTTCACATGTCAACATTGTATGACATGGAGTACTGAATGGATCTTTATCTTGTCTTTCAAAACTGGACTACTTCTGTTGGTTTTAAACCCATGATTTTATGAACCAAAAGCTGACACTCTACCACTGATCCACAGAGGCGCTATCAAGGCAATATAATTATAATTTTCTCTACTAGTCTCTCGTGTCAAATAATCCTCTATTTAAACATTCTCACTCAGATTTACAATGTTCACTGAAGAGTATGGTATGCACTTAGATTTTTATAGAGGAAAGCAATTGATATAATTTTTTACCACTCATATTATGCCACAAACATATAATCATAGTAGTTAACAAAGATTTCACTCTCAAATATATTAAAATTATGCAAGTGCTACATACAACAACGAAAAAAAAAAAAGGAGAGGTAGAGAGAAGTACAAGATGTGAAGTAGTTGGAACTCTCTTGATAACAATCAATGTTCACATCTAGCACTTAAGAATATCACTCCAAATCACCAATTCTCCAAGCATAACAAATACAGCAAAGAAGAGTGAAAGATACAAACTCAAGAATTCACCTGTATAATAAAAAACAACTCTGATATTTATCAGGCTAAAATTTCTTTATAACCCAATCTAGATACAAAGCAAAGTTCATTGGCAAAAAGAACCTTAATTATGGCATAAAGATACAAAATTTTTCAAAGGAAAGTCTCATGTGGCTAGTCTATAAAAGTAAACTAAATCCAATGAGTACTTTCCGCATAGATAGAACAACCACTCTTATTCTGAGAAGTATATAGCTGAGAAGATATAAGAAAAAAAATGCACATTTTCTCTACAACATTTAAAGGGAGGCTGGGCTGAGTGGCTAAGATAGTAGGGTACTAACGTTCTGAGCCTAAGACAATGGGTTTTATTGTAGTTCAGCCTGGTGATAACTGAAGGTGCTCAAATGCTCAAGCCTTGAGTACGTAGATTTATTGGCAAGTAAACAAATCTCTTGTAACTTGGCAAGAAGGTTAGAAAATACAACATGGAAGCCTTAACAGAGCAGATAATTAAAAAACCAAGCAAAGTTGTAGTTTTACATGACTGTTTATATCATGATAATTACCATAGGGCATGGAATGTGAACCACAAGGATATGACATTTCAAAAATTCCATACGCAGAGGCTCAGATTTGAACTACTACTGCCTTAGAAATAAGCAAGTGATGTTATCAGTTGGCCAATGCAGCCAGCCTGCTGAAGGTAGAGTGGGCAACTATGTGGGGAAAGTATGGCCTTGGAAACAGGAATCAAAAAGGTCACCAATATTGAGTTATGCAAAAGTCGTATACTGGTGTTTGCAAATACATGCTTTGAACAACCGAAAAAGAAGATGAAACACCTGGACCAGGCAATGGTGACAGATACATTACAGATTTTTTTTTTTTATTTTTTTTTGCTAGTTGCTTTATTTCGCACCGACACAGATAGGTCTTATGGCGACGATGGGACAGGGAAGGGCTAGGAGTGGGAAAGACGCGGCCGTGGCCTTAATTAAGGTACAGCCCCAGCATTTGCCTGGTGTGATAATAAAGGAATAAAAATCAACGGGTTATATTTGAACCACCTGCGTTTTGCCGATGACATTGTGCTCATAAGTGAAAATCTAGATGAGCTAGAAAGCATGATCCAAGAATTAAAAACTGCTTCTGCTAAGATTGGTTTGGAAATGAACATTAATAAAACGAAAATTCTAAGCCCAGAAAGTCGACCACTTAAAATGGGAAACCAATATATAGAAGCTGTCGATGAGTACATCTATCTTGGACACAAGATAAAACTTGGAAAAGACAACCAACGTGCAGAAATTCCTCGCAGAATAGGTATGAGTTGGACTGCATTCCGAAAACTAAGGTTCATCCTCACCAACAAGGATGTTCCAATTAACCTGAAGACCAAGGTTTATAATACGTGCGTGCTGCCAGTTACAACTTACGGTCTGGAAACGATGACTCTGACGAAGGAAAGTGCTCGTAAGCTTCAGCGAACACAACGAGCCATGGAGCGACAGATGCTAGGGATCAGCCTTAGGGATAAGATCCGTTCAGAGGACATCAGGAGAAGAACTAATGTAACAGACATCCTAGAGATAGTAGCAAGACTAAAATGGCAATGGGTAGGACACGTAGCTCGACAAGACTACAACAGGTGGACCTCTAGGATTGCTCACTGGAGACCATGGGGACACAAGAGAGGCATTGGAAGACCCCTGAAGAGATGGCTCGACGACATAAAGCTGTTGGCTGGAACACGCTGGTTCCAAGTGGCTCAAGACCGAAGACGATGGAAGCACATGGAAGAGGCCTATATCCAGCAGTGGATTGAAATAGGCTAGAAAAGAAGAAGAAGAAGAAGAAGAAGAAGAAGAAGAAAATGGGAAACCACGGAAAACCATTTTCAGGGCTGCCGACAGTGGGGTTCGAACCTACTATCTCCCGAATAATGGATACTGGCCGCACTTAAGCGACTGCAGCTATCGAGTTACATAAAGTCAGTTTCATGGTCCGTATCGTACTTCAATAGATTCACAATTAAGTATTTATTATTTTCCACCTAGTCGATACAATGATTGCTTAAGGCAATTTAATGGTTAAAAGTGGTACATGTTTCGTATTTTATCAACATCTTCAGCCACACAACACTGTTTAGATGAAAAATATATAAAATTGACAAAGTAATGCTTAAGAGGAAGTGTCCTTAAAATTAACATAAGATTGACAACATTAAAACAAACAAAAACTGAAGAGAAAATATATAAATTATTACTACAATATAATTTGACCTTTTTTCATGAATTATTAAGAAAAGAATATTCATTTAGGACATACTCTCTATGGAATATTGTACAAGTGTTTCCTTGACAACTGCTTTCAATTGTAGTAATAATTTATATATTTTCTCTTGAGTTTTTGTTTGTTTTAATGTTGTCAATCTTATGTTAATTTTAAGGACACTTCCTCTTAAGCATTACTTTGTCAATTTTATATATTTTTCATCTAAACAGTGTTATGTGGCTGAAGATGTTGATAAAATACGAAACATGTACCACTTTTAACCATTAAATTGCCTTAAGCAATCATTGTATCGACTAGGTGGAAAATAATAAATACTTAATTGTGAATGCAGCTATCGAGCTCGGTCATTACAGATTATATAATGATAAAAGACCCTAATCGAAACCAAGCTGAATCACGTAAGAGCTATCCAGGTGCAGATGAGGACACAGAAAACTATCTGAAATTGCTACGGGCTTTACGTCGCACCGACACAGATAGGTCTTATGGCGACGATGGGATAGGAAAGGCCCAGGAGTTGGAAGGAAGCGGCCGTGGCCTTAATTAAGGTACAGCCCCAGCATTTGCCTGGTGTGAAAATGGGAAACCACGGAAAACCATCTTCAGGGCTGCCGATAGTGGGATTCGAACCTACTATCTCCCGGATGCAAGCTCACAGCCGCGCGCCTCTACACGCACGCTATCTGAAATGAATGAAGAGCCAACTGCGTTTTAAGCAACAAGCAATCTTTAAATGAGTTCAGAGCAAAAGTTGACGAAAAAGTTGACGTCAAAAGATGTCAGGAAGTAATGTACAGGAGAAGTGGGACAAAACTAAAAAACCTCATATGGCTGATACATACAGAATTTTGGAAGACTGGAAAAGACAGTATACAAACCTTGGATCACTGAAGATATACTGGAGTTAATGGAAGAATGAAGGAGGTGCAAAGAGAGAGGAAACCAGGAAAAATATGCAATATTAAAGAACAAGATAAACAGATAAGCAAGGAGAATAAGAGAAGAATGGTAAAAGAAGAAGTGCGAAAATATGAAAATATGATGAAAGGTAATAGCAAGAGAGCATACGCCAAGATACAAAATCAATTTGGAACAAGAAAGAAAGTGTTGAACATCATACGGAGTAAGAATGTTGAAACCCTAACTGAAGAAAATACAGTAGCAGTATGTTGGAAGGAGTACAAAGAATTCTGAGTACACGTGTCTTGAAAAGTGAGGACCAAGTGAAAGTTGTTGAGCTAAGACCATCAACACTCAGAGAAGAATTTAACAAGGCTCTAAAGAGATTTAAGATAGGACCAGGAGCAGAAATCTTACAGGCCCTAGGAGATAAAGCCAGAGACCATCTATACAAGTTAATAAATGAAATGTACATAAGAGGAAGAGACCCAAAAGATTTTTTGCAAACTATCGTTATTCCTATCCCAAAAAACGTAGAGATGTATGAAGACCATAGAATGTTGAGTTTCCTCTCCCATGCCTCTAAAATCATAACTCGAATTACCTACCACTGGATAGAGAGGAAGTCATTATCGAAAAATCTTTAGAAACAAGCGGACCAATGGTAACTGTGTTTATTAATATAAAGAAAGCCTTTGATAATGTAAACTGGAATGTGCTACAAAAGCTGAAAGTAGACTATATTGACAGAAGAATACTCTACCATCTATGCAAGAACCAGACAAAATGAATGGAAAAATAAAGAGTGGAAGCAAAATTTGTACAGTACCATACAATTTGCAGATGATATAGCACTGATGACTGAAAATGAAAAAGATTTGGAAAAGACACTAAATCACATGAATGAATTGCTAAAAGACAGAAAGAAGACCAAGACCTGTACAAAGGATAATGACCAAACTGCCAATGTGTTGACGGATGGAGAAAAACTAAATCAAGTAAAGGAATTTGGATATCGAGGAAGTCTGATCACATCTGACTGAAAATATGCCCACATTGCATAGGCCAAGGAAGGTTTCTAGGAAAAAGAAGTGTCTACTAATATTTAAGACCATTGGCATGGAAGCACGGAAAGCACTTCATGAAAAGTTTTGTATGAAGTGTTGTAAGCTATGAGTCAGAAAGATAGACCCCTGCAAAAAGCAGAAGTATTGAAATTCAAGGCATCTGAGATATGGTGCTGGCATTCACTCCTAAGAATACCTTGGACTGATAGAGTCATAAACATTCTCAAAAGAGTGAATGAGACAAGCACCTTAGTTGAAACCTCAAACAGGAGAAAAAATAGCATTGTTTGCCACTTGCTTCATTATTCTGACTGGTGCACCACCATGTTTGAAGGGAAACTGGAAGGCAGAAGGAGCAAAGGAAGACCTAGAGTACAATTTATAGACAGAATTAAAGGCAAGCACACCTATTGCTACTTGAAGCTGTTGGCCAAAGAAAGGAAACACTGGAAGACATACATGTTACCCACCAAACTTAGGGGTTGAGGAGGAGGGGGAGAATAAGAATAAGAATCACATGTATTAACTGAATAGTGCAACGAACATGCAAGATTTGTAGTTGTTCTCCTGTTTACCTCGCTCTTTTATCCGCTAATGCAGTTAAAGGATAAAAAATATGGGAAGTTAAATAAAATAAAACTGAAAACAGAAACAAGAGAATGAACACTAAACGAACTAAATACAAACTTTTGAATGACCCTAAACATCTGACTCATTTCATGCACTCACAAGCAGAACTGCACAGGATCAGAAGACAGACTGCAGAAAATATTTTGCATTTTAAGTCTAGGGTGGGAAAGTTTTGAACATCTGTTACATGCCATCAATTTGTTATGTTGTAGACATTTTGTTATGTTGTAGACAGTACTTGAAATTCTCTTCATAGACCACCTCCTTCCAGAACTGCTGTAATCCCATCCATGAACGATAAGGCTGAGGGTGCTGTTTTATTGTGGACAAGAAATGAAAGGTAGGATAAAGGTAATTTTCTTTCCTCTAAACCTGAATTGTTAAGGAAAGTTGAGTCAAACTAAAAGGATCATTATCTATTGAGAAATAAAGAAAAGAAGAAAGACTGAAGAAATGTGTTTTGGCAATTGTGTCAAATATGAAATTTTGCTGTTTCAGCATTCTGCTGCATATAGGTTGCTCTCTGCTCCAAAACTTCAATTCTGGTATATACAGCAAATTTCTGCTATTGCTGGCAATGCTGCATTTGGCTATCATGACTCACAAGATGGTTCATCCTGTATAGTGTGGGTTAATACTTGGTGAAAAACTATTCACTACCGTAATAATAAGATAATGCAGGTGACAATCGAGTGTTGTTGGCAAAGGCAAATTTGGTGGTGGACACATTCAGTTAGATAGCCCCTTTCAGCAGCATCATCATCTACAAGAATCTTTTAGCCCCTTTCAGCAGCATCATCTACAAGAACCTTTTTGTCCACTTATTTCTTTTTGTGGTATTCTAATACAATCCATTTTAAAGTCTTTTCTTTTCCTAAGTTTCTCTTTCCTTGTATTCTTCCTTTCAAGCTGATTCAAGGTTGCTAATCACCAATAAAGTTTCAGAAAATTAATCAGCCTTGATACGTATCAGAGTTGTTAATATTCATAACAAAGTAATTCTTGAGAACTTCCTCCACCAGCCCTCAACCAGAATAGATAACTACAGTACTAACACACATACTAATGTTACTACATATAACTAGTTGGACACAAATAAGCTTCACTGTACAAAGTACCCTGTAAGGGAGAGAAACATATTTTCAAGTATTCCATAAGCAATGAGGCTGCAGGTTTTGACAATCACTTAAGCAATTCAGAAGAAAGCAGCAGGAGAACCCTCCACGTCTTCCTTGAAACACTGCTGGCCTAGAGGAAACAACAAATATACAAAGAACTTTCATAAGCCATGGCTGTGAGTTCTGAATGAAATTTTGTGATTCCCTTTCTTTTGGGAGCAAATACCTTAATAGGAAATGTTTATGTCACCCAATAATCATTTACACCAGAAAAAGCTATGCATTTACATACACACTTCTTTTACTACTACTGTCTCTCTCTCTCTCTCCCCCCAGAGATATCGCCAACCTCAGCATTCCCCTCCTATAACTCGCTAAATATTTCTGAGCATGTGCTTGCTAATATGAGACACACAGGTCAGTGACAGCTAGTTGTTTCTACCTTACTGAGGTGGTGAATACTGGCATGACCTCTACAGGAAAGGAGTCACTACATCTTCCCTCTAGGTAGTGTGCAGCCTTTTAAAACTCCTTGAACAATTTTAGAATTGCACCAAGTGTATCAATAAGCAGACCAATAACACTTATATTCTCCAGGGTGTACTTGTTCTTAAGTGTAGGAAAGCAGATTCACATATCGACATCTTATTACTGACAGTCATTGCCTGTTCTGCTCAGACTGAATGGTCGACAATTTGCCCACTTCAGTAAAGTTTAAAATACTGTAATTAATTATGTACGCACAATGAATACTACTGTTTTCATGTACTTCATGTATTTCTAGGTCTTTGGGCAGAATCCTGTGGAGATTTGATTGTGCAGAAACTGAAACTCTTGATGTCCTAGAACACAGGGACCATGGCCCACTCACTGTATCACACCTTCAAGTCTGGGGAGAAATAATAAGGTAGTAAATCAACATTAAGTATGTACATTTTTGTAAATAAAATGTATAAATATGTTTGTAATTTTTCTGAATGGTGCACTGGGGAACCAACAGTTCAACTATATCCTGCTTAAGGATAACTGAGGTTAAGAAACATTGGACTGAGTCAGTACTAGGAAAAAAAGGGGGGAAAAAAAGAAAGAACTTAACTACCAGAAGTCTTAACATGCCATTATGGCATGGAGTTCCAAGACTTATCTGCCCTTCAAAAACAGGTTACATCGACTGAGTTTTGAACCCACAAACATTAGATCATAAGTCAGATCTCTACCACTGATCCACTGAGGGAGCTATTAATCATATTTTGCCAATACTCACAGGATTCATACATGTTGCTAACCTTTCTTTCAGTAAGCTGGAATTTATTTATTGCATAGCAGATTAATACTACTTCATCTTAGAATAAGGAACTTCTATTTTAGTACTATTATGAAAACAAACTATAGTACGGTAAATGAGAAATTATATGAAATCACTTTATGGTATTTAGCCTGTATGTAATTCATATTTACAATATTACTTATGAACTCACAGCCATTGAGCCACTGAATTAGACTGAAGACACTTCACAAGACAGACATTTTCACAACAGACAATGGACGATCACTGAAGAGAAACTCTAACGACAAGTTCCCACATAGAAGAAGATGTATGAATTTAAGCTGAGAAGAGCATCGTAGACTTTTCTCTCTTTTTCTAGCATCGTTCAAACCTGGGTGCATCAAGGATGTAAGCATCCCTACTTTGTGCCCATCCATGTTGCGTACGGTGCACTCCACTGCATACGAGTAGGGATGCACTCTAACCTTCCACAGACTGCGGGCGCCCCACTTGTACCGCATGAATGTGCTCTTGTGAAGTGGGCCAGGATGGACCACACCCATTGTTGGAAATGCCCTGAATTCGATGCTCAGTTCCTCATTGCTGTGGTAACTACATGAGAATGTTACCAGAGATCCTGGTGGTTTTTTCACACGCCCAGGAACCAGTTCCATCATTATCCCACCTTGAGTATCAGCACACCAAAGATAGCCAGTTAGAAATTGGCCATACTAAAAAAAATACACTTAATACATCCATTGTAGTTGAAGTCTGATTGATGAGTTATTAAAATACTAGAGTTAACAACTGAACTGAATCTTCTTTCAATACTTGCCAGGACTAATGACCAAATTTAAAACTAGTCAGAATTTTATAGAAAACTTTATAGTGATAATTATAAACAGTCTTTTACAGTCTTTTTCTAAGTGAGAAATATAAACAGTTGGATAACTGAAATGCGCATGCATTAGAAAGATATCAATATATCGTCCCTGTTCTGCCAAAACGGCGAATGTTACAATGCTCTTCCTATCCATTATTTCCCTTAAGACTGGTCACGCCTTCCAGCCGCATATTGATATTCGGTCCATCAGAACAATTTCCGTTGAGTTCATTTTCGTATGTGCGTGCGTAAAGGAAAACGAACCTTACTGTACCATACTGAAGGATTGCATGTTTCCATGACATTTACCCACTCCTAGAGTGTGATGTATTTAAGGTTTGTTTTCCTTTACACACGCGCATAGGAAAATGAACTCAACGAAAACTGTTCTGATGGACCACATATCAATATATTGCTGGAAGGCGTGACCGGTCTTAAGGGAAATAATGGATAGGAAGAACATTGTAACATTCGCCGTTTTGGCAGAACAGGGACGATATACATTCACTGGTATGATTACGTTTTCCTCCAAATGAACACTGTTTAGGTAATCATAATCATATTCAAGTATCATCTCTACATTGTAACTGAAAAGTAACCAATATCACTGATATGTAAGAAGAAGAAGTTATTTTTTCTGCCATTTAATTATTGTTTAGTCAGTTGTCACTATCAGATGATTCAAATTCATCAGAACTTTTTTGTCACCCTTTTTGTACAGAGCATTGTCTTCTGTGCCGTCATGCACATTCGAGATCAAACACTTTTTAAACAGACGGCCAATGATTTTTCATGTAATGTTTGCAGTATAAGAAAAATATACAACTCATCCACCTAAGTCAATATACAAATGTGTCTTAAAAAGAATTTTTACAAAAAATCACACAGAAGGTACAGGGTCATCCACAAAGTACGTTCACTCGAACAGGGGGCGGGTGTCTTACAAGAATGTGACAAAGTGTACGATAATTTGAGGGGATGGGGGTCTGTACGAAAATATGTATGTTCATCAGTTTTTTCATTGTTTCCGGATTTGCAAAATCCAAATGAACTTTCTTTTTTGGCATTTTCCATACAAGTTTTTATTCTGGCTAAACATAAACAAGTCTGCTTCTTTTTCTTCTTCAGTTGTTCATGTTCCTCTCACTCTCTTGGAAAACATTACGACCAGTTTTGAGACAAGTCTGCCAAATGCATTTGATGCTAGACTGGTAAGGAGTAAGGAAGCACTGTTGGCCACTTCATTAGGATAAATTCCAAATTTAAAGTATTTAAGGAGTTAAACAGAATTTAAATGTTTATACATTACTAAATATTTTTGAGTGTGCTTTCATAGAAACTCATGATGTTCTTTCAAGAACAAAATACAGTACGGTATGTCATTCTACTTTTAATCAAGTTGTTTCATTTTCAGGTATAATTCTGTTACTGCATATGTTTTCTTTTTCAGGTAGTTTCTATTTTATTTATTTGTAAATTAGTTTTGACAGACTGAAGAATCTATCTATCTAGGTATTCTGCCTTATGGCAGGTCTTGTCATGGGATGAACCTCTTCCACTGTTGCCTGTCCTGCGCCAAGTTTTTCATGTCCGAATATTTATTTCCTTGGATATTGTCCAACATTTGATATTTTTTCCTTCCTCTTCCTCGTTTGCCTTTCACCATTCCTTCTATTCCTTCTTTCAGTAAACAGTCCCTCCTCAAACAATGTCCGATCCAGTTCATTTTTCTCCTTCTAATGGTTTGTAACATACTTCGTTCTTCTCCAACTCTCGTAATACCTCCTCATTCCTTACCCAGTCTTCCCATTTCACTCGTTCTATTCTCCTCCATACCCACATCTCTAGTGCCTCCAATCTTCTCTCATATTTCTTTCTCAATGTCCAAGTCTCTGCGCCATACAGCGCTATGCTCCAAATGTAACACTTAGCAAGTCTTTTCCTCAAATCTTTGTTTAGTGGTCCACAAAATAATTTTGATTTTTTCCTAAAGCCTTCTTTTGCTATGGCAATTCTTTTCTTAATTTCTGTTGTGCAATACATATCATCTCTGATCATACTTCCCAAATACTTGAAGTTACTGACTTGCTCTATTTCTTCTCCTCCTATACTAATATGACAACTTCTACCTTTTCCTCCAATTATCATGCTTTTGGTCTTCTTCTTATTAATTCTCATTCCATATTCTTCTAGTTTCATGTTGAGTTTATCTAACATTTGTATCATTTCACGTTCGTTTTCTCCCATCACAACCATATCATCTGCAAATCTTATACATTCTACTCTCCTACCTCCAACACAAACTCCACTATTTCCATTAAAACTTTCATTGATTATTTCTTCGAGATAGATGTTGAACAGTGTCGGTGATAAAGAGCATCCCTGTCTTACACCTCTTCCTAATTCAATTTCTTCACTCAACTCATCTCCTATTCTCACTCTTGCTCTCTGGTTTATATACAAATTCTTTATTAGCCTTCTATCCCTCCAATCAACTCCATGTTTCTTCAGGATTGTCATCAATTTGTCCCATCTGACACAGTCAAAAGCCTTCTCAAGGTCAATAAATACAGCATAAACCTTCCTGTTTTTCTCTATGTACCTCTCTCCTATCACCCTCAGAAGTCCAATGGCGTCTCTTGTTCCAACTCCTCTCCTGAAACCAAACTGTTCTTCACCTATAAAGTTATTCAGCTTTCCATATATCCTTCTGTTGAGCGTCCGCAGTAAGACTTTGGCTGCATGTGAAATTAGACTCAATGTCCTATGTTCTTCACATTTTTTGCTGTTCACACACGTAGCTCGACAAGACTACAACAGGTGGACCTCTAGGATTGTTCACTGGAGACCATGGGGACACAAGAGAGGCATTGGAAGACCCCTGAAGAGATGGCTCGACGACATAAAGCTGTTGGCTGGAACACGCTGGTTCCAAGTGGCTCAAGACCGAAGACGATGGAAGCACATGGAAGAGGCCTATATCCAGCAGTGGATTGAAATAGGCTAGAAAAGAAGAAGAAGAAGATTTTCTTTTCCATAGGGATTAAGATGATTTCACTGAAGTCCTTTGGCCATTTTCCTGTCATGTATATTTGATTACATAATCCAATCAACTCCTTTCTCCCTTCATTATTTAACGCTTTTAACAGTTCAACAGGAATCTCATATATTCCCATTGCTTTTCTATTTTTCATCTCGTTCAGTGATGCTTCGATGTCTCTTCTCAGTATGGTTTCCCCTTTATCATCCTCTTTAACCATATCTTCCTCCTCTAATTCAAGTTCTTCTTCATTTGGTCGATTGTCCCGATCATATAGCCATTCTATGTATTCTTCCCATCTTTTCATTATTTCTTGGGGTTCATATATCATTGTGCCATCTGTAGCCTCTATTTCCTTATTGCTGTTGTTCCTTCTCTTTTCTCTGAATACTATATTTGTTGCTTCCTTGTACATTAAGTCATATTTCCCTTCTTTCTCCAGTTGCTCTATCTCATCACACTTTTCTGTCAACCATTTCTTCTTTGCCTTTTCTGTTTCTCTTCTTAATTCATTATTTAACTTCCTGTAGTTATGCTTTCCTTCTTCTGTATTTACTGTTTTCCATTTCCTGCATTCCTCCATTTTACTTATCATTTCTGATGTTATCCATTCCTTCTTTGCCCTTTTCCTCTCCTTGACTCCAAGCGTTTTCTTAGCTGTATATTCCAAGCTGTCAGTGGAGAGATGATGTGGAATGGCATTTGTACACAATAAGCTTGAATGGAGTTTTAAAACATGGAAGATCATAATATGAAGATAAGGTTGGAATTAGAGAGGAAAAATTGGGGAAAATATTCATTTATAGGAAGAGGAATTACAGATTGGAATAATAATTAAGTTGACTGGTCTTATGACATGATCAGTATTTTTTTTTTTTTCAATTGCTTTACGTTGCACCGACACAGATAGGTCTTATGGCGGCGATGAGATAGGAAAGGACTAGGAGTGGGAAGGAAGCAGTCGTAGACTTAAGGTACAGCCCCAGCATTTGCTGGTGTGAGAATGGAAAACCACAGAAAACCATTTTCAGTGCTGCCAACAGTAGGATTTGAACCCACTATCTCCTGAATGCAAGTTGACAGCTGTGTGGCCCTACCAGAACAACATGATTAGTAGTGTCAACATTGCTTCTTATTTGTTGCTTATGTCAAGGTTAAAATATTTCTAACAATAATCTTCTTTTATGATAATGTTAAATATAGGAACCGTACACTTAATCATCCTACTTGTACATGAAGGAAGATTTCAGTTCAATTGTTAAAAACCCATCAAATTAGATACAATGCTTAATATGATTATTTTGATTATTAAAGTAATATCCCAGCAATTAATGACAAATTTAATAAAAATACAGGCTTCCTGTGATGAATGAGACAAATCTTCAACAGCAATCAAGATGACAACTTCTTCTTACCTGCAAATCAGTTCAATGAAAGTGAACCAAAGGTACTGAAATTCGAAAGAACACAAAAATAATTTCTAAAGCTAAAGTGAGCACATGCTGTATGGTACTGGTATTAAAAAAGTAAAGTTCAGGCAGGTTAATATAACAACTGTTCTTAATTCAGGGACATTTTTAAACACAAACTAGTACTTTCTGGGTTTTAGTTATCTATTCTGTCTATTCTATTTTATTGAAATTGATCAATAATCGCTATCCATGGTAAATAGGCATAAAATGGACACACTACCTTTTGAGTGCTCCCCTCGATTACGCGATGAAAAAAATGTGTGATAAAGATCTAAAAACTTGGCAGTCAAGCTCCTACACTCCCTTTGTTTGCTTTATTTTCTCTCGATTCTCCTCTTTTTATTCTAGATCTACATTATACAAACCCGAAGCATAAATATTTTAACAATTAGCTTTGCATCACACCGACACAGATAGGTCTTATGGCAACGATGGGATAGGAAAGGCCTAGGAATGGGAAAGAAGCAGCATTGGCCTTAATTAAGGTACAGCCCCGGCATTTGCCTGGTGTGAAAATGGGGAAACCACCGAAAACCATTTTCAGGGCTGCCAACAGTGGGGTTCGATTCCACTATCTCCCGGATGCGAACTCACAATTGTGCGGCCCTAACTGCACGACCTACTCACCCGGAAAAGCATATATTTACTGAAAATAAAACATCCCCATCCTTCTGAACATACACAGCAACAATCTAAGAAAGTTCACCCTTAAAAACAACAATTTGCTTTTACGTCACACCGACACAGATAGGTCTTATGGCGACGATCGGATAGGAAAGGGCTAGGAGTGGAAGGAAGCAGCCGTGACCTTAATTAAGGTACAGCCCCAGCATTTGCCTGGTGTGAAAATGGGAAACCATGGAAAACCATCTTCAGGGCTGCCGACAGTGGGGTTCTCATCTTTAAAAAAGTATATATTTATGTGTCCATGATAAATTATTATTAGCGAGAATTAAAACATCTTGAAAACCATTAGTAGTTTATGTTTCACATCCTGAGACATATTTTACCACAAACATTACAAATGAGAAATCCCTAACATGACCCTTTCAAACATGTGTTACCAAACAATCAAAGATTCAGAGAATGAAAACCTTACCTGTGTTATCACAGTATCGTCCTGTGTAACCTGGAACACATTTGCATTCTACTCCACCTGTAGATGTTGCATAACAGCTTTCTTCATTGCCATTGCAAGGACAAATTTCACACTTGGATACACCATCTTGACGATTAGTGTATACCTTGTAATAGCCTGTAGCACATGACTGTAACAGATATTTGAGAATGAAATATTAAAGGTCTGATTAATGTGGATGTAAAAGCATGACACACAAGATCCATATATCATGATAATAAAGTAAGCCATCTTCCTCCTTCAACTTCTCAATAAAGTTTCTGAAATAATATTTGTCCATTGTGTATGTAAGTGTACCACTGGTTGTGGCATCATACACAACCATTAACCCAGCTCAAGGGACATTGGGTCATCTTCCCCATCCTTCACTTGAGTAATTCTTGTCTGGCACATCCACGTTGCAAGGATGGATATCCTCCACATCAGTAGGCCGGTGTGAAAGAAAGCTAAGTTCAGGCAGGGACCCAGTCTCACAGGGTAAAGCATGGAACCTATGCCCAGCGTTATGGGTTAAGACCTTAATAGCATCTTAGGCAGAGAAGGAGACCTTCGGAATGACAAAGATGGTGGATGAGGCAACCCATCCTCTCTGGGGAAAAATTAGAAGAGGAAACCACTGCCTTGTGGAGAAGAGCAATTTTCAAAGGTTAAGGGAGTAACCCCGAAAGAAAATCCTCAGTTGCATTAGGCTTAGCAGGTCAGCACATGAGTAAATTTGTACTTTCTTTCAACTATAATACAAGTCTCGGAGGGAAGATTAAAAATGGAAATGGAATTGACATTCTCTGTCTACAGTTGCACGGTATGACAGTAATGCTGATGTTTGTGCAAGAGTTAGATCAGAGAACAAAACCCGATTTGGAACAATAAATATTTTAACAATGAATGGGAAGGAAAATGAATTGATTGACCTAATGGAGAGATGAAAACTAGACATCCTGGGATTAAGTGAAGTAAAATGGAAAGGGAAAGGAATGAAGAAACTAAAAAAGGGGTACACCTTGTACTGGATGGGTAACAGCAAAGAGAAAAGAAATGGAGTGGGATTTGTAGTGAACCAGAATGTTGAACCAATAGCTGAAGTTGAGTATGTAAATGAAAGAAGTATAATAATACACATACATGTAAACAAGGAACTACTGAAGATAATACAGGTGTATGCTCCCCGGACAGGATGTAGTGTGGAAGAAAAAGAAGAGTTCCTCAATGAACTGGAAACACATATTGCTGGAGATGGGATCATGATAATGGGAGATTTGAATGCTCATTGGGAACTGATAGAATGGGATATGAGAATGTTCTGGGCCCACATGGGTATGGCAATAGAAATGAAGATGGAGAGAAACTGCTGGACCTTTGTATCAGAAAAAACCTGATAATAAAGAGAACATGGTTTATGAAGAGGAATAGCATATGATCAGCTGATATAGTTGGGAAGGACAGTATGGAACACTCATTGATTTTACAATAACAGACCAAGATTGGGGAAGATATGTCATGAATACGAAGATAATCCCCAGTGAAAGTATGGAAGGTGATCATAGATTATTAATTGTGGAATTAAAACAAGTAAAAATCCCTAAATTTGTATTGAAGAAGAAACTAAAAATCAGGATTTGGGAATTGGAGGAGGATAAAAGATTGTATAAAAGGAAATTGCCTAACACGGAAATATGAAGTGGAGAAGAAGAGTGGGACAATTTAAGACAGACATTTGCGGAAGAAGCAATTGAGGTATGTGGAAAAACAAAAGCAAAGGTTAAGGGAAAGGAGACATGGTAGTGGACAGATAAAATAAAAAAAGAAATAAAAGACAAGAACAAGGTGAAGAAAGAAATGGATAAGGAAAAGCAAAGATGTATCAGAGGGATGAGAATAAGATAGAAAGGTTACATGTGGAATAGAAAAGATTGAAATTACAAGTAAAGAGGAGTATCAAGGCTGAAAAGGAGAAATGTTTGGGAGTGTTTACTAACAAAATTGAGAAAGATTGTCGAGGAAATCAGAAACTATTACACAGAGTAATGGCTGATTCCAGAGAATTGTCAACCCAAGAAGACCGAGCTCGATAGTTGCAGTCGCTTAAGTGCGGCCAGTATCCAGTATTCGGGAGACAGTAGGTTCGAACCCCACTGTCGGCAGCCCTGAAGATGGTATTCTGTGGTTTCCCATTTTCACACCAGGCAAATGCTGGGGCTGTACCTTAATTAAGGCCACGGCCGTTTCCTTCCCACTCCTAGCCCTTTCCTGTCCCATTGTCGCCGTAAGACCTATCTGTGTCGGTGCGACGTAAAACAAGTAGGAAAAAAAATAGATAGCAACCCAAGAAGAAAAAAAGTAAAGTTTAAAATAAAACTCAACAATTGGTTTTTATGATAGATAAAACATTAAATTTGATTAATTTTATGATATGTATTCATTTATTGATGTCTTTCCATTTTTAATTGTGTGGTTAATTGAACCTTTATGTGCAGCCTAAATTCATTTGATATTTCTCAATGTTTTAGGAATTACTGTTTATTATGATGAAAAGGTATCAAAATCATTATGGTAAATGTGTGCCTTTGCTGGCGGGACCTAGTGTTTACAGTGCACTATGTCTTCTGGTATGGGCTAGAGCAATTTTGTTACTTTCATTGATCTGTCTCAGCTTTATCCTTGGCTTTGACAAAATGAAAGTGACTGAGGTATGAGTGATGCTAGTAATGCCATTCCTTCTGCAGCCAGTCCCTCCTATGAATGGTGTGAAAATATTGCTCATAGGGTCAGTTGGTGCATGCATTTCAGTGGGCTTGGCAGACTGATGTGTAATAGCAACTTCTGGCTCGGTGAGGAAAGCAACGGGAAACTACCTCACTCCTCATTTCCCTAGTACGCCTCTTCAGTGATGCCTAGGCTATCTATGACAGCTGATGGCGGAACTGTTGAGGATCCAACCAGCCTTCGGGCTGAGGACTAAACATACATACATGGTAAATGTTAATTCTAATGCTCTTTCTCTTCATAGTAAAGTACTTATTTAGGTTATTAACAGTTTATATAAGGAATAATAAGGCGATGAATTTATTGCTGCACGCCGTGTACACACGCGACGAAAAAAGTATAAAAGTTTCTGTAGACAAAAAGTGTGCGGCTCAATTTGAATAAAATTTTGCATACAAAGCCAATACTGTACACCCTTTCTAACTGCTATATAATTCATTTAAAATTTCAAATGGATTCATACAGAGCTGATAGTAAAATACATCGCATGTTTACGACGTTCTCGCGAGTAGGCAGCCGGGGAGTTCCCTGTCGCATGGAGCCATGTGTACTTTATTGCTGGAGATGAAACTGAGTGGTACCAGTGGCAAAGTGATGGTGAAAATCATGTATCTCGAATTCAAGAATTTGGCACAGTTCAAGAGTGTTTTGATAAACTAGTAAAATCATGTTATATTTGTTATATTTGTTCCTTCTGAAGATGTTGAAAGGAGTAAACCCCTTCTGAAAAGCCGCTTTGCCGATGTCTGCAGTACCAGGAACACTATGTGGGGCCATTAAAAAATACATAATTCAGGCAAGAAAATATTATTCAGAAACTACCACACACTCTCTACATCCAGACTACAAGATCGAAGCAGATGACAAAAACCCACCCCGTGATACAACTTTTGAAGTGGGTGACTTCGTCCATGGAAAATACAGCAGAAAGAAACATTCCAAGTATTATATTTGTACCATAACTGAAAGTGATGGTGATGTTCACCTTGTAACCTATTTTCACAAGTGCAACGATGAAGCTAAACTGTTTTGTGAACCACTGATGAAAGACTAGTGCTTTTTAAACAAAAGTGAAATCGAAAGAAAATTACCGGTGCTTCATTTTACTAGTGAGAAATTTTATTTTGATGAGTCTATACCAGAAGCAGAATGAACATAAATTGTTTTTTCATTTTTTTGATCAAGCTTTCATTCAAACTGTAGGCTAAATACCGGTAAGTGTTGAATGTCTAGATATTTTTAAATATTTTAGTTCATTTTACATTCACTGTTATTAGTGTTAAACAAATGTGTGATGATGATGCTTGTTGTTTTAAGGGGCCTAACACCGAAGGTCATCAGTTCCTGATGGAACGAGATGGACGACATGGTATAGGATATTTAAAATTTTAAAATGTATCCACTGACAAGAGTTAAAAAAAAAAAAAAATGGTGGTGAGAAAATGAGTATGGGATTGAAACAGCAGTGGATCTAATTTGCAATGCCTTCTTTTCTAATAAAATAAGAGAAAATATAGGAGACAAAGGAATAAGGCATTACCTGGTAGTACAAATGTATATACATAATTTACGTTAGACGTTAAAATAACACATTAAAATGCACAACACAAACTAAAATGAAATCAATAGGATAAAACCACAATTGACAAAAATACACTAGCACAAAACACAACATTACACACGATAAAACAGACCACTATCCCTCATAAAGTGGATGACGAGGTCTGCTGACTGCTCGTCATCACGCAGGATAAGGGAGATGGTAATCGGGAGGTTAAGACTACGGCGAAGATCGACCAGGTCCACACACTCCGTAAGGATGTGTACCACGGTAAGATGATCACCGCAAGTACACACCGGAGGGGGTTCTCCTTTCAATAGATGGGAGTGAGTCAGGATACTATGGCCGGTCCGAAGACGACATATTACCACAGCTTCCCTCCGCGAAGCCCGAAGGGAAGTCTGCCATACCTTTATTGTACCTTTTATCGCTCTCAGCTTATTTGCAAGAGGAGTGGCCTGCCACTCCATCTCAATGTTATCGGTTAAAATGGGTGAATATCGGATTATGTACAAAATTTCAAGTGGCCTGCCACTCCATCTCCCAATGGGACATAACCAGATGTCTCAGCTGAGAGCGAATATCACTTGCTAGAACCTTGAAAGGCAACGGGGGCAGTGTAACTGCCTCCTAAACACAAATGTGTGAATGTGTGAATTCATAAAAACACTTTACTTAGGCCACATGTCCGTGCCAGTATCTGTAGTTATATTTATATATTTAAATAAAAATGAATCGCTAAATATGTTGCTAAGCGCAAAACTCTGGAACGGCTGGACCAATTCGGCTAATTCTTTTTTTCAAATATTCGTCGAAGTCCAAGTAAGGTTTTTACGAAGAGAAAAATTGGAAAAAATGCCAGGCAAAACCGTAAAACCCCCATTTCTCTTTTTCCATTCAAACTGTTTGTCTCTCTTTCCTTCTCCCACGTTTGCGCTTAGCGCTGTCCTCCTCTAATCCAGCGCGTTTGCCAAATGTCCGTAAATCTCAATGTTATCGGTTAAAATGGGTGAATATCGGATTATGTACAAAATTTCAAGCCGCATTTGATGCCATTAACAGAAAAAAGGTTTACAAAATAACTGAGTGTGAAAATGTTAATATAATGGAATGTTACCTCAAATGTAAAATCTTCATTGCATAGAACTTATCATGTCATAACTCCTATTTTATATTCACTAGATTTGTAATTTTTTCACTGCTGGTAAAGGAATATTTCAGCTCAACGTAGATAAGTATGTTTTTAAATTTAAATGATAAGAACATTCACTATTTGTGTTACCTTTCAGTCATGTTCAGAGATTTTTATGTGCAGGCACGAAAAAGTCAGTCGCTGGCCAACTTCTTTGCTATTGAATTTGCATGGGGGGGTCAAAGTGAAACAAATGGTCTTCAGATAAGGAAGTTATTTCTAAAACAAACCCCAAGTTCTTATCTCGCTTAGTTCTCAGTTTGTGACAGGAAGAATGTCTCCTTGGGTTTTGGTTTCGCGCATACACTCTCCAGACAGTCGCATGCAGTGTCGTAGTTAGAGACCTTTGTCTACCTTGATTGTTTTTAAACGCTTCTCAACAAACAAGTTCATTGATTTCTTTGGTTGATTGGTTTATTTTGTGCGTGCTTCTATATACAGTATACTCATTTCAAAACTCATGCCACCTATAAGACGCGGGCGGAGCAACTTCGGTCGAAGAACTCAAAATGCTGCAAGCCAAGCCAATTTTCAGTCTAATCGGACTGCACAAATTTACAAATCAGTGAAGAAATGTACAATGAGGCGTTGATATCAATTAAGAACATGTGCTTGATGATGTCAAACAAAATATTATCTCAATTATGCATGGCCGCGCCCAATCGCCCGATGCACAATGCTTTTAATCAAGAGTTGCAACGCGAAAAACTGTACGATCTTGGTGCTTTAAGAGAATCAGTTTGAATAAATCTTCCGCTGTTGAACCAACAATAAAAGTATGTATTTGATACTCTAATGAAAGTTGTAAATGATGGAACTGGAGGGATTTACTTCTTGGACGCTCCCGGTGGTACAGGAAAAACTTTCTTAATTTCATTGATTTTATTAGCAATTCGCTCACACAATGAAATTGCACTCGCACTTGCTTTATCAGGCATTGCAGCTACATTGTTGGAAGCTAAAATTTGCTAAAATTGCTAAAATTTCTGTTTGAATATGCAAAGCAACGAAACTCCGACCTGCAACATATCGAAGAACTCTGCAATGGCAAAGGTTTTGCAACAATGTAAATTGACAGTGTGCGATGAATGCATCATGGCACATAAAAAGTCTTTGGAGGCATTAGACCGAACCATGCAAGATCTGTGGAATAATCAAAACCGATTTGGTGGAGCGATGATTTTGTTAGCAGGAGATTTTCGTCAAACATTGCCAGTGATTCCATGGTCAACGCCAGCTGATGAACTTAATGCCTGTCTAAAGTCATCAGTTTTGTAGAAACACGTCAATATACTAAATTTAAGCCAGAATATGCATGTTGAGTTGCAAAATGATCCATCTGGAGAGAATTTCAAAACAACTACTTGACACTGGTGTCCGGCTCCATGGCTAAGTGGTTAGCGTGCTGACCTTTGGTCACAGGGGTCCCGGGTTTGATTCCCGGCAGGGTCGGGAATTTTAACCATTATTGGTTAATTTCGCTGGCACGGGGGGCTGGGTGTATGTGTTGTCTTCATCATCATTTCATCCTCATCACGACGCACAGTTCGCCTACGGGCGTCAAATCAAAGGACCTGCACCTGTCGAGCCGAACATGTCCTCGGACACTCTCGGCACTAAAAGCCATACGCCATTTCAATTTTTTTTTTTTTTTTCATTGACATTGGTAATGGCAAATTCCCTTCAGACGTTCTGACTGGCTGCATTACTTTTCCTGACAATTTTTGTCGGTTTACTGAATCCAAAACCGTACTCATTCAAGAGGTGTTCCCAAACATTGCTCACAATTACACAGATCAAATTTGGTTGAGCGAATGAGCTATATTGACTGCCAAAAACATGGATGTAAATGAATTAAATTTCAAAATTCAAAATGAAATTGTTGGTGAATTGAGGAGATACAAATCAGTTGATTCCGCTACTAACCAAGATGATGTCTTCAACTATCCACTAGAATTTTTGAACTCGCTGGATTTGCCAGGATTGCCACCTCACATTCTTCAATTAAATGTCAGATCAGTGGTCATAATGTTGCAAAATATCAACCAACCGCGTCTTTGTAATGGCACACCGCTAGCGGTGAAAACATTACTGAACAACGTGATCGAAGCAACCATTCTAACGGGGAAGAATAAAGGAGAAGACGTTTTGATACCACGCATCCCTATGATTCCGACTGACATACCATTTGAATTTAAACGACTGCAGTTTCCAGTGCGGCTCGCTTTTGCTATGACCATAAATAAATCCCAGGGGCAGTCATTGAGTGTTTGCGGCATTAATCTTGAAAACCCATGTTTCTCGCATGGCCAATTGTATGTTGCCTGTACCCGTGTTGAAAAACCATCAACTATGTTTGTTTACGCGCCAGGTAATCAAACAAAAAATATTGTGTACCTTAAAGCTTTACAATGAAAAATATCTTCATAGTGTTGATTGGAATCAGTGTTTTCTATGATAGTTATTTCCTACGAAGAAAGAGGAGTAAGTTTTGCCACATTATCTTCACGCCATCAACTTATCAAATTACTTGATTTGCAATGGGGGATAATTATGGATCTGTGATGGATTTGATGACCTGCTGAACAGTTCCCATCTACGTCACAGTCAATCAGGGTTATTTCTGGGTAGTGATATTCTGTGACCTATTTGAGCATTTCCTTATTCACAATAAAGATATTAATATTGCAGGTAATGAAAACATGTTTTTCCAATAGTTTGTTACTAACTTTTAGTAGCAGTAGAACATTAACTCATTTGATGTTGATGATTCGTCATTTGCATTATTGTGATTTTTGCATGCAGTACAGACTCAATTTAAGTTCATTCCATTGTCATTTATTTTTGACAGAACGATGTCTGTCGGGTCCGCTAGTTATTATTATTATTATTATTATTATTATTATTATTATTATTATTATTATTATTTGGAGGAAGGAAGCTTGTAGTTTTACGTAACCGATAATCACACTAGCATAAGCGACGGAATCTCATATTTTACGTGAAATCCGAACCACCGGACGTGACTTTCACGTCGAAATTCAAAGATGCATTAATCGGGACTCAAACCCAGTCCGTCTTGATGGTTGCAAGTAGTTTGACTGCTGCGCCATCACCCCCCTTATTTATTATTACTTGCTACGATATTAAACATACATTTTATCATTCAGTGATCGTATTTGATGCGGAGTTAAAGATTTATTAGCCTCTCACGTGTGTAATCCCGCGACGCTGTCAAGTAAACACGCGACGATCGCTTTTAAATATATTACGCAGACATTACGCAACCTACACATTTTTTTTTTTTCACAAAGTGTACATTTGTCCTTCTTGTAAACAATATATTAACATTACTAATAAAAGTTACCACAATTCGCAGAATTTAGAAAAAAGTAAAGGTATGCGAAGTTAAAAGTCTGCCCTATGTAAACACCGATCGCTACGTTTAAAAATTTATAAAATCGCATACATAAGGTTTATAACAATGAAATTTGTGGGCATTATTAAGTATAATCTAGACGTTATTATGCGTAAATCTCAATTTGTTTAGGTGGTAAGTTTCATATATATGTCTAAAGCTCTAGAAAAATTGATCTATAGCCAACTTGAACAATATCTGGAAAAATATTCTCTGCGTGACCCCTTCCAATCTGGTTTCAAGAAAGGACATAGCACAGGGACGGCACTGCTAAGAATTACAGACGACATTAGACGAGCTATAGATGAGCGGAAAGTGACTATACTTATTCTACTTGACTTCAGTAGTGCGTTTGACACAGTAAATATTCACATATTATTAGCGAAACTACAAAGATTTAATCTGAGTCCCTCTGCTATTCAGCTCTTTGCTTCGTACCTCTCCAATCGACAACAACGTGTTGTCATAAACGGCACTACCACAGACTGGAAGATGAAGCAAACAGGTGTCCCACAGGGATCCGTGCTTGGACCTCTTCTGTTTACTCTATATATCAATGATATATCTTCTCAGTTCAGTAACTGTAAGTATCATTTATATGCAGATGATCTACAAATATATTATCACTGTAAAGCTATTGATATTGAGTTTGGAATTCATCAGATGAATTCCATTTTAAATCTGATTAGCTCCTATTCTAATAAGAATTGTTTATTAATTAATCCTAAAAAGACACAAGCTATTATAATAGGGCAACAAAGGCAGTTAAATATCCTTAATAAGAAATTATTGCCTTCACTTTTGCTTTGTGGTGTAGCTATACCATTTCAGAAGTCGGTAAAAAATCTTGGAATTATCATAAGTGACACACTAGATTGGAGTGAGCACATAACAAGCATCTGTAGGAAAATTCACTCGTCACTTCACCCTCTCAAAACTCGCCAATCACTTCTTCCACTAAGCTTGAAAATTAAACTTATCCAGACCCTCATATTTCCCATACTTAATTATTGTGATATTGTAATGATAGATGCCACCATGGAACAGACACTAAAATTACAGAGGGCAATGAACTCATGCATTAGGTTTATATTTTCAATTAAATTTTCAACTCATATCTCCCCCTATTATGAACTTCTCTCCTGGTTAAAAATCGATGAACTACAACATCTTCATGTTGCTACTCTCGTATTTCGTCTGCTGAATGAATCTAAACCCCAGTATTTATCCTCAAAGTTTAATTTACTCTCCTCCTCTCATGAACACAACACACGATCGACTACGACACTCTCAATTCCTGTGCATCGCTCATCTTCATTTAACCGATCCTTTCAAGTGTCTGGTGCAAGGCTATGGAATTCCCTTCCAGTTAGTGTTAGGAATTGCACTTCCTTAGCTTCTTTCAAGCGGTCTTGCCGAGATTACCTATTAAATGTATAACCAGCTTGTATGAATGGCAGTATGAATGGAAGAATGAATGAGGTTAGGATTTATATTTTGTTAAATTATTTCATTATACTGTTTTATAAAGTTTATTAGATATGTGGTTAAGTGTAAGAGAGGGCCGTGAGCCTTAACTTCGAAATAAATAAATAAATAAATAAATAAATAAAATAAATAAATAAATAAATAAATAAATAAATAAATAAATAAATAAATAAATAAATAAATAAATAAATAAATAAATAAATAAATAAATAAATAAATAAATAAATAAATAAATAAATAAATAAATAAATAAATAAATAAATAAATAAATAAATAAATAAATAAATAAATAAATAAATAAATAAATAAATAAATAAATAAATAAATAAATAAATAAATAAATAAATAAATAAATAAATAAATAAATAAATAAACTTGTATAAATGCAAACATGCGAAGCCTGAAATTGGCCTAATAAAATCAGAAAGAATAAATCACGAAAAAAATCAAGGCATTAGAGAGAGAAGATGGATCCATAGTACATAACGAAAAGGCTCTTCAGAAGGTGATGGCAGAGATTTTTTGAAAAAAATTTATAATGAGGATGACTGCTCAGAGAAAGGAGATAAGAAAATGGAAATAACAGATGGAGAAAAGGAAGAGAACCCGATAACATGGTTGGAACTTGAAAGGTCAGTGAAAGCAATGACCAAAGTTAAAGCAAGTGGAAAAGACGAATTCAATGCAGATGTGATTAAGGCAGCAGGAAGCATTGGACTACAGTGGCTATACCAAGCCCTCAATGCCACATGGAAGGACAAAGATTACCTGAAGATTGGCAACAAGGAAGCATTGTACCACTGTTCAAAAAAATGGGAAATAGGAAGAAATGTGAAAATTATAGAGGTATAACCCTATTATCACATAGGCTAATAATTTTTAAGAATATCAGTTAAAAAGACAAGAAGAGATAGAATTCAAAATATTAAAATCAGAGAAGAGCTAAATATAGAACCATTAGTACAGAAAATACAGAAGGAAGATTGAGATGGTTCGGACAAGTAAAAAGAATGGGAAAGGAACAGGTAGCAAGAAGGTAATTGAAAAGAGAAGTTAAGGGGAAGAGACCAGTTGGAAGACTGAGAAGAAGGTGGATGGATCCGATTTGGAAGGACATTAGAGAAGCTGGATTGGATGTGGTGGAAGTAATGGAGCAGGAAATGTGGAAGGACAGAAAGAAGTGGAGGAGGCTTGTTAACCATACCCGGGTGACTAGAGTGGGACACTGATGATAATGATGTATGTATGTATGTATGTGTGTGTGTGTGTGTGTGTGTAAACACATTTCATCATTTATTGTCATTTTGATGGAGTGGTGGTGGTGGTGGTGATTTTTGTTTTAAGAGGAAGTACACTGAGGTAATCATCCTCTCTGCTTCGTGCAGGCTGAGATGCTGGCAGAAGTAGCAAGACAATGAAAGTCACGGCATTTCATTGTGGATGTGAATGTGTTAGGAGTGAGAACCTGTAGGAATGGGGCAAGAAGTAGAGCAAAGGTAAGAAAGAGCTCTATTTGTCAAGACAGTCAACAAGCACAGAACATTCATTAATTCTCTTCTTTCTGGTACTGCTATGGTTATTCGCTGCTAATAAAGTCATTATGAAAAAATGTGTAATATCATACAATGTACAAAATATGATTATCAATAACTTTTCCTATAGACTGTTTTAAAAATGAGAGTAGTGAAGAATCCCTGAAGCTCGAAAACTCAATCCCTTTAATCAATTAACTGATTTTCTCCTTCCCTGCATTGGCTTATAGACAATTAAAACTCCCTCATTTTCTTCTTCATGAAATTCTGAGAATGATCTGCAAATCAAACTTGTCAAATTCATCAAGATCAATTCCCTTAGGATATGGATGTTGCTTCCCCAGAATTTTACCTTATGTTCCATTCCTTTTTGGCCTTGTCACATGCTCGGGCACTATTTAGGTCCTCTTGCTTTATCCACAGCCTTTGTTGCTCTTTATTGACAAGAAACATTAAACCTTTCTCCTTCTTTCCTTTACAAAATATCAGTATGTTTTATATCTCTTTCCTGCCTTGAGACTGTAAAATGTCCCTCAGAGATGGTGTCTCCCTTGATTAATGCACAGTGAATTACAACATGGAAAAATAACAGTATTTAATATGAAACAATATGTACATATGATATGAGTATATAGAAATTACAAGATTTCATATTTTGCATAATAAGAAAAAGGTAGTGTTCTTTGTGTGCAGTCATACAGGTGATATAGGGAACATCATGAGTTGCAGATTTCACAGACACAGTCACTAGATACCTGGAGAAAACCTTTCTTATTATAAAATACGGTGGCGGGTGACGAAAGCCATGAATTACTCCTCTCGTGTAGAGGTGATGTAGCTCAAATTTGCTGCTTTCCATTCATTGTTGTTCATGGTGGAAGTATTAAAGAATTCTATGTCTATTTCTGCAGTTTTCTGGCATCGTTCATCCAGGAACCTTTTGGTAGCTAGGGTCGGTATCAGATTATAAGTTGTTATCAGATCATTTATGAAGGAAGATGCTCCTACTAGCTGGTATACAAGTTGATTTGGTGAAAATTTTGAGATGCAGAGTGCTCTTTTTATGTACATGGCAAAATATATGGTGTTGACAGTGTTAAGTAAAGCTCACTGAGTTGTGTCATACTTACATCTGCAAAATTTAAAAGATGACTATTGGCATATGTTTGTTGCCTGTGTGAGACAGTACCAGCAACCCAAATACAGTTTGTAATACGTATATTGGACTCACATGGCCTCTCTCGTACACAGCTTGCAAATGAGACAATATGTCCTCCACCACCTCGCCTTAGAGCAATTACAAAATGCAGAACCTCCTCTTAGCAAAAGCAACTAAGTAAACAAGAATGTTTCTGCAAGTTTCCACCAGCAATGATTCATGAAACAGGTAATATGCATGTATTCAGATATTGTCATCATCATTCTCCAGCCCCACTTGCCCAGGTACTAAGTGCAAGCTTTTATTACATCCTTTTGTCCAAGGATCTCCTTTCAGTTTAGCCTTCTCTCCTCCAGATCCCACCTTATTTGATATATTGAATTCATCTGGGGCTTTCCAACACAACTCTCTCCTGCTATTGATTTCTTGAAGTACTTTCTTCCATCCTTTTAAAGTGTGCATACTTTCTAAGGCATGACCTCTCAATTTTCCTCACTTCCCCTGTATTTCTCTTCTGAAGCATATTACATATGAACTTCATTTCAGAAGCTTGATTTCTGCTGCTGTTTTGTTTGGAGAGAGAACATCTCGCAAGTGTATTTTCAATATGGGAGCATATGTATTCAAGAGAAATATGTAGGCAAAATTAACAGACACTCCACTGCAAAACACCAAATTTAAATACAGTTCAGAACAACAGCAATATTTATTACCTTAACATAATAAATGGAACCTATCTGTAAAGATATGTAAGCAGCAAACAAATATTCTACTTACTTCACAAGAGGTGCCACGATAGCCAGGTGGACATCGACACACTTCCACACTAGTTACAATGCCTTGTCCTGTGTACTGTTCCACTGCTGTGTCAAGAGTCACATCACTAATGAATGATTGCAGAGTCTGTGTGGCATGATGGGCACGAATAAGGATGGCTTCAACGTTTGACAACACAGTCAACATATCAGCACGTGATGCAGTGCGAGGACCAGTCTGCACAAGTCGCTGCCATTCTGACTCACGCAGAGGAACGGAGTATGTCTGTAATACATAAATGAGAGATGTAGGAATGCACAAAGATAAAGTTTTCTGACAAACTTTGAAAGAAAAGACATTCAGTTAATAAACGATCAAAAGTCAAAATTAACCATCACGGGGGGACAAACTACTGACTGAATTAATAAAATACATAAGAGTACAAATAATACCTAACTTTACTTCTCAATCTCTTAAAAATATATATCTTTATTCAAAATTTCACCTTCTAAAATGAAGGAAACTAGTTATATAAAGAGATATAAGTGTATGATCATTGATTACAAGGAAACTGAATCCCACTCTATTCCTAATAAGAATGTGAGCAGTGCAGAAGCCAAAAGTGACAACTTGAATAAGATTATTTGTGACTGCAGTGTGATTATAAAGTTACTTGTAAGGCTTATAAGGCCAAAGTTAAAGAAAAGTGAAAACGATGAGTAAGCGAATGAGTCTTACAGTGCCATTTAATTTGTGTCTTACTAAATTTGCAAAGGAAAATGATGTGAAGTAGCAAGTCATTTGTATGATGAGTAAGCAGAGAGAAGAAACTAATGGCAACAAAGAAAATCCGATCATCTTTTTCATGGGGTGGAGGATAATAAAAGTGTTAGAATGGATCACAGGAACAAAATGCAGTGATAATGTTGTAACAAAAGGAAAAATGCAAGCTCATCAATAAGAAAATAGTGAAAAAATTGATCAGCATCTCTTCAGCAACTGAAGTAGTATCTAATGGGAAAAGGAATAAGACAAGTAAAATATTGGGCATGCGGGCAAAACATAAAATGCATCAAATTGTTTAGTGGAGCAAAGGTATAACTGATGATAATTACTATTCCATTTATAATTGGACAAGGAATGTCAAAACTTACCATCAGGTTGTTAAGTCTATGCTTTAATGTATATTTCCTAATTATATACTGTACTGAAGATCTGTTACACAAAAAAGGGAACTATATATTTGTGTATTTTGAAAATACTGAAAACTTTAAACACAGATTTTCAAATATAAATGTACAGTGTAACTTTCATTATTTATGGCCTAAAGAGGATATTCCATTCTTAGTATAGTAACTGCTCTTAGGTGAACATTTAAAACCAAAGAATTTATACATTATTTCAAAACTGATTATCTGCTAGGAAATGAAACTGGTAATACCCGAAGTTTAGCTACTCACCATTGGTTTATTTGGTTGCCAGTCCAGAGAACCAGTCCAATAAATAGAAATTCCATTACCAAGAATGACAATGTCAGTATCATCACTGCGTACACTACCTGCTCGTGCCGTATATCGCTGAGTTATAGCCAAATTACCTCCATAAGAAGCAACCTGAAATAAAGAATAGCACAATCTCAATTAAAATACTAGCAACATCAGAAATAAGAAAATGATCCAAACTTGCCCATTCAAAGCCATAAAATTCTAAGAACAAATAATTTTCCAACTGTTGTTGTTTCTTTACAAATCTCTTCATTGGCATTATTTTCTTAATATGCAGCTAAAATATAGCTTGCACATTCAACACATTAACTAGGAGCTATAGGTAAAACATATAGTCAAGAGTTTTCTAAGGATTCTGAAATTCTTGTTACCAATCCAAATTTCGAGATGATATACTGCATGCCAACATCTACGAGGGCCCACCTAGTGGCTATGATCATTAAGGTGTGAAGTCTATAGGGTGTGACACCATGGTTAGTCAGTTTGAGACCCATTGGCAGAAAAAAATTTCACCATCAGAATGTTAGCTGGCAGGGTAGGGGAGTTGGTGGGTATACAGTTTCTAATTTCTAGACTGTGTGCCAAAAGCCTGGATGAAATTTCATACCTCTCTGTAATGTTCATACGGAATGAGGCATATGCCGCTTCTGATGGAAATTCATCTGTCAGATGGGGGCGTAAAGCCCTGAGCAGACTGCTTGGTGCTATTCGATAGAATAGGTTATGTGCTGGCACCAGGTTTCACTCTTTTCCTTCCTACTATCATGTATCATGTCATTCATTCAACTCATAACTCCCCTGATGAGGGTGACATCAAGAAGAGCATCCTGTTGTAAAAACTTGCTATGAAGATTCATCTCACTTCATACTCGATCCCACAGAGAAACGGGACAAGGGTTGGATATACATACACTGACTTCTATGAGGATGCCTTTCTGTTGCTTCCTCTTGTCAATGCTCATCTGTCACTGCATTTATTCTTTGTTTGTGCTCCTATTCTGCTTCCTACATTTTTTTGTTTGTTTGGTTATTGAGCTACTTGTTTAATGACACACTAACACAGATAGGTTTTCAGCAAAACTGGAAACATTGCAAAAATCCCAGCATGTGGCTGGTGTGAAAAGGAGAAACCACAGAGAACCATCTTTGAGGCTGCACACAGTGGAGTTATAATCTCCCATCTCCTGAATGCAAGCCTCCAGCTCCAACTACCTATTCTGTATAATGAATTTGCTCAATCCTGTCTTCGGTGTTCTGAATACTGTATTCTATCACTTACATGTGAATCTTCTGCATCCTTGCTTGCCCAACTAAGTAGCTTTTCACATCTACTTGCCTTTTCTCCAAGATCATTTACAAAATAAAAAATAAAAAAAAGATACTCAAGAAATAATAAAATGGTTTTAAGAGCCTTCTAGAATAGTATCGGGCATCGATTTCCAGTGCTGTTTAGTTAAATGAGAATTAATGTAATTAATTATTTAAATAAATAAATAACTATGTAAAGAAGTACATCAATAATGAGTTAAATGACTACAGTAAAACATTAAAGCCACCTACCTTGTTGCCAGTGAACTGAGGTGGCAGAGACCAGAATAGCCTTTGATCACCTCCTCCAAAGTTGTAACCAATCTCATTCTGCGCCACATTCAAGTCAAATCCTTCTCGGATCACATGCTGTCTGTTGCTGTAGGAATAATCCATAAAAATTAACCCAAGGAAGTTTAACGCAACTCTGTTGTGAAACATTATAAAGTGACTACAGTTATTTCAATGTTATAAATGAAAGACATCGGTTGATTTTTATAGACTGAATGCTGCTGAGTGTTTTGTTCTTTATTCTCTGAATCCTGTTTTAGATCCCAATTTTCTGAATTGTCGGGCATGAAGTAGAGAGAGAGAGAGAGAGAGAGAGAGAGAGAGAGAGAGAGAGAGAAAGAGAGAGAGAGAGAGAGAAAAGGGAGATTGTGTGTGTGTGTGTGTGAATACCATATTGCCCCAAATATAAGACAATGTTTTTTATCAGTACATTAAACAAGTCATCTTAAATACATAGCCTAAAATTTCATCACCATCATCATCATCATTATCATCATCTTCCTTCCAAGTATTGGGCCATGTGTCCCGTTACGGTCTTGCATTTTTCTTTTTGCAAGACTTGAAAGCAATCAAATGTCCTTCCGACGGGTTGCTAGCCTGAAGGAAGTAAGACAATTGGTGGGGCTGCCACCTCTCAGCTAATGGACTAGCTGAAATTACAGCATTTCCTCCATAATGGATGTAACAGTTATACAGCCGTGACTCTGTCGACAGGGTCTCATCTATGCGAACAGGTTTTTTCATCTCGGGAAGGTGAGGTTGGCCTTTAGGCAGGAGAGGTTATGTCATAATCATCATCATCATCCTTCCAAGTACTGGGCCATGTGGCCCGTTACGGTCTTGCATTTTCTTTCCATCACTTCATTGGACGTCCTATAGATCTCTGTCCTCTTGGCTGATAGCGTAGGATCTCCTTGGGTAGTCTTCCAGATTCCATCCTTTGAACATGATGTTTCCAGTTTTCTTGGTAATCATAGATGTAATTGATTACTGATTTCACATTCAGTCCCTTAAGCACATCTTCATTTCTTATACGATCCCATGTCGTATAGCCTGCTGTTCTGCGCATGAATGTCATTTCATGTGCTGTAATTCTGGAAATGTCTTGAGTTCTTATTGTCCATGCCTCACTGCCATAGCAAGTGTGTTTTTGGACAAGAGATGGCTTCATGATGTGATTTATGATTCCTGTTGTTCTGGTAAATTTGGTTATTTTTGCAGAGATATCAATTTCCCCTTGGTGAGATAAATTGTATCCCAGATAATTGAATTTGTTGACTCTTTCCAAAATTTTATTATCTAAACAGATTTTACTCAAGATAGGGTCCTTCCCCTTAAAGGCCATTATTTTGCTCTTTTGTGGTGAAATGATCATGTTGAATTTTGAAGAGACTTTCTGGAGATTAAATAATGACCACTGAAGATCATCTTCTGATGATGCTACCAATGCAACATCATCAGCAAAGAGTATGGCATCTAGATGTGGGAGATATCTGCTGACTGGGATTGATCCATGCCTTTCATGCCTCCATTCCTGTATTATGTTGTTCATATAGATTATGAACAACAAAGGAGAAAATCCACAACCGTGCCTCACACCTCTGCTGATCGGTTCCTATTCAGTGTGATGATTACCTAACTTAACTGCAATAAGGTTGTCACTGTACATGTTGTATACGTTATCTATTGACTGTTGTGGGACATTATCTTCTACTAAGATATTAAGAAGTCTGTTCCTGTTAACTAGGTCAAAGGCTTTCTTAAAATCAACAAATGCTATGTGAGTTTCCAAATTAAATTCCCTGCGTTTTTCGACTAAGATTTTCAAGGTAAAGTAAGCATCAGCACATGAGCGGCCCTTTCGAAATCCATGTTGTTCATTTCCAATTACATTTTGTATAAAAGAAACAAACAAACAAACAAACAAACAAACAACACAAGAAATTAAAACTTCTTACAAGGTTAACCTATTAAGAGACCCCAGTATAAAATTTAAAAACTTTAATTTATGAAGGTCGACTTGTATAATTCCCCAGCTGTACTGGCTTGTGTGGTGGAAATCCCCACGTACATTGTAAGTGAGTTCAACGTCACAAATAAATTAAAATTCCTTAAACTGTGATAACTTTATTCAGTTTGTGGCCTGTGATCTTGGGTTGGCACCATTATGTTCCTACATTCAGTTTTGGTCACTATTTCAGGCATGACTTATCCTGTGGAAAGGAGAGTGTATCTGTCACTTCAGTTAAACAAAGGAGAGAGAGGTTATGACACGAACTTCAAACTGCAGGTTTTATGAAGCCAAACTTACTATTAATGTACAGACTGGAAAAAATGTTGGAATTTACAAACTGATGCATTGTGTTGGTGGAAAGATGAAAAGAAAAGGTCACTACATCAAGATAAGCATGCACAGGACTGAAAACATGAAAACTGAACAAAACGGATAAGTTTGTCACTCAATTCATGTTGGAGAAATGACAACAGAGTTATCAATAAATTATTCATAAATTAGCTTTGACAGACTAAAGAACCTAACAGTGATAAATTATCCAATTATATGCAAAGTTATTAGAATTAACTCATTAGAGGTTGCATGTAAGTTAAAAGTTCTGGTAAGGCTACGGCAAAATTGATGTATATAAATGTAACATTTATCCATTGAATAATGTAAGAAATATGATGTGGCAAGACATCATGAAAGTTATTGTGCATTATCAAAGTACAATGCAGATGGGCGGCCCATAATCTAATGGAAAAATACGCATCTATAATTGGCTACACATGTTAAATAAATGTACAAGTGAATGGGTCGATCACCAACATGATGTGAGGTGTCCGTCACATTCTTCTCTGCCATTTCTGTTTACTACATCATCTAATAATCAGTAAGGAAACAACCGCTTATTTTTTAAAAATTTCATTGAAAATGCACAACAGTCTACACAGAGGCCCTACAGAAAAGGCAACTACATTAAAAATAGTGAAGGATCAGTACAATGTTGTGTTGCCTGATGAAACAACCGACAAGATGAATCACTGCATGTTAACATACTGTCCTCCATCCTGAAACAGTCTGCTGAATCTACCATAATATTGGTAGCTTCTGTGGTGTTATACAACACAAGTGCTGATTTGTATTTGAGAGCCATTGTTGACACATTACATACATACGGTGTGGATTTCAACAAGGTGATTAGGTATGTAACAGACAGTGCAAAATATACAACCAAATCTGCCAACACTCTACAGGGTTTGTTAATGAAGGTCTCGTTCACATTCAATGTTGGGTCTATAAAATAAATGATATTGATCCTTTCCTTCAAAGTGAATTAGATGAGTAAATAATCTTGTATTTGAAATGCAAGTAAGCTTCCTAAATAGAAGAAAACAAAGACATATCTCATCTCCAAACTTGCTAAATTAAGTGATTTGCTCAAGAAGCTAGACTTGCTGTCATCTGGAGTTTATTCTGAAGAACTGAATACCATACAACATTGTCACCACTGAAACATGGGAAGCAAATGTCAATGTCCAGAAAAACAGTGCAATTATGTATCTGCAAAATGATGGAACTTCTTGCCAAAGATGCAGCAAAATCTTTACTAGAAGGATGAGATTTCCTTGTCAACCCTTGGAACATAATAAGGACAAGATATAATTCTTCTCTTATAGTATACCACAATAAACTGCTTTTCTGAAGGAATTAAGTGAGGCTGAATTCCTGGAAGGCTACTTTATTCTGAAGGAGTGGTAAGGGATCAGCAAGATATTCCAGAACATAGTGGGTGTAATCTGTTGAAATTAATGCACACAATTAAATCTGAACATCCAGAGTTTTCTGTGCCAGTATTAAAATTAATCTGGATCACTTCATCTAATCTTGATGCTGAAAGATCTTTCCCTAAATACTCTGTAATTGTGAGTGACAGACGAAGAAATCTTAAGCCAGAAAATGCTGAAACATTAACAATAATAGCTTTTGAATAAGTAGATCAGGTATCCATACTGTTTAGAAGTATGTATGTTTTGTGATACTTTATTCCTACAGTTAGTTTAAATTTCAAATGTGATGATTTTAATTTTATTCTATCTGTTATTCAATTACTAGAGTAAAGTGGAAAAATCCACCTAACACCAGTGGCGGCTCGTGACAAAATTTTTAGGGTGTTCACAACAACATTTTTGTTCATGTCTCAAATCAGCAAAAAATTAACATAGGTACAAAAATTATTTCACTAACAGTTCCTGGTATGGTTCCTTCTTCACAAATAATTTGGTAGAACCCCTGTAACCATGGATAAATTTTATAAGAGACTAATTTGTTAGTGTAGAACTAAAGTAAAATGCACAATAACTTTATTACACTGCGAATATTGAAGGATGCGAGCACTATTCTTGGTTTTTAAACAGCACGAACTTCACCTGGGTGTTAGTGTAGAACCAAACAAAACCCCATTGTCTACCAGCTTTTTTGACCGCCATCTCACCGTCAGATAGCTCCTCAATTGTAGCGGACCTCGAACCAGCCCTCAGATCCAGGTTAAAATCCCTGACCTGGCTGGGAATCGAACCCGGGGCCTCCGGGTAAGAGGCAGGCACGCTACCCCTACACCACGGGGCCGGCAGAGTTCTACTGTGTCATATGTTAATTATTCTCGTCTTGTGATGTAGATGTTGATTCCCATAGGGAACCTAAAATATTTGTCCCGAATGAGTAAATTTATAATACCAATATAATGGTCCGTTATTGGACATTATAAATTTTCCAGCTAACTCATTCTTGGTTGCCTGCGTTTCGCCCTCGTGTGCTAAGTTAGGCTCGTCAGTTGGGACTTAACACACCACCCAAGACGCAAGGCTAGTGCATACCGTGGAGGCCACTGCATAGGCTATTTGAAGCCACCAGCAGTGCCAATGCACTATGAGAGCTATGTCTCATTTCCAAAAATAGATGCCTGCCTGGCCATCAAATGATGTAGGCATCTATTTTTGGAAATGAGACATAGCTCTCATAGTGCATTGGCACTGCTGGTGGCTTCAAATAGCCTATGCAGTGGCCTCCACGGTATGCACTAGCCTTGCGTCTTGGGTGGTGTGTTAAGTCCCAACTGACGAGCCTAACTTAGCACACGAGGGCGAAACGCAGGCAACCAAGAATGAGTTAGCTGGAAAATTTATAATGTCCAATAACGGACCATTATATTGGTATTATATTCTCGTCTTGGAAATTATAGACAATACTACCGTAGGGAATTCAATACTGGCGTTTTTGTGTGCATGGGAATTTTCATGTTTATTTATTTTTGCACTCAAATGAGCAAGGTCTGTGCACCCAGCTGAATTCCATTCACTTCTTTCTTTGTTGAACAATAAACAGGGCAAACAAAAAAGCGCGTTCCTAGATCTACATCCACAGAGCCACTTGCGTGTTTCGTACGCTTCTCTCTTAAACTTACGCCTATACTCGCGTTTCTCAGTTTTTGTAAATTTTTCGATAATCAAATCTGGTCTGTTCGGTCCAAGCCTTTTTAATTCTAACTTATCCTGATAGGTTAATATTTCACTGGTTAAAATTACCTGAACCGAATTCATTTCCTCTTACACAAAGAATGCCATGGTCACAAACCATACAACCACAGAAGCAGAACAGAACACTTAAATTAATTTCACTTGAAAAGATTTTCCAGTCACAAAGTAAAGCAAACTCCTTCCCGCGATTACAAACACCTGTTCACAACGAGCTAGAAAATGCCTATTCAGAATTAGGGTACTAGCGAAATCTGCCGGTAATGTAATGCAATAGTAGTTCGTGGGAGGCTGTGGCTAACCGTAATAGGGGAGGTGGCGGACCCTTGTGGTCAACTGTCATACTGCCACTGGGTTGAGGGTGGCTCTAGACGAGAAGGCACGTACCTTGCCGTGCTCTTCGCTAATGGGAATATCAGTGCAGAAAACCATGACGTCATCTGCTTTGCGCACGCGTATAGTCTTCAGCACAATAGCGCATTATCCAGTGTGCTCGCTGCACTGTCAGTCAAAACGAACAACTGTCGGTGTAACGGAGCTTCGATATAAGTCGAGTGTATTCGATCGATTGTCGAAATCAGGTCGAAAGAAAGGAAAGTTTTAAATTATCCATGAATGCGTAAATATGTATTAAAACTGGGTGTTCACGTGCTCCTGTGCTCCTGAGAGCCCACCGCCACTGCCTAACACATAGGTTACCAATGCAGATTATACATAATATATACAAATATTATGTCATTCACTTATGTATTTAACCACATCGTAACATAAAATTTCTCATTTTTAAAACATAAAGTTTTCAAAAAGTAAAACAGAAAACTCTTTCCTCCAATAATGAGAATTTGTTATGCACACGAATATTAAAATAATTAGTGTGTACAAAATAGTTCAGATGTTTCATTAACTATGATTTTGGTTAAAGAACAGTTTGGACGATAAAGGTTCTAGAGTATGAGTGAAATACACTTTCTTTTTCTAATTTTACTCATCATGACAGTTCAAAAAGTTCATAGAAATTAATTTGTCCACTCAGTGCCATGAAAACTGATTGATGTAAACAAATGAAGTTCCTTTGGGAGAACAGTAAGGATGAATGTAGCCTATAAACTATCCCTTAATCTTGACTGTGACTATACCCACAAAAACAACAGCCTACATATTTTAGAATGTAATAACTTTCTGATAATTTTTTACTAATTTTTTACCCATACCATAGGTGTAAATTTGTTTTATAGCTTCCTGTTAAAACTAACACTGCACAGAATTGGCACATTAAAGAAGAGGCCTGTACTCCAACATAATTGAAAACCAATGAGTAACTTACTTATCAGTTAAGGTGAAACCATGGTTTTGATCAATTATTTGCATGGGAATTTGTTGGCGATGCAAAGTGGAGGCTTGGCAGACATCAGTAACTCCAGTACAGAAACACTCTAGGCAGCCTTCAATATTGTCAGCTGATAAATCAAACGTTCCACGGCGACACTGATCACACCTTGGGCCTTCCACATTGGTCTGAAATACAATAAATTTGCATTTTTCTGGAGTTAAGAATATTTACATAAAAGGGGAAAAAGAACTATAAATATTTGTGCATACAGAAGTAAACTGCATTACACTAATGGAATGGATTAAAATAGTAACCAGAAACTTTTGATCAGATAGCATGAGTGACACGCTACTTTTGTAATAGGATTAGTAAGGAAAAGATGCCGCCACAAACTCTCTCTTCCATCTAACCAAAGTATGAGATAAAATGTGTATTTAATAGTAATCAGAAATAAAAATTACTTACAACTATAAACTTAATGGAATACCAATAGAGATAATGATGATAATGAAGTGATGGGCGAGGATGATGAGAATGATGATAATCACAAATTAGTAAAAAATCTACAAAAAATATTAGCGTATACATCTGAATCCTTATTACTTAGTAGCTAAGAATAATAAAAAAACTACTTCGAATTGCTACTGCTAATAATGTACAAATAGAAAATTCAATTGTTATTGAGGAGATATTGTTGGCACCGATTCCTGAATCTAGTGGGGGCAGCCTCTCCAACAGCTACGTAGCTTATTCTACAGTCATTCTGCAGAAACAAAAAAAGAGTTTGTGTAACGTGTTGTATGACGGGATGGTATATATAAAAGCGTGTGGTTTTTTTTTTTACCACTTTCCAAAATTGTGGTCGGATGACAACCTGCTAAACTGATAATGAATGTAAGGTCGAGAGGATATAAAGAGGATTTGGTGGAGAAGGAATAGGGCATGAAGGTTACAGGATTATTTTAGCCTTAATCAGCCAAATTCGTTGTAGACCGAGGTGACATGGTCATAGTACTGAGGGTCGCTTATGTAGCGCACACAAACATTTTGAGCATGATATAAGCAAATTAGTAGCAGTCAGGTCATTGTAAACTACATCAGAATAGTCAAAATAAGATTACATGAACACTAGCTACTCTTTCAACCATGAAAAGACATTATGGAATCTGTGTATGGAGTTTAGAGCTGAAAATACATTTCTGGAAATACTTGCAATGTACTGCATCCAAGGAAGATGTTTATCTAGGATTATCCCCAGATTTTTGACCGATTCCAGGTATTCAATTAGTGACTAACACAGGTATTATAATTTTGGAAGCGAGACATTATTACAGGTTTCTGGAACGAATTTCTGGGCACAAAATTATGACTGCTTGAGATTTTACATCATTTAGACTAAGTCCAAGCAAGCATAATTGTATATCATTTGAGTATAAGTGGTGTCTACAGCTGTGAACTGATGAAGTGATATCATTTATATACAGTAAATAGAGAAGAGGTCCTAAAACAGACCCCTATAGGACTCCAGCCTCTACACCTTTCCAGGATGAATATTCATTAGAATTACATTTTATACAATGCTGACATTTGAGAGATAATGAGTTTATCCACAGGAGACTGTTTGTTGAGAGAGCTTTATAATTTAGGAAGTAGTATGACTGTGTGAACAGAGTCAAAAGCTTTACTGATGTCAAGAAGAGCTAGAATTGTCACTGGTCTTCTGTCCATAGGCTTCCGTACATCATCTGTAACCTTCAGTAGCACCATGGTAGTGCTATGCTTCTGCAAACGCCATGCTGGTATTCATCAAGATTAATGTACTATCAAAGATAGCTGGAAAGTTCCTGTTATACAACGTATTCTAGTGCCTTTGAAAGAGCTGACAATATGCTTACTGAATGGTAAATCTCTTCAGAATGAGACGATAATGGCAACTTTCCATAGTGATGGACATGTGCCAGTCATTAGTGAATAATTAAAGGTATGAGTTATGGTTGGGAGGATAATGAGTTCAGTTTCTATATTGTTGATCCTTTTGGACTTTGATTTGATTCTGAGCATGGTTTGTCTGACTTACAAAGGAGTGACATGAGAAAAGTAGAATTTTTATCTGTTGGGGGCACAACTGATGTAGTTGCTAGCGAGTGTTCTTTATTTTGTGGCTTTGTCAGTTGTGTATGGTTCAGTGATAAAGTATTTATTCAGTGAGTCTGGAGGTACTTCCATAGGTGGGTAAATTCTGTCCTTGTCTATTCCTATGTTCCACAGTTCTTTCCATGACTGGCAGAGATTGTGTTGTGTTTTAATAAGCTGTGTGTATGTCTGACTCTAACAATGCATACAGCTTGGGATGTTCTATTTTGGGGCTGTTTATAGTTGTCATAATGCTGTTGAATTGGTTGTCATTTAAACTGTCTATGGGCTGCTTCACTCCATGGCATTAGATCTATCAGTTCCAGGTTAAGCAACGGTGCAGGAGTTCGTGTCACCTGGATTCTTTTTAGCATTGCATGTTGGTTGTAGAGTCCAATCAAGTACTCATTTAGTTTACCTACTTTATCGCCAATATTGTTAGCTGTCAGTATGCGGTACCAGAGGATACCGAGCGAATCTTTGATAAGCAGATCGCTTTCTACCTTCGAGAGGTCTCTGTATGTGACAGTCCTTGGTTTGGTCTTACTGCACTACAAAGAGGAGGTCAGGTAAATCAGGTCATGAAATGAAATTTCTGGTACCAATATCTGTTTATCTTTGTCTGTGTTGTAATTGTTTGTCAGTTTTACTGACCATCATAAAATCAATTGTCACATGAGAAGTGCATGTATGATGCATAGAGTTCTTTAATATAGTCATATCACATGATACAGCCACATTGAAAAGTTATCAAGCTTCAGCCCTATTGCTATTGCCTAAGTCAGTATTAAAGTATTCCATAGTAACGACATTTTGGTATTTGGTATTGGTATTAACAGTGCATCCTCTGCATTTTCCAGATGTCTGATATTAGGAGGTTTTTAGACAACACACAGAAAGCATTTTTTGTGTGCTATGGTTATTTCAAGTAGCATAAACTCTGGTCTCCTATTATAGCGTATGCAATTATTTTAGGCTTTAGACTATTTGCTTCAAGAAATATTTAATTACTTTTTAAAATGATTTGATGAAATATTTGTTTGAGACAAGGAGCTTTGAACTGATAAACATTTTATGATGAAGTGTGCAAGGAAAAAAGTACATACCAAAAACTGCTGAAAAGAAAATGGAATTTTTCTCTCAGTATTGAAAAATTAAATGAAATATACAGCACAGCAACTCAGCACCTCAATTTTTTATTGAATGTTTATATTATTCTGAACCTACACTTTGTAGGTAGGTGCAAGAAAATCTATAAAAACTACAATTAAACATTAAGTATAGTTGATTTTCGTATGTTTATCATGTAAAAGAAAATGACATTCAAAGCAAGGATACAGCTGAACCTTACATTGCAGACCACTCATAAGTTGTGTTATGAAACAAATCAGATGTCAACTAATAGTACAAATATTTAAACACACAATGCTTACCTTACAGATACAATTTCGTCCATCTGGGCAAGAAGTTTGCCGACTTCCCCGAGGATCACAGCGGCAATCTGGCTCCACGTACTGACCAGGACGACACCCTCGATCTGGATCACCTTCATAGCCCTCTGCACACTCTTCACAATGAGGACCAGCTGTATTCTGTCTGCAATTCTATAAGGCAAAGAGAAATCACTTTATTAATAAATAATTTACTGATTTAACAAACATAACATATATTGAAATATTATCATTACAGTCAGAGAACCACATTTTGTTGGTTCTATGGGCAGCAGTCAGTCAGTGGCTTTCTGACTATATTCTGAGGTAGAGAGTTTGATCCTTAAACACTACAACACTGTATTGTTAACATCCAGCACTAATTCCCTGTGTGATAAAATTTTACTGACATTATGATCATAGCCATGGGACCTCCAGTTTTATTTGTTATCTGAACCATGAGGACATTATTTTTTATTTCAAAAAACCTAGTGAAATGGCTGAGATTTTTTTTTGCTAGGGGCTTTACGTCGCACCGACACAGATAGGTCTTATGGCGACGATAAATGGCTGAGATTGGAACCACAGCCACTTTGGTGAGAAGCTAGTAACAATGTCACCTGGCTTTTCTCACATCCCTCCAACCCTACCAAAGCTGAAGTTATGGCCATGATCAAAATCATTCACACAGAATAAATATAATATGTTTTTACCCAGAGATACATACCGCACATACTCCAGTCTCAGGATCACACTCTTCAGAGCGTCCATTACATTCACAAGGCTCGCAGAATCCTAGGTACAGGCCACCGTCAGTTCGAGTATATCCTACTGCACAGTCCTGACATGACAGTCCACGGTATCCCTCAGGACACTGGCACTGTTCAACTTCCACAGCCTGGCTCTGACCAGTATTACGGTCTTCAGCTACATCCAGAGATACCTTCATCAACCTATGGTAAAAGAAAATAAATTCAGGCATGAAAACTACAGTAGATTATACCAGGTTCAAGATTAATGATATTTCCCTATCAGTGATAAGTTATTCCAATGAAGCTTTCAGACAGATTCAGGGTCCTTAGTGAAACAGAAAGAGAACATTTCATTTCAGAGGTGAAGAAGAAGAAAACTAGGAAGATGATTTTAACAACAAAAGGATGGAAATTAACACCAAAAAAGGAGTTGCCAACTGGAATGAGTAACAGCAAGATGGGGAAGATCTTGCTGATCAGTGACAGTCAAGACCAGCAATGTAATATTTTTTACAGGAAACAATGTGTTAGGAGTAAGAAGAAAGTGATCATGGCCTTGATTAAGGTATAGCCCCAGCATGTGTCAAATTATTATTAAACTGAATGCACCTTTAAGGGAAATTGCAAAAAAAATTTTAAATTAAGACAGAAAACTTCAGAAAGAAATACGTGCTGGTGGTGATAATACCAAGAATAAATGATGTAGGGATGAATGAAAAAGTAATTACTGAGGAATGGGACCATGCCATAAGTCATCTGCTAAAATTAATACACAAAACCAATGTAATTTTGAATATACCTAACTTAAATCATGTTATTAAGAGAACAAACATATGATACGATTAGTTAATTCATCTAAAATTGCAAACAGAGGAAGAATAGCAATTAATTCTGAAGGTGAGAGGTTACCTAGGGATCACTCTATAAGGCATGGACTTCACATGAACAGGCACAGGAAAAATCAAGTACCTGACAGGCTAGGAAAATTGATTGAGAATTTGAATATACCACTGACAATTAGAGAGAGTAATAATCAGAGGGGGCAAAATGTACTGACTAACTGTAACTCATCAAGGGTAATACAAGTTATTTATTAGATTGACCTTAATTAAGAAATTATTTTTTAATTAAAAGCAAGAACAACCACGTACCACTTCTACTTCATACCAATCCTCACATAGGTTGGAGGCATGTAGTCTACTAAATAATGACTATATCAGAATTCAGGCAAAAAAATAATGAGATTCATCAGAACTATAAATTAAACCACCCATAAGGACAAAATCAGAGATGAAGTAAATAGGAAAGTATCTAGCATTGGGGTCCCTATTGTCAGTGTAAAAAAGATGTGTACACTTCAATGGTGTTGGCAGATTATGAAAATGAACAGCTAAAGACCTGCAAGAAAATAATTTGACCTTACTTTGAAAAAGGGGAAGGCTAAGGAAATCCTGGATAGAGACACTAAAATCAGATGTGAGGAGAAAGGTCTCAGATGGGAAGATGTCCTGGAGCAGAAGATGTATGAAGACAGGAGGAGATGGCAAGCACGATAATGATGATGATGATGGATGATGATGATGATGATGATGATGATGGTGATAACTGTGACCCATATCAATGAAGAATGCCCGACAAAATATTTTGAAGGTAGCCAGGATGCCACACTACGAGCAGTAGAATGGATCAAGTTGCTAGAAAACAAACTTCAGCCTGCTTAGAGACAAACGTAAGTATTACCTGTACATTTTGTAAACAATTTAAATTCATCTGCTCATTGCATTTTATGGTACATAACTGCCATGTTCCATGATTCTGATTAATAATAATAATAATAATAATAATAATAATAATAATAATAATAATAATAATAATAATAATAATAATAATAATAATAATAATAATAATAATAATGATAAGAAGAAAAAGAAGAATCATACTCACGCAGCCTCACGAGTGTTTGTAGTGTACGTTGCTTTGATTAGAATAGAGCCAAGATCTGCCAAGGTCATTAACATGTGTTCTCTATCAGCAGGTTGTCCATCTTGCCTTTGCCAGTACTGCTCCAAAAGCGGAACCACCACATCTTGAGAGCGATCAGGATTTATTTGCTCCCGACTATAGTACATCAGATGGATGTCATTTGTCTAAAAAATGAAGTAAAACATTGTGAATGCAATGCAATGATTAATAAAGAATTAGAAAACGGATCATAATAAATAATTATAAATCTAACTGTCCATCGTCCGTCATTCCACCTGACCAATTTAAATGACTACATCAATTTTGCCAACATAATCAAGATGCTAGTTTCTTTTTACAAGATACTGTACTTTGCATTACACCAACACAGATAAGTCTCACAGTGACGATGCAATAGGAATGTGTTAGGAGTGGCAAGAAAGTGGTCGTGGCCTTAATTTGAGGTACAGCCCCAGCATTTACCTGGTGTGAAAATGGTAAACCATGGAAAACAATCTTCAGGGCTGCCGACAGTGGGGTTCAAACCTACTGTCTTCTGAGTGAGAGTTCACAGCTGAGTGACCCTAATCATATGATTATTTCAAGCCTCAAAATGTGGCTAAAATGCTTGGTATACATCAGTTAATAAGTTATAAATATGCCAGTATTAAATGTGTAAAAACTTTAATGAAATACTGCTTTGTAGAAGGGGCTGCCTGGCCGAGGCGGTCAAGGCGTGCTCGGTTTGCCCGGAAGGACTGGGTTTGAATCCCCGTCAGGAAGTCGTAAAATTTAAGAAACAAGATTTCCACTTCTGGAGGTGCATATGGTCCTGAGGTTCACTCAGCCTACACCAAAAATGAGTACCAGGTTAATTCCTGGGGGCAAAGGCAGCCGGGCGTAGAGCTAACCACTCTACCCCTTCACGTGCCAAGGTTAACAATGGTGGAAGCCTTTACCTTCCACTCCTCCAAGGGCCTTCATGGCCTGTTTGGAGGTGACTTTGCTTTGCTATTGCTTTGCAGAGAGTCATGAAGGAAGAAATGTGATTATCCAACCCCTGACCTATCTCCTTTACTATCTATCTATCTATCTATCTATCAACTGCCAACCTATTGCGCCTAATGAAACTAGGGGGTCACACATGCAGCCATTAGCTTGCATTCAGGAGATAATGAGTTTAGACCCCACTGTTGGCAACCCTGAAGATGGTTTTCCATGGTTTCTCATTTTCACACCAGGCAAATATTGGGGTTGTACCTTAATTAATGCAGCAACAACAAAGCAATACCATAAAACACCAAAATTATTATTCCCTATTACAGTAGTATTGAACACGACGTTCTGATATTTGTGCTTAACAGGATGCTACACAGCCTGAGATGTATCTGAGGTAGTCTGGTTCACCAGTCCTAGTGCATAACAGTGAAATGGTCAATAAGAGCTATGTTACCTATGTTTAGAACCCTGCACAGACGTGGATATCCGCAAAGTTAGTGTCTTGCCAGATACGAACTGTATGGCAGTGCAGATAATTTTGCTGATAATTTCTAAGCAATGTTTTTTTTTTAAATTTTCACTCACGTATACTCATATTTTTGCTTGTGGTTAGGTGGCCCTTCACAGTGGTATGGGAGAATGGTGATATATAAAGAGCCTTGAGACCATAAAGTCATAAATCTGACCTAAGCCTAACTGGCTCCTGCCCACAATTAATGCAAGGAAGGAACAAAGGTCAGTACGTTGGTAGTTGTCTCAAGAGAAAATCTTTCATAAACCTGTGACTGTAGGGGATCTGGAGTCAGGTATCAGGCCTATTGTATTATGATGACAGATCTATCCCTTTCAATACATTGGGTGTAATATATTGTAGTTAAATATTTACAATATCTGCAGATAACCATTCATGATACGGATGAAGGAAGTGCAGATGCAAATAATATTTTGTATATCTTACTATAATATATTGTTCAAAATCACTAAATTACTGAAAATTTCCTTCCATTAGTCAAAAATCGAGTCAATTCTTAATAATGAAGAGACAATAATGGGACTGAGAAAGCTGGCTGTGCATTAGGGTCATGCAACTGTGAGCTTGCATTCATGAGATGCTGGGTTTGAATTCCACTGTCAGCAAGCTTGAAGATGGGTTTCCATGCTTTCCCATTTTCACATCAGGTAAATGCTGGGGTTGTACCTTAATTAAGACCAAGGCCACTTCCCATTCCTAGCCTTTACCCATCCTCGTGCCACTGAAAACCTTCGATGTGTTAATGCAACGTTAAACCATTAGCAAAAAAGACAGTAATGGATTATTTTGCAACCTATGTAAAACCATTTCAGAAAATCTCTGAGCACAAAGATTTCTTACATCATCCAACTTGAAGGTTGTATTTTACTGTGCCACCCATTCTTCCATATTACCCCAGACTTTTTTGATGCTACTCAAATCTGGATAAGCCAGCAAGGGAAGAACAGTGTGCTTGTATTTATATTAAAGTGTGCAAGAATAACTCTTAGTTTGAAACTTGTTGATCTCCATAAGTTCATCAAGTTCAGTCTTAAACGTATCATCTCTAATGTACACTGTGCTCTGTCAGCCAATTCTGAATTTCCTGTTTGTGAGCATTAGAAGTAGGACATTTCGCACACTGAGCATTGTAATAGGATGTGTTGTCTATCACAAGAACAGATTTCAGAGGCAAGTTTGGCAAAAGCATTTTTTTTGCCATTTCATGTAGTTCGTGGCATTCATTTCTCTATGGTAATCACTGATTGTCTGATTTGATTTAGATATAGGAGGCTATGGATTTGCCCACTGATTTTAGTCGAGCAATATCTCCACTGAAATCATACAAATTGTGCTTTGTTTGGGGTTCATTGACTGAATGAGTGGTTTGTTAATGTATTTTATGTGTATGACTGTGTTGTCTGTCGTGGCTGAGCTTTATTATGATGATGTTTCAATTAAATTCTTAAGTTTGACAGTGAACAAGATACTTTTTAAGATACAGTCAAAGGTTCCACCTTTACAATACTGAATTTCCAATTTTTTTATTTGTATACGTATGTCACATATTTCCAGGATTCAGTTCTGAGCTCTAAGGAAGGATGTTTGAACAGATGATGATGATGTGTGTGGCCCCTCACAACCTGGAAAACCAGACTGTTTGCCCACACTGCAGAAAATATTTCAAAAGCGTAAGTACACATACTACTGAGCCGCATCCAAACGTGCATACCATGGTTCAAATCCCGGTCACTCCATGTGAGATTTGTGCTGGACAAACTAGAGGTGGGACAGGTACCCAGTTTTCCCTATCATCTTTCATTCCAGCAACACTCTCCAATATTATTTTATTTCATCTGTCAGTCATTAATCATTGCTCAGAGGAGTGCGACAGGCCTCGGTAACTGGCACAATTCCTACCCTCGCCGCAAGTTGGGGGCTTCATTCATCCCATCTCTGAACCAGTCATTGACTGGAAAACAGGTTGTAGGTTTTCATTTTCATCCAGACATGCACAGAAATGGATTGGTTTGGAAATATGTAACCTTAAATAAAACGACAGATGGAGATGAAAGTAGTACAAATTCACAAAGTATAACTACAAATACTACCGATGAGATACAGAGAATATGTGAAGTGAATTCATTCCAATCAAAGTTTTCTGCTCTGCTGGAAGGAGAGAATGATATTGAGGGTTTCAACACATTGTATAATGAGTTTGTCTGTACTCTTCATGAATTGGGTAATTCTTTACCATGTCCTAAACATCCAGCTGTAAAATATGTATTAATGTATAAACAGAGAAAGATTCATGTGGCTAATTATAGAAAGTTTGGTGAAAGTAGTAATCCAGAAGGACATTCAAAGAGAGACTGGAAAAAACGTATAGAAAAGTATAATTATGTTCTTGTTCAATATCAGTATTACAATCAACATAAAAGATGTGTGAATAACATTAAGCAGAGTGATAGGTTAAATGCCAGAAACCAGTGGAAATTACTGAAGAAGCATTTAAACAAAGATGGAGCAGTGAAAACAGTTCAGTGCTTGTATATTATGATTCTTCTCAGCCTATTTCTCAACAAGCAGATAAAGATTAGATATTTCAGCTTTTGGTGGGGGAAATTGAACAACTGTTACAAAGTTTGAAATCTGATACATCCCCTGAACCTGACAAAGTACTAGTAAGAACTTTAAAACTGGTTGAATGTTCTGAGGTAATTATCTGTTTGATGCAGATTTTACTAAAATGGAATATTGTTCCAGAGAAGCATGCACCATTCTTATATGCAAAGGAAAGAGACACCCATATGACCCAATGAACTGAAGGCCTATCTCAATGAATGAAAACCAACAACTTGTTTTCTAGTCAATGACTGGGTCAGGGATGGAATGAATGAAGCCCCATCTTGCGGTGAGGATAGGAATCGTGCTGGCTGCCAAAGCCTGTCGCACTCCTCTGGGGCAATGATTAATGACTGACAGATGAAATGAAATGATTGTGGAGAGTGTTTCTGGAATGAAAGATGATGAGGAAAACAGGAGTACCCGGAGAAAAACCTGTCCCTCCTCCGCTTTGTCCTGCACAAATCTCACATGGAATGACTGGGATTTGAACCACAGAGTGAGAGGTCGATGCGCTGCCGCCTGAGCCATGGCCAATATGCTTGGTTATTTGTCACCTTGTAGAAAGGGTGATTGATTGAAGATTAAGGCAATATATTTTACTCAACGAAAATCAAAGAAGATTTTTAAGTAAACCTGGAATTAATGTGTCATTAATTGATGGATGTTAGAGAAAAAAAATAAAAAATTTGGGAAGTAGAAACTTCACAGTAGAGATGTTAGATGTATTAGAACTATTTGACAATGTGAGTCATACTCATCTGGATGTCTTGATGCTCAGCCCCTATCTATTTGCCTGTGTGTACTTACTAAGAACCTACCGAGAAGTAATTCTATTAGGATCCATGCAAAAAGTCAAGTATTTACATCTATTAACCTTAGTAAAGCAGTTTTTCAGGGATCACCTTTATCCCAAATCCTGTTCAATTTGTCAATAGATTTTTTCGAAAGGAATTGTTAGAGAGTGAAATCTTGGATAAATATGGTTTCAAAGTGTCACCCAAAAATGGACAATATAACCATTGCAGCTCTAGCTGATGACATAGTGGTCATTTCTAAATCACTTGAAAATGCTCAAGAACTGATGGGGCCAGATCCTTAGATGGTACTTGATGCCAACACTGCACCAAGAATGAATCATACGATTCTGTGATATAAGAACATTACAACGTAATTCACGCCATCACATGGCGAGGTCTAAGAACACTAGTGCTTTGCGACAGAAAGGGTGGCATGTGCACAAGAAGAGAAAAGTTTATATTATTGCATATTCCAACATTTCTAGGCACAGTATAATAACTGACCCTTCTGTCCGATTCGAGGTTGGTCTTCAACAAGCTGAGGAGGTGGATAAAGGGAAAAAACGTTATACATAAACCTATTGTTAACTATTTCAAAAACAAATATAAGCTCAAATGCGTTGATGTAATAGGTTTACACAAGGAGCTTAACCAATTTTTTTTTAGGAATTTCAAAAAAATCTGCATTCCAAATTCTGTACGAGATGAAATAGTCACCATAGTCCTAGAGAAGAGCTGTCAAATTTGAATTAACATCTTAATTCACACCTCTAAGCATTGTTTGGAAAATTATATCATTCTTATATTTTTTAATATTTCAATTATAATTTTAATATTAATTATTACTGTCTTGTGGGCATATTGAATCCTTTGGGGCTACCTCCATTGGAAGGCAATTATGTAAAAAAATAAAAAAAATAAAAGAGGGCATTCAGAATTGAAACTCAGCTCACATCTCGCATAAAAAACACAGTAATCAGCTGCTGTCCCTTCAATATCTGTGATTTAACGCATTCAGTACGAATCATGCGCTGGGTGCGCGACACTAGCTTAAGTCATGGAATGGGCGTTAGAAAATGTATATCACAGGTTTCCCGCATGGTGAGTCAGACTCTCGTTATCATCCCAAACATTGTGTAAGTCCAATCTACTAGCAGGTTCATCTGTAGCTAGACTTGTGAATGTGTATTCCGTTTCTTGCATATTTTCTCTCTACAGTTTTTGTCATATGTCATCATTCTTTTTGGGATCTTTGAGCAGCAGGACAACTTCAGTGCAAGGTAAGAAACTGAATTACGAGTGATTTCGCTCTTGAAATAAATTCCACTTCTGCAATAAGTTCAGTGAAAGTGAACTTGTAATTGCCATTTATTCTTGTATCATATTTATGAGTAACATAAAATGATTACTATAAGTTCTTTCGACTGCGTCATGACGTTTATGTTATTTTTTCTCCTTTTCAGATGGCCGACATTGCACTTCCTTCAACATCATGAGGCTCACCCAATTGACAGAAGAAATACCTCAGAAATTTTGCAGAGATAAAGACATTGTGATGTAAAATTCAATAATAGAGAAGTGTAAATATGAGTATATTTATGTTTGTAATCATTCTTTATGCATTTTTTGTTATCCGTAGTAAATAATCCACAGTAATCATTTCACTCACGTGGCGCGTGATCTGCCTGACGAACAGTATTATGTCACAGTTTCAGTTGACTTTCAACGTTCGTGATTAGGCCTATACATCGCTAGCCGCTGAATTTGGCCGAACCCGACAAGCAAGACATGCGTATAGCGGTAGCCAGTTATATCTGACGCTGCGTAAAAGTAACAGTATGGGCCACGGTATGGGCATTCCGCCCTTGCGTTTTTCGTGCACACACCTCACAATTTCATCTTCGACTTCTTTAAAGCGTCCTTGTTGCGGACCACTGAATGCATTTTTGTGTACAGTACGCATTTTTTTAGCACTTTGTCTTCACGCTAACGCCAAATATTGGCTTTAGTTAGGGCTATGCCGTATTTTCTTGCGGCTGCACAATTATTCTACATTTCCGAGTGTTTAATAAACATTAACTTAAAATTAGCATCATAATATCGATTAAAACCCGTTGAAAATTTGCTGGCAATACCTTTTCCATGCATCTTTACAATACGACTATCCATCACGAAAATATTCCTGCTGTCTATAAACCTTAATTTTACTAAGCGTCAAGTACAATAGACGCGTTATGACTCTGCCACTGAGTAGCCATGGCTTTTCTAAGAATTCGAAGGGTCGCATGTTTTGATACCATTCTGCAGATTTGAGAAACACACAGGCACTGTACAATGGTTGTCGCGGCTAGTGATGTGTAGTAAAGAGGCGGTCGTTTATTGTCAACGAATTCTGTGCGCGTGTGAAAAGAAGCAGCGTGGTTACCGCGGTAGTTGCCAGTGGGATCCATGTTAGGCCGCGAATGCAACAACCCTTGAGTTTTCGCATGAGATTCTGAGAGAAAAAAGTCTTGGATTCAGAGAAATACGGCATCACTCCAGAGATTTCTGTGGCAAACACCTCAGCTTTCTTCTTCAAACAGCGTCACCTAACCTAACCGTATATGTAGCCTATCATGAAAACATATTTGAAACGCATGTAAATAGCCGTAACTAGACGCGAAAAGATATTAAATATCCCCTAAAATCAGTGATATACTCTGCCATATCTTGAGGTGTATCACATTCTTACTTAATTTCCGTATACAACATTAAAATTAAGATATCTTTTACTTCAGTCTATTTTTAATGAGTTAACAACTGCTATCGGCCACGTTATTTACGCATTTATTACGAAAACATGTTATCGTCTTTCATTTCGAATTTTATTTAGAGAACAGCAGTCGATGGGTATTACTAATCAACTCCAGCCTCGCCTTTGAATGTCAACGAGAGAGCTCGCAAATGCACAAAGTGAGAAAACTATACCGTTCCGAAGATGATCGATCGCATTTTGTTGCAAACGTTTCAGTTTTCTTATTCAAACAGCGTCATGTATCCTAACTTAACTGCACTATACGTATGATGAAAACACACTTAAAGCGCCAGTAGAGAAATTATACCTTTCTGGCTAGAAATTTTCATAATAGCCTTTCCGTAATTTAACCAGATGCGACAAAATATAAACTAACCTCTGAAATCAATTAAGCACTATGCCATATCTCGAGGTGTATCCCATTCTTACTTAATTGCAGTATGTCGCCTCAAAATTAAGCGGTCGTTTAGTCAGCCTTAATTTTTAACGAGTTAACAACCGTTATCGGACACGTTATTTATCCATTTATTACGAAAATATGTTCTCTTTCATTTTGAATTTTCTTTACGGAACAGCTGTCGACAGATATTACTAATTGACTCCGACATCGATACGGACCATGAAGCTGATTTTATGTAATCGCCTTTGAATGTCGACGAGAAAAATCGCTAGTGCACATAGCGAGGAAGTGATGCCGAAGGTAATCGATCGCATGCAGTAACATCGCTGGGGTGCATAAATATCGGTAACGGAAAAAAATCACGCGCGCTTAATCGCTTGTAATAACGGATATGCCAGTGATAGGGTGCTCGCTGTAACCAAAGGACGATACACAGTTTAATATAGGAATGTTGAAGGGACAGAAAAAAGTTGTCGCTATAACGGATTTCTCGTTATATGCCGTACTCGCTATAGCGGACTTCTACTGTATTTTGTTCAGGTTGGTGGGCACCTCATGCTCTACTAATAGGCAGTGAATGTGTTAAGACACTTCATAGGACATGTGGTGTCACACCAGGCCTTTAGTGTTGTGTAGGAGCTGTTAATAGAGGTTTCATCACTATAAACTAGAGGCTGGCCCTCCTGATGATACCTAGCAACAGAATGCAAAAATATGATTGGTGCACTGTGAATATTGTTACACTCAGTTAGCAAAACCTTCTATACCTTCCACCTTCCTCCAATTTAGCCAACATAGATTTCACAGTCGGAAGTTTTTTCTCCATTATATAAAATACATTGCTTGTCCTGCGTACAATGCTCACGTCAAAATCATCTAATCCAGTACATGGGTACTTTCTTTTCTTTGTTCTTGCGAGGTGTACTGTATGATGCCAATGTTTCTGCCTAGACCTGTAGCATTTTTTAATTTTTATTTTTCATGGAATTCACATGCATGCATTTGTACAAGTTGCAGCACACACAAGCTCCTGCACTTTTTTTATCTGAAATAATAATATTTTTTTTGTCAGCTTCTTTCAGCATGTATTGCAACATGTTAAACATTACTTTTTGACCCTGAGAATTTAGAATTTTTATGTATACTTTTGGAAGGACGGAGGCATATTATTACTATTATTTCACACAAATCAACTTTCTGTCACAATTTCAAAATGCACTGTTAGGGAGCTATGTTATCGCCAAGCTTGCCTTGTATTAACTACTGACTGCACACCTAGCCAGATGGACCTCTGATCCAAGTAAGGTGGGCAGGCGGAGGTGCATCGTAGAAGAAAGATCTATGAATAGCAAGCAGCTGTGAGCTTGCATCTGGGAGATAGTGGGTTCAAACCCCACTGTCGGCAGCCCTGAAAATGATTTTCCGTGGTTTCCAGGCAAATGCTGGGGCTGTACCTTAATTGAGACCACAGCTGCTTCCTTCCCACTCCTAGGCCTTTCCTGTCCCATCATCACCATAAGACCTATCTGTGTCGGTGCGACATAAAACAAATAATTGTTGTTGTCTGGCTAGCAGACAGAAGAAAAGCAGAGCTGTTGATCAAGTGTGCACGCTCTACCAGTATATAGTTGGTATTTTATGGAATATTTACAGTATATGCATTTCCAAAATAAAGGAAGGTTAGAGCAAAACTGATTCTAACATAAAGTTCAATAGTTTAGTTTCTAATACAGTACCAGTTATATACCTGCTTTACCACTTTATTTCATCACATTATGTACTTACACTAATGAGCTGAACATCTGGAGCATTATTACGAGAGCTCTGTCCTCCTGGTGCTGGCTTGTAACGCACAGTGTATTTTAGGTGTCCACCATAAGCAGTTATCTTATCGCCAAGGAACTGTGAGGGCAAAGTCCAGTAGTATACCTGAAAAACAAGTTATAGGAAACTTAAGAACACATTTTTTGAGAGTAGAAAATGTGATCAAACATTAAATATTGTAAAGGGATAAGAATTTTCATTTTCATCACTCAAAATACATTAAGTTCCCAAATGCATTTCCATATTTGATTTATTCTATAGCTAAATACATCCTTTTCTCCTGAAAAATCAACAATTTTTCAGCAACATTTTTTATGATACCGAATGCTTATCTAAACAATGGAAGAAAAGGAATTGTCTTCATAATTATCAAATCCAAACGATGAGATTACTTCCAATATATGTATTTAAAAATAGTATGTAACAAACGCTTCTAATTTATGCAAAAACACCATAATGAACAATTGAAACACTGAATACATAAGCTGAGCATTAACTGATACCTTCAGAATCATTAACTTCAGAAAAATGCCACTAAGATTAAGAATTGAAATTCGACAGTATATTTCAGAAGTGTGCCATAAGTAGTTATTGCTTTACAACTGTGACTGTTAAGTCTGGTAGTTTTAATAATATAAAGAAATAAAGAGCAAAAAGAATGCACGATTTGTATTTGAAAAAAAAAAAAAAATCTGAACAAGACAAAGAGGGAACCATTCATTCAATAGGAAGTGAGAACTAATCTTCCCATCTTAGTTTTAATTTTTTTTTTAACCCACTACTATGAATAATATTCCCAATATGAACAATTCTTCAATGATTGATTGTTAGTAAAACAGACAGGGAATAGGAACACTAGAAATAATTATTAGGGTTTGGATGTTCAGAAAATGTCCCCTTTTCTCCCTCCCCCTTACCTTCTGTTTTTGTTATTTGTTGGAATTAAGCACAAAGTGGACGTTTCTGGGCATAATAATCCTTATTCTAGAGGGCATATAAATGCACTTTTTATTGTCTTGGTCATATTTTGGTCATTTTAGCTGTTTAAGGTCAGAAAAAATATACTGTACTTTGAATGTGATGTCAGATGTTATTTATATAACTTTGTCTGTTGCATTTTGACAAAACATGAAGCTTGGGCTCAAAGCTGAATAGTTAACGCTTATTGTAGCTCATCTGAGTTTACATCATTAGTTTTGAAATAACTTCCTTTAGAGTAAGATTTACGTTCACAAGACTGTCACCCTTGTCTTAACAAGGAAGACAAGGAAATACCACAAGGGATTATCTTCTTATCTTGTGGCTCGTGACCACTTCAGGTAGCACCTAAATTACCTTTCACCCCTCAGCTTTCTTAAAAATTTCAACAGAGACCATTTTCAAGTCTTCATAGTTACATTAACAGTCAGAGAGGTGACATAAGGATACCTAAATACAGTGCAGCGAAAGTGTTAATTAAGAAATCGCACAAAAGAGTTTGGGGAGGAATACTTCTCTACCAATGGAAAAATCCTCTTCTGCAAAGTGTGTAAAGTTAAAGTAAGTGCTATATGGTGTTATAATATCCAGCAGCATAGTGACACTGCTAGACATAAAAAGAGCATAAATTGGCAATTTGCTCAACAAAACAGGCATGTACTTTTATTTGAAGTAGCAAAAGCTTCATTGTCCAAAGTTTCTGAGTTTTCTAAAGACCTCTGCGAGATGATGATAGCTGCCAACATTCATCTTAATAAAGTGACTCTTCATAAACCTTAACATAAAGTATACGACACACGTGATTCTAGAACAAGCAACACTGAGGAAAAAATACTTAACTTCCTGTTATCAAACTGCACTGGAAGCAATAAGTAAAAGTGTAGGTGACAATGAGATTTGGACATCTATTGATGAGAATACAGACGCTTGTGGGAGATATACTCTAAATGTTATTGGGACTCTCTTTCCAGATCGTCCTGGTGATGTATTTTACTACACTGTGAATTGCTGGATGCTGTCAGCCATTCTGCATAGGAAATCTGTTTGACAATGCCATCAAATTGTCATGGAATAGGGAAGTTGAGTGGGAACAAGTCTTATTGTCAGTCACACATGGTGTGCCGTTTGTAGTAAAAGCTAGAAAAGGGCCTAAGGTTCACCTCCCAAAAACTGTGCATCAAATATATCTTATACAACACGGCTTGCAGAGACCAGCTGAGGAAACACGACAGAATTTTCCCAATGATGACAAGTTTAATTTCAAATGTGAATAAAATATTCCTCAAGACTCCATCGAGGATAGCAAAATTTAAAGAACATACACCTTTGCTGCTTCTTCCACCCCAACCAGTATTAACACGAAAGGGTACACGGCTTAAGACAGCAGAGTACTGTTGTGAGAATTATTAAGCTGTGTAAAATATTTCATTGTTTGATAGTACTCATGCCTCATCCATAAAAATTGTTCAAGGATCATTTTCTGACAGTATTTTTTTTTTTTTGCTATGGGCTTTACGTTGCACCGACACAGATAGGTCTTATGGCGACGATAGGATAGGAAAGGCCTAGGAGTTGGAAGGAAGCGGCCGTGGCCTTAAGGTACAGCCCCAGCATTTGCCTGGTGTGAAAATGGGAAACCACGGAAAACCATTTTCAGGGCTGCCGATAGTGGGATTCGAACCTACTATCTCCCGGATGCAAGCTCACAGCCGCGCGCCTCTACGCGCACGGCCAACTCGCCCAGTTTCTGACAGTCTGTCTGGAAACTTTGCCAATATTAAGTCGAATTATGGAGAACTTGCAAAAGTAATTAAACATTCAGAGATCAATGGTTTGCAGTTATGTGAGCATTTGGAACTTGTGCAAGATTTAAAATGCAAGGTAGGGTAGACAAGAGGCAATGTAGCTGTTTCTGTAAAAACTAAGCTGGGAAAAGTGCTGATTGGGAATCCTGGATATGCCACGATGTGCAAAATTAGTGACATACTACAGAATAGTGAAGCTCCTGTTGGAGAAGATGACCCACAGTTTAACTGCAGTTACTTGACACTGTCTCAGTATGCACCCCATGATGCCTTGCAATGTTGAAAGGAACTTCCCAATACAAAAGACTATTGGGTGACAACTGAAGAAGATTTTAATTTGAACACTACTTGAAGGTACACATGGTTAATTGTGCAATGCTGAGAAAAATGGAACATGCATTTTGTCTACATTTTCAATTCAATATTTTGTACCAACGGCATATGTCGATGCATTCTTTATTCTGATAACTAATATTATTTTCATTGGTTTGCAGGAGCAGCGATGTGGTCTCTTGTCACCATTGTGTAAGATGGCAATATTTATTAAAAATATCTTCATTAGAGGTTAATATAAATAATGGTGTGTGGCCTCCGAAGATGCCTCGTACAGGTCTTTCGAATTGATGCCGCATAGGCGACCTGCGCATCTGTGAGGATGGGGCCCTACCTGTGATGAATTTTAATGTTGAAGATGGCACACACACCCAGCCCATGAGCCATTGGAATTAACCAACAAAGGTTAAAATCACTGCCCCGGCTGGGAATTGAACCCGGGACCCTTTGGACCAAAGGCCAGCACGCTAACCGTTTAGCCATGGAGCCGGACATCGGAGGTTAATGACTGATAGTGAATTTATAGTAATAATAATAATAATAAAAATAAAATAATAATAATAATAATAATAATAATAATAATAATAATAATAATAATAATAATAATAATAATAATAATAATAATAATAATTTGTAGTAGTAGTAGTAGTAGTAGTAGTAGTAGTAGTAGTAGTAGTATTTGTTTTTACGTCCCACTAACTACTTTTACGGTTTTCAGAGATGCCAAGATGCCAGAATTTAGTCCTGCAGGACTTCTTTTACATGTAATCTACCGACATGAGGTTGAAGTATTTCAAACCAAACAAACCCCAAACCCCATGGCACCACAGCCCTTGAAAGGCCTTGGCCTATCAAGCGACCACTGCTCAGCTCAAAGGCCTGCAGATTACGAGGTGTTGTGCAGTCAACACTACAAATCCTCTTGGCCCTTATTCTTGGCTTTCTAGACCAGGGCTGCTAACTCACCGTCAGATAGCTCCTCAATTGTAATCACGTAGGCTTAGTGGACCTCGAACCAGCCCCAGGTCCAGGTAAAAATCCCTAACCTGGCCAGGAATCGAATCCAGGGTTTCCGGGTAAGAGGCAGGTACACAACCCTTACAGCATGGGGCCGGCTCTGACATATTTGAGCACCTTCAAATACCACTGGTCTGAGCCAGGATCGAAACTGCCTAGTTGGGGTCAATAGGCCAGCGCCAAAACCGTCTGAGCCACTTAGCTTGGCGAATTTATGACAGAGACCAGTGGAATTAAGTTAAATTAACCAGTAATGATAGGAATTGAAGTAGTGCAATAAGATTGTATAATGATATTTTAAAGAAAGATAGTGGCAAAATAGTACAAAAAATTCCCCTATGGGAAAATCAAATGATCATGAACATGTCTTATATGCCTCTTGGTTATGGTCATTCATCAATGGTTACTAATTTCAGATGACCGCCGGCCATAAAACACAACAGACACGGTTGATAGGTAATACTGGCTGACCACCCAACCATACTTAACATCACAGCCTGTGCAGTTGCTAGGTTACCCTTCCATCACACATTTTGTTACACTAATTTTCAGATGACCCTCAGCTCTAAAGGCCGGTCTCTGATTAACATTTAACAACATATTAAATGTTAAAACTGTTGAATGTTAACTGGTGACACCACCAACATGTTAACTGTTAAATACTGTTTCATTTAATATTGTGTTTACACTTCTAAACATGTTAAACATGACTTCCTTTGTTTATACACAGCTAGTTCATAATATCAGTTTGTTGGCGTCTTGCATTTTCAAACAACGACAATGGACTCAGATGAAGATTTGGCCTTTGTTATTACCACTGTTGCTTCTTAAAGGATTTTGAGAAGGATGAATGATGATGATGATGATGATGATGATGATGATGATGATGATGATGATGATGATGATGATGCTTGTTTAAAGGGGCCTAGCATCTAGGTCATCGGCCCTTCTTGAGAAGGAAGGAAAGGAGAATGTGGGTATGACAATATCTAAATAGAAGACGCAATGTGGATGACATTCTGAATGAGCTTAAAGTAGAAGAGAGGTTAGGATTTAAAAACTTTCTGAAAATGTCTGAGCATGATTTTAATGTAGTTTACCTATACGAACTTTGCCAAAGCCATGGCGATACCACACGAACAATGAATTGATTTAACATGTTTTCCACTCTCACTGGATAAACATGTCAACATGTTACATATGTTAACTTCAACATATAAAGTAAACATGTGAAGTCAACTATGAACCAAATGTCCGTATACATGTCAATTTTAACATGTTGTTAAATGTTAATCAGTGGAGACCTAGCTTAACACATATCTATGTCAAAATCATTTGTTGGAAGAAGATACAGTTGGTCATATTTTCCATTTTCTGCATCCATATTTAACTATTTTTAAGAGCATATTTTCTTGTATATTTGGGTAATTTTTAGGACTTAAACATAGGAACCCTAGTTATTATAGTCAGTAGTTGTCCTTATTCATGAAAATAATTGTAATGAGAGATTCCTTCAAATGGAAATGGTAATAATAACATGCTGGACAGGTAACTTACATTGGGACTCCTCCGAGAGAAGTCGCTGAACACTATCTCACGTGTCTCTGCCTGAAAACGAATACCATCTGTGATAGGATCCTCCTTGTTCTGGGACTCCACCAACTTGAAGTCATTAGTGCTACGTGTGAATGATGAAGAGACCTATAAAATTACACATGCAACTTTAATGATTTTATTACTTATAAGAAAACAAATGTTACTGATTCCCTTAGAATCAATTCTGAATAATTCTTTTATAAACAAAAGGAGATTCTTTTTAGACATATAGTACCTGTAAACTTTCATCCTGAAGTAGGTGAAAACACAGACTGCTCAAAAAAAGAATTTGATCACTTTTTCTTATATGTTCATACCTCCATGACACAAATACATAATGAAATGAAAACAGACAAGGAGAGATAACAAACCACCTTCTCTGCAATAATTAAGAACTGAAATGAAAAGTGTTTTCTGGATTCTCAATACACAACATCACTACACAACATGTCAAACAAAGTGATCCCTGGTCATACACCAAAATGGCTACATGGTATTTAAGCATCTTAATAAGGAGCATTGCCACCCCTCACATGGATAACAGCTTCAAAATATGGATAACAGTTGAGTAAACAGGACATGTCATTGCCATAATAGTCCAATCCCCACCCCACTATGCATTAGTACACTGTAGTTCTGAACATCTAAAGATGTGATCAAATTTCATTTTTGAGCAGTGTAAATAAAAGAAAGATGTACAGTCCAAATAATCAACATACTGTATCAAATTAACTGCCTTGTGCACACATTTTCATTTCGAAGTGAAGAAGAAAATTTTCTCAATTTTTTATTCACTGAAAGCTTATGAAAAATAATCACATTTCTAAAAACAATTATAGGTTCATTTCCTTTCAAGCCTCTACATTTTTCAAGCAAATAATGATAATATATCATAATTATAGCCGCTTACTTCCAACCGAACATAACAGCGATCGACATAATGGACGAGCTAGGCCAAATGATCACTCAGAGCAAGCAAGATAAGCCAATGATTATAGCAGGTGACCTTAACTGCAGACTGGACATTCCGAATTACAAAGCAAAGCTAGTCCTCGAGAAACTGGAAGAAGAAGGCTTCATCCTGCTAAACAACCCCACTATCCCTACATACATCTCACATAATGGTAAGAGCACAATAGATATTGCACTTACGAAAGGACCAATAACAGGCATCATGACAAAATATGGACAACAAACCAAGCCATGATTAGGAAACACTTACCAATTGAAATACGTATCCAAGGGGAGTGGGAAAAACTACAGAAAAAGACAATTCACCCCCTTTCAAGGAAAATAGATGTTGAGAAAGTTAAAGATATGGTAGATTCAACTACACATCTAGACACATTAATAGATAATTCAAGATTGGATGATGCAACAGGAATAATAGAAGAAATCCTACAAAAGGCCGCCATTCCGCGGGCCACAAGAAGAACAAAGATATGGTTTGATAGTGAGTGCTATAGGCTGAGGAGGGAGACCCTAGATAAATTGCAACAGTTAAGGCAGAACCTGAATAATCAAAGTCTAATATACATATACAATGAGAAGAGGAAACTCTACAAAAGGACACTGAAAGAAAAGAAACGCGCCTACTTAGAATCGGAGAGCAAGAAGCTAGCAGAGGAAGCCAAGAAAATCCATTCATAGCCCTACACCCAAAGAAACAACAACAGACGCACTACATAGACATGGAAATCTGGGAATCATACTTTAGTAAGGTTCTCAACATCGAAGGTCCAGCGCACCCCAGAAAAGATCTACACACCACTACTCCACATATACAATTAGACTGGGTACCCCTGACCATAGAGGAAACTAGAACCGCTATAGACAGCACCAAAACCAAGAAAGCCGCAGGTCCGGACGGCATCTATAATGAATATGTAAAAGACACTGCACACCTGCTAGCCCCTATATGGACAAAATTATATAACAAATGTATAGAAACTGCTTCCATTCCCGACCAGTGGAGAAAGTCAATTGTAAAAGTTCTATATAAAGGCAAAGGAGACCCAAGAGATCCCAATAAGTATAGAGGCATAGCACTGGAAAATTGACCCTTCAAAATATTCACCAAAATTAAAACAGGATAAATGAGGAAATAAATGAGCATCTGCCAGAGAACCAATTTGGTTTTAGGAAGGGACGATCTACCCTAAACGCTATTGAACTCCTGTTAAACCAAATCTGGGATGCCTTAGAAGACAACGGAAAATATTACACCATCTTCATAGATTTTACTAAAGCTTTTGACCTAATAAACAGGAAGCTAGTGATAGACAAGCTTAAGGAGATGCTAGGCACGAACAACATATGGACCTATCTCATCACATCAATACTGCAATGGAACGAAGTACGAGTTTCGGATAACCTCACTCTATCAGATCCAATAGCTCAATCAAACGGGGTCCTACAGGGTGACCCACTGAGTCCTTTGCTGTTTATAATTGCAACCGCAGATATCCTAAGAATTATCCAAAAGGAGGGAGCATTTTCTTGCGATGATATTGTAATTGGCTCAAGAGACATAACAAAATTACAGGAAACTGTAAATGACGTCCAAAACTGGTGCTCCGAAAACAAGCTGTTCATAAACATCTCAAAAACAGACACCATGGTGTTCAGGAAAGGAGGGAGAGTACCCGCCTCAGCAGAGACCTTCATTCGGGATAAAAAATTAAAGATAGTATCAGACTTCAAATATTTAGGCATCACCCTGCAATCAAGCGCATATTGTTTCACAAAACTTGTCACAGAAAAGGCAACTCAAGCAATGATGGTAATGCATGAAATAAAAGACATTAAATCACTTAGTCTGGAGACAGCAATGTTGCTATTCAGAGTAAAAATTCTTCCAATAATGACTTATGGCATTGAAATTATCTGGACACATTTAACAACGAGGAACTTATCAACCTTGGAAAAGGTGAAAGCGAACTATATAAAGAAGGTGATAGGTGTATCAAAAACGACACAATCTAGACTTGTATATCTCCTGGCAAGGGAATCATTTCTCATAGAAGATCTCAGGACAAGTATGCCACTGCCGAACACCGGTGCATCAAAGAAACTGCTAGCAAATCTGACGGAGAAGAGAGAAGAAGTCCAACCAGACTTCTATGGCACAGGGGCAATGATAGATCGCTCGTGGACAAAAGCTAATTTTGAATTAAGACATGTCATTACAAGATTAGCAGTTCACGGTTTTCATCACCTACTCTGCAAATCAAAACACTTCCATGACCCAAGTATAGACTGTGAGTGCAAACTATGTGGAAAAATGTGTGAACAGTACCACATTGAATTCTGTACAAGAAGAACAATGTCTATAAGTGATTATGCAAATATGTAACCCATCAATGTAACCTATATGCTCTGTTATGGCTATTTGGCTGCATTAAATATATTATATTTTGTTAAGATGGCTGACAATGAAGTTTCTTCAACATCACAAGGTCCAGCTAAAAAAAAGGCACGCTTCGACAAAAGAAACACTGCCTTCGCCATTTTGCAGTGGCAAAGGCACTGTGATATTATTTCACAATCTTGGAGATAAGTTGGATGATGGGATGGAATTTTTTGACTCAGAAATCAAGTTGGAAAGTTTGGATGAAAATGAAACAATTGGGAACTTTGGAAGTAGTGCTGATGTTCCTTCATTGTCACATGAAGAAGAGCAACTCATTATTCTGGTGAAGAATCTTCACAAATCAGCAACTGCAACTGCAAGGAAGTGGCTTCCTACTCAACCCTCTGCAGTACCAAATAATTCAGTTTTTGGGTAACTGAAAATTCAAAGTGACAGCCCTACATACAAATTATTGGTGACTGTTTGAACATAACATAACAACGCACATCTGCAGAACCCATCATAAGTTATCATAAGAGAACACCCAACCAACTTAATATATCCTCTTACAACTAAAAATATTTGTAAGAAATAACAGCATAAAGATAAAATGATGTCTTATTAAGAAATATTTTGTGGGAAGTTTCTAAATTTTATTGTATTTCATTGCTCAACTGGATGGTAAAAATGGACCTGCTTTTCCCAATTTTCAGAAAAAAAGACATATTCATCTACCTGTTGGCGGTACCAGTTGGAGCTGGTGCACTGTTCAGTGATGCCCATACAGAAACATGGGATGCAGCCATTCTCGTTCTTGGGGTCTAGATGGAATGCATCTGGTTTACATTGATTGCATTGTGGACCAGTCACATGCTCCTGGAAAAGAAAGGAATGAATTTACATAAAAAGAAGTTGTGAAGTAATTTTAGTATTGTGTTATAAAAATGTAATTAAAAAACCACCACCAACAACAACATTACTCTTAATATTAATATTCATGCAGAGGTATACGTTTTTCAGCGACTCACCATCGGTTTGCACAGAGAGAGCATGAAACAATATTAAAATAGCTTGTACAGTTGTAATTGCAATGTACATAACTAACATTTCAAAAATGCATTATTGTGTATTTCAAAATTAGAACAATTAATGACAGGAATTTCAAATAGTGCATAAAGAGAGGAGGTATCAATACGACAATACTTCTTTCTTGCAGGGGTTCACAGCTTGCAAGATATGTATGGTAGACTTAATGCCTCAGCTGAATCTGATATTGCTTATGTCACAATTTTCCCATCAAGCCTTCTTCCTGATGTCACTAGGGGAAATCTTAGTATTGTTCATGATTCCAATTGTTAGATCTCCACGTCCTATCCTAGGAAGACTTTAATTTTCCACTTACAGCCATCCTTTCCTTTACCTGTTACTGCTCACTACCATTGTAATCAAAGTGGTTACAATATTATCTTTCATGCTGAATTAGCTCAGGTGTCATTCCTATTTCTGCCAGAAGGATTTAAATTCTGACATGATGGTTGAAATGAGATGAGTACAGTATTGTGAATAACCAAGAATGAATGATGGTTGAAATTACTAGACATTACAAAACACTAATCATAATCTTTTAGATCATCTAAGCATAGATCCCCTAAACCAGAAATCAATGAAGATATATCTTCAGGTGTAAAGTTTCTTATACCTCTACAAAGTGCTCTGCCTAGACAACATGATTTCTTATTAAACTGCAATCTTATGAAATCTATCATCTTTATGAAATCTTCCCATCTGAGAAAGGAGAGCAATATGAAAGGTAAAGTCTCCCAGCATTTTGTCTCACTTCACATGGCTACCGCTTTTTCCCACACCTGTGGGGTCACGGGTGCGAACTGTGTCGCACATGTGAATTTGGCCATTTTCCAGCCGGATGCCCTTCCTGATGCCAACCCTACATGGAGGGATGAAATCACTATTGCGTGTTTCTGTGGTGGTTGGTAGTGTGGTCTGTTGTCTGAATGTGATGAGAAGAGTGTTGGGACGGACACATACACCCAGTCCTTGAGCCAGAAGAATTAATCAGAAGCAATTAAAATCCTCAACCCAGCCGGGAATCAAACCCAGGACCCTCTGAATCGAAGGCCGGTACGCTGACCATTCAGCCATCGAGTTGGACCATAAACCAAAAAGAATATCAAGTTGTAAATCTTCACTGCTAATCAACGAATCAATCAAAATCAGAATCAACCTCTACAGCTGGAATCAATGAGAAATGGACAACTTTTAGAGACACATATCCAATTTAAATAATGAGTACATTTTTCACCTGCTAATTTTCTGAACTAACTTACAGAAAAGGACAATACATTTTTGGTCTTCTGTACATTTTGTTGATGAATGATACTAATTTTCTTATTCTGATGAGATACATGTGTATTTTCATTCAAATGCTTACATGTTCTTGCACCATATGATAGGATTGGCATTTATTTGTTTAGATATGGTAATTCAAATGTTTCATGCTTTGTTGTGCACTATGCATCATGACGATAACCCACAAGCAAAATCATGCATAAAATGAATTTACTAGCCTTCTCTTCAATACAAAGGTGTTCCAATATCATTTCACACAAGCAAAATCATGCATAAAATGAATTTACTAGCCTTCTCTTCAATACAAAGGTGTTCCAATATCATTTTATTATTTAGCAAATCACATGATGGAATCGTTATCATCTTCACACTGCTTCTCTCCCTGATCTCTACACTGCTCCTTGAGAATCTTTCACTATTGGAAGCAAAAACTACAAGGTCTTTCTGTCATGGCTAACTCATTACAGCTATTACTTTTACCTTCATTTCAAATGGGTTCATTTTAATGTAGACTTGATCTTTGCGGCTGCTGCTTCTTTGACAATCATCCAATTTGAGTATCGTGAAATTTGGATTATTTTTTAATCCTACTTGTAATGTTGTGTCGTGTTATTCCTTCAGGATAATTTCTTCAAATCCACCCTTCCTAATATAAAGTAAACCCCATAGCGCAACAGCCCCAAAGGGCCTTGGTCTACCAAGTGACCGCTGCTCAGCCTCACGGCCTGCCAATTACGAGATGTCATGTTGTTGGCACGACGAATCCTCACGGCCATTATTCTTGGCTCTCTAGACTGGAGCCGCCATCTCGCCATCAGATAGCTCCTCAATTGTAATCACATAGGTTGAGTAGACCTTGAACCAGCCCTCAGGTCCAGGTAAAAATCCCTGACATGGCCGGAAATAGAACCTGGGGCCTATGGTAAGAGGCATGCATGCTTCCCCTACGCCACAGGGCTGGCTATCCTTCCTAATAGAGTGACCAAATATCTCACAATCTGTTGTTTCACTATAGAATTCAGACAAATTTTGATCTGCAACCCATCATGTATCAACTGATTGGTTCTTATTTATTATGTCATTTGCTTTATGTCCCACTAACTACTTTTACAGTTTTTGGAGATGCTGAGGTGTCAGAATTTAGTTCCACAAGAGTTCTTTTACGTGCCAGTATATCTACCGACACGAGGCTGATGTATTTGAGCACCTTCAAATACCACCGGACTGAGCCAGGATCGAACCTGCCATGTTGGGGTCAGAAGGCCAGCATCTCAACCGTCTGAGCCACTCAGCCCGGCAGATTGGTTCTCTTAGCAGTCCATGGAATTCTCAGATGCCACTTCCAACAGAACATTTCAAAGGTATTCATATGCAAAAATTGATCTTTTTCAGATAAATAGGTAGGATATTTCATACAGGTCTTGTGTTTGGCTAGAAACATCTTGATAAACAGTGCACTGTTTGCTGGTGCAATGTCATGGTGAAGAATCTACAAGCCTTTCTACATTAATGATCTTATTCTTCTCACCAGTTATGGTATTTGATCAAATGAAAAAACAAAACAAGAGTCACTGACTGTTAAATATCTCTCTCTCTCTCTCTCGCTCTCTCTCTCTCTCTCCCCCTCTCACACACACACACACACACACACACGCACACACACACACACACATTTTTTGCTATGGGCTTTACGTCGCACCGACACAGATAGGTCTTTTGGCGACGATAGGATAGGAAAGGCCTAGGAGTTGGAAGGAAGCGGCCGTGGCCTTAATTAAGGTACAGCCCCAGCATTTGCCTGGTGTGAAAATGGGAAACCACGGAAAACCATTTTCAGGGCTGCCGATAGTGGGATTCGAATCTACTATCTCCCGGATGCAAGCTCACAGCCGCGCGCCTCTACGCGCACGGCCAACTCGCCCGGTCACACACACACACACACATATTTATTTATTTATTTATTTATTTGACTTGTTTTACATGGCGTGGCTCAGGCTATGAAGCCTGTTGTTATGCCAAACCATCTTATATATGCTACATTGTACAAACTACAGAGTATTAAGATTTCTAATTACATATAATTAATTATCAAATTAAACTTAAGTAATAGTTATAAAAGAGCCTCCGTGGCTCAGATGGCAGCGCGTCGACCTCTCACCGTTGGATACTGTGGTTCAAATCCCGGTCACTCCATGTGAGATTTGTGCTGGACAAAGCAGGACAGGTTTTTCTCCGGGTACTCTGGTTTTCCCTGTCATCTTTCATTCCAGCAACACTCTCCATTCTCATTTCATAGCATCTATCAGTCATTAATAAATCACTTTGGAAGTGGCGACCCCATCGTACTAATAGCCTATATCTGCTTCATTCATTACATCCCTGACCCGGTCAATGACAGGAAAACAGGTTGCAGGTTTTCGTTTTCAATAGTTATAACCTAAAGGTAAATATCTGAGAGTCACTATTAAAAAAACATTAAATACTAATTTCTTAAGTCTATGCACCATTTATAACATATTTTTTAAAATACATTTCTACTATGTATGTCTCTAATTACAGCTGGAAGGGAATTCCAAGAGCGTATAGTTGCAGGTATGAATGAGTTGCCATAACCGGGCGTGCGGTAAATTGGGAAGCTCAGCAGGGAAGAGGTTTCTGACCTTGTAGGTATACTGTTTGGAGATGACAAGTATTTAAGATCCATTCTCAAATAACTTGGTGTGTCTGTACGGAGAATGTTGTGAACAAGCGAAACAGAATGAAGGTTTCTTCTCTCCGCCAAATATAACCACGACAGCTGTTCAAGACAAGGTGATATATGACAATACCTGGGCATATTTAATACAAAACGGATGCATGTATTATAAGCCCGCTGAAGTTTAGCGTTAAATGTGGTGTTTAGGTTGTTGTATATTACGTCACCATAATCAAAGATGGGTAGAATTAAGCTTTGAACAAGTAACTTTCTCGTATTTAGTTGATGTCTTTCGGGTTTGTATGTATAGAAAGTTGAATGTCATCTGTGTAGAAATAGTATTTACACGTTTTTATATGTTCTGGTAGGTCATTTAAGTACAGTGGACACACACACACACACACACACACACACACACACACACACACACACACGCGCGCGCGCGCGCGGAGATTGAGGAGATTGTGGGTTCGAACCCCACTGTCGGTGGCCCTGAAGATAGTTTTCCATAGTTCCCCATTTTCACACCATAAAAATGGTGGGACTATACCTTGATTAATGCCACGGTCGCTTCCTTCCCACACCTAGACCTCGTGCATCTGTGTCACCATGAAACTTCTCACCGTTGGTGCGACATAAAAAGAAAAATCTGTCCGTCCAATTCGAAGTACACATTGCAGGTAGCAATCTCATTGCCTATGCTCCTCTGGGATGAAAAAGGAGACAATGTGGCACACAGTACACTTCAGTCAAAGGCTACTAATGCACTCTTCGTCAGACGAGTTTCACCCCATTTCCTATCACCAAGGTCACAGACAATTGGCAAGCATCTCATATTCTGTGAATTTTTTTGAAGGCTAAATTCATGATTCTCTAGTTCTAATCCTATTGTCTCTCTAGTTCAGTACTTCATAAAATTGTACTGCATTTCAATGTAACAGTATTAAAAATATAATAATAAACAACCCTACAGAATTAACTAAAATATTCTTCTTCCTGGCCTATTCCTACTTAACTGGGGTCAGCATTTTGTATGGATTCAGCCCATTTTTATGGCTGGATGCTTTTCCTGACACCAACCCTTTGTGGAGGGATGTATTCACTATTGCCTGTTTCTGTGGTGGCTTGTAGTGTGACATGTTGTGTGTAAATAAAGATATGTATTAAGACAAACACCCCAGCCACCGTGCTAGAGGAATAAACCAAATAAAGTTAAAATCCCCGACTTGGCTGAAAGTAAGACCTGGGGCTCTCTGAACTGAAGGCCAATATGCTGACCATTGAGCCCCAAGAAGCCAGACAAAAAATAAATACATTATTTACCTCTACAATGTTATAGAGAGCAGAGCATGATATCCTCTCATTGCATATGTGTGGAAAGAGTGGGGGAGGGGATGGATTCGCTATAAATAACAGTTTATAGTACAGCAGAAACTGGTTTATGTGTAATTCAGTGGGAGCAATTTGGAACTGCTGATATGTAGAACTCAGAATTACTTATAATTAAGTTTGTGTTGAAGATTTCTGTCTTCTCTTTGAGCTGGTTCAATTTTGCCATCCGATAACACACGTCCTGCATTGTGACATCAAGAATGAAATAATATCAACATGCACAACTCTATTTCATTTTCGAAAATATATTGCACATAAATTATGTTTGTGATAATTTGGTTATGAACAACTCAGACAAACTTTTGCAATACAATGCTGTTTTGCTGGGACTTGTAAAACATTAGCTTATTCATAACTCCATACAACTAGATTACATATAAGCCAGTTTCACCTCTAATTCTTTTATATGACCACACCAATGTTAAACTCATTTCATCACATTATTTCCAAGTCAAACATTTTTACTTGCTTCAGAAAGCTATATAATCTATAAGTATGTATAGAAAATATTAAGGCAACTCACCTTGCATCGACATCGACCAGTCTGATCAGGCAAGGGATCAACACTTCCAGCTGGATCACACTGAGAAGCTGAAACATTCATAAACACCACACAGTAGTTTAAGTTATTCTCTTCTAACTATGCATGTTTTGTAATGAAAAATATTTTCTCAACAAGTATAATGCTGATTACATGTAGAGTTTAGTCACTAAAAAAATAAGAAACATATTTCATACTTTTTTACTCATCATCATCATCATCATTATCATCATCATCATTTTCCCATTTCCAGCTGACACCGGGTGTGAGCAAATATGATTCCTCTCCACTTTTTTCTGTCGTTCCACCATCCTTCTTCCAACACAATGTTCCAATCCATATTTCGTTTTCTAATACTACTCTTCAGCGAGTCCATCCACCGCATTCTGGGTCTGCCTCGTCCTCTCTTTCCTGTCATCCATCCTTCCAGTGCTCATCTTGGTAGTCTTATTTCATTCATCCATTTGACATGTCCAAACCATTTCTTCAATCTGTTTTGCTCCAGTTTGTCCTTTTAGCTTCTGTACACTCAGTTCTTTCCATGTATCTTCATTTCTTACTCTGTCTCTCCTCGTTTTTTTTGTACCATACTTCTCAGGCATTTCATTTCAGCTGCTTCTACTCTGCTCTCATCCCTCTGAGTCATTGTTCAAGTTTCTGCTGCATATGTCATTATAGGAACATAATAAGCTTTATACATAACTTCTTTAGCCTTCATTGGTATATCCTTGTTCCATATTAGTCCTCTCACTTGTTGATAGAAAGCACTGCCCAGTTGTATTCTTCTGTTAATTTCCAAATCTATTCTTCCATCTTCAGACTTCCCAAGTATTTGAAGTGTTTTACTACTTCCAGTTTCTTATCTCCCACTTTGATAATTCCTTTTCCTTCTTTCTCGCCTCTACTCATCACCACTGTTTTACCCTTCTCCACATTTATCTTCAGTCCCCATTTTTCAATATTTTCAATATTTTTATCTAACTGTTCTTGTACCTCCACTTCATCCTTACCCCAAATCACCACATCATATGCAAACAACATCACCTTCATCTTCTTCCTACTGTAATCTTTCATTGTTGCCTTCATGATGTCATCCATCACCATTAAGAACAGTAAGGGTGACAACACACTTCCTTGTTTTAGTCCATTCTCAATTTTAAACCATTCTGATGACCCTACTGTAGTCTTCACACAGTACATTGCCTTTATCATGTTTCTCAATTCCTCTGCTTATTAGGCATTCCCAAACTTTTGTTCTAGGGATGTTATCATAAGCCGTTTCCTAATCAATAAAGGTCATTATCATATCCTTCCCATATTTCCAACTTTTTTCCATATTTTGTCTCAGGATGAAAATGGGTTCCACTGTTGACCTGCCTCCTCTAAATTGGCTTTATACCTTTACTCTAATTCTTTTTTCTAGTATTCTTTCCATTACTTCGGCATTATGTGAGATGATTGTGATTCCTCGGTAGTTACCACATACCTTCCTATTTCCTATCTTGAATATTGGTAATATTATTCCCTTTTTCCAGTCTTCAGGAACTTTCTCTCTCCACACACATCTGAGAAGTCTGTATGTCCATTGCAGTCCCACTGGTCCTGCTGCTTTGATCATTTCAACTGACACTTCATCTATTCCCACAGCTTTTCCCATCTTCATTTTCCTAACTACTCCTTCCACTACAGCCATAGTAATGTCTGAATCTTCTTTTATTTTTTCTTCCTCAATTTTGTTTGCTTGCATAACTTCTCCACTTATCTGATGTCTCACCTTTAGTAGTTCACTGAAATATTCTTTCCATCTGTCTGTCATCTCTTCTGGTTTTGTCAACATTTCTCCTTCTTAGTTTTTTACGAATCCAGTGTTCACCTTCTCATTCCTTCTATTTTTTTACAACTCCAAGTAATAATTTTTTCCCACAATTTAAATCCTCCCTGATTTCCTGGGTGAATTCTTCCCAGCTTTTCTTCTTTTCCTCTGCAATTACTTTCTTGCAATCTCTTTTTGCTTCTATATATTTTGTTTTACTTTCTCGGTCTTTTTTGCTTTCCATTCCTTCCCAGTTTTCTTCTTCTCTTTTACCTTTTCTTACACTCTACCATTCCACCATTTTGTCGTCTTTTCCCTTATTCTTCCTGATGTTCTTCCACATGTTTTCTCTGCACTACTTACAAATGCCTTCTTAACATTTTTCCATTCTTGTTGCACATCACTGATATCTGTCCTTAGTATCAGTACTCTCAAATCTATCTTAAACTCTTCTCTAACCTCCTTTTCCTTTAATCTCCATACCTTAATCTTTCTTTCTCTTTTATCTGGCAGTTTAATAACTTTTCCCTTTCTTAATTTTGCTACCACTGCCCTATGATCACCCCCAAAGGCTTCTTCTGGGATGGCTGTAACATCCATTAGTTCTTTCCGATGTCCTTTTTCCACTAGTATAGTCTATCAGAGTTTTCGTTCTTCTATCTCCCCATCTATACCTCATTATCATCTTACTATTTTTCTTCCTGAACCACGTATTCCATATAATTAATTGGTTCCAGTGACAGAAGTCCATTAAAACATCCCCTTCCGGGGTCTTACTTCCATATCCATATGATCCCAAAATCTCCTCTCTTCCTTGTCTGTCTCTTCCCACTTGAGCATTTAGGTCTCCCATTATTATTATTATTATTATTATTATTATTATTATTATTATTATTATTATTATTTCATTATCCTCTATATATTTTTCCACATCCTCAAGGAATTCTTCTAAGGACTCTTCTTTATTCCCCGTTTGAAACAGATCTTTTGTCCCCGTCTCGAATTGTATTTTTCCCATCTCTAATAAAGAATATGACAGAACAACTTTAAGTTTATGTTTTCAGAGTAAATTCTTATGTGAAATGACTATTTTGCAATGAAACTTTGAAACTCATAGAAAAACTGTTTCCCAAAGTATCGTATACTCGTATGTACGTAGGTGGTTTGAAAAGTTCTCGGAATGTACTAGAATTAAGTATCTTACCTCGGTGGAACTGCTTTTATTTTTCAACATAGTCTCCCTGTAGACTAATGCATTTGGTCCAGCGATGTTCCAATGCCTTGATCCCACCTCGAAAATGAGATTCCTCCAGGCCTGCAAAACACCTCTCCAATTCGGCTGTCAGTTCTTCCCTTGTAGAAAATCTCCGTCCACCGAGGAAAATTTTCAGCTTGGGGAATAGATGGAAGTCTGATGGTGCCAAATCAGGTGAATAAGGTGGATGTGGCAACAATTCGTACCTCAGTTCATGAAGTTTTGCCATGGCAATAACACCTGTGTGTGGTGGAGCGTTGTCCTGATGAAAGATGACCTTTTTCCTTGCCAAACCAGGCCTTGTTTCACGTATCTTTTCCTGTAGTTGGTCTAGGAGGTTTGCATAGTATTGCCCCGTAATTGTTTGGCCAGTAGGAAGATAATCAAGACAATCTATCAGCAGAATGCCTTTTGCATCCCAGAAAACTGAGGCCATGACCTTTCCGGCCGAACGCACTGCCTTTGCTTTCTTTGGTGGTGGTGAATCAGCATGTTTCCACTGCTTTGACTGCTGTTTTGTCTCTGGGGTATAGTAGTGGACCCAAGTTTCATCTGTAGTCACAAACCAGTGCAAAAAAATCTTGTTGGTTGCACTGAAAACGGGCCAGACTTTGTTCGGACATTTCCAATCTGGTGCGTTTATTGTCCAATGTCAAGGCACCCATCTTGTGGATATTTTTTTCATACCCAATTCTTCAGTTAAAATATAATACACCCGTTCAGAAGACATCCCTATAGCTTCAGCAATCTCCCGTACTTTCAGTTGACGATCTTCCATGACCATTTTATGCACTTTTGCGATAAATTCTGGGATCGTAACACTTTTTGGCCGTCCACTACGCGGATCATCATCCAAGCCTCCCGACCAAATTTAAACTCACTGGTCCACTTGGCAACAGTTTAAAATGACGGAGCAGAGTCCCCCAGTGTGTTCTGAAAGTCGACATGAATTTCCTTTGCTTTCATACCTTTCTTTACAAAGTATTTAATCACTGCTCGAATCTCAGTTTTTTCCATTGTCACAAATCACTACGCGGGAACAACAACAAAGAGTCGTCACTACCACACTCCTGCAGCTAGAGCACTGACGCGTCATGTGTTCACTCACAAAGGATGTGTGATTATTGCGTGGGAACCTCGTTGCTCTAGCACTGACATCTAGCGGTGATTCAAAGAACTTTTCAAACCGTCCTACGTATGGTATAGGAAGGTGTGGTTACATGTTGAAGAAATGGGGTTTCCGTTCATCTGCTGACTGCGACTGCGGAGCAGAGGAGCAGACAATGGAACACATTGTTAAGGTGTGCGCACTTCGACAATTTAACGGTGACCTGAGGCTTCTACACCAAGTGACTCAGAGTGCTCTGGACTGGTTGTCAAATTTGGACATTTCCATCTGATATTAGATATTTTGTGTACTTGTAAATCCATACGATATACATAGCAGTACAAGTCAGGAGCTGCTTGTTTACAATTGCTGATACTGTTTTATGGAATTTTCAAAGGAAGCAATGCAATCTAAATATTTATTGGCAATATCTACAGTATTACTTAATTTTCAATTCTCAGATGATGATAAGCACACAAAAATACATCAAAATTCAGCCAATTTTTTGAACAAATAGTAACAAAAGATAAAGCTACAGAAGATTTTCCATGACTATGTAGTGAAGAAACAACTCAGGTTCTGAACTGTGAAAACAAGTGCTGTGTGTCTAGTTGCTTTTCTAATTGTTTAACGACGCATTAACACATCAAAATGTTTTCAGCAACGGAGAGATGAGAAAAAGCTAGGACTGGGAAGGTAGGAAGCATGGCCTTAATTAAGGTACAGTTTGGTGTGAAAATGGGAAATCACACCAAACCATCTTCAGGGCTATCAACAATGGGCTTCGAACCCAGTATCTCCGGAATGCAAGCTCACAGCTGTGCATCCCTAACTGTGTGACCAACTCAGTCGGTAAGGAGAGGGTGAAACCCAGTGTTGACACATAGCCTACTCCTGTCAAATAGCACCAAGGGGTCTGCTCAAGGCTTTAAGTCTCCATCCAACAGACGAATCACCATCAACAGCTTCATATGCCCTCACTCCACTCCATGTGAGTGCTACGGAGAGGTTTGGAATTCAATCCAGGCTTTTGGCATGCATTCTAGTGATTAGAAATTGTATACTACCACCTCCCCTACCCTGTTGGGCAACATTTGATGATAATTTTTTTCGACAAACAGGACTCAAACCAGCTAATCACAGTGTCGTACCATAGATTTGGCATTTTAATGATCATAGTCACCAAGTGTTCTTATTTATACCAAAGTATATAAAAATTAATTAAAAAAATTAAAAGGCTTATATACTACAATCTATTTACCTGGCCGACAAGAATCGCCTGGAATGATGGGGTTGCCTTCATATCCTATATCACAACGCTCACATCGACGGCCAACATAACCAGTTGGACAGTTGCAAGTTACTTCTCCATCAGTATCCAATTGACATGTTCGGCCGAATCTGAAAAGAATTAAACCAGCAATTACATACATACATACATACATACATACATTATCATTATAGACTGTTATGCCTTTCAGTGTTCAGTCTGCAAGCCTCTGAGAATTTACTAAACGTTGCCACAATCCTCGATTTGCAACTAGTGTTGTGGCCTCATTTAGTTCTATACCTTTTATCTTTAAATCGTTAGAAACCGAGTCTAACCATCGTCGTCTTGGTCTCCCTCTACTTCTCTTACCCTCCATATGTATGTGTATGTTTAGTCCTCAGCCCGAAGGCTGGTTGGATCCTCAACAGCTCTGCCATCAGCTGTCATAGATGGCCTAGGCATCACTGAAGAGGCGTACTAGGGAAATGAGGAGTGAGGTAGTTTCCCGTTGCTTTCCTCACCGAGCCAGAAGTTGCTATTACATATCAGTCCGCCAAGCCCACTGAAATGCATGCACCAACCGACCCTATGAGCAATATTTTCACACCATTCATAGCAGGGACTGGCTGCAGAAGGAATGGCATTACTAGCATCACTCATACCTCAGTCACTTTCATTTTGTCAAAGCCAAGGATAAAGCTAAGACAGATCAATGAAAGTAACAAAATTACTCTAGCCCATACCAGAAGACATAGTGCACTGTAAACACTAGGTCCCGCCAGCAAAGGACCCTCCATAACAGAGTCCATTATTCTCCTAGGTAACCTATCCTCCTCCATTAACCTCACATGACTCCACCACCGAAGCCGGTTTATGCGTACAGCTTCATCCATCGAGTTCATTCCTAAATTAGCCTTTATCTCCTCATTCCGAGTACCCTCCTGCCATTGTTCCCACCTGTTTGTACTAGCAATCATTCTTGCTACTTTCATGTCTGTTACTTCTAACTTATGAATAAGATATCCTGAGTCCACCCAGCTTTCGCTCCCGTAAAGCAAAGTTGGTCTGAAAACAGATTGATGTAAAGATACTTTCGTCTGGGAGCTGACTTCCTTCTTACAGAATACTGCTGATCGCAACTGCGAGCTCACTGCATTAGCTTTACTACACCTTGATTCAATCTCACTTACTATATTACCTCCTGGGAGAACACACAACCTAAATACTTGAAATGATCGACCTGTTCTAGCTTTGTATCACCAATCTGACATTCAAATCTGTTGAAATTCTTACCTACTGACATCAATTTAGTCTTCGAGAGGCTAATTTTCATACCATACTCATTGCATCTATTTTCAAGTTTCAAGATATTAGACTGCAGGCTTTCGGCACAGTCTGCCATTAAGACCAAGTCGTCAGCATAGGCCAAACTGCTTACTACATTTCCACCTAACTGAATCCCTCCCTGCCATTTTATACCCTTCAGCAGGTGATCCATGTAAACTACGAACAGCAAAGATGAAAGATTACAGCCTTGTCTAACTCCTGTAAGTACCCTGAACCAAGAACTCATTCTACCATCAATTCTCACTGAAGCCCAATTGTCAAGATAAATGCCTTTGATAGATTTTAATAATCTACCTTTAATTCCATAGTCCCCCAGTATGGTGAACATCTTTTCCCTCGGTACCCTGTCATATGCTTTCTCTAGATCTACGAAACATAAACACAACTGCCTATTCCTCTCGTAGCATTTTTCAATTACCTGGCGCATACTGAAAATCTGATCCTGACAGCCTCTCTGTGGTCTGAAACCACACTGGTTTTCATCCAACTTCCTCTCAACGACTGATCGCACCCTCCCTTCCAAGGTGCCAGTGAATACTTTGCCTGATATACTAATCAATGAGATACCTCGATAGTTGTTGCAATCCTTCCTGTTCCCTTGCTTATAGGTCGCTGCAATTACTGCTTTTGTCCAATCTGAAGGTACCTTACCGACACTCCACACTAATTTTACTACTCTATGGAGCCATTTCATCCCTGCCTTCCCACTATACTTCACCATTTCAGGTCTAATTTCATCTATTCCTGCTGCCTTATGACAATGGAGTTTATTTACTATCCTTTCCACTTCCTCAAGTATAATTTCACCAACATCATTTTCCTCCTCCCCATGAGCTTGGCTGTTTGCAACACCACCATGATGATTTCCTTTTACATTGAGAAGATGTTCAAAATATTCCCTCCACCTCTCCAGTGATTCCCTGGGACCTATTATGAGTTCACCTGAATTACTCAAAACACTGTTCATTTCCTTTTTCCCTCCCTTCCTAAGATTCTTTATTACTGTCCAGAAAGGTTTCACTGCTGCTTGACCTAGCCTTTCCAGGTTATTACCAAAATCTTCCCATGACTTCTTTTTGGACTCAACAACTATTTGTTTCGCTCTGTTTCTTTCATCTACGTACAAATCCCTGTCTGTCTCGGCCCTTGTTTGGAACCATTTCTGATAAGCCTTCTTTTTACGTTTACAGGCTGTTCTCACTTCATCATTCCACCAAGATGTTCGCCTTTTCCCATCTTTACACACAGTTGTTCCTAGGCATTCCCTTGCTGTTTCTACTACAGCATCCCTGTATGCCACCCATTCACTTTCTATATCCTGAACCTGCTTACTGTCTACTGTTCGAAACTTCTCACTAATCATATCCATGTAGGAAGTGTGTTCAAAAAAAGACCGAACTTTGTAAATTGCGCGCAAACCGCAACATTGAGCGAGTTGTGACTAGCGGCAACTTCTGACAACAGACCGCTGCTTTCCGCATTCCATTGCCTGCATTATCAGTTGAGTTAGAGCCTCTGAAGTGATTGCGTGTGTCACATGTTCGTCGAATTCTATAATGAAATAGCTTGAGGAACAACGCGTGTGCGTGAAGTTCTGCTTCAAAGTTGGGAAAACGTTTGTGGAAACATTTGAAATGTTGAAGCTAGCATACGGGGAGGAACGCATGAGTCGTACACAATGCTAAAAGTGGTTTAAACGTTTCAAAGACGGTAGAACGTCTGTCACTGAAGACCCTAGGCCTGGGCGACCTTCCACATCAACAGACGACCGCCATGTCGAGAGAGTTCGTGAAGTGATTCGTGGAAATCGTCGTTTGACAGTCCGAGAGGTTGCTGATCAGGTGTGCATCAGCGTAGGATCATGTCATGCAATTTTAACCGAAAAACTTCAGATGCGGCGCGTCAGTGCTAAATTTGTCCCTCGTTTGCTGACTGACAATCAAAAAGAGAACCGAGTCAGCATCAGTCAGGAAATGCTTGCTAACGCAGATGCTGATGACAACTTCCTGAAGAACATCATCACTGGAGATGAGACGTGGGTGTATGGTTACGATGTTGAAACCAAAAGGCAATCATCACAGTGGGTGGGGAAAGGTTCTCCTCGACCGAAAAAAGCACGAATGAGTCGTTCAAACATCAAGGTGATGCTGATTGTGTTTTTTGATTGGAAAGGCATTGTCCATCACGAGTTTGTACCCTGAGGCCAGACAGTGAACAAAGAACTGTACCAGAATGTTTTAACGCATTTGAGAGATGCTGTGCGCAGGAAGAGGCCTGAACTGTGGGAAACAAATCCTGGATGTTGCACCATGACAATGCGCCAGCACATCCCTCTCTCTTGGTCCGCAGTTATCTGGCAAAACACCAAATTCCTGTTGTGCCCCATCTGCCCTATTCTCCTGACTTGGCTCCAGCAGACTTTTTCTTATTCCCCAAATTGAAAACCACCTTGAAAGGACATTGTTTCCAAGACATTGAAGAGATCAAGGAGAATGCGACGAGGCAACTTCGCGCCATCAAAGAAAGTGCATTCCAGGAAGCATTCCAAAAGTGGAAGAAACGTTGGCAACATGCTGTTAATAGTGCAGGGGACTATTTTGAAGGGGACAGTCTGTGAAATGATGTAAGCTACATAATAAAGTTTTTCTAGCCACAGTTCGGTTTTTTTTTGAACACACCTCATACTTCTGTCTAATTTCCTCGTCCTGGAGATTTTCTACCCTTATTCGTTTGCAGACAGATTTCACTTTCTCTACCCTAGGCCTAGAGATACTTAGTTCACTACAGATCAGATAGTGGTCTGTATCATCGAAAAATCTGCAAAAAACTCGTACATTCCTAACAGATTTCCTGAATTCAAAGTCTGTTAAGATATAGTTTATTATGGATCTGGTACCCCTAGCCTCCCATGTGTAGCAGTGAATAGCCTTATGCTTGAAGAATGTATTCGTAACAGCTAAACCCATACTAGCACAGAAGTCCAGCAAACGCTTCCCATTCCCATTAGCTTCCATATCTTCCCCACATTTACCAATCACCCTTTTGTATCCTTCAGTTCTATTCCCAACTCTCGCATTGAAATCGCCCATTAGCACTATTCTATCTTTGCTGTTGACCCTGACCACGATGTCACTCAATGCTTCATAAAACTTGTCAACATCATCCTCATCTGCACCCTCACATGGTAAATACACGGACACAATTCTTGTCCTAATTCCTCCCACTGACAAATCTACCCACATCATTCTCTCATTTACGTGCCTAACAGAAACTATGTTGCGTGCAATGGTATTCCTGATAAAGAGCCCTACCCCCAGACTTTGCCTTCCTCATTACCTCCCCTTACCCGAATATCACTTACTCCTAGCACATCCAAATGCATCCTCTTTGCTGACTCAGCCAGTTCTACCTTCTTTCTTCCATAAGCCCCATTAATATTGATAGCTCCCCATCGAATTCCATTTCGTTCACCAAGTTGTTTCCAAGGAGTCCCTCGCCTGTCAAATGGGAGTGGGACTCCATTACTCCGATAGGTCTGAGGCTTGCTTAAAGTGTTCTGAGCTCGGTAAATTCATGAAGCAGGATGCTGCCCTACTTGCACATAGTCCAAGTGAGGATCTCTCCTCTAACGGGTTATGGACCCCCGGTGAATTGTATAGTCCTAGCCACCTGAGCACAAGGAAGGCCACGACTCAGAATATGTCCGAGATGCCCACTCCCTTTCCATAGCAACTGGTATCCCGACTCTCAGGACCACTTACTAGGCCACTCAGCCGTTGCCCATGGTTCACGAACTAGGACGTGACTACAGTAACCCACAAACATGAACCATCCAAACATGAACCATCGGACAAAATGATTCATTACTATGGCATAGAAAATAATTAAATTGCTGCTATATGGTTTATGTTTCTTATTAGCTTGTTATATATACAGAGACATATGGACACAAAAAGGAACAAATAAAAGTATAAACACAATGAATGATGATTTCCGAGAATTCCCTCAACAATATCAGTTGAATGCAATGCTAAGATGATCCCTTATGCAAGTTTACCGCCGATCGCTTTGCTCTATCACAATAACATCATGATCCACAGGTATTTCGTAGCCGTCCTGTCATGAGATAATTTTTTTGAGAAACGTTTGATTGAGGATTTAGAGTCTTGCTTTACTGACAGGACAAGATGAATTTCTGAGTGCTACAAAAGCAAAATCAATAAAGTGAATTTAGAATGGAGTGTGTGTTGATTGTTTGGGGTTAAGTAATTTAACCACTGTATCACCAAGGACTGAGCGAGCGACTAACTCAGTAATCATAGATCCAAAGAGCTACTGTACTTAGCAACAGAGCCGGAAGACAGAGCACTGGACGCAAGAAACCAGTAGCTCCTGGTATGACTGAATACAATCATATTCTGAACACACAATACTCTTGTTTCCTAAGGTTCGAATGGGCTCATATTTATATATCCTGTACATAAATACACATACATACTGAAAATAAAATACTTAATTTCAGTTATTTTTATAGGCTACTAGCTGATGTACCTGTGCTTTGCTACGGAATTCTCAGAAAGACTGTGGTTTTTCCAACTGAAGTCAACATAGATCATTACAATGACACCAGTAGGCATATACTGTAGCCTTTAAAAGCAATGTTATCATAAAAAATACGTGATCAAATGAAAAACCGCACATTTTCTCACTTTTAACGAACAATACTATGCTGCCAATCTAAAAGTCCAAAGTTTCAGTGCTGGAATGACCAGGCCGCAGACAGCCGCAAACACTCCTCTGTGATTATTCCGTTAAATGTGCACACTGCTCATTCTAATCAGTGCCTTAGAGTAAGATTGAATAGCTGGAATGCTATGATGAACCAGTGTACCAGTAGTATCAGAAAATGTACAAACAGAGGAAAGGAATGGCATACTAAAGAAGAGAGAGATCTAAATTCCAAGCTACTTTCCGCCAATATTCAGGCAGGCTGTCATACTCGGTATGCAGCAGTAATCCCGTCTACTGGAGATGAGTGGCAGCAGAAGACACAAAGCACATCACAACAAACAATGGTCAATATAATGTTATTGTTGATCAATTTTACGAGCTTTCTATATTGTAGGCCTTCACATTTAGTTTTCTTCCGACTCTGTGATATTAGCGCATCTTATAGAATTATTTATAATGTAGACTGTAATTCCTTATTCCCCAACTTTACATTCTGATTTTCATTAAAATTGTTTACCCATTTTCTCACGACTCGATGCTGATAATGTTCTTAGCAACAAAAATCGAAATTCATGAATATCTCTGTTATCATAGCCAGTACGGTAAAAATGTATAAGACATAAATGATCAGAAATTTAATACTATATTACTTTTTTTTTTTTTTTTTTTTTTTTGTTATTTGCTTTACGTCGCACCGACACAGACAGATCTTATGGCGACAATGAGGCAGGAAGGGGCTAGGAGTGGGAAGGAAGTGGACGTGGCCTTAATTAAGGTACAGCCCCAGCATTTGCCTGGTGTGAAAATGGGAAACCACGGAAAACCATCTTCAGGGCTGCCGACAGTAGGGTTTGAACCCATGATTTCCCGAATACTGGATACTGGCCGCACTTAACTATATAACTTCAGTTATGTAGTATTTATCGATAGGACCACTAATAACAAATATTTGAGAATTAAATTTTAGGCCTTCCCCTAAACTACCATTTCACTCACCATGAATAAAATTATTTATGGCCCTAGACTGTAGCAACTTAATCCCCAACTTTACATACTGATTTTTATTAAATTCTCGTCAGCCGTTTTCTCGTGGTGCACGTACATTCATACAGACGGACAGAAATTATGGAAAATTAAAAAGTGCATTTCCTTCAATCAATCAATCAATCAATCAATCAATCAATCAATCAATCAATCAATCAATCAATCAATCAATCAATCAATCAATCAATCAATCAATCCTGATCTGCATTTAGGGCAGTCACCCAGGTGGCAGATTCCCTATCTGTTGCTTTCCTAGCCTTTTCCGAAATGATTTCAAAGAAATTGGAAATTTATTGAACATCTCCCTTGGTAAGTTATTCCAATCCCTAACTCCCCTTCCTATAAATGAATATTTGCCCCAGTTTGTCCTCTTGAATTCCAACTTTATCTTCATATCGTGATCTTTCCTACTTTCATAAACGCCATTCAAACCTATTCGTCTACTAATGTCATTCCACGCCATCTCTCCGCTGACAGCTCGGAACATACCACTTAGTCGAGCAGCTCTTCTTCTTTCTCTCAATTCTTCCCAACCCAAACATTGCAACATTTTTGTAACGCTACTCTTTTGTCGGAAATCGCCCAGAACAAATCGAGCTGCTTTTCTTTGGATTTTTTCCAGTTCTTGAATCAGGTAATCCTGGTGAGGGTCCCATACACTGGAACCATACTCTAGTTGGGGTCTTACCAGAGACTTATATGCACTCTCCTTTACATCCTTACTACAACCCCTAAACACCCTCATAACCATGTGTAGAGATCGGTACCCTTTATTTACAATCCCATTTATGTGATTACCGCAGTGAAGATCTTTCCTTATATTAACACCTAGATACTTACAATGATCCCCAAAAGGAACTTTCACCCCATCAACGCAGTAATTAAAACTGAGAGGACTTTTCCTATTTGTGAAACTCACAACCTGACTTTTAGCCCCGTTTATCAACATACCATTGCCTGCTGTCCATCTCATCCTTGTTACTACACACATGACTGATACAGAAATACCATTCTTTTTAAATTCTGAGCAATGTACAGACAAAACTCTTATTATATAATATATACAGATTTAGCTCATGATTCCAATGAACAATCTGGTTAAAAATATTAGGAAATTTAAACAAGCAACAGCTATCACAACAATTTTATCATTTTAATGATATCATACTCATTTTATCGCACCTACATCTAAGTTACTTTCTTTTATATAAATTCATTACAATAGTGCACTGAAACAGCTTTGGTAATTTATTTTACCACAGACTGCATAATCAACAGGACATAAATGTATTATTTTTGATGAAGCTAACAGCTGATATATTAGGAGACTGCAGCCCAAACAGTTTAAATGCAAAAATAAAACCATATGTTACTGCGCTGGAAGTTTTGGTCTCTGTATAGGTTGTGGACACCCATGTATTTGATTTGATTTATATTTGTATACTTTTATATAACTAATGTTAATAATTTTTGTAGTTATTCACTGAATAGGCAAAAATCGAGCTTGAGAGTCTTTCCTGAAGCTCTAGTTATATCACTGCAGATAATACTGAATACCAATATCCAGTACTTGACTTCAATATTTTATCATGCAGATTCGAAATTAAAACTAGAGAAATCATTTTAACTTACTGATTGGATGGACTAGTAAGTGGACACGGGCAATTCTGGCAAGGGATATTGCGGCTTGGATCTCCATATTGACCAGGTGGACAGGGTACTGTTTCTTTTGTACAGTGGCCAAGCCAAGGACCTGATTGGTGTCTGTGGTAGCCTGGTGCACATTGCTGTAATGAAACACAAAATGGGTCATGGAATTTCCTTTTTCAGTACCTTCCTGCACTTTGAGAAGGTTGAAAACTCTAAATATAAACTCTACAGAAGAGGAGATTATTATTATTATTATTATTATTATTATTATTATTATTATTATTATTATTATTGAACCAACAATGGAATACAGCCAGTATAGATAAAGAGAAATTTCTCGATACACTACATAGAGAAATGGAGGACATATCAAGAAAATGCTCTGGTTATACAGGAAATGAAATGGCTAACATACGTGTCGATCTCACCATGCGGCTCCTTCAACAAGCTTGTGATGCATCTGTGACTAGAAGGAAACCACAAAACTGTAAACGTCCAGAGTACTGGTGGACTGAAGAAATTGCGGAGCTGAGGAAACATTGTCTATGACTGAGGCGCAGAGCACAGAGAGCTAGAGGTAGCCAGGAAGATGTCTCACTCATGACAGAATATAAATCAGCAAGGAAAGAACTCCAAAATACAATCAAGAGAAGTAAAACTGACAGATGATGGACAGTGCTAAGGAGGTAGATGACGACCCATGGGGACTGGGCTATGAGGTCGTCTTGAAGAAACTTGGGGCGCTATCAAATCCAACCATGGATCCGCAAACCATGAAAGAAATAGTGGATAATTTGTTCCCTGATCATCCAGAGAGGATTGCTGATGAAGATGTAAGGCAACCAATCGACATACCGCTTTTCACCACAGAAGAACTACAAAGACCCATTAGTTCTCTCAGAAATAAGAAAGCCCCAGGGCCAGACGGTATACCAACTGAAGTACTGAAGATAACGGCAGAATTCTGTCCACAGTTGCTGCTGGAAATGTACAATTGCCTCATGGCACGTATTTTTAGCAACTGATAGAAAAAGGCACGATTAGTTTTGATCAGCAAAGGGAAGTCCGGGGGGGGGGGTGGGGGGTGTATATAGACCTCTTTGTATGCTTGATATTGCAGGAAAAGGTTTAGAGAGGCTCCTACAGCCCAGAATACTCTCAGCAGTTCAGCAAGCTGGGGACTTGTCACCTCGTCAGCATGGCTTTCGCAGAAGACATTCAACAGTTGATGCAGTGCTAGAAGTAGTAACACTGTCAAAAGAGCACAAACGGGCAATCATTATTCTCGTAAAGTGGCGCTTCTTGTGACCCTGGATGTGAAGAATGCTTTTAACTCAGCAAGATGGACGGACATGTTGGAAGCACTCCAAGAAACATTCAAGCTTCCAGAGTATCTCATGAGAATATTGAAAGAGTATTTGAAGGATCGCTTACTGCTGTATAATACAGAGGGTGGGCAAAAGACTAAACGGATTACAGCCGGTGCAGCACAAGGATCCATTCTTGGCCCAGACCTCTGGAATATTACTTATGATGGCTTACTGCGACTAGAGATGCCTGAAGATACAACACTTATAGGTTATGCTGATGATGTGGCTGTCTTGATAGTGACCCATGATCTGGAATTGGTGCAACTTAAACTGAATTAAGTGATGCAATGGGTAAAGAGATGGATGAACAACCACAGACTAACACTTGCTGATCATAAAATGGAAACTGTTCTTTAGACAAGAAAAAGAATTGAGATCACTGTGTCATTTCAAGTTGGAGAGATATCCATTGAAACAACTAAGAGTGTGAAATACTTAGGCATTACGCTTGATACCAAACTCACATTCTGGCATCATATCTGGAGGGTGACAGAAAGGGCAGCAAAATACATGCCCAAACTTAGTAGACTAATGGGCAATATCAAAGGCCCGAGATCTAGCGAACGACGACTTCTGATGTCAGCAGTCCAATCAGTACTTCTGTATGGCTCCAAGGTATGGGCTGAATCACTGAAGATAGAAAGTATAGGAGAATGATGGCTGCGGTACAACGAAGAGCAGCATTGCGAATAGCATGTGCATATCGTACGGTATCCGAACCTGCAATCCTCATCATAGCTGGAGTAGCACCTATTGATTTAATTGCTTTTGAACAACAGGAAATCTGGCATATTCAAGGAGAACTCGGACAGAAATGCGCAAAGAAGTTAGCCCATAGCCGCCGAATGGAGCGCTGGAAACAGAGATGAGAAAGTGATCCTTGAGGGAAATGGGCAAGTTGAATAATACCATGTCTAAATGATTGGATTGAACGGAGTCACAGTGAGGTAAATTACTATATTACTCAGCTTCTAACAGGGCACGGATACTTCTGTAAATTTTTGCACAAATTGAACATAGCCAGCAGTCCAAAATGCATTTACTGTCATGATATAGATGACGTCTTACATACTTTCTTCGTGTGTGATCACTGGTTGACAGAAAGAAGTATTGTGGAAGCCGAATTGAAAGTATTGACGCTAGATAACATTGTGCTTGTGATGCTGAGAAATCTGGAATCTTAGGATAGGGTGAAAGAATATGTGAAAAGTATCCTGCGCCAGAAGAAGAGGGATCTGGATGCTTTTGAATATCAGTGAAAGATGAATGAAAGAAGAAGTAGTCTGAATGACTAAAAGCACGATACTACCCTGAAGTAATGCGAGAGCGGTTCCGGGGTAGAAACAAACATCGTGGGAAAATGGGTGTGGTTTTTAGTGGGTAAGATTCCCACACACTCGTGGAGTGCAGACCCTTCACAAGTGTCTCATGTAAGATTTTCCACAATCCCTAATAAAAAAAAGTTCTTCTTCTTCTTCTTCTTCTTCTTCTTCTTCTTCTTCTTCTTCTTATTATTATTATTATTATTATTATTATTATTATTATTATTATTATTATTATTATTATTATTATTATTATTATTATTATTATTATTATTATTGCTATATACTGCATTTATTTCACTCAAGTAATAAATAAATATATTCTAAAATAAATAAATAAATATAATTATATTTGTTTTAGTAATAGGTAACGAAGTGGCTTTAATCCAGATAAGTATATTTATTTATTTTAATACAACGAGCCAAGGAAATCTTTGTTTATTAAATTTTTTATTTTATTTTGTTTAATCTGGCTGGAAAAGCAAAAAGTCATTATTGAATGAAAGATTATGTGTGGTAGCCCTGAATTCATAGGAAATTCATATCTGTGACTAACTGTGACCTCTAAGCAATAGAGAGTCATATCTTAATTTTACTCCTGCAGTAATTCAAACACTTGCAGATCATCTGATAAATGTGTACTGTGAATACATTTTTCTTGAAGATCCTCAATCGAATTTCAAAACAAGTACAAATATATACCAAGGACATGAAGCTAGGAAAAGGACAGAAACACATGGAGGATAAACATAACAGGCTAATGTGGGCAGTGGGAGAAACTTGAAGGGGATCAAAGTACAATACATGAAAACACGAAAAGATAAAGACAAATCTATATCTGTATAGCTCTCATCATTAACCTAAGTTCTTCCATACCTACTACTGTATTCCTTTTTGGCCCCCAACAAATTCACTTCTGCTTTCCAGCTTCATTATGTCTGTATGCTTAATTTTTCCTTCCCTTCTACTCTTGACTCAACATGATTTTCAGCAAAAGTAAACACCTTGCAGTTCTAATATATCAGGCATTCTCTGAGAGAAGAGGGAGAAAAGACAGGAGAAGGAAAGAAAAGAAAAGGAAAGAGAACCACGACTATAATAAAGGTTTCATCATAGGATATAAACTTCATGGTTTAATAATGTAAGGTTTCATCAAGAAAAAGTCTACTTACCTCACAGGAGAGTCCTGCATATCCTGCTGGACAACGACATTCCTCTACAAAGCTTGCCTTTCCTTGTCCTGTATTACGAATACCAGCTGAGTCCATGACAATGTTAGAGAAGGTTGTGTCAATGAATGGTCCATCAAGATACTGTCCCCTATAAGAGAAATTTCATTAAATAACAGCACTGACAAACTATTAACCCTCAATGAGATGAACTAAGCAATGTATAAGCAATTTTGGATTAATTTTGATTCACTACTTATGTTTATTGAAATTTATATTCATATTTATATATTTAGTAGCTGAAGTACCCGTTGTTGATGAACAATCATTTAGCAAGTGCATGATTACAATTTTGTCCACCCTTCATATTGTTTCCCAGATTTCTGAGGCATGTAATTGGTGAATACACCCACGTATCCCCTGCCTGTCATAAGAGCAACTAAAACGGAAACCAGGTCTCTCACCTTGGTAACAGGGGTTGTCAAAAACAGTTCCCTTAACTGAGTCTGGCATTGCTTTCACTTACTTGTATCAGGTACCTCGCTGATTTTCCTTGTCGATATGGGCTATTGATACAATTTACGAACTTCATTGTATAGATCCGTATTGATACAGTTAAAACTAAGAAATAATGTCAGGTTTTGGTCCACCCAATCAATACACATCACTTTACAAGTGAAAAACTACTTAATACTGTATTTAATATGTTACAGCGTTAATGTCTTGACCACCAGATTGTGGGAACAAACTTAGTCTCAGACTTTAGAAAGCAGAAACAAGTCTATTCAGCACTCCTTGTCACACAGTGTCAGCATGTAACCAACATAGTTTACCAAGGTATAATTTCAGATTTAATAAAACAATCAAAGGTGATATTAACAAGTACTAACATGTACCAAAAGGTTACAACACTTTTATTAATTAAAACTAAGGATATATTTTTCAAATTCCAGGCTGAAGAGAAAAATAAGGAGGCGGAACTCATTATATGAAAGGTGCAATAGAACCAGTTCTTAAAATTATTTTTTAATTACAATTTTTCTTCGTCGCATCAACATGAATAGGCCTTTTGACGATGATGGGACAGAAATGAACTATGGGAAGGAAACAATTGTAGCCTTGATTTAAGTACAGTCTCTTTTGGGATTACTGGGATATCTTCCATCCATTTACTGAACTATTTCAATGGTGTAGAACAGGGTACTTGTACATGTACTCCTGCAACTCCTTGTTTTTCACGACTTTCACACTGTGCTTTAGCCGAGTTTCAAATGTTGATTTTCTTACTGTCGTCTTAGTCAAAATAAAAGTGAGATGCATGCTGATGACAAGATTTTTGATGGAACTATATGCAGATGTTAATTCAAACAGCCAGAGTGATGGTGAATTAGTGGAACATGAATAAAGAGTGATATTTGAGATTGTATGTTCCACAGAGAACCAGCTGTGTTAGTTTACTTGAGTAACTCTGATACCAGAGGTAATGAAAGCAATATAAATATTTATTACATACAGTATGTGTGCTTTGAGAAATATCGCACACTTGAGCACATCTAGGAACATCTGTGAGTAGTCATAGTAAATTTCAGTATCACTGTACCTTAGCTGATTCAAAATTTGTGAGTATTCTCATAATCTAGTGAACATTTTCATGTGAAAAATGTCCAGTCAACAGGGGTTGTGACAAGTGAAGGAATCAGCCAATAATGTGTTAATATTATCTGAAACAGTAAATATATTCACAATTTTTGCATTTAAGCCCTCAGCCCAAAGACTGGTTGAATTACCAACACTTCCACTCAGGCACCACTGGGAGGATGTACTAAGGAAATTAGGAATGGGTTAGTTTCTATTTGCCGTCCTCAGTAAGTCAAAAGAAGCCAAACCCACAAAATACACACATCAACTGTCCCTACAATCTATACTTTCATACAATTGCCTACCAACATCAGTGCCAAAAAAAATCCGAAGATATCAAAGATAAGTTAGAGACTTCTATAGCCACTTTGTGTGTTCACACTTACTCCAACACATGGTTTTCATCATCTCAATAATCTTATCTGTCTTCCTCTAGCAATAAAACATTGCTTGATACTGGTATTATTACAATAGATATCTATCAATCTATTGCAATTGTATCAATAGGACCAATATGAAGATAATTGCATATAATACCGATATTGTATTCTGAATTATGCAGACTGATTATTTATATTTCTAAATATTCTTACTTGATGAGGATGTTATCCACGTTGCTGAGAGCCATCATTATCTCTTCTCGAGATGCTTTTTCTTCGTCAATTGAACTGATGGGAATGTCGCCACCAGGTCGATTACTGATAGTGCGCTTATACCAGTCACCATAAAAGAAGTGGACTGACATGTCATTGTTTTGGCCAGGAATAACTTGGGCAGAAGAGTGGTAAACTAGTTTGTAACCATTCCCCTGAAACAAAAAAATAAAAAAATGAAATGACAAATACAATATTTTAAGAGTAGTAAAATGTTAAAACTGCCAGAACAAATCTAAGGCTTGGTACTGAGACCAGTTGTAAAGTCTTTCCCAAAATAATGATTTAAAAAATATATCACTATATATTACACAGTTTTCTTACTTCAAACTTGGCTTTTCCCAACATAATTTGGATTAGAGAGGACAGAAGAAAGAAAAACTTTCTGATTTAAGGTTCATTACTTACTTAAATTATATAGAAAACAAACAAAAATACCTTATAACTCATGAAAATAAAGTTATTAAACTTACAGAGAGGATGACTTCTGGGATTCGCAGAGATTGACCTGTGCCTTCTGGACGTACAGTAAACTTCAAATATCCTCCATAAGATTTCAGCTGGTTACCATGATAGTTCTCTGGGAGTGCAAAATATAGGTAAGAGCTGTCTCCTAGACGTTCCAGACTGGGTGTATATATCTGTTAAGAAAATTAATATTTCTCATTGCTATAACCAGTTACAGTTTACAGAACCATTAAAAACATTTATAGCACCAAAATTACTTTATTTTGCCTGATTGTACATTGAATCATAAAATTCTGAAAAACTAGAAAGCTACCTGTCAAGGCTGACAAAATATATAAGGAGATCAATATTCATGATATCATAATAAAGGCTATTCCAACTCAGTGGAACTGTGATGCAGCCTAAGCCTGCTCAAGGCTGACCTTCACTACTCTGTCTCACTGTGGCTGTGGCAATGTAAAAATGCACATGCTGGGTTGATGACCTTACCTCTTTTAGCCAACATCATAAACCATTTGAGTGATTTAAATGTTTTTTTGCAAGGCAAAAGTATGTTGGTTTATGCTAAGTGGAACAGAATTCATGCTTTTAAGACGGATCTTCTACTAGTCCAAAAAAAAAAAAATCTTATATAAGAAAGATTTTGAAGAATTCCCATCTTTAAAAACCATGTGCTTGATCAATTGTAACACTGATGGTAACTGTAAATGTAACCTGAACAATTCAACAATGGTTTAGAAATATCAAAGAAATGTCATCTGAATTAAACATTTTTATGGCATCCTTTCCTCTAAATTTTGAGGAGGTTCCAGTCAAATTAAAAAAAAAAAAAACTGATAAAACTTCAATGTAGCACAATTTTGAAAGATAAGTATTCCAGGCACTCTCCTTGCAATTTATAAGAACTTGGAACGGAACAATAAGACTTTCCACATATCCGCAGATTAGCATGCAAATTAGTTGTTAATTTTGGCTCAATATAGCCTTGCAAACATGTATTCTCAGTCATGAACCTGAATTATGGTCAAATAGTTTTCCGTGATATCACTAAGTAGGTGAAATCACAGAAATGTCAGGTGTCGTCCTAAATGAAGAAAAGTGGACAGTTTTATTTTGTTGTAGTAATTTTTTAAAAGTGATTTTTTTGTAATTTTTGAATTCTTTTTATGTTTCATAAAATGTGCTGTCCATACATATCACTCTCCTATGTCTCTTTCCCACTCACTTACTATCCCTCTTCTTCAGGGCTCATTTTTGCACCAAGCGGCCAGGGCAGCTCTGGACCACGCAGAAAAAAAATTCCAAAAATCCAAAAGAAAAAAATCCAAAGAAAAGCAGCTCGATTTGTTCTGGGTGATTTCCTACAAACGAGTAGCGTTACAAAAATGTTGCAATGTTTGGGTTGGGAAGAATTGAGAGAATGAAGAAGAGCTGCTCGACTAAGTGGTATGTAATACCAATATAAAGGGTCCATTATTGGACATTATAAATTTTCCAGCTAACTCATTCCTGGTTGCCAGCGTTTCGCCCTCGTGTGCTAGGCTGGGCTCATCAGTTGGTACCTAGCACACCTTATGCACTAGCCAGCGTCTTGGTAGGTGTGCTAGGTACCAACTGATGAGCCCAGCCTAGCACACGACGGCGAAACGCTGGCAACCAGGAATGAGTTAGCTGGAAAATTTATAATGTCCAATAACGGACCATTTATATTGGTATTATAAATTTACTCATTCAGACAAATATTTCACATTCCCTACGGGAATCAACATCTAATCATAAGTGGTATGTTCCGAGCTGTCAGTGGAGAGATGGCGTGGAATGACATTAGTAGACGAATAAGTTTGAGTGGCGTTTATAAAAGTAGGAAAGATCACAATATGAAGATAAAGGTGGAATTCAAGAGGACAAACTGGGGCAAATATTCATTTATAGGAAGGGGAGTTAGGGATTGGAATAACTTACCAAGGGAGATGTTCAATAAATTTCCAATTTCTTTGAAATCATTTAGGAAAAGGCTAGGAAAGCAACAGATAGGGAATCTGCCACCTGGGCGACTGCCCTAAATGCAGATCAGTATTGATTGATTGATTGATTGACTGATGATGATTGAACTAAACATATTCATGAAGAAGGGTTGTCCTCTTGAAATGGCCTCTCTTAATGGACCGATTGCTGTGACAAGTAGATAAGGGCTACCAGTTCATGGGTAAAACTGAGTCTGAACAGCATAAATACAACCGGCTACCTTGCAGTGGGGCACCACAACTGGATGCAGATGAGAATTGACAGAAATGCTGAAGTTATGCAAGCTGTACATTGTACACGTAAGATATATGTGCTGGAAAGAGTAGAATCCAGTACGCTCTAAGGAAGTCTTTCTTCTTCTCTGTGGTGACGTAAATGGAGATACTGAATGCATGTTGGAAGCCTACGAGTGATACAGTAGTAAAGGATTTGATAAGTGTAAAGACAATAGAAGGTGCCTTGGGGAGTGGGGACCCCATTGTAACAATAGCCTAAAAATGAGTGATGGTATACCATCAACACCCCAACCTGGCAGGAACTGGACAAGGGGAAATGAAATTGAATGAAAGAAAATAGAAGGCGGATCCTTGACTTTGCTGAAGCTGTTGAACTCTTCAATAGCGATACATGTTTCAATAAATGAAACAATCTCCTGATTACTTATATCAGTGATCACAGAAGCCAGACAGACTTCATTCTTATCGGGAGATACAACTTCTCTGGCATCATGGATGCCAAAGTCATACCATCTGAATGACTTATCTGGCAACAGAAGATATTTTTGATATGAAAGACAGTAATCATAAAATATAAAGTTTGAGGTATAACAGGTCTAATGAAGATCAAGCTGTCGAGGCTACACGACCCTTCATCATTCTCATTAACTGAATCATATTCTCTCCAATCACTCAGGCTCCAATGATATTTTAATGGACTGCTCTACATAACAAAGATAAAACTGGGTACTAGGAAAGTAGGCTGAAGAAGAACAGATGAACAAGTATCGCCAAAGAGAGAGGGAGTATGTAAGAAGAAGGCCTCCCCACAAGAAGAGGTATGCTAAGGAAACATAGGAGGAACTGAGAAGAATGTGTTACACTAAGACAAATAAATGACCTCTACCAGAATGTGTATTAAGAGTTCGACACTCAGTATGGAAAGAAAAACATTTAAACAGGACATTTATGTATGAAAGACAAGCATGAGTGTTGGGTATATGGCAGAATTTAATTAAGTTTCCTTTTCTTTTTTTGTTTTTCTGTTTGTTTTGCTATTTGTTTAATGTTGCATTGACCCAGAGAGGACTTCCGTAGACAATGGGATAGGACAGGGCTAGGACTGGGAAGGAAGGACCATGGTCTTAAGGTAAAGCCCCAGCATTAGCCTGATGTAGAAATGGGAAACCACGGAAAATCATCTTCAGGGCTGCCAATAGTGGGGTTCAAACCCACTACCTCACAAATGCAAGCGAACAGCTATGGTACATGCCTCGAATTGCACAGCCAACTTATTTGATGGTAAAATTTCTTACAAAAAATTTCAGTAGTTGAAAGTACCACATGACTTATCGTGCTCCAGACCAGGCTTGGTCCTTTTATTATGAATGTTCTCCTGACAATATTTCCATCTTGTACCAGCTATAATTTCTGCTTCTCTCATGTCTGTTACCCTCAGTTTATGCACAAGATATCTCAAATCTACCATGCTTTTACCGCCATGTAGGAAAGTCTGCATAAAAACAGACTGATGAGAGGACAATTTTGTCAGTGGATTCACTTCTTTCACAAAAAAAAAAAAAAAAAAAAAAAAAAAATACTGTTGATTGAGATTGTGACAAAGTGCATAAGACTTATTACAACTCTTACTCACTACACTGGCTACACAACCTTTTTATTATAACCTGGCTGATGTTCTCTTTGCTGATGAGTAGGTTTGTAAGATGGGCATTGATAACAGTTCATTTCCTTTTTCCCCTCCCTTCCTAAGGTTCTTTATTACTGTCCAGAAAGGTTTCCCCTGTTGTTTGACCTAACCTTTCCAGGTTATTACCAAAATCTTCCCATGACTTCTTTTTGAATTCAACAACTATTTGTTTTGCTCTGTTTCTTTCATCTATGTACAAAGCCCTGTCTTCCTCAGCCCTTGTTTGGAGCCATTTCTGATAAGCCTTCTTTTTACGTTTACAAGCTGCTCTCACTTCATCATTCCACCAAGATGTTCACTTTTTCCCATCTTTACACAAAACTGTCCTAGGCATTCCCTTTCTGTTTCTACTACAACATCTCTGTATGCCACCCATTCTTTTTCTTTATCCGGAACCTGCTTAGTGTTCACTGTTTGGAATTTCTCACAAATCATATCCATGTACTTCTGTATAATTTCCTCATCCTGGAAATTTTCTACCCTTATTCATCTGCAGACAGACTTCCCTTTCTCTGTCCTAGGCCTAGAGATACTTAGTTCACTACAGATCAGATAGTGGTCTGTATCATCGAAAAATTCCTGGAAAACCCGCACATTCCTAACAGATTTCCTGAATTCAAAGTCGGTTAAGATATAGTCTATTATGAATCTGCTGCCCCTACCCTTCCATGTGTAGAGATGAATAGCCTTATGCTTGAAGAATATATTCATTACTGCTAAACCCATACTAGCAAACGCTACCCATTCCTATTAGCTTCCATATCTTCCCCACATTTAAAAATCACCCTTTTGTATTGTTCAGTTCTATTTCCAGCTCGCAATGAAATTGCCCATTAACACTATCCTACCCTTGCTGTTGATCCTGACTATGTCATCACTCAGTGCTTCATTAAACTTGTCATACTTCACCCCCATCTGCACTCTCACATGATGAAGACACAAGACAATTCTCATCCTAATTCCTCAACTGCCAAATCTACCCACATCATTCACTCATTTACATGCCTAACAGAAACTATGCTGCACGCAATAGTATTTCTGATGAACAGCACTACCCCACACTCTGCCCTTCCCTTTTTAACACCCGTCAAGTACATTTTATAATCTCCGCTTTCTTCCTTGTTAGCTCCCCTTACCCAAATATCGTTTACTGCTATAACATCAAGATGCAACCTCTTTGCTGACTCAACCATTCTATTTCCTTTCTTCCACAAGCCCCATTAATATTGATAGCTCCCCATCAAATTCCATTTCATTCGTTGCAGTTGTTTCCAAGGAGTCCCAAGCCTGTGAAATGGGAGTGGAACTCTGTTACTCCCATTGGTCCAAGGCTTGCTTAAAACGTATACTGGTAATATGAATGTATAATATTATAATTTCAAATAGACATGGCTTTTATTCATGGTAACCCCTGTGACAAACTGCAAAAGGCAACTAAATGAGACAACGCCCCCAATCCTCATGGGGCCTCAATTCGAGAAGGTAACGTGGCAACCATGGTCCCATGGCTCAGCCTGGCGTTGCTTTAATGTACTTGTTCTGGGTTCCTTTCTGTCGTTCTTCCTAACCAATCACCCTTGGTAAACTCTTGTTCATGTCCAATCCTCATGATATAACTTTTCCCCCTTTAATTCCCAGCTCCTTCCTAATTCCTCAAGAATCAGAACTCTTTCATTTTCTCCTATGATCATTGTTAAGGAGGTCATAATTTCCATTAAAATTATAATTATTGTCAAATTTAGGTGCTAATTCAAATATCATGAATTAAAAATTTAACTCACATTCAAATTATAAGTGTTCATAGCATTGAAAGTCTTAATACTTACCTGGAAACCATTCCTTGTCTGTGAAGTGATGGGAGAGGTTCTAAATGGAGGATCAGGTCGAATATTCACTGAACCATCTGGATCTACTCTAACACCAACAATCTTGAACTCGGTAAGTGGTGGAGGAAGCTGTAAAGAAAAATTCCCTGTCATCATCTCAAATAACACTTATATTGATCATTTAAAATGCATCATCATCATCATAATCATCATGATAACTGCTGAATTTTTCTAATTTTTAAGTGTACACCCTACAGATCGCTCAATAAGAAAGATAACAAGACATTTAATGATTGTATCCCAAGCAAGTACACCACTGCTCCTTTCTTTGGCTATCACACACCTTAGTCATACTGTCTGAACACCAGTTGAAAGGGCTGGTAGAATTATGAATTATGAACAAGATTTATTGTGTGATCTGATTTCTATGTCTTAATGTCATATCTCCAACTGAAAACAGTTCCAAACAACCTGAATAGTTGCAAACAGGCGTAATATAACTACTGTATATGATAATCCAAGGCCATTATCAGCTACCTGTACACATAAGATGTCACAGTATTACAAATGAATTCTTTTAATTTTATACTTTAGGCCCCTTCTGAGCACCTCCAGCTGATGTTTTTTGGAAAACTTATAGCCAAGATACTACTCGACCTTATTCTTAACTGAACTCTCTCTTTCTCGACCTTATTCTTAACTGAACTCTCTCTTTCTATAATTGTTTTGCTCATGACTGAGTATAATGACCTCATACATGTTGGGTCAATTTATTCTGGACCTAACCAGCTGCTTCCATTGTTCTCGATTTTCTGTCTCTTGTATGATCTTCCTAAAAGGGATCTGAGTAACCTCCTTCAAACCATCTGTTTGGTGGAATACTATAATGAACCAGTGTGTTACGTACCAAGAGTTATCAGAACAGATATGAACCAGAGGAATGGCATGTTAAAAAGGAATGTTACCTAACTCCCCAGCTACTTCCTGCCAATATTCAGGCAGGCTTTTCTACTCGGTGCAGAGTAGTAATCCCATCTATCAGAGATGAGTGGCAGCAGAAGAGAAAAAAGCACCTCACAACAAACAACAGTCAATGTAATGTTATTGTTGATTAATTTTATGGGTTTTAGATATTGTAAGTCTTCATTTAGTTTTCTTTTGCCTCTCTGATATTATAGTATCTAATGTAAACTGAATCCTAACTTCCTCCTTTTATGACTCCCTCTCGCCTTATTCTCCAAGCGATCATTCCTTTATGATTTTTTTCCTCATTTTGATAATCATCTTCACAATCTTCCTTGTTGTTATGGTCACTCCATGTGAGATTTGTGCTGGACGAAGCAGAGGTGGGACAGGTTTCTCTCCGGGTACTCTGGTTTTCTCTGTCATAATTCATTCCAGCAACACTGTCCAATATCATTTCATTTCATCTGTCATTCATTAATCATTGCCCCAGAGAAGTGCGACAGGTTTCGGCAGCTGGCACAATTCCAATCCTCGCCGCTAGACGGGGCTTCATTCATTCCATTCCTGACCCGGTTGAATGACTGGAAACAGGTTGTGGATTTTAATTTTCATCATAGCCGGCATGGTAAAACTGTATAAGATACAAGTGATCGGCAGTTGTATTCTACGTAACTTTTGTTATGCACTATTTATCGAGAGGATGACTAATAACACAGATTTTTGAGAATTAAATTTTAGGTCGTCCCCTAAGCTACCATTTTGCTTAACGTAAATATTTACAGCCGAAAGTGTAGTGCCTTCTTGTCCAACTTACCACATCGATTTTCATTAAATTCTGTTCAGCTATCATCATTAACAGTTAATGGATGTAACAGCACTACTAGGTGGGCGTTTGATGGAGACCACAGAGTAGTGGTAGCAAAATTGAAAATAGGTAAAATTGTGAGAGTAAAAGAAATAATACAGAAGAAAATAAAAGTATGAGAATTAAAGGATACACACATACATACATACATACACAAATACAGACGTGAGGGAAAACTAAAACTTACATATCTGATACAGAAATACCATTCTTTTTTAATTATGTGCAATGCACAGAAAAACAATTATATATATGTATAGATTTACACATATATGTAAACTTCAAATTTCTTGGTGAAGTGAATTTTGGATTTGGCACATTTTACAGCTGGATGCCCTTCCTGCTGCTAACCTCCATACAGAGAAGAGAAGGCTGAAATAAACAATGAGACACAAACATCCACTCCCTGAGCAAAGGGGAACTATCATTTGAATATTCTCATTTATTTACACTAATAGAATAAAAGAAAACTGAGAATCATTTTAATAACATTCTTACCTGATAAGTGAATAAATTTGCACTTTGGCACTCTGTAGTAATACCAAAGCAGAAGCAAGAAATACATTCACTGGGACTTGAAGCCTCATCATTGAAATATCCTCGAGGGCATATGGAAGCTGGCTTCTTGACAACCAATATAGAGTCTGGCACAGCAAATGTAGAACCACGATTGTTAATAGCCTCACAGCTGTATGCTCCCTGGTCAGATTCTTGAATGTTAGGACAAGTTAAAGTGCCAACACCATTTTTGCTATCCGTGGTGCACTTAGGTGGAATGTGACCCCAGTTGAGACGCCATATCACCTCAGGTGTTGGAACACCTATTGCTGTACATGATATAGTGAATACTGAGCCCTGATCCAGAATAACCATTGGTGGAGGTGGAACCACAATAACAACAGGAGCTGAAATGGAAAATGAACATACTTATTATAATTTCCCTTCATACAGCACAAAGAAAAAAATTCTGAATGAAAATGTCGATAGGGTAGACAACGTTAGTGATAGAATAATCAGAGTATGACTGAAGATAGAAGAAGGAGTGCTTCATCCAAGTTTAAGCATCCCAAACTGGAAACAGTGAGGAAAATATAGAGGAATTCTTGGAGATACTTGAGGAAGTAATTACTGATGGGAAGTGATCGTTATGGGAGATCTCAATGTGCAGGTTGGAAATGACAAAATTGGTAAAGAAGAAGTGATTGTTCCATTTGGATATGGAGAAAGAAACAGTGAGGGAGATAAGTTGATTGATTTTTGTGAGAGAAATGGAATGATTATGGGTAACACTTTGTTTAGAAAGAAGAATAGTAGAAAGATCACTAGGTATGGCTGGGGTGAAAGAAGGATAAAAACAGTTATTGATTATTTTTTGGTTGAAAAAATAAATCATAAACAGTTAATAGATGAATAGCACTACCAGGTGAGGCATTTGATGGAGACCACAGAGTAGTGGTAGCAAAATTGAAAATAGGTAAAATTGTGAGAGTAGAAGAAATAAGACAGAAGAAAATAAAAGTACGGAAATTCAAAGATAAAAGAACTCGGGAGAAATTATTATTATATTGCTATTTGCTTTAAGTCGCACTGACGCAGATTGGTCTTATGGCGACGATGGGTCAGGAAAGGCCTAGGAATGGGAAGGAAGCGGCCGTGGCATTAATTAAGGTACAGTCCCAGCATTTGCTTGGTATGAATGTGAGCTCAGGAGAAATTTCAGGAGGAATTAAAACAGCACATCCCTATATCAGAAAAAGAAAGTGTAGAAGAAGATGGACAAACTTTAAAAACACATTTGTAAACTGTGCTGAGATGATTTGTGCCAGAACTTTGGTGGAACGAAAAGATGAAGGGGGGTTGTCAAACAAAAGAAGAAAGCATGACAAGAATGGAACAGAGATAGCAAAGAAGGAAGGAGGATTAAGTATCAGGAAATTAAAAGTGTAAAAAAAAAGTGGTAAATGAGGAAAAGAAAATTTTTTGGGAGAGATTCACACAAGAATTGGAAAAGGATGTAAATGGTGGTAAAAGGATGTTGTATGGATTAATAAAAAATAAGAGAAAATAAAATATCTACACAAAACAAGTGAAGGAAGAGAGTGGAAATATAATCATATTCAGAGGAGATAAAGAATAAGAGGAAAGACTATTTTGATAAACTCCTGAATGTGAGAAATGATGCAGAAGAGAGTGTAGTTGTAAATGAGGATGATCCAGAAATGGAGAGTGATATTGCAATGGCAGAGGAGGAAATGGCTGTTAAACAAATGAAAACAGGAAAAGCAGCAGGGATGGATGAAATATGTGTGGAAATGATAAAGGCAGCAGGATCTAATGGTCTACATTACATGCTGCTAAGGTGCATATGGAGGAAAAAGCAGATGATTGATGTAAAGGTGTAATAATACCCGTATTTAAGAAAGGTGACAGGAAGGGATGTGACATTTATTGAGGAATTACACTGTTGTCACGAGTAGCCAAAATATTGGAGAGAATAATAGAAAGGAAGATGAGAGGAAGGGTGGAAAGACTTTTAGAAAAAGAGCATATGGATTTCGACAGGGCAGGTCAGCGATAGACCCTGTATTTCAGATTACTGAGGGAAAAATAGTGGGAATATGGAAAAGATCTGGTGATTATATTCCTTGATCTAGAGAAGGCATACAATAGCGTTAATAGAGAAAAGGTGTGGGGAAAACCCTGGAAAGAAAAGGATGTGGAAGGCAATCAAGGGAACTAGTGAGAGCAATGTATAATAATTGTTTCAGCTGTGTCCAGACTCCAGCAGGGAGAACAGATTGGTTTAGAAACCAAACTGGACTAAGACAGGGAAGTGTACTGTCTCCACTCATGTTTATAATGGTTAAGGATGAACTACTAAAGGAAACAAAGGCAAGATATGGAGGGGATATGAAAATATTGTAGTTTGGAGATTACATAGTGATCTGGGGGGTCAACAATACAGAAGTGGAAATCCAACTAGAGGCTTTAAATAACAGTATTGAGAAACATGGTTTGAAAATAAGTGTGGAGAAGAGCAAAACAGTGGTGATGACAAAAGGAGAAAGAGAAGGAAAATGAATCATTAGTATCATGGGACAAAACCTTGAGGTTTTTGAATACTTCAAATATTTGGGAAGTGAAATAATGCAAGATGCAAGGTTAGATAAGGAGATCAGCAGAAGGGTACAAGCTGGAAATATGTTCTACTAAAATGTAAGAAACCTAGTGTGTAACAGAGAAGTTCCTATGAAATGTAAAGAGATAATGTACTTCTTCTGAATTTTACAGTGCCTATCCCCGTTATTGTATATTGCCTATTCAACTGTTTTTATGTGGATTTGGTCTTTAATTTCTTTCTTACCTATGCATTGCTTTTTGCATTTTATTCGGCTGATGATGACCCGTATTAGGGTCGAAACCGGTACCGCTTCTGCTTTTAATTAAATAGGAATGCAACTCTACATTTTGTATTTATTTGTATTGAATAGGTTGAACTACCTTATTTATTATATTTATTATTATTATTTATTATTACGTATACATCAGAGGCTTGGACTTTGACAGCAAGGAATGAGAGTAAAATTCAGGTCAGTGAGATGAAGTTCCTAAGGAATAAGGTAGGGAATACGAGGAAAGGCAGAGTAAGAAATACTGAGGTCAGAAAAGAGATAGGGATAGAAAAACTGAGTGATAGGATGGAGAAGAATAAATTGAGATGATTTGGACATGTTATGAGGAGGGAAGGATACAAAAACAAGTGCTGTAGGCTAAGATAGAAGGAAAGAGGGCAAGAGGGAAGCCCAGAGCAAGATGGATGGACTCTGTCAAGAGCAGTATGAAACTAAGAAGCCTGAATTGGAATGCAATTACAGAAGAGGGGTGGTGGAAGGAGAGATAATGGTGGAGAATTGCCATTAACATCCCGACCTGGCAGGAGCTGGACAAGGGGAAATCAACATGATGATGATGATTTCAGCACAAATAAAACACACTGTGGTGTGAGATTTAAAACTGCATTAATTATCACTCACGATAATGTGGTTATTCAGGTTTTTGAACAAAATATTGGTTTCTTTCATTTTTATAAAACCTGGAATAAAAGGAATTAAAAAACGTATCCCACAGTAATTAAATTTCACTGATAGTTTCTTTCATGTTTTATTACTGGGTAATGCAAATTATGAATGATTCAAGACTTAACTTCCAAAAAGTTTCAGTGTGATGAAGTGAAAATTTCGTAAGTACTTACAGCATCCAATCTCATCACTGCTGTCCAGGCAATCATTCTGCAGATCACAATGGAAAGATTTGGGAATGCACTGTCCTCGTGTACGACACTGGAACTCACTGTATCGGCATGGAGAATCTGTAAAAAAAAAAAAAAAAAAAAAAACAGAATGTAACAATCATGCATAATTACTTGACAGAATTGATGAAATAAATAACTGGTAGAAATGGTTGAAAGAAGTTAATTATCCATATTTCAGAGTTAAAATGTAGGGGAAATAAAGGGGACCTGGGAACTTTTTATTATAATTTGCTGGGTTGTTTCTGGCGAATCTACAGTAACCTTCTGGAGTATTTACTAATAGAACTTTGGTACAGAAAGTGGGTCACAAAGCAACTAACTGTCGACTGAGAGTGAAAAGTGATCAAAACAAAAGCACGACAGAAAACACATTGTACGCTGAACCAGTTTTGAGAGTGTGTCATGATTAAATTGATATAATAAATAAGGTAGTTCAACCTATTCAATACAAAAAAATACGAAATGTAGAGTTACATTCCTATTTAATTAAAAGCGGAAGCGGTACCGGTTTCGACCCCAATCCGGGTCATCATCAGCCAAATAAAACACAAATAACAATGTATAGGTAAGAAAGAAATTAAAGATCAAGTCCACATAAAAATAGTTGAATAGGCAATATAAAATAACAGGGATGGGCACTGTAAAATTCAGAAGAAGTAGAAGGTAAGTCACTTAAAAGAAGCAAGGTGCAATGTTCTACTTCTTCTGAATTTTACAGTGCCTATCCCTGTTATTGTATATTGCCTATTCAACTATTTTTATGTGGACTTGATCTTTAATTTCTTTCTTACCTATGCATTGTTTTTTGCATTTTATTCGGCTGATGATGACCCGGATTGGGGTCGAAACCGGTACTGCTTCCGCTTTTAATTAAATAGGAATGTAACTCTACATTTCGTATTTATTTGTATTGAATAGGTTGAACTACCTTATTTATTATATCAATTTAATTGTGATACATTGCAATACGGAACATTATGAAAATTTTATCTTTAAGTGTGTCATGAAGCAAACGTCTTGTTGGTCCATTCGACAGACAAGAAACTGTGGTGTTTGGCCAAGGAGATTGACAGTTTAAAGCACATTGAATTGAACATTAGTGAAATGTTGAACTTTGCGAACTCCAGTTCCACAAAAATCAGTGCCAAAGGCATTATGGTGATGACATGATGAACGAACGTGATAAGACAGCTGACTTGAGTGAAGTTTTGCACGTGCCAGATTTATGAACCAATCTTCTGTCAGATGGGAGGATTGTTGACAAGGGTTATTGTATGACATTCGATGAACACAAGGCTAAAGTTATCAACAAAAAGGACAACAGTCTAGTTTTGCATGCAGATCAGGTTGGCGGACTATACTTTGTGAGGGAAGCTCTGTCTGCGGGGGAAATCAACTTGAAGGACCTCGCGACAGAAGAGATGCCAGCAGATGTGCTCACAAAAGGCCTACCCAGTGTCAAGCATTGGAAGTGTTTGAACAATCTCGGTCTCAAGAAGTGAACTATTCGGGCAATCATCACTTTGAGAGGGGGTGTTATGTATGATTCAAATTGAGCCAGCCTTTAGTGCCGCCATCTGGTGTTATTTGCTGTTTTGTCCTTGACTATGTGCAGCCATATTTGTTCAGTTCAGTTCGCGCCATTCACTTGACCTGTTGAGAAGTATTCCTTGTGTTAACCTTGTTCTTCTTGTGTGCTCAGTAAACCTGCACTTTAGATTAATGTGCATTGTGTTTCACTTCTCGTTCGACGAACTTATTGTATGTCCAACCTTGTCCTGTTCCTCTACAGGGTTGGGTATGAAGTTAGATGAGTCTTCGTAGCAAGCTTTTATGACTGGATTCCCCTCCTGACGTCAACCTCATCAGAGGAGTTAATGAGACAAAATGAATGACGTGATATATGATAGTAGGAAGGGAGAGGGTGAAATCCAGTGCCGGCATATAGCCTACTACTGTCAAACAGCACCAAAGGGTCTGCTCAAGGCTTAACGCCCCCATTTGACGGAGGACCATCAACAGCGTTATATGCCCTCACTCCATATGAGCACTGCGGAGAGGTTTGGAATTTAATCCAGGCTTTTGGCACGCAATCTAGTGATTAGAAATTGTATACCACCACTTCCCCTATCCTGCCGGCCAACATTCTGAAGGTGAAATTTTTTCGACCAATGGGATTTGAAGATAAAAATTTCATAATGTTCCGTATTAAAATGTATCACAATGAAATTGAAATAATAAATCAGGCAGTTCAACCTATTCAATACAAATAAATATGAAATGTAGTGTTACATTCCTATTTAATTATAAGTGGAAGCGGTACCAGTTTTGCCTCTTCAACTGTTTTTGTGGGGACTTGATCTTTAATTTCTTTCTTACCTATGCATTGTTTTTAGCATTTTATTCGACTGATGATGACCCGGATTGGGGTCGAAACCGGTACCGCTTTCACTTATAATTAAATAGGAATGTAACACTACATTTCATATTTATTTGTATTGAATAGGTTGAACTACCTTATTTATTATTTCAATTTCATTGTAATGGGATTTGAACCAACTAACCATAGTGTCAGGTCATACAGACTTAAAAGCCTTAACAATCAAGGCCACCAGGCGGGCAATCCATGCCTTATTAATAGTAAGAAATGGAAAGGAACACACAAATGTTGAAAGATACGAACTTGAATTGGAACATGGGTTCCTAGCGACAAGTTGTCTCTAGAATATTTGTTTTCCTAATGTATTTTTATTGTATATTAGAGGTCTGGGATCTGAACCCCTACATGGCTGGGCACTTTTGTCTAGAATTATATAATATAGAACATGTTTTAAACAAAATTATTTAGCAATTAGAAGTGCAGATATTATTATTTTCACCATTAAATTATAATGATTAATATATACGTAAGTTTTAAAATTAAGGCAGATGAATATCAGGGGAAGTGTACTGGCATGGTTGCGGTCATTTGTCAAGGTTCGAACTCGGCATGTTGTGTTTGATGCAGTTTGCTCTTTGACCATTAAAGTAACTTCAGGAGTATGTCATGGCACTGTCTTGGGACCTTTATTATTTAATGCATTTGTTTCCGATTTACCTAAATGTGACCTCAACCATGGTCCAGTATGCCGATGACACAGTAATGAACAGGGATATGCAATGTGCAGATGATTGAAGTTACAGTTTGACTTGGACACTATAGCTGTGTGGTGTTACCTCAACATAAATGCTGGCGAATGTAAATACATTACGTTAAATAGGTCTCGAAACCGAGTATAATGTACATATTGAGCAAGTTAAAACCATACATTTGCTAGGAATAACCATTTCTGTCCAACTAAAATGGAGCACACAAACAGAGGAAGTGAGATGCAAAGCTGCTAGGGTGCTCGGTTTTATACATAGAACCTTCGTGGGTGCAAGTCGAATGCCATACGGACTGCTTATCTGACACTAGTGAGACCTATACTAACCTATGATCTACCAGCCTGGCACCCTACTACTGCTGCTAACCTTGACAAATTAGAAGGAATTAAATGTCGTGCTAAATGACCATTTACAGTAACAAGAACAGCTGCCTGCCTTCCCTCCCATCGATCGTTTCCTTGTGTAAACAAAGAGATGTCACCTTCTTACACAAGTACCTCATGGGGGCCATTCACCTTTCACCATTCTCTCAACTCTCCGTATCTTACAGATCGGTCCGCAGGGGCAAAGGGGTGTGTTATACACCCACTTTGTGCGAACTGAGTCCTACAAACTAGGTTTCTTTGCTCGTCCAGTGCACCTTTGGACCAATCTCCCTGCCAACATTAAATGGAAAAATGTAAATACTGTATAGTTAAATGTTATGTTAAGAAGCACATGCGATGAGAAAATGTATGCAAATATGTGGAAGAATGAACTAAGGAGTTTTTTTTTTTTTTTTGCTAGTGCTTTTACGTCGCGCCGACACAGATAGGTCTTACGGCGACGATGGGACAGGGAAGGGCTAGGAGTGGGAAGGAAGCGGCTGTGGCCTTAATTAAGGTACAGCCCCAGCATTTGCCTGGTGTGAAAATGGGAAACCACAGAAAACCATTTTCAGGGCTGCCGACAGTGGGGTTCGAACCTACTATCTCCCGAATACTGGATACTGGCCGCACTTAAGCGACTGCAGCTATCGAGCTCGGTGAACTAGGGAGTGACAGGATGTGTAAATGAGAAATATGTATGCATTATACATTGTTACTTTACCTGCAAATAGTGTACATGATTGATTTATCTACAATATATACTTGTAATGTGCTTTTAAAATTAATTATAATTCATGTACTGTATTGAAAAAATGAGCGAGAGAGAGAGAGAGAGTGTGTGTGTGTGTGTGTGTGTGTGCAACAATATTATTCTCAATACATACAATGGCTGATTTTGAGCTGGATAAATCAGAGATGGAATGGATTTCCTCCAAGACTGATGTATAACTTAAACAGTCGGATGATTATTCAACTTTAAAAAAAAGGACAAGTTCTAACATTTTGGAGAAAGAGGGAATATACAATATACATGATCACAAAGAAAGAAGGAGAAAATGAGATACACCATATGCTTCAGATTTTCATGATTCTCGAGATGCTGAAAAGAACAAGAGAGATCAACAAGAAAGAATGAATGTAAAAGCATTACCAGACTGAAGTGTAATCCTTCAGTCACCTCATATTTTACAGTTACAAGCCACTAGGTAATGTTTATTGCAGGATCTCTTTCACTTCTTTGGTCTCTTTCACTGCAAGTTATCTCTATCACCAGTTACAAAATTGGCAATTTAATGTCACAGAAAGAAATCCTTGTGCTGGACACAGTGAGGGTAGGATAAATTTTCTCAGTAATATCTTGTTTCTTCTGTGTCTTTCATTTCTAAACAGCTTCATAAACAATCACATTACAAATTCTATTAACTACATGCCCAATGCTTGAAATAAACAATCTAAGAGACGGGAAAGATACTGAGTGAGTTGGCTGTGTGGTATGAACCATGTATGGACTTGCGTAAAGGATATAATGGGCAGCACTAAAGATAGTTTTCCATGGTTTCCCATTTACACACTAGGTAAATGCTGGGGCTGTACCTTAACAAAAGCTATAGCTTCCTCCCCAGTCCTAGCTCTTCCTTATTCCACTGTTGCCGAAATATATCCGAGTTAAACTGACGTCAAACTGCTAGCAAAATGGAAAAGACCGGGAAGATACCATCAAACATTTTCCAATATGAAATAACAATGGAGGATGGAGCCGACCTATAAGTATCAGAAATTCTGAGTCACAAAACACAGTTTTTGGAAATTTTTGAACCATAAAGATGCATTTTTCCTTTAGATAATCTCACATGCATTGACTAAGACTTAAAAAACGGCAGCCTAAATGCAAGGTTTATGCAATGTTGCCGAGTTATATCATGCATAATTAGTGCATCTGAGTGTTATGAAAGGTGCTACTCGTAGAGCTGGTCTTGCTGCAACAGTTTTTTCTGGTCCAGGGAGGAAAACAATGGCAAACTACCTCACTCCTCACCTTGCCTAGTGCACCTTGTTCCCTACAACTGCAAAACCTTTGGTGGTGATTTCTGGGGATCCAACCAGCCCCTGGGCTGATGACCAAACAGACAGACAATCAGAGCGTGTAAATTCCCCAGACACTACAGGCCTAGTGGATTCTTGAACTATTGACTAAAGGTTGCCTTAGAAAAAGCAGAATAAGTGAGCTCCATAACACAGTACCGGTACTAGTTGTGGTAGCTGTAAGCCTACAGTGGTGTATTCAGACTTCATTGTCACCAATCCTGAGGATAATATTTTGTGGTTTTCTCATTTCCACATCAGGCAACTTCTGGATCCATACCTTTACAAAGGTTACTTATACAGATGATAAAATTGCAACAACAACAAAAAAGTTCTCCATATGTATTCTGGTAGATTAATTGTCATTTCAAGACATAAAACTGAGAATATCTTCCCCTGCAATAATTAAAGGTAAAAATGAAGGATAATTACAAATTCAGGTACAGAAACAAACAGGTATGGAAAATAGGAAAACATGTCCCTCTTGTTTTCACAAATATAATACCATAAGGGTCAGGAAAGAATAAGTATTGATCACGGAAGTTGAGAGAGAAATGATAACAGGAGTCCAGCACAATTAAGTGAAGGTAATGACAGACACTGCTATAGGTCCAGGGTTGCCCCTAATGTTTTACTAGGTGAGGTGTATATTTAACTCCTCTACTAAAACTTTATAATTTATGTTATACTGTATCATTCAATTTAGCAGTCGATCATGTTCTGAGAGAAATAAATGAAAGAGAAATAGCCAAGGAGTTTGGGTATAAACAAATTTTGGTTATGAAAAATCTTACAGCGCTTTTTGTCAATGATTTGACACTTCTGAGTAAGAACAAAGCAGCAGAAGAAGCACTATGTTACCTTCATGACAAAATTTAATTTAATCCTTCTGCAGTAATCCATCAGCTCACACAGATATTCAACAAGCTGGTTAGTTTGCTCCTTCTCATTTCAGATCAGAAGCTATATATATTCAACCAATATATTTGGCTACAACTAGTCTACCCATTCCAGTGTACACCTCATAAAAACTTGACAATTAAAATTCTTAGCAATAATGGCAGAATAATAGTGTGTTCCATTAACTCTTTCACTGCACTATTTTTGAACAGAACACTTACAGAAAAATCTATTTTTTTTCGTATTTTCCAAATGAACTGAAACTTTACTTTTTTAAAGGTTAGTAACATTCAACACAATTGCACCATTTTTAGCTCATCTTTGGTAAACTAGCAGTGACATTTCACCTTGAAACACACATTACTGTGATACATTTCTGAACATGGAACTGGACACATTGCAGGCTCTCCTGGGCAATTCTTACAAAAAATACTGTCGGTTTTCTCTTGCACAGTCCCTTTCCTTTCTTTGAACATTTTGCTGGTAATATGGAATAAACAACAAAATTAGGTTTGTGACTCTTGTCCTACTGCTCCCCAAGAAAGTGCCTCTGCGTCAGGCGCGCTTGAAGTACGTAATCAGAAGGTCTTCCTCGTTTTGCCGGCGGACTGCACTGATACTCTCGTAGAAGTCCCATTATGACAGAATTTCTGAAGTCGGGAGCACTAATTGCCTTATTTTGAAGCTTATTGTACAATATTTTTCCATTCATTAGTGCAGTTTCAATGTCATCACTAATATCCCACTAGTCCAATACAAAATGAAGATCTTCCTCGTTGGCACTTTCTTCCGAACAATCACTATGCACATCATCACTTGTTTTGTTGTCCAAATTTACTGAACAGTCTGAATCAGAATCGGCCACTAAAAGATTGAAGATTTCTTCACTGTCATTACTAATGTTGTTCTGCGTGCTCATAGCTGCTGAGTGAAGCCTGCTATTGGCCAGACAGCTGACAGGAATGTTGACGGGCGGGAGGGTGAAAGATAACAAATCAACATAGGTCCAGTATTGGCGGCAACGTTTTCAAACAATGCTTAGTACACAGTCAATACATGACTATAGTTGTCTGTATCATTAAATGCGCCTTTATCAAAGAAGTGCGCGGAAACTACAGCAGGAAAGTACCAAGTTGACAAAAGTTGATTACCGCAGCGAATGCTATAGGGAAATAAGTCGACAAAAAATCTACTTCTGCAGCGAAAGAGTTAAAGAAATTATTGGGTTACCCACTTACATTTCACCACACAGTCTTAAAGAGGACTTGGAATTTCCTAAGCTCAATGGAAGGCCTTCATTCAGGCTGATGCATGAGAGAAGCCCACACATCGAAACCACTAGAGAGCTCCGTACCAAAACTGTCCATTGAATTCAATGCTTGCCACTTAGCAAGGAGCACATTGAACATATTGGAAAACCCCTTCTCAAGCTCATTTGAAAAATAGTGGTTCACATTACCATCAAAGGGAGAGTAATATCTTTTTCCACTGTAAGAAATAAATACTTGGATCAGTAGTAAGAGAAGTATGTCATGCAAGCAATGGACAGAAGCAGTTAAAATGAACAGTAATGTCATCCCAGTCTAATCAATCCCTGGAAGGAGTGTAAATATATCCCATAGCAGAAGATGCAACAAGTTAAAAACCTTACTTTATATATTAGAGTTCTGTTATAACGGAGAAATGATGAGAATCAGTTGACATAATACAGTTTGCCCATTGATTGCTGGAAGCATCACTTGGATATCAATGAAGAAGTTTGATGTCTTTCTACAAATGGATACACAAAATGAGTTAATATTGTTGTCAGTGACTGGGCAAAAGATACAGATAAGGTAACTGATACCACTACAAGATTCAAGGAAAATGAACTGCAGCCTCTATTAGTGTGTGAGTAGAAGGAAGCCCTATATGAACCATGCACTAATAATCTCAAAAAGAACTATGGGATTAAAAACTGGGAAGTTCACGATTTCCTAAGGAAATGCTGGACTTCCGAATAATTATAAAAAATCCTGGACATCATCATCTAGACCATGGTAGACTCTGTACTGAAAAATTTGCTGGGCATTGTTAGACACCATTTGTTTACCTTGACCTGAAACCCCATGTAGTGGATTTTCTTTTTCAATAAATTCAGAAAGATAAAGTCCACTTAACAGTCGACAATTTCAATTTTAAATCATAACTCAAATCCCACTTGCATCTAATTAAAACATCTGATAAAATTAATAAACTGATTAGGAGGCCAATCATTTTGATACCCTAATAGGAGCAGCTATTAGGTTCATTAATTTGAAAGTTGGAATATTAGCTATTTGATAACTTGATTTGGTTATCATGTCTCTATGAATTAAGGAAATGCAAACAACTATGCATTTATTTTTTCAATAAACAGTGCTCAATTCCAGTCTCTTGTCAGCTGGGCATCTAAAAATAAGAAGACAAATAATCATCACTTCATTCTCCACACATGAGTGCTTCATTTCTTTTTTTAAATTTCTTTTTTTAAGCGTATGGCTTTCAGTGCCAGGAATGTCCGAGGACAGTTTGGCTTGCGTAGTGTATGTCTTTCTATTTGATGCCAGTGGAAGTATGCTTTTCAGTTTCATCTTAGTTGAATCAACTTTAAAGATTTTCATTCTGTTGAACACAAGTCCTATTCATTGGCTGAATGGTCAGCGTTGAGGCCTTCGGTTCAGAGGGTACCGGGTTTGATTCCCGGCTGGGTCGGGGATTTTAATCACGTCTGATTAATTCTTCTGACCTGGAGACTGGGTGTTTGTGTTAGTTCCAACACTTTCCTCTTCATATTTAGGCAACACACTACACTAGTGTTTAGTATGTAATTTAGTAATGTCTCATAATTTTGGAGGTTTACCTTTAACACCCTTTCTGACGACAGCTGGATCAAACATTCCCACATTCTTACCAGTTTTACTAACACTTTTTGTAATGCCAACATCAGTCTGGTAAAAAGGCTCTCCATGCACCACCAAGTTCTTCATTAGATTTATTTTGGATCAGGTTAGAATGAAATGCTTACTGACAATAAATTTGAAGTGCCATGTGCTTCCGTTTTCCAGTTAGTAACTTGACAGTCATTCCCCAGTTCAATGACAATCCCAAATCTTTGGATGATGATGTTTGTTGTTTAAAGGGGCCTAACAGCTAGGTTAATGGCCCCTAATGGTACGAGGTGCAACAAAATGAAATGATAATTAAAACTTCAAAATGTATCCAATGACTAGAATCTAAAAAGAATGATGATCAAAAATGACCACGAGTCCAAAACCATCAGTGGATCCAATTCACAATGCCTTATTTTCTGGGATGATGTTTGTGTTCCAAAAGGGTCCAAAATCCAGCTCTCCAGCCCCTCATAAGAGTATTTTATTATTTAATTATTTTTTTTGCTAGTGGCTTTACGTTACACCAACACAGATAGGTCTTATGGCAACAATGGAATAGGAAAGGGCTAGGAGTTTGAAGGAAGCAGCCATGGCCTTAATTAAGGTACAGCCACAGCATTTGCCTGGTGTGAAAATAGGAAACCACAGAAAACCATCTTCAGGGCTACCAACAGTGGGATTCGAACCCAATATCTCCTGGATGCAAGCTCACAGCTGTCCGGTCATAATTGTCATAACAGTACTAATCACTGGTAAAGCAGGTGTTCCTCCTATGCTGGTACTAATCACAGGTAATGTAGACTCATGGGTTCCTTGCATGGTGGTAATAATCACAATGCAGACCCATGGTATGTCATGTATAATGGCACCACTCACACGTAACACAGACCCATGGTGTTCCTCACATAGTAGAACTAATCACAGGCGCCAGTTAGATCCGTGGTGTTCCTTACATAGTGGTACCAATCACAAGCTACATATACTCATGATGTTGCTAACATAGTGATACTAATCATAGACACTGTAGACCCATGGTGTATCATACATTATGATATCATCCACAAGCAACATAGACCCACAGTGTTCCTCACATAATGGCACTACTCATAGGTAATGCAGACCCATTCTAAACACAGTGGAACCAACCCATTCGAACACAGCATTCAGCACCTATTCCCACTAGACGCTAGTCTCTGCAGCCGAGCGCCTGCTCCCCATCCTCGGTGGGATGTACACAGGGGTTCTAATCACAGGCATCGCCCAAACCCATGGTCTTCCTCACATAATGGTACTGCTCCTAAGTAACTCAGACCCATGATGTTTCTCTCATGGTGCTACTAATCGCAAGTAACATTGACCCATGAGGTTCCTCATTTTTTGGTACTAATCACAAGTAGCCTCATGGTTCTAATTTCACCATCCCTTGGTCACCCCTTTTTGTTGCCTCTTACAACAGGCAGGGATACTGCGTCCCCCACCCACAGGAGGTCAAATCTTTGGAAAATGTTTTTGTACTTATCCAGACATGTGAAAGTTTCCTTTCTTTCTTTTTTAAAACAGTTACATACAGTACATTTTTTTAAATATCTGCTTGATTCTGCCAAAAACTCTATCACCTGGAAAATAGGAATGCTCAGTTACCAGGTACATCACTTCAGTTGACTTCAATTAATGATATGCATTAAGAAACCATTTAAGAAGGGATGCCATGATGATATGGTTCTTATATTGGCCCCCACCCGATGCACACAAGTCATATTCTATGCCAGAGAAGTCAGTTTGGCTGAGTCTGTGGTAGACAGCAGAGGTGATCTCACTGGAGCCCTTGTGAAAGGCCTACTAGTTTTCTGTCCATATGTACATTAAAGTCTTACCCAGAGTCTCCTTGTCTCTAGAATAACCTTGTACAAAACATAGGTTATAAGATACAGTTGCTGTCTGCAGTAAGCAGACTGATCAGGTAACTTAGGGGAAACCTGATTTTGCTGGCAGTTAAAACTCAAAATGAGAAGAGCATCCATCCTGTCTCAAAGTATAAATAATACACTTTTGCTTGTAATGTATGAATGTTTTTCAATCAAAATGTTGGTTTTCTTGGCTAGATCTACCTCACTTTTCTTTCATTCTGAAGGCTGTTATCTAAGCTGCAAATTCAATTGAATTTGATTCAATTCAACTGAAGTCCTTTAGGATCCACATTAAAAACAGAATAGTTGCAGCCACAAAAGCAATCTTTAACATCAAAGCACTGCCCAAAATTCCTCTAAATACAGCAATGCATCTCTTCAATAGACAGATAATTCCTATACTAACATGGAATAGAAGTAATTTGAAAAATACTGAGCATGAGAGACCTCCACACTATAGAGAATTTCAATGCATATGTCCTGAAACATACTGTACTCTAGGAATATCCAGAAAGTGCTTTTACCAACATGTAAGCCACTAACTCTAGACTAGCTTACGTTGGCATAAGAAACCTTCCTTATAGATTTACAGATTAAGTTTGGTCTGTCTGTCTTCTACAACCAAATGGATGGAACAGCTTGAAGAAGGGAAAGGAAAGAAGAGAGATATGGCCAAAATTCTATGCAAGGGGGGCCGTTTGATAAACAGGTCATTATCTGGCACAAATTCGGACCAACGACACTTCATTAATTCACTAGCTGTACGTGGATTCCACCACAAATTTTGCTAGTCAGAATGTTACCATGAAGGCCCCAGGGGCTCTTGACTTGGGAGCGTGGGTTGGCGACCACGGGGCCCTTAGGCGAGTCCTGGCAATGCTTCCAGTTACTAATGCCAGGCTCCTCACTTTCATTTATTCTATCCGACCTCCCTTGGTCAACTCTTGTTCTTTTTCGATCCTGGCGGTATTACAGTACTTGAGGCCTAGGGAGTCTTTCTTTGGCCGATGCCTTCATTTTTCTCTCAGATTAGTGTTATATAGAGTATGGTTGCCTAGTTGTACTTCCTCTTAAAACAATAATCACCACCACCACCACCACCTGTTACCACAAACTGAATGAGAGTTTTATAATCTGTGAACTGTGTGACCAGTTTTGTAACCAATACCATGTTACTCATTGTGTTAAACAGGACAGATCACTAATTGAATTTTGCCAAACCTAACTCGTGCATTATGTAACTCTGCACATCCTGTGTGTATTAATTAATTAATTCATTCATTTATTTATTCATTTATTCATTTATTTATTCATTTATTCATTTATTCATTTATTCATTTATTACTTTAAAGAATGGTTTCAGGATTAGAATGACATTCACTATGCCAACTGAGAATAGAAGGGAGTTCTTTAAACTTGTCTATCCGTAAAGTGAATTTCCATGGTTTCCTCACTTCAATTCCAAATGAATGTCACAATGACAAACATGGAGAAAGAACCTCTCTCTTTCCATCCCCCCTCTCTTATAAGAAGCAACAACAAAAATACTTACACATGACTACAAATGCTTAAATGGTTTATAAGAAAGCACCTCTACTTTATGCATTACCAACCAAGATGGCTACGTGGTTTGGGTCACGTAGGTGTGAACTTGCTTTTGGGAGACAGACAGTTCAAACCTCACTGTCAGCAGCACTGAGGATGGTTTTCCATGGTTTCTCCATTTTCACACCAGGCAAATGCTGGGGCTTAATTAAGGCCATGGTTGCTTCCTTCACATTCCTAACCTGTCCTATTCCATCATCGCCATAAGAACCGTCTGTGTCAGTGCAACATAAAAGAAATGGCCAAAGACCCTCACTGAAGTCAATCATTGGCATTCCTCTTACCTACACATATTCAGTATGCAACTGTAAATATTGGAAATATTGTAATTATGCCTACATCATAGCAGCACAACAACTATAAGTGAATACATCACCTGGTTTCTTATATCTAAAATGATAAAAGTTTGGTTATAGTGTATTATATTCAGAATCCTTTAACTTCTATCAAAGAAATATTATAAGCAATAGCAGGCCCAAAAAAAGGAATATAAAGCAAAAATGTCTAGGATTATTTTATAAGGCTTTGACATTACTTTAAATTTTGCATTTTGATCTTTCATTGTTTCACATAAATGCCACTCTCATCAAAGAAATGTAAATATTGTTGGTTTCCATAGCAACTTTCCTTTGTCTGAAAGGGCCATCACCAAAAAAAAAACCACCATGTATTTCGGCAACTCAAAATTATAAAGTGTTTCATCACAATGGCTGTTTCCATCATAAGTCCAATTAGAACTTCAATGTTTAGAAGGATACCTGTGGGCAATGTCAGAAGGTATAGTGACCAAGAAGGTCCAGTGGCCAAGAGAGGCTTAATTTTAGGGGTCTACACTGATCCAGAGACCAAAGAACATAAATTGACACCAGCTGCTGACCGGTTTAATAATTCAATTGGAAAAAAACTAGAAGAAATAATAAAAACTGAGGAAATTCTAACACTAGGGAAAGCAAATATATTTCAAAATATAGATACTGAATACTATTCAGTAGCAGTTGTTGGCCTTGGAAAAGAAGAAACTGGTTATAACTCAATCGAAAATTTGGATGAATGTAATGAAAATGTTCGGATTGCAGCAGGTGCAGCAGCTGCCAAACTGCAGAGACATGGTGTCTCTCATGTTGATATTGATGGCATGGGAAATCCGGAGGCAGCTGCAGAAGGAGCTGGCTTGGCTTTATGGAAGTTTCAAGGTCTTAAGGCAACTCAAGAAGTAATTCCTTCCCTTGAGTTGTATGCTGAGGATGATAAAGAAGCTTTCCAAAGAGGACTGCTTAAAGCAGAGGCACAAAATTTTGCTAGAAGGTTAAGTGAATCTCCTGCTAACATAATGACACCAGCAATATTTGCACAGCAAGCAGTTAGTAATTTGTGTCCTTGTGGTATAAGCGTTACGGTGAGAGATAAGGATTGGATTCTTAGGAGGAAGATGTTTGCTTTCTTGGCGGTGGCCAAGGGTTCAACTGAGCCACCAGTATTTTTAGAAATCGGATACTGTGGAGGTAAACCTGAAGATAAGCCTATTGTGTTTATTGGGAAGGGAATTACATATGACACTGGTGGTTTATGCCTTAAACAATGTGAGGTAATGCCTGACTACCGTGCAGATATGTCAGGAGCAGCTGTAATTATAGCAACTATGAGGGCTGCAGCATCCCTTAGTTTACCAATCAATCTTCAGGCTGTGATTCCATTGTGTGAAAACATGCCTAGTGGTATGGCAATGAAACCAGGAGATGTAGTAAGGAGTATTAATGGCACAACCATTCAAATAGACCATACAGACTGTGAAGGAAGACTTCTATTAGCTGATGGTCTAATTTATGCTCAGAATGTATTTAAACCAAGAATGATGATTGACATTGGCACACTCACAACAGGCATGAAAGCTGCCTTGGGAAATGCAGCTTCAGGTGTATTTACTAATAGCACTGCTTTATGGCGTCAGCTTCTTGTAGCTGCTTCTATTACTGGAGATCGTGTTTGGAGATTTCCATTATGGGAACATTTTACTGTGAAAGTTACTGGACTCCCATCTGCTGATGTGTCAAATCTGGGCTGGGGTCCTGGAGGTAACCCATGTCGAGCAGCAGCATTTCTGAAGGAGTTCATTCACTGCGGTGACTGGATTCATTTGGATATCGCAAGTTCAGGTACAATAATAGCTCTAAATAATATTTGCTTAGAATATTTATTATTCATTCTTTGAGACTGTACAAGCTAGCTTATACAGTAGCTCAACAACAGGGTGTAAATACTGACTAAGATTCATGTTTCTTATATACTTTACAGATGGGACACAGTGAAAATAATTTTTTAAAGGATATGTGCATGTATAAACTGGATCGAGCAGCTCTTAACTGGGAAGCATGGGTTGCTAACTACAGGGACCTTAGCTGAGTCCTGGTATTGCTTCCACATAATTGTGCTAAACCCTCACTTTCATTTATCCTATCCAGCCTCCTTGTTCTTTTCCAACCCTGTTGGTATCAGGTTTCTGTAGCCTTGGAAGTCTTTCAGTTTCACGCCCTCTATTGCCCTTGTTCTTCATTGGCCATAACCTTCATTTTTTGAAGTATTGGACCCCTTCCAATTTTTCCCTCTGATTATTGTTAATAGAGGATGGTTGCCCAGTTGTAATTTCTCTTGAAACAATAATCACCACCACTATCCAATAAAAATGAACAAAAGTATTAATTAAGCAGTGAAGTAATATAACAGTTAACAGTTGTACCTCCCAATAGATTTAGTTTTTAGAATTCCAATGTTATATGAGATTTCTGGGTTGCAAAGGTTACAAAGATGTGAAGTGAAGAGAGGAGACTGGTTGCAGTGACAAGGCTTAGCCTTTAGTGTATGATGATGACGATGATGATGATGATGATAGAATTTCATTAATTCAAGAAGTGAAAGCATTTGTGTCTTATTTGAATATTGTACAGGATATCCATTTTCACATTTTGATTGAATTTCATACCTCACAATATTTGCTTTAAAATATGCCTAAAACTGAGAAATCATTTTCATAAATTTATGGACGAGAAATGACATTCTTTTTCGTACAAGACTCTAATGCTACTGATCCAGTCCCACCATCCAACTCCATAGTGTATTGGTTAGCACTATTAGCTGCCATCCTTGGAGGCCCATGTTTGATTCCCTGTACTACTAAAAATGTAGATGGTGGCTATTTATTCAGCCACCATCGCAGGATAGTATGAAGATCAAGATGGCTAAGGATTTAGCCACCATCCATTTAGGGTCTTATTGTTAAAATTACATTTCTTTTTCTCTTTCTCTGCTGGATGGTCAATTGTTGTGCTCTGTTTATGTGTGTATTATCGTCCAGCATTCATCCAACATCAAAAGTCACAAATATGCTGATCTGTATATTTTTTCTTATATTGAAATATTGAGTTGGCCTTGAATTGGTCAGTTCTGTGTTTTCATTCACTTCCTTTTGCATAAAGTGGTAACTTCTGAAAATTTTTTTGAATTCAAACTCAGGGAAATAATAAGGTAATACATGATGAATCAACCTTGATGTGTTTCTGAATTGGGATTTGAACCACTTAGATGATATTTGCTGTAATAATACTGCTACTTTGATTGTGAAACATAATCTCACAATTGCTTACCATGTATTTTTGTCTTTCACACTCAAATTAAGTTTAACACTGTAGGTGAACATATGCCTGTGGGAGGTAATAACAAGCTTTGTGCTCATTGTAGCACAAAAAAGATTGTAGAGTAATCAGGTCTTGTCTTCTCAAAATGTGAGGTCGTGCTCCTTTTGGAGTGATTTCTACCATTGCATACAAATTGAGATTGCATCGTTTGTGATACTCCAACAATCAAAATTATATTTTTAACCTTGTATTGCTGGTATAATTCCACTTGACTTCACAAATATTTTAAAAACATAAGAGTTTATTTGTAAGCGTCCATGTTAATAAAAGATACCCCAGATTGTTTTCCTTAAGTTTTGAAACAATGTTAAAATTAATTGGGTACTGAAATGAGATGGTTACTCAAGGACTTGAAATAATATTCCAGCATTTTTCTGGACTGAGAGAGGGATTAAAATCAGAAAGAAATCATCAAATAACCAATGACACTACATTCCTTTTGTTTAACCACATTCTGCTGCCATGTTACAAGTAATAGTTTATTTAAATAAAGGATTTAAATACCGATACATAAAATGCTTACTTTTGGATTTCTTGCTTAAAACTGATGAACAACAAACTCTCGTGCTCACACATATATATACCAACAGGCAGCGACACATTCTCAAAATTCCTAGAACATACTTGGCGCTTAACATTCACGTCACCACAAGGAAACGCCTTTTGCCAGTGAAAGCTATGTGATATGGCAAGATGAGTGCCCTCTCTGAACCACTAGAACTGCAAATTAAAGTGTTACTGATATTTCAAAAAGTAACTGTCCAGCATATGAATTAATGGCATGTTTTAAGGGTACTAGTACAAACTTTTCTGCTAGTATCAGAAATTACTATAGCTCCATTTACACAAAATGAAGTTGGTGTTAATATCTCTGTTATATAATAATCCTACTCTTTTATGAGCTTCTTGATACCATTTATTACCATTTATGAATATGAAAACAGAATTAATGGATTAGAGGATATTTCGGTGTAACATCTCAGGTGAATACCGCTGTAAATAAGAAAACATTAGGGTCCAGTTATATTGTCTTGTGGAACCCCACCTTATAATCGCTACAGGATCAGGTAATGCTTCACCTACTCTAATTCTCTTGAACTGTTTTCTAGAAATTTAGTTACCCATTCAATCACACGTCTAGTCCAATAGGCCCTATTTCCATCAGTAGTCTCCCATGATCTACACTATCAAAATCTTTGGAAAGGTGATACAGTCCCTTTGACTTCCTGAATCTAAAATATCTGCTACATATATCAAGTTTTTCAACTTTTATTTTTTTTGTAAATACATTTATTATTACAAGTAAGTTTCAGTACTTCACTAGCATTAGTCACCTCCTCGACCTGGACATTTATCTTTATGTCCAACTATGTTTACCGCAGACTAAATACTACTGCTTTTAATAAATTCTTCCACTTATACAATACATTCTCCTTTTCCATTAAATAATTCCTGGAATGTTCTTCCTGAAACCTGTTTCTGCCTTAAGGTACCTAAACATACCATTCCAATTTTCACTAAAATTAATAATAATAATAATAATAATAATAATAATAATAATAATAATAATAATAATAATAATAATAATAATAATAATAATAATAATAATACTCATGGTTTTTGGAGGCACCGAGGTGCCGGAATTTAGTCCCGCAGGAGTTCTTTTACATGCCAGTAAATCTTGCGACACGAGGCTGACATATTTGAGCACCTTCAAATATCACCGGACTGAGCCAGGATCGAACCTGCCAAGTTGGGGTCAGAAGGCCAGCGCCTCAACCGTCTGAGCCACTCAGCCTGGCCACTAAAATTCATATTACTGCTAATAATGCTTGTCATCATGTTATCCTTAGCTGACTCTTTTGGTAATTTCAATTTCCTAGTAAGTTCTTTCAATCTCTCCTTATTTCCACGACCATTCTTAACTCCTTTCTAACCTGCACATTCTATTTAACCCTACAATGCATAGTGTAGCCTTTTGGCTACACCAAGTTTGAATTCGAGTTAGTGCTTGAAAAAGACAAAAGAAGGTACCACAAGGCAGAGAATGTGATGAGGTGGCTTTACTGCACACAGAAACAAGATATATGTGTTTGTTGGTGGCCCTGCTAGGGAATGGCTGTGTAATGTTTATTCCATGGCTGAGTCAGACAACAGTTTGGTGCAGGAGTGTTACTTACTATTTAATCGCAATGTAGTAATGAAGTAAATCTCAGTTTTAAACTAATCTACATTATGCTCTGTTTTTTTAATGATATAAAACATTTGAATTATATCTGCAAGGTACGTTATTTTTTTTTCTGCCTCATTATAAGACTAACATTTTTGCTACAGTATGCATTTACAGGCACATGACAGATATAGGCTAGTTTCAATACTTTTGTGGGTAGAATATTGAGTGTTGTTATATTCCTCCATGCCAAGATCATCATCATCATCCTAAACCATCTCCAGTTTCCCGGGTGTGGTATATGAGCCTCCTCCATCTCATCCTGTCCTTGTACCATTCTTCCTCCACCAACTTGTCTCAATCATGACCTCTCAGCAGTACATCGCTCTTAACTAAATCTATCCATTTCCTTCGTGGCCTTCCCACGGGTCATCTTCCTTCTACCTTTCTGTCAAATTCCTTCCTTGCAGTTCTGTTTACTGGCATCCTCTTCATGTGGCCAAACCACTTCAGTCTTGTATCTGAATCTTATTAAGGAGAGAATCATCTATTTCTACTTCTTCTCTAATTTTCTCATTCCTAATCTTGTCTTTCCTGGTTTTCTGGATCATAGTGCGTAGGAATTTCATTTCAGCTGCCTGAAGTTTGGAATTATCTCTATTGGTCAGTGTTGTGGTTTCGAGACTGTATGTAAGAATTGGTGTATAATAGGACTTGTACAAGGCCATTTTCGTTTTCATGGGTATTTGCTCATCCCACAGCAGGTGTCTTACCTGGTGGTAAAATTGTGCTGCCTTATTGATTCGATTGTTCACCTCATGTTTTGCTAGGTTGTCATTTGATTTTTTTTTTTTGCTGAAACAGTTTAAGTGCATACTAAAGGGTATAGTTTCAATGTCAGTTATGATCAGGAACAGCAGAATGAAAATATTTTTGTATTATTTTAGGCCTAATATGGATAACACAACAAAGCTCCATTCTCAGAGAGAATGCTTAGTAAATTTGACAGAAGATAATATTCTCAACATCACAACTCCTTTAGGCAGTAAGAATGAGTTCTGTGACAACAGTAGTGATAATGTGGATTTCCAGCCCAGTTTATTGCCAGAGGAAAGGCTTCTATCTGAGGGTACGAGTGATGAAGAGAGCAGTGGCAAAAGGAATGCAGTTCAGGCAAATTATATTTCTCCAACTTCACATCCCATCACACTACGCTCTCCGAGTTAAATTCACGTGCACTGACTGTTCATACAACAAAGAAAAGATATTTGTTATGGTGCAGGGTATCTATCAGTTCTATGGCAAACAAACAGTTTAGTGGCAGTGATTCTCTTCCCTCTTCAGTGACTGAACTACGTACACCATGAGTTCTTTAGTTATTTACAAATGATTTATTAAATCATATTGCAGACCAAACTAACCTTTACAATAAATAATTAAACCCTAACAATACATTTCGAAGTAGATGCACCGAATATAAGGAAATCCTTAGGAATTTGTATCATATCATCTATCATTCCTATGAGAAATGTGGGGAACTTACAGAATAGTGATATAGGCCCCATGGTGTAGGGATAGCGTGCCTGCCTCTTGCCCGGAGGCCCCGGGTTCGATTCCTGGCCAGGTCAGGGTTTTCTACCTGGACGTGAGGGCTGGTTCAAGGTCTACTCAGCCTATGTCATTAGAATTGAGGAGCTAACTGACGGTGAGATAGTGGCCCCTGTCTAGAAAGCCAAGAATAATGGCCGAGGGGATTCATCGTGCTGACCACACGACACCTCGTCATCTGCAGACCTTCGGGCTGAGCAGTGGTCGCTTGGTAGGCCAAGGCCCTTCAAGGGCTGTAGTGCCATGGGGGAGAGGGATATAGGGATACATATCCTAACTGAAGCAATGCCAATCAGTGCCTTTGAGAAACTCGGACAGTGTCTGCATTTTAATGACAATGTAGCAGAAATACCCCATGACCAGCTGAACTATGATAAACTTCATAAAATACGTCCTGTTTATGATGCCCCAAAATTGAAATTCAGTTCAATACCTACAAACGGAAATAATACGAGGGTTATTTTTTAACCAAGGACCGATCGACTGTAGCTTTGTAGATTTGGTGCGCCTGTTGAAATGCGCATGCGTGTTGTCTTTCGGCATGCCTTGAACACGAGTCTACACCAGTTGCAGTTGTAACATCATTGTGTATGGTTCAGTGTGAGTAGTTGAAATGTTTCAGATAATTGAACGTCCCACTGAGTGTGAAATAAAGTCTGACATTCGACTTTTCACAGCAAGGAACGTGTCAGCTGTGGACATTCATTACCAGATATGTGAGATGTACGGCCCGAATGCAATGAGTGACAGCAAGGTGCATAAATGAGCAAGATTGTTCAAGGTTGGGTGAAACAAAGTCCATGACGAACCGTGATCAGGCAACCTTCTGAAATTCAGATTATTTAGTGCACGCAGTAGACGCAAAAATCCATGAAGACCAGTGTTTCATGATTTCCACTTTGTCACTCCAATTTCCACAAGTTTCAAGGTCAGTGCTATACAAAATTGTGTCTGACGCCTTGCAGTTCAGAAAACTGTGTGCGCGATGGGTTCCCACACTGCTTACTGCGGAACACAAAAGCAGAAGAACGGCTTGTGCTATGACCTTTCTTTCCCAATACAGCGGGGAAGGAGATCAAAGTATGCACCACATTGTCACAGAGGAAGAAACGAAGCAGCAATCAATGGAATGGGGACAAAATGTCATCTCCAGTCAAAGTGAAGGCCACACAGACAATGTCAACATGCAAGATTATGGCCATTGTGTTTTGGAACAGGCATGGTGTCTTGTTAGTCAACTTTACGACACATGGGACAACAATAAACACAGTTTCATACTGGGTAACCTTGAAAAAGCTCCGGCGTGCTGTACAGAATAAGTGACGAGGCCTATTGTCATATGGAGTTTTCGTAAGTTATTAATTTCATTAGAGGTTCGTATTAATGGTAAGTATATGTAATATTAAGTATTTATTAGGTAGGAAATCTCATTTCTATAATTGTGATATGGAGTTTTGTTGCTGCATAACAATGCATGACCTCATTCTGCTCCGCAAATTCAAGAGTTAATCTGATCTTTTGGAGGGGAGAAAATGGACCACCCACTGTACAGTCTGGACTTTACGCTGAGCGATCATCATCTATTCCGTTACCTGAAGCAGTTCCTCGCCGGTCAGAGGTTTTACACCGACGAAGAAATGAAAACAGCAGTTGAAGATTGCTTTCAGTCACAGGCGGCAGAGCCCTACGATGAGGGGATACAAAAATTGGTGGAACACTATGATAAATGTATAAATAAACACTGTAACTATGTAGAAAAACAGCTTAATGTGTAAAGAGGACATAATAAAAAGGTTTTGGGAATATAATTATTACACTATTTGTTTCCACTGACAAACAGACCTTACTTAAAAAATAGCCTTTGTATGCTTCCGATAGGATAAAATATTTTAATCTAACAAAGAAGTCAGTAAAAATCTCATACTTAACACAGTACAACACTCAGCGTATGAGAGCTGGCAGCACTGGCAATTTAGGCCTCTGTGTTGCCATGCTGTGCACAATGAGAGACAAAGCATGGAGCTATAGCGCTTCAATGCAGGCTTAATGAAAATGTCTCCTGTGAGGGCTGGGCGAGAACTGACCTGCAGTCACTATTCGGCAACAATGGGCCATCTTCACATTGATTGACTCATGGTTCTATACAGTCAAAAGCTATTGTTCTTGTATGACTATGGACAGAAGGGCAGAAGGGAGTTATTTGAAGTTCGCAAATTTTACAGGGTTTCACCTGGAGTTGGGGAGCTCTGATTTTAATTTATGGTTGCCACTAGCATTCGCACACCAGAAGATGGTGACACGCTCTTTACTAGATTTGTGACCAGAAGCTTACTTCTCTTCTACAGCTGTCAGTGTTTTACATGGCAAGCACTTCCAATGTAGATCCTGTCTTGTAGGCATTATACACTTAACTTGGAACAAAATTGTATCTCTCAATTATGTGTTTCAACCTGATTCTAAAGTTCTCACAGAGTGCGCCAATCTCTCTGGCCTAACACGGAGCCTCGGCCTACAGGAAATATTTGAACATATATTAGCCGATGACGCGACTATTGCTGATCTCGTCATCCGCTTTATGTGCAACAGTGGATTAATCAAGGGTATGTAAATTACAAGTGTATTGTTACTCAGAGAACGCACATTCCCTTTTGATTCATTAGTAATTTTTTGGCTTAATGTAATAATTTCTAGTTTTATTTTGTACTTTGTTTCCAAATTCCTTTGTTAAATAAATATTGCTTTATTTTAAATTTCTTTCCACTCAGTTTGTTCAGAGAGGATGATTACCTAGTTGTACTTCCTCTTAAAACAAAAACCACCACCACCACCACCACCACCACCACCACCACCACCGCTGCACTGCTTGTCATCAGTTAGTTTTTTGCCTCCAATGTTTGATTCTCGAATGCCATGTCTCTCCTTCAATTTTTCTTTGAAGCCAACCACTAGACGCTGGTGTGGACCCTGAGAGCCTTTAGTGGAAAATTTGTGCCAGTTTTGTTATAATAGGCCCATTAATAGGCAAACCTTCATCTCACTTTTGCCGAAACCAAGTGAATAACACAGCATCCAGTTCTTTTAAAGATGATACTTTCAACTTTTAGTAAGTCCATGCAAATTGTTAGAACTCACAGCAACATTTTGTCTTTATTATTCATTAGGTCCTGCACTGTTGCCACACCAACACCAAATGCCAATGCTTAAGTTGAGACTAGTTCACCTTTCTTTCACCATTCAATTATATTAATTTTATTTTTGATGGTTAAAACTACAAGTTTTCTCTTTGCTGTATATTTGCAAAGAGTGGGGTTTGAACCCACTATTTCCTGCATGCAAGCTCACAGACGTGCACCCCTAACCACACGGCCAACTCTCTTGGTAAGCAATGCCTACAATTCAATCATGGAAATCAAAAACCCACTAACTCCAGTAAACCAAATTTGACAAGAGGGACAAAAGGCTATTTTACAGCAATGTTTCACAAAAACCATCTGGATTTTTAAGGTACAGTACTACCTTACCATAAACAAAACATGAATATGAAAATACCAATAGTTGGATAGGTTTTTATTTTTTTAAATATTATACTGTATATGCCTGAAATTACGTAGCTTTTGATTTCTGTAGTGTCCTAAAAAACTGCAAACATCAGAATGCTTTGTGGCTGTCAACTTCACTGTCCATATACATTACTTGTTTACTGTCTGACATTTGATGTACACCAAAGTTATACACCCACATCTACCTGAGGTAGAATTCATCACAAACATTTGTGATGGGAACAGGGAAATATTGCTGGAAGTCTAAAGTAATGCTTTTTGTGTCATTCTAGTCTTCTCTGGGCATGTGGTAGTGCTGCCAACTAGTGGTAGAATATTTATGGAAAGCAGAAACTCGCTAGCTCCATGGAATAAATTGGTTTGTGAATTTCACAAAATAATAAACAGCTTGTAGCCGACTGGTTACCTTTGGATTTGGGTGCTTTATGCTATACAGGGATAGTAGGCTATGCTTGCAATATTTGTCCATCATAACCTCGAAAATGACAAAAAGTGGAGTTAGGTGGTTTTTGATTTTCATGATCCAATTTGTAATCCAACACACTGAGATCTGGGCAGTCAAATAGTAACATTTTCTAGCAGCCATTCATGAGTGGTCTTGGCCTCATATGCTGGAGCAGAGTGCTGTTGAAAACTCCAATTCCACCCCATAATTTAAGGGCTTTACAAGAGAACATAGCATTGTGCCTTTAGAGGACGTTTTGCTACCTTTCTCACAAAAGTGAATGTTTGAAAGACCATCATTAGAAACTTCCCACTAAATCATTAGTGAGATCGGAAGTGAACACTCTGGATTTTTGAAGTCACCTGACAAGCTATTACTATATCTGGGGCATAGACACGATGATTCTGATGGTCAGAAATGCTGGTCAACTGTGAAAACTTTTCCACTAGTACAGAGAATTTTTATCTCTCTTGCCATTACCTTTTGTGTTTGCAGAAGCATTCAGTTTTTTGATGAATGAACATTCTGGAGATGCCAAGCTTCTTGAAGGATATCAAAGATGTCTGAAGTCTTTCTTCCAACCTTGTGCAGCGCTATTACTGTGATGTGATTTTCATAATCACCCCATTCCACTATTTTGGAACATTGGAATCAATGTAATCACTTTGAAGATTAATGCAGACTGTTTACTAAAGATGTTCTCTCATATGTCGCCACATGGTGTCGCAGGAAAGAAGGCAGAACTTGTTTTCAACAGCATTTCTGCTAAGAGCAGGTAGATGGCAAATCTCTCTCTCTCTCTCTCTATATATACACATATATAGACACGCACACATACACACACTTCATATTATAAAAATTCTACAGCTTAATGTGAATACAACTAGATTTTCCATTTCAACAAGCTCTACAAGGAAGCTTACAGCCTAAAAAGGTTCTAAGTCATAGGCTTGCTAATTGGGAGTACGGGCACGATTCCTCGAAAATTTGTTTGAGTTCTGCAAGACATTCCACCTGCCAAAATCTTTTATTATTGACATTGGACTTTCTGCCTTGAAACAGTCAATAAGTATTTTAAGAAACTACAGTGATTTTCAATAAAATGAAATAAACTTTATAGATTATTACGGAAAATGAAATCGTTCAGGCCATCAAGGAAGGAAGACGCAATAGAACACCAGGACCAGATGGAGTCAGAAATGAGCATCTAAAAGAGACAGTGAGGGAATTGTTACCGGTATGGAGTGCCTTACTGAACAAATGTCTCGAAACTGGAAGGGTCCCAACAGATTGGAGAAAGGCAACAATCCGAATGCTATATAAGGGGAAAGGAGACGCAGATGACCCGAATTCCTACAGAGGGATCGCGATGGAACGAACAGGTTTGAAACTTCTGACGAGGATCTTAACGAAGAGAGTGATGAATAAATTGGATCCACTGTTACCAGAGGAGCAATTTGGATTCAGATGGAAAAGATCTACAACGATGGCATTGGAGAATTTACTGAATCATATTCGTATCACCCTAGAAATGCCACGAGGCAAATTATTTGTGGCATTCATTGACTACTCCAAGGCATTTGATTGGGTAAACTGAAGGTTACTCATAGATAAGCTGGAGAAGTTAATCGGAACATCTAATGTCACAACACTCATATCAAACCTGTTGGCTGAGAATTATATACAGGTGGACGATGGCATGGGGTCGTCAGATTGGATGCCACAGACTATAGGAGTTCTTCAAGGTGATCCACTTAGCCCTATATTATTTAATGCTTTCACCTCTGATGTAGTGTCAGAGATAAAGGAAAATACAGACACAGAAATGTACTTGTATGTTGATGACATGGCAATTGCGGCTGAAGACATAACAGAACTACAACGTGCGATGAACTTGCTAGTGGACTGGGCAAACAGGAATGAAATGAAAATAAATGAGGAGAAGACTGAACTAGTCATATTCAGGAAAGGAGGTAAACTAAAGGAAACAGAGCACATATGGTGTAATAATGTCCGCCTTCACAGAGTTAGCAGTTTCAGATACCTACGTGTAACCTTGCAGACCACATGCAGCAGTTTCAGGATCCATATAAGAGCTAGAATTATTGCAGCTCTGAAAGCAATGAATGACATTGAGAATATCACACAAATTGCAGTGGATACAGCCATGGTGCTTTTTCGAGTAAAAGTGCCACCAGTGTTAACCTATGGGCTTGAGATCATAGGGGAATTTCTGAGTTTGAAGCAATTAGAAGACCTGGAAAAGATAAAATCCAGATATCTGAAGCGAGTCCTCAGTGTTTCAAAGACTACAAGATCTCGACTTGTATATGAACTCGCGAGAGAAACTTTCCTGATTGAGGTCCTAAGATACAATCTTGTTTTACCAGGAGGCGCAGCATACGATAACCTGTTGCATAAACTTAGAGAAAAAAAGAGGGACATTTGGGAAGACTTCTACTCAACAGAGGCCATGACGAATCGGAAATGGATGGAAACGGGCTACCAACTGAGACACAGTTACGAGATTGGCTGTGCACGGATTCCATTTCAAGATGTGTAAAAACAAAGTTTTTCACGAACCGAACATAAACAGTGTGTGTAGGCTCTGTGACCAAGTATGTGAAAGATATCATATCCAGAAGTGTTCCTCGAGGTCCTGCTCGATTAGTGAATTTATTAAGGACTAACACTCATGCAGAGCGCATTAGACGCCACGCTGTCTTATCTAATTGTGAAGCTCTATGCACATTGTGCGCAATAAAATTTATTATTTATAAACTTAAGTTTTTAAGTAGTTCAGCATTACTATAGCTTATAATTTCACATTATCAAAGAGATACTGTATAACAGATATCATCTGTATCTGATGTTTCATTATTTATGTTTGTTTTTAATTCATTCAATTGTTATTTGTTTAATGTATTATTTCCAGAGATTTCTCTTATAGATCTTCATTTATGTATTATTCTTTGTCAAAATAGCAGAAGAGCTTTATGAACATACTTGATACGTTGCTAATAATGTCCGAAAAATTATGCCAATACTGGATCTCTTATCAACAACAATTCTCACTGATCAAATCAACAACTTTTACTAAATGAAACCTCAAATATAGGCAAAATCAGTATGAATATAATTAAAATGATAGAAGATATTGTAACTGGCTGTCTATTTGAATTAAACTATGTATGTTGTCAATATTGAGGGGGCTGGGCTGAGTGGCTCAGACAGTTGAGGCGCTGACCTTCTGACCCCAACTTGGCAGGTTTGATCCTGGCTCAGTCCGGTGGTATTTGAAGGTGCTCAAATACATCAGCCTTGCGTTGCTAGATTTACTGGCACGTAAAAGACCTAATGCAGGACTAAATTCCGGCACCTCGGTGTCTCCGAAAACCGTAAAAGTACTTAGTGAGACATAAAGCAAATAACATAATTGCTATTATTAATATTGAGGGGACAAAAAAAAAATCACTTTCTTTTCTAGAAGCATTGTCATCAACTTGAAAACAAGCATCACTGTATTTATTAAGTGTAAGGATTTCAGCTTTCCAATGCTTTATGCTATGTATGTATTGAATCTATATTCTGTAGGGAACTTTGGCCTTCTAATGATTACCCTTCAATTGATTTGTTGATAATATATGTTGATATTCTCTACAGGTTTGAAAGCTGATACAGAAGAATTCACATACCTAACACCAAGAAGAATGACTGGAAGACCAACTCGAACACTCATCCAGTTCTTGTATCAACTGGCTTGCCCCCCAAAAGAAAAACAGTAACGGAAATCACATAATGAACTAAAGTTTCGAATTTAGAAATTGTTTTAAGTTTCGATAAGTATGCAGATGTATAAGCCTACAATATGTTCAACTTAGTTCTAAATTACTTGTGTATTGTGCAAATTTCAAAATTCATCATTTCTGTGTATTTCTTTAATCAAAATTTACATTTGGAGTTTTCATTCATTGGACAATTCATGTACTTTTCCCCCAATAAAACCATCTTAAAAGTCATTATTTTCTACATAAATTCATGGACATTCAAGTACAACTTAGTGTAAATCTACATTTCTAATATTCACTTCACTAAGTAACAAGAGTGTAGACCAGTAGGTGAAGAATTTAGTGACATCAATCTAAATTCATGACTGTGGACCTAATCAGGGAAGATCAGGCTTAGACTGTGCAAATCAAATTTTACAGCACAGGTCTTCTTGAGACAATATGTAAGCTGTTATGGGAAGAAGTTGCTTAAAGTGTTACCATTGGTTCAGCTCTGGCAAATGATTTTGTCTATGAAGATATCAAAGAAGATGACTAGAAAATGATTGACTGAAGTGGTCAAGAAGAAGAAGAAGAAGATGAAGAAGAAGAAGAAGAAGAAGAAGAATGATACAAACTTATTAATAGTCATCTTCTGTTCTCTGTATGTATGTGAGCTTCACAGTTAACATGAATATCAATGTGCAGATCTAGGAAAAGTATGTCTGCAAGAATGGTCCATAAAAAATCCATTAGTTGATAGTGGTGTACAATTCAAAAGAAAGCTGATGGTTGAATAGCATTGTTAGATCTTTTGCAATGTGCAGGGTGAATTATTTTCTGAAGTATCACTTTGATACATGTGCTCCATGTATAAAGTTTAGTTGTATATTCTTTTGTTAGGATGGCAAGAATCAATCTGAAGCACATTAATTACCAGAAAAATAAAAGCAATTACAATATTTGAGACATGTGAGTCAATTCCTTAGCCATTTTCACTACAAAGAATATTAATCCTCTGGTAGAATTTATTCGAAATAAGAACAGCAAGGGCAACCATGCCCAGGGAGCAAGGAGGGATGCAACCCCCCTCCCCCCCAGCTCTCAGGGAAAGGGAAAAAATCTAATATAGTCAGGTGTTTTTCTTTCAAGAAAATTATTTAAGAGTCGGTATTACATAGAAGTGGTAGGGGATACCATGAGTGGTATTCTACTGTGGAATACAAGTAACCATTCATCTTCCAAAATATTAAAAATACTACATACCCCCAGGTCTAGCCCCCCCACCTACAAACTATCCTATGGGCACATAGCACTCAAATTTATATCGCTTCTCTTGAATGGTTCATTATTTCTGTATACATTATTTTTCTGTGCAAACTAGGATTTAAAAAGTGCTGTAACTCTTTGCAAACATCTGCAGGGTACCAAGATTAAAATGAAGTAACTATAGTTCAGAGCTACTTTAACTACTATTTACTGTATAGAGGTTATGGTTGTGGTTGTTCTTCAGGAATAACATATGCAAGCTTGCATTTGTGGGTTTAACAAGTGCACTGTTTTGTAATTTCTAAAGATAAAACATAGAAAAAGTATAAAATTCATTGTCATAATTGAAGACTTGACACGGACAATTCACTGACAGTCTTATGGATTAGGAAGAGATATGCTTTTGACTTCACTTCTGCACCATCATAAAGTGCAATTTTTTGAAAAACTAGAAGTATGTGCATCACTGATGTTGAAACACAAGCAACTGCCAACAAAATGCAACTGCATTCCACTAACCCTGAAGGATATGCAGCAGCAGTTCCACAACCAGGATGTCATCAGTGACGTACACCAATAGCAAAGTGAGAAAGAAGAAGAGAGTGTGAGTGTTAGTAGTTATGAACTACATACCTGGACGATCAGTAGCACAGTTTTGTTCATCTGAACCATCACCACAATCATCATCAGAATCACAGCGCCAAGTCTTCAGCACACAGCGTTTATTGTTGCAGCGGAATTCATTAGGTTCACAGCCACCTTGACCTGTTACAACAAAAATTTGTCACTTAACCTGTAATCAGAGCAAATGGAAGCTCCGAAATCCACTTTGGAACTTTTAAAGAAAGCTCAGTCAATATTTTAGGCAATGGAAAAAAGGGAATAAAATGTGTATGAATATGCATCAGAGAAACGAAGCTAGGAGGAAGATAGAAACATACCCCAAAGATAAAACACAAATACAGGCTAGAGTAAAAGACCAACTAATGATATATCATCATGCTACACTAGCTAAAAAGCACAGCTGGTGATATTTTGTTGAATGAATAAACCCACAAAGTGTTTTCAAATAGTTCTTTTTTTTCATTTCCTGCAGAAAAATTGAAGGATAGTTTCCTCAACATTTTGAAAGAAAATCATATTGATCCCTTAGTTAAAAGAGAAGAACTTCAAAATATGTCTTGGTCTTTCTTTCTACACCATCTGGCTAATACCTGGTCTCTTTAGGTGCACTGGTCTTAAACATGCCTGGTACTAAAAGGGTTAAAAGACAGGAATCACGGTAGCAGAACTCTAGTAAATTGTGGCAAGTTACTACACAGTAAAAAATACGATCCCATTTATTTTTTATAAATGTATAATCAGCATTGAAGTAAGTTAGGTACAATTTATAAAACACAATGCAAAGAAGCAAATATTGAAAAGAAGAAAAAAAAAAGTGTTAAAACTGACTTCAGTATGAAATGTGCCTGTTGGTGATGTCTGCTGGGAATGACTAGCAGAGTTGGATCGCTCTGTAGGTACTTCCCACACTTCCATTCGAGACAATCTGTATGTCCTCAACTCTCAGCCTTGATAATCCCAAAAGTTACACACCATTCGTGTTTTGGTTTGGACAAGGCCTTTGTCAAGATAACAACTGTCATGTCTCCCGATGCTACATGGGCTCTATAGACTGAACGATTTCTAGAACAAAGTGATAGTGAACTCATTCCTGGTAGGTACCAACTGATGAGCCCAACCTAGCACATGAGGGTGAAACGCTGGCAACCAGGAATGAGTTAGCTGGAAAATTTATAATGTCCAATAACGGACCCTTTATATTGGTATTATAAATTTACTCATACGGGACAAATGTTTCAGATTCCCTATAGGAATCAACATCTATATCATTATCCCTACCTTGTCACCCTCAGCAAAGTTCTTGCACTTGGAGCTGTTTCGTCCTCGAAAATAATACAGTCAGTTCTTATGAATCATTGTCAGGAGTACATGCTCATTGCTGTCCACTACTTCAGCTTTCATTTTCTTGAATATTACGTCATGACCTTTATCTGTGATTTTACCTATCGATATTAAATCTTCACGCAAATCAAGCACTGATCACTTTGACCTCATAATTTCCTTTGTAATGGTTGAAAGAGAACCTTTTCTCTCAATATCAACATGTGCACAGCTGGATAGTTCAGTTTCCAAAGTCCCTCTTGATCGAGTTTTGCAAAAGTGTTAATGTTCTTGCACATATGAGACGTGCAGCCACTGTCGACATACCAGGTATCACAATCTGTGTCATTCCCAATTTGAAGAACCTAAGACAACGTTGTGTCTCTTGGAACATACTAACACACATGGTCCGCATTATTAGCAGATTGCTCAGCGACATTCTTTGGTGCTCTGTAGTCTCTTTTACGATGATCTATTTTCCCACACATAAACACTTCATCTGCTTGTCCTTTTTGTTTGTGTTGTTCTTCTCCTTTGACTTTTTTGCCAAGATCTTGACCAGATTGACGATTAATTTTCGAAGCCGTACCAGTGACCATCGTGTTCTGCAGTGAACTTCAACTGGAATCTCTGCATGCATAAAACTCCTCACTGATTCTAATTTGTCGAATCACTAGAGTCGTCAAATCATCCTGCAATGAAATGTAATAATGTAGGTTTTCAAAACTTTCTGGCAAACTCTGTAGCAACATAATGGACAGATAATCAGGATTTATTTCTACCTCCATCTCCATCAATTTGATTATGATATTAAAAATTTGACAAGTGTGGTCCCTTGTAGCATCGCCTTCCTGCATTTTCAACAAGACTAAGTGATTTAAAAGGGTTGCCTTCTACACTGGTCTTTTAGACTGGTAAATTTCCTCCAATCTAACCCATACCGAACATGAGGTTTCACATCCTTTTACGAGTTTCATTTTTGATGGGTAAATAGCAAGGATGACTGATTGCGCTTTTAAGTCTCCTGCATCCCATGCCCGTACTGCTGTGACATTGTCTTCCATCACATCAGGCTTCATTTTAGTCTCACTGACATAGCCCCATGCATCATTTTTGATTAAAAATGTTCGCATGTGAATTTTCCAGGTGTCATAATTCTCTTTGTTCAATACTTCAAATTTCATATTTCTAGGGGTGCAGTGATACTTCATTCAGAAAAAACAAGCTCAAAACAAGCTTAACCTTGAGACTTGCCTGATTTGCGTGCACAACAGGAAGCAACTTATTTACATTGTATTTTACAAATATTCTGGGCCTATAAACTCAAGTCAATGGTGGCAAGTTATTGTGCAGTAAATAATACAATCCATTTACCTTTTATAAACATATATTCAGCAATGAAGTAAGTTAAGTATGATTTATAAAACATAATGCACAGAAGTGAATGTTGAAAATCAAAAGAAGCATTAAGAACAAACTTCAGTATGAACTGTACCCTTTGTTGTCGTCAGTCGGAAATTACTAACAGAGCTGGATCACTCTGTAGGTATTTCCCACAAGAACAGAAGCACACATATAAACAAAATGAAAGGTCAATGTAGGTAGAAAGAACAGCAGAAAGGAGAGAGGACAAATGTGAACAAACAGATACGGTATCTTAATTCAAATTTAAAGAAATGGATTATTTTCATGAATATTAAATTATTACTTACTACATCGTGTTTCATCAGATCCGTCACTGCAGTCAATGTTCCCATCACATACCAAGTTCTTACTGATACACTCTCCATTTGCACAAGTAGCTTCATACAGACCACAGGCATCAGCTGGCCGGGTAGGTGGTGGAGTAACTGTGACCATATCAAAAACACATTTTCTTTACTATAACTTTAAACCACTGATAAACTTATTAATAACAATGCAACATAAACTACTGGTTCAGTGGAGTATAATATATATTGCAACTTAAGGATCAAAATTTATTTAATAAGCCAAGTAATTGCATTTCCAAGAGCTGTTGAGTGTATCTCCCAAAATAAATCTTACATAAGAAAGGAGAGGTAGATTCATTTACAATGTAGGCAGAGAGCACAATTTTCTACTTTTACGAGATACTTCAAGGGACTAAAATATTTTGATACATTGGGGAGTCAGTCAAAGTAACTGACCTGAGCCAGGTAATATTTCCACTTATCCGTACCAGGCTCCCCTCATTTACATTTTTTTTTCAATCTCCTTCAGTCAGTTTAACCCTAAAGGTCTTACAAGTACTTAAATTGACACTCATTCCAGTATTTGGCAGCACCGCAAGATTCATGTGAATTTTGCATATTACCTGTCACTATTTAAAGTCCCATAAACACATACATTTCTCCCCTGTCACTTCCTATGTGCGATCTTCACTTTCGTTTAGAACCTTAGATGCATTATTCAGCATATCTCTTAGTCTTATGTACTAGAAGGTCAAAAGGTCAATGATATTGTTGTTAAATAAGCTTGAAAGTTTTTCAGATATCTTCCTCTAGCTGTACTTGTCCCATGAAAGGTATTTTCAGAGCAATTTTAGTAGTGTTTAAAAAGCAACACATCCACTCTATTAACAATGTTACATTCCCCCAACAGGAGTCTGAAGTACTAACTTAGCATTCTCCCCTGCCCCTCCTTCATGTCCGAGTGCTGATCCTTATTCATCAAAATCCATATCACTCTCTTCCCTGACATTATTACTCCTGAATTAATCACTCTTTTGTAAAAGTCCCTGAAGTTCACCCCTGAAGTTCACCACTAATAAATTATGTAACAGCTCTTCCTTCTGATATCCTGAATGTTCCCTACCCTGTGTTATCATTTCAAGCAATGGAAGACTTTGCAGCTTCTATAATACACTAGAAATGGTAGCAGAAGGCAAAGCCTCTTGGGTCCAAGCAAGAAAACCAAACAAAAAAAAATTGCTTGGTACTAAACATGCACCTTTTTAAAAAAAAATTAACAATCAGTATGAACTAAATTCTCAATGCTTTCCTGAGGGCCTGCTTTACAAAATTCAGGCAGATTAGTTTGCAAGACAACATGCCTTTAAGTTTGCTACATGTCAAACGTGAATATTATGTCTACCTGTCAGTGAAATAAGTCAGCACTGATCATATACTGGAGGTCAAATCAGCTTGAGGAAATTTTCCCTGTTTTATATGACCTTTCAGTTCCTTGAAGAGGCTATTTTGACCCTTTAAACAAAAATCACCAACACCCTCTTCCTTAGCCAATATCCTTTAATTAAAACAATTAAAAATTCCAGTTAACTGAAAGGTATTTGAAGAGCAAGAACTGAACCAAATGACCGATTTGATGAAGACTGTGTGAAAATAGACCCAGAGTTTGACTTTTAAGCGAATGCATATAGCTCCATTATTTCTTGAAAGCTGAGGATAACTCAGGAGCAGTCATTTGATGTAAATATATGTAGATCAGGGGCGTATTCTCCTTGAATGCAAGGCATTCATTGCATGCGTTATGATAACACAAAGAACTGTCTGATGTACGATTTTAGGTTGTTTCAAGTCGAATATTAACGATTTCATCTCTCAGAAGTTCAAAATATCCGCGCAACTGTACTGGTTCCGTTGCTTGACTACGTGTGGTGCTGGTGTAGTCTCGCCGTCTACACCACTCTAGGAAGAAAGAGACAGCGAATGGACGAGTTCAGGAAGAAAGGCATTCAATCTTAAAATTGCATTCGGTGGCAGACGTAGTTCTGAAACCCTCCGAACGATGTCGCTGCAATTGAAACTTGGTCAGAATTTGTCACCCTATATCCGTGCTATCCTCTGCCATCTGTTAGCAACTTGGAGAAAGTTGGCATCTTTACAGCGAACGGGACCCACAGATTACCCCCCAGCAAGAACCCAACGTGACGAAACTGACCAATGCCACTGGGGTGACTTACCTCCAGTGCTTGAGTTGTGGCTAACTAGTGAGTTAATTAATTGTATTTTTGGTGTTTTATTATATCTTGCGCAGATGTGGTATTAACGATGGATGAGTCTAAAACGGATATAATTGTAAATCAGTTTGAAAAGCCATTTATTGGCCGTTCGTTTGATGAAAAGATTCAAATAGTTAAAGCCGGGAGACCTCAACCTTCCCTCGTAAATTTCTTCCTCTTCTTCTTCTTAATCTGCTTACCCTCCAGGGTTGGCTTTTCCCTCAGACTCAGTGAGGGATCCCTCCTCTACCTCCTCAAGGGCAGTGTACTGGAGCTTCAGACTCTGGGTCAGGGAATACAACTGGGGAGGATGACCAGTACCTCGCCTCACCTGCTATGCTGAACAGGGGCCTTGCGGGGGATGGGAAGATTGGAAGGGATAGACAAGGAAGAGGGAAGGAAGCGGCCGTGGCCTGAAATTAGGTACCATCCCGGCATTTGCCTGGAGAACAAGTGGGAAACCACGGAAAACCACTTCGAGAATGGCTGAGGTGGGAATCGAACTCACCTCTACTCAGTTGACCTCCCGAGGCTGAGTGGTCTCCGTTCCAGCCCTCGTACCACTTTTCAAATTTCGTGGCAGAGCCGGGAATCGAACCCGGGCCTCCGGGGGTGGCAGCTAATTACACTAACCACTACACCACAGAGGTGGACCCTCGTAAATTTAAGAACAGAAAATAAGAATTGTGTACGCACGTTCAATCCAGAAACTTACAGTAAAACTGTTTGGCTCGAGTTCACCTACATGTAATTAGGGTGAGTAGAATTGAAATTTACTTAATACGTTGTGTTAACTGCATGGTTACTAGTTGCATGCCTCAGTGGAGATTCCAGGATATGCCACTGATGTAAATATAAAAGTGTCGAACATTATTTATTTTTCTGATTGACTAGTGAGATCATTATGACAGTAAGTTCAAATGAGAACACTAACCTTGCCATTTCCACTTACCGTAATATACAAATATCAGTCAGAGCAAGCATAAAAATAAGAAAAACAATTTCAACAAACGACTGAGCATGGCAGGGAATCTTCAAGATAGAGAAAGGTAGATACAAATAAAGTAATAAATGAAAGAAAATCAGCATTAATTATATATTTAGAGACCCAGAAGAATTACTCAAAATGATTCATACCTGGACCAAAGTAGTCATATTCTGAATACGGCAGAACCCCAAACTTGAGGAGAGAGGAGTGTTCATAAGGATCAAAAGATTTAGGAACAGAAACAGGTTTTGAAGGTGTAATAATGATCCTTCCAGCTGCTTGCAATGAATTTTAAGATATATTAGCAAGAGAATCAACAGAATTAATATTTCTGAAATGTTTTTTAAAATAATCATATGAATTAAAACAGATATTATACAGGTATGGGCAGAAAAATAACTGAAAATCTATTTCATATCCAATGTAAATTTTACAAGCAAGTCAGGTCAGTCAGAAAATGAGCAGTGAAAATAGGTAATACTATGTTCTCATGTTGAAAAATAATAACTAGTGTCTCACATGGGTCAATCCAAGAACCCTTCTCTTTTATTGATGGTGAACAACTAGCATAAAATTATATCACTAGAAACATAACATACTTTGATAACACAATGGTTCACAAGCCCTCAAAAGACATTGAACCGGGCGAGTTAGCCATGCGGTTAGGGGTGCGCAGCTGTCAGCTTGTATCCAGGAGATATTGGGTTCAAACCCCATTGTTGGCAGCCCTGAAGATGGTTTTCCGTGGTTTCCCATTTTCACATTAGGCAAATGCTGGGGCTGTACCTTAATTAAGGCAATGGCCACTTCCTTTCAACTCCTAGGCCTTTCCTATCCCATCGTCGCCATAAGACCTATCTGTGTCTGTGAGATGTAAAGCAAATAAAAAAATAATAAAAAAAGACATTGAAGTGATACGACAAGACAATTGGAAAAGAATGACGGGAAAAAATGTACAAGCAGCAAAAACACACTTTGTTCTTCAGTTTCTATGCTGCTGAAAAAAGGCAATTCAGATGTTAAAATGAAAATGTGAAAAATGTCGCTGCAAACCTCTGTACATTGACTGAGCTTGCTATTTTCACAATTCCACCACTGTACTTGTACATATTTGTTAACATAGTTTGCTAATCTTATATGTAACTCTCCCTTTGGGTAGGAGCAGTACAATACAACAACAGTATCTCCTGCCTGTCATAAGAGGCGACTAAAAAAAGGGACCCCAAGGCCTACTGACTTAGGAGCATGGGCTGCAACCATGGGACCACTAGTTGAGTCTGACATCACTTCCCCTTACTTGTGTCTGGCTCCTTATCACCTTTCCTATCCGGCTTCTGTTGGTCAGCTCTCGTTCTTGTTTAATCCTGACAAAATTGTGTTTCCAAGGTCTCCGAAGTCTTTAATTTTCATGCCCTTTGTGGCCTTTCTCTTTCTTTTGCCAATACCTGCAGTCTTCAAAGCGTTGCATCACTTCTCCTTTTCCCTTCCGATTAGTGTCAAACAAGGATGGTCTCTTAAAACTTTAATCACCACCACCATCATATGTATCTCAAATGTTCATTATCATGACACCAGAGACAGTAATAAGGTTCTTTAGCATGAAAATTCCTTACTAAAACTGCACTACAGAGAATTAATTATATTAACTTTATTATAAAATAGTAGGTAACATGAGAAACTTTTTGGATCTTTACAAGATCATTTCTGACAGACGAGGCTTACTGTACTATTGAGGATATTGTGAATGATACATTTACGTGAACTTAAGTTCAGCTATAATTAACACCCACAACAATACAAATTGTTCTGTTGTTAATAAATATTGTATCATAACATCTAAGGTGCTATAAAAAAATGGTCTCAACTCACATGCTTCTACAGTCAAATGTACGGACACTCGCTGGCCTGGTGTCTCAGGAGGATACCCAACAGCTTCACATATGTAGGTTCCTGAATGCTCCACCTATAAATAATGTTAAATTAATTCTAAATTAGTGTTCTAGTCCATCAACAACATGATCATCAAATCGCTTAGCACAAAGTGAAGAAAAGAAACCAAACCAGATTCCATTTGATCTGATCCACTTAAAACAAGAAAATAATTTCAACTATAGCCCCTGTCCATCCAATATGAATTAGGACTATCTTGCAATTTTTACACATATTATATATGTAAGAAGGCTGCTCTTGTCCTGTATGAACTAAAATTTCATTTCTCGCTAGGTCATCAATACAGTTCTTTTCATCGTATTATCACAAGTTTGTAAACCCTTTTAGGTAGGGGGCAGAATATATCCATAGTGTTCCTTACAGGGGGCATTAAACTGGAAGCATAGCATGGTGACCACACGGCCTCCAGCAGAGTCTAGCATTGCTTGATGGACCCCTTCCTTTTCCTCTGATGACTAATTAAAACAATAGCCACCACCAAAATTTCCTAGTTTGTAATATCTATTTTATATTATTTCAATTATCATGAAACAAATGCATTTTTATTCTTTCACTCTACTTCCTCCATTCTTATTCTATAGCCTCCTGGACAATGAACTAATCATCACCTTCTTTTGCAAATGTCAGCTTCAAGATACTGCCATAAGAAAACAGGAAAGGAATAATTCCTTGCCTACGGGCATTACTTTCACTTACTTGTGCCAGGTTCTTCATTTTTGTCTTTGCTATCTGCCCTCCACTGATCAATCATTCGTTTCCAACTAAGTCGGTTAAGGTTTGGAAGATCCATAGAGAGTCCTTCATGTTCACACCTTTCAGGGTCCATGCCTTGTCTTTCTTTCACTCTTTCTTTGAAGGGTTGGACATCTTCCTTTTCCTCTTCTTATCAGAATTAAGATGAGATGGCTATCTGTAATTCCTCTTGAAATACCACCATGGTTTAATAACTGTAGGGCTTCCATATAAAGTTTCTTCCAAGTCTTGCATTTCATAACAATAGAAGTGTAAAATGGCAATTCATAATGAAATAATAATATCAGATGATCTGTTAGCAGAATGTGGATAGATTAAGAAATTTTACCATCTTCAAGTGACATACGTCATTCTTCTTACCTGTATATCTGGCATTTCAAGGCGACCATTTATATCACGAGAGCCGGGAGGGAGTGGCAACCCGTTGCCTCGGAGCCAGCGAACTCGAGCCCTCAGATGGCCTTCATCACGACATTGGAACACTACTTCACGACCTGAGGATCCATACTCAAATTACAATTCCAGAAAATACATTACAATACAATGAAATGCAATGAATACATAACATGCACCATGTCAAGTAGAGAAACTGACACAGTATGCTTAATGATCAGCTAGATCAGTTCATTCACTAATTATTATGACCATGCATTTATTTTTAGTCCTATTGATTAACCTATTCCCTGACTTGAATGTTATCCAGTGAAACTGCACAGCCTCCATGTTGAAATTATTGGATAGAAATCATTACACCATAATCTAGCTCTAAAATTTTGAGATTTGGGTTTAAATTAATTTCAAAAATGGAATATAAAATCCATTTCATAAATTAATTTATACTTGGACAAGAATTGGGGGAGGGGGAGGGTATTATTGCAGTGGAACCATTTATATAACCTAATAACTTTCTTTTATAAAGTTTTATTCAGTGTTCATCAGAAAACACAAGCAAATGGAGAAGAATATTAGCTAATTAGCTGGTCAGTACAGTATTTTGACTTCATATTCTGCTATAGAGTGTCTCTACAGACAAGTTTAGAAATGATCTCAACAGGAATACACATACTGTACTATCATTAATTACTAGTATTTACCTGGCATTACATACTTAACCCCATTAAATGGAAACAAAACAAATCTGCAAGATGAATGAGGTTAATGTACTCCCAAATCCAAACTTATTGGAGTTTAAAAAAAATTAAACAATCTGAGTCTGACTTAGTTCTAGTCCTAAGTTTCTTATCATTGAGTTTCCAGGAGTAGGTGCTGCCCTACTGCTTAGGTTTGTTAATGGAACGGTTGTTCAGCTGAAACATAAACAGAGCTGATAACTGCAAATAACTGGCTGGACAGTTGAAAAATGGCAGCACTGCATGGTTTGGTGTTTGTAGCAATAGCTCAGAATGTGGACAACCTGACACACATGTCCACTAAGTAGAGGAAAGAGTTAAAGCAAGATTCATGTTTAATGGTTACGGCCAAATAAATACAACACGATATGATCCAGTCCTTGAGCAAAGAAGGTGCTTTGGCTGGGACAACTGTCACGAAGTGGGCTTGTGCTCCATGGTAATGCATATCCATTGCCATTGCAACAATAGAGACTCAATGCTGTTTTCGCTGGGTTCTTACGGATCGCCAACCTTACAACCAAGATCTCTTCCCTTATGGCAGCTGCATCTTTGGTCTGCAGAAGAAATCCCTAAAGAGTAAGTGTTTCACCACCAATCAAGTGGTTCCTGATGCTGTAGAAGAATGGTTCATTCAGCAACCAGCATTTTTCATTGTGGAGGGTACAGAAAACTTCTTCAGCATTGGAACAGATGCCTGAACATTGGGGGTGAGTATCCATAGAATCTCTCAAACTATCATGAATATGTTGTTGTTTTGATATAATGCATGTTAGTGCATAGTAAGTTTCTAGACACCTGTCTACGTTTGAACTTAACAACCCTTGTAACTTAGATTTCAATTGTTCCATTCTATCACAATCTCTGTCAGTAAATAGACAAACCAAGACACATGATAACCCTTAAAATGGATTGCAGAAATGGTAAGAAATCCTAACCATGTGCCTGTGAGCTTGAACCATAGACTTTTTTAATTTACGTTAAGAAACCTATGACCTTAGCTAATCTAGATGTAGCTGCCACTTTCTAATGAAACACTGGAAGTTTCGCTAAGCTATGTGAGCATTTACATGTCATATCCAGAGAAGTAGTCAGAATTTCAAATTTACACCGAAAGATGGTTTTTGTTCAGAACTGAAATTTCTGGATAATAATTAGTTCAACACTTTCAAGTGAAGGAGATCAAAACAGGTAGTATGAGTATGAAATAAATGCTGGAGAATTTTCTGATCTTTCCTTTTAGGGAATCCAAATGGTCATCCTCATTAGTGGATGGACGATTAACTTATTTCTTTAAAAATTCTATCTCTCTGTAGGTGTGTGAGACCATGTTTCTTTTTCTCTTTAATTCCAAATTAATTCTAATTAAATCTAAATTCTAATGTTGGCACACACACAAAAAAAAAGAAGAAAGAAACTCTCCACCAGTACAAATATAATTTGTCATGTAAACTGAATGTTAAAATCTAAGAAATATTGGAAAAAGTGCTTAAAAGACAAATAAGTTTTCGGAATGTTCTTAAATATCCTATTGTTCTCAAACCTTAAAATGGAGAAAAGCAATTGTTTCCATTGTTCTTACTATTTAATCATAAAATCTTCCTATTCACTAAATAAAGTTTAACATATTTTTCATTATCAAAATAAAATTCACTTTGCAATAATTCATAGCACAAAGCAAGCACTGTCCCATGTTAATTAGCTTATGCCCAAGAAAGTTTTGGTTCTGAAAAGTTAATAATCTTAAAACTAAAATTCCATTCTTTGGCCAACATTTGTTAAATTATTGCTTACTTCTAGATTAGAAAAAACAAAGCATTTTATTTTATTACTCTTTTTTCATGAGCTGCCCACTCACCTCATAGTTCAAAGTTTAAAGCATTATTATTGCCAAAACTTTCAGTCCCTAAACCTAAACTGAAAGTCCTTTAAAAAATATATATCTCATGCAATGAGTGATTAAGTAGTAAGCAATGTATGGAGTAATTAAGCATTATAAATGCCATTTATCTCTAATACATTGTGAACAAATCCACAATTCTGAAAAATTAATACAGCTTGTAATGAATTTTCAAATAACTATTAGAAATGAAAAAACAGTTCTCTTAAAAATATAACTTCTAAAAAAAATTTACATCTTTTGGCTGTATTAAAGAATCAGACACAAAAAATGTAATTTTAGCTATCACATAAGGTATATGATCATGTTTAGTTATTCATTATGTTATAATATTTCAAAAGCTTGACACAGATAAATCTTGATAGGGTAACAAAGGAATGCCAAGAAAAGAAATTTAGTACCTACCATATTTTTTACAATATCTAAATTTTCAGAAAATGTTAGTATAATTATCACATTTACATTTATGAAGTAATTTTTCTGGTTTGTTTCTTTTAATATTTCCCTAAGTAAATTCTGATATTTTTCTTTTGCTTTTTCAATCTCCAACTTGTTTTTATCTGGGTTTGCTTCGTAACCCTACTGTTGAGGCAGTAAGGAGAAAGGGAATCGTATATACTGTATGTAAACATTGGAATTATTTCTTCAGTAAGTGAATTAACACTCAAGTGATAAGTTAAAATTTGGCATATTATTAACCTTTTGTATAAATAATTTGTATAAATAATTTTGTATTTTACATCCACTTTTACTTCATTTCCTAATATTGTTTCAGAAGAAGCTCTTTGGTTTGCTTTTCCAAGTAAGTTTCTCTGAGCACAGTAATTCCTTAATTTTTCCTTCCCCTTCTGTCCAGAAAATACCCTCTACAGAAGGGTGTATTGTTAGCATACTATTATACAATTATATTTTCATTAATATTGTAAGAAATTTTTGACAAATTTGCTGTGGATCTCTCAATAATATAATTATATTCAATAGTGATTTAAAGTTAAAATGCACTATGAAGAGATTAAAACTTGACACTACAGCTCAACTGTTACTATGTTTCAATATACTAATTTTCCTCTCAAGAATAATCTCTTTTAATTTTTATAGCTCATCATAGAGATAATTTAAAAATATATTGATGGGAAGATGAGCAAGAGAGGGGCAAAAGAAGAGATGGATGGACTGTGGCAGAGGATATGAGGGAGAAAGGGCTACATGAGGGGGGCGCACTCGACAGGAAGATATGAAAGAGGAAAGTTAAAAACAGTGACCTCTAATTAAGAACAGGGAAAAGTTGAAGAGGAGGAAAGAGATTCTGCGTTTAAAAAAATGCAGTATACCATCAGTTTAAATATGGATTTCAAATAGAAATTCTTACACTTAATATTTATTTCCAATACAGTCTGAATTATAGTGGAAACATATCCTTCAATATGTTTTCATTTTGGATTAGAGTGGAACCTCGATTATCCATTCCCAGAAATGTTTTCCCAGTTTATTAGTTCAAATGACATGGACCCGCAAGCATCCTCATTAAATCATGTTTTAAAATACAGCATTATCCATTCCTTGAAGAACCGATTTTTCCGCATCAACCAATATTTCAGGCCCATTATTGCTAAATTCTTGATCAAGTGTTTTTGTTTTTCGATAAATAGTATTTCATGAAAGGACAGCTATTTCATACCTGTGGACTAAATTAATGTCCTGTCATTGCGGTAATTAGAGCAAGCAGGCACTGGAAAAGCAATCGGTGGTGATCTTACTTAAGGGACCATAATCGCATCGCATTTGCCTGGTGTTGTTTAGGGAAACTATGGAAATCATAAAGCAGAATGGATGCAACAATTAGAAGGAGACAGAGCGCATTCTGACAGCTCTACCTGAAGATGGAATAAGTTTTGTCAAATGTTCTGTACCAGGAACGCTGCTACGGAAGTGGAGTTCGAAGTATGTTTATTGAACTTCGCGCGAGGCGGAAGATATGCAGCCCGCCGAACTCAATGACGTACGCAGCGAGTCACGTAGCCGCCTCGAGTGAGCTCTACATGACCGTATATGGTCATGTCCCAGCCCATCTGCAAAAGTCTATTTTGCGTTAAAATATTGCTATTTTGACACTGCCACCGTGTACTTTAAGAGTTATAGGGGTAGATAATACCCATGTTCTAGATACTTCCCCACAACCTGGTATAAAAGGAGGACGACACGGACTACAAATTCAGTATATGTCACTCCACCGTCTCTGCAGCATGGGTGATGGGAGGAGCACTGTGAGTGCGGACTGAACTTATAGTTGGATAAGTCTTTGAAATTCGAGTGTTGGAACTTTGTTATTTTCTTCAAGTGCCGCGTTGGGACTTGTGCTCCAGTGACTATTGAAGGAACTTAAAATTCTCGTGAGTGTCGTGACTTCTGCAAGTACCACGTTTGAACTTGTACTTTCGTGGACCGATTTCAGGAACATAGAAATTCTCGAGTGTGTAAGTTGGACTTGTGTTCTACAACAAATCTGTGTCAACGTAAACTTTTGTGTGAATGGTATGAGTTTTTTTTCCAAGTACCACATTGAACTTATGTTTTATGACAAACTGTGGAACTTAGGGTATTTTTAAACATTGCGTTCGATTGTGAAAACATGAAATACTTTCCGAGTACTGCATCAGGAATTGTGTTTAGACTCGTGTCAACATAGTAGACTGTGACAACTCAGAGTACACATGCCATGTTCCGAGGGAACATAGAACTTTCCAGTGTTATAAGTTAACTCACAATTTATGGAGTTAGACTTTTCCCAAGTACCATTTTTCTTTAATGATTATTTACTTTGCTTATCGACGGAATAAGACATTTTCCGAGTGCTATTTCATTTACTGAGCTTATTGCAAATGTGCCATTGTGTTCCGAACCTTCATAAACTGTGCATTGAGAACTGTGGTGACTATAACTGGTAACCCTATAGAACATTCTAGTTTACCATGCCTGTGTTAGTAAGCTCACGCCATGAACTTGACATTTTACACATTAATTTGACCAATACAAGGTCAAATATTCAGTTCAATCATCCTGTTTTTCAAGTGACGATTTATGAACATTTTCGATTCAATAAAATGTTTTGAGTCAAGGATTTAGTAACACTTGCCATATTTCATTATACGAGTAGATGCCATAATTTAAAGGTCATATCTATTTAACAGTGCTACAAATAAGTGGAGTGCCGTACGTGGAACTTGTAGGTGAATCACGTCTCAAAGATCGAACCCCGGAACGTGTGCGTCTGGAGAATCGAGAACTCTTAATTCCAGAACTTTGAGAAATTCCAGAACTTCGAGAACTTCGCATTCAGGGAGGCGTGGTTCATACCCAGGCCGTATCCAGCACCATCCCAGGGTCCAGAGTTACCAGCCGGCCACGACACTCCAATTCTACTGTATGAAGGTGATATTAACTTGTCTTCAATGATCAATAAACTCAGATTATTAAAAAAAATCTCTAAGTTCTATGAACTATACCCCCCTCTGCACCAACTCCAATGTTTTTAAGCCACACCCTAAGATCTAGTCCATGCTCATCAAATTAGTGTCAAGCGCCTCAAAGATAAACATTTTTTCCTTGTACAGTTCTTACTTGTAAAAGCTCTACATTACCTCCAGGTTCATATATTTATTAATATAATTATTATTACTTTTTATTTTATGACCATGTCATTGAGTAGGCACTTCTCAGGGCACTAGTCACTGGGCTATCAGACAGGAATCGAACTTGCTCCTTCCTAACATGAGTGTAGTATTTTAATATGGTCTGATATCTTACTTCTTGAGAGTTTGCAATATGATTGGAAGCTTTCTCATGACTTGAAATATTCTTACCACTGTGGTTGGTCATGATTCACTTCTGAGTAAGTGGGACAAAGCCTTTACAAAATGTAGTTTTTCTGCACTTTGACTAATTTGATGTGTTACCTAAGATTAACTTTTCACAGTTGCTGCAGTTTTCAACGATGCACTCAATCTTTTGGCACCATCAGGCATTACAGTATATATGGTTGTGTTCTCAAGACATGCACCTTACATAATAAAGCCATGGAAGATCTTGAGATAGTCTATTTTACCATTTTGGCCCAAACATACGACTAGGATTTTTATATTTATATGTTAACATGTTCTTATACAAACTGCAGTTGTTTTATATGCACTGCCGAACATTTAAAAAGTTTGTATCATTTCCCACCTAGCTGCCTCTGTGGATCAGCGGTAGAGTGTCGGCCTCTGGATCCCAAGATAGCGGGTTCAAACCCGGCAGAGGTAGTCGGATTTTTGAAGGGCGGAAAAAAGTCCATCCGACACTTCATGTCGTACGACGTCGGCATGTAAAAGATCTCTGGTGACACATTTGGTGTTTTCCTGACAAAATTAATTAAATCTCAGCCACAGACGCCCAAGAGAGTTTTGGTTTACTCGGTCTGCCATCTAGTGGGCCTAGGCCTAGAGTAAAACGGAATGTCGAAATTGACGAGCAGACAGCCAGATGGCATCAAATTGAAATGTCTGCACACGGTAGCTGAGGCCATACGATTATTATTATTTCCCACCTGTATTCGCTTGTACAGCAAGTGTCTCAACACAATTTCCAGCTGAGCTCCAGGTCACAAATAAACCAAAATTTCTTGTGTTTTGAAGACTTTTTTCCAATTTGCTGGTGATAAATGATGGGTAGAATTGAATGTAATATAAAGCATTTGAGAGCTTTTGAGAATTGACACTTGCATTCAAAACCATATTCTCATGTAGAAAATAACCTTTAAAAATCAAGTAGACCTAATTTATATGGTACAAGACTTACAGAAATTTACTACATTTATACTGGTGACCAAATTATAAGCAAAGACAAGAAATAAAAGAAGGTATTTTTGCCATCATATTGAGTGCTTTTGTAATGGATGTGCTTGATTTTATTAGATTACTGGCTTGGCTGTTCTAAGTTGCTGGCCTGAAACCAGTTTTTACAGAATAGTGACTAAATTTCCCCAAGAAAAATTAATTTAAAGTATCAAAATTTTAAACTTGTGTAATTTATGCAGGTAGGAGCTTTTGTAGCTGGCCTAGAGGTAGCTTGCCTGCCTCCCATCTGGAGACCTTGGGTTCAATTCCCATCAGGTCAGGAATTTCTACCTGGATACGAGGTCTGGTTCAGGGTCCACTCAGCCTACGTGATTACAATTGTGGAGCTATCTGATGGCGAGATGGTCTAGGGAGTCAAGACACCCGAGAGGATTTGTTGCACTGACCATGCGTCCCCTCGAAATCTGCAGGCCTTCAGGCTGAGCAGTGGCCGATTGGTAGGCCGAGGCCTATCTAGGCTGTAGTCCATGGGATTGGGTTTGGTTTGGTTTAGTTTAGGAGCTTTTGTACGTTTATAATTATACATATTTCATTATTGTGGTGTTAAGACAAATTACTGATGGTTTTAATTTGTTCCTGGATTTTCTGCTTTCCTGTATTGTACTTCTTTTCTCGGGTCCCTCCAAAAATGGAGAATTAAGGTTCCACTGTATATATACGAAAACATTGCTCAAATTCTGTCATAATATTTCCCATGTTATTTAGATGCAGCTAAATGAAGTGAAGCAATCGTGCCTGAAACATGCCAATGCACATTCTGCCTGTTAACCAGCAGCAAACACAAGAACAACATGGACTTACCCTCAGCAACTGGAAGTTCCAGTGATTGAGCCAGAACAATAATACATGTGTTAGTCTCAAACACAAACATTTAAAACATTATTTAAGTAGCTTAGAGGTGTGCCACAGAGTTTAGATTGTTTAGCAAGAATTCCATGCAATTTATTATCAAATTACATATTTTTAATATCAAAGTAAATTTAAGATTTAGATATATGATCAATTCACAAGAGAATGTAGTCTGTATGATAAAGTCCTTATTTCATTGGTATTATTCTATTTTGTAACTTTAGTAAAGGTACAGTCAATCAGAGTTGGGCAAGATACATGGGAACTGGTATAGTGAGCCTGAAAGGACTTTATCCTAGCTATGGGCCAATGATATCTAATGGAATTTAAAACAAACTAATAGCCTGAAATTGAAGTTATTCAAACAAAACAACAATTATGCATGGTATGCAGAATAATACAAAACCTTTCACTTCCCTTTCTCCTGTGTTTATCTTGCTTCACTTCCTTGCATTTATCCATTCCTCCCTATAAGCTACTCTTCCCAAAAGTTGAGATCTATCAAGAATAACGCTGTCAGAATCAATGCCCACCCCACAGTCAAAGCTTGAAGACAAAAGTGTGCTCATCAGGAGCTGAGATGAAAAAAGATCGAGAAGAACTCTGTAGATGAGGAGAGGGGCCATCTATGAAGATTGCAGTGCAAGGTGATGGAGTTTTCCTGTCCTTTCGTATTTTCATTTTAGTATTGAGTTTCTTTTCTGTTTCTTCCCTACCCCCACAGACTTGTTGTAGCCATTTACAGAAAGTAACTTGACATTTCCTGTTTTTGCCCCATTAATACCACTACATCACTGTATACTAATTGAATAACATAGCCTAGTGCACAACCTGGCTATCACTGAACTTAAATACCGAGTTTCAAGAAATTCTTTTAGCTGTTTTCCCATGATATGGACACAAACAAACAAATATAATGAAAACAAAAAAACAGAAACAGACACAAAAATTGAACTGAACTGATTTTCAACATTTGTATACCTAATCCGAGATAAATATGAAGTATGAGGCAAAAATTTGAAGGGTACACACAAAATTATAATTTTATTTATATAGTAGATGTGTTCATATCCAAATTCCTATCTTCCTATGTGCACTTTCTTGTTCCTTTCCATTTCTTATAATAATAATAATAATAATAATAATAATAATAATAATAATAATAATAATAATAAAATTAACATAATTTGTAGACTGTACAATAGAGTACTTGGTATATGTTAAACATTATATTTCTGACTTTTGTGTGTTGCCAAATGCATTCTAATTAGAACTAATAAGTGAAGGGCACGTACTGGGGAATCTCGCATTTTGTATGCGTGTTAAATGAGCCAAGAGTAACACTGTGGCCAGAACAGTTCTTTCAGAAATTAACTTATGCGACCTACAGCAAACATTGAAGTTCACATATTTGAATGAGCGCACTTGGCTACGGAGGCACAGGGCGCATGCTGGGTTCATTCATTGAGGGACCGTGCCACTGATCTTATTCTGTATTCCGTTAATAATTGCATAGCACGTCGTAAAAGTGACGTAGCAGCATTAAGAGAAATAATTTAATTCCTGGATTCAATGAAGGTCAATAGAGGCAATAGAATAAGATTGTTATGGTGAAAATAAAGGTTAATCAGTATAACAAGGGACATTACACATGAAAGCAAGTTGCTAAAATTCTGCATTTTCTATAGATTTATATCCAGAAAAAAAATCCAAAATGAGCGCAACTTTACTGGACGGTGTATTTTGCTTGAATACGCCATTAAACCATTTGTTCACTTGTTTAGATCCTATTTTTTCTGGATTTACTGCAACCAACATGAATATTTTCATGTGAAAATATGTTCATTTGACTCTTTTAGAGTGATGCATAAAGGCATGCTGTAAAACCTGTGCATTGTTCTTCATGAGCAACTTGCACATTGTGATTTATTTGAATGGGTAAATTTTTTTTTTCTGACAGTTCTATTGCCCACAGTTTGTTGCAACACGTCCCACTGTTCTTCGCTTTTTTTTTTCCCCCCACAAATATAAAACTTTTCGCTTTTGACACCATTGACCTTTTGTTCCACTGACAAAAACCAAAGAGGGCCCTGCTTACCACTTCTCCATAATTAATACTGTCCCTGTTTTTAAAAACTTATGTCCTGAAATACAGCTACTTTTGACTTATACTCTTTAGCCCTGGCACAGAAGATTTGATTGCTGGCAGTTACTAGCACTAGTAGGCCTAGAGGAATTTAATCGTGTAATGAAAATGGTTCAATTAGGATCACTATCACTATTATTATCATCATCTTATATTGGCCGCCAGCCCCGTCGTGTAGGGGTAGCGTGCCTGCCTCTTACCTGGAGGCCCCATGTTCGATTCCTGGCCGGGTCAGGGATTTTACCTGGACCTGAGGGCTGGTTCGAGGTCCACTCAGTCTATGTGATTAGAATTGAAGAGCTAACTGACGGTGAGATAGCGGCCCTGGTCTAGAAAACCAAGAATAACGGCCGAGAGGATTCGTTGTGCTGACCACACGACATCTCATAATCTGCAGGGCTTTGGGCTGAGCAGTGGTCGCTTGGTAGGTCAAGGCCCTTCAAAGGCTGTAGTGCCATGGGGTTTGGTTTTCTTATATTGGCCGAATGTGGACCACATTAATTCACTTTCAGCTGCTTCTGGGCTTTGACCCTCACCCAGTACTCCATCATTCACTCTACAATCTCTTATTCTCTTCTGTCCATACTGACGAGATCCAACTTCTTTTTTTAGAAACTTTTGGTGTTCTTGATTCTTGTTTTGTAAGTTTCCTTGTTGCTAACTTCCATTCCTTGCATTCCCATTTCTTTCAGGTTCTTCTTCACTTCCTGATGCCAGTGCACCATAGTTTTCCTGGTCTCAAAAAAACTTACTACAATCTGATGTTGTTTGATTTGTCTTACAAAAGGATGGTTCATCATCTCTATGTATTTTGAATTCCATGAATTAATTATAAACAATGAAACTTCAGTTTTCCTGAAGGAACTAACTCTTTCTTCCTATGGTATGGAGATCTCCCACCTCCCCAAGCTTGGGGCCTGGGACGACCACCCCACATGCCCCATCTATGAGATGACCTTGCTTATATTGACCAGTTTAAGTGTTTATTCTTTGTGTATATTCCTGTCTTCCTTGTTGACCTCTTATCATTGATGAACATCATTTTATTAATATGGATAATTTGAAATATTAATAGCTCAGTCATCAACAGAAAGCTACAACTGTTGGAAATGGAAGGAATTTATGATATGAGAATGCAGTTTAAAAGAATGTATGGCACACCTCGTAGGCTACAATAAATTAAGGATGTTATCATATCTTATTTAAAATATTTTAGATTTAACATAAAAGTCATTTACAAATGTTTTTTAGGACATTTTTAAACATATGTAGTTACATGTATGGTATCAAAATACCTTTCCTAGTATAGTTTAAAGGAATTATAAAATAATACATAATACATATCAACATGACTATTAGGTTTGTTCATTTTAGAAATGAAATGTTTAATGGATGGAATATGATTAAATTACACATAATTATATTATTACATATCTAGAATATTATATGAACTGAATTTATTGTTGGAAGTTTACTTTTATCACTACTAAATTAAAAATTTGAAGGAGAAACTACTAACAGCAAATGAAGGTATTTTAGTAACTACTACTCATGCTACACTATTCTACAGAAACCTTTGAACAACTGCATAAAATAATAATATTTTATGGAAGTGGCATTACTATCTTTAGCAGTGATTACCAGTAATGAAAGAATATTGAAAAGAAAAAGGCATTCCCACAGACGCACCACAGAAAATTACCCTACTCCAATCTTCCTCTTTTCATTACTATTGTGTCATCTGGGTGTGTCATTTAGACACAGGCAATGTGACTTGAGACTGAAAAGGTCATCTCCATTTGAGACGACAACTTCTGTTTACAAATGTTACACACGTTTTAACCCATAGTATTGACGGTCTCATTACACTCCTCAGCACAGTGTCTTCATTTTAACAGTCAGCAGTTTTAATCGACAATTCAAGAACGATCTATTAGACGAGAGGACTTTATACCTCAATATGTTTTTTAATTCACTAATCATGATCATTGTCACTTCATTACGATTTTTAATTTGTTTGTGTATTATGTAATTACTGTTCTGCTACTGAAGATGGCCTCGAGATTAGGCTGAAACATGTTAAGACTTTGCTTCATCTAACAGATGAGTTGATTTGTATTGATAAGGAGGATTTTTAAATATTTTCTTTTGTAAAGTATAGAAACCTTGCTTTGCATGTAAATATTATTAGATATATTGCAAGTTTTGAGATTTTATTTTTTACAACTTCAGGACGGAAGTTATTTTTGTGTACATTGCATATATTATTTTAAGTAGTAATTTGTCTCTTTAATAAACAGTTAATCATGTTCAGCTCCATGGCTAAATGGTTAGCGTGCTGGCCTTTGGTCACAGAAGTCCCGGGTTCGATTCCCGGCAGGATCGGTAATTTTAACCTTAATTGGTTAATTTTGCTGACACAGGGGCTGGGTGTATATGTCGTCTTCATCATAATTTCATCCTCATCTTGACGCGCAAGTCGCCTATGGGTCAAATCAAAAGACCTGCATCTGGCAAGCCGAACTTGTCCTCTGACACTCCCGGCGCTAAAAGCCATATGCCATCTCTCTCTCACACACAGTTAATCATTTCATTTTTATATAATATAAGGTAGAACTTTCATTTTCATTTCAGTACTAAATTTCAGCCTTACGCCCCACAAAATTGTGAAAAATGTCCTATTTATTTTAATGTGAGAGAAAGTCTCATGCGCGACCACTCGCGGTTACATTTCGGCTAGCAACCACTCACGGGTTAAAAAAGAATTATCTTTTCCTTGATGATAGTTCAGCTAGACACACTCTCTCTCTCTCTATCTCTAGTTGTTTCACTCCTGACTGAATATCGTGATCCAAGGATTTTATTGCCCCTCTTCTGTTTAATCAAGAAAACAAATTTCAGAGAAAGTTTCTCTCACTTCTAAAGAAGATTTCTTAATGAAAGGGCAAGTGAACACCTTGCCTCATCAATAAGTATTTATTATTTTCCAGTCAAAAGCTTACAGATTTACAGTTAATGTATTTTGAAGTAAACAAAACATAACATGTGAGATTGTCTCTTCATAATACACATGCCCAGTATTTTGAAATGTCCAATGCACTCAGAGTGGCTTGTAGGAGATCATCCTCTTTGCAAGATGTTGGGTGCAGAGGGCACTGAAGCCTGTGGCTCGTTGTTTGTTCCTGTCCACATTTACACCTTGTATCACTTGTGCTGAACTCCCATTTCTTCAGGTTCCCTGGATTTTCCTTTCTTGATTGTAACCTATTCAGGGAATTCCATACAAGCCAGCTTCCATTATGTCCATGGCAACTGCTCAGCTGCTGATATCCAGCCGTGGAGGTAAGGGGTCTTCTTCCACACCTCTAGCCTTGCCTTCTCTGGTGAGATGGTAAGCACCTCAGACGTACTCAGGAAGCTCTTCCGGGATCTCAGCTCTTTCCTTGGAGGACTATGTCCATGCAGCGGGTGGGCGCTGTTCTGTTCTGTTTTAAGCCTATCCCCATTGATAACCACTTCTCCACGCACACAGGGTGGCGCTATTCCACCCAAGTAATAGAACTAATCTGTCGGAGTAGGCTATAAGCAAACTGTAATCAATGTGCAGGTTTCATTGAAGAACATATCATCCCCACTATGGCAAACTAGCGAAAATGACGAACTAGGGAACCTGTAGTTCTAAACTTGGAGTCTAGATTTTATTATTTATATAATGTCCACCCTCTGACAAAGTCTCACATCTGCAACTCTTTCTGTATGGCTAACATTATTGGTTAATCATTAAATATAAAAACTGATTTGACACAAGTAATCACAACTTCTTTCAGCTCTCCTAATTTTTTGACAATTTGCACATTCATTAGTTTCCCAGAGGAGGGAATATATCTAACTGTTTGACATGAGATAAACTGTACCAGACTCTGAAAGCATACTCAGCAGCAGAAAAACACAGTGCCATTGCATAAGAGTAGATTGTTTGAGGATGAGACCCTCATTGTGATCCTGCCATTTGTGAATAAGGTTGTTTTGCATACGGATTTTCATCTTATTATTCTTACAATGGGTTTTGAATGTAAGAACTCTATTACGGGTTACTCCCAGATATTTTGGAGTGTGACAGTGCAAGTCAGTTTGACACCTGACCATTCTATACATAACTCATGAATATCTTCCCTGTTCCTTAGATAGAAGGCACATACAGTGAAACCTCATTAGTATGTTCCTCATTAACACATTTTCCAGCTTAGCACATCGTAAATTTGATGTCCTGATGCCTATTGTATTAAATCCGTATAAAAAATGTTTCAGAAGAGCTATCACTCTGATCTCTTGCCAGATCTTTAGTATTTGACCCTTGCTCATGCAGTTACTGAAAAGCTGCAAGATCCATTTTCTTGTTGATGGATCAAAATTCTTAATTTTCTCCATTCAGATGTCAACTAAACAGGCTGCTTTGCCAATTTTGCTCTCCTTGATAGCCTTGTTTAGTTCTGTTAAATTGAATGGGATAGTGATAATACAATATCACTCCTCTTCTCCTGGAAATTTTGATAAACTTGAGGTACCTTAACTTTGGGACTGAGTTCCCCATTCATTAGCAGCTCATGAGCTACCTGGTCTGCAGTGATGTTTGAATGTGCAGTGGATCTGTCTGGGTCATTACTGAGATGCCTCAGTGGTCTCGATGTTTTCTGGCTGTTTCTGGTTCAAGTTCTTCTACAGTTTTAATTCAAGAAATCCCTTTGTGACGTCAGCAATGTGACATGTTTCTTACCAGCCACCAATGGTGTATCGCCCACTGGATCTCTTTCAAAAAAATAATAGTTGGAAGATAAACTTGCTCAAAGTGGTAAATGCCTCAAATTTCTCAATTTCTTCATTAATACTGAATTAACTAAGAGAAAATTCTCAATTTAATTAGGTTCATTTGTTCAAAGTGTTAAATTAATATGTCCATCTTCAAGCCAGTTACCGGTACTTCTTTCAGAAAATTTTCTGTTAGTGAATGTGATTTAAAGAATCTACTAGAAGAAACAAGTTTACTAGAACAAGATAAACCACAAGAATTCATGAAGCCAAATATATATTGAATATAAACTTACCTTCTTTGATTATCTGGTCATCTGGATATGTTCGCAAATTTAGACCATCCTTGTTGGGATCTGAAAAAATTAATGTATTTATGAAAATCTAGTTTTCAGTTGGTACAATAACTTAAGAATATTAGTACAAGGTTCACAACCCCCATATCAACATTCTGCATCGGAATACAGCAACATAACTTCCATAACATACACGTGCTAAGAAAGGAGAAGAAGAAGAAGAAGAAGAAGAAGAAGAAGATATAGTTTTCATTTTTCGAAACAGAGAGATACTTAAACCAAGAATTTAGATATTTTACACAGCCCAAACCACAAATCACAGAACATTTTTGAAAAATGTATGGATCTATATTTGTAAAATGCATGTTCATTTCCAGTGAATACCTCAAACTCTTCCTTTATTCCAGATACCTAAGTTTTAAATATGTTGAGACAACATTCTGTAATGTCAGTGTTGTAATTTAATTCATAATATTTCTTAAATACTGAAAACAAATAGAACAAACCCATCTTTTTATGTTAAATTATAATTAATATTATTATCTTCCTTCTAATAGATAATATGGGATGAAAAATCATAATCATTTTCTATTTATCAAGTCAATATGATGGTTTATATTCTTCCCTCTTTGTGAAATGTAAGAAAAGGTTTCTAAACCTTAATACAAGGCAATGATGAACACTACTCAATTTCAAACAACAAAATCTACAAATTCTACTTTAATAAAACAAATATTGTATATTAGTAGAGACATTAGAGAATCATTGATGATGTTTTTTAGCACTCCTCTAATTCCATTTACATCACTTGTTACTGGATACTTGCTACCAAAGATATTAGTTCTTATACATGTCAACTTAGTTCAGTTGTGTCAAACTACAGTACAAAATAATTATCTTACAGTTTAGTTTTAATATATTACCAGAACTGCAGAATCAGTAATGAATATGGATCACAGTAAATTAGTCAATATATTACATGGAAGTTATTTTATATGTGATTAAGTCTGCAGCAAATCACACTTTCAACAGTAGTTTCTTCATATACCATACAAGTAAAATATAATCCAAGCAGGCACCATAGTTAGTATTGTGATTCTTTCTTGTTCAAAGCAAAGTGATTCTGGTGAAGGCTTTCACTGCTGGCATCAACTGACAAGTGATAGTTTCTGTTGGAATATTAGGCTTTATTGACCCTGTTAATATGTCTATGTTTAACCAACTGTGCAGTAGCCTTTGTCAAGATGAAAGGACACAGGTGAGACGAAGGCTCATACTGGTTTTAGAGTGTCACAACCTCAATACTGTCTTTACAACCACAAGGTTTATATCAAGACCTCCAAACCCAGCATTAACACTATGGTGAAGGGATATGGACATAACTGTCACCTCATCCAAGCAGACAAATCTGCAGTGGCAAAAAACGTCCTCTAATCACAAAATAACATTTGAGGAACCCCCAGTTCTGCCTATCAGCCATCAGTATCATGAAAATAATGAAACATGAGTTTCAACAAGAAACAAGAGGGCAATGGATTAGCAGTGTTTGACATGTGCTCACCATGAATAGTACAACCTGGAGTCATACTGCACAAGTTTTATTAACACCAATCTGAGAGAGAAACAAGCCAATGCTAAGTGCCACCACCTGTACTTCCCTCAGGTGTAAACGCAAGATCTCTCATTCTCTGTGTGTCTTTTCACCTTGGCAAGGGTTACTGTACAATAGTTGAAAGGTCAACATATTACAATGTCAGTGTAGCCTGATATCCCAAAAGAAGACCATCAATTAATTGTCCAAGTAATTCTATTTGACTTTGTGTTAATTTTATAATTTTAGTTCTCTAAAAGCATGTTGTTAAAGTAAAATACTCCCAGGAACCAGCTAGCCGGTTACTGCTATTATGGGCTCACAGAACTTACAACAATCTAATTCATCACTGGTGTCCCGTGGGCAATCGACTTTTCTGTTGCAGCGCATAGTACTTGGAATACAGGGTCCGTTCTCACAACGGAACTCATACACGCTGCATGCTTTTCCTGGCTCTCCAGGGCAACACAACACAGGTCACACACAAGACAACACAAAACAAAAACAAGATCTGCCTAGTATTTGTCTACTGTCTTTTAGCAAGACTAAAATACTGTAGACTAAACTTATATTAGTTGACAGACCCTAGAAGACACAAGGGTGTCAGAGGAAGGGAGCTGAAATCTCTGATATTTCCTCCTTCTTTCTGTAAAATTAATACTGTACATATCCTAATATACTATCAAGGGTACAAAATGATCACACTGACAAAAAGAAAGTTAAAGGCAAGACACTTACTAAGCAGATCACACATTCCTCACGAGGTTAATAAAAGGTGTTTAGAATGTAATTTTGTATACTATTTTATAATCATCAGAGAGTGGATTTTGAGACACAAGCCAATAGCTAAATCCAGATGCGAGGGCAGTGATGCTTCCTTCATTGTTTGCTCATTTTTGAACAATGATGTAATAATGATACACCACAAGGAAGTATAATGATTTTCATTCCGAAGCATTATTTTCAGATTTCTACAATTCAAGCAGAAGACATTATTTCTCAGGTAATACTGTATGTTTTACTCATATTATTATTGTAAAAGTATTCAACAATATCATTCAGTACTCAAACTCAAAAGAAAAATAGCACAATTTTCTACACTTTTGACTGTAAATTTTCAAAATGATGACATATTTAATTTCTTTAACAGTCCACTCCCTGACAACAAAGAAATAACAAAAAATGTTTATGCAAAATTACTACATCTGCTGAACACTTTTTTAATTAAACAAACTACTGAAAATTAGTGAACAAATCTGTAAACTATTTAGTTAGAGATACACTCATGGGCAATTGATAGGAACAAGAAAAGGAACACAAAATAGGACAAACATCATAACAATGGGTGATTTGGCTGTGCAGTTAGGGGCAGGCAGCTGTGAGTTTGCATCTGGGAGATAGTGGATTCGAACTCCACTGCCGGCAGCCCTGAAGATGGTTTTCCGTGGTTTTCCATTTTCACACCAGGCATATGCTGGGGCTGTACCTTAATTAAGGCCATGGTCACTTCCTTCCCACTCCTATCTCATCATCATGTTAGTGTGATTTAAAACAACATTGTAAAAAAAAAAAAAAAAAAAAACAACCCATAATGACAGGTCAGTGTGGGAAGAGAAGACAAGGACAAACATGAAAAGACAAAAGGACAATCTTCACATCCTCACACACACTGACATACACCAATAAATTGGCTCTCTCCTCATCAGTCCCAGTTCTTCCTCATCCTTTTTTCAGCCCTCCACGAGCTTGCTTCTGCTTTCCAGCTTCATCAGGAGGGCAGGCATCAACACTCATTGAGGGGCCATCTCGACAGAACTTCAGCCTTGACGTGGGAAGTGTAGGATAAGAAGAAATACAGGAAAAGGGAAGAAGCATAGGATACAGAAAAATACAGGTGGTGAAAATTAGGAACATAGGACAAAAACAAAAGGAGAAAAGGGTCCCGACAGGATAATGTAAGTATTGGAAAGAAACAAACAAATGTCAAATCAAGTCACATATAGAGAGATAAGAACAGAACTGGGATTCATGAGGAGATAGCCTATTTATTCTTGGATGGCAGTGTGTGAGGATGTGAAGATTGTCCTTGTACTTCTGTGTTTTCATGTTTGACCTTGTCTCCTTTTTCTATTGAAAATGACCTGCCATTATGTTCATCCTATTTCATGTTCCTTTTGTTGTTCCTGTCTCTATATATGTGCCTTGATTTGACACTCGTTTGTTTCTTTTAGATACTCATGAGCAATTGAATTGGTGATGGCTCCTGTAGTGGGGAAATGGCAATGTGCTTGGCCACAAGTAATAGGATGCAATAGGATGTAATAGGTCGGCGTGGCATGTAACAGCAAGGAAATCAGATCTTGTACAGACTGCGTGAGTAAAGTTCAGTACAGGATGGGTAAGACACAAGACCTCAGGGCATTTGATCGCAGCCAGATCGTTGGCACCGGAGCTATGGGCCACTCCATCTATGAAGTCATGCAGGCACCGGGCTTGCCAAGGGCCACTGTATCAAGAGGGTACCGTGAGTACATGGATCCGAGCAAAACCACTGCTGCCAAGGTCAACTGTTGTGGTGTGTGACGCTTTGATGAGAAGGGTCACCGTTGGCTAGCTCAGATCGTAAGAAAGTGTAGACAGGCCACAGTGTAGCAGATAATTCATCAATTCAACGTTAGATATCAATGATGTATGAGCAGCCATACTCCAGAACCATCTCCTCACCTACGAGGTATAGAAGCAAGCATCCCACAACGGTACCTCTGCTCAACACCCGTCACAAGGCACAACTGACATGGGCAAAGGAACACTGCCATTGAATGCACAAAGCATAGAGAAAGGTCACCTAGACAGGTGAGTCGAGGTACCAGTTGGTACACACTGATGGCCTGGTGTGAGTGCATCGTCAAACACATTAGGCAATGAATCCTCTTGACAGGAGGCTACAGTTCAAACCAGTGAAAGAGGTATCCTCATATGGAGACTGTTCGTATGGGATGAAATTGCACCCTTGGTAAATCTGACAACATCCCTCATGGTGAACATTACAGGAACCAGTTGGCGGATCATGTTCAGACCTTTGCTCACCTCCAGCACCATGCAGCCAACCTATACCTACAGCAAGACAATGCTCCAGTCCTTCACTCCAGAACTGTGGCCACCTGGTTCAATAAACACTCCATTGATGTGAAGATGCTTGCCTGGGCCCCTGAGGAACTCTGATCTCAATCCCATTGAGCACATATGGGATGCTTTTGCGTGCCCTGCACCCAGCTCCAACCAATCTTCATGGGTTATGAGAGACTGTGCAGCTATCGTGGATCAGTACGGTTCCCTAATCCTTCTGGTGTCAAGTGGACTCCGTACCATGCCGTATCACTGCCGCCATCAAGGTGAAAGCAGGTGCTACATGCTACTAGCCAGTTATCTCTAATTCAATTGCTCACGAGTGTATATTAATGAGCAACAACAGATGGGAGGAGGCCTTTAGGAGTTAACTGCACTGGTATGTGCCACGTGCAGAAACAGTATCTAAGACTAGTCAGATGAAATGCAATTTCCTAACTAAAACAGTGTTTCCTTTCCTTCCCTCTCTGTATGTTAATGAAGAGAAAAATGCATGTGTGTGACAGAGAAAAATAATTAAAGTGCTCCCAACAATGGGTTTGTGACAGATTTCAGGGATTCCATGACGAACCAAAACTTAACCGTGGGTGGACGGACGAAAGAAGACAGGCTGCCAGAGAGAGGATGCTGAAGTTCTGGGCTGTGAGGAAGGCTTCCAGAAACATGTAATTGTTATCTAATGTGTTCTCTAATGGCCGTAAACAAATATATATATATATATATATTATCATGTTCTAAGTCCGGCTCCATGGCTAAATGGTTAGCGTGCTGGCCTTGGTCACAGGCGTCCCGGGTTCAATTCCTGGCAGGGTCGGGAATTTTAAACATTACTGGTTAATTTTGCTGGCACGGGGGCTGGGTGTATATGTTGTCTTCATCATCATTTCATCCTCATAATGAAGGCAGGTCACCTACGGGAGTCAAATCAAAAGACCCGCATCTGGCGAGCCGAACTTGTCCTCAGACACTCCTGGCACTAAAAGCCGTATTACAAATGTTCTTGAGAAAAACCATCTCCATTACCTGTACATATCATCTGGAGCAGTGGAAAGTAAAGCATTTGACATCCATGGACAACCTGCACACTTGGGTGCGAGATGATGACGATGATGATGATGAGGTAGAAGGTGAAATTTAGTGTCGGGCCATAGCTTACTCCTGTCAAATAACACCAAGGGTTCTGCTCAAGGCTTAAAGTCTCCATCAGACAGACAAATCACTATCAACAGTGTTATATGCTCTCACTTCATGTGAACACTGCAGAGAGGTTTGAAATTGAATCCAGGATTTTGGAACACAATCTACACATTTGAAAATGTATACCACCACCTTCCCTACCCTGCAAGTCAACATTCTGAAGGCATCTTTTTTTCTCCCTCACGAATGGGACTCGAACCAGCTAACCACGGTGTACTGTACCATTGAGACTTGACACCTTAATGATTATGGCCACCGTGCAGACTTACAAATAGGTATTAACCTGGAACTATTTATATTTTAGACTGAGTTAACCCCAAGCCTATGTGCCATCCAGAAATAGAAAACCTATTTCTAAATTTATTAACTTCCTGATGGAAAATTGAATCCACATTTATCTGGGTGAATCAAATATGTCTTTAGTGCCTAAGGTAGGCAGCCCCCAAACATACCTGACTAAAAACTTTCAAGTGTGCAATGCTTAATGGGGAAGGCCAAATTGCGACTTGCACATGACTTATCAAATATCAATCAGAGATGCATCAATTTGTAGATAATAATTGCAAACTCAATCTTTTATTCATCCAAGGCACGGGAAGATACCTGCCTGAAGCTTAGTCAATATTACTAACAAACACAAGTAAACAAAGAAGAGCAGATGAATAGCAATTAGGCACATATATTTTCTGTCATGGGCATAATTTAAAAGACATATTATCTACATATTTCCAAGAATACAAGCACTAATGGCTCCGCTACCCTCCACTTACACCTTCGCCTGGGGACTAAGTGGAATGGAACAAGTCTTGCAAGGAAAGTTCATGTACCCAGAAATCACTGATTTTATGTAAACTTTGCATACATTAAATAAGCCAAGATTAACATAATGGCCAAAATATTTCTTTCAGAAATTACCTCGTGTGACCTTCAGAAAGCAATGGTATCATGCTGCAGAAAATAAGACAAAAAAGAAGACCAATAAAGAAAGAGAAGCCATGGCAGCAGCAGATATATTCGTAGCAGTTAGAGTCCTACGGCCACGAAAAGGTGTGTAACATTTATCAGAGCAGATTCAATCTGGATAAGTGTAGGGAAGGACTTGACTTTAAAAGGGGAAGAATCAGTTGCCGCTACATGTGTCTACCACATATAATTACACTATAATGTCAACAGTTACGGCAAGTGGTGAATTTTTTGGGGCCTTTATGCATCACTTTAAGAGAGTCAAAAGGTGTATTTGATAAGACGTTGAAAAATACTCATGTTGGTTGCATGAAGTTTCTAACAACGGAATCTGTACAAGTGAATGGATGGTTTAATGATGTATTCAAGTATAATAGACCATCTAGTAAATTTGCATTCCTTCTGGATTCCTGAACAAAATGTAGATTAATATACACTGATGATGATCTCTCCTGGTGCCACAGTTTACTATCAGCCACTAAATGTATACAGGTTTAGAGTATGGAAAGGCTTTACAGAGATTATCTGTCACATACCACCAGCTGTCATCTCCTCATTCTTGCCCCATGTGGTAATATGACTGGTACCGAAGACAGTATCTGTCCAAAAGTCCTGGAGCCTTTGAGCACTCTGTGAAATATTGTTTTGACAACGGTAACATAAAATGTTCCACTTGTCCTTATCTTTGATTCATTAGGTGCGATTGCTGTAAAACCACTTTGTGGTGGTAGTGATTATTAGTTTAAAAGGAAGTATAACTGGGCAACCATCCTCCATAAAACCGCCTTGAGCTTTCAACATTTCTACTATGAGCATCATTGCTGCAGAAACTATAAGCAGCAACTTGCTTTCCTGCGTAGTGTTCTTTGTTATACTGGTGTATTATTTATATTTGTACCTTTATTTTCCCCCCCACAACTATCTTATTCTGTTGCAGAAATTAAATTATTTCACTTAATGATGCAGCATCTTTTCCACGATATGCTACACAGTTATTAACGGAATGAAAGATTAGTGGCACAGTCTCTCGACGAGTGATTCCAGCACACGCCGCAGTCCTGTGTAGCAAAACATGTTAATTAAAACATATGAACTTGAAACTCTTTCTGTAGATTAATTTCTGAAAGAAATGTTTGGCCATTGCATTATTCTGGCTCATTTAATATGTGTGCAAAAATGTATGTAAGATTGGTGATTCTCTGGTATGCAAACTTCCCTTGTTAGTCTATCCTCCATTGCAGCCAAAAATTTTGGAGTTTTATGCACTTCCTTTATGTGTACTCTATTATTGCATGCTCATAGAGTAACCTGTGGAGGGAGGGTGAAGAGGAGAGTAAGTAAACAGAATTTTTAAAAGCAGGAAAGATCACAATATGAAGATAAAGTTGGAATTAAACAGGAAAAATTGGGGTGAATATCAATTTATAGGAAGAGGAATCAGGGATTGGAATAATTTACCGAAAGAGAAGTTCGTTAAATTCCCAAATTATGTGAAATAAATTAAGAAAAGACTAGGTAAACAAATGATACCTGCCATCTGGGTGACAGCCTTAAATGCAGATTAGGACAGATGGACGAACGGACCGACCGACCGACCACTATCCACCTGTTTCCTATGCATATATGTTTGATAATTCATGATGACTCAATAGATATGCCACTGTTTTCCCCAGTTAGATCCCTGATAACAGGTGTAATTTTATAACCATAATTTATCTTTCTTAACAGCTTCCAGTTGATTCACTTAATTAGATAATGACACTTGCTGTACTTCTACAGCTAACATACTTGTATTCCAGGAAACGTAGAGGTATTAAATATTATACTTAACCAGTAACAAGAACAAATCATTTCACTCACTGCAATAAGCCTCCTCCTCATCAGAGAAGTCCTGACAATCCATACGTTTATTGCACACCGCAGAACGTGGAATGCATTCTCGGCTCAAACGGCATTGGAACTGTCCATAGCCACATGGTGACTGAGGTGAAGGTGTTGTAGTAGTTGTCGTTGTTGTTGTTGTTGTTGTTGTGGTTGTAGTATTTGGAGAGTAATCTGGAAATCAAAAACGTACAATAAAAGACTTAAAGCACTTAAAGTCCTGAGTGAACTAATAAAGAATTCTGTATCTTTTCTGTTATAGTTAATAAAACATTGTTCAAAAATATATGAGCATTATTCAATAACAATCAATTTCTACTGGAAGAAAACATTAGAAATTCTGTCTCTCTCTTTTAAACAGATATATGAAAAAATTGCAGGCTTTCAATGCAGTATGACCAATTTAATATCCATGTGAAGACAGAGAAAAAATATAATTATGACACTCTTATGGATTACTAGCATGTATTCGCAGTGAAGCCAGGTGTATTAATTCAACTGTTAGATGTTTTTAAACCATATATTTAAAAAACTAAAAACTATTATATCTATTTACACATGTTGTATGAATACATTGTTACTTTCAAGGCTTAAAATACCGGGTTGATGAATTGTGTAAATAATATTGAAACTGTTTGTTTGTTTGTTTGTTTGTTTGTTTGTTTGTTTGTTTGCTTGTTTGTTTGTTTGTTTGTTTGCTTGTTTGTTTGTTTGTTTGCTTGTTTGTTTGTTTATTTATTTCAAGGCAGTCTGTGAAACCTCTTATTAATGCCTGATCAAGGTTAAATGATTTGCAGAACTTTACAAATAAAAGGAGAGGAATGGTTCCTCTAGCACCAACTATTAATCCTATGACTTCGATATTATCCAACTGGTATACTTGTGGATAGAATGGGATGGTTGGTTCATATGTTGTTTTCTTTTCCTCATATACCTCATTGAATTGTGTTTTGAATGTCTCGAATCTGATCATCTGATCTATTATAAAGTCCTTTTGGTGGTCTTTGAAGTCTATCATGTCAATTCAACAGGTGCTGCCTGTAACAGAGAGACTGTGAACCTCTTTGAAGACTGTAAAGCCTGAGTTCCTTAACACTTGAGCAATGACAGATCATATTTTATGACGCCTAGAATTTCATAGAGCTTCTTCATGCGAGCAGTAACTGAGGATGTGAGCAAGCGTTTCTACCTCGTTGTGGCAGTGCCAACAACAGTTAGTGTCCATGGTCCTGCATGGAATAGCTCGTACGGTCACTACATTGCTGTTATTTCCAAGGCATCACACCATTCACTACAACATAATACCCGCTGATTGGCTGGAGGGTGTTGACTCCTTTTACTTTATGTGGGAGGTCACACCACCTACTAAATTCAAATTCTCTCAACTTGGTTCTTATTTCCCAAGGGTCTAAGAGAGTCATCCTTGTTATTCAATACGCTGTCATCTGGTGTTAGACGAAGACTTTTCAAACAGTTGAGGCTGTTTTCTTTTGGTTCCCTTGTATTTAGTATGTAAGGATTTCTGGAATTAAAGAATATTCCAAGACATTAATGCACTAAAGAACAGCCTCCCAACATGAACGGAATAGCCCTCGTCCTTTGAATTTTCTAGGACTGTATCTCATGGTGTCTGGCATATCAATGTTCTTTCAAAGTGCATCTGATCATTTTATCTGTATATTCAAGAAATTTTACAGGAATTTGTTTGGAGGGAGTTGCTTGGAACTGATAAAGAAGAGATGGAAAAATTAAGGCATTTAGAATACAGAATTTTTTTAAATTTTGCAAAAGAGGTGAGGATGCCAGAGATTCTAACTTGTTCCTTATATTAATCATTGCAGCTTTAGAGTTGAATGTGATAATACACTTAAAATTCACTCCCAAATATTTGATTGATTATCCTGGAGAGATGCCCATGGCATTTCCTCTGTAAATTGAGATATCTTTACCAATGAGTTTACCTTGAACAATATTGATACATAATGACTTAGACAGATTAATATTCAAACCAATCTCAATGAATCCTTGATTTGCCATTCATGCAAGTTCAAGAGCAGACTGTGTATCTTTGCTGATGATGATGGTATCATCTCCGAAGTTTAAAACAGTAAACGACTTAAGGTCAGGTATTCCAGTAAACCTATATTCTGTTGCAACAGGTTCCTTGTTGAGTACACAGACAGGAATTCTGCATTGTGGTCCACTATTACCAAGAACATGGCAAACTGATTTTCTCCTCTGATTATCAATATTATACTTGCGTTAGCCGATATTCATATTTTACTTATCTCTTGGTTCTATCGTGCTTTGTGTGCCTTTCAGGGTCTGATGATATCATATATTTCCTCTGAATATTTAGGTCCTTCCTATTTTTCCTCAGGTCATAATACCTGTAAACAGTGTGCTTAGGTCCAGGAAGAATATCAATAACTCGGGCAAAGAATTGTGTGAATTCATGTACTCTGTCTGAAAACTGATTGTCATCCATATTTTCCTCGAATTTCCTTTTCCATTTCACAATCCCTGATGTTAATAGATTAACAATTGAGTTTGAACAAGGAGGATTATCTTTAATCATGAAGGAAGAGGGAGAGGACATTGATGATTCAGAAGTGTTGGCAGAAATGTTCGTCTGACGAGATGCAAGTCTCAGTCGTTGAACATCAGGATGAGATTTGCTTATGTGAATGCTGACACCTTCTTTCTTTTTTCTTCCACAGAAATTTAATCCACAAAACTGACACTGGATTGGGACATTGTGCAATGTGCTTATTATTAGAAAAATGGGACTAAGATTCTAGGCAAAAGGTATAAGACTGAATGCATTTCATTCGTCAGTGCCTCAGACAGTTTCTGTGCAGACTAAGCTCATTAATAATGTAATGGTTCACTGATGTATAACCTCTATGCTATAACAGATCTGTTTCAGTCGAGTGCTTTGGATCTAGGAAGGGAAAATTGTTACTTCCTAAGTATCCTCTTCAATAATATTGTAACTATAGACGTTTCCTTACTTTTTGTAGCTGAGTACGTTGGACAACATTTCCTTATCTGTAGGGGAACTTGATACCAGCTAATATCTGTGACTTTTATGTTTTTACTGGTGGAATCCTTGTATTCATATTTAAAAACATGCACCCAGCATTCAATCCAACTTACTGTGATTTCAATGTTTTTTCTCATTTTTCTGTATAGAGCTTCTGCCCTTCCATTTGGAACTAAGATGTATAATGTGTTTGCCTTTCCAACCCTTGAATAACCTACAGTTGACCATGGGAGAAGCATGGGAGAACATCGAGTCATACAACTTTAGATGTAGATTTTGATTTCATAGGAAAAACACCCATTAAGATGCATGGCTAGTGCATTTAGAGGATGACACTGCAGAGGCTACTTGGAGCCACTGCCAGTGCCGATGCATGATAAGGTACCTGGTCTCTATTATAAACACTGACGCCTGCTAGGCCATCAGAAGATGTGGATGTTGTTAGTGTTGGTCATCCCCTTTATGGGGCCCATATGATTGTAAACTCTATGAATTCTTTCAATCAAGTGTGAACCAAGTTTAATCCTGTTAGTTTAATAGATCTTTGGTGCTAATTCTATTGTTAAATCTTATACATTTTTCTTTGCCTTTTTGACAATTCCTTCATTCTCTCTTGGTTAAAGAAAAGTTGTAGAAATTGTTTATCTGAAGATCATACCCGATTTAATACCAAAACTGTTCTAGAAATTTATTGATCATAAATTTGTTATCACTGTATACTGTTCCCTGTTTCATAATTAATGCAGCAAATTTAGTAATGTAATGTTTCTCTTGAGAACAAAGTCAAACTTCAAACTCAGCCCTCCTTCATTGTCTCTTGTCACTTGTGAGCTGGCGTAATTCACTCTTTGGTCAAAGTTTCACGACTGCTTTTATTTTCTTTACTGGGAATTAATGGTAAGTGCGTGTAAAAATAATCCTATTTCCTCCTTGTTCCATCCATGGATCCCTCTTGGTATCCCAGCATCTGCACATCTCATCTCTGTTACATCCATTTTTAAATTTGAGTCCAGGACAAATATGTCAATTGCTAGATATAGTACTATTTTGCTGACAGTAGATGAAATGTTACTTTCAGATGAAATATTAATAAGATCATTATATCACAGCGATGTTAGTAAAATGTATTCCTACTGATGATGGTGATAATGATGCTTATCTAGGCCATTGGCCCCACACTCCTATTGAGAGACTGTCTGTCTGCAGCCTCCTGCCCCCCAAAAAAATTTGAATATTGTCACACTGTGTTATTTTTTAATTTTATTGTTATAGTAGAACCTACTTCTTTTCAGTTTTGACTTGGTTAATCTACAACTGTGATGTTCTTCAGTCTGTCAAAACTAATTCACGATAAATGTGTTGTTGGCCAACCCTTGTCCCATTTCTCTGCAGGGTTGGGTATGAAGCGAGATAAATCATCGTAGCAAGTTTCTATGTCTGGATGCCCTTCCTGACACCAACCTCATCAGAGGGTTAATGAGATGAAATGAATGAGGTGATATATGATTGTAGGAAGGGAGAGGGTGAAACTAGTGCCAGCACATATAGTACTCCTATTGAAAAGGATTAACATCCCCATCCGAGAGACTAGTCACCATCAAAAGCGTCATATGCCCTCACTCCATAGAACACTACAGAGAAGTTTTATGATTGAATCACTGCCTTTGGTATGCACTCTAGTGATTAGAAACTGTATACCACCATTCTTTCCTAATCTGACAGCCAACATTCTGATGCTGAATTTTTTTCAACCAACAGGGCTATAACTGGCTAACCATGGTGTTGGACCATATAGATTTGATGTCTTAGTGATCATGGCCAACAGGTGGGCAGTTCAAGATAAATAAAATTAGAAAATACCTGAAAAGGAAAACATTTAATAACAGATTATACATGAAAAATGTAATCAAAAACAGAACATGTTTTGTTCCTGGAAGAAAATCATCAGATTCTATCACATCACACTTATTATTATTACTAATAATTGATAAATACTGTTAACAAGTGTAAAAACTTTTATGTTAACATTCTGTGTACACTGTCCTTATCATTGTTGAAATGTTTGAACTCATATGAATGAAATTATATAGTTCATGGAGTAGGTTACTGTAGTCACGTCCTAGTTCATGAACCATGGGCAATGGCTGAGTGCCTAGTAAGTGATCCTGAGAGTCGGGATATGGAGTGGGAGTGGGCATCTCAGACATATTCTGAGTCATGGTCCTCCTTGTGCTTAGGCGGCCAGGACTATACAATCCACCAGTGCTCCCAAACCCATTAGAGAGATCCTCACAGGGACTATGTGTAAGTTAGGTAGCATCTTGCCTCACAGAATTACCAAGCTCAGAACATTTTAAGCAAGCATCAGACATACTGGAGTAATGGAGTTCCATTTCCATTTGACAGGTGAGGGAGTGTTCATAACGGGTTTTAAAAAGGAAGGGGCAAAGTGTGCTGTAGGACTGTTCATCAGGTATACTACTGCATGCAGCACAGTTTCAGTTAGGCACATAAATAAGTGAATGATTTGGATAGATTTGGCAGTTGGAGGAATTAGGACAAGAATTGTCTCAGTCTATTCACCATGTAAGGGTGCAAATGAGGAGGAAGTTAACAAGTCTTATGAAGCAATGAGTGACATCAATAATAATGTTATTTGCTGTACGTCCAACTAACTACATTTTTATGGTTTTTGAGGACGCCAAGGTGCCAGAATTTAGTCCTGCAGGAGTTCTTTTACGTGCCAGTAAATCTATCAACACGAGGCTGACGTATTTGAACACCTTCAAATACCATCGGACTGAGCCAGGATCGAACCTACCAAGTTGGGGTCAGAAGGCCAGTGCCTCAACCGTCTGAGCCACTCAGCCTGGCGAGTGACATCATAGTCAAGGTCAACAGCAAGGACAGGATAGTGCTAATGGGTGATTTCAGTATGAGAGTTTGAAATAGAACTGAAGGATATGAGAAGGTGATGGGTAAATGTGGGGAAGATATGGAAGCTAATAGAAATCTGAAATGTATACTGGACTTCTGTGTTTGGATGGGATTAGTTACAAATACATTCTTGAAGCATAAAGCTACTCACTGTTACACATGGGAGAATATGGGCACCAAATCCACAACAGATTATATCATAACAGATTTTGAATTCAGGACATCTGTTAGGAATCTGCAGGTATTCAAGGAATTTCTTTGTATGATACAGACCACTATCTCATATCTTTTTTTTTTTTTTTGCTAGTTGCTTTATGTCACACCGACACAGATAGGTCTTATGGCGATGATGGGACAGGGAAGGGCTAGGAGTGGGAAGGAAGCAGCCATGGCCTTAATTAAGGTACAGCCCCAGCATTTGCCTGGTGTGAAAATGGGAAACCACGGAAAACCATTTTCAGGGCTGCTGACAGCATCTCAAGACCTAGGATAGAGAAAGTGAAATCTGTCTGCAGACAAATAAGAGTAGAATCTCCAGGATGAGAAAATCAGATGTAAGTACATGGATATAATTAGTGAAAAGTTCCAAACAATACAGTAAGCATGATCAGGATATTGAAAGGGTGACATACAGGGATGCTGTAGTAGAAACAGCAAGAAAATGCCTCAGGACAACTGTGTGTAAAGATGGGAGAGAGCAAACATCTTTTTTGAATGATGAAGTGAGAGCAGCTTGTAAATGTAAAAAGAAGATGTATCAAAAAATGGCTGCAAACAAGGACTGATGCAGACAGGAAATTGTACAAAGATGAAAGAAACAGAGCAAAACAAGTCATTGTTGAATCCAGGAAGAAGTCTTGAGGTGGTTTCGGTAATAGCCTGGAAAGGCTAGGTCTAGCGGCCGGGAAACCTTTCTGGACAGTAATAAAGAAAGAAAGGGAGGGAAAAAAGAAAATGAATAGCGTTGTGGGTAAATCAGGTGAGCTCTTAATGGATCCCAGGGAATCACTGGACAGGTTGAAGGAATATTTGTATAATCCTCTCAACGTAAAAGAAAATCTTTCTTCTGACATCACAAACAACCAAGCTCATGGGAGGAAGACAATGATGTAGATGAAATTACACCTGAGGAAGTAGAAAGGATGGTAAATGAACTACATTGTTTTAAAGCAGCAGGAATAGATGAAATTAGACCTGAAATGGCAAAATATAGTGGGAAAGACAGGGATGAAATGGCTTCACAGAGTAATAAGAATAGCATGAAATATTAGTAAGGTACCTTCTGATTGGATGAAAGCAGTAATTGCACCTATCTATAAGTAAGGGGATAGGAAGGACTGAAGCAACTGGTGACCTGACTTGACAAAAGAAACTGACAATGAGAATACCCCAACACTTCAAGTTAATTAACTTCTAATATTTACATGCACACAATTACGTGCATTGTTTAGTTTGTATAGTTTAGTAACAGGAATGACTCCCAATAACGTGAAGTACAAATAGTGATGGAGAATTTTAAGTCAATCCTTAATAATGTTTACGGCGATTTTATTTAGACAAGTTAAAGACAATCCGAGGCTTTTCATATGTTTCCAGGTCAACAGCAGCACAGCACCCCTACTGCAAAAGAGTAGTCCTATAAAATGCCAGTTTTTCAATGGAACATGATAGTGATCAGAGAGGTACAGTAGACAGGGTTCGTAGATGGACTTCTTCTCATAGTTGACTTCAGATGCCCGATGTTGATCCCATTCAAAGCAAATTGTTGGATCTAATACAACAGTTTTTCCTGTGCGCCGGTTTACTGCAACAATATCAGCTCATCTAAAAGATCCTTTAGAAGACTCGCAGAGTACTCCTTCGTGGGTTTCCCATCCTAACGATCTCAAGGATGAGGCTAAAGCACTTCTCAGTTTGTGATGTCTTGCATTCACCAGCTTTGGGTCATGAGCCCAGCACGTATCCAAGAGTTTCAATCTCACTGCAGTCCGGAAAATAGCAGTGGGTTGTGCTGGAACATACATCCAGTATTGCGCAAACCACTGTAATGTTGCATGACATCTTCAGAGCATTTGTTCATTTGGACAAATAATTTTTATTTATTTTACATTTCATGCCCTACATTGGACCACTCTAGTCAATTATACAAAGGATTTCTTGATTTCCTATCAGCCCAATATTTTTTCATTCTGAGAGATGCTGCCTTCCTTTGTTCCGTTGAAAATACCCTCCCCCATTGGTCCTTTCATTGATCTTGGTCTGTCGCCTGGTATGCGTGTGTCTTGAAGTATCTCAATTTTTTCTGTTTTTTCTTTAGATCATCTATTGTTATTTGTAGTTCTTTAATAATAATAATAATAATAATAATAATAATAATAATAATAATAATAATAATAATAATAATAATAATAATAATACATCATACTGGTAAACAAGAAAACTGGGACGACTTTCATTATTGACATCGCTATCCCCAATGACACCAACATTGACAGGAAGTACAGTGAAAAAATCTCCAAGTACAAACAACTTGCAGAAGAGATAAAGAGGATCTGGAAGATGAAACTGGTACGAATAGTTCCTGTGATTCTGTCAGTCAACGGCCTCATTCCACACACACTTCACAAGAGTCTGCGAGAACTGGGTCTTCCACTGAACATCTACAAAATTATGCAACATTTTGTCCTCCTGTCAACATGCAACATTGTGCGATCGTTCCTCTTGCAAGAATGAAGATCCCGTGATCTACAGTTTTGTATATACCTGTACATCAACGTTTGTATTATAATGTGTAAATACTTTAATTATGTAAGGCACTTGGTGCATCCCGTGCCCCATTACTACCCATATTTCCTGTGGAGAGGTGTATGAATAATAATAATAATAATAATAATAATAATAATAATAATAATAATAATAATAATAATAATAATAATAATAATAATAATGTGTGATTTGATAGAATCTGATGATGTTGATGATGTTCTTTCAAGATATAATTTATCTTTTTCATGTACAATCTTTTATTAACAGTTCTCTTTTTCAGGTACTTTCCAATTTTATTTGTCCTGAATTAATTTGGACAGACTGAAGTACCTTACAGTTGTAGATACAGCTTTTTGTGTGCCAAAATAGATTGAAGTTATGTTGTAGAAGATATGCAATGCTAGGAGAAAATGTCTATGTAAGATGCTTTTCCACTTCGGCTACTGTCTGGTCCTTTGACAAGCATCTTAATGACATTCTACAATTTCATATTTAAACGAAACATTATTTTATGGTAAAAATTAACAATCTGAATTAGCTGTTTGATAAATTTAAAAAAAATGAAGTTAAACAGTAGAATAACCAAAGAGTAATAAATAACAATATGTAAAAAGACTGCAGCAACTGTTAACAAATTACTGAATTTTTGAACAAGAAATATCATACTGTACATACTGCAATTAAACTCATCAGATCCATCTCGGCAGTCATATCGACGATTGCAAACATCAGTCTCTGGAATACAGCTTCCATCTGCACACTGGAATTGATAGGGCTGACATCCTGAAACACATGTGCAATTTCTTCAGGAATACTAATAAATAATATTATGATTTTGATATAAATTGTATTTGTGTATTCTAACATCAACAATCAATTTTCACAGAAACAAAGTTAAAACGGGACAGCTTCTCTCTAAAAAAATTATAAAAGGTGATGTCACTGAAGAATAGCTTCTATGCAGAATTCATATGTTAAGTTTTCATGCTGTTCAAACTGATGGGCAATTAGTAATTCAGGAAATATTTAAAACTAAAATTTGATATTCTGGTCAACATTTTATGAAATGGGCTATTTGAACCAATATTCAATTTTTGAAGCTTCTCAAAGAGGAAATAGGAGGCTTTTTCACAATATTTTACTGAAATTTTCATTTTAGAAGTGCTTCAAAACATGTTATAGTACCTAAGAAGTGTCTGCCTCTGTAGTGTAATTGTTAGCACTCTTAGCTGCTATCCTTGGAGGCCTCAGTTCAATTCCCAGTAATGCTAGAGGTGTAAAAATTGCAAGAGGGCTTGTATGTACTTGAAATGATACATGCAACTCATCTCCATTAGGGGTGTGCCTGAAAAAAGATGCACCATCTCGGAACAAGGACATGAGTTTACGTATTTTTACCTAAGAAGTGTATGAAATAGTTGCTTCAGATTCAAATAGACTGAATTTGAAATCAATTTGGACCCTTTAGGACACGACTGAATATCCTTATAAAGGGTGAATCATCTAAAACTAACACCATGAATATTCCTGAAGTGATACGTGCAACTGATGTGCTTGTTTTTTTAAGTAGACACAAGGCTCACAAATGTAGCCTATATAGCAATTTCAACAATGCTTGGAAAGTGTTTTTCAAGCATTAATTTTTTTTTTAATGGGACAATGTCTATTAACAAAGAAAATAATAGTAGAGATGATTAGAACTACAATGGCTTTTGTTACATGGTCCTATAGCAAATTGTTCATGAAATATTGTCATTTTCATCTGGGATTGCTGTCTGCTCCAGTTGACCGGCCACTACTAGGGTATGAGTGGCTCACTCGGCCATACCAGTGTGTATATTAACGTTTACATTTTGCATCCTGTAATACGGATTACATTGCAACATCCTTGTCAATACTTTGTGGTAAAGTCTTACAGGATAGGCTAGAGATGAAAGTTTTCACAAATGCACAAAAGGCTCACAGAATCCTAGTGTATGTTGAATGTAGAAAGAATGCTGTGCTTTTGCGTAATGTGTACACTGGGAGATATCCTGATAGACATCACCCATCTTGATGTATATTTGCAAGTCTCTTTAATCAACTATATAAAACTGGAAGTGTAACAGCTAAAAATCATTTCCGAAACAAATGAGCGACTGGAGAAAAGAGGGAAACTGATACTGTAGCAGCTGTTGCTGTAGATTCCCACATTTGCTCCTGGGCTATCATGAGGGAAGTGTCATTAGTCAGGTCAGTAAAGAAGTGGAACTTCTACGCCCATGGAATGAAAACATTTGGTGCAGAACAGTGAGCCTTCATCTGACAGGACCAAGTTTCGTAGATGGGTCACTAAATGCCAACAAATATGGACGCTTGCTAACAAAGGTATTTTCACTGGTTGGAGAACATTCCGTTGCAGATGATAAGAAACATGTTGGGTGCCCAGCTCATAGTACAAGATGTAGTACAGTTTGTCTTGAACAAATGCTTCCCAATCACTGGACAGGGCAAAAAGGACCAGTTTGCTGGTCAGCCCATTTCCCCAATTTGGCATGTCCAGAATTTTTATAAGGTGTGATCAAAGAGTTTCCATTTGAGGACGTAGCTGCAGCGGACATGCAACGTAGCGCGACTCCGACGTGGGTATATAAGCACGGATATGTAGGCAAAGAGATTAGTGTGGCAGTCGTGTCGTGCCGAGGTGTGTGCATTAAATATGGCCGCATGAACTATGGTGACTTTATTACCAAATGCGTCCAAACAGGACCAACGTGCTGTTATTCTTTTCTTGGCTGCCAAAGGACAAACATTAGTGGACATCCATAGGAGAATTAAGACTGTGTACGGGGCAGCATGTCTACTGAAAACCACCTTTGTGGAATGATGCACCAAGTTCCATGTGGGTCGCGTCTCAACACAAGATGCTGGTCGATCTGAGAGGCCAGCCTCATCCATTACGGACAACAACAAGCCGGTGGTGGATGAGGCGATTAGGGCAGACCAGCACATAACCTATAGTCCTGATCTCTCCCCATGCAATTATCACACCTTGTCTCCTCAATAAGGCCTTGAAGGGTCGACTCTTCCTGTCAGACGGAGATGTGCACCGGGCGGTTAAGGACTTCTTCACGCAGCAGGACATGGTGTTTTACTACACAGGAATCGTCAACCTGGTGTGTCGGTGGGATAAATGCCTCAGTGCTGACGGCGATTTTGCCCGATTGGCTGTATGGCCTTCGAACGGAAACTTTTTGATCACTCCGTATGTATTATATGAGTAAAGAATTGGAATCACAGATAAGGCTTTTTGCTTTGTACGTAGAAATTTCAAGGATTTTGGTATGGCAAGCATATGGCATCAATTGACTCTGCTACTGTTTATACTTAGTTGTGATAGACTTCTATGTTTCATGTTTTCTTAATGACTTCCCTTGATCAATAATCTTGTTCCATTCCATCTTCCATTTTTACATCTGGCATGACTCATCTCTTTCTTTAACTGATAAAGTAATTCTTTGAGGGCACTTTCAAAATAATTGGTCCGTTCTTGGAAATTATATATTCTGCAGCTAACTTAATCTAGATCACCTGTGTTTCACCCCAGTGTGCCAATTTGGAATCATCAGTTGGTAATTAGCACACGTACCCAAGTGCATGGCTAGTACATACAGTTGAAGGCCACTGAAAAGGCTACTTGGATCCACAGGGAATTGAAATTTATATCATTCTTTGAAGGGTCGGGACTCTTTCTCTTACAATTGGCTACCCAGGTGCTTGAAACTGTGAAACAATGGTAAATCCATTATTCTTTCCATTCACTTATGCCAGGATTCTTTCTTTCATCATTCCTAACCTACGTCCTGCACACAATGGTTTTATTCTGATTCAATAACATTTTCCTGCTTTTTGTGTTCTTACATCTTAGATCAATTATATATAGTCAGAACTATCTCTCAAAGCAGCATTTAAAGTTTTAAAAAATGGGTTTAATGCACAGAAAGAGTGATTCTGACAAATGATGTTGCATCGCATAATGCAAACAATTACAATACAAAATCATTAATGAAGAACTATCCAAAATTAGACATTAATTATAATATGATATTATTTATTATCTATACAAAATACCTTAAATTACTACCACAGAAGCTATTCACAGAATGCAGTCCTCTTCTATAACGATCCTAGTAAAGAATTATTTATTTTAATAATTACAACTTGGGCTCGGATGTTTATGTTAATCTCAAATTTATAGTACTTTATATTTTTCAAACAGTCAGTTTACTGTTAAAAGCTTAAAGATGCTTAATGTTTTGAGGTACAACAGCTTCATGTCTCTTCCCTTCCTCTGATGAATTATTTAAATGTCGCGTGGAAAGCTGCTGTGTCCGTCATGCCAATATACAAATACGTGAAGGGGAGCAAGCTAGCCAGTGCCAATCGTACGCACATCACCAAGGAAGGCCCACCCTCTCCTTACTACCATCACCAGGTATAGGAGAGCCAGTCGCGGATTGGTCAGCGCTCCCACCATTGCTATCTGAATTGTCCTGCTCCTTCATCGGGAGCCTCCGGTGTTATGGAAATATCTTGATGATGCGCTGAGAGTATTCAGCTTCCGGAAGACTCTGGGAGGAGTGTCCCTTCTGGAAGCATCCAGTTGGGGTGGACTGAGGTATATAACACATATGGGACCTGTGAGGGGTGGTTCAGTTAGTGTGGCTTAGCTCAGTGTGAGATCAGCCAGTGAGTGTAGGATAGTGATGAATTACATTCATGGGTTCAGTACGAGTGAGTTACAGTCTGACTGAGTGTACCAGACTGTTGGAGTGTCTACATGTTGGAGTTGAGGACGTTCTATGTGCTTGTCATCGTGTGTGTGTCTCTAGGACTGGGTGCTGTAGAAAGACATCGCGTTTTGGTGTAGCGTGGAAGAGGACACTGGGAACTGGCAAGGGGCTGTGAGTAGAATTCTACCGGAGTGTGTCCACAGCGAGTACAATCTTGAACTGCAAGACTGACGAGTGCAGATAGTGAACTGTGACAGTAACTGAGTGAGATGGTACTGTTAGTGACCGGAGACTCAGTGAATTAGTGTGAGTGCTCAGCTGTTGATCTCCATTTACTAGTTTTATTGCATACAACAATCCATCCAGTTTTAGGATTTTAAATATTACCTACAGTACTAAGATCATTTTTGTTGAAAATGAGATGTGTATATTATTAAATGATATAAAGTTCATGATTGTATCGATGATTCCTATAGTAACCTAGTTAAAAGGGAGGTGTTCCACCTGATCAATAAACAAAGATGTACAGTTGTAAAATTAGTATCTTACACTTAAAACATTAAAAAAACTAGTACTATTTTCGACCCTCATCTGGGCCATCCTCAGCTAGACCCATGTATAAAACTCAAAAATATAAAATAGCACTAATTAAAATAAAACATCACAGTTCTGTCACCGTCCATAAAGGGTTCTAATGGTAGGTGAATTGGGCTTAATTTTGCTGTTACACTAGATGAGAATTAAAATGTCATTGAAATGTTACATTGGTACTGTATGTTCAGACTATATTTTTTAAAAGCATAGTATTTGCTACAGTGCTGTGAAACTTTGATTTTACAGGTGTAGTTCATTACACTGTTGTTTAATAGTTAACCTGAGGGAATATCCTTGAGTATGTTGATCTCTGATGGTGAAATTCAGATTTATTATCAGATTTAGGGAATTGCCAATATGGACTGTAGCTATTTTATATCAAGTGTTGAGTTGAATGGGAGGATGTCTGGAAAGAAAGAGAAATAAAACTGATAGATTGCCATATCAAATAGAAATCTGACTAGAATGAAATCAAATTTTAAACTTACTCCCTCGGTTCCATATAGACTTTTTTCCGACAGCTGTTTGCAGTGCACTGTGTGTTATCTGTTGCTTGTGGCAGGCTGTTAAGCTACAAGAAGCAGTGAGAGAAAGAGGGGAAGCAGGTGGAGGAGATTGGTGAGACTGTATATTGTGTTAATTTACATACTTTTTGAAATACTGATTGGCAATTATGGGACAGTTGTATTAAATGAAATATTTGTTTTTTCTGTTATCTCGTTCAGATTGTAGTTTGGATTGGCATATTGAACTAAATGTATGTAACATACCTTGACAATATCAAGCAAAGTATGGTACCTTGTTTAATAGACCAGAAATTATGTTAGAAATCAGCCATATGTTGTTTCTATGCAGAGAAGCAGTTGTATTTTAGGGGGTTAATATGTTCTAAGTAATGAGTAATAAAACTTCTGCCCGTTTGACATATGTAGCTTGCTCTGCAATTGGAACATTTTAATCTGTAGATACCCAAGTTGTTATATTTATTAGAATGGTTGACTGACTTTGAATTATGGAAAATTATGGAGTTATGTTTTAAGTGAGTAAATGTTTTCCAATATTTTAAGGGGAAAACTAGGGTCCATCCATTACATGAGTAAATAAGGCATGCATTCACCATTTACCATTATCTATATGATTTTTCACGAGAGTTTAATCCTGATGTAAACAAGGCATGTCCACGCCTCAGCCAAAGAAGGAGTTGTGATTCGCTGAGCGTGTAGTATCCACCTCCGCCCCGTCAACGTCTCGTGTTCAGACATACAGTGCTGCGCATATTACCTAACATAGACGAGGAACAGTTTTTGAGCTGTGCGAAACTAAACAGAGGGGTCTAAAGGGAGATCTACTGCTGAAGATAAGGGCCTACGTTATTTATTTATTCATTTCTGAATATTAAAGAAAGCTATCGTAGGCTAGAGCACCTCTTGCTCCATTTCTCTCACTGTGAATACTGACACTGACAGCTGCTGCAAGATGCAACACCTTATCTCCACACTGTACAGCTTGGGACTTTCCCTCGCTATGAGAAGACTTCCTGCATTACACCACGCCTTCTGCCTTCATATCTCGTTATTTAATCACTGTTTTATTAAAAAAAATTATAGATACACACCGGTATATATGACAACCATATTTTAATTTGATTACGTACTCTTTCAGACTATCTAAATGTAATAAACTAAGATAAAATTAAATTAATGCCACGTATTAATTTTCTTCGAGCTCGCATACAGTCCAGTGAGTGCGACGGTTGCTTCTCCAATCAACTACGTCTGTGTCCACGTGCAAAGCCAAGGTGCTCCGCCTATTTGTTTACATCAGGATTAAACTCTCGTGAAAAATCATATAGCCTAAAAGTCACCGCACAAAATGGAAGGTTCACTCATATTGGAATGCCCTAATTTTTTTGCAACTGTAAAAATAGAAAAAGAAAATGGGGACTAATTTGTGAGTAAATATTGTAGGTGTCCATGTCCATGCCTGGAACTGTCCGCAAAAAAGAGGTAACGTTATCATTGTTGGTATAGGATTTATGTCGGGGCATAAAATTCAGCCCATTATCACGGAAGTGTCTGTATCTTAGAGGTGCCTTTTGTAAGGAGACGTTTCACTGTATTCATGTTTTTAAGGACATACTAGCATACAGATTTCTTGATTTTAAGATTATAAACATCCGATCCCTACTTGTGACAAATGTAACAAATATTCATGCAAGAAGAGGAACATCACTTGGTCCAGCCATGGAGAAGAAGAAACATCGACAAGAGACGACAGCTATGGGCTGAAAAGGAAGCATGCATGAAATTCTAAAATATAATGGAAGTGAGAGAGATTATCGTGCCTGCAGTAGGCTATACAGACTATAGAAGAATAAAACAAAATTAGCAATGGGAACAAATACTGGATTAAAGCACTCAAGGTTAATATGACTGAAGAGAGTTGAACCTTATTTATGTATATTTGGCAAAACTAGGATTGAATTCAAGTGTATTCTGTAATTCCAATTGCTCTTCTGGGTCAATATGTCCTCCACTGCTCTTCATAACTTCCAAGGTTACGAGAGTAGGGAGGTAAGAGACAGATATACAAATTCAGATTCATGTACATAATTCCTATTTTTGGAAAGTTTCATGTTATTAATGCTGATAGATAATCCTTTGTAACCAAGTATATCAAATACAGAATAAACAGTTAAGAGTGAAGATGTGGTTACCTTTAAGATCTAACAAATTAGACTGCACAATTTGAACACAATATGCCATTCATCAGCAGAAGAGAAACTGCTAACAAAATATCAACCTAATGTAGTCTTGCTTTGCCGCTGTGTGCCTTTCAATGAATGATTCCTACAAACTATCAAACTAGAGTGCAGTACCAAAGCCTTATCTGGCTTTCATAATTATTTGAATGACAAATTCATTCTACCATCAATTCTCACTGTATCGTGATTGTCATGTGATATGTTTGTCTGTTATAATCTACAATGATCATCTTATCCTAATGTACTTTTATTCTCTTCTTTCACAAAACATTTTAATCTTGTTTCACAAAATATTTTAATATGATGGAGAGGAAACATGTCCGGCTGTAGTTGATTGTCTCGTAGTTTGTCTTTCCTTAAAATAAAACATTAAGAGATAAGAATTTCATATTGTTCCGTACTGAAGTGAGTTCACTAATAAGTTAAAAGAAAGTATAAAATGGTTCAACCTTTCAATACTATTATATAGTATTCAATACTATTGAATAATATTGAAAGGTTGAACCATTTTATACTTTTTTTCAACTTATTAGTTAAAACAGCATGCCAATAAGCTCTGTTTCTTCAAATAAAAACCTAAAAATAATGTCACAGCATTTAGTTCCCATTGCTAAATAGAACTTATGATGTTCCCATGCTGACATGCTGACATTGGTGCACTAATGGTCTGCACCTCCTACAGTCCACAGTTCTGTTATTATAGAACATACAACAATTTTTTTCCCCCCATCTTTCTTTTACTACAATGCAAGTCCATCATGCACCAACTCATCAAACAACTGAAAAGTTAAAATTAATTAACACCATCAGAGACAGATAGATATAATAAAAAAGGGGATTTCCAAAGATAATGCTTGCAAACTGTATTCAGCCATATACTGTATTCAATGGTGCCAACGATGCATTCATGTTGAAACAACAAGACTGCACAAGATATCATAGGTTAAGCAACATCAGATGTGTTCAGAACTTGGACTGGCAGACCACAAGCAGTTGACCAGAAGGGGAGCCAAAAGTAATTAGTCACCCTATTGCAAGTAAACTCCAGCTCAGGGTTCCTGACCGATGGTCCCTTGGATTAGTAAGGAGCATTGACCAAGTCACCAACATCCAGATCATTAAACTCTTTAAAAAGAAGAGAATTGTACTTGAGACTACATAATTTGCTATGAAAGGAACATTTTAACATCAAACATGAGATCGCCTAGACCGGGTGAGTTGACCGTGTGGGGATGTACCTTAATTAAGGCCATGGCCACTTTCTTGCTTCCCACTCCTAGCCCTTTCCGATCCAATCATCACCGTAAGACCTATCTGTGTCGGCGTGACTTTAAGCAACTTGTCAAAAATGTCACCTAGAAAGAGATATCAGTACATAGCAGCATATTAGCTGTTCTTTATTACAACTTAGCTTCTCAAATTTGGTATCTTCCTTGGTTCATAGCAAATCTTCCTCATCAAAAGCTGGCATATCCTGGTAATAAGCAGAACTTATAATTTATATCATAGATAAAGTTCAATAAGAGAACATACTGTATCTAATCTTATGAGAAATCTGAACCACAGAAAAGTGACATTTCCTTTTGTTTTGAAAATATAAAATTCACTGACGAAGTTTAAATCCAAGAATCACTTAATGAGAAGCTAGTAAAAATATTGCTGAAGTATAATGCTTTCTGGGGAACAGAAGAATGTCCAGAAATATTCCATTAGAGAATCTGTAGGCATGGAGCTGTAAAGAGGGTTGCCAATCAAATCATTAAATGCTATTTCTGATTCTTTCTTCCAAAGTAAAAAACTATTACACATAGTCTTGGTTACTCTACTAGGAGTTTATCAAGACTGGTGAAAATTAATGAAAGGATTTTTAAGATAAGAACACATCACTTAAATAGCTGCTTCTATGGATCAGTGGTAGTGTGTCGGCCTCTGGATCCCAAGATAGCGGGTTCAAATCCGGCAAAGGTAGTCCGATTTTTGAAGGGCGGTAGAAAGTCCATTCCACACTCCATGTTATATAATGTCTGCATGTAAAAGATTTCTGGTGACACATTTGGTGTTTACCTGACAAAATTCATTAAAATCTCAGCCACAGATGCCCAAGAGAGATCCGGTTTACTCTGTCTGCCATCTAGTGGGCCTCGAGTAAAACGGAACGTCAAAATTGATGAGCAGACAGCCTGATGGCATCAAATTGAAATGTCTGCACATGGTAGCTGAGACCATACGATTAAAAATGTTACCTTGAGATTTTGTTTCCATTTAAAACTTTTTTTTATGAATGAGTTTGATTTTGCATAAACTTTTAAAATTATCAATATATTCAAAGTCATATGCATGTAAGGGAAATCCCTGACTACCATATATTTCAATGGGTAGAAAATTTACCACAAATTTAAACTAATCTATACAAATTGACTAATTCAATTGTCTTCTTTCTTGTCATTATCATCATTCTAATAAATAGCAGAAAATACTTTGATTCCAGTTAGGTATAACCTTGAAAAAGTTTTTATAGACAAGAAGTTCATCCATTAATTAGGCCTACAATGTTGTTATCAATAGAAAGGAAACAGAATTACAGTATGTACAATAGGAGAATAATCTTCAAAAGCAAAGGAGCAATAGCTTACTTAATGTCACTATAATTTAAGCTAGAAGTTCAAAATAGTTTTATTGCTGTTTTCTGTTGCTTTCCTTTTTTACATTAACCTGTCGCTGTGCTTATCCTCATGTGGTTTACTGTCTAAGTTCCCAATTTTCTATATATTTTTGCAATGATGATGGATCATGAAACTAATTTATAGATCTGGCTGAATACTTTTGTTGCATTACCTAAAAACATAAAGGTGGAAAACAGCTTGATCCAGGCAATAATACCCAAATCATAAGTGAAATTCTCACATCAGACCACAGATTCTAGGCAAAATATACTGTAACACAATTCTAATATACATACAGTAGAGTGTCAATTATTTGAGTATTGCTACTTGAAATACAACTAAAGAGGCTGATCTATCTGCTGATTTCACAAACTTTTGCAGACAAAGAAAATAGTCAAAAAGAAAAATTTCTTCTTCTCTTCAGTTAGCTCAAAGTTTTTCAATAAATTATTCTTGAACATCAATCATTATGTATTATGTATGGTATTACTTACATAACCCCTTTTAAGGATAAAGCAATATTTTTCTAATAAAGTATGTCATTTTTATTTCCAGCGCCGGAGCACCCAGGTACCGAACATGAACTCTCACCATTTTTTCCTGTTCATGGATAACTTTTTATTCATTACTACTCCTTCAGATCATTATCATCATTGATTTGGTGTGTCCATTTCTTTTCAGTTCTTCCAATAGATCTTCAACTTATAGTGGTGAGTTATCAGAGTCCAATAAACTAAAATCACTACTCAGAGAAATAGCATATTTTTCTTATCAACTAATTTTACTAACTACTATTTACAGTTATTTACAAGTTCACTTATGTTTGAGTTTTCCATTCAACACTGTTTTGACTCTTGGGCGTAATGGAACACATAGTCCTCTGGGGTGTTGTACTCCTGCTCTCCAACCGAGCTCTTCATAGTGCAGTGATACTCCAGAACAGTTGACTTCGCAACTAACAAGCCTTGTTGAACTCTGTGTAGCCATCAGACAGGCTAACCATTGCTCACTCAATGATTCGTCACTGACTCTCAATCATCCCAAAACTGCTTGTGTTCATATGCAATTGGCTAAAGTACATCACATTTGCTGGCTCCTCTCTTTATACAGGCCAGTGGAAGATTCTCGTACTTTCTATTTCCAGATCATTTCAGCTGCCTTCTCCTTTGTTGATCAGCTTCCACCTTCTTGTAAGGAGCTTCCTTATCGTGAGCCTCAAAACTTTGCTGGTGACACCATTTTGCTCACTCCTGTTTCTGCACACACTGACATGGCTTCTTGCCAGCATTGCAGTCTTACCAGCACTTCTACACTATCATCCTTCAATGTTACATTATGATTGCCTTATTGAAGTGGTTCTTTGCATTCTTTTCTTCTTCCATTCTAAAAATTAGCTTATCACCGAAGGTGTGACTCCTGGTAACATTATTACACTAACATACAACATGGTCGCCAATGGCCGTAGCCGTGTTGAAACGCCGGATCCCGTGAGATATCCGAAGGTAAGCAACACTGCGCATGGTCAAGACTTGGATGGGTTGCCACGTACTGTTGGTGGGGGGTAAGGAAATGGAGGAGCGGGAAGGAACTGGCCACCCTACCGTATGTAAACTCCGACTCAGGCACACCTCTGTGGAGGTTCGGACCTGCCTTCGGGCAGAATGTACCCTTACCTTACCTACCTACAACTTGGTCACCACACAATTTATTTAATTTCTTACTTTGCCTTTGAAGTACGATGCATATAAATCTCATTTTGGATATTTGAATCTTACAATTGTCTCTTTTGAGCAGGCTGTCCTGTAAGTCTTAAACTAGTGCATATTTACACATTTCCTGGGCAATTTATGAAGAAGTACCATAGTGACATCAATGTACAAAATTTCTGCACAATTGATTCTGTCAGCAATCTGCTATTCTTACTTTGTGTACTATGAAGATATTTATTCATCTTTGTAGAGCAAGTTAAGAACAACAAAACAATGGTACATGGACAGGAACACAATAACAGATGAGGAGTGGTGGAAAGATAGGGTCAAATTGAAGGGAACCAAATGGATGGGAGTAAAATGATGATAACAACAATGATTTATGACCAAATTTGATTATCTCATGGTCTCGCAAAGTCTGTAAAACTGACACTCTACTGTACAATTCTAATATTACGACACACAATTAAAAGATGGGGTGAAAAGTTGGTCTGGGAGGAACTTTAGTTAGTTACTTTCTAACCAAAACAGTTCTGCTCATCAGAAAAGTCTCGACAGTCATATAAGTTGTCGCAGCGCTGCTTCGGGTCGATACACACTCCATCCCCGCACATGAACTCGTTAAGCAGACAGTTGCCTGCACTCCAAACAGACAAGAACACAAATGCAGTCAAAGTTAATTCTTATAAAATTTCTTAGAAGAGCTGCAGAAGCAAATAAATAACCACTCTCACAATGAAACATGCTTCCATACTAGGAAGGTACAGTAATTTGTAACAAAGGGAATCTGGAGAGTAAATGTTTTGTATGTTCCTTTTTCCTATGTTTATCCAGCTTTCTTCTTACCCTATACTTCCTACATCAAGACTGAAGATCTCTCAAGATGGTTCCTCAAAGATTCAAATATTTTGTCCCTTTCACTGTTTAAACAACACTGACTAGCAGCCTGAGACTCAAGGCCAATGTAGCAGTTTGGTAAACTGCTCCCACACCAAGGCAGGTGATCACACCAGGCAAATGTGCTTTAATAATGAGAGGAAGCTTATCATTCAATACAGTTCCTGTGGCTGCCCAGTCATCCCATGACTTGATATATATAACTATGTTTCAAATTTAGGTGATGGTGGTGGCAATTGTGATTGTTGTTTTCAGATATCAAACAATGATATTATAAGTCTTCCTAATCACTTTAACAATTTTAAATTTAATTTGAGAATAATAGAAAAATACAAATGTGAAATAAAAATCAATCAATATTTCAATATAAGGAAATCTATGCCTGTCATAGAAAACTTACATTTCCTGAGAAACAACACTTGCAAATTCAGAAACATATGCCCCTTTTAATAAAAGAAAAATTGTAAATGATTATTTTTCAGAATCAATAATTAGTTTCTCCAAATGAATAATGATTAACATTCAGACCTCCAGTTGCTTTACGAGAATCCTAAAAGATTCTTCTTAGCAGTTACCACCTTTCAGTTGCTACCATCATTAAATTAACAGGTAAGACATTATGGAACTCAACTGTAAGAGTGGTTAAAAGTGCTTATACATTGTAAGAGAACCATGCAGTTATATGAAAGACCATTTGTCAAACACCAGCCCATAAAAATAATACTTAAAAAAAAAAAAAATCATGTTTACTTACGGCAGTCTCTCTCATCTGATCCATCAGCACAATCTGGACGTTGATCACAACGGCGACGGCTATCTATGCATCTACCATTATCACAGGAGAACTCGTTTGGACCACATGTTGTTACTGAAAATACATCATGATTACTCAAAATGAACTGTACATTTAGAAAATGTAGTCAATATATACTATTCCTTTTAAACATCTGGCAAACCAATAAGCTGAAAATGTAATCTTTTTCTTCAGATCAATGGTAAGGATGTTTTTCTTAACAATGTTTGAATGTTAATTACAATGCAACATGTGTTTTCAAAATGTCTCTTAGTGGTAGTGATTATTGTTTTAAGAGAAAGTACAATGAGGCAATGTCTCTTATGTCTGTGTACTACAATGTATCTCAAAGCTGTAGCATAATGACAAAATAAAGTAAAGCTGCACAGTTTAAAGTTTCTTACTTTCTTTAATATAAAGTAAGCATGGTACTTACGAACAACCTCTATTAGTACCATCCAAGATATTCTGAAATTTGGAAGTCTATTAAATTAATTCCATAGAAAAGAAAGTACTGCAAGCTTATACGAGGCTCCAAATCTAAATGTATTGAATGAGTTCTGGATGGAACGTAATTCACAAATAGTGAAGAGATATTGAATTACAGGGCAAGCTCAGCTAAATCTGTAGTAAATTAAATAAAACTTTATTGTGGCTGTACCCCAGCATGTCCTCTAAACATCTTGTATTGTGCAGTAGATCCCTTTCATGGTGGCATCAAGAAACTTCAGTACTTATCCTGTATACTGTGCTTGGAAGACATTATTCTTAAAGGCAAGTACTTATACAATTTTTCTTACTAGTTTCATGTAGTTTTATTTGCAGCGTTATTGGCAATGAAATTACAGACTACTGTGGAAATAGCCAAGGTATCACAATTAATTGAATTACTGGGTAAATATTTGTTTTGAAGTACTAAATAAAGTAATGGTTGTTCCAGTGTAGAAAAATTATTTTGATAATTATTCAAAATGTGTCATATTCCAATTTTTCCTTAATAATGCAGATTTAGCTGAATCTTCCCTATAAGTGTAGGCTCTGCAGTTCTGTAGGCATGAAAAGACTAACACAGCGAAATTGGGAAACTCTACATCCAGTATGATTACTTCTCTCATTTAGGCACACAGCCCATAATATGAATACATATTCATTAAAGACTGCTCTGCTTTATGGCATTCAGTCTGCTAGTCCCTATGAAGTAATTAAGCAACTCTATAACCCTGTATTTTCAACATGATCTGGGGCCTCATTTAGTTTCCACTGCTTATCTTTCAATCATGAAAATCCAAGTCTAATCAGCATCACCTTGGTCTCATTCTGCTTCTCCTACCCTCCATAATATATCTCACACAATGTACATAATATAATCTATTCAGATAAACAGAATTTAGTGAGTGGCATTTTTTGCCTTTCACACCACATCACTTGATATCTTATCACACATTTTCCCACATAAACAACACACACATTGTTTATTTGGTAAATTATACTGTTTGGTGGTGCAGACCTTGTGATGGAAGCCATGAACTGCAAAACTCATCTTAATGTGTTTTAGTTCATAGTGACCTATCCTCCTCCTTTCTCCTCACATGACCCAACTACTGATATGGTTCATGTGCACAGCATCTTCCACAGAGTTCATTCGTAACTTAGCCTTTATCTTTGTTACTGCAAGTACCCTTCTGCCATTGTTCCCACCTGTCTGCACCAAAAATCATAAATAAATAAGTAAATGTGAATGAATTAATGATTGATTGAATGAGAAGGAAAAAATAAAATATCAAGAGTCCATCACAAATAATGTGAAAAATGAAACTAATGTGAAATAAAATTTTTCACTATCTATTACACCTGATGTAGGTGATGATACAGGAACAGTCACATTATTCAATTATCAATTTCATCTAGAATTCATGCACAAGACTTTTGGAACAATCTTTTAATATGGATCTATTTTTCAATTGATTCATTATTATGCTACAAATAAAGGCAAGACTAGAAATACATTGCCACTCAAAAAGCATTTGATAATGAACAGAAATTAACTCGCACTCAACCAAAATTAGTGAAAATAAAACCAAAAGAATAAAAAAAGCTCCTCAAGAGAGTTAGTATAGTGCACTCTACCTGGGGGAGGACAGTCTATTTCATCACTCTGGTCGGCACACTCTGGATAGCCATTGCAGCGCATGCGCAAAGGCAGACACGTTCTGTCGTTGCAACGGAACTCATCATCCCTACACCTCACTGTAAGCCACCATGCACACAACAAATGCAACACAAATAAAAAGCAGCACACCCAGATAAGTTTGAGAATACCATGACTTCCACAGTGCAACTAAGAAAGCAAGTGAAACATAAATAGAAATTGTGTAATGATGGTTAATATCTAGTGGCAGCTAGCATACAAGGTCTCTGGGGATGTCAACCAAGAAGAAAGAAAATAACTTGTTTTGTTGAGACTGCATATCAGAAATAGTGTTCACTGTATATTTTGATCATAAAATTATGACCCTCAGTGGGAAGGAGTGTTTCTTTGCTACTATCCACCAAAAGAGTTTAGATCCATCCCTGGTGTTTACAGAGCACAGGTATGGTCCAGAATAACTTTATTATTTCCACTGATCTGAACTCACTGTCATCTTTGGCTTAGACAATGTGACAAAGATATGAGTGACACCAGTAACATCATTCCTTATGCAGCCAGCACCTGTAATACACAGTGTGAAGATGCTTGTAGGGTATGAAATAGCTACCTTCTGACTTGGAAAGGAAAGTAGTAGAAAACAACAAGCATCTCATTTTACTAGTGTGCAACTTCAGCTTTCCACAACAGCTGAGCAGAAGGTGGAACTGTTGGGATCTGACCAGTCTTTGGGAAACCGACAAAACATACATATCCACCTAAGACAAATGACTTTTGTGTAAATCACAAGTAAATATATTCTAGTTGAATTTTGGTTAAGACTTTTCACTCACGTTCTAAGTGAGTAGGTGGAGATATTAAAATACAAAAGGCTCTTTCAGAGAACATGGGCTTGAAGCAGTATACAGATGTGAGGAAGTTTTATAGCTCAATTCAGTGAAATATTTGTGCCAAAAACTGACTTGGTCATGGAGGAGACAATAGGACTCCTTCTCCTTGAATGGCCTGAAAATGGGAGAGGAGAAATCTAGTTTACTAGAAATTGCTTACTTTAAGCATTGTCTAAATGATTTTTGCCAAGTATTCAGCATCCCCACCAACTTGTAGTAAACTTTCTCGTTTGCTTCAACTGTCCATTCAAAGACTAGATAAATTATTAACATCAGAGTATACTTTGCACCATTAGGCTACCACATGGCAGAGCTCATAACCAACATTTCTAGTATGAAATCACAGAGAAAAAAAAGAATGAACCAAAGGACTAAATAACTGATCAGTTTCTAGATAAGTTCCCAACAGTTAGCACACTATTGAATTTTTTGTGTTTCTCCAGTACCACACTTACTGGGATGTGTATTTCAATGTTCATAAAGGTCGCTAATAGTTTGTGTTAAAAATCTGTTGTCTTATTGGAATACCTCTCACTGTACAAGATGAACTTTTCCCCATTTTTTGCTCTCCAAATCATCAGTGGAGAAAGAAATATTAAGTAAAATGGTCCCAATCCCAGATACTTTTCCCAGCTGCCACTGTTCATCATCCATAAACCAACAGAGAATTCAGTCAAGCAAACCTTCAATTACTCTGCAGTTGATTTAATACTGCTTGTTGAAAAAAGCTCATTATGATGAAACTGGCTTTCCAAAAAGTAATGTTTGATTCAGTATGCAAAATACATGCTTTAACATGTTACTTGAAGTACATATCATATTAACACATTAATATAAGAATGAAGTACCCTATTTTTGTGTCATGACTTCTAGTGTTTAGCAACCTTGTATCTCACCAAAAATAACCCAAATTAATTATTGATTCATATAAATTAAAACATTAATGAGAGTTGTGAAATAATAATAACAATAATAATAATAATAATAATAATAATAATAATAATAATAATAATAATAATAATAATAATAATAATAATAATAATAATAATAATAATAATAATAATAATAATAATAATAATAATAATGTTATCAATTTTAAGTTCCACTAACCATATTTATGAAGTTTGGACATGCTGAGTTCTGAAATTTTGTTCCACAACAGTTCTTCTCTAAAATCTACTGATATGAGGCTGGTGTATTTAAGCACCTTCAATTTCCACTGGACTGAGCTGGGAATGAACCTGCCAACTTGAACTCAGAAGGGCAGCACTCTATTGTCTAAGCTACTCAGTCCAACATAAAATACGACAGTACATTTAAAAAAGTAACTTTTGACAAACAACAATCTTTTCTTGTTTACCCATCTGTATTGATTTTTAGGTGCTTCTCAAAATTAAAGAGGAAAAAATAAAAGGGATCAGTTTTATGGGAACCCTAAGCACCGAGTTCTATGTCACATGTGCTATGGAAAAATCTCAACTTGCTTTTCTTACAATGTGTAAATTTCAAAAAATTATTTGATGCCTAATGAGGCACAATGAGCATTATACCACTATGACATCACATTGCCCATTTTATACAACGGTGTTCATCCATTTAGTTGAGATTCAAGTGCTGTTAACATGAGCATAAGCCTTTGCTTTAGTTTACTGTAATTCTGCTTTATTTCTATTAATGGCATGCCTAAAAGGGATGATAAGTTCATCACTGTACTACAAAAAAGACTTTTCTTTTCTTAAAAGACACTGCAGTGACGTTCATTGGGTCCAATGCTGTCATTACTTAGCAAATGGCAGACACACAATATTAAAAATACCTTACCACTTAAACGCACAATTACTTTTATGCTAATTCATTTGAACTTACAAGTTAATATTATAATTTTGATATCAGTTATTGTCTTGTTAAGCTTAGGATTGTGGACCCATGAATATTGAATATCGCCTACACGATAAATGTTTATAGACAGTCGATGTCCCGACTTGGCAAAATCAATATACGGTCAGCCTATTATGAACAGTGGAAACAATGGTGGATAGCAATCCAGAAAGGACACAAATTCTATAATGTATGGCTTTTCTTTTCTTTACATCGAATCCACTATCTCCTAAATGTAAGCTAACAGTAACAGCTACACGCCTCAAAGTGCATAGCCAATGAATCAAGGAATTAAAATTTAATCTGCCTTGTCAATATTCAATATACTGTAATAAAATAAATATAATGTTTACTTAACATCATACATGTTTCGAGAAACAATTCTCTTCTAAAGTGAAATAATATTTTACAAATTTAATTAGATGCACAACTATTATCAAAACATTACTTAAACAATTGAAATACAGCTAATACATAATTTTGATTTTTGTCATCTCAAAGATCTTAAACTAATAAAAGAGTCCACTCTGTTAATACTATACACTTTTAAATTACTATTGTATAATAATAAAAATTAACACTGTAGTTTTTTTTACAAGTTGTTTTACATCGCACCAACACAAATAGGTCTTATGGCGATGATGGGACAGGAAAGGGCTCGGAGTTGAAAGGAAGTGGCCGTGGCCTTAATTAAAGTACAGCCCCAGCATTTGCCTGGTGTGAAAATGGGAAACCATGGAAAACCATCTTCAGGGCTGCCGACAGTGGGGTTCGAACCCACTATCTCCCGAATACTGGATAATGGCCACACTTAGGCGACTGCAGCCATCGAGCTCGGTTACTGTAGAATGAAAAGACACAATTTTCCAAGTGTTTGTCCATTTATACTGGTATCATTAGTATCTGTCTGTTTTAAATGCTTCAAGTTGTTGTCACAGTGCAGGTCCAATCAACTTGTTGTTCAGTATGTTGTTGTAGCGAATTAAAATAATGCTTATTGTTGACCCAATGTTCTTCTAGGACTGTAAATGTAAATCAGCTGTGGCTAACAATGTACTGCAAGTAACAGAATACCAGTATAATTGGACAAACACTTGGAGAATTGTGCACTTTCATGCTGCAGTGTTAATTTTAATTATTATACAATAATATTTTACAAGTGTATAATGTTAGCTGAGTGGACTTGTTTATTAGTTTAAGATCTTTGAGATGAAGAAAAAAATAGAAATTATATAATAGCTGTACGGTATTTCAAATGTATACGATATTTTAAGTAATGTTTTGATAGCAGTTTGACATCTAATTCATTTGCCATTCTAATAAAGTCACTGTATTTTGGAAGATATTATTTTGCTGAAGAAGAGAATTATGTTTCCTGAAACATGTACGATGTCAAATGAATATATTTATTTTATTACATGACTGAATATTGACAAGACGGATTAAAATTAAATTCCTTGATTCACTAGTAGTAGTCAATATGGAGCACTACAGGCCATAAATATAGTCAAGTTTATAGATTCTGTGCATAGCCAACTTACTCACTATGTATGATGGCGGTGATGGTGATTATTGTTTTAGGAGGAAGTACAACTAGGTAACCGTCCTCTATATAACACTAATCAGAGAGAAAAAAGGGAAGGGATCTGATACTTCGAAAAATGAAGCTATTGGCCAAAGGAAGACAAGGGCCATGAAGGGCGTGAAAGACTCCTTAGGCCTCGAGTGTTCTAATACCATCGGGGTTGGAAAAGAACAAGGGTTGACACACAGGAACAGAACGTACTAGTATTCCACATGAAACTCTCTCTTATATGAAATACTCAAAATGCCCTCGGTCAGCATCGATATATGCATCAACCCACCATCACATTGAATACTGGATGCATTGTGATGGGTGTTTCCCATTATTAATGTACTGAGTTGTAGAAAGTGAGTTCTAACATGGAAATTAAATGTTTCCAGATCCATGTCATTATAACACATTTTCTTCTTCTATGTGTGCGGAATTTGTCCTGGAACTTTGGTCGCACCTTGTTGTACAGAGTCTATATGATTGCCTGAATACAGTATTTCATCATTCGGAAATTAAATTCTAGGAGATTTGTGTTCAAGTTTTAAGGTTGTCTTATATACGGTAACTTTTTCATTTATCGTATGGCTTTTAGTGTAGGGAAGTGTCCAAGGACATGTTCAGCTCGCCTGGTGCAGGTCTTTCTATTTGACATCCATGGGCGAACTGTGCATCTGGATGTGGGATGATTATGATAATGAGGCTGGGAGAGGGTGAAACCCAGGGTTGGCATGTAACTTCCTCCTGTTGAATAACACCAAGAGGTCTGTTCAAAGCTTTATGTCTACATCCGACAGACAAATCACCATCAACAGCATCATATGCTCTCACTCCAAATGAACAACTGCGGAGAGGTTTGAAATTAAATCTAGGCTTTTGGCATGCAATCTACAAAAACTGTGTTAGTAGTGTGAAGACTAGTATAGGAAAAACAAAAAGGTTTAAAGTTGAAACTGGTCTCCGACAGGGAAGTGTACTATCCCCCATACTATTCATCATAGTCATGGATGAAATTCATAAGAACTTTAAACAGAGATTGGGAAGACAGACAACAAAAGCCATGCTGTTTGCAGATGATATAGTGATATGGGGTTAGGATGAAATGGAAGTACAGAAACAAGTAGATGTATGGAATCAAGAGATAGAAAAATTTGGGATGAAAGTAAGCTCAGAGAAAAGTAAAACAATAGTGATGACAAGGGGAAGGAAGGAAGGAAGGAAGGAAGGAAGGAAGGAAGGAAGGAAGGAAGGAAGGAAGGAAGGAAGGAAGGAAGAGGAAAGATAAAAGTGAATGGGAAAATTCTGGAAGTGGTTAAAAGTTTCAAGTACTAGGGAAGTGTGATCACAGAAGATGGAAAGATTACCAAGGAAACTGGAAAAAGAATAAAACAAACAAACAAACAAACAGCTTCTACCAGAGTGTAAGGGGTATTTTGTGGAACCAGGATGTACGGAAGAAATGTAAGAAAGTATTATATTAAACTATTATGAGCCCATACTAACCTATGCAGCTGGATCGTGGACTACAACAAAACGAGAGGAGAGTAGAATGCAGGCAGTGAAAATGAAATTTCTAAGAGGTATCGAGGGCAAGACCAGAAAGGATAGAATTAGAAATGAAGAGATAAGGAATAGGACAGGAATCTTGAAACTTCAAAACAGGATAGAAACAACAAAGCTAAAGTGGTATGGGCATATGATGAGAATGGGAGAAGAGAGAGTTAAAGAAAAAGCTTTTTTAGGGAAGTTAACAGGCAAGAGACCATGAGGAAGACCCTGAAAGAAGTGGACAGATTCAGTGTAGGAGTGCAAAGAGAAGTGGGGAGGAAAACCAGAAGATGGACTTAAAAAAGGAGAAGAGTGGTGGAGAGACAGGCAGCGATGGAGGTCCTTGATTCACAACCTGACCTAGGAAGCTGGAAATGGGAAATGAAGATGATGATGTTTTGGCATGCAATCTAGTGATTAGAAATTGTATACACCCCCTCTCCTACCCTACTGGCCAGCATTCTGATGGTGAAAATATTTTCAACCAACGGGACTTGAACCGGCTAACCACGGTGTCGGACCATACAGACTTCACACCTTAACGATCATGGCCACCTGGCGGGCATATACTGTAACTAATAATGGAAGTTAAATGTACTGTGTCTAAATGGTGAACTATTGTGTACATTAGTTGATAGTCATATCCATCAATTTACACCTTTCTGTTGATATCTAACAAGAAAAATATGGAATTATTTCACAACTCTCTTGATATTATATATATGGAGAACCACAACAAGAACTGCAGCAGGTATTAGTTTTATCTGATCATAAGCATCCTCCCTGCATACCACCACATATTGTTAGTGGAGTTGATTAACTTTTACACTGACAATTTAAAACAGGAAGCAAGTTTATGGGTTTGCATGACTGTTGATATCAAGATCATAGGATCTCCAGTTTTATGTGGAGTCTAGAACATGTAAACATGCACTTTCATTTCAAAAATTATTGGAAGAAGTTCAGTATTAACATATACATAAAGTGCATGAAAAAACTGTCTCTGCAGTGAACTCAGAGGCACGGCAAGTACACTTAAACTGACAACAAGAAAGCAACGAAGCATTGACCTCATACCTCGAGCAACAGTCCTTGAACTGAATAGCATTCCAGGTTAGTGTGAAAGTTGTGCTTTTAGGTTTTGCTTTTGAAGTCAATATATCAATGGTTGAAATGAGAATGTTTTTAGTGGAATACATCTTCCATGAAAGTGATAAGTTTTGGGAAAATGTAACAATTAATTAATGAACTTAAGGGAAAAATCATCGATTACCTAAATCAATTACATGAGAAACCCTACACGAAGAGTTAGAAAACAAGTGCAAATTAGTCTAAATCAACTTTCAGCACAGAGGATGATATTTCCAACATCTCCTGTAATTAGGAAGTAATTCTGCTTAATTTAAGTTATTACAACTTCATTCCTGGCAATGTATGTATGTAAGTTTAGCAGAATCTGTTGCCAATGTAACAGAGTGTGCTAACATACCCACCTCACTGCGGAGACAGTTTCGCCACACACTGTTATTATTATAAATACCAACTTTTCAGAGTGTTATCTAAATTATACAAATATGATGAGAAAATTTAAAACTATCTGAAATGCCAAATTTTGAAACAATTAAATACCATATTTATGTGAATAATCCCACATTTTTTTTTGTTTTTTTTTAAATTTGAGGCACGAAATTGGAAAGCGGGTTTTATTTGCATCAAGGTTGGCAACACGCTCCTGGTTCAAATAGTTTTCAATTTCAGATGTACATTTATGCTTTGTGTAACTGCAGATGGAAGAAAAGTGCCCCCATATGTCATATTTAAATGGAAAACAATTCACTTTTAATTCAAAACTGCCTTTACATTTAAAAAAGTAGTTTTTACAGAGTAATTTAAATTTGAAATTTCTCAGTGTCATGATAGAACGCGTCTTCCGGAACATGCAGGGGTAGCTTTCCGCACTTTCACTCGCTTCTGTGCGTCTACAGTGTGTTTCATAATTGTTAAGTTTTAGTGAAATCGTAATTCATTACTATTCAGTGTTTTAAAGGAACACCACAATATCACGTAGCAGGCAGTGTGCAGAGAAACAGAATCCATGAACACTAGCGATGCCAACAGTTGGTGAAAAAGCGTGGTTCATAATTATAATTCGTACACACCGAGCAATATTGTCAATGCCGATGAAACTGCATCTTTTTTTAAAATGCCGAGATCAAATGGACTTATGGTTTTAAGGGTCACTGTAGTGTGTTGCAATTCAGACGGAAGCAAAAGACTTCCTCCTCTCGTCGTAGAAAATTTTGATAAGCCACGATGTTTCTGTGTAAGTACAAGGCATCTGAAAATGCAAACAGTGCAGTAATCCAAAAAATAAGGCACTTGCACAGGTGAGCCAACATAATTTGCCCTTATCTTTGAATCTTGTTTTTTTTCTTTCGTTGCATGAGGTTATGTTTGCCAGTGATTCTTCTTGAATAATGTAAATGTACCTTGTTGGATACATTTCAGAAATAGTATTTTTCCATGGCATTTGGAAGATTTAAACTGTGAATCAAGGTGATTGCCTGCATTAATGGGTCTTAGAATACTTAGTGAAGTGCCATGGCGAGAAATCGTATAAGAGTCACTGTCCTGTGTTGCAACAGTAGCGGCGATTAGGGGAGACGAGGTGGGTAGTCGCACCCCCCTCCCACTTTGTGCAGAAATTTTTTTGAATTCCATTTTAGCTACCAGACAATTTTTTAAGTTTTGACATACTGAAGAACCTAAGAGTTGTTTTTAAAAAATCGCCTGGAACTAGAAATTATAAAAAAAACCTATTTATACAATCTCTACTGTTTTTTCAGCTAATTCCTTCCTTTAATTATTAAGACAAATATTTAGCAGAAATACTAACAAAATCTTGTTCATTGTGCCTAACCAATTCATACAGCACAGTAGTGTGTAGCACGCCTTGGGGCGAAGGGTAGCGGGAGTATACTTTTTGCCAAGGTCATGGACACAGGTATGATTCACCCTCTTGCCACTTGCATTCGTCATTCTGGCAGTCTCGCTCAGCTAATGTGTCTGTGTAGTTATATCTTATCTAGTATCTGTAACTTTGTTAGTGCGTAGTCAAATACTAAATTACATTTTAATTGTATAATCACGCCCTACATCTATTTAATTGTAATACATGTCTAATTATTGTCCCTTTGGCGAAAGTACTATTTGTATAGTACTATTTTTACTGCACTACAGTTGGTAGACTCAACCTTTATGTCTCTTAATGAAATTTGCACAGAGTGCACTAAAAAGACTTACCATTTTGTAGCTGTAGTTTTTCAATTTTTATGCCCTACACCTGCCCCCCTCCTATGCTCTAGCCCTTAAACCTGGGTACATTTTACTGTCTATAAATTTTTGTGCCCTTACCCCCCTCCCCTTCTAACTCCCAATTGCCACTACTGTGTTGCAATGCAGACAGAAGCAAGAGACTTCCTACTTCCTCCCCTCGTCATAGGAATGTTCGATAAGCCACGGTGTTTTAAGGAGATTGGGTACTTTCCATGCTAGTGCAAGGCATCTATAATGCATACAGTACAGTAATCCAATGATTAAAGCACTTGCACAGGTGAGCCAGCATAGATTTCTCCTTGTCTTTGAATCATTTTTTTTTCTTTCGTTGCGTGAGGTTATGTTTGTCAGTGAGTTATCCACGTGCATTATGAATAGGTTTTTTTTCCCCCATTGCATTTGAAAGTTTTGAACTGTGAATATATGGTAATTGCATGCAGTAACGGGTCTTAGAATATTTTGTGACACGGCAAAGGTTGGCATTCCTGAATTACGAGTTGCTGGTTAATTCGAAATCGCGTAATTCGAAGTCACATTTTTGTGTCCCTACGACTTTGAATTAACCAGGTTTCACTGTATCACAAAACTAACAAACGAGTTTGTACGTGTGTGTGTTTCAAGTGTTTACATTGCACGAAAGAAATTATCCACCACTTGTGTGAGAAGTGTTTTAGATGTGGTGTGTGATGAATTTGTAAGTAATTTAAAAGAGGATTCTAGTGATGCCAGATACAAAGAATCTTCCGATCTACAACGAATCGAGCCTATTGCAAGTTCAGATTAATGAAATACCTGTCACGTAAGAAGGCCTACTTGCCTATTTTCATGGTGAATATATTTTATAGCAGTGATAATGCATTTTTATCCCTCAAATATGTTCAGGCAAAGTAGCTATATCCGTCATGTTCATATTTGCGTAAAGATCACGTGGAACTCTAGGAGTGATATGAAATGTTTGTTTATGCCTACGTTACTCTTTTGCTGGAAGGAATTTTAGTTCATTTCATTTTTTTCAAAATGATCCTTCCTAAAATTAGGGTGCGGGGATTATTCGCGTAAATACGCTACTCATTCATTACAGTACAGCCTACAATTTAACTTTTATTCAACTTAAAAATCATAGATGGACCACATGTTTTGTTCATAACCACTGACTTTCTTAAGAAATGTTGGCTTACTAAGAAACATAGAATTATCATTACCTTCCAATCACAGTGAGCAAGTTCCAAAAACTCTACATTTAATTACCACTGGGAAAAAGAGTACATTTGTATGGAAAAGTCTTGTTGAAATAATTGTTTCTGACATTTCTTAATATACCTTATGAATTCTGAATTAGATATTGGTACCAATTCTTCTGTGAAATGAAGGACACACTATCACAAAAAGAGTACTGTATTTAATAAACTGGAAATACTGCCCTCACTATCAAAATTTCCCTTTATTGAAATGTTGCATATTAAGTGTGTTTATACCAAAATGTACACACATGGCAAATTAGGAACACATTTCTCCTATCCAATGTACAAAATCCTTTCTTACAACAATGTCTAGAATCTTATATTACAGGTAATGTTTGCAAACTAATTCATACATCCACCCACAATTTCATAGGGCATAGTCTCTTGAATGCCATTTTTACAATCTGAAATGCTGTAAAATTGAACATTCCTTGCCATGCAATAATTGCACAATATCATACAGTGCAGCTTTAATTTCGTGAAACATGTATTTTAAACTACCCACAGCACATGCTGAGCATACTCACCACAATTTCTCTCATCAGAAGCATCTGGACAATCTCTGTAATCATCGCACCGACGGGACTCTGGGATACAGGTGCCATCATCGCATTGAAACTGATCCAAACCACATCTGCCTGCTTCATGAAGCAGTGGATGTCAATAAATAGCAGGGGAAAAAAGAAAAGAAAAGGAAGACAACATAAGTACATATTTCCTTATTATGTTCTTCATGGCTTCTATCATTTGAAATATATTCACATGACATCAATTCAATTCTCAATCAACATTCCAGCATTTAGGATTATTAACTCTTTCCTTACTGTCATATTTTATCAATAATAGAAAAATAAAACTGAAAATATTTAGGGAGGGTATTATTCAAGGAAAGAGGAATAAGATAGTTATGTGTCAATATTTTTACAATGACATTTGGTCATAGTTTTGATTGTCAGTTCTAAAATTCAAAAATATATCTTTTTCTGGCTTTGCGGAGGAGGAGGAGGAGGAGGATGATGATAATAATGTATGTATGTCCAACCCTTAGACCCGTTTCTTGCTATGGATAATTAAGATTCTATTAGAATAAAATTTATTGTAGCAACCAATTCAATACAATTCAATCTTGCTATGGAGTCGAAGATGAGGTGAGATGAAATTATATAGCATTATTTTACAGCCAGATGCCCTTCCTCTTGCCAGCCTCAGTTGAGTTAATGAAGAAGAAATGAATGATGAAGTAAATTTATTATAATAATAATAATAATAATAATAATAATAATAATAATAATAATAATAATAATAATAATAATAATAATAATAATAATAATAATAATAATAATAATAATAATAATAATAATAATAATAATAATAATAATAATAATAATAATAATAATAATAATAATAATAATAATAATAATAATAATAATAATAATAATAATAATAATAATAATAATAATATTTAGGAAAAATATAAACATATAACCTCAACACAAAGCACACATGGCATAAATAGAATAAATAAACTGACTAGTACACAACATAACACCAAGAACACATACAACAAAAAAGGCCTGTCAATAGACACAAAATTAAAACATTATAAAACAATTAAACAATCAGAATTAACATATGAAAGTGAAACAATTTTCAGAACAACTAACACTGCAGAAATAGACATTACTTAAGATTGAAAGAAGAAGAATCAGAAAGTGCATAAACAAACACTACCAAGAAGGAGACTAGCTTCTAACGAAACAGTCTACAAGGAAATGGAATCAGTAATGAGCCCAATCAGGAAGAAACAAATCTCATTCTTTGGACATCTACTCAGGATACCAGAAAACAGGATCATCAGGAGAGTTATTGAAAAATGATGAAATGAAAGAGCAACATTAGATGGGTGACAGAAATCAAGGAAGATATCAGGGAACTACAAATTACAATAGAAGATTTAGAAAACAACAGACAAAATCAAGAAACTCTCAGACAAATAAACCAAGATCAACAGATGGACAGTGGGATGGGCAATTTCAGATGAACATCTGGTATTGTTTATTATCATACATAGAACAATCCTCAAGACTTGAAATGATGAGCACGAGTTTTGGAAATGACACTGATTTTGAATCATTAATACCGCCAGAAATTGTGGCAGAAGCGGTGAATTTTACTAACAACTTACTACTGTAAAAATCAAGGAGGATGTATGAAAAATTTTATGCACAGTTCATTGACTTGTAAAAAGTTGAGTTAATTTTCTGTGTTTTAACCCTAACAGTAACACGTCTATAAATATCGCTTTAGTTACACCACACGTTTCGAAGACGTGCACTCAAAGCCTATTATTTAAAGTTACATTAAAGTTACCAGATGGAATGAACAAGGAATAGATTTGGTGGAGGGGATAACTCTCCCCTCCTTAAGAGGAATAGATGGCATTCATTCACACAACACGTCAGAAAAACGTATGGTGTTACTGTCAGGGTTAATGAGTCTTGCTTTGAGGTTAAAATCTTCAAACCATATTCCTGCTCAACGCATGCCATCTATTGAACTAGTCAGGAACAGTCATGGTTTTTAATGTGTCTCACTTTGAGACTGAAATATCCAAATCACAGTCCTGCTCCATGCATTCCATCTGTTGGACTAGTTGTGAACTCTTATTATCAATATATATCACGCATGCCATCTGTTGTAATAGTCGAGAACAAACTCAATGGACATCGTTTCTTTATCAATAACATAATGTAAGACATATTGTAAAAACTTGTAAATTATACCTCTAATTATAGTCAAAGAGAAACAGTCGTATGCTTCTTGTCTATAATGGTAATTAAGACACTCATGTGAAAATTATGAAACTTGCTTTCACTCATTTCATAAACATACTCATGTCTTAATAAATGCCATTATAGGCAGTGTTTTACTCTAGCCTCTTAATATGTGCATTAATATGTGGATTTATTTTTCATGTTAACAGTGCCTTTTATAAGCCAGATTAAGGAAACTTTGTTTTAAACTAGTTGTAACCCATTAATTTTAGATGTCAGAGCAATCTAGCATCTGGCATTTGTCATGTCCTGCCTTGAGAGTATATCCAGTGAAAACTTTGGGCTCCAGCACTGTAGTGCATTCAATATACAAATCAATACAGACACTGCCATCTCTGCTACGGTACATCCCTGTAGATGGCGTCAATCCTATAGAAACTCATGTGAGAGAAATTACAATAAGAGAGTTTCAACAGCGAGAATTTGTTTCCCCCCCGCCCCCCCCCCCCCCAGCATTTTCAGCACAAGCAACTAGTTATCTTATAATAAGATAATAGGAAAGAATATGACACTATGATGTACTATGACACAGCTATGTTAGACTGGTACCCTCTTTAGCTCTAATTCTAGGACCATTTCTTGAAGTCAAATAATAAGACAGCCAGAATAGACAAACAAGATGAGATGAGACGAAACAGAATGAGATGAAATATACATTAGGGAAAATGGAAATTGCCACACCACAAAACAATGAGTCAGTGATGTTGATTTTGGAGATATGGATGGTATACAGGTACACAAATAATGCTGATTTCAAGTCCATCAAATTGTTCAAACAGCCTTCTACCTGATTGGTGACTGACATACCACCTTCTGAATGTGAAGCTCAGTTGAGCTTAACTGACTTGTAGTCTGTAATGTGCAGTGAAGTGAAGTGTTCATTAGTGAAACATGCCACACCAACAGGTACAAACTGATATCACTAACTGTCATTGGTTGAGAGGATCTGGATAATTGGTCTATATAAGAACAGGCTTTCTGTGCAGCTACACATAGTGGCTGAAAAATCTATGGCATAGCGTCTATGGGCAGCAATGATCAAATGAAGGGACATATGCTCAGAGACTTGGGACAAGAGACCAACTTGGCAGACAGCAATGTGAGAAGATTGCCACATTCTTCAGATATTGATAACTGACCCTCGAGTAACAGTGAGGACATATGAGCTACTGTGGCACCACACATATGCGACAAGCAGTTGGCAATCATTTGTGTCCAGTTGGCTTACGAACCTGTATACCTGCAGCAAGTGTTCCACTGACCTCACAACATCAACATGTGAGGCTGTCCTGGTGTCTGGAATGAGCCAACAAATGGCACAGTGTCATCTTCAATGAAGAATTATGCTTTTGTCTTGGCTTCAATGAACTTAGCAATTATGACTGATGGTGTACCGGGAAGAGAGGGACCACACTGATCTTGTTGCTGAGAGACATATAGGGCCAATGCAAGGCAATAAAGTCTGAGGAGCAATTGCCTTTCATGTGATACTGCCGTTAATGATTATTGAGGGCATAATTACTAGTGGGCTGAGACAGGGAAGTGTCCTATCGCCAATCCTGTTTACAATAGTAATGGATGACATCATGAGAAAATCAAAAGCAACATATGGAGGAAGAGAAAAAGTGAATGATAGAATAGAGAAGAGCCGACTAAGATGGTTTGGGCACATAAAGCAAATGAGTGATGAAAAATTGCCAAAAAAGTTGATGGAAATGCAAATGCAAGGAAGGAGAGGCCACGGATGACCACGATTAAGATGGAAGGACAAAATCCAATGCAGTATTATAGAAAGAAACCTAGACTGGGACACAATGTTGGAGGAGGAGTGGTGGAAGGACCAAAGAAAGTGGAGAGGAACCATATTTTTCCCTACCTGACTACAGCTGGATAAAAGGAAATAATGATGATGATGATGAATGACTGCTCAATAATATGCAGACAGGTTTGTTAATCCAGTGATTGTCCCTCTGATGGTGACCACTGCAAATGTGATGTTACAGCAGGATAGCCCTCCCAACCTGAATGGTCACGGATGTACTGTCTCCTACATGCAAAGATCTGGCATCTCCAGGAAAGCTCTACATTTTAACAGTAGCCTGCCAGATTCCCAGACTTAAGACCTAGTGAACTTGAGCGAGATATGATGGGTAGATGTCTGCATAACACTCCCTTCAGCCACTCTAAACTGTGGAAGAACTGACCCTTGTGATGCAGCAAACAGGGCTATATTTCCACAGGACATGATCCAAAGCCTTACTGACTCCATGCCATGAAGGATTCAGCAATGTTTTGCTGCTCAGGGTAGGCGCATCCTGTACTAATGTGTGCCTTCATGTGCATACAGATGCCCCTGAACTGTTTTCACATGGCTGTCCTACACGTGTCCACCATGCACACTTGAGGGGTTCTAAGCACACCCCTTTCAGGTGCTGCAATTTTCATTTTTCCCAGAGTATATAAGAATGAAGAAATTATACATAATGATATGTTTCAAACAGAGGCTTCACATTTCAATTGCAGGGAATTGTACCAATTTCTTTCATGAAACCTGTCAGGTAAGTACCTAAATGTGATACTGTATAGGCTTTTGCACTTTTGGTGAGTTTCGGTGTAGAGTTCTTGTTCATTAACTCTTTCCCGCGGATTGCGTAGTAAAGCGTACTGGAGTCGCACATTGTCTCCCGCGGGTTGCGTAGTAAAGCGTACTCGACTTTCAAACCGACTTCCTCTGCCATCTGTCTGATAAACATATAACTTTTTGGAACCAGTGAATTCCCTGCGCTTCCTAGATACCACTGGCATGCACGGAATCCTATAATAAAGTGCTCTTTTATACGTTTTCTTAGATAGAACAGACAGCTGACTGAATGTAAACACATTGCAGCAACATGGCTGCTCATAACGAGTTGAATGCGGAGGATATTTGTTACAAATTAGATCAATATGTTGACAAATGCAATGGTAGTGAGTTTGAAGTTGTAGGTATGATAATAAAAATGGTATGGGAAGCATTTGGGACAGGATATGAATCTGAGAGAAATCGAAATATGGCTCAGAACAGGAAATGTTCATTCAGGTGTCTCCGTTTAAAATATTAGGCCTACTTGTAAAAACATAATTATCAGTTTTAATTCTTCAGTTAATTCTGTTTCGGACTTTGAGCCTCTACTTAATTACATAATAGCCTATTCCAACTAATGTCAATTTATCTTCCAATCCCATTCAGTCAAAAATTGTTTATAGTTTGTATGTCCGAGAGGAAGCACGATTTGCTATCTAAATATCTTCATCCGACTGATCCTGAAAATGAAATAAATTGGGAGATTTAGGGTGAATTCCTGCGTTCTCTGCATTATCAAGAAAATACAAGCCCCATAATGCCCAGTAATTTAGACTGACTTCAAGAACAAGCAATTTAACATTATGCACAATATTGGATGCTTCCTGATGTACCATTCTGAACGGGGGGGGGGTTGCGTGTGATTAGGTTATCTCATTGTATCATTTTAGAATAATTATAGTGTATTTTACATTGTTACAAAATTTGAAACTGATATCTTAAGTGGTTTTTACAGAATAAATTATTTAGTGAAGGTACTCCACAACTATACCTGACAAGCAAATTATTACTCTAGGTTTTGCCCGACAGTGAGTCAAAGATATTCCGTGGGAAAGGGTTAAAGTGCCGATTGATTCGGTCGTGTCTCTCATTGAACACCTGTTCCCTGAGGACATTGCTAAGCTATTTTACCACTGCACGACTTCCAACTATTTCTTGTGGGGCGGTAATTTTTACGAACAGATGGACGGAGTGGCTATGGGAAGTCCACTTTCGCCCTTAGTGGCTAATTTCTTTATGGAGCATTTTGAGGAGGAGGCTATTGCTTCGGCGCCCGTCAAACCTATGATATGGTGGAGGTATATTGATGATGCATTTGTGGTCTGGACAGAAGGTCCTGAGAAATTTCATCTATTTCTAAACCACCTAAATCAGCAACATCCTTCAATTAAATTCACTATGGAGATGAAGTCAGATGGTGCCTTCCTTTCTTGGATGTCCTTGTAAGAAAGAAACCGGACAGCTCCTTAGGACATACTGTCTATCGTAAGCCTACCCACACAAATCGCTATCTTCATGCAGATTCTCACCACCATCCAGTACAAAAACAAGGCATTCTCACGACACTCACCAAGAGGGTGAGATGAATTTGTGAGCCATCAAATATCCAGGTGGAAATGGACACGCTCAAAGTCACGTTCAAGGGTAATAGTTACAGCGATTTGCAGATTCATAGAGCCCTGCATCCCAGAGAAATGACCAAGCAAAGCTCACAGAAGGAAGAAGTGAAGGGAACTGCCTACTTGCCTTACATTCACAACACCACAGATCGAATTGCCAAGGTCCTCCGCAAACACAATATAAAAACCATGTTTGGCACCGCCACTAAAATTGCTCACAGTCTGAGTAAAACCAAGGACAAATTGTCCCCATTTTTACATCCTAGTGTATACGAAATTCCCTGTACCCAAACATGCTGGTCCATTGGTACCCATATCAAGGAACATGAATGTAATATTCGTCTCAACCAGCCAGACAAATCGGCAATAGCTGAGCACGCTCTATCATCGGGTCATGATGTCATGTTCCAAGATGCTCAAGCTCTTATCCACACTAGACACTACAGGTCCAGGATTATACAGGAAGCCGTGGAAATACGTAGAAATCCTAACAATTTCAACAGGGACACTGGCTATCAGTTAAGTAATACCTGGTTGCCAGCCATTAAGGATTTACGTAGGTAGTTCCCTTTCCTGTCCCTTCACTATTTTTATTTTTATTTCGTCTCTGTGTTTTCCAAATTCGTACGTTCCTCATCGCCAGATGTTTCATTCCAGGCTTGTGTCAATGTCTTATGTTATGTACACATGTTATATGACCCTCTTAGACTGATTCTGATGGTTCGGTCAGCTTCCGCTTCGAGCGATAGCGCTGTGCCACGTCTGGGGAGCCATCTGGGGATGAATGAACGTACTATTTCCACTTCTATTATAACATCTAAATTTCAAAATCATTGTTTAAGAAGCCTTTCTCGTGGACAGTCTGAGATTTTCTTCTGATGATGCAGAGCACAGTTCCCTGCAATACGTAAAGAATTTCACCTTATTTTCTTGACACGGCATAAGCCCAAAAGCCTATACAGTATCATGTCTATAAGTACAGGCCATGAAAGCATCGATGGCAACAATACCTAAATGTGATAAATATTAGTATTGATTGTGTTTTCAATTACATAACATGAAAATGTTTTGTTTATAATGGTTTTAAGTTTAAATTTTAAATATTATGTATTATTAATGAGCCAATCCCACGGTGTAAGGGTAGCGTGCCTTCCTCTTACCCAGAAGCCCCGGGTTCGATTCCCAGCCAGGTCAGGGATTTTTACCTTGATTTGAGGGCTGGTTTGAGGTCTACTCGGCCTACATGATTACAACTGAGGAGCTATCTGACTGTGAGATGGTGGCCCTGGTCTAGTAAACCAAGAATAATGGCCGAGAGGATTCGCCGTGCTGACTACACAACACCTCATAATCTGCAGGCCTTCGGACTGAGCAACGGTCACTTGGTAGACCGTAGACCAAGGCCCTTTGGGGATGTTGCACCATGGGGTTTGGTTTTGGTTTGGTCTTATGTATTATTAATATTGTATTACTGTAAGATTTCTTAACTTGCCGACATCACAGAATGAAACAAAATTATTGTAACTCCTAAATCTGAACACCTTAAGTGATTGCTCTCATTTGACAAATGGGAAATATGGATGTAATAATGTGAATTCTGCAATCATAAAATCCAAAAGCAATGTCATGATCATTAACCAAAAACTCTTAGAAAGAAAGAGGTACAGTAGCGTGATATTGCCTGAAAATAAAGACAAGAAAAAGCATACAGTATCAAATTAACTTACCACATTCTTTTTCATCAGAAGAGTCAAGACAGTCAAAAATATTGTCACACTTCTTGGACATATTCAAGCATGTGCCATCATCACACACAAAATCTGAAGGTGAGCAGGTAGGACCTAAACAGAAGCCATACACAGAAAGGTGTGGTGTTGCAGTCACAAACACAGAACAAAGCAAAAGTGATGTAAAGCACGTTTTGAAACAGAACACAATCTTTGAAAGAGCAATGTCATATTATTGCTTTGCATCTCAAAGATCTTTAACAAGCAGCTTCTTTGTTCAATTTAACAAAAAACAAATAATTTTAAAAAAAACATAGGCACACACAAGCACACACAACTGCCATATCCAACCAGGTCTACTCAGTTTTGTTAGTGGAAGAATACAGTTCTCAATATGGATTGTTAATACATGAACCATGCTACCACATTTATACAGTATGTAACAAAAAGGACTGGTTTCTGTGTTAAAATATACGGAATTCTGAAACAAAAACGTACAATAAATTATTTTACTGTAAGTTACAATAAAAACACAGAAATCCTTAATCTAGAATGGGCACCTTAATTGCTATGAACAGAGATTACCCCTGTAGGTGGGAGCAGTAGAATAACACCCACAGTATCCCCTGCCTGTCATAAGAGGAGACTTAAAGGGGCCCCAGGATCCTCACTTTCATCTATTATATCCAACCTCGTTTTGTCAACTCTTGTTCTTTTATGACCCCGTTGATACTGGGTAGTGAGGCCTAGGGAGTCTTTCATTTTCATGCCCTTTGTGGCTTTCGTTTGGCCGATACCTTCATGTTAATATTAATTCTCACTGATTAGTGTTATATAGAGGATGGTTGCCTAGTTGTACGTCCTCTTAAAACAATTTGATTGTAATGTTCTCAACTAGTCTGTATTAAGCTTCCATACAGTGTGCGTGCTTATTACACAGCAGTAATTGACCTGTTCAGTACATTTCATGGCTTCTGAATTAGTGTTGAACAAAATATGTTCATGTGCTGTAGATTTTAAAATGCAATTCACACCAAAATTTTGAAGATTCATGAGAATGAATTGCAGACAGTGAACTGGAAGGTCATGATATGCTACAATCCTTGTCTATAGGCCAGGAAGAGCATTTTCGGGTAAGTTTTACTGATCTTCTAAATTGTTTTTTCAATCTGATTATCAATACAATGAAATTGATGGATTTTTATGGGCATACAGGAACAGTGTGATGACAATTGCACTATCATTTATGGACATGCAGTACGCAGTAAGGACAACACTTATTTTCAGAAAAATTAATTTCTCAAAAAAAGTGGACCTAACAAATGTTCAGGAAAATATATTTTGAATACATTTGGTTCAAATGATTTTCTGGTAGCACACATCGTAAATGAAATACCAGCAGAACGCTGTGATTATAATAATAATAATAATAACTATTTAATTATGTATATCCTGGATGTAGTTTTCTCCTGTGGTATTCTATACTCTCCAGGGTAATGCTGGAATTGTAGGTTACATTATTTCAAGTTCTGGGGCACCTACTGAAATCCTAATCCTAATAATTACAGTTATAGGACTCGATGATGATGATGATGATGATGATGCTTGTTGTTTTAAGGGGCCTAACATCGAAGGTCATCGGCCCCGTTATAGGACTCTCTACTACAGCCACCACAATATAGCTGTTTACAACACATGTATCAATACACTCAGGTATGAAAGCCTGATGGCCTGTAATGTCGTAAGCCTAGAAACTACCGTATTTAACTATGATATTACACTGATTATTAAGCAACAATATGTGTTCAGTCTCTGTTAGACGACATTACTGCTAAGTTTGTACAAAAAACTAAGCTACCAATGATAAAATTATCTAACATGGGAATGGAAATCATCCATCATCATCATCATCATCATGGATCATCATTATCAAGATTGGAGATGCTTTTCACTATCTGCAGGTTGCCTATAAGGCATCACCTCAAAAGGCCTGCACCAGGCCACTCCGAAGGCTATATATCATCATCATCTTCATTATTATTATTATTATTATTATTATTATTATTATTATTATTATTATTATTATTATTATTATTTATTAGCAAAATACATTTGACAAACACAGGTCACAGCAAAGAGATTAAGTATTCATGCAGAATATACCTTCTAGAACAAATGAATGAATTTTGTTTCATACTGTATAAATTATCGTATCTTACCTATTTATTACACATTCCGAGACAATGAAGTTAAGCTCTCAAAAGAAAATTACTGTATGGTATATAATGTTTATACTGACAGTATTTGGAAAATTCTTCAGTCAGTGGAATTTATTAAAGAAATCAAAACTGACTACATCAGAAGCGTATCTGTACTACATGCAGTTGGTTTCTACTTTTGTGCATTTGATCTGACAGTTGAAGATCTCAAATAACAGCAATAAACCAACTTAGAATTTTCAGCTGATCTGCTTAAACAATTTATAATGCTGTATAAAGTATCTATTTCAGATTCTTAGATGAAATATCATGCTAGAGAGAAGGGACATAAAATGTAAGAATAATTTAACAAGACATTCAACAGTTCATAGGATAACAGCAGATATTTCAAATCAAGTCTTTATGGGCATGAAGAGTGGAGGAACTATTCAAGCCTGCAACCCCAATGTCCCTTAGCTGAATGCCTTGTTTTTAGGAGTCATCAATATACTACTTATTGGGTAATATTTCCTGCCCTCAAAGTTAACAGAAAAGAATATCAGTTGAAAGAAGATACATTTGCAATTGGTAAGTGTACAAATAGCACAGCTAACCAATCAGTCACAAATATATTTATAGTAAAATGGATATGTACTGAAAATTTAACAATATACTCTTATTGAATGTAATATACTTAATTAGTAATATAAAACATATTCACGTAAACTACGACAAGGCAGACCTAGTCCCAAACACATGGCATTTTTTTGTATCAAGTTTTGGCTACCACTGACTCAAATCTCCTGCATATCTCTCAGTTCTCTCTTCCTCTGATATTTCAGCTACCTCTGACTCCTGTCTGTGTCCATTACTATATCGTACTCACTTTATGGCTATTCCTACCTCATATCTTTGCCTCTCTCTGTCCTGTTAACAACCACTATCACCGCCTGGCTCTGTGGTGTTTCCCTCCCTGTCTCTCTTTTTGGCTAACCCACACTCAAACCTTCACCTTCTCTCTGTACTTTCTATAACTACAGTAATAAAAATTCAAAGAAGATTGTTGTGTCACTTTTATGAGACAAGAGTGACACACAGATCATTGTACAGATCTCTATAGCAGTCATATTTCAGTTGGAGAAAATCATAATTCCTGAAATTACTCCAAAGTCAAAGCAGGAAAAATAAAAGAAATGATTTTAATTAATGAATCATTAATATTAGCAAATACTTACTTTTTCTTATATGAAGGAGTAATCCACTGTTTAGAAGACATATCTCAGGACAATAAATATGCACTTAAACCTTCCATAAAAGACATGATAGTCTGCTGAATTTATGCAATGTGTGAGATAAGACTTGCTACCCAAATTTTTTGTTTGTCTTAGTTATCATTGCTATGCAACTTTAGGACACACCACAACTTAGTTAATTATAGTGATCTTAGGTTCAAAGGATCTTGAGTTTGATTCTGGCTGAACCAGGGATTTTAACCATGTCCAGTTAATTAATCTAGCTCAGGGACTGGTTGTTTGTGTTCGTCTTAATACATAACTCTTTGTTTACACACTAGCATCACACTACCAACCATCACTGAAACACATTATAGTACAATACATCTCTCCACATGGATCTGGTTACAATCGCAACAGTGGGAAAAGCAACAAAAAAAGACAAGACTCATCGTTATTAACCGAGTTTGTCTAGAATTGCAGATTTTTGCAAAAACATCTGCAATACAATATACATACATACATTATATTTGCTTGTTACTCTCCCGTACTAACATAGGCAGTTTGTGATACTTCACATGATATAAATTCATAAGACTACCATATCCAGTCATCCAGATTGTGAAAGTATTCAATATATTAACAAAACACTATAATACCAATTGCATGAGAAGAAATATAACTCACTTGGACAATTTGCTTCATCAGAACGATCAAAACAGTCCAACTGGCCATCACAGTAGAATGAGTAAGTAATACACGTTCCATCGGAACATTCGAACTCGTCTGATCGGCAACGTGTAGCTGTGAAAACACATCAAGCGAGCATGCACTAAATAAAATAAGAAAACTAGATAAAACTACTGAGTTGGGAAAGGACATAATCACAGATAATGCAAAATATTGAAAGTCACTTTATGAACAATGATGTTTCAATGAATAATTTTGCAAGATTCTTGGCAGGGTACATTCTGAATCAAGGCCAAATTTAACTACTGCAACGCCTCTGTGCCCAAATAATTTTGCGCCCTCTTCCTTAAACTTGATAAGACAAAATTGCAATTACTGTTATTTTAATATAACAAATAAAGTAATACAGTAGAATGCCTCCAAGGTAAAATATCAAACATTAATATAATTAAATAATAATAATAATAATAATAATAATAATAATAATAATAATAATAATAATAATAATAATTCAACTGTGGTGGTATTTATAATATTATTACCGACAGTTTTCATGTAAGTGGAACGAAAATTCCGTTATTCATGTCGGGAGATTTCGCTTTTGAAAACTATGATAGTGCGCGCCCTCTAGAAAGTTTTTTCAAACTATCAGAGCTTTTACGTTTTGCCACCCCATAAATTTCCTGCCCTGGTCCCGGGCCCATAAGACCCATGCCTAAATATGGCTCTGTTCTGAATGAAAATTATAAGTCCCATAACAAATTATTTCCACTCTTGCAATAATTTTTATTGTCTCTTGCAGAAAATCCTCATAATTTTAGCAAAGTTGTCTGTCACAGTGCTCTATCTATAGAAATGAATTATCCTATCAACTAAACAGTCATGGTTCATAGGGCAAGAAAAATACAATCTTCATCATTTTAACCAAAAGTTTTACTTGAGGAGCAAAGAGACAAAATAAAGAAGAGAAGAAAAAAGTTGCAGGAAACATAGATTTTTCTCCATACACTAGTGGAAATGAAAAGTGTTCAATTCACAGTGCGTGTGCTTGAAAATTATGAAGCTTGACTCTAAATTTTATTTTATAAAAGGGTATGGAGGTGAATTAAATGTGTGTAGAAATATGAATTAATTGACTGATTCCTCTCCCTCTTCCTATAAAAGAATATTTGCCTCAATTTGTCATCTTGAATTTCAACTTTAATCTTCATATTATGATCTTTTCTACCTTCCAAAGCTCCATACAAGATTATTCATCTATTAACATCATTCCACACCATCTCTCCACTGACAGCTCAGAACATACCATTTAATCAAGCAGCTTGTCTCCTTACACCCTAGTATTCCCAGCCAAAGGTTTGTAACACCCAGAACAAAAAGTGCTGCTTTTCATTGGATCCTTTTCAATTTTCATATCGAACAATCATGGTGTAAATCCCATAGTCTGGAACCACTCTCTAACTGGGTCTCACCAGAGACTTATATACCCGCTCCCTTACATCCTCATTACAACCCCCAAATACCCTCAATAAATAAGTCTTTTGCAGTTCCTCACTATCCTATAGCTTATTTACTACTCTATGCAGTATACACCATCTAAAGAAAGCCTTACCTGGGATTCCAATTCCTTACTCATATCCTTTATGTACATAAGAAAACGAAGGTTCAATAATACTGCCTTGCAGGACCTCACTCTTAATCGTTATAGGATCAGATAGTACTTCACATACTCCAATTCTCTGAGTTCTATTTTATAGAAATTTAACCTCTCATTTGTCTAGTCCAATAGCTCTGATTTTCATCAGCAGTCAACCATAATCTATTCTGTCAAAAGCCTTGGATCAGTCAATAGCAATATAGTCCATTTGACCTCCTGATTCTACAACATCTGCTATATCTTGCTGGAATCCTACATGCTGAGCCTCATGGGTAATCTAACATATAATAACAATTGATAGCATAACAGTTGAAAATAGTTCTAATCTAATATTCAATATACACTAAAATAAGTCACTGTCTTGAGGATGTAACACAATATTTGAAAATTCAAGACAGTGACTTATTTTAGTGCATATTGAATATTAGATCAGAACTATTTTCAAGTGTTATGCTATCCATTTTTGTTATATGTATGGCCAATTACTTTGTAAGTGTTTTAAGACCTTATGGCTGATAACAGCCTAATACCAATAGGCCAAACTTAGTACCATGATTAAAATAAATTGTAATTTTATAATGTACTGATTAAGTGGATTACCTCATTTATCTACAATAATGATATTGTCATCAATATGGAACATTAAAATTATAAACTTTGATTTAAGTGGTACGTTCCGAGCTGTCAGTGGAGAGATGGCACGGAATGACATTAGTAGTTGAATAAGTTTGAGTGGTGTTTTTAAAAGTAGGAAAGATCATGATATGAAGATAAAGTTGGAATTCAAGAGGACAAATTGGGGTAAATATTCATTTAACCTTCCGTCAGTCGCAACTGATCTAATAGGCACAGGCTGTAGTCATCGGTCGCTACCGCTCCAATGCACGGACCTACAATTCTCATCCTCTGACTAGCCTCGCTCCTTGCCACGTTCGTTAGTCATGTGACAGGCAGTCTGTGTTCGCTCGCTCCATAAGCCGGAAGTGTTCCATCTGATCTGGTAGATCATTGCGACTGTTCCTGTTGTGATTGGTGTTTCAAAGTGATGCAAACAATTGCTGTTCTGCAAGTAGTTAAATTATTTGTTTACCCTAAATTTGGTGTAATTTCCCACGTAAGCATGTAGATAGTGCAATATAAGCCTGGTGCCTCACAGGCACATTGTGACTACTTACGTCCCAATTTCTCTTTATTTTAGATTTACCATACATTATGGCCAGTAGGAAGGAACATTTTAACTCAGACAGAGCAAAAGATGTGGAGGATGTCCAACAACTGCTGCGGGATGAAGATGATAATGCGTTACATGAGAATTTTGAAGACGAAAGTGACATAAACAGTGATTATCTTCTGGAATCAAGAGATGGTGACTCGGAAACAGAACAAGATGACAATGGTGATGCTGATGAACAAGGAGCATTAGAGGCCAGTGCTAATTATTATGAAGGGAAAGACAAGACAAAATGGTGTACGGTGCCGCCATCCCCACGGGTCCGCGCCAGGAAGCACAATCTCGTACGACATCTACCTGGAGTTATAGGACAAGCAAGGCAAGCTAAATCACCGCTTGACTCCTGATAGTGTTTCTTTACAGAGGAAATAATAGACACTATTGTAACTTACACAAATCAATACGTGGATTACGTGAAACAAAATTTTACTCGTGAAAGGGATGCTGAGCTTACAGACCAGATAGAAATTAAAGCATTCTTTGGCCTATTGTACACGGCAGGATCTTACAGAGGGAATAGGCAGAGCCTTGAAGATCTCTGGGGCACTAATGGAGATGGTATAGAAAAGTTTGCAATGGTAATGAGCCTCAGGAGATTTAAGTTCTTGATTCGTTGTTTAAGATTTGACGACCACCAAACCCATGAAGAAAGAAAGGAACATGATCGACTAGTGCCTGTGCGAAATATTAGTGTTCTTGAAGAATCCTTACTGAAGAATATATGACCTGTTTAGCCCTGTTTATGATATTTCTCATGTTTGTTGTTATTGCTGAGACATATGAACAGTTTCTGCCAACATAAGATTTTCTCTGCGATTAAAATTGTAACTACTGCAAAGATACCTAAAATTTTGAAGAAAATATATGGTCATAAAATGCGGCTTATTTTGGGATCAGAATTTTGCTAAACCATTTTTAACTGTCTCAAACACACCTATATAACATAAGGAGTACAGCATAGCTACCCACTTGAACTTCCCGAAACTTATATGTGGGGGGATCACTCAGGCTCATTGCGACCTGCCTTGAAACTTTATATATTTTATATAACTTTTTATATATTAAAGGAAAAGGAGTTAGGGATTGGAATAATTTACCAAGGGAGAGGTTCAATAAATTTCCAAATTTTTTTGTAATTATTTAAGAAAAGACTAGGTAAAAAACAGATAGGGAATCTGCCACCTGGGCAACTGCCCTAAATGCAGGTCGGTGGTGATTGATTTTGAATGTGCAACAGTGTTTCTGGAACCATATCTGTACCTTACATCTTGAGGACTCACAGAGTGGAATGAACTTTTTTAATTGTCTCTTCCGTAATGGAATAATGGCATTTTATATTTATAGTCAGTATCCATCAGTGCTGAGGAGTATTTTCACAAACAACAGAAGAGTTAGAAGCCCAAAACTATCTGTAGTTATTAGCAGAAATTCTTAAGATTTCATGAGCTGATGTGTTCATAAAGATTCTGTTTTTTCTGTCCTATGAGGTTCAAGTGTATTTACTGGTATCTATTCTCTTTGGCTGATCATACACAGACCAAGAACAGACTGCTGCACTGTGTAAGGATGTCAAAAATCTGCAATTAGAATATGAGAAAATAAAAGGTACTGCACCAGTAATTGTTTTTTTGCAGTAAAGTATTCAACACTTTAAAAGTTTGGGAGAGGTTTGTATCTTTCAACCTCAAATATGTCAAATTAAGTAAATTACCTTGATAAAGAATGTATATACGTCTGAAACGTTTGTTCTTGGGAATTATTTCATTTATCCCTGAGCTCAAATATTTTAACAATGACACTGATTATGTCATTATATTACAGTCCGATGTCCCAACCTTCCACAAACTTCAACACTCTGAACAATGATCACAGCAACTATCATATAATTCATAAAAACAAATGGATGCAATGTAATATAACTGATTAAAATGCATGAATAAGAAAGAAACAATTGATGAAGAAATTGATTTTTACCAGGCAATACTCTTCAATAAATAAATCAATCTAAATGACAGTCTTCAGTAACCGTAATGCCTCAAAGATGTCACCACCAATGGGAGCAACGTACATCAAAATGCTGATCCAGGTTTCAACATTTTAACCCAAAATTCCTCAAACTCCTCTTGCAACATTCATGTTTAGATACCATACTTGTTCCGTCTTTGTAAAATAACAAACCAGTGGGTAATTAATCACCATTAAATCTCACTCATAACCAGAGCCTGGAATTTTAAGACCTAATAAATACTGAAAAATGACCTAAAAACCCTGAAAACATGACTGAGAAAATCCAGAAATATGAAGGAATATACATATATAATTGTTTCTTTCTTATGAAATGAAAAATAAAAATAATCAAGCACCAAATAATACTTAATATCAATGTTACATCTACTGTACAACATGAGTTAAATGTTACATACGACAGCCTTGCTCGTCAACAGCAGTGGGGCAGTCTATCACATCATCACACCGCTGCTCGTTCCTTATGCAGACACCATTTCCACAGTTAAATTGGCCAGGACCACATCCTTTAGAGGGTGGGAGGAGAGAAGCAAAAACAAAAGAAAAATAATAACAAAATATTTTGGAAAAAGCAACTTATTGACAACTGAAGGAAAGCTTTATGGAATATATACTACAAATAAAACAACTAAAGTTACACGCAATAAAATAACTATTTAAATAATTGAAAATAAGCATAAAAAATGCAGATACACAAAGAAAGAAATTGCATATACTGTATTTTCTACATGCCTAAGCGTAAAATGTTTTCACTGCAATGAATTCAATATGCAATATAGTTTAGTTGAATGCTTCTTATTCTTGACATAAAAGAGAGAGGATCACTCAGATTAACTGATCTAGCTATATTTGTATCTCATGGTAGTTTAACTTTAGAGACCTGGTATGTTACAGGAGTTTGAGACAATTAATGATCACATTATGAAAATCATTAATGTTAATTTAAAGTATAGTCTATTTTTGAATATCCTGCATGTTTTATTCCCATCAAACTATGCAGCAACTCTGATTTGAAAGCATTGTAACCACATTACTGGTCTTCGGATTTGATGTTACATTAAGTCTTGTGTGCAATATATTGCTTTTATATTTGTACCTAATTTGTGGTATGCAGGATTATATTCAGCTTTGAAGAGTTTAGAGCTCTTCCAAAGACAACTGAATAAACATGGAATTAGACTTCAGTTGCCATGTTTTCCCTGCCTATCATTATCAAACCATTTCTAAAACACGTTACTAATCTACTATAAACAAGATGATTTAGGTAAGGGTCTTTCGTCCACTCCAATATTTAGCACCAATGAATTAAACAAACCCTTTTTCAAACCTGAATAACCTTATTTGCTATGTAATATTTCCAATGAGAACCAAACATGCAAATATAAGAAAATACTCAAACTTATAGTATACAGAGTTCCAAATACTTGTGTATACCATTATAAAGCTAATTTGAAATCTATTCCATGTAAAAGAATTGAGAACAGAATTTTAATAATCTGTATAAATCTTTGAAAACAATTAACAGATAAGATAACTCATGAAATTTATACAAAACATCCAATCTTCAGATATATCTTACAAGGAAAAAATAATAAAAGGCCACTTTAAAGAAATAGGGTTTCTGAAGACTAGCTTTTGACACATTTTTCTGAGTTTTAGGAACACAAAATCCAAGTACACACTTTAAAAGTTACCAGTATAAAACTGGCTATCCTGATTTACAAGCCAAGGACTACAGATTTGATTAGTCAGAGAGGAAAACAATACTGGTAGTAATGTTAATAAATTTATGTCAAAGACTCTGATAACAGAATTTGAAAAGCTGAAATGATATTTTTTCTCATATAATAAGACTGGAAGGAAAATATTAACAGTGACACCTTATCATCATCATCATCACCATCTAAAGCCAATCTTCATATTACCACCATTAAGGAACAAACTGAAGGTCTACCATATAATAAAATCTTAAAACCCATTAACATAAACTGGTTTCAGTTGACAGGAAGAGGTAAATATGAATGTTGCTTCTTAATCGTTCAGTATTTTGTGTTGTTGTTGTTGTTGTTGTTGTTGTTGCAATCTGTACAGATTTAAGATCATAAACATCTTATTTGTGCAAATTACACTGCTGAAGGATTGCCCTTCTAGCATGAGATGACCATTTTATCACTGGTTACATATTCTACCAAAAGTGCCATAATTTCATTTTTTTTTTTTATTTTATTGAAAGAAATACCACAAAGAAAATAAATACCACTTCTAATTCTCATGAAAAATAACTAAGAACACAATATATTTTAGTTAAATGCAGAATAACAGATTTCTATCTGAGATTCTGGTATTTCCCAAATAATATTAATATCATTTAGAAACAATAGTCTATACACCTCAAGCAAGTTTAGAATCCCACAGTCAACAAACAGCAACACTGGTACATTCACTATCAGCTATGGTTTTATAAAAGTCCACGTTTATAGAGAAGTGAATTTTAGGGTTAAAAATAGACTCTGGGCAGAGATGAAACAGTCTTATCTATCCATCACTTGTATCACTCTCATACTCCAAATACCACAGTGTTGGCATGTTGTTGCCAAAATAATAGAACTTAAAGCAAGTTACGATGGCAAAACTCAGAAGAGAATCAGCATGCACAGACAAGACAGCAATTAAAATATTCTAAAGAAACACTAACAATAAAATTTGTTGTGCTTACAAATGATAAAGTAAATATGTGCATAATACATAAAATAGCTAAAAGAATAACAAATAGCATTAAAAGTATAAAAAATCAAGTGAGCAATGTAAAACAGTTAAAAGATAAAAGAAAGGTGGACAGAAGGAATTGTGCAGAATATTGCCTGAAAATGGAAAACAAACTTTGTTAATGTGTGTATTGTGGACAGTTATGTGAGAGAAAATGTTAAATCTATTTTGTATGCTTAATATTTATAAAGTATATGTCTTAAGAGTGCAACATGCAAATTTCATTAAGAAAGCCAATATATTTAACTAACTGGAAATGACTTTTCATGAGAGACATCCAAAGATAATGTAAATTATAATGTTCTGTGGGAGTTTTCAACTACAAATTCATTATCTTTAGACATAGTATCTATATTATCTTATCAAATGGACAATTTCCTTCAGATAAAATACAACAGGTACGGTACTTAAGTATTAAAAAAGAATATTGCTTATACCACAGCTTTGCCATTTAAGTTAATATAACAAATAAAGAATACATCAAGTTCACACAATAAATACTGGTACAAGAATTACTCACATTTACTTATTTCTCTATGAATATCAAGAGCCTTGCAGAATCCTACAAACATATTCCAAATAAAATTGTGCTTTTACTTCAAATTATTCTTACAAATGGTTTCTTACAAGCCATATAGCAAAATGTGATTAAGAAGTTATTTTCTGTGTAAATTTAATTTTGGAAAAAACAAAATGATTAAGAAATTCCCTCCTTCCATGTCATACTAATAAATTCAAAAAGAAGTGACACCTGCAGGAGCAGTGGACTATGAAATAACACATGACCAACTGCTTCACAAGTCTTTCAGCAAAGCCATCAACGAAAGCAAATGCTAGAATACTAACAAATTTAACAACTAATAATAACTCGCCACATTAGAGCATCTTCTGGAAATATTGCCCTGAGGCAGTGCAGAACTTACACTTTATCTTTGAAGTTTGCATGTATTTGGATGCTCGATCCTTGAGTTAAAAAGCCCTAACATTCAAAACAAAGTAATGAATGGACCATAAGTTGTAATGATCCAAACCTTCTCCAAACAAACAATCTCACAAACAGAACAGAAATTAGAACCAATGCTGAAATGACAACTGTACTACAGTAGTAATTTTATATTTAAGTAAATTTAGTCACCTAAAGTCATGTCACATGTTGATGAACTTTTTAAGTTGGGGAATAGATAAACCTGAAGTAAAGATATAAACATGGAATTTAAACAAAAGGAAGTTGTGACATGTTTTTCTGCAAGTTTTTGTCACAATCTTACAAAACTTTGACAATGTCAGATTAAGTCAAACTGGTTATACGATTTAAAAGTAACTGAATTCCAATCTACCTATTTATGATTTTCAGTAAAAGCAATATAACAAACTACAATAATGAGGAAAAATTACAATCATTTTTGATGCTTGAAATGACCTTGAATCAGGAGCTATTTCTGTTACCAACACTCACTGAGTCACTGAAGAATGATTATAATGTAAATACCACTGACTGCCTCTAATAGCATTCACATGAAAACATAAATAATAATAATAATAATAATAATAATAATAATAATAATAATAATAATAATAATACCGGAGGTACATTTAAACTGAGCGCCTTTTAGAAAACCATCTGTAATGTAAACCTTGAACTGTGTACTGGAAGAAGTTTGAACCTGGGAGGTTGGACGATTAATTTTCAAATAAATTTGCAGTTTCTAAGTTTAATAACCTGAAGTGTTTGTAGATTGTTTTTGTGTTATAAGGTTACTAGCACTTCTATCTCTTCCTTCTTCATGAAATTATTAGCCAATCAGAAATGTTGGTGTATATATTAGGCAGCCAATCAAAATTCAGGGTATGTACAGGCCTTCGGCCTAGAGAGTTCTGAAACCTTCCCCTCTACTATAAAAGCTGGGAGCTTTTGGGCCATGTTGACGTTTCATTGCTCCAGTCCTGAGGTCTAGAGGGCATACGTTGTGGAGGCAGGGGTAAGCCTTGCCCGCCGTCGGAAGGCCCGTCAGCTCAAGGTAATGGCAGGCATCTTTTAATTATGTGATAGTTTCAGAAAGTTGACATGAGGGGAAGGTTTCAAGATTCATTCTTAATGTAAATTTCTAAAGTTCAATATCGTCTTTTAAATGTAAATTCTCCAGCAAGTCTAAGGACTTTATTCTAACTTAGAGAATAAAGAGTGTTTACCTTCTTTTAATTCCCATTTAACTTGGTATCGGCGTGACTATGATTTTGTAAAACTTTAAATTCTCTCTCTTCTTTTGGAACTTAATATTTTTCTCCAACTAGTCACCCTCTGTAACACAGGCTTAGCCTCTGCATCTTAGGGCCATAAGCACACATAGGATTTTAAGTGTTTCAAGGTATATTTCGAAAAGAGTGCAGGTGTTTCGTCTCCTAGCATTTTGTTTATGGCCGATTTTTTAAACCTTTTCTTTTGACCACTAAAGACCATTTAATATGGGCACTAATTGCCCCTGTTTGATTTCTAACTATTCACAGTCAAGTGTGAATCAGACTGTCTAACTGGTAAGACAGTTAAACTGTTTTGTAATGATGTAATGTAAAATTTGGATTAGAAAATTGTGCCTTGGAGAGGCTAGATTGTAATAAGTTTTGGAGCGCACTCTCCTTGATTATTAAATGAATGGAGCAAAGGTGCTCTTTTGAATATTGTAACTTTGGAGCAGCAAGCTCATTCTGCAAATTATTGTATAACTGAACTTTGATCATTCCAGTCATTTGAGCCAACGAGCTCCTGAATTGTTGTTGTTGTTGTTTATCAAAGTTTAAAGTCAGAAAAAAAAGAAATAAATAACATTTGAAATTTTAGTGTTTTTAAATTATGCTTCGATCTTTTCTCTGTCTGCCCATTCACCTCAGCACCTTCTTACACCTCTGTATTCCATGGTATCTCGTAATAATAATAATAATAATAATAATAACAACAACAACTAGGGCAAGGCATTTGATGATTATGCATTATTTTATTTGAAAGATTTTAAGAATGTCTACATATACTACAGTGCTCACTGCTTAAGAAACTGTTAAAAGAAGGGATTTTGTTAAGGTATTTTTTGCACTTTTTGGAAACAGGTATTTTCTGCTCATTGTTATAATTACTGTATACTGGTATGCATTCTATGAAACTAATTCAAGTTATGATATACTTTAAAAATAAATTAACAATAATATACTCATTAACCTGTGTTATCACCAATAAAAGAACAGTGTCATACAATAAATTCAAACATATATTGTCACTATTGAAATTGTTTGTTTTTTGCACTATTTATAGGTCATAAATGCATTTTCTTGTTTTACATATATTGTGAAATTATAGGTCATTAAATGCCTTATCCTAATAACAACAATAATTATTCTGACTTTTAATCTCATTAACTACTCGTACTGTTTTCAGAGAAGCAAGTGTTCTGAAATTATATCCTGCAGGAGTCATTTCACATGCCGGTAAATCTAATAATGTAAAGCTGGCATATTTGAGCACCTTCCGTACCACTGCATCAAAACTGCTGTGCTCAGAAACCCACCACTTTTCCCTCCAAACCACGCAACCCGTCCTGCTTCATTTATCTGGCCATTTTTGTGATGTATTGGCTCTATTCATACACATCTTTCTTCCATCTAGACGCTATTGTTCCGCTTTCCTTTCCACATGTTCTAAAGCATGACAGCATAAACCTATCAACATATTACAACTAGAACAATCCATAGAGAATACCCAGAATCAAGAATCTGAATTTTAAGCCTGATTTCCTCATGCCTATTTGCCCCCTGTTTGTACATATAATTTCAGCTAGTCACAACTGGCTATATAGCTTGGTTGTCACTTTGTGCATAGCAACATCATATTTGTAATTGAAAAGAAAACTCTCCACAGCAAAATTAGTACGGCTATGAGAAGCATTGTATATACTTTATCTGGTCCGTTTACCTAGATTTGTTGGAATAGTGCAAGGGGAAGACATAAAACTAAAATGTATCAAGTCTACAAGGGGTTACATACTGTATATGAAATTGTCTTCCTTAAATACACCTTTTAAAAATTGTTTACAATGAACACATTATATACATTTGTTTTAACACATGTATGTATAACTGCATTGGATATAACTGAATAGATCTGGAAGGTCATGAAGAGAATGACAAGCTTATCAACTTAATTAAAACAACTTTCAACCGAAACATATTTACTGTATTTACATTAAACACACTGGGCTCTCTCTTTTTTTTTTTTTTTTAATACTTGTGTTCCTGGGCTTGTACCATCTGTATTCAATCATTTTATCTCTTCTTTTTCCTGCACTTCCCTAGTTTTAGTTTTATTATTATTTTATTATACATTCTTCCTGCAACAGCTGCAGGTTGCGTAAGGACAAAGACTACCTTTACAACAATAATGGATATAGATATGGTAGATAATGAGATCGTATGAGGTTAAGTGTAGGCAAAAGAGTGAGGCACATCAAAGTTTTATTTGAGGTCCACAAGCATAGTTCTTGAAGATCATGATGGACTTCTTGAGTGTGAAAATCACGATGTTGCAGATGAAATCTCTATTCAGCCCAAAGGTATTGTAGAAGTTGACAAAAAATATAGGATGGTTCCTCGAGCACCTAACATGTCCCACATCACATCAAGATCTGTCAAGATGGCAATTCATTAAGTGACAATGTCTGCCTTCCTAGAAAGCAGAACTGCCTCAACAGGGACTGATAAAATAGGGATGTAAGAGAACTGAAATTGATAAAGAGAGAGGTCAACCATATGAAGATGGCACTGTGTGAAGATTTGGAGGTTGTTCCTGACCTTTTGTGTTTATTCTTATCTTTTCCTCCTGTTTCTCCTTCTTCCCACACTGACATGTCATTTTGTTCATCCTATTGTCTGTTCTTATTCATGTTCCTGTCTTTCTATACAGTATATAACTAGATAAGTAAAGAAGAGTGTTAACCCATTTGTTATTTTGGAATAATAAATAGTGTTATTTGCTTCACATCCCACTAACTACTTCTGCGGTTTTTGGAGATGCCAAGGTGCCAGAATTTTGTCCTGCAGGAGTTCTTTTACATGCCAATAAACATACCGATAAGGCTGATGTATTTGAGCACCTTCAAATACCACCCGACTGAGCTAGGATCAAACCTCCCAAGTTGGGGTCAGAAGGCCAGCGCCTCAACCTTCTGAGCCATTCAGCCCGGCAGTGTTTATTTTGGCAGGTGGAGAAAGGGTAGTAGTAGTTTTTTATCAATATTATTCCTAGTAATAACTGACATGGTAATAAGATAACTCATGATGATAGAACACCATAATCTTTATATAAGTTCCTGAATAGTAACAGTATTATGTAGATGCCTTGTGTTTGCTTGCTCAGAACTTCAATAGGGTACTATAGAAAAAAGAACTATTGGGTAGCTACTGAAATATGATAAGTTGATTCAAACATTATTGCTCAGAAGACTACACTGGCACTCTAACCATTTCATATGATGAATCCATAGAGAGTATGAAAGTTTCCTTTTATTACCGATGCAGGTGAAGATACTATGAATCGGTAAGATCAAAGAGGGATTAATTTTATTATGTTGGTGGAAATTATCAGGAACTGAGTCGATATCAAACTGTATATGTTTTGAGAGCTATGGTCAAGAGTCTTGCTCTAAGAATATGAATCATGAAAGATACCTAAACAGTCTATTCCAAAGGCTACAGGTATTTATCAACAGATACCTCAAGACAATGATAATGGTGATGATTAATATTATTTATTACAATTTGTTTTACGTTGCACCGACACAGATGGTCTTATGGTGACGATGGGACAGAAAAGGGCTAGGAAGTGGCCGTGACCTTAATTAAGCTAGAGCCCCAGCATTTGCTTGGTGTGAAAATGAGAAACCACAGAAAACCATCTTCAGAGCTGCTGACAGTGGGGTTCGAACCCTCTATCTCCCAGATGCAAGCTCACAGCTGCGCACCCCTAACTGCACGGCCAACTCGTCTGGTAATTTATTATTACAGTAAAACTTGCTCAAAGTGGAATTGCAAGCGTCCAAGTTTTTTTCCAAATTAGACAAGTTTTCGTATTGGATTGAAAAAAAATTATACAAAAAGATTTACAAATTACTTACCCCTGATCCATTAGTCTAGTTTTGGTGATGCAAATCTCAGTAACACAATATCTTGATGTACAACAGATTTTTATTACTCTCGCATAGGACTTAATTTTCAGTATTATCAATGTATAATTCACCTCCCATGTAATAATAATGTTAATAATGTTATTTGCTTTATGTCCCACTAACTACTCTTTTACGGTTTTCGGAGATGCCAAGGTGCCGGAATTTAGTCCCACAGGAGTTCTTTTACATGCCAGTAAATCTACCAACACGAGGCTGACGTATTTGAGCACCTTCAAATACCACTGGACTGAGCCAGGATTGAACCTGCCAAGTTGGGGGCAGAAGGCCAGAGCCTCAACCTTCTGAGCCACTCGGCCCGGCCACCTCCCATGTACAGTAAATACAAACCCTATTGATATCCTCAACAAACATACCTATATGTTCAATTGTTTCTAAGAAAAATGCACCTGCAAGGAACTTAAACAATACAATGCACTTTTTTGAGAGATTGTACAGATAATTTGTATTATTATTTACACACTCAACATATTATATACAGTATGTACTGTATGTACCATACTCAATGAAAACCGGACAATTTCTGCCTTATTCCATATGTTTAACAGACAAACTACAGTATACATATAACACATTACACACAATACTGTATTTGTCAAATTATTCCTTCTTCCACATGTCTAACAAAGAAACCTGTTTCACCTTCCTTGATGTCATGCCTTTCTCAATGCAGTCTTTAGCACTGTACAGTTGCTGAAGAAGTCACGGAGAATCAGACTTGACAGATATGTCATAATGTCCCTGACACACTCAATAGCCTGTTCATGAGTATGTATTTTTTCCCCCAACTTTCTTTTTCCTCCTCCTCCTCCTCTTCCTGGTCTTCATCCCTCAGATTATCATCTTCTTCATTCTCTGTACAGTGGATCTTCAGAAGCTGTACAGCAGACTGAAACTGTAGTGAGTCACAGCAAATGTATTTGTCTACATTACATGCAAAATTCTGTTGTTGGTTCAGCGTAGATATCAGTGCAGCATTTTTTGTCACTTCCTCAGATGTGCCGACGTCATCATTTTCTGCAAATCCCGCTTTTGCGAAACACTTTAAGACTGTTTGAGGTTTGATCTGCTTCATAGCCAAACTGATCCAGTTGACAGCATCCAGTATGGAAATCTTTCTTTCAACATTTTACCCCCACCACACTTCTTTTCCCCACGAAGCGCAAGTGACTTAGAAGGCAAGGCTAGAAAAAATCCTGTTTCATCGGCATTGAAAATGTCTTTAGGTTCATAGCCAGAAATTACATTTTGCAGCTTTGATTTCCACTCAGCTACTACATTTCCATCCATGTCTTTGGACTCACCACGGACTTCATTCCATACAATATTGTGTCTTGTTTTGGAATTCTCCAGCCACCCACTTGATGCTTTAAAGGCAGTGTTGCCAAGTGATTTAGCAATGGCAAGAGCCTCATTCTGTAGCATAGGTCCACTAACCGGAAGGTTTCTCGAATGGGCACTGACGAACCATTCCCACACTAAATCGTTGATTTCTTCATTGCCTGCTACCTTAGATTTCCTCTTCATTGTCCATCCCCCCTCCATCCACTGCTTAGTAATGTCATCCTTATGTTTTAAATTCTCATAAACTTGAGTTTTTCCACATCTGAAATGAGACAATTTCACACACTGACATTTCCTTTTCACTTGCTTCAATAACTTTCACTTTCTCGTTCAGTGTCAGTGATATATTTCTTAACCATCATGCTGTCTTCAAAACTGACAACTTCACTGACAGGACACAAAGTAAGGGAACTGTTTACCTCAGAATTGGGTTCAAGTTGTACATCAAGATAAAGTACTCTACGAACCATTGCAAAAGTCAGGCAATTAGTGGAGATTTAAAGCCCATTCTACCAGGAATTTGGGAAACCCGGACTTCATTTGAGCAGCGTGTTACGGTCTGTAAACACTTGACTCTTCCCATGGCAAAATATTTATGTACCTCCAGTACCGGGTATGCCTAAATAAATTTCACAGCTAAAGCATAATTTCCGCATTATACAATAATTACACAGTTCAAAAAAATTAGGGGAACATATTTTTGAATGTATGCCATGCTCCACAAAACATTATCTCATACCCGGGTATATTACCAACTAAACCCCACAGCAACACGCGAAAAGTCCAGCCTTCCTGGATCAAAGTGACGGCCCTTGCGACTTGAACCTCATTAAGATGTCTCATGGGATGTGCTGGGTTATGTACAACATGCTCAAATGACCACAGTAGTCTGTGTAGCTCACAACGACACACGGGCGCACCGCTATACACTTTGTTTTGAGGGGTCACCTGACAATTTAATACATGGCTATGCCTACAGATGGAGTGTAACTTCGATTTAACATAAGGTGTCAAGGTATGCTATACGACCATTGGAACCCCATCTACCAAATTAACGTTCACATACCAGACATTACAAAACATGTTCCCCTAATTTTTTTGAACTGTGTATTTTCATAATTTCTTTCCGTTTCAACATTGGACAGATTCCACTTTATACAACATATATAATATGCAAAGCTATATCCAGTGTGCCAGGACCATAACTTTCGTACACATTGGACAAGTTTCCGCTTTATAGACATTCCGCTCTGAGCAAGTTTTACTGTTTTTATTATTATTATTATTATTATTATTATTATTATTATTATTATTATTATTATTATTGGTGTTATGAAGGGCCAACATCATGGTCAACAGTTCAAGGAAATTAAGTATTTGGTAGCAAAATACCTTAGTGATACAGAGTCATGGACAGAATTCATTACACTGGGAGATATGACAGTGATGGCTTGAACACATTCCACAATGCATATGACAGCATCACGAACAAAGTCCTCAGTTTAGACCAACAATGGGAACAAAATTCATGAAAGTCCAGGATAACAGCAAGGAGAAGTCAGAAACAAAGTCTTATGAGCCGAAATAATATAGGACAAAAACTGCAGCTCTATTCATAATGTAGAAATAGCATTAAGTAAGTAAACTTCATAATATTGTGATTACTATAATATAATGTTTTATTAAATTACAGTGTTCCATGTTCTGTGCGCATTTCATTTAGATGAATAATCTAATGATAAATGAATCTATATGAGAACAGAAAATGAAAAAATTAACCCACATTCTTTATTAGTTGTGTACAGTTTGCCTGTCTAACTATTATCAATAAAATACCTAAAGCATTGCAAATGGAAAATTCTGACAGTGTTTAGGATTATTAGAATTACCATACACAACTACAAGGTAAATAGTAAAATAGTTAAAATGAAATACAGAATCAAGTTTCCATCTTAACAATGAATAACCTGATATACCGAATATACAGTATGCATTGGTCAATGATAGATAGCTTCTGTTCTATCTGTTTAATTAATAAATAATTTCATAGCAATCAAATATATTTTTACGATGAATGACTAAAATAGCCTTTAACTGGGGCAGAGTGAAAAGTAATACACAATATGTTTCTATGAAATATTTCACAAGTAAGAAAAAAAAATATATGCACGAAGAATCTACAGGTTCTACCCCATTTTTTCAACACATGAACCAAGTCTCTACAGATATTTCTGTCATAGCGACACCAAGATGAATATGCCTTGTTCACAGAATGTTGTTCCCTGGGAATATAGGCACCCTGCACACACCCAATTTCACTTCTTCATCAGAACCAAAGTGTTGACCCCCCTAGGAATTTCTTCAGTGGTCCGAATACATGAAAGTCATATGGTGCAAGGTCTGGACTGTATAGTAGATGGCTGAGTACCTTCAAAATCATATTTCTCATTAAAAAAAAAAAAAAAATTTGCATGAACAGAATTCATACAGGCCCCTCAAGAACCAATCTAAATATAGATAAAACTCATAGTTTTCTGTGCATATTATTTTTGCTTTTCCTACTCATTAAATATTTTGTAAAAACAACATTGTGCATTACTTTCCAATTTGCCCTAGTACAGTATAATCCCTAATTTGAGTCTGACTAGATTCACAATGGACATCTTCATAAGAAAAGGTCAAGACCAATCTCTTCATATGTGAGATGAGTTAATAATGACTTAAAGTGAATATAAAGAAGACAATTTCATTGGTATTTGAACTGTCTACTTACTGTAAGGATAATTAGTTTACTAAATATAAACATAGGAATAGCATGCGTCTAAAAGTTCTTAAAGGAAAAAACAAGCCTAGGGAGATAACAGCACATACATTTCTTACTCTGTACAGCTGTTCTTCCTGAGATGCCCTCTGGTACTGACTGAAGATAAAGTAATCAAAATACAAACTGTACCATATTATGGCATCACATAAGTACATTTTGTAATATGTTTCTGACCACTCCTAAGCAAATATGTAGGCCTATTCATTAGAAATAGCCTACCGTATATATTTTAATTATAATTGAAAACTTCATGTAACTTTCTTTTATACAGTCTGCAGAGCAGGAACAGAACAAATTTCTGTGTTCTACATTTAGATAGGCTTATCTAGACCAGTAAAACATAAATATTTTAAATTTAGCGAAGATATATTTTTGGACCGATTTGAATTAATGATGAAATAATGATTATTTTTCAAGCACACTAAACAAGTTGCTGCATGTTTTATTCCTGGTATTACAGAAATGCCACCACTTTGCTTACTATGAGACTACTTTAAAAATATTAACAAAGTATTAAAGAAAGTATCTGCAAGGAACAAAAATTATAGATTTGTCTTCTTGTTCTACAGCATTTATTTTGCTTACTGCTATGTTGCTCAGCTGTCTTCAATTGATTCAGTTGTAGGCCACGTGAGGGTGCAGTTTTGTGCTCTTTAAGTCATATAGTGAATCAATTGATTGTTGTTTAGATCAACCCTTGGGCCTTTTTCCAATGATTTTCTATGTAGATCCCATCTCTGCTATTGTATCAGCACATTTCCAAACTATCATAGTTGCCTTTCAAGCATTTTCTCCACGATCAGCAAAATGCCAAATTGTTTTCTTCGAAACTTAATCCAACTTGGTGACGCTGGTTGATCATCTTCATGACACTTAGCTGCTAATCCATCTCTTTCACAGTCGACCAACATTCTGTTACCAAGTAGTGTGGAAGGACTGATAATGTAATAGCTCTTCAATCTGAGAAGGTCTTTCATCTGGCAATCAGAGCAGATGACTTCTGATGTTTGCTACTCCACCCAGGCTACATTAATCCTCATGTTGACCAATTTATATTTGGTTTTCCTTTGTTGATATAAGGTCGTATTGTACCAATCACAGTTCCATTCTTGGAATTGGTGCTGGAAATTATAATTGTGCATGACATTGTCATTATAGACAAGAGCCCAGGGTACTGGTCAGTGCAAGTCTGCTGTAACAGTGCCCAACACACCATAAACAAAATATTTGGCAAATAGATAACTGAATTTACCCTTCCCCTTTATAACACTCGTACACTTGGAGGTGAACATTATATGAAGTTAATATTTTGATGCTATATTATACTAAAACCTATGTATACCTTATATGGAAGATATATTATGTGAGTGTACAGCAGTGTAAAATTATGATATTGGGCTGTTGTGGGATTGTGGAGTGTTTTCCTGGGAACATCGCCATTCTTAGTAAGATGTTTGACAGAGGTGATGTTATTCCACTCATACCAGATCAAGTAGTGTCTCCATTCCAGAACCCTACTTCTATCAACAAAGTGGTTTCAGAGCAACTTGAAGATTCTGTTTCCACACAATAGAAAGATAAAAGTCCTTATATAGGATAAAAGTCTTCAGACAGAGACACAGATAAAAATGTAAATCAAGGGGAATATCTGGGAATTTGTTCAATAAAAACAGCAAGTGAAACAAGAACCAACTTTTACCATCACCACTGGAAGCAAATCTTCAGTATGTTTTAGCTATTTCATCTACCAAGCAGCACCTTGATCTTTAGAGTCCATTCCATCTTGGTAAAGCATAATGAAAGGATGAAAAAATGTTCAAACCAAACACTGGATGTGACACCATCAACCACCTTATCATGATGGATAACAGAATTAGTTCCGATAGCAAAAGTTTATGAAACAAGATAAAATTGGCATATTTTAAAACTGTAGAATGATATTCATAGATTAATAAATAAACATGAAATCCTTCAAGAATTTACTAAAATATATTCAGACAAACAAAAAAAGACAATGTGATAACATGATTCACGTGTGTGTCCCAGAACTTCTATTTTTCAAAACTACTGTCTTTGTTATCAGGCATTTTGTTACTTACGAAACTGAAGTGAAAGATCAGTGTATACTCTTGACATACCAGGACACGAAAGCAAATGGAAATATAGTCAGCTTGGAAAATAAATCAGCATGCAAATTTCCTTTCATAAATCATTATAAATCAACTATTTGGAAAGTTTTGAATCACTAGAACTATAAAAGAACAGACTCTTTGTGAGATAACCTCAAACTAATTCTTAAGAGGTTGCTAATGTCCAAAATTTCAGTAATAGAGAAATGCAAGAAAGGCATCACAAGAAACGAAAAACCAAGAATCATTTTTAGTAGTTTGTTAAATATTACAAACAAATGGGAGAAACTCTGAAACACACACATTTTTGAGAAGAATAGTTACTAGATATATAAAACACACCCATGTTAGTTGCATTGCAGGCACCATTATAAGATAGCTCTTTACATCCTTTTTTTTGATCACATCTCAAAGCAAAAGGCACACAGCTACCATTGCTGCATCTGTATTCACCCTCCTTGCAACCACCTGTGTGGGGAAAAGAAATCTTCATCCAGATTTACCATATACTATTTGTTGAATGAGTACCAAAAGTTCTACTCAGGAAGGATGCATCATGAAGTTTTGGTGTAGCAGCAAATGTACAATGTAATTGACTACAACTAAGCAATTAGCAATTTTGTTTATATTTGCAAAGATTTAAAATGAATAATCAAATTGAAAAGTGTGCAACATCGGATATTCGGAGCTCAGTACTTTACGAAGGCTTAATGAAAGTTACAGACAACTCTTCGATCAGTTCTCTCATAAAGCATTTTGTTTGACTGGAAGATACAGCAATTATTGCCTTAAAGAACACACTACATTGATTTTGTATGATGGTATCAATATTATGTACTTGTAACAACACTACAACTTATATCAACTTAAATTTTTTAAATAATATTTAATTAAATTAGATGCTTGTTTGTTGTCTAAAGCGGCCTAACATCTAAGTCATCGGTCCAATTAAATGAGATGCAGAATGTGAGGGACAGATATAAGAGAAATAAAAATAAATCAAATTATGGTTTTTAATGTTCTGGTGCTGAGCATGCAAACTCTTGTTGTTGCTGCTTCTTTTAGGAGCTTGGGTCATGATAGTCACAGGTTCAAGTGCTCAGTGTCTATGTAATCTGTCTATAACAAAGATAGAATATGTACTGATGTGATGTTCCTATTATTGTGTTAAAATAGGAACGATGCATTCATGATCTGTTTGCTATATATCCCAGTAGGTATTTGTCAAGAGTTGCAATAGGATATCCTGTACAGGCATTTGTAAGATGCCTCAAAGTAGGATTCAAACCCCTCTGTTATCACACAGCTGGGTGTACCATGTTCTATACCATAGCAGAGCAGAGCAAGGAGTTGAACCTTGGTAACAAGGTAGGAAGCTACTACAGTATACTAACCCCCAAGACCAGAGGACGAAACTTGAAGTCAGAACACAGTATGCACAGTACATAATTTGATCCCCATTCAGTTTATAATATAATTGAAGTTATCAATTATTATTCCTTCCCTCTTATTTTAGTTTCTTCTATACATGGAAAATATTAAAAGAAAACTACAATATAGAAAACCACCACCGAGTGCAGTAACTCTCGTTGGATGTATTCATAGTCAAATCACATTATTATTTGTTAATATCCATAGTAACCTCTAGAATAATCACCGTGTATATCACAGATAGAAGCTAGACAGGATGGGAGTGACTCAATAAGAAGTTGGTAGGTAGTCGCAGGTATCTGGAGCCATACTGCTAACAGTGCATCTCACAGATGCTGGATGGTGTATGGTGGAAGATTCTTGACTGAGGTGGGCTCACAGATGCTCAATTAGGTTTCAGTCCAGGTAATTAGTGGAAGAGAGATATTTAATACTTAGAAGTCTTGGGCAAGCACTTGAAACCACTGTCAGACATTTCTACCCAGGCAATATGTAACACAGTCTTGCAAGATGATCTCATAGGCTTTATAGAACACAATCAGTATGTATCAGTATGTGTGTATTGTACTGGAATCATCGCTACGAGAAAGCAAGTTCAAAGTATGAGAGTTAAACTTCGCACGAGGTGAAGGATAGGCTGATGTACAGAGCAGTGACGTGGCTGCCTCAGGCCGGCCTTGCTCAGTGGGCATGACCATATATGGTAATGTTCCGATCCATCTGTAAAAAGTCTATTTGGAGTTAAGATACAATTATTTTTGCACTGCCAACGTTGAGGCTATAATAACAGCTCCAAACTATCAAATTCTTGAGCAAATCTACCAAGTACTTTAGGAGTTATAGAGGTGGATAATATCCACATTTCGAGATGCTTCATTGGCTCCAGGTATAAAAGCACGGCGATCTAGGCTACAGGGAGACAGTAATACTCCACCGTCTCTGTGATATGGGTGACAAGTGGAGCTATACAAGTGCAGCAGACCGAAGCTATGTCCAGCCGGGACTCGGTATTTCGGTGAGACGACACTCTGACTCTCTAGTGCTCGGTTCCGGTGGAACATTGTATTTTTCTTCAAGTGCCATATTAGGACTTGTGTTCTTTTTACAAACAGTGGTGTTCCAAAGGAACACCGAATTTTTCCAAGTGTTACAATTTCTCCAAGTGTTGTAATTTTTCCAAGAGTCATATTGAACTTGTGTTGTCGTAACAGACTGTGGGAACATAGAATATTTCTGAGAGCCATATCTGAACTTGTGTTTTCTTCTCATGAAGTTCCGAGAGAACATACCACTTTTCAGTGCCGCATTTAAGCTTATAATTTCTACTTCGTAATAATTCACAGGCAGTGTTAAATATTCTTCAAGTGCAGTTAAACTTTAATAATTATTTATAGACAGTGTTGAACAGTCCTCGAATGCACTTAAACTTTGATAATTATTTATAAACAGTGTTGAACATTCTCCGAGTGCCATTAAACTTGTTTAATTTATAACAAACATGCTAATATGTCCTGAACTTGCATGAACTGTAAATATTACGTTCAGAGTTATGTTCCAATCATAAAAATGATGAAGCCAGTCAGTTAGGAACTGTGATAATACAAGTTAGCAACCTAATAGAATATTTCAGACTGTTGTGCAAATATCAGCGGACTTACGTCATGAACTTGACAGTCTAAATTTGTACATAATTTTCTCAAGTATCAATACAGCTGACATGCAATGTGTGATCAGTTACTCAGTTCAAATGTTTTCTTTTCAAGTATCAATTTCATGAACCTTTGACAGGTGTGATTCAACAAGGTGTTTGAATCAAAGATTCAAGTGTCGATTTCATTAACATTTGACGTATCCCACTTATAACGAATCAATGCAGTAATTAGAGCAAAAATTTATTTGACAGCGATACAAGTGATTTGAATACCATACAGGGGACTTGCGTGCTCGTCACGCCTCATCTCTCAGTATTCTCGTGCAAGATCGAACCCTGCAATGTGTGCACCTAGAAATTCGAGAACTTCCAGATCCTCCAGAAATTCGAGAAATTCTAGAACATCGAGAACTTTACATCAAGGATGGGCGTGGTTCCTGTCCAGACTGAGTTCAGTAATCATCCCGGAGCCCGGAGGTTCCAGTCTGCTACAACGCATCAACTCAACTTATGTAAAAGGTGATATGAATTAGTTTAAAATGAACAATAAAACCAGATTTTCAAAAGAATATAAATTCAATGAACTAATACCCCTCTCTGTACCAACTCCAATGCTTAGGTTCTACCCTTTAGAAATATTCCATGCTCTTCAGGCTAGTATCAACAGCTAAAGACATTTTTTCTGGTACAGTATGTATGTATGTACTGTATGCATGTATGTACATATGTCATACAGTCTTGCAAGAAGATCTCATCGGCTTCAGAGAGGGTGATTAGTAGGTATCAGTATGTAATGGTGTATGTGTGTGATCTGCAAGAATGGATTCCCAACCAGATCACTTGAAAGTGAATGTATGATCCCAGAGAATGCCATGCAAACATTCCTCAGATCATAATATTGGCACTATTTGCTTGTGTTCTTCCAGCAATGGTCACAGGATGCTTCTTCTCTGCTGTTTCCCTGCCTGACTCATCAATGTCTTGTCTGCTCAATGAAGCAGAAAATGGGTCTAATTGAAGGAAGTAACCTTTCACCAATAGCAGAGGTCTTATTCTGATACTGTCATGAAAACTGAAGAAGTTTTCCACAGATACACCTTCGTTAGCATAGGTGCAAAGACCACCATTTGCTTTGAGGCCCAATGCAATCGGGTTTGCTGAAGTGTCATTTTAGACACACGTTTAGTAGCTTCTCTGCTTCATTTTGAAGGCAGCTGCTCCACTGCAGCGTGTCGGTCAGCCCTGGTGCATCTTTGTAGTCGACGTTCACCTTTTGCATCAATCCTATGTGGTGCTCTACAGTTTCCATGTCGGTTACTCGCTATAGTGCTGCCATTTGTCCACTCATGATACTTTACCACAGCACAAACTGGACTGTTTCAGAAATACTGCTACTCTTGGCCCTAAAGTCAATAATCACTCATTTCTGTAACTTGGATGAATCCCCCCCTTTATTCATGGCAGTAATAATGATATCTGTGTGCAGAAAGCCTGTCACACATCATGCATACCCATCATTCCAGCTTGTAACACGACATATTTCATGGGCTATGCTCTACCAGTGTCTAATGTAGAAGGTGGTATCGGGCTGAGCAGCAGTCGCTTGATAGACCATGATCCTTCAGGGTTGTTGCGCCATGGGGTTGTTGGATGATGATGATAACAATAATAATAATAATAATAATAATAATAATAATAATAATAATAATAATAATAATAATAATAATAATAATAGACTCAACTGTGCATATAGTTCCACCTCCTGTACTGCACAATCATAATCTGTCCTGTTTCACAGATAATTTCTTATCCTAAGTTTTTTCCAATCACTGCAGTAAGTTTAGAAATACACAGCACCCATCATTCTAACCTGAGGGTGTCTATGTACCTATATGGTAATCAATAAAGGTCCATTCACATAGATCATGCACAAACTCACCATAAACATGAAACCTTAGATCCATGTTATTTAATGAAAGCATTGAAAACAAAATATGTAAGCACAAACGTACACACAAATGCAAGATTCTAAAGTGAGAGTTTGCTAACTCCAAGCTTTCATTTTCACGTTAATGGAATTCGAGAAAACACATCACCCTATCACACTGCGAAGGAACAAAAAAAAAATGCATTAAAATTGAGTTATTTGATGAGAAACTGATCATTTTATTTCAAAATCATTGCCGTCTTCATGATTTAAAAACATTAATCCGATAAACACTATTTAATGTTCAGGGTCATTGTTTCGCACTTCATGCAGGAGGTTATGGAAGTCCCCTTGTATAATCCTTTCATTTAAGGGATAAGCCCACTATCTGTGTCATGTACTTATAGAATTCTTTGTTTTCAAATGTTGGATTCCACAAACACAACATTCAGCTAGTAAATAAACTGCAATGTCTTATTGTGGAAGCATCTATTTACACTCAATTATTTTGTTCTGATGTTAATGTTTGTCATCATGGTGAATGATTAGTTAGTGATTATAGTAAGGTCATATATTTATGTCCTTGTACTACCATTAATGTTTTAAAAAGGCCTCAAGACTTATTAATAATTAATAATAATATAATTAATAATAAATTTTTAATATTGTCTGCCATGATGAATAGTGATTACAATACAAACCATGAGCATGAATGCTTGATTTGCAGAGTAATTACCGTATTATAATTTGAAGCATTCCGATCATGTGAACCATTGACTCCTGTACTGTTTATGCAGCCTTCATTGAGCAAATTTAAATCATAAAGGGAAGGCACTACCATACTGTACGACAACGGAATAATAATATTGTAAAACAAGATGACTTATTGAATGATTTCAAACTAGACTAGTTTCCTCAAAATGGGCGTATATAAAAATTATAAGAAGAAATATAGTACACAAATCAATTAAAAATAGAAGAATACTGAATTATATGCAAAATCTCTCTTATATAAAATATTCTCTGGAATTTTCTGTTTGTAGAATTATAAACATTTTCAAATTTCTTCTGTTCAAGCTAAAAGTTAATAGTGGTTTCAATTAAGCACAGTACTTTGTATCTATTTTCAGTATGTAATTTTGCACAAATAAAATGTCAAAACTCTGTGATGCCAAGTAAATAATAATAATAATAATAATAATAATAATAATAATAATAATAATAATAATAATAATAATAATATTTTTTTGCTATTTGCTTTACATTGCACTGACATACATAGGTCTTATGGCGATGACGGGACAGGTAAGGCCTAGGAGTGGGAAGGGAACGGCTGTGGCCTAAATTAAGGTACAGCCTTAATTTGCATGGTGTGAAAATGGGAAACCACGGAAAACCATATTCAGGGCTGCCAACAGTGGGGTTCGAACCTGCTATCTCCTGGATGCAAAATAATAATAATAATAATAATAATAATAATAATAATAATAATAATAATAATAATAATAATAATAATAACAACAACAACAGAAGGCACACAAAAGCAACTTTATGCAATAAGATTATAGTTGAACAAAACCACTGATGGCTCCTTAGTACTCAAGGTCTAAAATTGTAAGAAACAACATTCATATTGACATAAGCAAAACTAATATTATTCCATTAAAGGAATAATAATAATAATCAACATAATAACAAAGAATATTGGCAACAAAAGCACAGAGAATAAAGCATACATATATTTACATGTAGGGTAGACAGACAAGAAGCATATTACTGACGCAAAGCTATGCACACACAAACTATACACTGTAAATGTAAAAAGAAAATATGGAAGCAGGCTCCTCTAGAAAGGTAAAAACGTTTCAAATTTGAAGAAGATCAATGATTTATCTTACAGCATCTCTGATTCATGTTAATATAGGGGATATACGATGCTGATATTACAATACACTATTGCATATCTACACTGACTTCAACATTTATCATTTAACTAAAGAACAAACTTCAGCTAACAATAAGGAAATAATAATGAGAAGAGTTAGAATGAAGTACAGTAAAACCTTGTCAACTCCATTTAGAGGAGCCTGGTGATATTTGTATTGGTGAAATTTAAGAGTATGTTCGATTTCGATACATTAAAACTTCTTTAATAAAATTATTAGTTCACAGAACATTAAAGAAGAGAATAATAAAGGTTCATATTTTGTTGGTCAGCCTATCAGTTTGGTTTTAGAAATGGATTGGGAATGTTTTGACTCAGAGATACCTGGATATGAATGTTGATGTGTGCACATGCTTTCTCGACAACGAAAAGCTGTTGATAAACTTGACCATATTAGGTGCTGTTATTTATACCTGTATTGAATTGTCTAAACTTATTAAAAACTATTTAAAATAGATTTATTGACAAGGCAGATTTAACCATAATACTATTTTAAATAGTTTTTAATAGGTTTATCAAAAACTTTCAATTATGTATCTCGTGCAAAACTTGCTGAGTTTTTAAAAACTACTGGTGATGATGTTGGTGTTCTACATATTATCACTCAGCTCTACTGGAACCAAAAAGTAGAGGTCAAAATAGAGGGAGCCACAACTGAGGACATAGCTACATAGACAGGCGTGTGACAGGGCTGTGTCCTGTCCCCTCTCCTTTATAATATCTACTCTGAGGCTGTGTTCAAAGAAGCTGTTGAGGATGTTAACCAGGGGATTAGAATAAATGGCATGTCATTAATACCATCCACTTTGCTGATGATACTGTTGTGTTAGCCAGTAGCCCTATGATCTTCAAATTATTATTAACAACAATATAAGGATCACTGTAGAATTTGGTCTGTTCTTGAACATTGTCAAGACCAAATTGATTGTATTTTCATAAACACCAAAGCATGCCTCCCTGCACATCAACAATACCATTGTTCAACAAATGTCATGCTTGATAGAGTAGATCATGGAAGACTACTGGCAAAAATGAGTGCTATTGGACTAGAAAAAAAGTGTGACTGAATGGGTGGCTATATTTTTAGAAAATAGAACTCAGACAATTAGAGTAGGCGAAGCTTTATCTGACCCTTTAATAATTAAGAGGGGAATTCCTCAAGGCAGTATTATTGGACCTTTATGTTTCCTTATATATATATCAATGATGTGTAAAGAAGTGGAATCAGAGATGAGGCTGTTTGCAGATGATGTTATTCTGTACAGAGTAATAAATTACAAGATTGTGAGCGGCTGCAGGGTGACCTCAGTAGTGTTGTGAAATGGACAGTGGTCAATGATATGATGATAAATGGGGTTAAAAGTCAGGTTGTGAGTTTCACAAATAGGAAAAGTCCTCTCAGTTTTAATTACTACGTTGATGGGGTGAAAGTTCCTTTTGGGGATCATTGTAAATACCTAGGTGTTAATATAAGAAAAGACCTTCATTGGGGTAATCACATAAATATGATTGTTAATAAAGGGTACAGATCTTTGCACATGGTTATGAGGGTATTTAGGGGTTGTAGTATGGATGTAAAGGAGAGGGCATATAAGTCTCTGGTAAGACCCCAACTAGAGTATGGTTCCAGTGTATGGGACCCTTATCAGGATTACTTGATTCAAGAACTGGAAAAAATACAAAGAAAAGCAGCTCGATTTGTTCTGGGTGATTTCCGACAAAAGAGTACCGTTACAAAAATGTTGCAAAGTTTGCGCTGGGAAGACTTGGGAGAAAGGAGACGAGCTGCTCGATTAAGTGGTATGTTCCGAGCTGTCAATGGAGAGATGGCGTGGGAGGACATCAGTAGACGAATAAGTTTGAGTGGTGTCTTTAAAAGTAGGAAGGATCATAATATGAAGATAAAGTTGGAGTTCAAGAGGACAAATAGGGGCAAATATTTGTTTATAGGAAGGGGGAATAGGGATTCGAATAACTTACCAAGCGAGATGTTCAATTATTTTCCAATTTCTTTGCGATCATTTAAGAAAACACTAGGGAAACAACAGATAGGGAATCTGCCACCTGGGTGACTGCCCTAAATGCAGATCAGTAGTGCTTGATTGAGTAGTGAGTTGAAATACCTTGGGAATATAGTGAATGAGCATTGTGATCCCAAGAATGAAATCTTATCAAGGATCAGGCAACCCAAAAATTTGTTAACAGTATGATGGCCCCATTCACCAATAGAGATCTCAATCTTCAGCTCCGAGTTTGGATGCTGTGATGCTATGTGCTATATTTTCCCTGTCCTGTACAGTTTCAATGGCTGGATGCTAAACCCTGAGAGGTGGATTGAAGTTTTCAAAATGTAATTGTATAGAAGAATCCTTTGAATATCGCTTTTGCTGGCGAGATGTAGTGTTTACAGTGCACTATGTCTTCTGGTATGGGCTATATCAAATTTGTTACTTTCATTGACCTGTCTCAGTCTCATCCTTGGCTTTGACAATATGAAAGTGAAAGACGTATGAGTGATGCTAGTACTACCATTGCTTATGCAGCCAGTCCCTGCTATGAATGGTGTGAAAATATCACTCATAGGATCGGTTGGTGTATGCATTTCAGTGGGCTCGGCAGACTGATATGTAATAGCAACGGCTGGCTCGGTGAGGAAAGCAACGAGAAACTACCTCACTCCTCATTTCCCTAGTATGCCTCTTCAGTGATGCCTAGGCCATCTATGACAGCTAATGGTGAACCTGTTGAGGATCCAACCAGCCTTCGGGCTGAATACCCAACATACACATCCTGGGTAGAAAGGAAGACCAACAAGGAAGTCCTCAACCTGTCCTCAAAAAAGAAGCTTCTCACAACCATCAAGGAGCGAAAGCTCAGGTATCAGGCACTCCGTGAGAAGTTCTCCCGCTCATCAAGGGAAAAATTGAAGGGCGACGATCTGTGGGGAGAGGGAGAAATTCCTAGCTTAAAATTTGTGCTGCCGGGCTGAGTGGCTCAGACGGTTAAGGCGCTGGCCTTCTGACCCCAACTTGGCAGGTTCGATCCTGGCTCAGTCCGGTGGTATTTGAAGGTACTCAAATACGTCAGCCTCGTGTCCGTAGATTTACTGGCACGTAAAAGAACTCCTGCGGGACTAAATTCCGGCACCTCGGCGTCTCCAAAAACCGTAAAAGAGTAGTTAGTGGGACGTAAAACAAATAACATTATTATTATTAAAATTTGTGCTACTTGTATGGATGATCGTCCTATTGAAATCTTTCGAATCACTGTTTTGCGAGTAATCGAAATCAATTGGATCACCAAACTTCGTAATCTATAATCTTCATTTCCGTATTGAGGAACTACACAATTAGAACTAGGAAAGGATTTCCACCTATCAATACTTGTTTATTGCACTTATTATGCTACAGGACCGGTTTCGACCCTTTACATAAGGTCATCCTCAGCTGAACCATGCATACATATCTATGTGATGAAGCTATGATTAAAATAGTATTGTCAAAGGAATGCCATATGATAATAAACATTAGGTGACATCCAAATGGGGCATGTCGTAACGTGAACTGGCATATATGTCACTATGTACAACAATGCATTGTATGTCTAAAATAGTATGTTTAAGATCTTAAAATTAGTTGATAAAACATATCTCACTTAAAACTAACATATATATATGTACAAGATGAATACAATGTATGGGAGCACTTCATGCACATGAACGTTCGTGTCTTGCTTGTTGGCTAACTCCCGTGTTCAAGTCTTGTTTACACAGTTGTACACTCAGCTGCTGTTCCTGGAGTTTAAATGATATGGTTTGCTTGTAAAATTGTATGAGTAAAACATTTTGTCTTCTTGTATGTACATAGAGTAAAAAACTTTCCAATTTTAATAAGGTGCCAGACGTATGGTTAAAATTAGGCCAAAATATGTTCAGCTCTGCTGTGTGTGTTGCCTTATGTTAAAACCAAATATGTTGTCCTGTGACGTCCATAAAATTTGAGTGACATTGGGTTCAAAGTAGTGGCTCCTTTCCCATTTGTAGCTGTGCAGTGATATTATATTTATTTTTGTTGGTGTGGCTGAGATGTGTTTGATATGAGAGCTTGTTGTGTACAAGTATTGATAGGTGGAAATCCCTTCCTATTTCTAATCACCAAACTTCATCAGTGAGAATTTGAATGACTAACGTTACTCACGGAATTTCATAAAAAAGAAAGATTCTTCAATACAAAATTTCATTTGAGAACATTATGATCTTTAAGTTCAGATAATCATCAAAACACAAGACTTTTTTTTTTTTTAAAGGGTTTCTATCTATAAGCTGTTTCAAACTCCTTTCATAACTCAAAACAATTGTGGAGGTTTATTGAGTAAGGAGCAAGTTATTTAAGTATAAAAATGAATTATCTAATATAAACAAAGAGCTCAATAGGTTTTAAAAATTACGCATTTGTGTTAAGTGTGTTCAGGTTGACAAGGTTTTTCTGCACGTTATTTATTTATTTATTTATTTATTGGGGATAAAATAATATATAATAATAAATCAATTACTTTGCCATATTCCACATTATTAGAATACAGCAATTTCTTTCATACGTGCTTAGATAGAATAAATGATGTATTATGGCAGCAGTAAGATTTTATCCTTTTGAACCATGTCATAATAAGTAACTAATGAATGTGAAGTAAATTACACTACCAATTTTGACATTTTAATCATACAATAAATACCATAGTCAGATTTGACAGCAATAGTACTACTGTACATTACCTATTAATCAAATACAATAATTTGGCCTTAATATACTAGATGTAGCCTTGGCATGTACTGTACTTTCATTTATAAAGAATGAATTTCAGTTCTTGAACCAACTAATGAGAACGTTCTTCAGTGCCTTCATCTCTTATGTAGTGATGATAAGAAACTAACAATGATTGATAATGACTTCAAACTGATTTTGATAGCAAACAAGTAAACTTTCTCCAGCATTTCTGACTAACATTGTTTTAGGAAATAATATCTATAAATTTGAATACATCATAGAACATTGAACTACATATTTAGATCAATGCTTTTTCGGCCTGTATTAACAGACATGACAATCTATTGCTTTTTCTTTGTAAGAAAGAAGTAAACAACAGAAATTTTTCTACATTTTGTTCAGTAACTGCTCTATATCCTCAGAAGATAAATTCAACCAATCATATTAATTATGACTGTTCTAATAATGATGGTTTGAACTTTGAAAAGTTTTATCAGTTTCTCTTCTGAGGATACGAAACAAAGTCTTCGTGAAACGCAAAGAATTACCATAGTTTACTATTTCACATGGCAAAAACCCAAATGGTTATCATGTCTTCTAATAAACTATATACTTTTATAATAATATAAAACTCCTACTCAGATACTCTTCATACATTTGTTAGGAAGAGGAACCATTTCAATAAACAGCATGAGTTTTCTTATTATCAGAGATACAAGTACCTTGGAGTTTAAGAACATATTAAACAACTTCTGCTGATAATATTAAGTATCCCAATAAAAATGCAGTTTCCTATCATGAATATTTCAAAAAGTCAAGTTGAGAAGCTCCTTGATTCCTTAAAGTTACAAATCTTCAAAATGTTTGCCGTTTCCTGACAATGAGCAACACAGCTTTGATTCACGTGAAACAACAGCACAGTTTATTTTAAATTTACAGTATTGTCTAAGGTACATCATTAGTACCTGTATTATTATTATTATTATTATTATTATTATTATTATTATTATTATTATTATTATTATTATTATTATTATTATTATTGTGTACAGTGCTAATCAGGATCCAGAGGAGATAAGTGGATACCTACTCCATACTTCCTCTTCATCTCACTCATTTCTCAGCCAAAGTGGTATTAAGGACATATGTAACATCAGAAGTGAGGCACTGTCCCACTAATAATAATTTGAGTAGACTTTACAGCTTGGTGCAGCCTTTGTAAGGCAGACCCTATGTTGAGGGTGGGCAGCATCTGCTATGGGCAGACATCTGTGCATCAGTGTAGTGGAGGGAATTGTACTATGTGGTGTTTGAGTCGGAGGAAGTTGAGAACAGAACAAGAACCCAAAAAACTCAAACCTCCAAGTCACAGGAAATAACCATACACGGTTAATATACTACAAAGTGGCCAGAAACCAAAACTGCAGCGGTGAAGTCTGAAGACCAGAATGTTGATAATTCAGCCACAGAGTACAACTCTATCTCACTGGAAGCAACATATTTCTTTTTGAAACACTTTTTTTTTTTTTGCTAGTGGCTTTACGTCACACCAACACAGATAGGTCTTATGGCGACGATGAGGTAGGAAAGGCCTAGGAGTTGGAAGGAAGTGGCCGTGGGCTTAATTAAGGTACAGCCCAAGCATTTGCCTGGTGTGAAAATGGGAAACCACGGAAAACCATCCTCAGGGCTGCCGACAGTGGGATTCGAACACACTATCTCCCGGATGTAAGCTCGCAGCTGCACGCCTCTAACCGCACAGCTAACTCGCCTGGTAAGAAACACTGTTGAGATGAGATAAAGAACTGTCTTGTAATAGTCTTCTCAACATTTTAATTTTTAAGCTTGATATTAATAATCAAAGTAGGAACACATTTTTATTGAGATATGCTTGCATTTCATGCCATTCTTATAAGGCATAGTATATTAAGTCCCTATTATTATATTAATTACAGTAAATGTTACATTTGCTGTCATAAATAGATATGAATTTACAGTTCCTTTGGTAGTGAATAAATTAAAACATAAGTGAACAAATAATTTTTTTAATTAAACCGAACAGAAAAACGAAAATATGCCCAAAATTCCCAGCTATCAAGGAATAATTTAAGCATAATTATATATAACTTAAATTATAGGTAAATTAAAAACCTACCACAACTCCTCTCATCCTCTCCACCAGGACAATCCGGCCTACCATCACACTTGCGAGTCAGGGGAATACATGAATCATCGTTGCATGTAAAGTCAGATTCTGGGCAAGGAGCTGCATCTGCATTACAGGTACACACTTACACACAAGCACACACAAGCCATACTCCTGCAGGTTTATTCATTTAGCAATTATTTAAAGTAATATACTAATTTTGCTATTGATGCTTTCACGGCCCATACTTATAGACATGATACTGTATAGGCTTTTGGGCTTATGCTGTGTCAAGAAAATAAGGTGAAATTCTTTACGTTTTGCAGAGAACTGTGCTCTGCGTCCTCAGAAGAAATCTTGACTGACCACGAAAAAGGCTTCTTAAACAATGACTCTTTAAAATTTAGACGTTATAGTAGAAGTGGAAATGGTACGTTCGTTTGCCACCAGATGGCTCCCAGGACGTGGCACAATGCTAGTGTTCGAAACGTACACACATTATGTGAACCGCTTAGTCTGTTTCTGTTGTTTCGGTCAGCTTCAGCTTGGAACGTTAGCGTTCTGCCACATCCTGGGAGCCATCTGGTGGCGAAAGAATATACCATTTGTACTTCTATTATAATGTCTAAATTTTAATGAGTCATTGTTTAAGAAGCCTTTCTCGTGGACAGTCAAGATTTCTTCTGAGAACACAGAGCACAGTTCTCTCTGTGAAATGTAAAGAATTTCACCTTATTTTCTTGACATAGCATAAGCCCAAAAGCCTATACAGTATCATGTCTATAATATACTAATTCTTCTTGAAATTAATAGGGCAAAAATGACAGTCACAGAAATTAAAAACAAGAACTCTATGATGGAATTTCAAGCATGTGATGGTACATAAATGTAAAAACTATTGCAGATTATTAAAAAAACTTACAGAAATACAGAAGCTCTACTACAAGTTACCAAACGTTTTGGCAATATATAATACCAGCTAAAGTACCCATTCTTTGTACAGGTTTATGAGGAAGGATTAAAGTACTTAATAATGAAAAATTAAATGTGAATTATAAACTCACTGAATATGATCCTAAATGTGCACAATATGAAAAAAAAATAGAAACATGGAATATAAATATAATATGATGACGATAGTATTGAAAATGGCTGACAGCCCACAGCAGTTCTCAAAAATGGATAAGCATATTTAGCATTCTCAATAACAGAATAGTAGCCTTCAAATGCTTTCCACAGAATGGCATGCTCATTCTTCAGATGGCCTGTTAACAAGCGAAAGAGGACTTTACATGAATGATGACGAATTATGATAAACAGGTCTTCACATTACCGCTACTTACTTATACATTAGTGAAGTTGACCACAGCCAAAAACACAAGAAAGCCAAATTTTCTCAAAAACAATTAAGAGTTACAAAGAAAATGTATATTACGTTTCTTGTAGAAAATTGAATTTGAAGGCCACACTGTGCACTTAATTTTTCGATAGGTCCAACCATTTACCCGCTATTTGAGTTCATGTAGGATAAACATTTTCCAAATTTAAGAGATACTCCTGTGAAATCAAGAGCCTCCGTGGCTCAGGCAGCAGTGTGACGGCCTCTCACCGCTGGGTTCTGTGGTTCAAATCCCGGTCACACCATGTGAGATATGTGCTGGACAATGTGGAGGCGGGACAAGTTTTTCTCTGGGTACTCTGGTTTTCCCTGTCATACTTCATTCCAGCAACACACTCCAAAATCATTTCATTTAATCTGTCAGTCATTAATCATTGCCCCAGAGGAGTGCGGCACGCTTCAGCAGCCGCCACAATTCCTATCCTCGCTGCTAGATGGGGCTTCATTCATCCCATTTCTGACCCGTTCCAATGACTGGAAATAGGCTGTAAATTATAGTTTTTTCCTGTGAAATCTCCCACTAGTTTGAAACAGTGAAATATATATGAAAATCAAAAGTATCCCTTGCATGATTCTGCATTTCAAGCTATATGCTTACCTAGTTTCATTTCATTCAGTCCTGTAGTTTTTGAGCCTATCCAGAACAAACAAACAGACACTGTCTCATTTTTATTAATAGTATAGATGACCTCCTGTAGTAGCAATATCAGCTTGTACTTTTGTATGAGGTCAAGCATAAAGTTAGTAAATGTTATTCTCACCAATACTGTTTCTTTGCACATTCCATTTTATTTGTCATAGGTTGTACATAACGTCACAGACCTGACGTTTGAGGATTGAGCTGGCCAATAAGTTGATTAATACAGTACTGTATGTTGATTAATCAGTTTACATTATGTTTTTTAATATCCCTTCAGTGTCTTGAGGGATACTGAAGTGTTGGAATTTCGTCCTGAAAAGGATATATTTAATAAAACAGTAAAGCTAATGAAGGAGATCTTTCGTTGCTGCAACAGTACTGTCTGGCCCAGTGAGGAAAGCAATGGCAAACTACCTCACTCCTCGTCTTGCCTAGTACGCCTCATTTTGGTGCTGCCATTGGTTTTTATGGTTTCCCTCTAACTGCCTTTGTGGATCCGTGGTAGAGTGTCGGCCTCCGAATCCCAAGATAGCGGGTTCAAACCCGGCAGAGGTAGTCGGATTTTTGAAGGGTGGAAAAAAGTCCATTCGACACTCCATGTCGTACGATGGCGGCATGTAAAAGATGTCTGGTGATACATTTGGTATTTACCCGACAAAATTAATTAAATCTCAGCCATAGACGCCCAAGAGAGATCCAGTTTACTCTGTCTGCCATCTAGCGGACCTAGAGTAAAACGGAACGTCGAAATTGACGAGCAGACAGCCAGATGGCATCAAATCGAAATGTCTGCACACAGTAGCTGAGGCCATACGATTATTATTATTTTATTATAACTGCATAGCCTTTGGTGGTGCTATTTGAGGATCCAACCAGCCTCTGGGCTGATGACCTAACAGACTCTTAAATTGACAGTGAGTTAAAATTTGATTCCACAAACTTGAACATAGGACAGAAATATCTACAAACTCAGCTATGCAACTGATCATGTCAAGTTACTGCAGTAGGATGTATGATAGCATTGTCAAGATGGATGCCTCTGTGGCCTCCAGATCCCTAGATAGAGGGTTCAAACCAGGCAGAGGTAGTCGGATTTTTGAAGGGCGGAAAGCAAGTCCATTCAACACTCCATGTCATACGATGTCGGCATGTAAAAGATCTCTGGTGACACATTTGGTGTTTACCCGACAAAATTCATTAAATCTCAGCCATAGACGGCCAAGAGAGTTTTGGTTTACTTGATCTGCCATCTAGTGGGCCTAGAGTAAAATGGAACGCCGAAATTGACAAGCAGACAGCCAGATGGTGTCAAATTGAAGTGCCTGCACACGGTAGCTGAGGCCTTATTATTATTATTATTATTATTATTATTATTATTATTATTATTATTATTATTATTATTATTGTTATTATTATTATTATTATTATTTCTTCTTTCTTCGTTATGCCCATTTACAGAGCGCGTTGGAACTTGTTAGCTTGATGATTGTTTTCCTTTCTTCTTCTTCTCCTCCTCCTAAAGTCTCTTCATGAACTCGCTATGCTGTTTCTTGCGTTCTTCCATCCATTGTTTCCCTGTGGTTCTTTTAGCCTTTTCGGTGAATGTGTGCTTTGCAACCAGAGTTCCAAAAGCCTTGCAATCTCTGATGGTATCTTCTGTGATGTTCATTTCTTTTAAGTCCTGCTTTATTTCCTTTAACCAGCTGATTTTGACCTCCTTTGAATTAATTATACCAAGCAGTTTTTTTTTGCATATCTAGTGTCATCCATTCTGCAGATGTGGCCATAAAATTTCAATCGTCTCCTGTGTACAGTATCTGTGAACTTGTCCATTGCCTTGTACAAATCTACAGTTTTTCTTTTCATCCATATACCATTTACATGAGTACGGCCATATATTTGCCTAAAAAGTTTTCGTTCTTGTTTTTCAATTTAATCAATTTTAGAGCGGCCTCCTAGAGATGTGGTTTCTGAGGCATACAAAGCTTCTGAAGTTTTGCATTTCGTGACATCACTCTTTTATTGTAGTGATTCCATGTTACGGTATTCGGTATGCTTTCAGGAGTTTGGTGGCTCTTTCTAAATTAGCTTTCCTGTCCAATCCGGATGGTACAATAATTTCTCCTAGATATTTGAAGGAAGAGACCTGTGTAATTATTCCATAATTTGTCTGTAGTGGGGATAATCTGGTGTCCATTAGTCGTGATATGAGTCTTCTCATACAATATTTGGAAGCCTGTCTTTAATGCTATCTCATGTAACTTTTCTATGGCATACCTGGTTTCTTCACTAGTCTTGGTAAAGATAGCTAGATCATCAGCAAAAGCTAGGCACTTCACATTAATTCTTTGTCCCCGAGTACCAATGTTTATACCTTTGATTTCTTTTTCCCATTCTCTAATGACTTTGTCTAACACTAAGTTAAAAAGGATCAGGGAGAGGCCATCTCCTTATCGAACTCCTGTATGCACTTCAAAAGGCTCTGATAGTTCACCTAGAGACTTCACTTGAGATGTTGTGTTAGTGAGAGTCTGGCAGATTAATTCTGTGGTCTTCTTGTCCACACTTAGCTCTCCTAGGATGTCCACAACAGTTTGTCTGTTGATAGAGTCATACACCTTCTTAAAGTCCACAAATGTGACAAATTTGGTGGTACTACGGTGTGTCCTTAATATTGTCTAGAGACTCCAAATTTGCTCAGAACATGATCTACCTTTTCTAAAGCCTGCTTGGTATTCACCAATCAAATGAGCTGTTTGTTGCTCAACTCTGTTTAATAGAACTTTAGGTGGAACCTTGTATATAACTGGCTCTGTAGTTGTTGGGGTGCGCTCGATCGCCTTTCTTATGTAACAAATGGATAATGGCATTCCTCCAGTAAGAGTCTGCAGCTGGTAATTTTACAATATACTGAGCTTGCCATTCAATTTTTCATCATTATAATACAGTATCAAGATGACGGGAATGTTAGTTTCTGCAGACCAGTGCAACCAGCATTCCAAACGTGCATCATGTTTAAATTTCCTACACTAAGCTACATTTTCTGAATTATAATTTAGTGATATGTAAAATTATTTTTAAAAATATACTAAATCTAAATTCTGAAGAGGAAAATCTATTACAAGTGAATTATTTGACACCAAAAAGAATCAACATTATTGTAAAATCAGCAAATGTGAAAAAATTGCCTTCACAAAGGTTAGACAGAAAATCTACTTTTGTTGCTGTTGAAAGTTGGATTATGAGTATCATAATATTTGTGAGGACATAATGGTACTATTATCAGATCAAAAACTAACTAATAAAATGAGAGATGCTTTGATTCGATTAATAAGTTTGATCGTGGTGAAGAAATATAATTCTAGGGACTTGTGCTCTCTTACTTTAAATTAGTTATTTTTAATTACTGTCAGAAACTTAAAAAAAAAAAAAAATCATTCCATAATGAAATTTAATCATTCAAATTTGAGCTTGTTAACAAGGAAACTAAAATGTAAAGAGGAGGAGTCCATCTTCAGTGACTATTTCATCTGTAAATTCTGTGACTTTTTAACCTGTAAATAAGTATCCTGAAGAACAATAGTGATTCCATTCAACAGATTATAGAACTGATTCTCTAATACATAGAGCACAACAAAAAATAAACTGCTCAATTTATGAAAAGGAAGAGACAAGTTTCAGTGACATTATCATTGAGGACAAACATAATATGGTGTGTTCAAGTTATCAGGAAAAAGCTGTCAACAACCGAATAAAATTCCACAGGGGAAGGAAAATTGCTCCATAAAATTGTATTTGATATGGTCATAAAAGATGAAATATACCATACCTATACAACATCTCATTCCAATCCATTATTTCAATGGGTTGCAAAATGAACCCTTCCACCAGATTTTACTACTTATTCAATTTTGTCCCATCTACTGTGTATTGTTTCCCATCATTATCATCATCCATTCTTCCAGCTAAGTTTGTACATTTTTCAGCATTCTATTAGTATACATTATTTCCATGTAACCAAATTACAAATTACATATTTCTAGGTACAGTGTTTTCATCCTACCAGATTAAAAAAATCAGAAACAAGTGGAAAATTTCAAAAGATTTGGTAAAGACCCTGGAAGTTTAAAAATATGTCATAATTCACTCTGATTTACTGAAAATTGAGAAAACATACAATTAACATTGAGAGATCGCATCACTTCATTCTGTATTTAGTTTGAAATTCTAGCTAGATGTAATTATTATATTCTACTTCGAAAGCCCCAAGAATTGATAAGAAGTCTTGTATCGAAATGGCGTATGGATTTTAGTGCCAGGAGTGTCCAAGGACATGTTTGGCTCACTAACATGTAGCTCTTTTGATTTGACGACCGTAGGCAACCTGCGCATCGTGATGAGGATGAAATGATGATGGAGACGACACATACATCCCAGCCCCCATGCCAGCAAAATGAACCAATGATGGTTAAAATTCCCGACCCTGCCGGGAATCGAACCGGGACCCCTGTGACCACAGGCCAGCACACTGACCATTTAACTATGGAGCCGGACGTCTTGTATTGATCTCCCAGAACAGTCAGTTGCCATGTAAGAGGACTTACATGCGAGTGGCTCATGGCACTAGCATGTGAAAGAGCTCCTTTTCAATGAAAAAAAGATAGTTGTTGGAAAGCTAAGCACAATAATTGTATTGATGCATAAATGAACTGCTAACTGCAGAAAGGTAACAAGTACAGATTTTACAGGAATGACAAAAAACTGTTTTGACACTATTTTCAAACTTAGTTTTTCATTTTTTTTCTAGTTATTCAACGGTTAGTATGGGTCTAATGATATATGCATATTTTTTATGTACTTGTTTATAAGTGTAGAATTATTTTTTTAAACATGGATACGAGCCCTTTTTGCAGTAAATGAGGTTTAAAAGTGAAAAAGACTTGCAAAAATCTTGAAAAATGCTTTATTTATGGAACACTATTTTCATAATGCTGTTTTGTTGTTTTAATATCATAATAACTAATGCACAATACTACTTAAGAGCTTCGTTTATTCAGTTGGTTGATCTTTTTTGAATGGACACAGTAGTTACAGGCCATGACGTTATTTCGTTCCAAAATCTGAGCTTTTCATCCAGAATATAAACCAAAGTTTTCTTTATATCCACAATTTTTGAGTGGTTGATGGGTAATACAGCTGAATAGGCTTTATTATTTGATAGTTCCAAGTCCCCTATAGTGTTTCATAGGAGAAAGATATCGCATGTAAATCCAACAATATGCATACTGAATTCAATCTCCCCTGGTTCATCAGAAGAAACTTACATTTCACAGTATTTTGAGATTAAAAACTTTATTTTGTTAGGTTTTACTACATTTTTCCATAAGGGTCATTGCTTAAGCATGTTCTCTTGTAAAACTTGGGCCACCAAACCCCATAGTCAATGAAATCTTCAAATTACATTTTCTTCACAGTAAACTTTCCAGGAATTTTTGAGGAAGTGTTAATCACATCAATTACTTCATCAGTTTCATAATACCTCTCTACTTTTCTTAGTTTTCTCCTTATAATTCCAAAGTCATGGTCATTAGACATAAACGAATGTTCCCTAACAGGAAACACCAAATTTATTTTGTCAAATCTCTTAGCTCACAAAGAGCCATCATAAGTCTAACAAGGGTGTGGTTCTTGTTTTGAACAGCATAGTTGTCTCCAAAAAGGTGACAAGTTTTGAAATCCTCTGAAATTTTGTTTTGTATGTACCACATAAGCATACTTCATTTGAACCTTCAAGATTGGCAGAAATAATGAGTGAAAATTTAATCATTTATCAGCTGAGAGTAGCTGCCACTAGCGCCACTGGTGTTTAAAACAGTTGCTTTATAACTATTGTTTACAACAGAAGAGGAACAAGTCCCAGACGTGTTTCCTATCTGCAGTAAAAGCAAAATTCAAACTCTTGCCATACTTATAAAAATGATGTGAGGCATTCCCCTTTTGCAGTAAACAGTGTGTCCACCCATTTAAAACTGATTTGTGCTGAAAAGTGAATTTGTGAATTTTAAGGACTAGTTGCCTTTCTGCAGTTAGCAGTTTTGTAGACTGAACTTACACCAGTCACTTGTATCTGTGAAGTGAGGTGGAAAATATTTGAAAAATGTCCACCTAATTTTATATATTTGGACATAACTAAATTTCAGTGGACCTGGCAATACTGTATTCCAACCATACCATAGTTCTATCAAATCTCATCTCAGCTGCCTGAATCAATTTCTTATCTTTCTTTCTCATGATCCAAGTGTCACAGTTCAAAGTGAAAATTGGTAAAATTAGTATGCATTAATGCTGTCTGATTCCTTAGCTTAATTGTCAGCATTGAGACCTTTGGTTCAGAGGGGCCTGGGTTCAAGCCTGGCCATAGGACTATTTTTGATTTAAAAAAAAATGCATAAAACTAATGATGCTAGCCAAAGTATGACAATGTCACTGAAACCAATCTACTGTTCAAGTAATAAGATAAATGGATGAAGAAATGAAAAGTAATATAACTTCCTACTATAAAAATAAATTGCTTCCATTAGATATGTGAGAACATTCTTGTTTGTAAATATAACTCTGCAATTAAAACTCTAAATGAAAAGGAATGTTTATGAATAAAAATATTTAATTAAAATTATCTGTTCAACATTACTACCTTGAGCCGAGTTAAAAGTGAAGCATACAAGGTGTATGCATGTCTTTTCTGGTTTCACTAAGAGATGGTGCCAGCAAACAGTACGCAGCGTATGAATATGACACATACGTCAGTTTGTTGATCTGACATTAACCTACTAACACACACAAGTTAAGTCCACCAAACACTAGCGTCTGTGTTGTATCATTCAGTGATCATGTCGATGTTTGTGCCTGAAAAAGAATATTTGCAGCACACATTGCTTTTCTTATTTAATCAAAAGAAAAAGGCTGTGGAAAGTCATCATTTGCTGGTAAAAACATATGGTGAACACGCTCCATCAATTAGAACATGCGAGATATGGTTTCGATAATTTAAATGTGGTGACTTCAAATGTGAAAGATAGTGCACGCTCTGGTAGATCACAAATCTGCGAAGCCCTGCAAAACTGTTAATGCAAAATGCTATCGCCAACAAATGATTTATTTAAATTATACATTGATTGAAAGATGACCGGAATGGGCCAGAAGGCATGGCAAAGTGATTTTGTTGCACAACAATGCACCGTCTCACACAGCAAAACCAGTGAAAGACACCTTGAAATCGCTTAGATGGGTCATCCTTCTGCACCCGCCGTACTGCCCCAACCTGGCGCCATCTGACTATCACCTCTTTGCATCAATGGGGCACGCGCTCACAGAGCAGCACCTCAGCAATTTCGAGGAAGTTTGAAAATGGCTCGATGAATCGTTTGCCATAAAGGACAAGCAGTTTTTCTGTCATGCTACTCACAACTTACCTGAAAGATGGGTGAAGTGTGTAGAAGCTGATGGCCAATATTTTGAATAAACAAGAACTGAATTTCCCTTGAAAATTACTTATAATTTATCACTGCCTAAGAAATGACATAAAATTTGTCCTATGGGCATTCTTTAATGCATTAGAGAAGCTAATGATTCATCCACTCACATTTCTATCAGTCCAAAATGATCATGTTTTGTTTGATACATTATCTCAGAAATGGGAACAGTAGTCATATCACCACCATGATTAATAATGTACCCTTACAGAAAAAAAGATAAATTTGAACTTCCATATATGAGTTTCTGTAACATGGGGTACATGCTAGCCCTAACATTCCATGAAATTTTATTACATAGAGATATATTGTTTTATAATTATGCACTACTGGACTCTAGAGGGGTTATCTTCCATTTTCCAGTCCACTACTTTAATTCTGATCTTCTTCAGAGTCAAGATTTAATTCTTTCTTCCTAGGTATATGGGAAAAGTGCATGACTAAATATTTCATAGGTACTGACAACTATGGTCTCCTCTATCACCCATATTGGTAACATTAGAAAATTCTTAATTTTTGATTTGACAAATTATTGAACCTTTATTTATGTGTATTTCATTTCTTCATCCACTTCCTTCTTGGACATGGACACATAAATTACACACTTTTCAAATAAGTAACTGTCACATCAAAACATGCAAATGGCAGCTATAAGACAAACTACAAGCTTACATATGCAGCCAATGAAAAGTAATGGGGATTTTATACAACGAAGTAGCAAGCAAAAATCATTGATGGAGCAAAAACTTAAATGATACAGTTAATAATGTTCGTAACAAACTTGAACTGGTTTAGACATATCATCACATGTTGCACACATAATTGCAAGATGAAATACAGAATGGAAGACCATGCAACAACAAACCTCACTGGTTTGCTCAAATAAAGCAAATACAAACATGCAGTCATTCAAGTAAATCTTTATTTTCAAATCTTGCTAGATAAAAACATCCTGACATTTTGAGTTTTCTTGTAACTCTATAACTACTTTTGTATTTTTTCATGCACACTTTTTTGGAAAATTCTACAGAATAGAAAGAATTTTAATGCCAATGCACAATAACTACAGTAGAATTTCATCATTCATTCTTAACAGAAAACACTGACAGTTCATTAGCCCGAGTACTGTATTGTCAATAATGAATTAAGAGCCAGGGAACTAAGGACAATGGGCAGTTAAATTGAAAGCACTCTTCATTCATCCTAATCGCCCCTGGGAGTTCTCAGTCAAGTTTTGATATTTTGTAAGACAGTAGTTCAATTTTCATTTGTAAATTTTAGTTGAAGAATTTAAATAGGTTTAAAATACAAGCCAGTGTAGTTCTCTAATATTGGGTATATATACATACTACTAGGTAAATGTTTGAAATGTTGTCTTTCTTTTTTAATTTTATATAATTCCAGTTTTCAATAATCTGAGGTAGACTCGGTTCCACCCAACTCAAATTATCGGGACTCTACTGTTTAGATAAAAAGATCAAGACGTTTCTTATCAATTATCAAATCAGAAGATTGTAAATTCTTTCTGGTGAAGGAATTGAAAGCACTATAGCAATGAGCAAAAGAATAAACAAGTTTATGTGCTTTATATAGAAATGTTGAGAAGAAAATGTTAAAACCTTGCATTTTTATAATTTCTCCTAGCTTCTGAAACTTTCTAACATGCCCCAAAACACATACTATGCTGATATAACTATGTTGATATAATGGTAATTCAAAGTATACACAGAAGTAACTCTCAAGGCATAGTATCTCAGTATTTGAAAATTTGTAAACATGTCTAAGAGCACTGAAATTAATATAATCTACTCACACATACCTGCCTTTATCAATGGGCTTTATCTACTTGTTTTTTATGCCATTGTAAGGATTGCCATGGAGAGTCTATCTACAAAGATAGAGTGTGAAGATGTTGAGTTTGTCAAGATCCATTTGTGTATTTTTGTTTGTCTCAGTCCCTCCTTTCTGCTGCTCCCTCTACCATAGGGACTAAGCATTGTGTTTACACTTGATGTACTGTATGTTTTTTTCCCCTCACTCCTTTTTTTGCTGGGGGCTTTACGTCGCACCGACACAGATAGGTCTTGTGGCGACAATGGGATAGGAAAGGCCTAGGAGTTGGAAGGAAGCGGCCGTGGCCTTAATTAAGGTACAGCCCCAGCATTTGCCTGGTGTGAAAATGGGAAACCACGGAAAACCATCTTCAGGGCTGCCGATAGTGCCCCTCACTCCTAATGTCATTGAAATATATAATTTGAGTGAGTTGTGTTGTTTCTTTCAACAGAATGTGTATAGGCTAAATTTTCTTCTTAGATTTTCTTCATCTTAGTCCCCAATTTTCAATAGGAATATATTTTCTTGAATCAATAATCATTTTTGTTCGCTTCTTAGGCACGGTTCAACTCCTGTTACAATATCTGTTAAATACCAGTGTACCGAGCTCGATAGCTGCAGTCGCTTAAGTGCGGCCAGTACCCAGTATTCGGGAGATAGCAGGTTCGAACCCCACTGTCGGCAGCCCTGAAAATGGTTTTCTGTGATTTCCCATTTTCACACCAGGCAAATGCTGGGGCTGTACCTTAATTAAGGCCGCTTCCTTCCCACTCCTAGCCCTTTCCTGTCCCATCGTCGTCGTAAGACCTATCTGTGTCGGTACGACGTAAAACTAGCAAAAAAAAAACCAGTGTATATCTATTAACCTGGGACAGTACATTAAATGAAGGACATGTAGCTACCTTATTTGACTTTCAGCTCTCTGTACTCTCATCATCAAACCCTAACAGTTTCCTGAATGTAACTCTCTATGACTCTTCTAAACAAACCTCCCTTTGGTTCACATGAAGGCTATCTGAGCACAGATTCCCATCTCCTACTCACCCTGTAGGATCTACAAATCTCTCACCCAGTTTCCCACATACCCACTCCATAGTCTGCTTCGATCAGCACATGATAAAGAAATATATGAAGGAATAAAAGATTTAATACATATGTGAAACATACCCCAATCGTGATGGATACAGCAGACAGTATATAAATAGTGTTTGAACTTATTAATGAACATAGGTTTTCATGGCTCATTGTCATTTATTAATATAAATTTTAAAAAATTACTATTATATCTGGATTAAAGCCATTTTATATCAATGAGTATAACACAAGAAGCCATGCCAATGACTGAAAGCTTGGCTTATTTATTTTAGTAAGTGATTGAGCTTCTCTTTACTCTGTTAGGATAATTTCACTTGAGTCCTGACTTAAAGAAAGAAAGAAAGAAAGAAAGAAAGAAAGAAAGAAAGAAAGAAAGAAAGAACTACCAACAGTAAGATGTTTTGAGAATTCAAAATCATTCTTTCATTTCTGCTGCAAAACAGTCATTTAAAGCATGATTGGTGTGATTATAATGTGAACGTAACATGAATGTAATTGGTGTTAAAAAATTGTGTTCTCTGATGTATAAAGGCAGGCAGTTCACTTTAACTATCGAATTACACAATCTGTTCCAATGTTGTATAGCATGTAAAGGTTGTTTCTTTCCTAATACTTTATTATATCAATTATTTCTTCTCATGTAGGACATGTATATGTGCTGAAGTTCATGCAGTGTAAAGATTAATAGGTAGTCCTACATTTTGTCTTGGTTGTTATTTTTCTTGCTGCTGCTGTTGCACACTTTGTTCTGTTTAAGTACCATGTTAACTATACGAATAAAAACTTCATTTGATACAATACATGCATTCATTCCAATTTGAAGTTAAAATACTGGAGTTGATACATCATGCAACTAATGCTATGAATGCAAACATAGAGTGTTTAAACTCGCTTTCTTATCAGTGCCTTTTAGTAAGATATTATGAACTAAATCATATATGAAAATCAATTGCTTTCAAAGGATGATGGAAATAATTAACCTGCAGGATTATACAATAGGATGTTTTATATTTTGCACTTTAAGATTAATTTGATAGGTTTTTTGGTACTAGGGGCAGTGTTCATTATATATATTTTTTTTAAGGACAAGACATTTTTCTTAGAAAATAATTGATAATATCAATCAAGACATTCATTGCAGTGAATTTTACGGGTATAAAATATTCTGAATTGGCTCCTGACATTGAGAAAAGAATGACCTCTTTCTCATAATCAATGATATATTATCTTTATTATTAATACAAAAGGAACCATTCAAATACGAAGTTATACCGAATAAAAAATGCAACTCGACATCATCATATAAGATTAACACACAACCCCCAGTCAACAAGCAAATAAAATTTAAAAACTCATGCTTGATATTGCTTAAAAAACAAAAGGCATGCACTGACCAAAGTTCTTGAATGCACCTCAGTAACTTTGAAATATGTCATCAAACTTCCCTTTTAAAATGCAACCATTAAATGCTGTAATTTAAATGCAGTGATGCACAACTTCCCAAATATGATTTTTTTTTTTAAATCTGTTGAATGAAATTATTATGAGAGAAGATAATGCCTGTATTGGCCTATTTATACCAATGGGTTAGAAGATATTTTCTGACTGTTACCAATTAATCAAAACAGAAAGGTGTGAAACACTGCAGCATTGTCTTACTAAAAATAACTGTGCATAGGTTCCTTGTAGATATGTGAATGTTCTCTCTTTTATTTTCAAAATTTTGAGGGGAGTGTAATCCCCTTAATTTTTCACCTTGCTTCATGTTAGTCCAGAAACATGCCCTGTTTCCTGATATAGGGTCGGGGGATGAAGTGGGATGAATTTATGTTTTTATGGCCAGATGCCCTTCCTGATGCCAACCTCAGTTGAAGAATTCATGATAGTGAATGAAACTGGGTAAAGAGGTGGAAGGTATCTGCTGTGGCTTATGAATAGGAACTGTCACGGCATTTTCCTGGAAGTGAAAATGGGAAACCACAGAAAACCTTTCTCAAACCTAATTGTCTCCCAAATCCATTTCTTTGCTCCATAGCTGTAGTGTGTGAACATGTAAGGACTCTGAGACTCAGTAGTCTAGAAACAGCAATGAAACTACAGATCCAAGATTAATTGCAAAGGATGAATTGAGTGATGTATGATGAGTCCTCAGCCTGAAAGTTGATACCACCAGTTCCACCATCACCTGTCACAGAAAGCCCAGATGTCACCGACGACGTATAACTCTTACAATGTTCAAATACCGTATGGACAGTTGAACTTATCATGCATTTTAGAGATAAAATAATACTGGGAATATATTCTGTGCCTCATGGCAAGCACATTTTATTGTCAGGTTAAATTATATATTTAATATGTGAAATTGGATGTAATATTGATAAGGCTTTTTCGATTATTTAAAATGGCTGATAAACATGTCAGTTTTGACAAGATCGGGTGAGTTGGCCATGCGGGTGAGCTTGCATTCGGGAGATAGTGGGTTCGAATCTCACTGTCGGGAGCCCTGAAGATGGTGTTCCGTGGTTTCCCATTTTCACACCAGGTAATCTCTGGGGCTGTACTTTAATTAAGGCCATGGCCGCTCTCTTACCACTCCTAGGGCTTTCCTATCACATCGTGGCCATAAAATCTATCTGTGTTGATGCGATGTAAAGCAACTTGTACAAAAAAGAAATAAAAAAGTCTTGACCCATCATTCTCAATTTCACTATCCAATGACAATTTCCTGCAGCCTGTACTACATACAGTACTACTTTAAAAACAACCATTTGCTATAAACATCATACTCCAATTGGAGGCTTGCTCATAACTGTCTTCTTGTCAGCCCTCTATTATCTAATATCAGTTTAATGTGTGTGTCCAACTCTTTGGCATTTCTTCAGGTGATCCCGAATGAAATGGGATGAATCTTTGTAATGAATTTTTAGGACCGGATATCCTTCCTAACAGCAAACTCATCAGAGAAGTTAGTGAGAGGAAACAGAATAACGTGATGTATGATAGTGGAAGGAAGAGGGTGAAACCCAGTCCCAGCACATAGCCTATACCTGTTGAATAACACCAATGGGTCTGCTCATGGACGAATCACCATCAACAAAACATCATATGCCCTCACTCCATATGAATACTGCAAAGAGATCTGGAACTGAACCTAGGCTTTTGGCATACAATCTAGTGATTAGAAGTTGTATACCACCACCTCTCCTACCATGCCAGCTAACATTCTGATGGTGGAATTTTTTTCAATCAATGGGACTCAAACCAGCTAACCATGGTGCTGGGCCATATAGACTTGACGCCTTACTGATCATAACCGCCAGGTTATAACAAAAATATTGTGCTTTAAAAAGGAAGCTGTGCACCACTGATTAAATGCATTAAATTAATGTGATATACAAATTGTAAAAGAAAATTCACTGAGCATACCACACTGATCACCCTCATCACTGTTGTCAGGACAGTCTCGTGTGCCATCACAGCGTTTCGATTGATCAATGCATTGTGACCCATCTCGACAGGCAAACTCTGTTGGTCTACAGCCTGTGAACAAAGACAGATAAAACAATTACAAAATTAATTCAACTATAGATAAGTAAAAGTTTGATTGATATACTTCTCATGCATGTCAGAGGGTAGTAGCTCCAAACTATGAGTTTATATGCTGAAAATACAATTATTTAGAATAATATAAACAATATAAACAATTGTTTCAAACATATTTATGCCATGTGACAAAGGTAAGTTTCAGAAACTAAACAACAATACATATATTGTATGTCACCCATTTACAATGACAAATTAGAAAAATATTAAGTAAAATAACTACATTTAAAAGAAACATTAAAACAGTCACACTACATATAATTAGGCAAGTATATAAAAGGAAGCATTACAAGAGGGAGAATGTTTAATGAAGAACAATCAATAATATTTTTAAAATGGTTTTCTTAACAATATAAAAGAAAATAATGAAATAAAACTTTACAAGAAGAACCAAACTAAGGGAAAGAGAAGAATGAAAATTAGAGTGGAAAAAGTGCATGAATACACACTTCAAGAGATGAGGTAATAACTTCCAGACAACTCAGGAATGTCATTACTGGAAGTCATTTTAAAACCTGGGAAAAGAAATAATTTAGTAGGCAAACTATTATCAAGTAATAATCAACTAATTATCAACTTTTTTTCTGATAATAATAGAATAATTACAACATCCAGTTGTATGCATAGATCAACAATACTTCTAATAAAAATTAATCTAATTTGATTAAGTCTGTTATTCAGAGAATCACATAACAGACTTGAGATACTTCCAGCTGCAAGAAAAATGATAAAATATATATCACATTTCAAGCATGCCCAATAGCAGAGAAGAATTCTAAAACAGCCCAGAAATCTATGAGAAAAGACCAACTGACCCAAGTACCCAAGTACCCAAGTACCAACATACCCATAAACCACAAATACTCAATGAGTGTCAAACAATTCTTTACCACACTCAAAGAAAATTATAGTCACCCAATTACTTCCAACCAATTGTTCACCAAACCCAGAAAAATTCCATGCAACAGAATCAGAGTCTAGTAACAAAACTGTCACCAGATTTCAAAAAGACAATTTGCTTTACTTATGAAGTGAAAGATCTTATAAGAAAACAACTTTATTCATCAATAAAGTGAAGCTATTCCATTCATCATTTACAAATCTAACAACACAGATATAGAACAATATTTTGTTATTTATAGGTTTGTTATAATCTAGGTTAGTAGAATTTAAATTAATAAATTAGGGAGGACACTTTACCACAGCTACTCTCATCTTCCCCACTCAAACATTCAGCAAAACCGTTGCACCGCTGACTGATACTAAGACACAAGCCATCATTACAGCGGAACTGATCACTTCTGCATGATGAGCCTAAGGATCATAATGGATTTTGGTAAAGTAAAGACAATGCAGACTATAACATAAATAAATAGAAATGAATTGTACAAGGAGAAGCAAAGAAGGAAATCAATTGCAAATGAAAATCAAGGAAGTATACATTAACAACTTACATCAGAAAGCTAAAGTTACTGTATATTATTAAAAATATCTAAAAACACATTACCACTAAATCTTCTTTCAAGCAATGTATAACAGACTAATAAGGGGTGCACCTATAAAGCAAGTAGGCACATACAAGGCTGCATACCCTAAACATAGTCAAAAATCTAGATGCAAGTACATGTAAGTGGTTTCTAATATTTCAGGATTACTATGTAACATTCACTCTAGACATAATGACAAACCTGATATCTTTTTTGGCATGTACTGCTTGGAGATAACATTTCAATTGAAAGGAAGGCACAAATGCTCCTGATAACCTACCAGTCAAGAGGGAATGAGGAGGGCAAGGGGATACGCAAATTATTCAAATGGACACGGTACTGCACATCAATCATTCTTGATATTCAAAAGAATTCTGCTAATGGAAGAAATTGGCTGATATAGAAAAAAAATGTTAATATGAAAGTGGAGCTGAGTATTGCTTTAAGAGGAAAACATGATTAACATCCTCAGAAAAATTAAACACCCATTTGAAATTGGTTGTACATAAATCAGATACTTCACGTATACACTTTCATCTTCAATATCATGCTAACAACAGTTTTCTTATTTGATACATACCACCTCATGACTATTAACAATGCTGCTCCTCAACATGTTTTGATGCTTACCCTCCTAATTAAGCTTATTTACTTATTTTCTGTGTCCAGATACGCTACTAAATAATACCAATATTCAGTTACAAGGACAGCTTTATCATTGGACTGCAAAACATCTTCCTTTGTGCACGGCGATGGTAAATGCTGACAAACCAGAAGGTGTTCTTCATCCTGTAGTAGTCCACAATCGCAGGTCATGTTTCCCTGTACGCAAGAACACTTACTTGGGGTAATCCATTCTTTTGAGTTCTCCAATGGCTGTTCTTATTTTGAAGAGAGACGTAGAAACGTCGATTTTGAAAAATGCATTTAACAAATTTTGTAAAACCAAAGTTCCTTGTTGTCTGATGAAGCTGGGAAGCATAAACAGGATCATCAGTGGTCAAGGAGAAATGAATGTAAGACTGGAATTGAAGGGGGAGAGCCTAGCTATTTTCAGGTGGCAAGGTACAAAGATGTGGAGACTGTCCTTGCTCTTTTTTATTTCATGTTTGTTCTTGTCACCTCTTTCAATTGCTACCTCTTTCCATAGTAATCTGCCATTGAATTTATCCTCTTATATGTTCCTTTTCATGTTCTTGGCTCTCTAAATCAATATATCAGGGGAGTGGCATCTACATTGCCAGTTTGCCACTGGCAATATACAGAAAAATAGAAATTAGGTATGTTTCTTAAATTTGTATTTTATATCAACAATCTAAATCTACCAGATTCCCATAACACATGACAGAAAAGATATGACTGCTACACAGTGCTGAAGAATTGAACTAATACGAGGGCTATTTTTTTTTCAAGGTCCGATCGGTCGCGACAGTCAAACGCCCGCGAATATATGATGAACCGCTGCGCAGATGTGTTGCGCAACGTCTCTGAAATGACCGTTATGCGCCTCACCTCAGTCCCGTCAGTAGTGAACGTGCAGCGCGCTCGTAAACATGGCTACAACGATCGCTTCGCCCGCCATGTGTGAAGTGCGCGGTGTAATTCGACTTCTTCAGGCTGAGGGGTGCAATGCAGCCGAAATTCATCGCCGAATAAGTCGTGTGTATGGTGAAACGTGCATGAGCGACACAGCAAAGTGTGACAATGGTGCAGGAACTCTACAGCAGGGCGTACAAACGTCCATGATGCAGGCGGCCAGGGAAGGAAGCGTGTGTCAACCGATGATCTTGTTCAGCGTGTGGATCAGGCAATTCGAGAAAATCGTCGGTTCACAATTTCTGTGTTGAGTGCTTCGTTTCCTGAAAATTCCAGGTCAGCTCTCTACACAATTGTGAGTGAGACACTTCAGTACCGCAAACTTTGTGCGAGATGGGTTCCGAAGATGCTGTCTGACCGTCACAAAACACAGCGAATGGGCGCCGCTTTAGCGTTTCTCCAGCGCTACCATGATGAAGGACCGGATTTTTTGAACAAAATTGTCACAGGGGACGAGACATGGGTTCATTCTGAAACGGAAGAAACAAAAGAGCAATCCAAACAGTGGATGCATTCGCACTCCCCGAGTAAGCCAAAGAAATTCAAGCGAACATTCTCCAACAGAAAGTGTATGGCTACTGTGTTCTGGGACCGGAAAGGAGTTCTGTTGGTGGAATTCATGGAACGTGGTTCCACCATCAGTGCAGCCGCATACTGTGCGACTATTCAACGTCTACGACGGGCAATTCAGAATAAGCGGAGAGGGATGTTGTCATCAGGCATTGTCCTCCTCCATGACAATGCTCGGCCGCACACTGCAGCTGCCACCACGAACCTCCTGCTGCGTTTCCAGTGGGACGTTTTCGATCACCCAGCATACAGTCCGGACCTGGCTCCATCAGATTTTCACCTCTTTGCTCACATGAAATGCTGGCTAGGAGGACAGCATTTTGACACCGAGAAGGCGCTGCAGACCGGCGTACAAAGGTGGTTACAGGCGCAGGCGGCGACGTTCTATCAAGAGGGCATTGACAAGTTGGTACCACGCTACGACAAATGTCTCAATCTGCGAGGCGACTATGTTGAAAAATAGCTGTGATGTATCAGTAAGTGTTACTAATAGAAAAGTGTCAAATTTGTACTGCTGTTTCATTTCGTGACCAATCGGACCTTGAAAAAAAAAAAATAGCCCTCGTACATAGTACATATACAAAATATCTTCAATATTACCTATTTACGCCACGTGCTGCCTGCAGTGCTTGAACGGAAAATTTGTTAAGGCTGAGTGTCAGTGACCTTCAGTGCCATGGTTAGAGTGTATCATGCTTGGTGTTGTGTATTATTTGCCTGTTAGACACAGAGGCAAACAGAGGTTTTCTCCCTTCCCCTACAATCTCCAAGCGTGGCTTCTAAATGACCCATGAAGTATCCTCCTATGATTGCGACTGTATAAAAACCATTCCTTAAGCTTGTGTACATTCCTCAACCTGAAGTTTTATCGAAAACATCAGTTAAGAAGGTTCGTAAAGATCTAAGAACTCGCAAATTTGAAACTTAGAAGACATTACCAGGACAATGTTACGGTGTTGAAGTCTTTGCAGATGTATCTGACTCTAACAAGTGGATTTCCCTAACAAAGCTGGATTATCCACATCTGAATGGATCACCTGCCTTAAAATGGATACAAACGTGGCAGCTGTCTGGACCATTCCAGGAAGATCCTTAGATGGTACCCCATGCAGACACTGCACTGAGAATGAATCACTTGAGCATGTCTTAGGATTCTGTGATAGAGGAAAATTACTACGTAATTCACGTCATCATATGGTGAGGTCTAAGAGTGCTAATGCTTTGTGACAGAAAGGGTGGCAAGTGCACAAAGAAATCCCATGTGTTTCCTTAGATGGGTCTACTAGAAGAGTTGACATTATTGCATATTCTAACACCTCTAGGCATGGCATAATAATTGACCCTTCTGTCTGATTCGAGGTTGGTCTTCAACAAGCTGAGGAGCTGGATAAAGAAAAACAAGCTATCTATGAACCTACTGTTAATTATTTCAAAGACAGGTATAAGCTCAAATGTGTTGATGTAATAGGTCTACTGATAGGAGCACAAGGTCCTATACATCGTTTTTTTAGGAATTTGAAAAATAATATCACACTCCAACTTCTGTAAAAGATAAGACAGTCACCATAGAACTAAAGCAGAGTTGTCAAATTCTGAATCTCCATCCACACCTCCAGGTGATGTCTGAAATGTGACATTATACTTTAATATTGTAATTATAATTGTAATGTTAATTATTACTGTCATGTGGGTTTACTGAGTCTTTTGGGGCTACCTCCATTGGGAGGCAATTTATTTTGTAAAAAAAAAAAAAAAAAAAAAATGGCAAAACAACTCCTGAATTAAAATACTTGGAAGACTACATCACATGGAGGTTTCAAAAGATATTTTAATGTATCATGGTATACAGAATCATTGTGGCTGTGCTTCCAAAATAACACATGCACACATTTATTACTACTATTTTTATAATTCTATACAATAGATATTGTATTTGAGAAAAACGCACATTAATAGAATGCTTGAAGGAACTTCATCCTCTCCTCGACTGTACCAGTTTCGAACCAGCAACACCCAGGAAATTATCATGCTATACCACTGATACAAATGTATGATTTAACATTAAAGATCAAGTTCAACATAATCAAGAGAAATGTTGTAACACGAAATTACGAACTGTTGAGGTTCTCAATAGAAAATGCATTCTTCAGAAAGTGTACCTGTACATTTATATTTTGATTACAAATATTCACTCATCTGAAGCCCTGGTTCACTAAAAAATTATACACTATCTGATGAAAAGTATCCAGACACCTATTCAAAACAGTCATCTAAGAGTTCCTCAGATATGATGCCCAATAGTGAACAATAATTCGAGGAATCCTTTATTACAGCTTGAATCCCATGAGGGAGACTGCCTACCAGGTGTCCGAACATCTCCATTCTTCCTGCAGCAATTAGTGATATGGGTCACTGGGGTGTGAAGCAAAGTCACCATTCTAGTTCATCTCAGGGGTATTATAGAACCGAAGTGGGGCTCTGGGTTAGCGAGTCAATTCCTGGAACCTTTCTGTCTACAAACCACTCACACAGGCCTCACTTTATAGGAGGGAGAATTGAAACTTCTCTGAACTGATCTTTTACCATAGAAAACAAACAGGTGGTCAAACTGTCCCTCTAACCTTCCGCCTTTAATGTCCTCTGGAGTATTATGAGAGGAACATGCATTTTCCATGAAAAATACTCCAGAGGACATCAAAATGTCCACACATTGTCAATGTCCCTATAACCCTATAACCTGTGGCATTTGCCACACCCAAAACCTTCCACCTGACTGTCATATGGTATAGCAATAAAAATAATCTCATATTTGGGTTGTTTCATATTGACTATATAGTATAAGAAAATTTCTATTTCCATCGAATCAACACATACAGATTATGCATCTCAATCAGTCGGTGGTGGCACCGGCTGTTACTTGTCTCCACGTATACAAATTTCCTGCTTAACAAACCACTTCACACTCAGTGAATCAGTATTTAATAAACAACTATACCTTTGTCTTTTTATGACACTGTATTAACTAAGGTGGACCAATTGCATATTTTTCTTATCATATGGTACAACATGAATTCAAAACTCCAAATCATGCATTTATTCCTGGACCAGTGGCAGTACTTCTTTATACCACCGAATGCAGCGCCCGTTGCTCAACGGTGAAATATGCAATTTATGGACAGGTGCCCAAGTTTTGAACTCCAATCCTCGCCTCTGCTGATGTACAGTCAGATTTAACCTTCACAATTACAGTAGTAGTACTGCAGAAATCATGAGTGATGGTACCACACATTGTCAAGCAATTTTTTTCATATCACCTTATTCATTGATCTACAGCCCCTGTCAGTCAACACGTCACCTACCCAGCCAGTTTAGCTGTGGTCGTGCCTTCACATTTCCATTTCACAATCACATTCCTAACAGTCGATTTGGGCAACTTGAGAAAGGTGGAAATGGCAATGACTGATCACTTACTGGTGAGGCAACCAATCAATAAAATCATTAACCTCCCTTGCTCCACCCAATCTACAGGTATCTTATAGAAGTGAATAACATCAAGCCATCAGCCACCACATTTAGCAGTAGTTGTGGTGGCTCTAGTTTACGTATATGGAGGGGAGTCTGGATAATTCTAATCACATAATGTACCTTTCGTTAATATTGATAATAATAGCAACAACGTTTGTATACTTCTGATCAGATAGTGTACCTTTTGATAATATTAACAGTAATAGTAACAACCACAGAAGCATCTAAGACAAAGGTACAGTTGTTTGTTACATACTGATTCAGCAAGCGGGAAGTGGTTTGTTAAGCAGGAAAATTGTATACTCAGAGACAAGTAACAGCTGGCGCTGAAAAACAATTGACTGAGATGCATAATCTGTATGTGTTCACTCAATGAAAATAGATGGAATTATGATTACAGTTGTATGCGCCCTCTTTGCCACTCAGTGCACCATAAATGCAAGTACTGTTATGATTAACATCTGTGAAGAAGATACATAGTGGAAATGCACTTTAATTAAAAAAAATTAAAATACTGAGTCTTAATGAGTCTAAGGCAACTCTTCCCAAAGCATTCCTATTACACTTGTTTCAGCCAATCAACAGTTTCTAATACCATATAAAATATATCAGTCTTTTCAAAGCATTCTGAAACTTTTTCTTTCTGGACAAATTTTAAACAGATATGTAGAAATTTAACAAATGCACTTACAAGAATAGGAAAATATGAAAGATACAATAATTGTTTCAGGATTTCTAAGAAAATAATTAAACAAGAAAATAAAAATTTCAGTCAAGGGAAGCAATTTATGAACATAATTGTATTTAAGGCTTCACAACCAAAATCCTTAAGTATGACTCACATGTCAGCTCCTTTTATATTTATTCTTACAGCAGAATTAATCTTCCGAATCTTTCTTCTTCCTTGGTTTTCATGGCTGCTGAAAAGGGGGTTAAGTAACATCCCACTTTGTAACTAAACATTAAAAAACTACAGGAAAGGAATCAAAGGTAAACTTGTTGATCAAGTCATGCTCTTTTAGCATTGACCTCTTTCCTTTCTACTGAGTGTTCTTTGTAATATAATTATCACTTGAATAAATAAACTCATGGACATTTTATATATTGTGTTGTCTTCCTGAATTCAACTTGAAACTGGGCAAAAATATACCATAATTTGTTACACTAACAAAATATACTTCCATGACACCTTGAGACCTTGAGAGTATCCAACAATGGGTTGAAGAAAATAATATGAAGGTTAATGGAGGCAAATAAACTGTTACAACATTTACAAACAGGTGTTTTAAAACTGAATTTGCATATACTTTGGATGAGGTAGTTATCCCAAAAGATGGCAAGTGCAAATACTTAGATGTGAGATTTGAAAGTAATTTGCACTGGAAGGGTCATGTTGATGACATTGTTGGGAAAGCATACAGATCGTTACATGTCATAATGAGGCTACTTAAAGGATGCAACAAAGAATTAAAAGAGAAAAGTTACCTAAGTATGGTTCATCCATTATTGGAATATGCAAACAGTGTTTGGGATCCTCATCAAGAATACCTAATAAAAGAAATAGATAGTGTGCAGAGGAAAACAGCAAGATTTGTAACAGGGGATTTCAGGAGAAAAAGTAGTGTATCAGAAATGTTAGAGGAACTTGGGTGGTAAACTTTAAGTAAGAGAAGGGAGAAAACTAGATTTATAGGATTATATAGAGCCTATACAGGAGAAGAAGCATGGGGAGCAATCCGTGAGAGGCTTCAACTGGAAAATAATTATATCGGTAGAACTGACCACAAGTATTAAAATTAGAAGGAATTTTAGCAGAAGCGATTGGGGTAAATTTTCAGTCATTGGGAAGGGAGTGAATGAGTGGAACAGTTTACCAGCGGTAGTGTTTGATCCTTTTTCAAAATCTGTACAGATATTCAAGAAGAGAATAAACAGCAACAGAGAAAATAAATGAAATGTTAGAGGGCATTCGACCAGTGCAGGTTATTGTAAATAAAAAATGTGTGTGAATAATTCCATCCCCTGGTCTGTGGATTTTGGACAGCCGAAGTAGGGAACTGCCTGTAGGGGTGAAGTACAGTGGGGACTTCGAGGGCCCTGGGATCTCTACAGTAGCTGTGAAGGTCCTTCATGAAATCTGAAAAGTGGTGGCAAAAGGGGCTCTGGTTAAGACGCAGCAGGTCGTTATGCTACTTAGGTACCAAAATGGGTAAACAATAAATAAATAAATAAATGCAATGTAAATTTTAATCTTATACCAGTTGTATAGTATTATTTGAAGTAATTCCACATACTGTATATGAGTTGACTATGTTTGTAAGTACAGGAGATATCATCAGTAGAATTTTGTAAACAATATAAATTTATTAAGGATAAGCTGTGTGTTTAATAGAAAAAATTGTTAGCGTAAATTGTATAATATGGTATTCTAGGAAAATTTTCTTCTCTTGTTAATTTAAAATTTAGTGTACCATTTGCCACCGAGGTAGACACCTCATTTGCAAATAAAGATATTTTGATTTGATTTTGATTTGACACAAAGGAAAATTGCTTATACAGTTGAACCTCGATATCTCAAACATCCATTACTCTAATTTTCAGTATCTCGAAGTAACTTAAATTTCCCGGCCATCTGTACTATTCTTCATGTGTATATATTTCTCTATTACTCAAAATTCGGTTAGACGAATATCTCAATTTCTTGAAGCAAATGCTTCTTCCATAGAAGCAAAAAATTCTTTGTAACTCCAATTTTGTACAACATATTTTTGAAAGCATATTTTTGAAAGGTGACTCAGGAGCTTCAGAACACAAAGAGAAGGAAGACACTCTTGCTCCTGAAGAACGGGCAGAGCTTGTCAAATGAAAAGCTGATTTTGAGGCTTGCATAAATGTGGACTCCGACGTTATAGCAGTTGAGCCTCCAATGGATACCATTAACGCTGCTGCCAAGCAATAAGAAGATGAAGAAGAAGATGATTATTTCCAAATAAGAAGAGTTGGAGCTGCCTTTTCCTGTACCATAAGCAGACAGGGCGTCAAGTGCAGTGGCTATTATTTGGTCGTACATACAGTCACAGTTGAATGTAAACGACAGTCGTGTCAGAACAATAAATGTTGTTAAAAAAGTATGTGAAAGAAAAGAAGGTTAATAGTAAAAAAACAGGGGAGATGAATGAATTTTTTCCAAAGGCGAATGGAGGTATGTTTTTTGTTTCACTACTGTATGTACTGTATTCTATCTTCCAAATGGTCACTATAATAAGTGTTGTACTGTAATTAAAGTGATGCCATAAAATATTTGTTTTTATACTGTTAGAAATACTGTATTCAGTATAAGCCAGTAGATGCATATGATTCAATTATTTGCTACACAGGCTCAAAAACAGTACTCTCTTTATCTCGAAATAAAATTTAGCTCCAGAGGTGATTTGAGATATCAAGATTCCACTGTAAATGTAGTGTTGGTTTGGCAAGGGTCGATTCAGTTTTGAAGCAATTTCGAGAAACTGGATCAATCAGGTCAAGATTTTAGTGGAAGTACACTGTTTATTCATTAGGAAGGCTGAAATAAATCGCACATGTTTGGCTGTTGGCCTAAACCAAGATTTCCTCTAAGTCAAAGTGGAGTTGACTGAGTATGTAAAGAGCATATGCGAGGATCTTTCAGCATCGAGCATCACCACTGTCAGTGAGAAACCAGAGGAGAGACAATTCTGCTGGTATGGGCAAATTAAGTGGTATGATGATCATCCTGTACAGCAAGTTTTCCCACTGTAGAACCAAGGACAGGCTGTGGACGCCCAAGAGCAATGTGGTGGCAAACAGGTGAAACCACTTTGAGAAGGAGGGATATCCTTACAGGCATGACTTATTTTTCACATTAATTTACATAGGATTTTGCAAAAAGGAAACAAACTCTCGTGTTATTTTGCAAAATATAACTTGCCCCATTGTTTGAATTTAGCATGAATAATTTTCTAAAATTATTCATTAAAAACTTCATTCGTTTGATTTGTGAGTATTTATGCAAATAACATTCCTAGCAATTATCGATCATTCCCTTATCATACTGTAGTCCTAATTAAGGTTAGCAGATTAAATAAAAAATACATTGTAATTACAATTATGCCATTCAATTCATTCTTTAATTTGTGAAAGATAACATAGCACATGTTACAATGGTACTCACTTTCATTAGTCATCTCACATTCAAATTGTACTTTGAATAAAACCTATCTGCATCAACAAATGAACAAGGAACTGAAATGGAAATGTACTTTTTCATTCATAACTGAATTTTTTTATAAATGAACTGAATTAGAAGTGCATTAGTTTGATGAAATGATAATTTGGAAGTCCAAATAACATGTTGACATCATTTGGAGACTTATGCTTTTCAATAATTTGTTTTAAACAACAAAGGCACCAACATTTTGCAAGAGGAGTCTCAGTAATTACATCCATTCTACGCTTGACTGAAACCAGCAAAATGGGAATGTCGATAATTAGATCTTTCTAATCCCAAAATGACTGCAATAAACAGCTTTGGTGAAATTTTGCATAGTACTGTGTCTCCTATTTCTGTCTAGCAATTTGTAACCGGAATGGAGTTTTTTATGAATTTCGCTGGATATTCATACTTATTGTAAAACAAGTAAATTTTGCTTTGAATTGACCTAACTGCTTTAATTCACAAATATAATATCACTATTTTCTTAACCAGAATCATATGATTCAATATGATCTCAAAATTCCTTCAAAATGTATTTTGTTATGTTTATCATTATTGTGAATATATCATGCCTCTAGCTCATCCCTGCTGCCCAGATGCAGAAGCAGAGGGAATACTCTCTATGAATTAGAAGAGCTGACACTGAGTGATACTCGGAAGTGTACACAAACAACAGAGGAAAAAAGATGCAGCAGCTTAATTCTACATAGTTCTGACTTCATTCAAATTGTTCCCCTTGAATTATGTATAAATCAGTTTTACTTTGGTAGCACTCACCACACAGTGATATTCTATGTCAAACATTGCTACTGCAATAAGCAGAGAATGATACGAGGGCGAATCAAAGAGTACGTTGCATGCCGCAAGAACACGCTGTGTGTCGTGACTGTTGCCAATATGGAGCAAGCTACAGTAACTACTGACACATCCGATAGAAAGGTTGGTGTGGTATCACGTCATGTTGTGTGTGCAAAGCGAGCTAGGCTCAATGGCGCGTCAACTGGATGTTCACTCCAAATTGGAGGTGCATGCAACGATCAGAGTTCTATGGGCTAAACGACTCAATTGCACAGACATTCATCATGAAATCACTGCTGTATATGGTGAGCGTGCAATTTCTCGCCTAGGCATTGTAAAGTGGTGTAAGCAATTTGACGCCGGACGCACGGATCTCACAGACGAATATTACGAAGGCAGTACCATTGCAAATGTTGACCGTGTGGATGGGATCATTAGAGAGAATCTGCGCATAACACGGTAGGAAATTGCCAGCATGCTGAACATTTCGTATGGCAGTGTGAATTTTTGCAATGGTATTCTGTGGAGGACAACAAGTTTCCGCGGCCAATCATCAAAGGGGATGAAACATGGGTCCGCCACTTCATCCCTGATACAAAGAGAACATCAATGGAATGGGTGCACACCACATCACCACCACAAAAGAAGGCCAAGGTCCAACCTTCAGCAGAAAAGGTAATGGTGACAGTGTTCTTTGACATGGAGGGTGTGGTGCACGTGGAATTTATGTCGAAAGGCAGGACAATCAACCCTGGTTCATATTGTCAAACGTTGAACCAGTTGCATAAGGTAATTAAAGAAAAGTGACTGGGAAAATAGAGTGCCAGTGTGAATTTGTTGCACGATAACGCAACACCTCACACTGCCTGCCAAATGTCCAAACTGCTGTAGTGATTCAAATGGGAGGTATGGCAACATCCTCCATACACTCCAGACTTAGCGCCATGCGATTATCACGTGTTTGGTAAGTTGAAAAAGGATCTCAGTGGACGACGATTCCAAAACGATGAGGAGGTGAAAGCAGCTGTCTCCAGGTGATTACATAGAGCTGGAAGTGATTTCTACGCATCCAGAACCGAAAAGTTGGTTAACCGTTCAGAGAAATTTTTACAGTCTCTTGAGGACTATGTGGAAAAGTGAACTTACTGTACATTGTATGTTGTCACAGCATGGTTGCCTATGTGTAGGTGGTTTCATAAAAGACCATAACTTGGAAGTGTAACTTACTTTTTGATTTGCCTTCGTATTATATGCACATTCCAATAAAATCAGTATCATTTCTTTTATATGCCCTTGCGTAAAGCCCAAACTTACTGTAAATAGATGTAATTAAAAGATAAAAGGAAATTACAAATTTATCTCATAAAACTTACTTCTCCAATTCGGAATCCAGATTATAGTATGAAGAATACAAAAAAAGCAATATTCAGATTATGTATTTTTATAAAATTTCTTACCTGAACATTTCTGCTTCACATCATAGTTCATCAAGATGAGCAAAAAGTAATGCATGATTCTAACAATAGAACAAAAACTGGATAGGAATTTCAAAAGTGTCAGAATATTGATAATAATCTTGTCAGTTTAAAATGAGATTCTCGATTCTGAAAATAATGCAGAAGGCAAAAGAAGCGGTTTATCAAGCTGGTGGTAGAACGCATTGCTCACCATTACAACCCACTTCATCTGAGCCATCCAGACAGTCCGTTTGCCGGTTACAGTGAAGACTTATGTGTATGCAAGATTTATCAGCACACTGGAACTCATTCTCCTGGCAAGGGATGCCTGTGGAAGGGAAAACAGCACATGACTTGCAAAGGGGGGTGGCCACGATTGGGCTACAACACTAGCCTGTCATCTCCCAACTGCATATGAAAGATGCTAATAACAATCATATATTACAAAAAATTAAGCTTTATAAACTTCTGATGAAAAAATTGAAACATGTATTCTACTGTATTTAGAAATATAATTATATGCATCACTGTGCACCCTCTATTCAAGCGACAAACAAACATATTCCCTCATGCACACCCAACTCAAGAATTAGCTTTTACTGGATATAAATATAACAAGACTATACTTCTAAAAGCAATACCCCAATACTTGTCCAACATGCTTATTGAAAGAGATATCCATTTCACACATCATCAGTATAGAAGAGAAAGGATATTTATTAATAACACCATGGATAAGTATCATTTAGTATAAAATTTTCACTACAGTTAGTCACTACCGGTACTTCAAATCATTCTCTTTGGATTGGAGACATAATTCACCCATTATGGAGTTAGCCTACCTTATGGCCATGATCATTACGGTGTCAAGCCTGTAAAGTCTGACAATGCTGTTAGCCAGTTCAAGTTCCACTGGTGGAAAAAAATTCACCCTCAGAATGTTGACCGGCAGTGTACACTACATTGCGTGCCAAAAGCCTGGATGAAATTCCAAACATCTTCACAGTGTTCATCTAGAGTAAGGGCATTTGATGATGTCGATGGTCTTTTGTCTCTCAGATAGGGACGTTATGCCTTGCTGTTATTCAACAGAAATAAGCTACATGCCGACACTAGGTTTCACCTTTCCGTAACTTGCATAATCATCATCGTCATCATCATCATCATCATCTTCAGCATCCCACATCCAGACGCGCAGGTCGCCCCTGTGCATCAAATAAAAAGACTTGCACGAAGCGAGCTGAACATTCATGGCACAAAAAGCCATGCAAAACATAATAATACCCATTATATGGGCCGGCCCCGTGGTGTAGGGGTAGCATGCCTGGCTCTAACCCAGAGGCCCTGGGTTCAATTCCCAGCCAGGTCAGGGATTTTTACCTGTATCTAAGGGCTGGTTCAAGGTCCACTCAGTCTAAGCAATTACAATTGAGGAGTTATCTGATGGGGAGATGGCGGCCCCAGTCTAGAAAGCCAAGAATAACGGCCAAGAGGATTTGTCGTGCTAACCACACGACACCCTGTAATCTGCAGGCCTTTGGGCTGAGCAGCGGTCAATTGGTAGGGCATGTTGCGCCATGGGATTTGTTTTTTTTTTTTCATTATATGGACTTCAGTCATTGAATTCCCAGTTAACTTGCAAAACAGTAACAACAACAACAACAACAACATAATAATAATAATAATAATAATAATAATAATAATAATAATAATAATAATAATAATAATAATAATAATAATATGTTTTTTTAAAGCATGCCATTGACATGAATCAGCTACGACAAATTGAGAAAGACTTCAAGAATGACATCACCCAAGATTTTGTGATTTCTACAGAACTTTCAAACAGAACCTCAATAGATAACACTCCACCAAGCCTACACTTCAAGGAAAATGGAAGAACTGTTCACAATGACAAGGACAACTGCCAAATCCTGGCTAATTATTATGAGTCCCTGATCAACTGCAAAGCTCCAGCATCCACATTCCCTCTTGAAGACAATACGCTCGTTCACCCAGAGGATGTCATACAGATCATTCAGTCAATGAAAAACGAGGCACTAGGCGAGTACTCAATAACCGCTCAACTACAAAAAACATGCTGGTGACAAGGCTGTTCATATGTTAACTGACATAATAATATGTCATATTTGGGAAACAGAGGAAATTTCTGACGGCAGGACCTCAGCCCTGTTTCACCCTCTTCATAAAAAGGTGATAGAATGCATGTAAATTACTAGCATGGCATCTCTCTTCTCACAACAACCTACTGTACAAGATCCTCTCAAAAGCTCTCCAAACTAGGGTAGAACAACAACTGGATCCACTATTAGGAAGATGTCATGGGGATTATAAATCAGAACCCGGGCAAGACAGGGAGATGGACTCTCACCTCTGCTCTTCAATAGCATACTTGAAAAAGTCATCCGTGAGTGGCAAAGAGAAATGAGCAGAAAAGGGTCGAAAATGGGATCAGACTGGGCTACAGAAACATGAAAGTGATAGTTGACTTACCCCTATGGGTAGGGGCGGTAGAGTAAAACCCATGGTACCCCTGCCTGTCGTAAGAGGCAACTCAAAGGAGACTCGATGGCTCTTGACTAGGGAGTGTGGGTTGGCAACCATGGGGCACTTAGCTGAGTCCTGGCATTATTTCCATTCACTTGTACCAGGCACCTCACTTTCAACTATCCTATGTGACCTCCCTTGGACAACTCTTGTTCTATTCCAAACCTGATTCCAATAGATTCTGAGGGCTAGGAAGTCTTTCATTTTTATGCTCTTCATGGGCCCTTGTCCTTCATTGGCCAATTCCTTTATTTTTCAAAGTGTTGGATCCCTTCCACTTTTTCTCTCTGATTAGTGTTATATAGAGGATGGTTGCCTAGTTGTACTTTCTCTTAAAACAATAATCACCACCACCACCACCACTGATAGTTTACTGCCTAGCCTTTGCAGACGATCTTGTGAATTTTTCAGATTCCCTAGATGCAGCCACAGAACAGATAAGTAAACTCCAGAAACGAGCAGCAAATCTCCAAGAAGGAAGCCTTTGCATAACGGGTGAGAAAACAGAAACAGCATATCAGTTAACTAAGGGCATCTACAACAAAAAAATCAATATCCCTAAATGCCAAGCTTAGACATTACTACGCAGTCATTCGAGCTGAAGCCTTATACATTACCGAGTGCCTTGCAATGCAAAGGGAAGATGTTCGGGAGAAACTCGAAGGCAAAGAGAGAAAAATTCAGAGAATTATCTTGGGCCTAGTAAATGAAACAGCAAATATATACAATGGCATAACAAACTCTACACCCACGTAGAAAAAATAACTGACGTGATATGGAAAAGAAGAATTGTATTTTATGGTTACACAGCACGAATGAGCCCATTAAGATTGGCAAACAAGATCTCTGCCTATTTTCTGGGAGAGAAAACTCAAAGAACCCTGGTTCAAAGAGGTGAAAAGAGACTTGCAACAAGTGAGGATTACATGCGACGATATACGGGAGTGTAATCCACTTAAGATAAAACTCAAAGAAAACCAGAGATTCCAAGAAAGCCTAAGCTTAAAACAGACAAGACGTGGACCGAAGAAAGGAAGCAACAACATCGAGGATGAATAGATGATACTGGGCAAAATGTTAAAGCTTGAGGAAGAAAGTATGTGGATTAATGTGGTCTGTAGCTGACTGAAATAATAATAATAATAATAATAATAATAATAATAATAATAATAATAATAATAATAATAATAATAATAATAATAATCATCATCATCATCATCATCATCATCATCATCATCATCATCATTTAATGACTCAGGATATGAGATATGCTAGTTATGCCTCTTCTTACACAGCCAGTCCCTATGATGAATACTGTGAAAGTAGGCCTATAGCTTGACCAGTGATGCATTTTTGTTGGCTTGGCAGACTGATATGTAATAGCATGTACTGCTGTAATCAGAATGGAATGTAATGGAGAAACTACCTCAATCCCCATTTCCCCAGAACGCCTCATTAGTGGCACTGGGCTCAGAACACCAGTGTTTCTACAGTCTGAACCACTCATCCCAGCACATGTGGAATGAAATTTACTGAGACATGGATTTATAAGATTAAACATATATAAAACAACAATCAAATACAGTATATAGTGGTACTGTAGTTGTCATCAAATGAAAAAGACATTTTCTTTCTTCACCTAAATTATTTTATTTGGAGAATATATCAGAAAAGAAAAATGGTTGGTTTTGCACCATTCTTATTCTTCAGATCTTATCCTGTATGATATTTTCTTGTTTCTCAGATTAGTATACAGAAAAAAAAAGAAAAAATCTTATTATAGGTTATTGGAGGACCAATATAAACTGATAAGACATACTTACTAAACCTTGAAGAAAAATAAAAAATAAAAAATAAAATAACAGAGAGAAAAAAAAGGTTCAGTATTGTTTCCAAAGTTAATTTCTGCTACAAAGAAAAATGAAATGAAATAGTAGCATTTGGATATCTTCCACCCCTGCCTTTTATGCCTGTAATGTTGAAATTTTGGTATCAATGGACTGGTATATTGTAAAAATTAACTCTGTTGCTGAAAGATAATATAAAGAAACAAATTGTTTCATCCAAACCATTTTATATGCTAATTCCAGCTGTGCTGTGAAGAGGGATTATGAATATTTGGTACACAATAATACAGTTCAAACTTTACTGACAATGAGCATCAACTGGGTAGACATGTTCAAATTTACAGTTATTCGAAAGTAGTCCTCAACAAATAAATCATTGGTCAGTAATTAAAACATTACTTTTATTCCAGTAAAATACTGAATATGATAAATTAATAAGTAATATAGTAAAACAAAAGTAAATAAGTATTAACAGAGACCAGAACCATTACCACCACCAAAATAAAATAGAAGTAACAGTCAATGAAGTATGCCTACAGTTTTCAAATCAGATATTAACATACCTATTAAAAGTAATTCAGTAAAACAATGAGATCCATGGTTGAAAGGAAAAGTCAGTTTACATGCACCAATTAAAACAAATTTTTCCAATCTGATTAAACTTTTCTCATGATCCTATGGGATAAATAAACAAAAGGAAAGGACAGTATTAGAATCCTTTTCCAAAATAACATGCAAAAGTTAAAAATTAACTTAAAATAGTTTCAAATTTCCTCCAAATGGGTTAAGAAATTATCTACCCCATGTATGAGCAAACCCCAAACCATTTGATAAGCAACCTGCAAAGCCAGTAAATACCGTATAGTTCAGAACAAACAGGTAGACAGAGGCACACATAAACAATGAGGGCAGTAGCAGTTGCCAATTCTTAGAAAAATAAGCCTATAGTTTATAATACATACTTTAAAATACAGTAAACAGATAATAAATTACAAGATTTTATTTTTAATTACGTTTCTATTGCTTTTGCTACTAATTCACTATAATCTGGGTTTATTCCAGTTAAGGCCATTTTAGTTCAGCAAACAGGATCTGTTTTTTGACTTTGAATAGCAAGCCCTGTGGTGCAGGGCTACTGTGCCTGCCTGGATGCCCCAGGTTCGATTCCCGGCCAGGTCAGAGATTTTTACCCGAGTCTCAAGAGCTGGTTCGAGGTCCACTCAGCCTTCGCGAGGAGCTATCTGATAGCGAGATAGTGGATCTGATCTAGGAAGCTAAGAATAACGGCCGAGAGGATTTGTTGTGCCACCCACACAGTACCTCATAATCTGCAGGCTTTGGACTGAGCAGTGGTCGCTTGGTAGCCCAAGGACCTTTGGAACTGTTGTGCTATGGGGTTTGGTTTGGTTTATAGTTCATTTGTGAAACTGTTGCTCATATAAATAAGCAAAAACAAACATAGCCAAAACTCATTAGCACTTTTGAACATAAAAGGCAAAGGATACTGTCTCTTTTGGCAATGCTGAAAAACAGTTCTTCCCATTCATCATGAAATTTACATTTAGGTGTTGATTTCAAAGGCTCTGAATGTGTCATGACAATTTTCCAACTGGAACTGCACCGCTGCCTGCCACCGACTGTCATTCATTTTTATGATATGAAAGAGTGACAGAAGAATGAACACTGATCTCCTGCAGTGACATCTCTCATAGTCTGCGTGAACGCCAAGAACCACTTGTGGTTCTTGAATTCTTCTCTCTCTGTCTCTCTAATGATTTGAGATGACACATCAAATTCACTTTGCTGTTTGCAGTTACTGGCCTTAAAATTTTTGAAGTTATAAGACCATCCTTTTACAGGTATTGTGGGCACTTCTTAAGCCTCTACCCATTACTTCTAGGAATTATTGTTTTCATCACTGTAAGGTTAACCAGGTGTTCAGGGCCCCACTATTAAAGCCAAACACATTAATTCATAACCCACAAGAGAAGCTGGTATGTTAAGAGGTACCTTCTTCAAATCCTGCTCAAAGAGTGACTTTACTGATTGCAGTTTATTCCAAGTAGTTTTTTCTTATCCTCAGTTAAGACAGATGTTGATATAATTCCTTACTTTACCGGGCAAGTTGGCCATGTGGTTAGGGGAGCGCAGCTGTAAGCTCGCATCTGGGAGATAGTGCGTTCAAACCCCACTGTCGGCAGCCCTGAAAATGGTTTTCCTTGGTTTCCCATTTTCACACCAGGCAAATGCTAGGGCTGTACCTTAACTAAGGCCACAGCCAACTCCTTTCCATTCCTAGGCCTTTCCTGTCCCATCATCGCCGCAAGACCTGTCTGTGTCGGTGCGACGTAAAGCAAATAGCAACAAAAGAGAAAAATTCCTTACTTTATGACCCAAAGCCCTGAATATTTTCTAATTCATTATAAGAAGTTATCACCATCATGCTTTCAATCATTCAAGAACAGTTTTCAATGTTTGCAGATACACTACATTCATATTGATAGTAAGGACACACATAAGCAGACAGAGCTACAAAACCTCATTATTATGTACAATAGGTTCATTGCATGTAAGTGATCATTATGCTTTGAAGTCTGGAAGAAAAAAAGCCAAATTATAGACCAATACCACAAACCAAGAAATTCAGAGAGACAAAAAGCTAAAGATTAGTCACACATCAGAATACACTGGAAACGCCTCTCAATCCTCAGGCTAAACAACTGTTAATGCATAACACTACAACAAACTGTGAAGAGACAAGGCTACAATGTTAGTGACTGAGTTTGGTTAGTACACTTAGTTGATGAAACAAGATGCATACTGCAATTTCGTTCATCACTGCCATCCTGGCAGTCGTTGAATCCATCACATCTGCGGTCCAATGGTACACAGAACTTGTTGGCACATTCGAAGTGTCGTGAAGTGCATGCTGTAAATACATAATCAACCATCAAGACGAAGAGATAGTGCAATATTCGGACTCAGTTCAACACCCAGTTGTCAGTACCTCTCCTTGGATGTTATTTAAGCAATTTTATTTAATATTACCATTGGATAAAATTAAAAATTCAACAACTAAATTAGTCACAACTCAAAACGTAAAAATTTGGCAACAGCATCATCAGTTCTATACATTTTAATAAGTTTATTAACATCTTATAAATTAAACATACATTAATAACAAGTAAATGCTTAGATAAATTGTATTAGTTTGAAGCTGTTGAAGCTGTGAGTAAACTGCTTAAGCTCCTCCTCATTTTAGTCAGCATTTCATTCCTCAAAAACATCTTTCCTGATTCATTTTAGAGCATTCACAGTAAATAAACTGAAGAGATGAATGTGAAAAGTAGGCTACATATAACATTCAAATATTAAATTATATAGTCCAAAATATTACCATATTGAATAATTTCAGTTCAAGTCAATGCAAATAAATTTAATGTGTCAGATATTTCATCAGTGCACATCTTAATTATGTTTAGGTTAGTCCGTGAAAAATGTTGATAGGTAGAACACTGAGAGTCAAGAATTTTCTCAATAAGTCACTACCAGAAGCGATAAGAAATACAACACTGAGATACAATATCTGCCATTCAGTATTACTTTCATAGCAGGAAGTTTGATCTCATGGTAATTGCTTTGTGAATTTATTTGTGCTCTGTACATTTTTAATAAAGGAAGAAAAATATTTAAAAATTGAAATCAAAAGTAGAAGTTTAAAAGGAACAATTCAAGACGTACAATACAAACGATGAATTAGCTCAGCACATGGAGGTGCTAGCTCGTATGAACCTGGATTCAGAAAATGGGGGAGTACAAATATCAGCATCATCCACCCTTGAAATACCATTCTGTGACATCCTTTTTCAACACCATGAAAATCCTGTACGGTACCTTTTGCCTAGGCCATCTGCGACATCCTTTTTCAACTCCATGTAAATTCTGAATGGTACCTCTTCACTAGCCTATGGTTTCCTTCTTTCATCTCACCAACTAATACTTTCTGTCCTGAGGATTCTTGGTCAAACTTTGTATGGTTTTTAACTACTTGGTTTTAATGGCAGTGTGTGCTGAAAGCCTGTAATCTAGTATATATGAGCTTCAAAAGACATACAGCAAGTATGTGTTCAGCCCTTGACCTGTTTCTCTAATGCATAGGGTATGAAGTGAAATGAAATTTTGTAGCGAGTTTCTATGACTGGATGCCCTTCCTGCTGTCAACCTCATCAGAGGAGCTAATAAGATGAAATGAATGATGTGATATACAACCTGTGACAAAGTTCGGTGAATGAAGTCAGAACGGTCGATCTGGCAACACTGGCGACACACATCGCTACACCTGCGCAGCAGCAGATTTTGACCACCTGCTCCCAACGTTGTTCAGTTGAACATCGTGTTTGTGCCGTATAAGACCTGTTTGACGCAGTGCGCGCTTAGTGCATTGGTTCTGAACTGGGAACAGGAACATGAACGACCAAAAGATCAATGTACAGTTCTGTTTTAAGCTTGGCAAGACAGCAAAAGAAACGCATGCAATGCTGGTACATGTTTATGAAGATCAAGCACTGTCCTTGAAGTGTGTGTACGAGTGGTTCGCCCGTTTTCGAGGAGGCTAGGAAAGTGTTTCTGACAACCCTTGCAGCGGAAGACCGGTGACCACCGTCAATGACGAAAACATTGAGAAGGTGAGGACATTAATCATGAACAATTGGCGATTAACTGTGCGCATGATAGCGGATGAATTGCAGATTAACCCTGAATCCGTGCGACAAATATTACCCAGAAGTTAGGGAAGAGGAAAACATTCTCGTCTTGTGCCATATCACTTGACTGACGATCAGAAGCAGGCATGTTTAGAGGCTTCACAGGATGTTGTCGAAATGGCAGATGCGACATCAAATTTCTTGAAATGTATTGTCACTGAGGATGAAACTTGGTGTCTCAGGTATTACCCTGAAACGAAATGGCAAAGCATGGAATGGCGTTCTCCGGGATCCCCTTATCAGAAAAAGGTCAGAGCCGAAAAATCACGCATCAAAACGATGCTCATCACATTTTTCGATAGTCAGGGCATTATCCACAAAAATTTCTACCTGAGGGAACGACGTTGAATGCTGCATGGTACATTGAAATTTTGTCCCGTTTCATGAAACGTCTACGCAGGGTACAACCCCAGTACACACAACAAGGTTCATGGTTTTTGTCCATGACAACGCCCGCCCACACACAGCCAATATCGTCAAACAGTTCATGGCAAAAAAGGGGGTGGTGCAACTTGAACATCCCCCATACTCGCCAGATCTCAATCCTCCAGACTTCTTCCTATTCCCACGACTCAAACTTGCTTTGAAAGGAAAAAGATTTGATGATATTCCTACATCCAATGAAACGTGACGAGGCTTTTGAACACCATCTCAAAGGAAGCTTTCTTGCATGTTCCGCCGATCTCACCATGCATAGTTATGGGAGAGGACTATTTCGAAGGACAGTAAGGTCACTGTCATGCTTTGTTCACCTATGTTGATAGTACAGGACTATTCACCGAACTTTATTGTCACAGGCTGTATGATAGTAGGAAGGGAGAGGGTGAAACCTGGTGCCAACACACAGCCTACCCCTGTCAAATAGCACCAAAGGACAGAAGCGGCCGGCCCTTAAGCACTCCCGGACGGTGTCCTCCCTAGAGAATGAAAAGATTTATTTTCTCTCGATATTTGAACTCAAATACTGGACTCAAATAATGCTAAGAAAATTACATTTCATTCTAAAACTGTAAATTCTCATCAATAAGGAAGACTGTTCAGCAATAAGTTATCAAACTTAGGAGACTTTCAGCATGCAGTTCACTGGTAAATGTTTTCAGGTTGAAGATAAGGCACGAACTCTCGAGCTTCCATCCGAGGATACAGTGTCTGTGAGGGGGCTGAGATGTAAGGGGAAAGCATGATGGGGAACAGTTTCAGGGGGAGGAAGGGTGCAGGAAGAGGCTTTCACGTGGGCAGAGTCCGTAGCAGTGTAGCAGTAAAGATGTCCTCACAAACCCCTATACGAGCATGCACCAGCCAAATCTCCATGGTTGCATACAAAAAAATTAAATAATTTATGACCTTGTTTGCCCCTATTATTTATGTTTTAAGAAGAAAAATAATAAATAATTATATTGAAATTTAACATTTGAGATCAGAAATTTTTATTCAAATTGGGCCTCCCGTGTTTTGTAAGGGTTGGCAGCAGTGAATTAGTATGTTTTTGCGTGGAAGACTTGAATGAGTGTGGTGGTACTGGTCAGTAGCAAAGAAAGATTTGTTGGAAAAAGTACTGTGGCCGCCCCCTGACATGAGAGTCCACCGGCTGCCACTGCCAAAGGGTCTGCTCAAGGCTTAACATCTCCAAAAGATATACAGCAAGTACGAGAAGGGTACTTGATACTCTCCATACCTCGACATGCAAGAATTATAGGTATAGACTGATACCCCATATTACAAGTTCAATACTTTTGAGCACTTCATCAATAAGTGAACGTGTTCATTTTTAATACCACAATTATTACAACAGTTTTTTCATTTGTGAAAGGAAAATATTGTAGAAGACCTCTGGAGTGAGAAAGGACACAACAAATGGGGAGAGGCAGATGCATTGCAATTGTGAGCTGGATCGAAGATATAGACATCATCAGCCACATGAGGAGAAAATGCCTCACGAGGGCAGGGCATGTCACAAGGATGGGCATACATAAACAAGCCTGTACATTTGATGGTTTTTCTCCTCTGTGGAAGAGACCATTGGGCAAATAATGGAAAAGATGAGTGACAGACCACATGAAGTTCTGAGTCAGATCAGTATTGGGAATGACTGGCAGAAGAGAGCAAGGAACAACAGGATATACAGTAGTAGACGAGATCAATGGGACTGATCATGATATAACATGATGATTATGATGTTATAAGTTGCACATTTTATAGTGGTTACAAGGAACACATGTCACATTCAGAAGCTTCTAAATACAAGGTACTAAATGGGTGCACATCTCTACAGATGGTCCCCTTCCTTGTATCTGCATATGGATTGGCAGCAGTAATTCTGAACTCCTATTTAAAAAAAATCAAATTGAAGTGTATTACAAACACTGAATTGCAGAAGATAGGAACCAAATTAGAAACATTTTCTCACTTCATGTACCTCGGAAGCACAATCTCCAAAGACAACACTGCTAAACAGGAAATACCCAGTAGGACACAGAAAGCATCAAACTATTACAATCAAGTCAGAAACCTACTCTGGGACTGCAAAATACCACAAAGAACAAAAACCACCCTGTACCACACCTACTTTGTACCATTTGTCACATACGGTATGATTTAGAGGCATGCATCCCTACTAAACAATGACTACAGCAGAATTCAGGCAACAGAAATTAGATTCATTATAACTATGAATCAAACTACCGGTACTCAAAAGGACAAAATCAGAAATGAAGCAAATAGGAGGGTAGCCACTGAGGTCCCTATTACCAGTGTAATAAGCACAGACTTCAGTGGTATGGGCACATTAAGTGAATGAAGCGCGAGAGACATGCCGGAAAATACATCGACCTTACAGTCCAAGGAAAAAGACTAAGATGAAGGCCAAGGAAATACTGGATAGAGATAGTGAAATTAGATGTGGAAGAGAGAGGTCTCAAATGGAAAGGTACCCAGGAATTGAAGATGTATGCAGCCAAGAAAAGATGGCAAGCACTTGTACACCACACCCAGGAAAATGGGGTTGGAAAATAATGATTATGTTGACGAAGATGTAACATCTTGTTCCCTTATCCAGCTAATACTAGTACCGGTAGTTGGAAAGAAATTCCTGTATTTTCCAATACAAAGCAGTACCTAGTCTGAAGTGTTGTCACATAATTCCAAATTACTACAAAATGCATTCAAGTACACAATATTAAAAAAATCACAACAATTTTAATTGTTATCAACTAAAGGCTTAGAAGCTTTGAGCCTTGAGGCATATGATCTGTGTGAAATGAGAAGGAAAAGGATTTCTTATGCATGATCAGTCAACAAATCTGTGATGTATATAGGCCAACTTCATAAGAGCTGATATTGTATAAGACTGCTTATTATGGAAACTGTCAACAAAGGCAGTAAAGGTGCTCCTTGTTCACCTTGGGATGTGCGAGTTCAACAGAAAAATTGACTAACAAAAATATGGTATACAGAGTAGCACAAGCCTTGATGTTCACAACAACAAATCCTGGGGCACATTTCTGAGAGCAAATGTGATAGACCATAAAATTTACCATTCTATCCTACCTAATGCCAAGACGAAGGCTAGGCTTCCTACTCTTTTCTACATCATGGGTCTTTGTAATCTGTATGGAGATGGCTTTCTTCTTTTCCTAATGTCTACCACAGGTGTAGGTAAAATCATAATATCCCAAAATCTTCCAACTTCAAAGGACCACAAATTTCAGAAATATAATTTTAACTTCCAATACCTTCCACTCTGTAGAGCTCAGCTTCCTCCACTTCATGTTTGACCTAACTAACATAGTATCAGAATTTCAGCATCCAAAAAGAGGTACTTGAATCTATGCAAATAATTTGATACAAGTCTATTTGATAAAAAAATCAATAAATCAGCTTTTGTCAGTTCTACTATCATTAATAATTCAATATTTAAACATCTTAGAATCACAATCAGTTAACAGAAGAAGAATACAATTCATTCACTTTAGAAGTGAAAATTAAGAGAATAATAAAGAAGAACACACCATTCCACAAGACACAACACATGAAGAGAGACAAGCACAAAACAAGTATACACAAGGAAGATGAGAAGACAGAAATGTGATTCTGACACCAAAAGGTCACCATATGAACACTGCAAACTAGGATATGTTGATAATACAAACCTGGTACCGGTACTACGTTGACAGTGCATGAAATTATTGAAAGATGTTTTGGTGGATTGTGTATAATCTGGTTCTAAATGCGGTAATATCTAAATCCCACTAAAAACAAGGCTGATGAAGACTAATATATATTCTACAATACCCAGTTATAATACAGAATCCAATTATGCGAAGAAGATGAGAAGATATTCTGGGATTATGTTTTTTCATTATTCCTTAAACAGGTCTTGGTACTTCACAAAAAGTTGTTTTTGGCTTCCATGAACAGATGTACTGCTCTTGGAAATTATAAACTTCCCCTCATTTTATATGTTAATAATAATAATAATAATAATAATAATAATAATAATAATAATAATAATAATAATAATAATAATAATAATAATAATAATAATAATAATAATAATAATACATTTGTGCTCTATTACGGCACCTAGATTTTAGGAAAGTAAATTTTAGTGTTTTCATAACACTTCATTAAGTGAAGTGTTTCATATTATATTGTATACAAAATTCAAGCTGGGTTTTATGCAACTTTTGACATCATGATCATAGCCACATGACCTCCTGTTTTATGTGGAATCTGGATGACAGGGAAATGACTTTCCATTTCACAAATCATAAGTGCATTGGCTGGGTTTTGAATCACAGCTACCTTGGGGAGAAGCCAGTGACAATGCCAGTCAGCTATCATGCCCCCATTAAGTTGTAAACAGAACTCAATAACATATTGCAAAAGCAAAGCAAAGCATAGCAAAGCAAAGAAAAGCAATCTCCGTACAGGCCATGAAGACCCTGGGAGGGGTCGAAGGTCAAGGCTTCCACAATCCATAACCTCGGCACTTATTGTGATAGAATGGTTAGCTCTATGCCTGGCCGCCTTTGCCCCCAGGAAATTAACCTGGTACTCATTTTTAGTGTAGGCCAAGTCAACCTCACGGCCATGTGCCCTTCCGGAAGTAGAAATCTTGTTTCTTAAATTTTTCGACTTCCAGGCGGGGAATCGAACGCACATCCTTCCGGGTGAACCGAGTACGCCTTTAGCGCCACGGCCAGGCAGCCCGTAATAATATATTGGCTATATTTCTAATCAAATTGGTAAATGTCTGGTTCACTTTGAAGGAAGTGGGTCCATTTCTGCCACAGAAATTGAGAAATTCTCCTAGAGAGGTACGTTTCAATCAGCTTAAAACAGACAGGAGTTCTAGGTTAATCTCAGTCAGTAAAGGTAACAACGCAAAGAACTGCAACATTCTACTCCACATAGTGCTGAAATACTAAGGAAGAGAAGGACATTCACGCCCCATTTAGATATAGTTTTGCTATTTAATTTAAAAATTGTACTCTTAAAAGGCAAATCTGGTCTCCTTTCATATAAATTTTTATCAAAAAGTTTGAGAACATCTACAGAAACAGCTTCAGCCTTTATTAACAGTCACTAACACTCTTTGTGTCTTACTGATGGTCATCATTATGCATGATCTTGAGATTTGAGTTAATGCTTAAATGAAGGCCTTGATCAAACATTAGGTAGCCTATGGTCAACACCTGAAGAATTTATAGGAGGGCCATAGTAATGACGAGAAATCAACAATTCTTTTGATAGCAGAACACAAACAGTATTATAGGTACTTATTTTCTACTTATTTTTTGTATGTACAGAGGGAAACAAACTATAGTCAAAACTCAAGAATAATTTAATTCTGTGCAATTTATTTTCAAATGGATGAAACTAATGTCACAAAGTTTGCCTGCTCAAAGATACATGGTAAGAAATGTTGATTCTGTTAAACTACTGAACAAAGAAACAGATCTTTTTATGTGTGTACCAAGACTTGTTCCTGATGGAATAAGTTACTGGGAACTACTTCATTGCAGAGATATACACTTTAAGCCTCTTTTAATTTCCTTTCCTTTCTTGAATAGGCATGTTTGCATAGGGTAAATAGTATGAAAGACTAAAAGAACAACAATTGAAATATAAATGTTGTGACTTTTCTAGTCACAGTGTAGTACCGTGATGAAGGTACTTTCACTATGATCCACCCAAGTATTATTGGTATCAAAGTTACAAAAACAATGGTTTTATTAACAGCATGTCACAAGCTAGAGAAATTCAAAAATGTAGGTACTGAAAAAGTGTCACATTTAAGATTTCATAAAAAAAAATGAAAATATAAAATTGTTATTGCAAGCCTCATTCAATTGCAATATCAGAATCCCACTATACAAGGTCAGATATTTCTTGTACATGCTTATCACAAAGTACCTTTCGTCTAGACTAACAATTTTCTTGTTGAATACACTAAAATCTCCTTAAGACGTTTCTGTTGGGGACAAGGAAGAACATGTTAAACGAGAAAAACGTACTATTGATTATGCGAATAAAAACTAACAGGGATATGAAAATGTTTGATACTTTTTTCAGCATGCATGCATTTTACATTGTATATGTAGCATACGGGTACAATGAAAGCTGTGTCTACCATTCCTGATGGTGAGAATATTAAAAGGTACAAAGAAAAACACAGAACAATTACAAAAACCTTTTCCACTGTGGCTTATAAAATAACAACAGTGTATTAAAAGGTGTGAAAAATACAAAACAACAAATATGAAAATATTTGCACTGGGACCCTTAAAAATATTGGTCACACTTTTTCTAAAACAAATATGTTTAACTGTTAACTAAAGCCTTATGTTTTGGACCAGTGGGTTACTAAACATTCTTTTCTGGTCACACTCTTCGAACATGAATTACTAGGAGGTTGCACTCACCCATGTACGAGAGAATGACTTTGGCTGCCAACTTGAATAAGACAATAACTCGGTAATTCCTGATATTGATTCAGACAGACTTAAGTTGAAGGTGCGAGTTTAAATATTTGCGTCAAATTTAAGCATCTACATCGTAGGTGCTGAAAGTCTTCGATTTTAATTTTGTCTTCATTAGCAAAGACCTTGTCTTTGATAGGCTTAAACAAATTCATGACTTTTTCCATATTAATAACTGGACTATCACAAGACAAATATGCACCACGCTACTCAACTTATAATGATTATGTTCCTAAACTGTATGTAGGCTATCACAGGATAAATATTCACTACCCTTCACTGTACAACTCAACACAGAATAAATTACCGGAGTTCTGACTGGAAGGCAAAATACGAGTACAAACAGGTTCACTACATTATTCAGCAATCCAACAGCTAACCGACAAGCAAAGCTGAACTACTCTGAGGTTAACAGCTTGCTCCCTGAAGGTGCAATTTACTTTCTGAAGTTCAGGAATTCAAGGTCCTTTTCTTATATCACTTAACTTTCCCCGATCTGCCTCCTGTGGCAAGGCTCCTATCTGTGTTAGAATTCACATTTTGTTCACAAGGGATGATAAAGAACATTTTCAGGGCTGGGAAAAATGTAATCGTACTGAGCGGTAGTAGCATTGATTCGAAAGGCAATAAAGGAAGTATTTTTATATACCACAGATTTAATATGATGGAAATTGGGATTTTGAATTTACGATGAGCTAAAAGAGAGAACGCCTTGATGAGAAATGCAATAATGAGGTTTCACTGTATCTAAATATTACATTTTCCTATTCCTTTCTTCTCTAACTTTCAGGTTTTCACAGCTCTTTCAATATTAGTATTAATAATACTTGGTAATACTTGTTTATATTATTAGCTACAAATGATTACTGAAGAGAGGTTTCAAAGAGCTTTCAAAGATAAATTGATAAATTTATAAATAAATTGAGACAAATGACTGAAGATACTCCAGATTTTGAGCTATGAATCTCTCTAACAGTACCTAGATCTCTGTCCATAGATATTATCTCTAATAGTACAAATATTTTTTGTAATTTCACTATCAATTAAATTATTGGAATATACCGGGTCTTTATTTAAAGTTGTACAGTGATCTCACAACACGTAACTGCAGTAGCGGAATAATCTGAGGCCTCGGGCTGGAAGCTGAGTGTAGAGATGTAATATTTATATATCAGATTGATAAATGAAGTCACATTGGGTATGAGTTTAGTATTCTTGCTAGCGCTGTAGTGTTTATATGTTTACTTGGTGATGTAGTTTCTGTGTGAATGTTTTTAGTTTAGAGTTGAGTAAAAAGTGTGCTGTGATAAGTATTCTTCTGTCAAGAAGTGTCAGTTTCAATTCATTCAGAGATTTCTAAACAGGTATATGGTGTATAATGCAATGAATAATTTCTGCACTACCGGGTCTGTTCTTAACAAAAGGAAAACAGGAGACAAACTGTGTAAACAGAAGAAAATCTTGATGAAATAGGAGCTCTCTTGGAAAGAAGACTCTCTCTGTCATATATTGCTGTACAAGCTACTGCATCATTTTCTTTTGCTAGAAAAGCAACTGTACTTCAAAAGCGAAACCATACAAACTGAAAGTTGTACAAAATTTACAGAAGTTTTGTGACTTTTTTTTACAGTCTGTTCATGAAGGCTATGTTGATCCAAAATGATTGTTCTTTAGTTAGGGAGGTTCTAAACCTGTTTGTTAGCTGAGGGATATTTCTTTGAGCATTACCTTTAAGGTCCGGCAAGTTCCACCAGAACAAGCTTTCTATGACTGTTATTTGACGCTAACTAGCATGCAGATACAGTGTACATTTCACCAGTCAGTAATCGATTGTCAATGCGGCAACTTGTCGTAGCTCAAGTAGTGCTGCTGCATAGTTATAAAATCAAGACCCTTTGCAATATGGAACTTAAATTTTATACTCCAATCTGTAACATGCCACTTCATTAAAAGGAAGAAAATTTTACTTACTGGTATTAAAAAAACAGCTTAAACAATACAAACATATATTTCTGCCAATGAAAATGGGATATAGAGAAAAGATTAACTACCATAACCAAGAAAGGTTTCCCAAGAGAAGTAGTACAGACTTGTTAAATACTCCACCAATGATCCCTTATCAACTTTGTTTAAATACAATTAATTAAAGTGTGTTACGGAAGAGGTTTTAGGGTCATCTATGCCAACTATAAACTACTTAGAACCACCAGCCATTTAACATTAATCCCACTATATATTATTAAATTAATGTTTGGCAATTAAAACATTTATTTTTTATAAGTACAAATAAAATTATTTAACATTTAATTATTTTAGTATTTCTTTTTATTTAATTCTTGATATTACAGTATTTAAATCCCTCTGAGGATGCTCTCCATCAGTTTCACTGGATTTTTATTCTATAAACATATTCCTATTTGATCAAACAATTCTTTTTGTTTTAGACAGTTGTAAACATGGTGGAAGCAAGAAAATATTATGTGAAATGAGAAAGAAAGCACAATAAACAACATAATGCCCAGCTGAATGACATTAATGAAGTATTATTATTATTATTATTATTATTATTGATTCCTTGAAAATTAGACAATACATTCTGATACAGAGATAATTCGAACAAGGTTTTCTGCTGTTGAACTTGGTGCTTTGCTCCACCTTCAAAAATCTAAGAAGTAAGATAAAAAGCTTTGTCCAGTGGAGCATTATCCAGAAACGAGCCCAAAACACTGGCAGCATTTCCTCATTGGATAGTAATTCCTGTCCGCTGCCTCAGGAATTCCATTGAAAAAGGGTCTCCAGTAATTCCAAATAATTCTTTGACAATATCTGAAATAAGATTTTTAACCTCTTGGCACTATATCCCCACGATTTCAACTGTGAATGCCAAGAAGATGTAGTTGTCCATCATTGGTCTGTATATCAAACTTTTATTGCACACAGCCAATTCCACAGCACAACCAGCAGCCTGGCAAGTGTGAGGCAAACGAATGATACTAAAGTATCGACACACATGGCGTACCATGGGAGAGATCTGCCTTTGTTCCATGGGACTAAAGTCACACCATCAGGGCATTTTCTGTCTGTACACCTAATGCCACTTGACTCCAGGACAGAAAGGATATCAATAAAAGCTCTTTTGGTGATGTCATTAATATATATATATGCCAGCGAGCTGTAGGGAAGTGTATTGTCACTGACCCACAGGAATTAACCAGCCACAGCTGAACTCTCCTGACTCAGCTGGGAATCAAACCCAGAACTCTGTGGCCATAAGTCCAGAACACTGACCCATTCTGCCACAGAATCAGCTAATGGAGATGTACGTTTTTGGGCAAGAAAGAAGGTAAAATTCTCATTCAGTCCTAAGATTTTTCATTCTTTCTCAATATTTTTTCAGTCACCAATAACTACACTGCACCTGAGTGCAATAGATTGTCCATAGACTTTAAGAATATATTTCTATAAAGCAGCAATAGCAATAATAGAACATACTACTTAACTAATAAGCATGATGAAAAGCTAGGAAAGGATTATTTCAGCAGATTTTAAATCAAATAGGAATCTTGATTCATGAATAAAATATCACAGTGAAACTCCATTTTACAGGACATAAAAGAACTAAACAGAATAGAAAAGATGTTCTAAACAGCTAACTACGAGAGACTTAGAAACATAAAACGGAAGGTATAAACATGGAACAATAACACCTAAATAGACTACGAAGACATAAAGTGGACGAATTATTCCCAAATTTTTGTTTTGGTTAACGAAAGAGAGACATACAACTTACGACATTTTATTTCGTCTGAGTAATCACCGGGAGGACAATCATATTTATCATTGCACCAGAGGCTTCTTAGAATGCATGTTCCAGACTCGCATCGAAACTCGTCTTCTGTACAGTTTTGCACTGTCGGAGGTAGTACTGTATATGTGTAAACAGCATTAGTCAATATAAACATTTAATAATGCATTGCCAGCACCATCAGAAGTGGATGCCACCAAACAAGACACACATACACACATTCACTCATAGCTGAATCCCTTTCTTCCCATTACAGTATATTTCTCATTGTTGAAAAAGAATAATTGAACACATGAAAGAAAATTACTTTTACTTAGTAACATATTTAATCTTTTCTATAAATACATTTTTACATGTGGCTACAAAATTATCTTTGGCAGTAGTAGCAGTGTCAGCTTGTTTTAAGCATTTGTGCTTTCATTACAGTCTTGAATAAGGTGGACAGAAGAAAGAGGGTAGGGTATGGCGGAATTTATTTCTCCACATGAAAAGTAAGGAGAATTACAAGAGCAATAACTCTTACTTTGTCAGGATGAAGAATTGCTCTTTTAGATCCACAAAATATGGAATTTTAAACACATTTACATTTCTTCGTGTGTCATTCACTTCGTATTAGCATACCAAAGATAAAAACATCTAAAACTGTCCACTGAAGGAAGATTATTTCATAATTTGGCAAAGATATTTTTGTACAGATTTTCAGATACTTTTTTGAGGAATATGCAAATTGAAAGAGGGCAGACAGGAGATTTACCATTCAGTGACATGTAGGTCACAACAGATATGTAGCATCCAAAAATCAGTGGATTGCATAATATCTTAATAATGGTGGCATATAGGTATGCAGTCATTTTGATTGTAAGGACTGTATTTCCTTTTACAAAGTGCTTTACGTCGCACCGTCCCAGATAGGTCTCATGGCGACGAAGGAATAGGAAAGACGTAGGAGTGGGAAGAAAGTGGCTGTGGCCGTAATTAACCTACAGCCCTAGCATTTGCCTGATGTGAAAATGGGAAACAATGGGAAACAATCTTCAGGGCTGCCATCAGTGGGGTTCGAACCTACTATCTCCCAGATGCAAGCTCACAGCTGCACGCCCCTAACCAGATGGCCAACTCGCCTGTTGAACTGTATTTTTTTTTTAAAGGACTGAAATAACCTTCTCTGAGGCCGATGACCTTAATGTTAGGCCCCTTAAAACAACAAGCATCATCATCAAATAATCTTCTCTGGGGTGTTTCTGTATTTATTATTATTATTATTATTATTATTATTATTATTATTATTATTATTATTATTATTATTATTATTATTATTATTATTATTATTATTTGATGATGCTTATTAATTGTATTCACTCCATTAAGAGTTGAAGTTAATGAGGACAATGCTCATACTTACTATTTTGGGTAAATATATAGTTTCCTTCATATTTTTGTATCACTTTTTGCTATTTTCAAGTAATTTTTAGTTCATTTTTCAGCATTTACTAGGTTTAAAATCCAGGCCATGTTTATGGCATATAAATAATGAACAATATGTTTCCTAAACAGTGGAAAGATGTTGACATTCCGTATTCTTCTTTCCTCTTATTTCCTGTTTTATTGAGCTCCCATAATCAAAACCAAAACAAGCTGTCACTGCAGAGTGTATTTCATTTTAAAATCAAGTAAATAGTATGGGGTATTAATATTCACTGTATTGAAATACATCTCATTTTACCGTACTTGTAAAGGAGACACAATTACATGATAAAATCTTGTATGCCACCGACTAATAAACACAAAATTTGATTAAATATTTTCTTCACAATACAAGGGAACATAGCCTAATTGTATTAATAAAAGCACTCTTCTTCTGAATAGTATTGCTATGTAGTATTCCAATGTATTACACTAAAATACAGAGTGGCCTACCAAACTTTTACACCTCAAATATCTCCAAACTAGTTGATGATAGTGATAGGCACATGAAAGAATGTATAATACAGGGTTATTACAAATGATTCAAGCGATGTCATAAATTCACTTCAGCTCCATGAATTGACATATGGTCACAAAACTCTAACAGTCATGTAGAAAACCCTAAAAAGTTTTGGTCTGCTGAAATTGCACTTCAGATTTCGGCCACGAGAGCGCAGCAGCAGAGAGCAGTGCGCAGTGAGACAAGATGGCGACAGGAGCCGAGAAAGTGTTTGTTGCGCTTGAAATGCACTCACATTAGTCTGTCATAACAGTGCAACAACACTTCAGGACGAAGTACCACAAAGATCCACCAACTGGTAACTCCATTCGGTGAGGTATGTGCGGTTTAAAGTTTCAGGATGCCTCTGTAAGGGAAAATCAACGGGTCGGCCTGCAGTGACTGAAGAAACAGTCGATCCGCGTGTGAGCAAGTTACACACATAGCCCACAGAAGTCGACGGAGAGAGCAAGCAGAGGGCTTTTCATTTTTCGCCATTGTAAAGTGAACATACCATAGCCGACCGTTTCGAAAATCTTACGGAAATAACTAAAGCAGAAGCCTTACCGCTTACAATTGCTACAAGCCCTGACTCCCGATGACAAAGTCAAATGCCTAGAATTTTCGGCGCGATTGCAACAGTGTATGGAAGAGGATGAGTTTAGTATGAAACATGTATTCAGTGATGAAGCAATATTTTTTGTTAATGGTGCAGTGAACAGACACAATGTGCAAATCTGGAGAGGTAGAGAATCCTCAAGCTATCGTGTAGCACATTCAAAATTCACCGGAAGTTAATGTGTTTTGTGCAGTCTCACGGTTTTTCTTCTGCAAAAAACCCTTACAGGATACGTGTATCTGGACATGCTGGAAAATCAGCTCATGGTGCAACTGGAAGACAGTGCGGACTTCATCTTCCAATGGGATGGTGCTCCACCCCACTTCCATGGTGATGCTCGTCAATTCTTAAACAGGAGATTGCCAAACCGATGGATTGGTCGTGGTGGAGCTGATGATCAGCAATTCATGTCATGGCCGTTACGCTCTCTTGACCTAACCCCATGCGATTTCTTTGTGTGGGGTTACGTGAAAAACTCTGTGTTTACACCTCCTCTCCCAACAGACCTGCCAGAACTGTGAGCTCGCATCAACTGTGCTTTCGAATCCATTGACAGGGACATGCTGTGCCGAGTGTGGGACGAACTTTATTATAGGCTTGATGTCTGCAGAATCACTAAAGGGGCATATATCAAACATTTATAAATGTCAAAAAAAAACTATGTGTGTGCAAAGCCTTGCGACAATATGTCAAATAACAAAGTTTTAGTCGAGGTTTGGAATGGCTCAAATCATTTGTAATAACCCTGTATATGTTTCATGCTTAATTGACCACCATCACAGTGATACATGTTACTTTAAAAAAAGTGGAATTGTATCCATTTCAGCAGATTACATACTTGAGCGTAGGTTCTTTGGCTGAATGGTCAGCATAATGGCCTTTGGTTTAGAGGGTCGCGGGTCCATTCCTGGCGGGGTCGGGGATCTTAACTCTATATAGCTAATTCCTCTAGCTCAGGAGTTTGGATGTTTGAGTTTATTTTAATACGCATCTTAATTTGCATACAACACTTCATGCCACAGAAACATACAATATATCCCTGCACTTAGGGTTGATACCAGGAAAGCCACCCGTCTTTAAAACTGGGCTAAATCCGTACAAATGTGCCAACCCCAGGTAAATGGGAAATTATATTTCTATTTTTTTCTCCAATTTGATTTATGTGATGATGGGATAGGAAAAGGCTAGGAAAGGGAAGGAATTGGCTGTGGCCTTAATTACGGTACAGCCCCAGCATATGCCTGGTGTGAAAATGGGAAACCATGGAAAACCATCTTCAGGGCTGCCCATAATGGGTTTTGAACCCACTATCTCCTGAATGCAGGCTCACAGCTGTGAGACCCCTAACTTCATGGCAAACTTGCTGAGTGTAATTGGAAAAAGACCAGGAGGAAGAAGGCATAGTTGATTGTAGGTAGCCACTTTCAGGGATGCTTTTATTTCCACATCTACAACTAGTGAAAAGGAGTGTTGAAGTGTGCACATATCCAAACATGGCACTGTCAGAGAGAGAAAAAAAAAAGAGAAGATAATAATAGCATTAACAATTATAAATTTCCAGTTTCTGATGTTTTTAAATTCTAATGAAATTGTATTCTGGATCTAAATGGTCACTCATTAGAGGACGGACAATTAATTATTCCTTTAATAAATCTATCTCTCTCTATCTGTAAGTCAAGCAGACTAGGGCTAAGGTCTCCGAAAACTACAGAAGTAGTTAACCTAACCAAAACTAACCCCATGGCACTACAGCCCTGAAGGGCCTTGGCCTACCAAGCAACTGGTGCTCAGTCTGAAGGCCTGCAGATTATGAGGGGTCGTGTGGTCAGCAGACGAATCCTCTTGGCCATTATTCTTGGCTTTTTAGACTGAGGTAAAAGTAGTTGGTGGATTGTAAAATCAATAACATTATTATTATTATTATTATTATTATTATTATTATTATTTGGGCTAAGCATGACACATACGACATGTTGATGTCATTTACAAACCACCTCTGATGCATCACCAGGTGTTCAATGTTCAGAATGTTGGCACCACATTTGAAAACGTGCAAACTAACTTGGTATTGCCTTCTTCTTATTATTCATCTTCTTTTTCTTCACAAATTATTGGGGCCACCACTCTTATGTGGACCTGATCCAGTTCTACAGCTGAAAGCCCTTCCCGACACCAATCCTCTGTGGAGGGATGTATTCACTATTGCCTGTTTCTGCGAGTATTATGGTCTGTTGTACATAAATGAAGAGAAGTGTATTGAGATGAACACAAACATCTGGTCCCTAAACCACAGGAATTAACCATAAGCAGTCAAAATCTGCAGCATAGCTGGGAATCAAATTCTGTGACATTTGATTCCAAGACCAGTACAATGACCATTCAACCAAGGAGCCAGATTATCGTGGTATCACTGTCTCTGTGTTTATTAAAATATGGGACATATATTGTACATTCTTTCATGTGTCCCTTATTGATATTCACATAGGTAAAAACTGCCTATTCCTATCTTAAACTAGTTAGAAGACAACCGAGGTGAAATATATCAGTAGGCCACCCTATATAGAGAATTTTTCATAATGTGTTTAAAATGTATTGAACGTAATAGACATGCAACAATTTATTACGTTACATGTTATAAACTCAGTCATGATTCCATCTTGCTAGTAAGGGTTTCAATAAGCAGAGAAGCTTCCCATTTATCACACATTCAAATGCATTCAAACAGAAAAAAATCATGCACAAAATAAAAGAAATAATTATCAATAAAACAAACACATGCACAATAAAAAGAGAAAAGAAACCACAAAAAATCAAAATGCAAAGTGGTTGTTCCAAAAGACAATAATCCTCAATTAGTAGTCCATGAAATACAATCCAGGCAGCTGAACTTCCACTTTAAGAAAGCAGAAATATTAATTAAACATAAAATAAAACTTTTAAACATTTCACTATACCTAGCTGAAATCAAATGAAACGACATTCATGTAGTTATTAACATAATAAATGAACTTTAATAATTATTTAGTGTATCTAAAATGAAACATCTGTGGAGAATAAAAATATTTATGTGCACAAAATGTTGGTATTTCTCTTCTGATACTGTTTAAAATATCAGTTTTGTATTGAACAGCGACAGGTTCTCACCTTTTCCTGAAAGAAGAACGGGGTTAGTAAGAATAAGGCTGTTTCTCTTGAGTGAAAACTGGATATGTAATATATCTCATTTGAGGAGTAAAGACTTTCCTGTTAACATCAGTCAGCCTGAAGACAGATGGCTCAGTGTTTTTAAGTGTGCTTATTAAACCCTCTGAGGCAATAATAGATTTGTGCCAACAACATATTTGACTTACTTGAAACAACCTAAATTTTCCATTTAATTTTTGTTGACTTTTTGTTTTAAGTTTTGTTGTTACTAACTGAATACTGGAATTCTTTGTTTGCTATTTTTGTTATAGCATGTTTACATTTCATTGTGCATACCTCTACCTCTGTAGTGTTAACAATTAGCGCTATTAACTGCCATCCCCGGAGGACCAAGTACAATTCCTCGTAATGCCAGAAAGTAAAGATGGCAGGAGACTGGTATGTGAGTAAAAAGGTACAATGCAGCTCAAATTCATTGGGAGTGTGCCTGAAAACAGCTGCACCATCTTGGGCAAAGACACAAATTTACTTTAATGTGTGTACTATGACAGAATAAACTGTTTAAATCCTATATTATACTAAATGAGAGAGGATTATATTTTTAAACGATAACATTGGACTGAACTCTATAAGCAGTTCCCCAGAATGGAAATTTTGAGAAAATGGCTGAAAAATTCCTTGGATTCTAAAGATCCATGGAAAATAGTATTTTTTTTATGATGGTTGATTTTCCTACATATTTTTGTAATTTTCTTGTATTCTCCAAGTAATTCCTAGGTCATCCCCTACCCACCATGAGGTAGCTGGCATAGTTCCAAGGCCTTCCGCTATGTATGCTGTGGGAGCTGGTATCATTATTACTAGCACTATAGCAGGAAAATCACCTATCTCATACAGTAGCATGATGGGCGTGAGAGTCTGAAGTTACTATGAGATTGGCCTGATGGCTTGGTTGTTACGAACTTACAGAGTTACCTTCGCTACATGTATGTCCACCCCTTATGGCTAGTCCACACCAAAGTTAAGAAAACTAAGTTAATAAACAATGTTAACTAGAACATTTCTCAACATAGTTAATAAAATTTTGTTAACAAACTTTTTCAATATCGTGTCCACACCAGAAAAGCTGTTTGTGAGGTTCTGAAGCATAGAGTCAGGAAGAAGAAAACAGATGCAAAGTGTGGCAAAGAAAAATATTGGAAAGGCGTTTAGAATTAAGTTTGGAGAGAGCAATTATGTCAGAATTTTTCATTCAGGATGCAGCAGGCCTTCAAAATTTTCTTGAGAATGACCCCACATGACTTTCAGTTCTTGGGCTTCAAATGGCAAGAAATTATACAGATTATCAGAAAGCCGGTTTGACTAATGACAGGATATTCATTTTTATAGATATAACTTTAAGATTCCTAGCAAGTGGTGACTCGGACATTTCACTTTTATATTTGCCTAGAGTATCAAAACAAGCAATTTCAGTTCTGGTGCCTGAGATGTGTGAAGCTTTGTACAACAATCTCAAGGAATTGGCAAAGGTACAAAATTAGGAAAATCTTCATTTAACCTAGTTAGGATAGTATTATTTTGATGATATAATAGTGATAATGAAAGGTTAGGTTATTCAGCAAGAAGCAAAGCTGGAAATGAAACTACATTAGAACACAGCTAAAAGAATATCATACAGAATTAAAAATACTGAATATTAGAACTTTCACTTGCGATTTGACAGCCAATTTTTAGAAGAAATTCCATGCTCCGAATTTGCGTGCTCTAACTGCGTCCTTGCGCATGTGCGAACCAAAGTGTTTACAAAACATGACGAGTTAATGAAAAGTTTCATTCACAAAAGTTAAAGAAGTTGTGTTCATCAACATACTCTAAAAGTAAACAAACACACTATTTTGTTTATTAACAGTCAAAAATGTTCATGAACATTGCTGGTTAACAGTGTTTATTAACAAAGTTAATGAAAACATCTTGGTGTGGATGTACCTTTAGTCCTGTTCCTTGGAACAGGGTGGGGATATGTAAAAAAACCACATATCAATATACTGGAACATGTCATAGGGAATGTCACCATAAAAATAGCCAAACCTACAGAGACTCATGTAAGAGAAATTGAACCCAGAGTGTTCCAACAGCACCAACTGGATCGCAAAGATCAATTGCATTTTCACTCCTGTACCTTGCAACGTCTACAGGTTCAGAAATGTACTTGGAATGGCTAGCGTTCAAAAAACATTACAGTTTTAAAATCGAAGTAATTTCTCAACAACATGTGCGATGACAGTGTTCAATATCTCATTGCAAAGAGGAAGGACTAATGTATCTAGCACCAAGTATCTGACCTCAGTGTGACGTCATCAGATTATGCAATAGCACCGCCATCTTGAGGTACTAAATTCAACATGTCGTGTTGCCAACAATGAGTGAAACTCTGGACTCTGTCACGGTAGCACGTCGTGTGAGGTGTTGCTTGATTCATCTCACTGGTTAAGTTCTACAGGTATACGGATAAAATCAAATCAAACAGAGAACATTTGAGAAAATTGTGGTGTGAAGAAGTGAACAATAGTTCTTTCTTTCATGAAATGTCCCAATATACCTGGTATATAGACAATAAATGATCAAAATGATTAAAAACGCATTCAAGAGTATAGAGCGGCTCATAAGAAATCCTCACTTTTACTGAACAAGTCAAGTTCCCCATACTTTGTTTTCATTTCAGATCTTCAGGCTTTGCAGGTCAACCCCAACCTTATGTGTAATTCTTTCCCCATACACTTTAAGTTAAAATACAGTATGCAAACAGAACAGCTGGTTTTATATACTTTATATAACTATACTCTCCATCTGTTCATGATTTTAAAAACTGAAAATTTATGGCAGATTTGATATATCTGCACTCAATTACACAAACACAATGAGATATACATTACAATAATAAAATAAAATTCAAACATTTTGTTAAGACCAGAAACCACTAATAATTCTCCAGTATTTAAATACTGCAAACTGTACTCACCACATCCCTCTTCATCTGAGTTATCTACTCTGCAGTCCTGGACACCATTGCACCGTAGCCTTCTTGATATACAAGAACCATCATTGCACTGCCACTCGTCAGATAAGCATACTGTACACAAACACAATAATTTCAGGCTGTGATTCAATTTCAGTGGTCAATAAATAAGCTTATTACATATACTGAATCATAATTATTCATTCTTAAAAGAATTCATGAATAATATCATAAAGGTGGATTAGTGTTATTTTACTGTTACTATTCCCAGTTTAGCCATAAATACTGTTACAAACTTTTGGCACATACTGTAGAACTGGCTTGGCAGGTAAAGAACTACCAGTGTGCACATATTAACCTTGAACCATTGTTAACTTGTCTGTGAAAGAGGAAGCATATCTACCTCCAGGTTTCAACATGGAATGGGGTGATTATGAAAATCGTGTTGCAGTAATAGCATTACATAAAGTTGGAAAATCTCCAAGTGACATTTTCAAGGCGCTGCAAAAGTTGAAAATCAGTCGTATGTTTGTGTACCGGACCATTGAGTGATTCACTCGAACTGGGACTGTAAAGGATCGTCCGAGGGAGGGTCGCCCACGCAGTGTCAGGACTCCAGCAGCAAAAAAGGCAGTGGCAGCTCGTATTCGGAGAAATGCGGTGCGGAAGCAGGCTATCATGGCCCGTGAAATGAACATTTCAAAAAGGTCAATGTCAAGGCTTCTGTCAGAGGACCTTGGACTATCGCTGACAAACAGGACATTACCTTGACGCACGCCTAAAGAAACTGAGAGTGCTTAAATGTCGACGTCTCCTACAGCGTTACCACAAAATGGTCAATAAAACATCCTCCTCACCGATGAAAGGTATTCGCTATTGAAGAATCTTTCAATGTGCAAAACGGCAGGGTTTATGCATCATCATCTCGGGAAGCCATTAAAAGGCTCCGAAAGTTCAGAGGCCTATCAACCCTCTTCTGTGATGGTGTGGTGGGGGGGTGGGGGGTGAGTTATTCTGGTACCACTCAGCTGCATTTCTGCAAAAAGGGTGTTAAAACCAGCACCAGAGTGTACGAAAGCACCGTTTTGGAGCCTATTGTGAAGGACTTAAGTGGCACATTGTTTCAAAATCAATCCTGGACTTTCCAGCAGGATTCTGTTCCAGCCCACAAGGCTAGGTCAACTTAAGGGCGACTTCAGCGTCATGTCCCCGACTTCATTTCAACTGAATATTGGCCCAGTACCAGTCCGGATCTGAACCCTTTGGACTACCGACTGTGGTCACTGCTTGAGAGCATCGCCTGCAAGAAGAGACACCCCACCATTGGAAGTTTAAAGCGTTCCTTATTGTCAGCAGTGGCAGATTTCCTCCTGGATATCCTCCGTTCTGCCATAGACGAGTGGCCACAAAGACTCAGAGCCTGTATGAGTGCCAAAGATGACCATTTTGAAAGCTGATTGGTGATTTGTGTAAAGAATGCCTGTAACAACAACATACTAATAACAAATTAAAATACTTCTCATGATATTTGCATTTTTCACTTTTTAAGTTGTAACAGTATTTATGGCTAGACTAGGTATTATAATATTGTACAATAAATTGAACTATTTAACTAGAATAAAAGTGAACATAATTTAAGAAGCTTGGAGAATGCTGAGAAACAGATCAGGATCCTAACAAAGGTAAGACAATACAGAAGGGACTTCAGAATAAGAACTGTATATGGGATGCAAAGGAAATACAGGACACTAGGCAGAACATAACCCAAACTAAGTGATGCACATATTCATTGCCAAGATAGGCAGTTAATGTGCTACAGCTATAGAGCCAAGCACTGCATTCGAGGGATGAGTAGTTTCAAACCCACTGTTGGCTATATTGAGAATGGTTTTCTGTGGTTTCCCATTTTCATTTCCAGGCAAATGCCGGGACAGTTCCTATTTATAGGTCACAGCCGATTCATTCCACCTCCTTACCCAATTTCATTCACCATCATTGAACTTCATTAGCTCCTCAACTAAGGTTGGCATCAGGAAGGGCATTTGGCCATAAAAAGATGCCATATAAATTCATCGCACCTCATCTCCGACCCCATATTAGGAAAATGGGGCTAAGAGATAGACACACAGAGTGCACTCTTCTAACAAAAACTAGAAAACATTTTGTCGGGTAATGACAAAAGCAATGCCTCCACATTATCCTGGTTGTATTCTTAAATGTAAATTGGTGGTTCTGGTAATTAATACATCAAAGAGGGAACCTTGCCCAAGTTGCATGCAAATTCTATGTAGCCACTGTATCCTTACCTAATACACATACCTCACAATTCTTCCCAAATTTTTGAACTCCTGCTACATTATGGTAGGCCTACACATAGTTCATTTCCCATTTTCCCCAGTTCCGTGACTGTGATTCTGATCTCTACCAGAAACATCCAGTCCCCAAGCCAAAGGAATTAACCATTTATGATTAAAATATCCTGGCTGGCTGGGAATCGGAACTGGAGCCCGAAAGGAAAAAAACGCTGATCACTGAGCCATGGTGCTGGACAGGAGGGTCATGACTCTGAATATATTTGAGGTGGCTACCACCATCTGATATCCCTACTCTCAAGACCAGTTATTAGATCACTCAGAGTTCACATACTAGGACATGACAATAGGAACCCATAAAAAGACATAAAAAGTAAAAGAAAAAAATACAGTACTTGAAAATAAATACATGGTCATACACACACAAGAAAACAATTTCCCTTTCAAAAAAAAATGAATGTATTATTCTAAAATTGTACATCCTATAAATATGTATACAACCATTATTATTAATAATTGAAAGTTTGTTAGGCAACATAAAAAAGAAGAAGAAAATGAAAGAGTATTAAGATGACATACGACAGTCCTGTTCATCACTACCATCCGCGCAGTCATTGTTGCCGTCACAAAGAGATGGAATAGGAATGCAGCTTCTGTCCTTGCAAGTGAAACTTCCTATTTCACATCCTGACCCAGCTGCTTGCACAGAAAAACAAAAGCAGTAGCAGAGAAAGAAGATGGTTAGTAAATGCATGCATAAGAGCAAAGCCTTGCTAGATGCTGAACCACACACGGAAAAGCTCAAATGTTATTCAATAATTAAGTACCATTATTGGTATATGTATTATTTGCTAATGGCCAAACACCAGTACTCGAGTGACTAGATGAAAAAATGAAACATTTTAATGATTTTTTTTTTGTATCCTCAAGGAAAGCTAAAACTGAAGTAATGTTACAGTGTGGAATATTTATCACCATCATTATTGAAGGGCTTAGGCTCTTTAAAAGGTTGGATAATTCTAGCTTTAAAAACAATACCACCGACTAAATGTGTGGTGATGTGTTGATTATTGTTTTACGAGAAGTACAACTGGGCAACCATCCTCAAATGTATGCCTAATCATAAAATAATTCTCAATTTGTACCTTTACACTGGAGTTAAGAGACTCCAGGGATTTGTTTCACCTGAATACGAAATAATGTCAACAATTTTTTTTATATACTAGTGTCGAATGCATTATCAAGGTTGAAATAAATTGGTTCACAATAATTCCATTAATTTACAAGACCCAAGTTTTACAGTCATTGATTAATAATGACACTGGAGGCAAGAACTATGCAACAATATTTTAAAGTCTACAACACACATAAGCAAATATACAGAAATATATATGAAGCATTAGAAACTTATCATTATACACATAAAATTAACTTGTGCTCATTGGTGATGTCTTCTTCACTTTCTGTATCCTCCGTGCCTTATCATCATTGATCCCAATAAGATGACCAATACTGTAACATATTTGGGTTAGAACTTTCCTCACTGGGATTGTAACCAAATGATTTTTGGCAAAAGAGATTATTAACTCTGTAATTGATCTGTAAGGAAAGGTCTATTCTGTTACACCTAACTTAGTCCAGGTGGCCTTTTGACTATTGGCAACCCATTTTTGAAAGTGTGACCAGTTCACCATAAACATAGCACTAAAATCTTTTTGACATCTTATCCCATCTAGAGAGTTCCTTTAGAACAGTGCTTTCCAAACATTTTCCATGGAAATATGTTTCTGAACTTTAAAATTACATGTGGCACACTACTCCTCAAATTATTTGTTTATTGTATGGCTTTTAGTGTCGGGAGTGTCTGAGAATATGTTCGGCTTGCCTGGGGCAGGTCTTTCTATTTGACACCTATAGGCGACATTCGTGTCTGGATGTGGTATGACGATGATGGTTATGTAAGGAGAGAAAGTATCCCACATATCAACAGGCTACTTACGTACCCTTCATAAAATGATTAAAATAAACACACAGATTTCCAGTATTATTTACATTTTATATGAGATAAAAGATACGAGAGCCTCCCTGGCTCAGGCGGCAGTTCGCCGGCCTCTCACCACTGGGTTCCTTGGTTCAAATTCTAGTCACTCCATGTGAGATTTGTGCTGTACGAAGTGAAGGAGGGACAGGTTTTTCTCTGGGTAATCTGCTTTTCCCTGTCATATGTCATTCAAGCAACACACTCCAATAACATTTCATTTCATTTCATCTGCCATTCATTAACCATTGCCCCAGAAGAGTGTGACAGGCTTCGGCAGCTGGCACAATTCCTATCCTTGCCGCTAGATAGGGCTTCATCCATTCCATTCCTGACTCAGTCGAACGACTGGAAACAGGTTGTGGATTTTCATTTTAATTTTTCATATGAGGTAAAAGAAACATAGTTCCACTAAATCTAAGAGTAGGAAAACGTATAGGCCTATGAGCTTTCAACTCTAATTTTAGTCATTTAGTGGCTCACATGTGGTTGGTGAGTGTTACCAAATACACTACAGACAATACTGAACACTTCTGTATTCTCCTGTCCTCAAATGAGAGACTTGTTGACAGACCTGGCGGCCCGACCTTAAACATCAGGCGGCAAGAGTGAAACTACAAAAGTTGTGTGTTAAAATCGATAGAAATAATGAAACTAAATAATGATTTTTGCTTTATTCTGCAACAAAAGTTGAATGTTGAATGAAATGGCGAATGGCTTTCAGTGCCGGGAGTGTCCGAGGACAAGTTCGCCTCGCCAGATGCAGGTCTTTCAATTTGACTCCCGTAGGCGACCTGCGTGTCTGATGAGAATGAAATGATGATGAAGACGACACATACACCCAGTCCCCGTGCCAGCGTAATTAACCAATTATGATTAAAATTCCCGACCCTGCCAGGAATCGAACCCGGAACCCCTGTGACCAAAGGCCAGCACGCTAACCATTTAGCCATGGAGCCGGACAGTTGAATGTTAATACTGACAGAAATAATGAAGCTCAATAATATAGTTTTGTCTGAAACCTTGGCTGAATTGTCAGTGTTGAGGCCTTCGGTTCAGAAGGTCCCGAATTCGATTCCCGGTTGTATCAGGGATTTTAATTGCGTCTAATTAATTCTTCTGGCTCGAAGACTGGGTGTTTGTGTTTGTCTCAACACTTTTCTCTTCAAATTCAGATAAGACACTACACTTCCAACCGCCACAGAAAAATGCAATAGCGATTCCTAGACCTCGGATTTTTAGCCGTTTCAATGTTATTTTAGCTGCCTAAAATAGACTCTTAAATAGGTGCTAAAATATTTTTAGGTGGCTTCAATTTTACGTATATTTTATTAGGCATAAATTTAAAACCATGTTTATTTTGCTAAATTGATAATAACTCGTTAGGGGAAAATATAAAACAAGTTTCTCCCACCCCTTTGCTGTAAACGTCACAGAATATAATTTTACCGTCCGATGTAAGATGGGGAAACTACTCTAACCAATTTTTAATTAAAGAGTTAGAGTAGGAACAGTTCAAATAGTGCCGTTAGAAGTCAGCCTATCGCTCATTCCTCAGCATGATTCCAATTGGCATTACGAGAAAATAATTTGGATATAAAAGCACATTACAAAGATAAAATATTGCGTTTTGAGTACGACAGTGAAGTGATATTTCTATAAAGAAAAAAAACCCCACACTAATTCAGGAGAGTTCATGCGAGTTACGTTGTAAAATTGCCCCATCATAACCCTGACATCTAAAGTCATCTAGTTGTATTCTAAAGTTAGCATGGCTAGACGCAAATAGGCTACGTGTGCAAGATTGTAACCTGTCATTTCATATCATACAGGGGCACAAGCTGGAGACAATTCGTATCTTCGTGGAGATACCTCCCTCAGTACTGAATTGAATCAGCGTTGAAACATCTGTCGTTTCATCAGCCAAGGCAACACAATATTTGATGCCGTTAACCATGTCGCCATATCCACGGACTTTCTTCAGTATTATTTCAAAACGATGCAATGATTTTATTTTGAATTTGTGGAGAGGTGCATAAAGCATTTCTTGACCCATCTTCTATTAACTTTATATGAACAACTTCAAATTTCATCACTAACAGTTGTACGATAACGAAGAAGATCACGAAAGTGTCCTTCATTATCAGTAAGTGTCTCTTTAAAGATCAACGGGCCCATTGTCTCCGTGTCCTTTCTAGCCCTTGCTGCCCACAAAATATCATTGATTCAACTTTGAGAACGATAGCCTATGTTTCGTTCTTTCTTCAATCTCTCTCCTTTGTGCTTTTTGTTGCACTTCAACAGTTCTCTCGGTTTCCGTTTGCACACAGAGCCAGGTTTTTGTGGTACTTTGTATTTTCGTGGTAATTATTCGACAGCATTTTTCCATTGATAGAGGTGGGCCCGAAATGGGGTGGGGGGGGGCACCTACCCACTTTGTACGTACGCCCCTGGTTCACAGTAAAGACAGAATATCAGAGGATTACCAAGTGTTGACAACGAAACCAAGTATTGCTGTGCCGGGCTGAGTGGCTCAGACGGTTGGCAGTTGACGATTGAGGTGCTGGCCTTCTGTCCCCAACTTGGCAGGTTCGATCCTGGTTCAGTCGGGCGGTAATTGAAGGTGCTCAAATACGTCAGTCTCGTGTCGGTAGATTTACTGGTACGTAAAAGAACTCCCGCGGGACGAAATTCCGGCACCTCGGCGTCTCCAAAAATGCAATATGGGACGTAAAAACAATTGCTGTGCTCCAGTGATCTGTTCATAGTTCCCTCGGTGAATACACGAAGTAGAAATACCATTTCCCTTCAAATTTGGGTTCAGTTGATGCCAAAATACTAATTTCATAAATACTGTTATCTAGTAGATGCACAAGTGATTGATCTCTCAGTTTCAAAATTAAAACCATTCAGAAGTCAGAGATACATTTTCACATGGTGGCAATTGTGTTTTTTTCTTCTTTCTTTTCTGATCTTATTCCAGCAATTTTATGTACCGCTGACTGTATTGACTCATTTTATAGTATTCCAGAATACCTAAATTGTCATTTTCTAGGACTTACCCATTACCGTAAGTCTATATTCCAATGTCTATGATGCTAAAATTTCAATTCGTCATAATCATGATCATCTTTTGAGGACTGGAGTATATCGCACAACATAAACGATCTCCTCTCCCTGTAGTTTGTAGACCACAGTGTTTGTCCAACCCTTGTCCCGGGGTCGGGTATGAGGTGAGATGAATTCGTCGTGGCGGTTTTTTATGACCGGATGCCCTTCCTGACGTCAACCTCATCAGAGGAGTTAATGAGAGATGAAATGAATGACGTGATATATGATAGTAGGGAGAGGGTGAAACCCGGTGCCGGACATAGCCTACTCCTGTCGAATAGCACCAAGGGGTCTGCTCAAGGCTTAACGTCCCCATCCGACGGACGAATCACCATCAACAGCGTCATATGCCCTCACTCCATATGAGCACTGCGGAGAGGTTTGGAATTTAATCCAGGCTTTTGGCACGCAATCTAGTGATTAGAAATTGTATACCACCTCCTCCCCTACCCTGCCGGCCAACATTCTGATGGTGAAAATTTTTTCGACCAACGGGACTCGAACCGGCTAACCTCGGTGTTAGACCGTTTTTAGACTTCAGCGCCTTAACGATCATGGCCACCAGGCGGGCTTGTAGATCACAGTATTCATGATAATTATTTTCTCATTCTCTTTGGCCAGCAATTGGTATGTTTCTTTCCTTCAGGCTTCAGTCAGTGTCCGAGTCATTGGTTGGAGTGGTTACTTTACTGATCGGTAGAATATGCATCTGTTCTAAACCCTACCAACTTTAGCGGGCAGTCGAATGTAATGTGCTTCATAATGGGACACAGCAATTAGATGCAGATTATGCTATACAGTACAGAGTAATACATAAGTTACAGGATGGTGAGCGACTGCAGAACGACCTCGACGATGATGCAAGATGGACAGCAGACAATGGTATGATAGTAAAGGGGATGAAAAGTCGGGTTGTATGCTCCACCAAGAGGAAAAAGAAACCTCCCTGTTTTAATTATTGTGTTGATGGGGTGAAAGTACCTCACGGGGATCACTGTACGTACTTAGGATTTATTATAAGGAAAGATCATCATTGGGGTAATCTCATTAACGAGGTTGCAAGTAAAGGTTATAAGTTATGAGAATATGTTGAAGTTGTAGTAAGGATGTAGGGGCAACGCGTCCGCCTATCATTCGGCGACCCCGGGTTCGATTCCCGGCCGGGTCACGAGTTTTAATTGTAAATGATTAATATCCAAGTCCTGGGGACTGGGTATTTGTGTCGTCCTTAATGTTCCTTTCCTCACATTCAACACTCTATACTTCCGCAATTTTTTTTTTTTTTTGCTAGGGGCTTTACGTTGTACCGACACAGATAGGTCTTATGGCGACGATCACTTCCGCAATTACAATTACACGCAGGTTCATATCATATGGTGCAAGTAGTGGCAAAAGATCTACAGAGGTCGACGCCACGAACAAGTATCAATTTAAAAAAAAGGATGTAAAGGAAGGGGGTGTAAGTCTCTGGTTGGATCCCAATTTGAGTATGGTCCCAGTGTATGGGACCAACACTAGGATTACTTGGTATGAGAACTAGAAAAAAAGAATCGGAGGAAAGCAGCACGATTTCTTATGGGTAATTTCCGACAAAAGAGTAGTTTCACAAAAATGTTAGAAACTTTGGGTTGGGCAGACTTGGGAGTAAGGAAGCGAGGACAAAGCGATATGTTCCAAGCTGTCATTGGAGAGATGGCATGGAATAAGCAGACGAATTAACTGGAGTGGAATTTTTAAAGGTAGGAAAGTTCATAATATGAAGATAACGTTGGAATTCAAGAGGACAAATTGGGGAAAATATTCTTTTATATGACGAGGAATTAAAGAATTTATCAAGGGAAATGCTCGACCAATTTCAAAGTTCTTCGAAATCATTATGAAAAGACTAAGTAAACAACTGATAGGGAATCTACCATCTGGGTAGATGGTGATTAGTGATGACTGATGATAATAGTATCTACCACATTAATGCACAAATCGTTCCTACTTTTTTTAAATAACACGGTATAACATCTCATAAGCTTCCAAATACTTATTTACCGGGCGAGTTGGCCGTGCGCGTAGAGGCGCGCGGCTGTGAGCTTGCATCCGGGAGATAGTAGGTTCGAATCCCACTATCGGCAGCCCTGAAAATGGTTTTCCGTGGTTTCCCATTTTCACACCAGGCAAATGCTGGGGCTGTACCTTAATTAAGGCCACGGCCGCTTCCTTCCAACTCCTAGGCCTTTCCTATCCCATCGTCGCCATAAGACCTATCTGTGTCGGTGCGACGTAAAGCCCCTAGCAAAAAAAAAAAAAATACTTATTTCAACTTTCTTTTAATACCCTGGAAACGGTTTTAAACTAGTTTTCATACTAACGCTATTGCATTTGATACTGAACGCCAAATTATTCAATACTATTTCTTGCTTAACTAAAAACCTTTATCTCTTTTACCGAGATATAACAAAGAATTATATTGCCATAAGCCCTTCAATTTACAAATGCGGTGATGCTGTATGTATTTTTATTATATACTACCAGGCCTACAAAATAAATACATTTTATTATAAAGTATTTATTTATTGTTATAAAAATGTCCGATCCAGTTTCACCTACATCAGTTTGCCAATGGCGTTACTGAAAGATGGAACTAGATGAGCAATATGCATTTTATTAAAATACGGGAGTAAAATACGAGTATTTCATTGGCTAACAACATTACCTCTACACCGTCCTGTAACAAGACAAATCTATGATAACGTAAATATTAGAGGTACCATATAAAAGAAAATCTTTCTAAAATATTACAAACATTAATTCTTATCAGAAAACCTGCGAAACAAGGCTGTAATAGGTTCGCCTTGTCAAGACGAATTACATAGGCCTACTATATATATACAGCCCTATTTCACTGATTTTTCGATAAGTGTTACGAGTCAATACGGATCAAATACAACTGAATATGGTCAAGTTGAAAGTTGTCGCAAACAATCTACAATATTCTGAAATATTCCTATTTGATGTATTGTACAGCCTTGCATGCAAACTTACAGAAAATACTGTTAAATATATGAGAGAAAATGATTTATATAAAACATGAACAATAAAGTTTCTTGAAAGTTGTAGGTTTTCTTAAGTTTTCTTAATTATGATGGAAGATTTATTGAGATGCAGGAAACAGGATATGTTGTGAACACTTACGTAAAGCTTCATGGATCCAATTCTATTAACACACCATATGCTATATGAGACCTTTTCAGGTGGACAATACTGGTTGATACAGAATGATTAATAAGTGCCTTACACTTGACCTGGAGAGTTCTGATTCAGGTTTCTTAAGTAATGTAAACAACACGAAGCACCCTATGGAGTTTCGGAATACTGTATTTAATTATTTTTTACAATAGTGGTGATAGGACACCAGTAGCGTAGCCAGGATCGGCCAATGGGGGGGGGGGTCACAGTAACAAAATTAAGATATAACATAATGAAAGTGCTTGTGCGTGTCTGGTACGCGCATGCATGACTGTCATAAGGATACTGATACAAGAGTGAATTACTGTATGTGATATTCAGATTGCAATACACTACAAAATTCTTACTTTAAAATACTGAACAAGAACAATATGATCGAGGTCAGCAGTTTTATCTCAAACGGTATATTCAGTTTACAATCTAAAATCTAATTTTCGAGGCTTCCTAGAAAAATTTAACACATCTGTTGGTTTTACAACTATGTGTCTGTGAATGTTCAAGGGAGCCAACCCGTTGAGTCGACTTTCACTTGTGGTATTTCTGAGGTAGGTTTTAAGGCGTCTTAATGTTAAAAATGATCTCTCACTGGCTGCAGTGGTGACAGGTAGGGTGGCAAACACTCTCAACAAGCAGTAGATTGCAGGGAGTTTATCTTGATCACATAAAAGAAGTTTATTGTTTACTGTCAGTTTCTATTTATTTTCTTTTTCTGAAAGTTCAATGGGGGGGGGGGGTTCTAACCCCCAGTAACACCCCCCTGGCTACGCCCCTGTAGGACACTTGAGTGACACGTTTCTTGCGACGGTAATGAGAGAAATTCTACCTGTTGCCATTTCTTGGTGGATGCAGTACTCTGCCTCTGTCCTTGGCACAGGCCAGAAGTCACAGTCTCATCGTTGACAGGGACATTGTGGAAGCTGGTGAGGTAGGGGTGTTACTGAGTATTGACATATGGAACATGAGAGTGTTGTGAAATATGAATAGGGTTAGTCGTGAATGGCCACGCGTGTCAACGCGCTACGGCTATGGAGCCTAGCTCTACATTCAGGAGACGAGTGGCTGCCGACGGTGGGATTCGAACCCACCATCTCCCGAATGCTAGCTCACAACAACGCGACCCTAACCACACGGCCATCTCGCTCGGTAAATGAGGGGCCAACACAGAATATCAGCAGACAGGAAGTGGAGAAGGCTGTAAAATAGGATGAAGAATGGAAAATCGTTTGGTCCGGATAGGATTCCTGTGGAGGTATGGAAAACCCTAGCGAAAGAAGGAACTGATCTACTGCAGGGTCTCTTCTTGAAAATTTACAAACAGGAAGAAATACCTGGAGCCTGGAGGGACAATATAAGTGTTTCTTTACACAATGACAACGGGGAGGGGGAGGATTGCAAGAATTACACGGCAATAAAGCTTATGTCAGACGCCATGAAAGAAAGGAAAAGGATTACCGCTGGTCGACTGCGAGAGGTGGTCTGTATCACAAAGGAGCAGTTCAGCTTTATGGTTGATCGGTCGACAACAGATGTTATCTTTGTATTGAGACGACTGATGGAAAAGATCCGAAAGAAAGAAACGAGAGTAGTTCATACACTTAGAGAAAGAATATAATGGGATATCCAGACAGGAAATTTGGAGGTATCATGGTGTCAGAAAAGTACATCCGGTTGACTCAAGAAATGTCCAGAGGGTCAGGCAGCCATAAAGGTCAATGTTGGACTACATCAAAAAGTCAGCCCTGAGTCCCTTCCTGTTTAATGTCCTGAAGGAGGTGCTGACCGAAGAGGTGAGGGAGTAAGCACCGTGGACCATGTTAAACACGGATGACTGTGCTGTCCGTTGAATCAAGAGAAAAGGATGCAAACAAGCTTGGACGGTGGAGAAGAATTCTGGAAGAAAAAGGAATGAAATTGGACAGAAGCGAAAAAGAGGGCCTATGCTGTAAAGCAGACGAAGAATACGTGCAAGTTCTCCAATTCCAAGATGATGTCATCAAGTCAGAGTTTCGTTACTTCTGGAATTCAAGCAGGATGGAGAAACTGGAGGAAGGCGTTGATAAAACCTAAGGAAAAAAATACAGGCCAGGACTTCCGTTACACTTAACGTCTAGTGTTATTTTTTGGAGCTTACTTTGCTTGAAATTTAAATATTTCTTTTAAAAATTCTCAACAAAAAAATCATGATTAATTTGGGCTTTTTCGGATTAACATTTATCTTGATTTTTACTACTCCAGGACATTGAATGCACTTCTGAACTTCCATCTCCTCAGACTCTTTTACAAAGTTTTAATAGCATTTGCTTACCATTCTGAATAATACTCGTACAATGTTACCGCCTCTTTCATGTCTGTGCTATAATTTGTGTTTCAGTAAAATGTAGACTAAAGATTCCTACTGAAACTAATACTCATAGGTATGTATCACGCTAACTCAGGTGTTCCTTAAATTGTATTTCTTACACACGTAGCATCGTGCCAGGCTACTAAAGAACTGAAATACTATGGTATGTTTAAAGTGAAATAGTTCTTGAGTATTATCAAAATATTGGGACCGGGCGAGTTGGCCGTGCGCGTAGAGGCGCGCGGCTGTGAGCTTGCATCCGGGAGATAGTAGGTTCGAATCCCACTATCGGCAGCCCTGAAAATGGTTTTCCGTGGTTTCCCATTTTCACACCAGGCAAATGCTGGGGCTGTACCTTAATTAAGGCCACGGCCGCTTCCTTCTAACTCCTAGGCCTTTCCTATCCCATCGTCGCCATAAGACCTATCTGTGTCGGCGCGACGTTAAGCCCTTAGCAAAAAAAAAAAATCTTGGTTCGAATAATAAGACGTCCACCTTTCCGATTATCTCCTGTTTAGAAACTTTGAACTAAATTATGCTTCTCCAAAATATTTTTACAAAGGAACAATGAGGTTGGACTCCCTATTGGTAAGGACTTTCTTAATAATTATCCACTTCATTTCAAATCATCCGAGCGGAATTCATAGTACTTCACCATTCCGGACTGTTTCGGGATATAAGATAAACTTAACATACCACACATGCACACACCAATTAAAGTACTTTACCATGCAACTTCCATGCAGATGAGTGATTGTAATAAAGGCAATTTATATCATGCTTGTTTAACATACGGTAATTCTTTAGAGAAACACTTATATGTATGCAGGCAACACAACAGTGTCACCAACATCAAAAGTCAAAGTTATTGATTCCTTCGTGTAATCGATCATACGAAGCGCGCTTCTTTTAAGTACATGCTTTGCTTTAGCGTAGGGAATCCAGGGTTCGATTCCCAGCTGGGTCGGGGATTTTAACCTTCCCTGGTTAATTCCAATGGCTCGGGGTCGCTGAGTATGAGCCATCTTCAGCATCAGAATTCATCCTCACAGACGCGAAGGTCGCCTACACGGCATCAACTCGAAAGACCTGCACCAGGCCTATTATTATTATTATTATTATTATTATTATTATTATTATTATTATTATTATTATTATTATTAGTAGTAGTAGTATACCGGATGGTACATCCACCCCGTTCATGTAAATAAAGCGCCTGGGAGAACGCTATCTACCATCTAAAAGCCGCAACATTTAATACAAGAAATTTGGACATTTCCATAGAGATGTCTCTACTATAAATTTATGTTATGCCCTCAGGTGTGAAGATTGACTACTAAAATTAAGTAATTTTGGATTTCTAGGTTGCCTTTGCTGGCAGGACCTAGTGTTTACAGTGCACTATGTCTTCTGGTATGGGCTAGAGTAATTTTGTTACTTTCATAGATCTGTCTTTGTCTTATACTTAGCTTTGACAATATGAGAGTGACTGAGGTATGAGGTATGCTAGTAATGCCATTCCTTCTGCAGCCAGTCCCAGCTATGAATGGTGTGAACATTTTGCTCATAGGGTCGGTTGGTGCATGTATTTCAGTGGGCTTGGCAGACTGATATGTAATAGTAACTTCTGGCTTGGTGAGGAAAGCAACGGGAAACTACCTCACTCCTCATTTCCCTAGTACGCCTCTTCAGTGATGCCTAGGCCATCTATGGCAGCTGATGGCGGAGCTGTTAAGGATCCAACCAGCCTTAGGGCTGAAGACTGAACATACATACATACATACATACAGGTTTCCTAAACTGAGTTGATTATTCTTTGTTTTTGGTGTATTAAAGTTTACAACACTTCGATCTCTTCCCGCCAACTTAAGATGTTGGCCAATAGAAAATTTTGTGTATGTATATTTTAGCCAATCAAACTGGGTCTAGTATTTATTTAATTACCCAATCAAAATTGGGGGTGTGTCGGGCTTTAGCCCAGGGATTTCTGGAACTTTCCTCTTGACTATAAAAGCTGGCACATTTTCGACCAGGTTGTCTTATTCATCGCTCCAGTCCGCACCTCGTCCATCACCGAGAAGTCCATCAGCTCAAGGTAATGGCAGTCCCGGTTTAACTGAGTGATAGTCTTTGACAGCCAGCTCGAGGGGAAGGTTTCCAGTCTTTAATAATGTAACTTTAATTTTCTAAAATGTAAATTTCAAACTTCTAACATAAGTTTCAAACAAGCCTAAGGAACTTAAACGTAATCAGGGAATAGAGAGTGATCTACCCTCTCGTGTTTCCTATCAGCTTGATTTTGAGGTGACTATGACTTTGTAACCGTCTTCTGTTTGTAACCGTTGTAACTCGAATATTTCCTCCATCTAGTCACCTCAGTAGTATAGGCTCAGCCTCTGTAACTCTGGGCCATAAGCCCAAATAGGGTTTTAGACCTTTCATTTAAATTTCCAAGGAGCGCAAGTGTCCGCCTACACACAATTTTGATTTTTGGGCCAGTAACTTTAACCTATTGTTTTTCACAAAGGCCCGGTGGAATGGGTATTCAATACCCCTCTGAAATTCTATTTCATTCCTTTTGTGTTAAGAGATTAGACTGTTGAGGAGATTGCTTGAATTTGTAAAATGTAGGTTGTGACGTTGATAGGCCTGGAAATTTCTGGGAATAGATTCCTACGTGTAAGTTTTATAGAGCAAACATGCTCTGGTTATTAATGTAAAAGCTGAAAGGTGCCTTTGGAAGGCTGTAATGTTATAAGGTTTGGAGTACAGTCACCTAGATAAACTTGTACAGCAAAGAAGCTCTGACTATGGTGTAAATGGAATTGGGAGATCCGTCTCCTTGACTGTTTTTGAAAGGAGCCGCAGGGCTCTTGAAGAATGTATAATTAGGGAACTTCAAGCTCAAAGTTGTTAATTAATTGGCATTCAATTTTCTAAAATTGTTACCTAATTCTATGGACTCTTGTACCTGAATTGTTAAAATTTAACATCTGAAAATAAACCAAAAAAAATAGCAGAGAAAGAAAATATAGCTATAATTTTAAAGTTATACATTCATTTTCTGATTACTAAAGCCCGGATTGTTATGCATTAATAGGTTAGAATGCACAGTTTCTGAAGAGAGCAGCAAGTACAGTCTACCTTCACAACGAATATGTTATGGGGTTTGCATAAACATTAGGGGTACGGCCCATCAGAGGTCCTACAATTTATGTTACTCTTGCTACATTGTGGAAGAGCGGGTGGCCGACACTTCCTATTAACCAAATTTAAGTTTGCAATCTAATCTGTTACGGCACGAAAATCCGGGCTTTGCTGATTACCTTATATCGACCCATTCATTTCCGCACCTTCTTTCACCTCTCTGTTTCATGCAGACACGGTAACAAATGTTATTATTATTATTATTAATATTATTATTAATATTATTAATTAATTAATTATTATTAATATTATTATTATTATTAATAATAATAATAATAATAATAATAATAATAATAATAATAATAATAATAATAATAATAATAATATTATTAGATGCGAAAAAGAGCAGAAAACTGATCACGCAAAGCTCACTTAGAAGTTGTGCATTTCCTTCTTTGCCAGGCGGCCTTCAGTTTTTCTCTCATCGTGGTTCTTCGTTCTTCTGTCCACTTAGCTTCTATCTTCTTCTTGTGGTTCCTCTCTGACTCTACTTCCCAGTTGTTGATTTTCGTTCTGTAGCAGATTCGGTTAGCGATGTCGGCCACTTTGATTCCTGATTTTTCCAGGTCTTGGCGGATTTCCGTTGTCTACCTATTTGTTTTGATGTTTTCTGCTGCCTCAAGTAAGATTCTTGTCAGTCTGTTTACTGGAAGGCGTTTGATGTGTCCGTAAAATTTCAGGCGTCTTTTTCTGATGTCGGCCGCAAGGTTTGAGAGCTCCTCAGTTTTTGTACGAGACTGCAGTCTATATCCTATATTATTATTATTATTATATTATTATTATTATTATTATTATTATTATTATTATTATTATTATTATTATTAATACTTCACATCATAGCTTGCAAGATCATCTGTACTGTTATGTCTCTCAGTCACGGTCATCCACCAATACTTCACATCACAGTCTGCACGGTTGCTAGGCAACATCGAGTCGCATATTTTGTACCGCTAATATCAGATGACTCCTATCCATTAGATATATTTATGTCGACACAACATTACCAGCCCCTTGTTGCAACAATTGAGGTGGAGGAGTGGGAGAAGAGTTGTGATCTTTCAGTGAAGGAGAATATCGGGTCAAGGAAGGGTAGGGGCACAAAGGACGGGGAAATTAGTGATTCGAATACCTAATAGCGTCGAACCCGAAAGAGAACAGATATCAACAAAGGGAGGTAGACAGGTAAGATGACAAACGGAACCTAGAAGCAATGAATGAGTCTGGGGCATGTGGCCATCTTATGCGCCCTACACACTGATAACTTGGTCCGACTCATTGGCTGAATGGTCAACGTACTGGCCTTCCGTTCAGAGGGTCCCGAGTTCGATTCCCGGCTGGGTCGGGGATTTCAACCTTCATTGGTTAATTCCAATGGCTCGGGGGCTGGGTGTTTGTGCTGTCCCCAACATCCCTGCAACTCACACACCACACATAACACTATCCTCCACCACAATAACACGCAGTTACCTACACATGGCAAATGCCGCCCACCCTCACCGGAAGGTCTGCCTTACAAGGGCTGCACTTGGCTGGAAATAGCTACACGAAATTAATTAATAACCGATAACTTGAAGTAGTTCTCTTAAGGTATTGTTATAAACAGCGCAGGCATGTGTTAGTAAGCAAGAGCTTCCCTCCTCCGTTAGTCCAACTTGTTTCTTTTGGAAGAACTTACCGGGACATTTCAGTTCATCACTGAAATCAGGACAGTCTGGTCTTCGATCACACTTCAGTCGCTCATCGATACATGTTCCATCGTCACATCTGAATTCTCCTGACCGGCATGCTGGATATAACAAAGAAACAAGCAAAATAAAATAAACACCATGCAAAAATAAAAGAATAATGCAACTCAGATGTAAATTAATCTGTGCTTATTTTCTGTGGATGGAGGTCAAATAGCCTACAGAGTGATCCATTAAGATTTTTCCCTACTGTTGCTGAATGTAGGCATTTAGAGAGGGGGGGGGGGAAGAGAAATTGAATCATACGAGGGATGTAAATAAAGTACTGGCAATATTTAATGAACTGACAAGTGCAAATGCAATAAATTCCTTCACTGTAGTCAGTGAGTTGATCTTATAGATCAGCTTCCACCTCCCTTCCTCTTATTGGGAGATTTTAACGCCAATCACCCCATATGGGGCTCTGAGACGTCTTTCCCCCGGGGAAGAGAGCTGGAAATATTAGTAACAGAGCTGGATTTATGTATGTTGAACACAGGGCAACCAACTCACTTTAGTGTACGTTACGGCACATATTCTCTGCGGTTAGTCTATAACCTTTTTCAACATGTCAGGAAGCCGTTGGGGACCGCTCGAAAGGCGTTCTCTGTTGATGACAGCGACGGAATGCCCTACTGCGCGGAGTAAAGCTGCCTCTACGGATAATTTCCGGACAGTCCATCGATGGTCTACGGAAACGAGACCACTCACGATGTCAATCTGATCTTGAGGAATGGACGGCCGACCTGTACGGTGTAGTCTCAACCCGACCCGCACGAAACGCCTTGACCCACCATGCAACCGTCCTATACGGTAATGCATTCTCGCCAGAGGCTTGATGTAATCGTCGATAACGTGCTGATGCATTTTTGCCACGGGCAACCTCGATTTTAATCCACGAACGCTGATCACCTTTTGAAAACATGCTTTACGACGGTGAAATCGACACTCTTCTTATGCGCGTCAAATACATAGTACACATCGAAAACAGTGCCACGTAACCGCTCGCATATCCTATTTTACGGCACTCGTATAAATTCGAGTCCCATTGTCAATATTCAAAGACAGACACCAATATGACGTTGTTCATAAAATACCATTTCCTTCGGAAGTTCTGGGCTACGATGACATTCAGCAGCTATTCTTTGTGTCCTTTCCTCCACTCTTTGATTACGTATCCCTAAAATATTCAATTCGCTGTCATTTATTTAAACCCATATGCAAATGTCTGCAACTAACATTTTTAATGATTTCAAAAAAATATTGGTATTTATGACTCACTAGCTACTTTTCTTCCGGCTTTCGGAGACGCCGATGTGCTGGAATGTTGTTCCGCAAGAGTTCGTTTACGTGTCAGCAAATGTACCGACACGATGTTAACGTATTTGAGCACCTTCAAATATCACCGCACTGAGCGCTCTACCCTCTAAGCTACTCAGACTGGCATTACAAAATGTTACACCAACACACTTTATGATATTATGAGTAAAATAGGCCTATGCCAGCTCGTAACTCAAAATGAATTAAAACTCTGTATCCTTGAAAACTTTCAGAAAAAATAATTACGATGTATAATTAACAATGTATTACACTATTTCCCCCATTATTCATCCACAAGAAACAACACAAGAAAATAAGAGTTATGTTCAGAAAAAACAAATTAATACATAAGAAACAAAACACAGCACTTACGTGATACACATGCATAAAAGTAAAACACAAACAAAATGTAATTTAAATAACTCAAATGAAAATTCCTTGGGAGTTCTCTCAAGTATATGTTTACTAAAAACACAAATGTGGTATCACTTAAAGTAAATGAAGTGATCAACAGGTTAATTTTTCATATTTCTTTCTAAAAACATAATATTGAAAGCGCACTGTATATATGGATAGTGGACTATATTATTGTGGATCTGATACTTCTATAGGCTAAGCTTTTCTTGTGACCAGACAAAGATGAAAAGATGTGTAAAGATGAAAACGTCCGAAATATTCGATGGCCTTCTCATGCTAATGTGCTGTGGTTGCATTACTGCGATGTGGGGTGATAGTATGGTAAAAATGAAGTACAGCAATTAGTTATCAAACTATGGGGGACGGCACCCCAGTGGCAGAAGGTGGGCGCACCATAGTGTACTTTATTACAGGCAAAAACATTTTTTTCTATTTATTTTTTACGTCGTACGGACAGAGATAGGTCTTATGACGACGAAGGGATAGGAAAGGCCTAGGAGTGGGAAGGATGCGGCCATGGCCTTAATTAAGGTACAGCCCCAGCATTTGCCTAATGTGAAAATGGGAAACCACGGAAAACCATTTTCAGGGCTGCCGACAGTGGGGTTTGAACCCACTGTCTCCCGGATGCAAGCTCACAGCCGCGTCCTCCTAACAGCACGGCCAACTCGCCCGGTTGGGCAAAAATTAAAGCTTGCATAAATAAATATTTATTTTGAATAATGATTTTGCAATAATTCTTATGAATTTAATAAGATTAAAAATCAATTTAAACTGCTCTTGGGCCATCGTCCATGAATATAAAGGAGCAACGAACCATTGTGTGTCTCACTAGTATTTTCTTCGTTAAAAGGAAATTTGCCTTATATTGGTTAGGGTTTTCCTGTTTTCAGCCAAAAAAAATCACGTAGTATACTGTTTTCTCCCACAACAACTTACGTCAGGCAGGATTTTCTGCTTTGACAAAAATTAAGTGAAAGAATTCGTTCAAGACCAAACATTACTAAGGAATTTAGATTTTCCATTTTTGATATTCAACTATGTTTTGATAAATTCTGTTCTAAAAACAGGCCCGTCAGTGATAATTAACTTCGATACAAAATATGAAATGTGTCCGAAAAATAAAGGTACATCATATATAGACCGAAGGTTGATCTGTAATGCGCACTGGCTTTGACTGACCCTTTTCGCTTTCTGCCAGGGTTCATCTGGCAGCGGTACGCCAAGTCTTGTTCGACTAACATGTGTCGGAAATGGCTGCGCCTATCGAAAATCCCACCAAATATGAGATGTGTACTATCATACGGCTTTTTAATCACAATAACTGAGCACCTACCGGAAATGAATTGGCAAATTGTTGGCGATTATGGAAACATGATGAATAGACAAAGTGGTGTTGAGGATTCTCTGGAAGCAGGGTGAATATTAATTTTGTGCCCAAGGATATTTTCTTTCTTTCCTCCTTTCTTTCTTTCCCCGAAGAAACACCTTGGCCGTCAACGATTCGATGACGATAACGAGTTGAATCTCAAGACGTGGTTGATGTAAATAGGCAGGCGACAGACTTCTGTGATTCTGGATTAGGGAAATTACTATCCAGACTGAATACGTATTAGGTGAATGGCGACAACGACATTATAAAATCAAGTAGGTATCGGTAATTTACTTAGGGTGGAAGTTTTGACAACTAAATATGTGAATACATATTGGCCTCTGTATTTTTACTCACCGGACACACCTCGTATGGTTTTCTTAATGAAAAATACACTTTCATATGAAACCATGTATATTGGTGAACTACATGCGATACTTTCATGCTGAGTAGAACCAAAAGTATTATCAACAAAAACACCAAGTGAAGTAAATAAAATTTGAAACGATGACTTCTGTTTTGATAAAGAAATTAGAAATTATACTGGGAAGTGATTAGAGGAGGCCCAGGGGTAAAATTTTTTGAGAGCCACTGGAGTAAACCTAAAAAACTCATGGCGCAACAGCTCCGAAGGGCCTTGGGCTACCAAGCGACCGGTGATCAGCCCGAAGGTCTGTAGATATCGAGGTGCCGTGTTGTCGATACGACGAATCCTCTCGGCCATTAATCTTAGCTTTCTAGACCGGGCCCGCTATCCCAAGATCAAATAGTTCATCAACTGTAATCACCTAAGCTAAGTGGACCTCCAACCAGCCCTCAGATCCACGTAAAAATCACTTACCTCTCCGGGAATCGAATTCGGGGCCTCCGCTCTGAGTAAGAGGTAGGCAAGCTACTTCTACACGTGGGGCCGGCTAAAGTAGAGAGATATTGCTTATCATTGCGTGTTAGCAAATTGTACCTGTGAAATCCCATAGAACAGATAGTTGTCTGTTTCTTTTCCAATTTTCATACAAGTCAGGCTCCTGGTCAGCGAAGTTGCCCACGGTACAGAAGGCTCTAGGTTCGATTCCCGGATAGGCCGGGCATTTTAGCCGGTCCTACTTAATATTCACTGGCTCGGGGGCAGAGGGGTTTGTGTTCGTCCTAATACACGTCCTAATTTAAATACAACACATTGGCACCAACCACAACACATACACCCAATAGTGAACATTTCCCTTCATAAAGAGTTGGCGTGTCCGCCTCTGTGGTGTAGTGGTTAGCGTGATTAGCTGCCACCCCCGGAGGTCCGGGTTCGATTCCCGGCTCTGCCACGAAAATTTGAAAAGTGGCACGAGGGCTGGAACGGGGTCCACTCAGCCTCGGGAGGTCAACTGAGTAGAGGTGGGTTCGATTCCCACCTCAGCCATCCTGGAAGTGGTTTTCCGTGGTTTCCCCACTTCTCCTCCAGGCGAATGCCGGGATGGTACCTCACTGAAGGCCACGGCCGCTTCCTTCCCTCTTCCTTGTCTATCCCTTCCAATCTTCCCATCCCTCCACAAGGCCCCTGTTCAGTATAGCAGGTGAGGCCGCCTGGGTGAGGTACCGGTCATTCTCCCCAGTTGTATCCCCCGACCAAGAGTCTGAAGCTCCAGGACACTGCCCTTGAGGCGGTAGAGGTGGGATCCCTCGCTGAGTCCGAGGGAAAAGCCGACCCTGGAGGGTAAACAGATGATGATGATGATGATGAAAGAGTCGGCGTTAGGAAAGGCATTCTGCTCTGAAACTAGGCTTAAATCACATGATGTGTCGACCCCAAGTAACTGGAAAAAAGCCAGGAGGAATAATATATCTCCGTTTTCGTCTGAGATTTTCATGATGCAGGTCATGAGCGCATATTTTAAAGCACTTTACACAGTGACTTGTTTGTAAGAATTTCAGAAGACGAAACCCAAGTTCGCAGCTTTAAAAATATTTCATCAACTTATACTAATGCATGGAAGTAAGATGTTAAATCAACAAAGAAAGAGAAGTTTTCTCAAAACAAACAGTGAATTACATCAAACAGTAAAAGATAACAGAAGGAAGTCCCACTCCAAGTTAAATACCACAGTTCGAGTTGCATAATTAGATCTTCGAGATGATGTAATAACAATAGATAAATGTATTCATTCGAACAGGAAAGCGTGGGGAATTAACGCGAAGAACAAAAAGAGGTATCGCGCCGAGCAGATCGCTAAAGCACAACTTCGGATTCTTTCGAACAGATGCTTTGCATATTTTAGTTCATTCAACATCACTTAATGGAAGAGAAATTGAATATGTTATTTCGGTTTTATCTTCAATTTTAATTCAGAAAGGGCTGATTAGTGTTGCATCTATATTCTAGTAGCTCAAGATTAAGTGAATTTTACTAACGAGCAAACATACCCTCTTCACTGATTCACTGGACATAGATATATGACATGTTGCATCTAAAACTCGTTAGCTCATTTTCTATCCCTTGCCAGGTCGGACATTTTAACTGTGTATGGTTGATTCCTCTGACTCAGGAACTGATTGTTTGTGTATTTTATACACTTATGTTCTTTTCCGTACAACACACTATCAACCACCATAGGGTTGGCGTCAAAAAGGACATCTGGCTGTTAAACTGCGCCAAATCCTCAAGAGCAGACTTCCTGTACATTTAGGAAAAGGCTAAGAAACGGAAAAAGATTCAACGGAGGATAAACTATGTCTCTTTCCTCGGATGCAACTATTCCGTCAATGCTGATATGCGGGTTGCAACACACAGGCGTTCCAGTTGACATCAAGTTTAAAATGAGTACATTATTGCTATGCAAAAATCTGAATTATTTGCAAATCCTGGACCAGTTACCAATTTTCTACAAGCCAAATATCGCGCTTTGAGTCTGTCTTACATATCGCCGACTAGGCCTCAAACACTGTTCCTTTTCTCCAGATATCTTCTGTCGATGATCCTAATGCTTACACACTGTACTGATAAGACAGACAACAATTATGGATCTTACCAAAATTCTATAGGTTTCAAAAGTAGCAATGATCACGACGGTAAAATTAATGTGCTCAGCGATACGATAAAATATATCTAGCCGGGCTGAGTGGCTCAGAAGGTTGAGGCACTGGCCTTATGACACCCAACTTGGCAGGTTCGATCTTGGCTCAGTCCGGTGATATTTGAAAGTGCTCAAATACGTCAGCCTCTCGTATAAATAGATTTACTGGCACGAAAAAGAACTCCTGCGGGACAAAATTCCGGCACTTCGGCGTCTCCTAAAACCGTAAACGTAGTTAGTGGGACGTAAAGCAAATAACATTATTATTACAAAATATATCTAAAATATTAAGTTAGTCATCTGCTACTTATAAGGGAGGAAAAAAAGGAAAAAATAACAGATAAGGAAAACACAGCGAGATAATTATTTTGCGAAGCTTCTTGAAACATAACAGGAGAGGAAAAAAGGGACGCACATTAGGCGAAAACTTGAATAAAATCAGTGCTGCTATGACAAAAATTGGGAAGCATGAAATCGTAGAGTGCACATCATAAGTTGTTTCAAAATGAATTCTTAGAGATTTTTAAGAAATATGTTGAAAATAATCACAGGTGTTGCTTCAGACAATTTATATTTTTACCTATGCAGCGGCATTTTTTTTTTTTTTTTGCTAGCTGCTTTACGTTGCACCAACGTGGCGACGATGGGACAGGAAAGGGCTAGGAGTGGGAAGGAAGCGGCCGTGGCCTTAATTAAGGTACAGCCCCAGCATTTGCCTGGTGTGAAAATGGGAAACCACGGAAAACCATTTTCAGGGCTGCCGACAGTGGGGTTCGAACCTACTATCTCCCGAATACTGAACACTGGCCGCACTTAAGCGACCGCAGCTATCGAGCTCGGCGGCATTTTTCTAACCCGTACACTTCAAACATTTCGAATTTCTGTGTTGGCTGTGCTAGGCTGTATAGTCCTCCGAATATTGCACGTCGTCGATGTTTCACAGCAAAACGGAATAATATATCATGTGTTATTCGCAACAGCTCCCAAAGAAATAGATGTGAAGGTCAGGTTTATATTTACCTTCAAGAAGACAATGCTCCTGTTGAAAAAAGAGGTCGGCGTGAGTAGTAAGAGGTCTGGCAATGTTAAAAAGACAAACACAATTATGAATTCAGTTCAACTAACCTCTTGTGATAAACGAAGCTATTTAGGATCTTCAGCACTAGACAGAATGTATATAAAGAACAATCACAATAATTAACGCTCACATCTTTTATCACATCACAGCGATTTTCCCCTCATTATTAAGGTGGGTTGTTTTAATTTTAAGCCTTAAATTTGGTCTCTAGACTAGCAGTAATATTACTATATTATAAGACTTTTGTAATATATAAGGAGAAACGGAGGGCATAAGGTAAAAAGCTTAAAGGAATGCATTATTTAAAAGGGGATTCACCGGCGCGTAAGAACAGTTAGGTGGGGAACTCCATGTTATTACTGCATCATTCGCCAACGAGAGTGTGATATATTTCCCGAGTTATTAAATTAATTTTCTTTCTCTTAGATGAGCAGTTAAAGCACTTCTGCATAATGAACTAGTTACACTGGAGAACCCAGCTTGGAAGTGGTGGCATAGTTAATTAAAAAGGATATTTATTTGTTTTAAAAGTTAGTCAATAAGTATGGTAATTAAACATTTTATCTCAATTTAATAATAATAATAATAATAATAATAATAAACCGACTATCTCCGTACAGACCACGAAAGCCATTGAAGTAGTAAATGGACTGAGTGAGTTGCTTCCGCGGTAGGAGCCGAGTAGCCGTGGGCTTGCATTTGGGAGACTGAGCGTTCGAACCTCATCATTGGCAGTCCTGAAAATGGTTTTACGTGGTTTCCCACTTCCACACCAGGCAAATGCTGGAGCATTCCTCTCCAATGATAACTCATTCCTATGTTATTGTCGCCAACACTGATCTGCGTTAATGCGACGTTAAAGCGCTAGAAAAATACGTGGAATATAAATGCTTCTACCTTTCCTAACCTCAGCACTAAGTAGGATAAGAATAGTTAGCTCTTAAGTGGGAGTCTCTCCTGTATATCAAGAAGCAAAGAGGCGATAAGGAGCCTCGGTTTATAGCCCAGTTTCTACCGGACTGGGTAGCCCAGATGGTGGAGCGATGGCCTTCTGACCCCAACTTGGCATGTTCGATCCTGTCCCAGCCCAGTAGTATTTGAAGGTGCTCAAATACGTCCGCCTCATGTCGGTAGATTTAGTGGCACGTAAACGAACTTCTGAGGGACTAAATTCCGCAAACTCGGCGTCTCCGAAAACCGTAAAAACTAATAACATTATTACTAAATGTTTTCTGTGTAAGTTTATGTACTTCTGAGAAGTCGAGAGAATATAATTCTCATTATTACTGGATGGATGTTTCAAGACATTTCCATCGAATATTTATGATGAGTTAAAATGAACTTAAGGACTTAATTTGAGAAAGAGAGAGAGTCTATGGTTGTTAATGCCAAGATGTTAATTGACTACCTGATACGGACACTTCCAAAGTGTCGAGTTACTTCAGAGCAAGTGAAGCCCGACTACGCCTTATCACACATACCACACAACAGTCTCAGTGCTATAGGCGATCCACCAGTTTCCAATTTCCATAGGGAGAGTGGCGTTTGGCTTCTCTGCTAGCTGGAGTCACACAGCAAGTCGTCGAGAGTAAAGAGCAGAGAGTGATCCAGGGTGAGTTACAACAAGTTACAGTCCAACATTTTGAAGACATCTGGGAGAAAATGAACCACGGGCAACATTTTTTTAATATTTCAAGAGTAGCACCATTTCAAAATTAAAGTAAATCAAGGGGAGAAGTAGCAGGAAATTTTCTTAACAATGATCACAACTGTTTTTTGGCACAAATTTATCGATTCAAAATTGTTAATACCAGTTCACTTTTTGGGGTTGCCATCAGAAAGAGCATACGGTCGTAAAATTGGACCGAAACAGTACAAACAGCGAAATTCTTCAATGGGCAAGGAGCATCTTCTGATATGCCCAAACTTAGGCCGCTCTTGTGAAGAGCACAACAGATTGTCGAGGCTGTGTTGGGATTCGAGAAGGTTAATGAAATAAAGCCAAAATATGTCATTAGAAAACAATAATTTTAAAATTGTAACATAAAACCTTTATGGTTGTGTAATAGAAAGTTAGATTCCGTTTTCAAGTACCCCCTGTGGGTGGGCGCAGTAACCCCAAGACAGGCGACTACTGTTCCCCTAGCTGAGTCTGTCAGTCCTTCCACTTTCTTGTGGCGCCTTCATCTTTCCTATCTGACCTCCCATGGCTAACTCTAGTTCTTTTCCGACCCCAATACTAACAGGTTTACGAGGCCTAGGGAGTATTTAATTTTCACGCCCTTTGTGGCTTTTCCCCTTTTAATGATACTTTCACTCTTCGAATTTTAGGACCATTTCCGTTCTCCTTCTGATTAGCATAAACAGAGGATGGCTGCCCAGTTGTACATCCTATTAAATCGATAACCACCACCACTATTGTCAAGTGTTTCGTTCTGTGATTCAGACGATCAATGGAGTTTAAAAGTATTATTCCGTAACTGAATAATAGTATTCAGAGTATAGTTATGATCCTTGGCAGAATGGTTAGCGTAGCAGTTTTCGTTTCAGAGTTCTGGGTTCCATTCCCGATCGTATGAGGAATTTTAGCTGCGTTAATTCCTCTAGATAAAATACTGGATACTTGGGTTCGTCACTCACGACTCAGTACGCAACACTGAATACACCCTTTGCGGCTGCACTCAGGAAGGGCATACGGACGTAAAATTGGACCAAACCCACACGACATTCCAACCCCAACTAAGTGGGAACAATTGAAAAGAAGAAGAATATTCAGTGTGAACTGTTTGTATGATTTCTAATCAAGAATAGTGTTCTATGATCCTCAGTCCACGCAACTGTGAGAATTTTGACGGGGAAATGTCACGACGGCAATGCCATGTTAAAACATTGGTTACCGGGCGAGTTGGCCGTGCGCGTAGAGGCGCGCGGCTGTGAGCTTGCATCCGGGAGATAGTAGGTTCGAATCCCACTATCATCAGCCCTGAAGATGGTTTTCCGTGGTTTCCCATTTTCACACCAGGCAAGTGCTGGGGCTATACCTTAATTAAGGCCACGGCCGCTTCCTTCCAACTCCTAGGCCTTTCCTATCCCATCGTCGCCATAAGACCTATCTGTGTCGGTGCGACGTAAAGCCCCTAGCAAAAAAAAAACCCGTTGGTTCCCGTGACATCTTCCATGTTGAGAAAGATGGACGTTGTAATCAATTAGATGGGTAGCCCATGTGCTGTTGGTTAGAGGAGTAGGAAGAAAATGGCCAAATGACACAGACAATTAAACTAGGAGGAATCTGTATGTCGTGTATGAACATACTATCAACTGGCTTAGGCATCAGTGAAGAGGCATATTTAGGAAATGAGGACTGAGGTAGTTTCCCGTTACTTTCTTCACCGGACCAAATGTTGCTATGTGTATCAGTCTGCAAAGCCCACTCTAATAATTTCGTGTGGCTGTTTCTAGCCGGTCGCAGCCCTTATAAGGCAGACCCTCCGATGAGAGTGGGCGGCATCTGCCATGTGTAGGTAGCTGCGTGTTATTGTGGTAGAGGATAGTGTGAGTTGCAGGGATGTTGGGGACAGCACAAACACCCAGCCCCAGAGCCAAGGGAATTAACCATTTTAAGGTAAAAATCTCCGACTCGGCCGGGAATCGAACCCGGGATCCCAGTGACCAAAGGTCAGCACGCTAACCATTTAGCCATGGAGCCGGACGCCGAGTCCACTGAAGTGTACGCACTAACCGACCCTATGAGTAACATTTTCACAGCATTCATAACAGGGAGAAGCCTCCGTGGCTCAGGCGGAAGCGCGCCGGCCTCTCACCGCTGGATACCGTGCTTCAAATCCCGGTCACCCCATGTGTGATTTGTGCTGGACAAAGCGGAGGCAGGACAAGATTTTCTCCGGGTAGTCTGGTTTTCCCGGTCATCTTTCATTCCAGCAACCATTCTCCATTAACATTTCATCTGTTAGTCATTTATCATTGCTCCAGAGGAGTGAGACAGGCTTCGGCAGCCGGCACATTTCCTGTCCTCGCCGCTAGATGGGGGGCTTCATTCATGCCATTCCTGACCCGGTCAAATGACTGGAAACAGGCTGTGGATTTTAATTTTCATAACAGGGACTGCCTGCATAAGGAATGGCATTAATTTTTTTTTTCACAATGTGCCTTACGTCGCAGAGACACAGATAAGTCTTATGGCGACGATGGGACGGGAAAGAGCTAGGAGTGGAAAGGAAGCGGCCGTGGCCTTAATTAAAACATAGCCCCTGCATTTGTCTGGTGTGAAAATGGAAAACCACGGAAAACTATCTTCAGGGCTGCCGCCAGTAGGGTTCGAACCCACTCTCCCGAATGGAAGCTCGCATTCGGCCAACTCGCTCGGTAATGGCGTTACTAGCATCGCTCATACCTGTCACATTCATTTTGTCGAAGCCAAGAATGAGACTGGGACAGGTCAAAAAAGTAACAAATTTGCTCTAGCCCATACCTGAAGACATAGTGGACTGTAAACGCTAGGTTTCTTCAGCAAAGGCATAGTAGAAACATGGTTAAGCAGCATTATTTCAATAGAATTGAACCAAATTTCACTTCGTTAACGGTCCCTCTGGACTCTGTTTAACGAATATTTTTACTCGTATACACAATGCAACACTAGAAAGAAAGAAAGAAAGAAAGAAAGAAAGAAAGAAAGAAAGAAAGAAAGAAAGAAAGAAAGAAAATAATTACATCAAATGCGAGCATGCGTACACACTATTTATGTAAGAAACATTAGCTATTACAAGAATAATTATTCATGTTTTTGTATACCATAAGATAACACCATTGGGATTTGATTTTCTTCCACTAAGTCAGGTCTTCCATCATGTTTCCAAGATCTTCAAATTTACTCGCGAACGTTTGCTCCGTAGAATGTAGTAGGGCCTTTTTCTTATAATTAAACCGGGCGAAGTGATTTATGAGCGTGCGCGACTACCAAATTAAAGTGAGAAAAACAAGAGCATTCCATCATGGCACTGATGTCACACACACACACACACAGTACCGAGGTACCAGCTGGAGTAAGTTGAGTATCCACTTTTCTCAGCATGGTTACGAAAAAAGATCCTCCTGTTTTTTTTTTCAAGACCCAAGTCTTGGGTGAGATAAATCATGCATGCAACGAAATAACACTTTAAATGAACAAGAAAGACCTTCCGGGGTGTCCCAGATCTTTCACAGCAATATATCTCCATCATTCTTCTGTGCGTTTGGTTTTTCATGGACCAAGGAAGTACTGAGCAAGAAACAGAAGAAGAAGAAGATGAAAAAGAAGAAGAAGAAGACAAATATTCCTTATGAAGATCAAGGGCCTCTTCTGCATTAGACTAGTATCAAGGGAAGTTAGCTAGCTCGTGCACTGTACTAGCCCACCAAAACAATACAGATGTTTGCATAGTATAAAGGGGCATGGCGTCAAGTGATTCAGGTAGTCCAGCTATGAATACGAAGCCATTTGTGTGTCATGGTCGTTATTTTCATTCGTGGTAGTTTGATAGGGGGGCCGATGACCTCGATGTTAGGCCCCTTTAAACAACAAACATCAATCATCAACAGTTTCATAGGCATCGAGTCTGTTTCCCCCTTTCGATACACTGAACTCAATATTCCATACACATGTCTCTCGAAAACGGTTCATTAGATACAAATCACTTAATTAATTAATCGTTATCAATTTGAGTTTCTTTTATTGATCAACGGATTTTTTCAAAGGGGCACGCTTTTTGGATGTTTGATAATCATTTCTTGTACAAGTGGCATAATATTTATTTCACTACGATTGAGAAGATAAGTAGATCATGAAGGCAAGGTATGGTCGAGTGTTCAAGAAATTAAAACTTAACTACTAGTTCACAATAATAGATTTGTCGTTGCCGAGAGAAGCAAGTAAGTCAGCTTGCCACTGGAATGTTTGTGGGGAGGGAAGTTTTAATATCTCCCGTCAGTGTATTCTTCCCCTTCTTTACGATAATCTTAAATTCTCTTGTTGATTATCGTCTTCTTTCTTGCTCTTCTAAACTTTATTATTTTCATAGCACGGGTATAATATTTTGAGGACTATTGACAGGATTGTAATGAAAATGAGCACTCGCTTTCTGTATTAATGTAAATTTCACTGGTAGCTTTTCTTTATATGTATATTATGTTCATAACTGGAGTCTCACAAAGTGACAAAAAATGTACTTTAAAGATGCTAAAATGTAATTAATAAATATATGCATGAACATTGGCAGCTAATGAAGGTTTTGATCTGCAGGGCTGCCAACAGTGAGGTTCGAACCCACTTAATCCCGAATGAAAGCTGATAGTTACGTGACCGAAATCGGACCGCCATTTGCTCGGTTGTCAGAATTTTGTCCCACAGGTTTTCTTTTACATGCCTGTAAATCTACTGGCACAAGGCTGACGTATTTGAGCACCTTCAAATACCACCGGACTGAGCCGGGATCGAATCTGCTGCCACCTAGGCCTCAGAAATCTGAGCTACTCAGACCATCTGAGCTACTCAGTCCGGTTCTCTCGCTCTATGAAAGTGGCCATTTAGTTCATACAATGCTCTATTTCATCTTTGATCACAATTTTTGAATAATAATAATAATAATAATAATAATAATAATAATAATAATAATACACTGTAGTTGACTATTATGCAGACGTTTCACAATTTCATTAAAATCTGTTCGGACGTTTTCACGTGATATACGTACGTAAGTACATAGAGATATCTCGAAAAGAAAAATGACACTTCCTGCTCACTCCAAACTCGACCGATAGAGAAAAACAGGAATTTATTGATGTCTTTTGACAATCTGTACTGTATATTTTACGATAAGTGTGTTATCACACTATGAATAAAAAATGAAGGAAAGAACAAGATTTTTCTGCTAATTAGTTTTGCGTCACATCGACCAAGACAGGGCTTCGGGTGACGATAAGATAGGCTAGGGCAGGGAAGGAAGTGACCTTGGCTTTAATTAAAGTACAGCCCCAGCATATGCCTGGTGTGAAGATGGGAAACCATGAGAACCATAATCAAGGTTGCCGACGGTGGGATTCAAACCCACTATTTCCCCTAATATAAGCTGACAGCTACGTGTCCCAAACCGCGTACCAAACTTTCTCGGTGAAGGAAATAAAATAAAATAACAGAAAGAAAGAAAGAAAGAAAGAAAGAAAGAAAGGAGGTTAGCCAAGAGGGTGTGTCGTAACTCTTACTCAAACATTCATCATTCCACTTTTCTCATCATCTTATATGTCCGGCTCCAAGGCTAAATGGTTAGCGTGCTGGCCTTTGACCACAGGGGTCCCGGGTTCGATTTCTGGCAGGGTCGGGAATTTTAATCATAATTATCTCGACACTAAAAGCCATACGCCATTTCATTTCATCTTATATTATCCCCACTTAAAAAAAATGGACTCATCTGTCGGACAGAGAGTGATCATTACCATTTCATTCTTCAGAAAGCGAATAAAAATCATGTAATTATATAGACAGGTATATTGACAGATTATGACTAAAGTACATACAAAACTCTTTGTGCACGTACAGTATATGCTGACTGAAGTACAAATATGTTTTTATGTAGACTTACAGGACGTGGATATTTAAAGAGAAGTAAAATAATTGTCGCAGTTATTTATATTCATTGATGCTTACTTGGAATGGTAATGTTTGGTCAATGAGACATCTGTTCAAGTTCGGAATGCATGTTTTATTCCTCTTGGAAAAACTGTTGGAACCCCACATTCGTTTTCCATGTGTGGGCAAGAATGCTGTAGGTCTTAGTGTAAGTTCTCATAAATCATGATTATATCAGTTTCAGTGAAGTATAAAAAGAACGCACTTTTTATGGGGTCTGTGACATCTAGTTTGCAAGCAGAAGATGGTTATGTCATGCTTGCATTCCACTGTGACAATATTAGCTCATGATGCGACAGACTTCCCAGATGGAGCATCAAAATATAGGGATTCGTGGAGGAAGATGCTATGTACGCCTTATATAGCAGTAGATGAGCTAATTCTTCATTATGAAAGGTCAAGCTATTTGCTGATGATGAATCCTCTTTCTTACGTCTGTGGCAGATGTAAATGAGAAACAGGAAGATGATCATTGGCAAAAAGGAAAGCTACCCTGTGACACATGCAAGCCATTGAGCGCTAAGACGAGACCCTATTGCTAATTCATGGTACCGCAGGAGTTCTTGTGTGCCGGTATATCTATCGATATGAGGATGGCGTATTTGAGAACCCTCAAATACCATCGGACTGAGCCGGTATCGAACCTACGAACTTGGGATTAAAAGGCCAGCGCTCTACCATCTGAACCATCCAGCTCGGCAAGGGGGATCGAATCAAACACGCTACCCCTACACAATGCGTTTTATTGTTCTACTCCGCACCGACGCAGACAGGTCTTACGGCGACGATGGAATAGAAAGGAGCTAGGAGTGGGAAGGAATCCCTCTGTGGGTGGGAGCGGTGGAATAAAACCCACGGTGTCTTCTGCCTGACGTAAGAGGCGACTAAAATGGGCCCTAGGGGCTCCGAGCTTTATAGCGTGAGTTGGCGACCGCTGGGCCCTTAGCTGAGTCCTAGAATTTCTTCCAGTTACTTGTGTAAGGTTCCTCACTTTCATCTATCGTATCCGATCTCCCTTGGTCAACTCTGTTCTTTTCCGACCCTGACGGTATTAGGTTTCCCAGGTGCAGAGTCTCTTTCATTTTCACACCCTTCGTGGCCCTTGTCTTTCTTTAGCCGATACCTTCATTTTTCAAGTGTCGGATACCTTCAATTTTTCGCTTTGATAAGTGTTATATAGAGGATGCTTGCCCAGTTGTACTTTCTCTTAAAACAATAATCACCACGCCGGGCTGAGTGGCTCAGGCGGTTGAGGCGCTGGCCTTCTGACACTAACTTGGCAGGTTCGATCCTGGCTTAGTCCGTTGGTATTTGAAGGTGCTCAAATACGCCTACCTCGTGTCGATAGATTTACTGACACGTAAAAGAACTCCTGTGGGACTAAGTTCCGGCATCTCGGCGTCTCCGAAAACCGTAAAAGTAGTTAGTGGGATGTAAAGCCAATAACATTGTTAATAATCAGCACCACCACCAGTGGGAAAGAAGCGACCGTGGCCTTAATTAACGTACATCCCCAGCATTTGCCTGGTGTGAGTATGAGAAACCACAGAAAACCATCTTCAGGGCTGGCGACAGAGGAGTTTGAACCCACTATCTCCCGAATCCAAGCTGACAACTACTTGACCTAAACCGCGCAGCTACTCATTCTGTCTATTTAGTTATATTCTTTAAAGAATAATTGGAGTATCATGCCGTATTGATCGAGAAGTTTACAGGTTGTTTTGTACCAGTTAATGTAAAAGAATCCCAAATTTAAAACCGGCCTAAAATCGACGTCACACTGATACTCAAGAACAATTGATATTCCACCAACTGTCATTTTCTTATAACCTATTAATCAAACTCAACATTTTAATCGTACAAAATCGACTTCCGATATACTGAGTGAAAGCGTTACAGAAGAAAAAGAAGAGTGGAAATTTGAGGAGTGTGATTAATATGTAGTAAGAGTTGAATTATTGAAGTCGTTGGAGGGTTGTCGATAGCCTGGCAGCTAAATCCTTTATTCTTCAAATGATGTAGTACGCTCAGAGCTAGGGAGATATGAGAGGACTGATGGATGCCACTGTCATTTCATTCGTCTGAAATGAATACATTCCGACCCAATCTCGCTCGTTCTAGAAAAATAATGTAATTTAATAAGTGATCTTCGTCCTGTGAATCAGCAGAAGAATGGCTAACTCCTGTCTCCCTCAAGCAGTGCTGAATAAATAAATTTTGTCAGATATGAGCTTCTCACGACAGAGCAGGAAGTGAAGAGTACTGTGGAGAAATTGTTGTGGAAGGGAGACATCAAAGTTAAATACTCATCACATAGTAATAATAATTATTATAATTATGATTATGATGATGATAATAAAAAAAAACCGGGCGAGTTAGCCGTGCGCGTAGAGGCGCGCGGCTGTAAGCTTGCATCCGGGAGATAGTAGGTTCGAATCCCACTATCGGCAGCCCTGAAGATGGTTTTCCGTGGTTTCCCATTTTCACACCAGGCAAATGCTGGGGCTGTACCTTAATTAAGGCCACGGCCGCTTCCTTCCAACTCCTAGGCCTTTCCTATCCCATCGTCGCCATAAGACCTATCTGTGTCAGTGCGACGTAAAGCCCCTAGCAAAAAAAAATATAATAATAAAGGATAACAGAGCCTTAATAATATTGAAGTTCTTCATTAATAGGCCTAAATGATCAAGTAACAATTTCAAAATAAATTTATTTCTGTTTGGAGTAATATTTTGTTTAAAATGTGGGGAGTTCCATTATTTGCATATTTTGACAATTGCCTCTTTTTTATGAAACAAAGAGCATGCCTAATAGTCCAGGTGTGTATTTTTGTAATCATATAAGGAAGTCATCTTTTAAATCATTACGCTGCAAAAATAATACCCATATGCAGAAGCAAGTTTGTAATGTTCTAGGCGACTGTTAATACTGTGATCATAGCCATGGAATATCCAGTTAGCGGAATCCGAACTACTAGGACGTAAATTTCATTTTAAAAATTCCACGTGCATTGGCGAGAGTTCGAACCATGGGCGCCTCGGCGAGAAGTCAGTGAGTATGCCAATCGGCTATCATGCCCCATTACCCCCCATAACCATACGAGTCTCTACTACCATGCATAGGCATAATAATTTGACGTCATGCTTATAGTTCATGCGTGATTTTTGTTGACGAGAACAACAAACACTGCTCCGAACATCTTAGTGCCATTCTTATTACACCAACTGGGATATGAACACCAAAACATTAGCCTACACAACAGGGAAAATGCTGGCCTTCGGTTCAGAGAGCCCCAGGTTTGATTCCTGGGCGGGCCAAGGATTTTAGTCACGAATAGTTAATTCCTCAGGCTCGGGGACTGGGTATTTGTGTTCGTCTTAATACACTTCATCTACACACAACACACCACACTACCAACCACTACAGAAACACGTAATTGTGAATACTTCCCTCCACATTGGGTTGGCGTCAGGAAGGGCATCCGACCGTAAAACTCGGCCATATCTACCCCCCCCAAATGCATACTTATTAAATTGGAAAAAGGCCAAAAGGAAGTGTAGGGAAACTAAATTAGGTTAATAATGTAATTGATTTAACGTCCCATTAACTACTTTTACGGTTTTTGGAGACGCTGAGGTGCCGGAATGTAGTCCCACACGACTTCTTTAACGTGCCAGTAAATCTACCGACACGAACACCTTCAAATACCACCAGACTGAGTCAAGATCGAAATCAAGTTGGGCTCAGAAGGCCAGCGCTCAACCGTCTGAGCTATTAAGCCCAGCTAAATTAGAATAATAAAGTATTAAGATATCTATTAAGATGCTCTCGTTCAGTATAAAGACGGTAGCTAGGGCCTACGGGAAATAAGAATAAGAAGATTTTTGATTTCAACATCGTAAAATGCTTCACCCCCTGAAATCAGAAATTGTTCCTCATTAATTACCTTCAAAAGACAGTCAAAAGATTTCCTCTTGAATACGTAGGCTATATTATATAGTTATGTGTGAATGTCTTGAGTAAATAGTTCTCACATTACTGTTATGTTATATGAATCTCACGTGGAGTAGTTAATATTGAATTAATTATTATAATTTTAGACTTAAGATGTAGATATTTTAGTTTTAGTCTATATTAACTTGTAACATGTATTCGTAGCAAACCGCATAATGTGGTTAAGACTAAGAGAAGGCCACGAGCCCTAACTTCGCCACGAATAAATAAATAAATAAATAAGTAAATAAATAAATAAATAAATAAATAAATAAATAAATAAATAAATAAATAAATAAATAAATAAATAAATAAATTAAATAAAATTAGTGTCAGGAAAATGAATGAACATTTTCGAATGTTATCAGGATAAAAGACAGAGATAAAGCTTTGCTTACGTAATTCCTACATTCTACACAGAAACCGTATAAGGTCATTTAATTAATAAAACTAGACAACAGAATGTCCACAAGCTATGCAAAGAGATTATAAACACAATTCAATTTCAAAGTCGGTCATTGAAGTTTAATGAGACTGCTAGCCCACGGGTGACAAAGTAGTGCTTGTTGGTATCCATGGAGACGTGTGTCGGGGTTGGGTACAGACCTTTGCTCCGAGACTGCATTGCTTTTCCGAGAGTCACTCTTGTATACGTTGGGTTAAAATATCGTGCGAACAGGAGGTACTGAACACATACTATTTAGTCTTATTTATACAGCTTCATAATGGAAGTTTCCCCCAACGTACATGACGACTAATCAGACCAGCGTTGCCAACCTCCGAAAATTGAAAAATCGTCCAGAAATTCAAAATAAATCGTATTCTTTATCATAAAACCGCACAGTACTAATATTTTCCCAAATGCACTAAAATTCAATAAAATGCGTGCAATAATTGCAAGTTACAATAATATCAAATGGGAATACTTAACTGAAACGAATTTCTAGAAGTAAGAAAATGCAACACATGTTGGATCAGGCTGCATCTACTATACTATACTATACTCTCCCACGTCTGCCTGTACTTTTGTTTCCTTCTGGGTGTTTTAACAGAAAGTTTTAATTTTTTGGGTGTCGAAGGACCAGCTTTATTTTTGGAATCATACGTTAACCGTATCTTTACTTATTTAAAATTCAAAATAACCGCCAAAGGAAACAAATAATTCATAGATAGTAAGCTAACCAACAAGAAATTGAAGCACTGCACTGTCACACAAAATATTTTGTAAGTACCCTACATCACAATATTATGCGTAAGTTTGACGAAATCACGTTATCCATAAGATTTATATATAGACTCTCCACAGTTACATGTTTGATATTACACCACACTTCACACTGGATAAGAAACGATTGACGGACTTCGATATGGGCTGATTTCACATTGAGAGACTGTGAACAAATATAAGACTACGAGATCCACATTTGATACAATTTGAAGAAGGGTAATCCCGACCACAGAGTGAGACAGAAAAATCCCACGTGTCAGACTATTCAGGCGTTTCATTGGTTGATCTGAAACCAGCTCAGCGGGGAATCACAACATTCAAAGCTTGGGAATCCCTTGGAGAAATGGACGACAGGAAATGAGGTATGTTCAAAATGGAGAAAAAATACTTTTGCATACAAAATATGAACATTTCCAATAATACAAAGTATTTAAAAATTTCGCAGAACTATATATAACGCGGTTTGACATTCGAACCGTACACTGTACATAGAGGGTTGACAACCGGAAATTTACGGTACGGTTGGCAACGCTGGATCAGAGTTATAAGCCACGACTGACTTACTTATTTCCTTTTACCTTCTAATGGAGAGCGGAAGGCTACAACAAAGTTGCATCACCTTGTTCTGTCCCTAGTTAGGACTTTGATTTCCCCCAGCTCTTTTCCTATTGTTAATCTGTTGCTTCTACTGTCATTCTGAGCCTGTCTTTCTCCTTTTCTTGTGGATTTCTTTCAATTGCTTCCTTTGCTATATGGTTGTCTGCCGCAACGCATGTTTCCCCCAACGACATTTTCTCATCCAGTTCTACTGGCTTCTGACTGATCCTCTGCCGGAGCATAGCAATAGAGAGGACATTTGGCCGCCAATTCCCCGGAATAATCCTCAGGCATCGGTTAATGGATATCTGTGGCTTGTGTGACAGGCACTCTGTCTCTTTCCAGGTCTCGCATCCATAGAGTAAGACAGATTTTACGTTACTCTTAAGCTTAAGTTACAAACCTTAACAGAAGCCATAGGTAACATTACTTCTCTTGAGCACTGGAGTAGGTGCAAGTAAAAAGTCCCAAATATGGATGTAGAGCTTTTATACTTGGAAGGCGTAAAACAACGATGACAAAAAATCTCTCTTTTTAAGAGTAGGCTATCTTTATCGTCGCACGAACATATATACAGGTCTTCGGCGATGCTAGGATGGACAAGGGAATAGCCGTGGCTTTAATGAAGGAAGACTCCCGCTATTTCTTGGTAAGGAAAGCGGGAAACAATGGAAAAATCAAAATCAGGACTGCCGATGTTGGAATTTGAACCCTCCATCTCCAGAATGCAAGTTTACAGCAACAAAACTACGTAACCACCTCGCTCGGTGGCGAAACACACCTCTAACCTTGGGAGACGGGGAAATAAATAAATAAATAAATAAATAAATAAATAAATAAATAAATAAATAAATAAATACATCTTTTGGAGAGTGGCTCAAACGCCAGAAGAAGCGCTGGCCTTCTGAGCTCATGCTGGTGGATTCTATCCCGGCAAAGCCCGGTGGTATTTGAAGGTACTCAAATATTCCAGTCTCGTGTCGGTATATTTGCCACCAGGTAAAGACTGCTGTAGGGCAACGGTGTCTCCGAAACCGTAAAAGGCCGTGCGGTTAGGGGCGCGCAGCTGTGAGCTTGCATTCGGGAGATAGTGGGTTCGAACTCCACTGTTGGCAGCCCTGAAGATGGTTTTCCGAGGTTTCCCATTTTCACACCAGGCAAATGCTGGGGCTGTACCGTAATTAAGGCCACGGCAGATTGCTTCCCACTCCTAGCCCTTTTCTCTTCTATCATCACCGTAAGATCTATCTGTGCCGGTGCGACGTAAAAAAAGGGAAACTATTAAAGTAGAAACGTACGAAACATTGATATTATAAACATTAATAAATGCATGAATAAAGCGTTGATTCTCTCTTCGGTTACGAACGACCTTATGGGACAGACGCCATTGTATCAGAACTTTGGCTTGACAAGAAGGTTTAATGTAACTGCATACTAACTGCTTCGGGATTCGATTCCGCATCCTTGAGCACAGGAGGCAAGCGACTATCCAGTAAAATTGAAGCGGAAGCAGGAACACCACGTTTCATAGTTTAAAGTCGCACTAACCCATCGAAATTCTTCGGTGACGCAAGGATTGAATAGGGCTTTATTAAAATACATTCCCAACATTTTCCTGGTGTGAAAATTTGAAACTACGAAAACCCATCTTCAGTGCTTTCGACGGTGGAATTCGAACCCATCAACCTCCGGATGCAAATTTACAGTCATGCAACGCGAACCAGAAGGTAAAATGCTTGTTATATTTCGAATCACGGCGTTGACACTAATATCATGTGTGTGGTTTTCTGATCACTTTTACTCCCTCCAAGATATATCTCCTTCTTCCACCGCTTTTCCCACACCCTGGTGGGATCGCGTGTGTGAACTTTGTCGCAAATGTAGACTTGATCCTGTTTCAAGACTGGATGCCCTTTCTGACGCCAACCCCCTGACAAGATATGTATTCCGTATTACCTGTTTCTAATGACGTTTGGTAGTGTTGTGTTTTGTGTAGAAATGAAGAAGTGTGTATTGAGACAAACACGTACCCAATCCCCGAGCAAGAGGAATTAGTCACACGCAGTTAAAATCCCCGTCCCTGATGAGGATCAAACTCGGGACTCTGAACAGCAGGTCGTTACGCCGGTCATTCAGTAAAGGAGCAAGACTCTCTCTCTCTCTCTCTCTCTCTCTCTCTCTCTCTCTCTCTCTCTCTCTCTAAGAAAATGGTGAGTTAATAGGTAATCAATTAACTTTAAGCCTTGATATTCATCATCAAAGGACACGACCAGATTAATAAACTTCGTAATGGTATCTCTTTATGGACTTAAGACATACAGTAGTGATCAATTGTCCAGTACGGTCGTTCACTGCCAATGAGATGTTTGTCAGGTATGAAATGGCGTATGGGTTTTAGTGCCGGGAGTGTCCCAGGACATGTTCGGCTCGCCAGATGCAGGTCTTTTGATTTGACTACCGGAGGCGACCTGCGCGTCGTGATGAGGAGGAAATGATGATGAAGACGGCACTTACACCCAGCCCCAGTGCCAGCGAAATTAACCAATGCTGGTTAAAATTCCTGACCCTGCCGGGAATCGAACTCGGGACCCCTGTGACAAAATGCCAGCTCGCTAACCATTTAACCATGGAGCCGGACGTTTGTCAGGTAAAACACTTTCAGTGCAATGTTTCTTCAGGTATATGTACTGACAATTGATTGGGGTTAGGATTGGAAAGGAAGTGGCTAAGGGCTTGCGAAAGGTACTGTCTCAGCATTTACTTCCGACTGCATTGTGAAATCATGGAAGACAAGTAAGTACCTTTATGGAGAAAGGTAGGATTACCGAGCAAGTGGCTGTGCAGTTTTGGTGATGAAGTAATCAACTTGCATTCGGGAGATGTCAGACTCGTTGGCTGAACGGTCAGCGTACTGGCCTTCGGTTCAAAGGGTCCCGGGTTCGATTCCCGGCCGGGTCGGGGATTTTAACCTTAATTGGTTAATTCCAATGGCACGGGGGTTGGGTGTATGTGTTGTCTTCTTTCATCCTCATCACGACGCGCAGGTCGCCTAGGGCAGTCAAATAGAAAGACCTGCACCTGGCGAGCCGAACCCGTCCTGGGATATCCCGGCACTAAAAGCCATACATTTCATTTACATTTCATTAGGGAGATAGTGGGTTCGAACCCCACTGTCGGCAGTCCTGGTTTCCCAATTCCATACTTTAATTAAGGCCACGGTCGCTTCCTTCCTACTCCTAGGCTTTTCCTATCCCACCGTCGCCATAAAACCTATCTGTGTCGGTGAGACGTAAAGCAGACTGTAAGGAACGAAAGTAGGATTCGAACCTATCAGTCTCCCATTTCAATGTGTAACGCCTCATTGATAAGCGCTTCATAGCCCTGCGCCATCACGGTTGGCTGGACATTTGAATATCAATCATATATTTACGTGGATCCAAACTTGATGGAGGATGAATCTAATTTTAAAAAGAATTTTCCAGAAATCCGTTTAGGTCGTTCGTATCCTCTGCCTTCCACGAAGTGTATTATTTTTTTGCCAGGTTAAGTAAGGGTTGCTGTGCCAGACGAGCCAGCTCTTGATTGGATAATCGCGTCCGGGAACCGTGACGTCACACCATGACGTGAGATCCCATTTGGCATGGCCTGCAGTATTCACATGTCCGGTACTACTCGGGCTGTGTAACAAGAGCACTTATAAAGGAAATTTCCTCAAGACGTGCTCAACTAGCTGACCACGCCCGTTCTTTCTCCTCACCTGGTTATCTTCACCTTCCGGCTCACGAAAATTGCTCTCCGATCCGTTGTTTTGTGCTAAAAACTCGACTGAAGGCAAGGAATATGTTCTACTGGTGGGGAAAAGTATTTCTCTACGGTGCGAATAGCCGGGCGGAGTGGCTCCGACTGAAGCATTGGCTTTCTGAGCCCAACTTGGCGGTTTTGATCCCAGCTCACTTAGGTGCTGCTGTGAAGGTGCTCAAATACGCCAGCTCCACGTCAAAATTCCGGCACCTCAGTGTCTCTGTAAAAGTAGGAGAAGTGGAACGTAACACCAATAACATTACTGGTGATGTTTTGTCGTTTCCCCGAGTTCGGGAATGATTCAAGGCACAGTCGTCTACTGAACGGCTGGATTATGGTGTACTGTATATTAAATAAATAAATAAATATTCATAATATAATATTTTGGGACTATGCCCAAACTATATAAATAACACTCAACTCGGGTTTCGAAAGGGCCAGGCTGAGTGGCTCAGACGGTTGAGGCGCTGGCCTTCTGACCCCAACTTGGCAGGTTCGATCCTGGCTCAGTCCGGTGGTATTTGAAGGTGCTCAAATACGTCAGCCTCGTGTCGGAAGATTTACTGCCACGTAAAAGAACTCCTGAGGGACTAAATTCCGGCACCTCGGCGTCCCCGAAAACCGTAAAAATGTAGTTAGTGGGATATAAAGCAAATTACATTATTATTATTATTCGTTTCGAAAGGTACCTTGCCTTTCTACATCAGGAGAAAACGGAAAACGGAAACACGGCGCATCAATGGTTGCTAAGAGAAAGCAACAAAGAACTTAAAATGGTGCCCTAAGATGTAATAGACCGGGCGAGTTGGCCGTGCGGTTAGGAGCGCGCAGCTGTGAGCTCGCATCCGGGAGATAGTGGGTTCGAGTCCCACTGTCGGCAGCCCTGAAGATTCTTTTCCGTGGTTTCCCATTTTCACACCAGGCAAATGCTGGGGCTGGACCTTAATTAAGGCCACGGCCGCTTCCTTCCCATTCCTGGGCCTTTCCCGTCCCATCGTCGCCATAAGACCTATCTGTGTGGGTGCGGCATAAAGCAAATAACAACCTATTCTCAGAACCACCAGGAAGTGAAGCTTTACTGCTGCCATTCGATGTCCCTAGCATGGGGCTAAAATGGCGTCCCTATTAAGTTTTTCATCTTAGGGCACCATTTTAACGTCTTTGTTGTTTTCTGTTAGCAACCATTCATGCGTCGTGTTTACGTTTTCTGTTTCCTCCTGATGAAGAAAGGTACTTTGAGTTTGAGTTGTTTATATATTTTATTACACGGCATAACGGCCGTGAAAGTCTAAATGATAATATTAGATACATGAATACATCATGTTTTCTTCTCTTTAAAACATCGATTTGTTTCACAGTTGTTGAATGAAGAGGGAGGAAAGACTACGTCGTAATCCGTGTGTTATATCAAACTTCATGAGAGGTTAAGAAAAGTTAAATGAAGTCATTACATGTTTATAGCTCGTGTCAATTCCCAGCAGCAGACATGCACAACCAGATGTTAATGAAGATGCGACATGATATAATTCAGCACACTCGAACTAGTCTCGCTTCTACATTGAAAGTTAAAACCCCAAAGAGAGAAAAAGACACATACACAATTCGCACAGCCGAGGAAATACTTCCTGACACTGCAGAGCGCAGTTATTTCCCAAAATCGACACTGTAATATATTTCTTCTGATTCCTATTCACTTCCAAATCCCTTCTCATTCTCTCTCTTTCTCTTTCAGATACAGTTTTTTTTAATGCTAGCCATATCTTTCCGAACGTTTGCTGCACAATTCCAGAGCAGTCGAGAAGTTTTACGTTCTTAATACCATAATTGAATTAAGGAAAGTTTTTTTTTTTGCTTGTACCGACACAGACAGGTCTTTTTTGCTAGTTGTTTTACGTCGCACCGACACAGATAGGTCTTACGGCAACGATGGGACAGGAAAGGGCTAGGAGTGGGAAGGAAGAGGCCGTGGCCTTAATTACGGTACAGCCCCAGCATTTGCCTGGTGTGAAAATGGGAAACCACGGAAAACCATCTTAGGGCTGCCGACAGTGGTATTCGAACCCACTATCCCCCGGATGCGAGCTCACAGCTGCGCGTCCCTAACCGCACGGCCAAATCGCCCGGTACAGAAAGTATTAGTATAAATATAGACATGTATATCTAAGTCCAGTTCTTCGGCAGCGAAACAGCTATCGTTTCAGTGAGCCTGGGGTTCGATTTCCAGTCATGTCTGTTTAATTCCTGTGGGTCAGGGACTGTGTGTTTACGTTGGTCTTTATTTACATACAATAAAACAGGCTACCAACGATTACAGAAACACTCAATAGTCAATAGAGAATTGCTCTAAGTAGGGTTGGCGCCAGGAAAGGCACCCGGTCGTAAAACTGGCCTTCCCCGAATGGAAACGTTTAATTACGTGACCCAAACTGCAGGCCGACTCGCTCGATAAGAATAGTTTTGTAATATATTTTCTAAATGATTGAACAATATTGCAATGGGTGAATGCATTGTGCGGTACTTAAATCGCATATTGGCAGCATTTAAGTGATTTACGAGTTGTGAAACTATTGCCAACATTCGTACCAAGAAAGTTACTACTGATATATTTCGGCATGTAGTTATAATATTTATTTAAGATGGTATGGACATTATGATTTGGTAGTATATTGATTATATAGGTGATTTAGCAACCTTCTCACTTCATTTAGCGGACCTTTCTTCTATTCTATGCGCCGTTAATTTTATAACCACAACTATTAATATACGTGCCCCAGGGATATCTTTGGATCAAACCCTTCTATTTGTATGAGCTGTAGCTATTACAGCCCTGCTCCTTCTCTCGTTACCCGCCCTTGCTGAACCTATTACTATATTACTCATTGACTGAAACTGAAATACTTCATTCTTCGACCCTGCTAGGGGTGGAGACCCAATTCTCTATCAATACCTCTTCTGGTTTTTTGGGCATCCAGAAGTATATTTTTTAATTCTCTCAGGATTTGGAATAATGTCACATATTATTAGCCAGGAAAGTGGGGGAGAAAAGGAAATCTTTGGTACGCTAGATATAATTTGTGCTATAATAATATATGGTATATAATAGTAAATAACAGTGACTTGAACGAATGATGTATATACATAACACAGTTGGTGTAAGATTACATCTGAAATTACGAAGGTAAATTAATATCAATTACTGCTACTTTCTTTGACATGCTTTGTATCGGTAATGCTTGGTGATTTTCATAAGAATCTATTCAAGGTGGCAGAAAAGATGGATCCCACTTAGGTTTGGCATATTTCCTTTTTAGGGACAGTTACACGTCATGTCAACAATATTTCCAAAAAGGAGCTTAATTTCCTTTCGTTGATCAACTGCTCAAATGAGAAAACTATTGTGCGAATTAAAAAAAAATAATCGGCACACGATATTCCAGTCCAGTTGTAAGCAAGTCCAAGACCCTAATGAATAACAACGTATCAGGTCACACAATGCACTCTAGGAAATTTATTAATGAACAACTCAAAATATGTCATATTTGACATCCAAAAATTATGTATACGAGACCACTTCTTTACATGTAACGCAATGGGCATCGATCAGACGAAAATTTAGCAACAATATATTTCAAATCTGCTTTCTATTTCCGGATGGATTTTAAGCTATTGAGGTCAAGCTGTCAAATCCGACGTAAATGTATTTTATGTCCCTAGTGTATACTGTCATGCAAAATATGAGCTAAAATCTACCTAGCAACTCAAATCGTATCATATTCACGTACATCAAATTATGTTATATCTGGACATGCTATGGTAATTCATTCTATACCAATGAAACTTGTCAAGCTTGGTTAGGTTAGGTCACGGTAAATCATCTGCTGTCATGTCACGTGATCGTTGCAGTCAACCGAAACCCTCAGCATGTGAAAATGAAACTAAGTTATTGCAGAAGAAGCGATGACATTTCATGTTCCGTGACAAACCGTGATCAGGCTGGGCCAAGTCTTCCGTAATGGGTCACGCAAACAAATTTACTCTTACATGCTAGTTACAGGAGGTCGGGCGAGGCAGTTTTTTGAAGTCCTCTCTAGGTAGCAGTACCTGGATTAGCACTTGTTCGTACCTTCACCTTAACATGGCTCATGGATACACCGAAAGACAAAATTAATTAGTAGTTTAAACTAATTCCAAACTTGTATTCATAACTTCATAATTCACAGAATGTAGTTCTATCATTATCCAAGTTCACTTACCAAGCATTTAAACTGTTTGATACCAGGGAAAAGTAAAGGGAGATAATAGGTTCGAAACCCACGTGCAACGTATAGCAATTAGTAAGGAAAAAAGTAAAAGCAGAAGAAACAATACATCGTCGCCATAAGACCTATCTGTGTCGGTGCGACGTAAAGCCCATAGCAAAAAAAAAAAAAAAAAAAAAAAAAAAAAAAAAAAAAAAAAAAAAAAAAAAAAAAGAAACAATACTCCATCAGGTAACTTGTAACAGCAATGAAAATCTCCCAAGGGGGGAGGGGGGAAGCGGTCACTATGAGTGAGTGGTATGACAAAACAGGTTCTTCAATGGATCGACATTTGTAGAATTTTTTGAAGTGTTTCAAATTTCTGATGTTCTAGTTGAGCTCAGATAAATTATCAAGCTATCAAGCTGAATTCTTCATGTGTCTGAATAATACTGCACTGCTGTTTTAGTTGAATGCCAAAGTATTTAACACGAGGAAGCGCAAGCAGTCGATATAACAGTTACCTGCAAAACATTTAACCGTAAAGATAATGTGGGCTTCCCAAAACAATGCAGCGACTAAGAGAAAGTTGAGAAAGAGTAATGGGAACTGCATTATAAGGAAACTGGAACAATAGATGAAGAATAAATAACGGCTAACTCGTTTTATTGCGTTACAGAGACCAGAAACACGAAGTGAGTAATAGAGAAATGAGTGGCTATTCAGGGTAAACAATGGTCAAACTGTTACGAGTATAACATCATAAAGAAAACAATTACAAAACAGGATAAGAATATTCCGGGATATCAGTGGAGTATCCAGGATGCCGTTACTTGAAAAACAAGAATGCGCCTGGCGAATGATAGATTTCCACAAGGTTCTATTCTCGGTCCCCTACTATTTTATTTGGCTAATTCCGGTTATTTCGTACAGTATGCTGAATACACATCTCTCTTGTTATGAGGTGATGATGCAATAGCACTCTAAATAAAATTCAAGAACATATTCATAATCAAACCGAATATTTTAAAATCAAGATGATGTTCAATGAAAATTCACCTAAAACCTGCTATATTATATTTCAAAAAAGTAAAAACAAAAGTAAAATATTCCGAACAGAAAATATTCACTCAGAATCTTCAATTACCGGTATTGAAGCCTTTAGTCAACTCATTGGGGTAGTTGACAATGTTGACGTTCTGTTCCGAGAGTTGAGAGATCGAATCCCAAAAGGGTAAGTTGTCAACATAAAACCTTACTAATACATTTAAGGGTACTTTTCAAGCATATTGCATGTCAAAGTGACTTCTAAATGTGTGTTACAGTATTATTATTATTATTATTATTATTATTATTATTATTATTATTATTATTATTATTATTATTATATATGTAACTGGAAAGACATAATGATCAAAAGAAGATTGACTAGGGGCGTGCAGCTGTGAGCTTCTATTCGGAAATAGTGGGTTCGAACACCACTGTCAGCAGCCCTGAAGATGGTTTTCCGTGATTTCCCTATTTTCGCACCAAGCAAATGCTGGGGTTATACCTTAATTAAGGTCATCATAAGCCAATTGTAAAAAGAAATCGACTATGCAAAGTATGTCATTAGCACTAGTAATTCGTGATACATATTTCACAAATGATAGTAGGTCCACGGCCCCTTTGTTACTCAATTAAACGCCCATCAGGGCTTCTTTAATTTCAGCTTCAAATGAGTCCACTAGCCCTTCAGGTTCAGACAGGCGGTACGTGGAATGGGCCGTCACGACCTCTCCTCCTTTGGCACACAAGTCGGCTGTCAGGTCAGACGCAATGGATATCGGTTTGCACGACTGACACTTCAACGCTTTGACACTGTGAACTCTGCTGCATTTAATTAAACTCTTCGATTACTAGCTCGTGTCACGTATCAAAGCTTTAGCGCTACAATCTCCATAATGTAACCCACCGGACCCTCCCTGTCGGCTTGGTTCGTCTTGCCGCTTCCATTGATTCCCGCCATTTCATCATGTTAACAGAGCATTCCGTTAGAGGTCATTCGACTCGCTGGCGGCAGTATGAGACATCTGGTGGCAAACCAAAGAACTGCCGCAGTTATGTCAGCGCCGCGCCGTTTGCAGATTTGAACAGCTGGCTCATTTGCAGGGTAACTGAGATGACATTTCTGATGTTTTATTTGGGAACATCCAAGTAATTAACTCCACGTAGTCAGTAAAAAATAATTTAAGTTCAGCTAAATATGTGGTAGAATAAAGAGAACTCTTGAAGACCAAAGTCAAGTAAGAAACGCACATTGAATTCTACGAGGGAATGGGCGTTCCCACCTTATATTGCGGTAGTGAAATTTGAAATTATACAAAACAAAAAAAAAAGCCAATAGAACAAATGATTTAAGGTATTCCCTACATCTGACAGCAATACTCATATCGATACGAGCCTCCGTGGCTCAGGTGGTAGCGCGCCGGCCTCTCGCCGCTGGTTTCCAAGGTTGAAATCCCGGTCACTCCATGTGAGATTTGTGCTGGACAAAGCGGAAGTAAGACCGGGTACTCCGGTTTTCCCTGTCATCTTTCATTCCAGCGATTAGCCTACTTTGCGGTAATGAAACTTGAAATTATACTAAGAAAAAGCCAGCAGAACAAATTATTTCAGCTATTCATTCTCCAATTTCATTTCATCTGTCAGTCACAATATGCCTATCTTCGCCGCTAGATGAGGGCTTTATTCATTCCATTCCTGACCCGGTCGAATGACTGAGGATTTTCGTTCCACAATTGTCGTTAGCAACATTGCAAAATTCATCGCAACCATTTGGTACCGTAAATTCAATATATACAACAGTCTTTAGTCCAGAGAAACACAAGACTACACATTTACTACTACTACTACTACTACTACTACTACTACTACTACTACTACGTTTCCATTCCTCTTAGAGGTAACGCCGTCTCTCAGGCCGGGAGATTTGTGACGGTGAAGGAGATGGGTTGGCGGCCGTGGCCTATACTAGGAACTGTCCCGGCATTCGCCTTAGTGAAGGAGAATGGAAAACCACGGAAACTATTCTCAGGACATCCGACGGCTGGGGCCAGCCGAGAGGTCCAGTCCTGTCCCGTCTCACGAATACAGAGCCGTACAGCCACGGTAGAGCCGTGGCCACCCCTCCTCTGCTCTGTTGGCCGGTCAGAGTGCAGAGCTGGCGGACCATGGACCAGCCGTGGCCACTTGTGCGCCGAGACCCACTCTGCATCCACCGACGTACACGTTGACAGAACAATCAGACCAGTTCTCTAGTACGGCAGAAAAGCATCGGTAATCAGAAAAGGAGACGAAACTATGATCGTCGCTGCCGAGCTGAGATTCATGAGGCGTACAGCAGAATACACGTGTCGCCAACTCCTTTTAGGTCGTGCCCCTACAATCAAATCAGAATGTCCCTACATATTACCTCAACTCCCTACAAAATTACTTTTACTATTGATATTAAAACTCAATTCTTATTTTCATCCGAATTTTGAATTTAAAATATCAAATACGAGCTAAGTGTCACCTCTGTAACGACTCTCATTGACGATTACAGAAAGAGATGGGAAGAGCACGAATGGAACATGCATTTACCAAGATGGTCATTTTCATGTGCTTCTTAGAGCTTTTGAATACTGCATAGTTGTTTTTCGCTTTGGTATCACGTAATGCAAACGTAGAAAGCATTTCCTCTTTTATAAAAAGTCAGAGAAGGGTATGTTATGAGTACAATAATATAAAAACACTTTAATTGTAAAAATAGTCCGACTCGTTGGCTGAACGGTCAGCGTACTGGCCTTCGGTTCAGAGGGTCTCGGGTTCGATTCCCGGCCGGGTCGGAGATTTTAACCTTAATTGGTTAATTCCATTGGCACGGGGGCTGGGTGTATGTGTTGTCTTCATCATCATTTCATTCTCATCACGACGCGCAGGTCGCCTACGGGGGTCAAATAGAAAGACCTGCACCTGGCGAGCCGAACCCGTCCTGGGATATCCCGGCACTAAAAGCCATACGACATTTCAATTGTAATTTTTTTTACATTTATCAATTAAGTAATAAACAAGTTACATCTACAGAGAAATATCCTGGGACATGGCAGCGTTAGAAAGAAGAATAAGGCGTATCTGAAAGAGTTCGTTGCGAACCGCGGGCTGCCTGTTGGACGCTACTGATTTAACTAGTATGAAGCCATGGCGCCTGTTTACGCAGGCCGAAAAAGTGTGGTGAACTTTGTCCCCAGAGGGCATTATTTCTTACAGCATGGAGCTTACTTTTGACATGTTAGTAATTTTATCTAAAAGGAACATCACTAATATCCAAGAGAAGTTGTAGTCATATGCTTGGAATGCTGAGGAAAAACAATCTCTTGCTATATTCGAATGAGCCCTCAAAACACGAAATGTAAATAATGAGCAATCAACTAATTCTAGGCTCAATATGAACTAAACCATTTGCCCACGTACAGTGTCACCCCGCGCCCAGGGAAGGGTTAGGTTACCTGGCTCCTCTTCCAGTGGTTGCAGTATGCTAAAGGTGAAGCTTTTGGTTTCCCTATGGAACAGTCGAGTTCTCAGTACCTACATGATCTGAGTATTTACGAGGCCGCTCAATTCTGACTGTACCGGGCGAGTTGGCCGTGCGGTTAGGGGCGCGCGGCTGTGAGCTTGCATCCGGGAGATAGTGGGTTCGAATCCCACTGTCGGCAGCCCTGAAGATGGTTTTCCGTGGTTTCCCATTTTCACACCAGGCAAATGCTGGGGCTGTACCTTAATTAAGGCCACGGCCGCTTCCTTCCAACTCCTAGGACTTTCCTATCCTATCGTCGCAATAAGACCTATCTGTGTCGGTGTGACGTAAAGCAAAAAAAAAAAAAAAAAAAAAAATCCGACTGTGCGAACACAGCGCAGCAAGCTGCCTGAAGATATATTTACCGTGAGGCAACCTTTGACATTAAAATGTTGTATCGGACGTATTGCACGGTGCGTTCGTATTTGGTACCGTCACGGTACCAGAGTATGTGTAGTTTGTGGGAGACGCTTTCACCATACTCTCGTATTAGCGATTGAGCAGTCGCGAATCCATGGAGTGTCCACGCCAAATGTTGCTTAACTGTGAGTAGTTTGTACTCTGTGATTGTACCAGTGTTGTGGTTTGGGTTCGTTCTCGCCATCGCGTATTGCAGGTGTAGGTGGCAGTTCTCTCACAACTCTCATGTAGTGAAGAGGTCATCTTCCAAACAATGCCACTGCGAATGTTACTTAACAGTTATGAGGTTTTGAAATGTTGCACCCATCTCGGTTGCCACTTACCATAGTTGCAGTACATCGCGATGCGACTGGTTAACAATTATTGCAGGGCCAAGTTAACGCTCTAGATGGAGGAAGCTAGTTACTTTACGTCGCACCGACACAGATAGGTCTTATTGCGACGATGTGACGGGAAGGGGCTAGGAGTGGGAAGGAAGCAGCCGTGGCCTTAATTAAGGTACAGCCCCAGCATTTTCCTGGTGCGAAAATGGGAAACCACGGAAAACCATCTTCAGGGCTGGCGACAGTGGGGTTCGAACCTACTATCTCCCGAATACTGGATACTGGCCGCAATTAAGTGACTGCAGCTATCGAGCTCGGTGGATGGAGGAAGAGGAAGAAGAAGAGGAAGAGGAAGAGGAAGAGGAAGAGGAAGAGGAAGAGGAAGAGGAGGAGGAGGAGGAGGAGGAGGAGGAGGAGGAGGAGGAGGAGGAGGGAACTGACCGATGGCTGAATATAGAATAAATTATTTCCCGTTCTTGTACACTGTGGTTGAACTGGCTTTGTATCTCCCAGCGATTCGCCGGAAACTGCACCTTCCTGTCAGTAGTAGACAAGTAGTCGATCATGGCCTACGAGCTCAGAAAACAATTTCTTTGCTATTCATGAAGACGTCCACCGTGAAAGTTTAACAGTAAGTCTTCATATTGACAGAGGACTGCTTTCTGGTAAGTCAGAGACATCGTCACAAGATTCTCAGCCGTGGGCTTGCGTTAGAGAAACGGTGGGTTCGAATTTCACCGTCGCAGCTCTGAAGATGGTTTTACGTGGTTTCCCATTTCCACAAAAGGCTGTACCTTAATCAAGGCTACAGCGCTTCCTTCCCAATCCTAGCCCTTCCCATCCTTCGATGTGTTAATGAGACGTTAAACCACAAATAAATAAATAAATAAATAAATAAATAAATAAATAAATAAATAAATAAATAAATAAATAATCACCAAGGAGGTCGGGGTTCGAATACCTGCCAGTGCTATGGTGAATTTTTAAAACGAAATGCCATATACATGTGGTTCCATTTGTAAGTACAACTGCTTGAGTTATCTGGCTTATATTCTCAAGATTAACATTCACATAAAACTTGCAAACCTGATCTACTTTCTATCGGATATAATTGAACGTAACAGGGTGAACTTATAATTCTTCGGTGGAGATAGGTTACTCTAACCACAAGCCCAGGGCGGTGTTCACGCAAGGCATTAATAGACAGAAGACTAAATACGGTACCAATAAAAATTGAAACGAATGACTGAATAAATCGATTTAATTTAAATATGTGACATTCATTAATTCGTCTTAATTACCGCCCATGAAACCAACATTTCCCTCACACCGAGCGAGAGTTTGAAGTTAGTACGACACATTCATTAATATGGCTTATATTTTAATGAGGGTTTTGATGACTGGTGCTCATTTATTAACATGGCAAGAGATTAGTAGGTAGCGGATAAGCGACAGCGTCATAACAAGCTTGATGCCAGTCCGATACGCTTCATGGTTGCCAGAGAACGATGATCTGATGATGATGCCCATGATGATGCTTGTTGTTTAAAGAGGCCTAACAGCTCAGGTCACCGGCCTCATCTGTTTTCATTGAAGGCATTGCGTTACCTATTGTGTAGTTGTGAGGCATGGCCCTAAACTAAAGATAATAAATATATCTAACAGTAAGCATAAATGTGCTTCTTTAGATCTGTAATCGGATGGACAAGAAGTGATAGACTTCACAATAACAATATAAGACAGCATCTAGGATCGAACCGCTCTCTGAACGAATCGACAGCTGTACACACGAATGCCGAAAACATATTTTGATGGAGCCTTCAAGACTACCAAATACTGCTGGACTGAGTAGCTCAGCTGATGGAGCACTGGACTTCCGAGCTCATACTAGCTCGATCCCACCAGTCAGAACTATAGCTATTGCAATTTCCCATAAATTTGACAACGCATATAATTTGAAATGCCGAAACTAAAGCATTGCTACTTTCGGACATTTTTTTCCATTTTGGAAGAAAATTAAAAGTAATATTTTTTGAATAATATATTGTTAACCCCCAAGATAAAAGACGTATTATGTATCTGAAAATAAGAATTCATCCATTTTTATGTCTAAGGATAACAGGAATTTACGGAAAATAATATTTATGTTATTGCCCCAGAGGAGTGCGACGGGCTTCGGCCATCGGCACAATTCCCGTCCTCGCCGCTAGATGAGGGCTTCATTCATTCCATTCCTGACCCGGTCGAATGACTGGAAACAGGCTGTGGATTTTCAATATTTATGATCATTTTAATGACTTCTTCTGCGAGCACTACAATAGTTAGGAAAATATGGTTACATAATTTTGGTTTTGACGCTTTTCTACATCCATTTAAAAAATGTCCACATTTAAAACAAATCGAACACTTTTTGAACTTCTTTCCATTTGTTAAGTTTGGAGTGTCTAGATTCTGAAAGAAGAACTTCCTTCAGTTTAGCCAACATTATTTCTAACCTAGTGTGGATGTAGTGTGTAATGAATTGGGATTAGGATTGGGAAGGAAACAACCATGGCTTGTACTGTATAACTTGTTAGATAACACACACAGGAAATCGTGAAATAGAAAGCCACCGAAATGTACGTCTGAGTAGAGAGAAAGTCGAATTTGAAAGAAATCATCTTCACAGGTGCCCTCACGACGCTTAAAGAATCCTGTTTCCAACACGAAAGTCAAATCCTTCATTTTTTCCTAAAAATAATGGAACAGGTACAGTATCTATCTTAGCTGTGACTTTTTTAAAATTGAGGGTTGTATAAGTTCAGGCGAAAGCTGAACAAAGAAATTCACTTTCATAAAATTACAAAAATATCGAAGTTTTGTAAACGCGGCCCGCCGCCTGCTTTGAAGAAGTGGCAATGACTTTCAAAACATCTTTTCAATGTGGAGAAGTATGTCAAATTTACTGAATATATTTCCGGAACATGTCAATAAAGAACCAAATTCTTGATGTTAAATACCGAGCAAGTGGCTGTGCGGTTTGGGTCACATAGGCGTCAGCTAGCGTTCAGGAGACAGTGGGTTCGAACCCCACTGTCGGCAGCCCTGAATATTGTTTGTCGTAGTTTCCCATTTTCACACCAGGAAAATGCTGGAGATGTACCTTAATTAAGGATACGGCCGTTTTCTTTCCACTCATAGGCTTTTCCTACCCTATCGTCGCCATAAGACCTCTGTGTCGGTGCGACGTAAAGCAAATTGTAAAAAAAAAAGTAGTTCGTTATACTTCCTGTATAATATTGATCGTTTAATATAATGAAGACTGTTAAACCGAGGAAGCTGATATTGTTCAAAAAGGAATATTTCGAATCACTTTATTTTCCTAAGATATTATAAAATTATAGAAATACTTATTGTTTGGGAGCCTCCGTGGCTCAGGCGGCAGCGCGTCGGCCTCTCACCGCTGGTTACCGTGGTTCAAATCCCGGTCATTCCATGTGAGATTTGTGCTGGACAAAGCGGAGGCGGGATAGGTTTTTCTCCGGCTACTCCGGTTTTCCCTGTCATCTTTCATTCCAGCAACACTCTCCATTCTCATTTCGTAGCATCTATCATTCATTAATATATCACTTTGGGAGTGGCGACCCCATCATAATAACAGTATATATATGATTCATTCATTACTCCCTGACCCGGTCACTGACTGGAAAACAGGTTGTAGGTTTTCATTTTCACTTATTTTTTGCTGGCCGATTTCACATGAAATTATAATTATTTTTCTCTGCTTTTCTCTTGGCGTTTCGTCAATTTTCTTAATCGTAGGAACTCTATATTTTTCAGCTCCCTACGTACTGATATGATCACGTAGAGCCCCTTAACTATGAACTCTCTTGGTTCGTTTAGACGTTTATTTACTTCCATTATAAGTAAAAAGGATTTTCGTATTTTAATTACTTGAAATAACTCCTCTCTCTTCCTTTATAATTGCATGTGCGACAAGCTTTTTGTGACTGTTCACTCAAAAAGAAAACACGTAAAACAAAAACGAAGCTTAAATAGACATAAAAAGATAATATGGATCCATAACGTGTTCTCCTTTCAGTAGAAGTACGCCGGTCCGTTTCGTAGCTGCCTACTAGCTGATACGCTTTGTTCTTTTGTGCCCTGTTCACGACCGTTGTTGAGTAAATCGACGCATCGCCTCTTCACAGATAGGGACAAGTTGGAAGGATGTCGAGTTGAGATTCAGTGGGTTATTTCTATGAACAGAGGATATCGTCACTGGCTTCCTGAGAACACTATTAATCCCACACTAAAATGTTAGAGAATGTGATATTATTATTATTATTATTATCATCATCTGGTAGTAGTAAACCTATTAGAATAATAATCTGAATCGGAATAAGGGTACTCATGCAAGAGGAATGATGTCTAATGTACGTGAAAAGCGTTTGAAGCAATGCAACTCATCCTGCAGTGAAGCGAAGCGTGAAGTCTGTATAATAACACATTCGATTACAGTGCTGTATGTCACTTAATGAGTGATGTATGCTTAATTAGAATGGGCGCAGGACTCGAATAATTTCACGTTTGTTTGCAGTGTGATTTGTCATATTTGCATTACCCTACAGGCGGTGGTGGAATTACGCGGACAGCCAAAATGAACGATTCGGATTCTCGTTTAGTAAAGGCTAGAGTTTTATCGCTCTTATTTGATAGAAGTCCCTCAATTTGTCAAAAGTTGATTAACAATGGGAAAGTTGGAACATGTTTTAATAGAAGATTAGAATTCAATTTTAAGTATTTTATTTCCTGACCCCGACGGGCATGCTATTACATACTTTAATCACAAAATTATTCGGAGTAGGCTGCTGTGGAAGATATATTATGAAAAATACCTATTCTTTGAATCCTGACCAAGGCAACTGTGGGAATTTTGACAAGAAAAATACAAACGGCGTAGCCATATGGAAACACCAGGTTCCGGAGGATTCTCGAACTTAAGCAACATTGGATGGAGTCTACATTCTTGCCACGTTCAGTTGACTAGAACAGAGATGCACAAAATGTGGCTCTGGATGCAAGAGTGCGTGTTAAAGCTATTGTCTGTCACTCCATACTCACGCCCGCATCACTCAACTCACTTGTAACTGTCCATTGTCCATTCACGCACACACTTGTAGATCTGCTAATTTGATGTGAATACATCTTATAAATTGGCATGTCGGTCTAAAAATTTGACCAAGACGAAAATACGGATTTTTTTCTTACAATTTTTTTTATGTCGCACCGATACAGAGAGGTCTTATGGCGACGATGGGAAGTGAAATGGCTAGGAGTGTGAAAGAAGTGGCCGTTGCCTTAATTAAGGTACAGCCCCAGAATTAGCCTGGTGTGAAAATGGGAAAACCACGGACAATGGGGTTCGAACTCACTATCTCCCGAACGCAAGCTGATTGCTATGTGATCCAAACTATGCGATCACTCTGTTTAGTTCAGTGGTATTTGAAGGCGCTCAGAAATGTCAGCCTACTGTTGGTGGAACTACTGGCACGTAAAAGAAATGTGTAACAAAATTGCGGCACCTCCGCTTCTCCGAAAGCCATATACGTCGTTAGTGGGGCGTAAAACCATTATTCCTATTATTATTATTATTATTATTATTACCGCCAAGAGATATACAATAGGATATATGCGATAAGACTACTACAGGAACGAGGAAGTGTTGAACGAACTGGTAAAATGCCTAGGAATATAACGGAAACAGTGGAAATCTCATGTCAGCAGAATGGGAAGGGAAAGGATTTCAAAGCAAATATGACGGTAATTACCGTTATCATTTCATCAGTATTACCATAATCTTCATCACTAATTGACTGCACCACTGAAGTCAGCATCTCTTAAGGCATTAGCAGCTTTCATTTCACCGTTGTCTTAAACTTGCGCAACCCACACAATCCTGTACCGTATTTATAAAAAGAGGGGATTTGCAGTGCAACTTTTCTGTACCTTAAACTTTTTAACGACAAGTGAGAAGACAAGAAAATAATGTACGTAATAAAACAGAGACGAGTTTCCGATTAACCGAGATGATCCCACAAAATGAACAAAGCAGTAGACCTGGATAGACAAAACTCTGAGAATATGGTTTCTTCTTGTTTTATGACCGCATAGGATCACTTTAGTCAGTCCTTCGTTCAGGTCTCTTTGGAGGGATTGTTCGGGCTTTGCGGTCTTCCCAGTACTTCAGACGCTCCGATCTTCGTGCCCTTTCCTCGGTTGAAAATAAGGGTGTTGTTGGTTTGTTTCGTGTAAGGCTAAAGCGGAGGTTTGTATTCTTACGTTCTGTATTCAATTTTATTTGTGGTGTCTTCTATTGTAAGGCCTATTTCCTTCAGATCCTCTGAGAATATTATTTATAAATGTAATAAGATTCTTTGTCACCTCGAAAGAAGGTTCCTCCCATGGTGACAATTTTCTCTCCAGTCAACACGTATAGATATCAATTCTTCTGGTCTTTTTCGGGGCTTTCTAGCAATTCCCACAGCGACTGCATCGCCTCGTTTCTTTTCTCTCTAAACATCCATCATTTCGGAATCGATTTCTTCCTCTACTCTCTATCATTATATCCTTGTCCTTGTTGTTCTCCTGTAGATTAAACTTTCCATTTCAACTGAAAGTTTTCTAAAACAAACTTTGACATGCTACGCTAGGATATGCTAATTTGAAATGAACTTCCGGAACATTCGTGGTGATTACATATCGAGATTTGTCTATTTCCGGTGAGCCATCAATGAAGTTTACCTCTGTTCAGGCAGGCAGGCAGGCAGGGGTAAGAAAGAAGTGAAAGAAGACCTGCATGCCAGTCACGTACTTGTGCTACTGGGAGCGTGGCAGCTATTCAACCCATGTGATATATGTTGACAGCTTCAATCAATATTGCCTTACAGATTTCCATAATTTTGAACTAGACACAGTTCTTACGCACACGTTTGTGATATATTATCATATTAATAGCACAAATGTAACACAGCCAAATTTATATCTATCTCTTCAACTATTCCACAACGCTATTTAAAATTGAAAATCAATCATCAAAATTTTAAATATACATCGACATTTCACTGTGCTTCCCTCCCTTGCTTGAGAGGGCACTTATGAGATAGTACTTAATTAGAAGTGTCACGGAGCTTTCCAAATTCCAAAACAAATTTATGATGATGATGATGATGATGATGATGATGATGCTTGGTGTTTTAAGGGGCCTAACATCGAAAGCAAATTTATTAGAATTAATTACAGCCTCATGCGCAAATTCAGACACTGTTATGATACACATATAAGAATGGTTATTTTAAGCCAAGACTTGTCCGTAACTTCTAAATATGAGTGTACGAATCAATGATAATGCGCCTTATAGAATGGAATAATAATAATAATAATAATAATAATAATAATAATAATAATAATAATAATAATAATAATAATAATAATAATAATGTAAAAGAAGCAAAAACATCTCTCCCTGTTGGGATGAGTGGCTCAGACGTTTGAGGCTCTGGCCTTCTGACCCAAACTTGCCAGATTCGATCCTGGCTCAGTCCGGTGATATTTGAAGGTGGTCAGATATGTCAGCCTCGTGTCGGTAGATTTACTGGCACGTAAAAGAATACTCCTGCGAGACTAAATTTCAGCATCGCGGCGTCCCCGAAAACCGTAAAAGTAGTTAGTGGGATGTAAATCCAATAACATTATTATTATTATTATTATTATAAATCATCTCCGTGGAAGATAGAGGCTTTCACTGGCCGTAAACTAGGTAATGAGTGGAACACAGTGGTTAGCTAAATACGGGCCGCTAATGCTCCCCAGGAACGAACCTGGTACTCATTTTTGTAGAAGGCTGAGTGAACCTCAGGGCCATGTGGATCCACAGAGATGGAAATATTTTTAAATGTTTCAACTTCCTGATGGAGAATCGAAACCACATCTATCCGCACGCCTTACTGCCTCAGCTAGACTAATAATAATAATAATAATAATAATAATAATAATAATAATAATAATAATAATAATGAGAACCCCCCTAACACTAATGGATGATTCATGGTAAGTTAGGAAGAAACTCTTTCGACTGCCATTTGAACTTAATAATAATAATGTTATTTGTTTTACGTCCCACTAACTACTTTCTAAGGTCTTCAGAGACGCCGAGGTGCCGGAATTTAGTCCCGCAGGAGTTCTTTTACGTGCCAGTAAATCTACCCACACGGGGCTGTCGTATTTGAGCACCTTCAAATACCACGGGACTGAGCCAGGATCGAACCTGCCAAGTTGGGGTTAGAAGGCCAGCGCCTTAACCGTCTGAGCCACTCAGCCCGGCCCATTTGAACTTAAATAGCGAACTAGAGAATCTTCTCCCGACCACTAACTTCACACAGCAGGTATAAATAAACAAGTTCTTTGATGTCTACGGGAGAGAGTAGAAAAGTTGAATTGCAAGTGAAGTGGTTCGCATTTGAGGATGGCTCTTGCACTACCTTTCTCTCACGCTATCTAAACCAAACATTATATACGACCAATTCTCAACTTCTATCGTGCATACTTCTTCCTTTATGACCACCCAAGCATGGTAGAACTTTTATATTTGTCCTATTATAGAAACCGTAGGAGGATTCTGCCTGCCTACTTGCCTCTCTCTGGAGACGTGGATTTAGGGCTGGCAGTTTTATCTCTCTTGCAGCAAAACTTTTCTCTCTCTTACTTCTCTTCTCCGCAGAATATATACATGTTATCGTCAGATCATTTACTTTCCTTTTTTATTTTAACTCGTTTAAGTTATAAATTTAAAAATGAGCTGGGGCATAGATCGACTGCTCACGGAAGGAGCTCAGCGACTCCATCCAACTGGCACAACTCACCGGAGGTAGAAACCTTACAACCTGCTTTGATTCTTGTATTAAAAAGTAGACTAAGCAAGCTTGGAGTATTGCAGAACTATTAAAGTTATGCACCAGATTTTCTACAGTTACACGTAAAACCCGAAACCTTTAATGAAATAATAATAATAATAATAATAATAATAATAATAATAATAATAATAATAATAATAATAATAATTGTACCGTGAGGTACACCCCAATGCCGCGCATTTAAATCTAGCGCCTAAATGAACTCCTCTACTGGTGAAATAGTGAAATTGAAACTACACCAACTTACAAATCTACTCAGAAGATGTCAACACTAAAATATGGTGTAATTTTGTTACTGTGAAGTTTCCTGAACTGACTGTATTTCTACTAGTTTTGTTTGCTATCCATCAAGAAGTGTGGACATTCTTCCACAGATGTCACTACTAAAAACAATGATCATGCAACCTGGTGCGAGGTAGCCTGTATGAACTTATTATTCAAAGAAGTTTTGTATTCATAAGTTTTTTTTACTGACTGATGTTCATTTATTTTTGGGTTGGCAATATTCCCTTTTATTTGCGCCATTTTTGAATCTAGCCAATCCCCAATTTCTGTAATTAATTATCTTCCAATCACAGTCTTCTTCTTCTTCTCCTCCTCCGCCTTCTTCTTCTTCTTCTTCTTCTTCTTCTTCTTCTTCGATTTTCATTGTAACTTTAAATTGACCAATAAACATGAGAGGCTGTGGCTAGTTTAATCTTGAATGGTCTCAAACTTTTCCCGAGGGTTTATAAACTTCGGATTTTCACGTTTCTTGGCCAATTGATCGTCATCTTACTGAGTGTGTGTGTCAAAGCAGGAGGCGGGCGGCCTCTTTCATCAGGCAGCAGTACATCGACAAGGTAATGACCACATAACATCTTTATTTCTTGCTAGCTCCGCAGTTTAACCTCAGGGAAAGGTCCGAATCATTAACTATGTGACCTAGTTTTCCTAAAAATTTAACTTTCTGCCGGCTAATGTAAACATTTCATAAAATCTTTAACTGCAAATCGGGGATAGAGAGTGATGTACCCTCTCGAGCTCCACTTCATATTGGTTTGAGGTGACTACGTTTTGTAACTGGTTTTCTTCCTTTCCGTAATGTTCTAATCTATTCTTATACGAGTCACCTCTATAGTTTGGGAATAGCCCCTGTTTCATCGGCCTAGTGCCCTTTAGGTTTTAAGTGTTCATATCTAGGAGTGCAAGTATTCGCCTCCATTTATTTTGTGTTCGGGCCATTTATTTAGCTGTTATTCTTGTTCCACGAAGGCCCAGTAGGTTGGATATTAAATACCCCTGTATAATCCAGAAATTGTAAGTTGATGTCGCCTTGAATAGGCTTGGAAAACTGAGAGCCTTTTAGCTCTTTTTCCAAGTTTTTGTAAGATTAATGAATGCCTCTTGAAGGCCAGATATTGTAATTTTGGGAGCAAGTGCTCTTTGAATTAGGGGATTTCTGACCTTGTGTAAATTTGTGCTCTTTTGTAAATTTGAGCTAGTAGCTCTGGATATGTAAATCTAGGGGCTTAAAGCCCAAAGTGTTAAGATTCTGAATCTTGGAATTTTCCCCATCTGTTTAATGATTGCTATCTGTACCTCTAGAAATTGTTAAGTTTGAAGTTTTTGAAAATATAACCTTCAGTTTAAGTTTAAGATTCAGTTCTTGACATTGTAGTTAGACCCAATCACCCCGGAACCTTCTTTCACCTCTGCGTTCCACAGATACCCCGGAACAAAATAATAATAATAATAATAATAATAATAATAATAATAATAATACAGTGAAAAATGTTTACAACGAAGCCAGCACATAGCGGAAACCTGGTGTTAACGGAAATATTCTATGCCCCATGAGATTAACACTAAAATATATACAGAAGTACCTGTACTTAGCGAAACCTGCCCAACGTGGAAACTAAAACTGTTTCTCAGTGTATGGCGGAAAATACAAGTTTATCTGTTTAATTCTTCATTCGTGATGAAAGCTGAATTGTTTAAAAGTTTTTGAATTTATAATAATGTTATAGGTTATACCCCCCACTGTACCTTTACGATTTTTGGAAATCCCGAGGTGCTGGCATTTTGTCCCGAAGGATTTTTTTACGTGCCGCTAAATCTATCGACATGAGGCTGGCGTATCTGAGCAACTTCAAATACCACCGGACTGAGTCAGGATCGAACCTACTAAATTTGAGTCAGAAGACTAGCGCTCTACCGTCTGAGCTACTCATACCGGCATTATTTTTCTGAATTTCTATGAATTTTTAAGGAAATAATGTTGAACATCCTACAAGTTATGTCCGGAAATCAATTCTTGTATATTTAACAATTTGTAATATTTGCGAGAAATTTAACTTCCTTGTGAACTTGAAAATCAGTTGAAATGGAAATGTATTGTAATGTCTCTTGTGTAACGATTAAGGGAGCAGGCAGTGTTACAGCATACAGTGGTTTGTTGTTTATCGTAAGAGGTCCACAATGCAGTAAAATGACTAAAAAGCATCTCAGACTAACTTGCAGAACCCCAGTGCACAATAAACGAATGCAATGATGGTGGTGGTGGTGGTGATTATTGTTTTAAGAGGAAGTACAACTAGAATGCAATGATATCACGTTTACCTGTTCTCAACGGAAACCTGTGCATAGAGGAAAAGAAGCGTGATACCATGAGATTCCGTTGCATACAGGTTTCCCTGTAATAATAATAATAATAATAATAATAATAATAATAATAATAATAATAATAATAATAAGGAAGCTTGCAGTTTTATGTGGCTCTTGATATCGTGATCATAGCCACAGCTCTTCCAGTTTCACATGTAATCCGAACCAGAGAGACGTGACTTTTCATTTATAAAATTCCACATTTATTTACGAGAGTCTGAAAGGCAGCCGTTTTTGTGAGAATCCAGTGACACTGTCACTCGGCTATCACGTCCACTCACCGCTCTCTCAACCACGTAATCTGATGCCCGAGTCTGAGCGAACTGTGAACATAAACGTCGAAAACGAGGTCTGTGTGTCACAGCAGCAGTTTACATAGGAAATAAATGATTGAGTTCTATGAAAGATGATGAATCGTGACAGCAGAAGCAAAACTTTAAATTAAATCACAGTCTCGATCCCTTTGGTCGATGTGGACCATGGCAACAGTTACAATCGATAGACAAACGCACCCGACAGTCCTGTTGAATCAAAATTTAAAGACGACTGGAATATTTATTTCCAGAAGGTTAGTCAATAATTGGTTGGAAATTGTTACAGTATCATTAGAAATTAAAGCCAAATGCGAGCCAATCGTCTGTACCTACCGAACTGCTAGAATGAAACATTTGTGGGGACCAATGACCTTAGATGTTAGGCCCCTTTAAACAACAAGCATCGTCGTCGTCATCATCATCATCATCATCATCGAAACATTTGTGCTTCATTTTAATTTCAAAATTAGAAGCAGATCCTAATGAACGATGATATCCCTGTGACACAAATTTCTACAGTAGCAGTTTCAACATTTTTGAAAGTAACATTACCGAGCGAGTTGGCCGTGCTGTTAGGGGCGCGCGGGTGTGAGCTTGCATTCGGGAGATAGTGGGTTGGAAACCTACTATCGGCAGCCTTGAAGATGGTTCTCCGTGGTTTCCCATTTTCACACCAGGCAAATGCTGAGGTTGTACCTTAAATAAGGCCACGTCCGCTTCCTAGCCACTGCTACCCCTTTCCTGTCCCATCGGCGCGATGTGTCGGTGCGATGTAAGGCCAACTCTTAAAATAAATGTCGGTAGCACTGGTTTCGCCTTTCTATCTGACGACCCTACTACTATATAGATCATTGTATGCTCATTTCTCGAATACTCACGACACTGGACTGAGATTTCATAATGAATATTTATTTGAATATCTGACAGCCCCGCAATTCATAGTTAGAGAGTCTGCCTTTTACCTCGAAGTCCCGGGTTCGATCCCCGCCCACGTCAGGAAATTTACTCAGCCTAAGGTAGAACATTTGAGGGGCTATCTGATGGTAAGCGGCCCCTGTCGAGAAAGCCAAGAATAACGCCCGAGATGATTTGTTACAGTTACCACGCGTCACCTCGTAATCTGCTGGCCTTCGGGCTGAGCAGCGGTCACTTGATACGTCGAAGTTCATCGGGTAGAGGTCCGGATCCATGGCTAAATGGTTAGCGTGCTGGCCTTTGGTCACACGGGTCCTGGGTTCGATTCCCGGCAGGGTCGGGAATTTTAACCATAATTGGTTAATTTCGCTGGCACTGGGGCTAGGTGTACGCGTCGTCTTCATCATTTCATCCTCATCACGACGCGCAGGTCACTTACGGCTGTCAAATCGAAAGACCTGCACCTGGCGAGCCGAACATGTCCTCGGACACTCCCGGCACTAAAAGCCATACGCCATTTCATTTCATTTCATCGGTTAGAGGACCGTTAATTAGACGAATTAACGTACTGAAAAAAGGAAGGGAAAATGATCTGACACACATGGTACTGCAGACGTCTTTCCTAAAATATAAAAACCGAGGGAGATGGCCATGCGGTTAGGGGCGCGGAGCTGTCAGCTTGCATTCTGGAGATAGTGGGTTGATACCCCACAGTCGGCAGCCCTGAAGATCTTTTCCGTGGTTTTCCATTTCCACACCACGCAAATGCTGGGGCTGTACCCTAATTAAGGCCACAGCCACTTCCTTCCTACTTCTAGCTCTTTCTTATCCCATCGTCGCCATAAGACCTATCTTTGTCGGTGCGACATAAAGCAACTGATAAAAAATAAAAAATAAAAAATGTCACAATGTCAACAACAAAGTTTCAAACCCAGACGGTCTTAGTACCTTATTTCGAAAATATCTATCACGTGGTATGCATTTTACGTCAAATTTGCAGCAGTGAACCAGACACAGCCTCGATCGATATTTTATTGTTAATGTTAGTTATGGGACGGTATCAATTCCCCTTATTTATTCTACATTATTCTCAAATGTATGTCTTTCTGCGAAAAATGTAATTGCGGTATTGGGTGAGGGCGCGTAGGATACGCATAGCTTACAAAAGAGGAACGCTAGCTGGACGACTTTGGAAGCTAATTCTGTTTGGAACAATTGCGTGGAGGAGCTGTGTCACCAGTTCAAAAGAGAAAAGATACAACGCTGAGAGGAGAGGGCGAAGTCAGGAAGAGCGACGGTGTGGTGACAGGAAGCACATGGCCACCAGCGGGAGAACATAAGTCAACCTTAACGACCACAGCGGGACTATAGCGAGCTAGAGTGAAGTGTCGTCAAGTTGGACTGGGTCACGGCTAACCGAGAACACAAAACCTCACGTAGTTACCGGTATAAAGCCTAGCCAGCGAATGTGGCTGTTGCTTTAGGGGCGAGGATGTAAACATGGGGAATATCAGCCACTCGGAGAAACAAGAAGACCTCCGATCCAGAATGGGAAACGTGAACGTGACATTGTCAGTACAAAGAAAGTACTCCTAATGGTTGAGAATCCTTCGGTGATCACTTTTACCTATGATAGGTTGCTTGGATCTTCGTAGAGGTTGCGAATACTATTCATTTAGAACCAACACATGTACACGCATGCACAGAAATGGTGTCCTGACATAAACAACACTGCCCCACTCCAGTATTGAAGAGGAGGGGAGGAGTATAGGGGCAGTGCTGAAAGCACAGTGTGTGTATTGCTATACATCCACCACTGTGCCCATTTCAATCACAACTGTCTTGTGTTAAGAGAGGAGGTGAGAAGACGCCATACTTTGTTTACATCGGGACACCATTTCTGAGCATGCATGTTCGCTTAGCACTGGACCAACTTCGTAATCACTTTGAGAATACAAACGGACTTGTGATTTCTGATTGATTTCTGATAGAGGTCCGGTGTGCAGATTGTTTCTGAACTAATCTAAAAACGCCCTGAAACTTCCAAATCCTTCAGCATGTTGTTATAAGTATGGAAAGGAATTTTAGGCACTATTAGGTTAGAATGCAAACGTATTTAACTAAGGTGCAAGTGTCTTCTACCCGCACAACAGCTCTGCAGTGACATTTACATGAATATTAGGAACCCCTAAAAATGTATGCAACTCACAGTACATAACTGTAGAGCGGCCAGATGATACTTGCGCCTTATTAAAATACGCTTGCATTTTAACCTTTTATTGCCTAAACATTCACAGGTCTAGCCCTTCAGGCAAGCCCCAGGGGCTCTGAACTTTGGAGCGTGTGTTGGCGACCACGGGGCCCTTAGCTGAGTCCTGGCATTGCTTCCACTTACTTGTGCCAGGCTCCTTACTTTCATCTATCCTATCCGACCTCACTTGGTCAACTCTTGTTCTTTTCCGACCCCGACGCTATTAGGTTTGCGAGGGCTAGAGAGTTCTTCAATTTCACGCCCTTCGTGGCCCTAGTCTTCCTTTGGCCGATATCTTCATTTTTCGAAGTGTCGGATCCCTTCCATTTTTTCCTCTGATTAGTGTTACATAGAGGATGGTTGCCTAGTTGTACTTCCTCTTAAAACAATAATCACCACCACCACCACCAAGCAATTCGATGTTGAAAATATCCTAGGGATACGAACTACGAATTTTAGGTAAATAAAATATAATAAAGTATGAGAATATATTTGTTATTTATTCCTACAAATTACAATCTTTTTCTTAACCATCGTTATCGGGTCGAATAGATTAGCAGTTTGCCTTTTCTTTTCACCACTACGAGCGCTAAAGTGAGTCAATGCATTGTTTCCCTTAAGCACCACTACGAGCGCTAATTTGAGTCAATGCAGAGTTTCACTTAAGCCCTTAAACTACATTTGCTGAGGACATTTTTCAAACACTCCCATAAATTCCTGAGAGTATTGAACTAAGGAACACATTACAGAAAGATTTATGTAAATAAGTGAATTTGGCTAGGATTTGAATCAAAAAGAAAACGAGTAAATAAACAAGCGATTTTAGGCTGTTTTTCCGGAGCTGCATTTAGGCCGGAAGTGATTTTCGATATTTAATTTTTTAAGTTTGATAGAGCTCTCCAAGACACAATTTGAAACCTTTCAAGGCCCTTTAGCCCTTCAACTTTCGAAACAATTGAGGGAATTGCTTAATATTTTACGTTTTTCGTAGTATGGGACCCCTACTTTTTCTGCTAAGAAATCTTTTCAACGTTAAAATCCTTTTCCCTTGTTATTAAGGGTCACAGCCCGAGCGCAGGTAACGTTTAGACTTCTAATTTATTTATTAAAGAGTAAGGTAAGGTAAGGTAAGGTAAGGATTATTCTGCCCGAAGGCAGGTCCGAACCTCCGCCGAGGTGTTCCTGAGCCGGAGTTTACGTGCGGTAGGGTGGCCAGTTCTTTTCCGCTCCTCCATTCCCTTACCCCCCGCCAACAGCGCGTGGCAACCCATCCAACTCCTGACCATGCCCAATGTTGCTTAACTTCAGAAATCTCACGGGATCCGGTGTTTCAACACGGCTACAGCCGTTGGCATTAAAGAGCTGAATATCCTTATTATTGAGGTATAATGACATGATCACAAATGTAAACGGCAATATGTGTAGAACGAAGGTAAGCAATTGAAGCGCACATAGCGTTAGCGGGTAAATACCGTTCTCGCACTCAATTTAACCTAGGTGTCGTGGCTGCAAAGTATTGTTTTTGGTCTTAATTATGCTTAGTTCAATGCAAGCTTTTACACCTTGCTGAGTTTTCTCGATTAATACCGACCACGCTATACAAAAGGTGCGTGGAGAACATTAGGCTCGGTGTCAATATGGTGTCAAATTTCCCTTTGGAAAAATCAAATGATCACAAAGATGCCTTTCAATAATCGAAATTCAATTTGATATCGATTAATTTATTTGCACGTAACGTATCATTTTCGAGAGACATCTATATGGAATAAGTGCAGGATTCAATGGGGGTGGCTGAACTAACTCAGGGCCTATGAAATAATCAGTTATCTAGAGTACGGTAAAATGAGGCCTCTTTGATAAAAGAGTCTTCCATATGTCTGTCAGCCATGGTCATCAATCAATATGTCACATCACAGCCTGCACTTTTCAAGGTAACATCGTATCCCACATTTTGTATCGCTAATTTTCAGATAAACCCCAGCCGTAAATATATATATATGTCAAAAGAAAAGTGTAATTCCATAAATCAGACAATGGATCTGGATTTACAATCCTTTCTTTATCGGTACAGCTGACGATCTTTCTTGGATAAAAAAAAACAGTCAACTCTGTACAGGCCAAGAAGGCCCTTGGAAGGCTTCAACTATTTGTAACCTCGGCACTTGATGGGGTAGAGTGGTTAGTTCTACCTTCGGCCGCCTTTGCCCCCAGGAATTAACCTGGTACTCATTTTTGATGTAGGCTGAGTGAACCCCAGGACATGTGGACCTCCGGAAGTGGAAAGCTCGTTTCTTAAATTTTACGACTTCCTGACGGGGATTCGAACCCACGACCTTCCGGGCGAACCGAGCACGTGTTCATCGCCTCAGTCAGGCCTTCTTTCTTGGGTATGATCAAAATATATCACTGTTCGGAATACAATTAATTACGGATAACCATTTAAGCTTTGAATCTTATCAGTATCAACATTGTCATTCAAAGTAGCTAACAGAGCCTAGTTTGCTCTAACAAGACTCATCGGCCCATTCTGTGAAAGAGGAACATGGAGAAGGAACAATCATAAATTCTACACCATTTATAAAGAGGGATAGTGAAATCAGCCACATTGAGGTGGCCTGGGCATGTAGCACGGGCGAGTGATGTGGAAGTACCTAAAACGATATTAAATGGAAATCCAGGGGGCAGAGAAGACGAGGTCGATCGAGAACCAGATGGATGGTTGAAGTCATTGAAGATCTTAGGAAAATGGGCTACAGCAATTGGAATGCTTTAGCGTTGGATCGAGATAAATGGCGGAAGATTGTTGAAGGGGCCAAGGTGTACTACGAACTGTAGAGCAGTGGAAAAAGATTGCCATTCAAATCCTGCGCATAGAATTTCTAAAACACAGGATAGCAGGAAGCTTCATGAAGAACATGTGGTTCCTCTGCTGACGTGGCAAAGTAACTTTGATAAAAATATTGTCTTGCTATTCATGGGTGGATACTGTCTGGGAGTGGCATATTAAATGTTCACAGCTGAACAACTATCGCGCTGTGCATAAAGATAAAGTCTCAACGTCCTCATTGTCTCCTCTACAACCTCACCCACACACTCAACATGTACGTCTTGTGCGGTGAACTTCTGTCTCGGTTGCAACGTATCAAATAACATTTAAATATGTGATTCTCCTTTCCATATTAATATATTTTTGAATTCTCTGAACGGATTACAGAAATGAAAAAAGAGAGGAAAAAGAGATCCATGACAGGAAACAGTAGAAATCAGAATTGTTAAACTGCCACTTGATGGTACGTCTACAGCATTGACAACCGTATGATTTTCCGTCAGAGCAAAAAGTGGTAAGAATTTACAAGGGAGATAAAGGGAGGTTGGACAGAAAAGTCGTAAATGAGGAGTCTGGCTCAGGTAACTGGAAACAGCTAGAGGCTCCGTGGTCGCTAACCCACGCTACCACGTTCACAGTCCCTGATGGTTCACCTTTCACTTACCCCTTAAGACAAGCAAGTGATACAGTGGATGCATTCAGGCGCGCCCACCCAAAGGGGATGGTGCAAGCTTTGTTCTATTGTCATCACCACTATCAAATAAAACAGCGAAATTGTAATGCAAAAGCAGCCACGGTGCTGAATTCGTGTTGGATAATTTGTATGTTTTGTACCTATATTAAATCATAAATAAACTAAATCCATATCGAAACAATACAAAATTATAATCATTTCTATATAAATCTAAACCGAAACGTGAGAGGTTAAACTAAAGACAAAATAGGTTAAATTTGTATTACATGTATAAAATCAATGTTCATGCTGCTCATAAAGCTGAACTACACAGCTTAGGTTATATAGAAGAAGTCTATATTTCAACATAATATAATATATCAGTGCCCGCCGGATTGACTGAGTTCGATTCTCGACTATGCCTCTAATTTAGTGTTAAGAAGCTGAAATGGGGAATGTGGACGAAATCTGATAGAGTGGAAGGTTTAAACTCACTCATTGTTTGCCACTTCAACTTGTGTGTAACATAATAGACGTAGCCGCTTTCTTCCATTTCCTACCTTCATTTAATTACACATATTTACTAATCCCAATGCAGATGCCATAAGAGATTTCAGGCGATTGAGTGAGTCGTCTACGCGGCTCAGGTCACCTAGCTGTGAGCATGCATTCTGCAGATGGTGAGCTCGAACCCCACTGTCCGCAAACCTAAAGATCGCAATCCTGTACCTTCACTAAGAGCATAGCCGCTTCTTATAGCTCTTTCCCATCCTTTTATCGTCCAAAATCTCCCATGCGTTAGAGCAGGGCCTCTCAGGGTGCATGCGCCTGTGCACGGTGCAAAAGACGACTTCGCTTGGTTGCCCAGAGTGCAAACCCCCACTCCTCGATTTGGAGCAATAGTGCTGTGTCTTTCTTTCCCCACGTCTGTCTCGCTCGCTCCCCCTGTCTCCCTCTTTCTCACGTGCTCCGTTACGCTGCAAATCCGAGCCGAGTTGAGCCGAGCTTAGCCGAGTAGCCCAGAGACGAAGCGTTGGTCCGAGCCGAGTGGAACCGATGCACAGTACACGGAGCTCTTGCACCTCGATTTGAACGCGTGAGATTTTGGGCGTTTGAGAGGCCTTGCGTTAGAGCGACGTTAAACCACTAGCAATTAAAACGAACTTCGGACGCACTAAGCATGCGGGGTTGTTAATCACGATGTCATTAGTCTCTGACACTAAGTAACATGGTGGGGTCTAAGATCGCTAAGGCTTTGCGACAGAAAGGGTGGCAAGTGCACGAAGAAATCCCATGCGTTTCCTCAGATGGGTCTACTAGAAGAGTTGATATTATTGCATACTCTTAACACCTCTAGGCATAATAATTTATCCTTCTGTCCGATTCGAGGTTAGTCTTCAACAACTGAGGAAGTGGATAAAGAAAAAAGTATATATGAACCTACTGTTAATTATTTCATAGCCAGATGTAAGCTCAAATCCATTGATGCAATAGGTCTACTAATAGGAGCACGAGATGCTATTAACTCGTTTATTTTTACGAATTCCGAAAAAACATCACATTTCAACTTCAGTACGAGATGAGACAGTCACAACTGTCGTAAAGAAGAGTTGTCAAATTATGAAGCACCATCTTAATCCACACCTCTAGGTGTTGTTTGAAAATTTGCATCATATTATTATATTTTTAGTAATGTAATTACCATTTTAAAGTGTATTATTACTGTCTTGTGGGTACCTCCATTATCAGTTTCGTGTCACGCAGAGAGGCAGGACAATCAGTTTGAATTTACCATACGAATTTATGGAATGGAAGTAGGCGCTAATAGTTTTCAGTAAATATCAATGATCAACTAACTTCACAGGCCGCCTCACCCGTACTATACTTCTGTTAGAGAGTTAGCGTATGTTGCAGGGGCACAAGTTCTTCAGTACTCCTGTCATATATGTAAAAAAGAAAGTTAAATGTTTTATTAAACACAAAAAATTAGAAACCTCAAGTAATACAACATTAACTTTCAGGGTATCGTTTGTCACAGTAAGCATGAAAAAAGGGATTATAGTAGATGTGAGGATTACGGCAGAAAGTGAATGTCAAATGAAGAGTAATGAATGGGGCTAGCCACTCGACCCCCAACAGCGCTGAGCTTAATGAGGTGTAAGGTAATGTGTGACATATTGCTGCACACTTCTTAGTGGTAGGCGAGATGAGGGGAGCAGCAAAACACGACCATGAGATACGGGACAACCAGACTTCCTACAATGTTAGCTATCACCATATTACGGATACACTCTTGTGTAGAAATAAAAACGGAAACCACTTGCCCGAAAGATATAGTCATGGACTGAAAGAAAAGAATGATTTTCTGATATTGTATTTATAATTTATGTGTTTCAGGTATTAAAATTATCCATTATTAATGACCGGTTCATCCCATTTTCGGATTTGTTTGCACGTATTACTTAAACATTTAAAGAAAATAAGAAAGACCAAAATGAAGAGGAGAAAAATTAAAGCAGCGGGATATCAAACAAAACGTACTGCAAAGAACTTATTTTCTTCTGAAATCGCGCTTTTCTATTCACTTACTTCTATTGGCTTCTCCGCTAAAAAATTACGGATATTACGCGTGTTCAAGAGTAACGACGATCGCAGATTTCTTTATGAAGTCGAATTGTTTCCCTGTATTGCTTCGGTATACAGGTTAGAGTTTATTGCTTCTATTCTCTTGAAAAATTAGGATAATAAGAACGCATGTAAATGTTTACATGCCACAGGATAAATGAGCCATTATTTAACGAAAGTACGTTGATTTATACATCTTGGTGATAAGTGTATCTATAAAATATTTTGTAGCCAACTGTAGTTTTTCATGCTACATGTATTCTGAACACAAAAAGAAACAACTGTGTAGTTTTATGATCACGGGATCATAACTACGGGATGTCCAGTTTTACGTACAAAGCGAACGACAGGGACCTGACTTTCCATTTCACAACTCCTCCATACATTGGTCGGGATTCGAAACACAGCCACCTTGGTGAGAAGCAACTGATAAAGCCACTCTGTTTCTCCTATATTCTGAACAGAAGAGTCCCATTTTACATACAATACGTTGCGTTCTTCCGTTTTATCGGTGCCTTCTTTTTAATTACGTCCTTTTAAAATACCTAATTCCATGAACAATCGAGCGATTTCTGGACTGGATTTCCCTTCACTGCTCTTCATAAAAATAAATGTGATAACGCAGAGTTATATGTGCCTCAAAGGACCGGACAAGTAGATTAAGCAGAAAACATTATAACCAAGAAAAAAAATTAACACAGCTACGAAATTATGAAGTAGATGGATTCAAGTCTCATTTTTGTCGCCTACTAGCTTAAGCATACAATATCAATCTTAAATGTGGTTAATGACAAGGATTCAAAGATTGGCAATTCACTGTCAGAGTTAACTTGTAAGTTACAACAAAAATATAATAATAATAATAATAATAATAATAATAATAATAATAATAATAATAATAATAAGCCACAATAACTATTGTTACGATATCGAAGTGCTGAAATTTTGTTCGACAGCAGTTCTTTTACATGCCAGTAAATCTACCAACACAATGCTGGCATATTTGAGGACCTCCAAATACTACTAGACTGATGATGATGATGATGATGATGATGATGATGCTTGTTGTTTAAAGGGGCCTAACATCGAGGTCATCGGCCCATAATGGTACGAAATGAAATGACAACAAAAAGTTCAAAAAATCCACTGACCAAAATAAAATAAATCATGAAAAATGAATGGATGGACATGAACCCAAGAAAACAAAAACAAACAAGAAACAAACAAACAAACAAACAAAACAGTGGATCCGACTTAAAAAAGGTCATAAATAACACTATTACTGACCAAGGGACCACTTATAAAGCACAGTCCTGAATCGAGAGTGCTTGATGTCTAAAGGGGTCCAAAAACCACGTCTAAGGCCCCTCAGAATGGTACATGTCGCGAGTAAAGTAGAACCATGGTATTTCTTATGTTGGGGGTACTAATCAAAAGTAGCGAAGACTCACGGTGTTCCACACAAGATGGTACTACTCACAAGTATTGTACTTCGTATAGGTAACGCAAACCTATGGTGTTTCTCACACAATGGCGCCTCTCATAGCCAACGCCAACCGATGAGGTTCCTCACCTAGGTGTACTAACCACAGGGACTCGCACTATCCCGTGGTGCTCCTCACATAGTGGGTACTAATCACAGGCAACGCAGACCCACGGTGTCTCTCATATAGTGGTACAACTCACAGGCAACGCCCAGACCCGCGGTGTTGCTCACATGGGTACGACGCACGGGTACTGGAAACCCACAGGAGAACCCCGTCTTGCTGCTACTAATCACAAACCTATTTCGTACCTAATGTAGTGGTACTACTCGCAAGTACAGGCAACTCATGGTGTTCCCCGCATGATGGTACGAATCAAAAGTAGTTTCATGGTCCTAATTCAATCATCCCTTGGTCGCCCCTTTTAGTCGCCTCTTACAACAAGCAGGGGATACTGCGGGTGTATTCTACATGTGCGTCCCCCACCCGCAGGGGGTACTACTGGACTGAATCAGGAACGAATCCGCCAAATTGAACTCCCAATCAGAAGGCTAGCACTTTACCGTCTGAGCTACACAGCCCGGTCTATTATTATTATTATTATTATTATTATTATTATTATTATTATTATTATTATTATTATTATTATTAATCTGTATTAAGACGAGAAGATCCGCGACTAATGAAGGGTGTTGGTTGTTAGTTATTATTAAGAGTGTGATAGAGCACTCGGCTGCACTTTAATTCTGGCGAAGCCAGTGTTAAAAAGCGCGTCTCGACTTTATGGATGTTAATCTCCAAGCCGGCGACAGACGCTCTAATGGGTTGTGGCTGTTGAGCGTCGTTAGGCCTCTGACGAGCACCCATTCCAAGGCTAAGGGCACGCTTTTATTTTGATTTCTGCATTCCAAACACAGACTGCACTTAGCCTATGTGCAATGGGGGTATTCTTTTATTTCAGAATAATTTAAACTTCATCTTGCTCAATAGTTTGAAGAATTTAACGATTAATTAATTAAAAATTCAACCAAACCTCCAATTTCCAAATATGTCAGTGAGGGCACCCCTGGAGGGTTACCTTCAATGGGTCCCAGTACCGGTGCGTTAATGCGCTACTCACATGGACTGTTTATTAAAAAAAAGTTTAAGTATAAATGAGGTGTTAGTAATAATGACAATAATATAATAAATTTAAGTTAATATCAGTATTAGGGGTATCTGTCTACAGTTGTTTGGCTTCAAGTCATTCATATGGTGTATTAGACCATGGCTGAGGTGTTGAAGAGGCTATTAATGTGCAAAGCATTCAGGTATTGACCACACCTAATGTTACTTTTGGTTTTGCCGTATTGGATTTTGCCACTGGGTTTTGTGGCAATCATATCTGACGTATTCATGTATGTCAGTTTTAATTACATTATTAATTAGAATTAGCAGTAAGGTGTTTAGCATCTTAAGTGTGCCCCGCCTCGGTGTCCTTGCTTCTGCTAGAGTGGGGAATGTAGGATGGAAAAACAGCCGTTATCTTTGAGGAGATTTATTCATGTTTTGGGTAATATTATTAGTTATGTTTGTTTGTCTTCTGAAAATTAAGTGAATTGTTTTAAGTAGCTAGTAATCAGGGTGCCTAAGTATGTCTTATGAGAAAATAATACTACTACTACTAAAAGCGTTCATTCCTCCCCTGAAGGGGGAGGCGGGCCTCTTAGACGGTGACGCCGTCTCTCAGGCCAGGAGATATTTTTTTTTATCGGAGAAGGTTGGCAGCCGTGGCCTGTACTAGGAACTGTCCCGGCATTCCCCTTAATACAGGAGAATGGAAAGCCGTTCTCAGGACAGCCGACGGTGGGAACCAGACCCTTCTCCGTCTCTCGAACACAGAGGAGTAGGGCTGTGGCCACCCCTCCTCCGCTCGGTTGGCCGGTCGGATTGCAGAGCTGTCGGACCACGTACCACTTGTAGGCTAAGACCCACTCTGCATCCGCCGACCCCTCCAAGATGTGTCAAGGAATCTTTCTATACCAGGCAGGGAAACAGTTGAGCGGGTTTTTGGGTTGTCGAGTCGTACCAAACTTATATTGTTTAATGACCTATCCCCAACATATACGGCTGGTATCTTCGTTAGTTTAGCGGAGAAAACTCAGAATACCGTTGGATTCTTTGAGAAGTACCGGTATACCATATTTTGGAATTGTCAGCAACGAGATCGAAGATGCCGACAGCAACTGTACCTACCGTTGGCCGTATACACTGTGCACTGAACTGACCACACTGCACGCCTGGAGTGTTGGAATACTCTCTAAACTGTGGTATGTTCATAACATATTCCTAAATCTATTGCAATACGTGTCAGCATTTGCACGTTTAAAATGTCCACCACACGTTTATATGCCCCATCCCATTGGGGGACACAATGGAGAGTGTGGGAGTGAGGAATGGCGCTAGTGGTAGCATTTTCTCATTTCCAACAGCATACGACCTCAATTGTCAGGGTTAATGCAGATCCGTCGGAGCTTAATGAAGGAAGTTGCGCACGCTGTCATGAAGTTAGCAGCCTAGGGACAAGCATGTGGACCCAGAGAGTTATAAATTCATTCTCTCCTTGTTACATGCCAGGGGATTAACTTGTCGGATTAGATAATACTGCAAATGGGCGACTGTACCACAAACTACAGAACTACATTGGACTTCTTTCTTTGATCTTTATATTGAGGCACTAGAAAAGGCTGTAAATGTTGTAAATTATTACATTGTTATAATTACTTAGCCCGACCAGAGAGGAAAGGACATCCATTTAGGGGCTTAGTGCGTGCTGGTTCCATCCGGGAGGTGGTATCCTTTACTTGTTCCTAGAAAAGCGTGTGAGCGTCGGGGCAAATATATTAACTGTTTCATTCTTTCCTAGAATGCTAATGAGACCAGAAGATAGGAGAAGTTAAAGCCACACAAACTCCGCTGTAATGCTCTACTTTCCCCTTTCTAGTTGTTTTACTGTTCTATTACGTCCCAGTAACCGGAGGAAGGCTTACACCGCAGTTTGCATTAGCGTGCTCGGTACTGACAAGCAGAATCGAATGTGTTCTAGAATGGAACACAATGCATTCGACAACTTTCAAGAATCGAAATATTTATTCAAATCAACGACCTCGAATGGTACAATAGAATTTTTGTAACACGAGAACTGATTTTACCTCGTCTTAAAAATTCTCAAATGGTTCACTCAAACAAACAAACTGAAGTCTCGATGAGAAGTTCACTTGTAGTGAACTTGTAGTGCATGCATACTGAAGTTACAGTATTTAAAATACTTGGCTTTCTTAATGTTATCCAAGGTACACTAAAAAACAATACCTGACATTCAATATAAGCAATATAATAATATGCCGTATAAAATACTACGAGCCGCCTCTGTGGTGTAGTGGTTAGTGTGATTAACTGCCACCCCCGGAGGCCCGGGTTCGATTCCAGGCTCTGCCACGAAATTTGAAAAGCGGTGCGAGGTCTGGAACGGGGTTCACTCAGCCTCTGGTTTCTCACTTCTCCTCCAGGCAAATGCCGGGATGGTACCTAAGGCCACGGTCGTTTCCTTCCCTCTTCCTTGTCTATCCCGTCCAGTCTTCCCATCCCCCGGTAAGGCCCCTGTTCAGCATAGCAGGTGAGGAAGCCTGGGCGAGGCACTGGTCATCCTCCCCAGTTGTATTCCCCGACCAAGCGTCTGAAGCTCCAGGACACTGCTCTTGAGGCGTAAGAGGTGGGATCCCTCGCTGAGTCCGAGGGAAAAGTCAACCCTGGAGTGTAAACAGATTAAGAAAGAAAGAAAGAAAGAAAGAAAGAAAGAAAGATAAAATACTACGAAATAAATCAAACATGTTCGAAGAGTTACCCCACGGTGTAAAATTAAAATATCTGTTTTGGTACCGGTACTTACGAGTAGATTGATGAAAATTCACAGCCTGTTTTTCAGTCATTCGACCGGGTCAGGAATTGAATGTATGAAGTCACTATCTAGCAGCGAGGATAGGAACTCCTGTCGGCTGCTGAAGCCTGTCGCACTCCTCAGGGGCAATGATTAGTGATTAACAGATGAAATGAAATGATATGATATGATATTGGAGTGTGTTGCTGGAATGAAAAAATGACAGGGAAAACCGAATTACCCGGAGAAAAACCTGCCCCGCATCCGCTTTGTCCAGCAAAAATCTCACATGAAGTCACCGGGATTTGAACCAAGGAACTCAGCAATGAGAGGCCAGTGACCTGGCACCTGAGCCACGGAGGCTCACAAGAGTTGATTAATACCTTTTAAAAATGCTATTCAAGTATAATTTTGTTATTGAAGTAAAATTATTTATTCGGAACAAAACTTGTATTGTTGGATGTTTTTGTTGTGAATGTACTTTACGTTCTTAACCGGAGAATGTTATTAAATTTGCTTTAATCTGCATAAAACAAGAATAGTCTTTCTTGTCACACTACTAAATTTCATGTATGCCCCCTCAAATCGTTCACAGAATATCGTAGCACAATACGTTCCATAGTATCTCTCCAGAACTCTCCATCCACGAGAACTTGACAAAGGCAATGACTGAGAACTCTATAGTGAAAACCCCCAGCGAAAGAATTCAAAAATAGCCTACCTTTTGACGTGAAGTGTCTTATAAATCTGTACAAATGGAAGGGTACCTATGTTCGGCGGCGATGCAAGGAAATAATTCGGGAAGTATAAGATATATCCGAACGGACCATGCGGCTTTCGAAAAAGAAAGGTTGAAAGAGTAAAATAAGAGGCCATCTTGATATTGATGAAACCCCTAAAGACGACGTCCCCCAAATGTATGCCTACCCCTTAGCCCTGTTTCTTGATACGGGATCGGGGATGAAGTGATTTTAAATCATAAGGCATGTTTTAACAGCCGGATGCCCTTCATGACGCCAACCTCAGTTGAGGAGCTAATGAAGATGAAATGAATGATGAATAAAATTGGGTAAGGAGGTAGAAGGAATCACCTCTGGCCTATTAAGAGGAACAGTCCTGACATTTGCCTGGAAATGAAAATGGGAAACCACAGAAAACCATTCTCACGACTGCCGACGTTTTCTTCCACCAAATTCAGTAACAATCCTTTCTCTTGGTACGTCATATTACAATACATATATATTACAATTTGCTTTACGTCGCAGCGACAGTTAGGTCTTATGGCGACGATGGGATAGGAAAAGCCTAGGAGTGGGAAGGAATCGGCCATAGTCTTAATTAAAGTACAACCCCAGCATTTGCCTGGTGTGAATATGGGAAATACGGAAAACCATCTTCAGGGCTCCTGACAGCGGGGTTCGAGCCAGTAATGAAGACTACCTACGATTTACAAAAAATTAATACCGCAGGGTTCGGAAGAGAATAATAATAATAATAATAATAATAATAATAATAATAATAATAATAATAATAATAATGTTATTTGCTTTACGTCTCACTAACTACTTTTACGCTTTTCGGAGACGCCGAGGTGCCGGAATTTAGTCCCGCACGAGTTCTTTTTACGTGTCAGTAAATCTACCGACACGAGGCTGACGTATTTGAGCACCTTCAAATACCACCGGACTGAGCCAGGATCGAACCTGCCAAGTTGGGGCCAGAAGGCCAGCGCCTCAACCGTCTGAGCCACTCAGCCCGGCAAATAAAGATTTGGTCAAGGAGGTCGAAAAGGAGCCTGGAACAAGAAGTGGAAGCAATGCCAGCCTGAGCTAGGCCCCGTGGTTTCCAATCCAACCTCATTTGCCCTTTTAGTCACCTCCCAACAATAGACTGGGGATACCGTGGATGTATATTACGCTTCCGTACACAATGGGATGGGGGTACGGAAAGGACAACAGTGACCCAGGGAAGCCGGATAAGAAATATGGAAGTGAAGAGACTGGCATAATGGAGGATACACCAACCTGAAACTAGGGGCCCCGTGGTAACTAACGCTCACTCCTAAGTTAAGAACTCCTGGGGTGGGGAGGATGATGGGCTCTTCTTTTAGTTGTGATCTGTAAGTACCTTTTCAACCACATATAGACCTTTCTTATGGCTGGAATTGAACCGAGGCATCCGAGGAATGCAACCAGCCGGTATATTTCCGAGGTGGACTTTGTAGCTACTATTCACATTTCAGTAATGGTTTGCCATTCTCAATAACACAGAATGACAAAAGCGATTTATATTCATAATAGGAATAAGCAGAGGACATTGCCTCTAGCCTCTGAGATCAAGCAACAACAAAATATTTCATAAAAGAAAATGGTTTTTAAAAGGGGAAGAAACCTCATAATACATAATTTAAACAAACGCATTGATGCTGATATTTAGTGAACACCTCCTTGCTAAACATTGTTAATTTATGTGTACAGCTAGTGTACGCTGCAAGGGGAGTATTGAGACCACTTGGTATCAGATGGCGAACCACAGAACATCAAAGCGCACAGAGCGCAACTTAATGCCGTCGTTAGCCACTTCTCAGGCCGTGATACGGCTTCCTGCCTCCCTTGCTTGCCTGCTAACTTGCATGCTTACAACCAGATATGCTTCAAGCGTCTCATTTATTAAAATATTTACTTAACTTCCCCTCCTCCCTCTATTGTACCATCCTTTCGCTCGCGCATTTCCATATTCTGACTTACATTCTTCGTCCTTAATTGCCTTCGCCAGCAGAGCCATGGGGAAAGCTTTTACCAAAGCAGCTTCATATCAGGGATATTAATTCGCAAGTGAGTGTGGGATTTTTATTTATTTGTTTTATATAAAGTGAGAATGCCTGAAAAGATGAGTTTTAAACAGGAAAATTGTTTCAATTCTCTAGGTTATTTATGATGATAAACATTATAATGATGATGAAAATAATAAATTATTAAATAAACACCAGAAAAGTTAGCAATTTTGATACTTTGTGCAAGCGTTCTGGTAGGTAAAGGTAACTGTGTCGCCAACTTACATTAATGAAACTGAGCAAAATTCATTGAATAAACCCAAATTGTTACATTATTAATAGAGAAAGATGCATTTCTGTCGCTAATAAGAGTTTTTAGATGTCTATTTTAACACGAGAGAACGAATCATATCTACTAAAGGTATAAGATATAATAGTCGTAGATACAGTGCAAATTTGCTATACTGGTGACGCTGAGTGTTGTGCTTGTCATATGCTGCACTGTGGCGTAGCGAGTGATTGAAATATAAAGCAGTTTGGACTTATGCTTGTACATGCTGCACTCTGGAGGATGATATTGAAGCGTAGCGTCATGCCATCACTGGCACTCTTTCAGCTCTTAACAACGCACAGCCAGAACCCACCAACCCAAGCCAAACTGAGCCAAACAGTCATTTGTACAGTGTTTTATGTTCGGAAGCGGTGCCCGTCAGATCTGGCTCACATATTCAGAAAAGCGCTGCCAGAGCTCATGTCACTTTGCGCCCACGTTTAAAAGAAGGCAAAATAATATATGCAAACATTTTCTTGAAATTCGGGGACGTAAAGCATTGAGCCTCTTGGTGCTATTCGACAGGAGTAGGCTATGTGCCGGCACCGGGTTTCACCCTCACCCTTTCTACTATCATATATCACGCCATTCATTTCATCTCATTAACTCTTCTGACGAGGTTGACGTCAAGAAGGGCACCCGGTAGTAAAAACTCGTAACAAAGATTCATCTCACTTCATACGCAACCCCGTACACGAACAGGACAAGGGTTGTGACATACATCATCATCATTATTATTATTATTATTATTATTATTATTATTATTATTATTATTATTATTATTATTATTAGAGCTGGCTCGAGGGAGAACCATGTCATCGCCCACTAATTACAAACCAGTCTCAAGAGCTTGATTTCTTTCCTTTTCGTTTCAACATGGATCATCATGGATATCACTCAATTACCACATCCGTATCCATCTGATCGATCATCATTCTCCCCCAGCGAGTGCTTTTGCGCAAATGGAACAAACAAGTATTTTTAAAAGACCACGAGTAAAATATAAAATGAACGAAGAAAGCGACGATTCTAAATTTCCCAATGATAATAGAGAGTAGTTGTTATCCCAGATAAGGTGAATGAAAGGGCACACGCCATTCAGTAAAAAAAGAAAAAAATAGTTGAAAAGAGCACGTGGTGCGGTTCTCCATGCTTCATTAGCCGCGGTGTTGCGTGTCTCTCAACCATATGCTGCATGTTAATTAGCCATGAATCAGTCCCAGTGTCGGCTAGTCGCGGGAGCGCGCCTCCAGTTACGTTGACAATTATTCTGAGCAACGCCAAGTAGGCTCAAGTGAAGAGGAGATAAGACAAGGAAGGAACACCCACACCCGGGAGTTTAGCATACCAGAGATACTGTCGGTTGTGATCAAGTGTCCCTTACAAAGTACCACAGTTGAGAGCACGTAGCGAATCTAAGTTTTTTTTTTGCTAGGGGCTTTACGTCGCACCGACACAGATAGGTCTTATGGCGACGATGGGATAGGAAAGGCCTAGGAGTTGGAAGGAAGCGGCCGTGACCTTAATTAAGGCACAGCCCCAGCATTTGCCTGGTGTGAAAATGGGAAACCACGGAAAACCATCTTCAGGGCTGCCGATAGTGGGATTCGAACCTACTATCTCCCGAATGCAAGCTCACAGCCGCACGCCTCTACGCGCACGGCCAACTCGCCCGGTAATCTAAGTTTTAGCCTACCTGAAATTATCGTAACTCATGGTTACCGAAATGCCTTTGCTGGCAGGACCTAGTGTATACAGTGCACTATGTCTTCTGGTATAGGCTAGAGCAATTTTCTTACTTTCATAGATCTGTCTCTGCCTTATCCTTGGCTTTGACAAAATGAAAGTGACTGAGGTATGAGCGATGCTAGTAATGCCAATCCTTATGCAGCCAGTTCCTGCTATGAATGGTGTGAAAATGTTGCTCATAGGGTCAGTTGGTGTATGCATTTCAGTGGGCTTTGCAGACTGATATGTAATAGCAACTCTGGCTCGGTGAAGAAAGCAACGGGAAACTACCTCACTCCTCATTTCCCTAGTACGCCTCTTCAGTGATGCCTAGGCCATCCATAACAGCTGATGGCAGAGCTGTTGAGGATCACACCAGCGGAATCGCTGACGGACTGAACATACATGGTTACCGAACCACTACAAAAATTTGAGCGAGCGAAATCACGTCGCGTGAAGTCAGGTAGTGGTGATCGTCCTTTTAAGGAGTCATAAAACGAATAAGTGTCTCTTGATAACACTATTCATACAAGAAAAATGTCCGCCCTTTGATTACTGAAGGTGCTGGCAAAATAATATAATAATAAGTATTATTATTATTTTACATTCATCGTTTTACGTTTATGGTCTTATGAGACTCTGAGGTGCAATAATTTTATCCCGCAGGGGTTATTTTCGATCCGACAAACCTACCGACACAAAGGCTGGCGTATCTGAACACCTTCAAATAACACCGGACTGAGCTGGGATCGAACTCGTTAACTTGAGCTCAGGTGATCAGGCTTGTACTACTTAAGCTACTCAGTCCGATAATGGCATAAGGAAAGGAGAGGCCATGAAAAGTGAGAGAATAAAAGCCTCCCTAGTCCTTGAAAATCTAATATCTTCAGCGTTGGAAGAGAGAAATGGTTGATCAGAAGAGGTTGGGTAGGAAAGCCAGGCAGAAGTGTAAGCACTGCTAAATTTGATACGGACCTCAAGATCCGGTGAGATCTACATAGTTCAGCAACATTGGGTGTGGTCAGTTGTTGGGTAGGTGGACCGCTTGATACTGGCAGGTGAAAGAGCGGAAAGGAACTAGTTACCTTATCGTCAGTAGCCTCACACACTGGCGGCTTGTGCAATAGTTCCTTGGCTTAGCTGAGGGCAGTGATGAGATTGCCAGCATAAAGGACTATATAAGAAGGCGCTTAATTAAAGAAATTAACAGGGGTAGTTTGTTGCCGCACAACCCGTCGGGTTTGGAAGAAAACAATGTTGATCAAGAGAGGCTGGATTGGGAAAGTTAGGAGCCTGGCACAAGAAACACCGTCACACTCAGATAGAAACCCCATGATCGTCATCATATGCTCATAGGTTGAGAGTCCCCGGTGAGATATTCCAGCTCACGCGAGCTCCACAAAGTTCAGCTATACGAAAATGTGTGGTCGGTAGTTGGGTAAGTGGACCGTTTCCATTTGGCTGGTCATAAACGCAGCGAGGAACTAGCCAGTCTACCGTCAGTATCCTCTGGCTTAGGCAGCTTGAGCAACTTGGTTTATTACTTGTTTATACCGCAGTGCCAGTAGGCCCAAATCTATCGACACTAGGCCAGAATATTTGAGCACCTACAAATACCACAGGACTGAGCCGGGATGAACACGTATTACAATCTAAGCCATTCAGATCGGCTTTGTATGGGCCATTTGTATGACAGTGTAAATAAATTGACGCATTCCAGACCGAAAGAAGAATTTAGTTAATAAAATATGATACTGACATACTAAAGGATAAGAAAGAAATGAACGAAGAAAGACTCCGATAACTGGCTGTCTCTCACCCCCCCCCCCCCCTCAATCTCTCTCTCTCTCTCTCTCTCCCAACAAACTAGCGGAGCGATAGAAATCAATTTACAAGATTAAAACTACTCGGCAAAGTTTATAATGCTTCATCATTTTTTCCTCCTTTTAGGAAAACACAGCATATTTTGTAGCCATAAAGGAGCTCCCCGTTTAGTAAATTATTCACCTGGGATCTGCACTTTAAAAGGAGCAATGATTAATAAAGTACAAACTCACTTTATTTAAAAAAGGAGATATTAAAGAGAGTTAATTCCAGAGAGAGCTCATACACATCAAGGGAGGGAATCAAGCATTAATCCAATTGGAGATACAAGACCCAGATTTACAGTCAGAGTTATTTCTAATGACAGTGATTTGAAACCAAGCTGAGCGTGAGAAGTTGATTAGAGAGAAAAAAATTAAATCCCGTCCATTTCTAGGAAAAGGGAAATTTCGTACTTCAGTAATTGACTAAATTAAGTTTTGACATGAAAACATAATTTGTTTTTTTAAACTTTTTACCAGTTCATAACTAGCTGAGAGAGAGTTATTTTTATTTATTCCAGTTCAACCTAAGGGGATGCTATGCTTTTGGTGGGTATGAACGTGTGTTAAAGAGTGTTGTGCCCAGAAGATACGTAAGGCAAAACCCCGAACCACTTGATAAGTAACGCACAAAGCCAGTCAACACTTCGAACTGGTAGATGGAGGAATAAATAGACGAGTGCAGTGGCGGGTGCTGATTCTTAGATAAATATGGATCTCGTTAGGACTCACCGCGGGGCGTTAAGACTTTCTGGAGCCATGTTTTTTACATTTGGCACAGCTGAAGGTCTTCAGGATACTGGAGCCAAGTCTTGCCTTGCCCTGCACAGCAACAAGTTGCTAGGACAGCCTCTGTCTTGGCAGTCAATCGAGGCTCTACGATACATGGAACAAGTCTAGACCACGACATATGATCTCTAATTCCAGCAATTCAAACGTATACCACTGGAATATAATGTGCGGACAAACACCGGTGCTGATAAGAAAATGCATTTATTTGAAATATAGATGTAAATTTCTCCGCTGCAAGGACAAAGTCTATGTTTCTGGCCTTAGAGTACGAGAGAGCGAATACAGATTCTTTGGCTGTTCCCCTCTCAGTGCCTCTCGCGACATGCAGGGGGTACAGATAATGAATGTATCATTTTACTCCACCCACAGAGGAGGTAACGAATTCCGATAAGTACAAGAATATGTAGCGTCGTGATCTACGTCCAACAGTATGGCAGCTGATCCCATGGCTCTTACATAAGATAGGCTCTACGCATTACGAGAAAAATTATTTTTGCCTTCGGTTACGTTATCGTGTGTAGGGGCTTTGCTGTGACCTAGACGAAACGCTATTGGAAACTCTTTGAAACACGGCGCTATTTTTAAGTACCGAGTTTAGAAGGCAGATCTCTGACACACGGTAATAATTAAGGCCCGGATTTTTACAGAATGCATGTGCGCATATTCAAATGCATATTTTGAACGTTAGTGCATATGCAGGCATATTTTTCTGTTATTTATGATCGATTATCTAAGATTTCTGAACGAAATGAAAAATATAATGAACTCTGTATGTTGTACATCCCTTGGCAACATGAGAAGCCTTCCCTGATCAAGGAAAAAGCTTTCAGTGTCGCAATACAAGCAGGCAGACGGATAATAACCCTTTTCACAATAGCTATTTCCTTCTTTCTGACATTATTTTCTCCTTACAGTAGCCTCCCGAGGTTTGCTTAAAATACGGCGTCCATCTGTTAACTTGCTCTTCGTCTACTGCAGTGTTTCACCAGATTAAACTGTAAAAATGCCTAAAGATTTTGCTAGAAGAATGTTCCGAGCAGTCAGTGCCAGTGTTCAAGTATTACCCACTTACGTCCGTCGACGTAGAACGATCACTTTCAGCGTATACATGAATTCTGGACGACAACAGAAAGTTATTGACTCCTGAAAACATTGAAAAACTGTTGAAACCTACTGACACGCATCATTTTGTAAGGAATCACACATGTTTATCAATTTAACACTTAGTTAAAATTAAATAATGCGTCTGGTAAGTGTACTTTATTTTATTCTTAGTGCATATTTTCGTGCATATTTACAACATTTTTACTGCATATGCGCATGCATATTTTCGGAGTTTTCAGTGCATATGAATCCGGGCGCTAGTAATATCATGAGGAAGAAGATGACGAAGACTTAGTACAGACAGATGACCTACATTGGTTGCCATGGTGTCGGTTTTCTGTTTTCGAATAACGGTCTCGGATGCTTTTCTAACCCTTGTACTTCGTTAACGCTTCGTTTCTGTAAATAAATGTTGATTGTGTTATCATCATCATCATCTGTTTACCCTCCAGGTTCGGTTTTTCCCTCGGACTTAGCGAGGGATCCCACCTCTACCGCCACAAAGGCAGTGTCCTGGAGCTTCAGACTCTTGGTCGGGGGATACAACTGGGGAGTATGACCAGTACCTCGCCCAGGCGGCCTCACCTGCTATGCTGAACAGGGGCCTTGTGGAGGGATGGGAAGATTGGAAGGGATAGGCAAGGAAGAGGGAAAGAAGCGGCCGTAGCCTTAAGTTAGGTACCATCCTGGCATTCGCCTGGAGGAGAAGTGGGAAACCACGGAAAACCACTTCCAGGATGGCTGAGGTGGGAATCGAACCCACCTCTACTCAGTTGACCTCCCGAGGCTGAGCGGACCCCGTTCCAGCCCTCGTACCACTTTTCAAATTTCGTGGCAGAGCCGGGAATCGAACCCGGGCCTCCGGGGGTGGCAGCTAATCACGCTAACCACTACACCACAGAGGCGGACGATTGTGTTATCACTATGTAAAAATGAAAATGCCTGCAACTGTACGCATAAAAAAACGTTTTCACTTACAAATCTATGATATGCAGTGTTTTATATTTAAAACGAAACTTTGTTTCAGTACTGTGTAGGATTCAAGTACGAAGAAATGTAAGTACAAATTTCTTCCACGACAGGGATGCGAACCCAGTGCAGAAAAACTGCAGATCCATAGGCGAAAACTCTACCACTAGACTATCGTTGACGAGCTGGTTGTGAGATTATAATAACATTGTCTCGTACAATTAATTAAAATTTGCAAAATAATTATTTTCTTACGAATGGTAGAAAGATAGGCTTTATGACTTCAGCATTTCGTTATCTATATTATCTGCTATTATTACACGAAATATGAATAGAATCCCTGCCCCGAACGTGTGAGGATATTCTTTTGAGTGAGTTGACTTCGCACAACAGGTCGTGCACCTGTAAGTCTGCATTCGGGAGATAATTGTTTCTCACCCAACTGTCGGCAGCCCTAGAGATGGTATTCCATGGTTCCCTGTTTTCACGTCAGACAAATTCTAGGGATGAACTAAAGCCGCGGCTGCTACTTTTTCAGCTCTCTCTCTCCTTCCAATATCACAGAAACCTGCCAATGACAGTACGACGTTCTGGAAGATGCCAAATTTTGGATAGTCGTAACGGATTACATGGGCCTGGATCGAACTTTTTAGCAGTATCTTCCAATATTCCTATTACAGATGCTAGGCGTATCAAAAAAATACAGACCGAAGGGTACCTTTGTATTATGTACCGTGACTATACTGGCTTTAACCGTGACCCTTTTACTTTGCCCTCGGCAGTGGTACGCCGAGTCTTGTTCGAGTTGGAAATGGTTGGCTACGCCGACCCGGAATCCCGCCAAATCTGAGGTGCGCTCCGTCAGGCGAATTTTTATCGGAAAACTGAGCGCCCTAAGGAAATTACTTGACATATTGTTTTGCTTATGGGAGCACAATGAATGGACAAGGAAGTGATGATAATTCTCTGGAGACAGGACGAAAAGTCGGGAGGTAGGCGTTTGTGATTCTGTGCCCAATCATATTCATCTCTTCGGATAAAGAAACATTTTGTCCGACGACCATTCGACAACAATGACGAGTCAAAGGAAGAAGTCAAGACGCGGTTGAAGTAAAGAGGTAGACGGTAGGCGGTAGACTGCTATTACTCTGGGATACAGAAGCTACTACCCAGACTAAGATGTTCAGATAATGGCGGCAACAAAGTTGGTAAGTCAAGTACGTACCGGTTAATTATTTACAGTGGAAGTCTTGTCAACAAAACATTACGTGAATGCTTATTGGCCTTTGCCTATTTACTTTACGGACACGCCTCGTAGTGTCTGGGTAACGCCTTGTGAAGTTGGAATGACGTAAGAGTAGAACTTCAGGGTTGGAGTTCAAGTCCAGTAAATGATATTGTGCGAAGCACGACGAGCATAGCATGTTAATTTACGTATATCTCTTCACATGCCTATGCAAGGCCTGTCCACTTAGCATAGTTGACCGTCTTGAAGGTCTGCAATGCATCACAACTAGAACAATGTATGCAGCTCATCACTTCCTGTTAAATGTGATGTCATACTTGTAAATAACATCACCACGCCTATGTTCTAGTTGGACATGTCCTCTTACTGACCTGAGTTTACAAATGGAAAGTTAAGTAACAGGAAGTGGATTCTATTAACAACTAGCCACTAAACTGCGTTGTGTACAGTAGGCTATAAGAAGATCGCAAGCCACGATGCAGTGGTAGAGTCTTCGGATTAATATCCCGATGTTAATTACATTCTTGAGAGAATAGCCACCTTAAAATGGCAATGGGCTGGACAGCTCGAAGGGAAGATGACAGATAGACGAAGCTAGTGTTAGAATGGAGTCCAAGAGATCATCAAAGGCCTAGAGGAAGACCGCCAGACGGATGGGACAAAGACATCAAGAGAATAGCTGGTGGTACCTGGCAGAGAACTGCTCGAGACCGTTCTACCTGGAGAGGTCTGCTAAAGACCTACCTGAGTTCACGACTTAAAGAGGCCCCATCATGTAATGATAGAATTGGCTGATGATGATGATGAGGTTGTTTTACAGGAAAGTACAACCTTGTACCCACCCCTCCTTAGCTAAAATCAAAAGATAAAAAGGAAGAGTTCCACCCCTTATAAGCATGAGAATATCGGCAAATGAAACTGAAGGGACAGGAAGGGCGAGAAGGTAATCCCCAAGACCCCTCGAACATAACACCACCAGAGTTGGAAGGGAACAAGAGATAATCAAGTGAGGTTAGAGAGGAGGATTGTAAGCAAAGAGGCCTGACACATCAAGTGGAAACAATTCTAGACTCAACAGGGGACACAGTGGTCACCAATCCAAGCACTTATATTAACAACCTCTGAGGAGAAAATAACAGCGGAAAACTTAAATATATCATCATCATCATCATCATCATCATCATGTCCGACTCGTTGGCTGAATAGTCAGCGTACTGGCCTTCGGTTCAGAGGGTCCCGGGTTCGATTCCCGGCCGGGTCGGGGATTTTAACCTTCATTGGTTAATTCCATTGGCTCGGGGGCTGGGTGTTTGTGCTGTCTCCAACATCCCTGCAACTCACACACCACACATAACACTATCCTCCACCACAATAACACGCAGTTACCTTCACATGGCAGATGCCACCCACCCTCATCGGAGGGTCTGCCTAACAAGGGCTGCACTCGGCTAGAAATAGCCACACGAAATTATTATTATTATTATTATTATTATTATCATCATCATCATTATCATAATCATCATCATCATCATCATCATGTCCACCTCCGTAGCGTAACGGTTAGCACTATTGGCCGCCGTTCGTTGGGGCTGGTGTTCTATTCCCGGCACGGCCAAAAATTTAACAATGGCAAGAGGGCAGGTATCTGGTAAAAATGGTGCATGCAGCTCACCTCCATTGGGGGTGTGCCTGAAAAGACCTGGATCACCTCAGGACGCGGGCACAAGTCTACTATAATCATCATCATCATCATCATCATCATCAACTACTCACATTACGAAATTTTCTGCACGAACTTGTTCTACTGAAGTACTTTACGTTGATTTAGGCAGCCAGCCAATTGGTGCCAGCGAACAGGGATATGAAGTTCCCGAGTAGGCTAGATATAGCTCGTAGATAGTTTCTGCATGCTAGAGTGGCTAGAATACTAGATAACAACTACTACTGACATTTCAGCATGTTATGCTCGTGGATCGCGTTACCACCGTCTTCTTACCCGTACCATTCCGTGCCGGGGTCAAGTGGAAGTACAGTCGGTAGCGCGATCTTCAAATCGCATTAAATTCTGCTTCCCTAAGATTTCATTTGAGATTCATTACTTACTTTTAAAATAACTCAAGAAAGGAAGGTTTTGTGATTTAGACTAATTCAACAAGCTACCCTTCAGATACGACTGGAGTCTAACAAGGAATGCTACGACCTGATAAGGTAAATTGCCAAACACAAACAGACTCCTGAAAACTGTTACATTCTGATTTAACATGAAAATGAAACAAGGGACTGCGCATATCTCCTTGGCTGTGCGTGCGAGAAGGGACAAGGCAGCTGAAGTCAATTATTTCTTCATTATTTAGGGCGACTTTTATCGTACGACTCGAGTATGATTTTTCCCTTCCTCGAATGGATAATTCAGCACAGTGGTTCAGTATCCACGATACGGCAACTCTGATGTAAGAAACTCAGATCAGAGCATATTACTCCACGATGGTCGCCAACCTTTTGTAAAGAAAAAAAAAGGAATTCCTTAATGTTACAGTGTGAAGGACTTGTTGCAATCTTGCTATTTAAAAAAAAAAGCTTCTCTCGTCAGTCGCTGAATTTATGGTGCACCATCTGTTACTTATTCATATATATACAGGACGGTCGGGAACAACGTGAACGGTAATAACAGCGTTAGAGGGTTGGTCATGCTGATGAATAATTTGAAAGAAACAATTCGATATCTCGCACCGTTGTAATTTTATTAGCTGCTGAAGTTAGCCAATCAGATTGCTTCGCGGGAGATTTCAGATGGGCTTTATGAGGCGGTGTTGCTAAATCTCCACGTCACCTAGGACCGCCATGAGAGCGCCAACAGAAGAAATAAAACTTCTCCAAGGGAGAGACTTGAACAAGGACTTCCCTGCTGATAGGCTCGGCCCATAGCAAGCACGCTACGGTAGCTTTAGCTGAAACCCACGCTATGTTAGTGTTTGTAGCTCATTTCTCGGCATGGCTCTCAAGCCCGACCAAATCACGTGCAGATTTAGCAATACCGCCTAGTAAAGACCACTTTAATTCGTCCGTGAAAGCGATCTGATTGGCTAACTTCAGCAGCTGATAAAATCACAATCGCGAGAGATATCGATATAACTTTTTCAAATTAATATCAGTATGACCAACGCTCTAACGCTCATATACTCTGTTCACGGTGTTTCCGACCATCCTACTTGTTTAGCATCGCACTGACACATCGAAGGTTTTCGGCGACGGAAAAATGGAAAAGGGCTAGGATTAAGAAGGTAGCGGCCGTAGCCTTAATTCAAGGCACAACCCCAGCATTTTCCTGGTTTGAAAATGGTAAACCACGGAAAACCACATTTAGGACTGCCGACGGTGGGATTCAAACTCACTCTCTCCAGAATGCAAGATGGCAACTCTTATATTCTTACTGTATATCCTCTTTATTAAGTATGTTCGAAATAACGAATATGATTTTAAACTTTCTAAATATTGATATTTCATAATGAATCTACGCATTTACAAATTTCAATTGCACTTTAATGGTATTTCTCTCGTAAGATTTTTCGATTAAAATATGATCTCCACTGTTGACAATTCGAAATATTGTATTAGAAATAAAGTGCATTATTAATTTATGATATTCCGTATTTCACTCAACACGATACCTATATTATACAATGAAGTTCCAGGCCCTAGGCTGTACCAAGTTGACCGTGGTCGTCCTCATTAGCAACGTCCCTTTGTGTTTCCGTGCTTTGCTGCTTGCTGGAATGCCCCTAATTTCGAAATTAGAGATATAGTTCCAGATCGTTTGAAAGGTTTAGCAACCTGCTGAGAATCGGGAAATATTGACAGAATCGGGCTACGAACTTCCATCTCATCTGTTAGCAAGAGAATAAAAATATCTTGCCCAATAAAAGGAAATGAAAAAGTGCGTCCAATGATGATAAAATAATAAACGACTCGGTCTGACAATTTGACATGAATTCGACCATTCCACAAGTGTCGTGTCACGTGAAGCCACCAGCTGGTCCGAGTGGCTTGCGTGGGTTGAGTGTGCGGCGTGCTTCTCATTTGTTCCAATCTGCACAGTTCCTGTCTTGCCCTGCCTGTTCACAACCGTCTCTGCCATCTGTGCCACTCGCCAACAAGTGTGAGCACACTCCGTTAGCATTGTCTACCATCACATCAACACTGAATGAACCAAGGAGTTTCGAGCAGCTTCGAACTGGTTTAATCACGTATCTGCATAACTAACACTCTGATGATTCGATAGCCAAATTAATATTTGGTAAAGTTCGGTAACAAATTATTTGAGTTCCCGTTAATATCCCGTACGAAAAATGCTTTCTCCTATTCTAATGGCAATTATTTGTAAGTTGTACGTCGGCGGTAATAGAGAAGGCTTCAGCCTACAAGTGGTCCGACAGCTCTGCACTCCGACCGACCAACCGAGCAGAGGATTCTACACCTCTGCATTTGGGAGCCGGAGAGGGGCTCAACCATACCATCGGCTGTCCTGAGGGTGGTTTTCCGTAGGCGAATACCGGGGTAGTTCCTGGTATAGAAATCGACTTATCAAACAGCATGCAAATGTTGACTATTGTTTTAATGGGATTTACAACGAGATAATCATCCCCACTTAACAATTTAATCATTAGTCGATAATAGAGGAAACGCAATCCGATCCTTCGAAGGAGATCTCGCAGACTCAGTATCATCGGGGTCGGAAGAAAACAAGAATTGACTGAGGTTAGTCACACAAGTTGTTGCTGTAATAATAATAATAATAATAATAATAATAATAATAATAATAATAATAATAATAATAATAATAATAAAATTATTACTTTATTGGTTTTACTTCCCATGAACTACTTTGACGGTTTTCGGAGACGCCGAAATACTGGAATTTTGCCCGGCAGAGTTCCTTTAGGTGGTGATAATCTTTCGACTCAAGGTCGATGTATTTCAACACCTTCAAATACCACAGAACTGAATCGGGATTGAACCCACCAGCTTCAGTGTCTGAGCGATTCAGCAGTCGGACAAGTGACCGTGAATGCGAGTTGACTAGAACCAGTAAATAAGAACAATGTCAGGCCCAGCTTGGGGTGTCACGTTTCACAAGTTGAGAATTACTGAGAGGTTAACAAACAAATTACGTGCACTCAAATTTCCGGTAACATTAATCATTCATCAAGGTACATGGGGTTTATTGCATACTAGTTTAACTATGGATTATGACTGAAGAAAATAATTTTATCATTTACGCGTAAATACATTATTAGAGTAGCAATCGCATTCATTTCACACATTCTTGAGAAAGAAGATAGATTCATTACAGCGATTCTGTCAAACAAACGCTACTAACGGCATTATATGACTTCGAAGTGGTTGCCAATGAGTAATATTGGTAGACATCGCTATCCAATATATCGAAGGGCAGAAAAACTTTGGAACAGATGTATGCCCTGTATATCGTCGGTTAGGAAACAATACACCGGTCGAGTTGGCCGTGCGGTTAGTGGGGCGCGCAGCTGTGAGCTTGCATGCGGTTTTAATCCCACTGTCGGCAGCCCTGAAGATGGTTTTCCGTGGTTTCCCATTTTTATACCAGGCAAATGCTGGGGCTGTACCTTAATTAAGTCCACGGTCGCTTCCAAGTCCTAGGCCTTTCCTATCCCATCGTCACCATAAGACCTATCTGTGTCGGTACGAAGTAAAGCCACTAGCAAAAACAAAACAAAAAAGAAACAATACCACGTATCCGACAATGTTCCTGCTATCCACTATTTTCCTTAAGACTGGTCACAAATCGCAGCTAAATATGGATATGCAGTCCAACAGAACAATTTTCGTTGTGTTCATTTTCCTACGATGATTTGTAAAGGAAAATCAACTTTAAGTACATTATGCTGTAGGAGTGCGTAAATACGTCATGCAAACACACATTTCTACAGTACGAACGTAGTTATTAAATAGCTACCACAATTTAAATTACTTGTATTCTTGAAATATTTTGCAAGCAGTGCTAAAACCACTCGCTTGAAGTATCTACTTAGGCCTACAGAAGAATAAATCTCTGACCAAAGAGAGAGCTATACCAAGTTTCATTGCTACAATTTATAATTTTCAGGACCTATCTCATTAAAAGAACATTTAAGAGCATCCAGCGCAGGAAGACTAGTCGTAAAGAAGTTAACGACATGGGAAGCAAGAGTAGGAGAAGTCTCCAAGCGCATTACAAAGTGGGAAAGAATAGACGACGTTGGTGATGAGTTTTCTTGTTTTATCTTTTTCACTTTATGACAGAGTCAGGCACATGGCCATGTTTGAAATTACGTATATTTACTTAAGGGCAGTTGTACATTTGCTGGTCTGTTCCATACGTCGCAATCTCGCACAAACTGAAGTGGTAGTTACTGTATCCTGGCCCAAAAATATTTCCCCCACATCTGTCAGGTTGTCCAACAACCGATGACCTATTTTCTTTCTTCTGCCGATTTAACGTCATACTAAACATGTGCTCGATCCGGAGGTACTTGAAGGCACTCAGATACGACAGACTGGCGAGTAAAAGACCTCCTGCAGGAAATAATCTGGCACCTCGGCGTTTCCTAAAATCATAGAGATAGTAGAACGTAGAACTAAAATGATAAAATGAAAACTACTACTACTACTACTACTACTACTACTACTACTAATAATAATAATAATAATAATAATAATAATGGCGGGTGGCCTCCGATGAGGCCTGGTGCAGGTCTTCCGAATTGACGCCGTATAGGCGACCTGTGCGCCTGTAATGATGGGGCCTTATAAATTATGAATTATAATGCTGAACACGGCACACACACCCAGCCCCCGAGCTATTGGAATTTAAAAAATGAAGATTAAAATCCCCGATCCGATCGGGAATCGAACCCGGGACCCCTGGGCCAAAGGCCAGCAAGCTAACCACTCAGCCATGGAACCGAACAATAATAATAATAATAATAATAATAATAATAATAATAATAATAATAATAATAATAATAATAATAATAATGAGGATGCGCGAGAAAGAATAAAACGGCGAATAGGTACTTGTGATGTGAACTATCAAATATCTTGTCACGATTGAAGAGTTTTGCAAGCTTTTGTACACTTTGTATTCTGCCGTGGGCCTAAATGGGCTGTTTAAGTGAAATAAATTATTATTATTATTATTATTATTATTATTATTATTATTATTATTTGACCTGATATTTAATTACACAACGATACTACACTTCCTAAGATTGATTGTGGTGGTTAACAGAAAGTGGCCGTGGAGACAGACCACGCAGTGTAATGGTTCTACGTTATAAAGAAAGGATAGTGTTAATTCTTTCACACGCAGCTGCACAACGCGAGGTAAAAAGAATATATTGCAGCATGGAACAGTTGGATGGGTGTTAACGTTACGAGACTCTTGGGACTTATGCTAGGGTCGTTCCAACAGTCATCACCTATAGAGCAGAGACTTTATAAAAAGTATACTAGTATGCTCAGCCGTGTTGTTTGAGGAAAGTCTGGTTATTCTGAACGGTTGATGAATAAACTGGCTTTAAAGAACAGTAATTTATACGGTACGCGAAAATCTTGTTGGTAAAGCACGAGATATTTACAGAAGACTCGAGTGGATGAATGCCTAGCCGCTGCAGGAAGAGGCACGGGATTTCCTGAAATAATATTTTTCCTTCAGTTCGAGCTACTATACCATTATGCTGCTTTTATTATACACAGGGATCATCCAGCTTTTTTTTTTTTTTTTTTTAGCCAAGGCATATAAAGGAATCTGCTCACTGTGCCAGCTTCCTGCTGTGTCTCAGCCCCGCCGAGGGCAAACGTGTGAAGTCAGTTCGGTCATAGAGAGGGAAAAGACTGTAAATTTTAATCCGTACGCAGAATTAATTTTTAAATTTATGCATGTTAAAGTGAAGCGAGTCCGGCCCCGCGGTGTAGGGGGCAACGCGTCCGCCTGTCACCCGGCGGCCCTGGGTTCGATTCCCGGCCCGGTCAAGGTTTTTAAATTGTAATGATTAATATCTGGCCTGGGGACTGGGTGTTTGTGAGTTACGTCTTTAATCTTCCTCTCCTCACACACAACATTCTACACTACCGCTATTCAAATTACACGCAGGTTCAAATAATATGGTGCCAGTAGGGGCAAAAGATCCACATGGGTCGACGCCCCGAACAAGTAGCATATTTTTTTTAAAAGTGAAGCGATCCACTAAAAACGCAAAGACGTGTTTAAAACACTTCATATATAGTTGAACTTTTTAAGAAGTAATCATTTTCATTGGAATTTCAAAATCGAAATTTGAACATTTCCATGATCAAAGTGACGTCACTTTTATAGGACGATAAGAGGATTGAATGTAAGGTAGGTAACACAAAACTGTTGCCTATTTGTTTCTATGTGTAGCCGTTAGCTTATCTTCGGGAGTTAGTGGGTTCGAATCCCATGGTCGGTAGTGCTGAATATGGTTTTCCGTGGTTTTTCATTTTCACCCAGGCAAGTGTTGGAGATGTACCATAAAGTTCTCGCCACGTAAAGTTATACACTATAAAGCAAATATCGCCGCCCTATTCTCTTTTTTTTTTAAATGGCTCATCACTGCTGCCAACTTGACTAGTTACATATTGAAATCACGAGACATAACGATCACAAACTAACCTCAATGTAAGTATCAATAACGGAGGTTCCCTTACCTAAGCAAATGATCGATCAAGATTGAGTCTGTTTTCAGGCTCAATGAGGAATTAAGGAAATACTCTTCCTCTCCATCACAAGTTATATATTTCTGCCTTTATTTTCATATACGGATTACTATAACAGCATTCTTCGGTGTTTCGTAATAGAGCAAACGCCTGAAAAGCCTTACATCTGAATTTTGATCTGATTTTTGACATGCTCTATTGGTGAAAAATATCTAATTCCCTCCATGGGAACTTAGAATTTCCAATCGGAATTGCTAGGCGGGCAATAATTCCATTGTGGAATTTTATCTTCCGTATGCAGTTATCAGACTGTGCCTCTTATAATGGGCTTCTGATAAGTTCACCTGCACTCACCCCAAACAGCGCGTGGCAACCCATCCAAATCTTGACCACGCGCAATGTTGCTTAACTTTGGAGATCGCACGGGATCCGGTGTTTCAACACGGCTAGGGCCGTTGGCACCATGTATAGTGCCAACGGAAAAAATTAACAGCAACTGCAAGACTTCAGGGAGTACAATTAAGGCTATAGTCGCTTCGTTTCCAGTCGTACCCCTGTCCTATTCCATCGTCGCCTTAAGTCCTCTGTGAGATCGACATTAAAACCGAACCCCGAAGGGCGTTGGCCTACCAAACGACCACTGCTCAGCCCGTAGGGCTGCAGATTACTACTGTATGTATCGTACACCGCGAGGCCGGCTCGACATTAAACAAATAGTTTTAAAAAGTAATACAAAACTGGCACAATAATAATAATGCTACTAGCTTTACGTCCCACTACCTACTTTCTTTTACGGTTTTCAGAGATGCCGAGGGACCAAAATTTAGTCCCGCGTAAGTCCTTTTGCGTGCTAGTAAATCTACCAACACGAGGCTGACGTATTTGAACACCTTCAAATACTACCGGACTGAGCCAGGATCGAACCTGCCAATTTGGGGTCAGAAGGCTAGCGTCTCAACCGCCTGAGCCATTCAGCCCGTCTTAAAAAACTGGAACAGAACACAGTACTTAGGATGTGTATTTTCCCAGCATCGCAGTAAATTTATATCAAATCAAGGTGAAGCAGTTGAGATCAGATGAAATGATAGTTATGTCACTCTATTTTAATGCGACCGACTTTGCTGTACGCAAGTGAAAGCTGGATGGACTCGGATGTGGTATTCATAAGTTGGAAGTAATAAACATTTAAGTAGAGACAATGATTGATTGTACAAACAGGCGAGTACAATGACAGGAGGGTACTCGCAATGAGGAGGTAAAAGTTACAATGGAAATAAAGTTGATAAATGAGGCTACACGACGAAACGACGTTGGTGGTGGTGGCGGTGGTGTTATATGAAGCGAATGGAGGGGGATAGGTTACCTAGGAGAACAATGGTCTTGGTCATGGAGAGTGATATTAGGACTCAGATGTTAATTATTTGGAGGTGAGTACTGAGGAACTAAAAGAGGCCACAGAGCTATTTGGAAATAGATTGTAAATGTTGTGTTCAATTAAATTTCATTAATTCAGTGTCTCATATAAACTGCAGAATAGTTGGCGTGGAATGACATAAGTAGAAGAATAAGCTTGACTGAAGTAGGAAGAAGGTAAATTTGAAATTCAAGAGGGCAGATTGGGGCAAATCTTCATTTATAGGATGAGAAATACGGGATTGGAATAAATCATCAAGGAAAATGCTAGATGCATTATTAAGTTCTTTGAAAATAACTATTGTGTGTTCCTGTGGTGGTTTCCGTGTGGTGTGTTGTATGTACTATGTTTGAAGATGTGTATTAAAACACCCAGACCGCGAACTAGAGAATTGAACCAGATGCGATTAAAATCTCCAGCCTGGACATGAATCGAACCCGGGGTCCTCTGAACTGAAAGCCAGTACACTGATAATTTAGTCAAAGCGTCGTGGTAATGAAAAATCGCACATAGTAGAATATACAGAACCTTAGTCTTAGAACGAAAATTCTGCCTGTGCAATCTGTTCAATTAAATTTCATTCATTCAGTGTATCATTTAAACTGCAGAATAGTGCACAACGTCACGGAACACAATTTCACTTTCAGGTAGTTTGCTATTTGCTTAAGTGTTAACTGGGCTGTATCAGGTAACACCATAGCTAATTCATAAAAGCTCCCCGCATAACGGTGCAACAGAAGAATTAAATATGCCTCGTATTATGCTTTATCTTATGAATAAGTAAGTTAAATTGGTGCGTGGTATCGCTGGCATAGCCAGATCTGTTGAGTCGGAATAACGGACTCATTAAAAGTGAAAAGGTTTACGCAGCGTAGTGCGGATCTATGAAAGCATTACAAGAGTTTGGCGCTAACACTTTTTTATTCTCAAGAGCAAAGAACAATAATAAAAAGCATCGGGAGAGAAACTCACGTTTTTAATCATAGGAACACCATCTGCTGCTTCGAGTTGGTAATCAGCTGTTTCAAGTATTATTGAAGTTGTACTTCTGCTGGAATTCTCGCGGAATGAAAGAATAATTGAATCATACAGTATATAACACTTCGCAGTCTATGATGCAAAGTAACAATCAAATCTCCTCAATTATACGAAATAACACAATATAAGTTACACAAGTCATACATACTTATTTATTTAATGAATGAATTAATTAATTTAATTAATTTATTTATGGCTATCATCATCACTTTCCTGGTCTTCTCAATTTTATTGGGTTCGACACTTTATGGAATTTCGGTACTGTTTAACGGTCGGACGATCTTCCTTCCGCCAATGGGTCTGCTTAAGGCTTTACCTCCACGACGACGGACGAATTACCATCAATAGCGTCGTAGCCCCTCACTGTATATGAACACTGCAGAGAGGTTTGGAACGGAATCCTGATTTTTGGCCGCCATCGGGGCTCGAACCGGCTATCCGCGGTGTCAGACCACATAGATCATGGACACAAGGCGGGCTTGATATTGAGAGTATTGGTATTACATGTTTAAAATCGTGTAGCCTCCAGCGCACCCCAGTACTACAGCCCGCATGTGTAGACACAAAAAATTAGACTGAAATATTCTATAGGTACTTAAAATTCGGTGTCTAAATAATGATATTTGTTATAGATGAACGGTCATGATAGTGGCCTCTAGGTCGAACGGTCCCGGGTTCGATTCCCGACCGGCCTGTCGGACGGAACGGCTCAAACTATGTCGGCTAAGCCCAGCGGTATTATTAGGTGTTCAAATAAGCCAGTCTCGTGTCGATAGATCTACTAGCACGTAATGTAACTTCTGCGGGACAAATTTCCGCCACCTCATGAGGATTACTTATACTCATGTAACTTGAAAGAAAATGCACTTCATACAACGTACAAGGGATATGAAGTGAATTCAGTACAGGATTTTATGTTTTAGCATTACCGGTATTTTGATAGTTTCCTTAATACAAAAAAAACCCACGGCACTTAACGCCCTTGAAAGGGCCTTGGCCTGCCTAGCGACCGCTGCTCAGCCCGAAGGCCTGCAGATTACGAGGGGTCGTGTGGTCAGCAGGACGCATCCTCTCGGCCCTTATTCTGGGCTTTCGAGACCGGGGCCGCCATCTCACCGTCAGATAGGTCTTCAATTCTAATCACGTGGACCTCGAACCAGGCCTCAGGTCGAGAGAAAAATCCCTGACCTGGCCGGGAATCGAACCCGGGGCCTACGGGTGAGAGGCAGGCACGCTACCCCTTAATACAAGCCCATAATAATTTAGGCCTGCGGAGGTTTGGAGGGACGGGTCCCACTGGACCGATGCGAATCTAATCGCTCCTCAACGAGTCTATTTATGTTGAGGTTATTTAGGGTGTTGAAGTTAATAAAAACTGTGTATTTTTGCGTTTCGCCATTTGTAATACAGTGATGAATTTAATTTACTTGTATTAATGTGCAGAATTTATTACTGATATGTTTTCGTGGTTGTAACTTTAGAGAAATGATCTTGAATTAGGATTTAGTGTTGGTGTCTAGTTCAGTGAATGTTTGGAAAGTTGAATCAATATTTTAGCAATCATATGATTGAACAAAATATATGTCGCTCACAGAAATGACCAAAATTTTGTCAAAATTTTGATAGCAATACGAAGGAAACTCACAGGGTTCCTTTGGTAAGAAGAAAAGGAAATTAAAAAATATTACCGATAGTTGTTACCGTTTGTATGGTTCCGGTAACCATTGCATATGTTCCGAGATCTAAGATGTTTGCACAGTATTCGAGCTCAAGTCAGTACGTTATAAGATGGCTGGAAGAAGGGATAAGTTTGCAGGAACCTCATGCCAAGCCTTGGAGGAAGGTCCGTGACCCTGGTCGACCTCACTGGGCAGCAGGTGGCAGTTATATCGGGCGGTCTGCCAATCGTACAGATCCAGATGAGATTGCTTTCGATGATCTGTCAACCTTTAAAAATACAAATATCCGCAATGGACGGTGATCTCATCTGAAAGGTCAGAAAGTTACCAGTACTGAGACAAAAGATATGGCTGCACTAGAAGAGAAGATTGCGAATAGTGAAGGCCCGGAGTGGTATTACATTATAAATTATGCAAAGCCAACATCAGCTATTCAACTCGAGCCGTAACATTGGAGGCACACAAGGCTTACAGAACTGTTTCACAATGACAGTGTGATTACACTTACATACCGTGAGTCTCGATACAGAATCGTGACATTTTACTACACAAGAACATAGCTTTAGAAGTCCATTTCGATGAAGAGGAGTTTGCAATTGGATTACAGTATACAGGAACTTTCAACAAAAGAGCAGAATTTCCATAATTTACATGTCTCATGTCCAATGCTTCCAACTTCAAATTTGCTCCTTAGAGGAACATGCACTGGTTAGGAAGGGAAATAAATTGTATTTCTGGCAGAAGGAATATTTGTACCAACTCCGTGGTGCTGTTTGTCTCTTACTTGGAGGTAGGGGTAACTGTTTAAAAATATGAGATTTATTGCAGCCTTTATAATGGCATAATAATTAATTAGCATGACAATAAAAACATAAAATATAACAAATAAAAATAAAGCAACTATCAGCCAGTGATGTCAAATGAATAAGGAACCCTTAACCGTCTGAGCCACTCTTCTCGGCTATTTATTAAATATAATATGTATAGATTTCCCTCAACTCACAAAGTGAAATCCAGGTCAAGATTTTAGTAAATTAAAAACCTCTTTATTTATATTTCAGAATGCTTTATCTACCGCTTTTCCCACATCTTGTGGGGTCGCGGTGCGAACTGTGTCACACATATGTGGATTTAGCCCTATTTTACGGCCGGATGCCCTTGCTGACGCCAACCCTATGTAGAGGGCTGTAATCACTATTGCGTGTTTCTGTGGTGGTTGGTAGTGTAGTGTGTTGTTTTAATATGAAGAAGAGGGTGTTGGGACAAACACAAATAACCAATCCCAGAGCCAGAAGAATTCATCACACGCGATTAAAATCCCCGACCCGGCCGGGAATCAAACCTGGGTCCCTCTGAACGGAAGGCCTCAACGCTGACCCACGGAGTCGGACTCGCTTTAAAATATTTTACCGTTTTTCAATACTATCATTTAACTCTCTGATGTAATAAACCCATTCATTCACTATTCACGCTCATTCTTTAGCTTCCGTGAATTACGGTATTGTGGTACAAAACCGCTCAACACACAACCAGAAAGCAAATAATTGGATTAAATTGCATCACTACAATCATAGCATGGGTACGGTACCAGAATAGTTTCATTATACTCATCTACTTCTGAAATGTATTAATTATGTTAATTATGACTGAAATAGGAACATTTTTGTTTACTCCTCTTCTTTGACGAAGTTTGTCCCTTCGTGAGTTGAAGAAATTCCCCGCCACCCAGCAGCACTGTTTTTATTTACAGTAACCCCTCCCTCAATAAAAAAGTTATTTGCCTCTTTGCAGAATAAGGGCATAAGCTAAATACAAAAAATGTACGATAGTGGGTAATGACTGAACGGCATTGTTGTTGGAGGCTCCACACTAAGACAGCTTCTGTTCGAACCGCGGCTAATGGATGCGACATTTCTCAAATGAAAATCTTTGTTCTTGTGGTTCGTATTCCAAGTAGCAGTGGTGGTCACTGGTCTCGTGTAAGTGTAAGTTTGATTTCTGGAAGGCGTAAAAATGAAGAGCTCCCTAGATCTCCTAAATCTAGTACCATTCGGCTCGAAGGATAAAAAGAATTTTTTTTTTTGCTAGGGGCTTTACGTCGCACCGACACAGATAGGTCTTATGGCGACGATGGGATAGGAAAGGCCTAGGAGTTGGAAGGAAGCGGCCGTGGCCTTAATTAAGGTACAGCCCCAGCATTTGCCTGGTGTGAAAATGGGAAACCACGGAAAACCATCTTCAGGGCTGCCGATAGTGGGATTCGAACCTACTATCTCCCTGATGCAAGCTCACAGCCGCGCGCCTCTACGCGCACGGCCAACTCGCCCGGTGATAAAAAGAATTAATCAAAGGAAGGCAAATGGAAAAGACGCAAGAGAGGAACCTGAAAGAAGCGGAAACTATCATCACGCTCATACGAGTCCCATCGTTACCTCTCCAATTGTGAGCTGCGAGCGGGTTTTATATGCTGGTCCTGATTTCAGTTCCCGGGGGGAACATACACGGATTAATGGGATTTTGTTAGTTGTGACGAATGTACAGACCTGTATGATATGAGAGGTGAAAGCCAGCAATATAGCTGAGGTAGTCATCAGACCGACCACGTAATGCCAAAATATTTACAGGGAATCCGGGTGGGTAGCAGTAGTCAAGGAAGACCTATGTCTCAGTAATCGAAGCTACCGGTAGCCAGAATTAGTATTTCTGACGAATATAAACACGCCCGTATGAATGAATTTCTAAACTGGGAGGAAGTAACATTTTAAAATTAGCTCAAGGGAGACTGTCATCCTCTGGGCAAGATTGCGTACAGGACTGCGTTTCAAACTAAAGATAGTATTATTCTTTGTAAAATTTCATATTGAGCAGGGTGCATTGTAACTTACTTTCTCCCTCTCCCACGACTCTCTTGTATGGAGCACACTGGTAGTGACTGACAATATACCATTCATCACATAGATCATCACTCATAACCGTGACGGCCAGATTTATATTACCCAACCACAACGGTGACAGTGATGGTGATAATACTGTGCTACTGAGCGTTACACTCACATGGTTAGTACTGTTGGGTCGAACAATAGGAAATCAGTAGGTAATTACCTTAATTAATTATAATAATCAATGATGAGTCCCTCTGTGAATTAGTGCTCGACTGTCTGCCTCAGAATCTAAAGATCAAGGGTTCAAACCCGGATGAGATGTCAACTTTTTTGAAGGACGGGAAAAAGTATGATGTCGGCACACATTTAGTGTTAATCCGAGAAAATTAACTCAGCCAAAGTAAACACCCACACTTCTGTTTACGTGTCTCACAGGTGGGTTAATTGACGATAAAGGGAAATCATCAACACGAGATTTCGTGACCCATTAGTGGGGTAATCAATAAAATGATAAACCCAGTTACTATTACAATAATGAAGCATTTTGTGCTGATACAATATTAGAATAAGACGCAAAGTCTTAAAGTGCTCCATTAAATTGATTGAAGTCGCGTACTTGTTAACGGCGCCGGAATCTATCAAGATGACTGCACGACAGTAAGTCTTAGCTTAATGTGTTAAGGGATTATATTGTCTATAGAACCGAAGTGGAGGTGGATATGGAAGGATAACTCACGAACATCTTTTTCATGCATTTCTGCCAGACTCTTCGGTTCTGTCTTCCTACCTGAGTCTTGGTTAACCCGTGTTCTCTAACGAAAACAACGGCAAATGGAGTGTACGGCCTAATACTTTACCTTCTTATCTTTCCTGACTAATGCTCGTCTGTAGGTGCTCCCCTTACTTTTCGATGGGTCGAATTGTAATCATTATGTCCGGCTCCATGGTTAGCGTGCTGTCCTTTGGTCCAAGGGGCCCAGAGTTCGATTACCAGCCGGAATGGAGATTTTAACCTTCATTGGTTGATTCCGATGGCTTGGGAGCTGGGTGTGTGTGTACGTCTTCAACATTGGAATCCATCTTCACAGACGCAAAGTCCACCTGTATGCCTCAACTCGAAGCACCTGCACCAGGCCTCTGCGGACGCCATACGCTATCATTATTATTATTATTATTATTATTATTATTATTATTATTATTATTATTATTATTATTATTATTATTATTATTATTCTACCAGTTCCTGTTTCTTGATGTAAGCAGTAATTTTTGCATTAGTCTCTTGGCATAGGCTAGAGAAAAATGTAGCTTCCACCGAAGTTTCAATCTCATTTACGACTGAAAAAATGCAATTACAGGTAGTACTGAAAAACGACTTGAGCATCTTCATGTTGCATTAATAATGTTAGTGTTTTTAAGTCACACTAATTACTTTTTTAAAAGTTTTCGGAGAAGCCGAGGTGCCGTAATTTTGTTCCGTAGGAGGCTGACGTATTTGAACACCTTCAAATCACACCGGACTGAGCCGGGATCAAACCTAACAAGTAGGGCTCAGAAGGCCAGCGCTCTGAGTTACTCAGCCCGGTATCTTGATGTTATAAAAGGATCCACTCACAGGGTCGATCGTACTGCAATACAACTTTCTGTCCCTATGAGGAAAGCAATGGTAAACTACCTCATTCCTCGTAATACCTTGTGCACCTAATTATGGCGCCACCATCGGCTTTTGCGGTTTACCTACAACCGCATAACTTCTGGTGGTAGGTTACTACTTGAGAATTCAACCAGCCGCCAGGTCTATATTTTGAAAAGTAGGCTATATTGGTACTGGTAGGGTTTCATCATCATCATCATCATGTTCTTTTTCAAATGCTACGAGGGGCTGCTGATCGTGTTACTTCTCCCCTGGCGACAACAACCACCACTACCACCAATGTCTCGCTTCGGAATTAGTTTATTTTCTTACTTTTGATGGAGCATCAATTAGCAGGTTAATTGAGAAGCAAATATCGAAATGAGTCTTTAAGGAAATTTGATTATCAGTAATGTGAGGAGGGCAGGCGTTATTGTTTCAAGATGGCATGAAATTGGCTAAGATATTGTTTCTTTACGGCATATTAAAATCATTTATAACGTCCTTTCGACCAATAGCTGGTATTGGTAAACATGAGTATCATGTGATCTGTTTCTCGTGTATCAATCATCTTGGCGTGACAGAATGTTTTACTGCTGTAAAAGAAGAACAGAGGGGGCAGAAGTCGCTGACATCCCATTGTTAAACTCGGCATTGGGACATGCGATCACCCGTTGTCAATTATGCGTGAAACAGTGCCAAAGGCACGAAACTGAAATATAAAACACATAAGTTGATCTACAAAGAAAGAGTTAACCTTCGACTAAGGAATATGTATTGTGTGACAATTCGTGTGGAAAGAGCTCCCAAATCAGGTAGAGAGGTCATCACTCTAAGTTTATGAACATCTATATTTTGAAAAGTGTAATGGTGTTGGTAGGGTTTATTCATCATAATCTTCAGTTGATTTATTTCTTGTGTTTGTGTGAAATTTCGAATGAAAATCGAACACAATAAACACTCTCGTATAGATAACTTACCATTGTCACTTTTAACACACACAAAATAAAGATCATTATTTTGGTTACACTCTGCCACAAATAGTGACACAATATGGAAGTTGGAGCATAATATTCTTTAAATTAAAAATCTAAACAGAAAATATGAACGGAAGAAGGGGAGAAAAAACACAGCGAGAGGATGAAGAGATTCTGCGAAGGGAAGAGAGCAAATTCATGTGCTAAATAAGTTCAACCGCGCTCCTTAATTGGGCACAACGCAGTGAAATATAAATAATAATAATAATAATAATAATGATAATAATAATAATAATAATAATAATACAGAAAAACGTACTGGGTCCGCTAAGAACTAGAGAATTCTGGAAATCAAGAAGTAATGATGAAATATACCGGAACATAGAAAACATAACAGAAACAATACGGACGAGGCGATTGAATTTTTTTGACATTTATACAGAATGGATAATAATAATTTCGCGTGGCTTTTTCTAGCTGGGTGCAGCCCTTGTAAGGCAGACTCTCCGATGATGGTGGGCGGCATCTGCCATGCGTAGGTAACTGCGTGTTATTGTGGTGGAGGATGGTGTTGTGTGTGGTGTGTGAGTTGTGGGGATGTTGGGGACAGCACAAATACCCAGCCCCGAGCTACTGGAATTAACCAATGAAGGTTAAAACCGCAGACCCGACCGGAAATCGAACCTGGGACCCTCTGAACCGAAGGCCAGCACGCTGACCATTCAGCCAAAGAGTCGGACTACAGATACAGGTTAACCAAACAGAACTTCAAATACAATATCTTTGGAACAAGAAGTCAACAACGAGAAATCAAGAAAGATTTGGAAAGAAACAATATAAAAGAAGAAACAGCAGCAGGAAGAGAGATTTTTAGAAAGAAAGTGTTAAAAATGGAAGGATTCCACGGTCGGGAGGGAAAGACAACAGGCTCAAAATGGTCCGAGGAAAGAAAACGGAGACATACTGAGGAGTATTTGGAGGCAGAAGGAACAAAAAAGGACGAAGGATGGAAATTGGCACGTGGTCCCTAGAAGACCCTAATGGAGATATAATAATAATAATAATAATAATAATAATAATAATAATAATAATAATAATAATAATAGCCTTACGTCCCACTAACTAAAATTACGATATTCGGAGAAGCCGAGTTGCCAGAATTTAGCCCCGCATGTGTTCTTTTACAGGCCAGTAAATCTACCAACACGAGGCTGACGTATTTGAGCACCTTGAAATACCACCGGACTGAGTCAGGATCGAAGCTGCCAAGTTGGAGTCAGAAGGCCAGCGCGTCAGCCGTCTGAGCCACTCACTATCAAATGCTGTACGGATTGTTAAAATAATCCGACTTCGTCAGCTGGGTTTGAACTCTGCCACTGACCCACAGAGGGAGCTACACTGGTCATGGAAACCTACCGTCCGACTTAGGAATGGTGTGTACTGCCAGTATAATAATGTGTTGTATACCAGTCAGTTAATATTGATTGTTTAATAACGTCAGTGTGTTACTAGGTCGGGTCACACTCACTTTTTACAATCACATATGTTTACCAAGAGAACGTGAAACGAACTGAATAAGAGCGCCATTGGAAATGTTTTCGCCTCCGAACATTTGCCCAGTGCTTCATTGGGCTTAAAAGTAATGAAACCATTCATGTTTGAAAACATTCATTTACAGCGCCGCGAGCGGTTAGATAAGGCGATTTAAAAAAAAGTTCGATACACGTGGTGCTCAATGTTTCGATCAGGAGTATTTACCAACATTATTTTAGAAGACTGCTTTAATTTACGTAGCAAATATGACCATTAAACATGAAATAGTTGTTATTGCAGTGTATGAATTAGCCGACAAGGTATTCTGCAGTTCTGACTGTGTGAAAACCCTACTACTCGTCTTATATCCTTTGTGTTTTATTCATTCATTTATTAATTTTATTTTCAGATTATTGTACCCGTTGCTGGCGGGTTAATATTCAAAGGTAAGGTAAGGGTTATTCTGCCCGAAGGCAGGTCCGAACCTCCGCAGAGGTGTTCCTGAGCCGGAGTTTACGTGCGGTAGGGTGGCCAGTTCCTTTCCGCTCCTCCATTCCCTCACCCTCCACCAACAGCGCGTGGCAACCCATCCAACTCCTGACCACGCCCAATGTTGCTTAACTTCGGAGATCTCACGGGATCCGGTGTTTCAACACGGCTACGGCCGTTGGCTTAATATTCAAAGAGAACAGATAAATGTACAAAGCAGTTAAAATAATGCCGAGGTGATTTCCGTAGAGTTAGCTATCTGCTTTTGGACAAACTTCCACACAACCGTCACTGATATCTCTCTTATGTTCCAGTGTATCGGCACAGAAAACATGAAAGATTATTCCAAACACATTATCTCATGAAAAATATTCGTGTAAAACAAACCGAAAAAGACCTACATAGAGTTTCATGGTTTAGGCTCCGTCTGAAGACCCACTCCTGCTAACGTCTTTGAACAACGTATAGCGAAGATACTACTCGCCTTTACTCCAAACTTATATTCCGAGCTTAGTGACAACCCACTTATCTATTTTCCCGTGATGCTGTTACAAGCGGACAGACAAACCGACGCGCAAATAATGCTGACAAACATTAAACTGAACCCGACATAAGCCTAATTTCCAGCTTACTTTAAAGTATAGTTACGGAAGAACATAAAATGTTATAAGTCATATGTACATATTGCAGGTTAATACGCAAATAGTTACCTTATCATATTATACCAAACACAATTTTCAAGAATAATTAATAATAATGTTACTGGCTTTGCCTCCCACTAACTACTTATACGGTTTTCGGAGACGCCGAGGTGCCGGAATTTTGTCCCGTAGGAATTCTTTTACTTGCCAGTAAATCTACTGACACGAGGCTGACGTATTTGAGCATCCTGAAATACCACCGGACTGAGCCAAAATCGAACCTGGCAAGTTGGGGTCAGAAGGTCAGCGCCTCAACCGTCTAAGCCACTCAGCCCGCCAGGACGTAAAACGTTAGAAATCATTTACGTATTACAGGTTAATAAGAGTTACCTTATCATATTGCATCAAACACAATTTTCAAGAAAAAGTAAAAAACTTACACAAGGAAACAGGAATAATTATGCATTTCTAATGGTATTCTTTACGGGTTTGTGCTGCTGTTATACTTTTTGAAAATATTGTCTCATAGTCTGCATTGGAATTTTGAAATGTAAGGGGCTATTATTTTGTAACTTCATAAGCTTGATGGAGAAAAACATTACTTGAAAATGAGTGAATACGCTTCTTCATCGGATTTAACAAGTTGAAGTTTTTTCAGACGAAATTAATTCCTTGCTAAACAATACCTATCATATAATTCATCCATGTTAAGGTATACCAATTTTAATTTTATTACAGTTGATGATAAGATGTCGTTCCTGTGCCAAAACCGCGAATATGACAACGCTCTTCCTGTCCATTATTTCCCTTAAGATCGGTCACAGCTCCCTGTCACTTACTGATATACAGTCCATCAGAACAATTTTCGTAGAGTTCCCTTACCTATACGTGTGTGTAAAGGAAAATGAATCTTAAATGCACCATTCTCTAGGAGTGGGTAAATGTGTCATGCAAACATACATTCCTACAGTATGGTACAGCAAGGTTCATTTTATTTTACACATGTCCCTAGGAAAATAAACTCAACGAAAATTGCTCTGATTGACTGCATATCAATATGTGGCTGGGAGGCGTGACAATTCTCAAGGGAAATAATGTATAAGATGAGCATTGTCACATTTGCGGTTTTGAAACAGCAGCGACGATATCAAATGAAGGAAGTCAGTTTGTTAGTACAACGATGCAAATTCTTTTAAAATGCTGGATTTAGTTGTGGCATATGCGTGTAAAAGGTGCTTTGTTCGTTCTTTAAAACTTCAAGTTCTTTACATTTTTGCTGCTTAAATGAAGTTAATATTTCCATAACTGTATTTGAAAAAAAGCATTCGTACGTTTTTCTCCGTAAACGTAAAAGCATAGAGCTTACGTTCTTATAGCAACGTATAGATGACGCTACTGACCTAGTATACAAATATGAACACTGGTTGCCATGGCTACAATGGTGACGGGAAATTGATTACACTAATTCCAGATAAACCCTAAATCCAAACCGCAAAATATATATACACACTAAAACCTGCCTTCAGCGGAACGCTTATGAACTGGAAAACTGTCCATATCGGAAAATTTTCCCGATCCCGTGAATTATGGTTGAATATTCATGAAAGTATTTAGTGGAACGTGTCTGACGCGGAAACGGAAGGAAATTTTGCTACATAACGGAAAAATTTGTAAATATCTTTACTAACCCTTTTCATTACATGTGTATTACAAATCGATCTAAGAATGCCGATATACTGATGCTACAAAAACTCTCGAACAGTGTAATTATGGTAATGTCAGTGCAGAATATTACATGGCCACAGATCTAGAAGTTGAGACATATGCGGCGTTAAAAACATCGAAGAGTTCGTCACTCATAACCTCCAAGAAAAGGAACATAAGTTGATGGCGATGAAGACGGAAACGAAGACGATGAGTAAGATGGTTTACGTAACGTGTAGTTCTATCGACATGCCCTATCAGCCGTAAAGAACATTCAGTCTATTTCGCTAACAAAAAATGACATTATTTGCCGTGCCCATATTCATCTCGAAATATATAAGCACCAGCTCAAAAAAGAACTGAAGCAATATGACTAGAATACGTTCTCTGCGACTTCATAAAATGGGCTGCCGCCTGTCCATCTTAACTTTCAATTAACGATATATTTTCGGTCTACAACAGGTGCATGACTGTTACCTGTATGAAGTCCGAGAGATGAGATGTGGTGCATCATGCAACAATGTATATCCTCTACACTGACATCCAAAAACTTGTTTGCATATGGGCAACAAAGGGACCTTTTGGGTTCTGGATATTTCAGAGGCGGTTAACAATTTCGTGGATCAGAAATCTTTTCGAGCAATTGAACTCTCTATAAAAATGAAAAAGCATATGAATCTTGAACATACGATGCAGCTGAAGGTATTTTATTAAATATAACTAACTGATAATGGTTCATTTGTAATCAAAATAATTAATTATGTACATTATACACTAAAATAACAAGTCACGTTTTCTTTCCAAACCTATGATTTAATCGTTTTAATTGTATTATGCTGTATGTATAAATAATTTAAGCTTCATTATGTATTATTTAGATAGCGTCAGTAATAACATTTCTGGACTAAATTATCATGAACGCATATAATCTGTTTATAGAATTTCAAAAACAATAGTAGTCATGTTTTGAAAACAGGTGATTTAGGAAAGGCTATTGTCGTATTTCCATACATTATCACCCATAATCAACTGAGCAGTACTGAGGACCAATACGTCATGAAAACATTACAAAATGTTGTTAATACGTCAAAACAACCCGAGACTGATCTTTAATAGCAAAACAGTTACAGAAACGTTTTTCAGTTCTATTTCATTAAAACAAACAGAAGTTGTTGAATAAAACTTAGCTCTATGGTGTTCTACAAAATATAAGAGTATCTAATAACACGCCAAGTACCTGACAGTTTGTCGCTTGCTGACAATGGAACAAAAAAAAAAAAAAAAAAAATTAAAAAATAAATGAAGTTTTCGAAATTTGTCTGAGAAGGGCATCCAATGAAAGCTTGTTAATCACAAATTTAATACAAGCTGCTAACCCATCTCCAGGCACGTAACAGAGTGTGCGATATCACAGCTTGTTATTCTGGGCAAAAATCCTCAGTCACTAACGGCTGATGAATACTGTAAAAACCTGGTCAACATTTCTTAACATACTGTAGATAGTTTAAGTAGGTGCTGCCAGTCAATATTGCCGGCCGCGTGATACAAGGGTAGAGTTGCTGTTCCTGTCTCTCATCCGGAGACATTGAATTCTATTCCCGGGCAGGTCAGAGATTTTTACCAGGATCTCATGGGCTAGTTCGAGGTCCACTCAGCCTACATGATTACAAGTGAGGAGCTATCTGACAGTGAGATAGCGACCCCGGTCTAGAAGGCCAAGAATAAGGGCCCAGAGGATTCGTCGCAATGACCATGCGTCGCCTCATAATCTGCAGGTCTTCCGGCTGAGCAGCAGTCGCTTGATAGGGCAAGGCCAATTAGGGCTGTAGTATCATGGGGTTTGGTTTAGACGAGTCCATATTTCTCCGGCAAGATTGTCACAAAGCCGTTTTCTACGCGCAACGGCGATGTAAAACAAAAACTCCTACGACAAATTTCTGGGACACCTGTGTTGTTGTCTGCCCTTTTGGAATGTTTTTCATTAGTAGACTAATCAGTCCATTCCTCATTGTGTGTTATCAGTCTGACCACACTGCAATCTCCTGTGACATTCTCCTGTTCACTACTCACCCTAGGACTGTAATTATGTTATTGTTGCCTTGCAGACAATGGATCTTGTCTAATGGTAACTTCCTTATGCTATACACTCGTAGGCTGGACAGTTGTCAACTAAGCGAATCAGAAGGTAAAGAGTCAGCAGTATGAAACAATATCCGCGTTATCTCAAAGGATGGCAGTGATGACTGCAAGTAGTATTCGACAAATCAGGGCCTTCTTAATTTCCAAGTTGTAATAACACAAATGTCATGGCCCCATGACTGTGCACTAGTTCATAAGATTCTCTTTTCTGTGATGAGTTGAACGCTATCGTGTGTAATGTATGATATGTTCTATGTCATCGTTTCTTTTCCAACAACAGAGCGCCAGAGCTGATTAGACGTCCAGAAATCTGTTTGAGAAGCCGCCGAACCGAGCTCGATAGTTGCAGTCGCTTAAGTGCGGTCAGTATCCAGTATTCGGGAGATAGTGGATTCGAGCCCCACTGCCGGCAACCCTGAAGATGGTTTTCTGTGGTTTCCCATTTTCACACCAGGCAAATGCTGGTGCTGTACCTTAAATAAGGCCACGGCCGCCTTTTCCCCCCACTTCTAGCCCTTTCCTGTCCCACTGTCGCCATAAGACCTATCTGTGTCGGTGCGACGTAAAGCAACTAGCAACTTGCTTGAGAAGCCGTCGAGCCAGACTGGTCTAAACCACTACACCATCATTCATGAATTTATTGTTAGGATTATGAACTTAAAGAAACGGGAATATTTTGTAGGTAATAATAATTAGGCTATAATTATTTCGTGAGGCTATTTCTAGCCGAGTGCAGCCCTTGTAAGGCAGACCCTCCGACGAGGGTGGGTGGCATCTGCCATGTGTAGGTAACTGCCTGTTATTGTGGTGGAGGATAGTGTTAAGTGTGGTGTGTGAGTTGCAGGGATGTTCGGGACAGCACAAACACCCAACCCCCGAGCCATTGGAATTAACCAATGAAGGTTAAAATCCCCTACCCGGCCGGGAATCGAACCCGGGACCCTCTGAACCGAAGGCCAGTACGCTGACCATTCAGCCAACGAGTCGGACATTTTTGTAGGGAAAAAAAGAATATTACACTGTTGTGTTTTATTGTTGACCAAAGTCGGGCTGAGTAGCTCAGGAAGTAAAGCGCTCGTCTCCTGAGCTTAAGTTTGCGGGTTCGATCCCAGCTCAGTCCGGTGGTATATGAAGGGGCTCAATTACGTCAGCCTTATGCCGGTTAATTTACCTGCACGTAGCCTAAAAGAACACATGCGGGACACAATTTCGGCACATCGGTGTCTCCGAGAGCCGTAAAAGTAGTTGGTGCGACGTTAAACCAATAGGCCATGTAATAATAATAATAATAATAATAATAATAATAATAATAATAATAATAATAATAATGCGATTATTACGATTCCAGTTGCTACTCTGCATAAACTACTTCTCTTTCCTTTTTACTCGCTCTTGACATTCGTCTCTATTCTACTTTTTACCCTTGTCTTTCTCTGCACTTGATGTTATCTATCCTTTCTATTCTCTCCCACATAGTCTTCGAGTAGTCTGATGATCTTACTGTCAATTCCGCAATACTAATACGTAAGGATGGTAAAGGGTTAGGACTGGAAACGAAGAAGAAAGTGATCGTGATCTTATTAAGATACAGTCCTAGCATTTATCTGGTGTGAAAATGGGAAACAACGGAATGAAATATTCAGGGCTGTTGATGATTGTTCGAACCCACTATCTCCCGAATGAAAGGTCACAGCTACATGACCCGAACAAGGCAGGTAGCTCCTTCCGTCTTTTTCATTCTTCAAACATCCATGTGTAGTCTGCCTTTTATAATGAGCCACGTGATATTTCTGTTACCCCGAAGGGTCTCATAATTTATGAGACACGACATGGTTAAAGGACAATGGGAACCCACCTCGGCCTATCACGTTTTCCATAGAGACAGTTCCCTGTGTTATGCAAACCTCCTTGTGCTGATAATTCCACCGTTTTGTCCACTTACAACAACAATTACTATCACTTGACCCCTGTGTTATGCTCCTTAAATCTACTAGCTGGAGCCTACTGTTAGTTATCTGCAAACTAGCTACGTTTAGGAACATTCTTATTTAAGACTTCACACATCATTTTTGAAAGGCAAAGTACGGAGATGAATTTACGACAAAATATAATGTCTTCTCATTGATGCAACAAATCGATAGTAACAAACTTATTCATAATAACCGTTTACCGAATTTCAATTACACTGGAATAGAGAAACCCAGAAAACTTATATTATTATCATCAATGTAGTGTGAGTCGTGAGGCCTAAACTTTATAGGATATTTTTTTCGGGTTCACCAAACAGAACACCGAATCTACAATCGAAATTACAACCGTGGGCAGTAATCAAGAATCAGTTCTTGTAAGATAATTTGTTCGCTTTGTTTAGTGACATGGGCGAAGCAATATTCATTTCGTTTGCTGCAAAGGTAATCTATAATCAACTAACAAAACAACAAATTACGACATACCTTTGCTTTATGGCAAAATAATTCTGTTCGAAAGTTTAAAATATGTCATTCATGTAGATTTGTTTTTGTAGGATCTGCATTTACGCTGTGTGTTAGCAAGTAGAAAAATACAACACTCAATATGAAAAAAAAGAAAACTTGTACAATTTTACTAAGTTGGAAATTGTAGATCTAGTCGGGAATCAGATGGAAGACCGCTGAAGGGCTAGACAGATGCATTGCCTGAGAAAGCAACACAAAGAAAACCAGGTTTAAAATCATGATACAGGAAGCTACTTGTAAGTAATACCGATGAATGCAGTAAGAACAAATTTCAGTATAGCAGCACGTACACATTTGAGAAAATGAAATCATTAAAGGCGATATTTAAATCCTCTATTCATGTGCTAAGAACGTAATGAATCTGTAATGATTCCATCGCAGCAGAAAAACTAGGTGATTGATCGTATTTACAGACTTGAGGGGAAGTCGTCACGGTCCAAATCGGCAAATTTTGACATTTTCATTTTATTTTTTTTACATTTTATTAACGTGCGAATCATTCTGTTGAAAGTGGCGTCTGTTTCATTCAAATATTTGAAAATGTACTATTTTAAATAATGTACCCATTTAATATATTGGTGCAGTTCTATCTCAAGACACGTTTTGCCCAATGCATCACTGATTTACCCATATCTCAGGGACTATTCACGCTAGAAGGCTATTAATTTTGGCGTGTTTTGAAGAGAAATATTAGTTTTAATAGTTGGTCTCCCTGCTTTACCTGTAATCGGATGATGCATTGTTTTGGCGGAGGATTTTTAAGCTTCTATTCTGCAGTAGGCGAGAGTTACCGAAACTTTTAATTTATATGCAATTTACTCTAAATTACTTTTTTTCGAAATGAATGCTCCCTTTTTTCAGAAACTACTCGGTGCATTTCCATGAAATGTTTATCAAATGTTTATGATTCTGTTGTGGTACTATGGATATACGTTGGTTGATATTTCTTGAATATAATAAAATAATAATAATAAAATAATAAATAATATAATAAAAATAAAATAATAAAATATATGCAGAAAAATTAAAATTGGGGAATTCTATTTTAAAAGTCGTAACTTTTTCGTAGCACATATTTTAAAGCTGCTCTAGATCAGTGTATGTGAAGGACACGAGTTGACACCATGTCAAAAAAATCATCTTTCTAAATTCAACGGCTACTGAGGAAAAGGTTAATTTATTCAGGTATTTTAACATTGACGAGTTAAAACATTATGACTCCCCCTTAAATTTCCTCTGCCACGAGGCGAGAGATTCAAATAGATTTTCCAGTCCTTTGTTATTGCCCACTGCGATTGCCTCATCGAGCAAGTAGTTGCGCTCACGTTGTGAGACAGAAATGCACGCAGGTAGCGCCGAACTTCCATTAGAGTAACTCATTTGGATGTAGAACGAGTTGATCACACAGGCCCATCAACCGCTCAAAGAACAAAACGGCACGGAAGTGTAGACGAGAATGATCAATAGCTCAAACCACGTAACAAAAAAAAAGGGCACTACAACAGGAAACAGTTGCAGTAAACTGTAGCGTTCCAGTCTGTCACAGAAACAAAAGCGCACACATGTTTTATGAACAATTAAAAGCCTATCTCTACCTATAAAAAAGGGGGAATCAATTTTAATGACCATGTTTGCGAAAAATTGGGATGCATCGTTTCCGTCTGATAGAGTCATTATCGTCAATGCTGACAAGTTTTATGAACGGATCTCCACATACCAAGCTTGATACTGAAATTTACTCGATGATTTAACATCTGTATTATGAAACCCAAGTATTTAATGGATGTTAAGTAGACACTTGAGCATCTAAATCACGCAGATTTTTTTTTTACCGAGTTTAGTGTATGGTTGACAGCTGCAGCATTCCAGTCAGGCTAGTATGTCTTGAAATATCATATGTATCTCTTTTCCTTTCCCTATGAGATTATTATTATTATTATTATTATTATTATTATTATTATTATTATTATTATTATTTACTGATCTCTCAGCGGTAAATGCAGTTATATTACGGGAGACGTGAAAAATTGACAGAGAGAAAGGAAATGTAGCTAAAACCAAACCAAACCTCGCGGTCTTGGCCAACCAAGTGACTACTGCTCAGCCTGAAGGCCTGCAGATTGCGATGCAATGCGTGGTCAGCGTGATGAATTCTCTCAGTTGTTATTCTTGGCTGTCTAGAACAGGGTCGTGCAGGAATATTTTGCGAATATATGCAAAAAATCTTCGTCTCTGGAAATATATCGTTCGTTTCTTCGTAAGAGTCCAGCCCTACTGTAATTTCTGCTATAAGTCAGATATTTCTAGATAATAATGATGTTGGTTTTACGTTCCATAAACTAGGTTACTTTTATGGTTTTCGAAGACTCCGAGGTGCAGTAGTTTTGTTCCGTAGGAATGTTTTGCGTGCCGGAAAATCTATCGACAAATAGGTCGTCTTATACAACCCGCCGACTTGAGCTCAGGAAACAAGTACTAAGCCACTCAGTCCTGCATATTTGTATTTTTCTGTAATCAAGAGTGATTGTGGATACAATATTGCCAACATTTATAAGGATTGTGTCGAGCTTAGTGGCTCCGACTGTTGAGGAACTGACCCCAACTTGGCAGGTTCGATCCTGGCTCAGTCCGGTGGTACTTAAAGGTGCTCAAATACGTCAGCATCGTGAAGGTAGATTTACTGACAGCTAAAAGAACTCCTGTGGGACAAATTACGGCTTCACGGCGTCTCTGAAAACCGTCAAAAAGTAGTTCACCGAGCTCGATAGCTGCAGTCGCTTAAGTGCGGTCAGTATCCAGTATTCGGGAGATAGTAGGTTCGAACCCCACTGTCGGCAGCCCTGAAAATGGTTTTCCGTTGTTTCCCATTTTAACACCAGGCAAATGCTGGGGCTGTATCTTAATTAAGGCCACGGCAGCTTCCTTCCCACTCCCAGCCCTTCCCTGTCCCATCGTCGCCGTAAGACCTATCTGTGTCGGTGCGACGTAAAGCAACTAGCAAAAAAAAGTAGTTCCTGGGGCGTATAAACATTATTATTATTATTATTATTATTATTATTATTATTATTATTATTATTATTATTATTATTATTATAATGATTGTTTGAACCTGACCGCTATACTTCAGTGTCGAAGTGGTGACGAAATTAGAACAACTATTTAGCCCATGGCTCATCTGACCAATCCGGTATAAGGATATCAGGAACTCGAACCAATTAACAGTTGTCAATCACCACGATTTTATCGTTTTCGTGTTGCCACTTTCGTTGTACATAAAATAAATCATAACAGCGCACGGAAACATTTTCTGTAACCTATTTGACCACAGGCCTCTCGATCAACGGGGCGTATGGAGCCTCCGTGGCTCAAGCTGCAGCGTGTCAGCCTCTCACTGCTGGGTCCCGAGGTTCAAATCCCAGTCACTCCATGTGAAATGTGTGCTGGACTAAGCCGAGGTGGGACAGGTTTCTCTCAGGCTACTCCGGTTTTCCCTGTCGTCTTTCATTCAGTGACACTCTCCAGTATCATTTAATTTCATCTGACAGTCATTAATCATTGCCCCAGAGGAGTGCGACAGGCTTCGTCTGCCGGCACAATTTCTCTCCCCGCCGCTAGATGGGGTCCTCCATTTAATTTCTCACCCGATCGAATGACTGGAAACAGGTTGAGAATTTTCAGATTTATTTCCGTACTTGAAGTTTCGTTCTCAGTACAGCCCTCGAGAGATTGAGTCTGACTTTTAGCGCTAGCAGCGAGAAAAACTTGACTACTTGACTAACGCTGCTCGAAAACGGTCTGTTTCCATGGCAACGATGCCATACTTTAGAGATTCTATTGTCACGTGGTTTGACCTGCTCACAGTTGCTTATGTGATCTCATTCGGAGTATTATTATGTTAGTTTTATTGCTCTGTGTGTTTGATTTCCAAAATGCTATTATTTTTGTTGTTATTAAGTGGATAGTGTTCGATCCTGTGTATAAGATAAATTCCTTATGTCTGGCCGATAGATATAAGATTGACTGCGTTGTTTTTAATACGTTGTGTATTTGTTGGTGTAATTTTCAGTAGTTGATGATGATTTTGTTATCGATTATGAGAGCTCATATTTAACGGCAATGACGTATTCTGCCTCGAATCCTTGAATTATTAGCATGAACTAAGGAACGGGCCAAAGTTTATTGAAGTCCATTATGCCTACATGTTTTATTAAACACTCAGCCAGTATTAAAGTATGATATATCGCAGACGGAGGGAACTATCCACACAAACACACATCCCCCTTCCCTTCTAAACCTTAAAATTCACACCCTCCTCGAAAGCAGTCTCCCCAAACACTCCCCCTCACCACCCAATTCAGGATCCATACAATCTACTGCAATTACTAGTGCTAAATCTCCTCACGACCCAGAGCAGACCACTCCCAACCCCAATCACCACCATATACTAATGTAAGACCAAACCAGACCCCTACACCCACCCCCTTTATTCACACAACCACTTCCCGCCAAGTTCCCATAAAGTTCTCACTTCCTTTAAAAATCTAAGCCTTCTAAAAGCACTGGAACTAACAAAACCGAAGCAGGCGCACCGCTGAAATTCGAACTAGTAGCTGCAAAAATCAAAACCCAACATCCGCAATTAAATTTATTTCACAAATAGACTCGCACACGAACGGACAACCACCCGTGTCTAACCATATGCTGTATTTCAATAAAGCTCTGTGTCAGCCCTGTCAGGATACGATACGAACTGTTATCCCCGGCAAACATTTAATAAAAATTACAATCAACCCAAAAACTAATGCAAATATAATTTTAAAAAATTAAACTCCTTTTTTCCGAACTCATTAAAAACTCTTTTTTTTTTAAAATAATGACCGACAGAGGAGCGCAACGAAGCGCACCCGTATCGGTATTTCTCAAACTACCTATCTTTTCGGAGATAGGTGGCGCATACGGATAACCAGGGGCGGAGAGAACTATGGCAAAGCACCGCGCCTCGCACCTACTGTTTTCGCTGCTCAAATGTAAAGAATCTAACTCTCATGGGCCAAGTATATCCTATATAATTTATTTCATATTTATGAACTTTTATTATAGTTATTCATTTAATTTTGTACTTATTCGCTCAATAGTCAAAATAAACAGAGCTCGAGCTCCAGATTCTCTGAGGAGCTCCCATTTTACACCAGAGATAAAACCACGGATGTGAGAAAGTTTGTTAGATTTGCTAAGATATTCTTAAACTCGATATAAAATAGCTCACATATAAGTGAAATGGTCTCGACTACGCCATTAATCAGCAGCAACTATATTTCACGTAAAATATTTAAAATCTTTCAATGTGCTATAATGTCAGACTCGTTGGCTGAATGGTCAGCGTACTGGCCTTGGGTTCAGAGGGTCCCGGGTTCGATTCCCGGCCGGCAGGTAAACTTGGCCCACAGATGGCCCAATGGCAGTTCGTGCATGAAGGGCTTTTGGGCAACGCCCCTCCGCTTTTCAAAAACAGTTAACGTTATTTCACTCTAACTGATTACATAAACAGAAAGACAAATGTAGCGAAGTCGAACTTATGTGGTGTGATATTCAGTTATACAATGTTATCTTTATTATTTCGGCTGTAAACATTTTGCTTCTCTATTTTCAAGAAAATTGAAAAGGCTTTCAGACTGTGGCTGCTATCCAGGAAGCACGAGCCGTGAGGCGCTCGGACTGTGGCAGTAGAGCCTTGGGTAGGTCCTCAGACTTTGCAAGTGTGCGGGGTGCGGGAGGAGCCTGGAAGGACGATGTGGGCTTGTCACGGGTAAGAAGAGTGCAGGCGGGTACAAGCGCTGAACGGCGGAGTCCTCAGTAACATCGCCAACCACTTGGCAATGAACCCAGGCTTCCCCCCCCCCCCCCCACGTCTTATATTAACTGTTGTTAGAGATTAATTCCAAAACATTTTACAAAACAATGAATTCCATTATACTGACCATTTAAACGATTCAGTTCTATAAAGAAGCTAAAATAAAGATTCAAAATATAACCATAACGTGACAGTACTGTTTGTAAATACGCTGTCATGCTTTGAAATTAGATCACGGAGAGAGAAATTCGGGGGAGCACTATTTATTTGTTTTCATGAATTTTGTTATTATCACTTGTGATTGTAATCAATGAAACAGTGTAGTGCCTTAATAGTCGGGATTGCATTAGCTGTTAGCCTGTTAATGTGTGTGAATAAATGCTATTGTAGTGTAGTTAATTAATTAATGTTGTAGTGTAGGCAGATTTCTATTCAGCCAGCGTCATCGGATTATTATTATTATTATTATTATTATTATTATTATTATTATTATTATTATTTTGCTAGTTGCTTTACGTCGCACCGACACAGATAGGTTTTATGGCGACGATGGGACAGGGAAGGGCTAGGAGTGGGAAGGAAGCGGCCGTGGCCTTAATTAAGGTCCAGCCCCAGCATTTGCCTGGTGTGAAAATGGGAAAGCACGGAAAACCATTTTCAGGGCTGCCGACAGTGGGGTTCGAACCTACTATCTCCTGAATATTGGATACTGGCCGCATTTGAGCGACTACAGCTATCGAGCTCGGTATTATTATTATTATTATTATTATTATTATTATTATTATTAGGCATCTGAAGGTATCGTTGTGCTGGTCAGTTAAAACTGGAATGAATGAATGAATGAATGAATGAATGAATGAATGAATGAATGAATGAATAATCATACTATTGGTTTTACGTCGCACTAGCTACATTTACAATATAGGTTTCAAAACCTCTGGCATTTCCGGAAGAAAATATAAAAGAGTAGGCTTTGGACTGAACAGACATTTCTCATTCACAATGGGTTGGCCGTCAGACTGGAGCCGTGCTTTCAACCATTGGCACCACTGGATAATAAAATCTCCATAACAACTAGGAATACGAATAAATGGGAAAGGCCAGTTTCTACGAAGTCTCAACCAACATCGAGATTTTGTTCTTGGAAGCATACCAGTCCTACCGTACTGTTTCAGCTTCCCTTTGTTTATACCCCTTTACTTTTTCATAAATGACAGCTTGTTTACAAGGATTGATAATTATACTACTATTCTCTGTTCATCAATCTTACATTCCTACTTTTCACACTTTGTTCTCCTTACAGCCCTTCTGGATATCACAGCGTTAGGAATAATCCATGAAGATTCATAATTTAACACCTCCCTATACACGTTTAGAGACACAGGATTTAATGGCAAAGACGTCAGGTCATGTCCTGCATCCGGAGCGGGAAGCGGCATTATTTACAGAGGATGCATTAGTGGACATTACAGATAAATACCTGTTCCTCGTCTGTTGCAGTCATTGTTAATACATACAGACTTTACGACAAACAATTTTTCAGATCCTTCCAAGAACGATTATTAAATCAGATTCTTCTCTGGGAGAGAATTTTTATCCCGTTAAGGATTCCAACCTGAAACTTCTCAATAGTTACACTAAACTGATATCCCGTCTTAGAAGTCTGACCTGTCGAATAAAATTATCGCCAAAAGAAAGCGAAAGGTCACGAAAGGCGTGAAAATGTAAGTTTCCCTAGGCTCTGCAAAAACGTATACTTCAGAGACTGGAAGTGAACAAGAGCCAAGGGAGGTCAGACAGAAAAGCTAAAAGGATTTCTTTAAGTTATTTGTTTAACGCCGCTAAATCTTATACTGGTTTCCGTCAAAGGTGGGATACGGTAAGTCTAGGACAGGGAAGGTAAGGTTTCTTGCCTTAAAGTACAACCTCGGCATTTGCCTGATGTGGAAATGGGGAAACCACGGTAAAACACATTCACAGCTGCCGACAACGGGGTTAACCGCAACACAATCTTCCGAATGCAAGCACAGTCCGTAACATTCAACCAACTATCTTGATGATAGTAAGAAGTCTGGCGTAAGTAATAATAATAATAATAATAATAATAATAATAATAATAATAATAATAATAATAATAATAATAATAATAATAATAATGGTTTAACGTCCCACTAACTACATTTACAACTTTCGAAGAAGCCGACGGGCAAGAATTTTGTTCCACAGGAGATTTTATATTCCGGCAGACCTACAGACACGAGACTGGCGTATTTGAGCAACATTCAAATGCCACTGGACTGAGTCAGGATCGAGCTCGCCAACTTGGGATCAGAATGCCATCCCTCTACAGTCTGAGCCACTGAGCGATATGAACAACTACTATTTTTTTCATTCCTGCCCTGAAGGGGGAGCCGGGCCTCCTCGATGGTGACGGCGTCTCTCAGGCCAGGAGATGTGTATCGGAGAAGGGTTGGCAATCGTGGCCTATACTAGGAACCGCCCCGGCATTCGCCTTAGTGCAGGAGAATGAAAAACCACGGAAAGCCATTTTCAGGACAGCCAAAAGTGGGGACCAGCCCCTCTCCGTCTCCCGAATACAGAGTCAAGGCAGAGCCGCAACCACCCCTCCTCTGCTCGGTTGACCGGTCGGAGTGCAGAGCTGTCGGACCACGGACCAGCCGTGACCACTTTTAGACCGAAGTCTACTCTGCAACCGCCGATGGATGTAAACTCTGGCGGCTCCGTCTTGTTTGTATCTCTCGAACTCTCCCAACAATTGAACCACCAACATGTAACTTAGTTTTTTAATTACGTATTTTTTGCGGAGTTTCGAATTTTTAAGCTCGGTGTTCTTTTAAACGTACGCCAGGCCTCCAGGAGATGGTTCTTCCGGCTCTTCGGATCACAAGCGCGACCTCTAGTGTGGAGTTCCGAATTCAGCTATTGGAAATACAAACACTTCATTTACTTGGTAACAGAGGGAAAATTAGATTGTCCAAAAGCAGCCACAGTTACAATCGCATGACTTAGAATATTCTTTAACGATACGCATCAGGATAATTAAACATGTAGACAAAGAATGACCTTGTTCTTCATTGAGAATTAGATCCAGCAGGCACTGTTTACATGGGGCAATGAACATCAATTGACCGCGACTCGTATAAGGACATCACCAATGAAAATGTACACACAGAGAGGGCGGGAACTTATTAGCGCCTATTCTTTACTTCATCTTCATAAGGTCCACTGTGGGCGAGTGACGTGACATGACGGACAATATTTGAACAGGATGACATTATGTCGGCCCCGTTGCGGAATTATTACTACAGACATACACAGCTACGCCCCTGTTTCAAGTCTTGATAAGAAAACGTAAATGTTTTTCATGTCCACGACAAAATAAATCTCAAGTTTCCTCCGGTATACCACGTTCTCGCTATCACCTCTATTACATTCTACTCATCATCAACCCCATCATCATCACCATCATCATCATTACACATCGGGAGTGGTTGGTATCTGGATGGGTGACCATCCAGGTCCCACCACTTATCGATGGCAAAAATTATATACGAAGTTTATTTTTTGCTAGCGGCTTTACGTCGCACAGACACAGATAGGTCTTACGGCGACGATGGGATAGAAAAGACCTAGGGGTTGGAAGGAAGCGGCCGTGGCCTTAATTAAGGTACAGCCCAAGCATTTGCCTGGAGTGAAAATGGGAAACCATCATCAGGGCTGCCGACAGTGGGATTCGAACCCACTATCTCCCGGATGAAAGCTCACAGCCGCGCACCCGTAACCGCACGGCTACCTCGCCCGGTATACGAAGTTTTATACACAATGTCAGACAAGTCAACACCGGTGCTATCCACGGAATCGCCGTCGATCTCCATATTCAATTATCACTAAATAAAGAAATACTAGTAACTACTCTACAACTCTCTCTCTCTCTCTCTCTCTCTCTCTCTCTCTCTCTCTCTCTTCTCTATTTCTACACACTATAACTCAAACTTTTCTTTCTCTTTACTATTTCAGAAATCTATTCTCACTACCTAAATCAATTATTATTTCCAAGACTGGCAGAGGAGCGTATGTAACGCTCCGGTACCACGTATTTCCGTCACCCCCCACCTTGGAGGGGAGGTAGTTCTTTCAAACAATGGTAATCATCATCATACATCCGAACTGAGCATAAATGGACTGTATGCTAACACTCTACGTAACGGTTTTGAGTCTAGATCTTGTTCGCCTCGCAACTTTGAGGTCCTACCAGTATTTCTTAAGGGCAGCGATCAGCGTCTTCTTTCGTTCTTATAGCACAATCCACCCCCACCCCACCCCTCTCCATCCTTTGGACTCTAAAATGTAAACATTGATAGCTTTTGATAATTTGCTTAAATTCATCCCTGTTATTAATTTTATTTTCTGGGATGTTCGTTACATTCTTGGAAACATCCCAACTTTGTCAAATGGAGATTTGAAACTGGTCCTTGGGACTTGGAGATTTTATGATCTGACTAGTCATCGTGTGAAGTCACATGTAATATATCATGTAGAAGCTTGAAGAAATAAATAAAGGAGAGAGAGAAATAGATTCGATCTCTTAAGTTTCTTCCGAATTAAATAAGAAGATTCTAAAATTATTCATCCGAGTTTTTCTTGATTATTCTCACTCTGATGAGTTAAAACTCAGAGCTTATGGTCTAAAATGCGAAAATGGACTTACTATCCAAAGATACACGGACGCCTAAGCGTTCTACTACAAAGTTACAACCGAGCTCGATAGCTGCAGCCGCTTAAGTGCGGCCAGTATCCAGTATTCGGGAAATAGTAGGTTCGAACCCCACTGTCAGCAGCCCTGAAGATGGTTTACCGTGGTTTCCCATTTTCACACCAGGCAAATGCTGGGGCTGTACCTTAATTAAGGCCACGGCCGCTTCCTTCCCACTCCTAGACCTTTCCTATCCCATCGTCGCCATAAGACCTATCTGTGTCGGTGCGACGTAAAGCAAAAAACTACAAAGTTACATATTCTCAAAACTATTTACTTTTCCAGTTTGTCATCTTATTCTTTCTATTGTAGACAAGGGGAAAGAACTTCGCTTTAAAGGGACACAGCACATACATTTTCTAACCCTCAGACAAGCTTTTGTAGCCACGACTTTAAGAACACTTAATGACACAAGCTAAGCACAAGTAATGTCCAACAACATTCAGACTAGGAACGGCTATAATAACTGCCGGAAATAAAAAAACGGAAAGAAGAACACAATAAAACGTTCTTATGAAGGTGAACTTTAATATCGAGCTGGTAATTGTCGGGATAAGAGTTCTAGGTTACAAAGTTGTGACGTCAAGCGAAAGGTGATCAGATTTAGGCTTGGATGACAAATGATAGCAACGTGATGTTCCGAAGGCAATTAAGGTTCAAAGAAGTTAAATGAATATAACAGACGAAAGGAACAGATATCGGAAATTCATTATAGGCCTACGTCCTTTTCGTGTAAGCTTAGATATTATGGATTTCTGAAGAGGCAAAGTTTTTAAGACCGTCACAAGCACTGCGTTACGATTTATGCTAATGAAGTGTAGATGATATTGCATTTTAGTTTTACGCAGCTGAGGAAGAGTGTTTCTTGATACTCAAATGAAAACAATATCTAGGTTTATTCCGTTCAATCAAATAGGAATCTATTATCAAATGAGTGCATGAAATCATTATTTATACATCGAGGTATTTAAGTAAGGTTTTATCCTCGAGGAAGAAATGCTGAAGTCCCGAGAGGACAAAGCTCATTTTAATCCCTTAATATCTAAAATATTTTAAATCATTTTATGAATTTTGTATAAAAAGTACAGTATATTCTCATGAGCAATTGCATTAAAGATAGTTGCCGTCGTGGGGAAATGGCGTCGTGCTCGGCCCGGCGAAGTAATACGAGAGCGTAGCATGTAACAGCCGTATGCGGTTCACTATGGGAAGGGTAAGACATGAGACCTCAACTCATTTTATCGCGGCCAGATTCCTGGCGTGTGTTCCAAGGTCCACCGTGGATTCGTGCCGCCGCCTGGCTCAACTGTCTTCTTTATTTTTTTTACAATCTGATTTACGTCGCACCGATACAGATAGGTCTTATGTCGATGATAGGGTAGGAAAGGGCTGGGCGTGGGAAAGAAGTGGCCGTAGCCTTAATTAAGGTATAGCCTCAGTATTTTCCTAGTGTGAAAATGGGAAATTGATGACGAATAGTCAGCAGACCTCGTCATCCGTTTATCGTATAAAAACGTAGTATGTCTTCTTCTTCTTCTTCTTTTATGACCACATAGGATCACTTTAGTCAGTCCGTCGTCCAGGTCTCTCTGAAGGGATTGTTCGGGCTTTGCGGGCTTCCCAGTACTTCTTCAGACGCTCCGATCTTCGTGCCCTTTCCTCAGTTGAAAATATGCGTGTTGTTGGTTTGTTTCGTGTAAGGGTAAAACGGAGGTTTGTATTCTTGAGTTTTGCAATTTTATCTTATTTGTGGTGTCTTCTGTTGTAAGGCCTATTTCCTTCAGATCCTCTCTTACTTCTCTGATCCATTTACATCCTGTTGTGGTATTTTTTGAGACAAGATTGTGTTGTACTAGTTGTTTCAGAAGTCTCGAATCCTGCATCCTCATGATATGTCCAAAGAATCCCAGTCTCCTCTTACGCATAGTATCTGTAATGGGTTCTAGCACTTTGTACACGGCTTTGTTAGATATTAACCGCCACTGTCCATCTTTCTGATATTTTTTGTTGATGCAGGTTCTTCCAATCCTCCTTTCAATTTTCTGAAGTCTGTCAGTCTTTGATTGTTTATTCAGGTGAAAAAGTGTTTCTGCTGCATATGTGGCTTCAGGTTTTATAACTGTGTTGTAGTGTTTTATTTTTGCATTTATTGATAGACATTTCTTTTTGTAGATATCCCATGTTAATTTTTGTGCTTTAGCTAATCTATTTGTTCTTGTTTGGATTGAGATTTTTTTCATTAAGGTTATGTGTTGTTATTTCTCCAAGATATTTAAATTGAGTTACTATTTTGATTTTATTATCATTTATGGTAACTTCTTTTAGTTGTGTTGGTTTTTTTGGGGCATAATTTCTGTTTTCTTCAAATGATATTTTGAGGCCAATTTTATTTACAATGTTTTGAAGTTCTGATATCTGGGTTTTTGCTTCTTTTATATCCACTGCTAATAACGCTAAATCGTCAGCGAAACCCAGGCAATTTCTTTAAATTTTTCGGCCAATCTTTATTTTGGGGGGGGGGGGGCATTTCCCAAACCATTTCTCATTTTTTATTGTATTGTTTACTACGTTTTTCTTCTATTGACTGTTTTATTTTGTGTTTGTACATTTTAACGTGTTTTTTAATATCAATTTGAATTATATTACTGCATTTCAAGGCAATACCTTATTCTGCCGTAATGTGCATTTTTCTATCATTGTATCAGAAAATAGGGCATTGCGTATTAGATCATAATCATTGATCATCACCCTTTGTTTTAAATTCTAGTCAGTGAATACATTTTAAAATTTTAATTATGTCATTTCGTTCCACCTCATAACATTAGGAGCGGATGACGTAGATGATTATCATCATGAAAATGGGAAACCACGGAAAATCACCTCCAGGACTGCCGACAGTGGGGCTCAAACCCACGATCTCCCGAGAGGAAGTTGATAGCTACGTGACCCAAACCGCACAGCCACTCGCTTGGTGAAGTATCGTGGTGAACGACGCGTTGATGACAGAGGTTACCGTCGGTCAGCTCTGATCGTAAGAGCGGACAGGCGGGCCGCAGTGCAACAGATCACTCGTCAATACAGTGTTAGACATCAACGACGTGTGAACAGCCATACACACTGTACAAAACAGAAAAAAGGAGCAGACCTATCTAAATTATTGACAGAAAAGTCAAAACACATGTATGAAAAAGAATTCAGTGCATTTCACAAATGGAAATTGAATTCCCTAAGGAATTAAAGTACGTTTTATTCCCTCTGGGATTAAAGTATTTCTGTAGTAATTATTCAGTCGAGGTCTTCTCATGTTTTAAGCCATGGCGACATGGCGTATCAGCCGGTAATCCTGTCGTCTGTCTAAAAACTCCTTGTCAAGACGAAGTGACGCGGCTTCTGTTTATTAAGCACACGCGCTGTTACAAGGAAATAGACCGCATTCGGCTCAGCTTTGTATAGCCATTATTGTTCAGTTCTCAGAATGAGTGAATTGCGATCGCCTCTGCAGAATTTATGTAGGAAACATTTCCGAATATGATTAGTTCTGCGTTTTCCCAAGAATCAATGATGGATAAACGACATATACAGCCAGTCCTAAGTTATCAGCGATCTCAACCTCAGTTGAGAGAATGAAGGTTTTATTGGAACATATGACCATCACCCCCATGTACTTACTGCCTGAGTAAATTGAACACCCGATATTACTAAGGTGACTCTTCTGTCTTAAATATTTATAAATAATTGACGAGAGAATAAATGCGAATTTAATTTTTCTAGTGGTCGCATTAACTCAGGTTTTCACACCAGGTAAAGGTTGGGGCTGTACCTTAATTAAGACCACGGACACTTCCTTCCCACTCCTAGCCTATCGTCACCGTAAGACCTACCTGTGTTTTAATAGTTTTTGGTATCTCTCTTTTTTTTCTACTTGCTTTACGTCGCACCGGCACAGATAGGTTTTATGGCGACGATGGGACAGGGAAGGACTGGGAGTGGGAAGGAAGCGGCCGTGGCCTTAAGGTACAGCCCCAGCATTTGCCTGGTGGAAAAATTGGAAACCACGGAAATCCATTTTCAGGGCTGCCGACAGTGGGGTTCGAACCTACTATCTCCCGAATACTGGATACTGGCCGCACTTAAGCGACTGCAGCTATCGAGCTCGGTTTTGGTATCTCTGTCAGCCATGTGTACTTGATATACACCTTATTACAACTGCAAATAGATCAAATTGTGGAAATTTCCTATCTGTTACCATAGAAAATAGCGCGATGTACAACCTTACTCCACCAGAAACCTTATCTGAGGAACGTCTTCAATTGGAGACGGATCTCGAAAGAATCCGCTAACGAGGTAGATCTCGAGAGGCGGAGTTCACTATAGTGAGACAAAGCGTATTTATTAAGAGAGATGCATCTCAATATTTGAGAGACAGAAGATCGATCTCATGCGTATTCATATCTCCCATCATCTTCCAGAATCCTTATCTTACCTTTTAATTCCATGTCCTCAATTTTTTTCTATTGTATATCGTCGCATTAATACTTATAGATTTTGGGCGACCGACGCTGGAAGAGAAAAGGCGTGAGCCTGAAAAGGAAGCTGCTGCGACCTTAACAGGAACAGCCCCGGTAGATGCCTCGTAAGAAATCGTGGAAATCCAGCTCCAGCGCTGGCGCTGTTTTGGTTCGAATCCACATCTCCACAGGTACACGAGCCTAACGACATAGCCAGCTCGATCAATCCAGGTTTCATTATTGGATATTGAAGAAAAGTGGGTCATAACTGAACCCTTTGGTCCAGGTCATGGGTTCATAGCATCAGCCGGGAATGAATTGAAAACAGTCTTGCATGGTGGGGGTCACACAATCTGCCATTCCAATTTAATGAGAGTGGGACACAAATCCAACTACGAGCTTTTTAACCGCAACAACTTTAATATACGCTATTGGAGCTGGAATTACCGCGGCTGCTGGCACCAGACTTGCCCTCCAACGGATACTCGTTAAAGGATTTAAAGTGTACTCATTCCGATTACGGGGCCTCGGATGAGTCCCGTATCGTTATTTTTCGTCACTACCTCCCCGTGCCGGGAGTGGGTAATTTGCGCGCCTGCTGCCTTCCTTGGATGTGGTAGCCGTTTCTCAGGCTCCCTCTCCGGAATCGAACCCTGATTCCCCGTTACCCGTTACAACCATGGTAGGCGCAGAACCTACCATCGACAGTTGATAAGGCAGACATTTGAAAGATGCGTCGCCGGTACGAGGACCGTGCGATCAGCCCAAATTTATTCAGAGTCACCAAGGCAAACGGACCGGACGAGCCGACCGATTGATTTTGATCTAATAAAAGCGTCCCTTCCACTTCTGGTCGGGACTCTGTTTGCATGTATTAGCTCTAGAATTACCACAGTTATCCAAGTAAATTGGTACGATCTAAGGAACCATAACTGATTTAATGAGCCATTCGCGGTTTCACCTTAATTTGGCTTGCACTGAGACATGCATGGCTTAATCTTTGAGACAAACATATGACTACTGGCAGGATCAACCAGGGAGCTGGCTGGCTCGAGAGCCGAAACCGAGCGTCGTAGCCCGCCGCCGACGAGTGCGGCCTGCGGGACACAGACTTGCTTTGCTCCGTTGGCCGACCGAGTGGCCGCCAACTAAAATTTCATAGGCCGCCGAGCACGGGCTCTCACCCGGCCGGGCGTGCCTTCACGAGGGATCGGGTCCCTTCACCATCCATCGACACATCTCCACTTCGACCGCTGCCGAGGCCGGCAGGACCGTACGAGAGGCGTACGATATTACATTTTCACGCCCGAGCAAGGGCGAGCGGTTGCCAGCATTACTGAGCGCCGCATATGAGCATGGACACTGGATGTGCAGAGGCTCGCTGTGGCAGAAGGTTTCACTGAAGGAAAACATCCACGAGGAAAACCTAGAAAAACCTGCCTTAAATAATTCTATTAATTAATATCCAGGCACAGCAGATGGCAAGGATAGCCTGGAAATATTTTATAGCATCTGATGAGTTTTAGGACTATAAAACTATGATGATGATGATGATGATTACTTTAAAAGGAAATACCGAGCGGAATGGCCACGCGTATTAACTCACTACGACTGTGGAAACAAGCTCTGAATTCGGGAAACAAGCGAGTTCGAATCCCACTGTCTGCTGCCCTGAGAATGGTTTTCTGCGGTTTCCCATTTTCACTTGCAAGCAAATGCTGCGGCAGTTCCTATGCATAGGCAACAACCGATTCCTTCCATCTCCTTACCTAGTTTCAATCACAACCAGTAGAGGCGATTGGAAATTAGGAGTGGGGATGGGGGGCAAGAAATGTACAGAGGACAGAAAGTACCCGGGTTTATGGGGGGCTAATATACACTTATAAAACCTACAAAATAGCAAGCTTTTGTGTTCTCTGAACTACTACTACTACTACTACTACTACTACTACTACTACTACTACTGATGGGGGGGCCTCTTAGACGGTGACATCGTCTCTCAGGCCGGAAGATTTGTTACGGCGAAGAAGATGCTCGGAGAAGGTGAGGGTTCGCCTTTGTGCACGAGAATGGAAAACCACGGAAAACAATTCTCAGGAGAGCCGACTGTTTGGACCAGCCGTGAGGTCCAGCCCTGTCCTGTTTTCCGAATGCAGAGGCGTAGTGTCACGGTAGAGACGTGACCACCCCTCCTCTGCTCGGTTGGCCGGTCAGAGTGAAGAGCTTTTTTTTTTTTGTGCTAGGGGCTTTACGTCGCACCGACATAGATAGGTCTTATGGCGACGAGCTGTTAGAACACGGACCAGCCGTGGCCACTTATGGGGCAAGACCCACTCTGCATCAACCGACGCTCTGAGCGAATTTCGACAGAGAGGTAAAGGTTGACAGTTCACCAAGTTAAGGGCGGTAATAGTTTTTTGAGATTTTGATTCAATACTATACAATAAAACTTTCACCAAAGGAACAATATTACACATGTATTACAATTAAATAGAAGTACGGCGTAATTATACAATTAAAATCATTTAATATTTGACTACACACTAAGAAACTAACAGATACTAAAGATACTGCCAGACTGACGAGTACACGTAGCAAGCGGGTGATCTTGACAAAAAATATACCCCTTTCTCACAGCACATGCAAAGTGTCCACTACTTGCTGTGGCGCTATACAAATCGGTTAGCCGCGACGAACGACTTTTTTGATTTTGCATATTTCCACTAATAAATAATTGCAACATAATCAATCAATCAATCAATCAATACTGATCTGCATTTATGTCAGTCGCCAGGTGGCAAATTCCTTATCTGTGTTTTCCTTGGATGATTTCAAAGAAACTGGAAATTTATTGAACATCTCCCTTGGTAACTTATTCCAGTCCCTAACTCCCCTTCATATAAATGAACATTTTCCCCAATTTGTCCTCTTTAATTCCAACTTTATCTTCATATTGTGATCTTTTCTACTTTTAAAGACACAATTCAAACTTATTCGTCCACTAATGTCATTCCACGCCATCTGTCCCCTGACAGCTCGGAGCATACTTAGTCGAGCACCTCGTCTCCTTTCTCCGAAGTTTTCCGAGCCCAAAATTTTGTTAATAATTAATTAAAGGAGAGGAAATAATTAGCTGATAAGACAACAGGTCTTGTAAAAATTTCTTGTTTTAATAATTCCTTTAATTTATAGTTTCAGCCGGCTAAAATGGCGTCAAAATATATTTTCTCCACAAATCGGGGTCCCTCCACCTCTAATCGCCACTACTATTTCACTATCATTCATTTAATCTTCATTAGCTCCTCACCGGCGTCAGGAAGGGCATCCGGCCATTTTCATCTCACCTCATCCCCGACCCCGTATAAGGAAACGGGACTAAACGGGTAGAGATACATCCTTTGAAAGGAAATATTGGATGCGTATACTGCGGCAGCCTTTTGCTTCGGTTCCACTCTGAAACATACAGTCCTGACGTTGCTATCACACGGACAGAGAATTATAGCATGACCAATAGCAGAGATATAAGCGCTCGCTGTATTTTACCCATTTACACTGTATCATGTAACACAAGCCTAGCTGACCATGTAACCAGATAGAGTGTGTTAGCACCTGATGCTCAACACAATGCAGCCACATTAACCGATCACTGCATGAAGTAGTGTGAACTCTCTACAAGTTATGTCAGAAATTAGATTACCTAAATACTCGACATACTTTTGTGATAAATAAGCCAAATATTTCACTTGAAATAGGAATAACAGACAGCTTAAGAACCATTATGAAACAAACAAAGGTTTGTACATTACATGTGATATGTAGCCTATAATTTGAATACTCGATACTGCGATTTTGCTCAGAAACCAAACAATGAACACGGAGTGACGGGTTAATGTTGTTTGAAGTCTGAAATAAATGTAGTCGTTTCTTTCATCCACAGTCTCAATTATTTTAGCGATTATGGAACTCGAGCCTAGTCGAGGATTGTTTACACTAACTTGTGCTAAACTACTCGTCATCTTGCTGTAGTTCCACTCTGAAAACTAGACACGTTACAGGCTTCAGTAGCGCTGGCAAGTTCGATCCTGGCTCAGTCCAGTGGTATTTGAAGATGCACAAACACGACAGTCACGTGTCGGTAGATCTACTGGTACGTTAAAGAACTCTTGCGGGACAAAATTCCGGCAGCTCAGCGTCTCCAAACAGCGTAAAAGTAGTAGTTAGTGACACGTATAATAATAATAATAATAATAATAATAATAATAATAATAATAATAATGAAAAAATGAAAATCCACAGCCTGTTTCCAGTCATTAGACCGGGTTAGGAATGGAATGAATGAAGCCCCCATCTAGCGGCGAAGATAGGAAATGTGCCGGTTGCCGAAGCCTGTCGCACTCTCTGGGGCAATGATAAATGACTGACAGATGAAATGTTAATTGAGAAGTGTTGCTAGAATGAAAGATGACAGGGAAAACCGCAGTGCCAGGAGAAAAACCTGTCCTGCCTCCGTTTTGTCCAGCACAAATCTCACATGGAGTGACCGGGATTTGAACAACGGCATCCAGCAGTAAAAGGCCGGCGCGCTGCCGCTTGAGCCACGGAGGCTTAATAATAATATTAGAATATTATTCGTCCTTGTCCTTGTCTGTATTGTCAATTTAGCGGACTTCGATTGAGAGGTCCCATTCTTCGATTCCCGGTATACTGGCCTCAAATAATTGACGAGAAAGAGAGAGTTATAGTAATACATTACGATTAATAGATTCCTAAATACAGAAATATTTATCAGGGTGGGAAAAGGGTCAATAATCTTATAACTAACTTACGAATTTAGCACACAATGTCTGGCTAAAAGGAGATACACAACGCGCTCAATATAATCAATATTCGGGGCAGCACCCTTAACCATATCTTATAAGACACTTGTTAACCAAGTTTCACATTGCTTTCATGCCATTCTTTCCAGTCGAACAGCTTATTCCAAGGGCAGGAGAAATCTGTTTTAGATTGAGTTATATGTCGAAGTGATAATTAAACTTGACATGGGCCGCGTCCAAAAGATCGAAACGAGCATTAGGAGAGGAAGAAATAGCTGATTTATATCCCTTTATGGCAATGAAATCCACATTTAAAATTCTAACAATCTAGACAGTTATTTAAATTAGGCAATTAAACCAAGCAATCTACGCAAGCAAACATTTTAGCTTCTAGATAATATATTTCGCATTACATTTATTTCTGAAAAAAATGAGAGAGAGTTTGTTAAATTTTAATTAGAATATTCTACTGTCCGCTCAACATTTTATACAACTACGTGAATATTTTTTTGATGGGAATGTAATATTCATAGTTAAAGTGCTTCTTGACTCTTTCCACAGAATAAACGGGACAGAGAACATAGAAATATCGGCTGCATTTCCTCTGTTTAAAGAGACTTTAATTTTGATTGCATGTAGGTGAGTATTATACCTGTCTTCATTAAGTCAGCAAGCCTCAGTGCATAAACTACACCATACTAAACCCCTTGGCACACACAGTCCATTAAGGCTCTTGACCTGCCAAAATGACAGCTGTCCTGGCAGGTAGTCAGCAATATGGTCAGCGTAACGACATGTACAGCCATACTGATTGACTGATGCTTTATTTATTCTGTCAAGATTAGTAAGATATGCTTTCTTTTAGGTCTAACCGCCGGCCCCGTGGTGTAGTGGTAGCGTGCCTGCCTCTTACCCGGAGGCCCCGGGTTCGATTGCCGACCAGGTCAGGGATTTTTACCTGCACCTGCGGGCTGGTTCGCGGCCCACTCAGCCTACGTGATTAGAATTGAGGAGCTATCTGACGGTGAGATAGCGGCCCCGGTCTAGAAAGCCAAGAATAACGGCCGAGAGGATTCGTCGTGCTGGCCACACGGCACCTCGTAATCTGCAGGCCTTCGGGCTGAGCAGCGGTCGCTTGGTAGGCCAAGGCCCTTCAAGGGCCATGGGGTTTGGTTTGGTTTGGTTTGGTTTGGTTCTAACCAGATTCATATAAGGCTACATATTATATTTACCAAACACTGTAACTAGAATGCCCCCAATTTATATAATAAATGAAATGGCAAATAAGTAATTAATAGATTACAACTCATGTTCACATAGGATAAAACATAAAAAACACATGAACATACATTATGTCGGTGTCTACACTGACCACCAAACGAAAGTTTGTAGCACAATCAAGGGACGAGCAGGGAGCTGCCTGGCAGAAGGTAACTGCTTCTTCGTCCCATTCTTTGTCCTGTAAGGCTCGGTCGGTAGTAGAACTCTGTATGTGTGCCAGTGTGACACGTGATTTACTCAACGCGCTCAGTGATTGTCATTATAAAGTTCACAGTAACAATTATCCACCGAGCTAGTGGCTACGCGGTTAGCGCAACGAAGCTGCCAGCTTGCATTCTGGAGATAGTGGGTCCGAATCTCACTGTTGGCAGCACTGAAGCAGGTTTTCCGTGGTTCTGCATTTTCACCAGGTAAATGCTGTGGCTGTATTTCAGTTAAGGCCACGGTTGCTACCTTCTCGCTTCTAGCAGTTTATTTTCGCGTTATCGCCATAACGGTGCGATATAAACCAAATTGTAAAAATGATTATTATTAATAATTCTATAATTGGTTTAGTTACGCACACCAGTTTGCGGAAGACATGAAGAACACTAAGATTCTCAGATTTCTCTTCTTTCTCTTCTCCCTTAAGAAGAAAATATTTCATTCTTACCTTGTACCCGATTTTTTGTTTGCTATTCGTCTTTTATATTTTCATTACTAACCTTTTTATTATTATTATTATTATTATTATTATTATTATTATTATTATTATTATTATTATTATTATTAACAACAACAGTGGTAGACATCTTGTGGGCTTCTAGTGTAAAATTAATTACTAATTTTTAGATAATTGTATAAAATGAATGTCATGATAAACTACTACTACGACTACTACTAATATGAAAATAACCGCTTGCGCCACCAGCCATTATTTAGTTGAAAATTTCTTTTGTCAGGGTTCTTTCTTCTCATTTCGTTAGTTCACGCCCCTTATTCCACATTTACGTCGAATTAACGCCCTTTTTCGCTGCTGGGGGAAATGCAGTCAGACTAATGAAATGATAATTCTCACACCTGGCAGTTCTACCGTTATTATTCACACGTTATGAAAGTTTGTACAATATTCTTAATTTCTCTGGGGATATCTCCTTCTCGTGAGATGTAATCACTTCTCATTTAATTCCCAGTCAAGACAAGCTCAGGTGCTTGCGGTTACCACTGACATGAATGGTGAGCACAGCCTTTTTTACATGGGATGGTAAGAATGGAATAAGTACAGCAGTCAAGAAGCATTAAATTTCATCTCAAACTCCAGTGGTAAAAATGAAGTCCAGGCACGGAAGAGTGGCTGGTTAGTTTTATATTTAGCTTTCTCTGTAGGTCAGTGGTAAGTGTCGGCCTCCGAATCCCAATCGCTGGTTCAAGCCCAGGAGAGAGAGTCCGATATTTGCAGGGAGGAAAACTTCAATTTGACACTCCATGAGGTAAAATATCTTTAGTGACATATTAGGTGTTTACCCGGGAAAATTAATTACGACTCAGCCATAAACCACCCAATAAATATCCGGATTGCTCTGCCACCTTAAAATGAAATGTCGAAATTGACCCGTAGGAAGCCTAGATTGGTATCCAATAAAAATGCAGCACATGGCAGCCGAGACCATATTTATTATTATTAGTATTATTATTATTCTGTTCGATTTTGGCCACTATGGATTACGGAGTAACACCTGCGGTATCCTGGATCATCTTCTCCCCCCCATCCTGGCTTTGATCTTCTGCCAATATATCTTCATTCGTTGGCTTATCTACTTCCTTCTTTCTTCTGAATAAAAATCACTTTTGAAGATTTCTTTTCTCCTTCTTCTCGGAAGCATTATTATTTTTATTATTATTATTATTTGATATTAAATTTTATATAGCCGGGCTGAGTGGCTCAGACGGTTAAGGCGCTGGCCTTCTAACCCCAACTTGGCAGGTTCGATCCTGGCTCAGTCCGGTGGTATTTGAAGGTGCTCAAATACGACAGCCTCGTGTCGGTAGATTTACTGGCACGTAAAAAGAACTCCTGCGGGACTAAATTCCGGCACCTCGGCGTCTCTGAAGACCGTAAAAGCAGTTAGTGGGAAGTAAAGCAAAATAACATTATTATTAAAATTTTATATATTTTAATTTCATTACTGGTTCCGTCCTCAAAAAGGGCCCATTATAAGTCATATGGTTGTAGATTTTTGTTTGTTTTTGTTTTGTTTGTTTGTTTGTTTGTTTGCTAGTGGTTTAACGTCGCACTAGTACATCGAAAGTTTTCGGCGTTGCAAGAATGGGAATAGGCTAGGATTTGGAGGGTACCGGCCGTGGCCTTAATTATGGTACAGCCCAAGCATTTGCTGGGTGAACATAGAAAACCACGGAAAATAATCTTCAGGGCTGCCGACGGTGGTATTCAAACTAATCATCTCCCGAATGCAAGCTCACAGATACGAGACCCAAACCGCGTAGCCAAGTCGCTCCGTCTCTGTAAAAGCTATACAGAACCTTGGAGAAGTGGAAGGTAATGATATATGATGAAGGCTGAGTGGAACACAGAGCCGCGTGCCTTTCAAGAAGTGGAAATCTCATTTCGAAATATTCGACCTCCTAACAGGGAGTCGGACGTACGTTTTCCCATGAAGTGAACACGTTTTTATTGCATCCCCCATATCGTGATTGTACATATACGTTGAATATTAAGCCTGAAGGTTGGTTGGATCAGTTGTCATAACTCATTAAGTGGCCTGGGCGTCGAAGACGAGGCGAGGAAGGAAGGAAGGAAGGAAGGAAGGAAGGAAGGAAGGAAGGAAGGAAGGAAGGAAGGAAGGAGAAGTGAGTTAGTTTCCCGTTGCTTTTCTCGCGGAACCAGACGTTACTATTACATAGTATCAATCTGTCAAGTACACTGAAATCCATGCTACGTTTTCGCTCATAAAAGAGTGACTGCATAGGGAATAAAAGCAAAGCCATGTCCGTACAGGCCATGAAGGTCCTGGGAGGGGCGGAAGGTAAAGGCTTCCACTATCCGTAACCTCGGCACTTGGTGGGGTAGAGTTGTTAGCTCCACACGCGGCCGCCTCTGCTCCCAGGGATTAACCTGGTATTCATTTTTACTGCCATGTGCACCTCCGGAATGCATAAGGAATGTCATGAAAAATAAATAAAATTGCCTAGCATTAGTCACATTCACATTGACAAAGCCAGGGATGAGACTGAGACAAATTAATGAAAGCAACACATTTATTCTAGTCCGTACCAGAAGGTACAGTGGACTGTAATCACGAGGTCTGGTTAGCAAAGGCGTGCAGGTCATTTCCCATATTCTTATCCAGAAACTGCTGCCTTGCATTCTCCTCAGGCATGAGCTGAGTAAACAACAGAGTATGGAGACCTGATGGTTACGACGAGTAGTCCATTATGATGTGTGGTGCCCACCGGGCATGACCAAGCACTGAGAGAAGCGTGCGCTACAGCACAACATTAGTTCAGCCTCACATTCCGACATCTGCGACCGCTCTGATCGGTCACGAAAGAGCATCTACAAGCACATCTGGAGGTTAAACCAGCTGACGAATCTAAACATTGCATGAGGCACCGAGAACATTCACACAGGCTTACTCCTTTACTCGTTCGATTACTCAGCGTTTGGCGTGATAACTCTGTGACTTCATCACTAGCAGCTACTCAAAAGAGAAAGAAGAAAATCGGTGAAGAAAAAATCCTCTAGGCATCACTGCTAGAACCAGGTTTAAATCCTTAGAGAACTGACATAATCAACTCTACGGAGCATATGGGTTAAACCCCCTGGAATGAGGGAATGAAATTTATCCGTAGTGGATGTCTCAGCACTTGCGGTTTTTAGGCTAAAAGATCAAATATTTCCCTCTATATACCGTCACTACTAAGTCCTCATAATGTATGTTCATACTGATGAAGTGCTCCCCTTGCCAATGTATTACACCTACGGGGAAGATTGTCACGGTTAGAATTTATGGTAGCCGGGCTGAGTGGCTCAGACGGTTAAGGCGCTGGCCTTCTGACCCCAACTTGGCAGGTTCGATCCTGGCTCAGTCCGGTGGTATTTGAAGGTGCTCAAATACGTCAGCCTCGTGTCGGTAGATTTACTGGCACGTAAAAGAAATCCTGCGGGACTAAATTCCGGCACCTCGGCGTCTCCGAAAACCGTCAAAGAGTAGTTAGTGCGACGTAAAACAAATAACATTATTATTATTATTATTATTATTATTATTATTAGAATTATTAGAATTTATGGTGAATAGTCAAAGAGGTTCAGTCTAACCGACGTACTACTTACTCCTTTGTCCAAGCTTGGAATGAAAATTGATGTTATTTACTCCTTGACTCTCAAGTAATTCTGAAAAGATCAGGAAGAATTTGCAGTAATTATGTTATTGGTTTTTCGTCCCACCATGGACACCCGCAGGATCTTTTCCGGGGGGGAGGCCACATTAACAATTTTCTTGAATATAAAAACCAATATAACGTCAGCAACATAAATTGTTTACAGAAATTTCCGATTATAACAGATGCTAGATGACTGTCAGTAACTTCATTTTATGAAATAATCTGGTATGATATTAAACAATTGAACATCAACCTTTTTAGAATTCCAGAGGGGTGGGGAAGGGCCCCCCTTGCCCCCTTGCGGGCGCCCTTGCGTCCCACTAATTACTTTTACGGTTTTCGGAGAGACCAAAGTGTCAGAATTTAGTCCCGTATGAGTATTTTTACGTGCCAGTAAATCTACCGATAGGAAGCTGACGTGTTTGAGCACCTTCAAATACCACCGGACTGAGTCAGGATCGAATCTACCAAGTTGGAGCCAGAAGGTCAGCGCCTCAACCGTCTGAGCCACTCAGCCCGCCAAAGAATTGGTTACACTACCCTGTCCCCGGTACAGGGCCTAAAAATATATCTCTTTGTTGTGATGAAATAGAATGTTCCTTTGCAAACAGTGATTCATACGAGAAATTTCTCGAAAATGAAGGTAGTGTATGTGCGGTATAATTTTGTGTGGTTATTTCTAGCCGAGTGCAGCCCTTGTAAGGCAGACCCTCTGATGAGGGTGGGCGACATGTGCCATGTGTACGTAACTGCGTGTTATTGTAGTGGAGGATAGTGTTATGTGTGGTGTGTGAGTTGCAGGGATGTTTGGGACAGCACAAAAACACAGCCCCCGAGCCAAGGGAATTAACCATTTAAGGTTAAAATTTCCGACCCGGTCGGGAATCGACCCCGGGACCTCTGTGACCAAAGGCCACACGTTAACCATTTAGTCATGGAGCCGGACGTGAATGTGCGGTTAGTGATATTCAACTAAAGAAAAATAATATCATACATGAAAAATCTTAATGCCTACAGAAACATGAAAATAAAAATTAAAATACAAAACCAACTCTGGCTCAGACGGCCCATTATGTCATCAAAATATGGCGGTGAATCAACGTTTAATCCACGGTTAGCAGATGTGGAATGTTATATTGTTCAGGAAATTTCTAGCTGTTCAGTTAAAACTTTGTGGTAAAGTATGGCAGGTAAAACATAAATGACGTATATCATTAAGTAGGATGTTTTCAAATAATTCCTACAAGGAAAATTGAAGTTCCGCTATGTAAGCCCGAACACGTGTTATCTTCTTTTTGAACAGCTATTACAACCATTGTTCAAGCAAGGAACATGCTTTACAAGCTGGTGACATAATACAACTCTTATCACGAGAAAGCTCTGTTACACAGCACCGGGGAAGATCGCAGCGGCCTGAAATTAGCAGCCGACTTCAAGAAGGTAGAAGCAAAGTTTGGAGTGTTTGTGCTGCAATAACTGCCAGAATTTCACACGGCCTCGCAAACTACGAAAGACTCTATCCCAACCATGATTACGAATGTTGACAAGGTACAAGTCCTGAAGCACATCAATTTGTGGTCCATGCCTAAGTCTCAGAAGCACCAATGATTGGATTTTCTGAGATTTATTATTATTATTATTATTATTATTATTATTATTATTATTATTAATAATTAATGATATATCCCTCAGGTGCAGGGTCCTCTTTGTGCATTCCTGAACGTCTGGTAGTCTGTATTATTGCATCTCGTGGGCACAGTTAGTGCAATGCCATTATTCAGCTACCGGTACTTGTGGAGCCCACCCAACGTAGTCTTTGTGACCCACGTGCCATCGATTGTCTTCAAGACTGTAGGCATTGCTAATGATTGAGTCAGGTGTTGTTTAGAACGTGTCCGTATCGTACAACCGAAGTAAACGCTCACGTAATTTCCAAGTAATTGTAGCCATCACAATTCGCTTTCTGATCGTGACGGTGTTTCTAATACAATCATTATAAAACCCATTACTGAAATAATATATATGCCACTATACAAGATCCTCAGGAAATTGTCTGGGAGAGATGTTAAAGGCACATTCACTTCACCCGGTAAAAGGTATATTCGATTCCCTGTCAAGATGTTAATAAATAATTTCGTGTGGCTATTTGTAGCCGAGTGCAGCCCTTGTAAGGCAGACCCTCCGACGAGGGTGGAAGGCATCTGCCATGGGTAGGTAACTGCGTGTTATTGTGGTGGAGGATAGTGTTATGTGTGGTGTGTGAGTTGCAGGGATGTTGGGGACAGCACAAACACCCAGCCCCCGGGCCATTGGAATTAACCAATTAAGGTTAAAATCCCCGACCCGGCCGGGAATCGAACCCGGGACCCTCTGAACCGAAGGCCAGTACGCTGACCATTCAGCCAATGAGTCGGACGTCAAGATGTTAAGAAATAAAATACTAACTTCCAATGTGTAGCAGGTTTACTCCCCACGGTCAAAAGCGACCGGGCATTATATCCTAGTCAGTGCTGAGGTTGTGGTTAGAGGTAGCTTTACCGTCTATTCCACCAAGCTCCTCCTTGGCCAGTTTGTTTCTTAAATTTCGTGTGGCTACATGCCTCTGCTGGCAAGATGTAGTGTTTACAGTGCACCATGTCTTCTGGTAGAATAAAATTGTTACTTTCATTGATCTGTCTCAGTCTTATACTTGGCTTTGACAATATGAAAGTGGCTGAGGTATGAGCGATGCTAGTAATGCCATTCCTTATGCAGCCAGTCCCTGCTATGAATGGTGTGAAAATGTCGCTCACAGGGTCGGCTGGTGCACGCATTTCAGTGGGCTTGGCGGACTGATGTGCAATAGCAACTTCTGGCTCAGTGAGGAAAGCAACGGGAACACTACCTCACTCCTCATTTCCCTGGTACGCCTCTTCCGTGACACCTAGGCCATCTATGACAGCTAATGGTGAACCTGTTGAGGATCCAATCAGCCTTCGGGCTGAATACCCAACATATATACATGCATACATTTCTAGCCGGGTGGCACACCCTCCGGTGAGGGTGGGCGGCATCTGCCATGTGTAGGTAGCTGCGTGTTATTGTGGTGGAGGATAGTGTTATATGTAGTGCGTGAGTTGCAGGGATGTTGGGGACAACACAAACACCTAGCCCCCAAGCCACTGGAATTAACCAATGAAGGTTAAAATCCCCGACCCGGCCAGGAATCGAACCCGGGACCCTCTGAACCGAAGGCCAGTACGCTGACCATTCAGCCAACGAGTCGAACCCTTGGCCAGTAAGGGAGATGGATTACTTTTACGCATAATTTTTATTACAATAATTATATAAACATATTACAAATTATATTTCATTCCTATTCCTATATATTCCGAATAACACACTTGTTTGTTTACAGTTTGCTGACACAAATGGATCTTATGGCGACGATGGGATAGGAAAGGGCTAGGAGTGGGAAGAAAGCGGCCGTGGCCTTATTTAAGCTACAACCCCAGCAGTTGCCTGGTGTGAAAATGGGAAACCACGGAAAACCATATTCAGGGCTGCCGACAATGGGGTTCGAACCCGCTATCTCCCGGATGCAAGCTCACACTTGTGCGGCCCTAAACGCACGGCCAAATCGCCCGGAATAACACACTTGTATCCCTAAATTAATAAGAGACGGTGGTGATGAATTTAAACACCAATCGGAAGAAAGAGCGTGAAGAAGTCTAATCTTCCGATTAATGAACGACCGGGTGAGTTGGCCGTGCGGTCTGGGGCGTGCAGCTGTGAGCTCGCATCCAGGAGATAGTGGGTTCGAACCCCACTGTCGGCAGCCCTGGTGATTTTTTCAGTGGTTTCCCATTTTCACACCAGGCAAATGCTGGGGCTGTACCTTAATTAAGGCCACGGCCACTTCCTTCCCATTCCTAGGCCTTTTATGTCCCATCGTCGCCATAAGACCTATCTGTGTCGGTGCGACGTAAAGCAAAATAGTAAAAAATAATGAATGAATCAAGGAAAGGACTACGAAGGATACGAAAATTAAGTAGCCAGGCTGAGTGGCTCAGACGGCTGATGCACTGGCCTTCTGACTCCAGCATGGCGTGTTCGATTCTGGCTCAATCCGGTAGTAATTGAAGGTGCTCAAATACGTCAGCCTCGTGTCGATAGATTTATTGGTACGTAAAGGAATTCCTGCGGGATCATATTCCGGCACTTCGGCATCTCCGAAAACCATAAAAGTAGTTAGTGGGACGTAAAGCCAATTACATTGAATTATCATTGGAAAGTAAGTTCTAGACCTCAAGACGATCCGAGTAAAATACATTGAATAATGCATGAAAAAAAAAATTCAAACAATATGCGTTACGTCGCACCGACACAGAAATGTCCACATAATTTTTATTACAATTATATAAACATATTACAAACTGTATTTCATTCCTATTCCTATATATTCCGAATAACACATTTGTTTGTTTACAATTTGCTGACACAATTAGATCTTACGGCGACGATGGAATAGGAAAGGGCTAGAAGTGGGAAAGAAGCAACTGTGGCCTTAAGGTACAGCCCCAGCATTTACCTGGTGTGAAAATGAATTCAATTTCTCCTCTCAATATGTTTGGTGAAACGGTGTTCTAGGTATCTTAACCATGCTACAGAATATGAAAACATTCGACATTTTTACTATGTTTTATTAAACCATATGATTGAGAACTGATTGATGTCCTTAATTAGGCTAGTCTGAACGGACCATAATTTTAGTTGTGCTCTCCTTCCTAAAATCCCCGAATAAACATTTAAAAAATGTTAAGACACTGAATTATTTTTAAAGTAAGAAATGCATAAATTTCCTCCGTAAACTATGTTCACTGGAAGGTATGCTACTAGTGAGTAATGAGTTGTCCTCAACCCCTGAGCGTTAGATAAAAACAGCACAGGCGCTACCTGAAAATGAATATGGATGAAGAAGTCAGGCTGCATCAGAAATGTCTGGAACGTGCCAGTCCAACAACGGAAACAAAGGAATTCCTTCTCTGAAAATATTTCGTGAAGCTAGGCACAAACATGCCAGAGATAATATTTGTTTTAATATTTTAAATGTCGCCATCATTTCTACTACGAACAGGTCGCAATTCGCTCAGTTTCATGACCGGAATCACTGACAATCAAAGGGAATATTCGAACACGCGGTTCACGAAAAGGGACTTTGAGGACTTCACTCTCGTATAATGAGCAAATTCGTACTCAAAATCCCATTATATGATTAGGAAGAGCTGAAGACATTAACTAATCACTTTAAATCCTATATTCACCTACTTATAATCTGTATTTTTTTTTCCAACTGCGCCGGGCTGAGTAACTCAGACGGTAGAGGCGCTGGCTTTCTGACCCCTACTTGGCATGTTCGATCCTGGTTCAGTCCGGTGGTATATTTGAAGGTGCTCAAATACGTCAGCCTCGTGTCGGTAGATTTACTGGCACGTAAAAGAACTCCTGCGGGACTAAATTCAGGCACCTCGGCGTTTCCGAAAATCGTAAAATGGAGTTAGTGGGACTTAAAGCCAATAACTTTAATTAAGCTTTTCAACTGCATCCAAGAATGGGCTTGCTCCTTATTAATATTAAAGGATCGTGAAAACTGGCTGTCCAATGGTAGCATAATTACTGGTATTTTACCTAAAGATGAGAAAGTTAAGACATGGTTTTCTTCCTTCACACGATCCAATAAAAATGTTATGCTAATCGCACTGTATGATATGGACAGACGAATTACTACTAGTCACCACGTGTGTGGCTTGTACGTTCCGTTCCCAATATTAGAACGCGCCTGTTTACAGTCAGCGCTCCGAAAACAATGAAGCAGATTTTTGAAGAAACACAGAAGTATTGGACACAGAATTCCTATTGCCCTTTTATAATACGAGTTAAAGCGTTTGGTATACTAGGAAGGGAATCTGAATCCAATGTTCAGTTAAGCGTATACCAATTGTACTTCTTGTTTTACTGACTGATATCACTTAATCAATACAGTAGAATTGAGAAGCATATAATAGACTTTATAAGAAACAAAACGTACACCTGTAGAAAGATATCCATATATGAAGCGAGTGTTTTGGGCTTGTTTATCGACTTTACTGACACACTGTCCATTAACGTTTTGCTGTCAGTCGTCGATAATAATACATTTAGAACTGAGGAGAATAAATACTGTTCACAGTCTAAATACAAAATATAATTTTGTGTGAACGTCATTACCATGACTTTCGACCTATTCGTAGACAAGTGACGAAGTCTTATTTAACTGTCATTATGTTCTGAATGTTACACGTTATCGATACAACCATTGCTGTCTATCATCAGCTGCCCTCTTTAAAGTGCGTAGTTCTTACACCCCAATCTGCTTTGTATATCTATAAGGAGTTTCAAGGTCTCCCTGTTCCCTCCACGATATTCTTGATTATGGTGTTGTGTTACAGGATATATACTATAAATTTAATTTTCTTCACTTCCGTTTCTCTTATTTCCAACGTCCTGTAACAGACCTACTTGTGCATTAGTTTTTCTCCCTGTCATGATGGCTCTTGCCATCTTCCTCCATATTCACAATTCTTTCTGCCGCTCCGAGACGATTCAACTCTGCTTTTTTTTTTTTTTTTTTTTTTTTGTTAGTGGCTTTACGTCGCACCGACACAGATAGGTGTTATGGCGACGGTGGAATAGGAAAGGCCTAGGAGTTGGAAGGAAGCGGCCGTGGCCTTAACTGAGGTACGACCCCAGCATTTGTCTGGTGTGAAAATGGGAAACACTGAAAACCATCTTCAGGGCTGCCGACAGTGGGATTCAAACCCGCTATCTTCCGGATACAAGCTCACAGCCGCGCGCCCCTAACCGTACGGCCAACTCGCCCGGTACTCTGCTTTTTCCTAACCCGCAAGCTTCACTTTGCTTTCTTGGTACCAAAGCTGATCCGCTTGCTTCTTAGACGATATTTCTTACTTAGGAAAGTATATTAGGCCAAAGATATTCTTTTGTTACCCGATAGGACTAGAAATCTAAATTGTTCGGAGTATAAAGGTTCAGCTTTCAGCAATGATAACGGTTAACCTGAGCATAGTTTTCTCGCAGTTTTCTGCCTCTTCCGAACGATCTTAGGCAAATGCTAGGATAATGATAATACATCAGGTCCTGAGGAAACCTATTTCCGACCTAGGTACAACTGTAGGCTATATTTTGTTTTTCAATTCCCTTTACTGTAGACTACGTCGCACCAACGCAGACAGGTTTTGTGGTGATGATGGGGTAGGAAAGGGCTAGGAGTTGGAAAAGGTAAGACTTCGTCTGTTGTCCACAATAGGTCGTAAGTCATGGTAATGACATTCACGCACTGTGAACTGTATTACTTTATTCTCCTCTCATTTTTAAATGTATTATTATCGGACGACTGACAGCAAAACGTTAATTAACAGTATGCCAGTATATCAATAAACAAGCCCAAAACACTCGCTTCATATATGGATATCTTTATACAGATGTACGTTTTGTTTCGATTAAAAACTATAATATGCTTCCTGGTGAGAAAATGGGAAACCACGGAAGTCCATCTTCAGGGCAGCCGACGGTGGGGTTCGAAACCATTATCTCTCGAATGGAAGCTGACAGCAACGTGACTCATATCGCGCAGTCACTCTCTCGGTTCCAAATAATTACTCACACAATTGATTTAGTAACTTTCTGAATATCTTCGAGGGCCGGATTAAGTTCTTATCGTCGCCCACATACCGATGCAGACACAACATCGATTCAGATTAACATACTAAAGGATCACACATACTAAGTGAACAGATACAAATGAATAGTTTTCAGAGTAAAACCTCTCTGGTTATCTGTGCTCTGGCGGTATCTGTAGTAAAATAACAAATTATTATCTCGTCCAGTTAAGCAAATTCGTATCATATAGTTGTAATGCTTGATGCACGAAGAGGAGTTACCCGGGACAATCGAAGGTGCCGTAGCCTAAGTTCGAACCACTGACCTTTGCCTTGCCAGTCATGAAGCTGAATATTTTGTACTCATGGTTTAACGTCGCACTAAATCAATGAAGATACAAAGATCAAGCTACAGCGTCAGCATTCGCTTGGAGTGAAAATAAGAAACCATGGGAAACCATCTATAGACCTACCAACTCGGATTCGAACCCATCATCTCACAAATGTAAGCTCGCCACGAACTCCGCAGCCAATTTGCTCTGTACCGGTACATCTACTTACACGAGGCTGGCGCATGTGAGCACTTGTATGTACCACCGAACTGAGCTGGGATCGAACCCGCTAATTTGAGATCAGAAATCCAGCGCTCTGCAAGAGCAAAGCAATTCAAGATGAATGATATAGTACCTGCAGCCTACATTCTGAAATGTACGCCTCTTGTTTATGTCTGACAGATTCTACACCGAAGCTGTCAGACTGACAGACGACCCCTTGCACTTTGGCAAATATAGGCAGGGCAGGTAACCTCTTTAGCGAAATAGAATCAAACTCCGCAGGTAAATTGAGTTTGGCTCCAACAGCGATAGCTCTTAGCACATGAAGAGACCCAACCCACTCCTCCGGCTTGGCTTTGTCTTCTTGAGCACGCGATAGCTGACACAGAAGCCAGGCAACTTCTCCTGCAAGGTAAATCTACACAGCATTTGTAGCTCATCTAGGGCAAGAACAAAAGACAAAATATGTCGAAGACATGTTGGCTGGAATGATTTAATTTATGTTGAAAGTAAAAATAGAAAGGAGTATCACTCACTTATGTCAGCCCTTCATCAACTCATAGCGTAACGCTTAGTACAATTACCTGCCGCCCTCGGCGGTCCGGGTTCGATTCCTGGTACTGCACAGATTTAGAATGGCAAGAGGATTAAAGTGACAGATGCAGCTCACCTCCAATGGGGGTGTACCTGAAAGGAGCTACATCACCTCGAGACGAATACACGAGTTTACTTGATCCACTGATATAATTCCTTCAGTGGATCAGTGGCAAAGTGAAGGACTCGGGATCCAAAAATCGTGGGTTCAAACCTGGTAGAGGTAGTAGGATATTTGGCAGATGAAAGAAAAGTCAATTCACACTCCACGTCGTACGAAGTCGGCGTGTACATTTTTTTTTTACAATTTGCTTTACGTCGCACCGACATAGATAGGTCTTATGGCGATCATGGATAGGAAAGGACTAGGAGTGAGAAGGAAGCAGCGGTGGCCTCAATTTAAGCACAGTGCAGGCATTTGCCTGGTGTGGAAATGGGAAACCACAGAAAACCATCTCAAGTCTGCCGACAGCGGGGTTCGAACCATTATCTTCCGATTGCAAGCTCACAGCTACGCGACTCTAACCGCACGGTGAACTCGGTAGGTCGACATGTCAAAGATCTCAGGTACACATTTGATGTTTACCAGTCAAAATTAGTTAAAATACGGTCATAGATCGCCCATCAAAGAGCCATCAGGTATTAGTAAACTACGAAACTGACACGTAGGGAGTCTAATGGCGTCAAATCGAAATGCCCGCCCTCGGTAGCTGAAGCAATATTATTATTATTATTATGATTATTATTTTCAACTGGTATATCCGAACTAGTTTAGTGAGATATTAACCCAGTCTATTGGGTATAGGCCTTATAGCTATATCTGGCTCAGTCGATTGAAAACTAGCCTCGTAATTTCAAGGCTGTAAATTCGATCGTGTCATAAGTCGATAAACTCATGTCTGTGCATGTAGAGTAACATCTAATGCTACTGTTCGGGTTATCAATCTACAGATTTGTTTAAAAATCCTCTCCTTGAGGTCTTTAACCTCTACGGAACTATTACACCTTACATCTACAGCATTATGATATATTCATGTCTTGATCTTTACATATATTTCTATACGTCCCTCCAATAGCATCTTGGGTTCTCAAATGTGTCCTATCTATCTACTATATTGTTTCTTCTAGCCAAGTTCCGCCAAATTGTTCTCGTATCAATAACTTCATTCAGTACATTTTCATTTGCGATTAGTTCTATCCATCTCATCTTCAACATTCTTCGAAAACACCATATTTCAAAGGCATCGAGTCTAATGTAATCCTCTAATACTTATTACTTGCCATGTTGAGTAGGGATGGGATATCTATGGTACAATATTATGGCATTCGAATCTGGAGAATCTCGAGGGAAAGAAAACTATAACGTGATAGGTGACTTAAAAATACCAGGGAATAAAGTAGTTCGACTTTGGTTTTCTAGACTTCTCGTAGCATTGAGTTTAAGTCACAGATCAGGCGGTATGGTAAATATTGTTATTTGGTTCACTAATCCAGAGATTGGTTTGATTTAGTTTGTAGTGTCACCGTAGACTTATGTCTAATCATTTCATATCTTGCCTTGCCCACCCTTGGGCCATGTTAAGAGAGCATTATTTGGATGCTTTCAGGTAAGCATATCAACTTATATCACATGTCCAAATTTCTCAAATTGCTCTTCTCTGGTGGAATTAAAATCAGTCTCTTTTCAATTTTGTATTTAAAATGATTACTCGGTAATATCATATTACATGGCTTCTACTTCTTCACCAGTTGCAGCCAGTCATCACTTTCATATTATAACTACCGAGCTCGATAGCTGCAGTCGCTTAAGTGCGGCCAGTATCCAGTATTCGGGAGATAGTAGGTTCGAACCCCACTGTCGGCAGCCCTGAAAATGGCTTTCTGTGGTTTCCCCATTTTCACACCAGGCAAATGCTGGGGCTGTACCTTAATTAAGGCCACGGCCGCTTCCTTCCAGCTCCTAAGCCTTTCCTATCCCATCGTCGCCATAAGACCTATCTGTGTCGGTGCGACGTAAAACAACTAGCATATAATGACTATAGTCATACTAGAGTTCAATCTCACGAAATTTACGCCAATGTTCTTGTGGTTTTTAAACATTCTTCTTGAAATCCTATTTCAAAATTTTATCCTTAACATTTGATTGGTTGCATATGGTAGTTAGACGTTCGCTTTCTGTGTTCAAAGTTGCGATTTCGAATATGGTTATAGGCAATTAGCATTTAAGAGTGTTTTGAAGCGAGATATCTAAAATTATTTCTGAAAATTCTGCATCTCTTAGCTCTACAGCCATAGTTATGTATGTTGGGTATTCAGTCCGAAGGCATGTTTGATCCTCCATAGCTATGCCAACAGCTGTCATAAATGGCCTAGGCATCACAGAAGAGGTGTACGAGGGAAATGAGGAGTGAGGTAGTTTCCCCGTTGCTTTCCTCTAAAGCCATATAAGAGATTTTAAAATCGTCATTATTATTATTATTATTATTATTATTATTATTATTGCACCGAGAAAGTGGCTGTGCGGTATGGGTTACGTAGCTATCAGCTTGCATGCGGGAGATAGTGGATTCGAACCCCATTATCGGCAGGCCTGACGATGATTTTCCTCAGTTTCCCATTTTCACACAGGCATGTGCTGGGACTGTATCTTGATTAAGGGAACATCACTTCCTTCCCACTCCTATCCCTTTACTATCCCATCGTCGCCATAGGACTTATCTGTGCCGGTGCTACGTAAAGCAAAATATTGTAAAACCATTGTATTATTATTGGGCTTTGAATTAAGTCAATCAATTCATCGAAATTTATGGGGAAAATATGAGTATTATATATTTACGAAAGTGTTTCAAACAGTGAAATGACGATTTCTGGTTTTTAAAAAATGCTCTTTGTATACAAGACTAGAATTACTCAAATGCACGTACAGTAATGTGTTGCTCAATTCCCATACGGTCCGATCTAAATTTTAAACTGGGCCATGTGTGTGGAAAGCTCTCTGGTAATGTACAAAACAGTGTTAGAAATGTGGGATGTAACATAATTTAAAAGATTCACTCATTTCTGCCGGCGGAGCGTGTCTTCAAACGTAACAGCAGACATGCCCATAATCCCCTGTCAACTAGTGTGCCCGCAGCACACAAGCTTAACATACATACACACACTACAGTAATCCTTGTATCCTGCTCTGTATCAGTCTTCAATTTTTGTACCGATTTGAAATATGTAAAGGGTCGTGGCTTTATCAGAAGCACCATTCCACGCACTTGCCTCTCCGGGATGATTTATTTGAGCCGGGAATTGCGCCTGACGGGCAATGTATCAATATTCAATGTAGCACCAGCTTAACTAAAAGCCGCGGTGTCCGAAATACTTCGCCACACTGACCAGCGAAGTGGATCTAAACACAGATACAACTTGTGTCAATCTATTACGTCTCGTTATGGGCACCCCTAATTCATTCTTCACGCACATCTACATACGGAAGAGAATGGAGGTAACAGTTCAGTTTTCAATTTACGGTAGAATGACAAATGGCATTAAAAACAACAAATAAAGCCAGATGTCACGCACAATGGATGGGATTATGAGAACGCTAACTTAATCAAGTTATTATCAAAAAAAAGGAAGGGCGATAAGGGAACGAAAATATTAAAAAGGCATTTTTATCACCGTGGCTGCGGAAGAAAAGGTAAAAATGGGGTTGCCTAAAGTATACGCTGAGAGTGAGACAGACCAAGCAAAAAAATGAGTTCCAATTTGTATTCTATTCCTGAATGCTCGTTAATAGGTTTGTGTTGATCGTATTTGCAGTTTCTAGTCCAACTTCTTTAGCTGAATGGTCAGCGCTCTGGCCTTCCGTTCACAGGGCCCCAGGCTTGATACCCGGACGGGCTCCGGATTTTAACTGCGCAAGATTAATTCCTCTCGCTCGGAGACTGGGTGATAGCGTTCATCTTAATGCACTTCTCTTTAGTACGGGCAACACATTTCCACCCACCACAGATACATGCAACATTGAATACAGGACAGGAAGGTCACCCGGCCATAATACTGGGCCGAACCCACATCAATTGCTGATGCCAATACAATGGGGTAAAGGCCGGGAAGAAGACGAAGAAAATTGTTAGTTTGTAATTTTCTTCAAGGATCCGTGGGAATGGGTCGAGTACCTACACGGTTTTCTGTATGAACAAATCCTCTAAGGGTTAGTTTTTTAATGGATGTTCCTAAACAAAGAATCAGCTAAAAATGCAGGATACTTTCGAGATTCGAACTCTTAACTCTCCCTGTTTCACTGAGTGAGTTACTTACGCGTTACATGTTGTGTAGCTCTAAACTTTGCGTACGGAATGAATTCATCGAAGTTGAAGGTTCAGTACGTACACAAAAAGTCGCTTTCGCTTGAAATCGAATCATGACTCTTCGGTACGAAAGCCCTCGAGAGGCGTGCGAGAAAAATGTACATTTATTACGATGAACGAGTACACAACAAAGACTTCATGACACATTTCGCAGCTTTTCGTAGCTTGATTTATTGGACACTGTTGTGGTTGGTCTAGGACATAGAAGGAACTATCCCGGTTTTTGTTAGGATTAAATGAGGAAAGATGAAACAGGGACAAAGTCATACACTCAATAACCGCCGAAAATCACCGCAGCCAAGTATAGAAAACACCAAATTCCGGCTCCTAGCCTAACTGCGTCGTGTATCTTTGCGCGCAGGCCATCTTATATCCTTCCCTAAGATTGTAAAACCGAAATAAAGTAAGTTTTATTGTATCGTCGAGCTCGTTTTCTGAAAATTGATCTCATAAATTATTTCCATAGGTTATTAGTTGTCATCGAATATTTTATACAGGAGTCTTGTTCAAGCACACCGTTATCCAACACCAAACTTACGGATGACGTACATTACACATAACAGCGCAAGATAGGGAATTCCCAGCGAATAAAATTTCGAGCCTTAATGTGCTATAAACGTCAAAGATATCGATCTTCATATAACACTAGTCTGAACGTGTGAATAACGTCGTGAATACTTTGCAGCCTTTTCACGTCGTTCGGGAAGCGGCTACATGTGTAATATACTTCTAAGAGAGTGAAGTAACAATTAAAGTCCTGGACTTAATTAAAATTACATTGACAAACTCTGCTCTATTCGTACTCGTATTAATCGGTTGATAAATACGGTTTAACAAAATGTTATATCCGTACAGTTCAAACAATCAAAACCAAAACCAAACAAACTCTGTGGCATATACAGCCCTTTAAAGGCCTTTGCTCTACCAAGAAGACTATAGACAGATGAGCTACATTCTGGCAATTCAGCGTCACCGAAAACGTAAAAGTAGTTACAGGAATGTAGAGCATTAAGATTACTTCGATGGGTTACACATATTGGGGGGTCCATGCAAAGATACCCTCAGCCGTTACTGCTTGGCTTGCATGACTGGGTCCATTGCCTCTCATATCACCCAGCCCCTCAACTGGTCTCAATAAGCTGAACCAATCCCGTTCCAGCCCTACGGCCAGATTTAAAAATCCTTGGACAGGTCGGAATCGCAACCAAGGCCATCAGGTAAAAGGCAGACACGCTAGCACAAGTAAATCGCAGAATTTTCTTGGTTGAGGTGGGAATATAGATCAGATTCTCAACGTCCAGGGCGGAATAAAAAGGCTTCGTCACCTTACTATATGAAATGTCCAATCAGACTATGCAATGAAATTTACAGCTGTAGTCTCAGTCACTAAATGGTCCCCATTGTTTCGGACATTTTTGCGGTCTTCAGTAAATGGAAATAATTATTTGCAGATATCAGACATTTCGGCATAAATACTAGGCCTAATCTTACATCTACTCTAATCTCTGCCATATTTATGTCTTCGTCTACCCCTACTGTTCTTACTGTCTACAGTGTACTTCTCTCGAAAACTAAAGAAGTCCTGGGTGTCTCAAGATAATATGTCGTGTCAATTTATCTTTTTTTTCCGGTCAAATTTCGCCAAATAGTTCTCCCCTCACCAACTAAGTTCAGTATCTCTTCAATTGTGGTCCGAGTCGCTCTCCTTACCTTCCACATACTTCTGCAACACCACATTTCAAAGGCTAATGTTCTCCCTATTTCTGCGCTATAGACATCAAAGATATAGATCCTGATATAACACTAGTCTAAAGGTGTGAATAATGTAGTGAACACTTCGCAGCCTTTTCACGTCGTTCGGCAAGTGGCTGCATGTGTAATGTATTTCTAAGAGAGTGAAGTAGCAATTAAAGTCCTTGGCTTAATTAAAATTACAATGACAAACTCTGCGCTATTCGTAGAATTATTAATCGGTTGATAAACACGGTTTAACAAAAAGTTCACATGCTTCACATATAAGTGTGTTAAACATATGTCAATCCTAAAAAAACCAAACCCAATGGCACTACAGCCCTTGAAGGGCCTTGGCCTACCAAGCGACCGCAGCTCAGCCCGAAGGCCTGCAGATTACGAGGTGTCGTGTGGTCAGCACGACGAATCCTCTCTGTCGTTATTCTTGGCTTTCGAGACCGGGGCCGCCATCTCCCCGTCAGATAGCTCCTCAGTTCTAATCACGTAGGTTGAGTGGACATCGAACCAGCCCCCAGGTCCAGGTAAAAATTCCTGACCTGGCCGGGAATCGAACCCGGGGCCTCCGGGTAAGAGGCAGGCACGCTACCCCTACAACACGGGGCCGGCATGTTAATCCTAAGAGATTTAAATTTCCAGTGTTTTACTTTAGCGTTCATAATTGGGGTTGGACTCTGTCACAGTGTTGTGTACATTATTCCACTAGTTCAGCTCAATTTGAGGAGAGGAAAGTGCTTATATTTGTCCATTTTCTGTCATCCCCTTCCCCTCCCGCAATCGACTTTTACACTTCAAAGACTCCATTGAAAGGATGTGATACGTAATAACTATAATGTAGTGAACAATGTAATGGCTGAATTTATTTCCCTATCTTTCCATACTGTCACGAAAATGCATATTCTCTATCTGTTATAAATATTGATCAAACGCCGGAGTTACAAGGCAGGCGCCTGTTACTCCATTAGCATCTTATCTGATGCTACAGTAATAGTCATATCGGACGTTGGTACAACTTCCTGCACTGGGTGTTCAGTTAGTTCGGTGGTGGATTGGGGGACATTAGACAGACCGATAAGGTCGTATCAGATTATGTACTAAGTAACCAGCAGGCGAGGGGGAAATGAACTGTATCTCAATCGATGATGACACGATTTTCGTTTCTAAGATGTAGTTTTATTACGGACTACGAGCAGATACACATTTTCTTTTGCCTTTCAGCATTCAGTGTGTAAGCTTCTGATACTAAACGTCTCCATTACCCTATATCTGCAACTGGGAAAATAAATAAATAAATAAATAAATAAATAAATAAATAAATAAATAAATAAATAAATAAATAAATAAATAAATAAATCCTCTTCATTTAGAACTGTCGCCCAGGTGGCAGATCCCCTATGTGTCAATTCTTTACCTAGCATTTTCTCAAACATTTTCAAAGAACTTAAGTGTATCGAACATTTTCCTTGATAATTTTTCCAATCCCTTATTTCTCGCCATATAAATGAATATTTGCCCCAATTTGTCCTCTTGAATTTCAACTTTATCTTAATATGATGATCGTTCCTACTTTTAAAAGCTCCGCTTAAGCTTATTATTCATCTACTTTTACGTCATTCCATGCCAACTCCCCACTACTACTTCTTCTTCTACCACTTTTCCAACACCTGTGGGGTCGCGGGTGCGAACTGTGTCGAACATGTAGATTTGGCTCTGTTTTACGGCCGGATGCCCTTCCTGACGCCAACCGTATATGAAGGGATGTAATCACTATTGCGTGTTTCTGTGGTGGTTGGTAGTGTAGTGTGTTGTGTTGTGTTAATAAGAAGAGGAAAGTGTTGGGACAAACACAAACACCCAGTCCCCGAGCCAAAAGAATTGATCAGAGGCGATTCAAATCCCCAACCCGGCCGGGAATCGAACCCTGGACCCTCTGAACTACTGACAGCTCGAAACATACCACATAGTCGAGAATATAGTCTCCTTACTCCCAAGTCTTTCTATCTCAAAGTTTTACACATTTCGTAACTTGATCGGTCTAAGTCACACACAACTCTCATCTGTAGTAATTTAATGAGAGCTCCAGAGTTTATCTAGAGATACAATTTGGCGGTCGAGTTGCATTTATTTTTTGACTTAGCAAATAAATTTCAGATTTAAATAAGTAATGATAATAAAACTGTGTATATAGGTATTATTAACCTAAACAGAGTATCAAACTTTCAGCAACGAAATATACGGCTTTATCTCTGGATTTAAACTCTCTGGACCGCAGTCTACAAATAAGTCTGTAACCGAAGAACATTTGAGCAAAGAACCTATAAGGATGTTTAAAACCGAGCGAGTTGGCCGAGCGGTTAGCTGTGAGATAGGGGGTTTAAATCCCACAGTCGGCAGCCTTGCAGATGGTTTTCCGTGGTTTCCCATTTTCACACCAGGCAAATGCTGGGGCTGCAAACTTAATTAAGACCACGGCCGTTACCTTTCCCATCCTTTCGTCGCCGAAAAGCTTCGATGTGTTAGTGCGACGTTAAACAAGTAACAAAAAATCATATCAAATAGCTTGCAGTTTCGCGTCATTGTTAATATTATGATCATAATCACGGGGCCTTCAGTTTTACATAAGTTAGAACCACATGAACTGACTTCTCATTTCAAATATCCCACGTACATTGGCCAGGATTTGAATCATTATTACGTCATGATACTGTACAGGCTTTTGGGCTTATGCCGTGTCAAGGAAATTAGGTGAAATTCTTTACGTTTCGCAGAGAATTGTGCTCTGCGTCATCAGAAGAAAATCTCGACTGTCCATGAGAAAGGCTTATTAAGCAATGACTTTTTAAATTTAGACGTTACAATAGAAATGGAAATGGTACGTTCATTCGCCAACAGATGGCTCCCCGGACGTGGCACAGCGCTAGCGTTCAAAGCGGAAGCCGACCGAACCATCAGAATCAGTCTAAGAGGTTCACATAACATGTGTACGTAACATAGGACATTGACAAGTGTATGAAATTGACACAAGCCTGGAATGAAACATTTGGCGATGAGGAACGTATGAATTTGGAAAACACCGAGACGAAATAACAATAGTGAAGGGATAGGGAAGTAAACTACCTACGTAAATTCTTAATGGCTGGCAACCAAGTATTACTTAATTGATAGCCTATACAGTATCATGTCTAAGTACGGGCCGTGAAAGCATCAATGGGAACATAATTATGTCACTCAGCTATTCATGGCCGGTACAACTGCTTACTGTTGATCAGATGAGAAGAAAGGAACCGTAAGCAAACTTATATTCAATAATTATTTTTAGTGTTATTGATTTTAAGTGCCAATAACTACTTTTCTTTTCGGTTTTTCGGGGACGCTGAGGTGCTAGAATGTTATCCCACAGGATTTCTTTTACGTGCAGTTAAATCTACTTACACGGGGATGGCATATCTGAGCACCTTCAAATACCATCGGACTGAACCAGGATAGAACCTGCCAAGTTGGCCTCAGAAAACTAGCACCTTAACCCTCTGAGCCATTCTGCCCGCGAACTTATATTCAAATTGCCTCATTATAAGTCCTCTGACATAGTAGATTAGGTCTCCAACATCCAGATTTGGATAAAGTGCTGTGCTTTTCAAACTACTGTTCATAGGTTACGATTTTTGAAAATGTGATTGTTACAAGACAATAGGTGAGAAAATTTGAGCTACTGTATTTCATTAAATATTTGCTCAGGGCGAGGAGTGAGTTAAACAGCATGCAGGATTTACTACTCACTTTTATGACTGAATGTTATACTTCAGTCTGAAACTAAGTGAGATATTAATTTTCATCGTTACCTCATTGTGATCGCTGTCAAATTTACCACACTAGCGGCTAACCACACCGATCTCTGACTTTAACCACTGACTGTGACAGGCATTTTATTATTCGCCAGTGACTGTAAATCATCAAGCTCACAAACAGTAGTCTAAGCTGTCATGCATTTCCTGACCTAAATTGGACAGTCCTAAGACTATGTGGATCTGACGTTCCCATTTATTAACTTCGGTCTCGTCTCTACCCGGGACCCGGAGGTACTGAGCATTTATTTTATTACGCGAGTTATCCGGATGCCGCCACCAATTCAAAATAATAATATGCGTATTTGGAAAGAAACAAGAATGAAGAACCAAGGATTCACTCTCATCAATAACACTGAACACCTCAATACGTAATCTCATTCTCCGAACCACCCAATCTCTTACAGCTAACTATACATAACTGCAGCATTAAGTCTTGTCTAAGAATTGTTGGAAATTTTCCTGGTGACCAATATAAACACAGATTCTTGCTTTGCACTTACTATGGTACGGTGCAGTAACAGAATGACATGGAACACAGAACATAGGATGGCCATCAATATCGTACGTTCCTAATAATAAATTATGTAAGTTAGTTTAATCCGCATTAGCACACAGAAAGAAATATACTGTGGCATCTACAGCCCATCAAGGATCCTGGAATGTCAAGTCAAATCATCAGTGTGACACCAACAGACGCACTGATTGTCTTTCATGACAGAGTTCATAGTATCTTCTTATCAGATCGAATGAACTCCATTCCTGCCCTTAGTCCAGGATTAAAGTCCTTGGACAAGTTGGGAGTCGAACCTAAAGCTTCTGGGTGAGGTCAAGCAGACACCCACGCACTACATGGCTGCTTAATTTGCACGTATTTTCTCCTACTTAACTTCAAACTTGTAACATAGCCTCTATTTAATAATAATAATAATAATAATAATAATAATAATAATAATAATAATAATACTAATAATAATAATATGTATTGAGAAGCTCAACGACTTTACAAACATTCTGGATTGCCACAAGGACAAAGTTTAACTACATCAAAAAATAACAAAATTAACTTTGAACAATTTGAACACAATATACATTCTATAGCATTAAGAATTTTGGAAATACTAAAGTAAAAAAAAAATTGGTTATTAGGACATTATAGGGAACTACTGTGAATATTGAAGTGATTTTGAAATCGGTAAAGATCCTCATAAAGTGGCAATTACCAAAAGATTGATTCTGGACTTCCGTAAGCCGCATCTATTCCAGATATTACTTTAACTTATTTAAGAACAGTGAATTTCTAGGTACGTGTGCGAATATTGACAACCTGGATACAAACTGGCGTTGAGAGAGTTAAAATAGACGCCGAATGTTAGAAAAAAACGGTAATGACTGTGCTACAAAGAGAAAGTTACAAATTACATATCACACACACTGCTTCTGATCGACCGAGAGAGATAGAGGATGGGCGATAAAAGGGAAGAAACTAATTCGGGTTCAAACTCTCATCATTGACTTACAGAATCAGTTCTTCAATCGTCTGCCACAACTTCACCAACTTATGATTGTAGATAAAAGTAGAATTAACTAGAATACGAACTTAATGAACAAAAGCAAACAATATCAGCTAATGCAGTTTGATTAAACTCTCTCTACGAATATTCATCTGCCTCTCCCTAGAGTTCCTTTGTATTAAGGAAATTTACCAATATGAACTCGACACGGGTCACTTAACCCAAGGAGCTCTTAAACTGCTATCGAAAGGGAAGCAGTTGGAATTCCTCGCGGAATATTACATGAGCTAAGAAGGATGAACTAACTCTTCTTTATGCTTGGCAATGATGTCGAGATGAGTCAGAGTCGGTCCTTTACCGAGTTCGGGGATCGTTTAGGTCTTCCGCGTAATATTAAGTTTAACGAGATGTTTCCCTTATATCTTGGCTCAGCCGTAGCATGTGAATGCCAGGCTAACGTCACCAGCAATCTACGTTACTCAGCACAGATCTGTGATTTAATATACAGTGAATTACAATAGTATTCAATGACGTAAACAGGGAAAGTTGTCAACGTAACTTCATAAAGAAGATAAAATAATTTTATCAATGAATGAAAGACGGGAGGGAAATGTGACGGGAAGCACTACTCAATTACTGTTGCTTACCTACTGCGAGGAGGGGCAACGGATCTTTACGAATTATCTCGATAGTTTCCAGATCTGATTGAGCGGCACAACCTAGGTTTCACTGTAAATACGATCGGTTTACTAGGCTGGACTGAAGTTGCTCTCCAACTATGGTCGAGGTTACACTCGGGTTAGTTCCCGAACTGTTGAGAGATCAGTATACAGGAGATAAACAAAATGCTCCTTGCCGTTTTTAACAAAGTAAACCATTGAAACCGATAAAATTTATCGTTACTCTGCTAGGGTGCGATTCTTAGATTGCTCTGTCAGCTGTACTGTAGTGGGCTTCCGGTGTAATGAATTCATCCATTGTATTGCTTTGTTTTCTCCCATTCCCCGTCCTTCTCCTTCGTTTACCTTTTCCACATCCTTACATACGTATAAGAAAAACACTACCACGAAATATGTCAACATTGTATTTTGTCTTTTCTGTCTAGGAAACCTTATAATAGGTCGATAATATGGATTTGATCTCCCTCTGTTCTGGAATATTCAAAAAATACACGAAAATAACACTTTTCTTCTTCTTCTTCTTCTTCTTCACCTTTTACCCTCCAGGGTCTGTTTTTTCCCCTCGGACTCAGCGAGGGATCCCACCTCTACCGCCTCTAGAGCAGTGACCTGGAGCTTCACACTCTGGGTCGGGGGATACAACTTGGAAGGATGACCAGTACCTCGCCCAGGCTCTCTCACCAGCTATGCTGAACAGGTGCCGTGTGGGGGATGGGAAGTTTGGAAGGGCCGTTGCCTTAAGTTAGGTATCATCCCGGCATTTGCCTGGAGGAGAAGTGGGAAACCACGGAAAACCGCTTCCAGAATGGCTGAGGAGTGAATCGAACCTCACTCTACTCAGTCGACCTCCCGAGGCTGAGAGGACTCCGTTCCAGCCCTCGTACCACTTTTCAAATTTCGTGGCAGAGCCGGGAATCAAACCAGGGCCTCCGGGGGTGGCAGCTAATCACACTAACCACTACACCACAGAGGCGGACGAAAATAACACTACTATGTAATATAATGATTATGGGTTTCTTGGCCGGTAAGGCGTCCGGAAGGGCGCGGGTTTGATTCCCAGTCAGGAAGTCGAAAATGTAAGAAATGAGATTTCCACTTTCGGAGGAGCATATGGCTCTGCGGTTCACTCAACCTTCACCAACAATGAGTAGCAGGTTCATTCTTGGGAAAAAATGGCGGCCGTGCGTAAAGGTAACCTTTCTACCCCACCAAGTGCCAAGGTTAGGGATAGTGAAAGCCTCTACCTTCCACCCCTCCAAGTGCCTTCATGGCTTTTACGGAGATGACTGATTTCTTTTATGTAATATGAGTACTCGTTATAACTACAATTTAAGGTCCAAAACTTAGGGGAACAAAATCGAGTAATGCTAAATTTAAGACATAAAATTAACGGGAACCAATCTGAACTCCGGAAGTTCGGCTTCGGAACCAGCTCGAGGACCCCGATTTACTAGTAATGACTAGGCACTGTGTCAGTCTTCAGGTAACCGAGCTCTCATTGAGTCGCCGTACTTCTGGGACTGCGATTACCTACCTCGATGGGAGTGAAGTAAGCAGGTGAGAAAGGAACGTGCTGTGTGCGCGATTGGTGATGATAAGGAATAAATAATAAATGTGATGATGTACCGAGTGGGTGAGTGGCCATTCACGTGTAGGAGTGTCCCACTGACCATGACATTTCACGCACTGCAGTAAGAAGACCATTACGTCGCTTTAAACACATCTTCCGGTTGAGGAAGCTAACCATTACATCGCTCGGCACACCTGTCGACCATCAGCTGGCTAACATAACTCACAATGGAAAGGTCAGCCTTGCCGTGTTAGAAACAACTCTCAGTATTCAGTAATTGAAGACTACTCACAAACTTTTAGCAGTCAAAAGTTGTTTCAAATAGGGGGAAAAAACCAACGTCGTGTCCAGAAACACTTCTTCATTAAGAAATGAATAGTAATTTATGGCCTCAGAAATCGTGTTGCAAATATCGTGAGTTAATGCCATTAAGGCTACCTTCCTGTGAATTTTTACTTTCCGGTTTAATCCACCAGGTGGTAGAAATATCAGTACTCCCTCGGGCGATCAGTGGCTGAGTTTTTAATAAATTTCCCGGGTAAACATGCCGACATTGTACGACATGGCGAGCCAAATGGACGTTCATCCGCACCTCAAAAATCCGGTTACTTCCGCCAGGATTGAGCCCACAAGCTTGGAATCATAAGGTCGACGTTCTACCACTGATATACACAGGGAGTGTGTGTGAGAGAGAGAGAGAGAGAGAGAGGCTTTGATACAAATTAAAGTAGCACTGTGCCACGTTTGGAATTAAGTCAATAATAAACTTCTGTTTCTCTAATGTGACTTTGGCTTCAATTTTTCTAAACCAGTATAAAAAAATAAGGTCGACGATGTAGCTATAGTGAAACAATGATCCTACGAGTTCTCCGAAGTTAAGCAACATTGGCTGTGGTCACCATTTGGATGGGTCGCTCACGTACTGTTCGCTAAGGAAGAATCAGAGAGGAACTGACTGCGCTACCGCAAGTAAAATCCGGCACAGCATGCATGAACAGTGGCCTCTGGTTTAGCTGAGGCCAACTGGGACTCCAATGCCTTGGTGGGCGGGATTCGAAGCCGGGGCCTCCGAGTGAGAGGCTTACACGTTTGCATGAGACCGCGGAACCGGCTAAAACCCACATACTTTACTATTAGCTTATTTACAATTAGTGATCGTTATATATTTATTTGACCTTTCCAGTTTGGAGAAGATTTCAGTTTGCTATAACTGGGTGATGATATTACTGCCGAACTGAGTGGCCCAGACGGATGAGGCGCTGGCTTTCTCATCCCAACTTGGTAGCTTCGATCCTGGCTCAGTCCGATGGTAATTGAAGGTGCTCAAATACGTCAGCCTCGTGTCGGTAGATTTGCTGGCACGTAAAAGAACTCCTGCGGAACCAAATTCCGGCACCTGGGACGTAAAACCAATAATATTTAATAGATATTACTCACGGGCTAAGTGAGACTTGCAATAAGAACACTCATAGCAAAAATGTAAAACTGGCCCGTAAAAAAATAAATATCTGAGACTTAAGATAGAATGTTGTATTTGCAAGCAGGATATCTTCTCCGTAATGGCAGCAACAGAAAATGCAACCGAACGGTTGGAAAATAACCACAAATCACTTGCTTTTCACTTTTTTTAAAAATGCTGTTTATTCGGGGCATCGACCTAGAAAGATGTTTTGCCTCTACTTTGCACCATATGTTATGGACCTGCGTGAATTTGGAAACTGCGTAAGTGAATGTGAGGAAAGAAATGTTAAGGGCGACACAAACACCCAGTCCCCAGGCCAGGGATATTAATCATTTACAATTAAAAACCCCTGACCCGGCCGGGAATCGAACTCGGGGCCGCCGGGTGACAGGCGCGGGGCCGGACTGGTTTCTGCCTTAGAGACCAACATTGGGTGACATACTGTGTGGGAATAGTGGAATACATCCATAGCATCCCATGTCTGTGGTAGGAGGCGACTAAAGGGGGCCCCATAGGTTCTCGACTTGGGAGCATTGATTGACAATCCACGGATCCGTAGCTAAGTCTCGCATTGCTTCCACTTACCAGGGTCAGGCTCCTCACTTTCATCTTTCCCATTTAACCACTCTTGGTCTAGTATGACCCAGATTGTATTAGGTTTGCGAGGCCTAGGGAGTGTCTCATTTTCATGCCCTTCGAGGCTCTTCCCTTTCTTTAGCTGATATCCTCATCCTTCGAAGGGTCAGAACTCTGACCTTTTCCTTTCTGTTTAATATTTAGAGAGGAATGTTGCCCTGTTGTAATTCTTAAAACAATAGTCACCATCACCAACGCTGGGTGTTTCGACATGAAAATTTTCCTTGTCATTTCGGAAGCAAATAGTACAAGGATTACAATCACTCACCCGCTCAAACCTCACCCCTTCCCACGTCAAGGATCCTCTTGGCACAGCTCATACATAGCTACAGGTGTCTCAAGTCGATGATATATTACCACTAATGCTACGCCCAATTTACAAGTCATTATAACATCACAGATTACATTCTATAGAAAAACCGTCAAAAAATTCAATCAAGCAATTAACAAAATAATACAGAATAACCGGTAATTTACTTACAAGTACTAGTGTTGTAAGTTAACCCGTTACAACGGTGATGGTACACTACACAAAAATAATCTTCGTCACGTAAATTTTATTCCTTGTTTTCATGTTTATTTTATTTACTGCCCTTCTTTTATCATGTAACTTTTTGTTTTGCATCCATGCAATTCTCTTGTTAGTATGTTTTTATTTAATTTCGTACATATGACACTGCAAACAAGCATAGCCATCGGGATATCTCCCAGTGCAATGCATTAGTCAATAATAATAATAATAATAATAATAATAATAATAATAATAATAATAATAATAATAAATGAAATGGCATATGGCTTTTAGTGCCGGGAATGTCCTAGGACATGTTCGGCTCGCCAGGTTCGGGTCTTTTGATTTGACTCCCATGGGCGACCTGCGCGTCGTGATAATGAAATGATGATGAAGACGACACTCTCATCCAGTCCCCGTGCCAGCTGAATTAACCTTTGATGGTTAAAATTCCCGACGCTGACGGGAATCGAACCCGGGACCCCTGTGACTAAAGGCCAGCACGCTAACCATTTAGCGAAGGATCCGGACAATACTACTACTACTACTACTACTATTAGAAATAGTTTTACGCCCCACTAACTTCTTTTACGGTTTTCAGAGATGCCGAGATGCCGCACTTTTGTCCCGAACGAGTTATTTTACGAGCCAGTAAATCCACCGACAAGAGGATGGTGTATTTGAGCACTTTCAAATACTACTGGACTGAAGTGGGATTCAACCAGCCGATTAGTGTTCGAAAGGCGAGCACTCTGCCGGCTGAGTCAATGTACCGGGCAGTAAAACAAATATAAGGAGTCTACAAGTACGAGCAGACTGAGCTAGAACCTTCAAGGTACAAACTCCTCCGTGGCTACAAGTACCCCTACGGAAGTCCAAGTTCTGCCAGACACATACACTCAAAAACAAACTACCACCAAACGCATACAAAGTATGTACACCCTTATATCTAGTCAATTTCAATCAAACTGAAGTCTCGCTTGGTAAGATGACAAGATTCGATAACCTAGTTCATATCATCCATTCTGCTTGTTTCAAGAAATAACAATGTTAAAATCAAAGAGTTTATCTCGAGGAACGTCGGTAATATTATCAACTTGCAACACAGTTTATGTTCTAATAATAACCGGCTATCAACAAAGAGGCTTTGAAAAGTTATGAGAAGGGTTCGGCAGGGCTTCCTGTTACTCGTCAGTTGTAGCCGGCAATTCTGAGATCTGCAGTTTAGTTGGTTACTTCCTGGACGTAGTTTATGTCCAATTCCCATTATGTCGGAAGGCAGTTGTAGCACAAGTGTTGGCTTAGTAAGAGGCGTACAGCTCAGTCCGACTATATGCACATGTTACCAACTTGAATAATAAATAATAATGTTATTGGCTTTACGTCCCACTAACTACTTTTACGATTTTCGAAGACGCCGAGATGTCTGAATTTAGTCCACCAGGAGTTCTTTTACGTGTCAGTAAATCTACCGACACGAGGTTGACGTATTTGAGCACTTTCAAGTACCACCGGACTGAGCATGATCAAACCTGCCAAGCTGGGGTCAGAAGGCCAGCGCCTCAAATGCCTGAGCCACTCAGCCCCGCGTTACCAACTTGCAAACAAAAGATGATAATAATAATAATAATAATAATAATAATAATAATAATAATAATAATAATCCTCATCATCTTCATTTTCAATATAGGACTATTTATAAAAGGCTTATACTTCATTCTTAGAGTTTAACTGTGCTGCTTTGAGCAATTATTACGTCATTCCAAAGCCGTGGCTTAATGGACTTTTAAAAGGAAATTCAAGTGGTGGTTTTATTGAAAAACCACCGAAAAATGGAAAACCTTTAACTCCTTAACCATTAAGGATAAGAATATCGAGATGGGGCCTATTTTATTAGATTCCCTGGCCTAGAAATGTAGAAACGATCAGTGTCAGAACGTAACTTCTAAAAGCTTAACCGTTTACGTTTTGAAAGTATCTGGAATCAATAATGGCGGATTTTAGGAGCGCTATACTAAAAGCTGCCCTTCCGTTTTCAGTTGGCAGCAGAACCGAACATCACCATGGCCATACCCAACGACGTAACATTAGATATATGTAACGCAACATCACATGATTACGACGTAAAGTCAGCTGTTAGGTGCATTATTATGCCAATGCGGATTGAACTGTGGAAGGTGTGATTTGAATACGCTTCAGTTTCAAGAGCTAAAAAACAAAAAAGTCTAAAAATTAAGATTAATTTAAAACTGAAAACTTGAAAAGAGATTACGCTCAAAAAGGAATTTGTACCTTTTTGCCCATCAACCTACAACCACGTAATTTTCGGTTTTCACTTAGAAAATTGCGAAGAACATTTCCCCCCCCCCCCTAAAACCGTTGTATTTATCCTCTCCTAATCTCAGGAGGCCTGATGTTTAGGTCAAAAGAGTGTTTCATTTACCTGTCAGAAAACGGCAAATAGGATAGATCTCTTACATCTGAAAACAGACTGTCTCAGTGGACCAGTAATAAAGTGCCCTACTTGTTCTTGTAAGTTCCCGGTCAAGTTACTGAAGAGCGCATAGTCAATTATAGTCGAGATACGGCCTGAATTCTCTAGTCTCTCCAACTGGAAATATGACGGCTTTTACAGACACAGAGGCAAAAGACAATGACAATGGAAGTGACTGCCGCAGGAGTTGTAACTGCATCCACTGGAGTAGACAGCATCGTGCGACAAGCACAATAGAGTCTTGTAGAAGAAAGGAGAGGCATATTGTTTATTCAGCTAAGGTCAGATCACTGCTTATGCATACAGAAGTAGCCAAATAATGGACTAAGTCCTTGTGAACACTAATTTCTGCTCGACGACTTATAACTGTTAATGAATTCATTGTGTTCTAAGACACGATGGGACAATAATTCTGAATGTGTTACGGTACCATTCTGTACTGTAATATTTCAGACTTAATCATTTTTACATTCATGCCCATTGATTGGCTACTATGGGGACTAATAATAAAATCTGTTAATGAGTATGTCACACTATTTTTTGCTTGAAATGATGTTTGGAAATTGATTCTTAATATGAATATCTAATTTCTGAAGAACATGAAAACGCCAATTCATGGGGTATCATTCGGAAGTAAGCACGCAGTTTTTCGTGACTGTTGAAATCGGGATCTTCAGTTTTATGTAGAATCCGAACAGCAGGGCCGTGATTTATCATTTCAAAACTGTCACATGCAATGGCCAAGATCCGAACTGAGATCGGTTAGGTAAGGAGCCAGTCCATTCGCTTGTACAGCCCCACGAATCATGTACGAGAAATACAATTCAGTGTTTTTGATCTGTTAATATACATTTCCGTATTCGCCCCCTTTAAGCTATCTAGGGGAGTTGCTTAGTCGAGGACGAACGAAGTGCACGGTTCACCCGGCGGGACATGGGTTCGCTTCCCCATTTGGAAGTCGAAAAATTTTGAAACGAGATTCCCACTTCTGGGAAGGTAAAGGCTCACAGATTCACACAGTCTACGCCAAAATTAGTACTGGGTTAATTCCATAAATGAATGGTCAGCGGTAAGTCCTTCGGTTCGAGTTCTAGCCGGGTAATGGATTTTAATCGTGTCAAGTTAATTCATCTGGCTCGGGGACTGGATCTTTGTGTTTGTTTCCACACACTCCTCTTCATATTCACACAACACAGAACACCACTTCCCACCACAGAAACAGTAGCGGAGATTGGGAATTAGAGGTGGGAGGGGGGGCAAAATATACAGACAACAAAAAGTACCCGGGTGTGTAGGATATAGCGGGTGGGAGGTGGGGATGGGGGGATATATCAAAACTACAAAAAAAGATATAAAATGGTAAGTTTGTATGCTCACTGAGCGAATTTCAGCAGGGAGGTAAAGGTTGACAGTTTACCAACTTCAGTGCGGTAATAATACTTTTTCGAGATTTTGATTCAATACCATACAACACAACTTTCGCCAAAGGAACTATATTACACGTGTATTGCAATTAAGAGCAGTACGGAGTGATTATACAACTAAAAATAGTTTAGCATTCGACTACACACTTAGAAATCAACAGACACTAAAGAGACTACCAGACGACGAATGCGCGTGGCAAGAGGGTGAATCATCCCTCAGTGTCCATGAAATGAAATGTATGGCTTTTAGTGCCGGGATATCCCAGGACGGGTTCGGCTCGCCAGGTGCAGGTCTTTATATTTGACTCCCGTAGGCGACCTGCGCGTCATGATGAGGATGAAATGATGATGACAACACATACACCCAGCCCCCGTGCCATTGGAATTAACCAATTAAGGTTAAAATCCCCGACCCGGCCGGGAATCGAACCCGGGACCCTCTGAACCGAAGGCTAGTACGCTGACCGTTCAGCCAACGAGTCGCACCGTGTCCATGACTTTGGCAAAAAAAAAAAAAAAAAAAATGTAGATATACTCCTGCTATCCTTCCTCACAGCACATGCAAAGTGTCCACCACTTGCTGTGGCGCTATACAAATCTGTTAACCGCGCCTAACAATATTTTGTGCGTATTTCTGCTAATAATTTTGTTAATAATGAAATTAAATAGCAGAGCAAAGCAAAGTCAGCTCCGTACAGGCCATAAAGGCCATGGAGAGTGGTGGAAGGTAAAGGCTTCCACTATTCGTAACCTCGGCACCTAATGGGGTAGAGTGGTTAGCTCTATGCCCGACCGCCTTTGCCCCCAGAAATTAACCTGGTACTCATTTTTGGTGTAGGCTGAGTGAACCTCAGGGCCATATGCGCCTCCGGAAGTGGGAATCTCATTTCTTAAATTTTACGACTTCCTGACGGAGATTCGAACCCACGTCCTTCCGGTCGAACCGAGTACGCCTTTACCGCCTCGGCCAGGCAGCCCCTAATTAAATTAAATAAAGAAAATAATTAGTTGGTAAGACAACAGGGCTTGTACAAATGGTTTGTTTGAATAATTTCTAGTTTCAGTTGGATAAAATGGATTGCCCCCACTCCCCCCCCCCCACCGCTTATTAATCGCCGCTGCTGCACAGAAACAAGCAATAACGAATACAATACTCCACATAGGGTTAGCACCAGGAAGATCATCCGGTCGTAAAACCCGGTCTAATCATGTGCGACAAAGTTCGCACCCGCGACCCGACCAAAATGTGGAAAATGCGGTAGAAGAAGAAGAAGACGAAGAATAAGAATAAGACGAAGAAGAAGAAGAAGAAGAAGAAAGGTGGCCGGGGATTGGGCTATACACACTGTCCCGCTTAGTGCCGAGATAACGAATAGTGTAAGCCTTTACTTTCGACTCCTTCATGAGCCTTCATCACCTGTTCTTTCTCAAAAAACAACATACTACTATACACAAATACATGCTCAGTTATCTGTAACACTTATAAAATTTGCAGTCCGTTGTATCTTCTAGTTTGGGTTACAGCAAATCTATTGCTTTCATATATCTGTCTGTCTCGGTCTCATTTTTGGCTTCGGTCACAGCAAAAGCAATGCTAGTAATGCTATTCCTTATATAGCCCGCCTCTAACAGGAAACTGATATGCAATAGCAATTTCTAGCTCGATGATGAAAGTAACGGGTAACTATATCACTCCTCATTTCCCTAGCACCCCTCTTCAGCTGTTGTTGATCTAACCATTGTTCAAGCTGAGGACTCGAAATTACAAAATAGGGAGCTAGAAATTATCCCACTTTCCTTGGTAAAAATATGCTATGCTTAAGTTCTCTTTAAAGCAACACTTACTACCACCACTGTCATATTTCTTTTACAAGTTGATTTACGTCGCACCGACACAGAGAGGTCTTATGGCGACGATGTGATAAGAAAGGGCTAGGAGTGGAAAGGAAGAGGCCGTGGCCTTAAATAAAGTACAGCTTCAGCATTTGCCTGGTATGAAAATGGGAAACCACGGAAAACCATCTCAGGGCTGCCGACAGTGGAGTTCCTACCCACTACCTCCCGAATGCAAGCTCACAGCTGCGCGCCCCTAACCACACGGCCAATTCGCTGGGTACCACTATCATCGTCAAATATCAGACATGAAGTACTCTAACTCAAATGTCCTATGACCTCGTTTTCGGCAGTTTCTTGACTGACGTCCACCAGCTCGTCAACAAGCCGGGCGGGGTGACTGCACGATTGGCATAGGGTACACCTTGTGGAGGTGGGTCCAAACATCTTCGGTTTTATTAAGGAACGCCTGAGAATCAATATCTGAGCGGCCAAGAAGTTGGTTTATAGCGGCTCTTAAAGCTAAAGTGGAGTAACACGTACATCGGGCAGCAAGATTAAAGTTTGCCTATCTTAACTGCCGATCACTTTTATTGAATAAACACAAAGTTATGACAACAGTATGAAAAAGAGCTCAAAACGGTAATGGATTTCAATAAAACAGGCGACCAAAATTCAGATTATGATTGTAACAATAATACTTCATAGAGTAATTGGTGAGATAGGCCACTTTATCCGTTCGCTGATGACCTAACGATCTTGTTTAGAAGCATCGCTGATGACCTAACGATCTTGTTTAGAAGCACACACTACTGTAGAATAAATAAATCGACCAAAGAACAAGCAGGAAGACCCAGATTCCTAATTTCTTATAAAATGAAAACATCAAAACTGCCCTCGTTGTCTAAGAACTGTGCATGGTAAGATTGAAAGCGTAGGCAGTTTCAGGCACCTCGGTGAGATTGTCAATCTTAAAACTAGTGAAAGGGAAGCCAAAATCAGCAGTGTCAGCTAATATACGCATAACACACTACCTCTGCACAAGGCGATTTCAAGGCAAGCTAAGCTGTTACAACACAGTGATTAAAACCAAATGTTCATATCCAAGAGTGTGCCTCCGAATGAATGGAAAAACTGTAGTAAGAAAAGGCGAGAAGTTTGAGAAAAAGGTCCTTCGCAAGATAATGGGCCTTCACGTTCAGAAAAAACTAAGACTTGTACGAAGAAAACGACCGAATGATGGAATCGATAAGAAAAGGGCACTGAAATTCTAGTCATCTGTTCAGAATGGATGGAAAGTGGTTGACAAAACATATTTTTAAAATCCTGGACAACAGGCCTACAGTTTCGAATAAGTGGTTTCAGAATGTCGAAAAGGACTTCAACAGGGTTGGACTAAAGCGGGAAAACATCTCAGATCGAGCACGGTACAGACTGTAAATTGATGTCTTCACGGACTTCCAGGAATAACAGAAGCAGATTGACAAATAGAAGGTGGTAAGTAGAGAGGGTGTCGGAGAAAAATTGTGGCGATTCTGGGCTGCACAAACAGGCTTCCAGAAATATAGGCTATTTCCAGTCACCTGACGTGGTCTCTAATGACCTTAAGCAAAATAATGTAATAATAAGAATAAACTCAAGATAAAATGGTGATAACACACGAAGGAAGTCCTACATGAAACGAAAGCAACAGAAAACACTAGAACAAATCGCGAAGCCTTTAGAACATTAGTAACTAAGAACACATTTACGAAGATACCTAAAAAGGACACCGGTAAGAAATAGACAGAAGGACTCAAGATTCAACATAGCGAATTCGTGAAGTGGTTTACGGAGGATAAGAAAGCGAAAGCCATCAAAGCAGCTAACAACTTCCAACGCACTCTTTGAATAGGCAAAACGAATAATAATAATAATAATAATAATAATAATAATAATAATGATAATAATAATAAACACCACTTCATCCATATGGCCTACTGCAACTTGACGTTCTTCTTTCAGTGAAATTCATTGACGCAAGCAGCGACAACGATAAATACAATAGTATCTCAAAGAGCCACTCCCAGATACACTCTGGCCTTTTTAATTTTACATATATTTACATTTAAATGGTTCCATGTCATAGAGTTGTTAGCATGTATATTTTGCCCATCTGAGTATTCAAATGCTGCAGTCATTCTTTCTCCCCCACGTCTCCAATCATACAAACTGACAGGCAAGCTTTCTCCCTTTCGTGAACGAAAATTGTGAGATTGTAACGTCAGAAACACGTTCGAGAATTCACGATAACAAGAAGTGTCACTGTTACAGTAAGAGTTGGAAAATTCAAAATCAATACGGCTATGTTCCTATAATGTGGAATGTGAACCCTGTAGTTTATTGCCTCGGCCGAACCAGGTGTTGGAGCTGTGGCATGTGCTGTATGGGATCAAATATGTGGGGCACCTATTGTTCGATCTCGTTTGAATAATGATCCTGGCAGGCCGTTCAATAGTCTAACTTCTAACACCAAGAGTGAAGGAACATATTTTTATTGATGTCGCTCGAGCTCATAATGTGACAGACTAGGAAACTAAAGATATTTCATTATACTGTATCTGACAAATGCGCAGGATCCGCTGAGTTGAAACTGGTCTTACCTATAAGCTGGGGATAACATCCATGAAAGTAGCGAGGATGACTGCAGGTAGGAACAGGTATTTGTGATTGTTGTTTCAAGGACAAAAGAATGAGATAATCAGCCTCTCTTAATTCCTTAACCACTGACATCACTAGCGCAGTCGATTAGTCCATGGTCCCCTGTTCCGGCTGAGTTCATTGGCATTTGAAGGGGTTTAAAGGCAATAATTGTTTAGCTTCCAATCACGTTCAGGAACTCCCTTAATTCGGACATCCTGGCGTCCCTTAAGACCGTTAACAGTGGCTTTATTGGCTTTATGTCCCATGGTTATCGGAGACGCCGATGTACCAAAATTTTGCCCCAAAGCAGTTATCTTAGTGCCATCTACTGACATGAAGCAGAGCACCTTCAAATACCAGCATACTGCGGCGAAATCGAACCTGCAACTTGGGTTTCGAAGGCCAGCGCTCTACCGTCTCAGCCACTTAGCCAGGCGTATAATTAGTTCGGACTTCAAATAGCACAGGATATCAGTAACTTTCACGTACTGTATTGCTACTCAGTGTCGTTCTGACTCAATCAGATTTCCGGGGACGATGAGATAGGAAATGACAAGAGTGGGAGGGCAGTAGTCATGGCCTCAATTAGCATACAGTTCCAACATTTGTCTTGTTTGAAAATGGAAAACCACGGAAATCATCTTCAGGACTGCCGATAGTGGGGATCAAGCCTACCATCACATACAAGCTTACAGCCAGGGGGTGCGTACCACGTAGTCAACTCGCTCGCTTCACGCGTAGTTATCTGTTTTAGGTCTTATGGCGACGATGGGATAGGAAAGGGCTAGGATTGTGGAGGAAGCGACAGTGGCCTTAATTAAGCTGCAGCCCCAGCATTTGCCTGGTGTGAAAATGGGAAACCACGGAAATCCATCTTGAGGTTCATGTACAATAAGGAACCCAAAGCTGATGATTGTAATTTCCTTACTCTTAAAATGTCGCAGTAACTTCCTTTGTAATTCTGTGGTAGAGTGTCGACCTGCATATTCGAAGACCGCGGGTTCAAATCCGGCAGAGGTAGTGAGATTTATGTTTTGAAGGGCGAAAGGAAGCCCATTCAACACTCCACGTCGTGCGATGTCGGCATATCATTGGTGAAACATTAGGTACTTAAATGGTAAAATTAATTAAAACTCAGCCATAGAACGCCTAACCGAGATCTGCTTTACTATGCCATCTGATAATCTGGCAACGTCCAAATTGACGCAGAGGCAGTCTAAATGGCGTAAAACAAAATCAGGTAACCGAGTCCATACGATTTATTACCACCGAGCGGAGTAACCGCGTGTTGACGGGCTATTCTGGGAATGGGTTTGTGTAGTTTCCTATTTCTACTTCCAGGCAAATGTCGGGTCAGTTCCTGTTCATAGGCAACAGCCGATTCATTCTATTCCTTACCCAATTTTATTCACCATCATTCATTTCATCTTCTTTCGCTTCTCAACTGAGGCTGGTGTCACGAAGTGCATCGGGCTGTAAGAGCATGCCATGTAAATTCATTTCACCCCATCCCCAATCCCGTATAAAGAAAACGAGAATAAGGGGAAGATGTTATTATTATTATTATTATTATTATTATTATTATTATTATTATTATTATTATTATTATTATTATCATTTTGTTCCAACAATGACGTCAAAGGCATCGCTGGGAGACTATGTCCAAGCAAGAAACTCTTAGTAATAGCTCCTGTTCTGTAACCAAGAGTCAGGTCTAAGTTCATGGAACGGGACACTTAACTGTGGAAACCAATTACAGGCAACTACTCTACCAGGATGCCCGCGTCTGCAAGGAATATCAAGGATGAACAGCAAGGCCCTCTGAAACTAATTTCATTTCACTCACGGTTGAGGTTTCTCTGTGACAGCTCCACTGACTTATGAAATAAATAAAAAATAAGGGGGGGGGGGGGGGGAGAGAGATACTGAGATGGAACAGGGAAACATGGCAGTACACTAAAAGAGGACAGATCTGCCTTTCAGAGCAGTTCTAGTGACAGACACGTCAACTCTGTTCCAGTCTCTATATAGATGATTTAAATTTGTTTTCCTTCTGCGTATTTTTCTTTCCGTGTAATTGACGTTAACACGTAGGCTACATGCAGCATGTCTTGTATTTAAATACTGCATGTGAAATAATTTTGCAAGATAAACAGTGACATTAAATTGTATGTTTTGTACGTGCAGAGCTGTCGGCAGGTCCTAAAATGGTATTCTGAGGTTTCCCATTTTCACACCAGGCAAATGCTCGGTCTGTATCTTAACTAAGGCCATGCCTGCTGTCATCCCAATCCTATGACTTTGCCATCCTTGTGTCGCCGAAAACCTTCGATGAGTTAGTGCAACGTTCAACCACTAGCAAAAAAAAAATAATAAAATAAAAAATTAAATTCTCAGGTCCGCTTCTATGGTGTAGTAGTTAGTGTGATTATCTCCCATAGCAAAAAAAAAAAAATTCTCAGGTCAGCTTCTGTAGTGTAGTAAGTGTGATTATCTCCCATCCCAGTGAGCCCAGGTTCGATTCCGGCTCTGCCACGAAATTTAAAACGTGGTACGAGAACTGGAACGGGGTCCACTTAGCCGCGGGAGGTCAACTGAGTAGAGGGGGTTCGATTTCCACCTAAGCCGTCCTCGAAGTGGTTTTCCGTCGACTGTTTTATTATTATTATTTACAACAGATACGTCACAATCGGGAAATATCCCACGTCTCCAGGTACATGCCGGGATAGACCTAACTTAAGGCCACGGCCGCTTCCTTCCCTCTTCCTTGCCTATCCCTTCCAATCTTCCCCCCCCCCCACGAGACCCCTGTTCAGCATAACAGGTGAGGTCGCGAGGACGAAGTACTGATACTCATCCCCACTTGTATCCCCGACCAAATGTCTCAAGATTTAGAACACTGTCCTTGAGACGGTAAAGGTGAGATCCCTGAGTCCGGGGGAAAAATCCAACCCTGTGGGGTATAATATAATTTCGTGTGGCTATTTCTAGCCGAGTGCAGCCCTTGTAAGGCAGACCCTCCGATGAGGGTGGGCGGCATCTGCCATGTGTAGGGAACTACGTGTTATTGTGGTGGAGGATAGTGTTATATGTGCCGGGCTGAGTGGCTCAGACGGTTAAGGCGCTGGCCTTCTAACCCCAACTTGGCAGGTTCGATCCTGGCTCAGTCCGGTGGTATTTGAAGGTGCTCAAATACGACAGCCCCGTGTCGGTAGATTTACTGGCACGTAAGAGAACTCCTGCGGGACTAAATTCCGGCACCTCGGCGTCTCCGAAGACCTTAAAAAGTAGTTAGTGGGACGTAAAGCAAATAACATTATTATTATTAGTGTTATATGTGGTATGTGAGTTGCAGGGATGTTGGAGACAGCACAAACACCCAGCCCCCGAGCCACTGGAATTAACCAATGAAGGTTAAAATCCACGACCCGGCCGGGAATCGAACCCGGGACCCTCTGAACCGAAGGCCAGCACGCTGACCATTCAGCCAACGAGTCGGACACCCTGTGGGGTAAACGGATTGAATAAAAAATAAAAATAAAATACATTTTCAGACAATGAGGTTTCTTAACAATTTGTTTTACGTCGCATCGACACAGATAGGTCTTTTGGGACGATGGGATGGGAAAGGCTTAGGAGTGGAAAGGAAGCGGCCGTGGCCTGAATTAAGGTACATCCCCAGAATTTGTCTGATGTGAAAATGGGAAACTGTGAGACAATAAGTTTTCTGTCATGCAATATAAGCTGACTACAGAACTCCGGATAACGTCTGCCGACGAGACCAAACACGTTCAGTAATAACTCATTTAGACTAACAAAGTGCGTGAAATTTAAGTACAAAAATAAATATATTCGCGCATCGCCATTATGCAGGTAACTCTCAGTGGTAAGACACAATTGGATATTCCCTACGTTATAAAAAAATTAAGTGACCTGTCAAAAAACAAATCACTATTAAAACTCCTATTTTAATAATCTCGCCCACCTGTATTCCATATGCCATTTCATATAAATCAGTATTCGATTTAAGTTAATTATTACGTAGAAATGAAAAGGTTAGCACAGGATAGGGTGGCATGGAGAGCTGCATAAAACCAGTCTATGGACTGATGACTCAAACAACAACACATTATATTTAAAAATAATCCTTTACGTCGCACCGACAAGGATAGCTCTTATGGCGCGCACCGACAAGGATAGCTCTTATGGCGACGATGAGATAGGAAAGGAAGAGGCTGTGGCCTTAATTAAGGTACAGCCCCATAATTTTCCTGGTATGAAAATGGGAAACCACGGACTGCCGACAGTGGGGTTTGAACTATCTCCCGAATGCAAGCTCACAGCTGCCCGACCCTAACCGAACGGCTAACTTGCTCAGTGCAAATTATGAACAACAGGGGAGAGATGTTATAGTCATGAGTAAATCAAGAACTCGGGATCTAATAGTTCGGTAAGTTTAAATACCGAGTCAGCAACAAAAACGGACCTTTTGCTTTGTTACTCATAAGAGAAGTGTTCTGCTTAGGATATTATTATAAGGAGATTACCGCTACAGTCGTGGGAACAGCCCTCGCCATTTGGTTCACTTGTACTGTAGACAAAGTTTGGTAATCAGTGGACTCTCCTAGATGTATGGATACAACTCGCTAAGCCTTTCGGATTGCGCGCTATGCAGTAGACAGAGCATTTACGAGCCAGAATTGCCAGATTACTAAAGCCATATTTCCCTTCAAGTGCCACTAAAATAAGCATCGGTGGTAATAAGATAGTGATTAAAGGATGCCCCGAATTCATGATATTTAGAAGTGATAATATAGGCTGTCCAAAATTCGTACGTACGGTCTACGTCATATACAGGGTAGTCGGAAAAAACGTGAGCCGGGTATATGAGCGTTAGAGAGTTGGTCATACTGATGGTTTAAAAAGAAAAGAAAATAAGTCGATATCTCGCGTCGTTGTCATTTTATCAGCTGATGAAATTAGCCAATCAGATCACTTCGCGCGCGAATTCAAATAGGCACGTGACTTAAAACCGGCTTTAGAACCATGCATCCCGTGAGCTCGAGGTCCGTGTTCAGATTCCCCTGGCGAAGATTTTCGACAAGGAAAGTAACGCATCATTATTTATAGTAGCCGAATTTTGAATCCCAATAGCAGAAGAAAAGTCACGTCTCGGTGTTCATATTTCACATAAAACGAATTGTAGGTCCCGTGGTTTATAATAATAATAATAATAATAATAATAATAATAATAATAATAATAATAATAATAATAATAATAATAATAATAATAATAATATCTCGCTGTCTACTTCTACAGTTTTCGGAGATGTCGAGGTAGTGATTTATCTCCCGCAGTAGTTTCTTTTTTTTTACGTGTCGATGAATTTGGCGACGTATTTGAGCACCTCTGAACACCAATGGACTGAGCTGGGATCGAACCCACTAACTTCAGATGAGGAAGCCACCGCTCTACCATATGAGCTACCTAGCTCGGCCGTGAGCTATGGGGACAAACCCCGAAGCTCGTTTTCTTTATCACCATGTCTAGGTGTCTTCGAAAGTTTACCGATACTGACAGGGATCGAACATTTGATCTTTGACACGTGATACTATTTTTTTCAAGTTGCTTTACCTCGCACCGACACAGATAGGTCTTATGGCGACGATGGGATAGGAAAGGCCTAGGAGTCGGAAGGAAGCGGCCGTGGCCTTAATGAAGGTACAGCATTTGCCTGGTGTGAAAATGGGAAACCACGGAAAACCATCTTCAGGGCTACCGACATTGGGGTTCGAACTCACTATCTCCCGAATACCGGATACTGGCCGCACTTAAGCGACTGCAGCTATCGAGCTCGGTGCACATGAAACTAGGCCGCTAATTATTCTATCACTAGCGTCAGCGAATCCTTTAGTAATTGCATAATAGTAATAATAATAATAATAATAATAATAATAATAATAATAAAATAAGAAATAACAATAAGATTCTATATGTCAGTTCCACGAAGAGTGTCTATTTGAGAAGTCGAGACACTCGGTAACAGAACAAGAGTGCAACATCCGACAGAACCAATAATAGCCATCTTAGTGCACCGTCAGCAAAAAGGAGTTATTGAAAGGTCCGCCTCACAAGGTGGTCGTTAAGAGAACACAATTCGCCCTTGCTATGCTCCTCTGGCTAAATAATGGGTAACCGATCATTTGCTGCTACTGCTAGTACCAATATTTTTATACCTATTCATTAAAATATCTCCATGTTTTCACCTACTGATAAATATACACCTAGAGCAAATATGAATATAACATAAGGTACTGGCACGTTCGTGGTATGGTATAAAAGTAGACCATAAAATTAGGGCTAGTGATTTTTTGAGTTTTGAAATCAGACATTTCGCATGTTGATTTGTACAGTTAGCATTTTGTATTATTTGTACATTCCCGTAATTCCAGGATATGAGTAAATTCTCATAAATAGGTAACGCTTTTTAGTAACATCAATGTGAAATAAAAATCGCAGAGCTAATAATAAAATGCATGTAGTATAATAAAACTGTAGCCTGCATTTATCTTTAATTGATATACAGCAAATTCCCGATTATCCGCGTGCGGATTATCCGTACATTGTTCGGCGATTTAGAAAAGAAAAAACGAAGCCTGAGGTATTGTATCCTGTTATAATTAGAACGAATATTTTCCTTTGGAATGCACTATTGTGCAAGTGACTCACGTTTTATCTCCGGAAGACGCCACGGACACCATTCCCACTGTCAGCCGCCCCTGAAATCTTTTCCGGATGAATGACGTTACTAACCTCGTAACAATATGTCCGCAGCCGATTTCCTGTCTAGTGTATATCTTTGCCAAACCGTTTCCCTACGCCGTAGATGTAGATAATTTCCAACGGCCCTAAACCGAAAGTAAAAGAGAAAAAAATCAAATTTTCTTCTGGGACGGTTCCCTTCAAAATTCTTGCTCAATGTTGATTCGATATGAAAGCATACTCTTAAAAATCTCGTCAGGAGGAATGCACAGTTGATCGTACTTTTCTAGGCGCCGGAGATAAATCCCAATAATAGCCCCCAAAATGAATCCTTGACAATGGGTGTTAACCTGCATCACTGTTCTTGTTATGACTGAAAAACAGAATCAGAAAAAAAGAAATGACGATAATTTTCTGAAAGTGAAGAGAAAGCAAGTCATACGAAATACAGTGTGTTTTTAAATGTAATTTTGTAAGTAAGTTGTCAGTTTCGGGCGAGCTACAAGTAAGTAATACAGTGGGCTTTCAAATGTGATATGTAGCATGTTTTGTAAATGCAGGAAATGCGCAGCTTCTAGTAAACACGTGTATTTTAGACTATCCGTGTTTTCGGTTATCCGTGCAGTTTCGAGTCCGCATTAATTCGGGTAATTGAGAGTTTACTTTATGTTAAAATGAAGATCAAAAAAGTAATATTAATGCAAAATAACAATAAAAAGGTAATACGCAAAATTAACTTAGTGTATTAATCTCTTGTGGAATGTAGAATTTCTACATTTTATCTATTGACAGAAGCTAGTGTCCGCCTCTGTGGTGTAGTGGTTAGCGTGATTAGCTGCCACCCCCGGAGACCCGGGTTCGATTCCCGGCTCTGCCACGAAATTTGAAAAGTGGTACGAGGGCTAGAACGGGGTCCACTCAGCCTCGGGAGGTCAACTGAGTAGAGGTGGGTTCGATTCCCACCTCAGCCATCCTGGAAGTGGTTTTCCGTGGTTTCCCCACTTCTCCTCCAGGCGAATGCCGGGATGGTACCTAACTTAAGGCCACGGCCGCTTCCTTCCCTCTTCCTTGCCTATCCCTTTCAATCTTCCCATCCCTCCACAAGGCCCCTGTTCAGCATAGCATGTGAGGCCGCCTGGGCGAGGTACTGGTCATACTCCCCAGTTGTATCCCCCGACCAAGAGTCTGAAGCTCCAGGACACTGCCCTTGAGGCGGTAGAGGTAGGATCCCTCGCTAAGTCCGAGGGAAAAACCGAACCTGAAGGGTAAACAGATGATGATGATGATGATGATGATGACAGAAGCTAGTGTAAAATGTAACTATGGTAGTCCTGAAATACCAGTGATACTGTGTACAGCTCAATCAGTATTTGTTATTCTCGGCGAGGGCAGTTTTGAACAGCAGCACTTGGCAGTGTGCGTACACTCATCACTAGCATGCTTCCTATTCAAAAATTCCGGTAGATTTGGTGTAATACTTCCAGAAAGAGGCAGAAGATCTTTAAAAATGTACCTTTTTCAGGTATTTCGGATCCTGTTTGTAGATGAATGCGAGCGAGAGAATAAAAGCCACTTGGGTACGGAGGATAGACGCCACTGGTGTGCTTTGTGACCGCCACATTATCTAAAATCCAGGATGTATCACACTGTGGTATTAGTTGCCACACCCATTAGACCTCTAGACGTCAGTATTTGAGTTATACAGAGCAATTACTTCTGTCGCAACACACTTAAATGCCATTAAGGGCGGATGTCTGTGCTTCTAGTACACATTGCTGACAATATGACCCTTGACTACTCACGTTCCGCACAAGGGCAGACGCTTAGAGACGTATTTTAAAAATTGAGCTTTGTAAGCAACACTGAAAATAAAAATAGACTGCCTGTGTGGTCTAGGGGTGAGCGTCTTGCTTCTAAACCTACAGGTCTACGGCTCGATTCTCGGCCGAGATAGGGAATTTTTCTTTGAACAAGATGCCATCATGGAGTATCGAATCATGCCTCGTCCAGTAAAATGAGCCAGAAGCCTTCTGATCGTAGCTGGTGCAATACTTGAAGATATCTCTACTGCCAAGCTACAATCATCGCCGATTCCATGATTGTGCTTCTCACCACCAAGCGACGACACTAAAACACAAGTTTCCACGAAAGTTCTCGAAGCGGATTCGCTCGATAGGGAAAGCCCGAAACACTTTTTAAATGTGCTAGTAATTCACTTACTGTCGATGCTTTACTCTAAATCACCTCATGCCGAAAAGTGTCACCACAAAATTTGTCTCCTTTATTAAATTTTGCCCTTTATTGTCACGAGGCATTTTTGGCGTCACGAGACGTCTATGAACAATACTATAAATGGTTTTGCCTACAAGCTTGAACATTTTAACGGTCTCCGAAATCGCACCTTTTCCTAAACTGTTGCTAGTTCTTTCACTCCGAGGTGATTGAGAAAATGTTCCTCTGTGGCTCAGACGGCAGTGCGCCGGCTTCTCACCACTGAGATCCGTGGTTCAAATCTCCGTCACTCTATGTGAGATTTGTGCTGGGCAAAGTAAAGGTGGGACAGGTTTTTCTCCGGGTACTACCGTTTTCCCTGTCATATTTCATTCCAGGATTCATTGCCCCAGAGGAGTGCGACAGGCTTCGGCAGCCGGCAAAATTCCTATCCTCGCCGCTAGATGAGGCTTCATTCATTCTATTCCTGACATGGTCGAATGACTGGAAACAGGCTGAGGATTTTTATGATAGAGAAAATGTGAACAGAAATAATTCAGTGTCAACCAGCACTACAGTAGGACCAAAACTTCAGATTGGATTCCTTTCCCGCTGAACATATTCACATGTCGACATACGTGTATTTGCATCACAGTTAAATGACATGCCATGCGACTGGGAAGTTATTAATTAAATGCCGAACTTTGTAGAGGGGAATGCTGCATAATGTAACAGATTGTGAGCTATTTGCTATCGTTATTCATAATACAACATGGTGACTGTTGTAAAGCAATTAACACTCTGATACATTAATTAATACGTTAACATATATAAGTCGTGGCACTCAAATACTAAATCATCGCGTACGTACTTGTCATTTATCAGCAACCGTGTGACTGATTCCTAGATCTTCACTGGGCGTGATAAGGTACCCTACCATAAATCAACGTCACAGCAATCCGTGGCACGTTATACGATGATATACGTTGGAAATAAATAAATAAATAAATAAATAAATAAATAAATAAATAAATAAATAAATAAATAAATAAATTAATTAATTAATTATTAAAGTTAAAAACTCTAGTATGTCATGACTACCGTGGACACATTTATAATATACTTCTAAAGGCAGGCTGTAGGGAGAAACCGAAAAAAATAAAACTCAGAAGTTAAAAAAAATGCTTTACGTCGGATCGACTCAGATCTTATTACGAAGGTGGGACAGGAAAGAGCTGTGAGTGAGAAGGAAACAACCGTGGCCTCAATTAAGGCACAATCCCAGCATTTGTCTGGTGTGAACATAGGAAACCACGGAAAACCATCTTCAGAACTGCCGACAGTGGTGTTCGAACCCACTATCTCCCGAATGCAAGTTGACGGCTACGTGACCCAAACCGCGCAGCGAATGTTCTTATTTCTTTAAGAGCAAGAGTTCTAACCGACAAGTACTGTGGGTTTCGATTCAAATTATATATACCTTAGTTGTCATGTGCACAGCATTTCTCGAGGTCTTCGAATGCATTAGCAAAATATTAAATGTCAAATACCGAGTTGTGGGATTGCGTTGAAATCCCGAAACTTTTCAAGTTTGCCAGTAGAATTTACTGCTGTAATAGGGTTTTACCATTGGCAATGACAATACGATACGATACAGTCTGGAGCCAAATGGCGCCCAACAGCGAGGATGTCCCACGGGACGAAAGGGTTCTTAGGAAATATCTGTGTGACGTCACCGTAAGCTTACTATACCAAGTTCGTTAACAACTTTCGAGTCTCTACATAGAAGTTTCTTATACGGAGACCTGCAGCGTCCCTGTAGAATATACTAAATTCCAAGTGGGCTGTCGTAATAAAAGTTAGAATAAGTAGCGACTCGTAAGAAAATATTCTGAAGTGCTACAGCAAATCGAAGTGATTTAAAACGTATGACGGCGTAACGAAGCCCCAAAACATGATACAATTACTACTGGTGACTATAAAAACATGTAATACTCACACATTATCACCATCATTATGTTCAAAAGCACCGAGCTCGATAGCTGCAAGTACTTAAGTGCGGCCAGTATCCAGTATTCGGGAGATAGTGAGTTCGAACCCCACTGCTGGTAGTAATGAAGATGGTTTTCCGTGGTTTCTCCATTTTCATACCAGGAAAATGCTGGGACTATACCTTAATTAAGGCCACGGTCGCTTCCTTCCCATTTCTAGCCTTTTCCTATCCCATCGTCGCCATAAAAACTATCTGTGTCGGTGCGGCCTAAAGCAAATTGTAAAAACCATCCAAAAGCATTATTTTCTAAACGTTGACTGTTCGCATTGAGAGGATATACAGGCCCTAAGATTAATAGTCAAAGAGTATACGATGCTCATTTTCAAGGGGCAATGAAATAAAATGGAGCAACCCAAAGGAAATGTACGCCTGTGATCTTCTTTCTGACCTTATCTAAATTACCTGGGTTTAACACTTTGTATGGATTTCGCCCAGTTTCACGGCCTGATGCCTTTCTTTACGCCAACCCTATGCGACGTTCTGTGGTGGTTTGTCATGTGATGTGTTGTATATCAATAAAGATAAGTATTAAAAACACAAACACCAGCCCCCGAGCTAGAGTAATTAACCAGTCGCGGTTAAAATCTACGAACAACCGGGAAGCGAACCTGGAGCCTTCTGGACTGAAGACCAGTACGCTGACCATTCAAACACGGAGCCGGTACAGCTATAGACACATCCATTTCTTCCCGTTTTCGCTTACATTAGATTTCTCTTCGCACATCCCTACGATAATATCTCATAATTTTGATGTTCTCCATGATTTCTTTCACGTCGGGCTGAGTGGCAAGTTGGCAACTTGGCAAGTTCGATCCTGGCTCAGTCCGGTGGTATTTGAAGGTTCACAAAAACTTCAGTCTCGAGTCGGTGGATTTACTGGCATGCAAAAGAACTCCTGCGAGACTAAATTGCGGCACCTCGGAGTCTCCGAAAACCTTCAGAAGTAGTTAGTGGACGTAAAGTTAATAACATTATTATTTCTTTCATTCTCTGTTTAATAACTTAACAAAAGTTCACCTTCATTCTCAATACCTCTTTAACATCTATTTATTTTTCTCTGATTTTTCTCGTTTCTTTGCTGTATTTTATTAGTTGCATCACAACACATCTTTACTACACAAAACGCATTGATTTTCTTTATTTTACAGTCTTATCGCTTTGTTATATACCAAATTACTGAGGATCGTTTTATTTATTATTTACATAGTTTACGCCCACATTGGAGCACTTAAATCAAACCCAAATACATTTACGTTAACAAAGAATTAACTGAAGATTTAGCTTGCATCATCTTCTTCCTTTCCCAAAACCTCTTCATTCTGGCTGACCTGGCTGCCCTTTCTTCATCAGATATGACATATTGTTTGTGTTCTACAGTTTTTAATGACAATCTTATTTGTTTGCTGTTGAGAATACTTTTTTCTTCTCTATTTTCAATTTGCTTCATTGTAATATTCAGCTCTTCTAAATCATTCTGAACTTCTTTAAACCAATTATTTTTTGTTTTACTTTTCCAAAAGTAATTAAATAGTTGTTTTATTACCCTATTATAATTTAATCTAGAAAGATGACAGAAAAGGGCAATAAATTCTTTTTCTCATTAACATGTTTCAGCATTTCAGAACATTCACATACCGCAGATACGGCTTATTCACAAACTACATTCGGTTTTATTCTGGCGTCGTGCTCTTTAGAGATGTAATTAAAAGTCTCTGATGTTCGCAATGTAATAAAACGTGTATACAGTACATACGGTTATTTAAATAAAGGTGGAGTCACGCCTGGAATGAGAACTATCTAAATTACAATTTCAGTCTTCCATTCCTTTTTCCTCTTTTTAAACCAAGAAGTCTACTAATAACTGCTTTATACCGCTAACACCAGATGCCATGGGGATAAAATGAAAACGTCCCTTTCTGACTGCCCAACAAATTTAACTCAGTGTTGTGGGAATCGAATTCTAGTTTAGTCACTACGCGTTTAAGAATGTTAAAAGTCGTGCTGTCAGTAGATTTACTTTTAGTGGGTTAAAGATTCCACTCCAACAAACAGAACAAACTTGTGGTTATACGTGACTGTTGATATCGCGACCACAGCCCCTGGATCTACAATTTTACCTGGAATTCGAACCACGGATGCGTGCCTTTTTATTTCCAAAATCGCACTTGCATTGGGCAGGATTTGACCATGGCCACCCGTCCATCGTTCCTCGATTGTTGGCTCGCCCAAGGAATTTAACTGTGGACTGAGGGCTGAAACGAGATTCAATCAGCCTCGCGAGACCAAATGATATGAGAGGCAGCGGGGTGATCAAAAGAGCCCAGGAATACGACTGAGGATGTCTTCAGTATGACGATGTAGCACCGACATATTATTATTATTATTATTATTATTATTATTATTATTATTATTATTATTATTATTCTTTTGCAATTGGCTTTACGTCGTACCGACACACACAGGTCTTATGGGAAAGGAAAGCGCTAGGAGAGGGAAGGAAGCGTCCGTGGCCTTAATTAAGATACAGCTCCGGTATGTGCCTGGTGTGAAAATGGGAAAGCACGGAAAATCACCTTCAGGGCTGCCGACAGTGGGGTTCGAACCCACTATCTTCCGGTTGCAAGATCAAAGCTGTGTGCCCCTAACCGCACGGCCAACTCGCCCGGTCATATTATTATTATTATTATTATTATTATTATTATTATTAAGATCTTTAATACCGAGCGAGTCTCCCAAACAACTCTAAGGAAGGATAATCCATCACTTTCTGCATATATCCTTTTCTTTATAACTCAAATAGGCATTAAGTTGATTAGCACGTAACTTACGAATTATTTCTCGTGTACAGGTTCGCTTATTGAAATGACAAATGCGTATAGACCTATGAATTCTTTTCTGCTTATACTGTATTCCTTTGGTGATTTATCACCCTCAGTTTACATTATTGTCTGAGTAGAGGCGACTGTCTCGCCTTCTAGGCGTCAACAGGCCATAGGTTTCACAGTGCTGTCTGCTAATTCCAGTAAAATATGCAGATATAGTAATAAAACGGTTCATTATTCACGTGGCGTCAGTTTCCACTGACTTCGAGGAAGTAACCCACGTTTCAGCTCACTGTATTTGTTATACAGGGTGATCTGAAACAACGTGAACCAGGTATATCACTGTTATATGGTTGGTCACACTGATAAACAATTTGAAAACTTTAATTCGATATCTCGCACCGTTGTCATTTGTCAGCTGCTGAAAATTAGCCAATGAGATCTCTTCGCGGGTGAATTCAAATAGGCTTTGTGAGGCGACGTTGCTAAATCTGCACTTGGTTTGACACCGGCTTGAATGCACGAATCGAAGAAAAACTTCACCATGGGAGAGATCGGAACACGGGCTGACAGGATCGCGCCACAGGAGATACTCCATGGTGTGTTTTTGTTTGATACAGACTTTCGCTTCCTTCCTTCCTTCCTTCCTTCCTTCCTTCCTTCCTTCCTTCCTTCCTTCCTTCCAATTTTCCCCTGAGTGCATCAGAGCGGTTGAGGCGCTGGCCTTCTGACCGCAACTTCGCAGGTTCGATCCTGGCTCAGTCCGGTGGAATTTGAAGGTGCTCAAATACGTCAGCCTCGTGTCGGTAGATTTACTGACACGTAAAAAGAACTCGTGCGGGACTAAATTCCGGCACCTCGGCGTCTCCGAAAACCGTAAAAGTAGTTAATGGGACGTAATGCCATTATTATTATTATTATTATTATTATTATTATTATTATTATTACTTTCCCATCTCCTACAAGGCCAAGGCGAGACCACCTGGGCAAGGCAATGGTCTTACTCCTCAGGTGTATCCCCGACCCAAAGTTCTTTTGCTAGTGGCTTTACGTCGCACCGACACAGATAGGTCTTATGGTGACGATGGGGTAGGAAAGGCCTAGGAGTTGGGAGGAAGCGGCCGTGGCCTTAAGGTACAGCCCCTGCATTTGCCTAGTGTGAAAATGGGAAACCACGGAAAACCATCTTCAGGGCTCCCGACAGTGGTTTTCGAACCCACTATCTCCCGGATGCAAGCTCACAGCCACGCGCCCCTGACCGCACAACCAACTCACCCGGTCCGACCCGAAGTTTCACGCTCCAAAATGGAGCCACCCGTAACCAACGGGTGACTGGCGGTAGAGTTGGGATCCCTCGCTAGACAGTAAACGGATTAAGAAAGAAAGAAAGAAAGAAAGAAAGAAAATGGGAAACCAAAGGAAACCATCTACAGAGTTGCGGACAGTGGAGTTCCAACCAACCATGTCCCGAATGCAAACTCACAGCTGTGTGAATCGAACCGCCCACTAAATGGCTCGGTAATTATTACGTGACCCGGTATGCAAAATTTGTTTAGGTCGGGCAACATAGAACTTAGGGAACAGCACCAGTCCGTCAGAATGATGCTGAGCTTCTGTTAAACTACTAAATGAGACTACACTTATCAAGACGACTTTTTGGCGCAGGGTGCGATAAAAATTACATGATTGCTATCTTCATGCAGCTTCAACTGAATTATGTGAGGTTCTTGCCTAAGATTTTATCTTTATTGCCACACTAATTTCTAACTAGAGCAACGAAAATGATTTGTAAAAGTCAGACGATGACTCTCCTAACGCATCATTAAAATCTTGCTACAAACCATGTTTGGAAGGGATCAGTTTCCATTAGCAGATAAATTGCTAATATCGGCGACGACCAAAACACACCTACAAGTGCCACCACAACATACAAGTCGAAAATTTTAAATCTAAAGGAGCAAGAGTGCAACACTGAAGTCTATTAATGTAGGACTCCCTTACAGCCTACCATTGCTTATTGGGAAAGGATTTCACGTTAAAATGTTTGCAACGAAATTACGACACAGTAAAAAAGTAACAAATCCAAAATACTTAACGGGTGGCTGGAGCTGCCCTGGGTGATATTGGATTTTGAGCAGGGTCCTTCCAGACGGCACATGGATTTTCAGGTGGCAATTTAAAACTGGAATTGAGCGAGATTCTAACTTAAGCCGCCAGCAACTACAACGCACTGCGCTAATCACACCAGACAGTACAATGTTAGCACATGAGCTGGGTTGCTATCTATTTACCTTGACGGCCTAAGTTCCTAAGTTCGAATCACAGTGAGCGAGAGTCGAAATTTTCATTTGAAAAATACCGTAGATGGTTTCAGGAAGGGAACCGATCTCACCCCTTTCAGACGCACCGTGCATAATTATACACATCGATCTGAAGCTTGTATTTGGGTGAAGAAATCATTTCGTGATCTCAAGGCACGATTCTGAGCATTAGATATATCAAATTTTGGCACTGATGCAGGGGGCCGAAATTCGAAGGTTCCACCATGGACTACTGTGATTATAATGATTGTTTTTCCCACTACGCTACGCTTAGAAGAATACTATCTGTCGTCTGTTACCAACACGTACTCAGATGATGGGTGCTAGCGGTAAGCTAGAGTCGCCATGAGACCTATCTGTGTCGGTGCGACATAAAACAAATTGTAAAAAATAAAAAATAAAAATAAAGTATCTAGAGTTTCAAGAGATGATATGCTCACATTTGGTTGATTATGCCTACAATGAGGAGACCAATACCTTTCCAAACATTATGTAGAAAAGACGAAAAATAAAATAAATTGCAAAATGGTATTCAATTTCGAAACCTCCAAATAATAATCAACACTGTTGTGAATGGTATTCATTATTAAAGGAGGACAAGATGACTCAGAATAATTTGAAATACAAGATAGTGTTAATTTTGTTTATAAATATTTTTTCAAAAATATTTTACTATTAGTGTAAAATTGTTTCCTCAAGCCGTACCTAATAAATCGTCCTAAATAAACTAATACAAATAATATGAATTTTACTTTGTGTAACAGAGTGCGTTTTGTTTTTCACAAAAGCTTTTCAAAGGGTTTTCATGCTACAACAGAAAAGGTCTCCTTAAAGTCCTCTAAAGTGTTTACATTATCGTAATATAGAAATGAAATTATAACAATGTCTACATAAACAAAGAAAAACAAACAAATAAAATATGAAAGACTAGCGATATGATTTCCTTTAACGTATAGTTTCTGATACAATCTTCATAATATGTACTTTCGTAGACTAATATTTCGATTCTATTGCAACAATTATGTGTTCAACAAATAAGTTGTTTATTCGTAACTTCTCATGGTCATAAATGTGTAATTTCACTAGAATATTAGGAGAGTGGATGCAAACATAAGCAAATGAAATATAAATATTTCAAGCACATAGAATTTCAAAATTGCATGTTAGCACGCTCTCTTGTAACTGGAAGGGAACAATAATTCAAATAACACTGTGTATCCAGTTATCCAGTGTATCACGAGTTAAACAGAGGAAAAAACAAGAAACGGAAATTGCGTATTATAAATATCGTCGCTTCACCGGTAAAACGTTGTATCCCACAATACTCTTCCTATCCATTATTCTCCTTAAGACTGGTCACGCCTCCCAGCCACATGGATACGCAGACCATCAGAACAATGTCCGTCGTGTTCGTTTTCCTATGCCGACGATTAAACGAAAATGAACCTTAGATGCATTATACACTAGGAGTGCGTAAATACGTAATGCAAACGTACATTCCCACAGTACGGTATTGTAAGGTTCATTTTCCTTCACATATGGGCATAGGAAAATGAACACAACAAAATTTGTTCTGATGGACTGCATATTCATACGTGACTGGGAGGCGTGACCAGTCTTAAGGAGAATAATTGATAGGAAGAGCTTTGTGGAATACAACGTTTTACCGGTGAGCGACGATATGATAAAATAGTCCCCCGTTATCTCAGTGGTAGAGAGACGCCTCCGAATCCTAAAATCGAGTGTTCAAACCCGGTAAAAGTAGTAGGATTTTTGAAGGGCGAATAAAAATCCAATAGGCATTCCACGTCGTACTACATTAGCATGTAAAAGATCTCTGGTAACATATTCGGAGTTTACCCGACAAAATTGAATGAAACTCTCATACCTGGCGAGTTAGCCGTGCGGTTCGGGGCGCGCGGCTGTGAGCTTGCATTCGGGAGATAGTGGGTTCGAATTCCACTGTCGACAGCCCTGAAGATTGTTTTCCGTGGTTTCCCATTTTCACACCAGGCAAATGCTGGGGCTGTACCTTAATTAAGGCCACAGCCGCTTCCTTCCAACTCCTCTTTCCTATCTCATCGTCGCCTTTAAAAACCTATCTGTGTCGGTGCGACGTAAAGCCACTAGCAAAAAAAAGTCATAATAAATGTTCAGTTTATCTGTCATCTAGTACAGCAAAACGGAACGTAGAAACTGACATGCAAACAGTCTAAATGTAGTCAAATAAAAATACCTGTAACACGGCAGCTAAGGTCACACAATTATATTATTATTAGGTAATGTTGATCAACTACTGTAGACTGGATGGAAAGTCGAAATTTTCACTTGAAAAATAGGTGTTTCAGGAAGGGAACCGGTCTTAACCCTTGCATAATTATGCACATCGATTTGAAAGTTGTATTCGGTTGAATGAATCATTTACTGATGTCAAGGAAAAATTCTGAGCATCTGATAGGTCAAATGTTGGCACTGATGCAACTGTGTCATACGGAACTACAACACCACTGAAGAAAACATGGCTGGCCATCTCTTAGTTCGTCGAAGTAAGGGTAAAATTTTCTTTGTTTTTTATCATATACAAAACTGTACTTTGGCGTTTCTGCTACTGATTTTGTAATACAACTTTTGCGATATCAGCTTGTATAACTGTAAGATCAAATTTTATATTATACTAAAAATTAACCCATTGAAATAATTATGCAGATCAACATTTCTTATTTTCTTAAATCACTTTTTCAGAAAACCATTATTTTACAGAATCCTGTAGAACATCATGATAATTTAATTATATTGAAAAATTTGCATACAACGCACAAAAATTCAGGTGTGAAGAGGTTAAGCATCCCACATACCACAACAGGAACTTAAAACGAACCTGTCACAGATAAATGTGCCAATAAATGTACTGATATGGGTCTCCGGATAATGATGTGATTTTGCCACGATTCGATTCCATAAACTTGAACATAGGAAAAGAGCTCCTAAACAACTGGAAGGGAAGAGAGCAGGAAGAAGAAGCAGCAGATCATCCTACGTAGAAATAAAAAAAAATCAAACACACACACGACATTTGACACGAGTCTGTAAACAAGAAGCATCGCAAAACCGCCTGTACGACGGCTGGCGAGATCTCCTTGAAAACAGCTTTCGTGAGATGAAAAAACACCCATCCACAGCGCTTGCTGACTCAAACTTAAGTCATGGTTTCCTTTCTGCTTTTTTAAAATGCAAAATGTCACCATAACCCTGCAGAATTATTATGTCATCTCAAGTCGTTTTTCCTCCAGTTCGCTTGAGTCTACTAGGGAAAAAGAGGTGGCGTTGTTATACTGGGAATGGCAAACTTGTTCTTATATGGTAGAAATTCACAGCGATGGCATTTAATGTACATGAAACTACAACAAAGCTGATGTACAATCGCAGATGAGCCATATCTGACCAGAATGCGTCTAGAAAAGAGAACTCAGCTTCGGTATCTGGTTGTGATATGGGGATGATGACCTGGAAGTTAGGCTCCTTAAAACGATGATAATAATAATAATACAGTAATCATCATCATCATCATCATCATCATCACTTTGAGAAGAGACATAATTGGGTTAAATCCAACCTGTGCACTTCTCAACAAAAACAAACAAAAACTGATCGCCTGAAAATGGCGGTCCCCAAGTGCAAGTACGACCGAAAGGAAGGAGATTATTTTCACAGAGATTGGATAATTAATATTAAGATGCTTACCTATATTTTACCTATGAATAGGTGTACTTCTATGCCTTCAGAAAAAGTTTAAATGATACAAAAATTTTCTATAGCCTACATCGCCCTAAACGCTGCTTGCCACTTTGCTAATAAAGGTTGTCGCTGAAGGTACGTCACAAATTTAACATCATGTAACTCGACTTCTAAGTGAGTCAGACTCCTCGGCTGAATGGTGAGCGCAGTGGCCTACGGTTCCGGGTTCGACTCCCGACAGGGACGGAGATTTTAACCTTAAATGATACATTCCCTTGGCTGGGGGACCGATTATGTATGCTTTCGTCAACATACCTGCATCTCATACACCAATCAAAGCAATCTTAACGTTTATAGAATTGAAATAGTGCTTGTGGCAAAGAAGGCGAACATTTAAGCTATAATAGTCTCTAAAATCGTGTATTAGCTAGAGGGAGAATAATAACTCACATCATTAAAAAAAAAAACTGAAAGAAGAGATCAGTATGCAAGGTTAAGCAGACTTAACTTGCTGACTCAATCAAACAAAATGGAGGGTAAGGAAAACAAAGACGACAAATTTAAAGACGGTCCATGTTTCCACCATGTTTCCATGTGGGACAGAGAGCTTAACGTTAGCTTCAAATAATCGTTGTAGGTGTCTAAATGTAGGTTTTCACGCGGTGCAGTTGGAAGGACAAGGAGATATAGGGTCAAAGACAGCATCGTTAGAGAACCACCACATCTACAAACTTTAACATACATAATTCGGAGGGAAGTGCTGCTGAAGGGTTTCGGCCGAGTAACTGGAACGGTAGAATATAATTCAGTGAAACATATTCTAGTTGCACGACCTGAAGGGGAAGCGGAAGAGGAGGATGCCCGAGGAATGTATGAAGAAAAAGAAAAAAGAAAACAGGGACGGAGGGCGATGTCGGTGACCGTTATGTTTTTGCTATTTGCTTTACGTCGCACCGACACAGATAGGTCTTATGGTGACGATGGGATAGGAAATGCCTGGGAAGTGGAAGGAAGCGGCCGTGGCCTTAATTAAGGTACAGCCCCGGCATTTGCCTGGTGTGAAAATGGGAAACCACGGAAAACCATATTCAGGGCTGCCGACCGTGGCCTTAATTAAGGTACAGCCCCGGCATTTGCCTGGTGTGAAAATGGGAAACCACGGAAAACCATCTTCAGGGCTGCCGACAGTGGGGCTCGAACCCACTATCCCCGGATTACTGGATACTGGCCGCACTTAAGCGACTGCAGCTATCAAGCTCGGTCGGAGACCGTTAATTCCAGAGTTCACTGTCTCTTGTAGAAGTTCCTTACTTGACCTCGAAAGGCTGAATGAATCTCATGTCAAGGTTCAGACAAAATTTTAAAGAAATAAAAAATGTATCCGAATCATAGAAGAGTGGACTTCTCACTTCAAAATTCTAACATGCATTAGCCAGGATTCGAACTGCAGATGTCTATGAGAAGCCAATGACGGTATCACTCAGCTATCACACGCTCTTGGACTCAATTTTACGTGGTATCCGAATCTTAGAAGAGTGGGCTTCTCACTTTATAATGCTAATATACATTAACCAGGATTCGAACTTCAGATATCTATGAGAAGGCAATGACGATATCACTCAGCTATCACACCCCCTTGGACTATCCGGGAATCGAACTCTGAGTCTTTTACACAGATCTTCTCCTTATGAACTCTACGCCTCCACAGCGTTGCCACGGAAAGAGGGTGGAAGCTTATAATGTTTAGTTTTATTTTCTCTAAGATTTCCAGTGAGCTGGGGGAATAGCCACAAAAGATGATCTTCATATTGTTTCTAGCTCTCCTGAAAAATGTTGCAGCCAGATTCTTGACATCACTTCCGCTCCGTTTCCCAGCATGACTGATTTCTTCCTCCGAGGATATGTCTAAGTTAGCCAGGCCCTGCGTTATTCCGTCGTTCCTTTGGATTACCGGAAAGTAATTTGAAAAACTAGTCGGTGAAATATCGTGGTTGAACTAAAGTTGTATAATACCGTAATAAAAAGCCTCTGTGGAGATATCCCAAAAGCTTGCTAATAGCTTTGCATGACAGCTGATATCGTGATTACAGCCACAACATTTCCAGTTTTTTCATCGAATCTGATACACATTACATTTCGAAAATTCCTCATGCATTCGCCGACCGGACTGCCCTGATAATAAGTTGGTTGCACTGGGATATATGCCCCCAGAGATATTCTGTGAACAACTGAAGTATAATCAAATTCAGTGATGCTTAGATTTGAAAAGCATGCGATTGCTGACAAATCATTACCTCTATAATGATGTAATGAGAGAAGTTAAATAGCAATCCTGATAATCATACAATGCCAGCAGAAATATTCGGATTTTGGAAAAGCAGAAGAAGGCAAGACAGAATGAATTAGAAATTCAGAAATCGGCTACCGAAAAGAATTACGGTTACTCTACGAACCGGAACTTCGAAATTGATGCACAGACTGCCTAAATCGCGTCAAATTAAAATGCCATCTAAGGATTAATTTCTTCATCCGACAGACGAATAACGATCAAGAGCGTCATATGCATTCACTCCACATGAAAACTGTGGACAGGTTTAAAATTGAACTCAGGATTTTGGCACGCAATCTAGTGATTAGAAATTGTATACCATCGCCGACTACCTGCCGGCTAACATTCTGATGGCGAATATATTTTCTAGCAACCGGGACTAGAACCGGATAACCACGGAATCGGACCACGAACTCTTGACACCTTAACAAACATGGCAAACAGGTAGTCAATGCCATTTAATAATAATAATAATAATAATAATAATAATAATAATAATAATAATAATAATAATAATAATAATAAATAATTCAGACAAGAAATTACTCAAAGATGATCACGGACACAGTGCGCAAACGCAGAGCTCGCTTCTACGGTCACCGACGACGGATGGACGAAACGTAATTTTAATAATTTTGACTCAAAACCAAAAGGTACGTTTACGTCAAGAAAGACCTTGTAGAAATGGGCTTACGACCAAATGACGCGAACAAACGAGACCTTTTGAGAACAAGCATCCTGACTTTTGGGACTATCCGGGATACAGAGTGGACATCTGGTGCTAAGTGGTCGGATGAACGCCGTGCTCCACACAGCGAACTCATGAAAACCTATAGGATCAATTGAAAACTGAGTAAACGCCAGAATGTACAAATGAAACTTACCGTGCTCCCTAGTTGGCCGATCAGCGAATAATAATAATAATAATAATAATAATAATAATAATAATAATAATGAATTCTTCAGGAAAGAAAGACTGAGCTCAAATGGTTTCGAGAAGTGACTAAGATAGGGGTTCCAAGTTAACGTCATGGACAAAAATCGATGTAAACAACTCGTCAAAACGTTCTGTGGTTTCCAGGAGCCTGGGGAAACACTAGTGAGAAAAGTGAGATCCTATACAGAAGAACAGAATTAGGGGGTAGGAATAAATAAAGAAAATATATCGACACAGAGTGAAGGTAGAGAAGGCTATTCACACCTCACCGCGTAGAAAAAGTGACCATGTTAAAAGTATCCTGAGGGAAGGCTTGATGGTCGATCAGCAAATTGTCGTTGCCCCTGCGAAAACAGCTATGTGATAGAAATACTGACCCGGAGGAAAAGCGAGAATTCCTTGTGACACAATACGAAACCTTAGATAACAGAACCTTACCGTCTCAAGTTCTAGGCTTATCCGTACAACCAGCTTGTGTTCTTTGATTTTAAATTTCGTGGTAGTACAAAATTAAGTCGCACATACATCCCATTTTGGGCCTTTGTTTGTAAAGGTGCTAGCTGCCCAGCCAGATCGCATGCGGATTTTGAAGTGTACAAGGTCAGCATATGATCCCCATTGCTTTATTTTTGTGACCAACAGTAGTGTAAAAAATTAACTTTATACCGTCAAAGAAACCTTGATTTTCAAGAAGCCAAATGAGGCTTTACTATAGAGCCAGCAATAAAATATAGCCAGTTACATTAAGAATGTTATCGTAAACACTGCAAAGAATTGCAATATGGTTCTTTTAACCTCGCATCCGGGACTGCCGTGAATTCAAATTTAGTAACAGTGTCCTCAGGTCATTAATGGAACATGCAGGGATAATGGAAGTGTTCAATGTGAGGGACTTATAAGGTAAGACAAGATCAGGTTAGGTTCAATGACACGTTGGCAATAATACGATCTCATCGCGGCTCCTGCATGTGTAAGACGACTAGCTGTAATTGGCAAAGTTACACGGGATAATGATTAGAAAAGAAAATGGCTCACTGAATTACGACTGACTAATTACTTTCATGATTTCCGAAAATGCCGAGGTACCAGAATAGAATTTCGTCCCGCAGGAAAAGGATACGAAATTAATAATCTGTCATACTGCAATCTAGAAAAATCTCATTGGCCGGGGATAGAATGAATCTAAGGTGTACCCTGTTGAAAGAGGGAACTGATGTAGGTGATCTTCCACGAAGTTTCAATAAAAAAGCACGGAGTATTGCCAACGGAGCCCCTAGCTGAGTCTGATATTATTGCTTCAAATTACACTTTCCTGGCTCGTCATTGTCATCTCTCCCGTCTGATTTCCCTTAACTAAATACAGTTCCTTTCCGATCCCAACGGTTTTAGGTTTGTGAGGCTTAGAGGTCTTATATTTTCTTCCCTTTCGAGGCACTTCCTTTTCTTTTCTCGATAGCTTCATTCAACGAATAATAATAATAATACAAGAAAATGGTTTGGAAAAATCCGCTATAAAAGAAAGGTTACACAAAATGGAAGGAACGCACAGTATAAGTAGGAATATCTACAATAAAAAGTGTTTATCTAAGAACTTTACAATACAACACTACAACACGGTAGTCAAAACAGAATGCCTATACGCGAGTGAATGTCTAGTACTGAATTACAAGCAGAATAAATTAGAAGTACTGGAAAGAAAAAAAATATACGGAAAATACTCGGTCCGCTAAGAACTATAGGACTCTGGAAATCAAGAAGTAATGATGAAATATACCGGAACATAGAAAACATAACAGATACTATGCGGAAGAGGCGATTGATACTTTTTGGGCATTTATACAGAATGGATGACAACAGGTTAAACAAATACATCTCCAAGTATCTTCGGAGCAAGAAGTCAACAAAAAAATGGGTTCATGAAGTCAAGAAAGATTTGAAAAGAAACTACATAAGGAAAGAAGAAGCAACACAGAGAGAGAGAGAGAGAGAGAGAGAGAGAGAGAGAGATTTTTAGAAAGGAAGTGTTAAAAAAGGAAGGATTCCAAGGTCGCAAGGGAAAGGAAACAAGCTCAAAATGGTCTGAGGAGAGGAGGAGGAGGCATAGTGAACAGATGGAGTATTGGAGGAGGAAGAAGGAAGAACAAAGGAAAAAGCATTGACATTGTCTCGTGGTCCCTAGAAGTCCCTAACGGAGAAAGGAATAATAATAATAATAATAATAATAATAATAATAATAATAATAATAATAATAATAACAATAATAATAATAACCATAGAAGAAAATCTGTTCATGTACTGGAATCTCGTGAGAGGAATGTGATAGCTGAGTACGACCATCCCTAGATTCTCATGAAGATTACGGGTCCGAATCCAAGGCAATGTATGTGGGCATTAAAAGATCACGTCCCTGTGGATAGGATTTCACGTAAAACTAGAAGTTCTACAGCTACGATCATGCTACAGTACTAAGATTCACTTCAAATTACAAGTTTGATTTTGCATTTTGCAAAGGTTGCACTGAAATTTGGAACGCTTATCTGAATGGAGAGCACTTAATAGCCATGAATAGCTTGAAGTTTAAAGCAAGTCCTGTGATCCAGCGAGCTTGTCACTCATCGGGAGGACCTCGAGGGCCACTTAAACGGTGTGTAAACAATTGCGGAGCTGACGATGAGATAGAAAGTCAAACTACGATTCGTTGCGTGGCCTCATAAACTGCACGTCTTTGGGCTGAGCAGCGGTCGCTTAGTAGGCCAAGATCCATCAGGGCTGTAGCGTAATGGGGTTGGGTTTGGTTTTTGAAAGTTCAAGGCATTTCTAAGCAGGACAAACTCCCTTAGAATTTGAAATCGAGTCCTTCCGGTGCGGCACTATTTCAGCCCTCAGAGAAGGTACAGTTATAAATTACAGTATATATACAATACATTCTTGTCTCTACGTAATCGATCGGATTATTGTGAATACCAACTGCTTCGACTGTATCGTTGGAGCCTCGCTAAACATCATGTCCCTAATGTGATTAAATGGCATAGTTTATAGATTTTAGCAAATATCTGTATTACTCGATGTATCAAATATAATTACACGGTGACAACATGTCTGTTTAATATTAACTTGCAATCAGAATTAGCGCGTAGGGGCCATTCTAAATATCCAGCCGAACTCACTCACACACTGCGATATCATTTCATCATGATCATCATTTACCGACGGTTACAGTTTCCAGCAGTCAATATTCACTTTTTAACGCCAAGATCTCAGGTGATCAATTCTAACAATCACCTGCTGTTAAACCTCTCATTTGAAAGTCATAAATAATACCGCCACTTCACTTTCTATACAGTATGTGTAGTATTAAATACAAGTCATGAGTAACGATGTATAAAGGTATATATGAAATGAAAACAGATATGAAATATGAGCACTGAAGGCACCCTTTGTACTGGAGAATCCGAGACATCCAAGATCTTAGAAAAAGCTAATATTTCCAGTATTTCCAAGATTAGACTGTTCAAATGGGATTCATAAGCAAACCGGCACAAGAACGCAGAAGGAAATTGCTTTTACCAAAATTATGATCTATATTTTTATGGGTCTAGAAGTTCCCTGTAAATACAAATTAATTTTAACATTAATCATGGAAAACAGGGACATTTTCGAGATAATAATAATAATAATAATAATAATAATAATAATAATAATAATAATAATAATAATACTTGCTTTACGGGTCACTAACTACTTTTACGGTTTTCGGAGACGCCGAGGTGCCAGAATTTAGGCCTGCAGGTGTTCCTTTACGTTCCAGTAAATCTACCGACACGAGGCTGACCTATTTGAGCACCTTCAAGTACTACCGGAGTGAGCCAGGATCGAACCTGCCAAGTTGGTGTCAGAAAGCCAGTGCCTCAACCGTCTGAGCCACACGGCCCGACAATGTACTCATAAATCAGAGTTCAGTTGAAGCGATGTACAGTACAAAGGTAGGTATAAGTAGAAAATGGTTTGTCGAATGTTTTGTTTGGAGCTTAGTCACTTATAGCTCTGAAACGTGGACTTCAAGAACTTTGAAGCTTTCGAGATGTGATGATTAAGGCACCATGGACAAAGAGAATTAAGTGTTAGCTCGAGTAGGCGAGAGGAGAAGTCTGCTGAAAACAACTCCGAAAGGGAGGAATGGTATGACCGAGCAAGTGGCCTGGCTGTTTGGGTCATGTAGCTATGAGCCTGCATTAGAGAGATAGTGGGTTCGAACCCCTCTGTCGGCAGCCCTGAAGATGGTTTTCCGTGGTCTCCCGTTTTCACACCAGGCAAATGCTTGGGCTGAGCCTTAATTAAGGCCACGGTCGCTTTCTTCCCACTCCTATCCCTTTCCTATCCCATCGTCGCCTTAAACCTATCTGTGTCGGTGCGACGTAAAGCAAAATTATGTAGAAATAGTATGGTTGGTCAACTACTATGATATTCAAGATGATTCACGTTCTTGCTGTAGGGAAAAATGGAAGAACGTAATGCGAGAGGGAGACCAACACAGGAATTCATGGACGATATCAAGGCAGGAATAGAATCTGCAAGCCCACCAAACTCTGGCTTGAAAAAAAGGAGAAGAAAAAGAACGATGGGCATTGACATGAATTAACAAGGCACTTCCTGGCACCCTAGATAAGCAAAGCTTGGTGCCAGAGAAACTGATATTCACAGGATTCCAAGAAAAAATAGAAAATTTCCAAAACTCCCCCAAAAGGGCCAACTGAGAGGTTCGAAATTAGGTTTCAGAACCTAAGCAACATAAGTACTCAAGCGTATTTTTCCACATAGTGGACACTTTTTCAATAATGTAAGGATACATCTTGTTAAATATCAAATCCTCAAATCTTAAAATGACAAAAGTGTTTTACAACAAACTAATACAAACATAGACAAGGTGTTGGAACCTGCTTTCTCTCTAGGGAGTGGCCTTGAGAAAGGCATCACTTCTGGACTTTCATGTGCTTGAAATGGATTTCATCGGTGATTTAAAGCCGTTCGCAGTATGGAAAAGTTTGAAGTGCCGAGATAAATAGATCAGTATTTGATAAATTAGAAAGACGACGATCTGGTCAATAATCAGCTTCCTTAATTTTTTTTTTTTTTGTTATTTGGTTTACGTCACTCCGACACAGATACGTCTTATGGCGACGATGAGGCAGGAAGAGGTTAGGAGTGGAAAGGAAGCGGTCATGGCCTTAATTAAGGTACAGCCCCAGCATCTGCCTGGTGTGAAAATGGGAAACCACAGAAAACCATCTTCCGGCCTGCCGACAGTGGGGTTCGAACCCACGATCTCCCGAATATTGGATACTGGCCGCACTTATCCTTAGTTCTTATAAAGTTTCAACCTGAGATATACAATAACTGTCTACATTCCGAACATGCAGCTAAGCTACGTAACTGTTGAACATGTCTCTGAAGAAATAGCATGTGAACTGTTCAATATCCACCTCAGCCTACCGACCTTAGTGGATTTTTGCTCCCAAGATAGCTGGTTTGAATCCAGCTGACATCCATGGCATTCAAAACTGTTTATACTCGACAACTCCGCGCCGTTAGCTTTAGGTACGTCAGAGAACTCCTGCACATCAGAAGTTCTACTTCGTGGCAATTTTAAGACTGTTACCAGTTAGATCAATATTCAAGAGGTAATGAAAAAGTAGCATGGGAATTTCACTAGTTAAATTAAGTTCAGTTCTTCATTCGTCTGGTAATTGACAATGTTCAAACTTACTTTGGATGAGCGATAAATTTGATCTGTAATACAAACATTCATTAGATAGTGGGCAGTAAAGCAAATAGCATTATTACTATACAGGAAAACAAGAAACAAAAGTTTTGTATTAGTAACCGAAAAAAAAAAGAAACATTATAGCGTATCCATTCTAATTTCCTGTCTCTTACCGGAACTTGCAGTTTTTGTGTTATCTTTCCTATTATTTTGTCCCTTCCATTTTATTTCCTTGCCAGGCACTTATGTAATCACCACCTTTAACTCTTATTTCTTCTGTTTAGCACTTCAACGCGTTTGCCCGACCGAAAGACCCAAGTTATTATTTTTAATTCAAGAAACACTGAAAAGAATGCTTTTGTAAAAATGTTATAGTTTTTAAGTCCCACTAATTACTTTTACAATTTTTGGAGACGAAATATTGGCCCACTTTAACGTGCCAGTAAATTTATCGACACGAGGCTGCCGCATTTGAGTAGCCTACTTTCAAGTACCACCGGACTGCGCCGGGATCATAACCGCCAATTTGAACTCAGAAGGCCAGCGCTCTACCACCTGAGCTACCCAACCCGGGAAGAAGACTTAAGTGAGCTGTAATTTCAAAAAATAGAAATGTCATTTTTAAATGTTTATGCCTCGAACAAATGTGTGATTTCCTTATGAAACTGATGTATCATTTATTGAGGTATTCGTCCCAAAAAACAAGTTTAATCACTCCTTTAATCACGTGTTTCTATGGAAACTTCCACATTTCTCTATCAAGAGACAGAAGGCTTTGGTTTATACTAATTAGTAATTTCTTTTTTACAGTTTGCTTTACGTTGAACCGACACAGATCTTATGGCGACGGGAAGAGCTAGGAGTGGGAAGGAAGCGGCCGTGGCCTTAATTAAAGTACAGACCAATATTTGTCTGGTGTGAAAATGGGAGACCACCTTCAGGGCTGGCGACAGTGTACCCACTATCTCCCGAATGCAAGTTCAAAATTGCGCGCCCCTAACCGCAGGGCCAACTAGCTCGGTTCATTATTTTCGTTGCAAGCAGTGCCATAAAAGTATGGCTATCTAGAGTAGAGTGTTTGATTTGTGATTCGGTGTTTCATTATATTAACTAGATTATACATAATGAATTTCTTTAATACCAAATCCTAACAGGGACGGCTATCAGATAAAATATATCTTTGTACCTGTATCTCTCAAACTACTGAACGACAATAGGCATCAAATATTCCGTCAAAGAGAAAACAAATATGATTATTCATTTTGTCTTAGAGCTAAATTTATAGACACACGCGTAAGAAAGGTAGACCTAAAAACAAAATAAATATTACGATGCGTAAATCTCAGAGCCACCGATCATCTGCTAACAAAGGGAAATGTCTGGCGCAGATACTAGTAACGTGGAGACGGCTTACCATCTATCATGTAAAATTTGAGTCCACAAAACGGGTCTGACAGGGAAGAATAAGCCACGAAATGCTGCCTTATTTTTCATAATACTGTAATATATATTTCAAGGATGAATGCCGGTTTCCACGGCCTTTTGGATCAGTTTCCACTTTAAGAAGAATATGCATATAATATAAATTAATACCGCTGAATAATTTTAGCTGACAATTCTAATATCGGATATCTAATAGATTTTCTAAGATTTTCCCCCCTGGTGTTTTAACGTCACACTAAAATGTCGAAAATTTTCAGCGACGCGTGGGTTGGGAATGGGTAAGAAAGGGAAGAGAGCGGTCGTAGCCTTAATTAAGGTATAGTCTGGTGTGAAAATGGGAAACTATGGAAAACTACCTCCAGGGATACCGACGGTGGGATTTGAACTTACCCTCTCCCGCAAGTAAGCTCTGAAGCGCGCGGCCAACTCACTCGGTTCTAGTAAGTTCTAGTTCAGTCAAGTTTGCATTTTCACAATTTAATTTACGTCGCACCGATAGACAGGTCTTATGACAACGATTAAAATGGGCTAGGACAGGGAAAGAAGTGATCGTGATATTAATTGAGGTCCACTGCCAGCATTTGCCTCGCGTGAAAATAGGAAAACAGGGAGAACAACAGTCTTCAGAGCTGCCGAGAGTGGGGTTCGAGCCCACTATCTTCCGAATGATCGGTTGGAAATTTTAGTCCTCGAGTACAAGGAGGATAGAAATAATAATAATAATAATAATAATAATAATAATAATAATAATAATAATAATAATAATAATAATAATAATAATAATAATAATAATAATAATAATAATAATAATAATAATAATAATGGCTTTACGTTCCAATAAATGCTTTTGGCGAATCTGTCACTGAATAATAATACCGCTGAATAATTTTAGATAAAGATTCTAATATTGAATATCTATCAGTCACTCATAATACGAAGTTACTCCCATTCTATGGATATGCCCAACGAATTTCAGGCGCTTCTTGCGTATGACATCAGCCTGTCAGTTAATGAGTACAGGCCCGCTGTTCTCCTCTTAATTCACATTCCATTTTATCTCGTGGGCCCATATATTTTCTGGAGAATTTCCCTTTCTTCCTTTTCAATTTCTACAATTTTAGAGTGACGTCGAAAGGATATGGTTTATGAGGTGTATAAAGCTTCCGGCAAAACAACTGTCTTGTAATGTCGTAATTTTGCATTATTATTATTATTATTATTATTATTATTATTATTAATATTATTATTTCGCTCAAAACAAATATATTGATATTCTGAAAAATAAATTTTGTGTAATAATTTAATGGCATAAAATTGATTTTTGTTATAAAATAAGCAGCTGAAGGTCACACAGAAAAGAAGACTGTCGTTCAGTGCTAACACGCAAACAACAATAGCTGTAGCTGGTGCTTCGTAAATGGCCGCCCCGCACTTGTCATGCAAATTCAGTATATTTCAGGGAAATGACGTGGTTGCCAAGGAAGGAATGGTAGTGATTGACGTTAAATAAGGACTGTAACACGCCTTGGGGCTCAAAGTAACGTTCAGTGGATCACAAGGGAACTTTCCATTATATCAGTATAACAGCAAAAGTGGACTGATCGAAGTCGTTGTCAGTATATTCAGGCAGGTCCATCATAGTTCAAAATCCAACTCAACTTCTGGCCAGAGAGGGAGTCAGTCGACCGCGAAGAAAGCAAAAAGTGAAATTCATGCTCAACAAATACTGCTACTTCGTGTATGCTCCAAGAGATCCAGCAAAACATATTGGGTATCGTGAAGGCCATTAACAGTAACACGTGCGGTAAAACAGTAGATCAACACGAGCTTGATATAGGCAGAACAAGGGACAGGCCTGCCTATTTGGGCGTGCTCAGTCGAGCTACACCCACAGCTCATGATGTGAGCCTCGCTAACCGACACTTGTGTTGAGCTTATCCCCGCTTTTTTCTGGGACCACTTTAAGACATGGGACAATTCCTCTAAAAAATATGCGCAAAAAGATAAGGTTCCAGTGCAAAATCCCTTCGCTGCTTGGTCCTTACTTAGACTTGTGTTCTCCGTAACTTAACTGCGCTTAAACAGTCCTCGCGAGAACACTCAAAAGACGATTACTTCAACCTATCAACAGATGATACGAATATTAGTAATTTCTAAACTGTCAATTGGAAAGAAAGCTAAAATCACTGAAGTTCAGGTAAGAAACTGAAACAGGCGGATAATTTCAGATATAATATTTAGGATGTGTATTCTTCCAGGATTAGTATACGTACCATGAACTCTCGGACGAAACTAACTTCACATCACTCTGTTTTCAGATCGAGTGAATGCTGGGCACACGTAAGATACCTGTACGGCTCCATGGCTATATGTAAAAATTCTGGCCACATTTGGTTCAGGGGGTCCCGGCTTCGATTCCAGGCCGGGACGGGGATTTTAACCTTAATTGGTTAATTCATCTGGCTCGGAGGCTGAGTGTGTGAGGCGTCTTCATCATTTAGAAATCATCTTAGGTTGGGCCTCACCCTCGCCGACATGCAGGTCACCTATAGGCTATCTACTAGGAAAAATCCTGCACTAGGCCTCTCCGGAAGCCGTATGCTATTATTATTCTCGTTGGTTGAATGGTCAGCGTACTAGCCTTCGGTTCAGAGAGTCCCAGCTTCGATTCCCGGCCGGATCGGGGATTTTAACCTTCATGGGTTAATCCCAATGGCTCGGGGGCTGGGTATTTGTGCTGTCCCCAACATCCCTGCAACTCACACACCACACAACACTATCCCCCACCACAATAACACGCAGTTACCTACACATGACAGATGCCGCCCACCCTAATCGGAGCGTCTGCCTTACAAGGGCTGCACTCTGCTAGAAATAGCCACACGAAATTATTATTATTATAAGTTGAAACTAAGAGGCATGAATGTAACGAGAATGATTGCTGGTATGGACATGCGGGGCAGGAGGTGCGCAGAATGAGAAAATAAAGGATAAGATAAAAATTAAGCTTTTAGCCCAAACCGGCTTGAATGGTGGAGCCTAGTGAGGCGAATGGAGGAGAATAGGGGAGGATACCTAGGATAATGAATTCGACCATGGAAGGTAAGAGAAGCAGAGGGAGGTCAAGGGGAGATGGTTAGGCTCGGTTGTTAACGATTTTAAGGTAAGAGGTGCTGACCTAAACGGCGTCACAATGCAAGTTGCAAATAAATATTGTACAGGCGCTTATTAAATCGCAGATGCGAGTATTCTGAATGCTGAAAGGCATAACAGTCTATACTGAAGATGTATGTATGTATGTATGTGTGTATGTATGTATGTATGTACGAACCAACAGGTGAATAATGATAGACATCAACAACGTTTTGTTTAATATCGACGTGAACTTTTCTGTGGAAGTAATTTCTGGCAATGATGAGTTAATATTTTCACGGTGTTTTGCAGTCAGTTCCATCCTTTCAAGTACAACATACACAATATTGATACGAAACTTTATGTAATCTCACACAATGAACTATTTTTATAAGTGGCATGATAACTACGGTAGCAATACAGTGATGAAGCTATTCCTTTGAACAACTGAACAGTGCAATATCATAATGTTTGTGGGATATGGAAACTTCAAAACGTGATAAAGTTTTATCCCTGTAATCTGGTGAAATTATGAACTGAGGAGTAAACCACATTTCGGATAGCACAAAAAATAATAGGACGGATAAGAGTTTGACGTAAACCTAGTCTAAGCAGAGTGAGAGGTAATATGGTTTACAACCAGCTAACTGTTACAACTTGGTTACAATATTAAGTAGCGATTGTAATGGGGTTAACGAGTTATTAAACAGTGCAATTTGCAAGTAAGTGTTATTATTACAGATAAAAAATCAGTAATAATCTTATCAATAGTCATTGATTCTGCATTAAATTATCAACTGAACAGAAGACCACCGACCTACATAAAGCAAGATACTACGACACTCCTTAGTCTAAGAGTCCCATAAAATGCAGTTCAACAACCTCCAGCCTCAGCAGACGTCTCGCAAGGTCTATTGCAGGGATACGACGAGGTCATGGCTGTTATCCAAATAATCTTCAAGGAATCAATGTGGGAATACGAGTCCAAAGCTGGACCACATTCATCTGTGTACATTGAAGAAAATACACCACTGACGCGGTCAGTAGTCCGGCATCACGGTAGTTTACCATTACAATCTGTTATCCACACATTCAGTTCTATACTTGTTACGTAAATAGAAATCACTTATACAGCATATTTTATCATACATAAAGAAATAGATATAATTTTATGTCTAGAATTGTAACTATGGGAACAAATATGAACGCAAGCGTCTCGAAATATTGCAGCAAAGCACTAACGGGAATATATTGACAACACAAGAAAAAGAAATAATGAAAAAAGAACATAATAATATGATTCGAAGTGAGCTAGCAAAGCACGGAAACAATTAATGAAATGGATCTGAAGGAAAATTCATTTTACTTTGGGTAGAAACGAGAGGTATCTGCGGACATTTTTCATGGGAAGGGTGCAAAATAATCCAACAAATATGCAATATTAAACTCAAAGTTTGTTTAAACATTTCTCCAAGAGCAAATAATGCAGAGATATAATACGTGCTCATCGAACATAATTCTTATTATAACAATTGAAACAAATTAACGAAAGGATTATATTCATCCCAAAGTGTAGACACATTATCCTACATGCAAAATATCTTATGATTTCGTTTTGTACTAAGAAAATGGTGCATAAAACATATATCATCCTCAAGTATGAAATTAATACTTGAATTTCCATACATATATTTGCACGAAGAATCAAACTTTATTAATAGATGATCACAAGAGCTTCAGATTCGAAAACTTTGAAGAATTTGATCCGAACACTACTTAGTAAAGAAGAGTTGGGCTTCACCGATAATTTAAATCCCTGCCAATCTTTTCATCACCCTTTAAAAAATCCATAAAATATCTAATTTTTCAATGACTGATTCAGTGATACTATTCTTAAGCTGCAACAGGAAACCCATCAGTGATCTGCAACAAGTTCCACCTGCTGCCTGCCGTCAAGGCCTCCTCCACTAAGTCGCAAGGCGGGATGAGCTAATTCTCGGCCCACCACTATTCATGACGCAATATGTGAGTCTTATCTTCACAGCGGAACTTCTTCGTCCAGCTGAATATTAATCACCCCAACCCTCATCTTCATTACGGGATGCTTGAAAATGTAGATAATTATCTCGCCATTAATTATACAAAGAAGAAAAATATGAGACTGAGCAGGACGTTGCAACGAAGAAATATCACCACCCAATGCGTTACAGCTATGGCCGCTGAAAACCACAATGTCCTTCGTCAGGAGAAATCTAGATCCAAAAATGGTGTAACGATAAAACGCCGGATTATGTCTTACTGGGATTGTGATAGGGATACTTTTACGTTCCATAGCCGATACTATTCTGTCAGATAAATTCGACTGCTTGCCATATGAGCCCGGATCGACTTACATCCGAGAGTTGAGAAGATTGGGGTGTTATTCTCGAGAAACGGCTGACTTCGCCGGCTCGTTATCACATAGCCAGATAGATAATTAAGAGGACACTCTAATAATGAGAGGTGCTGTTAATGGTTCACACCAAGAATTCTCAAAATTATCACCCATGGAAAAGCAGGGTCGATCCAAAACGTTAAAGCCCGGTTGAGTAGCTTAGACGGTAGATCGCTGGCCTTCTGAGCTCAAGTTGGCGGGTTCGATCCCGGCTTAGTCTGGCGGTATTTGAAGGTGCTCAAATACGACAGTCCCGTGTAGGTAGATTTACCGGCACAAAGGGAACTGCTGCTTGACAAAATTCTGGCACTTCAATGTCTCCGAAAAACCGTGAAAGTATTGTAGTACTGGGGCGTAAACGAATAAAATTATTATTCCCATATAGTAAATCTCACACCCACAAACATACTAAACAAATTTAAAAAAATTACAAGAAGGCAAAAAGTAAATTTAGGATATTACTCAATTTTGTGTAAGTGGGCCTAACCTGCATCATTTTTGTGTTGATTGTTCAGGAAATTAATATATGATTACTAAATTCAGAATTTCCTTTTTTAGGTGGAGCTGATTCTCTTGCAAATGGAATATTCGGCTATGTTTGAAATAGCTGAATATAACATTGGAATATTAGGGTGACATTTCGTAGTTAATACTGAGGGACGGAAGTTATCACGGAAATGGCAATGTTGGAACAGTCACCAGACTTCCGTTTGTTAAACAAGGCTAACGTGTGTCCACAAACAGAGTAATTAGAAATTAATATAATATTATTCATGTTTGTGCTCTTGTACGCAAACTATCAATGTCATAATTGCGTCTGTGATGTTTAAATATTACGCCAAAATAGTAAAAGTATGAGATGCACATCTAAAAGTGACATCATATTTTCTTATTCCTTCATGTATCATTAGAGCCACCCAGCAACTCAACCAAGCTTAACATTAAACATGCAACTTCATCATTTCCAGTAACACTTTAATAAATAACATAGAACTCTTCGAATATTTAACGAGTGCATTTAAAAAAAATTACATAGTCAAAAATGATTTTGATCGCATGGCATTTTTAAATGCCTGAAGTTAAGAATTCTGATTACAATGAAATATACAGTACATGCAAAAGAGTACTACACAATTAAAATAAAAAAATAGAGAAATATCCTTTTACTACCTATGGAACCTGAAAAAAAATCGTCATCAAAGTTTAATATTCATAGTTATATGACTCATAACAGAAAAATACAATTGACTAATGATACTGTATAGTCTTTAATGTACCTAACGTGATGACTTATAAAGAAGCGTTTCAAAATGACATTAACTACAGTTACTGAATGTAAATTGCATGGCTTTCTAGTTTTAGCTACTCATGTTTATTTAGATATTTATCAGGTTAATCTAACGATTTAACAAGGGCATTTCCAGTTTCTACTCCACGTATTTATAAGTAATCAATTAAGATATTGACAAATGAAGAACTATCAAGAGTGAAACAATTGGAAGCATTCGGACATCGGTGGATGATGTAACAGGCTTTTATATCTAAGATGGGAATCAACCCTTTTCTCGCACTTTCATAACAGTCAAATGGCAAACGAGTAATTCAAATGATGTAAAAAAGGGAATGATCAAAGGTGAGGATATTTCTTAAAATACCCTGTGTTCCTGCGACTGCCAAGCATGTACAGTAAAGTAATGGGAACCCTGGTTGGGAAAATGTAAAACAAATAAATGATATCTTCTGCGGAACTTCTTCAGCCTCCTCTTATCACATCGTAGCTTCCACACGAAAACCGCGAATGTGATAATGTTCTTTCTATCCATTATTTCCCTTAAGACTAGTCACGCCTCCCAGCCACATATTGATATGCAGTCCATCGGGATAAATTTCATTAAGTTCATTTTTCTACGCTGATATGTAAAGGAAAATGAACCTTGCTGTACCGTACTGTAGGAATATATATGTTTGCATGACATATTTACCCAATTCTGGAGTATGATGTATTTAAGATTCATTTTTCTTTACACACCTGCATAGGAAAGGGAACTCAACGAACATTATGATGGAGTGTGTATCAATACGTGACTGGAGGCGTGACCCGTCTTAAGGAAAAAAAAATGGATGGGAAGAACATTCTGATATTCGCGATTTTGGCATAGGAGCGACGATATCATGTGAGATTGAGAGGACATAGCCTCAATACCCTAATGTCTTCAGCACAGTCATGAGTTACGCAACTTCCAGAGCTTCTCTAACGTTAACCCTTTCGCATACGATTACCTCCCTTGAAAAGCCTAAGGCATGCTATCATTTAATTAACATGTTTTATTATGAATTTGGCAACCAACGGAATCAGAGTTAAATTTCAGATTCCTACATTTTTACTGAAGTCTTTTAGTATTATGGAAGATTTTCGCGCGCTGGCGATTCTAGGAGAGGAGAATGTGTGTCCGACTCCCGAACGCGTTATCAATTTTAATTCCCTTCACTTTATACAGATATGGAATGGCTGCAAGTGCTCAACATGTTATCGGGTCCTTCAGATCCGCCATCTTCCCTCTTATTCTTCCTGGCCCTTTTCCAACTAGGTGCGGTCGGCGCTATGTGCGGATTAAGCCCTGTTTTACGGTCAAATGGCCTTCCTGACGCCATCCTTCTGCTAAAGCGATGTGTATATTCGCTATTACGTGTTTCTGAATGGTTTGTAATTAATAACATTGTTATTGGCTTTACGTTCCACTAACTACTTTCGAAGGCGCCGGGGGCCGAAATTTTGTTCTTCAAATCTGCCGACGCGAGGCTGAAGTATTTGATGTATGGTTCGTAGTATGGTGTGTTGCATGTAAATGAAGACGTGTAGTGAGGCGAGCAAGAACACCTTGCCGCCGAACTGGCGGAATCAACCAGATGCGGTTCAAATCCTCGGCCTGTTCGGGAATCGAACCCGGACCCTCTGAAGCCACAACGTTGACCATTGAGCCAAGGAGCCGTACCACCATATTTTCTATTTTCAATACAATATTGGGAAGTCCTTACTTCCTTATCGCAATGACAATACATCTCAATTATTATTATTATTATTATTATTATTATTATTATTATTATTATTATTATTATTATTATTATCTTCCCAAAATTGTCACAAAATTTGACGATCCAGATCCAAGAAGGGCCTTTTATGAACAATATGACCAACTTATAACAGCCACGTATACATTTCTGACTTATATAAGCCTACATGTTAGTGGTTATAGCCGGGAAATGAGGCAATACAATTCTACACTACTGTACATTTTTTGTCCGCTTCTTAGTCGACATTTTAAAGTGAATTAAAAGACAGAAATGTTCCTAGGTTCATGGAACACGCTTCGACAATCACGTTACTAAGATGTTAAGAGTTATAAAATTCGATTTGTGTGTTTTCAGAGCTTGTGTATGGTTAATAAAATATTGTACGGTGCCAGGCTGAGTGGCTCAGATGTTTAAGGCGCTGGCTTTCTGAACCCATCCTGGCTCAGTCCAGTGATATTTGAAGGTGTTCAAGTGTGTCAGCCCCTCGGTAGATTTACCGGCACTTAAAAGAACTCCCACTGGACAAAATTCCGGCACCTCGGTGTCTCCAAAAGCCATAAAACTAGTTAGTAGAACGTAAAGTCAATAAAATTATTATGATTAAAATGTTATGGTACCGTAAAATCATATGATCATTCTAACTAGTTTTGTTCGGAGCCTCAGGGTTCGCGGAGGACCAGCAAGTTACTGACTCACGTGACTAAATTGAAACCTCTCTTTGATTTCTCCTCCCAGCGTTTTAAGATCTAGAATGATACACGTTGTCCTGTCTTAAAGTAACCCTTGACAACAATGAAAGGAAGATGTATGTTATTGAAGCAATACGTTAACAACAATGAAGCACAGGAAATTACATATATTATGACCTACGACATGAATTGAATGACTCTTACCCCATCTGACTATTAAGAAAACTGCGAGACAGGGGTTTTTCTCTTGACTTCAACTTATTTACAATTATCTCCTCTATGATGCTCCGTCGTTCGAACTCTGTACATATACAGTCGATTCTTGCCCAATGTCGAGATGCGAGAAAGTACCTGCTGGGATATATATTCGCAGTTTTTCACCGATGACAGTCATGATTATTACAACACACATTTAAAGGGACGCTGAAAAATGAAGAGTTATACCCTGAAGCATCGAGATTACGCTAAAAGTTCCATTTCCTGCTTTAGGTAGAAAGTGCTATCTACAACTTAAACTGTTACAGAGTGAAAACGAGTATGGGCTCACATTTTCTTTTTTCGAACTACACATTTCCGTTCATTTAGGAACAACCTCCTGTATTTACAGACTGCCAAAAAACGAGGTAAAATATATCAAATTATATCTATACAGTATGAACGTTGTTCTATCTTTAACGCTACAGCTGTCGAGAAAGAATCGAAAGACGAAATCGTCTGGTCGCATCTCTCGCTGACAAAATTACGCTTGACTTAGTGATCTGACCTTTCTAATTCAACTGAATCAATTAGTTTCAGTCTGGTATCCCCAACACCACTATCTATCGTTAAATATTAGAAAAAAAAGCTTTACTAAATTATCTTAAAATGACTATAACTGAGTGATGTAGGCCTACAGCGTATGGTGCTTTTAAACAGAAGAGAGTTTCCTAAACAATAATTATGACTTTCCACTACTTTGAAGACACACGGGCCTTATCACTATGATAAATCTTATTAAACATCTGTCATATCCAGGATTCTAACCATAGATTCTGATCTATGGTGCATGCGTTCCAAGGACCCAGACGCCAGAGAAGTGACTAGCTCGGACAGCATACTTTCAATAGAAACCTAACCAAGAAATTGGGATAAACTTTACAATATTGGTAAAATCGTTCATTCGAAGCAGATGAATGTTGGAGAATTCAGCGTTTCAGAGACAGTGGAAATTATCGTTAGGACGACCGAGAAAATTCAGTGACATCGTCGCCATCTTTCGACGAAAGAGATCACGGTTTCGAATCTTCGCCTCTCTAGTTCGAATTCTACATTGAACTAATCCCGTGGTTCGCGGTCTAGAAACAAGAAATTCTCCTGAAAATGCCCTTTTTTATATACCACTCAAAACTATACAATATTCTATGTATAAATTTAAAATCATACAATAATATCAGATTCGAACGTGAAGAAATTAACTTAATAGTAAGAAAAGTCTTCTAGAACTAAGATTAAAAGAGATCTGATATAAAATAAGACAGCGACTAATATTCTACGTATATTACTGAACTTAATGTCTTGTGAGATATTTAAAATGAACTATTTAAATCCAGTATGAGAATGGCATAACGACTAGATAAAGAAAAGGTCCGGAAATTAATATCGACAGATATGAAGCTTCTGAAACCCGATCAAACGTGAAATGCAGGCCCGAATATTTGTCGCTGTCTGAAATAAGGTATTAGACTAAAATATTTTAGCGAATTTTCCTAGCATTTTCTAACAACTGCGTAAATGGATGAATGAAACAACCTAAATTAACAGTAAGAGGTAGCAGAAATTGAAAAATGATGTTTTAAATACCTTGCGCCAAAGAGACGCCTGCGATCAAAAAGAGCGCCACTAAAACTGCAGCGGTCGTTCCCATGGCGTCGACAAGCGTCTAAAGTCGTGAAAACATAACTTGCCTCAGGATTCTCTCTAGAAGACCACAGCAATTCTATACTTCTTACTCAGAGTTCAAAAAAGTTTCTGAAGACTGTCCTGATTTATTCCACACCGCAGTCACAAAATCTCCGAATCCACCCGTTAAGTTTATATTGTATTTCAATACAGCGAAACGAAACACATATTAAAAAACGAATTCGAAAATACAACACAAATTGCACATTTCAAGTTAGAATAAATTAAATGACACTATTCTAGATTTCTGGTCAGTTCTTGAAAATTTTGACTAGTTCTTTTTTTAGTGATATTTCAATACCGACTAATAACACGCGCTACGAAAGAATTGCCCACTGAATTCACCGAGTGCCCCGTGGATGATTTTAAGATGTTACCTTTCTTTGCCCTCAGTAAGGACCTAGGACAAAGGACAGCGAACGGTAGGCACCGCGTCGTTCTGCGGACTGAGCGCGATTCAATCACATCCAGCGAATATTATCGCGAGAGGAGTGGACATCGTACCTCGGCTACGTTCGGCCTCATTCGGCCGCATTCGGGACGCAGTGCTAGGCCGGCATTGCGAGGGAAAGACAATTGAACGCTCCGTGCCGACAGACTTAGTACAGCTTGCGAACGATATTAGGTTAATGGTATACACTTTATGAGGCATTCCACAAACTTCAGCAACTATTAAACAGGAGTTTATATGGGGTTAGCGAACATTCTATTGGTTTTAGAATGATAGACTGCAAATAATAATGGCTATTATCTGGTTTCAAAATAATATTCTGGAGAGAAAATACCTAAACAAGGGGTTGTAAATTCTACGTCAGACAGAGAAGCCTACACATGTTCGTAGCAATAATAGTTCGCAATTAAAATGTCCTAGCTTAAAAATAATAAATTTCAGGATTTATTACGCCCAGTGCGTAAATTATTTCGATATGTGTCTTCAGCACTAGAAAACCAGAGTTCGATGTCAGGTCTATTTTTTTCCAAGTTGCTCTAGGTCGCATCGACACAGATAGGTCTTCGACGATGGGACACGAAAGGGATAGGAGGAAGCGGCCGTAGCATTTTTTTTTCAAGTTGCTTTACGTCGCACCGACACAAATAGGTCTTATTGCGACGATGAGACAGGAAAGGGCTAGGAGTGGGAAGGAAGCGGCCGTGGCCTTAATTAAGGTTCAGTCCTAGCATTTTCCAGGTGTGAAAATGGGTAACCACGGAAAACCATTTTCAGGGCTGCCGACAGTGGGGTTCGAACCCACTATTCCCGAATACTGGACACTTGCCGCACTTAAGCGACTGCAGCTATCAAGCTCGGCATGCCAGTTCTTTGTGTATACTACTAGTTCTTTATCTCTTTTTCACATATCCTGGTAAGGTCATTGCTGTAGCATAGTTTAGCAGCCGCATACACTTCCTGACATCAACCCTATATGGAGGAACGTATTCAAAGATTACGTAAGGTTGGGGTGGTTGACATTGTAGAATGATGTACGTAAATGAAAAGGTGTAACTAACAACCAGTCGCCAAGCCAGAGGAGTTGAGCAAATGCAGTTAATAATTCCTCGTCCGGATGGGAATCAAATCCGAAGCCCTCTGAAGCAAAGCCCACTTAGCTGACAATTGAGCCAAATTCAGTCGGACAGGACTTTTGACGCCACCTCCAAATACAGTAAATGGATGTTTTCAATCTTGCATGTTTCTGTATTGGTTAGTTGCGTGGTATTATTGTGGGTATATGAAGAGATATATGTTAACACAAACATCCCCACGCCAGGGAAATTAACCAGACGCGGCTAAAATCCCCGGTTCGAGCGGGAATCGAGCACAGGGCCCTCTAAATCGAAGGCCACTGAGCTGCATCCAGCTAAATTCAGCCGAATAGTACTTTGTACAAACTAACAAGAGAAATACTTCAGTGCAGGCGAAGTGAAGAGAACCACCGTGACGCAGTCCGTTAGCCGGTGGTCCTCCATTTCGAAGATAGTGGGTTAGATCTCGGCACTGAGCGGTGGTTTTTAAGGGTGGTTTAAACATTTCCATCCCACGCTTGAGTTAACCAGAAACTCAACACGTTTTCCACCGTCTCAACCACGAGTGAACTCTGATTTCAAATATCACACTCTCCCAATCTAGAGCTTAGTCTGACGCTGCAGGTAGTGTCATCTGACAGTGAACTGTGAATAATAATAATAATAATAATAATAATAATAATAATAATAATAATAATAATAATAATAATAATAACAAGAATAATACAATGAAATAGCGTATGGCTTTTAGTACCGGGATGTGTCCGAGGACTTCGCCTCGCCTGGTGCAGGTTTCTGATTTGACTCCCGTAGGCGATCTGCGCGTCGTGATGAGGATGAAATGATGATGAAGACGACACATACACCCACGGGCTCCGGACCAGCAGAATTAACCAATTACGGTTAAAATTCCCGACTCTGCCGGGAATCGAACCCGGGACCCATGTGACCAAAGGCCAGCACGCTAACCATTTAGCCATGGAGCCGGACTTATTATTATTATTATTATTATTATTATTATTATTATTATTATTATTAATAATAATAATAACCTGGTGCAGGTCTGAGTTAACGCCCATTGGTGACCTGCACGTCTGTGAGGATGAAGACCTATCTAAAATGAAATCCAATACTGAAGATGGCACGAACATCCTTTCCTTGAGTCAGCGGAATTAAGCAAGGTTAAATCCCCGAATCGGCTGGGATCGAACCCGGGACTCGCTGTCCAAAGGCCAGCATGCTATTTGGCCACGGAGCTGGGCAGTGCCCCGTGAAGATGACAGTCGATTCGATTCATCAGCTTTCAATATTCTCACCATAATTCTATGCCTCGTGTTCAACGTTGACGGCTGTCGCCTATCTGCCTATGTAATGAAAGCTTGATGGAAGATGATATTTTAGTTATTGTCGGGAATGATGATATGTGTCGATGTTATTGACGATAGGGAAAACGAGTTTGCTGTGAATGAATCTGCGGAAACTGATCATACAGTTGTTCAGTTCCGGCGAAAGAGGCAAGAGATAACAATTGTTAATGTTTTCCGCCCATGATTGTTCAGTAACTTTGTACTGTATTTGATTATGTTTCCAACTGTCCGACTCATTTCAGCCAGAAAAACCCGGGATGGGAATGTATACGGGTGAATAAAGTTTGGTACTTGAAACGTTAATTGGACAATTCTGCGACGATGGCTTCCATTACTTTAAAAAGACTGTTAAGATCAATAGCAGCTCGAGCAGACGAGTAACACATTACATTATGACGAGCAATATATCAGGTCTCCGAAATCTACTGTACTGTAGCTTTATGTAATACACTAGAATTGATACCAACTAGGCTACATAGTTTATTTCTTCCCGATAATACGTGTTTAAACTTTTTCTGCGAGATCACCGTATTTACATGACGTAAAAATATTAAATGAAAACTATACTCGGATTAAAGAACCTACTGTAAAGTTACCTAGCCAATGATTGCGCCTTGGAGGTAAGAGTGGTAGGCTGAAAAGCTTTACTTCCAGTTGAGTTGTGATTCGTATTCTGGTTAATCTGAGTCTGTAATTCATCACATATTTTGCTAATAGTTCAACCCGGTATATACTGTAAGAAGTACGTCTTATACATCATCTCTTTACAGTTTATTGGTTCTTCTTCTCCTCCTTAGGCACGGTCTTAATGGTGTGTGGCCTCCGGAAAGGCCTGGTGCAGGTCTTTCGAGTTGATGTCTACAGGCGACCTCCACGTCTATGAGGAAGAATTTTCACATTCAAGATGGCACACGCACACAACCCCCGAGTCATCGGAATTAAGCAATTAAGGTTAAAATCCCCGATCGGCCAGGAATCGAACTCAGGACCCCTTGGGCCATGGGCAGCAGGCTAGCCATTTAACAATGGAGGCAGAGATTATTCCCGGAGGAATTAATTTGATCCCTGGCAAGGCTTTTATTTTCCAGCCTTGTACGGTCTTTCCATTTCTTACTACCTTTCTTTCTTGAGTGATCTTCTCTATTTGTTAAGACGAGAGACTTGCTCTTTTGTCGCAAAACAGCCATAATTTAAAAAAAGTACTTTGGTTAGTTTTGTTGATGCCGAATCATTCAATGCGTTTATTTAAATGTAGTTGAGAATCACCTTCCAATTTTGAGAGTAGCTAAATATTTTATTTGAAATGCATACTATTTAGAAGACCAGTACACTCACGTCAGAGAACCAGTAGCCAAGCGCAATCTCATTTTTTATTTTTTTATTTTTTTGCTAGTTGCTTTACATCGCACCGACACACATAGGTCTTATGGCGACGATGGGACAAGGAAGGGCTAGGAGTGGGAAGGAAGCGGCCGTGGCCTTAATTAAGGTACAGCCCCAGCATTTGCCTGGTGTGAAAACAGGAAACCATGGAAAACCATTTTCAGGGCTGCCGACAGTGGGGTTCGAACCTACTATCTCCCGAATACTGGATACTGGCCGCACTTAAGCGACTGCAGCTATCGAGCTCGGTCAATCTCAATTTAAACGCCAACATCGTACCACCTGAATCATCGGATCACCGCAATTCTTAACAGTTATATATATTATAAATGATAAGTCATCAGTTTAGTTCTTTCTGTGGAGGGTCAACGTCTCCAATTGATCAACATTCACAGATAACCCTGCATGCACAATCAATAGCCTATTTAATGGTGCTGAACGACCTGAGGTCAAGAGCAGAACAGAAAAGCTTACTAATTAGATGTCACACAAGTGAGGTCATCTCTAGGAATACAGTCGCTTGTACTGTAAAATCCTTACTGAAGATGGATAAAGTATTGGTACAGATCACATCAAATTCGATAAACCTGATCGCTCTTTTCATTACAATAACTAGTTATGTTATGCAGTTATTTAAAGCAGTCTTCCCTGTTCAAGATTGACCGATTGAATCTGCCAACTCTTTGAAGAGGGTGGTTTGTGGTTTTGAAGCAAATTCTGGAGCCAATGGAAACTACACATGTGATAGAAAAGGTACCTAAAATTTCTTCGACATTGATTGCTCGCTGGTTGGCTGCACTGTGAACTTACAGTAACATCAGCTATAATAACGATTAATATATTTCCATCTAACGAAAGAAGGTATTTCACTTTGCTTTTTTGCAGTAATTCGGAACATGGTACTTTTCATGTCACTCTTACACATGTACTGTAAATAGCACAATATGTGGGATCAAGTTGATCATACATCCTGTTTTGTATTCTGGGTTGATGTGGTGCCTATACTAGAACTTGCAATAATTAAATGGTGCGCAGACTGGGAAGGAAGCACCTGTAACCCAAATATTTGGCATCATACCCTGCATTTTCATGCAGTTGAAATGACGGTGACGGAAACCACGAAAGATAAACACTTCTAGGGTGCCAAGAGCAAGATTTGGGCCCACTTTTACACAGTTATATCATTTAAGGCTGAATGCACGCCGTTCCAATCTCACATACTAAATGATATTCATGTATATTTTGTAGTATACCTTGTTACTTGATAAATATGACGTCTCATTTTCAGAGATCTGAAAAATAGAATCACATAACACAGCGACCACATGTCACTCTTTCTGTTGGCCAATTTATGAGACTATTTCGAACTCTATTTTCTTTTTTAACTCAACGACAATCTGCCAATCTGTACCCTCTGTGGTATGGCTTCCTCCACAACATAAATTAATTACCACATTCATGTTTCTAACATCCTAAAACGCTTCATTTACAGTTCAAAAGTTGGGAAAACACACAGAAAACTGCCCAAGCATCTTTATATAAATTGCACGTACGAGTAGGTTAATCAGGGGACAATTTTCTAGCACATTTTATCTCGTATCATTTACAGCCACGAATAAACGAAGCTTGTAATCGAGTTAAGTACTCCGAGAGGAAGAAAGGGGAGAGTGTGTTTAAATTCCCGTACACACACCACTTACTGCATTACCAATCCGCGCTTCGCACGTACCGCCTGATGTGGAACACATTCTGCTCTATAAAACTGTCAGGTCCAATGCTGGTGAAGTGCCATCTACTACCTGCATTGCCTTTCTCCCATACGTAACACAACAGAGGGTTCCTCTGAACTGTTTTATCTCTTGTTATTACACATGTTAAAAGCACTATTCCATATTGAATAGTCAATTATCTTCTTTTACACAAAACAGCATAATGTTCTCTACCAGTAAACTAAGACAGAGGGATATGATTCCAGTGAACCACTGCAATCGAATGTCTTCTGCTAATGTTGACAGATATTTAAAAGTTTCGACATTCAGATATGTAGCATTAAAACGTATGTTAAAATGTTGACTTATTTATTCAGTACGTCTACATTTCCTACAGACTTTCTAAAGTATCCCAAATATTAACTATGAATTTAGTTCGTTCGTAATCTGTTTTCCCTCCAGGGTCGGTTTTTCCCTCGGACTCAGTGAGGGATCCTACCTCTACCGCCTCAAGGGCAGTGTCCTGGAGCTTCAGACTCTGGGTCTGGGGATACCACTGGGGAGGATGACCAGTACCTCGCCCAGGCGGCCTCACCTGCTATGCTGAACAGGGGCCTTGTGGAGGGATGGGAAGATCGGAAGGGATAGACAAGGAAGAGGGAAGGAAGCGGCCGTGGCCTTAAGTAAGGTACCATCCCGGCATTTGCCTGGAGGGCAAGTGGGAAACCATGGAAAACCACTTCTAGGATGGCTGAGGAGGGAATCGAATCCCCCTCTACTCAGTTGACCTCCCGAGGCTGAGTGGACCCCGTTCCAGCCCTCGTACTACTTTTCAAATTTCGTGGCAGAGCCGAGAATCGAACTCGGGCCTCTCGGGGTGGCAGCTAATCACACTAACCACTACACAATAGAGGCGGACTATGAATTTAGTACGGAAAGAAAATCTTCAGCGTATGAATCCAGAATGAGTCTGCAAGCAGTTTTTTTGTATACGCAGTAAATACAATAGTTTTCTTAAAACTTTATGAGAAATTTAAAGATGTTTTTAATAGTAATCGAAAATTCCATATTGAGTCAATTTTTCTCATACATGATGACGGCTTTAGAGATTCAGATTAGAGATTTCTGCTTCCTCTATTTGGAGGTTGCCAAAAACACCTTACAAAATAGGTGCAATGACAACTAAGGTATTGGAAAATATATTGTTGTTAATAATAATAAACAAAATAGCTCACCCAATCTAACTGACAGCGGATTTCATTCACTTATTTACCCGTCACCAATAAACTACTTGATGAGAACAACGGCCAAAGTTGGTGGAATTTTCAAAATGAAATAAATTCCCGCCCCCTTTCCTTCTTCTTCTCTTCTTCTTTTCCTCCTCCTTCTACTACTGATTTTTCCCGCAATGTGTCACATATGTGGATTTGGCCCTGTTGTACGGTCGGATGCTTTTCCTGGCGCCACCTTACGTGGAGCGATGTACTCACTATTGCGTGTGCCTGTGGTTTGTTGTGTAAATATGAAGAGGAGAGTGTTGGGACAACCGCAAACCAGTCCCCGAGACAGAGGAATTAATTGCACGCGATTAAAATCTCCAACCAGGCCAGGAATCGAACCCGCGATTCTCTGAACAGACGATCTCAACGCTGACCATTCATCCAAGGAGTCAAACGCCGTCCCCTTTTACTCCTGTACACATTTTGTGAGACAACACTAGTGACAAAATGTTTAGCTAGGTTGCCTGTATATGAAGAAGTGAAAGCTGTTTCAAAAATTCGATCTGAAGGAAACCACAATGCGAGAACTTAATTTTATTATCTAATGCCTCCACTGGTTTAGATCGCGTCACACCTCCGTTTCATACGCCCCGAGTCAGTTTTCCCCTTTCGAGGGACCGAAAGCTACACTTGTCTCCAAAATCCATACAGATTCGTTGGATGGAAATAAATGAATCGTTATCAATTTGAGTTTTGATTTATTGAAAGACATACAGTATCACTTTCCGAAAGGTAAATTTGACACTATTTCTTTCTCTTGGTCAGTGACCAATGACTACTCGTTATCGGCTTCAAACTGAACTGTGGATTCAAATGATGAAGCCTGTTCTAGTTTCCTTATTGACCTGCAAAAGTAGCTCCTTTCTCTGCATTTGCAATTTTTAGACGCTTTTTCTCCCCAAGGATCAAATTCCTCCAAGCGTAAGGAAATTCCATTACAATTGGCGATAGTGAATACATTTAACATTGCAATCATTGGATCGTATATGTAGAGCCTATTTCAAACGCTTGCTTCTAGAGTTCAAGAAGGTAACCACTAGTCTTAAACAGAAACGAGTAGTCCTAGTATCTCACTTTCATTTCCTTGTTTGGCTCGAGTACATAGAGTGTACAATTTAAGATAAGGAATAAAAATAAAGATTACAATTATAATCTGAACTATGTGAATTACGAGAGATAAGAAAGCATGAAAACGTAGTTTGATTACATAACTGTTTGCACAATTTATTTTCCTAACCATCATTCTTAATTTGATTTAACGTCCTGGCAGTACAGTCAAGTTTCATGCCCATTTATGAGGATGAGAAAATTTATCTCTTGAGTTCTTCTCTCTCAACTTTCGCGAAGTCTGGCTGCCTCCAGTCACCTACTTTACATTCATACTTCTCCGCATTTGGCCTTACATTCGATTCTGTTCGAGTCTCATAAAATCTGTATTATTTTATTGTTGAAGTTATTACGCAAAAATGCCGATTACTAATGATTTGCGATTTCCGTCACATTGATTCCCTTGTGGTTTTACAATACAGAGATCGCCGGTGACTCCCGGAAAAAAATATGTCATCGTTGTGCTTAGCTTTTTGGTGAATAATTGCAGTCGTTCTGATTAACCACTTCTATGTACCAGCAGTGAAAACTACTTGCGATTTCCATGCATTACCCAGCCTTACAACTAACTGCATCTAGGTACATTTCCGTAATTATGACTAGCTTTTCCTAAATATACCGCAGTCCATATGGCAAGTTTTGCCTCTGTCACTGTATAATTTTGACAATATACTAAACTCCTATATTTTCGGTGAAAATGGGTAAGGAATGGGCTAGGAATGGGAAGGTAGTACTCGTATCCTGTATTTAAAGTCCCAACATTTGCCTGACGTGAAAATGGGAAACCACGAAAAAGGTATCGACGAAAGGATTCGAACCTTCAGTCTCTGGAATACAAGATTTACAACAAGTATATCCTGGGTATTACCCGTCATTACTCTAGTTCATAGCAGTCTCCGTGGATCAGTAGTAGGATGCCAATATCGCAGATTCAAACCAGGCCATTTGATACTTCATGTTGTATAATTTCGGAAAGTAAATAAAAACCTCTTGCGACACATTTGATGTTTACTTGAGAAAATCGCTCAAAAGAGATCCGATTTACTTTGCCATCTGGTAGAGCACAAAGAAACGTCGAAATTGACGCGCAGGCAGCCTAAATAGCGTCAAATTAAAAATTCCTGCATACGGTGCGAGCTGAGGCCGTATTATTTCTTTCTTTCTTTCTTTCTTTCTTTCTTTCTTAATCCGTTTACTGTCCAGGGTTGGATTTTCCATCGGGCTCAGCGAGGGATTTCACCTCTACCGCCTCAAGGGCGGTGTCCTGGAGCGTTAGACTTCAGGTCGGGGATGAAAATGGGGAGGAGGGCCAGTACCTCGGCCAGGCGGCCTCACCTGGTATGCTGAACAGGGGCCTTGTGGGGGAATGAGAAGACTGGAAGGGGCAGACAAGGAAGAGGAAAGTGGCTGTGGCCGTAAATTAGGTACCATGTCGGCATTTACCTGAAGGAGAAGCAGGAAACCACGGAAAACCACTTCGAGGATGGCTGAGGTGGGAATCGAATTCGCTTCTACTCCGTTGACTTCCCGAGGCTGAGTGAACCCCGTTCCAGTGCTCGTACCTCTTTTCGAATTTCGTGGCAGAGCCTGGAATCGAACCTGGGCCTCCGGGGGTGGCAAATAATCACACTAACCACTACACCAGAGAGGCGGATTGTTATTATTATTAGTAGTAGTACTATTTCTCTTAGGTATTATGCGGTAATTATGGGTAACATTCTTTCTCCATTTATTTCAGGGCTTATTCCACCTCGTGTCAATTCTTCACACCGAGTTCGGGTTCGCAGTGAGATCTAAGGCAGACTACATTAATATATTACAATATGGAACATAAATATTTCATGGCGTGTTATAGTTTTACGTGAGCCGCATGCAATGAGAAACTTGATTGATGAGCCCCAAGTAAATAAACGGCAGAAACAGTGAGCTATGTAATATCTGAGAAGCGTATGTAACAGTTCCAGGCAATCAGTCGTGACCCACGCCTCATATTTATGTGACCGCGAAGACATAATTAGCGTACACATTGATAAACTGCAAATGGTCTGGATATGCACCAGCAGCCCGTGCTGCAGATACATAATGCAAATGAAGGGGCAGGAAAGATGGCATTGAGGATGGAACTGTGAGTAGCTGTGCTCTATTTTCGAATTATCAACCAAAGTTATCTCGACCCTGTTCAGTGGGTTGTTCGAGAGGGATGTCCGGCTCCATGGTTAAATGGTTAGCGTGCTGGCCTTTGGTCACAGGGGTCCCGGGTTCGATTCCCGGTAGGGTCGGGAGTTTTAACCTTAATTGGTTAATTTCGCTGGCACGGGGGCTGGGTGTATGTGTCGTCCTCATCATCATTTGATCCTCATCACAACGCGCAGGTCGCCTGCGGGAGTCAAATCGAAAGACCTGGCGAGCCGAATTTGTCCTCGGACACTCCCGGCACTAAAAGCCATACGCCATTTTATTTCATTTTATTCGAGAGGGATCATGAGTGAAGGAAATTAAAACATTTAAATATATTATGAATAGTTTTTTTCTTTTTTGTTGAAAACTCTGAGATTTTCTAAGGATTTTGTTGACATGATATGGGCTTTTGGGCTTATGCCGTGTCAAGAAAACGTTTCGCAGAGAACTTTGCTCAGCGTCTTCAGAAGAAAATCTCGACTGTTTCCGAGGAAGTCTTTTACACGTCATAAGCCCCAAAACGCATATCATGTCCACAAGTACGAGCCGACCGCAAAAGCATCTGTGTTAACAAGGATACTGTTATTTTGTCGAGTCTTCAGAAGATCTGGAGATTTTCCTTGAATGGGTACAGTCTTGGAGAAGGAGTACACGATGAAATACGTAAATAAATAAACAACAACAGAGCACGGTAAAGTAGAAAAAGTGGACAGTTTCAGATATACTGTTGAGATAGTGCAGATGAAAACTATTGAGAAGGAAGTTAACAACAGCAGGCGAGAGAAGATCGTAGGATGCACGTTCTCTACAAGAGAAAGGTAATCTCAAGGAAAGCTAAACTCAGGCACTACAGAGTGTATCAAAACTCGACAGCAAAAATTTAGGAATGGATTCCTCACATAGAGAGAAGAAAAAAGGTTATGACAACATGGATACGGAAAGGTATACTTACTGATTTATTCAAACTTTGTGACACAAATTAATTTTAGTAATAATTAACATGTCCTCATGCAATCATCCAATCGTCTCATCAATAGAGGTTCGTCATTAACATCTTGGCAGGCATTGCTGGTGATTCTTTTTTGGGACCCTACGTTCTTCCGAATAGGCTTACTGGACAGAACTACACGAATTTCTTCCGTACTGCATTGCCTGATTACTTGGAAGACATGCCACTTGCATCCCGTCGACAAATGTTTTCCATGCATGATGGTGCTCCAGAACATTTCAGTCTGCTGCTCGCAGGTACCTGAATACCCATTTTCTTGAGCGCTGGATAGGTAGAAGAGGACCGATTGCTTGGCCACCACCACGCTCTCCTGACTTGAATCCCCTGGACTTTTACCTGTGGAGACACGTTAAGTCTATCGTGAATGCGACTCCTGTTCCTGATGAAGCAATTTTATGTGAGCGCATTGTGACAACCTCTCAGACAGTACTCACTACACCAGGCATTTTTGATCGCGTGCGTAACTCTATGCGACGACGAGCGGAGGCTTGTATTCAAGCTGAAGGTCGTCACTTTGAGCATTTCCTCTGATATATGCTCAAAGTGTTTCAGCTGCCGTTCACAGACGTAGGTGTAAATGTACAAAAGTTTGAATAAATCTAAGTATACGTCTCCGGAACCATGTTGTCATAAACGTTTTTTCTTCTATGTGAGGAATCCATTCCTAAATTTTTGCCTTCGAGTTTTGGTACACCCTGTATAACACAGTGATCAAACCCGAGTGTCTGTATGCAAGTGCATGCCTCAGAATGCCAGGAAAGGTTGGAGTGAGAGAAGTATGAGTGCAAGGTCCTTCGCAAAATAATGGATTCTAAGATAACAGGTGGGCAGTAAACTCAGAGGAAGAGAACAGCTATAGAGGGATAATGAAAAGTGATGGAGTCAATAAGGAAACAACGACTGAAGTTCTACGGACATCTGTTCAGGATGGGTGCAACCCGACTAACGAGGCAGATTTTTAATGTGTTGGACAACAGATCTAACGTCTCGGGTAAATGGTTTAAGAAAGTAAGGAAGGACCTCAAGAGCATGGGACTGAAGCAGGAGGACATCTCTAACCGATCAAAAAAACAGATCAGTGATCAACAACTTTAAGGGCTTCCACATTGAGCAAAAACAGGGCAGAAGAGGGAAGACAGGTGGCCAGAGAAAGAATGCAACGTTTGTGGGCTGCAAGAAAAGCTTCCAAAAATGCCTTGACGTGGTTTCTAATAGCCCCAAACGAGAATAAATAAATAAATAAATAAATAAATAAATAAATAAATAAATAAATAAATAAATAAATAAATAAATAAATAAATAAATATTATACCAATCATCGTCGGGTGATTATGGAGTGAAGTCAGACAGGAACCATGAAATAGAGGAATATGTTAGAATTAAGTGGAAGTAACTTCAGACTGGTCTGGAGTCCCGTGTTCACAGTGGCGACATGTCCGGCTCCATGGCTAAATGGTTAGCGTGCTGGCCTTTGGTCACAGGGGCCCCGGGTTCGATTCCTGGCAGGGTCGGGAATTTTAACCATCATTGGTTAATTTCGCTGGCATGGGGGCTGGGTTTACGTGTCGTATTTATCATCATTTCATCCCCATCACGACGCGCAGGTTGCCTACGGTTGTCAAATCAAAAGACCTGCACCTGGCGAGCCGAACTTGTCCTCGGACACTCCCGGCACTAAAAGCCATACGCCATTTCATTTTCAGTGGCGGCATGTCCAAATGGGACTGGGAGGGCTGCTAGCAGATGTTGAGGGCGCTACACGACTGAAAATATAAATAAGCCTTTTCTTAGCAAAACTCTTACGAAACCTCAGCCGATGTATTTAGCACCAATACCATTCTGACTTAGACTTACATCCCTCCCTGTCTGATAACGAGCAACCGCCGCTGCGTGTTCACCATTCCATACTCCTCGGGAATGTTTAGTGGGACACGAAAGACTAGGAATCACAGAACGTGGAACACCAGTAGTCAACCCATCATCGCCAGAACTTTTCAAGACAGTCATACAAACTAGCAAGTATTCTCCCTTACATCCTTAGCGTTTTGATTAGGACGGTGATTTTTTAAAGCTCAAGCACAACGGCACCCCCATCTTCAGTACTTATGGTGGTAACTGAAGAGTCACCGTGCATGCCGTCTTCCTTCACCGATGAATCGCACAGTACTATTCCATCAACAGTTAGACAAAATGAACATAACCTGTTAATCTTCCGATCACGAAGTTACACACTGCATGAGCGCAACCTAATTGGTAAACAACAACATGCTCTTCACGGCATGAAGATTATTTATCTCCAATCGCCAACTCTGAAGGTTCGGCCTGCCCTACTCGTTTTCCTCCTTCCGAGGACCGGTTCTCTTCTTCATTACACCATGTCCACTCGTTATGGAAATGTTAAAATAAAACCTGTGAATTCAACAAGAACACTATAACAGGTCTGAATGAAAAATTCATAAGTGCTTTATTACATGCTAATTCTAGTACTTGATAGCTGTTGAAGCCGAGAAGTGATTGAAAAGTTCGAAGTTCAAATATCGGTTACAGTGGTTGTTCTGCTATTAGAACGATCACTAATACAGTATACGTGTGTTGGCTTCCACACTTAATAACTGATAGTCTGTGTGTAGAAGGCTACGCGAGATCTAAACAACATCAAAAAAGAAATACCCTCCAGCGTTACACTTTAGCTTACTGCGCTGATGGTCGAGTGGCTAGCGTCTCACAGTTACTTCCAGTATCCAAGATTGAAGGCTTGATCCCGGCGGTGAATTTAGAAAAGAAGACCAGTTACCTTTTTATCACTGGTCTGAAATTAGTCTATAAGGTACGGTATAGTTGGCTCCTACGATGATGTTTCTTTGTTTCATCAGTCTTCTCGTTGCGAGCCTGTTATCAGGGTCAATGATTTTTCCAACCTTCGTACGAAGACTGATAAAAACAAGGTATATTCGTTTGTTTCTTTCGTTATCAGCCAGATAATATACCTCTTCATAGACTTCTAATTACTTCTGTAGAGATCATCGGATTGACGCTCGCTGTGTCCTGTAAGTCTCGACGTTTCTTTCCTAGAACAGCTCCCTAGCACCAGAGGAAGAGTTCCATGTTCACTCAGTGCCTGCAGAGGCTTGTGAAGGAGCAGTAGCGTCCAAGAAGAGATCATACATGTGGGACCGTGGTATTCATTTTTAAAATATCCCTCCCTTTAAGCTGACCCGGTGGAGAAGCTTGTGTGTCTAATTCATGATCCCCAGTCCATTGGTTCAATCCTGGCTGAGGTACTCAATTTTTTAAGGACAAGCAAAAATCTTGGGAATTCATGATATTGTTGACATAGTAAAGACTTCTGATGGCGCACTCAGCGTCACCCGACAAAATGAAATTGACACTGCCATAGTATCTGTCCAGTAGACCTCCACGTTCATTACTAGATAGCAGCATCATCGGACTGTCGAAAATGGTAGACAGATCGCCTAGATGGCACCACTTGGTAGTTGACGCCATATTATTATTATTATTAGTTTTTAGGGGGAGTGCGTGATTAGCTCAGTGGCTAAGCTGCTGACTTCCCACCCGGAGGGTTGAAGCTCGAATCCCGGTCAATCCTCGGTTGAGATTTTCATCTCAAAATTCAAATGGCGTCAGGAAGGGCATGCGATCTTAAATCCCCGGCCAAAACTAATGAACCTGGGTGGCTCCAGCGACCCCATAAAATAAATGGGAAAAGCTGAAGAACTTAAATAAATATTATTGATTTTGCGAACTACTTTTGACGGTTTTCGGAGACGCTGAGGTGCCAGAATTTTGTCCTGGAAGAGTTATTTTACATGCCACTAAATCTACCTACACTAGGCTGACTTATTTGAGCACCTTCAAATACCACCGGATTGAGCTAGGATCGAACCTGCCAAGTTGCGGTCAATAGGCCAGCGCCTCAACCGTCTGAGCCACTCATCCCGGCTCTATTCTTCTTCTTCTTATTATTATTATTCCGAGTCCTTGGCTGAATAGTCTCACCGGGCGAGTTGGCCGTGCGGTTAGGGGCGCGCAGCTGTGAGCTCGCATCCGGGAGATAGTAGGTTCGAACCCCACTGTCGGCAACCCTGAAGATGGTTTTCCATGGTTTCCCCATTTTCACACCAGGCAAATGCTGGGGCTGTACCTTTATGAAGGCCACGGCCGCTTTCTTGCCATTCCTAGGCCTTTCTTGTCCCATCGTCGCCATAAGACCTGTCTGTATCGGTGCGACGTAAAGCAAAAAGCTGAGTAGTCAGCGTCGAGGTCTTCGGTTTAGAAGGTCCCCGATTCGACTCCCACCCTTGTCAGCAATTTAAATTATACACAACACATTATGAAGTACGAGTATGCCCTATAGTCCTATACTGCGTTATATTGCTTACCCTACACACCACCACAAAAACCCGTAATAGTCAATATTTAGGTATATCACCGCCACCTTCACATAGGGTTGGCGGCAGGAAGGACATCCTACTGTCAAACAGGGTCAAGTCCACATGTGCGACAGTTCGCACTCATGACCCCACCAAGGTGTAGGAGAAGGGTATTATTATTATTATTATTATTATTATTATTATTATTATTATTATTATTATTATTATTATTATTATTTATTCCATTCATAGTTGGATCCCTTTTTGAACAACCCATGTGTTAGCCACAGGTGATATTTGAGAAAATAATTCTGCATCCTTTCCTTTACAGGGATAAGCGGAAAATAGGACGTACTCTTCCTATCCCAGATTGCTTCTTGCGTAACTAAATGTATGGTCTATGTAGTATTAATTGGCGGAACACACTCAGGGTTTTATTTCGTATCGCCATTATAATGTAACAGTATAGTGCGCTATACTGCTTACCCTGCATTTTGAAATAGCCTGCCAAGCTCGCACAAAAGCTTAAAATAGAAATAGCTGGAACTTTGCGGTAGTAAACGAAGTACAACGATGAGACGTTAGTCGCGACCTTCACAAGTAATGTCATTATAACGCAATTAAAACAACTTTATGATTTACTGCACAGGAGTGGTTGCGATAAAACTTAACGGACTTCCAGAAGAGTAGACATATTTGGAACATATTAAACTCAGCGACCATCGCTCCAATGTCATTCACAAAAGAGAGCTTACAAGCACACACTCGTCAGTTACCAGAAGGTTGCGAGGAAGTTACGAGATAGCCCAGGGTCCTCGGAGACTGACAGTCTGCCACTGATGTACACAAGGAGCTATTTCATAAAGTTAAATACAACTAAAGATTAACTGCATAATGTATTTTAAAGTGCATCACAGACCTACATTCTTGTGTCAGGGGTTATCTCCTAAGCCTTGCACTGTTACGCAAGACGCAGGCGACATTTGACGCGAGTCACTAGTTCAGAGTTGGTTACGATCTGATACGTGCATGCTCCATATAGCATGTAGTGAAGAACAGACATATGAACGAACGTGATCACTGGGCTGCATATGGAATATTTAGGATTGATCGTACAGTTTAGAAAATAGATCATCCTATACATATAATTTACTTCGAAATCAGAAAGAACCCAGATATTCGTGAGGGGTGGTTACCATTTCCTATCGATGACTGCTTCCCTAATAATACTGAGTTCGACTCCTCGTCTAAATGAGGATTAAATATATAACCATATTCTGGGCTGCCGATAGTGGGGTTCGAGCCCGTGACCCATTCCGCACAGCCACTTGCTCGGTCACACTGCAGTACTAATGAACACACCTGCACATATGGTTGGCGTACGGAAGGGAACTCGGTCGTAAGACAGGGCCAGATCCATATGCGCGACACACTTCACATCCGCAACTGCAGCAGGATGTGGAAAACGCGCTAGAAGAAGAATGAACAGCAAACAGACGTGAAAAATGAATATATAGCGACATCGTTTATTCAAGAATGAAATAAAATTTTGTGCTTGATGCTTAAAGGGGCCTAACATCTAGGTCATCGGCCCGGTAAAATTCATGCCCTCTTATTCAGCCATAATGATAATCCACAGCCTGTTTCCACTCATTCGGCCGGATCAGGAACGCAATGAATGAAGCCCCAGTCTAGCGGTGAGGATAGGAATTGTGCCGGCTGTAGAAGTCTGCCGCACTCCTCTGGGGCAATAGTTGATGACCATCAAATGTCACAAGGAGTGACCGGGATTTGAATCACGGAACGCAGCGGTGAGAGGCCGGCGCGCTGCCGCCTGAGCTAAGGCTACTCATACGAGCCTTCCAGCCAAATATTAAATAACTGGCAGTACCGGGAATCGAACCCGGGCCCCTTAGAACGGCAGCTAATATCGCTAATCGTTACATTACGGAGGTGGACCAAGAATAGGATATGAAATACGTACTACATGTCTGTTCAGAGGAATATTAATATTCGTCGAGCAGTGAAACCCACAATTTGGGGGTGAAACTGAACGTTTGTGACAATAATAACAAAAAATTATTTTTAAATTTTCCTTCTACTTTTTACTTGTCTCATATACTCAGCGCGCAGTTCTGAGTTGGAGTCCTCTCGTAAATGTATCACTGTCACAATGTCCAGAGGGCGACCCACGTTAATACAGATTTAGTAGGCCACAGGGCGGTACTGTCACCGCGGATGAGTTACTCGCAGAGCTAGTCTGCGTGAGGTTGCGGAGTTCATACGCATCGCTCAGGAAGGTGGCAAATGGTGCCAACCTTCTTACTTTGTACCAATGTGAGAAATTTTGAAAAAATCATAATTTATTGTAACATTATGATGTCGTGAAAAATCAATTGAAAACGTGGTGATAATTCCCACACGTATTAGAGAACAGACGACATTCTCTTGTTGGCAGGAAGTCGAGGATATAGAAGAATTGGTTCAAGGCTGTCAGTAGAAGTCCAGTACCATCACAAATTCTGATAATTTTCCTATTTTCATGGTTTTCAGTGACCATAGTGCCGAAAAGTTTGTTCCACGAGAGTTCTTTTCCGAACCGGTAAGTCCAGCAACACCAGGCTGGCGCATCTGAGCACCTTCAATTGCCAACTTGGCTTCAGAAAGTCAACACTTCTATACCATGAGTCACACGGCCTGGCGCCAGAATTTCTAATGGTTGATAAGAAACAATTCGCTGCAATGATTGCGACTTTTATCTACATCAGATTTCCAAACCAAACCCCATGGCACAACAGCCTCGAAGAGCCATGGTCTACCATGCGACCACTGCTCAGCTGGAAGGACTGCAGATTACGAGGTGTCGTGTTGTCAGCACGACGAATCCTCTCGGCCGTTATTCTTGGCGTTCTAGACGGGACCTCGGAAGTACGATAACGAAAATTGGAATCACTCAGTTGAGATCAAGTGCAAGAATGTAGGAGCTCCTTTATTTGGCTGCCAGGAGATTGGCCCGGACTTGAAGCAAAAAATTGTGACATGCTGTGTCTTCTTCACGCTGTTTTACGGTGTTCAAGCCTGGACGATCGATGTCACAGACAATGGAGAGAGTGGTTTAAGCCTTAGAGATGTGGTTCTGTTAGAGAATACATCGAAAACTGAATAAACCATATCACTAACGGAGAAGTCATCCACAAACGGGAATTGCTTAACAAGAGATAAACAATATACTACAGCCAAATAATGGGTGAGCAGAGATGCTGCCATGTTCGTGTCACTGTACAGTACGAGGGGAAGTAGATGAGCAAACCGAATCGGGATCTCTTGGATATTAAAAGTGAGAAGGTGATTCGATCTACCCATATAAGATCACGCAGGCGAATTAAAGCCAATATCGTGAGTCCGGTTGAAGAGCTAGGACTAGAAAGGAAGCAGCCTTCATATTAGCTACTATCCAAGCATTCGCATGCTGAAAAGAAAAAAATCACTTAGATTACATTCAGGAGGACGAGTGTCCTTGTCAGGCTGAGATGACCTCATTCTGATTCTCAAACTATAACATCAGATATGAAAACGGACCCAGATCCAACCGATTGGAAAGCTAAACTAGTTATCACTATATCAGCATGAGCTCTAGAGTTCTCAGGTACTCCGGGATTTCTCCCTTCATATTCTTGCGTTCTTTGGACATGATTTTGTTCCTGAGTTTATTAGACGTTTGCCTGGAGTGGGGATTCTTCTATGTTAAATTGTTTCTGCATCGAAACCAATAAGACAGAGGAAATGTCATATTTAAAAAATCATCAATAAGTTGCCTAAGGAGGTGATGTTTCACACATATCTGGGATATATTATTTTGTTTCGGTAGGCTACCTGAACACAAGTAAAGTGGTATCCTTTTTATTCAGCATCCCTTAATCTAATACAGATGCTGCTAAGGTGGGGTCCCAGGACACTTTTAAGATAAAAAGTAGAATATTTTCCATGTTCGAATTAAAACAGAAGGAATAATAATAAAACTGAATATGTGAATTCAGAGGTTAGACTCTGAATCTTCGAGCAAATCCCTTCTATGGCAGATTTCAAGTCATAGTTACGAAGTAAACTTGAAGTTAAAAATGACTTAATACTGAAACTACACAGATAATTTGCTCAAAAGCAGCTTCATTGTTCACCTCAAACTGTGTTTGCTGTCATTCATATCATAATTTTGAGTTTTGATTTGAATATGATTTCATACATTTAAATAAAAATATATAAGAGTTTGTAAGACATTTACTATTAGTTTTATTTCAAAGAAGGGGCATGCGAAATGTTTTTCGAGGGGTCCGCAGGCTGCAAAATTTGGAAGCAAATGCATTCGTGAAATTTTTAATTCAATGAAAAATATGTTGATTGACACCAGAAACAGATCATCTGTCAATTTAATTAAAATTGAATATCAAATGACGGTGAACTACGATAATATTAATTGCGGAAGATTTTCTGTAAATTTGCAAGAACCATAAAACTATACTAGTGACTTAGTAATGAACCAACAGATCATTTGCAAACAATATTAATTGTTATTATTTGTGTAGTTTTAATTCAGAAATGTGTTTTTGTTTTCCTTGAAAAGTCGGTCAGTAAACGTAACGTACGCTACTCCTCTCCTTATTTTGATAAATATGGTAATGACGTCTAACAGTGAGATAACAAATGAATAAAACTAGCACAGTGTAAGCCACTTGCAAAATGATAGTAGAGCTTCTTGTACAGAATGGCCAATTGCAACAGACCAGTTTACTTTGCCCAACTGTGGTATTTGGAATTAATTCATTTTAATGTGGGATGAGAAATGCTCTGTATTTCATCTCTAAAATGTATAATAATAATGGACTAGTGAACAATAGATTCCCAGAATTACAAATTATTATTCTAAGTCACAAAAAAGGCAACCTCGCGTACATGAAAGGTCAATTGCATTTCAATGCAAATGTGAACATTTGGAAATCTTTCCTCACACGCTACATGTTATCGCATAAGAATATCTGGTGTTTTATCCGACGAGTAAGTCATGTAAAATTGCTACATTAGATGAAAGACATAATACATAACAAACGTAAGATGTACTTTATTACGAATAAAAGACAACATACAATTCGTGTAAGGTGGTAACATTGTCAATGGCAGACAATTCGAGAAAGTCGTTCACAATTAAATGGACTTTCAGATCAGAAATCTTCCGTCACAAAAATAAATCGCGAGAGTTTGATCAGTTAATAATCATAATAATCCACAGCCTGTTTCCAGTCATTCGTCCGGGTTAGGAATGGTATGAATGAAGCTCCCATCTAGCGGCGAGGATAGGAATTGTGCCGGCTACCGAAGCCTGTCGCATTCTAAATTACTGACAGATGAAATGAAATGATATTGGAGTGTGTTGCTGGAATGAAAGATGAAAGAAAAAACCGGGGTATCTGAAGAAAATCCTGTACCGCCTTCGCTTTATCCAGCACAAATATCTCATGGAGTGACCGGGATTTGAACCATGAAACCCAGCTGTGAGACGCCAGCACGCTGCCGCCTGAGCCACGGAGGCTCGCGAGTTAATAATTTTCATATTTCAGTCCCAGATAACCATGTATCTATCTGCTCGACAGCCGGCAGTGTATTTTCTACATTTTCAAAGAAATATTGTTAGCCCGTCGTTACAGGAAAGGTACACGTACCTACCTCCATTTGGTGGGGAGAAAGTGGTAAGAAGAAATGGATCAATGGCCGAGTGTCGGTCTACGAATTCCTCGGTTGTGTGTTCAAACGTCAAAATTGACACGCAGGCTAGTTAGGTGACCTCAATTCAAAATGCCTACACACGGTAATTATTATTATTATTATTATTATTATTATTATTATTATTATTATTATTATTATTATTTTCTTTCCCTCTTAATCCGTTTGCCGTCCAGGGTTGGTTTTCCCTCGGGCTCAGCGAAGGATCTCACCTCTACTACCTCAACGGCAGTATCCTGGAGCGTCGGTCTTCGGATCGGGGATACAATTGGAAAGGGGGACCAGTATCTTACCCAGGCGTCCTCACCTGCTATGCTGAACAGGGGCTTTATGGAGGGATGGGAAGATTGGAAGGGACAGACAAGGAAGAGGAAAGGAAGCGGCCGTGGCATTAAGTTAGGAACCATCCCGGCATTTGCCTGGAGGAGATGTGGAGAAAGCACGGAAACCCATTTCGAGGATGGCTGAGGTGGGAATCGAACCCACCTCTACTCAGCTAACCTCCAGAGGTTGAGTGGATCCCGTTCCAGTCCTCGTACCACATTTTAAATTTCATGGCAGAGCCGGAATCGAACCCGGACCTCCAGGGGGTGGCAGCTGATCACACTAACCACCACGCCACAGAGGCGGAAATCATTATTATTATTATTATTATTATTATTATTATTATTATTATTATTGCTGGAAATAATACTGTTTTAAATGTAAGTAATATGAACATGGGGTAAACAGAAGAGGCGAATGAACGAATACTTATCTTTCGAATAAGAATTACGTCCAACTTTCGTTTCGCACAGTTAGATGTTTCGAGAAGAGCCATTGCAATACACCATGGCCTGTATTGTTAATTATTATAATACGCTGTCGTTAGAATTTTTTTTGCTACTTGCTTTACATCGCACCGACACAGATAGGTCTTATGGCGACGATGGGATAGGAAAGGCCCTAGCATTTGCCTGGTGTGAAAATGGGAAACCACTGAAAAACATATTCAAGGCAGCCGACAGATACAAAATGGAAATGAGGTCGACTGACAGCTATAGACGGGGGTGAGGGTTTGAGGGGGTTAGAAACCAAAAGAAAAGCACAGGGAGACAAAATGTAATCGCGAATCACATTTTCGTCATGGCTGATTAAAAGGAACAGCTATCAGTTATTTTAAACTTACATCATATAATGTACGAGGCATTTGCTAAGAGTATATAAAGATCTAGGAGGTTTCTTGGCAATTGCCCTCATGAAACCACATCATAACTCCATCCTAACGATCACACGTTTGTTTTCATGAAAAGTAATAGCCTCGTGAAGTAAGACAGTCACTGGGCTATAGAAGTAATTACAGAACTGAACTCCCATTTCTACCTTTCCAAGAGGCAGGGGAACGAAAAAAATGAAGAGCGTGGAGCGTTCACTTCGTTAGGAGTCAGTGATAATAGAGCAGTTTGAGAATCAAGGAAGCCGTGCAGGACTTCACCTACTATAAGTCAGTTCGTAGTACTTTATACACACCAAGCTGCATTAAGATCTAAAGTCAGACTGTAGAAACATGAGCATTAAACACTTATCTAACTTAAAGATTTTCGGAGAGGAGGAAGATGATGAAAGCTAAATTTCCAGTTAATTCTTTGAAGACTTAGATGTATATAGTTTGATTTAAGTGCTCCATTGTGGGCGTAAAATATGTAAATAAATAATAAGTTGTATATTACTGACAAAACATACGATAATTTTAATAATATCGCCCATGCGATCTCACTGTGCGATTTTCTATTGTTAGGGCGGTGAGGCGGTTGAAGATTTTCATGATAAAGATGCTATGAAAGAAAAAATGGTTGTCATATTTCCATTTGGGAAAATCAAACTATCAAAAATATGTCTTTCAATAAATGAAACCCAAATTTATAACGATTAATTTGTTTGCATCTAACAAATAGTTTTCTAGAGACATTATACTCTTAGAGCAGTAGGCCGGGATTTGAAGTCGAAAAGTATTGGATTGAGTGCATTAAAAAGGAGAAACTCACTAAGGGTCTATGAAACTACAACGAATGAATTATTTAGTTCTCTAGAGTACCTATGATGAGGTGAGATCTCTTTGACAAAGGAGCCTTCTGTAAGTCTCTCAGTCATGGCCTGCAAGATCCCACCAACAATCTGTACTCTAATGCATGTCGTTGATAACGTGTTTCAACAATGGCCGTCCATCAATACTTGACATCACAGCCTACACGGTTGCTAGGTAAATTCGCGTCACACATTTTATATCCCTAATTTCGTGACACAAATTTTCAAATGTCCCCCAGTCATAAGGCACATTTATATCAAAACTGCGTGGAGGTTTTTCCCTCCGTAGCCAATCCCCGGCGGCAGCAATGGAAGTCCTAGTCCGTGCCGTCAATTACACTGCGGAAGCTTCTCCAAGAATCGAGTCGAACCCATGGAGGCGCTAGTGGTATTCCTGTTAGGGAATTACCCTTTCTAAGACAAATTCAGGAAGATATCAAGCACTGCGAAAGTTTTGCTGTTCTGCACCGCAGTCGAGTAGGTTTTTGTGTGCGGTAGTGGGTTTCTCTGTTCGGTTACCTTATCAGCTTAATCCTGTGTTGCAGTTTCAGTGGATCACAATACGTATGATTTAACGAGTGTAAATTATTTTCCTTTTCGCTTTTTTTTTTTTTTTACGCCGCAGTGACTCAAGACAGGTCTTCTGGGACGATGTGATAGGGCAGGGAAGGAAAACATCTTGAGGGCTGCTGACAGTGAGATTGGAATCTATTATCTTCCCAATGCAAACCAACAGCTACACGCTTCGAACCGCACAGCCATCTCGCTCAGTCGTTGAGGTGGCATTCAGGCAGTGCCAGTAAAACCGACGTTAGGAGAACAAAATTATGATGTATGCTTGTTGTGTAAATGGGTCTAACATGTAGTCTTCGGCCATAGAACAAAATGTGGAATCCCTGAATAATAAGGGGGAATTTCAAAAATAACAAATCTCTTCAACAGAGGTAGATACTTTTTTCTAAAATGTACAGTAATATTGGTTAAAGAAATCCACAGTTTTAACATTCGGTACGAACCTCTACGGTTCTTTTAGAGGAAAGATGATGAAAGAAAAATTTAAAAAAGTGGGTCTGAGAAACGACAGATAATATTTGATAGTGTGATTCTCGTCGAATATTCGTGGATCGTGCGTTTACACTTAATCATTTCGTAAAATGCTAAAGGAACATTGAATGTCAAGATGACAGTACCACTGAACTAGTGACGTGAGCCTATCGGATCTGTGCGTGTTGCGTCCCCTCGAGCATTACAAAACTACTTCTTTACCGCAGCACCGTGTCTTGCCTTTCTTCATCACGACCGGGACCGATCTCGTACAAGCAAAACTTCTCAATCGAGTTTAGGTTTTGTGACCAAAGCGACAACGAGAGGCGCATCCAAGTCAGTAATAGAAATGCGAGACACGATCCAATTGTGTTCTCTAAGGTATTCAAGATGTTGCTGGCATGAATTATGATGACCGTCCCTTCAGAAGGGAGGGACGGAGCAAGACAGAAATAGCCTGTAACTTCCTGCCCGATGAAACAGGAAAAATAAACAACCTCTGGACTTTTATTTGCATCAGACTTCAAGTATATTTTTTCCTTACTCGATTAGAATAACAGATTAATTGAACGGTTTTGGTAAGCTAATCAGAAATATGACCAAGATTCAGATAAAATCCACAGTTCTAGCCCCTAAGGCAAGCAACTCAATATTGAAAACATCCTAGGGATATGATATATGAATTTTAGGCAAATAAAATATAATATAGCATGAGAATATATTATTTATTTATTAATTCCCAAAAATTAAATTCTTCTCTTAATCATCGTTATCCAGCCAATTAGATTAGCAGTTTGCCTTTTTTCTACACTACGAGCGCTAATGTGACTCAATGCATTGTTTCACTTAAGCACTACTACGAGCGCTAATGTCAGTCAGTGCGGAGTTTCACTTAAACCCTTATAACAATATTCGGTGTAGACATTTTTCCAAAAACTCAAAAAACGCCTGAGTGTATTGAACCAAGGAACGCATTACAGAAATAATTATGTAAATAAGTTAATTTGGCTAGGATGTGAATACAAAAGAAAACTAGTACAGAAACAAGCGATTTTAGGCTGTTTATTTGGAACTGCATTTACAGGTAGGACGGAAGTGATTTTCGAAATTTTGTTTTTTAGTTTTATACATCTGTCTAAGACTCACAATTTGAAACCTTTCCGGGCCCTTTAGCCCTTCAACTTTCGGCACAATTGAGGAAATTGCTTAATTTTACGTTTTTCGTATATGGGGACCCCTACTTTGTCTGCTAGGAAATATTTTCAACATTAAAACATTTCGTACCGAGCTCGATAGCTGCAGTCGCTTAATTGCGGCCAGTATCCAGTATTCGGGAGATAGTAGGTTCGAACCCCACTGTCGGCAGCCCTGAAAATGGTTTTCCGTGGTTTCCCATTTTCACACCAGGCAAATGCTGGGGCTGTACCTTAATTAAGGCCACGGCCGCTTCCTCCCCACTCCTAGCCCTTTCCTGTCCCATCGTCGCCGTAAGACCTATCTGTGTCGGTGCGACGTAAAACAAGTAGCAAAAAAAAAAAGCAAAAAAACATTTCGTTAAGCTCATGCTGATACTTTTTGGAAATACAACTTCTATCTTCACCCACAACGGTCATTCAGTTGCAGTAAATGAGGAAATAGAACAAGCTATTCTCCTACAGTAGCATCAAGCTTGATATGTTATATTATATACCTCGGAATTGTAGGTGGTAATAGGTTAGAATGCAAAGTAATTTGGTTTGTAGGAAGTGACATGCAACCCGTTGTACCACAATGTAGGAAGAGTAGCATAGATTCAAGGAGTTCTATAGGCTGTACCCCTAATATCTATGCAAATCTCGTAGCATAACCGTTGTACAGTGTAGGATATACTTGTTACTGGCTTAAGTAAGTTGGCATTCTAACCTATCAGCACCTAATAATCCGGACTCTAATTATATATATGAAACGTGAAAAGGAGGGACTGAAAATTATGTCATTCACGCCTTCACCGGCGAGACTGCGTTGATAAATCACTGAGATGCGTACATCGTCAGAATCCATAGGATTATTTTCAGCTTTTTGTTAGAAATTAATCCGACATTTTCATTATGTTTTATTCCAGCAAAGAGGTGCTTCTTATTTGTCATCGACAGGATTCTATAATTTTAGTGCCGTGCAATTTGGCTGTGTGGTTAGGGTCGCGCAGCTGTGAGCTTGCATTCGAAAGATTGTGGGTTCGAAGCTCACTGTCTATAGCCCTGAAGATGGTTTTCAGTGGTTTCCGATTTTCACACCAGGCAAATGCTGGGGCCGTATCTCAAATAAAGCCACGGACGGTTCCTTCCCACTCGCAACCCTTTCCTTTTACTCTTATTAATGCCTGAATAGTGAGCAGAAAAATAAAAATAAAAGCAAAGTCATCTCCGTACAGGCCATGAAGGCCCTTGGAGAGGTGGAAGGTAACCGGCTTCCAGTATCCGTAACCTCGGCACTTGATGGGGTAGAGTGGTTAGCTCTACGCCCGGTCGCCTTTGCACCCAGAAATTAAACTCATATTTGGTGTAGGCTGAATGAACCTCAGGATCATATGCACCTCTAGAAGCACGAATCTCGTTACTTAAATTTTCGACATCCTGACGGGGAATCGAACCCACGTCCTTCCGGATGAATCAAGCACACCTGTACCGCCTCGGCCAGGCAGCTCTTGAATAGTGTGTGGAAGAAGAGAAATTCATGTTAGTATCAAGTATCATAACGTTTATCCTCAGAAATGCAGAGCAACATTCCTCAAAACAAAATCCCCAGCAATGTAGAGTACTAGAGGACAGATTGAGAGTTGCAGTTTGTTCCTGATGTCATGGTAACCGCAGAGGAAGCGCGTAGTCTATAGAGCGTTCCAACCTTAAATTGCAGTACAGCAGTAATGGGATAATTCCGTCTCTTTCTTTCTCCCATGTTTTGCGGGTAGCGCTATCCTACTCTAATGCAGCGGGTTTGCCAAATATCCGTAAATCAGAATGTTATCGGTTAAAATGGGTGAATATCATGTTATGTACAGAATTTCAAGGCGCATTTGATGCCGTTAACAAAAGAATTGTAAAAAAATAATTTAGTGTGAAAATGGTAATATAATGGAAAGTTTCGCCAACTGCAAAATCTTCATTGCATATAACTTATCATGTCATAACTCCTATTTTATATTCTTAATTTTCCTAATTTTTTCACTGCTGGTAAAGAAACATTTCAGCTCGATGTAGATAAGTTTATTTTAAAATTTAAATGATAACAAAATGCAGTATATGCGTTTATTTTCAGTCATGTTCAGGAAATTTTATGTGCAGGCACGAAAAAGTCAGTCGCTGGCCAGCGTCTTTCCTATTGAATTTGCAGGGGGGGTCAAAGCGAGGCAAATGGTCTTCAGATATGGAAGTTATTTTTAAAACAATCCCGAAGTTCTTGTCTTGCTTAGGTCTTAATTTGTGACAGGAAGAATATCTCCTTTAATTTTGGTTTCGCGCGTGACTCGGCTGGCTGTCTGGCTGAAGTTCCGGTGATGATCTCCCAAACATGCGCTTTTAACATTTCCACACAGTCGCATGCAGTTCAGTGCTCATTTCGTCAGTCTTGTGTGGTTCGTGAGTTCGTGCTCGTGCGTGGGGATCTAATTTCGAAGAAAAAGTACAGAAGGATCATGGCGTGGTAAAAGCAAAACAAACGGTCTTCGGATATGGAAGTTATTTTTAATCATACCTCAAGTCCTTATCTCGTTATCTCTTAATTTATGACAGGGAGAACGTCTCGTTTGTTTACGTTTCACTAGTGACTCCGCTGGCTGAGCTTTTAAATATACTGACAGCCGTGTGCAGTGGTGTTCATTTAATCAGTATTATAAGATTGATTAAATAAAGACCAGTTATATATATATATAATATTTAACGGTGTGTGGCCTCCGAAGAGGCCGAATGCAGGTCTTTCGAGTTGACGCCGCATAAGCGACCTGCGCGTCTATAAGAATGTGGCCCTACCTGTGATGAATTCTAGGCACACACACCCAGCCCCCGAGCCATTGGAATTAACCAATGAAGGTTAAAATCCCCGACTCGGCCGGGAATCGAACCCGGGGCCCTCTGGACCAAACGCTAGCACGCTAATCATTTAAGCCATGGGGCCGGACAAGATCAATGATAAATGTATAGTTCCTGAGGACAAGTGCAGAAGGATCTACAATGGATCATCAAATTAAAAAGAAAAGTTCCGTTGGTAAACTCAGGGGGAAAAGAACGCAATATTATAATGAGTGTCCTGGATTATTTTTTAAAGACTTTTTTTTTGCTAGGGGCTTTACGTCGCACCGACACAGATAGGTCTTATGGCGACGATGGGATAGGAAAGGCCTAGGAGTTGGAAGGAAGCGGCTGTGGCCTTAATTAAGGTACAGCCCCAGCATTTGCCTGGTGTGAAAATGGGAAACCACGGAAAACCATCTTCAGGGCTGCCGATAGTGGAATTCGAACCTACTATCTCCCGGATGCAAGCTCACAGCCGCGCGCCTCTACGCGCACGGCCAACTCGCCCGGTTTTTTAAAGACTATGAATATGAGCAGCGCAGTCAGCTAAAGCTACAGGTTGTTCCGAAAGAACAATCTATTCTATAAGGAAGGAACACACACATGGTCCTTTGCGAACTCCCGCAAAACAAAAGCAAAAAAGAGAAGGACGCCAGAAAAATGCAAGGAAAATTAAATATGATGAAATTGTGCGAAGTGGAGTGTGTCGGGTGATTCACTCTCTTTTATTTGCTAACATACCACCGACATTGAACGTGATTTTGAGTCGGGTAAATGGCGAAGATTCTTTGCCACGATTTTCCAAAACTACGTTGTATCGCTTCTTACATGATATAGGCTTCCGTTAAGACGGGGTAATAAAGCAGCTTTCATTGAAACCGATGAAATTATTAATTGGAGGCACAGATATCTCAGGGAGATAAAACGTTTGAGGGCACAAAATAAAGCTATAATTTACACAGATGAATCGTGGGTAAATATTGGGCAGGCAGTGGCAAAAGAATGGAAGGATACGACAGTGAAAAGTGCACGGCAGGCCGCCCCTGAAGGGGTGAGTTCGGGACTTAGGCCACCGAAAAGCCGAGGACCGTGATTTGCCTTAGTCCACGAAGGTAATGAACATAGTTTTGTTCCAAATGCTGAACTAACATTTTTATGCCATAAAAACATAAGACAATTGGGCCAATTACGTGAACGAAGTAAAGAAAAATGAAAGAGATTTGTGGAAAGCAGACGAATTACAGGACGATGTCGACGATGAAGAGTTTTTAATACGACTTTCTTCATCGTCCGGATCATCCTCAAGTTCATCTCCCGAACCCGTTTCATCCAAAGCGGGAACATCAGGCCTTGCAGAAATGATAGAAGATGTACGTCCGATGTCTGAGAGCAACGCCAGTGATTAAGGTATGTTGTATTTATTTTACCACACTACAAATATTAATTTATGAATGAGCTTAAAATTACAAAATTACAAACGAAAAATGTGGAACTGTGACGCCCTGTTTGAGTCACATTCGAGCGTGATCTTCACAGGTCGATTTCGCAACAGCGCGCTCCATCTACGCTGTACTGCAATTTAAGGTTGGAACGCTCTATAGGTGGCATGAAGTGGGATAGTTTCACTACCGGTAGCATCGCGCGCCAAATCGCGGCGGCCGGAGATAAACTCTCCGCACGAGAGGGCGTATCGATTGATGTCGTGGCGCCAGGCGTCTGTCTTAGAGCATCAACACTCGGCGGCGGCGGCGTACCGGCTGAGGACACTGCTGGGCTCACTGCCGACCGCCCGGCCGGTCAACTAGCGCGTGCCATGCCGTACTGCATAGCAAGCAGCCGTCCTCAGTATCGCCTGTCAGCTTCCGGCTGTCTCCTACAGGAATGACTGATTATATTTACTGTGACTTCAGGAAACTGGTGTTTGTACAGGGACCACCCTGTAGAATGTCACCAGAGTGTATTAGTAGCCCTGATACCGATCGTAAAAGGAGAAATCTCCCAGTGTGTCACCCCTTCCACTGACAGAGGTCTGTGACCCCAACTCTTTCTCTCCTTCCCTTGTGTTCCCCATGCTCAATGTAAACAAGGACACAAGAAATAGGTTCCCAGATAGAACGATGTTACAGTAAGGCATGAGTTTGATGATGATGATGATGATGCTTGTGGTTTAAAGGGGCCTAACATCGAGGTCATCGGCCCCGGCATGAGTTTAGGGCACGCTTAAAGGAGTAATTTTTTTTATTCTAGACTCTTTTTCGAAGACTTACGTCAGTAGCGGCGATTAGGGGCGGGGAAGGGGGTGGGCAGTCGCCCCTCCCCCCTTTGTGGAGAACGACTTCTCCAATTGGAGGTGTATCTCCTGGAATGTGGACAATTTCAAGAAGTGGTGAACAATGTTTCTTTAGTCCCCAGATGACAAAGCGTTGTGAAGATTCTCAAGTCTGCGTATTCATCGTCACTTAAAGTTGCGATAATATCCAATACCACACGCGTAAATGCTTCAAAATTCTCAAACATGCAAGAAAATTACTCAAAAAGTATAAAGTAGTCTAATAAATTACATGAAATCACCAAACAATGACGTATAATTTTAGAAAATAAACTAAAAATACAAAATAGCAAAAATTGACAAAAATGACCTAGTAAATTAGCATTTCTACAAAATGGGAAGTATGATTAGGATTTCTGAACAAGTTAGCAATGCATGTTGTGAACCAGTTAATAGATGACATGTCATCAAAATCCTAGCTGTGATTGTGAACAAAAATGAAAAGGCATGTATTAAGACGAACACAAAAAGTCATGTTCCCAAGCCTGAGGAATGAACCGGACGCGACTACAAACTTCGGTCTGTCCAGGAATCGAACCCAGAGTTCTCTGAAGCGAGAACCGCTAAGTTGGCCATTCAATCAGGAAGCTGGACTAAGTTATTAGATCTAATACATGAATTAAATAAATAAATAAAATACTAACATGAGGTGATATACTGTATGAAAGTAAAACTACTCTCAATGAGGATTATTCACCTTTTGGAGATCAAATGGCTGTGCACAAGAACGCCTACTACGCTTCGTTTAAGCATCCTCCAATATATAAAAATGGCGATTCCAATCAAGCAGAGGTCGACAACATATCAGTCAATTCACAGTCGATTCCATGCACTAAACGGCACATTAAATTGAAATTGTGCGGACAAACAAACCCAGCCAAACGCGGGCAGAACTGTTTAAATTACTGCAAGTGTTGTTGTTAATCTGAATTTTCGTCATGCCAAGTAATTAGTAGAAGACTCCCACCACCGAAGCCGGTGACTTCATTCCTAACTTAGCCCAGGAAACAATAATTGAGCACACCATCTGGCTAGAGTTCATTGCTCTCCCATTCATAATGTACACAACAATAATGTCATGTAATATAATACAGTGTGTTTACCGTCCCGCCGATCGTCCCTGAGAAACTTCGGGATATTCTTCGATGGATATGTAAATCTACAGCCGTGGTCCTCTCGCTTTTAAGTACTTTTAATTACCGATCATGCCGACTTACAACAGCAAGTAAAAGCCAGGAAGTCATTGCGGTCTTCCATCACTGTGCGTAAACTGCGTCTGTTCGCCTCCGTACCGTAACGGTTAGCATGTTCCTCTGTGGCCTTGGTTCCATTTCCGGTACCGCCAAAGATTTAAGAACGGCAGTAGGGCTGGTATGTGATTAAAATGGTACATGCTACTACATTGGGGTGTGCATGGAAGATGCTGCACCACCTCGGAACGACGACATTAAAATGCATTCTTTTACGTCCAACTAACTACATTTACGGTTTTCGGAGAGACCTCTGTGTCGGAATTTTGTCCCGTAGGAGTCCTTTTACATGCCGATAAATCTACCGACACGAGGCTGGCAAAGTGAGCACCTTGAAATACCACCGGTCTGAGCCGTGATCGAACCGGCCAGTTTGGACTCAGGAGGCCAGTGTTTCTACTTTCGAACCCACCTTGCTCGGTGCGAAGGGCATCTGTAAACATTTCAGCCATATATCACATTCCCAACTCTTATCAGATGTGTGCATCTAACGGCAGAAAGAGATTGGTAAATAGATAAGGAAAAGCTAGAATATAGGCTCATCCTGTATGTATGCATATAGAAAATGTTTTAGAGATACAGAAGAAACGTTTCCCGAGCGTTACGTTAGAATATAGACCGCTAATTAGAGCAGTAACGATGTAACATTAAGATAACGCAAGATCCATTATAACCATATATTTAAATTAATTCCATGGTGCACACAATTAGTACATACCACGCAATACACGCATAGCCTGTCCCTAAAATAAATCCATGCACACTGATTGAAGCCAACGTTCCAGATACAATTAGCGATGTTGGGAAAATAAAGCAAAAAGCACTATACAGGGGAAAAGCTTGTGAAGAATTGCCGTTGGAAAACTACATGGTGTTCTGTGCTACTTGCGTTCAGTGTGCATCTAACGGCAGAAAGGGATGGTAAATAGATCCGTAAAAGCCATATTTTTAAGTTGAAATACATGTCTATGGAATAATTTCAATTAGTTACGATTTCTTAATTGGTAGATAATTACAAACCAAGTTGATAATTAAAAGATTCTAGTCAGCGGAATACTATTTTATTCAACTAAGTAGATCTACTCCCCAACAACCTATATTAAGGGAATTTTTCTACCGTATAAGTGCAGATTTTTGGCTGATGGTCAGTTTAGTGGCTTTCGGGTTCGATTCCCATCCGGGACAAGCATTTTAGCTGCAACTGGTTAATTCCTCTACCTCGGGGAGTAGGTATTTCTGTGCATTTTAATACACATTTTCATACAACACATTGCAATACACCACGGAAACCCGCAGTAGGTAATATGAACATTCTTACACATAGGGTTGGCATCAGGAGCAGCACCCAGTCGTAAAACTGGTTTTAGTCCACATGCAGTGCCGACTCCATTGTAACTGGGAAAACTGAGACCTAATGAGGTGATATCTGATACGAGAGGCAGTGGACCAGGTCGAGAAACGCGACCAATACGGCTGAGGGTAAAGAAGATCATCAGGAACATATCTCAGTTATCAGAAGGCAACAAGAAATGAAAATTGTTCATGCAAGATTCATTAATTGTACAAATGAGGAAATCTGATGATGATGATGATGATGATGATGATGCTTGTTGTTTAAAGGGGCCTAACATCTAGGTCATCGGACCCAATGAGGAAATCTAAATGAATGTAGAGTCAGTCTCGTGGTGTAGGGGTACTCTCTCTCTCTCTCTCTGTCTCTGTGTGTGTGTGTGTGTGTGTGTGTGTGTGTGAGAGAGAGAGAGAGAGAGAGACAGAGAGAGAGAGAGATCCCGTGGTTCGATTCTGGCCTGTCTAGAGTCAGGGCTGGAACTGCCTCTGTGGCTCAGGCGGCAGCGCGTCGGCCTCTGACCGCTCGATTCCGTGATTCAAATCCGGTCACTCTGCATGAGATTTGTGCTGGACAAAGCGGAGGCGGGACATGTTTTTCTCCGGATAGCCCAATTTTCCCTTTCATCCTTCATTCCAGCAATACTCTCCAATATAATTTCATTTCATCAGTCAGTCATCATTAATTATTGCCCCAGAGGAGTGCGACAGGCTTCAACAGCCGGAACAATTCCTATGCTCGTCGCTAGATAGGGGCTTAATTCATTCTATTCCTGACCTGGCCAAATGACTAGAAACGGGCTGTAGATTCTTTTTTCTATCAGGGCTGGTACGGAGTTCACGTAACTGAAGCCTAATGAGGGGTTATTAATACGAGAGGCAGTGGACCCGGCCAAGAAAGGTGAACAATACGGATGAGGATATAGTCATGATGGGCAAGTGACATCCACTACAGCTGGCCAGCTGGTTGGGCAGCAGTCGTCTCAGAAGAAAAAAACCGTTAATAACGTGTTTCGCCATGTACTTTTCTACATTAATATAGCTTATGATCGCATGAAGACCCACCTATACTTCTGTAGACTTCAATACTTCTCCTTCGTAATTCAGTGGACTATGGTATTTCATCTCATTTCATGTGGCTACCGAGCATATACTATTGACTATGTACATCCAATCATACGAGTTGGACACTAATATTTACTCCGAAATCACTAAAGAGGAGATAAGTCATGTCGGATCTGAAGGTCAAGCCGATCGTCCAAATGTTGATGGCATTCATTTATTGATGTTATTTCAAAGTTGCGTGTTCCCCCTCACGGTTTGTACAATCCGCCAGAAAAGTTAAAAAACTTGAAAAGTTAAAAACTATCAAGTCCAAAATATTTGCACACAGTCTCTCATATACATGAAAATCTTGGGAGGATTGGATATAGGAATTCGACCCTGTAGCCTTGAAGCTATTTGAAGCTATTATTATTATTATTATTATTATTATTGTTATTATTATTATTATTATTATTATTATTATTATTATTATTATTTTACCACTGATTTAAAATCTCACTAACGGATCGAAGGTTTTCGACGATGCAAGAAAGGGAAAGTGGGAAGGAAGCGGCCGTAGCCTTACTATAGGTACAGCCCAGCATTTGCCTGGTGTGAAAATGGGAAACCATGGAAAACCATCTTCAGCGCTGCCGACAGTGGGGTTCGAACCGAATACTGGATACTGGCCGCACATAAGCGAGACGCTGGGATTCGAATCTACCATCTCCCGAATGCAAGCTCACAGCCACGCGATCCTAACCGCACGGCTAAGGCGCTCGGTCAAAGGAAATGTAACTGTGCCAGAAAGAAGTTGGCCAACGAAGAATCAAACAGCTGTTTTCCTCTTACCTTTAATAAGATTCTTGAAACAGAAGTATCAGTATTTTTTCTCTCAGCGCCTCTTTCTTTTGCAAACATTCGTTTTAGAGAGAAATAAGATCTTGTTAGGTGAGCACAGCTTCCAGGCACTCTTAAGAGTATCCATGACTCAATAGAACGAGGAAACAAATCAACATTTAGATGGAGCGTTGTATTACATCACTTTCTTCAACAAAGGGAATGTATTGTAAAAAATTAAAAGCAAGGTGTTCAATACAGCGCATGGCATTATTGTCTTACTCAAAATAAGCTCTTTCAGCACCTATAGACGACTGGCAGCCACCGGCAACTGAAATCAATCCCACTATATAGGAACAATGTCGATTCTTCACACTAGTTATTCCACCAGGGGTACAAAAATTCAGGGTGACCCAAAATTCCCTTAACATTTGACGAGGCAATACTTCGCGGAATAACGGAGGCAGAGAGGTAATAATTGGTACACATGATTGGCATGACATGGGGTTATATTGACACCAAAATAAAGTAAATAAAGCTTCACTTGCAGTGCCTTTTCTGGTAAAGTCAACATGTGTGGCCATTTGTACCTGACGTGTTGCTGTCCAGTACCATCTGTTGGCTTCTTTGTGCACTCGTTGCTGGTGTCAATAAAACCCCGTGTCAAGCCAAAGACTACTAGGTCAAGCATGTGTGGCCATTTGTACCTGACGTGTTACTGTCCAAAGCTATCCGCTGGTCATTTTGTATTTATTTATGATGGATTGGTACGACTTTGTTATGTGTGTGTTATCTACACAAATATTATAATTTTTTTTTGCTAGCGGTTTAACGTCGCTCTAATATCTAAGGTTTTCGGCGACGCAAGGACGTGTGGGTAGGTAGCGGCCATGGCCTTAATTACGGTACCGCAGCATTTTTGTAGCGTGAAAATGGGAAACCACGGAAAACCATATTCAGAGTTGCCGGCGGTGGGACTCGAGCCCACCACCTCCCAAAAGCAATCTCACAGCTACACGACGCTAACCACGGGGCAAACTCACTCAAAAATCTGTGAGTTTGTTTGTATATTATATTTTATCTGCTGATACGAGTATTGAATTAATTATGGCTGGGACTGGGAAGACATCTATTGTGACCGTACAATCCAGGCATTCTCCTGTAGCTGAAGAAAAAAATCACGTAAAATCCCTTCCATGGTAAGTGAGCATAAAATCTTAACCAACTTTCCTTGCCAGTAAGAGGACTACTGACTGCACACATACTGAAAAGGCGAAGGCTGATATCGCGGCAAGTTGTTATCCAATTAACATCCCATTTCATGTGCACTAAGAAACAACAGGAGTCTTTCGTACGGCGAACAGCATTACCTTTACAATGGGTAAGAAAGAGGCTTCACGGAAGACCAATTCTACCCACGTTGCTTCGGAAAGGGTAGCACTGACTTGCAATGACAAAATAAAACGAAGTATCACACGGAAACCTCTCAGCACGTTCCAAAAAGAAAAGAAGCTTGTCGTTCGTCGAGGTAACTATGTTCAGAATTGGAACTGACAGGGGAGAATGTGCTTTGTACAGAATTCTACTTTGTCAGCAGGTTCACCCTTTTTCCAACCTGATTTGTAATGAAATATTCACCTCTCTGAGAATGTCGCCTGCTTTTTATCTTTCAAGTATAGGGCATCCCGGGTCAATAGCTCTATATTCCTATTAAGAGTGCGAATTTTCTTTGATAATCTGTGTTACTTTGCTAAAGTGGAAGCCATATTCTTTTCAGTTTCGAGTTACGTAACATAACTATCTTTAAGTGTTCCAGTCTGTCAAAACTAATACAAGAATGAAAAATACTAGAAAATACCAGGAAGGGCTGCCTGGCTGAGGCGGCAGAGACGTGTTCGGTTCACCCGGAAGAACGTGGGTTCGATTCCCATTCAGGAAGTCGAAACAATTAAGAAACACGATTTCTACTTGCGGAGGTGCACATGGTCCTGAGGGTCACTCAGCCTACGCAGAAAATGAGTACTAGGTTAATTCCTGGCAACATATGCGGCCGGGCGTAGAGCTAACCACTCGACCCCACCAAAATAGTGGGAGCCTCGGACAGTATGAGCCTTTACATTCCACCCCTCCAAGGGCCTTCAAGGCCTGAACAGAGATTACTTTGACACGTTTCGCTCCTGAAAGAACATAATAAGATTCTATCAAGTCACTGTTATAATGCATATAAAAAAGTTAGCTTAAAAATATAATTTCCATTGACGTTGTTCAAATGCATATTCACTTCATGAAGATACTGAAAACAGAATTTCATAATAAAATGTTTTTTGAACTTTTTCATAATAACCCCCTTTTAATCAATAACATTTACAAAGGAAAAATTGAAATTATAAACGCATTGTAAAAGTCATTTGATAGAATCTCACTTTTAATCTTGTATTGTCCGACTCCACGGCTAAATGGTTAGCGTGCTGGCCTTTGGTCACGGGGGTGCCGGGTTCGATTCCCGGCAGGGTCGGGAGTTTTAACCGTAATTGGTTAATTCCGCTGGCACGAGGGCTGGGTGTATGTCTTTTCTTCTTCATCATTTCATCCTCATCACGGCGTGCAGGTCGCCTACGGATGTCAAATCAAAAGACCTACATCTGGCGAACATGTCCTCGGACATTCCCGGCACTAAAAGCCATACGCCGTTTCATCTTGTATTCATTTCGAGAGATTTAATGTATTAGAGGCATCCATTCTGGCATGTGAGGAAAACTGTTGTCAGAAATGAAAAGCGATATTCCAGTATTTTCCAGGATGTGAAATGGGAAATTACCAGCTCCGTGCTGTAGGGATAGCGTGCCTGCTTCGTACCCAGAGCCACGGGTTCGATTCCGGGCAGTCCAGAGATTTTAATTTCTGGATTGGGGTTTGGAATATTGAATATTTGTCAGTGTAGTAGAATTCTCATCCCGTTCCATCCTGCTTGTGAATACTCACTCTTGACCTTCTCTTTCACACTTCCGTCCGACTCCATGACTGAATGATCAGCACTTGACCTTCGGTCCTTGGGGCCCCGGGTTTGATATCTGGCTCTGTCGAGAGATTGTAATCGTATACGGTTAATTTCCTTAGCACGAAGACTGGGATTCTGTGCTGTCACCAAAATTCCTATAAATCGAATGCGTTCCACAAAGCATTATACTCCACCACACCAACACGCAGTTTTCCATACAAGATAGACGCCGCCCATCCTCGCTGGAGGGTTTTCCTTACAACGGCTGCATCAAGCTAGCAATAGCCAAACGGAATCGTATTATTATTATTGTTATTATTATTATTATTATTATTATTATTATTATTATTATTATTATTTAAACTTCCGAAGGCCATTTTGACGTAGCATGTGAACATCAGACTCAAATGAATATACCGGTAATTACCGAATAAGTAAATAAAATACAACCTCATAATTTTTGAAAATTAATAATAGAAATATATTTGCCTTCAGTATTCTGACTTAAATATCCTTTCATCTTGATTTTGTCACAACCTAGGAATATTTTTAAAATGATATTATTGTGGATCGTTTCATGAGTTAAGCTACTGATTCTGGAAAGGGGTAATACTTCAGACAGAACAACAGATGGATATCGGTTTTGCAAAAGGATAATTTCCAATGCTGGTGATAGTTCAGAAGGGAAGCTGGTTCTTAACATCCTAACCACGTAACCAATATGTGTGTGCCGGGCTGCAGTAACTCTTCCTTGGACAGCGGGTGTCATAAGTCATATAAGTCTCGCGAGTACAGGTCAGCAGTACTAGGCTCTGTTTCAAGCGAAAAGACAACAATCTATAATTTACTATTAAAGTTAGGACCTAGAATTGGCAATTCGGATACCTGTAATTTGAATATAGCGGCTTGCTGGCCGAAAGAGTAAAGGCGCGCTCACTTCACCCGGTAGGACGTGGGTTCGATTCCCCATCAGAAGTCGAAACATTTAAGAAACAAATTTTCAACTTCCGGAGATTGCACATGGCCCTGGTTTTCCCATTATCACAACAGTTAAATGCTGGAGCTGGTTAGCGTGCTGGTCTTTGGTCACAGGGTTCCCGGGTTCGATTCCCGGCAGGGTCTGGAATTTTAACCATAATTGATTAATTTTGCTGACACAGGGGCTGGGTATATGTGTCGTATTCATAATCATTTCATCATCACGACGCGCAGGTCGCCTAAAGGAGTCAAATCAAAAGACCTGCATCTGGCGAGCCGAACTTGTCCGCGGACACTCCCGGCACTAAGAGCCACACGCCAGTTCATTTTTTGTGTCAATTCAGTATACTGAAGCACTGATGACCTTCTAAATCTGTAAATCGAGGAAGGAGGCGTAAAAGAATAACACCACCGCCAACTCATTCAGACGAAACACACAGTAAACAATGTGAAAGGAGTCCAGCTTCAGGTGAGCGTGTAAGCAAGCATCGAGTACAGAAAGGGCTGGAAACTTGCTAACCTGAGGAGAGGCCTACGACAAGCCGTGTGAAGTGACTAATGATGCGTGAATAGGAGGTCGCTAATGGATGTGCTCTTGAGCTGAATACACGGCTATTCAGAATGAAGATGATTTTACCTTTTTGACTATTTTAACGGCTCTTCTGTTATGTTCAATTTAAAAAAAAATTGAATCCTTGCGGAGTCTACTGGCATTTAAGTGTGTTTAGATAGAACAATGCCAGATAATCTAAGAAAATGTACAGAATGTACGTTAAAGAACCTGTGGCAAGACAAGTACTTCGGCTCTTCAGTCGCTTTATTCTTTCTATATTATTATTATTATTATTATTATTATTATTGTTCGGTTCCTTAGACGAATGGCCAGAGTGTGGTATTCTGAGCAGATGGTCCGGTGTTCAATTCCCGACCGGGCCGGGGATTTTAGTCGCAACTGGTTAATTTCTCTACTTCAGGAATTGAGTGTCAACGATTGTCTTATTAAGACCTCTTCATGAAAACTCATCACACGATGTCAATCACCGTAGCAGCACGTAATAGTATCACCATAACAGCACGTAATAGTAGAACACCTCCCTCCACATAATGCTGACGTTAGAAAGAGTATCTGGCTGTAAAACTGCGTGAAGTTAGGATGTGTGACAAGTCGCACCCGTGACCCCACAGATGTGGGAAAAGCGGTTATTATTATTATTATTATTATTATTATTATTATTATTATTATTATTATTATTATTACCGAGAAAATAACAGTGCGGTTTGGATCACATAGCTATCAGCTTGCATTCGGGAGACAGTGTGTTCGAACCACATTTTCAGCAACCCTGAAGATGGTTTTCCGTGGTTTCCCACTTTCACACCAGGATGTACGACGTAAAGCAGATTGAAAAATATAGAACTACTTGTTTTAAGTCCGTTCAAACTATTCACTATCTTTAACAGATGCAGGGGTGTTATAATCTCACCGAACTCAGCCGGAATTGAATCCGCTTTCACGAAAATAAAAGATCAATAAAACTTAATCGTTTCTTCCTCTTATTCTGATACGTAATGAAGAGATTCAGCTGAAAAGGAGCCGCCTGATGACATTGGTCTGCCAGCTGTACTCCAGCACGCGGGATAATTTGAGCTGCTTTACTGAGAACGCTGATGTGTACAGCTACGATCATTGTTCGCGGAACTGGGCGAAAGGCCCATGCGGCGCAGGAGATAGCACACGCTTCAGTGAAGGCTTCGGGAAGCAGAAGTTCAATCCGTCACGACACCCCGGGTGGTCGCTGTGGGTGACAGCGCGGCAAGCGCCAAAGTCCGCGCAGAGCTCCCTCTGCTTAAAACATAGTCCAGCTACGAGTCTCTTGATAATTTCAGTTCGTAACCAGTACATTTTTCTCCTTTTCAAGAATATGCTAAACGCAGACCTTTATAATTTCACATGTACCTCTTCACTCTGAAATTAATGATATAAATATTTTTAAAAAAATGTTAGTTTCGAGATTATTTTTGCATTATCACAGAACCAAAATATATAGAGGATTTTGAGTAAAAGGAATTAGCATAGTAGCGGCTCTTCGGTAGGTCAAGAGTGGATTCCTAGCACTAACATTTAATACTGGCTCGTGTATGCCAACTGAAATACTCGGACCCGAAAGAGCACATGTTTCAAGCCGAATATTGGTGACCAAAAACAATAATAGTAGTAGTCGTCATATGCAAAACTCTGTTTCCCCGGCAGGATACGTAACGAATGCTTTCTCAACAAAGATACTGAACTCAAAATATGTTCGGCCTTTTAACGAGTCTTTCTTTAGATTAAAATTTTATACGAGTTCACTGGGACGACTAGAAGCAAAGGTAAGTTTATTTTCAGAAATCACTTGTCCACAATAAACTCGGCCACTTGAAGGGAGATTATAAAGCAAGAAAGCACGCTTGCAGTTTTATGTTGTCTCTTGATGATGATTGTAATGATGATGATCATGATGATAATAGCTATCTCACGGGGTAAACATCTACATCATCGACCCCTCCGTGCCTCCTGATATCGTGATCACTGCCACGGGACCACCAGTTTTATGTGGAATCCGAAGCACAGGGATGTGGACTGTCGTTTCAAGAACCCTATGTGCATTGTTCGGGATTCGAACTTATCTAATTTCAAGGTAATTTGAATGTATTGAGCTCACGCTTGCCTGCTGGTTCTGGGCCGGCCTCGACGAGGGGGGTATATGCCGTTTTTAATTTTGAAATAGGGCTTAATAAATAACAATTTATACATCTATTTATGACAGACCAAAATAAAACCGACAATATAATGCCAAAATTGTGACTGAATTTCTCTATGATCAAATCACTGGAAAAAAAAAAAAAAAAAAAATGCTGCCAACGTACCCGAAGCAAGGGAAGCAGACAATATCTGGACAGTCTGATACTTAACAAAAAATTATCCAAAATGAGTTCAAGTCCCTTGCGTCGCATCACGAAGCACGTTGTAGAGGAATATGGAGAAATTCTACTTTACCATCGATGACACGTTTTTCATGCTACCTGCATGCTTGACTAGAAACATTAGCAAATAAATATCCCCGTGTTCTAATTTTCAAATAAAAATATTTTTCTGGAAAAAACTGCCTTCTTTTCTATTCTTAACTAACGTTTTGCAGTGAATATTAAGTTCTTATATCAAATATCATGAATGAATCTGTTACGGCAATTTACATAAATCAAATTAAAGTTCACAGTAACGAGAGGGAATATATTAAACAGGTCGAGGACAGAACTAAGAGAACCGAGCGAGTTGGCCGTGCGGTTAAGGGCAGGCAGCTGTGAGCTTGCATTCGGAAGATATTGGATTCGAACTCACCGTCGGCAGTCCTGAAGAAAGTATTCCGTGGTTTCCCATTTTCACACCTTAATTAAGGCCACAGCCGCTTCCTTCCAATTCGTCATAAGACCTATCTGTGTCGGTGCGACGCAAAGCCAATTGAAAAAAATACCTAGGAGACGATGGTAAGACTCTTTATTTTACGAAGTAATAGGCAAAGAAGCAGGCGAGATCACGGTGCTTGCTACGAATAAGTCATTTATGAGGTGTCCCGTTAATTCACAGAGACGTGCTGACTGAACGTGGAAAGATATAAGTTTACTGTAGAAGTGTTTAACGAAAATGCACAGTATGAATAATAATAATAATAATAATCTCCGTGTATCGAGCGGCAGCACACCGGCCTCTCACCGCTGGGTTGCGTAGTTTAAATCCCGGTCACTCAATGTGAGATTTGTGCTGGACAAAGCGAAGGCAGAACATGATGTTCTCCGGGTACTCCGATTTTCCCTGTCATATTTCATTCCAGCAACACTATCCAATATCATTTCATTTCATCTCTGTCATTAATTATTGCCTTTGAGGAGTGCGACAGACTTCGGCAGCTGGCATAATTTCTATCCTCGCCGCTAGATGGGGGCTTCGTTCTTACCACTGCTGACCCGGCCGAATGACTGGAAACAGGCTGCGAATTTTTATTATTATTAATAATAATAGTAATAATAATAATATTTGCTTTACGTCCCACTAACTACTTTTTTATGGTTTTCGGACACGCCGAGGTGTCGGAATGTTGTCCCGCAGGAGTTTTTTTTACGTGCCAGTAAATCTACCACATTATTCAATGTAATATATTCTATGGAATATAGATCCATCTCTAAATACGACTGCTTTGAGCTTTATTGCACAGGTACAGCAGTTTGTTGAATGGAAATGGTAATATAGTACGTCTATAGTGAAGGATTCCGAACTGCGACTAGCTTGCTGGGATAGCGGCTAAATAATTCTGCTCTGTAGAAGATCTGCCCAGTTGTTACGTATTCTGAAAGCGCGAGTCCACCTGATGCTGCGGCGACTCTCCACACCTCCCACTCCTATCCTCGCTGCATCAATGAAGAGGGTAGAACGCGACGTCGCCGATGTTGAAGTCTTCTCAAGACTCGAGCCCTGAGTAGGAATATATGAATCGGTAAACAGGTCACGCTTAATGAGCTGACAGGGGTGGCCGTGAACCTACTGACACACAATACTCAAGGAACGGCTTTGCGATTTCACAATAGAAAATGTAACACTAAGTTCAAATCGCTAAGAATTCATCCATGATCGAGAAATATTTGTGGTAAATTAGGGATATATAGATTTCTATTGTATGGAGTAACGTTTCATCGAGTTTCCAATCATCGTTTTCGATAAATAATACAATTTCGAAATGCATGTGTATTTGTTGAAAAACTTTTGTAAGTAATTAAATACATACGAAAACATGCCTGAAAATATTGGTAAGGTCCATAGTGCGCATCCCGAACGCCTGCAGATTACGAGGTGTCATGTGGTCGGCACGACGAAACCTCTGGTCGCTACTCCTGGCTTTCTAGACCGGGGCCGCTATCTCATAGTCAGATAGCTCCTCAATCGTAATTACGACCTGTATACATACAGATTGTTAATAAAAACTTTATTCATCCTTTCACAGTTATTAACGGGGTCACTAGAGCCACTCGGATTCATTTTGTTTTGATTTTTCAGGTGGATTCATGTCGCACTAACATGGGAAGGTTTCAGGGACGCAAGAATTGAAACTGACTACGACTGGGAAGGTAGCGGCCGTGGTCTTCATTTTGGTTTTGGCCAGGGGCTTAAGGGCGGATGTCCTTCTTGACGCCACGTGGTTTCTGTGACGAAAATATCAACTAATAATAATAATAATAATAATAATAATAATAATAATAATAATAATAATAATAATAATAATAATAATTTCTTAATCCGTTTGACTCAGAAAGGGATCCCACCCTTACAGTCTCAAGGGCTGAGCCCTGGAGCGTGAGACCCTGGGTCGGGGGATACAACTGAAAAGGAGGACCAGTACATCACTCAGGTGGCTTCACCGGCTGTGCTGAACGGGGGCCTTGAGGAGGGAATGGGAAGATTCGAAGGGATGGATAAGGATGAGGGAAAGCAGCGGCCGTGGCCTTAACTTAGGTACAATTCCGGCATTTGCCTGGAGGAGAAGTGAGAAACCACGCAAAACCACTTTGAGGATGGCTGAGGTGGGAATCGAACCCTCCTCTACTCAGTTGACCTCGCGAGGCTGAGTGGACCCAGTTACAGCCCTTGTACGACTTTTTAAATTTCGTGGCAGAGCCAGGAATCGAACCGGGGTCTTTCAGGGTGGCAGCTAATCACACTAACCACTACGCCATAGAGGCAGACAATCGCATCGCCTCAGCTAACGTGACGAAGAGCTTCTGAAGTGGTGCCGTATAGACGGCCTGTTCGACATTCCGATTGTGCCCTTATCTAGATCGAAGGCGGAATTCTACTAAGATGGATGCTATGGCTGAGTTAATTTAATTTTGTCGGGTGACAGAGTGCACCTGCAGAGAACTTTAACATACGGTACCAACAACGACGACATACAGCCAAGATCCAACCAATGAATTTGGGCTCATAAGACGGACATTTTATCTCTGAGCCACTGATTATAAATCTAGAGAGTTATATCTGCCCAACGGTGGAGATCATGCTAAAAACAATTGATTACTTATAAAAACATAAGCAAAGAGAATTATTACTTTCTTAAAATTTACCTGTACTTCGCGTCGACTCTTATGGGCTAGGAGTGGGAAGGAAGCGACCGTGGCCTTAAGGTACAGTCCCAGCATTTTCCTGTCAAGAAAATGGGAAACCACGAAAAGAAAAATCTGGGTTCGAACCCACTGTCTTCAAAATGCAAACTGACCGAAACCACGTAGCCACCTGTTCGATTCATTACTTTCTTTCAATACAGTATATGGCATGGATGGAATGTACATTACACGACCTATTGGAGAAAAAGAAAAAAATAAGTATATCTTTGTAGTTAATAATATTCCTGTACAGTGTGGTTGTTTTTCCACTTCCATTAGGCCTTACAAGAGCTATTATTACGAGAGGAGGGAGAGAACAAGCTGACACTCTGTTGTTTATTCACCGAGAGATGGCCAGCGGGAATATTAATAGCAACGTGATTAATTTGCTAACAGACTTATAATTAAATCACAGCAGTGGTTGGTTTGTTCACGTCTCGACTCCCACAGCTCAAGCGCATCACATGGAACTCTCCACTTTTATTTGATACATTAGAAAGCTCCAGAAAGGGAAATGAGAGTCGGTTTTATTCCTCTCCCGTATCCAATGTTTATGTATGCCTCGGTTCTTTCTACATGCTTCGTTACTCGACAGAGAGCTAAGATAAACTTCAGAGCATACGTCTGATGTGTTACACGGAATATTGAGAGAACATCTGGATGGAATCGATTCTAATAGACATCGAGATGAAAAAACAACTGAAGCTAACTTCGACGCACGACTTAGTTTTGAAATACAGTATTCCGTGAAGTACATTATTTGAAACTCCAAGGTTACATATCTAACAAATTATTTCATCTAGAATAAGTATGAATGCTAATGATAAACCTGCACTTCACTACGCGAAGACATTTTAAAGAAATGTATTGTATGGAAGTGAAACATGGACGATAACGAGCTCTGAAAGAAAGAAACTAGAAGCTTTTGAAATGTGGTGTTACAGAAGTATGCTAAAGGTGAGATGGGTAGACCGAATCACAAATGAAAAGATACTGAATCGAATTAGGAGAACGATTTGGCGAAATTTGACGAGAAAAAGAGAATGACAGGGCACATCTTAAGACACTCGGGTATTGTTCAGTTATGTTTCGAGGGAATTGTAGGTCGTAAAAACGGCAGGGGTAGGCTAAGGTATGAATAGGCCCTATAACAAACATATTAGAGCAGATGTAGGGTGCAGTAGTTACGTAGAAATGAAAAGGTTGGTACAGGGTAGGGTGGAATGGAGAGCTGCATCAACAGTCTATACGGACTGATGACCCAAACAAAAACAAAGAAAAATGTTCGGCGATAAATGCATATATATTATGCAATAGAACATGTTACATAATAATATTAATAGACAGTGAACAAAGTTCATTGTGTTCTAGAAATTAGCGAACCAAAATACATTCAGTAAAACATTGTATAAAGATCATCCCTCCACACAAAGTTGGCGTCGGGATGGGCATCCGGCCCCAAAAACAGGACCAAATCCACATGTGCTACACAGCCGACCCGCGACCCCACAGGTGTGGGAAAAGCGGCAGAAGATTATTTATTATTATTATTATTATTATTGAATATCCAGTTGCAAACCCTATTTTACAAGTAGTGTAAGAAGAATTCATGGTATACAGAGGTGATTCACGATGTGTTACAGCCACCTACAGAGCTGATTGCTGAAGACATTTTGAGCAAAAATTGTTGTGTGAACTATTCTCAGTACTTAAAGAGTCTCAATAATTTGAAAGTTGTTTGTAAAACACATTTTTTGGACTTCCCTTCGTTGAAAGGGTAAAGTGAAATAAAGTAAACTCTTCAAAAATAATCCTGTGTTTAATTGGCCCGTGTTGTGAAGATCAACATGTGTTTTGTATTCCTTAATTGCTTCATACAAAAATGTTTGAATTTTTAACCACAAAAGTACATGCTTTTTTATGGAGAAACGTAGAGAAGTAGCAGCACAACAGGAAGAGGCTTAAAGTGGAACAGAACAGCGCCTACCCTCTGCATGGGTTTCGATCAGGAGAAGGAAGATCCAGGGATGACTTGAAGAATGAGGGTTCAGCACAAGTGACGTAAGATGTGAATGTGGACAAGAACAAAGCACGGGCCACTTGCTTCAGCTCCCTCTGTACCCAACAACTTGGACAGAGGATGATCTACTAGTCACTCCGATTGCACTTCTTCTTCTTCTTTCTTCTTTTCCTGCCGCTTTTCCCACACCTGTGGGGTCGCGGGTGCGAACTGCGTCGCACATGTGGATTTGGCCCTGTTTTTACGGCCGGATGCCCTTCCTGACGCCAACCCTCTATGGAGGGATGTAAGCACTATTGCGTGTTTCTGTGGTGGTTGGCAGTGTAGTGTGTTGCCTGAATATGATGAGGAGAGTGTTGGGACGGACATATACACCCAGTCCCCGAGCCAGAAGAATTAATCAGAAGCGATTAAAATCCCCGACCCGGCCGGAAATCGAACCCGGGACCCTCTGAATCGAAGGCCAGTACGCTGACCATTCAGCCAACGAGTGGGACAGTCACTCCGATTGCACTGGACATTGCAAAATACTGGGCATGAATAATATGATCTCACATATTATGATTTGTGACTTCAAATTGACTTGTAGATTAGCTGTGATTTTGTATGTTTTCGACTCGAGTATATTTATATGCAAAAACGGTTACAAATTGCATCACTTCTAGCCACTCGATACATGAGTTACAGTAATCCGTTTTAACGATCCTAAATCGAGTGCAATGTGTAATAATGTTAGTGTTCTATACGAAAAATGTGATTTAGTCGTTACAAATTTCAGTAGGAAGCAAGCAAGGAAATCAAAACACATTTTTAGCTTCTGAACACGAGCCAGTTAAAATACAGGATATTTGTGAAGAGTTAATGCGGCACTCAGAATATATTTTTTTTTTTTTTTTGCTAGGGGCTTTACGTCGCACCGACACAGATAGGTCTTATGGCGACGATGGGATAGGAAAGGCCTAGGAGTTGGAAGGAAGCGGCCGTGGCCTTAATTAAGGTACAGCCCCAGCATTTGCCTGGTGTGAAAATCGGAAACCACGGAAAACCATCTTCAGGGCTGCCGATAGTGGGATTCGAACCTACTATCTCCCGGATGCAAGCTCACAGCCGCGTGCCTCTACGCGCACAGCCAACTCGCCCGGTACTCAGAATAATAACGGCACATCGCAACTACCATAGAATTTTAGATAAGAGTAGGGCCGTGTATTCCTACTGTCTAGCTTTCATATGCTTAAACATCAAGTAAATTGAGATGTGTCAAAACTCTCGCATTCAACATTGAAAATTAGCCCGTAGCGGGCAATGAAACATTCTCAATGACTCGATGGCACATCTCAAGCGCGTGAATTGCATAAAATTTTAGGGAGATATTTCAGTGCTTTAGTTACAAAACAAGCGCAATGAGGAAATAAAAAGTTAAACTCAATCACATGAAAATGTTGAAATGTACAGGAGGTAACAATATGGTATGGCTAGACTTTCAGGACACTTTCCTCGCACGTAGAAGAATAAATGCTATACGGACTTGGGTACGGAAACGCTTTATTTTCATGTTAGAACTCATTTTCTACAACTCTACATAGTACATTTCCGACCCAGTGGCGAAGGGGTAGCATGCCTGCTTCTTGGCCGGAGGCCCGGGTTCGATTCCAGGCCTGGACAGAGATATTTTACCTGGATCTGGGGGCTGGGTCGAGATCTACTCAGCCTACAAGATTACAACTGAGTAGTCATCTGACGGTGAGATGGCAGCCACGGTGTAGAAAGCCAAGAATAACGACCGAGAGGATTCGTTGTGCTGACCACACGGCACCGCCTTCTGGCTGAGGAGTGGTCGCTTGGTAGGCCATGGCCCTTCGGGGCTGTTGCACCATGGGGTTTGATTTAGTTTCGGTTTTTCTGCACAGTACATTGATCATGCGGAAAACACAGGAAAAGAACATGCCAGCATACCACATCGGGAAGATGATGATGATGATGATGATGTTTAATGAGGCCTAACATCTAGGTCATTGTCACGAAATGTTCAAAATGCTCTCCGTTAGCATAGAAAGTCCTGGACCGTGCTATTATTATTATTATTATTATTATTATTATTATTATTATTATTATTATTATTATTATTATTATTACGATATTACACTTTCGTCTCCAGGTACGTAGCTTCTCATATCAAAAGCTCCTCAATTAGTCTTACAAGGTTGTTCAGGGAATGAGATACTGATTACGGACATTTCCAAGCGGTTGAAAACGCTCGAACGGGTGAAGTAAAATCAACATAATTCCTTCTAACATCTACAAAAGTTTTTGAATTGATGATACCATCGGTCCAAAGAAATGCACGAACCGATGAGATTTTCGTTTTGTTTTAAAATGCCAACCGCGACAAGAACGGATGCACATTTCGTGGAATTTATTTTTAGAGGCTGCTACGAAGCTTGATGAGTTGAGACTGAACATACCAGAACGTGCACGAATACTTACTTCCACTCAAACGTTACTCGATATTATCTTAACCTGAAGAAGCTGGATCTTTAATTACTTTGATACCATATAATTTCAACATCAAAACTTTCGACTAAAGTATTCTTCGAAGTATAGTTGGTGAGCAGAAAACTTTTCAGTCAAGACTACTCCCGCACGTACAGTATATTTCTTCTTAAGAGAGGTTTCTCAATATCTGAGAACTGTGCCTTTAGTTAGACGAAAATAAAACAGCCAAATTGACACTATGACAGAAACCAATCTTTTAAAATCCGTATGTTTTCACTAAATTAGTTTCTCTTTATTACGCATTGTATGTACAAGATTCTACTGCTACCAAGCTATTTGGCTGCGCAGTTCGAGTAACGTAGCTTTGAGTTTGCATTCGGGAGATGGCAGTTTCAAATCCTACTATCGGTAGCCTTGAAGATGGTTTTCTGTGGTTTCCTATATTCGTAGCAGGTAAATGAAGGGCTGAAACTGAATTAAGACCACGTCTGCTACCTTCCCCATCCTAGCTCTTTCTCATTCTTGCATCGCCGCAAACCTTGGATGTGTTAGTGCAAAGCTAAACCCGTAAAAATAAACTGAAAGGTTCTGAGTTTAAAACAACAAAACAAAGAGAACAACACAACATTTGAACATTATGAAGTAACCAAACGGAAAAGCTGAAAATTATGTTAAAAATATGGATATAGGCTTATCAATATTAATAATAAATAGATGCTATGGTGGTGTTTCACTCCGGGTACAAATCATTAACGTATTTCACTTCAGACAAGTCCGGCTCCATGGCTGAATGGTTAGCTTGAGGGGTACCGGTTTCAATTTCCGGCAGGGTCGGGAATTTTAACCATCATTTGTTAATTTTGTTGACACGGGGGCTGGGTGTATATATCGTCTTCATCATCATTTCATCTTCATCACGACGCGCAGAGCCTAGAGGCGTCAAATCAAAAGACCTGAACCTGGCGAGCCGAACATGTCCTCGGACACTCCCGGCACTAAAAGCCATACGCCATTTCATTTACTTCAGACAAGAGAGGTGCATGTAGATTAAACAACTGAGGGAAACCTGCACAGTAAATGTTTGAAAACGCCTACTTTACAATATTGACAGCATTTCCTTGTTCGCATCCATGGAAATTAAAATGACTAATCTCATTAGTCGCTCCATCTTTATTCGCAAAGCCCTCTGAAAAGATGCAATCAACCAGTCTCTCCGGCGTGACAGATACAGCAGATAGCTGACATATCCATACGAATGGGGGGACTTTCAAAACCCCATAAATATTATTCTCACACTTGAACCTGCTGTACAACTAACTTTCGGCCCAAAAGTTTGAGACTTAATATGCGGTTAACCTGTAATGGAGACATTAAAATGCACATAAATATATAAGGAAACTGTCTCAGGCTGAAGTTTTCCAAGCAGCACGCTCGTTCCTCAGCCAGACCTGTCAGTGCCACGACTCCTCGGCATTTTTATGGCCAGATTTTATCATAGCGCTATTTTTCTTTACGAAGAAAAAAGCAGTGAGTGGACGCTTTGAAGGTGAAAGCTGAACATAAAAATTCTTACGAATCCGTCCCTACACGGCTGAGTTGATGTTAAGTATGGTTATGGCCAGTTCGCGGCCACCAAAATGTCCAGTTTTTAGTTCAAGAGAGATGCTCGATAAAAGAGAATAGGCATGTGCATTACATATTCAAAATACAATTGGTCTTGGACGAAGCGACGCTAGTGTTTAATGCAGTTGGTGGATGATAGCGGAGCTAGCAGCGGGCGCGTCATTGGTCCTTGTACAGTCATCAGTCTAGACCACGGATCTCTAGCCAGGAATAGGCAGGGACCTGCGTTTTTCGCGTTTGCCATTACACCGACTTTTAAAATATATTCCCTAAAATGTCTGAGAAACAGTTACCTATATATAAAGTTGTTAACAATTCCAAAATTGGACAGATTTATTTCGCGAAATAAAAGAAAATGAGATAAGGAAGCGAATATGCCAACTTCATAAATTTTATATGTTTAGTCCAGTACTTATCATTAACAGAAATGTCGATTAAGCACTAGTGGAAAAAGTGAAGTCTATTCCATTCTTTAAAAGTGAGTATGATTCAGTGATCACAAAAAGGGTACAGTGAACTTCAAGAACAAACCAATCAAACTGCGAGATGGAAAAACAAATATTGTGAAAGTTCTGATTAGTATGCTTGACAGTCATCCTGAGTTTAATGGCAGAACTCTCTAATCAGTGTGGTAACCATGTGCTAATGTTGACTGTGAACGTTTCTCTTCTTGCTACTCAGGAGTTTTGAGCGACTTGCGTTGCCACGGGAAAGTGTCTGTGTTCTCCTTTGACAGTTAGAAAAAAAATAATTTTATGTATTTTTCTTTCATATTATGCCCTGTTCAGTGATAATTGAATGATAAAAATGTGTGTCTCTTTAAATAAAACTACATATTGTTCTTCAATAATGTATTTATATGAAAAAGTATATTTAAAATGAAAAAAAATATGATAACATGATTAAAAATGACGCGAATTTCTTCCAAATTAACGTCGATTCCCACAAAAAAAATGAAACAAAAAATGCAGATCCCCAGTAATTGGTTGGAATGCAAACTAAATTGTTTATTAGGAAGCGTCGCCTACCCGCTCTTCCATTGTATAGCTAGAGTAACAAATTCCAGGGGTTCCGATGGTGCCACACCCTTAAGGGATATGCAATACTCATACCTTCGCCATTGTCCGGGCTAGACTGTACTTGATACCCGCTTCAGTAAGTTTCCATTGTAACCTATTATTGCATAAATATTCGCTCGCTAGTCATCTCAAATGTCGCATTATAGAGAGGAAATGATGAATATTTTTTTAGAGAATAATTCGTTAGTGATACAAATAGGACGACTCATGTCGTCTCAGAACTCAGGAGTATCAAAACTCACGAATTCCAAGAAGAGTATTTGTAAGAGTAGGTTTCTTTACCTGGATCAGTCTCAAAACTCACGATTCGGGCCAATTCTCCTTTGAATGGATAGATATCCACCCTACCCACATAACAACTGTAGATATTTGAAAACTGAATCGGAATTGTGCGAAAAGATCCTTTGTTAGCGCCAGCCGGAACTGCGTGCCCTCTGGTAATTGGCACCTCTCTCTTTAAGAAGAGGGCCTATCGTGTAGTCTTGCACAGTGTACGTACTGATGGGTTCCTTCAATTAAAACGTTATTATCGCTTCAAATCACAAATTTACCGACATACGTGGATGACAGTCTTTTACAGTATGACAAAACCATACTATTTCACCCGACTTGTTTTCTCGCTGGTTATAAAACGTATAACAGTTGTACACCAAATTTAGCTTACCCTTCTGCGAATTAATGAAATTCACGTTGTGCACTGCTCGATGACAACAAGCAGATTAACTGAGTAAAGAAAAGTAAAGATGAGTGCTGTACTTGGAGAATTTGGTCTATAGTAGGGTGATAAATCCTGTTAATACATGGGAAGTACCATTCTAAAAGTAGATGGACAAGAAATGGTTCAAAGGCGGCGTGAATGACCGCGGAGTCAATGCTTCCTGTGGTCAACGCAAGTATCTGCTCCCCGGAGCCATGAATTTTGAGATTAATTAAAATCTTGATTTAGCTGCTAGTTCGTAGTCGTGAGTTTTGATACTAATTTTTAAGAATCCTAGCTCGTGAATTTTGAGACGTAACCGGACGAATTCAGAATGGAATAAGGCGTGAACCGTTCAGAGGCTAGCGATGCTAGAGTGATAGGGACCATGATTGTCACCAAGGTCTAGCAATCATAGAGGAAATTAATTAATTAATTAACTTGTTTGTTTTTCAAGTATAATACTCCTACCATATGTTTTCTTTTTCAGGTAGTTTATAAATTTATTAATCAAAATTAGTTTCGGTGAACTGAAGAACCTAAGAGTTATTAAAAAATTTTAAATCTTTCGTTTAGTATAATTTTTCACAGGTATCACTGTTCTAGATTATTAAATGAAAATAGCAGTCTTTGTCTAGCGGTGCCGACCTTCTCCTATTAGTTCTAGAGCACTACAATTTTACTTAGCTCTCCTTGATGAATGCTACACAAGGCATGAGCCACAGCAAGAAACACGCGTTTCTCTAAATCACGTTTATGGCCCATGTACTTCCGCAGCGAGGTAAAAGATGGCAGCGCCACTCCGTAGATCTTTTATCTTGATATTATATCGCAGGAACGAGTAAGTAGTTCCTTCTGAACTATCCATTGAGCAAGGGTATCGAACTCCAGACATGTCAACAGATACAGCAGCTGTGAAATCCTGACTACACACTTAGTGTGCCACATTTTCACAGCCTGTCTGTCCATACGACAAGGGTGACCTCCTTTTGTAGTAAAGCATAACGATATCAGGTGTTGTTGCCGGAAGTATCAATATTGTAATCATGCTATTCAGAACGTGCTTTACGGCACTAAAACTCCACCTTCGCTGTTAACGTCCAGATCAGCCGTTTGTACTCAGAACACTTTGTTTACTAACGAAGAAGTGTTTCAAATGAAGCTGGAAAAGGCAATATCAACTGCCCGACAATTTCAGTATACAGCCTCTACCTATGCTACTTTTAACAATCTGCTTAACGCACTAATGAAGGGATAGAAAAATGCTAGGAGTGGAAGCGACCGTGGCCTTAATTAAGGTACAGCCCCAGCATTTGCCTGGTATAAAAATGGGAAACCACGGAAAACCATCTTCAGGGCTGCCGACAGTGGGGATCGATCCCACTATCTCCCGAATACAAAGCTAATAGTTACGTGACACAAACCTCACAGCCACTTGCTCGCTACTGTAAAATAAATTTTGTGAATGTGTGTAAGGAACTACGGAACCGATTTTAGTCATTCTGTCAACAGAAAGTTTACTTCTCCCATATTTTTTTAGGCTATACATAGGGTGTATCAAAATTCAATACTCCACCTTCTGGAAATGATAGTAAAGACCGAAACAATAGTTAGTTTGTTATATATCCAAGGGTCTGAAAAGAATTACTGACCAAGCGAGCTGGCCGTGCGGTTAGGTTCTCGCAGCTATGAGCATGCATTCTTGAGATAGTGGGTTCGAACCTCACTGTCGGCAGTCCTGAAGATGGTTTTCCGTGGTTTAACACCAGGCAAATTCTGGGGATGTACCTTAATTAAGGCCACGGTCGCTTCCTTCCCACTCTTAGTCCTTTGTTATCCCATCATCGGTACAGCTGGATGGATTAGGGTGAACATCTTTCATTGGTGTCCATTAGTCGTGCAAGTCCAACAATCGCATCATTTTTAAGTTAAGGTGGAAAAATATAGAGCAAGCCAAAAGAAATGTATAGTCACTTCTGGTATAGTACAATTTCCTCGCAGGCGCGATTTTCTCAGAAACAATTAAACATATACATATAATATGTGTTGCTGGTATCGGCTGTGTTTGAATCTACAAGCGAGCCGAATTATATTTTGTTAATGTTTTATTTACAATTTTCTTTCGTCGCCCCGACACAGATAGGTCAAATGGCGACGATGGGATAGGAAAGGGCTAGGAGAAGGAAGCAAGTGGCCGTGGCCTTAATTGAGGTACATCTCCAGCTTTTTCCTGAGTGAAAATGAGAAACAACGGAAAATGATCTTCAGAGCTGTCGACAGCGGGGTTCGAACCCACTATCTCACGAATGCAAGCTCAAAGCTACGTGCCCTATCCGCACGACCAACTCGCTCAGTTTGATAATAATCAGAATTAAGTCTGATAAAATATTAAATGCGAGGAAGATTCAATAACAAGCGCTTTTTGAATGAAGGTATACCTAAGACCCTTAAAAAATGTACTACCTTATACGAAGTGCAAGTAATGTTCGCTAACAGATTCAGACGCGGAGGAGAGAGAGAGATGGAACGTGGCAAAGAGGTTCATCACAAGTATGTTATTATTGCTGCCAACAGTCCGTTCTCCAACCCAGACTTCAATGTGGGCGGGGCTGCCGGCACTGCTTTTCACAGTATAAAAGAGTAATTTTTTCGAGGCCAGTTCTGAAGAATCATACTCGTTTTATTTTGTTACTCAGAACATGTGCAAGAATTACTGTATTACAATGATGAATTTCATTTCACTTGCCCAGAGAATTTGGCGCTCAAAATTATGCGTGTTGTACTTTTCAGTTGATCACTGAATCAAACCTGTCTTCATATCTTATTTTGGAATCTTCTTACTAGAATACAACGCTAAGGCGTAGAATACTACGACGGGGTGAATGTCTCAGATGGTAGAGCGATAGCTTTCGAAGCCTCAGCGAATTTGAAGGTGCTCGAATTCGGCAATCTCGGGTCACTAAATTTACCTGCACGTAAAAGAACTGTTGCGGAACAAAATTCTGGCATATAGGTGTCTCAAACACCGTTGAAGTACAGTAGTTAACGGAGCGACAAACTAATAATATCATATTACTGACCGAAAATCATATTTACTGGAAATAATGACGTAAATTTGGGCAGAGAAAATTACTTTCACTGAATTAGAATTGGGCGTCGTCAAACAGCAGTAATAGCCAGCCAGAACCACCACATTCCTCCTACTGTTCGACATGTTCAGCAAGTGACAAAGCGGGACTTACTGTAGGATTACGTAATTGTCGGCCATGAAGATCATATCCTAACAGCCTTCGTGGGCGAGGTGATAGTCCTGTAGGATGTAATACTGGGGTAAATGCCTTCGTGTCCCTGAAAAGCCAGCCTGCTTGGAGTTACCATAGATGTGGGAAACTAATTAGGCTAAGTTATCAGATTGAAACAGAACCTCTTGCTAACTATAGCCATCTCGAGTGCTGGACGATCTAGCGAAGAAGCTCTCCTCTTCTGATGCTAGTTTCCGAGACCGAAAATGCCTATGGAACGTGTTATGGAATTTCAAAATTGACTAATGAGGATAATGAGAGAATATGTTGGGATATGGTACACAAAGAGAGTTCTCAGTATAACAATTAAATGACAAGGTATCAGATCTAGATGAAGCGAGAATAAAGAAGAATCAACTGCTTAATATTTATTCTCCGAGAAAATTTACAAGGCCGACCTTGATTTGGTAGGAAAATCATATCAATGCACAAGTGCTCATTGCCTACACCACTCCTTCCTTTTGCCTTTTTCTTTTTTTTTAAATGGCTGTCTTCTTTGCCCTTTGCATTTCATCAATTAATCCCCACTGATCTGAATTTAGGGCAGCCGCCCGGGTGACAGATTCCCTATTTGGTTTTTATCTAGTCTCTTCTTAAATAATTGCAAAGAATATGTAAATTTATTGAACATCTCCCTTGGTAACTTACTCCTCTCCTCTTCCTATAAACGAATATCTGCCCCAATCTGTCCTCTTGAATTCCAACTTTATCTTCATATTATAATTTTTCCTAGTTTTAAAAACACCACTCAAACTTGTCCTTCTACTAATGTCATTCCACGCGCTCTCTCTCTCTCTCTCTCTCTCTCTCTCTCTCTCTCTCCCCCCACTGACAGCTCGGAACATAGCACTTAATCGAACAGCTTATCTCCTTTCTCCCAAGTCTTCCCAGCCCAAACTTTGTAACATTTTCATAACGCTACTACTTTGTCGGGAATCACCCAGAACAAATCGAGCTGCTTTTGCTTAGATTTTTCCAGTTCTCGAATCAAGCAATCCTGATAAAAGTCCCACACACTGGAACCATACTCTAGTTGGGGTCTTACCGGACACTTAAAAGGCTTCTCCTTTACATCCTTACTACAACCCCTAAATACACTCATAACCATGTGCACAGATCTTTACCCGTAACAGTCGCATCAAAGTATCTTTTAATAAGGATAGATCTGAGAAGGAGCTATAGTCTCAGAATATCCGAACAAAATGATCCATAAGAAATATACTGTTTCTTAATGTGGCCGAATGTAACCCAGAAGATGAATACTGCTCGGCGAATTAAACATAAACCAGCGTACATTTCGCGTGAAATCTCCTAAATCTAACTGGGCCGAGTACCGTAGCTGGAAATAGGTAACTGTGTAGAGTCTCAGATTATAATAAGATAATCTGTTTCTGGGGTCCCTGGAGCGATCAGGTTCATTTTAGCTTCGACCGGAGATGTGAGGCTGGGTGTCTTCCTGACATGTGGCTTTTCGGATGAAATCTCAACGTAGTATCAACTGGTATACGAAAATCAGCCGCCTGGATGAAAAGCAAGTAGCTAAGGTAATCTGGCAATAATGCCCGCCTCCTTCTTGCTTTAAGTCACGCCGACACAGATAGGTCTTACGGCGACGATGGGATAGGAGTAGAAAGCTATCGTGGCCTCAATTAAGGTACAGCCCCGGCATTTGCCAGGTGTGAAAATGAGAAAGCACGGCAAACCATCTTCAGGGCTGCCGATGGTGGAGATCGAACCCACTATCTCCCGAATGTAAGCCCATGTATACGTGACCAAAACCACACAGCCATTTACTCGGTCCTTGTTTTGTAAAAGTAACAGCAATAGCCTGTATGTATCAGCCCGTTCTAACTGCTATCGATAAGAAACGCCGGCGTGACGGAAATTTGTGCTGCAGAAGTACTTCAACGTGTAGAAAGCCATCGGCTCACAGTTGTTACATATTAATAAGCTCAGCTGGGATCGAACCCATTATCTTGGGAGAGGATGGAGAAATACTAACCGACTGCACCACTGATATCTTTTTGCTAGTTGCTTTACGTCGCACCGACACAGATAAGTCTTATGGCGACGATGGACAAGGAAGGGCTGGGAGTGGTAAGGAAGCGGCCGTGGCCTTAATTAAGGTACAGCCCCATAATTTGCCTGGTGTGAAAATGGGAAACCACGGAAAACCATCTTCAGGGCTGCCGACAGTGGGGTTCGAACCCACTATCTCCCGAATACTGGATACTGGCCGCACTTAAGCGACTGCAGCTATTGAGCTCGGTATCACTGATATCGTCAAAAGCTAATTTAACTGCATCAAATATTGATTAGAATTAAGTACTCATAATTTTGTTTTCTGATTTGAACTGATGCATTGAGATGAAAGCCCTGAGGTTATCGTTCTCGCAGAATGGACAAGATCACTGTCGAGTTTGTTCATCTCTACCAATCACGTCGGAGGGTAGACAAGAAAGCATTGTAATGCGTGGACATTGCACTAATGAGGAAGCGTCTGGTTGGACGGGCGAGCCGTCGCCGGGTCGTGGGCTGTAAGTTGGCTTCCTGACATCACCCAGATACCAGACAACCTACAGGCGACTACTCAGGAAACAACAGCTCAATAAAATAAACCAACTGGTGCTAAATACTGTTTTATCCTGATGGGATAGAAATTAAAGAATGTCATCAGTTTAACATCCCACTAACTAGGCCCTACTTACACTGTTTTCGGAGATGTTGAAATGTCGGAATATTCTTCTGCAAGAATTCTTGTATACATACCAGTGAATATACCACCATGACTAGACTGAACTAGGATCAAGTCTGCCAACTCGGCCTCGGAATCCCAACGCTCTACTGCTTGAGTCAATCATCCAGGCGAGATGGAATTTATGAATGACACATTGAGATAATCCGCACATAAATAATACTAAAGGCTGATAATTCCATTTATTTATCTCCTTAAAACAACACTCGCAGTCACCCGTCAACTTCTAAAATGCTACACGGTACCAACATAATAAAATATAGAGTCACTCTGGCTAAACAACTCAAAAAGAAAAAGAAAAAAAGACAATTAAACAGGCTGAGTAGCTCGGACGAAAAAGCGCTGGCCTTCTGAGCCCAACTCTACAGGTTCGATCCTCGCTCAGTCCGTTGGTATTTGAAGGTGCTAAAACATGTCAGCCTCGTGTCTGTAGATTTACTGGTACGTAAAAGAACTCCTGCGGCACCTCCATAAGTACAGTACCGGTAGTTAGTTGATCGGAAAAAATATAACATTATTATTAAAGAAAATTAATTTCATAAAATTATACATGTGTTCCGTAGTTCATTGGCTCAATGGTCGTTGCAATAGCCGTCGGTTTAGAGGGTTCGGGGATCGATTTGCGACCGGACAGGGTATTTATCCAAGTCTGGCCAATTCCTAAGCCACGGGTACAGCGTGTTTGTGGCAGTCTGAACACGCACTTTCTTTTAGAAACACACTGACAACGACCATGAAAATACGTAAAGGTTCACTACATCTTTCCATATCGAGTTGGCGTCAGGAAGGGCATTCGGTCGGAACACTTCGCGAGGTCCATACGAGCAAAACAGATTTCGCCCGCGAATCCCAGAAAGGTTTGTGAAAAGTACTAAAGAAAGAAAACAAGCTTCCACGTGTTCGCTTTGTATGCGACTCATTAACTGAATGATTATTGTAGTGGCCTTCGGTTTGAATGTTCTTTGGTTGGATTACCGAGCGGACGGGGATTTTTTCCGAGTTTGACTAATTCCGTAGGCCCGAGATTCAGTACTTTTGCTCGTATTAAAACATAGCTCTTCATTTACACACACCACTGCTCAGTATCTCATAACAACTATATACCGAATGTGCAAGGTACGATCCCTACTGAGGTCAGTGGCATTTGCGATTGTTTAAATGCGACAAATCCGTATGGTTGACTTTCAACACGTTTATCCTAGCGTCTCTTGAAGTCTGTATCAATTGAATCGACTGGGTGGGGGACGTGAACTGCACAGTGACCTAGCTGTTAGTTTTCCACCCAGAAGGTTGAGGTTCGATTTGCGGCCGATCCTAGGTTGGAATTTTCTCTAGAAAAATTACGTGGTGTCAAGAGAGGTATCTGACCTTAAACCCCGGCCGAAATAAGAAGTAAGTCTGGGTGGCTCATCCACCGTAGAATTACCTGAGATAAGCTGAAGATTTTTCTACACCAGATAATTGGGAATAAGGCCAGGAATTATTATTATTATTATTATTATTATTATTATTATTATTATTATGCTTCCTTGCTTATTGGCTTTAAGTCATTAATATCGAACAAGGCCCGACTGTAAAGCCGAGTCTTGTTTCCTAAGCAGCCTATTTGCCCCACTGGCTTAACCGCCTGAATTTTAATCATTAATGTTACTGTGTGATGAACACTGTACGCCTCGGGGCAGGGATGAGAACAGCTGAGCCTATCTGCTGTCGACTCTTCGAGAGTACAAGGAATGGCAAGACTTTCAGCGCTCGGCTTCGCTGTTTGTTTATCTGCACCAGCTCAGCTCCGAGAAAACATACCGCTAAGGCAATCTTAGACGCCGCTTGACAAAGGAAATTCTTCTCAAGTGTTGTCATTCAAAAACAAAAAAACAAAAAAAAAGCCTCAGCAATTTGTTAGAATCGTGAAGATGACGCAAGAGAAAAAACGTGCGGAAGGTCGTGTGAAGTGAACGGAGATACTGTACTTTTAACTACTCTGGATATGCGAAGGAATGCACTTCAAGAAAATAGTTTAGATTGCCGGCAGCGTTTACGTACTACAGAAGGAATCTTCTCTTTGCTCTACTGTTTCATGTTTAATACGTTTCCGTTAGGTGGTTTTATACAAAAAAAAAAATAGATTGTTTGAGCTTTGTTGCTACATGTAAGGGTTAAGGGTTTAGAGATTTCTTGGTCAACAGGTAAATGATATTATTGATTTTGCATGTTAGTAACTACCTTTACGGTTTTCTGAGACGTTGGAGTGCCGGAGTTTTGTCCCGAAGGAGCTTCTTCACGTGCCGCCATCCACCGTCAGATAGCTCCTCAACTGTAAATACGTAGGTTGAGTAGACCTCGAAACAGCCCTCAGAGCCATGTAAAAATCCCCGACATGGATGGGAATCGAACCCGGGGCCCTCAGGCAAGAAGCAGGCACGCTATCCCTATGCCGTGGGGCCAGCAATAGCGCTTCAAAGTAAGGCAAAATTTGTGCTAAATATGTGACGTCACACGCATACTCTGCTATAATATGGCGCGTGTTGACTCACGTGCTCGGTCAGTTGTATAGAAAAACAAATTTAATAACGGAAAAGAAAGATTTGATTAGGATTCGGAAAAAAAAAACATGAAAAAGGAGGAGTTGAAACGAGAAAAGTGAGTGATGAAGGAATAGAGAAATGAAACGAAATGGGCGCAATAGGCGTTACCATGAGAAACTGAAACAGAGAAAACAATTTACAACAAGTAACTACTTTGAAGTAAATTAAGGTGAACTATCCCAGCGCATTGGGCAATTCATTCATTGATTTTACTTGTACTCGTAATATTACTCCCGAACTCTTAAATTTTGTCTCCTATCAGAGCCTCCGTGACTCAGGTGGCAGCACGCCGGCCTCTCACCGCTGGATTCCGTGGTTCAAATCCCAGTCACTCCATGTGAGTTTTGTGCTCTACAAAGCGGAGGCGGGACAGGTTTTTCTCCGGGTACTCCGGTTTTCCCTGTCATATTTCATTCCAGCAACACTCTCCAATATCATTTCATTTCATCTGTCATTCATTAATCATCGTCCCAGAGGAGTGCGACAGGTTTCGGCAGCAAGCTTAATTCGTATTCTCGCCGCTAGATGGGGGCTTCATTCATTCCATTCCTGACCCGGTCGAATGACTGGAAATGGGCTGTGGATTTTCATTTCATTTCTTATATCACAGACCCATACTACATTCACCTTATTATTAGCCACATTCCAAGTGAATGAAATTTATCCACATACTATGTCTTATTTCTAATAAGTAAGTCTACGAAACTTTCAAACCTCTGCGGCCGTTACAATAATGACAGCCTGCCGCCAGTTATTTTTTTACGGTTTTCGGAGACATCGAGGTGCCGTAATTTAGTCTTATAGGAGTTCTTTTGCGTGCCAGTAAATATACTGACACGAGGCTGACGTATTTGAGCACCTTCAAATACCACCGAACTGAGCTGGGATAGAATCTGCCAAGTTGGGATCGGAAGGTTAGCGCCTAAGCCGTCTGAGGCATGCAACCCAGCTCTCTCTCTTCCCTTCTGGTAGAGAGTATGGTTGCTACCGTTGTCTATTTGTGCTACCTGTTAAAACAGTAATCACCACTAAGCGATTTTTCAAGTAAAAAATCCCACATACTCTTGCCAGGACTCGGCGGATCTAGAGTTTAAAAAAGAGATACAGTAAGTAAGATACTATACAGTAAATGGCAGCTGCTGGGCTGGACTCTCGGCTCATAGGAAGTCAATTACAGTGAGAGACCCTCCCTGTGTAGGTGCGGCCGGAGGAGGAGCGGCCTGGGACTATACAGAGGTCAGGTCAGGTAGGATGTGGGCGGTAGTAGCCTCACGATAACCTGCCGTACACCAACAATGCTGTTGAACTGAACGGCAATCCTCGGTAATTCCTGCCTTTGTCACGGCATGGCTGTGGATCTGATGGGTATCCTAAAGGTTGAATCGGGTTCAATTGCCTTTCAAGGTCCGCGAAGCTCTCCAATTTACAACGCAGGCAAATGGTCTCAACATGAAAAATAAATATGATTGATACGCCCACCACGAATTGAGGCCTTCCTCAAAATAAATGGGTTAATAATGAACAGTCCACCAGCGAATCTTAGAGGTTAGCAGAGTAGCTTTCTGCTCAGCTGGTAGTTTTCTGAATACATTTTAATGAAAATTCTTTCAATAATTAATTTATACACATTTCTCATATCGGCCGTTATTATTGGCTTTCTAGACCGGGGTCGCCATCTCATCGTCAGATAGCTCCTCAGTAGTAATTACGTAGGCTAAGCGGAACTCGATTCATTCCCCAAATCCAGGTACATATCCGTTTGGCCTACTTATAACTTAGAGCGATCTTAAGACTAATTGATTTTAATTCAGTATGCAGGTTTAAAATGCATATTTTCTGTTAATTTATTGCCTAACAGAGAATATATATCTATTCCTCTGCTAGTTACTTTTAAACACCAATTTTCTGCATTGCGCCTGAAAGTCAGTCGATTGATGAAAACACGGAAAACCACGTTCAGGGCTACCGACCGTGGGATTCCAACCCACCATCTCCCGAATGCAAACGCACAGCTAAGCGACCTTAATAACGCAGCCAAATCGTTTGGTTTTCACTGTTCTATGAAACGTACTCAAGCATGTTGTTTTCATGAAAATAGTCTTAAAATGTTCATATTATTATTATTATTATTATTATTATTATTATTATTATTATTATAGATTTTTGAGAACTATAAGAACAATATATGGATTAGTTCACCCACCATACAGATGAATTGGTCATCGCACTTGTTTAAATATACAGCATGAATTCAGTTTCCATTCCGAAGGCTTCCAACCTTGCCGTCCTATTTTTCTCGTTCAGCCTTCAACGCTATTTGTAATATTCTTCCCTGAAAACGTCCGGCTCCATGGCTAAATGGTTAGCGTGCTTGCCTTTGGTCACAGGGGTCCCGGGTTCGATTCCCGTCAGGGTCGGTAATTTCAACCATCATTGGTTAATTTCGCCGGCACGGGGCTGGCTGTATGTGTCGTCTTCATCATCATTTCATCCTCATTACGACACGCAGGTCGCCTACGGGAGTCGAATCAAAAGACCTGCACTTGACGAGCCGAACATGTCCTTGGACACTCTCGGCACTTAAAGCCATACGCCATTTCATTTCGCCCGAAAATGGGAAGTTATCTTAAGGACTTCCTGTGAGGTCAAAATATAATGTGAGGTACAGGATATAACTGTTGTGGTGTGTTCCCTGGTGGGTGATCGGACACCAAAGGGGATACTGTATCCTCTTGGGAGAGTGAAACCACTGAGGGAGCAGTAGCAGAAAACTGATACCAGCTCGTTCCGACTGTTGCCATGTAAACTCTGCAAATTGGTACATGTAACCGGAGTGCAGTGGCGTCATTTAAAAGGAATAGAGATGTCAAACATGTCCACAGTGGTTCAGTGGAAAGAGCGCATAAAACACACGCCTGACGCTTGAACCACTAGGTATAGAACGGGTTCAAGTTTATGTTTACACTCAAAAGCATGAAGATTTTTCACGTAAGCCCAGCTGAGTATTTCAGACATAGTGTGCTGGCTTTCCGAGCTTAAGCACATGGGTTCTATCCTGAATCATCCCGAAGGTATCTGAAAGTGCTGAAATGTCAGCCTTGTGTCAGTAAATCTACTGTAACAAAAAATAATTCCGGTGGGACAAAATTTCGGCACCTACGCGTCTCTAAAAGCGTAAAAATAGATTTTTCATTGGCTTTGCGTCGCACCGACACAGATAGGAAAGGGCTGGGGGTGGGAAGGAAGCGGCCGTGGCCTTAATTAAGTTACAGTCCTAGCATTTGCACGATGGGAAATCACGGAAATCCTCTTTTAAGGCTGCCGACGGTGAGGTTCGGACCCACTACCTTCCAAATGCAAGCTCACAGCTGCGCGCCCCTAATATCAAATTATATATTTTTCCAAAATACAAGATATGAAATTACATTTAAGTAATTTAAATCTGGGATAACGACAGTTCCAAGAACGAGATAATTAAGAAAATCAAAATAAATACAACGATTAAAATATTGTGTATAATAATCATGATCAAAAGTTCCTACGGAATCTGACATGTATAGAATATTTTTTATTACACTGTGACACTTAACTGTCTATTTTTCTCAAGTAAGTTACATCGACACTGTGCGAGTTGGTTGCGCCATTTCCGCGACTGGAAAACAACTTTCACAAGAAACCATCAACTCAGGAACATTATATGCGATGAAATGGTGTATGGGTTTTAGTGCCTGGAGTGTCCGAGGACATGTTCGACTCGCAAGGTGCAGGTCTTTTGATTTGATGCCCGTAGGCGACCTGCGCGTCGAAATAAGGATGGAATGGTGATGAAGACGACAGATACATCCAGCCCCCGTCCCAGCGGAATTAACCAATGATAGTTAAAAATCCCGACCTTACCGAGAATTGAACACAGGAACCCCTGTCTCCAAAGGCCAGCAGGCTAACCATGTAGCCATGGAGCCGGCCATTATATGCGATGAATAATTCAGATCTACTCGCAAAGTAAAAATGTCTGCAATAGGCCAACAGCAGCTACGCAAAAAACAAAAACAAAAGAACACACGCACACACACATAAATAAATGGATAGTCAACAATATAAGGACAAACGTCCTTTTTATCGGTCACAACCTTTCTTCTATATTAAAATACTGCGAGTTTTTCTTTTAGGGAAATAAGCGATTCGTGAAGTTTACTCTGAATTATAATTTTGTACCCATTGTTCGAAAAAAATAAGAGCCTCCGTGGCTCAGGCGGCAACGCGCCGGCCTCTCACCGCTGGGTTCCGTGGTTCAAATCCCGACTCCATGTGGGATTTTTACCGGACAAAGCGGAGGTGGTACAGGTTTTTCTCCGGGTATTCCGGTTTCCCCTGCCAAACCTCATTCCAGCAACACTCTCCAAAATCATTTCATTTCATCTGCCATTCATTAACCATTGCCCCAGAGGAGCAAGATAGGCTTCGGCAGCTGGGATAGTTCCTAGCCTCGCCGCTAGATGGGGGCTTCATTCATTCATTCCATTCCTGACCCGGTCGAATGACTGGAAACAGGCTATGGATTTTCTTCTTTCTGTTCGAATAATACCACTAATCGTTAATAGTATAGATACCTCGCAAATATTAAAACAAAATATCGATATTTACTGGTATCGATAATATCGTAACACCATAGCGGAAAACAGTTTCTTTCAGCATGTTCCATATGTAGGCATCTGGCGACGGGAGATCAGGGATGGGGATGGGTACGAGAATTCCGTTCCACAGGAAATCAAGCGACCTCCAAAGTAATGTTGCAGAAGTGCAAGTGAGCCCTCGCGGTGTGGGTTTTAGCCCCATCTTGCATCCATCGTTCTATTAGTGGCAGGATTCTGGCAACATTCAGTACTTATTGACCTCCAGAGCATGTTTCTAATTTCAGTAATTTTGTTTTCCCGCTTGCTGTGTAGTTTGAACAGCCGCCAGAATTCAGTTCCAATACTTGTCATCATTCTAGAAGTATTATATACCGAGCTCGATAGCTGCAGTCGCTTAAGTGCGGCCAGTATCCAGTATTCGGAAGATAGTAGGTTCGAACCCCACTGTCGGCAGCCCTGAAAATGGTTTTCCGTGGTTTCCCATTTTCACACCAGGCAAATGCTGGGGCTGTACCTTAATTAAGGCCACGGCCGATTCCTTCCCACTCCTAGCCCTATCCTGTCCCATCGTCGCCATAAGACCTATCTGTGTCGGTGCGACGTAAAGCAACTAGCAGAGAGAAGTATTATATTATTTTATGCAATAATATACACCTTGCGCCAATTCGTACTCATCAATGATACAACCGCAGTTTTAAGGAATGCGGCATTGTTATGTCATTTTTCTCTAACGCTATGCTACAATGAAATATAATACGAAACACTAATTTAAAATTAATTACTCGCTTTGAATATAATTAAGTGAAGTGAAGAGTGTCGTAGTGTTTGTTCACGGCAGTCGCTGGAGCTGTCCATCAAAGTACTGTATATTATCACGGTAATAAGCTTTAAAAAACAAACCACTTTGTCATGAGGACATTTTTACGTTAAATTATAAACACATATGTTCTTGAAAAGAGGGTAACTAAAGAGAAAGCCCTAAACTCAAAAACAAAGAAAATACGTACATTATTTGCACAGGGGAGACTGGGCGAGATTGAAGTAAACATCCATGTGATTTGTGTTGGAAGGAAAAGGAAAATATCCGGTTCCGTGGTGTCCATGTTCACACCAGGTAAATGCCGGGGCTGTACCTTAATTAAGGCCACGGACGCTACCATCCCTATCCTTGCGACGCCGAAAACCTTCGATGTGTCAGTGCGACCGTTAAAAAACTAGCAAAGGCTAGCAAACAAAGGGAGATGAGGAGATATTTCTTGACTTCGTTCTAGAAATAGGAAAGGAATGGATAGATAAAGATATATCTTTAAAAAAATGACAAGGCAGGCTTATCATAGGCCAGTCCAAGGATTTTATTTTGGGCTGAGTGCTGAAATGAGGTTCACTCATCCTCAAGAAACTAAATGCGGAGCTGTCTAATACGAGGAGGCAGTGGACCCGTTCGCAAAATTCAAGCAACATGGCTGAGAATTCGTTGCGTTGCCCATATACCACTCCAATATCTTCGGACCGTCGGAGTAGGTATCAGTCATATTGGAAGGCTGTTGCACCATGGATGTTTCATTTACCATGTTGAGAAGAAGGTTATTGTGAGAAATAAATTAAGTCCAACAGGAAGTATTATTTTATGAATACATTTTTCTCAGTTTACGAATCATTTTCACATACTGGCTTAACAGAGAGAATAAGAAAGTGGAATACTGTAGGCTGTCCACAACATGATAAAATATGTGATCTCGAACAGCAATCAAGCAGTTTCCCCGTTTATGGCAATTAAATATTGTACTATTATTGAATTTGCCATAAAGAAAAGAACCCTATTTTACATGGTATATTAGGGTTATGGATGAACAAAAAATATACGTTTACACACATCGAGTATTATCATGAAAGCTTACTGAAGATATGATTAATGAATTTGTGAAAATGAGAATAAAAACACTGTCTTTTAAAGGAAGAGTAAAGAGGTTTAGCCAGGACATCATTGCGAGAGTTTAAATGATATTCTATAGTAAATCTTGCTCTTCCAAAAAAAACAAAAAAGAAAAACAAATATAGCATAAATGTTTATGTGTAGATAGATTTCACATTACATAATTCATTTATTTCATTCACACTGATCTGCATTTAGGGCTGCCGCTTATGTGGCATTAGTTGTTTATCTAATCTTTTCTTAAATAATTTCAAAGAAGTTGGAAATGTATCAAAACACCTCTCTTGGTAAGTTATATCAATCCCCAATTTCCCTTCTTATAAACAAATATTTAACCAGATTTTTCCTACTGGATTCAAAGTTTATCTTAATATTTTGATGTTTCCTACTCAAAAATCTCCATTCAAGATTATTCGTCTACTAATGACATTCCACACCAACACTCGACTGACAACTTGGAACATACCACTTAGTCAAGCAGCTCGTTTCGTTGCTTCCAAGCCTTCTCAGTCTGGAGTTTGTAACATTTTCTCGTCCGACTCGTTGGCTGAATGGTCAGCATACTGGCCTTCGGTTCAGATGGTCCTAGGTTCAATACCCGGCCGGGTCGGGGATTTTAACCTTCATTGGTTAATTCCAATGGCCACGAAGCTGCGTGTTTGTGCTGTTCCCAACATCCCTGTAACTCGCACACCACACATTCTTTAACACCATCCTCCACCACAATCACAAGCAGTAACCTACACATGGCAGATGCCGCCCACCTTCATCGGAAGGTCTGCCTTACAAGAGCTGCACTCGGCTAGAAATAGCCACACTAAATTTGTTTTAACATTTTCTCAACAGAACTCGTTTGTCTGAAATCACCCAGAACAAATCGGCCTGCTTTACTTTGGATCTTTTCCAGTTCTCGTATCAATGTCAGCGGATACAAAATGGGTCTCGGCCCACAAATGGCCACGGCTGGTCTGTTGTCCGGCAGCTTTGCACTCCGACCGGCCAACCGAGCAGAGGGATAGCCATGGCTCTACCGTGGCTCTAAGCCTGGGGCTGGTCCCAACCGTCGGCTATCCTGAGAATGGTTTTCCAATCTCCTGCACTAAGGTGAATCCCGGGACAGTTCCTAGTATAGACCACGGCCGCCAACTCTCTAATTTTCTCCGTACATCTCCTTCTCCGATACAAATCTCCTGGCCTGAGAGACGGCGTCACCGTCTAGGAGGCCCGCCTCTCCCTTCAGGGGAGGATTGAAAACATTTAGTAATAGTCTCGTGTCAAGTAATCCTGGTCAGGGTCCCATACACTGAGCCACAGTTTCATTCGTGTCTAACCAGTAACTTAAATGTCCTTTCCTTTTCATTTTTACTACAACCCCTAAATATCCTCATAACTATAGGCCAACAAAGAAATGTGTAACTTTATTTGTAATCTCGTTAACGTGATTACCCCAACGAAAATAATTGAATTAAGTTAACACTGAGGTACTCTTAGCGCCGTCTCCATAAGGTACTTTCATTTCATTAACACACAGATTCTCTTGGTAAAACTTACGACCTAACTTTTCCATTATGAATGATACAAAAGTACGAAAACTACTTTTTTAATATATTCATATAGTGTACTTGTCAGTAAAATAAATGCGTACAGCAGAAGATTCTGTTCGTGTTGTCAAAATCTAATTTTCAATATACAGTGTTAGCTGAAGCTTTAAAATAGAACTAACGTTATATTTCTACAGCGCATACGCAACCTCAGTGTATATCATTAACTAACTGCTCCGAGCCATCCAACTAATTTTCAGCAATTAATTATAATAGTACCGTAAATTTGACGGCAAAATATTTATAATATATTTATTGTTAGTTGAACTGTCCGGTCTAACTCAAACGGTTCTCTGGTAAGAAGCTTGCTACCATGGCCGCCGCAAGAAGATGCACTTGCACACCCCCTCACTCATTAAGAGGACTGCAATGATAAAATCCACAATAAAAATAAATTACGTAATACAGAACGCAATTTGTTCAACAGAGCAGAAATTCAACTTGGCACTACAGCCCTTGAAGGGCCTTGGCCTACCGCGACCGCTGCTCAGCCCAAAGACCTTCAGATTGCGACGTGTCGTGTGGTCAGCACGACGAATCCTCTCGGCCGTTATTCTTGGCTTTCTAGACCGGGCCCGCTATCTCACTGTCAGATAGCTCCTCAATTCTAATCACGTAGGCTGAGTGGACCTCGAACCAGCCATCCGGCCCAGGTAAAAATTCCTGAACTGGCCGGATATCGAACTCAGGGCCTCCGGGTAAGAGGCATGCACGCTACTCCTACACCACGGGGCCGGCGTTGCGCGAAATTAAGATATTTAAATTAAAACTAACAGTCCCCAAGCCATAGGATGTAACTCTAGTCAGTTTAAATCCCCGACCCGATCGGAAATCGAATCTGGGGCCCTCTGAACTGAAGGCAAGTAGGCTGACCATTTAACCAAGAAGGCGGTCTAATAGAAAAGTAACGAAATAAATAAAACTTGCAAAAAATATCTTGTAATTAATTGGAGTAAACAGGACATATTTTAGGTGATACAGCACGCCATTCTGAGTTCAAATCTAATAAATATCCCGGGATTCCCCTTCCTCCACTTCCCTCTCACCTCCCCCCTGTGGGTGGGGGCGGTAGAATAACACCCACGGTATCCCCTGCCTGTCGTAAGAGGCGACTAAAAGGGGCCTCAGGGGCTCTGAACTTTAGAGCGTGGGTTGGCGACCACGAGGCCCTAAGCTGGGTCCTGGCATTGCTTCCACTTACTTGTGCCAGGCTCCTCACTTTCATCTATCCTATCCGACCTCCCTTGGTCAACTCTTGTTCTTTTCCGACCCCGACGCTATTAGGTTTGCGAGGGCTAGGGAGTCTTTCATTTTCATGCCCGTCGTGGCCCTTGTCTTCCTTTGACCGGTATCTTCATTCTTCGAAGTGTCGGATCCCTTCCATATTTTCCCTCTGATTAGTGTTATATAGAGGATGGTTGCCTAGTTGTACTTCCTCTTAAAACAATAATCACCACCACCACCACCACTCCCTCTCACCCCCTAGGAATTATAACCCCACTGTAACTATTCCACCAGCATCCATGTGTGCTATGTACTAGGATTCAGCAACCTACTAGCTTCGCTGTACACTCATCGAAGAGTTATTCTTCAAACAATCTAGCCACTGTTCCATATAAAGTCATCGACAAGCCGTCTGCCATGAAGCATATAGCTTTCATTATTCTAATAACAGACAGACAGAGCAAGGACATTTACGTCAGCTGTCTAGACTAGTAGGAAGATCTAAAGACTTTGAGGACGACAACAAGAACCTAAGTTCGCACCAATCACCACTCATGACGTCAAATTCCAGCTTCCGGTCGTGTTACTGCATAAATTAATGAAGGAGCTCGACTCAAGAAGGAACTTAACGCAGGTCTTGCGCCAAAATCTCACCGCATTCACACCAGCCCATTATCATAATAAAGACGAAGTTGCAAAATATTTCGCTGGTGGATGAATCCACATTAACATAGTTGTCACCAAAATAACAGTTTAGGGACTTTCAGTCGGTCAACACGTGGCACACTCCAAAATTACTTTCAAAATATAAATAATAATAATAATAATAATAATAATAATAATAATAATAATAATAATAACAATAATAATAATAACAATAATAATAATAATAATAATACCTTTTGTTGCATTACGTTCCAATAACTACTTTTGTGATTTACAGAGACTCTGAAATATCGGAATTTTGTCCCGGGGGAATTGTTTCACGTGTCAGTAAATCTATCGACATAGGGATGGCGTATTATAGGGCGTAGCATTTTAAATTCCATCGGACTGAGCGAGGACCGAACCTGCAAACATGGGCTCAGAAGGTCAGCAGTCTTACCATCTTGAGCCCCTCAGGCCAGCTTTTAAAATTATTATTATTATATATGGCATAGCCTATGTGCAGTAGTACAGTGTAGCTTTAATGCAAAGTCATTCGTACGCTTGTGGGTAAATTCCATTTTTAGTTAAAATAAAACATATTCATCGCATAATCAAAAGCAAAAATTGTAAGAATTTAAAAGCGTTCTGAGGATGAAGTTTTGCTTGGATAAGTAAGAATCTAAGAACAGAAAGATACGACTTACGGTTCATTTCAAGGAAAACGACAATTTTTTTTTCACCTTCGGATTCCATCGTTCTATAATATAACTGTGCATGCATGCGGCTTACTATACGTCGTCACGACTTCTCGTTCAGAACTCCTTGACTTGTGAAAATGGAGTTTAACAAGATCAATCTCTGCCGTTGCAACCCGAGCCGCTCTGTGATACCCAATATCCTCACGGGACAGCATGTCACCTGTCACTATGGAAACAACACTTCTCAAGGTAGTCTGCATCAGGGCTGGGCCCTTTCGCTATGCGATCATGGCGTCAGCAAACACCAAACACTCTATTTTGAAGTTAGTTTCAGTGTACACCACTGAAGCTCGATCCACACTGCTAAGTTAGAATTCTTTATATATTCTGTACTTAATGTCACGTAGTCCACCCCCACCGTATACGTTGTATGTAGTTACACTCTCTCGGAAACAGCAACATTGTGAATAGTCATCCCATTTATGATGGCTAAAAGAATACGTGGTAAGGGGCGTGCAGTTGTAAGCATGAAATCGGGAGACATTAGCTTCGAGCTTCACTGTCGACAGTGTATTTTCCACCTAAGAGTAGATAAAAGGTCAGAAAATGAGTGACGTGTGTCCAGCAGAAGAATGACACTATGGCAATTTGAACCGCTATTTGTATTCTTGAAGTAATCACACTTCATATTTCTGTATAATTAATAAATAACTAGCTGTTGCCCATGGTTTCACTCGCGTATTTTCACGAATTGTTCATAAATGTCGTCACCGCATTGAAGATATTTTAACAATTTGCTTCACGTCGCACCGACACACAGATAGGTGTTATGGTGACGATGGGATAGGCCTAGGAGTGGGAAGGAAGCGGCCATGACTTTATTTAAGGTACAGCCTGTTGTGGCAATGGAAAACAACGGGAAACCATCTTCAGGGCTGCCGACAGTGTGGTTCGAACCCACTATCTCCCAGATGCAAGCTCACGGCTGTGCAGCACTAACTGCACGGCCAACCTGCCCAGTATAATGAATATTAGCCAATGAATGAGTTGTAGCTATTATCAGAGATGAGTTTGAGAATGTAAATATGAGGATAATTAGAAACTTAAGTTTGAATGGGAAAATATTTTACCGAGCAAGAGGACGCGCAGTTTGGGTCACGTGGCTGTCAGCATTTATTCGGGAGGTGGTGGGGTTCAAACTCCTCTGTCGACAACACTGAAGATGACTTTCCGTGGTTTCCCATTTTCACACTAGACAAATGCTGGGGCTGTACCTTAATTAACACCACAGTAGTTTCCTTCCCAGTTCTAGTCCTTTCCTATCCCACCGTTGCCATAAACTTATCTGTGTAAATGTATTCACTATTGTGTGTTTCCCAGCTACCCGATCTACAGGAATTAACGAAACGTGGTAAAATTCGAAGCCTGGCCGGGAATCGAACCCTGACACTATGAACCAAAGACCGCTACGCCGACCACTGAGCTAAGAAGCCGGACAAAACTAATTTGTCAACTATTAGAATTATTTCTAAAGAACTGGAACTGTTAATTCACTGTGCTGTAGGGGTCAGAGACGAGTTTAACTACTGTAAATCAGTTCGGATGAGAAGGAACTCTTCAAGCTGTGAAGTATACAACTATCAGACAGCAGTGTGTTGAGCAGCAGCACTTAGAGCATCCATAAATCTTGTGTCGTATTGTCCAAATGAATGCGGTGAGATAGTGACCTTCGGCTCTAGGTTTGCGTGTGTACCGGTAAAATGCTGACCGCGGTCTGAGCGATGCTATCGCGTTAAGAGGACTCCCGTGTAGCACCGGCAGGACAAGAGCACTCGGAAAGGTTCGTATTGATTCCTCCTCTTTTCCCCTCCAATATGTACTTTTACTCACCTGTCGCCAGCCACTGACGAATTTAAAAATAATAGAAGTACAGCTAAGGTACAGCCAGTATAGTATTTAACACCACGTACGGTAAGGGGCACATATTTCGTCCCCTTAGCAGATTTGGACTTTTAGAAATTCAGGAATATTATGGACAAGGCTAAAAATTGGTATATATATTACTGAATAAATTCTCCACCTACGGCCAAGTTACAATGAAACTTTATAACGTAAGGTAGACAATATTTGACATAAACGCTACAAAACTAACCTAACAAAATATGTTCGTAATTTCGTCCCCCACCAAATTTATGAAAAGTACAATTAATTTTGAAATATTTTTCCTTTCACACACACACTTTCCCTATAATGAATTAGTTGAAGGCCATTTACGAAAAATGTTTTTTTGGTATTCTTTTTAATATAGTCCTTCAGCATTGCTCGTGGGATGTTAAAACGTTTTACTTACACGTTTGCAACCCATTATCTTGCCCCTCACTACCTTAATAGCCTTTTTCATAGCCTCCTTAGCCTACTGCTGGCGTTTTCCAATTTGTAACAAATAAAATGAAGGGGGACGAAATTACGAACATTCCCTGATTTATTATAATAGCCGCTACAGAACTCACGCCAACCACCTCACTCTAGCGATTACACGTCAGGTACTACGTCACACGTCTGAAATGCAGTCCAGTATTTCATACACATATCAGCGCTCACTCCTGCGAGTGCTGCACTAACTCATCTCAGCATGAAAAATGAATCCTGCTTGTACGCGGAAACTAAACGTGGTGCACCGAGCTCGATAGCTACAGTCGCTTAAGTGCGGCCAGTATCCAGTATTCGGGAGATAGTAGGTTCGAACCCCACTGTCGGCAGCCCTGAAACTGGTTTCCCACTTTCACACCAGGCAAATGCTGGGGCTGTACCTTAATTAAGGCCACGGCCACTTCCTTCCCACTCCTAGCCCTTTCCTGTCCCATCGTCGCCATAAGACCTATCTGTGTCGGTGCGACGTAAAGCAAGTAGCAAAAAAAAAAAACAACAACATGGTGCACACAACCAACTATCACAGGAAGACACACAGGATGAGGCTAAGCGTGTGCGCGCGGCTAGACATTAGGTACCAACCGTGCAAACTGGAAATTCCTGAGGGGGTGGGGGTGGGGCGGAAGGCGAAATTAGGTTTGGGGACGGAATTTGCCCCTCCTCCCTACCTTATGACTTGTTTTACGCGTCACCGTTTTATAACACAAAAAGAAAGAAAAAACAACTTTGTAGAGGTCGCGGAGGCCCTTGAAGGAGTTGAAGACAAAGGCTTCCATTCTCCACTAAGTGGGATAGAGCGGTTAGCTCTACGTCGGCTGCCTCTGCCCCTGGTACGTATTTATGGTGTAGGCTGCGAGGACCTCAGGTCCATGTGTCACTCTGGAAGTGGAGATTCTTACATTTGTAGACTTCCTGGGGGGAAATCGAACCCACGACCATCTTGGAGAACCAAACACGCCTTTACTGCCCCTGAAAGGCTACTCCTCGTTTATAACACAGATTACCTGTATTTGCCCTAGTTAGCTATTCAGAACGATTTCTGCAATTGCTAAATAAACTCATAATAATTCGAGCCATTTGTCCGGTGTGAAAAAGCAAAAACCATCTTCAAGGTTGCCCAGCGTGGGGTTCGAACTCACTATCTCCCAAATGCAAGCTGATAGGTACGTGCCCCAAACAGCAGGGCTACCTGTTCGGTGACAACTGTAGAGTACGCTCTAGTCGCTCGCTGTGGACCTTTCAAATTTAATATTTTCACGGCCGTATTGTACTTTAACTAGACTTTCAGTTCATTAGATGCCGATGATACGTTAAGTACGGAACACCGAGCAAATTGGCTACGTGGTTCGAATCACGTTGCATTGAACTTATATTTGGGAGAAAGTGGGTTTGAGGTCGGCAGCCCTGAAGATGGTTTTCCATGGTTTCCCAGTCTTAACAGCGTCCTATCCCACCATCACAAAAAAACCCTCTTTGTGTCTGTTCGAAGTTAAACAAATACAGTAAAAAATGTGTTTTCCATCTCCCACATATTTAATATTCAGTTCCCCCAAAATTGCCAAATCAAAGCGTTTTCGTGAATTTCGTTAAGAGGCAAACTTTCTTTCTCCAGGCAGAGCCCAATTTTTCTAGCAGTTTTCTCAATCTGTCCATCCAGTAACCCATTATTTTAATGTTCCAATTGGTGCTGATAAATTCACGCGATGGTGAGCGAGGATTCGGGTTCAATTCGTTCTTCTTAGATAACGGCCCCTCTGAGAAAAGCTATAAACCAAAATAAGAAATTGATACTTCTCCATCCCCGGTTATTTACTACCAAGGAAGAATTCCGAGACAAGAATTATAAACAGACCTTGGATTTTTAGGTGGTAATAGGCTAGAATGCAAAGCAATTTGGTTTGTAGGATGTGTGATGCAACCCGTTGCACCACAGTGTAGGAAGAGTAGCATAAATTCAAGGAGTTCTATAGGCTGTACCCCTATTATCTATGCAAATCTCATAGCATAATCGTTGTACAGTGTAGGGTATACTTGTTATTAACCTATCAGTACCATTATAAATACAGTGGAACCTCGATATCTCGAATTACCTCGGGAGCTAAATCTTATTTCGAATTATCGCAATGTCAAGATATGGAGAATACCGTTTTTGAGCATGTATATCACATAACTGAATCATGTATATCTACGAGCTTATGCTGAATACATCATTTTTAACGGTATTTCAAAATATACAGACAAATTCTGTTTTATGGCAACCCTAATTATAACCCTTATTATGGTAACTTTTTAGAAGACAGGATACAGTACATACAGTAGTGGAACAAGAAACACACTTCCGTTAACACCTTTGGAAAGAAAATCCGTTAGTCTCTTCTGTGTGTTACTTTTCCTTTCCTCCCTTCACGCTGAAACTTCTGGTCAATACCACGCAGCCGAGATTCGTAAATGGAGCTTGTCATCCGCGACTTCGAGGGTTGTTTTCGTACGTGACCGGTAATTAATTCACCCCCGAGAAACAGCGAGGCTTCGCCGAATTTCCGATCACTAGAAATTTTAGTTTTTCGGTTCCCGTCATATTATGTCCCAGCATCACTGTAAACCTTTCTTTACTAGTTAACTGATCCTCACAAACTACAAATGCCGTATTGCACAGTTAATGTTGCACAAAATTCGAGTCACAGAGTATTTTTTGTTTCAAGGGAGGAAATGTTTGCTTTGAGAAATCAGAAATTCATGTAACCGAATTTCGAGTAATACAGATATAAATGCACGTGGAGAATAGGGCAAACGGCCGGAAAATTTAAGTTACTTCGAGATACTGAAAATTCGAGTAAAAATTCTCAGTTAACGATCCAGAATATGAAGAGTACTTTTGTGAAAAGCCTTTCTCTTCTAGCACAACGATAATACATATTTAATAACAGTAAAATATGACTGTGTTGATTAATCTGAGGAGTTATTAAAAATGTGACGAAGAAACTGATTTTAAACGCTAATGAGGAAGAGATTACTGTGAAGACTGATGGTATGAATAAGGCGCAAGACGGGCAAAGCAAGCAGGTGCAAGTGCTCAAATATGAAACATTGCGGAACCGGGGCTTAAGATTCTGTTGGAGAAGGAGGCGCCCCACGGCAATCTCATGTAATCGGCTTAGCGTAGCTTCTCATTAGAGCCTGTGCAGCACGACAAAGAACATCAACTTCTTTTTGCACCTTCTCGCCCACGTCCTTACAGCTGGGTTACCATTAATGGACCTGCGGCTAATTTCGGTAACGAATTTTGCAATGGATAACGAGCAGTGCCAGGTCAATCCCCTGAAGTCTGACCTCCAAATCGCAAGAAATCTCCTCTGAAGTTCGAAGGGTTTAAGTCATCCATAACCTGGAACTGTTTATTCCTCAGGTATTACCTGTGACTTCAACACTTTAAGAATCAAATTGCGTTGTTATTCATGTCCATTTACTGGCGACAGGAAGAGAAGTTCCACTCGATAATAAAAGTGTAGTGAGGAAAATCAAAATACAAATCAAGCTTAGTCATGATATATTTTAGATTTATGCCGCGAGATAGAGAAACTGCAGGAAAACCAAGTTTTACGAAGACACTTTTTCCACGTCTTCAGAAGAGAAACTCTACCGACGACTATAGTTCGCTCTGAGACGTGCAAGCGTAAACATCGAACACGCTGTTCTGTTGTGTGCTGTGAGGTAGAGTGTTTCGAGTTGTATTAGTACAAAGTGAAAAAAATGGGAAGCTTCAATATTAGAAAAAATACATTAAAATGTGCATTTCCTGATAAACTAAACAAACCCGGACCGACAGAGATTCATGAGTGGATTGAAACAGTTTTAAAATTAAATGTTGGTCAAGTGGAAGCAATACAATTGGGCAATTTGGAAACAGCAGTGTACATAAAATTAACCAGCAAACTTCTGATGGAGCGCATTCTTACTTCAACAGCAGGAAAATCTCAGGTAAAGAAATTCAATGGTTCATTTTCGGAAGTAATTATAACATGTGCTGATGTGGACACGAAACTAGTACGTATAATGAGTTTTCCTACTGAAATGGCCAATGAACGCTTGGCAACTTATTTCAGTAAATATGGGAGAGAAATACGCAATGAAAAAGGTCTATGCGTATCGAATTACAAAGTGCTATCCTGACAATAATGACAATTGACGGATATAGAGCTCAGGTACTTTATGAAGGACAACCAAAAACATGCTATTATTGTAGTGGTGGTAACCATCTCCGACAAGACTGCCCGGAAAGGCGAGGAACAACTTCGACAGGTGAAACAGAACCTAGGCTGATGAATCAAGTGGTTGCAGGACACTCTAATACCCCATCTCTCGCGAGCGACACAGTTGTAAATACAGGCAGGAGCGACAAGCTGGAATCACAACAGTTTATCGGTCTCGAGTCACAACATGAACAGACCAGGCCGGGTCATAAACAAGATACGCTAAACGAAGTTCAGGTTATCACAACGCAAGCGGAGATACATCCCCTACCGAATAACCTTGTAACACATGGACAAGGCAACTTAATCGATGTGAACGGACCAGAAATAGATCCACAACCAGCTCATGTCGGAACTGTAGGACTGGAACAATCTACGTATCACATTCAAGTTGAACACTCAACCCATCCTCAAACAAATGTCACTGAACTTACGACAGGAAACGGAATTATTAATTCTGAACTTGCAAATACAGACTTTGACGTAACCAGTTTCTTGGCAGACAAGTTAAATAGTTCTAGTAACCCCAACACTAGCATTCCTCCGAAGGAAGATATGGAACTAGATGCTGATGATAGTAACACAGCCGAACTTTTGACAGGTCATAGTGAGACTCCTAAACAGCTGTGGTCAGATGACCTTGAACCCTCGCCTCATACACTGCTTAAAGACACTAGTGAAATTCCCTCCAGTCAGATTTTTCCACCAGAGAAAAACGTTAAAAAGCTAAAAACTACCCAGTCCACCAAATATGACGTCCATAAGTCAGTACAACCTTATATCAACCCAAAGGATCATCGAAGACAAGGAGGGAGGACAGGTGAGAGACGACAGTATGGCAGGTCAGAGGGCTCGACAGTTCAGTTTAATATCAAGATGAATATTACATTCCTCATGCTATTGATGTACACTATAATGACCTTAAACATTAACTGAATACAGAAATCCAGCAAGCAGCAGCTTCTTAAGAAATTAATTCGTGGCCAAGATGTTGATATAGCATTGTTACAGGAGGTTGCTACAGATGACTGAATTAATATATTTGGGTGTGAAAGAATAGTAAATATCACCGGGACCAGAAGAGGTACAGCTATATACATAAAAGATAAAATTTCCCATACAGATCCCGTACTTCTTCTCAGTTCCCGTGATAAAAGTTTGAATATAAAAGGAATTCTAATTGTAAATATTTATGTACCTTCTGGTTCCCAGGCGAGGGCTGAACGAAGTGACTTCTATACCAGTGATATCATACGTCTAATTAAAAATCATAGAGATCGAATGGTTATTGGCGGGGATTTTAATGCAGTTATCAACGCCAAAGATCAGAGCGGGAGCTTTCAGAACTGTATAGCCTTCGCAACTCTAGTAAAAAGGTTTAAACTGATAGACACCCGGGAATTACAAGCATCATCTGACCCAGGCTATACATATTTCTGCGCTACAGGAGCATCGATATTTGACCGAATATATGTCAGTCAAAGTCTGCAAGAGTATGTCGGGAATGCTGGTGTGTGCTCCGTCGAATTTTCGGACCATGCAGCATATATAAGTATGTAAAATAAAGCAATCGGAGCTGGGAGTAGCTCGGGGAAAGGGTGTATGGAAACTAAATACGAATATTCTCAACAGTGAAGAACTGAAGGAACAGTTTTCTGTGCAGTGGCAACTATGGAGGAAATATACTTCACGTTATACAACGAGACTTGAGTGGTGGTTATTTTATGCAAAGCCCAATGTAATCAAATTGATGAAATGGTTTACTGCCCAATATACTCGACAGATAAATAAAAAATCCGAATTATTTTACAAGTGTTTACGTCAGCTGTATAGGGAAGATTCCAGGAATCCATCAACATATCTCCGGATCAAAAAACAAGAGCACTTCTCCTCAGATTATACAGAGAAATGAATGAAGGACTTAAATACGAGCAAGAGATCATTGAAATAATACTGATGAAATGTCATCATTGTACCACCTCATTCGCGAAAGTAAACAAGGCAAACAAAAATATATTTCGAAACCGACATCGTCAAGTGGGGAGTCTTCCGGGGATGTAAATATAACTAAGAATACAATTGAGCATTACTTTACTCAATTTTATGAACAAACGAATTATGTTCTTATTGACAGCAACAGCGCCTTTTTTGATTCTGTTAGAGGAAGACTGACACATGTGCAACAAGACTATCTTATAGAAGAATTGCGGGAGGAAGACATTTATGAAGCCATACAGCGAAGCCTGCCTAACATATCCCCTGGAATAGATGGCCTTGGACGAGAATTCTACCTGACATTTTGACCAGTTACCAACCAAGACCTTAGGATAGCCTTAAATGATGTGTTATATTCAAGACCAAATATAAATCCTCTAAAAGAGGGATTGATTGTACTGGTAACAAGAAAAGCCTAATAGATGATTACAGACCAATATTACTGTGCCGAACTTCGATTACAAGTTACTCACTCGATGTCTTAAACAGCGAATGACCTTCCTTATGTCCGATGCTTTAGGTACACACCAATCGTATGGAACTTATCTTTAGATTTCGATCACGCGTTTGACAGAGTAAATCATACCTATTTAATTGCTGTTGTACGTGCAATGGGACTAGACAACCGATTTATTAATATCTTACAACATGTTCTTCAGGGAAGACTTACGAAAGTCCAATTTAATGGTTTTTTTACTAAGGCAATTAACATAAAAACAGGAGTACAACAAGGATGTCCGTTATTGATGTTATTATTTGTGCTATCTCTTGAACCACTATTGAGTAATTTAGCATGTTTACGCAACAGAGATATGATGGAAATCCTTGCCTTTGCTAATGATATCACCATCACTGCGGACCGCAGAACAAATACACAAGATCTTCAAAAAACTATCACTGACTACTGGAATATATCTGGTGCAAAGCTAAATGTTAATAAATCGTGTTTGTTAAAATTAGGAGCAAGCCATGTACGTGATAAACCTTTGTTAAACTGGGCAACGGTTCAGAAAGAGGTAAAAATCTTAGGACTTAGATGTTTTAACAGTATTCACAAAATGATCCAGCATAACTGGGGCAAAACAGTGAATGTGATATGCGGACTGTTACAGCGAGCAAAATACAGGAATCTATCATTAATGCAGAGAATTCAGTATAGCAATACATACATAATAAGTAATAAGTAAACTGTGGCACATAGGTCAAATTCTACCTCTACCCGGGTATCGGGTATTAAGATAATGTCTGCTATAGGATGGTACATCTGGCAAGGTTCAATCCTAAGGGTGAATCGTAATACTTTAACTCTGTCAAGACCTACTGGTGGATTAGGACTCAAGGATATCCAGAATCATGTGACAGCCTTATTCCTCACTCGACAAATGAAATTCCTTATTGGTGAAGGGCATCCGTATTCTCAAAAAATTCTCCAACAGTGGTGCAGTTTACAGTAGTTGCCAAACCCTCCTTCTTTCTATGATGTGAATAAATTCGCCCCTCATGTACGATATTTGAAATATGAAATGAGCTATCTACCACAAACATTTATGAACAATAACGTGACCTCGAAAACCATTTATATGTTTCTGCAGCGTAGCCAACATGCAGCTCCCAGAATTCAGCAGTCTATTCTGGTATGGAACTGGAATCGCATCTGGAGGAATATTACGCATCGGGTTCTTCCTCTTGAACTTCAGGCAAAGTGGTATATAGTTGTTCAAGACATTGTGCCGACAAATAGTAAACTGTATAATATTCGTATGGCAGAAAGTTCACTATGTACTGTGTGTCGCAGAGGAGAAGACACTCTTCTCCACCGTCTGCATGATTGTACCCGTGTTACGCAAGCTTGGCTATATGTGACGTACATCATCAAACGGGCTGCTCGATCCCGAAATTTTCAAGTACCACCGGAATGGATTGTACGCCCCACCTTTGGGACAACTTCAGCTCATTTTACATCTGTGCTAGTGTTAGTGATTGCAGTGTACGTGTATACAGTGTTAAAAACCCATGGAACTTGGAACTCTGGACACCATAGTTTGTGTCCAGATATCCAAGATGGTATTGGTCAAGTTTTATCGTCAGCAAAAGCTAAATATGTTGGGGAATATAGTCCGTTATTGTACTCAATAATGGAAGACTTCCATACTGTAAACTTTATGAGTAATTAAGAAACATTTGTTTTTTTAATCTGCCTTTTGTAATACTCCGAAATTTATGTTAACGTTCTGGATCGGAAAGGCCAAAAGGAGTGTGTAGCTATTTTTATTTGTTTTTAATTTTACTGTTTGTATTTATTTTATTTTCATTATTTCCATCATAAGTGTTAAATAGTTATGATTCCTAACAAAATTTCAATAGTGCCAATTATCAAGACATCAAGGGAACTTTTAATTTTTCATCATGTATATTTTTACCAAGACATTGTTTGCTAATTTTGTAATATCGTCTGTGTTATTCTTGGTGTTGTATTCTGTATGTGTACCAAAGGTACCAACAGTGCCGAAGGATTAGACACAAGAACAATTCATTGTTTTTACCCAAGACCAGGTCGTTAATGGTAATCAATTATTGTCATAGCAATGAAAGAATGTTCATGAATTAACAAGAACCAACAAGGTAGTGGGAGTGGAGAGGACTTATTATATAACAGGAGACATGTACTATGAAAACCTACCAACTGGCAAACTTGTGAACATGTATGTTTATTAATAAAAGTTGTTATAAAAAAACGGGACTGTTCTAACAAAAAAGGTCTGGAATCAATCGATCGTAGCTCTATTCCTGAAATGGTACTCTCGTTCGTCACGAGATGGCTCACCATGCGATATTATATTCCGAGAATAAAATTAACATTCTTTGTAACACACGACCGAGAAACTATCAGCTCTGAAACAAAAATTAGCGATGCGATCTTCAAGGAATAATAATAATAATAATAATAATAATAATAATAATAATAATAATAATAATAATAATAATAATAATAGTAATAATAATAATAATAATGTATTTGCTGTCAACTATTACGAAACGAACAACGCGCGCAGAAAAGGCTTCAGCACAAAGGCATATTTAGCGAGTAGCTTGAATTAGTGGATATAAAGTGACCGTAAGTGCCCTCTCACCCTAAGGGTAAATTGTCAGCTCAAAACAGCTATCCTATCTCTTAAGTAACGCAGTCAAAACAACGAGCCTTAGGCTTGCAGAAAGTTTCCGTCCAAACACAAGACTGAGTTCCGTTAACCCGTATGACATCCCTTTATACTTCTGACATGATAAATGGACAAAGGGAGGCTTTGTGGATGTAAAGGATAACAAAGTCGCAGAGCGTAATAAAATATGTAGAATTTAAGAAGCGACATAATCATGATTCTAAATTCCTATGTACACAATGCAGCATTAAGTCTAATATCGTAAAGCTATCCGGGAGTCAGGCCAGTTACATTTAGACTACAAAAGGAGAGTTAATTAATATGATCACAAAATCTGGGGACCGAAAAAAGACGTCGCAGTTTAGAAATCCGCTTCCTTCCCACTCCAGCCCTTTCTTTTCCCATCGTCGCCATAAGACCTATCTGTGTCAGTGCGACGTAAAAGAATACTGCAAATAAATAGTGTTTGTAATTTGCTAGTTTCAATTGACGATCTTCGAATAACTGATTATCAGCCCTTTGTAACATGTATGTGTCGTTTAATTGTAGGGTGTATGTAATGTGATTCCTAGAAACTAAAATTCGGGTAGGTTTCAAGGGACTTGAAATGGATACTACACTAATCTGGCAATTATCTGGAGTGAATGCGGGGAAATTCAGTCATTTATCAGTGAAAATGAAAATCCACAGCCTGTTTACAGTCATTCGATCGGATCAGGAATGGAATGAATGGAGCCCATCTAGCGGCGAAGATAGGAATTGTGCCGACTGCCGAGGTCTGTCGCACTCCTCTGGTGCAATGATTAATGAATGACTGATGAAATAAAATGATATTGGAGAGAGTTTCTGGAATGAAATATGACAGAGAAAACCGGAGTATTTGGAAAAGAACCTGTCCCTTCTCCACTTTGTCCATATGAAGAGTAAATTTAAAAAAACGAGGAATCGTCTTTTCATGCAAGTTACTTCTTTCTCAGGTTACTTTTGGACGAGTTATTTCTAGAAAATGCTAATTGCTTTACATCGCACCGACACAGATAGGTCTTATGGCGACGATGGGACAGGGAAGGTCTGGGAGTGGGAAGGAAGCGGCCGTGGCCTTAATTAAGGTACAGCCCCAGTATTTGCCTGGTGTGAAAATGGGAAACCACGGAAAACCATCTTCAGGGCTGCCGACAGTGGGGTTCGAACCTACTATCTCCCAAATACTGGATACTGGCCGCACTTAAGCGACTGCAGCTATCGAGCTCGGTGAGAGTTATTTCTAGAAATTCTTGTTACAAAATTAAACTGAAATGCGATCTTGGCATAAGGCATCAGAGGGGCATAAACTGGCATGAAGAGTATGGCAGTGAATTTTGAAAACCTTAAGTGGCGTGTAACGAAAGTGATTTAACTTACAGCATAGAGTGTACAATACAATCCCCACCACTTTATGTATGCAGTGAGGTGATGTGCGTCATCGCTTAAGACAAACGTTGGGGGCTTCCATCTGAAGTGTAAATGATTGATGACCGAACATCTCTAGGGCAGTGACGCACGGAATGGACTCGACATCTAACTCGATTATTTCTATACCATACCGACTGATCCAGTTAAGGGGACAGATTCACTGTCGGCAACAAATTGACGCCTTCCACAAGATGATAGATGAATCTCTCCCGTCTCAAACGAGAGGCTTCTGGCTAATATTTTTTCAAAGCTAGAATTGTAAAGAATTGTAAAGGTACGGTAGAAACCGAAGTTTCCAGGAAATGGTCTATAGAACTTAAGAACTAAATTCAGACAAGTTGGCAGTAATACTGTGGTACTGTTATCTATACTAATGCTATAAAGAAAGAACGTTTGTGAATTTGTATATGGAGGGTTAACTCGGGAATCACACAACCGATTTCATTAATAATAATGTTCTTTGATTTTACGCCCCACTATGCATTCGGGAGATAGTGGGTTCGAACCCCACTGTCGGCAGTTTTGAGGATAGTTTTCCGTGGTTTTCCTTTTTCAAACCAGGTAAATGCTGGGGCTATACGTTACTTAAGACCACGATCGCTTTCTTCCCACACCTAGGCTTTTCCTGTCTCATCGTCACCATAAGACCCATCTGTGTCTGTGCGATGTAAAGAAAAATTGTAAAAAAAAAAAATTGTTAAATAAGTTATCGTTTTCATATCCCACTATCTTATTAATGTTGAAAACACTTCTTAGCAGACAAAATAGGGCTCCCTATTTTTTTAAAATGCTATTTGTTCGGAGCGTCAACCTAGAAAGATCTTTTGTCCCTACTTGCACCATATGTGAGGAACCTGCGTGTATTCTGTAAATGGCGGAAGTGTAAATTGTTGAATGTAAGGAAAGGAACCTTATGGACGACACAAACACCCAGTCCCCAGGCCAGGGATATTAATCATTTACAATTAAAAACCCCTGACCCGGCCGGGATTCGAACCCGGGGCCGCCGGGTGACAGGCGGACGCGTTGCCCCGTACATCGCAGGGCCGGACAGGGGTCCCTATACTAAGAAAAACTTAAAATAATCTAAAATCACTTCTGGAAAAGCAGCTTGTTTTACTCGATTTTTTTTATTCATATCCTAGCTAAATTAGCTTATTTACATAATTATTTCTGTAATGGTTTTCTTTGATCAGTACCCTCAGGCGTTCTGATTTTTGAAAAATGTCTTCACCAAATGTAGTTATAAGGGACAGGGCTTAAGTTAAACTCTGCATTGACTCACATTAACGCTCGTACTGGTAGAACAAGGCAAACTATTGATCTAATCGACCAGATAACGATGATCAAGAAAAGGATTGTAATTTTTAGGAATAAATAAAGAATATATTCTTATACTTTATTACATTTTATTTACCTAAAATTCGTAGCTCACATCCCTAGGATGTTTTAACACTCAGTTGCTTGCCTGCCTGAAGGGATATTTTTTACGGTTGTCGGAAACGTCGAGGTGCCATCATTTTGTCCCGCAGGAATTTTTACGTTGCGGTAATTCTACCAACAAGAGGCTGGCGTATTTGAGTACCAGTGACTGAGGTGGGTCGAAAGCAACAATTTGGGTTCTATCCTTTGCACCACTCAGTTCAACTGTTGACTGCTGGTAAAGGATATGAAGTGAGAAAATTAAGAAATGGTTTTAGCATGCTTTTTTTTAGAATCATTATGACAAAACAAAGTTTTCAACAAGTTATATCTCCCTCTGGAGTCATCAGAATGTTCTTCTTGATGTAAAAGAAAACAATAGTTTAATTTTACGTGACGCTGCTCTGGTTGGAGCCAGCCCGTCACCGCGTGGCACAATGCCTCATTAGGGTCGCGTGCTAGCGCACTTACTCTCAACTGTTATTACCGCCATTCCTTCCTTATTTACTACCTAGTGGTAGACACACATTCCGCAGTTTTATGCTTCAGTGACGACTTCCACCCGAACTACAATGATTACAACAGTCATTTTCCCCCTCGAGAACATTTCAAACTGCGACATGTAAACTGATTCTTCTAAAATTGAAGACCTCCTCGGAACATACCTACATACATACATACATTACATACATACATCATTATAGACCGTTATGCATTTCAGCATACAGTCTGCAAGCCCCCGTGAACTTACTAAACGCCGACATAATCCTGTATTTGTAACTAGTTCTGTGGCCACATTTAGTTATCTATCTCTTATCTTTAATTCGTTAAAAACGAAGTCTAATCATCGTTGGTTTGGCCTCCCCTTAGTTCTCTTGTCCTCCATAGTAGAGTCCATTATTCTCCTATGTGACCTGTCCTCCTCCATTCGCCTAACATGACCCCACCACCGAAGGCGGTTTGTGCGTACAGCTTCATCCACCGAATTCATTCCTAACTTAGCTTTTATCTTATCAGTCAGGGTACCCTCCTGCCATTGTTCCCTTCTGTTTGTACCAGCAATCATTCTCGCTACTTTCATGTCTGTTACTTCTAACTTATAAATAAAATATCCTGAGTTCATTCAGCTTTATATCTTTCAGCAGATGCTCCATGTAAACTATGAACAACAAAGGTAGATTACTGCCTTGTCTAACCCCTGTAAGTACCTTGAACCAAGAACTCATTCTACCATCAGTTCTCACTGCAGCCGAACTGTCAACATAAATGCCTTTGATATATTTTAATAATCTACCATTAATTCCATAGTCGCCCACTATTCCGAACATCATCTCCCTCTCTACTCTCTAGATCTACGAAACAAACATAACTGTCCATTCCTCTCGTAACATTTTTCAATTACCTGGCGCACAGTGAATATCTGATCCTGACAGCCCCTCTGTGGTCTGAAACCGCACTGGTTTTCATCGAACTTCCTCTCAACCACTGATCAATAATTTTTCAGGAGACAGGAAAATTATTTTTGGGGTTTATTTCGTGGTATGCATTACTTGAACGAACTGCATAATGCAAGTGTACGAATGAGTTCATCTATTAAATACAATACAGTACTTTATTGTTATAAATTATTAAAAATAATGTATGAATTGGAAGTGATGCAATGGAAAATAATCTGCAAGTATGTCACGTTGTTGTTTGAGTCATCAGTCCATAGACTGGTTTGATGCAGCTCTCCATGCACCTATCCTGTGCTAATCTTTTAATTTCTACGTAACTACTACATTCTGCATCTGCTCTGATCTGCTTATCATATTCATATCTGGGTCTACGCCTACCATTCGTATTGCATACACTTCCCTCAAACTAACCGAAGAAGTTCTGTGTGTCTTAAGATGTGTCCTATCATCCTATCTCTTCTTCTCGTCATATTTAGGCACATACATCTTCTCTCACCAATTCGATACATTATCACTTCATTCGTGATTCGATTTACCCATCTCATCGTCTGCATTCATCTGTAACACCACATTTCAAGAGCTTCTATTCTCTTTCTTTCTGAGCTAGTTACCGTCCATAGTTCTTTTCCATACAATGCCACGCTCCATACGAAAGTCTTCAAAAACATCTTCCTAAGTCCTATTTCATACATTTGTTTATGACAGAAGAGAAGTCCTGTACAAACACTTGGAACACAAATGATAGCAAATAAGATTTATGAAATAATAAAAATAACAACAATAACGAATAAAAATGTCAATAACGTATTTCAAAACATAGATGTGATTTGTCTACGGCCTTTATATAAATGATCTACTACAGCTGGTGATGAACCAACACAAGAATTGTCCACCGTCTTGACTGATGTTCCATCCTCACACCACGGAGGACGAAGCTCTGCTGGATGTAAACCAGCTTGATGTTTAAATATAGGACATAAGATACACCACTGCAGAGAGGCTAAAATCTCACTTTTCATAAATTTGTTGGTTACATCCATATTCCGGGGAGGTCTTCAATTACTGGAATTTTCATATCATACAAGAGTATCAACACCAGCAAAATAATCACTGTTGTACTAATGAGGGCCTCCTTAGCGCAGTGGATCCCTCCTCAAAAGTCCTGTGTTCGAATACCGGCGACTTCGAGAAAAGCTGGGCTGAGTAGCTCAGAGGGTAGAGCGCTGACCTTCTGAGCCCAACTTGACAGGTTCTATCCTGGCTCCGTCCGTGGTATTGGGAGGTCCTCAAATACATCAGCCTCGTTACGGTAGGTTTACTGGTACGTTGTAGAACTTATGGGGGACAAAGTTAATATTATTATTATTACTTCGGGTGAGCTTCTCACTAGAACGACTGTGTGACAGTAGGAAGGATATCTACTTTCGAACGCCCGACTCAATCCTAAATACTGCTTCAAATGTTCCCAGTTTAACCAAATTCTGTATTCATCATCATCTTCTTCTTCTTCTTCTCCTTCATTTTCTTGCCTCTTTTCGCAATTTTTCGAGTCAGTACTTCGTGTGAATTTGACCCAATTTTCACGGCCGGATCCCCTTCCTGACGAAATCCCTATGTGGAGCGAAGTATTCACTCTTGTTATTTTTGTGGTGGTCGGTTGTGTGGTGCGTGACATGTACGTGAAGAGATGTGTTATAAGACGAACACAAATACCCTGTCCCCGTGTCAGAGAAATTTAATCATTTACAATTTAAATCGCCAAACAGAGAGAAAATCGAAACCGTGGCCGCTAAATCGTACGCCACGACGCTGGCCGTTCAGGCAAGGAGACGGACATTTAGTCCAAATTCCACTATTATGATTATTATTATTATTATTATTATTATTATTATTATTATTATTATTTAAATCGTTCAGTGTTATTTAAACATTTAATTAGGTAGGTAACCATTACATATTTTGTAACATCAAATAAATAAATAAATAAATAAATAAATAAATAAATAAATAAATAAATAAATAAATAAATAAATAAATAAATAAATAAATAAACTTACATTGTTTGACCATTTCAATTCTTAATCCTTATTAACCTCAAAATAAGCTATGAGGCAAGCTGAAATAAATACAAATACAGAGTGAAGAGAAGGGTTTCGCAGCCCACAAGTTTTAATTTGGAGCACTGTTTCTTTTCTTCTCCGTTACCACCACACAGAGCAGTCCAGTGGTTTTATGTAGTGAGTAAATGTACTTACATAGAAGTGGGTGCCCGCTGAGCAGCAGAGGCCATTTCATAATCTCACCACAGAAGATATATCTCACAGGGCAAGTACCGCACTACCCCTGTCCGCCCTCCCCCTTCCTTCACGTCGTAACGACCGGTTCGGCCACACAAAGAACCCAACAAACTTGTATTACAGAAATAAACTTACATATCTTCAAGACAGTGTATCAAAAGTTTTTTTTTCCTCTCTTCTTCTCCTCGGTATTCTGTCTTTTTTCTACTCTTTTTATATCTGTTGTTCCGGAAAGTCAGGAAATTGAAAACAAACTTGTTCAGATTTTCTCATTACGCTTGGGCGACGTCACAAATATTAACAAAAGGCAGGCGCAAAACTTCAGTTATGACAAGTAGCAGAGTGGGGGATAATATCTCCAAATTACCATCTCTTTATAAGATAAATACAGTAACAAGACGGAAGTAAACGCAATTCCCTCTGCGAAATCTCTAACACGGAACAAAATTACCACACCGGACGGAAGTAAAGAATTGTTGTTGTTGATGTAACGAAATGACTCATTGTGTTCAGCTTCCCTGTAACTATCTTAAGAGACATTGGAATCCCGGAATTTTTCTCTCCAATGTCTTTGCAACGTTGAAAACATTTCCTGGCAGACATAGGCAGGGGTCCCCATTCTACGAAAACGTAAAATTAAGCAATTTCCTCAATTGAGCTTGCATCCGGGAGACAGTAGGTTCGAATCCCACCATCGGCAGCCCTGGAAATGGTTTTCCGTGGTTTCCCATTTTCATACCAGGCAAATGCTGGGGCTGTACCTTAATTAAGGCCACGGCCGCTTCCTTCCAACTCCTAGGCCTTTCCTATCCCATCGTCGCCATAAGATCTATCTGTGTCGGCGCGACGTAAAGCCCATAGCAATTGTGCCGTTGAAGGACAAAAGAGCCCGGAACGGTTTCAAATTGTGATTCTTGGACAGCTCTAACAAACTAAAAAAACAAATTTCGAAAAATCGCTTCCGGCCTAAATGCAGTACCGGAGAAACAGCCTAAAATCGCTCGTTTCTTTACTCGTTTTCTTTTTGATTCAAATCCTAGCCAAATGAACTTATTTACATAATCCTTTTTGTAATGTGTTTCCGGATTCAATACATTCACGCGTTTTTTGATTTTTTTGGAAAAAATCCGCACCAAATATAGTTATAAGGGCTTAAGTGAAACTCTGCATTGACTCAAATTAGCGCTCGTAGTGGAGCTTAAGTGAAACAATGTATTGACTCACATTAGCGCTCGTAGTGGTCGAAAAAAGAACTGCGAATCTAATCGACCGGATAACGATGGTTAAGAAAAGGATTGTATTTTTTATGGATAAATAAAGACTATATTCTCATACTTTGTTATATTTTATTTACCTAAAATACGTAACACATATCCCTAAGATGTTATCAACATTGAGTTGCTTGCCTAAACGGCTAGAACAGTGGGTTTTTGTACGTAGTCCTAAACCATCTTAGGATATGATGGGATGACCTCACAACTGAGCAAGCGCTTGTCCGCTGGTTTGACTAGAGACACGGGCAAGTGTATTTGTGTGTTGTCACAAATAAGTATGTACGACCAACCTTTGTCCCGTGTTTGAAGTAAGATTAATCTTCGTGGAGGTTTTTATGACCGGATATCCTTCCTGATGACAATCTCATTGGATGCGTTAATACAATGAAATTATGATGTGATATATGACAGTAAGAAGGGATAGGGTCAAACCCGGTGCCGGAACAGTCTACTCTTGTCGAATAGCACCAAGGGGTCTGCTCAAGGCTTTGCGTCCCCATCCAACGAACGAATCATTACAAACAGCCTCATATTAGCTCACACTATATGAGCAATGCGGAGAAGTTTGGAATTGAATCCAGGATTTTGGCACGCAATCTAGTGATTAGAAATTGTATACAAGTACCTCTCCAACCCTCCCGGCCAACATTATGATGGTGACATTTCTTCAACCAATGGGATTCGAACCGGATAACCACGGTGTCAGACCATACAGACTTGACGCATTAACCATCATGGCTATCAGACGGGCTTGTTGTCACAAATATGAGTGCTTTAGTATATAATAGGTTACTCGATTCCCGGTGCTATTTCCGGTACTTGTCGTGGAACACGCCTGCTATTAAGGTGGGTTATAGATAATCATATCCACCAGTTGTACAGTTCTTGTTAAACTGCCCATGATGGTAAACGGTGCTAGATGTCGCTTATTCAATTCCAGCACTCGTAGAGAAAAGATGGAAAACGCGGGAGAATCAACATTTTCTACGAACTTACCAAAGAAATAAGAGCTTCGCAGTTCAGCAGGTTAGAAATTAGTATTTTGAATCCTAGCAATTGTGATTCGAATAAAGGTGTAAATCAGTGATGTAATTATATTAAGCTTACGATTACGTTTCGAAATAACTGAAGAGAAGCTATCCTGTAAAGCCACAATTTACAATTTTATGATTTAGAAGCCAACTGGTATTCTTAATGGATAGTATACATTAGTGGAGAATACTAATTGCTCTCTAATAAGGAAATACCATACATTGCATTCCACACTGCGTGAATCTAATACCAATAAGATCAAGAGCAGTTAAGGTCGGCAAGGGTGGGCTGGATAGACTTGCAGTGCGGATATCGCCGTGATGGCTCGGCAAACCAATGTACACGCCTGTTGGCCGGCTAACATAAACAAGCTGCTGCAGGGGTTCACCGCGAGTTCTCTTCCTCCCTTCCCTTCCACATTCCAACAACTAGCAGCACAACCACTGCGAAGCCAGTGAGGCAATATAGCGTGTTCGCTGCGTGTATATTACGGAGTCTGTGCATGTGTTTACTAGGCAACATGTTGGAGTGGGTCAAATGGTTTGATACTCAGCAGGTGATCCGCGAAACAGTGTACTTCAATGTAAACCAAGATTAAACGATACATTTCATCTCATGCACGTTAATATTAACGTTTCGCACGAATAAGCAACATAACTGTGTAATACGCCCTGAAGGAGGGCCAAATCAAGCATGTAACGAAATAAACGTTCATATTGTTCACTTACTTTATTTACAGTCGATGTCAGGCTTTCATTGAGGTTGGTGGTCGTCATTTCGAGCAACTGTTGTAAGGTACAAAATGTCCGACCCCGGGGTGTAGGGGGCAACGCGTCCGCCTGTCACCCGGCGGCCCAGGGGTTTTTAATTGTAAATGATGAATATTCCTGCCCTGGGGACTGGGTGTTTGTGTCGTCCTTAACGTTCCTTTCCTCACATTCAACACTTTACACTTCCGAAATTTCCAAATACACGCAGGTTCCAAAGATCTTTCTAGGTCGAACAAATAGCATTTTTTTTAAAGTACAAAATGGTAAATTAACTCAGGTTTATTAGCAGACCCTCTGACTAGGCCGGGTGCCATCTGCCGAATATGGGAACCAGCGTGTAAATAATGTAAAAAAATAAATTGTAATACAGTAAAAAATCGCTGTAAATAATCCGGAAGGCGGAAATAGCGATAGGCATATTGAAGCCTATATCTCTTTAAGCTGGTTTCTAAGATCCTATGTTCCCCAGCTCAGAATATTCAGTGGTGTATCTCCGATTTCTTGTGTAACTTTAGAACGTTTTTATCGAAATGCTCTGTTTATCTTTATTGTTAAAAACGAAGATATTTCAGGTAAATGGATGAAATGTTTGAGCTTTTTGGATGATGATAATAATCATCATCATTATCTTTATGGCTTTACGTTCCGCTAACTACATTTTTACTGTTTTTGTAGACGCCGAGGTGCCGGAATTTTATCCAACAGGAGTTCTTTTACGTGCCAGTAAATCTATCGACACGAGGCTGACTTATTTCAGCACCATCAGATACCACTGGACTGAGCCAGGATCGAACCTGCCAAGTAGGTGTCAGAAGGCCAGTGTCTCAACCGTCTCAGCCACTCAGTTCGGTGATCCTTTTAGAGTAGAAAAATATAATTACTCTTATTTCAATGCCCGTCAGTTAGGCATGATCGTTGAGGCATCAAGTACTGTATATCTGGGTCTGACACCGCCATTAGCCGGTTCGTGTCTTGTTGGTTGAAAAATTGTTGACCATCGGAATGTTTGCCGGTAGGTTATGAGAGGTGGAGGTATAAAATTTCCTGTCACTAGATTGCATGCCAGAAGCCTGGATTCAATTCCAGACCTGTCCACAATGTTCATATGGAGCGAGAGAATATGACGCTGCTGAGGTGATTTGTCCGTTGAATGGGGACGTCAAGCTTTGAGCCGACCACTTGGTGTTGGTCGACAGAACTACGCTATGTTCTGACACCGGGTTTCACCCTCCCATAAATAATAATAATAATAATAATAATAATAATAATAATAATAATAATAGAGATGCCCAGGTCCCCCATTGCCGTCAGATAGACATGCACCAGGTGAGCTTAGCATGTTCTCGGACATTCTTGGCACTAAAACCCATAAAATAAATAAATAAATAAATAAATAAATAAATAAATAAATAAATCACTTTCTACCTAAACATACTTTAAACTGGAGCGGTCGAACTGAAAGATTGGTGTAAAGTAAGTAACACTTGCATTCGGGAGACAGCGGGTTCCAACCCAACTGTCGGCAGCCCTGAAGATGGTTTTCCGTGGTTCCCATTTTCACGTCGGGCAAATGCTGGGACTGTACCTTAATTAAGACCACGGTAGCTTCCTTCCCACACCTAGCCCTTTCCTATCCCATCGTCGCCATGAGACCCATCTGTGTCGGTGAGACGTAAAGCAATTAAAAAAAGGATTATACGATACATTTCTTGACCCACTGAGTAAAACTAATTCCTTGGCCTCGATAAGCAAGGATATAATAAGTTGGCACGGGCATGTACTGTATTTATATCGTTTATTGGACGGAATCACTTGAGGACCGTCATTCCGGGGATAATCAGTTTCAGCTCTAGCCTTTGTTATCAGACTCCACATCAATGCAAGTCCATCAAACAGCGGGTTGTAGCTGATTCTAGTTGGCAAGGGGCAATTATGTTTGATCTACTGAAAACATCCCTGCTAAGTCTAATTTCTTCAAATACTTATTAAACGAAGCTTTAACAATTAAAACTATTCAGTGGAAATTAGTGGTCCAATTTGCGCAGGCTATAATATGTTATTAGGCACTGCAATTTCATCAAAAGTCCACGTTCCTTTCGTTGCTCGGTTGGAAGTCAGTAGGCAATTCGAGGAATATTATTCGATCATAGCCTCGAGTTTCACAGTAAAGTTAGCTTATAACGGGAGATGTCCAACAACGCAGGTGGTGAAAATGTACACTGTTAAAACATGTTGTTGGAGTAAATTCCTAGTTTTGTATTCTGTATTTCATAGATTTGAATTATACTAGCCAAAAAAAAAAATATTAAATGCTAGGCTAAATTTCCTGTACCTCCATGCCATGAATTTCCATTATGACCACGTCCATGCTTACCAATTTCAACAGGAGTTAATTTGTTCGGTTTTAAAAGTGTTAATTTGTAATGAATGTAAATCGTCGTCGGGTGCAAAATCCGATTTCATTTTTATCTTCATTTCCTTTGTAATTTGTTGTGACGTTCTGTTAAATAAAACAAATGAGTTTCGCATTTCAAATCGTATTAGGTTGGTGGAATACATTCAAAACATGCTCTGACCCACTGCCTTTAGTTCTGACGATCACTAAACTTAGAAGCTGCCTGTAAGGCGGTATTAGCTTTCATGTCCGGCGGTGAACCTCAGTGCACGTTTAAATGTACCTGGTTTCACTTTTCTGCCACAGAAAATAAGACGACCTGCAGATATTGGAGAGCCTAGACATCAGTGCTTGTCTCGCGAGGCTGAGTGAACCCATTCCAGCGACCAGTCCAGAATTCAAATCCCTGGACTGACCAGGAATCGAACCGCTCTTCCAGGTAAAAGACAGGCATGCACGAGGCTAGTTGTTCTATCATATTAGCTTTTAAAAAACAAGCTTTTGCACTGCTGTTAATGTCGTGTTCATAGGCATGGCACTTCCAAGTTTACATAAAACTACTACTACTTCTTCCTTATCTTGGCATTTTCCCAGTTAGACATTTGGTGCTGATTCGGCCCAGTTTTACGGCCAGATGCCTTTCTGACCCCAACCCTATGTGCAAGGATATATTCACTATCGCGTATTTCTGCGGTGGTTTGCGTGTAGACGAAAATGTGTATCGAGAAAAACATAAACACCCAGTCCCCGAACCGAACGAATTCATTATACATAGTTAAAATCTTGGAATCGAACCCGGGGACCACAGGACCGAGACCAGTACGCTGATCATTCAGCCAAGGAGCCGGACTGCAGTTTTATGTACACCCATATGTAAGAATCCAATGTAACTTGGGACCGGGGTTCAAAACCACGGATGCCTGGGTGAGAAGCCTTTGGCGATGTCACGAGGCTACCACATTCCCTCGAGTTAGTTAAAATAAGAAAAGAATGCCATTATAGTACAAAGAAATACTCGGATATAACAGCTGTCGATCTTTAGTTGCATGAACCCGATCATTTCTAATAATAATAATAATAATAATAATAATAATAATAATAATAATGGCTTTAGGTCCCACGAACTACTTTAATCCGGTTTTCGGAGACCCTGAGGTCCCGCGGGAGTTACTTTACGTACCAGTGAATCTACCGACACGAGGCTGACTTATTTGAGCACCTTCAAATACCACCGGCCTACTGCCAAGCTGGGTTCAGAAGGCCAGTGCCTCAACCGTCTGAGTCACTCAACCCAGCCTTTAGATTTCTGTCATCTGTTCAATTGTGTCCTGTTGTCAAGTATAATGAAAATATGAACGTCTCTGAAGCGGAAGTAAAGCAATTACAATTCATCTCTTATCTTTAATTTTTTCTTAATAGAGTAACTCAAACCTGAGACATCATTCTTGTCCCTTTGCAAGAAGTGGGAGCATGTTATGTTTTTGAGTGATCTTTAATCCTTCACAAAATGTAAAACATTATACCCGAAACTGGTCCGGTTTATTGGAGGTTATCCTGCTTTACTTTTCTTCTCCTTTGAAGGACTAAAAATGGAAATTCTTTTAAGGGGAGCGAGAAAACAATTTACAAAATGACTTTTTCCTAATGTTGTCTGATAAAATTATTTGGACTCTGAATGAAATGGTGTATAATTCATTATGAAACGCCACACAAAAACATTTTAAAACATTATTTTAGAATATTGAAGAACAAGTGAGAAATTTTACAACGTCGGGCATGCATCTCTTAAGTTACCTATTTCTGTAATCGTAGAAGGCAGTGGTTTTCACTTATCTGTTCCAGAATTATGTGTGAGAAGTTGCCGGCACTGTCATAACAAACACTCAGATAATTCTGACTATGGACCAGGCTGTTTTTAGGTGCTGACATGGGTAAATGTAAGAGTGAACATTGTGTCTTACTTTGAACTAAAGTTCTAAAAAGTTACTTTTTTCACATGCCTGAACCATTATCTCATGAAGTATACAAGCTAAGGAGATAATTTTTTCAGAGTTATTTTGTGCCTTAATGCAGCTACTGAACTAGGAAAAAGTATTTAGCTTGATCGGTTTCTAATACATAGCAATTATTAATGCCATTTTTGCTAAAATATCGAACATTAAAAATATTAATAAATGCACAGCTGTTCACTGAATCCATGTGATTCTAGCTTAGTACCTAGGGGAAGGTTGTAATTATCCATGGTAAAATTTTCAAAACTTTTACCTTAAAAGTTCCTGCGGTATTGGAATATATTTTCTGTCAAATTGACATTGTCAAGACAAGGCTTTCCTAACCTCCGTTAATGCATATTCTTACAACACTAATGTGCAAGTATCATATCGCTACAGATGAGTTACATCTAGAATTTTTTAATGCTGAAACTCATGTATTTAAAATGTCAAAATGTTTTAGTTCTATTTCTATGAATGCGAATTTATTTCAGTGAATAAAATCGTTACCTTTAGTACAGTACTTCTTCATCGATTTGTCAGAAGGATTATTATTATTAAATGAACATACATATGTGTGAATAAAAAAGCAGGGATGTTGGATTAACTGGCAGGCCAATTATGAGAGAGCTTAAATCCAAATAGGCATGGGGAGTGGCGTGGGTATTGATAAATTAGAAAACCCACACTCAAATTCCTACAGTTAAAATAAAAGACAGGTTAGGCTAAAAAGTTCTGGATAGCAACAAGGGTGAAGTGGGGTATATACGACGATATAACGGTGGGAGTGCGTATCTGTACCAGTGACAATGTAGTTATAAAAAACGTGACAGTAAACTATGCTTCCTTCTATAATTGAAATGGAATTGTTAATGAACATGTCAGCTGTTCATTTTATGGATGGAATTCCAGTTAGGTCTTTCATATTTGGTCGAATATGTACTTACATTGCATTCCTTTCCTCTTATCGCAGTTACAGAACTTTCATACATTACTGCATTTGAATGAGAAAAGTTTCGGGAAGCCGTCCGTGCATATGACGATGAAGGAGGGCCTGTCCAATGATACCGGGGTCTGTAGTCAATATCCAGCTTCCAACATGAGCTTGTAAGGGTTTAGAAAAAAAGGCCAAATGAAGGACTTGAGCAGCTGTGTGAAGTGGGGAATAGAACAGCTGAGTACACACCATCACATGGCACGGACACAGGAGATAGTTACAACATGAGCATGGAATATTAAATAAGAGTACACACAGCACTCCGGGTGATCGGGTGGCACAAGAGTCTCCTTCTGCCCCAATGAGCGCCAGAGTCGCTGATTAGAGTTGAGATTTGACTACAACAGCTCCGCGTATTTAATTTCAAATTAACATCGTGCTTGTAGAACTATTTAAGGATCTTGGCAGATGAATAGGTGTAGCGCGGTCAGCCTCACCACACGCTTACTTTCAATGTACTCAGTTTCTTTTGCTAGTGGCTTTACGTCGCACCGACACAGATCTGTTCTTATGGCGAGTATTGGATAGGAAAGGCCTAGGAGTTGGAAGAAAGCGTCCGCTGCCTTAATTAAGGCACATCCCCAGCATTTGCCTGGTGTGAACATGTGAAACCACGGAAAACCATCTTCAGAGCTGCCGACAGTGGATTCGTACCCACTATCTCCCGGATGCAAGCTCACAGCCGCCCCTAACTGCATGGCAGATGTACCCAGTACAGTCGGATTTGTTTATTAATTATTTTATTTTTAATATTTATTAATTCTCGAAATGGTCAGCATACTGCATACTGGCCTTCAGTTCAGAGGGCTACTGGTTCGATTCCCGGGAGGCCAGGGGATTTGAATTGTGTATGGTTAGTTCCTCTGGTTTGGGGACTGGGACTTGCGACCGAAGGCCAGCACGCTAATAATTTAACCATGTAGCTGGACGGCCTACTTGTTGTCAAGCCAGTGACCATGCGACTCGCTTATTTCAGCCTGAGAGCCAGGAAAATCACCTTAACATCAACCAGTTCGGTGATGCGCGTACTCTGAAAATCTTCAAGAGTATTTCAATGAAAGTCACAGGTTTTTGGCCAATTCGAATGCGGTTTGAAAATTCATTCCACCATTTTCCTCATTTAAACATTGAAAATGTTTCTTAGGACACACAGTATACGGCCCCACTTTAGCAAAAACGTAAAGTTAAGCTATTTCATTCAGTTGAGACTAAGGTACTGAAGAAAGAGAAATGGTGAAGGTGTCAAAACGCGCGTCTTAAAGAATTCTATCAAACAGAAAGAGAACAACTTGGAAATGATATCCGGTCCAAATATTATTAACAAAAACTTAAAAAGAGCAATATTTAAAATTAACTTATTCCACAATTATTATTCCATGTTCATTTTAGATAATATAATCATATTATTTCAATAAACAGATTGATCCTTTGTTAAAAAACGATATACCAGACGTTTTTATTTCGCAAAACTAAGGTTCGATTTGAAGAGCGTCATGTATGATGTGACAATAGAGTTACTAGTGGTAAAATTAATCAACCAATGAGTTTCCAGTTTGAGGTTATGTTATCTAACAATGAATCACGCGTGTGTGTCGTGCGCCAATATGCCGCCAGCACGTAAACGTCATTTGCTCGCAAATAATAAGTAAGAAAATTGGAAAAACTTAAAGTGGTGAAAGATAGTTATGACCAGGACCGACAAAAGATGTATTTATTTGTATATAATTACAGAAATAAATATTGTGTACTTCTCGTTCATGTCCTAAAAATTTCCATTTTAGCATTTCGTGAAGTAAAATTTTCAATGTTCAGTTGCTTGTCCAAAAGGACCAGAACTGTGGATTTTTTGATTTACCACAGACTAAAGCTACTTACAGTAACCTATTTCTTTAACAGACATACAGTGTGTCAATGTGACCTGAATGAAAAAGACCAAATAGTGAAAGACGCTTGAAATACAACCAGAGAATAATTTAACCATTGAAACAAGATCATATCAATACATTTAAATATCATTTAACCACAGACTGTGTGACCTATTCCTTTTAAAGCCATTTACATCGACCTTTAAGATCACTTGTGCGAGTGAGCGGCGCCGTAATCTGTAAACTGGCTGAGAGCATCGCGTCGCTGTTAGACGGCGCCCGACCACTTTTCGACAAGGATAGCTTGACGGTCTGTACAGCCTCAGCTTAAACCACATAGCCTCAGCCATCATTTCTCGGCTCATTAGCGTTATAAATGAATGACAGAGTTGGCATATCTTGATGGTTTCAGTACAGTCGAACTTCAATTTGAAGTGCTTACAGAGGCAGAAAATACTGAGAGTTATCGAAAAATCGAAGTACAGAAAAACGTTCATACTGCTTCGGTAACAGAAAAATATATCGATCACCTTTTTTGTTATTACTTCCTAAATTTTGTTACCAAATTTGCTAATTTTTACAGCTTTATTTTAATAACAATGTTATTGTTTGTACGTCACACTAACTACTTTTTCCTTTTACAATCGTCTTTACGTCGCACCGACAGATAGGTATAATGGCGACGATACGGTAGGAAAGGGCTACTCGGAGTGTGGTACAGCCCCAGCATTTGCTTGGTGTAGAAGTGGGAAACCATGGAAAACCATCTTCAGGGCTGCCGACAATCGGGTTCGAACGCACTATCTTACGAATGCAGGCTCACATGTGCGCGCCCCTAATCGCACAACCAACTCACTCGGTAGCCACTAACTACTTTTTGACGGTTTTCGGAGACGCCGAGGTGCCAGAATTTAGTCACGCAGGAGTTCTTTTACGTGCTAGTAGATCTACCTACACTTGGTTGACGTATTTGAGCACCTTTAAATACCACTAGACTGAGCCAGGATCGAACCTGCCAAGTTGGGGTCAGATGGCCAGCGCCCCAGCCATCTGAGACACTCAGCCTGGCTATTCTAATATCGTACTAAGGTCGGATGTTTTTGAAACCAGTTGCTAGGATCATATTCTTTCTCTCCCAATTGATGCAAAAAATTTCGAACATCCATACAATATACAACTTGATCTTCTTGTGTATAATATTTTCGAAATTCCTTTTCACAATTTCTGTACTTTACAGGCAGTCCCGAATAAGTGTGGCAAACATGTGAGTATTACGTACCATTTTGACTTTTATTTATTCTTTAGGGCTATAACATTTCTGTCAAACTTGTTTCAATATATGTTCATCATATTTCATCATTTTCAATATACTGTTGTAGTGTTCATTGCGTTTGTTATTCACACGAGTATTTCACCGAGTTCGGCCTGAATAAATTGTCATCACCTCACAATTTAGTATTGGAATTTACAAACAACTTCTCTAGATTTTTTACTGGGTGGACAAAATAAAACTTGCCCGGAAAATAATAAAACTGACGTGGAACTGACGCTTGTTAATGAACAGAAGAACTGCCTATAAGAGGAAATGCTGGAAACCGCGATTTAGATGCACCAGTCTGTTACTGTCACACGTCTGCGCGTGAGCATCTCCCGCATGCTCTGCCCCGCGTAAGTCGCCATTATGCATCAGAAAATCCCCATCAGTGCGTCGAAAAGCCGTTTCACAATTTCAAGACTGGTGCCCGTGTTCTTTCAGAAAACTTAATTCTAACCGGAATGTCCAGGCACTGCTTAACGAAGCAACAGCACACACACACCGCCTTGACAACCTTGGCTCGAGTGCGTGAGGTGCTCGGTGAGGAGAGAACAATCAGCAGAGGCAGTACAATCAATTGGCCACCTCGATCGCCTGATCTCTCTCCCTCTCACCTGTGGTGCAAATTGAAGGGTAAGGTGTACTCCAATAATCCTCACACACTGGGAGAGTTACAGCAGAACACTGAAAATGCTATTACTCAGGCAGAGCTGTTATACGTGTCACACAGTTTGATAAATCGAGCACAGCACTGCTTCAACGTCGACGGTACACATTTTCAGCATTTTTCTGTGAAGTTCATTAACAAGGGTCAATGCCGCGTGGGTCCTGTAGTAAATATTTTCTGGGCCAGTCTAATTTTTCCCTCCCTGTATTATGTCGCAGCCTGTGTTACAAGCATACATGCTGGAAACATTCCTACGGTATCCACAGGAAAGACACTTTGCTCGACTGCACCGTCTGCAGGCGAATGGCGGTCTATGGCGGAGAAGGCCGTATCCTGTGTTTCCTTCGTGCACTTAGCATGCGGTACCCGCACGGCAGGCATAGTCCATGGCTTCACTTAGCTGTTACCCTAGGGCGTAATCTAGTACTCGTTTCTGTTGTAGGGTGAGTTGACTGCAGTGTCAGATCTCTGAGCTCCAGTAGAAGCGTCGTTCCTTCATTTCTCGATTGGGAATCAAACCCGCATACTTCTGTATGAACAAAGCATATATCGGCTAAGCAGCCCCTTTAATACCAAAGCATGAGGTAATAATAAATTGTGCATGCTAATTGTACCGGGCGGTACACCTCCACGCCGCTAATTTAAAATGTGCGCCAGTTGAAACTCCTCTGCTGGAGGAAGTCTGAACTTTATTGACGGTATTAATTTTCTACTTTCTCAGAAGATGTCACTACCTGTAAATTTTGGAGTTTTAGAACTGTGTCATTTTTGATGTGTTTTTGTTTTGCTTGAAGTAAGAAGTGTGAACTTTCTCTTCTACAGGACACTACTGAAGAACTACAACAGTGCACCCTAGTGCGAAGAAAAAGAACTGTTCTTTGGAGAAAATTTAATTTCAAAAGTTTGTTCCTTGCTAAATTTCTTTCAGTCATTGTTTAAGTTGGCAATATTAACCCTTTCTTTCCCCTTGTTTTAAATCTAGCCAATCCCGAATTTCTTAACTTAATTTTCCACCAATAATGTGTTTCTTCTTCATCTTGTATAGGGGTTTCTCTTTATTCTCCAATAAAGTGATTGTGGGCGGGTGTTCCCATTCCCCTAACGCCTAGAACCTTCCGCGAGAGTATATAAACTACTGATTTTAGGGTCTCTGGGCCACTTCTGTTCCATCTTTCAGTGTGTAAAGTACATAGCAGGGGGCGGGAAGCGCCTCTTTCTTCGGCGGCGGTCAACAACCAGGTAATGGCCGATTAATTACTTATTTTCTTGCTTGCTCAGCAGTTTAACTCTCGGGGCGGGTCCGAAGCTTTTTCCATTATGTAACCTTCTTTAAAATGTAAAGAAACTTGTATCTATTTCATCTTTTAAACTGCATATCGGGATAGAGAGTGCTTTACCCTCTCGAGCTCCCAATCATATTGTTTTGAGGTGAACTTATCTTTCTCAACCTATTCTTCGTTAATATAATGTAAATTGTTCTTTTCCGAAGTCACCTCTGTAGTATGGGATGAGCCCTTGCATTAATGGCCTAGTGCCAAGTAGGTTTTAAATAAAGTGTATTAGGAGTGCGGAGAGCCTCCTTTCAAGTTGGTATTTTAGAGGCCATATAATTAACCTTTTCTCACTTAATAGGCCTCAGTAGATTGGGTATTTTACCCCTGTGTTTATGTCCGTTGAGGACAGCTTGAAGGTTGAGTTTGGTGTGGCCTGGGAGAGGCTTAAAGTTGAGAGCGAGTGGCTTTTTTTTTGAAAACTGAGTGTTGTATGCCTCGAGGAGGCTTTACTGTGTAATTAGGAGCAAGTGCTCCAGGGTTTGATTGGGGTCTTCTGCCCCGTTGGTGAAATTTGTATATCGTAAAGTTGGGCTAGTTGCTCAAGAATTGTGTTTTCAGGGCTCGAAGCCCAAATCCTGTAAATACTGTAATTGTACTTTGTTGCCTTGCTACGCCGTACCTGCCATTTTTGTTATTCCTGAATTTTGGAAAGAAAATATAACCTTGTTAAAATTTTACATTAACTTTAATTCCGTAGTTGGAGACCTATTCACACCCGCACCTTCTTTCACCTCTACCTACCACGGAAATCTCCGTAACACTAATAATTGAAGTATATTTCATATAATTTCATATAATTTATGATAGACGAAACGAACAAAGTTTATTTTGTGTAGTAAATTAGTTTAACAGGGTACCATTTCTTTCATTAGTAATGATTATATCCTGCAGTATTCTCTCTTTCCGATGTTTTGATTACTTCCAGTGTTTTATAAGAAGAATCATTGTTATATGGTTTCCTGTGATGTGAAAGAAAGCCTGATAAGCAACCACAGAGCATCCCAACAGTCATATTTCCAAGCTCCAGCAGAGAGCCGGTGAGTGAAGAGGGGGCGAGAGACATGGCAATATAAATGGTTGAGATTGTTTTCAGACAAAAGACAGCCACCTGAGAGGGAGACAGAACATTCCTTCCGGGTGTACTGTGTTACTAAGGAAACATGTGTTATACTGTAATTCTTGTGCGTGTGTTCTCTTTGGTCGACTGCCTTTGTAGAAGGCACTCTCTTCCTACACATATTCCGTAAATAGGGCTCGACTTTTTAGGCAACAGGCCTAGTAGGTTAGAATGCAAACTAGTTGACTAGTTGGAATCGTCGGCAAGCCCGTTGCTCAGAAGTGTACGTAGAGTAACATAAACTCTAGGGGTTCTAGTAGGTTGTACCCCTAACGTTTATGCAAATCTCATAGCAGGACCGTTGTGCGGTTTGAGTACATTTGTAACCTATCAACTAACCCCATCGCACTACAACCCTGAAGGGCCTTGGAATACCAAGAGATCGCTGCCCAGCTCGAAGACCTGCAGATTACGAGGTGTCGCGTGGTCAGCACGTCGGATCCTCCCGGCCGTTATTCTTGTCTTTCTATACCGGGGCCGCTATCTCACCGTCACATAGTTCCTCAATTCTAGTCATGTAGGCTGAGTGGACTTCGAACCAGCCCACAGATTTAGCTAAAAATACCTGACCTGCCCGGGAATCAAACCTGGAGCCTCCGGGTTGGAGGCAGGCACGCAACCCCTACACCATGGGGCCAGTTATTCTAATCTATTACTGCCTACAAATCCGGGCTTTAAATATTACACACTTGAAAATATTAACAATTGTACAACATGATATTAGAAAATGATTTAGTTGTTCATTCTCTGAAAGTTTATTTCAAACAAGTACAGAACATTTGTATTTCCTTTCTTGTCGAGTTCACCCGAATAAAATTATTTAGTATGTTTTTTTTTTCTTCTATTCTATAGCAGTCATAGCCACGGGAGCAAAAGTTTACGTGTAATCCGATGTCACTTTTCATTTCACAATGTATTCCTACATACATTAGCTGGGTTTCGAACAGCAATTACTTAGCCATTACGCGCCCTATTAGTGTTACTGGAGTCAAAGAATTACAACAGGTTATGGCCCAGTTATCTCTCATGAAGGCGGTTACAGTTTGAATCTCACTTTATTTCGATTGTATAATCATTATTAATCTGATGCCACCACAACATTTTAAATATAACCACATACAGTAAATCTGACAGGCTTACTTGATTTGTTAATAATTGTTTCCTTTTTGATAATAATTTTCCTTTTTTAATGTAGTTACAAATGTAACCGCCTGTTTATTATAACCTCGATAGACTATGTCCTATAGTATATTAATGTATTGTCATCAATGCAAGCACATATCATTTGTCAAACGTGTGTTTAACAAAATCACAATACAATTTTATACCTTAACAAAGAATTCTTCACCTGACAAGCAAACAAAACTCGTCGATATAACTGGTCGCTCTTTTATGTTACTCGCACACACATACACAAACAAACACATGCGCGTAATATTAGTTATTGAAAATGTGTTTTTTAAATAAATAGTAAAATTTACACCGCAAACAAATATACAAATCATATTTACATGATGTCACTTTCCCATTCAACAGTTCGATATTGAAATTACTAACATGCATCCTGTAAATGCATCGGTAATAATAAGTGCATGTAGATGTGTCTCACAATACATGGGGAAAATAAAGTAAAACTTCCTCACAGGTTGGACAGATAGCTGCTACTATTACTTTCATTAATTTGTGATCATTTGTGTTTGCTTCTTGGGGAGAGCTGCCCAGGTATTAAATACTTCACAACATGGTGTTTGGTTTTGTGAACAATACTGGTCTGTAACAAGTCTACAGTTTTGAAGCTATCCAGAGGAGTAACCAATATGATATGGGCCCGCCTGCAGGAAACAAATATGGAGCCCCTCAAAAAATTCTAAAAAGCCTATCTCGAAATACGTAAAATTGTTCTTCAATGCATTCTATATCCACTTAAAAATATGCAATGTACTTGCTGTTACAAAACTAAATAATTTGTTTTTGAGTTTGAAACTGGAATATTTTGTAGGGGTTGAAATACAACATAAATAAATTTATGCCTCTATGTTTTGTTATCAACTTATTTTTAACTCTACTGGACTGACAGAGTCTAAAGAAACTGGACCATGCGGTGTACTTTCTGAGATGCAAAATCATTGATTTCAATGACATCAGTGAACGTCACATTCGATGCTGCAGAGCCGAAGTTCGCTGAGTCTATCTAGGGGTCATACCATGTCGCAGGTAGTTCTTTCGAAAACGATCGTTTTGCAGAAGAAAAAATAACAGGGATAATTAGGTCTGAAATATGATATTTTGGTACTTTTCTTGGTTTTGCTTATAATACCTTGGCGCAAGGTCTCTTCTGAGTCTGCGTGGCGCTCTTGTTTAGAGAAATGGTTGTACTAGACTCAACACAATAACTGAAGTTACTGTACACACGAACAAGTTTTTTCGGCCCATTCTACATCAGGATGTCATCTTGCTCGTGCAGAGTGGTATTGAGGTAAATTTATTTATTTATATATTTATTTATTTATTTATTTATGGGAAAGCCCCTGGTCCGCCTGCATTGCAGCCCCTAACGTTAAGTCACTGGAGATATCCTTATAAAGACGAAGAGCACGAAATTGCACGAGTTCAGTACGTAGTGCAACCTTGGGAGAGGGTCATTCTCCAGACCATAATTCCAGAACCTCGGGAAAAGTGAAATTGCTCCTTTAACCCTTTCAGGCCCTCCGTTCACAATTCTTTATATTAATTTTTTCACTAAATTTACTTTATTTTGAATATTTTTTTGAAAAATAAACACCATTTACTGCTTTACGGAGTAGAGGTCTGGACTGTCAAAGCTTCGTCCGTGAACAGATTAGAGGTCTTTGAAATGTGGTTACACGGGAGAATGCTCAGAATACCCTGGCCAGATTTTGTAACAAATAATGAAGTGTCAAGGAGGGCTAGAGGTGAACGTGAGCGGGAAAACATTATCAAAGCCAGGAAAACAGCTTATTTAGGTCATGTTCTACGAGGTAGAAAGTACGAGCTTCCATACGTGATATTACAAGGCAAGACAGAAGGCAAGCCAGGAGCTAGTAGACCACCGAAGTCATGGCTCCGAAACATCGAAGACTTGACTTGCATCAACAACTACTCTTCAAGTTAGCTAAAAAAGGGGGTCCTTTCTCCAGGGTGATCGCCAACGTCTGAGGGACCGGATATGGCACTTGAAGAATAATAAGAAGAAGAAAAGGAGAAAAAGACATTTATGAAAATTTGAAATGCATATTCATCCTTAGCAATGTCTAACATCGCACTATATATACTTCCTGAATGTTAAAAGAAAAAAAATACTTTTGTTTGTTAATCTAAAAAAAAATCGTGTCTAAAAGGGTGAGCCCCTCCTCCTCTCTGCGACTTTATTTAAGAACGATGCATTTAACTGGAGACATTTCGAGGAGATACATTTTGTTGCCCCAAAACAATGTTGAGAACGAAAGTCATTCGTTGTCCGTCTTTCAATGAATATGTTCCTGCATCAAACCAAATATAGATGAGAAGAAGATTGGACCAAAGCTTTCTGAGCCCAAGGTAGCGGTTTAAATCCCGTCTCAGCCCGGTGCTATTTATAAGTGCACAAACTCGAAAGTCTCGTGTCGCTAGATTTACCAGTACGTAAAATAGCTCCTGTGAGACGACATTTCCGGCGCCTCGGCGTCTCTAAAAACCGTTAAAAGTAGCTGGTAGGTAAAAAAAATCAACAACATTATTATTAAACAAAAATGTAGAGAAATATAACAAACGAATGTTAATATCTTTTCTAAGAATAGAGGCAGATATATGTGGAGGTTTATTAGTTACAGAGCTATGTGCTAGGGTTCGACTCCTGTTTCCGATCAGCAATGAAGACAAACAGCACCTGGCCAGATCACGTGTGCACTGTGGAGATTGATATTGGCTGTCAGGGGCAGCCGTTCGCGCTGACCTAGGATTGATCGCAAGGAGAGACAGCCACGGTATTGGAATCGACCTAAAAGTAACATTAGTGTGGCTAGGAATACAACTATCGATCTAAGAATGTCAATTTATAAAATACTCTACTGAGCAATATCAGGAATTGTAAAGAAAATTATGTATGTTCCATCCCTGTTCTGCTCAATAATTTATTACGTACATGAAACTCGTACCATAACAAAATTCCGATGTTCGCCATTGTTGTTTCGGTTTTCTACTTATAATAATAATAATAATAATAATAATAATAATAATAATAATAATAATAATAATAATAATTAGGGCTCGGATTTGTATGACGTCTTTTTTTCTCTAGTCTATTTTACAAACTTAAGTTAAACTAAACATTTGTACAGAGCAAGTTGGCCACGTGGTTAAAGCCGCGTAGGTGTGAGGTTGCATTCAGGAGATGGTGGATTCGAATCCCATAGCCGGCAGACCTAACAATGGTTTTTCCGTGATTTCCCGTCTTAACACCAGGCAAATGCTGTGGCTGTGCCTTAACTGAGGCCACGGCTGCTTCCTTCCCAATTCTACCTCTTTATCCATTCTCGCGTTTGGGAAAACCTTGGATGTGTTATTGGGATGTTACACCACTAGCAAAATAAAACAAAATAAAAACATTTATAGTATTTGCGAACACAGTAAGACGGTTTTTATTGGTTATATGAATTAATATATTGCATTTTTTAATAACTCATTGTTTACCATGTTATAAACGTTTTAGCTTTTCTCAAAATTTAATTCACATGTTTTCTGCCGATAATACCAAGCGATCTTGTTTATGTTTGATTATTTTGGATTTGCTATCCTTACAAATGTGTTGTGGTTAAATCAAATTTGAAGGTAACGAGTTTCGCGAACAATACCTTGTCAAAATGCTTACAATTTTCATTTTAAACGAGGGGGCGACATGTAAAGAAGCTTACAGCTTTCAAGGAATTATTAAAAATAGACCAGAAACACCCGTTTTATAGCGCATATTCTCAAGGTTGTTTTGAAACTTTTGTCATAATATTTGTGGCCCTACTTACTACGAATAATCTATTACTTCAACACAATGATATTTTCCTTAAATTTTGAGTAAACCTGTTGCCGAATCATTCCGTATAAAACTTTCACAAATAACCGAAGGTTATGGCAATAGAACAGTTTTACTTGACTATTCATAACGTGAACATTAGAGCAACGGGACCTCAAATTTGACGAGAATTCAGAAGCACAACTACCTGACTTTTTAGGCTTGGTATCACACGGGAAACGCATTGCAATCATCTTGGTGAGAAGCCAAAGAAAATATCAATCGTTTATCACGCCTTCTTCAACAGTTAGAAGATTAAAGGAAATTTGCAACAGTTAATTAAGGCACAGCCTCAGAGAACAGCAAACCTGCACATAGAATTAAATCCTTTTGCATGCAGCTCACCTCAACATCACCATGAAAACGGTTTATTGGAAGTTAATTCAATAAAACTCTCATAACTCGGTGATTACACATTTCACAAAACCACATTACATCACACAACATTGAAAATTCATCAACAATTTCATTATCAGCATCATTATTGACTAATGGATACCAATATAATTATTCAGAATATGATCAAGATCTTTTTTTACAAACAGAATTCTGTTTTCTTTGTCATTTAAGATGGGCAATAGATCTCCCTTTCAACAAACCTTATGAGTTATTAAATTGACTATATATCAACTGTGATTACGTCATAATTAATTTGATACACTTTGTAGACAGCATTAATATTCAGGGTGATACACATTTGAAAACATTCCTCTCACGCCCTGAGATATAAATAATTTAATTAGTTTCTTGCTCTCCCTCGGGATTAAAGGCGAAGTGCAAGCCTGTGGATAAACGATCGCGGATTTTAAATAGACAGATTCAAAGTTTACCGCATATAATTAATAGAAACTCATCGATACGTTTTCCATCCGGTTTCCCTGTCATGTGATAGAGAAGAAAGCAACTTCAAAACTGAGAAGCAGGCAGCGTAGGTGGAGTCTAATGAAAATACCTGTAAAGAGCGAATAAGACCAACTCATTATTATTATATTGATGAGGAAGAGATTTTTCTGGTACATTTTTCTCATGCCTATAGGATTTAGTGATCGGTTGGTCCCTAGTGATTCGTCCTACACATTCCACATACAGCAAGCTCCTCACTTGAATTTTTCCTATCCGATATTCTTTAGCCATCCCATGTTCTCTTACCATTTGCATGAATATTTACTTGTTCAAGAACCATAAGCAGTTTTTGTCGTGCAAACTACGATATATGGAAATGAGTGAGGCGAGTATCCATTCGTCTGTCTAAACTCAAATTTTAGAAAAATAATTGTAAACATAAAAGAAATCTAATTAAAATATTATTTATTTACTGTAGTATAACTTACATGCAACACGAATTCAGTATTTGTCTAGGAATCAGCAACCATAACTGCTCTCATTTTCCGCTCGTGCCACCATCTACCGGTCAGTTCCGAACTTCGTAGCGTTTGCTGGTTTTGCGGGTTGCCTATCATGTGGTACGGGGTTGACGACCTCGACGGTATTAATAGGTTTGCCACAAGTGGGAATGTTTCATTTTCACACCCTTCGAGAATCTTAGTTTTCTTTTCCTTTTACCGCCATCTTTCGAATGGACACAACTCGTCCATTTTCACTTTTCTGATCAAATAATTTTAGTTTTTGCCAAACATGGCCAAAAAAGAGCTGAAATATGTTCTAAATATTTAAGATGATTTTTAATATAATTATTATTATGATTGTCGTGAATAGGGGGAACTGTATAAGAAGTTATTTTTAAGAATTGAATTAATCAAGTTTCATTAATAGTAACAAAATTTCATTGAAACAATGCAAGTACCGGTACTTTGAAAATGTACTGGTTTCTAAAAATTTGTTTTACAGGCTTTTTTTCATACTGTGAAAATGAACCTTTTTTACACTTCTATATAGTGGCCTCCTTTTTATGTTTAGCAACAGAGAATAAAATTCGTTTTATATAATGGTGATGATTTTCTTCATCAGTGCAAAGATCATATGTTCGTTTGGGACTGACGGGGAACCAGCCTGATACTGGAACAATTTCATCTTCTTGAGAATCAAGTCCAACACACCGGACGAGTTGGCCGTGCGATTATGGGCGCGCAGCTGTGAGCTTGCATCCGGGAGATAATGGGCCCACTCCATTTTCAAACCAGGCAAATGCTAGGGCTGTACGTTAGTTAATGCTCCGGCCGCTTCCTTCCAACTCCTATACCTTTTCTATCCCATTGTTGTCATAAGACCTTTCTGTGTCGGTGTGACGTAATCTAACGCCTTCCAGTTAAAAGTCGAGAGACTTGGGCATTGCATCAGTGCACCCCTCTGATTTGCACAATAATTCATACGACATAATTTACACGACAGATCAATTTTTGTTGAACTAACTGTCTAGTAACAAGAAGTGACATTTCAATTATTTCATGCATGAATTACCTAACCGTTTGAGATTCTCAAAAACCCCAATACAATGTAAACAGAGCACACTAATTACCATACAGCCATTAACACAAGAGCGCGATGTTGAGACAGTTTTGTTCATTTGTACGTATATACAAATACTAATACCTTCCGGTTGACACACACACCCACAAACACACACATATACATAGACTGTGAGAGAGAGAACTTTTTCACACATTTCCATTTTAGTGCTCTGAACATATACACACAAAAATCCTGTGTGATTTACATCACATGCGTTCAAAGCTCTATTAAAGGAGAGATTCTAGAGAGAAAAACCTGATAAATTATTCGGCTGAATAGACCTTGTAAAATCCAACCAACATATTTATTTAATTCACGATCCTAGAAAAATTCTGAAGTTACCCCACTAACTGACAACTGCAGATTATATTATTATTGCATATGTACAGATGAACGGATGAATGTCCGAACATGAAGTGCTGTGAGGTGCGTGGGTGGAAGTTTGGCCAGTTGAGATGGGAGAGCGGGATGGGTGATTGTAAACCCCACGCCATTCTGAAAAGAAATTTAGCGCTATTTTAACGTATTGTAGAAAATGTTTCTAATTAAACTAGCTGTACGCCTAAAACTTGTTAACGGCAGTCAAATAAGGGTAAAGCATAATCAATCACGCAGGAAACAGAATTACTAGAGAGCTTTCATAAATTCTTTCTTGTTCATTAATATAACGGTACAGATGTGATGCCTTTTTCTGTCGTGAATTAGCATGCATTGTCAAGAACTGAATGTCAGGCACCCAGAATGGAAAGTCCGTTGTCAACATCTATCCCAGATTCATAAATATATATAGTAAGGTCAATAATACTTTTTACTCTCTTAAAAGTCGCACAAACAAATACAGGTTTTTAACGGCGCTGGGAGGGGAAAAGAGTATGACTGAAAAAGTAGTGGTCGTGGCCTCAGGTAACGCATAGCTCGGGTTTTGTCTAATGTGGAAATAAGGAATAGCAGGACACCATTTCAGGCTCCATCTACTCCGACGTTACCTACACTAATTTTAAAATATATTAATATTCTAGATACTTCGAAAGCAAAAGGAACTGATAAAAAGAAATAACCGTAAAATCAGGAGAACTTCCATTATGTGTCGTGCGAAAAGTAATATTTAAATCAGAAATGATTTTCAAGTACTTTTGTTAAGTGCGGTTTTTGCAATTTGATTAATATTAACGGCGATATTTGATAAATCAGTTCTATACTTGTCTAATATACTTCCCCACCTACCAATAATCAAATAATTCATAGTTGTAGTTGTCAGCCTTCTTTCCTGGAGTGTAAAATTTATATTCTGCAGTTTTCAGTAGACGTAACAAACAAAACAAAACAAAACAAAACAAAACAAAACAAACGCAACTGAACATAGTTTTTATCCATGTATGCTTAATCTAACAGAGAAATGAAGTAATTCTAATAGCATATTTAGAGGAGACTGTCATGGATAATAGAATGAATGTGAAACAAATGTACTGGAATACTGTATAACGCAAAGAAATTAAGTGATAAGAGACATTACAATATTAAATATTAAAGGAAGTAGATGAACTTAGTTAAACAGACAGTAAACTATTCAATGATGGCAGAATGAAAGTCATCAAATGGCTGAGGCAAGTAAGAAGAATGCTTTTCACCAACGTAAATTTTCTCGCGTCATATTAGAAATATTCTTCTGAAGGTATTTTCTGGATGTTGGTATAGTGTGGAAGAGAAAAAGAGGAACAAAAGACTTTGGATGTGATGTTACAGAAGAATATTTTTAAATTACTATACCTTTCAAGGATTTTCCGGGTGCAATTGGTTCACTCGTAAGTGTTCATGAACGCGCTGGAAACCAAAGAGACTGGATATCTGATCTGAGAAGGATACATTTTGGATTGAAAATTAAAATTTCGCTCCATCCATTTTTCTAATTCAAATTTCTAATTTTAATGCGCATGTGATTTACAACATGGCCAGTCATCACAGATCGCTACGTTAGAAGCTACACTACTAATATGCCACTTAGTTTACCCGCGCGAGGCGGGAAGACGCGCTTAATTCGTTTCCGCTCGTCTGGAAAGGAAGTGTGAATGGCAGCATGCGCCAATTAAAGAGATTAAAATCCGATTATCGAGGAGAACCGTGGCGCGCAAGCTGTCACTGGAGGCCTGAGGAACCTCTCCTCCATCTCAGTTCCTTATTAGACGTTACAGCCTCTCACGTTCTTGTTAAGCGACGGTTCAATTTTGTTAATGTATTCTGAAAAATTCTTGTATTAATTTTTATATCCCAGCTTGTTATAATCATTTTCATCACAAAGGCCAAATGCGACGTTGAGATGTTCCGTCAGGCGAAGTTGATATTTCAATACGAACACGTGGAAGACTTTCGCACGTGTAACGCACAATTTTATTTTTTCCTGCATTGAAATTAATTATTTTTATTTAAATAAAATTAAGATGAACACATCATGCTCAGTTCATCGTCAACCATTCAAACAGTCTACTTTATTCATGAAAGTAGCGAAATCATTCATGGATCAGTCGATGGATGTATCGACTCGCCCGCATGACGCAGTGTAACCATCTGGTAAGTTTCTATTTTACATGCATTGAGAAACGTTCCTTATAGTGTATTTTTCCGTCAATAGAAGCGGAATGCAGTAAGCAAAAACAGTATTGTAATATTCCAGTTTCCACATTATTTTGAAGAGCACAAACATATGAAATGTGACAAAGTTTGAAATTAAATAAAATTTCGTTCACTATTCTCTCTCAAATCTAGGTATTAATTTCCCATTAACTGTTTTAGCCAGTTACCTAATAATCTGAATATGATACAGAAAACCGCCACAGGATATATGAGTGCGATTCTATACATTTCATTAATTAACGCAACGCCAACACACTCGTATAGTAGAGTGTTGGGACATAATATATGTACAAATAGTTCTCATAATGGTCGAAGCTACAGAATTGCGACTGTATAGCAAGATATCTATTTTGGCATTTAAAAATCAGGGCCATATACTTAACATCAGTAGATGACGGCTCTCTGAAGTTTCTCCGACCTCGAAGCTTCTACAATGGTTATTACATTCTATTACTTGTGGTTTAAATGTACCTATTTTCATGTGGCAATCCTTCTGCCATAATGTGTCAAATATATTGAATAACTCGCAAGGTCCTCTGCACATTTAATTAAATGGCAGCTTGTGGCTGGTTCCAAAGTATGGTATCTGGGCAAAACTGCTATCGGTTGTTGTTGCTTTTCAAATTTATGTGCAATATTTCCCTCAGATATCTCTCATGGAAAGACCGCATCTACGGGGACGTCCCTTAGCAATCATGGCGCATGAAAGTTTATTCCTTTATACATTCATAACAACAAACCTTCAAGGTACAAAACTTCACGCTACCGTCTTAACAGTACGCTGCACGCTACTGCTTGAAATTGACGTTTCTCCCGCTATAACGCCAGGAGGGATGACATCAGCTGCCATATGGCACGTAGCGGAGAGCCTTGGAACTGCACTACCAACCCCAAGTGGTATACAGCCGCACACCACGACAGTAGAGGACCTTAGGACTACCTGAAGAAATAAAATTAATATAAAATAAAATTTAGGAATATAATCAATCCTCTGAGCAAGAGCTTCAGATTGAAGATTATTATTTGCCTTGTTCGGTATAAAATCCACGTAACAGGTGAGTATTAAGGAAGTACGATTATATATTAGGCTATTATTATTGATTACAAGCACTGTCGTGCTGTCGCGCACTAGCACATTTTGTATACATTAGGGTGCAGTTAGGAGACGATGCGTTGTGATTGACTGAGGTAATCCATTACGGTGCTACGCCAGTGTAGGTGCTAACAGCTTTGGTGTGTGGGTTGAGTCAGACCGGTAGCAAAAAATCGATTATTTTCTGGAAGCAGCAGCACGCGCCACGCTGTTTCCGATGAATAGACAGACAGCTATAAAGGTATTTAACTCTCGGTCTCACTCGCCTTCCATTGAAATAAGTTTTTCGTTAATTGAACATTTTTTCCACTTCCTTTCATTTGTGTGGGGGTGGGAATGGTACACTTCTGAATAAGAAATATAGCAGGCTGGTACAGTCATCTCCATACTAGTGTCTAGTTGAGGAAATTACGCCAATTATTGAGAATGTTTTTAACATATTTCAACGAATGAGAAACAAATTTATAAAGAAATGTTATTCAGTAAAGTCTGCAAAGCAGTATTCTTTGTATACGAAATTGAATACATGCCAGGCAAAGGAGCGAAAATTTTACTTCAGGCTTGTTTGCCCCAAGCAAATCTGCAACAAGAAGATCAGCTTAGCTTGCGCATCACCAAAGCTAGAATGGACGCAATGCAAACCCTACAAGCCAGAGTGATCAAAAATGGGCTCCTGCCAAGTTCCAAGGGTCCCGTTTGGACTACGCATATCGTTCAGCGAAGCTCAGTTGCTGTTACAGGTGCATGCAGCAAAAAATGAACAAACGACATCGAGGAGTGATTAAGAAATGGTGGATTTATACTAGTAATGAAGGATGGCTCAAGCAGGTATCAAATAAGATTAGATTTCTGGAAATACAATTTTTGTAAAAAGAAACTAAGCACGCATTCAGAAACCTCAAGTATGTTAGGACATATCTGAAAATTTGACCAAAACTTACCGGCCTTTAAATATTTCAAAAAGAGGACAAAATCTTATATGGAAATGAGCGCCAAGGCTTTCTTAATAGGTCAAGCACTGCCTGAAATGGGCAATAGGAAAATAATTGCATACTGTATTTATTTGTTGGCGTTCCATGAATGTTCAGAATTGGTGTAAGCTATACAAACAGTCAACACCCTCACACAGCGGTACAAGTAATTTACCCCATGGGGTATACCGGGAAAAGTGGCTACGGAACTTGTGAGCCAAAAGTGCCCTCAGTCACTCCCGGCACTAAAAGGCCGTATGTTTAAAAAAAAAAAAAAAAGTGGTGCAAATATTCGGAGTTGGAAGATAATTTAAAAGTCCAATTACGCAATATCGTTAAAGCCTTCAGCATATGCAAACATCTTCCATTCGTGGCACATATTACTCATATGGCCTTGTCTTGAAGCATGTTTAGAGCGAAAGAAATACGCTCCTCATATACTTCCTATTATATGCATGCACTTTCAGTAAAATATGTGGTTGCGGCGGGATGGAATTCACGCATCCAAACGCAGTAAGTTCAGAGTCCTAAATGCAAGTTTCTTTTTAAATATTAAGGTACAGCTCCAGTACTTTCCTAGTAGGGAAATGGAAAACACTGTTGCCGATTGTGGCATTCAAACCCACCAACTTCCAAAGGCGAGCTCACACATAAGAGAACCGATAAAAAATGAAATGGCGTATGGCTTTTAGTGCCTGGAGTGCTCGAGGACAAGTTTGGCTCGCCAGATGCAGGTCTTTTGATTTGATGTCTGTAGGCGACCTGCGCGACGTGATGAGGATGAAATTATGATGAAGCCCCGTGCCATAGAAATTAACCAATTAAGGTTAAAATTCCCGACCCTGCCGGGAATCGAAACCGGAACCGCTGTGACCAAACGCCAGCACGCTAACCATTTAGCCATGGAGCCGGATAAGAGAACCGATAAGCGGAGATAACTCTCTCGATAATGAATGTGTCTACACAATCGGAGTTCTAACCATCTTAATTCCAGCCAGTTTCTGGATGATGATGAAATTGCAAGCCGAGTTCTGTTTCTGGGACGATAACTAATGTTTCAGGACAGTTACTGAAGTGAAACAGGCAGTAGTAACCGGTAATTTCCGAAAAATATGTATCCCACTTCCAGCTTGCCCAACACAACTTTCACATGGAGTCACTGAGATTTGAACTCTGTGCGCTGCAGAATAGAGCACACATATAACAGTCTGAGGGACGGAGAGGACGAATGTAACTCCAATTTGGTAGTGGAAATTATTCTTCTCTCATAATGTGCTAAATATTAATGGCTGTTTTAATTTTCACAGCCAGATGTTATCTCCACAGAAGCACTCGTGTGTCTGATGATTTAATATCTTTTCTGTGTTTCTCTTCGTGGAGAACTTCTAATTTATTTCAGTGCATTTCGACTGGCTGCGGTTCTTCTAAGTGAAATTATTTTAAATCTGTAGTGTAGAGGAGATTGTAGGAGGTTCAATTTCCGTTCTCGTCGGCTGTATTGCTTAGAGGAGAGAACGTAAAATGTCATTGCTGCATAATTAATGCGAATCAGATCAATAAGAACTCTCTTTAAGACTGGAGTCGAGTGCACTTTGTCCGCTCCAGATCTCGGGAAGGAGTGCGGGTCAGGGCAATCTGGAAGAAGTGGTAGTGCTTGCTAGTAGGCTAAAGATAATAATAATAATAATAATAATAATAATAATAATAATAATAATAATAATAATAATACCGGGCGAGTTGGCCGTGCGCGTAGAGGCGCGCGTCTGTGAGCTTGCATCCGGGAGATAGTAGGTTCGAATCCCACTATCGGCAGCCCTGAAAATGGTTTTCCGTGGTTTCCCATTTTCACACCAGGCAAATGCTGGGGCTGTACCTTAATTAAGGCCACGGCCGCTTCCTTCCAACTCCTACGCCTTTCCTATCCCATCGTCGCCATAAGACCTATCTGTGTCTGTGCGACGTAAAGCCCATAGCAATAATAATAATAATAATAATAATAATAATAATAATAATAATAATAATAATAATAATAATAATAACTGTTAGCATTATTTCGCGTAGTGCAGGTTTTCCGTGGTTTCCCATTTTCACACCAGGCAAATGCTGGGGATGTTCCCTAATTAAGGACACGGCCACGTCTTTCCCACCCCTAGCCCTTTCCTATCCTAAAGTCGCCATAAAACCTATCAGTGTTGGTGCGACGTAAAGAAACGTGTAAAAAAACAAAAAAAATAGCACACATTTTCGTTACGGACTCATTTGCCTTGCAAACCTCTTTTGTTTGAACATAAAAAGATGGTGTAAATCACAGAGGTAAAACCCAACAAGATGCTGACCTCTGTTGACGGACATGGGGAGTGCTGCGACAGCTATTGATAGTGTTACTAGGAACAGAACTGTCCTCTAGGTATGCGACACTGTGTCTTCACGTACGCCAGTGTGTTCAAGTCGCAGAGACTTTCATCTCACCGCTCAAATTTATATATTCATGCCGCAAACCTGAAAATGTCCTCATTATATTCTGTACTGCCTCTCTTCGCGTGTAAGCAGCTAGCTCTCCGGGTGTTGGCGAACTCTGAGGAGTTCATGGCGTTTCCATAATACTCTAAATGACAAATACACTGCAATGACTCGTGTGACGTGGATAAATGAGTTTTGGACGACGTCTCAAAATGCGTTTGCTGAATGAATGAAAAAACACTGTTCTCCACCCTTCTCTTTCTTAGAACCGACCTTAATCGTTAATAGTTTACCTGCAAGCAAGCTTCTAGTTTCACGTCACTGTTAATAGGGTGAACATAGCTATGTGGAATTCGATCCACGACAACCTGAATTTTCATCTTAAGGTTTCCACGTGCATTGATCAGCATTCCAACAGCAGCTGCCTTGGTGAGAAGACTGTGACAATGTCACTTGACAATCACGCCCCGTTGACTTTCAGGATGGTAGAATTTATGGGTACTTCAGTCCACAATAATTCACTTCTGAAACAAAATCCCGACACAGCAGGGTCTCCTAAAATTTATAGTAATAGAAGAGGCGTTACATTATTATTATTATTATTATTATTATTATTATTATTATTATTATTATTATTATTATTATTATTCGAATAGCCCTTTTTAGAATACGATAAATCAACTTTGGTTACTTTTCTTTGCATTTAACTTCCTTCGTTTCCAAACTTCCTTCATTTTCTGAGATTGTTGTTCCTTTTCCTCTTGAGTCCATTTCCTTCCAGTTGTTAATTTCTTTCTCTCCTGAAATCCTGCTTTTCGTGTTACTTCTCTGAAACGTGTCCTGTTTTCTATCGTATCCATTTTAATTCCAGCGTTTTTCATATCCTTTTCAATTTCAATGAACCACGCTGGCTTGGATTTGTAACTGTTCAATAAGTTGAAGATTTGTTTAGTTATTCTATTGTTATTCATTCTATAAATAAATGTGTCCGAAAAACTGGAGTCTTCTTTCCCTCAATACAGTTGTCAGTTTTTCAACTTTTAAATATAGCTCTCTGTTTGATCGTAATATAAATTCACCATTGTTGCTTCTTATAGGTCCCAGTATTTTTCTCAAAATTCTTCTTTCAACTTTTTATAATTTTTCAAGATCCCCGATTCTTGTAAGTTTAAGAGTTTCTGCTGCATATAACATTTCTGGCCGAGCCACAGTTTGATAATGTGTTCATTTCAAGTTCCAGGATAGAGATTTCTTATTGTATATATTGTTTGTCATATGTAACATCCTTTCCATTTTGTTTACTCTTATATCAATAGCTACCTTTTCTTCTGTGTTGTTTGTTATCCATTCTCCCGGGTATTATTATTATTATTATTATTATTATTATTATTATTATTATTATTATTATTATTATTAGTTAGGACTATCGAGGACCGCGTGAAGTCTTATTGCATTTGGCAGGGAACATTACTTTCTTTTGAGCCCGGAATTCCCTCATTCTTTCTGAGTTGGCCTGCTTACGTTCCTCTGTTTAACGGACATAGTGTCTTCTTTTCGGTTGTTCGTCCCGGTTCAGCCCGTTCGTCACTATCTTTTTTTCAGAAAATACCCCTGTCAAAAGTGTCTCCCGGTTTGATCTGTAGCACTCGAAGGTCTTCTTCTTAGGTGTTTCTAAACCAAGGCATTGTGGTTTTAGGTTTTGAATCAAATAGGTGAATGATCTATTTGGTCAACCTGTTCCCGTCCATTCATGTGAGAGACCGTAAAATCGTGCCCGTCCTTTGCGGGTTGTGTCTGTAATTTTCTCTATTTTGTTATAGACTTCCTTGCTGGATATTATTATTATTATTATTATTATTATTATTATTATTATTATTATTATTATTATCCTTCTAATTCCTGTCACGGTTTTTCGAGATACCCAAGTGCCGAAGGTGTGTCCCACATTAGTTATCCTAGCGACCCCATGTTTAGGGGTAGCGAGCCTGCCTTTAACTGTATGGCACGGGTTCCGTTCCCACCCGAGAAATCAGCATCAAATAGAAAAAACACCATGGGTTTCATCCGGTGTCACAGCAGCGTATTGTTATGGTGCGATTCTGTCAGCTGGGAGCTCCATGTACAAATCCTTCCCCTTGCAAAAGTTTTGTTTCCTCGATTGGTGATATCAAGTCGCTCTGATGTCACGTGCAGATCAAGCATCATTGCCTCGCAAAAGCCCATTTGAATTCGCCCGCGAAGCCATCTAATCGACTAACTTTAGGTGATAAAATGACAACAGCGTGAGATATTGAATTATTTTCTCCAAATTATTTATCAGTGTGACCAACCCTCTAACATTCATATACCCGGTTCACGTTTCTCCAACCACCCTGTATTTTGTGAGATATCGAGATGCCAGTGTTATCCTTAGAAAAGAGATTCGTTAACGAGCCAGCAACTCTGTCTCGAATTTAACCTGTCTTAAATGTCAACCGACTTCTCCGGGATTCGATCCCGTAGATTCGAAAACACAAGATGAGCAACGTTTCCCAGCGCATTTTATTTCTTTATATCTGTGATGTGCCTGCGGCGTTCACTCTTAATTTTTTCCCACTGTAAGATACTTAGCCGACAGTGAGTAGTGACCTAGAGAAGTCTAGAATAGATGTGAAGCCTGTACAGAACTCTTCACGAATGGAAGTGGCAAGTCGAAAGAGAATTAATGAATATTCAATTTCCAATTTGCACTTTCCGCTGGAAGGCATTCACTTCACTCGTTTAATGATGAGGGAGAAACAAGAGAAGATGGAATCTAGCGTACCGACAGTTGTTGCTCCTGAAATGATCTCGCACGGTAATTATGGAACTATGAACCATTAAAAACTAATTATGTACAGAAGGTCCTAAAATTCACTCCGTCGTCCTACACTCAAAGTTACTGGACGATGATATTAGCAACAAAATGCCACAGAAAGAAATTTTACTAGCAAATTATGACAACACTGACATGACTTATTGCCTGATGGCCAGTTCAAGATATATGAAATTAATTGCAATTAGGGAAAATTACCAAAGTTATACATTTTTGCAATTATTTTTCTGCATAATTTGGAACGAATTGCTTTCATTTAAATATACACTTTATGCATGTTGAATAGGCCTACATAAATAAATTAGTAAAATAAGGCTACTCTCCTTCGGTATATCAGAGTAGGGTCTAAGACTCCGGACCCCAAGGTCTGAGTTTAATTCCCGGCTCTATAAGAGATTTGAACATTAAACATACCTGGCACGAACGCTGAAACAGGGTGCACCGAGCCTCGTGACGCCAGCTGAGTAGAAGTGATATGACATCTCAATTCTCAGTACTCTTTTAAACGGTATTCCGTGGTTTCCTGAAGTCAGCTCCTGACAAATACTGATTGAAGACTTAAGTCGCCTCTTTCCAGATCCTAGGCAATTTTCTTACGATTACTATCCGTGATAAACTCCCTTTCGATTAAAAGATCATGGCAGTCAGAGAGAAGAGCTACTTTCATTTCCGCATCCCCAGTTGTGCCTGATAGAATATTTTCACCGCCAGGACACAAACTGATAGCAGTAATGAGCTGAAATTTCCACTCAGTTCATGTGGATCGGCTGGATTTTCATTTAAGAACAATTCAAAACCATAAAGATAATAATAACAATGCTACTTGCTTTATGTCCCTTTAACGGTTTTCGGACAAGCCGAGGTGCTAGAATTTAGTGCCGCAGGAGTTCTTTTGCGTGCCAGTAAATCCACCGACACGAGGCTAACGTATTTCAGCACCTTCAAATATCACCGGACTGAGCCAGGATCGAATGTGCCAAGCAGGAGTCAGAAGGCCAGCGCCTCAACCGTCTCAGCCTGGCAGTACAAAAAGAGTAGTCTACACTATTTTCTAACAGTGCTGATGATTGTTGATACAAGGGAAGTACAATTAGGTGACCGTTCTTCAATACGTTCCATATGCAAAATAATTATAAGTTGGGCCAAAGTGGTTCAGACTGTAGAGTGTAAGCCCAAGCCTATAGTTAGGTGGTGTTTGAAGGTGCTCAAATACGCTAGCCTGTGTATCGGCAAATCTGCGGCCACGTATTAAGAACTCCTGTCGAGCAAACTTGCGGCATCTCAAGAGTCCCCGAAAACTGTAAAAATAGTTAATGAGGAGTAGAACATTACTAAAATAATATATATTTACAATTGACTTTAGGAGCCTCCGTGGCTCAGGCGGCAGCGCGCCGGCCCCTCACCGCTGGGTTCCGTGGTTGAAATCTCGTCACTCCATGTGAGATTTATGCTGGACAAAGCGGAGATGAGACAGGTTTTTCTCCGGGTACTCCGATTTTTCCTGTCATGATTTCATTCCAGCAACACTCTCCAACATCATTTCATCTCTCAGTCATTAATCATTGTCCCAGAGGAGTGCGACAGGCTTGGGCAGCCGGCACAATTCCTATTCTCGCCACTAGATGGGGCTTCATTCATCCCATCCCTGACCCGGCCGAATGACTGGAAACAGGTTGTGAATTTACGTTTTAACAATTGGCTTTACGTCGCACCGACATACATAGGTCTTATGGCGACGATAGGATTGGAAAGGCTAGGAGTGGGAAAGAAGCGTCCATGGCCTTAATTAAGATACACTCCCAACATTTTCCTGGTGAGAAAATGGGAAACGACGGAAAACCATCTTCAGGGCTTCCGACAGTGGGGTTCAAACCACCATCTCCCGAATGCAAGCTGATTGATACGTGACCCAAACTACGCGGCCACTTGCTCGGTTTGAATATTAATCTTACGGAAAATTAATGTAATAATGTTTTTTGCTGTTGTTGTTATTACTATTGTTCCATTGCTTTATCATTAATTAATAAATTCTCATTCCTTACCCTGAGAGGTGAGACACAAGCAACTTTTCTCAGTTCACCTTTATGATGGTAATTCATCTTGCTAGGAAATTTATGTACAAAAATGTCTACCGTACCAGTTAACCTACATCTCTCCATCTGTGTGAGGAGATCCTGAGCGAAGAATGTCGGCTGATGTTTCTCCAATTGACAGCCGAGACGTGACGTAACATTCGTCTTTCGTCTGGTAATTGACGTCCTGACCCACAAAATGATGCATCTTATGGTAGTACTCTTCATCTGTGAGACAGACCTAAAACCATCCGAAGGTTATTTGTAGTTGGGTGTTCATATAAATCATAAACTACATCAATCGTGCGAATTGTTCAAAACTGAAGAATGATCATCAACGAAGAAAAATGATAAGTGTTGGCCAAGGCATTCTACGGAGAATTCTCCAGAAGCCATGAGCACAGTCGAACCCACAGCGTATGGCCCGGCACGAATATCACATTTATTGCTAGGATGTACCCGTGACTGTTGATTAGAAGTATTCTTGGCACATAGTCAGATCCTGCTGCTGAAAGTTGTCTTCAGGAGTCAGACAGTAATGTTAGTGAATAACTTACATCTACTGCAAGGCTATTCGGAACGATAAGATCAGATCCGGCATTCTTGGAGGAAGACGCAATGTTCCCACAGACTTTACAGCAATCGCAGTACATTATTCGATTGGATTTGCGCAGTATTATTCATGGTTTTCTCCCCCTCTAGCAAACACAGTCTGTTAAATATCTTGACCTCGCAGGATGACCTCTGTCCAGCCAGATACAAAAATATTACTCAAATGTTTTGAATCCCTAAGGTTCTTCCAATAAAACCATTCAAGGACTGACTAAGAGAATATTTAAAACGCAAAGCGTGCAGATCAAACTCCTGCATCCCGAAGGACTTTAAAACATTCTTGAAAATATAGCCTGCATAGAATAAGGGAACATCAAACATAGACTTAATTTTTCACGACGAGTTGCCAACAATACTTCATCAATGAAAGCGGGCAGTTTGAGCACCATTTCGGTTAATTTTACATACACTGATTCGCTATAGACAGATATACCCTTCAATAATCTGTATTTAATATATTTTACGCTGTTATGATAGATGTTGGTAAACGTTTGTGGTTTTCAATACTGCTGGTTGTAGAGTTATGCACGTGGGTCGAATATGTGATCGTGTCCGAAATACCTTTTCAGACGGAAAAAATGTAACTTCGTGGTTTTTGACTTGGTAAACGCAGTTAATGCTGAATATAATAGTTTTCTTTTATAACTTGCTTTACATCGCACCGACACAGACAGGTCTTATGGGGACGATGGAATAGGAAAGGGGTAGGAGTGGGAAGAAAGCGACCGTGGCCTTAGTGGAGGTAAGCCTCGGTATTTGCATGTATGAACATGGGAAACCACGGAAAACCATCTTCAGGGCTGCCGACAGTTGGGGGTCAGCACTATCTCCTGAATGCAAGCTGACAGCTACGCGTGTGACCCAAACCCCGCACCACTTGCTTTTCATTACGGAAATTATCAGCGTTAATTATTTCATCTAAAACTTACGCTTGTCACTCAACTCTTGTTTCATAGCCGACAGTAAATTCACGCCAAGGGAAATTGTCCAAAACAAAAGCTATTTTGGTTTCTTACAATTTGTTTACGTCGCACCGACACAGATAGGTCTTATGGCGACGATGGGATAGGAAAGGGCTAGGAGTGGGAAAGAAGCAACAGTGGCCTGGTGTGAAAATGGGAAACCACGGAAAACCATTTTCAGGGCTGCCAACAGTGGGGTTCGAACCAACTATGTCCCGAATATAACCTATTTGCTACGTGACCCAAACCGTACAGCCACTTGCTCGGTGCGCCATGTTTGATTCGGCATTACGGTCTGATATGGTGTACTTGGTCTTGGATAAGCTAGCATAATTATATTACAGTATATAACAACAACAACACAGCAGAAATAGGCTTTCTAACGGTGAAATAAACTGTATTGAAATAGGCTGAGTGGTTTCCAAGACAACTTTCGATATACAAACAAACTCAGAAACTTGCTTTCTTTATAATCTTAGGGAGTATAGTCATATCACAGTAACAGGAAACATTCATTGTCGAAGGCCGGATACACGCTCGGTCTCAAGCAAAGTGCTCCCTCAGCAGTTCACGCTGAACGTTGTTCCTAGAGCACTATATTATAAATGCCTGACATGTTTTTGTCCACGTTCTAACTTTCGGAATATGCCGTGAAAGTTGGTAAACTTCCATCTTGTAAAATCGTCGGAACAAATTATATATAGAACTTCGCGAGAAGTAAGTAGAGTCAATAAGATATTAAATTCTGCCATACGTACCAGCTCTTGTGAGGCGTCGGATTACGTAGTAATCAAAATTAGTTCCCTCTAAAGGAAATTACCAATTATTAGAGGAGGTTGGTTTCGTCTTAAGACTGTAGATAATCACTTAATTGGCAAGTACAATCTAATGTAATTACAGGCATGGCAATGGTAAACCAGGAGCTAGTCATTTATTTTCATGAGGGTGGTACTAAATTGGCGAGCGTATGTTCGAACAGAGAAACAACTAATTGAGTTCTGAACCTCGACAAACGATTTCCATTCCCTAGAAAACAATATGCATCCCACAACACCCAAACTGAAGGGAAGTGGATTTCTTGCAAAAGCTACTCCAGTTACGCCATAATATGTTTTCATCACTTATATAATTACATAACGATGCTATAATAATAATAATAATAATAATAATAATTTCGTGTTGCTATTTCTAGCGGAGTGCAGCTCTTGTAAGGCAGACCCTCCGATGAGGGTGGGCGGAATCTGCTTGTTATTGTGGTAGAGGATGTAGTGTTATGTGTGGTGTGTGAGTTGCAGGGATAGTGGGGACAGCACAAACACTCAGCACCCGAGCCGTTGGTGTTAACCAATGAAGGTTAAAATCCCCGACCCGGCCGGGAATCGAACCCGGGACCCTCTGAATCGAAGGCCAGTACGCTGACTATTCAAAGAAGGAGTATGACATAACGATTCTGAACGCAACTAGTGGTACTTACACCATATGAGGTTGTAAATACTATTATCAACCTTACCCCAAACTGCTGTTTTGTGAAGGTATTTTAAATATCGACGGTGCACGAGTAGTAACTTATCTCGTATCCCACCGTTCACCCAGTACGTTTTTCTCCTAAACCAGTACTAGAGCACTGTATTCCAAATGACCGAGATGTTTCCCATTATTTTGTATTATCGACTATAAGCCAACTGGAGTTGATAAGAATTTTGGCTGTGGGTTTCTTAAAATTAAATTTTTTTCATCTTTTAACCCAAGCCTTATTTAAGGCACTTTTATTTATAATTGCTGGTTCTTTAATTTATAATATGAAGGAGTCCCAAGACATTCGATTTATAGGAAATATTTGTAGCCAAATCAGTCTGCGGAAGGCAGTTAAGGTAACTCCTGGTGCCGGTCTCAAGTCTGGATAATGGAAGGGGGTTCCAGATTACTTGTCTTACGTAGTACTGGGAAGTAAGGTATTTTCTGTCTTCCAGCCACACATGGATATGCAGTCCATCAGAACAATGTTCGTTGCGTTCATTTTCCTATGCCAAACGTAAACGAACATTAACCTTATTTTACCGTACTGTAGGAATGTGTATGTTCATTAAGTATCCACGCACTGCTACAGTATAATGCATTTCAGGTTCATTTTCCTTTACACATTAGCACAGGAAAATTAATGCAAGGAATGTTGTTCCGATGGACATGTGTGGCTCGGAGGCGTGACCAGTCTTAAGGAAGATAATAGATCGGAAAAACATTGTGGGATATGAGGTATTACTACTGCACCGTCGATACACAGTTACAAACGTATTCATACACATGAGATATTAATCATCGTCCAATGTTAATGACAGTATTATGACTAAGATATTTTAATATTGGTAAAATATGAATGCGAAATATACAGTCAATAGCCCATGTTAGGTACTTTGTGTACAGAAAACAGTTTTATCCTGCAAAACGTGAAGTAATGTAACAAACAATAACGTCACCTCACAAAAGCATTCGTACATAGCTCTGAAACATCGGTTTGGTTTTGTCCTGAGTGGAAACGAAAGCGAGAATGCACTCAAGATAGCAGTTGTGATACAGACACAGACCGCAACAGTCTACTGCTCCTACAAACAGTACAATGGCGTGTAAAAGTAAAAACACATCCGTTGAATTACGTCAGCTGATAGTTGATCATTTCAAGAAAGGTAAAACATACAGACAAGATTAAAGATATCACGAGAGAATCTATTTCGACAATCCAGTCAATCATCCAGAAATTCAAGAAAGGAAACGGGCTTCAAGATGAACCAAAGCATGACGTCCTAGACTGCTGACTACAAGACATGAGCGATTTATTGTAAATAAAATGAAATCCAAGAATGAGTGCTCCAATGATTGCTTCTAGCTGTACCGGGCGAGTTGGCCGTGCGCGTAGAGGCGCGCGGCTGTGAGCTTGCATCCGGGAGATAGTAGGTTCGAATCCCACTATCGGCAGCCCTGAAAATGGTTTTCCGTGGTTTCCCATTTTCATACCAGGCAAATGCTGGGGCTGTACCTTAATTAAGGCCACGGCCGCTTCCTTCCAACTCCTAGGCCTTTCCTATCCCATCGTCGCCATAAGACCTATCTGTGTCCGTGCGACGTAAAGCAAATAGAAAAAAAAAAGCTTCTAGCTGTGAAAACAATATCGGTGTAAACGTAAGTGCTGAAACTGTAAGGGGAGTGTTAAAGAAGAACAATTATAACGGGAGAGTAGCTAGAATAAAACAGTATATCAGTGAAATAAATCGCGAAAAGAGATTGGCGTTTGCTGTGAAACATGCAATGGAAACACAGGACTTTTGGAAGGACGTTATATTTACTGAAGAGAGTAAATTTAACATTTTTGGGCCAGATGGTAGGCAAATGGTATAGACAAAGGCAAATGACGAATTAAATATCAAAAATCATAGTTCCACTGTTAAGCACGGGGGCGGTTCAGTACTAGCATGAGGTTGTATGTCTTTCAGTGGTGTTGGAAATCTAGCCTTCATTGAAGGCACGATGAACCAATACAAGTACGTAGACATACTGAAGTTTAAATTAAAAGAGAGTGCTATAAAATGGACATAGGGAATCGTTTCAAATTCTACCAAGACAATGACCCGAAGCACAAGTCATTACTTGGACCTACTTGCTTGTTATATAATTGCTCTAAAGTACTTGAAACACCTCCCCAGTCGCCGGATATCAATTCTATAGAAAATTTGTGGTCTCACCTTGGAAAACAACTTCGAAAACATGACATTCTAAATGTTACAGATCTTAAAGAAAAACTTCAACAAGAATAGCAGGCTATTTCACCATCAATAAGAAGCAAGTTGGTAAAATCGATGCCTAAACGGCTGCAAAGAATAATACAACAGAAAGGTTATTATACTAACTACTAATTAATTGAAGATTCGTGTTATATGCATACTTTTGTGATGCGTACGAATACTTTTGTGATGGACATGAATATGTTTGTGGCACTGTATTGTTATGATTTTATGACATTCCTTACTATTGTCCTATGTAAAGGTCAGAAATGATTTAACTTCATTTGTACAACCTGTATTCCTTTTCATTTTCATAAATAATATCACAATTCACACATTAAATATCTTTCATTAATAAATACCTCTAGTGTACGAATACTTTCGTAAGTTACTGTATATACAATTGTCAGTAGCGCGCACCTGTTAAAAACCAACCTGCCTCCTATGCCAAAGTGTTAGCAATTTACCGCCGTGGTCAAAATGATGATACGGTTGTACAAAGCAAAGACTCTTTCGCTGAAAGATCTGTCACTGATATAGACTACAAAAGAAAACAAAGCTTTTATAAACAAATTATTATTATTATTATTATTATTATTATTATTATTATTATTATTATTATTATTATTATTATTATTATTATTATTGCTATTTGCTTTACGTCACACCGACACATATGTCTTATGGCGACGATGGGATACAAAAGCTCTAGGAATGGGAAGGAAACGGCCGTGGCCTTAATTAAGGTACAGCCGGTTATGTAAAAATATAGTGTACTGATACGACTGTTGTGATTAATAATAATAATAATAATAATAATAATAATAATAATAATAAATACCTGTTAGTATAATGTACCTCCGATAAATCAGTCTGCATAAGGCAGTTTGGGTAATTCCTGGTGCCGGTCTTAAGTCTGGGTAAAGGAAGAGGGTTCCAGATTACTCGTCTTACGTAGTACTGGGAAGTAAGGTAAACTTGTGTCCACATAGCGAGGTGCTGCAACTCTTCTTAGGCACATCCCAACGGAGGTGAGTTGCAAGTACCCTTTTAACCACATACCAGCCCTCCTGCCATTCTTAAATCTCTGGCAGTACCGGGAATCGAACCTGGTCCCCCGAGGACAAGGAGACTAATAGCACTAGCCGTTACGATACGGAGGCGAACGTGATACTGGGAGAAACAATGGCATTAAGAAGGTTTAGTGACTAAATATAAAATAACAATTTAGTCAATAGACCACGTTATCAGAGCCTTCATGAAATATTTTATCTACAGATGTCTTTGGTATTTACACCTCCGTGTGTCAATGCATTATATATATGTAACTAAAGGCCTAGTTACGATCAATAACATCTGAAATATAGGGGTCCATAAGAAATCAGAGAAAAGCATGAACGAACGTAGTACAATTTCATTTTCCCCACCAGGTATCAGATCATCGAAGCGGACATAATCAATTCACACAGTAAAACGATACATCAAGCTGTCTAATAAACAGTAAAATATATTACGTGAGCATTTTAATATTATTGCTGGGTAGTGTATCAAACACCTTTATGGGAACAAACCACCACGCGGTTCGTTGGATATACGCGGTTCTGCTCTTTTATAGGGGCTTCCAGTTATTAAATTAAAAGACTCCAGCTCACGATTTATACACTGCACTTCCCGCCATTCGGCCATTTGTGGTGCACCAGAATTTAAACCGTTGAATTGTGTTCGCACAATACAAAGTTATGATGTAAATCTCTATATTTTTACAGCGTATACATTTTTGGGGAGATTTTATAATAATGATTAAAAATGTGCATTGTAAATATTGGCACACAGGCTCGGAGTACCTACGGGAAGAATTTTTAGGCATTAATAGGGTAGAATGCAAACGTTTTCAAGTAAGCCTCAATCTTGTGCGCTCCGGTCTGTAGACGCAGAGTGGGTCTCGGCCCATAAGTGGCTACGGCTGGTCTGTGGTCCAACAGCTCTGCACTCTGACCGGCAAACCGAGCAGAGGAGGGGTGGCCACGACTCTACTCTGGCTCTACGCTTCTGCGTTCAGGAGACGGGACAGGGCTGGACCTCACGGCCGGCCCTATCGTCGGCTGTTCTGAGAATGGTTTTCCGTGGTTTTCCACTCTCCTGCACTAAGGCTAATGCCGGGACAGTTCCTAGTATAGGCCACGGCCGCCAACCCCTCACCTTCTCCGAGCATCTCCTTCACCGTAACAAATCTCCCGGTCTGAGAGACGGCGTCACCGTCTAGGAGGCCCGCCTCTCCCCTTCAGGAGAGGAATGAAAACATTTTAGTAATAGCTTTGTCCGCTCTACAGTTATGTAGGTAAGTTGCATAAATTTTAGGGGTTCTGCTAGTCCATAGTCCTACTAACGTCTAAAAAACCTTTCCCTAGCCCCACAATAATTAGAGACGAGAGGACGGGAAATGTATTTTGTTTTCTTCTCTTGTCTTTTCTTTTGCCGGGATGAGTGGCTCAGATGGTTGAGACGCTGGCCTTCTGACCCCAACTTGGTAGGTTCGATCCTTGCTCAGACCGGTGGTATTTGAGGGTACACAAATACGCCAGCCTCGTGTCGGTAGATTTACTGGCACGTAAAATAACTCTTGCGGGACATTTCGGCACCTCGGCGTCTCCGAAAACCGTAAAAGTAGTTAGTGGGACGTATTATTATTATTTGCAAACAGTTTAACGTCACACTAACTCAGATTTTCGATGACTATGTGACACGAAATGGCTAGCCCTGGGAAGGAAACAGCCGTAGCCTTAAACAGAGCATCACCCCAGCATTTGCCCAGCAGTGTTTCCTATTTAGCGGATTTTCCGCTAAATTTGGCGGAATTAGAAGACTGTCGGCGAAGAAATATACCATTTAGCGGACCGCGGATTTTTTGGCGGAATTCTAGATTTACTATAGCGGAATTTAGCGTTTTATGCATTTTCTATGAGCTATTCCGTATTTCTTATCAGGAGCTAGCAGTCACATGAGGAAAACATGCTATTTGATTTGATGTTATGAGATCATGGTATCATAAATTTTTAATGCGTGGGGAAAGGGTACTTATCTCTTAGTTGACGAATGACGACAGATAATGAAACTGTGAGAGAGTAGCATTTATATTTATGCTATGAAGGAAGACCGTTTAATGAACTGGCCTGTTCTGTGTGTGGCCCTTGAGGTAGGGGATTCACCTAGTTTGTACCCGGCAGTAAAACGCCTACAAGTTTTAGCTCGCCGGCTCGCAGGCAGGGGGTTAATCCCAGTGAAACTCACAGATCAGGTGAGTGCAGGTATTTACTTTATTATTATTATTATTATTATTATTATTATTATTATTATTATTTGAGATCAGATTTCTTGGCGGAATTTTGGCGGATTTTTAGTAGTATTTAGCGGATCTTGAAAATATAAGTTGGCAGCACTGTTGCCCAGTGTGAAAGCAGGAAACTACGGAAAACTATCTTTAGTGCTGCCACAATGGGATTCGAAACCGCTATCTGCCCGATATGCAATCTTAGAGTTACGCGACCTCATACCTCTAACCACGTCCTCGAAATTCCTGAACATCAGGATAATAAATACAAGCGTGAATTGTGTCGTGTGATAACACATAATTGCTCATTATTAACCAGACTCGACAAATCTGCTGAAACATTTCTACTTTAGCTTGACCAGCTCCTGTATCCACCCTGTGTTGCCTCTACATGGTGAAAATTAACCTGATAATGCGTATGTACTATCTATTACATGCCTTCATTTGTTTACTCAAGTGTGAGCGTAATTTGATCATAAAAACCGTGCCTCTCCAACAAACCCCAATTCCTCGGCTGACAGCAGCTAAATGGTGGCGGAACACAATTAAGCAATGCAAATAGATCCTCATTCTGCTGAAAGTGAGTGGATGACCTCAACATGATGCCCCTCCCCTCCCCTTCTCTCTCTCTCTCTCTCTCTCTCTCTCTCTCTCTCTCTCTCTCTCTCTCTCTCCTGAACTCCAACGTCATATTGTCACAAGAGCACAAAAAAAAAAAAAAGAGTAAGGTTTAACTTGAAATTCAGTTTTATTTACAGAGGGAAATGACGCAGAGATTTGTTACTGAAGTTGTGAAAGATTAGACATCATGGACAACACTCCCATATACTACTACTACTACTACTACTAATAATAATAATAATAATAATAATAATAATAATAGTAATAATAATAATGGCGTATGGCTTTTAGTGCCGGGAGTGTCCGAGGACATGTGCAGGTCTTTTGAGTTGACTTCCGTAGGCGACCTGCGCGTCGTGATGAGGATGAAATGGTGATGAAGACGACACATACACCCAGCCCTCGAGCCAGCGAAATTAACCAATGATGGTTAAAATTCCCGACCCTGCCGGGAATCGAACCCGGGACCCCTGTGACCAAAGGCCAGCACGCTAACCATTTAGCCATGTAGCCGGACTCCCGTATACTTATTATACGTGAAGCACTTATGATAATCTGTGCGCCAATGACGCCCGTAACAGAGTGTAATTAATTGGAATTAGGATTAGAAGAAGCTACGGCATTTTTAATTACGTAACAACCCAGAATTCCCCTGAAACTGAATTAGGTGGTGGTGGGGGGAGGGCGAAAAATGGTTTTTCGATGGTCAATATTATTTTATATTTACTTCTCTGTCTAGGTTGTCTCAGCAGTTTTTTTTTTTTGTAAAATCAGGTGCATGAAAGACTCAGTAAATTCACTCCTGATTGGACGTACAAATACCATGTTCTCACACATGTATTTCATTCACCTTTATTTGCCAAAATGTAGGAATATGAAACCAGATATGAATTTATTTTTAATTTGCTTTACATTGCACAGATACAGATAGGTCTTATGACGATAATGGGACAGGAGTGGGAAGGGTGCGTCCGTGGCCTTAATTGAAGTACAATCCCAGCATTTGCCTGGTGTAAAAGTGGGGAAACCGCGAAAAAGCATTTTCAGGGCTGCCAACTCCGCTGTGTTAGTTCTACGTAAAGTATTTTTTAGATTAGGCAAATACTTAGAACTAAGAATGATGACATATCTTTGCGAACATATTACGTGGTTTGAATTCTCTAATGCTGCGGATACAAGGCCTGTTGAGACTAGCACTGCAGTCACACGGATAGAATGAAAGATTTTCTGAAGGCCTTAAAGACGGAACCTATTTTAGATTGCACAGATACTTATAAATTGGAAATTCGTTAATTAATTGAACAAATATATGAACGTGAAGTGGGCTTTCAAAACCACAGTGGATTCAAAGACAACCGTTATTATCACACGATTGGAGTAAGCCACTTTCTCAGAGGGACTTGGAACCTATTTCACTGATTCCTAAACAGACAAAATATATCAAACTTCGAAGAAAAAATTCGTCGTACTGTAAAGCATTGTTCATTAGGGTTTAAAAACTGACAGACTACAAAGGGGTGCGACAACTCACCCTTCCTTCCCTTTAAGTAAACATTCCGCAGAGGTACGTACAACGCATCGAGTAATGAACCTTAGGACAGCCATCCTACAACGATTCCGCCGAGAGCTATGGAGAAGAGAAAACAGACATTAGGGGCACCTGATGGCAGCCAGGCAAAGTGCACGGTAATTGTTAGGGCAGTCCGAAATGAGGTTTGGCAAGTGCAAGCAAGTAATGTGAACTTAGCGAAACAGAGAGAAGCCATCAAAGCTGCCGTCCTTTTTGCTTCGTTAAAAGTGCACGGAGATGTTTTACACATTGTGAATGAAAAGGAAAATGCACTTAATTTTTTGTGGTATACAGAAATTGTTGTGAAAGTACTATAATGGTAATTTCGATGAACACTAGAGGATTCTGAAATTAGAATGTTAAAAATTTGATTCCATAAGCTTAATTATCAGGGCATTCACAATACAAGCACGATACCTCCTCCAGTACTTGGCTGCGCGGTAGGGATCACACAGCTGTAAGCTTATATTCGAGAGGGTGGATTCGAACTCCACCTCCGGTATCCTCGAAAATAGTTTCCGTGGTTTTCCATTTTCACACCAGCAAATGCTGGGCGCTACATTAGTTATCCTCGCCCTTTTCTATTTCAGAGTCGCCGAAAACTTAAGCAAAAGAAAATCGCTTTTTCCAAATCTTTATTCTCATTAGGACCACCTCGAAATTTATACGTACGAAGATCAGAATACTGTAGCTAAAATAGTCTACCACTGTTACAAGTCTACCCTAAGAAATCCACCGTCTGTTAAGATGTTTCCTTTCCTCAAAGGTTAACTCTGAAAAGAAACAACTTTGACAAAGCCTGCAAATACACGGCCTCCTGGGAATTCTACTCCTATATCCACATACCTTTCAACCATTGTCTATCTCCCACTGATCTAATGCGACTTTATATATAGCTTTTCATTTCTTGGCCAGTACGAGCACTCCACTCGTATTGAGTATGTTGGTGCATCCTTATAAAGGCAATGGACCATGGAAACCAAGGCACTGGCCGCCAGGTTCGCAACTAGCACTCATCAGCTGAAGACTTAATATAATGATTATGATGATGATAATAATCATGAAGAAGAAGTATTATGATCGGCCCCTTCACTGAATGATCACCATAGTGGTCTTTGATTGATTCAGATGGTTCTGAGTTCAAACTCCCGATCGGATTGAGGTTTTTATTAGCACTTGGTTAATTCCTCTGGCTTGAGAGGAGTGCGGGTTTACACGAACAACACAGTTACGCACCTGTATAACTTTCTGTCACGTATTATTGGGCCTAGATGCCTTTGCTAGCTAGACCTAGTGTTTACAGTGAACTTCGGCCCACTTCTGGTTGTGGGCTAGGGCAATTTTGTTACTTTCATTGATCGGCCTCAGTCTCAATCTTATCCCTGGCTTTGACGGGGGCTGGGTGCATGTGTTGTCTTCATCATAATTTCATCCTCATCACGATGACGCGCAGGTCGCCTACGGGTGTCAAATCAAAAGACCTGCACCTGGCGAGCATAACCCGTCCTGAGATCTCCCGGCACTACAAGCCATACGCCATTTCATTTCATAATAATAATAATAATAAGTTTGGTTCGCCAGATGCAGGTCTTTTGAATCGACACCCGTAGGCGACCCGCTTCCATGGCTCAGGCAGGAGCGCGCCGGCCTCGCACCCTGAGTTCCGTGGCTCAAATTCCGATCACTCCACTTGATATTTATGCTGGGCAAAGCGGAGGTAGGACAGGATTTTCTCCGAATATTTCTATTTTCCCTGTCACCCTTCATTCCACCAACTCTAATATCACTTCATTTCATTCCATCCCTGACACGGTCGAATGACTGGAAACAGGCTGCGGATTTTCATTTTTAATAATAATAATAATAATAATAATAATAATAATAATAATAATAATAATAATAATAATAATAATAATAATAATAATAATAATAGGCTGACCGAGCGAACGATCACGCAATATGAGTCACGTAGCTGTCAGCTAGCATTTGGGAGATAGTGGGTTCGAACACGACTGAGACTGTATCTTAATCAAGGCCACACTCGATTCCTCCCCACTTTTAGCTCTTTCCTGCCTCCTTGTCGCCACAATACCTATCTGCCTCGATGCGACGTAAAGAAATTAAAAAAAATAAACTGGTTCTTTCTCTGAACTATTTCATACCTCACTTTGTATTCGTATTTCTATAAAGTGATATTAAACGTATCGTCCCAATTATATTATACACTTCAACCCTATATTCGCTAGAGATTGTATAACATCAGTATTTATATGTCTCCGTCCGCTTATAAATACAGGGAACAGAGGTAATAAGCTGTTTGTAAGATAAAATTATTTCATGGTATTAATGAGTAACAGACAACTTTTATAGCCAGCGAACTTCCTCATAATGAGCATAATTCAACTATGAAAGTTTCGTTTGATACGAAACTTTCAGAAACACAACTTTTATCTCATTAGTGCGTCGAACGATTTATTTCAGTGTGATCACAAAGTTATTTTCTGTTTTTGCTACTGCATATTTGTTTTATGACCACTCACCAAAGCTGCATCAAGTCAAATGAGTACATAATAGCCGACTTCTCACAAAGGTGGTCGGGGTTCGAATACCGTGAAATTCATGGGGGCATTTTGAAATCTAAAGTTACATACTTGTGGCTCGGATTTTTCATAGCCTACAAAGGGAGGCCTCGTGTCTCGAAAAACTATATACATGCTCGCTTTGACGGAAGAGCTCTGTATGTTTCAAGTATGAGGACAACAGTGAGTTTGAGTGAGTGAGTGAGTGAGTGAGAGAGAGAGAGAGTTTCATCACACCTGGCTACGATAAGGTTAGAAAACCTTTTACAGTAGCCAGCCTGTATTATATGGAAAGACTGACAAATTAGATAGCAGTTAAGCCTTGTAATGTGTGATATATACAAACTGAAAACTAGTCTCTTTATATAAGTCAGTGTCTCTCGTTTCTTTTTTTTTTTTTTTTTTTAACTACCTGCTTAACGTCGCACCGACACAGATAGGTCTTATGGCGGCGATGGGATAGGAAAGGGCTAGGAATGAGAAGGAAGCGGCCGTGGCCTTAATTAAGGTGCAGCCCTAGCATTTGCCTGGTGTGAAAATGGTAAACCACGGAAAACAGCTGCGCGCCCCTAACCGCACGGCCAACTCGCCCGGTACTCTCAGTTTTATTACTCTAAGTACTTACTACTGAATTACAACGTTTGTTTGAATAAAATATTATTATGTATCGATTAATACTGAATAATAACATGCCAAGGCCTCCGTGGCTCAGGCAACAGGACGCCAGCCTCCAGTAGCTGGCCCGTGGTTCAAATCCCCGTCACTTCATCTGAGATTTGTGTTGGACAAAGCGGAGGCGGGACAGGATTTTCTCTGGGTACTTCGGTTTTCCTTGTCAAATTTCATTCCAGCAATACTCTCCAATATAATTTAATTTCATCTGTCAAGTCTTAATCATTACCCCACAGGAGTGCGACAAGCTTCAGCAGCCGGCACAGTCCCGATTCTCACCGCTAGATGGGGCTTCATTCATTCCATTCCTGACCCGGTTGATACTGGAAACAGGCTGTGGATTTTTAGTAACATGGAACTGCAGTGGGAGAAATCTCCGGCACCTCGGCGTCTCCGAAAGCCATAAAAGTAGCTCATAGAACATAAAATAATAATAATAATAATAATAATAATAATAATAATAACAATAATAATTTATTATTTACATTGCCGTTGGTCACTAACGGAAATGCTGAACTACAATATACAGTTGTCAGGATTCGCAGTTTGTCAAAGTGAAATTTTATGCTGTCATTTCCGATGCCTGGTGGAATATTTCTGGCTGTGGTGAAAAGCGGGCGGACTGTTTTATGAACATGCTTGTCGTGAGCAGACCTCGATATAAATTACTTCCTAGGATGGATATAATAACGCATGAGTATTTTAATTACCTGATACATGAACTCATTCACAGTGAATGATCTGTTCTTCAAGTGGAGCTAAAATACTATGCAACTCAGTAATTATCCCTATGTCAGGACATTTGTACAATTAGAAAGCTGTGATTGGTATTGTCAGTCTATCAAATTGTGCTTATGTATCAAACTCCGAACCATACACAGTGAAAGTTTCATTAACGTCGGAGATGGTGGAATAGTTGGGGATGCAACCAGCCTTCGGGATGAGGACAAACCATTCGAGGCAAGTTTTTCAAGTAAGTACAGACACTTTTTCAAAGGAACACAATATTTTAAAAACATTTTCTTTTCTTTGCATTAAACACACCTTAAACTACAGCGTGACCCGAAAGTCCGTTAACATTTTATGAGGCAATACTTCACGGAATATTGGAGGTATAGAGGAAACAATTGATACACATGATTGGCATGACATGGGGTTTTATTGACACCAAAATAAAGTGCACAAAATGACCAATAGATGGCGCTGGACAGCAACACGTCGGAAACATGCGACAGCAATTTCTCACCATTCCTACGGATATGCTGTACAGTGCTGTTCACAACACTGTCCCTCGACTACAGGTATTGTTGACGAATGACGGCCGATATGTTCAGCATGTGTTGTAATAAACATAGTCTTTGTTAAACCTCGATTGTTATGCTAATTATTGCTTGTGTATCTTATGAAGCGCCATCTGTTGGTCATTCTGTGTTCTTAATTTTGGTGTCAATAAAACTCCATGTCATGCCAATCACGCGTGTCAATTATTACCTCACTCCCTCCAATATTCTGTGAAATATTGCCTCGTCAAATGTTAACGCACTTTTGGGTCATCCTGTACTTCTTCAGATAGTGACCAATATTACGGCACTTGTCCTAACGGAGCACCAGCCTTTACATGCCTTCATCAGAGAATGATGCTACCCAAAGTAGGGAGAGTGACGAAATTGTGTACCGTCTGTCCTCACTAACTTTTGCTTCACCTGAAATCTGTGATAACATACGGTTGGCCGCTTCTCGAGACACCATACACATGTTGACGACCGTCAGCGCGATGCCACACACACAGCGGTTTTCACCGAGTCGGCAGCAGATTCGGCACACCCTACTTAGCATTTAAATCTGTGAAACCCACACAGCGGCGATACCCGTCTCACGGTACTTGTGCCGACTCTTCACATCGTACTACCCATGCGCAGCTGGCTGTTTTCTTACTTCCAGCGGTTCCTGCGTCCATTGAATTCAATAACACTGATCATACACAGCGGTTTGTGAGTCGGCGTGTACAATATTTTATATATATAATTTGTAATGTGATTAATTGATTACAGTAACTAAAACTAAATTCAGTTTAAAATACCAGTGTGTGTTTGGTGTTTACCTCAGAGTTATAACTAATTTTTCGTCTGGGGGTATACTGGTTCTCAAACGAGCATTTCTCTTTCTTATTTTTGACTTCAGCAAATTAAGTCATCGGAAAAAGCGATCCGGGTGAAATTAAAGAACTTTTCTTCACCTCTTCTAGCTTATAAAGTATAAATCGACCTTTTGTTACCCATATTCGTCGACTGTTAACCTCCAAGATAAATGAATAGGTCACAAAATAATTATAAACTCTTTCTGCAATAAATAATTATTGTCAGCGTCCATATTCCGTCGGGTCAGAAATCACACTGCAGCTCGTTCACAGCCACGTGTGTTTTGGTAAGTGTTGGCGCCGAAATCTGCAGCCAACACAGCAAAACCTACTGTGTATCATCGCCCTCAATGAACATTCGAACTCATTTCCTCATCATTCCATCCGTCATTGCGATTTCATCATACTTCTCACACACTCGACGCTGAAGGTCAGCTGGCTTAATGTTTCGGATGAACCGATCACACTTCTATTACTTCAACTAGAAAACTTTTAAAATCCATTTTAAGACGTATATCGTGACTTTTTTTACAATGATTAATTCGAAGTGTTCGGATCCTCATCTGTAACATTATTCACTCGGCCAGTCGCCTTCATCTGGATCATTATTCTGGGAGAGACTGGCCGTATCATGGTTCAGGTAATTTGTTTCATCGCTCGATTGGTTTAATTTAAAAGCAACGGGTGGCAGTGAAATATCTGACCTGTAGGAAGAGTAAGGAGGGCTGTTAATTTAGAAAAGCGACGTAACTCAAATACTCTATATTCTACCCCCAAACACTATGAAGAATGAAACGTTCCATTACGAGTATCGAAAATATTATATAGCGCTGAGAAGTAAAATAGTACTTTAGCATAAATATATGCTAGCATAAATATATGCTTATACAGTAAAGGGAACTTTCTGAAAATGCAGCTCTCGCAAATGTAACCTTTTGCATTCAGAAGAACTATTTTATATATAAATATTCTGAAAATACTAGCTGCCCCAGGTTGTGAACAAAGTGCAGGAAAAAAGCATAATCACATATTCTATCAAAATTCACAGAATTTGGACCTAAATGAAAAATATTTTAAAACATTCGGCTTTTCATAATAATTTTTCATATGTGTACAGTGAACACATCTGAATGTCCCTAACACATCGATGTGTTGCCGGCCCCAATAACTGAGCTAAGACCGAATAGAAACGAATTGGAATAAATGTATTTTGACGTAATAAACTGAGATAGAGAATAATGATATGCAAGTTAACAAGAAACTAGCTTTCATTGATGCTGGCACCGATACGGTGGTATGCAAATAAAATCAAGTTTATTGTGGCCTCCTTAATTAATCGATGAATCCCATATATTATTTTAATATAATAATGGCGCTTGGCTTCCAGAGGGAAACTGACTCTTATAGGTCGCCTGCGCAGCTGTGGGGATAGGGACCTACTTATATGAATTGTAATGTTGAAGACGGTACAAACACCCACTCCCCGAGCTATCGGAATTAACCAATTAAGGTTAAAATCTCCGACCCAGCCGGAAATGGAACCCCGGACCGCTTGGACCAAAGGTCAGCACGCTAACTATTTAACCATGGAGCCGGACAAGTATTTGAATAAGAATATATAAATGATTTATCAGCCAAGAAGAATTCACCAGTAAGAACATTGCGACTTCTTGAACACAGAGGCTTATTTTTGTTGATTTTATTATACGGTATTTTTGTCCTTGTTCTGCGGTGCCCTCCTCACATGTGAGTTACCAGAGGGAGAGTGATGTAGCCACGCGATATACAGAAAGTACATTCATTACCTTGGTTATTAAAGTCAACATACATTTTCACTCCATCTCACTCTCACCCCCTTGTTAATTCATGGCAGTTTGAGGTGAACTTCTGCCTGCCTACCTACTGTGGACTTCTGACGTCTGACTGCTTGGCCGCCTACTGCCGTGTTGATTTTAATAGAGACCATCCAGGCACGCGTGCGTACGGAGATAGACTATCTTGTTTTAACAGCTAATGTTAACCTTTCTCATTTAACACGGAACTTCACTTGAACTATTACAATATTTATAGTCAGCTGATGAAGTAAGGTCACTGCAAAACCCAGAAAACTACAAAAAATTGGAAAATCTAAGTGTGTTCGAAAATTTTAAAAATCTACTGGCGTGACTCACATCAGACTAACAATCCCACAGACACATATCCCCCCACCCCCAAATACTGGTGGTGTCAGAAAGGGCACCCAGCCGTAAAACTTTGCCCCGCGATAGCCGAGTAGCTCTGACACTGGCTACTCACCAACGGAGCTACGGCACAAATTCCGGTGCGATATTTTGGAAATGAGAATTTTCGTCTCTATGGTTCGGATATCATGGACGGCTGGAAGGTCTCGTGGCCATAATCATATGAACAGTATAAACTTGCTTACTTTAAAAGCGGGACAAGTAACATACGAGAGAGATCACACGGACGACCCCATCGGGGTGAGCTAAAAGCAATGAAAAAGGAAAAGAATGGAATTCTAATTAACCACCTTCGTTCACTCATTCGTAGCTTTCCCAGTCAATTGTTAAAGAATTGCTTGCTTATTTAGGAGCAACATTACATAGACAGTTATTTCCTTACTTTTACCTCTGTAATACACTTGTAGAAAGGACTATAAAACGCCTGCTTTGCATGTACGCAATGAGGGTTCGATATCTTCAGTAAATATGTGTTGCATAGTTGGAAACTCACATAAAACAGTGTATCGCGCCGTCTTTAGATAGACTTCATTTCCGTAAGTGCTATGCTAGGCAGTAAAAGGTCGTGACTACACATCCTAACAACTTGAGAGCTAGTATGCTTCTCACCTAATTTCAATACTGTTCTTCTTGTTTACAAACTTACCTCCATAAATTTAACCTCCACACTGCCTGCAAGGAAAACAATCTATAAAATATCAGAGAGAGACCGGAAAGATGACTTCGATTTAAATAGCCAAGGTCATTTGATGAGATTAAGGATTACCACAGACTTTGAGAATGTGACATCGTAGCATGGGTGAAACATCTGACAGTGTAAAAACTGACTCAGCCACAGTACGGAAAGAAAAATAAAACACCTCATAAAACTGACGTACAAAGTATACAAATGAAGTACATTATACGGAAAATCTAGGTGATTTTTCTGAGTATATAGTCTGAATTCCTTGTTAAGAAAGCTCTGTGGCCATACAGCCCGTTAAGGGACTTTTCTGCCAAGAGCGTCACGTGGTCTAAATGGCAATTTTATGTACCGAGTACGCTGTCTCTCATATCAAATAGCTCCTCAGCTGGTCCCACGAGGCCGAGGGAATTCCAATTCCAACCCTTTAGCCCACGATTAAAATTGTTAAACGAGCCGAGGCCTCCGTGTAAAAAGGCAGATATGCTACTTTTATAACACAGTACTGGTAATAATAATAATAATAATAATAATAATAATAATAATAATAATAATAATAATAATAATAATAAAAGCCTAATATCTTACTAGTGCACAATATGAATGTTATTTGAGACAACTTAGCCATCTAATAAGAAATAGAGAACTGCATATAATTATAAAGTCTTCACAAAATTTAAGCACGATATTCGTCATTTCTTGATGGATACAGTACTTTTGCATCCATCTCTTGGCACAGGCCAGAGTAAAGTGTAGCTTCCAGTCCCAGTCAACATCCATGGCTGTGACAATATGGAAGTTGCTGGGGTACGGGTAGTGCTGAGTAATGACATTCAGAGCATGACTAGTGCATCTGAGTGTTATGAAAGGTGCTGCTCACAGGGTCAGTCGTGCTGCAATAGTACTTTCTGACTCAGAGAGGAAAGCAATGGCAAACTACCTCACTCCTCATCTTGCCTAGTACGCCTCATTTTGGTTTTGGGGGTTTCCTTATAACCGCATAACCTTTGGTGGTGCTATTTGAGGATCCAACCAGCCTCTGGGCTGATGACCTAACAGACAGACAGACAGACAGACAGACAGACAGACAGACAGACAGACAGACAGACAGACAGACAGACAGATTCACACGTGTATGTAAGTTCAATAGTCATAGGTACGATCCATAAGATGAATTTCCGTTAATATTAAAATATTTTACAAGTACGGGAATCTAAAATCCTGCCAGATATACTGCACTTTCACTGGCAGGTATTAGTATCTATTGATTCTACAGCTTCTGATCCTTGTATATACATTCCTAAGGAAGAGTGAGAGTTATATAGAAGGGTGAAAAATCAAAAGAAGAAAAATACTAAGATCCTGCGCCGGCAATCCGGTCCAGCGGCGTTCAAAGAGCGGATGTAGAAAGATTTACAGCCGAACTGTACCCTACTTTCATCCGCCATACTTTATGGTTCTAGTTTGGCAGGCTGCCGGTAGAGGCGGAGGGGTGTTGATGTACAACTGATCCCTTGCAATTACAAACGTAAGTCTTGTGGTAGCTGGACTGATCATATTTCTAAGCATCATTCAATCTTAAAGTTAACCCGAGTGTTAACGAATATATAACGGGAACTTGAATTAATTTACTGCCTTTTCAGAACATACAGACTGAATAATCGTCTATAACAAAACGCACGAAGGTACACGAGGCGATGATAAGGAGGAAGATAAGCCAAGAAGTGTAGCTCTATACACTACTACTGATTGTTAATTACACTACCACCGTTTGTTAATTAAAGTTAATCAGAAATAGAGGAGAAAGTGAATCGTGTTGCGTTGTCTCTTGCAAGCACTGTGAAGCTGTTTCTATGATATCAACACTCGTGGCAATATTGATAACACTGCATATTTCACTTAATTTATACTGAAGATTAAAATAAATAAAATATAAAGTGCGTAAGAGAATAAAATATGTTAGATATCGAGGGATCAAACGGAGCTTTATCATCATCATCATCATCATCATCATCTGTTTACCCTCCAGGTTCGGTTTTTCCCTCGGACGTAGCGAGGGATCCCACCTCTACCGCCTCAAGGGCAGTGTCCTGGAGCTTCAGACTCTTGGTCGGGGGATACAACTGGGGAGTATGACCAGTACCTCGCAAAGGCGGCCTCACCTGCTATGCTGAACAGGGGCCTTGTGGAGGGATGGGAAGATTGGAAGGGATAGGCAAGGACGAGTGAAGGAAGCGGCCGTGGCCTTAAGTTAGGTACCATCCCGGCATTCGCCTGGAGGAGAAGTGGGAAACCACGGAAAACCACTTCCAGGATGGCTTAGGTGGGAATCGAACCGACCTCTACTCAGTTGACCTCCCAAGGCTGAGTGGACCCCGTTTCAGCCCTCGTACCACTTTTCAAATTTCGTGGCAGAGCCGGGAATCGAACCCGGGCCTCCGGGGGTGGCAGCTAATCACGCTAACCACTACACCACAGAGGCGGACGGAGCTTTATTCTTTCTGAATAAACGCGCACGGGACTTCATATTTCTCCCTCAAGGATTAAAATTCTACTTTGATCCCTTGATATATAAATAATTACTATGACATCAACCCCCTATTGTAATTGTGCTAATATAACAGCGAGTGTGCCAAAAAGAAGATTAACGGTTATGGTTCCCAGATTTTCTACCTTTAAATATTTCCCAACACATACTCTTGCGCTCCTGCATATGCCCTTCTCAATTCTAGTGATTGTTTTGAAGGAGTACGAGACATTTAGACGCAGAAGGCGGCCACGATAAGATCGGTCCTTCATTTCACGAGAGTGGCACACATCTTATCGTATTACTCTGTCTTGAATATCTCTCTCTATATATAATTTTAACGTGTAACACAACATTGTGAGAACACCGCAATACTAACACCTATGTACCGTACATCAAAAGAAAGGTCTCCATCTCAGAATTGGTAGGAAAATATTATTTATTTTTTCATTTAGTCCTTCATTTCCATAAAATAGTCATTTACTCGAATAATGCAATGCTTAAGTCGTTGCCGTATTCGCCGGTAGATCGCTCTATGAAAGTTGTCTCCGCTAATCGTTCTATGCTAGCTCGATAGAGGCCTCTGTAAAAGTTGTCTATGCAGATATTTCTATGTTAGTCCGATAGATGGCTATATTTCAAAAAGTAATTTGTTATGAAACTTACATTGAATTATTCAGTGTAGAGTTATTAAATGAAATCTGTATGCACTGCCAAGCACGCCACTTCACTGCGGAAATGGTAAATGGACAATTTAAATCCTGTTGCCACAATGGTTTGGTTTATTTTCCACAACCTGAAGTAAACGACGTATTTCACGTTATGATGCTACATGCTGATTTCACGAACCATGTAACGCAGTATAATAGTACAATATCCGTTGTATCCTTCTCTGCTAACCGTAGCCACATTACAGGAAGAGGTCCTTACTGTTTTAAGATTCAGGGGATGATTCATATGTACATTTCAGATTTACTGCCTCTGAAAACTGCCTATCATAATACGGCCAGCTTTATGTGATAGATTCAAGTCTTACGAAGAGAATTCCTTGTGAAAATTCTCTAAGTTGCCAAGGTTCAACAAATTATATTTGTATAATCACAACGGAAGTGTAAGGTAAAAGGCAAATAAATGGTCTTCCGGAGTTCAGTATATTTTCCGTTACTTTTCTCAGGCTTCCTGTATCGTCAGTTTCACATATTTTAGTCATTGTTTGCAACTATTGCTGCGAAAGGCCAATGGTAATTATATAACTCTGTCTTGAAACATATCTTCTTCCATAATCTACACTTCTTTAGGGTTTAACTGACTATCGACTTACAACAAGGAAAATGTAGATATTTGTCTTCTCCTTTCTTCCTAGTTAATCTTCAAGAAATCCAGAATTTTGATTTTCTGGTAGAGTTATAAAATTAGTATATTTTAATTCTGCAAGAAGTTATGATGCTACACAATGATTTCACGAACCATATAAGGCAGTATAATAGTACAATATCCGTTGTATCCTTCGCTGCTAACCGTAGCCACATTACAGATTACTGTTTTAAGATTCAGGGGATGATTCATACGTACAAGTGCGAGGCAGTACAGTTCACTAGACATGTGGAAACTGAGTACATAGGAATAATTTTCCGCTCTTTATATTCTGATGTGAGATCAGGAAATTAGGAATTTCCTACATCTGAACCTACCAAGTTGACTGGCCCTAACTTGTCACTCTAAGGCCGCCCCTAGTGGACTTTGACTGAACTAAAAAACCGTAGAGAGAAAAGCAGCAGAAAAAAGTAAAGATGGAGTGAGCTCTTCTTGTATATTTGTGTAACAATAATTGTGGTGTAAAATAAAAGTGTAGCTAAAGCGGATTCAGTGTGTTGTGTACTTTACTACAAGATCATAATTTAAATCAATTAATGATACAGTGGAACCCCACTTATCCGCATAAAAGCAGGCCAGTCGCGATTGGGACGACAAAAACAATTGCAGTTTTCATGTGTATATCACTGGAGTTTAGGAAGCAGTGTTTAAAATTGTAACACAATAACAAAAGTTCTCATGACACCTTGATACATGGCTGATATAATTAACTCCAGGAGCTATTCCGAGACTAAACTATCCATTGTTAAGTTAATGAATTAGGTAATTAATGAAATAATTATCTTCTCTAGGCCTTTGGGAATCCAATCCCCAATCAGAAGGCTGTGGTGGTAGTATTTAATTGATGACTATGTTTACTTGCCATGTCACAGCGTCGTCCGCGAGTACATGTGTTTTAGCCCAGTCACGAGTTACTCGCCCACACGCTGGTAACACTGCCCTCATAACTTCTCTGACTTACGGGGGTGTACAGAGTTTAAAGGTAGTGTCGAAGAGAGACAAGTAAAGGAAAGAGCGATCTTGAAAAATAGACTTGTTGGAATGAGCGATGCACCTGAAAAACAAGTTTCAAAGCCACGAAACATCTCAGCGCAGAGTGAGAAAGGTGAATTTAAAGGCGCAAGGATCTTTGGCAGGAGTGCAAAGTAAAAGCTGTGAGTTTGAGGATAGACTATACGAACGCGGCTATATGTGAACGTAACGATGAATCAATAATTAATTAATTAATTAAACACACGTATTCTTATTTTTAAGAACACACTAATTCCAGAGATAAAGTATGGAACAAAATACATTAATCAGTCCAGATAAACACAACATTCAGATAAACGTGGTTCCACTGTATAAGAAACTAGAATAAAAATGCAACATTTTCCATAAAAACGCAAAATAACGCAAATGAATACCAAAGGATTACGTCATCACTAACGATGAAATACAAAGAAGCAAATGAATACATCACAGCTTACACTATTGTAAACAATTATTAATCTGTGACGAATGACTTAACTACACTACTACGAAAGCGAGCATCAAGGTACTGATTACTAGCAAAAAAATCACATTGAAAGGATCACAATATAAGTACACTCACGATCGTCACCCTTAAATGGAGCTGCTGTAGAAAAGAAACACATAAAACAATTAAATGGTATAAGACTATCTCCGTAACAATGTAAGAAATACGCACATAGTGCACTTTTAACAAGAAATACTGAACTGCATCCGAATTAGGACATTCACTTTGGAGGACTCAGAAACCTTACGTTAAAATAAATAGGATATAGTTTATATACAGTCCACAAATCGAATTATTCCGATGCACACCCGTTTAAAAATCTCTCAACTACAATTTAATCTCAAATCAATTAAATCATCGGAAAATTGCGGTAAATGATTCTGTTGAACTCTGCAAAAATGATTTCTTCCGAGTTAAAATAAGCAACCCAAAATCCTAAAGACAAACTATATATATATATACGTTTGAGGATAAAACTAAGGACACATAAATCTCCTGTATCTCAGAAACGGCAGGAACATTTAAAGAATGTGACTTTTCTGTACATAATGTATTAATGAACTACAAATGTTCAGTGTATACGGAATATAGCAATCGTTTCCACCAAGAATTGTTAAGTCAAAATCGGGATTATCAGACACACTAAACTGTAAAGCACTAAGCACGCTCTGGTGTTACAGAGTTGTACTACAGGTAACTCACGCTACAGTAGCGGTCTCTAGCCCTGGAAACTGGAACTCGCTATGACTTCGTTCTACAAGTACAAAATATTGTTAAAAGAAAGTGTATTGTTACGAAGATGATTTTGGTTTGAAACTGCTTTATAGTTCACAGGATCGTATAAATTCAGAAATACGTTGTCCGCGTTTTTACTGAAAAATTTCAGTAATAAATAAATTATTAATTTATGCTGAGAACATGGTTAAATTAGTAAAAGAGTGAATTCCTGTAAAGAAGCATGCATACTAATGAACTTTTCTTAAAAATTATAAGGGAAATGTTTTAATTTCGTTACATCCTTTGAAACACTACTTACATGACATTGATTTACACGAATTCACAAAATGCTTACAAATTGCTCCTAATTTTATGTACGTCTGTTGGCTAATTGGATAAGGCTGATTTTGTAATTAAAATGGTAAATTCATAATTGGCCGCTGGTTACCTTGAAGTTCCTGATATATAAAACAATTGTCCGCCAAAATACTACGAGAGAAAATAGCAGTGGCAAAATATGCAACAGCGATATGATATGGTGAAACAATTACACGGTCTCCTTAACACAAAACAGACATGCAAAATGTCTCCTGCCTATAATATTAATGTTGACGTTTTCATTTGAAAATCTCGACGAGTATGAGATCAGTTCCAACTGATTCTCCTCGCACAAGAATAACTTAGCTTATTTATTCTATAATTGCTGTCATCTTCAGACAACATTATCTTCTACGAGTGATAACAGCTGAAAACACAACATGAGAATCGCTCTTATAGTACAGTCATCACAAACATTCATTTATATGCAGCTCTTATCAGGTCTGTAGCCATGAGGATCAAGGTGAGACTAACCCTATTTATCCCTTACTTGTAAGTCAGCTTTCCTTACAACTTCAGACCTTATAAAGGATGTTTTGCTATCGTTCCTTATTTCGTTGGAAGTGGGCTTTTGAATTTCCAGAAAACAAGAAGTTCAGAACAAGATTATAGCCTGCATATGTAAAAATCTACATCCATAAGAATGAGTGCCATAATAGTATATCCCTAAGCCAACATATTATATTATATACGAACTATCTTTCAGAAATGTAAATGCATACACACCGATCATAACTTGGTCCGGATAACTAAAGATTTGAAATAAATGAAGATTATGATGAGGCGGCTTCAACATGGACTCTGAGGTACTATAAATAAATGTCATACAAATTTCATTCTTCAAGAAGTGATACAGTTGAATAACATGGGCGAGAATTTACGCTTGCAACAGTAACATCCAATATCTTACAATACAGACGAGTTGAAAAATGAAATAACTGTTCGAAACCAGATAAATCTAAATTCAACTAACGAAGGGGAATGTAATCCTAAGGAAAATATGATTAATCTGGCCTTATGAAAGTCCCTGCTATTCACAAAATGATTATACATATCCCCTAATTTTATGTAGGCCTGTTGGTTAATTGGCCAAGATTGATTTTGTAACTATTAAACTACTTAAATAATAAATTCATTTTCGGCCCCTGGTTACCTTTGCCTGATATACGAATATAACTTACAACAACTGAGGGATAATATAGAAAGGCCAGAATGAAAAACTAAATGTCTAAGTCTGACAAGAATTAAGCATAAATTTAAGCATAACAATCTTTCAAGGAATGTTATTTTAAGATGCTTGTATCTATCAATTCCTATTAAGTGCTTTCCTGGATATCTTAACTGCAACGCCTCAAATAACTTTCTAGACGGCATCTCGGAACCCCCGAATATGGCTACAGACCTGATTGGAATCTTGAAGAGTTGAAAAGGTGATCTGGAAAATAAATTGTATGTAGAAGTGGTGGTGTACTTACGACAACTCTGCTCGTCAGTGCCATCGTTACAATCTCGACGACCATCACATCGCTGATCCTGGGAGATGCATCGGGTGATGTCACACATGAACTCGCCCACACGACAAGCACCTACACAGGGGAAACACAGGAGCGTATGAGAACACTGGGGTACAAGGGAGATATCACAGGTAGTCACAAGGTAAGTAGATTACCTGTGATATCGTTTGGAAACGTCGCTTTATAGTAATCATGATTATAATTGTTGTTTTATAATTGTCATCAGCCTTTACAGTAGAAAACATATACAAGAATAAGTCTTCTCTCCTGGATACTTCGCACTGAGGAATGTTTCACGTCCTGGTACTTAAACTTACTTTGGAGAACTGAAAAGTCATAGAATAAGCTATTTGTGCCGAATGAATCTGAAGTAAATTTCAAGAGCAGGACATATCTTTTAATCGTCCAAGCATGAGTTCTCCCGTATTATAATGTGATGAGCCTTAACAAATTTGGTGACTGTGTGGAAAAATACAGGGATAAAGGGAGATAATTTGTCTTAATCGCTATAACCTTCATTTCAATTAGGCAACCGAAGCAATAATATATTAATTGAAGTCTTCAAAGTGTGGATTTCGAGGATGTTAAAATGGGTGGAAGAAGAGAAATAACTACAAGAAATTTTGAAGATGAGAGTGAAAAGAACATTTCATCACTAGTCTGGAAAAAAAAATTTGTAGGCCACATCATCAGACATTATAAATCCCCACTAAACGTCTTCGGAGGTACAATATGTGATAAAAAGACTAGGAGAATATACAATGTTATGGAAGATCTAAATTATGAACAGATGAAGAGGACAGCAAACGAAAATAGATGCAGCGACAAGCCTTTAGTGATTGCTGCTAACATGGTCGATCATAACATGTTTTTCTTATTGATAACGAGAGAAAATATTCCGTGTCCAAAAGATATTCTATGAAGCATTATCAAAGTTGTAACATATAATTACGCATATTTTAACAATGTGTCAATACTGTAAAACTGAATAGTATGGTATTTTGTTTTCAAGCATTAATGCAGGGCGGTTTTAAGACTAAACGGCTATATAATTCCAGCTAGTGAAAATACGGTCTCCTCTCGAGTCCAGCCGAGGTAATTTCATTCAGTAAAAGTTTTAATCATGACTTGGAATGGTATCTTTTATCCTTTATTGAAAACATGTTTTAAATCCTAAAGATTTTGTCGTATCCCTGTTAAAAATTGTCAAACTATTATAATTTTGTGTCTGATTTTCAATACTGTGAAACCTGTTCTGTAATTTAGGAATGCAGGATACAAATGAACTCATTTCGTTATATTTCAAATAACATCGCATTTATGTATCCTACACAGGTTCGATGCAATCCCTGAATAGCGCTGTTATAGGCCTAAGCTCAGTATGATGTGCTAGTAGATATTTAGATAGCCACGTTAGTGTTCCCCAGGGATCTACCCTCTCACCTTTATTATTTGCTCTGTACATATACACCGATATCAGACAACTCTGTACGTAGTAATGCCAGCTTAGCTTATTTCATAGCAAGATAGAGACAGCTATCAGTCGGATGCGCGGATTTCTACCCATTATTCAATCGCCGTTTGCTACTTACTGGTTATTTTCATTGTTGTATGTTGTTTAAAGGGGCCTAACAGCTAGGTCATCGGTCGGTTATTTTCATACCTAAAATCTACTGTACATTGGATTATTCATTATTTGCAACCCATTGCACGGAATAAGGACACAAAGTCGAAAATGGAAGTTATACATCAGAGGTGAACAGACGTGTCTGGGATGTAAAAATTGCATGTCTACGTTTTGACTTCTTGCGCTACCTATTAGTTTTCTTGACAAACTAAGTTACGCAGCAGTTCGAGTCTTCGCCACTCGACGTCCTTCCCAACTCCTAGCCCTTCCCTATCCCATCGTCGTCATAAGACCTATCCCTGTCGGTGCGACGTAAAGCAACTAGTAAAAAAAAAACCTTAGTACAATTGTTAAGAAAATCAATGAAAACCGTAATTGCGTTTTTCATGGTTTTATTCTTTTGTTCACAATTTGCTTTACGTCGTACCGATAGAGACAGGTCTTATGGCGACGATGCGATATGAAAGGGCTAGGATTTGGTAGAAATTGGCCGTTGTCTTAATTAAGGTACAGTCGCAGCATTTGTCTGGTTTGAAAATGGGAAATCACAGAAAACTATCTTCAGGGCTGCCGACAGTGGGGTTCGAACCCACCATCTTCCGAATGCAAACTCACATCTGTGCAACCCTAACCGCACAGGACACTCGCTCGTTCTCAGTTCTTAAGAATAATAACTTTTTGTTTCGTAGTTATTTTGTTATGTATAATCTGTTAATTATTGTTTTCTTTTTCATGTATTTTCCAAATTTCTGTTATACTGAATTAATTTTGCAGACTGAAGACCTTCACAGTTAATAACCTAACTAGGTAATAAAAACATAGTAGTGGTCAATTACTTTCCATCTAGCATAGTACTACCGGAATAAAGAAATGTCATGCAGTGTCGGAAGATTGTTTTTGTTTGTTTTTGAAACATGGTTCTTCAGCGAGCTTTGCAACATATTGCAATTATGAATTATTAAATGACAACCTACAGCGCCAGGAATAGACCTACAACACTAAAGCACAGGGAACAAGTACCTAATTATCCAAACTAACTGGTCTTGACCTAAATTAAAACAATGTCAAACAGATATTCTGGAATCAATCTCAGATAACATTGTACTCAAAACGGGTGTTTCTAAAACCAGATTGCTGAATATCGAACACCCCCAAGGGTTCTTAATGTCGGAGAAAGGTTGTTGATTATGCTTGTTGTTTAAAGGGGCCTAACATCTGAGGCCATCGGCCCCTTTGGAGAAAGGCTTGACGACCATGAGGTCCTATATGAGCCTGGCATTGCATCTATTCACTTAAACCAGCCTCATCGCTTTGATCTTTCGAGTATGACCTCCATTATCCTCTTCCGACCCAGACGATATCAGGTATGCGAGACCCAGAGGGTCTTCCGTTTTCATGAACATTCTCGTTCTTTTGCCGATACCTACATTCTTCGACATGTCGCATCTCTTGTTTATTTCTCTTCTGATTAGAATAAACAAGGCATGCTCACCTTTCTTTGTTTCTTCAAACAAAACCACAACCACCATGAATATCGAAGCAATCAATTCTTCTGAACCAAATTACCATGGTTCCCCGAACCAGTTTGGGGCATTCATACCAACACTATCCTTGAGACAAGCAACCATTTTCACAATTGTTTTTATAAGTTGCTTTACGTCGCACCGACAATGAGAGAGGAAAGAGCTACGAGTGGGAAGGAAGCGTCCGTGGCCTTGTGAAAATGGGAGTCCACGGAAAACCATCTTCATGGCTGCCGACAATGGGGTTCTAACCCACTATCTTCCGAATGCAAGCTCACAGCTAATTTATTTTTCTAAGCCGGGATTAAACTTATATCCTAATGAAGGATGCTGGAGAACTAGAATGTAAAATTCTATAAGATGCCTCATTATTTTCAATTAACCTAAAATCGAACGTCTGCATCCGTATCTACGTACAGCTATGAAACTTAAGATAGCGATGAGCATTTCTTCACAAAATGAATTTTCAGCATCAGATTTTAACGTTTAATTTTTTTTCTTTTTAAATAGCTCATACTAAGTTGAATAAATTTGTCTACAAAGCGTTTACATCAGTACGGCTATCGAATATATTGCAATACACTGCCATTCCGTGTCAAAATTTACACCTTCACGTTCTCATTTATAAAATAACATGTATGTTATTCAGACTTTAAGTGGATGCAAATGCCGCTAGAATAACTTATTTACATATGAAAACGACTTCCTCTAGCAATTGTCCGTGCCGTAGTCCCCCTCTCCCGCTACCTCCCCACTCTATAATATGAGTTACCTGTCTTATCTGCATACCAATTTCTAACACCAGCTTGTAGTGCAAACACAGAGTACAAAAGGGCACGATCCACACGGAGCGCGTACAACACGTGGTGTAAACAAGAAGTACGAAATTTATATAGGATGGAGCTGCAATTATGTACCATCTACATACATAAAAATATGAGTTGTATCTGTAAATTGCTCAGAATTTAAAAAGAATGGTATTTCTGTATCGGCTGTGTCCACAGTAGGAAGGAAATACAATTTTTAATTTTCCGTTATCTCTATCTGCATGTATAAATGTATGTAGGCTATGTATGCACATCTCGAGAGAATGGATGAACAGAATTTAATGAAAATCGGTATACAACGTCAAGCAATACGGCATTACAATGTAGGCTATAAATAATTTTATTCAATATGGGTGAAATTGTAGTTTAGAGAAGAGCTCAACACCTAGAGGCGTAAGTGCGACGTTACACAACTAGAAAAAATACAAGTAAAGTGTACAGATAAATTGGCCTTACTGCGAAGATCGCAGTGTGTTGAATCATGCCCTTCTTCAGCCCTGATAGAGGTAAGTATTCCGGATGATTCAAGATTCAAGATACCCGTCTCCCTTAATCTCGAAAATCATAGATTAGGGAGAGGGTATTATTTATTGTAATCGTTTCATAATTTCATAATTTGTGATACATGCCGTATACAAAATTAGAAGGAGTAACTTAAATAACTATTGTGAATAGTGTTAATAATTGGTACGTATTCCGGATGAATGGAGTATATACCTGTTATTTGGTTGAACGAGTCCAGTGGTATCCACAACAGTAGTGGGATATCCAATCCATTTGATTCCGTTCACATTACTGAATTGATACAGAGATTCGATACACAGCACATTAGAGTCACCGTTCCTATTACATCCGAGTGTACTGGTAGCTAGCAGCAAGAACATACAATGCTCACTGCTCCCATCTGGTTTTCATTATATGAACTGCTTTCTTATGCATGTCATCCAGATTCAGGTTTCTCCATTACATTGATGTTACAATGCAATTCCCCCACAGTGAAAGCTCTAATAAGTTAGATGTAAAAGATAACTGTCCACGTGTAACCGGTGATCTAATGATTCGATGATTGAAGTCTTGTGCAATGATGCGATATACGAACTGATAGAATGCTGAGCAGTTCTTCCCAATATAAGACAGATATTTTTGAGTGGTCAGGAGCATGACTCTTAATCGAAGTGTAGGCTATAAAAAATGATGAGTTGAGTTGAAACAATTGCTGAATACCAACTAGGTTAAAATACCAAGATTCGTTAAACTAATAAATAGAAGAACTGCGACGAAAAACAACTAGAAAAGATACAAATAAATTGTACGGACAGATTCGCCTTGCTGCAAAGACCGCAGTGTGTTGAATCATGCCTTTCTTCAGCCTATCCACTTTATCCACTTACTATCTACTTTGCAATTACAATATAACTACTTTTATAACACTGCAAATGAATCCAACTATTATTTAAACTTGCCTGTTGTGGAAATGCAAGTGAGTGTATTATTTGGAAATGAGCTGAGAGCGAGACTCCATAATGAAGACATAAGCGTACGATATTTTCAGTGAGTCATGGCTCTTTATGTCTAGCTCGCAACGGAAGTTCGGCTCCCTGTCAATGTCCGGTGTTTTTATAATGAACTGCGTGTGCTGTGTCTCACCGATGCACGAGCACACCACTCAGCACTGTCTGCTGCCAGTCAGCTGACTCGCGTGCCGTGAGCTCACCACTGCTGTGACTCGATTCACTCTGAGAGTTGAATGAATCGACACATTGCTTCGCGGCATACACACAGTAGTCTACACTAATGCACAATGAGTTTGTCCGTAGTCAGAATTTAGGTTGCGATATTTATTATAACTTAGTGATAAGGTTATCTCATACTTCAGCAATGTCAAATCTTCATAAACTATGCCTATCGGAATACAAAATGAAAATGAGAAAGATCGGGAGTAAAAGAGGATTCCATAACTCACTGCTCTTAGAAGTCAGGCATATCGGCCTTGCATAATTCCACACAGCTATTTAAGGTGTGCATGTTTACGCATTACAACTCTGTATTCACTAGTGGACCGAAGGTTCACTCTTCGTTTTAAACCTTTATAGACCTAACATGACGTAAACCGAGCAAGTGGCCGTCACGTAGCTGCCAGCTTGCATTTGGTAGATGGGGGTTCGAACCCCACTGCTGGCAGCCACGAAGATGTTTTATCCGTGATTTCCAATTTTCATACCGAGCAAATGCTGGGGCTGTACATTAATTAAGGACATGGTCGCTTCCTTTCCACTTCTAGACCTTTCCTATCCCGTCGTTACCATAAGACTTATCTGTGTCGGTGCAACATAAAAGTATATTCCAAAAATGAAAATAAAATACATGATGAAAGCTATTATGTCTACTGTATACTATTTACATTCCTTAGTTCATTCCACAACTAAAACCACTTCCCTATCAACTGCGATCAGACGGACTGCCCAATATGGTAGTGAATAGGTATGTTTGTAATTGGTAGCGATCTATCAGGTCTTCTGTGATACTGCTCTACCATTTTATTTCTGCTCAGTCCAATCATATACGCAATTCTGGAGCGATGTCTACAGGGGTGGGTATAGTTATACAGTACAGTAATAAATACGATTAAAGAAGTGGACTCCGTTCTACCTAAAAGAGTACGGAGTTTTAGAGTGCCATCTGTACGGTATTTGCATTTTACGGGGAAACCTGCATCATGCTATATGAACAAACAAAAAATTGCTGTAAGATGTCACGCAAGATACGACTAAGAGACGTGTAATTCCCAGCATGCTCAAAAAGAAATAGGCGCAGGTGCTTCACCCAGTATATTTAGAAGATAGTAACTCAAGGATACATTTTAATGTGTGTATTTCAATATCCCTGAATATTCAGGCGGTTTACAGGAAGCTTGAAACAAACAAAAATTAAAATACCCCCTCTGATATTGGGTTAATGAAGAAATATTTAGAATAGAAATGATTAAGATATAACTCTGAGCAACTTTTGTTCCCTGCAAGATTTGGAGTGGAATTACTTCTTTAGGGCAGTCGAGTTTATAATTACACTAACACCTTTCACGTAAGTAAAGTGATACAGTAAAATACATGATATATCAATTAAATACGAAAGTCGTCTTGTTTTTGGGCCATCACAAACTCAACTCCAGAGAATAAATCTATGACAACGCTTAAACTACGTCAGAAAATCAATTAGGATTATCGTTGCTCAATATGTGTTATAAGTATTGTATGAAGCTGTTCTGTATTATTTTGACTGGAATGAAGCATGAATCTGAAATAAATAACCTTGCTTGAATACCAACTTGATGACAGAATTATGTCTCGTAAAATAAAAACAAAAATATTCTTTAAAAAATCAGTACTCAAAAATCTTCATAATATTTACATGCAGTATATAGTAAAGCAGAGTAACGAAAAATTCAGATTCACCGATGATCACACCACGACGATTTCTACTTTTGTACATATAGGATGAAGATAAATTCGTTTAAATTAAAAAGTGCATTATATGCACACTATACATTTGCGGCTGAGCGTATTTGTTGATTCTTTGATACATTATTGAATTATAGGATCTTCATTCACTTTAGATACTAAGATTTCGAGAATGACTGTAATATTGTTGATGACTAGAAAGCGTCTCTATACTTGCTACTGTATAACAGAACAGTAAAAGCGTAACTTCAAAATATTCTTCACAAAATGCATAAAGTATACAAAGGTAGACGCCGAACAAACAGCTAAAAGGGATATGACATCCACTCAAAAGCGTGTACTTAAAAACAAAAGAAGCAAACACTTGATACAGCCTTTGAAAGCAGGAACATAAATAAAATGCTAATGAATTACACTAACACTACTTAAAAACGGAGTAAACAGAAATGATGATAAACATTAATAATGCCAAGCAAGTAATTTTGCAAAGCAACCTTGATAACTTATTGAATTAAACATACAGCACAATTTTCCCCCTGTTTACTCAGTTTTAAATCATGTGTTCTTCATGACTGTTCCAGAAGTTGAATTACAAACAGGAATCATTTTCTAGCAAACAGAATTTCAAAAGAGCTTAAACTTTGAACAATTATAACCAAAAAAGCCTAGTTTCTTGCAAATAGAGGAACATATATATCTCCATAAAAATTATGTTGCTGAGTTGCCAGTGTCTAGAAATAGTATTTGTAACAGAGATTAACTTATACACATATTGTTACAATAATCAAACTTGAAAACCTAAACCTCTTATAATAATTGTCTACAGGGATGCATTAGCTCATTTTAGGCTGCAAAATAGGCACATGTGACCAGTATTTTCTCGGTGAGGTACTCTTATTTATCATAATGGCTAAATCAAAATTAAAAACCCAGTACGAGTTAGTAACAGAACATTAATTTTTCACAAATGTTTCAAAATTTACTTCTAGGGATGAACAAATGAATCAGTAAATGACAGACAAGAAAGAATGGTCTCAATACAAGATATTTCTGTAACTGAATATGATATGTAAAACAGGTCACGAGACCTAACAGGAGATCAAACAAGTACTTCCCCAGGAGTTATGAAATTCCGTCGGCAGATGAGTAATTACATACGCATTTTATTGTAAATAAGCCCATAAGCCTTATGTTCGTAGCTTCCATGAATTTGTGATTCTAGGAATGTTAAACGAATTCATCAGCAACTCTAATTGCAAAGTATATAAGACAGTTCATGTTATGAACCAAACATCAAGACTATTTAAACTGTTAAGACTATTACTTTACAGAAATATCGTGATTTTTTGCATAGTTATTTATTCATGCGCTCGTCCTTACATATTTAAGTCACGAAACCAAATATAATTATTATTTGTAACTACATTAAAACTGCTTCCAAAATTACTGACATGTTTAATTATTTTTAAAGTATTTACTACTGGTATAGTATTATATCCTGTTACCTTTAAATGAGGCACCAATGTATTTGAGTAACTGATGTCATTCTAGTCACAAATCATTACTTCTATTTACATCCTAACCTCCTTTATACAATGTTTAAAATTTTCCCTTCAAAGCTTGTTGAAATGCAACCTTGTATTTTACTGACAAATCCTAGTTACTTTGAAATTATGACTAGTGCTGTCCTTCTCTACCCTGAGGTAGCGCATAATAATAAGGCAACAAGAGTTTTATATCATAATCTCTAGAAATGCACCTACTTTAACCCTGGTCTTAGTTTGGCCTTGTACAGTATATTATTAAAATGGATCATTAAAACATGCAACATGTACCATGTACCCAGTTCACTAGTTGTCATAAATATAGAAACGTTGTCCGAGAACTGAAGAGGCTATGTATTTGGCACAATTACTGTACCATTTCTCTCATCAGTATATAAAACAATGAATAGAAGCAGCCTCATTACGTGAATATTATTAGGGATAAAATGCTGAACATCAGTCGGCATAGACTGATGTAGTTGACGATAGGAGATATAGTGTTCCTCTTGCCTTGATAATGGCAAATGAGAGAGAAATTTGTGGAAAGTGCAGGTATAATTATGAGAACATTAACATCAAACATCGCCTGCGTAAAGTGTTTCCTGTTTGCACAGAGAAAATCTGTATATTTGAAGTACCAGGGGTTGTGGGTGGAGGCGGCAAACCACAGTCCTCTTCATCAGTGCCCCCAGGGCAGTCCGGACGTCCGTCGCACACCTGCGTCTGACAGATGTAGATGGAACCGTCACCGCACCGGACCTTGTCGTCGGCGCGACAGCGGTCAATAGGATCAGGCAGAGGCACAGGGACGCCCCCAGGCGTGAGTGTTGTGAAACGGACCGTCTCGTTTCCACCGCTAGTAACCGGAATGATCGTCTTCCTGTCTTCAGGGGGCTCAGTGGAAGGGGAGGCTGTGATCCAAGGAGAGGACACATGCACGCATACACAAAGAACACTTTTGGTCTCACCGCTACCACCGTGATTTACTTATAGCACAACGGCCAAAAGTCTAGCCGTTTATAATAATAATAATAATAATAATAATAATAATAATAATAATAATAATAATAAGAAGAAGAAGAAGAAGCATATTAAGAATAATATGTCCTCGGCTGTTAGACGGAAGTCTTCTGATTTCAAGCAATCAGCGTGTTTTGTGTGGCGTGTCTATTGCGTCCTGCTACACTAGTTAATGGTGGCTGCAATCAGCGCTCCAAGTAAGCAAGTTAGAAACTGTGTGTAGACAGATTAAAATGTTGAAAGTTACATTTTTTCTGGATGGGTGCTGTATGTGCCAAGTGTGTGCGTCATATGTAATACGACACCATAGCAATGTTTGAATTGACCATCTTCAAACATCAACTGATCTTCGCCAGGATCAAACCATGATCTTAGACAGAAGAAGCTAACTCACTAAGCACCAACCGTTACCTCCGCGATAAATAAATACAGGCTGATTCCTAACGGAATACTTCAGGTTTTAATTCACAGTAAGATAAAAATGTCCCTATGTCTGAAAATGTACTGTTAACCCACGGAAATATTATTATAATGATTAATATTATAGAGCAACATCAGAAAAATAAATAATAATAATGTTATTCACGTCCCACTAACTACTTGTACGGTTTTCGGAGACGCCGAGTTGCCGAAATTTAGTCCCGCAAGGGTTCTTTAATGTGCCAGTAAATCTACCGATACGAGATCGTCATATTTGAGCACCTCCAAATACCACCAGACTGAGCCAGGATCGAACCTGCCAAGTTGGGCTCAGAAAGCCAGCGCCTCAACCGTCTGAGCCACTCAGACCGACAAACAACTACAGACAGGCATGCTTGGCCAGACACATTAGATACTCAAGGTGCCTCCTCCAAACACATCGAAGGTTAAATGAGCCCCTTCGATTAATTTAGCCTGTATTCGACCGGCACTACATGTGACGTCCATGTGATGCTCTAGGGTCTAGATATTAGTACCCAAGTCAGTGTATACAACACTTTTCTCATGCCCCTGTGAGTAAGAGTTAAGGGAATTCAAGTAGGGCGAACTTTAAGGTAAATTGACAGGATCTTTTCAATCGATTCGTCTGTCGGAGAAGGTACTGTTCCCTTACTGGCATTAATGCAACACACGTGCAAAAACGTAGTGTGCAGGCACACAGCATGCTGCGGAGTTCAATCTTTTCTGATACGATTGATCATAAGACTGTCTCATGTCGTGTATCTCCGAATCTCAGAATCTGTTAGCACTACACCACTGTGTCTCTTTCCTTGAAGTTATTAAATACATTCCACACACTTCTTAGCTCTTGTTCCACTTTCCTCTACAGCCGAGTCCATTTCTCTTGTGCCTTCACAAGTAAATCTAGGTGGCAGTTGTGGTCTGAGCTTTTAAAGAAGAACGCAATAACAAAACAAACTGAAGGAATCTGAAGTGAGATACATGCTTACAGGTTGCCTAGAAAAACTGCATTACAAAAGGAACACAAATATTACATAACATTGATTTTCTGGTAACGTTTATAACTGTTCTCTTCAAATTGGAATATGATCATTCGACGTAATATAATCAATACTATAGTGAGCGTTCAGTTTATAATATCATTCGAGCTTTCAGTGTAACCTGCTGTAACGATTTCTGTGTGAAAACACTCAACTTTTATAAAAAGATACTATTAACATGAATTTCATAGAAAATTGTATGCTATTCTGTTAAGAAGGGGCCAATGCATCTAGATACTTATTTTGGAAAACTGTCAACATATTCTCACTTTTATCTAAGAACATTTTCCGAGCAACCTCCTCTCACTTCAAAATTCCTTATCATACAGACAAACACAACATGTAAATGAACATAACGAACAAAACATAACAAAATTGACAAAACACACAAACACACAAGCACATACGATGCAACAAGCACATTGTGAGGATCATGCATTCCAACACGCTGGGGATTAACATGGGTTATATTTTACACATGCAAGCAAGATTACAGCCGATTTTCTATTAATTAAACCTGAATGTAGCTAAGAGCGTCCGGTGGATTACTAAATAGAGTTTCATGACTCTTCAGCTGTTATCAGTTAGTATTCCTATTCGGACTTAGTCCTATCAAACTGCTGACGTGTTCATGAATTATTACCAATATAATTTATGCACAGATAAGTCAAAGTACAAGTTTCCCTCCTTATCTTATCACTCAGGTACAACTTGCAATAAAATCGGTACCACGGTATCTTTCCTTGTCAGTGTCTTCTGTTTACAAGTAAAGAATATGTAAAGTACCTCTTACAATAGCCACCCCTTTCGTACTTTCAGTACTTTCTACATTCTAGGCTAGGTTCAGTTACACTGACGAGGGTACGTTTACGCCATCTGGCAGTAAGAGTACATACTGAAGAACAAACAAGTTGTGGAAGCTCGTGTCACAGTTCCGAGATAAATAAGTAGGAAAATTATCTTCTGACTTGTTTATGCTTTCGTATGGGAAACCCCGCAACCCCGTCTTCCTATATACATTAATTACACATTGTATTTCAGGTCAAACAATGCAAATTATTGTCGATAGTATTTTATAACTACAAAATAACCCTTTCGTGTATGTTTGTGTCACTATAATTTTTATGTGAATTTAATCCTCTCTTCGGAATCAAACTCACAGATCACTGTTAATTTCCGCCGTTGAATTTTTTTTTTTTGCCGGGAGTGTCCGAAGAGAAGTTCGGCTTGCCAGGTGCAGGTCTTTTGATTTGACGCCCGTACGCGACCTGCGCGTCGTGATGAGGATGAACACGACACCTACACCCAGCCCCCGTGCTAGCGGAATTAACCAATTATGGTTAAAATTCGCGACCCTGCGGGAATCGAACCCGGGATCCCTGTGACCAAAGGCCAGCATGCTAACCATTTAACCATGGAGGCGGATATCCCCCCCGTTATGAAATCTAGAATTCCATTTTTTATAAAAATACAAACATGTAGCATTCATTCTCTTTGTAAGACGTATAGTAGATAAGACAAAACTTCTCGTTGCATTCCATGCATGCCAAAAAAGAAGCAATGTATTTATTCCATTTTAGTAAACATGCAGACGATGAATAAACAAAACAAATTTCGTGCGTTTATGTGTCAGAAAATATTAGTTGGACACAAAATTGATTCAACCTTTTCTCATTCTGAATAATTTCAGTAACCTGACGAAAGAGAGTTGTTAATTTCAGTCTCAAAAACTTCACTTTGAGTTGTCAACGGAAGTCGGCATCCATTATGTTACGGCTCGAAATACAATGAATAGCTTGAACCAAGTTTAGCGAAGAATGCGGAATTGTGACTGGATACTCAAATATTTTACGAAGTGGATAAACTTACGACATTTTGAGAAAAATATTACAAGAAGTGCAATATCTCTGTAGTAAAAAAATATATATTAGCAATTTTTGTACCAATCATGGATGTGAGAAAAAGATTCAAACATTTCATATGTCTCTTTCCACGAAAATGCCAGCATCGGTATTAAGTCCCTTGCGCGAAAGCGACTGCGATTATAACCATGTATGATCATTTATATAAATGGCAAAATCATTAAAATTTGTGACAAGATAAATACTATTCTGCTTTCACACAAAATAAATACCTGAAGTGTAAATAACGGTATTTAAGATGATTAAAATGGCGTATCCTCTTCGATATTACTATTATATTTATCTCCTGAATTACATACCGGTATCCTATAAATAATGAAATGTTTGCAGTGGATATCTAGTTGAAAAATATCTCTCCTATTTTAGTTTAATCTATGCAAAAGTTAATTTTGTCACATTCCCGTGAAACAGATAAATAATGAAGATATGAACTTTTCGACATGATTGGTATTTAATTTTTATTGAGGTTAGTAATTTAAAAAACATTAACGAAACATAAAACAAAGCCCACGTGCAGTGTGTGTTATCGTACAGGAACGTCAGTAAAATTATGGTGAATAAAAGGTTATTTTTAGTTTTAATGTCACGCATGTTAGCCATAAACTTACGAAGAGTGTCTTCGTTACATACTTGGAGAATACAGCATTTATAAGTGGTGAATATAATTTACGACATACGGTATACTGGAAAATTATCAATGGTAACACAATAACAACTTCAGGTGTAAGATTTTACTTCCCAGACATATTGCCCATTCGGGATGAAGGGAACCATTACGAATACGGCTCGTTTCTCTCACAAAACTCAACACGGTGTTAGGGAAAAAGATTCGTATAAGGTTTGTGCTAACCATCTATAGATTCAGAGTACGATTCTTTATATTAAAATGCTAGTTATGATTAAAATTAGAAATCAGTTGCGAATGTATACATGCATTTAACGTGAAAATCGTTTCCCCGGTGCTGATTCTTGTCAGCCACTCATACAGAACTTGATTTTTTTTAAATGTACTTGATTGTGTTACCACGGAAATGTATAAAATGCTCACTGTACTGAAAAAAGTTTTAAATATAAAATAAAAGAACAAAAATATAACGATGACGATATTCTCCAAGTACGGACTACATGCTTTTTGTTAGTTATATTAATTTTTATAGGTATTTAAAAGGGAGAATATCTGTTGCACTTAACAAAGTAAAAGCGTGGTAAGTGGTTATTTCGAGATTATTCTAGGGAAATATGTGTTACTTGCGAGGAATTAGCGATAAGTTAGTCAATTATGAGTAAGTTGTTACGCGGGTCACCTACAAGTATGAATACGAGAGACATGTTTTGCCAGTCATCTAAGTTAAGAATTGCAGGATGACGTTTCACGGGTTATCTACAACTAAGGGGGCGAAATTATCGCGAAGTCCCAACGTTATCGGAAAATTTAAATAATAGTAAACAATTATGTTATTGAATTTTACGTCCTATCAACTACTTTTGACGGTTTTCGGAGACAATTTAAATATCACAATCGTGGAGAAAACTGAGCAGAACCTCACTGAAACAAGTCCTTTAGATAATTATGATCAGTTCCACAAAGACAAGATGAGTTGATACGCGATACCATGGTCACTATGCTTTTTATCTTACTAATCGACACACACCTACAGTAGCACATAATCGAAATCACAGTCAAAATGGATGTAAAATTTGTGTAAATGAAAATTTGTAACTATAAATGACTATACTTTTTGATAAAGCCAATTCAAGACATAGTTGTTTCTATTCAACATACAGTCTTATTCTCTTCCACATTTTATTCTTCAATCAGACCTGGTCTGAACTACCCATGAAGTCCTGTACGCCAAGCTGGACTATTCGCCTCATTCCAAAAATGTGACACTGTAATTGCACTGTCTCAACTTCGCTGTTGTTTAGTGTAAGGGGCTTCGTGCCCAATGGTCAACAGCTTAATTTGTCTTGATGTTTGAACTAGCCTGCATGTTTTTGATTAACTGGAGCTAGGGTTGGTAAGAAGTGACCATGGCCCTAAATGGTTGGTAATTTCAGTATTCGCATGAAGTTAAAACATGAAATCTCGGAGTTTATGAAAAGCCATGAGAATAATTTTAGCCCACTTCCCTATCAACTATGTTATCCGAGACTAAGTTCAACCCCCAGAACTGTCTTAAATTGTAGTTGCGAAATAGAACCCATATGGAAGGCGACAGTGATAAAATTTAGAACACGATGTCGAATTTGTGCTGTTTATTTTATAAAGCGATACGCTAGTTACTGATATCCCACTGGATGTAACAGCACCGCCTAACATGCTATCACTCCTATCTGTTAACTCGTTTCACAGAGTCAACCACTAACCGCGTGAAAATCTAACGTCACAATCAAACTAGTTGACTAGTACTGTGATGATGCGTGTAGATCTTCTTTCTATCCAGTTATACAAAATCGAATCTAACATTACTTAAGAATAATGGGGCTGCCAAAATTAAAATTACAAACTAAAATTTACCCGTATGCACAGTACTAGTTGTACTTAGATGACGAAGATAACAGGAGTTATTAAAACGGACTTGGGTAGGAACTACCAAGCTCCGTAATAAATAATTAAGAAGTATCAAGCTTTAAGCAGACGAGTATTTTCGGAGTATAAAGCTACTATGTTAAGCTGTTCGAAAATTACACACAGAAAAATCTGTTAGTGAACCAGCTTCAAACGAGAGTGAGTAAAATTTGTGAGAATGAAGATGGCATAAGAGGCAGTTAGTACATGCTGACCATGTTATTGTTTGTTTAAGATCGTTATGTGTGTTGCAGGAGTTAAGGATAAGGTAACACTTAGCACATACTGGGAATTATTATAGAAGTTAGGAATTTTCAAGGTACATTTGGTGTGAAATGCAATTCCTCAGCATTTCATGATTTGTCGGGATGTAAGCCACAACAAGTATTTCGACAAATAAAATCGTAGTGCGCGGCATTCAGCGGATCTAAATATGGCTGCCCTGGACTCAAAAGCAGAATCTTAGAAGACTATCACAGGGAAATGAAAATGTCATGTTTATTACGAATTCAATTTTCAAGTAAAAATACACCTTTCTTCCAACAGATTATTCGGCTTATACTAACATAAACCAAACGATAAACTCGAGATATCCCTAAAATCCAAATAATACTACACAAGGAATAGTTGTGAGGAAATTCAAATAATAAAAAATTAATTGAAATGTGATGTACATCTTAGGATAGGATCTGAAATATTTGGTAGAGGTACTGAAATCTGAAGGCCTGTGAAATATCTGTAATATTTGGTAGAGATACTGGAATCTGAAGGCTTGTGAAATATCAACAATATTCATGACTTCGTGCGTATTATTGTTATTCTTATTCATTACTGCGACTCTAAGACAAAATACTGTCTTGACAGTTCAGATAATGCATAGAAACACTATAACTTAAGATGAACTAAACAGCACTATACAGTATATAGGTTTCCTTATTTCTCAATCTGACACACACATTTGCGAAAGTTCTCAATAGGTCATCACATGGGCAGGTAATCACTATTTTTAATAATGTATCTTTAGTCATAGACGCCCAAGAGAGATCCGGTTTACTCTAGGTCCGCTAGATGGCAGACAGAGTAAGCCGGAACGTCGAAATTGACGAGCAGACAGCCAGATGGCGTCAAATCGAAATGTCTGCAAACGGTAGCTGAGGCCATACGATTATTATTATTATTATTATTATTATTATTATTTAGTCATAATATACCAGTGTTCATAGTTTAAAGTCCATTTCTCTCTTTTCCTTGAACAGACATCAGAGAAAGGCAAAGCTTAAAAGCAATCTAGCCAACCCTTTAATTTCAAAAGACACGTACTCTTGAAAAATATATTTATTTTAGTTCAAACAGATCAAAAATAGAACTGAATTTATAGAAGTGAAGTAAATGAAAGTAATCTGTAGGAAATAGAAAGTGCCGAGCACGACGTATAGATATTTCCAAACAAAAATGTTCATTATCATATGGATAACATTCAAAGGAGATTTTATTGATTTTTACGCTCCACTAACAAATCTTATGGTACCAGAAATTTGTCCCGCAGGAGTTCTTTTACGTGCTGGTAAATCCACCGACACGAGGATGGTGCATTTGAGCATCTTCAAATAACATCCGACTGAGCAAGGATCGAATCCACCAATTTGATCTCCGAAAGGCAGCACTGTATAATAGAGCCGCTCAGCTCATCCCAGTCAAAGTGTCGGTTACTCGGATGTAAAATAAGTATCTTGAACTTCGCACTTAATACAGGCATTTCCTTTCACTTGTGGAGTTGACTCCTGTTATAGTGAAGCTGAAAAATATGAATAGCAGTGGAATACCTTACTCTCTTTGTTTATCCATTGTTGTTGATTGTTTTAAATGCATTATCATAACAGTAGTAAAATGCATTGAAGCTAACTGTAAAATCTTGTCCTTTTTAAAATGTAGTGTTTCTTTGTTATTTTCACATTCTAAACTTCTAACATGAAAACGACTTGGAATAGAATACGTATGCTTATGAATGTGTTTTCTTCGAGTGAACATTGGTATCGCCTTCAAGAATATTGGCCTGTGTGTGTTGGGACAAATTGGGAGTGGATCAGACTCCAGTAGATAGTAGAAAACACGCAGAGTAATACAGACTAACACGTCGATCGTCGACGATTAGTACAGGAAGGTAAATAATAATTTTTCAGTACAAAAGCTTAGTGAGAAGAATGCCATTTCTGAAATCAAGCACGAAGTCATGGCACAGTATCAACACAAGATAACAGAATGCACAATAAATTAAGTATTCTGTTCTGGGTTTGAATTCAGAGGTCTGATCTCTACTTTCACTAATGTCATTGATTCGAAATTACAGGGCAGCCATAGAACTATATTAGTCGCTATGTAGCATATGTACAGCACATCATGTAATTTACATTATCCCTGGAAGAGAATTGGTATTTAACAAACGCTCGCTGTTAAATAAAACGTATTGTTAACTGTACAATTAGTTAACACACCGAGTTATTTACAATAAAATATTTCACAAATATATTTACAAACAAATATATGTACAATCACACACATCACTGAAACACAAAATATTATTCACAAGCAACAAATTAATCTTTATTGGACTGTTCTCTGGCAATATCTTTCCATTTTTAGATTAAAATTCCCATGAAAATATGGTTATTTTATTCGATAAGAAAACAACCATATTGTCAGGCAAATGATTATTCTCAATGACAGTCGTCACTCTATAGAAAGAAATGAAAAGAAGGTTAGTAAAGCACTTACATACAAGATCACAGTAAGTTGGTAGATGGTTGTCTACAAATGTTGTACAACACCGCACTGTAAATCATGAAAACGTTCGTGCATAAACTTCAATAGTACAAACCACATGGTCGAATTGACAGGAAGCAATACTGTTCTTTTAAGCATTTAAATATTGCACAACTAATATATACACCCATTTTCCTTCAAAATCCCAGTTGAAAAATATAGCCAGATACAGTTTCTTTTAATTTCGTCAGAACCTCTTGAAGTAACTTATTTTGTCCAATCTAATTTAGCTAATGAACACTGCTCACAATAGTTTACCAAGGTAATCATTTATTTTGGCCAGAATCTTTAAATCTCATGACGGGCTTATGAATATAGCCTATGATATCAAACTGAATACAGAGTAAAAATCTATTTTTTTAGGTGTACTCCATATGGAAATACTCCACTTTCATTTTTTACCACCAGACCAGATTGGTGAGCCAAAACGCCTGAAATATAAATAGTTTCACCTTTACTAAAAAGTACTGCCCCATCCATCTCATGGAGCCATTGCACAAAATGAAATCAAAGAGAAGAGCAGGGACAATCCTTTAAAACGGTTCAATGTAGGTCCTTTCATACACACCTTACACTGAACTATTCAATTAAGATATGAAACAAAACAAACCCCATGGCACAACAACCGCGAAGGGCCATGGCCTACCAAGCGACCGCTGCTCACCGCAAAGGCCTGAAGATTATCCAGTGTCGTGTGGTCAGCACGACGAATCCTCTCGGCCGTTATTCTTGGTTCCCTAAACCGGGGCCCCTATCTCACCGTCAGATAGCTCCTCAATTATAATCACGTAGCCTGAGTGGACCTCGAACCAGCCTTCAGATCCAGGTAAAAATCCTTGGTCCGAGGCCTCCGGGTAACAGGCAGGCACGCTACCGGTACACCATGGGGCCGGCGTTAAGATATGAACAGGGTTCATAATGTAACAAAATGGAATATACGTACTGCATCATAGTTAGGCTACAACAAGTTGTTTTGACGGAATTAACACCAGATACAGTAGTTACATAAAGAAGACAATAGAGAACACTATACTAAGCACTACTTACGGCACCCAATTTCGTCGGATCCATCCTTACACTGGCGAATAGAATCACAACGGTAACTTTGTGGGACACACTCGCCGCTGCGACATTGCAACTCGTAAGGGTCGCAGGTTGATTGTTCAGCGCGGGATCCTATTATCATGTCGAAAGGAGATCAGGAAAGGAGGAGAATGTGGGTGGGATGAAGGCACAGATGATAGGTCGTTGTACGTTAAATGTGATCCAAGTCGTAGAAACAGTTGTTTACCATTTGTAGTCAGAGGAAATTAATGCAATGCAGTTTACATAAAGCAAATGACGAATTAAAAATAGGAAAAGGAAGAAATTTATGAAACAATGTAGAACATTATTATTACGGTCAGTATCGTCACAGTACGTCCACAAGTATAAAAGGGATAGAGAGTACATCATTTTAAAAAACCCAGTAGAAACATCGATCCAATGTGCAAGGTTTGTCGTGCATTGTGCAAAGTGCGGAGTCCACCAAAGTGCAAGGAGTCAATTGTGCCATTAAGGTGCAAGGTGTCGGATAAATTAAAGAAAAGGTAAAATAAAGAGGGGGAGAGGGAGAGAAAGAAAAATAAATTATTATCAACAATTTTCTACAATGCATAAACATAAGACATACAAAAACTGGGTCATGCAACATACATTTCATACATACTTATACAAATGTTACTACTAAATTTTGTCTTATAAATCTGATAATCTCAAAGGAAATAATAAACACTCCTACCGTCTGCTATTCTAAAAGCCCTCATTGGCAATTACACTTCTACTTTGAAATCCTCAAACATAAAATTTTTGTCAAAAGGATCTACCTCTTTCTTCATTATTTTCTAAATCTTCAAGATAGTTTTCTGTATGCATTAAAATCATAGATATCTCTCCATATAAGGCGATTCGAATGCAAATTTTCAAAGTGTTCAATCTCAACTTATTTCTTCAGGTCTGAATGGATTCGATGTTGAACCATCCACTAGCATTAAATTTATGGTAATTGTTCCTGGACAGAAGCAATGGTCGTACTATTCTAGTAGTTGTTGTAATTGAAACTGACTAGACTTTGATGTCATAATCCGTATCCCACTTCCATGTCAGGGGAGCATAATAATGTTGTCACTGAAAACACCCCACAACTCTAGTTCGCATGCTTATTATTTTCTGCCAGTAGAGAACTTTGTGTACAGGAGAATGAAAGAAAGTTTAACTTCGATGATGTGAAAGGCATCTGCCTATGAATAAGAAGGTTGTGTGTAGGAGATAAAAGTTACATTTAATAAAAGGGCCAGCCAAGCCGATAAACATAAGCATGTCAGCACAGGGGAGAACTAGGCGCGAAGTGAGTAGCATACCGGACACATTGCAGCATTATAGTTCACAAAATGATTAAAGTAGACGTTTAATTTACGTGAGATCTCAGAAGTGTGAAGACAGTACGGCACAGTAGTTTACACATACGAAACGTTCCCTTAGCTGTGCGACAGACATTAGGTGGTGGGGACCAGCCAACCAGCGTGAATCAGCATGTTATTTGGCTGATGGCGACTCCTCTAGTCCTATGGTAATATGCAAAACGAATAAAAACGGGGAAGAAGTAGAGACACTAATATCCTTTACAAAGGACCGGGAGTTGCAGTTGTCCTTTACTTCTGAAAAGAACAAATCTAAATGTTTATTATCAATCACCACACGTCTGCAATTAGGGCTGTCGCCCGCGTGGCAGTTTCCCTATCGATTATTTACCTATTCTATTTTCAAACTATATCAAAGAAGTTGGAAGTTTTTCAGACATCTCCCGTGGTGAATTATTCCAGTCTGCAATTCCTCGTCCTATAAACGAGTATTTTCACTGGTTTGTCTTAATAATAATAATAATAATAATAATAATAATAATAATAATAATAATAATAATAATAATAATAATAATTTTATTGTTACCAAGCTCGATAGCCGCAGTCGCTTAAGTGCGGCCAGTATCCAGTATTCGGGAGATAGTAGGTTCGAACCCCACTGTCGGCAGCCCTGAAAATGGTTTTCCGTGGTTTCCCATTTTCACACCAGGCAAATGCTGGGCCTGTACCTTAATTAAGGCCACGGCCGCTTCCTTCCCAGTCCTAGTCCTTCCCTGTCCCATCGTCACCATAAGACCTATCTGTGTCGGTGCGACGTAAAGCAACTAGCAAAAAAAAAAAAGAACTATTGTTTTTACGTCCCGCTAACTACTTTTGACGGTTTTCGGAGACGCCGAGGTGCCGGAATTTTGTCCGGCACGAGTTCTTTTACGTGCCAGTAAATCTACCGACACGAGGCTGATTTATATGAACACCTTCAAATAACACCGGACTGAGCCAGGATCAAACCTTCCAAGTTTGGGTCAGAAGGCCAGCGGTTCAGCCGTCTGAACCACTCAACGCGGCCCAATTTGTCCTCTTGAATTCCAACTTTATCTTCATTATCTTTCCTACTTTTAAAAAATCTACTTAAACTTATTCGTCTACTAATGTCATCCCTTCACTGACAGCTCAAAATATTCCACTAAAGTCGTGCTGTTCGTCTTCGTACTCCTCTCCGCGTTTGACAGTTCCGCTCAGTCCAGAGTGATTCGCATTACATTTTACGCCTAAGTCAAGGAACTGGAATAATTTTCCGTTAAAGGCAAGTTTCTGCTTAACAGAGAGTCCGTTTAAGAGGTTTAAATGTATTTCTTGTTTTATTCGATATCTCCTTATCCGAAGAGTTCTGGACGCAAAGGTGTTAATAATAAGCAGAGAAAGATAAACTGCACCATCACTGTGTGGTTATGTGTTGAGATACCACAGTTTCTCATATCGAGTAATGAGAAGCGAGATGTGGAGTGAAGGGGCCGGTGACCTAGATGTTAGGCCCCTTTAAACAACAATCGTCATTATCATCATCATCAGATGTGGAGTGGCTTATTCCATCGACAGCCTACCTGCGTAAAGCGATACAGGCATAGTGGGAGAAGTTAAGAATAAGAATGGGGGAAACTGAGCAGATGCCAGTGACCTATACGCGTGCGAAAGCTCTTCGCAGGTGTGAGATTCTTGACTAGCCCAGATTTACACCATGAGACAAAAAGGTCACAGCAATGATCAAAGTAGTTCACTTCATCTAAAGTAAAGCCAATTCTACTTCGAGGTAGTAAACCATTCAGGACGATCATATTTGGAATCCGTTTTGATGAATGCATATTGAATCATTACGGAGATGGAGTGAACTTTTTCAGTCAGTTCACTGATTTCTTCTTCATTCGCTGCTCATAGAACGCAAGTGAAAAGTCTGCTTTGATCATTTTGTTAACTCTGACGATGACCGCTTTGTGAAAATATAACTTCTCTCTCTGTCTCTTGCAGCCAATATTCCTGTTCAAAAATGGATGTTTTTTCACACCACCCGAAGAAAAATCTAACATCACTCTTTCATGGACAGATTATCTAGCTAGAGAACTAGACGTTGTTTGGTGCTTTGAACGGTATCTGCTATCTGCTCACCCATTTTCGAAGTGGGATGCGAACATTGATAGTCATGACTTCCCTGTCCTCAATAATAATAATAATAATAATAATAATAATAAAAATAATTTTTATTTATTTCTTCTTCGTCACAAATGAGCCACTTAAGACCACGCGGTAATAACATTAGTTGGCTTTTACTTTTATCACTGTATTCCTTCATACGCAGTGAATGGGTGTGTTTTCGTTGCAGCGAACATATGTATCGATTAGTCCTCCTTTTATCATCCTGAAAACCCTGCGAGTGTGATTTATCTGATTTAATCTCGGCCCAGTAGATTTGATGATCCTCATTCTTTCAGGTGGTTTTATGTCTGTCTGTACCAACTTGACCTGGATTTATTTATTAATTATTTATTTTGACTTTAGCAGTGGCAAAGTTAGGGCTCGCGGCCTTCTCTTACACTTAACCACGTAAATTACAGGATAATACATATAATATAAAATAAATACACTGTTCTATTACAAAATCAAAGACAGCTAAATAACATATTTGGAGAACATAATATGAACAAAGAAAGCAAAGCTCAACAAAGAAAAGAGAAATCCGGACCATGAAAGTAAAACATAAAGAGAAAACTTAATTAAAAACAAATAAAATATAAACTGAAAAACAAAAAACCAATGCGTAAACAGAACACAATAAATAATAATATGTACGTCCGACTAACTTTTTTCCCGGTTTTCGAAGACTGTCAAAACGGCGCATATGTCATGATGGGGCTCTTTTAGTTGCCAGTAAATCTACCAACGCAAGTTAGGCGTGTTTTATTTTGCACCTTCAAATACCACCAGATTGTACCGAGATCGAACTCGGCATCTTGGATCCAGATTTTCAGCACATTTCCACCTGAGCCATTCAGCCCGCCATACACTTGCAAGCTAACATACTCTGTTTGTGCATCCCTACTTGTGCCCTATAATCAGGCTACAAAAAGAATGTTATTCAATCAGCTCTGCCGGGGTTTGTATAACAACGTATTGGTCAGAGGCTGAGTTACAATACAATCCAGCATATTAAAAAACTTTAATGTCTGGAATAAAATCAATTCCCCCTTTTTAAAGGTCTCCGTCAAAGGCATCTACCCTGTACGTTGTGGGGTTATTTTTTCAGATCGTACATTTAAATACAGCATACTGAGTATTTTTAAAAGCGTAGGTTTTGGAGCAAGTTGCAAAGCCAAAAACAGAGAGGCTTATTGGAATTTGTATGATTTAATCTCCTCTATAACCCGATAGAACAGGAGTTCACGATCTCCATTCAAAAGCTCACTCTACTGACTACTTGAATCTCACCATTCATATCTCTACGGAGTACTAGCTTCAGAGACAAGTATTCAACATCTGAAATTGTGAATCCTCAAATCTGCTCGTTTCGGTTAACATACTTATGCGGGGAGCAGCCGCCAACAGTTCGTAACTGGTTTCAGGTCCCACTAACTACGGTCCTTACGAGACGTTCAAGTGCCGGAATTTTGTCTCGCAAGAGTTACTTTACATGCTGGTAAAGCTGCCAACACGAGATTGGTATATTTGAGATAACATCCAACCCGACAACTAGGGCTCAAAAAGTCAGCGCTCTATCGTCTGAGCCACTCAGCATGGTCGACATGAGTTCGTATTAATAGCAATAATAATAATAATAATAATAATAATAATAATAATAATAATAACAATAATAATAACAATAATAATAACAATAATAATAACAATAATAATAACAATAATAATAACAGGTTTACGTCCACATAACCACATTTACGTTTTTCGGAGATGCCAGTGAGGTGCCGGAATTGTGTCCCGCAGAAATTCTTCTTTTATGTACCAGTAAATTTATCTATACGAGGATGGCGTATTTGAGCATCTCTAAATTCCAGCGGACTCGGCTACGATCGGACCCGCTAACTGAACTCAGCAGTATGAAACCATTTGAACCATTAACTCAGTGATATGAGTTCGTATTCCACGAGTGGTCACGTTCTCAAATCTAGCAAGAGAAGTAACGACCCCTCTTCCAGACATTTACCACTAAAACCAGTTTATTATCATCATGCTTTACTTGATATATGCCCGCCATCGTGCTGTAACGGTTAGTATTATTAGATGCCGCCCTCGGTAGACCAGGTTCGATTCCCGGTACTGCCAGGGATTTAAGAATGGCAGAAGGGCTGGTGTGTAGTTGAAATGGTACACGCAGCTGCACCACTCCAGGACGAGGACGCGAGTTTATTTTACTTGGTAAGTATGCACATGTCCGCCTCTGTGGTGTAGTGGTTAGTGTGATTAGCTGCCACCCCTAGAGGCCTGGTTAGATTCCCGGCTCTGCCGCGAAATTTGAAAAGTGGTATGAGGGCTGGAACGGGGTCAACTCAGCCTAGTGAGGTCAACTGAGTAGAGGTGGGTTCGATTCCCACCTCGGCCATCCTGGAAGTGACTTTCCGTGGTTTCCAACCTCTCCTCCAAGCAAATGCAGGGATGCTACGTAACTTAAGGCCACGGTCGCTTCCTTCCCTCTTCCTTGTCTCTCCCTTCCAATCTTCCCATCCCCCCCGCAAGGCCCCTACTCAGCATAGTAGGGAGGCCGCCTGGGCGTGGTACTGGTAATCCTCCTCAGTTGTATCCCACGACCCAGAGTCTGAAGCTCCAGGACACTGACTTTGAAGCGGTAGAGGTGGGATCCCTCGCTGAGTCCGAGGAAGAAACCGACCCTGGAGCGTCAACATATAAAGAAGAAGAAGAAGTATGCACATGTTTCTGGAGCTGGGAAAGTACTCAACACTTTTACACTAAGATTTTGCATTGTCCAGTTAGTCCGGCCAGTTCGTTGACCGGTCAACGTCTTCGCTAAGGGTCTCGGTTCGATTCGCATGAATGAACCAGTCGCGGATAAATTGCTCCAAATAGGTATAAAACCCAGCATCCTATGAAACGAAGGACATGCCGACGTAGAACTACAAGGCGTGCCGAATAAGATTTTTTTACAGTCCTTCAAATTTCCGACTACCTCTGGCCTCGCCATCTTGGAAACCGTAATCTTACGCTCTACCACTGATCTAATAATAATAATAATAATAATAATAATAATAATAATAATAATAATAATAATAATAATACATTAAAATTCCAATGAGATGCCAGTAGGGCAGGAAGCAACTGCAATGAGAATTCCCCCCCCCCCCCGAATTTGGCACTATTGATCGCATAGCATTTAAGGCTTCTTGGCCTTTGTTCTCTTTTCTTCCCAGAACCTCTTCACTCCTTCGCGTCTCACCTTTCTCTTGTCTTCAGAGATGATCCGTTTGTGGTTTCTCTTCGAGAATGAGTATAGACTGTCAACTCTTCTTCTGATCTCTCTTATATTGGGGGGTCATCTCTATTGTAATTCCAACGTCTTCTTTCTGGCCATGTTCAGCCTGTTAATGGAATAGACCGTACAACCAGCGTCTCAACGTCGAGTGTCGGGCGGCGGAAAATAACTGGTACACCTAGGGCGCCAATGGCTATGGACGGAGGAGTCCTTTAGATGGGTGGTGGATCCATCAGTGGAGGAAATGCCACTGGTATTTTCGGCGTGTAGCGTCTGTTCTGGTATTAGGGGCGGCTACGAAAGGCGTCTGTTCTTCACGTTAGGGGTGGTCTAAAATAAAACTCTGGAGCTTAAAACCGCAATTATTTTGAAGTTTAAGGCATGATGGAAACAATGAGACAATATTACATAACAAAATACAGATCACTTTCTTATGCAAGGGTTAACAATCAGTTACGTGGGATAAGTGCATATTTAACTACTCCAAAGTGCACTATATTCACTGGGCTGAGAGGAAATGCAGACACATTCATTTAAGAGGAATCCACTTATCTAGGTTCAAATTACGCTAAAAGCAGAAGAGGTATGAAGTTCATGGAACATACACAGGATACTGATCGAGGTAATAAATGTGGAACGCCGAATGCGTAATGGCTTAAGCTTCCAGATATAACAAGGTACTGAAATATTCAGTTTCAATAAAGGGTCTACTAACTTCATAACTTCACGCACTGTGGATACATACTTGCCAAGACTTTCTGCAACATAGCGAAAGGAGCATCCAGCTTCTCGTAACCATATTACACGGCCTCGTTCAAACTCAGTAACCTGCTGATAATTCGTCTACTTAAAGGCATGTTTGACTCTCGCCTACCTCACAACGTGAACCCTGGACTATGACTAACGCAAGCCACAATTCTCAACGGTGCCGGGAGCTGTCGGTATACGTGAGTAATTCTAGTCAGTCGACCCAATTAGGGCCTTGAGGGACTGCATTGCTGTTGGTAGTTTGGGGACTGTTGCAAATGAATCGCACTGGCTAGGATATGGCCTGCACCTGAGAGGGTGGTTTACAAAAAAATATCCTCAGGTCTCCCATATCGAAGACCTACGGTGTCGTAATCACCTATTTTCCCGACCAGTGGATTTTTACTCTCAGTGAGTGCGTCATAAAATTTAGTAGTAGTCCTACGAATCGTATGGTGGATGGGATCGAACTGATATTGCTCATGCAATTCGTCATTTGAATTGTACCACTCAGCACCTTTTAAACGGCGGGACTTTGCTGCAGTACCCCAAATAGTGCTGGAATACTCAAGTATTGGTCTAATTGTAGATTTGTAGAGCAGGAGTTTGTTTTCTATAGCAAGCCCATCGGTAATAATTTAAACAGACGCACATTACCTTGCGCTGTAATACATGATATGTGATCTCCGAAAGTTAGTCTCCTGTCTGGGGGTGACACCTAAATATTTAGTTTTCTAAGACCACTTGATAGCTTCGCCAAAAACATCAGGGGCTCTGGATTTGAGGAGGGGGTGGGGGTTGAAAGCGTAGAGTTACTCTTGTCTACGTTAATTTTGACTCTCCACTTCTCTAACCAGGGTTCGAGAGTTCAGCGCGTATTTTTGCTTGCGAGATCAATGTGGCGCTACTAGCACAACTCTTCGTCGACTAGCGCACAAATATGAATAGGCGTCACCTTTCAGATGTGCAAACACGCCTCCTGAATTTCGTTTATGCAGCACAACTCCTTGGTGGTTGGATGTCAATTTCTGTCGGCTTGTACAAAGAGTTTAACGGATCTGCCATTTGAAAGAAATATTAATATTTCTATTAATGTATACTTAATATTTATATTAATCGGCTACTCAGTCCGACTTATTTGCTGAATGGTCAGCGTTGAGGCCTTCGGTTCAGAGGGTCCCGGGTTCAATTCCCGGCCGGGTCTGGGATTTTAATCACCTTTGATGTCCGGCTCCATGGCTAAATGGTTAGCGTGCTGGCCTTTGGTCACAGGGGTCCCGGCTTCGATTCCCGGCAGAGTCGGGAATTTTAACCATAATTGGTTAATTCCGCTGGCACGGGGGCTGGGTGTATGTGTCGTCTTCATTATTATTTCATCCCCATCACGATGCGCAGGTCGCCTTGGGGTGTCAGTTCAAAAGACATGCACCTGGCGAGCCGAACTTGTCCTCTGACACTCCCGGCACTAAAAGCCATACGCCATTTCATCGCCTTTGATTAATTCTTCTGGCCAGGGGACTGGGTGTTTGTGTTTGTCCCAACACTTTTCTCTTCATATTCAGACAAAACATGACACTACTAATCACCAGAGAAATACGCAATAGAGATTACATCCCTTCATGTAGGGTTGGAGACAGAAGGGGCATCCGGCCATAAAACAGGGCCAAATACACACGTGCTACACAGTTCGCACCCGCGACCCCACAGGTGTGGGAAAAGCGGTAGAAAAAGAAAGAAAAAAGAAATATTTCTATTAATACTCGGCGGAGTTTTGCTGACGGAATTGCGTGAAGGGTCAGAAGTTGGAAATCGAACTACGACAAAGAAGAAGATGAAAAAAAAGAAGAAGATTATTATTATTCTTGGAATCCGCAGGGGTTGTATCTATATTGGAGGTGAACTATATTTTGATAATATTAAAAATTAAGTTGATAAATTATTAAATGGTAGGAACATGCGCTAATGTTTTCGAGCGACTTGACATACTGGGACACACCTATTTTCTGTTCGAAAGACCAGGAAGTTTCTTGCATTTACCTCGAAGAATATTCTGTGTATGATAGTGCACTCACACCTTATTAGAAAACTGTCGGAAGATTTAAAAGTCAAGAACTAAAACAAATTATATACAGTAGAATTACAGTGAGTGTTCTGTAGAGTCTGTTGTTTTAGGATTCAAAACAGGGAATGACTAGTCAGAGTAGATGCGATACTTCTCCTTGATGTCTCATCAGTGCAAATGAAAACTAGCTCATACCTGCGAAAGAGACGAATGTGAAGGGGTCGTCCTTCACTTGTAAACCTCCGAGCTGGCCGACGTTCCTGATGCGATCCAGCAGCCTATCACGGATCTCTAACTCATTTCCATAGCCAATCACACCCAGATCTATTGTGACGAGGGTGAAGAATTTATCTTTAGGGTTTTCTCTGTAACAGACCATGAAATTATTTCGTTAAGACAAATTCACAAAAAGAAATTCTTACAAATAACACAATACAGTTTGACAGCACCGTCAAAAGTTAATTGCCTAGAGTAGATGAACACAAATAATTTCACAGTTTACACTAATATAACATGAAAATAATGAAAATTAATAATGTAATGTAACAATGTGACCATTGCCGGAACTACATAGTTCCTGCCCAAAATGTAGCCACCTCATGAGCATTGCACGCAGCTAACACAAGGTCCTTCATTATATAGTTACGGGCATCAGGTGTAGAAACGTCTGCTTGTATGCGGTTCGCTACAATCACAGAAGACTTATTCAGTAGGGAAGTGCAAGTTACGGATATTCTCTCAAGATCTTGCAACTTCAGCTCATAATCTGTTCAACGACTTCCAGGTTATTTCATCGTGTGACCAGGAGTCAGGGATTCTTTTGGTTTCATCCAGTCTGATAGCTTGCGAGTTACAGTATTTATTTTCACTTGCTAACTCGGGCTGTGTCTGATGATCATTTTAGTGCCTGTGAAGTGATTACGAAGCCTCTTATGTACTTGACTATACTTTCAGAAGATTGATATCCAGGGAGTAAATGAGATCATTGTGAATGATTTGTGCCTTTCAGACCTAGCTGTAACCTGTCTGCTGATATTGCAAAAGCAATGCTGTTAGAATTTGACCTATCATTTACACGATCCACCGAATGCATGAAACAGTGATAGTCTTTTTCTTTTGATTGAGTCCGGCTGCATGGCTAAATGGTTAGCGTGCTGGCCTTTGGTCAGAAGGGTCCCGGGTTCGATTCCAGGCAGGGCCGAGAATTTTAACCACCATTGGTTAATTTCGCTGACATGGGGGCTGGGTGTATGTGTCATCTTCTTCATCATGTCATCCTCATCACGACACGCAGGTCGCCTACGGGAGTCAAATCGAAAGACCTGCACCTGGCGAGCCGAACATGTCCTCGGACACTCCCAGCACTAAAAGCCATACGCCATTTCATTTCTTTTGATTAAATATTTATGGAGGTACTGTTTTGAATCTTATGACCAAATGTATTTTTCCGACTCCATGACTAAATGTTTAGCATGCTGGCCATTGGACCAATGGGTCCTGGGTTCTATCACGACTCGGAGGCCAACTCGACGCCCAGACCCCCACCAAACCCCATGGCACTACAGCCCTTGAAGGGACTTGGTCTACCAAGCGACCGCTGCTCAGCCCGAAGGGCTGCAGATTGCGAGGTGTCGTGTGATCAGCACGACGATTCCTCTCGGCCGTTATTCTTGGCTTTCGAGACCGGGGTTGCTATCTCACCGCCAGATAGCTCCTCAATTCTAATCACGTAGACTGAGTGGACCTCGAACCAGCCCTCAGGTCCTGGTAAAAATCCCTGTCCTGGCCGGGAATCGAACCCGGGGCCTCCGGATAAGAGGCAGGCACGCTATTCCTACACCACGGGGCCGCCACTCGACACCCAAACTTATCTGAATTTCTATGCTTTTGACACGGTTCGGTTGGGTCAGGCCTGCATATCATCATAATGTGGAGTGTTTGTTTGCATTTGACAGTTGCTGGCCAGGATTCGCAACCGCACAGAGGAATTGTTTGAACGTGCTGTAGACCATGGACTTCATGCGACTGAGCATCTGTCGATCACACAGGACTCCAGTAGTCTGTCTCTACTTCATCCAAGCCGCGGGCGTCTGGTGGGGTTACAGCGTCAGTGCTATTGAACGAGCAATGATACTTAAATCGGGCCACTTTGTTGCGGTCCTGACCATCTATCCTTTTGGTTCTATCCGTCTGTGGTCCGCACTCCACGTACCCACTCCGATTTTGTTATGTTCACTTCATAAGTAAATACCACTGTATATCCTCAGTGCAGCTAACCACTGAGTAACCAATGTCAAGTATGTGGCAAGTATAAGTCCCTATGGACATATGCCGTACGGTCGATCGTTTACGAGCTAGGTCCATTCTAGTTATCAGCTGGAATGAGTCGAGAGGTCTTATTTAGAATTAAGTTTGAAGTCAAGCATACAGTTACGGACATTACAATACTTCAGCAGCGTGTGGAACAAGGTTTACCATCGATGCCTGGAGTGTTCGAACGTGTCGGACAATCAATGAGGTGGCATGTTCAGGTGTGCATTCAGACACTAGGTGGATATTTTGAGGACTTGTTGTATGATAATGCACTATCCCTGCTGGTACGCCAAATCGCGACAGCTACTCGATGTGGGATGTGCCAGATAATGCTATTAACAATAATTCCCGTACAAAGTTGGAAAGTCTGTAACCCGTACACGATCGACCATATGGCATATGTTCATGGGGACTTGTGTTGTTTCGGAATGTACCACACACCCCGATTACTTCCCTCATGTTTTGAAACACTCTGTATATTATTTTGACACATTGGAGCACATGGGAAGCACGCACTACTTCGCAAAATTCCTTCCAGAGGCACCCACATTATTTTTAAGACCGTGTTGCAGACAAGCTTCACCGAGCATTTTAAGGGTCAAAATCATATTCACGTGCTAAGTAGATAACGTTAACGCTTTAAATAACGTCTTGTGGTACTCCTCCTTTAAAGAGTGCATGGGAAATATGTCATGGCGTACTGAGCACCTGTTAGACTGGGAAGCAGTCTTTCTCATTTTTAACGTCAACAGCCACAAGGAAGACTGGGCTACGTTGAAGGCGATCAATCAATCAATCAATCAATCAATCAATCAATCAATCAATCAATCAATCAATCAATCAATCAATCAATCAATCAATCAATCAATCAATCAAGATCTGCATTTTGGGCAGTCGCCCAGGTGGCAGATTCCCTATCTGTTGTCCCTAGTCTTTCTTAAATGGTTGCAAAGAAATTTGAAATTTATTGAACATCTCCCTTGGTAAGTTATTCCAATCCCTAACTCCCTTTCCTATAAACAAATATTTGCCCCAATTTGTCCCCTTGAATTCCAACTTTATCTTCATATTGTGATCTTTCCTACTTTTAAAGACACTACTCAAACTTATTCGTCTACTGATGTTATTCCACGCCATCTCTCCGCGGACAGCTCGGAACATACCACTTAGTCGAGCAGCTCGTCTACTTTCTCCCAAGTCTTCCCAACTACAAAGTAGGGTCGACAGAACTATGCTGAACCTGCAGTAATAAGAGCTTTCAAGTGACTCTTCCCTCTGAGATTGCAAGGAACTACAGACAGCAAAACACCTTTACCAATGCTCCTTGTGTCCAACAACATGCACGATGGAAGCTTTAATACTCGCCAAACCTAATGCTATCGACGTCGCCCGCTATTGGGCATAGAACATGTAATAGAAAAAGAGCTATCTGCCGATCATAAGTTTTTTCAATGGTTCAATAGACTTGTGTCTAGATGTTATGAATTTATAATGTTACGTTTAGAATAGTTTAGATACTGTGCATGAAAATCCACAGAGTGTTTTCACTTTTAACCGGGCCAGGAATGGAATGAATGAAGTCCCCACCTAGCGGCGAGGATAGGAACTGTGCCGGCTGCCGAAGCCTGTCGCACTCATCTGGGGAAATGATTAATCACTGACGGATGAAATGAAATGATATTGGAGTGTGTTGCTGGAATGAAGATGACAAGGAAAACTTAAGAGTACCCGAAGAAATACCTACATAAATCTCACGGGGAGTGACCGCGTTTTGAACCAAGGACCCCAGTGGTGAGAGGCCAGCGCGCTGATGCCTGAGCCACGGTTTATTTTTAGTTTGAATACTGCATTCATTTGACTGTACACTGCTGTACCTTATTATACAGTATTTTACTTCTTACTGTTATATTTAACTGGTGCTTCTGATACGAATAAAGAAAGACGCATTTGTACAGAGTTAGCAATACCTTCAATTGCAACTACTTTGTTGACTGACTGAAAACAGCCCATAAGAATCTGCCCACCATGAGTTAATATCTGTACCGTGGCGCAGAACATAAAAATTAATAGTAGTCGCTTCTCTTCTAGCTACTTCATTCCGACCTTCCATTATTCTGGTTTATGCACCAAATTGTTAAACGCGAGGAAGAGTGTGCATAAAATGCATTAAAATTCGAAATATGAGTTTACAATTCTACTATACATGTACATGAACTACAACATTCTGTGCTCTCATCGGAAAGAAACAGAAATTATGGCAATGCACGATTTCGAGGATAAAATGTGCAAAGTCCGTCACCTAGTTATAAGGTGCAAATTAACTCCTAGGTAAGGGAATTGGAAAATCTAATAACTGAGCAAAAATGTATTCGCCAGGACTAACTTCGAGATTCTCACCTAACAATCATCCAACTTCACCAACTGCACAGATACTTGTGGAAATGAAGATCCACATCCTTTTTCCCAGTCATTCGACCGAGCAAGGAAGCTCCCATCTAGCGGCGAGGAATTGAACTGTGCCGGCTGCCGAAACCTGACTGACAGATTAAATGATATTGGAGAGTGTTGCTGGTATGAAAGATGACAGGGAAAATCGGAGTAGCCACAAAAAACCCTGTCCCGGCTCCGCTTTGTCCAGCACAAATCTCACTTGGAGTGAGCGGGATTTGAACCATGGAACCCAGCTGTGGGAGGCCGGGCCGCGCTGCCGTTTGAGCCACAGAGGCTCTGCAGATATACTATTAATTTACAAAAGAATGAGTTCAATGGTTAAGGTTTAAAAGGAAAGAGTTCCACACATCTCTTTCAACAGCATTGCTCTTACGGACCTATAATGAGTGAACACCCCACACCCCCTCTTAGACACCCATAATGCCTCGTCATTAAGGAATATTACAATGCAATTTATATTGTATTATGAAAGAAAGAAAATAGGATGAGGCAACTTTTTTGCTCGTGAGTTATTCAAATAACTACTTAACATTCTCTATTTCATAAATACGTTCGCAGGGAGGAAGGACAATGGCGGTAACAACCATACATTTGTTGCCTTCCTTCATTTTCCTTCTGAGTTACTCTGGTACATGTAACGCGTAATACGTTACGCTGTGAATTGCCGGCAGCTTATTGATGCTATGGTGTGCAGCGATACATCACGCCTTGACTTGTACTGATATACAAATTGTATGGATACAGAAATTCGCTGTAATTTTAATCTTTGTCTGATTTTGTTATTTAGCTGTTGTTTCTTAAGCGTATTTTATTTTTACCCCTTTCTTTTACCACATTTTTCTCAAGCGCATTTCATGTTTATCGTTCTTTTCAAGGGGCGATACGACGCGCAGTAGTACCCGGTGTTGCCTGGGCAAATTTATTAGATGCAATTAATTGCATCCCTCATCCCCGTAGGCGTGTTGAAACACCGGATCCCGTGAGATCTCCGGAGTTAAGCAACATTGGGCGTGGTCAAGATCTGGATGGGTTGCCAAGCGCTGTTGTTGGGGGGTAAAAGAATGGAAGAGCGGAAAGGAACTGGTCACCCTACCGTACGTAAACTGCGGCTCAGGCACACCTATGAGGTTCGGACCCGCCTTCGGGCAAAATACAGCCTTACCTTACCTCATCCCCCGAGTCCATAAATATTATCTGTTATCTATTTCTGTACCCTAGATTTCAAAACAAAAAATCACAGCCTAGTTTCTTCCCCCTTTTATCTTGAATTTAATTACTGAGTGTCACGAATATACCTGCCGCCGTTTTCCCGTGATGCCGCTATTCAATATAGCAACCTTCCTGTCATAAGAGCAATACAGTTTTCTTAACGTGGAATGATCTGTAGAACAGAAGGTTAACTTTTTTAAATAAAAACTCCTCAATCCACTCCATACTTACGCAACTTTGATGATATTTGCTGATCTGCGACCTGGCCACTCACGATACAAGTTCTCGATGCTAGGGATCAATGCCTCTTTCAATTCGTTGAACTCTTCACTGTTTTGGTCTCCAAAAGCAGGAACGTAGGGCTCGAGTACATTTATGGTGATTCTGTAGAAACCTAGAAACATTAAAGAGTCCAAATTAATACATATATTGTGGGATTTAAATATTTTCATCTGAATGATCTGAAACAGAAATAATTTTCAACGGAATGTAATTAAATTTATTAATTTTACTTAAAATTATCAAGGGTAATTTATAACTATTTTGTAATGATGTCATTTAATATAATTGCACAAGTCTACCCGAACAGTTCAATTCTGACATAAGCCTCTGGTGTATGGGACCCTCAACAGGATTACTTGGTTCGAGAACTGGAAAAATCCAAGGCTCGATTTGTTCTGGGTGATTCCCGGCAAAAGAGTAGCGTTACGAAAATATTGTAAAGTTTGGGTCGGGAAGATTTAGCAGAAGGGAGACGAACTGCTCGACTAAGTGGTATGTTCCCAGCTATCAGTGGAGAGATGCCGTGGAGTGATATTAGTAGTTTAAAAGATTTTTAAAAGTGGGAAAGATCACATTATGAAGATAAAGTTGGAATTCAAGAGGAAAAATTGAGGCAATTATTCGTTTATAGGAAGAGGAATTAGGAATTCAAATAATTTACCAAGGGAGATGTACAATAAATTTCCAAAATCTTCGCAATTATTTAAGAAAATACTTTGTAAACAACAGATAGGGAATCTGCGACCCGGGTGACTGTCCTAAATGCAGATCAGTGGTGATTGTTTGATTTCGAAAATACCTGCGGGGGCTAAACGTACTTTGAGTTATAGAAAATTCAAGGTATAGAAAAACGTACCTACTACTACGGCTCCAGAAAAAGACATCTGTTGTACTGTTATTTACTTCCTAATTTTGATACTGTTCTTTTTTTTTCAACATCTAAAATTTTAATACTGTATTAAAAGTGTTCTTTTTTCAGAAGAAGCAACCTTCTCATTTAAGAGTACTCACAAATTCATATTTTTTTAAAAAGAAATCAGTGAATTTTCCTGGATTGTTTTCTCTGTAACCGATGTTCTCTAAAACATTCTCTAACAGATTAACAGCGCCATACGAGTCCTCGCCAACTGAGGACTGTCTCTCCGTACTGTAAACCGCTTGCTAGTGGTTACGAAGTGGTCTAAAGGAGGGTTTTAAGCTATTGTGGTACGTGGCTACTGAAGGTCCCAAAGTTCATAAGGCTAGTCAAACAATACACCCCCACTAAAATGTGATTTTGTATAAGGAGACGATTTAAGTTTGTTTCTCGTACAGGAACTAATTTTAGAGATATCGAAGAATTCGAGTAATATATCGACAAAATATAGCACATGAATAACAATGTTCCGTAGGGAAACGAAAATTCCTTCGAGATATAGAAAAATTCGAGATACAGAAGTTTAACTGTTTAACGTCATCTAAATAATATTGTGCTGCTAAATACATTTCAAGGCTCGCTTAAAAGAAAAGCCTTGAACCATGGAGGGTAAGAGATGCAGAGGGAGATCAAGAGTTGATAGTTTGATTCTGTTTCTTCGTTAATTGGTTTCAGGTCTCAGAAACTACATTTACATATTTCGGAGATGCCGTGATATCAGAATTTTGTTCTGTAAAATTCTTTTACGTCGTGGTGAATCTACGGATACAAAGCTGCTGTAGTTCAGTACCTTCTTATATGTTACCATCGGACTGAGTTAGCACCGAACTCTGAAACTGATCCGAGCCACTCAGCCTGGCATATTTTGTTTGAATGATTTAAGGAGTATAGATTTAAATGTCATAAAGCTAGAGGGATTTACAGAGTCTTACAGGCTGAATTCTGAAAGGCAGTCTATAATGAGGAGTATTACGAGGTTTGTCCGGAAAATACGTATAAAAGTTGAATAATAACTTTATTTGACAATTATTCAGGTATTACAATATGGTCTCCTTCAAAGTACTCTCCCTGAGACAAGATGCACTTCTGCCAACGCCGTTTCCACTGTTGATAACATTGTTGAAAGTCTTCAGTTGTGATGCTGTTCAGTTGCGGTGTCCTTTCTCCCTTGATGGCTTCCACATCACCCAAGTGCCGCCCCCGAAGCACCATTTTGCATTTCGGGAACAGGAAGAAGTCACAAGGAGCTAAATCGGGTGAATAAGGCGGGTGGTCTGTCACGGTGATTGAGCTTCGGGCCAAAAACTCACGCACAACGAGCGACGTGTGAGCGGGCGCATTGTCGTGATGAAGGATTGTCTCCGTAAAATTGTTGCAAACACTCAAAAATCTCACGGCCATTCTTACCTAGTTTGGCAAGAAACTTGATGTTGATGCGCTGTTCCTCAATCAGAGAGAGCTCCATACCGACGGCAGGTGAAAACGGGTAACTTTCAACAAGCAGCCGCACACTGCTACTGACACGCAGAGCTCTCTGACTCGAACTGAGCGTTGAGAAGATTGGCGACAACAGCAGTGCCACCTGGCGGCGCCTCCACGATACGTGGTACGTCACCCCCGACGGATTTATACGTATTTTCCGGACAAACCTCGTATGTATACAAGTTTCTTGGTGAAAAAACATACCTTATGCAGTCTTAACGTCGAGCTAACTCGTATAGTAGGTAAGGGTTATTCTGCCCGAAGGCAGGTCCGAACCTCCGCAGAGGTGTTCCTGAGCCGGAGTTTACGTGCGGTAGGGTGGCCAGTTCCTTTCCGCTCCTCCATTCCCTTACCCCCCACCAACAGCGCGTGGCAACCCATCCAACTCCTGACGAGGCCCAATGTTGCTTAACTTCGGAGATCTCACGAGATCCGGTGTTTCAACACGGCTACGGCCGTTGGCACTCGTATAGTGAACCTGTGTTTATGTTGTCTGGCCATCGCTGTGGTGGACAAGTTATTCCGTAACTTGCAGGGCTTCTATTTTTTTTGCAAGTCAACGGGGGCCAATGCTGTATTCGAAATGTACAGATGCCCTTTAATTAATTATATTTGTGAAGAGTAATGTTATACTTTGTACGAGTAATAATGTATTATTTTATCCCCTTTACGGTGGTTTAAACAATATTGCTCATTACTTGTTTCTAAAATTGGAACCAACATTCGGAATTCTGTCTTATCTCTTGAAAAGATTTAAGTTGTGACAGTTGCTATTTTAATTTTTTAAGAAGTTGCTCTACGTTTAATATTTGTTTTTTCAATAATATTTATGGCGACGATGGTTGAATAGTCACTGTTGAGGTATTAGGTTCAGAGGGTCCCAGTTCAGTTCACATAACTTACAACAACTTTTCATCATTCCACTCTGTGAAACTTCACAAGTACAAGTGACAGTTTTCAGGTAACATTCGAAATTACATTTATTGTGACAATGTTTCTTAGTTAATTGATCTGAGTGGTTGAAGCTCCTAAAATGTTTTGCTTTCATACAACATACACACTATGAAAGTCGTCTAACGTAGGCCAACAGTATTAAAGGACATAGCTTTCTAATTCTGCATGGTATAAAACGAATTGTGTCGTGCCTTCAATGACAGACGCTTTATTAAAACCCAGACCTTTAAATAATCTATCCGTCAGTGAGCATATGTGCCTTCCACATTACAATTCGACCTCTGATGTTTTACGAAAGCACTGGAGCCATGCTAGTTACGGAATAACCTGCCAACCACTGAATGAGGAAGGGAAGTAACCCAGCTCCCTGCAGCAGGCAGGCGAATCTGTGTTTGTCTCCACTGTCCTATCATTTCTGACGATGTCTGTGCAAGCACTGGCCTTAATGTATGTACAGCTCTGACATATGCCAGGTGTGAAAATGGGAAACCACGGTGAAGCCACCTTCAGAGCTACGATTCGAACGCTCTAGTTCTCTATTGCCAGCTTACAGTCACACTGCCGAGTAGACAAGTCGCTCGGTGACTAAAGGGATGAGTAGACTATAATGGAGGTTCCCAGACTGGGGTCCACAGAATCGCAATGTTTGAAGGGGTGCGAAAACAATTTTAAGAAAAATGTAGAATTTAGTGTCATTTCCTCCATTTTTTTTTTAATATTTGAGATAAAACCGAGGTATGACTACACCTTAGTTCAGTTTTCTGATATAGGGTCGAGGGTGAGGCGACATGAAACTATATGCTATACTTATACGGCCCGATGCCCTTCCTGACGCCAACCTCAGTTAAGGACTTAATGAAGGTGAAATGAATGATGGCGAATGAGACTGGACAAGGTGGTGGAAAGAATGTGCTGTGGTGGACAATGAATAGGATCTGTTCCGGCATTTGCCTGGAAGTGAAAATGGGAATCCACGGAAAACTATTCTCATGGCAGCCGAAGGTGGGGTTCGAATCCACTTGTCTTCCGAATGCAGAGCTTGGCTCCATAGGCGAAGCGCGTTATTATTATTATTATTATTATTATTATTATTATTATTAATTGCCGTGACGGCCAAACATTCTTTCAGACATAACTTAGTCCGATTTCACATAACTTGCAACAATTTTTCATCATTCCACTCTGTGAAACTTCACAAGTACAAGAGACGCAGAGGGTAGATAGATTTTTAATTTATTAATGGACCCGGCCTATGGCTGGCCACACATCCAACAATACAAGCAGCACAGGTAAGAGATACAATGGAAGCAATGTCCTGATCATATTCTGTACACAATACGAGGGAAAAAAGCGTACAGGGGTGAGTGAATTTGCTACTGAAAGGTCAGTAAAATATTGATGGAATTAGTACAAGTTTGCTCGCTATTTCATAGGCCTCTCTCTCTCTCCAGAAATTAACATTGTGTCTACCCACCCAGTTGGTCAAGATTCGATTCCCAGCTCCAACACGAATGAAACACTGGTCTGTGGTTCTAATTCTTTAAGATATAGTTTGGAAGAGAAGTAAAATTCTACTCGCACTCATACCATAAATAGTCTTTCATGCTTTCTACCTTAAATACATTAATTACATAAGTTACCTTAAATAAAACGAGGATCGGAGCCACTGTCTCACAGCTCCTGAATTGTAATCACGTGGGCTAAGTGCACCTCAAGCTAGCCCTCAGATCCGGGTAAAAACCCCTGACCTGGTCGGGAATTGAAGCCGGGTTCTCCAGTTAAGAGGTAGGCACGTTACTCCTATACCGCAGTGCCGAGAAGAAGCCTAACTCTAAAGAAAAACGTATTGCGTCGACAATAGACTGTCCACGATGTCCGGCTCCATGGCCGAATGGTCACTGTTGAGGTCGTTAGTTCAGAGGGTCCCAGTTCAATTCTCGACCGAATGGGGGATTTTAGCCGCATACGGTTCACTCATTTGACTCAGTGACAGGGGTTTGCCTTTGTCCCAATATACAACTCTTCATGAATACTCGCAACACACCACACTACTAAACACGCAATACTATGAAGTCATCCCTTTCTGTCGTAAAAGGCTACTTAGAGGGGACCCTAGAGACTCTAAGCTTGGAAGGGGGAGTATGGAGAAGCAACGACAGGCCTCTTGCTGAGTCTGGCATTGCATCTATTTTAGGACGACTGGCTGGAGTATGCGTGATCAATGATCATTATTCCCAAATGTGCGAATAATTTTGATCATATTTATACCGCTGGACTGAGAGGCTCAGGCGGTAAACCGCTGGCCTTCAGACTCCAAGATACCGGGTTCGATCCTACCTCACTCCTGTAGTACGTGAAGATGCCCAAATATATTAGCCTCGTGCCGGTAGATTTGCCGACATGTAAAAGTCTCCGAAAACATCAAAATGTAGTTGAAGGAACGTAGAACCAACATTATTATTATTATTATTATTATTATTATTATTATTATTATTATTATTATTATCATTATTATTATTATTATTATTATTATTATTATTATTATTATTATTTGCTTTACGTCGCACCGACACAGATAGGTCTTATGGCGACGATGGGATAGGAAAGGCCTAGGAATGGGAAGGAAGTGGCCACGGCCTTAAGTAAGGTAAGCCCCGCCATTTGCCTGCTGTGAAAATGGGAAACCGAGGGAAACCATCTTCAGGGCTGCCGACAGTGGAGCTCGGACCCACTATCTCCCGGATGCAAGTTCACAGCTGCGCGCCCTTAACCGCACGGCCAACTCGCTCGGTATTATTATTATTATTATTATTATTATTATTATTATTATTATTATTATTATTATTATACAAATGAAATTGGGCGAAAATGCCTGTATTTCCTATACGAGTATGAACTTATAGTACAGAAAATCAAGCAAGAATAGACTAGTTTTACGTGTCAGGTGTTACTGTTATCCCACCTATTGGATCACAACCTTACAAGGGATCCAAACTGCAGAGAAATGGTTTTCATTACAAAAGTTCCATTTGCACCTTGCAAATGTGAAAACAGCTGGGATAGAATATGCACTTTTAAAAAAATCAAGCAAACGTTGATGGATGCATGTGACTTCAGAACAGATACCTAACTACTTAACGTAAAGAAAATGTATGTGTTCCCAGAGAGTGAAAAAAACTAATTCTATAAGCCACTACAACCTAGAACAAACTATGGAAACAATGCCATGGTTTGTGAACATTACTATGGTCATAAAAACGCTGTGTTAAACAATGGAATATTCAAATCAGTTCATTTAAACAGTTGAAAACACTATGATTATAATACGAAACTCTGAAGGAACGCTTTAAATAATTTGCGTTGCCCGCGTCAACCACAATCCGAGCCACACGTAGTTCTCAGCTTGTCCGCTGGGAGATCGTTCTACAGTGTGATACGCGCGCTCTCTCGAAAGCTCCGTGTGAACTGCAAAGAATATCCAGGGATGCCCATACTATACAGTACGAGATTATAAAAGAGAAAAAGGCTTGATAAAGGTACGATCCTGCCTTTGCTGGCGGGACCTAGTGTTTACAGTGCACTAAGTCTTCTGGTATGGGCTAGAGTAATTTTGTTACCTTAATTGATCTGTCTCTGTCTTATCCTTGGCTTTGACAAAATGAAAGTGACTGAGGTATGAGCGATGCTAGTAATGCCATTCCTTACGCAGCCAGTCCCTGCTATGAATAGTGTGAAAATATTGCTCATAGGGTCGGTTGCTGCATGCATTTCAGTGGGCTTGGCAGACTGATATGTAATAGCAACTTCTGGCTCGGTGAGGAAAGCAACGGGAAACTACCTTACTCCTCATTTCCCTAGTACGCCTCTTCAGTGATGCCTAAGCCATCTATGACAGCTCATGGCGGAACTGTTGAGGATCCAACCAGCCTTCGGGCTGATGACTAAACATACATACAAAGGGACGATAACGGCGTAAAAATAACGTTTTCCGCAGAATTTATTCCCACCATCCTTCTCTTCCAGCCATCACGCTTCAAGGATATTTATATCGTAAGCGGCCTCTTCAGTATATTTCTCAAAAGCATAATACTACTTTATACTACTTTCTCCGATAGGGTCTTCTAAGGACCAAGTGACAATATCAATGGGTCGGTAGATGCAGAATGGGTTTCGGCCCTTGGGTTTCGTCCCTTAAGTGGCCACGGATGGTCCGTGGTCGAACAGCTGTGTACTCTGACCGGCCAACCGCGCACAGGAGAGGTAGCCACGGCTCTACCGTGGCGTAGAGCGTAGAGCCACGGTAGAGCCGTGGCCACCTCTCCTCTGCATTCGGGAGACGGGACAGGGCTGCACATCATGGCTGGCCCCACCCGTCGGCTGTCCTTAGAATGGTTTTCCGTGGTTTTCCATTCTCCTGCACTAAGACGAATGCCGGGACAGTTCGTAGTATAGGCCACGGCCGCCCATCCCCTCACCTTCTCCGCACATCTCCTTCACCGTAACAAATCTCCCGGCCTGAGAGACGGCGTTACCGTCTAAGAGGCCCACCTCCCCCTTCAGGGGAGGAATGAAGACATTTACTAGTTGTAGTAATTTCAATGCTTCATCCTTCGTTGTCCCTTCCTCTTCCAATACTCCATCAGCTCACTATGTCTCCTTTTCCTCTCCTGTTTTCTTTCCAACCCGACCTTGGAATCCTTCCATTCTAACACTTTCTTCCTATAAATCTCTCCCTCTTCGTCGCTTCTTCTTCTGTTATATTGTTTCATTCCAAATATTTCTCGACTTCATGAATCGAGGTTGTTGTTGACTTCTTGTTCCAAAGATATTTGAATATCAGTTTGGTTAACCTGTTATCACCCAATCTGTATAAATGTCAGAAAACAGTCACTCACCTCCTCCGCATTGTTTCTGTTATGTTTTCTATGTTCCAGTATATTTCATTATTACTTCTTGATTTCCAGAGTTTTGTAGTTCTCAGCGGGCCGAGTTTTTTCCGTATAATTTTTCTTTTCAGTACTTATTTATTCACCTTGTAATTCAGTAGTAGACATTCCGTCGCGTACAAGCATTCCGGTTTGACTACTGTGCTGTATTTTGAGGTTTTTAGATAAAAACTTTTGTTGTAGATATTCCTAGTTACACCGTACGCTCTTTCCATCTTGTGCATCCTTTCTTCTACAGCGGACTTTACCAGACCATTTTCTTGAATTGTTTCACTTAAGTAACTGAATTTCTTTACCTTCCTTATTCTGTTATTAGAAATTCTGGAGCATTTTTTAAAATATTTGTCAAATTTTTTTACAGACATTCTTAAACCTAATTCTAATTCTTCTTAGAGATTGACTTGTATTGCTGCATTTCTGAGGTTTTTTGGAAATAAGGCAAAATCATCTGCAAATACTAGACAGTTTATTTCAACACCTGTTCTTTCTTCTTCGTTTTCTTCTCCTTCTTCTTCTTCATCTGCTTATCCTCCAGGGTTGGTTTTTCCCCTCGGACTCAGCGAGGGATCCCACCTCTACCGCCTCAAGGGCAGTGTCCTGGAGCGTGAGACATTCGGTCAAGGGATACAACTGGGGAGGATGACCAGTGCCTCGCCCAGGCGGCCTCACCTGCTATACTGAACAGGGGCCTTGCGGGGAGATGGGAAGACTGGAAGGGATAGACGAAGAAGAGGGAAGGAAGCGGCCGTGGCCTTAAGTTAGGTACCATCCCGGCATTTGCCTGGAGGAGAAGTGGGAAACCACGGAAAAGCACTTCAAGGATGGCTGAGGTGGGAATCGAACCCACCTCTACTCAGTTGACCTCCCGAGGCTGAGTGGACCCCGTTCAAGTCCTCATACCACTTTTCAAATTTCGGGGTAGAGCCGGGAATCGAACCCGGGCATCCGAGGGGTGGTAGCTCATCACACTAACCACTATACTACAGAGGCGGACTCTGTTCTTTCTTCCCAGTGTTATTGTCGATAGCTTGTGTGTTCTTTAAGTTTTTTATTCCAATTTCTTACTATTTTCTCCAGGATGCAGTTGAATAAGAGAGGAGATAAACCATCACCTTGCCTTACACCTGTGTATATTTGTGAATAGTTCAGATATTTCACCCTTAAATTTTAATTGTTATACGGTGTCTGAGAGTGTTTCACGGATTAGGTTTGCCAATTTCGTTTTAACTCCGAACTCTCGGCTTATTTTACCTAGAGTTTCCCTATCAACAGTCAAAAGCCTTTTAAAAAATCTATAAATGTTACTACTATGTCTTTGGAGTTCATTAGCTGTGACGTATTATGGAATTTATGTTATTATTATTATTATTATTATTATTATTATTATTATTATTAAAGTGTCTTATATTTTGTAATTAATTTTCTCATATGAATAACTTCCGTCATGGATAGGGATATGGTGGTCAACATACTTGCAGTTGTAACGGGCAAAGTAACAATTATCAGACCCATTAAAGTGTAATAGTTTGAAAAGTTGCATTTACTTTTGGGGAATGTGGAAATATAAGGAGATGACCCACAACCCTAATCAATAATGCCAACTTTGTCATTTCATGGCTAACTCTTATTTCTCATTTCCATTTGAGCACTCTTTACATTTAGGGTAGTTGAGATAATTGCTTTTCAACATTTATATAATTATAGCCTATTAGGTAATGGTCGTCCACCTCTGTGGTGTAGTGGTTAGTGTGATTAGCTGGCACCCCCGGAGGCCTGGGTTCGATTCCCGGCTCTGCCATGAAATTTTTAAAGTGGTACGAGGGCTGGAGCGGGGTCCACTCAGCCTCGAAATGTCAACTGAGTATAGGTGGGTTCGATTCTCACCTCAGCCATCCTGGAAGTGGTTTTCCGTGGTTTCCCACTTCTCTTCCAGGCAAATGCCGGGATCGTAAATAACTTAAGGCCACGGCCGCTTCCTTCCCTCTTCCATGTCTATCCCTTCCAATCTTCCCATTCCCCCGCAAGGCTCCTGTTCAGCATAGCATGTGAGGCCGCCTGGGCGAGGTACTGGTCCTCCCCCGACCCAATGTCTCACGCTCCAGGACAATGCTCTTGAGTAAGTAGAGGTGGGATCCCTCGCTGAGTCCGAGGGAAAAGCCAACCCTGGAGGGTAAGCAGATTAAGAAAGAGAGATAACGGTCACTTCTGTGACCCAATCAAAACCTAAGTAGCTCAATACTGAGTATTAGACATGGAATAATTGATGAGTATGATGGGAGCTACACGATAAACACCGTGTATGAGATGTCCTTTGACCATCAAAATCATGTTAAACTTTTATTTCTTTCAAGGCTAAATTCTGAAGCTGTTTTTTATTATTTTCCCTGCAGAATTTTCTCCTGATGATTAAGTAAGTATGCGAACGTAACGTATATTTAAAAAATCTTTTTCATAATGGCACAGATCGCAGGACTTAACTAGTCTTGGAATCCGACATCCTTGATAATGATATGTGCTCCATATAATGGCAAATAAGACGATATCCTAGAAATTCCTGGTGTGAAGAGGGATCAGAGAGAATATAGCCACTTTCAGAGAGGATATACCATTGTTGGATCTCTGAACTGGCCGATAGTTGCAAAATTACAAAGGCTTGTATTAATTAATATAAAATTAAGTTCTAAGTGTTGAATTCGTAACAGTATTGTTAACTGAATAATGCATTTTTCCAATTTTATTTCTGCTTTCAAACTAATTGAAGGGTGAGAAATTACGGTTCAGTTAACGAAAAAAAGACAAAAAAAGACTGGATAAAAATAAAATAAACAAGAAATGTGCAATTCTGCGAATAGTGTTTGTAACTGGATGACTTACGTGGCTGACTATCCGGATGGTCTCCTGAACCGGACGTTTCATCACCGATGTAGTCTTCGTCATCAGTGTTCCCAACCTTTTGTGTATCAGTGTCTTGATCCTCCAGATCGTCAACATCATCTTCCCCGATGATGTCATTGTCCACGTCGTTATTTTGGTCATGAGCTTGTCGTCGCTGTCGGGTGTGACCCAGCATCTCCAGTCCTCCCCATAATGTCCTCTTGGCGCGTTCTCCCAACCCATGGAGGGCAGCAAACAGACCTCCAACATCGTTGTCAGTGTCGCCGTCGGACTTGTCTGCTTCGTCAAATACGTCTTCCACTGTTTGAGGACTTTGGACAGGCGCTACAAACTGTTCAACTCGTTTGTTGTGCGTGAAGGCTGTAGAGTTGCGACCATGCCTTGCTCGGCCATACGCTCTGGACGTCAAATCGCCTGTGCCATCTTCGAACACCAAGTCATTGTCGATCTGCGGAGAAGAGAATAAAGGATTAGCATTTCAAAAAGGGAGAAAAGCACATTTGTAATATCATGCACTGATATATCCTGAAAAAGAAGATATCATACAACATAAAGACGATTGATCGTAGACTAAGCAAACAAAGAATCTAATAACAATCGAGCAAGGAAAGCGATCCAATAGTTTCAGGTGACCAGTCACGGGACCTTAGTTTTACGTGGAATCAAGCCACAGGGACGTCAATGTCTATCTAAACATTTCCATATGTAGAGATGAGATTTTTGTATTGTTAGTGGTTTAACATCGCACTAACAAAAATTTTCGGCAACGAAGGGATGGAAAAGAGCAACAATTTTCTTTACGTCGCACCGGCGCAGACGATGAGATAGGAAAGGGCTAGGAGTGGAAAGGAATCGGCCGTGGCCTTAATTAAAGTACAGCCGCTGCATTTGCCTGGTGTGAAAATGGGAAACAACGGAGAAACATCTTCACGGCTGCCGACGTTGGGATTCGAACCCTTCATCTCCCGAATGCAAGCTCACAACTACGCGACCCTAACCGTACGGGGAACTCGATCACTGGGTATATATTTGAATCACGACCGCCTTCGTAAGAAGACAATGGCAATGTCACTCGCACCTCCTACGGTGTTTTATAGGATGTTAAGACAATTCCAAGTGGTATAATTTTGGTTTTCAAAGTTACAATCTATATCAGCACACACTAAACGGATACCGGTTTTCAGAAGTTACATGACATTAGTACATATAACAAGCACTATTACATGTTCAAATCCAGATAGGTGTGTTTCGTTAGTCCGACTCGTTGGCTGAATGGTCAGCGTACTGGCCTTCGGTGCAGAGGGTCCCGGGTACGATTCGCGACCAGGTCGGGGATTTTAATCGCTTCTGATTAATTCTTTCGGCTCGGGGACGTGGTGTATATGTCCGACATTTCCTACTAACAAAATTATTTTGTAATAAAATTAATAATAAAATTTTATAATAAAATTAAGAATAAAATTATTTATTAGGAAATATTGACTAGCCCGCTCTAACGTAATGGGAGTAACATAAACTCTAGGGGGTTCTAATGGGCCGAACCCCTAATGTTTATGAAAACCTTATAGCATTACCGTCGTGCAGGTAGACCCTACTCATTACTCGCTTCAGTTTGCATTTTAACATATTACTGCATAAACATCCGGGGCCTAATGATGAATTATAATTCAACGTTGGTGCATCCCTTTTAGGGATGATGATGGGAGACTAGCGTCTGCCGTGGGAAGTAAACTGCGGGTCAGTGCAGTGGAGGGAAGGGTAGTGAGGTGTGTGAACAGCAGAATGTTAGAATACACATCCAGGTCCCAACCCCCAAAGAACCCCCATTTCCCCATGGCGCGAAAGCCCCGAAGGGCCATGGGCTACGGAGCGACTGCCGATCATCCCAAAGGCCTGCAGATTACGAGATGTCGTGTGGTTAGCACAACGAATACTCTCGGTCGTTATTCTTGGCTTTCTAGATCGGGTCCCCTATCTCACCATTAGATGATTCCTCAATTGTAATCACTTAGACTGAATGGAACTCAACCCAACTCTCAGATACAGGTAAAAATCCCAAAGCTGGCCAGAAATCGAATCCAGAATCTCCGGGTAAGAGGCAGGCACGCCACCCCTACACCGCGAGCATGCCCGAAATGCAGGAGTTGATTATAATTGAACACAGAATAATATAATTACTTCAACAACAGCAACGCACGTTTATTGGCAAGTGTTTAGTAAACGAATGCGTATTAAAGAAAATGAGGAAATTGTTACTAAAGTAGACTGTAACATCGAACGAGGTATAGACAATTTGACAAATTCTTCCGTACAAGAGCCCACTGAGCATTAAATAATTTCTTCTCAGATCAAAATTCAGGTATTCTGGCATGGATTAAAATCAATGTTAAGTTAACTGAAAGCACGCATGGCCTAATATTAGTATTATTAACAAACTATTACATTCTCCTTCACTAACTTCGAGAAAGAAACAAAGGTGCTCCATTATATTGAACATACACGTCCTGTTTTACTTAACTCTCTAGTATCGTTTCCTAGGGACGACGACCTTCGATGTTAGGCCCCTTAAAACAACCACCATCGTCAGTATCGTTTCCTCAGTCCAGAAGATCGTGATCTGTGAGGACATTTCTCTATATAAGTTTCATCCTCACGGTCTTCTGCCAAATCCGTTGCCTGTATAGGGATTTCCTGGTTGTATGTCTTCTGCAGTCTATCCAACCGATATGTCTACGTTCCCTCATCCCACCGACATTTGCTAGGATTATGTGCTTTTCGAGACTATTATCTCCATGTCGCATGATTTGAACGAAATAATGGAGAATTATTTGTTGTCAGACTGTTGCCAGCCTTATACTGATGCTCACCACTTTAAGAATAGACTCATTGGTATAAAATATTGTCCGAGATATACGAAGCATTTTTCTCCAACCCCACATCTCAAATGAGTACATCTTTCTCAAACTTGCAGCTCTCTCAGTTCAGCCCCAGGGACTCTCAACTTGGGAGTGTGGGATGGCGACCACGGGGCCCTTAGCCGAGTCCTGACATCATTTCCATTCACTTGCGCCAGTCTCCTCGCTGTCACCTGTTCTATCCGACCTCCTTTGGTCAACTCTTGTTCTTTTCCGACACTGGCGTTATTGGAGTATTCCACGCCTAGGGAGTCTTTCATTTTCACGCCCTTCGTGGCCCTTGTCATTCTCTGGCCGATAAGAAAAAGGCGTAGGCCTATGACTTTTAGTGCCCGCAGTGTCCAAGGATATGCTCGGCTCGAAAGGTGCTGGTCTTTTAATTTGACACCTGTAGGCGACCTGCGCGTCATGATGGGGATGAAATGAAGATGAAGACAACACATATACCCAGCCCCTGTGCCGGGAAAATTAACCAATGATGGTTAAAATTTCCGACTCTGCCGGGAATCGAACCCGAGACCCCTGAGACCAAAGGCCAGCACGCTAACCATTTAGCCATGGAGCCGGACCTCTGGACGATACCTTCATTTTTCAAATTGTCAGATCATTTTCCTTTTATTCCCCTCTGATTAATGTTAATAGAGGATGGTTGCCCAGGTGTACTTCACCGAGTAAGCTGGCCGTGCGGTTAGAGGCACACAGCGGTGACCTTGCATTCCGGAGATAGTGGATTCGAACCCCACTGTCGGCAGCCCTGTATATGGTTTTTCGTGGATTCCCATTTTCACACCAGGCAAATTCTGGGGATGTACTTTAAGCCAACGGCCACTTGCTTCTCACTCTTAACCCTTTCTTTTCCCATTGCCAGTATAAGATCTGTGTCGGTGCAATGTCAAGCAGATTGATAAAAAAACATTAATCACCACCACCACCTCACAAGGTTCATGCTTCAGATCCGTAGTGGAAGACAGAAAATACCAGCCTAGACAAGTCTCATCTTCAGCTTTGCTGAAATAGAGCGATCCTTCCAAATACGACGTAGTGAGTCTTTGTAATATTGTCTATTTCATTTACGCACTCAATAATTTAGATTTCACGTTGTCAACTCAATGTTGTCCCCGTCGTTGCGCCCTGCGTTATTTACGTGGTTGTGGATGTCTTAAAGCACTCATATAACACAGGGAGAGAGAGGTTTGCATGCAGACATTATTTTAAAAGTGGAGCAAGGTCCAATCGCACAGCGCGCCGAGATGATTTATCTCACAGAAATATCGACCATTTTCACTGTACGCTATGCAGAATATATATCGACTATTTTGACAGTGTGGCATGGACGATAACTCATCACAGAAGTACAGGATATCCGAAGCAGAAATTTCATCCTTCCTGGGCCATTGTGATTAAAGGATTGTTGTAACAAACATAAAACAAGGACATCTTTAAAAAGATAACTGCTGACGGTTAGAAACACATAATCAATCAATCAATCAATCAATCAATCAATCAATCAATCAATCAATCAATCAATCAATCATCAATCATCAATCAATCAATCAATCAATCATCAAATCATCAATCAATCAATCAATCAATCAATCAATCAATCAATCAATCAATCATTTGGGCCTGGAAATTTATCGAACATTTCCCTTGATAATTTATTCCATTCCCTTAATCCTCGCTCTATGAGTGAATATTTGCCCCCAATTCATCCCCTTGAATTCCAACTTTTATCTTCATATTATGATCTTTCCTACTTTTAAAAGCTCCACTCAAGCTTATTCGCCTACTTATGTTATTCCACACCATCTTTCCAATGACAGCTCGAAACATACCACTTAGTCGAGCAACTCGTCTCCTTACTCCCAAGTCTTCCCAGCCCAAAGTTTGCAACATTTTCGTGACACTACGCGTTTGTTGGAAATTACCCTCAACAAATCGTGTTGCTTTCCTTTGAATTTTTTCCAGTTCTTGTATCAAGTTATCCTGGTGAGTACACATACACCCTCATACACTGGAGCCAAACTCAACTGTGGTGTTACCAGAGATACGCCCTGTCCTTTACATCCTTACTCTCCTCGCCGCTAGATGAGGGCTTCATTCATTCCATTCCTGACCCGGTCGAGTGACTGGGAACAGGCTATGGATTTTCATTATTGTATAATTAAATTATATTCTGCGTGTATATTTATGTTTTATTTTCACTGACGACATCCATTTTATGTAACACACTTAATGACTAAATACATTCTATTCTATAGTATATTCCTAGTATAAGGTGACTTGAGCTTCGTAGGGCTGAGTAAGGACGGGAGAAATCGAGATGAACCACACAGATCAAGCAATGGATTCTGAAATGGATTGGGCTGAAGGAATGAGGCTGAAGCCATCAAGAAAAAGAAGCCTTTGACTGGCAGCCACAAAGGGAAAGGAATAAAAGGAGACAGTCTCTCGTGACGAAGATCAGTGCACACAGATCAAGCAGTGGAATTTGAAATGGACTGGGCTGAAGGAATGAGGCTGAAGCCATCAAGAAAAAAAAAAGCCTTTGACTGGAAGCCGCAAAGGGAAAGGAATAGTCAGACAGGAGACAGTCACTCGTGACGATCTGTCCACACCAAGGTACTGGAAAAATAAAAGACCTGGAATGGAATAGGGCTAAAGAAGTCAGCAGGACCAGATGGAGTTTGATGATCTACTGTATGTTCCGCAAAGGATAACAGGATTAATTAATAAACGGGAAACTTGATCTCTTTCCCGGGTTGTTCTATCCACAATAATGAAACAAGAGTCACATGGGATAGGAATACAGGAAGTTGGTTACAACAACAGCTAGGTGAATTTGGAATAATTTGTCAAGGAAAATTTCGATAAATTTCCAAGTTATTTGAAATCCTTGAATAAAATACTAGAAAAACAAATTATAGGGAACGTGCCACCTGGGCGATCCGCAGATCAATGGTGACTGATTGATAGATTGATCAATAACTTATTATTATTATTATTATTATTATTATTATTATTATTATTATTATTATTCAATTTGCTTTACGTCGCACCGACACAGATGGATCTCATGGCGACGATGGGATAGGGAAAGGCTAGGAATGGCAGGGAAGCAGTCGTAGCCTTAATTAAGGTACAGCTCCAGCATTTGTCTGGTGTGAACAAGGGAAACCACGGAAAACCATCTTCAGGGCTGTCGACAGTGGGGTTCGAACCCACTACCTCCCGAATGAAAGCTGACAGCCGAGCGATCCTAACCGCATGGCCGACTTACTCGGTATTATTATTATTATGATTATTATTATTATTATATTAGTAGTAGTAGTAGTAGTAGTAGTAGTAGTATTTTCCCTAACAAAGGTAGTTCCATGTTTCATTTTATGAGGTAACCTAAACATCGCTTGGAGTTTTTAGTCACTGGGTATTAATTTCCTTCCAGACTTCCAGAAACCCACCACATGCATGTTGTTCACCCCTAACTCTTTAGACACATTGCCTCCAAGTTCATGAGTGATACGGCACTTTCTTTTCCGCTGTCTATTTTGGTTTTCTTTACATACACAGCCTAAACGAGGTCTTAAGTTCATTGACCTCTACAATTCGCAGCTCGTTCCTTTTTATCTTCTTGTTTCACAGTCGTTCCGTCTCAAGACATAAACAAAAGTCAACACACACTGAGTCACAACCGATGACGTAAGAGTTCAGGCCACGCGTGTGTGAACTTTCACCAATGTATGCCAATTAGCACGCTGGGTTCTTTTTATCTATCATACTAAAGAACTACGTGTTCGAGAAGAATTTAACCTTTTATATCCACCAAAAGAAGCTCCTTGGCCGAATGTTCAGCGTATTTGTTCTCGGTTCAGAGAGCTCCGGGTTCGATTCCCGACCGGTTCGCGGATAATTCCTCAGCCGGCCTGCCTTTCACCCGGAAGGCTCGAACTCTACTTTCGGCCAGGCCAGGTCAGGGATATTTTACTTGGACCTGAGGGTTGGTTCGAGGACCACTCAGCATAAGCCATTTTGTATTAAAATTGAGGTGCTATCTAGTGGTGAGATCGAGAATCCCGTCTAGAAAACCAAAAATTTTAAAATGGTCGGTTTATGATCAGAATAAGCACATTATGAACAGTAAAATCAATTGGTATCAACTCCTTTTTCACCCCACCACCGTTAAGTTGATTAAGGGCCGAGAAGATTCGTCGCACTGACATTGCGTCACCTCGTGACTTGCAGGCCTTTGGGCTGAGCACCGGTCACTTTGTAGGCCAAGGCCCTTCAGGGCTGTAGAGCCAGTTTTCTGTTAATTCTTCTAGCTCGGATACTTTTGCATACAACACATTACACTGCAAACTACCACAGAAACACCCTCCACATAGGGTTGGCACACGGTCGTAAAAAAGACATAAAACAATACAAAAATACCGACTCCATGTAACTGGGATAAGGCCAAGAAGAAGGAGATGATATCTACCAAAAGAACGTCCAATTCATTAGCTGAATGGTCAGTAATGTGACCTTCTGTTCATACAGTCCAGGGCTCTATTTCTGACTGGATCAGGGATTTCCATCGTGTCGGGTTAATTTATCTGGTTCGGAGACTGGGTGTTGGTGATTTACTTAACACACACGTATTTATTTATTCACACACAACCCTTCCACACGATAAACCACCCTCAAGTTCTATGTGACTGTTGGTACTGTGAAGCAAAACATACGCAAATTTCAAATTCATTGACGGAGGATTTGAACTGCGTCAGGTTTGGTGAGAAGCTTCGTTTTTCTTCTTCTTTCTTTTGTTTGCTAGTGGCTTTACGTCGCACCGACACAGATAGGTTTTATGGCGACGATGGGATAGGAAAGGCCTAGGAGTTCGAAGGAAGCGGCCGTGGCCTTAATTAAGGTACAGCCCCAGTATTTCCCTGGTGTGAAAATAGGAAACCACGGAAAACCATCATCAGGGCTGTCGACAGTGGAATTCGAACCCACTACCTCCTGGATGCAAGCTCACAGCCGCACGCCCTAACCGCACGGCCAACTCGCTATGGTGAGAAGCTGGCGAAAACGTTACCGACTTGTCACTCTCTTACAGTTTATGAAAATGTGACAACGTTACGAATGTATCACTTAACGAGGAATCCATGCCATTTCAAGATCGGGAGAGCATAATGTTCTCTACTTCGCCTGCGTAGTATTAAAGGATAACAGTACACTAAGCTCAGACGACAATGATAGAAAGCTTACCTTTGTGTGGTAAGAAAAGCATTTGTCTCTGAATACACACAATGCAGCCAGTCCCTGCTATGAATGACGTGAAACTGTCGCTTAACTGTCTAATGTTATTGGGTTTTACGTCCCACTAACTACTGTACATTTAACGGTTTCGGAGACGTCGAGGTGCCGGAATTTTGCCCTGAAGGGTATTGTTTTTACGTAAAATATACCGATAAGAGACAGACATATTTGAGCACCTTCAGATACCACCGATCTGAGCCAGGATCGAACATGTCAAGTTAGGGTTCAGAAGGCCAGCGACTCAGCCCGACGCTCATATGGTCTGTTGCTGCGTGCATTTCAATGGGCTTGGCAGACATATATATTGTATCAACTTCTGCCTCGATGAGGAAAGCAACGGGAAATTACCTCATTCCTCATTTCCCTTGTACGCCTCTTCAGTGACGCCTAGGCCATCTATGATAGCTGATGTGGAGCTGTTAAGTATCCAACAGTGTGCACAGCAGATACAAGTTACTTATCACGAAGTGGTCCTAAGCAGACTTAACCACCGCCATCAGCAGCGACTGAAGGAGAAGACATGAACTGAGAACGAAAGTTTATTTTTTAATTTCTTCTTCTTTTTCTGTTAGCCCGCCAGGGTTGGTTTCTTCATCGGATTCAACGAGGGATCCCACCTCTACCGCCTCAAGGGCATTGTCCTGGAGCGTCAGACTTTGGGTCGGGATATACAGCTGGGATAGAGGAACAGTACCTCGCCCAGGCGGCCTCACTGCCATGCTGAACAGCGGCTTTGTGGGGAGGGGGGATGGGAAGATTGGAAGGGATAGATAAGGAAGAGGGAAGGAAGCAGCCGTGGCCTTAGTTTAGGTACCACCCCGGCATTTGCCTGGTGGAGAAGTCGGAAACCACGGAAAAGTACTTCAAGGATGGCTGAGGTGGGAATCGAACCCACTTCTGCTCAGTTGACCCCGAACCACTTTTCAAATTTCGTGGCAGAGCCGGGAATCGAACTCGGGCCTCCGGGGATGACAGCTAATCACGCTAACCACTACACCACAGAGGCGGACTTTTATTTATTATTTTAAAGATCCCATGACCTCGTATTGGGACAGTACATTATAAACTGATACAGTTACAATACAAAAGACAAATTGAATTATTGATAGTACAGAGCTGATAAAATGTATAATAATTTAAATCTAAAATACTATATTTTTCAAGGATACAATTGTGTGTTTAAAAGTTTATACAAACAGAACCATATAGCTCGAAATGAAACCTGTTAATAAGTTCATCTAAACGGACTAAATCCAAGAGCACTACATTTTTTGCATAAATGTTTCTTGGTATTTCTTTTGAATTTATCGAAATTCTGGCAAGTTTCCATAGAGTTTGGAATGGAATTAAATTCTACTATAGCCCTATACAATACATTATTAGTTCCATACTTCACTGTATTCATTCTAGGGACGTATATATTTCCAGATTGCCGTGTTGCGTGATCGTGAATAGATGAATTACTGATGAATTTGAGTTGTAATTTTGCCCGATCCAAACTATGTTTTGGGCCGATGACCTTCGATGTTAGGCCCCTTAAAACAACAAGCATAATCATCATCATCACAAACTATGTTTAATTTTGAAGGCAGGTGTTAGCCCATCTAAATCAAAAGCGAATTCCTTCCGTTTGGTAAAGCGTTCACGACGATCATATTAATTGCACAGCATAGTGATTCTTCAGGTGTTCCTCAAGGGTAGTTAAAATTCCTATGGATCAGAAGGAGAGTGTTAGCCAATAGGTCACAAAAACAAAAACAGCCGCTGCTGCAGTGCGTATTGCATCTTAAATGATTAACAAATACGACAGCGAACAAATTAAAGAGCTACAACCTACGAAACACCTGCCATTTCGTGTCGCATGAATGATACTCCAAGTCCTCACACGCAATTTCCAAGGAAAACGAAACAATGCGATGTAATAAACCAAAACCCAATGGCACTACAGCCCTTGAAGAACCTTGGCCTACCAAGCGACCGCTGCTCAGCCCTAAAGCCTGCAGATTACGAGGTGTCGTGTGGTCAGCACGACGAATCTCTCACTCGTTATTCTTGGCTTTCTAGACCGGGGCTGCTATTTTACCGCCAGATAGCTCCTCAATTATAAGCATGTAGGCTGAGTGGACCTCGAACCAGCCCTCAGGTCCAGGTAAAAATCCCTGCCCTGGCCGGGAATTGAACCCGGGGCCTCCGGTTAAGAGGCAGGCACGTTGTCCCTACACCACGGGGCCTGCAATGCCGATATAATTCTGATTGTAATTGCCATCTCGTAACATATGGATGAAACTCCTAGACCTCTCGTGCAATTTGAAAGGAAAATGAAGCATCGTGATGTCATTGCTGTTCAACTGAAAGCATGAATCACCATGTATACATTTTTCTGTATACGCAGTATTCCTTTTCCCAGCTGCTGCGGGCAACAGCAGACCAAGACCAAGACCGATGCAGTGACACGGCGAATCGCTGCGTGACTTATGTCCCAACAGTTGTAGGTCCGCTGGGGATTGTTGTTCTTTGTGAAATCAGAATATCTGAGAAACGTGTGGTCGTGAATAATTTATGTTGCTTTGTGATCATACGGCTCCATCCCATCCCACAATCGACACTCTATGCTCATTTCATTTATTATGTATGTTTTTATAAACAAGTTCGTGTTGTGTGCGTGGGAAGAAGTGGCAAGAAGATGGTTAAATATTTTAACAAATCGTTCAAGGAAACTCTAGTTCAGACTCAGATTCCTAATACTTCATGCTTCAGTGAGCCTAGCAGCTGCAGTGCTTCTCCATAGAGAAGTTCGACCATGTTTCCTTAATGCAAAGCAATGGTCGACTAATGAACAGGAGTTCGCTTCTCCCTAGTCCAGACGAGCTGCATAATTGGTAAGACATTCAACCACTGTGCTCAGGACTGTGACAATGAATTCAGTTGCAGTCAGCTTTGATTTTGAAGCTTAAATGAGTGAGACAAATGCAGGATTTATTAATCCATTTTCAAAGAAAGATTCTGGAACTCCGTGTCTTTTAATAATAATAATAATAATAATAATAATAATAATAATAATAATAATAATAATGTTATTTGCTTTACGTTCCACTAACTACTTTTAAGGTCTTCGGAGACGCCGAGGTGCCGGAATTTAGTCCCGCAGGAGTTCCTTAACGTGCCAGTAAATCTACCGACACGGGGCTGTCGTATTTGAGCACCTTTAAATACCACCGGACTGAGCCAGGATCAAACCTGCCAAGTTGGGGTTAGAAGGCCAGCGCCTTAACCGTCTGAGACACTCAGCCCAGCCCGTGTCTTTTAACGCTGACGCTGACGGTAGCTGAAACAATACCCAGACAGTAATGTGGGTTAAGCCCAAGTTTACCGGGCGAGTTGGTCGTGCAGATTGAGGCGCGCGTCTGTGAGCTTGCATCCGGGAGATAGTGGGTTCGAATTCCACTGTCGGCAGGCCTGAAGATGGTTTACCGTGGTTTACCATTTTCACACCAGGCAAATGCTGGGTCTGTACCTTAATTAACGCCACGGCCGCTTCCTTCCAACTCCTAGGCCTTTCCCATCTCATAGTCGCCATAAAACCTATCTGTGTCGGTGCGACGTGAAGCTACTAGCAAAAAAAAAAAAAAAGCCCAAGTTTTACGGCTGTATGTTATTTCTGACACCTGCCATATATAAAATGATGTATTCACGATTGAGCGTTTCTATGGTGGTTGATGATGCCCTCTCCAGAGCACGAAGATTTGTTTCTGAAGTCTCGATTTTCTAACATACTGTGAAACCAAACTCACATCCTTTCATGTCAATACAAGACAGGTTCTACCACCCCCACTAGTCCGGCCCCGCGGAGTAGGAGGCAACGCGTCCGCCTGTCAACCGGCGACCCCGGGCTCGATTCCAGGCTGGGTCAGGGGCTTTTAATTGTAATGATTAATACCCCTGGCCTGGGGACTGGGTGTTTGTGACGTCCTTAATCTTCGTTTCCTCACACAATATTCCAACTACACGCAGGTTCATACAATATGGTGCCAGTAGGGGCAAAAGATCCACATGGGTCGACGCCCCGAACAAATAGCAGTTTTTGTATTAAAAAACCCACCCCCACTAGACACTCTCCTAGCAGATTTAATCAATTACGCGAACATTATTACATAACTAGTGCGTAAGCCTGTCTTCGATAGTCAAAATGAGTATGTAAATGAACATGTTAATATAAAATCTTAGGAATAAACTTTGCACTTCCCATAGTACATACATGTCAGTTGTATAGAACCATAACGAGCGTTATGAAATTTCCTTATGAACCATATTGAATCTAGTTATAGATGGGAGTTGACTTTTATGGATCTGGGAATTGTTGAGAAAGCTAGAGTACATTATAGTTATCCATGAGTAAACAGTACAGTGGAGAGGTGCATCCCAAATCTATGCAAGGTTTGTCACTGTGTGACAGAGAGGGTTAAATTTAGAGGAAAATGACTCCGTTTAAGAACGAATGGTATGTCCGAATTTCCAGATCTATTGGAATAAAACACGTTCTTCCTCAATGAGGCCATCAGAATTTCTGAATGAAGAATATTTTTGTCTAGCTTTACCACAGTCAAACTCATTTCATTACTCAAACCAGCAATAGTATTTCGATTGTGAAGAATGTTAGAAGGCATCTAAATTTGTATGTCTATCTTGTGAGGTGGAATGCCAGAAGGAAGAAGAGAGTTAAGAAAACTAAATGTACTGCTTCATAAACAATATCCATATCTGCCAACTTTACGAACCCAAAAATCAGGAGATTTTGATACGAAAATCAGGAAAAATCAGGAGATACAATTGGTCAAAACTGCTTATTCTACATGTCTTGAGAAATACAGGAGTACTATGGTATATACTACAACACTTATCTCAAAACCCAATTGTTGCTATACGACGCTGCAAGGGTAAGTATGTGAGTGAAATGATCGGTCTCTGATAAGCCTACCGAAAACGGTATGAACTCATGATCCACACGTGTTAATAATCAGTCATGCACTTAGATGACATTACTTAGCAAATACATAGATTAATATATTGCATCACGCGCCCGCGCGATTATGCGAAGGGCAACGCCATTTCTATAAGGAATAAATTAAAATTCGCCAGAATAATCTCCAAATGGCTCCTAAAATCTTTGAAATGCTGTCACTAAATAACTAAAAACTTGGCAGGTTCGATCCTGGCTCAGTCCGGTGCGGTGGTATTTGAAGGTGCCGAAATACGTCAGCCTCGTGTCAGTACGTAGAACTCCTACGGAAGTAAATTCCGGCACCTCGGCGTCTCCTAAAATATAAAAGTAGTTAGTGGGACATAAAGCCAGTAACAATATTATTTACATTACCAAAATAGACACCAAATCTAGCGACTAGTCTCTAGAATCGACTAGACGATGTGAACACGAACATAGCACGCGAGAACGAGACATTTACAATCGATATACGCGTCGCGATATACAGGTTTCAATAAACATCGCACATTCGCGCGAATTTCTCGTATTGATACACGTAGATATTTCATTTGAAAGCGGCCAATGAGCGAAGGACTTCCGGCCACTGGCGTACAGTGGTGAAATGGCGGGATTTGAAAACAAATGTTTGAAGTTCTCCAAAAATAAGCTAAAATCGGGGAAAAAATGATAGAATAATCGGGAGGGGGGAAAAACTGTCGAAAAACGGGAGTCTCCCGCGTAAATCGGGAAAGTTGGCAGGTATGCAGTATCGCATTCTGCGCTGTCAGTTCTAATGTATTCGTACGTTATTTCATCACATTTCAGAATGTTCAGAACTTGTTGGTTGATTATGTTAATTTGTGCTGCTACTATCGGAAGGGAAATTGTATTCTCATTCGTATGCAAAAAAACAATTAGATACTGTACAATATTTTTTGGAATTTGGTTTTGCGAAATCTCAACGCAATTTTGGTTTAGTTCCCTATTGTTGAGCTTTAGAAGCCATTCATCGTAGCTGGGCCATACAGCATTTTGGTTTAAAACTCTTAATGTTGGACCATAGAGCAGAGTGATTTAAAATTGACTGAACAGGGGTCAGGAACAATGGAGATATATAATCCTTCTACCGCTGACATTGAAAGTCGTTGGAAGTGATTCAGAAGTTCTGCAGCTAATTACATTTTACATACTAATTTCACTATCTACGACAGGATTACGCGCTAGTTACGTAATAATGTTTGTGAAATTAATTAAATCTGCTACAAAATAGCAACATGAGGAGAGTGTCTAGTGGTGGTGGTAGAACCTTTCTCGTATTGACATGAAAGGGTGTAAGTTTGGTTTCCTGTTAGAAAAACAAGACGTCAGAACTCCTTTCACTATCTCAATACAATCAAATAATAATTCGGAATTCTTGTATTTGCTTTCAGTGTCATAATTTGATCAAAAATAGACAGCAACCGGTCTATAATGTAGCTCAAACAATATAACGATTATGCGTGCCCGTTGACTTCAATTCTGGCTGCACATTGATGAGGTGCTCTATCGTTCTGCTCGTTGGCTGGCATAGACAGTTTTGCTAATGTGGCAAAAATATTGACCTCAGCGAGCCAATGCATTGCAATACGTGTCGCCATCTCTACATTAATCTGTGCTTTTTGGCAAACACTTAAAGCGAAGCTTCTGACACGTAATTTTGTTTAAAAAGTATCAAATTCCCGGGTTGTGAGAGTTTCGTTGTATATTTCTTGAGAAGGGGAGACAACATATATCTGGTGCAAATTTCAGCTGGTGAAACACTCTCGTGTGTTCAATATCGCTGTGAATGGCAGACGGAATAGCGATTATATATATATATAGATTCATTTAATATTGCCGGAGATAATCCGCCCAAAATTTGAACGAGATTTGTGATCCCACAGCTGTGGCTTCCGCTTCTGATTTGTGTACGCGGTGACTTACAGGTAAAGAAAACTACGCGGAGGGGCTGAGAAATGAACAACTACATTTAAGCTGATCTCTTTGACTAAGTCGTAGGAATAAAACCGGGCGTTGTGCAATAGTCTGAGCACTCCCTTCACTTACGGTTTCAAAGCATTCTCTTAAAATTTTCATGAACTAAAATCTTCCAAACCTCCCTTTTCCTTTTTAAACTCGAGAGATTAATCATTGGTGCTCACATATTAAATGCTTTGAGGTAATCCAAGAAAGCACGAGGAAAATAAGGTTGTACATTAACTGTTACAGTATTTAAAAGAGACTTCAATCCTGCTTTTAACTTTTTGTTCTTCGTACAGGATACTTTGTTTGTAATCTTCTCTAAGACAACTTGAGAGTTCGGTTTTTAGAATTGAATGTGGTTGTCCCTGAAATTATACCACTGAAGTAAATATTGAGCTATCATTTTACCTTAATTTATTTCGTCTTAGAATGATATGAAAATCTTAAAAACAACAAAGTGCAGGACATTATAGGCCGGTATGAACCCAATAGAGCCTTTATGGGATATCGTGGAGAGCTTTGTTCATGTCCACGATCCATCATCTATGTACATAGACCAGCCATTGAAATGGAATGGTTCTGTTTTCACTCCCGAGGTCTCCAGCACAACTGTAGAATCACTGCCATGTTCAGTAATGTTCAGTGAGCCTAAGGAGATCTCTCAATTTATAAAGTGCATATCCCAAGATTTCTGCTCTCGGGGTGTATTTATTTATCGTCATGAAGAGAAATATATAGCCTACAACACGTGATTTTCTTTTCCATGTCCTTGAAATGTACGAAGATTAGATTTATTCAAAGTGAGCACGTTATATTAATTGAAGCTTGGAGGTGCTCCAAATTCCAAAATGAACTAAAGAAAAACAATGCTTTAGGTTGAAATCGAACACTAGAACCTAACGTAAACGAGAAAAGAAGCCATTCCCTTAATGAAATTGCATATTATATTGTTCTGGCGTAAATGGTATTATAATTATTTTTAATAATTAAAGTATAGTGACTAAGCTACCTGTAATTGGATAAACATCTGTTGGTGGTATGAAATAAATAAATAAATAAATAAATAAATAAATAAATAAATAAATAAATAAATAAATAATATTATCCTGACAGTCCCTTAGTACAGGGTACCTGCTCTTACTTGGAGGTCCTAGGTTCTAATTATTATTATTATTATTATTATTATTATTATTATTATTATTATTATTATTATTATTATTATTATTATTATGGAAAGCACTCGAGCTGGGATAATTTGGCTCTCAAAAAGATGCGCATATGAAGAGCAGAACTGGAACTGCCAATGTCTGCAGGCCAGCTAGCTAGGCATAAGTTGTCCGAGAATGTCAAGGCCATTAATGGGTTGTACGTATCGAGGATGTGTTTGTTTTGTTACCAAGTAGTGTCATTTAAGGGGCTTGTGAAGCGATTTCTAACTTACAATTGTGTGGTCATATACAGAAGCGAAGCAGAACATTATGGGGCCAGCCTTACAGTTGGTTGAGTTGCCCACCCTTCTAAAATAAACTCCCTCGACCGGGATCAAACCCGCAAATTAGGGTGAGAGACTCAACCTGTGATCCACAGAGACGGTTTTAGTTTTGGTATAGTTAAGTAAATGAACTTAAAGTTACAGCGACCACTCAACGGAGGGGTCCCACCCTAAAATCTGATATTTTTGAATTTCGAAAAAGTGTAATTTTGGAAACCAGACAGAAAAGACACGAGCATGGTAAGAGTGTAATACTGCTATTTCACATTTTTTGAGGTAGACAATATTCTGCAGGAAACGGTATGAGCTTTTTCTACGATTCACCTGTTTCTGCTACTAATTCTTCCTCAAATTTCTTTATGAATTCTTAATTCCTCTGCAACTTTGCTAAATTATACAACAGAGATGATGAAGTTACTAATCATATAAATAGCCAGTGCTCTCATGTCAAAATTATGTACAAGGATTATGAAAATATCTTTGAAAATTTTCAAAATAGGAGGATATAGGTCAAAGGCAGGCATTTATACAAGTGGAGACACATGATTCCCCTAGTGCACCGTCACTGCATTGTCCTACATAGTAGGCTTGCAGTGTGTCTCAACGGCGCACTAGCGGCAATGTCTTGGAAAAGTGTAGCATTACTAGAAGAAAGTTTACAGGAAATGAAAAGATTTATTAAAAGTTGTGTTAGTTCTTCCTGTCAATATTTCCACGGTACAGCGACGTTTCTCAACAAAGAACATTTTCAAAAATATGATTTATTTTCCCTTTGGGAATATCAAATGATTATAAATATGTCTTTCAATAAAATGTGTGACGCGATGTTACCTAGCAACCATGCAGGCTGTGATGTGAAGTACTGATAGATGGCCATGACATAAGGATCCACGGCCTGAGCAGCTTTCAAGGTACTGTTGCTAGGTAACTTCACGTCACACATTTTGTTACATGACACTATTTCTGTACACAAATTTTCGGTTGCACCTCCAGTTCTGAGACATATTTATGTCAACATACAGTACACGAGAACGACTATGACTGGGTGATGATGATGATGATGATGATGATGCTTGTTGTTTAAAGGGGCCTAACATCGAAGGTCATCGGCCTTAGTAACCTAGCAGTGAGTTCGACTGAGGAATAGTAAACTTCATATAGGAACAAAATGCCATCATTGACGAGTTCGCCTCGCAGAAAGCACGTCGACTTCAATTCAACATATAGCACGAGCATGTGAGTAACAATTATTTCATAACTTTATCACACGGCGCACAATCATATTTTTCATATTTCCCAAAAATAGGCAGTGTAATATTTAGGAAACTGTTTCAGTCGTTCTGCAAAATATCCTGATAACGTCAACGCATTAATTAGATTTTAAATATGATGGTACTTTTGAATTTGTGTGAAAATGAACAAGCAAGTAACTTACATTTGGGGCCACTCAATATATTTCTGCTAGAACCGCCACTTGCGACCTGTACTAGACTTGGTCACCCTTAATAGTGTGAAAAAGGCACGGTGACAATCGTGGAAACAAGCTAAGTGACGGCGTTCAGATTCGTGAGCCTTCCAACACAATGGGACCCCATTAGCCTCAACTTTACAATTTCAATGACGAACACTTGTCTAATTCCTTCACGCTAACGATCTCATCTTGTTCCTGTCTTTTATTTCATTTCAAAAGCTTTGCTGTTTAGGGGCATGTCCAACAGAAAGATCAGCGATTCTATTTCTGAGGTTGACCTCATTTCATCCAAATGACATTTCTTGTGCAATGGTTATTGTTAGATTCATATGCTGTGACAGGTCTTCTTGGCCAAAAGAGTCTTAACGCTTTAGCTTGTCGGTTCTGCCTGAGGTCAGTCGAGGGGTCTCCAGCGACCAGTAAGGTAATCCCTGTTTGCCTGTTTGTAAGGTAAAGTAAAAAAAAAATTATAACCTTAACTCTTTCACGCCGGATATATTTTATCCGTATGTCCAAATGCGCAACATCCCTCAACAGAACTTTACGAGGATTTATTGACATTTATATCACGTCTATTTTCTCATGCCTCCAAACACAAAAGGAGATCGGCCGAACCAGATGGTAGATCGCTGGCTTTCTAAGCTCACGTTAACGGGTTCGAACTCAAGTTAGTCCAGTGGTATTTTAAGGTGCTGAAATTCATCAGCCCCATGTCTATAGATTTACCGGCACGTGAAGGAACTCCTGCGGGACAAAATTCCAGCCCCTCCGCGCCTCCTAAATCCATATAAAAATTGGATGGGCATAAAATCAATAATAATACCAGACTGAACCGGGATCAAACCGCCCTCTTGGGCTCAGAAAGCCAGCGCTGCACCATCTAAACCACTCCGTCCGGAGAGAAAACCCTTATAAAGTAGAGAGATCCTTCACCTTCATAATTTTCGTTCAGAATACTCCTGTTTCCTATATCCTCTACACTGATCTCACATTTTTCTAGATATGTTAGTTTATTAAATGTGTTAATTTATTTCTTGAACTTTCCCTGTTGGAGGACTGAAAAAATATAAAGGATACATGAACACTTAATAATAATAATAATAATAATAATAATAATAATAATAATAATAATAATAATAATAATAATAATAATAAGCTTTCTGGCTTTTTCCGGTATTTATGGATTTATCCGATTTTACGGCTGGATACCCTTCCTGACACTAATCCTATGCGGTGAGACGTGTTCATTATTGCGTATTTCTGTGGTGATTGGTAGTGTAGTGTCTTGAGTATATAAATGTATTAAGACGAACACAAATATTCAGTCCCCGAGCAAGAGCAATGATCCATACGCAGCTGAAATCTTGGACCCGGCCGAGATCGAAACGCAACACTCTGAATGTTATTATTATTATTATTATTATTATTATTATTATTATTAATTTATATATTAACGAGTAAGGGAGTGTCAGAGAATGAAGGAATACTGGTGAAAGAGAAAGTGGAGGAGCTTGAATAACCGTAGCCCAGTCTAAATAAATAAAAATAAATAAATAAATAAATAATAAATACATAAATAAATAAATAGGTAAATGTCCAGCCCTTATCCCGTTTATCTACGGGGTCGGGTATGAAGTGAGAAGAACCATGAATCTTTTATACGACCGGATGCCATTTCTGACGTCAATCTCAGAAGAGTTAATGAGATGAAATGCATTACGTAATATATGATGTTAGCTCAAGGCTTAATGTCTCCATCCGACGGAGGAATCATCATCAACAGCGTCATATGCCCTCACTCCATATGAACACCGCGGAGAGGTTTGAAATTGAATCAAGGCTTTTGGCACGCCATCCAACCGGGAAATGTGATGGGCGACAGTTTGAAGAGCTTCTGTAAACAAAATTCATTGCCCAGCGGTTGTCCGACTCGTTGGCTGAACGGTCAACGTACTGGCCTTCGGTTCAGAGGGTCCCGGGTTCGATTCCCGGCCGGGTCATGGATTTTTACCTTAATTGGTTAATTCCAATGGCACAGGAGCTGGGTGTATGTGCTGTATTCATCATCACTTCATCCTCATCACGACGCGCAGGTCGCCTACGGACGTCAAATAGAAAGACCTTCACCTGGCGAGCCGAACCCGTCCTGGGATTTCTCGGCACTAAATGCCATACGACATTTCATTTGCCCAGCGTTTAAATTCACTGTGTTCGCTAACGACTGTTACCTCATTTATTGCCAATTCTGAATAGTTTTGGGATGTAGAGCATTTAGGAAAATTACTGTAAATAAAATTAATTGTCCATTATGTAATTTCTGACATTCGCATGCTCGCCCTAACTCAGGTTTTCGTCCTGGACTGCACGCATTTCGACCCCTGAGCTAATTCAGTTTCTGCGCAACTTTTCAGATCACTCTCTATATGAGGGTTTCATTGATCACTGTCCGGCTCCGTGGCTAAATGGTTAGCGTGCTGGCCTTTGGTCACAGGAATTCCGGGTTCGATTCCCGGCAGGGTCGGGATTTTAACTATCATTGGTTAATTTCGCTGGCACGGGGGCTGGGTGAATCATAATTTCATTCTCAGCACGACGCGCGGGTCGCCTAGGGAGTCAAATCAAAAGACCTGCACTTGGCGAGCCGAACTTGCCCTCGGACACTCCCGCCGCTGAAAGCCATATGCCATTTCCATTTCATTGAACATCTAAAGATATGTTTAATCGGAGATACCAAAATAATAATTAACAAAGCAGACAACATCTTAAGGAATTTACCACATACAGTGAGGGTCAATAGGCTGTCCGACTCCTTGGCTAAATCGTCAGCGTTGAGGCCTTCGGTTCAGAGGCTCCCGGGTTCGATTTCTGACCAGTTCGTGTATTTTAATCGCGTCTGATTATTTATTCTGTCTCGGAGAATGGGTGTTTGTGTTCGTCCTAACACTTTCCCCTTCATATTCAGATAACCACCATAGAAACACGCAATAGTGATTACATTTCTCCATAGGGTTGGTGTCAGAAAGGGCATCCAGCCGTAAAATAGGGGGAAAGCTATAGGAGTATAAGCGAGTTTCAACAGGCTACTGCACTCAAAGTTCCACTTCCCACTTCCGTTTCGTCGTTGTTAAGCAGCTATGACATCCGTATATATCAAGCAATAGCCACATTTTTAAGTGATGCCAATTTAACATTGTGATACGTTTGTTCTGTAGTCTGTATTTAAAATGTTCTCATCCGACCCAAGTTCCTGTACCGTGGCTGTCTATCACCAAGTAGTCACAATGCCACGAAAGGTCCCATATTGTAAAGATGTTGCTCTTTGACTTCCTGTTTTATAAATGTACAGAGCTGGCAGGATGGTCTTACAGAACAAATGCCAACATGTTAACAAAAAAAAATTTAAAAAACAGGCTACAGCAAAAAGAGAAGTAAAAGTCAGTAGAAACTTCATCTAAATACAGTCTAAGTAAACCATTAAATACATTCGTAATTATCCTAATATTCAACCATCAACACTGCCAATTAGATAAAGAACATTTGTTCCCACAACAAATGGCTACTTTGCTTGACATCGACCATGAATCTGAGTAAACACATAACTGACCAATGCCGCTTCTCTCTCCAGACTGTAACAATGGGGAGGGAATAGCTCGCGCGTGGACCATTTACCAGCCACATGATCGACCATTTCGAAGACGACCGACGGCCCCAGTTCAAGGGAACAATAACCGCATTCAACGAGAACACAATCACTATTATTTGTGGGGAACGGCGATTTTCTTCCCTTAATAGCTTTATGGGAGCAATTTCTCTCTTGCTCTATCTTAGGCTAGTGCGAAGGCACTGTGCATACAATGTCTTCGATGGCCGAGTATAAAATTTGAATTTCTCTTTTAAATTCGTAATACCGAAGTGGGAGTAGTTGAAGGATTAAAATATTTAAATGGGGAGAAATAATTTCACCGTGTAACTTTACTAACATGAAGCTGACGTATATAAGCACTTTCATATATCGCCCGACTGAAGTGGGGTCAAATCCGTCCAACTTGTGCTCATGAACCACCCACCACAGCTTATAATTTACGCTATGCTTTGTTTCATTAGTCAGGAGATAAATGTGGGTAAAAGAAGTTTTAAAAATTCAAATGGACCCCAAAAATCATGTTTGTAAGTTCCTAGAATATACCGTTACCGAAATGTTTGTATTAAACCATACCCTAGCTAAAGAAAATCAATGCCATTCTCCTGTAAAATATGGCGCATTCAGAAATGCGAAGAATTTCGTAAGCTTCTCTGCGTGTTGGCCCTTCTAACTTCTCACCTTGCTTTTCTTTATATAAACTTCGCCTCATCAAGTGGCAGACAGAATTAAATATATAAAGGAAACAAAAAAAATAAAAATATGCTGAAGAGGTAAGTTTGAAATTTAAATCCAGAAGTAATTTTATCAAATTAAAATTTTAATGAAAGATATGCCTTTTAAATATACAGTTACTTCATATCAAATGCACCTACTGTAATATTTGTAAATTGGTACAATGTATGCTCAAAAATGTAAATACGATACCAAATCAAAACTCTAGGAATGCTCTTTAATCGATCGTTGTTTTTCTGGAACCTAATATCATAAATTGTTGTAGCACCCTCATTTAGAAATAATGTATAAAATAAGCAATTCATAAAGGTACCTTGCAAATTATATCCTTATTTTTCCACTCTTAATGAATGGAATAATCTCAAAAACCTGCTCTAGCAACAAATATGTTGCTCTGAATAGATTTTGAAACTTTCGACATTGTTTCGCTGCATGGCACTCGAATATATACGAATCTCTTTCTTCCTCACCTTTGCTCAATTATTTGGGCTCCGAACTTAATGTGGATCTACACCGTCTTTACGGCCGGATGTCCGGCTCCATGGCTAAATGTTTAGCGTGTTGGCCTTTGGTACAGAGGGTCCCGGGTCCGATTCCCAGCCGGGTCGGAGATTTTAATCTTAAATGGTTCATTCCCTTGATTCTGGGTCTGGGTTTTTGTGCTGTCCCCAACATCGCTGCAACTCTCACAGCACACAATACTATCCTCCACCACAATAACACGCAGTTACCTACAGATGGTAGATGCCGCCCACCCTCATCAGAGGGTCTCCATTACAAGGGGCTGCACTCGGCTAGAAATAGCCACACGAAATTATTATTATTATTATTATTATTATTATTATTATTATTATTATTATTATTATTATTATTATTATTATTATTATTATTATTATTATTATTATACGACCGGATATCCTTAAAAACGCCAACCCTGACATTAGGGATATATTTAAAATTAGTTGGTGATATTAGTTGTGATCTTTGGCAGTGCGGAAAGGTGACGAGCATACCGCCATGCTATGGTGAGAGTTTGGTACAGCCCAAAGGGAAAACATAGCCTGCGAGTTCATAAACAATACACCGTACGTCTGATCACACTCCAAAACGATATCTTCCAAACCGAGTGTTGTCATGCTGCCGTGGGAAATGGCACAACCCCTCTAGCACAGCTATGAAACCCAGCAACACACGGCAGTGTGATGTGTTGCATGTACAATATAATATGAAGGGGGTGTGGATCACGCCAAACGGTAACATCAGTCTCCGAACAAGAGAAATTAATCAAACGTGGCTAAAATCCCCAGCCAGAGCAGGAATGGAAGTTGGAACCCTCAAAACTGAAGACCGCTACGCTAACCACTCAGGTAAGAAACAAGACTCGGTACGAATAACCTCGATAATATGGACATTGTAATGTTGGCCGGTAATGTCGCTAAAATGAAAGTCTGCCGCTTGGTACATCTTTCAAAATCAACCTTTCTATCTCGGAATTTCCAGCAAGACTAACCTTTACCATCGAAAAAACAAACAGCAACAAGCAAGGTAATAACATGTTTCCACATCCCATCATTAGATAGCTAAGTGGTAGTTTATCTGTGACAACCATCAATTAAGTATATTATCATAACAGACTTCGTGTTACAGAACTCACGATAACATCTCTATAAGACTGCTTGGAGCTTTCTTATCGTCGCTATTTTATACGTTAAGTAGAGAGCATAACAAAATGAATTTCATTGCTCTACATCGATGACAGTCAAATGAGCTCTCCTGAGGCACGGGTTATGAATAAGTACATTCTCGAGAATGAAACAGCTCACGGAAAACTGGTACGAGTAAATTGATGATAGCCTGGGTATATGGTTGAGAATAACTGGATATATTGCGCCAAAGCTACACGATGAAAGTTATTAACTCATAGTTGATAGATTCCTGATGAGTTTACTTGATTAAAATAGTTCCAGTTTCCCTACTTGATAACTGGCTATGAAAGCGGAACGAAGCGTCACACTTTGCGAAAAGAGTGAGATGCTGCACAGCTGGGAGACATGAAGTGAGAATCCCTACTGACTGTAACGAATATGATAGGGCCCGCCAGCCAAAATGCAAATTCGGGCCCCCTCAAGGAAAATGTAAAACCTATAAATAACGTAATCTAAACTCACTTACAGCAATATATAGTCAAGCTACATGAACAAAGGGACTGTGAGAGTATTAGGGGGACCGGGTAGTGTAAACTCAGGTCACGGATAAATTCTTAATATCATATAAATTACTTGAACAATATTTGTAAGATTGTGAAGTATTATTACAATGACTTGTGGGTATACATCTGTATAATTTAATAATAATAAAATAATGTTATTTGTTTTACGTCCCACTAACTACTTTTTAAGGTCTTCGGAGACGCCGAAGTGCCGGAAGTTAGTCCCGCAGGAGTTCTTTTACGTGCCAGTAAATCTACCAACACGGGGCTGTCGTATTTGAGCACCTTCAAATACCACCGGACTGAGCCAGGATCGAACCTACTAAGTTGGGGTTAGAAGGCCAGCGCCTTAACCGTCTGAGCCACTCAGCCCGGCTCTGTATAATTTAGCAGGGACTGATTTATCCAGTTAGTAGTGAAGGAAGTTTACTATTTTACTATTTTTTAAACCAAAAAATGCAGTTTTTGTGTACCTTTTGATTGTGATCTAGATGACAGTCATGAATATTGGTACATAAAATTAAATACACGCGTTTAATACTCTGTATTAGATTTATATTTATTACTTTTATGGTTCATTTTATTTAAATAATAAATAAAATCGAGCAAATATTTTAGCCTCTTTAAAACAATTTTTTATTGCCTCAGTGTACTACTAATGAAAATAAAGCCATTCTGCTATGATGTATGTGTTGCTAGTTGCTCAGTATATGACAGAGATTTTTCGTCTGAACACTTGGTAGTTTCCGAGAAAAAGTTACATAACTAAGAAAAATGGCATTTTGAGAAGAATGAAGTTGAAGTTCGAATAAGAACTTGCCCGCGATCTTGAAACATTGTAGGTCAGTAATCATCTTCTATTCATTGCTTCTCTTTTGGTATCTTTTTCTCATTCTGCCTTCCTTGGTTGAATATACAGCTGTTCTGCCGGCATAAAATATGAGTTTATGGTCGATTTCTGAAGTTCATAACCTTAGGACGAAAGTGGACCTTTATCTTGCTCAGTAATTTAATCAGAAATAGCTGCTTTACATGCTTGTTTCTTCCCACACGGTGTATGCTGGTTTCCACGGAATTTCCGCTTGGAAAACACGTTTTACACTCAGAGAATAAATCACAAGCGCGATGCACATTAATAAGCACAATCACAATGTAAACCAAAGAGGATATGACATGTAAGCAAACATTCAGAAGGCGGGAGAACAATTGAAGATCGGAAAAACAGACTCAGGTTAACCAATATGACGAATAGATAATCCCTAAAACACAACAAACTTTAATGCTCTCAGTTACACGAAGTAGAACATGAAATATTGCTGGAAAACAAAAAAAGAGGGCGTGCCGTAATGACCTCAAAAATGCTCCTAATATCAATGTGTTGCCGTAATCGGGAAAGAGTGAATTTTTGAGCCTAAAAACAAAAATAGCCGTTTTTGGTCATTTCACATTACCGGGTTCCCTTAAAAAAATTAATAGGTTTTATTCGACTGCCTCCGTGATTGATAACCGAGACTTCAGAAAAAGAAAGATATATTTCGACTGATCATCCCCACACTTTTATTTTTTAGCGAATAGACCGCGAGGCCCTTTAAAGACCCGGGCCCGCGTGCAATGCAGGCATTAACGTTACGCCCCTGGTTATACACACCATGGTTATTCCTGAAATGTTCGCTCTCTTACTCCGGATAAAAGCTAGAAGAATACCTCATTTCATTTACTAAGGAGCAAACTCAATCATATAATGATAAAATTACCTTCGCACTCTATCACAGACTTAACAGTCAGACACATTATTGGATACACACGAATGCAAACATGAATTAAGAATTACATTCTCCATAAAACGCTCTATTAGTAGGCTCGGTTCAATTGTTAGAGAGGGAAGAGCTCCTCCTTGTTCAGCCTCACTGAATACCAAGGTCAATACGCGAAAGTGTCACATTTTCAGTTACTAATCTTTCGATATATTCGAACCAAGGGATCTGTCTGGTGCCGTAATTATGTCCGAAAATTGATGATTATGATGTTCGTTGTTTAAATGGGCCAACAGCTAGGAGCTGCAACGAAATGAAACGATAATTAAAACTTCAAAATGTATCCTTTGACTAGAATCAAAAACAAATGATGAAAAAATGACTACGAATCCAAAACCATCAGTGAGTCCGATTCACAGTGCCTTATTTTCTAGGATGATGCTTGTTGTACAAAGGGGTCCAAAATACAGGTCACCGGGCCTTCATAATAATACTAATCACTGGTAAAGCAGAAACATGATGTTCCTCGTATGATGGTACTACTCACAAGCAACGCAGATCCATGAGGTTCCTTTCATAAGAGTACTTTTTCTTTTTTCTTTTTGCAAGTTGCTTTACGTCGCACCGACACAGAGAGGTCTTATGGCGATGATGGGAAAGGAAGGAACTGGGAGTGGAAGGAAGCGGCCGTAGCCTTAATTAAGATACAACCCCAGCATTTGTCTGGTGTGAAACTGGGAAACCACGGAAGACCATCTTCAGGGCTGCCTAAAGTGGGGTTCGAACCCACTATCTCCTGGATACTGGCCGCACTTAAGCGACTGCAGCTATCGAGCTCGGTGTAGAGTACTACTTACTAGACACGTAGTCCCAGGGTGTTCCTCACACAGAGGTACTAATCTCGAGCGCCGGCTAGATCCGTGGTGTTCCTCATATAGTCGTACTCATCACAGGCTACGCATACTCATGGTGTTGCTCACATTATGGTACAGGTAATGTTGACCCACGGTATATCACATATTAAGGCAACAACGAAAGGTAACAGACCCATGGTATTCTTCATAAAATGGTACTACTCACATAGAAATCCCCCCCCCCCCCAAAGATACTAACCACAGTCCCAGCTTGAGGCAGTAGCGGTACGTGTTCCTCAGGTAGACTAGTAGCGATTATTGCTCTAAGAAGGAGCACAACCAGGCACATGAAGCAGTAGTAGTAGTAGTAGTAGTAGCAATCGCAAGTAAAGTCGACTCGTGGTGTTTATCGTGCAATGTTACTAACCACAGACTGTCTCATGGTTCCAAAAGCATCATCCCTGGGTCACCTCTTACGACAGACAGAGGAAACTGTGGGTGTGTTCTTCATCTGCGTCCCCCAGCCACAGTGGGTACGTCTGGAAATTAACACACCATCTGTCAATTCAATTGATTGATTGACGCTTGTTGTTTAAAGGGGCCTAACATCCAGGTCATCGGCCCCTAATGGTACGAAATGAGACGAAATGAAATGACAAATTCAAAATCCAGAATCCTCCACAGACCACAATTCAAAACGTGAGGATGGATGGATGGATGGATGGATGGATGGATGGATGGATGGATGGATGGATGGATGGATGGATGGATGGATGGATGGATGGATGTGAATTTAAAACGATCAGTGGAACCGACCCACAGTGCCTCACATGCACAGAAGCTGGCGTAAAACGATAGTATTACTGACCAAGGGACTGCTTCTATAGCACAATACTGAATCAATGAAGCGTGTAGTCGAAAGGAGTCCAAATCCAAGTCATCGGCCCCTCATAATGGTACTTATAGATAGAAAAGTAGAACCATGGTATTTTTCAAGTTGCGGTACTAATCAAGGGTAGCGTAGACTCACGGTATTCCACACATTATGGTATTACTCACAGGTAATGAAATTCGCAAATGTATTACAGACCTACTGTGTTTCGCACATTGCGGTGCCATTGACAGGCAACGCAAACCTATGGTGTTCATTACGTAAGTGTACTAACCACAGGGACTCGTAATATCCAGTGGTGTTCCTCATATAGTGGGTAATAATCATACGCAAGCCAGAACCATAGGTTCCGTCATCCCATGGTGTCGTTCATAAACTGCTACTAGTCACAGGTACTGTAAAAGCCGTCGCGCTCTCGTTTGCTACTTATCACAATCCTATTTGGTAGCCAACATAGTGGTACTACGCGCAAGTAAAGGCGAGCCATGATGTTCCCGCGTGGTGGTAAAAATCACAAGGAGTTTCATGGTTCTAATATAATCACCCCTTGGTCTCCCCTTTTAGTCGCCTCTTACGACAGGTAGGGGACACCGTGGGTGTTTTCTTCGTCTGCATCCCCCACCCACAGCGGGTTGTGTGTTTGGTCCGGGAGAGGTATTTTATTTTCCTCAAGTCCGCCGGCAAGCCGGTTAGGACCCCCTATCCGCCACCAGGGACGCGCCACGTGGGACTATCACCTCTCCCCCTGCTCGCCAGCGTAGTAGGTTCGTGGTCACTTCAATAAAAGGATGTTTAGCATGAAGCTATTCTGTTCTCATATGAGAAAGTCCGATGAACTCAAAATAATGTGTTACCTGTAACCAGCCACTATAAACATGGAGTTATTGAGATAAGACTGAAACGTTCCGACTGGACTACTGCTTTCAAAGAACACGTTCTTAAGAACCCACAACAGCTAGATAAGAAATACATTAATAGCGATAAGAACATCATTAAATGTGCAGCTGACTACTGCACATATCGATACCTCGCCGAAGGCACCGCTATCGACAGAGGTATCGAGAGTGTCTGCCGCACAAGTCGGTAAATTAGAGAAGATAGCATCACGGAACAGGATACTAAATATCTTGTAACCTAATAATATGATGTGTATTATGAGGAAAGTACGCTCATTAAACACTAATCAGCTGGATCCTCGCTCGAGGACGTACAGTGTGACTACGCTGGAACACATTTTAAAATATTTAGATTTTCTTTAGAGGATTTCTATTTTCTCTCACCTCAGAGCAATGGTGTTCGCCTAGAAGTTTGTACTTTCTCGCCTACCTTCGAGATACATGAATGCATCTCATAACGAGCAAGTGGCTGCGCGGTTTGGATCACGTAGCTTGTATTCTGTAGATCTTGGGTTCGGGCCGCACTGTCAGCAGCCCTGAGTACGGTTTTCCGTGATTTCCCATTTTCACACCAGGCAAATGCTGGTGCTATGCCTTAATGAAGGCCATGGCCGCTTCCTTCTCACTAGGAAATGCCCGGAATAAAATGAGCTGTATCATAAACTCGTTCCTTATGGCCCCGTCTAGACACTCGTTGCTTCACAAGTCTTCTTTTTCCTGTTCTTTTTATGACTACTGCTGCAGTTCTTACACTATGTTGTTATGATGGGATTTATATTTAACCTGCGTATTTGCTAACAATAATTCCGCATGGAAAAAGACAATCAGATCGTCCCATCGTCTCCATAAGACCTCGCTGTGTTGGTGCGACGTAAAGCAAATTGTAAAACCGTCACCTTATGGGATACACACAATCTCAAAATTTCTCAAGGTGAGTCAAAAATAACGTTAGCTCTCTTGGTGGATCAGTGGTAGAGTGCTGGCCTCCAAAGCGAAGACCGTGGGTTCAAACCGGCAGAGGTAGTCACACCCCATGTCGTACGATATCTGCATTTGGTGTTTTTTGCCCCACAAAATAATTAAACATTACGAGGGGATGTCAAAGCTATGAGTTTACCGATTTTGTTCAAACTTTGGGAGGGTCTTATACGTCAAAACTACAGACAGAAGGAAGATTTTTGCAACGGCCCTTTATTTAACGAGAAAATTGGCTCTTTAAATTTGACGTGTCGACAGTTCGCGTATGCGTATCTATAGACTGGTCGAAAAAAAACGTGAACAGGGTAGAGGGTTGGTCATACTGATATAATTATAATTAAAAATTCATTATATATCTATCCCCGTTATAATTTTATCAGCTGCTGAAATTAGCCAAACCGATCCCTTCGCGGGCGAATTCAAATGGGCTTTGCGAGACAGTGTTGCCAAATCTGCATGCTGCTTAATGCGGTCTTGACAGCCATGTCGAGAAATCTGCATCAAAAAAATCACACCATGGGTTTCAGCCGGTGTCACCGTAGCATACTGGTTATGGCGCGGTCCTTTCAGCTCGGAGGCCCGTGTTCGAATCCTTCCCCTGGCGAAGTTTTTGTTTATCCACTCTCAAGCTGGTCTTAAGCCACGTACAGATTTAGCAAACACCGGTTCTCAAAGCCCATTTTAATTCACCCGCGAATAGACTAAATTGAACAGATGATAACGGCGCGGGAGATCGAATAATTTTTCAAATTATTTAACAGTACAGTATGACCAACACTCCAATACCCGGTTCTCGTTTCTGACCAGCCTGTATAGCACCACCGGTCCAGCCATCAGCTTCACGGTTTCGAGATGCTCCAGCGCCTCATTTTAAATTCCTTTTATATTTTATCTGTTATCTACTTTTATCTTTTTCCATGTGGACTTGTTAGCAAATGCGCAGATTAAATACAAATGCCATCATAACAACTTAGTGTAATAACTGCAGCAGTAGTCATAAAAAGAACAGGGTAAAGAAGACTTGTCAAGCAACGAGTGACAAGACGGGGCGATAAAGAACGAGTTTATGATACAGCTCATTTTATTCCGGGCATTTCCTAGTGTGCATAGACAAAAACAGATAAAAGAGAAGAAATGAGATGCTGGCGGGTCTCGAACCGTAATGCAGGGGCACTGACCACCAGACCAGTGGTGCTACCTATACTCCCATGTAAATCGCCAACACGGCTCTTCACGCTGTTAAATTATATTTTCTGGTTGATAAAGGGCCAATTGCACAAGCCCTTAGACACGTATCTGTTTATTCTTGACGTAGGTCACTCTGCCAACGATTGAACAAAATCGATGACTCCATAAACGTGATATCCCCCTGTCAACCACAGATCGCCAAACAGACATACCTTTTCTTACCATCTGGTAGAGCAGAACAGAATGTCAACATTGACAAACAGACAGCCTAAATCGAGTCAAATTAAAACGGCTGCACATGATATCTGAGGTGTTAGTAGTAGTAGTAGTAGTAGTAGTAGTAGTAGTAGTTGACGAGTATTTATTGAACATAACAGGCATTCGCCCAATTACAATGTTCCCCTACTCCAAATTCAAAATAACCGCAGAAGTGAACATTTATAACAAATAAAATCAGATTAAACCTACTATGTGGACACTCACATGGGCGGATAGCCACTCCACATGCAAGACGCCACCCCTACATACAGAATATTTTTTTAGCTAAACATTAACTACTTACTAGTAGTAGCAACTGTAAAAAAGGAGGAGTATTTACAATTTCCTTTATGCCGCATTGATACAGATAGACCTCACGGCGACGATGGGGGTAGGAAAGGGCTAGGAGTGGACAGAAAGCGACCGTGACCTTAAGGTACAGCTCCAGCATTTGCATGGTATGAGAATAGAAAACTACGGAAAACCATCTTCGGGGCTGCCAAGAGTCGGGTTCACACCCACTATCTCCCGAACACAAGTTAATAATAATAATAATAATAATAATAATAATAATAATAATAATAATAATAATAATAATAATAATAATAATGTTATTGGCTTTAAGACCCACTAACTACATTTTACGGATTTCGGAGACGCCGAGGTGCCGGAATGTTGCCCCGCAGGAGTTCTTTTACGTACCAATAAAATCTACCGAATCGAGGCTGACGTATTTGAGCATCTTCAAGTACCACCGGACTGAGCCAGAATAGAACTTGCTAAGTTGGGGTCAGAATGTCAGCGCCTCAACCATCTTGCCCCTTAGCCCGGCAAATGCAAGTTGATACTGACGTCACCCAAATAGCGCAGCCACTTACACGGTAATAGTAATAACAATATTTTGTATTATTTGTAATGGGTGGCCACACGGCAAGAATGAAATAGTCTTGTTCCCTGTTCCACCTGAAAGCTTGTCAATCAGCAGAAAATTCTTTCCTTGTCATTTGAGCTACACTATCTCTTCACAGTTACGAATAGTTAAAGGTGGTGACACTGAAAGAATGAATAAAATCATCAGTCTTTTCAAAACAACTTAATCATTGTCGTCGTCACGTCTTTGAAACACAGCAATAAATAACTCAGATCCACAGATGTAACTTCCACACCCTACAGAAAATCCCCGGTTTAGGAACACCGTCTGTCTCGTAGTCTTGTCACGTCAGCGGGCAGAAATGCTCTGGGAGTGTGTATTGTCATTCCTGACTGCAGACAACCGCAAGGCACATTATATCATTGTATTCTGAAAAACACTGGTGTTTTGTGTTCGTGAGCTTATCCTGGACGCTCTTCCACGCCCCAATCGCGCCGCAAAAAAAAAAAAGAACATATTGGTATAATGTCAGTAAACATTTTTCACAGTTAACTTGCGAGGTCTTTATGCAGACGAGCGAGGGTCTGTAATCTTTTGATATAAAGTTATGTCCCCTTCGAGGGTGGTCTTAAAGGATCTGCGAGCCCATCTCGACCTTCTGGTCACGTCTGGCTCGGAATAGGCCCCGCAGACCGGGGCTTTACTCTTGTACGAAGTTGGCCTGCTCCTGCGCTTAATAGGGGCAGGGTGGGGCGGCCACCACCGATAGGGGTAGTGACTAGACGTATTGGAAAAGAAAGAATTACTGCAGCTCTTATGTCGCGAGAATTTCAACGCTTACTCGAGACCTTAAAAGTATACAAGAGGGGAAAATACAAATATAGTGGATGTGTATTATATTATTATTCATCTTCTTCTGTATGCCTCTTCTTAGCTACGCATACAGAAAGAGCGGTATATTAAGGACTTCACCTGCCATTGGAGTCCAATATCTTTTAGTGGTAATTCTTCTTTCTTTCTTTCTTTCTTTCTTTCTTTCTTTCTTTCTTTTTCGGTTCTACCACACCTGTAGGGTCGCGGGTACAAACTGCTTCGTACATGTGGATTTGGCCACGTTTTACGGCCGGATGTCTTTTCTAACGCCAAACCTATATGGAGGGATGTAATTACTAATTGCGTATTTCTGTAGTGGTTGGTAGTGTGGTGCGTTATGTGAATATGAAGAGGAAAATGTTGGGACAAACAAAACACCCAGTCTCCATGCCAGAAGAATTAATCAGATGAAATCAAAATCCCTGGCTCGGTAGGAAATCGAACCCGGGACTTTTTGAACCGAATGTCTCAACGCTGACTATTCAGTCAAGGAGTTGGACCTTTCAGTGACAATGAATAAATATACACTGACTGACAGAGCAAATGCAACACCAAGAAGGAGTGGTTCGAAAGGGATGAAAGTTGGGGAAAAAACAGAGACGGCACGGACGAATAATTGATGTTTATTTAAAACCGATATGCAGGTTACACAATGCGCACGGCATCGACTCAGTAGGATGTAGGACCACCGCGAGCGGCGATGCACGCAGAAACACGTCGAGGTACAGAGTCAATAAGAGTGCGGATGGTGTCCTGAGGGATGGTTCTCCATTCTCTGTCAACCATTTGCCACAGTTGTTCGTCCGTACGAGGCTGGGGCAGAGTTTGCAAACGGCGTCCAATGAGATCCCACACGTGTTCCATTGGTGAGAGATCCGGAGAGTACGCTGGCCACGGAAGCATCTGTATAGCCTACCTCGTAGAGCCTGTTGGGAGATGCGAGCAGTGTGTGGGCGGGCATTATCCTGCTGAAACAGAGCATTGGGCAGCCCCTGAAGGTACGGGAGTGCCACCGGCCGCAGCACATGCTGCACGTAGCGGTGGGCATTTAACGTGCCTTGAATACGCACTAGAGGCGACGTGGAATCATACGCAATAGCGCCCCAAACCATGATGCCGCGTTGTCTAGCGGTAGGGCGCTCCACAGTTACTGCCGGATTTGACCTTTCTCCACGCCGACGCCACACTCGTCTGCGGTGACTATCACTGACAGAACAGAAGCGTGACTCATCGGAGAACACGACGTTCCGCCATTCCCTCATCCAAGTCGCTCTAGCCCGGCACCATGCCAGGCGTGCACGTCTATGCTGTGGAGTCAATGGTAGTCTTCTGAGCGGACGCCGGGAGTGCAGGCCTCCTTCAACCAATCGACGGGAAATTGTTCTGGTCGATATTGGAACAGCCAGGGTGTCTTGCACATGCTGAAGAATGGCGGTTGACGTGGCGTGCGGGGCTGCCACCGCTTGGCGGCGGATGCGCCGATCCTCGCGTGCTGACGTCACTCGGGCTGCGCCTGGACCCCTCGCACCCTCGCACGTGCCACATGTCCCTGCGCCAACCATCTTCGCCACAGGCGCTGCACCGTGGACACATCCCTATGGGTATCGGTTGCGATTTGACGAAGCGACCAACCTGCCCTTCTCAGCCCGATCACCATACCCCTCGTAAAGTCGTCTGTCTGCTGGAAATGCCTCCGTTGACGGCGGCCTGGTATTCTTAGCTATACACGTGTCCTGTGGCACACGACAACACGTTCTACACTGACTGTCGGCTGAGAAATCACGGTACGAAGTGGGCCATTCGCCAACGCCGTGTCCCATTTATCGTTCGTTACGTGCGCAGCACAGCGGCGCATTTCACATCATGAGCATACCTCAGTGACGTCAGTCTACCCTGCAATTGGCATAAAGTTCTGACCACTCCTTCTTGGTGTTGCATTTGCTTTGTCAGTCAGTGTATATACACGTGTATTCTATACACAGCATCAGAACTCTCTGATCATCACCATCTTGTTCTGAGCGTTGTCCGCAGGTGCAGCGTCTATTCGGTGTTGTTTCGATCGCCACCTCACTCAGATCTGGGCACCCGTTTGCTGTATGCCGCAGATATTTAGGCCTGCGCTGATGAAGTCCTCCGATCTTAGTTTAGGTCTGCCAGGTGCATGCTGGCCTTCGATCTTATGGTGGTGGGATACGTTAGGGTTTGTTCCAGAAGCTGCTGTCAAACTATGTCCGAACCATCGTAAACCGTTCAAGCATTTTCTGGTGGCGATGCAAAAATCCTTTCTGAATGTTTCGTGTAAATATGATCTAAACGGTAAACTCTCAGTTTGTAAACGAAGCAATCGCATTTATATGACATGAAGTTAATGCTCGGTGGTTTCGGTTGTAGGCCAACGTTCGGTTCTACACAACGCCACAGGACGGACAACAGTTCAGCAGATGTTGGATTTGAGATGGATAGGAAACTTCCGGTCACAGTCACACAAGTCTGGCCGGGTTCATCCTGCTACGATACTGAGTATATCGTGCAGCCTGCGACTCCATGCCGAATGTTGAGCGGCAGAAATAATCTGAGTCCCTGTAAGTGCCAACGGCTCCGAGAGGATGGGCCCTTGGAGGAGAGTATTTGACTTCAGTAGAGGATATACTACCGAAATCCCATTAAATGTAGTGCCTATATTGCAACCTCTCGACCCTGAAGTATGGTTTGCAGGAACTTATATTTTTGTCCTCTCAAACAAAATCCAAATCCAAAAAAAAAAGCAACTATGTGTTGAAAACATTCTAGGGATATGAACTACGAATTTTAGATTTAATTAATTTAATTTCGTATGGCTATTTCTAGCTGAGTGCAGCCCTTGTAAGGCAGATCCTCCGATGAGGGTGGGCGGCATCTGCCATGTGTAGGTAACTGCGTGTTATTGTGGTGGAGGATAGTGTTATGTGTGGTGTGTGAGTTGCAGGGATGTAGGAGTCAGCACCAACACCCAGCCCCCGAGCCATTGGAATTAACCAATGAAGGTTAAAATCCCCGACCCGGTCGGGAATCGAATCCGGGACCCTCTGAACCGAAGGCTAGTACGCTGACCATTCAGCCACATTCAGCCAACGAGTCGGACATGAATTTTAGGTAAATAAAATATAATAAAGTATGAGAATATATTCTTCATTTATTCCTAAAAATTACAGTCCTTTTCTAATCATCGTTATCCGGCCCATTAGATTAGCCATTCACCTTTGACGAAACTGCTAAATTTTACGTTCTTTTTAGTATAAGGACCCCTACTTTTTTCTGCTAAGAAAAATTTTCAACGTTAAAATGACCGAGATAGGAGATATTAGAGTATTCTTTTATACATTAAATAAATAATCTTTATCGCGCCAAAGTTTGGGAAAGATTTAAGAAAGTTTGGTACAACTACATATTTCAAATTTTATACGCTATTCGTTATTCTTGCCTCAGAGGCTTTCAACTTCAGCCACGATATTCTCCTCCTTCCAGGCCCACGCAATCCACCCACTCGACCCTAAAAAATGTTTTATAGGAAATTATATTTTCTAACCTCAATAAATGACTGACACGAGATTTTCGAGCATTCTTTTGAACATAAAATAAATGATTTCGCACTAAATTGTGGCGACCACGGATTACTAGCTGAGCGCGGCATTGCTTGTCCCCCACTACTTGCTTTCATCTATCCGATCCAATCTCCATTCGTCGACTACTGGTCTCTTCTTACCCTTCGTAACCCTTCCGTTTATTTTGTCGATACGTTCGTTCTTCGAAGGGTTGGAACTGTTCATTTTCTCCTTCATTTAGAGTTACAAACAGCTGTCTATTAAGTTCTACCGAGCGAATTGGCTCGGCGGTACGAGCTGTACAACTGTAAACTTGTATTCAGGTGATTGAGGATTCGAACATCAACCCTAAATAAGATTTGTAATGGTTCCCGATTTTCACACCAGGCGAATTCTGAGGGTGTACGTTAATTAAGGCCACGGCTGGTTCCTTCCCAGACCTAGCCCGTTCCTATCCCACCGTCGCCGAAAATCTACCAGTCAGCAGTGGCGAAACTACTTGGAGTCATTTGAGGCAATGCCTACCCTAAGAAATACGATTGAACATAAATATCGTAACAAATTTATATGCTGTTGTTATTGTGTTAAATCAACAATAATCTCCATTTGATATCTGCTACATGATGATAGCGGATGATGTGATTCGCTGATCGCCTGCTAGATGGCGACAGCAGACTAGTTCTGATAGGGAGGCAGGATGTAACTTGACTCACCAGAATTTTTTGTTTTGTTTGCATTCCGTCAGCTTGTGGATTGGGACGGAGAGGGATGGCGGAGGGAAGTTAGGTTACCTCCCGCACTCCACTCTCCGCAAGTTCCAGGCTACAGTGAGGCATGCCTCCTCTCCGTCCTCTTACCATTTGAATGTGTAGAAACTCCCAGTGCGGAAGTGACAGTTAAGTGCCGTATTGTTGATTGTGTGTTATTCTTTTGAATTAGTGGGCAATCAGTGGATTATTGGCATTATTTGTGACAATTCAGACATGGAAAATGTTCATATTTCCCAAGAGAAGACACTTAATGTCAACAAGTCTCTCAACAAGCAGATTTTGTTTCACAACTTCGTTATGTTGAACGGCTTGAATTCTTGCACCTTCAGATAAAGAACGTTCTATCCTTCCACGCCCCAGTAAACGGAATCTCTTTTCATTCTGAATATGTTCATTTGACTTTTGATGCCCTTCTAAGAAAGTTTTTTGTAAGAATTACGCCATTTAAAGTCCATTCCTTTTCACCACCAAACAAAACACTCGTATAGCAAAATACTTCTTACCTTAGTAACAGACTGTTAACACGAATATCGTGTATATCAAGAACATTGAAATTTTCTCGCTACTTTACTGTCAAAATACTTAATATCTAAATTAGGCATACATTTTGTGTTTTTGGTTACACTCTTCTCTTCGTAAGTCCAAGATGAGAACGGTTTACATTTCAAAGAATTCAAAAAACTCGTTAAGTTCCCGAAGGGGTCTACTTCAGTCTTGTTTTACACAATTAACAGAAACTCAGAATTTTGATTAGTTATTAAGTAACCAATGAATACATGTCGCAAAATAAATAGTGAGATATTTGCAGGTGATAGGACATTCGAAAAGCTCAAAATTTTATCATATGAAGTTCTTGACATCTTAATTATGCAAATGGAAATACGGTTTGGCGATTTTGAAGCAATCCAGTTTGCTGAGTTATTGGATCCAACTCACTTCAAGTTTACAAAGAGAGCTTCCTTGCTATTAAACTGAACAGTTTTATGAATATTTACCCCCTTTTAATAGAGAAAGGTTGGAAAATGAATGATCAACATTTATTCCGATATAGAAAAACATTTGTCCCCTCATAAACCTTTACATTATTTTGTCCTCAATGACCTCGAACCAGTGTCAAAAGTGATTCGTTCAATATTAACATTTCCTGTGACCACGGCTTTCTCTGAAAGGAGTATGAGCACTCTGAAGAGGATAGAAACATACTTGCGTAAGGCAATGAACAATGCAAGACACAGCAGTCTTAGTAGCATTTCTATAGAGAAAAAGCTTCTGAAGGAATTGATGAGTGATCAACTATTGAAGGAGCGTGTGATTGAGCATTCTGTAACCAAGAAAACTTGACGTTTGAAACTACTCTACAAGAACCTTTACGGTAAGATTTCCTTCCTACCCATTCATTATCTAATAGCTTCGCCACTGCCAGTCAGAGCGACTTTACAGCACTATCAGAAAAAAGGAGAAACATCTTCCTCCTTAAAATAGTAACTGCCACCACCACTATTAGTGAGTTTCACGTCAAATTCCTGAGTAAACTGCGCTCCAGCTTGTTCCAGAAGAGCTTTCTTAAAGCTTGGTAACTTGTGAATCATCAAGCACTTTTTCGGCTGTTTACAGAGAGACCTGTTGGTGAGACGTCTTCGTCAGCAATGGCTTCAAGTACCGAACACACATATCACATGTCGGACGCTCTATATGGCAGGACAAACATGGCAGGTCTATTTTCAGACGCTGTGTTCATGGGCGTCTGGAATCGGCAACAGTTAAGCGTTGATGACGGCCTTGCACAGCCACTGACAACTTCGAGCTGCCAGAACAAGCACATTACTTTAAGAACCATACCCTAGCAGCTACACTTGTTTAACGAACACATTTCAGTTTTCAATGCAATCAAAGAATCTGCAAGGAAGAGGTCTTTAAATACAATGTACCGCGGAAAATACTCATAAAATGTAACAGAAAAAGGATGAACCGCTTTGTTTTGATGGTTCTCCTAAATTGCAGTACGCATGACACGCCTCAATGGGAAGAGCTAACAGGCGATGACTAATTCCTCCGAGCCAGATTTTTCAACAATATTTCATAGCAAGTCCAATAACATATATTTGCTTTCTTAAAAATAGTGTCAAAAATGGAACTTTATGATACCGTAGTGCCAACTTCTCTCAACATAAAAATAAAAAATACCATGAGAAATGTGTTGGTTAGGTTGGAACTTTTCCGGGCCCTTTAGCCTTTCAACTTTCGGAACAATTGAGAATATTGATTAATTTTACGTTTTTCGTATATGGGAACCCCTACTTTATCTGCTAAGAAAAGTTTTCGCTATTAAAATCTTAACTTTTTCTTTAGTCTAATAATTTGGAAACGCTTGTACATCGGACTTTGTACCTCTTTCAGGAATCAGCTGCAGCAAGTTCATCAGCAAACAAGAGACTCAACCTGTACCATGCACTAATGAATCCTTACAGAGTGGACATCTATAAAACCGGCAATTTATTGCGTCATTATATATTATCCAATTGCCTGTTCTTCTCTTGCAGCCGCGATGCTGTAACTCTATCTTCCTTTCCGTGTTCTAAGGCAAGTTGTTAATGCTATTCGGGACATGATAGCGCCGTCGGAGCGTGGAGGAGTTCCGGGTTAAAGCAGCTATCATAAGCACAATTACCCCCGCAGTGTGGGTGGTGTTTACATCCGCTACGATGTGTTAATTGCTGGAGCAGCCAGGAGTTCATTATAGCATTATTGTCGCTCTGTGGGCACACGCACGACGACAGGACGGGCAGTGTTTGGCAGCTAACCTATTCTCAGAAGTGGCGTCTTCCAGCGAAACATAGACAAAATAAAGATTGACTACAGGATTTTTCTACTAGAATAATTTCTCATCTCGATCTGTGAACACCATTTCGTCTGCTGTTTTCGCTGACCACACATCGGTCAAAAGTCTATTAGAAGTGAACAACATCGCAGAGAAAACGCCAAGATGCATACTCGAGCATTCCTGGTCATGATAATCAGTCCCAAGTTGATGGGGGTTTCGACGGTACCAAATTACCTCAAATTTTGTGATGTCTAATTCCCATTAAGATTTTTAAGGGAAAACCACTAAACGGGCAACATTCCTGGGGATTTCCTTAGTTCCTTATTTCATCACTAAGCGAGTTGTCTACGCGGTAGGAGAAAGTCGAAGGACGAATGCTGCCCTGCAGATAGTTCCGATGGTTTGGCAGTTTCACTTCAGGTAATATCCGGGGTTTTATCTTATAAAAGGCCACGGTAATTACCTTCCAAGTCTTAGTCTTTTCCATGCCGAAAACCTAACTGAATTTGTGGGACGTTGGATAAATATCAAGAAATCTTAACGCCAAGATAATGTTGGAGTGGCGTCCACCTCCGTAAAGTAACGGTTAGTGCTATTAGCTGCCGTCCTCGGGGGCCCGGGTTCTATTCCCGGTACTCCCAGAAATTTAAGAATGGCAGGAGGGCTGGCATGTGGGTTCAAATGGTACATGCAGCTCATCTCCATTGGGGGTTTGCCTGAAAAGAGCTGCACCACCTCAGGATGAGGACAAGAGTTTACTTTTATACTGGAGTGGCAACCAACTGAATCTTGTGATATGGCAAAGCCCTGTTCACAGTGTATTTAATGCGTATTTGCCTTCAGTTGATAATTGTTCACAACAGTTCCTTAATTATATTCACTTAATTCTTTTCTGTGTAACATTAGAGGACTTCTGACACGATTAAACAATATAGGAACTTCGTGTGGCTATTGCTACCCTGGTGCAGCCCTTGTAAGGCAGGTCCTTCGATGAGGGTGAATGGCGTCTGCCGTGTATAGGAAATTGCGTGTTTGTGTGGTAGAAGATAGGGTTGCGCGTGTTATATGAGTTGGAGGTATGTTGGGAACAGCACCAGCACCTAGTCCTTAAGCCAAAGAAATTTAAGACAGAAATCCTTCGCACCGGTCGGAACCCATGGCCTCGAGGTCCGAAGGACAGACTCTGACCACTCAGCCATGGAGCTTGACATTAAATTCATTAAAACTAACGTACAGTTCACGAGCAATATTACCTTCCGGCCCAGCCCCAAGTTCACGCAAGAACACAGTCAAATAAATAAATAAATAAATAAATAAATAAATAAATAAATAAATAAATAAATAAATAAATAAATAAATAAATAAAATAGCCTTCTAAGTTCTCTAAGAGCTATGACCTATTGCAATGTATTTTAACTCATCACGTGAGCAAGTCCTGAGGAGCACTATTATATAGGTTATTTCCTAGTTCGTTTCGTTAAGGGCGTGCAGTTGTAAGCTTGCATCCGAGAGGTAGTGGATTCGAACCCCACTGTCGGCAGTCCTGAAGATGGTCTTCTGTTGTTTCCCATTTTCACACCAGGCAAATGCAGTCGCTGTACATTAATTAAGGACACGACCACCTCCTAACCACTCTTAGGGTTTTGCTATCCCATCGTCGCCAGAAGTCCTGTGTGTGTCGGTGCGACGTAAAACAAAGTATTATTTTTTAAGTTTGCTTCGTGAGAATGTATTATTGCATGTTCACTTGTATAGTCTCACTTCAGAGTGGATGCAATTGCGTCTTTCGAGATCAACAATTTGCGAAGACGTAATAATACATTGACACGTTCACAGTTTTCCCTAGGAAGGGTTGAGATTCTTTCTTTGTCAAAGCGTATCCCTGCACATTTCGTTTTTGCATAGCTTCTCCTCAGAGTGCTAGACCTCAAGAATTCGTCAGGCAGATTTCACGTGCGGAGGAAGTTCATGCTCCTCCCTAGTCTTTGACATATCCTGAGTCTGCCGAACAAACCACGGAGTATCAGCTGAGTCCGGCATTTTCTCCATTTACTTATGTCAAATTCCTCTATTTCGTATTTTGTGCTCAGCCTCTCCTATCAACTTTCATTTTACTGTGACCTCGGGAGTATTGCACTCTTCTTCAAACGATACAACCCATTATTTCGCAAGTTCATAACTTTCCCTTCTTCTGTTGTGGTTACGAGGCGCTGGTAATCTTGTTCTACCATTCAAAAGCACTTGAGGAGATTACCATGATGAAATGACGACTCTTGACATTAAGGAGTGTACTCACTTCCGCACAGTGTACCACATGAGCTCTAAGAATAGTAAAACAAGAAGTGACGTCCATGTTAATGAGGCGTGCCTTAGTCCACGGCCAAGCAACTGAGATACTGCCGGCGGTCTTATATATGCGTCTTTCTTTAGCACCAAGCAGTCCACATGTCCTATGAAATCGTTCAGAAAAATCATCCAAAAAACATACATTATACAATATGGAGAAATAAAGACAAGCTTTGGATTGTACGTGACTCTAAGCCACAAGAGACGGGATCTACAGCCCACTACTTAACCAAGTCGGCAACTTAATTTATGTTTTACGCTGAGTAGACTTCTACAGCCTCTACAAAGCAAAGTCTAGTTTCTAAATTGCCCTATTTCATGGCAGGAAATAACTTTGCGAGGGAATCAAATTGCCACTTCCCTTCCCGAACTGAAGAATGTATCCCGAACCTTGGAATACTTTATTTAAATAAAGTGGTTTCGTGTGGTGAGTATCATGAAACCCTGAATATGTCCTGTAGAGATGGCGTAAGTGATATTTCTCCGCTACTCAGGTAAATGTGTAGTAAAATTGCTATCATTCTACCTTATATAAGAGCAAAGAATTACGAATCAGGCCCTAAAACGCAGAGCGTAGCAAGTGAAAAATGTCTTGAACTTTGGTTTAGAAAGTGTCACACCCGAGATGAAATATTCCATTTAATTTTAAACGCTTTCGGTTGGATAAACCAGTAGTGGAATTTAGAAGGCAGGCACTCCCTTAATATCATAATATATTTTAAATTACTTTATTTTATTAGAGTCGCAGCCGGTCGCAGCATAGTATAACACCGAGCTCGAAAGCTGCAGTTGCTTAAGTGCGGCTAGTGTCCAGTATTCGGGAGATAGTGGGATCGAACCCCACCGTCGGCAGCCCTGAAGATAATTTTCCGTGGTTTCCCATTTTCACACCAGGCAAATGCTGGGGTTGTACCTTAATTAAGGCCACGGCCGCTTCCTTCCCACTCCCAGCTCTTCTCTGTTCCATCGTCGCCATAAGACCTATCTGTGTCGATGCGACGTAAAGCGAATTGCAAAAAAGAAATGCATAGTATAACATATGTATATTATATGTCTATGAGTGACATCGCCGTGCTGTACTGGAAATGTTTCATGTGACCGAGAAACAGATAGTGCAGCAATATCTGTAAGTAATGGAAGGGAACAAGTAAGGCTGCTTCCGCGAACTCTTCGCCGTTTTCCACGACAGCAGCTCTTTAATTAATAGCCAACCAGTAAACGTATGAAGGCGCCTAAGGGATAGAAATGGTGAAAGAGGATACATCTGGGAGAATCTAAACTATATTCTTTCTTATCGTGAAACACGTTCCTAACACCAGTTAAGGGACTGCCCGGAAATCAAACCCAGAGGGTCTAACTGGAGGGTCAGACAGACTGCCACATATCACGTGGTTGGTTTATTTTAAAGGCTGCATACTCTTAATCCGTGGAGGTGATTGCAATGGTACGTATTTTGTGAAACACTGTGGCGGTCTATACTCGATATCATGGTTTAAATGACTGTAGATATTATTCCATATTTATAAATTACTTTTTGTGCCACATGTAGGTCATTAAGTTCCTCGACTTGCCAAACTGACTGCTGCCGAGACAGATGCAGATATTAGAGTATTACGCTGTCAACATCACGACATCAATATACTGTTTGGCTCCGTGACCAGGTCCATTACCTCTCGTGTCATACATTTCCTCACTTTGATTCGTACCAGAATTAAAATACTTAGACTGGACAGGAATCGAAATCGAGGCCTCTGGAATATTCCCTACACCACTGCGCTGGTATTTTCATGCTTATAATAAATAAGTTTATCAAGCTTTAATAAACGGGTTACCTTCACTTGCGAAAAACTGCATGATTGAACATCGAATAGAAATCAGCACTAAAACTAATATTTCATTTGTGCAAGTTACAATATATACATGTGAATTAGTTGTAAAGCATGACACGAAGTGAGAACATTGTAGATATGCAGTTATAGGTTATCACAGACCTTAAGCATTGCACTTAATGTTAAGTTAAAATTTCACTGTAAAAACTTATGCAAATTTTGCTCGTCAAAATTTGACAGTTAAAGTTTTTAAAATCTGTATAAAGCATGTTTTTTGCATGATATTTATATCCCATTAATGTTCTGCACGATGTCAGTTTTTCCACTGTCGTGATCAGTTCAGCACTGTTTTATTTGTTACTCTCTGATCGCCTTTCTTTTTTTTTTCCTTTTCTTTACCGAAACAAACGAATGTACGTTTAGTTATAAGTAAGTTTCACATGACTACAAAATGATTCCGCGCCGCTTGTTCTGGGATTAAGTTCCATCGGAGATAGTGCCCAGAGCTCGGGGGGAAATGGCTGGCCTCACATATCTAATTTCCAAGAATATAAACTAAAATTATATCATTTCTATAGAGTTAAAACCCAGGCTATGAATATCGATGAATCCATCATAAGTTTGGCCAATTGGTGAGGTAGCTCAAACACTTTATAAACTTGGTACAACAATGGGACGATTTTGTCAAGTCTCCCCACGCAGTTATCTGCTTAGGACAACAGTGACTTACTGGTTCATATTTTTGTAATCGAAAGTATTTTTTTACGCTAACGTAATACTGATTAGCGTGTATGAAATCCACTGCAATAAAGAAATCTTGTAAATAAATAAATAAATAAATAAATAAATAAATAAATGATAATCTACTTCATATGCTGTAAGTACATCAGATTGACCCGGATGTTCTAAGTACATTATGCCAGGTAAAAATAATAGCATAAATTTACCCAAATTCCAAGCTAAATAGACAACGTGTGCAAGAGTCTCTAGACGGTAACGGGACCAGCAGCTTTGAGTGTTATTGAGCGAAGTAATAGACTTCCTCCCCGATTGTATTTGACGCTAAAGCAAACTGACACTACACCGGATATAAGCCTTTGCTGTCTCCATTTATATCTGAAATGGGCTATAATTCGACTCGGTTTCAAGCCACCCGTCGAAGATATTCTCTTCCTGGAACAATTTTGCTCAGTAGAAGCGGTTTTTGGTCGTGCGATCAACCGAACCATTATACAAGTCTGCCTGAGCAGATATGACGTTAATGTCGCCACTAATATTTATTATTCTTTCCCATGGCCCCAACACGTCAAGATTCACATTACTTTCAAACATCCGGTACATTAAGGCAGCGTCGAGTTTCTGTCCCCAGCTGTTCCCTTAAACAATACCAGTCACAGTCCACGGGCAGCAGCATGGTTTACGATCTCGGCGGACAAGAAGCAGAAGGCGCTCGGCAGAAATATCTTGAGGCATGGTCCAGCGTTCAGCAAACCGGAAGAAGAAACCACCATAGCTGCTGTTTCTGTAATAGCTTAATCCAAGTCGCTGTACTCGCGAAGTAAATGAAGGCAAGAAACGCAATTCAAACTGTGCTATAGAGTCGAGCAAGAAAGTTGTTGCAAAAATATTTTTTCTTTTCTTTTCAAAGATAGGAGGAAATAAAGAAGAAAAAAAAAGGAAAAATACGAAGAATAAGGAGACCACGATCGTCACTGGCTTCGAATATAAGCCGCCGTATTTATTAAATTTTGGGTAGGGGTGGCTGAATACTTTTTTTTTTTTTTGCTAGGGGCTTTACGTCGCACCGACACAGATAGGTCTTATGGCGACGATGGGATAGGAAAGGCCTAGGAGTTGGAAGGAAGCGGCAGTGGCCTTAATTAAGGTACAGCCCCAGCATTTGCCTGGTGTGAAAATGGGAAACCACGGAAAACCATCTTCAGGGCTGCCGATAGTGGGATTCGAACCTACTATCTCCCGGATGCAAGCTCACAGCCGCGCGCCTCTACGCGCACGGCCAACTCGCCCGGTGGTTGAATACTGTATATCCACGAAATCGTCTACTCGTCGATAAAGGTAATTAAAAGGGAAAATCCTAAGGAACTATCAAGTACGGAGGGTAGGTTAGCGACCATGGAACGCTAAGCTGAGTTGGGAATTGCTTCCACTTGCGCTAGTTATTGGTATGGTTTTTATGGCCCTTCACTTTTCGTTTCCTGATACTTTCATTCTTCGACGGGTCCAACTCTTCCTTTCTGACTTCTGATTAGTGTTGAAAGAGGATGGCTGCCTAGTTTTACTTCCTCTTACTTATTGTAACAAGTTGCCTTACGTCCAACGATACAGATAGGTCTTTTTGTTGCCATTTGCTTTACGTTGCACCGACACAGGGATGGGACAGGAAAGGCCCAGGAATGGGAAGGAAGCGGCCGTGGCCTTAAGTTACAACTCCAGCATTTGCCTGGTGTGAAAATGGGAAACCACAGAAAACCATATTCAGGGCTGCCGACAGTTGGGTTCGAACCCATTATCTCCCGGATGCGAGCTCACAGCTGCGCGGCCCTAACCGCACGGCCAACTCGCCCGGTACAGATAGGTCTTATGGCGACAATGGAATAGGAAAGGGCTAGGAGTGGGAAGGAAGCGGCCATGGCCTCAATGAAGGTACAGCCCCAGCATTTTCCTAGTGTGAAAAAGGGAAACCACGGAAAGCCATCTTCAGGGCCGCCGACAGTGCTGTCCGAACCCACTATCTCCCAGATGCAATCTCACAGCTGTGGGCCCACAACCGCACGGCCAACTCTCCCAGTCCTCTTACTTCTTACCACCTGGACATCCAGTGGCTGTGATTACGATATCAATAGTCATGTAAAGCAAAAAGCTTGCTCTTGTATTTCGAAATTAGAATTTTTGCTTTTCTCAAAGGAAAGTCTTCAGTTGTGAAAGCGTATAATAGTTTAAATGGTCCACTTCCACAGTGTAACGGTTAGCGCTGCACTTTTCGGGGAACTCTGATTCGATTCCCGGTCCTAATAGAATTTTAAAATTAACGGGACGGCTAGTGCATGGTTGAAGAGGTACACACACCTCACCTCCATTCGAGGTGTGCCTAAAAATTGCTGCCCCACCTCGGGCTGAGTACCCGAATATGGGAGGCGTGTTTATCTCAGTGGCTTACCTGCTGGCTTTCCACCTGTAAAACAGAGGTTCGAATTCCGGTCAATTCTGGGTTGAAATATTCATGTAAAATATCACGTGGCGTCAGGAAGGGCATCCGGAAAAAACAAAATTAGCCTGTGTGGCTCCAGCGACCCCAGAAACAACTGAGGTTAGGTGAAGGAAGTTTCGTTTGGTTCCTTGTTTGAATGGTGGACGCAATCGCCTTCGGTTCCAAGGGCCGTGGGTTCGATCTTCGGCCGGGTCAAGGTTTTAACTTTGTATGCTCGATTCTTCTAGTTCCACGGCTGGGTGTTTACGTTCGTCTTAATACACAACACATCACACTACAAACCCCCATAGAAACATGAACCGGACGAATTGGCCGTGTGGTTAGGGGCGCGCAGCTGCGAGTTTGTATCCAGGAGATAGTGGGTTCGAACCCCACTGTCAGCAGCCCTGAAGATGGTTTTCCGTGGTTTCGCACTTTCTCACCAGGTAAATTCTGGGGCTGTACATTAATTAAGGCAACGGCCGCTTCCTTCACACTCATAGGCCTTTCCTATCTCATCGTCACTATAATCCAGGTAACTGGGAAAAGGCCGGGTAGAACAAAAAAAAGAAGAATTTAAAATAAAAAATAAATAAATAAATAAATATATAAATAAATAAATAAATAAATAAATAAATAAAGCAAGCAACTGGTCTAATTTTACGTGACTGGTGATATCTTGCTGATAGCCAACGAGGCATTAGTTTCACGTTTAATCCGAGCCAATGGAACATGACCTTTTAAAATTCCGTGTATTAACCAGGATTCGAACCGCGGATAACTTGGTGAGAAGTCAGTGACGATGTCACTCGGCCATCACGCCCCGTATGATAGTTAAGGGGTACAGTTCTTCTCACAATGATTAGTTACCAGAGCTCCGTAAAAGCAATAAAACTAGGTATCAGAGCAATTTTCAGGGAGGAAGAAGAAGAATCAACTTCGTATTTAGATAAGTGTTTATTAATCGACAAAGTCTGAATTATGGCATCGCGTTGAAATTTCGGACGGAGTATGGTAGTCATAGGGCGCCATAACTTTTCATCAAGGTGACTACGGTTTAAATCCGAACGAACGCATGTGGACATTTTGAATTTTAAAACTAATCTTATACTTGTGATTCGGATTCTACGTAAAATTGTACGTTAATTGGCTATGATCACGATATCAAGTGTCACGCACATTTACTTTTGGAAATGTCGGGTATTTCTGAGATATAGAAAATACTGGGAGTATGTGTGTGCGTGCAGACAGTTGGCAAGAAAGTGGGAAGACTTACAGAGGGCGTAGAAAATATAAGTGAAGATAATTGATAATCTTGCTGCCGCACAAGGACTTTTCATTTGTTTACAGGCTATACCCACTCTCGACTAATTGTAATTGAGACTGAGGGAACGGGGGAATATAAACCAAGAGGTCCCGTCTCACTAATGTCATCGGTCAAGTTTAAAATGGAAATATCCAATTAAAACATCAGGCTGTTACAAATCAGTTGTGGGGTTAGGTAGTGAAACGTTAAACAATGAGAACTTCAGCGACTGCGAAATGTTAGTATTCAAAATAGACACCACTATATGAAATACATTTCATCCAACAAAGTACATGAGCATTTATGTCCGTTATCGAAAGCGATTTTAACAGTTGTTTCACAGTTGGTCCGTCTCCCTGTGAACAAATATTATATAAACATTTAAAACGGTATCCGTCCTGATCCTTGGATGAATAATCATGCCCAAGTCTTCGGTTCTGAAGGTACCAAATCCGATTCCTAGCCGAGTCAGGGATATTAGCCGCGTTCGGTTAATTCCTTTTGACTCTAATATCAGCTCAACAAGTATGTTTGGAAAATAAATAAATAAATAAATAAATAAATAAATAAATAAATAAATAAATAATTAAATGTTTTACTTTTCCTGTCTTAAGGACGGAATTGATATGGATCGGTGCCAAGTAGTTAACGTGTTTCTTCTTCTTCTTCTTCTTCTTCTTCTTCTTCTTCTTCTTACATGAAGGTTCAGGCTCCCCACCATCCGAGAGCCTGCAAACCCGACCAAGGGCCGGTGTGGAATGGTTACCACCTGCAGTAGTTTTCCTGTTTATCGTTTGTTCCATGTATCCAGAGTTACGAAAAGAAGAGACTTACGTTCTACGGTCACACAGTCAGAATGGACAACAAGAGACTGACTTCAGGAATCTTCAATAACCTTTCCAGCGGAAAGGGGACAAATGCTAAATGGACGAAACTGGTTCGAAAAGACCTAAAAATTTTAAAAATTGATCCCAAGGATATATCAACAGGGATAAACTTATAATTATAATCAGAACATCCAGCATTCTCCAGTCACCGACAGCTGAAACGTTACGTCCTGGTGTGGGAGTGAAGTGTACTCAGGAAAGGAAAGCGACCCACAGTGCAAAGTTGAAAGAATACCGGGCTAGGAAAAAAGTCCACCAGAGTTAGGAACCGCGTGGTCCAAGGGGCCTCAACGAAGCAAGACCGGGCGAGTTGGCTGTGCGGTCAGGGACGCGCGGCTGTGAGCTTGCATCCGAGAGATAGTGGGTTCGAATCCCACTGTCGGCAGCCCTTAAGATAGCTTTCCGTTGTTTCCCATTTTCACACCAGATAAATGCTCGGGCTCTACCTTAATTAAGGCCATGGCCGCTTCCTTCCAACTCCTAGGCCTTTCCTATCCCATCGTCGCCATAACACCTATCTGTGTCGATGCGACTTAAAGCCACTAGGAAAAACAAGAAGAAGAAATAAATAAGTGAATAAATACTATAAAGAGAATAAGTAAACATTTATTTACGAGTTGTCATATTTTACGCTGTTTCAGAGTTAAATATCTGTTACCGAAGTAAGTTCGCATGTCGCGATCGCGAGCTGGAATCTAACGTAGAGGTCTCCTAACATTACATCGTTAAACACTGATCTAACGCTTTGTCTTCATTGCCTACGTGTAAATGCACATAGCCGGTGTAGTTTTACACATTAGTGTCTATCATTTACGATCGTTTACGACCATATCGTGTTTTCTCCTCTTAACGTGACTAGTCATCCGCAATAGTATTGTATTTATTGCAGTACATCTGGACTCAAGGTACAATAACCTGAATCTCGCCGAGGCTTTCACTCTCTTACAACTGGTTGGTTCTAGTGGCTTTACGTCGCACCGACACAGATAGGTCGTATGGCGACGATGGTACAGGAAAGGGCTAGGAATGGGAAGGAAGCGGCCGTGGCCTTAATTGAGGTACAGCCCCAGCATTTGCCTGGTGTGAAAATGGGAAACCAGGGAAAACCATCTTCAGGGCTGCCGACAGTAGGGGTCGAACCCACTATCTCCCGAATACTGGATACTGGCCGCACTTGAGCGACTGCAGCTATCGAGCTCGGTCTCTCTTACAACTGACTCAGCCACTTTCCCCCAGAAGAATACAGTAAATCTTAACTGAGAATTTATTTTCACAATTTGCTATATTTTAATTTTTTATTTCACTGCTGTCACTGTCGCTGACGTATTTGAAAAGCAATCACATGCGCCGCGAGTTACACCGTAAAGGCAACTCATTCGCCAGACGTGTGATGCAAGAAGTCTACCGATCGTCATGCAAGGCGTTTACTATATCAGCGGACCAAAACTGCGTAGCAGAGAATCAGTAATCCACCATCAATCACTCATACTCATAACATAATACATTAACCACCTTAATTGAGATTTCGATATAAAGAAGAATAGTAAAAACTAATTTTATTAATATGGCGACTTAATTTATCTTTGACGATGCGACCGTGCGATTGTGCGATTGTGCGGGAATAACACAAGGAAAGAGAATCAATACCTAATGATATTCTTGAAGTTAATTCCTTTTCCAAGACTTGAACACACTGTTGTGTGGGGTGTACTATCCACCCCCATCACCCCACCCCCCATTACTTTCCATTGTTGGGGATCACTCTGTGTAAAAAAAACTCTTTACATAAGAAAAATAAAATAATCTACAGAATTTTCGTACTCTAAGAGTATAATTTCTTCCCATTTCATCCTTGGGTATCTTGGTGCAAATACGTGCTACGAATATTGTCAGAGATCTTTCATTCTTTGTGATGGGTCAATCATTATAAGGCAGGATGATTGTTGAAACTGCAGCTAGAACGTAAAGTAGAAAGTATAGCTCTTAATCATGACTCGCGTTTCATTGTAGATCAAGTAAGTGGAATTTAGTTCCCTCAAAGTAGTGCACGACGATTGTATGAAAAATCGCATTTCCAAGACTAAAGTGATATTACGAGGAAACCTAAGAAGCTTCAATGCGAATTGAAGAATAACGAATTGGAACAGGCGTATTATTTCAAGTTCTTATGTTGTGCATTTCCTCAGGGTGAAATTATAGTGAAAGAAGTCGGATTAAACTGAAATAAAGCTAATGCAGTGCTTTCGGAAAAAATAATTTACACACCACTCTTTTCTTTAGGCCGTCAAATTCTACAGAGTTGGTCTGTGCAGACTTCTGGTGGTACCTTGACTTGTTCGGAAATAGTATCGCTTTTCGTTTCGCATGTACACGAAGTTACGTCTTCCTGGAGTGAAAGATAAATTTAGATACAGATTTTTATCAATTTGATGGGAAATAATGCCGTGGTGAAGAATTTTGATCGTTTTCGAATAATGTGCATATCAACACAACCACTCTACATCCGACAGGTTTACATCCTTGTTTCAAAGTTTGAGAAATAAATTATCATCTATAAATCCCCGGCCATTTTAATATTTTCAGTATAAAACATTCATTTCTCATTGTTTCTAGTTATTCCTATAACATTGGACACCTTGATGTTATACTATTAAGAAATGTAATTCTAATATCACGCTTATAACCCAATAAGAATGAAAATAAACTTGATGAAAAGCAGATTTTATAACAAAATACAATGAAACACTGTGACAACCGTTTCTGAAAACAAATCCTTCGCAACTTATTTTAGATATACATATTATGTTCGGTCGTAACATATGGAATACTGTTGCCTGAAAGATCAAGGAGGGTGCGGTATGTGTCGCTGTGCAGTAATGAATAATGTTAATGGCGAGAAGAACAAAATGAACAGACTTCCGATTCGACATCTAGCACTTCTAAGATAACTTATGATATTCGAAGATAAGATATATTCACAATCATTGCACAGTCTTCACTTGAGACTTGCATCATGCCTGGAGCTGAAGAGCTGAAGATACGCGATTTCTCTTCATCAGAATTGACTCATGTCTTAAAAAACATATTAGTCGCCTAATACGTATTTATTCATGCTGTTCTTGAAGTTCCAAGAAAATAAACATTGGCGCATACAATTCGTGGTATAAGTGATGCATGTCCAAACAAAGTGTAAGATTGACCACAGAAAATAGTGGTATACATCTAATCATGTGATTGTTTTCAGAAATAACCAAACAAATCTAATATCCGGCTCATTGAAGATCTTGGCAGTAAGCGGAAACAGGAGAGGAGCTTATTAGCATCGCCAGTGACTTCTCACCAAGGCGACTGTGGTTTGATCCCGGTCAAACATATGGGAGTTTTGAAATGAAGCAATCACCAACACCACCACCATGAATAGGGCATAATTATGATTTTGTAGAATTATGAATCAATAATACAGCAGGACACTAACATGCCATCATTTATACGAGTCTAAAATCGAACACAGGACCAGAGATGGTACTCGTACAATATACACTGACTGACAGAGCAAATGCAACACCAAGAAGGAGTTGTTCGAAAGGGATGAAAGTTGGGGAAAAAACAGAGACGGCAAGGACGAATAATTGATGTTTATTTCAAACCGATATGCAGGTTACACAATGCGCACGGCATCGACTCAGTAGGATGTAGGACCACCGCGAGCGGCGATGCACGCAGAAACACGTCGATGTACAGAGTCAATAAGAGTGCGGATGGTGTCCTGAGGGATGGTTCTCCATTCTCTGTCAACCATTTGCCACAGTTGGTCGTCCGTACGAGGCTGGGGCAGAGTTTGCAAACGGCGTCCAATGAGATCCCACACGTGTTCGACTGGTGAGAGATCCGGAGAGTACGCTGGGCACGGAAGCATCTGTACACCTCGTAGAGCCTGTTGGGAGATGCGAGCAGTGTGTGGGCGGGCATTATCCTGCTGAAACAGAGCATTGGGCAGCCCCTGAAGGTACGGGAGTGCCACCGGCCGCAGCACATGCTGCACGTAGCGGTGGGCATTTAACGTGCCTTGAATACGCACTAGAGGTGACGTGGAATCATACGCAATAGCGCCCCAAACCATGATGCCGCGTTGTCTAGCGGTAGGGCGCTCCACAGTTACTGCCGGATTTGACCTTTCTCCACGCCGACGCCACACTCGTCTGCAGTGACTATCACTGACAGAACAGAAGCGTGACTCATCGGAGAACACGACGTTCCGCCATTCCCTCATCCAAGTCGCTCTAGCCCGGCACCATGCCAGGCGTGCACGTCTATGCTGTGGAGTCAATGGTAGTCTTCTGAGCGGACGCCGGGAGTGCAGGCCTCTTTCAACCAATCGACGGGAAATTGTTCTGGTCGATATTGGAACAGCCAGGGTGTCTTGCACATGCTGAAGAATGGCGGTTGACGTGGCGTGCGGGGCTGCCACCGCTTGGCGGCGGATGCGCCGATCCTCGCGTGCTGACGTCACTCGGGCTGCGCCTGGACCCCTCGCACGTGCCACATGTCCCTGCGCCAACCATCTTCGCCACAGGCGCTGCACCGTGGACACATCCCTATGGGTATCGGCTGCGATTTGACGAAGCGACCAACCTGCCCTTCTCAGCCCGATCACCATACCCCTCGTAAAGTCGTCTGTCTGCTGGAAATGCCTCCGTTGACGGCGGCCTGGCATTCTTAGCTATACACGTGTCCTGTGGCACACGACAACACGTTCTACAATGACTGTCGGCTGAGAAATCACGGTACGAAGTGGGCCATTCGCCAACGCCGTGTCCCATTTATCGTTCGCTACGTGCGCAGCACAGCGGCGCATTTCACATCATGAGCATACCTCAGTGACGTCAGTCTACCCTGCAATTGGCATAAAGGTCTGACCACTCCTTCTTGGTGTTGCATTTGCTCTGTCAGTCAGTTTATATATATAAAAGCTTTACAGAAACTTGAACTTAAACACAAAAAGTATCTCTTATGTTGTTTAGAGTGTACTTAAAACAAATATTTTGATTGCCCAATAGAAAGCTAGTAGCCTACATAACAGCAAATAAAATGTCGTACATTGTAGAAAATAGGGAGAGCTGAATTCATATCATAATTTTAAATTTAAATAAAAGTGCGGAGGATGATGATTTTCTTCTTCTTCTGATCGAGACATTAGCTCGAGCCTGGCTATCGCGTCTTCGTCATTTTCCGTGAGGAAGAGCTTTTTTAAATTAATTAAATAATAGCAATATTATTAAACATGTTATTGATTTTACGCCTTTCCATTTTTTACGGTTTTTGGAGACACTGGAGAGCCAGAATAGTCTCCCACAGTATTTCTCTTACGTGCCAGTAAATCTACCGACACGAGGCTGACATATTTGAGCATCTTGAATTACTAGCGGACGGTGACAGGATTAAGCCGATCAACTTCATGTCAGAAGGCCAGAGCTCTACTGTTCGAGCTACTCAGCGTCGCAAAATTAAATGATCAAATATGTTACTTTTTTTAATATTTTAACATAGCAGGTGAAAGCACTTATGAGTGCCATTTAAGCTTGAATGCATAAATATATCACTTGAGGGGAATGGCAGCAATGTCTAAATTCCTGTACGAAGTAAGTAACGCCATCACAACATTGATGGCACGTCTCGCACCATATTGGCTGGAATTTGCCGCTACCTACTCCAAGACACAATGGTGGGACGCTACAATAGAGAATTATATTGAACTGCGGCCGCGGATACATAGAGAGCCATGTTTTATTCATGGCAGGCGGCACAGTGCTAGCCAGTTGGACCGAACGGGATGTGACCGCGGGGCGTAATATGGGCCGAGCTCCTTCACAAGTAGGCAGATCACTACAATACCCCATATTCCACATTCGTTTGTACTCCGAGAAAAGGCTGAAAACGTCGCTTAGATTTTCAACTTCGAGTCATTCAACTTTTATCGCCATCGCTGGTAAATGGAGACATTCAGATTGTGTAGCTTAAAGAACCGAGGATAATACAGTAGGCAAAAGTAGTAATTTATTATAAATTCTCACTTTTTACCCGTTGTTAAGTAGGCTACTATAGTCCATCTTCGTAGTAAGCGTCTTTCTGGACGACCGGAGGTGTGGCCTGGCCTCGTGTGCGAGGAACTGTGGGAGCGTTCGCGCTGGTGGTGGGGGAAGAACTTGAACCTTTCCTCCAGCTGACAGTCGAGTTCAGGCAGCGGACGTAGCCCTGGGAACTGACTGAAATAGTGTGGAAAGCTTAGGCGCGATACGTTCCCGGGTCGGGGTGGTCATTATGCAATGGCTCATTGGTGTACATACATCACACTAACTCAAAGGTGTAGGAATTACTTAATATGATAAACTAGTGAAAATAAAATAGTACCGTACATTGTACAAATCGAGTCTTATATTTCGATTGTCTGCCTTAAAACCTTGTCAATTAACTACACAGGCCTTTGAGCATAACATTCTAAAATTTCAGTTCTATTCCAGTACGGAAATACTTCGTAACTTTCGTCGTAAATGTTGGTGACGTCAAGAAATCAGAGGGCCATGCCTAAAAGAATTCATATCGGATGATGCTTTCGACACAACGTGAAATAAATCTCAGTGTATAGTAAAAGTGGAGGTCAATATTTTGGCACTCTGTAGCCTTTAATTTATTCTTATACATTCTTATTATACATTCTTACGAATATGAAATCTGTTATATAAAATTGAAAGGTTTGAACCATTTGGTAGAAAATCAATTGAACATAAGACAGTAACTTGCAACTGGTAATACTGCGAATAAAGGAAGTTCGTTTGAAACTGTACTGTACTGTATACCGAGGAAAGGCGCATCGGTACGCGCTATCAGTTCATCAATCGCCTAACGAATAGGAGGAAGTTGTTTCCACTGACAGCCGGGAGATATAATCTACTTAACGTGATTTCTAGTGTAATACGTATAAAAGAGATTGATTAATGCAAATTTGTCGGGAAAATGCAGAGAAGAAGCATTAGTAGAAATACTTCAGCTACTTTCATAATAACATTAACAATATCTACTTTTCTTGTCCATCAGAAGAAATATAATAATTTATAATACTCTTGAATAACCTGCTATTGTTATGACAGAGAACAGGTCTCCTACAGCAACAGCAGCAACAAAAACAACGAAAACAGCAATAAAATGCTCCGGAACAATAGACAATATAAATCTGTCTCATAAAAGCAGAGCAAAAATATTATCGGACTTCTTACGTGTTCTATGATCACTTTTGTTTAATATTCGGAGTTCGGGGATCTTATTTACAAATTATTCAGAATAATCTTCACTCTCGTCTGAATCAGTGTCATCTGAAGTTTCACCGAGGTTGATGTAGGACTGGTCTAATTCTAATTCCTTATGCATGGTGTTGTCACGCTCCCAGTATTCCTGCTCAGTGTCTTTTACGTGGTCGCAACAATTTTTCCGTTTGTCTTGCGAATACCGTGCAAGCAATATCCGCAAAGAGCTTCCTTTTTGTCGAGTGTGTCTGCTGTCAAGTCACGAGTGATCTATAAGACAGAGAAATATTTCGTACAGAATAAGCATTTTTATTTATATTGGGAATAGGAGCGCGTCATTTATGAACAGTGAAGGCATTAGAGATGCTATGGCACACATTTTTATGCTAAAAAACTAATTATGCTGTATTACTATTAATTGAGATATATATATATTTTTTTGCTAGGGGCTTTACGTCGCACCGACACAGATAGGTCTTATGGCGACGATGGGATAGGAAAGGCCTAGGAGTTGGAAGGAAGCGGCCGTGGCCTTAATTAAGGTACAGCCCCAGCATTTGCCTGGTGTGAAAATGGGAAACCACGGAAAACCATCTTCAGGGCTACCGATAGTGGGATTCGAACCTACTATCTCCCGGATGGAAGCTCACAGCCGCGCGCCTCTACGCGCACGGCCAACTCGCCCGGTGAGATATATTCTTATCACGGACCTCTCCTTTGATATCTCCCCAAACCGACTCAGTGTGATTGAGATCTGGATGATATGTTTCATATGTTCACTCATGGTATAAACACTTTCACGTGCCTTGCCTCGCAGTGGTCTCCCAGATTTAGAAGAGGACCTAGAAGCCATGCTCGTCACTTCAGTAATTTCAACTTAGCCCGCACGTAACAACACGCGCCGCTTGAGAGACGTTTCCACTTCAGCGCTAGCCTGGCGACTGGACCTGCTGTAGGAGTGGGGGGACGATAGCTCCCACCACTGCATGCGCAACCATTTCTCGCGCAGGACGCTTTCAACCAAAACGGACTATAGCCTCCTCCGCACATTTAATAAACTGTCTCCTAAGATGTCGTGGTGGTGAGGTGAGTTTCTTACGAGGGAAAAACCACCACTCCGCTTAACATTACTAATATTCATAGTAGGATAATAATGTTCTTTTTACGAACCACTAAATACCTTTCAACGGTTTCCGGAGTAGCCGAGGTGCCAGAATTTAGTCCCGCAAAAGTTCCTTAACGTGCAAGTAAATCAACCGACATGAGGGTGACGTTTTTGAGCACCTCCAAATACCAACGGCCTGAGCCAGGATCGAAGCTGCCAACTTAGGGTCAGAAGGCCAGCGCCTCAACCGTCTGAGCCACTCAGCCCGGCAAATCTACTGGATATGTTCCAATCGCGCCAAGAATATGGGTATCGGCTAGTGTTCAAACGGAAGATTCTCAGAGCGTAATAGCTGAGTGGTATCGCTTCAGTCTTCTCGCCAACCTAGTCTCAATTCGAATCCTGGTAAATGCAGACTTCTGAAATGAAAATTTATATACCTATGATTCGGATTATATGTAAATCTGTAGGGATCACGGCTGTGTTAACAATGCGGTCAGTCGCGTAAAACATTAAAACATTTCCTATGACCGCCGGGGTCGGAAGGGAATGAGAATTACGAAACGAGTTCACCGTGCGGTTAGGGTCGCGTACCTGTCAGCTTGGATTCGGGAGATGGTGGGTTCGAACCCCACCGTCGGCGGCCGTGAAGATGGTTTTCCGTGGTTTCCCATTTTCACACCGGGCAAATGCTTTACCTTAATTAAGGCCACAATCACTTCCTTCCCAATCTTGCGTAGCCGAAAACCTTGGATTGTTAGTGCAGTCCCTTTCCTTCCCGCCCCTCTTAAGCATTCCACTAGTATACTAGCTATCAACTGAGGCAGGTCCTCCAGCAGGCTTTGCTTTATCTTTCAAGTGCCAAATTGAATTAAATTGATTGGATGTGACGAAAAACCAATATATTTATCAATGTAGTTCCCATAAGGAAAATGTATTTCATTTTTTACGATTGAGAACGTTAAATAAATTCAGCTAGCTCAATCATATAACTACCATTATCTTGCCCCCTTCCTGCTTATTACAACAGGATAGCTTGCAGTGGTGTCTGTGTGCTGCTGGCCAGTGTCTTGGACGGGTGCAATTTCCAACTGATGAGCCCAAGCCGCACTCGGGCGAAGCACTGATACTTCGACTGAGCTACCTGACATTATTTAACCAATAACTTTTTATTATATACAATTTGCTGTACGTCTCACCGACACAGATAGGTCTTCAGGCGGCAATGGGATAGGAGTAGCTAGGTATAGGAAGGAAGCGGTAATTGTCTTAAGGTACAGCCGGAGCACTTGCCTGGTGATAAAATTTGAAACCACGGAAAACCATCTTCAGGGCTGCCGACAGTGGGGTTCGAACCCACTACCTCCCGAATGCAAGCTCACAGCTACGCGACCCTAACCGTATGGCCAACTGCCTCGGTATTATTATTATTATTATTAACAACTCTTATCACATTTCTCTTGTTCTCTGCATTAGTGCGTAGCTGAGTAGCTCAGCAGCTCATGTTGACGGGTTCGATCCGTAATCAGTCCGGAGGTGTTCTAAGGTGTTCAAATACGTCAACCTCGTGTCAGTACATTTACCAGCACGTAAAAAAGAATTCATGTGGGAAGTATTTCCGGCACCTCGGTGTTATTTTATATATTGATAATACCGTTAAGCTTAATTTCAAGGAAAATAGAGCTTACTGGACTTATTTATTTATTTATTTATTTATTTAATCCGTTCACCCTCCAGGGTTGGGATTTCCCCCGACTCAGCGAGGGATCTCAACTCTACCGCCTCAAGGGCTGTGTCCTGGAGCGTGAGACTTTGTTACAAGTGGAAAAGAGGACCAGGCGGCCTCAGCTGGTATGCTGAACATGGACCTTGTGGGGGGATGGGAGGAATGGAAAGAATGGACAAGGAAGAGGGAAGGAAGTGGCCGTAGCCTCAAGTTAGGTACCACCCCCGTATCTGCCTGGAGAATAAGTGGGAAAACACGGAAAGCCACTTCGAGGATGACTGAGGCGGGAATCGAACTCTCTCTACTCATTTGACCTCCCGAGGCTTAGTAGACCCCGTTCCAGTTTTCGTACCACTTTTCAAATTTCATGGCAGAGGCGGGAATCGAACCCGGACTTTCAGGAATGGCAGCTAATCGCACTAACCACTACACCACAGAGGCAAACTTAACTTAGGCTACGTAAAATACGACAGATTAATAAAATGAGGTCATAAAAGTTTTCTGATGTTACATAATCTGAAGACGAGATGGGATTTTCTTCGAATAACCGATCGTGTTGTAGACTTCCAAAACAAACAAAAAATATTAATAACAGCAGACAGGATTCATAGGTATTAAAGATTGAATGTATCATTACACGCCTTTCAAGCTAACGGCAGAAATTTAAGTTCATTCAGGCAGCACGTAACGGCGTCCCAGAACACAGGAGTCGGTAGTGAGCGAACATATATGAGCACAGGCAACACTTCATTAGCAACAACATGGTCGGAAGTTCACGGACCGTTTACCTTAGTTAAGTGAACTCAAAGGTTACCGTGTACACAGGTGTGGTTCTTAAGAGGACCGTTCACTGGCCTGATCTCCATCGTCTGCAAAACCGGACTACAGCAACATATATGCTAGTATATACTTGTACACTAAGTTGTTGTTGTTGTTACTAAATATCCGGCTCCTAGGCTGAAAATCCAGCGTCGAGGCTCTCAGTTAAAAGGGTCTCTGGGTTCGATTCCTGGCCGAGTCAGGGATTTTGGCCACGTCTGGGTAAGTCTTCTGACTCGGAGAGTGGGTGTTAGTAGTTATGGCATAATGGAATATTTTTAATATTCGAATAACCTCCAACCGATTATTTAGATAATCGAATGAGTCTCAAATATCATTCAGTTGCATGGCAGAGAATATTCGGATACCTCATGAATCACTTTTTAGATTTAAGTGTTTCGGATGGATAATCGATTGAAATAAGCGAATGGAGGAACTCTTAACAAAAATAGAAATACGCCATTTTTCCAAACATATCCCCCAGTGTTGGAACTAAATAAGTGAATTAGCTGTAATTTTTTTTTTTTTTTTGCAAGCTGCTTTACGTCGCACCGACACAGATAGGTCTTATGGCGACGATGGTATAGGAAAGGGCTAGGAGTGGGAAGGAAGCCCCAGCCTTTGCCTGTTGTGAAAATGGGAAACCACTGAAAACCATCTTCAGGGCTGCCGACAGTGGGGTTCGAAGCCACTATCTCCCGGATACTGGATACTGGCCGCACTTAAGCGACTGCTGCTATCGAGCTCGGTATTCTCTGTCTTATTACCAGTACTTTTCATTAGATTATTTCGAAAGCGTTCACTATTCAATTGCCTCATTCATTCGAACGAATAATCGAAAACATAATCGAATGGAAAAAATCACTATCCGATTGCCTCATTGATTTGAATGGAGTTTCAGTTCGATAATCGAAAAATAATGGAATGGAAAAAAATAATCACCATCCGATTGCCTCAATCATTCGAATGGAGTTTCGAATGAATAATCGGAAAAAAAATCGAAGAGAAAACATATTCACTATTCGATTGCCTCAGTCATTCAAATGAATAATCGAAAAAATAATCGAATTGAAGAAATCACTATCGGATTGCCTCAATGATTCGAATGGAGTTTCGGTCTGATAACCGAAAAATAATCGAATGGAAAAAATAGTCACTATTCGATTGCCTCTTTCATTCGAATGAATTATTGAAAAATTAGTCGAATGGGAAATATAATCGAATAATCGAATACAATGAAATAATCGAATAAGCGATTGTTTTGTGTTCGATTATCCCATCACTATGGTTCGAGTTTATCCCAAAACACACACACACAACTTCATATACAGGGTGAAACAATAAAGTAGCTCAAACTTTTAGGGCACATTCCTCACACGTAGAAGAAAATACGTTATATGGACATGAGTCTGGAAACGCTTTATTTCCATGTTAGAGCTCATTTTCTACATCTCTACATAGTACATTAACCACGGGAAACACACAGGAACAGAAGATAGCACCATACGATATGAAACTCTTTCTTACGTGAAATGTTGAAAATGCCCTCTGTTAGCAATGCATCAACACGCCGCAACAGCAAAACCAGGATTTTTCTTTTTCTTCCTTTCTTTCTTATTTGTAATTTGCTTTACGTCGCACCGACACAGATGGATCTTAAGATGATGGGATAGAAAAGGGATAGGAGTGGGAAGGAAGCGAACGTGGCCTTCATTAAGGTACAGTTGCAGCATTCGCCTGGTGTGGGAAACGGCGGAAAACCCATCCGAGATTCACTACGACGCCTTATGCGTTTTGAAAACCTGCAACCTGTTTTTCAGTCTTAGACCGGGTCAGGGATGTGATGAATGAAGCAGATATAGGCTATTATTACGATGGTGTCGCCACTCCCAAAGTGATTTATGAATGATAATGGAGAATGTTGCTGGAATGAAAGATGCCAGGGAAAACTGGAGTACTCGGAAAAAACCTGCCCTGCCTCCGCTTTGTCCAGCCCAATTCTCATATGGAGTGACCGGGATTTGAACCACGGTATCCAGCGGTGAGAGGCCGATGCGCTGTCGTCTGAGCCACGGAGGCTCTTTATGTGTTTTAAGCATATTAAATAAGAACGATACGTTACAGTATGCTGCAGTATAAAAGCGTATCTCTCGTATATCAATATTTACAAATATTATCATTTGTAAATTAAACAAAAGTTTAACTTTGTCTCGTTTTACTTATTTTTAATGAAGTCGTTTTAGTCTATTCTTTGTCTTAGGCAGCCTCCAAGTGGACGAAGATTTTGAAAATAAATAAAAATAATATGTTAAGATATTTTAGAACTAATGAGATGAACGAATTTGCCTTTATGAAATCAAATGTCTAAAATTTGAACATGATGCTGAAAGTTTAATTCTGAGTTCAGGCTCAATACGAAATCTCTCTCTACATTTTTATTTTTCAAATACACAAGAGATGAGAACCACACCTTCACGCATTAACATTTTATCAGAGTAAGTTTGTTGCAGATTCGGTATGCTTTTGAAATCAGACTAGGCTACACTAACCTTTCTTCTGTGAACTTTTTCATGTACCACGTACTGATAAACACTGCTTTAGAGAACAGCTATGTAAACATCATTGCTTTACCCGTGAAATATTCGCAACTCAAAGATTCTGATATCCCACATAGGACTCTACGATAGGAAAAAAATGGTCCGTCTAAGCGAAAAGGCACAGCGCCTGTTATTACAGATGTCTATCTTGTTTCAGTTTTCGTGAGGAGTCTGTTTAGAAATATTTCTTTTAAAGTAATCAAGTCAAAAAATCGTGATATAATTAAGAAAATCTGTAATCATCCGTATACTAGACGAGAAGACAAACATACTATCCAAAGGTAGTTTGTTGAAGAGAGGCAGATGTTAACATTAGAAACAGCGATTCGGACAGCCTTCTCTTTTAAACGCTAGGGGCTGTACAGCCGATAAAGGTCATTGCACTTCGCAATAGACAAAAGAAGAAAAAATCCTCTCTCGTGGCTTAAAACAAAGATTACCAACTATTCGTTACTCACCCTACATTAAGATTCTAATCCGATTTATTTCTTATAACTTTCTTTTTCTGGTGATTACTGCATTTTATTGGAGTCGGCAATCAATTTGAATCAATGAATTTGGCCCTATCTTATGGCTGTGTGCCCTTACTGACAGCAACCCTACATGCAGGGATGTATTCACTAATGCGTGATAATGTGGTGTGTTGTATATATGTGAATATAAGTGTATTAAGATAAACACCCAGCCCCGTCCAGAGGAATTAACTATTCTTCTTCTTCTTTCGGTGTCTATCCGTTTCGGATGTTGGCGATCATGATGGCTATTTTCGTCTTGTTTGTGGCAGAGCGGAACAGTTCAACTGATGACATATTGCACCAGCCTCTAAGATTGTCAAGCCAAGATATTATTCTTCTTCCAGGACCTCTTTTGCTGTTGATTTTCCCCTGGAGTATTTTTTGGAGTAGGTTGTATCTATCTGTGTTGCGCATTATATGTCCCAGATACTGCAGCTTTTGGCATTTCACCATCTTGATCAACTGAGGTGTTGTATTCATCCTTCTCATTACTTCCACGTTTGTAATTCTCTGGGTCCAAGATATTCTCAGGATCCGCCTATAAAGCCATGTTTCAAAGGCCTCCAGCTTATTCTCTGTGTTTTTATTTAAGGTCCATGTCGGCTCTGCCTGGAATCGAAACTGGGGCCCTCTAAACCGAAGACCACTGTGCTGATTATTCAGCCAACGAGACTGCATAGTTCTACATATTTTTACTAATACAGAAATCTGCATATTTTCCTGTTTGTCCCTTCACGTAGAGGCTACTGGACCGAAAGAGCTCAAGTTTGGCACGATTATAGCCGACTCTTCGTTTAACACATAGGTTACTTGCTATGGCGCGCGCTCTCTCTCTTAAAGGACCACGCAACGAAAGAAAATGTGAAGCAAGGCAGAGGCAAACGTGTGCCTGGGTCCCATAAAAATGAATGAACATCCACAGCCTATTTCCAGTCATACGACCGGGTTAGGAAATTGAAAGAATGAAGGCCCCATCTATCGGCGAGGATAGGAATTGTGCTGACTGCCGAAGTTTTGCTGGAATGAATGAATGATGACAGGGAAAACCGGAGTAGCCGGAGAAAAACCTGCCCCGCCTCCGCTTTGTCCAGGACAAATTTCACATGGAGTGACCGGGATTCGAACCACGGAACTCAACGGTGAGAGGCCGGCGCATTGCCGTCTAAGCCACGGAGGCACTCCCATAAAATTGAATACGCTAGCTAAAAGATTAAACCTACTAAATGGTGTACTTAGAATTTACTTTCATAGAAAAATGTTCACATCATTCTCCTTCAAATATATATGCACTTCAGTGCCAAATTAACGGGTAAACTGTTAAGTCTTACATAAAAGGAGTCCCTCAACAATTTACTAGTAAATTGCACCTTTTTCCATACTAAAGGAGCATTTCAAGCATGCGGCCGCCGGGGCTGGCACGTCCAGAGCGAAATCGGAAGTACTGTACCTAGGTAAAATGCATGAAGGGTATATTTTGTTTGTAAAAACGTCCAAAATCTTCTGGAAATGAAGTACACGTTAAGGAATATTATTTAAGAACGATCAATCATATATGCAAAAGAATGTATTTTCGTTCAATAGTATGGCTTCTCCTTTGGCTGATTTATGTCGCTTGCGTGCGGGTAAGGAGGCAAGAGAAGACGGATGGTGGTGGTGGTGGTGGTGGTGGTGGTGGAGAAGGAGAAAATTTAAGAGGAAGTAAACCTTGGCAACCATCCTCTATTAACACTAATGAGTAGGGAAAACGAAGTAGTCAGAATTCGAAGAATAAAGGTTTCAGCAAAGGAAAGGGAAGGGTCTCAAAGGGCGTGACAATGAATATTTAACCTGGGGAATTCGGATAGGAAATATGAAAGCGAGGAACCTGGATCAGGTGGAATCAATGGAAGACTCAGCTAGGGAACCATGGTCGCCAATCCACACTTCCAATTACATGCCTCTGGTCTCCCTCTTGGTTACCTCTTAAAACAGGTTGGGGTTATCGTGGACGTATTCTACTGCTCCCACCCACAAGGGATGAGACGAAAGTATCACTCACGCTGTTATACAGTGACGAAGAAAAAAAAACGAGTGAGGAAAAGTAACCCGGTACCGCAAGGTACAGACTTCTCGAATTTCTTTCGAGTCTTGTCGAAGGACACTCAGACGTGTCACTTCCGCGAGCTACGCCCATACTGCCAAGTTTCAGACACTGTTCGCGTGGAGCGCTGAAAGCACTGTCGTTGTCTCACAGGAAACCAGGCGCGGGCTACTATTGAGTGAAATTCATATCAGACTGAAAATAATTAATTCCACGCTTGCGAAGCCGTGGGTGAACGCTAGTATAGTTACATAGCAAGTGGCGTGTATACGCACTTAAAATCCTCGGCCCTGTCCGGAATCGAATATGGTTACGTAGGTGAGTTGCATAAATGTTAGCGTTCTAATAGTTGGTACCCGTAAAATTTATGAAAATCCCACTGCAGGACCGTTGTGCGGAGTAGAAGACATTTTCTACTCCCTTAGAGAATTGTACGTATTAGTGCTTAAACGTCTGAGGTGTGGAAGATTACTGCAAGTTAAAAGTGCTTAGCTGTAAGTTTTAATTGTGTCATCTTTTAAATGGTTGAAAAGAAAACGGGCTTCATAACTTTAGTCCCGCCATGTAAAACAAGGCATTTTTTTAATAAATAAATTAAACAAGTACAAACTTAAACGCTTTTAAACAACTTGTAACCCCACATCACGAACTTTTTCTGAGACGCCACTACTGCTTTTGTGCTATCAGTACCGTTTCTTGGTTGGTATGAAAATATTTTTCGTGATGCCTATTTCATGGAAATTACATTAATTTTCCGAACTCCTAGTACCTATCAACCCTTTCTTACATAGTTCAAGTCTTGAAACGACCTCGTTCAACGACGACTATGATATACAGAGGTTACAATCCTGTCTGGTAAAGAGACAAGCCTGTCACTAACAAATTCGCTGCCAAACAATTGCTGAGATAATGTTCCATTGAACAGAGAACGCAATAAAACGAATTTAAACCAATATACAAATTGAAAGAGACACTAAAAGCGCAGACTTATTCATGAAGCTCAATTAGAAAGAAGGGACAATGTCCTTCCCGGTCATCAAGTTATTACGGGACCAGGCTGATTACGTAATACAAGACTGGTGAGCAAAAGATGAGGAATGTAGACGCTACTTAAAATGCATGCCACAACGCTCCTCAGTATTCACACATCCATGTTATCTCCATGTTACATAAGCTAACATCAAAAGAAAGAAAAATGGTACAGAAAACTTCTACTTTCCGACAAATGGCTGAGTTCAATGCTTTAGCTTAAAGGGAAAATTTACAGAGATTTTCTGTAGATCTATTATAACGAAATTAACCGATTTTTCGAGCGTGGTTTCTGCTTCTAAAAAAGACAGAGTTCGACGGGGAATTGGGGCCTACTAGGTCAGACAAGGAGTGAGGTAATTTGACTTCTTGTTTGTCGGCGAGTCAGTAAATGCTACTGCAAGTCCTCTTAACACCTATCAGAGGATTCATAGGCCTACAAACTACACTTTTAAGCCAGTATAACCACTAGGACTAGCTATATTGGAAACAGTATTAGACTCCTAATGTCAAACTTGCTCTTGTCCATACCGCAACATAGGGAGTGGTTAGAAGACGGATGATGATGATGATGATTATTGTTTTGAGGCACCTTCCAGACATTAATTATTTTAATCCTTCCTGAGTGGTTGGACGCATGCAGTCAGTGTTAAACTTAATATGATCTAATATTATCGACGGGAGGAAAATGTGTCTTTTATCTTGTAGTGTGCTGTGAGTTAATAAAGTAGTGGAGCAGTAGTTAAAGATGATTCTCAAGACATATCCACAAGATCGAAACCATCTGACTCTCCCATAGAAAAGAAAACTGGAAATTAACTTTAAGATGAGTAAAATTCTACGCTCTCTAAGTATGCAAACGTTATATCAGATACATTTATTATATAAATGCTGGTCCTAAAAGAGAATAAGATAATGCTGCTGATTAAATGGGAAGTTACTGACGCAACAGGATAGAGATCGATAACATTAAATTACATCCATGGTAATATTTAGTTAAATTTTCTTGTAAGCCCCTGTGAGTTGTAGACGAAGACTAGAGATATTAACATTTCTTGTTGCATTTTATTTTACCTGTGCTGGGATTTGGAACTTTCTAATAGATTTTAAAGTTAATTTTACCTAGAGTTCAGTCTGGAGTTTATTTTGAATGTTTTTATTTGGGAGAAAATGTTTAGTAAAATAAGGGATTTTTTTCTGAAGGAAATACTAACTATTCAGGAACGTTTTACCATCACTGTCTCCATTACCTTACATGTCCTTGAACCAAATGGGCTGGAAACACAAACTTTGACGAGAGTGAAAACTAAAAAGGACGTGTTGAATGAACGTCACCACTACTTATGTGTAAAGAGTCCTTTGCAGCTCGGGAGATGAAGCTGTTAATCTGCCATCCACTGCAGTAATACCTGTTCAATGCTGTAGTCAGTCGGGTTGTTATTTGCCCACTTGTGTGGTAAGTAGCTGCTAAGGCTGAAGTGGGTATCAAAGAAAGAAACGGATGTAGGTGGTGGGCATCTTTAGAAATAAGCAAACACCTGCTCAGGGCTAGTAGTAAGAGTTCAATGTTGACTGATTAGACTTCTCTGTATTTGAAGAGTATCAAGTGTCTTTTCTTCTGCTTGTCATTGCAATGAATGAGTGACGTTTACAGTTTTCCCCCATAGTTATATGAAAGCCAGATGACAAAGCGACTTCCTCGTCTGACACAATGCCGAGTCATATTACTATGAGTGCAGCCCGCAGGAAGTAGGGATAACGTGTTGAGTAACTGTTGGAGATCTCATATTCTGATACACCATAAGCTCCGTTGACATCCAATAATAATCTGTGCATTCGATAATTGGTTCTTGAAACTGGAAAAGCTAGTTTAATCTGTAATGTTGCCCTTGGTGGCAGTGCATCGCAGAACATAGGATCAAAACATTTAATTATTGGCATCGTTAAACGCAATAGTTCTTCTAATACAGCTGGTGTAAGGCCTGTTATAGCTTTAACTCATTAGAACCTTGATAATATACCTAAAGAATCTATCAGAGTTTGTTTTACGCTTCGAGTCTCGTTCACACATTCTTCGTCCTTTTTTTCGTTTTTATCCTACTTTTCACCGTCAACAAGTTCGATAACGCATCACACAATATCGGAATAAAATATATTACCCCCTTTAAAATATGTTACCTCTTCGGATATTTCGCAAATTTCAGGTGGACGCCAGCTCGTCCACCTTCGACCGTCTTTGCTGTCACCGGCACCATGCCAGCGGTATTGGACAGTCAGTCAGTCTTCCAATCGCTCGACACCAGTCGTATATTCAACTACTGTCCAGTCACTGACAGCAGGTAAATTACGCTTTAGTCCAGAAAGGAATTTGCTGTTAGTATGGGTCCAAGAGGCGGAGCAGACTAATCGTTGTGTTTATTTTCCCAAGACAGCTTGTTCCATTCCGGTGAGATCAGAAGTACTTGACAATATTTATTTATTTATTTATTTATTTATTTATTTATTTAGGAACCAAAACAGCGAGATGCAGAACTACAGAGTTCTGCAATTAACAATATATTTACAACGGAGTAGCACAATGAAAACTTTAAAAAACAAATGAAAGAGCAATGAAGAAAAACTAAGAGAAGAACTTATAGTTAGGCACAGTAAGATAAATAGGCCTACAATATTACACATAAATAACGGTATAGTAAAGTAAAAAATAAATAAATATTACATTATGTCCAATAGAGGGGACAATAATGAGAAGGGAAAAAAATGCATTTTAAAAGTCAACAGCTCCCAGGCGAAATAAGTCAACAGCTCCCAGGCGAAATAAAGACTTCCGTTATGTCAAAGAAGTTCTGTGGAACAAAATTCGGACACCTTAGTCTCTCTTAACAAAAAACAATATAGCATTACATTATGGTAGTATGGAGACTTATGTTCCAAGTGATGAAAAATGCTGGTATAGATTGTATAGACAGAAGGCTGATTTGTAATCTGTACAAAGATCAAAGAACACAAATGGTTATAACTGGATGTGAAACAGAAGCAAATATTAAGAAAGCGGTGAAACAAGGAAACCCTCTGCCACCTTATCTATTAAAATATGCATTGAAGAAGCGAGCAGAACGTCGAAAGCCAGAAATAAAGGTGTCAAGATGAATGAGGAAAAGATACACTGTAGAAGTTTCGCTGATGGTATTGTACTGATAGAAGGGTCAGAAAAGGATATCGTCGTGCCGGGACAAAACCTTTTATGTGAAATATTTTAGCTTAGAACTCTGGCCGGTAAGGTTCAGTCATTTAAGGTGCAATATTGTGTGAATATTGTCAATGCATTCTCGCGCTTCATAATGTATGTGCTGCGGGTCAGTATCTCCAAAAATATTATAACATAGGTGGTTTTTGTCCCGGCAACGAAGATATGAATGTTATGTTACAGCGATATTGTCAACATCGTCGAACCAACCAAAATTGAAAATAAACATGCAGAAAACAGAATTCTTACAGTGAACAAGAACAGTAAAACAGGAACTCCAAAAATAGGTCAAACTGGAGAAATTTTGTTATTTGGAAGCTTAACCACGGAAGACTACACAAATACAGATGAAATAAAGAGAAGCATAACATTTACAAAGAAAACCTTCGACAAGAAATGCAACTTACAAGCAAGTAGATATTTTAGATGTCTTAATTAGAACATTAATTTATAAAACATTTGTTTGGGGTACTTTATTATACGGCTGTGAGAATTGGACAATATGCAAATGGGAAAGGGGACAACTGGATACTCCTGAAATGTGGATATAGAGGGAGATGACCAAAAAAAGTTGGAAAGAGAAAATCAATATACAGTTCTTAAGACTGAATGAAAAGAGAACTCTTGGAAGAAATGGAAAAGAGGAAAAATAAGTTTGTAGGCCACATATGAGGTACAACCAGTTAATGAAAAGGATAAGTGAAGAAACCATCATGGGAAAAAAGGAAGAAGTACGTAGATGACAAAGAGCAGGGTGGGTTTCAAGAGCTATAAACAACTGAACAGAGCGGCGGGGAATAAGAAGGAAATGATTGCAGCGACAAGGAGTAGTCTTTAATTCATGATAAAGAAAGTAGTATTAGAAATAGTTAATACATCGTACCAGCCTCCAAATATCCTCAGAAACACTCACAGCAACAGTTGTATCTCTGTTGCTTATTTATAGATGCATTAATTGGACTAGTGGACTTTTTAAAGAAGACATTTAAAGTACCCGAAAAATACCATCAGCGCATGACGTACATCAGGATGGGTCATGGAAGGTGCAGGGACTCATTCTGCAAATGGAACCTCGTGCCATTTCAAGAATGCGACATTGATCCCCGAAGCTGTAAGCGAGTTTCCACCTCAGGCTTATCCAAGCAGCTGGGAAGACTTCCTACCATCAACAGTAGAAGCAGTACAGTAGATTGAGAAACAGGATATCAGTTACGATATCACATTAATTCCTGGTTTCGAAGCTTTCCATAATACGGCATGACGACTCTCTGCATCTTGTACCGGGGTTCGATACACAACAACGTTCAAATTCTCCCAGAAATAAAATTCTAGTGGATTTAGGTCCGGAAAACGTGGAGGCCAGGGAGTTCTTCTATCGACCCATCAGTAAAAGCTAAACCAGACGTAACCAAGAGACCATAAGCAATACTCCAAAGGTACATCATCGCATCAGGTATTCAGTGCGACGGCGGGTTGATGAATATATCAGTGCTAACGGAGGGCATTTTGAACATTTCATATAAGAAAGAATTTAATGTGCTATGCTGATACGTTCTGTTCCTTTGTTATGTTCTCCACAATTAATGTGCTATGCACAATTGTAGAAAATGAGTTCTGACAGGGAAATAAAGCATTTCCGGACCAATTTCCAAATGAATGTCTTGAAAGTTTGGTCTACATTATTGCTACACTCTCTTTAGTGTACGTAACTTCTTTGCCATAAGCAGAATAAATAAATAAATAAATAAATAAATAAATAAATAAATAAATAAATAAATAAATAAATAAATAAATAAATAAATAAATAAATAAATAAATAAATAAATAAATAAATAAATAAATAAATAAATAAATAAATAAATAAATAAATAAATAAATAAATAAATAAATAAATAAATAAATAAATAAATAAATAAATAAATAAATCGTAAATTCATAAATATGTGCTTAGCAACTAGTTTAGACGAGTATTCCAAATAATGATTCAGCATTTTCATACTAGACACAAAGGATTATATGCCTTTCGGAGTGATCGAGCTCCCTGCCCAAAATACCAAATTAAGAGTAGATTAGAGAGGATGAGGATGAAATCTTAAATTAATATCTTTCGATGTGGCACTGCAACCAGAGTGAGCACGGTGGTACAACGTGATGTACGGCTTATGACCACCCACTAGTTATAAACATCCATCTTGTCTCCAGCTGGCAACGTGCGTGATGAGACGATCGGAAAGACGATGAGTTACCTCAAGCATCCATCATCTTAAGATCTCCACGACATGACCTTGATTACTTAACATTCACAGCGTGACTTGCGACTTATTTATACTGACCGCACTATAAACAGGGTTGCTCAGAAACAGAAGAATGGTACGTGAACACAAGATACACAACATATGTGACAACACCATGGTTGTAACTGGGCTCAAAATCGCCCACCTCCACCCGGCCTCATCTACATTTTTTTGCTAGTGATTTAACATCACACTAATACATGCATACGCGAATAATAAGGGTGGTGCTATGTGTTTACCTCAATATTTTCGATAGTAATTTTCGACCAAAAGACCTACCTGTACGCAAATTATTAGTATTAGTATCATGTTCTCCATCGTGCAATTCCCGTCGCAGGCAGCATTTATGAGTATACTATATGATACAATAATCTCAAATAAGACCTTCAAGGAAAAACATAGTGCACGCCTTCATGAACAGTTTACATGTAGCAAAGAAGAAGAAGAAGAAGAAGAAGAAGAATTGTAGGTTAACTGTTTTAATTCAGAGTTATTATGAAGTGACTCATATCGCTAAGCCAGAAATCATTTGTCATGAAAGAACAAGAAAGTCGTTCCTTTGAAAATATTTTCTACAGTTTTGTCTTGGAGACGAGACAATTTCCAGGGCACGCTATACATATTACACTATGCTAGTAATATTATTTCTCCTAAAAGATAAATGGAGCATTACTATCAAGCTGCCCACATTACGACTATAGTTAACGAGTGCAGCAATTAACGCAATGAAGATTATATCCTCCGGCTCATTGCGTTCAGTCTTCTGTCCAGTTCAGGCAACTTACATGCCTCATCTTTTTCGTATTCAGCTTTTTGGCCGAACATGCTAAAACAAGTGAGAAGCTAGCGACTGTCACGCCCTCCGGGTTTTATATTTATAAATAATTGGCCATTTCGTCAGACAATTTTTGGATCTTCAATCCTTACATTGTATATCAACATAATAATAATAATTAAAAATAATAATAATAATAATAATAATAATAATAATAATAATAATAATAATAAGAAGAAGAAGAAGAATACGGTGATCTCGTGTCTTATCAATGTTAGAAAGAAGAATAATTTTCCAATACATTCCTGATCTCTTGGGATTCGATTACGAACTTTCATCTCCCAGATTCGTCACCGAAAGAAAATTTTTCATTACTCGAATTCCCTGGTGAATTTTCAAGCAGAATAACTTCCAGTTCTAATACTATTTAGTTTTCACTCCCACCTTCTTCGCTCAGTTTTTTCTATGCCTAATTGTTGCGCACCATGAACAGTATACTGAAAAATTTCAGAGCTAACCATTTGAATCCTCGCAGAAGATTAATTTCCAAGGGAATTCAATTAATATGTACGTGTGTGTGAGTGTGCGTAATTGTGTGTGTGTGCGCGTAGTACATAAATTAATGCACGCTATCTAGGTATTAGTCGGTAGCGTGTAGCCCGCGACCCGCGGCGGACCGTCCGGTAATCAAATCTCACACACTGAGCTGTAATTAAGATGCCGACCAAAGCGTCAGGTGCGAATACCCGCGGGTCAATAATCAACAGGTGTACTCAGAACGGTATGATATGAATTGGACTAATATCACAAGTAATAAATATCTCGTAGGCGCGGCCAATTTTGCGTGAAGGACTTCATTAATTATCACGTAAAGGCGCAGTCCTAAGGTACGATGCTAATGGGATGAGAATGTAATTGAGAACTAATGCACACTGAAGGTAATACTGCCTTTCAGAATATCGCGGGAGAAAGCGCACAGTTCAGCGTTCCACTGAGCACAGCTGGAAGGATCTGTACAGGTACAGCGGTCTGATCGGCACGGAGAATGATCACACTTTGATGAAGAGTAGTTTATGAGAATATGAGGTACTGTGCCTTGAAGGTTGTTCAAGAGCCATGCCCCCAAAATGGGAAACAAAAATATATCGATGGAACTTCGGAATGCTGTGAAAAAGTTGAGGGCTGATCCACTATGAAGGTGAACTGCACATACCTTTTAAACCGCATACTAACCTTCCTTTTGGGCCTTAAATTCCTGGTAGAACTAAGAATCGAAGCACGGCCTCCTAGGACAGTAGCTAATACCGATAAAAGTCGCATTACATAGATACGCCATTGGCCCTCATTTAATGAGAAAATGGCCACTGAAACTTAACAACCTGTTTTGTCATAACGTTTATCCGTAAATGCCAGTCGTGAATTCTCATAAGGCGACACTCCGAAGATAAAAATCGATATTTTAGTCATTTTGGTGAAATTGTTTATGGCTGAAATTGGAAGGACTGAGTTTCTTTTTTTCTTGTCAAGAAATTTTTTCGCTGAATTCAAACAATTCAAACATTTAAATCCCATTTTTCTCTCCCATAATATTCTGCTAAATGTAACAAAATGTGCATGGTATATGTATCACAGCTATATTAAGAAACTTGCGTATGGAATTTTTGATTGAAGAATTTTTTCAAGTTGTAGGGATTTTTAAGTCCAAAATTTTAGAACGTAATGATATATCTGATGATGATGATGATGATGATGCTTGTTTTAAGGGGCCTAACATAGGACATCGGCCCCTGATGGAACGAGATGGACGACATGATACATGATATTTAAAATTTTTAAATGTATCCACTGACAAGAGTTAAAAAAAGGTGATGAGAAAATGAGTATGAGATTAAAACAGCAGTGAATCTAATTCGCAATGTCTTATTTTCTAATAAAATAAGAGAAAATACAGGAAAAAAAGGAATAAGGCATTGCCTGGTAGTGCAGATATATATACATAATTTACATTATACGTTAAAATAACACATTAAAATACGCAACACAAACTAAAATGAAGTCAATGGGATAAAAGCGCAAGGTATATCTCCTTATGTAAATTATGTACAGAAAAATCGGTACGTAGTCCTTTTAAAAGAAGTATTATCTACCTAATTACGAATTTACATTGAGATGTTAATTAGATTTCATGAAAACATGGAATTAAACATTTCAAAAAATATTTTGGAAAAAGCTATTAATTGTATATGAAGGAAATGTTTGTGTTTCAGAAAAGGTGTGAACCAAAATACTGTAAGGCATAACCTTTCAAAATTAATTCAAAATCTCTGCTTCATATGAAGTGACTTTAATCTTTTTCAATTCATGAAATAATTCAGGGAAAGGATTTATAACAACAGCAATATTATGAATGATTTCAATACAATTTTTTCTTTGTCTTCTTCCTCTTCTTCTCCTGATACCTGCTGTACGCCAGATGTCCTTCCTAACACCAAACCTCTTTCGAGGTATGTCTTCACTATTGCGTGTTTCTGTAATGGTCTATAGTGTGATATACCGTATTGTATGTAAATGAAGGTATGAGTCAACCTCTGTGGCGTAGTGGTTAGTGTGATTAGTTGCCACCCCGGGAGGCCTAGGTTCGATTCCCGGCTCTGCCACGAAATTTGAAAAGTGGTACGAAGGCTGGAACAGGGTCCACTCAGACTCGGGAGGTCAAATGAGTGGAAGGGGTGGGGTTTCGATTTCCACCTCAGCCATACTCGAAGTGGTTTTCCAGGCATATGCCCGGATGGTACTTTAGCCCACGGCCACTTCCTTCCCTCTTCCTTGTCTATCTCTTCCAATCTTCCCATCCCCCACCAAGGCCCCTGTTCAGCATAGCTGGTGAGGCCGCCTGGGCGAGGTACTGGTCATCCTCCCCAGTTGTACCTCCCAACCCAATGTCTCAGGCTTCAAGACACTGCCCTTGATACTGTAGAGGTGGGATCCCTCGCTGAGTCCGAGAGAAAAACCAACCCTGGAGGGTAAACAGATTAAGAGAGAAATGAAGATGTGTATAAGACAGAACACAAGTACCAAGCACCCGAGCTAGAGCAATTAACTATAAACAGTTAAAATCCCCTGACCCGGCCGAGAATCGAACCCAGAGCCATCTTGACCGAAGACCAGTACGTTTACCATTCAGCCAAGGAGCCGAACGATTTCAATACAGTCACATCTCCGGTAAAATTGCACTCGTCCTGATAGGATTTCTGCTTGATTGTTTATCATCTTGGCAAGGATGTATGCAGAGAGATTATGCCATTAAACGTTTACAAGTTTTTCAGGTAAAGTTATTAATTTTACGTAAATTAGTACTAGTATGTACCTGTATTTTTAGCAAACTACAATCAAATAGTAGAGTCTTTTCTTGAAATGCTACCAGAGACATCGAAATATTTAAAAAATAATACAGAAAGTTTCTTCAAATATCGTCAGGATAAATAATTTGCCATTTTCTCTTGTAAATATACTTCATTTATTGCGTGCTCCAGAATTAAGTCATGTAATTAAATACTCGTATAATCTAATCTAACATATTATGGGTGTGAGCTTACAATAAATAGTTCCAAAGTATATTTTAACATATACATATTAAATTATCATATTATTTCATCTGTCAAAGGATAATACCTTTTAAAATATTGCTTTAATTTACAGTCTTTCAAAAGACTTATTCGAAGTGTAGAAATGTGTAAGAACCATGATGACTATTCCACTATTTGGGTTGTCAGCATTGTCCATGTGCTGAGATTAACACACAACAATGCAAATGTATAATTTTTTATCAATCGTCCCACTTTATGGAGCTGTTTCGGTATAAGTGTCAAGGTTTTAAGAATATCGATCTGGGGTAGGCTTTGTACGGATGACAGAGCTACAAAGTACTATATGATCTGCCAGACCCAGGACAGAGAGGTGTGCTCGGTAGCTCGCAGGTAATGGGAGGTGGAGGTCACACTCACGCAATGCTACTGAAGACCGAGCCCTTTAGCCCTCAGCGGTCCACATCAGCCTATTGTGTGTACATTAACTGTTGACCACATTACCAGCTCATACTCGCTACGATATTTATCTTCCACTCCTCACAGACACTTCGCCCACCTCTTGATGCCTCAAGATGTATAGCATATACCCCAAGGTAAATTCCTGAAAAAAACTTGATCGACTTGAATACACGTTGAAAACCTTAGGGGAGAAAGTCGTTTCGATCCCTTTAATTATTAGAACAATTAGCGTGGATGTAGGATGGATCACCTTACATCATTAACATAAGTGTTTCCAACATTATCAAGATAAATTATTATTTAAAGACTTGGAGAGTTCATTAAAAGTTTCAATATTACTTCAGACCACTTATGAGGGGACTACTAAATTAAGGGAACACCTACTTTAATAATTTTGTTATACACTGAAGCATGTTGCCTGCGAGGTACTAATGATTTTACACGGCAGGTCTTTGTTATCGAGGTAGCCGGGAGTGAAGTTATCAACATAACAGAACACAGCTCGGCTTGCTGTCGGTTCAGGTTCGCGTTCAAGTCTCGGTAGTGATAGTAGCGATGTTAGAAATTCATGTACGATAGTGAGTAATGTTGAGCCTTTATACCACCCTGAATCTGTCAAAGAAGCTGAGTACAAGAGTAAACCTGCTGCATAAACTAACGGGCAGCAACTGGGGTGCAGATGCGTTGATTCACTTTCTCTAGCATACTCGGCTGGTGAGAGTTGTTACTGGTACAGTGAGGTCCACTCCTATTAAGTGGCTGCCTGTTTTAGCAAACATTGTTCCTCCAGATGTGCGGAGAAAAGCAGCGGAAGTACAGCTGCTCAAAAAGACCTTAGCATTCACTTTTGTTCAGTGCCTTACGAGATCCACATGTGATGAGGATAAAATCCCGGAATCCACTCTGGACTGATCTACACTTCCACGAAAAATTCAGTGTTACAGCAGAATGGAGACAGCGATGGGAAGAATGTCCACCCACCAACGCCTTTTTAATTAAAGACCCAACGAAGAAAGTGCCAGGTTTCGATCTTACTAGACGTGAGTGGTCAAAATTCAACCGTTTCAGAACAGGCCACAGCAGGTGCCGATACATAATGAAAAAGTGGAGATATTGTGAAGGTGCTGCGTGTGAGTGTGGTGCTGAGAAGCAGACATTGTTTCATATTGTTGAGAGCTGTCCACTGTCAGCACTTAAGGACGGTTTACGGGCTCTGCATGAATTGACACCAAGGGCAGTGGACTGGTTGTCGAAGCTGGACATTCTAGTTTAATTATTTCTCTATTTTCATGTATATGTTCATTGTATATTTTTGCACATTATGCTTGTAAATGCCATACGATAATAATAACTACCCTGGAGACCTTTTCTAGGTTTTCAAAGATCTTGGGAATTCATCGAACATTTCCCTCGATAAAATGATTCCAGTCCCTTCCTCCTCGTCCTATGAATGGATATTTGCCCCAAATTGTCCTCCTGAATTTCATCTTCATCTTCATTTTATGATCTTTCCTACTTTTAAAAGCTCCGCTCAAACTTATCGTCTACTGCTGTCTTTCCATGCCAACACTCTACTGACAGCTCGAAACATACCACATAGTCGAGCATCTCGTCTCCTTACTCCCAAGTCTTCCCAGCCCAAACTTGCGAAGTTTGCAAGGAATGTCTTAAAAGTAAGACTAGTAGAAAATACCATATAGCTGGTAAGAGAGGTATGGGAAAAATTTTATAAAGCAATCATCAATGGAAAATGGTAAATAAAAATGTAAACAGTCTACGGGGTGGGTTTAAAGCAATTATTGAGGAGTGTGGAAACAGATACCTTTAAATGTGTTAAGGGATTGTAAGGACTTATTAGAATATATTATAAGAGCGAAATGAAGAGAGATTAAGAAGGAGGTGAACATTAAAAAGAAATGGAGTTGTGGGAATAAGGAGAGTTTGAAGTAGTTTACTAGGAAATTTAATTTAACGAAAAGGTCAGCTAAAAATAACATGATGGCAAGCATAATTGGTAGTCGTACGAATTTTAGGGAGCAATGGAAGGATATGTATAGATACTTCAAAGCAGAAAGAGGCTCTAGAAAGGACATTCCAGGGATCATTAATGAACAAGGGGACTACATATGCGAGGAACGAAATGCAGAAGTATTCAGTCAGCTGTATGTAAATATAGTTGTATATAAGGATAATTCCAGATAGAGGAGGCGACTAATACTGACGAATTACTAAAATTTACCTATGAAGGAAACACGTGCAGTATGAAAATTCTAAAATATAAATGAACTGATATACTGTACACTCTGTATTTTAAAATAATTTATAATTGTTACTGCGGCGAATAATATAAAACAAACGCACACAAATACTCGACACCGAGCTCGATAGCTGCAGTCGCTTAGGTGCGGCCAGCATCCAGTATTCGGGAGATAGTAGGTTCGAACCCCACTGTCGGCAGCCCTGAAAATGGTTTTCCGTGGTTTCCCATTTTCACACCAGACAAATGCTGGGGCTGTACCTTAATTAAGGCCACGGCCGCTTCCTTCCCACTCCTAGCCCTTTCCTGTCCCGTCGTCGCCATAAGACCTATCTGTGTCGGTGCGACGTAAAGCAACTAGCAAAAAAAAAAAAAAAAATCCTCGACAAACGAGAAATGTTCAATGACAATTTAAAGATACGCATGGATTACTACATACAATTAAATATGCAAAAATGACAATTCAGTTCAGTTTTCATTGATACTCTCAATAACAATCTAACGATAAGAAATGTGATCCGAAGTGTTTTTTTTTTTTTTTTTTGCTATGGGCTTTACGTCGCACCGAGACAGATAGGTCTTATGGCGACGATGGGATAAGAAAGGCCTAGGAGTTGGAAGGAAGCGGCCGTGGCCTTAATTAAGGTACAGCCCCAGCATTTGCCTGGTGTGAAAATGGGAAACCACGGAAAACCATTTTCAGGGCTGCCGACAGTGGGATTCGAACCTACTATCTCCCGGATGCAAGCTCACAGCCACGCGCCTCTACGCGCACGGCCAACTCGCCCGGTGATCCGAAGTGTAGAAGTGCTTACATATCATATAACGTTCTCCAGTACCTTATATTCATTATGTTTACTTTCATGCATAATTTTATATCCTAGTGAGTTTTAAAGAGTCATTCAGTCCACCCTGTTTACACTTGTATACTAAGTACGACATAATCATAAGACCTCGGGACGAACTGCGAAACACTTCAAGGCTGAGCGAGATTGCTTCTCTTAACCCATTTATATTCTTTGTGGTATTATTCGGTGTTACGTGCACCACTATCTAAATCCAGCCAAAGTCATGCCAGCCGGAAAAAGAAACCGAGCCAACAGGGCGCAAGCTACTTTGCTAATCTCGAACGACGAAATGTATTCTATAAAATGAAAATCCACAGCCTGTTTCCAGTCATTCGACCGGGTCTGAAATGGATAGAATGAAACCCCCATCTAGCGGCAAGGGTATGAATTGTGCCGGCTGCCGAAGCGTGTCGTACTCGGGCAATGATTAGTGACTAACAGATGAAATGAAATAATATTGGAGAGTGTTGCTGGAATGATAAATGACAGATGAAATCGGAGTACCCGGAGAAAAACCTGTCCCGCCTCCGCTTTATTCACGACAAATATCACGTTGAATGACCGGGATTTGAACCACATAACCCAGCGGTGAAAGGCCGGCACGCTGCCGCCTGAACCATGGAGACAAAATAAAAATTATCCACAAGTTCATGCAATTTTCGTTTATCTTTGAAACTGATTGATACTAGAAGCTAATGAACGTGTTTGAGAGGCTACAACATCCACTTTGGACCGAGCTCGATAGCTGCAGTCGCTTAAGTGCGGCCAGTATCCAGTATTCGGGAGATAGTAGGTTCGAACCCCACTGTCGGCAGCCCTGAAAATGGTTTTCCGTGGTTTCCCATTTTCACACCAGGCGAATGCTGGGGCTGTACCTTAATTAAGGCTACGGCCGCTTCCTTCTCACTTCTAGCCCTTTCCTGTCCCATCGTCACCATAAGATCTATCTGCGTCGGTGCGACGTAAAGCAACTAGCAAAAAAAAAAAAAAAAAATCCACTTTGCTCATGAATGAAGAGTGCGTGCAGCCGGCGCTACGATCATTACATCATTGTTACGATTTCGTTTCCGGAGAATATGATAAATAAGAAACGAAGACATAATTACATCATGCATCTGTCTGCCAGAAGGTTATTTATAATGAGTGTTCTCGGAAGAGAAGGCTTTTACTCTAAGCGTCACGAGAGTCGTGATCATAATCGCTGGTAACATGTTCATTCAGCAAGAAGCATGCTCCTTCTACATGAAAGTGCATCTCGACTCACCAGATGAAATCCGAAACAACATTAAGAGGGATAGATCTCTCTCACATACAAACTCCCTCATTTAATAATGGCGTTTGGACTCCGAAGAGGTCTATTGCAGGTCTTTCGAGTTGACCCCCTATAGGTGCCTGTTGTTTAAATGGGCCTAACATCTAGGTCATCGGCCCACGCCGCATAGGTGACCTGCGCGTCTATGAGGATGGGACCCTACCTATGATGAATTATAATTATGAAAACAGCACACACACCCAGCCCCCGAGTCATTGGAATTAACCAATGAAGGCTGAAATCTCTGAACCGGCCGGGAATCGGGAATCGAACCCGGGACACTCCGGACCAAAAGCCGGAACGCTAGCCATTTAGCCATAGAGCCGGATAACTCCTTCATGGTCTTAGGAATTAACACTGTAGATCTCTCCCACGCTAGACCTGGCAGCACGCAGCGTTTTAAAAGCAAACCCTATTATTATTATTATTATTATTATTATTATTATTATTATTATTATTATTATTATTATTATTATTATTATTATTATTATTATTATTATCATCATCTGCGTAGTGTAAAGGTTAGCGTCATTAGCTCCCATCCTCTTAGGGCCGGGTTTGATTCCTGGTACTGCTAGAAATTTAAGTTTGGCAGGAAGTTTAAAATGGTACATATAGCTCACCTAGATTGGAGGGGTGCCAGAAAAGTGCTGCATGATCTCCCACACGAATTTGTTTTTTTTGTCAGATTCCATGACTAAATGGTTAGCGTCCTGGCTTCGATTCAAGGACGAGTCGGGAATTTTAACCTGCATTGGCCTATTGCTCTGTTTCGGGAATTGAGTGCGCCTGTGTGTCATCTTAGACATCGTAACGGATGAGCAGGTCGCCTATAAGCGTCAGTTCGAAAGACCTGCACCAAACCTCTCCGGAGGTCATACGTCATTATTATTATTATTATTATTATTATTATTATTATTATTATTATTATTATTATTATTATTATTATTATTACTACTTTACTTTGACCAATTATTTACATTTAAAAACTGGCAAACTGTAGATGAACTGTCTGTTTTCTTTGTCTCAGTTTCTCTCATTCTTACACTTTCTGAGAAAGAAATACTAGTGTATATCTGTGTAGAAGTCCTCTTTAAAAAAACAAGGAAACACTTTACATTTTATGTTAGAAGTCAATGTCAACTCATTGTCCCCAGGAAATTTGCATCGGTTTTGTTCCATCCTCCACTTAGACCAGTGATCATTTGGTTCTAGAGTCTTCAAAAAATGGCTATATGCGAGGCAAACAGCATTCCAAACTTCACTTCATTGCAACACAATAAGGTTATATCAGCACTGCAAATTCACAGTGCAGAAAACCACTGTCAAGCACGGAGTTGATCATGAAGCTCTCTCCAATGGCACTCCAGTCATTTTAACACGATGTTGCAGACTACTACACCATGCCATGCATTTCAGGTTTAATCTCTTCATGTCACTCACTATTTTGGTCCCCCCCCCCCCACAGGGAGATTATGAATTTTTCGAAAGGAAGTCTAGAAGTTTGATGATGATGATGATGATGATGATGATGCTTGTTTAAAGGGGCCTAACATCTAGGGTCATCGAGAAATTTAGGTACGACACACACGCACTTCTGGAGTGACACGTGGGGTTCCCCTGTGGGGTTGCTGACCTGAAAAGTAGTAGTAGTAGTAGTAGTAGTAGTAGTAGTAGTAGTAGTAGTAGTATTTATTCACTCATTATGTTGTTTACATATTTACAGGACTCTGTTTCTTATATATAACTCTTCTAATAACATTATTACTTGAGAAAAATTAACCTTGTAAATAAACCACATATATTACAGAAGTAGTAGTATATTATTAACATATTAATGCTTAAAATAAATTGAACTTGTAACTATCTCTAGCACACATTAAATAAATTATTATTATTATTATTATTATTATTATTATTATTATTATTATTATTATTATACATAACAAAATCACACCAACCTCAACAGAGTCGAGTATATATCAGTAAAATACCACGTAAGGTGAAACCTTGTGTGTGGTAATTTAGAATATTAATTACATAGAGAGAAATATATATATATATATTTTTTAAAGTCGACTATGACAAAATAATGCGTCATATACTCATAAATTACTTTTAAAATATACGTAACGTCGAGAGCAATCTCTGCGAAATAAACTTCTATATGCCGTCTCTGCTGTAGTTTGTTTTTTAGATCTCTTGGTTGGCGGTGATTTGAAATTCACAAACAGAAGTAAAAAAAAGCGTGACCTGTAACAGTGCACATAGAATCATAATATCTTTTGAAGTTTCTTTTAATATGCTTCTGTCAAAAGAATGATTTATAACTTCATGGAGAAACCAATTTTCTACGATGAAGAGAACCATAACTAAGAAACATGAGAGAAACTTACGATGAAGAAACCACTACACAATTCTTACGCTAGGTCAAGAGAAGGAAAATATAAATAGAAACACAATTAACACTAAAACAAAAGAGAAACTTTAAACCTAGTGGATATCGTGACAGTTTCATTGCTACGTAAAACCGCAATCACACATTCATCTGAAAATTATTAGCCTGCTGTCAGAACATAACTTGTTGCATTTCACTGGCTGACTTTAACACGCCTTTCGTCTGTCTGCTGTTTAATTTCTTCAAGCCCCGCCATTATCATTAGACTAACTCTTTTGTTTTTGGCACTCAACTCGCTGGCTGATGGCGGTCAGAATTAAACTTACTGACTTTGATAATAGAGTGTCCTTTTTTTTGCTGCAACGTAAGCTTCCACAATAATCAAGGGGCCAGCAACATGAGAACTTCAAAGTCAAAGTCATAACAATACTAAGTGTAGAAGGAACGTTTAAGTCGTATCCTAAAGGGCTTACGATAATACGATAATGTATTGTGAGTTCCTCAGTATCAAAATAAAATGATTGGCTTGGATATTGATCGTTAAAATGTGAAAATTAGGGTAATATTTGCTCTCACGGATGCTCTTGTCACATAAACCGCAACTGACAGTTGGTTTAAATAATTCAACATTGTTTAGGTGCCACGTATTCTACAGCCAACTTCAGGCGACACTCGGAAACTGCAACATTATACAGAGTGACCCAAAAGACCGTTAACATACATCACGGAATATTGGAGGTAGAGAGGTAATGACTGACACACATAATTGACATGACATGGGGTTTTACCGACACTAAAATGAAGTACACAAAATGACCAACAGATGGCGCTGGACAGCAAAAGGTTAGTGATGCGCCTGCAATGGTGGTATGTTGACGTTACCAGAAAAAGCACTATTAGGGGCCAAGTGAAATCTGTAAATCAGTAAATCTGTATTATCGTGTCAATAAATCCCCTATGGCATGCCAATCATGTGTGTCAATTATTACCTCTTTGCCTCTAATACTCCGTGAAATGTTACTTCTCAAATATTAACGGACTTCTGGATCACCCTACACATATTGAACTCTCCCATACTTCCCGTCTTGTAGCACATTTTTATAACCCCCTCATCTCTTGTGCTGATCATTTATTTCTGCCGTATTTCATTAACAACATCGATCGTGTAATTCAGACCATGTATAGTACTGTTCCCACTAAACCCATTCCGATCGAGAATACCATTAAGGATATGTACGGTATCTCGGGTCACAATACAGAATAAACATGGTTGCTGCATTAAAATCTGATATAGCAAATAGTATTCCTGGCATCGACAGTTTACGCTCATCAATATGCCCTGAACTTCCTTTCAGAAATGTACATACCGATGAAAATAATTCAATCTATCTTAATCCCAAGATCGTAGGTTCGATTCCTGTATGTAAGACGTTTTGAAGGGCAGGGAAATGTCATGGCTCTTTATTCGATCAACTTTTATTATTATTATTATTATTATTATTATTATTATTATTATAGGAAATAATAATAATAATAATAATAATCGTATGGCCTCAGCTACCGTGGGCAGACATTTCAATTCGACGCCATCTGGCTGTGTGCTCGTCAATTTCGACGTTCCGTTTTACTCTAGGACCACTAGATGGCAGACCGGGTAAACCGAAACTCTCTTGGGCGTCTGTGGCTGAGATTTAATGAAGTTTGTTGGGTTAATACCAAATGTGTCACCAGAGATCTTTTACATGCCGACATCGTACGACATGGAGTGTCGAATGGACTTTTTTCCGCCCTTCAAACATCCGACTACCTCTGCCAGGTTTGAACCCGCTATCTTGGGATCCGGAGGCCGGCACTATACCACTGATCCACAGAGGCAGCTACAAACAATGATATAAAATATTTACAAATATATACAGTACATTGCCGTTGCTTCACGACCGTAGCTTTTAACCTTAGAGCACACCCTACATGTGAACCGCGGGTGGTATTAAGAAAGCAACAGCATTGGCTGCTGGACCTAAAGCTCTGATTTTGGATATCTCGGCAGTTAGAGGATACATTCGATCAACTGAGAACTGCACATACACCCAGTCCGTGAACCAGGATTAAAATCCCTCGATTCGGCCGGGAATCGAACCCGTGGTGGTGGTGGTGGTGGTGGTGGTTATTGTTTTAAGAGAAAGTAGGGCTTGACAATCATTCTTTCTTAACACTGATCAGAAAGGAAAAAGGAAGAAGTTCGACACTTCGAAGAATGAAGGTACCGGTTACATAAAGGAAAGGGCCACGAGGGACGTGAAAATGAAAGACTACCTAGGTCTCGCAAACCTAATACCGTCGGGATCGGAAGAGATCAAGAGTTGACTAGGGGAGATCGGACAGGAAGGAAAAGTGCGGAGATTGCCACAAGTGCAAGGAATGCAAGACTAAACTAGGACCCCGTGGTCGCCAACCCACGCTCCCAAATTGAGAGCTTCTAGGCTCCCCCTTAAGTCGCCTCTAATGGCAGGCAGCTGCTACCCTGGATGTATTCCACCACCCCCACTGCATGGAAATCGAACTCGGGGCCCCGAGGACACAAGACCAAGATGGTGACCACATAACTATGGTGCCCGACCGTTTAATCATATTTAATGTAATGGCGTGTGGCCTCTGGAGAGGCCTAGTGCAGTCGTTCGAGTTGACGTCTATAGGCGACCTGCGAGACTGTGGGGTTCGGGTCCAACCTATGATGAATTCTAATGCTGAAGACGGCCAAGACCGACCAGGCCGTGAATCGAATATGGGACCCCTTGGACTGAAGACCAGCACACTAACCATTTAGCCATGGTACCGGACCATTTAACTATATTGCCCATAAACGTTCCATCGTGCATTGGTAGTGAAATACTATGGAATCTCTTTTTTTTTCTTTTTTTGCGATGAAAGGTCAAAACGCGTTTTAAATATATTAATATTCCAGCGTTCATTGGCAAACTAATTTCAACTGAAACATTCAACATTGCATAGAGAGTTATGTACGTAGGGTATTCAACCCGAAGGCTGGTTTGATCCTACACTTTTCCACCAACAGCTGTCATAATTAGCCTAGACGTCACTGAAGAGACATACTAGGGAAATGAGGAGTGAGGTAGTTTCCCCGTTGCTTTTCTCACCGAGCTAGAAGTTGCTGTTACTTATCAGTCTGCCAAGCCCACTGAAATGCATGCACCAACCGACCCTATGGGTGATATTTTCACACCATTCATAACAGGGACTGGCTGCATAAGGAATGGTATTACTAGCATCACTCATAACTCGGTCACTTTCATATTGTCAAAGCCAAGGATGAGACTGAGACAGACAGATCAATGAAAGTAACAAATTTATTCTTTTTTTTTTTTGCTAGTGGCTTTACGTCGCACCGACACAGACAGGTCTTATGGCGATGATGGGATAGAAAAGGCCTAGGAAATGAAAGGAAGCGACCGTGGCCTTAATTAAGTTACAGCCCCAGCCAGCATTTGCCTCGCGTGAAAATGAGAAACCACGGAAAACCATCTTCGGGCTTCCGACAGTGGGATTCGAACCCACTGTCTCCTGGATGCAAGCTCACAAACGCGCGTCCCTAACCCGGTCAAATTTATTCTAGCCCATACCAGAAGACATAGTGCAAGGCAAACACTACATCTCACCAGCAAAGGCATTAGAGAGACAATTCTCGCTTAATTTATTATGCAATTAAATATTTCGCCGCCTCTGTGGTCTAGTGGTTACTGTGATTAGCTGCCACCCACCGGGGGCCCGGGTTAGATTCCCGGCTCTGTCACGAAATTTGAAAAGTGGTACAAGGGCTGAAACGGGGTCCACTCAGCCATGGGAGGTCAACTGAGTATAGGGGGTCCGATTCCCACCTCATCCATCCTCGAAGTAGTTTTCCGTGGTTTCCCACTTTTCCTCCAGCGAAATGCCGGGATGGACCTAACTTAAGGCCTCTCCCACCCAATCTTCCCCATCCCCCACCCCAAAGCTCCTGTTTAGCATAGCAGGCGAGGGCGCCTGGGTGAGGTGCCGGTTCTCCTTCCCAGTTGTATTCTCCGGACCCAAAGTCTCACGCTCCAGGACACTGTCCTCGAGGCGGTAGAGGTGGGATCTCTTGCTGATTCTGAGGGAAAAACCGACCCCGGAGGATATACGTATTAAGAAAGAAAGAAAGAAAGAAAGAAAGAAAGAAAGAAAGAAAGAAGTGAATGTAATGGGGGGGGGGGGGAAAGTTTTAAATAATTCTATCGTTCATTAGTAACGTTAATCTAATTTCAAATGGAACACTGAGAACTGCATAGAGAGAACGCTTAATTTATAATACAAATAAATATTTCACCCTGCGTTTCATAAGAACTTACTGATTTATAGGGCACATTTCGATTATTGCAGGCATATCGAGTGGAGCTGGGGATGTCTGAAGTCCAAGTTGGGTGCTAATTCCAAAATAACAAAGTGGCAACCGATGGCACCGTTCCTTGCCCCAACCCAGATCCTGTCATAGTCCCCTCGTTTTGCAAGACAAGAAAATCCTCTTTAGTAATTGAGAAGGCTTTTTTCTGGGGGAAGAGAGCAGTACCGACAAAGAAAAGAAAAAAGGAAACTAAAGGAGCAAGCAAACTGAAGAGACATCAAAAGCCTATCTCCTAGTTCCACTAATCTCCCGATAGATGGTGTGAACGTGCCAAGGAAGACGGGAGCGGCGGTCGCTCTGCCGGAAGTGAGGTCATGCAAGGAAATTAGTTCATTATCAGAGCAAAGATGGTTCGGCTACAAAATGCTACGAACAAGAAGTTGAGAGGATTGTAACTTTTCTCAACACTTCAGGCGAAACAAGATTATTATTATTATTATTATTATTATTATTATTATTATTATTATAATTATTATTATTATTATTATATGGCTACAGAATACACATCTTATGAAATTGTGCCATATAGGTGGCCTGCCAACCAATTTCGACTTTCCGATTGCACTGTTGTCTAGAGGCGAAAGTGGAATTGTGCCGGACGGCTGCTATAATATTTTTATTTATTTTTTCTGGATGACACACCCGAGGGTGCCACCAGCGAGAGATCTTGAGCATGTCAACAGCAATGACATGCAGTGCCAAGACTTTAGTCTTAGGTCATCTGCCCGGAGGCTGGTTGAACTATCAAACAGGACCGCTAGAGGCTATGTGGTTACAGGCAAATCGAAAAAAAAAAAAAAAAAAAAAAAAAAAGAGACTGGCGGCGGTGCCAAAATGATGTTACTAGGCAAGACGAAAAGTGAGGTAATTTTCCATTGCTTTGCTCACTGGACCAGAAAGTGCTATTGCAGCACGATGACTACATGTGTAACACCTTCCATAGCAATGGATATTAATCTTCACGACCGCATTCGAAATAAACGTTCATCGTATTAGGTCGATCCTTTCCAAAAGAATAAATATGCCCTAGGCCACATCAGCTAAATTGGTAAGAGCATCCGACCCAAAATCGGAAGATTGTGTGTTCGGATTCCATTGGTGTCCGGTTGGCGACTTTTTTTTTTTTTTTTTTTTTTTTTTGTAGTCAACATCTGTTCCATGCACTGTACTGGATGAAGCGAACACAACCTAATACGCTGAATGTTTATTTCGGGATATCTTTCGTATTTACAGTAGCGGCGACTGGTAATTAGAAATTTTGGGGCGGGGGGTGGGAGGAGGAGTAAAAACTATACTGACAAAAAAGGGATATAGCGGACGGACTGGGGGTGGGAGATGGGTATATACAGTACATCAAAACTGAAAAGGAAAAAAAAACTTCAAAATGGAAAGTTTTTATGTTCTCTGAGCGAATTTCGACAAACACCTTTTCGAATAAAAATGTTGTTTTATGTCCCACTAACTACATTTTGACCGAGCTCGATAGCTGCAGACGCTTAAGTGCGGCCAGTATTCGGGAGATAGTAGGTTCGAACCCCGCTGTCGACAGCCCTGAAAATGGTTTTCCGTGGTTCCCATTTTCATACCAGGCAAATGCTGGGGCTGTACCTTAATTAAGGCCACGGGCGCTTCCTTCCCACTCCTAGCCCTTTCCTGTCCCATCGTCGCCATAAGACCTATCTGTGTCGGTGCGACGTAAAGCAAAAAAAAAAAAAAAACTACATTTTGACGGTCTTCGGAGACTCCATGGTGCCGGAATTTTGTTCCGCAGGAGTTCTTTTACGTGCCATTAGATCTATCGACACGAGGCTGACGTATTTTAGTACCTTTAAATACCACCGGACTGAGCCAGGATCGAACCTGCCAAGTTGGGGCCAGAAGGCGAGAGCAACAACCGCCTGAGCCACTCAGCGCGGCATAGCTTTTTTTGTTCAATACTAGACTATGCAATAAAATTCACCAAAGGAACAATAACTACACATGTAATACAATTAAATATGGCGTGAGTATACAATTAAAAATCATTTAGGTCCGCCTCTCTGGTGCAGTGGTTAGTGAGATTAGCTGCCACCCCTGGAGGCCCGGGTTCGATTCCCGGCTCTGCAACGAAATTTGAAGAAGTGGTACGAGGGCTGGAACGGGGTCCATTCAGCCTCGGGAGGTCAACTGAGTAGATGTGGGTTCGATTCCCACCTCAGCCATCCTGGAAGTGGTTTTCCTTGGTTTCCCACTTCTCCTCCAGGCAAATGCCGGGATGGTACCTAACTTAAGGCCACGGCCGCTTTCTTCCCTCTTCCTTGTCTATCCCTTGCTATCATCCCATCACCCGCAAGGTCCCTGTTCAGCATAGCTGGTGAGGCTGCCTGGACGGAGTATTGGTCATCCTCCCCAGTTGTATCCCCGACCCAGAGTCTGAAGCTCCAGGACACTGCCCTTGAGGCGGTAGAGGTGGGATTCCTCGCTGAGTCCGCGGGTAAAACGGAGCCTGGAGGCTAAACAGATAAAGAAGAAGGAAAATCGTTTAGTATTTGACTACACACGAAGAAACTAACAAAACACTAAAGAGACTGCCAAGCTGGCCAACACGCTCGGCAAGCGGGTGAATCATACCTCAGTGTCCATGACCTTGGCAAACAAACAAACAAACAAAAAATACCCCTGATACCCTTCCTCTCAGCACATGTACAGTCACTACCACTTGTTGTGGCGCTATACAAATCGGTTAGCCGCGACGAACAAAGTTTGTGCGTATTTTCACAAATAAGGGAAAGAATTTACTGATATGATATCAAGGCTTGTAAAAATAGCTTTATTTAATAATTCCTATAATTCCTAGTTTCAGGTGGCTAAAATGAAAAAAAACGTAATGTTTTCTCCACAAACTGGGGGAGCGATTCACCCCCGCCCCCCTCCCCCTCCACCATTGCTACCCTAATCGCCGCTGTTTCATAACACTCAGGCGCACTGGTCACGTCGCGAATGGCGTTACTCAGCACCACCCATACCTCAATACTGCCACAGCCATGGATAAGAGTTAAAGAGTTAAAGTTAGTCTGGTGGAAGCTACAGCATATTTCGCACTGGCCAATGACAATATACAGATGTGAAAGTATTGTGATGTAGCGCTGATATTTTTGTAGTCTCCGAAAAGACGCTGGCTGCCTTCTGGGGGATCAATTTATTGGAATCTCACTCGGCATCCATAAATACATGGCAACGCCTTTTCGTTCCCCTACTGCCCTTGAAAATTCGAACTGGTTAACTTGAGATCGTGAGTCAGACACACTACCACTGCCCCACCAAGGCAGCTTTTTTCACGTTATTTGTCTTCGTTAGAAAATACATCACAGTATGTTCACAAACTGACAGCTACATGAATAGATCTTAAGTTATACCAACACTAGCAGACCTTCGAGCGTGAAATCCAGTTGAAATAGCTCCATGGCCTTGTAGTTGTTAAAAGAAAAGAACGGAATACCTTGTCAGTTCAACGCCCCTGAAGCCGCTAGACCACAAAGCGCACCGTAAAATTAAGTTTCGCGAACAGGCAAGCCTACCACAGCCTCTTTGCTTTGGTTATATGGACCATGTCTAGCCTCTTATGGCTCAGCCATAGACAACACACCGCAAAAGATTTACGGGCCACGGGCCAAAGGATTCATTTCACACAGGAAAGAGTAAAAAAAATATTTATTGCTCGTGGTGTCTATTTGAAAGCAAGCAACAGAGTTTAAAGCGGGTATTAGAGACAATCCTTGAGGTGGAGATGTTCATTCGCTCAACAGAGCCCGTAACTCCAGAGAAAGAATTTAAAAGTGGTTACTTAGATTTTGCATAACGTCTTCGAACCGCGTACAAAAAAAGATATCGGCAGTACAGCGTTCCTGCTATAAACGTCATTACTTTAAAAAAATGACAGGCTGCGCAGTGCAGTTCATTAGTTTGTCGGATCGAAATCCGATTCACTCTTAAATGAGAAAGACGCCACATTAAAAAAAATCCTTCTGAGGCACTCTAGCATCCCATAAAACCAACAGCAGTAGAAGGAACACTGAACGATACTTCTTCTTCTTATTATTATTACATAATCCGATGCCGCATCTACGTTGGGAAGCTATCTTGAGTGATGTTTCATTCTCTATTTCTTTCTAGCATAAGATCATTGGTTAACATAAAAATTCAATCCCAAGTATAATTTCCAACTGAAGCAAGGTCCTCATGAAGAAGATTTTGATTACTAATGATCATCGCCGAAAATCTATAAACAATATGACTTCAGGCGATGTTAAACACACATGAAAACTAATGAATTTATGGTTCGAACTCTATATATTGATGACACATATGCTTCTTGATATCTTAAATTCGATAGTTGTACAAAATTTTGGTACTGCAGTTTCAAATAAGAAGTTTGCACATTTACTGGTAACTGGGCGTCAAGATATTAGCCATATATAAAGGTAAGTAGACCTATAAGGATGTAAGGAAGATGGCCCAACACCTCCAATCGGAAGCACCGAAACAATCCACGCGAGCTGTTAGCTCCGTGTGGCCTGACATTGTCGTGCAGCGACACTATGCCTGTTGAGAAATTAAGTCCAGGTCGTCTTCTGCAAATTGCTCCAGAATGCCACGGTAACAGGCAGCATTCACTGCAGCTTGCCTGGTAAGGCCGTTGAAGAAACACCTAGGTGGTAAGCAATTCGACGATACGGCCACTCAGCATGCCGTCATTACGTAGATTCAGGGACTGGACGCACATATGTTTTTCCCATGCCGGCAAGGATATCTTGGTGAACCGTTTGAATGGACAAGAATGGTGACTATGATGAATAGTGAAGCGTATAAGTGCTCTTCTACTGTATATCCTTGTGGTCCGAAACAATGTGAACCAGGTATCTGAGCGGTAAGAGGTTCGATCATACAGGTAAATAATTTGAAAATAAAAACTGATTCTATATATTAATTTATCAGCTTCTGAAGTTAGTCAATGCAATCGCTTCGCAGGCGAATTCAAGTGGGTTTTACGAGGCGGTGTTGCTAAATCTGTACATGGCTTAAGACCGGTTTGAGAAGCACGCTGAAAAATTAGCATCACATCAAACACCGCTGATTTCAGCCGGGGTGACAGAGTACTTACGCGATCCTGTCAGCTCGAAGTTTTTTTTTATTTAATTGGTGCTCTCAAGCCGGGTATTAAACCACGTGCAGATTTACCAACACCAGTTCATAAAGCCCATTTGAATTCGCCCGTGAACCGATCTGATTGCAAGATTTCAGCAGCTGATAAAATTACCCCCGCCTGGTCTATACCTCTAATATCTAAAAGTTGATTTCTGACAGTTCTTCGAGGGAGGTCAGTTTACTGCCTGCCGGGGCGGGATAAAGGGAGTGGGGGGTATGGTTGCCATGGAAACGAGAGTGGGGCGACTGCTGTTGCTATGCAGATAAATCTTCTGGCCAGCTCGTCTTGCTTGGAGTTGCCAAACCTCTCACTTCTGAGTTAGATCTTGTCGCAAGCAGTTCAGATAACGGGACATGAGACCAAGTCAGTCACAGTCTGGCCAGGTAGTCTACAACAGATCACAGCGGTCTGAATGAAAGAGGGAACAAGTGAGCCGGAAGCGAGGGTAAGAGAAAGGAATGCTGGAATGTGGCAACATCGTGAAATGGCACGTGCAATGCTCCTCCCTCCAGCCCTAGCTGTCAGAATTCATCTTTAGTCATTATAGGTATAGTCCCAGTTGGGGAGTGGTACTGAATTGAGAAGGAGCCAGTCAGTACTCTTCAGTGAACAGAGTGGGATGGGGGGCCTCAACCCCGACACGGCGTGTCCCAGTGCCTGATAGGGGAAGTTCATGTAGACATGCAGGACAGGTGCGAATAAGGTTATATCAAATAAGCACCCGCGGATCAACTGAGGCAATCCACTGCCTTGTGGATAGGGTTTTGACAGAAAGGCTATGGGAGTAAACCCAGGAAGAAAATCAAGCAAGGACAGAGGCTTTAAGGGAACAGCCCTCTCACTGTCCTAGCTCCATCACAGGGTTAGTTACCCGTATGGAGTAAGTTTCAAAACAATTCAGAGAAATATCAAATTTGAAGCCGGACGGATCACAAGAAGACGAATTGGCGAGAAACGGAATATGAGAATCGGAACCTGGAATATTACTTCTCTGACAGGCAAGGAAGTGGAAGTGGTAGAGGAGAAAGACTTCAGCAGAATTGAGAAGATTGGCACTGGACCGGACTTCATATGGCAAATGGCTGAAGGACCCGACACCTGAGATGACATAAAGGGAAAAGAGAAAGAAGAAGAAAAATAACTACGGCGCGATACCAATTTCTTTTTTCGGATTATTTACAAGTATGACGGACCCTCTAACGTTTATATACGCGGTTCACGTTACCGACCATCCTCAATATGTCTGAAAAGTAAAGTTTCTCCATGCGATCCCGTATTACGCTTTTTTTTATGCTACCTTGTACACTGATGAAAATGGAAATAGCAACACCCAGAAGGAATGGTTCTACATTGCTGCAATTGAACATGCAAGACGAGTGTTCGGTTGTGATTCGCTGATTACACTTTCAGGTCCCTCTGACCGCAAATTTGGACAACAATCAATACAGGATATGCCCACCACGAGCTGCAATACATTGATGAATTCGTCGAGGCATGGAGTCAATAAGGCCCTAGATCGCTTCCTGAGGAATTGTGGCCCATGCTTGCTGCGCTGCACAGGTCAGTTGTTCCAGAGTTGTGGGTGGCTGAGGACGGTTGGCCAGTTGTCGACCCATCATGTCCCACACATGCTCAATAGGACTTAGGCCCGGGGATCTGATGGGCCATTCTAAGGTTGTGATGTCGTGGAGAGCTTCTCTAGAGATGCGTGCAGTGTGAACCCGAGCATTGCCCTGCTGAAACATCCCATTAGCAATGTCCGCCATCATAGGGACAACCACTGGATTGAGTACCCTATCAACGTACTGTCGAGCAGTCATAGTGCCCTCAACAAGCCCTAATTGTGATTTCACATCAAAGCCAATAGCTCCTCAGACCGTAATGCTTGGTGTTGGCCCTGTGTGCCTCTCGACAATAAGATCATGGCGGCCCCTCTCCCCGGTACGTCGGCGCACACGATTCCGGCGATCACTGCGGGCAAGACAGAAGCACGATTCATCACTAAAGACGCCCCTATGCCATTCGTCGACCAACGTCGATCTTTCTCGACACCAGGCCAGCCTTACACGTCGCTGTTGTGGGGTCAATAGAACACCTTCTGCAGGGACACAGGCTCGTAAACTAGCTGCACGCAGGCGATTACCAACTGTTTGTTGTGTAACGTGGGGTGCCACAGCTGCTCGAATTTGTGCTGCTGTTGCATGGGGTTCCATCCGGGCCATCCGAATGATGCGGCGATCCTCTCTCACAGTTGCCTGTCACGCTGGACCTGTGCCAGGTCTACGAGTGTGGGTACCTTCATTTGACCACTGCTGCCATACACGTTGTACCGTAGATGCCTGTCGGCCAACACGCGCAGTGACAGTCCTTAGCGATAATGCAGCCTCACACAGCCCAATTATCCGAGCCCTCTCAAACGGCGACAGTTGTTGATAGCGTGCTCTTCTCTGTCGTCGAGGCATGTTTGACGGGGAACACTTCACTGCCCAGACTGCAAGTCAATTACACTACACCAGAGTCCGTATACTGGAGTTGATTCCTCCGCGACCAATCACGTGGGGAGACCTGTAGCAACAATCCAATGGGTCTGAAACTTTGATCGTTTACATACCTACATGGCATCGTTCCATATCTTGAAAATCAATGCAAACGACCAATGCCTTCATGGTGTTGTAATTTCCATTTTCTTAAGTGTATAAACTTACCCGAAGGTATATTTTGCCTGTGCACCATCTTGATATTACTGAATATTCTCCTTGATCATGGTCTTGTTTTGGTGTAAGCTAGATTTCATGAACTCATGGGTTCGTAAATATGTTACATTAATTGGGTTTTTTTGCAAGTTGCTTTAAGTCGCATCGACACAGATAAGTTTTATGGCGACTATGGGATGGCGAAGGAAGCGGCCGTGGCCTTAAGGTACAACCCCAGCATTGGCCTAGAGTGGAAATGGGACACCACGGAAAACCATCTTCAGGGCTGCCGACAGAGGGGTTCGAACCCACTGTCTCCCGAATACTGGATACTGTCTGTACTTAAGCGACTGCAGCTACCGAGCTCGGTAATCACAATTATTATTGACGTAACGTAGACAGCTACTGTGCATACCGTGGCAATGCACATTTGTGTACCTCTTACGGTCTGAAGAGTTCATAACTCACTAAGCGTAACACGTCAAAACACAACGGTCAATGGGGGAATGAAGAATTTCCATGTATAAGACATTCTTTGTTCAATTACTTTTTGGCAGTAGTGCAACTTTTAAGTAGTCAAAAGTTCACTCGCTTGACACTGAAACATACTGTATGTCATGGATGAAATCTGGTTGAGGTAAAATGAAATCTGTATGATCCAGTGTTTTCCCTTGAGCTTTACTGATCGTGATACAAACTGCCAAGCGAATTGTCAATCGGCTCAGCAGTTCTCTCGAACTCGCGGTAACAAAATTCAACCTATTGCTTTAAATATATAGAAGATGATATAGGGAGAGCTACAAAGAGACTTTAAATTGAGCTGAATAGCTGCTTCTCGACTAAGCGATTTTCAGCAGAGACTGGAACAGCTGATCAGGAAGACGTCCGAATGCACATGCGTGCTTGCCCCATTCCAATCCCCCTCACGCATCGGATGCCACGGTGCTCCCACTGTCAGGGTGACCTTGAGGTAGTGGTGAGTCCTTTGGCCAATCACAATGCGACATTTCTCGTTATTCATTTAAAAACATACCGCAAGATGTGTTTATGCTTTTAAAGACACTGCAAATCTACAGGCCAAGAGCTTTCGTGAGAATAGTTTACGAATATCCATCGGTTCACCCCTTCTCTCAAACTCATAGTAACAAAAATCAGGCAAGTGTTTTAAACGTATAGTTTGCGATTTGTACATGTAGGAAAGTGTATGGGTATCCCTAGGATTATTTAAAGCTATCAAGAATCTAAGCAAGTCTTGAAATTGGGATGGATACCTATTTAGTTACCTTATTGCATTTATACTGTTCGTAAATTGAATGAATAGAAGTACTAAAAACACAGGGGAAATTGAAAGCTCCGAGAAGCAAAGTTAGCGAAGTCCGGAGAGTAACTTGGTCAAATGGTCTTATTAACTTACTTCTAGTTCACTGCTCTCAGAGTTATTGAAACGATCGGCACACAGCACTCACCTGAAACAACAGAGACATGGTTGTTAGAGAAACATTCGCAGCACAAATACTTCTCTTTTAAGACTAAATAGGTCACTTATACTGCAAGTTAGGACACTGAATACTATTGTACAACATACATTAGAAATCACCAATTACGTTCTCACAAAAGACATTTAAAGGTATGTAGTATCGTAAGTCCCTCCACGGATTTCCTTTTTAAAAAAATATCTTTGATTGTGAGCATAAATACAATTTCGAGCTCGATAGTTGCAGTCGCTGAAGTGCGGCCAGTGTCCAGTAATCGGGAGATAGTGGGTTCGGGCCCCACTGTCGGCAGCCCTGAATATGGTTTTGTGTGGTTTCCATTTTCACACCAGGCAAATGACGGGGCTGTACCTTAATTAAGGCCACGGTCGTTTCCTTCCAATTCGGAGGACTTTCCTATCCCATGGACGCCATAAGATATATCTGTGTCGGTGCGACGTAAAGCAAATAGCAAGAAAAAAATACAATTTCCGGGTAAAAGCGCATATTTTATTTTTTTAAATAAAAATGGATCGTTTATTCAAAATATTCACATTAAATTATTATGAGATGAGCTGCGTGTACTTTGATTACATACCAACACTCATGCCCATCTTAAATCTCTGCCAGTACCGAGAATCGAACGAAAGTACCCGATCACGGCAGCTGGTAGTGCTAACTATTACACTACAAAGGCGGGCATTATTATTATTATTATTATTATTATTATTATTATTATTATTATTATTATTATTATTATTATTATTATTATTATTATTATGATTATTTTAATTGAATTTCATTTTAGTTTTCGCATCGATACATCTCGTTTGTCAGCGGAGATTAGATATTACTACATCATGTGAGGTTGTACCTACATTCTCTCGATTTAGAAATATCCTGACTGTAACGAGATACTAATTTACACAAGAAAACCTTTAATAATGCACGATTGTCAACTATCTTGTAGCTGGAGAAAAATTTGTTTCAGTATAGATTGATTATATCTTCACATAATTGAGTTCAGTAAATACCAGCAGTAAGAGCCCCTGTTTAAAATATTTCAGAAGATAATTTAAATATTAAGTAGTCAGTACACAGTCCGACTCCTTGGCTGAATACTCATCGTCGAGGCATTAGGTTGAGAGGGCATCGGGCCCGAATCCCCGCCGGGTCGACGATTTTAACCCCCAACTGGTACATTTAAAACATGTAACACACACGATACATCCGGTTCCACTGGACCCACTTGACCTTTAATTTTGTTTAGTACAGTATAAAAGGAAACAACTGGATGAGAGTTAAACATTGCAATGGTTTATTATTAGGATTTTAACTTTCCAGAATCTGTATTCGTTACTTCTAGTTATATTTTACAGAAAGTATAAGATAGTTAAAGAACGGAAAACTCAAATCGTGAAAAACATACGTATATTCTTCTTTCTTAATCTGTTTATCCTCCAGGGTCGGTTTTTCCCCTCGAACTCAGCGAGGGATCCCACCTCTACCGCCTCAAGGGCATTGTCCTGGAGCGTCAGACTCTGGGTCGAGGGATACAGCTGGGGAGGATGACCAGTACCCCGCCGAGGCGGCCTTACCTGCTATAATGAACAGGGACCTTGCGGGGGGATGGGAAGATTGGAAGGGATAGACAAGGAAGAGGGAAAGAAGCGGCCGTGGCCTTAAGTTAGGTACCATCCCAGCATTTGCCTGGACGAGAAGTGAGGAAACCACGGAAAACCACTTCCAGGATGGAGGAGGTGAGAATCGAACCCACCTCTACTCAGTTGACCTCCCGAGGCTGAGTGGACCCCGTTCTAGCCCTCGTAACACTTTTCAAATTTCGTGGCAGAGCCGGGAATCGAACCCGGGCTCCGGGGTGTGGCAGCTAATCACACTAACCACTACACCACAGAGGTGGACAATATATATATATACACAAAATAATATTTATCAACTATAAGTATTTATTCACACAATTTAGCATTTTCAGTTAAACGACGTAAATACACTGAGTGGCCATACGTCACTGGAAGGAATGACCCGTTGGAAAATGTGCCGTGTATGACCCCTAGCTGCGGTATACCTGAGCAGTCTGTCACAGACAGCAGTGTCGTGAGGATGGCAACACGTCACGAGTGAACCGACTTTGAACGTGGGATGATCATTGGCGCACAGTAGATGGGTCATACAATTGCGCAGATTACACGCGGATTCGGGTTTCCGAGGTCAACAATGTCGAGGGTGGATGTTCAGTATCGGAGAAAGAATGTTATCACCCGCGTAAACCGCCGCACGTGAAGACCACAGGTGTTTAACGAACGGACATCACGTCGCCTCCGCAGAACCGTACTGGACTCTCGACTGGCTGCTGTGAGTCATATCGCCAGCCATTTGAATGTTGGGAGTCAGGAACTCATTTCTGCCAGGACCGTAAGGAAGAGGCAACTTTATCGCACAGGCTTCACCAGCCGACGGCTAACTCGTGTCCCTTTGCTGACACCTCGACACAGAGCTCAACGAGCGAACATCGGCAATGGACCATGGAACAGTTGCGGCGTGTGGTATGGTCCGATGAATCTTGGTTCCAGTTGTATCGAGCTGATGGGCGCGTGAGAGTGTGGCGTATGCCCCATGAAGCTATTGATCCTGCATGTCAACAAGGTTGTGACTAGGCTCGGTTCTGGTCTGGGCGGCGTTGTCATGGTCGCAATTAGGCCTCATTGTCCGGCTGCAGGGAGCGCTGACAGGTGCACGTTATGTGGGAATTCTTTCAGATCATCTGCATCCCTTTCTTGCCCTAGATTACCCTGATGGAGATGCCATGTTTCAACAGGACAATGTGCCGTGTCACCGCTCTGTGGTGGCACTCAGGTGGTTGGAGGAGCATTGCAATGAAGTTACGACTATGGATTGGCCCTCCAGATCCCCCGATCTTAATCCATTCGAGCACATATTGGATACTGTCGATGCTAGTGTACACTCTATGAACCCCGCACCAACTACACAAGACCAATTGTGGGTAGCAATGCGAGATGCGTGGTTCCAGGTCCCTCCAGAACGATTCCAACACCCTGTAGAGTCGATGCCTCGCCGTACTGCTGTCGTTTTGAGGGCTCGCGGAGGAGCGACTCATTATTAACATCACATTCAGTGTCTTCCCATGACTTTCGGCCCCTCAGTGTAATTCTTCATAGACATAAAGCATAAATAAATATTGCTGCAAGTGTCTCTTACGAGAGACTGAACTGTGTTGTCTTCACCAAACATGATGCTCAAAATTAAAATAGTGCTGATGATACAATAATGACGGACAACCTACTGTTAACTATGTCTACGACAGAAACAGATTCCAGCGGTCCAAGACACGACGCGTACGTGGAAGAACACCAGAAGCCAATATCATTACTTCATTTCACTTTCCAGGAATACGAGGCGCGGCTAGGAAGGCAACCGGCAACTTAATTCACAGTCGTTATTACTTCCGCTTACATTATCAGTATTAGTGTCTAGTGGTACATTCAGAGCGTTTATAATGCCTTCCGTATTAATTTTATCTGCAAACTGATAGAGCAAATCGAAAGATATCAAAGTGATTTTACAACAAATCATTTTCGCTAAAGGAACATGTAGGTCCAAGAGTTTCGCAGGCTGAAAGGCAAGTGAAAGCTAGGAGGCTACAGAAAGGTGCAGCGAAGTGCTACCACACACATTCTTCAACTGATAAAAATAAATTTTTCTAGGGTCCCTGCAACCCAGGTTAACCTGTTAAGGATTAAGATCATGTGGTTAAATATTCTGACTCAGGGAATGGGTGTTTGTGTTGATAACAACACGCTCCTCTTCATACATAGAACAAACCGCCCAACCAAACACCACAAAAATGCTGAATACTGAATAGATCCCTACACGTGGGATTGGCGTCGGAAATGACATCCAGCCGTAAAACAGGGCCACTTTCCATTGTACGATTCGTTTTGCGTCGCACCGACACAGATCTTAAGGCGACGATCTAGGAGTAGGAAGGAAACGACCGTGGCCTTAATTAAGGTGCATTTGCCTGATGTGAAAATGGGAAACCACTGAAAACCATCTTCAGGGTTGCCAACAATGAGGTTTGAACCCACTATCTCCCGAATGCAAGCTGGTAGCTACGTGACAAACAGGGCAGCCACTTGCTCGGAAACATTTTTATTGTGCATTTAGGCTGCCTAAAACAGATTTTAATGCCTAGATATCCTCAGTTCACTTATAAGGAAATGATGTGTATCAAGCTGGTTAACATCAAATCATCGCAGACTCCATTATCTTATCTGATAGTTACATTACTGCTATCTGGTGTTTGGTCTACCGCATCCTGACATCCTAGTATCTTGGGAAACCACTTCCGCCGACACTAGTGTGATGCGATTACTATATTTACGCAGGTTCTTAAATTAATAGTTCCGAGAAGATACAGCTGCAAACATTTATATTAATCAGATTTTGTTTGTGATGCTTTATAATCAAAGTTTACGTTCGTTAATTTGTCTGTTGACATCGCAAGTAAGAAGTGCTAAACGTAGCTCTATCTTGTGCTTTGGGGAAAATAATAAATTTTTTAAAAAATAAAAAATTGTGTCTGGGCGAGACTCTGAAAGATCTATAGACCTGTAGTGTGCAATTAACTTCACAATGGTTGTTGAGTCTTGCAATCTATGTTTGTTCTTTTCCGATCATTCCTCAACTGCTTTGGTATCGACATCGTCACTGTTCGCGCAAGAGGTCATATCTCCCGATGCCCTTCCTATCCAGTATTTTCCTTAAGACTGGTCCCAGCCACATATAGATATTTAGTCCATCAAAACAATATTCGTTGTGTTCATTTTCCTATAAAAGCAAAGCAAAGTCTTTTCCGTACAGGCCGTGAAGGCCCTTGGAGGGGTGGACGGTAAAGGCTTCCACTATCCATAACCTCGGCACTTGATGGGGTAGAGTGGTTAGCTCTACGCCCGGCCGCATTTGCCCCCAGGAACTAACCTGGTACTCATTTTTGGTGTAGGCTGAGTGAACCTCAGGGCCATGTGCAACTCCTGAAGTGGAAATCTCGTTTATTAAATTTTAAGACTTCCTGACGGGGATTCGAACAGACGTCCTTCCGGGCGAACCGAGCACGCCTTTACCGCCTCGGCCAGGCATCCCCTTCATTTTCCTGTTCTTATGTGTAAAGGAAAATAAACATTAACGTACCTTTGCATGACTTATTTTTAAGAGTAATCATCTGCCTACCTTGAGTGATACGCATTTCTTTCTGATATTGGATTGCGGATTTAAAACCTTGACGTAGCATAGACCTTTTCCTACCAGAATTATACCACTCCTACCTCCTTGTTCCATGGCCTATTCATGAGTACCACTGGAAGTCGTATACGGCCTTATGACGAGAAGATGAATCTATCTCTCCTGTATCCCAACGACAAAGAAAAAATAAATTCCTTACGTACATAATTCACTAGCTGAGTGGGTTTTGTCCCGGATGAAAAAAAAAAAAAACACCTCGGAGCCTGACCATTTAGCTAATGAGCTGGATATCTTGCAATAGATTACAGTATAGAACCATGACTGTATTTCCATGATCGTCGTCGGCTGTTTCTCGCTTCCGAGTTTACAATCATATTTACAATCCAAAAGCATTCAATGCTATTTCTGCTTGTACTTCTGATGACCGAACATGGCAATTCCAGCATGAAACGTGCTCCCAGACAGAGTGCACTCGATGGATGGGTGAGGATTACGCTACATCTAAAGGAGAATGGGTATCTGTATTTAACCTCTTCATGCCTGCGACGCTTTTTCACGAGCAGTTCAACAGCACTAGAGATGGTTCAGCGCCGAAGCGTGCGATCGTTGGCAACGGCGTTCTAGGATTGGGGTTGATGTTTGCGACCTTCATGGCTTGTTGAAGATGATGATTATAATGCGTCCAAGGGGTACCACGGGGTCTTGCGCGAGGAAGTGTGGCGGCGTTCAGACGGCAGACGAAGCCGGTGGCAGATGATAGACGCCTCTACACTGTTCATACATCCTTCACAAGAACTGAAAGTTTGGAGACATGCTTCTCTCATTTGATATTTACGATGGAACGAACTTTCTCTTGAGTATTCAACCCGAAAGTTTGTTTGATCCTCAACAGCTCCGGCATCAGCTGTCACTGGTGGCCTAGGCGTCACTGAAAAGGCACCAAAATCTGCAGAGTTATTCGGATATTATCCGGGCTGAGTGGCTCAGGCGGTTATGGCGCTGGCTTTTTTAGCCCAAGTTGGTAGGTTGGATTGTGCAGTCCGGTGGTATCTGAAGGTGCTCAAATACGTCAGTCCCGTGTCGGCATATTTGCTGGAACGTAAAAGAACTCCTGCGGGACTAAATTCAGGCATCTTGGCATCTCCGAAAACGGTAGAAGTAGTTAGTGGGACGTAACAACAACAAAACAACAACTATTATTATTATTATTATTATTCGAATATTGAAGGGCGGAATGAAGTCCATCGGCATTCCATGTCGTATGATGGCATACAAATGATCGCTGGTGCCGCGTATGATGTTTGCCTGACGTAATTAATTTAATCTCAGTCATAGATCGTCCACAGCGCTCTCTAATCTCGTGGAGTAAAACGGAAAGTTGAAATAGAAACGCAGGTAGCCTAAATGGCTTCAAATAAAAACATCTACAACACTGTAGACGAGGTCGTATTATTATTATTATTATTATTATTATTATTATTATTATAAACTAAATAAATACGAAACAATGTGAAATCAAAACATTAAATAGGTATTACAAATCTATAAAATCTGAAAACCTGTATTTTTGAGCTAACCATTCTTCCAGCAAGGACATTATACATCACCATTTGCTAGTCACTGGAGTGTTCTGATATATTGTCTTTAAACGGGGAGACCCAAGGCCCATTAATGAGGAACTGAATTATTGTCTCTCTTCTCAGACTTGGTGCGATCGTCACATTCCAACTACAGTGCATGAGACTCGGCTGACAGCAAAGAAGGCGTGAAAGAGACAGACGACGCTGTTCACAAAATAGCCGGGGGTGACTTGAAGCCTCGCTAGGCGTCAAGCCGCGTACATCGGCACTTTACTGGAGTTGAGAAGTCTATTTAATACTGTCCAATTAAATTGAGGATTTTGTCTGCAGTGGAATTCTGCACAAAGTCTAAACAACGGCTCCGTGAATAATTGGCCACAGAAGTGGCCTTCGGTTCAGAGATCCCCGCGTTCGATTCTCAGCTACGCCAGGAAATTCAGCCACGTGCGGTTGACAAGAATTACCTGTCGCGACATCGACCGCAATAGTTCTAATTGAAGTATTCGTTGTAATTGCTTGAGTAACTCCTGCTTAACGCTGGGATAGTTAGAACACCTTACAACGCACTTCTTTTTCATCTTCACCGACAAAATAAATTTGTTAAATCTGAGCTATCTCTTCTGAATGTAGCAGCTACATAAACATGATCTTCCACTTTGAAGGTTGGCATAAAACCGTCTTATACAATCAGATCACTACCAAAGAAAGTTATCTGGAATCAGCCGTTATATTGTCGAATGTGATCGGTGTAGTGCCCACTTTATCACGTTGTTCCTACGGCCTTCTTATCATTGGTCCTTGGTTCAACACCCTCAGGCGTTTTATGAATTTTTCTGAAAAAATACCCACCGAGCTCGATAGCTGCAGTCGCTTAAGTGCGGCCAGTATGGAGTATACGGGAGATAGTAGGTCAATGCAGGCAAATGCTGGGGCTGTACTTCCTTCCCACTCCTAGACCTTTCCTGTCCCATCGTCGCCATAAGACCTATCTCTGTCGGTGCGACGTAAAGCAACAAGAAAAAATAATTGAAAAGTGTCCACACCGAATGTAGTTATAATGGATTAAGTGAAACTGTGCATTGACTCATATTAGCGCTCGTACTGGTAGAAGAAGACAAACTGCTAATCTTATCGACCGGATAACGATGATAAAGAAAAAGATTGCTATTTTTAGGAATAAACAAAGAATATATTACCATACTTTATTATATTTTATTTACCTAAAATTCATAGCTCATATCTCTGGGATATTTTCAACATTGAGTTGCTTGCCGAAAGGGCTAGAACTGTGGATTTTAACCACCAACGGAACATCATTACTGGGTAACTTTTACCACAATATCTCTCTTTTAAAAACTGAATTTGGTAGGAAACTGCTGACGTTCGCAACATCGCATAAGACAGTAGTCGTAAAGCTAAATAACAGCTACACTGTAATGTAAGTTCAATTTTGAAAGAATCTTACAACCAGGAAATGCTCACTTATATGATTAACTCCTATATAACATAACCGTCACCGTCCGCATATGCACACTTCGAAAGAGCTTGGTAACTTGTCACAACATAATGGGTTGGGTCTGCGAACACAAACAGAGTTTTGACACGCTTTAACCAGGTCCACAGCCCAGACAGCACGTAGCTGAAGAGGAGACAAGCCCAAGTCACGAACTACCACCACTTCACAAAGCCAACAGCACGAATGAATTTCTGGGAAATATTCATACCAAGTACTGCTCCACTAGACACCTGTTTTCCTGCACGGATATGTTATATTTATTGTACCGGGCGGTACACCTCCACGCCGCTAATTTAAAATTTGCGCCAGTTGAAACTCCTCTGCGGGAGGAAGTCTGAACTTTATCGACGGTATTAATTTTCAAGTTTCTCAGAAGATGTCACTACTTGGAAATTTTGGAGTTTTTGAACTGTGTCAATTTTGATGTATTTTTGTTTTACCGGTAGTAAGAAGTGTGAACTTTCTCTTCTAGAGGACACTACTGAAAAATTACAATGGTGCACCCTAGTGTGATGTGAAAGAACTGCTTTTTGGAGAAATTTTTATTTCAAAAGTTTGTTTCTTGTTAAATTTCTTTCTGTTATTGTTTAAGTTGGCTGTATACCCCTCTCTTTCCCCTTGTTTTGTATTTAGCCAATCCCGAATTTCTTTAATTAATTTCTGACCAATCTGATGTATCTTCCCCCAACTTGAATATGCTGCTTATCCCTAACCAATAAAGTGATTGTGGGCGGGTGTTTTCTTCCCTGAAACGCCTCGAACTTTCCGCGAGAGTATATAAACTGCTGATTTTAGGGTCTCGGTGCCACTTCTGTTCCAACTTTTAGTGTGTAAAGTACATAGCAGGGGGCGGGAAGCGCTTCTTTCTTCGGGCAGCAGCTCAATAACCAGGTAATGGCCTTTTAATATCTTCTTTTCTTGCTAGCTCAGCAGTTTAACTCTCGGGGCGGGTCCGAAGAGTTTCCACCATGTAACCTTTCCTAAAATGTAACTACTCTTAGCGTTTATTCTCTTTTAAAGCTACATATTGGGATAGAGAGTGCTTAATCCTCTCGAGCTCCCACTCATATTGCTTTGAGGTGAACTTATTTCTCACAACCGATTCTTCCTTAATGTAATGTAAATTGTTCTTTTCTAAAGTCACCTCCGTAGTATGGGATTAGCACTTGCATCAGTGGCCTAGAGCCAAATTAGGTTTTGAAACAAATACATTAGGAGTGCAGATCGCCTCCTCTCAAATTGTTATTTTAGAGGTCATGTAATTAACCTCTTTCATTTAATAGACCTCAGTAGGTTGGGTAGGTTACCCCTGTGTCTATGTCCTGAGAGGACAACTTGAAGGTGGAGTTCGGTGTGGCCTTTGAGAGGCTTAAAGTTTGAGAGCGAGTGGCTCTTTCTTGAAAATTGAGTGTTGTATGCCTCGAGGAGGCTTTTCTGTGTAATTTGGAGCAAGTGCTCCTGAACATGAATGGGGTTTTCTGCCCCTCTGTTAAAACTTATTTTGGAGTAAGGTTGGGCTAATTGCCCCAGAAGTGTGAATTCGGGGCTCGAAGCCCAAATACTGTAAATACTGTAATTGCACCTTTTGTTGACTTGCTACTCTGTACCTGCCATGCTTGTTATTTCTTTATTTTGAAAAGAAAATATAGCCTTGTTAATTTTACATGAACTCTAATTTCGTAGCTTGAGACCCGTTCACACCCGCACCTTCTTTCACCTCTAACTACCGCAAAAACACGGTAACATTTATAATAAGTACTTCATGCAACAAATAAATCGTTTACTGATATATAAGTTCCTCAAGACGAAGTTTAAGAATCAAGAAGTGTTCTGCAAGTAATAATTCCCATTATTCTCTAGAACGGGTTAGCTTTCTATTCCACAGATTTCAATAGTTTCTAAATTGTCTAAGGTCTTTTTTAATTTGCTTTTACGTCGCACCGACACAGATAGGTTTAATGGCGACGATGGGATAAGAAAGGCGTAGAATTGGGAAGGAAGCGGTCGTGGCCTTAATTAAGGTACAGGCCCAGCATTTGCCTGGTGTAAAAATGGGAAACCACGGAAAACCATCTTCATGGCTGCCGACAGTGGGGCTCGAAGCCAATATCTCCCGGATGCAAGCTCGCAGCGGCGCGCCCCTAACCGCACGGCCAACTCCCAGGGTTAAGGTGAAATTCATATACTTTGAGGTTTCTTTTATATCATACCTATCTCACGACTCGAACAAATTATAATGTCTTTGTTTAGGATAAGTAATAGAAAGTGAATCCCTTACCAAGAATACATTTCGAGCTTTTTTAAAAATTATTTAAGAAAAGACTAGGTCAAAACTGATAGGGAATCTGTTACCTAGGCGACAGCCCGAAATGCAGCTCAGAGGCGATTGCTTGCTTGAGAACTGCAAGACTCGGCTGGCATACCGAGTGTTTCAACTCATGTTGGTGCGTGTGTGTACTTAAGGCTGCATTAGGCCTAAAATATAATCTACCCTAAATGAACAGTGAACGCTGTTGTAAAGTGTTACAGGTAGAAAGTTATTGAGAAAGGAGGTCGAACATCTGTCCTTAGACATGTAACTATTCATCATTTATTTTTATTTATATTTAGTAATTTCAGCTCAGGCTCTCCAAAGTTTAAATGCATATCAAATAATTCGGGATGTAATACACCAGTGGCAAAGTTAATTGCTTCGCTCCTAGAAGGCCGCAGTTCGAATTCCGGCCGTTGCAGTTTGGATTCCACGTAGAACTGGAGGTCCTATGGTTATGATCACGATGTAAACAGCCACGATGAATTACAAGCTTTCATGCTTTTAGCATATGATTAAGTACTTCCTTAGGTAACAAAATACTTCTCTCGTATCCAACACAGTATGTGCCATCTTGTATAGAACATGAACATCCACTAGAGGTGGAATTCAGAGTCATCCTTTCTCGCATCTCCTTTTTGAAATTTCAATAAATATAATGGTGCTAAGTGTTCCAATTCATGTTAGCTCGCCTGTGTATACTTGGGCTTTGAGCCTGAAACGTAATCGTGTAAATTGAACCTAAAGTCAGATTTATGAAATCCCAGTCGGCTGATAATTTGTTTGGACATCTTGATGATGATCGAGCCAATTGCTGAATAGTTTACTTTCGTAGCTATGGAGCTTGCAATGGGCAGCCCTGAAGATTGTATTCCATGGTTTCCCATTTTTACATCAGCCAATTGCTGAACTCGTTGAAGTCACGGTCGCTTCCTTCCTAGTTCTAGCCGTTTCCTATCCCATTGCCGCCATAATACCTGTCTGTGTAGGTGCGACGCAAACCAACAAGTAACTCTTGATGATTTTCTAATCTTGCAACTTCGTACCAATAGAAGGAGTTAGGAAGAACGAAAGGAAGAGAGAAAGAAGGTGCAAGGCCAGAAAACATATGTATGCTTCTATACGATTTACTTATCTCCCAGATACAAGAACTGACTTTTTACGGTTCTGGGGACATGCGGCATGAGTCCTTGGGAAACCATGAACCCTGTTTTGATCCAAACGTTTGTGTTCTAGGGCCCGTATTTTAAGGCAGTGATAGGTTAGAATGCAAACTTAATGAGTCGGGTAACAAGTATCGTCTAGACTGCACAACGGTTATGCTATGAGAATCGCATAAACATTAGGGGTACGATCCATCAGAGCTCCTAAAATTTATACTACTCTCACTACACAACGGAAGAACGGACTGGGTGACACTTCCTAGAAACGAAATTTGTTTGTATTCTAATTTATTTACTATCTAACTATTCAGGGTGTAGTGATAACCATACCATTAAACGTGCATTCTATAATGGAACTATCCAGTTTTAGTGCCAAGTGTTTGAAGATCTAGCCGCAATGATTTGAAGGTAAGAGAGGGAACAACCAGTCAATGGATGCGTACGCTGAATAGAGAATGTACACAGTAACGGGATCATGAGGATTTGATGCAGAGCACTTCTTAGGATTACCTGTCACGGTTCAGGTCCAGGAGTCTTCCCATGCATAAAGATTCTCCCAGTTTTAAGCATGCGGACAGTGTCCTACACTTCACAGGCGAGCGCATCGATGTTATCCACAGGCTAATGTGCAGTGTTTGTCAATTAAACGCAGAATATGGTAAGAGGAGGTCTTGCAAACTGCCATGACATTTCCAGATGAAAATGGTGAATCATGTTAACAATTAGATTATCGTACTTTGCTGGAAAACAGGGAAACAAAAACTCAAGTTCTACAGATAATGAAGCAAGTGAGACGGCTAAGGATATTTAAAAAATACCGCCTTTCTAGAAGGAGTCATACAATCCACTACTCTGAGTTACAGAGGAGGGGGGAGGCGGGCGGGGAGACTTCGAGGAAGGCCAAGATCTTAAAGAAGACATGAACGTATAAAACTAGGTATCCATGACGAGATATGTTAACGACTGTGGTGACTGGAAAAACTTCATGCACACTTCTAAAAGAAGAAGATTAATTAACGTTCACAATTAACACTTGTCACCTAATATTTTAAATTAAGTGACAGGAGATTTATAGAAAATAGGAAGACCGACAAATAAGGCAGGAAGTTAAATAAAAGTCAGAAGAAAGAGAGGAGTGAGTGAGAATTCGATTGAAGTGACACCGATATTGAAGTTGTTAAGAAGAAGAAGAAGAAGGCGGAGGGGAAGGAGAGGATTATAAAAAAGGAGAAGCATAGGGAAAGAGAAAAGAAAGGGGAAAATAAGTACAAGAAAAAGAGGAAGGAGAGAGAACGGAGGAAGAAAATTAGAAATCGATAAACCACGTTTGATTTCTTCCTTAAAAACTGCAATCACCACCACCACTACAATCAAATTAAACGAGATGTGATCCGTCCAGAAGTTTAGAAGCTGTCTTTCCGTACGGATGACAAGGGTTCGAATCCTCGAGTTGGATTGGCGGCTAGAAAGTTATGTAGTCAGTAAACTCTGTCAAAATTCAAAACGTGCTAGTGTAGATAAACTTATGTTATTAACAGGCCAAGAAATCTGTATGATAATTTACATTCGGTCGTATTTTAAATCTGAAACCTACTCAGTCAATGACTTTTATATGAAAAAGTGTATTTTTGAGACTCCGCTTCGTTTCCAGTCTGTCCCAGAGATTTAAGATTCAGCGTGAGTGCTGAAACAGGGCGATACAGTCTCATGAGGGCAACAGAATAGAGGTGATTTCGGTTGTATACCACATCTCGAGGTGGCCCTGTATGTCAAGAGGATACCTAACATAAGGCCACGCCCGCCTTCGTCTACACCTTTTGCCAATTCCCACCCTAGAAAAAATCCCCGATGACATCTCGCGAACGTACCCGTCAGGGCGGAGGGCCAATCCCCCTCTCTAGTTTTAATCAAGATTCAGGACAGCCCCGAAGGAAAACGAAAAGAAACTTCAAAAATTTGCTCATTGGACTTGTACTGTGGTACAGTGTCAGCCTCCTTATCACAAGATACCGGTATAGGTACTTGAATTTCTGAAGGGCAGAAATAAGTCATTTCGGCATTTACTTTTGTGCGAGACCGGTCTTAAAAAGATCTGTTCTATCGTCGCAGTAAGACCCATCTGTGTAGGTGCGACGTAAAACAACTAGCAAATAAGATCTGTTTACTCGACAAAATTTACTAAAACTCTACAACACCTTACACAGTAGATTTCCAAATTCACTGCCATCTGGCAGGAGTAAACCGAACGATAAAACTGAAACACAGGCAGTTTAAATCAGACTACGGCAGGAGAGGTCATATTATTATTATTATTATTATTATTATTATTATTATTATTATTATTATTATTATTATTATTATTATTATTGTTGTACTGGGTGGTACACCTCTACGCCGCACGTTTAAATCTTGCGCCAATTAGAACTCCTCTACTGGAGAAACGCTGAACTTGGAACTAGACCAACTTAAATTTTTCCTCAGAAGATGTCACTACCGTAAATTTTGTGATTACGAAGTTGTCAGAACTGTGTACATTTCTACTTATTTTGTTTCCCGTTTAGCAAGAAGTGTGAACATTCTTTCATAGAGGTCTCTGCTAAAAAACTATGATCATGCACCCTGGTGTGAAGTGAAGGAACTTTATTTGAAGAAATTTTGTACTCATAAGTTTCTCTTTACTAAATTTCGTTCATTCGTTTGTGGGTTGGCAATATTTATCTTTTCTTTCCGCCAGTTTTGAATTTAGCCAATCCCAAATTTCTGTAATTAATTTCCCACCAATCATGTATTTCTTCTTCTAATTTGAGTATACCTTCAAGATTGACCAATAAAGTAAGAGGGTGTGGCTTGATTATTCATGAAAGGTCTCGAACTTTCCCCGAGGGTTTATAAACGGCTGATTTTCTCATCTCGTGGCCACTTGATTAACATTTAACTAGTGAATGGACGTGCAGCAGGAGGCGGGAGGTGCCTCTTTCATCAGGCAGCATGTCTTCAGTAAGGTAATGGCGATTTAACATCCTTATTTCTTGCTAGCTCAGCAGTTTAACCCGCGGGAAAGGTCCGAAACTTTTGCCATGTAACCTACCTTTCTGTAATGTAAATTTCTGCCGGCTTATGTAAATATCTTTAGTTGTAAATTGGGGATAGAGAGTGCTTTACCCTCTCGAGCTCCCCTTCGGTTTGGTTAGAGTTGACTACGTTTTGGTAACTGATTTTCTTCTCTTCCCTAATGTCTTAAATTATTCTTATACGCGTCACCTCCATAGTTTGGGTATGGCCCCTGTATCAACGGCCTAGTGCCTTTTAGGTTTTAAAATGCGTATTTAGGAGTGCAAGTACACGCTTCCATTCATTTTTTTAAATTTCGGGCCATTTACTTAACCTGTTCTTTTCTGCTAAGGCCCAGTAGATTGGGTACAAGATACCCCCGTGTCATTGTTGTAATTGGTGCCTTAATGGCAAGTAATTTATTGTAAAGTCTGCTATTGCCTTTAAGAAGATTGAAAAACTGAGAGCGTGTCAGCTCTTTTCTTGTGTGGTAAAAGTGCCTCTGGGAAGCCTGATATTGTAATTTGGAGCAAGTGCTCCTTGAATGAAGGGGTTTTCTGCCCTTGAAAGTATTGTGCTTGGTGTATTCGAGCTAGGAGCTCAAGGGAATTTTAAAGCGAGGGGCGTAAGGCCAAGAATTATTTTGAATCTTGGCTTTTCCTGGTCTTGTACGTGATTGTCGGTTATTTGTTGACTTGAATTCTATGCGAAAATTGTTTTGTTATTTTCGAAAATATAACCTATAATAAAATTTTAATTCATATCTCGTCTTTGTAGTTAGACCCATTCACCCCGGCACCTTCTTTAACCTCTGCCGATCCACCAAACCACGGTAACAATTATTACATTAAAATGTTATTGGTATTACGTCCCGCTAACTAATTGTACGGTTTTCGGAGACGCCAAGGTGCCGGAATGTTGTTGTTCAACTTCATTCACCATCATTCACTTCATCTTCATTAGCTCCTGCGATGAGGGTGGCGACAGGAAGAGCATCCAGCCGTACAAACATGCCATGTCAATTCATCTCGCCTCATCCTCAATCCCGTATCAAGAAACGGGATTAAGAGGTAGACGCACAATATGACCAATTAAAATTCGTGCCATCATGTTCAAAAAGACCTAGGAAAGTGCTTCGGTCCACAAAACCTAGAAAGGTGTTCACCTCTTAACAGTGTGTGACGAGTTTACTTGTCTAGCAATAGTCGTTACTTAATAGGGTACCGAGCTCGATAGCTGCAGTCGTTTAAGTGCGGCCAGTATCCAGTATTCGGGAGATAGCGGGTTCGAACTCCACTGTCGGTAGCCCTGAAGATGGTTTCTCGTAGTTCCCCATTTTCACACCAGTACCTTAATTAAGGCCACGGCCGTTTCCTTCCCATTCCTAGCGCTTTGCTGTTCCATCGTCGCCAAAGGCCTGTCTGTGTCGGTGCGACGTAAAGCAACTTAAAAAATTAAGATGTGTTTTTGTGCAACATTATTTACAGCTTTTACATTAATAATATATAGAATTTATTGGACTCCAACCTATTCAATACATTACAGGATGTTAACATTTTTAGTTAAACATCGTTAAAATGGAGACATGTTTCGCCCTCCATGTGGGGCATCATCAGTCATATCAAAGCACCTCAAAATTAAACCAGACGTCTGGTTGGAAAATATGAACATATTATGTAAGAAAGAATACATTAAAAACACGTACAAGGTCCTATCCTAAACGAAATAACAAAAGACTAGTTACACATAGTAAAGTACGCTAGTGGTTTCTTAATATTAAAATGAGGCCATCATATGTACAGTATAACAATGAAAGTAATCAAAGTCTATATGATATTGAGTTCGATGGTAGTTCTACGTAGTATATACAAATGTTGGCAAAATAAAATACAATTTATAATTACTGTACATTTATTTATAATTGTTAAAATTGATGAGGTAAAACATTCCAATTTGTCTGTTTGTAATTTGGCTCCAACCAAAATAATTCGCCCTAGGATTCATAAGGTAGTCAACTCCGTTGGTCACTCTGTATGAATGGAGTGCACAGTGCAAGTGAACAGCTTTTGTTGATTATAAAATGAGGCTGTGCTAAGACAGAGTTAAAATAACACCGGCTTCAAATGAAGATATTTAAAAACATACGGAAAATAAAATTTTCATTACTTGTAAAGCTTTTACATTGTCTGTGCTTTTCTTATGTTTACAAACGCGCTAGTAATATGATGGTGAGACCTGTGTTATTGCAATATCAATAAAAGAGTGGAGTAAGGTTGGTATAGGACCCGTAGGGCACGATATGAGATGCGGTGCTTCCCCTGTATTTGGATAAGCGGTGTGAGAAAGAGAGAGAGGGAGACTTTATTATAGATATAATCGATAAAAATCCAGCAGTAAGTAATCGTTACATTGTGGATTACGATATCAAGAAGGGAAACCAATCAGCTGTAAATGAAATCGAAAGATTCTTGCACCTTCTGTCAGTGCGATAGAGTGGAGCTACAGGCGGTAGTTACGAAAGGCAAAACAGTGTCTGTGCTGTTGACCAAACTCGCCCGTTCCCAACCAATAACAGCAGTAAGCGATCGCAAGGCGAGAAACCAAAACATGAGCAAGGAAGAAGAAATAACAAAAAAGACCACTACCGCACGGCCAGACAAATATTTGGACGAGCAGCCTCATGTTTACATTGCACATCACGTGGTCAAACATGGTGCTTCTTGAAAGATATTCAGTAACCTTCATAATCAATTTTAAAATTAAAGTACTGTAATAAAGGCAAAAGTTACATTCGTTTATTACAAAGAAGCCGTCCATAACAGTGCACGCTGTGTTACGTAGAGCTGAAGGAGGCAAGGTTTGAATTAGCAGTACGCAGACGAACGACCGTCATTTTAAGAGTGATTTTCTCTGTAAAAAGTAACTCACACACTCCAGGTAAATAGCACAAGAGTAATTTAATTTAAGAGAGTTGTACCTACTGAGGTTAGTTTTTACCCCTGTGACTGGAAGCAAAGAATACATCGACGGCATACGCTGAGTATCGTATGAGGCGAAGAAGAGATGCGAAGCTCTCATCTTGAGAAGGTAGGTTGGAGACGAACGATTCCTTGATGAGTCTAGTATTGTTCTGATCCAATTGCATCAAACAGCGAGGCGCCGAAATTTCGTCCCGCAGAAGTTCTTTAACGTGCCAGTAAATCTGCCGACACGAAGCTGGCGTATTTCAGCACCTTTGAATACCAACGGGCTGAGCCAGGATCAAACCTGCCTAGTTGAGCTCAGAAGGCCAGCGCTCTACCAATAGAGCTACTCGGCCCGCCAAAGCAGTTCCCCTGTAAAACCAGCCTTAAAAGAGATGCATCGGGTTTTATGTTTAAAACTCCCTCTCGAGGCTCACCTCCTGTTGAACTTTCTGAACAAATTGTAGCTAACATCCTACTCACTCTTGTCCTATTCTGAAATATAATGTTTCGTGAAAATTCACCAATACATCGTCCCGCGATGCTGTACAAGACAGACAGACATAAAAAAATATGAACTGAACTGAATCCGATTCCTGTCGGGTAAGGATAACAAGGTATCTGGTTACTATTAAGAAATACGAACAGAAATACAATAACAGAGTGTGTGGGGAAGGGCGGGGTGGGGGGGTAGTTGGAGGGCAGTCAAAGAAAAGTGTGGCGAAGAACGGACACTGATTTTTTACAAGAAGTTCTAAATTATAAGGAAATTAACATATTTCCTTGTGAGAACGGAATTCTAATAATAATGCTATTGCGTTTGCGTCCCACTAACTAAAATTTTCAACGGTTTTCAGAGTCACCGAGGTGCCGGAATTTAGTCCCGTACGAGTTATTTTACGTGCCAGTAAATGTATCAACACGAGGCTGACGTATTTGAGCACCTTCAAATGCCACCGGACTGAGCCAGAATCGAACTTGCCAAGTTGGGGTCAGCGTCTCAATCGTCTGAGCCACTCAGCCCGGCGAACCGAATTCATTAAAAGAAAAGGGGTGAAAAATAGTTCATGAAAATGCACCTCGTAATTATACAGGATCAAACGTACAGTTGATAACCTTAAAAATGTTGTGAGACTTAAATCTCCTCATTGACAGATTCAGTAGGGGGGAAAAGCCAAGCAATAATGTGTCAATCTCCTTTGCATAAACCTCACAGAAAATCAACTAAGCAACTCATTGGTAACGAATACACAGATTACGAATTGAAACAACTGGAAATCCTTCAGTCATATTCTCCCTTTCACAAGTCAGTTATCTTGAATAGTTTGAGCAGAATGTATACGAGAATTTTACGAGGCCAGCTGCAATGAGCTGGGATGAGATTGAAGGACATTGCGACCAGTTTATTACCGTCATAACCCACCAGTTAAGTGGTCGTCGGTTGACAACAGTCTGGAAGCTGATACCTTTTATGTTTGTCCAGAGTGGTATTGATATCCTGGAATAGCGGCGTGAGTTGTTCTGTAAGACGGATAAACAGCAGGGCAAATGCTGCATGGACGTTGGTTACCTCTTCGGTAGTAAACCAATTGTTCCAAAACCGAAATATCTCCAACAAAAAATACTCATATGTAAATAGAAACTCATATGTGATGTATGTGACTTGTTTAAATTAGAATTGCAAGAAAGATGTGTGCAAGTACAGTTGAATGTGGGCGAATGTGTGTGCGTGTGGGAGTGGTTGTGATTGAGTGAGGGTATAAATGACCGGGTCTTGTAACTCTAATATGTATAGAATAAATCAAGAAAATCATTCTTCTAAGATTACAGTTTTTGGAGTGTAAATATTAAAATTTAAAATTGTCTACATATATGTAAATACTCAGCAGAGTTTACGTACACATACATGTGGGGATGGAGGCACTTCTCCATCTACCGCCCCTAAATTGTACATGTACAATAAATAAATGAAAATAAATATAATAATATTCACTGAGTTTTTATAAAACAACTCGTTCTTAACCTGCTTCTTGTAGTCAAACGAATTTTCCGTAGCAAAAAAGTGATAGTTGTTCTCTCTGAAACAGAAGTTTAGACAGGATGAATCGTATCTCGAGAGATATAGGAAGTTATTTGTCATTCAGCGAGGTCAATATTTGTATGGGTGACCGCGTGCTTTTAACTTAATCTTTATTAGTTCGTTAAACTTTTTCGAATTGTTTTTCGCTCATCAATTTTATCCAGTACATTTTCATAAAATCTTCTTCATAAAAGCTTGTAATTTTACACGATACCTGATATTGTGATCAAGGCAATGGGAGATCCGAAAGAAAGGGACATGACCTTTCAACAATTCCACATGCATTGGCCATGATTTAAACCACGGCCACGTTTGTGAGAAGCCGGTGAATATAGGCTATCACTCAGGAAGAAGCCCTCACAGTACCATTTCATGTTTTTAAATTCAAGTTTCGAATCTCACCTTCAGCATTTCAAGATCGCTTTTCTTTTGCGCCAGTTACCATACTTCTTTTGCTTGCGAATAACGCCACACTCCACAAGAACTGTTCGAAAATCGTAATCACTTATAACATTGTTTGAAATGAACGTATACCTACATAAGCAACAAAAGGTCTTTTCCTAATTTCTGTCACAAAATCTATCGACTTATTTTAAGATTCAAGGCTAGAAACCCGTTTCCTGTGCTTGGGGTTGCAGTATCCAGTCCCGGCGCTGTCAGTTGGCTTAGTAATGCATCAATCTAGTCTATTCTTTCATATTCGCCCATAACCTACGCAGCCGGGACGAGAAAAATCAAGTGGGCAGACAGGAAGAAAATTCAGACAATGAGATGTGAGTGTACTGGCGCATCCTCCGTATCTCACTACGACTGAACATCGAATTAATGTGGCATCACCTCGGCAAGACCTTCAGATAGGTGAGGCCTAGTTGCGATATTTCGGAGAGTTCTCCAAAAGAACTGGTACCACAAAGGAATTATTGAGAGAATGTCTATGATAAGGCATAGTGCTTCTCCTAAGGCCTAGCGTCCTGTTTCGGGCAGTTCTTATCGCTCGAAGTGAACATACGACTGCAGAAAATTGTCAAGATTTACATATTTTGACAGTGATATGTTTTTAAAGTAAATACTCCTCATGCTGACATATTATGGACGATGACAAGGAGACAGGCTAACGTGTGTGCTTTTCAACCTTGCGTTGGAGGCGGTAATTAGAGAAGCGTACTTGGACATCAAAGGAAATATTTTGCCTAAGGGCGTACGGATCCTGACTAATGCAGATGATGTAGATTTAATTGGTAGAACGAATGCAGTAAAGGAAGCATGAATAGCTCTGCAAACAGCAGCGCAGGGAATGCTATTATGCATACAGTAAATGAGGGAAAATTAAATACATGGAAGCTGTGGAACAGTCTACAAACCAGACCTGTAAGTATTGGTAACCATAAAACACGAGAGGTGAAAAAATGGACAGTTCTGAGAATGAAAGTCAGGAAAAGGACGATTTCCGGGAGGGAAGAATGTTCTTGAGAAGTCAGTCTGTAATGCCGAAGGAGGAGAAAAATAAGATGATTGTATGACTTCACTAAGACAAACATAGCGTAAAAATGGATGAATGGGTTAAGTTTGATTCCTAAATGCCTATTATCTTCTTGGTATACCTTCATTTCTCAATGAACATTTCTTGAAAAAAAAATGAAATAAGAGTATGTTCGCAGTAGAACAACTGCCATACAGGGACTAATCCCGTAGACTGTCAGGTGCATGCCAGGGCGCGCTTTACTGTACGTCGTTCCTATGCACGTCGCGATCTGTCAGTTGACAAGCTGTCGCATGCAAAGAGCGGGCCAGCAGTCCTTTCCCAGCGTCTGCCGCACTTTCGTCTCTGCCGGCCGAAGATTTATAGCGAACAGCTCTCAGTGGATCAAAAATATCACATCAAATTTTACAGACCTTCTTCAACAAGATAAAACTTGTCATAGACAAGAAAACAATTTATAAAGGTCAAGTAATTACTGGAAAATAAATAGGCCTATTTTATTATTATTATTATTATTATTATTATTATTATTATTTCTTAATCATTTTACCCTCCACGGCTGCCTTTTCCCTCGGACTCAGCGAGAGATCCCACCTGTACCACCTCAAGGGCAGTGTCCTGGAGCGTGAGATTTTGGGTCGAGGGATACAGCTGGAGAGGAGGGTCAGTACCTCACCCAGGCGGCCTCACCTGCTATGCTAAACAGGGGTCTTGTGAGGGGATAGGAATATTGGAAGGGATAGACCAGGAAGAAGGAAGGAAGTGGCCGTGGCCTTAAGTTAGTTACCATCCCAGCATCTACCTGGAGGAGAAGAGAGAAAGCACAGGAAACCACTTCCAGGATGGCTGAGGTGGCAATCGAACCCACCTCTACTCATTTGACCTCACGAGGCTGAGTGGACCCCGTTCCACTCGTAGAACTTTTCAAATTTCGTGGCAGAGCTGAGAATCGAACCCGGGCCTTCAGGGATGGCAGCTAATCACACCAACCACTACACCACAGAGGTGAACCTTATTATTATTATTATTATTATTATTATTATTATTATGCGTTCCTGGATATCTAGAAGTCTGTCATTTTCTGTGCACGAAGATCAAAGCAGTGGACACAGAATCATGTGCTTCACGGTTTGATCTCCACATTGATGCGAAGGAAAATTCGCTCTTAGTGTTTACAGACCAGCACATTATTTTGGGGTCATTTATGTTCAGGATCCTACGAATCAGTAAAATTTGTTTTGTACTGATCTCTCAAATACTCCGTATATGTATTATTAGTGAATTATGAAGAAAGTTGTCCGGCTCCTTTGGACCAGAGAGTTACGGGTTCGATTCCCGGCCGGGACGGGGATTTTAACGTTCATTGGTTAATTCCGATGGCTCCGGGGCTGGGTGTATGTGTCTTCGTCACTAGAATTCACCATAGGTAGGGCCCCATTGCCTTACTCACAGGTCACCTATACGGTGTCAACTTGAAAGTCCTGCACCAGGACTCTTCGGAGGCCACATGTCATTATTATTATTATTATTATTATTATTATTATTATTATTATTATTATTATTATTATTAAGCAAATTAAAAATGCAGGCGCAAGTAATGATCCAGGTGTATCTTAACAGCGTACATTTTTAACCCTCCGGAACTCCAAGTTGTTAAAAAAGCTTATACGGCTTAGTCCAGTGAGCGTTCCAAAGAATCGGGAACATAACAACCAATTTCTGTTAACAAATTCCTGTTTCCTTTCCGCAATGAAGTGAGCCATGTGTTGTACCTGATCCCGGATGTCAGCTGTGATAACACTGCCCTACAAAGTGTGTACTGTGTCGCTGCTCAAGTGGGTGTAGTACACACTTCCTGGCGCCTGTTCACCATCTCTAGAATTTCTGACAAGAGAACTAACCATCTGAAAGCTTCTTTTGTGTCTCACCCTCTTCCCCACACTACGATGGACATAGAACCGTGTTTCACAAGAAAACTTTATCTAGATCACATTAAGGAAGTGAAGAAAAAACAGCGTATATAAAGCGAAATAAGAGGCAGGAGATTCGGCATCAAAACAAACCAATCCTAACTATCATTAGGCGTTTCAATAAGTGTCTTCAAGTGAGAAATGAAAATCTACAGCCTGTATCCAGTCATTCGACCGGGTCAGGAATGAATGAATGAATGAATGAAGCCCCCATCTGGCTGTGAGGATAGGAACTGTGCCGGTTGCCGAAGCCTGTCGCACTCCTGTGGGGGCAATGATTAATGAATGACAGATTAAATTAAATGGTAAAGGAGAGAGTTGCTGGAATGAAAGATGACAGAATAAACCGGAGTACCCGGTTGAAAAACCTGTCTCTCCTCCGCTTTGTCCAGCACAAATCTCACATAGAGTGACCGGGATTTGAACCACGGAACGAAGCGGTGAGAGGACGGGGCGGGGTGTGCTCCTGAGCCACGAAGGCTACACACCTGAGAAATATAATTCAAATGTTGTTCGGCTCGAAATTATTCACAATAACGTTGGATAGCGCAAATAATGAGTAAAGGAATAATAATAATAATAATAATAATAATAATAATAATAATAATAATAATCTATAAAAACGGAAAGTCATGAATTAAAAACCGAGGTTTTCGCTTATCATAGGATACGTAGAAACAGAAGGGGGGGGGGGGGGGGAGAAATGAAATCTTGTATACATCGTAAATCCCAAACGAACAAAATATCTTGCCGTCTTTTCTGGATACCTTCCTCCTGGAATAAAAACAATTAGGTTCCTCACCAAAGTATATTCCTGTGAGCGCACGAGCGGATCCACTCTACTAAACATGCTAACAATGGCTGACAATTAATAAGCTCGTCTCTTGGTTCCAACAGACCAGAAACTCGATAATCGCCGTATAATTGGTGATCGAGAACTCACCAGAGCCTAACGAACACATTTAAAATACTCGTGGTCTTCTGTTGTGGATGTGCCGTTCAAGGTTCTACCTCGAAACTCAGCAAAGAGTCATCAGACCAGAACTATTTCTTAAGAAATTGCATTTCTTTCCACCAAGCGCCATCCGAAAAACATTGGTCAGTAACTGTAATTTTGGTTACAATAAATTGCTTTTTTTAATTTTTACAATTGGATTTACATCGCAAGGACACAGATAGGTCTTATGGCGACGATGGGATAGGAAAAGGCTAGGAGTGGGGAAAAAATGCAGCCGTGGACTTACTTAAGGTACAGCCGCAAAACTTCCCTGGTGGAAAATGGAAAACAATCTTATGCGCTGCCGACAGTGTGCTTCCAACCCACTGTCTCACAGTTGCTCGTCCATAACCACACGGCCAACGGGTCGAGGTCCACTCAGCGTACGTGGTTACAATTAAGGAGCTATCTGACAGTGAGATGGTGACCCCGGTCTGGAAAACCAGGAATAACCACCGAGAGGATTCGTCGCGTGCGTCGCCTCATAATCTGCAGGCCTCTGGGCGGAGCAACGGTAGATCAAGACCATGGTGAGAGAAGAGAAGAGCTGACGAGAATTTTGAATTGCAGGCCAATATACTACTACTACGTAGCTGCCAGTATTCCCATTGACCTCCTCGTTGTAGAGAGAAAACTTTGGCATGAAAGGGGTGCGACTATATCTGCTGAAGAAAAGAAAGCCTTGAGGAACCAACTCTTACTAGACTGGCAAGACCGATGGGATGGCACAACCGATGTTGACCAATGGACAAAAAAGCTAATACCCGACATAGGAGACTGGCTTAAATGTAGACATCGGCAGGTAGATTACTATCTGTCGCAGATCCTGACAGGACATGGAAGATTCGGCGTGTACGCCATGAAGATGGGAAAGACGCAGGGAGATGGTTGTCGGTACTGTTCTAAAAGGGATACAGTAGAACACACTTTTTTCTACTGTGTTCGATGGGGAAAAGAACGAAGGAAAGCCTGCCAACAACTTGGCCAACGACTCACGCCAGGGAATCTGGTTCAGATTATGTTAGAGAGCCCGTTTGCCTCGAACACAGTAAAGGCAATGGCGACAAGCATTATGGGGATGAAGGAAAAAGAAGAGAAAGGAAGAACTTAATAATATACATCACTCCATTCTGATGTCATGCCGACAAGCAGTTCCAGAATGGGCTGAGTGAAGAGGGCAGGGGTTTTTAGTTGGTGGAAATCCAACTCCCACACAGAGTGGCGTCTTTAAAAGATTTTCCCCTGCCATAACAAAAAAACTACTACTACTACTACTACTACTACTACTACTCATAATACCAGAGCTCTTTCGTCTCAGCTGCTCAGCCTGGGTATTATTATTATTATTATTTTATTATTATTATTATTATTATTATTGTTATTGTTATTATTATTATTACTAGATACAGCCCTACAGAAAGACAATTCAAGAGATTCGGAGAAGCGATTGTCGCACTCCAAACCAGGGTTAAATTCCCATTATTCTTCTCCGTATATTTTCTTGTTTTCCTTCTTTTCTTTTTATCATTATGTCAGACGGCGTGAACAGTTTTGACTCATGCGTTGATCCCTACAAGGATAATTTACCATGGTTCAGCTGAAGTTACATACTGTTAGTAAGCCATTGATCTTCATTCATCTCTAATCTGTCGTAATTGTCTTCACTTCATCGGCGCGCACTTTCAAGGTCTGTCGTACGAGTGAGCTGAGTAGTAGAGAAGCACCCATGATCTCTAGAAGACAAATTACAATGATAAAATAATAATAATAATAATAATAATAATAATAATAATAATAATAATAATAATAATGTTGTTACGTCCCTCTAACTACTATTACGGTTTTCGGAGATGCCGATGGCCGGAATTTAGTCCCGCAGAAGTTCTTTTACGTGCCAGTAATTCTAACGACACGAGGCTGACGTATTTGAGCACCTTCAAATACCACCGGACTGAGCCAGGAATGAACCTGCCAAGTTGGGGTCAGAAGGCCAGCGCCTACACAGTCTGAGCCACTCAGCTCGGTGAAGGGGATAGTTACAATATATCAGCCATGATATCGGTCAATGATAGGTTAAAAAAATACATTTTGAAATAATGCCGAAACGGGTAGGTAGCAGCAATCTTACCTCGCAGGAAGACAGAACAGGGGGGCGGGGATTGGTACCATCCCCTCTTAACCAAAAATCGTTTTTCGGAACCCATGCGATCTTCGAAAAGGAAAATGTCCGTCTTGACTTTTATGACCCGTTGTTTATGATCATAAGATAAAATGTCATTTATAATTGCAGGATTACATCTATTACACGGTTTACTGTTACTGCGGTAGAAATAATATTTATAGTAACATAAAAATAACCCTAGAATCTTTGTAATATCTGCCGTCACTACCATTAATAAAGAATAAAGACGCCATGTCTAAATAATAGTAATAATAATAATCGCGGTGAAAATCCGCGGAGAACTGTGGGCTTAGACTTGGATACTATAAACGGCTCAGAATTGCGACAACATGAAATCACCATCTACTGTACAGCCTCGAATGTCCGTTATGTCTGGTTTACAAGAGCAAAAGGAACAGAATGGTGCACAAGCATCAAGATTAAAAATGGGCATACTGTACTTAATTCCACGACAAATGGACCTGGTCCATTTTGGCAGGCTGCAGCTGACTTATGACCAATGCCAAGCCTCGTGTCATCTCATCCCACTGTCGTGGACTAAGAGGAAAACATTTCTATAAAAGGCCTTGCAATTGCGGAGCATGAATATTAACCACACAGCCGATGAACTACGATTGCAGGGGCCAGACGACACATGACGTCACCCGACTGCTCCAGTCACGGTTACTTGCTAAACTACCGTTAAGGTTATCTAACCACACCTGTTAAGAGATATACCGAGCTCGATAGCTGCAGTCGCTTAAGTGCGGCCAGTATCCAGTATTCGGGAGATAGTAGGTTCGAACCCCACTGTCAGCAGTCCTGAAAATGGTTTTCCGTGGTTTCCCATTTTCACACCAGGCAAATGCTGGGGCTGTACCTTAATTAAGGCTACGGCCGCTTCCTTCCCACTCCCAGCCCTTCCCTGTCCCATCGTCGCCATAAGACCTATCTGTGTCGGTGCGACGTAAAGCAACTAGCAAAAGATCATGTGATAAACATATATGAGATACATTGAAGGGTACGTCAAATATCGATTAAAGAGGTGAAATCCCTTAGAAGAAGCTGTCTTTCAAATGTTGAGTGTAAAACGATTAGTTATGACTAGACATCGGATATTTGGACAGTAATATGTTAGAATGCATACAAATTTGGTTAGCAGGGAGTGTCATGCAACCCGTTCTTCCACAATGTAGCGGGAGTAACAAATTCTAGGAGTTCTTATAGGCCGTATCCCTAATATCCATGAAAATCTGATAGCGTAACCGTTGTACAGATTATACTAACCTATTAGTGCCTAAAATTCCGAACTGTGGACTATGACTAAACTGAGGATATTTCTTAAAGTGCATATTTATTCCCGTAACTGCAAAATATGCAGAGTGAAGTTTAAATCCGTTTTGGTCAAATTTTGACGAATAAATGGCATTCCTTAGTGATTATAAATGCATTATTGACCGTTACGGCCTATTTTGCGGCAATTGGCTAATTAAGCGCCTAAAACTATATTCTTTAATGTGAAAAGTAGATTTATTTTCCTTTTGGCTTCGATATACTTCGTTGATCGGCAGAGAGTATAGCCCGATCACATCCTATGAGGCTGACTGGATATTCTCCAGATTCAAAAATATCCTAATCGAAACGACTCATACATTTACATTAGTCAAACGTAATATAATTGTAGAGTAAGTTCATTCTGACTCCACAGAACTAAGATCAACAAATTGGCACTTCTAAAAACAGCAAAATCCCTAATTAACGTTGTTCAGGAAATAATAATAATAATAATAATAATAATAATAATAATAATAATAATAATAATAATAATGGCGTATGATCTCAGAAGAGGTCTGGTGCAGGTCTTTCGTGTTGACTGCTATAGGCGACTTGCGCGCCTCCGAGGATGTGTCCTACCTAGGATGAGTTATAATTTTAAAGACGCACACAGAACGAAGGTTAACATTCCTGACCCGGATGGGAATCGAAGGTGAGACCCCATGGAGCATAGGCCAGCATGCTAACCAGTTAGCTACGGAGTGGGCTTTAGGAGATAATTTAAATTTTAAATAGTTATGAACTATTTTCCGTGGTTTCCCATTTTCACACCAGGCAAAAGCTGGGGCTGTACCTTAAGGCCACGGCCGCTTCCTTCCCACTCGTAGCCCTTTTCTATTCTATCGTCACAATAAAACATATCTGTGTTGGTGCGACGTAAAGCCAATTGTACAAAAAGTTAATAGACATTGTTCAACATTTACTATTACATTTTCATGATGCTCAACAATCTCTGACTGCCTTTCAAAAATCGAATTCCTCAATCGGATTCGAACTTGCGAACTTAGAATCATACATGTATCAAACGAGTTTGCAACGCGGTCTGAGCCATATAGCTTAGAGTTTGTATTCTGGGGATGGTGGGTTCGAAACCCCTAGCCGGGAGTCCTGAAGATTGTTTTTTGTGATTACTTACTTTCACATCAGGCAAATGCTGGGGCATTACCTTAATTCCTTCCCAGTCCTATCCCATCGTCTCTGAAAGACCTAAGTGTGTGGGTGAAACATTAAAACACTTACAAGAACCCGGAATTACAACGGGATCTCAAGAATATAGAAGTTCCAAGCCTGTAAATGAACAACACAGACTTTGCTTATGCCCAGGAAAGCAACTTAGCACTATACGAACCTCTATTAACAACCTGCTCACAAGTGCGAAAATAAAATGTTAAAACGTTCCAGAGACAAGTTGTTGAGAATGTTTATGAGTTCGAGGAGACGCTACTGGCGCCTGCCTCTATTTTAAGAACTTGCTTTCAGATAAGCTGCTAAAATGAGCGAAGTGAATGTCTCTGGCTCATGGAATGAGTAATTGAGATGTGTTTAGTGTTGTTTACTAGTCGAGGAGTACACAATAGAAACTGCTTTAAAAAAAAGGGAAGGTAATGGTCATAATTCATTTTGAAATATTTGTTCATAACATTTTCCCTTTTACTTTAATAATATCTGTTAAATCATCAACATGAATGCTATATGGATCCGCAAATGGCATAATCAAAGGATATGCGATTATAGGGAAATCGTAGCAGCCGAGGCCGTGCAAAGACGAAGCGTACTAGGCAAGATGAGGAGTGAGATAGTTTGCTATTGATTTCTTCACTGGACCAGAATGTGCTATTGTAGCACGTCCGGGCCTGTGAGTAGCACATTTCATAACATCCAGGCGCACTAGTCACGCTTGGAATGCTGTTACTCAGCACCACCCAACACTCCAGTCTTATGTTGCCGAAAACCTTGCGACGTTAAATCATTAGCAAAAACCAAAAATCGTGACTCCCAAGTGGCCGAGTTTGGAACTAAAATGGGATGTTATTTATTTATTTATTTATTTATTTATTTATTTATTTATTTATTTATCGTATGACGTTTAGTGCCGAGAGTTGACAATGAGGGTGATCACGTGGTCAACCTACGGTACAGCCTACCGCTTAGAACAGACTCAACCAACTCCCTAACTTGTTGGGACCGATGACCTAGATGTTAGGCCCCTTTAAACAACAAGCGTCATCAACCTAACTTCTGACGTCAGAGCACCTTCAAAGCTCGAGAGAAACAGAATAAGCAACTGAGCGGTTGAGGAGAAGGCTGGAAAGGGTCGGGAAGGGGATTAACTATCTGCGGACCGTAAGAGTTGGCCGTGCGGTTAGGGGCGAGCAGCTGTGAACTTTCATCCGGGAGATAGTGGGTTTAAACCTCGCTGTCGGCAACCATGAAGATGGTTTTCCGTGGTTTCCCTATATCACACCAGGCAAATGCTGGGGATGTACCTTAATTAAGGCCAGAACCGCTTCCTTCCCACTCCTAGGCCTTTCCTATCCCATCGTCGCCATAAAACCTATCCGTTTATTTCCTGCCCGACTGCACAGAAACGTGAGCAGACCCACTGCGGTCGCAATGGAAACGTGTCTGCTGTCCGCGTGAAGTTGCTTGTCACTTCTCAGTGAGATATTGTCGCACGCTACAACATAATACAGGTGCCTGAATGAACACGAGAACGAGAAGGAGAAAGGACTGTAGGGATATAGCAACACCGCGCAACGGCGCCTCAGTAGGTCCTCCCTCCTCCGTTAGCTGTCGGAATGCTTCTTTTAATATTACCACTTTTTTACGATTCACTTTACGTCGCACCGACACAGACAGGTCTTAAGGTGACGATGAGACAGGAAAGGGCTAGGAGTGGAAAGAAGCGGCCGTGGCCTTTAATAAGGTACAGCCCCAGTTTGGTGTGAAAATGAGAAACCACGGAAAACCATGTTCAGCGTTGCCGACAGTGGGGTTCGAACCTACCATCTCCCGAGTACTTAAACGACTGCAGCTATCGAGCTCAGTAATATTACCACTATAGTAAAGTGAGGTGATACAGAGATGTTATAATAACATGTTCTAGGAAGGGTATTTGAGATTTGCATATTAGTCGATTCATTAAGAAGTAATGGCATAAGGAAAGATTTAAATCGATTTTTGGAATCATTTAATAAAGGCGATACATAATGACAGTAAGCAATACTAAGACAGGCGGCTGACAAGCAAGCGACTGGATGCATTCACTAATTGGAGAAGCTTTGGAAACAGTCAGTGCCACCCCTAACAACAGGCACTCCACGCTTTGTCCTGCGATCGGAGCACCAATCCACTTTTCAAAAGTACAGGCATAAGTTTCCGAATATAATAATGCACAATGATCCATCTGGGGACGAATAACGGCCTATTTAAGCGACAGAGCTACGTTCAATTAAATTCAAACCTTTCGGGTGTGTTAGAAAATCGTGGTTTACTCCAAAGGAAGCTAAGTTAAGTCTTCGTGAAATGCAACGTTTCCTTGTAGTTTGCCCTGTATCTCAAGAGCATAAAACGGAAAACAATACCATATTACACCCTAAGTGTGTTAAATTGTTAGGTTATGGGCACTCTTAACATGTTTAAAGAGGAATCCAGCTTGGGTCACGTATTAAATGCTGAAGGGCAAAGGGACGTCACACTTCAAACTTGTGTAGATTTAAATGTTGAAAGTGAATCGTAATGTGTGATGATAAAATGACCTTAAATTACTATGTTCTAAAATTGTTCGTAGGTGGATTAGTTCCAAGCGACCACGTAAGAACACGGTTATCGTAAATCAAAACCCTAAAATAATTAAATTAAATCTACTGGGGCCCTATTTTCTGCAGGGCTATGTTGTTCCTGCCTTGTGTACCGTGAATAATGTCTTCGTTCATGTAAATGCGCATACCTATGAAAGCGTCAATAATCTAAAGTATATAGAAATGCTGGAATAGGCAGGTCTACAGTGTAATATAAAAGAACAATCAAAATCTAGTATCTCCCGAATGCAAGCATATAGCTACGTTACTCACACCGCTCAACCACATGCTCGGTCGTCGAGATTCAGTCTTCTCAGTGATTCCGAGCTAGCGACTAGGAGAGTAGGTACAGTTTAACTAACCTCTTCAAATGGATCTTTATTGATGTGCTGGCGTCGTGGACTCTGGTAGCATCTTCTTGGGCTCACGATGAAGCACCAGTCGGTATCAGTCCGTTTGTATACAGATGTTATCCTCCACCAGCATGGCAGAGTTTACAGAGATGCTGTAAGTGTACTATTCCAGATACATGGAAGTCGAGGATGGTCCCCTAGCTGTACTTCTCCTTAAAACGTAATCATCACCATCACCACTATATAGAAACTGAGGATATTCCGATTGGACTGGCCAGCTTGTTCTTCTGATCTCAACCGTATCGCGTACGCTTGAGTCACATTTCGGCGTCATATTAGAGAGTGGATTACCACGCTCCATCAAGAGCTTTCTCGTGAATTAAGTTACAAATAGCCGTATGGCTGTCAAAACTTGGCTACACCACATCTGCAGATGATGGACGGCATGTACTATGCGAGATACTACGCGTAGGTGTAATGGAGGAGCATCTCCTTGGGCCTCCTAGACCAAAGTCCACTTTTCTACCACTCAGCCGTGGGGTTAGATCACGACTGAGACAGTATCCCTGAAGTACTGCTGGACAATACTATTCTCACGGCCCAGTACGCTGCACGTATCGCTGTCTGCGGTAAACACCTGCCATATTGAACTATTACTGCAGTGGGGTACCATAACACAGGTGACAGACGTCTTGTGGTCTATTTCAGTAGATAGGTTTTTCGGGAATTTCAGGTTGTTACGTAGAGTGAGTGTTAGAGAAGTGTACTCTACAGATTGGTATGTATGTGTTGGCATTATAATATTTAAGCTAGCAGAGTTTTCGCTCTCATGCTACGTGGCATGGCTTCTACTTCAACAGGGCGCTAAATGTGAACTGCACATTCTATATTTTTTACTACTTGTTTCACGTCGCACCGATACAGGTAGGTCTTGTGGTGACGATGGGATAAGAAAGACCTAGGAGTGGGAAAGAAGCGGCCGTGGCCTTAATTAAGGTACAGCCCTACTATGTGCGTGGTGTGACACTGGGAACCCATGGAAGCACGTTCTATAGAAGAACGTAATTATTCAATAACATTAAGTGCTATACACTCCACCAAGTTTCTGAGAAGTTCAGACAGTTAAGGCGCTGGGCTTTCCACCCCAACTTGGCAGGTTCGATCTTAGCTCAGGCCGGTGGTATTTGAAGGTACTCGAATACGTCACCCTCGTGTCAATAGATTTCCTGGGATGTAAAAGAACTCCTGCGGGACTAAATTCCGGTACCCCGTCGTCTCCGAAAATCGTAAAAGTAGTTCGTGGTACGTAAAGCCACTATCATCATCATTATCATCACTTTCATTACATGCGAAATCGCACGAGTCACTGACATTTCCCAAGGAAGGAAGGAAGGAAGGAAGGAAGGGACTGGGTAACGCGTTCACTGTCTGTGCGAAGTCGAATCAGGGAGTAGTCGCTTTGCACTGTTTTACGAGTGCTTAATGTAGAAGTTTTGTACCCGTAGATCTACATGCTACAGAATACCTTTTTAAGCAAAATTCTAGCACATTTGTGTATCTGAAAACCAATAGTTCAGGGAATGCTAAAACATTTATTTATTTATTTATTTATTTATTTATTTATTTATTTATTTATTTACCGATCTCGATAGTTGCAGTCGCTTAAGTGCGGCCAGTATCCAGTAATCGGGAGATAGTGGGTTCGAGCCCCACTGTCGGCAGCCCTGAAGATGGTTTTCCGTGGTTTCCCATTTTCACACCAGGCAAATGCCGGGGCTGTACCTTAATTAAGGCCACGGCCGCTTCCTTCCACTTCCTAGGCCTTTCCAATCCCATCGTCGCCATAAGACATATCTGTGTCGATGCGACGTAAAGCAAATAGAAAAAATTATGAATTTATTTATTTATTTATTTATTTATTTATTTATTAAATAATATTGCAATAGAGACGCAACTTACAGGATGTCACCCTAGTGCTCAAGTCTGCAGAAAATACAGTGGATACCTTCAGTCAAAAAATATGTCGCTAACTGTGAGACTAAAAGATCTTTAGCCTGGACTTAGTTTAAAATAAATTCCAATTTACAAAAGGACCTCGTCGAGTTCAATCTGTCTCTGCATTCCTTAATAGCTATACATGGTGCATTCATTTCGAGCACCGCAAGTAGAAAGATAATGCCTCTACTGTGAGTTCTAGTGTGGGAGATATCGATAACACATCAGAAATTCTATCGAGTGATTCATCGAATTACGAGTCAGGAATACTCTGGAAACAAGGTATGGCGTTGTAACTGGCTAAGTTCATTTTCCATGCATGAGCGATGCAAAGCCTGCCGTAAGACGATCTTTCAACTGAGTGTAGCCCTGAAATAAACCATGACGTCACCCGGTTGTTCCGTGTAAACATTGCTAATGTTCACTGTATACAGATTGAGAGTGCAAATATGTACAGGACTGTCAAGACTGAAAAGGTCTCGCGCACTCGTAGTGGGAGTTACAGCGTCTCGTTTAACTCCCTTATAGCCTACCTCCATAGCCCAGCGTATGAAATTCTATCCTAGGACACATTAACACTTTAGATTTCTGATAGTGTAATTCAATCATAGTCCAATTATACTACAGAGAAAAGGACAAATCTGAATCCTAGAGAATGACCCAAGGTAATGAATGGTATCTAAACCACGCAGTGCCGGTTCTTAGCCCTGAAATTAGACTTTCATGTGCCGTCTCCTAATTGGACGTTGGCGACCATTATGGAGTAATTACCACCGTTTTTTTTCCTTTTCGTAACAGCGTTACCATATTGTGGGAGACGAACCACTGTCGTAAGTTCCCAGTCCATGTTTTTCTCTGCCCACGTACATGTTCTACAGAAGATCCTTCAGTTCATATCCGACCGAGTTTCAGGAGTACTCATTTTACGAGATACCCCAAGAGATTTGGCAACTCTAGGCAACACGAGCCGGCCAGCAGGTTTGTCTCCATGGCAATCGCATTGGGTCCGCCTTCGCTTCCATGGCAACCTCTAATCTCTTCTCCTCTCCCAGGCAGGCAGTGAACGGACATCTCTCTCTCTCTCTCTCTCTCTCTCTCTCTCTCTCAGAACGCATATTTCAGTATCACGACTATAGGTAACAGCAAAGTTACGCAGTCTGTCGGATATACAAATCGAACAACCTTCTATACCGTATCTTCTATGATGAGTTGTATCAGGCTGTACTTGCCATTTCGGAAGATGTGACCAAAAATATGCTGATTTCTTGCGTTTTGCCAGTGTTATGATCTCGCATGATTTCTCCGTATGCGGGGTTCGATTCCTGGACGGTTCGGACTTTTAGCTGTTACATGTTAATTCCTCTAACTCGGGTATACAGGCTACATCTGTTTAGCTTAATATCCACACCTCCCCCCCACTTACGCTGTGGGTGGTGGACAACGGAATACACCTACGGTATCCCCTGCCGTCCTCAAGAGACAACTAAAAGGGTCCTCAGGGTCTCTAAACTCGGGTCCCTAGCTGAGCCTGGCATGGTTTCCATTTATTTTGCCAGTTTTCTTACTTTAATCTTTCCTATGCGACCACACTCGGTCAACTCTTGTTCTCTTCCAACCCCGACGGCATTAGGTTTGCGAGGCTAGGGAGGCTTTCATTTCCACACCCTTCGTAGCTATTCCCGTTCTTCTGTCGAAACATTCATTTTTCGAAGGAATGGACCTATTCCTTTTTCCCCAGCGGTTCGGGTTAATAGTTTTTCTTAGAATTGGATTTACGTCGCACTGACACAGATAGGTCTTTTGGCAACGATGGGGTAAAAAAGGGGTACGCCGGCCTGATTTGTTCAGACGGTTGAGGCGCTGGCCTTCTGAATCCAACTTGGCAGGTTCGATCTTGGCTCAGTCCGGTGGTATTTTAACGTGTTCAAATACGTCAGCCTCGTGTCGGTAGATTTAGTGGCACGTAAAAGAACTCCTGAGGGACTAAATTCCGGCCCCTCGGCATCTCCGAAAACCGTTAAAGTAGTCAGTGATACGTAAAGCCAATAACATTATTATTAAAAAAGGGTAGGAGTGGAAAGGAAGCGGCCGTGGACTTAATTACGGTATAGTCCCAGCATTTGCCTGGTGTGAAAATAGAACACCACAGAAAACCATGTTCAGGGCTACCGAAAGTGGGGTGAAGATTGTGTGAAAATGGGAAACCACGGAAAACCACCTTCAGGGCTGCCAACAGTGGGGTGAAGATGGTTTTCCGTGGTTTCGCATAGTCACACCAGGCAAATACTGAGGGTGTACCTTAAGGCCACGGGCACTTCCTTCCCACTCCTGGCCGTTTTCTATCCCATCGTCGCCGTAAAACCGATCTGTGCAGGTGGGACGTAAAACCAATTGTCAAAAGAATTTAGAGGAGGTTGCTCAGTTGTACTTCCTCTTAAAACAATAATCATCAGCACCACCACCATCCACCGCATAAACACGTGATATGAATATTGCCGCCAAATAGGGCACCCGGCCATAAAAGTGGGGAAAGCCCGCAACTGTGACAATTCACATCTGCGACCGTACCAGGGTGTGGAAAAAGTGGCAGAAGAATAAAGAGGCAGATAGGTAGATAGACAGATACAGGGTGTATCAGAATTCAATTCTTTAACTTCTACAGATGATGGAAGAGAGAGAGGAACACACTTTTGGGGTAAGTAACCATAGGCCTGAAACGAATTATTGACTGACTATATCAGAAACTGCACTGTAAGGTTATTAATTAATTAATTAATTAATTAATTAATTAATTAATTAATTAATACTCTCATCGTTCAAAACCACTATTATTACATAGTCTGTTAAACATGCCACGATGTCACTACGCAATGCCTGTGCTGTCACAAAACATAGCATTTTTTTCGTTCGTTTAGAGCAGACCGGGAGTGTATGAGACTCCAACTGAATCCAAGGAAGAGTTCGTCGCACGGATGCTCGCAGTCTTGTGCTCTCTAGAGCACATGCCGGGAGGGAGGGGTATTTAGGGGTATTTGAATGTGTAGGGCAGACAAAGGCACGTCGTTGTACAGCGTGTTTTGAAAAAAGAGGACGCACTTTTGAACGGATTTGTTTTAAAAATTGACATGTAATTGTATTTATTGTCAACAACCTCAATATATACTTCAACTATTGATTTCCGAACTACAGTTATTTAATAAAAATTAGCTGTTTTTGTCTCTTCCATCATCCCTAGAAATTTGAGTATTGAATTTTGGCCCACCCTATAGATAGATAGATAGATAGATAGATAGATAGATAGATAGATAGATAGATACGGAAAGAGGATAAGCATATTGAAACTTCTTAAGATATCGAGCAAACTTTGCCCCAGTAACCAGAAATCATTCATTGGCTCTGTCTCTAACCATTCAATCGGAAATGACCACTTGCACCAATGCACCATAATAGAGAAAATCTCCTTGTTCCATGTAACACTTTCCAAAAAATCCCTCTGCTTTGAAGGTTTTTAAAAAGTTTACAGCCTATGTAATTTCTAACAAGCTTTTTTTTTTTCATACTTGTGGAACAGAGCTTAGTCAGTGCTATCCTCCTATACTGAACTTAACAGCTCATGAGGGAACACCTACCGCAGAGAACTCTCTTTTTTACCTTCACTGACAGGTTCATCATCTTCCACACTTCAGACTGACAGGTCTAAAGCAAGCCGCTGTTCGTGAACAGAGTTCACAGCTCAAGTAACCTGTTAATATTCCGCCTGTTCATGTGATGTCTTGTGACTAGATTGAACAAGTACTTAATTGAGACAAAATTCAAATTAGATCCAAAATATTGGAGCTATGATAATGCACTCGGTACTATTAATACGTGCGATACTTACTCATTTATTTATTCATAATCTCAAGCATGTTACAACACAATGGATTTAGTTGCTGAATGATTTATATGCATTGGCAGTAAGTCTATAAATTCTGATGGGAGGAAGTTAAGGAATAATGCATTTTTTTTGTACTTGCATATTATTTGAGTAGGAGGTATACAGTGTAGATGAATACAAATTGCCCCTTAAGTTGAGTGATCCTTCAAGCGCTGCAACCTCTGCAGTTTATAACGGAACATTAAAATGTAGGGTGTCTGTTGTGGTTTCCCGATATTACAGTCAAGTTTCGAACACCTTTGGGCTAAATAACATATTGCTAAATTGCAGCTGTCTAGCTTACCAGCTTAACAAGAATTCTTCGTATACAACCGCAGTTGCACAACATAAACATATGGAGTTCACATAACAATGTGGTTTTCATGTTGACGCCTTGAGATTTATGCATCTCACAAACCATTCAATGAGGATCCGGTCCAATATCAATTAAAGGCAGTTGTTGAAATTATTACATTCTCGTTTAATGATGACCATAATAATGTCATACTGCTGTGGATACGTTTCCGGGGTATCCAATGGAACTCATGGCATGCCCAAGGAATCTCGCATATCTCTTCTTTTCTTTTGTCGTTAGTTGTTCATGCATGGAAAGGGGCTTTGTGAACATGTATCGGGGCTAATCGCCTGTTATGTTCAATAAATACTAATACTAATACTAATTAATACTAATACTAATACTAATAATGTCATAGTTAAAACGTCTTTTTAACGAACATGAAATACGGTTAAAAAATTTAATTTATGATTAAATCATTACTTAATCACTAAACCTAACCTAACCTAGTTTTGAGTATGGGCACTACAACGCATTTAAAACTTATTTTAACTGATTTCCAAATGTTGTGACTACAGGGAGCAGTTTCATGGGGACAATTCGGCGGTCACTCCTAGTTGACCATGGGCCCAACAACTCAACCGTCCTTTTTGTGGACATCACTGATCGTGGGTCCAACGATACATCCCCTCCAATCCTGAGCCGCAGTCGGGTGAGCTCAGGAAGCCCTTCTTATGGAGCAAATATTCCCGGATAAATAGTCAATACTTCCAGGCGGTCAAGCCATAAATTTTATTTTAGCAACATATGGATTCTAATAAGAATACAAAATACCCTTCTCAGAACCAAACAGTTTGGACTCGTCTTTCACCCTTGAAGACCTATGTTTCATAATGATATTGATCTGGTCGCGATATAGGAGACCCACAGCTAATGGGCATTTGAGAAGAAGAAGAAGAAGAAGAAGAGGGAAGATGTCTTGTTTTATGCCAATGTGCTCCATTATTCCTAGTAGTTAGTTCTATGCCTTGTCACCGCTGTCCTCAGTAACTCACCTGTAACTGATTTCTGCTGTTGGCTAAGTGAATCTCAGGTCATGTATCTCACCATAAGTAGAAGCCTCGCTCTTAATCTCCTGTCTACTTGACGGGGAATCGAACCTAGGAATCTATAACGGCCTCGGTTAGGAAACCTCCAACTGCATATACAGAACGTAACAATAAGGTGGACCAAAATCGTAGGACATATTCCTTACATGTAGAAGAAGAAAATAGGTCATATGCGCATGGGTCCAGAAACTGTTTTTCTCCATGTTAGAACTCATTTTGTACATTCTGTACATTACTCACGAGAAACACACAGGAACAGAACGTATCAGCATAGCACATGGAAATCTTTCTTACATGAAATGTTGAAAATGCCCTCCGTTAGCATTGGCACATGCATCAACCCACCATCGAATAATCCTGGATGCCCTGATGTATCCCTGGAGAATTGCGTATGCATGTATCAATGCTAACGGAGGGCATTTTTAGCATTCCATGAAAGACAAAAGTTTCATGGCGTATGCTGCTACCTTATGTTACTGTACGTTTCCCATGATTAGTGTACTGTGTAGACTTGTAGAAAATAAGTTCTAAGATGGCAGTAAAGCGTTTTCGAACCCATGTCCATATAACGTCTATTCTCCTACGTGTGAGAAATGTGTTCTGAAATTTTGGCCATACATTATTGTTACACCCTGTATACATTAAAGAACATTCAAACTTGACAACTAGTGAAAAGATTTCAAGCTGCAGCCCCTTTTTAAAAACATAGCTTTTTCGTATAGATAGGCTGACATATGTTTGTGGGGATATGAAATAAAGCGCAATAAATACAGTTTGTTTCACTTTTTTTTTTTTTTGGTAAGGTTACTATATTTTCCCTCCTTTTCCCTTCTGTTTCAAGTTTCAGCACCTTTCCACTACATACTTTTTTTCTGCATTTTTAAAAGATTAGACATTTTTCCTTTCTTGAACAGATTTTTAACACTGATCAGAAGTCAACACTAGTCAATAAATAAATATAAATTTATATCTCATCAACAATGGCCAACCTTAGCAAGATGTGAATTCAAATTAAAATTTAAACAATAATGTTGCAACAGTGTACAGTAAGTTCGGCTAGTACTGTGGACCGTGTTAGTGTTTTACCAGTCCGGGCCAGAGCGTATTTTTCACAACACAAAATCATGCCGAAGGTTAAGGTGGAGGTATGGGCGAGGAACAGTGGAAGAAGCTACCGACAACCCCATAGATTTGTTAAAGGTAAATTCGAATTAAATTTGAAGAACAATCTACATGTGGAAACCTTTGCAACTTCCACGAACCGAACCGAGTAAATATGGAGTTTAAGTTCATTCAACTAGTTTAAACCTTAATAAAATGATTTCATTAACACCTTTGTTTCCACTCTAAAATCCTTTCCCTATTGATAACCTTCGATTCAACAAATTGCGTCTTTATTATGGATTCTGGGGTTTTCAAGTGAAGTCATCGCGTACTAGTAGCATGAAATAAAATTACAATTTGATAGCATTTCTGCAGCCTGGCAAGATACTCCTTGTAATGGTAAGCTGTGCAGGTTCAATTCCTGTGATGAGATCACATTTCCAGCCACTCAGCTGCAGTGCGGAAGTGTGGCGAGGCGTATTGCTGTGACTAGCAGAGTTTCTACTCAGCCAAGATAAAATACTGTCATCAGAAACATGAGCCGCACGAACTGCAACCATCTCGAATACGATATCAACCACTAGGGCACATTCTCGTTCGACATACGCAATGAGGACTTCCAGTATTTTTACACCAAGACTTGATCGCTGCTCTATAGAGACAGACTCAAACAAACCACCAGGACGTGAAGATCTTCAACAAAACAAATAAGAAATGCACATTCTCCTGAGACTCTTAACGGGTGAGGCATGTGACAACCAGGAGATCGTAGATGAGTCTGACCGAGCAAGTTGGCCGTGAGGTTAGAGCCATGAAGCTGTGAGGTTGCATTCGGGCGATAGCGTGTCCGAACACCTCTGTCGGCAACTCTTAAGATGTTTTTCCGTGGTTTCCCATTTTCAAACAGGCTTTACCTTAATTAAGGCAACGGCCAATTCCTTCCCACTTCTAGCCGTGTCATATCCCATCGCAGCCATAAGACATATCTGCATCGGTGCGACGTAAAGTAAATTGTAAGAATATAAAATATAAAATGAGCTGAGAGTGGCATTAATTTCACTTATTTGAGCCAGGCATTTTCCTTTCGACCTCTCTTAGAAAATTCTTCTTGTTTTTCGACCTCACCGATATTAAGCTTGCGAAGTCCAGAAGTCTATCAATATACCACCCTTTACGAAATTCATTTTCATTCATCCTTCCTTCCTTCCTTCCTTCCTTCCTTCCTTCCTTCCTTCCTTCCTTCCTTCCTTCCTTCCTTCCCCCCCTTTCCTTCCCTGAGAAATAATAAATAATTTCCTCGTGCACAATTTTCACATGTACAACCTTTATTAAAAACGGCATTTTAAGAAATGAAATGCAAGTATTTCGATATCATTTACAATTCTACCTCGATTTTCTTCAGTGCCGAGTCTTGGTCTGTTACTGCTAACTTCACTGAAATAAGCGATTCTTCCGAGTGGTGGCACTAAAGTGATTCCTGCGAATATCACGGACCGACAAAGTGAGGAATACTGCACTGCTCACATTGCTACAAGAAGAGTTAAGAGACCATGCCAACGGTGAGAAAGAAAAAAAAAATGGTTCAGTATATTTTGGTCACATAATGCTTAAAAATAAAACAAATAATAGCAATAGACTAGGTTATAAAGCCATGTACATGCAGCGTTTCGCCCCGGTCATGCGATTTTGGGATCGTCGTTTGGATTGACACGCCTTTTCAAGACGCTACCTAGCAGCAGCGGATCATCTAACAATCTCGCCAAGTAACCAAATAAGGATTGCTAACCTGCTAAAGAAGAAAGGATTTCCCACTATCATTATCAATCCTTAATAATACTCATCCTTTCCTTTAAATCATCTTAAAATATAAGGATGGAGAAAACCTGGACGAAGAATGAGATAGCTAAGCGATGTGCACAACTGTTATGATGCCCATATTCCCACTCACTACTGAGTTGTGGAGGAAATAACACCAAATCTCGCTGATGACAGCCGACATCAAATGAGGATATGGTATCCAAAGACGACATTTTGTTTCTACTAGTTTAACATCGCACCAACACACCGAAGGTTTTCGGCGACGGAAGGACGAGAAAGGGCTAGGATTGGGAAGGTAGCCGGTATGACCTTAATTAAGGTACATTTTCCCGGTGTGAAAATGGGAAACCACGGAAGAACATCTTCAGATTTGCCGACGGTGGGATTCTAATCCACTATCTCCCGAATGCAAGCTCACAGCTGCGCGATCCTAACAGCACGGCCAACTCGCTCGTTAAAGAAACAGTAAAAGAAGAAATAGATGAAGCAGTCGCATTATCACATCAGTTACAGGGTTTAGACGATAATGGGATGAAAATGGTTATGAATGGGAATGCAGCAGCTATGGCAGCTTAGAGTGAAAATAGGATATGACAGAAAACTATCTTCAGTTTTGCTGATGGTGGGGCTCGAACCTATTCTCTCCTGAATGAAAGCATACAGCTTCATAACCAGTACCATGTAGCCAATTCTTATTTGAATACTGGTATCACTGCTATTCATGCTGTTAGAATCTAGCGACATTTAAATACGCAGTATATCATAGCCCAGCAGGAAGCCGAGAAATTAAGAAATGAACCTTCTGACCCACGAAGTTCACCGATTCTACCATTAAAATGAATTCCAGTTAATTCCTAGCGGCAAAAGTCACCGGGAACAGAGCCATTCATTAATACCGGGCCTGATTAGCGTAGCGCAGTAGCTTACTTTCAAGATTCGAATCCCCTCCGACACCCAGGTAGGAATTTCAACCTGAAGAATCACGTGGCATTAAGAAGGGTACCCCAAGACAAAAACAAAAATGAGCCAAACTACTTGACTGAATGGTCGGTTCAGAGGACCTCGCGTTCGATTTCCGCCTGGGTCGGGGATTTTAATATTAATAGCACACGGTATTTTTTATTTAATTACTACCAAGATACCCGTGCTTCGCTACGGTTTTAAACTGAAAGTTATTATTCACTGTTTTACATTTTGGAGAGTCCACTGTCAGCTGAGCTTGTGAAATACATTCGTACATCAGTTTTGGGGGAATGATTATTTTCTGATCTAAGCCACATACTGAAGAATCTGAATGTTTAAAACCCTATCTTATTTAACATCTAGGATGTAAAAGCGACAAACCTGTGAAATTTTGATTTTGTACGTCGAACAGTAATGGAGGAATGAACATTTTTAAGGGGTGAATGTTTTTTAGGATATAGAAGACTACCCTTCAAAAACAAAATAAAAGTTCGTGTCTGAAACTATTTCGAAAGAATGGATATTGTGTTTTTGAGAGTCAACCACCATATAAACCCCTTTAGGAAAGAAATATTTTGAAGTATGCGATGTTTTACACCTAAGACATAAAAGAAGACCCTTCTCGTAAAATTACAACTTTGTACCTCAGACGGTTTTGGAGGGATGAATAGTGTCATTACCGGAGCTCACCTCATTTAACACTTTAGGGGTAGAACGTTAAAACATACTTCCTATTTCACACTTACGATTTAAAATATATATCGCTATTTGTAATTTTTTCATCGTACGTTAGTCCGTTTCGGAGGAAGGAATGAAGATATATTTTTTCGTATCTTAACTTCCATTCAACTCTCTAAGCGGTTAAATTTGTTTCAAAACTTCTGCTATGTAATACCTAGGATATCATTTGAGAATGTAACTTCATAATTCAAACGGTTTCATATAAATGCATATTTTTGTCATCACTCCTCACCCTTCACCCAGTCAAAACCCCCTACGCGTGCATTGCTTTAAGTCCACTTCTTACTTGTATCCTCATAAAAAGAATTCAACTCCTTTTACATCCCCCACCCTAAGTTGATTCCACGCCCCCTCCCCTTCCCCGCCACAAAATACGTGTTTCTTTATTTTTAAAGGAGATTCCAAATACAAATTTGCATGTCTAACATCTACAGTTTTTGAGATATAAGCATTCTCACATAAGGCATTCAATCATTTTGTAGTTCTTTCTTACAACCCTCACCCCTTAAATTTTCCCGAAACAAAAAATACGTGTTAATTTATTTTTAAAAGATTAAAAATACCGATTTCACGTCTATAACATGTTATGTTTTCGAGGTATATTGTAGAAATACTCACTTTAAAAACTAGCCTCCTTTGTCAATCCTGTTTACCCCTTCTTAATTAGATTTTCCAAAAACAAAAAATATATATATGTATTTCTTTATTCTTAAAGGAGATTCAAAACAGCAATTTTCATTACTGTAACATCTTCAGTTTTTGAGATATAAGCATCTTCATAAAAGGTTTTCAACCACTTGTTCACCTTTTTTCACCCCCTTTAAGAGGATTTTCCGAAAACAAAAAATACCAGATTCCTTAATTTTAAAGCAGATTCCTAATACCAATTTGCACATTTTTAAACTATTACGTTTTTAAGATATAGATACTCTAATTTTAAAAATTCAACCCTCCTTTTCACCCCCTTAGCGACGGGATATCCAGAAATCCTTCCTTAGCGAGCACTTACATTGTAATATAAATGTATTCTCAAAATTGCATTTCTTTATGTCCAGTAGTTTTAGCTCGGTAATGACGAATCCGTCAGTCAGGACATGTCATTTTTACATATTTATAGACAGATTTATTTATTTACACTGATAGAGCCAACCAATTGTGGACTACGATTACATAACCTACCTGTCTGTCTCTATTAGACTTACACCTTTTCGTTTACATTGCAACGAAAGGTTTTTCAACCTCACGTTACTTTTCAGCCATTCTTCCGCCGAGATGTTCCGCAATTTGCAGGTTATTTCTCTGGATTATCCCTCAACCCCGCAACCTTCTTCCTAAAGATGTTCCTCTCCATTATGTCCTCAAATCTTATATCATTTACCCGCATGTCTTTATGCGCCTCCCTACGTCAGCGAGGATGAGATTTCCATATATACGCCAGTCTCTCAGGGTTCATTCTCTTCAGGTGGCCATAAAAGGTTAACCTTCGTTTCTTCACAACGGCAGTGATATTTTTGACTCTCGTATACAGTCCCTTGTTTGACCTCAGGTGGAAGAAAAAATTCTCAAACACTTTCTTAGGACCCTAAATATCTCTAAGGAACGTCCTTTTCTTTCTCTCAGAAACTTACAGTCACTGCAGCATAAATGAATGCCGGTCTGACCACTATGCAGTAGTGTCTCAGTTTGGCCTGGTAGGAGATGGATTTGAATATGTAAGTATCATAGCTCATTTTGAATGCCGATCGCATCTACCTTCCTCTCTCCCCCAGTGCTTCCTTTTCGTTGACATTCGGGATACTGATCTCGCCACGGCATTTGGCACTAATGTGGATTAAGTCACTGTAACGGCCGGATGCCCTCCCTAACGGTAACACTAAGTGAAGGGATGTATTGAACATTACGAGTCTTTGTGATGGTTAGTAGTGCGATTGGCATGTTTTGTGCAACTGAGGGTTTGTATTAAGACTTATACGAAAACCCTACCTCCGAGCTGAAGGAATTAAACATAGTTAAAATCCCTGACCCGGCAGGGAATCGAAGCTGGAGCCCTGTGAGCCGAACGGGAACGTAGAATCTATGGCCTTAATGTACAATCCTAGATTTTACTTGGGGCGAAAATGGAAATCAGCGCTGCTGATGGTGGCCAGCCATTAGTAGGACTATTATAACAAACAAACAAACAAACAAACAATATGCGAGTACTTGAATTCTGCTGTATCATTACACAGTGAGAGGCCACGTGTATTAGACATTTGCATTCCATTTAACGCTAGGTTACCGTAGGCTGCTGCCGTCGTAATTAACACTTCCACTTGTTTGGTTAAGAGTTAGCGAGCTTGATGCGTGACCAATTACACTCCATACACGGAGAGAACGTCACCAAAGGTAATATAATTGTTATCTTGACAGCGGGTCAAGGTAGCGTGGAGGATCCATTAGAAGAACATGCTGAAACCAGACCCAGCCACTTAAAAATAACCTGTCCTTTCCGTAAACTCAGGTCAAATTAAACCAAGCAAGGTTGTACAATTTTAAAATTTCCAGCCCAAATTATTTCGAGTGATAAAATTACTAACGTTTGCACTTATAATATGGAATTTAAAATATTTAATATTATTAGTTTTCCTTATGTTAGTGACATTATGCAGAATCATAAAACAGGTTCAATTTCTTGATTAAAATTCTTCAAATGTGTGCGACAGGAATAGAAATTCAAATCCTTTAACTGAAATATCTTATTGATATGAAATATTCTTCGTTATAGAACACTTGTGGAGGCAAAGTGAATTTCTGCAGTGAAGAGCAGTAGAAAAAGACTGAAGATATGAGAATGCACTGGTAAGTATAATCTAAATTACAAAACATAGAGCGACCGAAAAGCTAAGCAGCAAATGTCATTCACCTATTTCATATGAGTGCCATAAAATTATTCTTGCTGTTTGTTCACGAAGTACAATTAAATATAAAGATACCATATTCATATAGAATCTTCTCACTATTTTAACACAATTTTAAGTAAGAAATTAATGCTCATATTTACGTCAATATATATTACTAAGTGCCGTATACCCATCAAGAACGGGCTAGTTTGTGTAATTGCAGCACTACAATTGGCTTTACATCGCACCGACACAGATGGGTCTTACGGCGACGGTGAGAAAGAAGTGGGAGGAAGCGACCGTGGCCTTATTTAAGGTGCAGCCCCGGCATTTGCCTGGTGTGAAAATGGGAAACCACGGAAAAACTATCTTCAGGGCTTCCAACACAATATCTCCCTAATGCAAGCTCACAGCTGCGCGCCCCTAACCGCGCGGCCAACTCGCTCGGTGAATTACACCATTAATGCCACCTAAAAGAGAAGATTAGCAGCAGAGCAGAAAAAGTACGCCTCAACTAACAACAATAGTCGGTCAGCGTCATGGTAGGCATTGTAGGCACTAGAGTCCGGATTTTTATACAATAATAGGTTAGAATGCAAACTTACTGAAGCAAGAAACAAGTATAGTCCATACTACACAACGGTTATGCTATGAGAGTTGCGGTATGGCGCATCAGAACCCCTGGAATTTATGTTACTCTTGCTACATTACGGAACAGCGGGGTAGCCGACATTTCCTGCTAACCAAATCAATATGCATTCTAACCTACTACTGAGCAAAACTTCGGCGTCTTGCCGTCACACATTTTCTTCTGGCTCCCTAATATTAGGGAACTTGAGGATTACGATTTCTTCCCCCCGCCCCCCGCCCACTTTTGTGATTCCTTTTCCCCCTCATTCTTAGATTTATCGTTCCTTCAATTTTTTCTTCACATTTCAGTAGTCTTCATTATCATCCTGATTAATACAAGCTGACGATCACGGGCTTGTCCGTTGTTGAATTTCCTTTGCGAAAATCAAATGATCACAAATATGTCTCCCGGTCATGCCCATCCACCAACGGCTGCTAATTTCAGAAGACAACCCGCCACAAGACACAGCCTGCTCGGTTGCTAGGTAACCTTGTCTGACCATCCATCCATGCCTTACGTCAGGACCTGCACGGTTGCTATGGTTATACTTCCGTTACACTAACTTCCGTCACGCAAATTTTCAATTGACCACTAGCCATAAGATATATTTATGTCAACACAGCTATGATAAAAACCACCAACACCACCACCACCATTATCGTCGCGTTGGTCGATGTTTTCACGTAAGTCAGGAAATTCCAAATCGGCGTTTGAGGGCTAGGAAGCCCTTATACGGCCCCATATCTGCCCAGGGCTGATCCCCACTTCTCTCACTGCAGCTGTGGTGGTGTAAGGACGCATACCTTGCTTTTTTAAATTACATCACAAAACATTTGAGTGATTTCAAAGTTTGTTTGGAAGGCAAATAAGTGTTGATTGGTGCTATGTGGAACAGAATTCATCCTCGAACCACGTAATCCTGGTGAGGGTCTCATGCACTAGAACCACACTGTTACTGGGGTCTTAAACGCCCTCTCATTTACATCCTTACTACAACCCCCAAATACCCCTATAACTATATGAAGAGATCTGTAGCCTTTATTTACAATCACCGAGCGAGTTGGCCGGGCGGTTAGGTTCGCGTAGCTGTGAGTTTGCATTCGGGAAATGATGGGTTAGTATCTCACCGTCGGCAGCCCTTGCTATTTTGCTATTTTCAGTCCAGGATGTACCTTAATTAAGGCCGTGGTCCCTTCCTACCCAATCGCAGCCCTTTCCCAACCTTGCGTCGCCGGAAACCTTCCATGTATTAGTGCGACGTTTAACCACTAGCAAAAATGTTTATTTACAACCCAGTTTATTTTTTATCCCAGTATAGTGACTACATGAGCAATATTTCATTCGTCAATACTTTTTTCACAGACACGCATAAGGAAAACGTAAAATTACCACGATATTCAAGTTAAATTGAGTATTAGGAGAAAGGTCTTAAAATCGAATTGTTACTTCTTCTTTTAAGATGAAGTTATCAAGGTAATAATGTTGATTATGAATATTCTGTCCGTCAAGTCATCAACCCGGAGGCCGGTTGGATCCTTAAATAACCCCATTTTAAAGCAAAGGGCAAAAATTGATGGCAGTGCCGGGATCGTTCTTAGTCTGAGCTACTCAGCCCAGTAATACAGTGAAGAATTCCTAAGAGAAAAGCGTACATACCGCGAAGGCCCCTGGAGGAATGAAATCTGAAGGCTTCCACCATCCGCAACTTTAAGCACTAGAGTGATCAACACTATATCCGGAAGCTTTTCTCCAATACTTAACCTGGTACTTATTTCTGATATAGTGTTGTGGATACGAGAGTGGAAGACTTTACCTTCAACTTCTCCAGAGACCTTCGCAACTCCCCAGATCAATGGTTGACTGTTGGCCTCCTGATGGCAAAGAGATTTTTGATGGGTGGAAAATAGTCCATTTGGATCTCCATATCGTACGATGTTGCCATCTTCTCTGCTGGCACATAAATTGGTGTTTACCTGACAAAATTAATTTAAACTCAGCGATAGACCGACCTACAAAGTTTCGGTTCTCTGCCATGTTCTAGAATAAACTGACAAGAAAAAGGTATCAAATCGAAAGGTCATATTATTATTACACCCATATTAAATTTTTGCCATCAGATCATCCGTTATGTCGTGGAAAGCAAGTATACTGCCGTTGATTAAGGAAGCAAAGTGGCTTCTGGCCCGGTATGTCCGGATTCAATGACTCAACAGCCACCGTGAATTTAACACTAGTCTGAATGGGAAGTACCAAGCTCAGTGATTTCCGTTGGTTCCTTAAGTCAACGTTTTGCGAATGTCAGGATGGTTCCTGAACACAAAGACCACGCCCAGATCCTTCCCACTTCTAATAATCATTAGTCGTATCGTAATCTGTTTACCCTCCAGGGTCGGTTTTCCCCTCGAAATCTGCGAGGGATCCAACCTCTACCGCCTCAAGGGCAGTGTTCTGGAGCTTCAGACTCTGGATCGAGTGATACAACTGGGGAGGATGACCAGTACCTCGCCCAGGCGGCCTCACCTGCTATGCTGGACAGGGGCCTGGGTGGAGGATGGGAAGATTGGAAGAGATAGACAAGGAAGAGGGAAGGAAGCGGCCGTGGCCTTAAGTAAGGTACCATCCCAGCATTTGCCTGGAAGAGAAGTGGGGAAACCACGGAAAACCACTTCCAGGATGGCTGAGGTATGAATCGAACCCACCTCTACTCAGTTGACCTCCCGAGGATTAGTGGACCCCGTTCTAGCCCTCGTACCACTTTTCATATTTCGTGGCAGAGCCGGGAATCGAACGCGGGCCTACGGGGGTGGCAGCTAATCACACTAACCACTACACCACAGAGGCGGATCATTAGTCGTTCTGCTTATTGTTGAGCGTCATCACAGTATTTTTTTGCTATTTGCTTTACGTCGCACTGACACAGATAGGTCTTATGGCGACGATGGGATAGGAGAGGCCTAGGAAGTGGAAGGAAGCGGCCGTGGTCTTAATTAAGGTACAGCCCCGGCATTTGTCTGGTGTGAAAATGGGAAACCACGGAAAACCATCTTCAGGGCTGCCGACCGTGGGGCTCGAACCCACTATATCCCGATTACTGGATACAGCTGCGCGCCCCTAACCGCGCGGCCAAATCGCTCGGTGAATTACAGCATTAATGCCACCTAAAAGAGAAGATTAGCAACAGAGCAGAGAAAGTACGCCTCAACTAACAACAATAATCGGTCAGCGTCATGGTAGGCATTGTGCAGCTATCGAGCTCGGTCATCACAGTTTAAAAAAAAATCAATTTAGCAGTCCTCAGATTTTCGTATTATGAAGAGGGAAATCGGTGATCTCCTCTTGATCTAACCATTTACTTGCTGTTCTTCCTCGTGGTCTACTGCCATCAATTTTGCCTTAAAAAAGTCTTTCCAAATTCTGTTCTCTCACGATAAGTGACTAAGCAACTCACTTACACAAGAAGATCGAAGTTTTTTGATGCTCACTTCGTCTATAACTGAAGCATCTGTTGTTCTTTCCGTCCATGGTATGCGTAGCATTCTTAAAAAATAAATAATAATGCTATGGGTTTTGCGTCCCATTAACTACTTTTGAAGGTATTCGGAGACGCCGAGGTGCCGGAATTTTGTCCCGCAGGAGTTCTTATCGTGCCAGTAAATCTACTGAGGCTGACGTATTTGATCTCCTTCAAATACCACAGGACTGAGCCAGGATCGAACCTGCCAAGTTGTTGTCAGAAGACCAGCGCCTCAACCGTCTGAGCCAGCCAGCCCGGCTAGCATTCTTCGCCAACACCACATTTCAAAAAGGCATCGATTTGACTTTTATCACTATCTTTCAGGGCCCAGGTCTCAAACCCGTACAACAAGACGGAGAGCACCAGTGATTTAAACAAGTGCATCTTCGTAGTATTTAATATTGTCTGGTTCTGCTAGACCTGAGTGAGTTTAATCATTACAGCGTGTTCTGGTGACTACACGTAATCCCCAGGTCTTTTAACATTCTGTAAGTTGGATTTGACCCTGCCAACCAATTCTAATTCTATTAACAATAATGAGCCGCCATTCCATTTGCATATTCTATCTACAAAATGCGGCTGTTGTTCAAGGTGTCAACGTATCGCATGATTCAACAGCGAAACAGGTTAAGCAGACTTAGTTTTGATTTATTTACATCAAGAAACGAATACATATTTCTAATCAAATTAGAAAGCACTAGACTTGCGTAAGTACGGAAGGAACATTATTTTTATGATCAGGACTTTGAAATTTGGAAGTCAAAGCATGTCACAAGGTGGCATAAATATTCACAAGTACAAGGTATTAATGGAGACGAGTTCAAGGTGAAGCTAAACTTAACAACTCACAATTACCATGTCGAATACATTTTACAGTTTATACCCTGTCATTACCTTTACTAAATTCTTAATGTATGCTTTCATAGTTAACGAATAAAGACAGACAAATTACAGGCATGGTACAAACTAGGATTTCTTTTGAATTATCGAACCACAAGAGAGAAAAAAAACAGCATTTGTTTACAAATGTTTTGTGTTCCTTTATTATGCTGATAGCCTGACTAGTGATGTCATATGGCATTTTGACCGGATAAACAAACAAGCGAGCACGCGTGAATTCATCCAGAGGGCTGTGCACTAATATGACACAAGCTTTATAAATACATAGCGGAACGAGACACGCCTTGCCACGCGATCTAACAGGCCTTAGTTGCTAAGACACCATCGCTCACTCCGCGTTAAGAATGCTAATACATCATTAAGTAGTTATAATTATGATGTTTACCTACAAGCTGGTAATGAGTGTATAAGTACAATACTATGCAACTTAACGGCTACATATTAACAGAAATAAAACGGGATATTGCAGTAAGGATCACTCATTCAAGTCTTCAATGAGAAATATGAGAGGAATTATACTGTATGTAGTCATTTAATGTGAAATTATATAACGGGTTTTCTTATTCATGCTTCATTTTATCGTGGAATCTCAACCAGTGTAACGGTACTTCCTCTTCCAGAGTTCACTGATAAATCGATCAGCTATTTTGGGGTGAGGGGACAACTGAGAAGAAAATCTAAATTAAACGAACGAATTAACGAACGAGTTTCAATCTGTAGAGGAACACCTAATAATAATAATAATAATAATAATAATAATAATAATAATAATAATAATAATAATAATAATAATAATATCAATAATAATAATAACAATAATAATAATAACAATAATAATGATTTGGGCTGCGTAGCTCAGACGGTTGAGGCGCTGGCCTTCTGACCCCAACTTGGCAGGTTCGATGCTGGCTCAGTCCGGTGGTATTTGAAGATACTCAAATACGTCAACCTCGGGTCAGATTTACCAGCACGTCAAAGAACTCCTGCGAAACTAAATTCTGGCACCTCGGCGCCTGCGAAAACCGTAAAAGTAGTTACTGGGACGTAAAACCAATATTAATAATCGTCGACATCATGATCCTCATTATCATCATTAAAGAACTTTCAAGAGTAGCGTCTCTGCCTCTAACGTGGGGGCCCGAGTTCAATTCTAATTCGTCGACGGATTTAAATTTTTATTAAACTTCGCTGAACCATTGCCATTCAGAATGTCTGAAGGTGAATAGTACTGGTGTAGGAGCTGCGTACCTGCCTCTTACTCGGGCGACCTATATTCACCCTCCGGCATGTTCAGGGATTTTAATTCTGGACTAAGAGCTGGAACCGGGTTCATTCAGCCAACTGAGGGTCTGCCTGATATGAAAGGTACTGGACCCGCTGAAGAAAGTCAAACAATACGTCTGAGGACATCATCACACTAACCACGTGCCACTCCAGTATCTGCATACCATCTGACCGAGCAGCAGCAATCGTCTTGCAAGGCCAAATGTCCTAGTGCGACGTTGAGCTACGGATTTGTTTGTTTGGCTGCTTGCTTGAATGGTGCAAAATATGGATATAATAATAGTAATAATCAAACCTCTTGGCGCAACAGCCCCGAAGGGCCATGGCCTATCGAGCGACCGCTGTTCAGCCCGAAGGCCTGCAGATTATGAGGTGTTGTGTGCCCAGTACGACGAATAATAATAATAATAATAATAATAATAATAATAATAATAATAATAATAATAATAATAATAATAATAATAATAATAATAATAATAATAATAATAATTTTTACAAGTTGTTTTACGTCGCACGGACACAGATAGGTCTTATGGCGACTATGGGATAGGAAAGGGCTAGAATGGGAAGGAAGCGACCGTGGCCTTGATTAAAGTACAGGCCCAACATTTGCCTTGTGTAAAATGAGAAACCGCGGAAAACCACTTTCAAGGCTCCTGACAGTGGGATTCGAAGTCACTATCTGCCAAATACTGGCCGCACTTAAGCGACTGCAACTATCAAGCTCGGTAATAATGGACATAATAACAATAATAATAATAAGTAAAAAAATCTGACTTCACCCAGGTATACATGCGAAAACTAGTGCGGGGGCGTGATAGCACCATCACCAAGGGGGTTGCCGTTCAAATCCGTATCAATATATTGTCGTTGCGCCTAGAAAAACCTCTTATGTGATAATATTTAAGCTTGGAACTCTGACCAGAAAGGTTCTGTCATCCAAGGTTCAGTACTGCATGAACCATAAAGGAATTTTCGTTCTAAGTGAAACTTGTGCTGCGGGTCAGTATTTCTCCCCGCAACATTGTCATATACACTAACTGTATTTCGAGGCGCATCGACCATTGTAGGATTTTTTGAAGCGGAAAGTCACACCCTTGTGGTTCGGATTCGACGTTAAACTCAAGGTTCAGTGGTTATGATCGACATATCAAAAGTCACGCGAGACTATGAGCCTTTTCTTTTTCAACTGGTGAAGTCAGTAGCTGGCTCCGAATTATAGGAGTAGCGTGCCTGCCTCTTACCTAGATGCCACAAGTTCAATTCCCGGCCTGTATCACCAGGGTGATTATAAAAAAACCACTGGAACGAAAATGAAAGAGGAAATCGGAGATTCTCGAGAATACCTACTTTGTCCAGCACAAAGTTTAACTTTATGCACTTGCCGCTTTGAATCCAGGATGCAACATTGTTAAGTCGGACGTCTAATCGTCTTCTATCAAGAACGAGTCTCGACTTTGCCATACGTTTTTCAAATAAGATGGCATTTTTAGCCAGTGAATAGTTTCAAGTTCAAAAACGAAAAAGTACATGAATATATTTGAATGGATCACGAAAGTTAAGAGCGTTCTCTTTCTTTCAAGCAGTACTTGGCACATTACCACAATGAACTTTGCTCACATTCAAACCACAATAGTGTTGTGTCAAGTTTCAAATAATCATTCGAAGGATATTTATAGCTGCAGACTCTAGCTTCGAGGATCATAAATTATAGGCAGCGTGTCTACAATAAAAAGGAGAAACTAAACAAGGCTTCAAACTGGTTTATATTGTTCAGAAATTAGCATACATGATTTAGAGCTATTGTGTGGTACACAATAGCAGATAGTACAAGGCAAGAAGAAAGACCGTAGGCTCTAGGAAATACACATCAAACTCCATTGAACTGACACGTCAATTATGGAACATGCACATCAGAGTCATTAATTTAAAAAGTAAGGGTTAGCAGATGTTGTGGCACAATACGTGAGCGTTTAAACTATCTTCAGAGATGTGTGTCAGGTCTTAAGTGCTTTATACTCAGCACCGGGGGTGGTTTTGCACATATTCAACATCATTGTGATCTTTAATTTCCATTAAAGCAAAGCACACCTGCCTTGTGACACTTCATGTATACAACTTTCTCGTGTCTTGGCAGTAATAACTTACGTTTGTGTCACGAAAAGGGCTTCAGAGATTTTGGTGAACGTTGTGAACACAATCACAATCACCAGTGATCTGTATTTAGGACTGTCGCCCAGGTGGCAGATTCCCTAGACATTTTTTTTGTTTTTTTTTTTTGTTTTTACAGTTTGCTTTACGTCGCGCCTACACAGGTATGTTTTACGGCGACGATAGGATAGAAAAGGCCAAGGGATAGGGAGGAAGCAGCCATCGTCTTAAGGTACAGCCCCAGTATTTGCCTGGTGTGAAAATGGGCAACCACGGAAAGCCATTTTCAGGTCAGCCAACCGTGAGGTTCGAACCCACTATCTCCCGGAAGCAAACTCAGAGCTGCGCGACCCTAACCGCACGGCCATCTCGCCCGGTTAACAGTTCTTTACCTAGTCTGTTCTTGAATGATTTCAAAGAAGTTGGACATTTATCAAACATCTCCCTTCATGAATTATTCCAATCCCTAATTTCTCTCTCTATAGACGAATATTTTGACAAATTTGTCCTCTCGAATTCCAAATCAATCTTCATTTTAAGATCTATTCTACCCTTAAAATCTCCTCTCCAGCTTATTAGTCTACAACTGACAACTCGAATCATTCCGCTTAGTCGAGCAGCTCACCTCCTTACTTCTCGCGTGGCTGTATTAGAAGGCAGATCGCGGATTAAAAACTTAAGTATAATTAAACCAGAAAAGTAGTTACTGGGACGTAAAGCCAGCGACATTATTATTAATTTTTTCCGACCAACGTCACTCGAACCTGCTAACCACGGCGTCAGACGTTTATTTTAGAAAAGACTAAATTAGCAACCGGTAAGCAATCTGTCACTTGGTGACAGCCCTAAATGCAGATCAATTGTAAGTGATTGATTGGTCGCATGCGGCACGATGCTTAACCACTCGGTCGCTAGCGGCACGATTATGGCCTGGTCGCATCCGGCACGGTCGCTTCTGACACGTAACCCCAGGAATATCAGTTCTAAGCTAGAAAGGAAAACAGAGCGACAATGAGGAATCATGAGATAAGATGATCGTAATTTACTGCGCCCGAGTTGGTGTGTTCAATCCCGTCTCAATTCGGCAGCATTTGAAGGTCTACATATATGCCGGCATCTTGTTGATAAATTTACGGGCACGTAAAAGAACTCCTGTGAGAAAAAATTCCGGCACCTCAACGTCTCCGAAAACCGTAAAAGTAGTTAGTGGGACGTAAAAAATGTTATTGTTTGCAATTTTTTTACGTCCCACCGACGCAGATAGGTCTTATGGTGACGATGGGATGGGGAAGACCTAGGAGTGGGAAGGAAGTGGCCGTGGCCGTGGCCTTAGTTAAGGTACAGCCCCAGTATTATGATTATTATTATTATTATGTAGTTTACCGTTGCTTTCCTCACTGAGCCAGAATTTGCTATTACATATCAGTCTGCCAAGCCCACTGAAATGAACTCAACATTTTCGCACCATTCATAACAGGGACTGGCTGCGTAAGGAACTGCATTACTAGCATAGCTCATACCTCGGTCAGTTTGACATTGTCAAAGCCAGAGAGACAGGTTAATGAACGTAACGAAATTGCTCTAGCCCATACCAGAAGACATAGTGCACTGTAAACACTAGGTCTCACCAAAAAGGGCATGCTCGTGTTTGAACACACGATAAATTACTCTGCCGAATGTTCATGGTAAGTCTTTCCTACGAAACATTAGAAATAACTTTCGCGAATATTCGCTCGTTTGTCATCTATTAGAACTCGAGACAGAACAATACCAGTTAGTAGAAGTATGGCGTAGGTAATAATCTTTCTCCTCTTTGGTGAAAGCGACATGACCTGCAGTTGCTAAGGAAAGGCAGCCCACAGACACCCAGTAGACTTTATAGAGTTTACCGCCCGAAGCTAGAGCTCCAGGAAATGTAAGAGCGACTGATGATTCATGGCTGCCGTCTGAAAGAGTCGACGCCCCGCCACACGAGTACTTCTCGGAATGTCGAGTGTGCTAGTTGCGGGTTCAGCAGCCTGGCTGATGCTGCGCGAGATATCAAGTCTGCGCAAGCTCTGGCATTTCCTGTAGCCGTGCCCTCTCCTGTTACTAGGTGACCCCGCGGCCTTGTATATCCCTACGTAACAAATTATTTTCGCCCTTAACAATGGGCGTACTGTAGATAATTTTGTAACACTAACATGAAGGCAAGATCTTGATGGCCACTTCATGTAAAATTCATTCAGGAAGATAGAATATTAACAAAAGAAGTCAATGCCAATTTAACATGGATATGCTTTGAACTGGCGGTCTATCTGCAATTAGTGTCATCAATTTCCGGACAACGTTGTAACCATGGCAACCAGCATTCGTCATCTATGTATACTATAGCTTATTCCAAGTTAAGACAACAGTATTACTCTTATGACAACAGGGTTGCCATATCGAACGGCTCTGTTCAACAGCCTCACGGGAAAATGGTGGCATGTAAATGTGTGAAACTCAGTGTTTAATTTCGAGGTAAAAGGCAGAAGAAACTAAGCTGAACATAATATTCATGTGATTGGGAGGGGGTTAGAGGAGCTCATTTTGATGTTCGCAGGATAGACTAACGGCAAACAGCAAACATAAATTTGTGAAACTCAGTGTTTAGGTTTAATATTAAAGGGGGAAGAAAATACGCTGAAAATAAAGCACAGTTTACCATTTACTTTGTTTCTTTCTCAGCCTCATCCATAGAGTAAATAAATAATTGTATTAACGTTAAGTAAAGAAATCACACACGTAGGCTAATTAATCACATGACACTCAACACAAGACAAGTCCACACTGATATACAAACTTTAAAAAAAAGATACGCAACACATAAGTAGAGGTCTTCTTTACAACAGTAATGGTTTGCGCGTTACACGTGCCAGAGCGACACAGAAAAGAAATGAACGAAGGCAATAAAGCGATGGCTGTTGCCGCCATTGTGCTTCCTCCCTGGGAACAGTGTTGAAAACTTAGCGGATTTTCCGCTAAATTTGACGGAATTAGGAGACTGTCGGCGGAGAAATATATCATTTAGCGGACAGCGGATTTTTTGGCGGAATTATAGATTTATTATAGCGGAATTTAGTGTTTTATCCATTTTACGTTTTTTTTTCTATTCCAGTCTGTCTCCGAGCGATTCCGTATTTCTTGTCAGGAGCTAGCAGTCACATGAGGAAATCATGTTATTTGGATTTGATGTTGTGAGATCATGGTATCAAATTTGTAATGCGTGGGGAAAGGTTTCTTATCTCTTAATTGACGAATGACGACAGATAATGGAACTGTGAGAGAGTAGCGTTTATATTTATGCTATGAAGGAAGACCGTTTAATGAACTGGCCTGTTCTGTGTGTGGACCATGAGGTAAGGGATTCACCTAGTTTGCACCTGGCAGTAAAACGCCAATAAGTTTTACCTCGCCGGCTTGCAGGCAGGGGGTTAATCCCAGTGAAACTCAAAGATCAGGCGAGAGCAGACATTTATTATTATTATTATTATTATTATTATTATTATTATTATTATTATTATTATTATTATTGCTCACGGAATCTCAGGGGATTTTTAGTAGTATTTAGCGGATCTTGAAAATATAAGTTGGCAACACTGCCTGGGAATGTATTTATGAAATAGAAAAGCTTCAGCACCGGTAGTTATTAAAATAACACTCAGGAAAAAAAAAGCCTCACCATTTTTATATATTTAATAATATAATATAAAGTACATTATACTATTGGTAATCACGAGGAATGATGAGTGCCTAAGAGAGGGTGTGTTCTCTCGTAGGTCCGTAAGAGCAATACTGTTTCCTTAACGTGGAATGACCTTTAGGTCAGTAACGCCATCTATACGTTGCTATAAGAACTCTAGCTTCGTGTGAACGAGTGCCATTTATTTCCTATCGCACTTGGTGGTGAGTTGTGTTGTAACCAAGGTTGAGATTTACAAAACACAACTTTATTATTTGCTTCAAATGCAAAATACACTATTTACACAAATAAAACTGAAATTTAACTTGAAGCAAAATGAATTAGAATCTTGAGAAAGAGTCTATCCTTTGTACACTTTATACAAGTTTGCAGTATTTACATCCACTACTATCTCGAAAAGATAGTCCTTGATATGAAAGTCGATAGTCGAAAACTATCAGAAGTACTGACATAAATGTTTTGGAAAGTCCTTCCTTGCTGAGTTCATATAAGCAAGTTCAATGTTGGAAGAATTCTTACTTGGCGAAACCAAGGGAGCTTGCATTAATTAGGGAAATATAACGGTATGTAATAGTATGACTGGATATGGGCAGCGGAAGAGGAGCGGTGACCAGAGGTGAGACCTCGTACTGCCAGAAATTCAGTCCACCTGGCCGAAGCACATTTTCAAGAGGAGTAGCCTCCGTGCTCGACGTAGGGTGTATTCTGGAGCTGGACACCGGGGCAAGTGGGCCTCAGGACAGCTCGCTCGCTCGGACGCTTTCATTCCCCACCCTGAGGGGGTGGGGCGGGCCACCTAGAGGGTGTCGCCCTCTCCCTGGCCTCAGGACAGGCTGGGAGTTCCTCTTTATAGTACACACACGACAGTTCAGGCACGCGCACTGAGGGCTGCGCGTCGAGGCTAGAAGAATGACACTTGGCGCGCGTGTAGCTGGCTGGCGGAGCGAGAAGGGAGCGCCGGACATACAATTTCAACATGGATCTGAATTACAATTTAAATGATCCGTTATTGGACATTGTAAATTTTCCAGCTAACTCATTCTAGATCGCCTGTGTTTCACCCCAGTGTGCCAACTTGGGCTCATCAGTTGGTAACTAGCACACCTACCAAGACGCATGGCTAGTTCATATAGTGGACTCCATAATAAATGTTAAGCACCCCCTCCCCCCCGATCGGGGGGGTGTCTTAATTCAATACTGGTACCCGTGCAATATAATGCTCCTCACCCAGTATATTTGCAGGTTAAGTAATTTAGTTCTTAAAATGAAAGATAAAGGTGAAGTAGCAGTAGTGAAAAGAATATAGTATTATAGTGGTTATAGAGGAATAAGTAGTTGAAGTGAAAGTAGTGAAAAGTAATTATATTAGGGTACTTGATAGTATTAATGAATGATGTTATGAAACAAATGACGCTATCATATACTACTACTACTACTACTACTACTACTACTAAAATGCTTTTATTCCTCCCCTAAAGGGGGAGGTGGGCCTCTTAGTGACACCGTCTGAGGCCGGGAGATTAGTTAGGGTGAAGGAGATGCACGGCGAAGGTGAGGAGGTTGGTGGTCGTCGCCTATACTAGGAACTATGTCGGCATTTGCCTTAGTGCAGGAGAATGGAAAATCACGGGAAACCTTTATCAGGACAGTCGACGGTGGGGAACAGCCCCCCTCCGTCTTCCGAATTCAGAGGCGTAGAGCCACGGCAGAACCGTGACCACTCCTCCCCTGTTCGGATGGTCGGTCGGAGAGCAGAGCCTCGTGGTCGACTCGTTGGCTGAATGGTCAGCGTACTGGTCTTCGGTTCAGAGGGTCCCGGGTTCGATTCCTGCCCGGGTCGGGGATTTTATCGCTTCTGATTAATTCTTCTGGCTCGGGGACTGGGTATATGTGTCCGTCCCAAAAATCTCCTTATCATATTCAGATAACATACAACACTTCAAACCGGCACAGAAACACGCAGTATTGCTTGCATCCCTCCATATAGGCTTGGCGTCGGGAAGGGCATCCGGTCGTAAAAAGGGACAAATCCACAGGTACGACGCAGTTCGCACTCGCGACCCGACAGGTGTGAGAAGAAAGCGGTAGGAAACGAAGAAGTGCAGAGCTGTGACCGCCCCTCCTCTACTTGGTTGGTCGGTCGGAGTACAGAGCCGTCGTACCAGCCGAAACCCACTCTGCAACCGCCGACGTACCATATTTCAGACAGCATGGCTTGGAGCCACAGGCAGTGCCGAAGCACTATGAGAGACTGTCTCTTTTACGAAAGTGAATGCCTGCTAGGCCATCAGATGATATTGATATTAATTCCCATAGGGAATCGGAAATATTTTTCCTGAATGAATAAATTCATAATTCTAATATAAATGGTCTGTTATTGGAAATTATGTCAGCACCTGATCAAGAGTGTTTCTCCTTCATGCGTGAAAAGTTCTCCCTCGATTTAAACAACAACCGAGCCACATCCACAGCGAGGAGTTGTACGTGCATCGATGCTATGTTCAGTCGCCACGTAGACCAGATAACCCAACTAATGGACCGAAGCCTATGTCTGTACACAAAAAATGAAAATTCATAGCCTGTTTCCAGTCATCCGACTGAATCAGGAATGGAATGAATGAAGCCCCATCTAGCGGCAAGGATAGAAATTGTGGCGACTGCCAACGCCTGTCGCACTCCTCTGAGGCAATGATGACTGTCAGATGAAATGATATTGGAGGGTGTTGCTGGAATGAAAAGTGACGGGAAAAACCGAAGTACAACCTGTCCCACCTCCGCTTTGTCCAGCACAAATCTCACATGGAGTGACCGGTATTTGAACCACGGGACCCAGCAGTAAGAGGACGGCGCGCTGCCGCCTGAGCCACGGAGGCTCATGTCTGTACATTAATGTGTAAATGTATTTTTATTTCATTCCATAAGTATTGTATACTTCACTGAACCTCTATAATACTATACTCTATTATAAACTCTCTCTCTCGTCTGTAAGCCCGAAAACTTATCCGTGATTACATATTTTCCGTGTAGTGGAGAAATACGAGTGCTACGTGCTAGTGTCTGTAATAGAGTACAGGTGTGTAAAGGTTCATTTTTTCTGGCACCTTGTTATTTAAAAAAAAAACATTCTTTAACCTATTTAAAATCACATTATCATGATTCACCTGACAATTTATAAGGAATTTGTACGTGCAAATTCCAATCGCGCAAACAGACATGTTCAATGTGCAAGCTTTGAAAGAAAGAGTTGCATTCTATAATTTTAACTTTAATATTAAAAGTAGTTTATCTGTTGTTGTAATTGTGCCTATAGAATAACATGAGTGTGAGTTCTCAGTTAATATATATCAACACCGTCTGTATCAGTCCGTCTCCACTGTGCTCCGCTACCAGCTACACACAGACACCTTCATGCTCACAACACGGTGAACATGAATGATAGACCTCATTAATCCAGCAAAGAATTGTAAACGCGCAGACTTTGAAGTGGGGAGGACTACAGCACTTCTGTGTGTACAGAGACTTTAGAAATGAGGCAGAGAAGGGTAGTTGACAGCGACCACAGAGAACACTAGGGGAGAGTTTCGAACGGTCCCGCGTTATTTAACCTTTTGTCTGTAGGTCTGGCCGTTCTTATTACGGTATGTGGAGGGGTGTCACTGGATTCAACTTTATGACATCTGTTCATAGACACCACTTTTCTTGATTTATGTTAGACCTTGAATTCGTTAGCCAAACACATCAATATTGTGAATCTTTAGCCTCAACTTCTCACCTAAACTTACCAAAATTTGTTTATAGTCTTGTCTTTACATCGTATTTGTACCGTAAGTACACGGCAACTTGCAAAGTATCGTCTAATACTAGCAACCATCTTCATAAACATATGGCTTCACTTACCGCGTGCAGATATTTTAAATTTGACGCTACTTAGACTGCTTGCTTATCTGTTTTGACGCGCCGTTCTATTCTAAAAGATAGCCGAGGAAAAGATCTTTGGTGGACAATCTATGGCTAAGTTTTTATTTAATTTTGTCAAATAAATTCCAAATGTGTCGCCGACATCTAACGAAATGGAGTGTCGAATAGACTTCTTTTCCACCTTCAAAAATCCTACCACCTCTCTTGGTTTTGAACTCGCAATCTTGGGATCCGGAGGTCGACACTCTTATTACTGACAGATATCGAATCCTTAATTTCAATAGATTAAAATAGATCAGTTAGTGACGAGAATGTACAACGTCTATTACTAAAATTACATCATCTAATGAAATGTCTTATGGCTTTTAGTGCAGGGAAATCCCAGGGCGAGTTCGGCTCGCCAGGTGCAGGTCTTTCTATTTGACTCCCGGAGGCAACCTGCGCGTCGTGATGAGGATGAAGTGATGATGAAGACAACACATACACCCAGCCCCCGTGCCACTGGAATTAACCCGACCGGGAATCGAACCCGGGACCCTCTGAACCGAAGGCCAGTACGCTGACCGTTCAGCCAACGAGTCGGACACATCATCTAATTTTCAAGTACTATGAACCTTACTTCAGAAACCACCAGCGTACACAGACACAGACGTAGAGAATTAGATCCCGCTTGTGCATTAATATTAATACTTTTCGGCACACAGGTAAGTCGCCCAGCTAATAGAACAAGTACACCGTCGTCTGAAGAACAGTCAACATTCAACCCACACTCGAAAGGAAAGGCTATGACCGGCTTGCTTCATCATTTTGATACATTTCAACTACTGATAAACAACACTAGAATTCCAAATTGAAATTTAAGTGTGTTAATGTGGAGAAATGCTGAGCCCACTCTCGATATGCAACAAAAAACATTCATGCTGCAATTTTACTTCCTCTTAATACAAAAAATAGCATAATTATCCGTTCTTCACCAGGTATTTTCGTTGATGAAAATGCATGCCTTTGGTGCAAGATACTCGAATGTTTGGGCTGCGCGTGTAGGTGTCATGTCTATATAAATCAAATTATAATTTTGTCTTTACGCGTCAGTTTATTTTTTGTTTGTTTTATTTTTCTGTGCCGGGATGAATGGCTCAGACCGTTGAGGCGCTGGTCTTCTGACCCCACCTTGACAGGTTCGATCCTGGATCAGTCCGGTGGTATTTAAAGGAGCTCAAATACATCAGCCTCGTTTCGGTAGATTTAATGGCACGAAAAAGAACTGCGGGACGAAATTGCGGCACCTCTGCGTCAATGTTGAGGCCTTCAGTTCAGAAGGTCCTGGGTTCGTTTCCAGGCCGACTTTGGGATTTCGATCACGTGTGATTAATTCTTCTGGCCTGGGGGCTGGGTGTTCGTGTTTGTGCCAACACTCTCCTTTTCATACTCTTAACAATACCCACACTACAAACCAGCACAGAAACAAGTAATAGTGAATACATTCCTTCCCAAAAGGTTGGCGTCAGGAAGGGCATCCGGCGCAAAAAATGCCAAATCTACAAGTGGGCACAGCTCGCACTCGCGAACCCACAAATTTGGGAAAAAGTAGTAGTAGTAGTAGTAGTAGTAGTAGTAGTAGTAGTAGTAGTAGAAGAAGAAGAAGAAGAAGGATATAATTTCAGTGATGATTCTAGTAACAAAACCACTGTAATTTTAAGCCAATAACTTGACTACAATTTAAATCAAGAAAATATTGATTATTTCGTAATTACTTCTTTCTATGTTGTGCGGCATGAGGAGTTCCTTTGTAATATCACTGAAGGAAAATTGCTGGAAAAAGAGGAAGAGGACGACCTAGAGTGTCTTACTTCAAGAACCTGCTTCTGAGGATGAAGTGCAAGACCTACGCTGAGTTGAAAAGACTGGCTCGAGATAGACAACTGTGGCTGCAGCGACAAGGCTTAGCCTTTAGAATATGATGATGATGATGATGATGATGATGATGATGTGGGGTGTGATTAACGCAGTGAATTAGCTTCTGGCTTTCCATCAGAACATCTGAGGTTCGAATCCCGGTCGATCGTGGGTTGCAATTTTCATCTGAAAAATTACGTTACGTCAGGCCTTAAATCCTTGGCCAAAACCAACATGAGCCTGGGTGGTTCCTGTAGCCACTGACATAACTCTGATAAACTGGACTACTATTTTTATTTCTCTCTATGTCGTAAGACAATTCTATTCTAATTATTAACACAAATGTATCAGCTGCAATGTTTCAGTATCCTTCGTTTGGGACGTATTTTACCTGTGACAAGACTGTTTGCGTACACTTCTCCACTGGTTAGAAAAAATAAGTGGAAGAAGAAAGTCTTTCCGTATGCTGGCTCACATGATCATTGGCTGGTATGCACCCATCATCATCATCATCATCATCATCATCATCATCATCATCATCATAGGTCAAGGAATATGTAGTGTATAAATACAATGTCATTTGGACATATTAATTGTGCCGTCTCAGATGGCTGAACAGTCCGATTCTGGATGCACAGATTTTATTGCAGTGACAGCACACACTAGTAGTTGCAGCAGATGGTTGTGCAAGAATGCCATCCCTCGCATTCGTTCGTTCTTTCCTGCGGTTCTTCCTCTCAGCTTCTAATCTTCTATCTTTTTCTAGATGTTCAACTCCCTTGTATACAATGCTACGCCATTTGGGCCTATCCTCGGCTGTAGTTTCCCAGTTTATCGTATCAACATGGCATCTTTTACGATTATACTTTAGAACATCCTTATATCGTTTAAGCTGCCCTCCATGGTTACGCTGACCTTTCTTTCGTTGGGAGTACAAGATTTTCTTTGGGAGGCGTGTATCTGGCATGCGGACGATATGACCAGCCCAGCGTAGCTGATGCCTGACTATCTTTGCCTCTATGATTGTAGTGTTGGCTTCCTCGAGGATGCTAATGTTCGACGATCTTGCCATTTAACTTTCAGTATTCTCCGCAAGTATCGTTGATGGTATTTTTCAGACATTTTAGGTTTCTCCTGTAGGTTGTCCAGGTCTCGCAACCATAGATAAGAGTAGGAATTACAACAGCATTGTAAACGTACAGTTTGGTTCTCACACTGATATCATGATTGTCAAACACTCTTCTTAGGAGACGACCGAAAGCCGCACTAGCGCATCTTAAACGATATTGGATTTCTGCATCAATGTTTGCACATGTCGAGAGATGGCTTCCAAGGTAAGGAAAATGATTTATGTTTTGCAGAGACTGGCCATTGATTGTAACAGTCGGAGTTCTCTTATTGGAATTTGGTACCGGCTGGTAAAGAAATTTAGTCTTATCAATATTAATTTCCAGTCCGATACTTTCATATGCTTGATTAAAAGCATTGAGGATTGATTGCAGATCTTCCTCTGTGTTGGCTAAGATAACATTGTCATCTGCGTACTGAAGCTCTATAACTGACACTGAAGACACCCCGGTCTTAGCTCGCAGTCTGTTAATATTGAACAGATTTCCATCAGTACTATATAGAAATACTACTCCTGATGGCAGTTTATCACCCACAAGGTGTAGTATGGTTCCAACAAATAGTGAGAACAATGTTGGAGGAATTACACAACCTTGCTTGACTCCAGTAGAAATACGGAAAGGGTCTCCTGGTTTTGTATTAGAAAGAACAGTAGCAAACATGCCGGCGTGTACCAGTCTGAGTATCTGTATGTATTTGTTTGGACATCCGATCAGAGCTAGAATTCTCCATAGAGCTTCTCGATTAATAGAATCAAACAAGATCTATAAAAGCCATGTACAAGGGTTGGTTTTGCTCTCTAGACATTCCTGCGCTTGTCTTGCTCTGAAAATCATATCATCATATCAATTGTACTTCTGTTTGGCCTGAAACCACACTGAGTTTCTGGTAGGCACATTTCAGTCAATGGCAGTAAACGATTAGACAATACTCTAGCAAGAATGTTTCCTGCAACAGAGAGTAATGATATCCCTCTATAATTGTTACACAGAGGCTTGTCCCCTTTCTTGAAGACAGTGATGATGGAAGCATTCCGTAGATCAGCAGGGATTGTTCCCATGTTTCATATTTTTACAATCAGCGTGTGTGTATGCTGTATTAGCAAAGGACCACCCTCCTTGAAGAGCTCGGCTGGAATTCCATCTTGTCCGGGTGACTTTTTATTCTTCAGCTGATGAATGGCCTTCTCAATTTCTTGAATAGAAGGGACTTCACCTAAGTGATCATGAATTGGCTGTTGTGGAATATCAGCAAACACATCTTCCTCGACATGCGAGTTTCTGTTCAAGAGGTCTTGAAAATATTCTTTCCAACAGGAAGCTATCGAGTCAGGGTCTTTAAGAACTTCCGTAAACTGCAGAACTTTCGTGTGGTTTCTATAGCAACCAAAGGAAGCGTGCTGAGGTGGTCTTACAACATCTTAACCCACTTCCCAGCAGATTTGTGTTGACGTCGTGTTTAGCTAGAGAATACACAGTAACACGAAAGATGAGAGAACGACATTTCTGGAAGAGGGACTCTGAACTTATCTTCTTCCTTCTTGAAACTACATTCACAGCCTGAAAATTGTACATTACGGAGGAAACAATTGACGGCTTACAAAGTTTCGTATTTATTAGAACATCTCGGACTTGCTATACAGTCCAGATGCACCCCTATTAGAATCAAAATTTGGCATTTTCGCCTGTAACTGCTGAGGATTCCTGAAAACCAGTTAGAAGTTAACATGATCCGTCAGTCAGAATTATACAGGGTAGTCGGAAACAACGTAAACCGGGTACATGAGCGTTAGTGTGTTGGTAATACTGATAAATAATCTGGAAAAGAAATCGATATCTCGCGCTGTTGTCATTTTATCAACTGTTGAGTTTAGTCAATCAGATAGCTTCGCGGGCAATTTTAAATGGGCTTTCCGAGGCGGTGTTTCTAAGACAGGTTTCATTATAGAACAGTGGCGGCTCGTGACCAAATTTTCAGAGGGTTCACAACAAAATCTGTGTTCACGTTTCAAATATACCAAAGTAGAGACAAAATAACTTAAATCATTTTACTAAAAGTTCCCCTATAACCGAGGATGCAGTTTTCCGTGACTAATCTGTGAGTGCACAACAAAACAAAATTACGACTGCCGAGCTGAGTCGCTCACACGGTTGAGGCTCTGGCTTTCTGACCCCGTGATTCCGAACACTTGTTCAGAATTAGCTCCTAGCGAAATCTTCCGGCGATCTAATGCTTTAGTAACTTGTGAGAGCTGTGGCGGAGGTGGTGGACCCTTGTGGTCAACTGTAATACTATCTTTGGTTTGAGGGTGGTTGTAGACGGAAAGGCACATTCCTTGCCGTGTTCCTCGCTTATGGAGATATCTGTGCATAAACCATGACGTCATCTCCATGCGCATGCGTATACTCTTAAGGCTCGTAGCAAAATCTCCAGTGTGCTCCCTGCATTGTCAGTCGAAACGAGCAGCTGTCATTGTAACGGACCTTCGATATAAGTCGAATGCTTTCGATCGTTTGACGAAATCAGGTCGAAATGAAGGAAACAATGTTATATTACCGCTATCCATGAATGCGTTAATATGCATGAGAACTGGGTGTTCACGTGCTCATGTGCTCCTGAGAGCCCACCGCCACTGTTATAGAACTCAGCTTGGAACGAGATGAATAAAGTTTGACAAAGATTATTTGATACGGGAGTAAGCTGAGGTTTTGTGTCAGGAATTGTGGTGATGAGGATTGTTGTTTCAAGGGGAAGTACAATTAGGCAACCATACCCTCAGGAGTTGTTCAATTGTATGTAGGATAAGCAGAGGGCCTTCGAAATTTTTTATTTTCTTTTTGCTATTTGTTTTACGTCGCACCGACAAAGATGGGTCTTATGATGACGATGGGATAGGAAAGGCCTAGGAATGGCAATGAAGCGCCCGTGGCCTTAAGGTACAGCCCCAGCATTTGCCTGGTGTGAAAATGGGGAAACTACGGGAAACCATCTTCAGGGCTGTCAACAGTGGGTTTCGAACCCACTATCTCCCGGATGCAAGCTCACAACTGCGCGCCCCTAACCGCACGGCCAACTCGCCCGGTACATCGACACATCCTTACGTGAATCACAGAAGCTAGGGACATTATGCTAAAAGCGTAGCAGAATAAGAAGAACCGTTGTTTACGTAACAGCCAAGGAAAGTAATTTTTTACGTCATCCGAACTTTATAATATACTGAGATATAGAGAGTAGTCAGAAACAACGCCAACCGAATATATGAGCGTTAAAGGGTTGGCCATACTGATAAAGAATTTGAAAAACATTGTTCGATATCCCGCGCCGTTGTCATTTCACCTATTGCTGGAATGAGATCGCTTTGCGGGCGCAATCAAATGGGCTTTCTTAGGAGGTGTTGCTAAATCCACACCGTGGATTTCAAGCCGCTGTCACCGCAGCGATCCTGTACGCTACGAGGCCTGTGTTCAAATCCCTTCCTGGCGAAGATCTTTTCTTCGATTAGTGCTCTCAAGCCCGTCTTAAGCCAGGTGCAGATTTAGCAACACCGCCTCGCAAAACCCATTTGAATTCGAACGCGAAACAATCTGATTGGCTAACTTCAGCAGCTGATAATGACAACGGAGCGCGATATCGAATTATTGTTTTCAAATTATTTATCAGTATGACCAACCCTCTAACGCTCATATAACCCTGTTCACGCTGTTTCCAACCGGCCTGTACGCGATATTTATTTCTCGGAAACGAATTAACCTATACATTAATGTTGTAATATTGAAAGAAGCATTCTGTCATTTCTTAGAGGGAGCTCCGTTTACTGCCTGCCTGGGTGGGAACAAGGGAGTAGGGGGTACATTTGCCAAGGAAACGTGGGCTAGCCCACTGCGGTTGCCATGGAGATAAGCCTGCTGGCCAGCTCGTGTTTGATTGAAGTTGCCAAACCTCGCAGGTGGTAGTGGTGGTTATTGTTTTAAGAGGAAGTACAACTAGGCAACAATCTTCTATATAACACTCATCAGAGAGAAAGAACAGAAGGGGACCGACACTTCGAAAAATGAACGTATCGGCCAAAGGAAGACAAGGGCCACGAAGGGTATGAAAATGAAAGACTCCCTAGGCCTCCATACGTAATACCGTCGGGGTTGGAAAGGAACAAGAATTGACCAAAGGAGGTCGTATAGGATGGAAAGAGCCTGGCACAAGTAAGTAGAAACAATCCCTGGACTCAGCTAAGGGCCACGTGGTCGCCAGTCCACACTTCAAAATTCAGAGCCCCTGGGACCCCTTTCAGCCGCCTTTTACGACAGGCAGGGGATACCGTGGGTGTTATTCTACGGCCCCCACCCACAGGGGATCCAAACCTCACTTCTGTGTTGTGCACAACAGAACACAGCGGTCTGAACGAACGAACAAGCGAGGCGGAAGCGAGGTGAGGGAGAATGGACGCAGGAATGTGACAACACCTCGCATTGGCACGTGCAAGGCTCTTCCCTCCAGCCCTATCTGTCAGAATACTTCTTTTAATATTACCGTACGGGTATAATCAACATCATGATGACAGATTTCTTGAGCTGGGAATGCAGACACTCCTTGGTATAGATAGGTAAGGAACCACAAAAGCGCAATCAACCATTCAATAAAGGTAAGCTTGACGTTTGCTGATGCATTATCTCTCAGATTATCCGTGTTTACATTACTGTGAAGCGGAACTCAACCAATCAGAGACGATTTCTAATGAAAGAGTATGAACGAAATTACAATACGGCAGCATGCCATTTTCCGTTCTATTTTGAGTACGAAAAGAAGGAAATTACGTCACAATATAAAAGAAATGTTATTACTGTATTATTGCGCCACTGTATACCAGCGTTATATCACAATTCTCATACTGAAGAAGTAAACAAGTGTATGAATGACTTGGAGCGAACTTGAAACTCTGCGCGAGATGACAAACTTTTTTTCGGTGACCACCATTAGCAGCATGATGTAGCCTTGTGGAACCGGCTTTGGTTGGCAGATTATAATGTCACTTCCACTACTGAATTCTGACGTCTGGCTGACAGTATATAGCTCCAGGCCAGAGGGTCTGCCTCCACCTCTTACTAACAAATATACACGGGTTTAGTTACGACTTGGACGGGGGTTTTACGGTCGGGTGCCTTTCCTGTTACCATGCATTGATTCTACTGAAAATCTCTTCTGAAGTCGCTAGCATTCGATCCCCTAGCAGTCAGGCGCCCCAAAAGTAATGTCTTTGACGACTGACTACTAAGATATAAATTGTCCACACATTCACATTAAATAATAAGTAGCATCTTTCTTTGAACTGTCTTTTTAATCAAATCCGTAATAATAATAATAATAATAATAATAATAATAATAATAATAATAATAATAATAATGATAACGGGGCGAGTTGGCCGTGCGGTTACGAGTGCGAAGCTGTGAGCTCGCATCCGGGAGATAGTGGGTTCGAAACCAACTGTCGGCAGCCCTTAAGATGGTTTTCCGTGGTTTCCCATTTTCAAACCAGGCAAATGCTGGGGCTGTACCTTAATTAAGGCCACGGCCGTTTCCTTCCCATTCCTAGGCCTTTCCTGTCCCATCGTCGCCATAAGACCTATCTGTCTCGGTGCGACGTAAAGCAAATAGCAAATATATATATAATTAGGATAAGTCTATAGACACAACCATAACAGCCACAACCGCAAATACAAGTAGTATTTTTGACATGGCCCAAGAGTTTGGACTCCATCGGATCCTGTTTGAAAGTCTTTAACCATAAGTTTTCCGTCGTTTCCCCTTTTTCACACCAGGTAAAACCTTAAGTCCACGGCTGCTTCATTCCCACTCCCAGCCCTGTAATATCCCATCGTCGCCAAAAGACCTATCTGTGTCTGTCCGATGTAAAGCAACTAACAAAGAAAAAAAGCAAATTTGGTTATTAGAAAGTGTCGTCTAGCCCGCTCTTCCGTAATGTGGAGAGATTAACATAATTCTACGGGCTGTGATGGGCCGTACCTCTAATGTTTATACAGAACTCATGGCATAGACATTGTGCAAACCAAAGTAGATTTGTTATTCACTTCTGTAATTTTGCACTGTAACCTATTGCTGCCTAAAACTGGGTTCTAGTGATGACTTGTGTTTCCTTAACGGGAGTCACGAATGAAATATTGTAATTTTGAAAAGAATGAGAAAATAGAATTTTCGATTTTAATCTTCACCCAATTCTTCCTCTTTCAAATCCCGTCATCAGTTCTGCTCTAACGCCAGTTTTACATCTCTAAATGCCGGATTTAGAGGGTAGTGGCATAGCGTATACACAGCAAGCTCATGCACCTTACTCTCACGCTCTCAGACAATATTGGCTTCAAAGCTTTTTGGACTACCAATTCAATAATCCCGCTGGAATGTATTTACCTCGTAAGGGACTTAGGCTGTGCGTACGGGGAAAAAGAATTCTGAGGGAGTAACTTAAAGTTCAGAGCAGTTTTAAAGCAAGTATGTTTCTTTAAACTTTCAATTATCGGGCGAATTGTCCGTGCGGTTAGGGGCTCGCAGCTGTGAGCTTGCATCCGGGATAGTGGGTTCGAACCCCACTGTCGTCAACACTTCAGATGGTTTCTTCCGAGGTTTCCCATTTTCACACCAGGTAAATGCTGGGGCTGTACCCTAATTTAGGCCACGGCCGCTTCTTTCCCATTCCCAGCCCTTTCCTATCCCATCGTCGCCATAAGACGTATCTGTGTCGGTGCGATGTAAAAACTTCCAATTGCATTTTACTAGCTTAAATATTTCCAGCTCTTTTACCATGTATAATTGTTTTTTACGACCGAGTTCTTATCAGATTCACCTGAAATTTTGAGATGATGTTCCATTATGCCCGGGAAATCAAAGCAGTTCTGCATTTTTTATCTAATGAATATTACCTTCATATGTTTGGTCTCTTGCCATTTCTTGATGGATGCAGTATTTTTGTACCCGTCTCTTGGCACAGGCCAGAGCAAAGTATAGCTTCCACCGAAGTCCCAGTCTCATCCATGGCTGTGACAATATGGAAGCTGCTGGGGTATGGGTGTTACTGAGTAATGACATTTGGGGCAAAATTAGTGTCTGAGTGTTATGAAAGGTGTTGCTCATAGGATCAGTCGTGCTGCAGTAGCACCTTCTGGTCCAATGAGGAAAGCAATGACAAACTACCTCACTCCTCATCTTGCCTAGTACTCCTCATTTGGGCTCTGCCATTGGTTTTTGCAGTTTCCCTATAACTGCATAGCCTTTGGTGGTGCTATTTGAGGATCCAACCTAACAGACAGAAGTTTGGTCCTGAAACAACACCAAACTAGAATTTTGCCTATTGTCCAAATAATGAAAGATGTAAGCGTTTTAAATCTCATATAGTTTATACCTGACTGCAAATCCAGAGTTATTATTAGGTATACAAGTCTTTTTGACAAGTCTGCCATATTATAGACCAAGTATAATGAAGACTCTGTCACACGGAGCATTTTCCATCCAACATATTAAAAATAAATATTAAGTTATTTGTTAGTAAGTTTGCAGCAAATTACCTGATCAACTCCAAATTTTGTGCGGTGTCATATGTTATTCATATATGCTTGTGTTTTATATTTGGCTGTGATAAATGATAAATTGTAGAAATTCCAAATTTTAGTCACCACTCCCCTTAATATTTCACCACAATGACAAGCACCCAGGATGTGTGCAAGTGTTTCGTAGTAATTATCAATGGCCCGGGGACTGGGTGTTTGTGCTGTCCCAAACATCCCTGCAACTCACACACCACACTTAACACTATCCTCCACCACAATAACACGCAGTTACCTACACATGGCAGATGCCGCCCACCCTCATCGAGGGTCTGCCTTACAAGGGCTGCACCCGGCTAGAAATAGCCACACGAAATTATTATGTAGTAATTATAAACATGTTAATCCCCAGGTAGTTTATTCTTGGGATAAATGAAAGTTAATCTAAAACCGAATACAAAAATATTATGAAAAATAAACCTTTACATGTTTGTGAAGTTTCATTGTAAAAAGAAACCCAGAATTCTACGGTTGATGTTTTATGTCTTCTTTTTCGGAAAGTGAAACTTGAAGTGGAAGCTGTGGGTAGGTCTGTGATTTCTCAGTTTGAAGCCGCGGAGCAGGTTCGGAGCTCTTTGGCACCTGCAGACTGCCTGTCCCAGGGCACACAGCTTCTCACGCTGGACCACCAGCGATGACTGGTGCACTCACGCTCTTGTGAACTGAGTACACAGCATTAAAACCTCAAGCCATGCCTAGTGTCCGTAATGTTATAACATTTCAGAGATCTGGTACACTGGGCAACAAAATTTAAATTTTTGTTTGTTAAATGGAAGTGAAAGGGTGTTTCTGGTACACTTTTTCTGCTGATTTGAAATCTGTTTTTAGATTTTTTTCTATCACCCACAGTTTTTGAGTAATTTTAAAAAATTTAAAAAATGTTAAAAATTGTTATTCCTACCAAAATTTATTAACTTAAATTGAATTTACATGCATTTTAATTTACATACACTTTTTCTGCTGATTTCAAATCCGTTTTCAGAATTTTTCCATCACTCACAGTTTGAGTAATTTTCAAAAAATTAAAAAACTGTTGTTGTTCCTACTAAAATGTATTATCTATACTTAAATTTCATTTACAAACCTAAAAAGTATGAGAGGTAGATTTTCGGCTGAACTTAGCTTGAGGAACATCCCTCTTGAGTGACCAGCAGTAGTCAGCCAGCATATTTGGACCCCATTTTCCCCGGTAACGGCTTTCAAATTCGACGATGTCTTGATGGAAACGTTCCCCGTGTTCGTCTGAGACAGCGCCGAGATTTTCAGGGAAAAAGTCAAGATGCGAGTCCAAGAAGTGTATTTTAAGAGACATATTACATCCCATGTGTTTATAGTTTTGTAGAAGTTCACTAATATGTTCCCTGTAATTCTCTGACCTGTAGTTTCCTAGAAAGTTTGTGACCACCTTCTTAAATGATGACCATGCAGCTAGTTCGTATGTTTTTAACTTGCTTTCAAACACTGTTTCTTTGATCTGAGGACCTACAAATATGCGTTCCTTTAGTTTAGCTACAGATATTTTTGGAAATTTGGTTTGGAGAAATTGAAATGTATCCGTGCTATGATCAAGTGCTTTTACAAAATTCTTAATCAAACCTAGTTTTATGTGTAATGGGGGCAGTATGATTTTGTCAGATGCCACAAGAGGCGGATGAACGACATTTTCCTGTCCTGGAGTAAATGACTGTCTTTTTGGCCAGTTCTTTTTTATATAGTGACTAGCAAGATACCCGTGCTTCGCTACGGTATTATACTGAAATTTATAATTGAATGCTTATTGTTTTGGATATATAATCCGCCGAAATTCGAGATCTGACTCGTTTTCTCTTATTTTACGGCACGTTTCCTCCCATTTTTCAATCTTCCTTTCCAGCAATCGAGTTCGTACTTCCAGAGCTAGGCTCAGGTATTCCTCCCGGTTAGTTGGGTACGTAAATCTTTGCCATCATTTCCTATAATCATTTTTAATATGGATAAAATCCTTCAGGAGATCCGGCGTGGTGTTATATTGGGTGCCTTGGCGGCACTGAACCGGCGGCCGGACTGCATTCTTAGTCATTACCCGTCCAGTAGCCGTTTCCAGCACGGTCCGCACATTTGATGACGGTCCGGAACATTATTATTATTATTATTATTATTATTATTATGTTGCTGGAATGGCTGATGACAGGGAAAACCGGAGTATTCGGAGAAAAACCTGTCCCGCCTCCGTTTTGTCCAGCACGAATGTCACATGGAGTGACCGGGATTTGAACCACGGAACCCAGCTGGGAGAGGCCGGCGCGCTGCTGCCTGAGCAACAGAGGATCTTTATAAGTACATTAATAACAGTAAAATCAATTGGTCTCACCTCCTTCTACAGCCTACCGCCGTTAAGTTTATTTACCCCCCCCCCCAAAAAAAAATTAAAAGAAGGCTTGTTTCTATATGTTTAAGGGAGATTCCAAACACCAATGTTCACGTCTATTACCTTCAGATTTGAGATATAAGTATCCCCATAAAAATAATTTACTTTCTTCACTTCATTTCACACTACTCCCCTCCCCACCCCCACCCCTCTAAGTGAATTTTCCCGCAAAAAATACTTGTTTCTTTAATAGTAAAGGATCTTCTAAATACCAATTATCACGACTCTAACTTCTTCAGTTTTTGATTTATGTGTCCTCATGAAAGGAATTCAACTCCTTTACACTCCCGCCCTCCAAGATGGTTTCCCCCCAAAACGCGTTTTTCTTTGTTTTTAAAGGAGATCCAAATACGAATTTTCACGTCTGTAACAACTTTAGTTTTTATTAGATGTATGTATTCTCATACAATTAAGTCAATTAATTTTTCAATTCTTTCACCCCCCCCCCCCTAAACCCTTCATTGGATTTTCCGAGAATACGTGTTTCTTTACTTTTAAAGCAGATTGCAAATATCAAATTTCACGTCTGTAACATCTTCATTTTTGAGATATCAGTAGCCTAATTAAAAGAATTCAACACCATTTTCAGTCACTTTAACCCCCCCTCCACCCAAGTGGTATTTCCGAAAACAAAAAATACACCTTTCTTTATGTTTAATAGAGATAAAAAATACCATTTTTCACTTCTGTAACATGTTAAGTTTTTTTAGATATACTGTAAAAATTCTCATTTTAAAATTTCACCCCTTTTGAGTTCCCCTTAAGTGGAGTTTCCAAAAACAAATACCTCTGTTTCTTTACATTTACAGGAGATTCCAAACACCCACTTTTTACGTCTGTAACATTTTACGTTTCCAAGATTATCTGTAGATACAGTCTTTCAAAAAATTCACCCCAATTTGTCACTCCTGTTTAACCGCCATTAATTGGATTTTCCAAAAACTAAAAAACGCGTTTCTTTATTTTTAAAGGAGATCCCATATACAAATTTTCAGTTCTGTAAGATCCTTCGTTTCTGAGATATATGTATCCTCATTAAAGGCATTCAACCCATTTTTCACCCTTTTACACCCCTCCTATTAGGATTTACAGGAAACAAAAAAATACGTGTTCCTTTATTTTTAGAGGAAATTCTAACTACCAATTTTTACATCTGTAAATTTTAAAGTTTTAAGTTGTAGACCACTCATTTTAAAAAATTCATCCCCCTTTTCACCCCCCATTATTTGGATTTTCAAAAAACGAAAAATACGTGTTTCTTTACTTTTAAAGTAGATCCAAAATACAAATGTTCAGGTCTGTAATATCTTCAGGTTCTGAAATATAAGTAGCCTCAATAAAGGCATTCAACCCATTATTCACCCTTTTCCACCCTTCCTATTGGGATTTTCCGAAAACAAAATAATATGTGTTTCTTTATTATTAAAGGAGATTCTAAATACCAATTTTTACATCTATAAACTTTAAAAGTTTTGAGATATAGATACACTCATTTTAAAAAATCACCCCCTTTTCACCCCCCCCCCCCCATTAATTGGATTTTCCACAAACAAAAAAATACGTGTTTCTTTATTTTTAAAGAAGATCCCAAACACCAATTTTCAGGTCTGCAATATCTTCAGGTTCTGAAATATAAGTACTGTAGACTCATGAAAGGCATTCGACCCATTTTTTAACTTTTTCCACCCTTCCCATTAGGATTTTCCGAAAACAAAATATACATGTTTCTTTATTTTTAAAGGAGTTACTAAATACCAATTTTCACATCTATAACCAATAAAAGTTTTGAGATATAGATACACTTATTTTAAAATATTACCCCCCTTTTCACCCCCTTAATTGGATTTTCCACAAACAAAAAAATTCGTGTTTCTTTATTTTTAAAGGAGATCCCAAACACCAATTTTGAGGTCTGTAATATCTTCAGTTTCTGAGATATAAGTGGCCTCATTAAAGGCATTCAACCCCTTTTTCACCCCTTTTCACTCCTCCTATTGCGATTTTCCGAAAACAAAAAATACATGTTTCTTTATTCTTAATGAAGATTCTAAATACCAATTTTTACATCTGCAAACTTTAAAAGTTTGGAGATATAGATTCACACATTTTAAAAATTCACCCCCTTTTCATCATCCCATTAATTGGATTTTCCAAAAAAAAAAAAAAAAAGACGTGTTTCTTTATTTTTAAAGGAGATCAAAAGTACCAATTTTCAGGTCTGTAATATCTTCAGTTTCTGAGATATAAGCACCGGTATCCTGATTAAAGGCATTCAACCCACTTTTCCCCATTTTCACCCTTTTTCACCCTTCCTATTGGGATTTTCTGAGAACAAAAAAATACGTGTTTTCTTATTTTTAAGGAAGATTCTAAATACCAATTTTTACATCTGTAAAATTTCAAATTTTTAAGCCCACGAAACCTATAGGTTATCGTTTTGGATATACTATACGACTGTGTTCTTATACTGAGCCCAAAATTGGAGCCCCCCCCAGCGTGCCCCCTTCAGGGAATTTTGAGAATTTCCGATTTTTCTAGGGATCCTGGGGTCATCAGTTTCCCTCGTACCAAGTTTCAAATTTCTGAGATTTCTGGAAGTGCCTCATTAATTCACGTCTTTTTTCATTTTTAAATATTTATATATACATCGCTCCAGCCCGACTTGCTTTTATATATATAGATTATTTCCATCTCGACTATCCCACTTGCACAAAAAGCAGCAAAATTTCGTATATCCTAACTGCAAACCAAGTAAGAGAGCTACAACTTTCAAATCTGAACATATCTGCCAGGAATACTTTTCATACTGGATAGCGGATAGTACCATTTTTATGTTCTCATATGATTCCTGTAAGTTAGCTGCATGGGCTACAGGAACTGATGGAAATGTATTTCCATTGTTAAGCAGTACCGCTTTCAAACTTCTTTTTGAAGAATCAATGAATAAACGCCATTCTTCTGGATTATGCTGCTGCCCTAGTAACTCGAAGAGACCTGTAACATCATTGCAGACAACTAGTTCTTCCTTTTTAGAAAAAAGATGCTCAAATTACTTTTGACATTGGGGGAAGAAGCAGACTTTGGTATCTTCCTGTATAAGGTTCCAGCCTTTTAGTCTTGAAGCGAATAATTCTGATTTGGCTTTAGACAAATTAAGATCACGAACCAAATCATTTAGATCTGATTGTGTAAGTAAATGAGGCTCAGAAGAAGCAGCAGAACTTTCTACAAAGGGTTGGTCATCATCCATTTTATCATCACATAACTCTTCACCAACATCAACTTCTTCATCTCCATGCATCAACGATCTATTTGGTGGAGAAGGTATAGGAAGCCCTGGACCATATAGAACCGGTCTGGTTGCTGATTTCAGAGACGGATATACAACTGTATGTTTTGACTTTGAAGATATACCAGAGATATTAGTCACACAAAAATAGCAATCGGTCAAATGATCCGTAGGTTCCCTCCACTGCATCGGAATTCCAAAAGGCATATGGTGAGTCCCCTTCATCCATTCAGTCAGTAGAGTTACACATGAAGCGCAACATATGTTAGGGGCCCAATTCTGATTCCGATCCATCTACCAATCAAAATACAACTCATAAGCTTCCTTAATTAAAGTAGTAACACTTCGCCTCTGCGCTTTAAGGGTTAACTCGCCACATATATTACAGAAACTATCTGGTTTATTTTCATAGTTGCGAGGCATTTTTCACACAATAAAATAAAACACTACTGTATATTGAACACAAACTATCTCCTTTCAATAGACTTTGGAAGCACAACTCTATGCAGACAGCCGCATGAAAGAAATCTCTAATTCAACTGACAACTGCAATGTTTTAAATTTTCTAATTGTTGTGGCAACAATGAATAATATGGAATTCTGTACATTCTTAAGAGAATAAAAAGTAAAAAAAATATAGTAAGAGTATGATAAACCAAAATTATAATAGTTTATTAATCTTTGTTAATGGTAGCATGCTAACCCGTAAATATGAAAACAAAGATTTGAAATTACAAAAAAACTGTGGGTGATGGGAAGTTTCTGGTTTCATATTCGTAATCAGCACACAAAAGTACATAAGAATCACCATAAATTATACATTTAACAAAATCATTGTTGACCAATGGTACCTCGCACGTTGGAATATCCACAAAAATCTTCTTACGATGTGTGGATAGAGTATTACAGCTACAAGCCAACACAAGCTGGGTTACTTGAAGATAAAGTCCTGGCAGTGAAATTTACAGAATAAAAGGCGTACGACACTCCACGAGCTACATTAGCAAGAAACCTACCGAGCTTGATAGCTGCAGTCGCTTAAGTGCGGCCAGTATCCAGTAATCGGGAGATAGTTGGTTCGAACCTCACTGTCGACAGCCCTGAAATGGTTTTCCGTGGTTTTCCATTTTCATACCAGACAAATGCTGGGGCTGTACTTTAATTAAGGCCACGGCCGCTTCCTTCCCACTCCTAACCACTTCCTGTCCCATCGTCGCCATAAGATCTATCTGTGTCTGTGCAATGTAAAGCAAATTGCAAAAAAGAAAACAAAAGCAAGAAACCTGCAGTTTTCTTTTCTTCAATTTTGGCTTTCAGTCTTGCCGACCATACAGCTTTTCTTATTGTTAAGTATGAACTGACTTGCTGAACTGAACTTATACATTCAATACGAACACAAACACACAACCTCCGAACCGGAGAAATTAACCAGACGAAGTTAAAATCCCCGACCAAGCCCGAAGACCACTACGCTAACCATTCAGCCAAGGAGCCGGACGTAGAAACCTGTTAACGAAGGCGAAGACATTCTGGTTATGATAGTAGCTGTATGGTTTAAAGCAGACAATATGTTGACAAATGGTACACGTACAGTTTATGAGTGGGGATACCAGTATCCAGGGAATAGGGTGGGGAACTTGGACGAATTTTGTGTCGTGCTCCTCCTTACGCTCAGAAAGCCAGGACTACAAAATCAAATAACAGTTCCTAATTTTGAACGTTGGAAGCTCCCTGGAATTTTGCGTAACTAAATTAATTATCCTACTTCGCAGCCATTTACGGATCATGGCCACGGTAACTTTAAGCAGAGCTCAGAACTATGGAAGTACCTGATTCCTATATTTCATTTTTTAGATTAAAAGCTTCCTACAACCGACTGGAACACAAGCATATAATTTGAATAATAATACTAATTCAGCATGAGCAACGTATTTAGGTTGCTGAAGGTTGGGAGATCGAATCCCGATGGAGTCTGTTTTCGTTCACGAGTATTTACATGCTGCAATCCGAGACTAGTAGTTCTACTGGATCGTTAATGACACGTTTCTCAGGGCAAACTTTCGGCAGTTCGGCATCTCTTAAGATCTGAATCAAATAAAATTACTGTAATTATTATGATTTCTATTTTTTACTTGGACATGGTGCAGGAAAAAAAGAAGGCTCACGAAAGTATTAAACACAACGCATAATAGGGTAGGATTCATCCCGGGGCGGAATTCAAGGCAGACCTCCAGAGAGTGTGACTGGACATATTCTCAACACGTCACGGATTAGGCAAATGAGGAGTGCGTTCTGCGTGACCATCAATAACAATGCAGCTTTCCCTGTGGGCGGCGTGATGCATTTACCAACGTCACGAAATTATGCTACGATTTTCGGCATACAAGTATTGAAGAATTTTTGGTCCAGTCCCTTGTCTGAATGGTCAGCGACTGGTCTTCGATTCAGAGGCCCCCGGTTTTGAGTCCCAGCCGGGCTGAGGATTTTAATTGCATGTGGTCAATTCCTCTAGTTCGGGGACTGGGTATTTGTTTTCATTATAATGTCCATTCAAATGCACACAGCACGCCACACCACTATTTTTTTTTCAATTTGCTTTACATCGCACCGACTCAGATGGGTCTTATGGCAACGGTGGAATAGGAAAGGTCTAAGAGTGGGAGGTAAGCGTTCGTGGCCTTAATTAAGGCTTGGATACGGTGCAGATAAAAAAAGATTCATCTTGGGGCGAAAATTAAGGCAGATCTTCAGAGGCAGACCTCAACACGTCACGGATGAGAAACCACGGAAAACCATCTTCAGAGTTACCGACAGTGGAAATCGAACCCAGTATCTCCCGAATTCAGCCTCACAGCTGTGTGCCCCTAACAGCGCGGCCAACTCGTTCGGACTTATTATTATTATTATTATTATTATTATTATTATTATTATTATTATTATTATTATTATTATTATTATTATTATTATTATTATTATTGTTATTAATAATACCGGTTATAATATTAATAATATATCTATAGTCTCAGCCTCCCTGTTACAAACATTTTGATTTGACGTCATATGGAATACCTGCTTGTCAATTTCGACGTTATGTTTACTCTACCATATGGCGGAGAAACCGGAATTCTGTCGGGGAATCTACTGCTCAGTTTTGTTTCATTTTGTCGGGAATACACTAAATGTATCGCTAGGGATCGTTTATATAACAATATAGTACGACATTGAGTGAAAAATGGATTTCATCCCGCCCTTCAAAAATCCACAACCTATGCCAGGTTTGAATTCGCGATCTTCGGATGTAGAGATCCATCTACAGAGAAAGCTACCGAGCAATACTGATTGGGATATACCAATATCATAGCTAAAGGAGAAAGGAATTAGCATTCTAACCGGAAAGGTCAAGATTCAACTGTTGTTTTTTTTATTTGGCTTTACGTCGCCATAGGTCTTTTACAATCTGCTTTACGTCGCACCCACACACATATCTTATGGCGACGATCGGAAAAGAAAGGCCTTGGAGTGGCCTTAATGAAGGTACAGACCCAGCATTTGCCCGGTGTGAAAATGGGAAACCACGGAAAACCATCTTCAAAGCTGCCGACAGTGGGGTTCGAACCCACTATCTCCCGGATGCAAGCTCACAGGTGCGCGCCCCTAAACGCACGGCCAACTCGCTCGGTAAAATTCAATCTACGACAGGGCCAGGAGTTCAGTAACTACAGACTAATCCACCTGTCAAAATAAATTAAAGCAGGAATTTTTAATGCGGAGAATATCAGGAAGTATGCACTGGGAAGGTCTACCTAGGACGCCCATAACCTCATTGTTTTGCCACTTCAAACAACAGCCACCACCACCTCTACCCGTCACATTCTTCATTAGGCCCCAGTCCAGAAGGTATACTTACATTACCTAACTTACCTTACCTTAAGGTACAATAAGAGTACTTCAGTTTAAAAATGTAAGATTGATACCAGTTTAAATCACATGTAACGCGGACGAAGCATACTCTCAATAAGCAACTACAAATTTGGTAACATGTTAATACACAGGATATCGCGATCTAAAGTTCGATAATCATGAATTATGAACTGGATTTCCAAGAACTCACCAGCATGACTGATGCAATCTGCAGCAGAGTCTGCTGGGAAATTGGCGTGCATTAGCATATTTTACAAGCTAACGTGAACAGTAAGACATCGTACACAATTGAAATTCCGAGAAATATGATCGTAAGAGTGTATTATTAATAATATACTGATCTTATCTAGAACACGGTAAAGTAATTTCTGCCTGCCCAGGTGTTGATAGTTGGATGGGCACCCAACTAGAGAGATTCCATGCTTCACCGCAGGAAGGCAAAAATAAAAATAAGACGAGTAATAATTTAACATCAACCATTTTCTGGTCATATCTATTCTTCGGTTCCCAATAATGTTCCGGGAAACTGGTCAGTTCAAACTGGGTATGTCGCTGAAACCAACTTAATTTTAGCTAGGTTTAGTCTAGGTGTTTTAGAGTCAGTTGCCCTTCCTGACTGTGCATGAATTTTCAGCTGAAAATTCTATAAAAAGAAGCAAGTTAACTTATAGTTTTACGAGACTACTGTCATGACGATCATAGCTGCGGGATAGCTGGAAACAAACGACGTGACTACTTTTAAAAATCCCACAAGCTTTGACTGGGAATCGAACTGCGAACGCTTTGGAGAGAAGCTTGTGATTATATTACGTAGCTGTCATGTCCTCCCTCCTACTATGAGGCACAACGAAATTAGAAATAATCTGGGGGAGAGACGGAAGGCTAATTTGTTCTGTTACACGTCCATGAATATATATATTTGCAAGTTGCTTTACGTCGCTCCGACACAGTTAGGTCTTATGGAGACGATGGGACAGGAAATGGCCAGAAGTGGGAAGGAGGCGGCCGTGGCCTTATTTAAGTAACAGCCCCAGCACTTGCCTGGTGTGAAAATAGGAAACCACGGAAAACCATCTTCAGGGCTACCGACAGTGGGGCTCGAACCCACTATGTCCCGAATGCAAGCGTGACCCAAGCCGCATAGTCACTAGCTCGGTAAAAATAAAGGATGTTAATTATTATAATAATACGCTAGGTTCTAAAAGTCAGTGTTCGATAATGACTTCCCATAGGTCTGGGAGAAGATAACGTCGAGGATGTTACCGGAGGTGATTCCGGGACGGTCGAAGAGCTGCCGGTGTGATCGGTCCAGACGAGAAGCTGCAGCAACTCCCGTGGCGCCAGGGATGATGCCAAAATCGCCGTCGCGGCGCCATCAGTATCGACTAGTGTCCCAGATCTGGCTGCAGAGGAGGTTGCTGGATTTTGGGGGGTGGGGCCTCTCTGCAGCGACGGCCTTGAAGCTCATAACCTATTTGCATTTCTACACTCTCCTGTATTGACCGACACTGTAGTCTTTGGTGACTTCGTCCTGCATAAATAGTAGTGCATTATAGATGGCGGGAAGAACCAAAGAATTAGCATTCTCCTGTTACAAGTCTACAAAGTTTAACCTTACTTGGCAAGCCTGTTCCGCGTTATTGGCGATGCTACGAATTATGTTCTGGTCATGACCAGTATGGGGTGTACTCACGCTTGAATACACACTGGTAAGTGGGTTCGAATCCCAGTCTCGGCACACATAGAAATCTTCTTTATTAACGCTTACAAGTGCCAAATAAGACTTAATCGTATCATTGGTTTTCCCCCACATTGCTCGCTTGTTACAAGTCTGTGGATGTTGTAACTGTGCCACGACCAGCCAGGAAGTTCAGGTACATATGAGTTGTTCTGTACACCATAGAAGTAGACAAGAGAATATTCTCTGAAAGCTATCGATGACGAATTAAACAAGCAGTGACTAAGCAACGCGAGGACGGAATAGTGAATATGACGAAAACTCATTCCTATTCTGGAAAGGTTATAGGATCTAAACATTAACTTTAAATGTTGATGATGATGATGATGATGATGATGCTTGATGGTTTAAGGGGCCTAACATCGAAGGTCATCGGCCCCTAATGGTACGAAATGAAAGAACAAAAATTGCAAAGGCATCCACTGACCAAAATAAAAATAAAATATGGCATGAAGAATGAATGGATGGACAGGAACTCAACAAAACACAAAACAAACAAAAACCAGTGGATCGGACTCAATACAGATCGCAAAATAACATTATTACCGACCAAGGAACCACTTATAAAGCACAATGATGCTTGGTGTCTAAAGGGGGTGCAAAATCCACGTCTAAGGCCCCACAGAATGGTACATGTCGCGAGTAAAATAGAACCATGGTATGTGTCATGTTGGGGTATTAATCAGAAGTAGCGAAGACTCACGGTGTTCCACAAAAGATGGTACTACTCACAAGTATTGCAATACGTACAAGTAACGCAGACCTATGGTGTGTCTCACACAATGGCCCAACTCAGAGTCAACGCAAACCGAGAAGGTTCCCCACCTAGGTGTACTAAACACGGGCGCCGGTATTCCCGTGGTGTTCCTCACATAGTGGGTACTAATCACAGGCAACGCAGACCCACGGTGCTGCTCATATAGTGGTACAACTCACAGGCTACGCCCAGAACCGCGGTGTTGCACACATGGGTACGACGCACGGGTACTGGAATCCACCAGGCCAGGCTTTAACTGCTACTAGTCACAAACCTCTTTCGTACCGAATTTAGTGGTACTACTCGCAAGTACAGGCAACCTATGGTGTTCCCCACGGGATGGTACGATTCAAAATTAGTTTCATGGTTCTAATTCAGTCAGCCCTTGGTCGCCCCTTTTAGTCGCCTCTTACGACAGGCAGGGGATACCGCGGGTGTACTCTACATGTGCGTCCCCCACCCGCAGGGGGTCTTTAAATGTTGAAAAGGAGTTTTTTTAGTAAGGGTTGCTATTTTAAGAATGTTCAAAACTTTTGTTTATTAATATAGTCGATTATACCTTCAGGTTAAAAACTACAAAACATTTCTTAAAATATTAAAAAAATAAACAGTTGAGGTGAAATAGCTTGGAAATTTATTTAGGGGAACCTGCAATATCAGCTGGGACCGAAAGGGTTAAGAATTCAATACAAGAGGAAAGATGTTATTGCCATTTCATTTCCAATATAATTCTCAAATTAAATAATAATAATAATAATAATAATAATAATAATAATAATGTTTAACGTCCCACTAACAGCTACTTTTACCGTTCTCAGAGACGCCGAAGTGGCGGAATTTAGTCCCGCTGGAGTTCTTTTGCATGTTAGTAAATCTACCGACACGAGGCTGACGCATTTGAGCACCTTCAAATACGACCGGATTGAGATAGAATCGAATCTGCTAAGTTGGGACCAGATAGCCAACACCTCAACCGTTTGAGCCTCTCATCCCGGCATGTTCTAGTACATTTATTATTATTATTATTATTATTATTATTATTATTATTATTATTATTATTATTATTATTATTATTATTATTATTATTATACATTTCTAGAGCAGACTTAACACGTGAAAGGGTAGCAAGTAAACTTCAAAGTTTCATGCTGCCCGTTGTTCCAAGCCAGCAATTACTGATGCTAACCTAGGGACCCCGCACATAATGTTCCAGTACAAATATTCCAAGGTCAGAAGGTGCTCTCCCAGAATGGAATTGTTCTATTGATTTATGGAGCAATGAATGAGGTAGTTTTAAGTTTCTAACGTGCCTCTGAAGTTAAACCGTCGCGACTGAACGTGACTTTTCCTCAAGGAGAGAGAAGACTGCCACACCCACCAGAAGTCAAACGGCGGATCGTAAACAGCGGGCATTGTTCTCCAGTATTAATATATCACGGTGCTCCTGATCACTTTCGTTTATAAATATTGTTTCACTCCACTAATGAGGAAAAAGGACTTTCGTTAGACAATTCATAACTAGTTCCCTACCATCACGTATTTATCAGGCTCATGGTAATTACTGTAAGATTACAACCCGCGAATACTCCTGAATAACAGTACTAAACACGATTTCTTGATGGTTGCATACAGAAAGACCATCCTTACAATATTTAGGTCTGCACTGCAAGTATCGGTACCTTTTAAAAATAAAACTTCCGAATATTTATTATGGAACTTTTTTGGTTACCAGTAAGTCAAATGACTTATCTAACTGGCGACCCAGGGGCATATTTGACTTTGAGAGTACAGTAACACTGGAAAAACGTTTAAATAAATATTATTTTTTCTTCGTCCATGTGTTCGATCCTTCCGTACAGGAGTCCTCTCAGTGTATTTGCCAGGAAGTGTCCGTATTGTTTTTGTTGTTGTTGTTGTTAGTGTCATCAGTCCGCAGACTTATGCAGCGCTCCGTGCCACCATGTCTGTGTCTGTTAGGTCAACAGCCCAGAGGCTGGTTGGATCCTCAAATAGCACCACCAAAGGTTATGCGGTTATAAGGAAACCCCAAAAACCAATGGCAGCACCAAAATGAGGCGTACTAGGCAAGATGAGGAGTGAGGTAGTTTGCCATTGCTTTCCTCACTGGGTCAGAAAGTACTATTGCAGCACGACTGACCCTGTGAGCAGCACCTTTCATAACACTCAGATGCACTGGTCGTGCTCTGAATGTCATTACTCAGCACTACCCATACCCCAGCAGCTTCCATATTGTCACAGCCATGGATGTTAACTGGGACTTCGGTGGAAGCTACACTTTACTCTGGCCTGTGCCAAGAGATGGATGCAAAAGTACTGTATCCATCAAGAAATGGCAGCAGGCAGCGTGCCACCATATCCTGTGCTAACCTTGTCATCCAATATCTACTCCTACCTATTTTGTCATATTCATACCTTGATCTACCCCATGCCGTTCTTACCGCCTACACTGCACTCAAAAACTAACTGAAGAATACCGGGCGAGTTGGCCGTGCGCGTAGAGGCGCGCGGCTGTGAGCTTGCATCCGGGAGATAGTAGGTTCGAATCCCTCTATCGGCAGCCCTGAAAATGGTTTTCCGTGGTTTCCCATTTTCACACCAGGCAAATGCTGGGGCTGTACCTTAATTAAGGCCACGGCCGCTTCCTTCCAACTCCTAGGCCTTTCCTATCCTATCGTCGCCATAAGACCTATCTGTGTCGGTGCGAAGTAAAGCCCCTAGCAAAAAAAAAAGAAATAACTGAAGAATTCCTTGGTATCTTAAGAAGTGTCCTACCATTCTCTCTCTTCTTCTGGTCAAATTTTGCGAAATCTTTTTTCCTCTCGATTCAGTAACTCTTCATTGGTAATTCCATGTACCTACTCATCTCATCTTCAGCATTCTTCCGTAACACCAAATTTCAAAACCTTATATTTTCTTTCTTCCTTAGGGAGTTATCGTCCATCTTATACTTCCATACAATACCACGCGACCGCCTCCGTGGTGTAGTGGTTAGTGTGATTAACTGCCACCCCCGGAGGCCCGGGTTCGATTCTCGGCTCTGCCACGAAATTTGAAAAGTGGCACGAGGGCTGGAACGGGGTCCACTCAGCCTCGGGAAGTCAAATGAGTAGAGGTGGGTTCAATTCTCACCTCAGCCATCCTCGAAGTGATTTTCCGTGGTTTCCTACTTCTCCTCCTCCTCCTCCAGACAAATGCCGGGATGGTACCTAACTTAAGGCCACGGCCGCTTCCTTCCCTCTTCCTTCTCTATCCCTTCCAATCTCCCGATCCCCCAGCAAGGCTCCTGTTCGGCATAGGCGAGGCCGCCTTGGCGAAGTACTGATCATTCTCCCCAATTGTATCCCCCGACCCAATGTCTCACACTCCAGGACACTGTCCTTGAGACGGTCGAGGTGGGATCCCTAGCTGAGTCCGAGGGAAAAACCAACCCTGGAGGGTAAACAGACTAAGAAGAAGAAGAAGAAGAGAAGAAGAAGACAATGCCACGCTCCAGACGAAAGTCTTTAAAAAAAACTTTCTAATTCCTTTATCAATGAAATGAAATGGCGTATGGCTTTTTCGTGCCGGGAGTGTCCGAGGACGAGTTCGGCTTGCCAGGTGTACGTCTTTTAAAATGACACCCGTAAGCGACCTGCGCGTCGTGATGAAGATGAAATGGTATAAAGACGAGACACACACCCAGACCCTGTGCCAACAAAATTAACCAATTATGGTTTAAGTTCCCGACCCTGCCGGGAATCGAACCCGCGACTCCTGAGATCAAAGGCCAGCACGATAACCATTTAGCCGGACCCTATATATGTTCTATGTAGAAAAAATGCTTTTCTTAAGAGAGGCCTTCCATAGATTATTCTTATAATAATAATAATAATCATAATAATAATAATAATAATAATAATAATAATAATAATAATAATAATAATGTTATTTGTTTTACGTCCCACTAACTACTCTTTTACGGTTTTCGGAGACGCCGAGGTGCCGGAATTTAGTTCCGCGGGAGTTCTTTTACGTGCCAGTAAATCTACCGACAAGAGGCTGATGTATTTGAGCACCTTCAAATACCACCGGACTGAGCCTGGATCGAACCTGCCAAGTTGGGGTCAGAAGGCCAGCGCCTTAACCGCCTGAGCCACTCAGCCCGGCATTATTATTATTATTATTATTATTATTATTATTATTATTAAGGTAATTTGTATTTTTGTCTTTAGGAAACTGAAGAACTCCGCTTGATTGAATGAAACTTGTCATTTGATGTTTGATCACTTTCTGTTTCAGTTGTTATACCTTAACGTTTATTTTATTCTGTAAAATGTTTTCGATCGACCTAAAAATCACTTTTTCACAATTAACGCGTCGTCTCTGCAATGAGTAGCCTGTTTTCCAATCTCTTTCCAATCAGCTCACACCAGCAACAAGATCAGTCAGTCAGTCATTCAATCAATTAATTTACCAATCGCACGGAACATGTAAAGTCATCTCCGTACATGGCATGAAGGACCTTGGAGGGGTGGAAGATAAAGGCTTCCACTATCCGTCCACTACCTCAGCACTTCGTGGGGTTGAGTGGTTGGCTCTATACCGAGCCGCCTTTGATGTAAGTTAGTGAGCCTCCGAAAGTGGAAATCTGGTTTCAAAATATTCGAATCCTTGTTGGGAAATCTAACCCACGGCCTTCCAGGTGAACAGAGCGCGCCTTTGCCATCTCGGCCAGACAGCCCCTGCACATAACATGCATATGAATATAATTTTTTACTGGTAGGGCCTACTCAAACTGCACCAAATTTTTAAATACAGGTTACTGTTCAAAATAGTGTATATGTCAGCAGATTGGCAAACTGGAGCATCTGAAGGCTAAATACTCCACGTGGTTTCTCCAGAAAACATTGATTCATCTAAAAATTATTTACTTTTTTACTCACGGTACCTATAGGTTGTTCAGGACTAGGTTTCAAACAATGAGCCTTCACTCACCTGAAAAGAAGAAAATATATCATTAATACACAGTAGTTTAATTATATCACTGGAAAATAAAACGATACATAATTAAATTGGCCATGCCATTATTCAGTGAAGTATGATCTAAAAGACTTATATTAAATGGCAGTGAGAATGTTAGAAAGAAGTCTATTTTCATTAATTGTGATTTCCCGCAGCACAAATTAAATCTTAAGTTACGTTCTCTTTTATCTTTCTTCCAGTGTGTGTTACATCGTACAGAAAGAGTAACAAACAAACGGCAGAATGACGCAGAGGATGTTGACTGTGCCCTAGGAAATAATAATAATAATAATAATAATAATAATAATAATAATAATAATAATAATAATAATAATAATAATAATAATAATAATGTTACTGGCTTTACATCCCACTAACTAATTTTACGGTCACCGAGCTCGATAGCTGCAGTAGCTTAAATGCGGCCAGTATCCAGTATTCGGGAGATACTAGGTTCGAATCCCACTGTCGGCAGCCCTGAAGATGGTTTTCCGTGGTTTCCCATTTTCACACCAGGCAAATGCTGAGGCTGTACCTTAATTAAGGCCACGGCCGATTTCTTCCGAGTCCTAGCCCTTTCCTATCCCATCGTTGCTATAAGACATATGTGTGTCGGTGCAACGTAAAGCCAAGAGCAAAAAAAATACGGTTTTCGGAGACACTGAGGTGTCGGAATTTAGTCCCACAGGAGTTCTACCGACACGAGGCTGACGTATTTGAGCATCTTTAAATACCATCGGACTGAACCAGGATCGAACCTGCAAAGTTGGGGTCAGAAGGCCAGCGCCTCTACTATCTGAGCCACTCGGCCCGGTCTCTAGGAATCACATACCGAAAGTATCCAAAAACCAAACCAATCCAAACCCCATGGTGCAACAGCCCTGAAGGGCGACCACCGATCTGGGCGAAGACCTGCAGACTACGAGGTGTCATGTGGTTGGCACGTTATTCTTGGGGCCGGCATCTCACCGTCATATAAGTACTCGACTGTAATTACGTAGGCAGAGTGAACCTCGAACCCTCCCTCAGATCCACGTAAAAAATTCCCTGATCTGGGCTGGAATCGAACCCGGAGCCTCCGGGTAACAGGCAGGCACGCTAACCCCACACCGCGGGGCCGGCAAATACAGAGAGTATTACAATTCAATATTCCAACGTGTAGGGATGAAATTATTGACTGGTAAAATCAGAAGCTGTACTGTCATTCATGGTCCGCCTCTGTGGTGTAGTGGTTAGTGTGATTCTACCATCTCCGGAGGGCCGGGTTCGATTCCCGGCTCTGCCACGGAATTGGAACGGGGTCCACTCAGCCTCGGGTGGTCATCTAAGAGGTGGGCTCAATTTCCACATCGAGTGCTGAAGTTATGCACGGAAAAGAGGTTATTTACCAAATCAGTAACACATCTCTAGTACTCAAACATTATCCAACCCACTGAACCCGAATTCGATCCAGTAATTTTGAAAATAGAGGAAGACAGACTCAGCTAACAACGCAGCTGGTTTGCAGACGATAATGTAGGGGGTCAAGTGTACTGTTTGTGAGAAGGCACTAACACGAGTCGACAGTTATGAGCGGACTTCATAAATTGCTGTTCGTTTGGTCTCCAGAGAGTACCGCATTACACTACTTTGTATAATAAATATAAGAGTAAATAAGTTACATAATTAAATGATGGTATTTCTACATTTCCTCTTCGATAACTTAGCATTGAACATTGTTCAAGGGATACACACAGCTCCTGCTTGCCCTCTATCTATTTTTTTTTCGTCGAAGAAATTACAGATGAATTAATCGAGTTCTTTCAACAAAACGGCAGGATGCACATCAGCGGACAGCCGGGGAATATAATGGACCTGTTCTCCTGAAAGCAATTAGAGTGATTAACGTTCTCTTGACATGCCTAGGAAATCTGTAGTTGATACATAGCTGCCATAGCATCACGAGGGTCGGAACGGTTCTGAGAGTGTGTTAACAGAACGACGAAGGGGAAGTAATTTAGTCGCTTCTCACACTAATAATTAAATCAAAGTAGATCCATCTCTCTTCTAGGCCCCTGGGGGAGTAGGCAATAATAATTTTCACTATCAAAACCTAGCAGTCTTTGTCCTTTGTAGTACTAGCGCGTCAATAACAGGACTCGCCATTACACCTTGACTCGTGATTATATCCCTGTAACAGTGGCGTATACTTAGGGCTACCAAGGGTATCGGTGAAGCCCAAACCTCGAATAGAAATCTAAAGCATGTTATAATGTAAGCATCTGAAACATTGTTCCATTTACAAAACTTGAAAGCAATGAGATAAAACGTCACTCGTATTTCTAAAATCAAGGCATCGGAACTGATATTGCAGCCCAAGCTGTGAGTCCCTCTCCCCTCAACACACCTCGCGCGGCTTGCTGCTGTATAATATACGCGATTGGTGCGGAGAAGGGTGTGCTAGGCTTCGCTTCGTCAGATCGCCACTGCTAACAAATAACCATGCGGTACTCATCGTATATATACATCTCACATACTTCTGACTTAATTATAAATATAACAGAGTGCTAGTATTTCAGTCCCATTTACTTGTTCATACTTATAGGGAGACACAGCAGGGCTGCTGTTATAGGAGTGATATATTTTTATAGGTAGATCTGCTAAACTGAAATGCAATCAGGTTTAGTGTATTTTTTGTTGGTTGGAATCGAACCCGTGGTCATAAATCGGACACCACCACTGAACTCCCGATGAAGCTAATCAACCAATGAACGATGGGTACGACCACTGGTAATGCTGTAAAATTCAAAATTTTTAATAATAATAATAATAATAATAATAATAATAATAATAATAATAATAATGCATGGCATCTGCATAGGCTTCCTGGTGACCTAATGAGGATGAAATGAACGGTGGAGATGTCACAAACACCCAGTTCTCAAGCCAGGGGAATTAACAGTATGAGGGATGTTGGTTCTGAGAATTGAATCGGGACCATCGAACAAAAAGGCAAGCCTTCTATCCATTTAGCCACAAAGCCGGACTTTAATTTGCTAAACCTTAGGCTACCATCTCCATTGATCTGGTGTTGAGTATTGACAGTAGCAGAGGCCAGGGCAGTAGTTCATGAGCCGGGCTGAGTGGCTCATACGGTTGAGGCATTGGCCTTCTGACCCCAACTTGGCAGGTTCGATCCTGGCTCAGTCCGGTGGTATTTGAAGGTGCTCAAATACGTCAGTCTCGTGTCGGTAGATTTACTGGCACGTAAAAGAACTCCTGCGGGACTAAATTCCGGCACCTCGGCGTCTCCAAAACCGTAAAGGAAGTTATTGGGACGTAAAACAAATATTATTATTATTATTATTATTATTATTATTATTATTATTATTATTATTATTATTATTATTATTATTATTATTATTATTATTATTATTATTATTATAGTTTATGAAGCAGCCTTGACAACACAGCAGGCTTCTACCGTGGCTATTGGCTGCAGACTTGACGTTCACTAAACAAACCATCGAAAAGGGGTAACCTAAGTCTAGTGATAGTCCAAGTCTTGATCCCAGCATACGCCACTGCTCTGTAATCACCTGTACTCCTTCGAGCCCTCCCCTACGCACAAAATTGAGGTGCGTACCCGTCTCTGTTGCCTGCATCAGATGTAAACAAACATGCGCTACATCAAAACAGTGTTGTGGGGGCTGAGACGCACTCTGTATCCATCGACCGGGCAACAACTCTCTGAGGCATGCTTTAGTAGGCCAGGTTGCTGATGTACTAGTATTAACTAACTCAAGAATTTGAAAATTAAGCAAAAATATCCAGTAAATTTGGCCAGACCTTCTTGAAAATTAAGTACCTTTAACGAACATCTTTTTTACTCGAACACTCAAACTTAGGCCTAATGGACCGGCGATCCAGATGATGTCCAAAAAATAAAAAGCAGTAGAAGTTAGCATCTGCATTAGGATATGGAACATACAAGTATCCATCTGTCTGACGCAGCAGATAAGGTAAAAAAAGGACTACTGGACTGGACTGGACTGAGTCTGGATCTAACCAGACACCACTCAGAAAGTCTTGTACCGTGTGAACCACTCAAAGCGACTAATCAGATCGTATGCTTTTAGCACCTATTGGAATGTCCAAATGCATTTTCCTGGATTACCATGTCAACAATGGCTCATGTTCAGTAGTCAGCCTATCAGTTTTAGACGTTTACTATTTTTGCTGCCACTTCTTTATTCCTTTCGAACATTTCCATTTAGTATTCCTCAAGTCTGCAATGTAAATTGAGGTACGTGTGAGAACACGCTTCTTAATATGCAAATACGAAGAGACAGTGCTGATACATATCAGGAGTAAAAATATACAATGAAAGCACAATACCTCTAGACAAAGGAATAAATATATCTTTCCGGTCCTGTTGACGCCACCTAATAAACAGGCACAGCCGCTGTTGTAAATGAAAACAATAAATGCTTGTTCATTCACGCGAAACCTTATTTTGGTCTAATCTCAGTCCTGATCTGTTTTTGTCTTTTACTTCATCCTATTTTCTATTGTAGCTTACTGCGAAGACTTGTGGAAGTGGGGTTTGCAGAGTACAGAAACCAGAGGTTTGAATTCTGTCGGAGGGATTGCGACCTTCCTTGCAGCGTGCTAACTTGACGCTAGGGGAAGTGGGGGTTTAGGAAGGGGGATCAATAACTGGAGAAGGGGGCACTAAAGTGAAATAACCTGAAACACTGTTGAGCGATCTATAGGTGAGTTTTAATTAATTTTGTCATGTGAACGCCAAACGTGTCGCCAATGATCTTTTACATACCGACACCGTATAACTACCTATGGCGGGTTTCAACACGCGATCTCGATTTCCGAAGGCCATCACTCTACCACTCATACACAGAGATAGATAAATAAACGTTAGTATTTGTATACTTAATGCTAATACTTCTTAACACTTTTAATCATTTATTATTTCATCATTCCCTTCAGATAGGGGATCAGTAGTCCAGCCTCATGTCGGCAGATTTACTGGCACGTGTAAGAACCCCAGTGGAACAAAATTTAGGCATGTTAGCTTCTCCGAAAATCTTACAAAATTTATATTTTATTTCCATTTCGTTAAGAGGAAGCATAGCTTAGTAACCATCTTCTACTTACGTCGCTGTTACTCGGACAGGCTTCCGGTGATTATGGGATGAGAAAAGGTTAGGACTAGGAAGAAAGTACAGCCCCAGCGTTTGCCTAATATGAAAATGGGAAACCTTGGGAAAGCATCTTCAGGGCTACCAGCGTTGAGCTTCGAACTCACATTCTCCGGAACGCAAGCTTACAGCTAAAGCAGCTCAAAGAGCAATCAGCTCGTTCTGTTTAAAAGCAGTTAATATACCGTAAAATCGATATTATTATTATTATTATTATTATTATTATTATTACCATGAAACTTCTTTCAACATCACTATGTGTTTCAACACTGCAGTCTACTAAAATATTAAAATATTTAACTATACATTTCTTCTAAAAATAGCCTTTGGCTCAAACTGTAGAAATTCGGGTTCTGAAAAAATCCACAGCCTGTTTCCAGTCATTCGAACGGGTCAGAAAAGGAATTAATGTAACCCCATCTAGCAGCAAGGATAGGAATTGTGTCGTCTGCCGAAGCCCGTCGCAATCCTCTGGGGCAATGATTAATGACTGACAGAGGAAATGAAATTATATTGGAGAGTGTTGCTGGAATAAAAGATGACAGGTAAACCGGAGTGTCCGGAGAAAAAAAAACCCGTCCCGCCTCCGCTTTGTCACCACAAATCATACACGGGGTGACCAGGACTTGAACCACGGACCCGAGAAGTGAGAGGCCGGCGCGCTGCCGCCTGAGTCACGCAGGATCTCTGAAAATTCCTAAATAAGTTTACTAAATTAGTACGATTAATGAATTCTTGTAAGTCGGGCTGAGTGGCTCAGGAGATTGAGGCACTGGCCTTCTAACCCCAACTTGGCAGATTCGATCCTGGCTCAGCCGGTGGTATTTGAAGGTGCTCAAATACATCAGCCTCGTGTCGGCAGATTTACTGGCACGTAAATGAACTCTCGCGAGACACAATTCCGGCACCTAGGTGTCTCAGAAAACCTTCAAAGTAGTGAGTGGGACGTAAAAATAATAACATTATTGAATTATTGTAAGTGTTTCAGAAAGCGATGACAAAGAACAAGCTCCAACAACTACGACTTACTAGAAGGCCAGGGAAGTCCTCAGGGTTTTTGAAATCGACTTCCAACATACTATGTCGTTTAACTTACCATGTGGTACATGCCGAGCCGAAGTTAAGTACCAAACAAAAATGGCCAATCGGATACAAATGAGAAATTAACTCATAGCCTTCATATTTGCCATCCAATGCTTTCCTATTAGAGCTTCAGTGGCTTAGGTCATTCTTGTTCTATTGACAGGGATTTGAGTTACTTTAATGAGTACAACCGTAGAATGCGCTAGTCGCCAGCTGTGCGCCATTCTATTTCAGTCTTGAAGGTGTTCTTGGATAGAAGAAAAATACATTTAATAAGAATTTTTATTCATCCAAGTATTCTTCGCTCTACTTGATAGTTGAGTTGTGCTCTGTCTTGTGATTCTTGTGTCCTGACAGAGGGTAGCATGCCAGCAGCTGACATTTTTTTCATTATATCGAAGTACAACATTCAACTGCAAGAAATGAGTCAAGTTGGCAACATTGCCGTTAGTCTAGACAAACTCTTTAAAGCAATCTTCAGGGATTACATGTGGAGTGCAGTTTCTAGCCCGGAGGGAGTTGAACGGCCGCAGAACTCGAAGCTATTACATATTTTAGTGACAGAAGAATGTGACCAGGTAGACGATGTCGACCTTGGAGTATTTCCGCGAGCTAACTTTAATTAATTCGCCGCTCAATCTGAAAGAAAGAAACAACACAAAGCAAACGAGGCGTTAAGTCACTAAACTCTGGATGCTAGGTTCCACACATTAGAAAAAAGTAAGTCCAGCGATTCCCAGTATTTATGATTTTCTCAGAAAACATATTTTATGTTAAAGTTTTTTATACAAGTGAGATCTTGAAGTCAACAAAATATACTGTACAACCCAAGACGAACCCACACGGTCTTACTCCCAATGTAGAATATTTATTATAGTACATCACATTAAGTTCGTCGCTTCCTAGTGCATTCATATCCAAATCTTAACTTTGTCACAAAGTCCAAAATTGATATAATTCAGCGTAGATTAGTTTCGACAGATTGAGGAGCCTAACAGTCATAAATTAACTCAGCCGAAACTGAAAAGAAATGGCTTCATATAATACCAAAAAAAGTAGTTTGTGAGTTGCTTGTTAATGCATGACATAGTACTAAGATGAAGTAAATTTGTGGAGTCCAATACGATATCGGGCAGTTTACACAACACAATAGCACACGGATGGGACAGATAAGTCAGGAGCAAGTCGTGTTACAGATGGCTGCACAAGATAGCGGGCAGGTGGCCAATGGACTCAAGAAGGCTCCTATCTCAGCAGACAGCATGTTACCCATTATTTCTAAAGAACACTTCAGAAAGAAATAGGTATCTTACGAACTTTTTTGAGGAGTCAGCCTAAACGAGAATCGTCCTGTAAACAAAAGTTTCTGTTTAACAGAATCGGGTTGGTATCCCCACGTTTCAGAATGGGCCTCCTGAGTATCATCGCAGACCGTTCTTCATGAGTGAAACAGAGTAAAAACGCATGTTCCACCTATCTTGTTGAGTGACATAGTAGGAACTTCAGATTTTTCTGTAAGCTCTTTTCTATAGAAAGCTTAAATCGATATTCCACTTGATAAAATGTTTTAAGTCAAGTGTGACAGGGACATATTCAATTTAATCACACAGAACAAGCTGGCTGTGCTGTTAGGGTAGCGGAGCTGTAAGGTTGCATTAGAGAGATAGTGGGTTCGAACCCCACTGCCGGCAGATCTGAGGATGGTTTTCCGTGGTTTCCCATTTTCACACCAGGCTGTACCTTAATCAAGGCAAAGGTTGCTTCCCTCCCACTCCCATCCGTTTCCTGTCCCATCGTCGCCATAAGACCTACCTGTGTCGGTGCGACGCAAAGAAAATTAAAAAAATACTCACGTGCTAATATCACTTAATTTTGTTTAATTTCGCACAAACACTGCTAGGATTTCGGTGATGCGGACCTGGCCATTTCCCTAGTGTGAACATAAGAAACCAACGAAAGACATCTTCAGAGCCACTGAAGACTATTCCTAATAATCCTCACATCATTAGCATTATTTTGTCAGTGTTCCATATTTTCCATATCTTCTTTTAAGTGCATTTGAATATTGGGTTCTTAAGAAGATCAACCAATGAAATGTTGGTACTGAATTCTGAGAACCCCGTGGACAACCAAAGGAACCAATAAATCAATACTGAATGCAAAGAAGTGAAATTACGATTGAATGGCATGGTAAAACAGATTACTAAATACTTCGGTTATGTCTTCAGGAAATATTCGCACGCACACTAGTAATTACACAGGTTATAGTTACGGGCTCAGTGGGCCTTGGAACATATATTTATTTTTCTTGACAGATTCGCTCTTTCTCCCTCTCTCGTGAGACAGCCTCATGGTTGACCTCTAGAAACTAAGAGACCACCATTCCAACACGAGACTAGAAATACAACGTTTGGACAATCGGATGCGACCCAGGGCCTCCAAATACGCAGTAGAGACCCTTACTATGCGGATTTCACCAAAATTGTTCAATCTACCTACCTACCTACCTACCTATCAGTGTCGTGCACTGAACCCCATCTACCCCAGCGCTGCTGGGGTAAATAATTTTGTACTTACATTTTTTTATAATTCCTTAGAACGATTTTTACAAAGTTAAAAAACTGCGAACATCTAAACCAAGACAAGTACTCCTGTCTCTACAATCCGCTCTCACTACCGCAGTCCAGCTTCTCCAGCGAGCTGGATTTCCTCACCGGCGCGAAAGAGAACTACCCCAGCGAAATTTAAGTCGCTTGGTTGACGCATGCACTTGAAGCTTCCTTGTCCTCGGAGCGAGGCGGGGCTGTGGGCCCTCCCCCGACAGCAATTTACCGCGACAGACTAGCTAGCTTAGGTAAGGGATGTTAGTTTTAATACTTGACACTCGAATAGTTCAGCGCCACACACTAAAGACTACAAGGAAAATATCAACATGTTAACAGTATAGCCACTTAAACATCATCTTGCTAATAAATAAAAAAGAGTCAGTTTATGAAATCAATTGTAATATAGAGGAATACATTTTATTTTTGGATTTCGGCATGTATAAATGTTTTCTGAGCAGTTCATTGATGGCACGTGTAGGGTACGTTGTCCGATAGCCGCAGAAAAATATTTAGGTTGCCCAGCATGAACACAGAGCTAAGCGCGAAGTAATACAATGTTGTATAGTGGTGTATCGTAGGGGCTGCCTGGCCGAGGCGGTAAAGGCGTGCTCGGTTCGCCTGGAAGGACGTGGGTTCGAATCCCCGTCAGAAAGTCATAAAATTTAAGAAACGAGATTTCCACTTCCGGAGGTGCATATGGCCCTGAGGTTCACTCAGCCTACACCAAAAATGAGTACCAGGTTAATTCCTGGGGGCAAAGGCGGCCGGGCATAGAGCTAACCACGTGCCGAGGTTAACAACGGTGGAAGCCTTTACCTTCCACTCCTCCAAGGGCCTTCATGGCCTGTACGGAAGTGACTTTGCTTTGGTGTATAGTGAAGTTTTGTAGTGTTCCTCTTGGATTATATGTTAAGTTTTCGTGAGTTCTGTGCCATTCTTCATGAATATAACGTGTGTTATACGTCGTGACGAATGTTTTCCCTCGTTTGTCGTTGATGCACGTATACTCAGTACGCGAGTGAAACTACAGAACTTCGGAGACGGTAAAATACCAGTTAAATTTTGCTGATTAAGTTTAGGTTAGGCTTTTTAAGTTAAAAACAAATAGTCCCAGTGTATTTTTGTAAAAACCATGACGGTACTATCACGAAGCGTCTCCGGGTGAAACTGTAAGTACATTTTTTTAAATATACTATAGATTATGTTATGATGGTCTCGTCACTGCCGTGAATATCAATTTTGAAATATGTGGGAGTGTGTGGTTGAAATATACTTGAAAGATCAGGTAGACCTTTCCACGAAAAATGCAGCCGTATAAAATGGTAATGTTGACTTTAGAGAATGTAGTGGCGCTACGATTGCTTTTATATATATGTATATATTTAAAAAAACAGTTTTGCAGCTGGGGTAACGAATGTGTTTACCACACACCACTGCTATCTATCTATCTATCTATCTATCTATCTCGCTCTCTTTTATACATCTTAAACCCAATAAGAGTATGGTTCCAGTTTATGGGATCCACACCAGTTCAACTTGATACGTAAACAGGAAAAGATCCAAAGGAAAGCAGCACTATTTATTGTGGGTTATTTCCGACAACTTTGAGCTGGACGATTTTGGAGTAAAGAGACGAGCTGCTCGACTAAACGGTATGTAAACGAATAAGCTTGAGCGGAGCTTTTAAATGTAGGAGAAATCATAATATGAAGATAAAATTGGAATTCAAGGGGCAATTTGGGGAAGTATTAATTTATAGAATTAAAGATTGGAATAAGTTATCATGGGAAATGATCGATGAATTTCCACGTTCTTTGAAATCATTTTAGAAAAGACTAGGTAAACAATTCATAGAGAATTTGCCACCTGGGCGACAGCCCTAAGAGATGAAATGGCGTATGGCTCTTTTTTAGTGCCGGGAGATCCCAAGACGGGTTCGGCTCGCCAGGTGCAGGTCTTTTGATTTGACCCCTAGGCGACCTGCGCTTCGTGATGAGGATGAAATTATGAAGACAACAGATACACCCAGCCCTCGTGCCAGGGAAATTAACCAATGATGGTGAAAATTCCCGACTCTGCTGGGAATCGAACCCGGGACCCCTGTGACCAAAGGACAGCACTTTAACAATTTAGCCATGGAGCCGGACACAGCCCTAAAAGCAGATCACTGACCTATCTATTTGGGTTAAACTACAGAGGAACAGAACATACAACATGAATCAACAGAAAGTTGTAGTTCTGTTGTTAAAGATGATGACACGGTCAATTATTATTATTATTATTATTATTATTATTATTATTATTGTGGAGATTTCCCCTGTTAACGAGTCGATTTGTTCATTCATCAGCAAAATATTTAATGCTAATCCAATGACAAAGACTCTGTGCTGAGATTGGCTGGTAATTAGAACCCTGCACGGATGCGAATATCCGCGATGTAAGTGTCTTGGCGGATACAAACTGTACGGCAGTGTGGATAATTTTGCCGATAATTTCTAAATAATGATGTTTATTCATTTTCACTCGGGTATAGTCTTATTTTTGCTTGTGGTTAGGCGACCCTTAACAGTGGTATGGAAGGATGGTGATATATAAAGAGCCTTGAGACCATAAAGCCGTAAATATGATCTAAGCTAACTGGCTCCTGCCCACAATTAGTAGAAGGCAGGAACAAAGGTCAATACGTCGGCAGTTGCCACAAGAGAAAATCCCTCAAACTTGTGACTGTAGGGGGTTCTGGTGCCAGGTGTCAGGCCTATTGTATTAAATGTTAACAGATCTGTCAGTTTCAATACCTTAGGTGTAATATACTGTAGTTAAGTATTTGTAACATCCGAGGATAACCATTCGCAGCTGCGGATGAAGGAAGGGCGGATGCGGATATTATTTTGTATATCCGCGCAGGGCTCTACTGATAATCTGTGTTGTTACGGTGTCAAGAGTAATAATGAGTACTTTATTTGTTTAAATCCATGACTGCGCCCCTGAGACTCGAAATAAACAACTATACTACAACGTTTGCCAATTTTGTTGTATGGGATAGAAGCACGGATCCTCACGAATGATCTTGCAAACCAGATCAATTAATCTAAAACGTGGATCTACAGGCACACGCAGGAAAATTCTTAGGTCGACAGAATAACGAAAGAACGATTTAAAGAGGTGAAAATTCTATAGTGCAAAATCAAATAACAATATTCTGCAGGTGATTTTACAAGCCATATTAAATTGGAAACGCGTCCCTAGCAGCAAAGAACGTCACGGTTTCGCCAGTTAACACTGAAGTTCTTTTCTGTTCTACTTCGTATCAGTACATTTACCAGCTCATTAAGGAACTGCAGCGGGATTTAATTCCTGCATCTCGATGTCTCAGAAAACCGTGAAGGTAGTTGATATAACGTAATAAAAGACAATATGATAAGCATTAAATATTCTGAAGGAAAAAATACACTGAAGGAACCCACTGAGACATCGAAATTCGAACCTCGGATATCCATTAAGTGGAGTTTCCTGATCGACCACCTCGAAAGCGGATTCAGCATAGAGGTTTCGCACACCAAATAAATGCAATTATCATATTTGACCACAATGCCAATGCCAATGACATGGAATAATTTTATCTGTGGTTCAATGTGTATTTTAATTAATTTTGTGATGTGTAGTTTGTTTCAGGGAATGTGAAACCGCCGAAACCACTTCATGTGTCGAAGTATATAACCTACGTCTGTAGTGGGAGCAGTAATTTCACTCAGAAATAAAGTTGTTGTTGTCCCTACATTATATATGTTTGCTTCGTCGTGGTCAACAGTCTCGTGGAGTGTGCGTGTCACAGAGAGAGAGAGAGGGGGGGGGGCAGATGATATACTCGTTTCAACTGATTTGGCTGACAACAGCACCTTTTGGCTGAGTGAAGGAAGCAACAGAGACTACCCCACTCATTTTCCCTAGTTTCCCCCAAGTACATCCCTTCTGTCAGCCTCCATTATGTACTTACATACAAACAGTAAATAATTTTCAGTTTCCATAAAATTAGTGTATGTCAATCTTAATACATGCACTTTTAGAAAAGAAAAACACCTCATTTTTGTTGCAATATGAACCATGAATTTTTGACATTTGATCTTTACATTCGGTAAAAGTTTCTAGTTTTCTTGTCAAACTATGCGAGGCACGCATCCTACACCCAAAGATGATGGAATATCTGGGACAATCATTTAGCATTAAAATAATTTTTCCAGTGTTAGGTCTAAATTCTTAGTACCGGTACATTAAAATGCATGTGTGCATTATTAAATAAACATTAAGCTAGTGAAGAAATGTTGCCAAAAACAATATCTTTCCTATTCATCAAACGTAATATATTGAAAGTTCAGGGGATATCTAAATTATTCCTCCAAAGCCAGAGGTATTCTTGTTTTGAATCAAATTACCTCCTACTTGTACTCGTCTTCATATGTGCAAAATGCGAACTTTTACACAGAAAGATAAATGTATTTTAGTTTTCTATCCTTTTGTGGCAAAATATCTAATAATTTCGCATCGTCTTCAGTCCAAGAAACACAGTGTATATAATTCCTCTTGACGTACAAATTAATAATTATAATAATTTTGTATCCCTCTCCTTTGTACGGCTATAAGAGGCCTACAGACGATCTGATTTGGTTAGGCATTCAGGTGGATTTGGTCAGATCAGGCGCTAAATCAGTTTGTGTGGTGTTTGTATAGTTGTGTAGGCCAATGAAACTCTTGTCGGGTGAAGTAAGGTGGCCGTACCATCCGCCCGCCTGACCATCTTACCAAATCAGATCGTCTGTAAGGTTCTTATTGCTACCCTGGTGCGGACCTTGTAAGGCAGACCCTCAGAGTGAGCGGCGTCAGACACAGATAGGTCTTATGACGACGAAGGGATAGGAGTGGGAAAGAAGCGGCCGCGGCCTTAATTAATGTACGTCTCCAACATTTTGTCTGGTGTGAAATTGGAAAACCACGGAAAACCATCTTCAGGGCTGTGGACAGTGGGGTTCGAACCACTATCTCCCGAATGCAAGCTCACACCTGCGCGCTCCTAACCGTACGGCCAGGGATGTTGGAAACAGCACAAATACCCAGTCCCAGGATCAAAGGAATTAACTATTCAATATTATAATCCTACGAATTGGCCGGTAACCGAACTGGGAACCCCGAGATTCGACAAACAAGACCTGATGGTGTCGAATTGACGTATGAGCGGAATATCCTCCCTTCACACTGAATTTCACTTATTACTTTAATAATGACTCAACTGTGACACATTACTATGTACTTCGACTGTTTTCTGAATGTAATTCACTCTTAGAGTGAGAGGAGGTAAATACCGATATGAAGCGATCACGATCCGCTATAAAACAGGAAGTTCCTTGGCTCGTAATCAGGTCTGCTGCACCTTCTCCAACTGGTTCGTGATGTTCCAGAGTAGCCTACGTGATGAGAATCAAACAAACCAGCTGGACGCATGATGGTAGTTAATTTGTGGTTATCACGTGTTACGACTGCGTGGTAAAACATTAATAGAAATAAATTAGCAATCAGTATAATATTTCATAATACAAAACGTGTATAAAAGAGAACAAAACAGATTCAAAGAGAAGAGAAGTCCAGTTAATCCTAGCAAAGAACAAATGAGTGCTGTTTTTATTTTCTTCTAACAGGACCTGAACGAAATTTTGCTGACCGTGTGCAGAATAATACACGTAGTAGCTTCCCACCAGACTGGCTCAGGCAAGAACGTAGTTTTGCCACGCATTTAACTCAGGTTTGAGTTCAACCACCCTAAGATAATACAGCTGATAAAAGAATGTAAACCGGACGAGTTGGCCGTGCGGTTAGGGCCACGCAGCTGTGAGCTTGCATCCGGGCGATAGTGCGTAAGAACACACTGGTTTTCCATTTTCCCAGCAAGCAAATGCTGGGGCTGTAAATTAAGTCTACGGCCGCTTCCTTCCCATTCCTAGGCCTTTTCTATCCCATCGTCGCCATAAGACCTATCTGTGTCGGTGCGACGTAAAGCAAATCCAAGATGTAGCTTCCATGCGATGCCCACTTGAATTCGAAGAGAATACCGAGCTAATGAAGCCATGGGCATTACTTCCCGATTATAGCACCAACTAATCACATGTATACACATCAAAACAGACACCAGACCTTCTGTAGTAGAAACTTTTATCCTTCCGCTTCTCCAGAGGTCTTCATGACTTTACTTTTTGGGAAAGGATAAATCTGTTCTGGAATTTTTAATTCTTTAATTTAACATAGTCGTTCGTAAGGAAGCTGCCACAAGAACGAAGTATAATGAACATAGGATTATGTCTTCTTTTGACTCGTTATTCTCATAACTGAGAAATCGTAATCCTATGACTTAGTTTTACATCTCCTGACTCTCCCTCTCCATTTGAGCCGATATTCTGCTTCTCTGTAGAGATACTCTAGTGAAGCATTTAATCTGGTCCAACCATCTAATTCAAGTTCTATCTCTGGTCCATTTTCAGTAGATCTTCCCTTGGACAACTAGTTTTTTTTTTTTTTTTTTTCATGACTAGACCCAACATGGCAAATCACATGCCCAAATTATTGTGAAATGCGACGTTCCGCAAAATGTGGATAGCATGTGCTGAATATCTAGTTCATTTAAAAGAGAGATTTTAGTGCTTCTGGCTGTCTACGGAATATGGAGCATTTGCCACCACCACCACCACCACCACCACCACCACCACCACCACCACCACCACCACCACCACCACCACCACCACATTTCAAAGGCATCTATCCGATTTATAGCTGATGCCTCCACCAAACGGAAAAATGCTGAGCACTAGCTTTCTTATAAGTTGTTTCTTTGTGTGTTTTGTTATCTCTTTATCAGACCATATCTTCATACGGCTGACGACTGCGTTACGTATTGGGGGGGGGGGGGGGAAAGGGAAAAGAAATGAACAAATAATGCATTACAGTATATAAATGAAGAAAAAGTAAGGAAAAGGAAGAAGGGATCACATATACACTATTGTCGCAAACTACACAGATGATGCCAGAGTGAACCTGTGATGGCAATGATAGCGATGTCATACAAGGGGTTCGGTTGAACTTCAGACGTACCCAGAATTCCACAAAAAAAAATTGTGAATCGTCCCCCGATCGCCTACCATGAGTCATTTGGCGATATCCAGCACATGACATTTGCTTTTGCAGTACAGCAAGGTTAGTAGACAGCTCTCTTTTTTGCATGACCATCAATATCTGATAACAGACGAGGAATGAATTAACGTACAGTTCCAGCATTTGCCTAGTCTGGAAATGGGAAACCACGGAATACAATCTTCAGGTTAGCCGACGGCTATGGCTCAAACTCATCATCTCTTGAATGCAAGGTTTTAGCAGCAGTCGATAAGTAAAAGAGTGGAGTGAGTCAGAATTACATTTAAGCAGTGGCAAGATCAACCTGGACATCATGATTGCTAGACACGTCCTACAAGCTGTGAGACCTTGAGGCGCATTTTAATTTTCTGTACCTCCTACGAGTTGGTATGACACAGTTCTACATGAGAAAATATTTCTTTTTAGGTAGATCAATGACCAATGGAGAGCAAACAAATATGTCACACTAAGCTGTAGCAAGCAACTGATCATCCAGTATTCGAACTCGTGACTTCTGAATTATGAGATACGAAGCAAGTAATTCAAGCCGGCATAACAATCGGTTGAGTTTATGTATTAGCAATAAAGAGGTGAAATTATAGCTATATTCTGAGGTACGTGGAACCTGTAATTACGTTACTGCAGCCATATATTTACATAACATCGCCCGAGAAGATTTCAATTTGCAACCAACCATTTGAGTGCTGAGAATGTGGGCGTAGTGAGGTGTGTGGTGTGGATCCGTCACACACATTGGCGCCAGACGCACAGCTATTGTTCTAAAAGATAGGTAATAACACCAATTACCTGCTGCCATTTCTTGATGGATACAGTACTTTTGTATCCATCCCTTGGCACAGGCCAGAGTAAAGTGTAGCTTTCACCGAAGTCCCAGTCTCATCCATGGCTGTGACAATATGGAAGCTGCTGGGGTATGGGTGGTGCTGAGTATTGACATTCAGAGCACGACTAGTGCATCTGAGTGTTATGAAACGTGTTGCTCATAGGGTCAGTCGCGCTGCAATAGCACTTTCTGACCCAGTGAGGAAAGCAATGGCAAACTACCTCACTCCTCGTCTTGCCTAGTACGCCTCATTTTGGTGCTGCCATTGGTTTTTGCGGTTTCCTTATAACCGCATAACCTTTGGTGGTGCTATTTGAGGATCCAACCAGCCTCTGGGCTGATGACCTAACAGACAGACAGACAATGACACCAAAGACATATCGGAGGTAACGACCCGCCTAAACTCCCATTCAGACCTTTTAATGTACGTTAAGGCGTAGGCCAGTGGCGGTGATTTGACTAGAATCATTGTGGCGCTCTGTCTGCAGAACACTGGCGGAGTAACACAAAACAAATTCGCTAACAGACAACAGTGACCCTTGGAGAAGTGGAAGGTCAAATCTTCCATTATTCGACATCAAGGTGGAGTGGTTAACTCCTAGGAATTTACCTAGTCCTTGCTTCTATTACAGTCTGTGTGAACTATAGGGTCATGAACCTCTCAAGAAGTGGAAGAGTCGTATATAAATAATTCCTTCAGGGGTGGGCTGATTTTATGTTGGTAGGTTCGATTTTGGCTCAGTCGAGTTGTATTCGAAGATACGTCAGCCTCGTGTCGATAAATTCCAGCACCTCGGCGTCTCCGAAGACCGTACAAGTAATTAGTAGGACGTATACACATTATTATTATTATTATTATTATTATTATTATTATTATTATTATTATTATTATTATTATTATTATTATTATTATTATTATTATATTCTTTTGCTGCTGGGTTAACGTCGCACTAACAGATCGAAGGTTTTCGCAGACGGAAGGATGGAAAAGGGCTGGGATTGGGAAGGTAGCGACCATGGCCTTAATTACACCCACAACCCTTGCCTTGTGTGAAAATGGGAAATCACGGAAGACCATCTTCAGGGCTGCCGACAGTGTGATTCGAATCTACCATCTCAGGAATGCAAGCTCACAGCTACGCGAACCTAACTGCACGGCCATCTTGCTCGGTCATTATGATTAATTCCTTGTTTGAACGTCAGGGATTGAAACCATAAGAGGTGAATTAAGTGCGGACTTGCTGCCTCAGGGAGGCTGTTCTTACCTTTCCCAACCACAGTGTCAATTCATTAAATGAAATGAAATGGTGTATGGCTTTTAGTGCCGCGAGTGTCCGAGGACAAGTTCGGCTCGCCAGATGCAGGTATTTTGATTTGACACCCGTAGGCGACCTGCGCGTCGTGATGAGGATGAAATGATGACGCATACACCCAGCCCCAGTGCCAGCGAAATTAACCAATTAAGGTTATAATTCCCGACCCTGCCGGGAATCGATCCCGGGACCCCTGTGGCCAAAGGCCAGCACGCTAACCATTTAGCCATGGAGCCGGACATTAAATAATAAATTATAACCAAATACCTTATGCAAACTAGTCATTGCCGCTAGCTTAGCCAGAGGCCACTGATCAGGTATTCTGAGCCGGTGTTCACGGTGTTCTCTGCTAACCCCTCTAGCAAACAACACGTGGGCTAACCATCCAAGTTTTGACCATGTTCAATATCGCTTAGCTTCCAAGATCTCACGGAAGCTGATGTTTCAACAGGACTACGTGGCACGCCCGTCTCCATTACGGAAGAAAAGGGATATAAGTTAACTAGGCTTGCCACACTTAGCTTCCACTTCAACGACGCCACTTATGTATCAAAATCTTACGGCGACGATGGAATTGCGACGAGCTAGGAGGTGGGAAGGAAGCGACCGTGGCCTTAATTAAGATACAGCCCCATCATACGCCTTGTGTGATAAATGGGAAACCACGGAAAAACATCTTAAGGGCTGCTGACAGCGTTCGAGTCCATTAACTCCCGAATGCAAGCTCGAAGCTGTGCGCCACTATTCACACGGCCAACTCACTCGGTCTCGCCAAAAATGTTGCAAGTACTGAAGATGTTTTTGCTGAACACAAGATATTAACTTGAGGTTATAGTCTTAATTCTTCTTCTTCTTCTTCTCCACCTCGTCCAGTTATTTGAGGTCAGCAATGTGTGTGGATTCAGTCCAAATTTAGGGTTGGTTGCCTTTCTTGCTGCCAACTGCATATGTAGGAATGTATTCACTACTGCGATTTGTCGTATGGATTTTTATTACGATAAAACTCAGTCCCCAAGCAAGAGGAATTCAGCAAACGCAGCCAAAATCCCCGGGACCTCCTAAACCATTCAGCCAAGGGGTCGACCGCAATGTAACTTCAATTTAAAACATTTTGTGTATAGACCTTGTTGCTTGTTGTTTTAAAGGGCCTAACATGGAAGGTTATCGGCCCAAGTATATAGACCTACATTGGAAACTACTGCAGTTACTTTGGGAAATGCAAAGTTAAATGTTCCATTCCAAAGTCGGGAGTCACATCTGAAACCACGTGGTAAAGTAAATAATACCATGATGGCAATGCGTGTGGGTCTCTCTCTCTCTCTCTCTCTCTCTCTCTCTCTCTCTCTCTCTCTCTCTCTCTCTCTCACCCACACACACTCCCCAGAATTCCTAAATCCGGTCAGCAAGCTGGGAGTAGCTCCGTTTGAGATGTACCAAGCCTCCGCTTTGGTTTGTCAGCGGTGAGAGTATTTTTACGAGGTCTGCGTTTGCTTTGAATGTGCGAACATCTCTTTCTTCGCCTTTATTTATGTGCGCGGTGCTGGCTTATTTGTACCCTAATTACAAGTTTATTTAACTGAAGTGAACTCCATGTGGCTTTCCCGCTGAAGAACTATTTTTAATTAACAAGTCTGGGCGGGGCTCTCAACAAATCAGGCAAGCATCATGAGATGAATTGACGAGCTATGCGTCTCTCTTGCCGTCAAGGTATGTCGTGCGCTTTGAAGATTTAATGGCTTGTGATCACAAGGACAATTTAATTCTATGATTTCGTAAATTAAATAGCTTTGCCTTTTCAGAAAAATTAATGCATATTTTAGCAGATTCAGGGTTTAAATTGAGAGGATTTTATTTATCTGGCGTATGGCAACAGTTGGTATACACTCCGGCATAGATGAACAAGTCTGATATATTATTTACAATACGAGAGATGAGTAGCTTCTCCAGAAAACGCAATCCGGAGTTGCATTCAGAAATTTGCAAGGGTTTCCGTTGTAATTCAGGAGCTAATTTCTAATTTTACGACATTTCGGAAGTTTTCAAAGTTATTCCAGAAATCATGTGGAAATATTTTGAATGTTTTCCGTCAACTACTGTAAGTTGTAAGGGAATTTCGATTGTTGATATATTGCCAGGAAAATTGTGTCTTTACTGTGCCAGTACCAGGGGTCTCCACATAAGCACTGGGATATCAATACTACATCTAGCACGTGTATTACGTTCTTCATCCAGGTCGGACCATGCTGTTATTCTACGTATTTCTAATTACTCAAAGAAATTGAGCGCATGGTATCGTATGTTCGTCGCATTTAATATTGTTATCAGAATTATTATCAAAATATAATTCACCTCCCATGTAGATAAAAGTCCTCTGGATACTCCCAACAATCATTATATAACAGGGAAGAAAACAAGACGGCCTCAGCTCCTGGAAGCAAGCTAGAAGCCAGCAGTCAATCACACCCTGCACCCTGCTGAGTTAACGAATTCTAAGTGATCCTTGCTTGGTGTGGAGAGGTTGTCAAACCACTTTCTTCCACACCTTCTTCAATCCTTACCCTTCCACCGTGTCGAGTGCGGTAGACGATTTGGCAACTCCAGGTAGAGCAGGCGTAGTAAATCCAGTAAGCCGCTAATAGACACCGGACTGCCACTGGAGAGTAGAGGTGTGAGGCGAGGTCGTCGTGTTTTGTCCCAAATTTATATCTATAAGTTTGTCCGCCTCCATGGCTAAATGGTTAGCGTGCTGGCCTTTGGTCACAGGGGTCCCGGGTTCGATTCCAGGCAGGGTTGGGAATTTTAACCATAATTGGTAAATTCCGCTGGCACTGGGGCTGGGTGTATGTGTCGTCTTCATCATCATTTCATCCTCATCACGACACGCGGGTCGCCTACGGGCGTCACATCAAAGGACGTGCATCTGGCGAGCCTAACTTGTCCTTGGGCACTCCCGGCACTAAAATCAGTACGCCATTTCATCTACAGGTTTAAGTATTGCTGAGAAAAGTGTACCTACGAAGAACTTATAGAATACAATATGCTCATTCTTTTAGTGAACAACTTGAATGTTCCCGACGATTCGAATAAATTACAGTATTTTTTGAACGGGATGAGTGGTACAACCCTACTCAATCAGAGTTGAGGGTTAAGTGGAAGTACAACGAAATCACTATCTCCCGAGAGGAAAAGGCAGAAACGTTCCGACCCTTCAAGTTCTGAGGGTGCCAGCCAGGGGCGTAGTCAAAGGGGGTTAGAAAATCCATCCCCCATGGAATTTTCACAAAAGAAAATAAACAGAAACTGGCAATAAACACGTGAAAGTCTACTCAGCAGGTTTGCACTTTCGAATATCCACAGACACAATATTGTAAAACCAACAGATCTTTTGAATGTATTTTCTAAGAAGCCTCGAAAGTTGGATTTTAGACTGTAATCTGAGCATATCATTCGCCGTAAAAGTAATCACTTTGATCATACTGTTCTTGTTCTGTATTTTAATGTAAGAGTTTTTAATGTACTGGCAATGAAATGTGAATATCAACATAATTCACTTGAATCAGTGTTCTTATGACACTCGCGCATGCGCGCACTATACACTTACATGCACCTTCAATTATATTATATCATCATTTTGTAACTATAAATCCCCCACCCCATCGGTCGATCCTGGCTACGCTACTGGTCCCAGCAGAAAGAAAATAAGGCTTAGGAAGGATGTGACGATTGAGGATTGACTGAGCCTCGTAAACCTTATGCCGTCGCATTAAATGTAACAATACTTCAGTCCTGTGTTAAGATATTGCAATTAACACCATGTAAAGGCTTATATAAACTGTAATTAGATCGACCATCCTAGATAAATGAAACACGCAATAACCGGAAATATCAAATATGAATGTAAAAAGCTACAATTCCATTTTAAATCAACGGGAAAATTGTAAAATGTTAACAAAACCATTGTTAAAAGGAAACTATTTCAAAAATCTCAAAACAGCAATAAAGTACACAGCCAGAGCCAAAATCCCCCGCCTCCATCTCCTTCACCATGCCAATCCACCCTAACTCAACCCCTACTCCATCGAACCTCCGAACCCGCCGAGTCTTCTGGCCAGAGAGAAGGCGTTACATTCTAGGTGGCCCGTCCCTCCCCTTCGGGGAGGGAAATGAAAACCTTTCCTTGTCCTTGAGTCAGAAGAAAGTGTTGAACAAACTAAATCACAAAAGTAAGATAAAAACGAGAAGCCTAGCAGGTGTAAGTGATCATCTATTTTGAAAATTTATTCTTTCAACATGCCCTCCATGTAGGCATCTGGGACCGTGAGATCCGGGGAGCAGGAAGAGGACGGGACTGGAGTTCTACGAGAATTTCGACGATCTCCAAAGTGCCATTGCAGAAGGGTAAGTGACCCCCGCGATGTCGGCTGTAGCTCCATTTTCCAAGTTCCGGCGCGAGGCAAAACTGCGCAATTCCCGTACGAACGAGGTAATAATGATGTTTCTCTACAATACCCGATCCAATGTTTTCGGATTCCGTGAAGCATTCTCAACGAAATAGGGGCCCAGTATCTCATGACCGGAATCGCAACAACTGATGGAGAACTCGTCAAAGATTCGTGTTTGTGGTGACTGTTATTGGGCACCCTGCTGTCCCTTTTTGCTGACATAAGACTAATCCCTTATGTCGGAACTTGCCAACGACGGCTGATATTGTTCTGTAATTTCGAGCTTCATTATTAAATCGCTCCGCGTACTATTCTTGAACAAGAAGCAAACTCGACCCTTTCTGAAGCCCCATTCCGTATGACGTTTCGTTTTCGTTTTTTAGTTCGTCTTGGCCTTCTAGGGACCATGGGGCTCATCTTAACTCTTAGCTATGGTCTTCAGCTTTTTCTTGGCCCAGTACGCTTTCATTTTTTGGCTGTGTGCCTGCTTCCTTCCACCCGTGCATTTAATAAAAATAATGTTATTGTTTGTACGTCCCACTAACTACTTTGACGGCTTTCGGAGACACCGGGGTGCCGGAATTTTGTCCCGCGGGAGTTCTTTTACGTGCAAGTAAATCTAACTACACGACACTGACGTATTTGGGCACCTTCAAATACCACCGGACTGAGCCAGGATGAACCTGCCAAGTTGGGGTCAGAAAACCGCCCAGGAACCGTCTGAGCCACTCAGCCCAGCCGTCCGTCCATTTAGGTCTAGTGGTCCCTGTACTCTTTTTTGCTTGTGAGGGACAGTGGGAATACTTCTTGTAGGATGGCCTGTCGGTACCGAGATCGGTTCTCTGTGGACTCTAATGCGATCTGTAGTTTTATTTTATTTAGTTGGCCGTGCGGTTAGGGGCGCGCAGCTGTGAGCTTGCATCCGGGAGACAAGGGGTTCGAACTCCACTCTTGACAGCCCTGAAGATAGTTTTCCGTGGTTTCCCATTTTCACACCAGGCAAATGCTGGGGCTGTACCTTAATTAAGGCCACGGCTACTTTCTTCCCACTCCTAGGCCTTCTCTATCCCATCGTTGCCATAAGACCTATCTGTATCGGTGTGACGTAAAACAAATTGAAAAAAATATTTGTACCTCCCACAATGATAGGCCGCGTAACTGTCACAAAGTATACCATAACACTTAAATATTGTATGTATGTTTAACCATGAAGAGTTTTCCGGAGTTAATCCTTCTCGAATGCAGCACTATATTTATAACAATTTAGGCGGAGCCTTTAATGGCCAATACGGCTAAATCACAATACAGATTCTTGGGAATGCCCACACTTTTTCCACGATAAAGACGTTCTCTTCTGGTGTGAAAATAACAAAAATCAGCACAGCATTGAATTTACACTACGTCAAACTATTATATAAAATAAATAAATACGTCGTTGCTGGGGAAACATGGACCGCAGATGAGCAGTAAATTCAGAGCCGTTATATTGCCGCATACCATATAAGGAAAGATTTTCATTGGATCAATCGCATTAACAAAGTTTTTTTTCCGGTTTGTTTTACGTCGCACCGACACAGATATGTCTTATGGCGACGATGGGATAGAGAAGGCTTGGAATGGGAGGGAAGCGGCCGTGGGCTCATTTAAGACACAGGCCCATCATTTGCCTTGTGTGAAATGAGAAACTACGGAAAATCATTTTCAAGGCTGCCGACAGTAGAGTTCGAAGTCACTATCTCCCGAATGCAAGCTCACATCTGCGCGACACTGACTGCACGGCCAACTACATTAGCTTTGTGTTTTATATACAATTTGATAATCGCTTCATATGGTTATGAGGGTATTTACAGGTTGTGAAGTAAGGATGTGAAAGAGAGGGCGTATAAATCTCTGGTAAGACCCCAATTAGTGTATGGTTCCAGTTTATGGGACTCTCACCACGACTACTTAATTCGAGGATTGGTAAGGATCCAAAGGAAAGCAACACGATTTTTTTCTATTCGAGTTCCAACAAAAGAGTTGTTCTTCTTCCACCGCTTTTCCCACATCTGTGGAGACGCGGGTGCGAACAGTGTCGCACATCTGAATTTGGACCTTTTTTACGACCGGATGCCCTTCCTGACGCCAACCCTGTATGGAAGGATGTAATTACTACTGCATGCGTCTGTGGTGGTTGGTAGTGCAGTGTGTTGTCTGAATATGACTAGGAGAGTGTTGGAACAAACACAAACTCCCAGTCTCCGGGCCAGAAGAATTAATTAGACGCTATTAAAATCCCCGACCCGGCCGGAAATAGAACCCCTGACCCTCTGAAACGAAGGCCCCAATACTGACCGTTCACCCAATGAGTCGGACAGTCCCAACAAAAGAGTAGTGTTAAGAAAATGTTGCCAACTTTGAGCTGGGAAGGTTTGAGAGCAAGGAGACGAGCTTCTCGACAAAGCGGTATGTTTCGGGCTGTCAGTGGAGAGATGGCGTAGAATGACATTGGTAGAAGAATAAACTTGAATATAGTTTTTAAAGATAGGAACGATCATAATACGAAGACAAAGTTGGAATTCAAGAGGACAAATTGGGGAAAATATTCGAAGAAGAGGAATTAGAAATCGGTATAATTTACCAAGGGAGTAAATTTTTAACTTCAATGAAATCATTAGAGGAAAGACCATGTAAGCAACTGACAGGGAATTTGGCACCTGAGGGCATATTTTGATTGATTGACGCGACATTCAAATTTCAGACCGTTTATGTGTACTGACATGGATTCGAACTGATTCCTCTTTTGTAACTGGTTACTAAAGCCGAACAATACGGGTGAGGATGTCGTTACACTGACCATGTGGCACTCAAATATCTGCAGGCCATCTGACTGAACAACAGTCGCCATCACAAACCAAAGCCTTTAAGGGCTTTATGTGCGATGGATATCCTATGTTACGCTCTGATGAGAAGTTAATAATAATAATAATAATAATAATAATAATAATAATAATAATGTCGGCGAACAACCACGCCCCCAACATTGAGTTCAGCCGGAGTTTATTGCTTCGCTCTCTGTACTCTTATGCAATGCTAGATAGTCTGTTGACACCGTAATATTGTATCACAGTAGTCGGAACTGATAAGATTTCAGTAAACTTGTCAACTTCTTGGAATTTCGACTCAATCCCGACCCACTTATTTTTGTCAGATATCTGCATTCTTAAACGTTTCCGCATTTATATTCAAATACAATAGAGACTCGACACTTTCCCATCGTTTTCTAGTTCAACTGCGGTATATTGGAAGTTTAAAATTACAAGGTGGAAGAGGGAACACCAACTGCTGTAGGATTCAGTGGGGATGCCGTGGCACCAAATTGTTCGCGTAGCAGGGATGAAAAAGTGGGGGGTACACCCGATTGTTGACAGAGAGTGAAACAGGCGGCGAAGCTACCAGCTGGACAGCAGGTTACTTAATGAGCTGATATCCCTCGGCGTGGGGGGAACTACAAAGGTGCCAACCTTTGAAGTGGGTTATCAGTAATACCCACCTCTCAGAAAATGTTCGAGTCAAATCCAAAGCACGCTCCTTTCTTTTCGATAATGACACCCCCTTTGCTCTTCCCAATAGCAATTTTTTTCTGAAGTATATAATATTACACCATAACATTTTGCACACTACCAGTTAGTTCTTTGATAAAACATTTTTTGTAGCTTGTTTCGCACCATACAGCTGGTCTTCAGTGTAGGTTTTCTTGAAGCATTCTTCCTCCCGCGATGACGTTTTCGTCTTGTAAACCATATGCGATTCCAGTGTAGATGCTCTTAATGCAGTTCTGAAATCTGATTTTTTCTATCTACACTGGAAACTCTTTCTGTGGGAGAGTTACAGTCTGGTACACTTAATACTGCAAATACAATATTACTTAAGGTTTAATGGCGGCGAAGAGCAGGGTAGAACTCTTCATTCACAATTAACTTCTAACGCTCACGGGTAGCATAAGGAAGTGACGATCGAATAAGTATCGTTGCCAACTCACAAGCATTAAAACGACAAGATCAGTCATGATCGAAATAACTGAACATTTTTCCTTCCTTCCTTTTCATCCGTAGAAAATTAATTTTTCGTGATAATGTCGCCTCTCCATAATAAGTTCCCCTTTCACCGCAATACCGTAATCGTAATGTGAAATCCGTAATATTTACGGACAATCCGTATTAGTTGGCACGTTTGGAACTATGACGGACGAGTAGATTTTGCAGACCGAAACAAAGCCCAAGCGCAAGTGCCGTGACTTCCCGGCTGAGCTCCAGCCGTCGCTGACGGGTAGCTTTTATACAATTGCAGCAGCAATAACATCTAGCAGAGATACGTGACAGCAGAGGAGACAGAACACATCTCAGTTAACTACAGTCAGTATAATGTTAAGGGCCATCACATTTAGTTCTGTTCAGAGTCTGCGATATTACGGAATCCTAGAGGCGTTGCTTGCTCATCCTTCTAATTTTCATAGTAATCTTCATTACCTTCCCCATCAATATGGGCTGAACACTATGCGGCTTAGCACATAATAAGAACAATCACTATCATGACCAGTTAAATCGTTACGATGACGACTGAACAACTTGTCCTTGCCAGTGAAGCTCGGCGTTGAAGGACTAGCCAATACAAATCTAAATTCGTGAATATCTTTATTATAGCTCGTACGATAAAAAAGGTGGGACATAAATGGTTGGAATTTGTACACACATGTTCATAAAAACCAGAACACCTTGGAAGACTAGAGATAGGAAGTTCATATTCACAGAACATGTGCATTAGTATGTTCTGAAGAATTTGAACCATGTCGGCCTTCAGGTTCAAGGTCCACATCGATATCTCGGCGCAGCACCACCGACTGGTAAAATGAGCCAACGGCTCTCGTTGTCGCTATAAACCGAAGGTAATGGATCAGTGCGACTTGAGCAGACGTGCAGATGCCTCGCAGACGTATACGAGAACTGTACCGTCAAATGAGTGAGTTGGCAAGAGAGGACGTTATGAATCCATCCGCGAAATTGCTGCTCGTGTGTGACGAAGAGTGTCAGCAGTGCGACGGGTGTGTACAGAACACGACGAGATGGGTACGGTCGCACCACTCAAATCATCCCCCGAGAAGATCGACACCTCATCCGAATGGCATTGCAAGACAGTTCTTCGTCCTCCTCGGCTCTGGCTCAGCAGTTGAACAGTGTCGCCGTTTATTTCGGTCTGGGTTACCGGCGCGTCGTCCACTTCTCCGCCTACCTTTGACTAATGTGCATAAATATGCTAGACTGGAATGGAGTATGGAACGACGTCACTGGGGACAGGAATGGCAGCAGATAGTGTTTTCGGACGAATCCAGGTTCTGTTTGTTTGAAAATGTTGGGCGCATTTTGGTTCGCCGCGGATAGGGGAAGAGGAATCACATTGACTGCATTCGCACAAGACATACAGCCCCAACTCAGGACCTTATGGTGTGGGGTGCTATTGGGTACAACTACAAATCACAGTTGGTGCGTGTCCAGGGCACTGTGACCAGTTTAACCCACGTGAATGACATCCTGCGACCCGTAGCCATAAGTGAATAGAAGTAATATTTTCGGAGTTATCTGCAAGTTTGTTAATTTTTCTAGGTCCAAGAAACGGGAAGAAACAGAGAGATAATATATGCAGGCGGTAAAAGAGTAGGAAAGGTTGAAGATCCATCATTAATGCCCCTCACTGAGTGCTGATGCCTACAGTTGTTTACTTGAACGATGAGGCAGACCAAGAAGAACGAAGGAGGGGGTCACAATACCTGGTATAGTAATCCTGATGAGTCTGGGAAACAGAAACTAGCTCAACGGAGGCTAAGAAGAAATGCATGTAGAGGAATAGAAATTGATGAGGGAAGAAGTCAATCTATTTGAAGACGTCTGTATGAAGATATTATGAATATTGTCCATGCTATTTTGCGTTTCATGTTTTATTCCTTTCTTGTAATTCCTTTCTGACCTAGACAATGTGTTTATCCCACCAATTATACGTCCCTTTTCAGTAAATGGCAATTCCTTCATATTTACTGCAATTAATGAATGAAACCATCTGCCACAAGACGTCAGAGTGATATCAGTGTACTAGACATTTAAATGTGGATGCACAAATGGACAAATTACCCGATGGAAAGACCCAAATTGCAAGGCAGCGGGACATAATCACTTTCCTACTCCCTCGTCCTCTTTTCTTTTAAATCCCCTTCCCCACGTCTACTTTATTCTTCCCCTGTACGTTTCTCAACTTCGGTGCACATTCACAGTAAAAGAGTAAATTTTATTTCACAGATAATCACGTTTGGTTTCGTAAATCTCTTTTTTACCGCCTCTCTGGTGTACTGGTTAGTGTGATTAGCTGCCACCCCCAGAGGACCGAATTCGATACCCGGCTCTGCCTCGGCGAGATACTGGTCCTCGTCCCTACTTGTATCCCCAACCCAAAGCCTAACTCTCCGGGACACTGCCCTAGAGGCGGAAGAAATAGGATCCCTCGCTGAGTCCGAGGGAAAGACCGACCCTGGACGTTAAATGGATTAAGAAAGAAAGAAAGAAAGAAATATCTCCCATTTTTTACAAGTTAAGTGTGTATTTATATACTCAAAACTGAACTCATTTTCTGTAATATTTTGCTCTTTCCCTTGACTTATGCCGGCCCCGTGGTGTAGGGGTAGCGTGCCTGCCTCTTACCCGGAGGCCCCGGGTTCGATTCCCGGCCAGGTCAGGGATTTTTACCTGGACCTGAGGGCTAGTTCCAGGTCCACTCAGCCTACGCGATTAGAATTGAGGAGCTATCTGACGGTGAGATGGCGGCCCCGGTCTAGAAAGCCAAGAACAACGGCCGAGAGGATCCGTCGTACTGACCACACGACACCTCGTAATCTGCAGGCCTTCGGGCTGAGCAGTGGTCACTTGGTAGGCCAAGGCCCTTCAAGGGCTGTAGTGCTATGAGTTTTTTTCCTTGACTTTTATAACTTTCAAAATACAAGTAGTTACTGTTAGCTACAGTTCAGTAGTTCTACATAGTTTTTAAGTTTAAGATAGGTTACCTTTTAGTGATTTGTAATTAGGTAATTATCATTCCGATTATGTTAGTGGTAAAGTGTAAGACAGAGCTGTCCCTGAATTTGCCAGGACAGATGATTTATCTATCTATCTATCTATCTATCTATCTATCTATCTATCTATCTGTGTGACTTGATTTTCATTTATTTGCTCCGTTCTATTACTTATTAGACGAACAATCAGTAATTTCTCAATATATATAAGGATGAATATTTGAAAGGAAAGTGGAACGCAGTTCTACCGCAGTGAATGAAAGAGGAGAAAGCCCCAGTCTGACCGAGCCAGTAACCTCTCAATAGCAACACTTACGCGATCGTTACTCTCGAAATGTGCAAACACTTCCATACAAAATGTGTTGACATTATCTGAAATCATTTGAAGGTGGTTTCTGTTTTGAGAGTGAAAGCCCTTGCCGAATGTGTATTAGCAGCCGCAATCGAGAGCTAATATTTGCAGCGATAACACCGGCATTACTGTTTGCTGGAACGATAAGAGGCAGCCCAGGAAGCGGGAAGAAGGTTCTCTTAATACAGAAATAGCGATCGATCAAGAATATACAGACTTGATATGGATCATTGTAACAATACGGGAATAGGACCTTTACAAACAAGTACAGATTCATTAGTTTACAATGCACTCCATTCGACCACGTTTGTTGAGGTGAAGGAAAACACTTGATGGGGGGACTAGTATCATTACAAAATAAACAAACTATAAACAAAACAGTCGAGAGCACACCTGCAGAAGCAAAACCATCTCCGAACAGGCCATGTAGACAGACCATTATAAAGAGTCCAAGGGAAACGCTTTCACTATCCGTAACCTCGGCATTAAGTCGGATATAGTGGTTAGCTCTACGCCCTACTGCCACCTTTCTTTGGATAAAAGAAACAACGCCGGGCTGAGTGGCTGAGACGGTTAAGGCGCTGGCCTTCTAGCCCCAACTTGGCAGGTTCGATCCTGGCTCAGTCCGGTGGTATTTGAAGGTGCTCAAATACGACAGCCTCGTGTCGGTAGATTTACTGGCACGTAAAAGAACTCCTGCGGGACTAAATTCCGGCACCTCGGCGTCTCCGAAGACCGTAAAAGTAGTTAGTGGGACGTAAAGCAAATAGCATTATTATTATTTAAAAGAAACAACATTTACAGGTTTTCGATGATGGGCTGCAAAAGAGTTACACTAGGAAGGAAGCGGCCTTAGCTTTAATAATAATAATAATAATAATAATAATAATAATAATAATAATAATAATAATAATAATAATAATAATTTGCACGTCTGAGCCATTCAGTCTGCCAGCCTTAATTAAGGTTCGGTCTCAGCATATGTCAAGTGTGAAAAATGGGGAAACAACTTTATGGCTGCAGACGGTGGGATTCGAACAGACCATGTCCCGAATGCAAGCTTACAGCTACACGATCCGTACTGCGCAGCCAAGTCGCTCGGTCCAGCCGCCCTTTACTCGCAGGAATGAACCAAATACTCATTTTTGGTGGAAGCTGAGAACCACAGCGCTATGTGGTTTCTCAAAAGAATATACATCGTTTGCTGCCCGGTGGCCATGATAGCCAAAGTGTCGAGTCTTTAATGGGCTGACATCGCGATTATCTGGTTCGAGTCCCGTTGGTGGAAAAGGTTTTTCCACATCAGAATGTTGGCCGGCAGTATAGGTGAAGTGGTTGTGTACAATTTATTATCACTAGGTTGCTTACCAAAAGCCTGGTATCACTTCCAAATCTTTCCGCAGTGTTCATATGGACTGAGGGCAGATGACGCTGATGGTGGTGATCCGCCCGTCGGACGTTAGATTTGAGCGATCCGAACATGTCCTCGGACACTCCCGATACTAAATGGCATACCGGTACCCTGAATATTTTTTAAACGGCTTCCCAACGGAGAATCGAAGCATTCTAGGTGAATCGAATACAGCTTTACCACCTTGGCTAAGAAGCTTGAGAGAGTACACCACAGTATTTTCAAGTACGAAGCAGTCGTCTTGGCTGGCCCAAGCTCTGTACTGTCTGAGCCAAAGCTGCCCGAACAGTACTCTCTGCCAATCCGTGCTAGTCGCCCGCAAGAGTTGCACGGGTTAGTCTAACTCTTTCTCCTCCTTGCTTACTAGCATAGCTGTCTAGAGGCAGCTAGGCCTACCTGTTGTGAGTCTTGAAAAGAAACGGAGAAGCGGAGACCCCTTCGACATTCAGACAGGAGTGGGAAGTGACAGTTACTCATTCCACATCGCGGAAACGCTTAATGTCTTATGTAGGCTTTCCATTTTAAATTTAAGGAAACATTACCTGAAACGCTATTATAAACAAAAACACAGGGAAATCATTCCAAGTTTAAAAGAGAAATTTTTCACACTTTACTGACTTTGCAGAGCTCAAGCCCACCACTGTTTTAACTGCTGAACCATTTTCTGTGTCAGAGGAATCGTTCCGCATACCACGTAGTTGGAGCTCGTAAAACTGCAGTGCAATACCAGGCTGAATGACAGGTTGAACAACTCTCCTACTTTACAGGAGTTTTACGGCAAAATTCCCCGGCAGATCCATCCGAGACTCCATCGGGAGGTACGGAAGTGTTATCCGTGTTCAGTTCTACTTTCATCTGTGGAAGTCATTAAGCGAGCATCTTTCACAGACAGAAGCCTCCACCATAGTGTGCCATTGGCGGTTTCATGAACACTTGTTCCCGATATATAAAGAATTGTAAAGAGAAAACAGCAACAGTAAATTCCAACACGCAACACCCTAGTGTATATAGCTAAAAGTATGCACCCACTAAAAATACTATATTACAAGAATAAATTGCTTCTCATACATAATTTGGCAATAAACTTTTGTAGTCATTAAGAAAATAACACACAGCATTCATGGCCTTTTGTAGAGGAAGTTGTCAGTTGATACAGTCCAAAAAGCATGGAAGTGTACGTTTTTAATACTAAAGAGTTGATAAACCTCCATGTATTAACAAGCCAGGAAATCTTACTTTCACCTTACTTTCGGTCTTGCTTGGAGTCGAGCACTTCGCAGTTTTCGTCCGACCACAAGAACAAGGACATATGCAGTGTTACGTCGAAGTTTTCTTATGGTATAAGCTCCTTTTCCATTTTTTTTTGTTTGTTAGTCGTTTAACAGCACACACATCGAAGGTTTTCTGCAACGCAAGGATAGAAAAGAGTTAGGATTTGGAAGGAAGTGGCCGTGGCCTTAATTAACGTACTGTACTCTGAAAATTAGAAACCACGAACAAACATTCACCACTGCCGATGGTAGGATTCGAACCCATCATCTTAAGAATACAAGCTCACAGCTAAGCGACCCTAGCAGCATGGCCAACTCGACCGGTCATGGTATAAAAATTAATATGTCAATTTTCAAAGGTTAATCACCTTTAAATACAGTATATACGGTAATTTCACCATCAATTCATGGGAGGCCCTTGATAAGTGACGTTCGACAGACAGCTGGGTATGCGAAGGATTCGAGAAGAAGTCTGTGCCAAAAGACGAGAAGATGAAGATGCTATTCAGATAACATCTGGATGGGATATTCTTCGGCAATCATGCGTGAGAATACTTGGCAGAGAGCCCCTCCCTGCTTGTCATATTCCAGTGATGTACACGTACTGTCTGTGAATTGAAAAGGGGGCTTGATACACTGTATATGTTCAGTGTATGGCATTACCAGCAGTTCCGCACTTGTTTACGAAAATAATAATAATAATAATAATAATAATAATAATAATAATAATAATAATAATAATAATAATAATAATAATAATAATAATATGTTCAACTTTCCTCAACCTTAACGGAGTGCTGAAAGTCTGCGTAGTGAAGATGGGTCCTTTAGGATGCTAGTAAACCTACTGACTCAAGGATTCTTAAGTCCCGACCGACAGTGTGCTTCTCTGCTCGTCACTGTGGTGGAATAGTATAATATTGTTCCAACATTTGTTTTATTATGCCCCTTTAATATTATTATATAAAAATTTAATTGTACTAGAATAAAGTTTGCATAAGTGAACAGATCTCTTCAGTTAATTTATATACTTTAGATAATTCACCATAACATTGCAGCGTATTTTGCTGTATTTATCATTGAATATAATGAATGAATACTTATTTAGTTATATTCATATAGCTTTATTTATTTAGGGAAAAAGATTAAGTGGGTCATGATTCATTTTCTGGAGGAATATTACGGTTTGTTTAATAATAACTAATATTAAATATATCATAAACAGGAAAGGTTTGTACACAGAGAAACAATGATGTAATAATTTATTAGATTTGAGATCTATTCAGTTACTTCAGCGAGTTAGTCGCGTGGTTAGGGGCACGTAGTTGTGAACTTGTATTCGGGAGATGGCGGGTTTGAATCCCACTGTCGGCAGCCCTGAAGATGGTTTCCCTTACTTCCCAGTTTTTTTTGCTAGTTGTTTTACGTCGCACCGACACAGTTAGGTCTTATGGCGATGGGACAGGAAAGGGCTAGGAGTGGGAAGGAAGCGGCCGTGGCCTTAACTAAGGTACAGTCCCAGCATTTGCCTGGTGTGAAAATGGGAAACCACGGAAAACCATTTCCAAGGCTGCCGACAGTGGGGTTCGAACCTACTATCTCCCGAATACTGGATACTGGCCGCACTTAAGCGACTGCAGCTATCGAGCTCGGTACTTCCCAGTTAAGGCCACGACAACTACCTTCCCAATCCTACACCTTTTCCATCCTTGCGTCGAAGACAACCTTCGACAAAATAGTGGAATATTAAACAACTAGAAAAAAAGTATATTGCTCTGTAATTATGTATTTTGGATCGTAAGTTTTGCCGGTAGAGAGCTGATTAAGAAACTCCAAATAAGTCCGACATTATTTCAGCTCACTTTCTTCTTCCGTACTAGATCAAGGCCGCACTATCTAGTGCGGCCTTGACTAGATCTTCCTTCGTCGGTGTTGCGTTTGTGAGGGTTACGGAGGTTTCTGTTCTGACTTTCAAGGTCATTGCCTTCTTTTAAACGATAGACTCATTTTTGAGGGGTCAGTACTCCAATGGTATTTCCATTGATTTACCTAGTAAAAAAAACAGTACTGATTGGCAATTACAGCCCATGCAAAGCGCAAAATACTGTCGTTCTTGTTCTTCCAGGATTCAACTAAACTCCTGCATTCCTCCTATCTCATTTGGCCTGGGTAGAAATGCCTTTTGTATACAGATGTTAGCATCTGCCTGTTGATACATTTTGATGGATGCAGTACTGTATACTTGCATCTAACCCTTGGCACAGACCAGAGCAAAATGTTGCTTTTGCTGGAGTCTTGGTCTCATTTATGGCTGTGACAGCGTGGAAGAGCTAGGTATGGGTGGTACTGAGTAATGAACTACAGAGGACGAATACTGCGTCTGGATGTTATGAAAGATGATATTAATAGTCAGTCGAATCTGAATCAATGAGGAAAGCAACAGCAAATGATCTCACTCCCCATATTGCCTAGTATGTCTGATGACACCACCATATGCTTTTTGTGGTTTCTTTATAACCTTCGGTTGTGCTGTCTGAGAATCCAATCACTCTACAGGCTGTTGACTTGGCAGACAGATCCAGCTGTCTGCGAACGACATCACTAACTGGCCTGAAAATACAAAACTGCTTTCATTCTCGACTAGATTAGTCTAAAACATAAGGATATAGTTCGTTGGAGCCCCAGAATTTATCTGGTGTCAGGATGGAAAACCACGGAAAGCCATCTTCAGGTCTGCTAGCAGTAGGTTTTGAATCCGAGATTTCCCGAATGCAAATTCACAGATACACGATCCGAACCATGTCACCAACTCGCTCAGGCATACACAGGAAAAGGATTTTTAGGTATTAATACGTTAGCATGCAAACGTTTTCAAGCAATTCGCAAGTAGTATCATCCAGCCGACTCTACAATTATGTTGGTGTGTTGCATACATGTTAGGGGTTGCATTGGTCCATAACCCTAATATGTAGAATCATTGCGCGGGCTAAATGATACTTGCGATTTGCTTAAATATGTTTGCAATCTACCTTATTAGTGCCCCAAAGTCTCTTCCCTAGCAGAACCCATGCTGCCTCTCCTAGGTTATTCACCTTGTCTACGATTACATGACGTGCGGTTCGTCTGTCATCACTGTCATTATTTCTCAGACACCGGATCTTTGATGTAGACGCATTTGCTTTGATATTCCGTTCATCATCTGTGAGCTGCACATTTTCCTCAATATCACAGTTCGACTTTGTATACCACGTGGATAGTTTCACCTCTGGCCATAGCTCAGTTGGTAAAAACAATATCCGTATACGCTTCCCAGAAAAGTAGAATACGTGACGGAACTCGCAAAATAATTCAAGAACATACTTTCGAGGAAAAGAGGAAAGAAAGAGCATGTTAGGCATAATATTTCTAGCATCATGAAATAAGCCCATATATCCTAGGTCCTGTGTTCTCCAAGATACATGATCACCAACGTTATCAAAATAAATATGTTTAGCTTCATATAGAGCCTTCCATGATATTTTAGGCAACACAATCATTGCTGATAGACGAAAGAACAGCACATTTTGATATCCTCGGGTCTAGAATCAATTGACTGATTTTAGAGACATATTCAGCTATTCGATCCTGAATTGGACATCTTTGGAGACGTCTGCCGAACCAGAAGTGGATTTTTATGATACCCACTTGAAACTGGGTATATTACTTTATAAGTATGTTCCTTGACGATTAATTCACAATTTAACTAACTTAAATCATACCCCATGACATTCAGCACGCCAATGTCCATATTATAACTCAATAAAAAGTATAGCTGGTATACATTCATTTACAGCAGATGATTCATTTTGAGAATGTAACATTCTCAACAATTAAATGCACTCCTGATATTGTTTATTCTCCACATGATGTAGATCAGTGGTAGAGAGTCGGTCTCTGCATCCCAAGGTCACGGGTTCAAACGCGGCAGAGGATGTTTAAAATTTGTAGAGCAGGAAGAAGATCCAGTCGGCATTCAACGTCGTACGACGTCAGCATGTAAAATATTTCTGGTAGCATTTAGTGTTTACCCGATAAAATTAATTTAAAAATCAGCAGTAGATTGACAAAGAGAGTTACGATTCCTCTGTCATCTGGCAGAGTAATTGGCCGTCGAAATTAATACGCAGGTAGGTGAAACCAAACGATGATGATGATGATGATTATTATTATTATTATTATTATTATTATTATTATTATTATTATTATTATTATTATTATTATTATTATTATTATTATTATTTCTATTTGCTTTACGTCGTACCAACACAGACAGGTCTTATGGTGACGATGGGATAGGAAAGGTCAAGGAGTGAGAAGGAAGCGACCGTGGTCTTACTTAAGGTACAGCCCCAGCATTTGTCTGGTATGAAAATGGGAAACCACGGCAAATCTCTTCAGGGCTGCCGACAGTGGGGTTTGAACCCACTATCTCCCGGATGCAAGCTCACACAGCTGCGCGACCCTAACCGCACATCCAACTCGCCCGGTATTATTAAGTTTAATATAGTACTCAATATACATTTTGCCTGCATGCATATTTTTCGGCTATTGATACCATATTTGTGTTCCATAGAACTATCCCGGATCTATTTTGTTCCCATCAGGTTCTCTGATGTCAGACCAATCATTAATACAGTCAGTACCACATCAACCAAGATAATAGTAATCTCGATACTTTCAGTTTTGAGGGTTAGAACGTTTTTGTGCTCATGTTTTCAATTAGTCAAATATTTTAATGTTCTAATGACTATGCGTAGTTCAGTTTATGTCTAGTAATAAATAAGAAAGTGAAATGCAATACGTTAACCGAACAAAAAGACGAGATATCCAGAAAACGAAGCAGAGAATTGATCACGATTACGTTTTAACTGGAAGTGTAGCCTGCACGCAACAAGGGGGTTATTATGTAACAAGAGCGACTTAGCGACGACTGAGAGGGAGCAGGTGGGAGAAGGAGAAAGAGCTCTTGTTGACAGTTTAGGAGGGGAACTCGGCGCGCTGTCTTCTCACGATTTTAGTGACCAAGTCTCAAATTCTCCACTCCGTAGGCGCAGGAGGAAACTGCACCAGCTATTATCATTTTCTTCTATCCTCTTTGTCTTCTGTTTTATATAAAATATATTTCTTATGTTCCCGTTCATTTAACGAGACTATGAAAGAAATAGAGTAATTTAAAATATTACCCTAAAGCCCAGTCTACACGTAACGTGTTAACGTCAGTCCTACATGATCAAGTAAGACCGACAGATAAAGCTGGTGCAAAACACGCGCCCACACTGTTCAGGCTTTCGTTCAGTATTTAGACGATCACTATAGGTGTTGATTATTGATACCCTGCGCTAAGGGTGTCAAACCTTGCCCGCCGCAAGTGCAGTGCCCGAGCTAGACATTCCAGTGCACGTGAGTTGAAGTCTCTTCCCCTCACTGGGCTTGAACGCCTACTTCTCCATGTTGCTGAGTCAGGGCCGTGCACGCCTACAGATGATAGGCTCTAGGTACCTCTTTTGGTCTACACGTAATGGTTAAAACAGACTATGGCGTAAGGATTGAATAATTTGCTACTGTGTGGGAGTACTAGGTACCTCGGTATCAATATAGTTGCTTGAAGCCTAGTTATTGAGACGTAAAATCAATAATTATTATGTCCGGCTCCATGGCTAAATGGTTAGCGTGCTGGCCTTTGGTCACGGGGCTCCCGGATTCGATTCCCGGCAGGGTCAGGAATTTTAACCATCATTGGTTAATTTAGCTGGCACGGGACTGGGTGTATGTTTCGTCTTCATCATCATTTCATACTCATCACGACGCGCAGGTCGTCTACGGGCGTCAAGTCAAAAGATCTGCACCTGGCGAGCCGAACATGTCCTCGGACACACCCGGCACTAAAAGCCATACGCCATTTCATTTTAAGAAAATGGGAGTTGACTGGAGTCAATATAATTACTCATTATTGAAGACGAGATACGGAAGTTGCGTGCGTTTGCTGGTACGAATAGATGGGTAGGAAGGTAGGAGGTAAAACTTCAAGTAGAAGTAAGGATATCGCACGAGTACATTTGAGGTGATATGAACTCCTTCCAATGGACAAATACACATTTTCCTTCATATTGCAAGGGAAGATCTCTTTTAGTTCAAGGTGATTTTCATGATTTACTGCCTGTTTATTTTACGTAAATACGTCTTCAAATTTTCCCCTTAACTGGAAGAAATACAGAAAACCCAATGATAACGATATCAGGAGATAACAGTTTCGCTTCAAGGTGATGAATGACATCGAGACTATTCAATTGACACCTCAGTCATCGAAATACGTCCACTCAGTCCGACGTTAGAGCCGAAACTAAATCAAAACGCCGCTGTTAACTGGAGCTGTGGGTAATAACATCTGATGAAAGACAACTGGGCATATTTTGAAGAAAAATGTTAATGAATTTTTTTTTTGCTAGGGGCTTTACGTCGCACCGACACAGATAGGTCTTATGGCGACGATGGGACAGGAAAGGCCTAGGAGTTGGAAGGAAGCGGCCGTGGCCTTAATTAAGGTACAGCCCCAGCATTTGCCTGGTGTGAAAATGGGAAACCACGGAAAACCATTTTCAGGGCTGCCGATAGTGGGATTCGAACCTACTATCTCCCGGATGCAAGCTCACAGCCGCGTGCCTCTACGCGCACGGCCAACTCGCCCGGTAATGAACTTTTAATGGCCAGTTAAAGAACGTTGGGTACGGGGAAGATGATACAACTTTATAAAGTGTAGTGTTTATTTATCGTATGGCTTTTAGTGCCCGGAGTGTCCGAGGTGCAGCCCTTGTAAGGTAGACCCTCCAACGAGGGTGGGTGCCATCTGCCGGGTATGGGAACTCCATGTTTTTCTCGTGGAGGATAGTGTTATATGTGAGTTGCAGGAATGTTGGGAACAGTCCTACTCCCCGAGCCAGGGGAAATAATAATTTAATGGTAAAATCTCCGACCCGGCCGGGAATCGATGCCGGGGCCCTCTGAACCGAAGGTGACTACGCTAACCATTCAGCCAAAGTAACAGTCAGAAGGCTGGAATGGGTTGGACACTTCCTGCTTGTAAATGGCGAGAGACTGGTCAAGAAGATCTTCAATACCATACCAGAAGGAACTAAGAAGGTTGGAAGACCTAGGCTAAGGTGGGAATAATGTATGAGGAAATACATACGAACCCTGACAGTTCGAAAGTGGAGGAGCCTGGTTCTAAATAGAGAAGAATGGCAAAAACTTTTGAAGAAAACCATGAACCGACAAAAAAGTTGTTAATTTTACGTCCCACTATTTTTACACCGGGCGAGTTGGCCGTGTGGTTAGGAGCGCGCAGCTGTGAGCTTGCATTCAGGAAATAGGAGGTTCGAACCACATTGTCGGCAGCCCTGCAGATGGTTTTCCATTTTCACACCAGTCAAATGCTGAGGCTATATGTTAATTAAGGCCACGGCCGCTTCTTTCCCACTCCTAACCCTTTCCTATCCCATCGTCGCCAAAAGACATGTGTTGGTGCGACTTAAAAAACTTGTAAAAAAACTACTTTTAAGGCCATAGTACCGGAAATTTGTCCCACAGGCGTTCTTTAACATGCCAGAAAATCTATCGACATGAGGCTGACGTATTTGAACACCTTCAAATACTAGAGGACTGAGCTAGGATCAAACCTGTGTAGTTTGGCTCAGAAGGCCAGCGTTGTACCATCTGAGCTACTCAACCCGGCGAACCCACAAAGAACTGTCGAACTAATGATGACGGTTATCCAGTGTGGCCAATACTTGGCGAAATGCTTTTAACTGAACTTTCCCCAAGCCTAAATTTATCAGAGATTGGATAGGAACACGTCCACGATTTTGGTGCAAAAATTCCGCTATCTAGCTCAGCAGAAATATTAATGACAGAGCGTCATTCGGAGAGTAAAATGCTGAGCTAGTGTAAGCGAGAAGTGTGTGAAATACAGCACAATGTAACGAAAGGCAGTGCAGCCGCGCACAAGTGCTCTATTGTATAGCGGCGATTATCACCACAGTGAGAGCTTATTAAGACTAACAAGTAGAGGGTTTGTGCGCTCAACGGTTGCCACAATTTTCAGCACATCGCAAGATGAAGTGTCTGACTAGCTGTGCGTCGAGAGCCACGAAGGTACGGCGGTCATCTAAGCCAAACACTTGCGGATCACTGACAAGTTATAGCCTACTAATTTGATGATTGCTTAACTTTCTTCACAGATTTGAAAGCAATGTTTTAATTAACCCTTCACTTCTTCATCAGGGTCACTACACAATACAAGTTATAGTGACAAAATATTTTCTATATATTCATGATTTATATTTGGAAATCGCAGAATATTCGTCCATGATCTATCTCATTTACAAACCAATATTCTTACAAAAGCTATCACTTGCCTGATAAGAATGTGCAGCGCGAATCTGGTCCAAAGAAGTGAATTATTATTATTATTATTATTATTATTATTATTATTATTATTATTATTATTATTACAACTTGCTTTACGTCGCACCGACACAGATAGGTCTCCTGGATGCAAGCTCACAGCAGCGCGCCCTTAACCGCACGGCCAACTTGCCCGGTATTATTATTATTATTATTAATTAATTTATTTATTTATTTATTGGACTGCGACCAAATGAGGAACTATACAAAAAGACCTAGAAAATCTCAACATCCTTTAAAAAAAGAAGACTTTGCTTCTATGGACTCATTAAAAGAATGCCAACAGAGAGAACAGCCAAGAGAATTCTGGAGTACATGGAGAGCTGAAAGATGCAAAGTAACTGGCTTAGGGGAGTCAAAGAGGACCTCGAAGAAAAGAACACAGGTGGCAGTATGCAGTAGACAAGAGTACAGGATGGTCATCAATAATAGTAAGGGATTCCAAGATCGAATGAATAGAAAAATGGGCCGGTAACACTTGATCGCTAGAACGCAAAGCAGCCCATTCCGCAAGGATGAAGAAGTACTTGTCTGATCAGAGGAAGAACCGGAAATAAACGCTGCTTAACGTGGTCGATAGTAGACCTATCCGAAGACAAGAATTATTATTATTATCATCATCATCGATACGGGAAGTTTTGCTGGGGCCTGTGGTAGATCCGAAGTTTTTTCATGCAGGTATAAGACTGAGTAGGGTGTCCTGGAAACTTGAGATAGTAGGGCTTACTATCCCACGATTTGTTTGGAATGAATGTGGTGAACTCCGTCGGGAGACTACAAAAAAGGATAGTCAGTCTCAGATCTGTGATATCCGAACAATGCAGCTGGTAATCCTTATACAGTGGAGTAAAGGAAGTTTTGAGATGTAATATCATTCCTGTACACAACTGGTCATCCGACTGTTATACGATTTCATTTATGCACTCATTGTGGCAAATGGGCTCTATGCAAAACACGATCAAGAAGTTATGCTCTCCGTCAAGCTAACTTTGAAGATGATATGAAGTTCAAGAACTGGCGGCGTTTTTGTTTCTTCAACCCTCTTTTGCTTTCCTAAATCTGCCAAGAACTCGCACGCTTGACCTTCAGAATAGTAGTTCCACACGAAACCTCACATATAAATCATGAAAGAAGAGTTAGCAAGTTAAAGACCGGAGGAAAGCTGAAACTCTAATCTCATCCAGCTTTTCGGTTTGAAATATGGGAGCAGCCAACATAACTCAAACAATATCATGAAGTCGGCAGGAAGTCATCGTTGACAGGACAGGGTTGCCAACTCTAGCAAGAGAGATAAAAGTGGAACAAAGACTCGACAAAGATATCAACACTTAGAATCTGAAAAACGTAGCATAAAGATACTGAACGTCAAAAATTGAATTAATGAAGTGCAATGACCAAGCATGGAAGCTGACGACCTAGATATTGTTCTCAGCTAAATCGTAAGAACCCAGAATCGAAATGTATTTACGGTAGGGTGGCAGGTTCGGCTCATTTCTGTTCCTCCTGCCAATAACATGTGAGCTAATCATTAATGCAGTGACCACATCAATGTTTCTTAACCTTGGAGTTCTCATGGGATCTAGTGTTCCAATATCGTTACGCCGCTGGCCAAAAATCGATTAGAGGTTGAAATTGAATGCAATTTTTTCAATCACGAAATTTAAGTTTAATTACATACCAGTTTAAAATACTCTAATATGAACGATAAAAATTCTAGAAATGTTAACATGCCCCAAGATCTTGTGAATGTTTCATCTGAGAACTATGCACAGACGGATACTGTTGTGCTCATGGTCAGGAAATGTCCACCTCAGCTGAAAGACATTTGAAATGGAGAGACAAAATCGTTAAGACACAGGACATTCGCCCAGACTGTACAGTCACCTGAAGGACAATCCTGTCCAGCTAACCACTGAAGTCCAGTTAAATGATAAAGAATAATGCCTAATGATTTTAGCCTTGTTACAGACAGTACTTCCGAGTTAATACCTCTGGGGAAGAAACTCCTTTGCTAGTTGTTCATCTGCCAATACTACCAGCGTTATTCTATCTAAATAAGGGGATGGGTTTCGTACAATTCTCAGCATCTTGAAACTGAGAAATTTCGGTTAGAGTGTGGATACCCTAACACAAGGTTCTCTAGCCTCCAGGCTGAAAGTTGTACATTAGACTGACAACACAATCCTGTCAATGCTGAATCGATTGAGAAATTTGAATTCTGGATAGAAACGATAACGATAGCGATAGCGACCTTGTAAAAATACTGATACACAAGTTGGTAAATACCTATGTTCTGGCATGGTATGAAAAAGAATAAGAAAGAAAGAAAGAAAGAAAGAAAGAAAGAAAAATAGGAAGAAAGAATCGAAAACTCCAGCAATATTTTCTGGCTACGGGTAGCAGGTGTCAAAATGGTATAGTTTGCCATTATTATTATTATTATTATTATTATTATTATTATTATTATTATTATTATTATTATTATTATTATTACACTGGCCTCTTCCATCATCTTGGAGACGGCACTATCCGTTGATAAAGCCCAGTTTTACGGTCGGATGCATTTCCCGGTGCTAACTCCATGAGGAGGGATATTTTCACTACTACGGGTTTTTGTAGTGGTTGTAGAAGAAGACGTGTATTAACACGAACACAAACACCCAGTCTCCGAGCTAGAGGAATTAACCAGACGTGGTTAAAATTTTCGGACAGCAAGGAATCGAACCAGGATCCTGTCAAGCGAATGTCACTACGTTGACTATTCAACCAAAAAGCCAGAATGTGCACTTTTCCATTCCATTAGAACGAGAAAATGTGAATAATAATAATAATAATAATAATAATAATAATAATAATAATAATAATAATAATATAATAATAATAATAATTTTATTATTATATGCCAATAAGCTCATTAGACTACGTAAAGTACTTAGAGGCGTACAGCTGCCTTCCTTTGTGCCCATATTTTTTTCATTCTTTTACTGTGGGCTTCCTTTCTGTCTTCAGATCAGGTTGTTCTAGTCTTCTTTGGACTTTCCTTTTGGTCAATTTGCCATTTATGAATTTTTGATCTGAAGATCACCCCCTTTTAGATATATTCTGGTGTAATTCACGCCTGTTACAAATCGGAATTGTTTTCACCTATCCATTTCACTGTGTTTTGGCTTTTCTCCGGTTTTCGTAGAATTCGACTATTTGTTTTGTAAGTCTGTCTGGATGAATTCTTTTCATGAGTCCATAGAATCTTAACCTACGTTTTCTGACGTCACTGTGAATATTTGTGTATTGTTCGATTTTCTGTCTGCCTCTGAGTTGGTATTGTCCGTCGGCAACTTTTGGGCCTAGAATTATTCTTAATATTTTGCGTTTCCTTTTCTCCGTTTTCAATGTCTGCTTTTCTGTTCAAAATTTGCGTTTCTGATCCATAAATACATTGTTGTTTAATTACTGTATTGTGACGTCTTCGTTTTGTGTGATTGGAGGTACATTTCTTGTTGTAAATATTTTGGGTTAGTCGCTACGCAGTTTCCATCGTTTTGGCATCTAATTTCATTGGCTTTTGTTTCGAGTCCCTTTTTCTGAATTGTTTCACCAAGATACTTAAACTGTGATACTCGTTTAATTTTTTCACGTCATATTGTCTCCATGAATGTTTGTGCTTGTTTGTTGCAAATCATGTATTCTGTCTTTTCAAAAGACATCTGAGTATTATTATTACTTTCTTAATCTGCTTACCCCCCAGGGTTGATTTTTCCCTCGGACTCAGCGAGGGATTTCACCTCTACCGCCTCAAGGGCAGTGTCCTGGAGCGTGAGACTTCGGGACGGGGGATACAACTGGGAAAGATGTCGAGTACCTCTCCCAGGTGGCCTCACCTGCTATGCTGAGGGGAGGGGGATGGGAAGACTGGAAGGGATAGATAAGGAAAGGGGAAGGAAGCGAGGAAACCACGGAAAACCACTTCGAGGATGGCTGAGGAGGGAGTCTAACACCCCCCACCCCACCACTACTCAGTTGACCTCCCAAGGTTGATCCTGCCCTCATACCACTTTTTAAATTTCGTGGCAGAGCCGGGAATCGAACCCGGACCTCCGGGGGTGGCAGGTAATCACACTAACCACTACACCACAGAGGCGGTCATTATTATTATTATTATTATTATTATTATTATATACCGGTTGTTCAAAGTCTCTCTCTCTCTCTCTCTCTCTCTCTCTCTCTCTCTCTCTCACACACACACACACGCGCGCGCGCGCGCGCGCGCGTTTTTGGCGACAATGGAATAAGTAAGGCCTTAAGTGGAAAGGAAGAAGCCGTATCCTTAATTAAGGTTACAGCCCCTGCATTTACCACTGGTGAAAGTGGGAAACAACGTGAGACTATCTTCAGGCTGCCGGCAATGATGTTCATACACCACCATTAGCCGAATGCAAGCTTACAGCTACACGAAACTTGCAGGCCACTTTTAGGCTAAACTGACTACAGTACAAAGGAAGTTCTCATACTACTTTTAATGAAACTTTAGTGGAATTGGAGGTATAAAATTATAATGCGAGGAAGACAGGGACCAATAAAGGGAAGTACCAGAGGTTGTCAACGATATCGACAATTTCCAGAAACGAGGCTACCTAGTTATGTTCGTGCCTCTCCTCGCAATTGGGGTCAGAGACACAATCTCCAAGACGAGCTGATGAAGTCAACAGGACTTTGTGATGCGTCTTGCATGTAGTTAGTAGTTAGCTTTGCCCTTACTTAACGAACCAATTAAAAGTTCGCCGCTTAATAGCTAAATCTGGGAAAGAACGTGACACAACTATCATCAAAGTTAAAGTGATATTGTGCTGTAATCATAGAGTTCAATAATAATAATAATAATAATAATAATAATAATAATAATAATAATAATAATAATAATAATTGTAGATTAAAAAAAAAGAAAATGTGCTTCATAACTGACACCTGCCCTAATCCTCACAAACTTCAATCAACACATACAGGGAAGATATCGAAGTAGCCTACACAGATCTGGCCACAGTAATAAAAGCCATGTAAAAACTCAACAATGTTAGCCTCTTCCCACTGGTGATAAGATGTAACGGTATTATAACAAAGACATTGCACATGAGCATTGAAGCACTTAAATCTCCACCCTCTCACTTGCAGAGAATTACAAAAAGTAGCAATCCTAGTCACTTGCCACATAGTAAAAAACGTTTATTGGCATGAACCATCCACCATATACAGAGGACTAATGAAAATCGTTTACTAATAATTTTGACTATTTATGTATTGTAAATACCCTATAAATATTTGTCAAATTTATTTTTCAATGCTGTATGTAAGTATATATGTACGGAACATACATGTGTATGTACTGAATAGTACTTCTTCCATGTCGATTGTACCATATAAGTAAATAAACCGAATAGTAAAATTGTGAATTATACATAATAAAATAATAATGAAAAGCAAGTGCATGGTCATTTTTCGAAAGAATTGTCAAAGAATGCTGCGCTTTGCTCCTTTGGTTGATTTTTGCATTCTATTCTAATATATTCGCAATTCGGAATAAAGAGATGAGTTGAAATCCTACTCGTAGGAGAGACCTTGAGCAAGACTCACGCGTGTTTTTCGCCAGCGTTGTATGCAGAAGCCCAGGCACCTTTATTTTGACAACCAATTAATTTTACTCCTTAGAAGTGAGGCGTATTCAAAGGGTGATTGAATAACACTTGAGGGTGAGCCAGAACAAGAACCCTTCCTTATTCTTTCAAGAAATTGAAAAATATCATAATATGAAGATAAAGTTGAAATTAAAGAGGACAAATTGGAGCAAATATTCGTTTGTATGAAGAGGAATTAAGCATTGCAAGAATTTGCCAAGGGAGATGTTCAACAAATTTCCAGCTTCCTTGGAATCATTGAAGGAAAGGGTAGGGAAATAACTGACAGCCTTAAAAGTAGATCACTGATAATAGATAGATTGACTGATTTACATCCCAGTAACTACTTCTACTGTTTTAGGAGACGCTAAAGTGCCAGAATTTTGTACCGCTCGAATTCTATTACATGCTTATGAATCTACCAACACAAGGCTAGTATATTTGAGCTCCTACAAATACAAATGGTATGAGCCGGGATATAACCAGCAAACTTGGGCTCAGAAGGCCAGCGCTTCTACTGTCCAGGTCACTTAACTCGGCCGATGTGCAATACATATGAACACTGACAGTATCTGTTAGGTCATCAGCTCGAAGGTTGAACGGATCCTCAAAGCACCACTTAGAAGTTCTGTAGTTATAAGGAAGCCGCAAAAGCCGCTGGCGGCGCAAAATGAGGCATACTAGGCAGGATGAAGTGCGAGGTAGTCTGCCATTCTTTCCTCAATGGGACAAAAAATGCTACTGCAACACGACTGGCCCTATGAATAGCACCTTTCGTAATATGAAGACGCTCTAGCTGTGCGCCCAATGTCATTACTCAGCACCACCCATACCTCAGTATCTTCAAATCTGCAACAGCGCCGGGCTGAGTGGCTCAGACGGTTGAGGCGCTGGCCTTTCGACCCCAACTTGGCAGGTTCGATTCTGGCTCAGTCCGGTGGTATTTAGAAGTGCTCAAATATGTCAGCCTCGTGTCGGTAGATTTATTGACACGTCAAAGAACTCCTGCGGGACTAAATTCCGGCACCCCGGCGTCTCCGAAAACCATACAAGAAATTAGTGGGACGTAAAACAAATCATATTATTATTATTATTATTATTATTATTATTATTATTATTATTATTATTATTATTATTTTCTGTTATAGCCAAGGATTAGACTGGAACCTCGGTGGAAGCTGCATTATGCATTGGTGTGTACCAAAAGATAGATGAAAAGTACTGCATCCGTTATGAAATAGCGACTGGTGGTAGTCAAAGTAAGGAACAGAATTACACATAACCGCCTTGTTTGTTTTACACTCTATGATACACTGGAAAGTTTCTGTTTTCGAAGACATGACATTCCGATCCCGACAGTGAAAGAATCCTTTGGGTTTCTATCGTTTTCTTACGTTCAGTTTTGAATTAGTTACGAATAACTGATCAGTAAATATCAATTACTGTAGAATCTGAGTAATAACTTTGTTTACTAATCAAGAAGTTTGCCTTTCATTAGGAGACTTCTGAGACTGAAATCTGTATTTTCTTTCTGTACATGTCAATGACCATGTTAATGAACTGCCTAATAATCTCAACTGAAAGTGACTGAGTGACGAAATCTAGACGCGTTTGTTTATAAACTCTTGAGAGATAATGATGTCCGAGATGTTTGTTTTTCCATGGTTATTACTTGTTGATAGGCAGTAAGTGATCGAAAAGCTGAACGTTTATTTGGTAAGGAAATTGGGTTAAAGCCCTGAATAGCGGAGCTCGAGAATTGGGTGATTTCGATTGCCATCCTTGGCACAACTTGAAATGGTTTTGTGTCACTTGCCCATTTGATTTCTAGTCGAATCCTAGGCGAAATACATCTCCCCACTAATAACAATAGGCCCTAATAATATCTTAACTTTCAAAGAGATTCCTTAAGATGCCAATAAATTTGATGTCACTGATATTTCGTAGCCTACTGAAGAACTTAACTATGAAATCACACCCTGCCTGCCAACATTTGAGATTTTGCGTTCCCACAGGAAATTTAAGATGGTCTTCAGAAGTCGCTTGCTCATTGCACCCAACTGACTTTTAAGATGCGGGAAGTATGAATGGATGAGTGAATGAGTATATTATTCTTAAAACAATATAAATATATTTGAAATCTCCAGGGTTAGGCCCATGTCCCATTTTTCGTTCTAGTGTAATATCACTGTTACTTTTGCAATTATTATTTCCATTTGGTTTAGTCATTTTATACATTCTAGATGTAGTGGATTTTATTGTTTCTATTATTATACCTACTATCTCTATTTTTTGCTGTTAGTACTAGCCTGCTATATTATTTTAGTATTCTCATCAGATACGCCTACATTTTTGTTACTGTAGTGGTTTACTGTTATGTTTATTATAACTAATAATCCTGTATCTCATAATTGGATACAACCTAATCTTCGCCACATTGTCTATTGAATGGCGAGGAAATTAATGGAAAAATCACTCCTAATTTCCCTCGTACGACTTCTCAGTGACGCCTAGACTGCCGATGACAGCATATAGTATCCAGCTAGCCTTCGGGCTGAGGATTTTAAGTACATACATACATACATACATACATACATACATACATACATACATACATACATACATACATACATACATACATAGTATCTATCTAACCCACACCCAGCGAGTTGACCGTGCTATACGGGGCGCGCAGCTGTGAGCTCGCATTCGGGAGACAGTGGGTTTGAACCCAATATTTAGCAGCCCTGAAGATGGTTTTCCGTGGTTTTACCAGTTTTACAACTGGCAAATGCTGGGGCTGACCCTTAAGTAAGACCACGCTGGCTTCCTTCCAACTCCTAGCCCTCTCCTACTACATCGCCGCGGAAAGTCCTATCTGCATCGGTGCGATGTAAAGCAACTTGTACATGAAGTATGGTATCCATCCATCCATCCATCCATCCATCCATCCATCCATCCATCCATCTGCACCGAGATTCGATCCCGCAAGATTCTTCACAGTAAGCACGCGTTTAGTGCACTGTGCTCCCAAGCCCCAGTGAGTCTTTGTAATAAGCATTTCTAGAAGTTTTAACGGAAGGTAAATACGATACTATATTACAATTTGTCTAGTGTAAGGATAGACAGGTATTCAGGAAAGCCACACACACAATTTAAACCACTGTACTAAGACTTCTGATTCCTCACATTAAACGTAGGCTAGGTGAATGCGTTACACACACGGTGAAATATAATAAATCGATTCTTGAGAGTGGTGGGTGTATTCCTATCTGAACCAATATGCTGCTGGAGCAGTTTGAATCATCAGGAACATGTCGTAAGCGCCCGATATAGGACAGCTATTTTCTGCTGCAGGAAGCTTGCGATTGTGTATCCCGCAGCATATGCGCATCCCGGAAGACGATGCCACGGAGCATCAAACAAGGTCTGCATACAGTCACTTTCTGCTGTCAATTACTATGGTAATAAACATTACAAGAGCCTTGAAAGGAAAATATATTAGCTACAAGAGGGAAGTGTGCGAGTAGATGGTCGATCCCCAATAGGCTCGCACGTTGAGAGATGCACTGGATAATCAGAGGGCTGAAATGTGCTTAACATTTTTTCATTTACCTGTCCGACTCCATGGCTAAATGGTTAGCGTGCTGGCCTTTAGTCACAGGAGTCCCGGGTTCGATTCCCGGCGGGGTCGCGAATTTTAACCATAATTGGTTAATTTCGCTGACACGGAGGCTGGGTGTATGTGTCGTCTCCATCATTTCATCCTCGTCACGACGCGTAGGTCGCCTACGAGCGTCAAATCAAAAACCTGCACCTGGCGAGCCGAAGTCCTCGGACATATCCCGGCAGTAAAAGCCATACGCCATTTCATATTTTTTTCATAGCTGAGCGCTTTCATACTGTGGCTGTCTCCTACGCGATATACCCGCTCTTGCTGAAGGGAAATTATGATACAATATCTCATTTCAAATCCCGAGGTATTTGCCATAATCCTAGATACGAAAATTGGTAGACGCCTAAGGAACAATGCTTATTACGCGATAGTGTAGTTCATCAATACCAGAGTCTAATAAACAAAACAAAGAATTTTCGCACTTGACTTACATGATCAGGAAGGGCCGTTAATATCCAGCATACGTACCTGAAAAGAGAGAAATTAATGTCAGTAACAAATGTTTATAAAACATTAAAAACAAAAATTTTCTTATCTTAAAAATGTAGAACTGCAGGATTAAATATTTTCCTGGTCTATATTTGCACATTTAGCATTTAAAACAAACGGAGGTTTCAGGTTCACTCGCACGTGACTGATTACCCTAGGTAACTGGGAAAGGTCAGGAAGAAGAAGAAGAAGACCTTCTAGTCTAACAACTAACCTCTATGATAATGAGCAAACGCACAAGGAAAATAAGTTCTTGAATATAAGTAAGTTTGCCGTCTGTAGTCAGATTTCAAATAAACAGACCATGAGTGTATCCGCAGAAAATTAACTTCAGCATCTTCTAGCCCCTCCTGTGGGTGGGGGCAGAAGAGTAACACCCACAGCATACCCTTCCTATTGTAAGAGGCGTCTAAAATGGCCCCAGATGCTCCTAACTTTGGAGCGTGGGGTCCTTAAGTTGAGCCCTGGCATTGCTCCAATTGCTTGTGCCAGGCTCCTCACTTTCGTCTGTCCCAACCGACTCCCGTTCGTCAACTCTTGTTATTTACCGACCCCAATGGTATTAAGTTTCCAGGTCTAGGCAGTCTTTCTTTTTAACGCCCTTCGTGGCCCTAGTCATTCTTTGGACGATACCTTCATTTTTCGAAGTGTCGGATCCCTTCCATTTTTTCTCTCTAGTGTTAATAAGAGGATGGCTGTCCAGTTGTACTCCCTTTTTAAACATAACCACCACCATCACTATCATAATTGCAAGGCAGTCACCTACTTAGCTACTGTAATGAGTACAACCAATAGAATTTATCATCCCAGGTATCCCGTGTTTGCTGAGTGGCTCAGACGGTTAAGGCGCTGGCTTTCTGAGCCCAGATTGGCAGGTTCGATCCTGGCTCAATCCGGTAGTATTTGAAGGTGCTAAAGTACGTCAGCCTCCTATCGGTAGATTTACCGGCACGTAAGAGAGTTCGTGCGGGACAAAATTCCAGCAAACCGGCGTCTCCGAAAACCTTCAAAGTACACTTATATTCATAAAAACCAGAACACCTTGAAAGACTGGAGATAGGAAGTTCATATTCACAAGACATGTGTATTAGGATGTTCTAAAGAAATGATTAGTATTTGAACTATGTCGGCCCTCAGGTTCAAGGTCCACGTCGATTTCTCGGCGCACCACCACCGACTGGTAAAATGTGCCTGCGACTCTGGTTGTCGCTATAAACCGAAGGTAATGATCAGTGTGACTTGAGCAGACGTGCAGGATGCCTCGTAGACGTATGCGAGAACTGTACCGTCAAATGAGTTGAGTTTGAAAGGGGGCGAATTATTGGCATGAAAGAACGTGATGCATCCATCACGGAAATCGCTATTCGTGTGGGACGAAGTGTGTCGGCAGCGCAACGGGTGTTTACAGATTGGTTCACATAAGGACGTAGAACACGACGAGATGGGTCTGGTCGCACCACCCAGACCAACACCCCAGAAGATCGACACCTCATCCGAATGGCACTGCAGGACAGATCTGCGTTCCCCTCGGCTCTGGCGCAACAGTGGAACAGTGTAACACATCGTACACTATGAGTAAAGAGTCCGTCGCCGTTGATTACGGTCTGGGTTACCGGCGCGTCGTCTACTTTTCCGCCTACCTTTGACGAATGTGCATAAACATGCTAGACTACAATGGTGTATGGAACGACGTCACTGGGGACAGGAATAGCAGCAGATAATGTTTTTGAGCGAATCCAGGTTCTGTTTGTTTGAAAATGATGGTCACAATTTGGTTCGCCGTAAACAGGGGGAGACGCATCACATTGACTGCATTTGCACAAGACATATAGCGCCAACTCAAGGCTTTATGGTGTGCGGTGCTATTGGGTGCAACACAAATCACAGCAGGTGCGTGTCCAGGGCACTGTGACCAATTTGACCAATGTGAATGACATCCTGCGACCCGTAGCCATACCCTGTCTGCATGACACCCCAGACGCCATACTTCAGCAGGACAATGCGCAACCACATGTTGCTGCACGAACACGTGCCTTCTTGTTGTCACAGGATGTCAGACTGTTGCCCTGGCCCGCCCGATCACCGGACTTGTTTCCAATCGAAAATATGTAGGATATGGTGAAACGACGGGTACGGCGCTGTGAACCAATGCCAACCACCAAAGGGAACTTTGGAACCAGGTGAATGCAGCGTGGATGGCTATACCCCAGGACACAATTCGTGCCTTATACGCGTCGATGCCATGACGCATTGAACAAGTTAGCACTGCCCATGGAGGACCCAGTGCCTACGAGGCTACAGTTCGCAAGCTGAACCTAGGTGACAAATGCTGATCGTTTCTGCAGAACATACTAATGAACATGTCCTGTGAATATGAATTTCCAATCTCCAGTCTTACAAGGTGTTCTGTTTTTTTATGAACGTGAGTGTAGTTACCGCGATGTACTGTGTAAAACCGATAACATTATTATTCTCGTGATATGTGTTTCAACTTAACCATGACCGATATTAGTTTTACGTCCCACGGCCTGCTCTTATGGTTTCTGTGACGTCGAGGTGCGAGTATTTTGTCCTACACGAGTCATTTTACGTTCCGGTAAAAATACTAATACGAGACTGGCTTATTTGAGTACCTTCAAGTAGCATACCACCATACTGAGCTGCGATTGAGCCCACAAACTTGAGCTCAGAAGGCCATCGCTCGATCCTCTGAGGTACACAGCCCGACAGGAAACTTTGACTTCTTTGTTCTATTGTTCGGTGCGCTTTGACACATTTGGTGTTGAAAGTGAGCGTAGAAAGCTTTAACTACGACAAAAGGATGGAAATGCTTTTTTGCTTGCAATCAAAAACTTAGGCTAAATGTCAGACTCCATGGTTGAGTAGTCAGCGTCTTCAGGGCCCCTGGTTCGATTCCTGGCGAGGTCGAGGGACTATAGTTAATTTCCTTTGCTCGGGACTGTGCTTTTGTACGGTCCCCAACATTTCTACAGCTCATACACTACACACAATATAATCCTCTACCACACTAATGCGCAGTTTCTATACACGGCAGACATCGTCCACCCTCGTCGGGGGGTCTGCCTTATAAGAGCTATACTGGGCTAGCAATAGCCACACCGGAAAATTATACAGATTTCATTAACACCTGATTTTAAGTTAGTCGAAACGTAAGCTGTTCTTTCTTTCTTTCTTCTTTCTGTCTTCTTTTCTAAATCAGTTTACCCTTCAGGGTTGGCTTTTCCCTCTGACTCAGTGAGGGATCCCACCTCTACACCTCAAGGGCAGTGTCCTGGAGAGAGATTTTGGGCCGGTGACACAACTGCGGAGGACGACTAGTACCTCGCACGTCTGGCCTCACCTGGTATGCTGACCAGGGGCCTTGTGGTGGAATTGGAAGATTTGAAGGAATATGCAAGGAACAGGGAAGGAAGCTGCCATCGCCTTACGTACCATCCCGGCATTTGCCAGGAGAAGAATGGGGATTTGCATAAACAAAGTTTCAACACGGATTAAAACATGAGATTAGTCACTTGCGAAGAATGGGGAACCACGGAAAAACACTTCGAGGAAGTCTAAGGCGCGAATCGGGACCTCCTGAGGCTGTGTGGACCCCGTTTCATGGTACCACTTTTCAAATGTTATGGCAGAGCCGGGATTCGAAACCGGGCACCCGGAGATGGCAGGTAATCACACTATCCACTACACCACAGAGGGGGACAAGTAGGCATTTTACCCATGAATTTGACTCCCTAAATTTTTCCATATTAACGACTGTCCTTCACGACTGCAGATTTCTAATACAATATCGTATTGCAAATTAATTATTAGTTTGCAGCGCACAATTTTCGTTCCTACCGATCATTGTTCATTAAAACAATTTCAGTTCAGTTTCTGTAACATTTCTCCGTGTTGTAATACACACGAACTGGCAGTTAGGTTAAAGTGGACTCAGACGTGAACTGAATGTCTACTCTAAAGAATGAAATGTGCTACACCGCAGGTTACCGAGTTTTAGACTCAGTAAAATGTGGCCACAATAACTAATGTGTGCTCTTTGACTGCACAATGAAGGGATTCGCTGTTTAAAGTCATCTCTTCAAAACAACTTTAACAGCCGGTAAGTTACCGGTAGGCCGCCTTTGTGGTGTAGTGGTAAGTGTTCGATTCCCGCCTCTGCCACGAAATTTGAAAAGTGGTACGAGGGATGGAACAGGGTCCACTCAGCCTCGGGAGGTCTACTGAGTAAAGGTGGATTCTATTCCCACCTCAGCCATTCCCCACTTCTCCAAGCAAATGCCGGTATGGTACCTAACTTAAGGCCACGGCCGCTTCCTTCCCCCTTCCTTGTCTATCCCTTCCGATCTTCCCATCCTCCCACAAGGCCCCTGTTCAGCATAGCAGGTAAGGCCACTTGGGCGAGGTACTAGTCATCATCCGCAGTTGTATCCCCGACCCAAAGTCTCATGCTCTAGAACACTGCCCTTGACGGGGTGGAGGAGGGATCCCTCGCTGAGTCCGAGAGGAAAAAATCCTGGAGGGTAAACTGATTAAGAAAGAAGAGAAAGAAAGAAAATGAAACTGCGTACACCGTTTTCATCGATAAGCAAGCATTGATATTGATATATCAATTGATACTACCTATGCTACAACCGTTCTACGATGAATCGATAGTTCATACATAGCGAGATGAAATCTCTTCCACTCGTTATGGTTCATATGTGCTTATCACAAGCTTATGCCACTCTTATTTCCGACGCTTGAGGCTTTGATTGCACGAAAGATCTTTGGCCCCCACAGTTTAGAAGATAACAGACGCTTATAACTTACTGTTGGTACCTGTGTAAATGAGGGGCGTGTTCGGTTCACCCGGAAGGGCGTGGGTACGATTCACCGCCAGGAAGACTAAAACTTTAAGAAACAATATTTTCACTTCCGGAGGTGCACAAGGCCCTGATGTTCACTCAGCTTATACAAAAAATGAGTACCAGGTTAATTCCTGGGGGCAAAGGCGGCCGGGCATAGAGCTAACTACTCTAGCCTACAAGTGCTGAGGTTAGGGATAGTGGAAGCCTTTACCTTCCACTCCTCCCAAACGTATCTCTTAACTGCTCACGAAGAAGTTCATCGATATGCTGCAGCCATGGTTTGTACATAATAGATTAATCCAGAGTTTTCTTCTTCTGCAAGTGCGTTAACGTCGCACGTCGAATGTTTTCTACGACGCAAGAATGGGAGAGGTCCAGGATTGAGAAGGTAGTGGCTGCTGCCTTAATAAAGGCACATCCCCAGCACATGTCTGGCGTGAAAATGGGAAATAATAGTAAGCCATCTTCTGGGCTGGGATCTGAATCCCACTGTCTCCCGAATGTCCGCCTCCCGGCCCTAACCGCACGCCAGCTCTTTCTAGCGTTTGCCCAGCATAGCAAGATCCGCTATTGCTGTAGCCTACATAACTCGCAAATTCACACGATTTATAGCGTAGTAAGCTTCACTACGATTCCAATTATGTCCTCTTTGACAACATCCATATACCATTTATTTGACCGTTCACTATGTCGGTGCCTGGAGGATAATAATAATATTGTTTTACGTTCCACTAACAACGTTTGATAGTTTTCAGAGACGCCGAGGTGCCGGAATTTTGTCCCACAGGAGTTATTTTACGTGCCAGTAAACCTACCGACACGAGGCTGACTTATACGAGCACTTTCCAATACTACCAGACTGAGCCAGGATCGAACCTGCCAAGCTGGGGTCAGAAGGCCAGCGCCTCAACCGTTTGAGCCACTCCGCCCGGCGACCTGGAGTGAGACGCTGATCACTAAAGCCCGGATTTGTATGCAGTAACAGGTTAGATTGTAAACAATTTTTGTTAGTAGAAAGTGTCGGCCACCCTCTCTTCCATAGTGTAGCAAGAGTAACAAAAGATATAGGGGTTCTGATGGGCCGTATCCCTAATGTTTATGCAAACGCCATAGCATAATCTTTATGAAGGTAGACTATACTTGATACTAGCTTCAGAAAGTTTGCATTCTAACCTATTAATGCACAAAAATCCGGGCTCTACCACAATTTCAACAACCGAACTGTCACCACTCCAGATTACATGACAGTACCATCGTGGAAGGTTTCTTCGCATTTAGTCCAGTCTACACGATCTCTTTCTATTAACCACCTAGTCTCTTACGTGGTGAAGTCTAGTATGACTTAATGAACAACGCAGCCTCTTAATTTCAGTGACATGGGACCTTCTCTTCCTCTTTTCTAGTAATCGGCAACAATCTGTCCCAAACAGTAACACAGGTGCCAGCACGGTCGTGTAAGTTTGAGACTTACAGTGAACATGCATTTTACGGTCACAGAGAGATCTTGTAACTTGCCAGGTGGCACTGGGTGTCCATTAAGGTACTACACTCATGTGTGAGATGCGATCCAAGGTAGCAAATACAAGAAATGCCCTTTATTTTTTTGTAGCCATTAGTGAATAAAAATAAATCGTTCAGAGTAGTTTACGAATTGCCCAACTGCCATATGGGATGGTAAAAGAAATCTAATTCCACAAGAAACATTCAATCAGAAAAATAATCCTGTTATAACAGACACAAAGTGTAATTTGAAAGAATTAGATGTTGAAATTTCTAAAACGTTATTGTTAGAACAGTGTATTCGTACAATCAATCTTTTCATATAATTTCTTTTCCAGACATGAAATGTTTGTAAGTTGTATCGTTGAGTTGATAAGGCTCATTCTGAGATAGAATGGTTATATTTAAGAGGATATGCGGTCATTGATTTGTGTGAACTGTAAATGATTCCTAAAAGGAAAAACTACTTTTTGGAACAAATAGATGTTAATATTTCAGTTCTGCAATAGCATAAGTTACTCAGCGAATTTTTACCATTCATATTTCGTCTCAAAACAATGTCTTGTAATAATAATAATAATAATAACAACTTTTATTCAGTAGCCGAGGTATATTATGTACCATGAATGATTTTTTTTAAACATGCATGATTCACGTTCTCACTCAAATTAATTCTGCTTACTCACATATTTCTCGCGTATGTAATTGCCATTCTCTTTACGGAGCCAATTCGCTCCGGCATGGCATCATGCAACCATACATACATTATACAGTCGCTAACCACAGGTGCGGGCAGGCTAAAAATAGCGACCTCCTACGGGCTGCCTGCAGATCTGCGGTTCGCTTCCCGACTGTAGCTTCAAGTGCTCCAAAGTAGACGCGCATTGCAGCAAGCTCATGGAGAACAAAGAACGAGATAGTTTCGAGGAATTTGATCTGCAATTCTACGTCTGTCAGCTAGAGACGAATAGGGAAGGCTTCTTTAAACTCTGCTCAGTATCGCCAAGTGTACGTGAAAGCTCCAAGTGTACTACGAAACATGCAATAGAATTCAGGAAGTTTTTTCTTCCCCCCCCCCCCCCCCCCTTACTAGTGATCTATCGTCAGACAGGTTTCCGCACGGCTTATGATGGGATAGGGCTAGCGTTGGGAAAAAACAAATCCAACATTTACAGAAAAGTGTGTTCTGGGAAGCGGAAGCCAGTTTATAAGCACAGCTTCATTCACTGAGATATAGTGATTCCTAACTTAGCCTTTACTTTCTCATAGCGAATATCCACTGCCCATTGTACCCACCTCTTTGTGTTAGTAATCAATCCCCCTACATTCATGTCTATCACCGAGCGAGATATATACACGGTCTGGGTGATGTAGCTGTGAGCTTATTTTCCCGTCCAAGCCCCGTCTTGACCCATCGCCGCTACAAGACCTGTCAGTGTCGGCGCGACGTAAAGAATAATCACGTATTACCACCGTTATTTAATAACACTGTACATAAACAGAATTCCAAGTCTTATTTCCAAAAATTACCGCGCTTATTGGCAGAAGATGTGCTTTTTATCTCTTCAATAGCAATTTTAGTTAATAACATTAAGCAGGAACAAAGTACAGAGGGCCGGACTGTGTAGTTCAGACGGCTGATCGCTGACCCTCTGAGCCCAACTAGACAGGTTCGATTCTGGCTCTGTCCGGTGATATTGGAAGGTGCTCGTATAAGTCCGCCTCGTGTCGGTAGATTTACTGGCACATAAAAAAACTCCTTCGGGACAAAAATTTCGGCACCTCGGCGTCTCCGAAAACAAATGCAGTGATTTAAGCACAGCCGACCTAGATTCAATACATCAATTAGGAAATTATATTCAAAATATTATTCTGAAATTTTTAACTTTCTTAAGTGAATAAAGGGTCGTATACTATCTAATTAATGAGATGATTTAGTAGAACCGTTCTTTGGAGCCAGATTTACATCAGCTTGATAGACAAGACAAACCTCAGACAATACAATATTTGTGAAAGCTAGTGACCCCTAAAATCAATAGCATTAAGAAATTATTATTAAAAAGTACAGAGGGATATTGTATGTAAAACAGGGATATTTTAGACGCGCATATTTCTTTTCTGGAAACTGGCAACATTGAATGGATTATACCTTTGATGTTACACCGTGTAGCTGGGGGCAGAAGAATGGGAAGGAAATGGCTGTTGAAGTCACCTGGAATGTTGGTGCCGCCCCTACCTGAAATGCTTTGAATAAGAAGAGTGGCTTTGTAAAGGTTCAACTGAGCAACATACTACCTTCCTGCGCTTGTACAGTGACCATCTTGAAGTGACTAGATGATAATCTTTCATCATCAAACAGACAGCTTTATTAACAATGTAAATACAGTGTCATGTTAATTCCGTTTGCTTCTGAAACGGGGGAGAACTGAAACCATTTGTTATGTCATTCTTACATGACAATAGGTATTGTCTGAGGTTCGAGTTCTTCTCTAACAAGCTGATGTAAATCTGGCTCCAAAGAACGTTTCTACTAAATCATCTCATTAATAAGAGAGTATACGACCCAACATCTATATAAGAATGTTAAATATTTCAGAATAATATTCTGAAGATAATTTTCTGAACGATATATTGAATGTAAGTCGGCTGTGCTTACACCACTGTACTTGTGAAAGAGCTCTGTGTAAAGTACGGTAGTGTAAGTACCTTAGTACTTGAGCTGCATCTTGATATCGACAGTAGCAGTGCTTAAGCGGATGTTCACAACCATATACAGGTCTTGTCGGCCACCACAATAGCAAGCAAGATGCACAAATCTGATCAAAGAAAAAGAACTACACCACACACACATCGATTAATGGCCAGTCGGATGACCTGCCTATGTTAGAGTGTCACGTGGTCAGTGTAACGACATCTTTGACCACACTACTTGGTTTTTTGATCAGGTTCACTGCCTTTAACATAGACAGCTCCCCATTTGAACGCACAAGACTCAGTGTCACATTCCAATCCTCAGACAAGGATTATAATTCATTTATTGAGGATCAGTAACAGCATAACACCGAATTACAAATAGCTGCAGTATGTACAATAATTATTAATGTAAAATGAAAAATATACAAGCACGGGAATTGGTAATCGATTACACGATTCCTTCATGAATTTATGCGAAGTTACAAGCACGATAACCTTTCTTATTATCTGGTCTATCGAGAAGAGTAAAATGACTTTAGTTAAACCCTTTAACCCACCTTGAAATGTCATGACAGCCTCTAAAACAGTCCGTTAATGATATCTCTTTTGTTATGCTCCCATCGAAAAGGTGCACAAGAGAAAAACGTTTTTAGAAATTGATTTCCATTAAGACCGGTATTTCTCCATTAAAGTTGGTCAAGTACACTTTGTGGAGGGGGGGTAAAATCACTGTTCCGACTTCCTATAAGCCCCCAAACCAATTCGGGATTTAGAAGTAATACTGGCCCTAAAACATACCCAAGGGCAGATGGATTCTAAATATATAATAGAAATATATCCAGTAGTTTAAGTTATAAGAACTCAGAAAAACAGACACAAAAGCAAAGAAAACATTCAGATGGTCAATATTACACCTGAAACGGATAACTGAACGAAAATTTCGCCAAAATAGTCAATGTACAAACGCACGGTCGCTACGATTTTATTTATAAAGATTACCGAGGACACACATATACAGAATATAAACTATACAATACTATATGTTAAATAATTACATAAACACGGCATAAACGAAGGAAAATTCACTTAAATACAAGAGAAGAGACAAGAAAGAACCGGAAGGAATGATACGATAGGATATCTAGGCAACTGGAAACCTTGTATAGAGCACACAAGAATGTTCTTTCTTTCTTTCTTTCTTTCTTTCTTTCTTTCTTTCTCCTTGTCCTCCCTGGCCTTTCAATTTTTTGTAATTGGTACATCATGTGGATTTGGTGCGGTTTTACGGCCGGGTGTCCTTCATGACATCAACGCTGTAGGGGGGATGTATATATTCTCGTTTCTGTGGTGGCTGAGAGTGCCATGTGTTCAGTGTAAATAAAGATGTGTATTAAGACAAACACAAATACCCAGTCCCCAACTCAAAGAAATTAACCACAGAGAGCTAAAATTTCCAGCCCAGCCAGGAATCGAACCCGGGGCTCTCTAAACCGAAGGCCACTACGCTGACAAGTCAAGGAGTTGGACTAACACAGGAATTTATTAGTATCAGTCATCCTCTTAACAGTATTTAGCTCTATTTTCAAACGCTGAGTTGATAAACAGAGCTCTTGAATCCTCCACATCCTCTTCGTGAGAAGGACATGTAATGTGTAGTTCACGGTCAAGTTCTCGATGGGCGCTGAAGTACACGAGAGGCTTAAAAAGAACAATGACCCCGTAACACTTACTACAAGTGACAGGTAAGTGTTCTGGAGGTTTCCATCTTCCAAATCCATTAGGCAACAGATAATAACGTTAATGACCCTTCGTTGCTTCTACAGCCGTTGACATGACTCGTGTTAAGCTCCTGAGTAGCCTAAAACTCTTAAAGAGATACACGGGAAGAATTAAAAATAAGCTCGAACCACTTAGAAGGTTGTTAACTAAAGATACTGTCATACCTAGAAATTATAAGAATATTTCTTGATTTGTTCCGTGGTTTCCCATTATCACGCCTTAATTAAGATCACGCCCGCTATCTTCCCAATCCTAACCCGTTCCCATCCTTCCATCACCGGCAAACCTTCGCTGTGTTCATTCGCGATTAAACCACAAGCAAAAATATATATATATATATATATATATATATATATAAAATGAAATTAAAATATCTTTATTTGGCAATAGATTTCAAAAAAAATCTTTAAAATCCTGCAATTATTCTTCCGTTTTCCCATATCATGGTGGGGTCGCAGTAAGTGTGGACTTGGCCCAGTTTTACGACCGCATGCCCTTTCCGGCGCTCACCTAATGTGGAGGGATGTATTCACCATTGCGTGTTTCTGTGGTGGTTAGTAGTGTAGTGTGTGAATGAGATGAGAAGGTGTAAGTTACATTAAGACGAACCAAAACACTCAGTCCCCGAGTGAAAGGAATGACAGATAGCTGGCCGTCAGTGCTCAAGTCGACAGGTTCGAATGCCGAAGAGAATGAGCAGGAGAAGATGTGTACTTTTGTTGCAACATCTTTCAAAGAGAGACTGTAGCCGATTTCAGCCAATATTACCAATTTATTTATTTATTTATTTATTTATTTATTTATTTATTTATTTATTTATTTATTGATGGTGCCTCCGTGACTCAGGTGGCAGGGCGCCGGCCTCTCACCGCTGGATTCCGTCGTTCAAATCCCGGCCACTCCATGTGAGATTTGTGCTGGACAAAGCGGAGGCGGGACAGGTTTTTCCCCGGGAACTCCGGTTTTCCCTCTCATCTCTCATTCCAGCAACACTCTCCAATATCATTTCGTTCCACTGTCAGTCATTAAACATTGCCCCAGAGGAGTGCGACAGGCTTCGGCATCCGGCACAATTCCTATCCTCGCCGCTAGATGGGGGCGTCATTCATCCCATTCCTGACCCGGTAACAGGAAACAGGCTGTGGATTTTCACATTTATTTACTGGTGCTTTTGTAAGTTCGGTATTTCCTTTATTAATATGTAACTTTGTTTTTTTCCCAAAGAGCTTCAAATGAACATTTAAACCCCCCCACTGCACACAATGCCACGCCCACATTTTATGTTTACCCGAAGTTTTTACAGCTGTTGTCGACTAAAGTTGCTTGCGTTGGAATATTATTTTTCTTAAGTTGGCTGCATGTATCCCTTACACGTTTTTTTGTTTATTTTCTCCATGATGATTTTGTTTATGGTGTGTGTTCAGCACATGATCGCAAAACCGCACAGTGCGTTCAACACATAACCCAAAACCCTAATGAGCATCAGTGGTGTGATTTGGAAAAGAATGTGTTTTGTTATATACGAAACATAACTATTAGGCGTACATGATGCAGTGCAGGGATTTAATGAAGGGAACATTCGGAATATTAGAATAATTAGGAGACTGGACACATTATCTGAACTGGAAATGTGTTGTTAAAGTAATGCATAGAACTGGACGACATTCAGAATATAAAAAAAGAAAAAGAAGTTCGACAGGACCCAGCCAGTTGAAAAAGCCTAGAAAAATGCATGTAAATATATTATGGAACAGGGAAAGGTCAGTATAATGCCCGATAAAATAATAAGGGCCATTTGCTGCAAAAGCATTATTTTTGAGACATACCTTATATGCTTTTTTAACCGGAGCTACAGTATTGTAGGTACGGATTTGGGAATATCACAGCATATTTCTCACTATCATTAACCCAGTCTCACTGTTATGGTGGATATCATTATTAATACAATTATTTAGTATATGTAATGCTATATTTTAAATGTGTAAAGTACACTGTAATTGGAGACATGTTATCTGTAGTATGATTTTCATTAAAATAAGTCCGACTCGTTGGCTGAATGGTTAGCGTACTGGCCTTCGGTTCAGTGGGTCCTGGGTGGGTGTTTGAGCTGTTCCCAACATCCCTGCGACTCGCACACCATACATAACACTATCCTGCACCACAAAAGCACGCATTTACCTACACATGGCAGATGCCGCGCACCCTTATCAGAGGGTCTGGCTTACAAGGGCTGCACTCGGCTAGTAATAGCCACACGAAATTAAAAATATTAAAATAAAATACAAGGCTTTAGTTTCTACGTAAATGAATCCCAGAACCTAGATATATGTAAAAATAATCAAGAATGTATATCAAAAAGAAATAGTTAACAGCTAATTAATTACCTATTACATCTTACAAAACCAAAATGCTACTACACGCAGCCAGGCTCCATCAGGTATCAAAGAAAAATGTTATATTTGTATTCAGATAAGTGTCTGAGGAAAGGGCATAACAAAGTCAACATAGGGACCGCAGTCTACCCTCAAAATCTTTGCTGGGTTTTCTACAAAGATTATAATCAAAAACAAAGAAGTGTAAATTCAAGAACAGCGACTCACATTACCGTTCTCCTTGGTTCATAAATTTAAAAAATGAAATAGAAAAATGTGTCCCATGGTGAGATGGCCCTTTATCCCCACAGCGCCTCATACTGTATACCAGGCACGTAGTCAGTTACTATAACCCCCCCTCTCATTGCACTGCAGCCCTTGAAGGGTCTTGGCATACCAAGCGACCACTGCTCAGCCCGAAGGTCTGCAGATTACCAGGTGTCGTGTGGTCAGCAAAACGAATCCTCTCGGCCGTTATTCTTGGCTTTCTAGACCGGGGCCGCGATCTCACCGTCAGATAGCCCCTCAATTCTAATCTGGTAGGCTGAGTGGACCTCGAACCAGCCCTCAGGTCCAGGTAAAAATCCCTAACCTGGCCGGGAATCTAACCTGGGGCCTCCGGGTAAGAGGCAGGCACGCTACCCCTACACCACGGGGCCGGCAGTCAGTTACTATACTTGCCTTCAAATATCTCGGCAGTCTGTTGCGCAGAGAGAGAGAGAGAGAGAGGTGGGGGGCTAAATACAGCGCGAGGTACAGCTGTCAGGAAGTAATGTGCAAATCAAAGGAGAGTGGGAGTAACAGGTGTACCGAGCACTTTCTTTCACCAGCCAGTGATCTGCATAATACACAGTTCAAAAAAATTAGGGGAACATGTTTTTGAACGTATGCCATGCTCCACAAAACAATACCTCACATCCAGGTATATTATCAACTAAACCTTTATTCTTTACCGTTGAAGTATACAAAAGAATATCGATGGATTCGCGTTCATTTTAAGAACGTAAACGGAAATGTCCAAATAGGGGCGAAAACAAAGTGATAACAGTCCTCCAGGGTGGAATTTTTTATCACAGTTGGAGAACTTCAGTATGATGTATGCCCTCCACGAGCATTTATCATAGCTTGGCACCTACGTGGCAAGCTCCGTATAAGTCGACAGAGGTCACGTTGCGGTTTCAAGTCCCAATCTTCAATGAGACCCTGTTCGAGGTCTTGGAGAGTCTGTGGTGGAACAGGACGCCCACGAACACTTTTGTCAAGCTTATCCCACACATGCTCGATGGGATTAAGGTCGGGATTCACTGCTTGCCATTCCATCTCTTGAATGTCCAGTTCTCGCAAGACAGCTCTGATGATGCGCACTACATGAGTCCTGGCATTGTCGTGCATGAGTATGAATTCAGGGCCAACACCGTATGCAGCAACCAACACATGCTGTAGCAGTATATGTTCGATGTACCCCGCAGCGTAAAGATTACTAAGGACGACGATAAGATCCGTACGACCATCAATACTGATAACACCTCACACCATCACAGAACCTTGTCTGAATCGGTCGCCTTTCTGGACAACATTTGGCATGTACTGCTCACCACGGTGTCTCCATACACGTTAACGTCCATCACTCTGTGTCAGGGGAAATCTGGACTCGTCTGTGAACAACACAGGTTTCCATTGGCGAAGTTTACAGTTGACGTGGGCACGGGCAAAGAGAAGGCAAGCTGCGCGATGTTGCTGCGTTGAACGGGACACTCGAACAGGACGTCTGGGGTCGTAAGGACACTTCTCTTAACCTGTTCCTTACTGTCTGGTCTGACACCGTGACTCCAGTGACCCTCTGGAGGTCTTGTTGCAGTTCTCTGGCAGTTGCTGAACGACGCCGCAACGCACAGATGGTCAGATTTCAGTCGTCCTGTGGGGTTGTCATGAGTCCACGACCTTGTCCAACCCTCCTTGTGAACTGGCCTGTCTCACTGTAGCGATTCCACAAGCGTTGAATAACTGACGGAGAGACATTGAGATCCACAGCGACACGACGAAAAGTCCATACTTCCTGGATCAAAGTGACGGTCCTTGCGATTTGAACCTCGTTAATGTCTCATGGAATGTGCTGGTTGCCGTACAACGTGCTCAAATGACCGCAGTAGCCTGTGTAGCGTACCTCACAGCGACACACGGACGCATCACTATTCACTTTGTTTTGAGGGGTCAGCTGACAGTTTAATGCATGGCTACGCCTACAGATGGAGTATAACCTCGATTTGACATACCCCGAGTAGCTAAGTTCTCAAGATATTCTGTACGACCATTGAAACTCCATCTACCAAATTAACGTTCACATACCAGACGTTACAAAGCATGTTCCCCTATTTTTTTAACTGTATAGTATAATCAAACAAAGTAACTCGTTCTGTGGGCCAGGGGCCTCCGGGCCGAAATATAGCGAGTTCAAATCGACAAGAAAACGAGTAAAGAAACAAGCGATTTTAGACTGTTTTTCCAGAAGTTCATTTAGGCCGGAAGTGATTTTCGAGATTTTTTTTAGTTTGATACAGCTATCCAAGACTCGTAATTTGAAACCTTTCCGGGCCATTTAGCCCTTCAACTTTCGGTACAATTGAAGAAATGGCTTTAATTTTACGTTTTTTGTAGTTGAGGGACCCCTATTTTGTCTGCTAAAATTGTTGTTAACATTAAAATTAATTCAGCTACAGGTCAGTTTACTCTGTCATCTGGCAAAGCAAAGCGGAACGAAGAAATTGACAAGCAGGCAGTCTAAATAAACTAAACCACCTTTACGAAAATCAAATGACTATAAAAATATGTCTTATGGTCATGGGCATTCATCAATGGCTGCTAATTTCAGGTGACCATAAGACACGGTTGCTATATGCGTAATATCTAAAGAAGCATTCTGACAGTTAGGCTGCAGGGAGGGGCATTGCACGTGCCATTGCACGGTGTTGCCATATTCCTGCGTTCCGTTCTCCTTCCCCTCGTTTACGGCTCACTTGTTTGTTCGTTCAGACCGCTCAGAAGTGAGAGGATTGGCAAATCGAAGCAACTAGACCAGACAAGCAGGCTCATCTCCATGGCAACCGCAGTGGGCATGTCCACGTTTCCATTGCAACCATACCCTCTACTCCTTTCTTCCCACCCAGGTAGGCAGTAAATGGACCTCCCTCTAAGAACTGTCAGAACGCATCTTTCGATATTACGACTATACAGTAGGTAACAGTGTCTGACCATCCATCCGTGCCTTATATCACTGCTTGCACGGTTGCTAGGGTTACACCTCCGTGACACTAACTTCCGTAACGCAAATTTTCAGTTGTCCCCAGCCATAAGTCATATTTAACTCAATACCTGCATGCGCTAATTGAGACCGTATCATCATCGTCATCATCATCATCAACGATCGTTCATGAAATAAATGGCTGAGGAATTAAACTGTTCCAAGTCAGCAAATGCCCTACAGTACTGATGCAAAATAACCCAGTACCGCGCTTCATACACTCAACTGACTAAATTATTGTTGAAACAAGACGATTGGTACTCCTCCAAGATGAAGTACTCGTTGAAATGTACGGATTGCTCCCACATAAGGAAAGTTGATGTGGCTCTGTGCCACTAGCCAAGTGCCCTACTAGTAAGTCTTGCGCAATCCGCGTAGAAATAGAAAAGAGATGCAGTCACTGTTCCAGGAACCTGACAGGCGGAGTCTGCCAAATGCCTCAATGTGTAGAAGACTCTGACGAAGTCGAGAAGAAACGTGGCTCAAATATCCTTTGCAAGTCCGGACAAACCTACAGTCCTCACTCGTTCATTTAATTGTGATGACAGACAATTTCCAGGATGGGGAGTAAAGGAAAATATAACATTCTGAAATAATAATAATAATAATAATAATAATAATAATAATAATAATAATAATAAAGCTGGCTCATAGCCAGACAATGAAGGAGTACTGGAAGAGGAGAAAACAGAAGGCCAAGTAACGAGAAGATACGAGCCCCGTGGTCCTCAGTAGACCCAAACGGCAAATAATAATAATAATAATAATAATAATAATAATAATAATAATAATACAAGACCACCATGGTTTCCAAGAAAGTCCAAAGTTGAAGACGGGAAAGACGTAGACGGAGGAACAAAAAGAGCAACACCGGCAAAGAATGAAGGAGCACTGGGCAAAGATCAAAGCCCAGAGAAGACAGCTGAAATAACGTGGTCCTTAGCAGGCATCACTCATTTCTTTTAGGCAATTATTGTGACTTTTCACTGATAAGACTATCCGACTCTATGGATAAGTGGTTAGCATGCTGACCTTAGATCACAGGGGTCCCGGGTTTTATTCCCGGCAGGGTCGGGAATTTTTAACCATATTCGGTTAATTCCCCCAGCACGGGGACTGGGTGTATGTGTCGTCTTCATCATCATTTCATGCTCAACACGACGCGCAGGTCGCCTACGGGAGTCAAATCAAAAGACCTGCACCTGGCGAGCCCAAGTCCTCTGACACATCCCGCCGCTAAAAGCTATAGGCCTACGCCATTTCACGTTTTACTGATAAGGCTGTTTAAATTTTTCTTTGTGAGCCTGTTAATTTTTCTTTGTGAGCCTGTTAGTATCCATTCTATACAAGTGACCACAAAACTGTAATAGCCATTTACTGACGGTATCTCATTTTAAAAGTGAAAAATTAATATACCCACCTAAATTTGAATAATGATAAATTATATCAGACGACGATTATATACATTCTTCTTATAATTCAGTAAGCTTACAGCCGCGATCAACGGTATTTGTCAAAAGTGGTCCACTCCTGGACATAACTATCTTGGTGACATGTGAGACGAATGGAGAAGTATAACTCAGGAAAGAGAATAACAGACTCGGCCACAAACGGTAGAGGAGTACAGAGACACCGAAGTGACGATTATTAGAATTGGCCTTTGGGAAGAAGCCAGTGACTATGCCAATCACCTATCGACCTACTTTCCCTCGACTGTGTCCTATACAATTTTCTACAAGAGTGCAACTCAATCTCATTTTACACCTTTGGTATAAGAAATTGATACTTTCGAGGACGGTGCAACGGAATAACTGATCCATTCCACTCAGGATTGTGTTGTCGGGGTCATGGTTCGCGTAATAATACACGTGTCTTCATTTAAGTCATCACCTACATTGCTCCACATACCCGACTGCTGCACTACAAGAGACTCTTTGTATCTCTTCCTGGAGGTCGGCTAGGGAGAAGACTCCTCCTCAGATACCATCCGATTCTAAATAAACACTTCTGAGAAGAGGAAAGGCAAAAGTTCTAAATTTCACTTCCGCTTTCTAGTATGCATGCGTAGGCATGAATGGGCAATATGATGACAACATGATACAGCGAAATACAGTATTTATGGAAACAAGAAAGGAGAACATCGTAAATAGAGCTAAAATAATTACATTGTAAAATATAGCAATAAAATATTATACCTTCAAGATAAAGCTGATCTGAAGGTGAAGGGCATTCTCGTATAGAGATATTCGTCCTAGCAACACAAGAGGAACGTTGTCTAGAAAAGGCGACACCTTCACGACTCACAGAGAAAGCTAATTGACATCGCAAACCATAAAAGGTGCCGTCATCAGAGTTTTATTATCGGCATTATGTCCTATTCGTAATTCCATTCAGAGTGAGTACGCTGAATGCCAAGGCTCTATTGGAACCCTAATTTGGTATTCCAGACGTCAACCGTTTCGTCGTGCTGAACGTTTGGTGACGGGGAGACACTACATACTGTCCTAAGAGGCATCTAATGAATATTCTACGGACAGTAAATATGAGATCATGGGAGACGTTGCAGGCGCCACGTCTTCTTGGGGCGATTCACGTCCTTTCGACGCTACGCAAGTCTTGTTCAGAGACAATTTCAACCAGGATTTACTGTACTTATGAACTTGGAACTGATTGTAATTATTTATCCAGAGTTGTTCTCTACATTCTTCCTAGCTTCTTTCTCAGTTATCTAGTCTCTGAACTAATGTGAACCCAGTTTCACAGCAGCATACCCTTACAGATACCATCCACATGTGGAGGGATATATTCAGTATTGCGTGTTTCTGTTGTGGTTGGCATTCTGATGACTTGTATGTACACCCACTCTGAAACAGGAGTAACGAATATCACACGGGCCCACCTGCAGAAATAAAATTGTACCCCTCATTGTATAAAACCTACCAGTAACTTATACAAATTTAATTAGCCTACAGTATGTGCTTTAATGCAGTCTATATCCATTTAATATACACAAAAAGATTACTGTAAGATTACAAAACTCTTCTATACATTAAAAGAATTTAAGCCTTCTAAAAACAGATTTGGCAAATCCGTCCGTCCGTTCTACAGGCCGATTTGCTTCAGTTTTGTTTTATTGTCTCCGGAATCACCTGCCGGTGAATCATGATACGCTGATAGGTCTCTAAGTTCAGCCAACTTTGAGTAATCATAAAATCAAATCTTCAAATGATCACTCCAATAATTGCTGGCAAAGGCTTACCCTAACCCGCAATACATTCTGTACTTAGCGGTTGTTAAGCGACTAACACTTTCATTAATACTCTGATATGCGTAATTTTCATCCTTAGTAATGTCATTGCATGCAGTCATGTTTGATTGCTACCTGTCAAGCCACAGTATACACTACCTCTGATCAGGGAAGAATACTATTCCCTGTTATTTACTCTTTGATTCTCTGACCTTCCCCACCTTCTTAATATACCCAACAGATGGCAGAACTTTCCTAATAACTTACTAGCATTATGTATGGTCATTACCATCAATAAAGCGCGGGGACAACCTCTTGAAAAAGTGGGTATCTATTTACCCGAAGCATTATTCAGTCACGGCCAACTGTATGTTACGTTATCTCGGGCAAGATCGTTTGAAAATATTAAGATGTAGATGTGCCCGAATGGTCGAAGCACAGTGAATACTCTATGGAGAGGAGTGTTATAAACTACGTAACGAATTAATTGATTATTATGTACCGGTATTAAATGTTCATAAAACTAGTGAAAAAGGGCAGGAAAAACAATATTACTTCAACTGACATATCAAGACGAGTTATCTGACGGACTTATAAGGAGAGCTGAGGAGCAGCGCGGATCCAGCAGTTCATTTATTGATAGATTTTATTCAGAAAGTTAAGTATTTTGCAGGAACAACGCAAATAAGTATAGGTTTCTATATTTCTTCATCTCCAACTTCTTGGCTGAATGTTCAACGTTGAGGTCTTCGGTTCAGAGGGTCCCAGGTTCGATTGCCGGCTGGTTCAGAGATTTCAATCGCGTGTGATTAATTCTCCTGGATCGGTTACTCGTTGTTTGTGTTTGTTCAAACACACTCCTCTTCTTATTTAGACAGCATACTACACTACCAACCACCACAGAAACACGCAGTAGTGATTATATCTTTCCGCATAGGGTTGGCGTCAGGAAGGGCATCCGACCGTATAACAGGGACAATTCCACAAGTGATACACCAAAAGGTGTGGTAAATTCTTTTACGACAATTTGTTAAAGATGATTTATCTGGAAACTGAAGTTTTTGTCTCATTCTATAAAGAAACATCGACCAACTTTTTGACTGAGACCATTAATGAGGTGCATGGCATTGGGCGGGGAATCCTGAAAAGGCTCCAGAGTAGATGATATTAAATAAACATTTCAAAAAGTGTTTCAAATTTCTTTTTGGATCTCATACAATGTGTAAGCTTGCCAAGTTTCGGAAGGATACTTAGATGTCGATGAAATTAAGAATTGTGTCAGTGTCATTTTCATATCGAAGACTATCTTCTTGTGATGCAAAAGGTCCTTTTCGCGGTATCGAGCACTGTTCCAAGTCAACCGACGTCGATTTGTGATGGTAAACTTGGAGAAAGTCTTTATTGTTCACAGCAATAACGAACTATTTCAATTCAGCGCTTTCTCAACATGACTGAGGAATGATTTTATATAATGCGTACTTTAAATTTTGTAACATTAAAATATTTATGCCTTTTTCAATGTTTTGCTATGTACGATCCGGTCCACACTTATTATTACTACTTCGAAAATTGATAAGAGTATACAAAGTTTGGAGTAACCCGTATTACTGTATAGAAAAATATCAGCAGCAACTTGGGCGTAAAAAACGGAAAGGTTGATGGTACTGTATAAGACAAACAAACAGATCTTTCCCCGCCTGCTTAAAAAATAAGGAGTTGAAACATCTATAAATTCTAAAGAACAGAAGAACAAAAACCTCAGACAAGAACGACGACAAGATCTTAGAGCTAACGACCCGAGTTGTTGAAAGCAATGCCTGAAGTGAATCATCGCCCCGTTCAATGACTAAGAAAGCATCATAAAATAACAACCAGGAGAAGTTATTGAAAAAAGCTATAGCTTTCAGTCAAAGCCACTTAACGAAATGCAACCGAGTTGTAAACACTGGTGTGCGGACGGAAGTTAGGAGTAACACAAGTCCACTCCAGAGGCACTGATGTGACGCGTTAGGTTACACAACACAAAGGAATCTGATGCACAGGAGCAATGGTCTGGATATAAATTTTGAAATACAGCATCGGTAAACCTCTCATGTATACAACCATAATTAAACAATTTATTTATAATTAATTTTTTGTACTACCCGTCGCTGACTAGTCTTTGAACAATCATAGTGTGGCCCATTGTCGCCAACACCTGATGACGAAAATTGGCAAAATCTTATTGCTAAACTGGCCAGAAACCGGTAAATACCGTATTTGGATTAGCTTGAGAAGAGTCGCCATATGCATGGGTGTAATTCATAAGAGAGTATCGCTTCACACACACACACACACACACACACACACACACACACACACACACACACACACACACACACAGAGAGAGAGAGAGAGAGAGAGAGAGAGAGATCATTTTTAAATATTGCTGCCGAGGGAAAAGGAGTACGAACTCACCCAACAAAAACATACACCATCCTCGCTCCTCAACTGCATCCTTTCCAGAAGCATCCGTTGGATTTTCTGATGATGTGTAAGCCGCACTTGCTCCAACAAATCGAACTGAAAATAATATTTTCCCATACGGCTTAGTCCATGCCTTACGCTCTTGCTTTCCTTTTTTTTTAATATGACGATGGCAACCTGACTGACGACACGCTCTTTTTGTGTATTTGAATGAGCAAAGTCAGGGCCGAGACAGTAAACAAGACCAATTCCAAATACGGATTTTCCACTGCAGCATCTTTATATTGATTAAATTATAGCCAGAATTCAGTCATGGAGGACCTATTTACGCACTTCTCAAAACGTATATTCTTCCACTGATTTTCACCTTGATCACTGCCCGTCACCACGGATGAATGGTTAGCATGATGGCCTTTGGTCCAGCCGGTCCCGTGTTCGATTCCAGGCCGGGTCGGAGATTTTAACCTTCATTGGTTAATTCCAGTGGCTCGGGGGCTCTGTGTATGTGTATGTACGTGTGTGTGTGTGTGTGTGTGTGTGTGTGTGAGAGAGAGAGAGAGAGAGAGAGAGTACCGTCCTAATCATTAGAATTCAATCATAGGTAATAATTATAATAATGTTATAGGTTTTACGTCCTACTAACTACTTTTATGGTTTTCGGAGACGCAGAGGTGCCGGAATTTAGTAGGCTACTTCAGGAGTACTTTTACGTGCCAGTAAATCTACCGACACGAGGCTGACGTATTTGAGTACCTTCAAATGTCACCGGAAAGAGCCAGGATCGAACCTGCCAAGTTTGGGTCAGAAACCAGCGCCTCAACCGTTTGAGCCACTCAGCCCGGCAATCATCATAGGCAGGGCCCCATCCTCACATGTCGCCTGTACAGCGTCAGTTCTGAAGACCTGCATCATGCCTCTTCGGAGGCCACACGCCATTATTATTATTATTATTATTATTATTATTATTATTATTATTATTATTATTATTATTATTACCATCTTTATGACTATTCTTTTCAAATGTTAAAGCTAAGTCTGTGACAGGCTCTTATACTGTTTTCAAGACTTCACTCACACTGAGTAGTAACATTTTTCGGAGGATTTAGAAATTGTCAGGCAGCTGATTTTTCAATTTCTTCAACTCTTTCTTTTTTGGTAAAATTCATACACCCTCTCTTATATCGTCGTTGTGCCTAGAAAAATCGCAATGCGATACTGTTTCAGCTTAGAAATCTGACCAGAAACGTTCTGTCACGTAAGGTTCAGTATTGCATGAACTATGTCAACGAATTTTCGTTCTAAGCAATACATGTGCTGCGGGTCAGTATTACTCCCACGACATCATCATCATCATCATCATCATCATCTTAGCGGGTTTTTCAGGCGCAACGTCGAATTACCACTTCTAGGGTCGGCAAGAGTGGAACCTGAACTCGGAAAGCACAACGTATCTTCCGGGCTAAAAATGATAATATAACAGTAATTAAAGAGAATGAAATGAAGAATGGGAACCCAGAGGGGGACAGTATTGACAAATTTGCTGAGGTTCAAATTCAGACAATACACTTCTAATTTTTCTCATCACAACGGGTAAAATAGCAGCGAGGAAGAACAGAAGACGACAGGAACATAGTAGTGCAAGGTAGAAAGAAAGAAAGAAAGAAAGAAAGAAAGAAAGAAAGAAAGAAAGAAAGAAAGAAAGAGAAAAAGGAAGCAAGTAGCAAGTATTATCCATAAAACAACTGCTATGGGAGGTTCCTGTTGTAAACACAATATGAGGTCGAGCCAGGCCAGAAGTTTCGTGTACATTTCACGTGCAATCCAATCTGTAATGGAGTCATAAATCGTCCGTTGTGCGGTCGTCGCGACGCCTGACAAGGTCGCCAACACGAGCTCAATGCAGTTCGATATATAACATCCCGTGGCGCTCTATTCCTGGTTCAAAAAAAACCCGCCAGGTGCTCGAAAAAGGTGACGGTTAATGCATGACTTATCGCATACATTTGGTTCATTGGCTTTTAAAACTAACCTACCTCAGTGGTTACGCTCTTAAAAATGTCTGTTTTAAAACTAAGAATTTGCCATTACTGCCATCGCTGGGATTTGAAAGTCGAATATAAGGAATGATGGACTGCCCGCTCCCAGTAACAAAATAAAAGCAATGGTATTCATCTACCAAAGGAAAGTTTCAAATATCTACGTTTTAGACACAATTATACAATTATACAATTACAATTTAGTCCCATTTGGTAGTAAAGATTCGATTCGCGATCTGTCACAAACGCAATTGCGGTTTATGGCACTAGAACAAGGTGTTGTCTCGTAACACTGTGTAGAGAACTAGCTTATTTATTGTATGTATTTACTTACATAAGTACTTAGTCTAGTCTTCTTATGCCTTGCATTGACGAAGATAAGAGAGGCCTCCATCTTACCCCATCTGCAGTTACAGCAATTCTTTCTCTCATAACAATACCCTCCTCTGCAGCACCGGCCAATCCTCGCAAAAAATCCCCTGGTTGTCCTCGTCTTCTGACTATTTCGACCCTCACGTTCTGTGGGTAAAAATCTCTCTCGATGAACATTTCCGTGATTATCCCACTTTAACTCCAGGTGAATTGCCGGGATGGTTTCAAACAAATCGGCCACGGCCATTTCTAAAATTTTCGACTGAAAAGGAATTGACCCCACGTTCCTGGACGGCAAAACGCGTAGGCCTTTCTTATCTCACATAGATGGTTCACTTTATAACTTAGTTCAGTAATAAGTAACTTTCGTTTACGCTTTGAAGAGTAACTTAAATCTTAAGTACAGAATCTCTTAGGATTCTTCATTCGTAAAATCGTCTGGCCTTTTCCCCCAATCATCTAGGGTTGACAAAGTGTATTAAGCCACGTTTAACGGCCAAATGCCCTTCTTGGCCCCAACCCTATGTAGAGGGGTGTATTCATTACCACAGCCATGTTTGAAGAACTAAGAAGAAATCACCATATAGCCATTGAAGGTATAAAATTCATCAAAAGTTACTGAGGTGGTTGCTAGAATGATGCGATATATATAAATGCAGATGTGTATTAAGACGATCACATACACTCGAACCTGATCTGGAGGAATTAACCAAATAAGGATAAAATGTAGGCCAAGAATAGCACCCAGGACCCTATGACCCGAAGTCCACTACACTAACCATTAAGCCCAAGAGCCGGACGTCATTCGCAACGTAGTGAAAGATGTAAGAAATTGGATATCATTATCTTCTATGTACAATTTTCCGGTACGTATTGTATAACAGAGATAATTGGTAACTCATGTTTAGACCTTCCAGAAAAGTATTCTTCCCAAGGAGATGCTCTGAGAGACAGCCTTAGCTTCGCTTAATCTGAGATTTATATAGCTTAATCTGAGATTTATATAGACTGCTGGTGGTAGGCAGCAATTATGACTCTCAAGCTCCTAAAGTTTTGTAACCAATCCAGCACCAATTACGACGCTAACTAATTTCTCAAGATATAGGATATCAAGGCCTCAGTCTTTTCCACATTAATGATGGGCCGATACTGGCCAGTAAGTACTAATTAACGTCCAAGAAAGTAGAGACGCCCTCAAACCCAGCAACTCTACGTTAATCGATACTGGAATAGGAACGTTCCTTCTCTTCCTGATACTAACCGAATACATCGCATCGGCTACGTAGCATATCATACTCTTTCGGGAGAAAATCAACGGCTCCTGCGTTTTATTTTGAAGTGGCATTAAATAAATAAATAAATAAATAAATAAATAAACAATGATACCGAAGAGGAATGGCCGCGAAGTACTAGTCATCAAGCTCTAAGCTTGTATTCTGAAGATGGTGGGTTCAAACCCCATCGTCGATAGTCTAGAAGACAGTTTTCTGTGGTTTCCCTCAAGAAATTGTCCAGGCTGCATCTTAATTAAGGCCACAGCCGCTTCTAGCCCTTCCCAGCCCACTGTGACAACAAACTTGTCAATGTTAGAGCGACGTTATAAACTACTTGAATAATAATAATAATAATAATAATAATAATAATAATAATAATAATAATAATAATAATAATAAAAAATAATAAATTAATTATAATAATTTTTTGCTAGTGGCTTTACGTCGCACCGACACAGATAGGTCTTAAGGCGACGACGGGATAGGAAAGGCCTAGGAGTTGGAAGGAAGCGGCCGTGGCTTTAATTAAGGTACAGTCCCAGCATTTGTCTGGTGTAAAAATGGGAAACGACGGAAAAACATGTTCAGGGCTGACCGACAGTGGGATTCGAACCCACTATCTCGCTCACAGCCGCGTGCCCCTGACCGCACGGCCAACTAGCCCGGTATTATCATCATCATCATCATCATCATCATCATCATCATCGAGTGTCAGGCTCGATCACGGGTTCAAATCCGGCAGAGGTAGTCAGATTTTTATTTTATTTACTATTCTCTTTACGTCGCAGCGATACAGATAGGTCTTATGGCGACGATGGGATAGAAAAGGGATAGGAGTGGGAAGGAAGCGACCGTGGCCTTAATTAAGGTACAGCCCCAGCATTTGCCTAAGTGAATATGGAAGACCACGGGAAAACATCATCAGGACTGTCGATGATGGGGTTCGAACACACTATCTCCCGAATGCAAGCTCACAAGTACGTGACCCTCACTGCACAACCACTTGCTAGGTGGATTTTTGAAAGGCAAGCGAAAGACCAGTCGACCGAAGGCCTGCAGAACACGAGATGGTACATGGTCGTTGCAACGAATCCTCTCGAACAATATTCTTGGCTTTCTAGATGAGATCGAGCGATTTGGTCGCGTGATTCGAGTCATGTAACTGTAAGCTTGCATTCGGGAGAGAGTGGGTTCGAACCTCACTGTCGGTAGCCCTGAAAGTGATTTCGCGTGCTTTCCAACTTCCATGCCAGACTGTGCCTTAATTAGGGCCACGGTCACTTCCTCTTCAGTCTTTGCGCTGTACAACCCATCATTACCGCAAGACCTGCCTAAATCGATTAGCAGCAAAAGAAGACAATATTCTAGACCAGGGCCACTATGTCACTGTCAATAACTCCTCAATTGTTCTCACGAACGCTGAGTGGAGCTTGTGCGAGCTCTCACATCCAGGTGAAAATCCCTGACCTTGCCGACGTTGCTATGATTAGAGTAAATACGAAGGGATGGATTAACCTCATGCAATATTGTCGGAAACTGGATCTCATACAGGAGGGGGTGTGAAGTGCTCATCCATTGCGAAGAGGTAACTTGTCAATCATGTTGCTAGAAGTATGCCAGACTGGGAGGAAGTTCAACACTGGGGAGGACGGGACTGCTAGACAATTTATACAAGTGGAGGAACATCCTTCCCCTAGTGCACCGTCACTGCTACACTGGGGCGAAACGCTAATTTCACATTGTCTGCATGAAATTTTAAATATATCCGGCGAATAGTTGCAGGGATGGTGAATATTTTCAAGATGTATATTCTTCTTCTACCGCTTTTCCCCACACCTGTGGGTTCGGGTGCGAACTGTCACACATCTGGATTTGGCCGTGTTTTACGGCCGGGTTCCCTTCCTGACGCCAACCCAGGGGGGGGGGATGTGATCACTATTGCTTGTTTCTGTGGTGGTTGACAGTGTGATGTGTTGCCTGAATATGAATAGGAAAGTGCTTGGGACAAACACAAACACCCAGTCCCCGAGCCAGAATAATTAATCAGACACGTTTAAAATCCCCGACCGACCAGGGATCGAATCCGGGACCCTCTGAGCTGAAGGCCTCAACACTGACCATTCAGCCAAGGAGTCGGACACATTCTCTAGCGTATTAACCCCTTAAAACATGAACCGCAGCCAATGAGAGAGCATCAGACGTCAGAAACAAGTGCAGCTGAGGTTAAATCCATCCGTCTGGGCACGCGCAGTGTCAACTCGATTGACACGTGAAGTGATAAAACCCTCTTTTACGGAAGCAGGAGGTCGGAGTTAATGGTGCTGAACCTCGCCAATTGAGAAGTATATTATGCATGAAAATCAGTGTCTCCATGATCATAACGTTACGGATAATGCAACTATAAGCCAGGTGTTCGTTTCCCAAGGCAGAGCATGACTGCATTGATTTCTTCGGAGCATATTATTTTTATGCTATCTCCAGTCGGTGGGAAGCCACGCTATTCAATGTCAACTTGTTAACAGTGAGAATGGGGAAAATATGTCACGCTTTTACTATTTGCTTTACATCACACCGACACAGGTAGGTTTTATGGAGACGATGGGATAGGAAAAAGGCTAGGAGTGGGAAGGAAGCGGTCGTGCCCTTAAGGTACAGTCCCAACATTTGCCTGGTGTGAAAACTGAAAACTACGGAACATCTTCAGGGCTGCCGACAGTAGGGGTTCGAACGAAAACATTTCAGCCGGTCGAACAAGATTAGTGAAAAACCACGTGTGTGCCCAGCATCGATGGGATAGTTTTTTCTACAATTCAAATGCACGGTCCAAAAATGAGTACAGTATAGCAAGTTTCTTGTATTTGTACGGGGAGCACATCGCCCAATGCAAACAAGACGATACGAGTCACATTGTATGATATTTATAGTGAGTAATAATAATAATAATAATAATAATAATAATATGTATTGGCTTTACGTCCCATTAACTACTTGTACGGTTTTTAAGACGCCGAGGTGCCGGAATTTAGTCCCGCAGAAGTTATTTTATATGCCAGCAAATCTATCGACACGAGGCTGACGTATTTGAGCACCTTCAAATTCTATCGGACTGAGCTAGGATCGAACCTGCCAAGTCGGGATCAGAAGGCCAGCGCCTCGACTGTCTGAGCCACTAAGATTAGCACGCTGAGCGTAAAGCAAAAAAAAACTCATTTGTGGATCAAAAATAAACTTTTACTGTTAGCATTTCAGTAGCAATATTCCACCATGCTTTTAAGTGAAAAGTAAGAAATCAAAAATGAAAATAAAGTCACGTAAACACTGGTGTCGGCTGTGGCCTGTCGGGAAACTTGTGTCCTCTGAGGCTATGGCGGTCCAAAAGAGGACACTAATCGCCCGCGTTCCATATACAGCACCTACTGTCCGCTTTCCAACTTGTGTCCTCTGCGGTAAGAAGCAGGGTGCGACGCGCGAGGTAAGCGTGTGTTCAGATATAATTCTGGATTACAAGTTCATGCAAGTTGAACAAAAACATCGAACTTCTCTCTCTCTCTCTCTCTCTTCTGTTTGGATGTTTACAACCTTGCCACTCGAACTGTCACTTCGAGTTGTTAACACTTCCTCGCGAAAATTGTTTGAATTCTTATTTTTCCTAATTACATAATCTAATACGTCTGTCTGTGCCAAGATTCTCTTTGCATTTACAAGGGAGAATTCATGACAATCAAGCTGCGAACTAAAATAAATGAACAGTACATATTATAATGTACTATTTTCTCGAATCTGAAGGTATGAAAAGTATGTGCAATGGATAAGTTATAGTATATGTATTATATCGGACCCTGTAGCATCAATAATAACCGGAGGGGACCGTTTACTTGATATTGTCACATACTGTCTATTAGTGAACAAGTGCGCAAGTAATAAGCCACTGTCACCTCAGAATATTAGAGGAAGATTTTTCTCGTGATGTACACTTTGTGCTACATACTTCGAGTTTATTTTGCTTGTATATTCAGAAAATACCAAGATTTCAAGGACTACGTAGTCACCATAACAAGAAAAAAAACCACGCTCACTTACGGCATCAACGTTTGCAATCTCCAGGTATAAAAACTTCACTATTCACAAGCATTTCCTGGGCATATGACTAGATGTGAAGACAGATTCGGCAAACTATGTCACACTCAACTTCGCCAAGCAAAATAACTCCAACCCAGATGTGTCGAAAATCACACCTCTGTATTCACACAATCTTTCCATTGATGAGCCCAAGTTAAAATATATACAAAAGTGTTTTTTCATGTTCCAGCGGTGTCTTCCAATCCCTGATTCCCTGCTCAGACTCCTAGACAGGATTCTGCATCGGAAGAATCAAAGCTGTGTGCAGTACAGTGCAGACACTGGTTGTTTGCGTAACATCCTGGATGTTCTAAGTAAATCCGTCAATTATTATGTAGCATCCATCCAGAGCATAGAACAATAGCTTCTGGCACATACACACATATATAGAAAGAAATTCCTGCTATTAAACTGGAGTCGTATACAAAACGGCACGACTCAAGACAACTATTACGCATTTACCTTTCCTTTTTACACTTTGCTTTACGTCGCACCGAGACAGATAGGTCTTATGGCGACGATGGAATAGGAAAGGCCTAGGAGTGGGAAGGAAGCGGCCGTGGCCTTAATTAAGGTACAGTCCCAACATTTGCCTGGTGTGAAAATGGGAGACCACAGAAAACCATCTTCACGGCTGCCGACAAAGGGTTCAAACCCACTGTCTCTCGGGTGCAAGCTTACAGCTGCGCGCCTCTAATCGCACGGCTAACTCGCTGGGTGACGTATTTATCTCTCATGAAAACAAAACTACTGCAGTACCGGCATGTACACATTACACTGTACACTATATCCAAGGGCGATGGCACCATTACAGCCACGATGTGTTCGAAAATATTAAGTTTTGAGAGTCTCTTGTGAAGTTAAGTTATCTTGACACGTGCCGTCTTTCGAGCGCAGCTTTGAAATGCAGCAGTAATCCCATCCAACGTATGTGAGCAACAGCAGAACAGACACGTCAGTTGATAATAGCCGTTCGTACAGATTAGTTCCAGGGACTTCCTCTGAGTATTAGTGATCGAGTGTCGGCCTCCGGACCCCAAGCTCCCTGGGTCCAAACCAACGGTGGTACGATTTCCTACTTTGCTTACAATTATATTCGATCATCGTTGGCTGAACTCCATCAAAAAATATTTCATAACGTAAATCAATCAAAAGTAAATTTAAAAGTGAACTTTGAAACTTTTTCGAGCTAAGTTGTACTAATGAGTATTTCGCACCCATAGTCCATAGTACGTAAATTTTATTTCTATCACGCCCATAAAGATAATCCACCGTCTACGCCTACTCTATGCAACGCACGTTTACGTCAAACTCTATTCCTTGTCAATTCATACGAGACTTTCGAAAAGGAAAGTCAAATCCTTTGCTTAGGATTCGATGTACATTTGCACATCGGGGGGATATCACGTCATAGACCATCACATCAAACTAATTGTTATCCTTTATTCCCATCTGCTAGAACTGTATGTGTATGTTGGGTATTCAGCCCGAAGGCTGGTTTGATCCTCTGCAGCTCCGTCAACAGCTGTCAAATAGCCTAGGCGGTACTGAAGAGACGTACTAGGGAAATGAGGAGTGAAGAAGTTTCCCGTTGCTTTCCTCACCGAGCCAGCCGTTGCTATTACATATCAGTCTGCTAAGCCCACTGAAATGCATGCACCATGAGCGATATTTTCACACCATTCATAACAGGGACTGGCTGCATAAGGAATGGTATTGCTAGCATCGCTCATACCTCAGCCACTTTCATATTGTCAAAGCCAAGGATGAGACAGACAGGTCAATAAAAGTAACAAATTTGATATAGCCCATACCAGAAGACACAGTGCACTGTAAACACTACATCTCGCCAGCAAAGGCATCTGCTAGTACTAACAATACATTTTGCAGTTTCAGGGAACACCCTGTGATAATGTACAGTTGCATGGTATTGTAGAAGATTCTCACAGGTACAATTTTCTTGAAGAAACAAATTAATGTATGGACATAATATTTGTTGTGGGCATCCATAGGGCCTTTTTTACTCGTATATGGGAGCTGAGTTATGTTTTGACAATAAATAAAATTCACTCTGATAAAAGATTACATACGAGGAGCATGCAATACCATGCGCATTCTTGTTTGAACAACTATACAACGGCACTATGTAAATTCAGAATGAAAATAATGTTGTGCAAAAATGGCTTTAATTAATAATAATAATAATAATAATAATAATAATAATAATAATAATAATAATAATAATAATAATAATAATAATAATACCAAGCAAGGAAAGCAGCGGGAAAACTGCCTCACTCCTCATTTCCTTAGTACGCCTCTTCAGTGACACCTAGGCCATCTATGACAGCTAATGGTGTACCTGATGAGGATCCAACCAGCCTTCGGGCAGAATACCCAACACAACAAGCAAGTTGGCCGCGTGGGTAGCATAACGTAGCTTTGAGTCTGCATCCGGCATATATTGGGTTGGAATGCCCTGAATATGTTTTTCCGTGGTTTCTCATTTCCACATCAGGTAAATGCTGAGGCAGATTCTTAATTAAGACCACGGTCACTACCTTCCCACTTCTAGCTCTTTCCCATCCTTTCGTCACCGAAAACCTTCGATATATTAATACGTCATTAAACAAACCGATAGCAAATAAATAAATAAATAAATAAATAAATAAATAAATAAATAAATAAATAAATAAATAAATAAATAAATAAATAAATAAAATAGAACTATTTTGGTGAACTTAAGAACGTTGTGTCCGAGTCAGCCTTAACTGCATCATATTAAGCTTATTTGAGTGGATGCAGCAAGCAGCTGCCAGAAATGGGTATGTAAGAAAAAACACCAAGAGGCGAGCCGACAAAGCCGAATAAAGAGATAGACTTGTGTTTAAATTAGGGGCTGTGAGTTATGAGTGTTAATTAGGAATGAGTTCCTTATGTTTTTGTTGTTGCCCGCATATTTTGACACGTTCGTTGAGAAAATATTAATTCAAGTGTACTACTGTGCAGTGCTATTCCTGTTTCCATTTAGCCTGGGGTGATTTCAAATGACAACTGCTTCAATAAATACAGTGTAGATAATTAAAGTATTCCTTGTTGTACTGCTGTACATTTCACCGACCAACTATAGAGACGAATGACAGTAAAATTGTAACTGTAGCCAGATGTTGACAAGCAGGCTACACAAGTTCTGCAACGTAACAACTTTTGGCTCTTCTGTAATGTTTATTCTGCGGTATACAAACCCAACGTCCACCTCCTTGGATAAATCATCATCACCACCATCACCACCTTCATCGTTAGGACCACCTCCCCACACGCGCAGGTCGCCATTGGACGTCATTTAGAGAAACGTGCACCACGCCCTTCCAGAGGTCATACGGCATTACATCTACACACAAAACACCATCTTCCCAACTTCCACAGAAGCATGCAATAGTGATTACATCCCTGCACATGGGGTTGGCGTCAAGAAGAGCATTCGGTAGTAAAACTGCACCAAGTACACCCAAGGTTATAACCCCAGAAAATTGGGAAAAGGTCAAGTAGTAGTAGGGTGTAAGGGGTAGGCTGTCCTACTCAAATGTCAACCTCACCTGAACGTGGTGCACCCTGCTTTCGACTGACGAGGTTCTGGCAACCGAGCGACTCCCGAGATAAGGAGTCCCAGCTCTGCTATGCCAACGGCTCCCTATGAAGGGGAATGAGCTGACAGGGGCTGAGGCACTCTCTTGCCCTTGAGGTGTTAAACCACCTCTAAAGGTGGAAGAACCATATATGGTCAACGGCATAGAAAGTCCTCAACGGCGGACCAGGCGTAGGGACAACTAAAGCTTCCCTGGCGGCTGGGAAGGCGGACGAAGACTGCAGCAGTCTTGGAGGCTCCAGTCGTAGTAACTCTTATGTCACTGGGGACAGGTTCCGAGTCTGTCAAGAAATGTATGATTGTTGATGTGCAGCAGCATCCCCACACTAAAAGATGTCACGCACAGGCGTCTCCTGAACAGCGCATCGTTCGCATGCCTGAATTCCGTCTCCCAAAACAAATTATGTACTCCCAGCTAAAGGATGGTAGTAGAAAACTTGGGAAGATCACAAAAATGCGCTAAAAACCAACATGAAAAAGTTTAAAATCAAAACTAACAACTGGGAAGCTACTGCTCGTAACCGCACAGTCTGGCGTGGTAATGTCTGGGATGGAACCCAGCGCTTCGAGCAAGAAAGGCGGAGAACAGAAATTGACAAGCGCAATGCAAGAAAACTACGTAAGCTCATGAAGAAAAACTAAACTACACAGCGAGTACCTAACAGAACAAATCTGTGTCCAAAATGCGGAAAAATCTGCAGTTCTAGTATTGACATCTACAGTCACTTAAGATCTCACAAAACCAAGTTCTTCAGGAAGACAATCATACTCGTCTACGATGGATAGCCCATTAATAGTAGTAGTACACTACCTGACTAAGAAAATTAAGCACCCAGAAGGGGAGGAGGAAACGAAATGAAAATTCACGTGTTCAGAGGATATGTGATGTTCTTTCAGTGATTACAAAATCGAGTCAAATTTACAAAGAACTCTGCACTACGAACCCCTTTTATCAGTATGACGTCGCACACTCTCTGGCTTGGATGCATGCACCGATTCGGTTGGGAAGGGTGTCAAAGCCGTTGTATCCTCTCCTGTGGCAAGCTGGCCCACAACTGTTGTAACTGGTCCTTGATATCCTGGATACTGGCACTGGGAAGATGTTGACGTCCGAGCTGGTCCCACACATGTTCCATCGGGGACAGATCTGGGAATCTTGCTGGCGATGGGTGTATCTCAACATCACGGGAACAGTTCATGGATACACGCGCCGTGTGTGGACGGGCACTGTGATACTGATGCATGAGAAGTAACACATGAGAACACAGGATGTCCGTGACGTATCGCTGTGCCGTCAGAGTACCCTCAATCACTACCGTTACCTGCAGTCATACCCGATGTGTCTCTCCAAAACATTGGAAGAATGGGATCTCCCCCCATACCACCGCCGTACTCGCAGAAGATGGTCATCTGGGGTAGTGCAGAACCGCGATGCATCGCTGAACACAATGCGACGCCATTCATCAGCAATCCATGCTTTCCGGTCACGGCACCACTCCAAACGCAGCCGTTTGCGTTGTTGTTTAAAGGGCAGCTTACGCATGGGAACGGTAATTCCCTATTCCGGCTTTGCCAGCCTCCGACCAATGGTGTGGGATGATACAGAATACTGTAGTGTGTCCAATACTTATTCTCGGATGGCAGGCGCAGATGAGAAGGGGTTATGTCTTCGGGGCACAGTGCGGCGATCCTCCCTTGTGGTGGTCAGACGTGGTCGACCGGAAGCTTGACGACGAGTATGCTTGCCCTCACTTTCCCATGCAGTCAAACATCGGGCCAATGTCACATCCGAATGCCCCACAAATCTGTATATTCCACGATTCGACGAGCTGGCCAGACACCAACAATGAGGCCTCTTTCAAACTCTGCCAGATACTGATAACACTGTCTCACACGAGTACGTGGTATTTCTGGGTCTTTCACAGTGATCACTCAACATCTGACACTGTTCACGCCCTTTATATACCCTACTAGGCCTGGTAACAATAACGCACTCTGGTGGCCGTTCTACCTGTCACAGAGAATTGCAACTCTAATTATTTACATACCCACTGATAGTCTGTACGTGTACGAAGTTACATTAACATCCGGGTTCGATTCCCGGCAGGGTCGAAAATTTTAACCATAATTGGTTAATTTCGCTGGCACGGGGGCTGGGTGTATGTATCTCGTCTTCATCATTTCATCCTCATCGCGATGCGCAGGTTGCCTATGGGAGTCATCAAAAGAACTGCATCTGCCGAGCTGAACTTGTCCTTGGACACTCCTGGCACTAAAAGCCATACGCCATTTCATTTAACATCCGACCATTTATTCTGGGTTCTTCGATTCTTTTCAGGCAGTGTATACGAAACCAATAATGGTCCTTCCCAACATTTACTTTGAAGATGCTAGCTATAGGCTACTTGCAGGGGAAACGTGAGGTAACATCAAGACTATGAAACGGATTAACCTCCAAAAACCGAAAAGCAGTTAGTGAGACGTATAAACAATATCTTTATTAAAATGGACTAACAATTCCAGAAATTTAACACTCACTCTAGGTAATAATAATAATAATAATAATAATAATAATAATAATAATAATAATAATAATAATAATAATAATAATAATAATAATAATAATGAGTTGACAGCTTTAATTATCTCAGGGAAATCGTTCCGCTGAAAACCAGCGAAAGAGTTGGCAACTACACCAGGTAAGAGAAGGTGATCCCTGATCTTCGCAGGACACAAGATTTATACAGGGTGAAGGGTAATTCGCGCACTCGGGCGTCGCAGCGCGACTCCTCACATGCCAGCAATAAAAAAATGTCTCTTACAAAATTTCGTCTTGCGAGTATATCCGGTAGAAAACGGACGTTGAAGAGTAGCAAACTGGCAACACTATAACCATATGTAGGGTAACTACCGCTGTCAGCACATTCACGTCGTTCTGTACAGTTGTTGCATTGGGTAGAGTTTTTGGTTGGCATGCAGGTGGTCGATGGTTCGATCCTGGGTTGAGGCGCATTTTTTATTTGCTAATTTCCAACTGACATTACCTACTGTAATACAGTAAGACACCGTTTCTGAGGTGACATGTGTCCTACATTTACAACATTTTGTAACGCTGAAACAACAAATACCTGGTTAGACTAATAAGAAATAAACAGCTGAAACAAACAGGTTTCACATCTAGTAGATGAAGTGGTGCGAATAAATTCACGCTCACGACGTGGAAAGGGCGCCTTTCAAAGCTGACCAATGAAAACGATTGTTCGCCCATTTCTGATGATGATGATGCTTGTTGTTTTAAGGGGCCTAACGTCGGAGGTCATCGGCCCCTAACGTCCATTTCTAGGATCGTAGTATGTAAGTGCAAATGGTTTCTAGAGGACCCACTGCAATCGCTGTTGACGATTAAGATGCCAGATACCATACAACCTGGACTACATTTACGAAAGAAAAAACATACGCCTGAGCCCAGGATCGACCACTCGACCTCCTGCATGGTAACCCAAAACTCTATCCACTGCACCAACTGTACAGTACGCCTAACTGCTGTTGACAGAGGTAGTTACCATACATGTGGTTACAGTGTTGCCAGATTGCTACTCTTTAACGTCGTTTTTCTGCCGGATATACTCCCAAGACGAAATTTTGTAAGAGACATTTTTTATTGCTGGTATGTGAGGAGTCGCGCTGCGACGCCCGAGTGCGCGAATTACGCTTCACCCTGTATAAGAGATAAGCCATCTCAAGGCGACCTAAATTGAGTGTCTACAACACCATAATTAAAAGTGTCTGTATGGTAGTGAATGCCTCCGAATGACAGGAATGCCAGGACTAAGAGAAGCCGAGAAATTTGAAAGAAAGCTCCACCGCAAGATAATGGGGACAAAAATTGTGGATGGCCAATACAGGTTACGAGGAAGGGGAGAAGTAGACCAGGCAAGCGAAAGATTGAGTCAATGAGGAGAAATCTCGAATATTCTCTATATTCTTCGCACTCTGTATGCAAGAAGGTCTTGTTTGCGCCTGGATCGTAAAACATCCTGACACAGCCCCTACGGCAATATCCTTAACGCCTGTAATTTACACAGCAATGCCTTAACAAAATGATTCCTTTCTCGGTAAAGCCGCTCTAACTGATGTCGTTCCACTAACATTTGCTTTCCTTGTAACTGGTTGTGATGTGGGATGTAGCCGGACTTACTAGAGAAGTACGTTTTCGACTTTTCGTACGAAACGAACATTCTCTTGGCTTTCACTTCGTCGAGGTGGGCTCCGTTCAGAACTTATTCAGTGACCGAAATTACTCAGCGCGACTGCGAATTGAAGGGAATTTTCCGTTAGAATCCTCCAGGATCGAAAATACTGTCGGTATCTCCTGCCAGTTGATTCATCAGCTCGGAGGCTGATTAGTCCTCAGACAGAACCGCGAAGTGCTATGCGGTTATACTGAGATCCCAGAAATCGTGATGTGGCACTGTAATGAGGCGTACTGCTTTCCAGTAAGATAATTAAACTTCAATGTATAATGATGAAATGTTCTCTTATTTTCAGGCGAGAGGAGATTCGTTGTTTGAAACCTAGTACTGGACATCCTGCACGGATGAGAAGAAGGCGTCTTGGCGGATGTAAACTGTACAGCAGTGCGGATAATTTTGATGATAATTTCTAAATAATTAAGTTTATTGATTTTCTCGCAGGTATACTCTTTATTTTTGCTTGTGGTTAGGCGACTCTTGACATTGGTATGGGAGAATGGTGATATATAAAGAGCCTTCAGACGATAAAGCCGTAAATCTGACGTAAGCCTAACTGGCTCCTGCCCGCGCTTAGTGGAAAGAAGAAACAAAGATTTCGGTAGGGAACCCCTCAATATGCCGGCAGTTGTTAGAAGAGGAAGTCCCTTATAAACCTGTGACTGTAGAGTGTCTGGTGCCAAGCCTGCTGTATTATGTTAACAGATCTCTCCGTTTCAATACCTTGGGTGTAATATAGTTAAGTATGTATAATATCCGCGGATAACCATTTGCGGATGCGGGTGCGGACGAAGGAAGTGCGGATGTGTACATTATGTTGTATATCCGCACGGTAGCTATAGGTATCGTGAGTAAATAAAAGTTAATGTTCACAGATCAGTGTTTTACGAGGAGCTAAGTGAAGTATGCATCCTTCAAATATTCCTGTTTACCTACGTGTTTGCATATGCACCTGGACGTCGACAAATGTAAGAAACGAGACTGCACATGGCTCTGAGGTTCACTCAGCCTGCACAAAAAATGAGTACAAGTTTAACTCTTGTGAGCAAAGGCGGGCGGGCTTAGAGCTAATCACTCTACTCCAGCAAGTGCCGAGGTTACGGACGGTGGAAGCCTTTATCTTCCACTCATCCAAGGGCCACTATGGCCTGTACGGAGATGATTTGGCAAGCTGAAAAGTGCGATAGTTTGCCGTTTCTTTCCTCTCTGGGTCATTAAGTGCTATTAGCACGACTTATTCCATGATTAAGACCTTCCATAGCAACCAGATGCACTGACCGTGTAACCAATGTCGCCAGTAACGGCGTTCCTTGTACGGGCACGATTGTGTTGAAGCGCTGTTCGAAGAACTCTTCTTACGATAATAAACGGCACTGCATTAGATAGACAAACGTTTTGATTGGCTTAATTAAGGCCATTAGACCTTCTCTTACGCTAATAATAATGGCGTATGACCTCCGGAGAGGCCTGGTACGGGCCTTTTTCTCGTAGATGGCCTATTAGGCGACCTGCATATCTGTAAAGATTAGGACCCTACCTAGGATGATTTCTAATGCTGAATACGCCACACACACTCAGCCCCCGAGTCATTGGAATTAACCAATTAAGTTTAAAATCCCCGACCCGACCGGGAATCGAACTCGGGACCCTCTGGACCAAAAGCCAGCACGCTAACCATTTAGCCATGGAACCGGCCATCTCTTACATTAAACCAATCATTAAAGTACTGTACAATAAATACTGGAAAGTAATGAGAACAATATGCACCAATGCAATAGTCTAATAGTTGCTGAGTTTCTCTGGATGTTTGATTATTGTCGCCTAGGGCCTCAGCTATCAAGTCAGAGACCTTCTGAAGTTGTGTCATCTGGACGACCTGCCTACCAATTTTGATATTCCTATTGTTCTACTGTCTATCAGCGAAATCGGAATTCTGCTGGACGCTTCCTACAGATGAATTAACGTAATTTTGCTGGGTAACACTAACATGCCACCAGAGATCATTTTCATCTCATCAACGATATACTATATAGAGAGACAACATTTATGACCGTCCTTCAAAAATGACCTCAGTCGGGATCGAACCCATGAACCGGACACTGTACTATTGTTCCATCGATGCATTTGGACCTATCAAGAAGGCTAAACTGAGACTGGATGGGAAGCAGTCCTTTCCAAAGTTCAAGGTCCGCAACAGGCCCAAAGGGTTTGATTTTAGTGTAAAACAAAATCACTTATTTTACTGGATAACCTGTGTGTTTCTCTTGGAATTTTAATTATAAACCAGACACAAGATTTTCGAAGTAACGCAACGATAATGGCCACTGGTCTCATAATCGACAATTCATCTCGAAAAACATACCCCGCATTTTAGTTTGGTGCATAAATCTCGTCTTAAATTTATTAGCAGAACTAGTACATATACTGTAGTGTATTTGTTCGACATGTGGAGAGTCTAATTCACTTCAATGGCATATTCCAATGTCCGCCATTGTTTCTGATCGTTCAACATTATAATGAAAGAAACCAGCTGGTCCATGTTGCACAAGATTTATGTACTAGGCAGTTCAGTTAACAATCGTTAACGTCTTTACAAGATCACGTATAAATTAAGACAATATGAGCACGGACGGCACAGCGGGTGAATAAAACTGGTTGGACCACACAGAATTTAGCAGGATACTTTTTTATTGCTACAAGTTCAAGTTCACTGACTTGAATGTGCAGGAACTAGCAAAAGGCAGCAGAGTTGATAATGTCCTGAGTAGAAACGACGATAATTCAAAATGTAGGCGTACTGTCAAGCTCATCTTAAAGGTGTAGTAGACATAGAAACTGAGTCAAGTTTGAAGTTCTAGCTGAATCTACATCTCCTTTTCTCTTTGAGAGCCCGTAGGAATGACGCGGTAGATCTGGAGTTTCCACGAACTGTTAAGCTACTAGTATGTTCTTCATCCACATTGGACAGTGTGGTTGTATTAGGCAAAATATGCACAGGTAACCAACGTTTCAAATAAATTGCACTATTCTTTATGAAGGAGGCTGATGAATCTCTTCTGGGTACGACGTAATCCATCTCCCCATGCAGATAAATTCAATGACAATATACCCCTTCTCGATCCGAAGTAGTCTCCCTAGGCCACTAAAAATCTAAATAACTGACAGTCGAGTTTTACCGTCTGGAGTGACTTGATTACCTCGGGTTGAGAAGAGTTATATCGATTGTTTTGATAAATAGTTCTGTTCGGATCCTTGGCTGAATGGTCAGCGCAGGCACCGGGTTCGATTCCCAGCCAGGTCGGATAATAGTTGTGACCGATTTAGTATTGATATCCTAGTGTTTACATGTGCGTGATCATTTTGATGGCAGTACATCGGCACCCCAGCTTCTCTTAAAACAAAGAAGCTTATGAGGGAAAAATAGAAGACTTCCTCCAAATTTCTGGAATTTTTAAAAACCGATTATCTTCGGATGATCTAGTACCACAGGAATAAGCACCTAATAGGAATAGAAACCCCTGAAATTTCCTGGATACAACTCCGCGATGCACTGTCTACAGAAGGAGCTCATCTTTAATTTGTATATAATAATATTAATAATATTAAAATTTGTCACTTATGACGTGATGTATTCCAACAATTCGAACATGTCAGAAAAATAAAATCATCATCTTAAACCCTAAATCTGCGGAAACATAAGTATGAACAGTCAAAGCTAACCATCTCCTATTTAATCCATAAAATAAAAGAATCGAACAGTTCTTGTCACAAGCCGTTAAATGCTGAAAACGCACGGAATTCAGAAATCAATTTGATGAAAAAGAGACACGTGGCTCGTGAATACATTTATGATGTTTCCTTTTTGTTCTGAGGAGCTGTACTAAGGATACAATGAGATAGGTAATTCCCTGTTGTTTCCATTTCAAGCCAGAAGACGCTATTACATAGCAGTCATTTCAAATCCACTGACACGTATGGTATACAACCAATCGACCATATAAGCCACACTTTCTCACCATTTACCACAGACACTGGTTGCATAAGGAATGACGTTACTAGCATAGTTCATTCCTTAGCCACTTTCAGATAAAACTAAGCTAAGGTAGGTCAACGAAACTAACAAACTTATTCTAGACTACACCAGGAGACATAGTGCATTGTAAACATCATGAATCACTCACGATGGACATGGGATTCAGGCAAAGAGATAATTAATCTAAGGTAATAGAAGAAAGTTAAATCATTCATTTCAAATTTTTAAAATTACGGAATAACTTCACGCTACCCAGTCTGTTAATCAAAATTTGATAAGCAATTTCCTTCTTAAAGAAAATATGAATATGAGATTGATAATTCGTCGGGAAGTTAAGAAAAACATTGTTATATTTATCTTTTCAATGTGCGTTCAACTTTACTTCAACTGCTCTCTCACGACATGCCAAAGTGCTGGAATATTGCTCTTAGAATTATGCATTAACGTGCTAGCATACTTACTGAAACTTCTCAGGTCCAGGGCACTATCTCACAGGGGGATACGTATAATTTGTACTTCAAAAAGCAAATAAGTTTGGACTTCTACGATGACTAAGTCATGAACCATGCAAACTATAGTTGGACGTGAAATCCGAAGCAATAGGATGTAGTTCTTAATTTTGAAAATACCAGCTGCATTTATTGTAATCCTGCATTGATGAGAACGTTGCGACGTTATCACTCTGTTATCATGGACGAGGGACTTTATAATTCTATATAATTTTCAAGACATGAGCCTTAGCAGATAAGAGAAATTACGCATCCCCAAGTCGTTATATTCACATCCTTTCGGTCTGTGTAAACACGCGGGCAGCCGAGCTTTGGATAGTCTTGGCGACTTAAAAGCTATCACAAGTGAGATATATAGCTCGCGCAACAGGTGGCCAGTCCAGCCTCACGAACACCTGGGAGTAATTAGCAGATTTCATTACCACACAAGATCAAAGTAAAACGTTTAAGACCGCTTGATTAGCAGCATTCTATTTTTAAAATCATACAACTCAGTTCAGCGAAACTGAGTAAACAAGTACAGCTTATAAAATTGCATATCGAAGTAAAATTACGGGCGCACGGGGATGGTGACGATGTGATATCCGAGTGACAAAGTCACTGAATTCTCTTAAGGGCGAGCGAGGTTTGAATACAGAGTAGTGCAAGATCGATTTTTGAAATAATATGTCATGTCCCCGTTGTTCTGATTCCACGTAAAATTGGACTTCCCATGGCTATGGTCACGATATGAACAGTCATGTAAAGCTACAAGTTTGTTTTGTTTGCTTACACAGGGACATTGAACTGTCCAGATCCATCTCTGTCGAGTGGTGGAGGGTTCCGTTTTAAGAGGAAATACAACTTGGCAACGATCCTCTCAGAAGAAATTACGTGGAAACCAAAATGAAAATAGTTATTCAACGAACGAATTTCAAAACGAAATAAAATATGAAACAAAAAATTACTTTAGGCCGAAATGGACACAAACTTATCACAAGGGAACGCAAGTTTCATGAGTAAAAGAACACTGTAAATTGATATGCGCTTCATTAACTCTTACACTATAGCGAATGAGGAGATCAGCAGTATACTCGTTATTGGCTAGTGCAAAGTGAGAATGTTTTCTGAAGGCCCGAGATTAGTCTTAAGCCAGAGAAGTCGACGCACTCTGGGAGGATGTGGGCCATGGTGAATTCGGCACCACGTGAACAGACTTGGGCGGGGTAGGGATGGAAGGGTGTCTTTCGTCTTTAGGAAGTAAGAGTGCATAGATCTTCCATTTCCTATCCTCAGCCTGAACAAAATTACGAACTTTTCTCCGTGAAGCCGGAAAAAGGAGCGCCACACGGCAGCTGCCTTCTTAATTGCTCTCAGCTAGTTAGGTCGTCCTACAGTAAAACTAGAGCTTAGTGCTGGCCAGCCATGACCTCACGAAACCAATTCAATCAGTAAAAAATACAGGTCAGGAAACAGCGTCATTTGGTAGGGCTTTTAAAACCGGTAGCGGTCGACGGGCCACAATTTTAGCGGCTTTGTAGCTAGCCCCGAAACGTCGACAAAAATATCGGAAGAGGGTAGTGGTAGTGGCTTTGAAAATATAAAAGTGGTAATGATATGTATGATGAGAAAATGTCGCTAATAGAGTTACTTAGTGTTTGCATTTCAATGGTCCTTGCAGCAAGAATACAACAAATGAATCGGCGAGGAAAGCAACAGGAAACTACCTCAGTCATTTCCAGAGTATATCTCTTTAAAAGACACTCAGGCCTCTTATGACAGCAGGTGGGTAGCTAATAATAACACCGGGAATGGCCTCCGGAGAGGCCTATGCAAGTCTATTGGCTTGATGCCAATGGTTGACCTGCGCGATTGTGAGAATGGAGCTGAAAAACAGGAGGGGATTGTTTCCTTATTGCTTTAAGAGGAAGTACAATTATCATCACCACCACGTCCGAATCGTTGGCTGAACGGTCGGCGTATTGGCCTTCGGTTCAGAAGGTCTCGGGTTCGATTCCCGGCCGGGTCGGGGATTTTACCCTTAATTGGTCAATTCCTTCGGCACGGAGACTGGGTGTATGTGTTGTCTTCATCATCGTTTCATCCTCATCACGACGCGCAGGTCACCTACGGGTGTCAAATAGAAAGATCTGCATCTGGCGAGCCGAACCGTCCTGGGATATCCCGGCACTAAAAGCCATACGACATTTCATTTCATTACCACCACCACCATCTACCTAGGATGAAATTAATATTGGAAGTGGCATTAACCCCCTATCCCTGATCAAAAGGAATTAAACGATGAAGGTTAAAATCACCGACCCATTCAAGATTCGAACCAGAAACCCCTTGGCAATTCGACTATATTTAGAAGGAAATGCGTAATGCGGAACACAAACCTGAAGGAGATCTCACTAACGCAACAAAACCAATATTTAGTTCTTAATGATCAATGAAGATACAAAATGATAGACGTTAATTAAATGAATTGTAATAATATTTAGAAGTATGACGTTTAACTAATGATTATGTATATACTATTTATATTCTATAAATGATATAACTGTGTTGCATAATATGGTTTGGCATGATAGCAGGCTTCATAGCCTTATCTCCGCCATTAAAAGAAAGGCAATAAACTAAACTAAAACTAAACTTGGACCGAAGACCGGCATGCAAACCAGTTGCCATGCAGCCGAGCAGGGTGGAGCTGATTGAAATACATCCAGTGTTCAGGCTTTGGACTCTGTAATAATCGGGAATTGAGGCATTTTTTAACAGACCCCTTCATAAATATATCGAAGGTAGGAACCATCTCTATCTTATCCCACAGTTTTTATAACAGTCAATCAAAGTACGAGGCATTTCAACTGATGTTGCAAGTCATGACTGATAAAATTTTGGCTTCTCAGGAGACTAAGAAGGGTGTTATGGAAGGCGGGAAAATAAAATAACCCCCCATCGGGATTGAAGAACAACAAGAGTTGAAGGTCGCACAGGAAACATGAAATAGAAAAGGAGGTGGTGGTTGTTTTTTCTTTGTTTTTAATATCTGAATCCATCTCTCTTGAGTTTCGACTCAGTTATTGTTAGGTTCTTCAGTCTACCGAAACTAACTTTGAATAAATAAGTGTGTAAAGTAATTTTAATTGGTACAAACCCATTCGAGTTACTCGTGCCCCGTGATTGTTGCAAACATCTCTCAAACTGTGAGCCTTTAGATAATGTAGTACCGAGCTCGATAGCTGCAGTCGCTTAAGTGAGGCCATTATCCAGTAATCGGGAGATAGTGGGTTCGAGCCCCACTGTCGGCAGCCCTGAAGATTGTTTTCCGTGGTTTCCCATTTTTACACCAGGCAAATGCCGGGGCTGTACCTTAATTAAGGCCACGGCCGCTTCCTTCCACTTCCTAGACCTTTCCTATCCCATCGTCGCCATAAAACATATCTTTGTCGGTGCGACGTAAATCAAATAGCAAAAAAAAAAAAAGATAATGTAGTTGATGAATATGTACGAGCAAAGTCGTTCCTATTTTCAAGTCTGAGAATACATATTACGCAGAGAAACTTCCATTTCTACATACTGTTTTAAAAATGCAGTATCATCACGAATTCCCTTCCCCCCCCCCCACCTCAACAGTTTTCATGAAGATACGTTATTATTCCGTTATCATGGGTGTGTTAATTATTACGACTAGTTCGCCCTAGAATTATTTTCATTGGGATTCATCTTGAGCTGTACATTTTCACCAGATATCTTGCCCGCCATAATGTTTATCATTTGCCAAGCATGAGAAATTCCATATGTAAAACACATTAACCGTCTTTTACTGATTTAGGTATTATAAGCAGTAGCTTCTCATGCACTCAATCCAGAACATCAACTTTTGACATCCATTCGACCCATCTTATTATTCTTCCTAAACATCGCCAATGCTAACTTATGGTACGTTACTGTATTTGCATTCAGTTACTGTTTTTCGTAATGTTTGGTGAATTTCACAAGTAACTATCAAGTCCGCAGAAGTGATGAACCTTACTTCTGTCATATTTGCCGTTCAGGGAAAAATTTTACACGATTTCAACTATACCATGGGACACTTAAGGGAAGCAATATACTTCCATTGCATTAGTAAATTCCAGTGCAGTCGGCGTACGAATTAACTTACACCAAATATGTACTAAACTATCGTGGTTTATAGCATGATTTTACTGTTATTGCTGGCTGTTCATGTTTTTCTGCACAAGAACAAGTTCTCCATTTTCTTTTTCTTTAGGGTCAAGAGACTTAACTAATTTCAAGTTCTCAGGTAGCATTCCATTCTCTATCGCAATGCGGTCTACGCAAAGCGTTAATCACAGAATCTCGCAATATTATCTTTAAGCACGCGAGGTACTGTATGAAATGTGTAGACTAGAAACTATGCGCAGTTATCCTTGAAGTGTACACTATTTTGCAAATGATTCGCAGTTAGTTTTGCTTTCCTTCCTGACGCAAACCCTATGAGGAGGGATGTCGAGTGACGCCCTTTGCATCCCAATATCGCGGGTTGAAACCCGACAGAGGTAGTCGGGCTTTTACAAGGACAGTATCACTCCATGTCGTACGAAGTCTTCTTCTATTTCTGTTTGTTTTACGTCGCACCGACACAAACAGGTCCTATGGTGACGACGGGATAGGGAAGGGATAGGATTGGGAAGGAAGATACCGTGGCAATAATTAAGGTGACGGAGGTAGGAAACCACGGAATACCATCTTTTGGGCTGCCGACAGTGGAGTTCAAACCATTCCGAACATAAAATTACAGCTACGTGAAACAAACTGCTTCGTCACCTTGCTCGGCTTCCTTCTTTCTTCTTCTTAGCCTTTACCTCGAAGTTATTGGGATCGGCATTCCCCGACCTTGCCTGAGTTTGCACATGCACTCTACGTCAGACTTCGCTGGGTTTTTTCTTAATGCCCCAATTCATCCTTTTATTTGTGGCTGTTTTTCTTTGCATTAATTTTTGTACTTATTTATAGGAGCCATGGTTTCGATGCAACACACAATTCTGGTGAGGTTTCCCAAATTTTTAGAAAATGTGCCCGATCTTTATCAAAATATTTTTTAAATGAAGGAATTTCTTCAGAAAACCCTTCACTTCTTGTTTCTCTATGTTTTCAACTTATAATATCATAACGCTTCAAATTTTCAGACCAACGAATTTCATAGTCTAAATTCCAAAACGGAGGGGGGACAGGTGACGGAGGTAGGAAACCACGGAATACCATCTTTTGGGCTGCCGACAGTGGAGTTCAAACCATTCCGAACATAAAATTACAGCCTCCGCTTTGTCCAGCACAAATCTTACATGGAGTGGCCGGGATTTGAACCACGAAACCCAGGGGTGAGAGGCCGAAACGCTACCGCTTGAGCCACGGAGACTTACTGACTCAAGGACCTTCAACATAATTTCTAGAGGGAAGGGGACAAATACTAAATGGACGAAACTGGTTCGAAAAGACTAGAATTTCTTTAATATTGATCCCAAAGGTATATTCAACAGAGATAAACCTACAATGCTGATCAGAACATCCGACACTCTCCAGTCATTGACAGCCAAAACATTGCGTCCTGGGGTGGGAGTGAAGTGGACTCAGGAAAGGAAAGCAACCCACAGTGCAAAGATGAAGGAATACTGGGCTGAGAAGAAAGCTCACCAGAGTTAGGAACCGCGTGTTAAAAGGGTTCTCAACGAAACAATAAATAAAATGTTTAGATACAGCATTCTTCAACTCATTTCGGTCCTGTTACGTGTGAAGTGTTACTGTAGATGCTGCACTTCATCAATCACTCACTACTGAAAGGGCCTAAATCGCTGAGTGCCTTAATATTCGCGATCGATTGTATTAAATTATGGGTCATTTCTGAGGACTTAGTTTTAGTTGTTTAATTTGTCGGGAACTTTTACTGAATGATTACGTCAATGGTAGATTTACATAATTTCTTCTATCTGTTGCGAAGTTCCAATCAAATAAGATATTTTTCATCGTCAAAGACGTATCAGATTTACCCTTCATTCTCTCTTATTGTACACAATTACAGTGTCCCGAGAGTTTTATGAAAGCCCCCCCACCCCACCCCCATCTTTCCTAAGTCGGAACTCCACATTATTTTGATAATCTATTCGTGTAAATCGATTACACCCTTCTCCGTCTGTCATTCAATGACAGTCTGAATTGGATAATTGGATGATATACGACAAGGAAGGTCGAACGACTCAACCCCCGAGAAGAACGTGGCAGCGAGTGGGAATGCCGTCCATCACTTGATCGTGCCGAGACCAGCATGCCACAGGAGATGGAGGATACAGATAGCTCAGCGTGTGACCAACTGTGGAGAGAACTAATCTAAACTATAAATTCCACAGCCATATATAGAACTTAAAAATTATTGTCGGCAGGAGAAGAAAAAGAAAAGTATAATAGAAGAATTACGAGAGGGAGACCTTCCTACCTCCCACTCAGTTCCGCAAGCGCACAGTACCAGCTGATCAAAGCTGGTGTCCATTATAAGGTAATGATAGGAATTGAAAGTGAAGAGTAAGGATTTAATCACATGTTTCTTATAGCAAAACAAGTTGCCTTGTTGGAATATTTAGAACCGACTATATTCGACCCACTTCAGCAACTCCAAGTCGTTAACTTCCTTTTACAAATTTAGAACTTCTTATATTCCCACGACGGTTTTAACTCCAGTGATTTTGGAATTCTAGATTCGTGCTACAGAGGGTCGCATAGGATCTTCCATCCAGGTTGTTCTGATTCCATTCCTGTCCATGTCGTAAGTGACGTGTCATTTCAGGGACTGGAACGCTGTGTACTTAGTGCTAGCAAAGACCTTCAGAAGATAAGTACCCAGGTTAAAATCCTACCCTTGGCCAGGTAAGAATAGGGTTTCGTCTTCAACTCCGAGTGTATTGATGAATAATAATAATAATAATAATAATAATAATAATAATAATAAGAAGAAGAAGAAGAAGAAGAAGAAGAAGAAGAATGTCCCTTGTACTGCTACAAATTTAGTCCCACAGGAGTTACTTTAATGGACTGGAAGCGGACGACTCGCTGTTGTTACACTAAAACATACTCAAATGCTACCTATCGAACTCGCTCTATTGGGACTAGAAACACGATTAATCGATTTTGCTACCGAAGTTAGAAGAAGATACTGATTATTATTGCTGTTATCGTAATCCCTTCATGTAAACGTAGTATACCTGCATCTTACCCTGAGGCCCAGAGGATCAATTCCCTGTCAGTCCAAGAACTGACGTTATGGTCCGAGGGCTGGAGCACGGTGCACTCAGTCTCGTGAAACCAAGCAATCGGCTAAGGATGTCGCTACGCTGACCACGTGCAACTCCGATATCTGCAGATCATCTGGTAACCGGAACGAGGTACGGCGCGACGCACAAGCATATGCTTACGCAGATTTAAAGCAACATCGTGCGTGGTCACTCACTCGTTGGGTCACCAATGTCCGCACTTTCTCTCGTAATTTAACTACTTAACAACTAGCTGCATATTGGATACGTGTTGTATCACCATACATTTGAAAGAATGCCAACTCTACCCTATTAAATTTCGGAATCTCAGAACACGTCTAACAACACCATACTTAATTATCTGAAGTGCAGGTTGTTAAAAAGTCAGCCTCAGAATTTTTAATAACTAGCACCGTCGTAAGAGGATGCTTAGACGCACCGATTACGACACTACACCTTGCTGTGCCTCCACCCCCCGCTCGGGGAAGGGACACAGTGGGGGAAACACAGACCAATGGAGTAGCAGCCATTTCTTCATGTCGAAGGGTCTTATTAATCTACATGCACCTTGGGCTGTTTTGTTGCTGTTTTGATGGGCCGACGATCGAGTGCCGGAATTTAGTCCTACAGGAGTTCTTTTACGTGCCAGTAAATCTGCCGACACGAGGCTAGCGTATTTGAGCACCTTCAAATACCATCGGACCTAGCCAGGATCGAACCTGCCAAGTTGGCGTTAGAAGGCCAGCGCCTCAACCGTCTGCTCCGTACATTTAATTCTGAAGATGATCCTTAACCACCTCTAACCCCGTTTAACACAAATACATTTTCACAAGTTATTTTCTATTTTTTTACTGGAAATGAATATGAAAATGAAATCAATATTTAGCACATATAACTCTTCTAGAGAAAACCTATTTGTTTTTATTTTGCCGACTGATATGTCTAACTTTTTTGACGAAATACGATTTCTAATACAGTTATTCTAGTTTTGATATTTCGAAAAAAAATATGGAAAATCTGGAATGTCTCAGTTTTCCAGATTAAAGTTCGTGAAAATCCTAGCAAATAAACACAGGACTTCGAAGGGAGTTTTAAGTGGATAAAATTAACAATGAAGCCCTTTGAATATAGACTAACATCTAATGTACTTCAAACGACAAAGAGCCAAAGACTGGAGGTTTTTACTTAGTTGGAACTCATAAGCTCAAAATATGTTTCTCGCCTTCTATACACGCACTTCATTGTTCGATGCCTCTATCCAAATAAGAGAATAACAGATCTATACACTTCTATATATTCTGCAAAAGCAGGTCAACGGGCAATTTCCTTCTATTCCCTGATTTTTCTTTACGTCGTACCGACACAGACAGGTCATATGGTGATAATGGGATAGAAAAAGCTAGGACTGGCAAGGAAGTGACCGTGGCCATAATTAAAGTACAGCCCAGAATTTATCTGCTATGAAAGTGGGAAACCATCTTGAGGGCTGCCAACAGTGGAGTTCTACCGAATGCAAGCGAATGCAAGCTGACAGCCGCAGATCCAAGCAGTGCAGGCCACTCGCTCTGTGGGGCAAGGTTTGAACATCCAAATTCACGGATCAAATTGCATGATATGAAATAACAGATACAGAATACATTGGAAACCATGTAATCCGAAATTGTTTAAAAATATTCACTTTGCATAATCATATCATTAATAGAACTTGTCTCGTATTGCCACATTCTTCCCAGCGGAAGTCAAGATGACCTCCAAAGGTTCGATGCGAGATCCCACATCAGCTGAAAAGACAAGAGACAAGGTTGCAACAGACAACCTGCTCTCGGTGGAGGCCGGAATGCTGGCCTGCCTTCCTTTTAAGTCCCGGCTCGGGACCTCCTATGCGCGGGGGCCTCTTATTCGACCAGCAAGGTTGACAAGACTCGCATCATACTGCCAATCTAAGAAGAACCATAACCTCATCACGAGATTCTCGTAAGATGGAGTATGACGGACACTGGTTATCAGAAGCGTACATTCCTCACCCCACAAGTAGGTCTACCTTTAGGTAGAAACAACGGTCCCCAAAATTCCATGTAACCGACCGACGCGGTACAGGGTCTTGTAGCTGTAAAACTTAATTCGAGAATGCAAGCTTGCACCCAGTCCCCAGCCAAGGGAATTAAGCGTTTAAGATTAAAATCCCTCGATCCGGCCGAGAACTGAACCAGGCACCCACTGAACCGAAAGCCATGCTGACCATTTAGCCAAGGAGCTGAACAATAGTTCAAAAATTAATGTTATTCTTTTTACGTCCCATTAACGCCGAGGTGCCGGAATTTTGTCCCGCAGGAGCGCTTTTATGTGCCAGTAAATCTATCGATACAAAGCTGATGTAGTTGAGCACTTTCAAATACCACTGGGCTGATCCAGAATAGAACCTGCGAAATTGGAGTCAGAAGGCCAGCGCCTCAACCGTCTGAGCCACTCAGTCCGGCTAACAGTTCAAAAAGAGAAGATAATAACAACATTAACAAATAAAAATTTCCACTTTCTGATGTTTGTAAATTCTATTACAATTGTAACCTGATTGTATTTCGTACTCTAATATCCACCCTCACTGGAGGACGGACGATTTATTTAATGAATCTCTCTCTCCTCAGATCTAGATGATATTTAGTAACCTTCTCCATGTTCAAATAGGCAGATTTGATGTATTTTTGTAGATTTTGAACATTAGGGTTTAGGGCCTGAATATCACTAGCCTATTGGTAGTGATGACAAAATTATTACTTAGCAGGTATGCTAACATACAGATGGTGGCCACAGCCTTCCTAGTTCTATTCTAGGGGAGAGGCTTCTGTGAAAGAAAGTTCATAAAAATGAGATAAAGAAGTATGTTTCAGAGAAAACATTTAAAATTACTACTCATCACAGCCCCTGCGGAGTGGTAAGTTCCTTCACGTGTGATTCAATCATATCAATGACTAAAGGAAAGTAACCATGCGACTCACCAAGCAGGTAGTTTCTTTCCACAAACATTGTATGTTGTGTGAATTGAACTACAGATGAGCAGCACCTAATGTCCTGAGACATTTCAGACACCAGCTTGCAGATGGGAGGTGTTTAAGGAGTTCAAAGACATCAAATGAAGCTTACCTGCAACAGAAGAGAAAATTAACGGTTACAAGACGATACATAAAACATTAATTTTATGGTATTCAATGTGGTTTATCTATTTAATCAAGACAATTTAAGAACCGATAACGTGCACTATGATGATGATGCTTGTTGTTTAAAGTGGCCTAAACAGCTAGGTCATCGGCCCACAATGGTACGAAATGTAATGACAATTCAAAAGTCCAAAATCATCCACTGTCTAGAATTTTAAACGTGATGAAGAATGAATGGATGGATATGAATTTAAAACAATCAGTGGATCCGACTCACAATGCCCCATATTCCCAGGAACTAGCGTTAAACAACAGTATTACTGACCAAGGGACTGCTTAAAGTACAATACTGAATCGATGATGCTTGTAGTCTAAAGGGGTCCAAAATCCAGGTCATCGGCCCCTCATAATGGTACTTATCTCTAGTAAAGTAGAACCATGGCATTCGTCATGTTTCGATACTGATCGAAAGTAACGTAGACTCGCGGTATTCCACACATTATGGTACTACTCACAGGTAATGTAATGCGCACATGTAACACAGACCTATGGTGTTTCTCACATTGCGGCGCCATTTACAGGCAACGCAAACCTATGGTGTTCCTCACGTAGTGTAGGTGTACCTACTAACCACAGGGACTCGTACTATCCCGTGGTGTTCCTCACATAGTGGGTACTAATAATAGGCAAGTCAGGCACATGGTGTCGCACATATAGTGGTATTAATCACAGGTATTGTAAAAGCTACCCTGATTCACACACTGTTGCTACCAATCACAAACCTATTGTGTACCTAACATAGTGTTACTACGCACAAGTAAAAGAGATCAATGGTGTTCTCTGCGTGATGGTACTAATTACAAGTAGTCTCATGGTTCTATTTCGATCATCCCTTGGTCGCCCCTTTTAATAATAATAATAATAATAATAATAATATTTGCTTTACGTCCCACTAACTACTCTTTTACGGTTTTCGGAGACGCCGAGGTGCCGGAATTTAGTCCCACATGAGTTCTTTTACGTGCCAGTAAATCTACCGACACGAGGCTGACTATTTGAGCACCTTCAAATACCACCGGACTGAGCCAGGATCGAACCTGCCATGTTGGGGTCAGAAGGCCAGCGCCTCAACCGTCTGAGCCACTCAGCCCGGCACAGAGGGTAAATAAAACTATGCAAGTCATAAATGGTCTCCAAGGTAGGCCTACTTACAGAATTTCTATTATTTCTTCTTTCCACTCTTTTGGACAGAAGCCAAGCTTTATTATTATTATTATTATTATTATTATTATTATTATTATTATTATTATTAATATTATTATTATTATTATTATTATTATTGCTAGATCTTCCTGCAGCATTTACAGGTTGTCACACCGACAAAAAGCGAATAGAAGAAAAATTAATTATCTAGAAGTAAATAGCTTGAAAGACATAGAAATAGACCAGTATTTTTGTTTCAATTTGCTTTTACAGGTAGGTTTTATGGCGACAATAGGAGAGGAAATGGCTAAGAGTGAAAAGGAAGCAGCAGTTCCCTGGTGTAAAAAGGGGAAACCACACAAAACTATCTTCAGACAGTCGACAGTGAGGTTCGAACCTCCTATCTCCCGAATACAAGCCGACATATTAGTACTGTCACCAGTCCGTTAAGGAACAGCTCTCTGAAGGTCCATTGGAATGGTTCCTGAATATGTAAACAGAACTTCATAGTGCAATTAAGCCAATTGTTGTAATAAGGTCCTTGGCGAGGCCGAATCTTTTGGAGAAATCCGCTAAGAATTTAGGAATAGTCCCTCTCGCTCCCATCATTAAAACAATGAGAGTCATATACTTGAGATGATGTTTTTCTCGGAATTATTTAATAGCAGGCTTTTAGATGCAACTCTCTTCTCCGTCAACTTCTTCACGCTGGCGTTCTGAGCTCAAGTTGACGGGTTCGATCCCGGCTCAGTCCGGTGGTATTTGAAGGTGCTCAAATATGTCACGCCCGTTTCAGTAGATTTACTGGCACATTAAAAAACTCCTGCGAGACAAAATCACAGCACAGTGGCGACTCCGAAACCCGTAAAAATAGTTAGTGGGACTTAAAAACAATAACATTTTTCTTATAATTATCATTCAGTGATTAATCATGTTTTACGTTTCGGTTTTTATGATTTATTTTATAAACTGACTTTGGCAGACCTTTAAAGTTTTCTCATTTTCTTTCCTATCCGACATTAGTTCGTTTCCATGCTCGTTTTCAATACGAGATTCTTTAACTTTCTCACTCCCCACGTCTTTCGATTTATACAGACGATATGTTCTTTCCTCAAAGTGTCCTAGTTCCCTTGTTTCGTTCCACTTATTTTCTGTGAAGGGCTAACACTGTCGTAGTTTTACCTCTTACAGGAGGTCCAGTGATCAAGCCTAAGCCGCACAGTGTGTAAACTCGCTCAGCCGCACGCCTATCCTAGCAAAGGCGTAAACATCCAATGAAACCGATGCTGATGCGATGAGGAGTGTGAGAACAAAGTGCCAGAGAACAAGATACAGAACTTACACATTTGCTGAAAGAAATTCATGTATCATTACGATATCTCTACGTCCCTTTCCACTAGCTTGCGGAGGATTGTTTTTAGTTGTGACTTAATAAATCACAATTGTGAGCTTCCATAGTTCTTGGCCGAATGGTCAGCGCAGTTATCTTCGGTTCAGAAGACTGTGGATTTGATGCCCGGGCAGGTCGGGTATTTTAATTTTGTCTAGTCACTTCGTCCAGCTCAGGGGCTGGATGTTTGCGTTCGTCTTAATGCACACCTTCATTTACAAACAACACATCACACTACAAATCAGCACAGAAACACACAATAGTGAATACATCCTTCCACATATGACTGGCATCACGAAAGGCATCTATCCGTAAAACTTGTCTTCAATCAATCAATCAATCAATCAATCAATCAATCAATCCTGATCTGGCAGTTACTGCTTAAAAACTCCCTCATGCCTGTTTTATCAGCCATATGGTACTGCTTAATAGTCCTACTTCTAAGACCTTCATTTCTATCACATTTATTTTTAACTACGACAAAACTGCTCCGTGATCACCATTACCATATATTTGTTCGGTTTCTCTACAGAACTCATCTGGTTTTACCAGCAGCACATCCAGAATATTCTTCCCTCTAGCTGGTTTCACCACTTTCTGAATCCGATGTCCTTCCCATATTAACTTATTTTCCATTTGTTGGCCATGCTTCCTTGTCGTTCGCATTACCTTCCCAATCGACATTTGGTAAATTGAGATCCCTTGCTATAATCACGTTCCTTTCCATATCATTTCCCACAAGGCTAATTATCTTATAAAATAATTCCGAATCAGCGTCCCTCCATAAATCTATGCCAAGTGCGAACGTCAGATAAATGGGAATAGGCCACGAAGAAGCTTGCATAAGGGACTGAAATATCTGAAACTACTTGTCTTTTAATTTCCCCCGTATATTCATGCCAAACATGACTGCTAATGGGGAAAGTACGTGATGAAAGTTGAATGGCCTGGTCCTAGATTACAGGTTATTTAACTTTCTTATCATAAAAAGCTTTTAAATTTGTCAAGTTCTTTTATCAGATAAACATTCTATAGCACAAAACTCACTGGAAAACATTACACTGATTAATACACCCATTCGGTGATAAGAAAATCTACGAGTTGGGTCGAATCAATCGGGTAGCTCTGGAAGTATGATTATTTATAAACTTTGGATATATTAAATGTTTTCTCTGTAATTATTCTTCATTTCTAATTAAAAGAGCATGACTATTAAGTTTCTCGACTGGAGTATCAAATCATTCGAGATCAATTTCTTCTAATGAGGCTTTCGATGTTATATCGAACAAAAATAAATGGTCATGATTTAGCGGTACGATTATACCTGTAAAAGAAAATTGGGAAAATACACGCGCTATCGACAGATAACCGTGAAGATGACCCCCGCAGTCTGAAAAAAAACGTTCGAGACTGATGTGGTCTGTACTATCTGTGTCAAAATGTAGAGGTGGTGGTGGTGATTATTGTTTTAAGAGGAAGTACAACTAGGCAACCATCCTCTGTTCAAAATGTAGAGGCACATCTACCAATTCTACACACAGCCGTTCTTCTACATGACTTATGATTTGGATATATAAAGTAAGTATAAGTTTGGAGTTATAAATCTAGTACATTACACGAATATTGACTTTGTCATGCCACGTAATTGAATGAAGGCGTCGTAGTTCCTGTTGGTGAGGAGGCCAGGACATCACCAGAGTTTTGTAAGAAAATAAACTACCTTGAGACCATATTTCGCATCTTTTAAAGTTTCATTTCTTTTCAATATTAGTTCTTAATTCTTCATAAATTGAAGTGAATCAATTTAACTCATTTTTGACAATAACCGATAATTTGTCTAACGAAACAGTGATATGTAACAAAATGTGTGACGTGATGTCACCTAGCAACAGTAACTTGAGAACTGCACAGGCCATGGATATGTATAAAGGGAACTGTACAGGCCGTGGACCTGTAGGTTATAGCCATCCATCAATACTTCGCATGACAGCCTGCACGGTTGCTTGGTAACATCGCATCACACATTTTATTGAAAGACTAGCATTTGCCCGCGGCTTTGCCCGCGTTTATTAATTTAACCGTTAGATGTTTCTAAACTATTTATTTAAAAGCAAATTAAAACATTAGATTTATTAACTCACGTCGTTTTGACGTAAGTTTCATGAAATACATTATTTTATTTCTAATATATTGTTACTTTCAATGCTTAAGATACCGGGTTGATGGGTGGTACAAATAATAAATTAAAACCATATAAAAGACCATGTTATATAATACAAAATATATTGTTTCCTTATAGAGCTTCGGAACGAAGTATATTAATGTCCTTCCATTTGGATGTAAGATGTACACTGTACTGTGTTTGCCTTTCGAACTCTTGAACAACCCACGTACAGTTGGCAATGGCAAAAGCACCGTTTTCGAAGATGGAGTCCTGCAACTTTAAGCGATTGTCCTATGTCAAAACTTCCGATCTCTGTGTGTCGTAGATTTTGCTGGGCATCGCACACATGAACACAAGACAGACAGACAGACAGACAGACAGACAGACAGACAGACAGACAGACGGACGGACAGATTGAAGGAAAATGGCTTCCTATTCCACGGACTTAAAATGGCATCTTGACTGATATATTATGTATTATTCATTGTTTATTATTATCGTCTATCTTGTGTCCTATGTGTTTCCTGTAAATGTATACGTGTCCAACCCTTGTCCCCTTTGTCAACGGGTTTAGGGTATGAAGTGAGATGAATCTTCGTAGCGAGTTTTTACGATCGGATGACTTTCATGACGCCAACCTAATAAAAAGTAAACTCGTGTCCTTATCCCGAGGTGGTGCAACTCTTTTCAGGCACACCCCCATTGGAGGTGAGCTGAATGTACCATTTCAACCACATACCAGTCCTCCTGCCATTCTTAAATTTCTGGCAGTACCGGGAATCGAACCCAGGCCCCCGAGGACGGCAGCAAATAATACTAACCGTTACGCTACAGTGGCGGACACAAACCTAATGAGATGAAATGAAAGACATGATATATGATAGTAAGAATGAAGAGGATAAAACCCGGCGCCGGCACACAGCCCACTCCTCTCGAATAGCTCAAGACTACGTCCCGATCGTACGGACGAATCAACATCAACAGCATCATATGCCCTCACACCATATAAGACCAAAAACGGCTTCCTATGCCCTGGACGTAAAATGGCTCCATGAATTGTGTTCTCTACCTACCTTATGTACGTTGCCTAGCGACAGTGACTATATGCATTTAATCTCGGTGACAGCACATTGGATTGTCATATCGCAATACACGTTTTCCGATGGCTTTTCGTTTAGAACTCACCAACAAAAGCAAAAATGAAAATTCCGGCTTCGAGGTGCATTCGGACCCCTTCCATCTACCTATGTTCAAAATTTCAGATCTCTGCGTACTGTAGGCTTTGCTTGGCATCGCGCACAGACACACACACACAGACAAACACTTCTTTTTATAATTATAAGATATTTCTAATCATTTGATTTTCCCAAAGATAAGTGTAATAAGATTGTTTTTCTTTTATATGGGATAATATGTATTTGCTAGTAATTATAATAACATTAGTAATACCTACCGAAGACAATTGAGTCGTTTACATGGGAAAGGTAGTAAGTGCCACAAGCAGTTACTACTTCTCTGCTCCAGCAGCCTGGTAATTAATACAGGAGCGACCTAGTGGGAACATTTTCAAGCTGTTCCTAATTACCTCTGTTGTGTAGGCCTTAGTTCTTACCGCCTTCTTCACAAAAAAAAATCAAATGAAAAATCAATTTTTGTCGCTTAATTTACTGCCTTTCCCATGTCAACACCTCAATTTTGCACACAAATAATGATTTTATGAACTAAAAAGTTTCTTCTATTGAAGACCAGCGACACAAACGGTAGAGCGGAAGTTTTCTAAGCCCAAATTGGTGGATTCGATCTCTCCTCAGTCCATTCGTATTTGAAGGTACTCGAATACATTAGCCTCGTGTCGGTATATTAATTGTCACATAACAGAATTTATGCTCGACATTCCGGTGTCTTTGTGTCGTCAAAAAACGTGAAAGTAGTTAGACGAAAGGCCAATAATACTAGTATTCTACCATAAAAGAGACTAGAAGGGAAACACGGAGTAAGAGAATTATTTAACAATTGCATGTGTATCAAATTTCGAACCGAAAGAGCTTATATATACAAGTAAGCATTGAAAACGAAACGAAAAATACTTTTGCGGTGTGAATAGGCTCCGACTAATAAAGAAGGCAGATTTACCAGCAATGTTATATAGATGCCATCACGTTCAGTACATTGCGTGTGAAGAATCTGACAATGCAAGCGTGCATGCTTTGCGTAATGTGAGTACAACTTAAGGAAAGAAAAAACTGCATCATATATCCGGTACTGCAGATGTCACATCCTCTTCATGAATTCGATAACGGACGTAGTAAATTGTATTAGCTCCGTAATTAGTAGATCACATGCCCAAACAAGAGTGGGTTTGTCCTGTATCTTCCTGCTGGAACAATGTACGTACCGGAACAAAGCCGATGTTAAACCACACCCAAACATGAGGTCTATGAGTTCATCGACGATGAAGTATTCCTTGCGGTATGAAATGGAATAAAATGATGAGAGGTGACTGAAGTAATACGTTCTTTAAAAGAGTATGCAATGAGGAGAATAGAAGTTCACATTTCCTAACACAAAAGCTAAGCTAAATCTTGCGCGGAAGAATCAGCGCCAGACTTTGCGTATCTAGTTTCATAGTGAAATATTACCTCTCTGTGTGGACTGATAGTAGAGTGTGTCTCAGGTTTAAAAGGTCGTACGCTCAAACCTGGTACAGCCAGCCGGATTTTTGAAGGTCGGAAAGAAGTCCATTCAGCATTCCATGTCGTTCTATGTCAATTTTTGGTGACACATTGTGTTTGCCCGATAAAAGTAATCAAGATTCAGCCACAGACCGCTCAATATAGATCCGTTCCCTTTTGATCAGGTAGAGTAGAACGGGATTTAGAAATTGACGTGCAGGTAGCCTAAATGGCATCAAGTCAAAATGCTTGCACAAAGTAGGAAGACCAAACGGTGAGTAGCAGTAATAGTACAGTCGTTAACATAGCGTTGTTCAATCCGTTTGCAGTATTTGGTTACGTTATTGTGTTAAAACTTACTTCTAAATAATGTTAGAACATTAAAATGTAATTTTTATTTGATTTAAGGTTTAAGTATATTTCGTTACATACATATATTTATTTCATTTTGATGTTTATTTTAAGTTTTGAAATTGAATTATGCCAGTTTTTATTTCTAATTTACTTTAAGAGGGGAGACCCAGCTTAACACGGGGAAAATAGGCCAATATTCATTCGATTGTTATATATGCTACAAATGTTAACAATTGCTGCACATACCCCAGAATTGGCATGCTTTAGAGCAATCAGAAGCAACTTCAATAATGTCAAAATTCTAATTATAACAATTCCAAATAAAATGTTCAAAATTTCCCGCCTTTTTAACAAAATATCACGGTTTCCTTCATAACTCTCTTACTGTTTCACGGATAATTATGATTTTTTCAGAGTTTCCTCCCTTAGTGTTGTACTACAATCTATACCTCATTCAAATCAATAGGATTTAAATTCGATTTTATATAACATTTTTATTTAAAAAACTATTAATATTTTCTGGTGCTCGGAATAAAAACGGAACAAAAAATCCAAATCACAGTCTATGTTAATGATTGAGGTTCATTGTGTAGTTGGAGGTTTGATTCTCACTTTAAAAAGGAAAAGTACGAAAATTCTTATAACCTTGAAATGTATAAGGGAAACAGTGATATATTGTTAAAAAGACGAGAATTTTTGAACATTTTATTTTTAAATAGTAGAATTATTAAAATTCTGACATTATTGAAGTTGCTTCTGGTTGCCAAGAAGCATGCCAATACTGGGATATGTGCAGCAATTGTCAACAACAATTGTAGCATATTTAACAATCGAATGAATATCAACCTCTTTTTTTCCTTTGTTAAGCTGGATCTTCAATTTTGGTTCTATGAATTGAATTTTAATTTTAACCTTGTTTAAGTTAGTATGCAATTTAAAGTAAAGTTTTAAAAATAATATGGTTAAGAGTAAGAAACCGTCTTCGCCACTGAACAACGTGCTAGTAAATAAATAAGGGTAGAAATTAAACATCCGTCCTCCAGTGAGGGTAACCATAAAAGGTACGGCATACGTAACTTACTGTTTAAAAAGAATAGTAGCCTATATAATTATAATAACGAAATCATACTTAATATATTTTTATGAAAATAAGTAAATAAATAAATAAAATAAATAAATATATAAATAAATAAATGTTTAGGACAATCTGTAGCGAAAGTAAAACTCCTTCTATTAAGGGAATGCATCCTTTTATTGGCAAATTATAGGTAACTTATACTTCGTGTATTAGCTCTGTGATATGTTCTCTCCCTTTCGTTGTTCACTGATGAAGCGAGAAACGGTTTACACCCTGATGACAACTCCCTGAACATATGGAGGGAAAGAGGAGAACGTTACATTGAATCTTTCCCAGTAGAACGTCACCAACAGCTTGGAGGTTCTGCACTATTCTGGACAGGTATCATGTTCGGCCGCCGTATAATACCTGACGCGCGCAGTGTACGAACACAGCCTTCTTCGATCCACAGTAAGTGGTTTTGTAGGGAGTGTAAGGGATGGCTTTGCTCTAAAGGAAGCTCGTTAACCTCTGAACAGGTTCCAAATTGCCAAAAATGTTTGGCTGTAGAACTGTGAAATTTGACGATCGTTTTGACTTCTGTACGGCTTTTTCTTACAACTAAAAGTTTAGTATTACTGGTGTATACCTTTAGTTCGCATTACTTAAAGAACCTACACATGAATTCAACATTCCATTCATTTCTTTTTACGATTCAGCCGGTACTACAATATCATCTGCAAACCTGATGCAGTGGATTTCTTCGCCATTAATCATCACTCCCTTCACTGTTCGAAGGTAACTTCCCCACTGAACAAACTGAGTAGACAGGGAGGAAGTGAAAGTCTTATTCACTTTCCATACTTTTTGTTTGGTTGACCCATCCATTTTCTTCTTCCCCGAAATTTTCTAAATTTATCATCAGTTTCTATCCTATACTAGAGTAATTATCCATAAACTGTTCTATCATATTACAGTTCTCTAGGAGATTTGAAAAAAAATCTGTCAGAATTTCCTTTTCTTAAGAGCGTCAAACCCTTGCATATATTTGTGTATAGAACTACTAAAAGTGAAAAAATCAGTATATTTGCTGGGGGAAAGTCGAGAAAGCTACAGGTGGTTCGCTTTTGATATGAGGTTTCTCTGAGGAGTTCCGAGCTCGTCACAAATCATGGGACCTCTTATTGTGGTGGGTTTTGTGAATGCAGAACTTTGGAGAGAGGAATATCAACAGGTAGTTGGGTATCGATCATACGACCAGACTTTCTGCTGACTGGACTGTAGAGATTGTGAATCTCGGAAGAGAAGGCAACGTGTAACATGAAGGTACGATGGAAAGAACATATTATATAAAACTATAAATTAGTGAGGTTAACAATTTGAAGGGAAGAAGGGGCTCATTAGCTCAGCGATTTAGCTGCTTGCTTCCCAACCAGAAGGTTAAGGCTCGAATTCAGGTCGATCCTGAGTTGAGATTTTCACCTTAAATATCACGTGCTCTCAGGAAGGATACATTGTCTTAAAACCCGTGCCAAAAACCAAGTGAGTCTGGATGGTACCAGTGATACCCAGCTATGATTGAGATAAGCTGAAGAAAATTTAATCCTTTGTTCGACCCTTGGCTAAATGATCAACGTCTTGGCCTTCTGTTCAGAGAGCCCTGAGTTCGATTCCCTAATGGAATCCGGGAAACCAAATCATCATAAATATATCTTCTAATAAACGAAACTCAAATTGATAACTAATTTATTTGCACCTAACGAATCGTTTTCGACGGACATCTGTGTGAAATTTGGTGTCGACAAGTGTAGGACTCTGTGCACCGACAGGTGGAAACTGACTCAGGGCCTATAACACTACCACGAATGAAATCAATTCTCTAGAGTGTGATGAGATGAGGCCTCTATGATGATACAGCCTCCATATATCTCTCAGGTATGGCCATCTATCAATACTTCACATCACAGCCTGCACGGCTGCTTGGTAACATCATGTCACACGTTTTGTATCACTAATTTAGGGACGCAATTTTTCAGATTACCCCCCCCCCCCCCCAGCCATGCATTTATGTCAAAAATAAACCCTCAGCCACAATTCTCATGACTTACTAGCACATTGCGAAACTACTTATGCACGGAATCGATTCTGGATAGTTTGTAAACTGGCCTTACTTTGTTTCATTCTTACAAGAACTAGCTATTTGTTTTCTTGCCATATAACATACTTCGTTTTGCAACAGTGCCACAGCTAAAAGGCTTCAAGATAGTTATTATCGTGTTCACTTGTTATTCATGTTTGAGAGTCATAAAATGCAACTATCCATACAAATACGCACAATATCCGAAGTCGAAAGTAATATTTAATCTAATATGAAAACTAACCTTCTCTTTTATCAGCTTCTTCGGCTTCACCAAAACGGAGTAATCCCTCACATATATAGGCAAATGGATGACTTCACTAGTTCTATAACACTATAATATTATTATAACTAAAGTATCGCATGTTGCAATTTCCTGGTGTATTCAGTATTCCTATAATTGTTTGTTGGTTCAGGCGAGAGCAAACTAGCTTCCACCAAAATCCCAGTCTCAAACATGGCTGTGACAATATGGAAGCTGCTGGGGTATGGGCAGTGCTGAGTAATGACATTAGGAGCATGACCAGTGCGTCTGAATGTTAGGAAAGGTGCAATTAACAGGGCCAGTCGCCTTATAATGGCACTTTCTGGCACATGCAGGAACCAAGTGACAAACTCCTCATCATGGCTTGCACGATTCAGAATGGTATCGCCATCGTTTCTTTTTTTCAGTTTCCCTATAACGTCATAACCGCATAACAGTCATTGCTATTTGTTGATGCAACCTACCTCGTAACTGCAGACTTAATAGACATACCTAATGCCCACGAAAGACTGAGAACAGAAATTTAAAATTGCACACTCATAAATTAGGGAGATATTTCGAACTCGTCTTGAATGCAACTAACTCTCTGAATCCCAATTAGCGTAGCGAAACAAGACAACTGGCACTCATTTCTGTACAATGGCAGCGAAAATAAATTAATTCTTATACCTGAGTTGGAGATAACGTTAATTTGAAACACTTAGCTTCCAGACAGGAGAAGGCAGCGATATATAGTCTCAACAACCCCATTATTTCTTCGGTTTACAACATCCAGTTTCAGAGCAAATTATTTTTCGTTCTATTAAGGTGACACTGAATGATAATTTCTATTTAGCGAGATGTTTGAAAATAATGTTGATAGCCCCAATGTTTTCCCTTGCAGTTGAATCAGGAGCACCGGCTTTATTGCTATGATAACGTTTATTACATAATAAAATTGCCATGCTTTTCATCAGCGAGGTCCATAAAAAGACCGACGAAGTCTATATATTAAATAGTCTCTGGATTGCTATTATTCCATAATGGCCGCTTATCGTGTTAACGCTTGGTATAACCTAATTCAAGGAAGCAAAGATCATAAAATGGAAGAAGAATGTAAATACGTCAGCCAGACGACAGTCGCCACGGAATAAACAATAGTTTACATTTCTAATACGAAAACTTGGCGCCCATTAAGAGTTGTCGTATATAAGCAGGATCCTCGATGGTGAATATTTGACAGGCCAAGACAGTGTTGCCAGATCTACAAATATTTCTGAAGATAAGGCTTGAAAATTACAGAAGTTGCTTAGAAAAAATAATCATCTTACGGCAACATCTACTGTGTGCAAGCATTTTTTGGTTTGACACCATCTGGCTGATGGCTCGTCAATCTCCAAGTTCCATTTTACTGTACAGCGAAGGTAGATTATTATTATTATTATTATTATTATTATTATTATTATTATTATTATTATTATTATTATTATTATTATTATAGCAAAATACAGTATGTCAAATATACTAAAAAACTCACAATTACTTTTTTCTTTTTTGCAAGTTGCTTTACGTCTCACTGACACAGACAGGTCTTATGGCGACGCTGGGACAGGAAACGGCTAGGAGTTGGAAGGAAGCAGCCGTGGCCTTAATGAAGGTACAGACCCAACATTTTCTTGGGGGAAAATGGGAAACCACGGAAAACCATCTTTAGGGCTGCTGACAGTGGGGTTCGAACCCACTATCTCCCGAATACTGGACACTGGCCGGACTTAGGCGACTGCAGCTATGGAGCTCGGTCACAATTACTTTTAATATCCATATTGTCTTTCTGAATACTTTATCCTCAGGGGCAATCTCCAGTTAGGGAAAGTCTAAATAAATAAAATAAAGAAAAATACTTTTATTATTATTATTATTATTATTATTATTATTATTATTATTATTATTATTATATATTATTATTATTATTATTATTATTATTATTATTATTATTATTATTATTATTATTTCGTTCTGGCCGTCTATGGACCACCTTAATTTGAATTCAGCTTCATCTCTTTCTGGGCTTTAATCCTCGTTCAATACTACATCCTTTCACGCTGCAATTTCCTCTTTTCTTCTGTCCAAGGTGCTTGGGTACGGGGTCTAACTTTTTCTTGAAATCTCTTGGTGGCCTTGATCCTCGACTTGTAAGCACCCCTGTTACTTATTTCCGTTCCTTGTACTCCCATTTCTTCCTAGTCCTTCACCTCCTGATACCAGCGCACCGTATTTTTCCTTGCCTTAAAAATTATTATAATTATAATTGTTGAATATTATTAATTAATGATTAGTTAAATCAAAATTCCAGAATAGCTGAAAGCTCATAGATTTTACATGATTGTTGATATTATGATCATGGTCACAGGATTTCCAGTTTCAGGCTGCTTTTACACAATCCACTGTCTTGCACGCCACTCCACTCCACCAGAAATGTACAAAGGCGCCCGTAGCATTCACACAAGACACTTCGTGTGGTGCAACCTCCATCCACTCTCGTTTACTCGTCAACAGTAGGCTGCTGTCAACCGGCCTGAAGTGTCTTCCACTCTTGGTGACCGGAAGATCACTAAGGGCCGGTATTATAATGAAGGTTTAAACTGAAGATTGAGTTAAACTGTAACTTGAGTCTTATAGTGGCCGGCCTAAGTTCAACTGAGGTGAAGAAGGAAATATACGTTGTTGGTAGCAGTGACTTACGATAAAAGATGACTGTCGATAATGTTTTGTTTACTTCTTGTAGGTAAAATGGCGGATAAAAACAATAAACGTCGTCCTAATTTTACTTGTAAGGAAATAGAATTGCTTGTGCAATAAGTACAAAAATATTTATATAGTCAGTGAAACAGTGGCCTTATGAATTCCTCCGAAATCTCCTATTATAATAAACATACTACGGGAGGCGTAAAACCGCAATGCTCTTTGTAGTTGACTGAGGGGTTCTACAGCACGATTTATGGAATAGAAGGAAGTTGCTTTATTTTCTAAAATTTACATTTTTGACATTCAAACAGTTCAAAAAGTCATTTTTACATTCTTACCTTTTCGTTGCATGTTTTATTCCAGCACCAATTTGCTGAAACAGGGTTATGACAATATGTTTTGTAAGCCTAAACCTATTAAGAAAACTCTGTTTCGTTCCATATGTGAAAGTGGCGTGCCCTTGCTCGAGAAACTGGTGGTGATGCCCCTGGTCTTTCAATAATTTGAACCACTTCTTCATCATCGCTTAGTATTTCTTCAAACACCTCAAAAATATCTTCGAGGTCCATTTGTTCTGCCATGTTGTATGGTTATGTATTCTTAAAATTAAGTTTAAACGGTAGATGAGTGGCAGTAAAATTAATCTCTAGGTAAACTTAAGATTAAGTTTTACAATGCGCGACTTACAGATAAACCGAAGTTTAAACTGAACCAACACCGGCCCTAAATCAGATTAGTTCGTTCAGACGGTCAACATCGTGTGCGCCATAAGTTCAAAGTTTTTGTTTCAAAATGTCGGTTCCATTCATAGATGCTGAAAAGTTAATAATAGATATACAAAATCACCCTTGTCTGTAGGATTTATGAACGACAGACTATCAAAAATACATTTTTAACACTTCAAATGTGGACTGAAGTTTCCCGAAAGGTGATTCCCAATTTCACCCTAGTACTCTTCTTTCTCCTCGAACTTCTTTTCGTAAGAATATAAATCCAAAGAATAACGTTCGCGTCCATTGTCCACAGTCAAACAGTCGCAGAAGATCTGGTGGGGACCAGAAGTTGCCGGCAAGTTGCCGGAAGTGGACTGCAAGAAAAATACAGAGTGTCTGAGAAGTTTAGTGGAGTGGCAAGGCGTGGAAATCATGAGTGGATCATGTGAAAGGGGCCTTACAGAACACGGAATACTATTTTTAAAATCTCCTTTATATTGGCAGGATTTCGAACACCGGTCGCCTCAGTGAGACACCAGTGCCCCGAACTTCCGAGAAGAATTACCAACTACTACATGCTAATCATTACTTCAATTGATTAAACACTCCTTATGAATGCCAAATTAAGACCGCTACGTTCGTGACGCGCGCCGACTTCCAATCACGTGCAAGTGATGTCACCGACAGAGTTATTTTCGCCGGTGATTTGAGAGAGACAGTATTATGATCGGTTGGGGGTTGAGGTGTGGTCGATTATCTCACTCTTAATCTTCATGTTAATATAATGCAACCTTGAAGCATGCTAATGCACGACATATAAATCAGATAGTAATTGTTCTCCGGATAGGTTACCCGAATTTAGAAGAAAGAAAGCATTGCATTCGCACGGCAATTCTATACAATAAGATTATAATACGCACTTTTGGGCGGTGGGGGGGGGGAATTTTGTATTCCTTTTTCTTTCAGTGTTCTTCTGTACTCTGAATCCTAACTTTTCAACAAATTAAAGGAATGTATACATGCCAATGTAGAAGCGTTAGCCAACCACAACACTGCTAGCGAAGTCAGCACAGTTACAGCAAAAACCATTTTTATACAGGTTATCTCACGGGCAACTAATCATATTCGTTTAAATATTGAGAAAACTAGAAAAATCCCAGCACTAGTAAGTTAGAACGCAAACTAATTTGATCGTAGAAAGTGTCGTTAGCCTATTCTTCCGTAATGTAGCGGGAGTAACATAATTTGTAGGCGCTCTAATAGGCCGAACCCCAACTGTTTATGCAAATCTCATAGCACAACTGTTGTGTAAGCTAGAGTACACTTGTTACTCGCTAATAAGTTCGATATCTAACCTTACGCCGAGGCTCAGACGGCAGCGCGCCGGCCTCTCACCGCTGGATACCGTGGTTCAAATCCCGGTCACCCCATGTGAGATTTGTGCTGGACAAAGCGGAAGCGGGACAGGTTTTTCTCCGGGTACTCCGATTTTCTCTGTCATCTTTCATTCCAGCAACACTCTCGATTCTCATTTCATAGCATCTATCAGTCATTCATAAATCACTTTGGGAGTGGCGATCCCCATCGTACTAATCGCCTATATATGATTCATTCATCGCATCCCTGACCCGGTCAATGACTGGAAAACAGGTTGTAGTTTTCATTTTCATCTAACCTTAATGATTCAACATGTGTGCCTGCGTGGCTCAGCGGCCAGCGCGCCGGCCTCTCACCGCTGGAGAAAGCGGAGGCGGGACAGGTTTTTCTCCAAGTACTCCGATTTTCCCTGGCCCGTTTCATACGAGGAATACGACCGGCTTCGGCAGCCGGCACAGTTCCCATCCACGCTGCTAGATGGGGGGCTTCATTCATTTCATTCCAGACCCGATTGAAATGGAAACAGGCTGTGGATTTGCAATGTCAAAACATACGGCGAGTTGGCCGTGCGGTTAGGGGCACGCAGCTGTGAGCTTGCATCCACAAAAATCAGAGCTGGCGACAGTGGGATTTAAACCCACTATCTGTCAAATGCATGCTGATAGCTATGGGTCCGAACAGTGCAGCCACTTGCTCTGTATTCCAAAAGTACACCGTGAAAACAAAATAGTGAGCATTTCAGAAAATTATAATGTAAAGTGAGGAATGAAAATTGTTTCGCAAAATATCGCAACACAGATCCAATAAATGGCTTCAAAATTCTCGAGAACACATTCCAGAGCATAGATTTGTTAGTCAGGATTCCAAAACGTCCAAAATCAACGCCAAGCGTCAAAAGTACGCATCCTTCATTTTCTTTCCTCTTTTCCTATACTTTATAGCTTTTCGAGAGAACACACTTTGCATTTGTATTTACGGATACATTTTGAAATTGCATTTTCAAAATCGTTAAAAATTAACTTGATAAATTTACTACCGGTACTTGAAGGTGTATTATTTGAACCCGTACCATACAGCAGCCAACAACACGTTAATAATGATAACCAACAATGACTGCAACGATCCTGCAGTCAGGCTTAAATCTGTTGAAACTGTACATTACGTATATTAATAATTATCAGTCTTAATTAAACTATAATTTTCTTCTCTGCTAGCCTTTTCCTAATTGGTATCGGCTCTACATGAGGATTTAATCCCCACTTTACCGGCCAGAGACAAAATCAAATTAATGCTTTATTTATTTATTTATTTATTTATTTATTTATTTATTTATTTATTTATTTATTTAATTTATTGTGATTGATGCTTACTGTTACTGTTCACGTACCGGTATGCATTTTGAATTTTAGGACCAATTTTGCATTAATTTAGCTATAAATTTGCTCGCTTAGAGAATCGAAAATAAAAGATGTGCAAACGGAGCAGACTCAAGGACGGCTGACGCAAATCAATTTGTTCCAGCCCCTCTGATGAGCGATTCTATGATGGAATAAGTAAATGTTTTGCGAAGGTGAGATAGGGAAGAGGTCTGCTTTCACTGATCGAACAACTGAGTGGGAGGAACCAGTCCTCAAAGTGTTCTCAACACAGTGGCTGTGCTATCTGGCTGTACACGACTATGACGGCGCAGACTTTCTCAATGGAAGGTAAGCGTAGTTGACAAACTTCTTATTGCAGCATCCTTCACAAGCCAGCTGTTAGTTTATAGCTCATGGCGTTTGTCAATAACAATCCTACCAAGATAATCTTTACTAGTCATTTTCAGCCTCTGGCATTGTTATGGTACTTACCATCACCAACACACCTATATAAATATAGGCAACAATGCAGGTGTACAGTAAATATCTGAATACATAACGTGTGCAGTTACAGGGAGAATGCTCTGTACAATATTATTTTCAATTGTTATTAGCTATTACTGTACTTCAAAATACGATTGCACTAGAGCGAGGCGGCGCTGATATTAGTTTATCGCTTAGAGGGCAGTGGGGCGAGCAGCAGGCACGTCAGTAGATTGAATACAGTCATCACATTATGGGACAAGATGGATTTTAGAGAAGAATTTGTGAGTGCTACAATTACAAAAGCAATAGGGCAAATTAAGATTTTCTTTTATGTCATGTGTTTTATGTCGCACCGACGATAGGATAGGACAGAGCTACGACGGGGAATGAAGCGATCGTGGCCTTAAGGTACATACTCCAGCATTTGTCTGGTATGAAAATAAGAAACCACGGAAAACCATCTTCAGGGCAGCCGACATTGGGGTTCGAGCCCACTATCTCTCGAATGCAAGCACACAGCTACCTGACCGAAATCGCGTGGCTATCTCGCTCATTGTGAATTTAGAATGGAATATGCGTTGATCATTCACGGGCCAGCGACGTCAGAGGGAAAGTAACCACAGTATCCCTAAGGAATACCGACTGTCTAACTGAGGGTCATAGATTTAGCACGTTTCTGTACGTAATTCTGCACGAAGATGATCTTGCTGTCCCTATGCCTCGAAGTTTTCGGCAATTTAGTGGAGCCTAAGCTGGTCACACCATATGCAGACTTTTCCTCAAACGTGAGCACAGAAGAATCGGAAACATTATCCTCACCTCGTTGTTCAGTCCCAATCTTACAAACCTACTTGCAGACTGCAGTGCTATCATTTCATAACGTTGCAGTTTCTATTCTGAGTAATGAATGCTACTACAATGGCATGCAATTATTTTTCCTGCTACTAATTTCCCTTCAAATATGTTAATAATTTCATCTTTTCGTAAACAGATGTATATCCAACCCTTGTCTCGCTTCTCTACGGGGTCCGGTATGGCGTTACTTGAATCTTCGTAGCGACTTCTTACGACCGATGGCGTTTCTGACGTCAACATTATCAGAGAAGTTAATGCGATGAAATGAATGACGTCATATATGATAGTAGGAAGGAACAGGGTGAAACCCGGTGCTGGCACCTAGCCTGCCCCTGCGAATAGCACCAAGGGGTCTCCTAAAGGCTTAACGTCTCCATCCGACGAACGAATCTCCATCAATAGCGTCATGTGCCCTCACTCAATATATACACTGCGGAGAGGTTTATAACTGAATCTGCGCTCTTGCAAGCAATCTAGTGATCAGAAATTGTACACCACCACCTACCTCTTCTACCCTGCCGGCGAACATTCTGATGGTGATTTTTTTCGACAAACTGGAGTCGAACCGGCTAACCACGGTGACAGACCATCAGTGTCTTAACGATCATGCCACCAGGCGGGTAAATAAATAATGTTTACAAATGGAAATGAACCGGTCAGTAAATAAATAAATAAATAAATAAATAAATAAATAAATAAATAAATAAATAAATAAATAAATAAATAAATAAATAAATAAATAAATAAATAAATAAATAAATAAATAAGTTAACAATTGCAGTACATTTAAGTGCGGAATAAAGAGCCGCTTTCCTTGATAGATTATGCAAAAGAACTACATGCCTGAAGGAATGTATTCGTTGAGTAGTAAATTAAAAAGTGATTAATTATTTTGTGACTGTGTGACTTAGAAAAAAATGACAGCGAAATATAATTGGAAATATATTTCTATGAATTTTCCGAACAATGAGAACAAGTTTCAAAATTAAATTTATAATAATGTTATTGGCTTTACGTCTCACTAACTACTTTTACGGTTTTCGAAGACGCCGAGGTGCCGGAATTTAGTCCCGCAGGAGTTCTTTTATGTGCCAGTAAATCTACCGACAAGAGGCTGACGTATTTGAGCACGTTCAAATACCACCGGACTGAGCAGGGATCGAACCTGCCAATTTGGGTTCAGAAGGCCAGCGCTTCAACAGTCTGAGCCACCCAGCCCGGCAAAAAATGAAATTTAACACCGGTAAGTGTCTTCTTCTGTATCACTAGAATACACCGTATGGATGAATACTTAGCCTTGGACTGTACCTCATTCTATATTCAGGTACAACAGCTGTAGGTGTGCAGTGACGTCACATCTTGCCTGCAGAGGACAGGTCGGACCTGTTGGTTGCGTCATTTCGCTGATGTCATGGTTGCACGTTGCGTCACACGTCTAGTTGAACATGGACAAGTCTATTAGTACACGCCTTATGCACCTAGCCATCATTGCATCACCGGAAGAGAAAAACTGTACTTGAAGGCTTCTCTAACCAAATAAACTGTCACCGGAAAGTGAAAGCATCATGGTGACATTATCTTGCAATTCAGGTCTGTCTGTCGAGTATACGATCATGTATTTATTATCCAAACGGGCCTACATGAATTCCCGTGAATGGTTGGATCCCCAACAGCTAGGGGTGTCCAGACGTCCTCTTTTATCCCGACATGTCTTTTTTAGACTATTGTCCGGGGTCCGGGTGGATTATTTAAAAACATTGAATTGTCCTCCTTTTTAGTTAACCTGCTTATTTTGGGGTAATCTGTTATACTACTTCGTTCTTACAAGCATTACGCGGCGGCATGATCGATTTCTAGTGAGAAACACAAACAAATTCAAAAATATCAAAGCCATAATACAGGTATACAAGTCACTAGTTAGAACAGTAATAGAATATGCCTATATAGTCATGTATTAACCTATAAAAGAAATAGAAATTGTTCAAGCTAAATTTCTAAGATATTTGTTTTTCTGTATCTCTAAAACTAGTGCAAAATATGTGACATATAGTGACTTAATAACAAATTTGGGATAGATATGTTGCATACTAGGAGAACATTAACTTGTGTAAAATACCTACATAGAATTCTCAAAGGTAAATCAGATAACCAAGAGTTACTCCATGAAATAAACCTGTATGCACCGTCTGGAAGTAACAGAAATAAATTAACTTTCTTTGTTTAAAGTTCGAACACAAATCACCATATGAATTGACTATTAAACAGAATATGTCACTCAATAAAATGCCAGACGTGGACATATTTCACGAGGAGAGAATCTTGTTAAGGTCAGAGGGGAACTCGCACAGAGAAAATACATGAATTAAATAGAATAGCATACTTGTGTACCATGAATAATTTAGTCCTTAGATTAATTCAGATTAACAATGTATATTTTAGGTGAATTAAAAATAATAAGTTGAAACACACACTTACCACTGTCCATAGTTCGTAAGTATATTATTAGGTTTCATATTTTAATTTCTATTGTAAAATATTTACAAAATTGGAAATTAAAAAATGAAATGTTCTGTAAGTGGGCAGAAATGCCTGTTTAACAATAAATAAATAAATAAATAAATAAATAAATAAATAAATAAATAAATATAGAAATGTTCGCCACGCATATGTAGTTGCGAAAATGCAAACGTAATTTTAGGATATTAATTCTCCATCTGTAACACTTTATGATGTCAGGGATGACGTCATAAATTCTCAGTTATCCCATAAACATAGTTAACATGTGCTCTCCAAGTCATAAATTGCACTATTTGGTGTTGTATATCTCTGAAAATACTGCTAAGAACATAGTGCTTTTGCACCTTAACTCGACTTAGTGTCTTTATGAATACAGCATTTAAGAGCGCTTTTACGTGAATCACAAACGATAGGCTTCATTACCTGCACCATCCAATCATAGACCTAACTGAAAATAAATAATAGTGGATGTATGCAAACTGGACGGTGAAAGACATATCTATAATGGATATACTTTTCTTTATGTACTAGGTATATTAATTTAAATCATACATTAAGCTCATTTTATATGGAATAATAGGAATAATTCAGCCAGTATTTAGGATTCTTAATACATCTAAACGATCGTTCTTTTGAAAGAAACATAATAGGGTACAAGGAACGCTTCCGAAAATAACACATTTGTAAGATATAGTCGTCTTTAAATGAGTGTAAGAGATATAATGGGCGTTCACCTCAGAAGAATCATATCCTGGCCGTCTTGAAAATGATCCACACTTTATTTTTACGATCGCGAGCGGACGTCCCCAGACATTCGGGCCGAAAACCGATTCCCACACGGATTCTAAAGCCAGTTGTTCACGGCTGATTGATTATTCTTTTTGCAGCTAACAAGATTAAGGACTCGGCCAGTCGGTGACGCTCAATTAATTAGCCGAGAAGAAGACAAGGAGAGAAAACATTCAGAGGAAAGAAATTGCGATTGATGGGAGATGAGATGGTCCACCAAAAAACAGCACTGGCACGTGCGATGCGCACACAACACGCGGTTCTATTCTCTATAAATGATGAGCACTGTATAGAGGACAACATTGCTAGTGTGTTTACGTCCGGTCATTTATTCAGTTTTATCTAGTGTCAGAATAATGGCATAACCCAAGTACTGCTAGCCAGCCGCTAAGAAAAAAATGACAATCATACTGGATAGTCTTGGACAATCAGAAAAATTCTAGAATAGTTAATAATTCATGATAAACAGTAAATATATCGTTATTGTTGTTGTTGCAACAAAAAATTGTGAATTGGTGTGTTAGTAGACAGCCAGGAAGAATTATTTGAACTTATTCACTTAGCTGTCCGACTCGTTGGCTGAATGGTCAACGTACTGGCCTTCGGTTCAGAGGGTCCCGGGTTCGATTCCCGGCCGGCTCGGGGATTTTAACCTTAATTGGTTGATTCCAATGGCCCGGGGGCTGGGTGTTTGTGCTGTCCCCAACATCCCTGCAACTCACACACCACACATAACACTATCCTCCACCACAATAACACGCAGTTACCTACACACGGCAGATGCCGCCCACCCTCATCGGAGGGTCTGCCTTACAAGGGCTGCACTCGGCTAGAAATAGCCACACGAAATTAAATTAATTAAAACTTAGCTGAAAAAGAGTTTCAGGAATTCAGTTTAGAACTGAACACCTCGATAATAACAGTGGGCAGGCAAATAGCAGAAATAAACCGGAGAGATCGACTTCAACAAATTTAACCTAAAACTCTGATACCGGTAACAAATTTGGAGTCGTCAGGAGAAGTAAAACGAAGATACAATCCTGATAAGGTGGCAATGCAAGAATTAACAAGAATGTGGAAAGTTAAACGGATTTGCAAGAAAAGAAAATACTAATAATAATAAAAATGTCCGCCTCTGTGGTGTAGTGGTTAGCGTGATTAGCTGCGACCGCAGAGGCCCGGGTTCGATTCCCGGCCCTTCCACGAAATTTGAAAAGAGGTACGAGGGCTAGGACGGGGTCCACTCAGCCTCGGGAGGTCAAGTGAATAAAGGGGGTTCGATTCCCACCTCAACCATCCTCGAAGTGGTTTTCCGTGGTTTCCCATTTCTCCTGCAGGCAAATGCCGGGATGGTACCTAACATAAGACCATGACAGCTTCCTTCCCTCTTCCTTGTCTATCCCTTCAAATCTTCCCATCCCCCTGCAAGGCCCCTGTTCAGCATAGCAGGTGAGGCAGACTGGGCGAGTACTGGTCCTCCTCCCCATTTGTATCCCCGACCCAAAGTCTCACCTCCAGGACTGCCTTTGAAGACGTGAAATCACTCACTGAGTCCAAGGGAAAAACCAACCCTGGAGGGTAGAAAGAAATAATAATAATAATAATAATAATAATAATAATAATAATTATTATTATTATTATTATTATTATTATTATTATTATTATTATTATTATTATTATTATTATTATTATTATTATTATTATTATTATTATTATGGCTTTACGTCCCACCAACTTTTTCCACGGTTTTCGGAGACGCAAAGGTGACGGAATTTAGTCCCGCACGAGTTCGTTTACGTGCTAGTAAATTTACCTACGTTTCTCAGCGCCTTCAAAAAGCACCGGAGTGAGCCAGAATCGAACCTGCCAAGTTGGGATCAGAAGGCCAGCTCCTCAAATGTCTGAGCCACTCAGCTCGGCAAGAACCGAAAATAAGACTGGTAAGCCGCCCATTATTTACCATGATAATTTGTGTCGTGGGCATTCGGAAAGAGAGGGACGAATAAGAATAATGCAGGCGAAATATGTTGAGAATTCCATGGAACTTCCACTGAACAAATAACTCCATTCTAAAAGAGCTTAAAATTGAAAGGAAACTCAGTCCACGTTCGCTTTAATACTTGGGCCATGTAATGAGGAGAGGGCCAGAAAATATGGGAAATCTGATCGTACAATGTGAAATGCTTTTAAGAGGGGAATGACAGCCGAGTAACGTCGTCAGTGGCTTCTTGCTGAGACAGGTGGCAAATGGATATCATTGATGGTGGTGCTTATTGATGTAATGGAAAGTACAACTACTTAGCAACCATCCGCAAGAATGGCCAATGCACGTGGTGTTGTTGAAACTTCAAAAAAAAAAACCCACAAAAAACACTTAGTTTTCTGTAGTTCACAACCCGCGTTCCACTGGAGGTTCCGTGGGCCGTGACTACCAGCTTGCTTGCTCACAAAATGTTCAAAACTTCTCTTTGTAGAGTGTTGTATTTTCCTTATACATTGGGTATATTACAGTAATCGCTTATAAGGTGCTCTTATCGTCAGTACATCAAACGTAGGCGTATATAAGTATTAATATTATTTACTTAAAATTTCAGTTTACGTCTATGTATTTCTTATTTTATTTAGCCCATTAAACCATCATTTCTGACCTTCAACAAGATAATCACTAAACAGCTTTTTAGTCTAACTTTGAAATATTACCAGTAAATTAAGTGTGCTAGCTGTAACAGCAACATATGCTCAAAATCAGGTCGTATTTCCACCGCACCGCCCCAAAGAACTGCCATTATGCATCGTAAAATTTTCACTGTTAATGTTTCCATCAGGACATACAAAGTAAAACAATAACCCCCACATCGTAGAGAGGGTAATAAATTTAAATTTCGTGGAAGGTGCAGTCTACATGTCCAGACTAGTTTAATATCCGGGCGCCAGGTAGGCCTACCAGTTGCGCGTGCCAAGAACTGTATCACCTAACCGAATGAACATGTTCGACGGCGACAGTTCAACTCATCTCCACATTTAGTCCATGTTAAATTCTACGAACACGAAACATCCTTTTAAGTGGCATAACCTGCAGGTCGAATGACTAATAATACCATTTCACCAACATCTAGTCATTTAAGAGGTGGCCGTCTACTTATATAGCCCATAAATAAGCGAGTAGGCTAGAATTTTGTGGATATAAAACGTATAGAAAAACCTCAAGGAGCGCAATCAGTTCCAAAATAAATTTTGCTACATAAAATAACGTAACCATAATAGCAAGGGAGAAATGTTTCAAGGGTTGAGTTTTTGAGACCTTGAGTGGATCAGACACATTTTAATTTAATTTCGTGTGGCTATTTCTAGCCGAATGCAGCCCTTGTAATGCAGACCCTCCGATGAGGGTGAGCGGCATCTGCCATGTGTAGGTAAATGCGTGTTACTGTGGAGGAGGATAGTGTGTATGGTGTGTGAGTTGCAGGGATGTTGGGGACAACACAAACACCCAGCCCCCGAGCCACTGGAATTAACTAATGAAGGTTAAAATCCCCGACCGGGACGGGAATCGAACCCGGGACCCTCTGAACCGAAGGCCAGTACGCTAACCATTCAGCCAACGAGTCGGACATGAGACACATGGAAAATTGGAAAAAGAGGATTTTTTTAACAATTTGCTTCACGTCTCACACACACACACACACACACACACACACACACACACACACACACACACACACACACACAGAGAGAGAGAGGTCTTATGGCGACGATGGGATAGGAAAGGGCTAGAATTGAGAAGGAAGCGGCCGTCCTTCAAGGCACAGCCTCAGCTTTCGCCTGGTATGAAACTAGGAAACCACGGAAAAAACATCTTCAGGCTTGCCAACAATGGGATTCAAATGCAAGCTTACAGCTATATGACTCAAAACACCCAGCCACTCGCTCGTTGGTAAAGAGATAATGAAGATTTGAAACATACAAGATTTCACAGACGACATTGTCGTTCAGACAGGAACAGCAGAAGATTTTCAGCAGAAGAAACTAAGCAGCATAATCCACAGAGTAAACAAAGCAAAAAAAAGAAACAACATCGCTTCGGTACAAATAGGCCAAACAAGATATTGAAACCTTCAACATCACTGGAACACTAATACATGACAGAAAAATAATCCGAAAAGTGATACAAGAAAACCCACAAATCGAAAGAAATGTAACAAAATACCTAAGAAAAAGTTGAAGAGAGATACATGAAGACGAAATCATTCAAGAAGCAAAACGATTTCCAACAAATCAAGGTGCGAATCTTTTAATAAACTTCCGTATTACATAGTTGGTTCATCAGAAAAGAACGTAATAACTCAAAATTAGAATCTAAATTTCTCTGAGCTGGGCTGAGTGGCTCAGACGGTTGAGGCGCTGGCCTTCTGACTCTAAATTGGCAGGTTCGATCCTGGCTTAGTCCGGTGATGTTTGAAGGTGCTCAAATATGTTAGCTTCGTGTCAGTAGATTTATTGGCACGTTAAAGAACTCCCGAGGGACTAAATTCCGGCACCTCAGCATCTCTGAAAACCGTAAAAGTAGTTAGTGGGACATAAAGCCACAGTTTTTATTACTATTAATGTATCTGCAGTAATATTGTAACTGTGGATGGGGGCGGTAGAACAATATTCACCGTATACCCTGCCTGTTGTAAGAGGCGACTAAGAGAGGGACCAACGGGCTCGTACCTTGGGAGGCTGAGTGTGGCATAGCTTCCAGTAACTTACGTTAGTCTCCTCACGTTTCATCACTTCTGTTGTCCGGCTCCATGGCTAAATGGTTAGCAAGCTCTTCTTTGGCCCATGGGATCCCAGGTTCGATTCCGGAATGGGTTGGGGATTTTAACTTTCATTACTTAACTCCCATGGCTCGGGGACTGGATGTTTCTGCCGTCTTCAGCATTAGAGGGCCCATCCTGAGAGACATGCAGCTCGAAAGACCTGCACCAGGCCTCTCCGGAGGACACACGCCATGATATCATTTCTGTCCGGCCTCTATTGATCACATTTTGTACTTTCCAAGCCGCCAATGCGTTAGGTTTTCGAGGCCTAGGGAGTCTTTCATTTTCAAGCCCCTTGTGCCATTCCCTTCCTTTAGGCCGACAGCTTCATTCGTCGAATGATGGGACCTCTTCCTTTTCCTTACTTGATTACTGGTATTAGAGGATGGTTGCCCAGTTACACTTCCTCTTAAAACAATAATCACCCCCTCCCCAAATAGAGGTGAGCTGTATGAACCAGCCCACCTGCCAAACTTAAATTTGTGCAATAGCGGAAATAATAATAATAATAATAATAATAATAATAATAATAATAATAATAATAATAATAATAATAATAATAATAATATTGTCTTTACGTCCCACTACCTACCTTTCACGGTTTACGGAGAAGTCGAGTTCAGGAATTTAATCCCGCAGGACTTCTTTCATGCGCCAATTAATCTAACGACACGAGGGCGACGTATTTGAGCACCTTCAAATACCACCGGACTGAGGCAGGATCAAACCTGCCAAGTTGGAGTCAGAAGGCCAGCGCTTCAATCGTCTGAGCAACTCAGCCCGGCTGTAACGGAAATCGAACCCATGCCAACGAGGACGGCAGCTAATAGCGCTAACCGTTACGCTACGGAGGCGGATATAATATAGCTAATATGGCCATTAGTGATAGATATTTCACGCTGATAAGAGGATGAGAAGGTGGAAGATGTAGACCAGTAAAGGATCTTATGCACAGGCTACGCAATCGGAAACTGTCTGCTAGATCGCTTGCGCTACAATTACCAGCAAATGGCTCCAGTAATTGAGTGGTTCGCTCATTACTGTTCCGCACTCTGCTGCCGTGAACGTGAGAGCAACGTGCCCGAGTCTCGGTCTCTATCGGTGCTAATTACGGTTATAATAGCGAAAGGAGAAATATATTAATAAGAGACATGTGCAATAACTAATGGACACGTTAACTTCCTGAAGCAATATACTCAACCCTAGAACCGTAGTCCTAATCTCAAAGCTGCAAACGCAGCGCTTCGTCGCACGGACGTATTTTGTAACTGAGGTTTTTCAAGCCTTTTCCATGGTCGGTTTATGAAGAAATAAATTGCTGTTCCAGTCTAGAGAATATGAAATGGGTTCTTTTAAAATTTGTCCAGATTTTTGACGAAATGGTCAGCGTAGATTTCTTCCTTCGGTTTAGGGGGTTCCGGGTTCGATTCCCGGTCGGGTCGGGGATTTCAACTGCGTCTAGTTAATTCCTCTACCAACCATCACAGAAATATGAAATAGTGAATACTTCCTTCCACATAGGTTCGACATCGGGGGGCTCCCAACCATAAAAGTTGCCCAAGGCCAACCGCGATCCCATCAGGGTATGGATAAAGGGGTATGCATGCTTGTATATTCAGTCTTCAGCCCTAAGGCTGGTTGGATCCTCACAGCTCCGCCATCAACTGTCATAGATGGCATGGGCATCACTGAAGAGGCGTACTAGGGAAATGAGGAGTGAGGTAGTTTCCCGTTTCTTTCCACGTCGAGCCAGAAGTTGCTATTACATATCAGTTTGCTAAGCCCACTGAAGTGCATGCACCAACCGATCCTATGAGCAACATTTTCACACTATTCATAGAAGAGACTGGCTGCAGAAGGAATGACATTACTAGCATCACTCATACCTCAGTCACTTTCATATTGTCAAAGTCAATGATGAGACTGATACAGGTCAATGAAAGTAACAAAATTGCTCTAGCCCATACCAGAAGACATAGTGCTCTGTAAAAGGGGTATAATAATGATAATAACAATAATAAGTTTCTTAAATTTTTGCGACATGTTTGACGTCGTACGAAGTCAGGAGAAGAAAAGGGACCGTAGCTTTAGTTAAGGAATAGCCCCAGCATTTGCCTGCAGTAGAAATCGTAAACTACGGAGAAACATCTTTAAAGTTGCCGACAATGGGGTTAGAACCTACAATCTTTCGAATGCAAGACAACAGTTACAATAGATCTTAGTGGCACAGTCGGTTAATCGTTCAACGTTCCTTTCTCAAGATAGTCAGTTCAAACTTTGTCTTCAAATGTGACTACCTCCTATCCTTAATTTCTGATATACTCGAGAACTACTCCAAGACAAAATTATGATATACCGGGTGAGTTGGCCGTGCGGTTAGAGGCACGCGGCTGTAAGCTTGCATCCGGGAGATAGTGGGTTCGAATCCCACTGTCGGCAGCCCAGAAGATGGGGCTGTACCTTAATTAAGGCCACGGCCGTTTTCTTCCAACTCCTAAGCCTATCCTATCCCATCGTCGCAATAAGACCTAACTGCGTCGGTGCGACGTAAAGCCACTAGCAAAAAAAAAAAAATGATACTTCGGTGACTGGAGCGTGTTAAAATGAGTTAAGTACTGCAGTTGTAATACCGGTACTGTAGTAACTTGCAACTAATGAATACTCACGCTACTCGTCCTTCAAACTTTTTCTGACTTTTTTTTCTCGTTCTGAGCTCCTCTTCTCTTTATATTTCGCCTGCAGGCTCTACTCCTCCTTCTTTCCTTGAAGTGTTCCTTCTTTCGTCTCACCCTCGCGCAAACACAATTGATTATCTTGACGAACTTTTTCGACATAACTATGTTATTGTCATCTTCCGCTGTACCTTCATTCTATCTTTTGGGTTAACAGGTGAAGTAAGCAAACAAGTTTGCAATCTGCGCGATTGCAGAGTACCTCGTAGACATATACTTCAATCACCGAGAGAGTTGGCCGTGCAGTTACGGTCACGCAGCTGTGAGCTTTCATTCGAAAGATAGTGGGTTTGAACCATTCTCTCGGCAGCCCTGAAGATTGTTTACTGTGGTTTCCCATTTTCATACCAAGCAAATTATGGGGCTGCACCGTGATTATTACCAGGGCCGCTTCCTTCCTACTTCGAGTCCTTTCCTATCCCATCGTCACCGTAAGACCTGTCTGGGTTACGTAAAGCAAATTATATATTTTTTTAAGTACCTCAATCTGATGTACATGCATGCGCGTGTAGTTGTGCATTATATATCGTCGCTGCGCCTGCGAAAACCGCTATGGGATAATGTTGTGGGAGAAATACTGGCCCGCACCACATATCATAACAGCCAGACTTCATTGTAGTTGCAGAATCAAGCAAACCCCATGGCGCAACAGCCCCCGAAGGGCCATGGCCTACCAAGCGACTGTTGCTCAGCCCGGAGGCCTACAGATTACGAGGCGCCATGTGGTCAGCACGACGTACTCTCTCGGCCGTTAGTCTTGGCATTCTAGACCGGGGCTGCTATCTCACCGTCAGATAGCTCCTCTATTGTAATCACGTAGGGAGAGTGGACGTCGAACCAGCCCTCAGATGCAGGTAAAAATTCCTGACCTGGCCGGGAATCGAACCCGGAGCTTTCGGGTAAAATGCAGGCACGCTACCCCTACACCTCGGGACCGGCTTGACGTTACACAGTACTGAACCTTAAATGACATAGTCTTACCGGGCGAAGTTCTAAGCTGAAATAGTTCATATAGGCTTTCGCAGCCGCAACGCGAATATACTGTATATTGTGCCCTTCCAAATGGGTGCAATATACAATTATTGTGATACTCATCCCACCGAGCGAGTCGGCCGTCCAGTTATGGTTGCGTAAGTTAGCATTCGGGAGATATTGCGTTCGAATCGCACTGTCGGAAGCCCCGAAGACTGTTTTCCGAGGTTTCGCATTTTCCTTCCATCGTCGAAAACCCTCGATGTTTTAGTGCAACGTTTAATCACCAGCAAAACAAAATAGCATCCTTCAAACGACAGTCCATTGTAGCCTCTGCTAACACCATCAAATTGAATAACCGACGCTGGGCAATTCTGGACACATTCATAACAAAGACATACCTAGTCAAGTTACTCCCGCACGAACAACCAGCGCACTAACACTTTTCGACGATAACAGATTTTTTCCTGACTTATGTAGCCATCCACTGACGCATGCGCAGTGTTCTCTTTCTTCGAATAACGACACCCGTCTCACGAGGGGAATCCGCCAACTATAACAACCCGATTTCCCAAAAAATTCGCTCAGCGAAAGAGGAGCCAAAATAAGCGAACACATGTTATGGTTTATCCGCAGACACTAGACCGCCGTTTCCGAGAAAATGACTGTCGAAGTTTCTGACGTGCTTTACGTACCTTTCAGAGTGGTCTTCGCCGCGACTTCGCAGTTTTGCGCCCCGGTGGTAAATCCAGATGATTTTTCTTTATTTCATATATCTACTTACATCCATTCACGATTACTATAAGAATGTTTCATATCAAGTCATCGGATACAAAGGCGTTATGCTGATATCAACATTACATCTAAGTTTCACAATAAGTGTTATGAATTTATTATATAAGTACCGCCTCTGTGGTGTAGGGGATGGTGTGATTAGGTGCCACCCCCGGAGGCCCGGGTTCGATTTCCGGCTCTGCCACGAAATTTGAAAAGTGGTACGAGGGCTGGAATGGGGCCCACTCAGCCTCGGGAGGTAACTGAGTAGAGGGGGTTCGATTCCCACCTCAGGATCATCGAAGTGGTTTCCCACTTCTCCAACCAAATGCCTGGATGGTTCCTAAATTAAGACCACGGCCATTTCCTTCTCTCTTCCTTGTCTACCTCTTCCAATCTTCCCATCCCCCCACGAGGCCCCTATTCAGCATAGCAAGTGAGACACCCTGGGCGAGGTATTGGTCCCCCTCCCAAATTGTATCATCCTGACCCAAAGTCTCACGCTCCAGGACACTGGCCTTGAGACAGTAGAGGTGAGATCCCTTGCTGAGTCCGAGAGAAAAACCAACCCTGGAGGGTAAACGGATTAAGACAAAAAGAATATTATATACGGCATTTTTCAGGGATTACAATGTTCTGTAAGTTCATTCTTATATGAACGCTCGAAACACAGAAATTTCGCACATCACGAGCATCGCGCGAAGGCAGGTTTACCACAGTTACATTTCAGGGTGGGAATGCCACTCGGGAAATAAACGTCGTTAAGATTACTAAAGATTTCACTTGTTGGAAATAATTTTGCGACGAACCACGCGTAACGGATCATTTTTTTCCAAAAAAACTGGCGCTTTCAACTGATTATGGATAAATGCGTGGATGTTTATTGCATCGCGTCAAGTCGTGATATTCCTTTGCCGTGCAATAAGTGCAGAACATTAGACGAAAAGAAAAACAACGATATTTCAAAATACATTGAACAAAACCATCACTGTAGTAATCGTCCAAGGACAAAAGTATTTTTTTAAACTACTCATCGGGATTTGAACACGGGGCGCAACAGTGCCATCGCGTTGGCTGAACTCGCTAGGCGTTTACAGGCACGTAAACCACGTCGAAGATTTCGACTGACATTTTGTCGCAAACAGTGGGGTGTCTAACCGATAAGCCTTGTGTTCGCTTATTTCGGCCCCTCCTTCGCTGAGCGAAGTTACTGGGAAATTGGGTTGTTACACTTGGCGGGTTCCCCTCATCAGTTTCATTTGGGCAACTCTTACAGGATGATTCACCAAAGGTCCGTAACACGCGGTACAAAATTCGACTACCCCGGCTGAGACTGAATCCGCGAACTTCAAATGACAAACTGCGGTCTTCAACTGAATAAAGTAAGGAGAAAGAAGGAATGATCATATTGAACGGGGCTGTGCATATACATCGGTAGTGTGAGAGAAATCATCGCTAATTTTAGTCTTCCACCTTAAGACACCTGTTCGATCGCAATGGAAAATATAGGTTTCAAACAAATCGGTTAGCAAGATACCTCGAGAACAACGTATTACGTAACTTAATTCACTTTATACTTGTCCTTATCACCATGCACTTACCGGCAAAATAAGAGGATACTTTAAAGTTAAGGTAGCAGATGACGAAATGTGTTCTACGAATGGAAATCCACTAAGCAAGGCCACGCTGACGTGCAAACTAGAGGTCGATGGGAGGTGGAGACATGGCTCATAAAGACTCAATAACTGTATTTACACACAATAATAAAAATGTACAAGGCATTAAGAAGGCGTTTATAGGATGATAATGGCCCAGCGCACGTGGTAAAACGAGAGGTAAGACAAATGAAGATATGAAAAGGGGCTCGGGAAGACTGAGTGGTGAATTTCTCCGTTAAAATCAGGCTAAATAAGGAACCTGTCTATGAACGAAGTATTCTATTACTTATTGCACACGGATACCTTTCAGTCTCCCCTCAATGGGTTATGAGTGGAGGCAGTATTTCTGATAATCATTTTAACTCACACCAGGTAAATTAAGACCACGTCCGAGGGCTTCCCATTGCTAGCCCTTTCCTGTACCTTCGTCACCATAAGACCTACCTGTGTCGGTGGGAGGAAAAGCCAACTTGTAAATAATTTTAACGATAAGTATAACAAGGAGACCATTCTACTCTAATCGCAAGAAGAAAAATGAAGCGGTTCGAGTCTTGAAGAAATTAGGGTATCCGAAATAGAATTGGAAGGGACTCCCAAGGGTATGAAAAAAAACTGGCGGTAGGCTGTCACTATTATAACGGCCACGGATCATTCAGGGTTTCCTAGACTTATTTATTAGAAATAAAAAACAAATACTATGTGGATAATATAATTTATTCAATAGAAAGCGGTACACTTGGAGTGTGGGTAATAACTCAGTGTAGGGTCTGTGATATGAGAAATGAAAGACAATCTATGAGTTCGTGAGTAATATTACGAGTAAACATTTTTATCGTCTTTTAACAAAATCGTACATGCAGATGCACTTTCATTTACTTCAAAGAAGGTTTATTTTTTCTATTTCCTTTACGTCGCACCAACACGGATAGGTCTTATGGCGACGATGGGAGAGGAACGGCCTAGGAATGGGAAGGAAGCAGCCGTGGCCTTAAGGTACAGCCCCAGCATTTGCCTGGTGTGAAAATGGGAAACCACGGACAACCATCTTCAGGGCTGCCGACAGTGGGATTCGAACCCACTATCTCCCGGATGCGAGCACACAGCTGCGCGCCCCTAACCGCACGGCCAACTCGCCCGGTGAAAGTTTATTTTAAAATTATATTTGTTTGTGGCGTCGACCTCTGAGATCTTCTGCCACTACTTTCACCATATGATAGTAGCCTGCGTCTAAGTACAATTGCGGAAGTGTAGTGTGTTGAATGTGAGGAAAGGAACGTTAAGGTCGACACAAACACTTAGTCCCCAGGCCAGGGATATTAATAATTTACAATTAAAAACCCCTGAGCCGGCCGGGAATCGAACCCAGGGCCGTCGGTTTCAAAGTAGTTACTTACTGTAAATTGTTTTTTCGCTTTTTCATTTCCTCATAGTAACACCTATTTACGTCTTTTCATTTTTTTTATTTCTTCATCAATCACTTTTCTCGTTTCTATTCTCTCTTTTGCACGTTTTTGCTTAATTCTAATCAAATTATTATTTTCCATTAATAAATCTGTTATTCTATGCAACTGACCACGATACATTCACAACGACAGCTAACATCCAGGTGATCACGCGAGTCAACGCACAGCGCCATCTTGTAACAGAGTATGCGTGTGACGTCGCATGAAGCGCTATTTCATGAAAACTACGTTTCAGATTTTTTTAAATTTTTTATTTTTGCAACAGATAGCCTCCTCTTTTATCTGACAATTGAGACATTAAACACAATCGTAAGTTAAATATTCTCGGCAATATACGCGTTCTGCCCAATCACTGAAAGCGTCTTAAATTGGCTTTTTTTTTAATGTTCTCGTTGCCGAGGAACATAAGTCTGCATTAAAAGTGGGATGCTTAGGGAAGAAAATTCAGGAAAGGAGACTGAGATAATATGGTCATGTAGCCCACAGCGAAGAGAGTATGTGGGGGAGAAAAGAGTCCAAAACGTAGTGCTAAATGGTGGAAGAAAACCAGGAAGGCCAACGTTGCGAGGGAGGCTCAAGAAAATGGAGGACCTGAGAGAGAAAGGCTCGAATCGAGGGGAAGCTGGGGACAGAAACACGTAGAGGAAGAAAACTAGAGAAGCTAACGGCGACCCAGTATGACAAGGAGTAAGGCCGAGGTAATGAAGCAGTAGTAGAAGAAGAAGGACGGGCTGAGTGGCTCAGACGGTTGAGGCGGTGGCCTTGTGACGCCAAATTGGCAGATTCGATCCTGGTTCAGTCCGTTGGTATTTGAAGGTGTTCAAATACGTCAGCCTCGTGTCGGTATTTTTTCTGGCACGTAAAAACACTTGTGGGACTAAATTCTGCCACTTCAGCATCTTTGAAAACCGTAAAAGTAGTTTGTGGGACGTAAAGCCAACGACATTTTTATTATTATTATTATTATTATTATTATTATTATTATTATTATTATTATTATTATTATTATTATTATTATTATTATTAAAAAAGAAGAATATCCATCAAGTCGTATGGATTTGAAGCAGGGCACTGCACCAGTAACCCCAACAGTGAGTCAGAAATAATGGCGGAAAAAATAATAATATACCATTTAAGTGTACTGGGACTCGATCCCGACAATTTGCGGAAACGAAAATCGCCTAACCAACTGAGTGGGGCGTGTGGGTGAGATTGCTATGCCCCAAACGCTACTGTTTGGACAGTGAATGGGCGACATTCCTGGCTGCATGGCGAGCCCGTTCCGTTGCTTCCGTCAGTCGTAAAATGTGCAAACAGTCTGTTATGTAACCGAGTTCACACAGATTTATTGCCGCATGCCTCTCGCACGATACAGACCTTTTTGTGCGGGGCCAACTGTGCCAAGATCATGGGGAATCATCTACAGCTGCTGTCTTCAAAGATTAAAAATAACATTCAGAAGACTGAGTGGTATATAGGAAGTGAAAAAAATTAAACATAAATAAAAGAACTGCATAAGAGGGATCCAATATTCGATTTTCATGCCAATGGGAATGAACTTCATTGACGTTTTTTTTTTTTTTTTTTTTTTTTTTTCAATTTGCTTTACGTCGCAGCGTCACAAATAGGCTACGGCTTATTGCGGAGATGGGATAGGAAAGAGTTAAGAGTGGGAAGGAAGCGGTCGTATCCTTAATTAAGGTACAGTCGCAGCATTTGCCTGATGTGAAAAATGGGAAACCACGGAAAACCATCTTCAAGGCTGCCGACAGTGGGGTTCGAACCCAGTATCTCCTAAATGCAAGCTCAAATCGCGGCCACTTGCTCTGTTTTAACTACGTTAAATCCGAAGTTCAGCAACATATAGCTGTTAATAGCTGATCGCGTGCTGATGGATCATAGTCTACAGAGGAGGAAAGCACGTGGTCCATTAGGGGTAGACATAAGTATGTCTTATGGCCGGGGGTCATCTGAAAATGCGCGTTACGGAAGTTAGCGTGACAGCCTTCGTGGCTCAGGCGCAACGAGCCGGCCTCTCACCTCTGGGTTCCGTGGTTCAAATCCCGGTAAGATTTGTGGTGGACAAAGCAAAGGCGGGACAGGTTCTTCTCCGGGTACTCTGGTTTTTCCTGTCACCTTTCATTCAAGCAACACTCTCCAACATCTTTTCATTTCACCTGTCAGTCATTAATTATTGTCCGAGAGGAGCGCGACAGGCTTCGGCGGCCGGCATAGTTTCTATCCTCGTCACTAGGTAGGAGCTTCATTCATTCCATTCCTCATCCGGTTGAAACTGCAAACACGCCGAGGACTTTCATTTTTTAATCATGTTTGCGCGACGGAAGTGTAACCCTATTATCCGTGCAGGCTGTGATGTAAGGTATAGATGGACGGCCAGACAATGTTACCTAGCAACCGTAGAATGGATGCTGGTCATCTGAAATGAGTAGCCGAGAGACATATTTATTATAAGTTGATTTTCGAAATGGAACATTTTTCGTTCATTGATCTGTTTCAGTTTCATCTTTGGCTTTGACAACATGAAAGTGACTGAGGCATGAGCGATGCTATTTATGCAGCCACTGTCTGTTATGAATGGTGTGAAAATGTCTTCGATAGGGTCGGTTGGTGCGTGCATTTCACTGGGCTTGGTAGACTGACATATAAGAGCAACTTCTGGCTGGGCGAGGGAAGCAAGTTTAAACTCAAGCAGAACATCTGAAGAGTGGTGCTTTAGACTAGGTGTAGGCACCGAGTAAATCGCCAGCCCAATGGACTGCATTAAGCAATAAGGTAATTACCATTATTGATATCAACACGGAAAAAGCTTCTTCGAAAGAGATACTTTGTCAGAGGCAACTTCATCAACAGCCGTATAATGCACGCTTAGCTCTGCTGTAGTCGTATTTGCCATAAAGCATTTTAAAGTGTAACTGTATACTGTGAAAAATAACCAATTTAAAAGACAAATGATATACAATAAAGAGCACAGGAACATACAATAGACAGTAATATGAGGCGGCCTGTTGAATGCTGTACGACCATCATTTCCTACATCAGGCTTTACGCATTCCCTGGCATCGATGAGTACCATTCTGGTTACTTCCATTGTTCAGCTTACGACCATTCAAACGTTATTGTAAGGAAGATAAAGCTCTCTCCCTTCTAGAGTTCAAAGGACTCCATCAATTATTATCTAAGAATGGATTTTTCAAATTATCAGTACCAGGTGAATGACTTCCGCAATCTATTAACTGATAACCAGGACAAGACTATTATCTGATATATTATTAGAGGTATGATAATGCCAGACGTTTCTTATGATGATTCTTGTTGTTTAAAGGGGCCTAACATCTAGGTCATCGGGCCCCCACAGGGTTCTGTACGGCACGTTGTCTCCAAGGAGCTGCTAGGCACACAACGTAACGGCAGGTCCGTAAACTAGAGCAGAATCTTCGAAAGTGCGGGGAAAAGTGAAAAATCATGAAAATCACTACGGATATTTATTTTCTGTTATATTATTTTCCTGTGATTTCCTGAATAATTCCTCAATATGAAATATAATTACACCACTGCCCATATGTTTGTCGGAACTCAAAGTGAAAATACTGAAGCAGAATGTGTTTCTTAAAACTGACAAATGAGTTAGGTGGTACTAGTAGAATTGCTTCAGAGGAATTAAAGAGTAGAAAATAAAATGTCTACAGTAAGTGATCTATAAGGAGAAAAGAGGTAAAGGTAAGGGTTATTCTGCCCGATGTTGCTTAACTTCGGAGATCTCACGGGATCCGGTGTTTCAACATGGCTACGGCCGTTGGCGGACAAAAGAGAAGCAGAGGATTATCTCAAGAAGTTTGGTAAATGCATGTGTCAAATAAACTGAGTCTCGTCGAGAAAAGCAAACTCGTTTGTTTTGTACCAGAAACTTCACGTGATTTTCACCGGATTGCAGCGACACTCCTTGACATTAAAGACTGTTTCTATGGCACGGAGATTGAGTGTTTGTATTCGTCTTAATACTTTTATTTCCGTCTACCTACAACACCAATCACAAGAGAAACGCGCACTAGAGAATACATTCCTCCATATAGGGTAAGCGTCAGGAAGGATAACCAGCCGTAAAACAGAGCCAAATTCGCAACAAGTATCAACCCCAATAAAATAGGGGGAAAGACCGGGAAGGAAACAGAAAAAGCCCGTCGAAAACCTTGATCAATCTTGGCAAAGTTTGTCGGATTTATTATGATTAAAGTCAAATTCAAAAGAAAATAGAGGGTGTTTTTGTTACGGATTTGTTTTGCTGCTTGTGCTTTACTTCAGGTAGACCGAGCAAATGGGTGTGTGGTTTAGGCCACGTAGCTATCAGCTTGCATTCGGAAGATAGTGAGTTCGAACCCTAGTGTTGACAGCCCTGAAGATAGTTTTCCGTGGTTTCCTTAATTAAGGCCACGGTCGATTCCTTCCCAACCCTTTCCTCTCCCATCGTGCGACGTAAACCAGATTGCAAGAAAAAATACTTCAGAGATACGAGGCATTGTAGTAAAAACGTCATGTAGGCCTACTCGGTGTGAGAGAGAGATATAACCTGGTATCCTGAGCAGTAGCGTTACCTGCACTTCCGAAGAGAAGCGGAAGAAAAATAATTCGTCGTGCTGACGACACAAATGTCAGCTCAGGTTCAAGTAAAACAGCCGGAAGTTAGTATTCCTACCTAACAAAATAATAATGGATTTATCAGTCAAAACCCAGGCCAGAGGATATAGTGAGGATGTATAGGCTAGTGATAGTTTTTCAGCAACCGAATATGTGCCACTGCTCCAAGGGGACCTGAGAACGACCCACTTGTAGGAGACATGAGCAGCAATCTTATCTCGTTAGGTTGTGTTACGCTAATTTGTTTGCGATCTTCATTCATTGCGCGGCTATTGCTCCCGTCTCGTCTGCTCTGTGGTCTAAATAAACCAGTTTGTGCGCCGCACATTCCACGAGCGGCAGAGATTCCATGCCATACTCTTCAACGCCCCACAATTACATACTTCACATGCTAGTTCTTTTAAATTCTGACTGCATAACAAGGGTGTAAGGGAGGGAGAAGAGATACTGGGGGGAATAAAGAAAGAATATTAGCGTATTTACTCGCGTATTACACCCCTCTCTTCGTAAAGTAATTTAAGCGCTTGAAAATCTAGAGAAGAAAATTGCATCGCCTATCTCGTTCCTGAGGATTCATAGCTGTCCTACGCGAAGAATATAATGATGAAGCATATAGAAAGGATCGAATGACAGTCCTAAAATATTTGTGAAATGAAATCTGAGAAAGACGACTTCATTTCCTAACATCATAGAATAAACATAAATTTATATGAAGCAACCAAAGGCACATAACTGGGAAAAACACACTGGAAAGCAGGGAAAATTACGAATGTAATATTAAAGCCAGTACCAACGCTAAATTTGTCTTTGGAACCACCGACATTTTACACTGTGTCACCCACATTCTGGAACACAATATTTATTGCCCCCTTCTTCTTCATAAAATATAGCGTATATCCATACCTACTTCATTATAGACTTACGTCTTTCATGAGTTCAGTCTGCAAAACCTCTATTGATTAACTACGTACCTCACCAACGCTAAACAACATTTACATCTCTTATCATTAAATCATTAATAACAGAGGCCAACTACCGTGACGTTGGTATCATATACTTATCAAACTATAATAATAATAATAATAATAATAATAATAATAATAATAATAATAATAATAATAATAATAATAATAATAATAGACGAAAATGAATTTGTTCACGAATCAAGTGTTAGCACATGTGCTGTCTCACCTTATTTGGAATTCGTTTAATATTGTATACCGTCCATGGTCTATTAATAGTTGCCAACGTCCCCTAGTATACTGGAGAAGTTTCTTTTTTTAATCCGATGTCGCTGTAAAAGGACATGTTTCTAGGAGAGTGGTATTAACTCGCTGTTCACCAACCTGCACTGTACTCACTCTTAACAACAGCGCCAAATGTCCACAAAAGAAGGAAAATTCGTAATATAATATGAATCCTCCACCCTACGTTACTCTTGAGGCTTTACACACTACTGGTTTAGGGAGAAACAGCTTTTCTCCACACAACGACTGGCATAATAATTTTCAGCGCGCAATACTAATGATCGAAAATTCCCCTTTATTTTACCAACATAGGGATTATATTATACTGAACCGTTATATGTATTTACACTGCACTTTGTTTTCTCAGCTGGAGAGGGAAGCTAACGTAGATGTGTGTGCTACTCATGTAATCTATTTGATCTCAAAGAGTAACTCTCGCTTTAAAGTATAAGCTGGGAGCAAAAAGATTCAGAGCACTGTTTGAAAGGAAGTGGAAGGTTTTTGTAGAAAAGGTCATCGTCTTTTGTATTATGCTTGGTGGATTCAGACACTTCTCCGAACAATCGCCAGATCCACTAAACACGACATTCTAACATTCAACAGGATACGTCTCAGAAAGGGAACTGAGAATAGAACTATTGTCCTGTGACAACCGCACAATGTTGCTACCCCATTTGAAGCGAAACGCACTCCAAAGAAAGCGCGCCTTCAGGTAGGAATATCAAACAGAAAGACAGAAAAGAGCACATTACTAATAATAATAATAATAATAATAATAATAATAATAATAATAATAATAATAATAATAATCGTATGGCCTTAGTTACCATGTGCAGACATTTTAATTTGCCACCATATAGCTGTCTGCTCATCCATTTCATCGTTTCACTTTACTTTAGGCCTGCTAGGTGGCAGAGTAAACCGCATCCCTCATGGGCGTCTATGGTAGAGTTTGAATGAATTTTGTAAGGCGGCAGTTCGTCCCCTTTCCTTTTCAGTGTTTATGTATAAAGACAGTAAAGGAAATCAAAGGGGAATTTGGAAAATAATCACTATCCATGGGGAGGAAATCAAAACAGATTTCCAGACGATATTGTTATTTTATCTGAGTGTGAAAATCTGGAGAAATTGCTGAATGGTATGGACAAAGTCTTGGAGAGTGAGTTCAAGATGGAAATAAATAAATAAATAAATAAATAAATAAATAAATAAATAAATAAATAAATAAATAAATAAATAAATCCAAAGCAAAAATAATGGGAGTGCAGTCGAACAAAGTCAGGTGATTCAGGAAATATTAGATTTGGAAATGTTTACTAGTTGCTTATATGTACGTCGCCCCGACACAGACAGGTCTTATGGCGACGACGGGACAGGAAAGGCGTAGGAATGGGAAGGAAGCGGCCGTGGCCTTAATTAAGGTATAGCCCCAGCATTTGTCTGGTGTGAAAATGGGAAACCACGGAAAACCATTTTCAGGGCTGCCGACAGTGGGGTTCGAACCCACTATCTCCCGGTTGCGAGCTCACAGCTGCGCGCTCCTAACCGCACGGCCAACTCGCCCGGTGAAATGAAGTTTTAAAGGAAGTAGATGAATATTGCTACTTGGGTAACAGAATAACTAACGAAGGCAGAAGTAAGGTGGACATAAAATGCAGACTAATACAAGCAAAGAAGGCGTTTCTTAAGAAAATAAATTTGCTCACTTCTAACACTGATATAGGAAACAGAAAGACATTTTTGAAGACATTCGCTGGAGCGTATCGTTGTTTAGAAGTGAAGCATGGATATAACTAGCTCAGAAAGAAAGAGAAGCTTTTGAAATCTGGTGTTACATAAAAATGCCTAAGGTGAGGCGGGTAGATCGAACCACGAATGAAGAGATACCTAATCGAATTGAGGACGAATTTGCGGAAAGGTGGGATAGAATTGTAGGACACATCTTAAGACGCCCAGCACTTATTCAGCTGGTTTGTGAGGGAAGTGTAGGTGGTAAAAATCGTAGGGGTATACCAAGGTATGAATATGAAAAACAAATGCTGGTGCTATACATTACGGCCACGGCCGATTCCTTCCCACTCCTAGCCCCTTCCTGTTCCATCGTCGCCGTAAGACCTAGCCGTGTCGGTGCGACGTAAAGCAACTTGTAAAAAAACAATGGTCCAGAGCGTCCCGGGTCCGATTCACGCCCGGGTCGGAGATTTTAATCGTGACTAATTCTTCTGGCTCCGGGAACTGAGTGTTTGTTTGTCCCAACACCTTCCTCTTCATATTCAGACAGTATACTACACCACCACTCGCTACCACAGATAGGCCCTACATGCAATAGTGATCACATCCCACCGTATAGGGTTGGCATCAGGTAGGGCATCCAGCTGTAAAACAGGGCCAAATCGATATGTGCTACACAGTTCGCACCCGCGCCCCCACAAGTGTGGGAAAAAGCGGTGGAAGCAGAAGTAGAAGAAGGTTAGAATGCAAACTTATTGAAGCAAGTAACAAGTATAGCCTACCCTACACAACGGTTATGTTATGAAGCTTGCATAAACTTTAGGCATACAACCCATCGGAAACCCTAAAATTTATGTTACTCTTGGCACATAACGGAAGAACGGGCCAGACGACACTTCCTAAAAACTAAGTTAGTTTGCATTCTAACCTATTACACCCTAAAAATTTGGTATCTTATCATTACGGTCGGCAATTTATGTGAGAAATACCGCGGACTCTTGCCAGTTGCGAGCGGTTGTCACAGTTTACGAGAGAACGACACAAGGACAATTTGTATTTGCTGAAAGCGCTCCAGTTGGCAAGTAGCACGAAGTGCATTTACATTTCTACATAAGTTACACAACGGCTGCAAGTCAAATTTATTATAGTGCAGTAGATTTTCGCTCATTTGGTTCAGGTTCATGTTCCGGCTCTGACTTAGGGAATGAAAATCCTGTGATTTGAGGATAAAAATAAGGAATGCTGGAAAGATATGCTGGTTCGAGTCGTACTCTGATCTTCCATAGATTTGGCGGGTTACATAGTTCAGTTCCCTGTAAATGCCGTGATGGAAACCAATGTATTCTAAAGTGCAGTTACCGGTGCTACACAGGATATAGTAATGCAGAAGCAACAAATCGCCGGCCCCCGAGGTGTAGGGATAGCGTGTCTGCCAGTTACCCAGAGGCTCCGGGTCGATTCTCGGACAGGTCAGGGACTATTACCTGGATCTGAAGGCTGGTTCGAGGTCGACTCAACCTACGTGATTACAATTGAGGAGCTCTCTGACGGTGAGATCGCGGCCCCGGTCTAGGAAGCCAAGAATAACGGCCGAGGGGATTCGTCGTGCTGACCACACGACACCTCATAATCTGCAGGCCTTCGGGATGAGCAGCGGTCGCTTGGTATTCCATAGCCCTTGGGGGCTGTAGTGCCATGGGGTGTTTTTTTTAGAAGCCACAAATCAAGTAAGCACCTCAGAACACCCTCTTACTTTCTTTTGAATTTGACTTTTTTCATTTGAAAAATCCGACGAACTTTGCCAAGATCGAACAGGATCTTAGGCATAAGCTGCACTAGCTCGTTAAGCATTCAACCAACAAACGTAACAAAAGATCCCGTTGACCGGGCATGTTCTATATCCACGCAAACAACTTTCGTGTTAAATAAACGAAACCAAGCCCCACGGCGCATCAGCCTCAAAGAGCCAACGAAGCTGCTCAGGCCGAAGGCGTGAAGATTACGAGGTGTCATGTAGTCGGCTGTTATTCTTGGCTCTCTAGACCGCAACCGCTATCTCACCGTCAGATACCTCCTTAACTGTAATCACGTAGGCTGAGTGGACTTCGAACCTGGTAAAAAAGCCATTAACTGGCCGGGAATCGAACCCGGGCCTCCGGGTAAGAAGCAGACACGCGGCCAAAACAAGACAACATTCCCGACCGACTGCAGTCCTTTAAAATGTAGATGTATCGCAGAATATTGAAAACCCCATGGGCAGACTACGTCACCGACGAGGAGGGACTCCGTAGTGCCGGGAAATCTTTTGTAGTCTTTACCCTCACCAAATATTGGGCCTACTGATATATTCAGAAAATTCAAAAATATCCTGATGCAACAGCGGCACTTTGGACGAATGGTCAGCGTAGTGGCCGTCGGTTCAGAGAGTCCCGCATCCGATCCCCTGTAGAGTCGGGAATTTTAACCTTGATTAATTCCTCTAGCTCGAGGACTGGATGTTTGTGTTAATATTAAGACACATCACATCACGCGACAAACCACCCGGGGAACGCGCCGTAGTAATACATCCGTATACAAAGAGATCCAAGTAAAAAAATTATATTACCTGGCCGGGAATCGAATCTAGGACCTCCGGGTAAGAGGTAATCCCGTGGGCAAGAAAGGCATCCGGCCATAAAACTGGACTAAATTCATACGCCAACCCTAGGGCCAAGAAGAAGAAGAAGAAGAGCCTGGTACGACTGCTCACAAGAGACAAGATAGAAGAGACATGGGGGAAGAAGATTATCGTGAACGTGAAACCTCGGACGGTGGTTCGATATGAATAAGGCAACTTCGATACGAAAAACACAAAACAGAAATGACTCTAAGATGATTGCCCAGCAGTGCAGTAACTTCAAGGGAGTGGACAAATTCAAAATAGATCAACATTGTTAGCCTAGTTTACCAAAGGCTGGTTCGGTTCTTTTTTTTTTTTTTTTTTTTAACCATCTGGTTTACGTCGCACCGACACAGGTAGGGCTTACGGTGACGATGGGATAGGAAAAGGCTAGGAGTGGGAAGGGAGTGGCTGTGTCTTACGGTACTCCCTCGGTAAGGCTGGTTCACACTAGGCCAGTAATTTAGTCCAGTGGCGAGTGATTCAGTAACTAAACGTGCTCGAAAAAAAAAACTGTTTAGTCGAGTAGTTTAGTAAAATGTAATGAGCTGTTCTATTCAGTAAAATGGAAAGTAGACGATCGAGTGTCATCCCCTACACCACTTCACTCACCACTAGCCCACCACTTGACAGGTCTGTACACCGTCTGTTTGATAGCGTTAATTACTAATTTAATTACTGCCTTATCATTCCGCGTATCTCTTTAAGTCATTCATGTTCTTTGTGGATCGGCAACGTGGCTCGGAGTAGCAATACGACGGTCGAATTTGTTACTGCTTACATGGAACAGGAGTTTTGATTTTAGCTGGTACTTTTTCTAATAGAAAAACACTCAGTGTGGAAAATTATTACTGTGGATCTTCAGCTGCGAGTTCCCGAAGAAGCACATTGAAGGCTCAATGCAAATCTCTTCGACCAATCCATTCTTGTGCCAATTTTATCTCCCTTTTATTTTGACATTATGATTTATGGCTGGAGATCATCCGAAAATTTGTGTAACGTGACGGGACAAATTGTGTGACAGAAGTGTAACCATAGCAACCGTGCAGGCAGTAATGTAAGGTATGAATTGATGTTACCTAGCAACCGTGCAGGCTATGTCTTATTGGCTGGTTGCCATCTGAAATTACCAGCCATTGATAGATGGCCATGGCCGGGAGACATATTTATGATCATGTGAATTTCGCAAAGGGAAAAGTGGATTTTTTTTAAATCCCTTCTTCCACCTCTTGCAAGATAATTCTTGTTACAACATTTACTGCTCGATTCGCCCTCGCTCCGGATTATCTTGCAATCCAGATTCCACAGCAGTCGACACCTGAACATCAACTAAACCGTGTCTGAACACACACTTGATGTTTTCTCAATTAATAGAGCTATTCAGTCACTCGATGCTGGACTGAATTACAGGCCTAGTTCGAACCAGCTTTTAGGGTCTTGGCTAAAATTTATTGTTAAGAGGATCTGTTACATATAGTCAGAAACAAACATTAAATATAATGATTAAGTAAATAAAAAAGAAAGAAAGAAAGAAAGAAAAAATATGAGGGTTAATTCAGAAATTGATTCCCGAAAATGTGCAAACGCCATATGGGGTTCGAGTGCATCATTCTGGTCGTAATCACGCTTCCAATGTTAGTTGTCTAATGTCAGCGGTGTGTAATGGGAGTAACCATATTCGAGCAAGGTTTGTACATCTCAGTCCATGTGACTTCGATCGTATTCCCAAATTGAAGTAGTCATTGCGTGGGAAAGGCTTTGCCAACAAACAAGACATCGTACGAGCATTTAGATGCGAGGTAGTGCACATTGACGAATCTTGCTCAGCAGATAGTATTTTCCGTCTTCCTCACAACGGCTACGAACCACAGACAACCTAGAAGACTACTTTACTTTGAAGGATGTTAAACAGCCTGCACCATAGGAACAATAACTGAATACAGGTTGTATGACAATAAAACAAATTTAAATAAATATTTTTAAAATGCCAAGTTTGTCCTCTTCGGTTTCCGGAAATTCCTGCATCCCTACCCCATGAGGTGCTACCTTTAAAATGTCCTTGCTGTGCCATTTCATGTGTACTTAGTACATTTCCTGTGTTTGAGTCTTAACAAGAGAAAAAAATAGCTGCAACGACGTCTGAATAAGCCTTCATAATTTGCATTACGTCGCACCTACACAGATAGGTCTTATGACAACGATTGCATAGAAAAGTACTGTACCAGGAGCTAGAAGGAAACGTCCGTGGCATTGGTTAAGGTACATCCTCAGTAATTTCCTGATGTGAAAATGGGAATCCACGGAAAATCAACTTCCATCGGGGAGATTTATAAATGACCAGCGTTAAGTGGAAATATTAATTAACCTTTCAAACATGAACTTCTTTAATCCTTCCTGAGTGCTTGGACGCATGCAGTCGGTGTTAAACCGAAATTGATGTAAGATTTCGGTGGGTGGAAATGTGTCGTTTATCGTGTAGTGTGCTGTGAGGCAATAGAGCAGTGGAGCAGTAGTTAAAGACGATTCTTGCAAATGCTACTACCGTACGTGATTTGTGACATGTCTCAAGACATAGCAAAAAACGCGAAATCATTTGCCACTCCCACGGCAAAGAAAACCGGAAATAAACGTTAAGATGAGTAAAAGGATCTGCTCCCTAAATACCTACGTATTCGCAGTTTGGGACCCGGAAACATAAACTTAAAAGTGGGGAAATGTACAACTGAAAGATGTACAATTTAGCTGATTTTTAATAAGTACGGTCGGTATGTAAAAAGTTTAACGTAACTTATAAGTGCGAAAAGACGTTAACGTAGAAGATAATATCGTTATACCCGAGCACTCTATGAAAACGATCATTACGAGATGTTGGAGGATGACCTCATTGGCTAACACAGCCGAGGCTTGTCATCATAAAACCAAGATCTGAAATACGACACACGGCCATTTATCTGCCTTGGTTATGGGTGTGGGTGGCAGCTGAGACGGTGTATGTTAGCAAATCATGTGACTGGGCGCTGCCTAGTCTGCAATACCTTGTCGCTGGGAGGGCCCGGGTGAGGGTGGACAGAATGGGCTGTCTTGTTCTGAATACTGTGGCATGTCAATTGGAGGTTGCCACCATACCTTCATGATGGCACGTTATGGTTAAGACCGGAATTTAGCACAGCTCTCAAATCGAGAGGCTATCTTACGATGATGAGTCAGTTCCAACATCTTGTTAAGCTATAATTATGTCCACCGATCGAAGTAATTCCGCCCTGAAAGTAACCACTCCACACTAACATTAGTTACATTTCACTTGTCTTCGTCTAGCCACAGGGAAAACTGTGTTTAATGATGGCATTATTATTATTATTATTATTATTATTATTATTATTATTATTATTATTATTATTATTTCTCGTGGCACATACAGTCCATTGGAGTCCTTGCCCTTCCCGGGCTACTATTACACAGACAGGTGCCCTGCAGATATTGGACTGTACCGGGCGAGTTGGTAGTGCGGTTAGGGTCGCGCAGCTGTGAGCTGTCGGCAGCCCTGAAGATGGTTTTCCGTGATTTCCCATTTTCACACCGGGCAAAATGCTGGGGTGCACCTTAATTAAGGCCGCGGCCACTTCCTTCCCACTCTTAGGCCTTTCCTGTCCCATCATCGCCATAAGACCTATCTGTGCCGGTGCGACGTAAAGTACAAATAGGAAAAAGAGATATTGGAGTCTATCGTGGTCAGCGTAACTATATTCCCAACCGTACTGCTCCTTTTCCTTGACGGAGTCCCACTGAATCTCATACCATACAGCTTCTCAGTTGTCAGACCTCAGTCCAGGATTAATGTCCTTAGACGACCTTGGAATCGGACCTGCAACCTCCCTACACGACGAGGATGTCTATTATTACCATTATTATTATTATTATTATTATTATTATTATTATTATTATTATTATTATTATTATTAATAATATTTGAAAGATAACTGGGATGAGTGGCTCAGACGGTTGAGGCGCTTGGCAGGTTCGATCCTGGCTCAGTCCGGTGGTATATGAAGGTGCTCACATACGTAAGATTCGTATCGGTAGATTTACCGGCACGTGAAAGAACTCCTGCGGGACTAAATTCCGGCACCTCGGCGTCTCCGAAAACTGTAAAAAGAAGTAGTCAGTGGGACGTAAAGCTAGTAACGTTACAACGAAAATACCAAATCCTGCGCTCGATTCTGCAAACAATAGATCTAGCAAGTAGAAAGTGGTCTTCACTACGTATGCTGTTATTAATAGCTTGACACGCTGGAACACGGCACGCATTGCAATACCATGACATCAAGCTGTGATTAGATGGGCGACAACTCAATGTCGCGTGTCTGGAAACTTTAATGTAGAGGAGCGACGAATGAGTCACACGGAATTTCTCAGTCTCGACCCTTCCTGGGCGTGCTTTACTGTATATGGAAGTAAAAATATTACGTTGCGGATCTTGCTTCTTAAAATTCCAGTCAGTGAAACATTGTTCAGGACAGAAAATAAAGTACAGTACTATGTTTTGCCCATCCAGTTGTACCCAGTAATTGGAGTCAGTACCTGACGTTATAGATTTAGCTATCTTCAAATGGTACCGATATATAAATCATCTTTCTTAAAACAGTCCTTGCTATTTTTACGTAAGGACTTAAACTGTCACTACCCTCGAGATTGGAGCTCTGTCTTCGTTCTCTAAGTTTTGTCTGAATTTTCCACGCACGAATAATTACACTGCCAACTCCTAGGTGGATTTCAGTCTTCTTTTTTTTCATCATATTCCACGTACACGAATTCAATGTCTCGAGTTGACGGTTTCTTCTCCGTGTACTGACCACCTGAGCACAAACCAATGCACCTGTCCGAAGAGCTGAGATTTCAGGTTCGAATTTATGGAGAAGGCGCATCGCAAGTTTGTACAATAAATAACTATAGTGGCAATGTGTTTCATTGGTACGTTACCTTGTGTCCGTAACCTAATTTTTAACATTTCAAAAATTTTACATTTTCATTACTGAATTCCAGCACGACAGTAGGCTACGTCAACATCGCCACCAGTCAGAACACGTACTTAAGAACATTCTTCAGTAACGGATTTAATGAAGCCTTAGTTAATATATTTAAATTAAAAGCGACCATATTTTTTAGCCTTAAGCCCGAATATATTCCACTCTTTTCCTTCTACTTCGTTGCTGTTAGAGAGAAATGTCCCATCTCCCAACGCTTTTTCTATATATTATTTTCCTTAAGACTGGTCACACCTCCCAGTCACATATGGATATGTAGTCCATCAGAACAATACAAGTTGTGTTCATTCTCGTATGCTTACGTACCGCACTCCAGGAATGTATCTTTGCATGACGCACTCCAACAGTATAATGTACTTAAGGTTAATTTTCCTTTGCACTATATCATTCGAAAATGAACACAACGAAAATTGTTCTGATGGACTAAATACACGTATGTGACTGGGAGGTTGGACCAGTCTTAAGGAAAATAAGTGATAGGAAGAGCATTATGGTATAATTATGACCTTTTGCTCGAATAGCGACGAATTTGCCACATCTTTTAAAGAACAGCAAATTAACTAATATTTATTTGTTTATTTGTTTATTTATTTATTGTCAGAAAGCCACTTATAATACTAATTCCCTCTTACTATGTATACGCCGGGCTGAGTGGCTCAGACGGTTAAGGCGCTGGCCTTCTAACCTCAACTTGGCAGGTTCGATCCTGGCTCAGTCCGGTGGTATTTGAAGGTGCTCAAATACGACAGCCTCGTGTCGGTAGATTTACTGGCACGTAAAAGAACTCCTGCGGGACTAAATTCCGGCACCTCGGCGTCTCCGAAGACCGTAAAAGTAGTTAGTGGGACGTAAAACAAATAACATTATTATTACTATGTATACGTCCGACTCGTTGGCTGAAAGGTCAGCGTACTGGCCTTCGGTTCAGAGGGTTCTGGGTTCGATTCCCGGCCGGGTCGGGGATTTTAACCTTAATTGGTTAATTCCAATGGCCCGGGGGCTGGGTGTTTGTGCTGTCCCCAACATCCCTGCAACTCACACACCACACAACACTATCCTCCACCACAATAACACGCAGTTACCTACAAATGGCAGATGCCGCCCACCCTCATCGGAGGGTCTGCCTTACAAGGGCTGCACTCGGCTAGAAATAGCCACACGAAATTATTATTATTACTATGTATACGATTTCAGTGTTACTTATTTACATAATGTTTACATGAAGACAATGGGAAACAGGAGCTGAATCATTTTCTTGCTTAAAAAATCATTTTCAGGATCCATTCATTTAAACAACAGTTCAATGTATTACCAACAGAATTTCGTTGATGCTGCTCCGGGAAAAGGCTAGGCGGGGAAGAGTGGTCGCCGTGGCTTTACCTAACTCTCCTCCAGCAGACTTATTCTAATGAGACGTGGGCTGCACACTGGGCTACTGTGGACTCCATTCCATTTTCTGTTTTGAAAACTTGCACATTGATTTTGAAAGCTAATGGCTAAGCGTCCTGCAGAGATGCCAACTGGGAAGGAAAGGATCCACAATTCAGATAGGCACAACAAATAATTAAAAGTCTCTGTTTGCAGAGCGATGGTCGGGTTCCAACCCACGGTCTCTCGAATGCAAGTTTACAGCGTGTACTGTGTATCCAAACTTGATGAATCGAAAATGGAAATTGAGCTTTTTAAAGACCAAACCAAACCCCACGGCACTTAACGCCGTTGAAAGGGCTTTGGCCCGAAGGCCTGCAGATTACGAGGGACCGCGTGGTCTGCATGACGCATCTCTCGGCCGTTATTCAGGGCTTTCGAGACCGGGGCCGCCATCTCACTGTCAGATGGTTCCTCAATTCTAATCACGTGGGCTGAGCGGACCTCGAACCAGCCCTCAGGTCGAGAGAAAAATCGCTGACCTGGCCGGGAATCGAACCCGGGGCCTCCGAGCGAGAGGCAGGCACGCTACCCCTACACCACGGGGCTGGCCTTTTTAAAGACACTGAACAAAAAACAGTGACCATAAAATGCCCGTAAACTGACAGCAATGAAAAGATTTTTTTGTTATTTGCTTTACGTCGCACCGACACAGATAGGTATTATGGCGACGATGGAACAGGAACGACCTGGGAATGGGAAGGAAGCGGCCGTGGCCTTAATTAAGGTACAGCCTGGTGTGATAATGGGAAACCACGGAAAACCACCTTCAGGACTGCCGACAGTGGGATTCGAACCTACTATCTCCCGGATGCGAGCTCACAGCTGCGTGCCCCTGACCGCACGGCCAACTTGCCCGGCACTGAAGAGAAAGAAGTGCAGTGATACGATGTACTTTGCTGTATTCACAACAAGATCAAATCTAACTGGTCTTCGAGCCATGTACAGCGGACTTCGTAAAGATTGTATCAGTAAATGGTAAGTGCCAAGTGAGGCAGACAGGCCGAGGAGAACGACCCCGTCGTGATGCAGCCAAGTCATAAACATGGCAAGGAGGGGCATGAACAAGCCTCTCTCTCTCTCTCCTTTCATTGCCTATCGTACAGAACACCATACCTCCTCAACAGCAAATATTTTTCTTCCCAACATTCATACAAAGTTATTTTTTAGCGTGTTCTCAAATATATATTTTTTATGTTTACGGTCATTTAGAGACCACAATAAGCAACATTTAAACATTCTCTCTTTGCAGCGCAGTATCGTTGCGTTCTGTCTCTGGAAGCCGGTCTGTTGTCCACCCGCTGTTCTGTTCTTATTCACGAAAGCCCTTTAAGTTAATGATCTGATGTCGGTACTTGTTTCTGTTAACAATGTCTTCACAGTTTAGACCTTTTTTTTTTTTTCAGATCATTCCTGACCTCCCTGAACCACTTATCACATGTGTAAGGTATGGTAAACATTTTCTTAGTCAACCGCTTGTCTTTCATTCTAAATAGGTGGCCATAGAACGTGAGTGGAAAACATTTACAAGTCATGTTGGAAAATACTGAGAGAGTGGGCAAAGAGTTTGGAATGAAGATAAACATTGGGAAGACCAAGGTGATGAGAATAGGAAAGGAGATTGCTATTAATATAACACTAGCGGAAAAGAAATTGGAACAAGTAAATTCATTCAGATACTTGGGAAGTTTGTTGACATGGAATGAAAGCTGTACAGAAGAAATAAAAAGCAGAATATCTATGGAAAAGGACGCCTTCGGAAAGGTGAGAGGGCTTTTGACATCTAAGGCAATCCCTATTGACTTAAGAAAGAGGTTCGCAAAGTGTTTTGTGTGGAGTCTAGTGTCGTATACCAACGGCCGTAGCCGTGTTGAAACACCGGATCCCCCGAGATCTCCTAAGTTAAGCAACATTGGGCGTGGTCAGGAGTTGGATGGGCTGCCACGCGCTGTTGGTGGGGGATAAGGGAACGGAGGAGCGGAAAGGAACTGGCCACCCTACCGCACGTAAACTCCGGCACAGGAACACCTCTGCGGAGATTCGGACCTGCCTTCGGGCAGAATAACCCTTACCTACCTACCTAGTGTCGTATGGAGCTGAAACATGGGCATTAAGAAAGAAAGAAAGAAAGAAAGAAAGAAAGAAAGAAAGAAAGAAAAGTATTTGGAAAGTTTTGAAATATGGTTGTGGAGAAGAATAGAAAAAGTGAAGTGGACAGATAAAGTGCTAAGAAAAGTAGGAGAGAAGAGACACCTGATGAAAGCGATAAGGAAGAGCAAAATATCCTGGTTGGGTCACATACTACGTAGAAATTGTCTGCAACAGAGGGTGACGGAGGGAATAATAGATGGAAGAAACGGAAGAGGAAGAAGAAGGTTTGGAATGTTAACATATGTCAAACAAGGGATAAGCTATGAACAACTGAAGCAAGATGTTCAGGACAGAGAATCATGGAGCCTGTCCAGTTGATACCTGTCTCGAGACAGATTCACAGCAGAAGAACTTGAGTCGTCGCTTCTTGATGGACTCCATCAGTAGTTCGGTTTTCTGGTACTCTCCTTCTCGTAACCTGCATTGTCGAGCCATGATCTTTGGGCCCATTATCTTTCGAAGGTTCTTCCTCTCAAACTTCCAGCCTTTCCAGTAACTCGGAGGCATTCACTTCCATAGAGACATCCGGATGTAATCACCGTGTTGTAATGTCTGAGTTTAACTTGCATTGAAATTGCCCTTCTCTAGTACAGGTCGTGTGTTCTATTTTATTATTGTTATTATTATTATTATTATTATTATTAATAATAATAATAATAATAATAATAATAATAATTCTCTGTTCCACTGCAATCAAAGTAGAAGAAGAAGAAGAAGAAGAATCTCTTACTCCTTTTCTTTGTCCTTCTTTCGTTACTTGAGGAAAGAAAGAAAGAAAGAAAGAAAGAAAGAAAGAAAGAAAGAAAGAAAGAAAGAAAGAAAGAAAGAGAGAAAGAAAGAAAGAAAATAGTCTCAAATTCTGGGTAGAGCCGGGAATCTAAACCTAGCCATATAGGAAGCTATTATGACTACTTTTCTCCAACCTGGCTTTCTACCAGAGCTAAGACAGCGAGGTCTCCTTTGCTACGGGCAAGGCTCAATTTCGCACGTCTACCACTTTGCACGACCGCTGGCCACCCACTCTCTGTTTATACTGCACACGCGATCGTTTCGCGCTTCTGGCGGCTGTTTATTCGCACATTCGCTAAGCAGTTGAAAGCTCCGCAGACTTGTTGCTATAAACGAAACGGACAAGTAAAATGCTTTCAAGATGGTGTGAGGTCATTCCCCGCTATGCACACTCCGTCGTATGTGTCATATGAAACGAAAGCGCTGCAGGCGCGCCTTTCATTTTTGAAGACATTGACTCGGTTGACGGACGGTTAACACAGGCCAACTATAAGCTTGACGATTTATATTCGTTTTTATCTTTAGACTACCCGTAGCTCTTTTTTCTTATATTACCTCGGCACCAGGAAGGCTGAGATGAAGGATAGATGCCTTCCAGCTGGTACGAATGTCAAACTCTGGAAACAATATTATGCATTCTTACTTGCCGATTGAGGTCCTAGATCATTGTTCTATTGTTAAGTTTCTTACTTGGCACTGTATGTCAAAATTAGAAAAGAAATTATAAACATATCAACATTTTTACTGCGTAAAATTCAAAAGGTCCGCCTCTGTGGTGTAGTGGTTAGTGTGATTAGCTGTCACTTCCCCCGCCCCGGAGGCCCGGGTTCGATTCCTGGTTCTGCCACGAAATTTGAAACTAGGTACGAGGGCTGGAATGGGGCCCACTCACCCCGGGAGTTCAACTGAGTAGAGGGGTATTCGATTCCCTCCTCAACCATCCTCGTAGTGGTTTTTCGTGGTTTCCCACTTTTCCTCCGGGCAAATGCAGGGATGGTACCTAACTTAAGGCCACGGCCACTTCCTTATCTCTTCCTTCCAATCTTCCCATCCCCGCACCAAGCCCCTGTTCAGCATAGCAGGTGAGGCCACCTGGGTGAGGCAGTGGTCATTCCTCCCAGTTGTATCCCCCCGACCCAAAGTGTCACGCTCCAGGACACTGCCCTTGAGGCGGTAGAGGTTGGATCACTCGCTGAGTTCAAGGGAAAAACCAACCATGGAGGGTAGACGGATTAAGAAAGAAAGAAAGAAAGAAAATTCAAAAGATGGTACATAGAACCGTCATTTCGTTGGAAGAAAGAAAATAACCAAGTGTGACTTAATCAAGGAAATGTTTCCTCAAGACAACATAAGCACTTGCAGAGACACCTCGTTCAGCCTGAAGTGATAACTAGCGTTTAAGATACAAATTTACTATGGACTGCTTGACATCAGATCATTTCCTCCAGATCATACGGAGAAACATGTAGTTTTCTCAACATGCTACGCTCGATGTTACGAGGTGCAAAAACACCTTTCAGAAATGGGTTGTCCATGTTGAGTCCGTGATTTTGGGGGTGTGGAGCAAAGCACTACGTTTCGCGTCGATAATCTAAACCTCAAGCTCAGGTAAGGCCTGTTAATTGCTTCTTTAAGGAGAAGAGACATGGACTGCGAAATCTTCCTCTATGAACGGACGGAGGCCTTTGAAATGTGGTTACACAGGAGGATGCTCAAAATACCCTGGGAGATATAGCAACAAATAATGAAGTGTTAAGGAGACCCAGAGCAAAGGGAGAACTTTCAAACTACATCTCAAAGCTAGGAGAACAGCTTATTCAGCATCGTACAATTCTTCAGATTAGCCGAAGGAAGGGATACTTCCTCCAGGGTGGTCACCAACGTCTGGAGGACCGGACAAGGCACTTCAAGAAACAGAAGATGATCTAGGTGTCGAAGTCCGAGGAACTAAATCACAAACTCTCCTTCTTGGCGATTCTCGTTTCCTGTCCGGCACTTGCAAGTCACAGGAAAAGCCAAGCCCTAGAAGTGATCTATAGGGATGAGCCTCTCGCTCTCACAATACAGCATTACAGTGACAAGCTAGTGAAGCGTGACTCGTGACACAGGAAACTGTAAATTCGTTACTCGTGCGAACAATACGGCGCGTTGCTGTGTTAACAGTCATGTGCTCAGTGCAGAACATACCGTTCCGCCCATCAGCAACTGGGTCAGACCGCCACCACGCTATAAGCCTACCTAAGGGCGCCCGCCATAAGTCCTATTCAAATGCAAATTCTTGACTTTGACCACTTAAACGAAGCGGATGCAGCTGAAACTTCTGTTCGTTTAACGTAAACGATGTCCCTCCCACAGAACGAGATTTGTCGTCCAAATAATTAGAGGCTCATATTTGTACCATTCTAAATGAACAACAAGAAATTAAACACGGTATTGAATAAAATGCTATGCATGTATTTACAAATTAGTGCTGAGTGCTTACATTTATACCTATAATTCTGCACAATGAGATTGAGTTTCTAAAAATAATCCTTTGGAAATGTATTGATAATGCAGACACCTTATCTCAAAGATGCCTGAATCAAGGTACAGCCCCGTCCGGCTCAGCGGTGTAGGGGGCAACGCGTCGCCTGTCCCCCGGAGGCCCCGGGTTCGATTTCCGGCTGGGTCAGGAGTTTTTAATTGTAAATATTTAATATCCCTGGCCTGGGGACTGGTTGTTTGTGTCGTTCTTAACGTTCCTTTCCTCACATTCAACACTCTACACTTCCTCCATTCCCACATGGTGTGAAAATAGGAAACCACGGAATACCATCTTCAGGGCTACAGCAGTGGCGTTCGAACCCACTATCTCCCGAATGCAAGCTCTCAGCTGTGCGACCTTAACCGCTCGACCAAACCACGGAATAAGATCTTCAGGGCTGCAGCAGTGGGGTTCGAACCCACTATCTCCCGAATGCAAGCTCTCAGCTGTGCGACCTTAACCGCTCGACCAAACCACGGACTAAGATCTTCAGGGCTGCAGCAGTGGAGTTCACACCCGCTATCTACCGAATGCAAGCTCACAGCTGTGCGACCTTAACCGCACGACCAAACAGCTCGGTAATACATCTATAACTGTATCAGATCACCTATATCAGTGCTACATTATATGATAAGCTCTTCTCTGGGTTAGTGGTATAGTAACGGTCTCCAGACCCCAAGATCGTGGGTTCGCACCCGGGAGATGCAGTCATATACTGTATTTGGAAGGTTCCATGATGAGTGGCTCGGACTGTAGAAGCGCTGACTTCCTGAGCCCAAGTTGGTGGATTCGATTTCAACTCAGTCCGTTGATGCTTGAATACGCCATCCGTATGTTGGTAGAATTACCAGTACATAAAGGAATTTATGCGGGACAAAATTCCGGTAGTTCGGCGTCTGCTACAACTGTAAAAGTAGATCATGGGGCATAAAACTAGAAATATTATTATATTTAAATGGGGTAACAAATCCTACTCGCCACTCCGTACAGTACCATGTTGGCATTAGTTAACATTGATGATTTCAAGGCCCATACTTGTAGACATGATGTAGGCTTCTGGGCTTATGCCATGTCATGTCTACGATATTATTATTAATGGACTGATTGTGTTTGCTTTCCCTTTCACTTGTGTATTGTTTCATGCGTTTTCCTACAACAGAAAACTCATACGACCCACGAACTTAAATGACGAATACACTGTACTACACTCAAGCTCAGAGACCGCAGAATCTTTATTATAACCATTCCGGGGAGCACTCACGTTTATCTGATCCGTACGGGGGAACAGAGCATCTACAGTGATGTCTCTAAAATGGGCTCTAAAAGGGACGCACATACGCTGGATTTCTACACAGTCTTAAAGGAAGAGGCTTTTATTTCGAGTTTACTCTACACTACAAACGAATGTACGGATCGGAAGTCCATTAATAAAACAAATCTTTGCGACCGACAGATGAGAAAAGAGCGAGATTTCGTAAGGCGAGTATCATGTAAGGGAATCGTTTTATGACCTTACCGTTAGAAACGGTCAGTTTCTCCAGATTCGGTAAAACAAATTATTATTATTATTATTATTATTATTATTATTATTATTATTATTATTATTGTATTCTGGAATCAATTTCAATGGATCCTTTCAACGGACAAATATGACAACCACCCGGACTGATTCAGCCGGGCTGAGTGGCTCAGACGGTTAAGGCGCTGGCCTTCTAATCCCAACTTGGCAGGTTCGATCCTGGCTCAGTCCGGTGGTATTTGGAGGTGCTCAAATACGACAGCCCCGTGTCGGTAGATTTACTGGCACGTAAAAGAACTCCTGCGGGACCAAATTCCGGCACCTCGGCGTCTCCGAAGACCTTAAAAAGTAGTTAGTGGGACGTAAAACAAATAACATTATTATTATTATTATTATTATTATTATTATTATTATTATTATTATTATTATTATTATTATTATTATTATTACGAACTGATTCAATTCAAGTATTTCAGCTGATTTAAAATACGTTCACCAAGTTGAGGGGCTGAGATGGCTGACCTAAACTCAACTTGGCGGGTACAGACATGCATAATACGAATAATCTGTCTGTCTGTTAGGTCATCAGCCCAGAGGCTGGTTGGATCCTCAAATAGCACCACCAAAGGTTATGCGGTTATAAGGAAACCCCCAAAACCAATGGCAGCACCAAAATGAGGCGTACTAGGCAAGATGAGGAGTGAGGTAGTTTGCCACTGATTTCCTCACTGGGTCAGAAAGTACTATTGCAGCACGACTGACCCTATGAGCAACACCTTTCATAACACTCAGATGCACTAGCCATGCTCTGAATGTCATTACTCAGCACTATCCATACCCCAGCAACTTCCATATTGTCACAGCCATGGATGTTGACTGGGACTTCGGTGGAAGCTAAACTTCACTCTCGCCTGTGCCAAGAGATGGATGCAAAAGTACTGTATCCATCAAGAAATGACAGCAGGCATAATACGAATAATATAATCCAAAAATAATTTCAGGCTCGATTTTTTAAATATTATGCCACTGAAGGGATAGTGCTTTCATGTTCATAATTAGGCCTACTGTACGTTAAAACTAAAACAGATATTTCGTTCCAAACTATTTTCATAAAAGTAAAATATAATGATTCCTGTAGACCCTCCGTGGTTCAGGCGACAGCGCGCCGGCCTTTGATCACTGGGTTCCGTGTTCAAATTCCGGTCACTCCATGTGAGATTTGTGCTGGACAAAGCGGGGACGGGACAGGTTTTCTTCCGGGTACTCCGGTTTTCCCTGTCATCTTACATTCAAGCGACACTCTCTAACATTTCATTTCGTCTGTCAGTCATTAATCATTGCCCTAGAGGATTGCGACAGGCTTCGGCAGCCGGCACAATTCCTATCCTCGCCGCTAGATGTAGCTTCATACATTTCATTCCTGACCCGGTCGAATGACTGGAAACAGGCTGAGGATAAATAAATAAATAAATAAATAAATAAATAAATAAATAAATAAATAAATAAATAAATGGCCTTCATGCTAACAAAAACTACCGGTTAATATGATAAATAACATAGCGATTCTAGGAAGTAAGTTGTTTCCAGTTCACTTTCTTCACACCTCCAGGTCCCTTTTTTACATCAGCCATTTCTTGTCAACAATGATTTATGAAGAAATTTCTCGAGCGGGTGAAGTTTCGAGACTCCCAAGCTTTCAGACAAGACACAACTTTCTCCTTCAGGCTTCGTCACCGGCAGTGCTATTGACAGAATAAGGTCTAGAGGTCACCCAGTTCGGGACCTTCAACACCTGTGCTGTACTTGACGTCACGGATGGAACATGGGTAAGATCCACGCTTCGAAATATTCGATATCTACTCTCTCTGTCATGAACAGATATATATAGAGTTCATATACCCTCGCATCTTCACCACCGGGTGAGTTGGTCGTGTGGTTAGGAGCGCGCAGCTGTGAGCTTGCATCCAGGAGATAGTGGCTTCGAACCTCACTGTTGGCAGCCCTGAAGATGGTTTTCCGTGGTTTCCCATTTCCACACCAGGCAAATGCTGGGGCTGTACCTTAATTAAGGCCACGGCCGCTTCCTTCCCATTCATAGACCTTTCCTATCCCATCGTCGCCATAAGACCTATCTGTGTCGGTGCGACGGAAAATAAATAGCAAAAAAGAAAGAAAATATCATCTTCATCATTTCCTTAAGGAAGTAATCTTGTGTTTCTGTCAGGGAAGAGTTAAGGAAACTGAATTGTACGCTGTGCTGTAGAGACTCCTGCTTTCTATAAATGTAAAAGACCGAGCGAGTTGGCCGTGCGGAGAAGTCTTCCTTATGAGCAGTCGAGATTTGCTTCCGAAGACACGGAGCGAATTTCTCTGCGAAATGTGAAGTATTTCACCTTGATTTCTTGTCACGGCAAAAGCTCAAATGCTTATTATCATGCCGTGAAAGCAGTAGCGGCGATTAGAAATTAGAAGTGAGGAGGGGGGGGGGGCAGAAATGTATGGAAAAACAAACAAGGGGTAGAAAATTACATCGAAACAAAGTAGCTACAAAATGATACGTTTTTATGCTGTCTGAGCGGATTTCGACGAAGAAGTAAAGGTTGACAGTTTAGCAACTTCAATATGGCAGTAATAATTTTTTGAGATTTTTATTCATTGATAGAAAATAAAACTTTTACCAAAGGTACAATAGAAGAGTAGGGGCTGCCTGGCCGAGGGGGTAAAGGCGTACTCGGTTCGCCCGGAAGGATGTGGGTTCGAATCCCCGTCAGGTGGTCGTAAAATTTAAGAAATGAGATTTCCAATTCCGGAGGTGCATGTGGCCCTGAGGTTCACTCAGCCTACACCAAAAATGAGTACCAGATTAATTCCTAGGGGCAAAGGCGACCGGGCGTAGAGCTAACCACTCTACCTCATCAATTGCCGAAGTTACGAATAGTGGAAGCCTTTACCTTCCACCACTCCCAGGGCCTTCATGGCCTGTACGGAGATGACTTTGCTTTGCTTTGCTTTACAATAGAAGAGTGTCTGCTCAAAAGGTGCTCTTTCCACTTCCAAAAATTAAATCAGTATTTCGTACACACGCATTACAGTTTTTGAATATTATCGATTGATATTGGCAATCCAGACCAGGGAGATGTAATTCCTTAAAAGTTGTACCAAACCCGATTATGGCTACGTTCCATGTGCCTTTCATTTTACATTTCTTGCGCTTTTACGACAACTTTCTTAATGTGGAAGTGGCATCTTTTGAGCAGACACTCCTCAGTTACATATGTGCGCAAGTAACGTTTTGTGCCATCAGGTACTCATCGTGCTTCTACACGCTGCTGGGCGTGTCTCCACTACTTGCTGTGGCGCTGAAAAATCAGCTGCGTCGAATGGCATTTTGTGCGTATTTTCGCTTAGGATTCTCTTAATATTTAAGGAAATTAAAGGAAAAATTAGGTTTTAAATACTGTAACAAGGTTTGTAGGAATTTTTGTTTTTTAATAGTTTCTAGTTTTAGGTGGCTAAACTGGAATAAATATTTACTTTTTCTCCGCAATGTGGGGGCGTGGGGTGTGAAAGCATCAATCTAAATATGCTGTATACCTATTATAATCTCATATGGATACTGATAGTCTCTTGCGCATATTTTCCGACGAAGGTGGGTGTATCTGTCATGTGTAAGAAATTACGTGTTAGTGTGGTGGAGGATAGCGTTATGTGTTGTTTATGAGTTGCAGGAATGCTGGGGGGGGGGGATAGTACAAACACCCAGTCGTGGACGTAAAGGAATTGACCATTTACGATTTAAATCCCCTGGCCCGGCCGAGAATCGAACCTAGGGCCCCGAGGACCGAACGGTGTTGACTGTAGACTAATGAAATTGCATCTAGTAGTTTCCGGAGGAAAATGGAGAAAGTACCAGTGGCTTTCAAGCGACTCATCAACCTCTGGTTACTGCCTGTTAATGAGGAGTACCGGATCAGTCCTGAAGCCTGTGTTTCCCATAATCTGTTTAATGTCTTCCCGGTCAATGTGTCGCTAATTAGTTTAACCTAGTTTCCATGAGCGGTCTCTAGAACTGTAGTCAATGAGAGATCCTTGAACCTCTATAAATAGCAGAATTACAATGTAGCTATCAATTGGGATTATTAACTATGATCTAACATCGTTCTGATGTAATCACGAGAGCAAGGGCACAAAAAACAAGAGAGCGCGCGCGCGCACACAGTGCGGACACGCCTCTCGATAGCGCACAGAGTGACCAAACGTCCTAGCATAATTGTAATGAACCTCCCCTTTAGGTACTCATCCCAACATTATTATTTAGTTATTATTCGCTAATCGGCCAGCTGGAGACCACGATAAAAAAAAGCCATGTTCCTATTTAAAGATATAATCTGCGGTTGCTGCCGATGATTTTAAATCAATAGTTGGCGATATATCGAGTACACTTTTAACACTGTACGACACTTCTGTATCAGTGCTACTAATGTAAGATGGCGGTAGGCGGCATTATATCGAGGTAGTTATTATACCACTTTCATCAGAAATATCTCTTTGTTGCTCATCGAGGACGTTAACTGAGGTTGACGCTAGATCAGGTGAAGAAATACAGGATGGTTGGAAACAGCGTGAAGCGGGTATATCAGCGTCAGAGGTTTGGTCATGCTAATAAATTATTTGAAAGAATATTCTTAAATTCAAACCCTCATTATTGTAGAAGACTTCCTCGTGAACAGTTGAGATTTACTTCTGAAGATGCGGAGCAAAATTCTCTGCGAAACGTAAAGAATTTCACCTTGTTTTCTTGACAAGGCATAAGCCCATTTCATGTCTACAATTTGAAAGAAATAATTCGATATCTCATCTCATCAGCTGCTGAAGTTAGCCAATCAGATCACTTCGCCAGGGGAAGGGTTTGAATACAGCTGACATGATCGCGCCATAGCAAATACGCTACGGTGACACTGGCTGAAACCAACCGTGTGTTTGTGTTTGATGCTGATTTTCCGGCATGGCACTCAAGTGTTCTTAACTCACGTGCAGATTTAACAACAGTGCCGCGCGCAAAGCCCATTTGAATTCGCCCGCGAAGTGATTTGATTGGCTAACTTCAGCAGCTGATAAAATTACAATGGCGCGAGTTATCGAATTATTTCTTTCAAATTATTTATCAGTATGACCAAACCTCTAACGCCCATATATCCGGTTCTCATTGTTTCAGACCACCCTGTGTAGGGGGTTGACTGTATGTCAGTCTCGAGTCGCTTTATTCACAGCATATCGTCGCTGCCGGGACAAAACCTCCTATGTGAAATATTTTAGCTTAGAACTTTGGCCGGAAAGGTTCTGTCATCTTAGGTGTAATATTGTGTGAATATAGTCAAGGTATTCTCGCTCTTCATAATGTATGTGCCGCGGATCTCCAAAAATATTATCACATAGGAGGTTTTCTCCCGGCAACGACGATATAAAGGAACTCCAGTAAGAACAACTTCCCGTACCTCAGCGTTTCTTTAGTCTTGTAGTGAACTTGGTACAATAGAACTTACCGGAGACTCGCGTAACTCGAAGACGTGTGCCATGAATAAATGAATGGATTTAGTGAAGTCAGTACATTAGTACTGGTAAATTGAAGTTGTAAAGATTTAAGAGACTCACTAATCTTTCTCCAGGGTCAAATTACCTCCGCAGTGGACAAACAAGAAGAGCTTGGTGGGTAAAGTCGGCAGTAATCCGAGCTCAATCTCACCTGCAAGGCACGACTCTGCGGTTCACGAAGTCCGGTCTTGAGGCAGGATTAGCTCACTTTACCTCCCTCCAGGACAGGTTTACAACGAATTGGGTCTTACAGACCCGCAGCCACTACACTCACTTTCTCTCCATAGAGTTCACTAGGAAGAAGTTCCTGAAGTTTTGTATTCGCAAGCCTTTTCAAAATAGCTTCTTTTACATGTCGTATAGCACGCTTTAACTATTTCTTGTCCGACTACATGCCTAAATGGTTAGCGTGCTGGCCTTTGGTAACAGGAGTCCAGGGTTCGATTCCCGGCAGGGTCGGAAATTTTAACCGCCGTTGGTTAATTCCGCTGGCACGGGGACTGACTGTGTGTGTCGTCTTCATCATCATTTCATCTTCATCACGACTCGCAGGTCGCCTACGGGTGTCAAATCAAAAGACCTGCACCTGGCGAGCCGAACATGTCCTCGGACACTCCTGACACTAAAAGCCATACGCCATTTCATTTTTTCAACTATTTCTTACTTTAGATTGGAATCACAATAATTTGTCCGCTACTTTAAGCTCAGGAAGAGTCAAAAGATGATAATCGTCTTCAGTACCATTCAAACACAAAACAAGGTACTTAATCACACTACTTACTTAAATACATACTCGTGCCCCTTTCTGGGACGTCTTTCCCTAGCCCTAAAAGACCATCTTCGTAGCGAATTTGGTTAGGCGCACATGCCTTCTGTGCTGCAGGTCGCAAGACTGAATCTTGGTGCAGGTCATTTGCATTTAATGACGGTTAAAAAGAAAGAGAGAGATTCAGAAATGATAAGACAGAAGATTTATCGGCACGTTGAAAATACGTTTACTGAGAAATTAGCTGCGCGGTTTGGGTCACGTAGTTGTCAGCTTACGTTCAGCAGATAGTGGATTCGAACCCCAACGTTGGCAAACCTCAATATGGTTTTCCGTGGGTTCCCATTTTTACACCAGGCAAATGCTGGGGCTGTACCTAAATCAAAGCCACGGTCTACTCCTTCGCACTCCTAGCCATTTCCTGCCCCTTCGTCGCGATAAGATACATCTTTGTCGGTGTGACAAAGGAAATTGTTTAAGAAATAAATAAAAACACTTTCGTAGGCCAAACTTCTAGCACTCCAAGGTCACTCGATATCTATAGCAAATGCAAGGATATCGGAATAATAATAATAATAATAATAATAATAATAATAATAATAATAATAATAGTCTACGTCCCACTACCTTCTTTTACGGTTTCTGGAGACGAGGTGCCGAAAGTTTGTCCTGGAGTAGCTCTTTTACATTCCAGTAAATCTACCAACACGCGACTGACGTATTTGAGCACCTTCAAATACCACTAGACTGAGCCAGGATCGAACCTGCCAACTTGGGCTCAGAAAGCCAGCGCCTTAACCGTCTTAGCCACTCGGTCCGGTAATAATAATAATAAAAATAGAATTGGCATCCTCATTATATACATATCAGAGAGCGAGTTTATGATGGCAAGGAAGTTCCTGGCATGCACAAGACGCTGTAAAATCGACATGCATCTCATGTTTTACCAATTATCTATGTTTTCTTCTTTTGTCCATTTACCAATCTCTGGGGTCCGTAGTAGATATGGATTTGGCCCGGATTTTGGGGCGGATGCCCTTCCTGACGCTAACCTTACGTAGAGGATGTATTCATTTCTACGCTGATTACTAGTGTGAAGTATTGTTGTGAGGAGATGAAGACGTGTTTTAAGATAACACACACCCCTTGTCCTCGAACAAGACCTGACTAAAATACCCAGCCCGAACGGGAAACGAACCCGGGACCCACTGAAGCGAAGATCACTACGTTGACCAATCAGCTTAGGAGCCGGACACTTCGATGGATGACTGCGTGAATCTGGTCTGCGGATGGGCGGTAAAGAATTTACCAGTTTACAGCAAATAAACATTTGCTCAGGATGTATGATTAGTAATCCGTTGGCTTAATTGAGATCGCTGCTCATACAGCTCACGTCCAGAAATGGATAAAGCACTTTCCTTTTCTTATGAGCCAAGCATAAAAAATTATTGAACACTGTTTAAGAACTTCAGGGCTAAAACAGTAAAACATAGTCGCGAGCCAACCTTAGGAACCCTAATCCTGTCTTCTACTACCGTCACCCTGACTCTGGTGGGGTCGAAAATGAGAACGGTGTTGCATAGTTGAATGTGGGCTAGTTTTCCGACCGGATGCCAACCTTAGCCTATGTCGATGGCGTTTCCATATTGCATGTTTCTGTGGTGTACTGTGTCTATATGAAGAGGACTGTATTGGGAATTAACCAGACGCAAGTAAAATCTCTTAACCATCCGGGAATTGAACACGGGACACTGTCGACCCAAACGCTGATCATTCAACCAAAAAGTCGGGGAGGAACCCTTAACTCAGTATTGTAACTAAACAACATCCTACAGCAGACACTAATAATTTTCTGGAGTCTAAATACGAAATAATTTCAATGATCACTAATTAAGTGCCCGTAATTGAGAAAGCGTTGCTGCGACAAGGACAAGCGAAAAATAAGTATGACCAACGAGCCTACTGGTCGACCTTGCATTTTCGGAGATCATGGAATGGAGCATCAAGGTCGAGACAGTAATCCATGCCCACAGCTACCATCTCCTGATGTCACCACATCCCGTTAGAGAACACGGGAAGAGAGTATTACAGCTAACACTAGAGCAGAATAAGAGAGTACAGTCGATGTTCTATAACCGGAATATGAAACGGGGTAAGAGGTAGGCACGCTACCACTACATCGCGGGGCCGGCTCGGAATTAACCAATGAAGGTTAAAATACCCGGACTGGCCGGGAATCGAACTCGGGACCCCTTGAATCAAAGGCCATCAAACCGGTAGGTATATTGTTAGTACATTACATAATTGTATTTTATATGTTTTCTATCGTAGTAACCAGTAATGCTATTCACAATGTAACATGTGAAACGGAAAGAAGGAACGGAGACAGTCTCTTCCATCCATCATCTGAAGTGTCACAGATAAGTAGCGAGGAGGACTATAAACAGCTCGTGTTGACCAAGTGATCGGGACGAGTCGCTTAATACCTGACCTCTGTCAGTTTTTTCTGTTACTTTTCGACGCACGGTCTAGGTACAACGTCCATGGCTGACACAGTTCCTCCTCAATGTCAATTCCATTCACTCTTTTTTAAATGTTGCTACCTGACAGAACGTACCGAGCTCGATAGCCGCAGTCGCTTCCGTGCGTCCAGCATTCGGAAGAGAGTGGGTTCGAACCCCACTTTCGGCAGCCCTGAACATGGTGATCCGTGCTTTCCCATTTTCATGCCAGGCAAATGCTGGGGCTGTACCTTAATTAAAGCCACGGCCGCTTCCTTCCCACTCCTGGCACTTTCCTGTCCTATCGTCACAGTAAGACCTACTTGTGTCGATGCGACGTAAAACAACTTGTAAAAAAAAGAGACGTCTTACGCCAACGATGGGATAGGATGGGGCTAGGAGTGAGAAGGAAGAGACTTTTGTCTGGTGGGGAAATGGGGAAACCAGGAAAAACTATCTTGAGGGCTGCCGACAATGGAGTTCGAACTCACTACCTCTCCAACGCAAGTTGACAGTTATGTGACGCAAACTGCGTGGCCAACTCGCTCGGTCACTTCTACTCTCTACCGGACGAATGTTTATCAAGAACTATTTCTGTCATTCTGTGGTTCAGTTGGAGGAGCGTACACAGGACTGACTAGATTAAACCGATCACTAATTTATGCAATTCTTCGTTCTTCAGACTATTTTGTGTCAGTTCTTATTCTTTCAGAACCTCCAAAGTTATAAGCTAAAAATATTTCACATAGTGTTTTTTGCAGGCGATATTAAATATATGTTACGTACAGAACAAAAATGTCCAACCGGACACGATTTTTACGACAGATCCTTGGTCCACGGCAAAATTCTGAGGACGTCACCCTAGATCAAATGCAGAACTGTACTATAAATTTGAAAAATTCTTATCTGTGAGAAATGTCTTCTTCCCAAGTCCTGAACTATTGCCACAGACACCGATCAGATCCTCCAGCAATTGTCCATGGAGTGGTAAATTTCCAAATAGTCATCAAACGATCAAGAATGTTACGTTATTGATCTGTCTCAGTCTTATCCTAGGCTTCGCTTTGGCAATATGAAAGTGACTGAGGTATGAGCGATGCTAGTAATGCCATTACTCATGCATCCATTCTCTGCTATAAATGGTGTGAAAATGGTGCTAATAGGGTCAGTTAGTGCATGCACATCAGTGGGCATGGCAGACTGATAAGCAATACCAACTTCTCGCTCACTGAGGAAGACAACGGAAAACTACCTCACTCCCCCTTTCCCTAGGACGTCTCTTGAGTGATGCCTACGCCATCTATGACAGCTCATGGTGGAGCTTTTGAGGATCCAACCAGTCTTCGGACTGAGGACTGAACATTCACATAGTCCGGTGTTCAGCATTCAAGAGAGATGACCGTAGAAAAGTATGGAAAGACATTTCTCACAGAAAATTAGAATTTTTCACATACATAGAACAGTTTTGCATTTGATCTCAAGTGACATCCGTCCTCAGAGTTTTGCATTGGACCAAGGATCTGTCGTAAAAATCGTGTCCAGTTGGAAATTTTTGTTCTGTACATAACATGTATATAATAACTATTGTACTGAACACGGCCTAATGCGTTGCAAGTTTATTTCGAGTACTATGCGGGTCGTGAAAATTAAATTGCCTGCGAAAACCACTATGTGAAATATTTTTAGTTTACAACTTTGGCCAGTGAGGTTCTATCATCTAAGATTTTATACTGTGTGGATTTGTCAAGGAATTTTCGCTCTTCCTTATAATATGTGCTGCGGGTCAGTATTTCTCCCAAAAATATTATCACAGACGTTTTCGCAGGCGCAACGTCGAAATATTCATTTCTTTCTTTTATTCTGATATTTCCTTTATGCCCTTACGAGGGAGGGCCAAGCACTCTGCATCATATAAAGGCTTCTGTAAAAACCACTGTAGTCTAGTGGCGGTAATTTGGTCTGCCAGAAGTTTTTGGCAGAGCCAGGAATCAAGTCCGGTCCTCTGGGGCTGGCAGCTAATGACACTAATCACTGCACCACAGTGGCGGACCACATTTAACTACTACTTCATCATCATTATTATTATTATTATTATTATTATTATTACGGTATTGGAAGAAAGTAAGTTAGAAGGAACAGACATGACAGTACCGAGAAAGACTGCAAGTACGTATATCTGAGGACAATTCTAGGAGGATAATCACAAAGAGGAGACAAAGGCTAATTTAGGAGTGGTTTTCGGAAACGCTGAGGTACCGGAATTTTGTCGCGTAGGCGTTCCTTTACGTGCCCGTAAATCTATCGACACAAGGCTAGTGTACACGAACTTCTTCAAATACCACCAGACTGGTCAAGATCGAACCCGCCATCTTCAGCTCAGAACGCCAGCACTCTTCCGTCTGGGTTACTCAGCCCAGTCCTACCAGCTACATGCATCGACCGTTGTCGCTTTCCTTAGATTTTCTTTTCGAAATTCCTCCGATAATATTACATGGTTTTTCTGTTCTCCCTGGTTTCTTCCAGTCCCAGTTTTATAACAAGAGTGTAAATTACATTTCCAAATGGTCGGTGGATACAGAGTGGGTCTCGGCGCACAAGTGGCCACGGATAGTTCATGGTCCGACAGCTCTGCACTCCGACTGACCAACCGAGCAGAGGAGGGGTGGCCATGGTTCTACCGTGGCTCTACGCCTCTGTATTCGCGAGACGAACAGGGGCTGATCCCCACCATCAGCTGTCCTGAAATAGTTTTCCGTGGTTTTCCATTCTCCTGCACTAAGGCGAATACCGGGACAGTCCTTGGTATAGGCTACGGCCGCCAACCCTCCCACCTTCACCGTATCTCTACCTCCGATACAAATATCTTGGCCTGAGAGACGGCGTCACCATCTAGGAGGCCAGCCTCCTCCTTCAGCAGAGGAATGAAAATATTTAATAGTAGTAGTAGTAGTATTGGTAGTAGTTCCAGTTGTATCCTTCAATGAAGTCTATATCTGTAATTTTTCTTGTTTCTATGCAGTATTTTCGTAGGTGTGCCACATTTATGTCTGTTACTGATTATTAACTTGTTAATTTTCAGTTACACTAGTTGAAGTATATGGCGAATAGTACTGTGGTACTAATAAAGTAAACTGAAATTCATTCATTTTCAAAAATGTCCAATATAAGTTTATTGCGTTCAAAAGTCGTTTTATCGCAATGGAGAAGTTTATTTCCTTTGTTTAAAAGTATGTACTCTTAAGGACATCCTACGAAAAAATAAGAAGCTATAATTCAATGTATTATCAACGGCATACTAGAAAACACGTCTAGAGACCAGTTCAGGGTGTTGAAAGTTAACAGATAGCCCTTGCTTTCCAGCTTACAACAGCAATTCTCAATCAACAGTGATAAAAGAAGTATAGTAACGATACCACAGTTTATTGGCTCGACCAGACCAGCCTCCAGAAACGTACTCAAACACTGCCCACACTCACCTAGAACAAGAGAGAAGAAAATAAAAGGCATAAGAATCTACCCGGAAACATAGCATCTCATCAGGGTTATTATACAATAGCTGTCAGACCCGCTGGGCAACTGCTTGCACATCAGGGTCCATACTCTTTAACATTTCCGCTCATGAGTGTACAGTATATCAATACATTATATGAGGTAGCGGCAACTAAAGCAGTTCAGGAACATAAACTTCAGACGAGAAATGACAGAACAATACTGCCCACTAGACCAGCGGTGCTACACACACGCATGTGCAAATTGCCAAGGGTCATTTTTACATCAAATAAGCGGCCAATGGTAGAAACCCTTTGACAAGTATAAGTTTATTTTGACGTAGATAAAACTCCCAATATCTGAACGAAATCGGTGCCCTTAGTTGGGATCTCTGCTTACCGGCCCCACCGAGCTCGATAGCTGCAGTTGCTTAAGTGCGGCCAGAATCCAGTATTCGGGAGATAGCGTGTTCGAACCCCACTGTCGGCAGCCCTGAAGATGGTATTCCTTGGTTTCCCATTTTCACACCAGGCAAATGCTGGTGCTGTACCTTAATTAAGGCCACGACCGCTTCCTTCCCAGTCCTAGCCCTTTCCTGTCCCATCGTCGCCATAAGACCTATCTGTGTCGGTGCGACGTAAAGCCAATAGCTATTTGGGTCACGTAGTATCCCGTGTGAGTGTGTAGACTAGAATAACATCCAAGGTATCCCCTGCCTGTAGTAAGAGGCGACTAACCCGGAGAACATGGACTCTCAACATGGGAGGGTCGGTTGGCGGCTACGGTTTCCCTAGCTGGGTATGGCATTGCTTCCACTAACTAGTGTCAGGCTCATTCACCGTTATCTTTCCAATCTGATTTCCCAATATCAACTCTTGGTCCCGGCGGTAGGCTATTACGTTTCCGAGGCCCAGGGATTCGTTCATTTTCACGCGCTTTGTTGCCCTTCCCGGTTTTTTTTCCGCCGATACCTTCATTTTACGAAGTGTCGGACCTCTTACATTTTTTCCTCTCTGATTACTGCTAACAGAGGATTGTTGTCTAGTTGTACTTACTCTTAAAATAGTTTTGTTTGTTTGTTTGTTTGTTTACAATTTGCTTTACGTCGCACCGACACAGACAGGTCTTATGGCGACGACGGGATAGAAAAGGGCTAGGAGTGGGAAGGAAGCAGCCATGTCCTTAATTAAGGTACAGCCTGGTGTGAAAATAGAAAACTATCTTCAGGGCTGCCAACAGTGGAGTCCAAACCCACTATCTCCCGAATGTAAGCAGATACTACGTGACCCAAACAGTGCAGCCACTTGCTCGTTCTTTTTTTTCGTGTGGCTATTTCTAGCCGAGTGCAGCCCTTGTAAGGCTGACCCTCCGATGAGGGTGGGCGGCATCTGCCATGTGTAGGTAACTGCGTGTTATTGTGGTGGAGGATAGTGTTATGTGTTGTGGTGTGTGAGTTGCAAGGATGTTGGGGACAGGACAAACACCCAGCCCCCAGGCCACTGGAATTAACCAACGAAGATTAAATTCCCCGACCCAGCCGGGAATCAAACCCGGGACCCTCTGAACCGAAGGCCAATACACTGACCATTCACCCAACGAGTCGGACACTTGCTCGATTATTTCATGCAGTTTAAGGTCATAGTATAATAGAGAGACAGCGACAATAAAATACACCTGAAGGGTGTTAGATGTAAACCTATTGTCCCGATCATGTACTTGACTCGTGTGAACAATAGACGAAGCCAAATGTGCGGGAAAATTATATTTTAAAATTCTCAGTAAACAAGCAGCTGAGTATGATCGTCTGTCCCTGAGTTTCAAGCCCCCTGCGATCTGTTAGCAAGATGTTATTACATACTTTACAAATGACAAAAAAAGAAAAAGAGTAATCCAACAACAACAATAACAACACAAAGAGAGATTAGTACGCATTTCCTTCATATAAAATGTAGTTCCATAGGGATTTTTGTAAAACTTTGCAACATGTGCTTTCAAAGTATGACAAGAAAATAAATTAAGTATTATAACGGTCCTTCCTTCAGATGAAATTCGCAGACAAAAATGTACATGAAGTTTAACTTGACTTGCTCACGTGAGTTCTGAATATTATCAGAGCGTCTGCAGTCATTACGAAGCTGGTAACTATATTGTAAAAAAAATAGCAGGCGAATGAAGCGAGCACGCAAAAATAACAATAAACCAATTAGGACGCCGCGTACACCACGGCGTCGAGTTACCTCATTTACTTGCACTAATGAGTCAAAGCTTTTCTTGGTTGTACCGCGGCATCAACTGTACTGCAAAGTGAGTGTGTACATTGGGAAATAGCTGTTATTAATGCCGGCTCGGCATGCGATGGGTTACTGACTTGTCTGAGAGCACACAATTTAACAGTTAACGAACTTAAAGTGGTTGCGAGTCTCTTTCCACTTCACCAGCCAGTTAAATTGTTTGGCCGTATAGTGCGGAGCGATGGTGTAATGCTATTACCGAAGATTAAATGGCCCCTGACGGCGAGAATTCCTTTTTTCTTCTCGGCATTCCTTTACTGCTTCAAGTCACTTATGGATGTTATTAAATACCAGGTGGTTCATAGTGGAACTGGGCGGAGAAACGACTACAGACGCTACAGGTAGTCAGTTCAACCCTCAGTCATCCCAATATATTTTCGTTTTTTTTTTTTTTCCTTCTACCGTTTTTCTCACCTTGTGGGGTCGCGGCTACAAACTGTGTCGCACCTGTGAATTTGGACCTGTTTTATGGCCGGGTGCCTTTCCTGACGCCAACCCTATGTGGAGGGATGTAATCATTATTACGTATTTCTGCGGTGGTTGGTAGTGTAGTGTGTTGTCTGAATATATACCCAGAGAGTGTTGGGACAAACAGACACAACCAGTCCCCTAGCCAGAAGAATTAATCACACGCGATTAAAATCATCGACCCCGCCGTGAATCGAAACCGGGACCCTCTGAACCAAAGACCTCAATGACCATTCAACCAAGGAGTCAGACAATAATCCCAATAAAGAAAGACCTATATAGAGAAAATGTCAAGATGATGAAGGGAAGAATGGTGCACTCCTCGCATAACGGTACAGCATTCCCGACAACTGCTTCAGAAGAGTGAATCAAATATGCGAAACGTTTCTTGCATTTCTTTCCAGTTGTTTAACGGCACTTGGATTCCGGTTTCCTCGTCGACAACCGGAGAGGAAAGGCTCGAACAATTTGCCTGGTGTGAAAATGATATTCACGGAAAACCATTTTCAGGACCGCCGATGGCGGGGTTCGAACCAACAATCTCCCAAACGCAACGTTACTAGTATGTGACCCATACTACACGGAATGCTCGCTTGGTAAAAAAAGAAAAAACGTTCTTCCATTGTTCGAATATATAGCCTACAGAGAGCTTTCATTTCGTACGTTCGTCGATCCCACGGACCTCTTCAGAAAGTTCTCCCTCCCCTTCTCGCGGCCAGCTGTACCTCCATAATGTGGATCAATGGTCCAGTGTCTAACTCTTGATCTCAAGTTTGCGGGTTCGATCCCGGCTGAGGTAGGGAAGATCTTGACAAGCACCTTTAGGTAGGGTGATGAACGCGTATTTCTGTATTTCCGGTAAAGTTAAAATTGGAAATGAAGAATGGTGCTAGTGGATCAAGCTTAGCTCGGGAATATGGAGTTGGAAATTTAACAATGTCGGACATTAAAAAAAAAACGGTGATTCCGTTACATATCACCGAGTGTACTTGAAGTTTTTCCACTGCCTTGAGATGGCTATGAAGTGATTGGAAGAACAAGAAGAATGTAATGCTGTCCAATTGCTGTGTTTAAAACGTTTGAGCTATTTAGCGAAAAAGAAAGTGTCTCAGCTCTGGAGTAAAAGGAAATTTGGTTTTGGTTATCTAACCTGTAGGCCTACTTTATTATACTACTTCACGTAAGGTTATTTGTAAGATGCGTGGTATAAAATATATAGTTTTCTGTTTAACATCAACTTTTTCGTAAATGATCGGTTATCCGAAAAATTGTTTATCCGAACACCCCCAGTCCCCAATCGTTTCGGAGAATCGATGTTCTACTGTCCAATGATCGCCAACCTTCGAAGATGATGGCACAAGAAGAACATGCAAAGTTGTGCACTGGACAAATGTACTCTATATTATGCGGTAAAACAAAGAGTACTGTATCGAACATGCTTTCAGCATCATTGTAAAATGCAAGGTGACATTTATCGAACTGCTTCAAAATCTACATCCTTACGCGTCTCGAACATTATATGTTACGATCCTGTAGATTGTCAAACATGTTGATGAATGGCTGTGCCTTCTCTGGTAATTCGGACCAAGTTGAAAGAATCCGTTTTCCGGTCAGATGACCCACCTAGGAATGTTCCCGATTTATGAGAGAAGATACATTCATTTTTCCCCCTTTTTGGTCTTTTACGCAACCTGTGCTTATCAAATCAACATTAATTTTCTATCTAACAATACGTGTAGCGCAAGGGTGCGCATTTCGAACACATGCTGTAACGACGAAGTCGAGTTGACAACACCACCACCACACCCACCCACGTCCCCCTAGCTGCTGTTATACAGTGTAGGAACGGATTGATATAAAGCACCCCGACTTTGGATTCTTAAACATTTATTTCCAAATAATGAATAAGTAATATCATACATAGTATGAGTGAATATTAATAATAACAAATTGTTCGTTTAAGTTTGTAGAACTTCGCTGGACCACTTCATTTAGTGTTTGCAAACGACGTCATCGATGACACCGACGAGTACCAATCGTACTTCGGTAAAGACGACTTCTTTATGAGCACTCTGTCTTTTTAAATTCCCATAACAGAGCGAGTGAGTGCGTGGTTTGTGTCACGTACTGTCAGCTTGCATTTGGAAGATAGTGGGTTCGAACCCCACTGTTCACTGCTCTGAAGATGATTTTCTGTGATTTCACACTTTCACACATGGCAAAGGCTTAGTTAAAAGGCCACGGTCGATTCCTTCCCATCCTCGCCTATCGTCCCATCATCCTATCTGTGTCCATGCGAAGTAAGGCAAATTGTAAAACATTTTTAAACACGGTTACGAATGATTCGTTTTAATAATTGTAACATGACTAACACATTCAATTGCCATTTACGATTTCCCTTATCTCCAGAAATATTATCAAAGCCAGCCCCGCGGTTTACCTGCTTCTTACCCGAAAGCCCCGGGTTAGATTCACGGCCAGGTCAGGAATGTTTACCTGGATCTGGGGGCTGGTTCGATGGCCACTCAGCCTACGTGATTACGATTAATTGAGGAGCTATCTGAAGGTCAGGTGGCGACCCCAGTCTCGGAAGCCAAGAACAGGGGCCATGAAGATACGTCGTGCTGACCACACGATACCTCATAATCTGCAGGCCTTCGGGCTGAGCAACGGTCGCTTGGTAGGCCATGGCCTTCAGGGCTGTTGCGCCATGGGATTTGGTTTTTCAGCAATATCATCAACTATCAACAACGCTCTTTTAACGGACAAAGGATGCTACTGAATTTGGTCTTACAAGGACCTATTAGTTCTAGGAAGTGAAAAACGAATTCACAGATTTTCTTCAGCTTGGAAACGGTTATGTCTAGTTTCATTTTCTTTAGAACAGACAATAATGGCTGTCCTGATGTCAGTTTTAGTTAATCCCACTCCACTAAAAAGGCGTCCGCAAACTATTCTTATTCCTTCATGAAAAGAAAAATGGGGAATAAATTTTAATCAAGATAAAATTCAGGTCTTAATTACTTTCCTGGGGCAGAAATTCGAGACAGCGCCGAATTTTTCGGGCGTATGGTCAACGTATTAATAGGTACACATATTGCACACAAGAAATAGTTGGTTACAGTAGACTAAATCAAGGGATGTGGTACACAAAGTTTGACACCGATTCTTTGTATAAGTTTCAGAATGTTCACTTTCTTGGACGTTTTCCGCAATTATTTGGGTTCGGCAATACATGTGGATTGGTCTCAGGTTTACGGCGGAGTGTCCTTCCTGACGTCAAACCTACGTGAAATGATTAATTTACCGCGGTGCTTGGAAGTATTATTGGGTTTTGCGTATGGAGAGCTGTGTATTAATGTGAATACAGATACGCAGTACGTGAGCTAAAGCAGTTCACTAGACAAGGTTAATCTCCGGTCCGACCGGGAGTCGATCCGGGACCATCTGAAACGAAGCCCGCTACGCTGACCATTCAGTCAAGGAGCCAGCTTCCATATGATTGACAATGATACTGAGAACTACGTAAATGCACAACCATGTGGCTGAGGTGATCAAAGAACATATCGGGGACAGGAAGTCTGCCACAGTGGCTGATGGAGACCACTTTCTCCGTACTAAACTATGACATCTCTGTTAGTGGACAGCCCTGGCGCACACGAAAGACCCAAGTCGGAAGCCTTATAAGGTGAGATCGCCCAAGGTGGGCGTACGAAGAAGCTACACAAAGAGAGAGAAGGAGAGAGCTTGGTCAGAGGCGCCTAAGTAATTCACTCTCTAAATGTCGTCGTCTGTGATTAGAATTACTCAGCAGTTCTTTGAGGCCTGAAGGATCCTCATTCGCGACCAGCTCGACATCTGCAGCAACTAGATGCCAGTTCTAGATGCTAGTTCTAAAGTTTCCATTCGAGTTAGCCTGGGATCTATTGTTAATAGGCCTACACTAGCGAACTTCCAGCTCCTAGCCTAAATGGTTAGCATGCTCGTCTTTGGTTCAAGGGCTTCCGGGTTCGATTCCCGGCAGGGTCGGTAATTTTAACCTTAAATGATTAATTCTGATGACTCGAGGGCTAGTTTGGGTGTTGTCTTAATCATCAGAAATCATCCTCGGTAGGAAACCATCCCCACAGACGCGCAGGTCACCTATAGGCCATTCGGGCCAGGTTGCAGGAAAAGCAAAGACACGCTACATGTTGATTTAAAAAAAATGCTATTTGTTCGGGGCGTCGACCTACAAAGATCTTTTGCCCCTACTTGCACCATATGTTAGCAACCTGCGTGTATTTGGAAATTGCGGAAGTGTGAAGTGTTGAATGTGAGGAAAGGAACGTTAAGGACGACACAAATACCCAGTCCCCAGGCAAGGGATATTAATCACTTACATTTAAAAACCCCTGACAGGCCGGGAATCGAACCCGGGGCCACCGGGTGACAGGCGGACGCGTTGCCCCCTACACCGCGAGGCCGGACTACATGTTGAATACCGTGTGCAGGAATTTAGTTCTGGCGCCATTTACGCAGCATGCATGTCACTTTTGACGTTCCATTTTACTCGATTAGACGGCAGAGAATGAGACCTCTGTGGTGCGATCTAAGGCAGAAATCAAGTAACTTACCAACATCATACAATATGGACTTTTCTCCACCCTTAAAAATATCCTACTACCTCTGCAGACTTACAAACCATACAGGGAGCGAGTTTATGATTGTAGAGAGTACATAGTAGGAAATATTCAGTGACTGATCTGTAGAATTTCAAACTCAGAACCTTTCTGAAAACAGCGCAGAAGTAAACTCCCTCTTTTAGCCTGACATAAATCAGCTTACATCATGCTGAGTACGGAAAGACGAAGATACGATCCGATGAAAATTCAGTCTACCTTTACCTGATATATAATTATAACACTGCCCTGCATGGATTTCTATGTCTAACAATGAATAACTGTTCCTAAATGAACTTTTTAAATGCAGAATTCAATTTCTATCACATAACGTTTTCCAGGCGTCGTCCTCGTCGTCGTCGTCGTCTACCGCTTTCCCTCCGCCTTTGGGGTTGTAAGTGCGACGAGCTGTTTAGAACATGTGATCTGTTCTTGTTTTACGACCGGACGGCTTTCCTGACGCCAACCTTATGTGGATGAATGTAATCACTATTGCGTGTTTCTGTGGAGATTGGTAGTGCGGTGTATTGTCTGAATATGAAGAGGAGAGTGTCGGGACAAGCACGAACTTTCAGTCCCTGAACCAGAAGAATTAATCGGACGCGACTGAAATCGACGACCCGGCCGGGAATCGAACCCGGGATCGTCTGAACCGAAGACATCAGCGCTGGCCATTCAGCCAAGGAGTCTGATGCATGACGTTATCCTGTTATTTTGAATATTTGTCTTTTTTCAGGAATATCACAGTAAAACTGTATTTGCAAGGAATTCTATGGGTCTTTTTTTTTGTTTTTTTACAAGTTGCTTTTTTTTTTTTTTTTTTTTTTTTTGCTAGGGGCTTTACGTCGCACCGACACAGATAGGTCTTATGGCGACGATACAAGTTGCTTTACGTCGCACCGATAGTGATAGGTCTTACGGCGACGGCGGGACAGAAAAGGGCTAGGAGTGGACAGGAAGAGGCCGTGGCCTGAATTAAGGTACAACCCCAGCATTTGCCTGGTGTGAAAATGGGAAACCATGGAAAACAATCTTCAGGGCTGGCGACAGTGGGGTTCGAACCCACTTTCTCCCGAATACTGAATAACGGCCGCAGTTAAGCGACTACAACAATCGAGCTCGGTGAATTCTATGTTAACAATGGGTGAAAGTTCCTTAACGTATTTTTTCTATACAATTCAAAAATGAAACAAATTTATTTCTGTTACTTCATGTTTGACACCGATAAATGTGTCATTTCAATTTTTTTCAGAAATTCGCAGTAAGACGATATTTTCTTATTGTACACAGAAGAAGTGGGTCACCTGTGAATTGTTTCTTTTAAATTAATAACATTTTGTAAAAAAAAATTGTAGGGAAGAGTATAAATTACAATATTTGATGAAAATGAAAATCCACAGTCTGTTTTTAGTCATTCGACAGGGTTGGTTGGAATGAATAAAGCCCCATCTAGCGGCGAGGATAGGAATTGTGCCGGCTGCCGAAGCCTGTCAAATTCCTCTTCTGGGGTAATGATTAATGACAAAGATGAAATGAAACGATATTGGAGAATGTCGCTGGAATGAAAGATGACAAAGAGTACTCGGAGAAAAACCTATCCCGCCTCCGCTTTGTCCAGCACAAATCTCACATGGAGTGACCGGGATTTGAAATCAGCGGCGAGAGGCCGGCGCGCTGCCACTTAAGCCACGGAGGCTGTACAATATTTGATATAGGTCTATAATAAAACGGTACGTAAGAGCCAAAATTGTTTGTCGTTATTTGCAGGAAACATAATTTAATAGCGAAGAGAGATAACATATTATTTCCTTTCAGTTTCCCATAAAGCATAACAAAACAAAGACATAAGGAAGAAAATGTTGAGATGCAGAGCAGTGTAAAGTAACTTCCCGGTACACAGAGGATCATTCTTTTCTTACTTCATAACAAGCAAGTGCCCATATAAGGAACGTAAAGAGGGCCGTTCTTTCTATATATCCCATTAAAAGAAAGTGTCCATAAAGAACGAATGAAGAGTCGTTCATTCCTAGCTCCATTACAAGGAAGCATCTACAACGAAATGAGATCCGTTCTTTTCATACACCACTACAATAAATATTTACAAAAAATGCGGATAGAACCATTCAAGTGTCCGTTCCCCCAGCATCAGCAATAGAATAATTTCGTCGTATATTCTTAATTTTGTAAGATATCATGCTTTCCTTTCCTGTCCGACTCGTTGACTGAATAGTCTGCGTATTGCCCTTCGGTTCAGAGTGTCCCGGGTTCGATTCCCGACCGGGTCATGGATTTTAATCACTTCTGATTAATTCTTCTGGCTCGGGAACTGGGTATTTGTGTATGTCCCAACACTCCCCTCTTCATATTCAGACAACACACCATCTACCAACCACCATAGAAACACGCAATAGTGATTACATCCCTCCATGGAGGGCTGGCGTCACGAAGGGCATCCGGCCGTATAACAGGGCCAAATACATGTGCGACGCTGTTCGCACCCACGACCCCACAGATGTGGGAAAAGCGGGAGATAAAGAAGAAGAAGAAGAAGAATCATATTTTCCTTCCCTGACCCAAAAATGACTATTCAAAGTACCAGTGGTAAGAGTAACTTATCTTCCTCATGATCACCTCGAATAATCTACAATCGGCGAAGTAAATGTCGAACAATAGCCATTCCATTCGACGTCACAGTTTCTGTTTTACAAGTTGCTTTAAGTCACACCGACACAGATAGGTCTTATGGCGACGATGGGACAGGAAAGGGCTAGGAGTGAGAACCGGCCCTGAGTATTAAGGTACAGCCCCAGGCTTCGCCTGGTGTGAAAATGGGAAACCACGGAAAACCTTATTCAGGGCTGCCGACAGTTAGGTTCGAAATCACTATCTCTCGAATGGGATTTCATAGTTAAAGATACAGTGCATGAGTTCCAGTGGAGAAACTCCTTGTACACGAGGTCACGACGATCAACCAAAAGAGCGGGAATGGAACACACGTCTATTTTCCCCAACGCCACCAACTGATGAGTTGTCTGGTTCCTTGGCTGTGTGGTCAGCGTTTTGGCTTTCGGTCCTGCGAAGTGCGGGTTCCATTCCCGGCCGTACCTATGAATTTTAATCTTATACGGTAAATTCCTTCGGCTCGAGGACTGGGTGTCTGAGCTGTCCCCAACATCCCTGCGGCTCACATACGACATATAACATTATCCTCCACCCTCAGCAACCCCGAAGATGGTTTTCCATGGTCTCCCATTTTCACATAAGGCAAGTGTTGAAGCTTTACCTTAACTAAGCCCATTACTGGTACCTTCTGAGCTGTGCATTTCTATCCCATCGAGGTTAGGCCCCTTTAAACAACAAGCAACATCTATCCCATCGTCGTCGAAACATCAACGACAGTGCGACATTAAATAAATAATAAATAAATAAATAAATAAATAAATAAATAAATAAATAAATAAATAAATAAATAAATAAATAAATAAATAAATAAATAAATGTAAAATGACCTACGTAAAGTGAGTAACTAAGCAGAGGAAATATAGAACAAAAGTATTGGCTAAGCGGTTCGAATCACGCAGCGGTCAGCTTGCATTGGAGTCTTTAAATAATAATAATAATAATAATAATAATAATAATAATAATAATAATTGTTACCGTGTTTTTGTGGTAGTTATGCGTGAAAGAAGGTGCGGGTGTGAACGGGTCTCAAGCTACGAAATTAGAGTTCATGTAAAATTAACAAGGTTATATTTTCTTTTCAAAATAAGAAAATAACAAGCATGGCAGGTACAGAGTAGCAAGTCAACAAAATGTAGTTACACAATTTACTGGATTTGGGCTCCGCGCCCCGACTTCACAATGCTTGGGCAATCAGCCCAACCTTACTTTAAAATAAGTTTTAACAGAGGGGCAGAAAACCCCATTCATGCTCAGGAGCACTTGCTCCAAATTACACAGAAAAGCCTCCTCGAGGCATACAACACTCAATTTTCAAGAAAGAGCTACTCGCTCTCAAACTTTAAGCCTCTGAAAGGCCACACCAAACTCCACCTTCAAGTTGTCCTCTCAGGACATAGACACAGGGGTACAATACCCAACCTACTGAGGTCTATTAAGTGAGAAAAGATTAATTACATGACCTCTAAAATAACAATTTGAGAGGAGGGGAACTTGCGCTCCTAATACTCTTTGTTTAAAACCTACTTGGCACTAGGCCGTTAATACAAGGGCTAATCCCATACTAAAGAGGTGACTTAAGAAAGAAACAATTTACATTACGTTAAAGAAGAATAGGTTGAGAAAAATAAGTTCACCTCAAAACAATATGAGTGGGAGCTCGAGAGGGTTAAGCACTCTCTATCCCGATATGTAGTTTAAAGATAGAATAGATACCAAAGGTCTTTACATTTTAAGGAAGGTTACATTATGGAAAAACTTCGGACCCGCCCCGAGAGTTAAACTGCTGAGCTAGCAAGGAAAGAAGTTATTAATCGGCCATTACCTTGTTGTTGACCGCTGCCGAAGAAAGAGGCGCTACCCGCCCCCTGCTATGTACTTTACACACTGAGAGATGGTACAGAAGTGGCGCAGAGACCCAAAAATCAGCAGTTGATATACTCTCGCGGAAAGTTCGAGGCGTTTTAGGGAAGAAAACACCCGCCCACAATCACTTTATTGGGTAGGGTACAGCAACATATTCAAGTTGGGGGAAGATACATCAGATTGGTCAGAAATTAATTAAAGAAATTCGGGATTGGCTAAATACAAAACAAGGGGAAAGAGAGGGGTATACAGCCAACTTAAACAATAACAGAAAGAAATTTAACAAGAAACAAACTTTTGAAATAAAAATTTCTCCAAAAAATAGTTCTTTCACATCGCACTAGGGTGCACCATTGTAGTTTTTCAGTAGTGTCCTCTAGAAGAGAAGTTCACACTTCTTACTACAAGCAAAACAAAAATACGTCGAAAATGACACAGTTCAAAAACTCTAAAATTTCCAGGTAGTGACATCATCTGAGAAAGTAGAAAATTAATACCGTAGATAAAGTTCAGACTTCCTCCAGCAGAGGAGTTTCAACTGGCGCACATTTTAAATTAGCGGCGTGGAGGTGTACCGCCCGGTACAATAATAATAATAATAATAATAATAATAATAATAATAATAAAATAATAGCCCTGAAAATATAAAACAGATTCAGAAACAAGTAATAAATCAAACAATGCACAAACATTCTTAGTGACGTTAGATTACTGTTAACCCTTAAGATGGTTTTTCGTGGTTTCCCATTTGCACACCAGCTGTGCCGTAATTAAGGCCACGGCCGCTTCCTTCTCACTCCTAGCCCTATCCTTTCCCATCGTCGCCATAAGACCTATCTGAGTCGGTGCGACGTAAAAGTAAATTGTAAATGCAAATTAACGTTTCACGGGCACATCAAAAGAATGATCCTGACATACTTACAAAACAGACAGTCTTATTCCAGGGAAAGGGGTGAATGGCCCAAACAGACACTACGCAATGAACGGCGATATGAAAAACGTTAAATTGGTAGGAATCACACAGGAAGACACCCCAAATACTGATATATTTAAATCTAACACTCGCGAACGGCAAGTTGTCGAAGAAGACCGATTCGAACAACTTAGTCCAAAGAAACGAAAGAAACGCACAATAAAGGAATGGAGGAGACATGGTCACAAAAGAAGGCTAACGAACGTCTATAAGCGCTGTGTGTAGTCCGAGATGTGGCTATTCAAAATTAACCTATGTGATAGTTTTCATCCCGAAGACTGGCTGGATCCTCAAACGCGCCCCAAAGGTTAGGCAGTCAGAGGCAAGCTTGCCACTTTTTAACAGTGAAAATTCAAGACTTGAATTCAAAATAACTACATACGTGTGCGTGTTTTCATATTTATTTCAGACCTATAGTGAGTTAGGCCTAATTGCACTAACAAATTTGAGGCACACCTGTGCACAGTTACTTCCTCCGATACGGGAATTGAGCTTTCGTGTTCGTCTTAATATAATTCTCTCCATCTACACACAACGCACTGCGCTAAAAACCACCTCACAAACATGCAATAGTTAATACTCCCCCACATAGGGTTGGCATCAGGAAGGGCATTCTGCCATAAAACTGGGCCAAAATAAATCCCGATTGCCAACCCAAGTGAATCGGGAAGAGGCTAGGGAAAAAATCTGTCCGACCGAGAGAGTGGCCGCGTGGTATGAGTCACCTAGCTATCAGCCTGAATTCGGGAGATAGTGGTTCCGGCAGCCCTGAAGATGGACTCCCGTGGTTTCCCATTTTCACACCAGGCGAATGCTGGGGCTGGACCTTACTAAGGCCAAGGCCGCTTCTTTCTCATTCCTAGCACTATCCCATCGTCGTCATAAGACCTATCTGTGTTGGTGAGACGTATTGTACGGGAAAAATCTGCCTCTTGCTATTAAGTCACCCTTTACATCCTCTTCAATTTATACGTTCAATAACTGAGAGCTGCATTCAGTATTTCCTTCTCATCTTTTACGAAATCTACGAATTTAAAAGCCTAAATAAAAATGTAAAGAAATTTGAATTTCTACTTTGATCAGTTCAACACTTAACTTTGCTCAGATTCGAAAAGTCCCGGGAAATACGTGATAGGTAGCAACCATGGTTATAGACAAACAAAAAACAGACGGTGGCGCCATAAAGAGGCGAACAAGGCATACTAAGGAGTGAGGTAATTTACCATTGCTTTCCTCACTAGGCCAGACAATGTTAATGCAGCACGACTGGTCACAACATTGAGACGCACTACTAAATTATTCATCACCTTTCATACTGCCACAGTCATAAATGATAATAATAATAATAATAATAATAATAATAATAATAATAATAATAATAATAATAGACCGAAATGATCACAAGTGTTAAACATGAATTCAATTTGCTCGTGAGAAGTGCGTTCTTACTCACATTTAAGGGTGCCATATGGTGATTTTCAGAACGAGGCATGAACAAATCATAGCAGAAAGCCAGTGGAGTCGAGTGGAGTGGAGTGACGTGATTACTCTAATTAACTCCAAAAGCAACAGGTAGGAGCGGGTAGGAGGGAGTCTCACCATTTCGTGAACAGCGCACTTCCAAACTGCGCGAGAAAGAGTGCTCTACCTACCGCAGATGTAAACAGATCGGTCATGCACCTTTTTCGTTTACACTTTTAAGTTTCCGCACTGCGAGGTCTACTGTGGAAATCCATAGCCTGTTTCCAGTTATTTGACCGGGTTAAATGGAATGAATGAAGCCCCATCTAGCGGCGAGGATAGGAATTATCCCGGCTGCCGAAGCCTGTCGCACTCCTCTGGGACAATGATTAATGACTGACAGATAAAATTAATTGGTGTTGGAGAGTGTTGCTGGAATGAAAGATGACAGGGAAAACTGAAGTACCCGGAGAAAAACCTGTCCCGCCTCCGCTTTGTCCACCAGAAATCTCACATGGACTGGTCGGGATTTGAACCACGGAACCCAGCAGTGAGAGGCCGGCATGCTGCCACCTAAGCTACGGAGGCACCAACTGCGAGGTCTACTGTATGCTTCACAAACCTGTTTAATTCTTCGTTTATATCTCCTAAGAATAATCGGTAGGATATTCCATGTAAATAATAATAATAATAATAATAATAATAATAATAATAATAATAATAATAATAATAATAATAATAATAATCTGAACTAATAAGTATCTTGACGTGAATGCTTCATTGCACCATGCAGGTGTGCTGTGTTAATAGAGTGGAGTAGATAAATCAACAAGTGAAGTGTGAAGGCAGAACTGTTCGTTCCACTGGGATCAGAGATGCTTCCTTCGTCTGTTGGAGCAATTAACACTTGTATGTGCGATGGACCGTGCTACAGCTGTGACGAATCTCAGATGTTTTTTTTACGAAAGAAGCGTAACACAGCTGTTATGGTGCGTGCGTGACACGAGAGAAATTCGGCAACGTCGACATACCCTCAACTGCCAGAGTAGCAGGCCAGTCTCCCTTCAGAACACTGTTCATCAACTACCCGTTGTCCAAGCGTCTTACGATTAGGCGACCACTTCAGAATTTTGGAAAACAAGACATGCGGAGGAAACCCAGAGAGTACTATTACAAAAAAAGATTCACAAATTGATTCCTTGATGAGCCAAGAGAGACTCGGGAGCATCAAACATCTGAACATGTTCCGCTTTCGTTTCTAAAAAAACCCGGACGACACGGCTATAAGGTTTATAGCGTACAATACAATACGTGGAAGCCTCTGTGCCTCAGACGAAAGCGCGTCGGCCTCTCACCGCCGGTTTCCGTAGTTCAAATCCCGGTCACTCCATGTGAAATTTGTGCTGGACAAAGCGGAGGCGGGACAAGTTTTTCTCCGGTTACTCCGGTTTTCCCTGTCATATTTCTTTCCAGCAACACTCTTCAGTATCATTTCATTTCACGTGAGTCATTAATCATTGCCCCTGAAGAGAGCGACAGGCTTCGGCAGCCGGCACACTTCCTATCCTCGCCGATAGATGGGGGTTTCAATCATTCCATTCCTGACCCGGTCGAATGACTGGAAACAGACTGTGGATTTTTAATTTTCAATACAATAAGTCTTTCTGGCATAAGTTAAGTACTGTAGATCGAATGAGATGCAACAACAACAAGAACAATAATAACACCGAACAAGTTGGCTGTGCGGTTAGGAGCGCGCAGCTGTGAGCTTGCATTCAGGCGATTGTGGTTCGAATCCCACTGTCGGCAACCTTGAATACTGTTTTCCGTGGTTTCCCATTTTCACACCAGGCAAATGCCGAGGATGTACCTTAATTAAGGCCACGGCCGCTTTCTTCCCATTTCTCGCCCTTCTCTATTTCATCGTCGCCATAAGACCTTTCTGTGTTGGTGCGACGTACAGCAACTTGTAAACAGAAAAAACAGCCAGCGACTTCGTCTCTACAGCTGACTCCCCAGTCTACAGGTTCCAAAGGCGCGGTAAAAGTGCTGACTGTATAATATAAGGTCGGGTCCGACTCATTGGCTGAACGGTCAGCGTTGAGGCCTTCGGTTCATAGGGTACCGGGTTCGATTCCCGGCCGGGTTGGGGATTTTAATCGCCTCTGATTAATTCTTCTGGCTCGAGGACTGGGTGTTTGTGTTTGTCCCAACACTTTGCAATAGTGATTAAATCCCCCCGTATAGGGTTGGCGTCGGGAAGGGCATCCGGTCGTAAAACAGGGTCAAAGCCACATGTGCAACTAGTTGGTACCCGAGACCCCACAGGTGTGTGAAAAGCGGTAGAAAAAGAAGAAAGTATAATATAAGGTCGGGATGAGATGTCTTAAATGATATGGAATGACGGTATGAGATGTCTTAGGCCCTAAATGATATGGAAGAACATTGTGAGATGTCTTCAATGATTGAATTTAATTTGAATTTATTGGTTACAATTTGCCACTGAGGTTAATGAGCCCTTTTATGTAGCATCTACATTGAAAGCAACGCACAGAAAAACGATTATGAATACACACACACAAAAAGAAGGTAAAATGAAATTAAAATGTAAAGTTTGAAATATGAAGAATATATACTTAAACATTATAAACATGAACTACATAAAAATAATACACAGTGCTTAACTAAGTATTACAAACATTAAAATGAGTCAATTTGGTTGCAATAAGGAGCTATGCTAATGATTAACAGGGAGTTAGTCTAATTATCTGAAATGCTGTCAGAAAGAAGAATCGGTTTACAGGAGATATGGAAGGTGATGATGATGATGATGATGATGATGATGATGATTTGTTCAGTAACAAGAATGGTACGAGTTCAGATGGCTTAAACGATACGAAAGGACAAGATAAGATGTTTTAAGTGGTACAGAAGGACGGGATGAAATGTCTTAAATGAAATGGACGAGATGTCTTAAATGATACAAAAGGACGATTTGAGGTACATTCAGCGACAAGAATGGGACGGGATGAAATATCTTAAATGAAATGGAAGGATGGGATGATACTCTTCCGTGACAAGAATAGGGCAGGATAAATAGAGTGAAACAGTTCAACTCCGAAGTATGTAGCTAGTAACAAAATACATTTAGTTTCTTACAAGTTGCTTTACGTCGCACCGACACAGATAGGTCTTATGGCGACGATACGCTAGGGAAGGAAGCAGCCATGTCCATCTTCAGGGCAAGCTCACAGCCCCTAACCGCGCGGCTAACTCGCTCGGTAAATAAAAAGTTAATAGCTCTGGAAACGCTAAAGTGTTACTACCAATCAGGAGACTGAAGTGTGTTGTTACGCCCTACCCCCCAAAGAATTGGAGCATTACTGGGTTGAGTTGTATGCAATTGTAGTTAAAAATTAGAACCTCCACAATTAACAGCTAATAATAATTAAAAATTGTTAGGTAGCCAGATCAACTGCACATTATTTAGTCCTTGCGCTGTTGATTGTTCTTCAGCCTACGAGGGACCACTCAACTAAACATATGAGATGAAGTATACATATTTGTCTTCTGTGGGAAGCTCTTATTGAGAACAGACAATATTGACACAACTGACAGCGATGACACAGAAGAGAGAAAGTTCATTCCCGACGTATCAGCCGACAACAGAGAAAAAACAGAAGTGAGGTTATGTTCTCACTACAAGCAATTTATCAGGCCTCTCTAATGATGAAATAATAGCCTTCTAATGACTGAAGGAATGAATACCTTACTACAATGAGAAAAAACAAGTTCCCTTTCTCCTATCAGTACAAGAAGACGCTCGGTAAATTAGTGTAAGATCTCCATACGAAACGTCAAGTTATTTTTCTTTTATTGGAGTCAGGCCCGGCGTTATGGTATAGGAGTTAGTATAGTAGCTTCCTGCCGAGCTGAGTCGGGTTCGATTTCACATTTGGAGGACAGGAACGGAGTGCACTTGGCCTTCTGACCCTAACTTGACAGGTTCAATGCTGGCTCAGTCCAGTGTTATTTGAAGGTGCTCAAATACGTCAGCTTCGTGTCGGTAGATTTACGGGCAAATAAAAGAACCCTTGCGGGCCTAAATTCCGGCACCTCGGCATCTCCGAAAACCGTACAAGTAGTTAGTGGGATGTAAGAGCAATAACATAATAATAAGAAGAAGGTAGAAGTGGCAGACATGAAAGTAGCGAGAATGATTGCTGGCACAAACAGGTGGGAACAATGGCAGGAGGGTACTCGGAATGAGGAGGTAAGGGCTAAGTTAGGAATTGTGTCAGTGGATGAAGCTGTACGCATAAACCAGCTTCGGTGGTGGGATCATGTGAGACTAATGGAGGAGGATAGGTTACCCAGAAGAATAAGGGACTCTGTTATAGAGGGTAAGAGGAGTAGAGGGAGACCAAGACGACGATGATTAGACTCAATTTCTAACGATTTAAGGATAAGAGGTATAGAACAAAATGAGGCCACAACACTAGTTGCAAACAGAGGATTGTGGCGACGTTTAGTAAATTTATAGGGGCTTGCAGACTGAACGCTGAAAGGCATAACTGTCTATAATGATAATGTATGTAATGTATGTACTGTATGTATATATAATAATAATAATAATAATAATAATAATAATAATAATAATAATAATAATAATAATACAGGGCTGAGTTGCTCAGACGGTTATCGCATTGGCCTTCTGAGCCCAACTCGACAGGTTCGATCCTCGCCTAGTCCGATGGTATTTGATGGTGCTCAAATACGTACTGGAGCATTCGAGGCCTAGGGGGTCTTTCATTTTCTCTCCCTTCGTGGTCCTTGTCTTTCCTTGGTTGATACTTCCATTTTTCGAAGTGTAGCATCCCTTCCATTTTTCTGATTAGTGTTACATATAGGATTGTTGCCTAGTTGTATTTCCTATTAAAACAGTGTTTACCACCACATCGCTGGGATATGGAAGGTCTAAAAACGGGTACTGGCCGTGGCCAGGTACAGCCGTGGATTTTGCATTATTTAAAAATGAGGAACAACGGGAGTAAATAAAATCAATCTAGTAGTCTTACGTGTCTCGTCACATTGTAGTCATCACCAAAGGAACTAAGCTTTACGTGGAATTCGAAACCACACGCATTATCCGAAATTCAAACAGCATCTACCTTGTTGGGAGGCCGGTAACGATATCACCCGGCATTATCATGCCCTTCCACGGAGAGCCATTTAATGAAGGCTGTTAATGATGGAGCTCGAAGTTACCAGCTCTCAACTGAGAACTTACTGCTACACGAACCATACCGCATGGCTAATTCTCTCGATAAATCAAGTTCTGGGCACTAGGCTCAATGGTTTAATATCTAAACCTCTTCGCAATGTATGTAAAGGAATGCTTCTAATTTGTATTACCAGATAGACTGGCTTTTCAACTTAACAGACTGACCGACTGAAAAAATGTGAGGCTTATCTCTTCTTCCTGGTTCTGTATAATTAAGTAATTAGCAGCATCCTTTAAAAATCCTCAAAACCAACGGAACCCCTATAAGAGATAACAGACATCTCTTCTGGTTTAGTTAAATAAGAGGTGCAACCCAGACCATTTCCTCTTCCTCAAAAGATAAAGCAATCAGATCCTTGTGATAAGGGAAAGACAAGTGCTCGGAACATGTCAAAGAGAAAAGGAGATATGAGGATAGGACATCGACACGAAGTCCGACTCGTTGGCTGAATGGTCAGCGTACTGGACTTCGGTTCAGAGGGTCCCGAGTTCGATTACCGGCCGGGTCGGGGATTTTAACCTTCATTGGTTAATTCCAATGGCTCGGGGGCTGAGTGTTTGTGCTGTCGCCAACATCCCTGCAACTCACACACCACTCATAACACTGTCCTCCACCACAATAACACGCAGTTACCTACATATGGCAGATGCCGCCCACCCTCATCGGAGGGTCTGCCTTACAAGGGCTGCACTCGGCTAGAAATAGCCACACGAAATTATTATCATTATCGACACGAACGTTTCTCACTTACCATAATGGAAGAAGCTGAAGGGAAAGAATTTCTATACCTAGGTGTGTTCAACAGATAAGACAAGACCATTTCGCTCAATCCCATTTTTCAATCTCTCCATGGTTTCCCATTTTCACACCAGGCAAATGCTGGGGCTGTACCTTAATTCAGGCTACGGCCGCTTCCTTCCCATTCCTAGGCCTTTCCTGTCCCATCGTCGCCATAAGACCTATCTGTGTCGGTGCGACGTAAAACAAATAGCAATCAATCGCTCCGGACTACAGCAGGTAGGTATATCATCAGTTCCCCTCACGCCATTGGATCACACCTCATATAGGTCATATTAGTCGTAGATGTAGCCTAACTGTAGAATGGCCAGGCTTGCTGAAAAATAGTGAAATATCGTAGTATCTTCATTGTGTTCTCACAACACCGATCCGTGGTGTGAATCGGGAGGGTGGTATGTTACTAGTAGGTTTTATAGTACTGTAGTGTACACTATCGGGCGAGTTGGCCGTGCGATCAGGGGCACGCGGCTGTGAGCTTGCATCCGGGAGATAGTGGGTTCGAATTCCACTGTCGACAGCCCTGAAGATGGTTTTCCGTGGTTTCCCATTTTCACACCAGGCAAATGCTGGGGCTGTACCTTAATTAAGGCACGGCCGCTTCCTTCCAACTCCTAGGCCTTTCCTATCCATCGTCGCCGTAAGACCTATATGTGTCGGTGCGACATAAAGTAACTAGCAAAAAAGAAAAAAAGTAGTGTACACTTGTTTTGCAAGTAGCAAGTGGTTTCTAGCCCGCGCTACAGTAATGTATGCGAGATTCATAAATTGTAGGGGCACCTATAGGCTGTATCCGTAACACACACTGCAAAACCGCTGAGCAAGCAAGATGCCACTTCCTAATCGCTTAATAAGTTTAAGAATTCGGGCTGAATGAAAAGTCACATCGATATCTTCGACCGAATTTCACTGTTTGTGCTACGCATTCACCATTAATGTATTACAATATGAAGCCACTTATGCCTGGGGAATAAAATAATTGAAATGAAACCTGACCATAAAATTAAACTACAAACACACTTTAACTAACGTAATCTATCATTTACTTTATGCGGCGGTTAACTGAGATATCTGTCGACGGGCTCGTTTCATAAGTATGTCTCAGAACTACGTCAAAATTAAGTATTAATATTAATTTTCTAATCATATTTTAATAATCGAGTAATATTTCGTTCTATCCACCAACCATTCATCGATGGGTGCCCAGATACTGTTAGAATCCCAATATGTGCTCCCCTATGATAGAAAGAGACCTCTGGATACGAGAAATGAAATAGAATTCGTCAAGGAGTGTATAGATACTGCTGGCGCCCCTAAATGTAAGAAGCAATAATTGAAGGAACACTCTTGATTTGGGAAATGCAATAGATGTCATTAATGGATGTCCAGACACTGTCAGCATCCCCATATGTGACAACTTATGATTAAAGAATACTCTGGATATAGGAAATGAAGTAGGATTCACCAGGGAGTGCCCCGACGCTGGCCAGTGCCAGATACACTTGCCAGTTTACAGAAAATCACTGAAGGATATTTGCAGAAATGTTCGTTATTTTCGGAAATAAGGGACTCTTATCATGTTTCCTATAGCTGGCATGAGGAAGTCACTCAAAGAGAAACTGTCCAAAAAATCCTCATATTTGGATCAGCATCCCCTCAATCATCTTATGCTGCCTATTCTATGTTTTTTTTTCTGAGAAAACTTTCTGTCTAGAACGTTCCTAAGAGATATAAGGCACAGAAACAAGCGAATTTCTCACTTAAGCATCATTATACAGACTCGATCGATAGTCGTATTGGTTACGGTTAGGAGTGTATCAGTCGCCTCAAAATCTTAAAAAAGGAACAGTGTTACTCATTACTTCCCATGTTCAACAGGACAGATATAGCCGAGATTTGAATCACTCAATAGATTTAGTTCTTGATACATATCAAGGAAAGTATATAGGTTTTGGCTGCATCAGGAAACTTCAACATCCGCATTAATGAGCGCCCGAATATGTACGACTGCATAACAAAATTCGAAGTTCGAACACAAGCGAAAAACACTTCTTTTCCCGACTCGAATGCGGCACATTAGAACATCTAGCAAGTATAAAGCCAATCCATGTTTGAAAGCGGACGTCGGAATGGAAAATGCAATAGGATTCATAAATAGATGTTCGTCAGTATTCCCGTGTGTACCAACCTAGGCATGCATTTCAAGGGGCTTGGAAGTGATATGTAATAGTAACTCTGGCTCGGTGAGGAAAGCAACGGGAAACTACATCACTCCTCATTTCTCTAGTACGCCTCTTCAGTGATGCTGAGGCCATCTATGACAGCTGATGGCAGAGCTGTTGAGGATCCAACCAGCCTTAGGGCTGAATACTGAACATGCATACGCCATCCTACGATTGAAGAAAAACTGGGGATATGGCAAACGCAATACGATAGGGAATAAAATCGAAATTCCATTGGGATTCCATGTTGTCCTTGCATATTAATTGGCAGCTAAATCTCAGCAATTACGAGAGCGCATAGTATTAGAGACATGTGACATTGGCATCCGCTGCGGGGGAGTTGACAAAAAGTGTCAATGTGTGGGCCAGCTGGGCCAAGTTTGAAGAAAGGTCAAGTCCCACACTACGAGCAGAAGTTACATCACGACCGAGCTGTGGGATCGTCCCACATTCAAAAAAGGTCATTGCACAATCAATTTTTGAAGAAATTCCTTCCTTCTGAATGCAATTGAACAGCTGCTTATACAGTCCGGATTGATGTGTCAGACGCGATGAATAACACTGTCGTCGACGATCAAGAAAGCCTTTAATTTGAACATATTATCCCGAGTAATGAGCTGTGGCGACACGAATGTGGGCAAATAGTGCAAAGATTTAGTTTACAAATACTTCAAGATCAAGTTATAATTCAGTAGGAGCACTCAACCCGACCAAACATTTTCCGAATATTATCCTGAAAATATATGCGATTGATATAAGGCTCGTGGGACAATATGATAAAAATATTCCGGGCACTTAGCATGAGCAACTTTGATATATTTACATGATTGCGGTGTCCCTACAGGCATATGTGTAATTAAGGACAGAAATATTGCCAATCTAAAATTTTCGTATAGTGAAAGGCACTACTGTTACATTTTCCAAGTGAAATTGGTTTCTATACTTTCCCTTGGGACTGTCAATCTATTAAAAATTAAAAACCGGAAGGTTTTTTTTTACAATTTGCTTAACGTCGCACCGACACAGAGTTCTCATGGCGACGATGGGATAGGAAAGGGCTACGAGTGGCAAGGAATCGGCCGTGGCCTTAATAAGGTACAGCCCCAGCATTTGCCTGGTGGAAAATGAGAAACCACGGGAAACCATCTACAGTCCTGCCGACAGTGGAATTCAAACCTACTACCTTCCGAATGCCAGATCACACCTGTGCGCCCCTAACTGCACGGCCAACTCGTTCTGTAATCGGAAGATGTATCACCACACGTATTGTACAGCGAGCGTGAAAATTATCTGATGAAGGATATCGTTACTGTTTACTTTACCGGGCGAGTTGGCCGTGCAGTTACGGGAGCGCAGCTGTGAGCTTGCATTCGGGAGATAGTGGGTTCAAACCCCACTGTCGGCAGCCCTGAAGATGGTTTTCCGCGGTTTCCTATTTACACACCAGGCAAATGCTGGGGCTGTACCTTATTAAGGCCACGGCCGATTCCTTGCCACTCCTAGCCCTTTCCTATCCCATCGTCGCCATAAAACCTATCTGCCAGTGCGACGTAAAGCAAATTTTAATAATAATAATAATAATAATAATAATAATAATAATAATAAACTGTTTACTTACTTAATTCATTAATTTCAAACAGCAGTTTAAAGGAGACTACTACTAATTTAATTTCATGTATCAGGTACTCAGGATCGAGCTCAGAGGTGCTGCAGCGGGTATTTAGTATTCTGCTCCCAAGATAACGGGTTCGATACCGGCTGAAATCGGTGACAGTTTAAAGTCCGTGTCTTCGGCTTCCAGTATGTTAAGTAAGTCCAGTAGAAGAAAGTGTTAACTCGTCGGCGTTTGCCAAGACTAACAGTTAGGTGAGACTATTATTATTATTATTATTATTATTATTATTATTATTATTATTATTATTATTATTATTACGCCATGTTTGAGATATCCGTGAACCAAATACAATGTTCCTCTTGGTTAATGGGTTGTCAGGGGCCTCCCGTTTATATCCAGAGGTACCCTGCCGAAGAACGCAGCCACCACACTCCAAGAGTCGAAAATTCTCTCCGATGGCAGAACTTATTACAGATCGTAAGAGATTCTCTGCGATTTATACAGTTGTATTTATATCTGAAACCGTAATCTCTAGCTTACGATAAGTTTTCCAGAAAAAATATTATCATATATATTATTTCAGTAGTATAGTTCCCTTTTGCGGCGCTCACAAGTAACGTATCGTGACAGATGAGCATTCAAAAGAAAGAATAGATATTAGCAGTGACGAATTGCACTCTCATTTCATAAATATCGATAATTTCTTTTTAGAAATGAGTTAAAAAATTGTACGAAGTGTGCGTTCTGCAAATACTGTCGCTGTAGGAAAATACGCGCCATCATTGCCGTCCACTTCACATTTTGGCCGCTGAGACGCCTGTTTTATGTCATTATAATATGCTGTAATTAACAGTTAAGAAAATGATAGTAAAACCAAAAATTACTTCCAGAACATTCGTCAGTATAATAATGCACTTGCATTTGCTTCCGTTCAAGTGGATACCATAAATATTAAAAAATCAAAGATTACATTAAGTGGTAAGCAAGAATGTCTAATATTGTACTGATTTGTGTATTCCTTAGTTAACCAGTAGTTCACCAGCGAGCTACTCCACCACATACTTCATGAACATGCGAGATTTCTCGCACGGATCCCCTAGTTAAGTATAATTTAATTTTTATGCAGGCTACTGTAAGTTATGTATTCCGGAACTTCGTGGACACCCTCACTAAACGACGGATGATTCACTTCAAATATATCTTAATACTGGACAAATAAGAAGCTCCAGAAGAAAATGCATTTATCTGACACCAACAATTTTAAAATTGAAAGCTCAATTTGTCTGATAAAAATCGCGGCACATCACATTTCCGACGACGATATGACATGATTTAGGCTTACCTATCTCAGAAATGAGAGGAAGATCAAATGGGAATTATCGAAGGACTCCTAAAAAGAATAGGATACAACGCCTACCCCCAAATTAAGGAGCAGCTTTTAACTGATTGATGAATAATGCGTTCAGATAACCGATTCTCCATTATTGCTAATCTTACTGAGGTACCGTGTGTTTAGAAAATATTTAGTCATTTTCTTAACTATTCAAGTTGGCAACAATGTCGAGCTTCACTTAGGCGGCACCAGGGTGCGAAATCGGGATAAAATGGTGGCGGGGATAAGGATCGTAGAGCTCAATTACTAGTGTTTATTTCAAAGAGTATATGGAGGTATATAATCCCCTTCTAAGTAAATTATCCCCTCCCCCTTAAAAAGGTAAATTTAAAAGGTTTTTGTTTGATTTGTGTTGTTATAACAAGAATGATGTTCAATGGAAAATTATTCCCGGGTTTCAGATGGACTTGCCAGAATGAAACATGAAAAATAGGCTGCATGTGGAGAGTTGCCACCGCTGCGTTCTTTTATTGCTCAAAGTCTGGCAGTCATCCTATTATTTCTATCTTATGTGTATTATTGTCGATGTTTTAATGAAAATGTGCACAGTAAAAGACATTGATTTCAGTAATATATGTGTTACATTTTCCTCATTTTATAAGATTCCCCCCTGGTCAATTTTAGTGGGGGGACCTTTTTTAAGTGGGGGGACCTTTTTTTTTGCTAGTTGCTTTACGTCGCACCGACACAGATAGTTCTTATGGCGAAAAGGGGGGGGGGGAGAACATTTGAGATAAAATCATCGGTGGGGGGTGGGGGGTAAATCCCTCCCTTCCTCCCCGCTATTTCGAACTCTGGGCGGCACCCTGCACCAACCTCAGTGGTCTACTTACTATGCTCCCAAGATGTGTGTTTTGATTTCGAATTCCGACGACTTCGGGTGAATTTTTCAGTACAACCAACACATAGCGTCATCAAGACTTTAAATGAATATTAAGACTAACAAAGAACTTGGTTGCTCGATCATGTTATATTCAGAATGGGAAGGTACTGTTCGATGAGAAATAATATCAATGTTTTTAGTATCACGTTTTACCGACTTTAAGTGGCTTCTTACCGTGCCGGTTAATCTACTCAGTTGAGTCTTACGTCGCTTGTAAGTGCGATTCGACTGCGTCGAGATGTGTTCCCGCCAACTAAGCATAGAGAGCGAATGTCAAGACTAAAATGGAACTTGTTTGCTCCGTCGGCGTTATACAGTATTCAAAATGGGAAGGCAGAGTTCAAGGAGAAATTTGACCACTGATTTGAGTTTCATGTTCCTCCAATAGTTCGTACCGATTGTAAAGGGCGCCGGGAAGACGGAATTATGTTCTGCACGCAGTGCACCGGATCCGTTGGAGATGATGTATATGCACCTTGTATGTATTTATGCATGTAATACATTTTATCATTATTATTCTCATGCTAACGAGCTAATTAACATCTAGACCTAGTACTAAAGATATTTTGCAAGGCTGTTATCAATACTTAATTTGTCATGTCACATTATCATCCCGAGACCTGAACTTTGACATGTAATGATATCGCGGTTCCAGGGGTCATAAACCCAAATTTATTAATTGATGGTGACATCACTCTACTATCACTTCCTCGTTGTCTTCAGCAGCTATTAATACCACATTTTACTCATTTGTAGCATCAGTGCATCAGCTATCGACAATTGTGTGTCGCCAACTGCTTTGGTGTTGATTCAGGCATAGTTTCTTAAGCCCAAATTTTTGCGCAGATCATTTTCAGATAAGACGTAGTGTTTACAATGCGCTGCGTATTGTGCTATGGGCAAAAACATGTTTTTATTACCTCCATTTATCTGGTCTTACGAGTTAATCCTCACCCTTGCATTCGTGAATATTAAAGTAACGGGGGCATTCAATTTGTATTCCTATGTGCTAGCTGAATGGTGAGAAAGCGCGGAGGTCATAGAGTTGATTGGTGTGTGCATTTCAGTAGGCCTGGCAGACTGAAATGTAATAGCACATTCCGGTTCGGCGAGGAAGGCAACGGAAAACTACAATTCTCCCCATTTACCTAGCACACCGCTTCAGTGACGCCTAGGCTATTCATGGCAGCTAATGGTGGACCTGCTGGGGATCTGAACAGCCTTTGAGCTAAGAAATCCTACACTACACCCTCCCCCCTCCCCCCACACACACACATGCCGAGCGAGTTGATTGCGCGGTTCGGGCTATGTAGCTATTAACTTACATTCGGAAGATGATTTTTCGTGGTTTCTCTGTTTTACATTAGGCAAATCCTGGAACGGTGCCTCAGTTAAGGTCGCAGTCATCATCTTTCCATTCCTAGCTCTTTCCTATTCCATGATCACTAAAAAGCTAACTGAGATGATGTGACGTTACTCACTGGCAAAACAAGAAATCTCACATCAATGCAAGTACCATATAGTCCACTGTCATTTCGTTGCTTCATATCAGGGGCTTGGGATATCTTGTTCTAAATATACGGAGTTGATGAGCAAGGCATCACACTGTACATTCACGGTGTTCGGAGACGCCGAGGTCCCGATACTTTGATTTGCCAGTTTGAGCTCAGAAGGCCAACTTTCCACAGTTTGAGCCTGTACTTAGAGTGTGTGAAATTTTAATAACTAACTTGGATAGCTGTGATACCTGTTCTGGGTAGAGTATTCATAATTAACCAAGACAAGGATGAGGAAGACTGTAGTCTATCTTAGGGACCCTCCCTGAATTCTTCTGTAGCTGATGTGAGAAATCACAGAAAAATTCTAGGTTGGCCAAGAATGGGACATAAAATATCACCTCTCTCCTTAGTAACTTAATGGCTCTCCGTTTCAGTGCCCAAATCGAGTCTTAAATTCGTGACGGAGTTGAAAATAAAAGTCACGGCAACCAAAAGCAAGCTTAGAGATCCACGCGAATGTTGACATCATACTCATAATCGCGACACCCAGTTTTACGAGCAATCCAACCCACATAAACCTGACTTTTCATTTCAAAATTCTGAATCACCTGATTGAAAAACCGATGACGATCTCGTTCAGCTATCATGTCCTCTCCCGGGTAAACTGGATGAGAAATGATTGAAGGAAACATTCAGTCACAGAGGTGGACGGTTATAAAGAGTTTAACTTTTTCGACAATATCATTTTGATGAGATTTCCCAGCCTTCTCTTCAGATAATCACAACACCAATCACTTAATACCATACCTAAGGTGTTCATGGAACACCCGAAATTCTTAGTGAAAATGAAATCCACAGCTTGTTTCCAGTCATTCGACCGGGACAGGAATGACCGAGGATAGGAATTGTGCCGGCTGCCGAAGCCTGTCGCACTCCTCTGGGGCAATGATTAATGACTGACAGATGAAATACAATTGTATTGGAGAGTGTTTGCTGGAATGAAAGATGACAGGGAAAATCAGAGTACCCGGAGGAAATCCTCGCCCGCCTCTGCTTTGTTCAGCACAAATCTCACGTGGAGTGACCGAGATTTGAAACACGGAAACCAGCGGTGAGACACCGGCGCGCTAACGCCTGCGCCACGGAGGCTCTACTCGAAGTTCTTAGTAAGGAGTGATATATTCCTTTTTTCCTAGTGGCTTTACGTCGCACCGACACAGATAGGTCATTAGGCGACGATGGGATAGGAAAGGCCTAGGAATTAAAGGAAGTGGCCGTGACCTTACGGTACAGCCCCAGCATTTGCCTGGTGCGAAAATGGGAAACCACGGAAAATCGTCTTCAGGGGACAGTGGGATTCGAACCCACTATTTCCCGGATGCAAGCTCACAGCCGCACGCCCCTAACCGCACGGCCAACTCGCCCGGTGAGCGATAATATATTCCGTTTTCTTATTAAGAACGAAGGAGTCACAGAAATACATAAAAGGTTCTGCAGTGTTTTCATCATTACATGCGAGATTGCTGCCAGTTCAGATTATCAGTTGCACCGGTAATTTTGCTCAAGGTCCTCTTTCCCAGTTTGCAACTAGCCTTGGGCGTAATCTCTTACAATAGTTGCAATTTTTTTTTTTTTGCTAGGGGCTTTACGTCGCACCAACACAGAGAGGTCTTGTGGCGACGATGGGATAGGAAAGGCCTAGGAGTTGGAAGGAAGCGGCCGTGGCCTTAATTAAGGTACAGCCCCAGCATTTGCCTGGTGTGAAAATGGGGAACCACGGAAAACCATTTTCAGGGCTGCCGATAGTGGGATTCGAACCTACTATCTCCCGGATGCAAGCTCACAGCCGCGCGCCTCTACGCGCACGGCCAACTCGCCCGGTAGTTGCAATTTGACACAAAGTCCAATTCTTTGCCATCCTCTTTACATACTCTATTGCACAAAATACAATTAAGAGCATTTTTAAATTAATTTTATTTATGTATTTATTTATTTATACGCAGGGAATAAGGGATCTTGGTGATTAATTTCTTTTATTAGGCTTTCTTCAACTCACCAAACTCTCCAAGCAACGAGTTGGATGAGATGTTATTACTACGAAAGGAATTCATATCTGAACATATCTTGAGCAAAATTAGTTACGTAAATCCATGTACCGTACTATTTTGAATACTAAGCACATTCAATCATTTTTCAAACATGTTTATATCTATTGTGAAGAAACGTTTACTCACAACAATGATCAGCGAATGTACAGCGACCGGGACTGAACTCACCTGAAACAACAGAAGGAAAAGGATATACAGTAAATTGAGAGCATGATTAAATGCAAAAATATAACACTACCTAGGATATTTCACATTTTTTTTCATAAGTTACAAGTAGATAATAGTAATTGTCGTAGTCCTGCTCTAGATTTCCCTTCACGACTGCAATAAAAAGCAGAGTAAGGACATTTTTTCTCTTTCAGAAGTGCAATAAACAGACAATTTTTGACTTATCATGATCATTAGTTTCCAACAACAAACAGCTGAGGGTGCAAATTGGATAACACGGGAGAATGTACTATCATTATTTCGATCTTCATAAATTATAACAGAGTCGAAAAGATTCTCTTATTGGGCAATTTTCTCCACTTTATCACAGGAATTCATGCAGGAAAACCCCGGAAGGAGCCACATCGAGAACAGTCTGAATTCTATGTAGACTGCGACCAGTAACCGGTAACCTTTCTATAACTCACGTGGATTGAATTAAGTATTAAAACAGACAATGGTAGGGATGTGAAACTAGTCTAACAACGGAAGATACGAGATTGCAACTAATAAACATAAAATGTTGAATAGCATTCAGCACAGCTACTTAATACTGATATGAAGCAATTCGCTATTTAGCTGATAAGCCCTAGAGGTCAGGGGTTGGAGAGCATGACTCTCCGTGTTATTTATGTTGTATACAGTGTGGGCGTAGGAGCAAGGACTGAACATCTTCCGGGGTAGACCAATGCTCCGTCTGTTCGTGTAACTAGCAAAGCATTGCGCCCTTCCTTGGCGAGATCTTTCCACTACACGCGTCTACGATTACCGCTACAGTTCAGGCGAAGATACGAGGATTATTTTTGTGTACAATATAATAATCTCGTCATAACCTGGCCGGCTGAGTACTTCAATGTTCAAGGCTTAGGGATCAAACCTGGAACATTTGGCTGGCAACTGAGAACACACGAATGAGGGAGTTGTGAAACTATACAGAGTGAAGCGAAATTCGCGCACTCGGGCGTCACAGCGCGACTCCTCAGATGGCAGCAATAAAAAAGACTCTCACAAAAGTTCGTCCTGCGAGTATATCTGGTAGAAAAAGGACGTTGAAGAATGGCAATCTGGCAACACTGTAACCACGTGTAGGGTAACTACCTCTGTCAGCACTTACTGTTTGTGTTGTACAGTTGGTGCAGTGGACAGAGTTTTGGGTTAGCATGCAGGAGGTCGAGGGGTCGATCCTGGGTTGAGGCGTATGTTTTTTTTATTTGGTAAATGTAGTCCAGGTGGTAGTATCTGGCATCTTAATAGTCGACAGCGAATAAATTCACGCCCACGACGTGAAAAGGGAGTCTTTCAAAGCTGACAAATGAAAACGACTGTTCGTCCATTTCTAGGATCGTAGTATGTAAGTACAAATGGTTTCTAGAGGACCCGCTGCAATCGCCGCTGACGATTAAGATGCCAGATACCATACCACCTGGACTACATTTCATCATCATCTGTTTACCCTCCAGGTTCGGTTTTTCCCTCGGACTTAGCGAGGGATCCCACCTCTACCGCCTCAAGGGCAGTGTCCTGGAGCTTCAGACTCTTGGTCGGGGGATACAACTGGGGAGTATGACCAGTACCTCGCCCAGGCGGCCTCACCTGCTATGCTGAACAGGGGCCTTGTGGAGGGATGGGAAGATTGGAAGGGATAGGCAAGGAAGAGGGAAGGAAGCGGCCGTGGCCTTAAGTTAGGTACCATCCCGGCATTCGCCTGGAGGTGAAGTGGGAAACCACGGAAAACCACTTCCAGGATGGCTGAGGTGGGAATCGAACCCACCTCTACTCAGTTGACCTCCCGAGGCTGAGTGGACCCCGTTCCAGCCCTCGTACCACTTTTCAAATTTCGTGGCAGAGCGGGGAATCGAACCCGGACCTCCGGGGGTGGCAGCTAATCACGCTAACCACTACACCACAGAGGCGGCCTGGACTACATTTACGAAATAAAAAACATACGCCTCAACCCAGGATCGACCCCTCGACCTCCTGCATGCTAAGCGAAAATTCTATCCACTGCACCAACTGTGCAGCATGGACTAGTATGTGCTGACAGATGTAGTTGCCCTACATGTGGTTACAGTGTTGCCAGATTGCCACTCTTCATCGTCGTTTTTCTGCCGGATATACTAGCAGGACGAACTTTTGTGAGAGACATTTTTTTATTGCTGGCATGTGAGGAGTCGCACTGCGACGCACGAGTGCGCGAATTTCGTTTCACCCTGTATAATATGTTTTGGATATTTACAAGAGGACCCGTGATGCTCCGCAACATTCGTTATACGTAGGTCAGTTAACGTGTCTTTATATGAAATTGCTCCATACGTTGTTCGGGTACTTTTCTGAATGTTTACCTCTAGGATTTATATTATCTATTTTTTGCTATTGGCTTTACGTCGCACGACACAGATAGGTCTTATGGCGACGATAGGACAGGAAAGGGCTAGGACTGGGAAGGAAGCGGCCGTGGCCTTAAGGTACAGCCCCAGCATTTGCCTGGTGTGAAAATGGGAAACCACGGAAAACCATCTTCAGGGCTGCCGACAGTGGGGTTCGAACCCACTATCTCCCGAATACTGGATACTGGCCGCACTTAAGCGACTGCAGCTTTCGAGCTCGGTATTTATATTATCTGCTAGTTATGTGTGAAGTGAACTTTTGTAGATTTCTTTATTGTGACGTTGATTGATGTTTTACTACTTTTGTAAGTTTTAGAGATTGCTATGTGTTTATTTTAAAGATTTAGTTTTAGAGTATTTTGTTTTGCGTGAAACTTTGTCCTTGTATCAGCCAATATTGTCTGGGAAATACTTGATCCTTTCAAATAAATAATAAGAATAAATGATAATTGTTAGTGTTTAAGCATTGCGCTATAGACATGATGTACACGTTTCCATCTGTCAGTGGGGTTGTCACCAATTAGCCTAGCGAACACGAAAACTGTGGATTCACAACACTAAAATCAGTCATATTGGGCTTCTTCCCATGCCGATGAAGACTGAACTTGGACTTAAACTGCATCCAGAGTATCAAAATTCACGTAAGCGACCCCGAAAAGAATGGACTCGACACTTTAACCTCTATTCTCAGTTGTTTTTCGAAAGCTTACTGCACTGTCACAAAACTTACCCGGTCTTAAATGTGACCCGATTTGGAAAACGAACTGAACCAAATGAACGGGAACCTAAAATATTAAGGCGTACATTTTGGCTAGTCCGCCTCTGTGGTGTAGTGGTTAGCGTGATTAGCTGCCACCCCCGGAGGTCCGGGTTCGATTCCCGGCTCTGCCACGAAAATTTGAAAAGTGGTACGAGGGCTGGAACGGGGTCCACTCAGCCTCGGGAGGTCAATTGAGTAGAGGTGGGTTCGATTCCCACCTCAGCCATCCTGGAAGTGGTTTTCCGTGGTTTCCCCACTTCTCCTCCAGGCGAATGCCGGGATGGTACCTAACTTAAGGCCACGGCCGCTTCCTTCCCTCTTCCTTGTCTATCCCTTCCAATCCCTCCACAAGGCCCCTGTTCAGCATAGCAGGTGAGGCCGCCTGGGCGAGGTACTGGTCATACTCCCCAGTTGTATCCCCCGACCAAGAGTCTGAAGCTCCAGGACACTGCCCTTGAGGCGGTAGAGGTGGGATCCCTCGCTGTGTCCGAGGGAAAAGCCGAACCTGGAGGGTAAACAGATGATGATGATGACGTTTTGGCTAGAGTTTTTAAGGCCGGGAATGTTGAGGATATTTTCGGGCTCCAGACCTGTAGCTGCTTTTCCCTGTACACCCCACGAGGGTGAGGGTGTTGTCTGTGGGTATATCTGTAATTGTGCGGGCTAAAATTAGGAAATACGCCGCGGTGATCCTGCCTGGATCTGAAATGGCAAATCACAAAACTATTACGAGGATGACCGACTGGGGATTCGAACGCATCCTTTTCAAGTGTAAAGATCTAGTAACCATAACTTTCCGTACCGCAACATCTGTCCTGTTCTATAAACTAAATGTGATTATATCATCCATATATAATAGTAGGCAAAGAAAGCAGCGTAACTAATGTGAGCATAATTCTTAGGATTTCTCTTTAAGGAAATAAGGATGCAGAAACAATTTTGTCGATGAGACACTAGTAGGCGCGCCTCCTACCACTCCCTAGAGTGAAGAGTGAAGACAATCCAAACCATTACAAGGCTTGGCCGCAGCCCAGTTCATTAGTTATTCCTAGTCAAAATTAATTCTCATTTCATGCCCTCTTATGGAGGATCATGCTTATTACTGCTAAGGTCATAAACCAACAGACTGGTTCGGCAAGCCTTCTGTGCATAAGAAACTGATGAGGTAATTGAGAAATGCTGTGGATGAAATAAGCTATTTGGTTGTTGTTTTGCAGAAAGCGTATGATAGAGAACGAGAAATATGTTAGCCTTATTGAGATATTAAAGTATTAAAGCTGGGTTGTTATGTTCAATCAACAGCTCTTAAATTGATATCGGTACTCACACTGCTGCGAGAGCTAGAGGCAAAATGTGCCCACCGTACAAGGTATTTACCTGAGTCAGACAATGCTGGACATTTTCAACCTCTTTCCCTTACTAGATGCTAGATGCAACCAGTGAACAAAATGAGAAACTTCAGAGAGCTTTAAATTCCTGCACTACTGCAGATTTGTTTTTCATTTAACTTTGCCTCATACGTTTCCCCTTTTTTATGTACAACTTCCTTGGTAAAAGTAGAGCAGCAGAGAAATCAGGGTGTATCAACCCTAATTTATCGATTCTTAACTGAACATATACCAGCCTGAATATCTCTCCAGTAATTTCCGTTTTCTATCTTCCTTTCATGACCGTGACACGCGATCTGGGTCAATCATTTGCAATACCTCCTCAACAACCCTGCAACTCACATACCACACAGAACAGTATCCTCAACCACAATAACACGCAGTTACCTACACATGGCAGATGCCGCCCACCCTCATCGGAGGGTCTGCCTTGCAATGGATGAACAGGGCTAGAAATAGCCACAACAAATTATTACAAATAATAATAATAATAATAATAATAATAATAATAATAATAATAATAATAATAATAATAATAATAATAATAATAATAATAATTGTACCGGGAGGTACACCTCCACTCCGCTAATTTAAAATGTGCGCCAGTTGAAACTCCTCTGCTGGAGGAAGTCTGAACTTTATCTACGCTATTAATTCTCTACTTTCTCAGAAGATGTCACCACGTGGAAAATTTTGAGTTTTTGAACTGTGTCATTTTTGATGTGGTTTTGTTTCACTTGAAGTAAGAAGTGTGAACTTTCTCTTCTAGAGGACACTACTGAAGATCAACAATAGTGCACCCTAGTGCGGAGTCAAAGAACTATTTTGTTGGAGAAATTTTTATTTCAAATGTTTGTTTCTTGATAAATTTCTTTCTGTTATTGTTTAAGTTGGCTGTTTACCCCTCTTTTTCCCCTTGTTTTAGATTTATCCAATCCCGAATTTCTTTGAGTTATTTCCGACCAATCCGATGTATCTTCCCCCAACTTGAATATGTTTCTGTACCCTAGCCAATAAAAAGTTTGTGGGAGGGTGTTTTCATTCCCCTAACGCCTAGAACTTTCCGCGAGAGGATTTAAACTGCTGATTTTAGGGTCTCCGGGCCACTTCTGTTCCATCTTTCAGTGTATAAAGTACATAGCAGGAGGCGGGAAGCGCCTCTTTCCTCGGCAGCGGTCATCAATAAGGTAATGGCCGATTAATAAATTCTTTCTTTGCTAGCTCAGCAGTTTAACTCTCGGGGCGGGTGCGAAGCGTTCCACCATGTGACCTTTTCCTAAAAGGTAACAATCTTTCTTCTATTCTCTTTTAAGCTACCTTCTTGGATAGAGAGTGCTAACCCTCTCGAGCTCCCACTCTTATTGTTTTGAGGTGAACTTATTTTCTCAACCTATTCTTCGTTAATGTAAAACAAATTGCTCTTTTCTAAAGTCACCTCGGTAGTATGGGATTAGCCCTTGCATTAGTGGCCTAGAGCCAGATTAGGTTTTTTTAAAAACAAGTGTATTAGGAGTGCAGATTGCCTCCTCTCAAATTGTTATTTTAGAGGTCATGTAATTGCCCCTTTTCATTTAATAGACCTCAGTAGGTTGGGTATTGTACCCCTGTGTCTATGTCCAGTGAGGACAACTTGAAGGTGGAGTTTGGTGTGGCCTGGGAGAGGCTTAAATTTTGAGAGCGAGTGGCTCTTTTGAAAATTAAGTGTTGTATGCCTCGTGGAGGCTTTTCTGTGTAATTTGGAGCAAGGGCTCCTAGGTATGAATGGGGTTTTCTGCCCCTCTGTTAAAACTCGTGTTTGGGGTAAAACTGAGCTGATTGCCCAAGCTGTGTAAAATCAGGGCGCGAAGCCCAATTCCTGTAAATATTGTAACTACCCTTTTTGACTTGCTACTTTGTACCTGCCATGCTTGTTATTTCTTGTTTTTAAAAAAGAAAATATAACCTTGTTAAATTTTAAATTAATTTTGCTTTCGTAGCTGGAGACCTATTCACACCCGCACCTTCTTTCACCTCTACCTACCACGGAAAAACTCCGTAACAATAATAATAATAATAATAATAATAATAATAATAATAATAATAATAATAATAATAATAATAATAATAATAATAATGGCATCCCCCACACCTTGGTCACCCACATACTATGAAAGATGAGAATGAGGTAAGTCAATAGAATTAATGAACTTCGTAACAAAAAGCAGAAGTACACTGTAAACAATGTATAACATAAATACGGTTCGGATTTCTATGAGCTACAATTTCTGAAAGTATGCGTGCACGTATGTCGTAATAGATAGCAAAGTGTGACCTAAAATTTTGAAAATATGACGCAAAAGAAATTAAATACTGTCTTAAAATTGTATTGAAAATACTTTTTTCATTCATCGTTCTACAAAATGTTTGTGAGTATTCCTATTGGCCTCAGCAGACAGTTCGCCCAGTTGATTTTCCCACATAAACAATAAAATGTAACTTAAGTCACACTTTACTGTAGAGAGACGAAATGATTCTGAGAAAAAACGAGAGAAATATACAACCCTGTTCCCTACACAACTAATGATTTTATTGTTAACAGAGTCAATGACTTCTGGAGTAACTACAGTGGGGTTAGAACTACTGTCACTTCACAGGCAATACTTGAGAGGGGTGAAAGTGGTTTTGGGGACGCCGATCAGCAGCAAACTTGCCATATTCCTAAAATGCTTACTGTTCGCGAAACCCATTACTTTCAAATTTAATTTAACCACAAAGTATTTAAAGGAGAGAAATAAAAAAACAACAAGAACCACTCGGCATTATCAGAACAAACCATGTGAATTGTACTTGCAGAAAAATTATAATACGATAAGAATATACTATTTATTTTACCAAATGTGTTTAATTGAAATTAATTTTGTAAAAAAAAGAAATCAGAATAAAAATATGACATGTCAGAGATATCCGAATTTAGTCACAAGAGATGGGTCATGTCTAGAACAGAGTCAGTCTAACGTTGCATTATCCAAATAATTACAAGTGAATTAACAGGTCTCAGAGAAAAGTCTTTCTACGTAATCTATATTTCGCATTGCATTTATCCCTACTACTAACTCTTACGAGTGGGGGCGGTAGAATGCAGCCCCTGTATCCATTGCCTTCTGTAGAGACTAATAAAAGGGGCTCTCTGTCTGAGAAAGTGAATGAGTTAGTGGAGACCACGAGTTCCCTAGCTGAGTCCTTCATTATTTCCACTTATACTAGCCTTCTCACTTATGAATGGCATTACTTGTTCCCCTAAGGTATTAAGTTTGTGAGGCCTAGGAAGTCTTTCATTTGAATGCCCTTTGTGTCCTTTTACTTTCGACAAAATCCTCCTTTTCCGACGGGCCAGAACTCCTTCCTTTTCCTTGTCGATTAATGTCAAGAGTGGATGGTTGATTATGGCTGTTCCTCCTTTAAAAAAAAAAAGACACCACCAACCAACCACCCCATTGCTAATTTACTGCATATCTAACTCAGGCTGTTGTGTGCTATACGGTCGTGTTAACATCAGGAGCTCGTTCCGAACGGTAGTACCAATTGCCAGTATAGAAGTTGAATCGCAAATCTCTGTTTCTTCTGGCTATCAGTCGTAATTTCTTGGCATGGTCCGATGGATGTACACTGCCTGAACATGTCTGTAGAGTTTCATTCATGTCGACGGGTTACAATTATGTATGTTCCCCTATGATTAAGGTTAACAAGTACAGGTCATACTGTCAATTGAAGTGTTCATGAACTGGAGGCTGTACAGCAGAAACAGGTGTTGCACGACATTCCTACTTACAACCAGACGACTAACATGTTCCCACCACTTATACAACAGACGCCACGATCCGTAAGTAATGCTGCCAGGAATTTAACACCCATGCACCCTGCCCATCTTGAGATAAAATCTTGAACCTGCCTCTTAACACAGTGCGCCGAGATTAAAATCTGAATATGTTACAAGTCTGGAGACCTTCAATTTTTCCCCACACACGTGCTACTGTCCAGTTGAACATTTGGAGGTCGCCTGCAATACGAGATCGGATCACAGCGTCAACTCACAACAGTCTCAACGTGAACTTTTTAAATGAGGAAATTAGAGGCAATAGCGTGCAGCAGCCTTCTTTCCCTTCGTTTTTTAAATGAAAGTTGGTCGCGGCCAACGCGTGTGAGAAGGCATAGTACATAAGGCATGTTTATTCATTGAAAAGTATTTACCCAAACATGAACTAGTCAACCAAATTCCAAATTTCATGACATGCAACCGAATTCCGTTTTTCGATACAGTATCATTAGTTCAAATCCTTCTCTAGTCAAAAGTTACCAAGGTACTGAATTAATGTAAATAAAACATTGTATGCACAGTGACAGATATGCTCGTACTAATTTAAAATTGCCCATGACTGTCGTAGTTTGAAATCATGGAACATGTTCGATTATTTTTATTTTTTTTTAGACTTGAGGAACGTGATTGCTTTTAAACAAGGAAATAGGCATTGTTGTCACTGCACGATGAACAAGATGTTACACTGAATCTAACTTGTATGTCTTGTACATTCCCTATCTTTATTTTTACACAATTTTCAATCGTACCTGCTGCTGCTGCTGCTGCCGCTGCTGTAGTAATGTACACTTTCAAGAATGTGTTTATATACTTCTCCTTTCTTTCAATTATCTGGGGTCGGCGCTTTATATTAATTTAGCCCGGACTTAGAGCCGGATGCCTTTCCTGACACAAACCCTATGTGAAGGAATGTATTCACTACTGTTTATACATATTTTTCATTTTTTCACAACAAAAGAAAAACATTTTCAACTGTTTTAGCACACACAATTCTGTTCAATAATAATAATAATAATAATAATAATAATAATAATAATAATAATAATAATAATAATAATAATAATATGACCAATGGAGTTGGCCGTGCGGCTAGGGTCACGCAGATGTGAGCTTGAATTTTGAGATGTGTTCGAATCCAACGGTCGGCAGTCTTGAATATGGTTTTCTGAGGTTACCATTTTCACACCAGGAAAATGCTGGGATTGTACCTAAATTAAGACTACGGCCGATATCTTCCCAATCCTGCTCCCTTTCTCATCCTACCGTCGCCGAATACCTACAAGTAAGACGTTAAACCAGTAACATAATAATAATAATAATAATAATAATAATAATAATAGCAGTTTCCCGCTGGCTCCGCCCGTAGTGTACAAAGTATGGTGTTGTTCGTTACTTTTTTTTTTTTTTCTAGTGGCTTTACGTCGCACCGACACAGATAGGTCTTATGGCGACGATGGGAAAGGAAAGGTCTAGGAGTTAGAAGGAAGCGGCCGTGGCCTTAATTAAGGTACAGCCCCAGCCAGCATTTGCCTGGTGTGAAAATGGGAAACCACGGAAAACCATCTTCAGGGCTGCCGACAGTGGGATTCGAACCCACTATCACCCGGATGCAAGCTCACAGTCGCGCGCCTCTAACCGCACGGCGAACTCGCCTGGTTTGCTCGTTACTATCCTCACGGATGTATTTGCAAAGTTTCGAGTTAATGAAATAAAGCACATGATCTGCTGTGGTAATAGAATGTAATATTATGTCAACAAAACACTTGAAAATACATCACACACAGAAACTGAATTAAACGTTCCTTGGAACTACACTACGCGCCGGACTGTTAAAACATCCTTCAAAGATCTTCGTCATGGAGACAAATGTACTCATAACTTTTCTCAGAATCTGCCAATTTAAGTAGTTATTACCTCAAAAGAAAGCGCTTGATCCACTGAGTGTTTTAGACCAAAACGAACGGCGTACCCCAATTAGAACGAAAGATATGATTGCTTCAGTTAGAAACAAAAATGTTGAAGAAGTGTGACGTCACATTGAATGTGCACTCATAACTTTCCTCAGGATCAACGAATTTGAATAGTTAATAGCTGAAATGAAAGACCCTGATCCACTGAGTGTTCTTAGGCCAAAATGAACTCCGTACCTCAATTAGAACCAACGATATGATTGCTTCAAAGAGACAAAAAAATTGAAAAACTCAAATAATTTGAGGAAGGCGGAAGTTAAGTGATTTATCGTACCTGATGACAAATCTGTGCATGAATACCTTTCAGTTAAAAAAGAATGAAGGAAATCGACCGGATAGAATGGCCGTACTGACTGACTTTAGTTTTCAAAATTTTTTTAATATATAGATGGCATCAGCTGCCGTGTGTACGCAATTTGATTTGTCGTTATCTAGGCTGCATGCGTGCCAACATCGATGTTCCGTTTTATTTTACAGCAAGACATAGAAACGGTTCTCTGCTGAGCGATCCACAACTGAGTTACAGTTAATTTTGTCCGGGAAACACCAAAACTATCACTAGAGAAAGTTTGCATGCCGGCATCGTACGACATTGAAGTGCCGAATGGACGTTTCCGGTCCTTCAAAAATCCGATCACTTCTGTCTGGTTTGAACCCGCGATCTAGAAATCCGGAGGCACGCCACTGATTCAGGAAGGGAACATTTTCTGTGTGGATTGTGTCTCGTTGTGAAACGTCTCACGCTGATTTTGTTTGTCGTCAATGAAAAGTGATCCCAAATTAAGCGTCCTTGAAGAATAGTCGTAGGAGGTCACGTGTGGGGACTCCACCTTGAGGGCAATGTACAAGACGTCGAGGACGACTTCCGTTTGCCCACATCAAGACCCACACGATCTACCCGCTCTCTCTCACAGCCTCCTCACCTGACCAACCTCCCAGACATCTCCTCACTTCCGCACCACTTGTGCTTTTAAAACCCTTGAACTGTCAGGGCTTCGTTCTAACGGAACTGAAGAGAGAACCGAGTTCAACCTGAAAGGAAGCAACTGAGATATTATCTATCTACCTATCTATCACAAGGGATGTATGCCACTCAATAAAAGAAAAATATCAGGGCATGGTATGGTCCTCGCATTTGATACCTTATCAGACGATTGTAATTATTAAAAGTAAAGTCATCTCCGTACAGACCACGAGGGTCCTGGGAGGGGTACAAGGTAAACGCTTCCACTATCTGTAACCACGGCACTTAGTTGGGTACACGCCTGAACGCCTTTGCCCCCAAGAATGAACCTGGTACTCATTTTTGGTGTAGGCTGAGTGAGTCTCAGGGGAATGTGAGCCTCCGGAAGTGGAAATTTCGTTTCTTAAATTTTCGACTTCCTGACGAGGAATCGAACCCATGTCCTTCGGGGTGATCCAAGTACGCCTTTACCGCTTCGGCCCGGCAGCCTCTAATTTTTTTATTATTTTTGTACAAGTTGCTTTTACGTCGCACAGACACCGATAGTCTTATGGCGACGATGGGACAGGAAACGGCTAGGAGTGGGAATGAAGCAGCCGTGGCCTTAATGTACAGCCTGGTGTGAAAATGGCGGAAAACCATCTTCAGGGCTATCGACAGTGGGGTTCGAACCCACTACCTCCCCAATACTGCATACTGACCGCACTTAAGCAACTGCGGCTATTGAGCTCTGTTAATTTTAATTATTAACAAAATATAATTCACCTCCCATGTAGACACAAACCCCGTGGATACACACAACAAATATTACTGTATATCTATTGCTTCTGAGACAAGCGTACCTGAGAGGAACGTTTACAATACCAAGCGCTCAATCTTTTCTGAGCGACTGTACTTAAGACAGAGACGTTCTTCAAAGTAAGAAGCACATCTGCATATGAAAGACGAGGAAACTTGCCTATATTTGAAGCTTCGAATTGTGATACTAGTAAAACAAGGTGTGAATAGAAAGAACGGTGAATAGACCAATATCGCAGTGGCAACGAGTAATAACATTCCGTGCATGCGCATGTGAAGAGACAGACATCTCGATAAGCGCTGCGTGGCGTTGAACACAGAGCTGAAGCAAGTTACATCATTCCATGTTAAGAAAACAGTACTGTTCTATAACCTACAAGGACTGAACACCCCCCCCCCCCATAGACACACATACTGTAATTCTTCGTGATTAAGGAATATTATAATGTACTTTAATTTGTATTACGATAAAATAATAAAAAGATGAGGCTTTTTTGCTCGTGAGATTAAAATGTCGCCTCTGTGGTGTAGTGGTTAGTGTGATTAGCTGCCCCCCCCGAAGGCCCGGGTTCGATTCCCGTCTCTGCCACGAAATTTGAAAAGTGGTACGAGGGCTGGAACCGGATCCATTCAGCCTCGGGAGGTCAACTGAGTAGAGGTGGATTCGATTCCCACCTCAGCCATCCTGGAAGTGGTTTTCCGTGGTTTCCCACTTCTCCTCCACGCAAATGCCGGGATGGTACCTAACTTAAGGCGACGGCCGCTGTCTTCCCTCTTCCTTGTCTATCCCTTCCAATCTTCCTATCCCCCCCCCCCCGCAAGGCCCTTGTTCAGCACAGCAGGTGAGGCCGCCTGGGCGAGGTACTGGTCATCCTCCCTAGATGTATCCCCGATCCAGAGTGTGAAGCTCCAGGACACTGCCCTTGAACCGGTAGAGGTGGGATTCCTCGCTGAGTCGAGAGGAAAACCGACCCTGGAGGGTAAACAGATAAAGAAGCAGAAGAAGAGTTATTAAAATAACTACCTAACATTCTCTATTTCATAAATAATTCGCAGGGAGGAAGCACAATGGTGTCAACAGCCATCGCTTTGTTGCCTTCGTTCATTTCTTTTCTGTGTCGCTCTGGTACGTGTAACGCGCAAACCATTACTCTGTGAATCGTCGGCAGATTATCACTATTGAAGAGAAATTATCTCTTCATTTGTGTGTGTTGTTAATGAAGATTTTGATGCCGTGGTGTACAGCGGCACTGATACAGAAATTCACTATGATTTTTATCTGTACTCGATAGCTGCAGTCACTTAAGAGCGGCCAGTATCCAGTAATCGGGAGATAGTGGGTTTGAACCCCAATGTCGGCAGCCCTGAAGATGGTTTTCCATGGTTTCCCATTTTCACACCAGGCAAATGCCAGGGCTGTACCTTAATTAAAGCAAATAGCGTTTTGTAATTTAACTGTTAATTATTAAGCGCATTTTATTCTTATACTCTTTATCCGTATTGCTGTGAAAACCAAAATGAGCTCTTCTAAATCCCCAGTCCGCTTGAGTTCCTAAAAATAATTTGCAGCTTAGTTTCTTCCCCCTTCCTCCTTTTATTTTGAACTTAACGGAGTTTTACAAATTTTTGTGTGGGCGTTTTCCCATATTGTTTTGAAAATCAAACTGAGCCAGCCCTCTCTAAAAGCAGCGTCCCCTTCACTTCCTAAAAATAATTTTCAGTTTGGTTCCTTCCCCTTTAGTCGAACGTAGTGCGTGTGAAGATTCGCGTCGTAGTGCAACAGAGCAACGCATAAACATCACGATTTATTACAAAGTTGGGAAAACTGCGACGGAGACCTATGTGATGTTGGTGCAACGAAGGGGCAGGATGGATTTGACTTCCTTTCTTGATCCGTTTAACCTCCAGGGTTGGTTTTTCGCTCGGACTCAGCGAGGGATCGCACCTCTACCGCCTCAAAGGGCAGTGTCCTGGAGCGTGAGACTTTTGGTTGGGGTATACAACCGGTGAGGAGGACCAGTACCTCGCATGGGCGGCCTCACCTGCTATGCTGAACAGGAGCCTTGTGGGGGGGGGGGGGGAGACTGGAAGGGATAGACAAGGAACAGGGAAGGAAACGGCTGTGACCTTAAGTTAGGTACCATCCCGGCATTTGCCTGGATGAGAAGTGGGAAACCACGGAAAGCCACTTAGAGGATGTCTGAGAAATGAATCGAACCCCCTCTACTCCGCTGACCTTTAGAGGCTAAATGGACCCCGTTCCAGGTCTCGTAGCACTTTTCAAATTTCGTGGCAGAGCCAGGAATCGAACCCTCGCCTCGGGGCGGGGTAGCTAATCACACTAACCACTACACCACAGGCGCTGACCTGGCTATGACGCAGGAAAAGTTCAAAATAAAATAATATCACAGTTCACAGAACATGGACACGTTACTTTGTGCGGTGGCCTGCACAGTGTCCATTTGGTTTGGAACAACTGTACTTGTGAGTATCACGATATGGTACGTGTCACAGCTTAGTGCTACTGAGGAGAGCCATTAAGTAGCATGGGAACACTTGAAACTTGTTCGTGAACTAGACACTTCACTGTTCACTTTATTTTATATGCTTACATGCTTCTCACACCGAGTTAAGCTTGTAACAGTCTGCACTTCCAGGAAAATTTATGAAGTGTACGGCAGTCACCCTGCATTTATGGTGTACCATCTGGAATCTGGCCTCTGGTCACAGGGCTCTCGGGTTCGGTTCCCGGCAGGACCTGCCCTCGGACACTCCCGCCACTGAGAACCGTACGCCATTTCTTTTTTTGCTCATAGGTTTACACTACGACCTCCTGCGAGCGTTTTATGTTTTTTGACGGCGAGTACCTGAGAATCCCAGGGTGAAAACTATGCCTCTTTACTCATATGTTTCCGAGAAGTGGCGATGAGGCGGAAAAGTCTCTGATTTTGCACTGCGGGGGAAGAAGGATGTGGCTGAGAGGCAGTATTCATCTCCCATCAGAGATGAAAGCCTCCCTCTTCGCTGAGTCGTAGAAATTAATTTTTAGTCGGAGAGCTATTAGGGGGCGTAGCGGGGATCGCCTCCCTTCTGAACAAACTGCAAGGATGCTGTCCTCTTAGCTACACTTTTCATTACTCCTATTCCCACCGAGCGGGCTGGCCATGCGGTTGATGGTTTTCCGTTGTTTCCCATTTTCACACAATGCAAAGTCTAGTACTGTACCTGAAGAAAGGCCAAGGCCGCTAACTTTCGAATCCTAACTCTTCCCCATTTTTGCGTCGGCAAAAGAAAAAATGGCAATATTTACAGAACTAACTCGGGCTTAACGTTCATAAACCTCGCCTCACCACTTCGCCTCAGCCCCAGGGCAAAAAAGCACACGCATCATCAACAACAACAAAGAAATAGTGACTTTTGCAGTCAAGTAAATAGTGACTGACAAGGAAAGGGCGCGTACCGGGAATCACGGATCTTAGGTAAATTTTGCACATACGTTAAATGAGCCAAGAATAACATCATGGCCAAAACATTTCTTTCGGAAATTAACTTGCGCTACCTACAGAAAGGGGCTGCCTGGCCGAGGCGGTAAAGGCGTGCTCGGTTCGCCCGGAGGTGCGTGGGTTCGAATCCCTGTCAGAAAGTCGTAAAATTTAAGAAATGAGATTTCTACTTCCGGAGGTGCACATGGCCCTGAAGTTCATTCAGCCTACACCAAAAATCAGTACCAGGTTAATTCCTGGGGACAAAGGCGACCAGGCGTAGAGCTGACCACTCAACCCCATCAAGTGCCGAGGTTGGAGATAGTGGAAGCCTTTACCTTCCACCCCATCAAGGGCCTTCATGGCCTGTACGGAGATGACTTTGCTTTGCTTTGCAATGGGCGCGATTGGCTACGCAGGATTGCAGCGCGTGATGGGTTCACTCGTCGAGGGACCGCACCACTGATCTGTTCTATTCCATTAGTAATTGTGTAGCACGTCGCGATAATGATGTAGCGGCATTAAGAGAAATGATTTAATTCCTGCATTGATCGTGGGTCAAAGGCTATAGAATAAGATTGTTATAGCGAAAATAAAGTTACTCCTCATAGCTTCAGCAACAACGATGCTCGTGGTAGAAACGAAGCGAGGATAAGGGCTTAATATCAGAAGTTCCATATTTTTCTTCCAACGCAAAAGTGACGTGCCTATGTTTATTACCACTATACAAGCAACCACTTGTCCCATACGACGACTATAAGGTATGTCAGCGTGGCCTCAAATCAGCTGTTGGACAGTTGGAGTTGCGGATAGGCTATGGAGTAGCGGCCTGCGCAGTCGAGCGCGCATATTCGAACATACGAACTTCTACGCTTTCTGCAGGTCGCACGAGTTAACTTCCGAAAGAAATATTTTGGCCATTGTCTTATTCTTGGCTCATTTAACATGTGTGCAAAATGTAGGCTCCCTAAGATTGGCGATTCCTCGAAACGCGCCCTTCCCTTGTGAGAGAAAGATAATCCATGTCGCACATTCCACACAGCAGGTGGATGTCGAGGAACCTACGTGTACAGCCCCGTTCTCCGCCAGCAAATGAATGAAAGTGAACTTAGACATTGGTAGTGGGCTGGGCAATGTGGGTGAACAGGTAGAAGAAATGGAGTGTGGAGTGGGAAGAACTAGGATCACACGCCCGTGTTTCAGGAAAGGAGGGATTACAACCTTGTGATGCACAAAATGGAAAACAAGAATAATCACAACGTTTTAAATGTTGTAGAATGACCTAACTTCCTGTCTGACTGCATACCTCTATGGTTGAACACGCCTGGCAAACTTCGTGGACTCGTTCGAACCCACAGCAAGACGATAATCCGTAGATATTCACAAAGTAGATCCCTTCCATACTGTTACCTCGAGTCCTTTCATATAGGCAATCAGACAAGCCCAACATAGAGAGACAGACAAAGAAGGAGTAGTCAGGCAGGGTTAAAGACTTCTGTAGTCTCCAAAATGGAACGACGATAACAAATTGCACGTGCAAATTTGAGAATGGAACTGGTGGCCGTACCTTACTTGCCAACTGGCTTCACAAGTCTATCTGACAACTCATCAGGGTTTTGTGGATATTTATTCTACAATATCTCTATGGTGCATTTTAAATTCGGTTTCAGTACTCGAAAATGCGTATGCATATACACAGTCAGTCAATCCACACTGATCTGCATTTAGGGCAGTCGCCCAGGTGGCAGATTCCCTATTTGTTTTCCTAGCCTTTTCTTAAATGATTGCAATGAAATTGGAAATGTATTGAACATCTCCCTTGGTAAATTATTCCAATCCCTAACTCCTCTACCTATAAATAAATATTTGCCCCAATTTGTTATCTTGAATACCAACTTTATCTTCATCATTCCTATTTTTAAAAACACCAATCAAACTTATTCGTCTACTAATGTCATTCCACGCTATATCTCAACTGACAGCTCGGAACATACCACTTAGTCGAGCAGCTCGTCTCCTTTCTCCCAAGTCTTCCCAGATCAAACTTTGCAACATTTTCGTAATCCTGCTCTTTTGTCGGAAATCACCTAGAACAACTCGTAAGTATGTAGCATGGTATCGAAACATTACAAGTCAATCGAAGTTGTAATGCGAATTCCTGTTAGAAACCTGTGTGATAATATAGATTAGTGAACAGGTAGAATGAATATTTTGAAACTAGAAGGAAGTTTCAAATTAGTTTATGCTATTCCAATTATAAAATACGAACAGGCTCAACTGAAGGTACCCTATTTCCACACCTTTTTTTATAGTCTTGCCTAAAATTTTAACCACGTTTGGTTAATTCACCTCGCTCGGGGACTGGTTGTTTGTGTTTGTCTCAATACACGCCTCTGCATATTCCCACAACGCACCATACTAACAACCACTATAGAAACACAGAAATAGTGAATATATCTCCCCTCATACGGTTGACGCTAGAGTGGGCATTCGGCCGTGTAACAGGGCTAATTCAGTTTGTGCCGGGCTGAGTGGCTCAGACGGTTAAGGCGCTGGCTTTCTAACCCCAACTTGGCAGGTTCGATCCTGGCTCTGTCCGGTGGTATTTGAAGGTGTTCAAATACGTCAGCCTCGTGTCGGTAGATTTACTGTTACGTAAAAGAACTCCTGCGGGACTAAATTCCGGCACCTCGGCGTCTCCGAAAACCGTAAAAGAGTAGTTAGTGGGACGTAAAACAATTATTATTATTATTATTATTATTATTATTATTATTATTAATTCCGTTTGTACGTACCCGCGACTTCCACAAGGGTGTGGGAAAAAAAGGGAAGAAGATGAGATATCCCTTTCGCAATCTGAATCGGCAGAGAGTAATGGTAGGTCCACTAAAAATAAAATGAAGCTGCTCGCTTCTATATAGGTGTCGCCCAAGAACACAGCGCACCAAGTTAATCACGATGAATGACAGTATTGAGAAACTAACTATGTAAGGATGTACATCGAACCCATGTCCCGTTTCTCAACGGGATCGGGGGTGAAGCAAAATGGAACTTCGTAGCGAGTTTTACGACCGGATGCCCTTCCTGACGCCAACCTCATCATAGGAGGTAAGGAGATGAAATTAATAACGTGACGTATGATAGTAGGAGCATAGCCTACTCCTGCAGAATAGCACCAAGGGGTCTGTTCAAGGCGGACTCTTCACTGCGGAATTTAGTCCAGGTTTTTTGCACGCAATCTATTGATTAGAAAGTGTATACCACCACCTCACCTACCCTGCCGGCCAACATTCTGATGGCGAAAATTATTTCGATCAACGGGACTCGAACCGGCTAACCATGGTGTCAGACCACTTAGACTTAAAGATCATGGCTTCAGGGTGGGCTTATAAACTAGTTACATAAATAAATGCTTTAAATAACTGGGGTATCTCGAATTTAAGTACTCTTAAAGGGTTTTGTCGGGATTCGTTTCAGCAAAATCACTTTGGAGGTGAGGTCCTACGTAGCATCTAGCTCCGGAAGCCAGACAGCCGGTCCCACAGAAAATCATTTAAAAGGCTGTGAACCATGGGATCTAACTTTACGTGGTCATAACAGGGGGCGTGGTTTGTGTGCGCAATGCTTCAGTGATGACAAAATTGTCCTAGACGTACAGTACGTGAACCATGAGATATTAACGATAATTTTACATTGAATATTCAAATAAACGCATTTAATAATAATAATGTTATTTGCTTTACGTCCCACTAACTGCTTTTACGGTCTACGGAGACGCCGAGGTGCCGGAATTTAGTCCCGCAGGAGTTCTTTTTACATGCCAGTAAATCTACCGACACGAGGCTGTCGTATTTGAGCACCTTCAAATACCACCGGACTGAGCCTGGCTCGAACCTGCCAAGTTAGGGTTAGAAGGCCAGCGCCTTAACCGTCTGAGCCACTCAGCCCAGCAATAAACGAATTTGAAGGAAATGCTGTTTTCAAGAGGACAGAGAGATAACTGGTCAATAGAGGTGTAATTTCTGCACCATCACGTTGTGCCTCAAGCAACGAGAAAAGAAAAGCAGCATTAGTTTCGTCTGTTTGTCATGGTCTACCACATCTGTCGTCAAGGAGGAAGATGAATGGCCCAGTGTTCTTTTAAAAGGTTGTTGAAATCCAGATTACCGGCTATGACCTTCTGAATTTGCAGCTGAAGATGAAGGGTGACTCATACTAACGTGAAGGATGTACTCCCAAAGTGTCTTATGCCAACGAATTCTACTCCTGTTATTATTAATAATTAAACGTCATTTCAACTGTTATCGATTTCAAGAAACACTAGAGTAGCAGAATGTTGTCCCCCAGGCGTGCCATACACAGTACAGTGTCTCGGATGTAACGACAAGAACTAGTCGCTTAAATACCCCCCAATGCCATCCACCTCACCCGGGATCGAAACTTCTATCTCGAGATCAGAAGGACGATGATTAAATGATTACACGATAGAGATTAAAAAACAAACAAACAAACAAGCCTACAGTTTTACGAGTGCGTTGATATCGTTATCACAGCTACGGAACCTCTTGATTTACGTGGAATACAAACAACATGGACATGAACTTCAATTTCAAAAATTCCACAAGCTTTGCCAGGGATTCAAATCGCCGTCTTCCTTATGAGAAACCAGTGACTATGACACTTTTCTCAAGTCCTTCGTATTACTATTACTATTATTATTATTACCCACAATGTATACAATTTGGTTGTTAAATGAGAACAAGTAAATAAATGAATAAAAGCAAGTGATAGCGCTTATCTTCGTGCCCACCTTTATTGTCGAACGCATGAGGAGTTCTATGAATATAATAATAACAATAATAATAACAATAATAATAACAATAATAATAATTGCTTTACGTCACACTGACTACTCTTACGGTTTTCGGAGACGCCTAGGTGCCGAAATTTAGTACCACAGGAGATCTTTTACGTACCAGTAAGTCTACCAACACGAGGCTGACGTATTAGAGCACCTTCACATCACACTGGACTGAGCCAGGATCGAACCTGCCATGTTGGGTTCAGAAGGCCAGCGCCCCAACCATCTGAGCCACTCAGGCCGGCCTCTATGAATATAGGCATAATACCTAATTGAGGGCTTTGCGGCACTGTAAATCCAAATGATGGCGGTTAAAAAATTAACACAAAACTCGCAATTTATCAGATTTAGCAGTTGCTATGCTCTAAAATACAAGGAGCAGGACAAGGATATCTCAGGGCTCTGAAACGAACAACGGCAATATAATTTTGCTAATAGAAATCATGGGCACATATTTTAAACAATATGATTGACACACTTCTCTGTTTTGCATGATGAATTATCTTGTACTTCGCTTCATTTAAGCTAGTTCAACTTCTGATGCTATCAGAGCATTCACATCAGCTTAACGTGATTGGTTGTTAGTGGCTCGGGAGGTACGTGATATGGACCATGTTATTTCTTAGAACCGTCTAGAGCTTGTCTGGCTACGTGACATGTCAGGTATACTATTTGTGGTCACCTGGGACAAAGAAGTTTGCCAAATCTTGACATGAAATTCACTGTATGTCAATTATATAAATTATATCTTAGAAGATATCAACCCTACGATCTAGGTGTGGGAAGTCTTCTATTACCGCATCTAATGTCTTAAATCAATCAAGAAATACTAATTAGTCTTGGAGACGTGCCAGAACACGAATTAAGTAATAAAGCTATGCTCGAAAACAAAGCTGTGTGTACAGTTTTCATATTTATGAATGGTCAAAGTGATGTTACAATGATGCCTAATTCATTTTAACCACTATACATGTACCATTCCTACGTGATGACATTTCGTGATGGATGTACTACAGTAACATCTGTCCCTTGGCACAGGCCAGACCAAAATCTAGCTTCCACTGAAGTCTCAGTCTCATCCATAGCTAAGGAATGGGTGGTGTTATGTAATGCCATTCGGAGCATGACTACTGCTTCTAGATGTGTGAAAGGAGATGTTCATAGGACTCGTGATGCTGCAATAGCACTTTCTGGCCCGGTGAGGAAAGCAATGACGAACTACCTCACTCCTCATATTGCCTGAGATGCTTCATTCTGGTGCCGTTATTGGATTTTGCAGTTTCTTCATAACCGTATAAGGTTTGGTGATGCTCCTTGAGGACCCAACCAGCCTTCAAGTTGATAACACACATGTATTACCATTTATTTATTTATTTATTTATTTACTTATACAGGCAGAGCGAGCTATGGTGTTCGCCTCAAATAATATGATAGGCAAATTCATTTTGCTTGACGAATTATCCTCTTATCCTATTCGTCAAAGATATTGAAAATCTGCTTTCATTTCTAGTGTTATCAAAGGGCTCATAATCGAACTTGCATTTTTTTTCTTTCAGATTGTCAAGAATGGCCAAATTCCTTGGGCACATCCTGAGATATAGCAGCTTCGTTACCAAAATTAGTGAAGGAAAAGTTCTGGGGAACAAAGGGCAAGGAAGACCAACGACCACATACTTTCAAGATCTGATGCTCAATCTCAGATATACCACCTACCATGAGATGAAATCCTGAAGCTGAAGACAGGAAATTATGGTCGCATCGACAAGGCATCGCCTTTGGTAACTATTAATAACACTATATGCCGACATAATGAAACAGATTTGTTTATTCAAATGAAACTACAGTTTGCTGCACCTAACATGGGTATGGGCATTGTAAATTCAAGGTTGTGATTATTTTTTAAATACGGTAAGTAGTTCTTCCAGGAAATGGAATTTTTGCAGACATGTTTTATTTACCTGGCGAATTTGAATTAATCACTAATTAGACAGTCAAGGTACTTGCTAGTTATAAATCGTGATGTCATACGGTGACCGTTTGCCGTCTTCTGAGAGCTAGGTAGGCCTATTCGCTCGAATGTACCGCCAGAGTCTTCGAGAGGAGTATAACTGCAAATTATATGCATAATGCCACTAAGGGAAAACACTGGTAATTTCACGATTGAAAAATCCCCCAAGAGTTTTATAACTAAATAAATACAGGAAAAATTGGCTTTAATTATCATACCAGTGCCATAAACCTTAACTCGTGTAAAACCGAAATAGTTCATTAATGGCCATTCCAGCGTGCTCATTTTAATTAAGATTAAATTGCTATTTTTAAGGTCAAGTAAAATAGAGCAACAGAGAAAGACCAGACCTCCCAAGAGGAATTTCAAGTTCGTTAACAGTGACAAACCACGTCGATCAGGCAGAAACAAGTTTTTAATTCATGTATCACTTTCTGTTTGTTCAACAGTTGCATGAAATTGAACGATAATTATCTGATAATGGAATTTTACTGTTGGCAGGTCAATGATGGTGTATCGAAAAATAGCTAGTCAATTCACTCGGTAAGAGTATACAAGATAGCAAGCATCGTTGGTGGTATAAGCCGAGTCCACGGTCTAGGACGAACGAGTCTGCCTCTAACCCTGACGCACCTAGTTCAGTTTCACACTGCGTTGCCAACTGTACCATAATTCTGCTGTTCATAGCAGAATTGAGGTGGTGGACGGTGATTAGGTTTTGAGAGGAAGTACAACTGGGCAACTACCCTCTATTAACACTAATCAGAAAGAAAAAAATGGAAGGGTTCCGACACTTCGAAAAGTGAAGGTATCGGCCAAAGAAGGGCGTGATAAAGAAAGACTCCCTCGGCATCTAATGCTCTAATACCTTCGGGGTCGGAAAAAGACAAGAGTTGATCAAAATTGGACGGATAGGATGGATAAAATTGAAGAGCCTGGCGCAAGTAAGTGGAAGCAATGGCAGGACTAAGGTAAGGCCACCGTAGTCGCCAACCCACGCTCCCAAGTTAAGAGCCTCTGGTGCATCTTTTAGCAGCCTCAGGGCAGGCAGGGGATACCATGGATGTTATTCTACCGCCCCGTACCCACAGGAGGTAGAATTGAGTTTTTGGGGTAAAGAACAGACTACATGTTGGTTAGCAGAATGTTAAAACGTCTAAGACACAATTGTCGAAAAATATTTGTTTAATCTCTCTTCTTTTTACATTCTTGAGAGTTATCATCCCTTTTAGTTTTAATCCGCTGTTCTTAACAATTCAGTTTTAAAGGGAAGGGTTGGATTTTCGACTGTGTCAGTGAATTATTTCACGAACTGAAATTATCCCTGTATAGTCTACAGAGTGGTCGGAAACAACATGAACCACGTATACGAGCGTTAGGTGGTTGGTAGTACTGAAAAATAATTTGAAAAAAATTATTCGATATCTCGCTTCGTTGTCAGTTTATTAGCCTCTGAACTTAGCCAATCAGGTCGCTTCGCGGGCGAAGATAAGTGGGCTTTATGAGGCGGTGTTGCCAAATCTGAACGTGGCTTAAGACTGGCTTGAGAGTAGCAATCGAAGAAAAGAACCTTTACCTGGAGAGGGACTGAAACAGGGACCTCCGAGCTGAGAGGATCGCGCCGTAGCAAGTGCGCTACAGTTATCCGTGATTGGGGGAGAAACCTCTTTCCATGCATGTATGAATACAGGCCATTCACTAATCACGTATTCATTCATTCATTATGTATATTGTATGCTAAGGATAACATTGTTCAGACTAGTGACACATATACTTGCACTCAGCATAGCCGATTGGAAATTAAAAGTACGGGGGGGGGGGGGGGCGGGGGAAAAAATTTTACAGGCAAAGTACGCGGGTTTGTGTGATGGGGGAGGGGCTTCAATATACATCAAAACTTTAAAAAAAGAAAGCTACAAAACTGTAAATTTTTATGCTCTTTGGGTGAATTTCGACAGAAAGGTAAAGGTTGAGAGCCTACCAACGTAACTGTGGTGGTAATAGTTTGAAATTATTAAGTTTTATAAAAAAAAAAAAAAACAATTACTCATGTATTACAATTAAATAGAAATTCGGCGTGATTATACAATTAAAATCATTTAGTATTTGACTGCACACTAAGAAACTAACAGATACTAAAGAGACTGCCAGACTGACGAACCCGCGCCGCAAGCGCGTCCATCAAATTGGCAAGAAACATCCCCTGCTACCCTTCCTCACAGAAGATGCAAAGTGTCCGCTACTGATGTGGCGCTATACAAATAGGTTTACCAGGAAGAACGACATTTTATGCGCATTTCCGCTAATAATTTTGTTAATAATTAAAGAAAATAAAGGAAATAATAAATCGATAAGACAACAGGGCTTGTACAAATTGCTTGTTTTAACAACTCCTATAATTCTTTGTTTCATCCGGCTAAAATGTAGTACAAATGTAATGTTTTCTCCTCAAAGTTGGAGGTGCGACTGCCCCCACCCCCTCTCCCCCGCTAATCGCCGCTATTGCTTGTACTAACATGAATTAGTAAGGGTAAGATAGGCCTACATGTTGTTCTAGACTATATAACAATGTTAAGATCTAGGACAAAAATTTAAAAAATATCTTAGAAACTACAGTTTAGAGATCGGGTTTAATTAGTGAGTAGGTGTAATTGTAATATCTAAGGTAGTAATAGATACATTAATTGTAACAAAACTGTGCACGTATCAAATTATTTCGATTGCTATAAATGATTATTCTCTCCCCAGTTCATGACGATCCGGAACTAGGGATGGGAGTATTCTAAGTACGCTACAGTGATACCGGCTGAAACCCACGGTGTCCCAGGTTCGATTCTCGGCCGGGTGGCGATTTTAACCTTCCTCTGGCTCGTGGACTGGGTACTTGTGCCATCTTCAATATTAGAGTTCATTGTAGGTATGGCCCTATCCTCATAGACGCACATGTCGCCCATGGGCATGAACTCTTAAGACCTGCACCAGACCTCTCCGGAGGTCATACGTCATTATTATTATTCACAGAGCACTGTCAGATGACACCACCTCGTGTTGAATAACAGAACTGCACAGTCACACTGTGCTCGGGATTGGGATAGAGTATGACATTTTAAATGCGAGTTAACTCGTGGTTGAGATGATAGAAAATGTGTTGAGTTCAGAGTTAACTCGGGTGTGTGATTAAAAAGGTTAAGACGTGAGCGTAGTTCTGGTTAGGGAGAACATTTGCGATGAAAAGTCTATAAAAATGGCTGGTTATCGAACAAATCAAGCATTTATATGCTACAACGGCTTACCATTCCGAAGCGGACAAAATATGGGACTTCTTACAGTGCTAATGAAATTACTAACATAACGACCTGGAACATTATTTTCAGCACTTACCACGCTATAAAGTACACAGTGTTCCGCCTTAACATCGTGTATACACGACAGATCACAGCTTGTGATAGCCCTCAGCGGTCTTACAACATGTTAATTGTCGTTTCCATCAGACGAGGTAGGAAGAGACCGGAAGTCAAACGGTGAGCAGGGCACTCAGCATTTCGCGTCATAACGACACGGTAATTCAACACCCCGAGGTGAGCGGGCCACAATTGAAATAGTGAACTCGCTGGAAGGCAGTAATTACAAAACATCAAGTACAATTAAAAACGCATTCCCCTAAATTGATGGTTACAGGATCCGCAGCCGCTCCTTCAAGGAAACCATTTACAAACTACTTTCTTGTATCCGTAGGTTACATGTACACGCTAGGACGCAGGCAATTTAAAGAATAATTTTATCGATCAAATACATAATACATTAATTTATTAAAATGAAAGAGCTGATCCGAATTCTTTGCTCTCCGACTGAATTTCTTAACCTGGAAGAATCGACACACGGGATAATCACATTCTTCTCTTTATGTTGAATATGCCTTATAATAAGATATCTGCAGAGCATGGATTGAAAGATTTTAGAAGCAGGCCTACTTTACGTTCTACACGTGCGCTCTATCACCTATACCATGAAATAACTGAATTATTTATTTTATATATAAAACGTCCATAGTGTACGGCAGCTCCTCATTCGCTCTGAAAATGGGTTTGTTAACTATTTCCACTAGGACAGTCAACACACACTGCTTGTCAGTACTATACACTAAACTTTATCCTAAAAAATGAATTTTCCATGAACATCAAAAGGAGATATTCAATACTTGTATGCCTGTTCTTGTATATTATTCTCAGACTAGGTCCCTCATGAACAGTTAAAGAAAGCAAGAAATGAGAGGAAATTGTTGAGCATTTCTCTTAAAGACCATCTGTGAAGAGTTGAAATCAAGTGCAAGATCGGAGTAAAGAACGCTGGAAGAGAAATCAGGGATAGAAAGTGGAGTAGGGCAGGTTATACAGCGATAATGGACCCCACGAACAGGACAAAGGTGGTATCTAAATGATACTCATGAGATAGAAAGTGAGGCGTAGGACGACCTTCAGCTGGATGTCTGATGCTCTGCAGCGAGTTCCGAAAATTTCGGATAGTTGGTAGAAGCTGGAGGAGAAATTGTGCTGCAACAAAAACAACTGAAGAATTTAGAATCTGAAAGAAATTTATTTTTATTTTATTTTTACAATTGGTTTTACATCGCGCCGACGCAGATAGGTTTTATGGCGACGATGGGACAGGAAAGGGCTAGGAGTGGGAAAGAAGCAGACTTGGCTTTAATTAAGGTACACCCCCAGCATTTGCCTGGTGTTAAAATCTAAATCCACGGAAAATCATCTTCAGGGCTGCCGACAGTGGGGTGCGAATCCACTATCTCCAGGATGCAAGCTCACAGCTGCGCGCCCCTAACCGCACGGCCAGCTCGTCCGGTGAAAGAACTTTCAATATAGACAAGGACTGAATTATTATGAATCCACGAAATACTGGAAGCGCGTTTTGCCAGATTATTTATACAAAAATTTAGAAATATCTTTATGTTATTTTCTTATAAATCTTTCTATATATATATTTTATTTTTTGCTAGGGGCTTTACGTCGCACCGACACAGATAGATCTTATGGCGACGATGGGATAGGAAAGACCTAGGAGTTGGAAGGAAGTGGCCGTGGCCTTAATTAAGGTACAGCCCCAGCATTTGCCTGGTGTGAAAATGGGAAACCACGGAAAACCATCTTCAGGGCTGCCGATAGTGGGATTCGAACCTACTATCTCCCGGATGCAAGCTCACAGCCGCGCGCCTCTACGCGCACGGCCAACTCGCCCGGTTCTATATTTGTGGTGACAAGGTAAGGTGTAGTAAAAAAGCAAGGGAGGCTCTTTCTCCGTCATCATGACAACGTCCGTAGAAGGGCGAGCTATACGACTGGGTAAGTTATGATGATGATAATAAGGTAAGAAAAGGATAAAGTTCGATGTCGGCACACAACCGATTCTTGTTTAATAAATAGGTCTGCTCAAGGTTTAACGTCTCCGCCAGACGGCCGAATCATAATGAAGATGTTTGGAATTGAATACAGACTCTTGGCATGCATTCCAGTGATTAGAAATTGTACATACTACAATCTCTCCCATCCTGTCGGCCAACACCCTGATGGGGAAAATGTCTATCACCAATGGGACTCGGGCCGGCTAACCATGGTGACCATGTAGACATGATGCTTTAAAGGTCATGCCCACCGTAACGCAACTGCTTTGTCGGGAATCGCCCAGGAAATATAGAGCTGTTTTCCTTGGATCTTACTCCAGTTACCGAATGAAGTAATCCAGGCTAGGGCTCCATACACAGGAAACCATGCTCTAATTTGGATCACACCAGTGACTTTAATGTCCTCCCCTTCACATCCTTACTACTCGTATAATCCCTAAATACCATAATAGCCATATGAAGAAAGCTGTAACCTTCATTAAGAACATCCTTTTGACCACATCTAGTTTACAACTTATCGTCCGCCATTGGGCTATTTACGAGGATAAAGTCCGTAATATGAACGAAAAAGAACCCATAATAATAGATATTTTCATACCGGCCCCGTGGTGTAGAGGTAGCGTGCCTGCCTCTTACCCGGAGGCCCCGGGTTCGATTCCCGGCCAGGTCAGGGATTTTTACCTGGACCTGAGGGCTGGTTCGAGGTCCACTCAGCCTATGTAATTAGAATTGAGGAGCTATCTGACGGTAAGATAGCGGCCCCGGTGTAGAAAGCCAAGAATAACGGCCGAGAGGATTCGTCGTGATGACCAAACGGCACCTCGTAATCTGCAGACCTTCGGGCTGAGTAGCGGTCGCTTAGTAGGCCAAGGCCCTTCAAGGGCTGTAGTGCCATGGAGCTTAGTTTTTTATAGATATTTTCATATTCTCCACTGAATGACAGATTGGCAGAGTGAAAGGAAGTACGCGAGCACGTGAATAAAAGAAAGGCTGAACATGATCAGTCTACTGGTAAATTGAGAGAATGATCAGAGAGAAACCACACACACACACACACGTGGGTTTCAGCCAGTGTCACCGTAGCGTACTTGCTTTGGTTTGATCCTGTTAGCTCGGAGGGCCGTGTTCAAATCTCTACCGTGGCGAATTCTTTTTCTAGGATTGGTGCTGACAAGCTTGTCTTTGGCCACGTGCACATTTAGCAACACCGCCTCGCAAAGCCCATTTAAAATCGCCCGCGAAGCGATCTGATTGGTTAACTTCAGTAGCTGATAAAATGACAACGGCAGAAAATATCGAAGTATTTTTTGCAAATTATTTATCAGTATTACCAACCCTCTAACGTTCACATATCCGGTTCATGTCGTTTCCGACCACCCTGCATATTGCTAGCAAACCATGTAAATGTTCTCATTTTAAGTATTAATCAAGGAAACATTCCACATGTATGTACGTCGGGCTCGCAGTTATTAATACTTTATCCAGACCATTCCTTATTGTTGAACTACGTGCAGAATCCGGCTTGGATTATGATTAAATGCCAATGGGTTCCTCCCGAGCTTCCTCGAATGTTTTTAAAGTACGGCATGTTTGTGGATATAGTGTCTGTTACACGAGCAAGAAAACAACTCAATTATGCGATTAAGTCCATGTCACTGCCCCGAATATGAAAGGAAAGTACTCCTTCAGCTCAAGTTTAGTGTTTTCTTCGGCAGTTCCGACGGTGAAACTTGACACAGGGAACATCTGCGATCCCTACAGCTTACATCACTAAACTTCATCTCCCTCCCTCACGTTCTCCGAGTTTAAGAGTCACTCGGTTTCCTACTTAAAATAGATGCTCAGCCTCCAACTTCGACAGTGTTTATGACGATTGAGGAGCCGCAGTATCAACAACAACAACAACAACAACAACAACAACACAACATTGCAACTCCGTATCAGATTCATCTTGCGTGAATAATGGGAAAGAAATACTGTTATGTCTTTATCGGCTTCGTACGAAAGAAGGGATTTACGTAGGTGGAACCTACGCAAGCGGTCTAGCACATACTCCGAGGTAAGGTGTGTTTGCTCACTTGCTTTCTTCAGTTTATCCCAATTATATCTGGGGTTGCCAGAGTCAGAAGCGGTGATAGGGAATTACAAGTGGAGGAGGGTGGGGGGCAAAAAATGTAAACAAAAAGTACCCGTGTTTGTGGGATATGGCGGGGGTGGGGGTAGGCTATAAGTCAAAAGTGAAGAAAAAAAACCCCTACAAAATTGTAAGTTTCTTGGTGCTCTCAGTGAATTTCGAGAGAGAGGTAAAGGTTGACAGATTACAAACTTAAGTGAGGTCATAATATATTTTTAAGATTTTGATTCGAAACAATAAAACTTTCACGAAGGGAACAATATTACACATGTATTACCATTCAACAGAAGTATGGTGTGATTATACAATGAAAATTTAGTATTTTACTACACACCAAGAAACGAACACACGCCACTGACGAATGCGCGCGGCAATCGGGTGAACCATACCTCAGTGTCCATATCTTGGCAAAAATATATACCCCTACTACCCTTCCTCACAGCACATGCAAGGTCTCCACTACTTGCTGTGGCGCTGTGCAAATCGGTTAGTCGCGACGAACGACATTTTGTGCGTATTTCCGCTAATAATAATAATAATAATAATAATAATAATAATAATAATAATAATAATAATAATAATAATCGTAAGGCCTCAGCTACCGTGTGCAGACATTTCAATTTGACGCCATCTGGCTTATCTGCTCGTCAATTTCGACGTTCCGTTTTACTCTAGGTCCACTAGATGGCAGACCGAGTAAACCGAAACTCTCTTGGGCGTTTAATGAATTTTGTCAGGTAAACATCAAATGTGTCACCAGAGTTCTTTTACATGCCGACATTGTACGACATGGAGTGCTGAATGGACGTTTTTCCGCCCTTCAAAAATCCGACTACCTCTGCCGGGTTTGAACCCGCTATCTTCGGATCCGGAGGCCGACACTCAATACTGATCCACAGAGGCAGCTAATAATTTTGTTAATAAAGAAAATGAGGGAAATAGCTGATAAGACAACAGGGCTTTTACAACTTACTGTTTTAATAAATCCTATAATTCCTAATTTCAACCGGTTAAAATGAAATTTAAAAAAAATGTTTTCCCCAAAACGTGGGTGAATGACTGCCCCCCTTCGGTCCCCCTAATCGCCGCCACTGACTAGAGCCACCTACGCTCATTTTGCTTTCGGCCGGGGATTTAAGACTGGATGCTCTTCCTGACGTCACGTGATTCGTGAGAGGAAAATCTCGACCCAGGATTGACCGGGATTCGAACCTCAGCCTTCCGGGTAGGAAGTCAGCTGCTAAGCCAATGAGCTGATCACGCCCGGAGAGGCAAGGTGTGTTGCCAAAAAACACAGTGAATGAAGTGAGTACAACATCCTGGTGACCTCTTGAGGATCTCATAACCTGCGAGATTGTTTAGCAAGCACCAAATTCCGGCTGGTATTGATTCTACTTATATTGACACAGTCTCCTCCATGTCATTATTCCTGTTAGGTGTCACGAATTTAAAAAGTTACCAAAAGTCCTCATTTTTTGAGGATATTCCCTGAATTTCATCTTCTTTTTCAGTGTTCATTATTAGCATAGTTTTACACAAACGAAAACATTCCATGACCTTTCAATATAATTATACAATACGCGAGTAACCAAGTACATTTAGGGTGCTTTCACATGGTCCACCGCCTTCCACGCCTTTTTACACCAAGGAAATGGGGGGGCTTTACCTTAAGCCCATGGCCGCTTCCTTCCCTATCCCATCGTCGCCATAAGACCTATTTGCGACGGTGCGACGTAAACAAATTGTAAAAATAAAATAAAAATGGGAATCCACTGAAAACCGTCTTCAGAGCTGCCGACAGTGGGGTCTGAACCTACTATCCCCCGAATGGAAGCTCACAGTTACCTGATTCAAACCGCGTAACCTACTCGCTCGATAATCTATAATGGAGAAGTATTTACGTATACATAATCTAGTTGTGTATTCCGTTAACAGTCACTATCACCAATATTCCATCTTGATTTCTTACCATGTGAAACCGAAATAATTTTCCACCTTCAGCTTATCATTTGTTCATTCGTTAATCCAATGGTTGTCAATTAATGTACCTGAAACTTATTCTCCTGGCTCACTGCCACACATAATTGTTGATGTCATGATGATCTAAAACATAACTGCAGGAAACCAGCAGAACGGGATCTGAATTTTTATTGCCATATAACAAGGGGTGTAGAGGCATTTAAATGCTCTTCTGCGCCAATTAGGAAACTGAGGAGTCTGGTAACTGGTCGGGTTATCCCCGGTTCGAACATGTTATTGACATTCATGCATTAAAGATATAATCACGGTTTAAAAAGATTAGAAAACTGCAATTACCAATGTCGTGCGACACAACCAGTATCAATAGTAATTGATACTTTGGTACAGTGTGTCTCCTGCTAGACGTGTCATTACCCTCAAGGTTAAATGGGCAATTGAGATTCATTGCCTGAAATCACAGACCGCCAAGAGGACCATTTATACGTTTCCTCATTCAGCTTCAACTGTTGAGTACACAACTTGGCAGACTTTCTTTTCACGTCGTTGGTTTTTGAAACTGAACTTTTCTCACAATAAAGTCTGTAACACACCATAACGCGATACACACGACGTACTAACATTTGGTGCTGACTGTGTGGGGTCAGTAATTTGAATCCAGACCCCAGAATCTCCTATCTTTTATATAATAATATTTAGCGCCCAGCTCCATTGCTAATTGGTTAGAATGCTGGTCTGTGGTCCAAGGGGATACTGGGCCTGACTCCCGGTCGGGTCGAGGATTTTAACTTTCACTGGTTAATTTCTCTGGCTCAAGGGCTGGGTGTTTCTACCATCTTACAGCATTAGAATTCATCACAGATAGGGACCCATCATCACATACGCTTTACGGTTTGGAAGGTCATTCGTTTATATTCGTCCCTTGGAAGTGTTTATTGTGCCGCAGGTGGTGGTGAAGATACATAACTGTATAATCCAATCATGTTAAATAAATCTGTACAGAAGAAATAATGCATGTCTACACCCATGCTCTGGCTACCTGTCCTAAGTCACATACCACCCCCAAATCTTCGAAGAAAAGAGCATTGATTAGGGAATACAATATGATCTTAGCAAACCCTGGACTACCACTGCATTCTGATATTCCTGACGTCAGAATAAACAGACTTCGTTCAAGACATCCCCCTCTCACACTTGGAAATAATCCCACTAGATTTAACATCATTGATTCTTGGAGAAGAGACTGGCTTTAAAATGCTCCAGAAACATGTCCGCTGTTACCTTGCATCTCTAGAGACGGTCCCTGGGTTTGATCTACCTCGCAAGGTATGGACAACAATCGATTAAGAACAGGGCATGGAAGATAATTATGGAGACTCACTCTTCAAGTGGGGAGTGCAATCCTCACCCACATGTGATTGCGGCACACCACGGCAGACCATTCAACATCTTAGGGAAGGCTGCAGAAATAGAACTTACGGAGGAGAGTATGAGGAATACCTAATGGCAGCCCTGAATTCCATCAGGTAGATCCAAGAACTAGATGGTTGTTTATAGTGATTAATGTAATTATGTTTCTCAGAATGTATCGAAAAAGCCATACGCTAAATACATACATTCTTAAAATTCATTGCGATTTGCTGGGGAGGGATTAGGAAGTCTGAGTCCCACCAACCCTAAAAATTAACAACAACAACAACAATAATAATAATAATAATAATAATAATAATAATAATAATACTAATACTAATAATATGAAATACGTACTGTACTTCAGTTATAATGAACGGATGTTAAAAATCTCACTAAATTAACTGTTCGATACCATCTCCCAATAACTGTTTTGTTGATAGCACATTTACAGTATTCTATATTGATTGTATTTTGCGCTGTAGTTGTTCCGATGACAAACTCGAAGTCGTTTCTCTATCAACAATGATGCCACGATCACCTACCGTGTTATGTGGATTAGAAATATGTATATTTGCTATGGGTTTTACATCGCACCGCTCAGACATGTCTTACATGGCCAATGGGATGCTACTGTAGTCCTAACTAACCTACACCCTGGTGTCGAACTGCGGGAAAATAATATTCAGGGCTGCCGACAGTGGAGTTCGAAACCACCATATTCCGAATTCAAGGTTAGAAACAATTGTTAATGAAATGTCTTCATATTTAAGTGCCAATTAACATTCATTATAGTGGTTGCAGTTCGAAAAACCTTGATATTTCACCTAGATAAAAAATCTGAAATTTTAAAAGAACTGATTCGGCCGCCTCCAGAGAGAAAAATTATCTACGCTACTGGCGATTTGTACGTTTACTGAAGCGCATTGGTACTGCTAGTCTTGGGTATGATGGAAAGTTCAGCTGTACAGTGTTTATTGTGTCAATTTTAGATGCTCACACCAACATCAAATTATCTTTCTAATTTGTGAACTAAAAAACTGATTTATCTTCTTCTAACCTTAAATGTTGGATTTAGTTATATAACTTGACAAATCCCTCCAGTACTTAAGAAGATTACCTGAGTCTCGTATTCGCAGTTACCAGCACGGCGACCACCTAATAGTCACAAGATGATTGCAGTACACGCAGGTCGAGTGCAGCACGCATAAAAAAAACCCTCCCAGCAATCCAAAGCTTTCAGCAGTCACTGTTCTATGATAGTAATTATCAAACATTAGCAGCCACCATCCCATTTACACGCGAGCTACCACACTGTCACGGGTGCATACACAGATACAGACTTAGCATAAAATTAGGTTGGAGAAACGTCATTCTTCACTGACAGTCAGTGGAATGTTTATGAGAGATGAATTCGGGTCTGTGAAGTGTGGGGTTCCTACACAGAAATTTATAACGGGCTGTTTCAAGAGGAAACTTAAAATCTCCCGAACTATATGCGGGCTGCCAAAGCCTTATCACTTATCACATATATCTCCAACGTAGTCAAACCAAGTGATGAATAAATGCGGAAGGCTGCCTGGTTAAGTGATCAGAATCAATAAGCCCTACTGAGCGAGTTGGCTACGTGGTACAGGGCTGTGTATCTGTATGTTTGCATTCGGGAGATAGTGGGTTCGAATCCCATTGTCGGCAGCCCTGAAGATGGTTTTCCCTGGTTTCCCATTTTCACATCAGGCAAATGGGTAGGCTGTACCTTAATTAAGGTCACGGGCCTCCCCACTCCTAACACTTTCCTACCCTATAGTCGCCATGCGACCAAAGTGTGTCGGGGCGATGTTAACAAATCTCTGTAGGCTTCTTCTGTTTTGTATGTTCGAGCCTCCCTCAAAGCAATACAATCACGCTCTTCGCAGCCCTTTAATTTCTTTTACTGATATTCTCGTTCTTCGAAGGGCCACAAATCTCCTATTTTCCCCTTTGATTAGTGTTAAGAGGGTATGTTTGCCTAGTTTTACCTCGTCTTAAAACAATTATCAATACCATCACCATTTTCCAAAAAAGAGTCAATCTTTATGATTTTCTATATTGCTTGAAAGTAAATTATAAATAGTTAGTATCTCTCAATTACGTATCGTCTAAAAAGTGACTTATTTTAATTGTAATTTATCAATTTCTGCTAGTGCTTTCTCCTTATCCGCAGTCACATTAACACAGAATCAGCAAATAGTCTAGGCCAACCAGAAATTTGTCTAAAACTAAAATACGCTTTCACTCTAGAATCATGGTTGGGGATGGATGTTGAAGTATAGGGTTACCTTTAAAGGTAAGTATAAATACGAAGCTTTCTATAAAGTAATGAGGTACTTACAGGCGACAGATAGGAAAGGAGACACTTGCATAGCACAGTGATTGAGATTATCGAAGAAAGGTGAATAGTAAGCAAGGTAACTGCTTGTTTTACGTGACTGCTGAAAATAATATTCGAAAACTACAAAGTGTTCTTAATTTCACAAAATCTCACGTATATTCACCCGCATTCGAACTTTGTAAAAACTTAGTGACAATGTTACTCGGCTATCACGATCTATCAGTCTTGATGCCAACCACTAATCTTCGAGTTTCATGTCCATATATGTTTGTCCGAGGAAATGATCGGTTTGAGAGAAAAAAAGTTCTATTTCTCTTTCTGAACACACATTTCTTTTAATTTCAATATCTGTTAACAGGAAACTGGATTTCTAAACCTGCTGTCTGTACGTTCTCTATGACTGGAGGAGTACCAACAATTATTTAGTGCCATGACCTCTTCTGCAACATGCAACAGCTGTGTCTTTAAGAGCATGAGGATTGCTCAACACGAAGAGAGAGCTAGACAGATAACCAACAGCACACATTTAACTCTTCCTTATATGAGCTAAGATTCGAGGGAACCACTCACAGACACTCAGCTTGTTCGACACTCCATATATCAAAGAAGGAACCAGTGTCTTTACACGGACTAGCACCGCGCGAAAGTGGTCTCGGTATGGTAACATTCCCAGTAAATTCTTTAACGCCACCACATCGTTTGACCCTCTGTCACTAGTTCATTAAGGAGAATAACTGCTTTCGAAAAAAAAAAAAAGTACGATCACATGGCAGGAGGGTACTCGGAATGAGGAGATAAAAAGGAATGAACTCGATGGCTGAAGCTGTACGCATAAACCAACTTCAGTGGTGGGGTCATGTGAGGTGAATGGAGGATGATAGGTTACCTAGGGGAATAATGGACTATTAAGGAGGATAAGAGAAGTAGAGGGAGACGAACACAATGATGGTTAGACTCAGTTTCTAACCATTTAAAGATAAGAGAGAATTAAACGAGGCCATGAAACTAGTTAGAGATAGAGGATTGTGGCAGCGGTTAGCAAATTACAGAGGCTTGGAGACTAAATGCGGAAAAGTTATATAAGTATATAATGAAGATGTATGTATGTATGTATGTATGTATGTATGCATATTGTCCTTTTTTTTTTTTACAAATTTTGGAAATAACTAATTGTTTCTGTCGTCACTGGACTCAGTTGTTTGAAAATAACATATTTTGATCTCGAAAACTGAGTCTGGAATACATTTGTACCAATAAATGGAAGTCGAAGTTTAGGGGGTACCTACGAGGGCCAGTAAATAAGTATCTGCAATCAACTTTTATAATTTATCACAAAGAGAGTACACACTTTTTCTTGATATGTATCATTTTTCAACAGTCCGGCTCCATGGCTAAATGGTTAGCGTGCTGGCCTTTGGTCACCGGGGTCCCGGGTCCCGAGTTCGATTTCTGGCATGGCCGGGAAGTTTAACCATCATTAGTTAATTTCGCTGGCACGGGAGCTGGGTGCAGGTGTCGTTTTCATTATCATTTCATCCTCATCACGACGCGCAGGTCGCCTACGGGAGTCATGTCAATGGACCTGCACCTGACGAGCCGAACATGTCCTCGGACACTCTCGGCTCTAAAAGACATACGCCATTTCATTTTTCAATATAGTCATCTTGCATTTCAATGCATATGGTCTACCGTTTCACAAGCTTTCTGATACCGTCTTCAAAGGTTTTTGGCTGTGCAGCAAGCCACGTATGCACCGCTTTCTTTGCCTGTTGATCGGAGCTGAAGCGACGCACTCTTAGAGCATTTTTAAATGGACCAAACAGATGGTAATCTGACGGTCCGAGATCGGGGCTGTACGCAGGATGCTCGAACACCTCGAAACGCAGCATCTGAAGAGTTTAAGCGGTGTAGGTGGCGGTATGTGGACGCGCATTGTCATGCAACAAAAGAACTCTTTCCGGCAATCGACTTCTGCGTTTGTTGCGAAGCATATCACTGTAACGTTCACTGTTTACTGTTTCCTCCTTTTCCTGGTAATTTTCCAGGATTGGCCCTTGAGAGTACCAAAACACTGTGAGCATCACTTTTCCTGCAGAAGGTTGACTCTTGAATTTCTTTTTGACTCGGAATAAGGGATGCTTCCATTCCATGCTCTGGCGTTTGTTCTCCGGTTGGAAGTGGTGAACCCATGGTTCATCTTCAATGATGATCCGTTTCAGAAACGTTTCACCTTCCTTAGCATGATGGTCCAGTAGGTGCTGACAGATTCTCACACGATCGCGCTTCTGCTCTTCATTTAGTTGTTTCGGAACCGATTTCGAACAGATTTAGTGAAAATTATGCCTGTTATGCATGATTTCATATGCAGAACCATGACTAAGGTGCGTATGGTTTGCCACGTCATCAACAGTCACTCGTCTGTTATTCAGGATCATATCACGCACTTGTTCAATATTGGCATCAGTTACGGCTGCAGATGGACGCCCGGATCTTTCCTCGTCCTTCACGTTCGTGCGCCCACTTTTGAACTGTCCAATCCATTGGTAAACACTTCGCTGTGGCAAAACATTGCCCCCGTATTGTACTGAAAGTCTTCTATGAATTTCCGCTCCTGGTACACCCACAGACCACAAAAAAACGGATTACGGAACGCTGTTCTACCTTGGTGCAAGCAGAGAGTGGCGCGGCTATCTTTACGTCGCAACAGCGCAAGCTGTACTGATCTGATAACGCTGAAACCTAACACAGATGTAGCCATTGGTGCCCTCTAGGGGGCTGGTGAGCACACATCGCCATAGAGCCAATCTAAAGACAATTAGAGCAAAATTGCAGATATTTATTGACTTGCCTACGTATAAATATGAAACTAGACATGAATTAATGAGGCACTTCCAGGTGACAGGTAGGTAAGGAGACACTTTGGCAGCGCAGTGACTTGACTGTTCTGGGGACAAATGTTAGTTAACAACCTTTGTCATTACCGTCGTATTACCAAACCACTCCACTTGTAAGTATGTACTGCGTGAATTCCAACCTTTATCTATTGGAGATGCATTACATACAGGTACATACACGGATTCTCTCGTAAGGCATGGCAATCTTGTTATATGTTCTGAACATGGTGATGATAATGATGACGACTGCTGTTGTTTAAAGTGGGTTATTCTGAACATGGACAGCACATTTTCATTTTATTTAGTGTATGGCTTGTAGTATGCCTATGGTGGCGAGACCTAGTGTTTACAGTGCACAATGTCTTCTGGTATGGACTAGAGCAATTTTGTTACTTTCATTGATCCGTCTCAGTCGTACACTTTGCTTTGACAGTAAGAAAGGATCCCATACTACACTGACTTAGCAAATGTCATGGGATAGTCATCTAATAGCGTGTGGGGCCTCCTCTGGCCCTGCGAACTGCAGTGAGACGCCGTGGAAGTGAGTCGACAAGTCCCTGGTAGTCCTCTGGACGCAGCCGACACCAAATCGTTTGCAGAGCGGCTGCCAATGCTGGTCTGCTCGTGGGTGCAGGATCCATGGTACGGAGCCTGTGTTCCAGGACATCGCAGATATGCTCGATAGGGTTCATATCGGGGCTCCTGGGTGGCCATGGCAGTCGTTGGACCTCCGCTGCATGCTCCTGGAACCATTCCCGGGCGACGTGGGAGCGATGTGGCGGCGCGTTATCATTTTGAAACACCGCAGAACCTTCTGGGCGCTGGAAGGTCAAAAATGAGTGGAGATAATCTCCGAGCAGCTCAACATACCGCGTACCATTCAAAGTCTCTTCCAGAACAACTAGGGGGCCCATTCCACACCAGGAAAATGCACCCCAGACCATAATAGAGACACCAGCGCCCTGGACCACACCTTCGCTTCATGTGGTCTGCGCCATACACGGTGCTTCCCATCGGCATGGTGCAGCTGAAATCGTGATTCGTCCGACCATATCACGTTACGCCATTGTTCCTGTGTCCATCCCTGGTGACTGGCGACAAATGCGCGTCGTTGTGCCCGATGACGTTGGGTTAACAGTAGCACCCGTGTGTGGCGCCGGGTCCCATACCCCACACAACCCATGTTCCTACGGACTGTCCACTGGGAGACGTGTCTAGCACGGCCTGTGTTGAATTGAGCTGTGATTTGTTGCACGGTTGCCCGTCTGTCACTACTGACAATCCGTCTCAGATGTCGCCGGTCACGGTCATCGTGGGTGGCTGGACGGCCAGTCGTTCGTCTGTTGTGGACGGTGACACCCGCATTCAACCATTCACGACACACCCTGGACACGGTTGATCGTGTGAAGCCGAATTCCCGCACCACTTCCGAAATCGCACTTCCCATCCGCCGGGCACCGACCACCATACCCCATTCGAACGGTGTCAGCTCACGACGACGTTCCATGTTACACCTGTCACATGCACAGCCACTGCTCACAAGGTCTCCTATACAACTGCAGCTGGCACAGGGGGCGTGTGGTGCGCAGACAACACACCTGCGCATCAGTGCTGCGCTATCCATGACATTTGCTCAGTCAGTGTAGACTGCGCGTTAAGTTCGGGAAGTAGTTTTATTTTGACTCTTCTATGGGCTACTTCAGTTTCTGCCCAACGTTTTGAGTCATCCTAGGCCTATGTATGTTTGAAAAGCTGTGTTACTCTGTATTGAATACTATCGCCAGATGACGTCCGTCTGCATTGATTGAGCCTGATACTCCGCAAGATTTGAAAAATCTAAAATTCCTAAAACGCCTCTATGAGGCCGAAATTCGAAATTCGTGGTCAGAGGCAAGTATGAGCATTTTTTACGATGTGGAAAACTTTTCTCTCCAAAGCGATGAGCTATAGTGTTTGTAGACTTTCGCATTTTTGGGAATGTTCTTTTATTAGGACTATTTTAAAAGTCAATTTCAATTCAGAGTATTTTACCCTTACCTAATTTGTTATGCAGTGAAGACAGTTCATATGTTTTTAAATTTGTCTATCATGGTTTCTAATTTACAGAAACTGGTAATTATAGACTGGAATACAGAATTCAGGTTCGCACTCTGTTTCTTGTGAACTATACCGTCCGACACACAGGTTGTTGAACTTATAAGAAAATAAACCACCTTGGCATTCCATAACAATGCCGCGTGTGCGGAGTCAAGCTCAAGATATCAAGGGAATCTGGGCTAACCAAGTCTCGGTCATGGTCGAAACGTGACTGTTTCCTTCATGCTGTAGGGAGATAGTGGGTTCGAACCCCACTGTCGGCAGCGCTGAAGATGGTTTTCCGTGGTTTCCCATTTTCACACCAGGGAAATGCTGGGGCTGTACATTAATTAAGGCCACGGTCGCTTCCTTCCCACTCCTAGGCCTTTGCTGTCCCATCGTCGCCATAAGACCTAATCTCTGTCGGTGCGACGTAAAGCAAATAGCTCAACCTCTTTCATGCTAGCGGTCCTTTTTAATGTACCGGTACCAGCATATTGCTGGCCTTGGATGGGACAGATCTGAGGTTCGATCCAGACTATGATTGTTGCACGCTAAGATTATGCAAAGCAAAGTCTTCTCCGTACAGGCCATGAAGGCCCTTGGAGGGGTGGAAGGTAAAGGCTTCCACTATCCGTAATCTCGGCACTTGATGGGGTAGAGTGGTTAGCTCTACGCCCGGCCGCCTTTACCCCCAGGAATTAACCTAGTACTCATTTTTGGTGTAGGCTGAGTGAACCTCAGGGCCATATGCACCTCCGGAAGTGGAAATCTCATCTCACGCCTTTACCGCCTCGGCTAGGCAGCTCCTCTAAGATTATGAGAATGAGAATAACAATAACGATCCTCAAAAAGTAGAAATCCTAAATAAAAAACCTCAAAGAACGAGGAAGAAATTGAAGAGTCGAGAAAGGCAGATAGAAAAGACACACCCTCGTAGCACAATAGTTCTTTCACATCAACTATCACGGTGAAAAATATCCATTGAATCTCTGATATTACTAGAGAGAAATATAATACTCATCTACAGGCTTCCTCTGTGAGTGTCCACCTCCGGATCAAAGATCACAGAGGCAGTAGCATTTTTAAAGGGCGGAAAGAAGTTCATTAGGCACTGCATACGTGGGATGTCGGCAAGTAAAATATCTCCAGCGACACAGTTGGTGTTTAATCGAGAAAATTAATTAAAACTTGGCCATCGATCACTCATCCGGTATCAGTTCTTTGTAATGTGGTAGACTAACATGCAGGCAGTCTAAAGGGCGTCAGATCGAAATGCTTGCACACGGTAGCGCAGGAAATAAGATTTATAAAATAATAATAATAATAATAATAATAATAATAATAATAATAATAATAATACAGTAATAATAATAATAATAAAAGTATTTTAATTTCACACCATCTGGCTGCTTGCTCGTCAATATCGACGCCCCCGTTTTATTCTAGGCCTACTAGATGGCAGAGTAAATCGAATCTCTCTTGGGATGTCCGAGATTTTTATTTTTTATTAAATGCTATTCGTTCGGGGCATCGACCGTACTTGCACCATATGTGAGAAACCTGCGTGTATTTTGTAAATGGCGGGAGTGTAAAGTGTTGAATATGAGGAAAGGAGCGTTAAGGACGACACAAACACCCAGTCTTCAGGCCAGGGATATTAGTCGTTTACAATTAAAAACCCCTGACCCGGCCGGAAATCGAACCTGGGGCCGCCGAGTTAAAAAAAATTGTCGGGTAATGTGTCACCAGAGATAATTTACATGCCGACATCGTTCGATGTGGAGTGTCGGATGGACTTTTATTCCCGCCTTCAAAAGTCAGACTACCTCCCCGCTATCTTGGGATCCGGAGGCCAAGTCTCTACTACTGATCCACATAAAAGCTATAGTAATTGCAGATATTGAAAAACAAGAGCGTAAAATTCTTACAAGAAAAACATTTGGCCCCATACAAGAAAATGGAATTTGGATCAAAAGGTGAACTGCAGCTTAATCAATACTGTACGAAGGAGACGCTTTACATTTTTTGGACACATTTTTAGAATGAATAATAATGAACTCACAAAAAGGTCATTCAGTGTAATAAATTACCAAAACAGGAGAAAACAAGAAAAGACCTAAATGAATTGAACCTTGGGGCAGACCATGAAAAATCGCAAAGTCTTCAGGACCTCAGTAAATAAACACACATTTGTGGTCAAAACTAGCAGCGGGACTCGTACAAAATGGTCAGAAGAACGGAAGAGGCAACACAGTGAGTTCATGAAAAGATTTTGGAAGAATAGGAAGTCATCAAACCAATGAACAAGTTCGAACGCGCTCTGTGAATGGGCATAACGCAATACTACTACTATACTACTACTACTACTACTACTACTACTACTACTACTACTACTAACAATAATAACAATAATAATAATAATCTTTCTTTCTTTCTTTCTTTCTTTCTTTCTTTCTTTCTTTCTTTCTTTCTTTCTTTCTTTCTTTCTTTCTTTCTTTCCTTAATCCGCTTACCATCCAGGGTTGGTTTTGCCCTCGGACTCGCCGAGGGATCCCACCTCTACCGCCTCAAGGGCAGTGTCCTGGAGTGTGTACTTTGGGTCAGGGGTGTACAAATGAGGAGGAAGTCCAGTACCTCACCCAGACGGCTTCACCTACTATGCTGAACAGGGGCCTTGTGGCAGGGATGGAAATATCGGAAGGGATAGACAAGGAATGGGGAAGGAATCAGCCGTGGCCTTAAGTTAGGCACCATCCCGGCAATTGCCTTGAGGAGAAGTGGGAAAACACGGAAAACCACTTCGAGGTTGACTGAAGCAAGAATCTAACTCCCCTCTACTCAGTTGACCTTCCGAGGTAGAGATTTCTGCACGACAACCCAGACGCCATACTTCAACATAACCATGCGCGACCACATGTTGCTGCACGAACACGTGCCTTCTCGTTGTCACAGGATGTCAGACTGTTGCCCTGGCCTGCCCGATCACCGGACTTGTCGCCAACTGAGATGTGTGGGATATGGTGAAACAATGGGTGCGGCGCTGTAACCCAATCCCAACCACTGTGGAACCAGGTGAATGCAGTATGGATGGCTATACCCCAGGACGCCATTCGCACCTTATACGCTTCGATGTCATCACGCATGGAACAAGTTATCACAGTGGACACCGTTCCAGCCCTCATACCACTTTTCAAATTTTGTGGCACAGCCGGTCGCCCGGGGGTGGCACTTAATCACACTCCCCACAAAAGCGGACGAATAATAATAATAATAATAATAATAATAATAATAATAATAATAATAATAATAATAATTACTATTATTATTTTAAAACCAAACCCCATGATGTAACAGCCATCAAGGGGCTTGTAACAAGCGATCGCCGCTCAGCCCGAAAGTCTGCAGATTACGAGGTGTCCTATGGACGGCACGAAGAATCCTCTCGGCCGTTATTCTTGGGGCCGCTATCACACTGTCAGATAGCTCCCGAATGGTAATCATAATCACTTAGCCTGAGTGGACCTCGAACCAGCCCTCATATCCAGGTGAAAGTCCTTGCCTTACCGGGAATCGAACCCGGAGCCTCCGGATAAGAGGCAAGCATGCTACCCACTAGACCACCTATTATTATTAATGTTATTATCTACTTTGCTCACATATGTACCTATTATTATTATTATTATTATTATTATTATTATTATTATTATTATTATCTTCTTTGATCACGTATGTCTCCTCTGCTACCTCTCTATAATTACAGAATATATAAAATAAAGCACAATCATTTTACTGAAATGTGAGTTTTTTTTAAACAACAAGTGCAGAATACAGGCAGATGGGCAGCTCAAGCTTCTTCAGGGACTGTTTTAGGTTGTTATGTACGAGTTCTGATATTTCAATCACAATACTACTATTGGTCCATACACTACTGATCTTTTAACTGACTGTGCTTGTACTTGATATTTTTGTAACTTTGTTTAATAAGTTGACTGAACATTTGAGCTATAAAACACTGGAAAAATCAACCATCCAAACATGTTTGGAAGCACGATCCCATAGAGTGACATCTGGTGGACCATGTATCACATAATGCTCCTGTCCCAATACAGTTCGTATCCATTATTTTCTAAAACGTTGGCCGGCTCGTACGAGTAGTACGATGTTGTGATCAAACCATAGCTCATGAAACCTGGACGGTGTATTATTATTATTATTATTATTATTATTATTATTATTATTATTATTATTATTATTATTATTATTATTATTATTATCAGCACGGAAGCGGGCATATTTAAGCGACTTCCAGTCTCAACAGATAGGACACGTACTACGCAGTTTTAAGTTAAGCGGAAGAGCTCAGAGAGTTCAGCTCAGGCTTTCTGAGCCTAAGATGTCGATTTCGATGCCCGCCTAGTCTGGTAGTATTTGAAGGGGCTCAAATAAGCTGGTCTAGTGTCTGCAAATTCACCGACGCCTAAAAGAAAACGAAAAAGTAGATAGTAGGACTAAAACTGACATTATTATTTAATGATCTTCACACTGGGAAGGTGTAAGAATTGCAAACTCAACGACGTCGTTCATTTTCTCATCTTTCATGGCCTGACCATTCTTCAGCCAATCATCTCACTCACTGAAAACTCAAGACTTCTTTCGTGCGGCTATTGAACAGCCCTTCAAGGGCAGACCCTCCGACAAACGTAAGCGGCATCAGCCGTGTATGCGGAACTGCGGTTTAGTGTACTGCAGGACAGTGTTGTGTATGGTAAGTTGCAGAAATGTTGGGGACATCACAAACACCTAGTCGCCGAGACAAGGGAATTAAACGTTTGTGATTATTCGATCTGGCAAAGAATCGAACCTGGAGAACCGAGGAGCCGAAGACCAAGGCCTGACCACTAATCCACTTAATGATAAAAGATACTTATAATCTTATTTTATTTCATAAATGCAGTCGCCATCACCACCCCTTGTGGGTGGATGTAGTAGAATACATCCGCGGTATCCCCTGCCTGTCGTATAAGGGGCCACTTAAAGGAGAAGGAGCTCTCAACTTGGGAGCATGGGTTGGCAACTATGGCTCCCTTAGCTGATTCTTACTTCATATCAGATGTAAGGCTTTTCAGGCGTTTGCTCTATTAACCAGCGTTTCGCCTTAGGTCTGACACTAGACTCGTCAGAGTGGGATGTGTCAGAATGCTCACGTTCATCTTCCCTGTCTGGCCTCCCTTGGTCAATTCTTGTTCTCTCCCGATCCCAAAGGTATTAGATTTGTGAGGCCGATGGATTCTATCAACTTCATGCCCTTCGTGGCTTTCCCCTTTCGTTTGCCGATATCTCGATATCTTCAGGTTGAACCTCTTTCATCGTCATTTTTGATTACTGTTACGTGAGTACGTTTGTCCAGTTGCACCCGCCGCTTCCCTTCCCCAGCCCCCCCCCCTCAATCCTCCGTCGCTCACCAGTACAGCTTTGGGGGGTAGCGGGCTGCCAGATGTAGGGAAGTAGAGTAATATACGCAAACTATGAACCACGGATTGTGATGGGTATTTACAAATTTTTAAAAAATTAACCATTTAAAAATAGAAATCGTAGGAAGCATGAATCATTTAGGAGAAGAAAAAACTGAAAGGATGAATGAGGTTTGTTTAACATAAATTAAATTTATCTGCATACTAAAAGTGAAGTGGTGTTTGTTGATATCAATACATACACAGATGCGAATGGTGTCAGCATTCCGCAGACTAATGCGCTGTTTCGTAAGAGGGAACCCTGTAGCACTCAACAGGGAGAATAATATTGCATTCCGTATAGCGTGCGGTTTATTGCTGTCGTTACTTTGAGAGCTGAATATCTAGGGTGTGAGCAGAATAGTTATTTTTCTTGTCCTATTCAAGACACTTACGCCTCCCATCCGGCTGTTTGAACTCCGAAACCCGGACTTCTAGGACAACTAGTCCCATAAGGGACATTCCATGTGAAATTGGACAGCAAAAAAGGAATATTTCTTTTAATTTTGTGGTTAGAAATATTCATTTTTAAGCATGTTATCTTCATCTGTTCAACAGTGTGCATTATATTGAATGTTGAATATGATACCTTTTTCCGGCACATTGTTCTCTGCAGAAACACTACGAATATGCTCTTAAATATAGGAGTTTTAATTTCTTTACATTTAAGAGTGCCTATGAGTGAATTAGCAACGGTGCGCTTCTTGAAGGTAACCCCTTAAATCACTATAGCAAAATGGCGGTAGGCTGTCACTATTGTATCGCAATAATAATAATAATAATAATAATAATAATAATAATAATAATAATAATAATAATGTTAGTGGCTTTACGTCCCACTAACTACTTTTTCGGTTTTCGGAGACGCCGAGGTGCCGGAATTCATTCTCGCAGGAGTTCTTTTACGTGCTAGTAAATCTACCGACGCAAGGCTGACGTATCTGAGCACCTTCAAATACCATCGTACAGAGCCAGGTTCGAACCTGCCAAGTTGGGGTCAGAAGGCCAGCGCCTTAATCGTCTGAGGCACTCAGCCCGGCAATATTGTAACGGCCGCAGGGTTTTAAGGGGTTCGTAGACTTATACTTATTAGAAATAAAAGATAAATATTATGTGGATAATAAATTTTATTCAATAGAACGCGGCACGTTCTTTCTTTTCCATTATTCAATGTGTTATTCTATGCAACTGACCATGATGTATTCAAAACGACAGTTAACCTCCAACTGAGCGCGCGAGTCAACACAGCGCCATCTTATAACAGAGCATGCGGGTGACGTCAAATATCTAGCACAAATTTTGGCTTACTTTGAAGCGCTATTTCATGAAAACTACGTGTCACATTTTTTTTTGCAACATGTAGAGCCTCCTCTTATCTGTCAAGTAAGACATTAAACATAATCGTAATTAAATAACCTCGTCTTAATTTTTCTTTCCATGTATATGTAACCGTTCTCGAGGAACGTACGTCTACGTTAAAAGAACGACGATAACCTCAGCCATATTCCTTGATTTCCATACCTCGCATATAAGACAGCTTCTTAGATGACCTCAAGGTCTTGAGTGAGCCTCCGCCACTGTGTTTCGAAGACGAAGGTATTCTGAACTGCAAGAATGGTGAGACAGAGACATATCAAAGGTCAAATCATTTTCAACATTTAGTTCAATATAAAGTGGGCTCAAAATCCAGTACAAATTACAACAGACAGGATTATGAATGTAATACAGAAATAAATTACGGAAGTCTGGTTTGGTAGTCAGGTAAGGAAGGAGTGATAGTCTCGACGTGGGTGGTCTTGGAAGATAAACATACGTTATATTTCTATAGTTGAGCTCACTCATTTTATGGCTCTTCATCATGGACTTCACTCCTACACGTCAGACAGAAGAGCAACCAGTCTCAAGCCACGAGTAATTACCGGGGATGCGGTCATTTCAGACACTTTAAAATACTGTCTGGTTTCACCAATTCAGAATTTTAAAACTTGAAAATGATTGTACTAAAAGAAAGATAGTTTTAGATTAACTACACAAGAAGACTTGCATCCGTAATAGCTATTTGCATCATTAACTGGCTGTGAAGACTAAGCGGACTAAGCGTCTGCTGGATTCCCAATTTTCGCGTACAGACAAGCCAATAGCCATTTCTGCACGGGTGATGAATGCCTTTGGAGCAATGAATGCCAAAGGCTTACCCTATTCTTAATGTCTGTACAAAGAGACTTCCGGATACATAAAATAGAACCTATGTCCTTATCTGTGTAATAATAATAATAATAATAATAATAATAATAATAATAATAATAATAATAATAAAAACAAACAAACCCCATGGCGCAACAGCCCCTTGGCTTTCTAAACCGGAGCCGCCATCTCAGCGTCAGATAGCCGAAGCTACGATTCCCGACCAGGCCAAGAATTTTTACCTATATCTGAGGACAGGTTCAAGACCAACTCGACCAACTCGAGCTATGCGAGAACAATTAAGGAGATATCTGAGTGAGCGACCCTGGTCCAGAAAGCCAGAAATAATGGCCAAGAGAATTCGCTGCGCTGGGACACATCACCTTACACTTAGCCCTCGGGCTACGCAGAGATCACTTGATAGTCCTACGCCTATCAGGGCTGTAGGGCCAAGGAGTTTGTATTTCAAGAATAGGAAATTCTGGAAAACCATTTCCAAATTCGAACCTATCATCTCCCAAATACAAGCTCAGAGAAACCGAGGGCCTCTCCAAGAGAAAAAACTAACGTTCCTCAATATTTGGACTTCCGGATACGTAAAATTGAACCTACGTCCTTCTCTGAAAATAATAATAATAATAATAATAATAATAATAATCAAACAATACTACCGACTCTCTTGGTCATACTGAGTTTATAATAATGCTATTTGCTTTACGTCCCACTAACTACTTTTTACGGTTTTCGGAGACGCCGAGGTGCCGGAATTTAGTCCCGCAGGAGTTCTTTTACGTGCCAGTAAATCTACTGACACGAGGCTGACGTATTTGAGCACCTTCAAATACCACCGGACTGAGCCAGGATCGAACCTATACTGAGTTTTGTCCGACAGTATGAACTATGATACACTTCCTAACACCACGTAATTTTACAGTTGAAAGTTCCATCCCAGACCTCCAAGATTCGAACTTCGGCAGTTTGGGTAGAAAGGAACAACGAAGTTACTTCGCTAACAAAAAGAAATGAAAATATGTCTCACTAAACAATGAATGAGGAAAGAACGGATAAGACTGTATGTCTAGTTTGACAGATGAATGTAAAATCCAGCTCATAACAATGATACTTTTGTCCAAGAGCATTTTTTTTCTTCTGGTACTACCTGATCTAGTATCTGTTACAAAGGATTGCTATCATCATAGCGCTTTCAGTCTTGTTGGTGGTGTTTCGGAACGGTTCTACTTAGGACATTTGGTACCAGCCTCTCGCGATCCGACAGTGTTCTCTGCTTCTCTCTTGCATGACTAGCTGGAATATTCGGTCCTGCCCTTCATTCCTCGCAATATGCCTGAAGGATTCTAACTTCTCTTGCTTGATGATATTAAACTGATATTTTTTTTCTTTATTTATTCGGTCAATACTTTCAGGTTAAGGTGTTATTTCGCGTGCTGGTGAATCTACGGAAACGACGAAGATGAACTTAATCAACTTCAAATACTATCGAACTAAGCCGGGATCGAATCCGTGAACTTCAGCTCAAGAAGCTCGATCTCTATCATCTGAGTCATTCGATCAGCTGGACTGACGAACAGTAATTTATCTGGTTATGAATGGAACAGGTCAGACCGAGCGAGTTGCCCATGCGGTTCGGAGCGCGCAGCTGTGAGCTTGCATTCGGGAGATAGTGGGTTCGAACCCCACTGTCGGCAGCCTGGAAGATGGTTTTCCGTGGTTTCCCATTTCCTCACCAGGCAAATGCTGGGGCTGTACCTTAATACCTTAATTAAAGCCAGGGCCGCTTTCTTCCCACTCCAAGCCTTTCCTACCCCATCGTCACCATAAGATCTGTGTCGGTGCGACGTAAAGGTAACTTGTAAAAATCTGGTCAGTAGGATCCTACATGGAGCTGCTCACGCTATAACACGTGGCTATTCTCTCCTCCTTTCTAACATTAGCTCTCAGCACTAAAGATACCTTATAGAAGTTGACTCCAAGAATCAATCGAGACGTGAAGATAACACGGACCTCTCTGGTCATCCAGAAGACTTAAAACACCTGGTTAACGCGCCTGGGAGGCGCCACAAAAAGGATGATAGTGTCCGCTCTTCCGAGCCATTACACACCGCTGATGGATCACCTTCCGGGGCGAGCAGAGCACGGCGCCGCTGATAGGCATGATGGATGCTCGAACCGCGGACTATAGGCAATGACTACGCACAGTGTCTTACCACTGTGCGACGGGAACATCCAGCCATAAATCATATTACATTCATTTGCGAAACGCAACAATGAAACCCAAAGTGAAAAAAATATAGAGATCTTTCTTGGCGGTGTCAAGCTTTTATCCAATACTCTCCGTCTTCTGAGCGTTAGAGGTTGTCTGAAGAATAGTTCCTGTGGCTGTTACTGTTGTTCTTCTTCTTCGTACTTGTTCTTACTAGCGACTTGGTATAGAGGCCTAATTGGTTTTCGGGCCCAAATGTGGGTGTTTGTGGAGACTGTCTGTTATGTGTAGATATGAAATGACCGAGCTCGATAGCTGCAGTCGCTTAAGTGCAGCCAGTATCCAGTAATCGGGAGATAGTGGGTTCGAGCCCCAATGTCGGCAGCCCTTAAGATGGTTTTCCGTGGTTTCCCATTTTCACACCAGGAAAATGCCGGGGCTGTACCTTAATTAAGGCCACGGCCGCTTCCTTCCACTTCCTAGACCTTTCCTGTATCGGTAAAAAAAACTATTCAGACAGCTGGTTAATTCATCTGACTCTGGGACATATCTGTGTCGGTGCGACGTTAAGCAAAAAAGAAAAATATGAAATGGACAGGAATATAATAAACAAGCATTGCAAACTCTCAGAAATTGTCTAAATGACTGCGAAAGAATGAGAAGAAATTTTACACTGAAGACAGTTGATCTCGGCAACGGCACTGGATAATTTCTGAGTGCGAGAGGGCGTGGTAGCAAACTACCTTGGTCGCTGACTGCCTCCCTGCTCCATGGTAAATGGTTAGCATGCTGGCCTTTGGTCCAGGGGATCCCGTGTTCGATTCCCGGTCGGGTCGGGGATTTTAACCTTAAATGGTTTATTCTTCTGGTTCTTTTTTTTTTTTTTTTTGCTATGGGCTTTACGTCGCACCGACACAGATAGGTCTTATGGCGACGATGGGATAGGAAAGGCCTAGGAGTTGGAAGGAAGCGGCCGTGGCCTTAATTAAGGTACAGCCCCAGCATTTGCCTGGTGTGAAAATGGGAAACCACGGAAAACCATTTTCAGGGCTGCCGATAGTGGGATTCGAAAATACTATCTCCCGGATGCAAGCTTCACAGCCGCGCGCCTCTACGCGCACGGCCAACTCGCCCGGTCTTCTGGTTCTTAGGGCCTCTTCCTCACATATGCAGGACGTCTATAGGCCGTCTACTAGGCAGCCCCTCCTAAGGCCATACACACAAAAAACCCGACTGCTCACCAAAGCGAGTGCTGATCGAATTCGGCCAAAGCAGGTGCGACTTTTAAATTAAAGTCACACCTCGTTGGTATGTCTTCCTCGTAAAATGTAATGCCCTGTCTATGATCAAGATGATGTCAACCGTCACGTGAAACTTTAAGGCTTGTAGTTTTATTTATTTCCAATCTTCTTGCTTGTGGACTTAAAACCACTCGTCTATGAACGTACGTCGATGGTTTAGAACAGCTAATTTCTGTTGGATAGGTTTTTCCCCTTGTGAAGGAGTATGACATATGATACTAAAGACATAATATATGGAATCTGTATAAATGGATTTCTTCAACATGAGTGCAGAATACAAATTGGAGTTGTTAGTATGTTCTCCTGTTCATTCAAACCTCTTCCTTATTACTTAGGATCCGCAACTACATGCAGATTCAGCCGAGTTTTATGGCAGGATGCCCTTCTTGACTTCAACGTAATGTGGAGGAATGTATTCAAAATTGCATTTCTCCATGGTGGTTGATAATGAGTTGTATGTATATGAAGAGGTGTGTCTTAATATTAGCATTAAAACCCAGTCCCCGAGTCAGTTGAATTAACCAGCTGTCTGAATAGGTTTTTTTACCGACACAGGAATATTTCATGGCGACTATGGGACAGGAAAGGCCTAGGAGTGGGAAGGAAGCGGCCGTGGCCTTAAGGTACAGCTCCAGCATTTGCCTGGTGTGAAAATGGGAAACCACGGAAAACCATCTTCAGGGCTGCATACAGTGCATCTCTCGGATGCAAACTCACAGCAGCCAACACGCCCGGTATGAATATATAACAAGAATTCTTTTTCTCCTACTGCTTTTCCCACACCTAAAGGGCAGTGGATGTAAACTGTGTAAACCCCACGGCACTTAATGCCCTTGAAAGTGCCTTCGCCTGCCCAGCGACCGCTGCTCAGCCCGAAGGCCTGCAGATTACGAGGGGTCGTGTAGTCAGCACGACTTATCCTCTCGGCCGTTATTCTGGGCTTTCGAGACCGGAGCCGCCATCTCACCGACAGATACCTCCTCAATTCTAATCACGTAGGCTGAGTGGACCTCGAACCAGCCCTCAGGTTGGGAGAAAAATCCCTGACCTGGCCGGGAATAGAACCCGGGGCCACCGGACGAGAGGCAGGCACATTACCCCTACACTACGGGGGCCGGCATGTAAACTGTGTAGGACAAGTGGATTTGGCCCTGTTTTACGATCGGATATCCTTCCTGATGCCAACCCTATGTGGAGAGATTTAATCACTATTTGTGGTGGTCGGTAGTAGTGTAGTATGCCTGAATTTGAAGAAGAGTGAGTTGACACACACACACACACACACACACACACACACACACACACACACACACACACACACAAATCCCAATTCCAGAAGAATTAATGAGACGCGATTAAAATTCCAAAAAGGGGCGGGAATCGAATACGGGACCCTTCTGAACCGAAGGCCTCAACTCTGACCATTCAACCAAGAATTCGGAATAGTCTAATAAGACTAAAAGAAAAATTCGAACAGGGCTGTGTCTGTGTAACAGCCGCAAGTTTTGACGTAAAGTAGCCTACCTAACGCGTGATAGCTATTATCGAAACAAAAGTATCTAGTTAGTAAAAGTTTGGAATTTTATTGTAGACATTTTAATTTTTAATTCTAAATAAATTATACATTTCAAGAATATGAGGGGCAGTACTGCAAATGTGCTCGGCTGGGGCTTCTCAAAACGTTCGGTCACCTTAAATTTGAGACGTTCCCCCATGAATCTTTTGACGCTCACTATTGCTGATTTTGTAGCGTTTGGAATTGGGAAAAGACGTTATATTCTGTAGAATGCGTTTTCGATCATTCTGAAGCCATTTAACGTCTGTATATCGTGATAGTTTACGAAATATATTGTTCGCATTCCTCCGCCTCGCGACATTCTTAAATTTGTGTTTTGCCGTAGTACAGTCCACTGAGATGAATCAAACGCCACCTCACATGATGTTCTACCACACGGGAGTGCGGAGCTACACTGTCAGCTGCGCGACAGAGGCAAGATGGCAGCACTACTGCATAACCCGATGACGTCATACCCAAGTCAGACTCTTGTTGGTAGATGTTTCTTCATCCTTATAATAAGGTGTCGAACAATATCGTCACGCGTATTGTCTAGAAATTATATTGATTTTAAAACCTATTTTGACAACAACCGTGTATACTGTGATGTAAGGTGTACTCCTTGCAATTTCCTCATTAACCATCATTTCGCTTTTTTGAAGCTTAGTTGGCCGCTGTTGTTACATTCCTTGTCCGCGGAGTGCCAGGATCACCCCAACTCGAGATAGTGTTGTCAACTATTCATCGAACACTATAATATAACCTCTGAGAGCGAGCAGCGAGACTGGACAGAACTGCGTGCAGCTGTGCAACACTGGAGACCTGACAAGCGAGCCGGCTTCAGGACCGGCACGCTTCTGAAGTAGCCTACTCCACGTGGACGGTCACTGACATAGCAAGGATGCCATCTGGTATTGGTCACAAGAGAGGAGACTGTAGACAGTAATAAAACTGATTACTGTCGGGGGAGAAGTACTGCTTAACTCTTGAGTCGCCGGTCGCTGACGACGAAATAATATTACTGGCTTTGCGTACCAATAACTACATTTTTACGGTTTTTCGGAGACGCCGAGGTGGAGACCTTAATCACTACTGATCTGCATTTAGGGCAGTCGCCCAAGTGGCAGATTCCCTATCCGTTGTTTTCCTAGCCTTTTCTTAAATGATTTCAAAGAAATTGGACACTTATTGAACATCTCCTTTGGTAAGTTATTCCAATCACTAACTCGCCTTTCTACAAAGGAATATTTGCCCCAGTTTGTCCTCTTGCCGGAATTTAGACCCGCAGGATATTTTTTACTTGCCAGTAAATCTACCGACATGAGGCTGATGTATTTGAGCACCTTCAAATAGCACCGGACTGAGACAGGGTCGAACCTGCCAAGTTGGGGTCAGAAGGTCAGCGCCTCAACCGTCTAAGCCACTCAGCCCGGCTCGTTAACGAGGAAATTGAGATAAGTGTATGGATGGCCAGACAATATTACCTAGCAACCGTACAGGCTATATTCTAGTTACCTTGCGTACACCTTGGGTACACATTGCCCAGTGACCTGACAGTCTTAGGTGTCGGAACAGTAAAGAAAGAAGGGAAACTCATACTGGTATTTGTCTACGCTGCAAGCATAGGAAGAGAGAAAGAAATATCGTGTTAACTATCTTTCTCCTTTATCTCCTCTGTAGAGACAAAAATAGTTCAGAGCACCTCCTAAGACGACAGTTATCTCCACTTACTACTACTCCTGCAGACATCTAGTCGCGCGTGTCGATCGAGTGATGGATCGATCGGTTTACGCCGGCGTCTGACTAAACTCGATCTATTAACTAGTATAGCCAATAGCATTGCATCAAGGCGGTATATTTGACGAAGCAAACATGAATGAGAATTAATTAATTTAAAACGAACCGGAACACATTAATACTGATTGCCGCGACCGGCTCTCACCATATGCAGACGAGACTGGCCAGGTTATGACTCGAAAGAGGTCAATTTAAATGAAGTGCGAGACAAACTCTCAGACACTACAAGGATCAATCAGGCCGACTGCTGGACCAGGAAGCTCTCTTAGCTACAAAATTCTAGTTACTTTTTCCTCTTTAACATTCCTATTGTATGGATTGGAGTTTAGAAATTGGCTGCTGCTGCTGCTGCTGCTGCTGCTAATAATAATAATAATAATAATAATAATAATAATAATAATAATAATAATAATAATAGTAATCAGTGGAGTGGCGTGAGAATTTCTAGGGTGTTGCCGGTTCGAAACTGGTGTAGTCGAGGAAAGGATTATGTTCTTTCAGCGTTCTACCAACGTTTCACGGAAAAGAAAATCTTTCTTACCAAATACAGTATCCAATGTATATAATTATACGAAGAATAACAATGTTCAAGAATAGTAATAATAAATATGTGTATTTGACACTTTGAAAGATTTTACAAAAATATATATGCACAGTCACGGTGATTCTGTATACCACGATACACTCTTTCGAAACCTCCATGAGATGTAGTCTTCAAGTCTTTTAATTCAGGAGCTGGTCTGACATTCGAAATATTATTATTCTCACTAAATATACATGATCCTAAGGAATGGTTTTAAATGCTCTCTATAACAGTTACAATCATAGGGAAAGTCCTAAGTTCACCAAGTCGGGTTTTCGGGCGCACTCGTTCCAAAAAGGCATGATCCAATGGGTGGAACGATAACCGTTCAGTTAGGGGAACCATTTAATATACAGTCATTTTATCAAGGTAGGGAGTAACAATATGGAAGGATTAAATTCGATTCCATAAAATGGGTAGTTGAAGTTAAAAGAAATATTCTCGAACGACCGTTAATCATATGATTCGCGACTGAAGTTCAATACCCACAATTTCAACAGTATGAACTTTAAAAAGCCGTAGAATTGCCCCATTTATCAAGACAATAGCTAAAATGTTAGTTTGCCGGGCTGAGTGGCTCAGACGGTTGAGGATCTGTCCTTCTGACCCTAACTTGGCAGGTTCGATCCTGGCTCAGTCCGGTGGTATTTTTAGGTGCTCAAACACGTCAGCCCCGTGTCGGTAGATTTACTGGCACGTAAATGAACTCCCTCGGGACTACATCTCGGCGTCTCCAAAAACCGTAAAAGTAGTTATTGGGACGTAAAGCAAATAGCATTATTAGAGACTTATAATCTTGTTATTTTATTTCATAAATGCAGTCGCCATCACCACCCCTTGTGGGTAGAGGTAGTAGAGTACATCCGCGGTATCACGTTTGTGATTAAAATTCTTCGATCTGGCAAGGAATCGAACCTGAAGAGCCGAGGAGCCGCAGACCAAGGCACTGACCACTAAGCCACTTAATGATAAAAGTATCATAGCAATAATATTTTATATGCAGGCGGCTAACGAATGAAGGGACCGATTATCTCCCGGTATAAGGTAACGTAAGGGTTATTCTGCCCGAAGGCAGGTCCGAACCTCCGCACAGGTGTTCCTGAGCCGGAATTTACGTGCGGTAGGGTGGCCAGTTCCTTTCCGCTCCTCCATTCCCTTACCCCCCACCAACAGCGTGTGGCAACCCATCCAACTCCTGACCACGCCCAATGTTGCTTAACTTCGGAGATCTCACGAGATCCGGTATTTCAACACGGCTACGGCCGTTGGCTCCCGGTATAAGGAGATCCCCTATACCAGGGATGGCGAACCTTTTTCAACAAGTGTGTCATTTTAAGTCTGGTTTATTATTCTCAGCTGTTGACTGTGCCACTTGTTATTTTCCTTTAAGAAATTGCTACAACCTACAACACCCCCCCCCCCCCCCAACCGCGACTTCCTTTCCAAATTCCAATTATGTTCCATAATATTTATTTATTTACTTTTTAGAGATATATCTTGTAAATACATTTGATTGCATGTTCCGTGGTCGTATTTTGCAAATACTGCAAAAAAATACATTTTAAATGTGTAAATTTTTAGAATACCTAATATTATTTGCAAAAATATAAATAATAAGCTCCTATTGTAACACATTTCGTCAATAAATATTATTACCGGGCGAGTTGGCCGCGCGGTTAAGGCGCTCAGCTGTGAGCTTGCATCCCGGCAGCCCTGAAGATGGTTTCCGTGGTTTACCATTTTCACATTCCTACTCGTAAGCCTTTCCTCTCCTATCGTCACCATAATACCTATCTGGGTCGGTGCGACTTAAAACAAATTGTAAGAAAATAAATATTAGATATGAAAATCAAAAATACTAGTATTGTCAATGAACTTCACTTCCTCCTTTAGCTTCATTATCTTTCCATGTTGTCGTAGTTCGTATGCTCAGCAATTTTACTTATTTCTCCCTCATCACATCTCCACAAGAAAATCGAAAATAAAAACAGCTATCCTCGCTTGTAAGGTCACATCCATGCTTTCATCAAAACATATTGCATACATCTGGGAGTTATCCAAATTAGCTTTCAATTGCTCAAAAACTTCTTCACTCATTCTTATTATTCTATCCTTAATAGCAGTTCAGCTGGCTGGCATTCCTTTAGTTCTGTTAATTATTTGTTGTTTGTTAGGGAAGTTCTCAAATAATGTGTCGGACGTCAATAAGAAATGTTGTTTCAAGAACTCACCGTCAGAAAGCGGCTTCCCATGCATGCTGTACTATGCAGTGAGACAGATATAACAGCCGCACTGATATTATTCCTCGGGTGGAAATATGATAGAAAAGAACTAGTTTGTTTTGTGTAAAGTTCGATATTTTGAGAATCGAACTCTCTTCTTTCTTAATTTGGCATGGAACAAACATTTGAATGATTAGTCTCGAAATGGCGTTTTACATTAAATGTGGGGAATACATTTGTTTTCGAACGCAGGCAATACATCTTTCTGTCACTCCGAATTCCCTTGTTCACTGTTCTTGAAAAATGCAGTCACCACCTTTGTTAAGTTTCTGTTCTTTTCGGCACTGAAAACATGTTTGCAAGGTCCGTATACAAAACCACCAGAAAACGATACTTATCTCACTTGACTTTCAGACCTATCAGTGTAACAGTGTTGCCATATTGCACGTCCGTATAGAACAAGTATTTGTATTTTCGATATTTATTTCTTACACGTGAAACCCTATAAGATATGTATTGTCTGTAGTACAAGACGTATATAAAAACATTATGTTCATGTGGCGTGCCACCGAAATCATGTTCGCGTGTCACTTAGTGACACGCGTGGCATAGGTTCGCCATCCCTGCCCTATACCAAGTGCCAACAATCTCTTTGAGAGTGGATGAGCGGGTATGGGTAAGGGCACTAATTGTCCTGGGGACAAGAAATTGTTCCCAAAGGCACAGAAACCAGTTTGGTCAACGGAATTAGGATGTAGAAGGCAACGGGAAACCACTGCATTAAAGGTCCTGAGAAATATTCCAATAAATCCACATGGCATGGCTTGCAACGTCAAGATCGGAGCTGGCCGCGTGGATCGTCTACCTCCGTTTGGAGACGACGGCTTAAGAAGAAGAAAATTCGAATTACAGAGTATTTTATCGCTTCAAGGGAGGAAATGATTGCTTCGAGAAATCGAGAAATTCGTGTAACCGAATTTCGAATAATAGATAAATACATACACGTGCAGAAAAGGACAAACGGCCGCAAAAATTTAAGTTCCTTCGAGATACTAAAAGTTCGAGTAATGGAGGTTCGAGATATCGAAGTTCGACTGCATATGTTCAATTGCTTCTGAGACGGGTATGCCTGCGAAGAACTGTTAAAATAGTATGCGCTCTTTCTTTTTCGAGTGACTGTACAATAAATAAACTAAGCTGAAGTCAGCACTCGGTTAATAAAGTGTTGGTCCACAAGTCACTCAGCAGATAATCGGCGAGATGTTAGGCAATAAGCCGTTAATTAGGAAGTACGATGCATTGCCCTCGCCTCCTTGGTCACGTGACTAGCATCCCGAGCTACGCCAGGGTCAAGAAATGGTAGCAGCTGTTGTTACACAAAGTCAGTGGGCTCTTCGTCGGAGACGTAGGTTTGGGTTCACAGTCTAGTCAACAAACGTGGAAATGTTGATGCCTTACTATGTCGATACAAACTATTACAAGATACTGACGTCCAACTTGCAGGAAAGAACTGTGAAGGACACCCGGCGAAACCTGTCGAAACTGATTTGCATTTATTTCAGGGCTGTTATAGTATTATTTATTTTCATCGTAACCGAAAAGTAACAATTTATATTATGTTTTCTTTTTTGCAAAACTCGTCTTCACATCACCCCCTTTTAGTCATCCAATTCACCTTATTTTTTTAATTTTCATCAAAAAGTAATTTTGAACAGTATTTGCTTTGTAAGAGCGTTCGTGCCTCAGGCGGCAGCGCGCCGGCCTCTCACTGCTGGGTTCCGTGGTTCAAATCCCGGTCTCTCCATGCGAGATTTGTGCTGGACAAAGCGGAGGCGGGACAGGTTTTTCTCCGAGTACTCCGGTTTTCCCTGTCATCTTTCATTCTAGCAACGTCTCCAATATCATTCCATTTCATTTGTCACTCATTAATCATTGCCCCAGAGGAGTGCGACAGGCTTCGGCAGCCGGCAAAATTCCTATCCTAGCCGCTAGGCGGGGCTTCGTTCAAAAATGACTGGAAACAGGCTGTGGATTTTTAAAATTTGTATTCGCTTAGTAAACAAGGAACACTCGCAAATCATTATCCCAAAATGATGTACTCTAAGAAATAAAATTTATTTCTCTCCCTACTACTGCAATACAATTACGAAAACATCATAACAGTTACATTAAAACTACTTAAAAACGCTTGTATTTAACCTTTAAATTGTTATTCTTCCTGTAAAAAGTTTGCAATACGAGTTCTTAAGTTATTCTACATACGTTCTCCTCGTTTACGCAATAGCTTTTCTAATTTTGTAACTACCATTCCTTGGGACACTGCCTGAGTCACAACTTTCTCTAACTTCAAGTGTACTTCTTCAAAAGCTGGTCACTGGTTGCTTTTTTCTCTCACTTATAAATGTTTCACTGAAAAGTATTCAACATATGTATAATTTGGCTTCTTATTTTATTACCTTTTAACAATTCTGCTTCACATCGAACCGACATAAATTGCTCTTATAGCGGCGATGGGATAAGAAAAGACGAGGAATGGGAAGGAAGCAATTGTGGTCTTAATTAAGATACAACCTCAGCATTTGCGTGGTGCGAAAATAGGAAACCATCTCGGTTCTTATTTTATAATTATTTTCTTCAAATCATTTTTCAAGTTCTTCAACATATAAGTTGCATTTCTTACTTTCTAATTCATTCCTCAGCATAGAGTCAAAGATAAGTCAGATTTTATATATGTCATCATCAGAGTTCATTTAGCTCCTTTTAATGACATAACTTCTAATAATGGTATTTGCCTTACGTCCGACTAACTAATTTTACGATTTTCGGAGACGCTATGATGCCGGAATTTTGTCCCACAGAAGTTTTTTACGTGCCAGTAAATCTACCGACACGAGGCTGACGTATTTGAGCACCTTCAAATATACCACCGGACTGAGCCAGGAACGAACCTGCCAAGTTGGTGTCAAAAGGACAGCGCTTCAACCGTCTGAGCCACTCAGTCCGGCGATATAACTTCTAATTTATTGCAATATCAAATAAAAATTTCACTTTGGTTGACGACTGCTTTGCGCCAAATGTTGAGAGTTTCCTTGGAGTTTCTTACATGTAACTAAAAAAACCCCACTTAAGTATATTTGAAGAAAAAGTAAGAAATAGTTGAAAAATTACCAAATGACAGTTCAGTTATTAAAATAACAGAGTTCATCCTACCAAGGAAAATGGTGGGGCTGTGACTCAACACAATATATTTTGTGACAAGAAAAGGCAAAATCCGTTTAAGAGAATTCATTGTGATCTCGGTCATTTACAACGTGAAAGTGTTTATTTCTTATCAATAGTAGCACCTGACACCGATACCTCCTTCTTCTTCTTCTTCTTCTTTATCAGTTTAACCCCCAGGGTCGGTTTTTCCATCGGACTTAGCGAGGGATCCCACCTCTACCGGCTCAAGGGCAGTGTCCTGGAGCTTCAGACTCTGGGTCGGAGGATACAACTGGGGAGGATGATCAGTACCTCGCCCAGGTGGCCTCACGTGCTATGCTGAACAGGGGCCTTGCGGCGGGATGGGAAGAATGGAAGGGATAGACAAGGAAGAGGGAAGGAAGCGGCCGTGGCCTTAAGTTCGGTACCATCCCGGCATTCGCCTCGAGGAGAAGTGGGAAACCACTTCCAGGATGGCTGAGGTGGGAACTGAACCAACCTCTACTCAGTTGACCTCCCGAGCTGAGTGGACCCCGTTCCAGCCCTCGTACCACTTTTCAAATTTCGTGGCAGAGTCGGGAATCGAACCCAGGCCCCCGGGTGTGGCAGCTAATCACACTAATCACTACATCACAGAGGCGGGACACCGATACCTGCATCGTATAAGTAGTAGTAGTAGTAGTAATTCATTCACCTGTTGTTTTAGTCAGTGTTACCCTGTAATTTGTTTTTCAGATACTTTTTTAGGGTTGGAAAACAATTCCTCATCGCACCCTTAATAGAAGTACACTATTGATGGTGGCTTCGCAGGAAGCTGCTTTATGGCTTTGCTTCAGCTTCGAAAGTTCACCAGTGGCCAATTGTTCGCAACACAGGAAGTCTGCTTCATTGAATTAAACCGATACGAGCTATTTAAGGATCTACTTGCAGAGTGGGTAGTCAATCCATTTCGCGATGCTAACATGCAGAAAGAACTAACGGAGCTACAAAATGACTTCGAACTGAAGCGAAAATTTCAGAAATTTTATCAAGAGTTTTGCTTGCAAAGAGAGATCTCTGCTTGCTATCCTTTACTGAGAGGAGTGATTAAGAAACGCCTCTCTTTATTTTTCTATATTTGGATGTCATGCAACTTCTTTCGACACAAAGAAATAGACTTCGGATACTTAACACTCCTGCAAAGTGATATTAAAACTATCACAGTAAAACTTATGTCACTATATTGAGCCGATCAGTCACATAAAGGAATTTCTGAACATTCAAGTCAATAGATGCTATTAATACTATTAGTATACAATGTTATCTAATATGTTGAGGTAAAGTTAAATGTTTGCCTTGTGATTTGAATTAAATTGAAATTTTAGACAATTTACTTTAAAATATTCACATTGTTCCTCTTGGGTTGTGTGAATCACTTTTCGGGAAAGGCTAGTGGATTTACGTCTCACCGACACAGATAGGCCTTATGGCGACGATGGGATAGGAAAGGGTTAGGAGTTGGAAGGAAGCGGCCGTGGCCTTAGTTAAGTTACAGCCCCAGCATTTGCCTGATGTGAAAATGGGAAACCACGGAACACCATCTTCAGGGCTGCCGGCAGTGGGATTCGAACCTACTATCTCCCGGATGCAAGCTCACAGCTCCGCGCCCCTAACCGCACGGCCAATTCGCCCGGTTTTCCGGAAAGGGTGGGAGACACTGACTAGTATACAAAGCCGAGGGGGGGGGGGGGCAATATTCCGAAAATGTTTCGGAGGCAGTGCACTGCATGGTTACCAAATTATTATTATTATTATTATTATTATTATTATTATTATTATTATTATTATTATTATTATTATTATTATTATTATTATTATTATCATCCGTCCGTCTCTGTGGTGTAGTGGTTAGTGTGATTAGCTGCCACCCCAGAAGGCTCGGGTTCTATTCCCGGCCCTGCCACGAATTTTGAAAAGTGTTACGAGAGCTGGAACGGGGTCCACTCAGCCTCGGAGTGTCAGTTGAGTAGAGGGGGTTCGATTCCCACCTCAGCCATCCTCGAAGTGGTTTTCCGTAGTTTCCCACTTCTCCATACAAATGCCGGGATGGTACCCAACGTAAGGCCACGGCCGCTTCCTTCCCTCTTCATTTTATATCCTTTCCGATCTTCCCCACCCCATACAAGGCCCCTCTTCAGCGTATCAAGTGAGGCCACCTAGGAGAGGTACTGGTCCTCCTTCCTAGTCGTATCCCCCGACCCAAAGTCTCACGCTCCAGGACACTAACCTTGAGGTGGTAGAGGTGGGATCCCTCGCTGAGTCCGAGGGAAAACCAACCCTGGACGGTAAACGGATTAAGAAAGAAAGAAAGAAAGAAAGAAAGAAAGAAAGAAAGAAAGAAAGAAAGAAAGAAAGAAAGAAAGAAAGAATGAATTATTTTACAATCTGCTTTACTTCGCACCGACACAGATACATCTTAACGGCGACAATGGGACAGGAAAGTCTAGGAGTCGGAAAGAAGCGACCGTGGCCTTAATGAAGGTACAGCCCCAGCATTTGCCTGTTTTGAAAATGGGAAACCACGGAAAACTATATTCACGGCTGCTGACAGTGGGGTTCGAGCCCTCTATCTCCCGAACGTAAGCTGATAGCTACGCACAGCCACCTGCTCGATTATTATTATTATTATTATTATTATTATTGTAAAGTGTTTAAGAAGCTGAAGATGCATTCCGTTTTGTATAGTTGTAGGAGGATGTCGCCCACCTTGGAAGACTGCCAATAGTATAGTTTATAATGAGGATGGGTGCTAGACTTATCGCGTGTTTCTGATGACATCAGGGGGCGTGTCACAGTTGAAAGGCCAGCCAGTTATCTCTATATGCAGGTTTTCCCGCCCGCCGCCGCTTATTCTTTTTTCCTTCAAATAGATTAACCTACTTTAATATTACAGCATCTCATAATTCTGAACTGCCCGGAAACTTTATTCTGGTGCCTTCATACTGTTGAGGCATGGACGATTACTACTATACTGTCATCAAAGTCCTATGGCTAAGTTGCCTACAAGAAATTCAAAACAGAGCAAGTTTGAATCACGCAGCTGCTAAGTATGCATTCGGGAGATAGTGGGTTCGAACCCCACGTCCGGCAGCCCTGAAGATGGTTTTACGTGCTTTCATATTTTCACACCAGGCAAACGTTAGGGCTATACCTGAAGGTCACGGCCGATTCCTTCCCACTACCAAACCAAACCTAACCAAACCTCACGCCACTTAACGCCCTTGAAAGGGCCTTGGCCTGCCCAGCGACCGCTGCTCAGCCCGAAGGCCTGCAGATTACGAGGAGTCGTGTGGTCAGCACGACGCATCCTGTCGGCCGTTATCCCGGGCTTTAGAGTCCGAGGCCGCCATCTCACCGTCAGATAGCTCCTCAATTCTAATCACGTAGGCTGAGTGAACCTCGAACCAGCCCTCAGGTCGAGAGAAAAATCCCTGACCGGGGCCTCCGAGCGAGAGGCAGGCACACTACCCCTACACCACGAGGCCGGCTCGATTCCTTCCCACTTCTAGCCCTTTTCTGCCTCATTGTATCCCTAAGACCTATATGTGTATATGTGTCGGTGCGATGTAAAGCAGTTATTTTTTAAGGAAAGAAATTCAGACAGTTGTAGAATTTATTGCTTGCGTATCTATTAAATTTTATTCAGTCACATTGTAATAAAGTGCGTACAGATTACGCAGTCACATATTCAATAATTAATTCCGTGTTGCTATTGCTAGCCTGGTGGAGTCCTTACAAGGCGGACCCTCCAGCAAGAGTAGGTGTTAATGTCTTGGGGGATGGTGGAGTTTTGTGTGGTAATCGTAGACTGCAGCAAGGTACTCAGCTAAACAGCATAATGTAAATTATCAGTGGAACTATAATAAAAACACCCCTTTTCTGGTTATCAATCTTAAGTCATATACCTCCTCCAGACCTACAGAAGAGGGCTCTTCGTTAGCTTCCGATACATAATGAGATGGAGGATTTACAAAGACACCGGCTACTATCTAGACATCCACCGATGATCACTGGTAGGGAATTAACTGTGATAGACTTCAAGCGTGTTAGTTCCTGGAAGCAAAGCTGGCAAGAAAACTACCCTCCAAGCTGTCAAACTACCCCATATCACGAGAAAACCACCTGCATTTGAACAGCCTCGCAAAATTTGGCCTGCCTTAAATAGAATACGGACCAAACATGACTCTCCATAAGTGGGATAAATTACCATTTTCAAAATGTGACTGTGGAGCTGACAGGCAGACCATCCACCACCACATTATGCAGGACTGCAAGAGCAGGTCCTATAATGGGGACTTCACAGACTTCCTGATGTCAACTGATGGTGACAAAAAATATTTCACCAATTTAGATATCTTGGTGTAGTATTTATAATATAAAGAAAGTATTGTTAATTTTACATACCTAATTGTAATGCGAAGGCATACAATAAATGGAATAAATAATTAGCAAAGTTAGGGACATCGCAAACATCCAGTCTACGAGGCAAGGAAATTAACATATTTGCGATTAAAATCCCTCGACCTGGTCAAGAATTGTACCCACGACTCCGACAGTCCAAGATCAAGACAATGACCACTCAGCCATGGAGCCGTACATAATTTCAATGTACGCATGTGTTTTCAGGTTTAATTCTCTCTCTCTCTCTCTCTCTCTCTCTCTCTCTCTCTCTCTCTGTGTGTGTGTGTGTGTGTGTGTGTGTGTGCGCGTGTGTGTGTGTGTGTGTGTGTGTTTCGTGATCAATGTGTTTCTTCAGCAAGAAGCTGTCCGTAAAGCCCAGGGTTCGATTCTTCGTTCGAACACAAATTAACGACCGAGTTCAGAGTCTGAATCGGAGTTCGTTATATCTCGCAAAAGAGATAACAGAGGAACTGTAGGATTTGAGAAGTTATTGAACACAGTCAAATGAAATTAAATCAACTGTTTATTAAGCTAACAATATGAACAATGGCCTCCGGAGAGGCCTGGTGCAGGTCTTTTTCTAGTAGTCGGCCTAAAGGCGACCTGCATGTCTGTCAGGATGAGGCCCTACCTAACGTGATTTCTAATTGTGAAAACGACACACACACACACACACACACACACACACACACACACACACGGAGAGAGAGAGAGAGAGAGAGAGTCCTCCAGCGATGAATTAACCAATTAAGGTTAAAATCATCGACCGGACCAGGAATCGAACCCCGGACTACCTGGACCAAAGGCCAGAACGCTAACCATTTAGCCGTAGAGCCGGACTTCATTGAGTTAGGCACCCGATACACTAATTTATGTCACTATGAAGTCTGTTAGCAGTCAATATTCTAAGGGCCCATGACGTCAGTAGTTGAAAGGGATGTTAAGTATTTTTTTTTTTTAAAAAAAAAGCAATTTCACACGTCATAAAAATCAATGTTTCCGTAGTTCGTCACCTCGGCACTAACGTGTAAGTAAACGCAAGCGTGTAGACTTCCGTGGCAATTGATATCGTGGTCATAGCTATGGGACCTTCGGTTTTACGTGGAATCCGAAACGCAGACATCTATGTCTTCATTATGCAATGGCCAGGAATCTAACCACGGCCACCTTTGCCAGATGCAAGTGACAATACCACGCGACTATTGCACTCCTAACTTGTAAGCGGGACTGAGTGATTATAAAATAATAATATGCCCTGACCTCTTGAAATGGTGTCGTGTAGGAGGTCTGGCCAACGACTTCGACGCGACGCAACGCGACGCGACGCGACGTTCCAATTGAGCTGCTGAGTATAACATTTCAACAACGACGACACTGACTAACAATATTTTGCCAGCCTATCTAAAATAGTCTATCTCGGCCCGAAAAGCATTTATGGCTTTATTATTGAGCCCCGCTGTGATTTATAACTTGGTAGAAGAATGCCTTCATGCACTGTAAAACCTTGAAGAACAAAGTGATGTCAATCTGTTGTACAGACCAGGTTACAGACACATTGACTAAGCTGATAGACAGGGATTAGTATCATGATTTTTTCGCAATAAATTATGTACTATTTCGCGAAAAGGAAACAATTTTTCACGTTATTTCGCGAATTAGGTCTTTTTTCGTAGCTTGAATTCCACCTACACACATCATTTTCTAAAGTTAGTCCTTAAACGTTTCATTCTTTTAATTCGTGAATTAATTTAATTCGTAAGAAATATAGATATATAAACAGACAAATATTGATAATCATTCATTATTCCTTTCTTATAATCCTAAGCAAGATCGCATAATAAATTACTCTTTCACCCCGTATAGCCATACCATCAATGGACTTCCTAGATTATTAAAACTAACAAGTATTTCTGTCGAATTGAGGAAATGAGAAATCCTTACTCGTCTTCCATTTCTCTTCACACACGTATTACTGGAATACAATTTAAAGCTCGTTATTTTCCATGAATTTAACTGGAGTTTCGCACTTATCACAAAATAAGTAAATTTCGCTTCGAACTGGCCGTATCGCTGTAATTCGAAAAAAAAAAATCTTAACCAGAGTCTTACGATTCGTTAAGATAATTCAAAATCGCTTAAAGTTATTTTTTGTAGCATTTAACATTGATGCGGAAAAAATCATGTCTAATAGAACCAGAACTAGCCCTTGGAATAGTTCAAGTGTTCCATTAGGGAAGTCATCAGGAGGTGGTCCAGGAATGAGCCCCTTAAAATGTGGGGAATATCAACAAGCATCAAACACAGCGAACTGTTTATTAATGGACCATGTAAGGGAACAACCGGAGCACCATTAAAGTACAGTAGAACTCCGTTCATATTCTCAGTAACACTCATTTACCAATGATATGCATTTAGGGCAGCCGCCGAGGTGGTAGATTCCCTATCATTTATTTGCCCAGTCTTTTCTTAAATGATTTCAGAGAAGTAGCAGACGATCGAATAGGAAAATGCTGGGATTAGGAAGGAAGCAGCCATGGTCTTCATTAAAGTACAGTCCCTGCACTTACTGAGTGTGAAATGGGAAACAACGAAAATAATGTTGAGGGCTGCTGAAGGTGGGGTCGAACCCACCATCTGCAGAATGCAAGCTTACAGCTACACGGTATGTACCATCCAGCCAATTCGCTTGGTTTATAGAGATCTCAGTAAGAATGATCCTGAGGTTTGTCGAAAACCGTAGTTCGAACTATGTACCTTGTACACAACACTTCCGTATCTTTTTCAGTTAAACGCTGTCTCTTTTGAACTATAGCTCCTTTAAGTACTGACGGTGTGATATCGTACAGCATGCCAGCTTAGTCTTTAATACCTGGTCGACTGGTTACTTAACTTCTAGCCAGGTTCGTGACACTCGTGTGTTTGTCAGGTTGGCAACATCTGGACCATACTCACCCACACTTGAGATGAATGACTGACCCAGGCAGAGGTTAAACATTGTCATAATTTTGTTCAGGGCTTCTACTACATATGCTGAGAGTCTGATAACTAGAGAGTGACAGGTATAACTAAAGACATGATTAGTGCTGCCAGATGGTTCCCCAGACAGGGCATGAACTTTATCTCCTACTAACCAACTTGGAAACATTTGGCCATTCACGGTCTACGAGGTATTCAGCAGACTTACGTGTAGTATTCAAGAATGTGTTTCCGAATTCACTCGTGATACCCAAAACACACGAATAGATAAATCAGAACGAGCAGAATTGGTTGTCAGAAACTGAGTATTTAGCTGTGCTGAAAACAGTTGGAAGGTCCTTGTGAGGTCATTTTTCTCAAGTAATGTTGTCGCTGCCAACAACAAACGATCTACGCTCATATGCGGTTATACAGGAGTCTATACCGTAATCTACAGACTGGTTTCATTCAGATTTCCATTGATACCCTATCTTATACCAACCTTTCCGCCCCAAAGTAACTACTGCGACCTATGTCTAGTACAGTGTGCTCTTCCCTTATTCAATGCCCTCTCTACCCTCATGACTTGTTTTGAGCCTGACTTGAGTTGTTTTTCCATGTCATCTACGATTGCTTACTATGTACTTGAAGCGTTTTACGATATTGGTAAGTGCATTTCACCAACAGATTTTCCGACTTTGCGCTGGGCATGTGAGCGCCCTGAGTTGCAAGTTCAAATGTCCCTTGTAACACACACAGTGAAAACAAAATTACCTGGCGATCTGTAACAGTTACGAAGAAAATGCATACGAATATTATATACCAAATTTAATTCTGAAACGTGTGTGCTCTATTCTTTTTTTTATGTTAGACTTCATCGGATAAAACTTGCGCCAAAACTGGGAAATGTACTCTTTTTGCCTGGAAACCTGGGACTTTTTTTAAAGAATTTACTTTTCGTCGCACCGAACACTGATAGGTCTTAACGGCGAGGATGGGGCAGGAACGAGCCAGGAGTGGCAAGAAAGCGATCGAAGCCTTAAGTAAGGTACAGCCCCAGCATTTTCCTGGTGTGAAAATGGGAAACCATGGAAAACCATCTTCAGGGCTGCTGACAGTGAGGTTTGAACATACTATTTCCACAATGCAAGCTTACAGGTAAGTGACCCAAACGGCGAAGCCACTCGTTCGGTGAAAACTGATGCGGTTAGGAAGAACATCCGTATGGAATTATAACAGCGTTATTGGTTTTATGTCCCACGTGCTGGAATGTTGTTCCGCAGGAGTTCTTTTATGTGCCAGTACATCTACCGACACGGGGCTGACGTACATGAGACTGAGCTAGGATCGAACCTGTTAACTTGGACTCAGAAAGCCAGCGCCTTAACAGTCTGAGTCACTCTGTCCGGTCCGTATGGAATGATTTTGATACAGAAAACTTAATTCTAAAACAACTTCGTGGACTCCATTTTTATAGTATTAACAATTTACGCAGCTTTTTCCTTTAGTGCCGTCTCCTCAGAGAAGTTAGGCGAATATAAAGGAGTATTTTTTTGTTTAGTGTTTCCCGTACCGGAGTTACCGAAACGTGTATGTCGAACTCAACATCTTGTATACAACTGTCGTCGGGCTATACCTCCTTTCCCAACGATTTTCCCTTGGATGATACAGTACAAGTGCTCAAGTTTGAGTCCTCTCAAGCTTCTCCTCTTGATGTGATTGTTAAGTTGTTTTTATCCACAAGCTCTGGAGAACCTTATAGTGTCTCACTCTGTCCATTGAACTGCATATGAGGACTTTTATACGAATTAAATAACTGGTTTTGAGTGAAATGAAACGACGCGAATTTATTCTCATAGTTTTTATGGTAAAGTATGTTTAATATCTCTCTGTTTTAGAATCTGTTTCTTGAAGTATGCAGCATTGTTTTTACCTTTTGATTAATAATAATAATTAAAAAATATACAATAGACTAACTAAACGAATCTTCAAGTACCTTTGGGAAAAGAAATCAACTACCACCTGGATTCAAGAAGTCAAGAAAGACCTGGAAAGGAACAACATACGAGGAGAAGAATTATTGGAAAGAAAGATTTTTAGGAAGAAAGTCTTACAAATGGAAGGATTGCAAGGGAGGGAGGAAAAGAAAACAGGTACAAAGTGGACTGAAGACAGGAAAAAGAAGCACAGTGAAACAATGAAAAAATACTGGAAGAAAAAGAAAGAACAACTAAGGAGGAGGAATTGAAATTGTAACGTGGTCGTTAGAAGGCCGGAACGCAGGAAGAAAAAATAATTACAAAATATGTTTTTGGTATTACGTCCCACTACCTACTTTTACAGTTTTCAAAAACATGAAGGTGCCGGAAATGTTCCGTAAGAGCTCGTTAACGTGCCGGTATTTTTTCAAACAAACATTTGAATAAACCGAAACTGAAATCTCCAGCCTGTGCCTAAAAAGCTATCGCTCTACCATTAAGTCACTCAGTCCGGGCCACCTTTTCATTAGTTTATATCACAGTCTAATTTAAACTCTAGCTTTCGCTGCTGTCTCACTCTCATTTAAGCAGAGGCAGATGGTAGCCAATGACGTATGTGTGGTGCTGGGTAATATCACTCGGGGCACAGTCAGTACTTGTGAATGCAGTACGTTACTGGTACTGAAAGAAGTTCTACCTTAATAAGGAAAATAGGGGCAAATTTTACCCAGTATTCCGCGATATAGTATTACTAGGGTTTCTCTGCAGGCATATAAGCCATGGTAGTGTATTTTCAGTATCCAATCGGTTTCCACATCGGTGATACGAGAAAACAAAAGAATAACAATGTTATTTGATTTATGTCCCACTACTTTTACGGTTTTCGGAGACGCCGAAGTGCCGGAACTTAGTTCCCCAGGAGTTCTTTTACGTGCCAGTAATTCTGTCGACATAAGGCTGACGTATATGAGCACCTTCAAATACCACCGGACTGAGTCAGGATCGAACCTGCCAAGTTGGGTTCAGAAGGCCAGTGCCTGAGCCCCTCGGCCTGGCACAAAAATATTCCTTTAAAAAACTGATCGTCCTAAGATATTCTGCTATAGAGAGAGGATTTATTCCTTCCAAGAAGGCGACTTAACGCAAGTGAATTTGTTGACACGAGCCTCTCGTATTCGAACACCTTTAAATGTACCAGGATTAGACCACCCAGACTTGAATGGAGGAGACGAGAGCTAAGTACACAGTGTTCACAGCATACCAATATTTGAATATCTATTGTGAAAGAATACTCACGACAATGGCCAGTGTTAAACGCAGAAGTTAGACACTGAGCAGAAACTCACCTGTAACAGAAGAAATGAAGACATGCATCAGATTTTTAAAAAAGGCCAGGAAAGCAAGCTGAAAAGTAAATATAAACATCTTACACGGAAGTATACAGGGGCACAGTAATAAAACACATGATTATTTAATGATATGAATTATTAGGGATAACTTTTTTCTAAACTGATTAAATACATTCAGCAATCACAGCAATCAACTTATTAATAATGTTATTTGCTTTACGTCCCACTAACTACTTTTACGGCTTTCGGAGACGCCGAGGTGCCAGAATTTAGCCCTGCAGGAGTTCTTTAACGTGTCAGTAAATCTACCGGAACGAGGCTGACGTATTTGAGCACCTTCAAATACTACCGGACTGAGCCAGGATCGAACCTGCCAAGTTGGGGTCAGATGGCCAGCGCCTTAATCGTCTGAGTAACTCAGCCCGGCCCGATCAACTTAAACAAGGTATGAGTGTTATGAAAAAGGAAGGGAAAAAACGGACACGCTCCAGATCGACTTTAACAAGACCAATTTCACATTACCAGACCAACATCTGAATATAGAAGGATGAAGATACTGAGTCCTAAGTTACCGGCCGTAAAACTTGGCAAAATCCGCATCATATTTCTATCCTAGTAAATCGGGGAAAAATCCAGGAAGAATATGAAGTAGAAGTAGTATACAGTTCACTGTTGTGATTCATCATTACTTACGCCCGAATGTTGATGACAAAGAATATTAAAAAATGCACTTGAAATGTTAAAAATTATTAAACGACCTAAAACATGAGAAAATGCATTATAAAATGTAAAGAATTGGGTTAAAATATTTATGTTTAAAAACCCTCCAGTCAATAAATGGTTAGACCCGGAGTACATAATATAGGCCTTTTATTTTGAGGCTGCTCGAAGACAAAGCATACACAATACAATGAATATTGATTGAAAAAAGAAACAGCTTGGAAATAAATCGAAATAATAGAAGACGATTTGTGGAATTAAAGAGTATAAAACGTTTTAAATCATTATAAGAAGCAACCTGAGAAATTATTATTTTTTCTTTCTTTCTTAATCTGTTTACCCTCCAGGGTTGGTTTTTCCCTCGGACTCAGCGAGGGATTCCACCTCTACCGGCTCAAGGGCAGTGTCCTAGGGCGTGAGACTTGGGGTCGGGGATACAGCTGCGAAGGAGGACCAGTTCTTCGCCCAGGCGGCCTCACCTGCTTTGCTGAACCGGGGCCTTGTGAGGGGTATGAGAAGATTGGAAAGGATACACAAGAAAGAGTGAAAGAAGCCGCCGTGGTCTGAAGTTAGGTATCATCCCGGCATCTGCCTAGAGGGGAAGTGGGAAAGCATGAAAAATCACTCTGGGGAAATTCTTGAAATATTTTATTTCAATATTAAATACCGGTAGTGTATAACTACCACTTAACGCTTTCATAGGTAATTTCGTAAAATAATATGGTACAATAAAAAGGGACAAATGACCTAAAGAGACAAAACTCTCCAAAATATGGCCGTAACGTTCTCCAAAATCAAAGAAAATGCTCTTAAAATATTATAAAACAAAAATGCAAATAATGCAAAATAAAAATAGTATATTTGTAACAGAGGTGCCATGAACGGTGTTTGTAAATACTGAAGCATTGCATCTGACTACTGAATAAAACGATGACATGTCATTAACATCCGGGGCCTAATCATTACCAGCCTATGTACTTTCAGACGTATTGATTCGACTTAATCCTCAACGCGAACCGCGAGGGAGTCGCAAGCTACTTACACCAATAACTGAGGGAGAAAATTAGAAAAAAGAACCAAGTGAGTTGATTAGTGCTGTCTTCTTCACGGAGGCAATGGCCAGAACAACGCCTAGGTCAGCGACCTTTCAGTGGGTTCTATATCTGGGAGGTGAAGGACATCTCGGTATGTCGTTGTGGGAGTATAATAGTTATTAGAGCTATTGAAGTTTAAGAGAGCACTTAATTCACCACAGCCATTATATCACGGTCATGAGCTGCATTGTAATCTACCGGCACAGTAAAATCAGCTCAGCGTCCAGTCAAGATGCCAAGGACACGTGCGTGAAGCATCATCACCTTCCATAATAATAAAAATGGCGAAATTGTAAGTCAAAGAATGAAGGAATGCAGGAAAGAAAGAATCCTGAGGAAAATCTTGGACCCGTTAAAAGAAAACAGCGATTAGGCTTATGGAAGGCCATGAACTTTACAAACACGTGGGAAAAAAGAACTGACGTGTTCGGAGCATGAGGATTGTATTTTATGGTCACATGCAACAAACGAGCCCGGCGAGAATGACAATATGATGCTTGTTGTTTAAAGGGGCCTAATATCTAAGGTCATCGGCCCCGCGAGATTGACAAACAGGATCTTTACCTACCTTTTAGTAAATAAAATCAAGGGGGCCTGGTTGACTGAAATGGAAAAAAAACAAAGAGTAGGAATTGCACGTGACGATATTCGAGAGCGTGACTCCCTCAAGACAAAACTTAACAGGAATTCCCAGCGAAAGCCTAAGCTTAAAACGGGCAAACCGAGCAGTCGCTTAAGTGCGGCCAGTATCCAGTATTCGGGAGATAGTGGGTTCGAACTCCACTGCCGGCAGCCCTGAAAATGGTTTTCCGTTGTTTCCCATTTTCACACCAGACAAATGCTGGGGCTGTACCTTAATTAAGGCCACGGCCGCTTCCTTCCCACTCCTAGCCCTTTCCTGTCCCATCGTCGCCTTAACACCTATCTGTGTTGGTGCGACGAAAAAAAAAAGAAAACGGGCAAGACGTGAACTGAAAAAAGGAAGCAACAATGTCGATAACGAATGCGCCAGTACTGGGCAATTGTTAAAGCCCGAGGAAGAAAGCCGAAATAATGTGGTTCATAGCTCACCGAAGCGATGATAATAATAATAATAATAATAATAATAATAATAATAATAATAATAATAATAATAATAATAATAATGTTATACGTCCCACTAACTTATGTTTTGGCACCGATATATTGGAGTTTTGTCCCACAAGTGTTCTTTGCACCGGTAACGGTAAATCTCCCGATACGAGATTGATTTGTCGGAAACACTGCCGGCTTGAGCCAGCATCGAACCCGTCAACTAAAGCTCAGAAAGTCAGTCCTTTGACCCACTCAGTCCGTGAAGACAACTTAAGAAAGTAAAAAATTGAACGTGTAATTCTTAGTGCACAGAAAGTTCCGACATAAAGCATTGAATGAATACCAAGTTCAAATATGGAGGGTGGTGAGAATGTAAGTCCTTATGCGCTGAAAGTGGGAGGGAAGTGGTTTAAGTGAAACTATCGAGGTCATGACACGATGTGCTGAGTGCAACAGCATCAAGAAGGGAAAACATTATATTTCAGCGTCCATCCACATACACGTAGGCCTAATAACTGAATAAATCCCAGCATAGTTGATTTGCATATCTTCTTCTTCTTCTAGTGCCATATCCGATCCCCCTAGAAACATCACCCTTTCTTGAGCTAATCTGAAGAGATGTTCGGTGTTATTGATCCCAGTCCTTGATGTTTTGGGGCCATGATGTCTGTGGGCTACCAATTCTTCGCTTGTCTTCTACCTTACCTTGTAGTATCACGTGTAGTAGCTTGTACTTTGTACCTCATAGAACATGTACCGTTTCGTGTATCGCGCGAGTGGCTGCTCGACCTGGGTCACGTAGCCATCAGCTTGCATTCGGGAAATAGTGGGTTCGAACCCCACTGTCGGCAGCCCTGAAGATGATTGTCCGTGGTTTCTCATTTTCACACTAGACAAATGCTGGGGATGCACCTTAATTAAAGCCATAGTTGCTTCCTTTCCACTCCTAGCCATTTCCTCTCTCATCGTCACCATAAGACCTAGATGTAACGGTGCGACGTAAAGCAAAATAAAACATCCATGTGTTCTAAAGAAGTGCTCTCTAGACTTCCTTCAATAATGTCAAAATTATAAGAGGTAGCGAATGTATTATAACAGAGTTGAAGAGAAGGAAGTCCAAGGAGTCTACCGAAATAGATTGACGTAGGTTTGAGTGCTGCGTGTCCCCCCTAGTTTGTGATGGTGGTTGTGATAATCGTACGCGTCAGCTACCGTGTGCAGATATTTTAATTTTTTACGCCATGTAGGCTGCATGTTCGTCAATTTCGACGTCCCCCTTTATTCTGATGATGATGATGATGATGATGATGATGATGATGATGATGATGATGATGCTCGTTGTTTAAAAAAGCCTAACATCTAGGTCACCGGCCCCTAATGGTACGAAATGACACGAAATGGAATGAAAATTTAAAAGTTAAAAATAATCCACTGACCAGAATAAAAAACGTGATGGTGAGGAATTAATGGATGGATATGAATTTAAAACAATCAGTGGATACGACCCAAAAACTATGATAAACAATAGTATTACTGACTAAGGAACTGCTTCTAAAGCACAATCCTGAAGCGAGGATGCTTGTTGTCTAAAGGGGCCCAAAATCCAGGTAAACGGCCCCTCATAATGATGCTTATCTCTAGTAGAACCATGGTATTTGTCATGCTGCGGTAGTAATCAAACGTAGCGTAGACTCATGGTGTTCCACACACTATGGTACTGCTCACAAGTATTGTACTTCGCACAGGTTACGCAGTCCTATGGTGTTTCTCACATAATGGCGCCACTCATAGGCAACGAAAACTCATGGTGTTCCTCGCCTAGGTGTACTAATCACGGGCGTCGGTATTCCCGTGGTGTTCCTCATATACTGGGTACTAATCACAGGCAGCGCCCAGACTCGTGGTGTTTCTCATATTGGTACTAATCACGGGTGCTGGAAAACCCATACAGACTCACCTTTTGTTGCTACTAATCACAAACCTATTGTGTACCTAACATAGTGGTACTCTTCGCAAGAAAAGGCGACCCATGGTGTTCTCCGCGTGATGGTACCAATCACAAGTAGTTTGATTGTTCTAATACAACCATAACATGGTCGCACTTTTTAGTCGCCTCTTACGACAGGCAGGGGATACCGTGGGTGTATTCTTCGTCTGCGTCCCCCCACCTACAGGGTGTCCATTTTATTCTACCAGATGGCGGAGTAACATGGATCTGTCTTGCCAAACCTATGGTTGAGGGTTAAGTATTAATTGTTAATTGTTGGGCGAACACCAAATGTGTCACCAAAGATCTTTGAATTCCGACATCGTAGGACATGGAGCATCCACCGGTTATTTTTACACCCCTCAAGAATCTGATTGCCTCTGCCTGATTTGAACCCACGATCATAGAATCCGGAGACTCACAACTCTACCACTGTTCCACAGAAGGAGCACATTTTGATATGTAATCGGCCCAAGAGATGAAACTAGTACAACTATGTACCGCGATGAGATTGTACGTGCTGCGATGTGTTATTCGTTTTGTCTACGAGAGGGTCATCTGAAATTAGCAGCCGCTGGTGGATGGCCATGACCAAGAGACCGAGATCATTTGATTTTCCCAAAGTTTACGTCGGTTTCTTTTCAATACATAGAAATAATATTTGCTTTGGTATTAAGTCTGCGTAACGATGGGGGAGTGACATCGTCGTTAGCTTTTATGGTGAAACTTTTTAAGTGGAAAGACACATCACAATAGTTCAAGTTACTGCCCTCATATGTCAATTCATTTAAAGAAAAATCTAAATTGACATAACTGATTAGGCCAGCTCTGATTTTTGACAGTAATAAGCGAGATGCGCTAACGAAAACATCACTACCGACCCCATTTCCTGCAGAACGTTATTCCCTGTCATTGAGGATCAAGCCTCACAGTCATCTTGACAGGGTTAAAAGCCATGTCTTGACATAGAGGAAGAATTCTCGGTCGCAGAGCATGACAAATAGCGGCCGTGTCATATCCCACATGTGGTATGGTTCCCATATGACACAACACTTCTGTACAGCTGCTCTGTGTCACTTCTTCGAGGTTCACGCTACGTTTAATGCTCATAGCAGCCGAGAAAAATGTCCAAGAGACGCTAGTCGTAGAGATACCAAACTTAAAATCATTATACCGTTCGTAGAGATACCAAACTTAAAATCATTATACCGTATAAAGGAAAGTATTCACACGTATCAGCAACACATAGTTCCTTTAGAGATGTGAAAATTACCAGATTTCGTGATCAAAGAGATTAAAATAATGTTGGCCGATATTAGACATTCACCGAACAAGATGGCTACACGGTACAGATCTTGCAGCTGGTGGGTTCGAGCCCTACCGTCGGAAGCTCTGAGGATGAGATTTTATGAGTTGATTCCCATTTTCAAATCATTCAAGTTACCAGACTGTACTTTAACCAAGGCCAAGCCTGCTACCTTCCCAGTCCTAGCCCCCTTCCTATTTTACCATCACCTGAAACCTACCCCTTCTAGTGCGAAGTTAAACAGATAGAAAAGAAATAGACATTCAAAAAGTTTTAACTTCAACGTGAACATAATAATTTTATTGGTTTTACGTTTCTCTAACTAATTTCACGGTTTTCGGAGACGCCGAGGTGCCGGAATTTTGTCCCGCAGTTCTTTTAAGTGCCGGTAAATCTGACATAGGGCTAACGTATTTGAGCACCTTCAAATACCATCGGACTCAGCCGGGATCGAAACTGCCAACTTTTAAGCCGCTCAGCCCAGTGCAAAGTGAAAACATTACTAACAAGTAAGTCACCCGACTTACAGTAAGTAAAAGATTCAGATCTTCAGGAAGTTGAACAGGGAATCACTGCTGAATGTTCTAGGAAGATCTATATTTTTTTATTTCAGACAAAAATAGTAGTTTAATAATAATAATAATAATAATAATAATAATAATAATAATAATAATAATAATGTTCACTTTTCAATCCGATAGAGTAAGAATTTTCGAAAATGTGACCGGGAGGTCGCGAGCTTTATTTTCAAACAGGATTTTTTCCAAATTCCTATATTAGTAGCTAGACCGTAAGGGCTCAGATTTTAAGAATTCGCTTTCGATATTACGAATTTAGATTATTTTCTTCATCCCAATGCACAAAGCAAACCTCTTATCACACACAACCCAACACTATCGTCCACCGCCCTATCACGCAGTTTCAGATACACGGCAGATCCCACCAATCCCGGAGGCGTGCTTACGAACCAAATGAAATATTTATTTAAAAATGATGTCATAGCCATCGTTTGTTTTATGATGACGATAATAATGATTTCGTGTGACTGTCTCCAGCCTGGTGCAGCGCCTGATGGGTAAACCATCCGAAGAGGGTGGCGGCATCTGCCGTGTATCGGAAACTGCATGATAGTGTGGTATGTGGGTTGCAGGAATGTTGGGAAAGTAGAAACACGCAGTCCTCGAGCCAAGGGAATTAACCGTTTAAAAATAAAATACGTGGGCCCGTCCGGTCATCGAAACCGAGGCCCGAAAAACTAAAGGCTAAGACGATGACCACTCAGTCATGCAGGCGGACTATTACGTCCTAGGCCAATAATAATAGAGAAAAATCCTCTGACACCATTTCCAAGTTCCAAAAATTTAGCCAGCTTCTGTAATTCGCCGACACATTCTGGGTATTGTCAAATGGTTTCATAACAATCCAGGCCCCGTCCAGCAGATTTCGCACAAGAGTCATTCGGTAACTACGAAATGAGTCTCTCTCTCGTACAGTGGCAGCCCGCTCGGAATGGATATAGCACATGTCCGACGAGCGGGAGATTCAGGTTCGAGAACGGTTGACGGTGCACTTTCCGCTTTCTCAACTCAGAAAGAGCAGTTTGTTTAACGATGCTGGGCCATCAGCCCGGGGGCCTACTGGGCAAGATGTTGCTTTCCTTACTGGGGCAGAAAGTGTTATCGCAGCACATCGTGCGTCTGGATGTTATGAAAGGACAATCAGCCGTACAGCAGTAGCTTTTTAAAATGGTGGAAATAATGGTGAACTACCTCACTCCTCAAATTGCCTAGGACGATCCATTACAGTGCCAATCGGCTTTTGCGGTTTTCCCCACAACCGCACAACCTTCGGTTTTGATATAGAACGACGGACAGACATACCTACTTTTAATACTTATATCTCTGTTATAATAGATGACTCAAATAAATCGAATTTCTAAAACAAGCTAGTTTATTTTAGAGATGAAATGAAACCAGAGGAATGTTATGTGAAATATTGATTCAAAAAATGCATGCGCCTTGTCAACTCTTTGCCGAAGGACTTCACCTCGAAGTTGAAGTACGAATCGGTAGGGATATGAGGTCTGCTGTCATCCGAGGACCTACCACGTCAAATTCTGTTATAAACATCAGTGAAATTACATAAGTTTTTAAAAATTTATTTGAAAATACGCTAAACTGCAATAACTCTTGAACACGAGTCTAGTTACAGGTATGAGTCCCTTTCCCTATTGTGTACTGCATATGGCAGAGCATTGTCAGTACCAGGCAGTATGTACACAGCTGAAACATGCGCCAAATTGGACAACATACTACCTGTATGCGGCAGATACCAGCTGTTCACGCGTATACATGACTACGGCACCAAGAATTAGCTTAGCCCAGGGAGGAAATATTCCTACAAGTAAGGTAGTAAGGAGAGGAAGACGTATGTGGTGATGGTTAAACTCAGCATTTAATGATTTCAAGACAATAGGTGCTAAATTGCTAAATGCAATTCGCCAGCCAACCTTCTTTTAATTTAGTGCAAATAAAGTAATAATAATAATAATAATAATAATAATAATAATACAGAGCAAGTAGTCACACGGTTTGGGTCGCGTAGCTATCAGCTTGCATTTGTGAGATAGTGGGTTCGAACCTCACTGTCGGCAGCACTGAAGATGGTTTTCAGTGGTTTCTCATTTGCATGCCAGGCAAATGCAGGGGATTACCTCAATTAGCCCTTTCCTATCCTATCTTCGCCATAAGACTTATCTGTGTCGGTGCGACATAAAGCAGATTGTAAAAGTATTATTATTATTATTATTATTATTATTATTATTATTATTATTATTATTATTATTATTATTGCATCTGACCTCCGGAGAGGCCTGGTGCAGGTGTTGCGACCTGTGCATCTGTATGTGTAAGTTCCTACAGTACCTATGGTGAATTCTAATGCTGAACATGGTACACACACCAGTTCCCAAGCCATTAGATTTAAACATTGATGGCAGGAATCGAAACTGCGACCCCTTCGACCAAATATCAAGAGCGTTAACAATTTATCCATAGAGCCATAGATATAAATATATCTACATAACTTTTAAAAATCAGAGTAGTTGTAGTTTTTTATATCGGCAACTTGCAACACATTTAGGATGGTGTGGAAATTTAAAATTCAGCTACTTCCCAGTATATGTGTGTGTTGCCACAATGTACAAATGTTGAAGATTAAATTTAAAGTTAAAAGAAAATCCACCAAATTAGTCCTCTTAACTAGCCTGTATTTCATTGGCCCATTACAGTGAGAAATTTTTAAAGTGATGTTTTTTCCATTATTGTTATGAGATTACTTCAGTGCCTGAAATAATTGTTAGTTCTTTAAAACAAGTTATACATGCATTTTTGGTTCGCATCTGAACAAGTATAATTTTATTTCTTTGTATCCCATACATCAGCTCTTTGTAAAATAAAGCAAAACATATTAGAAACACTTCGACTTACACATTTTTTGAAAAATATTACATTTTTAGAAATATATGAATTATTACATTTGTTTAGCCCAGTTTAGTTTGATGAGAGGAGCTCGAATAGTGACCAAATTGACCAAATGACATGGCTTCCTATAGCAGAGCCATGACGATTTAGGTTGGGAATTTCAATAGGTACCTCGTGTGGCGATAGGATGAGAATCCGGCATTAAACCCTGGCCAGTCCTATACCTACTGCGCCTTGATTCCTCAGTGAGTCCATACAAACGGGAGAAGATGGGCTCGGTAGATTTAGTGCTACGTAAAAACTCCTGCGGGACGAAATTTCGGCATCTTGGCATCTCCGAAAACTGAAAAACACGTATAAGGTTTACGGTGACGATGGAAGAGAAAAGCGCTATGACTGGGAAAGCAACCATGGTCTTAACTAAGGTATAGCCTGGTGTGAAGTTGGAAAACAATCGAAAACCATGATCAAGACCGCTGACGGTAAGATTCTAATCCAGTATCTCCCGAAAGCAAGCTCACAGCTACAGACTGGAATCAAGTAGTACCACTCAATATTCTTACGTAGGAAGATAATGGGTGCGATATCATACAGATTAAAAGCTGTCGCAGAAGATATTGCTGTGCTGTTAAAAGAACACAGAAGAAGTTCCGTTACGCCCCTGTGAAAATTGCCACTTAAATTCTGTGTAAACTGCTTGAATTAGTCAGGATGAAACTACACAAGGAAGATATACATCCCATCAGTTGTGATACATGGCAGCAATTAATATGTAATTATAATGACAATGGCAATCAGCAGATATTGCAACAATCTGAATCTCTGATTGTCCGATTCTGAGCCATGTACTTAATTACCGAACAGGATATGAAGGGGGACCCAGCCCCCGTTAATGCTAAGTTCCCCTTCACATGTGGTTGACACTCCGGTGTAAACAATATGACCTGCTATTTTACTGTTGGGTGCAGTCGCTAGCAGCGTAGGTGGAGCTTATGGTGTCATCTCCCGCTATCTTACTGCTTGGGTGCAGTTTGAGGTCGGCCTGTGCTAGCAGTGAAAGTGTCTGGAGGTCTGCAGACGGGCTGGGCTGGGTTGGGTTCTCAGTCCTTGGCTGCTTTCCTACTCGCACTTAAGACGGTGAAAGATGAAGAAACAAACTGTTCTCCGTCAAAGCCCTACAGATAATATTACTCTTCGGAGGCCTTCAACCTCTTCTTTTGCGATAGCCGTCGTTTGAATAATAGAAAGATTAGATGCTGAAGAGGTGTTAAGTACAGCACAAAAACCGGCCAACCGGACACCAGTGGGATCCAAATCCACAACCATCATTTTTCTCATCGGATGCTCTATATCGACTGAGCTATGGTGGCCTCAGTCATATTCGTTCTGTTTCCAACGGTCTTACCATTCACCACTGATCTACATTATAGGGCAGTCGCCCAGGTGGCAGAATCCCTCTCTGTTGTTTACCTAGTCTTTTCTAAATAATTGCAAAGAATTTGGAAATTTATCGAACATCTCTCTTGGTACATTATTCCAACCCCTAACGCCTTTTCCTATTAATTAATATTTGCACCGGGCGAGTTGGCCGTGCGCGTAGAGGCGCGCGGCTGTGAGCTTGCATCCGGGAGATAGTAGGTTCGAATCCCACTATCGGCAGCCCTGAAAATGGTTTTCCGTGGTTTCCCATTTTCACACCAGGCAAATGCTGGGGCTGTACCTTAATTAAGGCCACGGCCGCTTCCTTCCAACTCCTAGGCCTTTCCTATCCCATCGTCGCCATAAGACCTATCTGTGTCGGCGCGACGTAAAGCCCCTAGCAAAAAAAAAAATTAATGTTTGCCCCAATTTGTCCTCTTGAATTCCAACTTTATCTTCATAAAGCTGTAAAAACTCCACTCTGTCTTATTTGTCTACTACCGTCATTCTACACCATGTCCGGTTCCATGGCTAAATGGTTAGCGTGCTGGCCTTTGGTCACAGGGGTCCCGGGTTCGATTCCCGGCATGGTCAGGAATTTTAACCTTAATTGGTTAATTTTGCTGGCACGGGATGGGTGTATATGTCGTCTTCATCATCATCATCATCATCATTTCATCCTCATCACGACGCGCAGGTCACCTACGGGCGTCAAATCAAAAGCCCTGCATCTGGCGAGCCGAACGTTTCCTCGGACACTTCCTGAACTTAAAAAAAAGCCATACGCCATTTCATTCTACGTCATCTCTCCACTGATAGCTCGGAACATACCGCTTAGTCGAGCAGTTCGTCTCCTTTCTCCCAAGTCTTCCCAGCCCAAACTTCGCAACATTTTCGTTACGCTACTCTTTTGTCGGAGATCACCCAGAACAAATCGAGCTGCTTTTCTTTGGAGTTTTCTCAGTTCTCGAATCAAGTAATCCTGGTGAGGGCCCCATACACTGGAATAATACTCTAGCTAGAGGTCTGGTACTACTGCCAGCAGAGCAGTGGAGTGCGTGCTAGTCACCCCCTGTGGGCCAATTCGCGTGAATATTTAATTTTACAACCGCATTGTAGGTACTTGAAATACACTTTCAGCTTATTAAGTCATGTTCAGTATATTTAGTTCATGCCGAAGAGATGTTAAGCAGAGAAAAATAATGGCCAACAGGTCACCGGTGGAATCTTGAATTCACAACCTTCGGATTTCGCGTCGGATGTTCTAACAATTGTACTATGGTGGCCTAGGTCATATTATTTTGTCCTGTTGGAAAGGGCCTGATCTACAGGTCTGGAACTGAAAGTTTATTTTCAAGTAAACAGCGGTCGTGAAAATTACATATTTACTGAAATTTGGGATCTCTGATGTACAGAAAGACTTCTGGAATTCGACTTACATTACAAAAATTAAAGTAATAAAAACACTATGAATTCATTGATCTAAATCTCAATACCTAGATAGTCAACAGGGAAATGATTTTAATTATTCAATGATGTTTAATGGGCAACTTACGGAAAGCGTTTCCGAGCTACTAGCTGGTATAGAAGTAAACGTTATTGCTTGAAACTGGTAAACAAATACCGCTAAAGGAAGATAATGATCAGCTTACTTCTGAAAACAAATAACGTAATAGGTTCATAGGTGGTTAGGTTGATAGTAGGTCTATTCTTAAGTGTAATTTAACGTTGGCCGAAACGGCAGTTTCATACTGAATAAAACCACAAAACACTTATAGAAGGAATCGATACCAATTATAAAGAAATTACGGAGTGCCTTGTACATTCGGAAAACGAAAAATTCACTACGCAGGGGAATAACACTCAAACAATGCTAATGGCAACCAAAAAAAAAAAAAAACTGGTGTTTTAAGTTCTATGTAGTAGTGGTTGCTTCTCATGTAACGAGTTTTAGAACATCGCGGTCAATAACCAGATGTGGTTTAATGTAGCTGTAACTAGCTAAGACTGACAAGAGATAGTGGCAAACTATGCGTCAAGCACCATCCTGGTATTAAAGATTTTGATGATGATGATGCTTGTTGTTTAAAGGGGCCTAACATCGAGGTCATGGGCCCCATTAAAGATTTTTTTGCTACTTGTTTAACGTTGCACTAACACATCGAAACAAAGTCTCCACGTCTCTACTTAGTATAAAATGAAGTCCTCGATCGTGTCTGTCTGTCTGTCTGTCTGTCTGTCTGTCTGTCTGTCTGTCTGTCTGTCTGTCTGTCTGTCAGGGCAAATCAAGAACCACTGGATGGATTTTGATGTGATTTTCACCACTCTATCCAGCATTTCTCGAGAAATGTTTATGTGTAGAAACATTCATCTATGGCCATAGGAAGCCGAGCAGTAACGATTTCAGTGAATCCAAGTCGTAGAAAAAAAGCAGTCACCCGTGCGCCTTTTTAGTTTACGCTGGCTATACCATTAAAGAAACATCTATACTATGACGGTAAGAATTGTTCAGCATAATTTCTACAGAAATGTCCGCAACATCAAATATCTATCTTTGCACATAGCCCTCTGTAACTGTTTTTATGTTACAGTTTGCAGTAAAAAAAGTCAAATTTAAGATCAACTTTTTAAATTAATTAGTTCTTCCTTATCAACATAAATTGTTTACTCCCCTCAAGTAACGAATGTACATTAAAATGTTATTTACAGAATGCTATTTTCATCTATACTTTCGGAGATATCGTAGCTTTCACTTTGTCGCGCAATCTCCATTTAGAAATATGGAAATGTGAATGACCAGCTTCAGAGCGAGCGGTTAGATTGCCAACCAGCGCGCGAGCTATCAACGACTCCGGCTAGCATTCGTTGAACATGATACGATATAATAATTAATATTTTTCAGTGATTTTTCGTTATCATATAAAATCTATGATAACTCATCATGCCGAGACGGAAAGCGAACATAAGTCGTAGTACACTGCATTCGAAAAAGCGTGTTTATCACATAACAATGAAACTTACCAACAAAGGAATTTTTGAATGTCACGGGGCAGAGAAAGAATGACGTCACAAGTACAATCGTATTTCTACAAATTCACAGCCTAGGTTGAAGTATATTACTCAGTATACACAGCAGTCGAAAGTGAAGAAGCTGTTCACTACATTAAAGAATTTCCAAATTCTTTACATCCTTCCGACTTGCCACCGCATAACCTACGCTGATTTTGGAAGTTGTTACGTTACGTAATCTACATCCGCCAAAGTTATGCGATGGGACGCGATGGGTAGTGACCATTTTGAAACACTGTTTGATAATAATAATAATAATAATAATAATAATAATAATAATAATAATAATAATAATAATAATAATAATAATATGGCCTCAGCTACCGTGTGCAAACATTTTAATTTGACGCCACTTGGCTGTCTGCTCGTCAATTTCTACGTTCCGTTTTACTCTAGGCCTACTAGATGGCAGACAGAATAAACCGAAACTCTCTTGGGCGTCTGTGGCTGAGATTTTATGAATTTTGTCGGGTAAACAGCAAATGTGTCACCAGAAATCTTTTACATGCTGACATCGTAAGACACGGGGTGTCGAATGGACTTTTTTCCGCCCTTCAAAAATCCGACTACCTCTGCCGGGTTTGAACCCGCTATTTTGGGATCGCGAGGCCGACACTCTTCCACTGATCCACAGAGGCAGCTGACTGTTTGACTGAATCTACTATTTTAACTGGCTGTGACATAGGAGAAGCGGTCTTAACACCGACAAACTCTAGTAAGTTTGGCTTTTGATTTCAAACACGTCCAATTCCCGTAAGAGTCTGTTTTCCCATGACGATAAAAGAAACGGTGTCAAACATTAGCGTGACTGAAATTCATCTCATGAACAGCTGAACGGATCCGTCTCGCGTGTTACATCAAAAGAATCTTTTCCTGCTCATTACTGGAGGAAAAATTACTCCTGTCGTACATAAGGAAAATTTATGTCCTCTGTTAAAAGCATCATATCGCCTTAAATTAGTAATTGCTCACGTGCGAAGCCGAGGCGGATAGGTACTGTAGTATGGAAAAATAAATGGCTTCAAAATTATCGAAAACGCATTTGAGAATAAAGAGTGACTTTTCGGAATTCCAAAAAATTCATATCGCCGATGGTAAGCGACAGAAGGCTTCTCCTCACTGACTGTCTGTACCCATCGGTGAAAGGTATAGATTATTAAGGTACTAAATCATTAGTTGAAGCTAAAAGCAACTTCCGCACAATCCCGTGTCCAATCAGTGAATTACCAGGACCAATCAAGAACCAGCCGAACAACGCTTTGGCCGGTGGGTGTTCTGGACCGCGTGCTTTAAAACGTGGGCGTTAATTCCAGGAGAACAAATAAAATTACAAAGAAAATGCATATGGAACAAATTTTAAGCGCATATGCTGAGCTTTGTTTGGTGAATGGACGAACTATTTGCTCATTATTTTAGCTTTCAGCAGATAAAACAAGTGCAATTAATACATACGTATTGATGTTAGTCATTTTGAAATAGTTAATTATTATTGAAAGATAATAGATCTGTCTTTGAACTGAATATCCTGGATATATCCATACATATTTCAGCTCAATTAGTCCAGAAGTTTTGACGTGATTAGGCTGGTAAAAAGCATACACCTTCTCACATTAAGCTTTTACGTGATTTTGACATAAATATGTCTTATGGCTGGGAGGGGCGGGTCACGAAAAATTTGCGTCACGATATTTGCTGTACAAAATGTGTGACGCGATGTTACTTAGCAACGGTGCAGTTGTGATGTGAAGTATTGATGGATGGCCATGACAGACAATATATAGAAGGCTCTGTACCTATCTTTGTGAAATAATGCAAATAAATTAACCATTATAAATTTGAGTTTATTTTCCTGAAAGACATGTTTTATGATCATTTGATTTTCCCAAAGGAAAATCTGAGGCCATCTTTTATTCAAATAATTTAATAAATAAATTTTCAGGTCAATATTTTGACAGCTCTTTGCTAGAGGTTTAACGTCGCACAACCACATTGAAAGTTTTCGGTGACGCAAGGATACTGAAGGACTGGGAATAGGAAGAAAGCGGCGATGGCCTTAAGGTACATTCCTAGCATTTGCCAGGCGTGAAAATGACAAACTACGGAAAACTATCTTCAGAGTTCCCCACGATGGGATTCGACCCCAGCATTTCACGAAATTTCCCCAGCGGTTCAGATGAGACGCGTTTCGGAACGCAGACACATAAAACTCATTTAATTTTTACAGTATATATATACACAGAGAATATTTCAGTGAAATTGTACACCCAACCGCACAAAATTGGCCTGAAAAGAAATATTTCGTCCGCCTCTGTGGTGTAGTGGTTAGTGTGATTAGCTGCCACCCCCGGAGGCGCGGGTTTGATTCCCGGCTCTGCCACGAAATTTGAAAAAGTGGTATGAGGGCTGGAACGGGGTTCACTCAGCCTCGGGAGGTCAACTGAGTAGAGGTGGGTTCGATTACCACCTCAGCCATCCTGGAAGTGGTTTTCCATTTATTCCCACTTCTCCTCCAGGCAAATGCCGGGATGGTACCTAACTTAAGGCCACGGCCACTTCCTTCCCTCTTCCTTGTCTATCCCTTCCAAACTTCCCATCCCCCACCCAGGCTCCTGTTCCGCATAGCAGGTGAGGCCGCCTGGGCGAGGTACTGGTCATCGTCCCCAGTTGTACCCCCGATCCAATGTCTCACTCTCCAGGACACTGCCCTTGAGGCGGTAGATCCCTCGCTGAGTCCGGGGGAAAAGCCAACACTGGAGGGTAAGCAGATTAAGAAAGAAAGAAAGAAAGAAAGAAAGAAAGAAAGAAAGAAAGAAAGAAAGAAAGAAAGAAAGAAAGAAATATTTCATTTTATACTTTTACAAACGCGGGGATATTTGTAAACTGTGGACAGCCGGTGGTCGAAGAGACAATGCATGGAATCCAACCACCTGCACAATATGTTCATCCCAAAAAAAGAGGATTTTGGAAGGAAGACACCTACGACGGTCAATTTTTGTACGGGGGAGTGTTACATTAATATACCGTATCTTGGCGCTTTTGCTTCAACGGCAACGGGAAACTACCCATTCTTCAATTACGCGTCAGGTTCCGATTGGCAATGGTCGAAATGTTGCAGATCAGACCAATATTCGGAAAGAGTAAGAAAGAAACGAAGAAAGAAAAGAAAAGAAAAGAAAAGAAAAGAAAAGAAAAGAAAAGAAAAGAAAAGAAAAGAAAAGAAAGACGTAAGTATTACAGATGACAATATATTTTATTGGTTTTATGTCCCATTAAGTACCGTAATTTTACTAACCACACTGAGCAAGTTGACTGTGCGGTTAGGGGCGCTCAGCTGTGAGCTTGCATGCGGGAGATAGTGGGTCCCAACCCCACTGCCGGCAGCCCTGAAGGTGGTTTTCCGTGGTTTCCCATTTTCAAACCAGGTTAATTCTGGGGCAGTATCTTAATGAAGGCCATGGCCGCTTCCTTCCCAGTCATAGCCCGTTCATATCCCATCGTCGCCATAAGATCTATCTATGTCGGTGTAACGTAAAGCAACTTGCAAACAACAAAAAACAACCAATTTTACGGTTTCAGAGACACTCAGGTGCCGGAATTTCGGTCTGCAGGAGTTATTTATGAGACTGTAAATCCACCGACACGAAGCTGGGTGGGTGTATTTGTGCACCTTTAAATACAACCAGACTGAGCCAAGGTCGAACCGGCCGTGCGCGTAGAGGCGCGCGGCTGTGAGCTTGCATCCGGGAGATAGTAGGTTCGAATTCCACTATCGGCAGCCCTGAAGATGGTTTTCCGTGGTTTCCCATTTTCACACCAGGCAAATGCTGGGGCTGTAGGGGAGACCGGGGCTAGTTGTTACAGGGGCAGGTTGTTACAAACATATTTTTGAAAAAAAACATTAGGAGCAGCGCACCCCTCTCCATATAATGTGTTGACCTTGCCGTCCCTCACAATCCAAGGGAGTCTCAGGCTGCGCGTGGATCTGTGAAATTTTTAAAATGGAAAAGTTTATTTTCGCTGTGTGTTTAGGCCGCGTCTTGCACCTTTCCGATCTTTAACCACGTGATCAAATATACAGGTAAACATATTTTTTCTGTTTGTGATTTAAACCCTTAGACATAAGCCTTAGTTTTCTAATGTAAGATAATTCTATCTTTCCTCTGTTATTAACTGTAACACAAAATATAAGATGGCGGCTACTGGGGCTAGTTGTTACTTACCACGCGGGGCACGTTGATACATGTAACGATTCTTCGTGGAACAAGCCTGGCTCAAGTATATCCACAGTTACAATTAGCACAGATAGTCTCAAATTACCAGAAACATTAGAAGATGGAAATTCAGCATTACGGCATGTTTGAAACATAAATAATTTTAGAGGGGCATTTTTTCATATTTTTTGTCTTCACTGTAGGCTACGTGAATAAACTTCAGCCCAGACCATGTTAATTAGGTCATTGTGTATGTACGGTCAGTCCTAAGCCATAAGCCTGGTTGGATCCTCACCAACTCCGCCATCAGCTGTCATGGATGGCCTAGGCATCACTGAAGAGTCGTACAAGGGAAATGAGGAGTGAGGTAGTTTACCGTTGCTTTCCTCACCGAGCCAGGAGTCACAAACATATCAGTCTGCCAAGCCCACTGAAATGCATGCACCAACAGACCTGATGAACAACATTTTCACACCATTCATAGCAGGGACTGACTGCATAAGGAATGACATTACTAGCATCGCTCATACCTCAGTCACTTTCATATTGTCAAAGCCAAGGATAAGACTGAACAGATAATTATGTTATATTTAATGATTGGGCTAAACATATTTTGAATATAAAATGAAAATTATAAATATTTATCATATTTTCAGTGACATTTTACTCTATGTAACAAAGTGCCCCTCGCATGTAACAACCTGCCCCGCTGTGGGGCATGTTGTTACAGAATACCTAATCTGAAAATAATGTATCTTATTGACAAATGTGTGCATGTTCTAGAATTTTTCAACTGCTATTCTTATGATAAAAGTTTGTTCCTTCTATCAGCAAAATTGAAATTTCATTTACTATTCACCTTAAAATTTAAAAAAATGAAAACCAAAAATTGTAACAACATGCCCCGGTCTCCCCTACCTTAATTAAGGCCACGGCTGCTTCCTTCCAACTCCTAGGCCTTTCCTCTCCCATCGTCGCCATAAGACCTATCTGTGTCGGTGCGACGTAAAGCCCCTAACAAAAAAAAAAAAAGATCGAACCTCCCAACTCATTTTAAGTAAGCCACCCCTCTATCACCTGATTCACTCAGACCCGGAAAAGATAAATAAATTATATACAAGCATGCATTCCATAAGTATATATGATAAAATATATAACATATTTAAGACTTCCTGCACCCCAAATAGTAACTCTCGTAGTAACACGCTGAATGTTCGCTACAGAATGGTACACGCTATTGGTGAGAATGCAGACAGTGCAGCTGAAACTTAAGACAGACCATCCTCAGCAACAAGCAGCAGTTCGATCAAGATAAACACTTCCTCCCCTTGAGCCGTAGAGAGGCTTAGCGCCAGCTACCCACCCACCTCTAACGAGGAGCCATTTCAAGTCACTGAGAGAACTACAGTCGTGGAGTAAAGAAGTAACAAACAATAGAGCAGGGATTTTACCAACTTCAGTAAGAGAGTGTGCACTGTATGTTTAAAAATAAATAAATAAATAAATAAATAAATAAATAAATAAATAAATAAATAAATAAATAAATAAATTAAATAAATAAATGCTGTTGTCCCAGATAAATGTAATTTAAAATATACGATGAACTGCAAATCATAAACACATAGTATAACGCTGAAACACACATAGTAGAACCTCTTAACTGGAACAAAGGTGGGGGGGGGGGGGGGAGAGTATTTTTGGTTAACCAAAGTTTCGGATAAAATCGTAATTAAAGTGTCAGTTTTAGAGGTTAAGAAAAGTCCGATTGGTTGGCTGAATGGTCAGCGTACTGGTCTTCGGTCTCGGGTTAGATTCCCGGCCGGGTCGGGGATTTTAACCTTCATTGGTTAATTCCAGTGGCTCGGGGGCTTGGTGTTTGTGCTGTTCCCAACATCCCTGCAACTCACACACCACACATAACACTATCCTTCACCACAATAACACGCAGTTACCTACACATGGCAGATGCCGCCCACCCTCATCGGAGGGTCTGTCTTACAAGGGCTGCACTCGGCTAGAAACAGCCACACGAAATTAAAAATATAATATTTAGGAAAAATAGATGTTCGATAGTGCATATGCACAGAGTAGCTAAAAGTCACGGGAAGTGGTGTCCCATTAGAAAATGTGCCGTGTATGACCCCTGAGCATTGCAGCTAGCTGAGCAGTCTGTCACAGGACACCGGTGTCGTGAAGACGGCAACAAGTCGCGAGTTAACCGACTTTGATTGTGCTCGACGCATGGGCCATAGCGTTGAAGAGATTATACGCGAATTATAACGACGAATTCGGGTTTCCCATGTCAACAGTGTCGAGGGTGGATCTTCAATATCGCAGAGAGAATGTTACCACCCGTGTAAACCGCCGCACGAGAAGACAACCGGTGTTTAACGAACGGACATTACGTCGCCTCCGCAGAACCATACTGGCTGCTGTTAGATCACCGCCCAGTTGAATGTTGGAACCCATTTCTACCAGGACTGTAAGGAGGCAACTCCACCGCAAAGGCTTCACCAGCCGACGACCAACTTGTGCCCCTTTGCCGACACCTCGACACAGAGCTCAACGACGTGCATGGGCCCGCGAACATCGGCAATGGACCATGGAACAGTGGTGACGTGTGGTATGGTCCGATGAATCCCGGTTCCAGCTGCATCAAGCTGATGGGCGCGGGAGAATGTGACGTATGCTCCATGAAGCCATGGATCCTGAGTGTCAACAAGGTCGTGTCCAGGCGGGAGGTAGCTCAGTTCTGGTCTGGACTGCGTTATGGTCGCAATTACGCCCCACTGTCCGGCTATAGGGTGCGCTAACAGGTGCACGTTATAGGGACATTCTTTCAGACCATCTGCATCCCTTTCTGGCCCTATGGTACCCTGATGGAGATATCATGTTTCAATAGGCCACCACGCCATGTCACCGCTCTGTGGTGGCACGCAGGTGGTTGGAGGAGCACTCCAGTGAATTTACGACCATGAATTGGCCCTCCAGATCTCCCAATCTTAATCCAATCGAGCATTTATGGGATGCTGTCGATGATGGTGTAAGCTCCATGAACCCTGCACCAACTACACAAGAGCAATTGTGGCTAGCAGTGCAACATGCGTGGGTCCAAATCCCTCCAGAACGATTCCAACACCTTGCAGAGTCTATGTCTCGCCGTACTGCTGCCGTTTTAACACCACATTCAGTGCCTTCCGAAGACTTTTGGCAACTCGGTGTACAGTACTTCAACTATACAGTATGCACTAATTATTTTGAAAAAGTATTCTATTCTCTTTTCATTGTTTTTATTTTCACACAGTTTTCTAGCTGCTATGTCACCGTTTCATTAGAAGAACGTCGAGGCTATGATTCGTCACATCACACACTGAGTTGGTAATAGAGAAGGGAAGGAATCAAGGTCAGAATCCACACATTCCGTTACTCACCCACTTTGTCATAACATAACAAACTATGTTTCTTTAATTCGTTTTAACTGAAAATGGAAAATTTTCGTTCGTTTCGGTTAAATGGTATTCCGGTTAAAAGTGTTTCGGATAAGAGGTTCTACTGTATTTGCATGGATTTACAAAGGATTCTGATCTTTATATTTTATGATCATAAAGAATTTTGTATTATTCCCCAAATGAGTTACCTACATTATTTAAGGATCGCATAAATGTACGAGGGTGAGTCAATAAATGAGTCGCAAACATGTGTGTGCCTTATACCATTTGAAATTACGCGCAAGTTTTGCCAGCAGATGGCAGCATATGTATGCTTGTCGTTCGACATCTGGCAGGTACTCAGTCAGTCAGTCAGAGGCTGTTAGTGCACGATGGCACATGTGTTGCATGACTGTACACGAGAAGAACAGAACAGCGTGCAGTTGTGCGGTTTTTTTGTGGGCCAAAGGACTGTCCACAGAAGAAGTGCATCGCGAAATGCATCCCGTCTATGGTGAAAACTGTCTCTCACGGAAAGCTGTGCTCCACTGGATCCAGAAGTTTAACCATGAAAGGAAAAGCATCAGAGATGGTCGTCCTGCGCAGGTGTCAACTGCAACCACATTGCAGCTTGTGGATCAACTTATCCGTAATGACCGGCGTGTGACGATTGATTTTCATCTGTTTGGGCCCCTAAAAATCATTTGGGTGGCCGTCATTTTGATACAGATGATGCCGTAATCTATGAGGTTACACGTTGGTTGCGACAGCAACCAAAGGACTTCTTTGCTGGTGGCTTTCAAGGACTTGTAAAGAGATGGGATAAGTGCCTGAATGTACAGGGTGAATATGTGGAAAAGTGAAATAAATGTCAGAACGTTACTTTGATTATTTTTGCCTCAATTCAGTTTTGCAACTTATTGACTCACACCCGCACGTTTGGATTCAGGAGATGATGCGTTCGAAGTCACAATCGACAGCCCTGGAGGTGGTTTAAATTTGTTTCCCTTTCTTTGTACAAACTGGATACCGCTACTGTACCTTCGTTAAGACTTGGGGTGTATCTTCATGGTCCTATATCTTTTCAGTTCCAACATTTACCTGTGCTAACGTGACGTTAAAAGCGAGAAAGAAAATTAACTTACAATAAATGTTCGTACTAACAATAATTACTATCATCATCATCATCATCATCCACAGCCTGTTTCCAGTCATTCGACTGGATCACGAATAGAATGAATGAAGCCCCCACCTAGCGACGAGGATAGGAACTGTCGCATTCCTCTGGGGCAATGACTGATGACTGACAGATACAGTAAAATGATACTGGAGAGTGTTGCAGGAATGAAATATGACAGGGAAAACTGGAGCACCCGGAGAAAATCCTGCCCCGCCTCCGCTTTGTCCAGCACATATCTTACATGGAGTGACCGGGATTTCAACCACGGAACCCAGCGGTGAGAGGCCGGCGCGCTGAGCCACGGAGGCTCTCCATTATCATCATCATCATCATCAGAGCGAAACATTCAACTTTGGCATGGGTATGGTTTTTACGCTGCAGGCTGTAAACTTCGTTTACGATTAAGGTCTACTCGATACCTGCAGTCGCGTAAGTGCAGCCATTATCCAGTATTCGGGAGATAGTGGGTTAGAACCCCACTATCGGCGGCCCTGAAGATGGTTTTCCGTGGTTTCCCATTTTCACACCAGGCAAATGCTGGAGCTGTACCTTAAGTCCACGGCCACACTTCTCTCCCACTTCTAGCAATTTCCTGTCCCATAGTCGCCATAAGACCTATCTGTGCCTGTGCGAAGTAAAGCAACTTGAAAAAATGTCTATTTTTTTAAATACACGGAGTTCATATCCAATCTGTACTCAGCCGGAATAATTTTAGCGCCAGTTACGAGAGCGAGGAATGGCTGTCGCGCGCCAGCGTCCAAATGGTATTTAAAATGAACAAGAATGTTAAGATTAAGGTTTGAACATCATCTGAGTTTGTAGTGATACCACAGACCGAACTCAGTCAAAATTGGAGGTGTCTCTCCAACCAGTTTTAATTTCGCGTCAGAGTCGGGAATCGGAGTCGGGCCAATCAGGAGGGACGTAGTCTTTCTTGAAACGATAAACGCAGTACATTCCATTTTGGAAAAAGTGTTCGGCACCATAGCGCGCGTTTCCCTTCAGTGCGTGAGGATCGAGTGTAATCAAGCCAAAAGTGTACTTTTAGAGACCCTTGCAACATCTATATGCCTATTCAGTTCAGTCATCTCTCATAGGTCATTCCACAAAAGGTAAAGTTACAAACATCCCATAACTTGCTTCCTCGAGAGCGGTATTTCCACCAAAATATTTGTACGGTTGCAGTAATCAAGCAGCACTGGACGGGGAGGCTGATACATTATGGCTTCCTTTTGATGTACGCCACAAAGGGTAAGTACAAGGCTGCATGGCAATCATTCTGGAAGGACAAGACAATCGTATGAAGTGATCGCGAGACATTATCGACTCAACGCGAAGAACAAGGTCTTTAGAAAATAAGAAACGTTTGTCTTCGTGGTAAAGGTAAAATGAAATGGCGTATGGCTTTTAGTGCCGGGAGTGTCCGAGGACAAGTTCGGCTCGCCAGATGCAGGTCTTCTGATTTGACTCCCGTAGGCGACCTGCGCGGCGTGATGAGGATGAAATGATGAAGACGACACATACACCCAGCCCCCGTGTCAGCGAAATTAACCAATTATGGTTAAAATTCCAGACCCTGCCGGGAATCGAACCAGGGACCCCTGTGGCCAAAGGCCAGCACGCTAACCATTTAGCCATAGAGCCGGACCGTGGTCAAGGTGTTAGAGTGGTACAGGGTGATTACAAACTATCCACTTCATATCTGTATCGACTGAAAATCTAAAAATCAAAGAAATATTTGTATATTGGGGGAGGATGGTTGTGGTGAGAGGGGGAAGGGTTGGGAGGGAAGAATGCTTAAAAAGTAATTAATAACTTGTCCTTAACTAAAATATTGTTAAAAAATAAAATACGTTTTTATCTTCTTATTGGAAGAAGAGAATAACAGACACACAAAAAAATGTTTCAGTTTCCCATGAGAAATTGTCAAGGTTAATATGAGAACATGTATTGTGCATACTTTTACCCTATTTACACCTAAGCTTATGTAAATATAGTTGATGACTGCAAAAGCAGTCGAAACATATACTATTAATGATTTTATAAAATTCCCAAAGACCAAGCTCAATAGCTGCAGTCGCTTAAGTGCGGCCAGTATCCAGTATTCGGGAGATAGTAGGTTCGAACCCCACTGTCGGCAGCTCTGAAAATGGTTTTCCGTGGTTTCCCATTTTCACACCAGGCAAATGCTGGGGCTGTACCTTAATTAAGGCCACGGCCGCTTCCTTTCCACTCCGAGCCCATTATTCCTGTCCCATCGTCGCCATGAGACCTATCTGTGTCGATGCGACGTAAAGCAACTAGCAAAAAAAATCCCAAATTGAAATAAAAGTGAGTGAGTGGAGGAGACTGTTTAGTGACTAGTTGAATGTAGCACAAAATGGTGCTCACGACGATAAACCAGCGCGTGTTCGTTGTCTAGTGTTGATAGGAGCAGAATTCGTTGAAAACCTGTGCGGAACCGTTTGCGCAACAGTTTTAAGACTGGAAGTGTTTCGGCAAAAACTCCAGCAAAGTCTACAATGAAAAACTTAGTGACAAAATGGCGTAAAACGGGCTCTGTAGCGAATTAAAACTGTAACCTCTGAAAAGAGTCCGTACACCAGAAAATGTTGTTCGACTGAAGAAAAGCCTGGAACGAAGTCCGAGTGCGAGTTACGAGATCGTCGTGTAGAAACATTATCAAGAAGTCCGACTCGTTGGCTGAACGGTCAGCGTACTGGCCTTCGGTTCAGAGGGTCCCGGGTTCGATTCCCGGCCGGGTCGGGGATTTTAACCTTAATTGGTTAATTCCAACGGCACGGGGGCTGGGTGTATGTGTTGTCTTCATCATCATTTCATCCTCATCAAGACGCGCAGGTCGCCTACGGGAGTCAACTCGAAAGACCTGCACCTGGCGAGCCGAACATGTCTTCGGACACTCCCGGCACTAAAAGCCATACGCCACTTCATTTCATTATCAAGAAGTACCTGCATCTGTATCTTTACAAGTTTACAGTTGTGCATGCGTTAAAACGTTCAGACGAACCCTCGCGTGTTGACTTCTGAATCCTCAGTGTTTCATTTCTTCAGATGAGGCCTTGGCCAGCATCTTCTGTGATGTTCATTAACAAGGGTCAATTCCGCGTCGGTCCTATTGTAAATATTTTTCCGCACCAGTTTTAGTTTACCCATCCGGTAGTTTCATACCCGCCTGGCACAGATTCCATTCTCTGAATCCAATACAACGGGGATTAGAAGAGAGCAAAATCCCACTATTGCTCGCACACTTTTTAGTGATTGATTTTTGTACAGGGGTGAGGAGTAAGGAGGGAGCTCTGCCGGTTCCGGTAATACTGCCAACTGAATGGAAATGAAATCTGAACTGAATCGATAATATGATCGATCGGTATGAATTTTCTAAACCTTTATTATCTTAAGGCAACAACTGTGTCTCACACACACAACATAGTATAACATTGTTCCTAGCATGATTCTATAGTTTGGCTTTGTTATGTAAACAACAACAATACTAGAACGTAAAGTGTACGCCAGATGTCGCACAGCGATGCATTAGCGATTCATAGTTTGTGTTTCAAAGGTTGCCAATACGAATCTCGAAGACAATCGAGGTCGACCCATTCAGCACTAGGGTGTCCATGTACTGTATCACTAAAAGGTGCGCGTACTATACAAGTCATCCTGTTTTTACACTTAAAAAATATATAAGAATGCAGGGATAGTGACAAACAAATGTGCTAATTCAGCTTACCACATAATGGACATTTTTTCAGTACGGTACTGTTTGCTTTACAGCATACTGTATAAATTACGGGTGGTCCTCACTCAGCACCTCTAGTGCTTCAACTAACTGGCCAGAAGGAGATGTTTGGAGAAGGTGAGAGGGTTGGAGGCCGTGGCCTATACTACGAACTGCTCAGACGTTCCACCTTAGTACAGAAGAAGTGAAAACCATGGAAATCGATTTTCAAGGCAGTCCACGGTGGAGTCCAGCCCCTCACCGTCACCCGAATCCAGAGGTGTAGAGCCACGGTAAAGCCGTGGCCACCCTTCCTTTGCTCGGTTGGCCGATCAGACCACGGGGGCAGCCGTGAGCACTTGTAGGCCGAAGCATCCTCTGCAACCACCGACGTAGTGTTTCGAGTTCATTTTCTTCTTGTACGCCATCTCAATATCTTGCATTTTTTCTTCATTAAATTTATTTCATTATCCTGTTTCTAAGCAGCCTCCGTGGCTCAGACGACAGCGCGCCGGTCTCTCAGCGCTGGCTACCGTGGTTCAAATTCCGGCGACTTCATGTCAGATTTGTGCTCGACAAAGCGGAGGTGAGACAGGTTTTCCCTGCCATCTTTCATTCCAGCAACACTCTCCAATATCATTTCATTTCATCTGTCAATTCATTAATCACTGCCCCCAGAGGAGTGCGACAGGCTTCAGCAGGCGGCACAATTCCTCTCCTAGCCGCTAGATGGGGCTTCATTCATTCCATTTCTGATCCGATTGAATGACTAGAAAGGCTGTGGATTTTAATCTTTCATCCTGTTTCTACAAATATTAATAAAATGTGTTGCACTGGGCATTACAGCTGTGCTACTTTGGTTGTACCATTCCATAGTCAGTGACCTATTCATGATATCTACTGTTAATACGTGACCACTTCCCTAAAGAGATTTAAGATAAGATTAACGTAGAAACCAAGACGAGGTCGGTAGATGAAAAGTGGGTCTCGGCCCTCAAGTGGCTATGGCTCGTCCGTAGTCCGGCAGCTCTGCATTCTGACCTGCCAACCGAATACGCCTCTGCATTCGGGAGACGAGACAGGGCAGGACCTCACAGCTGGCCCCAACCGTCAGCTGTCCTGAGAATGGTTTTCGTGGTTTTCCATTCTCCTGCACTAAGGCGAATGCCACCACGACCGCCAACCTTCTCACCCTCTCCGTGCATCTCCTTCACTGTAACAAATATCTCGGCCTGAGAGACGGTGTTATCGTCTAAGAGGCCCGCCTCCCCCTTCAGGGGAGGAATGAAAACGTTTTAGTAGTAGTAGCAGCCAAGACAAGTGAGATACTGGAAGCAAATAATTCACTCATAGAAATGATACATTGATTGTACGAGGTCAGTACATTCAATTATTGGATGTAAAAAAGTTCCAATTACTGAGAACAGTGTTTCAAAAACTCCATACATCATCCACTAAACTCCAATGATCAACTAATTATAACGATAACGGATATAATGGCAATCTGAAATGAAGGTTCCTTCAAGAACTATCAGCATTAGCAGACGCCGAAGTGCCTGAATATTGCCTTGACAAATGTGGTTCTTTAACGTGTCACTTATTTCACTAATATGTCTGTTTTTCGGATTTACGTACTACCCAATGCTATCTAACTGGATTTTATCATCTAAGCTGAGCTCGGAAGGCATCAACTAATTATCTGTGGTGGTCAAATGGTTCATGTATTATTTGAAATATTTATTGCAGCTAATGACCAATTACGTAGATTAAAAATAACATAAAATTCTACAGTAGCTACTATTCTTTGTTGTATTCATTCAAAGTTTTATTTCTTTTAATTTGCATCTTTGGATGTGATATCTTTCGTATCTTTCGCCGCGTAGGGTACACACGCAATCGTCTTTCACTGTATGATATCGTGTGGTCGCACATAATTTATGATGAAACCCAACACAGCCAAGTCCCTCGTAGAAGAATAAGAAGCAGAATAAGAAGAAGAAGAAGAATTTAAAAAGACCGAACGCGGCGGCCATGCGGTTAGGGTCGCGATGCCGTAAGCTTGCACTGGGCAGATAGTGGGTTCGAACCCCAATACCGGCAGCCTTAAATATGGTTCTCCATAGTTTCCCATTTTTACACCAGGCAAATGCTAGGGCTGTACCTTAATTACGGCCACGGCCGGTTCCTTCCCACTCCTAGCCCTTTCCTATCCCACCGTCGCCACCAGACGGTGCGACGCATCGTTAGATTTCAAAATATTTCATTATTGGACACTTGTTGAAACGACAGAAGTTCTAGAGTTTTTTTAAAATAACTGGGATAATGCTAATCCTGTAACATCCTGTTAAATAATTGATGACCTAGTCCTTTTACTATATTTTTCTTTCACTTTAGCACACAACTTACTGGGCAAACGACCGATTTTATTCGATTGGCCTTCATGCCATATTCAGATTGTGTTAGTACGTAAAAGTGGACTAGAGTTCATCAGTAGCCACCTCATGGTCTAGCGAGCCTCTTTTTTTTTTTCTTTTTTTTTTTTTTTTTTTACGTGAAAGTCCCGAGTTCGATTTTCGGCCAGATCAAGGATTTTTACCTGGATCTGAGGGCTGCCTCGAGATCCACTCAGCCTACGTAAGAACAATTAAGGAGCTATCTGACGCTGAGATAGCAGCCCAGGTCTATAAAACCAAGAATAACGGCCGAGAGGATTCGTCGTGCTGACCACACGACACCTCATAATATGCAGGCCTTCGGGCTGAGCAGTGTTCGCTTGGTATGCAAAGGCCTATCAGTGCTTTGGCGCCAAGTGGTTTGTTGGTTTAGAGTTCACCAACCACAAAATAAAAAGAGTCAATGAAAACCAATGAGGAGACGTAGCAAACATAGGCTAAATGACCTTTCATCCAGTAATCAGAGTTCACTCTCACATGGCGAGAACAGAGCTCCAATGTAGACTATTCATTCTAAAATCATGAACAAGTCATTGATCGTTTATTTTTAGGCTAAGCTGTTCGAGGAAAAACCTATTTCCAGCAATTTGGTGTCTTTTCGTGTCTCCTCTAGCAGGATAATCGAAGCGTTTAATGTAGTTTGCTTTCAGCGGGGTAGTCCAGTATTGATAGCAAGAAATCTGAGTTACATATTCTTGCGACCGGATGGATATTACTCTCCAGGACAGAGTACCGTAGCGATACTGCGAATATGACCGAGTTTCATCGGGATGTGTAGAATGGATAGAAATACACATGAAAATCCACAGCTTGTTTCCAGTCATTTGACCAGGTCAGGGATGGAATGAAGAAAGATCCCATCTAGCGGCGAGGATAGGAATTGTGCCGGCTGCCGAAGCCTGTCACACTCCTCAGAGGCAATAGTTAATGACTGACAATGAAATGGAACGATACAGGGAAAACCGGAGTACCCGGAGAAAAACCTGTCCCGCATCCGCTTTGTCCGGCACAAATCTCCCATGGAGTGACCGGGAATAGAACCACGGAACCCAGTTGTGAGAGGCCGGCGCGCTGCCGCCTGAGCCACGGAGGCCTACAGAAATACATATAAATTACAAATTCCTAGGTCAGTAAGCCTGCGCAAAAGACGACTTCGCTTGGCTGACCAGAGTACAGACCCCCACTCCTTGATTTGGAGGAATAGCGTTGTCTCTCTCTTTCCCCATGCCTGTCTCGCTCGTCCCCCCCCCCTTGTCTCACTCTTCCTCACTTGCTCCGTAGCGCTCCAAATCCGAGCCGAGTTGAGCCGAGCTTAGCCGAGTAGCCCAGAGACGAAGCGTTGGTCCGAGCCGAGCCGAGCGGGACCGATGCACAGTGCACGGAGCCCTTGCGCCTCGATTTGCACGCGTGAGATTTTGGGCATTTGAGGGGCCCTGTTTTATACGTTTGCGTTAAGTGGGGAAAATGGGAGGCGATTGGGATGCAGGCCAAAATAACCTTACTTCATACGTTATTGGTTTTATGTCCCGATATGCCGGATGATTTTCCCCGCAGTTCTTTCACGTGGTGGTAAAGCTACCTACACGAGACACTTGGAAATGCCACCGAATGAGGTGGAATCGAGCCGGCAACTTGCATTCGAACAGTCTGAACAACTCAGCCCATGTAATAACAAAAGAGAGGAAAGAGCCACGAAATCGTGAAAATCAAAGACTGCCAATATCGCAAATCTATTACAATAATATCAGAATCGGGAAAGAGTTGATAAATCGGTTTAGGAAGAAAAGTTAAAAAAAAAAAGGCCTGGTTAATAAGTGACACGCTCAGTGAAGGACCCGTAGTCACTTTACTTCACGCTCAAAAATAGATAGGGGAATCTCATACGAGAATTTCATAGCACGTACAAGTATACAAGAAAGGTGCTTTAAACGACGTTCTTGTTTAGGAGCCAATGGTAATGTAAAGACATACTGCACGTCATAAATCGCTACATACTAGAACAATACTGGTTATGTCTTCCCACTACATTCATCTGATTTATAACTAACGTCACCATCAGATAAATGCGTGCCCTGTTAAGTAGCGACAGCTGAGATTGTAAATGAGGTAAACGATGCTCACTGAGTCTGGCTATAACGATACAAAGATCTGTATCTGTTACTCCAGACGCAGTTTAATTTTTACGATCGATGTTTCCTTTTCTCGGCAACAAAGCAGAAAATAGACCGATGTAAAGACAGAGGCATCCAATGATTTGTTACCATACCACTTTCTTTCCCAATTTAAAGATTACATCTGCACGTGCTGAACCGGCAACTGAAAGAAGTAGAACGACACGCAGTGGCTATCTCCTATGAATATTGTTATTTGTTTTATGTCGCACCGACACAGATAAGTCTTGCGGCGACGACACGATAGGAAAGGGCTAGGATTGGGATGGACGCGACCAAGCAACCATGACCTTAATTATGGCACAGCTTGATGTGGAAATGGGAAACCACGAAAATAATTTTCAGGGCAGCCGACAACCGGGTTCGAACCCACTATCTCCCAAATGCAAGCCAACAGCTACACGATTCGAGCCGCGTAGCCAACTCACTCTGTCCTACACACATTCTTACGATATACACTGACTGACAGTGACAATGCAACACCAAGGAGGAGTGGTTCGAAAGGGATGAAAGTTGGGGAAAAAACAGAGACGGCACGGATGAATAACTGATGTTTATTTCAAACCGATATGCAGGTTACACAATGCGCACGGCATCAACTCAGTAGGATGTAGGACCACCGCGAGCGGCGATGCACGCAGAAACACGTCGAGGTACAGAGTCAATAAGAGTGCGGATGGTGTCCTGAGGGATGGTTCTCCATTCTCTGTCAACCATTTGCCACAGTTGGTCGTCCGTACGAGGCTGGGGCAGAGTTTGCAAACGGCGTCCAATGAGATCCCACACGTGTTCGATTAGTGAGAGATCCGGAGAGTACGCTGGCCACGGAAGCATCTGTACACCTCGTAGAGCCTGGTGGGAGATGCGAGCAGTGTGTGGGCGGGCATTATCCTGCTGAAACAGAGCATTGGGCAGCCCCTGAAGGTACGGGAGTGCCACCGGCCGCAGCACATGCTGCACGTAGCGGTGGGCATTTAACGTGCCTTGAATACGCACTAGAGGTGACGTGGAATCATACGCAATAGCGCCCCAAACCATGATGCCGCGTTGTCCAGCGGTAGGGCGCTCCACAGTTACTGCCGGATTTGACCTTTCTCCACGCCGACGCCACACTCGTCTGCGGTGACTATCACTGACAGAACAGAAGCGTGACTCATCGGAGAACACGACATTGCGCCATTCCCTCATCCAAGTCGCTCTAGCCCGGCACCATGCCAGGCGTGCCCGTCTATGCTGTGGAGTCAATGGTAGTCTTCTGAGCGGACGCCGGGAGAGCAGGCCTCCTTCAACCAATCGACGGGAAATTGTTCTGGTCGATATTGCAACAGCCAGGGTGTCTTGCACATGCTGAAGAATGGCGGTTGACGTGGCGTGCGGGGCTGCCACCGCTTGGCGGCGGATGCGCCGATCCTCGCGTGCTGACGTCACTCGGGCTGCGCCTGGACCCCTCGCACGTGCCACATGTCCCTGCGCCAACCATCTTCGCCACAGGCGCTGCACCGTGGACACATCCCTATGGGTATCGGCTGCGATTTGACGAAGCGACCAACCTGCCCTTCTCAGCCATATCACCATACCCCTCGTAAAGTCGTCTGTCTGCTGGAAATGCCTCCGTTGACGGCGGCCTGGCATTCTTAGCTATACACGTGTCCTGTGGCACACGACAACACGTTCTACAATGACTGTCGGCTGAGAAATCACGGTACGAAGTGGGCCATTCGCCAACGCCGTGTCCCATTTATCGTTCGCTACGTGCGCAGCACAGCGGCGCATTTCACATCACGAGCATACCTCAGTGACGTCAGTCTACCCTGCAATTGGCATAAAGTTCTGACCACTCCTTCTTGGTGTTGCATTTGCTCTGTCAGTCAGTGTAAATATATTCATAGACTGCCACAGCAATGACGGCAAAAACGCGAGGAGTATTCGATGATAGTATTGTTGCTTAGAATACGAAAAAGCCTACGTCGACGACAGGGCGGTAGCCTTGTGATCGCAAATTGGCGGGCTTTGCCCAGTGCTGTTTCAAAATATGCCAGTCTTATGTCGGTATATGCACTGGCTGTTACAGAACAAAATTTCGGCATCTCCGAAAACCGTACAATTATTTAGTGGGATGTAAATCCGATTGCGTATTATTATTATTAGGGTAAACTTGGCAAATATGGGCACCATAAGGTATATCTGAAGAAAAGGAGCACTAAAACAACTTCCATTTTCCTGGTAAAAAATCCTTGAAAACTTACAACTATTTCCATTCGAATAAAGCTTGAACTAGCCTCTATCCCATAGTGGTTGACATACTGTGCAGCTTCGCAGCAAACCCTGCAACTGCCCATATTTGCCAAACTCTTAAGGTAATATGGGCACATTTTCTGGTAATATGGGCACAAGTTATTAAATCACAATTAGAGCCACTGATATGGTTATATTCATTTTGTATTGTAACAAGGTGGTTGTATCGAACATACATATATGAAATAAGGGTATATATATATTATTAAACACTGATCATGAACAAATGCTACCAAGGAAGTAGAACTAATACCATTAAGTTATCAACTCGGAATCACTTGAATTGAATTAGAAAATGTAAGTAAGATAAAACTGGTCAAAACTGTGTGTAATATGAAAAGTAAAAGGATTAATCTAACAGAAACAGTCACATGAGAGCACTCTGAGTCATAAATACTGACAAAGTTTTTTTAACTGCCCTCATCACAACAGAAAGAATCGCCTTCCATCTCTACGCACTACTCATGGAACCACTTAGCACATGAACCACAACACTTAGACCACTTCTGCCCTTCATTCTCATCATAATAATTCCCCTTACACACAGGACAAATACAGGAAACTTTGTTGCTCCGTATGGCTTTATGCTTTGCGGCTAAACCTCCTCTACTGACTCCTGCGATAGGCCTAGCCCTTTTCTGCGCTGAAGCCAGATTTTCTTCACTTGCAAGTTCTCTTGCAGAACACTTACGTCTTCCCCGGTTACTAGTCGTCATCTTCTGGACTGGACTAATTTTTTCCTTTTTCACATACAACATGGCCACCCCTCGCGTTCATTTGGAGTCCTGACTCGTCGTCATTAAATATTCTGGCCGGCTTGTTTAGCAGATTCAAATCCTTCATCTTTTTTTCGAGAATTTTAAGTTTGTCTAGGCACATAAGTTCTAGATGCTTGTAACTGATTACAATCACAATTTCTTACTGTTATTACAACACGTGACATATCCTCTTTATCCCATTTCTGGCGGATACCCGCTCGTTCATTCCCATTTTGCATCATAATATGGAAAAAAGGAAAAAATATTTCTTTTTTGCGAAATAGCTACGTGCTATATTAATCGATTAACATGAAAACGTACAGATTGCCGTAGAAATAAAAAAGAATAAGTCTATCTCAGAGCCCGTCACGTAAATACAATGTAATTTGATGATGCCCATATTACCTACAATGTCACTGCCCATTTTTGCCTTAGTGCCACATTTCAGAAGTTGGCATTAATGGGAAAGAACTAACTCCCAAGCGCGTATCCTCTCGCTACAACGTACCCTACACTAACCTTGCAAGCTATCCCTAGTAATATTTCTTGAAAAATAAACTTATTTTGCGTGTAGTGCCTTAAGTAAATTAACTGAGTTATTATAACGACTCGATTTTGGAAGAGTAGACTGGTCTACTTACCTCAAACCATGTTCTTTTCAGCTTCCGTTAGCACAGTAGAAGACAACCTTTAACATACTGAGCAGGCATGACACTTCACGATCACCAACCTAGCAGAGCGCATGCTTCTACTCGCTACCATTGCGTGAAAAATGAAGAATTTCTTAAATCTGCCCATATTACCTTAGTGCCCATATTTGCCAAGTTTACCCTACTATCATCATCATCATCATCATCATGTACAAAGAGAATAACGGACAGATCTTTTCTTACGGACTGCCGTGGGATGCTGATTAGAGTCTGTGCCAAGTGAGAAGCTGTTCCGATTGCGGTCGCTTTTATGTAAACATGAAGTATTTTGACGTGGCGCAAGTACTATGGAACGGAGTGGAATTTTCCAAACAGCATACAATATTGAGTCGGTAGGATAACGCGACAATATACAAGCTGCTTCGTTGGACAATAAATTCTAAATAGCATCTTGAGGCCAAAACGCTTCGAATCCCACCGTCGGGAACTCTGAAAATGGGTTTTCTGTTTCTGCAGTTTTCACACCGGGCATATGCTGGGGCTGTTCCTTGATTAAGGCCACAGTCGCTTCCTATTCCATCGTCGTCACAACGCCTATCCGCATCGGTGCGGGGTAAAACAAATTATAAAGAAAAACCCCAAACAATTCACTTACGTACGCTTTTCTAGAATCCTACTTCTCAATTAGTTTACCGATTAAGTACTTAACTTTTTCTGATTTTTCCAACCCAATAAATATGGAATTCAGTATGATTCTAATACAGTGAAAGCTAAATTTTATGAGAATGTATTGTTTTCTAGATTATTAAAATCTTTCCTGCAATGGAATGCGACATCTTACAGTACTTGGGCCTGGCTCCTCACTTTCATCTTCTCTATATGATCTAAGACCTTTCTTCGCTTTCCACGCGAACGATATTACATTTGAGAGTTCTAGGGAATGTTTCATTTCGTGCATTTATGTCCTTCCCCTTCTTTTGCTGATTCCTTGGTTCTTCCTCCTCTGTAACTAGAGTTAACAGGGGACGACTATATCGTATTTCGAATATAATCAGTACCATGACTGCAAGGTGGGAGAGATTCGTTTGGTTCTTTGAGGACACACCAGCTTGTTGCAAGTTTTGTTTCTGCTTTAATGTAAGGAGAGAGTAAGCCTTCTTAGGGTACAGAATCAAATAATTCCACGTTGAAGAAGTATTTATTTATTTATTTATTTATTTATTATTTATTTATTTATTATTTTTTATTTATCGTATGGTTTCTAGTGCCTGGAGTGTCCGAGGACATCTTCAGCTCGTCTGGTGCACGTCTTTCTGTTTGACTCCTATAGGCGACCTGCGCGTCTGGATGTTGGATGATGATGGTTTATGATAAGGTAGAGAGAGGGTGAAACTCGGTGTCGGCGCGTAGCCTACTCCTGTCGAATTACACCAAGGGATCTGCTGAAAAGCTTTACGTCCCCATCTGACGGATGAATCACCATCAACAGCTTCATATGCCCTCACTAAATGTGAGCACTGTGCAGAGATTTGGAATTGAATCCAGGATTTTGGCACTCAAACTAGTGATTGTAAATTGTACACCACCACCTCCCCACGGTGTCAAACCATGTAGACTTCAACGCCTTAACGATCATAGCCACCAGGAGGGCTGTTGCAGTTTTAAAAGGAACCCTGGCCTTCTGCACATCTTTCTTACAAGTGTTACGACACCACACTAACTTAGATTACTTTTTCGGCGATTATGAGAGAGGGCTACGACTGGGGATGAAGCAGCCGTGGCTTTCATTAACGTACGGTAGCAGTATTCGCCTGGTGTGAATGTGAGGAGGCACGGAAATCCATCTTCAGGACTGCCGATGAAGTGGTCCGAACCCACCATCTCCCCATTGGAAGATTTCATTTACGCAGCCAGTTCGCTCGTTACAATATGATCTAAAGCTAGTAGCAATGAATTTGTTCCCTTGAGAACATTTTCCAAGTTATTAAGAGTGTTTTAGAGGCCAATATTGATCTCTTATAGATGAATATCAGTGCATTATAAAGTGCAAGGAATTGTTGGCCACTTTACAAGAAATAGCAGGTCCTCTAAGTAGACAGATCGCCAGAAAAATTTCTCGAATTTTCACGGTTACACTTGCTCTCCATCAGCATTCGCACGACAACAGACTTCACCCCCCATTGTTAACCAGGCTTGGTACTGGCGGCAGAAAAATGCAGTGACTTCACTCCTGACAGTGGAGTCACTTGGTAAGAAAGACGATAAATTTCCTGGGAAGTTCTGGTTTTCAGACATGATGAACGTAACCGCGATGGATGATGATTGAAGCAGAGGAAGAACTTTATTCAATTGATACATAAGTTTTGGCCTTTTTGTTGGTCCTTTTTGGAAAACTGGAGATAACTGCTAGTGATAGGGTGTGGTGTACTATAGTATTCCATTTTAATTACAGGATATCAAGGGTAACACAGTCGACGCAATCTCTGTGCGAGTTATTCAGTATGGATGTTTCATGCAGATGTATACGCCTTGGGACATGGGTTCTGGCTCTGGGGAAAGCAGCGGGCTAGCAAGCAGTTCTCCCTGACGGGGCCCATTCATCAGCATGAAAGACAATGATAACTGATGTAGACATCGTGGGGCGTGCGTGCAGAGCTTGCAAATGATTTGCGGTCTAAGATGCTCGCCTCGAACGGCAAAGAGCTAGTAAATCTACGCATGAGTCAGTAAGTTATCATCCAGTTCATGCTACTGATGGAGACACTGCAATGAATAATTGCCAATGTTGATGTGCCCATCTGTTGACTGGATAATGTGTGTAAAATAAATCTTAGATGACCGTATATCAAGGACCGTTAACTCATTGGCGTACTCATACATCTTAGAGAAAGTCAACTACTGTTAAGAGAATAACTAGTTGGAATGCCAACTGAAGCACCTAACGGTAATTTTGCACAGTTTAATGGATTTTTAAATATGGCGGTAAGTGAATTTGTCAAATTTTATAAAGGCCATTTATTAATAGTCTACTTTTGGCGAACAAGTATGTATCGATGTCCCTTCAGAGAAATCCCCTTCTTTCTGCGTGAGCGTGAACTTGATCTTGTAATTTTCTTGTGCGCGGTAAACAGATATATTACTGAATTCGCTATTCGCTTTCATCTCGCTTTCGGATAATCTTATTAATTATCACGGAAATACTCACGCAGTAGGAATTTCGAACTATCGGTTCGTGAGTTTATTGCTATAGTGTTTCAGTATTTTCTGTATTATCAATGGATACGCAGTGCTGATTTTCTACTGTAAATTATTTGGGATTGGTTAACTGTTGATTAGCGACTTATATGGCAATGAGCTTTGATATTAATTTATTTTTACGTCTAAATAATGAGTATTCATAGCCGGAATTGTGAAACCATGATGAAAATAAAGGAAACTTGTTTTGGTTGTTCATTAAATGAGAAATTAAGTTTGTAGATGGTTGATACTAAATCTCGCGGACCATTCACGGTTTAATTTAGCGGGAGTTGCCACAGGCCTCGACATTTTATAGAGACCGTATATAGTAAATGGGTAGCGTTCCTGAACAAACGTCAATTTCTGGACGTGTAATCATTCTTTTTGTTTTGTTTGTTTGTTTATTTGTTTGTTTGTTCAGCCGTTTGGTGGTAACTGCGTTTGTGTGCTGAGTTTGCACCCCGATACTGCAACCTGAAAATTCAACACTTATGCCTTAAGTTATTATTGAAGAACTGTAAGAAGCTCCAACAACGACCGAAAAGATGTGAATCGGTATGTTCCAGAGAAGTACACTCTTCACCCAAGACACTCAGACCTTGTGAAACGTTTAACACTATTACGGAACTGGTTTCACTTCCACTTGCTTAGGCTCCATTTTTCTTTTTAATGTGTCTTGATCAACTGTTCGTTTCCTTCGTACTGATTCCGGCGTTATTGTGTGTATAAGACCTAAAAAGCTCACCTAACACCGCATACACTTTCTACATCCAAATCCTCTTTTTTCCTCCTCCTAGTAATATTTACGAGGGACGGACATTCTCTTTGGAATATTCCTTCATTGCGACCACAGCCGGTACTTTCCCCAACTTCTATGCCAGCGTCATTGTTAAGTAAGATGTTAAACTGCTAGTAAATATTTTCTCATCAGAGGCTTTTTGTGCCAGAAGTGTTCGAGGACAAGTTCGGCTCGCTATATGCAGGTCTTTTGATTTGACACCCGTAGGCGACCTGCGCGCCGTGATGAGGATGAAATGATGATGAATACGACACATACACCCAGCCCCCGCGCCAGAGAAATTAACCAATTGTGGTTAAAATTCCCGACCCTGCCGAGAAGCGATCCCGGAACCCTGTGACCAAAGGCCAGCACGCTAACCATTTAGCCAAGGAGCCGGACTCTTATCAGAGATGTAGTGCTGGAAAAGAGGCATTGATTCTACCCTGATGTCATTTCTCCAGATTTTCGGTCTGCGTTGTGAATACGCGCGCATATATTAGAAATGAATTCCTCAGGCTGTCAACAATAGTTGCTGAAGGCTAAAGCGAACCATTTTTCATCCTTGCGTCGCCGAAAACTTTTGATGTGTGTGATAATAATAATAATAATAATAATAATAATAATAATAAATATAATGATGATGATGCTCTTTAAAACAAGGTATGCATATTACATGGCAACATAGCACTGCCGAGGCTCCCACACACGCCCCTCCCTCTCACTGTCCTAGAGATAACAGCGATCCAGTTCTTTCTCACGGTTATAGCTGTAACAGATAGCGCTAGATACGTCAGCTTCACTACAAGCCAATATCCTTCGCCTAAACTACAATACACGAAGTAGTTAATGTTATAACTGCTTAATTTACGCATTCTCGCCTGATGTGACAATTGATCCTGGCCATTTGATATAAGCGCAATTTCCTTCATTTCTTGCACCAGTTTGGCCAAAACTCGAATTTTAGTGCAAATAACAAATCCCGGCTGTCCAAGCCTTGATTAACGGAGACTATTTTGTACTTTTTTTTTTTTTTTTTTTTTTTTTTTTGCTAGGGGCTTTACGTCGCACCGACACAGATAGGTCTTATGGCGACGATGGGATAGGAAAGGACAAGGAGTTGGAAGGAAGCGGCCGTGGCCTTAAGGTACACCCAGCATTTGCCTGGTGTGAAAATGGGAAACCACGGAAAACCATTTTCAGGGCTGCCGATAGTGGGATTCGAACCTACTATCTCCCGGATGCAAGCTCACAGCCGCGCGCCTCTACGCGCACGGGCAACTCGCCCGGTGAACTAATTTTATTCAAAATTAATAAAATATTCTTCACCATACCGTGCAGAGCTTTATTTGGTGGTTGAACATGATACATTATAGCCAGTGCTTAATTTCTAAAATTTTAGGTGCCGAAACGCTGTTCTGGCATGTTCCGGCCTAAATTAAGCACTGATTATAGTTGTGGTGCTGGTGAAATAAACTCTCAACAGTTTGCGTGTATGTGGCAATAAATAGTAGCTCTCCTTGCCATTCTATTATGTGCTAACTCCATTTCTACAGACAATTACATCCCATATCCTATCTGTCATATTCATGTTTTGTTCTCCCCTGGCACATTAAACCCCCACTGAAAAATTCGTGGTATCTTAAGACAACAACAGTAAACAAATTTGCTTTGCGTCGCATCGACACAGATAGGTCTTATGGCGACGATGGGACAAGAAAGGTCTAGGAGTGGGAAGGAAGTGGCCGTGGCCTTAAGATACAGCCCCAGCATTTGCCTGATGTAAAAATAGGAAAGCACGGAACACCATCTTCAGGGCTGCCGACAGTTGGGTTCGAACCCACTATCTCCCGGATGCAAGCTCACAGCTGCGCGCCCCTAATCGCACGGCCAACACAGCAGTAAATTTAACATATATTGCATGTATCAAAAATGCACCTGGAAAAAATGCTCAGAGTACTGGCCTTCGGTTCAGAGGATCCCGGGTTCGAGTTCCGGCCAGGCCGATACATTTAACTGCGAATGTTTAATGTACCTGGCTCGGGGTTTGTGTTCGTCTTAAGCCATAACTTGATATCCTGGCCTAAGAAATGTTATTTCTCGCTCTCTTGGGCAAAAGTTAGTACAACTGGTTAGAAATTCTTAGCAGTCTCTCAAGTGAGCCAGTAACGTTAGGCAATTTTTGTGTACAACTTTGTTAGCATTTGGGTCCAGCAGACCATTTTATATTACCTGTTTTCCTTTCTGCAGTTTCTCTGGCTGTAGCTGGTCGTAATGGACGATATGACGTTCTTAATGCATTTCTGGTAAGCGATGACGAAGATTGTAGGTGGTGATGGAACTGTGTGAGACCACGTTACAGAATCTAATTAAAGTGCTGATGACGGTATCATTGTGAAGCCAGTTGGGAATTACTTTTATGACGAAAACAAATGGTCCAGAACTCAAACTGCTCGATGTCAGAATAATCTAAAGTCGTTCTTTTAAAGTGTACTCTGTAGGTAATTTACTCGTTAGCATATTTTGTTTCTATTGCCTCATCGTATTTGAGAGGTTGTTTTAGTAGGTACCAGAAAAAGAAAGAAATACTCTGAAAAGAAATTATGTCTGAAAGAAATAAAGTTTTTCGAGCTCAACACCAACATTTTTTGGTTTTCACTTGGTAAAAGTAATTTTTTTGCATACTTATGTATGTTTTGCGAAGTGTCCAAAATGTTTACATTCTTTTTTGTCGTGTACCTCTATGTATTGAAACTAAATTTTAATGAAACAAGTTCTTAAAAAAAGGGATAACATAGATACCATAGTTACTCATATTCAACTTATATTTCTTGTACAGTACCAAGTTAATACTATTATAGGACACATGGACCCAGGTGATCCCTAAATATAACAAGGTTCGTGTGATCCAGTTACGCGATAATACACTCTTCTTTATCTGTGTACAACACATTACTATAGAAAAATCCAAAAGTGAACACATCCCTCAACATACGGTTGGTGCCAAGAAGGGGATCCAGCTTGAAAACTGTGGAAATATGCACATAAATTGGAAGAAGGTGAGAAGAAGAAGAATGTTACATATTTAACTTCAATTCAGTTAGACTGCAAGTCGAACCTTTAATTATTGTTTAGGAAACTTTGCTGACAACGATGTGAGAACCTTGCACGCGAGGCCCCTCAGAAAGACGGGATGGAAAACAAATTTCTCGGTCGGTTTGTAGAAACCATAATTACATAATGTATAGACCGAAGTGGTGGTGGTGGTGGTGGCGGAAATGGTGCTGTTGGCATAATCGAACTCATCATGGTGTGCGAATGGTATCAAAGAAAGAAGCTAATCAAATTATTTCCCATCAAAGGAAATATTAGTTACAAATTTCTATGTGTATGTTGCTGTAGCTGAACAGCTTTCCAAGGTCTTACACCACATGTTTAAAAACATCCCCAGTCATATATACGTAACATTCATATTTTATTATTTACGACTGCTAGGATTCCTTCCGCGGATGTGTGGGGGGACAGAACGTTCGTCACGACGTTCACGGGCAGCGCCACACACACCATTTGACAGCCCATATCGCATGGCCCTAAAGCACGCGACATGCAAACACACTTTGTCTGCATTCTCACGGTATGCACAACCACACTGCGCTCTAGAGCAGTGAAGCGAGGGATGTACATGTATATAGTCTCAATCACTGCTCGAATTAACGAAACACAAATCTATATTCGATATGCTTTTCATGTTATAGGGTATAAAACTCCTTGAAGGATGTACTTTATCGAAATAAAAGTTTCATTATAACTAACAAATATTTGTCAGATGTTCATCCTATCACCGAATCAGTACACTATCTATTCATCCATAGTCCCATCTACGCATCTCAACTTCAGCAATCTTCATCAACACCACATTTAGAAGCCTTCTTCAGCTTTCTCTTTCGTTCTGCACCATTTATTGTCCATTTTTCAATACCACACAACACTACATTCAATACGAACGTCTTCAGATACACATTTCTCCTGAGGGTCTAAATTCCGGCACCTCAGAGTTTCCAAAAGTAGGGCGAAAACACAATTATTAGGTATTGTTATGTATTCATGATAGCTGCTTAAATGCATCTGTGCTAAAAACACAAAAGTGAAGTAATATATTTTTTCTTGCATAGTTTAGTATCAATATGTGAAAAATATTGTTTGCGATTTCCTTGTCTGATGTTCTGTGAAATAACTAATTTTCCTGATTAATTATTAAGACGTAATTTGTTATTGTAACTAAAACTAAGTAAAATATCTCTCAGGTAAGTGGAATTCAGCCCAGTTACTTCTCCCATCACTGTTTGTAGCTCCCAGCCAACAGCCCCACGATGTACTGTGCGCCCAAAAGACCTGCGGCAGTGGCTTCGATACAGCTAGCGTACTTTTTCCTTCTTTCTACTATTTCAGCGGGAGATTAAATACATGTTTCATCCATTGGCATGTCCTATACAATCGCAATTATCTGTCACTACAACCTATGGTCGTAAACTGCCATCATTATTGCTTGAAATGGTACGACGTAGTAACTTCCATATTTAGGGTATTACAATCAGGATTCGCGTAAGCAGTAACATTACTAGTCATTAAGAAGTTGGACATTTATAGCCAGTGTCTCCTTTGCCCACGTTGTCAACAGACTGGTGCAGTACTCACGTCACGCCTACCCACAACACACTCCACTCCTTGCGGATCAGTCAATCTAGAACACGAGTAAGGCTGCATTATGTTCAGTACTCAACCAGCAGGGTAGGGTTAGTGATACGTGGGTACTCGTTTACCCGAGCATTACCTGGTGCATTCGAGTAATACCCGGGTATAGTTCTCTAAATTTCTTCGTTGACCGGTGACTCACGCGTTAAGCAGTACTACCCCCAGGCAGTTACCAGATTTACGTCTATCTACAGTCTCCTCTTCTGTGACTAGTAGCAGATGGCTCTTGACCAATAACATGCTTGCTTTGTCAGTGACAGTCCGCGTGAAGTATTTCAAAAGCGTGCCGGTACTGAAGCCGGCTCGCTTGTCATGCCTCCAGTGTTGCACAGCAGCACGCAGTTGTGTCCAGTCTCGCTGCACGCTCTCAGTGGCTATGTAATGTTCGGTGAAGAGTTGACAACGCTGTGTCTCGAATTGGAGTAATCCTGGCACACCGCGGACAAGGAATGTAAACACAGCAGCCAGCAAGGCTTCAAAAGCGTGCCGGTCATTATCAATAAAATTGCAAGAACAATAATAAGAAGCGGGTACTCGTATTACCACAGAACTCGTTCGCTCAAAAGCGGATTCCCGTATTAGCTGGGTACTCGCTCCTTATAATTATGCAATCTACAGGATGTGTCTCAATTTCTATTACGCACTTTGACGGCTTTTAGGGGGGGAGTAAGTAACGTTCTGAACTTAAAAGAAGAGTCGGATTTATGAGACCCAGCTGGTCAGAGGGTGCATGATTGGCAGCGGTGTATGTTCAACTTCCAGGTGTTTGGAAAGAGTGTACCGGACCATAATACGCAGGTACGATGTTTATATTGAAGTGGGTGGTCGCCACGTCAAGCTGGTCTTGTAAGTGGAACCAGAAGCACTGCAACAACAACCTCCGTACTCCGCTCCGTGACACGGAAGAAGCGTGACATTTAAACGCGTGGTGGTGTTTTTGCTTGCAGCGGGAGAACGCTACGTTTCTGGATATAGGTTCTTATTCAAAATGTTATCCACTCGGTACCTCCATACAGTCTTAAATCGTGTAACTGGTATTTAGACACATCCTGATAAATGAGGAGGACGAATAAAGACCAGTTATTTCGAAATGTTCATATTAACTCAAAAAAGTAACAGAGTAAAGTTTGTTCTAAAATTAAATGCACCTTATGTGATGACTGCGATACGTGAATCTACACCTTAGTCCCGTTACCTGATACTGGGTAGAAGATAAAGCGACACGAATTAAATGACATGTTTTACGGCCGGTTGCCCTTCCTTGACTCCAATCTCAGTTGAGGCGCTGCTGGTAAAATAGTAAGCAAATTCGTGTCATCATCCCGAGGTGGTGCAGCTCTTTTTCAGGCACACTGACAATGAAGGTGAGATGTATGTACACGTATGCACAGAAATGGTGCCCCGATATTTAAAAAAAAAAGCATGGTGATCCCCCACCTCCTAGAATAACTCATTGCTGCAGGTGGACAGATCACTACAGGACTGTTGTGACAAACGGGCACTACGGTGGATGTATAGCAATACACACTGTGCCTTCAGTACTACCCGTTCACTCCCTTCCCCTCCTTTGCGGTACCTACTGGAGTGGCTTTCAACACTACCCCTTCACTTCCTCCCTTTTCAGAACTGGAGTGGAGCAAAGTTGACTGCTTATGTCGGGACACCATTTCTGTGCATGCGTGCCTATTTTAACCACATACGAACTACCCTGCCATTCTTAAATTTCTGGCAATACCGGGAATCGAACCCTGACCCACGAGGATGGAAGCTAATAATGTTAACCGTTACGCTGCGGAGGCGGACAAAATAGATAAAATTAGTGGTGAATGAAACTGGTAAGGAGGTGAACCTAATCGGTGTGGTTTATGCATAGGAACTGTCTCCGCATTTGCCTACAAATGAAATGGGGAACCACAGAAAACAGCTCTCATTACGGCCGATGCTGGGTTTGAACCCACTTATCTCCCGAATGTAGAGCTTGGCTCCATAGCCACTCCGTTCCGTATAAATGATATGTGAATACCGACGTAAAGTAGTTTGTTGATAATTTTCTCCCGCATATCCACCATTTGAAAAGAAGGGATTTCCTTATGAGGAATAGCTATGCAATCCCTCCCCACATAAGAGTTGGGAGTTATATTTTATTCGTAGAATATTTGGTTTAGTTTTCGGAATAAATTTTATTTAAAAAAAATATTATTTGGGACGGGATGGCCACACTTAATAAAAATTATAATGAAAAGGGCCAATAATTAAACATTTCAACCAGTTGATGATTATGTCAACAATCTGAGTTGACTATTTGTAAACCAATCAAGTTATCTCTACAAAAAATACACGACCTAGCTGTTGGGCGATACGCCATAAAGATGTCAGAGTAAATGTTAAATATTCTTCCATTTTAGCTTCATGTTGGTGGTACAACGATTACTCTATGTCATTGGCAAGAACAAATACTGTTACTTTGGATGCATGTCGTTCTACAGACTAATCCCACCGCCAAAGCTTTTAGAATACGCGGTCTTGAGTTACTGAGAAAGGCCGACAGACGGATCGGGGTCACAGATAATCTGCAGGGCGCGCATTGAGAGGAACAGCGCATTTGAGGTCACAACATCCTCATATTGGATAGACATTAAAAGTTAGAACGGAAGTTGTCATATTTATTGACCGTGACTATCTGCTTGTCGAGACATGGTGTGGTTTAAGAATGAACTCTTTTTGCGCCTCTCCTGCGTTCATACAAATGTTGCGTCCTCTGCACGAAGACTGGTTGAATCTCCTACAGATCTACCATCAGCTGCCACAGACAGACATGGAGTCACTGAAGAGATATACTACTTTAAGGAAATTTGGAGCGAGGAAGTCTCCCGTTACTTTCCTCAATAAGCCTTCACGTGCTATTACACATCAAATTTCGAGTCCACTGAAATCTACTCATTACTCCACCCTACAAGTGGTACAGTCACTCTATTACTCACAAGGACTGGGTGATTAAGGAATCTCTCTCTCTCTCATACATCTTATCATCGTCCGGCTCCATGGCTAAATGGTTAGCGTTCTGGCCTTTGGTGCAGGGGGTCCCGCGTTCGATTGCCAACCGGATGGGGGTTTTAACCTTAATTTGTTACTTTCAATGGCTCGGGGGCTGGGTGTGTGTGCCGTCTTCATCACTAGAATTCATCATAGGTAGAGTTCCATCAACGGCGTCAACTCGAAAGACCTGTACCAGGCCTCTTCCGAGGCCATACGCCATTATTATTATTATTATTATTATTATTATTATTATTATTATTATCTGATCATCAAAAGTATTGCGGCATCACCCCCCACCCACTGTACACGCAAACTAGAGCCTACTAGTAGATATCCGCCTCCGTAGCGGAAGTATTAGCACTACTAGCTGCAATCTTCGGTGGCCTGGGTTCGATTTACGGTACTGACAGATTTAAGACTGGAACAGTTTCGCCCAGGTTTATGTCAAAATTGTTAGCGTGTTGGCCTTTGATCCATGGAGCCCCGGGTTCGATTCCCGGCCTATCTGGGATTTTAACTTTAATTGGTTAATTCCTATGGCTAGGGGACTGCGTGCGTGTGCTGTCTTCAGCACTAAAATTCATCACAGATGGGGCCCAATCCTCACAGACACGTAGGTCGCCTGTAAGGAGTCAACTCAAAAAGGCTATTATTATTATTATTATTATTATTATTATTATTATTATTATTATTATTATTATTATTCTAGTCCAGATGCCACTACGACAGTCGCTGCAGCTATAAACCACGGCTAATGAGTCGATGCTAACTGCTAAGGGTCGTTTTCCCCAAATGAGTTTAAACTAGGTTTATTTTAATCTGGTTTAAGTCTGAGTTTAAACTAACATTCATTTTCCCCATATTGGTTTAAACTTTGTATCAAGTTTAAACCTGGCTCAGAATTAAACCATCTATATTGTTGGTTTAAACTGCTGTTTATATTCAACTTTCTTGACATTTTATTAACGTATCTGTGATTTTCCTAATAGAAGGGTTAGTTTTGACTACCAGTACTGCAGCACTTTAATGAAAAACGTACTAAAATTATAACCTAGTATTAGCATTAGAAAAATGGGAGAATTTATTGAAGTCTTTGGTTAAATAGGAAATAATTTTGATGTGCAAGAGAGGTTAAGAAGCCGCGTTCCAACAAAAGTTTACAATCTTGGAAAATCGGATGTAACGGAGTTCTTTGATGGATTTATAATTCATAAGCGAACAGCAAGGATTGTCTAGTATCGAAGAAGGATTCATTTAAAACGTCAACTGCACGAAATAATGCCATTTCGCTAGAAGCAATGATTCTGGTTGCTTTAAGATATGATGCAGCAGGCATTTTTTTTCATTAACAACGGGGACCACAGACCTTAAATTGCAGTCTCCTTATAATATTATATACTGTAAAATACTGTTCATGGTATGAATACTGTAATGTGAAGCATAAAAATATTCCTACTTAAGTCGTGTAATACGTCCGCTCTTCATGTGGTACCTGGTGGCTGTGGTCGCTAAAGCGTGAAATCAGCATCGTCCGAATCCGTAACAAGGCGGTTCGAATCTAATTTGTCGAAAATATTTTTACCATCAAAATGTTGACCGGCACGGTAGGAGAGGCGGTGGTATACAATTTCTAATCGCTAGATTATATATTTGTAGGATCAGAAAAACAATAAAGTATTTCATGCTTGCTAGTAAACTTGTAATAGAATAGATTATAGTTAGGAATGTTTCATCGTATCTATTGCCAGCATACCAGCAATAGAAATATTAATGCTATAGGGAGAAGAGTATTATGCATACAGTACGACATATCGCGAACTTGGTTATGTTATAAACGAATATGGAATCAAGTAATACATCTCCAAATTATACATCCTCAGTGGTCTGTCTGCTGGATCCAAGGTTTGTGAGATTGATCCCGGCCGAGGGCGATGGATTTTGATAGGAGATAGATCCCGAGCATGCTTGGAATTTTACTTGAAATTCACATAAATGTTGATTTTCTGAGGAAAGGAATACCGTAGCCCTATTGCTGAAAGACCAGGATTTTAATATTTCAACGTTCCCGTGTGTTCCGTAAGACAATACAGACATCAAAAGACACGTATTAGGCCCACGGTACTTGTTTATGGTAAAGCATGACAGAGAAAAATAAGAAATAAAAGTGCGTTCCAATAAATTGTAGACAGCAATAGGTAGAATTATATGATACAACACTTCGCACAAATGTAAACAATTTATTTATCAGTAAAGCTAATATCCCGCCGAATTTGTTCTTTATTCACTACGTACGATAGCATTAATTCGCCACAAACAGCTGATATTATTACAAAAATGTCGGTCATTGAATTACTTGGCTCTGATTGGCCAATTCCAATCGACCATGCCTTCGACTATTCCTTCAGTGCAGCCAACGTTAGCGCCAACGACAGCTCGCCCGTTTAAACTAAACGAGTGTCAGAAATTGGTGGAGAAAATGGACGCAACTTTAAACTAGGTACTAAAGCTAAACGGGTTTAATTTATGCCAGGTTTAACTCGATTTGGGGAAAATGGCCCTAAGAGGTAGTACCTGCCAGAATGGATGGATGGAGTAAAGGAACACTTCAAACGACTTCGAATGTGGAATGGTTATCGGTTGTCACATCAGTAAGATATCAGTCAGTCAGTCAGTCAGTCAGTCAGTCAGTCAGTCAGTCAGTCAGTCAGAGTTATTTCCGGCCTACTCAAGCTGGGGGGAGCGTGATTGAAAAGTGGAAACGCGAAGACTCAACTAGAAGAAAACCATGGCCGGGCATGCCATGTGTGTTGATCGTCATACATTGGAACTACACAACGAGATATCTGTCTCCCCATAATAAGAGAACAGCTACGTGAGTTATGAACTTGCACAAAAGAAGGTGGTAGGGAAAATTGCATGACTCTCCTGCAATTAAGCAGTATCACTAATTGTGCAGCTAGCACCATGATTCTACTCCGGGAGACATAAGGTTTGGGGTTCAACGCTCAGATCCCGCCCATAAACCGCACACATCGCCAGTGTACACTACGTCGGAGGTGTAAAGAGCGCCGCCACTAGTCCGTCGTCGATCAGAGACGAGCGATTAGGGAAGTCAAACGGGAGGGAGTGGCTGTGGTGAATGTCCGGCGAACGATATTGTTGGAGTGAACAGTACAAACAGTGAAATTTGGTTGACGTAGTGTGAGTCTGGGGGTGTCTTTCACCGAAAGAAATTGGTTGTCTTGCAATTTTACAGAGCACATAAAAGGTAGAAGATTATAATGATTAGGGTTCGGAAGTTCATGACCGAAGGAAGTACAAAATATGCAAGCAAATATTCCGTAAAACTAGCTAAATATTACCTAGAAAAAAGGTAAAATATTACGTAAATATCTTAGGGATAGGTAACACGTATTAGAGTATTACTAACATCAAACGTGTCAAAAAAGTGATTAGCGATAAAACAGACACATTTAATCATGCAAACAGAACTACAGCAAGTACATTAATTTTTTTACATACATACGCTCAGTACCATAGCCCTGAGGCTCAGTTCTCATTCTGCTTTCCTTAAAAAAAAAAAAGAAGCATCAGCATGCTTTCTTGTATCTGTCGGCGTAAGTTCGTACAGCATCTCTCTCTCTCTCTCTCTCCCTCTCTTTTTTTTTTTTCGGAATCATGTCTACACCTGATACCTATCTCTTTCTGGCGAAGAAAGAAAAATACATCTCCTACAGAGGTATTTTGAAAGCTTGTGTTTGAAAATCGACTCAGATAGCATGTACCTTGTTAAAAATTACGCCTCAATCCAAACAAAAAAATCTCAAAATATAACCAAATATGACCTTATATCGCTAAAATGAGCAAAATATAACCAAAGCAATAAAAATGGCCGAAATATGCATTATATGCAATATATAATTGGTTTAAACGGGGTCAGGGACCCACCATTCACAGTTATCTTTTACATTTTGGGTAAAATGAGCTCAGGAACGAAATATGACTTTTCCTCAACACCCGAACCTTAATAATGATAATCGAGAATCATTTCTCAGCTAGCAGTTTTTTTTTTTAAATGCTGTTTGTTCGGGGCGTCGACCTAGAAAAATCGTTTTCCCCTACTTGCACCGTATGTGAGGAACCTGCGTATATTTCGTAAATGGCGAAAGTGTAAAGTGTTGAATGTGAGGAAAGGAACGTTAAGGACGACACAAACACCCAGTCCCCAGGCCAGGGATATTAATCATTTACAATTAAAAGCCCCTGACCCGACCGGGAATCGAACCCGGGGCGCAGGGTGACAGGCGGACGCGTTGCCCCTTACACCGCGGGCCCGGACCCTCTAACAATTAGGTGACTAGGTGGGACGTGCAGACGGAGTGTCTTGGAAAGGCGTGCCAGTACAACTGACGAGCTAGATGGTACGCCGTGGGCGAAAAAAAACCACACACACACAGCCTAATAACCTCAAAGGCTCATTTGTGTCATAAGGGCATTCTAATGATAATTCTGAATTCTTGACGAGGTGACAAAGTCTACTACCTCGTCGGTTAACGTTCGCGTAGTTCCACCACCGTGAGGTCAATGGTCCTCTAGTGCATTGGAGATACGCCATATTGATAGGAACTATTTTTGATTTGGTAGATACCGTCTCAATTGGTTATAACGACACCGAAAGGCCCGTCAATCAACGGTTGTTATAGCCGCTGGTCACACAAACTTGTTTTTTGTTTTGTGGCTCCAAGGTCATATCTGTAAGTTATAGGCTACAAACTTACATCGTTAATTAACGTAATTAAGTTAAATCTTCAAGAAACGTAACTGAAAGAAGTACTGTATTTACAGAACCGTATTTGTGGCTTGGGACTGGGAGGAATTTCATAAGCTTTCACTTGAAGTTTAGGTCCACTGATCGGCACATTATTTGTTCTTTGGTGCTTAAACCATCTATTGATCAATATCTTTGTGCTCAGATATTCTGGCACGCTTGATTTTTAAATAATTTTCTTCGAAAAGAGACTGGATTTTCTCTCTGGCCTTTGAAATGCTAGAAATCATGAGTGTGATACAAATCCTTCACTATGCTAACGTTTGTTTCCCAGTTTTCTAATCACAATATTGTGTGACTTTTCTACAATATAAACACTTTCCTTTTACTTTGCGAAGTCTTCACAGCAATGCTTGCATTGACTATTTAACAAAGTGATTTGAAATCAACAATGAAAAGCGTTAGATTGTCGTCAGCAATTCCCAAATACATAACAAACAAACATCAACAATGGATATTACAGTAGATACATTTTTCCGAAAATGTGATCAAAATACGTCGTTTTATACGATATGTCGTAATAAACGAGTTTTTAAATACAGTGTTTATATAGGATTTAGGCGGGACCGGTAGATTTCGTTGTTATATCCAATATGTCGTTAAAAGCGATGTCACAATATACTGTTTCGACTGTATATTCGACAATGATGATCATGATGATTGCTGTTTTAAAGGACAAACATTGAGTCTAGATGAATTGTATAATAAAAATAACCATAGCTTAAATGATTACCATGTAGATATAGTGATCTGAATGCAATACTTTATCAATCCACTCTCTTACAGTAGAATCCACAATCCATGTTCTCCATATTTAATCTAATAATTCGACACCTGCGCTCAAGACCTCCCTGAAAGATGCCAAATATTTTGACGGTCTAATATTTATGCAGATGTAACGACGAGCCTCGAAAAACACACACACACAGACAATGCTGAACGCCTAATTAACTCCAGGACTAAATGAATAGTAAAGCGTTCTTTCTATGCTAAGCGTAGCCTGCTCTCCTTGAATATGAATGACATATTGCATTACATCATAGCAGGGCAAAGTTCGATACCCATCACCTACATCTTGTTCATATGGTTCAGAAGCATGAAATGAAGGCCACAACTTGACATTTCCCGCTCATAAATAGATATACTTAAAGAGGAGAATCACAGGCAGATGTTAAAAGGCAATTATCTTGACCATGAGATTTCTTTACTTTGTTGGGTCACGAGTTCAAATCCTCAGGTATTTATCTCAACCAGTCCTCGACGAAGTAGATCTGAGGCTTCTCTACACCTACAGTTTTGTCGTCAGTCTTGCAGGATTTTGCCAGGTGAGCTGTAAAAAAATTACGTGTGGATAGTAAGTTTGATGTTTTACATGAATTAAATAAAGTTTATAATATTAATTTGGGGATATTAGGTCGCGTAATGTTCATAATCTGAGTGGATCAGACCAATAACGAATAACGTATTAGCAACTGTCACTCCATAGTAACCAGATTCAGGAAAGAGAAACCCTGTTAGAAATATAATTCATTCCATGCTTTCCATAGTCAAGGAGATAGATGTTGACGAGTTAACTATGGAGGGGAGCCATGATCTACTCAGTATATAACCGTCACCTTTGTTAAAATTATTCGGATGTTTAGCAGTTACTATCGCCTCACGAATGATTCTAGGTATAAGATATGTCTCTCTATAAATTATACAGATACTCTGAGGTTTCGTTTTCATACAAGACGTTAGACTTATTGTTAGAGCGTGTTTAGGAATTATAGTTGTCCAGCCGAACTGAATAGTTCAGGTGGTAGAACGCTGGCTCAGTTCGGTGATAAAAAACTTCTGCTGGACAAAATTCCGGCATTTTAGCGTCTCCGAAAATATTACAAAAGTAGTAATTGGAACATCACACCATAACGTTATTAGGCTGTATTAGTTTTGTATTCGATGTTCTTGTATTTCCTCCGTGTTGTTAAATGCCATACCGGTGTTGTGAATCTTCCATGAGAGGAGATAGTGCTTCTCTCTGCAGCAGTCTTATCCTGTATATTTCTGGGTTTTTTAGCCCTAGTAACTAGACGTAGGTGCCCATATTTATAGCTATATAATAATGTCCATCGTCTGGTTCCTGCCATTATTCCCGCAACCAACTGATGGGAGAAAATTTACCCCTCTTGAGTGAAAATTTTCGTGACCACCGAGAGTAATGAACAAATTTATTTTTCCTCAATCTCAGCGCACATAATGAAAATATGGTAATTAACAGTGCCTATTCAATTGTATTGCAATTTAATCGTTAACGACCGGTACGTGAAACCTAGCTGCCCGCTGTGTTTACATTCCTTGTCCGCGTGGTGCCGGGTAGCCCGGATTTCCCCAACTCGAGACACAGCGTTGTCAACTCTCCGTTTGAACTACTTATCCTCTGAGAGCGAGCAGCGAGACTGGACGGAACTGCGTCCAGCTGTGCAACACTGGAGACCTGACAAGCAAGCCGGCTTCAGGACCGGCACGCTTTTGAAGTACTCCACGTGGAGTGTCACTAACAAAGCGAGCTTGCTATTGGTCAAGAGCCATCTGCTACTGATCACAGAAGAAGAGACTGTAGACAGATAAATCTGGTAACTGCCTAGGGGTTGTACTGCTTAACCCTTGAGTCGCCGGTCGTTAACGAGGAAGTGGAGAGAACTATACCCTGGATATGACTTAAGAGGCGTACATTGACGAAGCACGATTCCATCCCAAAATATGCCTGAACTCCCGTGCCGCTGATCGCTCTCCTGAAGCGATCTACCTCTCGTTCCATCTTTCACTGGATCGTCTCCAGACTCCAATGCTCCTGCTGTATGGGTACAAGCCTATGATGAACTTAAAGAGCTTACGATTCCACTGCTCTTGATGCCATGGTCTACGAGTTGCTTCCTACCTTATACGAACTGCCCTATGATGTGGTTTAGGAGAATTTTTTGGCACAAGCCTCCTTTATATCAGTCCTCCGTCGTGCAGTGGAATTCGCACTGTCTGATGTGACAGATTCAATTCGATGGCCCTCTGAAGATCCTGGCATAACGAGGTAGCAGTACGACGTGCTGAAAATGACTAAGATCGATCCTCCTTGTCACATTTTGCGTGGGAGTCCCAACCATTTCAATCAGCAATCGTGTGGGTCTCCCTCGCCTTCTTCCCTACTATGGAGTTATCACCGTAACTCACTTCAACAGGAGCGGCATCATACATTTGTCGGTATCCTTCTTGCAGCAATGTTACAATTCGAATGCGGTTAATAGCAAAAATTGGCACTCTCACCAAGTATATCTCCGTCCTACACATACTGTCTATACACCATTGAACTTAAGTGATGTTAAGCTGACCGACACGACGAATACCCTCTATCAACAAATATCGAACCTCACCTTGGTTTAGCGTTGCTATGCGTCTAAATATTTTTTAGGTATCGTGACGTATACTGTGCGAAATAATAGTATGCAAAACATTTTTAGCACTGTAGTACGTCAGGATGTTGAAAATCCATCCATCATATGGCTTTGTCAATACACCGGGTAGCCATGGGGTAAATACTGCCCTCGTGCAACTCTTTCTAGGCACACCCCCAATGCAAGTGAAGTCCGCGTACATCTTGGAACACATATAAATAAACTTGGCAATCTCAAATTCATGGCAGTACCGGGAATCGAGCTCGGGTCTCTGAGAACGGCAGCCAATAGCGCTAGCTAACACACTACGGAGGTGGACAACCATTAGTTCACGGATGACCATGATGATTATGAAGATGTCCCATGCACCTTACAGGAAGAAACAAGAAAATAGATTTTTAAAACAGCACACGTAGGGCTAATACAAATTTCTTGGGGTCGGCATAACATTGTCGGTGGAGTCCTTAGTGCCACCCACATTCATTTCTGTTTTGTTGGGGGTCTAAGACTGGATCGCCCGGGATTTGAAATTCAGCATTCCGGGTTGAAGGCATATAGCTGAGCCACTGTGCAACCCCCTCCCCACACACATATCTCTCCACAACACACACACACAATATATTACCAGGTAATAAACAATGGCCTCGGCTACCGGGTTGTAGATCTTCAGAAGAAGGGCCCCTCGGCGGCTCACGTACCAATGTCCACGTTCCTATTTGCTACCGTCTAGAAGCGAAGTGAAACTCTACGTGATGACTGTCAAGTTCTTTATCCGCCCTTCATAAGCGCTAATGTGGTCACGATGGACCCCGCAAATTTGGAATCATTAGTTAGGCACTCTAGCTCTGATTCACAGAGGCGGCTACGCTACGAGTTGCAGAGTAATGCATGCAGAATTTTACCTTTGATATTTCCATACACTGCAGCTAAAATGTTAGCCTCATTTCATTTTATTTTTTGGAGTAGTATTCTGAAAGTGAATAATATTCGTCTATCGTTCAGGAACATTCTCATGAAAGAAATACTCAGCTATCATCAATACTATCTCCCTCTGTGGATCAGCGTTTGAGTGTCAGCCTCCAGATCCCAAGACCGCGGGTTGAAACCCGGCAGAGGTAGTCGGATTTATGAACAAAAATATATATATTCATTCGATACTCCATGTCGTACAATGTCGGCTTGTAAAAGATCTCTGGTGATATACTTTATGTTTACTCGATAAAATTAACTAAAAAGACAGTCCAGATCGCGCAAAGGGGCCAAGTTAATTCTGCTATCTAGTACAGTAAAACGGAACGTCGAAATTGACACGCAGGTAGCTTAGATGTTGCCAAATCGAAATACCTGCATATAGAAGCCGAGACCATGCATTATTTTATTATTAATATTAAAAATAACTAGGATGTCGCAAGGTCATCTGGCATATCTATCTTTCTTAAGCAGTTTACCCTCCAGGGATGGTTTTTCCCTTCGGACTCGGCGAGGGATCCCACCTCAAGCGCAGTGTCCTGGAGCGTGAGACTTTGGGTCGGGTATACAACTGGGGAGGACCAGTACTTCGACCAGGTGTCTTCACCTGCTATGCTAAACGGGGGCCTTGTGGGGGGATGGAAAGATTGGAAGGGATAGACGAGGAAGGAAGGAAGGAAGGAAGGAAGGAAGGAAGGAAGGAAGGAAGCGGCGGTGGCCTTAAGTTAGGTACCATTCCGGCATTTGCCTGGAGGAAAGTTGCGAAACCACGGAAACGATTTCGAGGATGGCTGAGGAGGGAATCAAACGCCCCTCTACTAAGTTGACCTCCCGAGGCTGAGTTGACCCCATTCCAGCTACTGTACCAATTTTCAAATTTGTTGTGGCACAGCCGGGAATCGAAGCTGGACCTCCGGGGGTGGCAGCTAATCACACTAACCACTACACAATAGAGGCGGACCATCTGGAATTATCATTTCCACAATACTCTGGGTAGTCATTAGATCATGGACGATGAGTCCATGCAGGGGAGAAATAGGTAGATCATAGAACTTACATTGGTTACGCACACACAGAGAAAGAGAGAGACTTATACGTACAATCTGCAGGAGTGATTAGAGGACAATGAAACAAGAATAAAAATTCTAATAAACATACAGTAGGTCGAGAAACGAACAGTTTCCGAGTTACGACGTCAACGCATTTGCAAACGTCACAACGCAACGTTGATAGTGATTTATGTTCTACACTGTATGTCAACAGCTCTTTTTACTATTTGTTTTGCGTCGCACCGACACAGATACATCTTATGGCGACGATGGTGGAGGAAATGGCTACGAGTGAGAAGTAAGCGACCGTTGCCTTAATAAAGTTACAGCCCCAGCATTTGCTTGGTGTGAAAATGGGGAAACCACGGAGAGCCATACTTTACGGATGCCGACAGTGGGGTTCGAACCCACTATCTCCCGGATGCAAGCTTAGTTGCTGTAGTAGCCCCTGTGAATAAAGGAAAGGGTGATAGACATAAAGCTGAAAATTACAGGCCAGTTTGACATGCATTTCATGTAAGCTTTTGGAAATCATTCTTTCTGATTATATTAGACACGTTTGCGAAATTAATAACTGTATCGTTAGAAGGCAGTTCGGGTTTAGGAGAGGTTATTCCATTGAAGATCAGCTTGTAGGATTCCAGCAAGGTATAGCAGATATCTTAGATTCAGGAGGTCAAATGGATTGGATCGTGATTGACCTGTCTAAGGCATTTGATAGGGAGAATAATCGAAGACTACTGGCAAAAATGAGTGCAAAAGGACTAGACAAAAATATATATATATAAAATGATATGAGTAAAGAAGTGGAATCAGAGATTTTGCCGATGATGTTATTCTGTATAGAGTAACAAATAAGTTACAAGATTGTGAGCAACTGTAAAATGACCTCTACAATGTTGTGAGATGGACAATACACAGTGATATGATGATAAACGGGGTTAAAAGTCGGGTTGTGAGTTTTACAAATAGGAAAAATTCTCCCATTTTTAATTACCGCGCTGATGGGGCAAAAGTTCCTTTTGGGAATCATTGCAAGTACCTAGGTGTTAATATAAGGAGAGATCTTCATTGGGGTAATCACATAAATGGGATTGTAAATAAAGGGTGCAGATCTATGCACATGCTTATGAGGGTATTCAGTGATTATAATAAAGATGTAAATGAGAGGGCATAGAAGTCTCTGGTAAGACCTCAACTAGAGTATGGTTCCAGTGTATGGGACCCTTGCCAGGATTGCTTGATTCGCGAACTGGAAAAATCCAGAGAAAAGCAGTTCGATTTGTTCTGGGCGATTTCCGACAAGAGAGTAGTGTTACAAATATGTTGCAAAGTTTCGGCTGGGAAGACTTGGGAGAAAGGAGATGAGCTCCTCGACTAAGATGTATGTTCCGAGCTGTCAGTGGAGAGATGGCGTGGAGTGGTGTTTGAGTGGTGTATTCAAAAGAAGGAAAGATCATAATATGAAGATAAAGTTGGAATTCAAGAGGACAAATTGGGGCACATATTCGTTTATAGGAAGGGGAGCTAGGTATTGGAATAACTTACCAAGGGAGATGTTCAGTTAATTTCCAATTTCTTTGAAATCATTTAAGAAATGGCTAGTAAAACAACAGATAGGGAATCTGCAACCTGGGCGACTGGCCTAAATGCAAATCAGTAGTGATTTATTGTTCAAATCCCTGTCACTCCATGTGAGATTTGTGTTGGATAAAGCGAGGGCGGGACAGGTTTTCTTCTGAGTACTCCGGTTTTCCATGTCATCTTTCATTCCAGCAACACAAGTATCATTTCATCTAATCTGTCAGCCATTAATTACTTCCGCAGAGTAGGGCGACAGGCTTCGGCAGCCAGCACAATTCCTATCCTCGCAGCTAGATGCGGGGCTTCATTCATTCCTTCCATTTCAGACCCGCTTGAATGACTGGAAACAGGCTGTGGATATGTACATGTTGGAGACAGCAGTTGCGTTTCTAGATCTAGGTTTATTAGGACCACTCTACTCGTTTCATTGACCTGTATGCTCTCCAAGAGTTTGCACAAATAACTTTGAAACGCTTCATGGAATTGGAGCTTGAATAGAAAATAACTAATGGTACTCCAATTCTATTGTCCACAACCTTATCAGTGCCAGAGATAAGCTAGAACACCACTCATCAGGCACAATGAGCCGAAATTTACGTTAAGTAAGGTGGTTAGATAAGTACTCCCCACTCCGCCAACCAACAGTACGCTATCACCAACCCAAGTAGTGACTACGCCCAATATTACTTCAGAGATTTTAGAGGATTCAGTCGATCAAAATGGGTAAACCATTGACCGTCAACCATTACCCATCAAAATTCCTTTATATGTTAATAGCGAGGCTTCTTGAGAGGTCATTGGTCTGATTTACTTAGAATCAAGGTGAAAACAGATTCCCGGTTAAACGCAGTCAGGTGTACACTATTCCAGTAATTCGCAGAAGTAATTCTTCCGAATCTTCAGAAACACAGCAATAAAAATGGCCCTCGGGTAACCATGTCCAGCAGTTACAATTCTTAGGTTGAATATAACTCCGGTTTGAGACACGCAAGGTCAATTAGGCGAGTATGCAAACATGAAAATAATAAGAGTTCCTTTAACAGCTACTACAACCGGAATGGGTTCCGAAGAGTAAAGAAATTCTCTCCCATCTCTATTTATGATCCAGCACCAAGGTTTGTAAGTTCCTCAATAGCCGTTGGGATAACCAAGCTAAGCTAAGCTTGTGACCTTAAGTTAGAGTTCATATCATAATCACAGCCACGGGACCTCTACTTCATATACCACATGGAGAAGACTTTAAATTCAAAATTCCCACATGAACTGACCGGGATTTGAACCGCAATCATCTCTAGTGAGAAACCAGTGTATATGCCTCCATAACAGTGGTCATTCTGAATGCAGACATATCCCCACACTCCAATGGACACTTGGATGACGGTATTTCATAGTTTTTCCATAGTCACGTTATTGTGGCAAGGCAATGGATGATCTCCCAATCTGTTCAAACTCATACTGAAAAGACCATGCGCGAAATATTCCGCGAAAACTTTAACATCGACAATGGAGGCAGAGCATCGCGTACCTGAATCTCGCCTATGCTGATGGTGTAGCTTTACAGTCTAAATCCAGGGAGTAGCCGATATGCATGAGCGAGACGCTGGAGACTAAGGCGGTTAAGTTTGGTCCGCTCGTCAAGGAGGCAATGATGAGTATTTTTTGCTGAGTCAGTCACAAGAAGGCATGGGAAAGAGGGTTGCCACAGCATAGAGTCGAAAACAGATAATATAACAGTTCATGAATTCAGATACCTGAGAGTCATGTTTACAGAGTATGTGTCGTGCGAGCAGAGACATCAGTGCGCGGATTCAATCTGGAATAGGGTGTTACTATAGCCTCAGTCAACTCCTCAAGTCACGAAGTCTATCGAGACAGTTCAAGATCCGATTGTTTTGAAAGTTAATTAATCCGTTCACGGATTCAAGGCTAGAAAAGTACGGAAGTAACATTTCAGTCAACTCCTTCAACCAAAGTCTGATGCAGGGCGAAACCACAGAAGAGAGGTGCATCCGACATAACCGACAGCTGGAGGACGTCTACAGTAATAAGAACATCGTGGGCATGATGTGGAGCAGACCACCGGAGTGGGTTGTACAAGTCGCGCAGATGAACGATCGTCGATGACCGGTTATACAGACAGACTTCATTTATCAGGGAAGGCGACCACAAAGCAGGACGCGGAATAGGTGAAATTATGGGCTTCGCAAGGATTGGAATTGAGCTGACTGACTGACTGACAGACGACAGGCAGGAAACAGACACCTCTTAGCGGCGCATGATCCTCTGCGCCTGATCCAGTATAGGTAAAGGCAGTTTTGAGGTATGCCTCCCGGTCTCTACCTTCAGATAATTTGACGTACAAAAACTAATACACACACTACCACTAAGACCATATATATGAACAAACGGTAATTAGTAATGCTATTTCCTTAATGTCTGGTCGAAATGTTAACGTTCGTAACTAATCCCAGAGCTGATGATTCTAGAATTGGTTTCTTTAGCTATCTAGGCTGCGTCCCCGCAGCCAACGAGCGTAGTTTCCCGGAAAACCGGAAGACAGGGGCGGACCGTTCATGCAGAGCAGACACATTACAGCGGTAGATTTTGACAATAACAAGTTTCTCGTTTGACTTTACTTATAGATAAAGCATGCTTCAATAAAAGGCTGTTTTAGAAACAAGTATCAGAAAATTTCGTGTCCATTTAATCAAAAGGCAACATTAATTGTAAGGAGAATGCCACCAGTAAATTACTTCCCTGCTTTTCTAGTCTTCAGTAGGTTTTGAAATCTTTATACGTGTTACCCCATAAACATTCTCTTACATTAACTTTATTTCTCTTCTTTCGAGAGTACCCGTCCCGCCATGCAACAGATATCAAGCGAATTCGAAAATATCACAAACAGTGGTGAGCGGTTAGCGAGTAGACCGTATATTCTTACCCACACTACTTCTTCTAAAATGCGCTCCACCTGCAGCACAGCATCCCTGTAGCTTCACTCAGATATTTTGTGAATTCTTAATTCCACCCCCTCCCCCGACACACACACCACCGTTCCGCTTGACGCGTGACCGTAGCTAGTAAGAACCCATAACAAGGGTAGGGACCTTTCAATATGCAAACATTTCAATATTTCTCGATATCATTTTTTTTATATTCCAAAAATGCAAAGATTCGAAATTATATTGCGTTAAATTTTGGATCACGACAGTTTCAAGGGAAACAAAATAATTAAGAGAATCAAATATAACGATCAAAATATTCTGTGTAAAAATCATGATAAAAACTTAGTTAAATTTCCACTGACCTTGACATGTTTAGAACACTGATTACACACTGTGACACTTCATTACTTTTGTCGGGTACATCCACACTGTACTAGTCGGAGGAACAATTTTCGCTAATGAAAGTAACTTTCACGAGAAAACACCAATGCACAAACATTTATGCGGTGAATAATACTGATTTAACCCCAAAGTATATATGAATCCTCTAGATTCAAAACCCCCTAAAGACCATTTTTTAAAAAATTGAGATAAGCATAGCAGTAGATTTCCAAGGATGAGTTCGATCTGTTGGTGAACCTCTGAGTTTCAGAACTCGCTAAGTTACATAGAACGAGCTACTTGAAAATCGCTGTTAAATTCAAAATCCTCTATATCCACCACCAGTTACTTTCAAAAGCCTCTGTGTGTAACAACCAATGAGAAATTCCAGATGTACTGAGGAATAAGAATGACGTCACTTGTTTAGCAATGCAGCCAAGTCTTGCGATCTTCTCTTAACCACAGATTTTCATATACTAATGGACCCGAATGAAAGACAAAACAATATGATTGTCAGAGGATAATATGAACCTATTCACAGGGATTTTGATTAAAGTAAAAGACCTAATCAGTGGAGAAAGTACAAATTGTCCGTTCTTTCTACCTCGGACAGGAGAATTCTAAAGCAGTATGTTGGCAATATGCGTTACTCTGATAGAAGGTGGCTTCCTAGTGCATTAAGGAGAAAGCGATTTGTTGTCCATTTCCTTGACATCATTTATTGAAAAATGAGGGACGAAACTTTTCTTGTTGCTAAAGCAACTCTAGGAAGAGGACGAAAAAGGTTGTGGTAGGTGGATAATTGGAAAAGGTCTAGGGAAAAGCGAGAAAGGTGAGTATTGTTTAGCGATTAAAGTATTATTACAGTTCTTATAGTTACATTCTTGACTGTGATTTAGAAGTTTGTATTCATGATTACTAGGCCAAGAATGCAAAACAGTTGTATAAAATGTGATTCAGTGATCTTATATTGTTTAACATCATTTTAGTGATAAAAGCTGAAGTAAGTGAGTTAGTTTCAAAATGCTCCATATCCAGTAGTATTCATGATTATGCGTTTCAAAATCCCCTATGTTAGTATTTGAGATTCAAAACCCCCTACGTTCATATTTCACACTGATTTTACTGCATAGGCCTATTAATATTTCTTAATGTATTTTATGTAACTTATAATTGCTTCTGGATCCTCTTTGCATGTTTAGATAACACAAATTGTTCAGTACCATTTCAATAAGAACCTGTCAAAGAAAACGTCAGTTCCTGAACAATTTATGGAAGTGGATATAGAGGATTTTGAATCTAGAGGATTCATATAATAGTTACAAGTTGCTTTACGTCGCACCGACACTGATTGTCCTTATGGCGACGATGGGATAGGAAGGAGATTTGAGTGGGAAGGAAGCAGCTGTGGCCATAAATAAGGAATTAGGGTACAGCGAATGAATCACTATATTGGATGATATGACATACGTCCGCCTCTGTGGTGTAGTGGTTAGTGTGACCGGGTTCGATTCCAGGCCCTGCCACGAAATTTGGAAAGGCTGGAACGGGGTACACTCAGCCTCGGGAGGTCAACTGAGTAGAGGTGGGTTCGATTCCCAACAGCCATCCTGGAAGTGGTTTTCCGTGGTTTCCCACTTCACCTCCAGGAAAATGCCGGGATGGTACCTAACTTAAGGCCACGGCCGCTTCCTTCCCACTTCCTTGCCTATCCTTTCCAATCTTCCCATCCCCAACCAAGGCCCCTGTTCAGCATAGCAGGTGAAGCCGTCTGGGCGAGGTACTGGGCATCCTCCCCAGTTGTATCCTCCGACCGAATGTCTCACGCTCCAGGATACTGCCCTTGAGGCGGTAGAGGTGGGATCCCTCGCTGAGTCCAAGGGAAAAACCAACCATGGAGGGTAAGCAGATTAAGAAAGGGAAAGATGATGAAGTACATGAGGTTGATTGACGGCTTTGCTCCAGGTTCCGCATACTGAATATTGTAAGAATCATTCATGCAACTGATGTAAAGTTCATGAAGATGTTCTGCAGACACCAAATACTCCCAGGTGTGTACACAGGAAGCACACTGAGATAAGCAAATGAGGTCAAAATCTGTCAACATGGGAGATATACGACCCTCAAGCACAACACATAGTCTGTTGACATTCAGCCGAGGCGGCTACGAATTTCCTTCCGCATGGCCTGTATCGAAACACACAGTCATCTATTGAGTCTGGAAGATAACGCTTAAAAGAGGTGGCACAGCCCAACATCGTATCGACACATATAACACGTGGAGTTGATAACCACATTGCTCACATAGCACCGCACTTAAAACATATATCCAACTCTGAGACCTCCTTTCCAACCTGTATTTTCTTTTATATAGGGTATTCAAAATGAATTATAAATAGAATTGACTAAAATACCAATCCAGTGGATTTACAAAAGTGACTGCTGCCCAAGAACAAGGGTTACCACAGAATTACAGACTCAAAAAGTATTATTATTATTATTATTATTATTATTATTATTATTAGTAGTAGTAGTAGTAGTAGTAGTAGTAGTAGTAGTAGTAGTAATATTATTGTATTTTTTTCCTCGTCAGGTCTCTTCTCACAGAAGGCTGGCGACCACCATAGAGTATTTCTTTCTATTCTGTCCTTTCCGTATCAGGGTTGCCATATCGTGGATGTCAGAATCACTGTCGGAGGTCCCGAGCCCAGGATAATTTTCGCAGCCACATCAAAGTTTCCCTTCTATGATCAGTTGTATCGGGCTACATTTTTTATTTCGTTAAATGTGACCGAAACAGGCTGGTTTCCTGAGTTTTCGAGGGTCTAAGTTCCAAAGGATTTCCCGGCACGATGGAAAACCTCCCTTTTGGTGACGCGACCTACTCATGAGATTTTCAACATTCTGCGATACATCCATATCTCAAAAGCCTGCAAGTTGGATCGTACATATTTCTTTAAAATTAATTAATTTTTAAGGATAGATTCAACAGGGATAAATTTAGAATACTGATTAGAATATCCGACACTGTCCAGTCACTGACAGCTAAAACAATGCGTCCTGGAGTGGGAGTGAAGTGGACCCAGGAAGGAAGACAATCCACAGTGCAAAGATGAAGAAATACTGGCCTAATAAGAAAGCTGGTCCAAGGGGCCTCAACGAAACAAGAAGACGGAAATAAATAATTGCTTTTATATCTTCTGAATATTTCTTACAAATCAATAAAGCATTAACGTAGTGTATGTTTATACATCTGCCATCTATTTGATATTTACAGCCCCTACCCCCATTCCCACCATCGAATTTCTTTAAAAAATTCGACAGATGTCACATTTGAACACAAAATAGGAATACTAAACCGAACGAACAAAATCAACAGAAAAATATTGTTGAAGATATTCCTGCGGCAAAATCCTTGCCAGCCTCTTTGTAACCACTGACAGATAAGTTATTCTTCAAAGTATGAGAAGTAAGGTTCAAAATTTCTCTTTCTTGGCGTCATCTTCCTTGACCTGTGTATGATTTTCCACAAACATCATGGCCGGATCGTTTCCAGTCAGTCGTCATGCTTACGTGATCCACCAGCTGAAACGCAATGCACTTCATAAACCTCAAAATCTGCCAGACATTTTCAAAGGCTTGGTAGTATTACCCCTGACCTCGTGGCCCGGTATTTGTAGGACAACGTAACACTTTCCTTAAAGTGATAGTTTAGAGAAGGGCCTCTCAAACGCCAAAAATCTCACGCGCGCAGACAGCGGCGCAGAGTTCCTGTGCACAGTGCATCGGTCCCGCTGGGCTCGGCTCGGACCAACGCTTCGTCTCTGGGCTACTCGGCTAAGCTCGGCTCAACTCGGATCAGATCGCTACGGAGCAAGTGAGGGAGAGGGAGGCAGGGGGAGCGAGCAAGACAGACGTGGGGAAAGAGAGAGACAGCGCTATTGCTCCAAATCGAGAAGTGGGGGTCTGCACTCTGGTCAACCAAGCGAAGTCGTCTTTTGCATCGTGCACAGTGCATGCACCAGGCGCATGCACCCTCAGAGGCCCTGGTTTAGAGTACCATTTGGTGCCCGGTATCCTACATTTGTAATGTTGATTTGAATCACAAAATGTATTATAAACAATTATCATTAAGCCCTATCCTATAAATGTAATTATAAGTGTTAGAACTAGAAGAAAATAGTTTAGATATGAAATTACTATTTTAATTCTGTTAATTTTTATTTTACTCTTTCTTGTAAAGATTAAATTAGATTAGTTGTGAAATACTGTTCCTTTCTCATTGTAAATATAATATAAGAATAATAATTCAGATACTAGGTTCTTAGACTAGTTTAGATATGAAATTATATTTTTATCTACTTGTTTCTTGTACGGATTAGGTATGTCATATTTCTTTCTCAACGTAATTATAATATTATAATAGTTCAGATATTAGGTTATTAGACTAAGTAGAAGCAAGAAAAAACACATGTAAACCTTTGCCACTGTAATTGGGATTAGAAATCCTGCAGTGCGAAATAAATAAATAAATAAATAAATAAATAAATAAATAAATAAATAAATAAATAAATAAATAAATAAATAAATAAGAATGTCTAAAACTTGTTGTTCTTTCGATTAAGTGAGCTCTAGTTATTTTGTGCGGGATTCCAGAACAATTAAGGCAGTAGATTATGAGTGAAAAATATCCATCATATTAAATTAGTTAAACTGATAGATTCTATCAAATGTTGGTTAGTGGCATCATGCAGATAAGCTAGTGGAGAAAACCTATCTGATGATATAATGTATGCCGCAATTTGCATACTTCCTTGTCTGCCTTCAAATGCTGATGTCGAAAGAGATTTTTTTTTTTGTCAGGCAGGTTTCAAATTTTAACATTGCTTTCAATTTTGGATCTGTGACTAGGGTTGAAGAATGAGGATAAATGCTGTCATCGTTACAAGGATTCGAAGGATGTGGCGAGAAGAACTGTGCATATGGCGAGCTTCAGTAGCTAATCTGTAAAGAAGTCGCAGCAATCACTACAAGTACATTTTTTTTTTACAATTTGCTTTACGTCGGCGCGACACAATAGGTCTTATGGCGACGATGTGATAGGAAAGGCTTAGGAGTGGGAAGGAAGCAGCCGTGGCCTTAATTAAAATATAGCGCCAGCATTTGCCTGGTGTAAAAATGGAAAACCACGGAAAACCATCTTCAGGGCTGCCGACAGTGGGATTCGAACCCACTATTTTCCAGATACAATTTAGGTTCACGAGGACCCAGGTTCGATTCTCGGCCGCGTCGAGAATTTTGATAGCGTCTGGTTCATTCCTCTGATTCGGGGACTAGGTGCCTGTTTTTCCCAATACACTCATCCTGAAATATACGTACCACGTTTCCCAATAGCACAGAAACACGTAATAGTAAATACATCCCCCCACATTAGGTTGGCGTCAGGAAGGGCATACGATCGTAAAACAAGACCAATGTCACATATGCCGCGGAGCTCGCACCCACGACTTTACCACGGTGTGGGGAAGAGAAAGGAGAAGAAGCAGAATGAGAACGGCGGTTTTCTTATATATTTATTTTCACTTGCGATTGCAGATCAGAAAAGGAAATGGAATGATACGTTATATAAATACTGTGGCTGGCGAATGACGACCATACACGGAAAAGCAAGTCCATGTATCTTAAAACTACAACCAGATTTATATGAGTCATTTACTGAAGTTATGTCATTCCTGATCGTTTGGTTTTCTAAATGTACTTGAGTCGATCCTTATATACAAAGTGCACGCTAAAACCAGAGATTGCGTATGAAACATGCAGAAACCTTGCGTTGCACAACAAGTTTCACACGGTCAATGTTGACGTTTGTATTTATACTCAGAGAGCTCTGTTTATTCCTCGGACACTTCAAAGCAGTGTTATTCGACACCGACAAAATAAAATGAACACGCATGTGTAGAATATCTGCCCCATTCCCGCAGATCATATTAGTCATTTCTCTTCCGTAAGGTTTCCATATTGGCCTAAGTAATACGCTTCTCTCCACCCAGCCCTTACTTCTCTCTAAAAGCATACACCAAGTATCTCCATGGCAACCGCACTGGGTCCGCTCACGTTTCCATAACAACTATACCCCCACCCCACTCAAGGAGGCAGTAAATGGGCCTCCTAAGAATTGTCAGAACGCATCTTTCATTATTGCGACTATAGTTACCCGTTTTGGTCTGCAATTAATGGTTGAAACATACAGCTACATAGGCTGTGGCATTAAGATTGACACAATCATTTGTTAGTATGTGTTTGTATTTGTACATTTGTGTACCAACGTCGTTGCTTAAAGAGATGGTACTTTTATCGTAGCCTGTCGTACAATGGCAGGAGAGTACTCGAAATGAGAAGATAAAGGCAAATGAACTCGACTGATGAAGCTGTGCATATAAACCGGCATTAGCATTGATACATGTACACACAATACTCCAGGAGTACATCAGCGCCTCCTGGATGCAATACGATGGCGGGTTGAAGCATTTATCAATGCTAACGAAGATAATTTTAAACATTTCATGTAAGAAAGAGTTTCATGTGGTATCCTGGTACCTTCTGTTCCTGTGTGTTTGCCATGATTAATGTACTGTGTAGAGTTGTAGAAAATGAGTTCGTACATGGAAATCAAGACTTTCCAGACTCAGGGTTCATATAATATATTTTCTTCTACGTGTGGGGAATGTGCCCTGGAAGTTCAGCCGCACCTTGCTGTTACACCGTATTTCATAAGCGCAAACGACGAAACTGCCAGATTCCTGTTCAGAATAACTCGTTTCGATACGCTGTGCAAAGCCTGTGTAACGACGGCAGGCGGACAGTGATGTTCTCATGTGTTAATTGATCGTCGTGCCAAGTTGCATTGTAATTGGTCTGGTCCAACTCAAATGGTTCCATTGTCAAGGGCATCGAGTTCAATTCCCGGACAGTAAAAGAAATGAACGCTGGAATACGGTTTACAAAGCCCCGGTAGAACAACTGGGAAGCCATCTGATATGAGATGCAATGAGCTCGGTCGCTAAAGGTAGACAATAGGGCTGAGGATGTCGTAACGCTGAACACGTACTCGAATTTAGGCAGGCTATCAGGCTGGGCAATAGTCAGCCCTTAATGGGCTGTACATGGTACAGTTAAAAAAAAAAGAATCACTTAGTAAAATTCCGAAAATTAGAATGTCGCTTGGATGCCAACGCTTCGGAAATTCTGTAACTTAGTAGCTGAGACAAGATTATCATCTTCTTATTCTTCCGTTTTGGCCCACTATGGACCACGTTGATTCGAATTCAGCTTCATCTGTTTCTGGGCTTCAATCCTCGTCCAGTACCCTTCACTGTTTCACTCTGGAATCTCCTTTCTTTTGTCCACGGTACTTGTGTACGGGGATCTAACTTTACCTTGAAAACTCTTGGTCTTGATCCTCGACTTGTAAAGCATCCCTGTTGCTGATTCCCGTTCCTTGTCTTCTCATTTCTTCCAGGTCCTTCTTCCCTTCCTGATGCCAGTGCACCGTAATTTTTCTGGTCTCAAAAAAACACTATTATCTGATTGGTCAGTCTTTCCGGGTTCATTCTGCAGACATGTCCGAGGAGCATGGCAGTCCTCTTCAAGATAGTATCTGAGCCCTCTTCCACCTTGGAGGTATAATTCTTGGTTCCCTTTCTTTCCGTATGATTCATCCTCTGTTTTTTGGGGTGCCAGTATCTTCCTCTCAATAGCTCTCTCTACATTTTATAATAATAACAATAATAATAATAATAATAATAATAATAATAATAATAATAATAATAATAATCTAGGAAATTTCGCATACTTACGACAAGGACAAGTAGTAGAATGTCAGGCTAAAGAATGACTCACCTGAAACAGAAAAAGAAAGGTCTCTGTTAGTTATAAGGCGATTAAGAATTATAAACGGTACACAGAAACACACTATATAGCCATTGACACTCATAAGAAAAATACTTACACACTAGACTCTACTGTAAGATTTGAGGTATCCTCCAGTCAACCAGAGGAGGTTGATTTAGAAGATCTACTACAGTGCAATATTACAAAGAACTTTACCATAATATATATATCTATCTTGCTATTGGCTTTACGTCGCACCGACACACAGGTCTTATGGCGACGATGGGAGAGGAAAGAGCTAGAACTGGGAAGGAAGCGGCCGTGGCCTTGAGTTACAGCCCCAGCATTTGCCTGGTGTGAAAATGGGAAACCACGGAAAACTATCTTCAGGGATGCCCACATTAATCATATTAGAATAAAAGGACTTTTAATAGGCACTCGACGAACAAAACAAATATTCGTTGCTAACTATATTGGGATCAGTTCGAATACTTATGGATCATTTATATGGTATTTTTTAGATATTATCCCCTTAGGTAACAGCACTCTTTGAAATTAATTTTGAGTCAATTTTCACTTGCAATTTATTTTTATTAAGTCTTACTCATGCACTGCTTTTTACCCTTTGTAACTGACATACAAATATGAATTTGTATATTTTGTCATAAAAGGCAACCCACGATTATGGGAATTATAAATAAATAAATAAATAAATAAATAAATAAATAAATAAATAAATAAATAAATAAATTTAAGAAATGAAATAGTAAAACATAACGGGAAATGAGGAAGATAATTAGGTTAAGGGAATAAAGCCAAAGGGCAAGGTAGTATGGAGAATCATTGCATTTTATGCACACAAAAATGAAGTATGGGCGTGGCATAACGACTAAAAGACGGTAAGAAAATCACAGAAAAATATATGGATGAAAAACATGTATACAGAATTGAAAATGAACTTGAATTTTAACCTTCAATTACTACACGGAGAATGCAATAAAGCTGTGGGAGCAGCAGAACACTAGGCCTAAAATTCAGAACACGAGAGTAAAGTGGGGAACAGAACACTGCCGAAGGGGAAACTGAGTAAATACATGGAGCTCTAGTTGTAATGATTTGCAAGAGGACGTATCCTATTTTATAAACTCTGTGTGTAAGCTTGTCTACGTAATACGCCACAAAATCTAAGAATGTTTCTGAAGATACGTTAAGGAACGATTAAATCCTAAGTAAGCAAATTATATTTTAATTATTTGTAACATCTTAATGTTTGGGATATCTTAACTATTACGCGTTTATGACCTACATGAATTAAATAGCAATGATTACATAAATTAATACTATCTCTCTCTCTCTCTCTAGTTGGTAATTGTCCGTGACTGAGGGAGAAAATTCATTCATCCATTCATTCATGTTGTTTCAAATACACAATTCTCCCACAACGAAGTCATTTTTACAGTTGACACCCTCAACGACAAACCACACATTATGAAATGCCCACCGTGCACACTGTTCTGTTACGTACTGATTCTTCCAGTGCATGCATTTCGAACCTGGTATCGGATTTGACGGTGCCAATACAGCGTTCTTTTGCTATCTTCATTTGCCATCCAGCCTTCCCGGTATGACAGAGGTTTCTCCAGGACCAGCACGCTATGAAGACTGAAGTATGAGTTTCCCATTCGGTGAGATTTTCGGTCTAATGCCTTCAAGGATGACTCTTTCGGTACTTCTTGAAGTCCATGGAACACAGTGGAGTCTCTATTAACACAATCCGAAGAGGTTAAACCTTCTCCCGTCAGTTTATTCATATTTCACAACCATACATAGAAAATATGACACGACTGTACTGAAGAGAGTGACCAGAAAGGCCGAACCCAAATGATTGGGAGAATAGCTAGGAAAAATAAGAAAAAGGAGAAGATGACTCAGCCACCGAGGCAAAAAACCGTTTACTAATAAAATCCCACGACTCTGTCGGGAATCGAACTCGGGATCCCTAGACGGTGACCAATTAAGCACGAGCCGGACCATGGTGTCGTGTACAGATAATATTCAAGGGGTCCTTTCCTTCTCATCTTCCCCTTATACAGCCTATCTCTTTTTCTCTCCTTAGCTATGTAACGGCTTTTATAAGTGCCCAGCGGCCAGAATCACTTAACAAAAGTACTGCGAAAACCTATCTGTCGAATTATCAACAACTGCGAATAACCTGGATATGGAAGACAAAATTCTTTGGAGGTACAGTGTACATATGAAGCGGGTTATTTGTTTATACCATGATGATCACATGCACACTACCTTGTTAGCAAGATTTTCGGTTTCTTTTGGGGATCTGCCAGCTTTCGGCCGATGTACGGGCTTGAACTACAGACCTTGAAGTTTATTTCTTATTTTCTAATGTCTTGATATTTGGCCTTGATTTGCAAAGACATTCATTCACTGACCAAATAACAATTAATCCTTGTCAGAGAAAAACGAATTTAAATGCCACACACATATGTTTACCTGACAGTCCCTTTTATAGATTAGAAACCATATGCAGACAAAATTCCACTGGCTGTCAGTAGAGAGAAAAAACACCCGGTCTCCTCCAACTTAATCGTTCTGAAAGATATTTAAACTTATACTTGCAAAGCGTAATCATGCAAGACGTTCAATATGAAATCATTTCTACATTGATTGAAATGAGTAGAATACAAGAATAATATATCTAAGATCCTCTCTTGAGTGTGCGGTTCCATATCCTGTTATTTATTTTTATTTAGTGTATGGCTAGAGATACAGTATCTACATTTATCTAAATTTTGGATGTAGTCTATAATGTATGGGGTCGCGAGAGCATACTTAACAACTAGGATTGTTTCGCATTTTATCCTAACTCGCACAATATTGAACCTCAGAACATGGAAGTTCTAAGCTGAAATATTTCGCATAACAGTTTTTCTACGCACAACGAAGATATGTGACTGCCAACAGTAGTTGCAATTAAAAAACTATTCTAAAAACATTTCTGTAAAAGTTTTTAAAGAAAAACACAGAAACAATATTGTACTTAGTACATAACCTTACTAGAGGCTGCCTCACCGAGGTGGTAAAGATAAGCTCGATTCACCTGTAAGAACATGGATTCGATTCCCCGTGAGGAAGTCAGAAAATTTAAGAAACGAGATTCCCACTTCCGAAGATACACATGGCTCTGCGGTTCACTTAGCCTACACCAAATGTGGGTACCAGGTTAATTCCGGTGGGCAAAGGTTGCCGGTCGTAGAGCCAACCACTCTACACGACCAAGTTCTGAGGCTACGGATATTGGAAGCTTCCACTCCTCCAAGCGTCTTCACGCCTATACGGAGATGACTTTGCTTTGCCTTTTCTTTTATACCTCTACTACGGTGTCCAGATGCATTTTTGATGTTTAGAATGCACCCTTGTCTTCTGCTACGGTCTAGATCTAGTTACTTCCAGTGACCTGTCTCAGTCCTATCTTTGGTTATGACAATATGAAAATTCCGATGGTATATGCGATGCTACTAACACCATTCCTCATACAGCCAGTCCCTGTGATGAGCGGTGAGACAATGTCACTCATATGCTTCGCTGGAGTACATTTCAATGATGATGGTGGTGATCATTATTTCAAGGGGAAGTACAACTGGGCAACCATCTTCTATTAACACTAACCAGACGGAAAACGGAAGAGGTCCGATCATATTTTTAGCTAAACTTGCGGAACCTAGGTATAACTAGAAAAAGATGTAGAAGTAGAATTGACGCGGGTATATCTCTAGACTCTCTGAATGCAAGGTTCATCACTCTCCCCATTCAGATAGACCCCGAGATTAAAAACGCTATGATTCCCGACCAAAGCACACAAAATCCTAACTGAAGGATTTATAATGAATACACTTTCTATAAATAAAGCGAAATCAGTGTTGCGCAAACGTACGAAAAATATGTAAAAGCGACGAACAGTTCTGAAATGCTTGATCTAATCTTGGACGAAAATTTTCCAGTAATAACGTAAGTCTACAATCACTCGTTGACAAATCGCACATTCCTATCGCAATGTACGCGTGTAACTGTCCATCCCATTCCTGAAGTCACTACTCCCATCAATTTCGCAGATTATCGACCCATTAATATCATAACGGCTCTCTCCAATGGTCTTGTATGGATCATCCGTACTCAAATTATAGAATTTCTACTTAAATATAGTAATTGCGCAGCTCTTTTTAAAGTCGCAGAAGACATTATAAGTATTATATTTAACAGGAAAGTAAGTAAATGTTCAATCGATTTCAGTCGTGCTTTTGACAGCGTTGATCAGGAACGGACAAATCAGAAACAGTTCTAGGAGCTAGTAAAATTTCTTAGGCGGCAGATAAAAAAAAAATCATTTGCTTACCTCTACAGTATAGGCTAATATTAACCAGTTCGATTTCTAACTTCATCTTAATCTTTCTTAAATCACAGTGACTATTCTAGGCACTTCGTATTGATGGTCCCAAATGTACTAAGTCATGAGGATTCCTTATTACATAGCAGTGCATTACACAAAGAACATAACGGAGAAAATCTGGCGCCAGGACCGGAGAAAAGCGAAGGTTTAACTTGTCGATGTAATAGTTACGAGAGGTCACGAGATATACTGAACGCTCATATCGATTCAAGACAATGTTCAGATGTAACCGCTGCTTACAACCGCTTCTATTATAATCACCATCTTTAGATACGCTAGAGAGACGACATAACAACAACAACAATAATAACAACAACAACAACCAACCAAAACGAAATACCTCAGGAACAAATTCTACTGCTGAATTATTATTATTATTATTATTATTATTATTATTATTATTATTATTATTATTATTATTATTATTATTGCGTTGCTATTTTCACAGTTGAAATAAATTCCGAAAATATTGTTTTTCCTCAGACTGGAATTTAGCAGTTACAATATGAAAATGTTAAGTGCCTACAAATTTCTTTTCGTCGCCATGGCGACCGGGCGCCTGGGATTTTTCTAACCCTGGCGAAGATCATGATATCCTTATTACGAAGCTCAGAAACCTCAACATGGTCAATGGCACGGCGAGTGGTTCAATTCTTACCTCAGGTATAGGTGTCAGTAATTTAGGGCAATATTTCTTCTTCCTGATGTGAAGTAACCTAGATTCAGTTTCCTGGTGTTAAAACAATAGTGTTGCCACTAACACAGAAAACAGCCCTGATACATCTTCTTTGGAATGTGTTATTCCTTCCGAATCCTGACCAGTGCGCTTGGGATTTTAAAATAAAATTTACGTCCTTGTTGTTCGGACGTAAAATCTTAGGTCCAGTAGCTAAAGGTCAGAGGATTCTCTGTTTGCAACTAAACTTTGGACTCTTGAAATAATCAAAACTCCAATCTAACCATCAGTTCATAATTTCACAGGTCTCCGTCTAGTTCCCTTCACCTTCTTGAACAGTCTACTACTTGCCCTTGTAACTTGTCATCCTCCATCACCTGACATGACTACCCTCCCGGTTGCAATGCAAAGCTTCTTGAAACGTGCTCATTTCTAACGTAGAATTTATCTCTTCATTGCTAATGCCCTACTGCCGTAGCCCCAACCATCTATACCAGTAATCGAACTCCGTACTTTCACGTCTGTTTCCAACATATAAATCCACTGAGGTTCACTTTTATTAAAGTAAGAGCCGGTAGGTAGGTGGCATCGTCAGTAAGTTCTCACGTTGTGGCCACCGTTTGCTTTTTAAATGAAAAATCACGTCTTTGTGGTTCGGATTCGTGTAAAACTGAAGGACCTGTGACTATGATAATGATATCAACTATTAGGACGAACTGCAAGCATTTTATACAGCCAAGTCAGCTTGGAAACAGAGCGATGCAGGTTCGTTATATTCAACTATCCGCTTTTAGCTTCGCTAGCCGGGCTGCGTTACTCATTGTCAGACGGTTGAGGAGCTTTCTGACCTAACTTGGCAAGTTCGATCCTGGCTCAGTCCGGTGGTATTTGAAGGTGATCAAATACGTCAGCCTTGTGTCGGTAAGATTTACTGGCACGCAAAGTAACTCCAGTGGGACTAAATTCAGTCACCTCGCCGCCTCCGAAAACCGTAAAAGTAGTTAGTGGGACGTAAAGCCAATCAGTACGATATCTCTCTTTGCCCAACCAATCTAGGAGAACACATTTCCTGAAGTGCTTGAGATTAATTTAATAATAATAATAATAATAATAATAATAATAATAATAATAATAATAATAATGTTATTGGCTTTACGTCCAACTAACAGCTTTTACGGTTTTCGGAGACACCGAGGTGCCGGAATTTTGTCCCACAGGTTTCTTTTACATGCCAGTAAATCTACCTCATACCGGGCGAATTGGCCATGCGGTTAGAAGCGCGCAGCTGTGAGCTTGCATCCAGGAGATAGTGGGTTCAAACCCCACTGTCGGCAGCCCTGAACATGGTTTTCCGTGGTTTCCCATTTTCACATCAGGCAAATGCTGCGGCTCTACCTTAAGGCCACGGCCACTTCCTTCACATTCTTAGGCGTTTCCTATCCCATCGTCGCCATAAGACAGACCTATCTGTGTCGGTGCGATGTAAAACAAATAAAAAAATCTACCTCCACGGAGGCTGCCGTATTTGAGCACCTTCAAATACCATCGGACTGAGCCAGGATTGAATTGAGACATGAATCTACCTGCTAAAACTTAGTAGGCTTATTCATTTCAAAGTATTCAAACCTCAGTGTTCTTTCCTACCGATATCATTGTATTGTTTGTCTGTACCTTAATTCTATTTTCCTGATACAAGGTCGGAGATGAGATGGCATTATACGGTCGGATGCCCTTTCTGACGTCAGCCTCTTTTGAGGAGCTAATGAAGATGAAATGATGGTGAATGAAACTGGGCAACGATAACCATGCACTCTTAACTTTATTCAGAGTGGAGATAGGGAGAGATATGTATTTATTTATTTATTTATTTATTTATTTATTTATTTATTTATTTATTTATTTATTTATTTATTTATCTTATGGTTAGTGCGCAGTGTTATAAGTTGCACACAAATATAAAAAATGTACAAGAATTGCTAAGCAACAAGCAACCAAAGTCATGCAGAGTTCATAAATTAAATCTAGATTGTCCAGCCACTGAGTAGTCTCGTCTTTAGCTCATATAAAGTCTTCCAATGGCCCCAAGTATGATGTCGTTAGGCGTTCAGTGGGGATATGCCGGAAGGTCTGTTTTACTTCACCGCAATCGCACTCAGGGGAGGATATCATACCGCACTTATGTAGCAATGAGCCACTCCGTCCATGATTGGTGCGAACTCTACCGAGGACAAACCAGGTTTATGCCCTATTGGTGAACGCTGAACGCTAAATAAGGCCTGCCACTCAATTGGAGCTGTGTTGTTCAACTCCAGCTGCCACTCACGAAATCCGTTGTAGGACCTATCTGATGAGCTCCCTGGAGGTTTGAACGGAGGGAGATCTGATTTCAAACGTCCGAAGCTAACAGCCAACTCTTCAGAGATGGGAAGAGCTGGGTTCGTTAATATTTTGTATTGTTGGGAGAGATACGAGCCTCAGAATAATTAAGATACCGGCAAAGGATAAAGAAAAACCACAAAGGACGTGAAAAAGAAAGACTCCTTTAGCCTGGCAAAAAAAAAAAAAAAAAAAACGGTAGGTGTGGGATGAGGATAAGAGTTGCCCAACAGAGTTGGGATAGGAAGAATTAAAGTATGGACCCAAGCACTAGTAAATGGAAGCAATGGCAAACCCAGCTATGAGTCCCATGGTTGCAAAACCCACGCTCCCGAGGGGAACCCCAGGGGAGTTTTGCCTCTCCACCACCTCTTCCGATAGTCATGTATGTTCCATCTGTTAGGCATTAAGTATGTTAGAAATAACTGAGGAACTTATGCACACTAAAAGGAAAGTTCGGATGAAATATGCTGGGCTTAACCCGATATTGGCTGAATTGGCACCATTGCAATACAGTACACTACGCGCTACTCTTGAGCGTTTTACTAAAGAAGCTTGGGTGAACACAGATGTTTTCAGTCACTGTTAATTTCCTCTCCCCGTCATCCGACAGCAGAGTTATAGCACCATTCATCTAATAGCTATGGATGCTAATGCCAGTTTAAATAGAGACAAACATAGATTATCATATACAGCTGCAGTTAAGTGGTCCATTCTAGAAACAACAGGAGGCAACTTGTCCTAATATTTCACTTCTGTTAATAGCCTACACTCGTAAGACCGCTCGACTGAATTTGTTCCATGGACAATGCCAGTTGCGTGGTGTGATGGTTCAGCTGTTACAAATGTTAGTTCCCCACCAAGCAGGCTGTCGTTCGAGTCGCAGTCAATGCATGTGAGATTTCCGAAAGGGAGAGGCATGCACTGCATTCTCAACTGCAACTTGTAGCGTTAAGTCCCATCAGCAGTGGCCAGGGCCAGAATTTTTGAAAACATGTCACCTTTTAATTGGCTCACAACAGACATTGCTAACGTGTACAGAAATCCATATCATAGTTCCCACGTTGTGGAAATGCTAACTTACTAGGTCATTTTCTAAAATTATACGTCATTATTTGGTAATTTCACGGCATTTATTAGACTATTTTATATTTTTTGAGTCATTTTCTTAAATGTTTGAGGATTTCGAAGCATTTACGCGCGTGGTATTGGATATTATAGCCACTTTACGAAATGATGAATACGGAGACTTGAGAATCTTCACAACGCTTTGTCAATCCGGGGAATAAACAAACTTTGTTCACCACTTCTTGGAAATGTCCACATTCCAGGAGATACACCTCCAATTGGAGAAGTCTTTCTCGTGAACAGTCGACATTTTAAATTAATTTTAATTACATTTTACATTTACAGTTTAATTAAATTAATTGAAACCGGACGAGTTGGCCGTGCGGCCAGGGACACGCGGCTGTGAGCTTGCATCCGGGAGATAGTGGGTTTGAATCACACTGTCGGCAGCCCTGAAGATGGTTGTCCGTGGTTTCCCATTTTCATACCAGGCAAATGCTGGGGCTGTACCTTAATTAAGGCCTCGGCCGCTTTCTTCCAACTCCTAGGCCTTTCCTATCCCATCGTCGCCATAAGTCCTGTGTCGGTGCGACGTAAAGCAACTAGCAAAAAAAAAAAAGTTAATAATGTTGATTTAAAATGTATGTCATTAATTGAAGTTTTCGGATTATTTTACTGGATTTTCCCCGCCATTTTATAGATCATTATTTAAACATTTTTAGGTCATCAAAATCCTGGCCCTGGTCATGACGTCATGACCATGGAATTCATATGGCTACATGGCTAGCATGCTTGCCTTTGGTCACGGGGGTCCCGGTCTCGTTAACTGCTTGAGGATCGTATTCAACTGATCTGTTCATTAGTTTCATTATCATATGCAAAATTAATAGGTCTAATAGTTCGCACAGTGGCTATTTGGCCGGGGTTTTTTTTTCTTCCGGAATCTGTCCTTACATTAGTCACAAACGTAAGATTGATTTTAGAATTTGAATCAGGGTGGACTAATCTTTTCGGAAACAATTCTCAAATGAAAAGCGATTTAAAATCTCATCATCAGCCTAACCTATATTATGGGCACTTTCTTACCAGATCTCACTCCCAATTAAAAGAAATACACATGTTTGTGCAACCATCATAACTACACAGGTTATCGAAAGTACTTCACGTATCAGCTCGGTATCCGGGATTGTTTTTCTTTTTACAAATGCCTCTGCAAGTCGGGGAGGAAAAAAACATCTGTCGTCAGAGTATCGAATGCCCCCCCCCCCCCCCCACAGGCTCTCAAATTCGGAGTGTGGAATGGAGACCACGGGGCCTTGTGTTCAAACTACTATTGCTCCTTGTTTATTGTACCAGGCTCTTAATTGTCCTCTTTATGATCCTACTATCACTGATGCAACTTCGTTTTCTTCCGACCCTGACATCGTTAGGTTCGTGAGTCCTAGGAAGGCTCGACTTCACGTCCTCCATGAACGTTCTTTTTCTTATTCTGGTACCTCCACTCTTCGAAGGACCGGATGTTCTCTTTTCTGATTAAAACTAAGAAGGAATGATTATCTAATTTCACTTCCCCTTAAAAGAATAATCGTATTCACCGTCTTCATCACATTCCTAGACAGGGTATGACAGCGATATTGGACTCCAATCTGACCATCTTACAATATCCAGGCACTCTCATTAAATAATACCAGTACTGAGCAAGTAAACCATGTGGTTAGGGACGCATAGCTGTGAGCTTGCAATCGGGAGATAGTGGGTTAGAACCCCACTATCGGGAGCCCTGCAGGTGGTTTTCCGTAGTTTCCCATTTACACAAAAGGCTGTACCTTAATTAAGGTCACGGCTGCTTCCTTCCCACTCCCAGCTCTCTCCTATCCCATCGTCGCCACAAGAGCTATCTGTGTCGGCGAGACGTAAAGTCAATTGTAAAAAAGAGTACCAGCAACAACAGCAACTGTAACAAAATGATGTTGCTATAAATACAATTTCAAAGGAAAAGGAAAACGTCTGAAACATTCTTGGTATTGCTTATTGTACATGATCCTTGCTTATCTTTTATAGCAATAATCACACCACTTCCTAAACGGAAGGCAGTTGTGGGAAAACACAAGGAAAGATACCCATGGTCGGGTATGGTACTAATTTTAACGAATTATATATGCCATAACATCTGACAGTATTCAACTACTACAATGCGTGTGGACGAAATACTTTAACAAAGAAATTAAAAACTGAAGTGGAAATAGAACATTTTGAACAGACACTCGTCAGTTGTGTTCGACGCCCCAGTACAACAATAAACTTAACTCCTTTTCTTTTCAAAGGAAATATATTTTTGTCTACTTTGGTTTCGTATAATTCGTTCATCGAATTCCACCTCATTGGTGTACGAATGTGCATAACAATAACACCAAGAACAAAACTGCGAAGAAGGGTGGGTTTCAATCCCATTCTCAGCCATCGTATAAGTGACTGTCCGTGATTCTCCACTTCAGAATTTAACCTTATTCATTTGCTCTACTTGGCAAACCTGCACTCAGTACTCTGTTCGCATCCCTGTATACTCATATGAAATACTCAAGGGCAGCATCTACTTCGTCGCAACCGACTTCATCACATTCCTAGACAGGAAATGTCAGCGATATAGGACTCCAATCAGCCCATCTTATCTGGTTTAGCCTGACTCAGTCCTTCGCGAGAAGGTGTCTGGGATAACTCGGCACTGTACATCCTGACAACTGACTAGAGCAAGAACCAGCACGCATCTCTTTTAGTATAAACCTCTGCAAAGATAAATTGGGAATTCAAGAGGTCAAATTAGGGCAAATATTCATTTATAATAAGCCTCCGTGACTCAGGCCCGTAGCGCGCCGGCCTCTCACTGCTGGGCTCCGTGGTTCAAATCCCGGTCATTTCATATGAAATTTGTGCTGGACAAAGCGGAGGTGGGGCAGGTTTTTCTCCGGGTACTCCGGTTTTCCCTGTCATATTTTATTCCAGCAACACTCTCCAATATCATTTCAATTTATCTATCAGTCAATCATTGCCCCAGAGGAGTGCGACAGGCTTCGGCAGGCGAAATAATTCCCATCCTCGCCGCTAGTTTACCATCCAGGGTCGGGGGATACAACTGGGAAGGAAGACCAGTACCTCACCCAGCAACATACAGCAAGCTACTATTCCAGAATTTTCCGAGAAGGAATGTCGTAGAACACCAAGAGAAAATCCCACTCAGGATACTACACCCTGTACCGAAATCCAATCTCGGATCTCCAAATTCCGCACATTCTGAAGATCACACGTTTCACCATATTTTCCACGCCGTTAATTAGCCTATTGTACTTTACCTTGGTTCGATCAATATTTGTCTTGGTAGGCAAATATATCAGCAAAAATTTAATCAACACATTTTATAACACGGATCAATATTAAGAGAGTTAACGCAGTTTGTGAGAGTAGCCAATCGCCAAAGGAGAACACCGGTTAATAGAACTTGCCAGACGGTATTACAGACAAGTTTTTATGTAACAAGGTATTATTTCTTGACAACTAGCCATGAACCTGAAGTGATCAATAGACATTCTTTTTATATTAATTTAACGTAAACTGAACTTCGTATGGGGTCTGCAGCGACGAATTTCATCATATTCCAAACAATCCAAAGATGTATAATGTAAGCGAAATTCAACTCTGATCACCTCATCTCCTAGAGTCTGGCTCAGCACTTTTCAGAAGAAACCTGCATACTTACTGCAACACAATGAGAAAAGAAGAGAAACAGCTTACAAGTAAGCTTAATTCATTCTTACATCTTTTCAGTAGCTAGATTTTTCCCTTACCAGGCGAGCTGACCGTGCAATTAGAGGCGCGCAGCTGTGAGCTGGCATCCGAAGATAGTGGGTTCGAACCCCACTGTCGGCAGCCCTGAGGATGGTTTTCCGTGGTTTCCCATTTTCACACCAGGCAAATGCTGGGGCTGTACCTTAAGGCCACGGCTGCTTCCTTCCCATTCCTAGGCCTTTCTTATCCCATCGTCGCCATAAGACCTATCTGTGTCGGTGCGACGTGAAGCAAATTGTAAAAACAATAACCCTTGACTCGATATGATTCGAGAACAGATTTCTTGTAAACGTAGACATTAAAATTCTTAAATGTTTACTTGTCGAATAAGTTACATTCATTCATGCAGATCGATCACCTTGAAAGAAAGCCCACTCATATTTTACAGAATATGGAAATGTTACATCCATTCTCGGTGATGAAAGAGGTGGATTAGATTGTCGACGTAGACAGACACTAAGCACTACCACATCCGACGTCCGAGGAGGGCGACGCCTCGCTGTGTGGCGTCGTTAGCGAAGTTGAAGCCCCTCAACTCGCGAGAAAAGCTGCCGATATGACCTCCGGGCTGGGGACTGAATATAAAGTGGGTTTCTCCAAGGAGGAACAAGAAACAACATGGTACTTAGGAAGCAAATGGGATTAGATCTCAGCTTGAAGATTTAGTAAGCTAGAAACGTTTGGCTCTTGGCTTCTTTGCTGACAATCAAGAATAGGGTTGCCACCTTTCGACAAATGAGGTAAGAAACCGTTCATATAAACAAGGCGTAAAGTTATTATTATTATTATTATTATTATTATTATTATTATTATTATTATTATTATTAATGATAATGATGATAGGCTGAGTAGTTCAGGCGGAAGAGCGCCCGCCTTCTGAGACCGACTTGGCAGGTTCGCTCCGGGCTCAGCCCGGTGGTATTTGAAAGAGTTCAAATACGTCAGCCGTCGGTAGATTTACTTGCAAGTAAAAGTACCCCTGCGGGACAAAATTGTGGCACCTCGACGTCTCCGAAAATAATAATAAACTTAGTGGAACGTAAAACCATAATAATAATAATAATAATAATAATAATAATAATAATAATAATAATAATAATAATAATGTACAGGAAAAATCGTGTCCTTTCTCGCACACTCCCGATGGAGGTGAGCTGCATATATCCTTTTTTTTACCACATAATAGCTACCCACTGACAATGTTACATACCTGAGAGGACCGGGAATCGATTCCAGACCTCCGAGGATGGCAGCTAATAGCCCTGACAGTCACATTACATAAGCGAAGTTATTATTACTACTTGAATGTCTCTTCAAATGCCATGGAATCCTAATACACATCAGGGTGTAAGAATTATGTTGAGCAGGATGTCTTTAACGTACTGGAAGGTAACAACATGAAACATTTAAACATCCTCAGATGCCACCAACCTCAGCAGAGATCGAACCAACCAACAGAGGAACAGGACAACCATTAACCGACTACGCCACTGAAATCAACTTTCTTCTTGGAGTATTGTTCATGGCAACAATCACATCGCACTTTTGTCTTCAAGTTGACTCTTCACCGTGTTTAGGAAACACCAGCGATAAGGGCTGGTTTACACGGGTAGAGTAGCGAGGCGAGTAGAATGGATAGTAGAGCTACTAGCATCGTGTAAACGACCGAGATAGTAGCAAGTAGAGTAGAGTAGTTAGTAGGCAGTAGAGTAGAGTGGGTTTCCGCTGCGGTAAAGTAACTCTACCACTATCCTTCCCCCTCCACCGGAACCGAGCTCCGAGAGCTGGCGGAGAAGTCCGAGGACGTTCGATTTTTCAGCTGACGCGTCATTCGACTGCTGTATTTGCATGTGTGTATATTCGGTGGTATTACGTCGAGCGTTTATTTGGCGGCAAAATAAAGTGGACGGAAGAAGAAACTTGCAAATTTGTGGAGCTCTACAGCGAAAAAGAATGTTTATGGAACATAAACAGCGTTACTTATAGAAATAAGAATATGAGACGGGCGGCGGAAGAGGACTTGATTGCGAAAATGGGTAAAGAGGGTTTTGGGTTAACGGAACTGAAACAGAAAATAAAAATTTACGATGTACATACAATCAAATACTGCCGCAGACATCTACACTCGAAGATGCAACATAAAATATAAACAAGTGTCAGCTGGATTTTCACTTAATATGAAGATTTCTCAAGTTTCAATGTTACACAGCGTGTTCATCATGTGTCTCAACATGTTTAAGTTAGGCAATACAATGGTGCAGGACTGTGTACATTAATCATATTAATAACATACATAGGGATCTTCTACATATCACTTGCCACTGCCGTTAATTTTCAGCAATAACAGTAATTTCCCCAACAGATTGAATAGTTTCCATATGTTGTTTGGAATATCCAAAATAATTATTGTTTATAGTACAGTGTCAGATCTAGAAGCTTAAGCTCTACACCTGGGCCGTACAAGCAACGAACAAAAAAAATAGATCAGTAATTGGGATATTTATGGCGAAGAAGCTACTGCAAATTAGGCCTACGCCAGCGTAATTTACAGTGTACGTATGGCCGGTTACGTTTCAAAACTCACGTGCAAAAATTAGTAGCAAATGGTATCAAAACTCACGACTGCAAACTAATAGCTAAATTAATATTCCAATGAGTCTCAAAATCCACAACTCCGGATAGCAGGTGCCTGCGATGACGGCAGGAGGGGTGAGGTGAGCGGTGACTCACTGACCAGGCCTCTCCTGAGGCCACAATACCATAAACATTAAATTTATATCAAAAGGAAAAATACGTTATATTACCTTTAAGACCACAGAAAAATGTTTTGATGATAATAATAATAATAATAATAATAATAATAATAATAATAATAATAATAATAATAATAATACACCTCTGTGTCCTTCACCGACCATTATTTTCCCCTGTGTGTTGGGGTGGCAGAGTAACATCCACAGTATCCTCTGCCTTTCGTAAGAGGTGACTAAAAGGGGCCCCAGGGGTACTTACATTTTTTAGAAAAGGCCCTTGTCTTTCTTTGCCCGAAACCTTCATTTTCTCGAAGTATGAGCCACCTTCCATTTTTTCCCTCTGATTAGTATTAATAGAGGATGGCTGCCCACTTGCACTCCCTCTTAAAACAGTAATCACCACCACCACCTTTTCCTTCATTGTTTTCAACACTTATTGATTTTTAATGAACCTTTCCACATTTTCTTGGCTGGGGAAAGAACCACCATCATAAAATATCATCAACATCAACGCTGTGGAGTCTTTTTTAAGTCATATAGCAACAGAACGTCAAAGATAGCGATTGGCTACTTCGCTATATTTCAGATAAAATTCTGACATATTTTAATTTATGATTTTATAAATTTGGTGAGCCAAGTAGTCAATACTACAAGTATATAACATTGCGCATCGTGTAATCGCGTGGGGGCGTGATGTAATATATTAATCTATGCTAAGTAAGGCATCTGGGAGTACATGACTCAGTCATACGTGTGGAGCATGAGTTCATATTATTTTCGGAAAGCGTATCAGAGACCGTTCATCATACTCGCCCACTTTCTGAAGGGAATGGAGATAAGTAATTTAATTTCCCTGCGATGAGATTCATGACCAAATTAATCTCTAATGAAACTAAATGAGTGAATTAACAGTCGTAATATTTAATATCGGTAAAATAAAGTTTCTTATATAAGTAAATGCCGTCTTCTGGCCTCATAATAGAACTAAGCCCCGGTAATTACTACCAACTGAAAATTTATTTTAACTAGCAGCAGGCAATATACCTACTTTAATTTTATGTCGTCCGGCTGCATGGATACATGGTTAGCATGCTGGCCTGTGGTTCAATGGGTCCAGGGAGTCCCAGGTTCGACTCCTGGCCGGGATTTTCACTTTCATTTGTTAATTCCTATGGCTCGGGAACTGAGTGTTTGTGCCGTCTTCAGCATTGGACTTCATGGATTGCAAAAAAGAGGCATATTTCTATTTTTCATCTATTCACATAATTCAATCGATTATCCATCCGACACACTTACACCGAAAAATGTATTCATGACGCAACCAATTATTCTACGCGATATAACTGAATGATATTTGAAATTCATTTGATTATTTATTCCATTATTTAAATAACCGGATGGAAGCTATTTGATTTTTAAAAAATATCCGATTATATCATCACTAGTAGGGTGGGCATATATCCATTCAAAGAAGAACTGGTCCTGCTCGTGAGGTTTGAGACTGGCCCAGATACAGAAACCTATTCTTGCTAATCCTCTTCTTAGAATTCGTAAATTTTGATACTCGTGAGTTTTGAGACTCGTGGGTTCTGAGACGACACACTGATGGCCAATGGGTATTGTTTCTATAACTTTTGAAATTAATTCTGTAATATCTCATTCGGATAAGATATAGGTTGGCTGAAATAAAAAAAAAATGGAAATAGAAACATCACTACAGTCTAACTGGGGAAAGGAGTACCTCACCCCTTCACCGTGGAACAAAAACCTTCGCCAGAATTATGATCTATAATTAGACTGGAGCTCGTTCAGATAGTTTTATCTTAGAAATCACCACTACAGTATTCACAGACGAAGACTAGTAAAATCCTGAGGGGATGATTACACTGTCGTTACTTTCTGTACAATAATGAATAAAGTCATAACAATTCAATCGTTTGTGTTCCTGGGTTAAAATACATGCTTGTACTGCCAGGGAACTGCTCCTTCATTAACAAAATGATTCCTGAGACGATCCCTCATGTTCTTGGCCAACTCGATGTGCTTACGTCTTGACATGGTGCTACTACTGTACTCTACTCTACTGTATGACTCTACTCCCGTATGAACGATACGAGTGTCAACTCTACCAGACAGCGGTAGAGTAGAGTAACGTGGCTACTCTACTAACTACTCTACTCGCCTCGCTACTCTACCCGTGTAAACCAGCCCTAAGCCAGGTAAAGACTTCCCGGCTTAACACCGCTCTTTCGTAACCGTGGCTATTAAGATCGGTGACGCAGGGCACTATGTACGTGTAACTATTCTGAGTGAGAAAGAGATGTCGAACATCAGTTTCCCAATGTAGGCTGGCTGCTGTTTGTGTTGAATCGTTTGTTTGTCTCGCATTTACAGGTCGGTGCGAAAGAAGAGGATTGCACTTATCTGGATAACATATTATTATTATTATTATTATTATTATTATTATTATTATTATTATTATTATTATTAAATTAACCGACTACCTGATTTGTGTTAAATTTGGATTGTATATGACTCCGGGGTGAATATAACCGTTCTGAAATTTAATCAATAGTTAAATAATAGACTTAGAATCAAAATCAATTTTAGTACTAATTATACTCATTTTAATAATAATTACAGAGTAATATAACAATTGAGTATAGAGTTTGTACGATCTTTAAGCCCATCAATAGAGCCTCCTCTTCTGTAACAGTAAAAAAGGAAAAACAGTCTCACCACCTTGACTTTCACCATGGCAAGCATGCATCCTCTTTTATCAGGTTCCTTTCGGAATTCTGTACACTTTGCTTGCCTTATCAATGCTTATTTCTCCTCTAAAGGTTCTGTAGGACACTCTTCTAAGACATCCAGTCATCTATGATTCAGCAGATTTACGTTTGTGTCCACGTGTCATTTTTACTCTAAAATCTGACATGGTCTCAACTATGGGAAGCAGCAACCAGAATGGCTGCGACCTGTTTAAGCCGTTAACGGCAGACAGCTGCACTGATGAGAATGTTTGTTCACGAATAGTAAAAAGTAGTTAAAATAAAAAAAAAATCAACATGATGACGATGATGATGATGATGCTTGTTTAAAGGGGCCTGGCATCTAGGTCATCGGCCCCTTTCAAGAAATTTGGAAATGCAGTCTACTTCACCCCAGGTTTATCATGTTGTGAACTTCACCTCGATTTCACTTATGATTCGGAAAGTTTTACGTATAGTGTAAGTCCCTTCATAGCTAAGTATGACTAACTTTCGTTCTTGAAGTGGATGTAATTTTTAAAAGTCATGATATGACATTACGTAAGGCATAGACGTGTATGTAGGTTATAATTAATTACAGTTAGAAATTCAGGATTCCTAAAGGGGCTTAATATTTAAATAGAGGAAAAGTGTTGTAAGTGAAATCCATACTGTGTCTTAAAGAACTTCTGAAAATTTGCTACTGTTTCTTTAGAAAGTTTTCACATACATTTTTCAATATTTCGGACAACTTCACCACAGCGGTCTAGTTGCCTGTATTGCTTTGTACAAAACCAAACCCAAACCCCATGGCGCAAGAGCCCCGAAGGACCATGGCCTACCAAGCGACCGCTGTTCAGCCCGAAGGCCTGCAGATTATGAGGTGCCGTGTGGTCATCACGACGAATCCTCTCGGCCGTTATTCTAGGCTTCCTAGACCGGGGACGCCATCTCACCGTCAGATGGCTTCTCAATTGTAATCACGTAGGCCGAGTGGATCTCGAACCAGCCGTCAGATCTAGGTAAAAATCCCTGACCTGGCCGGGAATCGAAGCCGGGGCCTCCAGGTAAGAGGCAGGCACGCTACCCCTACACCGCGGAGCCCGCGCTTTGTATAAAGGGTTTAAAAATTCATGTTTACCGGGCGAGTGTGCCGTGCGGTTAGTAGTGCGCAGCTGTGAGCTTGCATCCGGGAGATAGTGGGTTCGAATCCCACTGTTGGCAGCCCTGAAGATGGTTTTCCGTGGTTTCCCATTTTCACACCAGGCAAATGCTGGGGCTGTACCTTAATTAAGGCCACGGCCGCTTCCTTCCAACTCCTAGGCCATTGCTATTACATCGTCGCCGTAAGACCTATCTTTGTCTGTGAGACGTAAAGCTACTAGCAAAAAATCATGTTTAATTACAAAAACTCATTGTTGTTACCTAAGAAAATTGTTTAATATAGACTTACTTTCCTCGACAACGAGTAGAGGGAAAGAAAAATTTGAAGACGCTTTTAGTGTTTAGGTGGAATGCGTATATCGCCGAGTTTATTTAACTTAAAATCTCAAAATGTTTCAAATCTCAATTGACAGATAAAAGAGAAGGCTAAAGGTGCGTTTTCCAAGGTGCGACAGCAGCCCCCAGCGACGGGCACGTGGGGTGTTTTCTTAGACACGCAGTCCAGTCCATCAGAAATGGACGAGAGCACGGGCGATTTCGTTAGTGGCAGGACTTTCCTTGACATTTGAATGGAAGAAGAAAGAATAAGAAGAATAAGAATTGTTAATGTGGTATCTCGGCCCGGAAAGAAGGAAAGTCAACAGTATATTTGCATCGCACTATGAGGAAGGACGCTATAACAATTTAATTAACAGGCATCTTTTAAGTGATGAGGCAAAGTTCAGGAAGTATTTCAGACAGTGTTAGTTTAGTTATATTCTCTAACTTTTGAAAAGTGAAATTTTGAAAACGCCGTGCAATCGGTACAAGAAGCCTATCAGCCCAGCTGAGAAACTTGTACTCACTCTCAGGTACGAATATTTTAATATTTTAACAGTGTTTAGCCTAGGAGCTAGAAGGAAGCGGCCGCGGCTTCATTAAGGTACAGCCCCGGCATTTGCCTGGTGTAAAAATGGAAAATCACGGAAAACCATCTTCAGGACTGCCGATAGTGGGATTCGATCCCACTATCTCCCGGATGCAAGCTCACAGCTCCGCGCCCCTAACAGCACGGTCAACTGGCCCGGTAAGTTTAACAAACCCGCAACTTAGTTGAGTGACACAACATTAATTGCACCAATATGTCAATTATTTACGTACCATTCCATCGGTGTAATCTAGGGAATGAAGGAATCAATAAAAACGCATAAAAATGATAATGCAGAGCGGGTTTTTTTATTTTATTTAAAAGTACATATTACACTGTATATTCATTCCTATAAACTATGACCCAGTAATCTTGACAAGATATCAAGACTGTTTACATCTGAGCACGGCTCTGTTTTTATCGGCCCTTGATTGATAGAGGAGAATGCTTGCGGAGGAGGTATTGAGCAATAGTCACTTCCGTCGCAGCGACTGCGGCCGCCAGCACTGCTCACTGCACCAGGGTGGCGGCTCAAGCCGCAATCGCAGATCAAATTCAAACTGCGCATGCGCGGAGATGGAGACTGCTGTCGCCGTTGCGGCTACAATCGCACCTTGGAAAACGCACCTTAAACGCTACTAAAAAATAATGCAAATCTGAAACGTAGTTTGCATGAAATAGCGCTTCACAGTAAGACAAAATTTGAGCTAAATATGTGACGTCACACGCATGGTGCTGTGTTGACTCGCCCGCTCAGTTGGAGGTTAGCTGTAACAGCGATAACAATTTAATAAATAAGTCTGCGAAATCCTCAAAACCCTGCGACCGTTATCAATAGTGACAGCCTGCCGCCAAATTTTTAGCACACGAATTCTGAGAGAGCTAGAAATTTCACAATTCATTTTGTCAGGAAATATCCAGTCTTACAGAATTCACAAAACATTTTCAGAAATGCTGTAGTCTACTTTAATATACCTAATTGCATGCTTATCACTTGAGAACATGAGTGCGAAGTAAGTAAGGAATTGATTTTACATTTTCATCTTTCGACTGCGAAGTAAGTAAGTAAGGAATTGATGTTACATTTTCATCTTTCGACTGCGAAGTCAGTAAGAAACCGACATTACATTTTTATCTTTCGACTGCGAAGTAAGTAAGTAAGGAATTGATGTTACATTTTCATCTTTCGACTGCGAAGTCAGTAAGGAATTCAAGTTACATTTTCATCTTTCGACTGCGAAGTAAGTAAGAAACTGATATTACATTTTCATCTTTCGACTGTGAAGTAAGAAACTGATATTACATTTTCATCTTCCGACTGCGAAGTAAGTAAGGAATTGATGTTACATTGTCATCTTTCGACTGCGAAGTAAGTAAGGAATTGATGTTACATTTTCATCTTTCGACTGTGAAGCCAGTAAGGAATTGATATTACATTTTCATCTTTCGAGCTGAAGTTCATTACACAAGCGATGGTATAACTTATACCAGTTCACTCTTAATTTTTACTTTCTTCTTTCCTCAGACTAAACTAACAGGCCTATTGTAACAACTTACCAGTTATAACAACTCGGTATATATCAGAACAGAACCGGATTTATATGACATTTCCTACTTGAGCCTTCTTCAGAAATGGGTTCCGTAAGCGATGCTAATTCCGTGTGAATCACTTGCTAGATATCTCTGTAAACATCAATAAAATCGGACTGCAAAGAAATGAGATGGAATAAAGTTACAGACATACGCCTCAGTAATGTCTCAATACATGATGAATTCATTCAACTGAATGAAGAAAACATACCGAGTAATGGAAGAAATAACAATAAATCATTTCGAAAGGTTCTATTAACGCAATACTAATTAATACCTTATGCATCCAGACTATCATCATACCTGCACGAACACTAGAAAAGGCGCCAGAAAGGTCAGGTACTGGTCGTTAACGGGGAAGAAAGACATACGTTACGATAAATAAACTCACGTTAAGATGGCAATAAAGTGTAAAATGTGTTACAGTAAGTATTCATGTCATGAGCAGTAGCCTGTGCTTACGATCACGAACGGTCGAGTGTCTTTCCTTATGCCAAAACCAGCCAATGTGGAGGGTCATACTCAGTATATTCTGTTACCATTGTGGTTGATCGTGTAGTGCATTGAGTGTTATAGTATTGTGACTAACACGAACACCCAGTTCCCAAGCAAGAGGAATTAACCATACCGGGATCAAATCCCTGATCCGTTCGGAAATCGAACCTGGGACCATCAGCGCCCATATGAGTTTGTAGGGGGGAGGGGGCCCAGATATGGGGGTACGTAGAATTTTTAATATTATGGAAGATAAAAGGCGACTTGTATTCTGTGGTAGAATAACCCACGGTGTTCCCTGCCTGTTGGCGGTACTACGGTACTACCGCTTCTACGTAATACTGACTTTTAAATCATTTTCTTGAAAGGAAAACACCTGACTAGACTAAATTTTTTGCCTTTCCCTGAGAGCTAGGGGAGGGGGGACGTGGCCCCACCTTGCCCCCGGGTATGGGACCCCTCTGATTCGAAGACCGCAATGATCATTAAGTGCCATTCAGAAAAATGATGGCCTTGACTTCAGTCTGCCAATGCGCGAGCTTCTAACTGAACCTCATTGCGCAATTATGTGAAGTCATAAAAAGAGGGAAATCTACGAACTATGCATTGTAAGGTGAAGTTCTAAAATATTCTTGTATGTGAATTGCTTCATTTCTTTTGTCTTTTTACTTGTCTTTTTTCACCATATTAGCATAAGACTCTTTAGTTTTCAGAAAAAAATTGTTATTTTATATTAATATTATAATTGAAAAAATTAAAATGGCGTATGAATTTTAGTGCCGGGAGTGTCCGAGGACAAGTTCGGCTCGCCAGATTCAGGTCTTTTGATCTGACTCCCGTAGGCGACCTGCCCGTCGTGATGAGAATGAAATGATGAAGACGACACATACACCCAGCCCCCGTGCCAGCGAAATTAACCAATGAAGGTTAAAATTCCCGACCCTACCGGGAATCGAACCCGGGACCCCTGTGACAGAAGGCCAGCACGCTAACCATTTAGCCATGGAGTCGGACAACATTATAATTGATTAGATTATATAAAATTAGAATATAGTTTAGATATAAGTACCGCCATGTTCATTGCATTTTATATAACGTGGTTGCCGCTGTAATTGGTACAATAAGTCCTGTAGTATACAATAAATAAATAAATAAATAAATAATACGCATACATTCGGGTCAGAGCTTTTCAGGATTTGTTATTCCATACAATGAGAAAGAACGAACTAATCATCTATGGCGATTTTAGGTCTTAACACATTTACATATATCCCCTTGAAATGTAAACTACCCCAGACCACGGAGTCTGACTGGAGACAAATTAACGGGATTAGGGCGTATTTCAACTCATCTACACGTATATTTCGATGCACAGATAATCATACTTAGCATAGATTCTTGAAATTAGAAGGGTGCAAGCGATTTCTTTTAACCTTGACGTACTATTTATGTTAAGAGGCTATGTCTCCTAATTGGTGCATTAAACGGAGTTCTCCAAACCGCATAGAGCGTGGAAGAAACATATTTAAATGTCAGCTTGATAATGATACAATGGCTATCATTCAGTTCATATTGGATGCGCAACATTACATTCTCAGAAACCACATCAGCCTCACCGTTACGGATCAGAACTCGACTTCTTAGGGATTTATTGCTTCCTCTCAAAGATTATGTAAAGTAGTTCATATTATTTAGCATGCCAGATGCTGCTGCCATTGTTTTCAAGAGCAAGAAGTGAGAACCCACACAAGTCAGCTTAAAACTTAACACAACCAAGGTAGAATAGGAGCGCAATTTCTCATCTGACCGGACAAGTTTGGTAGCAACTATTATTTCAAAAGGGAAGAAGAAATCATCAGCCTCTCGTACCAATACACGAAGCAGCAAGAGAGAAGAAAGAAAAAGAATCGGCCAGCTCTTACTTTTACATTGCTGTTGATATTGTACTCACAGCCAAGAGAACTCCAGTTTATTTTACAGTCCGAACCACAAAGACGTGACTTTTAATTTCGCACATCTCATATGCACTGACTGGGATTCTATCCGTAGCCACTTTGGAAAGAAGCTAAGGACAATGTCACTCGGGTACCATGTCCCGGCACTACTAACAGATAACGAAACCACTGCAATCAGACAGATATAAGTACTTAAAGAGTGTGCAGAAAAAGTTGGCCTACAAATCTCCTACCAAAAGACTGAGTTCTTCTGCACAAAATTCGATATATCGGTTTTGAACACGAAAAAATGGCAAGATCAACAGAGTCCCTTACTTTAAGTACCTAGGCAAAGTGCTCGAACCGACCGGAAAAGAGAAAATTCCGCAGAAAACTAGGTTACTGAAGACGAAGAGAGCCTTATACAAAACACAGGGTATCTACAACAAAAAATGTTTGTCCACCTACGCCAAACTTCGTCAGTACAACATTATGATTAAACCGGAAGTGCTATACGCAAGTGAGACCCTGATGTTACACACCAAAAGCGATCTGGAGAACCTACTTAAAGAGGAAAGAAAAATCACCAGAGAAATTATCGGCCCAAAGCTCACAAATGAAGGGTACAGGCTTCACTCTAAGGATACTATAGAGAGGTTGTCTAAACTCGCAGCGGGCATCCGAAAAAAGGAGACTAACATTTTATGGACACGTAAGCAAGACTCCCACAGTCTAGATTCACGTCCAGAATCCTCAGATACATTCAGGGGATCAAGAACACTACACCGTGGATGACGCAAGTAAAACTCGAGCTGGAAAGAGCGCAGGTAGATTCAGCGGACACTGCAGACAAAAACATCTATAGGCACAAGATATACAAGTGGGAAGTAATGCCAGAGAATGCAGCACCTAAAGCACAAAGGCCGAAGTGGACTGAAGAACAGAAGAGGACCTTTAGTGACAAAATGAAAGAACACTGGAGGAACAGGAAGAACAAGCAGTCATGAATGCTTCACGTGGTCTGGTATCGGCCTATTACGTGTATAATAATAATAATAATAATAATAATAATAATAATAATAATAATAATAATGTTTTTACGTCTCACTAACTAGTTATTGATGGTTTTCGGAGACGCAGAGGTGTCGGAATTTTGTCCCGCAGAAGACCTTTTACGTGCCAGTAAATCTACCGACACGAGGCTGACGTATATGAGCACCTTCAAATACCCTCGTACTAAGCCAGGATCGAACCTGCCAAGCTGGGGTCATCTGAGCCACTCAGCCCGAAATAATAATAAGAATGTCCCTATCTCCTGAAACCCACAATGTTTCTAACGTGGGTGAGAGGGGTAGCGACTACGAGGGAATTTGCTTGTTTCCATTTTGGAAGGTTCCTCATATCTTTCCTAGCCGACCTACCATGGCCAACTACGGTTCTTTTCCGATCCCGACGGTATAGGGTTAGAGTAATTTTCACGCCTGTTCTAACTTTTCCCTTTCCTTTGCTGGCAAATGCATTCTTTGCAAGGATCAGATTTTTTCTCGCTTCTTCTCTGATTCGAGTTATGACAGGATGGCTTAAAAACAATTAACATCACAATCTCCACCTAGGTACGTATAGAATAAGGCCGTAAGGTAAAGGATCAGAGTGTAATGTTGAAATAATGGATCAGAGAGCATTGTTTAAATAATAATAGTAATAATTTTACTGATTTTGGTTTTAATCCGACACCAGTGTGCTAGTGTTTCAACTTAAAAGGGTTTCTTTTTTAACACTTTATTAACTTCATAGATATGGTCGTAACTAACCACGTTATGAAAGGTGGACGAATTGAATAGACATCGGAATAAGAAAGAAGATTTTTCAGAATCTGCTTTACGTCGCACCGGCGCAGAGGGATCTTATGGCGACGATAGGAGAGGAAAGGGCTAGGAATGGGAAGGAATCTCTATTTGTTTTACGTCGCTTCGACACAGATAGGTCTTGTGGCAACGATGGGATAGTAAAGGCCTAGGAGTGGAAAGGAAGCGGCCTTGGCCTCAATTAAGGTACAGTCCCAGCATTTGACTGGTGTGAAAATGGAAAACCACGGAAATGCATCTTCAGGGATGCCGACAGTGGTGCTCGAACCCACGAGCTCCCGAATGCAAGCTGACAGCTACGTGACTGAAGCCGCGCGGCCACTTACTCGGTAAACAGATAAGATAAAACAGGGGAATGATACTTCATCTTTTCAACACAGAAACGTTATTATGGAATCAGGGCTAGGTTATTACAGGCAATCAAAGATATTTGTATTGACAATCGGGCCACAGTGACAACTGATAGTAGAATGGGTTTTTGGTGTTCAATAGTTACAGGCTATTAGGGAAGGATATACTGTAATCTTTCATCTCTGATGTTCATAGTATAAATGGATCATTTAGCGAAACGTATAAAATAGCAGGGAGGAATTCAGCTGTGTGGAAATGTAGCAAGTAGTATGTATGGCCTGTGCCGACGACTTTATCTTAATGGCAGACTGTGCTGAAAGCCTGCAATCTAATATCTTGGAGCTCGGAAAGAGATGCGGCGCGTATGATATGAAAATCAGCATTCCCAAAGGCTAAGGCCACACGAGGCAGTAAATACAGTTGCAGCAAGCAGCGAAAACTGTACCACGGCGGTAGCAAAAGCAGTTGTAGCATAGTTGCTGCAGAGCAAGGAACACCTGTTGTTCCCGAAGATCTAGTTCGGTTATGAATCTTGCTGCGAATGTTGCTTTCTTAGGCGGCGTTGACAAAAAAGAAAGTGCTGGATTCATCCTATTATCAGTGAAAGGCCAACGAAGGGTAAATTCGTCCTTATTCATGAGAAACTGAAGCTTTACCCATACACATTTTTTAAATATTATTATCGAATGTCAGTGAACTCTTTTCACGATCTATTGTCAGTTATAAGTGGCGAAATGTCGTCGTCGTTGCTGCTCATTGTAATTATATACAATCCTGTACTACGAAATAAACATGTAACTTTCCTCGTCGGCAAACGAGGGCCCATTTTCAATTATTGTGAGGGGGGGAGGGGCGAGCTTCTTAGCGCCGCTACTGCGCGTATTGTACAAACATGGGTAATTCTCCACTTCCCGAATGACACGTTCACTGTCCACACACTCATATTTCGTAAATATACTATTTGTATATACGTGATAAACAAATATGAAATACGCAGTAAATACTGTCTCTTGTGGCCACCGTCCAACAACTCATGCAGAGAAAGAAATAACCTCTGGCCTATCCCTTCAACATCAAAACCTTGAACTGTTTCCGGCGAACTGCATTTACTGGCAACTGTGGCCCATCACATTGCAGCACAAGGTGCACATTTTTTCTCCAGTATTTGCTGCTGACTTCCAACAGCATTAACTGCTCGTGTGGCCGTAGCCTAAAGCGATCTCACACCTAGAAGAATCGAATGTCGGGTCGGTAATAAACAAATAAGACTGGCAGACAATTTTTAGTATTTGGAACAAGTCTTCTCATCAGAGTGTAGCGAAGTTGATGTAGCGACCTCTCGGGCGTATTTTTTCCCCAAGTCCAGTTCTTTTTAGACCGACTCTACCGAGCGAGTTGGCTGTGCGGTTAGGGGCGCAGCTGTGTTCTTGCATTCGCGTGATAATGGCTTTGAACCCACTATCGGCAACCCTGAAGATGGCTTTCCGTTGTTTGCTATTTTTACGCCACAATGTTTCCTTCCAATCCTTAGTCCTTTCCTATCCCATCGTCGCCAAAGATCTGTATCGGTGCGATGTATAAGCAACTTGTAGAGCGACTTTGCTGTCGTGCAGTGAAAGCTGAGTGGACTTCAGATGTCGTACTCATAAATTGGAGGCAACAGACATCAAGATGGACAGAATGACTGCTGGTACAAACAGATGGGAACAATGGCAGGAAGGCACTTGCAATGAGGAGATAGAGAAAGGAGGACAGGTTTCCTACGAACGTATTTCTCAACCGCGACTAATTGTAGAGGATGGAATGGGTACAAATGATTTGCCAATATACTGCTATAATGAAATGAAATGGCGTATGGCTTTTAGTGCCGGGATTGTTCGAGGACATGTGCGGCTCGCCAGGTGCAGGTCATTTGATTTGACTCCCGTAGGCGACTTGCGCGGCGTGATGAGGATGAAATGATGATGAAGACTACACATACACCCAGCCCCCATGCCAGCGAAATTAACCAACGTTGGTTAAAATTCCCGACCCTGCCGGGAATCGAAACCGGGACCCCTGTGACCAAAGGCCAGCACGATGACCATTTAGCCATGGAGCCGGACATTGTTATATGTATGTATAGTATGTCTACCCTTTACTCTATTTCTTCATATGGGATCGGGGATGAGGTGAAGAGAAATTATATGGCATGTTTTTACAGCCCTTCCTTCCTTCCTTCCTCTTAACTCACTTGAGAAATTCATGAAGATGAAATGGATGTTAGTGAATGAAATTCAGGAGGGAGGTGGAAGGAACTGGCTGTGGTCTATGAATAGGAAATATCACGGCATTAATGGACTTCTATGGCTCCAGTTGAGTATCAGATCTTCCCCTCTATTACAAGAATACCAAAAGGATTTGACCTACCTGGACAACACTCAAACGTATCGGGACAGGCCTTGGAAAGTGCGCTGACTTCCTCTATAAATGGGGCAAACTTCTCTCCCCGGAATGTAGCTGCGGTGCCCCTAAGCAAACAGTTCGTCATATAGTGAAACAGTGCCCCCTGAGTGCTTATCAGGTTAACCCAAAAGACTTTCTTGACCCAAATCCTTCTTGTATACACTATTTGCAGAGCTTGATGGTGAAATTGTAACCTACACAGTGTATTGTATATTTAATTTGTGATTGTTTGTTTTTATTTTTAATGTCATACGCTAAATAAATAATAATCACGGCATTTGCCTGAAGTGTAAATGGGAAATCACAGAAAAACATTCTCAGGACAACCGAGTACCTGGCATTTATTATGGGGGGTATTCCTCGAATATTGGAAACCTTAGGGGGTACGCTTACAGAAAAGGGTGAGAAACATAAACCTAAAGGGCTAATGGATACTGATATGAAAGGTAAGAGAAACAGAGGGGCACCAAGATGACACTGGTTAGACTAAGCTTTTATTGATTTAACAATAATGACGTGAGGCCTGGTGCAGATCTTTCCAGTTGACGCCGTATAGGCGACCTGCACGTTTATGAAGATGAGCCCTACCTATGATGAATTTTAATGACGAAGATGGTACATACACCCAGCCTCCGAGCCATCAGAATTAACCAATAAAGGTTACAATCCTCAACCTCCCTGGGAGGCGAACCCGGAACCAACTGGAACAAATGCCGGCACGCTAACCATTTAGGCATGGAGCTCGACATTGATTTAATAATAAGGTGTACGACTAAACGATGCCACAGAGCTAGTTGCGAATAGAGGATTGTGGAGGTCCTCAGTTCATTACCGCAGGCTTTTCAGGCTGAACGCTGCAAGATTTAACTGTCTATAACGCCGATGCAGGTCTATACTGTTACGTGCCAGCCCCGTGGTAGCTCCTTTCGGTACTTCCAGGAAGGGGCTGCTGACAGACGACGTGTAATCTCCCAGGCGTCTTGTGGAGTGGGGCCGGCCTTTCCGTGTATTGTTCTCGGCGGCCAGCTTACCTGCGAGTCTCTTGGAGATTCAATGGGAATGTTCTGCCTCAAGTGACATCGTGAAATTTCTGGGCCAAATCACGCGAGCTATAAAAAGGGAGGCTAGCCGCGGACGGTCAGTCAGTGTTGGACTCCGTGTGTTGGGGTTCGGTGGTTGGGCTGAGGGCGACAGAGGTGTTGGCTGTCGCTAGTGTGCCACCGAGGTTTGAACTAGGAGGTTGTTGTGGTGTCGGAGAGACCAGTGGGTGCATGAACTGGAGGCGACATGACGGAAGACTGTATTGTGTGTTCGTGTAATTCTGCGGACTGAGGATCACCGTGAGCCAGCGAGGAAGCGCGCTATCGTGAGTGCGAGGATAAATGGACCTGTGTTAATGCTCGCTGTTGTGAGTATCGTCCTGCTGTTGAATACTGTTGAGCTGTTTTGGTGTTCACTGCTTGGGACTGTGTGAAGTACTGCACTATAAGTGGAGTCGAACCAACGAAAAGTCGTCGTGTGTTGTATAGCCAGTGGTACTGCGTTCAAATCCAGCTGTCTACGCACAGCGGCTCTAGGAAGTGACTGGACCTGGGGAAAGTGAAAGTAAGGATTACAGCCGTTCCCAGGTAACAACCGGCCGGGACTCCCTGGTGTGTGTACAGGAGAGAGATTTGTAAATAGACTGGTAATTAGTGTGGCCATTCATAACTGGTTAGAATTGTTTGTGTTTAAATGTGTGTGTGTGTGTGTGTGTGTGTGTGTGTGTGTTTGTGCATTTATTAGGTCATCATGAAATAAATTACAGTAATGAAACACATAGAGTTTTAATCGTAACAGTACGTTTGTTCAATATCTTCTTTCACAAATTACACTCTGTGCCTGAAAATGGAACTACCGGGAGAGTGCTTGCAATCTTCAAGAATTTAAGTTTGTTCCTTCCCTGCCTTGCAGCGATAACAATACTATGAAACAGCAGAGAAGTAACTATCCAGAATAAAGTGAGGCGACGTTGTAGTTTTGTCTCACGTTCTTATCAATGTTTATCTAGAATATGCGATAAAGGAAATCAAGGAGACCGAGCTCGATAGCTACAGTCGCTTAAGTGCGGCCAGTATCCAGTATTCGGGAGATAGTGGGTTCGAACCCCACTGTCGGCAGTCCTGAAGATGGTTTTCCGTGGTTTCCCATTTTCTCACCAAGCAAATGCTGGGGCTATACCTTAAACAAGGCTACGGACGCTTCCGTCCCAGTCCCAGCCCTTTCCTGTCCCACCGTCGCCATAAGACCTATCAGTGTCGGTGCGACGTAAAGCAACTTGCAACTTGCTTGAAATCAAAGAGGATTTGGATGAGAAATAACAGCTCATGGAATGGTAATGGAAACTTCGAGATTCTCCGGTTACATTCTTGTCTTATCTGAGTCTGCAGGCGAATTGGAGAAATTACTGGATGGTACGGATACAGTCTTGGAGATGGAGTACCAACAAGATGAAAATAAATTGATCCAAAACCAAATAAATGGAATACATTAGTATAAAAACATGTGATGCAGGAAATATTCGATTAGAAACATCTTAGAGGAGGTAGATTGATATTGTTACTTAGGTAGTAGAAGTTGATGGTGGTGGTGATTATGATGATGCCTGTTGTTTAAAGGGTCTAAATGGCAGAAGTAAGAAGAACATTAAATGCAGACTATCTCAGGCAAGAAGAGGAATTTCGAATTTATTCACTTCAGACATAGATATGATTATTAGAATGATGTTTCTGAAGAATTGTGTGTGGTGTATGGCACAGTATTGGATGTGAAACATGGACAATAACTAGTGTAGAAAGAAAGATAATAGGACATTCTGCAATGTGATGTTAAAGAATAATGCTGAAGGTAAGGTGGGTAGATGGAATTACGAATGCAGAGATCCTGAGTCGAATTGGTTAGAGGAGAACAATCTGGCGAATTTCGACCAGAAGAAGAGAAAGAATGATACGACACATCTTAAGACACCGAGGACTTTTTCAGTTTGATTTGAGTGAAGTGTAGGCGATAATAATTGTAGGGGTAAACCAAGGGGTAAAATAAGCAGATTAGAGTAGGTGTAGGATGCAGTAGTTCTGTAGAAATGAAAAAAGATTAGCACAGAATAGGGTGGCACGGAGGGTAACATCAAGCCAGTCCATGGACTGATGTCCCATACAGCCTTGCCTGAAAGATGTTACAATAAGTGATTTCCACGTCTTTCGGAGTCTATGAATTACTGTGGTTACTATTTCTAATCACCCGTGTAAGAAGTCATGTGAAAACTAGAACAACCATCTACTTTTTTTTTTGTTGCAAATGCATCCCTTCAGTGAATTTAACAGGGAGTATGTTTCACGACGTACGAAACAATTTCTCATAAAAACGTTTCTGTCCAGAAAGTTAAAATGATAGTGACAGTGAGAGTCGTTGTGAAGGAATAAACTCAAACCTTTGTTAATCTGCCAGCGGCACACACACGCTTCAGTGAGCTAAGTTTATCTTGAAAGATTCGAAGATGAACTAAAAACAGATCCATCGCCCAAAGGGAAGGAGATATCAAAAGAAGAGAGTGAAACAAACAGAAGGCTAAAACATCATGAAAAGAGAAATAAAAGGGAGTCACTGGAATATGCTCGATGGGCAGCATTAGTATCACTGAGCAGTCTTGGGTACGGGTGATGATGATGATGATGATTATGGTGATCCTTCTTGTTTAAAGGGGCTTAACATCTAGGTCATTGGCCACTAATGGTACAAAATAAGACGAAATATATTGATAATTTAAGTCCAAAATCCTCCACTGACCAGAATTCAAAACGAGAAGACGACGAATGAATGGATGTATATGAAGTTAAAACAATCAGTGGATCCAACCCTCAATGTCCCACATTCCCAGAAACTGACCAAGGGACTGCTGCTAAAGCACAATACTGAATCTATGATGCTTGTAGTCTAAAGGGGTCCAAAATCCAGGTAATGGGTCCCTCATAATGGTACTTGTCGCTAGGAAGGTAGGACCATGGTATTTGTCATATTGCGGTACTAATCAAAAGTAGCATAGACTCGCGGAATTCCACACATTATGGTAGTACTCACAGGTAATGTAATGCGCACATGTAACGCAGACATATGGTGTTTCTCACATTGCGGTGCCATTAACAGGCAACGCAAAGCTATGGTGTTCCTCACATAAGTACTAACCACAGGGACTCTCACTATCCCGTGGTGTTCATCACATAAATCATAGGCAAGGCAGATCCATGGTGTCGCTCATACAGTGGTACTGATCACAGGTAGTGTAAAATCCAGCCGGAAGCACACACTGTCGGTACTAATCACAAACCTATCGTTTACCAAACATTGTGGTGCTACGCGCAAGTAAAAGCGACCCATGGTGTTCCTTGCGTGATGGTGCTAATTTCAAGTAGTCTCATGGTTCTAATTCGATCATCCCTTGGGAACGTAATGTGATCTGACAAATCACGTTTTAGCCTGTATTCCAATGACGAACGTCGTCGAGTGTACCGAACGCCAAATGAAGTATTTCATCCTGGATGTGTGCAAAGTGTCAGGTTCAAGCCGGAGGTTGGTCTGTGATGTTTTGGGGGGTGTTTTTCGTATCATGGATTGGGCCCGCTTACTGAGGTGATCATTAGCTTAAACCACCATGTTTGTTTAAGCATTCTGGATGATCAGGTGTTGTCTTTCAGTCAACATCTACATGATGAGTATGGTATTGATACCCCGATTTTCCAAGATGACAACAGCAAAGTTCATCGGGCTGGACGATTATGTAACTGGTTGTATGAACACACCCTATTACATATCGATTGGCCTGCAAAATCGCCTGACTTGAACCTCACTGAAAATCTGTGGGGCATGTTGGAACAGCGGGTGAAACGCCGACATCAGCATCTCCGCAATTTGCTAGATTTGCGCGATCAAATCCTCGGCGAATGGCTTAACCTGGGTGCGACGTACCGGCATAACCTTGTGTTCTAACTTCCTAACCGAATCCAGACGGTTATAAAATTCAGAGCCGGAGTCAGACGGTATTAAATGATTCTTGTAATGATTTCTCCAGGTGTGACTAATTATTTTGTCCGGTGAGCTTATTCATACCTTGGTCTACCCCTGCTGCTCTTATGACGCTACGCTTCCCTCAAAGATTAACATAGCAAGTCATAGGTATCAAAAGATATGTCCTACCAATCTGTTTCTTCTTCTGATCAAATTTCGTCAAATCTTTCTCCTCTCACAAACTCGATTCAGTACTACTTCATTTGTGATCTGAACTATTCACCTCATCTTCAGCGTTCATCTGTACTGATCGAGTTGGCTGCGCGGTTTACGTCATTGAAATGTCACCTTGCATTCGGGAGTTAGTGGGTTTGAATCCCACAGTCGGCAGCCTTGAAGAAGGTTTGCCGTTGTTTCGCAATACCGTTGTTTCACAATTTCACGCCAATTAAGGCCCTAATAAATAAACTAATAAATAATTAAAGCATGAGGCCCCATAGGAAGAGGTTGCACAATCTATATACAGTATGCTACAATTTGTCGGAAACAAGCTGTCCTACACAGGTCGAGTTTCGTAACGCCGACTTCCCGTGCAAACAGGCCTGCAGAGTGAGTACTCTCACGTGAAAATTGTCACCCTGCTAGGTCCGATCTCTACTTTATATCCAACTAGCATTTGTCATCACTGACCATTTTGAATCATCCATTGCCAGTTATACGTAAACTTTCATGTGGGAAAGGTTGTTATCCACTGACGAGGAATGCCGAAGATATTCCATCAGTGTTAACTACTTAAGAAAATAGGCACGTACCCATCACACTCTCTTCGAAGTTGATCACACCCTATTTCCTTCCTGACAAGCTACTTCCGGTAAGAGATGTATGAACCCTTCATATGAACTTCCATCTATTGAAGAATGCAGTTAAGAACTTGAACTTCCTACGCATACCTCTTGCCCGATTTGTATGCAAGAGAAGCTACTGTGATTCAAGCCAAAAGGATGGTTATCCGAAAATGAACGCACCTCTCACAACCTCTTCAGTTGATAATACATGAGACAGTCAACGTTTCACATTCCATGATCGTGCATCTTCTAGTCCCCGTAATAATAATAATAATAATAATAATAATAATAATAATAATAATAATAATAATAATAATAGAAACTGCTTTCAACACACAAAGAATGATTATAACAAAAATGCTTGCCCTGGGACAGTAAAATTCGTCATTACTTAGCAGTGATCAAACCTGAAGCTCTTTATGCTTCAGAAAGCCTCAATTTACGTCATAAAAATTTAAAGGAACAATTTAAGATTAAAGAAAGGAAAATCATGAGAAAATGCTTAGGGCCAAAGATTAAAAATGGAATACATTACTCCAAACCCAACTCAGAAATATAGTTAATACTGATATGACACTGCGACGAATTCAATTTATAAGCCATTTGGAAAGAATGAGTAACAATAGACTTACCTTTCTTTTTTTACAAGTTGCTTTACGTCGCATCGACACAGATACGTCTTATGGCGAGGATAGGATAGGAAAGGCCTAGGAGTGGGAAGAAAGCAGCCGTGGCCTTAAGGTACAGTCCCAGCATTTTCCTGGTGTGAAAATGGGAAACCACGGAAAACCATCTTTAGGGCTGCTGACAGTGGGGGTTGAATCCACTACCTCCCGCATCCTGGATACTGGCCACACTTAAGCGACTGCAGCTATCGAGCTCGGTGACTTATTAATCAAATACAGAATTGTTTGAAAATCAATCGTACGAGATCAAAATGGTATAAGCAAGTAGAGAAAGACCTCACTGAATTAGGATCACCAAATCTGCAGGATAGAAGTGTAATCAGGGAAATCACATAAGGGGATTTAAGGTAGACGAGAAGAAAGCAACACGACGTACTTGGTCGGAGAAACAAATTACAACAAACGATGAAAATGTAGAACTGCTGAGTGCAGAATAATAATAATAATAATAATAATAATAATAATAATAATAATAATAATAATAATAATAATAATAATGGTCTAACAGTTTCGTAGAAACGTGTTGAATAATGTCCGCTCAGATTCATGAAGAAAGCCCAGAAGTTGTATTATCAGTTATTATTGGAGAAGTATAAAGACAAGTATCGCCTGCACCAGGTATAAATTAATAATTTTAAATTTAAATTAGATGTTTAAGAACAATTACCACATACTGCATATGAATTAAATCCTGACTTCATCGGTTTTACCCGACAATACCCCTTTTCCCAAGGGAACCCCGATACTTCATTATCACTATAGTTAAAACTATCAGATATCCAAACAAGCACATAAGAGTATGAAGTACTTAAGTATGAAACCAGAGGACAAGACAACTATTTTAGAGTAAGTGTAAACAAACAATTTTCTGAACAGGATCCTTTTATAAAGGGGAGTAATATTTTTTTCAATTAACTCCCACAGGAAATAAAACTGCTGTCAGATCCTATATTCAAGAAGAAATTGAAAAAGTACTTAGCAAGCAAAGTATTATATTCTCTAGGTGAATTATAATGGTTTTCAAATATACAATGTGGATGTAAACTTATGGTGTTTTTCACTATATATTTCTGTGTATCTGATGACTTGAAGAGTTAGTTTTTCATTGTTACATGGAAATTCCATTTCATTAAAAAAATGCGATGTACAGTATATGGACATTAAATTATGAAGATTTCAGAACATTCTAATTTAATATATTATAATCTACACCGTATCCTTAAGGACAGGGTGTTTTTAATGTGGCGTATCCTCTTTCGCAAAATGCAGGTAAAGGAAATAAATTTGAATTTGAATTGTATTGACTACAACATCCGAAATCTTTAAAGCGGAGCAAAAGCAACGAGATATTCTTACCAGACGACACCTGTCCGGTCAAATGACGAACATACATTGGAGTCACTTGATCAGCAGGACACCATACGCATCGGTACAGGTTGGCTTCCTTAACCGAGCCCAATGCTTCTCATACCATTCTGCTCCTCCGTTGATCTCATACGGTCAAGTGAACTCTAGACATATCTCGTACAGATATTAAAACCCTTAAACGAGCCGGATAACAGGCCGGTAAGCTCCGCCTATATTACCACGCCAGCATATATCAGGACTGTTCTTGTTTAAATTATTAAAGCACAACACCATCACTTGCTTGGTGTGAAAATGGGAAGCCACGGAAAACCATCTTCAGGGCTGCCGACAGTGGGGGTTTAGATCTATCTCCCGAATGCAAGGTCAGACCCACGGACTTAAGAAGTTTACGGATTACTTTCCATTACTTTCTTAAACTTCATACATGCCCTTTTTAATGCATTGTTTAAATATCAACCACCAATTTAAGTAAAATCTTAATAGACTGAGTGAGGAGCGACTTAAGACCCCCGCCCCCTGGGGTTTTACCCGACAACACCCGGTTCATTACTAACTGTTTCAAAATTATCAGACATCCACACGATAATAAGTGCACAAGAATGAACTACGAAGTTCCAAGACTTACGGTAAACTGAAGCAAAAACACATAGATTTTTTTTTCAGACATAACCGAAAGTAGATAGAGGGAGCCCTCCCACGTGTAGGCTGGTAGCCTTGAGTTGGTGACCGGACACCGCAGACAGTATTTTCTGTTCATTAATGATGCTATCAGTAGTGCCCCGTGGCTAGAAGCAATGATACATGATTTACTGCGCCCTCTCCTGCTTAATAGGGCACTGATTTACGACCCAGGACCAATAAAAAACGGGAACTGCTTACCTTGAATCGAACAAAGGTCGGAAGAAATATACGACTCAAAGGACTGACTCTTCTTATATATAAGAAGCAAAATTCTGTGCGTGGCAGTTCCACGGAGTAGCAGTAGCGCGCTTACCTCTTACTCACAGGCCTCGAGATCGATTCAGGGCCAGTCAAAGGATTTTAGTAGCACTACTGGCTGCAACAACGTTCACTCAGCCTAAGAGGCAAGGGAAGAGCTTTCACTTTTCTGGGAGCCGGAATTTTGTCTCGCCGGTACATTTATCGACACGACGGTGTCGTGCCTGTTCTTTCTTCTTTTTAATAATAATAATAATAATAATAATAATAATAATAATAATAATAATAATAATAATAATAATAATAATATCATTGCCTTTACGTCGCACTACCTGCACGGTTGGCGACAGGTTATGCAGTAGGATGGGTATGCAACCTACCCACAATTTTAAGAAATGAAAGTCTGGATTGTGGGGGACCTTCAAAAACGTAAAATTAAAAAGACCTGTATATCAAGAATTAGATGTCACTTCTTCGACTGTGGTCAAATAAATAAATAAATAAATAAATAAATAAATAAATAAATAAATAAATAAATAAATAAATAAATAAATAAATAAATAAATAAATGTTATTAGTTTTTACGACCTATTACCTACCTTTACGGTTTTCGAGGACGCCGAGGTGCCGGAATTTAGTCCCGCTGGAGTTCTTTCAGGTGCCAGTAAATCCACCGACACGAGGCTAACGTATTTGAGCACCTTCAAATACCACCGGACTGAGGCAGGATCGAACTTGCCAAGATGGGGTCAGAAGGCCAAAGCCCCAACCGTCTGAGCCACTCAGCCCGGCAATCTTCTGTTGTTATCACTTATCAGTGTCCGATGCGGCTCTCCAGTCCATCTCACTTCACTTTAACACACACCACTCTTCCAATCAATTTATGTACTAACCTTCCCACTATAGACCGTTCGGCTTTCCAGATTTTGCCTGCCAGTCTTTCCTAGCGTACAAGGCCAGGTCTCCGCGCTCACCTAGATCATCATCAAGGTAGTTAGAGTACCTTGGGTCATCAGGCGTATCACCTCACCACTACTCACCGAGTGTTAACTTTTTTTCTTTTTTACAATCTGCTTTTCGTTACACCGACACAGATAGGTGTTATGGCGATGAGGAAAGGACTAGGAGTGGAAAGGAAGCAGCCGTGGCCTTAAGGTACAGCCCCAACATTTTCCTGGTGTGAAAATTGGAAACCACGGAAAACCATATTCAGGGCTGCCGACAGTGGAGTTCGAACCCACGATCTCCCGAATACGAGCTGATAGCTACGTGATACAAACCGCACAGTCACTTCGCTCGGTCCCCTGCATAACTAGCACATCCTACAACCATCGTTATCTTTTTGTCATACCTGCTTCTATAACATTACATTTCGAAGGCTTCTATTCTTTTTCTCCCTGCAACTATTATCGACCCTATTTCACTCCGATTTAGTGCCACATTTTAGACAAACACTTTCAGATATGACAGTCTAACATGTATATCTATGTCTATGGTGAAAAATACCTCATTTATCACGAAGACTTCTTTGCTCATGTTAACCTACATCATTTTATACTTAAATATATAATTAAATATCATCGATTGCGAATGTGAGAGAGTGCAGTGGCGGAGAATTGGGGGAAGTATGTACCTCCACTTGTATGCCTAGGCACTAGCAGCCAGCGTCTTGGAAGTGTGTGGCAATCCAACTGATGAGCCCACTGCTACACTGGGGCGAAACGGCGGTAATTTCACGACTGAGAAAGCTTAAAGAGCTGTTTGCTCCGTCCAGCATTGACTATTTTGCATCCTAGATAGCAAAATTCCTCCACTTCCTTAATGATTTCGAATCTTAATCGTATATTGCGTTCTTCATCTCACCTTAATCTGCTACATTCCATCGCATTTGTTTTGGATTGGTTTATTTACAATTTGCACTCATTTTTCAGAAATATCCATTCTGTTACACATCCCCTCCAAATCATCTGTTGATTCGAATAAGTTCACTTAATAATAGGTAAATTAGATTTAATTGTCTCTTCCTGAACAGTGCCTCCTTTCCCCCAATTGCTCCTTCACTGCCTGCTTTAATGTATACATTAAAGAGTAGGGGAGACTGACTACACCCCTTCCTCACCCCTTGGTGGACTGTTTCTTCTCTTTTATATCCCTCTTACCTAATTACTGCAGTCAGCTTCTCGTACATATTATAAATAACTACCGAGCGAGTTGACCGTCCGGTAGGGTCGCATAGCTGTGAGCTTGCATTCGGGAGATGGTGGCCTCTCGAATCTCACCGTCGGCAGCCCTAAATACGGTTTTCCGTGGTTTGCTATTTTCACACCAGGAAAATGCTGGGGCTGTACATTAATTTAGGCCTTGGCCTCTTCCTTCCCAATCTTAGTTCTTTCCCATCCTTGCGTCGCCGAAAACCTTCTATGTGTTAGTGCGACATCAAATAAATAAATAAATAAATAAATAAATAAATAAATAAATAAATAAATAAATAAATAAATAAATAAATAAATAAATAAATCCGTTCTCTGTACCTAATTCCAATCCTCTTCGGAATTTCAGAAAGCTTACTCCGATATACAGTGTCGTATATGAGTAACTTACTTTGCAAAACCACCTGACAGAGCTGGGATGGAGACTGCTTACTTGGGCCGAGAAAGGCAGTGTTCAACATCTACGACACTCAGTGCATTAAATAATATACTGTAGGATCCCTGGGCTTCACCAACCCAATACTGCTTAGGTAAGAAGAAGAAGAAGAAGAAGAAGAAGAAGAAGAAGAAGAAGAAGAAGAAGAAGATACTGAGGTACGATCTTAGGCTACTGTGTACATATTTCTTTCTTTTTTATAATTTTCTTTACGTCGCACCTATACAGGTAAATCTTATAGCGACGATGGGATAGGAAAGGGCTAGGAGTCGGAAGGAAGAGACCGTGGCCATAACTAAGGTACAACCTGGTGTGAAAATGGGAAACCACAGAAAACCATCTTCAGGGCCGCTGACAATGGGGTTCGAACTCTTTTGTAGTTTAGAAATGATTAGAAAGTCTGGTGTACACATTTCTGGGACAAACAGATTGTTAATGAGCGAAACGATAGATGTATTCTATATGCGTACAAAATGTTTCTGAGATATATGTACTGTACCTAAACTTCGTGAAAATTAACTTTGCACTAAAGGCGCGACCTGTGCTCTGTCAGATAACTAATACAATGGAAATGTAAAATTCCGCAATCAATTTCATTTCAGAGGTGTCACCGACAATAAACCAAACCAGATAACCGACTCTTTAATAGAAAACAGCTATACTATCCAACGTAGTAACTTCATTCCGATGATACCACGTTTTAATCAGTGGAGCTGTTAGAAAGTTTGAGTTAGAATATAGGAAGTGGGCGGCCTCACAAAATTATGATTTAGTCCATGGCAAGTAGTGCGATATGTGGAGGCGAGAAGCCATTTCACTACCGAGAGGAGGCCACAGCAAGGAGAAACAGGGGCCTGGCGAAACATTGGAAACCTACAGGAGGGCGTAATAACAGCCGAAGGCAACAGTTATCATTCATGAAAAAACGGACAACCGAATTCCCTCAAGGAGAACAATATCTTGCATAATCATCGACAATTATTTTATATTACAGGCTGGTATTTTCGTTTTATCCTTCTCCCACCTGAAAATTTTTGTTGACTTTTTAACAACATTTCTGAAGAGGGTACAAGGTCTTCAAAAGAGTAAAAACATAATGTAAAATCTTCCTGCCATTCATGTTCTGGAAAGGTACAAGCATAAATGATCTGGTTAGGTGTTCATAGAGCACGTTTTCCCATTATTTGACTCAAATGAATTACTGTATAGGCCTACAATTAAAATATATGAAATGAACGTAAGTAATTCTTTAGAGTGGGAATACCAAAAATAGTCATTATCATTATTTTTAAAAAATTAAAAGCCACTCTAACAGTACTAATGGCTTGGTACATTTCTTAAAATTAAATATCCGCAGTTCTAGCTCTTCAGGCAACCAACTCAATGTTGAAAATATCCTAGGGATACAAGCTACGAATTTGAAGTAAATGAAATATAATGAAGTATGAGAATATATTCTTTATTCATTCCTAAAGATTACAATATTTTTTTCTTAATCATAGTTACCCGGTCGATTAGATCACGGCCGACAAAATGCCTCTCCTTCTAGGCAGAGCGACGCATCAAGTCGGCTGTGATTAGATTAGCAGTTTGCCTTTTCCTACCACTACGAGTGCTAATGTGAGTCAGTGCATCGTTTCACATAAGGACCATTACGAGTGCTAATGTGAGTCAATGCAGAGTTTTATTTTTTTCATTTTTGGACATTTTTCAAAAAATCAAATAACATCTGAGGGTATTGAACCACGGTACACATTAGAGAATTATGTAAGTAAGGTAATTTGGCTAGGATTTGGATCAAGGAAAAGAGTAAGAAAACAAGCGATTTAGGCTGTTTTCCGGAACTGCATTTAAGCCGGAAGTGATTTTCGATTTTTTTTAGTTTGATGGAGCTATCCAAGATTCATAATATGAAAACTTTCCGGACCCTTTAGCCATTCAACTTTGCGCACAGTTGAGGAAATTGCTTAATTTTAGGTTATACGTAATATGGTGACCTTTACTTTGTCTGCTAAGAAATGTTTTTCATTTCAAGAAGAATACCAAGTACTGAAAACAAATTCTACTGTAGACAGTTCTTAACATACGTAATTGGAGCAATTTATATGTAAAGGACTCAGTCAGATGTTCCATTTAATCTGGGTTTTACCGTACCATTTATTAACGTTACACATTATGTGAAGAACTTTTCTTCCTAGTGGTTTAACGCCGCACAGTGCCAAGGATGGGAAAGGGCTAGGATTGGGAAGGTAACACACGTGACGTTATATTAAAGGAGAACAAAAGACAAAGTCACCTCCGTACAGGCCATGAAGGCCCTTCGAAGAGTGGAAGGTAAAGGCTTCCACCATTGTCTTGGGTTACAGTGGTTAGATCTCCGCCCGGCCGCCTTTGTCCCCAAGAATTAACCTGGTACTCATTTTCGGTGTAGGCTGAGTGAACCTCAGGGCCATATGCACCTCCGGAAGTGGAAATCTCGTTTCTTAAATTTTACGACTTCCAGACGGGGATTCGAACCCACGTCCTTCCGGGCGAACCGAGCACGCCTTTACCGCCTCGGCCAAGCAGCCCTATTAAGGTACAGTCATAAAATTTGCCTGGTGTGAAAATCGGAAAACACGGAAAATAATCTTCAGGGATGTCGATGGTGGGATTCAAACTCACCATCTCCCCAATACAAGCTCACAGCTACGTGACCCTAACCGCGCGCGGGCAACTCACTCGGCTGTGTGTGAGAAACGTTTAAAAAAGTTGTGTTTCTTGGAGAAGCACAGGTAAACATCACACTTAAAACAACGAAAACTGGTTCTATTTTTGCAACGACAAATTCTAGGCGCGGCGCTTATGGGCTCACTAGAACAACAGGAACACTTAGCAAGACCCACACAAACTCTTTCTTTTTTAATTTGCTTTACGTCCCACCGACACAGATAGGTTTTATGGCGAGGATGGGGCAGGAATGGTCTAGGAGTGGGAAGGAAGCAACCGTGGCCTTAATTAAGGAACCCCCCCCCCCCCCATAATTTACCTGGTATGAAAGTGGCAAAACACGGAAAACAATATTCAGGGTTGCGAACGGTGGGATTCGAACCCACCATTTTCCGAATGAAGGCTCACAGCTACGCGACCCTAACCACACGACCAACTCATTCGGTAGATGAACACACACAACTGAATCGACTAATGCTATAAGAGCCTAGGTCATAACATTTACCAAGACGAGTTAAGCCCGAAAACGCGTCCAGCAGAAGTACATGCAGAATTTAATACTAAAAGGATTTCAGTTTCATGCGTGTCTGTCACTAAATCGGACGTCCGGCTCCATGGCTAAATGGTTAGCGTGCTGGCCTTTGGTCACAGCGATTCCGAGTTCGCTTCCCGGCAGGGTCTGGAATTTTAACCATAATCGGTTAATTCCGCTGGCACGAGGGCTGGGTGTATGTGTCGTCTTCATCATCATTTCATCCTCATCACGACACGCAGGTCGCCTGCGGGAGTCAATTCAAAAGACCTGCACCTAGGGAGCCGAACTTGTCCTCGGACACTCCCGGTACTAAAAGCCATACGCCATTTCATTTTTTACTAAATTGGACAAAGAAAAACAATTTGTTATGCTATGAGGTCTTCAGTCACCGACCGGAGCCCTTCTAGCAGCTTATCCATAGGATTACGCAAATGCCTTTAAAGTATACCAAGATACAAGACATCAGGAAACTTCCGGCTTATAATCTACATAAGCATTAACACTTCTATGAAGTAACAATTAACTGGCCTAATGGTGAAAACTAAGAAGGGTAAATAAGGTCATTAATGGTAAATCTCAGTAAGGCAATGTCGTTTTAGTGCCTTTTTACTCTGATATCTATATACCTCTTCATTTTATCGATGACAAATGTAAAATACAAATGGCATTGTATGCAACTCGATTTTGCGAAGTCTCTAATCCCTCCAATGACAGCCTTCAGCTTTAAATATTTTTCAAATAAATATCTAGTATGTTTAATTCGAATCTCGACGAGTTTTAGAGAATTCTAACCACAGCAAATTAAAAACCTGATCTAGAGTCATAATACCGGTTGAAGTACAGTCGTAGCCATCTCTAGCTGTTCAACCAGAGAGGGAAAGTTCGGTGGGATGGCGAGGTGAGATGAATAGGGCCCAGATGGAGAGGCTTTCTTCTTCCCGACGACCGAACAAGTCGAGGCGTGGCACCACGAGGTACAAGGGCGGAGCAACATAATAATGCTTTGTGTCGAGGAACCCTTAGCACCAGCCATTGTCGCGTTCTTTCGATGAGTTCATCATTTTCACTAACGATATGTTACATAACCATAAGAATATCTCATGGGATTGTGTGGGCTGATAATAGTAAGTGGTATACCTGGAATGAGAACAGTGCCGAAAATGGGAGTGGTTGATAATGGGTTTTAAAGGGGTAATATTGAAGGGCATAAACAAGAAGAGGGACGAGCTACAGGAATGAGGCTGATGCGGCAGGTAGAATTTATGGTAAGTTCCGGCAGAAGTAGTTCACATATTATAGGATGACTAAAAAGTAATGAGTCATCGGAGATTACAAAACACAAGATAATTATACTGTATTGGAAGATATTATTATTATTATTATTATTATTATTATTATTATTATTATTATTAAACAGAAGGTTATCAATTGCATTTCATATTTTTTTTCCTGCTGATATCTTATATATAGGGTTGACTAATTGGGTTCACAAAATAGACAAAATTATGCAAATAACCTTCTAGACTTTAGATCAGTGCTAAATATTGTGGGCTCCTCCCGCTCATCAACAGATGTTACAAGTCTGCAACTCGTACAATCGCTGGGCAATCAGTGTCAAAGAAATAATTGTTAACCAACTGCTATCTCATGTTGATTGGTGTATGAAATTCCATACATATGCGCATAACTCTGTTTTTAAACCTAATGTAGTTTGCAGATATAACACACAATTCATATGCATTAATGGCTTGGAAAGTAGAGAGACAACGGTCTAATTATTGTTATTCCTACCTGATCCTTAACGGTCAAGTTTTATATTGTTAATTTTGTTGTTATTACAACAAACGTTCTTGTGAATATTATCACATGACATTAAAAACACAATTCTTCGTACAACACACCGGCTTATATGACTTCCGTGAGTATGGATGGCATTATTATTGTCGTCATGTCTTCGCTGATAACATACTCTCTCATTAAGAACCATTAACACGCACCTGAAACAGGAATGGTAGAGATGCTTTTCTCTGAAAATGTGAAACTCAGTGCAGCCCTTGCAGTTCTTTTTGCAATCCCTCTTTTGCACAACTAATTAGGTACATTATGATGTAAACAAGTTTTTAAAATAAATATTATGAATATTCTAGTTTCTTTATAAAGTTTTCAGATAGCAGTTAGTGAGTAGAGTATTCGGTAGTGATTTGTAACATTTTAAAGCAGTTATCAGATTTATTTGTACAAACAAATTTCCACAGAAGACAACCATACAACGTTAATCTAAAATTTACGAGTAAAATTTTAAGCGTTGTAGTCAATATTTTTTCTTCATATTTTAAAGTTTAGAAACCTAAATATTTAAAACGTAAGTTCGTGAAGAATATATAGATTTTTTTTCCAAAAAATAAGTTATATTTCTTATAGAATGGCTGAGAGTGCCTTGCAATTATCAGCAAATAAACTAATCGATTTCGTTCCTCTTTCATTTACGGCGTGAATAAATGTAATGATTATCAATGAACATAAATCAGATCCCAGCAAGTGAACACATGCAATAATAATAATAATAATAATAATAATAATAATAATAATAATAATAATAATAATTGCATCCGGGAGATAGTAGGTTCGAATCCCACTATCGGCAGCCCTGAAGATGGTTTTCCGTGGTTTCCCATTTTCACACCAGGCAAATGCTGGGGCTGTACCTTAATTAAGGCCACGGCCGCTTCCTTCCAACTCCTAGGCCTTTCCTATCCCATCGTCGCCATAAGACCTATCTGTGTCGGTGCGACGTAAAGCCCCTAGCAAAAATAATAATAATAATAATAATAATAATAATAATAATAATAATAATAATAATAATAATAATAATAATCCAGTCTGTAGGAGGTTTCCCTGAAATAGCAGCCGAAACAGGACTCCAAATTTCTTATAAAAGACAAAAGTATATGGAAGGGACTAGATCAGGTTTCATCAGTCGACCGTTAATCACCGCTCAAGTAGAAACATTTAAGTATCAAGGTGAAATTATTGAACCAGCAGGGTTAAATCAACAAGCTAACAAAGAAATAATTGCAAAACTTCAAAGAGCATATGAAATTACACAATAAAGGAACTATATCAAAAAATGCAAATGTACGATATTATAACAGTACTTAAAACAGAAGCACTTTATGCATCTGAAACTATTATAATTGGTGGCAAATCTCGAATAGAGATGGTCGAAACACAAGAAAAATCCTAAGGAAATCTTACGACCAAAATGCGAAAATGGAATTTAGATGGAAAAGAAATCATATGAAATCTATCAAGTTACAGAAAAAATCATAAATACAATCAGGAAACTGCGATTACAATTCTATGGTCACTTATATAGAATTGATAATTACAGGCCCACAAAGAAAACTATAAACTTAGCCTTATCAGTGAAAAATCACAAATACTGGCTAAAAGAAATCAGTGAAGACCTAAATGAAATTGGCATTAATGAAAAAACCATTCAAGACGGAATAAAACTCAGAAACTTAATTCACAAACACAAATATTCTGTAAAGCCCACCCGACTACAAATACGATGGACTGAACAACGTAAAAAGGAAGATCGCGAAAGGATGAAGAGATATTGAAACGAGAAGAAGAAAAACAAAAAAATGCTAATTTCAAACGCGTTCCTTGTTGGCCATTAAGAATGAAGAAGAGGAGAAGAAGAATATTTTAATCATAAGGCCAAGGAAGGATTAGAAATACTGTGGAGACTCAGTGGCTATTTTGAGACTCATATGTGAGTCGCTTACCCATTCAATTCTCATCACGTATGAGAAGGAGCGGTCTGATACTAGCAACCAAGACTACTAAAGACAAAATTCTGTATTACATCCTCGTCGTATTTTCATGCATTCGTGAGTCCACACGAAAAGAAGCTTACAAATGTGCAAAAGGTATCTTCGACAAGGTAACTCAAACTCATTGTTACTCCCTCCGGTAGCTCTCTAGGATGTAATAAATAAAAGAGTAAATGAGCGGCACGTCACACCGATTCCTTGTTCTAATTTAACACCTTGAATTATTTCAGCATTTTCAACAAAAGCTAGAGAATGGCAGATTCGAATGGTAACAGTGACAGGAAATATAATCCATTTTCTGGCAATTTGCGAGTGTGGGTTGGCGACCAATAGTATTACTTCTACTTGCTTGGGCCAACTTGCTCAGTTTACCTTCCTCTTAAAACAGAAATCGCCGGGCTGAGTGGCTCAGACGGTTGAGGCTCTAGCCTTCTGACTCCAACTTTGGCTCAGTCCGGTGGTATTTGAAGGTGCTCAAATACGTCAGCCTCGTGCCGGTAGATTTACTGGCACGTTAAAGAACTCCTGTAGGAGAAAATTCCGGCACCTCGACGTCTCCTAAAACCGTAAAGAAGTAGTTAGTGGGATGTAAAGCCACTCAAATTATTAGAACAGTAATCATCACCACCATTTGAACTCGGGAGCGTGGACACCGGCGCCGGTCCCACTAGCTTGCTTGTTTATTTTTCAAAAGGAAGGCCCCGTTCAATTTTTTCACTGATTAGAGAGGATGGTTGCCCGGTTGTACTTCCCCTTAAACCAATAATCACCACTACTATCATCGACATCCAACGAAGTTACGTTCTAATTATACACTGAACGATGAAACAAGTATGTTCCGAATACCTCTTCAGGTGTTACCAGAAGACAGTGGATTGAGAGAAAGGATTTAAGTGAGAGTTACGGACGCGAGGCCAAAGGATAAAACTGTAATACAGAATCAGGTGAACTGATTGTACTAAAACAAGAAAATTCACTTTCTGAACAACATAGGCTACATGGAGTTCTCACTGCACTTCGTACGTATCTATGTATTATGGGCTCTGAAACGACATCTTCAGCCACATTTTCGACATCCTTAGCCTATATGATCGCGGGTGCGAACTGTGTTGTAGATGTGGACTTGGGTCCGTTTTACGATTGGATGCCCTTCCTGACTCCAAATTTACAGTACGTTGAAGGATGAATTTAGTGGTTGGCAGTGTGGTATGTGAACTAAAATAAAAAGATGTTTTACGTCGCACCGACACAGATAGGTCTCATGGCGACGATAGGAAAGGGCTAGGAGTGGAAAGGAAGTGAGCGTGGCCTACTTAATGTACAGCCTGATGTGAAAACGGGAAATCACGGAAAACCATCTTCAGGGTTGCCGACAGTCGGTTCGAACCCACTATATTCCGAATGCATACCGACAGCTCCGTGACTCAAACCATGCATATGCCTATGAAGAGGTGTGTATTGGGACAAACACAAACACCCAGTCCCATGCTTCCTCTGTGTATTAGTGGTAGAATGTCAACCTCCAGATTCACGAGTTCAAATCCGGCAAGGTAGGCGGAATTTTGAAGAGTCGAAAAAATTCAATTCTCCACGCCGTACACGATGCCGGTACATAGAAGATCTCTAGCGACATATTTGGTGTTTACCCGACGAAATTACATAAAATTCAGCCGTAGTTCACGCAACAGATATATAGTTTATTACGCCATCTGGTAGAGTAAGACGGAACGTTGAAATTGAAATGCAGGCAGCTTATATGTCAAATCAAAATAGCTACAAACGGTAGCTGAAACCATAGGAGATTATTATTATTATTATTATTATTATTATTATTATTGGAGCCTCCGAGGCTCAGACGACAGCGCGTCGGCCTCTCACCGCTGGATACCGTGGTTCAAATCCCGGTCACTCCATGCGAGATTTGTGCTGGACAAAGCGGAGGCTTTTCCCGGTTTTCCCTGTCATCTTTCATTCCAGCAACACTCTCCATTCTCATTTCGTAGCATCTATCAGTCATTAATATATCACTTTGGGAGTGGCGACCCCATCGAACTAACAGCCTATATATGCTTCATTCATTACATCCCTGCCCCGGTCAATGACTGGAAAACAGGTTGTAGGTTTTCATTTCATTTTCATATTATTATTATTATTATTATTATTATTATTATTATTATTATTATTATTATTATTATTACCACCACCCAGTCCCCGAGGCAGAGGAGTGAGTCAGTCGCGGAATGAATCGCCGACCCGGCCAGCAATGGAACCCAAGGCCCTCTGACCCTAGGCTGCGCCGATGATCATTCAGCCTTTGAAGCGGACTGTACAAGTGAAACTACTTCCTTTCTTATCTAGGATTTTTGGGCATACGACCCTAATTAATATGATATGAGAAAAAGGCAAACTGAAGATGCAAGAATTCATGTAGAATGGGCCGGAAAACGCAAGTGCTTTTCACTTACTGAGACAAACCTTCAGAGAATTTCGTAATTTCTCAAACAGATGTGCTTGACACTAACTTTCCCTCTCGGCTCAGGCTAGCGGAATGCTATGCTACTACTGACCTTAGAGAGTTTTTGTGCGGTGTTGAGCCAGAAAACGGGTTCCCGCTTGCTATACGAGACAAGGCACAGGTGGAAACTAATACACTAGCGGCACAAAAACTCTTGCAGCCACGCTCTGCACCTAGGACGCAGCTGAGGGAGGGTAAACAGTCCATATTACTTTAATGTTAAGGCATTGCGGCACAGGAAGGTGAATAAACTCAAAGTTGCCGCCACCGGGTGTTAATAAATTTAGTCATCAGGTGTGGATTTTCACATGAATTAAGGGTGAGATGACAGAAATAGTTTAGTATGACTTGATATGATTAGACCCAAGCGACACCCAGTTTAACGTGGAATCTGAATTACAGGGACTTGACTTAACTTATTTTTTTCGCTAGTGGTTAAACGTTGCACTAACTCATTAAATGTTTTCTACGACGCAAGGACGGAAAGGTCTAGGATTGGGAAGGTAGTGACCGTGGTCTTAATTAAGGTACAGCCCCATCATTTACCTGGTGTGAAAATGGGAAACTACAGAAAACCATCTTCAGGGCTGCCAACAGTGGAATTCAAACCCACCATCTCACGAATGCAAGCTCACAGTCGAGCGACCCTAACCGCACGGCCAACTCGCTTGGTATGCCTTTACTTTTCACGCGTACCTCAAAAAGTGGAAGTCCCGTTTCCAAATTTGATTTTTTTTTCTGGCGTCAAACGTAACTAGTGTCCTTCTGGATGAATCAAAATGCATTTTACACTGGCTAGAAAAAGTTCCGAGAGAGTAAGCATAGGCTATAGTGAATGCTGATATTGTGATCATAGCCACGGGATATCCCGTTTTACGTGCAATCCGAACCTCAGTCACCAGTCTCTTCACTCCCCAAATCCCCGCGCATTGCTCGGTAATAGAACCGTGGTCGTCTTGATGACAGGTGGCGGCGGTGGTTATTATTGTTTTAAGAGGAAGTAAATAATTTTTGCAAGTTTCTTTACATGGGAAACCACGGAAAACCATCTTGAAGGGTTGCCAACAGTGGGGTTCGAACGCACTATCTCCCGAATACTGGATACCGACCGCACTTAAGCGATTTCAGCTATCGAGCTCTGTACAGGAAGAACAACTGGGCAATCATACTCTATTAAACACTAATCGAAAGAGAAATTGTAGAAGTTCCAACACTTCGAAGAATGAAGATATCGGCAAAAGAAAGGGAGACAGTGGGTTCGAACCCCATTGTCGGCAGTCCAGAAGATGTTTTTCCGTGGTTTCCCATTTTCAAACCAGACGAATATTGGGGCTGTACTTTAATTAAGGCCACGGCCGCTTCATTCCCACTCCCAGCCCTTTCCTGTCCCATCGTCGCCATAGGACCTATGTGTGTCGGTGCGACCTAAATAAACTTGTAAAAAAGGGGGGAAAAAGGGAAGGGCCACGAAGGGTGTGAAAGTGAAAGACTCCCTTGGCCTCGAAAACCTAACACAGTCGAGGTCGGAAGAAAAATATAGTTGACCAAGGGAGGTCGGATAAGATAGATGAAAGTGATTATCCTGAAACAAGTGGAAACAATGAGAGACTCAGTTAGGGAAACAGTGATAGCCAACCGACGGTCCCAAGCTGATAGCCCCGGCTCTCCTTTTAGTTGCCTCTTACAACAAGGAGGGGATACTGTGGTGTATTCTACGCCCTCACCCAGAGGGGATGCCTTTCCGAGGCACTCAGCTACTTCACAAAGGAACCGCACAAATGAAAGAGTCTCTTGCCTCATAGGTAAATATGATATCTAGTCAAGAGAGAACAAGAATTGACCAAATGAGGTCGGTTAGGAGAGTAGCATGGCAGAAGTAAGTAGAAGCGAAACAAGACTCACTCACGGAGGGAGAGGGCTGGGAGAAACGACGGTAAAAACTTTCTTACACTGTGCTTTAACATGACTTGATATCGTGATCAGAGCTACGGGAGCACACGTTTTGCGTGGATTCCAAACCACAGCGATGTGACTTTTCATTTCAAAAATCTCGCATTCATTGGCCAAGATTCGAACCATGGCCGCCCCGTTGATAGAAAGCCAGTGACAATGTCACTCAACTATCACGTCTTCATAGTGTAATAATGTTATTTGTATTTACGTCTCACTAACTACTTCCACAACTTTCGGAGACGCCGAGGTGCCGGAATTTTGTCCCGCAGGAGTTTTATACGTGCCAGTAAATCCACCGACACGAGGCTGAGGTATTTGAGCACCTTCACATACCACCGGACTGAGCCAGGATTAAAGATTAAACCTGCCAAGTTGAGCTCAGAAGGCCAGTGCTCTACCGTCCGAGCTACTACGTCCTCAAACCACGATCACCACCTGCCCCTCCTAAGCTGAGAGTTTGTAACCGTACAACAGGGTTACAGATTCCATTCAGTATTTATTATTATTATTATTATTATTATTATTATTATTATTATTATTATTATTATTAACCCGATTCATTAGATTTTATATATTCTGTTTCTCATCAATTAGACTGTAATAATTAGGTATCACGTATATTATTGTATTTCATCATAGGTTAAGTGAATATGTTTGTAATTATTCTGTATTGTAGTAAGTGAGATTTGTTGGTTTCATATTGTCATGCTGTGGCTTGTAACTTTGGCTAGATGAGCTGGCATAGTATTTTGCAATCGAGGCTATGTTTAACTGGGAATGTTGTGTACAAGGAGATTTCCCGGTGACGCATTCGGTATAGTCATTCTCGGACCGCTTGGGTACGCTTAGACGACACATGACTGATGACATCAGTGCGTGGACACGTGATTGCGACCAAGTGTCAGTATTCGCTAGCTACTGTATGTTGAAGTGGAAGGGATGAACAGTGAGTGGGGAGATGAGTCGTCATCGCGAGGTGATATAAGGTGATGCTACGGTAGGGAGAGGTACTCAGTTCATCATATCTATTCAGTTGATGGTACCCAGTTCATAAGCAGTTCATATCGTGCAGATCATATGTAACAGTCAGATGTATAAAATGGAAGAAGTGGTCTTAGTGTGATGGTCAAAGCTAAGAGTTGTGTTTGAAGAAGTAATAATCGAGGAGGTCTACAAGTGGTGGTTGTATCCGAGCAGAGACGGGTACTATGCTGATAAAGAAACATCATCTGCTTGTGAGGATGGACTTCACAAGATGTTTCAATAATATTTTCCAATTATTTAAAATATTTTGAGTGGACGTAATTACATTGGAGCTCCCTACACGCGTACATGGTATGTAGGCCAACTCCTTGTTATATAAGAAGATTACAACAGACGGCTCCCGACTTCAGCTCACAGGTTTTCCCAAGAATTTCAAGTTCAACAGCGGTGTATGCAGACAACAGGTAATTAAAGCATCAGACATGTTATGCATTCATAACATGAAGAAGAGTGTAATCAGCGGCGATATCATATCTCACTTCAAGTTCATGCCAATAGCTTTTTTTGTTTAGATTAAATTTTCCTTTTCTTAATACCGCAAATCTCACGATATATTTCTTGTGTTAAATTAAAAGACGTCAATGATTGTTCATTGTGACGTAAATTGTAGTCATAAACTCAGTTTTATTTTAATTATAATAAGTGATTCCAGTTCCATGTACAATCCTCAATTGTGGAAATGCAATAGTAATTTAATATTTTCCTGATCCATATCCCTGTATATTGCCAAATATGTGAGTTTATCACCTCACGCCTTGAGATAATTGATATAAGAGGTATGCTCTACCGAATTTTGTTGTTTTTCTTAAAAAAACAACTGGCGCTCAAACAAATGTTATGTATATTGTGTGAAGGAGATGTAAGTATAAGAGTAGTGGTCGGAGTAGCAACAAGTTCCTGGGCTGGAGGTTCTCAGCAACTTATGTGTCCGAACGTTTACACTGTTCTGGGAATATTTTTTTCTTTTCATTTTTTTCATATCGGTCTCATATGACCACCGCAGAGAGCAAGCATCTCGTAATGCACCACTTTTCTACCCCTCGACACACTTTAGCACGCCCATATACGACATACACAAAAAAATAGGACATGCCAGCAGTTTCTACGTCGTTCATCAGCAGTGCCAGAATAATGACCGAGCCCAACTTGGGCAGATATCCAGCATTATTCTTTTTATATTTTTTAAGGAGCAACGAAATTGCTTCGGGAGATGTTACATTAGCACTTTGCACCAGAAAGACATTTAAAATTTTGCAGTTGAATAATAATAATAATCCTTTTTATTTGTTAGTGGTTTAACGTCGCACCAACTCAAGACACGTCCCTTGGCAACGACTGGATAGGAAAGGGCTAGGAATGGACTTTATGAAGGTATAGCCCAAGCATCATGTCTGCCTCTGACTTTTCCAAATTTAAACCACTCTCTCACTTCATTAAACTCAAAATGAAATCCCTGAAAGGGGAAATTTTTTCCCCGACACCCTATCATAGCTGCCCGACTCAAAATTTAAATTCAATTCCTCAGCGAAGTGGGGGGAGGCAAATACCGCCTCTCTGCCAGATAGATTCTTCCCCCCGCCGGCGCAAAATCAGTGAATTTAGCGACTCAACGGTGAAATGAAATGTCGTAATGGCTTTTAGTGCCGGGATATCCCAGGACGGGTTCGGCTCGCCAGGTGCAGGTCTTTCTATTTGACACCTGTAGGCGACCTGCGCGTCGTGATGAGGATGAAATGATGATAAGGACAACACATACACTCAGCCCCCGTGCCATTGGAATTAATAATAATAGTATAGAATTTCGCACAATGTGCAGGGAGTAGTTAATTTTCACAGAACTTTCTTGGAGAGGAACCGCGTCGATTACACCACAGTACGTGATATCTGTCACATGGCCGTCCGCATAGTTCACACAGACACTATATATCCGGGACGTGGAACTTCTTCATGCTACACACTCTATGGTGAAACCCATGAACTGCAAGGCGAGTAACTACATGTCGAAGCTCGTAGTTCGAGTCCATCCAGTCAGTCGACATCATTGCTTCGGTCGCATAGAAATCGTCCCATATTTCCTTCCGTTTCTCTTGCAGCTCGTGCAATAATTGTTGATAGGCCTCGGTAGATGGCAGATGCAACTGCATGCGAAGTTCTTCCATGTAGTATTCCTGCCGAGCCAGAACATACACCAGGCGGGAAGGGGTGAATTTTGAAAGATTCATAGCCTTTTTCAGATACCTTGCTTTGACACTTTCTAACAGTTTCAGGTCTTTCTTCTTCAGGTGGTCCCATATGTATTCCAGAGCATACGTCAAGACGGGTGTCACATTCAGCTTAAATAGGTCCATAGCCGTTTTGAGTGAAAGTTTACCGATATTCTTCACTTCACTCATTGAAGCCACTGCGGACGCTACCTTCTCCCTTATATGTATGGAGAAGATATCGCCATGGGTTTGGAATGTCAGACCCAGATACTTGAAACTGTTCACTATTTGCAAGTTTGACCCTTCTAATTTAATAACTTGGTTTGCAGTTAGTCTTCCTCCCTTTCTGAAGGTCATCATGACCGTTTTCACTTTATTCATCCTTAGCCTTCTCTTTAGACCATTTCAGTAATTTGTCGAAGGCTACTTGTAACTGCTCAATCGATTCCGAAGTTAGAACCATGTCGTCCGCATACATATAGATCGCGACGTTGTTCATGCTAACTACTTGTACTACATCCAAAACAGCTATGTTGAACAGTAGGGGGCTTAGTGGGTCGCCCTGCAATATACCGTTCGTTTGTTCTAACACACTGGATACTGATCTGTTGTCGTCGATCTGGACCACGTTGTTCGCAAGAATACTCCTTATAAGCATTGATATGTAGTTTTGAGGTCCAATTAGGGATTCTAGCTTCTCTATTATAAGCTTTCTGCTCACGAGGTCGAAAGCCTTGCAGTAGTCCATAATTATGGCATGTAATTTGCCACCTTTTAGTCTCAATGATCTCTCGATATCATTTTGTAGGCATTTTATGCCGTCGATTGTTGAACGACCCATCCGGAAACCATTGGAATTGGAATTAAGGTTAAAATTCCAGACCCGGCCGGGAATCGAACCCGGGACCCTCTGAACCGAAGGCCAGTACGCTGACCGTTCCGCCAACGAGTCGGACGACTCAACGGTACTTCTCGGAAACAGATGAGTAAAATCGCATGGTTTTCGCTCTGGGTCTCTCACTTACTCGCCCTAAAAAAATGTCTGGATGGCTGGTGTGAAAATGGGGAAACCATGGAGAAGCATATTTAGGGCCGATAGTAAGGTTCAAATCAACGGCCCAAACTGCGCACCGAAATACCCTTTTTTTAAACAATTTTTACGTCGCACCGACACAGATAGGTCTTACGGCGACGATGGGATAGGAAAGGTCTAGGAGTGGGAAGGAAGCGGCCGAGGCTTTCATTGAGGTACAGCCCCAGCATTTTCCTGGTGTGAAAATGGGAAAACACGGAAAACCATCTTCAGGGCTGCCGACAGTGGTGCTCGAACCCACTATCTCCCGGATGTAAGCTCACAGCTGCGCGCCCCTAACCGCATGGCCAACTCGCTCGAACTACCTCAATAATAATAATAATAATAATAATAATAATAATAATAATAATAAAACAAAATTAACGTAACTTACAACATTACTTGAGGGGAATTGAAATGTTTAAATTCCATTAAATGTTTTTTTTTTAGAATTTAATCTCTCAAAGTAAGACCAAGCGAAGTAGCCGCGCGTGTTAACGCGCTACGGCTATGGAGCCAGGCTCTGCATTCGGGAGACGCGTGGGTTCGAAACCCACCGTTGGCTATCCTGAGAATGGTTTTCTGTGTTTTCCCATTTTCACTTCCAAGCAAATGCAGGGACAGTTCCTAGTTATAGGTCACAAGCGATTACTTTCACTTCCTTACCAATTTCACTCACCATCATTCATTTCATCTTCATTAGCTTCTCAACTGAGGTTGGCGTTAGGAATGGCATAGGGCCGTAAAATGTGCCATATACGTTCATCTCACTGCGTACTCGACCCCGTATCAAGAAACTGGACTAAGGGGTAGACGTACATACAATATCTCAAAGTTAGATTTAATTATTAAAATAGTGTAGGATATAATGGAATTAAAATTAATGGAGTACATATTCACTGTATCTGATCCGCCGATGATCTTGCAATAATGGCAGACTCGTAGGAGCTAAATAAAATGCTTACAATTTAAACCAAGAGATCACGAAGTTCAAGCTAAAAATTAATACCGAGAAGACAAAAATCGTGGTTAAAGACGAGAAGGATGTGGAGGAAGGACTGATGTACCAACAGACACAGAGCGACTCGAAGAAGTAGCAGTTTGGCTATCTTCAGGAAAACAGATGTCTCAAGGAAATCAAGAGCAGAACGCTTTCCAGAACAAAAGGAACCTTATGCTGAAAAAACATATCGGTGTTCACACAAACGAGAGATTTCTAAAAACCTTTGTATGGAGTGTCTTGACTTACGAATGTGAAGCAAAACAGGAGGAAGTTGTTCTCGATGCAGCGGAAATGTGGTTTTGGAGGAGAATTATCAGAACTAGGTGGACTGACAGGAAGAGCAATGAGGTGGATCTGCAAGAACCCCCCCCCCCCCAATGACACTACAGTCCTTGAAGGGCGTTGGCCTACCAAGCGACCGCTGGCCAGCCCGAAGGCCTGCAGATTACAAGGTGTTATGTGGTCACGACGAATCCTCTGGGCCGTTATTCTTGGCTTTCTAGACCGGGGCCGCCATCTCACCGTCAGATAGCTCCTCAATTATAATCACGTAGGCTGAATGGACCTCGAACTAGCCCTCATGTTCAGGTAAAAATCCCTGACCTGGCCGGGAATCGAACCCGGGGCCTACGTTTAAGAGGCAGGCACGCTATCCCTACACCACGGGAAAAACAGCTACGCCTACTTCAAATAGTAGGAAAATGGAAAACAAACCTCATAAGATACATAGTTATTATACTCTTTTACCGAACATATTCGAAGGCAAGATCTTAGGGATGAAAACAGAGGGACGACCAAGAACAAATTTAAAAAATATGGTCAATGAGCCGGGGAGTTCTTCGTATTTGGAGAGGAAAAGGACTGCTGAGGAAAGGAAACTATGGCTTCAAAGGCAAGGCTTAGCCGTTTGAAAGAAGAAGTATTGAAACATCTACATTTCTACAATCATCTTCAGTCGGGCTGAGTGCGTCAGGTGTTAAGGCGCTGGCTTTCTGAATTCAAGTTGCCGGGTTCGATCATGACTCAGTTCGGTGGTATTTGAAGATACTCAACTATGTCAGCCCCGTGTCGGTAGATTGATCGGCACGTAAAAAGAGAACCTCTCGCGGGACAAAATTCCGGCACTTTTGCGTCTCCTTAAACCATAAAAGTAGTTAGTGGTTATTATTATTATTTATTAAGATTATATCGCACAAAAGACTCTCGGTACACTGATTTGTGGAGTACACTTGTCAGCATTGCCTTAACACGTATGGCTGTCTGCAGTTCAGCATTTGGACAGTAATTCCGTATTCAGATGTGGGAATTTTTCGTACCGATTGCTTCGATCTCAGTTTCTGGCATTTCATGTTTTCAATGTTAAGTGTATCATTATCACACAAGCTACTGTACCAATAGCATTTAAACTATCAGAGATGAAGTACGACAACGAAGAAAATCAAACCTAGCTCGGTAGCTGAAGTCGCTTAAGTGGTGCCAATGTCCAGTACTCGGGAGATAGTGGGTTCGAACCTCACTGTCAGCAGCCCAGAAGATGGCTTTCTGTGGTTTCCCATTTTCACATCAGGCGAATGCTAGGGCTGTACCTTAATTAACGCCATGGTCACTTCCTTCGCACTCCTAGCCCTTTCCTGTCCTATCGTCGCCATAAGACCTATCTGTGTCAGTGTGACGTAAAACTACTTGTAAAAAATCGAAAGAAAACCACGTCGTGCAACAACTCATTAGGTCTTGCCTTGTAACGACGGCTTCTGCCCAGCAAGCTGGCTTGTAGATGATGGGAGTTGTCCCGTGATCGGTGTGATGACGTCACCCGTTCGTTAGGCCTCCACGATCGGGTACGCTGCCTTTCGTTTCATGAGCTCCTCAAATGGTTGCCGGATATTTGCGGTCAAGGAGTTTTGCGTTCACCGGACATTTTCTGTCACTGAGATAAACTTGTGCAGACTCACAGAAATTCCCGAACAGACACAGGAGATTTACGGTCACTCCAGCAGGGAATGGGCCACATTAGCTTGATCTCCGGGTATCGCCACTAACCTGCCCTGAATGGACTGGGGATTTATTGGAAGATCGAAACAGTAATTTTTACCCTTCCAGAAAATATAGATGACCAACCTTAATGTAAATCTAACAGCGTCAATGGAAATCAATTTCTTAAAACCTTTTTTCTCACGTGCCCTTTTCGATAGGAGGATTAATAAGGGAGATATCACTAACAGCCCGTCGTGTCACTTCAAGGTGGATTAATGGGAAGAAATGATGAGCCATTTTACTCTTTTCGATAGAACAGATAAGAGAGATTATCGGCAACGATTGGTTTCATGAGTCTTTAGCTACAGCGCTACTCCAGGTTTCAGATAAGCAACAGTATGAAACCGATAAGCAGAAAGAACAACTTCGGACCAGGAACTGTACCGTTCAATAAACTCTTTGATCGTCCTCATACTGCCTCGACTTTGTTCAGCTTTATCGTACATCACGTCACTGTCACATGCTTTCGTAGAAAAAATATCAGTTTAACGTGCCCTATTGAACGTATGAATACAGGCATGTAACTTCGCATAAATTCATGAAGTTATCGTGTAATTCATTACTAATTCCCGTGCGAAGAACAGGTACAATTGCTAGTCGTACATAATGCCTTTCAACAAAATGTGGACGCGATGTTACCTAGCAACCGTGCAGGCTGTGATGTGAAGTATTGCTGGATGGTCATGACATAGATCCACGACCTGTGCAGCTCTCAACGTACTGTTGCTAGGTAACACCGTATCACATATTTTTGTTATACGACACTATTTCGTGACACAAATATTCGGCTGACCCCCAGCTCGAAGTCATATTTTTGTCAAAATACAGAAAGAAAAAAAACTTCTTTCCTCTTGAATTTGAAGCACTATTATGATATTATTCTCCTAAAACGTTGCTTAAAGCATACCTGCACAACTCGGCTGCCCTAGCGCAAGAGCTACGGGTAGCCGTGGGCCATGCTTGCCGTAAGTGCCATATTGCCCGAATTAATGCGTGAAAAGTGCACGGAGGAAACATTGGACACGGCCTTCCCCACCATAGATCGCCAGCTACCAGTAGAACTACTAGGCTATCTCCTGCCTTAAAAAGCTTTCCAGGACGTACGTTGCAACATGAGCCGAGACATAATTTAAAAAAAAAATGATAAATTATGTCTGTGAATTAGAATATTGGATTTTAAAGTCCTGAATGAAAGTTTATTCACGCCGAACGCACAGTAAATCTCATGCGAATAACAAACGTAATGAACATCGGACAATTTACTGAACATAATGAAAAATGGCCTCCGTGGCTCAGACGGCAGCGCGTCGGCCTCTCACCGCTGGATACCGTGGTTCAAATCCCGGTGACTCCATGTGAGGCTTGTGCTGGACAAAGCGGAGGCGGGACAGGTTTCCTCCGGGTACTCCGGTTTTCCCTGTCAGTTTTCATTCCTCTCCATTATCATTTCATAGCGTTTATCACTCATTAATAACTCACCTTGGGAGTGGCGACCCCATTGTAATAACAGTTTATATATGTTTCATTCATTACATCCCTGACCCGGTCAATGACTGGAAAACAGGTTGTAGGTTTTCATTTTCAATGAAAAATGATTGTATGAAGAGTAGAAATGTCGAACGTTCTAAATGCCATTTTCTAAATTTTACAGAGAAGGAAGAAACTATCCTTCGCTGTTAACACTTCACTCATTACACCCAAAATTATCATGAATACAATTTTCTACTACAAATTTACTCTGTATAACAAATATCTGTCAAAAATGCAATTGTCGGGGAAAAAGAAAAACAGTAAGAAGGGGAAGTGCCATACGATGGTAGAGTCTGTTGCAAGTTTGATGCATCTACATTCTAAAATAGAAATAAGAAACTACGAAAAGAGGACTTATTTTCAATACTGACGTACAACTTGTGGCAGATTTCGGTGAATAGTCCTGTACTATCAACATAAATGAACAATGCACGACAGTGACCTTACTGTCCTTCGAAATAGTCCCCTCCCATAACTATGCACTGCTGAGATCGGCGATACATGTCCTGGAAACTTTGCAAGAAGGCTTCCTTTGGGATGGTGTTCAAAAGCCTCGTCACGTTTCGTTGGATGTCAGGAAAAAGCGAGTTTGAGTCGTGGGAATAGGAGGAAGTCCGAAGGATTGAGATCTGACGAGGGGAACCCGGAGAATGCCATCCATGCTTTGCCGTTTCGTTTTAGGGTCGTACCTGAGACACCAGGTTTCCTCCTCAGTGACGATATAGTTCAAGAAATTTGGTGTCGCATCCGCCGTTTCGACAAAATCCTGTGAAACCACTAAAAGTGCCTGCTTCTGATCGTCAGTCAAGTGATGTGGCACAAGACGAGAACACGTTTTTTCCTCTTCCCTAACTTCTGGGTAACGATTTGTCGCACGGACTCACGGTTAATGTGCAGTTCACCCGCTATCACGCGCACAGTTAATCGCCGATCGTTCGTGATTAATGTCCTCACCTTCTCAATGTTTTCGTCACTGACGGCGGTCGCCGGTCTTCCGCTACGGGGATTGTCAGAAACACTTTCCCGGCCTCCTCGAAAACGGGCGATCCACTCGTACACACACTTCAAGGACAGTGCTGGCTTGATCTTCAGAAACACGTACCAGCATCGCAAGCGTTTCTTTCGGTGTCTTGCCAAGCTTAAAACAAAACTGTACATTTATCTTTTGGTCATTGATGTGTTTGCTCGCAGTTCAGAACCAACGCACTAAACACGCACTTTGTCAGACATGCCATACACGGCACACACACGATGCTCAACTGAACAACGTTGGGAGCAGGTGTTCAAAACCTGCTGCTACGCAGGTGCAGCGCTATGTGTCGCCAGTATTGCTGGATTGACCGTTCTGACATCATTCACCGAACTTTATTGTCACAGATTGTATTTATCGCATTCATTCGCGCCGGCTTTGAGACGTCTGGCGTCTTTTTTATTCCATGAGTATTTCTATGTCTGTGCACTGGTTTTTGTTCTGTTTCAGAAGGGCCCGTCAGCATTGTTCAGGATGTGCTGCAGCCTATTGGCTTACTGTACTATACTGTGCACTGGTTAATACAGCCGTTTTTTTTTTTTTTTATCTGACATGGAAGAACCGATTTTGTATTATTTGATTCTAGAAAACAGCTGTGTACACACGCAACTACGTAGTATCGTACATGTTACAGATTTTGGGAGCCAGCCTGTGTAAATGCGGAAAGCGGAAGTGAAGATTTTCTCACAATATAATATGATATTTCTCGGATTTGCCGGTTACTTTGTAGAGGCTGCGACTGCTGTGAAGAAGCCAATGACGTAGCCGTAGAGGCAAATGTACAGCGAGAAGGAAATGGCCCTGAGTTTGCCCTAAGCAGCGAGAGGGCCTCACCCAGTTGTGCAGGCCCGGCTTAAGGTACAGAAAATAATATCTTACCAGTACCGAGTATTGCTCTTAATTAGGATCTCTAAAATAGTTTGAAAGACCTACCTACAGAAATACAGGGACATCAATTCAGAAATTGTAACAACAGCCAGATAGGATATTCAAACTCCCCTGAAGAGGATCCACTTTGCGTGGGGGACAATAAAATACGCCCACAGTATCCCTTGCCTGTCATAAAAGGCGACAAAGGGGGACCAGTAGTTTTGAAGCAGCAGTTTTTGCTTTAGTTACTTGTGCCATGCTCCTCTTTTTCATCTTTCTTGCCCTACCTACCTTGGTCAACTCCTCCTCTTTTCCGACCCCGACAGTATTACGATTTACGACTCCTAGGGAGTTTTTCATCTTCATGTATTTCGTGGCCCCTTGCCTTTCTTTTGGTCAATACTTTCATTTTTCGAATTGTCGAACCTCTACCAATGCTTCCTCCTTTTAGTATTAGGTCTGATAGAGGATGGTTATTCAGATTTACTTCCTCTTAAAAGAGTACCACCGGGCGAGTTGGCCGTGCGGTTAGGGGCGTGCAGCTGTTAGCTTGCATCCAGGAGATAGTGGGTTCGAATCCCATTGTCGGCAGCCCTGAAGATGGTTTTCCGTGGCTTCCCATTTTCACACCAGGAAAATGCTGGGGCTGTACCTTAATTAAGGCCATGGTCGCTTCCTTCCAACTCCTAGGCCTTTCCTATCCCATCGTCGCCATCTATCTGTGTCGGTGGGACGTAAAGCCGCTAGCAAAAACAAAAGGGTACCACCACCACCGCCACCACCTCTCCGTTAACAGGAGACTGAGTCCCAGAATGTGACCTGAAAAGGGATTCTTGACTATGGCATTAAATGACTTCCGACTTGAATCTTTTCACTGTTCGTCTATGCATTCTTATAAGCCAACTGAGCGCAGATTAATCTCTTGTAAGATACAGCGTTTACTGTGCACTGTATACTCTGTTGAAGGGTAAAACATGTTTGTTACGTTCATCGACGTGACTTAGTATGACAACCTGATAGTAATATGAAGGGTGCTGTTAGAATAGCGCCAGAGCGAGCGAGCTGGCCACACGGTTTGAGTCACGTAGCCATGAGCTTGCATTCATGAGATGATGGGTTCGAGTCCCATTACCGTCAGCCCTGAAGGTGGTTTTCTGTTTTCTATTTCCTCACCAGGAAAATGCACGTTCTGTACCGTACCTTAGTTAAGGCCATGGTCGATTCCTTCCCAGCCTTAGCCCTGTCCTAGCCCATCGGCGCCGTAAGACCTGGCTGTGTCGGTGCGACGTAAAACAAAAAGAAAAAAAATAGTACCATTTCTTATCTGGCCAGTTTCTATGATGAATGTCGTGATCGTATGGCTTCGACGGTTGGTTAGTTGGTAGGCTATGTATATTCCAGAGGGATTGGCAGACGATATGTAATATACTGTAACCTTCTGGCAAAAGGGGCATTGATTTTTGGTCCCTTAAAAGAACAATCATCATCATCATCATCATCATCATCATCATCATCATCATCAATCATCCTGTCCGGCTCCTTGACCGAGTGATCAGAGACTCGATCGGTCCTCCTCCATCCTCTTGTTTCATTTCCGGTCGGGTCGAAGGATTTTAATCTCCCTTGGCTCGGGGAATGGGCATTTGTGCTATTCTCCAACATCCCTGCAGTACGAACTATCCTCCACAACACTAACATACAGATTTCCGCAAACGGCTTTGATCTTCTAGTGAAGTCTAACGGTGAGCAATTAGGGAAATGTAATTCTTTTATAGGAGTTGATGGCTTTGTGCAACGCACGCAGGTAAGTTTCCCATCATTTTCCCATAGACTAAGGTTTCCCATTAGCAGCTGATATTACGCAGAGGCTGTGAGATGCTCTCGAAGATGAAATGAAATGGAAATGGCACTTGGCTTTTAGTGCCGGGAGTGTCCGAGGAATGTTCGGTTCGCCAGGTGCAGGTCTTTTTATTTGACATCCGCAGGCGACCTGTGAGTCGTGATGAGAATGAGATGATGATGATGATGAAGAAGACGACACACACACACACACACACACACACACACACCCAGCTCCCGTGCCAGCGAAATTAACCAATGATGGTTAAAATTCCCGACTCGGCTGGGAATCGAACCCGAGACTCCTGTGACCAAAGGCCAGCACGCTAACCAGTTAGCCATGGAGCCGGACCTCTCAAAGATATCAACACCATTGTGATCACTGGGTTGTTGTAAGTGAGCGTAGCAGATGGTTTTTGCGCAACTCTGAGTTACATCACATCAGAATCCCTCTCCCAACAGGTTCTCATGTACTGCTGACAAAAAAGAGACAAGACTTCGCCTTCTAACATCTACATTGTTTTATTTTAATTATATAATTGAAGCGTTCAATTAGAGAACGTTTCAATCTTACAAAGCACTCTTCAATAGCTAACAATCATTCAGAATAAAATTAGACTTCATATTACTCAATTAATTTGCAACAGAAATCTGTCAGGCATACGCCCTTTCACTAATGCCTTTTTCTGTTTAAATCACATCTCTAGACAATTTATCAGACCATATTAGCGACAGGGTTTCTGTTCTTATCTTTATTTTTATTACTTTCGAAATAAGCCCTAGAGCGAGATTCAAGCATAAGGACCTCCTACCTTGCAACATCCAGTTCCATCAGTTAAGAGATTGAATCAGAGAACTGGCGTCAAAAATAGAATTAAACAATAAGGTGTTCTTTTCCCTTTAATGATGACATTATTATAGCGTCAAACTTCCTGCCCCTTTTCCCAGATACTAGAGGTTGGAACTAGATGTGGATGTGATCCAGTTTTACGACCTGGTACCCGTCCTGATGCCAACGCAGTGTGGAATGATTATTTTAATCTCAATCGCGTGTTTCTATGCTGGTTGGTAGTATAGTGTGGTGAGCACAAATGAAGATGTGCATTAAAACAAACATCCATTCCCCGAGAAAGATGAAGTAACCATACATTTAAAATCCTCGACACAACCGGGAATCAAAGCCGGGACCCTCTGAATTGAAGACCATTGAGCAGAACCCTTCCTTTTTATAATATAAATGCATATCTACTTTTTTGTCACGTGTTAACATTGTGCTAACTCGTACAGAATTTCGGCAACAATGGGATAGAAAATTCCTAGAACTGGGAAGATAGCGTCTGTGACATTAATTAAAGTACAGCTCCGGCATTTGCTGGTGTGAGAACGGGAGAGCGCCGAAAATTACCTTGAGGACTGGTGCCGACTGTTGATTTCCAACGTATCATCTCCCGAATGCAAGCTCATAGCTACGTAATCGAACCATGTAAACAATTCACTCGAGAATAATGATAATACCGAGCGAGTTGGTCGTGTGGTTAGGGGCGGGCAGCTGTGAGCTTGCGTTCGGGAGATAAGGGTTCGAATCCCACTGTCCGCAGCCCTGAAGATGTTCTTCCGTGGTTCCCCATTTTCAGACCCGCAAATGCTGTGGCTGTACCTTAATTAACGCCACGGCCGCTTCCTTCCCACTTCTAGCCCTTTCGTATTCCATCGTCGCCATAAAAGCAATTTTTGTCGGTGCGACGTGAAGCCATTATTATTATTATTATTATTATTATTATTATTATGGTCAGCGTTGATTCCTTCGGTTCAGAGAGTCCCGGGTTCTATGCCCGGCCGAGAGCGGATTACTTGTTCTGACTCTGTGACTGAGTGTTTGTGTTTTGTCCTAACACTCTTCCCTTCATATTCACACAACACACCACACTAACAACCACCACAGAAACACGCAATAGTGATTACCTCCCTCCACACAGTGATAGCGTCAGGAAGGGTATACTGCCGTAAAACAGGGTCAAATCCACATATGCCGTACGGTTCACACCCGCGATATCACAGGTGTGGGGAAAAGCGGTAGAAGTACAAGAATGTGTGCTATTTGCTTTACGTCGCACCGGCACAAATAGGTCTTATGGCGACGATGGGATATGAAAGTTCTAGGACTGGGAAGGAAGCGGCCGTGGCCTTAATTAAGGTACAGCCCCAGCATTGCATGGTGTGAAAATGGGAGACCATGGAAAGCCATCTTTAGGGCTGCCGACAGTGGGGTTCGAACCCACGATCTCCCGGATGCAAGTTCACAGTTACGCGCTCCTAACCGCACGACCAACTTGCCAGGTAGAAGTATAAGAATAAAAACCTCAGGTGTCAAGTGAAAATATATGATCAGAAGCCATTTTCACTGAGTGGTCATCAGCCCGAAGGGTGGTTGGATCCTCAAAGAGTACAATAAAATTTTATGTGGTTACAGGGGTAACAACAAACAGCAATGCCTTAGGAGTAGCGCTTTTCATAACATCCAGACGCACTAGTCGTACCCTGAATGTCATTACTCAGCACTACCCATACCCCAGCAGCTTCCATATTATCTCAGTCATAAACAAGCCTGGAACTTTGGTGGAAGCCACATTTTTCTCTGGCCTGTGGAAAGAGACAGATACAAAAGTACTGCATCGATTAAGAAATGGCAACAGGCCACCGACAGTGAACAAATTTTGATGATTTACTGTATGTTTCTTTACCAGATGGCAGAGAAACTAGAAGTCAATTGGGCAACCTATCACAGAATTGTAATTATATTCCTCGGGTAAACATGGAATGTATGACCAGAGCTATTTTACATGCCGACATCCTACGACACGGAACGTCGAATTTATTTCCGTACCTGAAAAATCATACTACATCACCAGGTTTGAACCGACGGTATTTAGAGTCGGAGGTCAAAATATGACCAATGATCCACAAAAGGAACTGTATCAATAAAAATGCCGTGCGAGTTGGCCGTACTGTTAAAGGCGCGCGGCTGTGAGCTTGCATCCGGGAGATAGCTGGTTCGAATCCCACTGTCGGCAGCCCTGAAGATGGTTTTCCGTGGTTTCCCATTTTCACACCAGGCAATGCTGGGGCTGTACCTTAATTAAGGCTACGGCCGCTTCCTTCCAGCTCCTAGGCCTTTCCTATCCCATCATCGCCATAAAACCTATCTGTGTCGGTGCGACGTAAAGCCATTAGCAAAATAATAATAATAATTCAATTGAAGAAATGTTGGGTTTCGGGAGTTTTACCATAAAAATGGGTTATTTCACATGTTAATGTCATGGCGCAATTTTGAGCATGGGCATGGAAGTATTCCCAATGACAACTAACTGTGCTAGCATTGGATCTTGCAACGTTGAGTAGAGAAGATGACCCTTTCCTTTACATCTCGTACTAGTAAACACCATTTTGTCATCCTTTTAAGCAATGTCAATCGCCGATAATGAATAATCTAGAAGACGGCGAGGTTGTTAACTGACTTTCACGTTTATCACTGAAGACTGTTGGGCTGCCTAGCTGACACTGTCAAGGCGAGAGTGGTTCGTCTCGAAGGAAAAAGAACTGACTTCCCGTCAGGAAGTTGTGACTTTCAGAAACGAGTACGGCCGCCAACTGTAGAGGGCCCCAGATCTCTTCGGCCGCCCAGGGAGGGGCCGGCCCCCGCCAAAACTACGTAATGAAGTAAATGAGACATAGGAAAAGTAGTTCAAAGAGTTAAGTGAACGCTAGTGATGACGTTCATAAAGAATAATGTTACTTAGAGACATGATTTTAGACAGTTTGAAAATTACAATAAAATGCCTTCTTAGTATAACATAAGTGATGAATGTTCTCCAGAACAACCCGGAAATGAAGACCATGTTTCCAGAGTTGACGTTCGTTCGACTCCTAACGATCCTTATATCAATATCTAGAGCAGGAAAGTCATTTTCTAGTCTGAAAAGGCGGAATATTTACTTGAGGGCAACAATGAGTTTAAGCTCCTAAACTACCTAGAGATCTTTAACTTTCATCGTGAAGAATATAATTCTTCGGACATGGATCCTGTAGCTGATTTCTTCATTTGTAAGGTAAATCAACTTTCGCTGTAAAAATGTAAGCCAACATAAACTAGTAGTGGTGTAATGCATAATAATTGTAAGTACATGGAAACTGTATTCAGGTTTTATTTATTTGGGTCTGCTTCCTATCAAGCAGATTAAGGGGATAACGGCAAATACCCTCCTCTTGACGCTGAAAACCATGCCTAAGAAAGAGGATAAGATCCGGGCTTTCTTACCCCGAATTCCCTAATATGTTTTTCTTTCCCTCGAATGTTTCGAAGAATAAACAGCTGTCAGAGTACAATTTTCCATTGGTACCGACTGGATGTACGGTGTAGTTGATTAGGATGGTCTCATGTGTTCAAGAATTACACTCGAACTGGCAGAAATTACCATGTACACTTTCGAGAGCAAAATACAGTCACTCTGAGCCATTACAAAGCGATAGTTGTTGAAATGCCCGTTAGTTAACTGATGGCACTATAAACATCCTCGTCATATCACTACAACAGGACCTCTGCCGCACAGCCTCTGAATGCCCGCTGAATGTCTGCAACTCGTGGGACGGGAGGCGAGACGGTGAAGGACTCCCTCTGGCCTGCAAGCCACGCGGTGTCTCCTCGCCGGTACCCGCCCAGGCCATTTCACCTCCAACCTGATCCCCTAGTGGGAGAAAGAACGGGCTTCCCACACTCGTAAAAACAGACCGATTGAATGGAAACTCACTTCAGTAGTTAAATACCATAATAACTAACGAAAGTCGATAAAAGTATACCTTCATGTGAATAAACAATGTTAGTAAATAACTAATGGGAACAAAATTCGAGCTCGGACTCGCAGAAAATGAAATACGAAGTCAAACCTTGGTAACTTTATGATACAAACTAGTTTCCAGAACTGACAAGAAAAAGTAATGTGATATAAAATAGGTATCATTGATAGACCTATACTTCACAAAAAAATGCTTGAGTATGTCCCTCTAAAATCTTTAAGTCAGGTACCGAGAGAGTTGGTCGTGATGTTAGGGTCGCGCAGCTGAGTTTGCATTCAGAAGATAGTGGGTTCGAATCCCACCGTCGGCAGCCCAGAAGATGGTTTTCCGCGGTTTCCTATTTTCACATCAAGCAAATGCTGGGGATGTACCTAAATTAAGGCCACGGCCGCTAACTTCCCACTTTCCCCATCACTCCGTCGCCGAAAATCTTCGATGCGTTAGTGTGACATTAAACAAGTAGAAACAAGTGTAACAATAAATCAAGTAACAACTATATAGTCTCATCCTTTGAAACATATATTTAAGGGAGTTCGTCATTTCCTAAGAAGTCTTTGGCCTTCACCTACACGTATCAATAGGTTTGGAAATAAGCGTGACAACGCCTCTATTATAAAGTAACTTACAATAGAAATGTAATTTCTGGGTCCTAATATTAGGATAGTTGACCCTGGAATGGAAAAAAGTACTATTTCTGCACTTAACTATTTTTTTTTTGCTTGGGGCTTTACGTCGCACCGACACAGATAGGTCTTATGGCGACGATGGGATAGGAAAGGCCTAGGAGTTGGAAGGAAGCGGCCGTGGCCTTAATTAAGGTACAGCCCCAGCATTTGCCTGGTGTGAAAATGGGAAACCACGGAAAACCATCTTCAGGGCTACCGATAGTGGGATTCGAACCTACTATCTCCCGGATGCAAGCTCACAGCCGCGCGCCTCTACGCGCACGGCCAACTCGCCCGGTCACTTAACTATTACAAAAGGGACAAATCACTGAAGAAAACCAACCGAAACAGTATTCGGGGAAGATTTCGGCAACCAGGATGGAACCACTGATCTCTGGTTTCCTGTTCCCAGTCTCATCTTGGTGCGCTATGACATAAACGTAACATGTATATTTTTCTCATTGGCATCCAGTAGAAGCCGGCAACTACTTTCTCTCTCAAACACTACGGCCAAAGAATGTTTTAAATATCACTCTCACCTTAAAAAAACAATCGGTTACACGAAGAGTATAATATATTAAAGTTATAGTTCAGCTGAAAATCTCTTGGTATTGCGTATAAGATAAAGAACATTCTGATTCCAAAATTCTTTGAGACACTGCTTGGAATAAATAATAATTAATAATAATAATAATAATAATAATAATAATAATAATAATAATAATAATAATAATAATAATAATAATTTGTACACAGAGAACCGTACTCTTTGATCACCCTGTACCACATGGCAAACAGAAGACAAGCTAGCGAGCGATGAACTGAAACTTATCGTTCACGCATGACACATCTGATAAAGAGGTGACTTGATTCATTACTTAATTTCCTACTTGCTTATAAGACTACAAGCTGTTCCTTACCTCAACTGCAGCAGCAACGCTGAGTAAGATGAACGAGAACACGAGCACCATTGTTGAGTTTGATGGGCCGCTCCAGCCACCGACTGTTCTTGTCTTCATTCTCGCGTGAAGTCTGAACTTTAAAGGTTCGGGTGGCGAATTTGCCATGTTCTTACTGAACGGAGAAGATGAATCACCTGATTACTTTGCTTCTGCTACTAATTTAAATCAACCTACAAAAAATCTAAAGAAAAAAAGGTGATCTAGAAAGTTAGTTAAATAGGGGACGTGTATGTTACAAAACTGTTACGTCATACAGTCTGAGAACACATGTTAACAATCGCACTCACACACGGACACATTCACTACAGAGCAAGACAAGTAAAGATGGCTCCCTCCTAGCTTGCCTTCTTTACCGGTCGAGATGACCGCTAAGAGTGCGTCAAAGAACTTTTGAACGGATGGTGTATGTAACTCCATCGCTGTGACGGTGGCGCTGCCAATGTGGAGAACAGTGGAACTAACCGTCCGCACGCCACATGTAATTTACTGGTACAGTACTGCTGGCTCATACCCACAACCCAATTCAACATACAGACAATTTTCATTTCTATGAGTGCAATGGAGAGTGTAGTCTTGTTTAACGAATAACAGGGGGCTTTGTTAAAACAGACGACTTCGGAAGTCATTGCTCCTGCCTTAGGAACTTCCACACTGGAGGCAAAGAACACTGCACACAGAACATTACATGACTAGGCCTATCTAAAATACTCTTACTAGAATTCTCATTTTGTAGCTCTTTATAGTAATCGAATGATTAGCTCTTTTAGTACAAACTGCACTGATTGAAGTTATTCAATAGCGTTATTTATAAAACAGACGTGATATATATATATTTCCTTCATGTTATTGTCATTCTCCGTAGCGTAGGGATTCGTGTGATTAGCTGCCACCCCCGGAGCCCGGGTTCCATTCCCGGCTCTGCCACGAAATTTGAAAAGCGCTATGAGGGCTGGAACGGGATCCACTCAGCCTCGGGGGGTCAACTGAATAGAGGTGGGTTCGATTACCACCGCAGCCATCCTCGAAGTGGCTTTCTGTGGTTTCCCACTTCTCCTCCATGCAAATCTCGGGATGGTACCTAATATAAGGCCACGGCCGCTTCCTTCCCTCTTCCTTGCCTATCCCTTTCAAACTTCCCATCTCCCCACAAGGCCCCTGTTCAACATAGGAGGTGAGGCTGCCTAGGCGAGGTACTGGTCCTCCACATTAGTTGTATCCCCAGACCCAAAGTCTTACGCTCCAGGACACTGCCCTTGAGGCGGTAGAGTTGGAATCCCTTGCTGAGTCCGAGGGAAAAACCAACCCTGGAGGATAAACGGGTTAAGAAAGAAAGAAAGAAAGAAAGAAAGAAAGAAAGAAAGACAGTTATCATTAGTTAAAAGAGTATGTAATAATAATAATGATAATAAATGTTGTGAGATAGCCGAGTGGTCTCGTCATTGGCTTCTCACCAAGGCATCCGTGGTTCGAATAGCGATCAATGCACACTGGACTTTTATAATAAAAAGTAAGTCCTTGTGCTTGACAGCTTCACATTCCACGTACAACTGGAGGTCCCGTGGCTATGATCATAATATTGATAGCCTCATACAACTACAGACTTGCTTGCTGTAGTACCAATAATAACATATTAATGGCCTGTAGCCACCGGAGAAGCCGCTCGCTGGTCTTTAGAGATGACGCCTTAGAGGCGGCCTCCGCGTCTGTGATGAATTCTAATGCTAAAGATGTCACACACACCCAGCCTCCGAGCCGTCAGAATTAACCAATCAAGGTTAAAATCTCCGACCTGGAACACCGAGACCCAAAGGCCAGCACGCTAGAGATTTAGACATAAAGCCGGAAATAATAATAGTAATAATAATAATAATAATAATAATAATAATAATAATAATAATAATAATAATAATAATAATAATAACAATAATAATAATAATAGCATTTGCAGATGACTTTGCCATATTCTCTGAAAGCCTGACTAATGCAGCAATACAAGTAAATCTTCTGGAAGAGACAGCCAACATGGCAGGCTTAAGAATTTCGGCATAGAAAACAAAATTCGTGACGAATATAACAAAATGCTCCAAAATTACTAGGAACAGATATTGGTCCAATCAAAAGGGTAAAGCAATTCAAATATTTGGGGAAAACAATCCAGGAAAATGGTTTGAAAACAAAATCTGTTATAGTGGCAAGGATACAAAAAATGGAAGGAGCATATGGTATAACAAGAAATACATACAACAAAAAATGTTTAGTATCTAAAATTTTTAAAATAAAGCACTACAATAGAGTTGTGAAACCAGAATGTTTATATGCCAATTAATGCTTACTACTCAATTATAAACTTGAAAGATTGGAAGTACTAGAAAGAAGAATTATAAGAAAAATATTAGGCCCTCTAAAAACTACAGATTTTTGGAAATTAAGAATAACGAAATTTATCAGAACATTAAAAACATATCTATAACAGTACGGAAGAGGAGACTGCTATTTTTGGACATATTTACAGAATGGACGACAATAGACTAACCAAAAATATCTTCACGTATCTTTGGAAGAAAATGTCAAAAACCACCTGGATTCAAGAGATCAAAAAAGACTTGGAAAGAAACAACATCAGAGAAGAAGAAGTAATAGAAAGAGAAATTTTCGGGAAGAAAGTTTTAAGGATAGAAGGATTCCAAGGGAGGGAGGCAAAGAGAACCGGCACAAGAAAAAAGAAACATAGTGAAATAATGAAGGAATATTGGAAGAAAAGGAAGGAACAACAACAAAGGATGAAGAGTTGTAATTGGAACGTGGTCCCTAGTAGGCTCTAACGCAATAATAATAATAATAATAATAATAATAATAATAATAATAATAATAATAATAATAATAATAATAATAATAATAATAATAATAATAATAATAATCTCTACTTAAGTGCCATAATCAGTACGTCGTTCTCCTTCTGTTCCAAGGAGGTAAGTAGATTCGATGGTGGTTGAGGTTGGTAGCAATGAGGATGTTTAAATGTGGCAAATTCATCCGCTGGTTTTCAGTACGTTACAGAAATCCTGTGGAACTAAATTCCGACACGTTCTTCTTCTTCTTCTTCTTCTTCTTCTTCTTCTTCTTCTTCTTCTTCTTCTTCTTCTATACCCGGGTAGGGTCGCGGGTGTGAACTGTATAGCAAATCTGAACTTGGTCCTGCTTAACGGCCGTATGCTCTTCCTAACGTCAACCCTATGTGAAGAGATGTAATCACTATTGCGTGTTTCTGTTGTGGTTAGCAGAGCAGTGTGGTGGTGTGGGGTGTTTTGTATATATGATGAGGAATGGGCTGAGAAAAACACAAACATCCAGTCCCTGAGTCAGACGAATTAACCAAACGCGATTAAAATTTTGACCTGGCCGGAACTTTAGCTGGGAACCCTTTAAAATGAAGGTCTCATCACTGATCATTCAGTCAAGAAAGCGTACAGCTAAGTCCCGACACCATGACATCCTTTCAATTCCATAACAAAACACACGCCGTACTTACTCGCGTATTTTTCGTACTTTTGAAATAAGGATGCGTAAATAATGCGAGAAACAATACACGGCACATGTGTTATCATGCACTTTATTGCAACATACTTACACTATATATTACAACTAGCTGTATAACCCGGCGCTAACCGGGCACTTTATCGATTGATTGAAGGATTACTTTTAGATATGTTATTAGACAAAGACAAAGTGTCGTCCGTACAGGCCATGAAGGCCCTTGGAGGAGTGGAAGGTAAAGGCTTCCACCATTGTTAACCGCAGCACGTGATGGGGTAGAGTGCTCTACGCCCGGCCGCTTTGCCCCCAGGAATTAACCTGGTACTCATTTTTGGTGTAGGCTGAGTTAACCTCAGGGCCATACGCACCTCGGGAAGTGGAAATCTCGTTTCTTAAATTTTACGACTTCCTGACGGGGGTTCGAACCCACGCCCTTTCCTTTACCGCCTCGGCCAGGCAGCCCCTAGATATTTTATTACCTGTTAATTATGTGTGAAGGGAATTCGATTTCTTTACCGTGACGTTCAGTTATATTTTAGGAACTATTTTGTCGTCTAAGAGTTATTGTTATGTGTTTACTTTCAAGTTTTATTCATAGATTATTTTATTTCTCGTTAATTAAACTAATCTCAATCAGTTCTTACATTTTCTTCATCACCACTTCTCACTATGCCTATACAGCTGAACTGGCACTTAGACGGGATTCTGAGTGTCACAATTCATCTCAGCGGCCGCGGAAAGTATGAACTCGACGCTAAATTTGGTCATTCTCGGTCATTTCCTATTATTATTCTTTTCCCTCCAGTACCTTTTCGAGATAGTAATTCGTATTTGTACGAAGTTTGGTTGAGAGCTATTTTGGAAGATACTGTACATCTACAATCTCGGCCATTTTGGGCATTTTCCCTTTCATACCTTTTACTTTTAGGATTTGTATTATCTGTTTGAAATGACATTTATGTTTTCTTAATTGTGACGTTGATTGATAGTTTATGAACTCTTGTGTAGATTTAGAAATATTGTAATGTGTATAATTTTACGTTTTCGTTTGAGATTATTTAGTTTCGCTTTAAAGTATTTTGCTATGGCAGTTCAGATTGCCATGAACGGGAAGTAGTTGATCCTTTCAAATACATAATAAAAATAAGTTATAACGTAATGTATTTACGCGTCGCATTACAGATATAAGTTACACGATGCCAACTGTTATTGGGACTGTCACCGATCAGCCGAGGGACCCCGAAAACTGTGTAATCAACGTTAATCTTGCTCAATTTAGACATTTATTTTTCACCCCTTCTGAATCACCATGCCGATGGGTGCTGAAATGGACTTCAACGACATCCGGATTGTCACTATGACCTTCAACTTAAAGACATCCGCAGTGTAACGACAGTATTCACCTAAACAACCCGAGAACTATGGATTCGACAGTGATATTCGTCATTTCTGATTATTTTTAATGTCGTCCCCTCATCTAGGGGTGCTATGGGTGTCTTACCCCTATAGTATAGCGAGTCATGTGTTCAGCAAGTTCAGTTGACAGATATGGTCAACACATACACTCATAATCTCGGCCATTTTGGACATTCTTTCTCACCCCATCTCAACCTCAATTTCGACTGGGTCTGAACTATGACTTAAACGGCATCCGGAAGGTCTAGAGTTTACGGGAGTCCTGCTCCATGGTCATATTTTTTCAGATAGTAGCCTATACCACATGTGTACTATGTTCGGTTAAGAGCTATGCTGGAACATAAACACATTCATCCGTAATCTTGGTTGTTTTTGATGTTTTGTTTTTCACCCCTTCTTACCCTCGTGCCAATGCGGCTGAACTTGGACTTACACGACATGCGGAATGTCACTGTTCACATCAGTGACCCCGAAACATATGGATTCGACATTATTTTCCATTATTTTTGTATGCCACCCACTGGGCATCTCCACCCCTAGAGGTGGCTTATCCCCACAGTGCTTTTATTTTTCAGACAGTCATAAATGTAGCAGAATCCCTTCTTGGCCTAGCCTATATTTACGCACGTGCTTACTTCGGACACCACGCCTGTATTCTACTGTAGAATCCTTGAGCTGGCGTTGTTACGGTTGCAGCTGGTCATTTCTTCATCCGATTCCTAGAAGGATGTGTGATGCCAATATCTCCTTAACGGTTGCTTTTAGGCCCTTAATCCGTGGTTTTCGGGGCCTGTAGGGCCTTACCGAGTCTTGTTCTTCGCATCGTGACGATTAAAATGAGTTTTGTCTCGTCCTTGTAAGGCAAATTTGATATTTCGCCTATGTTAGGCTGTTAAGGTTCCAAGGAGCCTACATCTATGGAATGGAGAGGGCTGTTAATAGGGCTACCCGCACGGTCCTAAAAGGTAAGTATGCAACATTTAGTTAAAATTAGAGGAACGGTATGTATTTCTATAAGGGACGGACGGACAAACAGACGAACATATATTTTGTTTGTATGTATGTAGATTTGCTTTACGCAGCGCCAACACAAATAGGTCTTATGGAGACGATGGGCTAGGGGTGGGAATGAAGTTGCCGTGGCCTATAGAACTATACAACTTCAGGACTGCCGACAGTGGGGTTCGAACCCACTATCTCCCGAAAGCGCAGCCACTTGCTCGGTACGGCATTTTTATACAGACATATAATATAAAAGAATATTGTATTTTAAAATATGATAAAACTCTCAAAACCATCACCGGCCTACTGGCACTGTTCGGTATCCTGAAATGAATCAGAATACCCCATGTTAGTCTTAGTTTCCTGCAGCAATTTTGTATACTGTAGAAAAGTTCATTACCTTAAAGGGGTTACAGAAACCTGTTACCGTAATTTAATTGAACTTGTCAGTCACGAGACTAGCGATGACGATGGAGTCTAATGTAAGAGTCTCGTCTCCGCTGCCAATGATGACTGACGGCAACAATGGAAGCAACTATCGGTCCCACGATCGTCTAGCAAAGTTCACAAGTTGCGAGTCTCTGCGGCCTCCCTCTTAGTCGCCTCTTATGACAAAAGTGAAAACTGAAAGGAAGGAAAAAAATTGAGCTTGTTATTGTGGAGAAGCGTCCGGGCAAAACCAAACATGTTCGTCAGATACAGACTTTCAGGAGAAAGTGAAAACGTAAATTAGGGACTGGATAGCACCTTTCGTTTTCAAAAAAATATTAATACAGTCAAGTTTCCTGTATCACTACTATATATAAAAAATTATTAATTAAATTATTCTAGGTTTTGGTTTTGCTCAAACCACATATGACTTGTTTGTGTTTGCTCAGAAACTAGCAGGTTCTTTCTTTATTGCCCTGACGCCAACAGAACTTGTTTTAAATCTTGAAGAAATGTGCAAGAAATGTGACTTTAAAAAAATTGACTTGTTCGGTTTTGCCCGGGACGCTCCTCTGTTTATAGCTTCCTAATTTAATGATATAATTAATTCGTTATTTCTGAACCTATGTTATATGGTAGGTGGTTCGAACATGTTCTCATTTGCTCCAGCTCAGTACTAAATCAAAACTACTTCAGATCTGAGGCAACTGCCAGTTCAGTGCATTAGTTCTGCCACACCTAGATTCTGTTTCACTTCCTATATTGCCGTTTTTGTGGAAATACACATCCAGTGTTAAAATGTACCACATATCAGCCCTCCTGCCAGTCTTAAGTTTTACGTAGAATCCGAACCACAAGGACATGCGTTTCAATTTCGCTAAATCCTGCATGCTCTGGTCGATATTCGAATTGCGTCCGTACTGGTGAAAATTCAGTGTCGATATCACTCGACCCGGCTTGCTTGTTTTTGTTACTTGTTTCACTTCATACTAATTTCTGGAGATTTTCAGTGACTGTGGTAAAGGAGACGACCAGGACTGGGAAGATAGCAGCCGAACTGAGTCACAGCCTAGGGTGAAAATGGGAAACCACGGAAAGGAATCTTTAGTAGAATTTGAATCACCATTTACCGAATAAGGTATCAAAACAGCAAGAATATTGTTGATGAAATTATAATACTGCCCGTGCGACATAAAGAAGGGAAGAGTCTCCTTGCATGACAACGAAGAGGAGACTGTACTCCTCATACCGTTCTCAGGTGAGAGAAACACAAAGAAAGAAAGAAAGAAAGAAAGAAAGAGAAAGAAAGAAAGAATGAATGAAGTTCATTTTGTTCTGTATAACTTTCTTCTTATTAATGTTTCTATTCATTCTTTATTTATAACAAAAGTAACATTATCTTATAAAATAGAGCAAGGAAGTTCAGGCATTTAATTTTTCTAAAATACGTCGAAGAGGTGTCGGTAGGAGGCGAACATCATGGCTTGGAAACTTCAAAGAATGGACTGGAATTCACAGTGTTGAAAGACTTTTCCACCTAGCAAGAGATCGTGCTGCATTCGCCACAGTGATCGCCAACGTCAAGGGGATCTGATATGGTACTCTGATGAAGAAGAAGACGAAGGAGGAGGAAAATAAGAATAAGAATAAGAATAAGAAGAATAAGAAGAAAATAGTCAGGCAAATAAGCATTTAATTTTTTAGGAAAGAGGCAGTAAAATAAAAAATTAAAATAGTCATTTATAATGGCAAAAATGGGCACTGAAATAATAAAGATGATTTAATATAAGCTACGTAACACGCATCTGCATCACATTGCAGTATGTAATCTTACATACCCCCTTGGGTGGGGATGATAGAATAACGTCAACGGTATCCCCTGTCTGCAGTAAGAGGAGGTGACTAAAAGTGGGACGAGGGCTTCTCAACTTGAGAGTGCGGGTTGGCGACCACGTTTCCCCTAGCTGAGTATGGCGCTGCTTCCACTTACTTGTGTCAGATTCTTCTGTCTTACTTTTCCTGTCTGATCTCCCTTGGTCAATTCTAGATCTTTTCCTACCCCAACGGTATTATTTAGGAGACTTAGATAGTCTTTCATTTTCACGCTCTTCGTGGTCCTTCCATTTCTTTTGCCGATACCTTCATTTTTCGAAGTATCGGAACCCTTCCATTTTCCCTCTCATTACAGTTATCAGAGGATGGTTACCAAGTTGTTCTTCCTATTAAAAATAATAATCATCACCAACACGTAATTTTACGTAGCAAGGACGGGACCTGGCAATCCTCTCGACAATTTGGTTTAAGGAGTTTTCATTAGGGTATGAAAATATTCTTTATGAAAATATTTTTTTTTAATCTATTAAGTTAAAATTATTTTTCTTTATTATTAATACAGTACATTGGAATTATATATTTTTTCTTTCCATTGATTAATTTTAATATATAAATAACATAAGAAACTATACACAATAACTTAAATAAGGCAAGAAAAGCAAAATAATAACTGGTCCTACCTTTTCCAAACATTCGGAAACCTGTTTGTCTCTATGTGACACTTCGATATATCCACCCAGATAAAAAAGGCATTTTGCCTAACTTCCGAGCTCTACTTATAAGGCACTCAAAATTATAGGTTAAATCGTAAGAGCCAACAATTAACTGAACATGAAGACTGGCACCTGTTAAGCGGATTATTATTCGAGAGTTTAACCTCTAAATATCCAAGGCCAAATTTAGACATTAAAAAAAATGTATTTGATAGGATTTTAGATAGCAAAATATTACAGACCTGCAAAAATAATATTTGAGGTGGCGGGGAGAAACTCTAGGTCATGGGGGCATTTGGAGGTCCTGTGGGGGGTAGATTTTGACATTAATTTCTTTTCTTTTCAGTTTGATCTTAAGGGGAAAAATACGTCATACCTGTAAAAACAGCATTTTTGGAATATTTGGATAGGGGTTCTAGTGTTATTTTCAGTTGTAATCATATATATGCCCCTGACTATTCCAAGTTTTAGCATTTACACCATGCAGCCATCTATACCTTGTAATAGAAGAAGACACAAGAATTACAAACATAAACCGCAGAATATGTTATGTATCGATACAAAAGGTCACCACGCGTTACACTAACTGTCTGAGCCAGAAAGCACGTGACGTATCATATATGGTACATAGGCTAGCTAGAGGTTAATGTGCTCACTTTCGGAAAGAAAAATAAAAGTTGAACTGGACAGTATGGAGATCATGGTCACCGGGCGAGGCGCGCGGCTATGAGCTTGCATCCGCGAGATAGTGGGTTCGAATCCCATTGTCGGCAGCCCTGAAGATGGTTTTCCGTGGTTTCCCATTTTCACACCAGGCAAATGCTGGGGCTGTACCTTAATTAAGGCCACGTCGGCTTCCTTCCAACTCCTAGGCCTTTCCTATCCCATCGTCGCCATAAGACCTATATCTATGTCGGTGCGACGTAAAGCCACCAGCAAAAAAAAAAAAAAAAAAAAAAAAAAAGAAAGAAAAAGAAAAAGGAGATCATGGTCGCACGTTTTGGTCTAGGGTACGTACCGTATGGTAGGTATTGTCGACAAAGACGTATATATATGGTTTTGACATTTTTCAACCACTGGTGCAGTAGATGTGCTCGCCTGGAGCTTCAGTAACGGGGAAATAGTCTCACGACGTTCGGCCTCCTTAACTTTGAAACGCTGTCCATTTATTGTCCCAATGTCGCGACATTTTTCGAAAGAAAGAGATCTTCCCCACGTTTTCGCACCACTGTTTTCTGAAATATTCACCTTTTCATTATTTTTGCCATATACACTTGAGACTGATTTATAACTCAGTTCTATGTAATTATTTTTATACATCAGTTTCTGATTATTTTTGCCATATACAGTTGAGACTAATTTTATAAGTAACTCAGTTCTGTTACTTTTTATATATACATTTCTGTAGGTCCCGGCAAAATTTAGCTTAAAAACATGTCAATTAAACCTGATTTGTACGTAAGCCATTATACGTAATTCGGTGTTACGCGCATTAAGTTTTCGTTAAAAGCAATTTATTTGTACGTAACAAAAATCATGTTGCCGACGTGTGCATTTCCTCTGATCAAAACACAGGCGTGTTAGAAATGCGATACATTAAGAGTCGCCTTTCTTTGCGGCGGGACTTTGGCTGCAGATGTCGGAGAAATGCGGTGGTCTAGCAAAGGTTGTCAGAAGTGACCGCGGCATTTTTAAAAGAGAAACATTACGAGAAAATTGATTTACACGCAACAGAGTTAAAATAATGCCATAGACGTGTTACTGAAATACATGTGAATTAGAAATGCGATGCATTAGAGACGGCATTGCTGGCGGCAGAACTGTAGTTGCAGAAATCGGAGGCGTGGGGTGGTCTAGTAAAGATCATCGGAAGTGACCGGGCAACGTAAAACTAAAATAGAAAAATTAGATCCGTGCTCGGGACATAGGGCACGCTTCCATTTTAACCGTAAGTAGGTTACGAAAAGGAGACACATTAAAATGATGTCGAGAACTGACATTTGCCGTATTGATTAATAAAAACTGCGCTTCTACCAGAAGAAATTGTACGTTGCTCTCAGTCGGCCATGGAGAACGGAAAGAGAAAAGTTACACACTGGACAAGAAAATAGAATTTATACGAGAAGTGGACAATTATCCACATAAAACTAACACTGAAATAGCTGGAGATTTATACTAGGCATTGTCTATACCTTGTTTATACCTCACCTTGCACAGTTATTAGTAAAAGAAACGCTATTTTAGACGAATTTTTACAAATTGGGTTAATGAACAACAATGTTGATTAAGAATGTTGCAAACCTGATATAGGCTATTCAAAAATCACAAGAAAAAATTACGTTGTTTCTCTGAAATAACCTCTCTTTAATCCTATTCTTGAAAATAGAAAACAATTATTTTAATAATTATAAGACATAATATCTAAACGCAATTTTGAAGTAATTCTTTTTTGTTTGCTAGGGGCTTTACGTCGCACCGACACAGATAGGTCTTATGGCGACGATGGGATTGGAAAGGCCTAGGAGTTGGAAGGAAGCGGCCGTGGCCTTAATTAAGGTACAGCCCCAGCATTTGCCTGATGTGAAAATGGGAAACCACGGAAAACCATTTTCAGGGCTGCCGATAGTGGGATTCGAACCTACTATCTCCCGGATGCAAGCTCACAGCCGCGCGCCTCTACGCGCACGGCCAACTCGCCCGGTAAAGTAATTCTTAGTGTACGTAAAATCTGATCTTCACCCTGATATAGACTACGCATAACTCAGGTTTAACTGTATGCACTGAGAAAACTCACCGAGACAGGTCAAGCGACATCTCACACATCGGAGACCACTGCTACACTATTTTCTTTTGCTTTACGTCGCACCGACACAGATAGGTCTTATGGCGGCGATGGGATAGGAAAAGCCTAGGGATGGGAAGGAAGCGGCCGTGGCCTTAATTAAGGTACAGCCCCAGCATTTGCCTGGTGTGAAAATGGGAAACCACGGAAAACCACCTTCAGAACTGCCGACAGTGGGGTTCGAACCCACTATCTCCCGGATGCAAGCTCACAGCTGCGCGCCCCTAACCGCACGGCCAACTCGCCCGGTTGCTACACTATTAGCCACGCGGCACGACTATTTTAGTACCTCAAGATTGCAGCACTATTGCATCATCCAATACGCACGTCGGACTAATGTTGCTAGGTACGTTAGTCCTTCTTCTTTGTAATGAGATACTGAACACTGTCATCGCCTGAGTTGTCCAGCCATTATTTCGATGTTTTTGTAACGCTCACTGGTCCAAACTCTACAGTACACGCATTCTACGTTAAAGAAGAAATACTACTACTACTACTACTACTTCTACTACTACATAATAATAATAATAATAATAATAATAATAATAATAATAATAATAATAATAATAATAATAATAATAATAATAATAATAATAATGTTATTGGCTTTACGCCCCACTAACAACCTTTTACACCGAGCTCGATAGCTGCAGTCGCTTACGTACGGCCAGTGTCCAGTATTCGGGAGATAGAACGTTCCAATCGCACTGTCCGCAGTCCTGAAGATGATTTTCCGTGGTTTTTCATTTTCACACTAAACGCAAATGCTGGGGCTGTACCTTAATTAAGCCCACGACCGTTTCCTTCCCACGCCTAGCCCTTTCCTGCCCCATCGTCGCCGTAAGACCTATATGTGACGGTGCGACGCAAAGCATCTTGTAAAAATTACTGCTTTCACGGTTTTTGGAGACGCCGAGGTGCCGAAATGTAGTCTCGCAGGAGTTCTTTTACGTCCCAGTAAATTTACCAACACGAGGCTGACGAATTTGAGCACCTTCAAATACCACCGGACTGAGCCAGGATCGAACCTGCCAAGTAGGGGTCAGAAGGCCAGAGCTTCAACCGTCTGAGCCACTCAGCCCGGTGAAAGAAGAGAAAAAGACCTGTTCACAGATATAAGTAGACTCAACCATACCTCCACTTCTGATAGCAAATTTTCTGAGACGTGGTTGTTTAAGGGGATATTTTTTTATAACAGCATCGTTCTGAATTACCAATTCATCATTCCCGCGAATATATGTCGGTAGGTAAGTTAGTAAGGCAACTAATCACAAAAGTGATAACGAGCAGGAAAAAAAAGTTTTGGTACCTTGGCATGTGTATCACATTCTATCATGATATAAATTATGTGTGTTATTCATTAAGCATCACATTTGTCTACATTTAAGTTGTAACCTTTATGACATGTGGAACAATGTCTTTGATTTCCCTCATATTTTAGAACATATCTTTCAGTTAACGCTTTCACTTTGAGTGCAAAATAAATATTCATTCTCTCATTCTGACCGTTATGCACGTTTTCACTTTTTAAATTTTGAACGAAATTCTCAAGGAATCAGTATATGTCAATAAGTACTGTAAACTTCCGGCTCCATGGCTAAATGGTTAGCGTGCTGGCCTTTGGTCACAGGGGTCCCGGGTTCGATTCCCGGCAAAGTCGGGAATTTTAACCATAATTGGTTAATTTCGCTGGCACGGGCACTGGGTGTATGTGTCGTCTTTATAATCATTTCATCCTCATCACGACACGCAGGTCGCCTAATGGAGTCAAATCGAAAGACCTGCATCTGACGAGCCGAACCTGTCCTCGGACACTAAAAGCCATACGCCATTTTTTTTCAGTTCTGTAAACAATACCGAGCAACAGTGACGGGTAAATCCAGTGTTGCTACAGTAGCTGCAAGCTTTCTCTGTGTATGGAGGTGGAGCTTACTGAGGGAGAGAGGACCATTGCTATAGCTCAGGGCCTTTGAGGGTGCATGCACCAGTGCATTGTGCTATGCACGAAGCAAAATATGACTTAGCTTGATTGATCAGAGTGCAAACCCCCACTCCTCGATTTGGAGCAATAGCGCTGTCTCTCTCTTTCCCCACGCTTGTCTCACTCGCTCCACCTGTCTCCCTCTTCCTCATTTGCTCCGAGCCGAGTTGAGCTAAGCTTAGCCGAGTTGCCCAGAGACGAAGCGTTGCTCCGAGCCGAGCCGAGTGGGACCGATGCACTGTGCACAGGAACTCTGCGCCTCAGTTTGCACGCGTGATATTTTGGGCGTTTGAGAGGCCCTGCTATAGCTGTATGATCCGTACCTCGTACCCAAATCGGAGTGTACGCAGGATTAAAATTCTTGGGACAGAGCGAGTCGGCCGTGCGGTTAGGGGCGCGGAGCTGTGAGCTTGCATTCAGGAGATAGTGAGTTCGAATCCCACTGTCGGCAGCCCTGAAGAAGTTTTTCTGCGACTTCCCATTTTCACACCAGGCAAATGCTGGGGATGCACCTTAAATAAGACCAGGACCGCTTTCTTCCCACTCCTGTCCATCGTCGCCGAAATAGCTATCAGTGTCGGCGTGACGAAAAGCAACTGTACAAAATAAAATAAAAATGGACGAGTTGAGAATCGAAGCCTGAACTCTCATGTAAGAGACAGAGACGCTACCCTTAACCACGGGGTAGGCTTGATTAATGTTAAGCGTGGCTGATATTCTATATCTTGCCCATTAACACCTTTACAGCAAATGTAAGAAGTATGGTCCGCCTCTGTTGTGTAGTGATTAGTGAGATTAGCTGCCAGCCCCGGAGGCCCGGGTTCGATTCCCGGCTCTGCCACGAAATATGAAAAGTGGTACGAAGGCTGGAACGGTGTCCCAGTAAAGGGGGGTTCGATTCCCTCCTCAGCCATCCTCGAAGTGGTTTTCCGTGGTTTCCCACTTCCCCTCCAGGCAAATGCCGGGATTGTACCTAACTTAAGGCCACGGCCGCTTCCTTCCCTCTTCCTTGTCTATCCCTTCCAATCTTCCCAACCCCACCAAGGTCCCTGTTCAGCATAGCAGTCAAGGCCGCCTGGGCGAGGTACTGGTCATCTTTCGCAGTTTTATCCTTCGACTCAAAGTCCGAAGCTCCAGGACACTGTCCTTGAGGCGGTAGAGATGGGATCCCTCGCTGAGTCCGTGGGAGAAACTAACCCTGGAGGGTAAACAGATTAAGAAAGAAAGAAAGAAAGAAATAATATATATAAAAATCGACCATTGCATCATTCCGATAAACCGACCTTAGTTTTGCTTGATACACGGTTTTCCGTATAAAACCCGACTTCTCGCACGCGGCTGAACCAAGGCCGACCGGCCGGCCGGCTGGCTTCCCCTACACCCGCGCCCGCCTGGCCACAACCAACCTGTACTTCTTTAAATCTGTAAAGCTTCATATACAGCATAAGGGACTAAACTAAAATCTCACCTCACTGCAAATGCTGGAAATGTCTTCCTTCCGTAGCTAAACAGTTGTACTGTGTTAACACATTTCGACCGACACGATTTAGCTCGGCCATTGTAATGCTTCTTATTGCAGTTCGTATGATTGCCTGAAATTCCTCCAATGTGCGTAGATTTATTTGGTACATTTTGTCCTTCAGGATGAAGAACACAAGGTGAGGGTCGACTGAACCTTCAGTCACTAATGACAGAAACGCACACTTGCTGCGTGATCAGGTGATTTTAAATTATGAACACATGTGCATTTATAAGGTTTGATTTTTAACAATTTTATTGCTATATGTGCAGAGGTCACTGAAACCCCAACTTGCTGTGCTCATTTCGGTATCCCGGTTGAGTGGCTCAGACTGTTGAGGAGCTGGCCTTTTGACCCCCAACTTGGCAGGATCGATCATGACTCAGTCCGGTGGTATTTGAAGGTACTCAAATACGTCAACCTCCTGTCGGTAGATTTACTGTCACGTAAAATAACTCCTGCGGGACAAGATTCCAGCATCTCGGCGTCTTCGAAGAACTTAAAAGTAGTTAGTGGGACGAAATATAAATAATATTATAATAATAATTTAGGTAGTGATTTTCATCGTGGAGATTGAAGTTGTGCGCCAATTTTTTAAAATTTTCCTTCTGTCAACACTGTACATCTTCGTGTGTGTTTCTGATTTAGCACTGAACCAGTAGTCTCAAAATTATTCACAAGATTGTGAATTTAATTTTGGAAGGAGGCAGTTATCCGGGGAACCTCCTGATAAACTCCGCACGAACGCGACGGGCCGATTGCTCTGAAGTCTTGTAATATATTGGCGTTCTTCGAAATGCACTTCATATCAAACGTGTGATCATCAAATTCTTCGTTTCGCTACACAAAACGCCTTTGAAACAAATAATAGGCATAGACTACTAGTTTGAAGTGCCAATGTTGGGGAAGCAATAAAAATTCAAAGTAAGTTAACGACTGGTATAAACGATTAACGAGCGATGTAGAACCAAGTACAAATGCGATGAGGTTACTGAGAGAATTATTGAACCATATTTCCAGGAGACCTTCCAAATACTCTTTACAGTTTGGCCAAAGGTTGCCCCCTTTTTAAGGGAAATGTTGCACAAGGAAATTAAATAAGTTTATCTATAATTACGTGGAGTGTACCTGAAGCTACTATGTGCATACTCCGTCCTTCCATATTTACATTATTCTCTACCCTAGACCTCGCACTTTTACTGCCAAGTATGTTTTATCTTGGAGAAAATAAAGCGTAATAATTAAAGAGACAGTTTGTATGAAGATCCGACCGAGGCATGAAAGATGGATAGTACTAATAATAATAAAGTATGAAGGCTTTCACGGCCGGTGTCAATATAATAAAAATCTTCCGGGCTATTATGCCGTGGTCCACTCCTCTCGTTTCTTCCAGAGGTTTCGACTACTGCTGCGGTAGTCATCTTCTGTGGCGTCGTGTAGATACGCTCTCCTGTATCCCGCTGTCGAATGCAGTCGAAACGTCTGGAAGAAACGAGAGAAGTGGACCACGGCATAATAGCCCGGAAGATTTTTATTATAATAATAATACGTTCCACTAAACACTTTGACGGTCTTCAGAGATAATAAGGTACGAAGGTGTCACGCAGGAATTCCTTTAAGTGGTTGACGTATTGGAGCAACTTAAAATACCACCGAACAGAGCCGGGATCGTACCTGTCAATTTGGGCTCGAAAAACCAGTGCTCTACCCTTTAAGCCAATCAGCCTGGCTCAAAATACGAAAAGTATCTGCTATTTGTTTTAAAGGTACCTGTTAGTAGCACACTTTTGGGCACACCGCAGTGGCTGCCTGTCATCTTGTACAAAATATGACATATCCCATAGCGGCGACTGGGGATTATAAGTGTGGGGAGGAGGGGGGGGGATTACTGACAATAGTAAGTACTCGCGTTTGTAGGATATAGCGGGCGGTTGGTGGGGGAGGGGTGGGGTATATACGTCAAAACTGAAAACAATAGCTGCAAAATGGAAAGTTTTTTTATGATCTCAGTGTGAATTTCGATGGAGAGGCAAAGATTGACAGTTTACCAACTTAAGTGCGGTAATAATAGTTTCTTGAGATTTTGATTCAATACCATACAATAGAACTTTCACCAAAGGAACAATATTGCACATGTATTATAATTAAATAGAAGTACGGTGTGAATACACAATCAAACATCATTTAGTATTTGACTACTTACCCTAAGAAACTAACAGACACTAAAGAGACTGCCAGGAATGCACGTGGTAAGCGGGTAAATCATACCTCAGTGTCCATGACCTGGTCAAAAACATATACCCCTGCCACTCTTACTCACAGCACATGCAAAGTCTCCACGACTTGCTGTGGCGCTATACAAATCGGTTAGCCGCGTTTAACAATATTTTGTGCGTATTTCCGGTAATAATTTTGTTAATACTCAAAAAAGAAAGAAAGAAAAGAATTAGCTGATAAGACAAGAGGGGCCGGGCTGAGTGGCTCAGATGGTTGAGGCGCTGGCCTTCTGACCCCAACTTGGCAGGTTCGATCCTGGCTCAGCCTGGTCGTATTTGAAGGTGCTCAAATACGGCAGCCTCGTGTCGGTAGATTTATTGACACGTAAAATAACTCCCGTTGGACGAAATTCCGGCACGTCGGCGTCTCAGAAAAACTGTAAAAGTAGTTAGTGGGACGTAAAGAAAAATAACATTAATTAAAAAAAGACAGGAGAGCTTGTACAAATTGCTTATTTTAACAATTCCTATAATTTCTAGTTTCAAGCGGCTTGAATGGAATAAACATATGTTTTCTCCCTAATCGCCGCCAATGACATATCCATTATATCCAATTTCTCCATTTAACTATTGGAACGGTGCACTCAAATATATTGTTTATGCTTTTCTTGAAAGGAATAAATTGCATCATGAACTATTTATATAAATTTTATTTAAAGTAAGCAAGGCATTAAGTGCGTGAGAACGGAAGGTGTTTGCTTATGGCATGAAAATGTTGCGTAGTTGGGTACATTCCTGGAACGCAAGTTAAATCAACGATAAGTCCTATGAATAAGCAATAATAACGTGGGAAAATCAATGCTGGACTACATGATGAAAAACAGATTAGATGTTGAAGGTAAATTCTGAGATGTTCTAAAGAGTTTTCCAGAAATACGTTTTGTGAGAGCTGAGTTTACTCTTATATTTATTTTCCTTCCCTACCTTCTCGTTATCCCTCACAATAATACGAAGATAAATAAAGATAAATATTTCTTTGCTAATTGTTCACTTCGTGACATAAAATGTGATTTCTAAGTCCCCGGATAGAAGAAATATCAGAAGGAAGAGAAAGGAAAGATGTCTCCGCCACTTCATACACGATGGTTTATTTACACTTTGTCAACAAGTGTGATGGAAAGGAACACGCAAGTGACGAATCAAGACATATACAGAAAGACGGGAACATAAAAAGGAATACATAATGGGATATACCAGGGGTGCAGAAATCTCGGGCGTCAGGTCGCTGAGGGAACTGTGTTCTTGCTAGTGGCGATCGCGGCATTCACCTTAGTGCAGGAGAATGAAAAATCACGGAAAACCATTCTCATGAGACTGACGACGGGACCAGCCCCTCTCCGCCTCCCTCTGCTTGGTTGGTCGATGGGAGTTCAGAGCTGTCGGACCAAGGACCATCCATGACCATTTGCAGGCCGAAACGTACTCTGAAAACGCCGACCACGCTATGTAGCGCAACTCGATTATTTATAGGTGTCAGGTTGCTGGGTTTCTTCCTGGCTCCTCAGTTCAGAAAAAAATGTATGCACCTCTGGGATAAACACAAGGAGGACAGGCGAAGGAGGAGTACCATAAAGAGGAGACAAGGACGAAACTGAAAATATCAGTGAATAAGGACAATCTCCAAATCATCATACACTGTCACCTTCAAATAGATAAACTCTCTCCACACCATTCCCAGTTCGTCTACATCCAGTCCACAACAAGCTTAATTACTGTTTCCTAGCTTCATTTGGAGAGCGGATATCAATATTCATTGAGAGGCCATCTTCATCGATTTTCAGTCGTGATGTGAAAGTGTGAGGTAAAAACAAAGCTGAATAAAGACAGGAAAAGGGAAGACCCCAAAGATAAAGAAAAATATCGCTGGTAAGTAGACTAATAACGTATGAAATCTCTCTTTCTTTGGCTAATTGTCCTACGACGCACATACACTAAATATAACTAATGGAAAGGAAAGGGTGCATTAGTGAAGGGATAGATAGATAGATAGATAGATAGATAGATAGATAGATAGATAGATAGATAGATAGATATATAGATAGATAGATAGATAGATAGATAGATATCGATTAGATTGAACCAGTCGTGGTTCACTTCTGACAAGAATAACAAAGCCTTCGAGTAAAGTTCCCTGCAGTTTCACGCGGCATAAACACAAAATCAATTTACATACTATGTATATTGAAGTAGATTGATGTAGTATTGTAATAGACGAAGAGAAAGTATGCAGACCAACTGCGTACTTTGGTTGATTAAGCACTCTCAATCGACCACCCAGATATCGAGACGAGTCTCGGTGAATAGAAACATCAGTTCATTCATACGTTCCATGCAAAATTTCAGCTGCGTTTGAAGAACAGTTTCAGAACAGCAAGAGAAAGGAAAACTTAAGCACAATAAATTAATGAATTAAAGTTATAACACGATGTATATTAGTTTATGACTCTTCTGCATACTGAATATGTGTGCTCTAGAAAGACAACGTACAATGTTATGTTATACCATAGGCCTATACCAAAGTACAATTTTGCAACATCAGAAATCCGAATTAAATTATCAGTTATGAAGATACAAATCAGCAAGGTACTCTCTCAGTATTCTGTAAGAAGGAAGTCAGCTCCCGGACAAAACTATCTTTACGTTGGTCTGTTTTCAGACCAACTTTGCTTTAGGGAAGTAAAAGCTGGGTAACAGGGTAACAGAAGTACAGAGAGACCAAGATGGCCATGGTTAGACTCAGTTTCTAACGATTTAAAAATACGAGGTATAGAACTAAAGGAGGCTATAGAACTAATTATAAATAGAGGATTGTGGCGGCGTTTAGTAAATTCAAAGACTTGCAGACTAAACGCTGAAAGGCATAACGATCTACATTGAAGATATATATTTATCATTATACAAAGCAAAATATGATACAATTCTCAGATTAATTTTGTATAAACAAAAGGAAAATAAATCCTGAGTTCATTTGTTTTGACATTTTTCTTTCGACGAGATTCATGGTCGTAGCCTCTTGCTGACTCAAGAAATATATCAGAGAAGTGGACAATGAATCCTGATTACATTCGGGAATTGGTGGGTTCGAATCCCACCATCGGTAGCCCCGAATATATTTTTCCGTAGTTTCCCATTTTCACACCAGACAAATACTGGGGCTGTACCTTAATGAAGACCACAGCCGCTTTTTCCCAATCCTAGCATTTTCCCATCCTTGCGTCGCCGAAAACCTTAGATAAGTTCATGCGACTTTAAACCACTAGAGTAAAAAAAAAAAAAAAATCTTGGGGTTGTAAAGGACGGCTGGGAAATGTTCCTTGTAAACTGAAGGACGCAGAATCGAATTTCGTTGTAGTCGGCAGGCATTTGAGAGTGCTTACAAGCTGCTTTGACTTCATCGTTCCACCAAAAAGTTCGCTTTTCCCCATCTATACACACAGTTGTCCCTAGACAGATTATTGTTCTACTCCAGCATCCTTGTATGCCACCCATTCCATTTCTATATCCTTAACCTGCTGACTATCCTTGGAACTTTCACTAATCATATCTATACATTTCTGTCTCATTTTTTCATCCTGGAGATTTTCTACCTTTCTTTGTCTGCAGACATGCTTAATTTTCTCATCCTAGGTCTGGTAGGCCTGAAGACCTGTATAATCAAAATTCCTCGGAATACGCTTTCATCCGAATAGATTTTCCGAATTCAAAGTAAATTATTATGTATCAATCAGGATTTATGTAGTAGGTTATGGATCTGGTGCTCAGACGCTAGCGTAGTTGACTCCGCTCTCTCTCAGCTCCGAGTCCCTAAGGTAGCTCTCCAGAGTTACGCCGTATGAGTAATGCATATGTAATAGCCAGCTCCCTTGTCTTATTAAAGCAATATATAGCCGCCATCTTGTTCAGAAGTTCTAGTTCAGCTTCAGGGCCCAAAGGCAGCCCGCCAGAGCTAGTCCTATATAAGCAATGCATGCGTATTAGTCCTTACACCACCTTCCTTACACCAGGTCCAAGGCCCTGATGTATCCCTCCACAGTTAGTCCTATATAAGAAATGAATAAGTATTAGCCCTTATACCACCTCCCTAGTCGTATAAGAAAGATTTATAACCGCCATTTTGTTCAAAGGTAGTAGCTCAGCTCTGAGGCCCTGAGGTAGCCCTCCAGAGTTAGTCCTATTCAAACCATTCATACTTATTAGCACTTAAACCGCATCCCTGGTTCCATAAGAACAATGCATAACCACCATCTTGTTCAAAAGTAATGGTTAAGCTCGGAGGTCCTGAGGTAGCCCTCCAGAGTTAGTACTATACAAACCATGCATACGTATTAGCCCTTACACCACCTCCCTAGTCCCACGAGAACAATGTATGGCAGCTATCTTGCTTCAAAATCGTAGCTCAGTTCCGAGACCCTGATGTTGCCCTGTTCCTTGTCCCATTAGAACAATGCACAGCCGCCAATTTGCACAGTCGCTTTAAGCTTGCAGTCTTATGTGATTAGCCTCCTCAAGCATCGAACTGGAGTCTGTAAAGTTAACACGCCTGTGAGTTTAAGCTGGAGTCGAATTTCAGCCTATAAGTTTAAGTTGTACATATTTCAAATCGCCCGCCAAGTGACGTCATGTAAGGTTAAGCATGCAGGCGTAACCAGCACATTCCGTGAAGAGGCTGCCTCCTAACCAGTCGTGAGGAATGAGGAAGCAGCAGAAGCCCCGCCATACCAATACTGCTATTATTTCCCCTAATAATGGTCTTGAGGTGAAAGACTGAGAGTAGACTTTATGCACGGCTGTGCTTAACGTACTGTCAAGAGGTAATATGCTAATCGTAGGATTGCTTTGAAAGTTAATTACATGTGTTCAGAATTCAATTTTTAAGTTAAACTGGTTGCAATAGGCTGATTTATTCATTTAGTTAAATAAATTACAAATCTAAATCCTCCCTTCAATATATCCGGAGTTAAAACAGAGGACTCGAGACATCATTTACAGTAAATGTCCAGATGCCATTTCCCAGCCTGAAGCTTGGCAAACACTATCAGTGCTTCTGTTCGTATTACCTTCATATAGATCTAAATGTTATCAACCATACGCTCGTGCAGAGTACATTAAATCATAGCCATACAGTTGTTAGTGTACGGTCTGTCTCCTGAGTCTGTGCAGATAGCTACAGGCGTCAAAAACTATGGTGGTTAGTAATTAACATGTCTCCGTGAAGCTTGGTATAATGATCCAAAGAAATGTTTTCAATGGCGGAGAAATTACGATTTATAACCCCCTTATCGCATGTAATAGGTTATTTAATTATCACGCACGCCGGATATCAGATGTGTCCATGCACAGGCAGTCAGTTCCATTTGCTACGGGCTTTGTTATTAATCACGGTCAAAGATTAAACCTTTTACAAGCGAAGGGCGAAGTCTCGACTGAACACGTAACACGTGCTGAGAATACAACGTTCTATAAATAACAGCGTAACTTATCTTTATAATCAATGGAATTCTTGTCTCGATTGTTTTGATTACGAAGACGACTGCGACGTATCGAGCAGCTTTGCTCCGGGGTGGAGTTCTCTCTTCTTGTTGGTGATTTATTGATAACTTTGCTAGGGGTTTTACGTCGCACCGACACAGATAGGTCTTATGGCGACGATGGGATAGGAAAGGCCTGGGAGTTGGAAGGAAGCGGCCGTGGCCTTAATTAAGGTACAGCCCCAGCATTTGCCTGATGTGAAAATGGAAAACCACGGAAAACCATCTTCAGGGCTGCCGATAGTGGGATTCGAACCTACTATCTCCCGGATGCAAGCTCACAGCCGCGCGCCTCTACGCGCACGGCCAACTCGCCCGGTTTATTGATAACTAGCTATAGTAACCGTCATTGACGGGTGATTGGACAACTTATAAACCATAAGGCATCAGTAGAGCCCGGATTATATGTCATTACATATTCTGTTCTCGTATATGTAGCTAAAAGAGAAGCTAAAATGTCGGGGAATCACACTAACAGGACCATTACATATTTTTACACATTTCGATGCATAATAAATATTTTGATAAATATTGAACCCATGACCCAAGGGTTCAATATTACATATTTTAAATGTCCAGCTCATTGACCGAATAGTCAGCGTACTGGCCTTCGGTTCAGAGGGTCCCGGGTTCGATTCCCGGCAGGGTAGGGGATTTTAATCACTTCTGATTAATTCTTCTGGTTCGGGGACGGGTGTTTGTGTCCATCCCAATATTCTTCTCTTCATATTTATACAACATACAATACGACCAACCACCACAGAAACACGCAATCGTGATTACATACCTCCATACAGGGTTAGCGTCAGGAAGGGCATCCGGCCGTAACACAGGGGAAAATCCACATGTTCACACTCGTGACCCCACAGGTGTGGGAAAAGGTGGTAAGAAAAGAAGAAGAATATTGCATATTTTAAATATTTTGAAGGATATAGCGCTTTTTGAAAGGAAACACAATTCTTTTTTCACTAATTTTACATCGACTTAATACTTTTAATCAAACACTTGAAAATAGTTTTAAAAGCCTGTACATCTATAACAGGGCCTCTCAGGGTGCATGCGCGTGGTGCATGCACTGTGCACGGTGCAAAAGACGAATTGGCTTGGTTGACCAGAGTGCAGACCCCCCACTCCTCGATTTGGAGCAATAGCGCTTACTCTCTCTTTCCTCACGCCTGTCTCGCTCGCTCGCTCCGCCTGTCTCCCTCTGCCCCACTTGCGCCGTAGCGCTCCAAATCCGGGCTGAGTTTAGCCGAGTAGCCCAGAGACGAAGCGTTGATCCGAGTCATGCCGAGCAACACCGATGCACAGTGCACGGAGCTCTTGCGCCTCGCTCTGCACGCGTGAGATTTTCGGCGTTTGAGAGGCCCTGATCTATAACATCTAAAAATAATTTAATAATTTAACGTTAGGTATTCTGTCAAAGAATTGCATCCCTTAGCTTTGTTGACGTTGCAAGTCTTGGGTGTCTTGAGCTGTCTATCAATTTTCCCTCACACAAACTTTGTCACATAGTTCTCCTCTCAGATTTAGTGACTCTTCTTTTGTGATCCCTTCGCCAGTCCTCGGTTTAATGTCACATGTTAAAAGCGCCCTTTCTCTTTCTTTCTTCTGCGGTTATTGCCTATGATTCATTTCCATAAAGGGCTACACTCCATACAAAAGTCTTCAAAAACATTTTTCTAATAAGCATATCTGTGTTTCATGAGATCAAATTTCTTCTCTTTTAATAAGGACCTTCCTTGCTTGAGTTAGTCTACAATTAAATATTTTTTCACCGGCCAATTTGAAATCCGAGCCAGTGACTTCATGTGAAGTAGAAATATATTTTCTAAATATAAAAACATCCTAATAGATAGAAGGCAATCGATGACCTCAGAAAATTTGGAAACATATTTAGTTATTAATTGCGCCTCCAAATGGAAATTAGAGGCTGAATAACATCTGCACTTTTAACTTTTTTCGGTTTTGTTTCCTTTTCTGTGTACAAGAATACATCAAACAAGGCTTAGATATAAGTTACATATTTTTTATTTATTACATTTTTAACTACATATTTTGTTAATTTTAGATACATATTTATCATTTTTATATTACATATAATCCGGGCTCTAGATTCATCAGCTACCACTCATGTGGACCCTGACCACAATAAATAATAGTGTAACTTCTGTTTATAATGAGGGGCATTCTTGTCTCGATTGGTTTGATTATTGTCTGTTACATATTGAACGGAGGTCTATCGAGCAGCCTTTTTCTGGGGTGGAGTTCTCTCTTTTTGTGAATGAATTATTCAGAAATACGGTACCTGTACTATCCATCTTTGACAGGTTATTAAACAACTAACAAACCATAGCGATAGCAGGAGAAGTTAAGTAGCTTCACCTGCTAGGTGCTGAAGTCCGTTCGAATTGGTTCATAAAGAAAGGACTTCAGTCCATTTTAGCTAATTGTTAGGAAATCAAGAAAAACTATCTGGACACTTTACTATCATAATATAAATGTAAACATTGTTACTATTAAATAAAGAATGCATATTAGGATTCCTCTGAACATATTTCATGAGTTTGTCATCAGTAGTTGAATTATGCAATTTTAAAAAAATCTTGTGGACTGATGACCATTCTTTATAAAAGAGGTTTACAACTTTTACTCTCATAATAGAAGCCCCCGTAGCTCAGGTGGGAGCGCACCGGCCTCTCACAGCTGGGTTCCGTGGTTCAAATCCCGGTCACTCCGCGCGAGATTTGTGCTGGACAAAGCGGAGGCGGGACAAGTTTTTCTCCGGATACTCCGGTTTTTCCTGTCATCCTTAATTCCAGCAACACCCTCCGATATCATCTGTCATTCATTAACCATTTCCCCAGAGGAGTGCGACAGGCTTCTGCACCCGGCACAATTCTTACTCTCGCCGCTAGATGGGGCCTTCATTCATTCCATTCCTGACCCGGTCAAATGACTGGAAACAAACTGTGGATTAAAAAACTATCATAATAGAAATGTAAAAATGTTTACCATTAAATAGAGGAAACATATTAGGATCGCTCTGAACATACGTCAGGAATTTATCATCAGTAGTTGAATTATACAGGTTTTAAAAAAATCTTGTGGACTGATGACCTTTCTTGGTAAAAGAGGTTTACAACTGAGTAGTAATGCATATTTGTGCGCAATTTCTTATTATTATAAAAGTAGGGCTTCAGTCCGGACCGATGCCCTTCCTTTACCAAACGCTAACTTTCCAATCACAATATCACAGTGAAGGAGAGGCTGGACTGATCTACTTTCTTTATAAAACGATGTGATGATCATTCAAGACGAGAATTCAATGTTAACTCAATTTCCAAAAAAAATTTGTCTGATGCCCTTTCTTTATGAACCAATTCATACAGCCACGACAAGAACCACAACTATCGCCAGTTAACACCCGTATTCATTCACCAACGTGAGTAAAAGCTTTTAACTTGGTTTAAAGCTACAAAGAAACCGACAAAACAGTTACATTTATATTCAACAACAACATTATCTTGGTTTCAAATTTAAAAGGAGATTGGTTGGCTATTAAAATGGGAAATCTAAGATAATAGCCTTCAAAGATGGCAGCTCGAAGACGGCTGGAATATATAATTGAAAGAAAAAAATCACAGTGAGGAGTAATGTGATCATTAATAAATGTCATAGGTGGATGACAGGCTATGGGAAGCCATGCTGGAGTTGGAGGTACCCTTACATCTGACTCAGTTGATACGTTCGCTTTATACAGAACAAGAGGCAGCAGTTCAGTCACTACTGATCTGCATTTAGGGCAGTCGCCCAGGTGGCAGATTCTGTATGTGTTGTTTTCCTAGCCTTTTCTTAAATGATTGCAGAGAAATTGGAAATTTATTGAACACACCATACGGCGGCACTGAATGGTTTAAAATTGAAAAAGGTGTCCTTCAAGGATGCATTATTTCACCATTCCTTTTCAATCTGTATGCAGAAATAATTATGCGGAAGTTAAATTTAGAGGAACTCGACAAATGTGTGAAGAATGAAGGAGGAACTACAAACAGTTTGAAATATGCTGATGATACAACCTTGCTGGCAGAAACAGAAGAAGATCTAAAGCTTTTAATTTCCCGCCTCAATGATGAAAGTGAAACAAAATGGGCCTCTATCTCAATATTAAAAAGACCAAAGTTATGACAACGGGTGAGCGTAGTACAGTTTGTCTAAAGCTAAATGGGGAAGAGCTAGAGAGTGCGCGGGATTTCATCTTCTTAGGAGCCAAAATCAGTCAAAGTGGAGATTGCCGTCCTGGTATCAAAAGACGGATTTCGTTTGGACATACCGCTATGATGACTATGTCTGGAAGAGCAGAGATATCAGTTTGGCTACCAAGTGCAGATTAGTCAAAGCGATTATAATCCCACTGTTCTTGTATGGATGTGAGAGCTGGATGCTGAAACAGGCAGACAAAAGGAAGATCGACGCTTTTGAGCTTCGATGTTGGCGAAGAATCTTACGAATACCATGCACTGAAAAAATCAGTTTTAGAGGGCATCAAACCCCGTATGTCATTGGTTGGTAAGATTGTGATGCTGATACTAGCTTACTTCGGCCACGTTATGCGATCAGGTGCATTGGAAAAACAATCATGCTAGGAATGATCAGCGGTACAAGAAGACAAGGTCGCCAGAGGACCATTAAAACAGACACAACCCTCACCCTGGAACAACTAAAGGAGGCAGTGTGGAACAGGACAACTTGGAGAGCGCTAATTCACAGAATCGCCCGTGGTCGGATTCAACTGAACGAATGACATCATCATAGGTGGATAAAAGGACATGCGACGTATTTCGACTACGACGACACTGATTTTCAGTCATTATAGCTTTTCTAAAGCTTCGACACTGTCAAGTGTTATCCATGATCGAACGTAACCTGGAATTCCCAACATAGGTAGGCTTAAGTTCAATTCTCGATTATATCTTGAACGGTACACGACTGGGTGACTTTATAATGAAAAGGAATACTGCCTTATGTTTTAATGAAATAGGCTATATGTAATTTGTTTTCGTATTGTCCATGTTGTTAATGCTTCCTGCCACCAAATTCAATAACTATTCACTCTCTGGGAAAGTCATATTAGGCTTCTTTCTTCCTTTCTGATCAATAGCAGACATAATTTATGCAAATTATTTGCAAACCCCGAATGGACTCAAAAACATGTTTACTGTTCGATGGTGGCGACAGCACGTAATCATTTGTTTTTCGTGTGTTAGTATGAAACATTTAAGGTTCAAACTCAGATTGAAACGAAAACTTAGTTTCGGTAAACCGAGATAATACGAGGTTTGTCCGGAAAATACGTATAAAAGTTGAATAATAACTTTATTTGACAATTATTCAGGTATTACAATATGGTCTCCTTCAAAGTACTCTCCCTGAGACAAGATGCACTTCTGCCAACGCCGTTTCCACTGTTGATAACATTGTTGAAAGTCATCAGTTGTGATGCTGTTCAGTTGCCGTGTCGTTTCTCCCTTGATGGCTTCCACATCACCCAAGTGCCGCCCCCGAAGCACAATTTTGCATTTCGGGAACAGGAAGAAGTCACAAGGGGCTAAATCGGGTGAATAAGGCGGGTGGTCTGTCACGGTGATTGAGCTTCGGGCCAAAAACTCACGCACAACGAGCGACGTGTGAGCGGGCGCATTGCCGTGATGAAGGATTGTCTCCGTAAACTTGTTGCAAACACTCAAAAATCTCACGGCCATTCTTACCTAGTTTGGCAAGGAACTTGATGTTGATGCGCTGTTCCTCAATCAGAGAGAGCTCCATACCGACGGCAGGTGAAAACGGGTAACTTTCAACAAGCAGCCGCACACTGCTACTGACACGCAGAGCTCTCCGACTCGAACTGAGCGTTGAGAAGATTGGCGACAACAGCAGTGCCACCTGGCGGCGCCTCCACGATACGTGATACGTCACCCCGACGGATTTATACGTATTTTCCGGACAAACCTCGTACATTCTGTGGTGAAGGCAGAAGTGAGCCTAACTCTTTACCACGTCAGCGATGCTCCTGGTTGATGGATGATATTAGTGAAAAACTCCTTGAACTTAGCTTTAACGATAAAATGCATCGCGTGTAAATGATCGCCAACAGCTTTTCTTTTACAACATATGATACGTACACTTTTTAGAAAACAATTATTATTCTGGAGAGATGTGGAAGTTTGTGAAAAACGTAATAATCACGAATATCTCCGTCATTATCCCCTTCAGCGTAAAACGCAGCAGTACCGGGCGAGTTGGCCGTGCGGTTAGGGGCGAGCGGCTGTGAGCTTGCATTCGGGAGAAAGTGGGTTCGAATCCCGCTGTCGGCAGCCCTGAATATGGTTTTTGCGTGGTTTACCATTTTCACACCAGGCAAGTGCTGGGGCTGTACCTTAATTAAGGCCATGGCCGCTTCCTTTCAACTCCTAGACCTTTCCTATCCCACCGTCACCATAACACCAATCTATGTCGGTGCGACATAAAAGAAAATTTATCCGATACAGCTAATATTTCATTTCATTATCCATTTATCCTCCAGGGTTGGTTTTCTCCCCGAACTCAGCGAGGGATCCTATCTTTATAGCCTCAAGGACAGTGTTCTGGAGCGTGAGACTTTAGGTCGGGGATACAACTGAGGTTTAGGACCAGTGCCTCTCCCAGGTGACCTCATCTGCTATGCTGAACAAGGGCCTTGTGAGGGAATGGGAAGATTGGAAGGGATAGGCAAGGAAGAGAGAAAGAAGCGGTCGTGGCCTTAAATTACGTACCATCCCCTTATTTGCCTGGAGGAGAATTGGGAAATCACGGAAAACCACTTCGAGGATGGCTGAGGTGGGAATCGAACCCCCTTATGCTCAGTTAACCTCCCGAGGCTGAGTGAACCCTATTCCATTCCTCGTACCACTTTTCAAATTTCATGGCAGAGCGGGGAATTGAATCCGGGCCTCCGGGGGAGGCAACTAATCACATCAACCACGACACCACAGAGACGGACACAGATAATATTAACGGAGAAATGTGATATTATTTTTGTCCCCTCAATATTTTTACGCCCTATGTACTAATCAAATACTATACAACCTACTGCACAACTGAGCTATCCCTGAACTGAGTTTCACGAAATTCTGTTCTGTTATTTTGCCGTGACGACGGATCCGCTTTCTAGGGGGGTTATATACTTACCTGCCTCTCACCCGAGTTTGATTTCCAACCAGGTAACGGAACTTTTACCTGGACCTGAGAGTTGGTTCGTAGTTCAATCAGCCTACGTTATTACAATTGAGGAGCTATCCAACTGTGAGATTGTGACCCCGGTCTAGAAAACAAAGAATAACGGCCAGGAGGATTCGTCGTACTGACCATGTGTCACCTCGTAAACTGCAGGTTTTCGGTTTGAGCAGTGGTTGCTTGGTGGACCAAGGCCCATAAGGGATGTAGCGCCATGTGATGTAACAAACAGGCAGAATGAAAAAAAAAACTGGATTTTTTTTTTGCTAGGGGCTTTACGTCGCACCGACACAGATAGGTCTTTTGGCGACGATGGGATAGGAAAGGCCTAGGAGTTGGAAGGAAGCGGCCGTGGCCTTAATTAAGGTACAGCCCCAGCATTTGCCTGGTGTGAAAATGGGAAACCACTGAAAACCATCTTCAGGGCTGCCGATAGTGGGATTCGAACCTACTATCTCCCGGATGCAAGCTCACAGCCGCGCGCCTCTACGCGCACGGACAACTCGCCCGGTAAAACTGGATTTATTTTCGAAATTTTGTATAATTGATGCTAGATAAAAACGAAGTATAAGACAAAATTTGAAGTGTGCAGACAAAATTATTATTCTATTGATATAGAAGATAATTATGAATGCACACCTCCAGTTTTATCCTGAATACATCTGGATGTTTCAACTTCCGAAAATAAGTAGCTGTTTTTCTTATTTATTCCACTTTGAGAGTAGACAAGGGCAAACAGACATTTCGTAATTATACTGTTCATTTCGTCCAATTGCCCAACTCTTCCGAGAAAATAACCGAATGAGTTGGTTATGCGGTTAGGGTCTTCGCGCAGCTTTCAGCTGTCTAGGACGGTTACAAATTATTTCTTCCATAAGCCCCATTAATACTGATAGCAACCCATGGAATTACATTTCGTTCGCAGTCCCTGTCCTGTCAGATGGAAATGGGATCCCGTCACTCCCACGAGTTTAAGGCTTACATAAAGTAACCCGAAATCGGAACAATCAGCCCCAATCAGCAAACCAGCGGTGCTTGCGAGGTTCTCAAACATCTGGACCGTCGCGTTGTCAGACCAATACTGCTGGAGTGCCGACGAGACGGAACCCATTTCGGAACAGGATGTTAATAGACCAATCCTGCTGTAGAGCTGGGGATGCCGATCACTGTTCTTTCGGATCAGGACCTGCTGAAGTGCAGGTGATTCAGAACACTGTTACTTTGGGAACCGGATGTTGCGGCGGATTGTTCATTTTAAAAACAGTTTCGAGTTCGGAAAAGTTCGAAACTAACTGTTGTGTTGCTTTTTGTCCATCTCTACTACATGTGCCGTGAGGTCCACTCCTACTGAGTGACTGCTTGTTCTAACGAACACTGCTCCTCCAGATCTAAAGAGAAAAGCAGCGAAAGCACAGTTTCTTAAGAAGAACCTAGCACACAGGAAGTTAGTCTTTTACAACGTCTTATGGGATGCAGTAGGTGACATGTTTGGACAAGTGTTTCTGCGCGAGTCAGTTATAGCTTTTAGATATTTTAAGAAGATTTCATATTGCCACATTGCCACATTCCCACATTTAACGCACTGGTCTCATGGCTGTGTTTCAAACGACAATGGCCGCCCGTAACACAGCTCAAGGCTTTGTTTAACAAGATTTTGCCATAATCTGTTATCGCCTCCTTATCCTGAAAAGTGTCTGTGTCATTTTTGCTTACGAGTTGGTCGTTCAGTTACAAAAACAAAATCGTGAAGTTCACCTAAATTACAATCGCTCCTTCATAATCTCTGCCTGCAGTTTATGGAATTCTCTACCTACGAACGGTAGGAACGTTCCCTCTCATCGCAAGTTTAAAGTGGCTTGCCGTGAGAAGTTGTTGAGTAGATCCCGCTGACTTGCTGGATAATTGTTGAAGGAATGAGTGAACGAATGAGATGAATGAACGGATTACTGCGTTTAGGTCATTTAAGTGTATTTTAGTTATTTTAAAATTAAGGATTATAATATTATTATTATTATGTACGTGTATAGGCCTACTCGTCTAGAGGTTAGGTGTAAGAGAGGGCCTTAAAACCTAACCGCCACAAATAAAGGCATTATCTCTCTATCTGTCTATCTATCTAAGAACTCGCACCCAGATCGATTTTACACAGGAGTGTTTTAACAAGGTCTCTTCGAATAACTTCTGTCACTTACACATCTGTGAGTACTTGATACTGGTTGTGTGTTCATTGATTTACATTCTGATTCCCGTTTCATAGGTATTTTATTTTATTCCACACCTTCGAAATGCTTAATTCCCTTCGTCAGTCAGTGCACAACATTTGCAGCAGATTTCTTTCGAACACCAATACGAAAAGCATAATGAAGTATGGTTTCTCCCGTCACCAAACATTAATGGTTCTCGACAGGGACTAAACACACGATACGATGCCCAAGAATCCAAGTCGAGTTGGATGGGTAGCGTAGTAGTTTGTTGGAGCTTAAGTTTGCTCACCACATCCCATCACAGTCGTTACAGATTTTAATGAGGATAAAGTCTGACAGTCGGACTGACTAGCTGAATAGCTGGCTTTCTGAGCTCAAATTGGCGGGTTCGATCGCGGCTCAGTCCAATGGTATATGAATGTGCTCAAATACGCTGGCCTCATGCCGGAGGATTCACCGACACGTTAAAGAAATTGCTGAGGGACAAAATTCCGGCACCTCGACGTCTCCAAAAACCATCAAAAGTAATTAGTGAAACGCAAAATCAATATCATCATCATCATCATTTACGTTTGAGAAACTCTTGTCAACTTGTGATAGGGACGTTTAACATGGAATTATTGTTCGGCCACCAATCGATAATTAAACAAATGCAAGATGTGTTTACTAGAGCTCTGTGGAACGAAAGGTTGAGAACGAGATCTCCAGTCAGCTGTTAAGAGAGTGTCGCTCTTTGCGAAGCAGTTATTTTTTGTAGTGTGCTACCATCTGTTGACTACTGCTCCTGCTGATACACCAGAGTACTTTTTATGCCGTATTATTACAGGCATCGGATGTTATATTGCCACAGTTACTTGTCGCTCTCCCATGCTAAAGGATGTTGTGCAAGTGACATTTATAGGAACTGGCGATTACGTTTGAGGGACAAGACATGAGTGATAGCTTTGCTACTACTATACAGCAGGGACCAAAATTCTCTTCATGATTGTGCTGTAGAAATTTTCAGTCTAGAGCAGCAGTTTTCAAACTAAGGGCCGGGAGTTCTGGAAATGTGAAGCCTGCAGTTAATTTTCCTACTGGTGTAAATAAGATCTTTCTTTGAGGAACACCTCTGCAATGTTTGTAATGAATTTTATTGGATTAACATTGACCTGAAAATGCTTGTGGGCAATCATCTCAGTTCTGGAAATGTGGGGGCTGTAGCTAATTTTCCTACTTGTGTAAATACGATCTTCCTTTGAGGAACACCTCTGCAATAATTATAATGAATTTTATTGGATTATCATCCACCTGAAAATGCTTGTGGACAATCATCTCTGAATGTCGATGAGCAAGAACAACTCATGGATACCAGTGAACCTTTACTAACATTTCGAATGCCAGCCGATCTTGCAGGTTTCCATAAATAGTCTAAATACACGCACAGTTTCATCTTCAAATTGAACTGATAGCTCTTCGCCACAAACTTACAGACCGACCTGTCAGGTTATCAAATTCAATTCGCCCTATAACCTGGTTGAGTGTAGATGTATTTCTCGTGGGGAAACCGACATCATTAGATGAATTGCTTGCCTACGTCTTAAAGAAGAGAGAACGAAAACGACGCAGAGTATGCAAGAAAGATTGGTTGTACCGGAATAATTACACCCATGTAAATTCGTTGCAAGAGCTACAAGTGTATCCAAACGACTGACGCAATTATTTACATATGGGTGAACTTACTCTTTACTGTTTTTTACTTTCCACAACGAAAGGAAATCTCTGATCTCTTCAATAAAATATAAAACACGCAGCCTTGACTGTAATGAAGGATAAAGACAATGTTTCTCTGTCTACGTGCAGACTGACTGAACATTTGGCCTGCCGGTCAGTCGTGATTCCCCCACACACGTTCGTACCTCTTGTCAGGCACCACGTCCTGATGAAATTCTCAGTCCAATAGTCCGAACGATTGGCCGGCCGGCCAGACCATACACGTTAGTTCTGCCCGACAGTCTTCAACTCTTCTGGTCGATCGGAAGGCGAAAGTGTACCTGTACTGGGCCCCTATATTTCGAAGCTATTTTACCTGCAAATGCAGACTATTTAGCTATTTTAATATTCCTCCTCAGCTACATGAGGAGGACATGCGGAAGGCAAGGATAGTTGCTTTGACATTACAGGTGGCAACAACCTGGGGAAGTTGCTGGTGCTAACTGTGTCATACATGTGGACTTGGCTTTATTTTACAGCCGGTTGCCGTTCTCTAAGTCAGAGGAATTCACGTGACGGAGTTTAAATCCCCGAACTGACTGTGGATCGAATCCGGGACCCTCTGAACCGAATATTTCGGCGCTGACCATTCAACCAAAAAATACTTAATAAATCTACCTGTTCTTTTTTCTATTTTGACCAGAAGTTTTATTTTACAGATAAATTAATTTCGAGCGTTTTAAATCCACTGCTGGTGGTTCTGATTCAGATGGTGAGCAGTTCAGGCAAGCCATGATCACGTAGGCAAGTCAATAAGTATCTGCAATTTTGCTCTAATTGTCTTTAAGTTGGTTCTATGGCGTTGTGTGCTCACCAGCCGTTAGATGGCACCGTTGTCTACGTCTGTGGTAGGTTTCAGCGTTATCAGATCGGTACAGATCGCGCCACACTCTGTTTGTACCAAGGAAGAACAGCGCTCCGTGATCCGTTTCATTTTTTTGGTCTGAGGATGTACCAGGAGCGGACATTCATAGAAGACTTTCAGCACAATAGGGGACAATGTTTCGCCACAGCGAAGTGTTTACCAGCGGACTGAAGAATTCAAAAGGGGTCGCACGAGCCCGAAGGATGAGGAAAGATCCGAGCGTCATGAATGAGTATTCTGAATACTTTGAAAATACACTGACTGACAGAGCAAATGCAACACCAAGAAGGAGTGGTCAGAACTTTATGCCAATTGCAGGGTAGACTGACGTCACTGAGGTATGCTCATGATGTGAAATGCGCCGCTGTGCTGCGCACGTAGCGAACGATAAATGGGACAAGGCGTTGGCGAATGGCCCACTTCGTACCGTGATTTCTCAGCCGACAGTCATTGTAGAACGTGTTGTCGTGAGCCACAGGACACGTGTATAGCTCAGAATGCCAGGCCGCCATCAACGGAGGCATTTCCAGCAGACAGACGACTTTACGAGGGGTATGGTGATCGGGCTGAGAAGGGCAGGTTGGTCGCTTCGTCAAATCGCAGCCGATACCCATAGGGATGTGTCCACGGTGCAGCGCCTGTGGCGAAGATGGTTGGCGCAGGGACATGTGGCACTTGCGAGGGGTCCAGGCGCAGCCCGAGTGAGGTCATCACGCGAGGATCGGCTCATCCGCCGCCAAGCGGTGGCAGCCCCGCACGCCACGTCAACCGCCATTCTTCAGCATGTGCAAGACACCCTGGCTGTTCCAATATCGACCAGAACAATTTCCCGTCGATTGGTTGAAGGAGGCCTGCACTCCCGGCGTCCGCTCAGAAGACTACCATTGACTCCACAGCATAGACGTGCACGCCTGGCATGGTGCCGGGCTAGAGCGACTTGGATGAGGGAATGGCGGAACGTCGTGTTCTCCGATGAGTCACGCTTCTGTTCTGTCAGTGATAGTCACCGCAGACGAGTGTGGCGTCGGCGTGGAGAAAGGCCAAATCCGGCAGTAACTGTGGAGCGCCCTACCGCTAGACAACGCGGCATCATGGTTTGGGGCGCTATTGCGTATGATTCCACGTCACCTCTAGTGCGTATTCAAGGCACTTTAAATGTCCACCGCTACGTGCAGCATGTGCTGCGGCCGGTGGCACACCCGTACCTTCAGGGGCTGCCCAATGCTCTGTTTCAGCAGGATAATGCCCTCCCACACACTGCTCGCATCTCCCAACAGGCTCTACGAGGTGTACAGATGCTTCCGTGGCCAGCGTACTCTCCGGATCTCTCACCAATCGAACACGTGTGGGATCTCATTGGACGCCGTTTGCAAACTCTGCCCCAGCCTCGTACGGACGATCAACTGTGGCAAATGGTTGACAGAGAATGGAGAACCATCCCTCAGGACACCATCCGCACTCTTATTGACTCTGTACCTCGACGTGTTTCTGCGTGCATCGCCGCTCGCGGTGGTCCTACATCCTACTGAGTCGATGCCGTGCGCATTGTGTAACCTGCATATCGGTTTGAAATAGACATCAATTATTCGTCCGTGCCGTCTCTGTTTTTCCCCAACTTTCATCCCTTTCGAACCACTCCTTGGTGTTGCATTTGCTCTGCCAGTCAGTGTACTATATTGGCAAAAAGGGATTCAGTTGGGGGAATGTTGTAATACGAGGGCTGTAAAAAAATAGTAGCAATATTGATAGAACGCAATGTTTAATGAACTAACAAGTCATGCCTTTGCTGGCAAGATGTAGTGTTTACAGTGCACTATGTCTTCTAGTATGGGCTAGAATAAAATTGTTACTTTCATTGACCTGTCTCAGTCTCTTCCTTGGCTTTGACAATATGAAAGTGGCTGAGGTATGAGTGACGCCAGTACTGTAATGTCATTTTTTATGCAGCCAGTCCCTGCTATGAATGGTGTGAAAATGTCGCTCATAGGGTCGGTTGGTGCAGGCATTTCAGTGGGCTTGGCAGACTGATGTGCAATAGCAACTTCTGGCTCGGTGAGGAAAGCAACAGGAAACTACCTCACTTCTCATTTCCTTAGTAGGTCTCTTCAGTGACACCTAGGCCGTCTATGACAGCTAATGGTGAACCTGTTGAGGATCCAACCAGCCTTCGGGCTGAATACCCAACATACATACATATTAACAAGTACAATTGTATTACATTCCTTCAATGCAGTCATCCGCAAAGTCTATTACCTTTTGCCGAATGTCGGGAAGCCGTTGCAGACCGTTGGCAACACGTTCTCTGTTGATGACACTGGAGTAGTGCCCCACTTTGCGGAGTACAGAGGCCACATCAGGAAATCGGTGGCCTCGGAGGGGTTCGTTCAATTTCGGAAACAAGTCGAAGTCACAAGGAGTCATGTCTGGTGAGCGCGGAGGGTGTTCTAAGACATCATTCCGACCCGCACGAAACATCTTGACCCACTGTACAACCTTCCTATACGGTAATGCATTCTTGCCACAGGCTTCACCTAATCCTCGATAACATTTCTGCGAGCTTGCATTCAGGAGATAGTGGGTTCGAGCCCCACTGTCGTCGGCCCTGAAGACGGTGGTTACTCATTTTCTCACCAGGCAAATGCTGGGGCTGTACCTTAACTGGCCACGGGCATTTCCTCCCCACTCCTAGCCCTTTCCTATCCCATCGTCTCCTCAAGACCAATCTGTGCCGGTGCGACGTAAAGCAACTTGTAAAAAAAAAAAAAAAAAAAAAAAGGAATAATGGACTCGGTCACGCAGGGTAAGGGAGGTGATTTAATAATAAGAGGTGTGAACTAAACCCGGCCACAGAACTAGTTGATTTCATATGTTAGAAGTAACAAATTGAACGCTCAAAGGCATAACATTCTATAAATAGGACGTATTTACATAACATATTTTTTTTGCTAGTGGCTTTACGTCGCACCGACACAGACAGGTCTTATGGAGACGATGGGATAGGAAAGGGCTAGGAGGTGGAAGGAAGCGGCCGTAGCCTTAATTAAGGTACAGCCCCAGCATTTCTCTGGTGCGAAAATGGGAAACCACGGAAAGCCATCTTCAGGGCTGACGACAGTGGGATTCGAACCCACTATCTCCCGGATGCAAGCTCACAGCCGCGCGCCCCTAACCGCACGTTCAACTCGCCCGGTAAATATATTGTTTATGAACTGAATCTGGAACAGCTTTACTCGAATTATTTCGGCAGACGCTACGGCCTATCGGTGTTCTCTCCCTGATATGCTGTGGCAAAAAGAAAAAAAACTTTCCTCTGTACAGGGCGGCTCGGTCCGCCTCTGTGATGTAGTGGTTGGTGTGATTAGCTGCCACCCCGAGAGGCCCGGGTTCAATTCCCGGCTCTGCCACGAAATTTGGAAAGTGGTACGAGAGCTGGAACGGGGTCCACTCAGCCACGGGAGGTCATCTGAGTAGAGGGGAGTTCGATTCCCTCCTCAGCCATCCTGGAAGTGGTTTTCCGTGGTTTGCCACTTCTCCTCCAGGCAAATGACGGATGATACCTAACTTAAAGGCCACGGCAGCTTCTTTCCCTCTTCCTTGTCTATCCCTTCCAAACTTCCCATCCCCCCACAAGGCTCCTGTTCAGCATAGCAGGTGAGGCCGCCTGGGCGAGGTACTGGTCACCCTCCCCAGTTGTATCCCCAGACCCAGAGTCTGAAGCTCCAGGACACTGCCCTTGAGGCGGTAGAGATGGGATTCCTCGCTGAGTCCGAGGGAAAAACCGACCCTGGAGGGTAAACAGATTACGAACGAACGAACGAACGAACGAACGAACGAACGAACGAACGAACGAACGAACGAACGAACGAACGAACGAGCGAACAGGATGGCTCGACAATAAAAAAAATTTCCATGCTAACACAGGTCGGCTAAAGTGCAACTCGTGATCCAGCACTACTTCCGCCGGAAATAATCGAGACTCCCAGTAACTTTCTTCTAGTTATGGACTAATGAAAACACAGCGGAAAAATTTCTCATGATTGGCGTATGATTTATCATTAGCAACAATAAGGACGTGTCGATAGGTAAAAGAACAGGAAATGTCAAATTGAAATGAATTTGACATTTCCTTGACCGCCACAGGAACTCCACCCTGCAGAGGAATCTTCACTCGTAGGCTCTATTAATCAGTTGTCTCCATTTCTCTCATCTCATCGTCAGTTAACACTCTTAACTTCTTATCTACAGTCATCCTGGTTAAGTGTTTTAAAACCTCTCTTGAGAGCTGTATGACATCACCACAGAGTTTGAAGGCGTGACCTCCGGTGCATAAGTTCTCAGCACTTAAACAGTTTCAGGAAGATAGACAGGAAATACTGCTAATCGTTACTGACTGGTAGAAAGTTTTTAAAAGTCTATTTTCAAACCACCTAGTAGAGTGTTGTTGGCCCTTGTAAGTGAAGTAGGGATGGCATCACACTTGACTGGCAAGCCTCTGAGCTGAGTCTGGTATATGTGTTACTTATTAGTTAAAAGTTCTCGAATTGTAAAGATCAAATCGCTTTCTCTTCTAACCGGATGGCATTAGGTTAATGAAGACTAGCGCATCTTCCATTTTCCTCTATTCCATGCAACATACATGAATAGTAATACGTTTTTCATCACTGAACGGGCTTTATCTACAGGGGAGAAATGTTAGACTACACAATCGTCTTCTTCTTTCGTTCCACTCTCTTTGGGGTACGTTGAATCTTTGAGTGTTGTTTTTTTGTTAGTGCCCAGTATTTCTTCATTTTTCTGATCTTCGTTTCCTTTCGTCGTCCGGGATAATAAGTTCGGCTTTAAATGTAGATTGTCCGACTCGTTGGCTGAAAGTCAGCGTACTGGCCTTCGGTTCAGAGGGTCTCGGGTTCGATTCCCGGCCGGGTCGGGGATTTTAACCTTCATTGGTTAATTCCAATGGCCCGGGGGCTGGGTGTTTGTGCTGTCCCCAACATCCCTGCAACTCACACACCACACATAACACTATCCTCCACCACAATAACACGCAGTTACCTAGACATGGCAGATGCCACCCACCCTCATCGGAGGGTCTGCCTTACAAGGGCTGCACTCGGCTAGAAATAGCCACACGAAATTTTTTAAAAAAATGTAGATTTGTCTTGGGACCTTATATTTTCGTATTTAGTTATTACTTTAGATGTTCGATCGAACAGTGAATTGTCTATAATTTTCAATCTACTAGATCTTTCTCAATTTCTTTAAACCAGTTGGGTTTTGTCTTGCGGTTTCGGAAGAAGTCAAAGATTTGTTTGGTTAATCTAAGAGAGTTCATTCTGAGAAGATGACCGTGAAAATTTATCCTTCTTTACTGCATAGTATCTGAGAGTTTTTCAATTTTCTTGTATAGCGTTTCATTCTTGATATTTGTTACCTTATTGTCCTGAAATTTTGGTCCTATGATCTTTCTTAAAATTTTCGTTTCTTTTAGCTCAAGTTTCTCCACCTGGCCTTTGAAATACATGTTCAGTGTTTCTGGTTTAATCACGGTTTTATAATGTTTAATTCTCAACCCCCATGAAAGGGATTTCTTGTTGTATGTATCTTTTGTTAGTTAGAAGGCCAGTTCAAGATTATTTTTCCAGGATTACATTGCTTTGCATACATGTAAAATATACATATAAAATATTATTTTTTGTATTGAAAAATTCATTGCTCACATTTGCAGATTTGTTCACTTTTCGACCTTCTGCATATCAATAAGTATGAATAAAAAAGTTCCAGATACCACTGTTTTATTTTAGAATTTGCTTTACGTCCCACCGACACAGATAGGTCTTATGGCAGCAATGAGATGGGAAAGGCATAGGAGTTGGAAGGAAGCGACCGTAGCCTCAATTAAGGTGCAGCCCCAGCATTTGCCTGGTGAGAAAATGGGAAACCACGGAAAACCATCTTCAGTGCTGCTGACAGTGGGGCTCGAACCCATTATCTCCTGAATACTGGCCGCACTTAAACGATTGCAGTTATCGAGCTCGGTGACAAACACGTCTATCGGCTAAGAGAAAGTCTGTCATGGATACTTATATGGGGCCCCTTCTTCCTGGCCTTTTCCCAATCACTTTGTACGGATTTAGTTTTCTTTTATGGCCGGGTGCCTTTCTTTCTTTTTTTTAAATTTGCTTTATGTTGTAACGACAGGTCTTTTGGCGGCGATTGGGCAGGAAAGGGCTAGGGGTTGGAAAAAGTGACCCTGGCCTTGATTAAGGTACAGCACCAACACTTGCCTAGTGTGAAAATACGAAACCTCGGAAAACCATCTTCAAGGCTGCCGACAAGGGGAGGGGGGTTTCGAACACACTATATCCGGAAGACAAGCTGACAGTTACGTGACCCAAACCGTGCAGACACTCGCTAGAGGGATTCCATTTCTGATGCCAACCCTATGTTCAGGGATGTAGTCAGTACTGCGTGTTTCGGTGGTGGTTTGTTGTGTGGTTTGCTGCTTGGAAATGACGATATGCATTACGACGTACACTACCACCCAGTCCCCAAGCTTGAATTGATAACCAGACAAAATTAAAATCTCCGACCTGGCCGAGAATCGAACCCGGCGAGGGCCCAAAGACCACTACGCTAACTACTCAGCCAAGGAGGCAGACACTTGGATAATGCGCACACAGCGCTAATGTCAATACTTGAAATGATCCAGCATTGGCTGAATTTCATTTATTGATGTTTTGTTCCTGCACGTCTCTTCAACTAGCAATTTTCTTTTTCGAAATCTTCCTCCACTCGGAGGCTGCCTAAGACAAAGGATGTATGTTGGGTAGTCAGCCCGAAGGCTGGTTTGATCCTCTGCAGCTCCGCCAAGAGCTGTCATAAATAGCCTAGGCGTCACTGAAGAGGCGTACTAGGGAAATGAGGAGTGAGGTAGTTTCCCGTTGCTTTCCTCACCGAGCCAACCGTTGCTATTACATATCAGTCTGCCAAGCCCGCTTAAAATGCGTGAACTAACCGACTCTATGAGCGATATTTTCACACCATTCATAACAGGGACTGGCTGCATAAGGAATGGTGTTACTAGCATCACTCATACCTCAGTCACTTTCATATTGTCAAAGCCAAGGGCGAGACTGAGACAGGTCAATGAAAGTAACAAATTTGATATAGCCCATACCAGAAGACATAGTGCACTGTAGACACTACATCTCGCCAGCAAAGGCATAAGACAAGGAACACACACACACACACACACACACACACACACACACAACAATCATTCAAATATAAAACAATTAAAGTAAATTATGTCTCAGTCTGGTGAATATAAGTATCGAAGTCCGAGCGCTTTCAGCCCGCAGTCGATGAAATCCTTGGAACTGATGTTGAAGGTCTTCATCAGTCCTATCGTCTTCTTAGGGACTGTCCCTGTCGCACCGATCATGAGACCCCTCACTTCTACATCGTCCAGCTCGTATTTATTCTTATAATACGGCACTGAAGGCAGGTAGATAGACTTCTTTTCTCTGTCTACTTCGTCTGGTTGGTCGAAGTGCGTTTCTTACTATGGGATCAAATATACTGTATATACTTTCTTCCCTTTAACGGCGATCATGTCTATCCTTCTCGTGCTACCATTTATTCTGATGCCATGAACTTCCTCACGCACCTGAAATCCTTTCTCACGGAGCGTCTGTGCTATGGACGACCTGATGTTGTGATGTCTGGTGTTTCGAAGAGCTTCACCGAAGGCGCAGGAACCCAAGGCGTGAGGTAATGTTTTAGTCTCATTGGATCTTCTGCAGCGGTTGTTTTAGAACCAAGTATTTGCTTGAAATGTAGTAAATTTTATGACACGGATTTCTTGCATTTCAGCATTCTTAAATACCTATGGACTACAACAGGATTCTATTCCTCAACATTAACCATTGATTGACCTCGTGGAAAATACTCACACTAGTAATCTCGTGAGGTCCCAGGGAACACGAAAATTTAAAAAAATGTATTTCTAAAACAATACTGTTTTTCGTTCATTTAAATAACAATGTAAATTCCTTCATATGAATGCAAAATACAGCAAAATTGTTAAAAACAGTATTTTATTCAAACTGATAATGGTTCAAAAATCAAAATACTACTAAAATTGTGATGTTCCAGACTTTGCTTTAGAAAATACAGCAATTTTTCATGTTTGCAACTTGAAGTAACACATTTTAACACAAGAATGCATGATCTAAATGACAGTAAAATCCAAAATGATATCAGATACAAAGAAGAGAATCGTGCAAAGGGTCAGGTTGCCCTAATTCTTTTCACTGGCGCTGCCATTGCAAACTTTCTTGCTGTGCGCTAAGCAGATTGGCAGATTACATTTGTAACAGAGGCAAGCTGTTTCAGTTCTCTTCTTCTTCGGACATACTGAGCAACATTTACGTTTGTTGACATTCATTTTTTCCTCTGACGCCTCATCGTCGGGATCTAGTAGGTTCAGCCTGAGCCCACGTGAATCTATTCTCGCCATAGTAGAAACAGTATACCCTGGGGTTGCGTTCTTCAGTTGGCACGTTGTCATCCTTTTCTGATGCGCTTACCTCAGTAGCTGTTTTGTGATCAGTGGGTATGCAATCGGCGACATCTCGGTCTGAAAACTATTCTCCTAAAGCATGTTGCACATGGCTACCTATCTCCTCTTCGGAGTCTGCCAAACTTTGTTGGATTTGTTCATCCGCTTGCAGTCAGTCAGCAACAATATTCTCGAAATCCGTTGATGGTACATTTATCCTGCTTTAGAATTGTCCATTATATCACGCTTCACTAAGAATAAAGAAATAATAAAAAATACTAGAAATATAAAGAAAGTTACATAACTGATCTCGTGTGGTCCGACGGACCACGGGTGACTAAATAATTACCTACCGAGTGACCGCACGTACGCTTCTTTTCACCATAGTCTGACAGGCGCGACTGTAGGAAGGTACTGGGAGAGCGGAGTCAATTAGTGACAGATCATTCCACTCACAGAGATATAACCGAACGTCATAGGTCCCAGAGACCACACAAGGTCAATTGAGGGTTAAACATTGAAGGAGTTGTCATTGGCTAGCTCGACGTAAACATTTCCGATACATCGGCGTCTCTTAAAGTTTACACCATTGGGAAGATTCTACGAACAGAGGGATGGCATGGCAGGCAGAACGTAGAACAACTAAATATGTCGGTGGATAAAGGAACTAAGTCACCATCTTTCACTTTTCAAGGAAAGAAAAATAAACGGTGTCGTGTTACGTGCGCCAAATGGTACTTGTGCTGTCTTAGAATCAGTAAGTTAGTGTACTTACGCTGAGGCCATAAATTATTGTAGGATCCGATTACCGAGATAAGAGCAGGCGAGTGTTACTTGCACCACGTTTATACACTTATCTTGGCAACAAAACTGTAATCTAACATTTCTACACCATCCATAAGGATTTGTGTAGCACGCAAATTGAAACAAGCATTGATCCAGTGATTTTTCCTTATTTCCACCGCTTTCTGCACGATCGTAGACCTAGGCTGTTTTGTTTTACGTAGGCAATACACTGTACTGCTTGGTACACGACATCATGGCCCGAAAATAGGGTACACTCAGCTATTGCCGACTAGTCTGGCTGGGGATATTTCTTCGGTGTTTCTTGATTGAACTATAAACGAGCATTTGTGATACCTTTCTACGTTGAAATTGAGAAATACGTAAATTTCAGAGATTTGTTCTCTGTTCTTACTTTCATATCCTTGTCTGAAATGCCAAGAGTTCTGTTTGAGTGCACCTGTACTTTAAAGGAACTTAAGACAACTTTGGTTTTCCATAGTAGCTGCTGTATGTAATTTCTTGGCATAACTCTCAGCAGGAGCTATAATTTTGCCCATTGTAATAATTGGATAGTGTTAGAGCGATGCTTTGAAACCAGTTATTTGAATTTGCAGCAGCACTCAGGGAAGCCGTATAACGGGTTCTATTGTCAGACATGGACCGCTCCAGGGTTAGAGTTACCGGACATGCAAAACTGAGGGATTAGGTTGCTTGTAAGAGTGACCACAAAGCGATAATTTTTCGAAACGGACGGTATGCAAATGTTGTAAGACAATACCTATCATAAAACCTACAAATTAAATAATAATAATAATAATAATAATAATAATAATAATAATAATAATAATAATAATAATAATAATAATAATAATAATGTCCAGCTCTTTGGTGTAGTGGTTACTGCGAAGTGTTATTAGTTGGCATCCCCGGAGGCCCGCGTTCGATTCCCGAATCTGCCACGAACATTTGAAAAGTGGTACGAGGACAGGAACGGTGTCCGCTCAGCCTCGGGAGGTCAACTCAGTACAGGAGAGTTCGATTTGCACCTCAGCTATCCTCGTTTTCCGTGGTTTCCCACTTCCCCTCCAGTCAAATGCCGGGATGGTACGGCAGTTTCCTTCCTTCTTTCTTACCCATCACTTGAAATTTTCCCATTCCCCACAAGGCCCTCGTTTAGCATAGCAGGTGAGGCCGCCTGGGAGAATTACTGGTCCTCTTTCTCAGTTGTATCTCCTACCCGATGTCTCACGCTCCAGGATACTGCCCTGAGTAGAGGTGGAATTCCTCGCTGAGTCTGAAGTTAAAAACCAACCCTGGAGGGTAAATAGATTAAGAAAGGCCCATGGCCTACCAAGCGATCGCTGCTCAGCCAGAAGGCCTGCAGATTACGAGGTGTCATGTGGTCAACAAGACGAATCCTCTCGGCCGTTATTGGCTTTATAGACCGGGGTCACTATCTCATCGCCAGATAGCTCCTCAATTTTAACCATGTAGGCTGAGTGGACCTCGAACCAGCCCTCAGATCCAGGTAAAAATCTCTGACCAGGCCGGGAATCGGATCCGGGGCCTCCCGGTAAGAGGCAGACAGGCTACCCCAACACCCCGGTGCCGGTTTAATAATAATAATAATAATAATAATAATAATAATAATAATAATAATAATAATAATAATGAGAAGAAGAAGAATAGCAGCCAGCAGAAAGACGCACCAGAAAAGATTACAACAAACGGAGATATCAAAAGAGTCCACAAATTCAAGTACCGGTACATTGGAGAGATGATACTGGATAGAGAAATATGCTCCCGAACAGAGAAATCAAAAGATGACCAGAGCATTGAGGAAAACTGGGAACATCTACAATAAGGTATATTTATCACGTAAAACGAAAGTAAGACATTACAACACAGTCCTCAAACAAGAAACCCTGCACGCATCAGAAACATTGGTCATGGATCGGAATGGTGAACTAGAACACATCACGAAACTAGAGATAAGAACCATAATAAAAATTCTAGGAGAGAATAAGACAGAAGAAGGAGACAGGCTGCGGAGTAGACGAGAGATCAAACAGATATTGAGCACAATACATGACATGATGAAACACTGAGTGAAGTTCTACAAACATATCAAGATAGTATCGGGCACCCGACTGACTGAACAGATCCTGTAGCGCACAGAAAGTATCAAGAACTTGAAGTGGATTGCCAATGTCAGAGAAGACTTGAAGACGCTGGCATAACAGACTCACACATTTAAGACAGAGAAACATTCAAACACCAAGTACACAAGTGGAAAGTGAACCGATATGTCTAGGAATTCAAGACTGAAACAACTTGGTCTGAAGAAAGTTCACTGTGAGAAGATGAAACAAGTGTGGCGCCTGAGAAAATCACACCTTAACGTCGCCCATACCTACGTGTGATAATAATAATAATAATAATAATAATAATAATAATAATAATAATAATAATAATAATAATAATAGTCAGAGTAGGCCTACCTACATGAAGAGGAAAGGCTGAAAAGGGTTGAATTTCGTAGGATGAGAAAATGGGAAGAAAACTGTAAAATTGTTAAGGAGAATTCTACGGCCTAGAAATGTTCCCGGAGATAGATTTATATTCCAATCAAGGTCAAACTACTTTTTTATGGTTTTCAAAGGCGCCGAGATGTCGTAATTTGTAGGCCTACCTACATGAAGAGGAAGCGCTAATAAGGGTGGAATTTTGTAGGGTGAGAAAACGGGCATAAAAATGTTATGGAAATTTGTACGATCTAAGAATATTTTCTGAGATGGATTTAGGTTACATTCCACTCAAGGTTAAACTACCATTTTACAGTTTTCGTAGATGCCAATGTGCTATGAGTTTGTCCCGTAGGAGTTCATTTACGGGCCAGTAAATCTACCACCACGAGACCGACATATCTGAACACCTTCAAATATCACCAGACAGAGCCAGGATTGACCTACCAACTAGAGCTCAGAAGGCCAGTGCTCTACCGACTGAGCTACCCAGCCTGGCTGTTTGTTTTTCCCATCTTTACTATTCGTTTTTTAATTTTGATGAAATTTGCTTTTGTAATCAGTACTATGACTCATTCGGTCGTATGGTGCAATTACAAGTCTGATTTGATCTGTTAACAGACTCCAACGATGGACACTTAGTGAAATACTACTCCTATTTTCTGCAGATCTTCATATTCCTACTACCCAGAAGTAAAATGTCTATTTTTGTCCTGTGGACTAAGCTTTCTATTAGCAGTCAATATTGCATATAAAATAGACATTGTGTATCACTTGCAAGAATATCAACAATACGAGACCTGTTATACAAGTGTTAAATTATGCAAAACCGCTCCATCTACCAGGGTTTACTACTACAGACCATTTTAAAAAATCTTTCGCAATATGGATTCCCACGTGCAAGTACTCATTGAAGGGAGCAATATCCATGAGATACAAAGCGACATTACATTGTATAACAACAATATGAATACAGTGATCAACGGTGACAATATTGTAATAGAAAGAATTAATGGACAGACCTACGTTCAACTTTTAGCTTAATGTTTACCTTAATTCCTTACTTAACAAATATATTTTTACCTTGACTTTCATTTTTCGTGATGTTTTTATTTCAGGTACATGTTTTGGTAAGACATTGTAATGTTTTGACAAGTTGAGAATAATACTATTTAATCCATATTTGGTAAATTTTCTGGGAAAAAGATGTATTCCATTAGAGTTTCTTGTGTTGCAGTATTGAACATCAGCATTATTGGTTAATTTAAAGTTTATATAAGTTCTACCTGTGTACCACTTCCAAGTAGTGAAGAGTACAGCGTTATATTGTATGGAATGATAAAAATAATATTAGTTCTAATGGAATAGTCAAGGCCATAAAATTTTCTAACTGCTCTATTTTGCAAAACCTGGAGTTGTAAGAGATCTCTTTCGCAGCAACCCCAAATGACATATGTATTGAAAATGACAATAAATATAGTAATTTAGGAATATCTCGATACGCTAAGCAAAAACCTGTAATTTCGATCATGCTTTATTTGTAAAATATTTCAATTATTTCCCTGGTGATTTTGTACACAGTTAGTTTATGTTTTCTATTATTTATGGCAAAAAATAACATTTCATAACATGTTAAATTATCAAATAAATAAAAGATGCAATAATGTACACTTCTCCCGACTTAGGGAAAACCTGACACTAGGTAGGACCTCCGAATAGTTACACAACTATTGTACACAGTGGGTACATAAAAACTATTCATCGTTTCCGTTTTCCACACACATCTCGTGGAGCCATTTCCTGCATTCCGCACTACATTGGACCCATGCCTCATTACGGTTGTCGTCACATACTGCGCAGTAATACTCAGCTTGAGAAACTAGCTTCCCCGTTGCGCACGCCGAGTTCTCGTTGTTGTTCTTCGATTTGAAGGATTCTTTTCATTGTCGCATTTCCTATTCTTTAAATTTTCCCGATAATCCTGTGAAGTCACCGTGGCAGATGGGTGGGGGTGGGGGTGGGGGGGAAGCAACACATTTCTATTCATAAAGCTGATGCCTTATCAAGCACATCGGGATCTTTGCAGTGCGTTGAGTGTCCGTCGATTATCAACCGAATCCTGCCCCGAGGTTTGTAACGGTTTAGGTGATCAAGGAATAATGAAAATACCTCAGTGGTCATATACACGGATTCGGACATTTTAACAACTGATCCACTGGGCATTCCTTTTGAGTGTATCTTTGCCTTACCCCTTTCATTATAACAAAAGGTGGGTTAGCATATCCAATAGTTTTACCACACACCATTACTGTTACCGTAGATCCTTTTTCTGCCGTGGTGCTGTGAAACACGTTTTTCTTTCCCTTTTCACTGATAATCTTCCCTGCCTTAAATATGAGCTGAACACCAGTTTCATTGGCATTGAAAACATTACCAGACTCTTAAAAAACCCAGTCATATCAACCATTGCCTTTTGTTTTTTAAATATGCTTCTTAACACCATTCCTCTGAGTGAACCTAAAAGCCAGTTCTCGTAAGTCGCTCGCTGGTCGCCCAAACCCCTTAGAATCGAGATTGAAAATATGGTTGACTAAATGGTCCTACATAGCTTTGTCAATTGCTGCTCCTTTTTCCGGTTTTCTATTGGTAGATATACCAGATAGTATTCTGGATGTGAGTGTATTCCTTGCAATACTGAAATACTTCGCAGCTGTTGCTAAAGTAGTTCCATTTTCTTTCACGTCCTTAATAGCAGCAGCCATATCTTCTGTATTCCATCGTCCAAGCACACCTTTGTACCCATATTTTCGTGGCATCATCCACCTATAACCATTTGGATGCAAAACTACTAATGCGAACCTTTTACTTTATCAACAGGCTCCAATCTTCGTAATTTGAGTTTAACTTAACGATACAAACATCATTATAAAAATATCGCATTGCAAAAATATTATAAATATCCTAATACACTACATTGCCATCATTTATTACTCCTACTAAACTGTAGTATTAACGCACCATTAAACCCTGTCCCCAAGAATGTATCCCGGTTTAGAAATTCAGTGAGATCTCGACACTGTCGAGATCTCCCAGCTTGTCGTGTCTAGATCTCCCCGAGTTTCATTGTCAGGCAAGAAGTCGCAACACTTACCAAGCTGAAGATTTGGCGATTTGGAAATGACATGACCGCTTGCTTCTCCGAAACTTGCTTTGTGCGCCTAACCTAAAACATTATGTTAAAAGTATCGCATATCTACCTATTTCGATACACAACCTACTCATCATATTATAGCAAGTTACTTTTAAATCATATATCACTTACTTACTCACCTTCAATTATTCATATGCCTTGTATTTACAGTGATAATCTTCAGATAACAAGATGACCATGAGCACAAAACCGTACGGCTCCAGTAAATGTAGTTGCAAGTTTGACCTGTGCAGTACTGTGGTTACCAGAGGCGCTAAGCTTAAATGTGTCGAGTTCTCCCTCATGTCGGGGTCTCCCTAAGTTACCTGACTTTTCATGATAAAACTGGAAGGGGGTAGTGTAGTCTAAGCATGACACCAATGAGTGAAACGTTCTTCATGATATAATTATAATGTGAGCATCCCATACCAACTGAGAGTCCATGTTTTATTTGTTTGTTTGTTTGTTGAGAGCGAGTACATGAGAGTCCCAGGATGAAAACCATGCCCTTTTACTCATCTTTTTTTTCTGAGAAATACCCGATGAGTCGGAAAATCTCCATTGTACTGCACTGGTGCGGGAAAAACGATCTGTCACGGAGGTGGCATTTTACCACCATGTCAGAGAAGAAACACCCTCATCGCTAATACTTTAGAAAATCTAATTTTGTTATTGAATTTAGTAAATGAAGGGAAGGGAAAATCTTAGATTCTTATGAAACAGGCCTTTTCATGTTTAATTTTTATGTTTATTAGTGAATAGCATGTCTTAAAATTTGGAACAGGCCGAAAAATGGGAAAGTAATCAGTTAAAACAGGTCTAAATTAGCCAAGGGCCGCGGTGTTTGAAACGAATGTTCGGCTTCTTGGTCTTTACGACGTGTTCTTTTTATTAATTTTTTTTTGCTAGGGGCTTTACGTCGCACCGACGCAGATAGGTCTTATGGCGACGATGGGATGGGAAAGGCCTAGGAGTTGGAAGGAAGCGGCCGTGGCCTTAATTTATTAATTATTAAATAAGAAATGCGCACATTGTGCATTATATTTGTTTAGCAAAGTCACACAATGATTTTGATCTTTTTTTTTTTGCAAAACTGTATTTGGTATCTTCCACAACTCTCACTACACAGTTCACACACACACTCGAATCACAACTTTCACGCCCCCTACTCAATATATTTTTGTATCGTCCAAAGAAAATAAATCTCATTCTTCCGTGAATCTTGAGGCGGTAACAAGTGGGGAGGGATCAGAGGAAACTACGAGCCAAGGTCTCTGCCTGTTGGCCTTTCTATCAGCTCGTCAATAGTCATATCGCGTTAATTGTAACTTCTCAGTGATTTACATTAACCAAGATTACTTTCTCCAGGCTGGTGTACGGGCTTGCCCGAGAGACCTTCTTGATAGATCTCAGAACGAAACTTGATCTGCCCTGCATTTGCAATTGGAAAAAGACAATAGACGAGAGAATAACAAAAGACGACATCTGGGAAGAATTTTACATGGCGGGAGCGATGATGAACCAAATCTGGACAGGCACGAACCAGGAGTTCCGCCACTTCGTAACGCCGCTGGCGGTCCATGGATATGGATATGCGGAAAATCACTCTTTCTACGAAGCGGGCGATAACTGTGAGTGTGTTTTATGCGAAAATATCTGCGAAAGATACCATGTCTTAACTTGTACAGATCGGAAGATATCAGTGATAAACTTCTGGGCAAATTGGCAATCAATAGTTATAGTTTAGATTTTGTACAAATTATGAACATGTTATGGCCACTGAGGTTGCAATAAATACATCTTTTTACAGTCTGCTTTATGTTGCACCGATACATATAGATCTTATGGCGACGATAGGATAGGAAATGGCTAGGAGTGGGACGGAAGCAACCGTGGCCTTAATTAAGGCACAACCCCGCATTTGGCTGGTGTGAAAATGGGAAACTACGGAAAACCATCTTCAGAGCTGCCGACAGTGGGCTTCTAACCCACTATCTCCCGAATGCAAGCTTATAGCTACGTGAATCAAACCGTGTGGCCACTTACTCGGTAATAAATTCTTATATTAACCAGGATTTGAGGATTACTCCACGGCTACCAGCCTCTTCTTGCCTAAAGCCTTCGCCGTCGGTCCTCAGGTTCAAATGTCCGTTTGTTTGTTTGTTTGTTTGTTTATTTGTTTGTTTGCGAAATTCGTGCTTGACAAAGCCGAGGTGGGGCGGGTTTTCTCGAACTTCCATTCTCCCTGCCATTTTCAGTCAGCGCCGCACGGGTACAAGTACCTCCTTGTATTGAGGCATGGTCCATTATCTGACATGTCCAATAGGGGTAATATCACTTGTCATTTAAACAAATATAAATTTCTCTTCAGTGAGCTGCAGACAAATCTAATATATAAATTACCTTGGGAAATTCCAGATCTTCCTTGTAGTACTAGAAATAGGACAGGGTAATAATGAAGGATTCATAAAAAAAATTAAAACTACTTTCATTTTGTACAATCATCGATAAAAATAACAGAAGATGAAGCATAGATGTCATCGAAATATCGATTCTCAAACATTGAAGTTGGTGTCCTATCCCTACAGCCTCAGTATGAGTTGATGGGTGAGCCAAGCGCTTATTGACCCAGTCTGCATCAGGGGGCGGCGCCCCGGCCGAACGGCGCCACCCACGACGAGGACGGCGCAGGGTGAGATTGAGGCGGGGTACTTCCCCGTAAGGAGTGACAGGTGATAGATACCTAGTACGCTTCTCATCTTAAATAACAGCCCTCAGAATGTGACAGTCATCCAACTTAATAAATGGTGATTTACAGCTGAACTTGGTTAATTAGAAGGGACCGATAAAGGAAAAGCGTTCACGATTTTGAATTATACAAGCTTCAGTTTATTTCAAACTTTTAGGTCTTAGTTACACAGTTCAGTATTTTATTCTTATTTTTCAGTTAAGTAGACGAAGCATTCTGGAGGTTTCACACTTGAAGACAATATTTTTTCACCTCGCAGATGGAAATAAGTAAAATTCTACGAGTTTTAACATCAACACTACAAGAATCAAAATTGAAACTGAACATCTCGAAAAGAAAAGTATTAGTTGTCAAGAAATCAGCTGAGGAAATACCAATAAGCATTAAGGTAGGTGATGAAATGAAATGTCGTATGGTTTTTAGTGCCGGGATATCTCAGGACGGGTTCGGCTCGCCAGGTGCAGGTCTTTCTATTTGACTCCCGTAGGCGACCTGCGCGTCGTAATGAGGATCAAATGATGATGAAGACAACACATACACCCAGCCCCCGTGCCATAGGAATCAACCAATTAAGGTTAAAATTCCCCACCCAGCCGGGAATCGAACCCGGGTCCCTCTGAACCGAAGGCCAGTACGCTGACCGTTCAGCCAGCGAGTCGGACAAGGTAGGTGATGAAAATGTACAACAAGTAAGTCAATTTTGCTACTTGGGAAGCATTATCACTCAGGACAACAGGTGCACTATAGAAATCAGGGGGAGGATTGCTCTAGCTAAACAAGCCTTCAGTAACAAGAAACAGCTTTTGACAAGCAGGAACATTAACATTAAAGTTAGGAAAGGATTTGCCAAAATGTTTGTGTGGAGTGTTTTGTTGTATGATTGCGAAACATGGGTCTTAAGCAAAAGAGGATATAAAACGCCTGGAAGCAATGGAAATGTGGATATGGAGGAGGATGCTGAAAATTAGTTGGACAGAGCAAAAGTCAAACAATAGGGTCCTTAAAATTTAGACGAAACAAGGGAATTGATCAACACTATAGAAAAGAGGAAAACGAAATTCCTTGGCCACACACTTCGACATAACACATTCCTCACGACTATGCTGGAAGGAAAAGTTCTGGGTAAGAATGGAAGAGGAAGGCCGAGGAAGAAGTATCTGGATTCCGTGATGAACGGGCTGAATTTGAAAAAATATGTTGACCTGAAACGCTCAGCAGAGGAGAGACAAATTATCCTTTAGGATATGAATGAATGAAACATGGCTGCCGCCTTCTAAGCAGAAGTTAATGTTGTATATTGCACACGGGTCGGTTTGGACAGACACAGTATCGATACTGTTCAGTAACAAACAGGGAAAGAAAAGGCTCTTTAGGCACTAATATGTTAGAACATAATATTTTACGTCCCACTATTTTTTGACGGTTTTCGGAGTCGCCAAGGTGCCGAAATTTTGTCCCGCAGGAGTCCCTTTACGTGCCAGTAAATCTATTGACACGAGGCTGACGTATTTAAGCATCTGGAAATGCTACCGGACTGGGCCAGGATCGAACCTGCCAAATTATTATTATTATTATTATTATTATTATTATTATTATTATTATTATCGTATGAGAAATATCATTTACACAGTTCAATTATTCATACTGCTACCTTTCCACCCCACGCCATTTGCCGCATAGAACCAAATGACTGCATGATAATCCCTAAAAAGTCGGGATACCGCCATATAGCACCATACGCCAAAGCGCCTGATGGAAAGGGACCTTTTGGCGCCCAGCGTTTTGGCATTTTCGGCATTTTTAGGCATTTACAATGTTAGGTATTTTCGGCATTTTCGGAATTTTTGAATTTTTCGGCATTTTCAGAATTTTTCGATGTTTTCGATAGAGATAATTTCAAATGATAACTTTTGCGAAAATGGGCGTCAGGCATGGTAATGCCATATTTAGGAATATAGGACTGACCAATTATTATATGAAGGAACACGATGGTTGTTCAATTTATGGGATACTGATAATTGGATCAGTATGAGAAGTGAATGACAGATTAAAATTAATGTGATATTTATGGCAAAATGAAAACACAGTCGTGGTTATAGTCTAAGTGACGATAACCAGGACAGTCATTCATAGTAATTGAGATACCCAAAATCATGTAGGGATTTAATTAAATCCCGGGAAACAATAAAATGGTTTTCCCAAATTTGAGGAAAAATGAATATCGATACCCTTCAGGTAATCGTATTCATGGGTACTTGTCAGGAGGTACTGGTTGTAACAGGCCTCATTACTCATAGTGAATCATTTATTAAATTTGTGTTAGTGTTTCGCTGTAGGTAAAGGTGACCTCAGGCCTTTAGTGTTTGTTGTTAAGTGGCAGTAAGTTAGGATTCATGTGGAAAGTTTTGGGACGATATTACCCAGTGTATTAGGTGTATCTGCCTCAATACTGGAAGGATGGCCTAATTTATTGGCATATACCACTTGTGTTGGTATTTAACTTGCGATATTTTTATTATACGAACTTATTCAAAATTAATAATAATAATAAATATGATAATAATAATAATAATAATAATAATAATAATAATAATAATAATAATAATAATAATAATAATAATAATAATAATAATAATAATAATAATAATTATAGTAATGATAGGCTACGTATTCAAAATATTCTGATGAAAGGTACCCTTGATAAATTATACTGTTGAATAATTTTGAGATAGCTGTATTCAGGCTATATAATTAATTCAAGTCACATTGTTGTGAAAATTTTATGATTTTGGATTAAGTTGACCTTGAATTGATTTCATTTTCAAGTTGATTTCTCCTAATCCGAGGTTTTATTGAAATATTGTGTAAAATGGATATGGAAGCCATGAGGGCTCTGATAGAGGAAGTTAAAAATATGATGGGTCAGAATAGTGAAGACATTAAAGTGAGTAGGGAAAAAGTTGAGGACATGAAAGAGGACATTAATAAAAATATGAAAGTGATTGATCAGAAGATAGATCAGAGTAATGAAACAGTTAAGGACATGATTGATCAGAAATTAGATCAGGTTAATGAACATATGGAGAGAATACAGAAGGAGTGTAAGGAAGGGAGAGATGAAATTAATAAACAGATGGGGAACTTTAACGTACGGTTGGAGGAAACAATTGAACGTTATGATGAACTGGTAGGACAGATAACGGGGTACCAGACACAATGTAAAAGGAACACAGCACAGTTGGAAAAGCGACTGGATAATACGCACGAAAAACAGGAACGGCTAGAAAAATCGTTAGGCACGGTAATTGAGCGCGTCGAACGTGTTGAGGCTCAGACATTAAGTATGGCGGAACAAATCGATGTTCATATTCAAACGGTGACAGATCACCAGGAACGTACAGATAGGATAATAGAAGATGTTAAGAAGGAGGCCCATCAGACTCAGGTCGATATGCATGACATTCGTAACCAAACCAATGCGTTGAAACAGGAAATTGTTACCAACGTGGATAAGCGAATATCTGAGGTCAGAAAACAGGCATTCGATGGAATAGTCACGGTCCAAGAGGAGGTACGGAGGAATGAGGATAGGACGTCAGATAGGATCGAGGAATGGTCGCATAAGATGCAAAAGACGAAGATAAAAGTAGATATACATGACGACCTTGTACATGAATTGAAAGAAAAGATTGAGAAATTGGAATTACAAGAGGTATCAGAGAATAAGCAGTATCGACCATCCGAAGAATTAAACTGGGAACCACCAGAAAAGAAGATGAAGACCAGTCATGAATACCTAAACATGGAAGTGAATGCTGCTTCAAAGAATGAGGCAAAACAGTCTATATCATCGAGGAACTTGGACATAAGAAAGAAGAAAAAGAAGACGCATAGTACCACGAAAGGTTCGAATTGGAGATTACAGCCTAGAAGAAAGAAGAATGGATCGTCAGGCCAACGGAAAGGACGGTATCATATCAAACGGTACTGTTACAAGTACGGACAGTGTACTAGTCCGAGAAGATGGTATTCAAAGAAGAGAAGTCGACGCAGAAGAGGTTCGAAGCCACAACCCGCGAAGTGGAAAGAAAAAATAGATGGGCGAATTTTGAATCCCAGACGATACGTGGAGCAGCGGGAACGTAATCGACAGAACAGACGGAAGACAGCCGCGTTGCAGCAAGCAACCGAATATGGAGGTCCAGAGTTGCAAACTCAAGGAGAGATAAGTAGGGATCTTAAATGGAAGTCTTTAGTGATGACATACGATCCAGAAGCATCGACATCATTAGGACATTCTGGCAGGAAAAGAGAGAAGAAAGATTAAAGTGTCAAACTCTATCTTCAGAGTAGTAGGATAAGGGACATTAAAGTAAATACCTATATTTCAGATTGTGATCCCAGATTGAAGGAAGATACAATAAAATCAAAAATTATATTATCCACCAGGAAGCATTAGAGCAGATTTAGAGCAGAACTCCGAGGAGGAAGGAGAGGATCAAGATGAAGATGATGACAACATTCCACAGGATGAAGAAGATGAGAATCTTGAGGAAGCTGAAGTCCAGATGACAAGGACTGAAAACCAGGAAGACGAGGATATCCCATGGTGTCAAAATTGTGAAGAATTAGAACAACGTCGAGAAATTTTGGGTCAACTTGCTTTTATACTCGAACGGGATAACCAAAGGTTTAGGGTTGAAAACCGAGAGCTCATGAGAACCATACACTGCCGAAGAGACCACAATTAAATATGTAAATGAGAGTCTCTTCAATAAATTGAAATCAGTCAAGAAATTTGTAACCCTTTCCAAATTTCTTGAGTCCGACGGAAAGGCAGATGTGACCTTATCGGTCATGTACATATTTATTTATTAATTATTTGGCAGTGAAGAACCTTTGTAAAGCTCCCTCGTACTTGTTACAAAGAGTTGCATTAGGTTGCACATGCTTACACAACCTTTGTAACCTGCTAAACACCACTCCGTCTTAACTAAAAGGATACACAGATAGAGAGAGAGGGAAGAAAATCTCAAGCCAGAAAAATCGATAATGATACCTTCACCCGTTGAAAAATGGCCGAACACGATGTTGCCAGCTCGCGAGTTGCATTTGTATGATGAGATCTCGAGACATGCATAATATTTAATATGGGAAACCTCGGGATGTTATATGATTTAATTATAGACATCTGCCAAAATTCCAATTCTTTATAATATATTAACGTGTGGAAGAATACTCAATCGTTGCATTATATAACACGCTAAGCGTCCCTTGTACGCAGCACCCTCATGGAGGACATTGTAGGGGCATTATTTTGATAATTAATTTTAAATAAATGGCCGAACATTTCAGGTTCCGCACATAACCAGACTACTTAAGAATCTGAGTCACACGTTTGAGTGTATTACTGAGGTCATACGACACGTGGAACTATTAATTAAAAAAGTAGTGGGGATTATCCACTGTCTCTTGCATGGAAGGGGGAAAGTTTATAAAAGGAATAGCGATGATGACGACAGTATCCACTTCACGCGAAGGATCCAAAGCAGAACCACGGTTTGATGGTGTTCTGATCTATTTAGTGTTTCAGACTGTAAATGTACAGTTTATATCTTCGAGAATATTGTAATTGTCTACAAACAATAGTATTTAAAAACAGGTTGAAGTTATGTGATCGCAAGAACGGTATAATTGTAACTTTTTAAGTGATGCAACAAGTATTAATTTCATTATAGTGCAATTAATTGTATTTTTTGTGTTAAAGTGACGCAACAAGTCTTAATCTCATAAAAACTGTTATAAGTGTAGAAGATAACCATTGGATTATGAACGTGCTCAGCGGGAGTAGCAACGGACATGAACCCGTGACCAACGTCAACACCATGGAAGCTTAAAAGGAAAGAATGAGGGTCTTACCCGGGACCCGAACCTTGGATTGTTACGACATGATGATAAGTACTAAAATGAAATAATTTTTTAATAAATGCGCGGTTATTCATTATGCAGATCACGTAAATTAGGTTAGACATGTAAATTGCATGTATTTTTTTAATTAGAAAGAGAACTTGTGAGTGGTCTTCATATTCATTTATGTTCATTTCATGGAATTAATAGTCTACTCCATGGGCTTAAATATATATATAATTAACGTAATGCATGTATTTGACGTGATGAAAAAATATTAGTTAGTCAGAGTGCTTAGATTAGGTAAATGTAATAGAAAGTGGATTTGTTTTTGGCACTGAGCCAAGCCGTAATTTTGTATAATTTATTTACGTGATATCCAAGCTTATTATGATAATGCATGGTGATTATGCTTGTAAAAATGGATTATCGACTGTTAACATCAGGATAGCAAGGCACTATTATTTTCACGTAATTTGCAAGATAATATTTGTAGATGGCTGTATTAATTATATGCGTAACTTGTGACATGCCTAGACATCGAACAGACGCCTTCCTATTGAGATTAGCGTTTTCCTTTAAAGTCGAATATTTTCCCTTTTATATATGAGAATAACGTTATGGATATGTTTAAAATCCATATTTGATTTTATTGATTTGATTTTAAAATGTAGGATAAACCTAGGCTGTATTCTGTAATCGGATGGAATCGAAGCCGGTCATTCTGAGTTGATGGATGTGAATATAAGAAAATGAACAGTGGATTGATATTGTATTATAGAATTGTGGCAGGACAGTGAATTTATAAGCCAGTGGAGCTTTGGAAAACTGATATGAGAATATATAATGACATAAGATTGTTTAACAAATATGTGTTCCAAGGGAAACGATTTGCTTTCACCTTGAGATGTTGAAAGGATATTTCTGCCACACTGGGCCATTATTTGCTAGGGCTTTGACGTCCAGACATTTACGATGAGGGGAGAGTGAAGAAGGCTTGCCCTTTTAGAGGATTACTGTATGCTGTATTGTTCGAGCTATTCCACTTAGAATGAAGGCAGTGCGACACCGATTATTGTTTAAAGGGTTCTTTGACTTTTTCATGTATGATCTTATAATAATATTTAACTAACTGGAACGTCAGTATTATCATTTATTTGTTGACCATATGATTAATTAAGAAAGGCAGTTTTATTAGTCCCGTTTGTCGATGCCATCTTGGATATCATCGGTTCGAGTTCTGAGGCAACCATGGATTTTTGTTGTCACATTTTTTTATATACAGCCAATTGCATGTGTATATTGTTATTGTTTATTTTCATATTGTGTACATATTTTCCTTTTTTATACATTCTTTTAGTCGTGTTTCACTCTTTATGTGGATGACAAATCGAGTTTTATTTTCGTAATTTTTGTCATTGGATTCATTGGGATGTGGGTTCGATTTCTGGACCCGACATCAGTCATTTTATTTTGATTAGGATTATATCGACTAGCATTCATTTATTCTTTGTTTACTTTTGTAATATAATTAATTTAGCTGGGTGACCACTTCAAGTTATCTTCAATTTATTTTGTTGTATAAATAATTGCTTCTTCTGATAGTGAAGAAAGTTCGTAATGATAACCTTCGCATTTATAAGGATATTTCTGATTTTTTTAAAGTATGTTATACAAATTATGATGTAATATTTATCATCATGTCGGGAAGAAGAAAGAGGTAAAGGAGAAAGAAACTTTTTAACACTTTACAATTTGTATTTAGTCCATTGGACATTGCATATTCAACATTGATATACTATAAATATTCAGGATCAACCTTTAATTAATTTGATTTATCAAGGCTCAATAAATAGGTATTTAAACTTTTGTCTGCCTGTCATTTTGCCGAATAACATTGTATCCCAGGTTTCCTTCCGTTCATTTATGCCTTTAAGCTAGTTATGTGTTATTTTCTTTGATCTTCTGCCGCGAACGCACCATGGCCTTGGGAGGTCGGTGGTTTGATTCTTTGGAACGGAAGGGTGCAGTAGACCCTTGCACGGTCGGAAGAGCATTTGCTCACCCATCATTCTGAAATTTTTTTGTTCCTTCCTGATGAGGTGGCATTTGACTCTAGACTAAACAGGTCCCTTTCCATCAGGCGCTTTGGCGTATGGTGCTATATGGCGGTATCCCGACGTTTTAGGGATTATCATGCAGTTATTTGGTTCTATGCGGCAAATGGCGTGGGGTGGAAAGGTAGCAATACTAAAATACATAACAAGCTATAACACAGATAAAAATGAAACAACTTCACACCTGTCTCGACCGAAACCAAGCAACATCTAGTGCATTCCGTGTTGCATGAAAACAGATCATCTTCACTGCAGTAAGATATGCACAATGAACACTGGAGCATATGCTGCATAGTTTGTTCTTCGCCACAGTCACTTTTGATAATGCTAGCATCACTATACCCCCATCTTGCTAGGATGACTTTGGATCTAGCAGGAGATCTCGCAGGAGATCTCGTAGGAGATCTCCCGACTTTTTTTTTGCAACACAACAGAAGACCCGAAAAACCAAAAAATCTCCCGAAATTTCGTCGATCCAAATTTAAGGGAAATAATATAATTTCGTAGGGCTATTTCTAGCCGAGTGCAGCCCTTGTAAGGCAGACCCTCCGATGAGGGTGGGCGGCATCTGCCATGTGTAGGTAACTGCGTGTCATTGTGGTGGAGGATAGTGTTATGTGTGGTGTGTGAGTTGCAGGGATGTTGGGGACAGCACAAACACCCAGCCCCCGGGTTATTGGAATTAACCAATGAAGGTTAAAATCCCCGACCCGGCCGGGAATCGAACCCCGGACCCTCTGAACCGAAGGCCAGTACGCTGACCATTCAGCCAATGAGTCGGACTTTAAGGGAAATGAATTAGCCTAAAAATGATTAATGGTGCATAATACATTTTTGGCGAAAAGCTCTTTCCTTGTGTCACTGCGTGGAGTTTTCTCGATAACATCACTCGATAGGTACTACCCCGCATTCATTTTAGGCTAGAACTACGTAATCTCTCCCCTCTTATTGAACTCAAAACTTACGCTTGACGGCATCATTGGAAAGGAAATCACCGACCCGCATTTAGAATACAAAATCTGCATCTTGCTACAACTTCAAAATTGGCACACGATTTCTACGCCTGATGAATAACTACATCTACAGGAAGAATGGGGAGAAAAATAAGGAGAAGAAGAAGAAGAAGAAGAAGAAGAAGAACAAGAAGAAGAGAAGCATATAGTGACCATGGAGTACGGGTGAGTGAAGTATATTTTTTCTCATAATAACTGTAAATGATTATTGCATTCTTTTAATTTAGTTATATTATAACACTAGCTGTTACCCACAGCTTCACTCGCGAGGATTTGGTAAGTTGATAAAAATTAATTGTTCCCCGGTACTGCACTAAGACATTATCGGAAATTGCCTAAAGTATAAAAACTCACCGAAAAATTGCATTTCATTTATCCTAGAACTTTTTTTTAAACCACGTTTGCGGCATTGCCTTTTGGGGCTAAGATGACCTGAGATTTACTCATTTTAAAAACTGCCCCACTCCTTGGCTGAGTGAACAGCGTTGAGGCCTTCGGTTCACAGGGCTCCGGGTACGATTCCGGGCTGGGTCGGGGATTTTAATCGCATGTGATTAATTCATCTGGCTCGGGGACAGGTTGATTTCGTTTGCCCAAACACTCTCCTCTTCATATTCACTCAAACACCACATTAACAACCACAGCAGGAACACGCAATAGTAAGCGCGCACACACACACACACACACGAGCGCGCGCGCGCGCGGTTGGCGTCAGGAAGGGCATCCAGCCACAGGTGTGGGAAGAGCAGAGAAGAAGATAATCATTTTAAAAATTCACCCGCTTTTTTATATTTCACCACCATAAGTGGATTTTCCAGTCCGCCTCTGTGGTGTAGCGGTTAGTGTGATTAGCTGCCACCCCCGGAGGCCCGGGTTCGATTCCCGGCTCTGCCACGAAATTTGAAAAGTGGTACGAGGGCTGGAATGGGGTCGACTCAGCCTCGGGAGGTTAACTGAGTAGAGGTGGGTTCGATTCCCACCTCAGCCATCCTGGAAGTAGTTTTCCGTGGTTTCCCACTTCTCCTCCAGGCAAATGCAGGGATGGTACCTAACTTAAGGCCACGGCCGCTTCCTTCCCACTTCCTTGTCAATCCCTTCCAATCTTCACATCTCCCCCACAAGGCCCCTGTTCAGCATAGCAGGTGAGGCCGCCTGGGCGAGGTACTGGTTATCCTCCCCAGTTGTATACCCCGAACCAGAGTCTGAAGCTCCAGGACACTGCCCTTGAGGCGGTAGAGGTGGGATCTCTCGTTGAGCCCGAGGGAAAAACCGACCCTGGAGGGTAAAGAGATTAAGAAGAAGAAAAAGAAAAAGAAGAAGAAGAAGAAGAAGAAGAAGTGGATTTTCCGAAAAAACGTGTTCATTTATTTTTAAAAGAGATTCCAAGTACCAGTTTTAACATCTGTAACATCTTCAGTTTTTGAGATTTATGTATCCTCATATTAAGAATTCAACTCCTTCCTCACTTCTTTTCACCCCCCCCTCTCACCCCTTAAGTGGATTTTCTGAAAAAAAAAAAGTTCTTTTATTTTTAAAGGAGATTCCAAATACCATTTTCATGTCTGTAACATGTTAGGTTTTTGTGATGTATTGTAGATAATCTCGCTGCTGTAAGAATACTGAAGCTGACGTTGCCATGGTTACGGCAGTTATTTTCTTTATCCGATTCCTACAGCAGGGGTAGTGTGGTGCCAATATCTCCATAACTGTTGGTTTGAGGGCCTAAAAACATGGTTTTCGGGCCCGCAGGGCTTACCGAGTATTGTTCTTTGCGCCAAGGGTCTTAAAATGAGCTTTGCCTCGTCCTTGTATGACAAATTTGATTTCGCCTATATTAGCTTATTATTTTTATATTTTTATATATAGCCCCGTCGGAAGTAATTTTTAAAATCGGTTCAGTAGTTTTTGAGTCTATCCATTAAAAACAAATATACACATTTTTCCTCTTTATAATATTAGTATAGATTTCAGCGCTTGAGAAACTACCGAAATTTTCATTAAAACTCCCGAAATTTTTAGGTACAGTCTACCGATTTTTAATTTGTAGACTTGGCAACACTGGTTGGGGTCAACTGTCTGAGCCACTCAGCCCGGTTAGGTTAGAATGCAAACGTATTTAAGGAAGTCGCAAATATCATTATTTTAGTCCACTGTACAGTTATGTCGGTGAGTTGCATACATCTTAGGGTTTGCGACAGTCTATATCTAAATCTCACTTCCAAACCATTGTTGGGGCATTTTCTAACTTATTAGTACCTACAAATCCTTTCCCTAGTAACAAACACTGATCGCCGTGATGCACTGTACATATTACCATTGCTTACAGCAGTGTATAAAAATTCACACTTTTAAAAGAAAAATTGCTGCGGTAACTACATCTGTGACCACAGGTAGACGGAAGGGGCTGAACTAGCGATGGCTGAAAAATAACGCAGCAGTTATTTTGCCACGGTTACATAATTGTAACGGTTACAGTCTGTAACAGTTACATAATTGCAACGGTTACAGTTTTGTAACAGATATCAAAATAACGTGTTACTGTTACTTTTCGTAATGAAAAATAAACTTCTAAAATTTAACTGCCCCTCCAGGTCGTGACTTCTAACAGTGAAAACATGAATAGTATTTTTTTCCCCAACTTTCCCTTCATTGCCAACTACCTTCTAGGAGGGCACAGCGTTTAACCCTCTTCTCATTTATAAACGATCGCATGTTTTCAAAACTTCAAATAAAAACAAAAGTGTATACGATTTCAACTGCAGCTAGTTAATCAAATATTTCAGTTCCCAGTACAATTAAGTGCAAACTACATGATTGGCTACTAATAAAGAAAAATCCTGATCAACTCCCTTGATTATTCTTATTGTTATTCTTTCTTGTTTCGTTTCGGCCGACTAAGCACCACGTCATTTCAACTGTTTCCCTTGAGCTTTAATGTTGGTCCAGTATTCCTTCATTCGTATACGGTGTTGCTCCTTTCGCTCTTTCATCCATACCTCTCCAGTTTTCAGCTTCGACTTTGGTTGGAAACTCTAATGTTCTGGGAGTTTTTTCTTAAGTGGGTCACGCACCTGAATATCTTCAAGTGAGACCTAAATCTCTTGCAGATCTTTCTGTACCTCACTGAACCATGCCCCCTTTGCTTTTTTCTCTTGGAGGAAAGTCAAAATGCGGATGGTTAACCGTGTTGACTTCATTCGGACCATGTGTTCATAAAAAGTAATCCTCGTTTTTCGCATCACGTCGATTATTTTCTCCACATGCGAGTACAACTCCTGGTTGTGCCGTCCCCTAAACTCGCCGTTGTCTTTGACTGGACCTAAGATTTTCCTCAAAATATTCCTTTCCTTGGCCTCCAATTTTTTCACCATACCTTTTTTGTTTATGGCGAGACATTCCGCTGCATATAGAGACTCTGGCGGGATGACAGTGCAATAGTGTTTGATTTTTGCATTCAGAGATATAGATCTTTTGTTATAGACATTTTTAATCAGTTGGTAAGAAATTGCAATTTATTCATGCGACTTATTATTATTATTATTATTATTATTATTATTACTATTATTATTATTATTTTATTGCTAGCGGTTTAACGTCGCACTAATATATTGAAGATTTTCCGCTACGCAAGGATGGGAAAGTATCTGTCGTGGCCTTAATTAAGGTACAGCCCCAGCATTGAAATTATGAAGTGAACTATCAATCAGCACTAATCTGGATTTAGGACTCTTGCCCAGGCGGCAGATATCCCTTCAAATTATTAACAATTTTTCTAAACGATTGCAATTAAGATTGAAATTCATTGAATATCTCCCTTAGTAAATTATTCCAATCCTTAATTCATTTAAACGAGTACTTACCACGTTTTATCCTCTTGAATTTCAACTTTATGTTATTATAATTCCCACTTAAAGACACTCCACCTCTCCAACAGTTCGAAGGATGCCACTAAGTTGAGCAACTCGTCTTCTTACACCTAAGTCTTTCCAGCCCAAAGTTTGTAACATTACTTTTTGTCAGAAATCACTCAGAACAAACCATGCTGTTTTCCTTTGGATCTTTTGCAGGTCTCGTATCAAGAAATCCTGGTAAGGGTCCCACGGAGAGAAAGAAACTCTTGGTCATGTCCTGGGATTCTGCACACGCGGGGAGCTCCTACGAAACACACGGCACTACCAGGTCAGATCCTTCATTGCCGAAGAACTGAGAATGAAGGGATTCAATGTACATGAGGAGGTACAAGGACTGGCCATAAACGGTAGTTCGCAGAGAATTGATATTATAGCCTCTAAAGACAGCAGCTCTCAAGGATTCATATTAGATCCGACTATCGGTTCGAGCACCATAGCGGTCAGCCAGAGGAGGTTAATCTAGAAAAGATTAACAAATACAAACCCACTATCCCTTACTACAAATCTAAATAACACCTTCAGGAAATCGAAATAATAGGGATAATGATTGGAGCTCGCGGTACCGTACCTCGTCATTTCGTCGCCACATGGAAGCGCTTCCAACTCCCAATGAAACTCATCCACGAAATTGCGACTCTCCTCCTCCGAGGCTCCATCAAGATCCTGAGACACCGCCTCTACAGCTACAGCTCTGAAATGCCACACTAATTATACAGTTCCTTTTCAATTTAGAGTTTTCTTCAATTACTACAACTGTACAGAAAATTTTATATGTTTTACCTTGTACTTAGTGGCAACCTGTAAATATAGGAGGTTGTTCCTAATAAACGGGAATGTATAACTGGTATCTTACCAGCGATGGTGTCTTACCCTCTCCGTTGCATAATTACTACTGTACAATTCAAATACCCTCAACCATGTGGAGAGATCTAAAACCTTTATTTACAACCTTGTTAATGTTATTACCTTAAGTTACAATAATACCTAAGTACTTACAGACATTCCTCAAGAGATCCTTTCATCCTGTCTCTACCCGAGGAGTTCCCATCTAGTGAAATATACCACTTGAATTTTCACCTTACCACTGTCTTCTGTCCATCCCATAACAATGTCAAGTTCTTTCTGCAGATGCACACAAAGAAAAACTGAGGGAACAATACTGCCTAGCGGAAAACCCTTCAGATAATGCTACACCTACTCTAAATTTCTGAGTTCCATTTTCTAGAAATTTAGCCATTCAGTCACTCTTGTCTAATCCAATACCCCTCATTTTCATTAGTAGTCTGATCTGGTTTGAAAATGGAAAACCACCAGAATCTGTTTGCAATTCAAAATAAACTCATAAGCATTAGATGTACAGTAAACTATTTCGTCAATAAAGTACTAGTAAAACGCTTTTTTTTCGAGAGAGTGGTGGTGGTGAGGTGGTGATTATTGTTTTAAGAGGCAGTAGTACTGGGCAACCATGCACTATTAACACTAATGGGAAGGAAACTGGAAGAGGTGGTGATGATTATTGTTTTAAGAGGAAGTACAACTAAGCTACAATCCTCTATTAACATCAATGCGAAGGAAACTGGAAGAGGTGGTGATGATTATTGTTTTAAGAGGAAGTACAACTAGGCTACCCTCCTCTATGAACTCTAACGCGAAGGAAACTGGAAGAGTTGGTGGTGATTATTGTTTTAAGAGGAAATACAACTGGGCAACCATGCTCCTTTAACACTAATACTGAACTTCAGAGCCGTAACGTTCTCATCAGTGTGCATACGCTTACCCATAATCTATAAATATGATAGCACGCCTGGGAGAAAGTTGTGATTTCAGTTGAATGTGATGTCCTTGAGGCTCCTTACAATGTTACCTGGAAGATACACGATCGAGTTACTTAACTCCCAGCTGCGCAAATAAATCACTAATCAAGTGTCTTTACTGCTGTGTACATTAACTTACAACATTTCCTTATAGATAGATAGATGGATAGATTTTATTTACCATCAACAGGTTATTTGCCCAATTATAGATGATTCAATAAAACAGTATATACAACAAATGCATCTTAAATAATTAACATTAACTTCCTAAACTAATAACCAAATTTAAACTAAATCTAGATGACTCGTGTATAATTACCGTTATGGACACCTAAACATAGTGTAATAAACACTGTTCATAGCTGAACTCTTCGTCTAGTTCAATATTTCCGTAATTATTCTCCAAGTTTTGGACTTCACTAGGCCTACAAAAACAACTATTGAGAAACCTAGCGGTAGCTGCCATCCAGGTTTCAATATTAATTTTCAGGAACCACTCGTAGAGTCATTAATGCTGTATTTGCGTACTAATTGTTAGTAACATGTTTTCTTGGTTCCTTGTTCATTTTTACGTCTTAGATTTTATTTCATATTTCCGTACTGATGTGATATATTTTGTTTCCTCAGTGACTCTCTTAACCTCTTAAAAGTAATGATGCAAATAAATGTAAGTTAAAATCTTCTCAGACTGTTGAACACACAAATGAAATATAAATATTACACTATAGGCCCTAAGATACCTTTAAAATAACACATTATTAAACAAGAAAAAATACACACTATTAAACAAAAAAATGACTTCGTTCTTGAAGGAACATCATCAGGTTCTATCAAATCACACTCAAATATTTAGAATATTTATGTTTTGGAACTTAAAATCTGGAGCGTATCTTATTGATGTCCTCCTTTGTCTCTGTTCCAGCAGATACTGTCGGCAGCACTGAAGATCGTTTTCCGTGGTTTCCTCTTTTCACTCCAGGCAAATGTACCTTAATTAAAGCCAGGGACGCTTCCTTTCCACTCCTAGCCCTTTCCTATCGCATCGTCGGCATAAGACCTATTTGTGCCGGTGCGATGTAAAGTCACTTGTAAAAATAGATATTAATTAGGTGCTTTCGGCATGTTTATTATTCTATAGAGTTCCATAGTACCTTTCAATATGATCATCCAAGTACGCTCGGGGTCTATCCCTTAAACTTACACCAAGTACTTTTGTTCTACAACGATGTTTTTCACGTCACCTGTTCTTTTGGCTAAGAGTTCTAGGTAGTGGAAATACAATATTGCTTTATATGTTTCAGAAGTCCTTCATTATTAAGGTTAGATTCACTGATCCAGTGTCCCTTTTCATAATAATGTTATTTGCTTTACGTCCCACTAACTACTTTTACGGTCTTCGGAGAGGCCGAGGTGCCGGAATTTAGTCCCGCAGGAGTTCTTTTACGTGCCAGTAAATCTACCGACACGAGGCTGTCGTATTTGAGCACCTTCAAATACCACCGGACTGAGCCAGGATCGAACCTGCCAAGTTCGGGTTAGAAGGCCAGCGCCTTAACCGTCTGAGCCACTCAGCCCAGCCAATGTCCCTTTAAAAATCTCTGTACATCCATAATTAGAAGACTTCTATCCTTTTCTAATCAGATTTATAAGTAGCCGTATGCTGTGATAACAATGATCAGCGTATGGGCATCATTATTTAGGTGTTCTTTGTAAGGCTCAAGTCCTTCCATACAGCTGGAAATGTCCTCGTAGATATTGTACCCTTGGTTTCTTCGGTAGAGGCTGCAGAGTGAGTCCCTTGTGAATGGTCCTGAATACACAAATTTCTTTCTTTCTTAATCCGTTTACCCTCCAGGGTTCGTTTTTCCCTCGGACTCAGCAAGGGATCCCACCTCTAGCGCCACAAGGGCAGTGTCCTGGAGCGTGAGAGTTTGGGTCGGGGGAATACGACTAGGGACAACGACCAGTACCTCTCCCAGGCGACCTCACCTGCAATGCTGAACACGGGATTTGTGGGGGGGGGGGATAGGAAAGGATAGATAAGGAAGAGATGTAGAAAACCCTGTAAAACCACTTCGAGGATGGCTGCGGCGGTAATCGAAACCCTCTCTACTCAGTTGACCTCGCGAGGCTGCGTGGACCACGTCCCAGTCTTCGTACCACTTTTCAAATTTCGTGGCAGAGCCGGGAATCGAATCCGGGCCCCCGGGGGTGGCAGCTAATCACACTAACCACTACACCACAGAGGCGGACCACATATTTATTTTCTTAGTATGATGCAAGCTTTTGGTAATTCGATCAACTATGAGAACCTTAGCCTTGGTTGTGCAGGTATTCAATGCTCACTGTTACTAGCTTTCTCATACTCCCTTGCAGTTCTTTTCAAGACCACACAACTGTAAATGTTCTTGGCATATCAGAGGTTGTTCAGTTTATTGCTCCTCCCATTCTCTAAGGACTCACTGTAAATGCTGTAAAGTATACGGGGACAAAATGCACCCTTGCCTTACATCAGTCATGACACTTGTGTTTCAACAATATAATTATGTTCAAGTCGTCCAGCAGTTCGTGGAGATATAGAGAGGTGAGATCGCATTGTTTTACGTTATTCTTTATCACTTTCACTTCATTGCCGATTTCGTTTCTTGCTATATTTCCTACATGTTCCCTTTTTCCTGTTTTGATCCAGATGGTGTTGGGATTGCGAAGCGTAGAGAGTCTCAAATTTTCACGACCCTTCTTGCTCTTACCATGGCAGCGGCTGCCAGGCCGAGGCAGTAAATGCATGCTCGGTTCGATTCCCCGTCAGGAAGTCGAAAAATTTAAGAAACGAGGTTTCCACTAACGGAGGTGCACATGGCCCTGAGTTCACTCAGCCTACATAAGAAATGAGCACTAAGTTAATTCCGGGGGCAAAGACGGCCGAGCGTAGAACTAATCACATTACCCCACCAAGTGTCGAGGTTGCGGATAGTGGAAGCCTTTATCTTCCACCTCTCCAAGGGCCTTCATGACCTGTATAGAGATTAGTTTGCTTTTCTTTGCTTTTCTCTTACCATCGTGATAGGGGCCGATGACCTTCGATGTTCATGCTATTTGCTTTACTCCGCACCGACACAGATATGTCTTATGGCGACGATGGGATAGGAAAGGCCTGGGAATTGGAAGGAAGCGGCCGTGGCCTTAATTAAGGTACAGCCCCGGCATTTGCCTGGTGTGAAAATGGGAAACCACGGAAAACCATCTTTAGGGCTGCCGACAGTGGGGCTCGAACCTACTATCTCCCGATTACTGAATACTGGCCGCATTTAAGCGACTGCAGCTATCGAGCTACCTTCGATGTTAGGCCCCTTAAAACAACAAGCATCATCATCTTATCATCGTACAAGAACAGCTCTTTGACTATAAGAACGAGACGTTTTGTGTACTAATTTCGGTATTTATTTGTCATAAACGTTCCCACTGTACTCTATCAAACGCTTTAAAAAAAGTATCTTATCGACTATACACAGAAGTAAGCCTACATTCCAACAATGAACTCGCTAGCTTCCTTATATGGTGGCGGATCTGTTCTTCAATAATTTGAATATTTCAAACGACTGAAGATATGTCAGTGTAAATTTGTTGGGAATGTCTTTATCGTTAGCTGGGATGTCATCAAATACAGTAGGGACAATACGCGACACTTCCGGATTTAGCCTTGTTAAAATGGGAGACAAGTCGCAAGTGGCGCTCCTAGTGGCTTGACCTGAAAAGTTCGCGCTAAATTCAAATATCAATGGAAATGTATATACGGAAATGGATAAATAAATTACGTCTAGAAAGAAAGTGTTACTAAGATATTAACTTCAAAGTTGATAAATCAAGTCTGGATAAATGAATGAAGAATTATTTAACAGGTTATTATTTAAAGACTGAAATTAGACATATAATCATGATGTGAAATAGACTGCTGTGAAAGGGCTTGATCTTTCATTTATGCATTACTATTTTAGCCTTAGAATTCCTGCCTGAACGTTCACGGCTAGATTTTTCTTTTTTTCTCATTTAAAAGCACTTGTCAATAAAAATATCGGCACATTCCTTACACATATGATTCAATGAATTTGCATTTAACAGCTGGACAATTTTCCTTTTAACTTGAAGCCTACTAACGGAAAGAAAATCTATAAATTTAGCCTCAAAAACACTCAAACTTTCCCTATAAGCAATACTTGCCATAATGCCATTACATCAAGGTAAAGCAAATTTGCATCATCATATTGTTTAAACAAAGAATGTACATTTCTTAAATCACCCATATTTTCTTCAGTGCTTGACAACGCATTACCGCATTCCAAATGGGGTAACTTGCAACACAACCAGCCACACTCATATGCGTTTCTATTTTCCTGAATTAAATCAAACCCACAGATCACACCTACAACAACACATCGGTATTGAAGGTTAACTGCTGCACTATACAATAAAATATGCGTATTATGTTTTAAGCCGCTTAAAATATGGGTCGAACAGGTCAGAAGGTTATGAAGTACTATAAAAATCTCTTGTCACTGGAGGAATATATATGCAAACACAATATTTCTTACATTTTCTTGTCAGGAGGGTAACGGAAGAAAGACCACGCATTCTTCTCTACTTCATAGTTACTGCAGCCAAACACAGCACATACCTTTCCCCTCATGTTGAGAGGAGATATCAAGGAATGACACACGCTACTATTTAATTATGTCAACTCACAGAAAACGCATAAATAACACCAAAAACTTCACACACAAATACACGTGCTCTAATGACAGAATCAGTAGTTATCAGGTCAATCCGCTAGAGATAGTTCTAATAGTTGTCCCTCGATATCTCTCTGAGTGTCTCGTATTGTCTCTACTGTATTTGATGTTATACCGTTTATCGCTTCAAAAAAAAAAGTGATGACACACACACACGCACACGCACACACACACACACACACACACACACACACACACACACACACACACACACACACACAAGAATTTTTTCATTTTTTTGCGTATGGTTTAACAACACATTAGCACATGGAAGAATCTCGGCGACGCAAGGATGGGAAAGGGCTAAGATTGGGAAGTAAGCCGTTTTTTTGTCCAACCCTTGACCGTTTCTCTACGAGGTCGGGTATGAGGCGAGATGAATCTGTCGTGGCGGCTTCAACCTCATTTGAGGAGTTAATAAGATGAAATGAATGACGTGATATATGACAGTAGGAATGGAGAGACTTGCCGGGCTGAGTGGCTCAGACGGTTAAGGCGCTGGCCTTCTGACCCCAACTTGGCAGGTTCGAACCTGGCTCAGTCCGGTGGTATTTGAAGGTGCTCAAATACGTCAGTCTCGTGTCGGTAGATTTACTGGCACGTGAAAGAACTCCTGCGGGACTAAATTCCGGCACCTCGGCGTCTCCGAAAACCGTAAAAGAAGTTAGTGGGACGTAAAGCAAATAACATTAAATAACATTAGGAATGGAGAGGGTGAAACCCGGTGCCGGCACATAGCTTACTCCTGTCGAATAGCACCATGGAGTCTGCTCAAGGCTTAACGTTTCCATTCGACGGACGAATCACCATCAACAGCGTCATATGCCCTCGTTCCATATAAGCACTGCGGAGAGATTTGGAATTTAATCTAGGCTTTAGTCATGCAATCTAGTGATTAGAAATTGTATACCACCACCTCCCCTACCCTGCCAGCCAACATCATGACGGTGACAATTTTTTCGACCAACGGGGATCGAATCGGCTAACTATGGTGTCAGACCGTCTAGACGCCTTAACTATTATGGCCACCAGGCAGGCTTTTTGGGAATCAAGCAGTAGTGCTATTAATTAAGGTACAGCCCCAGCATTTACCTAGTGTGGAAATGGTAAACGAAGGAAACAAGTCTTCAAGGCTGTCGACTTTGAGATGAAAACGTACACACAGAATTATTTGATAATTCTAATCTTTGATGATAATATATATATTATATACGACATAATATATATAATAATATAGGTTACAGAATGAGGTAGTTGTATATACATTCTTTTCTTATGGAATTTATAGGATCATATTAGTGAGTTTTAGTTGTCATATCTGCTTTTCTATTTGTTCCACCATCGCGGAAAAGAAGCCGAATATATTTTGACTAAACTTTGTATTTACAGTGTACTGTACTTACGGAGCAGGTATTAAGATGCATGTGATTTCAAAATCTCTCAATGGACTAAGGATTTACCTAAGACAAAAGTAAATTTTCTTCACATAAGTTACAACTGCTTCTCTTCAAAATTTATAGACTCGCTTTCTGATCAATACTGATTTTGCTTATTCTTGAAACAACAGGGTAAATTAATGCTTTCTATGAGGCTTACTGTATGTTGTGACACGAGAGACAGGCGCCCTCATAATTCTGTGGTGACGCTGCGGTCTGTTTTCCAGGACGGTGGGTGGTATTGTTGCAGCGTTGAATAACTCCCATAAATTTACACTTCATTCGCCGTCTTTTCTCCTAATTGTTTAGTTAAACACACCTAACATATATTCTAAAATATATTAAAATCAACCATCTTTGGTCGCTCGATACTAATGCTTCGTAATGGACCAAGAAAAGACCTAAAACAACGCTGCCGGCTTAGAATCAAACTCAGGGGGTTTGCTTTCCTATGGCAACACCCAAACGGACAGCGTGAAGCAGTGTAGCAGGGACGTGCCTTAAGGCTGTGCGTAGAATCAGGTAGCACGCTCGCCAATATCGGTCCTTGGGTGTTGCATAAGACCAGCAAGTCCCTCTATCGAGAAACAATGGCACGTCAACTGGATGCTCACTCCAAATTGGAGATGCGTGCAACGAACAGATTTCTATAGGATAAACGGCTCAATTGCACGGACATCCATCGTGAAACCACTTCTGTATATGATGAGCGTGCAATTTCTCGCCCATGTATTGTAAACTGGTGTAAGCAATTTGACGCCGGGACGCACGGATCTCACGGACGAATATCGCGAAGGCAGGGCCGCAACGTCCAGTACCTTGCAAAAGTTGACCGTGTGGATGGGATCATTAGAGAGAATCGGCGCATAACACGGCATGAAATTGCCAACACGCTGAACATTTCGTATGGCAGTGTGTTCTCCATTGTTCACCAGCACCTTGGATTTCGTAAATTGTGTAACAGATGGGTTCCACGTCTGCTCACGGATGTTCAAAAGGGACTACGTTTCCAATCGTCGCTGGCATTTTTGCAACGGTATTCTGTGGAGGCCAACGAGTTTCCGCGGCGAATCATCACAGGGGATGAAACGTGGATCCACCACTTCACCCCTGAAATAAAGAGAACATCGACAGAATGGGTGCACACACCACTACCACCACCACGAAAGAAGGCCAAGGTCCAACCTTCAGCAGGAAAGGTAACGGCGACAGTGTTCTTTGACATGGAGGGTGTGGTGCACCTGGAATTTATGCCAAAAGGCACGAGAATCGACTCGGCTCCGTGTTGTCAAACGTTGAACCGGCTGTGTAAGGCAATTAAAGATAAGCGGCGGGGAAAATTGAGCGTCAGTGTAATTTTGTTGCAAGATAACACAACATCTCACACGGCCCGCCGAACGTCCGAACTGCTCCAGCGATTCAAATGAGAAATATGGCAACATTCTCCATACAGTCCAGACTTAGCGCCATGCGACTATCATTTGTTCGGTAAGCTGAAACAGGATCTCGATGGACGACGATTCCGAAACGGTAAGGAGGTGAAGGCAGCTGTCTCCAGGTGGTTACATAGCGCTGGAGGTGGTTTCTACGCATCCGGAATCGAGAAGTTGGTTGACCGTTTCTAGAAATGTTTACGTTCTCTTGGGGACTCTGTGGAAAAGTGAACTTATATTGTATGTTGTCATAGCCGTGTTGTAATATGTATAGGTGGTTTCATAAATGGCTATAACTTGGAAGTGTAACTTACTTTTTGATTTGCTCTCGTAACAATAACTTCACTCCAACAGTAATTACTATTATATTTTTTGCTAGTGGCTTTACGTCACACCGACACAGGTAGGTCTTACGGCGACGATGGGATAGGAAAGGCCTAGGAGTTGGAAGGAAGCTGCTGTGGCCTCAATTGAGGGCCAGGGGTAAAATGGAAAAACACGGAAAACCATCTTCAGGGCTACCGACAGTGGGATTCGAACCCACTATCTCCCGGATGCAAGCTCACAACCGCACGCCTCTAACCGCACGGCCAACTCGCCCGGTAATAATAATAATAATAATAATAATCGTATGGCCTCAGCTACCGTGTGCAGACATTTCAGTTTGACGCCATCTGGCTGTCTGCTTGTCAATTTTGGACGTTCCGTTTTACTCTAGGTCCCCACTAGATGGCAGACCGAGTGAACCGAAACTCTCTTGGGCGTCTATGGCTGAGATTTAATGAATTTTGTCGGGTAAACACCAAATGTGTCACCAGAGATCTTTTACATGCCAACATCGTACGACATGGAGTGTCGAATGGACTTTTTTCCGCCCTTCAAAAATCCGACTACCTCTGCCGGGTTTGAACCCGCTATCTTGGGATCCGGAGGCCGACACTCTACCGCTGATCCACAGAGGCAGCTACTCGCCCGGTACTAATTATTTAAACAATCTGCTAATTTTAGGTTCTGCTCTACTGACTTATTAGTATAATTCTATTCTCATGCTAAACGCAAGTTAAATGACGATTAATTGTGTCCTACTCAATCTCCAGTCGACCGTAAATCAGCAGAATCGTACATTTATCTTCGGGATGTTCTGAATTGTATAATTGTCCCCATCCCCGCTCGGTAATTGCGGCAGCACAAAGAGGAATGCGGACATAAACACTTTTACAGTGCTCAACATTTCAACCCATCTCTTTCCTCCCACATCGGAACCAAGTTCTCAACTAGTCACATCATGGAAACGGGCCAGATGAACATAACAGGAATTTCAAACAATCTCCACCTACACGACAAGCTATTAAACATAGCTTCATGGTGAAGTAAACGAATACATAGCTGTTAGTATGTGGTGTCAGGGTGGTATCTACTATATCCACAGTGGATCAAAATGAAAATAAAAATACAAGAAAACACGTAAACTTCGAATGTGCACATCTTCAAAATTCACCAGTTATTTGTAATGTTTTCTTTAACACTTCTTCTTCTTCTTCTTCTTCTTCTTGTTTTCCTGCCGATTTTCCCCCACACCTGTGGGGACGCGGCTGCGAACTGCGTCGCACATGTGGATTTGGCCCTGTTTTACGGCCGGATGCCCTTCCTGACGCAACCCTATATGGAGGGATGTAATCACTATTGCGTGTTTCTGTGGTGGTTGGTAGTGTGGTATGTTGTCTGAATATGACGAGGGGAGTGTTGGGACGGACACATACACCCAGTCCCCCAGCCAGATGAATTACTCAGAGGCGATTAAAATCCCCGACCTGGCCGGGAATCGAACCCGGGACCCTCTAAACCGAAGGCGAGTACGCTGACCATTCAGCCAACGAGTCGGACAATGTTTTCTTTAACACTGAGTAGATCAAAATAGCAAAATGTAATTTCACAAATCTAAGTCAGATAAAGTGGTTAGCTATAAGACTAATCGCTTTAGAATCTAGCAGTTAACCTCCTACTCATTTCTGTTGTAGGCTGAGTGAGTCCTTCGCTCACATGCTTCTCCAGAAGTGCAAGACTTGCTTTTAATTTGTTGACTTCCGTACGAGGAATCGAACCCATATTGTTAATTTTTTCAGGTGGTGCGCGTGGAGTTTATAGTAACATATTCGACATACAAAAATATTGTTCAAAACTGAATATGATAGGCAGTGGATTATGGAGAACGCTAATTAAATTACTATTGAATTTCTTTGCTTTTTGTCAAAAACAAGTAAATTTAAAGTACAATATTCCTCTTTGCCCGTAAGACTTTATTTTCTAACGAATAGCTGCATCATTACGTATCTATTTGACTGTCTACAACCAGTTCATAAAATGCTATATATTTTCTTCAGCTTGTCCCAGTTGTTTCTAGGATCGCTGAAGCCTCCCAAGCTCATATTGGTTTTGGCCGGTGATTTAGTACCGCAAGTCCTTTTTGACGCCTCGTGATTCTTGAGATGAAAATCACGACCCAGGATTGACGACGATTCGAACCTAGACCAGCACTAAGTCACTGAGCTAATCACACTCTGCAGCTCATAAAATGCAATAAATATGCTAAATAATGTTATGATGCAAGTAGTCCCAATTCTTTTGTCTATATATGCGTCTCATTCATTTGCTATAAAATTTCTATAAACCAAACAAAACCCCGTGCGAAAGGATCACAGGAAGTCGATTGATGAGCAGGCAGAGAAAGTAGAACAAGCGACAAAAGGGCGAGGGGGATATAAACGAGCTTTATGGCATCACAAATATGTTTTCGCGGAAAGGTTTTAATAAAACTAGGCCTGTGAAGAGCAAGACAGGCGAGATCCTCACTACGTGCGAACAACAGCTGAGTAAATGGAGGGAACACTTTGCGGATGTTTTTAATAGAAATGTGGGACTGGAAAATACGCAGCAAGAAGAAGAAGCAGAAGAAGTAGAAAGTGGTCCAGGCATCAGCCTTCACTCTCCAACGCAGGGTGAGATACGGACAGCGTTGAAGCAGATGAAAAGTGGGAAGGCACCAGGTCTGGACAACATTCCAGCGTATGTACTGAAATCAGACCTTGATACTTCAATCAGATTGCTGCACCCGCTGCTGGAGAAGATATGGAAAGAGGAGAAAATACCGACCAACTGGAAGAAGGGGCGGATAGCCAATTTCCGAAAAAAGGGTATAAAACAAACTGCTACAAGTGGGGGTGAGTGTGGGGGAGGAGTGTATCACCTTGCTCTCCATTCCAAGCAAAGTGCTGTTGCGAGTCATCCTGAATCGCATAGAGGATTCACTAGAAAGGCTTCGAAAGGAACAGACAGGATTTCGACAACATCTCAGCTGTGTGGATCTCATCAACACATCCGAATCATCATAGAGCAGAGTGTGGAATGGCAGAATACCCTCTACCTTTCATACGTGGACTTCCAGAAAGCCTTCGATTCTGTAAATCAGAAAATCGTGTGGAAGACCCACCAGGAATACAGAATTTCATCAAAGATTATCAAGATCTTGAAAGAGATGTACGAGGGGTGTGAGTGTCAGGTTCATCATGAAGGGAAACTAACAGGAAAGATAAACGTCATGTCTGGACTGAGACAGGGGTGTGTTCTTTCTCGCACTCTGTTCCTGCTACTAGTGTGATGAAGACTGTAATGGGAGGGCGGAAGAGGGGTGTTCAATGGGGGATGCGAGACAGGTTTGAAGATCTTGACATCGCAGACGACATTTGCTTCATGGCTCGGCGGTACAAACTGAGTAGGTTGCAGAAGGAAGCGGAACGTGCAGGTCTCATGATCAACACAAACAAGACTAAAGAGATGAGGAGTAATTCGGATGTTATGACCAGCTTGACACTAAATGGAAAGGAAATTGAGCTAGTTGAGTCCTTCCTCTACCTTGGAAGTATAGTTACAATGCATGGGGGAGCAGAGGGAGATGTTCGAAGCCGTATCCGGAAGGCAAACGGTGCGTTTGTCCAGCTCTACCCCGTGTGGAAGAATAGAAACATCTCAAGAAAGACTAAGCTTCGCCTCTTCAACAGCACTGTAAAGTCGATTCTTCTATATGGCTGTTAAACATGGACAGTTACAAAACAGATCAATAACCAGCTGCAGGTGTTCATTAACAGACATCTGCGTCGCATAACAAATGTGAGGTGGCCTGACATAATCTCGAATTAAAATCTTTGGACCATGACCAATCAGCAGCCGATTGACAACCAGATCAAGGAGAGGAAATGGCGCTGGATTGGACACACATTCAGGAAGTCGGATGGAGCTGTTGAGAGGGCGGCGCTGGACTGGAAGCCTCAATTCACCAGAAAGCGAGGTCGGCCCAAGAAGACCTGGAAGAGGACGATCGAAAATAAAATCGCAGAGGTCGATAAGACTGGAGTGAAGTCAGGAAAATGGCCAGGAACTGTGTGGAGAAATTTCGCAAAAGCCCTATACTCCAGAGGGAGCAACAGGAAATAAGTCAAAGTAAGTCAAGTCAAACTAAACCCCATGGCAATAGAGCCCTGATGGGCCTTGGACTACCAAGTGACCGCTGCTCAACTCAAAGACTTGCAGATTACGAGGTGACGCGTGGTCAATGCGATGAATCCTCCTGTCCGTTATTCTTGGTTAATGACCAGGGTCACAATCTCACCACCCATCCTCAATTGTAATCACGGAGGCCGAGTGGACTTCCAACTAAACCCCAGATTCAGGCCTGGAATCCAACCCGTCGCCTCCAGATAGGAGGTACGAGTAGGCATGCTACCCCTAGTCTGCCGGGCTGGCAATAGTAATAATACTAATAATAATGCCAGGTCCGCCTCTGTGGTGTAGTGGTTAGTGTGAATAGCTGCCACCCCCAGAGTCCGCGTTCGGTTCCCGGCTCTGCCACGAAATTTGAAAAGTGGTACGTAGGTTAGAACGGGGTCACTCAGCCTCGGGAGGTCAACTGAGTAGAAGGGGGGGGGGCGGGGTGATTCCCACCTAAACCATTCTCGAAGTGCTTTCCGTGGTTTTCCACTTCTCCTCCAGGGAAATGCTGGGATGGTACCTAACTCAAGGACACGACCGCTTCCTTCCTTCTTCCTTGCCTATCCCTTCCAATCTTCCCATTCCCCCACAAGGTCCCTGTTCAGCAGAAGAGGTGTGGCCGCCTGGGTGAGATACTGGTCCTCCTCCCCAGTTTTATACCCCGACCCAAAGTCTTAGGCTCCAGGACACTGCCGTTGAGGCGGTAGAAGTGGGATCCCTCGCTGAGTCCGAGGGAAAAACCAACCATGGCGGGTAAATGGATTAGGCCTAAGAAAGAAAGAAAGAAAGAAAGAAAGAAAGATACTGCCGGGCTCGTTAGCTCTGGCGGCAGAGCGCTGGCCTTCTCATCTCAAGTTGTCGGGTTCGATCCCGGCTCAGTTCGGTGGTACCGGTATTTGAAGGTGCTAAGACACGTCAGCCTCGTGTCCTTAGATTTAATGGCAGGTTAATGATCTCCTGTGGGACACAATTCTGGCACCTCGGCGTCTCCGTCAACTGTAAAAAGTACGTTAGTGGGACGTAATGACCAATAATAATAATAATAATAATAATAATAATAATAATAATAATAATAATAATAATAATAATAATAATAATAATAATAATATAATTTCGTGTGGCTATTTCTAGCCGAGTGCAGCCCTTGTAAGGCAGACCCTCCGATGAGGGTGGGCGGCATCTGCCATGTGTAGGTAACTACGTGTGATTGTGGTGGAGGATAGTGTTATGTGTGGTGTGTGAGTTGCAGGGATGTTGGGGACAGCACAAACACCCAGCCTCCGGGCCAATGGAATTAACCAATGAACGTTAAAATCCCCGACCCGGCCGGGAATCGAACCCGGGACCCTCTGAACCGAAGGCCAGTGCGCAGACCATTCAGCCAACGAGTCGGACATAATAATAATAATAATAATAATAATAATAATAATAATAATGGTAACATCTTGAGATTCACTGGTCTCGAAGTTGTGGCGGAGCCGGGTATCAAACCTCATTAACTACTGTGTTAACTCATAGAGCATCTTCATCTTGCAGTTGGAGAACATCCTTCTAGCCGTACGAAGCCGTTAATGTGTTTTCACGCCTTATATTATACCCGGCGGACATTTACCCCACCCTAGACTCCAGATATCTTAGCAAGGTTCGTCTCTCCTCCTCCTCAAACCGAACAGGATATTGCCCATTGCATGTGGAAGAGATTAGGTTCGCTCCAAATATAACATCCGCCTACACCGACCTCCGGGTGAAAAGGATTACGTGCTATAAATCAAGGCGATTACTGAATAGTCTGGCATTTTGAATGAGATGCTTCTGTTTATGGCTTGAAGTACATTGCAGACTAGTTTAAACACTCGTCTTTGCCCATCTAGAATATTCTGAGGTATAATTAAACAGAAAACTACCATGATACGTACATGTACGATAGCTCAAGAAAGAGTAATTCGTCCATACGATCAGAGATGTTGGGCAGCAACCCTCCGTATCACAAGTCCAACTGTTATAACTCGTTATATTAAATACGGTATTTGGAATATCTTGCTTGACATTTCCATGGCCTCAGCAGTTGTCACCATAAAAGGTTCAAGATATTTAAGACTGAATGCCCCACAACCGTATTTTTACATTATTAGAAGGGGATGATAGCAAAAAATTTTAAAAATATATACGTCCATCATTAACGTAAAGCATTTCTTCTTATGAATAATAATAATAATAATAATAATAATAATAATAATAATAATAATAATAATAATAATAATAATAATAATAATAATAATAATAATAATAATAATAATAATAATAACGGGGTACACCCAGCCTCGGGAGGACAACTGAGTAGAGGGGATCGATTCTCCCCTTAGCCATCCTCGAAGTGGTTTTCCGTGATTTCCCACCTCTCCTTCAGGCAAATGTCGGGATGATAACTTACTTCAGGCCACGGCAGCTTCCTTCCCTCTTCCTTGTCTATCCCTTCCAATCTTCCAATCCCCACAGACGGCCCCCGTTCAGCAGGGCAGGTGAGGGCACCTGGGCGAGGTACTGGTCCTCCTCCCAGTTGTATTCCTGACCAAAAATCTCACGCTCATAGCACTGTCCTTGAGGCGGTAGAGGTGGGATCCCTCGCTGAGTCCGAGGGAAAACCAACACTGTAGACAGTGGCGTACGCTGGGATAAAAACGTGAGCTGCCACTAGGCTTAGGTTGCCCCTTTTCGATGGTTGATTTAGTGAACGCCATGCCTTATGCGTTTGAGCTGCAGCCAACAGCCAACGGAGTAACTTGCTGTGTTGTCAAGACTGCTTCAAAAGCTACTGACCTGGTATCTGCTACTGTCAGTAATCAATACCTGATCAGAAATTCAATTCCGGCTTTATGACGAAGTGGATAGAATGCGTGCCTTTGTTCCGATGGGCCCGGTTCAATTCTTCAGCTCTCAAAATCAACCCGCTCGTACTCTTAATTCCCCTGGCTTGGGAACTGGGTTTTTAACACGTCTTCGCCATTCATTTTATCTTCATTAGGTCACCACCAAGCCTATACAGATGTCATGCAGCATTATTATTAATATTACTATTGAACCGTTCTGTTCATGGGCCATTGAAAGTAATATTAATGCAATTACTATAAGCAGACGATACCACAAAGGGATGGTATAATATTGTGCAATATGACGCAATAGTGCGCGGTTTTGAGGGCGAACATAGCTTCAGTTGGGGTACGGTTCTCTGCCAAACAAAGAGGGAGATAAGCCAAGCCAACCACTTCACTTCGGGGGATTTTCTGATGCCAAAATATGAGAAAAAAAAGCGGGAGAATCCAGGCCTGTCAAAAATAAAACTTGAGAAGTATCTCCGTTCACGGATGGAATCTAGAAAATTTTAAACGACAGGAATATTGAGAGTAATTTTCTGAGCGTTTTGATATACCTCATTAAGCTAATTATCATCTCCTCGAATAGATTGGTCTTTATCTCGAGCACCGTGGGAACCAAGCCAGCTCCAAACAAGGAACTCAAGTGGCCCAAGCACGGAAAAACTTAGCGTGGTTTGGGATAGTCACTCAAATAAATACTGAGCTGAGGGGACGCGGAGATCATTCTCTACACTCATCTCTGATCGTGAGGTACGTGTCGCGATAGAACAAAGCATTTTATACTTGCGATTTGAGTTCGAGAACTTTTCTTTTGTCTGTGTATTTAAGCGAACGGCAAATGCACTAATCGTGCGTCATAAACTGAGCAGAAAGCCGATTAAAATGATACGAGTTAGAAACAATTTTTATTCGCTACTCTTTTTCTTCGAATAAGTAGAAATCCAGTGTAGTCTGAACGTTAACTTGTTCATAAGTCGGTGTAGGCTCGAAATGAACAGTATAATCTAATTGCCTTATAATGGACCATTTACACAGGGACAGAAATTAACCTGCCGAAACATTCGGCGATTATCTCGAAGCAATGCCGTAAACTGTAAATACATTAATTAGTGTAGCGGAGGCGAAAGAATGAAGTAGCCCAGAACTTTATTTGTACGTGGTATTAGGAGTGAAATCCGTGTGTGATCTCACATAAGTCGGTTTCAAACTTTATGAAAATAAAAGTCAGGAGTGCACTGGTATGGGAAATAAGGAAATATGCATTTAACCAGATACATATGTTAACACTGCATTTCCTTCCAGTTGCATTAGATCGCACGAACGATCGCCCGCAAGTGCTAATAGATCAGGGTGCGTGCCCAGCTGTACGAGGAGGCGAAGGGAGATTTCAGTAGCTGCAGGGAGAAGAAGATCCATTATTGTGCGGCGTTGGGTCATCACGGTCCGATCGAGACATCAGTACCTGCTGGGAGAAGAAGATCCATTACTGTGCGGCGTTGGGTCATCATGGTCCGTACGAGACATCAGTACGAGGTGTTCCAGTTAAGAAGACAGAAGAATATGGCGATGTTATTGGAGTCGAACCTAAGTATGCTACCCTGTGTCAACGGCAGTAGCATGACCTGCTATAAGCAGCGGTCCGCCTGGGAGGATCGTTAAGATGAGCAACGAATTAAGGTCAGACAGATTCTAATATTTAAGCATGAGATACAGTTAGGATAGCTTCGCTAATGTTGTAAATATAAATTCTTGCCCTTCAGACGATTATGTATATACATTTTTGCACTCAGGACACGCATGTACTGGTAGTGTAGCTTATTTATTTGTGTGTCATTCTCCATTGGTCATAGTTCTAGGTTGTTTCTTTGTTTGTGTATATAAATTTGCCAGTCAATTGAAGGAGGGATTATTCTGTAAAATCATCAATAGAGTAACCTGTGTGGTCTAGTAAATGTGATAGGCAGACCTTGTGTCTTAGGTGAACTAGTTAGATAACTCCATGTGTAAGCCTTAGAGATATTTCATATTTGTGATCAATGTTGTAAGCTTTAAGATCTTCGTAACAGCTCCTTCCAACACTCTCACAGACAATGAGCGGGATTTGAACGGCAGACTATTCAATGCAGAGAAATAAGGCCCAGGCGAGATATATATGTTTAATCAGTCCAGAGATGCTAAGATAGAATGAGCCCTAATTTGTATAGATACGCAAGTTTAAGCGTATGATATGAGAGGTTAAATGGCCTGTATTGAGCTCTGGAGATGAGCAATATTACGTGCAGATACACGCACAGAAAATGGGAATAAGAGCTAAGGTCTCACGACAGATAATGTTATGAATGGGTCAGGTAATTTAATTTATTATTTGTAGGCATGTAATGAGTGAAAGAAATCTCGCAGTAGTCCGGAACCGCTAAGCCGTCAGCTGTGTGGGCCAATAAATCAAATGCGGAATCCATGATGACCGCCATCACTCCCTCTCTGCCAGTATCAGGAGATTTGTCGTGGGGGTGAGTTTCTGACGTCATTTGTTTGGGTGTTCCGTACCCTAGCCGATGAGAAGGCCATCGCCACTGCAGACACATTCTTAACAAGGTCGTATGCACGCTTTGAAAGCTGGAAAGAAAAACGCATTTCTTTGTGTTATTTACAGGAATTTGGCGACATCTAGACTACTCCTTGCATTGTCATTGTGTTGAAATCGCATTTTTATTTGTTTTGAGGTATCGCATTGATCCAAGACGGGTCGTAGGTTCATCACCCGAATAGTAAGCAACGAGATTTGCATGTATAGTTTTAAATACTTGTCTCATAGTTTAAGGTGTCCTGTAGTGTAATGTAAATATCTCCCGATAGAGGGAAGTTATTAGGTTAAATCAAGCGAAGTTATTCATCTCTAATTCCATATTAATGTCTGTTTTAAGAAAACAGCGTTACGCGTAGAATCTGTCTGCACCGTGAGAAAGCAGTACGAGAAATCAGTCAGCAAACCATGACAATGAAGACTAAACGGGACTCCTCTTGCTGGAAATCTGACGACATTTGAAGATGCCACTTCATGGCAGTATTATTTGTAAAATTCATGTAAATTTATTGAATTCATTAACCATCAAGATAGTATTTGCACTTCGCATCTCTCTTTTTGCAAATAAAATTTGTTATTTGATTATGGTATATTGGGTTTGCAACTCACATTTATAGGTCATTTTTGAGTATTTTAACCCCGAAATATCCTGTTCCTCTTCAATTTAATTTATCGACGGCCTTATTTAACCCACTGTACTCGCCGCCTTTGTAGTCTGGAGCTGTAGAAGAGGAAGTCAGGAAGTAAGGTAAGCTATGTGCCAAGGTTTACGAACCAGTTAGGTGAGTATTGTACAAACTATAGCACTTCCGATCCGTTCTCAGCATTTGTTTGGAAGGGACTGGTTGCTGTAGGGTACATAATTAAATTAATTTTTTTAATTTTACAGCATTAACAGCAGTCGTACCCATCGTTCACTGGTTTGTTAGCTTCCTCGGGTGATCAGTGGTGGTGTCCGACCCAACCAAAGAGAACACTGAACTTGAAAGATTGCATTTCATTTTAACAGATCTACTTATAAAACAGTAGCCCTGTAATGTCTTTCAACAAGGATGTAGAAGTAAAAGGGAATGAAATACCAGCACTCTGTTATCTGTATAATTAAGTCAGAAGTATGAGGTGAGGAAGTATATACAATGACGAATGCATGTGTCAATTCGGAAACTTCCGGAGAATTTCGAGTCTTTGAGCTATCTCTCCTTCGTTAGCAGTGGCTATCTGACGGAGCGAAGCCTACCACACCTATCCACCCGGTCCCCACACCTATCGTGCATTCAGCAGCAAGCCGTGAGAGGGGGATCGAGGGGTGAGGGACGCAGAGCCTGGGATGCAATATCTTTCTCCGATGCTTTGCTCTCAGCGATACGAGCGACGTTTTATCTCACTGCGTTCAAGTCTTATAAATGGAACAATGTGTCAGATGCTTACATTATAATATGCTTTAGATTTCTATCGTCCTCATTTGAGGTTAGGGCTTCACCGATAGCCTTGGTAACCCTCAGTATACACCACTGCCTGGAGGGTAAACAGGTTAAGAAAGAAGAAAGAAAGAATACTAACTAGAGGACTCATACTCCGCACCATTCGTTATAAATAGGTTAGACAACTCGTCTTTATATGCCTGTCGTAGTCATATTGTTTTGATGCTCTATTCAATAGTTTTATGGACACTTAATACCGGTACTGTACCGGGAGCGCTGCTACGAGAGAAGTCCGAAGTATGTTTGTTGAACTTCGCGCGAGGAGGAAGGTAGGCAGCCCGCCGAACGCAGTGACGTACCCAGCGAGTGACGTGGCCGCCGTAAGCCAGCTATTCGTGCCATATATGGTAATGTTCCAGCTCACCCTCAAAACTACATTTTGAGCTAATTTATCGCTATTTTGACACTGCCATCTTAAAAACCTTTACAATGGACGTCATCTGTCAAGATTTCAAGAAAATCCACCGAGTATTATAGAAGTTGTAAGGGTAGATAGTACCCGAGTTCTAGACACTTCCATGCGAACGTGTATAAAAGGAGGACCGCCCGACCTACGAATTCAGTGTCTGTCACTCCGCCGTCTCTGTGACACGGGTGACAGGAGAAGTATTGTGTGTGTCGAACTTCTGGTTGACAGTCAGCGAAATCCAAGTATTGGAACTTCGGTATTTTCTCTAAGTGTTGTATCGGGACTTTATCATATTCTTGAAGTGCCTGAATGGGACTTTGTTATTTTCTGCGAGCATTGTATTGGAACTTTGTCATATTGACACATTGGAACTTCGTTATTTTTCGTGTGTCGTGATTGGACTTTGATATTTTCTTAAAGTGCCATATAGGAACTTCGTTATTTTTTCGGAAGCGTTTCTTTGGAACTTTGTTATTTTCGCCAAGTGTCGCGATAAGACTTTATTATTTTCTTAAGGTGACATATTGGAACATTGTCATTGGAACTTTATTTTCTTCGAGTGTCGTGTTGGGACTTTAATATTTCGACACGTTTGAACTTTATTTTCTTCGAGTGTCGTGTTGGGACTTTAATATTTTGACATATTGGAACTTTGTTATTTCTACACATTGGAACATTGTTTTTTTGAAGTGCCACATAGGGACTTACTTATTCGACTACGATTGAAAGGACTTTGAATTTTCACGAGTGTTGTGTACCGCATTGAACTTACGTTTCGAACTTATTCGAACTTGTATTCTTTGAATCAATTTCTGGAACATTGAAATTTTCAGAGCGTGTAGGATGAACTTGTGCCCTATCAACATAAACTTTCGTGTGAACGATATGACTTGTTTTCTCAAGTGCCTCATTGAATTTACGCCTTGTAAAGACTATGAAACTTAGGGGACGTTCAACATTACGTTTAATTGTGAAATATGCAATACTTTCCAAGTGCTGCACAGGGACTTATGTTTTGATTCTTAAAGACTGTGACAATTCAGAATACGCATATCGCGTTCCCAGAAAGCCTAGAACTTTCCAGTATTTTGAGTGATCCATAATTTATGAAGTCAGACTTTTTCTTTCAAATATTATTTTCTTTAATGGCTATTCACTTCGCCTATTGACGGAACAGGACAGTTTCCGAGTGCTACTTATTCAGTTCATTGCCAATATGTTTTAAATCTTCAGAACTATGCATTTAGGACTGCAGTGACAGTAATCCTCTAAAACATTCTAACTTACAGTGAGCTTGCATTATGAACTTGCATTTCTACCAGTACCAGTACTTGTTCTTCGAGTGATAATTCCAGAATGTTTTGATTTAATATCTAGAGTGCAGTAACCATAATTAAAAGGTCATATCTGTTCAGACAGCGTCATGAATGTGTGGAGTGCCGTGCAGGAAATTCAAGCGTGAATTACGTCTCGAATCGAACCCAGGAACGTGTGCCAATATTCGAGACATTCCAGAACGTCGAGACATTCCAGAACGTCGAGACTTCCAGAACGTCGAGACATTTCCAGAACCTAGAGACATTCCAGAACTCCTCATCCGAGCAGGTGTGGTCCCTGCCCAGTCGATGTCCAGCACCATCCCAGGACTTGGAGGTACCAACCAGCCACGACACTTCCACGCTGCTGTACGAAGGTGATATGAACTTGCTTTTGATGATCAATAAACTCAATTTATCAAAAGAATCTCTAAAATTGATAACTATACCTCTCTCTGTACCATCTTCAATGATAAAGCCACTCCCTAGGTTAAGAATCATGCTCGTTAATTTAATATCAAGCGCCTTAAAGATATGAACACATTTTTACGGGTACAGTACATAATAATTGATTCATTCGTAATGCAGTTTGTAGCACTTCTTTCCATACAATATTCACTGTGCTTCGACAATTCGGGCGTATCTGGATCTTAACATTTTCAAACGATCTTGCCCAAGAAAGTACAACATACAATTGGCCGTGACTGAATACTTGTTCGGTTACGTAGACTACCCACTTTTTCAAGAGTTTGTCCCTGCGCTTTATAACTGATAATGGTCATACAGAAGGCTAGTCGACTTGACACCCGCCCGTCTGTGCGTACGTCGAAGTTTTCTATTAGCAGCATGTATGTTATTAAGAAAGTTCTGCCATCTGTTGAGTAGGCCTATATTTAGAAGCTGGGGAAGGTCAGAGATTCAATGAGTGTATATCACAGAATAATATTCTTCCATCATGAGAGGAAGTGTATACCCTCTGGCTTGACAGGTAGTAATCAAACATGACTGCATGCAATGACATTACTAAGGATATATCAGAATATTAATGAAAGCGTTAGCCACTTAACAACTTGCTAAGTACAGAATGTATTGCGGGTTAGGCTACGCCTTCGCCTGAATTTATTGGAGTGATCATTTAATGATTTGATTTTGTGATCACTCAAAGTTAGCTGAACTCAGAGACTTATCAAGGTCTCATAATAATTTCGTGTGCAGCCATTGTAAGGCTGACTCACCGAAGAGGGTGGGCGGCATCTGTCATGTGTAAGTAACAGCTTGTTAATATGGTGGAAGATAGTGTTGTGTGTGGTGTGTGAGTTGCAGGCATGTTGGGAACAGCACAAACGACCTAGCCTCCGAGCCAGTGGAATTAACCAATGAAGGTTAAAATCCCCGACCCGGCCGGGAATTGAACCCGAGACCCTCTGAACCGAAGGCCAGTACGCTGACCATTCAGCCAACGAGTCGGATCAATGTCTCATGATTCACCGACAGGTGATTCCGGAGAGAATAAAGCCAAAGTGAAGCAAATCAGTCCAGTAGAATGGACGGACGGATTTGCCAAAACTGTTTTCAGTAAACTCTTTTAATCCATGTATATAAAAATAAGAGTTTTGTCTGTACATTGCTCAGAATTAAAAAAAGGATGCTATTTCTGCATCAGTCATGTCCACAGTAACAAGGAAATGCACATTTTTAATTTTCCGTAATTTATGTGTGTCTGTATGTACTGTATGTATGCACACGCATCACGAGAAAACGGTTTAAGAGAATTTAATGAAAATTGGTATACAGAGTCGGGGAATAAGTCGCTACAATTCAGGCTATAAATAATTTTATTCACGCTGAGTGAAATGGTAGTTTAGGGGAAGGCGTAAAATTTAATTCTCAAATATTTATGTTGTTAGTGGTCGTATCTTAATGAAAATCGGTATGCCAAGTCGGGGAATAAGTCACTATAATAAAGGCCATAAACAATTTTATTAACGCCGAGTGAAATGGTAGTTTAGCGGAAGGCCAAAAATTTAATTCTCAAATATTTATAGTATGTTATTAGTGGTCGTATCGATAAATACTACATAAGTAAAGTATTAAAGTATTACATTTTCGACCATTTATGTATTATACATTATTACCGTACCGACTATGATCACAGGGGTATGCATTAATTGGGATTTTTGTTACTAAGTCCATATCAGCGCCGAGTCACGAGAAAATGGGTAAAGAGAATTGAATGAAAATCGGCATTAAATTCGGAGAATAAGGAACTACAGTCTACGCTATAAATAATTTTTAGCTTATCTTTGATTTTATGATAGAATAGTACATTTCTTTTATTTATGTATTATCTGTAGATTAATTATGTGGTTAAGTGTAAGAGAGGGCCACGAGCCCTAACTTCGCCACTACTAAAGTCAATAAATAATAATAATAATATCACAGAGTCGAAAGAAAACTACATGTGAAGGCCTACAATATAGAAAGCTCATAAAATTGATCAACAATAACATTGCATTGACCATTGTTAGTGTCTTCTGTTGCCACTCATCTCCGATAGATTACTGCTGCGTACCGAGTGTTTTTTTAGTTTACTTTACGTCGCACCGACACAGATAGCTTTATGGCGACGATGGGATAGCAAATGGCTAGAAGTGTGAAGGAAGCGGCCTTGGCCTTAATTAAGGTACAGCCCCAGTATTTGCTTAGTGTGAAAATGGGAAACCACGGAATACCATCTTAAGGGCTGTCAACAGTGGGGTTCGAATCCACTAACTGCCGGATGCAAGCTCACAGCTGGGGAGTCAGATAACTTTCTTCTTTAGCATGCCAATCCTCTGGTTCATACATTTTCTGATACTACTGGTACGTAACAAAATGGTCCATCATAGCATTCGAGCTATTCAATCCCTACTCCGAGGCACTGATTGGAATCAGCAGTGTGCATATTTAACGGAATAATGGCAGCGGAGTGTTCACGACTGTCTGCGGTCTGGTCATTCCAGCTCTGGAACTTTGGGCTGTTAGATTGGCACCGTGGTTCTGTTCGTTAAAAGTGGGAAAATGGCTTTTCATTTGATCGAGTATTTTATATGATAACATTGCTTTTAATCGCTACATTCCTACTGACGTTTCTGTAATGACCTATGTTGACTTCACTTAGGAAAACCACAAAATCAGTCTTTCTGAGAATCCCGTAGCGAAGAACGCGTACATCAACTAGTATATAGATAATAATAATAATAATAATAATAATAATAATACCGGTAGTAATAATAATACCGGTAGTAATAATAATACCTTGGATTTTTAGGTGCTAAAATGTTATTTTAGGTACCTGAAATAGACTCTCAAATATGAAAAAATAGGTTCTAAATATATATTTGTGTCAGCTTCAATTTTACGTGTTTTAATAAGCATTTTTCAATTGAAATACAATTTTTTATTTTGTTAAATTGATAATAACTTTTTTGCCGGGAACTATGAAACATATTTTGCTCACCTTTTTGCTGCAAACATCATCCAATGTGAAATGGGGTAACTCCTGTAAACACTGTTTAATTAAAGACGACTTTGATGCCGACACGGGAAGAGAAATGCATACACTGACATTTTCTCACAGAATGAAATGAAGAGTTTTGTTTCCAGCAGGTCAATGGCTACACTTCCCGCCTCTTGACACACAGACTACAGGCGTGTTTACTGGGGAGCTTCTTAAGGATTTCAGGGAGTGTGGTATACGGCTTCCCGCTTTTGAAATTTTGTTCGCAAAGTACTTCAAGTATAGGCCTACACTACTCAAGATACTGAAAACGAGTCGGCAAATATTTTAGTTTCTCGGAATAAATTAAAGGATTTTTTTAAATTTTTTGATGAAAAGTAGGAATGAAAGAATTATAGGAAAATATAGGTTCTAACGTCAATTTGGGCATTTTTAGGCACTATAGAACCACCATCTCTAAACTTATGAATACACTAGCTGTCACCCACGGCTTCGCTCGCGAGGATTTCCTAATTTGACAAAAATGACTTATTCCTCGGTATTGCACTAAGACATTATCTGTAAATCCCTAAAGTATAAAATCTCACCGAAAAATTGCATTTCATTTACCTCAGAAACTCTTCGTAAACAAAGGTGTTTGGCATTGCCTTTTCGGGCTAAGATGACCACGCTACTGGCAGACTTAAATCTAGAACATGCGACATGGAAATCAATATGTGAGAAACAGTCTTCTTTTCTGTCGAACAAAAAAAAGTTTTCTTTATTTCTAAACGAGATTCCAAATACCGATTTTCACGTCTGTAATATCTGATTTTTCATATACAAGTATCTTCATAAAGAGAATTCAACTCTATCTTCACTTATTTTCGATCTCCAGCTTAAGCTGATTTTCCGAAAACAAAAAGTACGTGTTTCTTTATTTTTAAAGGAGACTACAAATACCAGTTTTCACGTCTGTAACATGTTAAGTTTATGAGATATACTTTAAATATACTCATTTTAAAAACTGATCCACTCCTTGGCTGAGTGGTCAGCGTTGAGGTCCTAAGTTCACAGGGTTCCTGCTTCGATTCCAGGCTGGGTAGGGCTTCTTATTCGCGTGTAATTAATTCATCTGGCTCGGGGACAGGTTGTTTGTGTTTGTCCCAATACTCTCCTCTTCATATTCACTCAACACACCACATTACCAACCACAACAGGAACACGCAATAGTAATTACATCCCTACACATAGGGTTGCCATCAGGAAGGGCATCCAGCCGTAAAACAGGGTCAAATACACATGTGCGACACAGTTCGCACCTGCAACCCCACAGGTCTGGTAAAAGCGGTAGAAGAAGAAGATAATCATTTCAAAAATTCACCCGCTTTTTTATTACTTTCACCCCCTTCAGTGGATTTTCCAAAAATAAGTGTGTTGATTTATTTTAAAAGAGATTCCAAGTACCAGTTTTAACGTCTGTAACATCTTCAATTTCTGAGATATATGTATTCTCATATAAAGGGTTCAATTCCTTCTTCAGTTCGTTTCACCCCCCCCCCCCTCCCTTTCCCCTGTGTGATTTTCTGAAAACAAAAATGTGTGTCCTTTTATTTTTGAAGGAGATTCCAAATATGTCTGTAACATGTTAGGTTTTTGTGATATATTGTAGATAATATCGCTGCTGTAGAATCCTCTAGCTGACGTTGCCAGGTGACGGCAGTTCATTCCTTTATCCGATTCCTAGAGCAGGATTAGTGTGGTGCCCATATCTCCGTAACGGTTGGTTTAGGGCCTTAAAACATGGTTTTCGGGCCCGTAGGGCTTACCGAGTTTTGTTCTTTGAGTTAAGGGGCTTAAATTGACTTTTGTCACCTCCTTGTACGACAAATTCGATATTTTGCCTATAATAGCCTATGATTTTTTATTTCCCCCACCCGTGCCCTCCCCCCAAATTATTTTGAAAATAAAATACAGCTCATGTCTATCAGGGATAACGAATATTTACATTAGTAAAATAATTTTTTATAATTGGTCCAGTAGTTCCTGAGATTAGCCATTACATACAAACAAAATTTACCTCTTTATATATCTATTTTTGAAAGTATAGATGAAAAGTGTAAATACAAATTCATTTTAAGTTATGTATTCAGGAACAAAATTTGCTTTTGCCTAAAACACAAGGTGTAATAATAATAATAATAATAATAATAATAATAATAATAATAATAATAATAATAATAATAATAGTTATTTTATACTATATTTTGGAGGACAGATATTTCTCCCCAGGGTTTGAACTACGGTTGTAAGCCGTGGAGCCGGTTCTTCTGTCCCCTCTGCCATTGGGAATATATCTCTACTACTAAAAATGTCTTCATTCCTCCCCTGAAGGGGGAGGCGAACCTCTTACACGGTGACGCTGTCTCTCAGGCCGAGAGATTTGTTACGGTGAAAGAGATGCTCGGAGAATGCGAGTGGGTTGGTGGCCGTGGCCTATACTAGGAACTGTCCGGGCATTCGCCTTAGTGCAGGAAAATGGAAAACCGCGGAAAACCATTCTCAGGACAGCCGACAGTTGGGGCCAACCATAAGGTCGAGTCCCGTCCCGTCTCCCGATTGCAGAGGCGTAGAGCCGCGGTAAAACCGTGACCACCCCTCCTCTCCACCACCCCACTCTGCATCTACCGACCGTATACCTCTTTCGCCATCGAGGCTGTTCACCGATGCTCCTTTTTTACTCAGTTGATCCGCGGGTGCTTATTTGGCTGGCCTTATTCGCACCTGTCCCGTATATCTACATGAACGTTCCCTATCAGCCATTGGGACGCGCCGTGTCGGGGTTGAGGACCCCCACCCCAGTGTCTCACACAGAATTAAGTCCAGCCCTTACTCAGTTCAGAGCACGTAAGTTAACTTCCAAGTTAGAGAAGAGCTATTACGGGGTTAATGAGCGGCTGATGGAGTCAATAAAGAAACGACGACTGACATTCTACAGGCATCTGTTCAGATGGTTGCAACCCGACTAACGAAGCAGATTGTTACGGTATTGGGCAACAGACCTAGCGTCTCCGATAAATGGTTCATGGAAGTAAGGGAGGGCCTCAAGAGCATGAGACTAAACCAGGAGGACATCTCTAACCGATCAAAATGCAGATCGGTGATGAACAACTTTAAGGACTTCCACGATGAGCAAAAGCAGAACAGCGACTGGACAGAAGAGAGAATACAGGAGGCCAAAGAAATAATGCAACGCTTTTGGGCTGCATAAAAGGCTTCTAGAAATGCCTTATAGTTACTTGGCGTGGTCTCTAATGGTCCTAAATGACTAATAATAATAATAATAATAATCACTAGGGAAGGAAACCTGTCGAGATCTGCAGATTTTTTATTATTATTATACGCTAATCTTGCAACTCCCAAGAAAGAACACTTAATAGAGACAGATCATTTCAACAAGGTTTTTTTCGGACGCTTAAATAATATAACACCGAAATAAAAAAAAGAAATAAAGAAACACTTTGCTATTTACGGCGCGGCGGAGACCTTCAACGTAATTACTTCCTTCCCTGCGGTAATTACAGGAGGGTCTGCGTTCTGTCCCCAGCCTTCGTGACCGATAAGTCAAGTGGCAGAGATGTAAAGCAGAACATCGCGTTTACGGAACCAGGCAGTGGTAAAAATGTTGAAATATTTAAGAAATATAAATTAAATAACAGTTTTCATCCATTTTCTATGTCAAATATTCAGCGAAAACCCAGTATCGGTGATAGGTAAGGCCTGTCATTATCTACGTTATGAAGAACTAGAAGATTTATAGCACAAAAAAGGTTTAAGCGTAATTTTCTTCTACTTTTTGTAGTGTCTATTTCAGAGGTGGACAACCGTAGGCCTGCGATGATATTTTGAATGGCTCAGTCATTAACATCGTTTTATAATTGTATTCTATTGCAATGATTATTTTCGTGGGAAAGTGGTGGCCTTGGCCTTAATTAAAGTACAGCCCAACAACCATTTGCCTGGTGTGAAAATGGGAACAATGAAACATAATCTTCAGGGTTGCCGACAGTGGGATTCAAACCCACTATCTCCGGAATGTAAGCTGACAGCTACGTGACCCTAACCGCACTACCAACTCACTCAGTAATCTAGTGATTACAAGTTGTATACCACCACCTGTCCTGCACTGCTGGCCAACATTTTCATGGTGATTTTGTCACTAACGGGACTCGAACCAGCAAACCGTGACTTTCAGACCATGGAGACTTGACGGCATATGTCCCTCAACAGGTTGCCGTTAGGAGTGGGAAGATCCGAGAAATGACTACTATGTTAATATCTAATGCCATTTGCTTTACGTCGCACCGACGGAGATAGGTCTTATGGCGACGATGGGAGAGGAAAGGCCTAGGAATGGGAAGGAAGCGGCTGTGGCCTTAAATAAGGTACAGCCCCAGCATTTTCCTGGTGTGGAAATGGGAAACCACGGAAAACCATCTTCAGCGCTGCCGACAGTGGGATTCGAACCCACTATCTCCCGGATGCGAGCTCACAGCTGCGCGCCCCTAACCGCACGGCCAACTCACCCGGTGTGAAGAAATGAAGGTTCAGCACAAGTGATACAAGGTGAAAATGTGGACAGGAATAAACCACTAGGCACATGCTTTATTGCCCTTTGTGTCCGACTTCTTGCACAGAGGATGATCTACAAGCAACTCCGGGTGCGTTGGACATTGCAAAAGATATTGCTTACTTCAAACTGACTTGCACATTAACTGTAAACTTGTACGTTTTCGACTCGAGAATAAGCATACCTAGGCCAGACTTTTGTAGAACCGAGAAAGTAGCCGTGCGGTTAAGGTCAAGCAGCTGTGAACTTGAATTGGGGAGACATTGGGTTAGAACCCCACTGTCGGCAGCCCTGAAGATGGTTTATCGCGGTTTTCCATTTTCATACCAGGCAAATTTTGGGGCTTTTCCTTAATTAAGGCCACGGCCGCTTCCCTCCCACTGGTAGCCCTTTCCTATCCCATCGTTGTCGGTGTGGCGTAAAGCAGATTTTAAAAAAAGAAAAAAAGAAAATACTTGTTGTAGATAATCCAGTCCTTCCTCCTTACAATGAGTATTTGAACACTAACAGCGCACCTATTGTCAAATAATTATTTTAATTTTAAAACTTCCCTGTTTTTGTCAGCCGGGCTGAGTAGCTTAGATGGTAGAGTGCTGGCCTTCTGAGCCCAATTTGCCAGGTTCGATCCTGGCTCAGTCCGGTGGTATTTGAAAGTGTTCAAATAAGTCAGACTCGTATCGGTAGATTTACTGGCACATAAAAGAACTCCTGTGGGACTAAATTTTGGCATCTCGGCGTCTTCGAAAGCAGTAAAAGTAGTCAGTGGAACGTAAAATATTTTTGTGGCATTTACGAGCCCAAGTGCGGTCCAGAAACTATGAAAGTATTTCACCGAATAAAGAAGCTTCGGCTATAACATTGGTCACGGCTTTCCTGTGGCTTCACAGCTATGCATTCGGGAGGTGGTGGGCTAGTCCTACCAATCGCTGTCTTGAGAATGTTTTCCGTGGTTTCCCAATCTCCTCGTTAAAGCGAATGCCGGGGGGGGGGGGGGGGGCAGTTCCTTTTATAGGCAACAGACGTTCGCTCCCCACCCCCTCCCCAACTTGTCCGCATCCCGAATCTCCGCAACTAATCTCCTGGACAAAGAGAGGGCGTCATTCCATCAGGGCAAGGTATTCTACGTCAAAAATTTTATTCATACTTCATCAGACATCGTATCATACGGTGTGCTACCATGGTTGATCATCGATAAGGCTTATTCTGTAGCATTTAGTGCCTAGCCAGGGAGAAGGCGTTACCTTCTAGGTGGCCAGCCCCTCCCCCTCAGGGAGGGTAATGAAAACTTTTCATGGTGATGGTGCATTTAGTGACACTCGTAGGTGTTAGTACAGGGTGGGAAAAATAAAACTGGTCGAGAAAATATTTATAAGACTGGCGTGGAACTGATCCTTAATGATCACGAAAACTTCCAATCATAGGAAATGCTGGGAACCGTGATTCCCATGCATCAATCGGTTGCTGTCAATATTGTCTACACGTGCGCATCTCTCGCCTGCTCTGTCCAGAGTGTGTCGCTGTGTCATTACGTGTGAGTGAGAGAAGCAGACATGTTTAGTAACCAGCTGAATGCAACACAAAATCGTGCTCACCATAGAAATGCGCAAGTTCATTGTCGAGTGTTTTATGAAGCACGATTCGTGGAAAACCAGTGCGGAACTGTTTGCGCAAGAGTTTAAGACTGGAAATGTTTTGGCAAAACCTCCAGCAAATTCTCAATGCAGAACTTTGTGACAAACTGGCGTGAAACGGGTTCTGTAGCGAATAAAAGCCATAACTTTCCGGAAAGTGTTCGAACACTAGAAATCATTGCTCGAGTGAAGGAAAGCCTGGAACGAATTCCGACGAAGTCTCAAAGCCGTTTATCTGTGCAAGTTGGAACTAAGACATCGTTGTGTCGAAACGTTATCAAAAATAGAGTTCCGTCTCTATAATTACGACCGGGCGAACTGGCCGTGCGGTTAGGAGCGCCCAGCTGTGAGCTCGCATCCGGGAGATAGTGGGTTCGAACCCCACTGTCGGCAGCCCTGAAGATGGTTTTCCTTGGTTTCCCATTTTCACACCAGACAAATGCTGGGGCTCTACCTTAATTAAGGCCTCGGCCGCTTCCTTCTCATTCCTAGGCTTTTCCTGTCCCATCGTCGCCATAAGACCTACCTGTGTCGGTGTGACGTGAAGCAACTAGCAAAAACGTATCCTTACAAATCAGTGTTGCCAACTCAGAGGATTTCCCGCCAAATTTGGCGGATTTTTAAATGGAACAGCGGATAAATCTTCCATTTAGTGGACAGCGGATTTTTTGACGTATTTTTAAACTTCTTTTTAGCCATTTTCAGCGGTAACAACATAACCATTCATCACCAGGAGAGAAAAAATATAGAATTTAGTACGGCATAATAGTTTACTTATTCCTGTTGTGTTGAACTTATGCTGCATACTACCACTCGTTTTCTAGACCAGCTCTGGCCCACAGCCTCAGTCAGTATTTGTTACAATCGTTACTGTGCTCTTGATGAGCCGGGTAGTGTCGTGTTTGATAACGTGTTTCTTTCGACATCAGGTTATTTTTGGTACGCCAATATGTCGAAAGAGAAGGTTAAAAATTAGTCAGATATTTCGTAAGGAGTGGTTAAATAATTAAATTTTATGTTGGTTGAGCTTCCCAGTGATCTCAAATACTGACGGTGCGTCTATTGGCAGTGCAATATAAATGCGAAATTGTTTGACATTAATTCTTTCCGCACTTATCAACAATAATGAAAACAGTAATGAAAGTGAAAATAGCTTTCTGAATAGATTTGAAAATTTCTGTATGGTCTTTGCTGCTGTGAACCGCCAGCATATTCCTTGAAAAAGAATAGTACCATGTGGCTTCATATGAGACAACAAGACCTCAACTCAGCACATCTGCTTCAGAGCATAGGCCTATAGTGCGCGGAGAAGAAGATGATGAACTCCTGTTCTGAAACTGGTGAGTGTTCAGTTAATCTCTTTTATTAAAACAGCTGGTATATGCTATTTTGCTTCAGTTCGAAATTTAGCGGTATTTAGCGGATTTTGAACTAAAATTTATTGGAGAAAAGAAATGGGTTGCAACACTGTTACAAATGTACCGTTCTGCATGCTTTAAAGCGTTGAGTTCTGCCGGTGGTTTTTAAGTGAAGTGAAGTTCATGTTTGTGGGTTACTGTAGTCACGTCCTAGTTCGTGAACCATGGGCAACTGTTGAGTGGCCTAGTAAGTGGTCCTGAGAGTCGGGATACCAGTTGCTATGGAATGGGAGTGGGCATCTCGGACATATTCTGAGTCATGGCCCTCCTTGTGCTCAGGCGGCTAGGACTATACGATTCACCGGTGGTCCATAACCCGTTAGGGGGGAGATCCTCACTTGGACTAAGTGCAAGTAGGGTAGCATCCTGCTTCATGAATTTACCGAGCTCAGAACATTTTTAGCAAGCCTCGGACCTATGGGAGTAATGGAGTCCCACTCGCATTTGCCACGCGAGGGACTCCTTGGAAACAACTTGGCGAACGAAATGGAATTCGATGGGGAGCTATCAATATTAACGGGGCTTATGGAAGAAAGAAGGTAGAACTGGCTGAGTTAGCAAGGAGGATGCATCTGGATGTGCTAGGAGTAAGTGATATTCGGGTAAGGGAAGATAAAGAGGAAGAGATAGGAGATTATAAAGTGTACTTGACGGGTGTTAGAACGGGAAGGGCAGAGTCTGAGGTAGGGCTCTTTATCAGGAATTCCATTGCACGCAACATAGTTTCTGTTAGGCACGTAAATGAGCGAATGATGTGGGTATATTTGTCAGTTGGAGGAATTAGGACAAGAATTGTGTCCGTGTATTCACCATGCGAGGGTGCAGATGAGGATGAAGTTGACAAGTTTTATGAAGCACTGAGTAACATCGTGGTCAGGGTCAACAGCAAGGATAGAATAGTGCTAATGGGCGATTTCAATGCGAGAGTTGGGAATAGAACTGAAGGATATGAAAGGGTGATTGGTAAATGTGGGGAAGATATGGAAGCTAATGGGAATGGGAAGCGTTTGCTGGACTTCTGTGCTAGTATGGATTTAGCTGTTAGGAATACATTCTTCAAACATAAGGCTATCCACCACTACACATGGGAGGCTAGGGGTACCAGATCCTTAATAGACTATATCTTAACAGACTTTGAATTCAGGAAATCTGTTAGGAATGTACGAGTTTTTCGCGGATTTTTCGATGATACAGACCACTATCTGATCTGTAGTGAACTAAGTATCTTTAGGCCTAGGGTAGAGAAAGTGAAATCTGTCTGCAAACGAATAAGGGTAGAAAGTCTCCAGGACGAGGAAATTAGACAGAAGTACATGGATATGATTAGTGACAAGTTTCGAACAGTAGACAGTAAGTAGGTTCAGGATATAGAAAGTGAATCGGTGGCATACAGGGATGCTGTAGTAGAAACAGCAAGGGAATGCCTAGGAACAACTGTGTGTAAAGATGGGAAAATGCGAACATCGTGGTGGAATGGTGAAGTGAGAGCAGCCTGTAAACGTAAAAAGAAGGTTTATCAGAAATGGCTCCAAACAAGGGCCGAGGCAGACAGGGATTTGTACGTGGATGAAAGAAACAGAGCGAAACAAATAGTTGTTGAATCCAAAAAGAAGTCATGGGAATATTTTGGTAATAACCTGGAAAGGCTAGGTCAAGCAGCAGGGAAACCGTTCTGAACAGTAATAAAGAATCTTAGGAAGGGAAGGAAAAAGGAAATGAACAGTGTTTTGAGTAATTCAGGTGAGCTCATAATAGATTCCAGGGAATCACTGGAGAGGAGGAGGGAATATTTTGAACATCTTCTCAATGTAAAAGGAAATCATCCTGGTGGTGTTGCAAACAGCCAAGCTCATGGCGAGGAGGAAAATGATGTTGGTGAAATTATGCATGAGGAAGTGGAAAGGATGGCAAATAAACTCCATTGTCATAAGGCAGCAGGATTAGATGAAATTAGACCTGAAATGGTGAAGTATAGTGGGAAGGCAGGGATGAAATGGCTTCATAGAGTAGTAAAATTAGCGTGGAGTGTTGGTAAGGTACCTTCAGGTTGTACAAAAGCAGTAATTACACATATCTATAAGCAAGGGAACAGGAAGGATTGCAACAACTATCGAGGTATCTCATTGATTAGTATACCAGGCAAAGTATTCACTGGCATCTTGGAAGGGAGGGTGCGATCAGTCGTTGAGAGGAAGTTGGATGAAAACCAGTGTGGTTTCAGACCACAGAGAGGCTGTCAGGATCAGATTTTCAGTATGCGCCAGGTAATTGAAAAATGCTACGAGAGGAATAGGCAGTTGTGTTTATGTTTCGTAGATCTAGAGAAAGCATATGACAGGGTACCGAGGGAAAAGATGGTCACTATATTCGAGGACTATGGAATTAAAGGTAGATTATTAAAATCAATTAAAGGCATTTATGTTGACAATTGGGCTTCAGTGAGAATTAATGGTAGAATGAGCTCTTGGTTCAGGGTACTTACAGGGGTTAGACAAGGCTGTAATATTTCACCTTTGCTGTTCGTAGTTTACATGGATCATCTGCTGAAAGGTATAAAATGGCAGGGAGGTATTCAGTTAGGTGGAAATGTAGTAAGCAGTTTGGCCTATACTGACGACTTGGTCTTAATGGCAGATTGTGCCGAAAGCCTGCAGTGTAATATCTTGGAACTTGAAAATAGGTGCAATGAGTATGGTATGAAAATTAGCCTCTCGAAGTCTAAATTGATGTCAGTAGGTAAGAAATTCAACAGAACTGAATGTCAGATTGGTGATACAAAGCTGGAACAGGTCGATAATTTCAAGTATTTAGGTTGTGTGTTCTCCCAGGATGGTAATATAGTAAGTGAGATTGAATCAAGGTGTAGTAAAGCTAATGCAGTGAGCTCGCAGTTTCGATCAGCAGTATTCTGTAAGAAGGAAGTCAGCTCCCAGACGAAACTATCTTTACATCGGTCTGTTTTCAGACCAACTTTGCTTTACGGGAGCGAGAGCTGTGTGGACTCAGGATATCTTATTCATAAGTTAGAAGTAACAGACATGAAGGTAGCAAGAATGATTGCTGGTAAAAACAGGTGGGAACAATGGCAGAAGGGTACTCGGAATGAGGAGATAAAGGCTAATTTAGGAATGAACTCGATGGATGAAGCTGTACGCATAAACCGGCTTCGGTGGTGGGTCATGTGAGGCGAATGGAGGAGGATAGGTTACCTAGGAGAGTAATGGACTCTGGTATGGAGGGTAAGAGAAGTAGAGGGAGACCAAGACGACGATGGTTAGACTCGATTTCTAAAGATTTAAAGATAAGTGGTATAGAACTAAATGAGGCCACAACACTAGTTGCAAATCGAGGATTGTGGCAACGTTTAGTAAATTCTCAGAGGCTTGCAGACTGAACGCTGAAAGGCATAACAGTCTATAATTATAATGTATGTATGTATGTATGAAGTCGGGACTTTTGGATCCTTAGTTTTTTATTTCTTTGGATGAGTCAGTTTCCAGCATCTTCTGTGATATTCATTAACAAGGGTCAGTCCCGCGTCAGTCCTATTGTAAATACTTTCTGGGCCATTTTGATTTTCCCCACCCGGTATTCAGTTTTCTCTGCGAAACTAATCGTAAGCGCTAACTTAATAAACGCCCTGTCCGTCTGCCTGCTTCAAAACGACTGTAATTACGCATTGCATTACTCAGTCGCTTTAAACGTGATGCACATTAATGATCCATGTAAAGTCACATCATCCTGTTCTACAGGAAAACAGCTCCGTACTTAACATCATGGACATCTTTAAATAAAGTCTTCCAAGGTCCCCTCCTACCTGGATCTCGTTGCGCAATAATCACCGCTAGCAAATACGTATTATGTCATACAAGTACAGTTGAATACTAAAAAAGAAGGCTTATTTAGAGAGTATAAATCAATTAGCGAGTAAACGATGACATGAAGATGGCCTTGTACGCCGTAGTTTCTTTCAGTTCAAAACAAATATTCTCCCCTATAATTAGAGGCTAACTCAAGTCACACCTCAGTCGACCAAGTGTTTTTCTTATTATGCTTTTGGAAGTGTTCAAAGAAACAGAATATGGAGATGTAGCTGTTCATAAGTGAATCATACCGACATTTAAACCTGATCACTCAAACTCTATCGACGAGCATCAGAATCAGCAATAGATCGTCGAATTCGAACTATTAACTGCCACATGCAAGTGATAATAATAATAATTGGCCCTTTATTAACACATACCACAACAGGGATTGTGGTATTGTTTGTTGTTTTGAGGGATGGGAGCATTATTCGTGCAGCGGCTTAGATGCTGGTTTTCCACCCGGAAGGCTGAGATTCGAATCCCTGTCGATCCTGGGTTGGAGTCGTCACTTGAAAAATCACGTGACATCAGGAAGGGCATCTGGCCTTAAATACCCGGCCAAAGCTAAAATGAGCCTGGGTGGTCCAAGAAACCCCAAATATGACTGAAAAATGTTGTCCAGATCCTAATACGTCATGATTTCTTTTTCAAGTTGCTCTACGTCGCACCGACACAGATAGGTCTTTTGGCGAAGATGGGACAAGAAAGGGCTAGGAGTGGGAAGGAAACAGCTGTGTCTTTAATGACGGTACAGTTCCACCATTTTCCTAGTGTTAAAATGGGAAACCACCGAAAACCATCTTTGGGGCTGCTGCCAGTGGGGTTCGAACCCACTGTCTCCCTAATACTGGATACTGGCCGCACTTAAGCGACTGCAGCTATCGAGCTCGAAGCCCGAATTTTTATATGAATGTTCAATGTAGCGATCTTCGGTTCAGGAGGTCCTGGGTTCACTCGCCTGTGGGCCTGGGGATTGTAACCCCGTCTGATTAATTGATCTGGATCGGGGACTTGGTATTTATCTTTGTTTTAATACGCACCACTTCATGTGTGATCGGTTACGCGGGAAGTGACTTAAAGTAGGATTTTTTATTTTTGACTTTTTCGCGGTTCTAAAGTTGGCACAAGGTACTGATCATTTTAAAAGAAGTTCGCGCCTCTAGGTCCAGTACTTCAGAAAATATTAATTATTGATTGTTGCTATTAAGAAAACTGTCACTACTAAAATCATTTATTAAACTTCAGATATGAATATTTTCTGTCTTGATTTAATATCGGCAAAATTATCAACTACTTTATCAATATTAATCTGTCGTGCTCTTTTATTTTCTGTTTAGATCCAAACCACTTAGGCGTTCTGGATTCACAGAAATTTTAAGGTAGTTTTCGATCAGTTTTAATGTAGAAAATGGTCTTCGGCTTTGGCTACTGTGACAGGTACAGTTAAGTATATTCAGCAAGCAGTATATGGGGCAGGACAGTTTGAAGTAACTTATGTTCAGTCAACAGTAGATTAGCCAGCTGTTTCATATCAGTCACGTTTATAATCTTAGATCTGTAGGCACTTCTAACTGACAACATTTGAAGGGTACAGGGAAAAAGAGGTTTGTCAACATTTTACTAACTTTTCAATAGAAGCACTTTAAACTTCAGAACCTCGTAGAACCTGTTCTTTTACCTATATTAAAGCCCAGAAATTCAAAAATATTCCTACATTCGTGATAAAAGTGTGACTTATTTTCATTATAGAATGTTAACATACGATGAGGCAAAAAAAAACAAAAAACAAAAAACAAAACAAAACAATCTGATTACGTACATGAGTAGAAAAGAAGGGGACTGATTGCACTGTACTATTTTAAGTCTCTGTATTATCGTTTAATTTCATTATCTTTAGAACAATAACCAGTGGCGGCGATTGGGAATTAAAAGTACGGGGAAAAAAATAAAAAAAGACAACAAACAGTATCCGGGTTTGTGGGATATAGCAGACGACGGGGGTTATATACATAAGAAACAGCTACAAGTTTTTTGATGCTCTCTGACCGAATTTTGACAGAGAGGTAAAGGTTGATAGTTTACCAACTTAAGTGCGGTAATAATATTTTTTTGAGATTTTGATTCAATACAATAAAACTTTCATAAAAAGGAACAATATTATACATTTAAAATAAAAAAGAAATATGGCGCGGTTATGCAATTAATATAATTTAGCATTTAACTGCACACTAAGAAACTAACAGACACTAAAGAGATTGCCAGACTGACGAATACGTGCGGCAAGCGGGTGGATCATACCTTAAAAGTTTCTGACCTGGGCAAAAAAAAAAAAAAACAACATAATATGATGAACCCGAGTGACATAGGTCCATAGTCAGTCATGATCTGATTTATGAAATAATATATGGAACATTTATTGAAGTACAGAAAGTTTATTCCATACGAGTAATGTTGAAATAACAATTTGGTTACCCGACAGACTGGAGCCGTGAGGCTTAGCCTGGCACAACAGAATTTAGCTGCTTCACAGCAGAAGAGCCCATTAGTTTGGCGACCAGGAAAAATACAAGTCCACAAATAAGTCTTGGTCAGAAAGAGAAGGGGGTAGTTGGAGACAATGAAAGCTTGCCACACGTGCAGTGCGCTGGGATATTTTGGGTGAACGGAAACTTCCGTGACGTCATGAATTCCAGGAAAGGTTGAATGGAAAATTACAGCGGTTTCAACGACATTCGCTAGCCTAGGTTATTGTAGATGGAAACTTAAATCACGTGACCACTTGTAGGCCAATCACGAAAATTTAGATGGAGACTCAGGGATACCATCTTGAGAGACAAGGAATGAGACACCAATGTAACTTCGAAAGTAATCAGTAATAAATTATTGTGAGTACACGGATCAATGTAATGAACTTATTAGATGTCACGCATGGAAAAATAATCGATAATTATTGGCAAATTAAATAAATTGAAGGCTGGATTTCTTGGAAACCAGACATCTGGAATGTCATTGGCTGAACGAAAACCACGTTGTAAGGGACGCTTCCAAAGGCGCGAAATGTGAGGAGCTAAATCCACCCGTATCTCCTAAATCTATGATCGTCAGGAGTTCATATTTAATCCAGCAAATATGCTAGATGAGTGAAGTAATTTGATATAAATTTTAACGTCCAATTCGGAATGCAAGTGCCGATATTAAAAATCCACCCCCTCCATCATGGATATGACATCAGTTAATGCGCTAGGGATAGCTTCGTCAATATATACGAGCGCATGGAACACTCATCCCCAAGTCTTACCAGTCGTAGCAGTCTTAGCAGTTGTGCTAGTCTTACTTGTCTTGAAACTAAACTTCGGAGCGGAAATACCGTCCGCGCTTGACTTGAAATTGTACTTCGAAGCTGAACGACCGTCCGCAGCTGAATTCAAACTTGTCGTGCTTACAGTAATTCAACATGTATTGGTGCGAGCATCCGCCGGTACTTATAAAATGTGACCGCGCTCGAAAACCGTGAACTGAAAATAGTTAACTTAGGACAGTGTGTGCCAGTTACAAATATCGTAGTAAAGTTAATTAATTGCATTGCAAGAGTGACTAATATAAAATTCAAGTGCACAGCACGAAGTGCAAGAATAGAATACTGTGTGACGAACAGTACCTGGGAAATAATAGCCTGTACTTACGAGTATCGAACCGCTATCATGAACACTTCAAGAGGGAAACCTGCGTCGGGCGTATCGCGTCGGACAACATAACTCGTGCCGGGCGAATAATTCGACACCTCGTCGTACGTGCCGAAGTCCTTTTGATCGGTAATTGGACGAAGCTTAAAAGAGTGTAATATAATAAATCTTGGGTCTAGGGTATTAATTTGTTTTGTAAAAGTCAACTTTTCAGTGTTAACATTGTCAATGGTAAAGTAGTGTGATAGTTAAAGTATTTGTGTAAAAATGGTAATGTGCCAGGAAGTCACTTGTGGAATTCCGCCATCAAGAATGGGCGAGTAGTACGGCGGATAGGGGCCGAAAGGAGCCTCTCATCTGCCAAGCTGCAATGGATTACAAATAACTAAGATGAGTACCAAAATGTAAATAATATTTGGGAAATGTTAGCGTGATTGGGAAAATAGGAATAATTTGGTTAGACTTGGTTACCTTCTGTAACAAGATGGGTCGCTTAACGATCCCATCCTAAATTTGCAGCACGGACAGGATTTAGTAATAATAACGTAAATAATCGGGTCTTTTTATGTATTCAGTTTGTTGTAGATGTAAATTTTGTAGATATAGGGTAGTACGTTAAGTCATGCATGCATTCATATTTTCTTTGTAGTCATGAATATTTTTACATTTGAATTTGTTATCATAGTCTAATAGACCCGATCTGTGCTTTTCTGTTAGTCATATTGACAAGTTATGTAATGACGTTGAAGGAAAGTCCAGCCTTGTCATGCCAGCTGTGTTTTGTTGTTGATCAATGTGTTCAGAATTTCAAAGTGAAGTTGTTAAATTTGTGAGAAGCGATATTAATAATAATAATAATTCAAGAGATATTGGAAATTTTAGTGAGCAGTGCGTAATAATAAAATTTCAGTGATAAGATGTTGAGTTTATCGGGAATCATTTAATGACGGGATGTCGTTTTTGATTCGGAATTAAAGTGTGTGATAATTTAACTTGATCAATTAATAATATTAAAATATAATATCGGTGCTAATAATCCGTACATGTTAATGAACGTGTGGTTTAAATTACGGTCCAATATTTTTTCACGAATAAATGTCGTGTCTTAAAGTTGCAATTCATTAGCCGGAACACGTAGGACTAATATTACAAAACCATGATTGTCAAATTTTGGTAAATATAATTTCAAAATGTTACGATTATTTGTGGAGAACGAACTAAGGCGTAGATCAAAATTAGATAGAAAAATGTTAAAGAATCTGCAGTCAGATAATAAAAGGTCGTACGATGTCAGAAGTGGAATAAATAAGTCAGTTGATAATTCTGTGAGAAATCAATGAATCAAGCAATATTGTGATATAAAGGGATATAAATTCCGTATGAGAAACACTTAGCATATTGAAATGAGTTTAAAATGTACAGGCAGTGTCACAGAGAAATACTGAGTCACGTAGCGGGTAGAATTCGAACCCGTGACAGCATGTACGAAATAAATAGACTGCACCGCTATTCGTCGAGATACTACGGATCTAAGGATAATGAGAGTTCAGATTCCACATAAATGATCGTATATTGTAATCATTGTAATGACGAGTGATGACAATCATGATGCCGTGATAATAATAAATATTGCAGATAAAAGGTTGGACCGTGTTAATTTAATGAGCGTTGATAAAGATGTTAAACGGGAATCCAGATGATAATATGCAACCGATAATAATAGTAAAAATGTAAGGACGATGTTAAATCATCGCGGTCAGATTAATAATAATTGCCATAATGATAATAGTAATGATGTCGTTGGTTGACCAGGAAAATAATTGTAATCGCGACCGATATCTTAATGTATTTTGGCGGAAGTGACCGGTTCAGTAATAATAATAAAATCTTGAGTGACCGGTTCAATAATAATAATAATTTCTTGAGTCACCTATTCATTAATAATAATAATAATAATCACAAGGGGATATAATAATAATAATGACAGTAATAACCATTTGTGTTTGCGTCCCGCATAATAATGACTATATTAATCAAACGTGACAGTGCCAGGAACCGTATAATAATAACAATAATAATAATAGTAATAATAATAATTTCAAGGATGATAATTTCGTGGATAAATTAATATTCTGACGATAGTGGATTAAATAAGTGGTGAAAACATCCCTCTATTCGAGTAGTTTGAATAATAAGAATAATAAGTATTATAGTCATTTTGTTACCTCGTTATCGTACGGTTTCCGCACGAGACAAGTTACAGTTATACTTTGTGTGTTTGTTTACTTCGCTTGCGATGCGAGGGGAGGTCTTCGGCATGGTATTTCCCACCGCTTCTCGTTATCTCATCTGTAGCAGTAGTCTACTGAGGCTACTTTGTAACGTTTCAGATCGTGTGTAAATAAAAAATTAAATGTTAATTCAGTGGTATGGCATCAGCTGGACATCGTAAGATAGGAACTGTCCGTGTAATCCATTTTCGTAATTCACGAGAAACATTACCCAGTCCGAGTACCGGTCTCGGAAAAATGTATATAGCCGGGGTACGCCATCTTGGTTAAATCGAGAAGCCGACCGTAACATGGGTTATGCTCGGGCTCCCGATAGAAGGAAGCTATATCCTTGAACAACGGTTCGATTCAATCGTAATCGATCCATAAGTTATATCTCATTTGTAATTTCTTTCAGGAGCAACCCAGCAACATATTGATACCACTTGCGGTATAGCAAGTGATTTGTTTATGTAACGTGTGTGAAAATTTAAATATCATTGCCAAATGTATCAAAGTTTCGTACGTCGGATGGCGTAATAAACCGCTCTTCTAGCCATTATTTCAAAGGAAACCATTCTCAATTTTTTCATTGTAGTTAGATGATACCCTTTTTAAAGTTAACTGTCACTTCCTAGTCCTATCATGGAGTCCTTAAATTCAAGTTTACAACCGAGCTTTCCCCATTTTAATTTTAATTGCTCCGTTCATTCCCGTGTTCTCTTATGCCTCTATATTTATATATTTGTGGACTTAAATAATGAACCGACACCCCTGAGATTAATGCTAGTCTGGGACTCGGGAGGTGGACGGGTGCAATATATCCCTGCTACCCTTCCTCACACCACATGCAAAGTGGCGCTATACAAATCCGTTAGCCGGAACGAACGACATTTTGTGTATATTTCTTTGCTAATAATTATAGAAAATAAAGGAAAGAATTAGCTGATAAGACAACAGGGCTTGTGTAAATTGTTTTTTTTATAATTCCTTAATTCCTAATTTCAACCGGCTAAAATGTAATATTTTCTCCACAAAGTCTATCACATCCCATAACAAACGATACAGCTCATTATCCGTAGGTAATTTTTGAGAAATAATCACTTGCCTCATTACCACATAATCACATTAATTCTTATAAGTCTATGAACTTCTCGACATAAGCACCTGTTGAAGAAAAAGCACTGTGCTATGTTGGGGTAAGGTGAGAATTACACCATGAAGTGAATGGTGCATTTACCTTCATACGCTTCCTCTGGCAGATCAAATTGGCCAACGGGATGATAGGAAGCATCATGTCTCTTCCGCTTCACTGCTATGGATACGGATTCCCAAGCTCCGTTGTAAGTGGTCCGGAAGCTCATCAAAGACCCTCTCTGAAGAAAGTACATGGACGTTAAATAAAAACACATAACTGTCTCCTTTACTAGACATCATTCGTGGAGATGTTAGGAACAACCAAATTTCTCCCTCAGTCCAAGCAAATCGCCTCAAATTCACACTGAATCCCTGATTTCTTTTTATGTCTTCTTTTCCTCAAATAAAATACTTCTGTTCTGCTTAGCTAACCTCCTCCTCCATTGGTGTTCTGTGTCGTACACTGAGCGCGAGAAGAAAACAATGAGCTCCTTCTTCCCCTGCTCGTATGTCGATGAGCCCTTTCTTTCCCTGCATGCTTCTTTTTTCTTCAGCTCATTTCTCTGGAGGAGGGAGCTCCTTCTTTAACAGATAGAGTTGACCACTAGGAAGTTGAAGTGAACTCCAGCAGATGGAGAGAAGATCGCCAGTTTTTCAAAAATGCAATGAGCCATCTCTTTCCCTGTACCCTTCATTTGTGATGACCGTCAGGTAATAAAGATACAGACGATGTAGTGGACGCGCTCTGAATCGCCCTTCACTCAACCACTGGCCTGCTAGTACATTATTTGCTTCTACCGAAATAATTCTCTCGCATGCAATTGCAACAATAATAAGGAATAAATCTAATTCCATATTCCATTTAGACATAATTTGTAATAATTCCTTTACCCATGGAATAATTTGAACATTTCTTGCAGAAAAACCACAACTGTTCTGGGGGATCGATGAGGTGCATCTGTTGCACCAGCCTACCTACAATCCTGTCACGGGAAGTGTGACAAACAGTTATTTTTGTGTAACGTTACATCTGTCACTGCTAGGGATGGCAGTTTAAAAAAAAATACCGATATATCGATATATTGAAAGCTTATATTCGATAATCGATATTTATTGCACATAATATATCGGTATATTCAAGCGATATCGATATATCGTAACCCAAGAGTAACTACAATATCATCACCAGATCTCAATGCATGTATATCAATATTGGTTTATTTTGCCTGTGCACGCGACTGGTTGGTTGAGTTTATCTTGCTACTGGAATTCGCGGTTTAATTATCCATGGAAATTATCCATCAACGGCTGCTAATTTCAGATGACCACTAGCCTGCACGGTTGCTAGGGTTATACTTCCATAACACAAATTTTCATTCACCCGCAGCCACAAGACAGCAGTCGAGGCATAGATCCTGAATAAATAGCTTTTTTAGAGTGAAAGAAGTAGTGTCAGTAATGCTTGATGTTCATATAAACCTCGTAAATTAGTAGAAATGGCTGAAAATAGTTAAGAATATGATGCAGCATCTACCGTGCAAGTATTTATGGTTTTATCATTGCATTGATAGGATAAACAAGGAAGAGGAAAGGAAGCGGCCGTGGCCCTTAAGTTAGGTACCACTCCGGCATTCGACTGGAGAAGTGGGAAACCACGGAAAACCACTTCGAGGATGGCTGAGGTGGGAATCGAACCCACATCTACTCGTTTGACCTCCCGAGGCTGAGTGGACCCCGTTCCAGCCCTCGTACCACTTTTGAAATTTCGTGGCAGAGCCGGGAATCGAACCCGGGCCTCCGGGGGGTGGCAGCTAACCACACTAACCACTACACTACAGAGGTCTTACCACGCTTACGTCTCTTGGTTAACTGTTTTGTTGAAACATTCAAATGTACGTGCAAACCAGATTCAGAATGACATAAAATCAAATGAAATGTTCCAATCATTTAGTAATACATAGAAGCAGATTCGAACAAATCAAAACATTGTTGATGGCTTCAAGCATGCTGCACATTTTAACGGACTTAAATTCTTAGCTGCCGCCTTACCTTATAAAGTAAGGAATCAATCAAATTCGGAATTATATACAAACAAATTAAAATTTTTAATCATTCAGTATTATGTACAGATAGATACAAACAAATTAAATATTTCTTGATGGCTTCAAACAAGTTGCATATTGTTAATAGATCCCCGATTTATAGAACTTCAATATAATTTCAAATCCTTGTATTTTGGAAAAGAAATAATTTTATATCGAGATATATCGCTATTTGTTTTGATAGTAGGATAATATCGGCATGTCGATATCGAATGAAATATCGATATTTATTATATCGGAACGTCCCTAGGTGTTATCGATGCCTACGAGATAAGTAAAGGCCTCAGCATGCACGGTCTCTTCAAGTACTAAATTGACAAAGTAGCAGCAGTTCAAATATCGCCGCTGGATGTGAGGTGTTCCCTCCATTCCTCAGCACGATTCCAATTGGCATTACGATAATAACTTGCACATAAAAGCACATTACAAATATAAAACATTGCGTTTTGAGTAGGAAAGTGATATTTCTATGACGTTTAATGAAGAAAAATAAACGTATCACCGAGTAATTCAAGATGAGCTCATACGAATCAGGTAGTATAATTGCAACCGGAAAGTACACATCCTAATAAAAATGAAAATACTTCATAGTATATTTTAAGACACTGCAGTATTCACAGAGCCTTCGTCGATGAATGCAGAGTGGGTCTCGGCCCACAAGTGGCCACGGCTGGTCCGTGGTGCAACAGCTCTGCACTCCGACCGGCCAACCGAGCAGAGGAAGGGTGGCTCTTCGTCTCTGTATTCGGGAGACTGGACAGGGCTGGACCTCACGGCTGGTCTCCACTGTCGGTTTTCCTGAGAATGGTTTTACGTGGTTTTCCATTCTCCTGCAATAAGGCAAATGCTGGGAGGGTTCCTAGTATAGGCCACGGCCGCCAACCCCCTCACCATCTCCGAGCATCTCCTTCGCCGTAACAAATTTCCCGGCCTCACAGACGGCGTCACCATCTAAGAGGCCCGCCTCCTCCTTCAGGGGAGGAATTAAAACATTTTAGTATTAGTACGTAACCTAGTCTTGCCATGCAAATACCCTGAAAAAAAGTGTTGGCATTGATTGCGACTAGTTTTAGTAGAAATGCTAAAACACGTGCTTTCAAAATGTTCACTACATACTACAGACTTCGAGGAAGGTTGCCACATGCTATTTTTCTCGTCACCGCGACATGACATAATTAAGACCCATTTTTCTCGTAGTTCCACATTTGCTCGTGGAAATAAATGCCACTACCTTTCTGAAGTTTACTTTTGCAGAATGGTGCACAGCAATAAACCATTGTTTATCACGCGCAATAAACATCTTGTGAATAGAATGTTTACAATAAATACTCTCTCGGCTCTTGTATATTTATCAATATGCACAAAACATTTTCTTAATGTAAATCCACAGCCTGTTTAGAGTCATTTGACCGGGTCAGCAATGGAACGAATTAAGCCCCATCTAGCGGCGAGAATAGGAAATTTCCCGGCTGCCGAAGCCTGTCGCATTCCTCTGGGGCAATGATTAATGACTGACAAATGAAATGATATTTGAGAGTGTTGCTGGAATGAAAGATGGCAGGGAAAACCGGAGTACCCGGAGAAAAACCGGTCCAGCACAAATCTCACATGGAGTGACCGGGTTTTGAACCACGAAACTCAGCGGTGAGAAGTTGGCGCGCTGCCACCTGACTCGCGGAGGCTTCTATTTTCATAACTTTACGTTTAAATATAAACCATATACTCATTACAAGCTGAATACACAAATCAACGCCTTTTATAATGAATTTTAAGGCTTATCTCACCTAAACTTACCTTTTTCCTTCACAGTTTCCATATAGTCTGTGTTGTTAAATGGTGGAGGGCTAACACGAAGTCTAGCGGTGACTCTGGAACTAGAACGTATTTCGCGCTGTGTAAACTGCCATGCGGAGGCAACTGTGTTACATATTCCACCGTTTGTATTCGAATTATAGTCCGGCCTACCAGAGGCTCAGAGCAAGGTATTGATTAGATTGGATATTTCCAGGTTGCAATTCCACCTTCACTAGCACCATCTCTTGCAGAATTATCGGCGTTCTCTAGTGCGGATGTTGTTAATGAAAATAATAATTCAAAGAAAAACGATATATTAATGGAAAAACCGATATATTATTCGATAAATCGAATCAAAATTTCGACATCGATATATCGATAAATCGAAAGGAAAATATCGGTATTTCATAAAAACCGATAAATCGTTGCCATCCCTAGTCACTGCTACAAAAGTAACAGTTAAAAATAACGTCCAACGTTACTCACCTTTTATTGGTCACGGCTTGTCTCCTTACAGCTGTTTGGCGAAGTCCCATTCATTCTCTCGCACATGCGCGCACGCATCACTACACTGTTGAAAGTCGGTGCAGCAAAACACGCATTCCTATTAACGAGAGCCAGACAACGGATGAAGTGAGAAGACAACATAGCGTCTTTTCTGAAATCTAGAGGAGTGAGTTTGACAATGCCGCGATCAAGGATGGAAGACAAGAAAACATGAAGACTTGTCTGCGAAAGCTCGACACACACTGGTACAAGAGGATCCATGAAGTACAATTAACTAATGTTATGTTATTTTTTTTATGATGTATTGTGTGAAACGAATTAATAAAAATGAATATTGAATTTTCACGACCACATTGTAATCGAAACCGACTTTCAACCTATAAGGTCGTGTTACGTACATTCAGTACGTGTTGAAGAGATGTTAAGAACAGAACAAAAATGGCCAACCGGACACCAGTGGGATCCGAATCCACAACCTCCCGATTTCCCTAATAGGTCCACCTCTACTCTTGAACGATATGTCTGATGGTCTGAAACCGCAAAATGGATCAGTGTAGAGATAGCTGAAAAATAACGTAGCAGTTACTTTGTCACAGTTACATACCTGTCACTGTTACCAATGTAACAGGACGAAAATAACAGGTTACCGAGTAACGACAACATAATAACGTGCTAGTGAAAACAGTAACTGGGAAGGGGGAACTGTCAATAGTAGCAGCTTACAGATCTAATAGGTTGAAAGTCGGTTTCGACTGAATTAATAAAAACGTTTAATAAAGACGTTATCATAAGGAACTGGTCTTCACGCGTTTACTCATTTTCAACACGTGTCTGCTGTCTACACATAACAACAACAGTGCTCAGGAAGAGAGAGCAGTATTCATCTACATCAGTGTAGCCAACACTGTCATTCATTTTATCGTAACAAAAATGATATCTAATATTAACTTTAAAAGGAATTGAGGGCACAGGGCAAGTTGTGTCAAAGTGAAATAGTATTATAAAATGCATTTTATGTACATTAGTTTTATAATATCAATATGGAAAGTTAGCATACTAATTTATTTATGGTACAGTAATATATACGGGTGGAACTTATAATAATATTTTAATGTAGGTAGCCCCGCGCGATGTCCGAGTCAACGATTACCCCTGAGCAGTTGAATACGTCATAACAGTTAACACTTTAGTTACCATATGGCAGCAGCAACTTAATGAAATCTCCTACTAAAGCGCTCTCACTTGGAAGATATGCGTACTATCTGAATTCTGGCACGGCCGACTTGATACGTCGCTCTATCTAGCTCCTTACCGGCCTCGACAATGGGGTCCACGCACTGTAATCGGAGTAGTTACACAGCTCGACACGTGGCGCTGGCGGCCTATTTGCGGTAGAAATGCATACTTCTTAATGGAAAAGATATTGACTTCGATTGCCGATTTATCGTAATTTAGAGTTATGGAGAATGTTACATAGGCTGATACTGTTAAAGTGATTACCGGTAATCCTAAACGTTACTTTCGTAGATATTTGCCAAAATAATGTCGTGAAATGAAACTGCGGAGAGATGGAGTAGTTCAGCTGACGTTCTGATATTGACTCTGATTGCCGATTTATCTTAATTTAAGAAATAAAGGAGTATGTTACATTGACTAATACTATTAAAATAATTAATCCTAAAGGCTACTTTCATTGATGTGTGCCAAAATAACGTCGTGAAATGAAACTGCGGAGAGATGGAGTAGTCCAACTGACGTTCCTTAACTGTAGTAATCGCTTTTATTATCATGGCATTTAGATACATAGCAGAACTTACCACAATACTTTTGTCTGCTGATGTTAATCTTGATATTAAGAGTCATTGTTCAATAAGAGTTTTAAAATTCTTCAAGTGCTGCTCTCAGGAAAGGGGCTGGACAAAACATAAGTCTTTACTTTCTTCTATATTCGTTGTATGGATAACATAAATATTTTGATTCAAACATGTTTAAATTTTAATTTCAATATATATAGTTTCAGATTACATTTCATTCATACCTTGCACTAGAATTTTAAATACCGGGCGAGTTGGCCGTGCGGTTAGGGGTGCGCTGCTGTGAGCTTGCATCCGGGAGATAGTGGGTTCGAACCCCACTGTCGGCAGCCCTGAAGATGGTTTTCCCATTTTCACATCAGGCTGTACCTTAATTAAGGCCAAGGACGATTCCTTCCTCATTCCTAGCCCTTTCCTATACCACCGTCGCCGTAAGACCTATCTGCGTCGGTGCGACGTAGAGTAACTTGAAAAAGAAATCATGACGTATTGGGATTTGAGCAACATTTTTCAGTCATATTTGGGGTTTCTTGCACCTACTTGTGTCGGCCGAAACCAACTCGATAACGCGTTTCTTTACGTTTTAGACGATTCGCTTATTAGAAAATCCAACCATTTTGAAGCGAGGATCGAGAAAAGTACAAAGGGATATTGTCTTGCTGTCTTCAGAGTTGGACATTCTTGTTACAATGCCTATTTGCAGCTCTATAACTACCTGGAATAAAATTTTCTTGCATTTTCGAGCAGACTGCCAACAAACCTCTCGTTAATACAATAATCTGACTCGCAGTTGCATATTTCTCTGCACTTAACTTCCTAGTTACTTCCTCAAAAGGTTTCAAAAACCTACACAACTGGGTACATAAGTCCCATTCTTCCGATGAAAGTACGGTGAGGTCTCTATCGATTAAATCTAATGAGCTTCTCACCTCCTCTTGAAGCAGTGTGATACGATGCAGCATGAAAAATGTGGAGTTCCATCTGGTTGGTACCTCCTGCTGCATTCCTTTAGGCTGTGCGACTCCCAAGTTTCTCTGGTACGTTAAAAGTTTCTCACTAGCTGCTGTACTCCTCTTAAAATGTGATACAATATTATTGTCTTCACCTTATCGTTTCCTGCACTATGTGTAGTGCATTCTGCACTATTACATTTAAAGAATGAGCGTAGCAGCCGAAATGTTTCCATTCGAGCTCATTAACAATAGCACCGGTAGCATTGTCACTTACTACTATCAGCACTTTGTTACTTAAGCCCCATTCATCAACTACATGTTTAATTTACATGAGCTAAATTTATACTAGTATGTGGCGTATCAAATCCACAGCATTCAAGTAGTGCCGAATCAAGATAAAACTCATCGTTAATGTAGTGAGCCGTTATAGCAATATAGCTTTCATTAATGGTTGATGACCGACAGTCCGTCGTCAAACACACGCTAGACACATTTTCAGCTTGTTTTGCACGGCACTGAAGGCAGTGTTGCCAACTTATATTTTCAAGATACGCTACATACTATTGAAAATCCGCTAAAATTCCGCCAAGAAATCCGATCTTAAATAATGAGCAATGAAAATTGGCAGCAATAATAATAATAATAATAATAATAATAATAATAATAATAATAATAATAATAATAATAAGTAGAAGAAGAAGAAGAAATGTCTGCACTCACCTGATCTCTGAGTTTTACTGGGATTAACCCCCTGCCTGCGAGCCGGCGAGCTAAAATATGTAGTCGTTTTAGTACCGGGTGCAAACTAGGTGAATCCCCTACCTCAAGGGCCACACACAAAACAGAACTTGAATTGAATTGAATTGAATTTATTGATAATGATGATATACATGCCACTGAGGCTGAAAAGCCCCTTTATGTAGCGTCTACTTATAACACAATACAAGTTTATGAATATACTAACTACATTTTAGAATATTAAAATATCAAATTTAACATTAAACTTAAAATTAAACTTAAAATTAAAATACAAATACCAATTCCAATAAAGTTAAAACATAAATCATATAAGAAGTAGAAAAGCATATCATTCGATTTTTTAATATTTTAGGCTACAAGAATCTCAGGAATATAAAACAAACCAGTTCATTAAACGGTCTTCCTTCATAGTGCACCCGTCCCTACACATAATGGCTCCGGCATGATATCTACAGGGCGTTAACGGGTTGGAATAAAACAAAATAGGCGCTTAACTAGACTTAGCTTAAAGGCATACAGGGTAGGAAACGGATCATACCTAATTACAATGTGAACACATTCGGGTTAAAGTTTAGATTAATACAAGTGGTTTATTAGGCCTTAATGATGATGATGGTAATGACGCATTTATATACAAATGAATTACATGGATTATTATCAATTGTTGTTGTTTGTTATCGACTTTTAGTCGTATGTGATGGATCCGAGTATTATCTATCGCAGAGCGATCCATTATGACGAGATTCGAACGGAAAAACACTTATCATAGACACTGAGGCTATGTGATATCATTGACCAATAGGATTAACATGCATGCAACGAGTCTGAGCAATCCCTATACTAAACACACAACTATACCCCAACGAAGTACCAAGAAGGAACTCATAAAAATGTGGAACAAACGCCCGGGTTTGAACCGACCCTCACTTGTAAACAATCCACCACCCCGATGGTCAGCACCATCGGCAACTCAATTATAATCACAACAAGATACATAAACACTTAGAGAACACAAATTATATACAGTAAACACGTGAGACATCCAGCCTTCGGTTGAGCATTGGGGTACCAATGCTGCTGTCGGGAACTGAACTGACACCCCTTTGGATGGAAGTGGGACTCTGAAAACCCTAAGCTACATTATACTCAAGTGAGTAATGACAGTAAACTAACAAGTACTGGTAACAATCGCCGTGTCATTTATTAGCGACTACATCATTCTGGCGTGTTGAATATTTCCATTATTAGGCGACTCTTCCGGGCCACGTTCTCTTTAACTCAAGGCTCCCCCTTATACGAGCGGACGAGCATACAAAAAAAACCAACACTTCTCCTCACTAGGTCAACTGCCCCAACCCCTGCACGGCGGGTGGTCAATGGCCTCGGCCTTCACAGGCATAACGCCCTTTCTTAACAAAACACCCCATCTCGGGGATCGTTCACTAATAAACTGAGCTTCATTGTTCATTAAGCAAAATCACATCAGCTCTCAATACTTCACTTCAATTCAACACACACATTCGTTTACAATATCATGATCCCGCGACGCGACACCGGTTTCTATGATACCAATACTTGCATGATTACCATAATTACAATTTATTATTATTATTATTGTTATTATTATTATTATTATTATTATTATTATTATTATTATTATTATTGGGTTCATCATTACACTATCTCCCTACACGACTTACCTGGAAATTAGACCATACTGCGTGATCGTAATTCACTTCCTCGTAATAACGGTGTAATTAATCCATATCTAAATTGTGATTTCTGATAAAATCGTCACACGGTAATACAATTATGAATTAAATATTCCTCAATTTGCACTTAAATTGTGATAAGCTTGCCAATTAAAATTGTACAATTCCTATCTAAATATATGTCAGTGGAGGCCTGTGATGTCAGTTCCGAAGTCATATCTTGTAGTTCTGGGTGCTCACGGAATAAAATTACACTATTTACCAGCCATGCATTATCAACGCTGGACTAACTACAGCCTAACTTGAATTACTCTGAATTACTAAAAATTGGTTTCCTGACGCATCAATAATTACAAGTTTCCCCAAATAAAATGATTAAGTCAATCTACTACTGCATGCAAACTTATCGTATTACACCTTTATTTACAATTGATTGCTCAGACGTGTTACTAATTAAATAAAGTAAATAGAAGCTACGTGTATCATGGTAGCACATCTACATTACTGAAGTTACAATCTCTAACATTATAGCGTCAGGTAATGATAACTGTTCCCCGCCCAATTTGATCACGTCATATTAAATATGATTAATACTCATCTCCATCACTTGATGACCCGTTGTCAGCTCAGGAAGTCCATTGCTGGTTTAGTGCTGACCCATAGGCACCAAAGCAGTTACTCGAGGCACCATTCTTCTTTCCAACCGGGAGTCCATTGTTCTAGGTTGACGAAACCGCTGGCAGTATTCCTGAGGCACACAATACGTCACTATTTATTCCAAGATTTGTTTAGTTACATTCAGTGTGAACGTCCAGCCACGATATCGGCCCTCACTCCGCAATCCGCGGTTCAGTATCGGATTCCGCGTACCTTTGTTACTACTCGACACAGTAGCGCCGTGGTAATAATAATAATAATATTATTACAAATTATATTAGATGTTCGCGACACGTCCCTGATCTTTAAAGTTTAGACACTAGCATCGCGTCTATCCAATCTCTGCAATATTTACGCACAGTACGCGATTTCACTTGTAAATTAAATTTAAATTCACTCAAACAAAAGATCGCTGGAAGCTCGACTGCACATAGCTTCGCCGTCTGTAAGCCACGAGTCCCGACTGACCCTTGTCCCTTCCTGCAGTAGTTTTTACTAGGGAGCGATACCCCTTCCACTAATTTGCGTAGCGCCTATTCCCGGCGTACTCGAGGTATAATAGTACGGGTAGTCGGTGACCAGTATTTAGTTGGTGCGATTGAGACATAACCTCTCAATTATCCTTCGGTGAATCTCTTTAAATTAATTAAAATATGTTCTGCTTCCCCTACCACACGGGGTGAAGTCCCTCCGTCGAGGACGTGTCATTTGACTAACCAGATGGCCTCAGTACTTTTCCACGCAGAAACAACACAGTATTCTTTCTTCGGCTGAAAGTTATCACGGAAGAGGACATTAAACACTCTAAATAAATGTCCCAGTAACATTTATCCCTTTTAAATCGGGAGATGAGCCCCTAATTCGAGTTTTATTAATTTTCTATCTCGTAGGTAATTAAGTTGGCCAGTCCGATTCCAAGATGGCTCCTATATTCCGTTCCGAAAAAGTTAGTTTCCCCTCATTCTGTGAGTCTTGAGGAGGGATGTCTTCTCTCGAGTGATGTCACAGGGAATCCCCATTCGTAACCCCTCCCGGGTCTAAGTTGGCTTGGCTTCATCTGCAGGGCCCCCGCTACACAAAGGATAATACTGCGCAATAAGTCGCAGACAAAGAAATCTCGTAGAATAATTTTAAAATACACAATTTATCTATCCCAATGGTATGAATATTAATTAGTTTCGGCATGACCTCTATTAATGATATGAATATTAATCATTTTCAGCGTTCTTTCCCTTTAATAGCATTGCGTGCGTAATTACGGAGATCGATATCAACCTAAGGTCCTTGGATCATGCCCCTGTCGGGTTCATATTCCCCTCTCCCCGAGAAGAAATGGGTACAGGCACTGGACACATTTAGTCGCTAAGTATTCAATTGGCAATATCGATTCACAACTGTTTCCAAACCTTTGCTTTCTGGCGAAGTTCCTGGTTCTCTCTTTCTAAATAATATGCTATCTGACGCAATGCTTCTCTGTAGTTCTCCAGGTACTGACATTCTGGACATTCTTCATCACCAAGATCTCTCTGTGAAAACAAATTCTCCAAATAATTGACTTCTTCGGCTTCCTCATTGGGTCCCGACTCTTCATCCGACACGTCACGTCGATCTTCTTCTCCGTCATCCTCATCCTCTTCTTCATCCGTTGCCCCAAGTTCTTCAGCGTTGTCCACGTCTTCTAAGTTGCCTCCGGACGTATGGTACAACTTCAGATTTGCAGCGTTGTAGATGGTTTCGGTCGCGCCGTCCATGCTTTGCACCTTGTACGAGTTGTTGTCGAGGTTCTGGATGACTCGGTAAGGACCGATGTACAGTTCAGCGAACTCGTGGTAGAACTTGTTGGGTGGATCGGAAACTGTTGGTCGTTTAACGAGAACAAGTTCCCCTACGCGCAGTGGTCGATGGTACCTCTTGTTACGGAGACGACGTAATCTTCGTTCTGCTTGGGCCTTCAAATATTTTGCTGTCTCCTGTATGCATAGCTCAACCGATAGCCTAGGATCCTGTGGACATTTTAAGACCTCGTGCCATGGTCTCTGCGGGAAACTGTCGAAATGAATCACTGACGGAATTTGGCCGGTGGATTCGTGGATAGTGCTGTTGATACTTTCTGTGATAACAGGAATCACGTCCACCCACCGCCAATGTTGTCTAGGACAGTAGATACGGCAAAATTTTGCGATTTCTCGCATGATCCGTTCTGCGGGATTCGACTCCGGATGCCTAATTGAACTTAGATGATGTTTGATGTTTAAGTTGTCGATGTCTCGCTTGAAGTTTCCCGATGTGAACTGCGACCCATGATCCGTGAGAACACATTCGGGCTTGCCCATACGTGGTATGATTTTAGTCTTCAACTGATTTATAACGGCTCTAGTATTTGCCTTCTGGATTGGACAGAGAGTGACGAATTTTGAAAACACATCCACGCATAGCAAAATGTATTGAAGCCCTCTCTTTCCCTTGGGAAGTGGTCCGTAAAAGTCTAACGCGAACAGTTCCCGAGGTTTACTTGGCAACAACGGCTTCGGTTTTTGCTTAAGTAGGTATGGATTGGGTTTTACCCGTTGGCAAATATCGCAAGTAAGGAGTACCTGCTGAACAGTTTTCCTCAAATTTTTCCAGATAAAAGTTTCCCGAAGAGTAGCAATCACTTTATCTCTCCCTGCGTGACCTGTAACGTGATGAGCGAGCCAAACTAAATCAACCTGCAACGTCGTTGGAACCACGATCCTGAATTGCGTGTGGTCCTCGTCCACGAATTTATGCAGCATGCCATTAAAAAATTGGTACTTCTCGGATCTCTTCTGAAGTTCACGGTATTCATCGGTCCCTGGCTGTATTCTACGTTGGAGGAAATCGATCAACTTCTTCATTTCCGGACATTTCTGCTGTTCTTCACCAATAGTCCGCAGCCTTTCTATGATTTCGCGGTCCCCTTGTTCTATCAACTGTATTTGGTTAACCACGATGGGTTCCGGATCTGGATTTCTACTGAGGGCGTCTGCAATTACATTTGCCTTTCCGGCGCAGTGCTCAACTGTAATGTCGAATTGCTGCACAAACAAACACCACCGGCTGACTCTCTCGCTTGTTAATGCAGATTTCATCATGAACGTCAGAGCTTTGTGATCCGTTCTCAACACAATTGGGTACCCATAAATGTATTTCTTCCAATGGTTAAGAGCGGTCACGATCGCGAGCATCTCTAGTTCGGTCACGGTGTATTTCAACTCATGCGACCTTAATTTGCGACTCATGAAAGCCAAATAGGTGATCCTCTGTTCGGGTTCGAGCGTCTCTTGATACAGTACTGCCCCAACTCCTATAATTGACGCATCAGTTTGCACAATAAACTTTTGTGTATAGTCCGGATATCCTAATTTTACACTATGGGCCAACAGATCCTTTGCTTTAGCAAATGCTTCGTCGCATGCGAGGTCCCATTTCCACCTATTGTTTTTCTTGAGGAGATCTTGTAATGGTGCAACTATACTGGTGTAGTTCGGACAATGATCCGCGAAAAAGTTACAAACTCCTAAAAATTGCCTGACATGTTTCACCTTCGTCGGCTTTGGAAAATTTTGAATTGCCTTTAATTTAATAGGATTGGGCATAATTCCTTCTGAGTCGATCACATGACCTAAGAATAGGATACTCCTTTGGCAGAAATTAGACTTGGGTAGGTTTACCTTGAAGTTGTTCCTTTCTAAATCAGCTAATAGTTTATCAAGTTTCTCCAGGTGCTCTGGCAAAGTTTCTGATGCAATAAGGATGTCATCCACGTACCTCACCGTAAACTGTTTAACTTCGTCACTGAGGTTACGATCTAGTGCCCTAATGAGCGCTGACCCTGCTGTTTTCCTTCCAAAGGGTAACCGGTTAAAAACGTAGGTTTGCCCATCAAACAGAAACCCGGTCAAAATTTTGGTGGTTGGGTCAAGTTCAACGTGATGAAATGATGATGTCAGATCAACTCCACTAAATAGTTTCATGCCCCGGAACTTCTTAAGGACTTCTTTTATACACGGGGCCTGGTCATACTCTGGGATTAACCGCTGGTTTATTGCTCGCGCGTCGAGGCAAACCCGCAACGAACCGTTGCCCTTCTCCACCACGACCAACGGATTCAAAAATGGTGTGGGTGATTTTGATATAATTCCGTTATCTTCCATCTCCTGTATAATTTTCTTCACTCCAGCGTGAAACTTTTCAGGTATCGGATATGGTCGTTGCCGAAATGGTTCCCAATTGTTGACGACTAAGGAATATTTGAAATTTGGAATTTTTCCTGGACGTGGACCAAATACATTTTCGTGTCTCTCTATGACTTTCTGTAATGTGCCTTTGTCTTCCTCCCCTATCTTCGCTTCGTCGATCTTTTCTTGGACTACCTCCGCCAATGATGGTCCTTCATTCTCCGCTTCTAACTTGAAAATCATCCCTTCAAACTCCTTGATCATCTCGTCCCGATAGGCATCCCAGTTTGGGAAGCAATCTCCACCTTCATGTTTCAATTGTTCTATTTCCATAGTCCAAATCTTCTCCTCCCCGTGTTGTCCCTCGAAGTCGTTTAACCTTACATCTCCCTGAATTGAATCGTTCCTGAATCTAATTTCATTCTTGTCCATGTCAATGACCGCCTTGAATTCCCGAAGAAAATCAGCTCCAATGATGATATTATATTCCATTCTAGTCAAAATAATAAATGGATGTGATATGAGGTTGTTCCCAATTTCCAAATCTAGATAGGCCTGGCTATTGCATGTAGTTGTGCGGTCCGGAATTATTCCTCTAACCTTAATATTCGAAATCGGAATGATTGGTATATGTTGTTTCGATTCCAGTTCTTTAACTAATACTTTAGATACCACGCTGACGCTCGCTCCTGTGTCTACAAGGCAACGAACCAACAACTGGTTGACACGGACATTAATGGCGGGTAACTCTCTAATTGGTTTTGGACATGCCTGAACGGGATCTTCAACGAGATCATCGGGCTGGACTATCCAAGATGCGATGGTCACGGACGTCCACGGTTCCCCCTTCGCGTCGGTAGTCCTCGAAAATCCGACTATCTCCTCACTCGGTTTTCCTAATTTTTTTTAGCTGACCTCCGCCTCCACTTGAATATGGTGGTGCGCGGGGATCAAGATTACTGGCACGGTTTGCAGCATTATGTGCCTGTAGTTCGAGGCTCTCTGCCCCCCGACACTCATCCGACTTAGCAAACTGCTGCATCGAATCTTTCCACCGATCGTTTCCGGCCTGGGTATCTTGCAGATCTCTGACGTAACGGCGTGACTCATTCCTTCTGTCGTTGAGGTCACCCCGATAGTATTCTCGCGGTCTGTTGTTCTGTCGACCACGGTTACCCCAGTAGGAATTGGGTGTTCTCTCGTAAGGTCGTCGCCCTCGTGCGCCGCTCTGTCCGTGGTTGTACCTCCCCGACTGATACCATTGTCTCCTACCCTGGTCATTTCGATACTTCCATTGGTGGTTTTCCCACTTCGGAGATCTCCAATCCCTATTATTCCTGTTCTGGTTGCCTATCTGAGCGTCAGTCTGAGTACTTATCACCTGAGTACTCCGGTTTACCGACTGATCTCCCTCTCGAACATTTAACGTGTTGATGGCTTCTACGTTTCTAGCTCGACCATGCCCGACATGAGATGTCTGATCCAACTGTCTTAACACGTGCTCGGCTTCCACTGCCGTACGAATGTTTGCCGCAATCAACATGCGCTGGACGTCAGCTGGGAACTGCCTCGTAATGGCGGTTATTAATTCATTTTCTGTCGGCGGGCTGTCCAGTTCGCGCATCTTCACCAGCTGAGACGTGAAATAGTCACAGAACCTCGTGGGTCATCCCGAAGCGTACCTCCTCGAGTAAAGCTCTAACCTAAGCCCTTGCTGCGTGTCCAAACCCCAGTATTTTTCCAAAAATAGCTTCTTAAAGCCTTCGTAGCTATCGAAACAGTAGCGGAAAGCTTTAAACCATTCAAGGGCCTGGTCTTCCAAGAATTTTTCCACTACCCGTAATTTCCTATCCGCTGTTACCCGATGATCCGCCATATAATCATCTACCTCGCGGAGGAAACTTTTTGGCGTAGTCCTAGTGCCTGGTTTGAATTTTTTTGGCTTATCGTCCGCCGAACGTAAGAGGCTATACATAGGTAACGAATTTTGGCCAAGCAAGGTCGACGTCCTCTCGTCCATCGCCGGTAACTTATATTCTTCATTGCCAGGTAGTTGTTCCTTGAACAGGCTGTAGCCTAACTGGTGCGATCCGCTACCTAATTCCATTTTCTTCATTCCAGCTGTTTCCATTTTGAAATGTGGTTCATCCTGAATGTCTAATTTCTCATTCCCTCTATTTCTTCGCGAAGTGCGTTAATTTGTTCTTCGTGGATCTCCAATTTCACCATCATTTTCGATCCTTTCTCTTGGCTCCACTCGTGGATCTGTTTAGCAGTCTCTCCTACTATTTGGCCTGACACTTCCTTCCGTAACCTGGCAAAAGTTAGTTTCGTATCGGACTGCGCTGCTTGCGATACTGACGTAATCTTTTCGTCCAGGGCCTCGATTACCGCCAAGGCTTTCTCCGTCCTTTCTTCAACGATCCTGATATTTATCTGGTTGTTCTTGACCTGCTCCACTATCTCTCCGATCTTCGTGTCGCGGTCATTCGCTTTGGACCTGACCTGTTCCATTTCACCATTCAGCCGATCGATTTCCTCTTTAACATCCACGATTTCGCCATTCACGCGAGTTATGTCTCTCTCGATACCGGTCTCAACCTGACCAAGCCGCTCAACTATTCCCTCGACCTTTATTTCAACAACGGCATTGAGCAGAGAAACCGCGTCTATTTTATCGCTTAGTTCCTTAGCCCCCTTTTCGCATTGTTGTTGAACCTCCTGAATTTTGTTCATTAAACTACTGCATTTCTCCTCAATCATCTTACTAGTCTCGGTTCGGTTTTCTTCCAATTTAACCTCAAAATGTGTTAATTTACCGTCAAAGTTCTCTAGTAGTTCTCTGACCTCCGCGCGCCCCTGTTTGCATTCATTTTCAAGCGTCTTAATATCGTCCTTCACGCTGTCCCTAATTTGCGCATAGTTCTCTTCCATCCTATTTTCAAGTGTCTTAATATCGTCGTTCATTTCCTCCCGATTCGCCTTTAAATCGTCCTTCATTTCCTCCCGATTCGCCTTTAAATCGTCCTTCACGCTGTCCTTAATCTGCGCACTATTCTCCTCCATCTTATTTTCAAGTGTCTTAATATCGTCCTTCACGCTATCCCTAATCTGCGCACTGCTCTCTTCCATCCTATTTTCGAGTGCCTTAAAGGCGTCCATCAAAGCCCGCATGGCTTCACTATCCATGTCGCTATCCTTTGAGATGACAGGACCCCCCTCGCTAACGTCGGCGTCAACAAACCACAACAATATATAATTATTATTTATTTTAAAGGAAAAGATTCCTCTATCCAAACTTTACGTTCTTCCAGCTTCAAATAATTTTTACTTTAATCATCATTGCAAATTAAGCCTCAAAAACGGCTATCATTGAAGCTGCCTAACTGCCTAACATCATTAAGGTTCATGAAATTTATATGAAAAGCAACGGGAAATTTCCGAAAATGATTATAATATTAGCCCTCAAATTCAGTTAATAAAGTTGCCGGTTGACCTGTGATTCTAAAATTGGGCTCGATTTTAAATACCAACACATGTGGTATAGTGCCAGTAAATCAACCCATGCCCTCAGCATTGAGGTCCTTCAAACACACAAAGTCATCAGAACCTCAAACCGAACCCATGAAATCAACCTACTGCCACTCGAAAAAGAAAAGTAGGCGTGAGGTTACCTCTTTTCATCCACGGTTATACTAACGTAAAATATATTTCCTAATAGCAGGTTGCTTGGTGACGAAACACGCACCACTAGCTAATATCCGTGAATAGATATGCACTAAGAAAAAGCCACTATTCACTTCAAACCTCACTTATGGGAAATTCATTTTATTGTTTCCCCGGGATTCGAACTAATCCCCTTGAATTTTGGATACGCCCCTGCTTACGCAAATGTCATGGCTCTGCCCATATCATTGGACCATGACTGTGTTCTCATTCATAAAACGATTTAATATTGACATCAAGGTATCACTTATTCAACTACAATGAACTGGGCCTCGCGTGGAAATGTCAGAAGCAGACATGGGTTACCAAAATAATCGTGCCCACTCCTGGAAGCCGCACAAGTATGCCTTGCCTAATACACAACACGCCCCTATCTTCGCATTAATATTATGCGATATGTGGGATAATTATGCGCCTATTAAACATGAAAATACGTCCATTAAACCGTAAAACATGTCCCACCTGGAGCGTCATTTTATATGGCAGGTAAAGTAAATATGCGCCCCTATTTAACATTAAAACACGTCGGACGTTGGGCCGACATTTTATATGGCGCTATGGTATCCCTTTACGGAATTTCTGGCCACACGTTGCTCGGCTACCATGTCTACTATGGCGCTAAATTTCCTAAATCTGGGTAGCCCTTATTTACGGACATATCGAGCCCCCACAGTTCACTTACGCCCTTTTATCTCGCACCACGTTGGACCGACATTTCAGTATGGTGCGCAACGTGTAAATGTCAGGTAATATAAATATACGCGCCTATTTATCTAGCACCACGTTGGGCCGACATTTTAGTATGCACCCGTCCCTACACATAATGGCTCCGGCATGATATCTACAGGGCGTTAACGGGTTGGAATAATACAAAATAGGCGCTTAACTAGACTTAGCTTAAAGGCATACAGGGTAGGAAACGGATCATACCTAATTACAATGTGAACACATTCGGGTTAAAGTTTAGATTAATACAAGTGGTTTATTAGGCCTTAATGATGATGATGGTAATGACGCATTTATATACAAATGAATTACATGGATTATTATCAATTGTTGTTGTTTGTTATCGACTTTTAGTCGTATGTGATGGATCCGAGTATTATCTATCGCAGAGCGATCCATTATGACGAGATTCGAACGGAAAAACACTTATCATAGACACTGAGGCTATGTGATATCATTGACCAATAGGATTAACATGCATGCAACGAGTCTGAGCAATCCCTATACTAAACACACAACTATACCCCAACGAAGTACCAAGAAGGAACTCATAAAAATGTGGAACAAACGCCCGGGTTTGAACCGACCCTCACTTGTAAACAATCCACCACCCCGATGGTCAGCACCATCGGCAACTCAATTATAATCACAACAAGATACATAAACACTTAGAGAACACAAATTATATACAGTAAACACGTGAGACATCCAGCCTTCGGTTGAGCATTGGGGTACCAATGCTGCTGTCGGGAATTGAACTGACACCCCTTTGGATGGAAGTGGGACTCTGAAAACCCTAAGCTACATTATACTCAAGTGAGTAATGACAGTAAACTAACAAGTACTGGTAACAATCGCCGTGTCATTTATTAGCGACTACATCATTCTGGCGTGTTGAATATTTCCATTATTAGGCGACTCTTCCGGGCCACGTTCTCTTTAACTCAAGGCTCCCCCTTATACGAGCGGACGAGCATACAAAAAAAACCAACACTTCTCCTCACTAGGTCAACTGCCCCAACCCCTGCACGGCGGGTGGTCAATGGCCTCGGCCTTCACAGGCATAACGCCCTTTCTTAACAAAACACCCCATCTCGGGGATCGTTCACTAATAAACTGAGCTTCATTGTTCATTAAGCAAAATTACATCAGCTCTCAATACTACACTTCAATTCAACACACACATTCGTTTACAATATCATGATCCCGCGACGCGACACCGGTTTCTATGATACCAATACTTGCATGATTACCATAATTACAATTTATTATTATTATTATTGTTATTATTATTATTATTATTATTATTATTATTATTATTATTATTATTATTGGGTTCATCATTACACTATCTCCCTACACGACTTACCTGGAAATTAGACCATACTGCGTGATCGTAATTCACTTCCTCGTAATAACGGTGTAATTAATCCATATCTAAATTGTGATTTCTGATAAAATCGTCACACGGTAATACAATTATGAATTAAATATTCCTCAATTTGCACTTAAATTGTGATAAGCTTGCCAATTAAAATTGTACAATTCCTATCTAAATATATGTCAGTGGAGGCCTGTGATGTCAGTTCCGAAGTCATATCTTGTAGTTCTGGGTGCTCACGGAATAAAATTACACTATTTACCAGCCATGCATTATCAACGCTGGACTAACTACAGCCTAACTTGAATTACTCTGAATTACTAAAAATTGGTTTCCTGACGCATCAATAATTACAAGTTTCCCCAAATAAAATGATTAAGTCAATCTACTACTGCATGCAAACTTATCGTATTACACCTTTATTTACAATTGATTGCTCAGACGTGTTACTAATTAAATAAAGTAAATAGAAGCTACGTGTATCATGGTAGCACATCTACATTACTGAAGTTACAATCTCTAACATTATAGCGTCAGGTAATGATAACTGTTCCCCGCCCAATTTGATCACGTCATATTAAATATGATTAATACTCATCTCCATCACTTGATGACCCGTTGTCAGCTCAGGAAGTCCATTGCTGGTTTAGTGCTGACCCATAGGCACCAAAGCAGTTACTCGAGGCACCATTCTTCTTTCCAACCGGGAGTCCATTGTTCTAGGTTGACGAAACCGCTGGCAGTATTCCTGAGGCACACAATACGTCACTATTTATTCCAAGATTTGTTTAGTTACATTCAGTGTGAACGTCCAGCCACGATATCGGCCCTCACTCCGCAATCCGCGGTTCAGTATCGGATTCCGCGTACCTTTGTTACTACTCGACACAGTAGCGCCGTGGTAATAATAATAATAATATTATTACAAATTATATTAGATGTTCGCGACACGTCCCTGATCTTTAAAGTTTAGACACTAGCATCGCGTCTATCCAATCTCTGCAATATTTACGCACAGTACGCGATTTCACTTGTAAATTAAATTTAAATTCACTCAAACAAAAGATCGCTGGAAGCTCGACTGCACATAGCTTCGCCGTCTGTAAGCCACGAGTCCCGACTGACCCTTGTCCCTTCCTGCAGTAGTTTTTACTAGGGAGCGATACCCCTTCCACTAATTTGCGTAGCGCCTATTCCCGGCGTACTCGAGGTATAATAGTACGGGTAGTCGGTGACCAGTATCTAGTTGGTGCGATTGAGACATAACCACTCAATTATCCTTCGGTGAATCTCTTTAAATTAATTAAAATATGTTCTGCTTCCCCTACCACACGGGGTGAAGTCCCTCCGTCGAGGACGTGTCATTTGACTAACCAGATGGCCTCAGTACTTTTCCACGCAGAAACAACACAGTATTCTTTCTTCGGCTGAAAGTTATCACGGAAGAGGACATTAAACACTCTAAATAAATGTCCCAGTAACATTTATCCCTTTTAAATCGGGAGATGAGCCCCTAATTCGAGTTTTATTAATTTTCTATCTCGTAGGTAATTAAGTTGGCCAGTCCGATTCCAAGATGGCTCCTATATTCCGTTCCGAAAAAGTTAGTTTCCCCTCATTCTGTGAGTCTTGAGGAGGGATGTCTTCTCTCGAGTGATGTCACAGGGAATCCCCATTCGTAACCCCTCCCGGGTCTAAGTTGGCTTGGCTTCATCTGCAGGGCCCCCGCTACACAAAGGATAATACTGCGCAATAAGTCGCAGACAAAGAAATCTCGTAGAATAATTTTAAAATACACAATTTATCTATCCCAATGGTATGAATATTAATTAGTTTCGGCATGACCTCTATTAATGATATGAATATTAATCATTTTCAGCGTTCTTTCCCTTTAATAGCATTGCGTGCGTAATTACGGAGATCGATATCAACCTAAGGTCCTTGGATCATGCCCCTGTCGGGTTCAATAGCATAAATATAAATGCTACTCTCTCCCAGTTTCATTATCTGTCGTCATTCGTCAACTCTGTACAAATTTATGATACCATGATCTCATAACATCAAATCCAAATAACACGTTTTCCTCATGTGATTACTAGTTCCTGATAAGAAATAACTCGGAGACAGACTGGAGTACAAATTTTTTTAAAAACGTAAAATTGATAAATTCCGCTATAATAAATCTAGAATTCCGCCAAAAAGTCCGCTGTCCGCTAAATGATATTTTTCTCCGTCGACAGTCTTCTAATTCCGCCAAATTTAGCGGAAAATCCGCTAAGTTGGCAACACTGATTGAAGGTGTACTCATGCAAAGCAGGTAACATTGACGTCAATAAGGTTTTCCTATTTGGTATCTGATACGACGGGTCCAGAGCATTAGTATAGCTAATAAAACCCTTACCTTCAACAATGCTGAAAGTCTAATGTGAACAATTTCATCAACTGGGAGTCTATTTTCTTTTTGTGTAGAGCGTTATGGTTTACTTTTCTACTTCTAGGAATGAATGATGATATGCTGGATTGTTGGAAGTGATGCGATGTGTGTGCCGGTACTTTAGGTGTGGCAGCCTGGGTAACAGTATCACATGATGTAGATTGACCTGAAACAGCTACCACCATGCGTATTACTTTCAAATGAAAGAAAGTGATGGGTGGGGGCAACATGGTATTTTAGTAAAATGTCTTCCTCTCACAATGATTAATACTAGAACTTACCGTCCATTATGGCGTCAGGAATATCCATGTCATGGGCTCGTGTTGAGACGGGAACATTATCTGCCTTGGCCAGTGTCGGATTAAGGTGTTTGGGGGCCCTGGGCTATTTAAAAATGTGGGGCCCCTTCTTCGTAACATCACGTAAAACTAGCATACTAAAGTCGTTATAGAACTACTTCCACTTAAATTGATGAATAGGGAAGTGTTGAAATAGACTACAATTTTTCACGTTAATATAACATAATGCAAAAAAAAAAAAAAAAAAAACATTTGTCTCATCATCACTATCAAATCGACATACCAAACAGAATTTACGTTTTTTTGGCACCACTAGGATATTTTCTATCCATTTTATAAGAACATTATACTTGTAACTTACGAATGGTTCAATAATTAGAGGTGAACTGGAAGTTATCTTCCTGATACAAAGATATAGTATAGCATGCGCATTCCACCGTGCTTCCCCTGTACCCTCCCGCTCATTTCCTAGACCACCCCCCCTTCCCCCTCTGCCCGTACTCGCAAGCTGCTAGATTTAAATTTTCGTCAACAATAACCTTTACAATAATTACAGTGCGTAAGTAGCGAGAATTCGTGTCTCCGGACGGTAATTCATTCTTGCAGTGATGAAATACTAACGCAGACAGCTGATAAGAAGGAAGGAAGGAAGGAAGGAAGGAAGGAAGGAAGGAAGGAAGGAAGGAAGGAAGGAAGGAAGGAAGAGTGCGTGTTCGATATTTTGCGAGTGTAAATATTCACATACATGCACGGAGGTGGAGCAGCAGGCCATTTTATACAATTTTAGGTTCGGCCAAGGGCCGGGGCCACTTGGCACGTGAGGCCCGGGGCTGCAGCCCCTTTATCCCCCCCTTTAATCCGGCCCTGGCCTTGGCTACAACTGCATCTTCCGACAAATTCAGTGTTGTAGTCGGTTACTTTATTTCCACGTGTTTGCTTAAATTAGAGGTTGCTGTCCTGTGCAAGATTTTTTGCTGGCACATATCGCACTTTGCTACATTGTCCTCGGCGATTAAAAGGGTAAAATAGGCCTACGGTTTTCTTGTTTAAGGCTTCGTACGCTTTTCCATGTTACACGTGTTTTACACCAATAAACCACTTCAAAACCAATAACAAAGACTTAAAACAGCATGAAATAAACTCTGAAAACGATCACAGAACTAAAATATTCACAATTTCCACCGTCAGTCACAAGAGCAATAACACGAGAGCATGCTTTGGTTGAATGTGACGCAAGACAAAGACAGATCGGAATGTCGTGACCAAGCCGTGACTGCAAATACAGTGACAGCAAGAAACAACAACCAGCGCTGCAACTCGTTCCAGCACCTAACACCCCAAGCGAATGTAGCGCCACCGTGAAATCGTTACTAGTTACATGTTCGCGACAAAATACTGAAAACTCTTACTTTCAGAATCCAGTTACGGCCCGTGAGTAACACTAACGTTTCTTTCTCCCCACCTCTATTCAAGAGTGCAGCATCACAGCATATCGATGTTACACAATGGGCTTCTATGTGTTTTGTGGAGAAGCAGTTGAACTGATCGAGATTCTACGTTTAAATTTTCTTATTTATAATGTAATATCGTATAGGCCCTGTAACATGTGTATCCATACCTTAAATAAATAATTCCTAAAAACGAACCGAACCAGCATATTTGTAAATCAAAGTTAATAGCGTTTCCCAGTCACATTGTATATCAATCAATATCAATAAATTAATATAATTCCATTACAAACAAGCTGGTAGTAAAATTTTTATAACCCCTGTACATCGTCGGCATTTTTATGATGGGTTTGTAAATGAGAAACCATGGAAAATCACTTTGAGGGCTGCTGTTGATGAGGTATGAACCGAATACAAGATTACAGTAACATGACTGTACCACGAAACCAACCCCTTTGATAATAATGATGACCATCATTTTTTCTTTAAGGGCCTTACATCCAGATCACCGGCTCTCCTCGATCGCTCACTCTGCTTATTATTATTATTATTATTATTATTATTATTATTATGATTATTATTATTATTATTATTATTATTATTATTATTATTATTATTATTATATTGGGCTGCAGTGAGAATTGATGGTAGAATTTCTTGGTTCAAGGTACTTGCAGGGGTTAGACAAGGCTGTAATCTTTCACCTTAATTGTTCATAGTTTACATGGATCATCTGCTGAAAGGTATAAAGTGGCAGGAAGGGATTCAGTTAGCTTGAAATGTAGTAAGCACTCTGGCCTATGCTGACGACTTTGTCTTAATTGCAGATTGTGGCGAAAGTCTGCTATCTAATATCTTGGGACCTGAAAATAGATGCAATTAGTATGGTATGAAAATAGCCTTCCCAAGACAAAATTTATGTCAGCAGGTAAGAATTCCAAGAGAAAAGAAAGTCAGACTGGGGATACAAAGCTGGATTAGGTAGATAATTCCAAGTACTTAGGATGTATATTATACCAGGATGTTAGTATAATACGTGAAATTGAATCGAAATGCATCAAAATTAAAGCAATGAGCTCGCAGTTGCGATCAGCAGTGTTCTGTAAGAAGGAAGTCAGCTCCCAGACGAAACTATTTTTACATCGGACTATTTTCAGACCAACTTTGCTCTACGGGAGTAAAAGCTGGGTGGACTCAGTATATATTATTCATAAGTTAGAAGTATCAGACATGAAAGTAGCGAGAATGATTGCTGGTACAAACAGGCGGGAACAATGGCAGGAGAGTTCTTAACATGAGGAGATAAAGGCTAAGTTATGAATGAACACGATGGATGAAACTGTACTCATAAATCGACTTCGGTAATGGGCTCATGTGACGCGAATGGATAGGGATAGATTACCTAGGAGAATAATGGACTCTGTTATGGAGGGTAAGATAAGTAGAGGGAGACCAACACGAAGATGGTTAGACTCACTTTCTGACGATTTAAAGATAAGAGGTATAGAACTAAACCAGGGCACAGAATTAGTTACATATAGAGGATTGTAACGGTGGATAGTAAATTCACAAAGGTTTGCAGACTTAATAGCGAAAGGTATAACCGACTATATGAGGCTGTTGCTATCAAAGGGAGCAATCTCCAATGGTCGCCAAAATTTAGTTTCTGACACCACTGTATTGTACTACCAGCCCTCTACTAAACAACGTTGTTGTTTTTCTATGGAAAAAAGAACAAAATCCCATCATTTCAGGACTACGATGCTTTCAAACAGAACAATCTTCGCCATCTGTTAGAATCAAGTGGGACCATCTCCAAAACTGCCAATCAGCTCTTTCCGTGTGAGTGCTGCCATACTGGTCCAATGGAGTTGTAAAGTGAGACTGTCGTGCTGACGTGTGATAATTTATTGAATTTGTAGTTATATTGGAGGTATTTTCGGTATTTTGAAACTATATGAAGGTGCACGAACATATTATATTATCAAAACAAGCGGTACCTTTCTTCGTTGTGTTCTGTCATGGATACGATACCGCAAAACTTGACACCTGTGTGAACCACAACAGAGAGGAAATGGATCCGGGCTTAAAGACAATGGAAATCAGTTGTTGCTAAAATAATGAGGCACTAAAACCTGTGCAGAAGAGGCCAAAAAATTAAAAAACATATTGGAAAGCAATATCAAACTAAATTTTATGTTCAGAACAGTAAATGTACAAAGGTTCCTCCACAGATGCTGTTCTGAAGCCAATTGGATCATGAAAATTCAAATTTTCTCAAAGTAAACGAATAATAGTAACGCGGCATGTCATAAAGTGCGATGTAAAAGTAAGAGGGGAGACAGAATACCGTACTGATACTAACATGTCCATGTTCATTTCAAAGAAAAACTGTTCCATGACTGAAATAAATCACATGGGCATATGTGCAAACAACGTACAAAACTTATCAAAAGCTAAACTGAGAGACATTTCGAAGCTTTTGTCATCCCATTTCGGTGAAGACTGGAAAACGCTTCCATGCGGATGTGCTGCACACAGCAGAAAGAGAGGATGAACGTGGCGAGAATCTGCAAGATGATCATTTTTGTGAAAATATTTACGACGATGACCCTTCTTCTTTTTATATTTGCGTTTTGACCAGTGTTCATCATTAGCTTTGGTACTGTAATCCAAATCAAAGTATTTTGTGTTTAGTTAAAATTATATATCAATTATGTTTCATCTTTAAATTTTAGTTGAGGTAGATGTGTCCAAAATTTTTGGGCATTTTATTATAACAGTTATCCTTAGTTTACAAATTTCTCTCCCTTCCTTTTTATTACTGACTTTCTGAAGGATGAAGGTTTTTGTTAATTAATGAACAAACTATTTTAAAATTTTATTGTAACATGTAACGTATGTATTGGTAATCGGAATGTTTGTAAATCTAAAAACTAATGTGTTTCGTGCCTTTTGTTTTTACCGCCTAGATAATATTATCTCTTACTGTCGAAACAATACCAGGTGAATGCATGCGTTCCCCCCCGCCCCGGTTTTTATGGTAAAGAAAACACGCAATTTCCAAGGGAAATTCATTTTTTGTTTATTCAAAATATTGGCCATCGGCTTCTACACACTTTGCCCATCTTTCAGAGGTAAGTTATGAATACCATGCCAGGAAAACTGCTTGTCTTTTGGGGCAAACAATTCGTCGAGCCATTTTCCAACTTCCTTGAAATTGCTGAAGTGCTGTTCTGAGAGCGCGTGTCCCATTGATCTGAAGATGTGATAGTCAGATGGCGCCAGGTCGGGATAGTACGGCGGGTGCGGAAGGTTGTCCCACCCAAGCAATTTCAAGGTGTCTTTCACTGGTTTTACTGTGTGAGGCGGCGCATTGTCGTGTAACAGAACCACTTTGCCATGTCTTCTGGCCCATTCCGGTAGTCTTTCGATCAATGCGTGATTTAAATTAGTAATTTGTTTGTGATAGCGTTGTGCATTAACGGTTTTGCCGGGCTTCAGGAGCAATTGCTCGTCTTCGCACGTTTGTGGTCTACCAGGGCATTGAATTCACCATGTTTAAATTGTAGAAACCATGTCTCACATGTTCCAATCAATGGAGCGTGTTCACCATATGTTACTACCAGCAAACGATGACTTTCCACATCCTTTTCCTTTTGATTAAATAAGAAAAGCAATGCGCGCCGCAAATGTTCTGTTCCAGGCACAAACGTCGTCTGATCACTGAACGATACAACACAGACGCTAGTGTTTGGCGGACTCAACTTGTGTGTGTTGGTAGGATAATGTCAGACGAACAACTGACGTGTCAAATTCATACGCTGCGTACCGTTCGCTGGCGCCATCTCTTTGTTAGTGAAACCGGAAAAGACGTATGCATACACATGGTAGGAAATAAACGCACCTTATAGAGCCATTCTTGACGTTTCAGTTTAGAGTGAAGAATGTAAATAATATTATAATGGCATTTATACTAAAATAAGGAGTGTAGGTATCACAATTCTGAATGTTAATATCAGAAAAAGTCTCCATGCATGCTGGTATCAAAAAGAGCAACACCCACGAAAATCATTCAGTTTTTATCAAAAGCAACTATCTTCAAATTAAATTTAAAATATCTAATTAACTAATAATCATGTGCTTGGTTTTCTTTGATTATTAACACACAGCCTGTTTTGCTGTATAGGTATATAAGACAAACACCAGTAAGGTAGAGAGAATAGAAACGCATTAGATAAAAAATACTCCTATTGTAAAATGCAGGAAGGTGGAGATTGCTCCTTTTGATACCAATAGCCTCATATAAATTATTATTATTATTATTATTATTATTATTATTATTATTATTATTATTATTATTATTATTATTCTCGTCCGAGTTTCGCTAGCTGTGGACCGTGTGGATCCCAAGGCCTTCTGGACAACCTTTCCTTATTTTCCCAAAACGCCTTCATTCTTGTTGTGAGATGGACAGCAGGCAATGGTATGATGATAAACGGGGTTAAAAGTCAGGTTGTGAGTTTCACAAATAGGAAAAGTCCTCTCAGTTTTAATTACTGCGTTGATGGGGTGAAAGTTCCTCTTGGGGATCATTGTAAGTATCTAGGTGTTAATATAAGGAAAGATCTTCATTGGGGTAATCACATAAATGGGATTGTAAATAAAGGGTACAGATCTCTGCACATGGTTATGAGGGTGTTTAGGGGTTGTAGTAAGGATGTAAAGAAGAGGGCATGTAAGTCTCTGGTAAGACCCCAACTAGAGTATGGTTCCAGTGTATGGGACCCTCACCAGGATTACGTGATTCAAGAACTGGAAAAAATCCAAAGAAAAGCAGCTCGATTTGTTCTGGGTGATTTCCGACAAAAGAGTAGCGTTACAAAAATGTTGCAATGTTTGGGTTGGGAAGAATTGAGAGAAAGAAGAAGAGCTGCACGACTAAGTGGTATGTTCCGAGCTGTCAGCGGAGAGTTGCGTGGAATGACATTAGTAGACGAGTAAGTTTGACTGGCGTTTATAAAAGTAGGAAAGATCACAATATGAAGATAAAGTTGGAATTCAAGAGGATAAACTGGGACAAATATTCATTTATAGGAAGGGGAGTTAGGGATTGGAATAACTTACCAAGGGAGACGTTCAATAAATTTCCAATTTCTTTGAAATCATTTAGGAAGAGGCTAGGAAAGCAACAGATAGGGAATCTGCCACCTGGGCGACTGCCCTCAATGCAGATCAGTATTGATTGATTGATTGATTGATTGATTGATTGATTGATTGATTGATTGATTGATTGATTGATTGATTGATTCCTATTTTCTCCTGCTCCTCAAATATTATCCCGCTGGGCTTGATTTTTAGACATTTTTCTTGAATTTCTTTGAGGTTGTAGATTCGACTCTTGAACTCCTTTCTGTTGTGGATTAACTTTACTTTGATGTTAATCTCTCCTGCGCCCTTCATGGCTTCCTCCACCCGCTTCGTGGTCGCATTTAGTCCTACAATATATTCAAATTTATTTTTGGACAGTCGGTTTTCGTCCATTCTCACTAAATGTCTACTATATGCCAAACTTTGTTTTCGCATTTCATTCTCCGCGATTTTTTGTATACTTGTACAGGTCCTTATTTTTCCTTTACTTCCGTGTCCCATCTGAAGTCCTTTGTGGTCCTGTTTTCCCCAGAATTTTCCTGTCTTTCTTCTTGTGCTCTTGCAGCTCCCCTTCCTTATTAAATATATTATTCTCATTTGGAGGTTAGAAACGTACTACTACTACTACTACTACTACTAATAATAATAATAATAATAATAATCGTATGGCCTCAGCTACCGTGTGCAGACATTTCGATTTGACGCCATCTGGCTGTCTGCTCGTCAATTTCGACGTTCCGTTTTACTCTAGATCCGGTAGATGGCAGACAGAGTAAACCGGATATCTCTTGGGCGTCTATGGCTGAGATTTAATTAATTTTGTCGGGTAAATACCAAATGTATCACCAGAGATCTTTTACATGCCGACATCGTACGACATGGAGTGTCGAATGGACTTTTTTCCGCCCTTCAAAAATCCGACTACCTCTACTGGGTTTGAAACCGCTATCTTGGGATCCGGAGGCCGACACTCTACCACGTATCCACAGAGGCAGCTAGAAACGTACTGCAAATATTTCAGACATAGGAATTCATGTAGCTGAGTGGATACTTGCCTAATTAGAAGATTATGGTAAGAAAAATTAACAAAAACCACTCAATGTAGTCGGTGAGGAGAAATGGCAATAAATCGCTGGTAGGAGGCGAACCACTTTGATGAAGTAATTATTTCCTGTTTGTTTTCTGGAAGAAATTAGGACGGTTTCTAAGGTTTCTATTTTCTGGCCATCACGGCTTCGCCCTTCGAGCCAATTGTGGCCTCAGGCGCTTGCGGCCTTATCTTGCCTAGCCTTTTGAGTATTAAACTGCAGAGAACATTCCTTTTTTTTCTTCTAACTCAAGATGATTAATCGTTGTGGCCTAAATTTCTCATTAGCTGTGCGAGCTGCAATGATTTCTTTCCCAGATGAGCGGAACTTGTCATCATTTCTTTGAAAAACTTGTTTCCACCGACCTCATTTGCATTATCAGGCCACTTCTTGATGTATCTCCATCACGTTGTTTAATATGGAGTCGTAAGCAATTGGACCTGGCTATTATACATTAACACAGGAAGCGCTATTTTCATCAATACATGAGACACGTCTTGTGGTAAAGAGACAAGAGCATAATTTTTATTTTGACATTTAAAAAACATTTTTGGATTCCTTGGAAGACATGGCAAGGGAAAATTATTAAAAAATCCACGTCAGTAGCTTAAAGAGAAAACAAATTGCATGTTCCATGGAGTAAATGGTATATCATTGATAAACATTCCTTTCACAATCGACATGTGCCGAATTAGACCATTGTGAACTGGAGCATACTTACATTGAAAGCCTCGATATCGACCTTGAGATATCACCTACTACTACTACTACTACTACTGCTACTAAATGTTTTCGTTTCTCCCCTGAAGGGGGAGGTGGGCCTCCTAGACAGTGATGTCTCTCAAGACAGGAGATTTCTTTATCGGAGCAGGAGATGTACGGAGAAGGTGAAAGGGTTGGTGGTCGTGGCCTATACTAGGAACTATCCCGGCATCCTTCTTTGTGCAGGATGATGGAAAACCACGGAAAATCATTTTCAGAACAGCCAACGTTGTGGACCAGCCCCTTTCCTTCTCCCGAATACAGAAACGTAGAGTCACGGTAGAGCCGTTGACAACCCCTTCTCAAGACAGTCGCAACTAAAACCCATCCTTTAAATTAAATAATTAAAAATATTTTTCTATTATATTATATCTTGCCTCTTCTATATACTTTTGACACCATGGATTGTTTTCTTTACGTTATCATTAGAATGATTGTATATTCTTTACTTTAAATTGAACTTCGATGACTGAATTTGCGAAAATCCTCCGCCTGTTTTTTTTTATCGTACGACCGGGTCAGGGATTGATTGAATGAAGATCTGTTTAGCGGCGAGGATAGAAATTGTGCAGGGTGCCGTGTCATCTTTAATTCCAGCAACACTCACCAAATTTTTGACCTCTTTGACAAGATACCTAAAACATGCTTGAAATTGTCCCAAGAAATTAAGAATGATAACTTATACAGTTAATGCTAAATCAATATTATATGTGTGTTTATTCAGTCCTCAGCCCGAAGGCTGATTGAATTCTCCACAGCTCCACCATTAGCTGTTATAGAAGGCCTAGGTATCACTGAAAAGGCGTACTATGGAAATGAAGAGTGAGGTAGTTTCCCGTTGCTTTCCTTACTGAGCCACAAGTTGCTATTATATACCAGTCTGCCATGCCTACTGAAATGTATGCACCAACCGACCCTATGAGCAACATTTTCACACTATTCATAACAGGAACCGGCTGCATAAGGAATGGCATTATTAGCGTCGTTCATACTCCAGTCATTCATAAAGCCAAGGATAAGACAGACAGTTCAATGAAAGTAAGACAATTGCTCTAGCGTCTAGCCCATACCAGAAGACATGGTGCACTGTCAACACTAAGTCTCGCCAGGAAAGCCGTCAAGAATAATAAACAGAAATTAATTTGGGGAGACTCGTTGGCTGAATGGTCAGCGTACTGGCCTTGGGTTTAGAGGGTCCCGGGTTCGATTCTCGGCCGGGTCGGAGATTTTAATCGCTTCTGATTAATTCTTCTGGTTCGGGGACTGGGTGTATGTGTCCGTCCCAACACTCTCCACATCATTCATATTCACACAACATACCACACTACCAACCATTACAGAAACACGCAATAGTGATTACATTCCTCCATATAAGGCTGGGGTCAGAAAGGGCATCTGGCCGTAAAACAGGGCCAAATCCACATGTGCGACGCAGTTCACACCGCGACCCCACAGGTGTTGCAAAAACTGTAGGAAAAGAAGAAGAAATTCATACAGTCAACTTCGCGAGTTTGACCGGAAAGGTTAGCGCTAAGGAGCATTGGTCGGAAGAAAGAGGAGAATCTGACAGACAAAGAATGTTCCAATAATGGTGAAACAAAAATACTAAACATTATGTTACTTTACGTGGTCCTAAGACGGCCATAGACAAAGAGAAATTGAAGATCTCGACCAGGGGTTTCCAATTTTTAGGGGCTCGAGGGCCATTTTGGAAACCTTGGTCATGTTCGCGGGCCGCACTTGAATAGGTCAATTTTCGTAAAATTCTGCAAATAGACAGAAGTGCCATTATGAAATAATATGCATAGTTCAATTGAATTGAGGGTTTGATAATTTTAATTGCTTAAAACATTATTTTAAAACTGCATAAAAAAAGTGAAGTTCGGAGCCGAGCTGAGTGGCCGAGACGGTTGAGGCGCTGGGATTCTGGCTCAGCCCGGTGGGACTTGAAAGTGCTCAAAAACGTCGGCCTCGTGTAAATGAACTCCTGCGGGACAAAATTTCGACACCTCGGCGTTTCCAGAAACAATCAAAAGTAGTCAGTGGGACGCAAAAATAATGACATTATTACTTAAAATTTGGTTTTAACATTTTTTAAATAAAAAAAAATCTATTGAGAACAAGTGAATACTTGAAAAGAGGAACTAGTATTAAAGAATAACTAGTTCTGACTTAGGTCTATAAGGTGTATAAAAATTAATACGTTTCTGAACGAGCTATGAGATATTTTTCGTGACTTTTCTTCACATTATTTCTTACAATGCTCTCACGGGTCGCAAAAATGCTTCGCGGGCCACATGCGGCCCGTGGGCCGCCATTTGGAAACCCTTGATCTAGACTACTGTTGACTGCGATCTCGCCTCTCATTTATAAGTATATTTTGTTTCTTCCAGAGTAAAATTAAAAGAGGTCACAGTACTGTACGCATGAGGTTTGTTGTGTGCTGGCTTGAGGGGAAAGTCAGGACAGTGGGTGAGGGGCCGCTTCAGTGTTCATTTCCGCAGTACTGTGAACCAAAGAGAATGGGAAATTGAACACAACCTCAACAATACTTACATCATACATTTATTTAACACATACTTTGTTAAAGGGCTAAGTTATAATAAAAATAAATAGAAATGAAAATAAATAGACAAAACTGTAAAGAAGCGCAGTGCCGTAAAATTTCGTACCTATCTTGCATGTGCTTTGCGGTCTCGAGAAATGTTTTCAGTAACGTGACTAGAACGTCCGTTGGGAATCGTAATTATACTCTATGATATTCCTCATATAAAATATAAAATTCCCAAAAATATTAATACATGAAGATATTAGTCGACAGAGCAAGTTGGCCGAGCGGTTAAGGTCGAGCAACGTATTCGGGAGATGGTGGGTTCATATCCCAACTATGGTTTCCCGTGGTTTCACATTTCCACATTAGACTGTACCTTAATTAAGCCGACGGCCACTACCTTCCCAATCCTAACCATATCCCATCCTTGCGTCGCCGAAGACCTTTAATGTGTTAGTGTGACGTTAAAATACTAAGAAGAAAAGAATATTGTATATTGTATTCTCCCGGAATACTCCGATATGTCTGGGCGGTTAATACGCATTCTTGGGCTGGTGACGAGAGCCGGATAATTGAGTACCAGGGTACCCGGGTACCGGTTACGGCGGCCAACCGAAGTGAAAATATCCGGGTACCAGTTACATCAGGTAGCGATATACGAAAACTCGGGTACCCGATTGTCTGTTATGTATAGTATCAGTTGTACACAATGATAAGCTGCTTGCGCGTATTCTCGGAGATTTGAATGTTTCTCTGCTCCACCACCTCTCTCGCTTAACGTAGCTCTCTGTTCCCAGAAAAAGTGAATTTTACTTGCTTTTCTTTTACATAGAAATAGAGCTTTCTAAAACCCTAAACCGAGGGTCATTTTTCTTTCATTTTGTTATTTAAAAGTCAACAACCGTCGTAGATAGCCTAGGGATCACTGAAGAGGCATGCTAGGGAAATTAGGAGTGAGGTAGTTTCCCGTTTTTTTCCTCATCGAGCCAGAAGTTGCTATTATATATCAGTGCCAAACCCACTGAAACGCACGCGCCAACCAACCCTATGAGCGATATTTTCACACCATTCATAACAGGGACTGGCTGGATAAGTAATGGTATACTAGCATCGCTCATTTCTCGGTCACCTTCATGTTGTCAAAGCCAAGGGTGAGACTGGGACATGTCAATGGAAGTAATAAATTTTTAACAGATTGCTCCACTGTTTGCAATGTTAAAATACAGGCCCTTTGTGATTTACTTTTATTAATATGATGTAACATCTGCGCCGTTCTCGCGTCCAGGTCGAGTCGCAAAAGATCCAGACTAGCTCAATATTTTCATTAACCTTCAATTCAGTGTCGATTTGGGGTCGCAAGTTCTGATAGAAAAGTCACCGAATGAAACAAACGGATGAATTTGTGTTATATCAACGCGCTGTACGTCTCCATCTCGCGATTCAAATCATATCATCATCAATTCCTATCATTCCTAGCCTATGGATACTTATAAGTATATGCTTAACCTAAGTAGCCATTTAAAGAATAAATAAATTTATCTAACATGTCTTTATTAAATTAAAAGATCTTGAGAAATAGTATGAAAATCGAATGTCTTGAAGAAAATCTAGTCATTTCATCACCTAATTAACCTTATTATTATTTATAGAACATCCAATGGCCTTTAATCTTAAATGAAAAATATAAGTTCTTGCTATATACATGATTTTTGTAGGATATAGAAAATTATTCAGGTGCTCATTATTTTTTATAAGTTATCGAATTAAAAATTATGTTTCATATTCTTTCTTTGCTTTTACACAACCTAATTTCTTAAATTCTTTAATTTTATACACAATACATTGCAAATCTATTCATAGGTTTTCATTTTGTTTTGCCTGCATCTATCTGTCAACATTTTATTATTACAATAATGTCACGTTCGTTAACCTTCATGTAAGAAAAGCATTCGTTCTCTCATTCGCTTGTGTATCGAGTATTTCAAAATTTATGTCCCTACATTCATACCTATCAGGAAGAAAAGATAAGTCATTGAATCATCACATCACTCTCAAAATAATCAAAACTACCATTACTGATTATTATTTAAGTCATTCATCAAAAATAAATATACATTTCCAAGATTTATTTAAGTGCCAATTATATTTAATATATGTTACCAGTTATTCCTGACATCTTATTTAATATTATTTCTGGAAATTCTGGGATCTGTCATCTAAGAAAACTCTAATAACCAATGTCATTATCATTCTATTACTGAGAACCTCTTCAGTGATACCATTTAATATGAGCAATCAAGCCTCCTAACTTTATTTATCTGAATAAACACATTTGTCGTTAAGAATTCAGTATCATTTGAGTTAAGTTCATCTTAACTTCCCTATATGGATTCGTTTTTTATGATCTACAGGTACTTAATCAACATATGCAAGTTACATGGATCGTATTTAGTGTTGTATATGGAATATTGAAGGATTAATATGCGTTATGGAAACGAATCCATCTCTTCAATCTCGACGGAAAAATAATCATCACCATCATTATTTTTCTTATTACTCGACCATTCTTCACATATACATCATTTGCTTCACATTTCTCATATCATACCTCATCCTTAATTACAATAACGACAATTATCTATCTTAACTTGACGCATATGACTTCATAGTTATTATTAATCCATTTATATATTCCATTTTCCTTCTCAATTTTCTTCAGATTCCTCTCAAATTCTTCATATGTCTTCCTATGACCTCGATATAACCTGTATATGGCATTACATTACCTCCATTTCGTAGTAGGCTATATCCTAATATAATCATAACACTAACCACAATGTCGTATCATATCAACAGCTGAAGTAAGTTAACCTCTTTACTCAATATTGATAGCATTACGAACGCATGACTTGGTTATTAGTGGTTAAATACATCCTATCTCAAAGAACTTGTCATATTCGGTCAGATGACTACCTAATAACCTCCTATGTTGTTAAATCGACTGCCTTTCTACATGTAACATCACTTCTCTTGAATATAATTTCACGACAGCACTACACATACTGATTTCATACAAATAGAAAATGGCACTTCTCAAAAACATGTTATTTAAATTACTTACGGTAACGATATTTTAATGAACTTATTTTTTCTTCCTGTTTTCCCTCGCTGCTGTGTGTCCAAATACTTATGACATGTCGTCAATACGACTGTAACATCGAGTTAGTCTTCGGGAAACATCTGAGTAGGTCTCTCCTCCTTCTCCGTCATCTGGGAATAGGTTTGTCGGCTTCAAGTCCCCATCTCCAGACAGCCTTGCCTCGGTCTTTTTAGCACATGATGCTGGCCATTTCTTGCGCAGTTAGAACAAAACTATAGATTAAGAAGGTCAATTTCGTCATCTTAGTGTATAAAGCCTTCTATGATTTAGAAATATATTGATACTAATGCTTCTTTCAATCGAATCGTGCTAATGTCAAGCAGACTACTAATATGGCTATAAAGACTTCAATTATACTGTGATTTAATTTCCTATAGTTGTTTCTGAACTGCCGTAGTATTTCTTCTTGTCTTGCGAGCAAGTTATGATGCGTATTTCTTTCACTTGGTATCTCGTGACGTAACTGGTTACGTAACTATTCTGACCAGTTGTTCTATTTCTATTTATTAATTTGGAAGTATGCGATATTTTCTTTGTATCGCACAATTTCCCTGCTGTATATTTCTATTTCTTCTCAATTAAAACCTTCTTCTATGAATGTTGTCTCCTTTTTGAATTAATATACATCGTAGCGATCTGCTTGCGTTGGTTCCTTCTCGAATGATTTTTAAAAAATAATAATAAATTCTTTTCTACCGCCTTCTAGATGTTATTTCTCGGCTTGTACCTGATAAAAGTATGAACTTCTCGACATTTACGGTTAGATTTGCGTCTTATTTTTAATGTTCCCGCGGCATGGCGTCCATTTTTGTTCCACACTATTCACTGCTAACAGTGAAATGGCACACATGTGTCTGTCATATTTAGGTGAAGGCTTAAATAATATATTTTGAAGAAAATAAATTATCCTTAAGAATAAAGAGTACTCAGTGATAATTATTGCACTCACCCCCGGAGACATTATGATTCCCCACAAGGAAATCCCACCCTTGCAAACTAGTGGATATGTAAGAGAAGAGTAAGAGAAAAATATAAGTAAACTATTTTACATGTATTTATACCTAACTTGACATTATTATTTTTGAACAAACTTTACTGTGTTTAACATGAAATTTTTGAAATAACTGGCCTTTATTCATCTTATGATAATACTATAGAATGCATAACTGAAACGTATGAGAACCCAGATATCAACAGCCATAACGTATTCTACATTTCAATGTTGCTAGCTCTGCATACGAAGTTGACCGGAACCTACCGAGGGGGGAGTGAGGGAGTCGAGCGCCAAAGAAAACTTGCACGTATTGCAGAGCCTGTACAAAGTGTATGACATCAGAGGTTATTAGGCCTATCATTGAGTAATTGAGGATAGTGGGCACCACCCGCACGTGCCTCAAAAGTCCAGAGGGAGATTGTCTGTGTCAAGGTCAGGTCAACGTACAGTAAATGAATTGATCTCACTAGCGGCCTCTTCCACTGCATTGAAACCCCATAGCAGATTTCCCTCAGTTCACCATACGTGTATTATATATAGAGACCAGAAGGTTTCAAAACTTTATGTATCGTACTGTATTCCGGCTCCTTGGCTGACCTTTCAGCATACTGACCTTCGGTTCAGAGGGCCCTGGGCACGATTCCTGCCCGGCTCGGCAATCTTAACTTCTTATGGTGTCCGGCTCCATGGCTAAATGGTTAGCGTGCTGGCCTTTGGTCGCAGGGATCCCGGGTTCGATTATCGGCAGGGTCGGGAATTTTAACCATCATTGGTTAATTTCGCTGGCACGGGGGCTGGGTGTATATGTCGTCTTCATCGTCATTTCATCCCCATCAAGACGCACAGGTCGCCTACTGGCGTCAAATCAAAAGACCTGAACCTGGCGAGCCGAACTTGAACTCGGACACTCCCGGCACTAAAAAGCCATACGCCATTTCAATTTTTACTTCTTATGGTTAGTTTCTCTGGCTCGGGAACTGGGAATTTGTCTTCGTCTTAATGTACGTCTTCATATACACAAAATACATCACGCTACTAACCACCACAGAAGCATGCAATAGTGAATATATCCTTCCTAATACGGTTGCCGTCAGGAAGGGGATCTGGACGTTAAACTGGGCCAAATCCACGTCAAGTACCGGCACCAACAAATTGGGGAAAGTCCTGGAAGAAAAAGAAGAAGGAGATGAAAACGACAGAGCAAGCTGGCCGTGGGGTTAGGGTCGCGTAGCAGTGAGCTTGCATTCAGGAGAGGATTGGTGCGAACCCACCGTCGGCAGCCCTGAAGATGGTTTACCGTGGTTTCCAATTTTTACAGCATGTAAATGCTGGGGCTGTACCTTAATTACGGTTGCGTCAGCTTCCTTCACAATCATAGCCCTTTCCTCTCCTTCCATCGCCAAAAACCTTTGATGTGTTAGTTCAACGTTAACTCACAGGCAAATAAAAAGACAAATAAAAAAGAAATGTATTTTGAGTGACTTCACTTTCGAAGAAGCAATTACATGTTAAATGGACACCATTTTACGATGAATATGAGTATGTGTGTCCACATTTTAGTCCCTTTTCCTGATACGGGGTTGGGGATGAGAAGAGATGAAATTTATGGCATGCTTTTATGGCCGGATGCTTTTCCTGTTGTGCGAAACCGATTGAGTGCCGCCAAGTCCTGCGGGGCAGACCGAAATTCTCTTTGAGCGTCATTTGAACTATAATAATAATAATAATAATAATAATAATAATAATAATAATAATAATAATAATAATAATAATAATAATAATAATAATAATAATAATAATAATTTCGTGTGGCTATTTCTAGCCGAGTGCAATCCTTGTAAAGCAGACCCTCCGGTGAGGGTGGGCGGCATCTGCCATATGTAGGTAACTGCGTGTTATTGTGTGGTCATTTGAACTGAGCCTTCTGGACCACTCTGGAGCTACAGGTGTCCACTCAGTTTCCCATCTCTCTCTTAGTTTAAAGTTTAGTTTGTGTCCTACGCAGAAGCCCATCCTAATGGTTGCGCAGGTCGCCAATGGATGTCAACTCGAAACACCTGTTCCAGGGCTTCTCCGGAGGCCATATGTCATTAAATAATCTTCCATAAAGCACTACACTCCACACACAAGTCTTAATACTCATTTTTGTAATAATAAACAAATCAATTTTTGAGGTAAACAAATTCATTTTCTTCCTTTTGGATTGCATTTGGTGTCCTCCTCATTTCTACCATGAGTGGTTATTCTGCTACCCGAGTACCGATATTCATCTTCTTCCTTAAACACTTCACATACTAATCTAATTTTCTTTTGCATCACTTCACCTCATTCGACTGCATACTTATATTTTTTTTGTGTCTACAATTTTCTTTACGTCGCACCGACACAGATAGGTCTTATGGCGACGATGGGATGTGAAAGGGCTAGGAGTGGGAAGGAAGTGGCCGTGGCGTTAATTAAAGTCCCGGCATTTGCCCGGTGTCAAAATGGCAAACAACGGAAAACCATCTTCAGGGCTGCCGACAGTGACGTTCGAACCCACTATCTCTCGAATGTAAGCTCACAGCTGTGCGCCGCTAACCACACGACCAACTCGCCCGGCTTTCTGTATCTAAACCAAAACCCATGGCACTACATGCCTGGCGGGCCTCGGCCTACCAAGCGACCGTCGCTCAGCTTGAAGGCCTGCAGATTATGAGGTCAATGCGACGAATCCTCTGGGCCGTTATTCCTATACCGGCGTCAGATATCTCCTCAATTGTAATTACAGTAGGTAGGTTGAGTGGACCTCGAACCAGTACTGAGGTCCTGGCCAGGAAACAAGCCCGTGGCTTATGGGTGAGAAGAAGGCACGCAATCTCTAGACCCCAGGGCCGGCTTTCTGGATCTATACTGTTCAGGAATAATGACTACAGATTACCTGTGGAATGTCCGACTCGTTGGCAATCGTCAGCGTACTGGCCTTCGGTTCAGAGGGTCCCGGGTTCGATTCCCGGCCGGGTCGGAGATTTTAACCTTCATTGGTTAATTCCAACGGCCCGGGGGCTGGGTGTTTGTGCTGTCCCCAACATCCCTGCAAATCACACACCACACATAACACTATCCTCCACCACAATAACACGCAGTTATCTACACATGGCAGATGCCGCCCACCCTCATTGGAGGGTCTGCCTTACAAGGGCTGCACACGGCTAGAAATAGCCACACGAAATTATTATTATACCTGTGGAATGAGATAAAACATCATAACAAAACTGCTTTTAATGTCCCCTTCATTGTTATCAGTAGGACCCGGATGTTTATGACCTAAAAATGTATTAAAATATGACAATAAATATGAATTAATTTTTTTGTCACGTTTTAGAAATCTTCAAAATCTTGCCACTGTTTAATCTTATATTTTAAATATACTCTGAAAATCTAGAACATTCAATAATAGGCCTAATCAATGAGTAATAATGTTACTTTTATTATTATATTTTGAATTTATTTAATTACTCATTCCGCAGGCAACTCTCGGCTCTACACAGAAAGAAAATAACGTCACATTTTGGTGGGCGATCAGAAAGAATTGCAAAAGTAAATTAAAGTTTTCAAATAGGAACGATATTCTATTTTCACGCAACATTGACTTGTAACGGGAAGAAGACCGCTCAACTTCGCAGGATGTTATCCGGCCATGTTTGAAATACGTCAAATCATTAGAGTTCAATTGAGGCTCACTACTCTGTCGCTTTATACTCACCTGTCTCTTTCTATACAGCTTACTCTCCTAATTCACAATGAAAATCCACAGCGTGCTTCCTGTCATTTGACCAGGTCAGGAATGGCGAGGACAGGAAATGTGCCGGCTGCCGAAGCCTGTCGCATTTTTCTGGGGCAATGATAAATGACTGACAGATGAAATGTAAATGGAGAGTGTTGCTGGAATGAAATATGACTGGGTAAACCGGAGTACCCGGAGGAAAACGTGTCCTGCCTCCGCTTTGCCCAGCACAAATCTCACATCGAGTGACCGGGATTCGAACCACGGTATCCAGCGGTGAGAGACCGGCGCGCTGCCGCCTGAGCGACGGACGCTACCTCCTAATTCACATAAATATATATTTCTAAGAAAGATAATTGTAAGAAATTATGGACAACAGTTAGAAGATATGAAATATCCGTCTTTGAGACGACTGAATGCAGGTATGTGAAAATGGAATAAAAAGATAAAAACATGACAAAAACATGATAATTCACGGGGAAATATGACCATAATATAAAAAATTATCGGAAAATGACAAGAAACTTCAAAGAGCCAAAATGTGACTTTATATGATCTGTGAAAATTGCATAATTTTAGTCACAGTAGATAAAAACATGCTCTACTTGTATTTTGCATGAAAATAATATAAAGAAATAAATGTCATAAACATCCGGGCCCTAATTATCAGTTTTAAGAGATTGTGGATAGCTGGAATTTTGTCCCACAGCGGAGCACGAGGACATCTAACCGACCGCGTCGTTGACGACGAAACAAAAAAAAGGCGAGAAACACATATATGCAAAGTGCCTCACTTCTGTCAGGATAGTCAAAAGCATTTAGCTACGAACACAAACTTCCTAGAAATTCTCAGAGAGAACAAAGCCACCCAAAAAACCTGAGAGAAAACTGCAGATAGTGATTTCTCAGCACACGATAAGGGATTGAGTCACTGTTAAAATTCTATGAATAACCAGAGTCGGAAATGGGAGAGATTCCATTGTAGAACCGCAACTTCGTATGCTGCAGCTGTTCGTAGGAAATAACAAGGCTGTAGTGCATAAGAAATTCCGACACGAGCCAGAACTTAGATAACACAAGAAGATACAAAAACAGGCTGGGAGAAAACTGAAGGCCAACAGCATGCAGCATATCAGTTTAATTATGAGATTGCCATTTGGTGGACATGCAGACAGTTTTGTGGATATTTTTCTCTTATTTACGAAATTTGTGTTGGAATTTCAAGGTACGAACATTCGGTAATTTTCAGCTAAACATAGTTCTTTGATGATGACGATGATTATGATGATGATGATGATGCTTGAATTTCTGAGCCCGAAACATCTAGGTTAATGGCTCAAAGAGAGTCAAGGAAAGATGACAACCTCTGAAAGATTGACTTGATTGTGATGATTTCTGTTGGAAGGTGAAGTACAAATTCATTCGTCAAAGAAGAAATGGAAGAGTTCCGGACGTCCGAAGAATAAGGCTATCAACAAATGGAAGGCAAGGGCTACAAAGGGCCTCAAAATGAAAGACACCCTTGGTCTCACAAACCTAATACCGCCGAGGTCGGAAGAGAACAAGAGGTGACCATGGGAGGTCGGAGTGGAAAGATAAAAGCGAGGAGGTTGGTGCAACTAAATAGAAACAATACAAGACTCAACCAGGGGACCGTGGTCGACAACCTACGCTCCTAATTTTAAGACCCCTTGGGGATAACATTTTTAGTACTCTATTTCCACAGGCAAATAAATAACATGGATGTATTCTGCGACTCCGCCCACAGACGGGCTATATATAATTTGCTGTCAAATATGCGCTAATTTTATTAGAAATACAAAATTAGGAAAAGGAAAGACGCTATTATCCCCAGTGTAACTGAATCACTAATAATGGAACAAATATTCATAGCTAAATACTCCAACAACAAATATTTTTATCTTCATGCCACCTGAAAAATGCATTTATATAATCATAAACAATATTCATTCTCGAATAAATCTGTGTCGTGTTCATTGTTCTTCAAAATCTGACGAGTGTTACAGCTCCCCGTCTTGTAATCTAGCATGTTTAAATATTCTCCCGAGATCTGATAAGTCTGATTTGGTAATTCGAATAGTCATTTCGGACGGTACTCTTGTCAAATTCATATTGACTTCCCGGTAAAACCTGACGACCAAGGTATGCGACAAGGCACGCATGCGAGCAGTAGCAACTTACGATCTACAGTAACTTATACGATATTGACGAAGCCAGTGCTTGTAAGCTACTCTGCACACAATGTCCTGTGGAGAGATAGATGCTGGGCATGAGTCTCAGGGACAAGATTCGATCAGCGGAAAATCTGAAGAACAGCGCAGACAACAGGCGCCCTGGAGGGAGTAGCTTGATGGAAATGGCAGTGGGTCAGACACGTGGCTAGATAATACCGCAACAGATGGACCCCTTGGAAAATCAGATTTTGCGTAAAATGTTGGTTGCAAATGTGAAAAAATGGGTGGTAGGCTGTCACTATTATAACGGCCGCAGGGTTTTGAGGGTTTGGTAGACGTATTTATTAGAAATAAAATACAAATATTGTGTGGAAAATACATTTTATTCAGTAGGACGTGGTACATTTGGAAAGAGGGTAATAACTCGGTCTGTGATATGAGAAATACGAGACATAATTTAATAAGTCAATCTTTCTTTTTCATTATTAAATTTGTTATTCTCTACAACTGAAATGGCGTATGGCTTTTAGTACCAGGAGTGTCCGAGCTCATGTTCGGCTCACCAGATGCAGGTCGTTTGATTTGACACCCGTAGGTGAGCTGCGCGTCGTGATGAGGGTGAAATTATGATGAAGACGGCACATACACCCAGTTACCGTGCCAGCAAAATTGACCAATATGGTTAAAATTCCCGACGCTGCCGGGAATCGAACCCGTGACCCCTGTGAGCAAAGACCAACACGCTAACCATTTAGCCATGGAGCCGGACTTCTCTACAACTGACCACGATGCATTCACGACAGCTAACCTCCAACTAAGCGCGCGAGTCAATACAGCGCCATCACACTGTACACGCGTGTGACGTCACATATATAACACTTTGTATCTCTATTTCATGAAAACTACGTTTCAGATTTTCAATTTTTTGCAACAGGTAGCCTCCTTTTTTATCTGTCATAATCGTAAGTTAAATACTCTCGGGGATATACGCGTTCTAACTAGACGATAAAAGCCTCTTAAATATATTTCTTTCCTTGTACCCGTTGTCAAGGAAGGTAATTCTACGTTAAACATAAACAACTAGAGAACAGTCGCAGACAATAATAATAATAATAATAATAATAATAATAATAATAATAATAATAATAATAATAATAATAATAATAATATATACCGAGCTCGATAGCTGCAGTCGCTTAAGTGCGGCCAGTATCCAGTATTCGGGAGATAGTATGTTCGAACCCCACTGTCGGCAGCCCTGAAAATGGTTTTCCGTGGTTTCCCATTTTCACACCAGGCAAATGCTGGGGCTGTACCTTAATTAAGGCCACGGCCGCTTCCTTCCCATTCCTAGCCCTTTCCTGTCCCGTCGTCGCCATATGACATATCTGTGTCGGTGAGACGTAAAGCAACTAGCAAAAATAATTTTATACAATTACGTAACCGATACCGGTTTCAAGACAATTGGAATGATTCTCCGATACTCACAGAAGCACAGTGCAGCCTATTTGACTGGGAATTGTGAATCGATCCGCCGTAAAATATGCTTTGGCCACATCTGTCTAACTCCACAAGTTTTCATTCCATTTCTAAAGGGGACGGCGGGCCTCCTAGACCGTAACGCCGTCTCTCAGGCCAGGAGATGCTAGAAGAAAGTGGGGAGGTTGGCGGCCGTGGACTGGGAACTGTCCCGGTATTCGCCTTAGTGCAGGAGAATGGAAAAGTACAGCTGACGGTGGGGACCAGCCCCTCTCGGTCTCCCGAATACAGAGGCGTAGAGCCACGGCAGAGTCGTGGCCACCTCCTCTGCTCGGTTGATCGGACGGAGTGCAGAGCTGTCCGACCACTCCAGAGCCGTGGCAACTTGTAGGCCGAAAGCTACTTTGCATCCTCCGACCAACCCTCTCTCAGGCCAACAATTTTTTTTTGCTAGTTGCTTTACGTCGCATCGACACAGGACACAGATAGGTCTTATGGCGACGATGGAACAGGAAAGGGATAGGAGTAGGAAGGAAACGTCCGTGGCCTTAATTAAGGTGCAGCCCCAGCATTTGCCTGGTGCGAAAATGGAAAACCAACGGAAAACAATTTTCAGGGCTGCCGACAGTGGGGTTCGAACCCACTATCTCCCGAATACTGGATACTGGCCGCACTTAAGCGACTGCAGCTATCGAGCTCGGTCAACTAATTTCTACCGAACTCGTACTGCCGCTATACTCATCTTCATCAGTGCAGATATAATATCCCACCGTGTAATGGCGCTAGCAAGCAACTGCTGAGGTTTGAATGCAAAAGTCACATACCACTGTTTTTGTGATGAATGTTCTATATTCCAATCATGTTTTGGTGCAGATCAGTGCGTTCGAGGTCAATGGTGTCCCTTGTCTGCATTGTATTCGGTTGCGGGTTACAGTGTAAATTGCGTACATTTGCATAATGAGGAGAATTAATCCTAAGAATAAAATATTAGAGAGAAAGTAGCGATGTGCTGAATGTGAAACGCAATCGGAGCCGAATATATGGAATTCGCGAATATGTTATATAGCATAATAGTGTCGAAATAAAAATAAAAGGGAATGACACAGAAATGCATGACGTTACTTTGGTTAGATGTACTGATTTGGAAGGAGAGGAAGAACCTGAACCTGAAGGTGGCTGTTCAAGCAGTACTACTACTAAAATATTTTCATTCCTCACCTGAAGGGGGAGGCGGGCCTCTTAGACGGTGACGCCGTCTCTCAGGCCGGGAGATGTGTTACGGTGAAGGAGATGCTCGGAGGTGAGGGGGTTGGCGGCCGTGGCCTATACTAGGAACTGTCCCGGCATTCGCCTTAATGCAGAAGAATGGAAAGCCGCGGAAAACCTTTCTCAGGACAGCCGACGGTTGGGGCCAGCCGTGTCCCGTCTCCCGAATGCAGAGGCGTAAAGCCACAGTAGAGCCGTGGCTCCGTTGGCCGGTCAGAGTGCAGAGCTGTTAGACCACGGACCAGCCGTGGCCACTTGAGGGCCGAGACCCACTCTGCATCTACCGACCCTCAAGCAGTATGTTGTTGTTTTCTAGTTTACATTCCCACCCAAAGGGCGAGGCGGACCCCCTAGATCGTAACGCGCTCGCTCGGGCCAAGAGAGTAACTGAGAGATGAGATAAATGAAAAAGGCGGGTAAGCGATTTGACAGATTGAAGGAGGAAGGGCTACGCTGCTGGTAATGAAAGAGGATGGGCATTAGGCGTGAATTTTAAGAGAGATGGGAAAAGTGAAGATTTACACAAGAGTGGCGGTTTGGAAGTTGCTGGGAAGGTCAAGCAGTACAATGCTTTGTTCTCCAGAGTAACAGCAACCGTCAAGTCCATGTGAGTACGAACTATCTCCACCCCAAAATTGGGGCCCGGTGTACTAGAAAATATTGATGACAGCATACTGGAGAATATTTATACATCTTGGCTTCAACTCCTAGGAAACTAATGAGGCGCTGGAAGTGCATTAGAAGAAAATCAAATTGCAAGTTAATTTTAAACTATGTGAGTAACAAACGACGAGTAGGGACTCACTTCAAAGGAAACAGGTTGCCTCAATTGTAAACTTTAAAAGAACACGTAATGTCTCAATTTGACATATCGAGGGCGTAGGATTCTACAGTGCAATATTGGCATCTTAAAATATGGGCACTAGAAGCATCTAAAGTGGTTGGCCTGGACAATTTCAAAGCTTCGATCAATTTTATCAACTATCATAAAGCTGAATATTGCATTTCATCCAGGCATATTCCCACATACGTCACAGGTAAAGGCATAGCAGAAGAAGTCACAAGAGCTTATGGAGATTTAATTAAAGGGGAGTGTGGGCAAAGTACATGCTTTGAAAAGTGAACAAAGTCAATTTGATTGTGAAATGTCTTCAATGTCAACATAACCTCACAGAAGAGAAAAGACTACAGCTTGTGTGTTGCAGTCTGTACCTACTACTATCTGCGCCTGACGAGAAATCGTGGCAGCTTGTAGGAACGGTACGAGTAACAGATACGACACTAAGCTACGAACATTATTCGTGATAAACAGTGAAACTTAGAGTAAATGTGTAATTAAAGCACAATTCCACTACCACATTGAAACCTCACAACAGCACCTCATTTCGAAAGATTCACCGCGGATGGAACAGATGTTTATTGTCAGGTCTTGAGACTTGACATTGACGCATGCGCAGCAGCCATGCTTACCCCCCACACCCTCTACCCCACATCCACGCAGCTTCTCGTCACATACAGCTATACAATTGAAATGGCTTTATCAGTGAGTATGTGTGTACGTTTTCAAGATACATAAGGCACTTTCGACATAAATATTTTAAAGAAACTTGAGGCAAAATACGAAACATTCATGGAAAGGCAAGTAAAAGTGGAAAAGTGACGAAAGAGCATATGGAAAATTTTCTAACTTCAGTCCTTGGTAAACATGTAAGGCCTATGTGAAAAAAAAGCCTATTAATGTGTGATTCCTAGTCAGGTCATGCACATCGTAATCTTTCATACGCAAGTTTTCCAAATAAAAATGTTATAATTAAGATATTGGTACAATAAACAACAACATATTGTCAACCTCTTGATATGTACTCGTTTCGGCAATATAAGAAGATTCGTTGATTTTGAAAGACTATAATGTGAAAAACCATACCATTAGAAATCAATCCGTGACATACAAAAACATTTTTGCACCAAAATACAAGCCCATGTTGCAACATGCTTGGCAAAAGGCAGGTTACGACGTTGACGTTCTCACATCGTCAGTAAAAAATGTAATTAGCGTGGCTTTTGATATTGGACAGCTTGAATTCTAAAGCAATACTGAATGTAAGAATGTAGCTCCCGTGGGATGTGCATATTTTATCTTCCAATTTTCTTTAATCCTTCATTGAAATTCGATATCTGTACTTTTTAAGACTAATAGCAGCTCTATCAGGTCAGTAGAACAAATGTGTTTTACGTATCGTAATTACTTCAGTGACATTACTGATGGAAAATGTAACAATATATTAACGGCAATGAATTATGTGTGTTTTTCCTCACATATTAATATTTTGTTTCCTTGCGTTATCCAATTTCCTTTCTTACGACTTGACATTCATGATCATTCAGATTTCTCTCGAGGTAGAATGCACCGTTTTGCATGAGAATGACTCAAACCACTGTCATTGTAATGAACGATCTATATTCTAAGTATGTTTTCGCGCAGTTTAGAGTGTTCGAGGTCGAGGGTGTCCGTTATGAGAGAGAGGTCCATATTTCTCTCAATAAATAATCCAGGACAGGACTTTTATTTAACCTAATTCAATCAATAAAATCGTAAAAGCTAAAGTCAAGTAACAATAACAGGAGAGTTCAATCAGTGATTCATCGACTTGGCTTGTCTGTATGACTCATTGAACCTGGTGTTCAGAATATATAATCTACTCCTGTGTCTAGCTCCATGGCTAAATGTAGGCCTTTGGTTGAAGAGACTCCGGCTTCAATTACCGGCTGCATTGGGGATTTTAACTTTCATTCGTTAATTCCTCTGGCTCGGAGGCTGGGTAATTGCGCCGTCTTCATCATTAGAATTCATCTGAGACAGGGCTTTATCCTCACAGACGCTCAGGTTACCTATGGGCGTCAACTCAAAAAACCTGCACCAAGGCCTCCAGAGACGCCACACGCCATTATATTATTTATCTAGTCCTACTTTAGTGTATTCCAAACATTTTAAAATTTCTATCCTGGAAGATCCAGACTACCTAATCATTGTAAGTAAAGCTCTTTTGAAATATACATAAAATACATATACCTATACATAAAAATTACAAATAACTTCATCATTATTCGCAGAAAGAAAAACTGTGAACGATATGAAAAATCTAAAATAATTTTATGTTGCTTTTTGAAATTTATTCAAAGGGATTATTATTATTATTATTATTATTATTATTATTATTATTATTATTATTATTATTAAGGTAATCTCTAATACTTCTAGTGGAAGAAATTTGAATGTTTATCGTCAGATGTCTCTACTGTGAACTTATGAGCTCCCTCTGGTGAGAGGATGGACAATTAGTTTTCAAGGGAAATTCTGTAGTAATTAGTTGGTAAAACTGAATTGTGTGTAGATTATTTTTTGGGCTCTAAGGTTATCAGCACTTCTATCTCTTCCCGTTGGCTTTAAACATTAACCAATAAGAAAATTTTTGAAATTAATTTAATCAACCAATCAAATTTGTGGGTGTGTGCAGGGCTTCGGTCCAGAGAATTCTGGAAACTTTCTCTCCACTATAAAAGCTGGGACTTTTTGGGCTATGTTGTCTTTTGATCGCTCCAGTCCAGCAGTAGAGAGTGGTCGTAGAGGAGGTAGGGGAGGGATTATCTCGTCCGCTCCGGAAGGTCCACCAGCTCAAGGTAATGGCAGACATCTTTTAATCGTGTAATAGTCTCAGAAAACTAACTCGAGGGGAAGGTTTAAACAAAATCCTATTTTAATCTAATCTTTACATGTATTTTTTCAACTAGTCTAAAGACCGTAGTCTAACTTAAGGAATAAAGAGTGGGAACCCTCTTTTATAACCCTTCAATTTGATTTTGAGGTGACTATGATTGCGTAAAGTTTAATATTTTCTCTTCCTTTGGTAATTTAAATTTTCTCTCCATCTAGTCACCTCCGCATTATAGACTTAATCTCTGTAGCGTCGGGCCATAAACACACATTGGTAAACAAAAAAAAAAATGTTCCTGTGAATTTCGAAGGAATGCAAGTGTCCGCCCCCTAACATTTTGATTTACGGCCAATAATTTCAACCTTTTGTTCTTATTAAGGCCATGTAGAATGGGCACTTGTAGCCTCTGTTAAAGTTAACTTCTCTTATTTAATTTCTGATTTAAATGTAACTCAGATTGTTGAGCGGATAAGATAGTGACTACTCTTTGCTTTAGTAAAATGTAGATTGTGCCTTTAAGAGGCCTGAATCTTGTCTCCTAGAGAATAACTGTGTGGAGCAAAGACACTCCTTCTAATGGTGTAAATTTTGGAGTCCCGTCTCCTTTCCTGTAATTAATTGGAGCAGTTGTGCTCGTGGTAATGGTGTAATATTTGAACTATTTATCTCAACTCATACTGTACCTGATTTCAAATAATGATTGTTTCTAGAGCTGTAGAGCTTCCCTTATGTATTTCCAACTATCATGTGTTATTGTTTAACAAAGTTTAAGATCACAAAAAGAAAAGAAAATCCTAGGAAAGAAAATTTCAAATTTTAGAATTTTAAATTAAAATATTATCTTTTATCTATCCACCCATTCATGCCCACACCTTCTTACATCTCTGTAAACCACGGTATCCCCGTAACAAGTATTGTTAATACAAATAAATTAAAAATTGAAATGCAGGAAAAATAGTTACTTGTGCAGTACTATACAGGATGTTAGGTGTATACGTGCAGATATTTATTGTAGCAATAGAGAACGATGTGACGAACCACTATATATCAAACTTTTAGTAATCCTCGGAAGTTATTTTCGAGAGCAAAGGGGTACGATGTTTTTAGAATAGGCAGTATGCCTTGTTCTTGTGAATGAATACCTTTCCTTTGATAACAGGCAAGTCACGCGCCATCCCTGCCAAACTGGTTTCTGTTCTGTTTATGTTTAAGAGCAAATGGACTACTGTGACAGCTGAGCGCTCCCTATTCAATGCCACGAGATGTTACGTAATATACTTGCCAAACTGGTTTTATGTTTACGAGCAACTGACCTACGGTAACAGCTGAAGGCTACCAGTCTACAACATGTTACGTTACATTATCGCCAGACTGGTTTGATGTTGTTAGTATTTAGTTTCCGTCTTAGGGGTTTCAGACAACACTAGTTATCGGTTTCGGACCCTGGAGATGTATTGAATTCTCAGCGTTAATACTGGTTCATTTGCTGTTACGTCCTTTAGGGGATAGGGATATCTGTGGTCGTCAGCCCTGTGGTCTAGTGAGTATGGAAATGACCTGAAAACCTGTGTCGGTGCGCGACCTGTACGAGCGTGTGATATAATTATTGGTTGGGATACGCACGCCGGGACGTGAAATGCGGTACGATCCCCGTTGTGCATTGCGTAAAGGTAGAAGAAGGAAGACAGTTCCTTGCGCCAACGAACAAATGCATGGCATAGGATATCCATATGAGTAGAATCATAATTGAATTATCGAAGCACATCGAACGTTTTGTTTCAAACGAAAAATGGACATATTATACAACTAAGTAAATTAAACGTACCTACATTTCGTGCTTCCTGCCTGGTTGAGTGGCTAAAACGGTTGAGGTGCCAGCCTTTTGACTCCAACTTCGTATGTTCGAACCTGGCCCCGTGCAGTGGTATTTGAAGGTGCTCAAATACGTCAGCCTCGTGTCGGTACATTTACTGGTACACCGAGCTCGATAGCTGCAGTCGCTTAAGTGCTACCAGTATCCAGTATTCGGGAGATAGTGGGTTCGTACCCCACTGTCGGTAGCCCTGAAGATGATTTTCCGTGGTTTCCCATTTTCACACGAGGCAAATGCTGGGGCTGTACCTTAATTAAGGCCATGGTTGCTTCCTTCCCACTCCTAACCCTTACCTGCCCCGTCATCGCTATAATACCTATCTGTGTCGGTGCGACGTAAAGCAACTTGTCATTCGAGCCAAGACACCACTGTGGTTCAGAATATCCTCTGGTGCTTAAACATACGTTCACGGAGGTCATCCGAAGTGGTTACCTCAGTTCGGTATACTTTGTTTCTCATGTCCCCCCAGGCATAACAATCCACTGGAATAAGGGCTGACCAATTGATAGTTCCACATCGTCCTGTCTACCGTTGAGGAAATGTCTGCACCATCGTGTAAAATCCACGTGGTTCGGCGTAGTCGAAGCGACACTTCCTCTGAAAGCTCCAGTAACGTACCGAATCTACTGTACAGGAGCAAGATAACATTAATAAAAATATGTAACCGACCTCCAACTACACCCATCGTGATATTAATTAGAACCGGTGCTGGAAACTATTGAATGGGGATATTCCACAGCTCATGAGTGGGATATAGTGGGTTCCAAACCCTCTGTCGGCAGCCCTAAAGGCGGTTTACCGTGGTTTTCCATGTTCACACCAGGCAAATGCTGGGGCTGTAACGTCATGAATGCCACGATCGCTTCCTTTCCGATACTAGCCCTTTCCCGTCCCATCGTCACCATAAGGAAAGCTACACCGATCAAATTTATGCAAGTAAGGTGATTGGTACCGGTCTGAGTGTCTGAGACCGTTGAGGTCCTTATCTTCCGATCTCCAACTTGGCAGGTTCAATCTTGGCTCAGTCTGATGATATTTGATGGGGCACACATACGTCAGTCTCGTGTCGTAGAAATACTGGCACGTAAATGAACTCCTGCGGTATGAAATTTCGTCACCTCAGCGTCTCAGAAAACAGTATAAATAGTATATGGGACGTAAAGCAAAATAACGCTAATAAAAAGACGATTGGTCAAAGAGACAGACTTCTCACTGCATCCATCCAGATATTAATTGAGAGCCGGTGCTAGAGGTTGCCTTGGTATACTAAATATTAAACACTCCTTCTATAAAAATTGCCTTATGTGTCACTAATACACTTGACAGAAATTCTGGATTGAGTGCTTGATCAATTAACCAGCGGCAGAAATCCACTCTTAAATCATCACCGAGCTTGATAGTAGCAGTCGCTAAAGTTCGAACAGTATCCAATATTCGGGATGTACTGGCTTCGAATCTCTCTGTCGGCAGCTTTAAAGATGATTTTCCGTGGTTTTTCATGTTCACACCAGGCAAATGCTAGGGCTGTACCTTAATTAAGACCACGGTTGCTTCCTTCCCGATCCTAGTCCTTAGTTATATCTGTCGCCATAAAACCTATCTGTGTCGGTGCGACGCACCGATACAGATAGGTCTTATAGGACGATGGGATAGCAAACGCCTAGGAGTTGGAAGGAGGCGGCCGTGGCCTTAATTTAGGTACAGCCCTAGCATTTGCCTGGTGTGAAAATGGGAAACCACGGAAAACCATCTTCTGGGCTGCCGACAGTGGGATTCGAACCCATTATCTCCGGGATGCAAACTCTCAGCCCAGCGTCTCTAACCGCACGGCCAACTCGCCCGGTAATAATAATAATAATAATAATAATAATAATAATAATAATAATATTTTTTGCTGCCGGGCAGAGTGGCTCAGACGGTTGAGGCGCTGGCCTTCTGACCCCAACTTGGCAGGCTCGATCTTGGCTCAGTCCGATGGTATTCGAAGATGCTCAAATAAGTCAGCCTCGTGTCAGTAGATTTACTGGCGCGTAAAAAGAACTCCTGCGAGACTAAATTACAGCACCTCAGCGCCTCCAGAAACAGTAAGAGTAGTTAGTGGGACGTAAAGCAAATAACATTACCGGTATTATCAGGTCATTAGGAGCTGAAAGGCAGGGAAGAAAATAGTAAAATATGCGTGGTGTAGGAGGAAACAAGATGAAATGTACTTCACCCGTGCCTACATCGCTCGCAGTAGTTTACTACAGGATAGCATGCGTAAGACCAGAACCAGGTCTCTTTGCGATGAGTCAGGTGTATCTTCGTATTGTGGTTAGCACTAGAGGACAAAGTGTGACAAACAGGTTTTGTGTATAAACATCAAACATGCACACCAACAGACACACACACGCAATGTACCCAAACCAGTACAGTGTAGAATGAAGAACTGCCATGCTGTGTTCAAGGTCAATATCTAGCGTTTTAACAAGCACGTCTTCCGTGTGTTGTGTTCAGCTTGCGCCACGTACAAGGCAATCGCGAACTGAAACTCTAGATTTATAATTTTTGTTACCGGAACTTCAATTTTTCTGCTCGGATTTATGAGAATATCGAACTATCGAGACTCAAAATACTACATCGATTGAGAACTGAACTCCCAACTCAATATGCTGCAGAAATGGTGTAACATCTGACATACCAATGTGAAACACGTAGCAATTGTTCAAGTGACCTCCCTGGACTACTCTGCAGGCTTCACTTCTCCGTACCCGGCGAGTTGGCCATGCGGTTAGGAGCGCACAGCTGTGAGCTCGCATCCGGGAGATTGGGGCTTCGAACCCCAATGTCGGCAGCCCTGAAGATGGTTTTCCGTGGTTTCCCAAGTTCACACCAGGCATTGTGGGGGTTGAACCTTAATTAAGGCCACGACCACTTTCTTACCATTCCTAGGCCTTTCTTGTCCGATTGTCGCCATAAGACCTCTCTGTGTTGGTGCGACGTAAAGCAACTAACAAAAGAAAATCACTTCTCCGAATCCAGTCTTCCGTAATATCCATTGGAGATCTGGCGGGCCAATTGATGGGTCCATGTCGTCCTATTCGCCATAGACCAAAGGACTGATCCAAATGATCACGCAGTAAGCGGCTTATATCAGGTGGTGGACCATCGTGTAAAAACCACATGTTTCGGCGTAGTCGGAACGGAGCGTCCTCTGAAAGCTCTAATAACGTACCTATGAGGAACTCCAGGTAAGATACCCCTATGAACTGTGCAGGTAAGATGATGATAATAATGTCATTGGCTTTACGTCCCACTAACTACTTTTCACGGTTTTCGGAGACGCGGATTTGCAGGAATTTAGTACGATAGGAGTTCTTCACGTACCAGTAAATCTACTGACACAAGGCTGACGTATTTGAGCACCTTGTCAAGACTGGACTCAGAAGGCCAGTGCCTCAACCGTCTGAGCCACTCAGCCCGGCAAGATGATTGGTGCAGCACTGCGTAAAGTGCTGGCCTTCTGAACCCAACTTGGGAGGCTTGGTCTTGGCTCAGTCCGGTGGTATTTGAAGGTGCTCAAATACGTCAGTCTTGTGTCTGTAGATTTATTTGCATTAAAAAATACTGCGATAAAAAATTCTGGCATTTCATCGTCTCCGAAAACCGTGAAAATTAGTTAGTGGAACGTAAAGATATTATTATTATTATTATTATTATTATTATTATTATTATTATTAGTAGTAGTAGTAGTAATAATATTATTTTTACGGAAGTTCTAATTAAACGGGTCCATTACAGTCATCATTTTACCTATCGGTACTTACTGTTCAGTAATAAGCCTTCCGTCCGCCTCTGTGGTGCAGTGGTTAGTGTGATTAGCTGCCACCCCCGAAGCTCGGGTTCGATTTCCAGCTCTGACAAGAAATTTGAAAAGTGGTACGAGGGCTGGAACGGGGTCCACTTAGCCTCGGGAGGTCAAATGAGTAGAGGTGGTCCGATTCCCACTTCAGCCATCCTGAAAGTTGTTTCCCGTAGTTCCCCCCTTCACCAGGCAAATGCCGGGATGGTACCTAACTTAAGGCCAGGGCCGCTTCCTTCCCTCTTCCTTGTCTATCCTTTCCAATCTTCCCATACCCCCGCAAGGCCCCTGTTCAGCATAGCAGGTGAGGCCGCCTGGGTGAAGTACTGGTCATTCTCCCCAGTTGTATCCCCGATCCAATGTCTCACGCTCCAGGACACTACCCTTGAGGCGGTAGAGGTGGGATCCCTTGCTGAGTCCCATGAAAAACCAACCCTGGAGGGTAAACAGATTAGGAAAAAGAAGAATAAGCCTTCTATTAGAAATGCCCGGCGGCAATTCCACAGCAGGTCTTTTTCCTTCGAGCAATGTTCACGATGGATGCAACTACGGTTTTTGAAATTTGTCTCATTAATGACAATTTCACTGAATACTTATAGCCTTTTCTTTCAGTGTCCACCGTCCTTTCAATGACCTAAAAAGTTTATGAATAAGCATAGACAACCCGCATTGTCTATTGTCAGAAATTCATCGTAGACTGTCGCAATAACAGCACAGAAATGTTGCGCCCATATTTCATTTACTTATTAACCATTTCCTTTCATTTTGTCAGCTTGAATCACTGAGTAATATCATTGACGTCTTAAAAATCGCACACAAATACACAACACTTGATTCGCACGTATGTGCTTGTACGGATCTTCGACGTCACTGTAAGGATTCTGTGTACTTTTCACACAGAGTACCCTACACCGGTTTTCGAGTACAGCAAGTGACCTGGCACGTGAGTCATCCTCTTCTACTTGCCAAGCCTTTAGGGGAAGTGCACAACAACATGTGTTGGCCTGCGATAAGAAACAGGTTCAGCAAGCCCTATACTCGGCTACTGTACTTCCGTTACGCGTGGACAGAATGACATCACCGGTGTATCCTGCTACGGCCGTTCAAAACACATTAGGTCCTGAAATATTTGGTTCAGTTATGGGCAAACTAATAGGACAAGGTAAAAAGTACATAGCATATATTATGAGATGTATTTTTCTTAGCCGACTAGCTTAATATCTGCACGTATACACCTAACACCCTGTATATGCTTATTATAATTAAGCACGAAACTCACGTAGTTAATAACAATACAATACTACTACTACTACTACTACTACTACTACTACTACTACTACTAATAATAATAATAATAATAATAATAATAATAATAATATTCATAACTCAAATTTTATACACTACCTTATGGTTTTACACAGTTCTTTGAAATTCACAACTCTATTATAAATACAGAATTAGATTAAAAGTACATGTGTCCACAACAAGTAGCCTACATATTAAATATAAATCAAATAAGTTGCTTTACGTTGCTTTGGGTTGTGAAATGCTTGGTACACAGAATGACAAGTCTCCCTTCGTGTGGCTTGTGTTTGCCGATCGAAATCTTCACGATGTGAGTGTGCATGTCCTGTGCACCCCCTCTTCTGCGTCAGTTGTGATGTATGTATTTGTATATAATTATTTTGTATATTTGCGTACAGTTTTCAATAAGCTAAATAAGTAATTAGTAACCTAAGGTGCATTTCAACAAGGTATGGACGACATGGCGGGATATAGATTCCTTGACTTTAAAATACCATAAACCTTGACCAGAATCGACACAGCGACCTTGTCCACATGAAGCTGCCCCATTCACCAATATAAATACAGAAAATACGTCAGTTTATAAATTAGTATTATACCTTTTCATCAAATGCTCTATTTCCTTTCTGGCATACAAGGAAAGGAAATCAGTGCATTCGAAAGTTTTCTAGGATGAAAGAAGAATACATAGAATTAATTGCCAAAAGTGTGCACTAATGTTATTCTTACGTCTTCTACGATTCTTTGTTACAAGTTCCGGTTTACTAACCTCAGGTCAAGCTGCCTGCTGCGTATTACGAAGTCAAATTGATGCATGATTGAATAACTTTTATTTTTACAGTGCTTTAACGTCATACTAACACATGGAGGTTTACGGTGACGCTAAAATGGGGAAAAGACCAGGATTGGAACATTACTGGTCATGTCTTTGATTAAGGTACAGTCACTGCAATTTTTCTGGTGTGAAAATAGAGAGAAAATCACAATACACAATTTTGTTCTTAATTAAGGACGCGGCCGACAAAATTATGTTTTATTTTCAAAAACCTTTCTCTTCCTGCTTTGTCTTAATATCTACAAATGTGTCCGGTTTAAAGTAAAAAAGAATTGCCTGGAAATTCAGTGTTAGGTTTCAAAAATAAAGGTAGGAAATAGGTGGTCAGCATCGTGAACACCATCCGTTTGAGGCGACATCGAATTGGTCACAATCAGTCTGAATCAGCAGTCTGTTCATTCCTGAGTGAGAGAGTGCAATTATTCATTCTGAGTCAGTAATTGTAATATTTCATCAAAGTATTCTGCGTGCCATGCTGGGGAAACAAAGGTAAGAAATTTGAGTTCATGCTACGTACCGGAACAATGTCCGGCTAGATGGCTAAATGGTTAGCGTGCTGGCCTTTGGTTACAGGGGTACGGGGTTCGATTCCCGGCAGGGTCGGAAATTTTAACCATAATTGGTTAATTTCGTTGGCATGGGGGCTAGGTGTATGTGTCGTCTTCGTCATAATTTCATCCTCATCACAACGCGCAGGTCGCCTACAGGAGTCAATTCAAAAGACCTGCACCTGGCGAGCCGAACCTGTGTCCTCCGACACTCCCGGCACTAAAAGCCATACGCCATTTCATTTCACCGGAACAATGCATGATATCAGAAAAGTATGCATATAATTCGAAAGCGAAATATTCATTGTAAGTTAAAATAGCATATAAGAAACGCCTATAAATCTTACAATTTAAAATGATGTGTCACATAGTTGCTTTGTAATGCAAGGAATGGCAATGGACCAAAGTTTCAAATATATGTCGTATATTTTTATATACTTACTAATTACGCCATTCGGTTAAAAAGAAAATTACTGTCAGAATTTCAAAAAAAAGTATGCACGTAAGCATAACATATCTCTCATCTTTAATTTCAATTGATTTGCGTAGATTCGCTGGGGAAATGGATTCCGATTTTCGGTGATAAAATCAAATTTTGTGTTTGACTTTAAAATGACTCCATAATCATGACTCTAGGATAATTATTGTAACTATTTTATTTTTCCATTTTTTCTTCGAAGGGGTGAAGCGTCTTTCAAGATTCTATATGTCGTCATGGCTGACTTCGTAGCTGTCAAACTTAATTTGTGACTTCGAAGTTTCAGCTTTTCAATGAGATGTTAATATGTTGGGAGAGAAATATCAATTTCAGTAGCTGGTTGCCTTTATGCGATATTATTCTTCTTTCAAAAATATATTGTTTGGATTTTGTTCTCCTTGGTGTGTTTGAAAACACTGCGATTGTATCGAAGTTGTGTTGTGGTAGTATCAGTAGTTTAGTGATTCATGTCTATGTGAAAATGCCTCTATTTAGTGGTAAAGTATTTAAAAAGCGTACCAATTGGCAGAAGAAGATGGAAAGCAATTTTCAAGACACTAGAAGTAGTTCTTTAGCGTCATCTGATTCAACCACTCTGGGACGTGCTGTGTCTGATGATAAGCTTCCTTCTGGCGAAGAATGATCTCCTGTAGAAAATTGAAAGGTATTGAAGAGAAATACAAATCAATGAATAAAGGAGAGGAGCATTTTGGCATTATTGATGTAAACATATTGTCTCAAATGCTTGAAAACAGTGAGTGCTGTAAGTAATGTTCTACAGGAAAAATTTCACTAAGAACTGAGACGTATGTTGGCTTGGCTGCTCAGTTCAGTTAGGTTTGTGAAGACTGAAATTATGCCTGTAATTTTTCTAGCTCTCTGTCCATATATGCCGGGGTCAAGGATATTGACCTTTATAGTGTAAATATTATGTTAGTGTATGGATTGCGAGGTATAGACAAAGGCAAAGCAGTAGGCGATGTGTTATGTGGTGTTTTGAATTTTCGGAGGCCCCTTTCAAAATTTGATCACTATAACTTTGCACTGGGGTCTGCAGCTGAGGACGTAGTTCAGAAATCCATGGATCAAGACGTAAAGGAAGTAGTGGAGGAAAACAATGGTGACCAGGACCTAACAATTGCCCTAGACCACACATGGCAGAAACAAGGACACGTCTAACAATGGTGCTGTCAAAGCTACAAATGCAGATAATGGGAAGGTCTTTGATATAGCTTTGATGTCAAATCATTGTCGGTGCACTGGGAGACTAAGAAACGACCATGGTGATGTTTGCATTGCCAATTATTGAGACAGTAGTGGTGGTATGGAGGTTGCAGGGGTAAGGAAGATTTATCACCATTCTCTTCAGTGGTATAACACCCGTTAGCTGCAATATCTAGGAGGCGGTGATTCTAAGGCATTTACGGAAATTTTCGAACGTTACCCAAACGGAAATTATGTGGACATAAGTAAACTGGAATGCGTGGGGCATGTGCAAAAGAGGATGGGTACGAGACTTTGATGATGGAAAAGTGCTATGAAACGAAGGAAACTAGGAGATGGGAAGACTTTGGATGGGAAAGGCAGATTGACCGATGCAGTGATCGACCACATGCAGAACTGTTATGGTCTGGCTATCCAATAAAATACAATGAACGTAGGAGCAATGAGGAAAGCAGCATGGGCTCTGTGTTTTCACACTGCTTCTACCGATGAAAATCCGCAACATGGATTGTGTCCTGAAGGCAATGAGAGCTGGTGTAAATACAACAATGAAAAAATAACTAGGGAGAAATACAGGCACCACCATTGTTTACCAGCAGCAATAATGGAAGAAATAAACCCTATTTCAAGGACCTAAGTGACAAAAGTCTCCTGAAGAAATGCCTTCATGGAGGAATCCAGAATCCCAATGAGTGTGTGAACGGTGTTATTTGAAACAGAATCCCTAAAACAGTGTTCGTAGGAATAAATACACTTCATTTTGGAGTGTACGATGCAGTGGCAACATACAACCAAGATAATATTACCACATGTCAGGTTCTTGAAAAGTTAGAGTTGCATGCTGATTCTCAGACAGTGATGTAATGCTGGCTTTGGATAAGCTCAGACTGAGAAATGCAGACAGTGCAATCAAGATTTTAGGTAGAAAAGCAAGACAAGATATTTTTTTATTTGCTTTACGTCCCATCGACACAGATAGGTCTTACGGCGACGATGGGACAGGAAAGGGTTAGGAGTGGGAGGGAAGTGACCGTGTCCTTAATTAAGGTACAGCCCCAACATTTGCCTGGTGTGAAAATGGGAAACTACGGAGAAAACATCTTCAGGGCTGCCGACAGTGGGGTTCGAATCCACTATCTCCCGGATAAAGCTTACAACTGCGCGCCCCTAACCACTCGGCCAACTCGCTCGCTGGCAAGAAATCTAAACACAAAAATGGGTGAGGCATGATGAAGGACAAGCTTGTATCCTGTCTCCTTTTTAACTCTGAAATTATTTTTCGAATCGCCTTTGATGAAATTGATAAAGGAAGCGACATCAACAGGCAGGGATAACACCACACGCTATGCAGACGACACCGCATTACCAGCTGACAATTTGGTAGACCCTAAATTCAGTTTGAATAGGACCAACAAAGTAAGCAGGGAGTTTGACTCTGAAGTAATCGTTCAGGAAATAAAATTCATAGTTTTCGGCAAGTACAAATTGAGCAACGCTGTTGTCACGCTGGACGAAAATACCCTTGAGACAGTGTTCCATTTCAAGTACCTAGGATGCTGGCTAGCACAAGAATGAGGTCCGAATGTAGAAATCAAAACCAGATTCTGAATCTAAAATGTATGTTTCTGAAATTAAAATACCCAATGAGCAACTATATTTTACCGTTCTAATTTTCAGTCAGCACTTTTGTACAATGTATTCTGGAAAACCTGACATCTAATTACAAATTACTTTTCTTTTGTGGTCATGAAAATTCTGAAGATTCCCCTCGCTTCTCCAATGAGATCACTCAACTCAAAGACACTACCCCTCTCTCCACATGGGGTAGTATGCTGTGTGTAGTTTTTACAGTCTGCTTTATGTCGCACCGACAGAGACAGGTTTTATGGCGACGATGGGGTTAAAAAGGAAGCGGCTGTAGCCTCTATTAAGATACGGCCCCATCATTTGGCTCGTATGGAAATCGGAAACCGCTGAAAACTATCTTCAGTGCTACCGACAGTGGAGTTCGAACCCAATAGCTCACAGCCGCGCGCCCCTAACCGCACGGACAACTCCCTTAGTTGTACTGTTTTTATGGCAACTCGTCCATGATATCAAATGTTCCTGTATCAAGAATCAGTTACTGCAGATATAGCCGGATGAAAGTACCCAACGAGAAAATATAGTTAAGTCGTTGCCGTCCATTGTTATTGCTCATTCAGTCTCTTTTCACAAGAGGACGCACAATATGTGTTTTAGGTGAGTTATCACTTTTCCTTCTAGTGCATTATCCGCTTGGAACGTTGGCGACCATCACGAACTAATTACAGTAAAACCTGCCTTTAGCGGAACCTTTATGAACCGGAAAACTGTCCATATCGGAAAATTTTTACGGTCCCGTGAATTATGGCTTAATATTGATGCAAGTTTACCTGTATTTAGTCGAACCTGTCCGACGCGGAAACAAAAGGAAATTTTGCGACTATAACGGAAAAATGATGTTAATTTCCTTTCTAATCTTTTTCAGTAGATGTGTATTACAAATGGATCTAAGGTGGCCGAGATAGTATTCGGCCAGGAAATTTTTATCTCTGCTCGATGCTGTAATTTGGATCGCGGAAGCAGTGAAAGGTGGGTCGCAAAATACAGTACGTCAATGCTTTCACAAAGCTTTGTCTCACACCCTGGCAAAGGAACCATAATAAACGAAAATACTGATGTTCTGTAACAAACTGTCGATGGTTATGTCAATGCAGAGATTGCGTGGCCATTGATCTAGAAGTTGAGACAGAAGTGGCGTTAGAAAACATCGAAGAGTTCGTCACCCATCACCTCCAAGAAAAGAAAACAGAAATCGATGGCGACGGTGACGATGAAGAAGATGGTTTATGTAACGCGAACTCCTACGCACGCCTCACAGACGTGCATACCCATTCAGTAACATTAAGAGGCACTCAGTTACAATTCAAAGACACAGTTAAAAACTTAGGGATGATAATGGATAAAAACCTTAGTTGGAACGATCATGTAATAGGTATATGTCAGCGAGTGTTTTATTCCTTACATTCCCTTAAGAAACTCAGAGATTTACTCCCCTAAAATGTAAGAAAACTGCTTATCCAAAGTAATGTCAATATTCGACTACTGTGACGTAGTATACAGTAACCAGAACGCCTCACTTTCCATCAAGCTCCAAAAGGCACATAACGCATGTGTTCGATTTATTTCACATATACCAAGGTTTAACCATATTTCTCCCTCATTTGATAGACTTTCATGGCTCCGCTTAAGATAGCGACGAAATTTACACATTTTTTGCCTGTTACATCGTATACTGAACCTTAACACTCCTGAATACCTTGCCACACAATTCCATTACCTAGCATCACCTTCTAGTATATCTTACCAGACCATCATCCACCTCAGTACTAAGCATTCCCATTCACCGCTCAGCTGGCTACAGTATATCATTTGTAGTCGCCGCCAGCCGAATTTGGAATTCCCTATCTGCTGAAATTAGGAGCGTGTCAAACCACGTCCGCTTTAAGAAACTCTGTCAAACCTGGTTAATAAATAATAATTATTATTCATAACATAGTAGGATTAGATCATAGCTAAGTTATTAGGCTAATTAGAACATTTAATTGATACCTTAAGATATTAAATTGTAGATAATTTATTTAGTGTATATTTAACTCTTCATGTAGGTGTATGGTCGGACAGAACGGCAGGTTTCATAACCTGAGTCCCGCCATATAAAACAAGACAATAAATAATAATAATACCGTCATGCCCTATCAGCAGCAAAGGGCATTCAGTCTTTTATTTCGCTGGCGATAATTGGTCGACATTACTTGCCACGTCCGTATTTTAATTGAGAACCGTGCTACCAGGGATAGTTGTGTCCCAGCGTACAATTCTGGATTACCGGTTACGGGAGACGGTCGTATATAGTCGGTTGAAATTATCCAACGAGAAAACTTGTTTATCCTAAAAACTATAGTCGTAGTAGCAGTATTTATTCACACATTACGTTGTTTGCATATTTACATGACTCTGTTTCTTATATACGTAACTCTTGTAAAAACATTAATACTTGAAAAAATAATCTTGTAACTAACTCTTACATATATTACATTATTATTATTATTATTATTATTATTATTATTATTATTATTATTATTATTAATATTGTTCGGGGGTATTTGTGGATCGCAGAGAGAAGTTAAAGAAGGTGCCGGGGTGAATGGGTCTAACCAGAATGTCAAGAATTGAATTTAAAACTTAAATTGAAGGTTATATTTTCAGAACTTCAACATGACAAGATCTTATGACAATATTGCAGGTACAAGTAGCAGTCATTGAACAATATAGGGAAAAATCCAAGATTAGTGGTTTTAACAGATTATGGGCTTCAAGCCCTCGCTTCACTTTTCCTGAGCTCCTAGCTCAAATTTACAAAGAACACAAATTTACTTAAGGGCAGAAATCCCGCAATAAGTACATGGAGCTCTTGCTCCGTAAATAACAATGTCAGGCCTCCCAGAGGCACTTTCACAACTCTTGAAAAAGAGCTAACATGTTCTCAGTTTTCTAAGCCTACTCAAAGCAACATAGCATGAACCTCTAATAATCTCTGGCCTTACCAGGCACTATTTAAAAAAGAATAGAAAACTTAATACACAGAGGTATCTAGTACCCAACCTACAGGGCCTTAGTGAAAAAGAACAGGTTAAATAAACGGCCCGAGTACAATTTGAATAGAGTCGAAGACTGAGCTCGAAAAACAAATTTGAGACCTATAGGGCGCTTGGCCGACGAAACAGGGGCTATTCCCAAACTACTGAGGTAGCACGCATGGAAATAACTTTAATACATTGCAGAAACAAAAGCGTGGCACCTCAAACCAAGATGAAGGGGAGCTCGAGAGGGTATATCACTCTCTATCCCCGATTTACAGTTAAAGATTTTATGAAGGTTTTACATTAGCGGGCAGAAGTTACATTTCCAGAAAGTAGGTTACATAGTTGATGATTCGGACCTTTCCCTTGGGTCAAACTGCGGAGCTAGCAAGAAAGAAAGAAAGAAAGAAAGAAAGAAAGAAAGAAAGAAAGAAAGAAAGAAAGATGTTAGGGGCCATTACCTGGTAGAAGTTAGCAGCTAACGAAGAGGCCTCCCGCCTCCTGCTTGAAACACACACTCATTAAGATGACGATCAATTGGCAAAGAGACGTGAAAATCCGCAGTTGATAAACCCTCGGAGAAAGTTCGAGACCATTCAAGATTAAACTAGCCACACCCTCTCATTTTATTGGTTAATTTAAAAGTTACACTCAAAATCGAAGAAGCAAAAGACTGTGATTGGTAGAAAATTAATTACAGAAATTAGGGATTGGCTGGATTCAAAACTGGCGGAAAGAAACGATAAATATTGCCAACCCAAAAATAAATGAACATCAATTAGGAAAAAACTTATGAATACCAAACTTCTTTAATTCAAAAGTTCTTTCACTTCGCACTAGGGTGCATGATCATAGATTTTAGTGATGAAATCTATGGAAGAATGTCCAAACTTCTTAATGAATGGCAAACAAAGCAAGTAGAAATACAGTCAGTTCAGGAATCTTCACAATAACAAAATTATATCATATTTTAGTGGTGACATCTTCTGAGTAAATTTCTAAGTTGGTCTAGTTCCAATTTCACTGTTTCACCAGTAGAGGAGTTCTTTTAGGCGCCAGATTTAAATGCGCGGCGTTGGGGTGTACCTCCCGGTACAATTATTATTATTATTATTATTATTATTATTATTATTATTATTATTATTATTATTATTATTATTATTATTATTATTATTATACATAACAAAATCACACCAACCTCAACAGAGTCAAGTCAGGATATCAGTAAAATATTACGTAACGTGAAACCTTGTGTGTAGTAATTTAGAATGTTAATTATATAGAAGAAATATATTTAACAATGACGCCTGAAGTACGAGTATGAGTATGATTGAATGATAGATATGATCTACAGCACATCGTGCAGCATCGAATAGAAATTGTATACGATGTCGTGACATTTTCATTTAGTTATTTCTTCAGTGAAATGAAATAGCGTATGGCTTTTAGTGCCGGGAGTGTCTGAGGACATGTTCGGCTCGCCAGGTGCAGGTCTTTCGATTTGACTCCCGTAGGCGACCTGCGCGGCATGATGAGGATGAAATGATGATGAAGACAACACATACACCCAGCCCCCGTGCCAGCGAAATTAACAAATGATGGTTAAAATTCCCGACCCTGCTGGGAATCGAACCCGGGGTCCCTGTGACCAAAGGCCAGTACGCTAACCATTTAGCCATGGAGCCGGACATTTCTTCAATAACAATTCTATTATCCATGTCAAAGGATTTAAGATGCTTCAGACTTATTTTCTGGCTTAATAAAGTAGTTTGTAAAGAACTAACCGAGCAGGGGAGGGATGGCCACGATTCTACCATTCGGGAGACTGGACAGGGCTGGACCTCACCGCTGGCCCCAACTGTCGGCTGTCCTGAGAACGGTTTCCGTGGTTTTCCATTATCCTGCACTAAGACGAATGCCTAGACATTTCCTAGTATAGGCCACGGCCGCCAACCCTCTCACCTTCTCACTGTAACACATCTCCGGCGTGAGAGACGGCGTCACCGTCTAAGAGGTTCGCCTCCTCCTTCAGGGGAGGAATGAAAACATTTTAGTAGTAGTAGTAGTAGTAGTAGTAGTAGTAGTAGTAGTAGTAGTAGTAGTAGTAGTAGTAGTATGAGAATGGATAATGGAAGGGGACTTTGAACAGATTATATACGGCCGTCTTCAGGAACTGACTCCCGGCACAGGAACACTTGATATCACGAGCCGGGTGCCAAAAAACTTTTCATTCTTAGTACTTACAGCACACTACCTCAAGCTGGGAGAGAGGAGGTGTGAGTGGAGCGACCTTATTGGATACCCGAGGGAATCTACAAATTTTCAGGATCAGAACAATTTAAAAAGTACTCTGTATGGCTTCCGTTCCGTACTCTAGCACCGACATTGCATGCGCCTCCGTTGCCATTTTTCCTTATTTGTAATAAATCTTGTTTATATGTTGCTCCGTTGCACTACGACACGAGTCCTCACACGCAATACGTTCGACTGGCTGCAGCAGACTAACTTGCTTCAGGCCCATGTGTTCAACGCTACGTCGCGCTTCTCGAGATGTCTCTCTATTCACATGCGCATGCACGCAACGTTACCACAAGTTATCACTGCGATATCGGTCCATTCACCGTACTTTTTAGGCACACCTTACATATTAAGACGAACACCAACGTCCAAATCCGAACCATATGAATTAATCAGACGCAAATAATATTCCCAGCCCGGCTAGTAATCGAACGCAGGACACTCTGAATGAAAGGACACTACACTGACCATTGTGATAAGAAGCTATATATACTAGGGAATTATCAGTGAACTCATACCGAAACAAACCTCTTATTTCTCCAAGGGAATGGGTACCTTTCAGAAAGACCAGCATCATGCTTAAAACAGTTGCAATTTGCAACTGCAGGCTACCGAAACAAAGATTGAATTTTGAAAGAATACGGTTGAGACTGAGTTTGACCATTCCTATTTGCTGGTTGGATTGTTCGGACCACATGAGAAACGCTCTAGTGCTCTGAGATAAGGACGTAATTGCTGTTAGTGTTCAGCTGCTTTTCCTCCCATGATGTCGATATTATACTTCCGGACCTAGTAGTACTAGGATTTTCAAGAGCAATGTCTCCATTCTATTTTAAGGCAGGCTACGGTATGAGTTCATTGACTGTCTCTTTTGTCAGGATACTCAATTAACAAACTAGTTGGGGGCAATGACTACTAGCTGATGTCATGGAGTAGATAAGGAGATAAACTCATGAGCTAAATGTAGCGCAAATATCAACACACTCGCGACTTATGCCGACCACAGTGATGGACTCGATTAGTCATCCTTGTGTTGCGAACATTGTGGTTTCGATACCAGCTGAGGTCGGTGGCTACACCAAAAATAATCTTCACTTATAATTTATCTAGGTTCTTCTCATAGATTGTATCTTCCTTCGTCTATATACCAATACTTGCATTTTATAGAAGAGTTGCGTTCTTTAGTTAGAATACTGGGCGTGGCACATGGGCACAACACTGTTCTGTACCTCGCATGAACATAGTTGTTAAAGGCGATTATTTACTCTCTTGGTGATCGAATAAACAAAAATATTCCATAACTTAATTGGATGATTCAGTTTCAGTTTTTCAGAATTCTTTAAATGTTCCTATTGTGAGGCTCTGTGGCTCAGACGGCAGCGCGTTGGCCTTTCATCGCTGGGTTCTGTGGTTCAAATTCCGGTCACTCCGTGTGAGATTTATGCTGGACAAAGAGAAGGCAGGAGAGATTTTTCTCCGGGTATTCCGGTTTCCCTTGTCATGTTTCATTCCAGCAACACTCTCCAATATCATTTCATCTGTCAGTCATTAATCATTGCCCCAGAGGAGTGCGACGGACTTCGGGAGCCGGCACAATTCTTATCCTTGTCACTAAATGGGGTTTCATTTATTCCATTCCTGACCTGGTCAAATGGCTGGAAACAGGCTGTGGATATTCATTTTTAAATGCATCTGTTTTTGAGGAAGGAACAAAATGGTCGTATTTCATTAAAAGTTGACGGAGCTTTATGCGAAAAATCACTCAAATATTTATTTTTAAAATAATTTTTTAATTTCTAAAATCTATACAAAGGCACCTGTTAACCACATGGCGATTCATCGTCTAGAATAAAACTGTTTTAAAGAGGAGTGAAATATGTGTTTTTGCTTTACTTTTCGGGACATAGTGTTTGACAAATATGGGAACACAATTTCGAAAAGCCGCTTATAATCAGTTACACATGATTCCGTACCGAAACCTAAATAATAAATTTCGGGAAAGGACTTTTAAGCACTAATAGGTCAGAATGCAAACTTATTTGAACACGGCGCAAGTATAATCTAGCCGATCTACAGTTATGTCGGTGAGTTGCATAAATTTTAAGGGTTCCAATAGTTCAGATCGCTAGTCTTTAAGCAAATCCCACCGCAGAACCGCTTTGCGGGTAAATATTTTTTTTTTTCAATTTGCTTTACGTCGCACCGGCACAGGCAGGTCTTATGGCTACGCTGGGATAGGACAGGGCTAGGAGTGGGCAAGAAGTTTTTTTTTGCTATTTGCTTTACGTCGCACCGACACAGATAGGTCTTATGGCGACGATGAGGCAGGAAGGGGCTAGGAGTGGGAAGGAAGCGGCCGTGGCCTTAATTAAGGTACAGCCCCAGCATTTGCCTGGTGTGAAAATGGGAAACCACGGAAAACCATCTTTAGGGCTGCCGACAGTGGGGCTCGAACCCACGATCTCCCGAATACTGGATACTGGCCGCACTTAAGCGACTGCAGCTATCGAGCTCGGTGGGGCAAGAAGTGGTCGTGGCCTTAATTAATGTACAGCCCCAGCAATTATTTGGAGTGAAAACGGGAAACCACGGAAGGGCTGTCGACAGGGGGTTCGAACCTACTATCTCCCGGATGCAAGCTCTCAGCTGCGCTCCCCTAACTGCACGGCCAATTCACCCGGCACGCAGGCAGAAGAGGATGATGATGTATTTATTTATTTATTTATTTATTTATTTATTTATTTATTTATTTATTTATTTATTTATTTATTTGCTAGTGGCTTTACGTCGCACCGACACAGATAGGTTTTATGGCGACGATGGGATAGGAAAGGTCTAGAGTTGGAAGGAAATGGCCGTGGCCTTAATTAAGGTACATTTGCCTGGTGTGAAGATGGGAAACCACGGAAAACCATTTTCAGGGCTGCCAACAGTGGGATTCGAACCCACTATGTCCCGGATGCAAGCTCACAGCTGCGCGCCCCTAACCGGACGGCGAACTCGCCCGGTGTGTGTTGTTTAAGGGGCCTAACAGGTAGGTCATCGGCCCCTAGGAGGGCAGAAAACACTTGCGCCTTGGTTAAATACGTTTGAAGAATGTCTGTTCAAAAGGTGCTATTTTCACTTTTAAAAAAATAGAATTTCTTTCACATGCATTGCAATAGTTGAATACTATCGATTGTCATGAGGAATTCAGACCTGGAAGGTGTAATTCCTTAAAGTAATTGTACCATACCCGATCATAGGCTCGTGCCTTTTATTCTTCGCTTTATGCGTTTTTTCGCGCAACTTTCTTTTGATGGAAAAAGCACATTTTAAACGAACAGTCCTCAATTCCATTCTGACTTATTCGGTGCCCTAAAACAATGTACCTACATACATTATCATTATAGACCGTTATGCCTTTCAGAGGTCAGTCTGCAAGCCTCTGTGAATTTACTAAATGTAGCCACAATCCTCTATTTGCAACTAGTGCTGTGGCCTCATTTACTTCTATACCTCTTATCTTTAAATCGCTAGAAACTGAGTCTAACCATCGTCGCCTTGCTCTCCCTCTACTTCTCTTACCCTCCATAGCAGAGTCCATTATTCTCCTAGGTAACCTATCCTCCTCCATTCGCCTCACATGACCCCACCACCAAAGCCGGTTTATGTGTATAGCTTCATCCTTCGAGTTCATTCCTAACTTAGCCTTTATCTCCTCATTCTGAATACCCTCCTACGAGATAAATTTCAAGAAGATTCCTTAAATACGTGCGGTCACATTGAATATTTTCTGAAATGTGCGTTCGATATTTACAGTATGGATGTTTAACTGCGACAATGGTATGCCGCCGCCATTACATTGCTGCTCATTAAGGAACTTCAGCGGCACAACATTCTGACACCCCGAAGTCTCTCATAACGTACTGTAATTGAAGAAACATTAAACAAATCATATTGTTATTATTACCCATGGCTTTTCTACGTGAGTCATAAAATGCAAATGAACGCTCATCTTTATTGCTTTTAACTACGCAGAATTTATTTTTGCTCTCACAACAATAGAGATTAACTGGCAATTGCTATTTATTAAGCCAACTCACCAGCTATTTATAAAAATAGGACCATTAGCCGCTAACCATTCTGTATATACTTGGTTATTCTGCGAGACCTGATGTCACTCCATGTTTGTGGTTGGGTGACGTCATTATGCAACTCGTGCGTGACCTTTCCCGTCTGCAATGAGAACATAGTGACCTCCCGAATCCGCTAGATGGCAACACTTGCCATATGAGTCATCGCGCCAACAACGAGAACGGATCGCCGTGGTTCTTACAGCTCAGCAATTGGTCACTTTGCAAGACGAGCCTACATTGGCTGCTGGCTAAGGAAGGACATTCGATTATAGAGTTCAGAAGTCCCTTTCCTCCTCTGGCGATTTTCCAGCGGTCTAACGTATGCTACCAGCGACACTGAGCTGGGGAAGGCAATAATGGGGAGTCAGTGGTCGAGGGGCCATGGTCACCGGTAGAATTATTAGCCGGGAGTGCAGTTCGGGACAATCTGTTGAGAGTAGAGATCGGAAGAAATGTTTAAAATTTGAGTTCAGAATGACGCGTTATTAAGGGCTTTTGTTATGCCAATTTTTACTTGAAATAATTGTCTTGCTCTATGGCTACATTGTTAGCGTGTTCCAAGTCGGGAGAGGGAATTTTAATCTTTATTGGTTAATTCCTATGGCTCGGGGGCTGGGAATGTGTGTCGTATTTGTCATAAGAATTCATCGCAGATAGGACCTCATCCTCATAGACGCGCAGGTCGCCTATATGACGTCAACTAGAAAGACATGCACCAGGTCCCTTCGGAAGCCACACGCCATTTTTATTACTTCAATTAATTGATAGTAATTTCTGAATTCTTTCTTATTTATTTACTTTTTGTTAATCTGAAGCAAAAGCAAACTTATTGAACGTTTTACGAAGAAGTAAATATTATTTTTATATTAATGATGGATGTCAACAGTGATAATAAATAAATGCATAATTCGTGGTGTAAGCCGATTTAATTTGTCAAGCGACACCGTTCTACCGAGCTCGATAGCTGCAGTCGCTTAAGTGCGGCCAGTATCCAGTATTCGGGAGATAGTAGGTTCGAACCCCACTGTCGGCAGCCCTGAAAATGGTTTTCCTGTCCCATCGTCGCCATAAGACCTATATGTGTCGGTACGACGTAAAACAACTAGCAAAAAAGAACTACCTGGAGTAGCTGTAGCTGAGGACATCAAGACCTGCCTGACTCTGCCAGTGACATTCAGTAGACCAATTTTTATTTATTATTTATTTATTTATTTAGCGTATGGTGCCTGGAGTGTCCGAGGACAAGGGTGCCCTGCGCATCTGGTTCTGAGATGATGGCGATAATGAGGTAGGGAGAGAATGAAACCCGACGTCCGCACATGAGCTACTCCTGTCGAATGATACCAAGGGGTCTTCTCAAGACTTAACGTCCCCATCCGGAGGACGATTCACCATCGACACCGTCAGATACCCTCATTAGATTAGAAATTCTATACCACCACCTCTCCTACTCTGCCGACCAAGATTCTGATGGTGATTTATTTGCACCAACGGGACTCGAACCAGCCAACCGTGTCAAACTTGATGCCTTAACGATAATTGTTATCAGGTAGCCATAGCAAATCAATCAATCAATCAATCAATCAATCAATCAATCAATCAATCAATCAATCAATCAATCAATCAATCAATCAATCAATCAATCAATCAATCAATCAATCAATCAATCAATCAATCAATACTGATCTGCATGTAGGACTGTCGTCCAGGTGGCAGATTCCTTATCAACTGGTTACCTAGCACCTTCTTAAATTATCGCAAAGAAGTTGGAAATCTCTCGAAAATAATTTCAAATACATTGGAAATCTCTCGAATATCTCCCTTGCATAATTAATTTAACATCTAATTCCTCTTCCTGTATAAGAGTATTTAACCTATTTTTTTTCTTCAAAATCTACAGCCTGTTTCCAGTCATTCGACCGGGTTTGCAATGGAATGAATGAAGCCCCCTTCTATCGGCGAGGATATAAATTGTTCCGGCTACCGAAGCCTGTCGCACTCCTCTGGGGCAATGTTTAACGACTGACTGATGAAATGATATATGAGAGTGTTGCTGGAATGAAAGATGACATGGAAAATCAGTGTGCCCGGAGAAAAACTTGTCCCGCCTCCGCTTTGTTCAGCACAAATCTCACATGGAATGACCGGTATTTGAACCATGCAACTCAGCGACGAAAGTTTATCTTCATATTATGATTCTTCCTACTTTTAAAAATTCAGTTCAAGCTTACTCGTCTACTAACGCCATTACACGCCCTCTGTCCTCTGACAGTTTGTTTCCTTACTCCCAAGTCCTACGGCGCGTCAAGACTTGAATCGGTCTTCGATGTTTGAAGGGAGGCTAAATGCATGCTCAGTGTTGACGGGAAGAGATTGCAAGAGAACACTGACTTCACTGTCACAAACTAATATGAAATGCAACCAAGAAGGCTCAATTTTTGTTCCAACGTTAATTTATTTTAAACATTATTTAGTTATTTTTCCGGGTTGAACCGTGTTGTTGTTTCCTGTACATTCCGTATAGTTTGCCGACGTTCCGAACATATTGCAGTATTCTTTGTCAAGATGACTTAAATATAGCCACTCGATCCGATGGCCTTGACCAAGAATACTGCGATGCATTCGAAACGTCGCCAAACTGTACTGAATCTACAGAAAACAACATGATGGTTCAAACCGGAAGAAGAACTAAAGAATTCTATACACCGTGAAAGCTTCACAGCTTATTTTAAAAAGGCTAATCTTCCGAAGATTCATTGCATGTTCGTTAACTTTTATGCACTGGATTTCTGTTCTATTGAATAAATTACATTCTGCATTACACAACAAGAACAACCTACAGAAGAATTGATTGAGTTATTTGCTTTGCGTCTTCCAATATTGGGCGAATTCGCTACTACTACTACTACTACTACTACTAATCATAATAATAAAATAACAGTATGACCTCAACTATCATGTGCAGGTATTTTGATTTAACGCCTGGTCAGGCGACTACAGAATTATCAACACAAAATCAAACAGGGGAAATGCCGAAGTTGGTTTAATATTGAATAAGAAAATAGGGCACTGGGTAAGCTATTATGACCAGCATAGTGATTATTGTGGTCAAGATAGACACCAAGCCAATGACCACCACAATAGTGCAGGTCTATATGCCTACTAGTTCAGCGGATGATGAGGAAATCGAAAGAATATATGAAGAGATAGAAGATTTAATACGGTATGTAAAAGGTGATGAGAATCTAATTGTGATGGGAGACTGGAATGCAGTGGTAGGCCAAGGAAGAGAAGGTAATACAATAGGAGAATTCGGATTGGGACAAAGGAATGAAAGAGTAAACCGTCTGGTTGATTTCTGCACCGATCACAATTTAGTCCTGGTAAACACTTGGTTCAAACACCACAAACGACAGCTGTATATATGGACGTGACCTGGAGACACTGGAAGGTATCAAATAGACTTCATTATAATTAGGCAGAGATTTAGAAACCAGATGTTGGATTGAAAGACTTCCCCAGGAGCAGACGTGGACTCAGACCACAACCTGTTGGTAATGAAATGCCATTTGAAGTTGAAGAAATTCAAGAAAGGAAGGAATGCAAGGAGATGGGATCCAGACAGGTTGAAAGAAAATAGTGTGAGGGATTGTTTCAAGGGACATGTAACACAGGGACTAAATGAAAAGGCTGAAGTAGAGGAAGAATGGACAGTCATCACGAATGTGATCAGTAAAGCTGATGAGGAAAAGTTAGGAATAATGCAAAGATCACCTAAGAAACAATGGATAACTCAGGAGATACTAGACCTGATTCACGAACGACAAAAGTACGAGAATGCATAAATGGGGAGGGCAGAAAAGAACACAGGCGAATAAAGAATGAAGTAGATAGAAAGTGCAGGACAGCTAAGGAAGAATGGCTGAAAGAGAAGTGCAAGGATGCTGAAGGTTGTATGGCCGTAGGAAAGGTAGATGTTGCATACAGAAAAATCAAGGAAACCTTTGGAGAAAGGGAAAGTAGGCGTGTGAATATTAAAAGCTTAAATGGAAAACCACTTCTAGGGTAAGAAGACAAGTCAGAAAGATGGCAGGAACATATCCAACAGTTGTATCAAGGTAAAGAAGTAGATGATTGTGTTCCGGAACAAGAAGAGGCTGTTGATGCTTATGATATGGGAGACCCAATTTTGAGTTCAGAATTCCACAGAGCTTTGAGAAACCTAGGTAGGAAGAAGGCACGGGGAACTGATGACTTATCCTCAGAATTACTGATTGCCTTAGGAGAAACCAGCATGGAGAGGTTATTCCACTTAGTGTGTGAGATGTATGATACAGGAGAAGTGCCATCTGATTTTCGGCAGAACGTTGTTATACCTATTCACAAGAAGGCCGGTGCTGAGAAGTGTGAAAACTCCCGCACCATTAGTTAAGTATCTCAGGCCTGCGAAATTTTAACACGTATTATTTACAAAAGAATGGAAAAACAGATTGAAACTTAGTTGGGAGAAGATCAATTTGGCTTCAGAAGAAATGTGGGAACACGTGAAGCAATCCTGACTTTACGTCTGATCTTAGAGGACCGAATTAAGCAAAAAAAGGCCACGTATATGGCGATCGTAGATCTAGAAAAGTAATTCGATAATGTTGACTGGACCAACCTCTTTGAGATTCTGAAAGTGTTCGGGATCATATTCCGAGAAAGGAGAATTATCTACAATCTATACAAAAATCAGTCTGCAGTGATAAGAATCAAGGCTTTGAAAAAGAGGCAGCAATCCAGAAAGGAGTGATGCAAGGCTGCAGTTTGTCCTCTCTCCTTTTCAATGTTTACATGTCTGTCTGTTAGGTCATCAGCCCAGAGGCTGGTTGGATCCTCAAATAGCATCACCAAAGGCTATGCAGTTATAGGGAAACCACAAAAACCAATGGCAGTACCAAAATGAGGCATACTAGGCAAAATGAGGAGTGAGGTAGTTTGCCATTGCTTTCCTCACTGGGCCAGACAGTGCTATTGTAGCACAACTAACCCTATGAGCAACACATTTCATGACACTCAGACACACTGGTTATGCTCTGAATGTCATTAATCAGCACCACCCATACCCCAGCAGCTTCCATATTGTCATAGCCATGGATGAGACTGGGACTTCAGTGGAAGCTACACTTTGCTCTGGCCTGTGCCAAGAGATGAATGCAAAAGTACTGTATCCATCAAGAAAATGTTTACATACAACAGGAAATAAAGGAAATCAAAGAGGAATTTGGAAAGGGCATCAAAGCATAAGGAGAGGAAATCAAAACCCTGTGATTTGCCGATCTTGCATCTCCTCATCCTCTGTTAGTTTCGCCAGATCACCTGCGAAAGCGAGGTACGAAGAGGTTGTCTTTGGGAAAGTCCAGCCGGAGTGGCTTCCAAAACTCACATTTCTTGAGTTCTTTCTCCCATTCTTCCATAACCCTGTCTATGACGACGTTGAGCAGAATAGGAGAGAGTCCATCACCTTCTTTCGGGCCTGTTTGTATGTCGAAGTGTTCTGAGGGTTTCCCCATAAATTTCGGTTTCGATTTCGTGCCAGTCAGTGTTTGTTTTATGAGTTCTCGAGTTTTGGGATCTAGTACATGATCTTCTAGAATTTGGAACAGCGAGGGCCTGTCGATCGAATTGTAAGCCTTTTAGAAATCTAAAAATGTGCATACGATGGATTTTCGTGTAATTGCTTTTGTGTTCTATGCAAGAGACATGTTGATAAAATTTTGTAGATGACAGATACAGATATATTATTATTAAAGTCCACCTTTTTAGTGTTACAGTTCGCGCTATTACCTGTCGTCCTTGGAAGCTCGGGTTCAATTCTCGGTTCTGCCAAACATTTAAGATTTGCGGGAAGGCTGGCTTGTCGTTGAAAACGTATATGGAACTCACCTCCATTAGGGGTGTGACGGAAAAACTTGTACCATCTCGGGAAGAGGATATGAATTTGACTAATTAGTTAATAATTATTAAGTTTTTTTGCTATTTGCTTTACGTCACACCGACACAGATAGGTCTTATGGCGACGATGGGACAGGAACGGCCTAGGAATGTGAAGGAAGCGGCCGTGGCCCGGTGTGAAAATGGGAAACCACGAACAGTGTGATTCGAATCCACTATCTCCCGGATGCGAGCTCACAGCTGCGCGCCCTTAACCGCACGGTCAACTCGCCCGGCTTATTTCATTCGTTAAGATCATCTATGGACCACGTTTACACAATCCACCAGATCTTCTATCTCTCCAACTTATACTCTTTGCACTCCTTCCAGACTTCTTTATCCCTCTTCAACCGAGATGTTGCGCGACTTGACGAGTTTCTCCGGTAAATCCCTCATTTCCTCAATTTTCTTCCTAAAGGTTGTTCTTTCCTGCATATCTCCCTCCTGGATCCCCACTTCTTCCAAGTCCTTGTGAACCTCCTTAAGCCATAAAGGTTGTGCCTTAGTTATGAAAATTATGTAATTACAAGAGAACCAAGGCGCAAATAATATTTACCAACTTCATATATTTTCATCAATATATCATCATTCATGTTACTGAACTTAATATATATTCCGTACGAGTGATATCTTCAACAATTGCTCTATTCCCATTGTTGCAAGCTAGGGCGCCAACGAAAGCAGGTCATGCAATGTAGATTGCCATTAACCTAGCTATTCAAAGCGAATTATTAGCTTAGTTTCCAGTATTCGTGATCGTTTTGTCACCATGAATTTGGCCCATGTTGTCTTCAGGATTTTTGGATGTTGCGTGACTTACAAATCGATATTCAAGGCACTCCTTGGCTCTGAAAAGCATTTTCTCTGCTATTTGCTTTACGTCGCACCGACACAGAGAAGTTTTATGGCGACGATGGGATAGGAAAGGGCTTGGACTGGGAAGGAAGCGGCCGTGGCCTTCATTAAGGTACGGCACCAGCATTTATCTGATGTGAAAGTGGGAAACCACGGAAAACCATTTTCAGGGCTGCCGACATTGGGGTTCGAACCCACTAACTCCCGGATGCAAGCTCACAGCTCCGCGCTCCTAACCGCACGGCCAATTCGCCCGGTTGAAAAGCATTTTAAAGCTTGGGAGATCGGACTGACTTCAGAGGGGACAAAGAATATCATCGTCACAGAAGAAAACACCACAAATAATTCAAATTTGCGTGGGTTCAATGTGACTTCAGTGTGTTAAAATGTCTTGGGTTCTGATGAGTTAAAAGTCTCAACGTTTGCCTGGTGCGTAAATGGAAAACCAAAGACTTTAATATTACTTATCTAGACTCACAGAGCGCGCTGATGCTAAGCGGAATATTGAACACTTTCGCGCATCGCCATGTTGCGGGCGCTTCAGATTCGAATGCATGGCTAGCACGTGGTAATGTTTACAGACCCTTGCATATTTTCGATTTGAATCATGCCTGTTAGTGGATCTAGTTTGGTGTTATATGTGACGGAGTGATAATATATTGTCAAATTTTTTCAAGGAATGTGGGAGCTGATACATTACGTTAGTTAAATTGATCGGCAATATTAGGCCTAAAGTTAGGCATTACCTGTGGAATGGAAAGATATTCGCGAGGGTGAATTCGTGTGCAGCCTTCATTTGTACGGACTGCTATCAGAAGGGACATGGTATTTCTTTTCACATGTGAGTAGAAATTGAACTGTTAAAAAATAACTGTCATTTACCATAATCGAGAACTAAACAGGTTATAGGGTGGTTGACTCAGAGAACGCATGGACGTGAAATTTAGAATATTTAAGCTTTTTTTTCTTGTTTGCCTTTTTCCAGTTCATTGGGAATAATTGTTTAGATTTAAAACGCTGTTCTGAAAAGGACTACATATTTTTCACACAAACTGTGTAGCGGTATTACAAATTTGATAAATCTGGGCCTAGAATCCTTAAGATATGATTGATACAACTTGATAAAACCTTCCAATATTAGGGTAAGGTATTGCTTCAAATGATCAATTAACTGAAAATTGACTTATTAGTATCGTATGTCTTAATTTCTCCAATTTTTTTTCCACTTGCTTTATAATAAAAGAATACAATTGTTAATACGCTATTCCAGAAAAATCTGACAATATAAAGTCTGAACAAAGCTCATTACAATCTTGTCAATCCTAGTCTGCGTTAGAAAACGCTAATCAAATTAACCTTTCACTATGATATTGATCTTTTTTTGTTTGCAAGTGCTTTACTTTCAATTTCATTTTATTTTCTTTCTGGTGTAAATCATGGTGCTCATATTAGAGAAAAATTAGAACGCACTTTCAATTTTTATGTGCTCAGATAATATTAATTCAGAATGAGTTTGTAAAAGCAGTAATATTTAAGAAGATAATATTATGAGGAGGGCTTTACATCTTAAATGATAACATTTTTACTTAAGCCTAACCGAGCGAGTTGGCCATGCGGTTAGGACCGCGCAGCTGTGAGCTTCCATCCGGAATATAGTGGGTTGGAACCCACTGTCGGCAACCCTGAAGATGGTTTACCGTGGCTTCCCATTTTCACACCAGGCAAATGATGGGGACTGTAGTTTTAATTAAGGCCACGTGCTCTTCCTTCCCATTCCTGGGTCTTTCCTATCCCATCGTCCCCATGAGACCTATCTGTGCCGGTGCGACGTAAAGCAAATTGTAAAATATAAAAAAAAGCCTAAACCACGCAGAGAAACTCAAACTAACTCTAGACATTAATTTCATTTTAAGAAATACACAATAGAAGACTAGCACCAGTGTAACGAATGTCAGGCAGCATTTACCTGAATTCAAATCACACAAACATGATAATTTAACTTCTACTCATCCAATTTCGTTATTTCATATCCAGACCAAACCAAACCCCATGGCACAACAGGCCCGAAAGGCCATGGCCTACCAAGCGACCACTGATCAGCTTGAAGGCCTGCAGATTACGAGGTGTCATGTGGTCAGCACGGCGAATTCTCTTGGCCGTTATGTCACCGTCAGATAGCTCCGCAATTGTAATCACGTATGCTGAGTGGACCTCCACTCAGATCCAGGTACAAATCTCTGACCTGGCCGGGGATTGAACCCGGAGCCTCCGGGTAAGAAGTAGACACGCTACCCCTACACCGCAGAGCCGGCATTTCATATTCAGAAAATGATAAAAAATGTATCTGATTGTTTTAGAAAAATTTCTGCAGTCATGTACTTTTTAAACAATCTGTCCAGATAACTGAGTAAAATTTGCTACAATGACTTATTTGAGAGGAATCATAAGCTTTATACCTTTCACAGAAATATTTTATTTCACAGGTTTCCTTTTTTTGTTGATATTGAAGATTATTGTTATCGGTACAGTAGTTTGTAAATATTTAATTTGTGTGTTCTCCAGTCTGCCGAGAGACAGGTAATTTTTATCTCACGATATGTAATCATACTTAAGTTGTATAGACCGCTTTTTGAACATGTCTTCATATTTTCAATAAAGCTAAATAATTATTGATCCTAGGCTTCTCAAGAGACAGATTACCACTTGATTCTCGTCCTTTGAGTCTGGCCTTCTTGCCATACGTACAATGTTCAAACACATCAGTAACAAACATGACCCTTATATTAAAGTGAGCGACATGATCATTTTCGAGGCACCGCTAGTGTATTTTTGTAGTAGTGTATTTTTCAGTCTTCTTATTCAGTCTGCCAAAAGTTTCTTTTTTTAGGTGCGCCACCTATAGGCTACCCAAATGATTTGTGTAGATTGTTCAGTTCTTATACAGAAGTATATTTTAATATTAACACAGTCTTGATGTTATGTATATTTATTGCGTGTGTACGGTAGTTGGTGTAGGCTGTCATTAATTTTATAAGGCGAATGTTTTCATGTGTGCGAAATGTAAGTTAAAGCATGAATTCCATACGATCTCCGCGTCAAGCTGAGGAGCGCCCGCAACATGGCGGTACGCGCATGGACGTGTCTTCCCCAGTCACACGCTTCTGCGCAGCCAGCGGTGTGGGGTCTTGTGGAAAACTATACAAATTATCTTCAGGACTATCGAGTGTTTGAATCCACCATCTCGATAATGCAAGTCTACAGTTATATGACTAGTACGTAGTGCGTAGTCAATTCAGTCGGTAGTGCTACTGTGGACAATACTGTACATATGAGAACTTGGAACTATTAGCCTCAAAGTATGTGGCTGGTATACAGGAAGGAGGAAACACTTTCATATTGGTCAATGCCGTATACAATGGAAAGAAATTCAATTTTTTAAATGAGAGGAAATAAACTGCCTAGATATGAATCCATGTATTCTTTCATGTCTATTTATGTTTTCAATTCACCCAGTTTTCATCCCGGTACAAGAAATCAGACTGATTTGTATGTCAGGGTACTCAAATGTTATGTAGAGTCAGACCACCACCTTTCACAAATCAAAATCCGTTTCAGAGCCAATCGAAGAAAATATCAAAAACCTACAATCCCACGCATTTGACCCAGGTTATCTGCAAGAACATGCACATGAGTTTGCACAGTCATTGCGGGCAAATGCAAAAACATGGGATGCACTTCTTGAGACTATCCAAGAATCATCTAGGAAACTTGACCAACCACCCCGTAAACGGAAACATAGATGGTGGACTTCGGATTGTGACAGAGCACTGGGAACACGTATGCGAGCCTGGAAGAATTGGCACAGTCATCAAACACCAGAGAATTGACAAATCTTTTCAGAAACTCAGTAGCAAACGTCCAAAAGACTCAGACGAATTAAACGTGCATACCATAACAAAAGATTAGGGGAGATCGATAATGACTTCAAACGGAATAACACAAGAAATTTCTACAAAACCTTTCGCGAAGAGCTGACCATCTACAAGCCACCCACTCTTTGTTTTCGACGCCCTGACGGAACTCTCGAGACCAACACAAAGGCTAACTGTGACATCCTGAAACAACACTTCAAAACGTTACACAACTGCAAACCACCAACTAAGAAACTCCAATTCCACATTCCCACTCCAAACCCAGATTCACTTCCACCGACTCATGAGGAGATAAGGAGCATCATATTACATTTCAAAAACAATCAAGCACCAGGAGAAGATGGTGTAATCGCCGAGATGCTGAAGGTTGTGGGGGGGATCAAATGATTGAACAATTACAAGTCATCATTGCGAACATATGGGAAAGTGGAGTCATACCTGTAGATTGGAAAACTGCCCTGATCCATCCACTGCATAAGAAAGGTGACAAGATGGATCCGAACAACTACCGAGGTATTTCTCTTCTGTCAATAGCATACAAAATTCTTTCACGTGCTCTGCTTACCAGATTGGAACAACAGACAGAAGATAAGATCGGCGAATACCAGGCGGGCTTCCGTACACATCGATCGTGCGTGGAACAGATCCTGAACCTGAAGATGATACTCCAACACCGCCAGTAAAACCGTACAGTGATCACTTTCGTAGATTTAAAAAAGCATTCGACTCAATAGACCGTGGTACCCTGTTCAATGTACTTCAAGAATACGGTGTTGATAACAAAACAGTCACGTTAATCCAACAAACCTTAACAGATACAACCTCTAAGGTAAAGTTCACGGGTGAAATCTCTGCACCCTTTGAAATAAAAACAGGCGTTAGACAAGGTGATGGGATTGTTCCCACTTCAGTTCAACTTAGTACTGGATAAGGACATTAAAACATTGGAAAAAGAAGTACCCGGAATAAACATGGGAACGGAAAGTAAATGGATTAATATTAAATGGCTTGCCTTTGCTGACGATCTAGCAATAATTACCTGCACTCCCGAAGAAGCCAGGCACACCATCGAGAAGCTTCCCGAGGTTGCATTAAAAACTGGTCTCCATATCTCCTATGAAAAAAACGCAATACATGGACTCCAAGTGCACACACCTAACATCACTAGCGACCAAATATGGCAACATTTTACAAGTCAAACAATTCCAGTACTTGGGTGAAATTATTGGTAATTCAGACAATGAAAAAGCAGCCAACAAAATGCGCGCAGAAAGACTACGTAAAGCATACCTAATCACCTGGAACTTCTACAATAAGAAATCAATATCCAGAAAAGCCAAACTCCGACACTTACCACACTGTTGTCCTCCCTGAGGCACTATACGCAACTGAGACATCATCACTCACCATTAACATCAAGGACATTGAGAAAATTGAACAACAGATACTGAGGAAGATATTAGGGCCCAAGTTTCAAGAGGGTATATGGATGCGAAAAAGCTCGGAAGAACTCTATGCATTAACTGAAGGATTCATTTCAGTCGCACGCAAACGGCGTATCAAATTTTACGGACATTTAGCACGAATGGATGACTCACGACTGACTAAGAAAAAAAATTCTTATTATCAATGGAAACCGACAAACCAAAGTTCGATGACTAGTGGATGCACAAAAGGACCTCGCAGAAGTCGACGTTGATCCAATGGCAACCACAAGGAATACACACAGACAAAAGATCAACAGCCATAAATTTGCACCCAAGAATCCATCTGAGAAAAGCTTGAAACTCAAAAACTCATGGACACAAGAAAGACGGCAGGCCCATAGTGAAAGGATGAGGAAGTTTTGGGAAGATAAGAAGAACAAGAAGATGAAGAATACCAGTGCTATTTAATGGTTCCACGTGCTCCTTAAGGGGCTAAATGAATGTATACATAATAATAATAATAATAATAATAATAATAATAATAATGAAAATGAAAATCTAGAACCTGTTTTCCAGTCATTGACCGAGTCAGGGATGGAATGAATGAAGCAGATATATGCTATTAGTACAACGGGGTCGCCACTCCCAAAGTGATTTATTAATTACTGATAGATGCTATGAAATGTGAATGGAGAGTGTTGCTGGAATCAAAGATGACAGGGAAAACTGGAGTACCCGGAGAAAAACCTGTCTAGCCTCCGCTTTGTCCAGCACAAATCTCACATGGAGTGACCGGGATTTGAACCACGGTATCCAGCGGTGAGAGGCCGACGCGCTGCCGTCTGACCCATGGAGGCTCCATAATAATAATAATAATAATAATAATAATAATAATAATAATAATAATAATAATAATAATAATTTTATTGTTTTTACGTTCCACTAACTACATTCGGCGGTTTTCGGAGACGCCTAGGTGCCGGAATTTGGTCCCACAGGAGTTCGTGTAAGTGTCAATATATCTACCGACACGAGACTGACGTATTTGAACACCTTCAGATATCACCGAACTGAGTCAGGATCGAACTGCCATGTTGGGGTCAGAAGGCTAGCGCCTCAACTGTCTGAGCCACTCAGCTCGGTTGCAAACCGTAATTGGGCGTGCGTGACGTAGCAACCTGTTGGGATAGCAGCTTACGGGATGTTCCGTAGGCGGTGGTCGAATACTGTGTCAGCCAGCAGGTTTGCTTCGTTATGGCAAAAGAGGATTACTGATTCTATGAACATGCCAAATAGATACTAATTGTTTTAAATAACAAAGAATTAGCTATTTTTATAATTTCTGAAAGCAAAACAAACTGAGTGAATGTATACATTGTTTCTTTTCGCTACTTCGTATAATTACTGTACAAGACATTTTTTTCAAATTAAATTGATCTCTTCCTCCATTTTTGTTCAGAACTAACTATATTTAGCCGCCTCTGTGGTGTAGTGGTTAGCGTGATTAGCTGCCACCCCCGGAGGTCCGGGTTCGATTCCCGGCTCTGCTACGAAATTTGAAAAGTGGTACGAGGGCTGGAACGGGGTCCACTCAGCCTCGGGAGGTCAACTGAGTAGAGGTGGGTTCGATTCCCCCCTCAGCCATCCTCGAAGTGGTTTTCCGTGGTTTCCCACTTCACCTCCAGGCGAATGCCGGGATGGTACCTAACTTAAGGCCACGGCCGCTTCCTTCCCTCATCCTTGCCTATCACATCCAATCTTCCCATTCCCCTCCAAGGCCCCTGTTCACCATAGCAGGTGAGGCCGCCTGGGCGAGGTACTGGTCATACTCCCCAGTTGTATCCCCCGACCAAGAGTCTGAAGCTCCAGGACACTGCCCTTGAGGCGGTAGAGGTGGGTTCCCTCGCTGAGTCCGAGGGAAACGCCGAACCTGGAGGGTAAACAGATGATGATGATGACTAACTATATTTTCAAATAAGCGTAGTTCTTATTAACGAGTCTACTCTTAACAAGTCTGTTACATTGAACCTTTAAAATGTGATGGTTTTGTATTTAAAAAACATCGGTTGACTTTTTATTTTAATGAATACAGGGTCATTATTTTTTTAAATAAGCAAATAAACTGTGGAATCTGTGTTTGATATTTATATAGAATATTGATGTAGAAAGTTAACTCAGCCCAGTTCGAAAGCAAACTCACAAATAAAAATTACAGTTGCAGGGAAAACAACGTTTGAAAACCTAAAAATTAAGTATAGATCACATTTCAAAATTCAGAACGGAATATGTTAGGGGTTCTGAAACTTGTATACTCGTCAGAAACTGCTATGGAATAATGACATTTAAAATAAAATGGCATGCTACTAAACATGGCGGAGAATGCCAGAAATGTTCTGCATCAAACTGCAGACACACGCTTCAACGTGAAATGGTATTCCTGTTTACAACTCAGTCGCAGGAATTTTGAGAATGCCACTTAGGATTGCTTTCTTCTATTGTGTGTGATTACTTACTATAGCAAAGCAAAGTCACCTCCGTACAGGCCATGGAGGCCCTCGGAGGAGTGGAAGGTAAAGGCTTCCACCTTGTTAACCTCGGCACGTGATGGGGCAGAGTGGTTAGCTCTACGCCCGGCCGTCTTTGCCCCCAGGAATTAACCTGGTACTCATTTTAATGAATACAGGGCCATTATATTTTTAAATAAGCAAATAAACTGTGGAATCTGTTTATTTTTGGTGTAGGCTGAGTGAACCTCAGGGCCATATGCATCTCGCTTCTTAAATTTTACGACTTTTGACGGGGATTCGAACCGAGCACGCCTTTACCGCCTCGGCCAGGCAGCCCCTTTACTTACTATAGCATCATCAGCATCATCATCATCTGTTTACCCTCCAGGTTCGGTTTTTCGGTTTTTCCCTCGGACTTAGCGAGGGATCCCACCTCTACCGCCTCAAGTGCAGTGTCCTGGAGCTTCAGACTCTTGGTCGGGGGATACAACTGGGGAGTATGACCAGTACCTCGCCCAGGCGGCCTCACCTGCTATGCTGAACAGGGGCCTTGGAGGGGGATGGGAAGATTGGAAGGGATAGGCAAGGAAGAGGGAAGGAAGCGGCCGTGGCCTTAAGTTAGGTAGCATCCCGGCATTCGCCTGGAGGAGAAGTGGGAAACAACGGAAATCCACTTCCAGGATGGCTGAGGTGGGAATCGAACCCACCTCTGCTCAGTTGACCTCCCGAGGCTGAGTGGACCCCGTTCCAGCCCTCGTACCACTTTTCAAATTTCGTGGCAGAGCCGGGAATCGAACCCGGGCCTCCGGGGGTGGCAGCTAATCACGCTAACCACTACACCACAGAGGCGGACTACTTACTATAGACCTACCAAAAATATAACCGCAAATAAAAGTCGAAGGGTGTCAAGTCGGGACTGCAGGCTGACCATAAACATGTGCTAATTACTCGTTGCCCGTAAACATTACGCACTGCAGTCCTTATAGCATTCCTCGGGGTTTGTTCTAGTCGTGTTTGAATATCCTGGAACTTATCGTCCGTTAGCACTGTTCGTTTCCTATCACCTTTCTGATTTAACACTGACTCTACACGTTATAATTTATTTACAAGTTTTCTTAGGACTCTTCGTTCCCTATCACCTTTCTGATTTAACACTGAATCCACACGTTGGAATTTATTTACAGGTTTTCTTATTCATCACGGGTTAGAACTCGCGTACCAGGAAAATCATCATGAAATTATCTTCTTACTCCTCTACCAGATTCTTGCTTTAAGAGTCTGCAATACACGAAAATAAGCTGTTCAGTAGCTGATATGATTTCGACAGAAAGTCTATATCTCACGAAACTAAGAGCAGATACACGTACAGGATAATTGCATCAGGGTTTATTCTGCGAGTCACCGCCCTGAGTCATCGGCAAGCTCCCATTCACCTGCGGCCAGCAGGCTGCGGGAATCTAAGAATACGCTGAGAAATATCACCGTGTGTTTGGTTGTAAAACTAAATTACTGTAACATAGTTTTCTCACTTGCCTCTGGATGAAAGCTGCATGGTAGAGGGTTGGTTTCTGTCGTCATTTTAGTTGTCCTTATCGACATTATCGCCATTATTACGGCCTGTGATTTTAGGTTGAGCCAGAAGGTTGATCATCAGCTATCTATGACGCCATCAGCCGGCGTAGATAGCCTAGGCGTCTCCTGAATAGCCATACTTGGGAAATGGGGAGTAAGGTAATTTTCCGTTGCTTTCCCCACTGAGCCAGAAGGTGCTGTTACATGTCAGTCTGCCAAGACCATCGAAATGCACGCATAAATCAACCCTATACGAGTCATTTTCACTCCATTCTCTTCAGGGACTGGTTGCATAAGGAATGGCACTGCTAACATCGCTCAAACCTCAGTCACTTTCATATTGTCAGAGGTAAGGATGAAACTGAGACAGATCAGTGACGGCAAATCTGTTATAGCCAATACCATTAGACATAGTGCGCCGTAAACGGTGTGTCTCACCAGAAATGGAGCTGGGTGATTATAGGACTGCATATTTCGTTCATTTTACATGAACTAACCTAATTTCGTCCCCCTAGGGATTTCCAGTTTGCACGGTTGGTACCTAAAGTTTAGCCGCGGGCACACGCGTGGCCTCATCCCGTTGTCTTGTTGTAAGAGTTGGTTGTGTGCACTACGTTTAGTTTCCGCGTACAAGGAGGATTCAGATTTTAATGCTAAGCTGAGTTAGTGCAGCATTCAAATTAAGAGCCTGTTATTCCTGGAGTGAGCACTGATATGTGTATGGAATACTATGAAATACTGGACTGCATTTCAGCCATGTGGTGTAGTTCCTGGCGTGTAATCTCTTCAGTGAGGTGGTTGGCATGAGTCACTGTAGCGGCCATTATAATAAACCAGGGAATGTTCGAAATTTCGTCCTCCTCCATTATATTTCTTATTTATGTTTACTATTATTTTCAGAGCCGGCCCCGTGGTGTAGGGGTGGCGTGCCTGCCTCTCACCCGGAGGCCCCGGGTTCGATTCCCGGTCAGGTCAGGGATTTTTACCTGGACCTGAGGGCTGATTCGAGGTCCACTCTGACGGTGAGACAGCGGCCCCGGTCTAGAAAACCAAGAATAACGGCCGAGAGGATTCGTCGTGCTGACCACATAACGCCTCGTAATCTGCAGGCCTTCGGGCTGAGCAGCGGTCGCTTGGTAGGCCAAGGCCCTTCAAGGGCTGTAGTGCCATGGGGTTTGGTTTGGTTTGGTTTATCATTTGCAGATGGGAAAACGCAAGCAGTGATATAAGGAGGCTATACAAAGGCTATTAAGTGTCCGACTCGTTGGCTGAATGGTCAGCGTACTGACCTTCGATTCAGAGGGTCCCGGGTTCGATTCCCGGCCGGGTCGGGGATTTTAATCGCTTCTGATTAATTCTTCTGGCTCGGGGAATGGGTGTTTGTGTCCGTCCCAACACTCTCCTCTTCATATTAACACACTACACTACAAACCGCCACAGAAACACGCAATAGTGATTACATCCCTCCATATAGGGTTGGCGTCAGGAAGGGCATCCGGCCCTAAAACAGGGCCAAATCCACATGTGCGACACAGATCGCACCCGCGACCCCACAGGTGTGGGAAAAGCGATAGGAAAAGAAGAAGAAGATACAAAGGCTATTAAGTCAGTAGGGGACAAGATAATGGGTTACAAACGTGCAAGTAAAGCGAGCAATGCTGAAAGACTGTGTTAAAAGAAATATCAAGAACACATTTTTCATAAACGGCTTTCAAGTCAATCTATATAGGGAAAGTGTTTGGTAAGGTTAGAAAGGAAAAGTACATTAAAATTAAATGTACTTTTCATAAATTTGGTGGGGAAGGAAATTACGAATACATTTTTGGTAGGTTAGTTTTTGTAGTGTTTATGTCATATATTGTCTACCTTACGTTATAACAGTTTTATTGAAACTTGCCCGTAAGTGGAGAATGTATTCAGTAATACAATTTCTAGCCTTGTCCATAATATTCCTGAATGTCTACAAGTCCAAATCTGATAAGGGGACGAAATATGGACCCCCTACCATATATGTTGGACGACATTCGCCTGGTATTCAAGATGTACGAAGACCGAAATGAAGACACGAGCTAGTGTCAGTTTTGTTAAAAGAATTAATTAATTAAATAATTAAATAATTAATTAATTAGAACTACAGTACTGAATTGTGTTCGATCACATTTACGTGGAGTTCAAAGAGGCGAATGAAACCTGTTCAGAACCAGGAATACAGACCAAACTAGCTATGGCAATTTGTAACCCATGGCTGTGGCAAATTATATTTCTTATGAGATCTATAGAATTTAGAGCTGAATGATATAAAATACACTTCCTTTATTTTATTATGTTAAATATTACTGTTTTGATAAATGTCTATGAAGAATTTCGCCTGGAGCGTGGCACTGTATGGAAGTGAAACAGGTACGATAACTCGCACAGAAAGAAAGAGAATAGAAGCTTTTGAAATGTGATGTTACAGAAGAATGCTGAAGGTGACATGGATAGATCGAATCACGAATGAAGAGATACTGAATCAAATTGGTGACAGAAGATCGCTGTGGTTTAATTTGTCGAGAAGAGTTAGAATGATAGGACATATCTTAAGATACGAAGGACTTGTTCAATAGATTTTTAGAGGGAAATATAGGTGGTAAGAACGATAGGGGTATGTCAGGTATGAATATGACAAGTAGATTATAGAAGATGTAGGATGCATCAATTATGTAGAAATGAAACGGTTAGCACGGGATAGGGTGGCATGGAGGCTGCATCAAACCAGTCTATGGACTGATGACTCAAACAACAACTTACACGTCAACATTTGAGCCAATAGACCGTGACCTCGTGTTCTCCTGATTTCGGTTCGCAGAAATTGTGTTGTATTTTATGGGGTTAAAAGGTACGTTACCCCTTTTAAACAAATTTACTGTCTGTCGAGATGACAATAAACTTGGTGTTGGTGGTAACTTCATTAACCTTGGCGACATTATGAAGAATGACGTCCTAAATATTGGCCCTTGAGTCACGTGACCCTATGACCCACGAGACCTACTACTGCATTAACTAATTTGCGCAGCTGTTGCCAAGCTCTTGTAGCCCAATTCTTAACATCAATCTATCCAGTGATGGTGCCATAGGAAGAGGGAATTAAATGTTGCGGCCATTCTCTAATGAAATATGACAGATTCACGAGGATTTCTCCCTCTTTATTTCAGAAGATATTCCAGCGAATGTTTTCATACCAACCTAGGTGATATTTTCAATTACTACAGACTTTCACTAAATTGAATATTTTCTTGAAATACGCTTCTTAGTAGGATAATTGAATGGAAACTTGTACGGAAAAATCAGCATAAAAGTTTTGTCTTTTCGTCCTTACTAAGGTGTTTCGTAATAAAATATTTATTTTCTTAATAATAATAATAATAATAATAATAATAATAATAATAATAATAATAATAATAATAATAATAATAATAATACACAGGAGGCAAAGGAAGCACTGGAAGGCTTGCAAGAAATAGCTTCCAAAACAGGTCTACAGATAGGCTATCCTACGAGAAGACACAATACATGGAACGACAGAACAACAATGTGCATACCATGCATACTGTATATGGATCCGTAAAAAGAGTCGAATAAATTAAATATTTAGGGGAATACATACAAATAGGAGGATCAAACAAGGCGTCTAACATAGAAAGAACGGAAAAATTCTAGAAAGCATGCAAACTCACACGGTCACATTATAATAAGGAAAGCATATCAAGACAGGCCAAACTTAGACACTACAAGACAGTCGTATTACCAGAAGCATTGTATGAGTCAGAAACGACCACAATTGGAGCATCAGGCATCATAGAGACAGAAAAAATAGAACGTAAAATTCTCAGAAAAATATTTGGACCAATACACAGAGATGGTATATGGATGAAACGACCTACCGAAGATCTCTACCAGCACACTGGCAGACTCACCGATATGATCAGGAAACGCGGACTAACTTTCTATGGGCACATACAGAGAATGGTCAACAACAGACCTACAAAGAAAATCTTTGATGTAGTAAACAGTTTAAGCAAGAAAACAAATTGGTATCATGAAATAGACGAAGACTCAAGGCAGGTGGGGATCAACAGGCAAATAATGGGAGGCAGAAAAGAATTCAGAAACAAAATAAGGAATACAAAATTTATAGTAAATAAGAAGAAGACAAGAACGTTGAGGACAGAACAAAGGAAACAGGAGCACAGCCAAAGGATTAAGAGATTCTGGGAAGAGAAGAGGAAGAAGGGAAAAAAGTGAAAATTGTGTCATCATGAGATATTCGAGTTCAAGCACTGTCCATAAGGGCAAAAATGATGTGAATAATAATAATAATAATAATAATAATAATAATAATAATAATAATAATAATAATAATAATAATCATAATAATAGTAATAATAATAATAAACCAAACCAAACCCCATGACACTACAGCCCTTGAAGGGCCCTGGACTACCAAGCGACCGCTGCTCAGTCTGAAGGCCTGCAGATTACGAGGTGTCGTGTGGTCAGCACGACGAATCCTCTCGGCCGTTATTCTTGGCTTTCTAGACCGGAATAATAATAATAATAATAATAATAATAATAATAATAATAATAATAATAATAATAATAATTTCAGACACCATGATAAAGAGGAGGTTATACAGAATGGACAAAACCAGACTAACCAAACATTTATTCAGCTGGAACAAGAAGACAATGATGGCACGGATTAAGAAAGTTCGTAAAGATCTAGAGAAGTCAAACATCCAGGGAGTTCAGATGTAAGACAGGGAAACATTTCGGACCATGATTCAAAATTTGGAAGGGGTTCAAGTCGAAAGAACTGCAAAGAAGGAAAGAGCCTTGACGGTTGAATAGAAGATACACCATAGCGCCCATATGAAGGAGTACTGAAGGAAGAGAAAAACTTTAGAGACAGAAAAAATGAAATTGTAGCGTGATCCTAAGTGGTCAATTGAAAAGAAGAGACCAATAGGAAAAGGCCCACTAACTACTTTTATAGTGTTCCTAGACATCTAGACATCTAGGTGCCGCAATTTTGTCCCGCATGTGTTCTTTTATGTGCCAGTAAATCTACTGACACGAGGCTGACGTATCTGAGCCCCTTCAAATAATACCGGACTGAGCCAGGGTCGAACCTACAAAGTCATTTTATTGCAATTTGAGTTGTCCTGATCCCCATTATCACGGATTGTGATTGTATGTGGAGCCCGAAGGTTGGTTGGATTCTCAATAGCTCCGCAGAACCGTCATATATAGATTAGGCGTCTCTGAAGAGGCGTACTTGCGAAATTGGGAAGTGAGATAATTTCCCGTTGCTTTCATCAGAAGTTCAGCGCTCTACCGTCTGAGCTACTAAGTGCAACTAATGTCTTCTTCTTTAGTCTGGATTATCTCAGTCTTTCCACAAGAATGTATATCTCTTAGCTCATTAGTCCCAAGGGTTCTTGGATCCTCAGACCACCTCAGTGGTTATACGGTTATGAGAAACCGCAAAACCCGCTGGTGGCTCTAGCATGAGGCGTACTATAGCTCATTCCACGTTAAGAAAACACTATTGCTCTTATGGACCTACAAGGAGTGAACACACCCCCTCTGAGAGACCCATAGGGGATATTATACTGTACATTGTAATGTAATATGAAAGATAGATAAAATGGTTGAAGCATTTTTGCCTGCGAGTTATTAAAATAACTGTATAACATCTTCTTTTTCATAAATAGATTTGTAGGGATGAAGTACAATAGCGGGAACAGCCATCGCTTCGTTGCCTTCCTTTATTTTCCTTCTTCTGTGTTGCTCTGGTACAAGCCTCGTTTAGTCCCTCACTCTGTGAAGCGCCGGCAGCTCACTTCTGTAGTGAAGACATCTCAGTATTTATTTGTTGCGTCTGTTTTCTAGCCTTTATTGCCTGGAAAAAATTATTAAATTCTATTAAATGCATCCCTTATCTCTCGAGCCCATAAAAATGATTTGTCTATTTTCTCCCCCAATTTGCCTTACACTTACTTCAGTGCAGAAGTTTTTAATGTGCCGTAGTTTACATCTGATTTCGTACAAACAAAAATATAGCCCCTGTAAATCCCCCGTCCACTTTAGTTTTCAAAATGAACTTTTTAGCTTAGTTTCTTCCGCTTTTTGTCTGGAACGTAAATACTGAATTTCACACATTTATGTGCTAACGTTTTCTCATTATGGCGTTGGCGTTGAGCAGAGCCGTTCGATATGGCAACCCTGTTGTCATAAGAGCAATACTGTTTTCTTAACATGGGACGAGCCATAGGCATGATGACAAGGTAGTTCGCCATTGCTTTCCAAGCCAGTATTACTGAACCTTCATAACACTCAGAAGCACAAGTCGTCGTACCTTAAATGCCATCACTCATACCTCAGCAGCTTTCATATGTCACCCATACATGAGACTGGGATTTCGGTGGAAGCTACACTATGCTCTAGCCTGTGCTAAGAGATTTTTAAATTTTCTTTACGTCGCACCGACACAGATTACTCTCTTATGGCGAAGATGGGCTAGGAGTGTAAAGGAAGCGACCGTAGCCGTGATTAAGGTACCACCCCAAAATTTGCCTGGTGTGAAAATGGGAAATAACGGAAAACTATCGTCAGGACTGCTCGGAGTGAGCTTCGAACCCTCTATCTCCCGAATTCAAGCTGAAAACTACGTGAATCAAACCGCACTTGTGTGCCAAGAGACAACCAAAAGGATGAATACTAGTAAAATGGAAATTTAATCATTATCTTGGGATATACTGTATTACACGATTGCCGGTAGCATTTGATTTTAAATGTAAAGAGTCTATTTGTTTCAACAGTGTAATAATCATTGTTTATCGCGTATACTCCATTAGATATACAAATAATGTGAACTTGGGTAGCAAGAAATTATACATTCGTATAATGTACAGTACACTTCGCCAATAAACGTGCGTAGTTCTGTGTTGAGAAAGCAGAGTTTAGTGAAAGTTATTTGCAGTGAATATTATTACGTAAACATGTTCTAAAAGCATCGAAGTGCAATCTTTTTGTGCCAAATAATATACAAACTTCTGAGTATAAACTAGACAAGAAAGCTTTCCTGTCATTTATGTTCTAACTCGGAGACTAAAACACATTCAGTCCATCTCTCATTGTATCAGGGGTGAATGGCCAGCATCCTGGCCTTCGCTTCAGAGGGCTCCTGGTTCTATTCTAAGCCGGGCTGAGGATTTTAACTGCACATGGTTAATTCTCCCGGCTTGGAATCTGGGTTATTGGAAGAGGAATTAGGGATTGGATAATTCACTTAAGAAAATACTTGGTAAACAATCGATGGGGAATCTGACATCTGGGAGACAGCACTGAGTGCAGATAATTGCTGTGTGACCGACTAATTGATTGATTGATTGATTGAAAAAAGACTATTGTGTCGGGGGAAGTAAACTCTGATGATTGAGAAGTAATATCATGGGTGCCCGCAGGATCTTTTCCAGGGTAGGGGGGGGGGGGGGGCACATTAACAATTTTCTTGAATATAACCAATATAGCGTCAGCAACATCAAATTGTTTACAGAAATTTACGGTTATAACGGATGCTGGATTATTGTCAGTATGTTCAGTTTATGAAATTCTGGAATTCCATTGCGGGCGCCCATGAGTAAAATAACATTTCACGGAGAGAAAGGCCGTTGGTGAGTCAGTTTGTAGTAGATTATGAGAAATGTTTATTTTTAAACAGAACAATATCATTTAACTTCAACTATTTGTATCCAAGCGCCAAACTAAGTGATGAAGCCCCAATAAGAGCCCTGGTATAAGAATGTGCCGAGTGGCGATTTCTGCCATGCACCTACCAGGTGATGAATCGTTATGAAGTGCTAATGGAATACGGCTATTTAGGGTCCGGCCTTTCCAAGACGACTGCTAATCAGCCAAATGGCCTGCGGATATTGGTGTGTTGCGTGGTCAACGTGATTACATTTACAGCCGTATTTCTGGGCTTTTTTAAACGGGTGGTGGTGGTCGTGATTATTGTTCTAAGATGAAGAACAACTAGGTAACCATCCTCTCCTAACACTTCTAAGGTAAATGAAATGAAATGGCGTATGGCGTTTAGTGCCGGGAGTGCCCAAGGGCAAGTTCGGCTCACCAGATGCAGGTCTTTTGATTTGACGCCCGTAGGCGACCCGCGTGTCGTGATGAGGATGAAGTGATGATGAAGACACATACACCCAGCCCCAGTGCCAGCGGAATTAACCAATTATGGTTAAAATACCCGAACCTGCCGGGAATCGAACCCGGGACTCCTGTGACCAAAGGCCAGCACGCTAAACATTTAGCCGTGGAGCTGGACACTTCTAAGGTTATCAACCCTGACGTTAGTTGGCAGCAGTTCTCCAAGGGTCCCGGTCTTGTGCCTATCTCTTCAGCTCCATGTAATATCTGCAGCCCAGCTCCTCCATTAGTTGCTCGATCTATTTCAGTCTAGGTCGGCTCCTTTATTTTCTTCACTGGCCAGAAGAGTTCCATGCCTGATTGTACGCCCACTCCAGATGTTTCTTCTTTTCACATACTTCTTTAAACATGGCGTCTCTCTTAGTCTTCTCCGTACTTCTTGACTGCTAACTGTACCTGTCCAGGATATCTTCAGCGTTCTTCTGTAACACCATAACTCGAATGCTTCGATTCTTCTTCTGTCTGTCGCGCCTAGTGTCCCGGTTTCACTTCCCCAGAGGAAAACGCTCCATACGTATGTCTTGATGCTGTTAGACGTGATGACCTTAACACAGGGTTGGCTCCTAAAATCCTGACAGCCACAATCTTCAGGAGCGTTGAATTTACGAAAGTCACTGATAATCAATTTGGATTTAGGAAAGGAAGAGGCACGATGGACATAATGCACTCCGTAAAGCTAGTGCTGGGGAAACGCCTAAGGAAGTGTAAGGACACCGATGTTATGACACCGATGTTATATTTGTTGATTTAAAGAAACCATTTGACAAGATTAAGTGGTGCCAATTATTTCAAATGCTATGAGTTGCAGGAGTCAAGTAAAAGGAAGTGAAGTGGCTGTGATAACATGTGGCGAACACGATCAAGAAGATATCATTAGACCGGGTAAAATCTCCATTAAAGCCGGTAGCATATAATTGGGAAAAACATCCGGGAAAAGAATAAAACAAGCAGTATATTAATTGAAACAAAAAATTATTTTCTCATTCATAATGGCAAGTAAAGCAGAAAAATCCACCATTCCGTATGATTCGTTGTTTGTGGTGGTGGTAGTACGATTCTACGACAAACGAGGGAAACTAGAAGGGACACATAATGGACCGAACATAAGCATAGCCTATTGGGACGGATATTTCATGCTCGGTTACGGTATACACCAAGCATATGCCGGTTTGGCTCGCTAGAACAGCCCGCGAGCAGCCGCTTGCCAGTGCGCCAGCGCGAGCGGTGACCTGCGGGCTGGTAGTAACAATACGTACTGTTGTGGTGCCAGTATTCGAATCCCGCGCGCAGCGCGGCTTGTATCCGGTTCTCACCGTCAGAGCTGACCAGGCGACCAGCTGACACTCCACTTCACCGCTCGAGACCGTATAATAAGCGAATGGGCCGGGAGGGTCTCTGCCCCTAGGTAGCTACGGCTGGTCAGCGGTCCAATAGCTCTGCACTCTGACCGACCAACCGAGCAGAGGAGGGGTGACCACGGCTTTACCGTGACATAACGCCTCTGAATTCGGGGGAAGGGACAGGGCTGGACCTCACGACTGGCCCCAACCGTCGGCTGTCCTGAGAATGGTATTCCGTGGTTTTCCATTCTCCGTCACTAAGACGAATGCCGTGAGAGTTCCTAGTATAGGCCACGACCGCCAACTCCCTCACTTCTCCGAGTATCTCCTTCACCGTAAGAAATCTTCTGGCCTGAGAGACGGCGTCACCGTCTAAGGGGCCCGCCTCCCCCTTCAGGGGAGGAATGAAAACATTTTCGTGGTAGTAGTAGAGAATGCGGTCAGTCGTCCAACGGCTAGCTACACCTTACTTCAGAAGCGCACAGGATGCTTTGTATAAGCAGATTACTGAACAGGTGGACTGAAGCTAGCTCGTGAGTTTTCTACCTCTAGATCCGCTGACATCTCTCCACACTTTACATTCTCAAATCTTCAGCTCTTGAATGAGCACTTCCACTTTTCAAGTCAGTTGCTATGTAACATTTCTCCCTCAGCGAGTCTTCATTTAGTTTGTGTACTGGCAACGTGTAAATGTTATATACAGGATGTCCCAAAAACACCGACAACGCTTAGTATATTGTACAGGAAGGCAAACAGATCCGTTTTCAAGAAGGAACGTATATCAAGAATCCCACGGCTTAGACGCTGTAGCGCATCGAAGTGAGAGATGGGTGTGCGTTACGCATGTCGTCAATAAGCCAGCCAACATGAGTAGCACATCGGGCTCAATACAAACGAGGTTCGAACTGTGTACCTTCTTCGTCATTGCAGAGCCTACATTGGTGGTGTTGTGCCTCACGTACATGACCCAATACGTGCGGTAGTGTTTGACAAATTTCAATCGCTCCGTGGACTCAAGCAATAAGGTCCTCCGCTGACGTTACAGGAGTGTCATACATCATACTCTTCACACTACCTACATGGAACTGTCCAGTTTCTCTTAGTCGTCTCTCGATGGCCGCAAACGTGGTGTGATGTGGGGTACGTCTGTTTGGAAAACGTTACGTTTTCAATCTTGCAGCACCTCTACCACTGTAATCCGCTTTGCCGTATGCAAGCGCCATTTCAGTCATTCCGCAGCTGTGAACTGGTACATGTCGCATTGCTGTTAACGTTACTGCACTGGCAGGCTACAGTACACAAGTAACGCAGTAGGATGCGCACCAAAGACTATGTAGAGGAATGTAACGCACGTGCAGGAATGCCATTAGTCTGAAGTTGTCCATCCGCAGTACACAGGTGGCTAAAGGGTTGCATACTTTCCTATTAAGACACTAAATCAGAACAAATTTTCACAACCGTTCTCAGACTTCGACGCTCTCCAGCGCCAAAATCGTGCATTTCTGGACAGAGGTTCCTTCTTGAAAACTGATCAGTCCACCACCCCGCACAACATACTAAGCCTTGTCGGTGTTTTTGGGGACAGGTTGTATATCTCAAATATTGCAGTAATCTGTTTATGTGACAAAACCGTCCGTTCTATGAAGAGACCTTTTATTCAGCAGACGCTGGACTTTGAGTTTAATGTGCCAAGTGACACATATTTCGCAATACTGTATCATTGCAATTCTCCTTTAATAAAATTTCGTTTCGTGTGTGTGAAATAACTCTCTTATTACACAGCACGTACTTCCTGGCTAAGATCTTGAATTCGTCGATTCACAGTCCATCTTGATAGGTTTACTGATTCATATTAAAAAAAAAATTGATTTGGCCTAAATTTTTCCGCTCCCATTTTAAAAACATCTTTGATCAAATCTCCATCCGATGGACTTCCTAACAGTTTAGCCAAATGAAGAGAAATTCTGTAGGAGAGGCGGACGCCTAGGCCGTTGTTTATATTTACAATTTTATTGTCCTGAAAGTAAACAGTGACGTAAACTTACCTTACCCTTACTTCAAATAATTCTTATATATGGAAATTTCAGATTTCAGTTTCTTTAATAATCATATTTACGAACCACCTAGCAATGTGCTAATAATCTGTACCAGAATAACATCGTCGTAGTTAGTGTGTATTCAGTTTTGAACCATATTTATTAGGCTAATATGATTAGGCAGAAGTATGTGAATAAAATATTTGGATTCCTTTTCCCTTTATATTCCTAATACATGAATGCAGCTTTTTTCTTTTCACTTTGTGCTCATTACAATCAATCAATACTGATCTGCATTTAGAGCAGTCGCCCAGGTGGCAGATTTCCTATCTGTTGTTTTTCTAGCCTTTCCTTAAATGATTTCAATGAGATTGGAAATTTATTGAACATCTTCCTTGGTAAGTTATTCCAATCCCCAACTCCCATTCCGATAAATGAATATTTGCCCCAATTTGTCCTCTTGAATTCCAACTTTATCATATTGTGATCTTTCCTACTTTTAAAGACGGGCCGATGACCTTCGATGTTAGGCCCCTTAAAACAACAAGCATGCAACTTTTAAAGACGCCAAATAAAACTTATTCGCCTACTAATGTCATTCCACGCCATATCTCCGCTGACAGCTCGGAGCATACCACTTAGTCGAGCAGCTCGTCTTCTTACTTCCAGTCCTTCCCAGCCCAAACTTTGCAACATTTTTGAAACGCTACTCTTTTGTCGGTAATCACCCAGAACAAATCGAGCTGATTTTCTTTCGATTTTTTCAGTTCTTGAATCAAGTAATTCTGGTGAGGGTCCTATACACTGGAACCATACTCTAGTTGGGGTCTTACGAGAGACTTATATGCTTTCTCCTTTACATCCTTACTACAACCCCTAAATACCCTCATAACTATGTGCAGAGATCTGTATCATTTACAGTATTTACAATCCCATTTATGTGATTACCCCAATGAAGATCTTTCCTTATATTAACACCTTGATACTTACAATGATCCCCAAAAGGAACTTTCACCCCATCAACGCAGTAATTAACACTGAGAGGACTTTTCCTATTTGTGAAACTCACAACCTGACTTTAAACCCCGTTTATCAACATACCATTGACTGCTGTCCATCTCACAATATTATCGAGGTCATGTTGCAGTTGCTCACAATCTTGTAACTTATTTATTACTCTGTACAGAATAACATCATCCGCAAAAAACCTTACCTCTTATTCCACTCCTTTACTCATATCATTGATATATATAAGAAAACATAAAGGTTCAATAATACTGCCTTGAGGAATTCCCCTCTTAATTATTACAGGGTCAGATAAAGCTTCGCCTACTCTTCGCATATCTACCTTTTGGTTCATCACTTTCTCATTTAGTTATTTTATTAGTGCTAAACGATCTTCATCTTTATATTGATTGTAATCCTTACTATGATAAACGATACGATGTCATTTTAGATATAATTACTTCAATTGGTGCAAGGTTTAAAGACAAATTAAATATTTTGCCAACCCTTGAGAGTACATAAATATGTACAATACTTCCCATTCATATTGAAATGACAACGAAGTCGGGAGTGTTCGCTTTGAACCTTCCGCAGTAACCTCCATTATATTAACTGACAAGTTGATCCCACCAAGTGTAACAACTCGATTTTTCAGAGACTTCGCTCACTGAAAGAGAGCTAGAAATTACCGAACTCGTGCTTCCGTTTATCCGTAGACATTCGACGTTTCCAAGAATATAACGGTCAAATTTTCCGACGTTATTTATGTGCCTTTTAGCGCGTAACAAGTTCAGTCGACGCGGTGGTGCTCGGCTATCACCGCAGCTTTACACTTTTGCACGCCATGTTCTAATCTCAGTTAACTGTGTGTTCTGTTGTTGTTTCATTTATATACTTACGTCCATTGAAGATTACTACACGAATGTTTCTTATCATACACTGCCTGACAAAAAGAGTAAAGCATTGCACCCAGAAGGAGTGGTTGAAAGTGAATGAAGCTACACATGCTGAAAGACCATGAGTCTTTATTGAACTGATTAAAATTTGGGGCGTAAGAGAGAAGGCCGTTGGCAGTTACAAGTGGAATGTTGCGCCAGGTCAGTAGGGTGTCGAAGTCCACTGCCGGCTGTCCTTATGCGGCTCGGAATGATGTTAGACAGCCTTTGGATCCTCTCCTGATGCAAAATAATCCGCAGTTGTTGCAGCTGTCCTTCCAGATCCCGCAGGTTGTTACTGGGACGGAATCCCGTTCCAATGTCATCCCGCACGTGTTCAAATTGCAGAGGCCCGGGGATCTTGCTGGTCACGGGAGGACCTCAACATGCTCTAAGAAGTCCATAGACATGTGCTGTGTGTGGACGTGCATTATCTTGTTGGAACACTGTCCCACGGTGCTGTACCTTAAGGGGTAGGACATGCGGATGCAGAATATCTGTGATGTGTGCCGTCAAAGTCTGCCGAAGCACCATTAAAGGTGACCTGAACGCATATCCTATGCCTTCCCACACCGTAATGCCAGGGATTACGCCTGGGTGTCTCTCCACAATATTGGCAGGATCTGCCCTCTGTCCTCGACACCGCCAAACACGCACACGATCGTCTTCGGAGGTTATGGAGAAGTAGGATTCATCACTGAATATGATGCGATGCCAGTCGTCTTCTGTCCATGCCTCCCGGGCAAGGCACAACTCCAAACGCAGGCGCTGGTGTTCTGGTCTCAATGACAACCGACGCATGGGGCGGTAGGGCACCAATCCGGCGGATGCGAGTCGTCAAGACATTGTGCGGTAACTTTCAGGATGTTGTAGAGTCTCCAGTACAGGTTCGCGGATGGCGGGTGCTGAAGTTTATGGGATCCCGCAATACTTGGCGCACCATAGGACGGTCCCCCCTCGGGTCGTGTTTCTTGGTCGACCCGAATCTGCACTACGTGACTGGGTGCCCTCATTAACCCACTGAGTCCTACATCGGGCCATTGTGACGTCTGAATGGCCCACATGCCTAGTAATTGTACGATACAACCAACCAGCCTCATGCACTCACACAATTCGGCCTCTGTCAAATACTGTCAATTGGTTGATAGGCTGTCTAACGCGTCTGTGAGGCATCGCAGGTGCTTCGTACTGTACGTAGTCCTCTTTGCACGTTTTGCTTAACTGTCTGACTCACAGCATTTGACTGGTAACAACTTATCAACAACAGGACGGTGCCATCACGAATGCACTCTGCTGGGCGTTCTATACATTACATATCCTTGTAACTCTAATCATTTACTCACACAGGAGTGGTATGAATGTATACTGAAATAGGACTACTCCTTCTGGGTGCTAAACGTTTTTCTGTCAGGCAGTGTATGTGTGTGTTATTTTTCGGTGTTTATGATGTTTTGTAAGTTCATTCCTATATCGCTTCAGGGACGTTGTTAATATTCTTTCTTTCTTCCTTCCTTTCTTTCTTAATCAGTTTACCTTCCAGGGTTGGTTTTTCCCTTGGACTCAGCGAGGGATCCCACCTCTACCGTCTCAAGGGCAGTGTCCTGGAATGTGAGACATTGGGTTGGGGGTATAAAACTGGGAAGGAGGATGAGTACCTCGCTCAGGCGGACTCACCCGCTATGCTGAACAGGGACCTTGTGAGGGGAAGGGAAAGACAAGGAAGAGGGAAGAAAGCGGCCGTGGTCTTAAATTAGGTACCATATCGGTATTTGCCTGGAGGACAAATAGGAGACCACTGAAAACCACTTCGAGGATGGCTGAGGGTGGGAATCGAACCCGGGGCCTCCCGGGCTAGCAGTTAATTACGCCAGTCGTTAATATTACTGAAGATTTAACGTGTTGGTGATGGAAGGATGGGAAAAGGGATAGGATTGGGAAAATAGCGGTCATCGCCTGAACTGAGATACAGCCTTAGCATTTGCCTGATATGAAAATGGGAAACGGTGGAAACCATCTTCAGGGCTACCGAGAGTGGAATTCGAACCCACTATCTGCCGAATGCAAGCTTACAGCTGCGTGCCCCTAAACGCACGACCAACTCTATCAGTGGTTATGTCTTCTGTTATCGAAATTCGGCAAATGTTACCTACTACCATAACAGCTTTTAAAATTCTTCCAGGGTGTCCAGCAATATGCCAGGGAGACGCTTAATGACTAATCACTTCGCGTGATCAGAAAATACTCTCAAATATTCGCTATCGAATTATTTGCAGGATATGGGCATGTCTGCAGTGGTCCGACAGATAGTCAATTCAGTTTCAAACAGATGAAATGACACTCCTATGTGTTCAACATTTTAACGGAAATAGTAATGTAACTTGTCTGGCGAGCGAATGAAGGTCGAATTTCTGTTGATTTAGGATCAATTTCCGATGGCGGATACACTTTCATCTCTTTCGACTTTGATAATGAACAACTGGCAACATCGTCCTTCGTTTTTGAAATATTTGTTCGGCTGCGATCACAATCCAAGGAATTTATTCCTTTTTTACAAAATGAAACATCAAGACAAATTGTTGTGCAGCCACTTCTTCAGAAAATATAGTCAGTCTGGACCAAATCTGAGAGATTCCAGACCTACACTGAAGATTACTGTACTTATGTCCTTGATCTTCAGTGTCCCAGCTGCGCCTGTGAGAGTCATAATTTCTGTCGAGACCCATGTAACAACATTTTTAATAGCTGACATGATTATCTCGAGACTCTATAAAGAGCTGTTCTTTTTTGTAGTGAGCCGAGAGACCAGCAGCCTGCCCTGACAGCTGTCGGAGTTTGTACGAGTTCCTGTCAAGATCAGTTCTGTTACATCATAATCTACACCAAGAAAATAATGTGTTCGCTGAAATATTGGGACCACTATGAAGCAAGTCCTCCGAAAGCAAAACTTCTTCACATCTCACGAAGTCCACATTTCATATTGGGTGAAGGGTTTGTTTTAAATTGTAGAGGACTGGACGGTTATTAGAAGAGATTCTGAGGTTTATCCTTCTGGAGTTATAATAAGCAGACGTGAAAATAACTAGAATGAGATAACATTCGTCTCAACATTCCTTTGTCTACGATGGAAAAAAATGGGCTACAGGAAATTTAATTTCCTCTCCATAACCGTTGATTGAAGGTCAGATGCGATCTCACATGCCGATGAAATGCTAATTAACTGGATCGACTGTGTAGTAAAAAGGCGTTAGATGCTAGATTTGTATGTTCAGGATTCCAGAATCGAATCCCAGCGCAGCTGTTAGCATGTAAAATATCTTAAATGCGTGAGTTCTAGATTCGGAACACGGGCACCTCAAATAAACACTTTCCCAAGCAAAATTCCGGCATTATTGTGTCTCTGTAGACTTATAATAACTGCAGGGATATTAAAATAATAATAATTTTTATTATTCATATCATTTCGGCGAATTATGGTCTATGTCATTCAACTGTCTCCTTCGTCGGGCTTCGACATTTTCTCAGTGCTTCTGCATTCATTTTCGATGTTATTTCTTTCTATTATTAACGTTATTGGCTTTACGTCCTACCAACTACTTTCACGGTCTTCGGAGACGCTGAGGTGCCAGAGTTTTGTCCCGAAGGAGTTCTTTTACGTGCCAGTAAATCTACCGAAACGAGGCTGACGTATTTGTGCACCTTCAAATACCATCGGACTGAGCCAGGATAGAACCTGCGAAGTTGGGGTCAGAAGGCTTTCTATTATTATTATTATTATTATTATTATTATTATTATTATTATTATTATTATTATTATTATCCAAGGTACTTGCATTGAGGACATAAAGGATAAGTTAGGAATGAACCCAATGGATGAAGCTGTATGTAACCACCAGCTTGGGCGGTGGAGTTATTTGAGGCGAATAGTGGAGGGCAAAGATCTCTTCAAGAGTATTTAAGTGAAGGTGGACTAATATTACTTCTTTAGCTGGAGCTGTCATTCTGCGAGAGAAGGCAGGGGACGATGACCTAGATGTTAGGCCCTGTTAAACAACAAGCATCATCATCATTCTTCGAGAGACCGGCTCGATAGCTGCAGTCGCTTAAGTGCGGCCAGTATCCAGTAATCGGGAGATAGTGGGTTCGAGCCCGACTATCGGCAGCCTTGAAGATGGTTTTCCGTGGTTTCCCATTTTCACACCAGGCAAATGTTGGGCCTGTACCTTAATTAAGGCCACGGTCGCTTCCTTCCAACTCCTAGGCCTTTCCTATCCCATCGTCGCCACAAGACCTATCTGTGTCGGTGCGACGTAAAGCAAAAAAAAAAAAAAAATTAAAAAAAAAATATTCTTCGAGAGAAGACAGACATCTTCATCCTTCTCCTAGGATTAGTGTTGGAAGATAATGATACTCTCATTGTTTTCGTACTTAAAACAACAATCATCGAACAATAATAAGTAACAATCTAGCAAGTTGTGCAAGAAACATGGAGATGCGGGTAGTATAGCAACTTAGGGTTTCAAAGCTCTCTCCTTGAACTGTGATTTACATAGAATAATCAACTCGAAGACATTGTACACGAAACTGGCGAGAACTGCGCCTATAAATAGTCTGAATGGACATGCGAATTGCGTGAAGACAAGTCACGAACTAAACCATCATTTAGCATGACGACACCACGCAATGCAGCAGCAAATGTGATCAATAAGGAGGCTTATGTTGTTGGATTGCAGATGTAGCATATGTTCTAGGTCTACTTGTTGCTTCGTCTAATGCTAGGAAGATGGCTATAACAGGCATGATGTACTCACGGTCAGTATTGCCAACTTGGCAACTTTGTCGCTAAATCTAGCAACTTGTGATAGTTGAAAACGACTCAATTTAAATTTTAGCAAATAGGGATAAAAATGGCGACTTCTACGCTTTCATACGAAGTAATCTTGAAATTTAAAATTTTGAGTTTCAGGACACCATTTTATCAAATGGTTTGTTCACTTGAAAAACCAATATTTTTTTATTCGTTTTCGCCTTTATTATCTAACACTGGCTTCGACACAGAAATAAAAGTACTTCCCCGATTAAATATTTTAGAATAATAGTAAGCTGTTATTGTTACGAATGCTGTCATTGGTAGTCAGGAATTCATTACCTTGGTTTAAGCGAATAGTGTATTTTATTGTCTGTATATGATATCTTAACAAAAAACTGCAGGCTGCAGTCAATCCGTGCCCAGAAACATTGTGAGTTACAGTTTCTTGTGTGTGGTGATGTTCAAAGTTGTTTTATAGTTTCCGAAAGGAATGGGAGTCCGACCCAAATTATGAGGAATGGCTTACTGGCGTGGCTGGCGACTCAACAAAAGCCTTTTGGAAATTCTGTTGTGCAGTTGCATACAGTCACTCCCATACATATTCGGCCACTGATAAAATCCGCGACAAAGTGGTGACAATAATGTACCCATGAGCAGAATGTGAAACCAAATGTGACCAACTAATGGAACTACATGTGGTTGCTTATGCAGAAGAGGAATCACGGGGCATTGATGTACAGTATGCTGTAAAAGAAAGGACATTCTGCACATGGGTGAAATGACACGCCTCAAATATATTCGGTCACCCGGAAAGGCCGGGATTGCCGCCTTGTTCGTTGACGGCGACAGGGTGCATAGTGTTGCAAAACGTTCAGTTCAGTAGTGCGGTGCCGCATGACACGTCGTGCCGAAGTCATATGCTACAGTGTTGTGGACTGGTATGAAATGGGTTGCAAAAGACAACACACTACCACGTTTGAAAAACGCCAGCTCGTACTATTCCCTCGTGCTCGAGGTAAATCCCATAGAAAGTTATCGCAAATGCTTAAAATAAGCAGAAAAACAGTTGGAGATACACTAAGACGACTCGAAAATGAAGACAGAATTGATTCATTTTTCAGACAGGCAGACCAAGAAGACGGACAGAACGAGAGGAGCGGTTTGTGCTTCGGAATATGAAACGAAATCCCAAAATTAGTGCCCCGAAACTGGCGGCAGCTGTTTTAGAGGAGTGTGGAAAGAATGTGGGTACTGAAACCGCGCGAAGAGCACTGCGAAGGAATGAGTTCTTTGAGAGAAGAGCTAGGATAAAACAATACATTAGTGCGGTAAATAAAAAAAACCTACGTAAAGCAAACCCAATGTTTGTTGGGAGGATGTGTTATTTGTTGATGAGTCAAAATTCAATGTCTTCGGGTCCGATGGAAAGCAATTGGTGTGGCGGAAACGTCACGAGGAACTGAAAACATTTACGGGGTTCGTGCACTGAGTTTCACTGAACATACTTTGACAAAAGAGGATTATTTGGCTATCCTCAAAAACAATTTGCGACAGTCTGCGGAAAAACTTGGTATACAGCGTACTTTCAATTTCTACCAAGATAACAACACCAAGCACAAGTCGTAACTTGTCAGGCAGTGGCTGCTGTACAACTGTTCGAAGGTTTTGGAGACTAAGCCACAATCACCCGACCTGAACCCCATCGAGAATGTGTGGAGTCGAATGAGGCAACTCTGCAATTTCGACCATCAAGTTCCTTCACAGACTTGAAGAGGAGACTGCTACAAGAATGGGCGGCATTAAGCCCTGGGGCCTATTCCACGAACGAACTTTGCAACTTTTCACTTTTCACTTTGCACTTTTCAGTTCAGATTTTGTTCCACCATCACTTTTCAGATTTAACTTGCAATGTGAAAAGTGAAAAGTGAAAAGTTAGGAATCTTTTCACTTTTCAAGCCTGTTATGTTCCTCCATTGGTACAGAAATGCAAAGTGCAAAGAAATGAAGTAAAAAGTTTTCATAAATCTTGCAAAGAGATGATTCCCTTTTCATATGTTAATTAACAAGTATGTACACTAGTTTCTCGGCGTAGAGTTTGGTTTAGTGATATAAACACGTTACGACGTGAGTTTTTATTAGCATCAAGTGAGGGCAGTAATGAAGAATCCAATAAGAGAACGTACAAAGACGAGATTAATTTTCATAACCTCACTTCGACGGACTTTCGCGAGTGATTTCGTATTACCCCAACACAGGCTCATTATATTCTTGAAATGATCGGACATTTATTGAAACATGTAACAAAAAGAAGTCAATCCCTTTCCGGAAAAGAACAAATTCTTATATGCTTACATTGGTTAGTAAATGGTGCCCAGCTGCACGGTGTAACACCAATGCATGTGACATCAAAACAATTATTTGCGAACTGTTACCAAAGTCGTAGATGTTATAGTAAATGTAATATTTCCTAACAGTACGTTGGCCTGATAATCCACTCAATATTGCGACGGCATTTCTAATGAAGGGTGAATTTCCTTCTGTGTGTGAATGTGTTGACGGCAGCCTACTCTCGTTAATATTGATGTGTCATAATTTGAGAGGTTATCTTTAAAGTTGTCGAAAAAGTATGTCACGTTTCTCCTTGACAACTTCCAGCACAGCCAGCTACTTGTAATAACCTTTTTTCCGATGATAAAAACATAAACTGTACGACAATTATACCGTCAAATTCGCCGCGAAAAGTAAAGCATTAAAATCGTAGAGTATTAGGCCTATACAGTTTGCTCATGGAATAAACTCGATCGTATCACTCATTCGCAAAGACTTTTCACTTTGCGAAAAAATTGAAAAGTACAACCTAGACCATGGTGGAACAGAAAGACTTTGCACTTTGCAAAATTTGAAAAGTGAAAAGTGCAAAGTTGAAAAGTTGCAAAGTTCGTTCGTGGAATAGGCCCCTGATTATATCAAGAACGTTTTCGCCTGTATGCCGAATCGACTGGAAGAGGTCATAAAACATCAATGTGGACCTACGAAGTACCGAATGTGTAACAGGGTTGTCAATTATGCGAGTTTATTTTTCTTTTTGTATGGTGGCCGAATATTTTTGAGGCGGCACTGGAATTTTTTTTTGCTAGGGGCTTTACGTCGCACGGACACAGATAGGTCGTATGGCGACGATGGGATAGGAAAGGCCTAGGAGTTGGAAGGAAGCGGCCGTGGCCTTAATTAAGGTACAGCCCCAGCATTTGCCTGGTGTGAAAATGGGAAACCACGGAAAACCATCTTCAGGGCTGCCGATAGTGGGATTCGAACCTACTATCTCCCGGATGCAAGCTCACAGCCGGGCACTGGAATTATTGTTTTTATTGAATGTACGACAGATGGAGTACTACTGACTGTCAGAAGAGTTTGACTTACATCACGATGTTTGTAGAACGTTTTATTATGTTTCCCTACAGGTTTCGTTGTATTATACGTTATCAATATAGTGTAAGAATAGCTACCCAATAAAAAATGTGTCAAAATCAGAGTGGCCGAATATTAATGGGAGTATCTGTACCTACGCTAAATCGGCTAATCCAACACAACCGAAGCTTAGTTTTAAGCCTTCCACTGAAGATTCATCATGAGTTGACAAAGGAATTTTATGACTGTTCGTTGCTGAACATTGTTCATTTCTAACAACAAATCACTAAGACTGTGTTCTCTGATTCCCAAGCAAAAGTAATTTAAGACTGCATCGAGTAAGATGCACAGGAATTGTTAGGGAGGTGCTTGGTCCTTTAGAGTCCTTTAGACTTTAGAGTGTAAAAAATAAAAGAATCGTTATATTAAATGTAAAATATTTTAACTAGCAGACTGAACGTTGAAAGGCATAACGATCTATACTGATAATGTATGTGTACATGATGTGCCTGTGCTTCGCTACAGAACTCTACATTACATATAAAATTCTAGGTTAGGTAGAGTACACGTTGTAAGACTGTATTGAATTGCATAGCTCTTAACGTTACCCCAGAAACGCGACGGGCAACTCACCATACGTCCTTTTCTCATGTGAAGACTGGGTTAGAGATTTTTCATTGTAATGGTAGGCCCTCTTGCCTACAATCGGTCAAAATCAAGTTGGTAAGGTAAGGGTGTATTTTGCCCGAAGACAGGTCCGAACCTCCGCAGAGGTATACCTGAGCCGGAGTTTACGTTCGGTAGGGTGGCCAGTTTCTTTCCGCTCCTTTATTCCCTTACCCCCCACCAACAGCGCGTGGCAACCCATCCAAATCTTGACCACGCCCAATGTTGCTTAACTTTGGAGATTTCACGGGATCCGGTTTTTCAACACGGCTACGGCCGTTAGCACAATCAAGCTGGGGAGATTTTATTATAATGGCAGACACTCACTCTCCGCCTGTTTTTTTCATCCTCAGAAAGACTGTCTCAGTGGTTTTCCCAACTGAAATCAACATAGGTAATTACAATGACGTCAGTAGGAATGTCGCGATTAAAAGCAATGCCATCATATGAAATACTCGATCAAATGAAAAACCGCACCTTTCCTCACTTTTAACGAATAGTAGTACGTTGTCGATGTACCAGTCGATAAAGTTCCAGAGCTGGAATGACCGGGCCGCAGACAGCCGTGAACAGTCCTCTAGTAGGCTACCACTACGAAAGTACTAAATGTTTCCATTCCTCCTTGCGATTGTTTCATTGAGTGTGCACACTGCTCATTCCAATCTGCGCCTCAGAGTAGGGATCGAACAGCTGAAATACTGTGATGGACCACTGTGTTACGTACCAGCAGTATCAGAAAATGCATGAACCAGAGGAATGGCATGCTGGAGAAGAAAGTTATCTCATTCCCCAGCTATTTCCCGCCAATATTCAGTCAGGCTGTTTTACTCGGTACGCAGCAGTAATCCCAACTATCGGAGATGAGTGGCACCCTAAGAGACAAATAACGTCACAACAAACAATCATCAATGGAATGTTATTGTTGATCAATTTTTATGAGTTCTCGATATTGTAGGCCTTCACATTTAGTTTTCTTCCGACTCTGAAATACCACTCTTATCATCGTCGGTACGGTAAATCTGAATAAAACATATATGATCGGAGATTGCATTCTCTATAACTTTTGTTCTGTAGTACTTTTCGATAGGACCATTAAACCATTAACACAGGTATTTAAAAATTAAAGGCGCTTTCCCCAAAACTACTATTTTCTCCAGGGTGAATAACATTATTTATAGTCTAGGCTGTGGTTACTTATTCCCCGATTCTACATACCGATTTTCATTCTTCGTTTTTGCAACACTTCATGGTAGCAACTTTGCCCACTATTAATAATAATAATAATAATAATAATAATAATAATAATCATCATCATCATCATCATCACCATCAGCATCCTACGCCTCAGCTACCGTGTGCAAGCATTTTAATTCGACGCCATCTGGCTGCCTGTTCGTCAGTTTCGACGTTCCGTTTTACTCTAGGTCCACTAGATGGCGAGAATAAACCGAAACTCTTTTGCATTTACCGACACCTAGATACGCCTAGTACACAAATCAGTGAAATTCCCACAATATTTCAGCAATTCATGTCCCATTTCATCAACTCCTGTTGCTTTATGATACTTGTTTACCATCTCTTCCACTACTTTAAGCATACACCAAGTGTGTCACCAGACATCTTTTACATGCCGACATCGTCATGGAGTATCGAATGGACCTTCTCTCCGACCCTTCAAAAATCTACTGCTTCACCCGAGTTTGAACTCGCGGTCTTGGGATTCGGAGAACGACACTTTACCATTCATCCACAGAGGGAGATATATTTTCTCACTTTCCGACCTCAACGTTTTAAAGTTTTTTTTTGGCTAGTTGTTTTACGTCGCACCGACACAGATAGGTCTTACGGCGATGATGGGACAGAAAAGGGCTAGGAGTGGGAAGGAAGCGGCCGTGGCCTTAATTAAGGTACAGCCTGGTGTGAAAATGGGAAACCACCAAAAACCATTTTCAGGGCTGCCGACAGTGGGGTTCGAACCTACTATCTCCCGAATACTGCAGCGACTGCTGCTATCGAGCTCGGTTTAACAGTCCCTAGACCTGGGAGTGTGAGGAAGGTGTGAAGGAAGTTTTAGAACACCTTTATCGTATCAATGTACTGGACACACCATACTGTACATGTGATGGTCAGTCGACTCAGGACTTAAATCATGTGTTGTTTGAATGTGCTTATTAACACAAACAGAAAAATGTGTTCATTACATCTCTGATTCACGCTAAGCAACAGTTACCATCATGAATCGGTACACAACAAAAAAAGTGTATACTATTATTAGGAACTATGTAACAGAAACTGGCCTATAAATGTGACCGATTTTAAATGGATATTTATGTAATTATAATGTGTTAATGTGCAACGCAGTGGCGCGCGGTGAACATATTCATTACCCCAGCTGCAAAAATGTTTTTAAATATAAACGATCATTGCCCCACTACACTCTCTAAAGTCAACATTACCATTTTATAAGTCTGCATTTTTCGTGGAAAGGTCTACCTCAGAATGATCCTTCAAGAACATTTTCAACCACACGCTCGCACATACTTCCAAATTGATATTCACGGCAGTGACGACACCATCATAACTTAATCTATAGCAGATTTTAAACAATGTACTTACAGTTTCATCCGGCGACGCTTCGTGATAATACAGTCATGGTTTTCACTAAAATACACTGGGACTAACTTTTTGTTTTTTTACTTACAAAGTCTATCTAAACTAATAAGCAAAATTTAACTGGTATTTTACCGTCGTTGAAGTTTTATAGTTTCACTCGCATACTGAGTGTACGTGCATCAACGACAAACGAGGGGAAATATTTGTCACGACATATAACACACGTTAAATTCATGAAGAATGCCACAGAACTCACGAAACCTTCACCTATAATCCAAGAGGAACACTACAAACGTTCACTATATACCACCATCACAGACAACCATTCGCGCTTAACTCTGTGTTCACGCTGCGCAACCTAAATATTTTTCTGCGGCTACCAGAACACACACTCTACACGTGCCATCAATGAATTGCTCGAAAAATCCGTATACGTGCCGAAACCCAAGGCTAAAATATATTCTTCTATATTACAATTCATTTCATATACTGGCTCTGTTTTTATTAGCAAGACGATGTGCAAGTGGCTATACTGTTAAGATGTTGATATTTTTCTTGCAGTCTCTAGTGTGCGGCGCTGAAGACTTCGAGTGTCAAGTATTAAAACTAACACCCCTTACCTTAGCTAGTTGGCCTGTTGCCGTTAATTGCTGTCGGGGGAGGGGCCACAGCTTCGCTTCGAGGAAGCTTCAAGTGCATGCGTCACCCAAGCGACCTTAAATTTCCCTTGGGGTAGCTCTCTATCGCGCGGGCAAGGAAACCCAGTTAACTGGACAAGCTGAACTGCGGTAGTGCGAGCGGATTGTCGAGACAGCTATACTTGGCTTGGCTTAGATGTTCGCAATTTTTTAAACATTATGACAAGCGTTCTAAGGAATAACTAGAAAATGTTAATACAAAGTTCTTTACCCCAGCAGCGCTGGGGTAGATGGGGTTCAGTGCACGCCACTGGTGCAACATATATGTATTTTCCAGTCTATCTACATGAATCGTAATGAATTGTAAAGTTCAAACCAACATGTTGTAATATCCAGATGGATGTTTGGTCTGAAACTGACAAATAAATAAATAAATAAATAAATAAATAAATAAATAAATAAATAAATAAATAAATAAATAAATAAATAAATAAATAAATAAATAAATAAATAAATAAATAATCTAGCATATAGAAATGAAAATTTGTTTGTCCGTTTCGTCTGGACTCAAAAACTACTGGACCGATTTCACTGAAAATTTCACAGTTTGTTCTTATTACTCCTGAAAGGGAATACGTCGCCATGTTTCACAGAGTACGTTTATTGATAGGAGGTTCTTGACCTTGCACATAAAGATGGCTTACAGTAGGCCTATGGGCAGGCTCTGTGACCTAGGCAGCGCCGTGAATGGAAAGTAGAGTGCACATCTTCTTCATGGTTTCCATGGTAGAGATGGCAAAAGAAACCAAATGGGTGGAATTGGTAGTCCTACCAGCGGAGCACTAATTAATAACTGTTAAAAGATACGTATTTATTATTTGTACATAGAGCGAAAACTGTGCTCTATTACATTCAAAAATATATAATTAATAATATTGTTTGTTTGTTTGTTTGTTTGTTTGTTTGTTTGTTTGTTTGTTTGTTTGTTTGTTTGTTTGCAGTTGCTGTTGCTGTTGCTTTCACCGTCAATATAATCATGTCTCCTAAACGCCCATCAATTGGTAGATCTACCAGCGGAACAGTAAATAAAAAGCGATTACGAGGTACGTATTCCCATCATTCCCACCGACATGTCATTTCAATTCTAAAGACAGCATTTCCCCGTTCGCCTTGCATTCTCAAAAAGCAATTGAATAATCTTTTTCAAATATAATTTAATGGAAAAACTATCACTGTATTTAATTTATTTTGTACATATAAACGTGTCTGCTTTCTATTATGTGTACCATCTTAGAAAGAGGTATTGCAAAAGCGAGTAAAATAATGGAAAATAACCGATATTATTCTTGAATTTATTATTTTCCTGTCGCTGAAATGAATTGTGACACTTAAGATGCCGTTTAAATCCACGTTCAGTCTCCATAGGGACGGGGGCTGAGGAGGGGCGAAAAGTAAATAGTCTACAATGATCGAGATTAGTGACGAATCGACAGATTTTGGGTTTGCAAGGCTGATTAGTGACGGTCTTAATGACAGTTGTAATCATGTACACCATGTCTAGAACGTGGGTTAATAATACAAATATCACTTTTTTGGTAGAGATCAAATACTTCCCAGTCAGTTCAATGTGGGCTTCTACATGGACAAGTTTTATTCGAAAATAAAATAATCTAAAACATGCAATCGAACACATATAAATAGGCCTAACTGTAAAACGACATAATAAATTTTAAAATATCAGTTATCGTCTCAATAACGAATTCTAAAATAACGAATTCTACAAAAATTCATTTCGCACATAATTAACAAGTAATACAAATCTTGAAATTTAACATTCAAAAACTATCCGAGCAACGCCGGGTACTACAGCAAATAAATAAATAAATAAATAAATAAATAAATAAATAAATAAATAAATAAATAAATAAATAAATAAATAAATAAATAAATAAATAAATAAATAAATAAATAACTAATAAGTGCTTCTGGTCTAGCTGAAGCCATTGATTACGTCACCAGCGTCCAGGTTTGGATACGACACTTGTTTTGCATACTTCACAAAAATGCACAGATACAAGACTAATGAGAGGATGAAAGTCGTGACTGAACCCATCTACTTGGGCACAGACATCCATAATAATAATAATAATAATAATAATAATAATAATAATAATAATAATAATAATTGTTACGGAGATATCCGTGGTAGGTAGAGGTGAAAGAAGGTGCGGGTGTGAATGGGTTTCAAGCTACGAAATTAACGTGCAATGTAAAATTAATTTAAAATTTAACTAGGTTATATTTTCTTTTCAAAAACAAGAGATAACAATCATAACAGGTACAGAGTAGCAAAAATGTAGGTACAATATTACTGGATTCGGGCTCAGTGCCCTTACTTCATAACTCTTGGGCAATCAGCCCCGCCTTACTCCAAAAAAAAAATTTAGCCAAGGGGCAGAAAACCCCATTCATGCCCAGGAGCACTGGCTCCAAACATTACACATAAAGCCTGCACGAGGCATACAGAAACAAATTTCAAAGAGCGATCCGCTCTCAAAATTGTAAGCCTATCACAAGGCCACACCAAACTCTACCTTCAAGCTGTCCTCTAAGGACGTATTCACAGGGGTAAAATACCCAACCTACGGAGGTCTATTACATGAAAAGAAGGTTGATTACATAACCTCTAAAATAACAATTTGAGAGGAGGCGATCTTGCACTCCTAATACACTTTGTTTTTAAAACCTAATCTGGCTCTGGGCCGCTAACGCAAGGGCTAATCCCATACTACAGAGGTGACTTAGAGAAGAACACTTTACATTACATAAACGAAGAATAGTTTGAGAAAATAAGTTCACCTCAAAACAAATGTGAGTGGGAGCTCGAGAGGGTTAGCACTCTCTATCCCAATATGTAGCTTTACAAGAAAAAGATGAAAAGAGTAATTACATTTTAGGAAAAGGTTACATGATGGAAATGCTTCGAACCCGCCGCGAGTGTTAAACTGCCGACCTAGCAAGAAAAGAAGTTATTAATAGGCCATTACCTGGTGTTGAACGGCTGAAGAAGAAAGGGGCGCTTCCCGCCTCCTGCTATGTACTTAATACACTGAAAGATGGAACAGAAGTGGCCTGGTGACCCTAAAATCAGCAGTTTATATCCTCTCGCGGAAGATTCTAGGCGTTAGGGGAAATAAAACACCCTCCCTCAAAGTTTTTATTGGCTAGGGAAAAGAAACCCCTACATAGAGGAAGAAGAAACACATTATTGGTGGACAATTAATTAAAGAAATTCGGGATTGGCTAGATCCAAAATAAGGGGAAAAAGAGGGGTATACAGCCAACTTAAACCATGACAGAAAGAAATTTAACAAAGAACAAACTCTTGAAATAAAAATTTCTCCAACACAATAGTTCTTTGATTTCGCACTAGGTTGCACTATTGTAATTCTTCAGTAGTGTCCTCTAGAAGAGAAAGTTCACACTTCTTACTTCAAGCGAAACAAAGACACATCAAAAATGACACAGTTCACAAACTCAAAAATTTCCAAGTGGTGACATCTTCTGAGAAAGTAGAGAATTAATAGAATAGATAAAGTTCAACCTTCCTCCAGAAGAGGAGTTTCAACTGGCGCAACTTTTAAATAAACGGTGTAGAGGTGTACCGCCCGGTACAGACCTCCCCCCCCAAAAGTTCCTCCAGGGGTGACACATGAAATCAGTTTGAAACAAAGTCCAAGTAATGATGTTGATACGAAGATAGATAGCAGAAGCATTTACAAGATTTCTTAATTCAGTTTCAAAATGTTGTTGTTGCAGGTGAATGAAAGTCTTTATGTTTGTAGAATTTGAATTTCTGAAGATAAACTTTTAATACTTAAAGTGATGAAAAATTTGGCAATGTCCACCAATTATAGTTGTTGAATTCCCAAGTGTAGTTATTGCTTATGGTGACTGTCCATGTAGTTGATGTAGATTGAGTCGGATGGCCAGACCGGTCGTTGCAGCTTGCGTCCAACGGAGGCCGCTCGGACCCCTCAAGTACCCTGAGATACCGCTCGCCCGCACTATGAGGGGAGCAGAGGTGTTGAAGTACGCCGCGCCCGCGGTGAACAGATACAGGCTGCGGGCATGTAGCAGGTCGTGCGCCGCACATCAGCCTTGGCCGGGAGGAGAGCTCCGGCTCGCCGTGCACATGTCGTCCTCGCTGGAGAGGAGGGGGCCCATCCCCCTCCCCAGTCGCTGCACGGCGCTGCGCGGCTGCGGGGGCGCTGAAACATTAAAGCTAGGCGGCAGAATTGTGTTGGACAATCATCTTCTTTGAGGGTACAGGCTTGTGGAGAGGTTGAGGGGCCAGCGGCGTGTAGATATCCATGGCATTTACTATTATGAAGCCACAGTGTAAGGTGGAGCAGGAGACGGGAGCGTGGTAATGGCCGTGGCAAGAACAGGATGGCAGTTTAACGGGTCGGGGCAGGTTTTACACAAGGCTTACATCTAAAACCAAAATATTACAGAAGGGGCAGAATGCCTTAAAAGTGAAACTCAAAAAAAAAATATAACCTTCATATCCTTTCAAAATAATATGAAGCAAGTTAACACAGAAATTACACCGGTTTCACCTGGGACAGGTGAACTCTAAATATCCTCTCGGTGGCTGGGTTACTTAGCAATAAGGTAACCGGCGTAAGAAAATCGAGAATGATACAAGGCCCATGAAATCTGGGGGCAAGCTTGCCCGCGGGAACAAAATTTTTGACCATAACCTGGTCACCTACCTTCAAAGTGGTGGGTCTCCGTCCACGATCATACCTTTCCCTAACCTTTTCATGAGATACTTTAAGATTGGCTTTAGCCTTCTTCCAAAGATCTTTAATGTTGTCCGGATCTATTGTCTCGGGCAGAATGTCAAACAGAGACCAGAGGTTAGAGAGCGGCGTGTTGGGAACGAACATAAACATCAAAGAAGCTGGAGTAAATTTGTGTGATTCATGAACCGCCGAATTCAAAGCAAAAGCTAACCAATGTCCCACCGAGAATGATCTTCATGATGATAGGCAATAAGTGCGGACCTGAGATTACGGTTAACCCGTTCAGCCAGAGATGGTTGAGGGTAATAAGCAGATGTAGTTACATGAGAGATGGACAAGTCAAAACAGAATTTACGAAACAGATTTGATGTAAAAGCTTTAGCATTATCAGATACAATGTATTGGCACGGACCAAAATAGAATTTAGGCAAGTAATGGTGGACTGAGCGGTAGCCAGCTTAGTCGGAAATAACCAAGAAAATCTAGTAAAGCCATCTACGCACACAAAGATGAACTTGTTAGCATTACCCTTTGACTGGGGGAAGGGTCCAACATAATCGATATACAGGCGTTCCATGGGGCGCGACGCTTGATGCGAAGACAAAAGGCCTACCTTGGTGGACATGGTGGGTTTACTAAGCAAACAAGATTTACAAGCTTTTACAAGTTCACGGATTTCACCGTCCATACCTTTCCAAATGAACATTTCACGAATTTTTTCACGGGTTTTAAAGATTCCAAGATGCCCTCCTAATGGGGTCTCATGATAATACTTGAAGATCATAGGCACAAGAACCGCTGGCACGACAACCTTCATCATCTTATCATGCCTCGATGGGCAACATAAAACACCATTCCTCAGAACATAAGGGACGACATGTTCCCCAGAAGAAAGGGTTTCCATTATCGGACCCAGCGTCGGATCTTCACGTTGGTATTTCTCGATATCCCTAAAGAGCATGGGAGCATCTGTTAGGATGGCATTAACCTCAGATAGTATGGACTCGGAAGGTGATGAACTGTCGACAGGTTCATGGGTCTCGACGTCGTTAGAAAACATACGGCTGAGTCCATCAGCAACAACATTTTCAGTACCTCTGATATGTCGTACATCGAATTGGAAGGCAGAAATACGGATGGCCCAACGGGCTATACGACCAGTACGACGCGGCCTACCTAAGACCCAGCTTAAGGCTTGATTATCTGTCTCCAAGTCGAATTTGACATGTTCCAGATAGAGACGGAACTTTTCTAAGGCAAATAAAACTGCCAAACCTTCAAGCTCATATATGGAGTACTTTGCTTCTTGAGCCGAGAGAGTCCTAGATGCATAGGCGATGGGGCGCCTCCCTAGTTCAGTCTCTTGAAGAAGGACTGCAGCTACCGCCGACGACGACGCGTCGGTTTGGACGATGAATTTCTTCGAGAAATCAGGCATAGCAAGTACAGGGGCATTACAGAGAGCTAATTTAAGGTCTTCAAAAGCTGCTTGTTGAGACGGTCCCCACTCGAATTTGATGCCTTTCCTACGGAGAAGGTTTAAGGGCGCCGCTCTATTAGCAAAATTAGGAATGAACTTCCTGAAGAAATTCACCATGCCAATGAACCTGGCGATACCTTTAATGTCCTTGGGGGGTTTAAAATCACGGATGGCCTGTGTTCTAGAATGATCGACTGCTACACCATCAGGTGACACAATATGCCCTAGGAATGACATAGAGGGCTTAGCAAAGGCAACCTTGGACAACTTAACAGTTAACCCAGCCTTACGAAGGCGATTGAGAACTTCTCGCAAATGATCTAGATGTTCTTCAAAGGTTTCGGAAAATACGACGACATCATCCAAGTAGTGATATAAGTACTCAAATTTGATGTCGGAAAAGACCCTATCTAGTAGCCTAGTGAGCACAGCTGCCCCCGTGGGGAGCCCGAAAGGCACGCGGTTGTATTCATATAAATTCCAGTCCGTGGCAAACGCTGTAAGATGTTTAGACTCTTCGGCAAGGGGAATTTGATTATAGGCCTGATTCAAGTCCAAGATGGTGAAGAACTTGGCCTTACGAAACCATGAAAAGCAAGAATGAAGGTCGGGAAGGGGCACAGATTGCAACACCACCTTCCGATTGAGAGCCCTGTAATCAATGACAGGCCTGAAGCCTCCTTGGGGTTTCGGGACTAGAAAAATAGGCGAAGAATACGCTGACTTAGAGGGCCTAATAATACCATCCTTCAACATCTGATCGATGATTTCTTTCAGAGCCTTCATTTTAGGTGGAGATAGCCTATACGGTGGAAAACGGACAGGAATCGAATCCGTGACCTCAATTTTGTATTCAATAAGGTCAGTAACACCAAGAGTATCAGAGAACACCTCGGGAAACGACTGACACAGTTTCCGAATACTATCAGCCTGCTCCTCAGGTAGATGTCTAAGGTCTAACAACATCTCATCCTGGGTAGGCGAAATAGATGAACATGATACAGAATTACACTTTAACAAGGGAATTCTACAATTGGACGCAAATTGGACTCTGGAGATCGAGCACAAGACCAGTGTGAGAAATGAAGTCCGCTCCCAATATGATGGGGCAAGACAAACGCTTGGCCATAAACAATTTGATCTTCCATGTAAATTTAAAAACCCGAATTTTGACATGTAAGGAACCTAGAATTTCTAATGGAGATGAATTAGCCGAAACATATTTAACAGGAGATGAGTCATAGTCAGGGAGTTTACAAACAGATTTCAATTTAGAATACCAATCAGCCGAAATAATGGAACAAACACTGCCTGAATCTAAGAGGGCTGTTATAGGCTCGTTATTTAACTCAATCTTAAGAAAAGGAACAGATGCGGGGGTATCCGCCGCAATCCTAAGACACTCTTTAGGGCATTCAAAAGATGAATTTGAAGGCTGGTCGTTCTCTGCATTTACAACCTGTTTACTAGGGGCTGAGTCTCGGGAAGATGGATTAGTCGGCTCAGCCGACGCCACTAGTCACTTTTTATTATTGGCATAGCTGGAATTTGCACCAGAAGTTGAGCAGGAGGGGGTGCTATTTGAGTTTGGGCAATTTTTGGCGATATGTGAGAAGGCCCCACACTTAAAACAGCCTTGTGATGAACCAGCTCCATTATTTGCCCTACTAGACCTGATCAGAGGACACTTATTGCGCAGATGGTCAGGCGACCCGCAAGCATAACATTTACGGGGATTGACTGGTCGGCGAGGTGGAGGCCGAGTGTTACTAAAGGAAGGCGGGGGTTCTTTCGCGACACGCAAAGAATCGGCGTATCTAACTCCTTCCGCTGAGACGGCCAATGCTTCAAGTTCAGAGAAGGTTTGCGGACACGCCGCGAAACACAAATATGACCTGTAGGATGGCGAAATACCTTCTACAATAGCCTGCACAATCTGATCTTCAGGAAAGTGCAGAGCAAACACCCTAGTGTAGAATTTGATATCTTGAATGAAATCAGCCAAGTTTTCATCCAAGCGCTGTACACGGCAATAGTACTTCTGAATCAGGGAGGACCTGGCCCTAGCCGGGATGAAGTTAGCTAGCAAATGGGCATGGAAATCCTCAATAGATGATTGCTCGGCAATGGCTCTTACGATTTTATCAGAGAGAATACCAATAGCATACGGATAGATAATTTGCAAAATTTGACATGGCGAAAGAGAAAAAACAAGAGCATGATCCTGAAATTCCACTAGAAATCTTAAAAATGAAATTACATCACTGGTGGTGTTGACGGAAAACTTAGAGATACCTCTAAGCAACATTGCCAATGGATGAGGCAAGCTACTGAACCCAGGTGACATAGTCGTTAAAGGTTTCAATGGCAAAGAAGTTAATTCAGAGCGGATGTTACCCAATGACGCACGGCGTTCAGATTCGTTGTTCGATGGGGCAGAGATAGTTTGAGCAGCAACGGTTATCCTATTGACTTCTCCCTGAGGAGGCTCTTCCTCGTTACCTACATTCACCGTGGCGGGTTGATCAGTTTTGGGAGGAACTTCGCCGGTTAGCAATTGAGTGACCTTATTAGACAATTCAGAAATAGTTTCAAGGAGCGTATTAGCGTCCTTCCTCTGAACGTCATTCACCTTTAGAGACAACAGATCATTAACTCTATTTGCAAAGTGATACAGCCTGCCTTGCACACGCTTAATTTGATTAGGAGACGGATCGTTTTCATCAAAAAAGCTGACTACAGATGCTAGCCCAGTAATATTCTCGACGATCGTGGAAAGAGAGTCATCAATTTCTTTCTCTCCCAAATTGGGGATGGAAATGGGCAAATCAAGGGACTCTCTAAGCTTGTTGGTGTCGATTGCAACCGTGCCTCCAGATTGCACATTTCTGATAGTTAACTCGTATATCAACTCCTCTTTGCGCAAGTAGTTAAGGAGGAGAACATCGCGAGGGCCGGGCATGATGACAGAACAATTTTGAAAAACTCAAAAAATTCCAGCAACTGAGAAAATTATTAGAGTTCGAATCAAAGCAATGTTTAGCCGTCAAAAGGGGCTAAATTGAGACCCATTCAACCACGCTCTGCTACCACTTGTTACGGAGATATCCGTGGTAGGTAGAGGTGAAAGAAGGTGCGGGTGTGAATGGGTTTCAAGCTACGAAATTAACGTGCAATGTAAAATTAATTTAAAATTTAACTAGGTTATATTTTCTTTTCAAAAACAAGAGATAACAATCATAACAGGTACAGAGTAGCAAAAATGTAGGTACAATATTACTGGATTCGGGCTCAGTGCCCTTACTTCATAACTCTTGGGCAATCAGCCCCGCCTTACTCCAAAAAAAAAATTTAGCCAAGGGGCAGAAAACCCCATTCATGCCCAGGAGCACTGGCTCCAAACATTACACATAAAGCCTGCACGAGGCATACAGAAACAAATTTCAAAGAGCGATCCGCTCTCAAAATTGTAAGCCTATCACAAGGCCACACCAAACTCTACCTTCAAGCTGTCCTCTAAGGACGTATTCACAGGGGTAAAATACCCAACCTACGGAGGTCTATTACATGAAAAGAAGGTTGATTACATAACCTCTAAAATAACAATTTGAGAGGAGGCGATCTTGCACTCCTAATACACTTTGTTTTTAAAACCTAATCTGGCTCTGGGCCGCTAACGCAAGGGCTAATCCCATACTACAGAGGTGACTTAGAGAAGAACACTTTACATTACATAAACGAAGAATAGTTTGAGAAAATAAGTTCACCTCAAAACAAATGTGAGTGGGAGCTCGAGAGGGTTAGCACTCTCTATCCCAATATGTAGCTTTACAAGAAAAAGATGAAAAGAGTAATTACATTTTAGGAAAAGGTTACATGATGGAAATGCTTCGAACCCGCCGCGAGTGTTAAACTGCCGACCTAGCAAGAAAAGAAGTTATTAATAGGCCATTACCTGGTGTTGAACGGCTGAAGAAGAAAGGGGCGCTTCCCGCCTCCTGCTATGTACTTAATACACTGAAAGATGGAACAGAAGTGGCCTGGTGACCCTAAAATCAGCAGTTTATATCCTCTCGCGGAAGATTCTAGGCGTTAGGGGAAATAAAACACCCTCCCTCAAAGTTTTTATTGGCTAGGGAAAAGAAACCCCTACATAGAGGAAGAAGAAACACATTATTGGTGGACAATTAATTAAAGAAATTCGGGATTGGCTAGATCCAAAATAAGGGGAAAAAGAGGGGTATACAGCCAACTTAAACCATGACAGAAAGAAATTTAACAAAGAACAAACTCTTGAAATAAAAATTTCTCCAACACAATAGTTCTTTGATTTCGCACTAGGTTGCACTATTGTAATTCTTCAGTAGTGTCCTCTAGAAGAGAAAGTTCACACTTCTTACTTCAAGCGAAACAAAGACACATCAAAAATGACACAGTTCACAAACTCAAAAATTTCCAAGTGGTGACATCTTCTGAGAAAGTAGAGAATTAATAGAATAGATAAAGTTCAACCTTCCTCCAGAAGAGGAGTTTCAACTGGCGCAACTTTTAAATAAACGGTGTAGAGGTGTACCGCCCGGTACAATAATAATAATAATAATAATAATAATAATAATAATAATAATAATAATAATAATAATAATAATAATAATAATAATAATAATGTTATTTGCTTTACATCCCACTAACTACTTTTTAAGGTCTTCGGAGACGCCGAGGTGCCGGAATTTAGTCCCGCAGGAGTTCTTTTACGTGCCAGTAAATCTACCGACACGGGGCTGTCGTATCTGAGCACCTTCAAATACCACCGGACTAAGCCAGGATCGAACCTGCCAAGTTGGGTTAGAAGGCCAGCGCCTTAACCGTCTGAGCCACTCAGCCCGGCACAGACATCCAGTACTTTCAGTACTTTACCGACCACCCGAGATAATTTATTATTATTATTATCATCATCGAGATGACGTAGTGACCATCCTGCACGTGTGGTCTACTAACGCGGGGGAGCGGCTGAACATGTTGACTGTAAAGTCCGATGACTATTCCTCACACAATTGGGGCTTTCTACTGGCGGGAAGTGGGCCATCTGATAGTTCGTCATGGTCTGAGAGGGGACCAGTGTATGTACTTCGAGTAGGCAAAAGAAACCCGGCGAAACCGCACATTACGCTAGGCAATGCATGTTGTAGTCTGAAGGCTAGAAGATCTGTCCACGGTTCGATTAATCTTCAAACATTTACGAAGTATTTTTTCTTCTTTATGTTTTTAACAACAAGTTCTTTATATTTAATTTATTGTGACGTGATAAAACGGACTCGAACGTGCTTCTAGAGATTTTTGAGATAAGCATGTCGTTTATAAACTGTACTTTAATATGCGTCAGTCCTCGATACAAAAAGTCAACGAAGATGCTCGCGGATGATCTGAGTGTTCAAAAGGGAAAGAAATGAATAGTTAATCATTGCTGGTAACATTTGTAGACTGGAGGAAGTTTGGGCTGTTAGCTAAGCGGTACAATAGTGTAGCTGTCATCTTGATTTCAGGAGATGATTTGTTCGAACCCTACTGCCAGCCCTTCGTCAATTTTCAGTCATAAAGCCTTCAATATTTTCTTTATTTACGGCCATATTTTAATTTTTCTAATATATCTCATCGAGATTGATCATTCGCATCTACGTGACATCTACACACCAAGTTATACCGCATGGTGACTTTTGAATTCGAAAAACATTATCTTAGTTTGGCGCCCATCTTGTGATGACGTCATACTCATTACATCAGTTACCGTGATGACATCATGAGCACTACGGTAAAAAAAAAAAATCCTGTGTAGTAACATTTTTTGTGCAATCTTTTGCATTGTTTCAAGTTAAGCGTTTCCTTTGACTGAAACGCCTTTCAGATTATGGTTGGGACGTCTCAAGCAAGGAATCTATGAAAAGTTTATTTTTCTTCGGTTTGGGATAGAACTACGAAGGTCACAACCATGATCTTAAACAAGATACAGCACCGGCATTTCATTTCCCCAGTGTGAAAAAGGAAATCACGAAACGTCACCTTCAGGTGCAATCCTTTACTGTACCAACTCTAGCTCACTGAAGATCCCTATTTGCTACGGGTCCGAAACAGCTACTCCATAGTCCAAGACTGGACTCACGAGCTATAAATCGTCCAGTGACTTGGGCTTTTAGAACACTCATCATAAAATGGAAGGACTTGTACGCTTTAATATTCTATATTTCCTACGTGACTGTTACATTTTAGATTTTTTACGTGGATTCCTAGGCATTTGCATGAGTGACTCTCCACAAGTGTATCCGATTCAAGACGTTATTGGAAGTACTCTGGCTTATGTTTCTTCGTTATTCTTAAGAGACTGAATTTTCGTGAATTTATTTCCATTTTCTTATCTCTCTAATCGTTTGAAATATGGAGAGGTCCGAACCTACGAAAAATAACAGTACCCTTCTTCTTCTACAGCTTCTTCTTAATTACTATTTGCTTTACGCCGCACCGAATCAGATAGGTCTTATGGCGACGATGGGATAGGAAAGGCCTAGGAGTGGGAAGGAAGCGGCCGTGGCCTTAATTAAGGTACAGCCCCAGAATTTGCCTGGTGTGAAAATGGGATAGCAAGGAAAACCATGTTCAGGGCTGCCGGCAGTGGGTTCGAACCCACTATCTTCCTAATGCATCTTCTACCGCTTTTCCAACATCTGTGGGGCGCGGGTGCGAATTGTGTCACACCTGTGTATTTTGCCTTGTTTTACAGCCGGATGCCCTTCCTGACGCCAACCCTATGTGGATGGGTGTAATCACTATTGCATGTTTCTGTGGTGGTTGGTAGTGTGGTGTGTTGTCTGAATATGAAAAGGGAAGTGTTGGGGAAAACACAAACACCTAGTCTCTGGGTCAGAAGATTTAATCAGACGCAATAAAAAACCCGACCCAGCCGTGAATCGATCCCGAGACACCCTGAACCGAAGGCCTAAACGCTGACCATTCAGCCAATGAGTCGAATGCTACGAAAAATAACACTATCTGTAAAAACCAAAAAGGAAAGGAATAGTGGCTGGAAATTTAAAGACTGTTTAGGCGTTACAAACCTAATGCAATGTTTCAGTATCTATGGCGTTATAATGAGCTAACTGACATTTATTTGGCGATAATAAAAATGACATAATGTATGCCTGAGGAAACTAGATTCAATAAAGGATCGAATAAGACCGAATGTATATCTGTAGAACGAATGGCTAGTCTATGGGAGCATCGCAAACTTGAGCATGCAGTACTGGCCCCTTGTAAAAAGAAATGACAAATCAAACAATGCTTAAATCATGCATATCTTACTTCTCACACAATTCAATAATAATTTTAAATTGCTAAAATTGTGCAAATGAAAATATAAACGAATACATAAAATGAAGTAAACGTTTCAACTTCTCATTTTACCGGATTCAAGGCAATATCCCTGACGTGGTCGGAAGTCGAACCTAGGGCCTCTACGTATGAGACAGATAGACCACAGCATCGTATGTGTATACAATTTCTTCAGCTTATCCCTGGTATTTCTGAGGTTGCTGAGACCACCCAGGCTCATTTTGGATTTGACCTGGGTTGAGTTAAGGCCGGATGCTTACCCTGACGTCAAGTGATATTTCAGGTGAAAGTTTCTACCCGGGATCGACAGGGATTCGAATCTCAGTCGTTCGGATAGAAAGGCAACAGCTAAGCTACTAGTCTAATCTCGCCAATTATAATTACAAATATACTGAATATATTGTATACTTATAATTTTTTACTTACCCTGGACTTCGGTTCAGAGGACCCTAGGTACGATTCCAGGCCCAGCCGGGAATTTTATTCTGGTAAATTATTCTAGTTCGCCTCTGTGGTGTATGGTTAGTGTGATTATCTGCCACCTCAGGAGGCTCGGATTCGATTCCCGGCTCTGCCACAAAATTTGAAAAGTGGTACGAATACCTCAGCCTGGGGAGGTCAATTTAGCAAGGGGAAGGGGGTTAGATTGCCACTTCAGCCACCCTAGGAGTGATTTTCTGTGGTTTCGCACTTCTCCTCCAGGCAAATGCCGGGATGGTACCTGATTTAAGGCCACGGCAGCTTCCTTCCCTCTTCCTTATCTATCCCTTCCAATCTTCCCATCCCCCTACAAGGCCCATGTTCAGCATAACAGGTGAGGCCGCCTGGGCGAAGTACTGGTCCTCCTTCCCAGTTTTATCCCCAACCAAAAGGTTTCACGCTCCAGGACACTGGCTTAGAGGCGGCAGAGGTGGGATCCCTCACCGAGTCCGAGAGAAAAGCCAACCACGGACGAAAAACAGATTAAGAAGGCGAACATGTTTCTAGCTTGGGGACCTTGTATTAATATTCGTCTTAATACACGCCTTCATTTGCACACAGAACCCAGCAGAGAAACATACAAAAGTGAATACATCCTTCAGATAAGGCTGGGGCCAGCAAAGGAATTCGGTAGTAAAATTAAGCTTAATACACATATAGTACCGATCCGAAGTAAGGAGGAACAGTGTCCGGCCCCGGGGTGTAGGGGGCAACGCGTCCGCCTGTCACCCGGCGGCCCCGGATTCGATTCCCGGCCGGCTCTGGGTTTTTTAATTGTATTGATTAATATCCCTGGCCTGGGGACTCGGTGTTTGTGACGTCCTTAATCTTCCTTTCCTCACACACAACATTCTACACTGCCGCCATTCCAATTACACGCAGGTTCATACAATATGGTGCTAGTAGGGGCAAAAGATCCTCGTGGGTTGACGCCCCGAACATTTAGCATTTTTTAAAAGTAGGTTTTAGGTCTCAATAAATGCTGTTACGGAGACGACCTGGTGCCGGAATGTTGTCCCTCAGGAGTTCTTTTACGTGCCAGTAAATCTACTGACACAAGGCTGACATATCTTAACACCTTCAAATATCACCGGACTGAGCCAGGATCGACCCTGCTGCACCGAGCGACTTCGCCGTGCGGTTAGGGACGATCAGCTGTGAGCTTACATTCGGAAGATACTGGGTTCGAACTCTACCGTCCGCAGCCCTCAAGATGGCTTTCCGTGGTTTCCCATTTTCGCGCCAGGCACTTTAATTAAGGCCATGGCTGTTTCCTTCCTACTCCTAGCCCTTTCCTGTCCCGTCGTCTCCATAGGACCTGTAAAGCGACTTGCCAAAAAAATCGAACCTGCCTGCTTAAGCTCAAAACGGCCAGCGCTCTAGCGACTGAGATACTCAGCCCGGCAATTAGGAAAATACCATAAAGAAGAAGAAGAATTGTTATACACTTCTTATACAGAGATTTCGCCCATTAATATGCCAGTGTTTCTTTCTACAGAGGGTTTAACTTTCAATTCCCGTCCTAGGCTGCAGTGGGAGTATGGTACAGTTCGTTGACATGACTGCTGTGCATGTTCTTGGTGAATCATTTGGCGCCAACTGCCTGAAAGCAGACGTCGTTAAATAAACCCTTCCTTTCTTTTTCCTTTCTTTGTCCCTCATTCTTTGCAGTGCCACCAGTCAAAACGTGTTCAAATGTGGTCTCCGACCAGCCACGCCACGCCGTGCTGGGACTCACACTTCTCGTTTAAACACTTATTTTTATATCCACTTCCAAAAGAAGGCACTCACTCATTGAGGGCAAACAACCATCGTGATTACATCATGATTTGCTTCCTAAATGTCGCGGGTTCATGAGCAGCATGACAGTCTCAGACAGCTGCTGTCGTTTTGCTCCGTATGTGAACGAGTCACGTGTACTTCAGCGAAGAAAGCAAACCACAGCCAACTCTGTCGTAAGACATTCCGTGTCCTGGACATGTCTTTATTCGCCACTGCGTCACAAAGTGTAATGGTGATCGTTATTTCATGCTGAAGTAAAAATCTTCTTTATCGAACCCAAAAAAGGAAGAAAAGACCTTTCAAGAAATAATAATAATAATAATAATAATAATAATAATAATAATAATAATAATAATAATAATAGTAAAACCATATGCTTAGGTGGTCACTCTAAAATTACAGAAATTGAAAAGCAGGAGCGGAAAAATGTCAGGAAAATTTATGGTCCTACGAGAGAAAATGGAATGTGGATTAAGAGGAGAACAGCGGACCTCTACTCCCTCACCGACAGGTTTACTGATGCCGTACGGAAAAGACGCCTTAATTTCTATGGCCATATCTACAGAATGAACAGCGACAGACTAACTAAAAGTTTATTCAAAGTAATCAACTCAAAGAAGGTCAAAATAAAATGGCTAGAAGAAACAAGGCGGACCTCCAAGAAATAAATATCACAGACGACATCATGGAAAATCGTGGAGCTTTTGGAACAAAAGTAGTCATTCATAAATTTAGGGAGAAACCCAAAAAGACAACTGGTAGGAAGTGGTCGACAAAACGCAAGATGCAACACAGTGCATTCATGAAGAGATTTTGAGAGGTTAAGAAGGCACGGACCATCAAACCAATTAACAAGTTCAAACGCCCTCTATGAATGGGCATAACGAAGAAAGAAAGAAAGAATAATAATAATAATAATAATAATAATAATAATAATAATAATAATAATAATAATAATAATAATAATAATAATAATAATAATAATAATAATAATATCGTCCACCTCGTTTGTATAGTGGTTAGCGTGATTAGCTGCCAGCCCCGGAAACCCGGGCTTTGCCACGAAATTTGAAAAGTGGTACGAGAGCTGGAACGGGGTCCACTCAGCCTCCGGAGCTCACCTGAGTAGAGTAGGCTCGATTCCTACCTCAGCCATCCTCGAAGTGGTTTTCTGTGGTCTCCCACTTCTCTTCCAGGCAAATGCCGGGATGGTACCTAACTTAAAGCCACAGCCCCTTACTTCTCTCTTCCTTGTCTATCCCTTCCAATCTTTCCTGCGCCTCACAAGGCCCCTGTTCAGCATAGCAGATGAGGCCACCTTGGCGAGATACTGGTCCCCCTTTCCAGTTGTGTCCCCCGACCTAAAGTCTCACGCTGCAGTACACTGCCTTGAGGCGGTAGAGGTGGGATCCCTCGCTGAGTCCGAGGGAAAAAACAACCCTGGCGGGTAAAAGGATTAAGAAAGAAAGAAAGAAAGAAAGAAAGAAAGAAAGAAAGAAAGAAAGAAAGAGGGAAAGAAAGATCGAAATAATAATAATAATAATAATAATTGTACCGGGCGGTACACCTCCACGCCGCTAATTTAAAAATTGCGCCAGGTGAAACTCCTCTGCTGGAGGAAGTCTGAACTTTATCTACGCTGTTAATTCTTTACCTTCTCAGAAGATGTCACCACGTGGAAAATTTTGAGTTTTTGAACTGTGTCATTTTTGATGTGTTTTTGTTTCGCTTGAAGTAAGAAGTGTAAACTTTCTCTCCTAGAGGACACTACTGAAGATCAACAATAGTGCAACCTAGTGCGGAGTCAAAGAACTATTTTGTTGGAGAAAATTTAATTTCAAGAGTTTGTTCTTTGTTAAATTTCTTTCAGTCATTGTTTAAGTTGGCAATATTCACCCCTTCTTTCCCCTTGTGTTGAACCTAACCAATCCCGAATTTCTTAAATTAATTTCTATCCAATCAGATGTATCTTCCCTCAACTTGAATATGTTGCTGTGTCCTACCCAATAAAGTGTTTGTGGGAGGGTGTTTTCATTCCCCTAACGCCTAGAAACTTCCGCGAGAGCATTTAAACTGCTGATTTTTGGGTCTCTCGGCCACTTCTGTTCCATCTTTCAGTGTATTAAGTACATAGCAGGAGGCGGGAAGCGCCTCTTTCCTCGGCAGCGGTCAGCAACAAGGTAATGGCCGATTAATAAATTCTTTCTTTGCTAGCTCAGCAGTTTAACTTTCGGGGCGGGTTCTAAGCGTTCCACTATGTAACCTTTTCCTAAAATGTAACCTCTCTTTTCATCTATTCTCTTGTAAAGCTACATACTGGGATAGAGAGTGCTAACCCTCTCGAGCTCCCACTCACATTGTCTGGAGGTGAACCTATTTTCTCAACCAATTCTTCCGTAATGTAATGTAAATTGTTATTTTCTTAAGTCACCTCTGTAGTATGGGATTAGCCCTTGCACTAACGGCCTAAGGCCAAGTAGGTCTTAAACAAAGTATATTAGGAGTGCAAGTTCGCCTCCCCTCAAATTGTATTTTAGAGGTCATGTATTAACCTTCTTGTCATTTAATAGACCTCAGTAGGTTGGGTATTTTACCCCTGTGTATATGTCCTTTGAGGACAGCTTAAAGGTGGAGTTTGGTGTGGCCTGGGAGAGGCTTAAAATTGAGAGCGAGTGGCTCTTTTGAAAATTGTATATTGTATGCCTCGAGGAGGCTTTTCAGTGTAATTTGGAGCAAGGGCTCCTAGGTATGAATGGGGTTTTCTGCCCCTCTGTTAAAATTGTGTTTGGGGTAAAACTGAGCTGATTGCCCAAGAATTATGTTTCTGACTTTTGAAGCCCCAAATGGGGTACCTATGTAAATGTATTTTTCAATTGCGTTTCGGCTACTAAGTACCTGTTCTATTTGTTGTTACCTAATTTTGAAAAGAAAATATAACCTTGTTAAATTTTAAAATTAATTTCACTTTAGTAGCTTGAGACCTATTCACCACCCAGCACCTTCTTTCATGCATAACTACCACCAAAACACGGTAACAAGTGGTAGCAGAGCGTGGTTGAATGGGTCTCAATTTAGCCCCTTTTGACGGCTAAATATTGTTTGTTCCGAACTCTAACTATTTTCCCAGTTGCTGGAATTTTTTGAGTTTTTCAAAATTGTTCTGTCACCATGCCCGGCCCTCGCGATGTTCTCCTTCTTAACTATTTGCGCAAGGAGGAGTTGATCTATGAATTAACTATCAGAAATGTGCAATCTGGAGGCACGGTTGCAATAGACACTAACAAACTTAGAGAGTCCCTTGATTTGCCCATTTCCATCCCCAATTTGGGAGAGAAAGAAATTGACGATTCTCTTTCCACGATCACGGAGAATGTTACTGGGCTAGCTTCTGTAGTTAGTTTTTTTGATGAAAATGATCCGTCTCCGAATCAAATTAAGCGTGTGCAAGGTAGGCTATATCATTTTTCGAATAGGGTTAACGATCTGTTGTCTCTAAAACTGAATGATGTTCAGAGGAAGGAAGCTAGTACGCTCCTGGAAAATATTTCCGAATTATCTAGTAAGGTCACTCAATTGTTAACTGGGGAAGTTCCTCCCAAATCTGATCAACCCACCATAGTAAATGCAGGTAGTGAGGAAGCGCCTCCCAAGGGAGAAGTTAATAGAATAACCGTTGCTGCTCAAACTATCCCTGCCCCATTGGACAACGAATCTGAACGTCGTGCATCATTGAGTAACATCCGTTCTGAATTAACTTCATTACCATTGAAACCTTTACCTACTATGTCACCCGGGTTTAGCAGCTTGCCTCATCCATTGGCAATGTTGCTCAGAGGTATCTCTAAGTTTTCCGTTAATACCACCAGTGAGGTAATTTCATTTTTAAGATTTCTAGTGGAATTTCAGGATCATGCCCTTGTTTTTTCTCTTTCTCCATGTCAAATCTTGCAAATTATCTATCCGTATGCTATTGGTATTCTCTCTGATAAAATCGTAAGAGCCATTGCCGAGCAATCATCTATTGAGGATTTCCATGCCCACTTGCTAGCTAACTTCATCCCTGCTAGGGCCAGGTCCTCCCTTATTCAGAAGTACTATTATCGTGTACAGCGCTTGGATGAAAACTTGGCTGATTTCATACAGGACATTAAGTTTTATACTAGGGTGTTTGCCCTTCATTTTCCTGAAGATCAGATTGTACAGGCTATTGTAGAGGGAATTTCACCTCCCTATAGGTCATATTTGTGTTTCGCGGCGTGTCCGCAAACCTTCTCTGAACTTGAAGCATTGGCCGTCTCAGCGGAAGGAGTTAGATACGCCGATTCTTTGCGTGTCGCGAAAGAACCCACGCCTTCCTTTAGTAACACTCGGCCTCCACCTCGCCGACCAGTCAATCTCCGTAAATGTTATGCTTGCGGGTCGCCTGACCATCTGCGCAACAAGTGTCCTCTGATCAAGTCTAGTAGGGCAAATAATGGAGCGGGTTCATCACAAGGCTGTTTTAAATGTGGGGCTTTCTCACATATCGCAAAGAATTGTCCCAATTCGAATAGCACCCCCTCCTGCTCAACTTCTGGTGTAACTTCCAACAACAATCAAAAGTGACTAGTGGCTGCGGCTGAGTCAACTAATTCTGCTTCCCAAGGCTCAGCCCCTGGCAAAAAGGTCGAGAATTCAGGGAACGATAAGTCTTCGAATACATCTTTGGAATGCCCCAAAGAGTGTCTTAGGATTGCGGCGGATACCCCCGCACCTGTTCCTTTTCTTAAGATTGAGTTAAATAACGAGCCTATAACAGCTCTCTTAGATTCAGGCAGTGTTTGTTCGATTATTTCGGCTGAATGGTATTCTAAATTGAAAGCTGTTTGTAAACTACCTGACTACGTCTCATCTCCTATTCAATATGTTTCGGCTAATTCATCTCCATTAGAAATTCTAGGTTCTGTACTGGTCAAAATTCGTATTTTTAAATTTACATGGAAAATTAAATTGTTTGTGGCTAAGCACTTGTCTTGCCCCATCATACTGGGAGCGGACTTTATTTCTCACACTGGTCTTGTGCTCGATCTTCAGAGTAAGTCGTGCACATTCAAATTTGCGTCCAATTGTAAAATTCCCTTGTTTAAGTGTAATTCTGTGTCATGTTCATCTATTTCGCCTACCCAGGATGAGATGTTGTTAGACCTTAGACATCTACCTGAGGAGCAGGTTGATAGTATTCGTAAATTATGTCAGTCATTTCCAGAGGTGTTCTCTGATACTCTTGGTGTTACTGACCTTATTGAATACAAAATTGAGGTCACGGATTCGATTCCTGTCCGTTTTCCACCTTATAGGCTATCTCCACCTAAAATGAAGGCTCTGAAAGAAATTATCGACCAGATGTTGAAGGATGGTATTATTAGGCCCTCTAAGTCGGCGTATTCATCGCCTATTTTTCTAGTCCCGAAACCCCAAGGAGGCTTCAGGCCTGTCATTGATTACAGGGCTCTCAATCGGAAGGTGGTGTTGCAATCTGTGCCCCTTCCTGACCTTCATTCTTGTTTTTCATGGTTTCGTAAGGCCAAGTTCTTCACTATCTTGGACTTGAATCAGGCCTATAATCAAATTCCCCTTGCCGAAGAGTCTAAACACCTTACAGCGTTTGCCACGGACTGGAATTTATACGAATACAACCGCGTGCGTTTCGGGCTCCCCACGGGGGCAGCTGTGCTCACTAGGCTACTAGATAGGGTCTTCTCCGACATCAAATTCGAGTACTTATATCACTACTTAGATGATGTCGTCGTATTTTCAGAGACTTTTGAAGAACATCTAGATCATCTGCGAGAAGTTCTCGATCGCCTTCGTAAGGCTGGGTTAACTGTTAAGTTGTCCAAGGTTGCCTTTGCTAAGCCCTCTATGTCATTCCTAGGGCATATTGTGTCACCCGATGGTGTAGCAGTCGATCATTCTAGAACACAGGCCATCCGTGATTTTAAACCTCCCAAGGACATTAAAGGTATCGCCAGGTTCATTGGTATGGTGAATTTCTTCAGGAAGTTCATTCCTAACTTTGCTAATAGAGCGGCGCCCTTAAACCTTCTTCGTAGGAAAGGCATCAAATTCGAGTGGGGACCTTCTCAACAAGCCGCTTTTGAAGACCTTAAATTAGCACTTTGTAATGCCCCTGTACTTGCTATGCCTGATTTCTCGAAGAAATTCATCGTCCAAACCGACGCGTCGTCGTCAGCGGTAGCTGCAGTCCTTCTTCAAGAGACTGAACTAGGGAGGCGCCCCATCGCCTATGCATCTAGGACTTTGTCGGCTCAAGAAGCCAAGTATTCCATCTATGAGCTCGAAGGTTTGGCAGTCTTATTCGCCTTAGAGAAGTTCCGTCTCTATCTGGAACATGTTAAATTCGACCTGGAGACAGATAATCAAGCCTTAAGCTGGGTCTTAGGTAGGCCGCGTCGTACTGGTCGTATAGCCCGTTGGGCCATCCGTATTTCTGCCTTCCAATTTGACGTCAGGCATATCAGAGGTACCGAAAATGTTGTCGCTGATGGACTCAGCCGTATGTTTTCAGACGACGTTGAGAACCATGAACAGGTCGACAGTTCATCACCTCCCGAGTCCATGCTATCTGAGGTTAATGCCATCCTAACAGATGCTCCCATGCTTTTTAGGGATATCGAGAAATACCAACGTGAGGATCCGACGCTGGCTCCGATAATGGAAGCCCTTTCTTCTGGGGAACATGCTGTCCCTTATGTCCTGAGGAATGGTGTTCTATGTTGCCCTTCGAGGCATGATAAGTTGATGAAAGTTGTTGTTCCAGCGGTTCTTGTACCTATGATCTTCAGGTATTATCATGAGACCCCATTAGGAGTGCATCTTGGAATCTTTAAAACCCGTGAAAAGATTCGTGAAATGTTCATCTGGAAAGGTATGGACGGCGAAATTTGTGAACTTGTAAAAGCTTGTAAATCTTGTTTGCTCAGTAAACCCACCATGTCCACTAAGGTAGGCTTTTTGTCTTCTCATCAAGCGTCGCGCCCCATGGAACGCCTGTATATTGATTATGTAGGACCCTTCCCCCAGTCAAAGGGGAATGCCAACAAGTTCATCTTTGTATGCGTAGATGGTTTTACAAGATTTTCGTGGTTATTTCCGACTAAGCTGGCTACCGCTCAGTCTACAATTACTTGCTTAAATTCTATTTTTGCTTCTTTTGGTCCGTGCCAATATATTGTATCTGATAATGCTAAGGCTTTTACATCTAATCTTTTTCGTAAATTCTGTTTTGACTTGTCCATCTCTCATGTAACTACTTCTGCTTATTACCCTCAACCATCCCTGGCTGAACGGGTTAATCGTAATCTCAGGTCCGCACTTATTGCCTATCATCATGAAGATCATTCCAGGTGGGACACGTCCCTGCATTGGATAGCTTTTGCTTTGAATTCGGCGGTTCATGAATCTCACAAGTTTACTCCAGCTTCTTTGATGTTCAAGTTTGTTCCCAACTCGCCGCTCTCTAACCTCTGGTCTCTGAATGACATTCTACCCGAGACAATAGATCCGGATAACATTAAAGATCTTTGGAAGAAGGCTAAAGCCAATCTTAAAGTGTCTCATGAAAAGGTTAGGGAAAAGTATGATCGTGGACGGAGACCCACCACTTTGAAGGTAGGTGACCAGGTGATGGTCAAGAATTTTGTTCCCGCGGGCAAGCTTGCCCCCAGATTTCATGGGCCTTGTATAATTCTCGATTTTCTTACGCCAGTTACGTTGTTAGTACGCAATCCAGCCACCGAGAGGATATTTAGGGTTCACCTGTCACAGGTGAAACCAGTGTAAATTTTGTGTCAACTTGCTTCATATAATTTGAAAGGAATATGAAGGTTATATATTTTTTTTTTTGAGTTCAACTTTTAAGGCTTTCTGCCCCTTCTATAATATTTTGGTCTTATATGTAAGCCTCGTGTAAAACCTTCCCCGATCCGTTAAACTGCCATTCTGTCCTTGCCTCGGCCATTACCACGCTCCCGTCTCCTGCTTCAATACACACTGTGGCTTGATTTGAGTAAATGCCATGGATATCCGCACGCCGCTGGCCCCTCAACCTCTCCACAAGCCTGTACCCTCAAAGAAGATGATGGTCCAACACAATTCCGCCGCCAAGCTTTAATGTTTCAGTGCCCCTGCAGCCGCGCGGCGCCGTGCAGCAACTGGAGCAGAGGACGGGCCCCCTCGGCCCCAGCGAGAACGACGTGTGCACGGCGAGCCGGAGCTCTCCTCCCGGCCAAGCCTGATGTGCGGCGCACGACCTGCTACTTGCCCGCAGCCTGTATATGTTCACCGCGGGCGCGGCGTGCTTCAACACCTCTGCTCCCCTCATAGTGCGGGCGAGCGGTATCTCAGGGTACTTGAGGGGTCCGAGCGGCCTCCTTTGGACGCAAGCCGCAACGGCCGGTCTGGCCATCCCACTTCATCACCATCTACTACATGAACAGTTACTATAAGTAATGACTACACTTGGGAATTCAACTGCAATATTTGGTGGACTTAGAAAATTTTTTTTTCCCTTCACTTTCAAGTATAAAAAGTTATCTTCAGAAATTCAACTTCTACAAATATAAAGACTTTACTTCATCTGCAACAACAAAATTTTGAAACTCAATTAAACCAAATTAAGAAATCTTATAAATGCTTCTGCAATCAATCTTCATATCCACAGCATAACTTGGACCTTGTTTCAAACAGATTTCATGTGTCACCCCTGGAGGAACTTTTGGGGGGGGGGGAGGTCTGTAGCGGGCGGTACACCTCCACGCCGCTAATTTAAAAATTGCGCCAGGTGAAACTCCTCTGCTGGAGGAAGTCTGAACTTTATCTACGCTGTTAATTCTTTACCTTCTCAGAAGATGTCACCACGTGGAAAATTTTGAGTTTTTGAACTGTGTCATTTTTGATGTGTTTTTGTTTCGCTTGAAGTAAGAAGTGTAAACTTTCTCTCCTAGAGGTCACTACTGAAGATCAACAATAGTGCAACCTAGTGCGGAGTCAAAGAACTATTTTGTTGGAGAAAATTTAATTTCAAGAGTTTGTTCTTTGTTAAATTTCTTTCAGTCATTGTTTAAGTTGGCAATATTCACCCCTTCTTTCCCCTTGTGTTGAACCTAACCAATCCCGAATTTCTTAAATTAATTTCTATCCAATCAGATGTATCTTCCCCCAACTTGAATATGTTGCTGTGTCCTACCCAATAAAGTGTTTGTGGGAGGGTGTTTTCATTCCCCTAACGCCTAGAAACTTCCGCGAGAGCATTTAAACTGCTGATTTTTGGGTCTCTCGGCCACTTCTGTTCCATCTTTCAGTGTATTAAGTACATAGCAGGAGGCGGGAAGCGCCTCTTTCCTCGGCAGCGGTCAGCAACAAGGTAATGGCCGATTAATAAATTCTTTCTTTGCTAGCTCAGCAGTTTAACTTTCGGGGCGGGTTCTAAGCGTTCCACTATGTAACCTTTTCCTAAAATGTAACCTCTCTTTTCATCTATTCTCTTGTAAAGCTACATACTGGGATAGAGAGTGCTAACCCTCTCGAGCTCCCACTCACATTGTCTGGAGGTGAACCTATTTTCTCAACCAATTCTTCCGTAATGTAATGTAAATTGTTATTTTCTTAAGTCACCTCTGTAGTATGGGATTAGCCCTTGCACTAACGGCCTAAGGCCAAGTAGGTCTTAAACAAAGTATATTAGGAGTGCAAGTTCGCCTCCCCTCAAATTGTATTTTAGAGGTCATGTATTAACCTTCTTGTCATTTAATAGACCTCAGTAGGTTGGGTATTTTACCCCTGTGTATATGTCCTTTGAGGACAGCTTAAAGGTGGAGTTTGGTGTGGCCTGGGAGAGGCTTAAAATTGAGAGCGAGTGGCTCTTTTGAAAATTGTATATTGTATGCCTCGAGGAGGCTTTTCAGTGTAATTTGGAGCAAGGGCTCCTAGGTATGAATGGGGTTTTCTGCCCCTCTGTTAAAATTGTGTTTGGGGTAAAACTGAGCTGATTGCCCAAGAATTATGTTTCTGACTTTTGAAGCCCCAAATGGGGTACCTATGTAAATGTATTTTTCAATTGCGTTTCGGCTACTAAGTACCTGTTCTATTTGTTGTTACCTAATTTTGAAAAGAAAATATAACCTTGTTAAATTTTAAAATTAATTTCACTTTAGTAGCTTGAGACCTATTCACCACCCAGCACCTTCTTTCATGCATAACTACCACCAAAACACGGTAACAATAATAATAATAATAATAATAATAATAATAATAATAATAATAATAATAATAATAATAATAATAATAATGGCCTGAGCATGTCTGTGAGAATGAGGTCCTACCTACGATGAATTCTAATGCTGATGACTTCACACACACCCGGCCCCAGAGCCATTAGAATTAAACAAAGAATGTTAAAATCCCCGACCCGGCCTGGAATCGAATCCGAGACCCCTTTGGCCAGCATGCTAATCATTTAGCCATGGAGGCGGGCCTTCAAGAATAGAAGATAATGGCGTAAAAGAGAAATGAAATGCATGAAAATGTAATGAAAACCGCAGGTTTTATTCGGTTCGTACCTAACACAAATCTACTACAAACAGAAGAGAAACTAGTAATTTAAAATTCCAAATTCAAAATGCTAAGAACTGTTTTCAATATTAATAGCTATTTTCTTTCGAATTATTTTAAAGAAAGCTTTAATAATTTCAAAACAAGGACTGGTATTTTAATGAAAATGTCAACAAATGTTCCCCTAAATATGAACTAGTCCACTGTAAGAGTGGTGTGCTTGAGATCAAAAGTTTAAGACCAGTAATCATGTTCATGACATGGTTGGGTCCCATTTTCGATCAGTCCCATTCGCGATCACAACAAAATTTGACCCATTTGCGATCACTCCCATTACAGTGGGGAAAAATAAAGAATGAGAATAAAGGCCAGTTCGTGTCCCATTTGCGATCACTGTAAAATTATCAGCAGCCTATTAGGGCTTTCCAACGTCCATGCATCAGAGGAACAGCTCATTAGGACGTACTCCAGATAACCGCTCCATCCCCTCTCTCTTGAACGTTTTTTGGGGTAATATTTTTCTATAGTTTTCAACATACTTATTCCTTCTGTAGTCATCCATCGCTGAAGTAGCTTTTGTTATTATCTGCGTGCTTACTTACGCCATGGAGTTCATTGAGACGAAAAGAGGCAAGCCTTGTGCTTTATATAATGGATAGGCCTACTTTTACAGAAATTTGCGGGAAAGTCAAGGATGTTTGGTGTCATGGGCATGTTTAAAAAAGAAGAAATCCCAGTGTAAAGGATAAAAAGACACAGTGGTGAGAATGATCGATCATCAATGCGTTTCTGACGAGGGGAGCTTGGACGTAAAGGAAGCTATATTTCGAGCGAAGAAGAGATCCTGCGTGGAAAACACTGTGACAGTTCCTCAGGTATTTGAAGAAAAATTTAAGCCTTTACTAAACCGAGGTTACGAATTCATTACAAGGACGCTGCAGTTCTACATTTTAAAGATTACGTTGTACCGTAATAGAAAGCATGCCTAATGAGTACGAAAAGAGCCAAGAAGTTCCGAGGAGGTTGATCTTCGTGAGGAAATCGTAAAAATGTCTGACGAGGAGAATTTTCTCCTGACCGATGATGGTATAAAAGACAGGTTGTTGGTGTTCGGTGGAGGTAAAGGAAAGAAGATTTTGAGAACGAACGGGACATTCAAAAGCTACCGCAGTCAGTTAAATCAAATCGATTCCATACATGTCGATCTTGGAAGCACAGAAGATGAAACGAACATTGCACCAGTCGTATTTGCTCTTTCTGACAGAAAGAAAGAAACTTATATGCGGATGCTTCGAGAATTACCTTATCGGCAGCCAGAGACGGTAAATACTGATTTTGAAACGTCGGCTGTCTCCACCTTAAAGGGGATATTCCCCTCATTTAATATCCGCGGGTGTTTTTTCTTTCAATTTTTGCAATGTCTCTGGAGGAGGGTTCAGCATATTGGTATGAATACATTATACTTTGTACAAGGAAAATGAATACGTCAGACTGTGTACGAATATGTGTGCCCCTGCTCTTCTCAAGCCTGAAGATGTTGAAGAAGTCTGGCTGTATATCCACGGGCGAGCACCAGAAGGAGAATAGCTCGTCGAATTGCTTGACTACTTCATACCAATGGCTACAAAATCCACTTAAATTATGGAACTGCTACCGGCGACGTCACAGGACGAAAAATTCAGTTGAAGGATGGAATCATGAACTGAACAGTTGGAGTAGAAGACTAGACCCCAAAGGGAACGACCTCATAAAGTAATTAAAATCTGAAGCTGATAAATTTAATCATAAGATTCTAAGGACGGCCTTGAATTTAGAAGGAACGAAGAGGAAAATGATGAATAGGGAGTTGGATGGAAGAAAAGCAAGGATTAATGGAAGGTACAAAGAAGATTCTGATGTTTGAAAGTTTTCTACTACGATCTCTTACGTTCTGAAACTTGACTAATACCAAACGGACAACAAGGTCTTCAACTGAAGGCCGAGTACGGTTATTCGCGCAGGTCCATCGCGTCTGTGGGTTACTTGCCCCTCTATCTTGAAGCTGGTGCAAGGCAACAGGACAAAAACACCTGGCGCTAACAATGGATCTTTTCGCACTATCATTATAGAATTATTATTTCTTAAACTTATTTTAATCTAAATATTTTCTTAAGATAACTTTTGGAATTTTGTACATTTAATCAGAGCGTATCGACAAAATTACAATTTTATTTATGTAGGTGAAAGTAGGCTGAGAAGCCGCGCGTGTTTAGCACTACGGCGTGGGTTTGAACCCCACCGTCGGCTGTCGTCTGTGGTTTCATATTTTCATTTCCAGAAAAACCCCGGGACAGTTCTTATCCATAGGCCACAGTCAATTCCTCCCACCTCCTTATCCATCTTTATTCACCATAACACATTTCATCATCAGATTCTCAACCGAAGGAAGGGCATCCGGCCGAGGAAATATGCCGTATAAATTCATCTCCCCTCCGACCCCGTATCAAGAAACGAGACTAAGTGGTACACATACGTACAGATAGATGAAAGTAGGCTAATTATATTGAGAAGCTATTTACTTAACATGTCACTTTCAATATTTGAACAGTTTGACATTATTTAAGCATTAATTTAATAGTGTCGCCTATTGTATAAGTTTACTGCTAAGTTGGAGATGAACTACAATTTCTTCAAAAGGGTAGCACTATCTAGGAAGCAAAGTGTTACTGCGAAAGATATTTGTTTTGAAATTTAAAAGTATAAAATCCAACGGTTTCAATACGCCATCAATTTGTCCTGCTTTTAAAAACTCATTTCGGCCGGGCTGAGTGGCTCAGACGGTTTAGGCGCTGGCCTTCTAACCCCAACTTGGCAGGTTCGATCCTGGCTCAGTCCGGTGGTATTTGAAGGTGCTCAAATACGTCAGCCCCGTGTCGGTAGATTTACTGGCACGTTAAAGAACTCCTGCGGGACTAAATTCCGGCACCTCGGCGTCTCCGAAGACCTTAAAAAGTAGTTAGTGGGACGTAAAACAATAACATTATTATTATTATTATTATTATTAAAACTCATTTGACCGCCTTTGCACCCACAACAATCGGTAACCCTAAATAAAATGTTCATTTGTATTTTTTTGCTAGTTGTTTTACGTCACACCGATACAGATAGGTCTTACGGCGACGATGGGACAGGAAAGGGCTAGGAGTCGGAAGGAAGCGGCCGTGGCCTTAATTAAGGTACAGCCCCAGCATTTTCCTGGTGTGAAAATGGGAAACCACGAAAAACCATTTTCAGGGCTACCGACAGTGGGGTTCGAACCTACTATCTCCCGAATACTGGATACTGGCCGCACTTAAGCGACTGCAGCTATCGAGCTCGGTGTAAAGGTTCATTTGAGTCCTACAGTATTTAGTCTCTGTCTGTCCCGATATTAACGCTTCAGTCGCAAACGTTAAACATAAATATTTTAATGAGTTTCAACATCAGGATCCTAGTACGGTACGTAGTTTTCGCCAGTTTGTTGACGGCTGTCTCCCTGTACCAGTCCTTCAGTAGGGAATTCCCTCACGTCACCCTAAGTGTTGGAAATCAATGATAAGAGTGATCGCAAATGGGACGACACCAATGACATACGCAGGTGTTCTTAAACTGTTGGTAGGACCTTTAAGATGATTTAATTGAGCATGATGGATTTATCAGAGAAAATGTGTTTGAACCGTTCCCTTTGGACTTAATTATTCGTATGTGTTTCCCGTTCAATGCTCCAAAACAATCTGGAAAATTTCATCTTCCCCTCAAATCCTGCAAATTCCTGTGCAGTGCACTGTGCACGTGAGAATTCCTTCACGTCTTGGTTTTGCGGTGACGATGCGAGCCTGACAATGAACTGCTCACGCTCGATCACGACAGTGATAACATTAACCCTCGACTTGTATCATACGTCTGTGAGACGGCTGCCAGACTTTCCCGCGGTCATTCCCACTCCTTCCAGGGTCCTATTGATCGGTTGTTTGAATGAAAAACAATAGTACTGTGCACTGTAACAACATGGATTTTCGTACATTTATGTTTAGAGTTTTCCAGGAGTTTTGTTTCTTTTACCGATTCTGAGTTCTTTATAAAAGACTGACATAACAGAGAAATGACCCTCAATAGTCTTTTGAGAAAAATAGGAAGGTCATTTTTTCGTAGCTTTATTTTCGTACTTCTTGTATTTTCTTCTGCATTTATTATACACTGACTTAGCAAATGTCATGGGATAGTCACCTAATAGCGTGTGGGGCCTCCTCTGGCCCTGCGAACTGCAGAGAGACGCCGTGGAAGTGAGTCGACAAGTCCCTGGTAGTCCTCTGGACGCAGCTGACACCAAATTGTTTGCAGAGCGGCTGCCAATGCTGGTCTGTTCGTGGGTGCAGGATCTATGGCACGGAGCCTGCGTTCCAGGACATCTCCCAGATATGCTCGATAGGGTTCATATCGGGGCTCCTGGGTGGCCATGGCAGTCGTTGGACCTCCGCTGCATGTTCCTGGAACCATTCCCGGGCGACGTGGGAGCGATGAGGCGGCGCGTTATCATCTTGAAACACCGCAGAACCGTCTGGGCGCTGGAAGGCCAAAAATGGATGGAGATGGTCTCCGAACAGCTCAACATATCGCGTACCATTCAAATTCTCTTCAAGAACAACTTGGGGGGGGGCATTCCATACCAGGAAAATGCACCCCAGACCATAATAGAGACACCAGCGCCCTGGACCACACCTTCGCTTCATGTGGTCTGCGCCATACACGGTGCTTCCCATCGGCATGGTGCAGTTGAAATCGTGATTCGTCCGACCATATCACGTTACGCCATTGTTCCAGTGTCCATCCCTGGTGACTGGCGACAAATGCGCGTCGTTGTGCCCGATGACGTTGGGTTAACAGTAGCACCCGTGTGCGGCGTCGGCTCCCATACCCCATAGAACCCATGCTCCTACGGATTGTCCACTGGGAGACGTGTCTAGCACGGCCTGTGTTGAATTGAGCCGTGATTTGTTGCACGGTTGCCCGTCTGTCACTATTGACAATCCGTCTCAGATGTCGCCGGTCACAGTCATCGAGTGTGGTTGGACGGCCGGTCGTTCGTCTGTTGTGGACGGTGACACCCGCATTCAACCATTCACGATACACCCTGGACACGGTTCATCGTGTGAAGCCGAATTACCGCACCACTTCCGAAATCGCACTTCCCATCCGTCGGGCACCGACCATCATACCCCGTTCGAACGGTGTCCACTCACGACGACGTTCCATGTTACACCTGTCACATGCACAGCCACTGCTCACAAGGTCTCCTATACAACTGCCGCTGGCACAGGGGGGAATGGTGCGCACACAACACACCTGCGCATCAGTGCTCCGCTATCCCATGACATTTGCTCAGTCAGGGCATTTTCCCTTAAGTTTTGCTGTGAAATGAATGAAAACATACGTTTAAAGGAATCAAGTTCAACAAAAAACAAGAAATTAACAAGTCATTTTATTTAGTAGTAAATATCTGTGGCCTAATAGCCGCCATGATACTAGTTGAGGATAAAGATAGAATGTGACAAGATTCCGCTGGTTTGTTTTCTAATTTCAACCGGCCGGCTTGGAACTAGTATTTGTGAGTAGTCTTGAAAGGGGATGGTTGCCCAGTTATAATTTTCCTTAAAGTCTACCTTATGGCCATGATAGTTATGGCTTCAATTCTTTATGGCCAGACACCGTAATTGGTCGCTTCGAATACGCTGGTAGAAAAAATCGCCACCAAAATGTTTGCCGGTAGGGTAGGAGAGGTGGTGGTACACAATTCCTAAACGTTAAATTGCGTACAAAATATCTGGGTAAAATTCCAAACCTCTACGCAGTGCTCACATGGAGTGAGTGAATACGACGCTGATGATAGGGACGTAAGGCCTTGAGCAGACCCCTTGATAGTATTCGACAGAAATAGGCTATGTGCCGACACCGGTTTCACCCCCTTCCTGAATAATAATAATAATAATAATAATAATAATAATAATAATAATAATAATAATAATAATAATAATAATAATAATAATAATAATAATAATAATTGTACCGGGCGGTACACCTCTACACCGTTTATTTAAAAGTTGCGCCAGTTGAAACTCCTCTTCTGGAGGAAGGTTGAACTTTATCTACTCTATTAATTCTCTACTTTCTCAGAAGATGTCACCACGTGGAAAATTTTGAGTTTTTGAACTGTGTCAATTTTGATGTGTTTTTGTTTCGCTTGAAGTAAGAGGTGTGAACTTTCTCTTCTAGAGGACACTACTGAAGATCAACAATAGCGCACCCTAGTGCGGAGTCAAAGAACTATTTTGTTGGAGAAAATTTTATTTCAAAAGTTTGTTTCTTGTTAAATTTCTTTCTGTTATTGTTTAAGTTGGCTGTATACACCTCTTTTTCCCCTTGTTTTAGATTTATCCAATCCCGAATTTCTTTTAGTAATTTCTGACCAGTCTGGTGTATCTTCCCCCAACTTGTATCTGTTGCGGGGTCCTATCCAATAAAAACATTGTGGGCGGGTGTTTTCATTCCCCTAACGCCTAGAAACTTCCGCGAGAGTATATAAACTGCTGATTTTAGGGTCTCCGGGCCACTTCTGTTCCATCTTTCAGTGTATTAAGTACATAGCAGGAGGCGGGAAGCGCCTCTTTCCTCGGCGGCGGTCAACAATAAGGTAATGGCCGATTAATAAATTCTTTCTTTTCTTGCTCAGCAGTTTAACTTTCGGGGCGGGTTCTAAGCGTTCAACCATGTAACCTTTTCCTAAAATGTAAAAACAACTGGTATCTATTCTATTTTAAAACGACATATCGGGATAGAGAGTGCTTAACCCTCTCGAGCTCCCACTCACATCGTCTTGAGGTGAACTTATTCTCTCAACCAATTCTTCCGTAATGTAATGTAAATTGCTATTAAGTCACCTCTGTAGTATGGGATTAGCCCTTGTAATTACGGCCTAGTGCCAAAGTAGGTTTTAAAATCAAAGTGTATTAGGAGTGCAAGTTCGCCTCCTCTCAAATTGTTTTAGAGGTCATTCAATTAACCTGCTTTTCATTTAATAGACCTCAGTAGATTGGGTATTTTACCCCTGTGTTTATGTCCGTTGAGGACAACTTGAAGGTGGAGTTTGGTGTGGCCTAGGAGAGGCTTAAATTAAAGAGCGTGTGGCTCTTTTGGAAACGGAGTGTTGTATGCCTCGAGGAGGCTTTACTGTGTAATTTGGAGCAAGTGCTCCAGGGTTTGATTGGGGTCTTCTGCCCCTTTGTTAAAATTTGTATATCGGAAAGTTGGGCTAGTTGCTCAAAAATTGTGAACTCAGGGCTCGAAGCCCAAACTCTGTAATCCCTGTAATTGTACATTTCAAATTGTGTTTCGGCTACTAAGTACCTGTTCTTTGTTATTACTTAATATTGAAAAGGAAATATAACCTTGTTAACTTTTACATTAACTTTGATTCCGTAGTTTGAGACCCATTCACGCCCGCACCTTCTTACACCTCTACCTACCACCAAAACTCGGTAACAAGTGGTAGCAGAGCGTGGTTGAATGGGTCTCAATTTAGCCCCTTTTGACGGCTAAACATTGTTTGTTCCGAACTCTAACCATTTTCTCAGTTGCTGGAATTTTTTTATTTTTTCCAAGTTGTTCTGTCATCATGCCCGGCCCTCGCGATGTTCTCCTTCTTAACTATTTGCGCAAGGAGGAGTTGATCTATGAATTGACTATTAGAAATGTACAATCTGGAGGCACGGTTGCAGTAGACACTAACAAGCTTAGAGAGTCCCTTGATTTGCCCATTTCCATCCCCAATTTGGGAGAGAAAGAAATTGACGACTCTCTTTCCACGATCACGGAGAATATTACTGGGCTAGCTTCTGTAGTTAGTTTTTTTGATGAAAATGATCCGTCTCCAAATCAAATTAAGCGTGTGCAAGGCAGGCTATATCATTTTTCGAATAGGGTTAACGATCTGTTGTCTCTAAAATTGAATGACGTTCAGAGGAAGGAAGCTAGTACGCTCCTGGAAAATATTTTCGAGTTATCTAGTAAGGTCACTCAATTGTTAACTGGGGAAGTTCCTCCCAAATCTGATCAACCCACCATAGTGAATCCAGGTAGGGAGGAAGCGCCTCCCAAGGGAGAAGTTAATAGGATAACCGTTGCTGCTCAAACTATCCCTGCCCCATTGGACAACGAATCTGAACGTCGTGCATCATTGAGTAACATCCGTTCTGAATTGACTTCCTTGCCATTGAAACCTTTACCTACTATGTCACCCGGATTTAGTAGCTTGCCTCATCCATTGGCAATGTTGCTCAGAGGTATATCCAAGTTTTCTGTTAATACCACCAGTGACGTAATTTCATTTTTAAGATTTCTAGTGGAATTTCAGGATCATGCCCTTGTTTTTTCTCTGTCTCCATGTCAAATCTTGCAAATTATCTATCCGTATGCTATTGGTATTCTCTCCGACAAAATAGTAAGAGCCATAGCTGAACAGTCATCTATTGAAGATTTTCATGCACACTTGCTTGCAAACTTTATTCCCGCCCGCGCGAGGTCATCTCTGATTCAAAAGTACTATTATCGAGTACAGAGGTTGGATGAAAACTTGGCTGATTTCATACAAGACATTAAGTTTTATACCAGGGTGTTTGCTCTTCACTTCCCTGAGGATCAAATTGTACAAGCTATTGTGGAAGGCATTTCACCATCTTATAGGTCATACTTGTGTTTTGCGGCGTGCCCGCAAACTTTCTCTGAACTTGAAGCGTTGGCCGTCTCAGCGGAAGGAGTTAGATACGCCGATTCTTTTCGTGTAGCGAAAGAACCCCCGCCTTCCTTTAGTAACACTCGGCCTCCACCTCGCCGACCAGTCACGCCCCGTAAATGTTATGCTTGCGGGTCGCCTGACCATCTTCGCAATAAATGTCCATTAGTCAAAAGTAGTAGGGCAAATAATGGAGCTGGTTCAGCACAAGGCTGTTTTAAATGTGGGGCCTTCTCACATATCGCCAAGAATTGCCCAAACTCAAATAGCACCCCCTCCTGCTCAACTTCTGGTGCAAATTCCACCTATGCCAATAATAAAAAGTGACTAGTGGCTTCGGCTGAGTCGACTAATCCATCTTCCCGAGACTCAGCCCCTAGTAAACAGATTGTAAATGCAGAGAACGATCAGCCTTCAAGTTCATCTTTTGAATGCCCTAAAGAATGTCTTAGGATTGCGGCGGATACCCCCGCACCTGTTCCTTTTCTTAAGATTGAGGTAAATAACGAGCCTATAACAGCTCTATTAGATTCAGGTAGTGTTTGTTCGATTATTGCGGCGGAATGGTATTCTAAATTGAAAACGGTTTGTAAACTTCCTGACTATGTCTCTTCTCCTGTTCAATACGTTTCGGCTAATTCATCTCCATTAGAAATTCTAGGTTCCTTACTGGTCAAAATTCGTGTTTTTAAGTTTACATGGAAAGTTAAATTGTTTGTGGCCAAGCAATTGTCTTGCCCCATTATATTGGGAGCTGACTTTATTTCTCACACTGGTCTTGTGCTCGATCTGCAGTCTAGGTCGTGCACATTCAAATTTGCTTCTAGTTGTAAAATCCCACTATTAAAGTGTAATTCTGTGTCATGTTCTTCTATGTCGCCTATCCAGGATGAGATGTTGTTAGACCTTAGACATCTACCTGAGAAGCAGGCTGATAGTATTCGCAAACTGTGTCAGTCGTTTCCCGAGGTGTTCTCTGATACTCTTGGTGTCACTGACCTTATTGAATACAAAATTGAGGTTACGGATTCGATTCCTGTCCGTTTTCCACCGTATAGGCTATCTCCACCTAAAATGAAGGCTCTGAAGGAAATCATCGATCAGATGTTGAAGGACGGTATTATTAGGCCCTCTAAGTCAGCGTATTCATCGCCTATTTTTCTAGTCCCGAAACCCCAAGGAGGCTTCAGGCCTGTCATTGATTACAGGGCTCTCAATCGGAAGGTGGTGTTGCAATCTGTGCCCCTTCCTGACCTTCATTCTTGTTTTTCATGGTTTCGTAAGGCCAAGTTCTTCACCATCTTGGACTTAAATCAGGCCTATAATCAAATTCCCCTTGCCGAAGAGTCTAAACACCTTACAGCGTTTGCCACGGACTGGAATTTATACGAATACAACCGCGTGCCTTTCGAGCTCCCCACGGGGGCAGCTGTGCTCACTAGGCTACTAGATAGGGTCTTCTCCGACATCAAATTCGAGTACTTATATCACTACTTAGATGATGTCGTAGTATTTTCAGAGACTTTTGAAGAACCTTTAGATCATCTGCGAGAAGTTCTCGATCGCCTTCGTAAGGCTGGGTTAACTGTTAAGTTGTCCAAGGTTGCCTTCGCTAAGCCCTCTATGTCTTTCCTAGGGCATATTGTGTCACCCGATGGTGTAGCAGTTGATCATTCTAGAACACAGGCCCTCCGTGATTTTAAACCTCCCAAGGACATTAAAGGTATCGCCAGGTTCGTTGGTATGGTGAATTTCTTCAGAAAGTTCATTCCTAACTTTGCTAATAGAGCGGCGCCCTTAAACCTTCTTCGTAGGAAAGGCATCAAATTCGAGTGGGGACCTTCTCAACAAGCCGCTTTTGAAGACCTTAAATTAGCTCTTTGTAATGCCCCTGTACTTGCTATGCCTGATTTCTCGAAGAAATTCATCGTCCAAACCGACGCGTCGTCGTCAGCAGTAGCTGCAGTCCTTCTTCAAGAGACTGAACTAGGGAGGCGACCCATCGCCTATGCGTCTAGGACATTGTCGGCTCAAGAAGCCAAGTATTCCATCTATGAGCTCGAAGGTTTGGCAGTCTTATTTGCCTTAGAAAAGTTCCGTCTCTATCTGGAACACGTTAAATTCGACCTGGAGACAGATAATCAAGCCTTAAGCTGGGTCTTAGGTAGGCCGCGTCGTACTGGTCGTATAGCCCGCTGGGCTATTCGTATTTCCGCCTTCCAGTTTGATGTTAGACATATCAGAGGTACCGAAAATGTTGTTGCTGATGGACTCAGCCGTATCTTTCATAACGACGTAGAGACCCACGAACCGGTCGACAGTTCATCACCTTCCGAGTCCATACTATCTGGTGTTAATGCCATCTTAACAGATGCTCCCATGCTTTTTAGGGATATTGTGAAATACCAACGTGAAGATCCGACGCTGGCTCCGATAATGGAAACCCTTTCTTCTGGGGAACATGCTGTCCCTTATGTTCTGAGGAATGGTGTTCTATGTTGCCCTTTGAGGCATGATAAGTTGATGAAAGTTGTTGTTCCAGCGGTTCTTGTACCTATGATCTTCAAATACTATCATGAGACCCCATTGGGGGGGCATCTTGGAATCTTTAAAACTCGTGAAAAGATTCGTGAAATGTTCATATGGAAAGGTATGGACGGTGAAATTCGGGAACTTGTAAAAGCTTGTAAATCTTGTTTGATCAGTAAACCCACCATGTCCACTAAAGTAGGCCTTTTGTCTTCTCATCAAGCGTCGCGCCCCATGGAACGCCTGTATATTGATTATGTAGGACCCTTCCCCCAGTCGAAGGGAAATGCCAACAAATTCATCTTTGTATGTGTAGATGGTTTTACCAGATTTTCTTGGTTATTTCCGACTAAGCTGGCTACCGCTCAGTCCACCATTACCTGTCTAAATTCTATTTTTGCTTCTTTTGGTCCGTGCCAATATATTGTATCTGATAATGCTAAGGCGTTCACATCAAATCTTTTTCGTAAATTCTGTTTTGACTTGTCCATCTCTCATGTAACCACTTCTGCTTATTACCCTCAACCATCTCTGGCTGAACGGGTTAATCGTAATCTCAGGTCCGCACTCATTGCCTATCATCATGAAGATCCTTCCAGGTGGGACACGTCCCTGCATTGGATAGCTTTTGCTTTGAATTCGGCGATTCATGAATCTCATAAGTTCACTCCAACTTCATTGATGTTCAAGTTTGTTCCCAACACGCCGCTCTCTAACCTCTGGTCTCTGAATGACATTCTGCCCGAGACAATAGATCCGGACAATATTAAAGATCTTTGGAAGAAGGCTAAAGCCAATCTTAAAGTGTCTCATGAAAAGGTTAGGGAAAGGTATGATCGTGGACGGAGACCAACCCCTTTGAAGGTAGGTGACCAGGTTATGGTCAAAAATTTTGTTCCCGCGGGCAAGCTTGCCCCCAGATTTCATGGGCCTTGTATCATTCTCGATTTTCTTACGCCGGTTACCTTATTGCTAAGTAATCCAGCCACCGAGAGGATATTTAGAGTTCACCTGTCCCAGGTGAAACCGGTGTAATTTCTGGGTTAACTTGCTTCATATTATTTTGAAAGGATATGAAGGTTATATTTTTTTTTGAGTTTCACTTTTAAGGCATTCTGCCCCTTCTGTAATATTTTGGTTTTAGATGTAAGCCTTGTGTAAAATCTGCCCCGACCCGTTAAACTGCCATCCTGTTCTTGCCACGGCCATTACCACGCTCCCGTCTCCTGCTCCACCTTACACTGTGGCTTCATAATAGTGAATGCCATGGATATCTACACGCCGCTGGCCCCTCAACCTCTCCACAAGCCTGTACCCTCAAAGAAGATGATAGTCCAACACAATTCTGCCGCCTAGCTTTAATGTTTCAGCGCCCCCGCAGCCGCGCAGCGCCGTGCAGCGACTGGGGAGGGGGATGGGCCCCCTCCTCTCCAGCGAGGACGACATGTGCACGGCGAGCCGGAACTCTCCTCCCGGCCAAGGCTGATGTGCGGCGCACGACCTGCTACTGGCCCGCAGCCTGTATATGTTCACCGCGGGCGCGGCGTGCTTCAACACCTCTGCTCCCCTCATAGTGCGGGCGAGCGGTATCTCAGGGTACTTGAGGGGTCCGAGCGGCCTCCTTTTGGACGCATGCTGCAACGGCCGGTCCGGCCATCCAACTTCATCAACATCAACTACATGGACAGTTACTATAAGAGATAACTACACTTGGGAATTCAACAGCAATATTTGGTGGACCGTGCAAAAAATTTTTCTTCACTTCTAAGTATTAAAAGTTTATCTTCAGAAATTCAAATTCTACAAACTTAAAGACTTTCATTCACCTGCAACAACAACATTTTGAAACTGAATTAAGAAATCTTGTAAATGCTTCTGCTATCTATCTTCGTATCAACATCATTACTTGGACTTTGTTTCAAACTGATTTCATGTGTCACCCCTGGAGGAACTTTTGGGGGGGGGGGGAGGTCTGTACCGGGCGGTACACCTCTACACCGTTTATTTAAAAGTTGCGCCAGTTGAAACTCCTCTTCTGGAGGAAGGTTGAACTTTATCTACTCTATTAATTCTCTACTTTCTCAGAAGATGTCACCACGTGGAAAATTTTGCGTTTTTGAACTGTGTCAATTTTGATGTGTTTTTGTTTCGCTTGAAGTAAGAGGTGTGAACTTTCTCTTCTAGAGGACACTACTGAAGATCAACAATAGCGCACCCTAGTGCGGAGTCAAAGAACTATTTTGTTGGAGAAAATTTTATTTCAAAAGTTTGTTTCTTGTTAAATTTCTTTCTGTTATTGTTTAAGTTGGCTGTATACCCCTCTTTTTCCCCTTGTTTTAGATTTATCCAATCCCGAATTTCTTTTAGTAATTTCTGACCAATCTGGTGTATCTTCCCCCAACTTGTATCTGTTGCGGGGTCCTATCCAATAAAAACATTGTGGGCGGGTGTTTTCATTCCCCTAACGCCTAGAAACTTCCGCGAGAGTATATAAACTGCTGATTTTATTGTCTCCGGGCCACTTCTGTTCCATCTTTCAGTGTATTAAGTACATAGCAGGAGGCGGGAAGCGCCTCTTTCCTCGGCGGCGGTCAACAATAAGGTAATGGCCGATTAATAAATTCTTTCTTTTCTTGCTCAGCAGTTTAACTTTCGGGGCGGGTTCTAAGCGTTCAACCATGTAACCTTTTCCTAAAATGTAAAAACAACTGGTATCTATTCTATTTTAAAACGACATATCGGGATAGAGAGTGCTTAACCCTCTCGAGCTCCCACTCACATCGTCTTGAGGTGAACTTATTCTCTCAACCAATTCTTCCGTAATGTAATGTAAATTGCTATTAAGTCACCTCTGTAGTATGGGATTAGCCCTTGTAATTACGGCCTAGTGCCAAAGTAGGTTTTAAAATCAAAGTGTATTAGGAGTGCAAGTTCGCCTCCTCTCAAATTGTTTTAGAGGTCATTCAATTAACCTGCTTTTCATTTAATAGACCTCAGTAGATTGGGTATTTTACCCCTGTGTTTATGTCCGTTGAGGACAACTTGAAGGTGGAGTTTGGTGTGGCCTAGGAGAGGCTTAAATTAAAGAGCGTGTGGCTCTTTTGGAAACGGAGTGTTGTATGCCTCGAGGAGGCTTTACTGTGTAATTTGGAGCAAGTGCTCCAGGGTTTGATTGGGGTCTTCTGCCCCTTTGTTAAAATTTGTATATCGGAAAGTTGGGCTAGTTGCTCAAAAATTGTGAACTCAGGGCTCGAAGCCCAAATTCTGTAATCCCTGTAATTGTACATTTCAAATTGTGTTTCGGCTACTAAGTACCTGTTCTTTGTTATTACTTAATATTGAAAAGGAAATATAACCTTGTTAACTTTTACATTAACTTTGATTCCGTAGTTTGAGACCCATTCACGCCCGCACCTTCTTACACCTCTACCTACCACCAAAACTCGGTAACAATAATAATAATAATAATAATAATAATAATAATAATAATCATCATCATCATCATCATCATAATCATAATCATCACACTCTCCACAACTCATAATATTCTGTCAATACACTGGACACAGAAACATAAACTCACGTAATGACCTTCGTCTCTGAGTCAAGATGTAAAAACTACTTGACCAAAGATGGTGCACGCAAACAAATGAAGATTGCATAATACCCATCATTACGATAATGGATTCGTATCTAAGTGGCGGTCATTAGAGCACACATATATTTTCCCTTGAAATAATTATCGTCACCACCACCTCTGTGGCAATGGCGGTTAGTCTTTAGTTTTCTGTTCTATCGCTCTTGAGGTCGGTGACATGTGAGGGTGATTAAGTGCAGTAAATCCCTGTGTCGTTGAATTTTAGGTATGTTTAAGTGTTCTTGCTGGTCAAAATTTGGCACCTTTATATCTGATAATGATGATGATGATGATGATGATGATGATTATTATTGTTGTTGTTTTTAGGGGTTCTAACATATAGATTATCGGCCCCTGCTGGCATGATTTGAGCTGATTATTTATAATTTACCCAATGACTACAGTGCACATGTAGGCCTACACGAGTTAAAAATAATCAAGCAAGTTGCTTTACGTCTCATCGACACAGACAGGTCTTATGGCGACGATGGGGCAGGGACGAGCTAGGAGTGGGAAGAAAGCGGCCCCTGGCCTTAATTAAGGTACAGCCTGGTGTGAAAATGGGAAACCACGGAAAACCATCTTCAGGGCTGCCGACTGTGGGGTTCGAACTCACTATCTCCCGAATACTGGATACTGGCTGCAATTAAGCGACTGCAGCTATCGAGCTCGGTTTAAAAATATAATCAGACCTCTGCATCTGATAATGGTGATGATGACGAAGTCGATGATGGTGAAGACGATTGTCGTTTTTAAGGGGCCTAACATATAGATTATTGGCCCCTGCTTGCTTGATTTGAGCCGATTATTTATAAATTACGTAATGAATAGAGTGCACATGTAGGTCTACACGAGTTAAAAATAATCAGACCTCTGCATCCACTAATATACATAGCAAATTAAGATACGTTTACACAGATATTTTTTTATGGCGACGATGGGATACGATAGGGTTAGGAGTGGGAAGGAAGCGGCCGTGGCTTTATTTAAGGTTCAGCCCCAGCATTTTTCTGGTGTGAAAGTGGGAAATCTTCAGGGCTGCCGGCAATGAGGTTGGAATCAACTATCTCCCGAATGCAAGCTGATAGCTACATGACCAAAATCGCACAGCCACTCGGTCGGTATAGTTAAAATAATGTAGGTTAAGTTCTCAGACCCAATGCTGGTTGGAATCTCAACAGATCCAGTAGCCTAGTTGTCCGGCTCCCTGGCTGAATGGTCAGCATAGTCGCATTCGGTTCAGAGGGCCCTCCAGGTTCGATTCCTGATGGGGTCGAAGATTTTAACCTTAAATGGTTAATTCCCCTGGTTCAGCGGCTGGGTGTTTGTACTGTCCTCAGCACACCTATAATTTACACACAACACAAATAACACTATAATTCACTAAAATAACACGCAGTTTCCCATACACGGCGAATGTCACCCACCCTGGTCTGCAAGTGCTGGGCTAGGCTAGCGACAGCCACAGGAAATTATACAGTAGCCTAGTTGCCAGTGAAGTGGAGTACTAGGGAAATGAGGAGTGAGGTAGTTTACCGTTGCTTTCTTCGCGGAGCCAGAAGGTGGTGTTACACAACAGTCTGCCAAGTCCACGGAAATTCATGCACCAACCGACATTATCCACAACGCTTTCACACCGTCCATCACAGGGACTGACTGCATAAGGAATTACATTTCATTTTCATATCGTCAAAGCCAAGGATAAGACCGAAAACTGAAAGTAGCAAATGCGATCTAGCCCATAGCAGGAGACACAGTGCAGTCTGTATAGCCTACTGTATCTCACCAGAGATGGATCTAGTAATGTTAAAATAATAAATTTTCATTCTATTACAGCCTCTTTTGTCCCTAGAGAATAGTCCGCTACTCGTTTCAGTCGCGGGCTTGATGGACTCTAAGGTAACCCGCCTCTCAAGGAAACGAAATTCCCCTTTTGAATTTCTCAACTTCTTAATGGGAGTTGGTCTTGCACGTGAACAAAGACATTTTTCATTACCTCATATGCTAAGCAATGCCCCAGCCCAGAAAATTCGTGAGGAAATTTGGAAGCTAGTCAAATAGTTAAGGAGAACACACCATTCAAATCGAAGTTCAAGGAACTGGAAACCTGCCACTATAGCCGTCGATTTAAGACAGAGGACGAGAGAGCCAACATTGGCTCCACAATCACGTAGACTATAGCAGTCTTCCCTAATAATGGTTATTCATGGACATTCTGACACCTACAGAAGGCAAATATAAATAATAATAAATATCTTCTCGTGGGTGGGGGAGGTAGGATGGATTCTCTCTTTCTCCTGCTTGTCGTAAGAGTCCACAAAGTGCATAAACTCCAGGAACATGGCAGTGTGGGTTGGCAACAATGAGTCTCTAGCTCAATCTGACATTGCTTCCACTTCCTTGGGCTAAGCTTCTCACTTTCATCTATGCTGTCCGACCACCTTTGGTCAACTCTTGTTCTCTTTTGACCTCGACGGTACTAGGTTTGCGAGACCTAGGAAGTATTTCATTTTCACATCTTTCCTAGCTATTGCCGTCTTATTTTTCGAAGTGTCGGGAAATCACCTGTCTTCCTTCTGATTAGTGTTACGGGAGACGATAGTCTTTAGTTGTACTTCCTCTTAAAACAATAAACTCCATCACCACCACCACCACTTTCTCTTTAATGTTGTTGGCTTTACGTCCCACTAACTACTTTTACGGTTTTCGGAGACGCCGAGGTGCCGGAATTTACTCCCGCATGAGTTCATTTACGTGCGAGTACATCTACCGACACGAGGCTGACGTATTTGAGCACCTTCAAATACCATCGGACTGAGCCAGGATCGAACCTGCCAAGTTGGGGTCAGAAGGCCAGCGCCTCAACCGTCTGAGCCACTCAGCCCGGACCATCACTTTCCAAGATTTTTCATTATTACAGTCCAGAGAGGTTTTTCTACCGCTTGACAAAACCTTTCCACGTTATTACCGAAGTAGGCCTACTCGAATTCTCATGATTTCTCCTTGACCTTTACTTATATTTATTTCGCTCTAATTTAATCTGCGTACAATTGCCTTTCTTGGTCCTTGATTGAAGTAATTTTTGATTCGCCTTCTTTTCATGTTTACAAGCTCCCTAACTGCATTATTCCTCCGAGATGTTCACTTTTCCCAATCTTTACATTCACTTATCCCTAGGTATTACCTAGCCATTTGTCCGTTGGCTAAATGGTCAGCGTACTGGCCTTCGGTTCAGAGGGTCCCGGGTCGGGGATTTTAACCTTCATTGGTTAATTCCAATGGCTCGGGGACTGAGTGTTTGTGCTGTCCCCAACATCCCTGCAACTCACACACCACACATAACACTATCCTCCACCACAATAACACGCAGTTACCTACAAATGGCAGATGCCGCCCACCCTCATCGGAGGGTCTGCCTTACAAGGGCTGCACTCGGCTAGAAATAGCCACACGAACTTAAAAAATAATTACCTAGCCTTTTGTACTACAGCAACATTGTATACCACCCATTAGTTTTCTAAACCTACTATCTGTCTTTTGGGACATTTCACTAATCACATCCTTGTATTTCCATTTAATTTCCTCGCTCTGGAAATTCTATACTCTTATCCGTCTGCAAACATATTTCACCTTCTATACCTAGGCCTTGTGATAAATGGTTCACTGCAGGTAAGATAGTGGCTCCTCAGAAGACCCGTTTATCCCTTACAAATTTCTTAATTTCAGATATGAGAGAGAAAAAATCCACAAAGTTTAGCTGCCCTAGAACAAGGGGTACCGTACGGTGACAGCATTCATTTACTTACTTCCTCTTAATGGACTAGTCTGCTCCGACCTCAAACTTCATTCCATCTTTTCATAGGACGACCAATATCTCTTCTTCTGGTAGGATGGTATTCCAGGGCAAGTTTTGAGACTCTGTTGTTATCCATCCTCAGAACGTGGTTTTTCGAATTTATCCTGTTTTGGAATATTCCTTCGTTCACAGAGAATATATTTAATTGTTGTCTTATATCTTTTTTCGTATTTTTTATTTTAGGGAGTATCCTTTCACTGATCTTAGGAACCTTATTTCAGATAATTGTATTTTGTTCCTACAGCTTGTTGAGTATCTTCTCTTACTTTTCCTTTCAGTGTTTGGCGAATTGTCCCACATATACGTTGACATCGATGAAGCTTCTTCTTCATCTCGTCATCATCATTAAAAGATATTTCACAACCAATGTACTTAAAATTTGAGACTTGTTCTATTGGTTGATTGTAAATTACAATCTTCGCTCTGATAGGTTACTTCCCTTGCCATGCCATAACTTTGGTTTTCATTCTGGATAGCCGAAGATTATAACTTTTACAGCATCACATTTATAGTAATTCTTACACTATTTATCTTAGGATGAAGTGAGCTTACATATTTTTAAATTTCGAAATTCCCCTGTTGTATAACTATCCCCGTTTGGTGTAATCACTTTAGTTATATCCATTGCCATTTTATTAATTTCACCTTTCGCAGCTAGCAATAAATTTCCTGAAATTCAATTTCACCCTGTCAGCCAAATTCCATATCAAGCCTCAGTTCTCTACAACAGAGCAAGTATTTTATTTTCGTAAAAGTAGATCTTGATTTTTCTATTTTTATTCTAACCTCCATCGTTTGGTTCCACTATTCATTTATATTACTTTCTAACTATCTGTCTTTTCACGAGAGTTTAATCCTTATGTAAACATGATATGTCCACTCCTCCGCCAAAGAAAGTATTGTGATTCGCTGAGCGTGTAGTACCGACCACCACCCCGTCAACGTCTCGTGTTCGAAGGTACAGGGCTGCGCATCACATACGACAACAGTGCGAACATTGAACTTCTGAATAAACGACTGAACCTGGATCCTGTTCACTTAATTTGTTGAACACATTCACAATGCACTGCCTATTGTCACTTCTGAACTATTTTCCTGTTTTGTGCTTCACTACACGCGAAGATTTCTCTCACTATGAATACTGACACTCACTGCTGCTGCAAGATTCAACACCTTATCTCCACGCTGTACAGCTTGGAATTTTCCCTCACTACGAGAGAACTTCTTCTATTACACCACGCCTTGTGCCTTCATTTCGCGTTATTTAATCACTGTTTTATTAAAACAAAACTATATATATACCGGTATGTATGAAAACCATATTTTAATTTGATTATGTACTCTTCTAATCTCTCTAAATGTATAAACTAAAATAAAATAAAATGAATGCGATTTACAACTTTTCTTCGAGCTGACATACAGTCGAGTGAGTGCGACGGTTGCTTCTCCAATCAACTACGTTTATGTCCACGTGTATAGGCAAGGTGCTCCACCTATTTGTTTACATTAGGATTAAACTCTCGCGAAAAGCGGTATAGAAAATATTCTATCACTTTGCTGTGTTCGTACCATAACCTACCCTGAGTTCGAGTACGACTAACGGCAATGTACTTGGGATTCCTAATGTTAAGGTCCAGACCACGATCTCGACTAGAAGCCCTGGCTCGACGTTACAGCAACAGTCCTAGGAAACTGCTTACTTGTTAGAGTCAATCAAATTATTACTCTTGTTGAGAAAGTGTAACCATAAATCGTGACTCATTATCGGGGAGTTAATCGTCTTTCCTGGCCGCTGACATGGGTAATGGAGCGAGTGAGAAATGAACCGAATGGCTGCTCCATCAAGAACATTGTGCATCACTCACTTGCTGGCATGTATCTTATCGAGGATTACACTAGGGGCTAATTAGTATCAAGAAATGATTTTGCGCGTCCCGTATTTGGTGCTCCAACAGCTCTAAAAATAGATTACGACGTCTGCAGCAATAATTCATTCTTACAAGGCTGGCAAGGACATTAGACAGAGAGACTGGAAAGCGTGCCATGCTAACTGGTTCGTTGAAATACTGAATCAGAGAATACCAAGACAATCGTATGCTGCCATTCTGTCAAGAAATATACAGTAATAATTCCAATTTTGTCAATTCAAAATGTCTAAATATAGATAGTTTCATATAAACATGTAATGTCATTGGGATCTACACGTTCACATTTCATTACGATCACCAGAGGGTAGTCAAATTATAACGTTCGGTTATCGCTACGATCATGATAAAATGTTGTCAACACAAAATGTTCAAATGTCAGCACTATTTTTTTGCAAGTGTGTAGCATCGCATCGATTTTTGTAGGTCTTTTAGCGACAACGCATGAGGTAAGGTCATGGCCTGAATTAAGCATTTGCCTGGTATGAAAATACAAAACACGAAAACTCTTTTTCAGGGATACTGACGAACCCACCATCTGGGAATACAAACTCACAACAACGTAACCACGAACCGCGAAGCCGGTTCGTTCGGATTCGAGCTCCTGATATTCTCATCGATGTTTCGGAATCCATTATCAAACAATCATGTAATTTTCTCAGCCTTGAGTGCCTTTGTGAACCCCCGCCTCGTCGGCCATCGATTTTGCCGTGCAATATCACTTTTAGGACATGTACTAAATAGGTTGTTTCCTCTTTCTGATCTTTCTCGATCTTTCTTCATGCGCTTCAGTACCATTGCTTTGGAGATGTGGTCTGTCCACGAAATCCACAGCATTCTTCGGGAGATCCACATCTCGAAGACTTCCACTCTGCTTATGGCGTTGTTCTTCAGTGTCCATGTCTCAGCGCCGAATTTCACTTCACTTCACGGATTCGTATCTTACTTCCAGGCTGATGCCAAATCGTTTACATCCTTATTACAACTCCTAAATACCCTCATAACAATGTGCAGAAATCTGTACCCTTTATTTGCAATCATATTTATGTGATTACCCAAAGGAAGATCTTTCCTTATATTAACACCTAGGTACTTCCCATGATTATTCTTCTTGAAATGATAAGAGGGATAGGTAAAGGTAATGTAAGGGTGTATTCTGCCCGAAGGCAGGTCCGAACCTCCGTAGAGGGGTGCATGAGCCGGAGTTTATGTGCGGCAGGGTGGCCAGTTTCTTTCCGCTCCTCCACTCCCTTACCCCCATCAACAACGCGTGCCAACCCATCCAAATCTTGACCACGCCCAATGTTGCTTAACTTCGGAGATCTCACGGGTTCCGGTGTTTCAGCACGGCTACGGCCGTTGGCAAGAGGGGTAGTTTATCCTTACTTTCTACACCGCAGTACTACGGACGCATACCCTAACTCAATTACGCTCAAGCTGTCTAAGGATGGACCTCAGAAGAAATATATTTTCTCTAGTCCCACTTCAAGGATTGGAGGAACTGCTGCCTACTTCCAGGTATTACTTTCAGCCGGTCATCACCCGCAGAGCACACGCTTTTTGGAAGCACCATCTCACCTGAAGGGTACGTGGTTTCGTGCGGATTTAAAAGTCATTTACTGCATTTGGGTTCCACATACACACCTGAGAAGCTCAGCTACCAGATAGCTCCCCTAGAATGCCAGGCTATTTCTCGTCTCCCATCACTCCGCGATGAGTCTCTGGTTCTACGATCTACTCTATCACGGAAGCAAGGGTTCCCCCGGCTAGGCGACTTTCTGATTTCATTAGACACGTTTGTGAAATTAATAACTGGTTTGACAGAAGGCAATCAGGATTTAGAAAAGGTTATGACAGTGAGGCTCAACTTGGAGGATTCCAGCAAGATATAGCAGACATTTTAGATTCAGGACGTTAAATGGTCTGTATCGCTGCTGACAAGTCAAAGGCATTTGAAGAGACTACTGACGAAAGAGTAACTGAATGGGTGGCTGTCATTTCTAGAAGAGAGCACTCAGAGAATTATAGTAGGTGAAGTATTATTATCTGATCCTGTAATGATTAAAAGATGGGTTACGCATGGAAGTATTATTGGATCATTATATTTTCTTATAGATAAATGATACGAGTGAAGAATCTGATTCAGAGAGAAGGCTTTTTGCAGATGATTTATGCTGTACTAGAAACAGCTGCTAATAAGAATGTAGTTATGATTTCTCTTAATGATGAAGTTGACGTGAAGTATTCAGAGGAGACTTTCCAATTGCTGCAGTCTACGACTAAAAGGAATTCTCTGCAGATTGGAATAAACGTAGACAAGAAACTAATTGATAAAGACATCGTTTTTGAATTAACAAACGAAGAGGATTGTACTGTAAAACTATGGTACATATGATTGAAGCAAGTAATATGCACTTGAAAGCAATCATTCTATATTCGTTCGTGTAAGTGAGGTTAATTTTCCAGGGAATGAATAGCTGGATTTTGTCACAGAGTAAAATCCAGCTGTAAAGTAAGCTATCACAGCTGGCCTTGAGGACTTAAAGAAGCGCTTTTTGAAGACTTCGAGAGAATGCCATACAAAATATGCATTTGTTGAATTTAGTCCCGCCATTTTTACGGCACTGCCTCTTACAGAGCTATAAGGAAACCATGGTTGCAGCTGGTCATTCCTTGACCAGTTTTCAAGAGTGGGGAGTTTTTTGGAAATATCTAGGAAAAGATTCATTTCAGGGCCTTAAAATATTGTTTTCCGGGTCTCAAATGGGACTTACCGAGTATTATTTCTCTTAAGTGGCGTAAAATGAGCTTTGTTTGCTACTTCTACGACATAAATATTTTGCGTATTTTATGGATTGTTTTGTTCTGTGCATGGAGTTCAAATTTAAATTTCACAGTGTAACTGTCTCTACGACCAATATGAGAGCCTCATGCACTCTGGTGTAAATTTTGGTTCTAATTAGTGCAGGAGTATAGATTTGTATAACAAACAAAGAAACTTACGTTTGCTCTCATAGATAGAGTAATAAATAAGTTACAGGTTTGTGAGCAACGGGAAAAGGACCTCGACAAAATGGTGAGATAACGGCAGGCAATGGCAGGCTGATAAAAGGGATGAAAAGTTAACTTCTACAAAAGGGAAAAGTCTTCACAATTTTAATTCTTGTTTTACGGAGTGTATATACCTCATGGGGTCTGCACTAAGTACCTAGGAGTTAATACAATATGCGAAAAAACATCTTAGTTGGGGTAATCACTTTAACGAGGTTGTAAAGAAGGGTTATAGATTTATAATTATGGTTACAAGAGTATTTAGGGGTCTTGGTAAGGATGTAAAGGAGAGGGCGTATGAGTCATTTGTAAGACCCGCATTAGAATACGGTTCCAGTGTATGAGACCAACACCAGAATTACTTCATTTCCAAAAAGAGACGAGTAGTGTTTTGAAAATGTTATGATCTTTGGGCTGAGAAGACATGGAAGAGAGGAGAAGAGCTGCTCAACTAAGTGGTATGTTCCGAACTGTGCATGGTGAGATGACTTGGAATGACATCAGTAAATTAATAAGGATGGATGGAGTTTATACAAGTAGGAAAGGTCATAGTATGAAGATAAAATTGAATTCAAGAGAACAAATTGGGGGAAATATTCGTTGACACGAAGGCGAATTAGTGATTGGAATAATTCACCAAGGGGGAACTTCGATACATTTCAAAAGTTCTTTGAAATCTTTTAAGCAACGATTAGGTTCGCAATTGATACGGAATGTGCCATCTGAGTGATAGCGCAAAGTACAGATCTGTGGTCTATGAAAAATTGACCTTCATCACTACCCTTACGGTCCTCGCTCATTAGTAGATCAGGTTCTCGTCCTATGTCTATCACCCTGTAATAATAATAATTGCTACATGTATTGTCTGTAGTGCGATCCATGATAATATTCGTAAGAACTTTGTCTGGTCCTGGACTAGTATCGACTGAAATCCTTCTCATAGGCCATATCATTTATGGTTTCAATAAATACACTGGGTTGTGCTGGATTAACGAACGTTGGTAGACGTGTTCATACATTTGAAAGACGACGTTGATTCAAATTTTCCGCAAATCGCATTAGCGTGGCGCTTGTAGCGGCCTCATGACGTTGCACATCAGGTTTGCTTTAAATACGGGTTGTACTGTGCGAAAGCGTTAGTGTTACCTGTGATACTGGACGGAGTGACTGTGAGTGGGTCAAGAATGTCTTTACGACGACGAAGAGGCCAGTATCAACAGCTCACTGCGCTTGAACGAGGCCGTATAATAGGGCTACGTAAGGTGGATTTTCCTTCCGCGCTATTGCAGAAAGACTTGGCAGGAATTTCTACACTGTGCACGAGAAGGTACGCTCGCAAGAAAACCGGGATCCGGACGTCCTCGTGGCACCACCGAGAGGGAGGACCGCCGTATACGGCGTACAGCTGTACCGCAGCGGACTGCGTCTGCAGCAGCAATTCGAGCGGCCGTTGGCACCACAGTGACGCAACGAACTGTTGGAAATCGGTTACTTGAAGGACAGCTCCGAGCCAGACGCCCTGCGGCGTGCATTCCACTTACCCCAAACCACCGCCATCTGCGACTTCAATGGTGTCAAGCGAGAGCTCATTGGAGGATGTAGTGGAGATCCGTTGTGTTTTCCGATGAAAGCCGCTTCTGCCTTGGTGCCAGTGATGGCCATGTGTTGGTTAGAAGGAGGCTAGGTGAGCGCCTGCATTCCACCTGTCTGCGGCGTCGACATACTGGACCTACACCGGGAGTTCTGTTCTGGGGAGGAATTTCCTATGACAGCAGGAGCACTCTCGTGGTTATCCCACGCACCCTGACTGCGGATGTCTACGTCCGTCTGGTGAATCGACCTGTTGTGGTGCCATTCATGCACAGCATTCCCTTTTTTTTTTTTTTTTGCCGCTGTTGTAAACCAATTTGCTCTACAGAGTGTCGACATGGTGCCTTGGCCTGTTCGATCCCCCGATCAGTGCCCCATCGTGCACGTATGGGACATCATTGAACGACAACTCCAGCGTCATCCACAACCGGCATTAACCGTCCCTCTATTGACCGACCTACCGAGCTCGATAGCTGCAGTCGCTTAAGTGCGGCCAGTATCCAGTATTCGGGAGATAGTAGGTTCGAACCCCACTGTCGGCAGCCCTGAAGATGGTTTTCCATGGTTTCCCATTTTCACACCAGGCAAATGCTGGGGCTGTACTTTAATTAAGGCCACGGCCGCTTCCTTCCCACTCCTAGCCCTTTCCTGTCCCATCGTCGCAATAAGACCTATCTGTGTCGGTGCGACGTAAAGCAACTAGCAAAAAAAAAAAAAAAAAAATCTATTGACCGACCAAGTGCAACCGGCATGGCACTTCATCCCACAATCTGACATCCGGCACATGTACGTTTGCATGCCTGCATTCAACAGTCAGGCGATTTCACTGGTTATTAATTGACCAGCATGGCATGTTTGCGATGGCGTTTCGCGCTCGGATATTAACCTGCAGTCATGTACTTTTAATCAATTAAATATGTTACCTCGACAAATATATTGCCAAAATTTCCGTATTCTACATTCCTTATTTCATGGTGTTTGGATATTTTTCCGCCAGTGTATTTAAACGGGTGATATGATTATTCTAACAGACTTACGGCTTGGTAGAATATTAATACTTGGCAACTAAGGGCCTTTAGGTCACATTCATTCTTTTTTTGAGGATCTGGATGGATTACTAGAGCTGTTTATTTTTTTTTAAGTTCAACCCCTGGCTAGCTTCAACATGTTTAGAGGCTGCATTTCTTGGACCTAGCAGGAGGTCAATAGTACACAAGAGAAAATCCACAAACGATGTTACTGTTGCTTCATCATCCATATAGATGTCAAAGATTTAAGCCATTTATTCTGGCGGTTTCAATGTTTAAAAGGTAACTGTCTTGGTTTATGAGTTGCAGATTTGTAGTCTTTATGCGGTTGCTGTAGTTGTTGCCTTGAGATATTCTCTTTTTTCAACCTGTTAATGAAGGAGTACAAGTTTTCTTGGACTGTCGCGGTCTAAATTCTTGATGTGATTGCCACCAGTCTTCCCGATGAACTCTACTTGTATTTATCCATACAACCTAATAGATTGTAGAACACAGCGCGGCAGGGTGTTCTTCCATTAGAGCTGGGAGCTTCTATAAGTGAGGATGCCAGGCAGCCCACATAAGTAAACTGAATGGATAATTCTGAACACAAATTATAGGGAAGAGGCATTTAAGTGTAAGATGTAATTTCAATGTAAAATCAAGAGACTCATGCAGTTGAATTCAAATGTCGTAGATATCTATCATGCTTAAGAAAGAAAATATAAAAATGAGAGCTTTCCTGGCATGTTTCAATCCAAAACCTTCAATTGTCACTCGGATAATGAAGAAGAAAGTACAAAAAGTTCAAATGTCTGGTCAATATCTTGTTCTTCACGCATCGGAGTCCTAGGTTCGATTTTTAGCTGGTCTGTGGGATTGTGAACGCAAACAGATAAAATTCTCTTGGCTTGGGGACTGGGATTTGTACTATCCCCAACATTACTGCAATTCACTAACCACTCATAAACCTATCCCCAACTTCAATATTAAGCAGTTTCTGTAACATGGCAGATGACACTCACCCTCACAGAAGGATCTACGTGACAAGGGATGTACCCGGATATAACCGACAGACGAAATTATAAACTAAATAATCCTGACGATATACTGTCATTCCAAAGCATTTAAATACCGGTACGACCATGAAAAATTATTTTTAAACCAGCCGCTTCCGACCCGCTACATTCCTGAAAAAAAAAAAAAACATCCATGCTTCAGTACACATGGTAAAAATGATAACGGAATACACGTCAGTAATGTAACCCAATAAACAAGACGTAAATTTCACAATCATCACAGAAGAAAGATTTATAACAACGTAAAATCTTAGTTATGCGCCTCATCGTACGAAAAACAATGATGAAGTGAAGTGGAATAATAATAATAATAATAATAATAATAATAATAATAATAATAATAATAATAATAATAATAATAATAATAATAATAATAATAATAATAATAATAATAATAATAATAATACCGAGCTCGATAGCTGCAGTCGCTTAAGTGCGGGCAGTATCCGGTATTCGGGAGATAGTAGGTTCGAACTCCACTGTCGGCAGCCCTGAAAATGGTTTTCCGTTGTTTCCCATTTTCACACCAGGCAAATGCTGGGGCTGTACCTTAATTAAGGCCACGGCCGCTTCCTTCCCACTCCTAGCCTTTCCCTGTCCCATCGTCGCCATAAGACCTATCTGTGTCGGTGCGACGTAAAGCCACTAGCAAAATAATAATAATAATAATAATAATAATAATAATAATAATAATAATAATAATAATAATAATAATAATAATAATAATGTTATGTTGAGTATTCAGCCCGAAGACTGGTTTGATCCTCCACAGCTCCACCAAAGGCTATCACAGACAGTCTAGGCGTAACTGAAGAGGCATACAAGGGAAATGAGGAGTGAGGTAGTTTCCCGTTGTTTTCCTCATAATAATAATAATAATAATAACAATAATAATAATAATAATAATTGGAAGACCCGTGATTCTCCGCAGCATTCGTACCTTGTCTTGTGCCTGTCATAGTCATATAGTTTTGCCTGCCCTTTTCAGAGGTTTTTATGAACATTTAATAATTGCGCTATGGTATGCTGCAGTTCGTAGTCAGAATTCATCCATTCTGACGTTATCATGCCGTCTGTTTGGTAAAAATCTGTGGGAAATACAGAATTATAAACTCTCTGTAAATTCTTAGGCTTAGGTTTGAAATAATTTTACATACATAACTATTATTTGCTATATATTTTTGAAGTGTTTTCAATCTAATGTTGATAGATAGTTGAAAATACATCCTGCTTGCTAGTTTAATAGTGGTTGTGAACATTAAAGACTAACAAATATATCCGCATATTCCCCTTTTTATTCTGCATTTTTTTTCTATTTGCTTTACGTCGAAGCGACACAGATAGGTCTTGTGGCGGCGATGGGATACGAAAGGCCTAGGAATTGAAAGGATGCGGCCGTGGCCTTAATTAAGGTTCATCCCCGGCATTTGCCTGGTGTGAAAATAGGAAACCACAGCAAACCATCTTCAGGGCTGCCGACAGTGGGGCTCAAACCCACTATCTCCTGATTACTGGATACTGGCCGCACTTAAGCGACTGCAGCTATCGAGCTCGGTTTTTATTCCACAGTTCTTGGTGTAAATCTTGGTATTGTGTCGTAGAAGGCAATGGTAATTTTAATCGCAATTCTTATATATAGAATGGTTGTCTTGTGAGGTCATAGGTCAGTCTCGGAGGAGCATCTTTTCCAGACAGAGAACTTTTTAAAGATATACGGCCTTCACTCTTTCTAGTGTAGCTAGGTTGTCCTTCGACAGGTGTTCCCAGATAATGCCCAAGGCCTATGTCATGATCGTGTCGTCTCAAAACTCACGAGTCCCAAAACTCACGAATTCCAGGAAAAGGATTAGTAACAACAGGTTTCTCTACCTCGGCCAGTCTCAAAACTCACGAGCAGGGCCAGTTTTTCCTTGAATGGATAAATGTTCACCCTATTTGTGATGGGATAATGTGATACTTTAAATAATCGAATAACTTCCATCCGATTATTTAAATAATCAAATGAGTATCAAATGTAATTCAGTTATATCGCACAGAATAATCGGATGCGTCATGAATAATTTTTTTTCGGTTTAAGTGTGTCGGGTAGACAGTCTATTGAAATAAACGAAAAGATGAACTTTTACGAAAAATGGAAATATGTCCTTTTTTTCAAATGAAGCTCCAAGTGTTGAAACTAAATGGGTGAATTAATTGTCTTGGTTTTTAATATTTCTAAATAAAATTCCTTATTCAAGTAAATGCCGCCTTCTGGCCGCATAATGGAACTAAGCCCCAGTACTACCAACTGACAGTTTATTTTAACTAGCAGCGGTCAATAGACCCACCTTTAATTGTATGTCGTCCGGTTGCATGCATAAATGGTTACCATGCTGGCCTTTGGTCAAAGGGGTCCAGGGGATCTCAGGTTCGATTTCCGGTCGGGTCGGATATTTTAACTTTCATTAGTTAATTCCTATGGCTCGGGGACTGGGTGTTCGTGCCGTCTTCAGCATTACACTTCATCTTAGGTCGGACGTTATCCTCACAGACGTGCAGGTCACCTGTACGGCGTCAACTCTAAAGACCTGCACCAGACCTCTGCGGAGGCCACACGTCATTATTCTAAATTTATGTGAAAGGGAACATGTTAGTTTTAAGACAACAGCAAAATGTTTTAATAATAATAATAATAATAATAATAATAATAATAATAATAATAATAATAATAATAATAATAATAATAATAATAATAATAATAATAATACACGTCGGTCTCTTTCATTCACCAGCCAGTATATTTCCCCTGTGAGTTGGAGTGACAGAATAACATCCACAGTATCCCCTGCCTGTCGTAAGGAAAGCGTGAGTCACCGCGCACCTCATCCCTCCTGCGGTCATCCCAAGCACCTGCTGTCCGGAGTCGTGAATTTTGAGACTCATTGGAATGTTTACTTTAGATACCAGTTTGTAGTCGTGAGTTTTGATATTATTTGTAACTAATTTTAGCCCGTGAGTTTTGAAACTCGTGAGTTTTGAGACGTAACCGTCATGATGGGGTCTGCTTGCACGTAGATTTTCATTTCTCAGCGGCATGCAAGTTGTTAGGAACGCATCTCAAACGCTCCAAAATTCACGCGTGCAAACTGAGGCGCAGAGTTCATGTGCACTGTGCATCGGTCCCATTAGGTTCGGCTCAGATCAACGCTTCGTCTCTGGTCTACTCGGCTAAGCTCAGCTCATCTCGGCTCGGATTTGGAGCGCTACGGAGCAAGTGAGAAAGAGCGAGACAGGGGGAGCGAGCAAGGCAGGCGTGGGGAAAGAGAGAGACAACGCTATTGATCCAAATCGAGGAGTGGGGGTCTGCACTCTGGTCGACCAAGCGAAGTCGTATTTTGCACCGTGCACAGCGCAATGCACTAGTACATGCACCCTGAGAGACCCTGGGTTAGACTATCAAAGAGTATCTAGCAGGGAATAATATTCTTCCGCGATCAGAGGAAGTGTATACTCTGTAGCTTGACAGGTAGTAATCAAACATAGCTGCTTGCAATGACATAACTAAGGATGAAGATCACAAATATCAGAATATTAATTATTGAAGTGTTAGTTACTTACCAACCTGCTAAGTACAGAATATATTGCGGGTTAAGGTAAGGCTTCGTCTGCAATTATTAGAGTGATAATGTAATGAATTTATTTTATAATTACTCAAAGTTGGCTCAACTTAGAGACCTACCATGATTCACCGGCAGGTAATTTCGGAGAGAATAAAACACAAAAGAAGCAAATCTGTCCAGTAGAACGGACGGACGGATTGGCCAAAGCTGTTTTAGTAAACTCTATTAATATATAGATAATGATGATAATAATAATCCGCCTGCTGCTATTATTTTCTTGATGGATGAAGTACTTTTGTATCTGCCTCATGGCACAGGCCAGAACAAAATGTAACTGCCAACGAAGTCCCAGTCTCATTCCTGGCTGTGACGATATGGAAGGTGCTGGGGTATGGGTGGTGCTGAGTAATGACATGCAGAACATGACCAGTGTGTCTGTGTTATGAAAGGTGTTGCTCGAAACTTCAGTCGTGCTGAACCAGCATTTTCTCGCCCAGTGAAGAAAACAATGGAAAAATACCTCACTGCTCATCTTGCCTAGTACGCCTCATTATGGCGCTGCCATCGGTTTTTGCTGTTTAACTATAACCACATAAACTTTGGTGGTGCTATTTGAGGATCCAACCAGTCACTGGGCTGTTGAACAGACAGACAGACAGACAGACAGACAGACAGACAGACAGACAGACAGACAGACAGACAGACAGACAGACAGACAGACAGACAGACAGACAGACAGACAGACAGACAGACAGACAGACAGACAGACAGACAGACATACAGACAGACAGACAGACAGACAGACAGACAGACAGACAGACAGACAGACAGACAGACAGACAGACAGACAGACAGACATAATTTCTTTGTTCTTTCTTTATCCATTTACCGTCCAGGGTTGGTTTTTCCCCCGGATTCAACGAGGAATCCCACCTCTACTGACTAAAGGGCAGTGTCCTGGAGCGTGAGACTTTGGGTCGGAGATACAACTGGGAGGAGGACCAGTATATCGCCCAGGCGGCCTCACCTGTCATGCTAAACCTTGTGGTTGGATGGAAAGATTGGAAGGGATAGAGAAGGAAGAGGGAAGGAAGCGGCCGTGGCCTTATGTTAGGTACTATCCCAGCATTTGCCTGGCGGGGAAGTGGAACACCACGCAAAACCACTTCGAGGATGGCTGAGATGGGAATCGAAACCCTCTCTACTCAGTTGACCTTCCAAGGCTGAGTGGACCATGTTCCGGTTCTTGTACCACATTTCAAATTTCGTGGCAGAGTCGGGAATCAAACCCAAGCCTTCGGGGGGTGACAGCTAATCACACTAACCACTACACCACAGAGGCGGACACAATAATAATAATAATAATAATAATAATAATAATAATAATAATAATAATAATAATAATAATAATAATAATAATAATAGTCGTATGGCCTCAGTTACCGTGCGCAGACATTTCAATTTGACGCCATCTGGCTCTCTGCTCGTTAATTTTGACGTTCTGTTTTACTCTAGGCCCACTAGATGGCAGACCGAGTACACCGAAACTCGCTTGGGCGTCTGTGGCTGAGATGTTAATGAATTTTGTCGGGTAAACACCAATGATATCACCAGATATCCTTTACATGCCGGCATCGTACGACATGGAGTGTCGAATGGACTTTTTTCCGCCCTTCAAAAATCCGATTAACTCTGCCGGGTTTGAACCCGCTATCTTGAGATCCGGAGGCCGACATTCTACCACTCATCCACAGAGGCAGCTATAATAATACCGGTAATAATAATAATAATTGTTACGGAGTTATCCGTGGTAGTTAGAGGTGAAAGAAGGTGCTGGAATGAATAGGACTCAATTTACGAAATTAAAGTTAAATTTTAAAAATTTAACAAGGTAATATTTTTCTTTTCAAGATCAAGAAATAACAAATATAACAGGTACACAGTAGCCTAACAACAAATCGAGAATGTTCAATTACAGTGTTACAGGATTTGGGCTCCGAGAGCCAGACACACAATTCTTGAGCAGTAAGCCCAACTTTACCCAAATACAAGATTCGACAAAGGGGCAGAAAATCCCAATCATGCCCAGGAGCACTTGCTCCCAATTACCTAATAAAGCCTCCTCGAGGCACACAAAATCAACTTTTAAGAAAGAGCAAACCCGCTCTCAAAATTCAAGCCTATCAAAGGCCACACCGAACTCCACCTTTAAGCTGTCCTCCAATTACAATAACACAGGGGTAAAAATACCCAACCTACTGAGGCCTATTCAGTGAAGAAACAGGACAATTACATGGCCTCCAAAAATACCAACTTGAGAGGAGGCGAAACTGCACTCCTAATACATTTTGTTTAAAACCTACTTGGCACTAGGCCGTTAATGCAAGGGTTAATCCCATACTAAAGAGGTGACACGATAGGAAAACTTATTACATTTCGAAACGAAGAAAAATGGTTGAGAAAACGTAGTCACCTCAAGAACAATATGAAAGGGAGCTCGAGAGGGTAGGCACTCTCTATCCCAATTTGTAGTTTAAAGAGATAGAATTTATACATGATAAAAGTTTCGAACCCGCCCCGAGGGTTAAACTGCTGAGCTAGCAAGAAAGAAGTTATAAGGCGGCCATTACCTGGTGGTTGAACTGCTGCCCGAAGAAAGAGGCGCTTCCCGCCCCCTGCTACATAATTTACACACTGATAGATGTTACTGAAGTGGCGCAGAGACCCGAAAATCAGCAGTTTATATACCCTCGCGGAACATTCGAGACCTTTCAGGAATGAGAACACCCGCCCACAAGCCTTTTATTGGACGACCAAAAGATTACACGTCAGAAGTGAAGAAGAAAACCAGGATTGGTGGAAAATTAATTACAGAAATTACTCATTGGTCGAATTCAAAACTGGCGGAAAGTGAAGGGTTATACAGCCAACCTAAACAATGACTGAAAGAAATTTAACAAAGAACAAACTTATGAACACAAAATTTCTCCAAAAACACAGTTCTTTCACTTCGCACTAGGGTATATAATTGTAGTCCTTCAGTAGAGCCATCTAGAAGAGAATGTTCACACTTCTTACTACAGGCAAAACAAAAATACATCGAAAACGACACCGTTCAGAACACTTCAAAATTTACAAGTAGGGACATCTTCTGAGAAACTAGGGAATTAACACTGTAGTTAAAGTTCAGGCTTCCTCCAGTAGAGGAGTTTCAACTGGCGCAATGTTTGAATTAGCGGAACGGAGGTGTACCGCCCGGTACAATAATAATAATAATGATGATGATAATAATAATAATAATAATAATAATAATAATAATAATAATAATAATAATAAACCAGCACAGATGTCAGTGATATATAGTTTCAGAGTCGAACATTCATCAAGTGCACGGGGCATATGCCATGTAAAGAAGTGACAATAAGTGTAATAAGTTATTTTTCTTTCTTTTTTTTAGAATTGAGCTTATCTCGCAGCGACACAGATAGGTCTTATTGCGACAATGGGACTGGAAAGGGCAAGGAGTGGGAAGGAAGCGGCCGTGACCTTTATTAAGGTACAGCCCAAGCATTTGCATGATGTGAAAATGAAAAATCACGGAAATTATATTTTCGGGGCTGCCGACAGTGGCAGAGCCGGGAATACTGGACACTGGTCTCACTTAAGCGACTGCAGCTATCGAGCTCGGTGTAATAAGTTCAACAAGATCTGAAGTATCCAGGGTTATAAATTCCAGGGATGTGTAACATGGAGGAAGACTGCACCACGAAGCACATATCGGTAACTTGCGACCGACCGAAGCACAGCTGGTACCTTCAGTTATGAATATTAATGGTGTAGTTATTGGCTGGAACGCGAGACGTTTATTATGTCCAGACACGTCGCATGAACTGAAGCCTCTTTCGTGGCACATGCTTCCAAACAAGCATCTGCAGAATGTTGCGCTCCCACCTCTTCCATACTGGACTCACGAGATTTCATACTGCACTTGAGTAGGAATGTGTTTCAGCTAGTTAGCTACTGGTTCTTTCCGTTAATCACAGGCCAGAATTTGATGTGAAGTCTAAATATTTGGTTTTTGAGTGGGGGTGGGGAGGGATTATCTCTGCCAAAAAATCGATATGCCACTTTTCATAAAACACTTCAAAATTTTATAGCAGAAAAAGTGTTACAAATACGGGAATATTTTTAATATTATTTTAAAGGAGAATGATTACTCACTTATCGTATGACTTTTAGTGCAAGCAGTGTCAGAGGACAGGTTCGGCTCGCCTAGTCCCTGGATAATAATAATTTCGTGTGGCTATTTCTAGCCGAGTGCAGCCCTTGTAAGGCAGACCCTCCGATGTATATTCAAGATTTAAGATTTAATATAATTTCAGAAGACTGTTCATAAAATCTCATTATTATAACTTTCATAGTTCAGACGATATGGACAAATTCATTTTTTATGGGGCGCTACATAAAAAGTCCCTCGTATTGAAAATTTCATTTTTTCAACTCCATATTTTGTCAACACGTTCATACATGCCCTTTTTAAAATTATTCTGGATTTTAATGTGGTAATGGTAGATAATCCTATGGAACGTTTTGAAATGTTTGCACCATAAATTTTTCATTAATCATCACTATACACAAAATTACTTTTGTAATATACTATTCTTTCTTGAGAAGAAAAATCCTAGACTACTTTAATTCACCGTATGTATGTGAAGTGATGCAGCAAGTTTGAACTGCCTGTCTTAAAAACTGTTCTACAGTATAAGGGATATTTTATAGCTAGTAAACTACTGACAATTTCAAGTACGAGAAAGGAGCGATTAAAGATCTAGATGCATCACTTTAAACTCCGGGAGACCTTTAAATCGGCGCAGAGACTTTAAAAATTGAGGTAATGGAGCGGTGATGCAATATTTCAATAGATGAAGACCTGTAGTATTTTATGATATCAAAATCAAAATTTAAAATATTTAACCGATTTTCTCGAAAAGTCATTCAAATATCACCTTAATAATAATGTCATTGATTTAACGTCCAACTAACTACTTTTACTGTTTTCGGAGAGACCGAGGTGCCGGAATTTTGTTCCACAGGAGTTCTTTAAGGTGCCAGTAAGTCTACCGACACGAAGCAGAGCACCTTCAGATACCACCGGACCGAGCTACTTTGGGCTCAGAAGACCAGCGCTCTACCGTGCGAGCTACTGAGCCCGGCGGACGCCAAATTAAGGTGCGGTACGTTTTCGGCAGTAGAAATCACTTACCACGCAGTATAGCTTTATCTTGGCATGTAGATATCGCGAAAAGCAAGTAAGTGGTCATTTGAAATGTATGGACAAGAACTATCACGAAACACCAGAAAATTTGAATACGTCAGTTGGAAGAAGTGTCACGTCCACCTTCCGTCAATTTTTGCGCTTAATGACGATTCGGGATCACCAAGTGTTTACACATCGTTTAGTGTAACAGTGAACCGGGCCATGTTGAGTGATATCCATGAAAAGGACGATTGAGTTGGGCCCATGGTCAGGTGGGAGTGAGGGTCCAATTGCCGCCATGGAACTGCCTTCCAGTAGTCACAAATTTTGGAAATCATTAAAAATATACAGTTAAAATGTTTGAAATGTGATGAAGAGTCCATACTCAAAACTAAGTTTTTTTAGGTTAGGTTAGGTTTAGTTATTGCGTAATGATTTAATTATACATTATTTTCAAAAATTGATTTTATGTTGGTCCGCCTCTGTGGTGTAGTGGTTAGTGTGATTAGCTGCCACCCCCGGAGGCCCGGGTTCGATTCCCGGCTCTGCCACGAAATTTGAAAAGTGGTGCGAGGGCTGGAACGGGGTCCACTCAGCCTCGGGAGGTCAACTGAGTAGAGGTGGGTTCGATTCCCACCTCAGCCATCCTGGAAGTGGTTTTCCGTGGTTTCCCTCTTCTCCTCCAGGCAAATGCCGGGATGGTACCTAACTTACGGCCACGGCCGCTTCCTTCCCTCTTCCTTGTCTATCCCTTCCAATCTTCCCATCCCCCACCAAGGCCCCTGTTCAGCATAGCAGGTGAGGCCGCCTGGGCGAGGTACTGATCATTCTCCCCAGTTGTATCCCTCGATCCGATGTCTGAAGCTCCAGGACACTGCCCTTGAGGCGGTAGAGGTGGGATCCCTCGCTAAGTCCGAGGGAAAAGCCAACCCTGGACAATAAACAGATTAAGAATAAGAAGAAGAAGATTTTATGTTTGTTAAAAGTATGTTTTAATTAAAACGTTATTATATTATAAAAGGGGATGTAATAATTTCAGTAACTGTCTTTAACTGATACTAACATCTAATTCAAAGAAAAACGAGCGGTCGAACTTCAATAAATGGAGAAACCTACCCCACATAACAGGGGTGGAACTAGACTTCGACCATTCGAGGATCAACGTTAATCCGCAGGGGAATATTTTGACCGTGGGCCCAACTCGAACGTGTCCAGTAAATCATGTCCGCTCTATTGCCGTGCTGTAGAAATTCCCCTGTGGGTGGTGGTGGTGGTAGAATAACATGGACGATATCCACTGTTAGGCGACTGAATGGGGTCCCAGGGTCTCAACCTGGGAGCTTGGTTGGGCGACCATAGGGGCCTTATCTGAGTCCTGGCATTACTTCCATTTACTTGTGCCAGGCTCCTGATTTACTCAGGTATGGAACCACAGTGGTGCAATCAGGCGGAGAAATAATTCAACAAGTTTAAGTTAGGTGTTCTCTGATTCATAATTCCTCCGAGTATCCATGTGTACAGGGAGGAAAGTCATTACAGTATGGTTAAAGGGTCATTTCCCGTACTCTTTTGAGTACCCTTTCCTTGGCCCTCGACGTCGCCAGATTTAACGCCATTAGACTTTTTCCTGTGGGGGCATTTGAAACAAAGAGTTTACACTCAGGAGCCAGAAAATCCCGAGCGCCTTCGACTGCTCACCGCGGAAACCTGGGTATCAATTACACCGGCTGTGGTACAGAGCATATGAATACCCATTCATGGTGTGCCCAGATATGCATAAACTAACGAGGTCATTACTAACGTAAGTAACCATTGTTAGTGCAGTTTGGTCCTTCCCCCACCACTACACATCCTCACTTTTTCCAACCACGATGACACATCGCCCCTCCTTAGGTCCACATACACTCTCATACACTGAAAATAAGCATTGAAAAGGGTATTTCACAAACATTAGGAAATGGTAAATACTAAATAAAACAAAAATAAAAGACTATTCCTGCCCCGCCTTCGAAACCATCACATGTAGGACTGGCGCACCATAGCGTCCGACTTGCTCTTACCATCCACGCTATACTGTACCACGGCACAAAGTGTGTAGATTACAGCTCATGTGAGAGTTGTAATACTGGTGCAATGTCCACTTCGTGTTTCACATACGTTTCATTCACATATCAGATCATTTCGATAGTGAACTCGTGGTTTATATTATTTAATAACATCATGGCATAACAGCTTCCTATTTTTTGGCAGGCCATTACACTGTGTTTATTGTGCGTACCGGAAGGGCATATCTGTTTTTAGTACGTATATAAAACTGCGGTTTGCATAAAACAATATTGGTAGGGGCAGCGGATTCACCTGGTAGAATCCTATTTCGAGTAGCAATCACGCCAATAAACGTCCATTGGACCGAAACAACATCGACTTGCCTCTCAACGAAAACGATTGTCACTGCTCCGGTGTCAAGTTGCAAAGATCCAAACACCATTCGAGGGTCCAAACATTAGGCCCATATTCATGCGGTTAGGGCCGCTTGTATCCGGGAGATAGTGGGTTCAAACCCCACTGTCGGCAGCCCTAAAAATGGTTTTCCGTGGTTTCCCATTTTCACACCAGGCAAATGCTGGGGCTGTACCTTAATTCAAGCCACGGCCGCTTCCTTCCCACTCCTAACCCTTTCTAACCCTTTCCTACCCCATCGTCGCTATGAGACCTATCTGTCGGTGAGACGTAAGGAAAAAAAAAACACATCTTACAATCTGCTTTACGTCTCACTCACCGACACAGATAGGTCATATGGCAGCGATGGGGTAGGAAAGGGTTAGGAGTGGGAAGAAAGCGGCTGAGGCATTATATGAAGTACAGCTCCAGCATTTGCCTGATGTGGAAATGCTGTTGCCTCATGGTGACCATCAGCTGTGCTCAGGTAACAGCTGAGGCAGATCTTCACTAAGGTCTAATATACAGATTGTCCCAGGAGGAATGTTCAATATTCAGGGATATGACAGTAACGATCATTTGAAGTAAAACACTTCATATTGCACCCATAAGGCGAATATGGACATATGCCCTTTTCCGAACGGTTTCCGAGACAGAACTCATTTAGTGCACTACTTCACTCACAATACACCATGGACAGCTGTGTGTTGAACGGGCTAGTTAATGGCAGAAAGACATCCCGAGCAAAGAAGTGGAAAGCAACGAGGTAGGTTGGGCTAGAATAAAAGGTCAAAGGGATTGGGTGGGTGATACACATACGTTCTCTCCACTATCCCAAACACAAATGTACGTTAAATGTGTTCTATCTCTTAAACAATTGGGAATAATGTATATGTCCATATGAAGTATTTTTTGCTTCAAATGATCGTTCCTGTCATACCCCTTAATATTTACCATTCCTTCTGGGACATCCTCTATATGAAGCCATCATGATTTGAGCACGTTTCAGTGACACAGTGATACGGAACGGCGCCGACGGTGATGCCAGGGCGGCTAGACGGCCAAGTCCTGCTACAACTCATACGGAAGTTCTTTAGTACACCTACACATCTGGAACGGAGTTTAGTAGTGTGGGTAGAGAGCATCTTGCTGGCCCGTGTATAAGAGTTGTTTCAACAACTTCATAAATGATACAAAATACCTTTTTATTACGTTTTTGAAATATATTCTCATTATATAGAGTCGCTTGGGACTCAGAACAAATCTTATAAACGAATTTAAATGCACCCTGCATCAATCTTTTCCACTTTTTTTTTGAAAAAAATGCTATTTGTTCGTGGCGTCGACCTATAGAGATCTTTTGCCTTGAACTGCACCATATGATATGAACCTGCGTGTAATTGGAATTGCAGAAGTGTAGAGTGTTGAATGTGAGGAAAGGAACGTTAAGGACGACACAAACACCCAGTTTCCAGGCCAGGAATATTAATCATTTACAACTGAAAACCTCTTACCCGGCCGGGAATCGAATCCGGGGCCACTGGGTGACAAGCGGATGCGTTTCCCCCTACAATATTTTCCGGTACTTAATAATTTAAGTGCGTTTGAAATGGGTTTAGGAATTTTGACTGCCTGGAAATATCTGGATGAATGACACCCTATCATCCTTGAAGAGTCTTGCTCCATGGCTGCAGGTTAATATGCTGGCATTTGGTCCAAACGATCCAGGGTTCAATTCTCGTCTGGATCAATAATTTTCATTGCTTAATTCCTCTGTCTCGGGGGACGGGTGTTTACGCTGTCTTCATCATTATAATACATCTCAGGTAGGGTCCATCCTCACAGACGCCCAGGTCCTGAAAAGGGGGTCAGATCGAAAGACCTGCACCAGATCTCTTCGAAGGCCACACGCCATTATTCTTCTTTTTTTAGAACCGTAGCGAAGGCAGTTCGTGATGTAAGTCGTTTCGGTATGGCACGAAGCCGGTATTCTAATAATCCCTAATATAAAAAATAAGGTTCCTAGAAAGTAATGTCATCGATTATTTTTATATAGGCCAAAGGCAGGCATTTATACGAATGGAGGCACATACTTCCCCTAGTGCACCGTCACTGCATTGTCCTACATAGTAGGCTTGCAGTGGTGTCTCAACGGCGCACTATCCGCCAGTGTCTTGGACAGGTGTAGCATTCCAGCTGATGAGCCCTCCGCTACAGTAGGGCGAAACGCTGGTAATTTTACGACTGAAATAGCCTAAAGACTTAAAGAACTTAAATCCGAATATATTCTACAGATTCACTTAGAGTTCTGGGCCGGAACCTCATTGTCCACAAATAGTTATTCTTGTACAAACCTTACATTATGGCGTGGAGCAGTGTTATGATATTATCCCCAGTATGCATGGCTAACGTGATATTCTACTGTGTACCGAGCTCGATAGCTGCAGTCGCTTAAGTGCGGCCAGTATCCAGTATTCGGGAGATAGTAGGTTCGAACCCCACTGTCGGCAGCCCTGATAATGGTTTTCCGTGGTTTCCCATTTTCACACCAGGCAAATGCCGGGGCTGTACCTTAATTAAGATCACGGCCACTTCCTTCCCACTCCTAGCCCTTCCTTGTTCCATCGTCGCCATAAGACCTATCTGTGTCGGTGCGACGTAAACCAACTAGCAAATAAATAAATAACTAAATAAATAAATATTATACTGTGTTATGGAGGCATTTTCTAGCATGCCAAAATTCATCTTACTTTCCTTGGAAAATCTTCTGACCCTGACTATAATAGGTTTGTAAAGCCTTTTTTAAAAAAGATGCTGTTTGTACGGGGCGTTGACCCATGTGGATCTTTTGCCCCTACTGGCACCATATTGTATGAACCTGCGTGTAATTGGAATGGCGGTAGTGTGGAATGTTGTGTGTGGGGAAAGGAAGATTAAAGACATCACAAACACCCAGTCACCAGGCCATGGATATTAATCATTACAATTAAAAACCCTTTACCCGGCCGGGAATCGAACCTGGGGCGCCGGGTGACAAGGCGGACGCGTTGCCGCCTACACCGTGGGGCCGGACCTTTGTAAGGCCTAGGTAGTCTTTCATTTCCACGCCCTTCGTGGACATTCCCTATCCTGTTTTGTTAGTGGTAGAGCGTCCGACTCGTTAGCTGAACGGTCAGCGTACTGGCCTTCGGTTCAGAGGGTCCCGGGTTCGATTCCCGGCCGGGTCGGGGATTTTAACCTTAATTTGTTAATTCCAATGGCACGGAGGCTGGGTGTATGTGTTGTCTTCATCATCATTTCATCCTCATCATGACGCGCAGGTTGCCTACAGGCGTCAAATAGAAAGACCTGCACCTGGCGAGCCGAACCCGTTGTGGGATATCCCGGCACTAAAAGCCATACGACATTTCATTAGTGGTAGAGCGCTAGTCTTCTGAACTCATGTCGGAGTGTTCTATCCTGGCTTGGTCCCGAGATACAGTATACGTCAGGCTGTCACCCTCATGTCGGTAGATTTACTGGCACGTTAGATATTTCCTGTGGAACAAAATTCTGGTACCTCGGCGTTTCCTAAAACTGTAAAAATAGTTTTTGGGAGGTAAACGCATTATTATTCTCTTCTTGTTTCGTTTCGGCCAACTAAGGACCACGTCATTTCAACTGTTTCCCTTGAGCTTCAATGTTGGTCCAGTATTCCTTCATTCGTATACGGTGTTGCTCCTTTCGCTCTTCCGTCCATGCCTTTCCAGTTTTCATCTTCGGCTTTTGTAGGAAACTCTGATGTTCTTGGAGTTTTTTCTTAAGTGGGACACGCTCCTGGATATCTTCAAATGAGATCCCAATCTCCTGCAGATCTTTCTGTACCTCACCGAACCATGCCCCCTTTGCCTTTTTCTCTTGGAGGAAAGTGAAAATGCGGTTGGTTAACCGTGTTGAATTCATTCGGGCCATGTGTCCATAAAAAGTAACCCTCCTTTTTCGCATCACGTCAATTATTTTCTCCACATGCGAGAACAACTCCTGGTTGTGCCGTCTCCTAAACTCGCCGTTGTCTTTGACTGGACCTAAGATTTTTCTCAAAATCTTTCTTTCCTTGGCCTCCAATTTCTCTATCATGCCTTTTTTGTTCATGGCGAGACATTCCGCAGCATATAAAGCCTCTGGCCGGATAACAGTGCAATAGTGTTTGATTTTTGCATTCAATGATATAGATCTTTTGTTATAGACATTTTTAGTCAGATGGTAAGCCATTTCCATTTTATTCATGCGTGAAGAAAAGGCTTCTTTTTCGGACAAGTTAGGTTCTATCCATTCACCAACTCGCTTGTCTTTTCTGTGAGTCCCTTTTAGCTCACTTGGCGCCAGTTTGATGTTTGTAATGAATTTCGTTTTCTCAAAGGAGATTTGGAGGCCCGCCTTTGCAGCTTGTGTTTGAAGCTGGTTAATCTGCTTCGTGGCCACATCCAAGGAATCAGCTAAAACCACGAGATCATCTGCAAATGCTAGACAGTCAATTGAAAGGTTCTTGTTCTTGTGGCCTAGTCTGACTCCGCTTTCGACTCCTTCATAACTCATTTCTCTGCGCCATTCACGGATCACTTTCTCAAGAACGCAGTTGAAGAACAAAGGTGAGAGATCATCTCCCTGCCTAACTCCTGTCCATATTTCAAAGGCATCTGAAATCTCTCCTCTAAACTTCACTTTTGAGATGGTGTTAGTGAGAGTCTGTTGGATGATCACTCTCGTTTTACCGTCCAAGCCAAATTCCTTTAAGATCTGAAGTAGGGTATTTCTATCAATTGAATCATTGGCCTTCTTAAAGTCGATGAACGTTACTACAAAAGGCTTGCTCCTTAGTTTAAGATATGAAAGGACAGATTTCAGATTCTTCTTCTTCTTTTTCTTCTTCTTATTATTATTAGCGTATTCTCCCAATAATGGAAGACGTTTAGCAAACAACTCAATCAAGCTTTCTTTGGGTTCTTCTTGTTCTTCCAATAGGCTTTCATTCTTCCTGAGAAGGCTTGTTTACGTTCTTCCGACCATTTCGGTCTGCACTGTTTTTGCTTTGGTTGCTCTGATGTAACTTCCCACTTGTTGACTTTGTGTCTGAAGATGTCTCTTTCTAAAATGTCTGTTGCACATATGTTTGCGTTTTTGAGGTCCTTTCGAAGTACGTCCAGCCAAGGTGTTGAATTCTTAAGTGAGCTAACATAATTTAATATTCTTTTTGACAGTCGATTTTCTGGTAATCTTGTGAGGTGTCCAAAGAATTTCATTCGTCTTTTCTTAATGTCAATTTCAATGTTTGAAACTTTTTCTGTTGTTTTGATTGATTGTAGCCTGTAACCATCTTGGGTATATCTTGCTCCTAGGATTTTCCTGATGATCTTCCTCTCTTGCTTTTTTATTTCTTCTAATTCTTGTTTACTGTTAAGTGACAATGTTTCACTTGCGTAAAGGACTGTTGGTTTTATGACTGTGTTGTAATGCCGAATTTTTGTCTGTCTTGACATGCATTTTTTGTTGTAGATGTCTTGAACTAACCCAAATGCCTTCTTGACTTTTTGGAGACGGTTTTGCTGTGAGATCTTCTCAAGGCCTGTCGGTTCGATGAATTCCCCGAGGTATTTAAAGTACGAGTCCCGGTCGATTTTACCGTATTTTGTTCTCAGGCTCGTGATATCTGTCTTTGAACAGAAGAATTTAGTTTTCTCAAATGAAATCTGTAGTCCCACTTTTTCTGCAGATTCCTTAAGTATCTCAAGCTGCTTGATGGCAGTCTCCTTATCCTCTGTTAAAATCGCCCAGATCGTCCGCAAATGCAAGGTATGGTACGTAGAGGTTGTTTTTGGGAAAGCCCAATCGGATCGGTTTCCAAAATTCAAGTTTCTTGAGTTCCTTCTCCCATTCTTCCATAACCTTGTCTAGGACGACGTTGAACAGAATAGGAGAGAGTCCATCACCTTGTCTCACACCTGTTTGAATGTCGAAGGGTTCTGAAATTTCTCCCATAAATTTCACTTTAGATTTTGTGCCCGTTAGTGTTTGTCTTATGAGTTCTAGGGTTTTGGGATCTAGTCCTCTCTCTTCTAGAATTTGGAATAGTGAGGGTCTATCTATCGAATCATATGCCTTTTTGAAATCTACAAATGTGCATACCGTAGGCTTTTGTCTGAGGGCTCGTAGTTTAATATTAAACAATTATTATTATTATTATTATTAGTATTATTATTATTATTATTATTATTATTATTATTATTATTATTATTATTGTACCGGGCGGTACACCTCCACGCCGCTAATTCAAACATTGTGCCAGTTGAAACTCCTCTATTGAAGGAAGCCTGAACTTTAACAACCACATTAATTCTAAGATTTCTCAGATGTCCCTACTGTAAATTTTGAAGTGTTCTGAACTATGTCAGTTTCGATTCGTTTTTGTTTTCTCTGTAGCAAGAAGTGTGAACATTCTCTTCTAGATGGCACCACTTAAGAACTACAATTGTGCACCCTAGTGCGAAGTGAAGGAACCTTTTTTTTGAAGAAATTTTGTAGTCATAAGTTTGTTCTTTGTTAAATTTCTTTCTGTCATTGTTTGAGTTGGCAATGTTAATCCGTTCGTTCCGCCAGTTTTGAAATTAGCCAATCCCGAATTTCTTAAATTCCTTTTCGATCAATCGGGGCTTTCTTCCCCAACCTGCTCTGTAACTGTGTTCGGTAACCAATAAAATTTTGTGGGCGGTTGTAATCATTCATGAAACGTTTCGAATCTTCCACGACGATATATAAACTGCTGATTTTCTGGTCTCGGGTCCACTTCAGTAACATTTTTCCTAGTGTGATTATATAGCAGGGGGCGGGAAGCGCCCCTTTCTTCAGGCGGCAGTTCATCCATCAGGTAATGGCCTTTTAATAACTTCTTTGTTTGCTAGCTCAGCAGTTTAACCCTCGGGGCAGGTTCGAAACATTTATCATGTAACCTTCCTTTAAAATGTAAAAGACACTTGGTATAAAGTTCTGTCTCTTTAACTACAAATTGGGATAGAGAGTGCCTTACCCTCTCGAGCTCCCACTCATATTGTTTTGAGGTGACTACATTTTTATAACAGTTTCCCATCTCTTCGTAATGTAATACAGTTTTATTTCGTGTCACCTCCGTAGTATGGGATTAGCCCTTGCATAAGCGGCCTAGGGCCAAATCAGGTTTTAATAAAGTGTATTAGGAGTGCTGAGTACGCCTCCATTCAAGTTGGTATTTTGGGGCCATGTCATTGTCCTGTTTCTTTACTGAACAGGCCTCAGTAGGTTGGGTATTTTTACCCCTGTTTTTATGTGTCCGGAGGACAGCTTGAAGGTGGAGTTTGGTGTGGCCGTTGATGGGCTTGAACTTTGAGAGCGGGTTGCTCTTTCTTAAATTTGGGTTCTGTGTGCCTCGAGGAGGCTTTACTGGGTAATTGGGAGCTAGTGCTCCTTGGTATGATTGGGGTTTTCTGCCCCTTTGTTGAACCTTATACATAAGTAAAGTTGGGCTAATTGCTCAAGAATTGTGAATCTGGGGCTCGAAGCCCAAAATTCATTAATAAACTGTAATTGTACTTTTTTAACTTGTTGATATACAACTGAGTTCCTGTTATACTTGTTATTTCTTGACCTTGAAAAGAAAATATAACCTTTGTTAAATTTTAAATTAACTTTAATTTCGTAAGTTGAGACCTGTTCATCCCAGCACCTTCTTTCACCTCTAACTACCACGGATAACTCCGTAACAATTATTATTATTATTATATGTTTCAGCATTGTGTTGTTTTTGTTTTGGTGTTTGCGCTTTATCATGCATCATCATCATCATCATCATCATCATCATCATCATCATCATCATCATCAGCAGCAGCAGCAGCAGCAGCAGCAGCAATCACACTCGATAGTCTTCGTAGTCTTCCTATTGATGCATCTTCAGATGTCCGACTCGTTGGATGAATGGTCAGCGTACTGGCCTTCGGTTCATAGGGTCCCGGGTTCGATTCCCAGCCGGGTCGGGGATTTTAACCTTCATTGGTTAATTAAAGTGGCCCGGGAGCTGGGTGTCTGTGCCGTCCACAACATCCTTGCAACTCACACACCACACTTAACACTATCCTCCACCACAATAACACGCAGTTATGTACACATTGCAGATGCCACCAACCCTCATCGGAGGGTCAGCCTTACAAGGGCTGCACTCGGCTAGAAATAGCCATACGAAATGTATGTATGTATGTATGTATGTATGTATGTATGTATGTATGTATGTATGTATGTATGTATGTATGTATGTATGTATGTATGTATGTATGTATGTATGTATGTATGTATGTATGTATGTATGTATGTATCTTCAGATGGCTGATCAGTTCAATCCGTGAGTCACATACTCTACCACAATGGTGACAAACATTATGTTGGCCATTTCTTCTCAGAACATCCGTATGTTTTCTCAAAATGTGCTTTTCCGTTGCAATACGACGCCTCTGTTCTTCAAAAACCGCTACTCCTTGATGGACAATGTTTCTCCAGGCCGAACGCTCCAGAGGACATACTTCCCAGTTGTCAGTACATATCTTACATTTATTTAAGGTAGTTTTGATACAGTCTCTGTATCTCTTTCTCTGACCTCCAATGTGGCGGCAACCCTTAGTTAATTCAGAGTAAAGTACGTTGATACTTATCATACAACGTCATAACTTGTTATGTGACACTGCAGACGATGTTTAAAAGGATACAAAGATAATTATAAATCTTCGCAAGATCTTCTGGTGAAAATGTGTAAAAGTGTAAAATTAGCGATCGCGGTGTCTCACAACTTTTATGGGATATACCCACCATTTTTCCTACAGACAAGACAGGTGGACGCTGCACTTTTTTTTTAGCCCCGTTGCAAAAAGGCAACTCGGCATCACAGTCTATTTCGTGCGATGTTCTCAAAAACGTCCGTCATGAAGTATGTACGTTGCAAACTTACAATGGATGCACTTTGTACGCTCATGTATCCCCAACTGGTAGCGAAAATTGTTCGAACTTGAAACGGGTAACCTAAACGGAGCAAAATATACTATACCTTGCTGCCTATGCAATCACCATTACACATGAGTGGAGCGTAAAATCTAAAATGCTCGAGTTGAATCCAATTCGTTGGACAAGGCATGTCCGAAGCGAAGTTTGCTGACTAGGGAGGATGTCCTGACTTACTTTACTAACGTTGCAAGAAATGTGATTCATCTAGAGATGAGTAAGCTCTTATTTACAAAGAGGAAAGCCCGGGAATTTGGAGGTATAAAAGGATGATGGAATCCTTGAGTTAATCATTAGTTTTGAGCAGAAGATCACCATGCCACGTGAATCAACGGACCGCGTTATGACTAAAATTCAAAATATTGAATATAAACCAATCCAGAGGGATGTGCTCAGTTCTGATTTCCGGAAGAATTTTCTATTTGTGGTTACTTCAGACAGCAGACAGAGTATGTTTCCTGTGAAACGTGAAATGCACTAATGACGTATAAATCAGGCACTACTCGCTTAAAAATAGTTTGCAAATTTTATGTTAGCGCATTGGGCTAAGCATTGACCGGAAGTACAAAGCATAACTAGAGCGTGTGTTTTCACGTGTGCCAAAGATTTATACTATTCAACACTGTCGATGGAAAAGACTTTAAATAATTAGGGCATGAAATAATTAAAATCGATGCCAATTTGTCAAAGTAGATATTTTTGACTTGTTACCACATCTTTCCACCATTAGCAGAAACAAGGACTGAGGGAGGGGAACATTTCTATCTGTGACTGAGATAGGGCGTGAAGGAGCAAGTATCAATGGACAAGATCGAATGAAAATAGCTCACTTCGCCTTTGAGAAGCAAAGTTCGGTCATGGTCATGCTCGACAAATACGAACCGCGCATAAAGCGTGTTTTTCATTACACTTCCTCAACCTACTGTGAGTGGACCGAGGCAGAAGTAAGGCAGTAGTATTATTGGTACTGGCATTGTGAATCAAGTCTAGTGTGGCCATCTGGGAAGCCCAGTGAGTTAGAAGCTGTCTGATAACCTGTTGTAATGTTATTAATTGGAGGTGGGATTCGGAATGATTCCTGTGCAGCAAAGTTAGGGTGAGTGAAAAAAAACGAGTTTGAGATTTTTCTATGAAGAAATGCTAGTGGTATTTTGCTCAGCAAGGAACACATTTACAACAAGTGACATATATGTAACGACCTGCTGTTTTTAAAAATGTCGTTACCCCTCTAGGTTTTTAAGAACACCTCCTCAGTTCTTATTAAGTAACTTAATTATGGCAGCAAGTGGTGAGGATACGTTTGCATAAACTTCATAAAAGTTTCACTCCAGTTTTGTGGTAAGTGTGGAAGGGTAATTAGGTTTTACCGGAGAGGAGTGCAGTGTAAGATGCGTTGTTACAGTACATCAGGCAGAGGGGCTCTGCTATATTTTTGATGCATTTTCCGGATGAGACACATTTCTGTAAGTGGCAGTTGTAATGGCAATTCCTTCATCATCCTATCAATGTTCAGTTATTACAAAATTCCCAAACGACGAAGTATTTGTAAAAAATAATATTGCACATCTGATTGTTCAGAAGCAATATTTTTGCTTTACTCAGGAAATATGTGAATGTGAACTTCTTCAATACTCCATCGAATGCAAATTATACCAGAAAAGAAAAGTTAAAAAAGTAAAAGGTAAAGTTATTTTACACAAATGACACAAAGTACACATCGACTCATTCTATACTGTGCTGAGTAATAATTCTTAATATTGTTTTCCTCTGAATATATGCTAGTAGAACGTATCCGCCCTTGTCAGTCTGACCTTCGGTGTTTGAGTTGTTTTTACATTCATATTGCTAATGATAATAATAATAATAATAATAATAATAATAATAATAATAATAATAATAATAATAGTCATCATCGTCATCGTCATCATCATCATCATCATTTCGTACCTATCAAGAGGTCATGCTGTCTAGATCGTGCATCTGTGATCTTGCACTCAGGAGAGTGGGTTCGAACCCCATTGTCGGCAGGCCTGGAGACCTAGTGATGGTTTTCCCTGGTTTCCCATTTTCACACCTTAATTAAGATCACGACTGCTTCCTTCCCATTCCTAGTCCTTTCGTATGCCATTATCGCCATAAGACCTATCTGTGTCGGTGCGACGTAAAGCAAATTGTAAGTTTTTTTTTTTTTTTGCTAGTTGCTTTACGTCGCACCGACACAAATAGGTCTTAATACGACGGTTGGACAGGAAAGGGCTAGGAGTGGGAAGGAAGCGGCCGTGGTCATAATTTAGGTACAGCCCCAGCATTTGCCTGGTGTGAAAATGGGAAACCACGGAAAACCATTTTCAGGGCTGCCGACAGTGGGGTTCGAACCTACTATCTCCCGAATACTAGATACTGGCCGCACTTAAGCGACTGCACCTATCGAGCTCGGTTAATTGTAAGAAATAAAAAGCTAACTTCGTTTATCTATTTCTTCACCTCAAGGCCTCCGCGTATGGACTAGGAAACCACATTTTTGTTACTATGTACGCGTTCAGACAAGCTGTGTAAATACTCGTCGTTAAAAGTCATGACATATTTCTATGTGGTCTCTTCTAGAGATGAGAAAGAAGCATTTAGATCCGTGTGACTGTTGTAAAAGTTTTCTTTCCATAAACACCATTCCTCGTTAATTGTTTATCCCGTCTGTTTGCATTTGAGTGATGTCATCCTTCAACTCCCTTCAAGAAAGTGGTACTTCCCTATGCACTTGTCGTTCCGCCTACACTACCGCCGTACTATCATCAACCGAGTGGGTGTACTGCAGAGTGTGTGTACGAGTTGTGTAGTCTTGGCGGGCGCTCGCCGTCTGGACGCACTGACGTCACGCGCGGCGCCAGATGCATTCCCACATACTGCACTCTAGAATCGATAGATCAGCTGGCACAGTCGCTGCATCAGAGCATTGATTAGTCCCGTGGGAGGTGACAAACACTGTGGCTCCGCGTCGTGGAATTTAACGATCGTGGTGTCATTTCCTCAAGCATTTAAAAAAATATCATCATCATCATCATCATCATCATCATAGTCCAGACAAGTCTTGGGTCCACTGAATTCCCAAGCATCGGTTAATCAGAAAGCCTAGAATTTCTATGTAAATGCATATTTGTCTTTTCATTAGCTAAAGTTAAAATTTTGTCATATCCTCACGAGTCAGGATATTTTGAGAGATTTAACACCAATTTTATTTTCCATATTATTTCGTCCATATTTCCAGCTTTACTAATACTAATACTAAATTATTTCATTCCACCCCTGAAGCGGGAGGCGGGCTTCTTAGACGGTGACGCCGTATTTCAGGCTGGGAGGTTTGTTACGGTTAAGGAGATGTGTGGTGAAGGTGAGAGAGTTGGCGATCGTGGCCTATACAACGAACTGTCCCGCCTTAGTGCAGGAGATTGGAAAACCACGGAAAACCCAGCCCCTCTCCGTCTCCCGAATGCAGAGCGTAGAACCACGATGAAGAATTACGCCGGCTGCCGAAGCCTGTCGCACTCCTCTGGGGCAATGATTAATAATTGACGGGTGAAAATAAATGATATTGGAGATTGTTGCTCGAATGAAAGATGACAGGAAAAACAGGGATACCGGGAGAAAAATCTGTCCCATCTCCGCTTTACCCAGCACAAATCTCACATTTAAGGACCTGGATTTGAACCGCAGAATCCAGCCGTGAGAGGCCAGCGCACTGCCGCCTGATCCACGGAAGCTCTCTGGATTCTGGTAGAGTTTTTCTACGAAATACGGAAAGAAAATTCTGCTCTATGCACATTGCTGGATTTGGCCTTGTCACTCATCCCGCTGTGAGCCACTTCGAAAAGGTTAAACACTTGTTCTGCAACTAATTATTACTTTTGTGGCCCTCATCTTTAAGAAATGTCTTTAACTGTAATGTTTTTACAAGAATAAACTTGGGTGGACTATTATATAGGCCTATTATTTTTCACCTATTTTATTTAAAAAGTCGATATTTGGCATTTTAGCCCCTATGTACGTGCACATTTAGCCATTTTTATTACATACAATTCCCAGCCCTGAGTAATTAGTAATAAAGTCTTATTAGAAAAATGAACATATTGTGGCGTTAATTCATTTAACTAATTATAACAATGAATAACACAGTAAAAAGCTGTAAACTGCACGAATTTATTTACACCCAAAACTCTGACGTGAAAAATAATATTACAGGGAGATATGATATTTAACAATAAATTGACAACAAATTTTTGACGTATTTGATCGTACTGGTAAGCAAAAAGGGAAAAATTCCGGAGTGTGCAAAAACGCTACATCACGCAGTACAGTATATGGGAAGAAGTGTTGTTCATTATTCGTAAGAACATAGTAAACTAATAAAATTATTAAATAATTAAAAGAGATGTATTACAGTAATGGAATTGGAAAGTAATAGCTTGCTCAAATGGATAGTTCATGTCCACAGTTCAATTATTGTGAGAGCCTTTGAAACAAACAGTATTTTTTTTTCAAACACAGTGCTGCTTGATCATGGGCATCCATCCATCAACGGCTGATAATTTCAGATGATCACCAGCACGGTTGCTAGGTAACATTGTTTGGCCATCCATACATACTTCACGTCACAGCTTGCACGGTTGCTAGGCAACGCAGTATGACATCTCGCTTTAAAATTATGAAGTGAATGTGCAGTGTTTACTATGATTAAAATTTAATTTTGAAAAATTTAAACTAAAATGTTACTACCCTTACGTTTACATGATATTTATGTAATAGTCTAACTTTGTAAAATGTTTTTTTTTTTTTAGTGTCATTAATCTCAAAGTATGCCTTTTCTGGCGGGACCTGTGTTTACAGTGCACTATGTCTTCTGGTGTAGGCTAGAGCTGTCTAAGTCTTATCCTTGGCTTTGACAAAATGAAATTGAAGTATGAGTGATGCTAGCACAGTAATGCCATTCCTTATGCAGCTGGTCCCTGCTATGAATGGCGTGAAAATGTTGCTGCATGCATAGCAGTGGGCTTGGCAGACTGATATGTAATAGTAACTTCTGACTCGGTGAGGAAAGCAACGGGAAACTACTCACTCCTCATTTCCCTAGTACGCCTCTTCAGTGATGCCCGGGCAATCTATGTCAGCTGATGGTGGACCTGTTGAGGATCCAACCAGCCTTCGGGCTGAGGACTAAACATACACAATCTCAATGTAGGTAGAACTTCCAGCACTTTCTTCTAAATACCTCTAGGTTACTTATGAATCTAATTTCAGCCGGCAGAGAATTCCAGGAGCGTAGACTATGGTCCCCAGTACAAATGAGTTATTGAACGTACGGTTGTGATGAGTGGGAATGGACGGCAAGGATCGTGTTGATGACATTGAGAGTGCTCTACTTGAGGGAAAGAGGTAGTTGAATTCTATTCTGAGGTAATCTATTCACTAGCTTGAAGAGTTAGGGAGGAAATGCTGTGTAAGGAGGTCTCTCTTTCTGCTAGTAGCCTACTTGGCCAACGGCCGTAGCCGTGTTGAAACACCGGATCCCGTGAGATCTCCGAAGTTAAGCAACATTGGGCGTGGTCAGGAGTTGGTTGGGTTGCCACGCGCTGTTGGTGGGGGTAAGGGAATGGAGGAGCGGAAAGGAACTGGCCACCGTACCGCACGTAAACTCCGGCTCAGGAACACCTCTGCGGAGGTTCGGACCTCCCTTCGGGCAGAATAACCCTTACCTTACCTAGCCTACTAGTGGAAGTACGAATCAAAAGGGAATGTCCTAGATGTATGCTTAGAGCGTGGGCTGGGTTGGAAATTCCATGATCTAAACTGCTACGCAGATAGATAAGGCAACATAACATATCAACTACTCGGTGGAAATGAATGAAAGTGCGGTAAGGTGTTGCAAGAGGTCTCCCACACGTGCATAGAAACCTGGCGTGAGGTCAGCGCGACTATAGCGCCAAATGGATCTGGTCCCACAAAACGAGGCAGTTGAAGGAACGGGACAAGACTGTGTGCGTCAATCGCGAGCTGTTACGGTGCACTGTGGTGGTGTTATTCTTTACAGCATTGCCCGGAGACAACATATGGATGACTTCACACGGGGAAGAAGCATCAGGAAACTGGACGAAAGACGAAGTGTGACGAGTGTAGCCCAAGAGTTTGGTATTGCTCACAGCATTGTTTCACGTGCATGGAGAGCATTCCAACCTACAGACACTGCTGTCCGAAAGAGAGGAGGGGGTCGATCACGGTCAACTACAGCAGCAGATGACCGCTACATTGTGCAACAGCCATGAAGAGACTCGTCTCAAACAGCTGATGCAATTGCAACCACTTTTAACAGGACTGAAAGTCACCCAATCTCACGCTCCACAGTGACACGGTGACTGCAAGGGGGTGGTCTGTTTTCCCGGCGACCATTATGTTGTGTTCCGTTGACACCCACACATCGGCGGCACCGTTTGCGATGGTGCTAAGAGCATCAAGTCTGGTCCATCGAGGATTGGGGTCGCATGCTCTTCTCAGATGAGAGCAGATTCAGTCTGAGTAGTGATTCTAGACGTACCCTCATCTGGCGAGAGGTGAGAATACATAATAACCCAGGAACAATGTCGAACGTAATAATTTTGGTGGTCAAAGTGTTATGGTGTGAGGAAGCATAATTTTGCATGGGCGTGCCGACCTCCAAATCTTCGAACGGGGTGCACTCCCCGGTCAACGTTATTGTGAGAGTTTACTCCTTCCCCATGTGCGTCTTTTCAGGGGTGCATTCGGCGCTGACTTCATTTTTATGGATGACAATGCACGACCGCATCGAACAGCGCAGGAGGAGGAGCTCTTGGAACGAGAGGATATTCGGCAAATGGAGTGGCCTGTCCGTTCCCCCGACTTAAATCCCATCGGACAGGAGTGGGACATGTTGGACAACGTATTTTAGCACGCCCACATGCACCAATGCCCATCCAGCAGTTGCCAACCACGCTGGTGGAGGAATGGGACGCACTAGCACAAGAACTCCTTATTTATCAATCTTGTGGCCGGTATGGGAACACGTCCGTGGTCATCACACAACCCTTTAAGGGGGGGGGGGGGGAGAACTAGCTTAACAAAGAAAAAATGTTAATACTCATTCGATTGTTAAGTATGCTATAATTGTTGTTGGCAATTGCTGCACATACCCCAGTATTGGCATGCTTCCTGGAAACCAGAAGCGACTTCAATAATGTCAGAATTTTAATAATTTTCATATTTTAAAATAAAATGTTCAAAATCTCCCTCCTTTTTAACAGTATATCACTGTTTCCCTCATAAATTCCAAGTTTATAAGAATTTTCGTACTTTTTCTTTTTTGAAGTGTGTATCAAACCTTCAGCTACAAAATGAACCTCAATCATTAATATAGACTCTGATTTGGATTTTTTGTCGCATTTTTATTCCGAGCACCAGAAAATATTGATCTTTTTTAAATAAAAATGTTTTATAAAATCTAATTTAAATCCTATTGATCTGAATGAGGTACAAATTGTAGTACAACACTATGGGAGGAAACTCTGAAAAAAATCATAATTATCCGTGAAACAGTAAGAGAGTTATGAAGGAAACCGTGATATATTGTTCAAAAGGCGGGAAATTTTGAACATTTTATTTAGAAATGTTATAATTAGAATTTTGACATTATTGAAGTTGCTTCTCATCGCTCTGAAACATGCCAACACTGGGATACGTGCAGCATTTGTCAACAACGTTTGTAGCATATATAACAATCGAATGAATATTGGCCTGTTTTCCCCGTGTTAAGCTAGGACTCCCCCCTTAAGAACCATGTCCCTTCTTTTCTGATGTTCAAGGGGCCATCATGAGTCGCAGTGACTTACGTGTAATTTATTGTCTCTGTATAACAGTGCCATTTCTGTTCGTCTCATCGCATTCTCCTTCCAGTTCCCTAGCGTACCACACTGTAGCAGTTCTTCCTATGAATGGTTCAAGTTTCATCAAGCTATGTTACATGGCAGTGACACAACATGTGAGAGTTACTTTCGTCCTTGAGTTTTGCACAGTAGCGTATATTTGGAGCGTGGTTTTGGTTGGAATTTCCTGGATATAGGCTAAAGCATAGTTTGGGTTGGAATATCCTAGAGCTGTACTGGAGCGTGGTTTGGGTTGGAATTCCCTGGACCTTAGCAACGTGCCCTGGGTTGACATTTCCTGGATAAGGCTGGCTGGAATATCCAAGAGCTGTGTTTGAGCATGGCTTGGGATTTGGAATAGCCATTTTGGCACTGTAAAACGAATATCCTGGGGACATTAAAGGTATCAATCTTCAACAATCGGGTGGTGTCGTACTAAAGAATTTAATCTTTAGTTACTTGACTGGCGTAAATTCCTGTAACCTGTCCTGTGACGCGATGTTAGCCAGCAAACGTGCAGGCTGCGATATGAAGTATTGATGGATGGCCATTGCTGAAAGACATTATCTGGAATGCCGCATGCAAGTGGCTCAACCAGATCTACTGCAATGAAAACGATATGTCCAGTCCTCAATTTAACTACGAAGTATTTCTAACATTTATTGTGTTCTGTTTTAAAGGGCACAACTGCAGTCATTTACAATGCATGTTATAATTACATGTGTTAAACGTACCGGTACCATTCAACATCTTAGAACAATTGATCGTTAAGTGGACGAACGAATCAAGCTACAGTACAGTTCTACTTGAATTCTTATGTTATATTTAGATTATATTTTCTATAAGTGCATTTATCACTGTATTAAATAACGATGTCCGCCTCTGTGATGTAGTGGTTAGCTTGATTAGGTGCCAGCCCCGGAGGCCCGGGTTCGATTCCCGGCTCTGCCACGAAATTTGAAAAGTGGTACGAGGGCTGGAACGGAGTCTACTCAGCCTCGGGAGGTCAACTGAGTAGAGGGGTGGTCTATTCCCACCTCAGACATCCTCGAAGTGGTTTTCCGTGGTTTCCCACTTCTCCTTGAGGCAAATGCCGGGATGGTAACTAACTTAAGACCACGGCGCTTCATTCCCTCTTCCTTGTCTATTCTTTCAAATCTTCCTATACCCCTCAAGGCCCGTGTTCAGCATAGCAGGTGAGGCCACCTGGGGGAAGTGCTGGTCCTCCTCCCCGGTCGTATCCCCTACCTCAAGTCTCACGCTCCAGGACACTGCCCTTGAGGCGCTAGAGGTGGGGATTCCACGCTGAGTCCGAGGGAAAAAGAAACAACCCTGGAGGGTAAACAGATTAAGAAACAAAGATTAAATAATGAAAATATTTTTGTGTTATGATTAAGCCACAAATTATCCTTGTGTTCATGTAATGAGAGCGCATTTAATTTTACTGTATGTTTCTTTGTTGTTGTATAAATAAATGGTGGACTGGATACTTCCGTCGTCTTGATCCGCGTACGCACCGCACTAGTTTACATATTATCAAAAACACATTTCCAGGCGTGAGTGAGGTTTGATGTGTAGCCTCCGTGGCTCAGGCGGCAGCGCCCCGGCCTCTCACCGCTGGATACCGTGGTTAAAATCCCGGTCACTCCGCGTGAGATTTGTGCTGGACAAAGCGGAGGTGGGACAGGTTTCTCTCCGGGTACTCCGGCTTTTCCTGTCATCTTTCATTCCAGCAAAACACTCCACTATCATTTCATGTCATCTGTCATTCATTAATCATTGCCCCAGAGGAGTGCGACGGGCCTTGACAGCCGGCAGAATTCCTATCCTCGTCGCAAGTTTGGGGCTTCATTCATCCCATCCCTGACCCGGTCACTGACTGAAATACAGGTTGTGGGTTTTCAGTGAGGTTAGATGTACCGTTAGAATTGAATTCCCGAATCAATGACATGATTTGAGATCTCTCAACTTCAATTTGTAACTGAAATTTTTTTGACATAAATATATCTTATAGCTGGGGACCATCTGGAAATTTGCGTCACGAAATTAGCGATACAAAGCATGTTACCCAGCAATCATGCAGGCTGTGATGTGAAGTATTGATGGATGGCCATGACTGAGAGACATATTTTCAAAGAGCGACGTGGGAGTACAGATCGCCGGTGTGATCTTGAAGATTACGATGTGAAGCACTGATGGATGGCGATGAATGAGAGACATAAAGAAGGCTCTTTTATCATAGAGGTTCATCTCATCATTTTTTTTTTTTTTTTTTGCTATTTGCTATTTGCTTTACGTCGCACCGACACAGATAGGTGTTTGGCGACGATGGGATCGGAAAGGCCTGGGAATGGGAAGGAAGCGGCCGTGGTCTTAATTAAGGTACAGCCCCAGCATTTGCCTGGTGTGAAAATGGTAAACCACGGAAAACTACCTTCAGGGCTGCCGACAGTGTGGTTCGAACCCACTATCTCACGATTACATGATACTGGCCGCACTTAAGCGACTGCAGCTATCGAGCTCGGTTCATCATGCTCTAGGGAACGAATTATTTATTTAGTGGTAGTATCATAGGCCCTCAGTCAGTTTTCCTCATTCGATGCTCGGAATCTTACACTTGTCGAAGCCAAATTCCATACTGATGAGTGACTTTCGAAAACCATTCGTTAGATGCAAATAAATTTGAGTTTTATTGAAAGACATATTTATGATAATTTGGTTTTCCGCAAAGCCTCCGTGGCTCAGGCGGCGGCCTCTCACCGCTGGGTTCCGTGGTTCAAATCCCGGTCACGCCATGTGAGATTTGTCCTGGACAAAGCGGAGGCGGTCAGGTTTTTTTTCCCTGGGTTCTCCAATTCTCTCTGTCATCTTTCATTCCAGCAACACTCTTCATTATAATTTCATTTCATCTGCCATTCATTAATCATTGCCCCAGAGGAGTGTGACAGGCAGCGATAGCCGGCACAATTCTTATCCTCACCGCTAGGTGGGGCCTTATTCATTCCATTCCTGACCAGGTCGAATGACTAGAAATACGCTGTGGATTTTCATTTCATTGGTTTTCCGAAGGGGAAATTTGCCGCAATAATTATATTTATTTGACGCCCAACGTTTATTTTATATTCTGTTTCGTCACAACCCTACACAAATTTGACAACGTACGTATCTAACGTACTAAAGAAAATTATTGTTGAATCACTCGCGTTACCTCAATTTGATTATTGCGATATAGTTTATAACAACCTAGGATTAGACTGGGGAAGGAAATTACAGTGTGCTCAGAATGCTTGTGTAAGATTTATATGTGGACTTCGTTACGCTGACCATGTCACACCATCTTACACGCGGCTCGGATGGCTTCGCCTGCAAGAACGACGCACAGTTCATACTCTTTGCTTTTTGCATAATATTCTTAAAACTTTTCAACCAGCCTATCTCCGTGATCGCATGAAGCTCCTCTCCACAGATCATAACAAAAATGCCCGATCCTGCAGCACCATGTGTTTATCCATTCCTGTACACAGAACAACAATCTACACGAAATCATTCACCGTTACCGCAGCCCGACAATAGAATCTCTTACCAGTGGACGTCAGAAGCATGCTCAGCAGCCCAGCTTTTAAACATGCCTGTGTCGAAATACTAGTTAAACATGCATGAATCATCAAGTTATGACCTGAAAACACCTCCTCCTACCGCATCTCCATCATTATTTCCCTCTTCCTTTCACAGATCTTCCTTCTTTTTCTTCATTACTTTCTTCTTCTTACTATACCTTGTATTCCCCTCTCAATTGAAGGCGATATTTCGATGTACTGTAGAAACGTATGTATTTTCTAAACTTTCTCTTAAGTAGTAGTTATAGTACTCATTATTCATATATTTTTAATTTACTCTACGTACGATTTGTATTATATAGATGACTACCTGTAGTACCCGGCGTTGCCCGGATAGTTTTTGAATGTTTACCTTTAATATTTGTATTACCAGTTAGTTAAGTGTGAAGTGAATGCTTATAGAATTCTTTTTGAGACTAGCAAATGTACCCGTGCTTCGCTACGGTATTCTACATTGTATACGGATATCGACGTAAATACTGTGCGTGCAGCAAATGAGATTGTTTTAAAATTGCATGTCTCTTAGCCTTATCCGAGAAATAGCATGGGGAGGTCCACATACGTTGTTTCCAATGTAAAGTGAGGGTTGCGGAGTTGTGATGATAACGCCAGGCTCACTTGCCTACTGCCATTCACAATCGAGTTGGCAAGTTTACATTATAATTGCAGGCCCCAATGCCTACTGCGCGGTCACAATCGATTTGGGGAGTTTTAGTTACAATGGCAGACCCATTTCCTACTTTCAGACAGGTTACAGTTGAGGAGTTTTTATTATAATACCAGGCAACTTCCCTACCACCAGTCAAAATTGAGTTGTGCAGTTATCATTATAATGACAGCCCCTTTTTACTGCTGCTAGCCAGCTTACTGCCAGTCACACAGAATTAGTGAGTTTCCATGAAAATAGCAGGCCACTATGCCTAATGCTAGTCAAATTTTAGATTGGAACATTTGTTTATAATGGCGGGCACCCTGGCCTAGAGCCAAACACAATAGAGTAGGGGACTTTCGAACAAAACTGCATGATCCCTTGCCTTCTGCAAGACAAATCGAAAAGTGAATTATTCATTAAAATGGTAGGCCCTCCTTACTAATGCCAGTTACACAGGAGTTGGAGAAGGACCCCATTCCTACTGCCAGCAGTCAAAGTCGGTGTAGGGAGTACTGATTACAATAGCAGACACATCCTTTCTCGATCTCTCCAAATCGACATCAATGAATATATATACAAATGGACATACGAAAGTATATGAATGTTTACAATATTGCAGACCTTCATTTACAGATTAACTGCTGCTAAACGGTACGTCATATCGACAAAGGATTGTACCGTAAGGCGCAGTATTTAGCGATCTAAATGGCTGATCCTATGATATTTTCTCGCATCTAATCTATTCATGGGTCAGATTGAATCAAAAACGTTGAATAGGTTGAAATTTGTGTAAGAATATCTTACATTTCCATTACTTTTCGGATAATTATGTGACATAGCATTTGGCTCACATATGGGTACTGGGTGGGCCAATGTTCGTGTAGAGTTTGATCATACTATCTTTCCTGTAAGTGATTGAAATTATGCACATGAGAAGAAAAGGTTTAGAAATTAATTTCCATTAAGGCAGGTAGATTTCCATAAAGTTTGGTTGTGTGTATTTAGAGGGAGTGCAAAATCACGGTTTCGGTTTCGTATAAACCCCCAATTAGTTCAGGGATTTAGAAACAATATTTGCCCTAAAACCTCCCCAAAGGACAGGTGGATTCTAAATATGAAGTTTGGTGGAAATATATCCAGTAGTTTTCAAGTTAGAGAAAGACAAACAGACCAACAAACAAACAAACAAACAAAGAAACAAACAAACAAACTAACTAACTAACTAACTAACTAACTAACAGACACCAAGGAAACCTACCCCTGGACAGATGGATGCTATATATAAAATTTTGTTCAAATATCTTGTTAGTTTTCAAGTTGTAAGAAGTACGCTTTACACGCACCCGCTGGGATTTGTACCGAAAAACGGTCCGTTAATGATACCTCCCTTACTAAATCCTGTTATCGAAATGATGCACATGAGAAAAAAAGGTTTAGAAATTCATTTTCATTAAGGCAGGTTGATTTCCATTAAGTTCGGTTGTGTATACTTTGAGGGAGTGCAAAATCACGGTTTCGGTTTCGTAAAAATCCCCACTCAGTTCAGGGATTTAGAAACGATATTTGAGCTAAAACCTACCCAAGGAGAGGTGGATTCTAAATATGAAGTTTGGTGGAAATATATCCAGCAGTTTTCAAGTTATAGAAGGACAGACAAACAGACAAACAGACAAACAAACAGACAAACGGACACCAAAGCTAAAAATGATGCAGATGGTCATAATTACACCTGAAACGGATAACTGTACGGAAATTTCGCCAAAATAATCAATGTACAGACACACGGTCGTTACGATTTTATTTTTTGCACTAAAACCTACCCAAGGACAGGTGGATTCTAAATATGAAGTTTGGTGGAAACATATCCAGTAGTTTTCAAGTTATAGAAGGACAGACAAACAGACAAACAAACAGACAAACAGACAAACAGACAAACAGACAAACAGACAAACAGACACCAAAGATAAAAATGATGCAGATGGTCATTATTACACCTGAAACGGATAACTGTACGGAAATTTCGCCAAAATCAATGTACAGACACACGGTCGTTACGCTTTTATTTTTTGCGCTAAAACCTACCCAAAGACAGGTGGATTCTAAATATGAAGATTGGTGGAAATATATCCAGTAGTTTTCAAGTTATAGAAGGACAGACAAACAGACAAACAAACAGACAAACGGACACCAAAGCTAAAAATGATGCAGATGGTCATAATTACAGGTGAAACGGATAACTGTACGGAAATTTCGCCAAAATAATCAATGTACAGACACACGGTCGTTACGATTTTATTTATATAGATGACGGATAAGCATGAGCACGTTGAAAAGTGCAGACTTCCACTTCGAGATTCATATCTCCTAAAAGGTTTATGATATTAAGAAACGGTTTGCGCCATCAGACGCCTCATTTATCGCTCTACATGTTTGTTTCTAAACCATTTCCTCGTATCTCCCATATTAAGGGGGTAAATTGAGATCAAATTTTGAATAGGGTGAAATTTGGGTGCATTGTTAACATTTTACATTACTTTTTGCCTACTTATGTATAAGCTAGAATCATGAAATTTGGTACACATATGTCCCATAATCGTGCCAATGTGCGCACACAACGTGATGATCCTATCATTCTTATAAGTGTGTCAAACAATGAAATATACTTGTAAAAATCACCAAATTTACGAACAATCCAGAAATACGGCCAAATTTAACGTATAAGGGAGAGAGATACGACAAAATGTCACAGGACCAAAGTTGTAGATCACTCCGAATTGAAGGGACATTGTGCCATCCGTTTTGTGATACGACTTACCGCTTAGCCAAAAAATAGCTCAAAAGGAATGTCTGCACAGTCATTAAAATTGCCTCCATATTTCGATATCTTTGGGGGGTAAAAAGTGAAAACTTTGAACATCTTGGAATTTTCCCGTCGGTTAGGGACCAAAAGCTATAATTTCACCAAATTTCAATTGTCTACTTCGTCTGGCAGGTTGTGCCGCCATTTTGATTTGGGGGGATAGGGGATAAAAATGAGGAAATTCTCGAAAATTTTTAAGCCCACGAAACCTATAGGTTATCGTTTTGGATATATTATACGACTGTGTTCTTATGCTGAGCCCAAAATTTGAGCCCCCCCAGCGTGCCCCCTTCAGGGAATTTTGAGAATTTCCGATCTTTCTAGGGATCCTGGGGTCATCAGTTTCCTCCGTACCAAGTTTCAAATTTCTGAGATTTCTGGAAGTGCCTCATTAATTCACGTCTTTTTTCATTTTTAAATATTTATATATACATCGCTCCAGCCCGACTTGCTTTTATATATATAGACTAGCAAATGTACCCGTGCTTCGCTACGGTATTCTACATTGTATACGGATATCGACGTAAATACTGTGCGTGCAGCAAATGAGATTGTTTTAAAATTGCATGTCTCTTAGCCTTATCCGAGAAATAGCATGGGGAGGTCCACATACGTTGTTTCCAATGTAAAGTGAGGGTTGCGGAGTTGTGATGATAACGCCAGGCTCACTTGCCTACTGCCATTCACAATCGAGTTGGCAAGTTTACATTATAATTGCAGGCCCCAATGCCTACTGCGCGGTCACAATCGATTTGGGGAGTTTTAGTTACAATGGCAGACCCATTTCCTACTTTCAGACAGGTTACAGTTGAGGAGTTTTTATTATAATACCAGGCAACTTCCCTACCACCAGTCAAAATTGAGTTGTGCAGTTATCATTATAATGACAGTCCCTTTTTACTGCTGCTAGCCAGCTTACTGCCAGTCACACAGAATTAGTGAGTTTCCATGAAAATAGCAGGCCACAATGCCTAATGCTAGTCAAATTTTAGATTGGAACATTTGTTTATAATGGCGGGCACCCTGGCCTAGAGCCAAACACAATAGAGTAGGGGACTTTCGAACAAAACTGCATGATCCCTTGCCTTCTGCAAGACAAATCGAAAAGTGAATTATTCATTAAAATGGTAGGCCCTCCTTACTAATGCCAGTTACACAGGAGTTGGAGAAGGACCCCATTCCTACTGCCAGCAGTCAAAGTCGGTGTAGGGAGTACTGATTACAATAGCAGACACATCCTTTCTCGATCTCTACAAATCGACATCAATGAATATATATACAGATGGACATACGAAAGTATATGAATGTTTACAATATTGCAGACCTTCATTTACAGATTAACTGCTGCTAAACGGTACGTCATATCGACAAAGGATTGTACCGTAAGGCGCAGTATTTAGCGATCTAAATGGCTGGTCCTATGATATTTTCTCGCATCTAATCTATTCATGGGTCAGATTGAATCAAAAACGTTGAATAGGTTGAAATTTGTGTAAGAATATCTTACATTTCCATTACTTTTCGGATAATTATGTGACATAGTATTTGGCTCACATATGGGTACTGGGTGGGCCAATGTTCGTGTAGAGTTTGATCATACTATCTTTCCTGTAAGTGATTGAAATTATGCACACGAGAAGAAAAGGTTTAGAAATTAATTTCCATTAAGGCAGGTAGATTTCCATAAAGTTTGGTTGTGTGTATTTAGAGGGAGTGCAAAATCACGGTTTCGGTTTCGTATAAACCCCCAATTAGTTCAGGGATTTAGAAACAATATTTGCCCTAAAACCTCCCTAAAGGACAGGTGGATTCTAAATATGAAGTTTGGTGGAAATATATCCAGTAGTTTTCAAGTTAGAGAAAGACAAACAGACCAACAAACAAAGAAACAAACAAAAAAACTAACTAACTAACTAACAGACACCAAGGAAACCTACCCCTGGACAGATGGATGCTATATATAAAATTTGGTTCAAATATCTTGTTAGTTTTCAAGTTGTAAGAAGTACGCTTTACACGCACCCGCTGGGATTTGTACCGAAAAACGGTCCGTTAATGATATATCCCTTACTAAATCCTGTTATCGAAATGATGCACATGAGAAAAAAAGGTTTAGAAATTCATTTTCATTAAGGCAGGTTGATTTCCATTAAGTTCGGTTGTGTATACTTTGAGGGAGTGCAAAATCACGGTTTTTGGTTTCGTAAAAATCCCCACTCAGTTCAGGGATTTAGAAACGATATTTGAGCTAAAACCTACCCAAGGAGAGGTGGATTCTAAATATGAAGTTTGGTGGAAACATATCCAGTAGTTTTCAAGTTATAGGACAGACAAACAGACAAACAGACAAACAGACACCAAAGATAAAAATGATGCAGATGGTCATTATTACACCTGAAACGGATAATTGTACGGAAATTTCGCCAAAATCAATGTACAGACACACGGTCGTTACGCTTTTATTTTTTGCGCTAAAACCTACCCAAGGACAGGTGGATTCTAAATATGAAGTTTGGTGGAAATATATCCAGTAGTTTTCAAGTTATAGAAGGACAGACAAACAGACAAACAGACAAACGGACACCAAAGCTAAAAATGATGCAGATGGTCATAATTACAGGTGAAACGGATAACTGGACGGAAATTTCGCCAAAATAATCAATGTACAGACACACGGTCGTTACGATTTAATTTATATAGATGACGGATAAGCATGAGCACGTTGAAAAGTGCAGACTTCCACTTCGAGATTCATATCTCCTAAACGGTTTATGATATTAAGAAACGGTTTGCGCCATCAGACGCCTCATTTATCGCTCTACATGTTTGTTTCTAAACCATTTCCTCGTATCTCCCATATTAAGGGGGTAAATTGAGATCAAATTTTGAATAGGGTGAAATTTGGGTGCATTTTTAACATTTTACATTACTTTTTGCCCACTTATGTATAAGCTAGAATCATGAAATTTGGTACACACATGTCCCATAATCGTGCCAATGTGCGCACACAACGTGATGATCCTCTCATTCTTATAAGTGTGTCAAACAATGAAATATACTTGTAAAAATCACCAAATTTACGAACAATCCAGAAATACGGCCAAATTTAACGTATAAGGGAGAGAGATACGACAAAATGTCACAGGACCAAAGTTGTAGATCACTCCGAATTGAAGTGACATTGTGCCATCCGTTTTGTGATACGACTTACCGTTTAGCCAAAAAATAGCTCAAAAGGAATGTCTGCACAGTCATTAAAATTGCCTATATATTTCGATATCTTAGGGGGGTAAAAAGTGAAAAATTTGAACATCTTGGAATTTTCCCGTCGGTTAGGGACCAAAAGCTATAATTTCACCAAATTTCAATTGTCTACTTCGTCTGGCAGGTTGTGCCGCCATTTTGATTTGGGGGGATAGGGGATAAAAATGAGGAAATTCTCGAAAATTTTTAAGCCCACGAAACCTATAGGTTATCGTTTTGGATATACTATACGACTGTGTTCTTATGCTGAGCCCAAAATTTGAGCCCCCCCAGCGTGCCCCCTTCAGGGAATTTTGAGAATTTCCGATTTTTCTAGGGATCCTGGGGTCATCAGTTTCCTCCGTACCAAGTTTCAAATTTCTGAGATTTCTGGAAGTGCCTCATTAATTCACGTCTTTTTTCATTTTTAAATATTTATATATACATCGCTCCAGCCCGACTTGCTTTTATATATATAGATGACAGATAAGCATGAGCACGTTGAAAAGTGCAGACTTCCACTTCGAGATTCATATCTCCTAAACGGTTTATGATATTAAGAAACGGTTTGCGCCATCAGACGCCTCATTTATCGCTCTACATGTTTGTTTCTAAACCATTTCCTCGTATCTCCCATATTAAGGGGGTAAATTGAGATCAAATTTTGAATAGGGTGAAATTTGGGTGCATTTTTAACATTTTACATTACTTTTTGCCCACTTATGTATAAGCTAGAATCATGAAATTTGGTACACACATGTCCCATAATCGTGCCAATGTGCGCACACAACGTGATGATCCTATCATTCTTATAAGTGTGTCAAACAATGAAACATACTTGTAAAAATCACCAGATTTACGAACAATCCAGAAATACGGCCAAATTTAACGTATAAGGGAGAGAGATACGACAAAATGTCACAGGACCAAAGTTGTAGATCACTCCGAATTGAAGGGACATTGTGCCATCCGTTTTGTGATACGACTTACCGTTTAGCCAAAAAATAGCTCAAAAGGAATGTCTGCACAGTCATTAAAATTGCCTATATATTTCGATATCTTAGGGGGGTAAAAAGTGAAAAATTTGAACATCTTGGAATTTTCCCGTCGGTTAGGGACCAAAAGCTATAATTTCACTAAATTTCAATTGTCTACTTCGTCTGGCAGGTTGTGCCGCCATTTTGATTTGGGGGGATAGGGGATAAAAATGAGGAAATTCTCGAAAATTTTTAAGCCCACGAAACCTATAGGTTATCGTTTGGATATACTATACGACTGTGTTCTTATGCTGAGCCCAAAATTTGAGCCCCCCCAGCGTGCCCCCTTCAGGGAATTTTGAGAATTTCCGATTTTTCTAGGGATCCTGGGGTCATCAGTTTCCTCCGTACCAAGTTTCAAATTTCTGAGATTTCTGGAAGTGCCTCATTAATTCACGTCTTTTTTCATTTTTAAATATTTATATATACATCGCTCCAGCCCGACTTGCTTTTATATATATAGATGACAGATAAGCATGAGCACGTTGAAAAGTGCAGACTTCCACTTCGAGATTCATATCTCCTAAACGGTTTATGATATTAAGAAACGGTTTGCGCCATCAGACGCCTCATTTATCGCTCTACATGTTTGTTTCTAAACCATTTCCTCGTATCTCCCATATTAAGGGGGTAAATTGAGATCAAATTTTGAATAAGGTGAAATTTGGGTGCATTTTTAACATTTTACATTACTTTTTGCCCACTTATGTATAAGCTAGAATCATGAAATTTGGTACACACATGTCCCATAATCGTGCCAATGTGCGCACACAACGTGATGATCCTATCATTCTTATAAGTGTGTCAAACAATGAAATATACTTGTAAAAATCACCAAATTTACGAACAATACAGAAATACGGCCAAATTTAGCGTATAAGGGAGAGAGATACGACAAAATGTCACAGGACCAAAGTTGTAGATCACTCCGAATTGAAGGGACATTGTGCCATCCGTTTTGTGATACGACTTACCGTTTATCCAAAAAATAGCTCAAAAGGAATGTCTGCACAGTCATTAAAATTGCCTATATATTTCGATATCTTAGGGGGGTAAAAAGTGAAAAATTTGAACATCTTGGAATTTTCCCGTCGGTTAGGGACCAAAAGCTATAATTTCACCAAATTTCAATTGTCTACTTCGTCTGGCAGGTTGTGCCGCCATTTTGATTTGGGGGATAGGGGATAAAAATGAGGAAATTCTCGAAAATATTTAAGCCCACGAAACCTATAGGTTATCGTTTTGGATATACTATACGACTGTGTTCTTATGCTGAGCCCAAAATTTGAGCCCCCCCAGCGTGCCCCCTTCAGGGAATTTTGAGAATTTCCGATTTTTCTAGGGATCCTGGGGTCATCAGTTTCCTCCGTACCAAGTTTCAAATTTCTGAGATTTCTGGAAGTGCCTCATTAATTCACGTCTTTTTTCATTTTTAAATATTTATATATACATCGCTCCAGCCCGACTTGCTTTTATATATATAGATAGATGACAGATAAGCATGAGCACGTTGAAAAGTGCAGACTTCCACTTCGAGATTCATATCTCCTAAACGGTTTATGATATTAAGAAACGGTTTGCGCCATCAGACGCCTCATTTATCGCTCTACGTGTTTGTTTCTAAACCATTTCCTCGTATCTCCCATATTAAGGGGGTAAATTGAGATCAAATTTTGAATAGGGTGAAATTTGGGTGCATTTTTAACATTTTACATTACTTTTTGCCTACTTATGTATAAGCTAGAATCATGAAATTTGGTACACACATGTCCCATAATCGTGCCAATGTGCGCACACAACGTGATGATCCTATCATTCTTATAAGTGTGTCAAACAATGAAATATACTTGCAAAAATCACCAAATTTACGAACAATCCAGAAATACGGCCAAATTTAACGTATAAGGGAGAGAGATACGACAAAATGTCACAGGACCAAAGTTGTAGATCACTCCGAATTGAAGGGACATTGTGCCATCCGTTTTGTGATACGATTTACCGTTTAGCCAAAAAATAGCTCAAAAGGAATGTCTGCACAGTCATTAAAATTGCCTATATATTTCGATATCTTAGGGGGGTAAAAAGTGAAAAATTTGAACATCTTGGAATTTTCCCGTCGGTTAGGGACCAAAAGCTATAATTTCACCAAATTTCAATTGTCTACTTCGTCTGGCAGGTTGTGCCGCCATTTTGATTTGGGGGGATAGGGGATAAAAATGAGGAAATTCTCGAAAATTTTTAAGCCCACGAAACCCATAGGTTATCGTTTTGGATATACTATACTACTGTGTTCTTATGCTGAGCCCAAAATTTGAGCCCCCCCAGCGTGCCCCCTTCAGGGAATTTTGAGAATTTCCGATTTTTCTAGGGATCCTGGGGTCATCAGTTTCCTCCGTACCAAGTTTCAAATTTCTGAGACTTCTGGAAGTGCCTCATTAATTCACGTCTTTCTTCATTTTTAAATATTTATATATACATCGCTCCAGCCCGACTTGCTTTTATATACTGTATATAGATGACAGATAAGCATGAGCACGTTGAAAAGTGCAGACTTCCACTTCGAGATTCATATCTCCTAAACGGTTTATGATATTAAGAAACGGTTTGCGCCATCAGACGCCTCATTTATCGCTCTACATGTTTGTTTCTAAACCATTTCCTCGTATCTCCCATATTAAGGGGGTAAATTGAGATCAAATTTTGAATAGGGTGAAATTTGGGTGCATTTTTAACATTTTACATTACTTTTTGCCCACTTATGTATAAGCTAGAATCATGAAATTTGGTACACACATGTCCCATAATCGTGCCAATGTGCGCACACAACGTGATGATCCTATCATTCTTATAAGTGTGTCAAACAATGAAACATACTTGTAAAAATCACCAGATTTACGAACAATCCAGAAATACGGCCAAATTTAACGTATAAGGGAGAGAGATACGACAAAATGTCACAGGACCAAAGTTGTAGATCACTCCGAATTGAAGCGACATTGTGCCATCCGTTTTGTGATACGACTTACCGTTTAGCCAAAAAATAGCTCAAAAGGAATGTCTGCACAGTCATTAAAATTGCCTATATATTTCGATATCTTAGGGGGGTAAAAAGTGAAAAATTTGAACATCTTGGAATTTTCCCGTCGGTTAGGGACCAAAAGCTATAATTTCACCAAATTTCAATTGTCTACTTCGTCTGGCAGGTTGTGCCGCCATTTTGATTTGGGGGGATAGGGGATAAAAATGAGGAAATTCTCGAAAATATTTAAGCCCACGAAACCTATAGGTTATCGTTTGGATATACTATACGACTGTGTTCTTATGCTGAGCCCAAAATTTGAGCCCCCCCAGCGTGCCCCCTTCAGGGAATTTTGAGAATTTCCGATTTTTCTAGGGATCCTGGGGTCATCAGTTTCCTCCGTACCAAGTTTCAAATTTCTGAGATTTCTGGAAGTGCCTCATTAATTCACGTCTTTTTTCATTTTTAAATATTTATATATACATCGCTCCAGCCCGACTTGCTTTTATATATATAGATGACAGATAAGCATGAGCACGTTGAAAAGTGCAGACTTCCACTTCGAGATTCATATCTCCTAAACGGTTTATGATATTAAGAAACGGTTTGCGCCATCAGACGCCTCATTTATCGCTCTACATGTTTGTTTCTAAACCATTTCCTCGTATCTCCCATATTAAGGGGGTAAATTGAGATCAAATTTTGAATAGGGTGAAATTTGGGTGCATTTTTAACATTTTACATTACTTTTTGCCCACTTATGTATAAGCTAGAATCATGAAATTTGGTACACACATGTCCCATAATCGTGCCAATGTGCGCACACAACGTGATGATCCTATCATTCTTATAAGTGTGTCAAACAATGAAATATACTTGTAAAAATCACCAAATTTACGAACAATACAGAAATACGGCCAAATTTAACGTATAAGGGAGAGAGATACGACAAAATGTCACAGGACCAAAGTTGTAGATCACTCCGAATTGAAGGGACATTGTGCCATCCGTTTTGTGATACGACTTACCGTTTATCCAAAAAATAGCTCAAAAGGAATGTCTGCACAGTCATTAAAATTGCCTATATATTTCGATATCTTAGGGGGGTAAAAAGTGAAAAATTTGAACATCTTGGAATTTTCCCGTCGGTTAGGGACCAAAAGCTATAATTTCACCAAATTTCAATTGTCTACTTCGTCCGGCAGGTTGTGCCGCCATTTTGATTTGGGGGATAGGGGATAAAAATGAGGAAATTCTCGAAAATATTTAAGCCCACGAAACCTATAGGTTATCGTTTTGGATATACTATACGACTGTGTTCTTATGCTGAGCCCAAAATTTGAGCCCCCCCAGCGTGCCCCCTTCAGGGAATTTTGAGAATTTCCGATTTTTCTAGGGATCCTGGGGTCATCAGTTTCCTCCGTACCAAGTTTCAAATTTCTGAGATTTCTGGAAGTGCCTCATTAATTCACGTCTTTTTTCATTTTTAAATATTTATATATACATCGCTCCAGCCCGACTTGCTTTTATATATATAGATGACAGATAAGCATGAGCACGTTGAAAAGTGCAGACTTCCACTTCGAGATTCATATCTCCTAAACGGTTTATGATATTAAGAAACGGTTTGCGCCATCAGACGCCTCATTTATCGCTCTACATGTTTGTTTCTAAACCATTTCCTCGTATCTCCCATATTAAGGGGGTAAATTGAGATCAAATTTTGAATAGGGTGAAATTTGGGTGCATTTTTAACATTTTACATTACTTTTTGCCTACTTATGTATAAGCTAGAATCATGAAATTTGGTACACACATGTCCCATAATCGTGCCAATGTGCGCACACAACGTGATGATCCTATCATTCTTATAAGTGTGTCAAACAATGAAATATACTTGCAAAAATCACCAAATTTACGAACAATCCAGAAATACGGCCAAATTTAACGTATAAGGGAGAGAGATACGACAAAATGTCACAGGACCAAAGTTGTAGATCACTCCGAATTGAAGGGACATTGTGCCATCCGTTTTGTGATACGACTTACCGTTTAGCCAAAAAATAGCTCAAAAGGAATGTCTGCACAGTCATTAAAATTGCCTATATATTTCGATATCTTAGGGGGGTAAAAAGTGAAAAATTTGAACATCTTGGAATTTTCCCGTCGGTTAGGGACCAAAAGCTATAATTTCACCAAATTTCAATTGTCTACTTCGTTTGGCAGGTTGTGCCGCCATTTTGATTTGGGGGGATAGGGGATAAAAATGAGGAAATTCTCGAAAATTTTTAAGCCCACGAAACCTATAGGTTATCGTTTTGGATATACTATACGACTGTGTTCTTATGCTGAGCCCAAAATTTGAGCCCCCCCAGCGTGCCCCCTTCAGGGAATTTTGAGAATTTCCGATTTTTCTAGGGATCCTGGGGTCATCAGTTTCCTCCGTACCAAGTTTCAAATTTCTGAGATTTCTGGAAGTGCCTCATTAATTCACGTCTTTTTTCATTTTTAAATATTTATATATACATCGCTCCAGCCCGACTTGCTTTTATATATATAGATGACAGATAAGCATGAGCACGTTGTAAAGTGCAGACTTCCACTTCGAGATTCATATCTCCTAAACGGTTTATGATATTAAGAAACGGTTTGCGCCATCAGACGCCTCATTTATCGCTCTACATGTTTGTTTCTAAACCATTTCCTCGTATCTCCCATATTAAGGGGGTAAATTGAGATCAAATTTTGAATAGGGTGAAATTTGGGTGCATTTTTAACATTTTACATTACTTTTTGCCCACTTATGTATAAGCTAGAATCATGAAATTTGGTACACACATGTCCCATAATCGTGCCAATGTGCGCACACAACGTGATGATCCTATCATTCTTATAAGTGTGTCAAACAATGAAACATACTTGTAAAAATCACCAGATTTACGAACAATCCAGAAATACGGCCAAATTTAACGTATAAGGGAGAGAGATACGACAAAATGTCACAGGACCAAAGTTGTAGATCACTCCGAATTGAAGGGACATTGTGCCATCCGTTTTGTGATACGACTTACCGTTTAGCCAAAAAATAGCTCAAAAGGAATGTCTGCACAGTCATTAAAATTGCCTATATATTTCGATATCTTAGGGGGGTAAAAAGTGAAAAATTTGAACATCTTGGAATTTTCCCGTCGGTTAGGGACCAAAAGCTATAATTTCACCAAATTTCAATTGTCTACTTCGTCTGGCAGGTTGTGCCGCCATTTTGATTTGGGGGGATAGGGGATAAAAATGAGGAAATTCTCGAAAATTTTTAAGCCCACGAAACCTATAGGTTATCGTTTTGGATATACTATACGACTGTGTTCTTATGCTGAGCCCAAAATTTGAGCCCCCCCAGCGTGCCCCCTTCAGGGAATTTTGAGAATTTCCGATTTTTCTAGGGATCCTGGGGTCATCAGTTTCCTCCGTACCAAGTTTCAAATTTCTGAGATTTCTGGAAGTGCCTCATTAATTCACGTCTTTTTTCATTTTTAAATATTTATATATACATCGCTCCAGCCCGACTTGCTTTTATATATATAGATGACAGATAAGCATGAGCACGTTGAAAAGTGCAGACTTCCACTTCGAGATTCATATCTCCTAAACGGTTTATGATATTAAGAATCGGTTTGCACCATCAGACGCCTCATTTATCGCTCTACATGTTTGTTTCTAAACCATTTCCTCGTATCTCCCATATTAAGGGGGTAAATTGAGATCAAATTTTGAATAAGGTGAAATTTGGGTGCATTTTTAACATTTTACATTACTTTTTGCCTACTTATGTATAAGCTAGAATCATGAAATTTGGTACACACATGTCCCTTAATCGTGCCAATGTGCGCACACAACGTGATGATCCTATCATTCTTATAAGTGTGTCAAAGAATGAAATATACTTGTAAAAATCACCAAATTTACGAACAATCCAGAAATACGGCCAAATTTAACGTATAAGGGAGAGAGATACGACAAAATGTCACAGGACCAAAGTTGTAGATCACTCCGAATTGAAGCGACATTGTGCCATCCGTTTTGTGATACGACTTACCGCTTAGCCAAAAAATAGCTCAAAAGGAATGTCTGCACAGTCATTAAAATTGCCTCCATATTTCGATATCTTTGGGGGGTAAAAAGTGAAAAATTTGAACATCTTGGAATTTTCCCGTCGGTTAGGGACCAAAAGCTATAATTTCACCAAATTTCAATTGTCTACTTCGTCTGGCAGGTTGTGCCGCCATTTTGATTTGGGGGGATAGGGGATAAAAATGAGGAAATTCTCGGAAATTTTTAAGCCCACGAAACCTATAGGTTATCGTTTTGGATATACTATACGACTGTGTTCTTATGCTGAGCCCAAAATTTGAGCCCCCCCAGCGTGCCCCCTTCAGGGAATTTTGAGAATTTCCGATTTTTCTAGGGATCCTGGGGTCATCAGTATCCTCCGTACCAAGTTTCAAATTTCTGAGATTTCTGGAAGTGCCTCATTAATTCACGTCTTTTTTCATTTTTAAATATTTATATATACATCGCTCCAGCCCGACTTGCTTTTATATATATAGATGACAGATAAGCATGAGCACGTTGAAAAGTGCAGACTTCCACTTCGAGATTCATATCTCCTAAACGGTTTATGATATTAAGAATAGGTTTGCGCCATCAGACGCCTCATTTATCGCTCTACATGTTTGTTTCTAAACCATTTCCTCGTATCTCCCATATTAAGGGGGTAAATTGAGATCAAATTTTGAATAAGGTGAAATTTGGGTGCATTTTTAACATTTTACATTACTTTTTGCCTACTTATGTATAAGCTAGAATCATGAAATTTGGTACACACATGTCCCTTAATCGTGCCAATGTGCGCACCTAACGCGATGATCCTATCATTCTTATAAGTGTGTCAAACAATGAAATATACTTGTAAAAATCACCAAATTTACGAACAATCCAGAAATACGGCCAAATTTAACGTATAAAGGAGAGAGATACGACAAAATGTCACAGGACCGAAGTTGTAGATCACTCCGATTTGAAGAGACACTGTGCCATCCGTTTTGTGATACGACTTACCGCTTAGCCAAAAAATAGCTCAAAAGGAATGTCTGCACAGTCATTAAAATTGCCTCCATATTTCGATATCTTTGGGGGGTAAAAAGTGAAAAATTTGAACATCTTGGAATTTTCCCGTCGGTTAGGGACCAAAAGCTATAATTTCACCAAATTTCAATTGTCTACTTCGTCTGGCAGGTTGTGCCGCCATTTTGATTTGGGGGGATAGGGGATAAAAATGAGGAAATTCTCGAAAATTTTTAAGCCCACGAAACCTATAGGTTATCGTTTTGGATATACTATACGACTGTGTTCTTATGCTGAGCCCAAAATTTGAGCCCCCCCAGCGTGCCCCCTTCGGGGAATTTTGAGAATTTCCGATTTTTCTAGGGATCCTGGGGTCATCAGTTTCCTCCGTACCAAGTTTCAAATTTCTGAGATTTCTGGAAGTGCCTCATTAATTCACGTCTTTTTTCATTTTTAAATATTTATATATACATCGCTCCAGCCCGACTTGCTTTTATATATATAGATGTTGATTTTACGACTTATCGTGTAGTTTTAGAGTTATTTGATGTATCTGACTTCAAGTTTTAGATTATTTAATTATCGAGTAAACACTAATCTCAGTTATTTTATACTATTTACTTTTAAGCCCTTCTCAGCTCCTGCCTCGATGGAGGCTGAACGTGGACTTACACGCTATCCACAGCGTTACAGTTCGTATCAGCGACACATAAACAATGGATTTCGACATTAATATTGGTTATTTTCCTTATTTTTGCACGTCAGCCCCTCTCATTCCCCAACACCAGCGGAGGCTAGGTGTATCTGACTCCACAGTAATGTTTTCTACATAGTAAGTCATGTGTTCACCAAGTTTGATTGAAAGATATGCTAGACCATACACACATCCTTAAACTCTGTCCCTTTGGACGTTTTCAATTTTTTGCCAGTTCTCATCCGCCTGCCGAGTAGGACTGAGCTTTATCTTAAACGGCATCCAGAGTGTTACAGTTACACTCAGCGACCCCGAAAACTATGGATTAGACACAAATTTCGGTCGTTTTCGGTTAATTTTTACATTTCGCCCCTACTTTAGAGGCTAGAAGTCTGTTACCCCTAAGGTATATTTCTCCAGACAGTAGGTCCAGTACACACCCATGCGTCCATTCTCTCGGTCATTTTCGAAATTTTGTTTTTCACTTTTTCTCACCGCTATGCGAAAGGAGGCAGAAAGTGGACTTCTAAACAAATTGGAGCGTTACTATTCATCTCAGCGACCCCGAAAGGAATGGATTCGACACTATTTTCGATTATTTCTACATCTCATCCCGTCGTAGGCGTGTTAGGGTTGTCATACCTCCACGCACTTTGTCTCCTGATAATAAGTCATAAGTGACCAAGTTTGTTTGAAATTGTTCCCGTAGTCCCGAAACGTATGGATTCAACACTAATATCGGTCATTTTCAGTCTTAATTACATTTCGTCCCCTTATCTAAGGCTTCTAGGGGTATCTTTCCCCCTTAGTATTTTTTCAGGTAGTAGGTAATATTTGTATTAGGTTCTGCTGACAGTTATACTGGAACGTACAAAAAACATCCTTAATCTCGGCCATTTGGATATTTTCTGTTCATGACTCCTTCTCACCCGCCTGGCAATTGGGGATCAGCTTGGACGTAAACAACAACCGGAGTGTCACTCCTCTTTTAAGCGACCCCTAAAACCATCGATGTGACATTATTTTCGATTATTTTATATCTAACTCCCTTCCTAACCACCCACCACAAAAGGGGCCTTAATTTGGACTTTAAAAGTCCAGAGTGCCACTATTCATCTCAGCGACCACGAAAACTATGGATTCGACACTATTTTCGATAATTTTATATACCTTCCCCCATTCCCCGCTGGGGGCTGAACTTGGTTTAAAAGATTCCGGAGTTACACTGTTCATTTCAATGGCCCCGAAAAGTATGGATTGGACAATATATTCGATGATTTTTATATATCAGCCCCTCGCCCCCTCCCCCGCTCCGAAGGGCGCCTGGGGTGTCTTACCCTCACGTGGTTTGTCTCATGATACTAAAATTCCGGACTGCTGCTATTAATCTCAGCGACCCCAAAAACTGTGGATTCGACTCTAATTACGATTATTTTTATATATCACTCCCCCTTGCCCCCCTCACTAAAAGGGGCTGAACTTGGAATTAAAAATTTCCCGGGATGTCACTGTTCAACTACGCGACCCCGAAAAGTATGAATTCGACACTATTTTCGGTTATTTTTATATATGACCTCCCTTGCCTCCACCCCTAATGGTTCCTGGGGTGTCTTACCCCCACGTGGTTTGTCTCCTGATACTAAAAATCCGGAGTGTTACTATTCACCTCGGCGACCACGAAAACTGTATATTTGACACTAAATACGATTATTTTTATATCTCACCCTCCTTGCTACCCGCCCCAAAGGGGGATGAACTTGGACTTAAAAGCTCCTGGGGTGTCACTATTCATCTAAGCGATCCGGAAAGTATGCATTCGACACTACTTTCGATGATTTTTATATCTCACCCCTTCGCCCCCCGCTCCTATGGGTTCCTGGGGTGCCCTACCCCCACGTGGCTTGTCTCCCGATATTAAAATTCCGGAGTGTTACTATTCACCTCGGCGACCCCGAAAACTGTATATTTGACACTAAATACGATTATTTTTATATCTCACCCCCCTTGCTCCCCGCCCCAAAGGGGGATGAACGTGGACTTAAGAAATCACGGGTTGTCACTATTCATCTAAGCGACCCCGAAAGTATGAATTCGACACTACTTTCGATGATTTTTATATCTCACCCCTTCGCCCCCCGCCCGTATGGGTTCCTGGGGTGCCCTAACCCCACGTGGTTTGTCTCCTGATAGTAAAAATCCGCTGTGGCAGTATTCATCTCAGCGACCCCGAAGAGTACTCGACATTCTTTTCGATTATTTTTATATATCACTCCCCCCTTGTCCCCCACACTAAAGGGGGCTGAACTTGGAATTTAAAAATTCCCGGGATGTCACTATTCACCTAAGCGACCACGAAAAGTATGGACTCGACACTATTTTCGATTATGAATATATATCACTCCCCCCTCGTCCCCCACCCCAAAGGGGGCTGAACTTGGACTTTAAAACATTTCCGAGTGTCACTATCCATCTCAGGCACCTAAGCGACCACGAAAAGTATGGACTCAACACTATTTTCGATTATGTATATATAGCACTCCCCCCTCGCCCCCACACCAAAGGGGGCTGAACTTGGACTTTAAATATTTCCGAGTGTCACTATCCATCTCAGCGACCCAGAAAAGTATAGATTAGACACTATTTTCGTTATTTTTATGGGGTGTCTTACCTCCACGTGTTTTGTCTCTTGATACTAAAAATCCGGAGTGTCGCTATTCACTTTGGCGACCCCGAAAACTATGTATTCGACATTATTTTCCATTATTTGTATATATATCACTCCCTCCTCGCCCCCACCCCAAAGGGGGCTGAACTTGGACTTTTAGAAATCGGAGTGTCACTATTCATCTCAGCGACCCCGAAAAGTGTGGATTCGACACTATTTTCGTTTATTTTTATTTGTGACCCCCCTCGCCCCCCGCCCCTAAGGGTTCCTGGGGTGTCTTACCCCCTCGTGGTTTGTCTCCTGATACTGAAAATCCGGAGTGTCGCTATTCACTTTGGCGACCCCGAAAACTATGTATTCGACATTATTTTCCATTATTTGTATATATATCACTCCCTCCTCGCCTCCACCCCAAAGGGGGCTGAACTTGGACTTTTAGAAATCGGAGTGTCACTATTCATCTCAGCGACCCCGAAAAGTGTGGATTCGACACTATTTTCGTTTATTTTTATTTGTGACCCCCCTCGCCCCCCGCCCCTAAGGGTTCCTGGGGTGTCTTACCCCCTCGTGGTTTGTCTCCTGATACTGAAAATCCGGAGTGTCGCTATTCACTTTGGCGACCCCGAAAACTATGTACTCGACATTATTTTCGATTATTTGTATATATCACTCCACCCTCGCCCCCACCCCAAAGGGGGCTGAACTTGGACCTTTAAAAAAATCGGAGTGTCACTATTCATCTCAGCGACCCCGAAAAGTGTTGATTCGACACTATTTTCGTTTATTTATATTTATGACCCCCTCGCCCCCGCCCCTAAGGGTTCCTGGGGTGTCTTACCCCCACGTGGTTTGTCTCCTGATACTGAAAATCCGGAATGTCGCTATTCACTTTGGCGACCCCGAAAACTATGTATTCGACATTATTTTCGATTATTTGTATTTATCACTTTCCCCTCGCCCCCATCCCAAAGGGGGCTATACTTAAACTTTAAAAAAATTGGAGTGTCACTATTCATCTCAGCCATCCCGAAAAGTATGGATTCGACACTATTTTCATTTATTTTTGTATATGACCCCCCTCGCCCCCCGCCCCCAGGGGTGTTTGGGATGTCTTACCCCCACGCGGTTTGTCTCCTGATACCAAGTCATAAGTGTATCAAATTTGGTTGAAATCGCTCCAATGGTTTGGGAGGAGATGTGGCACAAACCCACCCACCCACCCACATACATACAATGACTTTTATATATATACTAGCAGTAGTACCCGGCGTTGTCCGGATAGTTTTTGAATGTTTACTTTTAATATTTGTATTACCAGTTAGTTGAGTGTGAAGTGAATGCTTATAGAATTCTTTTTGAGATGTTGATTTTACGACTTATCATGTAGTTTTATAGTTTAGATGTATCTGACTTCAAGTTTTAGATTATTTAATTATCGAGTAAACACTAATCTCGGTCATTTTATACTATTTACTTTTAAGCCCTTCTCAGCTCCTGCCTCTATGGAGGCTGAACGTGGACTTAAACGCTACCCACAGCGTCACAGGTCGTATCAGCAACACATTAACAATGGATTTCGACATTAAATTGCTTATTTTCCTTATTTTTGCACGTCAGCCCCTCTCATTCCCCAACACCAGTGGGGGCTAGGTGTATCTGACCCCCACAGTAATGTTTTCTATATAGTAAGTCATGTGTATACCAAGTTTGATTGAGAGATATGCTAAAACATACACACATCCTTAAACTCTGTCCCTTTGGACGTTTTCAATTTTTTGCCAGTTCTCATCCGCCTGCCGAGTAGGACTGAGCTTTATCTTAAACGGCATCCAGAGTGTTACAGTTCATCTCAGCGACCCCGAAAACTATGGATTAGACACAAATTTCGGTCATTTTGGTTAATATTTACATTTCGCCCCTACTTTAGAGGCTAGGAGTCTCTTACCCCTAGGGTATATTTCTCCAGACAGTAGGTCCAGTATACACACATGCGTCCATTCTCTCGGTCATTTTCGAAATTTTGTTTTTCACTTTTTCTCACCGCTATGCGAAAGGAGGCAGAATTTTGACTTCTAAAATAATTGGAGCGTTACTATTCATCTCAGCGACCCCGAAAAGAATGGATTCGACACTATTTTCGATTATTTCTACATCTCATCCCGTCGTAGGTGTGCTAGGATTGTCATACCTCCACGCACTTTGTCTCCTGATAATAAGTCATAAGTGACCAAGTTTGTTTGAAATTGTTCCCGTAGTCCCGAAACGTATGGATTCAACACTAATATCGGTCATTTTCAGTCTTAATTACATTTCGTACCCTTATCTAAGGCTTCAAGGGGTGTCTTCCCCCTTAGTATTTTTTTCAGGTATTAGGTAATATTTGCATTAAGTTCTGCTGACAGTTATACTGGAACGTACAAAAACATCCTTAATCTCGGTCATTTGGATATTTTCTGTTCTTGACTCCTTCTCACCCGCCTGGCAATTGGGGATCAACTTGGACTTAAACGACAACCGGAGTGTCACTCCTCATTTAATCGAAACCTAAAACCATGGATGTGACATTATTTTCGATTATTTCATATCTAACTCCCTTCCTAACCACTCACTACAAAAGGGGGCTTAATTTGGACTTTAAAAGTCCAGAGTGCCACTATTCACCTCAGCGACCCTAAAAACTGTGGATTCGACACTAATTACGATTATTTTTATATATCACCCCCCCTGTCCCCCACCCTAAAGGGGGCTGAACTTGAAATTAAGAATTTCCCGGGATGTCACTGTTCATCTAAGCGACCCTGAAAAGTATGGATTCGACACTATTTTCGTTTATTTTTATATATGACCCCCCTTGCCCCCCGCCCCTAATGGTTCCTGGGGTGTCTTATCCCCACGTGGTTTGTCTCCTGATACTAAAAATCCGGAGTGTCGCTATTCACTTTGGCGACTCCGAAAACTACGTATTCGACACAATTTTCGATTACATGTATATATCACTTCCCACTCGCCCCAACGCCAAAGGGTCTGAACTTGGACTTTATAAAATTGGAGTGTCACTATTCATCTCAGCAACCCCAAAAAGTATGTATTCCACACTACTTTGATGATTTTCATATCTCAAGCCCCCCGCCCCCACCCCTAATGGTTCCTGGGGTGTCTTATTCCCACGTGGTTTGTCTCCCGATATTAAAATTCCGGAGTGTTACTATTCACCTCGGCGACCCCGAAAACTGTATATTTGACACTAAATACTATTATTTTTATATCTCACCCCACTTGCTCCCCGCCCCAAAGGGGGATGAACTTGGACTTTAAAAAATCCCGGGGTGTCACTATTCATCTAACCGACCCCAAAAGGATGCATTCGACACTACTTTCGATGATTTTTATATCGCACCCCTTCGCCTCCCGCCCCTATGGGTTCCAGGGGTGGCCTACCCCCACGTGGTTTGTCTCCTGATAGTAAAAATCCGGAGTGTCAGTATTCATCTCAGCGACCCCGAAGAGTACTTGACATTCTTTTCGATTATTTTTATACATCACTCCCCCCTTGTCCCCCACCCTAAAGGGGGCTGAACTTGGAATTTAAAAATTCCCGGGTTGTCACTATTCACCTAAGCGACCACGAAAAGTATGGACTCGACACTGTTTTCGATTATGTGTATATATCACTCCCCTCTCTCTCCCACCACAAAGGGGGCTGAACTTGGATTTTTAAAAATTCGGAGTAGAACTATTCATCTCAGCGACCTCGAAAAGTATGGATTCGACACTATTTTCGTATTTTTATATATGACCCCCCTCACTCCCCGCCCCTAAGGGTTCCTGGGGTGTCTTACCCCCACGTGGTTTGTCTCCTGATACAAAAAATCCGGAGCGTCGCTATTCACTTTGGCGACCCCGAAAACTATGTATTTGACACTATTTTCAATTATTTGTATATATCACTCCCCCCTCGCCCCCACCCCAAAAAATTCGGAGTGTCACTATTCATCTCAGCGACCCCGAAAAGTATGGATTCGACACTATTTTCATTTATTTTTTGTATGACCCCCCTCGCCCCCCGCCCCGCCCCGCCCCCACGTGGTTTGTCTCCTGATACTGAAAATCCTGAGTGTCGCTATTCACTTTGGCGACACCGAAAACTATGTATTCGACATTATTTTCGATTATTTGTATATATCATTCCCCCCTCGCCCCCACCCCAAAGGGGCTGAACTTGGACTTTAAAAAAAATTGGAGTGTCACTATTCATCTCAGCGACCCCGAAAAGTATGGATTCGACACTATTTTCATTTATTTTTATATATGATCCCCCTCGCCCCCCCCGCCCCCAGGGGTGTTTGGGATGTCTTACCCCCACGCGGTTTGTCTCCTGATACCAAAAAGCCGGAGTGTCACTATTCATCTCAGCGACCCCGAAAAGTATGGATTCGACACTATTTTCATTTATTTTTATATATGACCCCCCTCGCCCCCCGCCGCTAAGGTTTCCTGGGGTGTCTTACCCCCACGTGGTTTGTCTCCTGATACCAAAAATCCGGAGTGTCGCTATTCACTTTGGCGACCCCGAAAACTATGTATTTGACACTATTTTCGATTATTTGTATATATCACTCCCCCCTAGCCCCCACCCCAAAGGGGGCTGAACTTGGCACTTTTAAAAATATCGGAGTGTCACTATTCATCTCAGCGACCCCGAAAAGTATGGATTCGACACTATTTTCATTTATTTTTATTTATGACCCCCCTCGCCCCCAACCCCTAAGGGTTCCTGGCGTGTCTTACCCCCACGTGGTTTGTCTCCTGATACTGATAATCCGGAGTATCGCTATTCACTTTGGCGACCCCGAAAACTATGTATTCGACATTATTTTCGATTATTTGTATATATCACTCCCCCCTCGCTCCCACCACAAACTTGGACTTTAAAAAAGTTGGAGTGTCACTATTCATCACAGCGACCCCGAAAAGTATGGATTCGACACTATTTTCATTAATTTTTATATATGACCCCCCTCGCCCCCCCGCCCCCAGGGGTGTTTGGGATGTCTTACCCCTACGCGGTTTGTTTCCTGATACCAAGTCATAAGTGTATCAAATTTGGTTGGAATCGCTCTAATGGTTTGGGAGGAGATGTGGTACAAACCCACCCACCCACCCACCCACCCACCCACCCACATACATACAATGACTTATATATATATATAGATATGATTTTTGTAAGTGTGATTACTTTTGTTAATACTATTACTGTTATTATTGTTAATATTGAGCCTCCGTGGCTCAGACGGCAGCGCGTCGGCCTCTCACCGCTGGATACCGTGGTTCAAATCCCGGTCACTCCATGTGAGATTTGTGCTGGACAAAGCGGAGGCGGGACAGGTTTTTCACCGGGTACTCCGGTTTTCCCTGTCATCTTTCATTCCAGCAACACCCTACATTCTCATTTCATAGCATCTATCAGTCATTAATAAGTCACTTTGGGAGTGGCGACCCCATCGTACTAACAGCCTATATCTACTTCATTCATTCCATCCCTGACCCGGACAATGACTGGAAAACAGGTTGTAGGTTTTCATTTTCATTGTTAATATTATCATATTATTGTCATCAGTAGTTAAGTGTTCTAGGTTAAGACTGGTTAAGTGTAAGAAAGGGAGTACATCCCTAACTTTGCCAGGATAAATAAAATGTTATTATTATTATTATTATTATTATTATTATTATTATTATTATTATTATTATTATTATTATTATTATTATTATTATTCATCTTGGTGCTCTGTTATAAGCTCAGCCATATATTTGTTCAATAATCCAAAGTTTTCATTGTATTCACTTTGCAAATTTGCACCTACAGTTAGAAGTTAAATCCTTCGGCCTTCATTGTGGACAGGTACTTCAATGCCGACGACAACTGTAGGCGCTTGCGCTGTATGCTGTACGTTCCAAGAATTTAGCATATGGCACCATAAGGAGGCAACGACTCAAGCCAACAAGCACCATCTTGTACAAATTACCATGTAACATGTAACGATATCCCGGCACATGTTTCGAACACAGTCTCTGATCATGTTAGAAGAGAAGTTCGTAAGCTGTTCAATTAATAGCCACCGATGTTAATAATAGAGTGCACACTATAACTCGGAACGCCTTTCGAATCTATCAATTGTTAATCAAAGCAGACGAGAAATATCACAAATGGATTGCCCATAAGGTCAATTATGTACTGTCATTTCACACCACAACTGACTCAGGCTTCTAATTAAGGAGTCGTAGAATAGCCCACTCAATATTAAATCACATCCAATCCAATATTGTGAGTAATCAACAGATAAAAGACTGATTGATTACATTCCCATACTCAAATACGTATAACTTGAACGCTGAAACATGACTACGTGCCCAATTTTGAGCATTTTACTAGTCGATGTCCGCCTCAGTAGTGTAGTGGTTTCTGTTATTAGCTGCCAGCCCCGGAGGCCCGGGTTCGATTCCAGGCTTTGCCACGACATTTGAAAAGTAGTACGAGAACTAGAACGGGGTCCAGTCAGCCTCGGGTGGTCAGCTGAGTAGAGAGGGGTTCGATTCCAGCCTCAGCCATCCTCGAAGTGGTTTTTCGTGGTTTTCAACTTCTTCTCCAGACAAATACCGGGAAGGTACCTAACTTAGAGCCACGATCGCTTCCTTCCCTCTGATTTGCCTATCTCTTCCAATTTCCCCATTCCACACAAGGCACTGTTAAGCATAGCTGCTGAGGCCGCCTGGGGAAGGTACTCGTCCTTCTTTCCAGTTGTTTCCCCCGACCATATCTCACGCTCCAGGACACTGAGCTCCAGGCGATAGAGGTGGGATCCCTCGCTGAGTCCGAGGGAAAAAACAACTCTGAACGGTAAACTGATTAATAATAATAATAATAATAATAATAATAATAATAATAATAATAATAATCATAATGGAGATCATACAGACCGCAGCTTTGCAATGAACTTATTGTTCATAAATGGACGCTACAATGCAATTTTATACACGTGGCTCCAAAATGTTAAATACTGCTAGTGTAAGATGTGCCTTTTACCGACCAACAACTCAAGTAACTAGCTTACTCATTCCTTCCTACGATACACATTGTCTGTCCATTCTGCTGGAGCAGTCTCACCTGGAGAGCCCATAAAAATGTTAAACAGGTACACAGACAAGATATCGTTATTTTGTCTTACTCCTTGAGGGTTTTATTATCCATCATAAAATCTCTCATACCAATATTTTTTTACGTCGCACCGCCACAGACAGATCTTATGGCGACGATGGGATAGGAAAGAGTTAGGAGTGGGAAAGAAACGACCGTGGCTTTAATTCAAGTACTTCTTTATTTGCCCGGCATGAAAATGGGAAACGACGGAAAACCATCTTCAGGGCTATCGATAATGAGGTTGGAACCAGTGTTGCCAATTTACGATCACAAAAATGAGCTAAAATGTATTAACCGGACGAGTTGGCCGTGCGCGTAGAGGCGCGCGGCTGTGAGCTTGCATCCGGGAGATCGTGGGTTCGAGCCCCACTGTCGGCAGCCCTGAAGTTGGTTTTCCGTGGTTTTCCATTTTCACACCAGGCAAATGCTGGGGCTGTATCTTAATTAAGGCCACGGGCGCTTCCTTCCGACTCCTAGGCCTTTCCTGTCCCATCGTCGGCATAAGACCTATCTGTGTCTGTGCGACGTAAAGCAAATAGCAAATAATAATAATAATAATAATAATAATAATAATAATAATAATAATAATAATAATAATAATAATAATAATAATAAGTGTACCGGGCGGTACACCTCCACGCCGCTTATTTAAAATTTGCGCCAATTGAAACTCCGTTGCTGGAGGAAGTCTGAACTTTATCTACGGTATTAATTTTCAAGTTTCTCAGAAGATGTCACTACTGGGAAATGTTGTAGTTTCAGAACTGGGTCGTTTTCGACGCATTTTTGTTTCCCTATTGTAAGAAGTGTGAACTTTCTCTTCTAGAGGACACTACTGAAGATCAACAATAGTGCACCCTAGTGCGAAGTGAAAGAACTGTTTGTTGGAGAAATTTTTATTTCAAAAGTTTGTTTCTTGTTAAATTTCTTTCTGTTATTGTTTAAGTTGGCTGTATACCCCTTTCTTTCCCCTTGTTTTGTATTTAGCCAATCCCGAATTTTTAAAATTAATTTCTAACCAATCAGGTGTATCTTCTCCAAAGGGGATATGTTGCTGTACCCTAGCCAATAAAGTGATTGTGGGCGGGTGTTTTTTCCCTGAAACGCCTCGAACTTTCCGCGAGAGTATATAAACTGCTGATTTTGGGGTCTCTGGGCCACTTCAGTACCATCTTTCAGTGTGTAAAGTACATAGCAGGGGGCGGGAAGCGCCTCTTTCTTCGGGGAGCAGTTCAACGCCAAGGTAATGGCCTTTTAATAACTTCTTTTCTTGCTTGCTCAGCAGTTTAACTCTCGGGGCGGGTCCGAAGCGTTTCTACCATGTAACTTTCCCTAAAATGTAAAGACTCTTAGCATCTATTCTCTTTTAAAGCTACATTTTGGGATAGAGAGTGCTTAACCCTCTCGAGCTCCCACTCATATTGTGTTGAGGTGAACTTATTTCTCACAACCGATTCTTCCTTAATGTAATGTAAATTGTTCTTTTCTAAAGTCACCTCTGTAGTATGGGATTAGCCCTTGCATTAGTGGCCTAGAGCCAGATTAGGTTTTAAAACAAATGCATTAGGAGTGCAGTTCGCCTCCTCTCAAATTGGTATTTTAGAGGCCAGGTAATTAATCTTTTCTCATTTAATAGGCCTCAGTAGGTTGGGTATCTTACCCCTGTGTTTATGTCCTTAGAGGACAGCTTGAAAGTCAAGTTTGGTGTGGTCTTTTATAGGCCAGAACTTTGAGAGCGTATTGCTCTTTTGAAATTTGATTTCTGTGTGCCTCGAGCAGGCTTTACTGTGTAATTTTGGAGCAAGTGCTCCTGGGCATGATTGGGGTCTTCTGCCCCTTTGTTGAATTCCTGTATATTGTAAAATTGGGCTAATTGTTCAAGTATTGTGGGTTTGGCTCTCGGAGCCCATCCGGTAACTCTGTAATTGTACATTCTCGAATAGTGGCCTTGCTACTCTGTACCTGCCATGCTTGTTATGTTATTTTGATTTTATAAAGAAAATATAACCTTGTTAAATTTTACATGAACTCTAATTTCGTAGCTTGAGACCCGTTCACACCCGCACCTTCTTTCACCTCTAACTACCACGGAATACTCCGTAAAAATAAGTATTAAAACTATAGCTTAAAATGCGGCTTAAGTTACAGACTAAGATAGCTTAAGAAAAGTCTAGATGAACACACCTAATTAGTGGAAAATGTCCAGCTACATGGATGAATGGTTAGGATGCTGACCTTTGGTCAGGAGTTCACGGTTTCGTTTCCCGGCCGGGTCGGGGATTTCAACATTTATTGGTTAATTCTGTAGTGACAGCTTGTTTTGCTTTATTGTTGGAAGTTCAACTTAAAGAAAATCATGGCTGTTAGTGAGGTGGCTGCCATGTTTCTGTACTAATCTATACAGTACTGAGAACGTTTCCAGAAGTGATCGCCTTTCCCCCCAGTAATATTATGTTAATGGTCGAGCGTGGCTCGACTTTCGGAGGGAGGAAGATGACACAGGTGTAGAATCTCTTGGAGGAAGAAAGTGTTTGTAGAGATTTTATTTGTAAATCTTGTGTTTAATAATATCTTCTCTATGATATAGAGTGTGGTGATAGAATATTTTATTTGTATTCCATGTAACTACCTAACCTGTTCAGTGTAAATATTTTGGTAACATATTGTATGTGTAACTAGTAGATTACATTTCTATGTTAACTGGAAGAGTCCACAAAGTTTGTGACGCGAATTTTTGAACAGGGTGTGTTGGCCTTTGTTAACTATGCATTCCAGAAATATATTCTTACTATTCTGGAAATGGAAGATTCGCGATCGTATGTATTCGAGAAAGGGATTTAAAGATAGCGACTGCAGAAAGAGTTGTGATTGGTTAATCTGGGCAAGCTCTTGTGTTCTGATTGGCTAGTCCAAGGCTAGATTTCCCCTTAAATGGGGCTAGGCAACATTTTGTGAGAGGTCTGAAGTCTCTGAGCCGTCTTGGTACTTGGCCTGCCGAGCCTGCCGAAGTTTTGACGTCATGAACGTCTCCTCGGTACCAGAATGGGCTGCCTTAGGGTGAGCGCTGTTTTTTTTCTGTCCGATTTTAAGTTCCATTTTGTTTTCTTTGGTCTAGCACAGGAGATTGCCCTAATCGTCACTATTATGTTGCTCAAGTGTTTGAAAGGTTACTCTAACTTCACTCTAATTTATTACAGCGTATTGTGTTTGCTCTTACCTTCAAGATTGTATTGCCAAGTTGCTTTGTAATTTGATGTATCGTATTTGCTGGACTCTTTGAAACATATAGGAAGCGCTTGTAAAGGAGTTTCTAAACTGTGTGTCTCTAAGAACATGTATTTGTATCTTACAAACGCTGTATCGCTATTTTCCGCATTGACTAAAACTGTTCGTAATTTATTTGTTTTGTAAAGTCCATTTTGTAAATAATATTTTGAAAATCAAAGATCACTGTTGATTTTTCCGACAACCGCAAACCTTGACATCTCCATGGCCCCTGGTAGGTTCCCAGTACCGCCCCACGTTCTTTGTTTGTTATCGTCAAGTTGCCCTCACTGATATATACTTCTGATGTAATGTTCAATTACATGATTATGGTGTGTATAGTGTTTAGGTATCTTATAATTTGATTTACTTTCCTCCCGTTGACTGTGTTGTGTAATCGCTGAAGTACCGGTTACAAATTCCGATGGCTCGGCGGTTTATTGTTTGAGCCGTCTTCATCATTAGAATTCATCATAGGTTGCCTCTACGGCGTCATCTTGAAAGACCTGCACCAGGCCGCTTCTGAGGCTACATGCCATCATTATAGAAAACTATGGTCCCCTCATACTGTTCATGCGACTGAAATAACGCACACGAACGGCCGAATGTTTTACAACTCATCTGTTATTAGACTGAATTTCTCATTTCCTATATCTGCAACCAATTCCTGACTGAAATGAGATGCTAACACACGGAGTGAAAACCCTCACTTTGGACACCCGTTTAGCATGGAAACCCCTTTTAATTGGGCATGCATTGAATGCACCGTTTAATTCCTTATACATTTACATGTTGGCATTCCTCAGTACATAGGACACCCCTCAACTCTGGACATTGGGCAACCATTAAATAACAGTTTGAACAGGTTCAAATTTATTTTATTTTGCTGTTTTGTAATGGTTTAGTGCAAGCAATTTTAACATTGTAACTGGAAATGCTGCCTGGTCAAGAGCATTTAAAAACAATAATGTTAAGGCAGAGAGTCTTTCTGTAATTTGACTGATAAATATAACAATGCAATCGTATTTACACGGTTCTAGACGCAATTTGCTGGATCCATGGTGCTTGGATGAACTTGTCTAAATAATTTATGAAATATGCTAACTGAGGATTTGGGATGACTCCCAGAAATCCTTCGAAGTGATTGTGAGACGATGAGGTTTTTAGTGATTTCGATAATATGTTGGAAGTCTATGATTATATTCCTGGTACAACTGATGGATTGTTACAAAAAGTTATTTCTTCTTCAGAAGAAGAATAATTAGTGTCAGTCCCAAGCTGTGCAGTGTATTAATGAGTTGGAAATTTATGCGTTTGTGTATAACCAATCAGAAAAGATTGACACTTTTTGGATCACGTAGGAAATTTGAATCTGAATGAGCACGTTCAAAACTGGAAAAAGAAAATGTTTTTGTGACTGATTTTGCACTTAACAGTAAATAGTGAATACTATACCTATAGAGTACAACATGCAAAATAAACATAGGACAATATAGTTTGCGTTTTAAAGAAGTGTGTGTAGGCGTGAAATTCGGTGTACTATACTGTATATACATTCAAATAACCATTGTTATCATGTACATACAGGTCATACGAAGAGCCTTCGTGGCTCAGGGGGCAGCGCGCCGGCCTCTCACCGCTGGATTCCGTGGTTCAAATTCCGATCACTCCATGTGAGATTTGTGCTGGACAATGCGGAGGCGAGACAGGATTTTCTCCGGGTACTCCGGTTTTCCCTGTCATATTTCATTCCAGCAACACTCTCCGATATCACTTCATTTCATCTGTCAGTCATTAATCATTGTCCCAGAGGAGTGCGACAGGCTTCGGCAGCCGGCAAATTTCCTATCCTCGCCGCTAGATGGGGGCTTCATTTATTCCATTCCTGACCCGGTCAAATGGCTGGAAACAGGCTGTGGATTTTCATTTTCAGTTCACATTAGCTCAGAGTGTTTCCTTTCCTGCACTGCCAGTGTACTTTTGAAATATTGTACACCCACTCTGTACATTAGACACATTTTCAACGAACCGTAGGTGTCCAACTTGGAGGGGTTTTACTGAAGTGCACAGAAATTACTAAGAATTCCACATTTTACACAACTGCATTGAAACAAAGCAAGCAGATATACTGGTTTAAACGTTGCCTCATTCCGAGACTCTGACAGCCAGGAAGCTAACCGATGGAATTCAGAGATTTCCCGAGTGACGGACTAGTTGATGGCCTGCAATGATACAATTCAGTGCTGTTAAAGAATGGGTTAAACCCGAGTGTATGAATGATGCAATTAATAACCGTTGGACTATTTTGTCAAAGGCCGCCTACAGTATGTCCTGATGATCAATGGCAGTGAATATATTCAATTCCATTTATAAAAGTGAATATAAAAATGCATTAAAAAGGGAAAAAGTCAAAAAAGCTCAACAAACTGAAATGTATATCTAACTCAAAATTTTGTACAAAATGAGTTTTCAAAATAGAACTAGCTATAAAATTGCTAAAGTGGCCACTCTGGCTGGAACTTACTCTCTCACGGATGCAACTTGACAGCCACGTGACTCAAACCGCGTAGCTACTCGCTCGGTTTCTGAGTATTTACATGACTAAAGCCTGTTGTACACGATCAAACTTCACAAGACTTCACAAGAATTTTCAATACTTCACAAGTGTACTTGCCAAATCCCTTACAATACTTGGCAAATCTTGAGAAGTCTTCAAAAGTCTAGGAGGTGAATTAGAACATGTTTAAATCGATCAAGGAATTGCCAAGTCTTTGACAGAAATGACCAATGGAGTTCGAGCATTAATGGTGCGCGCCATGTCGCTAGGCATGCTGGGAATGCCGGGACGGGAATCAAAACAACAAAAATGTCTGTTCTTCATGACAGAGGTATGTTGTGTGTGTGTATTTATTGCTAAGTATGTGGCTCATCCCTCTCCATATAGCCTACAGTGAACTCCATAGAGTACCACAATAAAAGGCATAAAACAGCAGCATACGAGCAGATTGCAAGAGAAATATATCACAGAAGTGGACAGCTTTTACGTTTATTACCGTACTGTAACCTATAAACAGTTACTGTCAGCAATGGTCGATTCATTGCGATTTTCACTTATTATTGTTATTACGGTATTCCTAATATACATTCATGCAATATGATATTAATTTCCGATGCATTGCTATAAGTTTTATGCAGTTAATGTGAGTAAATGCAATACAACATAACCTCTACAAATGACGTGATGGCAGTTAATACATTGCAAGAATTATGTTGAAGATAACCACATTAATATTTTTGCCATGAAAATTGTAGTTTATTACGTGTTTCTCTTCTTTTTAAGAATATATCTCACAGATAATCCAAGAACCACAACTGCTGTTTGCCTTTCCTTCATGTAAAAACAAAAGGTTATCAAAACTTGCCAAATCTCGCCAAACCATCAGCAACGTTGAAGAATCTTTGACAAGATTTGACAACTTTTCTTGTGAAGTATTGAAATGAAAGAAAAAACTGATGGTGTACAACAGGCATAATATCTTGTGAGTGAAGGAGACGGGGAACATTCACTATTATGTCGACGATCCATCCTCAACATGTATATACCGTATTCAAAATATGGATAAACTACGACGTGGAAACAATCATGAATGGGTAATTTGATGACTCACTAATTAGATCCGTGAACATCTAATGACTGAGCTGGTCCAGCTGCAGTTTATCCCGCACCAGTAATAGTTCCTCGTACAATACACTTCACACCTAAAACCTTCAGCAATGAAAAATGTATGAAGGATGCCTTAAAGAAATGCATAACAAATGATCTTCATTAACACGGGCAACTTGCATACATAACTAACTGGTAATGGTACAAAACTCGTACGTGACCCACTATCATCAAGGTATCTATGAGATACCGGTATAATGAGTTCGTAGACCACCTGTTTGGTATTGATAACGAGCAAAAGCAAAATCATCTCCCTACTGGCCGTGAATCCCGTTGGAGGGCTGGAAGGTAAAAGAAACCCGTAAATATGTCATATAAACACAGACGCAAGCTTTCGTTATTTTGTAGGACTCCAGTGCGAGTTTTATTAAGCACCACCGTATCTCCCTCCATTTGTTTTACGTTGCACCGACACAGACACCCGTAACTTCGTAAAGGTAACCCGTAGAGTGGTTAGTTCTACGCCCCGGTACCTTTTCCCCCATGAATTAACCTAGTCCTCATTTTTGGTATAGGCTAAGTGAACCTCAGGGCCATCTGGGCCTCCGAGAGTGGATGTCTCGTTCCTGAAATTTTTCGACTTCATGACGGAAAATCGAACCCTCATCCTTCCGGATGAACTGAGTACGCCTTTAACGCCTCGGCCAGGCAGAAATTTTAGCCGGAAGAAGTGGTTGAAGACGACCGGAAGCAGTGGTTGAAGACGACGGTGTACTCATTAGCAGCTTACGAGGGGAACCCGCCAAGTGTAAGATCCCGATTTGCCAGAAACTTCTCTAAGGGAAAGAGGGGCCGAAATAAGCGAGCACATGTTTCGGCTTATCCACAGATACTCGACCGTTTTCGATCAGGAAATCCGGGGGTGGCAGGTAATCACGCTAACCACTACACCACACAGGCGGACTTGTTTTTTAATACTTGTTCGTATTATCACCAGCTCTCAATCATTCGCAAGTTTACACAATGGAAACAATATTGTACCTACTGCATATGCGCATGATTTAAAGTGATTTGATTGGATCTAAAGATGTCCCTGTAGAACGAAACATGTCATTCTTTGTTTAATAGTGTGTATTATTACAGATATATTATATGTGTTAATGTTTTAGACAGACTGAAAAGCCTTAAGTTACAGTACAGAGATAGAGTAACATGGGCTAATATTTTAAATACGAGGGTTGTGAATAAAGTAGTGGTGACGTAGTCCAGACACTCGAAGGAAATAGAGCATGTGCAAATAGGATATGGGAGTGGCCAGATGGCGCTATTGTCGATGTGTAGTGTGCATTTGCCGGGCATCCAGTTGGGAGTGTTGTTCATGTGTGGCGTTGAAGTGAATAGTGTCGATTTCACCGCTCTAAAGCAAATTTTCAAAAAGTGATCAGTGTTCGTGGATTAAAATCGAGGTTGTCCGTGGCGAAAATACATCAGAATGTTATCGGGGATTACGTGAAGCCTGTGGAGAGAATGCATTGCCCTATAGGACGGTTGCATGATGGGTCAAGGCGTTTCGTGTGGGTCGGAATGAGACTCCGGATTAGCACCGGACAGGTCGGCCGTTCATTCCTCAAGATCTTCAGTGGTTTCGTTTCCGTAGACTATCGATGGACTGTCCGGGAATTATCCGTAGAGGCTAGCCTTAGTCATCAAATGGTGTGGCGCATATTGACGAGATGTCTTAACATGGGGAAAATTGCGTCTTGTGCGATTCCACATTCCTGAACGACGTGCAGAAATGGTCTCGGTATGCAATGGTTGGCATCCACCTGGACAGAAAGCGCAACGAAGGAGACGCATTTCTGCAGCGTATTGACGCCATTGATAAGACGTGGGCACAAGACTACGAGCCTGAATTAAAGCGTCAATCAAATGAATAACGTCACCCAGGTTCTCCACGTCCACAGGTATTTCGACAGGAACCCAGGTTATGCTGATTATGGACTACGAGGGTGTTATGCTGTGTCTGAGTGACAAACCGTCAACAGTGACTACTGTTGCCGATTTCCCGTTATGCGGTGCAAGCCTCCACGTTTATTGCGAGCCGATCACTCTGTTGTGTTACACGGAAACGCACGTTGTCGTGTCGCAAACTATGTCAAGCTCTTATTGCAGCGGTGGCATTGGGAGGTCTTGGAACACCCTTCGTAATCACCAGATATGAGTCCTTGTGACTTCGACCTGTTTTCGAGGTGGAAGGAACCCCTCCGTGGCCATTGATTTCCCGACGTTGCATCTGTAATCGCGCAGTAGACCGCTCCGTCACTGCCATCAACAGAGAACGCCTTGCCAACGGTCCCCAACGCCTTCCCAACATTTGCAATGGTAATAGTCTTTGCGGGTGACTACAATGAAGGAATGTAATGCAATTGTACTTGTTAATTCATTAAATATTGCTTTCTATCAATATTGTCACCACTTTATTTACAAACCTCGTATAAGTAAGATTGTGACTGTGTTCCTTCCTGACTTGGGAACACCAATATCTCAAAGTTGTTTCTTCTACGATGGCCTTGCCTTCCTCTGCAGTAATAAATGGCGAAGCTGATGTTAGTGAACTCGTGCCTTTCTGCCAAGTTGCGCAGCAATTTTTAGGCGCAGCCCTCAACAGAGGTGAGCTGCAAGTACCGTTTTAACCAAATACCACCCCTCCTGCTATTCTTAAATCTCTGGCACTACCGGGAATAACACCGAGACTTCCGAATAATGATATTTATTTTTCGTCCCACTAACAATATTTTTATGGTTTTCAGAGAAGCCGAGGTGCCGGAATTCTGTCCCACAGGAGTTCTTTTACGTGCCAATACATATAGAGACACGAGGCTGACCTATTTGACCATCTTCAAATATCACCGGACTGAGCCAGGATCGAACCTGCCAAGTTGGACTCAGAAGGTCAGGGCTGTACAGTCCGAGCCACTCAGCCAGCCAGGCCTCCGAAGACTACAGCTACACTTACGCTACGAAGGCAATAATAATAATAATAATAATAATAATAATAATAATAATAATAATAATAATAATAATAATAATAATAATAATAATAATAGTAAACCCACGGTGTAGGGTTAGAGTGCCTGTCTCTTATTCACAGGCCCCGGATTCGTGTCCCGGCCAGGACAGGGACTTTTACCTTGATCTGAGGGCCGGTTCGAAGTTCACTCAGCCTACGTGGTTACAATTGAACATCTGTCTGACGGTGAGATGAATGCTCCGGTCTAGAGAGCCAAGAATAACGGCCGTGATGATTCGTCGTGCTGACCACACGACACCTAGTAATGTGGAGGCCTTCGGGCTGAGCAGAAGTTGTTTGGCAGGCCAAGGCCCTTCAGAGCTGTTGTGCCATGGGGAGAGAAAGGATTATTATTAAAGGACATCACTGGTTATTGCTGTTCTGCACTTGTTGTTGAGATGGCCCATTTTGACAAAATATAAAACTCAACAAATACTAGAGTGGTAAAGGATTATACGTTACTATGAGCCTTATCTTGACATTGAGACCATGGAGGCGTGTCTTTCAGGATAGTATAAAACAGTGATACAAACCAGTTGAACGTTATCGAGTGCCAAGAAGCTTACCTTGACTTCTAGTAAACAAGCCTCACTCACATAGCAACACGGGTTCGTTACGCAGCATGGAGAAGATCGTGGAGTGTGTGCCTAATTTTTCTGAAGGTAGAGACAAGGAGGTAAGTCCTACCTTAATTACTATTAACCATCGAACTGTTAGTGAAAAAAATATCGCGCTACTATATAAAGGGAACTGTTTCACGTTCTCACGTAACCGTCACGCACAGGTCACATCTCCGTACCAGTGCGACACACGTTTCTTTCGGACTAGAGAACTTTACAGTTATAATTCTGCCACATTCAGGTAAAAGTAAATAAGTAGCACGTTTACAATATTTTTAGTACTCTCCACTGGCGGGCTGAGTAACTCAATGGTTGAGGCGCTGAACGTCTGACTCCAAATTGGCAAGTTCGATCCTGGCTCAGTCCGGTGACATTTGAAGATGTTCAAATAAGTCAGCCTCGTGTCGGTAGATTTATTGTGACGTAAAAGAACTCCCGTGGGACTTAATTCCGGCACTTCGGTGTCTCCGAAAACCGTAAATGTAGTCAGTGGGACGTAATGCAAATAATATTATTATTGTTATTATTATTAAAGTAAATAGGTCCAATTTTATTTATGCGTTGACATGGCAAGTAATGACATTCCTTCTTCTGCATACTGCATAAAGCCAACTTTCAATTCTAGTCTTTAGAAGATATCTTCAAGTCAACCAACAGTGCGCATATATATAAATGCATAATATTTATTGAGTGAAAATGAACATTCCCATTGATTTGTTTGTGTATTAGTAAATAGGCCGGCCCCGTGGTGTAGGTGTAGCGCATCTATCTCTTAGCCGGAGAACCTGTGTTCGATTGCCGGCCAGATCAGGGATTGTTACCTGGATCTGAGGGCTGGTTCGAGGTAGACCCTGCCTAAGTGATTACAATTGAGGAGCTGTCTAATGGTGAGACAGTGGCTCCGGTCTGGAAAGCCAAGAATAAGGGTCGAGAGGATTCGTCGTGACGACCACACGACACCTCGTAATCTGCAGTCCTTCGGGCTGACCAGCGGTCGCTTGGTAGGCCGTGGCACTTCAGGGCTGTTGTGCCATTGGTTTCTTTGTTCTTTGTTTATACGAATATTTTTATATAGAGTTATGTATTTTAACTCAGTGCCTAGAACCCGATTTTGCTATGCGTAAATATTATCCGGGTCTTCTAGCTGAGTCCGGCATTGCTTCCACTTAGTTGTGTCAGTCCTCTCGCTTACATTTTTCCTACATGACCTCCCTTGGTCAACTCTTGTTCTTTTCTGACACCAAAGGTATTAGATTTAGGAGGTTAAGTGTGTCTTTCATTTTCACGCCCCACATGCCCCTCTTTTTTAAAATTACAATTTGCTTTACTTTTCACCGACACAGATAGGTCTTATGGCGACGACGGGACAGGAAAGGCCTAGGAGTGGGAAGAAAACGGCCGTGGTTTTAATTAAGGTACGGCCCCAGCATTTGTCTGGTGTGAAAATGGGTAACCACGGAAAACCATCTTCACGGCTGCCGACAGTGGGGTTCGAACCCACTATCTCCCGGATTCAGGTACACAGCTGCATGCCCCTAACCGTACGGCCAACTCGCCCGGTCATGGCCCTTTCCTTTCGTTTGCCAATACCATAATTCTTCAAAGGGTCGAACCACCTTTTCTTCCATCACTATCAGTCACTACCGATCTGTATTTAGGGCAGTTGCCCAGGTGACAAGGTTCCCTATCTGTAGTTTTCCTAGCCTTTTCTTAAATTATTTCAAATAAATTAGAAATTTATTGAACATCTCCCTTGGTAAGTTACAGTACTCCAATCCCTCACTCCCCTTCCTATAAATGAATATTTCCTTGACTTGTCCACTAATTAGTATCATCTCCACCGCCAATTAATATTATCACGTTAATTTGTATATACTGTCCTTAAATGAAATATTTAGCCTATATATTTTTGATCAAAAAGAGAAAATATGAAAATGTTTCACGTACGTAATTTATAATAATAATAATAATAATAATAATAATAATAATAATAATAATAATAATAATGTTATTGGCTTTGTCCGACTCGTTGGCTGAATGGCTGGCGTACTGTCCTTCGGTTCAGAGGGTCCCGGGTAAGATTCCCGGCCGGGTCGGGATTTCAATCGCTTCTGATTAATTCTTCTGGCTCGGGGACTAGATATTTTGTCCGTCCCAACACTCTCATCTTCACACAACACAACACACTACACTACCAACCACCACAGAAACGCGCAATAGTGATTACATCCCTCCATATATGGTTGGTGTAAGGAAGAGCATCCGGCCGTAAAACAGGGTCAAATCCACATGCGGGATGCAGTACGCACTCGCGACACCACATGTGTGGGAAAAGTGGTGGGAAAAGAAGAAGAAGAAGAATGTTTTTGGCTTTACGTCAAACTAACTACTTTTACGGTTGTGGAGACGTCGAGGTGCCGGAATTTAGTCCCGCAGGAGTTTTTTTACGTATCAGTAAGTCTACCGACATGAGGCTGTCGTATTTGAGCACCTTCAAACACCACCGGAGTGAGCCACGATCGAACCTGCAAAGTCGGGGTCAGAAGGCCAGTGCCGCAACTGTCTGAGCCACTCAGCCCGGTGAGTAGTTTCTTCCTTTCTAAATCCGTTTACCTTCCAGGATTGGTTTTGCCCTCGGACTCAGGGAGGGATTCCACCTTTATCATCTCAAGAGCAGTGTCCTGGAGCGTGAGACTTTGGGTCGGGGTGTTGAAACTGGGTAGAAAGACCAGTACCTCGCCCATTCGGCCTCACCTGCTATTCTGACCAGGGCTTCATGGAGGGGGGGGGGGGGATGGGAGGATTGGAAGGGATAGACAAGGAAGAGGGAAGGAAGCGGCCGGGACCTTATGTAGGTACCATCCCGGCATTTGCCTGGAGGAGAAATGGGAAGCCACGGAAAACCACTTTGATGTTGGCTGAGGTGGGAATCGAACCCCCCTCTACCCAGTTGACCTCTCGAGGGTGAGTGGACCGTGTTCTAGCCCTCGTACTACTATTTTTGAAATTTCGTGGCAGAGGCGGCAATCGAACCCGGGCCTTCGGAGGTGGCAGCTAATCACAATAACCACTATATCACACAGACGGATAAATAGTTTCGCTTTACTCTGTTGCTGTTTTCGTGCAAGCAGGAACAGTAGCATAAATGGACCTGTATAAATTAACCTAATGAAAAATTAAAACGATGTAGACCTACACTAGTATTTGTGGTCGAACGATCAGAATTGCATGAACATTGACAGGAATGCTCAAATATATGTTCTCATATAAAATTACATAACCTATGAAACTCTGCTGTAATTTCTTGATAGATTCACTACTTTTGCATCCATCTCTTGGCACAGTCCAGAGCGAAATGTAGCTTCCACCGAAGTCTCAGTCTTATCCATGGCTGGGCTGAGTGGCTCAGACGGTTCAGGCGCTGGACTTCTGACCCCAACTTGGCAGGTTCGATCCTGATCAGTCCGGTGGTATTTGAAGGTGCTCAAATACGTCAGCCTCGTGTCGGTAGATATACTAGCATGTAAAAGAAGCCCTGCGGGACTAAATTCCGGCACCGCGGCGTCTCCGCAAACCATATAAGTAATTAAAACTATTATTCTTATTCAAGGCTGTGATAATATGGATGTTGTTGGGGTATGGGTGGTGCTCAGTAATGACATTCGGACCACGACCAGTGGGTCTGGTTGTTATGAAAAGTGTTACTGATAGGAACAGTCCTACTGCAGTAGCACTTTCTGGCCCAGTGAGGAAAGCAATGGAAAACTATCGCACTCCTTACCTTGCCTAGTACGCCTCATTTTAGTGCTGCTATTGGTTTTTGTGGTTTTCCTAAAGCTGCATTACTTTGGGTTGCCACGCTCTGTTGGTGGATTTACTTTTCAGAAATAAAAGTTCAACCAAAATGTAGTTGATAGCATATTTGAATTCGTGGTTGCGTGGAAAAAATATGTTGCCACTTTAAAATAAGTGGGGCCTAGCCTACGTAGATAATTTACAGATGTGTCTGAAACAGCGGAGATAACATGAGTTCCATGTTACTGGGAGTCAGAGCTGTTCTCCTGTCAAACATTACATTACAATACGTTGAAAATGACACAACATTACTGACTGGGATCCATAAAGCCTTCACTGAAGTTTCCACAAAATGCCTATATTCTGATTTCAGGGACAGAAGAATGGTAATCACATCAGTATCTTTACCTGTTCTACATGAACGACCGATTAGATACCTGAACACTGCGTATGGTTCAAGATATTCTGATGCTGAACGTTCTCGTAGGATGGTAATTTACTTTATTAGACGAGAGACTTCATCATTTTCTAAATCACCTTCCATTTTTCTTCTTGGATCAAAGACTGATTCCACATAATTTCGTGGATTATTTCGCGATTTTGCTTGAAGTTTCGTGTTTTGAGCGGAACTGCTAAAATTTCTCAAGAATCCCGCAATTTCGCGCTGGGCTAAGTTAAGGTACATCTACCGATTCGTCACCGTAGAGGCGTACGAGATAAATGAGAAGAGAGGTAGTTTCCCGCTGCTTTCCTCATCGAACCAGAAGTTGCTATTACATATCAGTCTGCCAAGCCCACTGAAATGCACGTACTACCCGACCCTACGGGCGACGTATTCACATCATTCGTAACAACGACTGGCTGCATCGCTCATACCTCAGTCACTTTCATACTGCCAAAGACATGGACGAGACTGAGACAGGAAAATGAAAATAAACTTTCTCTAGCGTCTAGCGCATACAGAAGACATAGTGCGCTGTCTCGTCAGCAAGGAACATCTGGGAGTACAGCGATTTTAACTGAAAACCTTGTGCTTTCTTCGTGTAATTCACATTTCACCTTCCATAATTAGTGTTATCTCTTACCCCAAATGGTATCAGGATCAAAATTTGTAGAAGCAAAAACATGGTCGCTTGTAAATATGTTTATGAAAATCATAAAAAGAACTTTTTAGGAAAAGAATAACCAACAAACAGTCCTAAGGAAAGCTTGACAAAAATGGTAATGGGAGGAAGACAGCAGAATGCCGTGATATAATGGTTGATTTCAGAGACCTCATAGGTAACACTTTTTATGTAGATAACCTACTGCGTTTACAGATGGTGGTTAGTGGTCTGGTAGGAATGATAGTTGTATTAAATGGTAAAGGACGATATTAACTGCTCCGTCTGTAGATTAGTGGTCGAGTGTTGGCCTTCAGATCTCAAGATTGTAGAGTCAGTCCTAGCAGAGGTTGTCGGAATTTTAAAGAGTGGAAATATATCCATTTTGTAGACTACGTCGTACGATATCTCAGTGTACAAGATCTCTGGTGGCACATCCCATATTCACTTGTAAGAATTAAGCAAAATTCTGCCGATGGTTGCCGAATAGAGTTCCATTTATATGGGTTCTGGAAGAGGAAGCGGGTGCTGACACGCTGATGGTCCAAGTGGCATCAAATCAAACTGCTTTCACGAAGTAGCCAATGTCATTCGATTATGTTAACTTCTTTTAGCTTTAAATGGAAGTCTAAGTTCTGAGGTTTCGAACAGAGAGAGGATCAGTTAAAAGGTCATGAAGTGCAACTGATAAACGGGCAAAGTTTTGAAAATCCACGATAATCAGAATAGGAAGGGATTGTCGACTAGAAGTTCGGAGCCGTCAATATTATTTAGTTTTCTGTACAGGCATTGGTTCGGGTTTGAGTTTCAGAAAAGTTCTTTATTTTGTATTTAATAGCAATAATTAACGGCGAAGAATCTAGCGAATTTAGAATTAGAATGACCACCAATGACTGGTAACATTTAGATTACATGTAGGATGTTCGTGAAAATCACGGTTACCCAGCTTAGCCTGGTATTGCTTCAACCGCTCTCTTTCTTCAACCTAAGACAATCCCTAGATCAACTCTTGTTTGACTCCAACTCGGACGATATTGCAGCACATCATATCGATGGCCTAGAATGAATACCTCGTATCTCACAAAGTTCTTCCTATCCATTATTTCCCTTAAGACTGGTCACGCCTTCCAGCCACATTTGGATATGCAGTCCATCAGAACAATGTTCGTTGGGTAGATTTTCCTATGCTTCGTCGTAAAGGAAAATGAACCTTATAAAATTTATACTCTAGGAGTTAGTAAATACGTCATGCAAACATACTGTCCTATAGTACGGTACGGTAAGGTTCATTTTCCTTCACACATCGGCATAGGAAAAAGAACACAACGAACATTGTTCTGATGGACTGCATATCCATGTGTGGCTGGGAGGCGTAACCAATCATAAGGGAAATACTGGATAGCAAGAACTTTGGGAGATACGAGGTATTCATTCTAGGCCATCGAATCTCAGGTAGTCTTTCATTGTCTCGTAATTAAAAACGCTTTATTTTTAACTCGATGTTTAACTCTTATTTGAGAGAGCTGGAAAATTGAAGGCACTGATGAAAGAACCAGACAAGTCCACTTTTGGCTGAAAATAATATTTTACGCCCATATAAGTGTCAATATTTTCCTCTTTCACGTGATAGGTGAACGGTACTACTCCATTCACATAATGCGGATATAGAGCACAATATGGACTTGATTGCGCTAACCGTTTGACTCAAGAACATGACATGTGATTGACGCTACACAAGATCTGCTGTAAAGATCTTCGTACACCCTGAACAAACTATTTCAATCAAATGTAAATGAAATGGTGTATGGTTTTTAGTGCCGGCAGTATCCGAGGTCTTGTTCGGCTTGCCAGGTGCACGTCTTGTGGTTTGATTCCCGTAGGCGACCTGCGCGTCGTGATGAGGATGAAATGATGATGAAGACACACGTACACTCAGCCCCCGTGCCAGTGAAATTAACCAATGATGGTTAAAATTCCCGACCCTCCCAGGAATCGAACCCGGGAACTCTGTGACCAAAGGCCAGCATGCTAACCATTTAGCCATGGAGCCGGACTTCAATTGAATGTAAAGAGTACAGATAATGTGCAATTTGCTATGTCAAAGTACAGGCTGTTTGAATACTCCACTGCTCACAATCATGTTGTGCGCTGTAGAACATAATTACCTATAAATCTTAATTCACCACGATTTCATAATTTACAAACCCTCAGCAACAATGACATTTCTCTAGGAAAAAAGTTCATAATGGACCCGTTGCTGTCAAGCAGAGAATTACATAGATGTTATTCAGCATACCAAGAAGTACTTCGTATTATACTGTATGTGCTACCAACATTGTTTTATAATCAGTTGATCTGTTTATAAGCTGTGAAGGCATCAGTTCTAATTCATCGGAATGAGAATCAGAATAAAATCGAGAGATATAATGTTTATTGGTATTTTAATATATACCTCTATTGTGATATACAGTATATTGAAGATTTGCTTACATCACGTAAACCGTACAGAAATTGATGCACACAAACAAGATAATTGTATATAATTTGATTTTAATTGTATTTGCCGAAAAATAAATAAATAAATAAATAAATAAATAAATAAATAAATAAATAAATAAATAAACAAACAAACAATATTTGGTGAAAACCCACATTTTTAAACCTGTATAGAATTACCTGAATTTGTACAAATTTCATCACAATGTCTCATTAATGTGTGCTTGTAAGCGAAATTTAGTTTACCAAGAGATTAACACGTTTCATGAATATTTGCGAGCTCTAGACAGTTTTTTTAATATTCACCTGGTGCTTGCATCAATTTATGTAACTGATGTACCTCACCAATAGGTCCCTCAGTGGATCAGTGGTAGATTGTCGGCCTCATTATCCCAAGGTCATGGGTTCTAACCCGGTAGATGTAGCCGGAGTTTTGAAGGGTGAAAAAAGTCCATTCGGACTCCATGTCATACGATGTCGGCATTTATAAGATCTCTGGTGACATATTTGTTGCTCACGCAGCAAAATTAATTAAAACACATGTACAGCCTCTCAGTCTTCAGCTTACGTTGACATAGAGTGGCAGAGAATGTAACTGAGAAAACATGCTATACTTTCATAATTTATTCCAAAATCTGCCTTTGTACGTACAGTAAGTAGGAGAGAGCTGGAGATCTATATTTCCACAATTCATAGCTCCGAAGCTCAGTACATAATATGTATTTTCTCTCAGAAATTCATTTTTCTCGTAGGTCGAGCAAACGTCAGCGTAAACCTGTTTCTATATTTCTCGAATTTCCGCAGGGAATATGAACCCATGACCATTGGGTTTAACGATTTACTAGTGGAACAAAATTTTCAGAAACTGATAATTTTGTTATCAAACAGAGGTTACGGAAATACTCGGTACTCAATTATCTAATAAAGCAAATGAAGTTAATTTTAAACTTTATGACCGATTCTATTTTTCTGTAACAGCTGAAATCTCTTGATTTTGTACCTTAAAGAAGCAATCAATAGGAGGATTTTTAATTTCGTTCTTTTTTCAGATTATAGATGCCATTGCAAACGCTATACGTAGTGCTCCAGGCTGCACGTTGTTGGATGTGGATCCTGGAGTATCTACAAACAGAACTGTGTACACATTTGTAGGAGATCCTTCCGCAGTGATTCAAGGAGCTCTCAGCGCGGCGAAGATAGCCAGTTCTCTGATAGACATGTCTCTCCATACAGGTATGTATTTATATTACACCGAGAAGAATGATGCGTGGAATGAACTTGTACTGGAAGTTAACTCTGTAGTAGTCACCCAAAAGTGAGGCGTTCGTTTGTTTATTTGTTTTTTGTTTGTTGGCTTGTTCGTTAATTACTCCGTCCTAAATATGGTAGGGCCCCCAAACAGTTCGTCCATCCGCTGCCATAGAAAGTGCCGGTGTCACTGAAAAGCTATACTAAGGATATGAAGAGTAAGGTAGTTTTTCCGCTTCATTTCTCACCGAACTATCATGTGCTCTTACGTGTCTGTTTTCTTCCTCCTGTTATTCTTCTTCTTTTTTCACATTTTCTTATTCTTGTTCTTTTTCTTCTTCTTAAGTTCTGTATATTCGTTATCAGATGTTGGTGACCCATATGGCAATCTTGTGTTCGTTTACCGCAGTTCGATCAGTTCAATGGATGTCCGATTCGTTGGCTGAACGGTTAGCGTACTGGCCTTCGGTTCAGAGGGTCCCGGGTTTGATCCTCTGCCGGGTCGGGGATTTTAATCTTAATTGGTTAATTCCAATGGCACGGGGGCTGGATGTATATGCTGTCTTCATTATCATTTCATTCTCATCACGACGCGCAGGTCGCCTACGGGAGTCAAATAGAAAGACCTGCACCTGGCGAGCCGAACCCGTCCTGGGATATCCCGAAACTAAAAGCCATACGACATTTCATTTCAGTTCAGTGGATAAAGTATCGGGCTCCGTGGCTAATAGGTAAGCACGCTGGCCTTTAGTCGAAGAATAACTTATGAAAAGGGTAGGAAAACAACACAGAGGGAATCGTCCACCTGGGCGACTGCCCTAAATGCAGATCAGGATTGATTGATTGATTGATTGATTGATTGATTGATTGTGTTACCGAGTATCGTGGATTTGCAGAGGTGAAAGAAGGTGCGGGGGTGAACAGGTCTCAAAATACGAAATTAAAGTTAAGATAAAATTTAACAAGGTTATATTTTCTTAGCAAAATCAAGAAATAACAAGAATGGCAGGTACAGAGTAGCAAGGCAACAAATGTACAATTACAGTATTCACAGGATTTGGGCTTCGAGCCCCGGACTCACAATTCTTGAGCAATTAGCCCAACTTTACCCAAAAACAAGATTCGACAAAGGGGCAGAAGACCCCAATTATGTTGAGGAGCACTTGCTCCCAGTTACAAAATAAAGCCTCCTCGAGGCACCCAAAATCAATTTCAAAAGAGCAATCCGCTCTCAAAGTTTAAGCCTATCAAAGGCCACACCAAACTCGACTTTCAAGCTGTCCTCCAAGGACATAGACACAGGGGTAAAAAGATACCCAACCTACTGAGGCCTATTAAGTGAAGAAACAGAAATATTACATGGCCTCTACAATACCAATTTGAGAGGTGGCGAAGCTGCACTCCTAATACATTTTGTTTAAAACCTACTTGGCACTAGGCCGTTAATGCAAGGGCTAATCCCATACTAAAGAGGTGACTTATATGAGAAGACAATTTACATTACGCTAGAAGAAACGGTTGAGAAAATAAGTTCACCTCGAAGCAATATGAGTGCGAGCTCGAGAGGGTTAAGCACTCTCTATCCCAATTTGTAGTTTAAACAGAAAGAATTGATACCGAGTGTCTTTACATTTTAGAGGAAAGTTACATGGAAAAGGCTTCGGATCTGCCCCGAGAGTTAAACTGCCGAGCTAGCAAGAGAAGAAGTTATTAAAAGGCCCTTACCTTGTGGTTGAACTGCTGCCCGAAGAAAGAGGCGCTTCCTGCCCCCTGCTACGTACTTTACACACTGATAGCTGTTACTGAAGTGGCACGGAGACCCGAAAATCAGCAGTTTATATACTCTCGCGGAAAGTTCAAGGCGTTTCAAGAATGAGAACACCCTCGCACAAGAATGTTATTGGCTAACCAAGAGAACCCCTACACAAGATGAAGAAGAAACACATTATTGGTGGAAAATTAATTCGAGAAATTCGGGATTGGTAAATTCAAAACAAGGGGAAAGAAAGGGTTAATATTGCCAACTTAAACAATGACTGAAAGAAATTTAACAAAGAACAAACTTATGAATTCAAAATTTCTCCAGAAACACAGTTATTTCACTTCGCACTAAGGTGCACCATTGTAATTCTTCAGTAGTGTCCTCTAGAAGAGAATGTTCACACTTCTTACTACAGGCAAAACAAAAATACATCGAAAACGACCCAGTTCAGAAACTTCGAAATTTACAAGTTTCTCTTCTGAGAAACTTGAAAATTAACACAGTAGATAAAGTTCAGGCTTCCTCCAGTAGGGGAGTTTCAACCGGCGCAAAGTTTGAATTAGCGACGTGGAGGTGTACCACCCGGTACAGATTGATTGATTGATTGATTGATTGATTGATTGATTGATTGATTGAAGGGGCCCGCGATTGATTCTCGGCTGGCTCGGGGGTTTTAACTTACATTAGTTGATTCCTCTGGCTCGGAGGGCAGGGTGTTTGTAGCATCTTAGGCATTAGAATTGTCCGGGCCCATGGTTAAATGGTTAGCGTGCTGGCCATTACCTCAGGAGGTCCCGAGATCGATTCCCGGCAGGGTCCGGTATTTTAACCTACACTGGTTAATTTCAGAGGCTCGGGTTCCGGGTGTATGTGCCGGGTTTAGCATCAGAATTCATCCCAGGTAGAGCCCCATCCACAAAGACGCGCAGGTCGCCTATACGGCGTCACCTCGAAAGACCTGCACCGGACCTCTTCGGAGACCACATGCCGTTATTATACTGGATGAAGTCTGAAATCACAGTCTTATTTTTTTTAGTGATGGAATCTATCGTCTTCCACGTCACATCTACCTATGATCTTCCCTCGGACTATTAGTCGGAAAAGCCCAGATTTCTCACGTATATCCAGATCTTCAGGTTTCCTTTACTTGATTGCTTTTTTTTTTGCTAGTTGCTTTACGTCGCACCGACTCAGATAGGTCTTATGGCGACGATGGGAGAGGATAAGACTAGGAGTGGGAAGGAATCGGCCGTGGCCTTAATTAAGGTACAGCCCCAGCATTTGCCTGGTGTGAAAATGGGAAACACCGGGCGAGTTGGCCGTGCGCGTAGAGGCGCGCGGCTGTGAGCTTGCATCCGGGAGATAGTAGGTTCGAATCCCACTATCGGCAGCCCTGAAGATGGTTTTCCGTGGTTTCCCATTTTCACACCAGGCAAATGCTGGGGCTGTACCTTAATTAAGGCCACGGCCGCTTCCTTCCAACTCCTAGGTCTTTCCTATCCCATCGTCGCCATAAGACCTATCTGTGTCGGTGCGACGTAAAGCCGCTAGCAAAAAAATATGGGAAACCACGGAAAACCATTTTCAGGGCTGCCGATAGTGGGGTTCGAACCTACTATCTCCCGAATACTGGATACTGGCCGCAATTAAGCGACTGCAGCTATCGAGTTCGGTTTGATTGCTTTTACAACTTCTAGGTTTTTCTTATCTTTCTTATTACTCCATTACTAGATATATCGTGAGTCCAAGAAATCTTCAGTATCTGACAGTAGATCAACATCTCAAAGCAGTCTAGTTTCTTCGTGGCGATCGCATTAGACGTTCATGCTTCCACACCGCCGACAAGAACTCCAAAGACGTAATACTTTGCTAACAAAAATTTCGTCTGTATAACCAGAAGATGTGTTTTCAGTACGGAATTCAAAGGAGTAAAAATTCATCGTGACCGCTTTACACCGGTGAGCCTTTGTATCATGACCACCCTAACCCCGGAACATTCAGCGCGCCTGGAGCGGGAAGAGTAACACGTGACTTACTGGCAGCGTGGTATGTATAGGACAGGTCTACAGACGTACTGCTGGTAGTTTCAGATTTGGAAAAGTGGCCGATCTATCCGCATTGAATTGAGGGCAAATGGTGATGGCATAGCGCCTTTGTACGAACATCTATGAAATACTACAACTGCCGCTGTTGTGAGCACGTATTGAAAGTGGTGAAACGATCGGCAAACAACGACGCGTCGTCCAACCATGTGTCGACAGCGGCTCATTGATGCCAGATGCCAGCGGGGTCTGTTGCAAATTATTCGGAGCGGGGCCACAGTCCAAGAAATCGCCAACAGGTAGGACGGCGATGACCAGGCCAATGCTTCCTAGCACACGGTTCAGCGAATGGAACTGCGGAGTAGACGATCCAGTCATACCACAATGATGATTTCACTCCACCGAACCAGCGCACGAGTTAGACACAAAATCATCGCCTCCGGACTGTGGATTATTCGAATAAGATCGCCTGATCCGATGAATCAATATTCCCGGTTCATCACATCGACAGCCGTTCGCGTGTACACCGATTTCCATCGGAGGCTATGGCACGTAGTTGCACGGTCAGGTGGAGACAGGCTGGTGGAGGAGTTGTGATGATCTAGGCGATGATTTATGAGATACACTGAGAACCATTATTCTACTACACCATTCTCTAACATCTATCCGTTAACTGGACGTTATTGGGAACCAAGTCACTCCGTTCATGTCAGCATGTTCCCTAATGGTGACGACCAATTCCAAGAGGACAATGCGCCATGTCACACTCCCAGTATTTTGGTGAATTAGTTCTAGGAATATGATAGTGAATTTGCTGTAATGCCATGGCCCACAAATAGGCCCGATGTGAACCCCATTCAACATTTGCGGTTCGTGTCGGAGAAGCGTGTTCGTGCTACGTCACCACCGTCCAGCAGTGCTCGTTAACTGGAGGACGCGCTGTTGCGTTTGCGGTACCAGATACCTCAGGATATATTTCGCCACCTCGATGAATCAATGCCTAGCCGAGTTGCCGCAGTCTTGCGGGCAAAATATGGTCCTACAACGCGTTGTGCAGGTGGTCATAACGTACTGGCTAATCGTTGTATACGGCATTTGATTTCAACTGAGTGATTCCAGTCTGAATTAACTATGGTCCCCAGGTAGGTACATTTATTTACTCCCTCAATATCCGCACCGTACAAACATGATATTCCTGGAATGCTGTCCTGTTTACTAACAATACATTTTTCTCCTTTTTATTAATAAGTAAACTGTAAGAATCATTGCTTCTCACTGCAGGTCTTGCAGGGAATCAGCAAATACTACTGAATCATCAGCTTACCTGATAATATTTTTACTATTATCTCCTTGATCTGTATCTGCAAGAATCTCTCGAAATATCGTCTCTAAGCATAAATTAAAAAGTAAACGTGATACAGATGGTCGTTCAGGATCCTTGGTGATGAGTATGAAGAAAACTTGAGTACGTCAAAACGAGGAGTGATGAATCACGCCAGTAATGAGAACGTGTATGTAGAGTTTCGTGACATTAGCTACAACGATTCTGAAGAGAATTGGCCCATATTGGGAGGGCTACATAACAGCCCTTTCCGATGCTAAATATGGAGCTATTCTGCAATCCAAGGAATGTGCAAGAAGCGTGATTTCTTGATACCAAAGAACGCGATCAATGCTGCATTGAATAAAAAAGGCAAAGGCCGACTGGGATTAATTCCAGGTGGGGAGGGAGGGGACAGGCAAATCCACGACCAGCCCCCAGTCGTACACCAGAAGTGGGGAGAAAAGTGAAGGCCCTTGTCTCAGGTGGTAACCCTGAATGGTAATTGTTTCCTCTATTAGCTCTTGAAACTATCTGTATATGAACTGCAACCAAAATGTGTTATTCTTTGTCTTAATAACAAGCTCAGCCTGCGCCAGATTTTCCAATACAATAAGTGTAATGAATCGCATAAGAACTGAATTAACGGAAAAGCCGAGATTATCATCTACGACTGTACAGGATTAGCCCACAGAACCGCGTTCTTTCCAGCTATCACAAGAATGAGTTAAAACATTCTTCTGTAGCACAGCAGTGCCCTAAACAACTCTAACTAGAGTTGAATCGAAGCATTCTGTATTGCCTGTAACTTCATGTGATGGGAGCAAGTTATACTGTACGGCAGGGCCTCTCAGGGTATATGCACCTGGTGCATGCACTGTGCACGGTGCAAAAGACGACTTCACTAGGTTGACCAGCGTGCAGACCACCCACTCCTCGATTTGGAGCAATAGCGCTGTCTATCTCCTTCCCCACGCCTGTCTCGCTCGCTCCCCCTGTCTCCCTCTTCCTCACTTGCTCCGTAGCGCTCCAAAGCCAAGCCGAGTTGAGCGGAGCTTAGCCGAGTAGCCCAGAGACGAAGCGTTGGTCCGAGCCGAGCCGAGTGGGACAGATGCACTGTGCACAGGAACTCTGCGCCGCCGTTTGCACGCGTGAGATTTTGGGCGTTTGAGAGGGCCTGCTGTATGGTAATAACAATGATGATGATGTTTGTTGTTTCAACGGGGAGAAAAAAATTGTTCTTCATGCTGTACTAAGAAACCACGTTCAACATTAACTTTTATACCAAACGAAGAATTCAAACCGGTGGCCTGCTTGTTCACAGAGCTAACGATGTAACGTCAAATCACACCGGACAAGTAGAAGGAACACTGGGGCGGAAAAGCTTTGATTTAATTCTTTAACGGGAAGGAATTTGTCCATGGTATAAACTCCGTGACGTTGATTTCAGATGAAAGGGAATAGAACTGTATAAACGCTCAAAAAAAATAAAGAAAAGGAAAAGGAATGAGAGGAATGAGAACACATTATTGTACGTTTCTCGCACTTAATATTTTATCACACTTAATTTTAATTATTATCAAGGGCCGATGACATAGATGTTAGGCCCCTTTAAACAACAAGCATCATTATCAAAATATAATTCTCCTCCCAGAAAAATACAAAACTTGTGGTTACCCACAACACACATCACAATCGAGCTAGTGCGAAACGTATTGCATCCATCAAGAAATAGCAAGATGTTAATGTACAATCTTCATATGCCAACATCCCATTCGCCGGCTATTTACATCAGCCCATCTGCTTTGCAGAGGAGGTGTGACGTCACTCTCACTCTTCTTTTACTGAGTTGAAAGAACTGAACTTGTTCTCTGTACCTGTTGATCTCTCCTTTTTTTCTCTTGTCTTTGATCGCAGACAGTGAGGTGAAGGCTGCTCAGTAATGATAATTGAAGATCTTAATTCCAAAGTGTCTAAATGCATCAAGTAGTACACTCTGTCAATGTTTTTCAATCAGATAAGAAAACACAATTTGCTTTACATCGCACCGATACAGATATATCCTTGGGCGACGATTGGACAGGATTGAACTGGGAGTGGGATGGAAGTGGCCGTGGCCTTAATTAAAGTACACCCCAGCATTTTCCTGGTGTGAAAATGATAAACCGCGGAAAACCACTTTCGGGGCTAATGACACTGGGGTTCGAACCCACTATCTCTCGAATGCAAGCTCACAGCTACGCAATCCTAACCTCACGACAAACTCGCTCGGTAACATTACATTCTGCCAAAATAATATTGCAGAAAGCTTTTCAGAAAAACCTAGCTTAATAGCTTAATATCCTGTATCTTTTCCTCCTTTGTTATATGCCTAAGCGTTTGATTTTGTGGGTTCAGCACTGGCCACTGTTTGATCATCTTTAACATTGTGCGACGCCACACGATTTCTCAATTAAAAGTTCGACAAATCACTTCGCTGCGTTTCATATTGTTATAATGAGATTCATTTTGCTTTAAATACTATAAAAGTGAAGAAAATAGAACCTCACGACACAACGTCCTTTACGGGTATTGGTCCACCACCTTGAAGGCCTACACATTATGAAGTAATGCGTGGTCAGCCCATTAATCCTGTCAGCCAATATTCTTGACTTTCCAGGCCGGGGTGACTATTTCAAAGTAATATGGCTACTCAGTTTTTCTGAAGTAGGCTGAGTGGACCTAAAAATCTCTGACTTGGCCGAGAATCGAGCCCGAGCTCCGGGTAATAAGCAGGCTCGCTACCCCCAAAGACCACGGGGTCGGCACTTTAATATTTCCACCTGTAGGAAAACCAGCCTCTGTCCGACTCCTTAGCTGACTTGTCAGCATTGAGATCTTCGGTTCAGATGACACCGGATTCGATATCCGGTCGGGTCAGGGATTTCAATCGTGCCTAATTTATTTCTTTGATAGCCTGTTGGCAAAATGACTTTCTCTCTCATGTAACAAGGAGTATTATGGGAGCAGCGAGATGAGGCAACCTGATTTTCATGAGTCACGGTATTGGCCAAACTGATACCATAATGGAACTAAATTAATAATAATAATAATAATAATAATAATAATAATAATAATAATAATAATAATAATAATAGTGTACTTAGCTATCGATTTTCGGACCTCGTTCGTGGGTTCGTCTTCCACTGGTGTCCGGTTGGTCATTTTTGTACTGAACTTACGATGTATGTATGTTGAGTATTCAGGCCGAAGGCTGGTTTGATCCTCCACACAGCTCCACCAACAGCTGTGATAGATACCTAGGTGTCACTGAAGTATAGTAGGGAAATAAGGAATGAGGTAGTTTCCCATTGCTTTCCTCACCGGACCAGAAGTTGCTATTACATATCAATCTGCCAAGCCCACTGAAGTGCATGCACCAACCGACCCTATGAGAGATAGTTTCACACTTCGGTCACTTTCACATTGTCAAAGCCAAGGATGAGACCGAGACAGGTCAATGAAAGTAACAAATTTATTCTAATATTCTTACGATATGTGCTATAATGTATCTCGGGCTGGGTAGCTTAGATGGAAGAGCGCTGGCTTTCTGAGCCCAATAACGACTTTGCGATTGTGCTGCCGCCTAGGAGCGGAAGTGGAATACTTCTTGATTGTTTCTCTGGTTGAGTTGATTTAACTTTGTCGAGCAACATTGACTGCCTGTCAAGATATCTTTTTAACATGCCAGCAACTTTGCTATAGAATGCCACGATTTTTGACTGCTTCGAAAATTGATTACCTCAATTGGGATCGAAACTCTAACATTGATCCATCGCAGGCAGGTCAACTAAAACTGGTAGTATAAGCTGCAGAAGTAGAGGTACTGTTACCTACAAGACCTCTGAATGTACCTACTAATGATATTTGTTCTCAGCTACGTAGAACCATCTTGGCGTCCTGGGAATCGGAGTGGCTAGCTATCAGAACTCCCAAAAGCTGAGAGCATTAAGAAGACAACCACCGTGTGGTGGTTCTATTTCCGGTCTTCACGGTGAGAGGCTATGGTACTGTGTAACCTGAGAATAGGTCATGGACGATCTACGCACTCTAATCTTCTAAGGAGGGTTCTTGTGGTGCCGACTTCACCGTGCCCCACATCCTCAGGGATTGCACCGATCTCTGTGGCCTAAGACTGAGCCTCGGCCTGCAGTAAACACTCGAACGTATATTAGCCGATGATGCGACTACTGCTGATCTCGTCATCCGATTCATGTGCGTCAGTAGATTAATCAAGGGTATGTAAAATACAAGTATTCTGTTACTCAGGAACACACGTTCCCTGTTGATTCATTAAAGATTTTTCGGCTTAATTCAATTTTTGTGTTTTATTTTGTACTTCGTTTCGAAATTTCGAAGTTTCGAAATAAATAATTTTGTTTTATTTTATTCCACTTAATTTGTTCAGAGAGGATGATTACCTAGTTGCACTTCCTCGTAAAACACCACCACGCTTAGCGTTATCCGAGAAACACCACGGGAGGACCACATACGTTGATTCAGAGGTACGGTGCGCGTTAGGAAGTTTTGATGATAATGGCAGGCCTCGTTTCCTACTACTATTCAAAATCGAGTTCGGGAGTTTCTAGTATAACTGAGGCCCCTTTTCCCAATGCTATGCATAACCGAGTTAAAGAGATTTTTATTATAATCGAGAAATGCAGCTTTATCTAACGTATAAGGGATCGAGGTACGACAAAAAGTCATAGGACCAAAGTTGTAGATCTCTCCAAATTGAGCACCGATTGTGCTATCTGTTTTGTGATACGACTTACTGTTCAACCACCAATAATCCGAAGCGAAGGTCTGCACCGTCTATAGAATATCGCCCATATATTTCGATATTTTTCGGGCCCATAAAGTTACACATTTATACAGCTTGGAATGTTTCCTCAAAAGGAGTATATACGAGAGCAATTTGTTTTACGTCGCACTGACACAGTCAGGTCTTATGGCGACGATGGGAGAGGAAGGCCTAGGATTGGGAAGGAAGAGGCCATGACCTTAATTAAGGTACAGCCCCAGCATTTGCCTGGTGTGAAAATGTGAAAACACGGAAAACCATCTTCAGGGCTGCCGACAGTGAGCTCGAATCCACCACTATCTCCCGGATACAAGATCACAGCTGTGAGCTCCTAACAGCACGGCGAACTCGTCCGGTAAATAAAAGGAAGAGTGTCCAGGTTTCGGGATTAGCACTCGCATACATATGGAGAAACTAAGGAAGAAAATAATACAGTTGAGAAAGTTGACACTAATTGAAAATAGGATAACTTGAGGATGGCCGGATAGGACAAATATGTACATACCAAGTGGATGCATTCGAAAAATGAAATGTCCCTCACTAAATTGTAATGATATGAGTTACGGATTTACCGGGCGAGTTGGCCGTGCGCGTAGAGGCGCGCGGCTGTGAGCTTGCATCCGGGAGATAGTAGGTTCGAATCCCACTATCGGCAGCCCTGAAGATGGTTTTCCGTGGTTTCTCATTTTCACACCAGGCAAATGCTGGGGCTGTACCTTAATTAAGGCCACGGCCGCTTCCTTCCAACTCCTAGGCCTTTCCTATCCCATCGTCGCCATAAGACCTATCTGTGTCGGTGCGACGTAAAGCCCCTAGCAAAAAAAAAATGAGTTACGGATTTAAGAAAGCGGTAATAGGGAAATAAATTAGGTGCGGGGATTCTTAGATAAGATGACTTATGATGTTACTACTTAAGTTTAAAGAGGCAAGGCAGAGACAAGAAATTCAGTAAAAATTAAGCATATACCATAAAACACCATACCTACGGTGCGAAATAATGGCCTACAGTCCGCAGTACTGTTGAAATATAACCACCCTTCCTTAGTGCTATTCGAAGACAATTGTAACCTCCTACGGTATTCCGCAAATATCCCGCAGAATGGCAGCTTGACGTCTCTCTCGCCTTCTACCCAACGACGAACCACGAATTAACAGGAAGGATCTCTTTCATTCGTGATATGATCTGTCCATGTCACACTTTTCATCTTCCAACAGAGCCACATCTCAATGGCCTCTCATTTTTTATTGAACGACTTTGTTGAAGTCCATGTTTGAACATCGAAATAGAGAACAGAAAAACTACAGCAGCGAAGAAGTTTCATTTTTGTGGCTGATGTTAACTCAAGAGTTTTAAAAATTTTCCCATTTCGTTGAACACAGTCCTGTCTTTTCCAGTGCGGGGTTTCACTTCATCCGAAATATCTCATTGATCGTTAAATATGGTACCGTGATATGTATATTTCTGGACTAGTTCAACAGGTTTCTCGTCGATTACAAGACGACATGTAGGGATTTTTTTTTATTTCACTGTGTACGTGATTTGGTTAGGTATTAATAAATCAAAAGGCACAATAAAGTGGTTAAAATGTCTAAAGATACAGTATTTAACGTCTTATTCCCTCGTAATGCAATACTCAGCCCGCCTCGGTGGTGTAGTGGTTAGTGTGATTAGCTCCCACCCCCGGGGGCCCGGGTTTGATTCCTGGCTCTGCCACAAAATTTGAAAAGTGGTACGAGAGATGGAACGGGGTCCATTCAGCCTCGACAGGTCAACTAAGTAGAGAGGGGTTCGGTTCCCAGCTCAGGTATTCTCGAAGTGGTTTTCCGTGGTTTCCCGCTTCTCCTCCGGGCACCTAACTTAAGGCTACGACCGCTTCCTTCTCTTCGTAGTCTATCCCTTCTAGTCTTCTTATTCCCCCACAAGGCCCCTGTCCACCAGAGCAGGTGAGGCCACCTGGGCGAGATACTGGTCCTCCCTCCCAGTTGTATTCCCCGACCCAAAGTGTCACGCTTCAGGACACTGCCCTGGAGGCAGGAGAGGTGAGAACCCTTGCTGAGTCCGAGAGTCAACAGTTTAAGAAAGAGAGCAAGAAACAAACACAATAGTCCTATCTGAAGAGAGGGGTCCAAAATTTGAAGTTGATGTTTTTGTTTTGCTTGGAAAATCAGTAATTTGACCATATTTGATTCCGGCCCTTCATGTAGAGTGCTGATATAAATCTCTCTCTGAACCCAGGATGATGGTACCACAGAGGGTTTCTCCTCGTGAGTGGGTGTGGTAGAATAATGCCTACGGTATCTTCTGCCTGCCGTAAGAGGAGACTAAAAGGGGGACAGGGGCTCTCAAGTTGGGAATGTGGGTTGGCGACCACGGTTCCCCTAGCTGAGTCTGGCACTATCTGCACTATCTCCACTTGTGTCAGACTCCTCACCTTCATATTTTTATCCGACCTCCCTTGGTCAACCCTTGTTATTTTCCGACCCTGAAAGGTTCCGATAGCTAAGATACACATTTGACAACAACTAAAAAATCTTGGCAATGTCTTCCACAACAAAATATGCTGTTAATAGGGTGTATGGTTACCCCTAACTGCCACACATGCTTCGCTGCGACATGGCATGCTCTCTCGTGTGGCAGTCGATCCCATTCCTCCGAAAGGGCAATGCAAAAGTCTTGGAGGGTCCTTGGTGGAGGGTGACGGGGTGCAATTCGCCTCCCCAATGCATCCCAGGCATGTTCTATACGATTCATATCCGCAGACCTCGCTGGCCAGTTCATGCGATTAATGGCTTCCCCAGCCAGAAATTCATCCACCAGAGCAGCGCGGTGTGGTCGGACATTATCGTCCATTAAGATGAAGTCTGGACCAACCGCTCCTCTGAAGAGTCGAACATGTCTCAGTACCTCATCCCTGTATCTCCGAGCGTTAACAGTGTTCCTCGGACCACTCATGAAGATATGCAAGTCCGTACGACAATTGAATATGATGCCGCCCCACACCATGAAGCCACCACCACCGTAGCCTACTGGTCCAGTTCCACGATGTTCCTGTGGTTGTATCGGCTACCCGGTTCTCTCCAGATTAATGTGCAACGGGAATGATTCTGCAAACTGAAGCGGGATTCATCTGTGAAGAACACATGCCTCCATTCATCATGGTCCAGTTTGGATGTTGACGGCTCCAAAGTAAACGGGCCCGTCTCTGTGCTGGAATGAGTGAGACGCACACCGCTGGACGTCGGGCAAACAGTCGTGGTGTTCTGAGCCTCCGGTACACAGTTTGCTGGGAAACGGCAATCCCTGAGACAGCTGCAAGCTCCGCCAACAATTGTCTTGCAGGTGCACTCCGATTTCGTCGGGCGGTTAAGGCCAGATATCGGTCTTGCTGTGGGGGGGTTACCCTTGGTCGACCTGGTACTGGCCTACGACTAACATCTCCTGTGTCTCGAAATCGTCTCCAAAGCCTGGAAATGACAGTTTGTGGCACATTCAAGGATACGGCGACTTCGGTCTGTGTCTGGCCTGCTTCCAGGCGGCCGAGTGTTCTACCCTGCAAAAAGGGGTCCAAATTGCGTCGTTATGCCATTTTGTCACGTTCACCACGAGGCTACACCCCGCACACTATAACAGGGCAAACACGACTGAGGGAATATGAGGCCCAAGCGCTGGCTGTGTTTACCTTGCGGTTACGCCGCTAGTCAAAGCAGGGAACACTCCTTTCCTATACAGAGCGAACACGTAAGATTGCCAGGTGCATATGTTGTGCGATTTGCGGTATATTTCCTGTTGCCCTGCTTACTCGCAACTTATGCTTAACTTTTGGACACTAGTAGACATTGTTACCTTTCAAACAACAACAACAAATGTTGATCTTCAATAGTGTTCTTTCCCTACATTTAATGCGTACATTATTGAAATGAGTTTGCAGGGTGAGAATACGAGCTGATTGTTGACGGGATAACGTTCACGAATGTCGAACTAATTGCACCAAGTAATATCAATTTAAATCCACTTACTCGTAGCTTAACATCCATATAAACTATGGTTTGACAATGGTTTTCTTTGAGCTTCGCCTATATATTACATTCCTAGCAGAGAAACAACTCAAAACAAAATAAATAGCGTTGGTAGTTTGCAGTGAGGTATAATGACGCAGAGGCTAACAAAGGAATTCGTTCTTCGTTAAAACCTAAATTCGTGTTAACAAAGGAGACCTTGTATAAGAAATAATACATTCCCTGCCGGACCAAAATGTTGGTCATGCTAACGAATGTTCGTCTTAGGCGAGTTCGTGTTAATGAGGCTTTACCGCTTCCTTTCAGCATGCTCTCTGGTAGTGATCTCTTTAGTCTACTCCTTGCACTCATGTGCAGTATGCCGTTTGGTTACAAGTGAATGTCGGTTTTGCACCCTGTAACTTCCGTTTAGTTCGCAGTGGTTTGCGGTGTACGTAAGCACATTCTATACCTGTGTGATGATCGTCGGTAGACGCAGAGTGGGTCTCGGCACAAAAGTGGCCACGGCTGATCCGTGGTCCAACAGCTCTACACTCTGACCGGCCAACCGAGCAGAGGAGGGGTGGCCACGGCTCTTCCGTGGCTCTACGCCGCAGCAGTCGGGAGGCGGGACAGGTCTGGACCTGACGGCTGGCCCAAACCGTCGGCTGTCCTGGGAAAGGTTTTCCGTGGTTTACCGTTCTCCTGCACTATGGCGAATGGTGGGACAGCTCCTAGTATAGGCCACGGCCGCCAACCCCCTCACCTTCTCCGTACATTTCCTTCACCGTAAAAAACCTCTCGGTCTGAGAGACAGTGTCACTGTCTAAGAGGCCCGCCTCCCCCTTCAGGGGAAGAATGAAAACATTTTAGTATTTGTAGTAGTACCTGTATGATGATGAATAATGTTAGAATAGCTTATACATCTTGAAAAAGTCTTACAAAACGAAAGTATTCATTTTGAACGAGTTCCATCTACCCCATCGAAATTTAAATGTATCTGCTGTATCTCATGCCAAACCACTTCTAATGTCGAAAACAGTGGGGAAACCTCCATGTTCGAACATGGGAGGGGGGGGGGGGTCATGAAAGCATAGAAGAGCTTTGACTTGTGAAAGTGGTAACAGTAAGTTAATAAATAGAATGGGCATTATCATCGTTTAAAACGTGTATGAAACAATGCACCCGAATGGGAAACTAACATAAGCCACAACATGAAAGTAGTTTTTGTGTTTGTACATGTCCCCCGGAAATTGTGAAAAAGTTAGAAGAAATTTCTCAACGGGAAAACCAAATGATCATAAATTTCCTCTCAATAAAATGTGTGACGCAATTTTACCTTGCAACCGTGCATGCTGTGATGTGAAGAATTGATGAATGACCATAATATACCGATCTATAGCTGTGTAGCTCGTAAGGTACCGTTGCTAGGTAACATCCCGTCACACATTCTGTTACACAATTTTTCGGATGACTCCCAGATTAAGACATTTATGTCAAAAAGTCCGGCAAACTTATCGCAGAGAATAACAATTTCTTTGTAACTGTTTGCTTAAATTCTATTCCTTACGAGCAACTGGAAATTCCGAAACTACAGTATCTCATATTCAACATGCCTGTGTGCAGGGCGTGCGTAAAATGTTAACTTAATGAGCATGGAACAAAGGTTCACGGACGAGATGTATTTCACTTTTTCTTTGTAACTGGCATCCTTAAATGATACATGGTGGCGTTATCGCGCAACATAGCCGTCGCCATTTGTGGAAATAACGAGTTACTAATTTCGCAGAAGACCAATTAAGCTAATGGAATTGTATCAAATGTGGAGGTACATTGTCCATAAACCACATTCTCTTTTTTTTTTCTCCAGTGACTTGACAGGGCTGCACCATAAGGTAATAAATGACTAAAATGGGGTAATGATCAAGAATGTAGATTTTAACGTTTCTGCACCTCTCAGTAACGTAACGTTCTAACAAATGGTAGATGAGCTAACTTATATTTTTGTACTCCATATAGAAATCTCAGCCAACAGTGTAGGAAAGCAATTTTATAGTACGTCAATTAGATAGTGCAGTTAAAAACAGAATGTGGAAATTGTTGTAACCAAGGTTGAAGTTTACAAAACACAACTTTTATTGCTTCACTTTATGATATTTACACAAATAACAGAAATTTATTTTGAAGCAAAAAGGAATATTGAATCTTGAGAAAAGTCTGTCTTTATACAATATGTACAGGTTTGCAGTCTTTATATACACTTCTATCTTGAAAAGATAGTCTTTGTGAATTGACACTTTGATAGTCGAGAACTATCTGGCACACTAACATAAATGTTCATGAGAGTCCTTGTTTGTTGAAGTGCCTGAATTCCTAAAAAGCAAGTTCAATTGATTGAAGAAATTCCACCTAGCGAAACTAAGGGAGCTTGCATAAGTTAGGGAATGAAAATGGCTTGTAAAAGAATTACGGAACATAGGCAGCGGAAACAGGTAAGGGAGCGGTGACCAGAGGTGAAACCTCGTACTGCCAGAAATTCAGTCCACCTGGTCGAAGCACATTTTCAAGAGGAGTAGCCTCCGTGCTCGACGTAGGGTGTATTCTGGAGCTGGACACCGGGGCAAGTGGGCAAGTGAGCAGGCAGGGAGCTCCTATTTATAGTACACTCGATGGTCAGGCACGCGCACTGAGGGCTGCGCGTCGAAGCTAGCAGAATGATACACAGGCGCGCGTGCAGCTGGCTGGCGGAGCGAGAAAGGGAGCGCCGGACATACAACACCCTCCCCTCCTAAATACGCCGGTACGGCGTGAAACGGCGGCGGCGCTGGCGGCGACTGCGATGCTGGGGCTGAGCTGTTGATATCTCTGTTGTATTGTCCGGAGCTGGAACTGGGCGGAGTGGCGCTGTCTCGTCCTGAAAGGAACCCATTGTTATTAAATGATCTAAGGCGCGTTCAGCAATAGATTTATCTGGTTTAGCAATAGCATCAATAGCTGGACAGGGGCGGTAGCGCAGACGTATCTGATCTTGATGGCGGCAGATACGTTTCTCCGTAGTCTGTATCTCGTAGAGACGATGACCCAAAGATCTGCAGATGACTCCAGGTATCCAAAGTGGGTTGGATTTGAATGTCCTGGTGTAGACCTTGTCTTTGAGGGAGAACTTCGTTGGTGAGGTCTTATGCTGGGCCGGAAGAGGCTGTAACAGAGAAAGTAAAGTTCTGTGAGGTCGTCCATGGAGCTTCTGTGCAGGAGTGATATTATCAGCGCCGGGTAGAGTTCTGTAGTTGTTTAAGAGTTGGAGCAAGGCTTGGTCTTTGGTTAAGCCTGAAGAGACAGCTTTCTTCATACTTCTTTTAAATGTTTGTACGAAGCGTTCAGCTTCACCATTAGATTGAGGGTGAAAAGGTGGTGCTAGGATATGACGAATGCCATTATGTGTACAAAAGTTCTGAAAAGCAGTAGCTGTAAATTGAGGTCCGTTGTCCGAAATGAGTACTTGCGGTAAACCTTCTGTAGTAAAGATTTTCTGGAGAGCACGAATGGTAGCTTCGGTTGTAGTAGTCGAATGCATATCCACGACATATGGAAAGTTTGACAGTGAATCGATGACTATTAACCACATGGAATTGAGGAAAGGACCTGCAAAATCGATGTGAACTCGTTCCCATGGAGTAGTAGCTGGAGGCCATGAAGCAAGATCAGAAGACGGGGCGTTCTGATTCGTTTGACATTGCTCACAATGACGTATTAGCTTTTCGATGGCGGCATCAATACCGGGCCAGTAGCAGTGTTGACGGGCGAGTTGCTTTGTTCTGGAGATACCCCAATGGCTTTGGTGTAATAATTCGAGAACTTGTTTCTGTAGGCTAAGTGGGATAACCACTCGGAAGATGGTGCCTGTTTCTAGTAGTACAACTCCGGCACGAGTCGTGAGACGATGCTGCATACGAGGATAAGGTGCCAGGTGGGCAGGAAGTGTGCTCTGAAGAGGCCAACCGTTGCGGATGTAAGTACGTACAGTAGCAAGTGTACTGTCCTTATCCGTAGCTTTAGCTATGCAGGTAGCATCAATAGGAAAACTGGATACAGTATCTTCAAGTTCTATGTCTAACTGAAGACATTCAGATTCTTGAGAATCGAAGGCAGTATCAGGACCAACGGGTAAGCGGGAGAGGGCATCAGCATTACAATGCTGGGATGTGGCTCGATATACAATCTGATAGGAATAATCAGAAAGGAACATGGACCATCGTTGAAGCTTTCTGAGGGAATTCTCTGGGATCTTATTACCAGGATGGAATAAGTGTACGAGAGGCTTATGATCGGTAACGATCAGGAAATGGTTGCCATAAAGATATTCATTAAAACGGCGAATACCAAAGATGATGGCTAAAGCTTCTTTCTCTATCTGTGAGTATCGACGTTGATGGTCATTAAGTGTTTTCGAAGCGAAGGCGATGGGGCGTTCTTGTCCATGACGATCCTTCTGGGAGAGAACTGCACCGACACCGTAGTCTGAAGCGTCAGTAGCTAGCGTGATGATCTTGTCGGGCTGAAAATGAGTGAGTTGTATAGCTTGAATTAAGGCGTTGTGGATTGTTTTCCATGCCTGTTGGCATTGCGGAGTCCACTGAAACTTAACACCTTTTTTACGTAGAGCGTTTAATGGAGCTGCCACTGTAGCGAAGCGTGGAATGAACTTATTATAATAGTTCGCTTTGCCTATGAAGGACTGAAGCTGCTTGAGGTTCTGAGGTGCTGGCATGTTTACTATCGCGGAGACATTCTGCATACTAGGACGAATTCCATTCTTATCAAGTATATGTCCGAGGTAGTGAACTTGAGGCTGAAAGAAGGTACATTTAGCGAGATTCGCTCGTAGGCCATTGTCTTTCAATTTCTGGAGAAGAAGGCGGAGATTGGTTAGATGTTCCTGATGATCTTTTCCAGTAACAATAATATCATCCAGGTAGTTAGCACAACCGGGAATGGAGGCGGTGAGTTGAGCCAAATAGCGCTGAAAAATAGCCGCTGAGGATGAAATACCGAATGGGAGCCGCTGGAGCTGGAGCAGTCCGAGAGGAGTGTTGAGTGTGAGAAATTTCTTAGATTCCTCGTCTAAAAGTAGCTGGAGATATGCTTCTTTAAGATCAACTCGAGAGAAGAATTGTCCACCAGAGAGACGACGGAATAAGTCTTCTGGACGTGGAATAGGAAAGATATCGGTTTCAAGTTGTGCGTTGACTGTAGATCGAAAATCGCCACAAAGTCGAACATTACCATCAGGTTTCTTGATTACCACGAGTGGAGTAGCCCATTGACTAGAAGTAACTGGTACTACAATTCCAGTTTGTATCCATCTTTCTAATTCTTTCGTGACCTGGTCTTGAAGTGCTAGGGGTACTGGCCGTGCTTTGAGGAAGCGAGGCTTAGCTCCGGATTTCAGCTGTATGTGAGCTGTATAGTCTTTTGCTGTTCCGAGCTGAGAGTCGAAGACTTCAGGAAACTGCGCTAGGAGAGCGGTAACGTCAGAAGTAGGATGCAATGTAGATACGACGTTAATGTTGTCATGTATCTGGAAACCAAATAAGTTAAATAGATCCATGCCCATAATGTTTGATGCAGTGTAGTTGTTAACTACGAGAAGAGGAATGGCCTTCTGAATTCCTTTATAACTAGCCTGAAGCTTAATTTGACCTTTGATGTCAATTTTCTTCTTGTTAAATGTCACTAGCTGGATGTCAGCTGGAGAGCATGAAGGTGAACTTAAGTCGTGGTAGGTAGTCAGGTTAATAATAGAGACAGGTGATCCAGTGTCTAATTGAAAATCGACAGATCGATCAGAGAATGAGAGAGGAATGATGATTTTGTGAGAATCCTTTGTGGGAAGAATAAGATTGATCTGATCAACTTCCAGGTCTTGGCGGGGCTGTATATGCTTCCGGCGCGCTGCAGTAGTCTTAGCAGGGCGGAGCGAACTTTGACAGACAGTCTGAATGTGTCCAAGTTTATTACATCGTTCACAAGTAGCTTTGAAAAAACGACAGTCACGACGTTCATGATGCTTGAAACAACCTCGGCAGGAAGGCAGGAGTTTCGAGGTGCTTTTAGAATTGGGCTTCCGTGTAGCATGACGAGAGGGAACCTGGCGAGAATGCTTGGTGGAGAGCGCCTTATCCGTACGGTTCACTGTAGCAGAGGACTTGCGGGCCTGAGGCGAGACTTGTGCAACTTCGTGTGGAGAAGCTATGGCTGCGGCAGTCTTGGTAGTAAGCTCATAAACCGTAGCAATACGCTGGACGTCTTCTAAAGAAGGGTTACTGTGCTTGACAGCGTCAAAACGTATTTTGTCTTCAGGAGTATGTAAAATTATCATGTCCCGAATGAGAGAATCAGTGTAGGATGAACCACAACCGTCCTTGGAGCAGATGAACTGGCAGGGTTTAGCTAGACCACGCAATTCAGTTATCCATTCAGTATGTGTCTGATGGGGTTGCTTTCTGCTCTGAAAAAATTTATAGCGAGCAGCCACTATGTGAGGAGCTTTGGCATAGTGTTCCGTGAGACGGGCTAAGAGCTGCGTGAAGGGTACCTCAGATAAGTGTTCTTCTGGACTTAATTTACGTAGTAATTCACACGTAGCATTGCCAACCGAACTAAGAAATAGTGCGCGGCGGCGTTGATCATCTGTGACAGAATGGCAGATGAAATGCTGTTGCAAGCGGGCTAAATAAACTGACCATTCTTCCTTAGCCGGATCAAAAGCAGAGAACGGAGGAATAGCTGATGGCTGTGTAGAGACAGAAATAGCTTGAATAGCCTGAATTAATGCTGCCTGTTGTTGTTGCATAAACTGTTGTTGTTGCTGCTGTAAGGCTTGGAAGACCGTAGCAAGTTGTTCCGCAGTAGCCATTGCGTGATGCGTGCAAGCAAGAGTAAGGTAAGCTGTGTGTCAGAACTGGTTGGAGTGTCGTTGTAGTTTAGCACGTCGCCGTAGAGTTGACAACTGGGCCCGTTGAATTGTAGTGTTGGTTTCGTGTGTACCTCGTCGCTTATAGAGTTGGCAACTGGGACTGAAGAATTGTAGTTTGTTGCTTTTTTACCTCGTCGCCATAGAGTTGGCGACTGGGGCCGATGAAGTGTAGTGTCGCTTTTTTACCTCGTCGCCATAGAGTTGTGTTGTAACCAAGGTTGAAGTTTACAAAACACAACTTTTATTGCTTCACTTTATGATATTTACACAAATAACAGAAATTTATTTTGAAGCAAAAAGGAATATTGAATCTTGAGAAAAGTCTGTCTTTATACAACATGTACAGGTTTGCAGTCTGTATATACACTTCTATCTTGAAAAGATAGTCTTTGTGAATTGACACTTTGATAGTCGAGAACTATCTGGCACACTAACATAAATGTTCATGAGAGTCCTTGTTTGTTGAAGTGCCTGAATTCCTAAAAAGCAAGTTCAATTGATTGAAGAAATTCCACCTAGCGAAACTAAGGGAGCTTGCATAAGTTAGGGAATGAAAATGGCTTGTAAAAGAATTACGGAACATAGGCAGCGGAAACAGGTAAGGGAGCGGTGACCAGAGGTGAAACCTCGTACTGCCAGAAATTCAGTCCACCTGGTCGAAGCACATTTTCAAGAGGAGTAGCCTCCGTGCTCGACGTAGGGTGTATTCTGGAGCTGGACACCGGGGCAAGTGGGCAAGTGAGCAGGCAGGGAGCTCCTATTTATAGTACACTCGATGGTCAGGCACGCGCACTGAGGGCTGCGCGTCGAAGCTAGCAGAATGATACACAGGCGCGCGTGCGGCTGGCTGGCGGAGCGAGAAAGGGAGCGCCGGACATACAACAGAAATAAAGAACGAAATGTATTTGAAACTATAATTTAGATACGGGTAATTGTCTATTTACAAAATAAGTTTATCTCATTTAATTTACAAGAAAAAACGGGGGAATTGGTCGTGCGATTAGGGGCGTGCAGCTGTTAGCTTGCAACTGGGAGATAGTAGTTTCGAGCCCCACTGTCGGCATCCCTAAAGATGGCTTTCCGTGGTTTCAAATTTTCACACCAGGCACATGTTGGGGCTGCGTCTTAATTAAGGCCACGGCCGATTTCTTCTAACTCCTAGCCCTTTCCTATCCGATTACCGCCGTAAGACCTATATGTGTCGGTGCGACGTAAAGCAAATTGTTAAAAAACCGCCTTGGGCCTCATGAAAAAAGGACATTTTCACGCATCTCCATCTACCAAGTGCATAATGTAAAATATTGCACCTATTCTTTTCGAGAAGGTTACATATCCTAGAGCGTGCCTTTCTACTGTTAATTTTCTTAGAAGAAACGCAATTAGAAAGGATAAAATATACTTCCGAATTTATGGGTACAATGCTTTTTAATATGACTTCCCAATATCTAACATTAAAAAGTGCCCAACTGGATCGACAGCCTCTCAAATGTGTCAGATAAATTCGCTTTGTCTCTACTTAACTGTCTTCGTCCAGCTTTACCCACACAGCTTGACTGCCAACTCTAAAATAGAAAACTTCTATTTGTTTTTATGATCATTGCCATAAGGAATCGAATATGCTGGTGATGAGCATATCGGTTTCTACGCGACACTGTGAACAACTGACCTACTACTGAGAAAGAAGCTATGTGGAAGTCTTCATTACAAGCAGTAAAACGGTTGATATTGTAGGTAACTTCAAGGCATGGTATAGATCATGGACAGTGAGATACAAAAGACTAGAAAACTCATGTTAATAGACTAGTAATAATAATGTTATTTGCTTTATGTCCTACTAACTACTTTTAGGGTCTTCGGAGACACCAAGGCGCCCGAATTTAGTCAAGCACGAGTTGTTTTACGTGCCATTAAATCTACCGACGTGGAGCTGACGTATTTGAATATCTTCAAATACCACCGGACTGAGCTAGGATCGAACCTGACAAGTTGGGCTCAGAAGGCTAGCGCTTCAATCGTCTGACCCCCTCAGCCCAGCAGTTAATAGATAAATTGCGCTACATGGTGATCTATCGTATGTTCATGTCTTTTGGTGGTACAAAGTAGTAGTAGTAGTAGTAGTAGTAGTAGTAGTAGTGTAAACGATCTTCTACAGAATTACAAAGACTGTCTTGCAAGGAAGTAGAGTTTAACTAATGAATTAGATTTAAGAATTGTTCGACACTGATTCATTCATTCATTCATTCATTCATTCATTCATTCACTGATCTATCTTTATCGCCTTGTCTTCGTTCGGCTTTACCAATACAAACTGACATCCGAATGAAGATCAGTCAATACCATAAGGAATCCAGTATGCTGGTGATGAACAGATGACGAACACATAAATTAATGAAGATGAAATGAATTATGGTGAAAGAAGTCGGTAAAATAATAATAATAATCGTATGGCCTCAGCTACCGTTTGCAGACATTTCAATTTGACGCCATCTGGCTGTCTGCTCGTCAATTTCGACGTTCCGGTTTACTCTGTCTGCCATCTAGTGGATCTACAGTAAACCGGATCTCTCTTGGGCGTCTAAGGCTGAGATTGAATTAATTTTGTCGGGTAAATACCAAATGTATCACCAGAGATCTTTTACATGCCGACATCGTACGACATGGAGTGTCGAATGGACTTTTTTCCGCCCTTCAAAAATCCGACTACCTCTGCCGGATTTGAACCAGCTATCTTGGGATCCAGAGGCCGACACTCTACCACGGATCCACAGAGGCAGCTAATGAAGTCGGTTAAGGAGATGTAAGTAAGAGCCTATGGCCTATGGAGAGGAACTGTTCCGACATTTATCTGGAATCGAAAAAGGGAAACCAGAGAAAATCATTTATCTTTATAACATTTATATTAACGGAACTAGCGAGTAGTTGTGCAATATGTGTGGTTAGAATTGAGGAAGGAATTTTACAGCGTTTTAGAACGGAAGATCCCATGGAAACGTCACTCCAGATCTGCGGATGATTACTGTGATCCAGTTTAGAACTAACCAATTGTCGCTTTCAAATTTTGTTGCTATTGTTGCTTCATGTAAGTAAGGGACGCGGGCTAAATACTGACTGTTTAAGTCTCTTGAAGTAAAACAATGAACTGCAAATCGTAATAACAGTAATTTATTTACATCATACCGCACCCATCACCCTGCCCTTCAAAGTTCACCGGCAATTTACTCAGGGTCGTTTACTGGGTCATAGGCTGGATAGTATTATAAAACTTATGAGCCTAAAGGGCAGGAAACGGATAGCATCTAACTGCAACGAATGAGAATACATTTCTGGTTAAAACAGGTTTATTACTTCTTGGTGATTATGAAGAATGGCACAGAATAAACCCTGAATGAACACAAATGAATAACATCGTTATGACGCCGGATAAAGTCTGAGTTATTTTTTTGTCGAGGAGGAGACGGAGTTCGGTTTTTTAAAATGTCTTTATCATGAACGGGAGCGTGCGGAAAATGCAAATCACTTTTACACTAAGATGATATTACAAATAATAAAATACACAAGTCTGAGTGAATCCTATTATATCTAGCATATTGTCCTCCGGAATACACGTCACTATTTCTAAATAAACAACATACAATTACCAAATTCTTTAAGTCAGGAAATGAACCCCTTGTCATTTCCGAAAAAGTGACCGAAATTTGCTGAAGTTTGCTTGTTGATATAACTTAATCGAAATTGCCGGGTTGAGTAACTCTGGAAGTAGAGCGCCGGACTTGTGAGCCCAACTTGGTAGGTTCGATCCTGGCCCAATCCGGTGGTATTTGAAAATGCTCATATACGTCAGAATTTTGTGAGTAAATTTACTGGCACGTAAAAGAACTCTTGTGGGGCAATATCCCGGCAGGTCAGCGTCTCTAAAAACCGTAAAACTGACTTCGCGTGATTTTCCGGCACGTTGAACAACCTCCTCACTGGTTACGTGGTCTACCCATGAGACCCTGAACATCCAACGTTCAACATTTCAAACGGCTACGCTCGATATATTCTTAAATGTCCCTCCTTCCACACCGTGAAGCAGTACCGGTAACTCACAGAAATTTCTGACACACCAACAAGTTTGAATCGGAGGTCACGTTTGCATACAAGATGTTTTAATTTTAGAAAAACACATTTCTTGCAGTGCAGAATTTGATTTTGTTCTCTTCTTCCTCTTCCTCCTCTTCGTCTGCTTCTTCTTTTTGCTACTTCTTTAACGTCATGACGGAAGAATGGGAAAGGGCTAGGATTGCGAAGGATGTGGCCATGGACTTAATTGAGGTACAGCCTGGTGTGAAAATAGGAAAGCACGGAACACCATATTCAGGGCTGCCGACGGTGGGATTTGAACCCACTATCTCCCGAATGCAAGTTCGCAGCTGGGCCAACCTAACCGCACGGCCAACTCGCTCGCTATTTTGTTTTCTGCATTCGGAAATCCATTCGTGAGTTAACTTCTTCTTTTACATTTTTGTTTTACGTCGCACCGTGAAATAGATAGGTAATATGGCGACGATGAAGTAGGAAAACCATCTTTAGGATTGCCGACAGTGGGGTTCGAATTCACTATCTTCCGAATGTAAGCTGATAGCTACGTGGCTCTAACCGCGCGGACACTTGCTTGGTAGTGAGTTAACCATCATCCTAGGTACTTGAATAATAATAATAATAATAATAATAATAATAATAATAATAATAATAATAATAATAATAATAATAATGGCTTTACGTCCCAAGAAGAAGTTAACTTACTACTTTTGCAGTTTTTGGAGACGCCGAGGTGCCGGAATTTAGTCCCGTAGGAGTTCTTTTACGTATCATTAAATATACTGGCACGAGGCTGACGCATTTGAGCACCTTCAAATACCACAGGACTGAGCCAGGATCGAACTTGCCAAGTTGGGGTCAGAAGGCCAGCGCCTCAACAGTCTGAGTCACTCAGTTCAGCCTACTGTAGGTAGGCTACTTGAAATGTGATAGCTTTTCAACAGTAGGACTTCTTTAAAAAGTAATGAGAATTCCTGATCTAGTGAACTATTCTGAAACGTGCATATGCAGCGGGAGTAGTCTAACTTGTAGATTACTGAACAATTATAATCCACAAAGACCGGGCGAGTTGGCCGCGCGGTTAGGGGCGCGTAGCTGTAAGCTCGCATCCGGGAGATAGTGGGTTCGAATCCCACTGTCGGCAGCTCTGAAGATGATTTTCCGGGGTTTCTCATTTTCACACCAGGCAAATTCTGGGGTTGCACCTTAATTAAGGCCATCGGTCGCTTCCTTCCTATTCCTGGGCCTTTCCTGTCCCATCGTCGCCATAAGATCTATCTGTGTCCGTGCGGCGTAAAACAAAAAGCATCCACTAAGAGAGAGAGAGAGAATCCACTACTTCCACAATTCCTGATTCATTTCCTAAGTTGCCACATTAACTTTCATGGACGTCATGCTCATGAAGATGGTTTATTAACTTCTTTCCAAACTCCAAACATAAAACACGAACACTAGCGGATGTTGTCAAGGGAACAATGGGAATATAAACTGCATATATCAAGGTTTGTCAAGGTTGGACCTACGGCTGTACTCCTAATATAACAGGGGTATACAATACCAACCACTAAAATTATAGAAAGTTTGTCCATTGAAGCAGTGATGTACTCTGTAAATCAGTGTTGCCAACTCATTTCACTATGCCCCTGCAGAGCAGTTGAAACGTTTGCACATTCGCTATAGAAGTCCCTACCGAAGAGAAGTGTATAACATAATAATAATGTCCGCCTCTGTGGTGTAGTTAGTGTGATTAACTGCCACCCGGAGGTCCGAGTTCGATGCCCGGCTTTGCCACGATATTTGCAAAGTGGTACGAGGGCTCGAACGGGATCCACTCAGCCTCGGGAGGGCTGCTGAGTGGAAGAGGGTTCAATTCCCACCTCAGCCATCCTCGAAGTGGATTTCCATTGTTTCCCACTTCTCCAGTCAAATGCCGGCATTGTACCTAACTTAAGGCCACGGCTGCTTCCTTCCTTGTTCCTTGCCTATTCTTTCCAATATTCCAATCCCCCCCAAGGCCCCCGTTCAGGATAGCAGGTGTGGCCCCCCAGGGAGAGGTACTGGTCCGCCAACCCAGTTGTATCCCCTGACCCTAAGTCTCAAGCTGCAGGACACTGCCCTTGAGGCGGTAGAGGTGGGATCCCTCGCTGAGTTCAAGGGAAAAACCAACCCTGGAGGGTAAATGGATTAAAAAAGAAAGATAATAATAATAATAATAATAATAATAATAATAATAATGCGGAAGTATACAATGGCTATTCATATACACGTCGAATGGAAATTTGGGGACAAGCATACCATAATGGGATTCTACATGGAATTCGAAGTCATGTTGCTTGGAACTGTAAACCTTCTCATTCAAGAAATTAAAGAAAGAAAGTGATAACTCTTATGTTTTTACTACGTCACGGTTTCCATGCTGTAAACGTCTACTTCTTCCTGCACTTAAATCAACATCACTCGTCTTATAACCTGCAAGGCATTTAACTCTTTTACCAATTACTAGGCGCCTTTAGAATGTTTTTCCCTTCAACATTTTTGTCCTAGGTTCTACTTTTCATTTTTTTCAATTTTCCCTCGTATTTTCCCTTCCCTTTCGGCCTTTGAAACCATAATCAAAAGATGGTAATTACCACTTGCGTGCCAGTGTTTGTATTAAAATTCAGCAACTGAAGTGAAAACTGAATCACATGACCAGGTATTCTCATTACACAACACCACGACTAACTGTGCACTGGAATTACTTGATTGCATGGCACATGAAACTGCAGGCAAGAAAAATCAAGGGGTTACACCACGCACACTACTTTCTGTAGGTATGTAAATAAATTAGGCAGACAAACTTGTACAGTCGAAGCCGTTTATTGCGACATCGCCTTTAAAGACGTCTTGGATAAAATGACGAAATCTAACAGCGTCGTCTAAATCCTACATAAACACTGTATTAAATAGCCGCTTTTGGAAGACACCGCCTATTACGACATAACGTGTAAAGCGGCGAATTTTTATAATTTTTGTGGAGAAATGTGGTGGTGGTGGTGGTGATGATGATTATTGTTTTAAGAGTAAATACAACTAGGCAACCATCCTCTATATAACACTAATCAGAGAGAAAACGTGGAAGGGATCCAACACTTCGAAACATGAAGACATCGCCCAAAGAAATAAAGGTCCACGAAGGGCGTGGAAATGAAAGACTCCCTTGGCCTCGAGTGCTCTAATATCGTCGGGGTCGGAAAAGAACAAGAGTTGACCAAGGGAGGTCGGATAGGATAGATGAATGTGAGAAGTCTGGGACAAGTAAGTGGAAACAATGCCAGGACTGAGCTCAGGGCCCCGTGGTCGCCAATCCACGCTTACAAGTTAAGAGCCCCTGGGGCCCCTTTTAGTCGCCTCATACGACAGGCAGTGGATACCGTGGGTGTTATTCTACTGCCCCCACCCTCAGGCGGTTTGGAGAAATGTATCGACTGTGACGTCCAATGTTAATTTTTGTTTGTTCCGCGTTTGGGGATTGCTAACAACAATGCAAAGCTTATTTTCAAACTCTTGTTTTCAGTAGATTGTAGAATTCAAATCAGTCTTCCTATTAAGTAGTCAGTGAAAGAGCGTCGCTATGAAGACGTTGCAAGAAAAAAAAAAGAGGAAAGTGTTCCTTATTGAAGAAAAGTCATACATAATATTTATGTCGGTTACAAAATGGGGAAATAAATGTCAGGATCGGGAAGGAATGGGTGTGCCACACTCAACGATTTCTACAATTTAGAAGAACAGAGAGAACATGCTCCGAGGTCATTAACTCTCATATTTTGCTGTAATATTCTCTCTTTAGGATTTAACGTCCTAGGGTTCCAGTCTGTATGCTTGGAATTAAAGTCTCCTCCAACGACAGAACAAATGTGCCGCGGATTATTCAATAAAATATCTATTTCCTCAGTATTTAGCAGAGCCTTGGGGTTAAATAGGCCGCGAACATTCGATAGTGAAAATTTCCAGGTCTAATCTCGATACTGAGACTCGATAACGCCCCCTACTCTGAAAACGGATCGAAAGAACCAAGAAGCCTAACACACGTTTGAAACACCGCGGCCCTTGGCTCACTTACCTGTTTTAACATGAAATAGGAATCTGTTTCGGCCTTTTCCAAATTTTATAACCTTTCTGTCATTGAAAAAGCCCGTATGTTAAGTTTCTCCCCCCACCTTGAAAATAGCTCTCCGACTCCTTGTCTAACGGGAGGTGAATAACGCCCTCAGCCAGATCGTTTTCTCCCCGCCAGAGACTTTTCCAACTCATCAGCATTTCTGGGAAAGAGATGAGTAAAGGGGCACAGTTTCCGCCCTGGCACTCTTAGGTACTCACCCTCAACAAATAAATAAATAAGACATTATTCCGAGATGAGAACGGAAACTCACAGAGTCACTATATTCTGGGATCGAAGTAGTGGTAGCTAGTCCCATCATGGGAACATTGATCAACGGAACATTTCTCTACCAAAGTGTATGGGAGGCGATTCACTACTTATCTTCCTCTCAGCGAGCAGTTACGTGTTTGGGTCACTTAGCTGTCACCTTGCATTCGGAGATAGTTTGTTCGAACTCCACTATTGGACAGGAAGACAGTTTTCCGTGATTTCCCATTTTGACACCATGAAAATGCTGGGGCTGTACCTTAATTAAAGTCACGGCGGCTTTCGTCCTTTCCTCTCCTCGTCGCCATAAGACCTATCTGTGTCGGTAAAACTTAAAACAGTCTGGTAAAAGTAAAGTTCTTATCTTCCGTGATTATTTGTCATCCTCCATTTCACCTCGGTCTGCTTTCTCTGAGATGAAATGTAATACGACGCAAAGTTGGAACCTAAGACGATAGATATTCTGTTGGAACATAGGTTAATGCTGTCCTCGTTGAACATGATTTTATCAAAAACAAAGTGGAAACCAGAAGAGGAATACTTAATAACAAGAAAGAAGAAGGAATATATCACGCCTGATAAAGCAAGAGGGAGTTTACGATGAGGGCCGTTGGACAGCAGGATTCTGATAACATTCCGGGTTTAACCTGTACGCTTGTAACATGTAACTGTGTCCAGAAGTTAGAGGCGTAGATCTTATAAAATCTAGTATTTTATTGAAAGAGTTAATTTGTATTCTGGATAATTCTTACTTCCGTAAATTGCAAGATTCAACTATGAAAAAAAAAAAAAAAAAAAAAAAAAAAAAAAAAAAAACTTTTGCCTTTCTATGACAATAGCTGTGACGTTGGTGTGCTAGCCTTCATCTTCTTGGTATCAACTGTCTGTCGTAAGAGGCGACGAAAAGGGAAACTGGCATTGCCTAAACTTACTGGACCTGGCGAATTGGCCGCACGGTTAGGGGTGCGCAGCTGTGACAACGCATCCGGGAGATAGTGGGTTCGAAGCCCACAGTCGACAATCCTGAAGATGGTTTTCCATGGTTTCCCATTTTCACACCAGGCAGATGCTGGGGCTGTACCTTAATTAAGGCCACGGCTGCTACCTTCCAACTCCTAGGCCTTTCCTATCCCATCGTCGTCGCAAGTCGTATCTTTGTCGGTGCGACGTAAAGCAAATTATAAATGAAAACATAAATCTTGCTTGTTCCAGGCTTCTCAGTTTCATCTCTCCTATCATCTTCCCTTGGTCAACCCTTGTTTTCTTCTGACCTGACAGATAAGTCTTATGGCGACGATGGGTCAGGGAAGGGCTAGGATTGGGAAGGAAACAACGGTTGCCCTAATTAAGGTACCGCCCAGTATTTCCTGGTGTGAAAATGGGAAACCACGGAAAACCATATTCAGGGATTTCGACAGTGAGATTCGAACCCATTACCTCATTTAAGGTGGGGGCTACCTGGCCCAAGCCGTTCAGCCACTCACCCGATGTTCTTCGGAAAGATTGGAAACGTTGAGGAAATCACGTCCACGATTGAAAATTTTTGGAGGGTATCCTTAAATCACAATGGGCAGCGAAGAGACAAATTTTTACACTTGCTATGATTGAGAAACGGCTCCTTTGTGCAGAGAAGTATAAAATATGACTAAGGACAACTGGCGGAAGGGTTTGTTCTCTGATAAGAGCCTCTCTTTAGCTCAAGGTAATATTAATTTCGTGTTTCTATTGCTATCCTTCATTGCTGCATTCATTGTAAAGCAGAACCTGCGACGAGGGTGAGTGGTATCTACCGTGTATGGAAAACTGCGTGTTAGTGTGGTGTTGTTTGTGTTTTGCGAGTTGAAGGACTGTTGAGGACAACACAAACACCTAGGGAATAAACCCTTTGCGATTAATCGTTTAGGAATACAATCCATTAGCCCCGCTGGGAATCGGACCCAGGCTTCAAAGACTGGAGGCCGAGGCACTGACTACTGAGCTATAGTGCTGGACAGTCCAAAGTGGCCAAGCCCAACATGTCTCCCGAGCTTATAGTGTACATATCTCACCAAATCATTTTCATTCAACTGATAACATCCAGAACAGGTCTTGGGAAAGTGTTTCTCATACCATGAGCCTGGACAACTTGTCCCACCTGACGGTATGATGAATCTTGACGAATTCATTGCCGTTCTAATATCCCTATTATTTTCAGAACTGGAATGTTTTCAGCCAGATGAATCCGCTGTCTCTCTTTTTTTTTTTGCTAGGGGCTTTACGTCGCACCGACACAGATAGGTCTTATGGCGACGATGGGATAGGAAAGGCCTAGGAGTTGGAAGGAAGCGGCCGTGGCCTTAATTAAGGTACAGCCCCAGCATTTGTCTGGTGTGAAAATGGGAAACCACGGAAAACCATCTTCAGGGCTGCCGATAGTGGGATTCGAACCTACTATCTCCCGGATGCAAGCTCACAGCCGCGCGCCTCTACGCGCACGGCCAACCCGTCCGGTCCGCTGTGTCTCAGCAAGGCTAAGCACGATGTTACATTTTCAGACAAAAATCAAGATATATTTTTTGAAGGGTATTGTTTGCCTGTCTTGGACCGTCCTGGACATTTGCCAGACCTCAACCACATAAAAACCTATGACCTATCTGCAAAGGGAAGCTTGAGAGAGAAAGCTACATAACAAAATTTAAGTTGATAGCTGCCTTGGCTGTGTATGGTTCCACCATGAAATATTAAAAAAGAAAAATCTGTAAGAAACTTCCAGAAACCTTGTGTATTCAACGCCAGACAAACTAAAAATGTGGATTTTGATTAAAGGTGGGTAATAGGAATGCAGTATTAAAGTAGATGAATATTGTTACTTGGGTAGTGGAATAAATTATGATGGCAGAAGTAAGGAGGCCATAAAATGCAGACTAGCACAAGCAAGGAAGGCTTTTCTTGAAAATAAATTTACTCCGAACATTGATATAGGAATTAGAAAGACGTTTTTGAAGACTTTCATCTGGAGCGTGGCATTGGTTGGAAGTGAAACATGAACGATAACTAGCTCAGAAAGGAGAATAGAAGCTTTTGAAATGTGGTGTTACGGAAGAATGCTGGAGGTGAGATGGATAGATCGAATCACAAATGAAGAGATACTGAATCGAACTGGTGAGAGGAGAATGATTCTGCGAAATGTGACCAGAAGAAGAGACATAATGGTAGGTCACATGTTAAGACACCGAGTCTTGTGTTTCTGAGGGAAGTGTAGACGATAAACACGACAGAGGTATGAATATGACAAACAGGTTTAGTTACGTAGGAATGAAAGGTTACTACAGGATAGGGTGGCATGGGGGCTGCATTAATCCAGTGTATGGACTGATGATCCAAACGACAACAACAACAACAACAAAAATAAAAAGCAAACTTGATCAACGTAGAACATAAAAATACGAGGGCTGTAAATAAAGTTCTGACAACATAGTCCAGACACACGCAGGAAAGCGGGCATGCACAAACAGGATATGGGCGTGGTCAGGTGGCGCTGTATTCGATGGTGGTGGTGGTGGTGGTGGTGATTATTGTTTTAAGAGGAAGCACAACTGGGCATCCATCCTCTATATAACACTAATCAGAGATAAACAACGGAAGGGATCCGACACTTCGAAAAGTGAAGGTATCGGCCAAACAAAGGCAAGGACCACGGAGGGCGTGCAAATGAAAGGCACCCTAAACCTCAAGTGTTGTAACACAGTCGGGATAGGAAAAGAACAAGAGTTGACCAAGGGAGGTCGGATAGGATAGAAGAAAGTGAGGAGCGTGGCACAAATAAGTAGAACCAATGCCAGGACTCAGCTGAGGGCCCCGTGGTCGCCATCCCACAATACCAAGTTGATAGCCCCTTTTAGTCGCCTCTTACGACGGGCAGGGGATACCTTGGGTGTTATTCTACTGCCCCCACTCACAAGTGGATGTTATCGATGTGTAGTGTGAATTTGACGGGCATCCAGTGGGGAGTGTTATTGCTGTGTGGCGTTGAAGTGAAGAGTATCGATTTCACCGCTCTAAAGCATGTTTTCGTGGATTAAAATCCAGGTTGCCCGTGACGAAAATGCACTAGAATGTTATAGAAGATTACGTGATGCCTGTGGCGAGAATGCATTACGGAAGAGGACGGTTGTACGATGGGTCAAGGCGATTCGTGTGGGTCGGAATGAGATTGCGGATTTGCACCATTCCTTAAGATCAGTTTGTATTGGGAGGTCTTGGAACACCCTTCCGTACTCACGAGACCTGTTTCCGAGGCAGCCGATTTCCTGACGTGGCATCTGTACTCGCTCTGTGGGTGGGGGCGGTAGAATAACACCCACGGTATTCCCTATCTGTCGGAAGAGGCGACTAAAAGGGGCCCCAGGGGCTCTGAACATTGGAGCGTGGATTGACGACCACGATGCCCTCAGCTGAGTCCTGGCATTTCGTCCACTTATTTGTGCCATGCTCCTCGCTTTCATCTGTCCTATAGGACCTCCCTCGGTCAACTCTTGTTCTTTTCCCACGCCGACGGTATTACGTATGGAGGCATAGGGAGTCTTTCATTTTCATGCCCTTCGTGACTCTTGTCTTCCTTTGGCGTCCGGCTCCATGGCTAAATGGTTAGCGTGCTGGCCTTTGGCCGCATAGGTCCCGGGTTCGATTCCCGGCAGGGTCGGGAATTTTAACCATAATTGGTTAATTCCGCTGACACTGGGGCTGGGTGTATGTGTTGTCTTCATCATCATTTCATCCTCATCACGACGCGCGGGTCGCCTACGGGCGTCAAATCAAAAGACCTACATCTGGCGAGCCGAACTTGTCCTTGGGCACTCCCGGCACTAAAAGCCATATGCTATTTCATTTTTTTCTTCCTTTGGCCGATACCTTCATTTTTCGAAGTGTCGGGCCCCTTCCATTCTTTCTCTCTGATTAGTGTTATATAGAGGATGGTTGCCTAGTTGTACTTCCTCTTAAAACAATAATCACCACCACCGTCACTGGCATCTGTACTCCGCGCAGAAGGACGCCCTGTCACGGTCATCAACAGAGCACGTCTTGACAAACGGTCCCCAGCGGCTTCCCGACATTTGGCAAAAGGTAATAGACTTTGCGGGTGACTTCATTGAAGGAAAATAATGCAATGCAATGTAATGCAATTGTACTTGTCAGTTAATTAAATATTGCGTTCTATATTGTTACGACTTGCTTTACAGCCTGATAAGTTAGTGACATTTCTTTTCGCACAAGACATCCCCCGATGTGTCTCTTCCATTTGTATTATGGTTTCAGGAGAACATCCAAGGCTGGGTGCAATGGACGTGTGTCCTTTCATCCCCGTGCGAGGCGTGACCATGGAGGACTGCGCGGATTGCGCTCGACAGCTTGGTGCCCTGTTAGCTGAGGCGCTGGACATCCCTGTGTTTCTGTACGGCGCTGCAGCTAAACGCGAGTACCGCAAGACAGTTCCCCAGATCCGAGCGGGAGAATACGAGGGCTTGGAGAGGAAGGTAGGTACTGAAATTTTAAAGGAAATTCTCTTAGCTCTATCAAAAAGTGAACTAGAACACTTCAACTGGCTGTAGAGAAAGAAGTGGCCGATTTAGTGGAATCAGTTAATACTTGCGTCTAGACGGCGGAGGATTTGGGTTTCATTCATGAGTGTGGTCAGATTTTCATACTTTTATCTTAGATAACGACTGCGCTTAAGGTAAGTTATTCATGGAACTCAAGTAATAACAGTGTAGTTACAAGAACAACTTTTTTCCCACGGTACAGGACCGTTGGGACTGCAGTTTATTGAAACCAAACTTCACCACCACTCAGTTTCTTTCGAGTCACGGAAAATTTTAATTTTATTTATATAAATTCAAAATTAGTAGTAATAACAGTTGTGTTTGTGGAGATGAAGAAACTGCAACTCACCTTAATTTTGATTCTCCATTCTTCAGCAAAGCTAGATAAATTTTGGAACAACACTTAAATTGTTGTACAGTAATGTTAGTCAAACGTATTTTTAGGATATTTCACAAAATCTGTTGTTTGAATGAATTAAGTTCATGCAGTTTATTTTAGAATAAATTTAAGAATAGTTTTTCCTTTTCTCCCATTTTAGTTAATTTGTGTCTGTAATCACTCACTTCAAAAATGTTGTATTATATGTTTGTACTATTTAAGGTAACTAGTTATAACCTAGAGCCCTAATATGCTAGACAAAGTAGGGCTTTTCATGGATAATAAAAAATTAAATAAGGTAAGTTATTCTCTGAAGTAATTTCGATGCATCTGCAATAATAATCTGATTCTGACGTAGCTGACAAAGCGTACTTTAAGGGGAAATATCTTCTTCTTCTTCTTCTTTTCTTCTTCTTGTCCTTTGCCCAATTACTTCGGGTCTATACTACGTGTGCATTGGCCAAGATTTTCTGTCCGTAACTTTTACAAGTTGCTTTACGTCGCATCGACACAGATAGGTCTTATGCCGACGATGGGACAGGAAGGGGCTAGGAGTGGGAAGGAAGCGACCATGGCCTTAGTTAAGGTGTGAAAATGGGAAACGACGGTAAACCATCTTTAGGGCTGCTGACAGTGGTTCGAACCCACTATATCCCGAATACTGGATACTGGCTGCACGCGACTGCAGCTATCTAGCTCGGTGTGTTTCTGTAACTTCGTGCGGAATAGTGTCTTCACTATCGTGTGTGTCTGCGGTGATTGGTATTGTGTTGTGTTCTGCATACGGGAATGTATTAAGAGAAACATAAATACCCAGTCCCCGAGCCAGTAAAATAATCCACGGTTCGACCGGTGATCATACCAAGGACCCTCTGAATCGAACACCTCTATAAAAGGCGTGATCAAAAGTTTCCGTCTGAGGGGGTTGCTGCAGCGGACATGCAACGTAACGCGACTCCGATGCGGGTATAAAAGCACGGACATGTAGGCAAAGGGATTAGTGTGACAGTCGAGTCGTGCCACGGTGCGTGCGTTAAATACGGCCACGTGAGCTATTGCAACGTTATTACCAAATGCGTCCAAACAGGACCAACGTGCTGTTATTCTGTTCTTGGCTGCCGAAGGACAAACACCGGTGGACATTCATTGGAGCATACAAACCGTGTATGGCGCAGCATGTCTGTTTCGTGCGGGTCGCATCGAGACCTAAGACACCGGTCGATCTGGGAGGCCAGCCTCATCCATTACGGACAAAGCCAGCTCAAGTGGGAGACACTCGAGCACCTGCCATATAGTCCTGATGTCTCTCCATGCGATTATCACGCCTTCGGTCCCCTCAAAGAGGACTTGAATTTTCGACGCTTCTTGTCAGACGAGGATGTGGAGCAGGTGGTTACGGACATTTTCACTCAACAGGACACGGTGTTACCATGCTGGGGTTTTCAACCTGGTAGGTCGGTGGGATGAGTGCCTCAATGGTCACGGGGATTTTGCCTGATTGGCATGCCGATTCGAACAGAAACGTTTTGATCGCCTGTTATAATGCGGCGTACTGGACAAGATGAGGAGTGAGGTGGTTCCCCATTACTTTACTCACTTAGGAAGTGTTTTACGGCGTAAGTGATCCCATGAGTAACAGCCTTCATAGCCGGCGCTACTCGTGCTCTGAAAGGCATTACTTAGCATCACCCGCAGCATCCATCACCCATTCCATTCAGTCACTATCATAAATAAGCCTGTGACTTCAGTGGAAGCTACATTTTGATCCGGTCTGCGCCAACAGACGAAGGGAAATACAAGACAATTATATCATTTTAACATTAGCCAAGAAAGAAAATAGAATGGACATACAAGCAACAGAGAAGAGATGGTAGTGGTGATTTGTTTAGTGGAAGTGCAATAAGATAACCAGTCCCTCTGAAGAAAGCGAGCTGTTCGCGCGTACGAAATGACATGACCGTAAACCGTCACGGACTGGGGTAGTCCAATAGAATGCGGACAAGTCACGGTGAACCAGTGTGAAAGCAGTCGCAACCAAGTGCGTACCGAATTCATTCAATATTTTCTTTCTTGAACTCGTGTTTTTCCTTAAAAAAAAAAAAGTTTTAATGAAATGTCCAGCAGTCCGCCTCCACGGCTGAATGGTCAGCAACCGGGCGAACTGGCCGTGCGGTTAGGGCCGCGCAGCTGTGAGCTTGCATCTGGGAGATAGTGGATTCGAGCCACACTGTCGGCAGCCCTGAAGATGGTTTTCCGTCGTTTCCCATTTTCACACAAGGCCTTTCCTATCCCATCGTCGCCATAAGACCTATCTGTGTCGGTGCGACGTAAAGCCATTTGTAAAAGTAAAAATAAAGAAAAGTCAGCATTGAAGCCTTCAGTTCATCTTCAGGGTTCCGGATTCGATTCCCAGCAGGGTCGGGGATTTTAATCACGTTTGATTAATTCTTCTCACTCGGAAATTGGGTGTTTGTCCCTACACTCTCCCCTTAGTATATGTACAACACACCACAGAAACACGCAATGGCGAATACATCCCTCCACAGTAGTGTTGCCAACTTTCTCCTGGTTGCAAGCTCACAGATGCGCGCCCCTAACCGCATGGCCAACTCGCCCGTACGTAAGAAAAATCCGTAAATGAGTAAAAATACACACAAAGTCCAATTAAGTTTCTCCAGTGAAATTTCCGAAAGAAAAAACGTTTTTTGACTTTGTACAGAGTGCTCAGAATTCAAGTTTATGCTTATTGTTTACGTTTTTTTTTTTTTGCTAGTTGCTTTACGTCGCACTGACACAGATAGGTCTTATGGCGACGATGGGACAGGAAAGGGCTAGGAGTGGGAAGGAAGCGGCCGTGGCCTTAATTAAAGTACAGCCCCAGCATTTGCCTGGTGTGAAAATGGGAAACCACGGAAAACCATTTTCAGGGCTGCCGACAGTGGGGTTCGAACCTACTATCTCCCGAATACTGGATACTGGCCGCACTTACGCGACTGCAGCTGTCGAGCTCGGTGTGTTTACGCTTTACGTTTACACGGTTCCCCGGGCGAACTCTGTAGAAAATTATAAGCGGAAAACTGCCCGCCACGGTCTCGATCGCACCGCCACGTCACCTCGCGTTCTGTTTGTCTTCTGTTTGACTAGAATGATGCAATATTGTACTAGACAGTGCCCGTGGCACGCAGTGCGATCTGACCGCGCAGTGTGTGCACTTTATGTTTGGCTGAACCTTAAGCTTGATCGTTCGGAAAATGGCTGTACCGAAAGTGAAGGGCCATGAGGGCCGTGAAGATGCATCTCTAGGGTTTTAACAAATCTTATACTCTCTCGGTCAGAGGACAACAAGAACTCACCGAAGGAGGGCAAACAGAAATATAAACAATAGGATTCTGACAAAAGTAACTGGAAGTAATGGTAGATACAGATATCGGACTCGTAGTCACCAACCCTTCCCCCCGAACAAGGCTGGCCTCAAGAGTTTTGTCGCCCTCGTGCGATAATATGTAAATTTGCCTCCCCAGCCTCTTATCTACACCTTTCCTACTATCCACAACCTAAGCTATAAAACTATGAGGGTCGCATCACTGCAGGTGCACTGGGGCCATGTATTTCACTTGCTAGGCCAACTACGTAAAAATGCAGCCAGACACATCGCCACATCAAAAATCCACTCACGAAGTTTCTGTGTTTAAAAATATATTTGTCGAGTAAATGACAGCATATTAAAATGCTCCTCTTCTTTCAGTGTTTATTCAAACATGTAATAGAAAAACAAAATCAGTTCTAAGAATTATATAAAACACACCTCTAAAATTAAACTTTCTAACATGACTTGTAATAACCGCCATATACAAACGGAGGCCAGAACAAGATTTATACAAAGTATGAGTAAAAATAAGTCATGATTTCAGGAAAAGAAGTCTACGACTTTTTGATCACGTGTACAGAATAGACAATAACAGATTAAGAAAATACATATTTGAACACAGCAAACAAATCAAAATTAGCATTTTTTCAAAGAAACCGAAGAAGATCTGGAACTAAGTATTAAAACAAAGAAAATGCAAATAGTCCGCCATTGTGGTGTAAGTTTAGTGGTTAGTGTGATTAGCTGCCACCCCAGGAGGCCCGGGTTCGATTCCCAGCTCTGCCACGAAATTTGAAAAGTGGCACGAGGGCTGGAACGGGGTCCACTCAGCTTCGGGAGATCAACTGAGTAGAGGTAGGTTCGATTCCCACCTCAGCCATCCTGGAAGTGGTTCTCCGTGGTTTCCCACTTCCCCTCCAGGCAAATGCCGGGATGGTACGTAACTTAAGGCCACGGCCGCTTCCTTCCCTCTTCCTTCTCTATCCCTTTCAATCTTCCCATCCCCCCACAAGGCTCCCGTTCAGCATAGCAGGTGAGGCCACCTGGGCGAGGTACTGGTCATCCTCCCCAGTTTCATCCCATGACCCAATGTCCGAAGCTCCAGTACACTGCCGTTGAGGCGGTAGGGGTGGGATCCTTCGCTGAGTCCGAGGGAAAAACCGACCCTGGAGTGTAAGCAGATTAAGAAGTAGAAGAAAAATGCAAATAGAAATAATATAGGAAAGCAATATTTGATGGTAAATTTCCAGAGAAAGCCAAGAAGAAATCAGGTAGCAAATGGACGGAAGAAAGAAAATACCACCACCCTGAAAGGGTGACGTTTTGCGTAGACAGAAAGAAGAAAACTGTTTCATGTAGTCCTAAGATGACCTAATAGGATGAATGAATAAACGAATGAATGAATAATAATGTCACTGGTTTACGTCCCACCAACTCCCTATCTTTTAAAAGATTTTCTGAGACGTCGATGAGCTTGGATATCGTCCCGCAGAAGTTCTTTCACGAATCGGAAAAACTATTAGTACGCAGCTGGCGTATTTCAGCATCTTCAAATACCACCAGATTAAGCCGGCAGCGAACCCATCATCTTGGGCTGAGAAAGCCAGCGCTCTATTCTCTGAGCCACTCAGCTCGGCTAGAATTAATATATTTACGTTCTTGCCATTATTATTATTATTATTATTATTATTATTATTATTATTATTATTATTATTATTATTATTATATTTTACTCTCCAGGGTAGGTTATTCACCGGACTCAGCGAGGGATTCCAACTCTACCACCTCAAGGGCAGTGTCCTGGAGCGCCAGACATTGGGTCGGGGGATACAACTGCGGAGGACGACCAGTGCCTCGCCCAGGCGGCCTCACTTGCTATGCTGAACAGGGACCTTGCTGGGGGATGGGAAGATTGGAAAAGGCAGGCAAGGAGAAGGGAAGGAAGCGGCCGTGGCCGTAACTTAGGTACCATCCCGGCATTTGCTTGGAGGAGAAGTGGGAAACCACGGAAAACCACTTCTATGGTGGCTGAGGTGGGAATCGAACCCACCTCTACTCAGTTGATCTCCCGAGGCTGAGTGGACCCCGTTCCAGCCCTCGTACCACTTTTCAAATTTCGTGGCAGAGCTTGGAATCGAACGCGGATCTCCGGGGGTGGCAGCTAATCACGCTAACCACTACACCACAGAGGCGGACTATTATTATTATTATTATTATTATTATTATTATTATTATTATTATTACCTAATTGTGTTGTCGAACACTATTCCTAGTTCTAGTTTGCAATTCCCAAAGGTCTCAATTATATTGGAACATTCACTCCTATCGGCTTTTTTAAATACAGGACATCGTCATTGCGCCTAGAAAAACCATTGTGATCATATTTCAGCTTAGATCTTTGAGCACGAAGGTTTTGTCATCTAAGGTTCAGTATTGCATGAACTAGACCTATATCAATGAATTTTCGAATTTTACATGTGCTGCGGGTCAGTATTTACTGTCATCGTCGCCATGAGGCCTATCTGTGTCGGCGAGACGTAACGCCAATTGTTAAAAAAGGTAAAAAAGATAAGAGAAAGTGAAAACCGTCAACATTGTAACGTAACGGTTTTTCGAGGCGCAATGACGATATGGTTATTAGGACGTGAACAGGTTCGAAATATAAACCAGTCTTGCAACAAGAATGGTACAGATTCCCATGGACTTTGACATCATTTAGTGTTGTATTTGGACTGTAGAGCGAGGCATATGTTTAGATGCGGCGAAAATATTCCGTAATAGTTTTATAGACGTCCACCAGAGCGCATATATTCCGAGAGACCGGCTTGATGTTTAAAAGCACTACCAGGTGGCAGCCATGTGTCTGTATATCCACTGACAAGAGTACCTCTGCTAGCAGCTGGCGCCGTGACATTTTGTGGGAAAATCTATACTAAACCTACACTTCCTCTGTTTGTAATACATTAGAGTACTATTGCTATTCTTGAAATGTAAACACGTCTTCCGATATTACAAAAGCCTTTCTATACGGCGACATAAATGTAATCCTTATCCGGAAATTTGTGAGTTTTAATAGAAAAAAAAAAAGCCGGGCTGAGTGGCTCAGATGCTTGAGGCGCTGGCCTTTTGACCCGAAGTTGGCAGGTTCGACCCTGGCTCAGTCCGGTGGTATTTGAAAGTGCTCAAATACGTCAGCCTCGTGTCGGTAGATTTGTTGGCACGTAAAAGAACTTCTGCGGGACTAAATTCCGGCACCTCGGTGTCTGTGAAAAACCGTAAAAGGACCAGTTAGTTGGATGTAAAGCCAATTCTATTATTAGTATAATAGAAAAATAGATAATCTATAAAACCAAAAACCCACTGACCCATTACAGTACCTATCACATCCCCAAAAGGGTTTAAATTGGGGTTAGCTCCGGAAACAAAACCTTAATTCCTGCGAAAACGTTTGACGCACTACACCTAAGTTGAAATTTCACTTGAAGGTTGCTTTTTTATGTCCTTGGTGATAAATAGGAAATATTACACACAGTATGGTTGCTTTCGTATATCTTATATGTTGTTGTTCGGGTCATCAGTCGAAATAATGGTTTAATGCAGCTTTCCATGCCACCCTATCCTGTGCTAAACATTCCATTTCTTCATAATTACTACGTCCCAAGTAAGGACCGTATTATGGTGTAATCTGCTTCTTATATTCATACCTTGGTCTACCCCTACCGTTCTTACCACCTACGTCCCTCATTTCTTGTATATGAAGTATTTGAAGCATTCTCACCCTTCTTCTTCTTTTTAATCTGTTTACCTTCCAGAGTTGGATTTTCCCTCGGACTCAGCGATGGATCCCACCTCTACCGCCTCAAGGGCAGTGTCCTGGAGCGTGAGACATTGGGTCGGGGGATACAACTGGGGAGAATGACCAGTACCTCGCCCAATCGGCCTCACTTGCTTTGCTGAACAGGGACCTTGCTGGGGGATGGGAAGATTGGAAGGAATAGACAAGGAAGAGCGAAATAAGCGGCCGTGGCTTTAAGTTAGGTACCATCCCGGCATTTTCCTTGAGGAAAAGTGGGAAACAACGTGTGATTAGCTGCCATCCCGGAGGCCCAGGTTCGATTCCCGGCTCTGCCACAAATTTGAAAAGTGGTACGAGGGCTGGAACGGGGCCACTCATCCTCGGGACATCAACTGAGTATAGGGGGATTCGATTTCCACGTCAGCCATCCTCGAAGAAATTTTCCGTGGATTCCCACTTCCCCTTCAGGCAAATGGTGGCATGGTACCTAACTTAAAGCCGTGGCCGCTTCCTTGCCTTCCAATTTTTCCCATCCCCAACAAGGCCTCTGTTCAGCATAGAAGATGAGGCCACCTGGGAAGTTACTGGTCCTCCTCTCCCTTGCTGAGTCCGAGGGAGAAACCAAGTCTGAAAGGTGAACGGATTAAATACGAAGGAAAGAAAGCATTTGACGTACGAAGTTAAAATTTTACATTATTTATACTTTCTACTTGTTAAATAAAACCAATTTTTTAACCGATGTGTGTTAAATAGGTTAGCTCTAAAAGGAAAATTATTCAGTTTTGTGGAAACCGCTTTTAGGTCTGAGGTTAAGTTTCCTATGGTGGTTGCTCTTCTATGTCTTACATAGTAAACAAGAAATGGTCTAACAGCATGTTACACTTAAGGCTTAGAAACTGGGGCTAAGTTTAAAAGCAAGTAATATATATTCATTCATCCGGAATCAATTGACGTACGAAGAAGACGTTTCACATGATCATTGCTCCTTTATGCCCTAGATATTAAGTAAGAAATATTTAATGCCATTCCACTCGTAAAGGTTTTAGATGATTTAGCTCCGAAAGAAGAATTCCTTCCTCCTAAACTCTTTGACATAGAAATTTTAAACTTCTGATGATTGCCGCTCTTTTATGTCTTGGTTTACTAATGTAATAAGAATATATTGTACGGGCATTCGTACCTTGTCGCAGTTTCGATATGGTTCATACCCCAGGGTTGTCCAACCTTCTCATGTACTGGGGCATACCTGACTGTTGCCTAAGGAGGTGCGGGTGCCCTTCATTATTATTATTATTATTATTATTATTATTATTATTATTATTATTATTATTATTATTATTATTATTATTATTATTGTACCGGGCGGTACACCTCCACGCCGCTAATTTAAAATGTGCGCCAATTGAAACTCCTCTGCTGGAGGAAGTCTGAACTTTATCTACGGTATTAATTTTCTACTTTCTCAGAAGATGTCACTACCTGGAAATTTTGGAGTTTTTGAACTGTGTCATTTTCGACGTATTTTTGTTTTGCTTGTAGTAAGAAGTGTGAACTTTCTCTTCTAGAGGACACTACTGAAGATCAACAATAGTGCACCCTAGTGCGGAGTGAAAGAACTGTTTTTTTGGAGAAATTTTGAATTCAAAAGTTTGTTCTTGGCTAAATTTCTTTCAGTCATTATTTAAGTTGGCAATATTATCCCTTTCTTTCCCCTTGTTTTGTATCTAGCCAATCCCGAATTTCTTGAATTAATTTTCCACCAATTAGGTGTTTCTTCTTCATATTGTGTAGGGGTTTTCTTGGTTAGCCAATAAAGTTTTTGTGGGAGGGTGTTCTCATTCCCCAAACGCCTCGAACTTTCCGCGAGAGTATATAAACTGCTGATTTTAGGGTCTCCGGGCCACTTCTGTTCCATCTTTCAGTGTGTAAAGTACATAGCAGGGGGCGGGAAGCGCCTCTTTCGTCGGCAGCGGTCAACAACAAGGTAATGGCCGATTAATAACTTCTTTCTTTGCTAGCTCAGCAGTTTAACTCTCGGGGCGGGTCCGAAGTTGTTCCATTATGTAACCTTCCTTAAAATGTAAAGAAACTTGTATCTATTCTATCTTTTAAACTACATATTGGGATAGAGAGTGCTTAACCCTCTCGAGCTCCCACTCATATTGCTTTGAGGTGAACTTATTTTTTTTTCTCTACCTATTCTTCTTTAACGTAATGTAAATTGTTTCCTTCTTAAGTCACCTCTGTAGTATGGGATTAGCCCTTGTATTAGTGGCCTAGAGCCAGATTAGGTTTTAAAAACAAATGCATTAGGAGAGCAGATCGCCTCCTCTCTAATTGTTATTTTAGAGGTCATGTAATTACCCCTTTTCGTTTAATAGACCTCAGTAGGTTGGGTATGTTACCCCTGTGTCTATGTCCTGAGAGGACAACTTGAAGGTGGAGTTTGGTGTGGCCTTTGAGAGGCTTAAAGTTTGAGAGCGTGTGGCTCTTTCTTGAAAATTAAGTGTTGTATGCCTCGAGGAGGCCTTTCTGTGTAATTTGGGGCAAGTGCTCTTGAACATGAATGGGGTTTTCTGCCCCTCTGGTAAAACTTATTTTGGAGTAAAGTTGGGCTAATTGCCCTAGAAGTGTGAAGTCGGGGCGCGAAGCCCAAATCCAGTAAATATTGTAACTACATTTTGTTGACTTGCTACTCTGTACCTGCCGTACTTGTTATTTCTTTATTTTGAAAAGAAAATATAACCTTGTTAAATTTTTAAATTAATTTTACTTTCGTAGCTTGAGACCTGTTCACCACCCCGCACCTTCTTTCACCTCTAACTACCACGGAAATCTCCGTAACAATTATTATTATTATTATTATTATTATTATTATTATTATGATTATTATTATTATTATTATTATTATTATTATTAAACGTAATATTGAATGAATATTTTTAAACGTAACGTAACGTGTTAAATCGGGCATCGCAAGTCCGTTGCAAGTCAAGGAACAGTATTGCTCCTCACATTCACTATTAAAACTGTAGGTTCGTAAACATTTAGACATGATTAGAATCACTGTATAAAATAATAATGCGAATTAATAAATGATGTTTAATTTTCGCAGTAAACATAAATGAAAATTGAACTCGTGGAAATGCAGTTCTTCACCGAATATAAATAACATTTAAATCTAAGTTATAGAAGAGCAAATAAAATGTACCTATAGATAAATAGAACTCTGCTTCTTGTGACGATACAATCCAAATTCTATTGAGGATTCCGTGAAACTGATCCACGGCCGTGAACAGCGGATGCTTTGTGAGAATGTAGGAATGTTGAGAAGGAACGATTTACGAAGCATTCACAATTCTATCGGTTCCTGAAAAGTGTCTAACTGGAAAATACCAAGTCTCAACAAATTCACTCAGCAGACAGCAGGTGCTATAATGTACAGAGTTGCCACAATACACGGTGTACAGTACTTCAAAAACACACAGCACCTCAAATATCAAAGGATGTGGTCTGTGCTGAGTACTGTTAAAATTATGAAGAGAAAGAGGTGACTCAGAATTGTAGGAATGCCTACGAAAAATTTAACCATTACTAGTATGTTCAAAAATATTCCGAAACATTCACCTACGGTGAATGTTGGAACTATTAAATCTGCGCCTGGATGTCGCTAAAAAAGTCGGACAGGGGCGACATGGTTCCCGCGGGCGGCGCGTTGGACAGGCTGGTGTATAGTATACATCAGGGCCATCCAGCTATTGCGCTCCGAGAGCGCGCCCGCGCTCGGGGAGCACTGGGCAGTCAGACGAGCGCTCCTTCCCCTACAACTCCTACAGTGTGGCAGCGAGGAGACCTGAGACGGACGATGTTCGGAAACGCGCTGAATAGATACGTACAGTCGTGCGTCCGACGGCTTTTGTGGGTTTGTTGACATCATATTGATAGGGCTGTTTTGCCATAACACATATACCGCATATACAAATCGAAAGGCACTCCGATGTATGGAATATGCAGGAAACGAAATCAAGTGTTAAGTAAAGAATACAGTGATGCGATTTATTCAAAACTGAAATTATGAACATATCTGAGAGGAAAATTAAACAAAATTTTACCAATATTTTACCAATATTCTTAAACAATTACGCGAGTTTCTATCGCTCATCGTTGCACGATGTTTACTTTTGGTAAGCTTAAGAACCGAAAAGAAACGCTCACAAATGTACGTTGAGCCGAACATTGATAGAACTTTACATGCATGTTTATATAAAAGGGGGTATTCTTCTTGCGGAAAACCGCTGTAAAATTCTTCCAAACTTCGTGACATTAGAAAGCGGTCTTTAAGACGAACATTGCACTGCAGTTCAAGCAACCCTAACTGAAATAGCTGTGGAGCACTGTCTGCACTAAGTGAAAATGTTCGAACAAATACATCTAACACCGCTTGGAGTTCTGATAATTCTGAAAATCTCTTTTCAAACTCTTCTTGTAATTGGCGAATTACCTGCCAGTACTCATCAAGGTCGACACCTTATTTCACTGTTTCAAGCAATGGAAAATGTCCTGTGTTCCTTGCACGCAACTAGTTTTCCCACAAAATCAATTTTCTTTTGAACCCTTGAATTTCTTCCACCAAATCGCAGATATTGTGCTTTCCGCTCTGAAGCGAAGTTTTTTCTTTTTTGCTATTGGCTTTACGTCGCACCGACGCAGATATGTCTTATGGCGACGATGAGGCAGGAAAGGGATAGGAATGGGAAGGAAGCGGCCGTAACCTTAATTAAGGTACAGCCCCAGCATTAGCCTGGTGTAAAAATGGGAAACCACGGAAAACCATCTTCAGGGCTGCCGACAGAGGAGTTCGAATCTACTATCTCCCGAATACTGGATACCGGCTGCACTTAAGCGACTGCAGCTATCGAGCTCGGTAAGCGAAGTGTTCAAGTATTCAGACGGACAGTAAAGTCACTTAAAAAGGCCAAGTCCGCCATCCACTTAGGATCACGCAAAAGAATTTCGGGCCGCCCTTTTATGTCATAAAAGGTATCTCTTGCATTCTGCAAGCAAAAAACTCGATGAAGCACCTTCGCCTTGCTCAGCCATATTACTTCCGCATGGTACGGGATATCCGGATACTCCACTTCGATGTCATCCAAGAACTCTTTGAATTTCTTTTTCTTTTTTTTTCTTTTCTTTTTTTTTCTTTTTTGCAATTTGCTTTACGTCGCACCGACACAGGTAGGTCTTATGGCGACGATGGGACAAGAAAGGCCCAGGAATGGGAAAGAAGCGGCCGTGACCTTAATTAAGGTACTGATTAAGGTACAGCCCCAGCATTTGCCTGGTGTGAAAATGGGAAACCACGGAAAACCTATTTAGGGCTGCCAACTGTGGGGTTCTCCCGATTGCGAGCTCACAGCTGTGCGTCCCTAACTGAACGGCCAACTCGCCCGGTGCTCTTTGAAGTGACGGTGCATGAGTCCATGGGATCGAAGAAAATTTACCAATCGCACAACTGTTCCGATTACGTCTTTAAGTTTGGCGACTTTTGTACAGATTCCCTCCTGGTGTATCAAGCACTGGTTCGCCGCCATTAGGGTACTACCGCTCTCAGTCATTTTTAATTTTACATAGCTGAGGGACCCCGTGCGTAGACTACGTAATGCAGGAGCTCCATCCGTCGTTACACTCGTCAACCGCTCCCATTTTAATCCCATTGACTCAAAACGCCCCCCACTGCTTTGAAAATATCGAAACCGGTAGTGGTGTCTTTGAGAGCTAAGTCTAGGAAATCCTCTGAGACCCGAATATCGTCATCTGCCCCTCGAATGAAAATAACGAGCTGAGCTGTGTCCGCAGTGTCGGTTGATTCATCGAGGGCGATGGAAAAGGATACAAAATTTGCTGCATTCTCCATTAATTGCTGTTCCATATCACCCGCCATATTGTCTATTCTGCGAGCCACAGTGTGAGGAGAAAGAAAGATTTTGTGAAACTTCTCAACTAGCTTCATAGGACAAGTACATGCCGCCGCGTCCATTAGGTACTCCTTGATTACATTCCCTTCCGCGAAGAGTTTCCCAGCTTTGGCAATTTGCGACGAACAATTGTAGCTTGTTCGTAAAGTGGGTCCACCAACCTCACTCTCCTCAATCTCCTGTCAGACAAAAATACGGCAAGTCACAACTTTAGTGTTCTTCAGATAATTGAATCATTTATTCATTCTCGTTTGTAAACAAGTATTAAAAATTAAAACAATAATACTTACAGAACAGTGCTGCTTGAAATTTTCTTTCAGTTCTTCCAACTTCGATTGGCGACTGGCGTCTCTCAAATCACCGTAATCATCCCTGTGGTTGGCACTGTAATGCCGTTACAAATTGTGTATTTTAACACACAAAATCTCAGTGGCACACTAAAAAATCGGCTGCTCTCTTCGGCCCGGCGGGCAGACCGCTCGCTCAGCTAGCCAAGCTCCTCCCACCACTACCGAAACTACCTTACCCCAAAGCGCTCGGAGCACTGGCTTGGAGCGCGGCCAGAGCGCTAGCGCTCGGGGAGCGCTGTTTGGATGGCCCTGGTATACATGATGCAGAGACGATATCCGTAAATTCTGGATGTTTTGTATGTTTCTTTGTTCGTTTTTCATTCATTTTGGATTGAATAGCAGTAAAAAGAAAACCACGGAAAACTATCTTGAAGGCTGCCGAAAGCGGGATTCAAACCCACTGTCTCCCAAATACTGGATACTGGACGCAATTAAGTGACTGCAGCTAGCCAGCTCGGTCTTGCAGGAAACGGGCTTTAACATTATCTATGGTGGATAGGGCACATAACAATCTATTCAATAATAATAATCTAATTTCCAATTTCCATACGGCGCAGCACGGGCTCATAGCTGTTTCAGTTGAAAGCTTTTGAATGATCTATTGATTTCATTTTCGTCTTGGGTTTTCGTTCACGTGAGCTTTGAGTGTATTGCTGGTCTGTAGAGTGCTACTAAGGTATTTAATCACGTCTGGACCTTTCCTCCCACTCAGAGAGGTTTAATAATAATAATAATAATGATATTTGCTTTACGTCCCACTAACTACTCTTTTACGATTTTCGGAGACGCCGAGGTGCCGGAATTTAGTCCCGCAGGAGTTCTTTTACGTGGCAGTAAATCTACCGACACGAGGCTGACGTATTTGAGTACCTTCAAATACCACCGGACTGAGCCAGGATCCAGAGAGGTTTGTGTTTATCCCAACACTCATTAACTCTCCTCTCTCTGTCTGCCAACTGGCTGAAAAACACGTACACCCCTCAAGTCTTTTCTCAAAAACCGTGCGAGTTGGTCATGCGGTTAAGGACGCGCATCCATGAGATTACATTTGGGACATAGTTGGTTCAAACCCTACTGTCGGCAGCCCTGAAGATGTTTTTGTGAAGTTTCCCATTTCCACCTTAATTAAGGTCACACTCGCTCATTCCCACTCCTAGCCTTTTCCCGTCACATCGTCTCCATAAGACCTCTCTGTGTCGGTGCAACGTAAAGCGAATTGTTGTCTTTCTTAAATTATATCAAAGAAATAGGAAATTTATCGAACATTTTACTTCATGAATTATTACAATCCCTAATTCCTTTTCCTATTTTTTTCCGCAATTTGTCCTCTTGAATTACCACTTTATCTTTATATTATCTTTCCTACGTTCAAAAGCTCCACTCAAGTTTATTCGTCTACTTATGTAGTTCCACTTAACGAAAAGTTGGCCTTAGGAAGGGCATCTAACCGTAAAACAGGACGATGTCCTCATGTTCAAGACAATTCGCACTTGCGACCGTGTCAGGGTGTGGGAAAAACGGTAGAAGAAGAAAGAGCCTCCAGTTCGCATATCCAATATAAACTGCTAACAAGAAACCTTGCCCACAGTAGACCAATTTAAAGTCCTCATGGGCCTTGGCCTACCAAGCGACCGCTGCTCAGGCTGAAGGCTTGCAGATTCCGAGTTGATGCATGGTCAGTGCTTCGAATACTCTCCGATGTTATTCTTTGCATTCTAGGCCGGGCTGCTATCTCATTGTCAGATAGCACCTCAAGCGTGATCACTAGACCACGGATTTTTAGGCAGTCACTGGGTAGAATGCAAACTAATTTGATTATTATAGTCGTAATATTGAAATATGCATTCTGACAGTTATTAGAGGGAGGTCCATTCACTGCCTGCTTGGGAGGGGGGCGGAGAAGGAGATATGGTTGCTATGGAAACGTGGGCGGACACACTGCGGTTGCCATGTAGGTAAGCCTGCTGGCCGGTTCATGTTGCTTGGAGGTGCCAAATCTCTCACTTCTGAGTTACATACAGAAGAACACAGCGGTCTGAACGACCGGGCGACTTGGCCGTGCGGTTAGGAGCGCGCAGCTGTGAGCTTGCATCCGGGAGATAGTGGGTCGGCAGCCAAGAAGATGGTTTTCCGTGGTTTCCCATTTTCACACCACGCCAATGCTGCGGCTGTACCTTAATTAAGGCCACGGCCGCTTCTTTCCCATTCTTTGGCCTTTCCTCTCCCATCGTCGCCATAAGACCTGTCTGAGTCGGTGCGACGTAAAGCGAAATAGAAAAAAAAAAGAAAAGAAAAAAAGCAGTCTGAACGAACGAACGAACGAACGAACGAACGAACAAGTGAGCAGAAGCGAAGGGAAGGCGAAAGATATGCAGAAATGTGGGAACACCGTGCAATGCTCCTTCCTCCAGATCTATCTGTCAAAACGCTTATTTTAATATTACTGGTATAGGAACATAAACGTATTGGAACATAAATTCTTGGGGTTTTGTTGGGCAGTACCCCTAATGTTTATGCAACGCTCATAGCATAACCGTTGGGCAGGCTACAGTATACTTGTTACTCGCTGCAGTAAGTTTTCATTTTAACCTATTATCGCCTAAAATTCCTGTCTCTAGTAATCAAATAGGCTGACTGGACCTCGAAATAGTCCTCAGATACAGGTAAAAATCCCTGACCTGGCCGGAATTGAACCCGCACTGTCGGCAGCCCTGAAGGTGGTTTTTCGTAATTTCCCCATTTCCACACCAGGCAAATGCTGGGACCGTACCTTAATTAAGGCCACGGTCGCTTTCTTCCCACTCCGAGCCCTTTCCTGTCCCATCGTCGCCATAAGACCTATCTGCGTTGGTTCGACGTAAAGTTAATTGAAAAAAATCGTAGTCCTACTGCATGGTTTATCTCAATGAAGAAGTCCGCGTTTGGTTTAAACCTAGAGCGGTCGGGTTGAAATCGTGCCGTGAACGGCCGGCTGAGTCTGCAATGTAACAAGAAATAATATACACCTTTTTAGCCATTCACTTTTACTTAAAAACATATCTTACAATAAAATGGCAGTGTATCAATAGGCATACCCTCAAAATATTTTTAAAAATCCTTGACTTCATAACAAATTCACAAATGAATGAAAAACCACAGCCTGTTTCCAGTTATCTGATCGGGTCAGGAATGTAATGAATGAAGCCCCATCTAGCCGCGAGGATAGGAAATATGCCGGCTGCCGAAGCTTGTCGCACTCCTCTGGGGCAATGATAAATGACTGACAGATGAAATGAAAAGTTAATGGAGAGTGTTGCTGGAATGAAAGATGACAGGGAAAGCCGGAGTACCCGGAGAAGAACCTCTCCTGCCTCCGCTTTGTCCAGCACAAATCTCACATGGAGTGACCGGGAAGTTGAACCACGGTATCCAGCGGTGAGAGGCCGGCGCGCTGCCACCTGAGTCACGGAGGCTTCAACAAATTCAAAAATGTCTACTGAAAATAAGCATAACATTTAGGGTTCTAAACATCCACTGATGTGAACATTTGTGGCAAAAGGAATATACTTAATATATTTGTTCGTTTACACCATTTTCAGAAACGAATACAATGATTCTCAATATACTAAGCAAAATGTAACATGTAAATAACACGTAAAGAAGTTCGAGTCGGGCCAGATTCCTTAGCTTTTCCCTCTTTATCAAGAAAATAATGAGAATTACCTGCATTTGAATTCTCGGTAGTCGTAACAATGGAATTGGCTATAGTTGCATCTCTGATATTTTCTTCTTCTCGTTCCCTAAATTCACTGTTGGATTCATGATCACTGGTTATAATAAAATTCAAGTCAGCGTCTGAATAGTCAAATTCATCTATGTATATAAGAATGAATGTTTGTACGTCTGTCTTGAATGGTCTCAAAAACTCTTAGACCGATTTCGCTGAAAATTTCACAATTTGTTCTTATTACTCCTGGGAGGGTTTAGGAAGTGATTTGAACGAAATTCGATGGGTAGTTTTTTATGATGAATAATTTTATGTAATAAATTTAATTGCAAAGCCGCACCGAGATTGGATCGACTTGATGGACAGATTGTCGACAGAAGACAGCAGCTTACGCTATACCATGATAGTCCGGTAAGAAATGCTGTATATAGGAGGATGGGAACATGCCGCCATGTTTTATTAAGTACCTTTCTTGCTAAGAGGTTCATGACCGTGCCTGTTATTTGGAAATAGCAATCCAACATGCCATGATCGAGATGTACTTTCATGCCATAGGACCAACTTTGATAGGTCTGCCCAGTTTGAAGAATGTAGTTTTATATTAGATGTGTAAAATATTTAAGAAATACTAAAAATGTAGAGTATCAACAGTGGAATGACACGAGTTATCACCCACTCCTAATGAAGAGCAACTGGGACTCCCAACGAAGAAAGGCTAGTCATAAAAATGGAAGTATGAAAGCTATGAGTATAAATTCCATATCTCCTCCTAAACCACTGGAGCAATTTCAACCGAACTTGGTACATTTATGACTTACTCTCTGGAGACAAACACTGTGGAGGTAAGCCACCCCCAACACCCTTAGGGATGGGGGTGGATAGGGGTGGCATCTAAAATAATCGAAACTATAGTTTTTGAGGTCGCTGAAACGAACAATGATACTCCGGATGCCGTTTAAGGCCAAGTTCAGCCCCCATCGGCATAGGAAGGTGAGATGGGGTGAAAAAGAAAATGTCCAAAAATAAGCGAAATTTTGGACATAAGTGTGTTTATGTACCAGCATAGCTCTCAACCAAACTTGGTGCAAAAGTAACTTACTGTCTGAAAAGAATATTATGGGGGCATGAAACTCCTAGCATCCATAGGAGTAGGGGTGAAATGTAAATCGAAAACTACCTTTGTTAGTGTCAAATCCATAGTTTTGGGATCGCGGAGATGCCCGTAGCCCGCCCCGTGGTGTAGGGGTATCGTGCCTGCCTCTCGCCCGGAGGCCCCGTTTCGATTCCCGGCCAGGTCAGAGATTTTTCTCTCGACCTGAGGGCTGGTTCGAGATCCACTCAGCCTACGTGATCAGAATTGAGGAGCTATCTGACGGCGAGATGACAGCCCCGGTCTCGAAAGCCCAGAATAACGGCTGAGAGGATACTTCGTGCTGACCACATGGCCCCTCGTAATCTGCAAGCTTTCGGGCTGAGCAGCGGTCGTTTGGTTTGGAGATGCCTGTGACACTCTGGATGCCATTTAAGTCAATGTTCAGCCCCAATCAGTATACGGGGTGAGAAGGGGTGAAAAAGGAAGTGTCCAAAAATGACCGAGATTATGGATACTATATATTACAATTCGTTTTACGTTGCACTCACACAGATATGACTTATGGCGACGATGGGATAGGAAAGGCCTAGGAGTTGGAAGGAAGTGGCCGTCGCCTTAATTAAGGTACAGCCCCAGCATTTGCCTGGCGTGAAAATGGGAAACAGCGAAAACCATTTTCAGGGCTGCCGACAGTGGGGCTCGAAACCACTATCTCGCGCATGCAAGCTCACAGCTGTGCACCTCTAAACACACGGCCAAGTCACCCGGTAGATTATGGACATATGTGTGTGAATGTTCCAGCATAGCCGTCAACCAAACTTGGCACACCATCTGAGAAAAGTACTGTGGACGTAAGACACCGTTAGCACCCCTAGGAGTGGAGGTAGAACGTGGTGAAATATAAAAATACAAAACGACCAATATCAATATAGAATTCAAAGTTTTCGGGGTCACTGACATGAATAGTGACACACCGGATGTCGTTTAAGTCCAAGTTCAGTTCTCATCGGCGTAGGGCGTGAGAAGGGGAAAAAAAGGAAAATGTCGAAAATGACAGATTACGGATGAATGTGTATAGGTATTTTGATTTGACTCCCGTAGGCGACCTGCGCGTCGTGATGGGGATGAAATTATGATGAAGGTGACACATACACCCAGCCCTCGAGCCAGCGAAATTAACCAATGATGGTTAAAATTCCCGACCTTGCCGGAAATAGAACCCGGGACCCCTGTGATCAAAGGCCAACACGCTAACCATGTAGCTATGGAGCCAAACGTATGTGTGTTTATGTTTCAGCATAGCTCTCAACCAAACTAGGCACTCATACGATTTAATATCTGAAAAAAAAAAGAAAAAGTACTATGGAGATGAGAAATTTTTACCCCCGCTAGGGGTGAGGAATGGGAGGGGGTGACATGTAAACATAATGGAAAATAACAGATTTTAATATCGAATTCATTGTTTATGTATCGCTTAGATGAATTGTGACGCTCCGCATACCGTTCAAGCTCACATTCAGTCTCCATTGGGACGGGGGCTGAGATGGGGTGAAAAGTAAATAGTCTACAGTGACCGAGATTAGTGTTGAATCCACAGTTTTTGGGGTCGCATGGCTGATTGGTGACAGTCTCAATGACAGTTGGTATCGTGTACACCATATCTATATGGCGACGGGAATGTACATACATATTATTTTTGGAAAGGATCAAATATTTCCCGGTCAATTCGGGCTTCCACAAGGAGAAAGGTTTTACTCGAAAATTAAATAATCTAAAACTCTAAATCGAACACATAAGTAGCTCTTAAACTACATAATAAATTCTAAAATATCAATCAATGTTTCAATAAGGAATTCTATAAACATTTATTTGACACATAATTAACAGGCAATAGAAATTTAAAGCTAAACATTCAAAAACTATCCGGACAACGCCGGGTACTACAATTAGTCATAAAATAAATTTCACATACTGAAATTGTTCCAGTTGATGATACCATGCTGAAAAATTCATGGAAACACTAATGTTACTGTTTATTGAAAATATGAACATGGTACGAGTTTTGAAACTTAAATCACAGAAGAAGAAGAAGAAGAAGAAGAAGAAGAAGAAGAAGAAGAAGAAGAAGAAGAAGAAGAAAAGAAACCGTATCAGAGTGTTGGATACAATCAGGTACGTCGACGGTCGGGCCGGGATTGAGAGACCCACTGCTACCTTGCGCAAGTGACAAAAATAGACTAACTGATGAAGCTCCTAGATAAGAACTGCAACGCGTTCCTATGGCTATTGCAGGAAGGTAAAGAGACGTCCAGTCCTCTGAACGCTGAGGTCATGGGATAATTGCAGAATTTCATACTGCTGAGTTGAGAGGCCCAGCCCGACTGTTCTAGAGTTAAATGGAATGAAAATCAGTACCGAAATATGTTCTTCATTCGCTGCTCATGGTGTAAGTTAAAAGTCATTTTGTGAATTCTGACGATAACTTATTTGTGAAACATAACTGCAAGTCATCTTCCTATTAGAGGCAGGTACATCTGACACGACAGGCACGACTAGGATAGGAAAGGGCTAGGACTGGACCAGAATTAGGGTACAGTCCAAGAATTTGCCTGGTGTGAAAATGGAAAAACACAGAAAACGATCTTCAGTCTGCCGACGGTGGGATTCGAACCCACAATCTTCCAAATGCTAGCTCACAGCTACGCGATCCTAACCGCATAGCCAATTCACTCGGTAGAGCTATCGTCGTCTAAAGGGAAATTTTATACGGCTTATCACCAGAAAATGACAATTGTTCCTGTGTGAAGCCGAGTCGGGTTGCCAGTTATTCATAAAATATAAAGGAAATGGGAAATTTCTTTCTTTTGTGATTCTCTTATTCAATTAGGTGAAGGTAACGTTCTGAAGCTATAGAGTCCTATCGTCACCCGAAGTTTAAGAAACAGCGGTTTATAGCTTAGTTCAAAAGATATTTCCTGTGCTCACATTTATTTCTCTCACATTTAACACAAGTGATTTACCTTTAGCCGACAGCTTCGACACATTCTTTGTCGTACTATTTTGTTCTCTTTTGTGCTCTCCAGGGAGGGAAAAAGCGTGTCGCTATTCAAGAGAGAGAACGGCGTGCCTTGGGGATTTGCTGTTGTTGGGAATCCTTCAATCGACTCTGCTAAGTAAGCTAACGGATAAAGGCGTCAACGGAATACAAAGTGGCAGAGCCAGCTATGTTGTGGAGCTGTAACAATGATTATCTATATAATAATAAAAGGAAGTGTTTGTCTGTGTGTGTTTTGCGTGTGCGCGATGCCCAGCCAAATCTACAGCCCTCAGACATCTGAAATTTTTAACATAGGTAGATGGAACGAGGTTCAAATGCACTTCGGACCCGGAATTTTCATTTTCGCTTTTGCTGAACGAAAAGCCATCCGTAAACGTGTATTGGGATATGACAATCCAACGTGCTGTCACCAAGAATAAATGCATAGATTTACTCTCGCTAGGCAACCCACATAAGATAGGTAATACAAGTCAAGGAGACATTTTACGTCCATGGCGTAGGAAGCCATTTTAGGTCTTATATGGACTGAGGGCACATGACGCTGTTGATGATGATACGTCCGTCGGATGGAAACGTAAAGTCTTGAGCTATTCGCTACGAAGATTAGTCTCACTTCATATACGACCCTCTAGAGAAAGGGGACGAGTGTTGGACACATTTGGAGGAAACATATAGGACAAGATTGAGTATAATCATAATAATAAATAAGGAATAATACGTGTATCAGTCTAGATGCCATTTTCAGTCCGTGGAATAGGAAGCCATTTCCCTTCAGTCCATGATGTCTGTCTGTCTGTCTGTCTGTCTGTCTGTCTGTGTACAAATGTGCGATGCCCAGCCAAATCTACGGCACCCAACGGCTTGAAATGTTTGTCATATGTGGGCACAGCTTTTCACCGAAGACGGATGACTGTGTATACAATTCTTGCACCAAGAAATGAACCTGTCAATGTCATCAACAAGCAACATTTACAAGAATTACCCGGTTTTCTACAAATTGAAAAGAATATCGATATGAGGCTGTCAACTACACGACAAAGATTTTGAACAAGTTGGAGTCACCAGGAGTACCCTCGAACATCTTGGAGTGGACGATTGTGGCACCGATTATCCTTCTCAGGAATATGAATCCTTCCCTCTGTAATGAACACGACTCTGAAACTGATGACGGGTATTATTGAAGCCACCATCATGACTGGGCATGCCGCTGGAGAAGTAGTATTCCTCTGATTGTAAGTCCATTGAGTTGGAAGCCATTTTCGGTCCCCGACACGAAGAGACATCAGTCCGTAATATTCGCAAGTGTGTGCGAAGCCCAGTCAAATCTACGACAGTCAGAGATCTGAAAATTTTAACATAGGCGTATTATTAGATGAATCTTTATCTTTATTTTAATTAATTACTTATATTACTTTTAATCGTTTTAATTATTTATTTAGTTACTTATTTCATATTTACCCGATATAAACCTAATTCACTTAATTTTTTTTGCTAGTTGCTTTACGTCGCACCGACACAGATAGGTCTTATGGCGACGATGGGACAGGAAAGGGCTAGGAGTGGGAAGGAAGCGGCCATGGCCTTAATTAAGGTACAGCCCCAGCATTTTGCCTGGTGAGGAAATGGGAAACCACGGAAAACCATTTTCAGGGCTGCCGACAGTTTGATTCGAACCTACTATCTCCCGAATACTGGATACTGGCCGCACTTAAGCGACTGCAGCTATCGAGCTCGGTACTTAAAATTTTAGACTATACAAGGATTTTGCTAAATCAGCAGTAAAACCTGTACCATATTTTCTTTCAAACTCAATCTTACATTATTTCGTATAGTACACAAGATATATAATAATAAAAAACACGCACAGATGTGAAATTTTTAACATTCATCGCCACAGCATTTCTCCAATTACGCATGGATGTGTAAAAGAGCAATTCTTGCTCCAAGAAGTGAAGCTTTCAACGTCATCAACAAGCAGCTTCTACAAGAATTACACGGTGTTATACATATTTACAAGTCGATCGACACAATATGTAATACAGATGAGGCTGCCAACTTCACGACAGAGCTTTTGAACAACTTCGAGTCACTTCGAGTACTCTCGAACATCTTGGAACGGATGAATGTGGCACCGACTACCCTCAGAAATATGAATCCTGCTTCCCTCTGCAACGGAACACGACTCCGAGCCCAAAAACTGATGTCGAATATTATTGAAGCCACTCTCATGACTGGACATGCCACGAGCGAAGTAATATTCATTCCCCGGATTCACATAATTCCTTCGAATTCAATTTAGATGTCTGTAGTTCCCTCCGTTTGTTTGAGTTTCTCTATGTGCATCAACAAGGCACAAGGACAATCGCTGAAAGTGGTAGGACTCCATCTTCAAAAACCGTGCTTTTGCCATTGTCATCTGTACGTGGATTGTTCAAGAGTTGGAAAAGCAAACACACTATACATCTTACGTACAAATGGAAGGACATTAATATAATTTATCCCGAAGCTCTATAAGGAAACAATAGTTTTTGTATTATATAACATGGTTTTTCACATTGTTTTAATATTATTTTTACCATCTGCCAACCCGGTATCTTAAGCATTAACCGTCGTTGAAGTTTTATAGTTTCACTCGCATACTGAGTATTAGTGTTGGCTACTGAATGCATGATTTGAAGCAGTGTATCGATTCATTCAACTGTCCGAGTGAATCGATTCACAGGAACGACGAGCTCATGGCACACGATTCAGGTTACTCCCAGCGGACAGTGCTGAGTGGCGCACTCACGGCTCACTAGCGGGACACTGGACGTTGGCGGGGAGCCGATCTTGTGCTGCAGCGAGACAGTGAATCATGGACACCGAAAGAATCGCACGGAAGCACGGCTCAGTGAGACAAGATACACACGGCTCCTTATCAGCACACTGGTCACTGGTTGAGAACCGAGTGAGACACAACACACACAAGGTTCATTATCGGTACACTGGACATTGGCGGGGAGCCGAACCTCCTCTGAAACAATACATACAGAACCATGGTACAATGAAAGAATCGTGTGCTATAATGGACTCTCGAGCTCAGCTCATTTGAAAATAATACCCACTTTGCATTCACTGTCCTCTTCTTACACGAGGTTTAAATAATAGATGGATTTATTTGCAGTGTTAAAAAGGTAAGTAAGTAGGTAGGTTATAAGGTTACACTATTTATTAGTTTAACGAATCTTAGTAATATAACTTAGTTGACAATTGACAATTAATTAAACTCGACTCTAGCCTGTCCTATGACTATTATGCATGCTCATGACCACTCAAAAGTACCTACTTTATATTGAGAAGAACGGCTCAGTATTCTCTCAGTTCGTATGTCATGTCGTTGCACAATCATATGTGGATAGTAAGGGAGCCGACTGACGCAATAACTTTACCAACAGTATGTTGAATCAGAAAACCAGTGGGCTACTGTACATCTCGGGTAGCCTATACAAAATACGATGATTTAAAAATAATCCGCTGCTGATAGAAAAATACATATTTTTCAAAAATGACTGAGCGAGTTGGACGTGTGGTTAGTATCGCGGAGCTATGCGCTTGCATTCGGGGGATGGTGGGTTCGAATCCCACCGTCGGCAGCCGTTAAGATGGTTTTCCGTAGTTTTCCCATTTTCACACCAGGAAATGCTGGGACTGTACCTCAATTAAGGCCATGGCTGCTACCTTCCTAATCCCAGACCTTTCCCATCCTGCGTCGCCGGAAGCCTTCGATGTATTAGAGTGACTAGCATTTTTTCCAAGAAAGGAGTTCATAGTATGAAGACTAGATGGCAGCAGCGAGCACTGAATGCTGTTGCTGCTGTCTTATCAGTACATGCTACACAGATGCAGTAGGAGCGGTGACTCATGTGGCGTGCTATCGGATCACTGTATCGATTCAGTAACGTGAACGAAATAAAATGAATCGATTCAGTAAAATGAATTGAATGTCCCATCACTACTGAGTGTATGTGCATCAACAACAAACGAGGGAAAACATTTATCTCGACGTATAACACACGTTATATTCATGAAGAATGCCGCAGAACTCGCGAAACCTCCGCCTATAGTCCAAGAGGAACACTACAAAAATACACTTTCATGCAATTTACGTCAAAGCGATGTGAGTTATTAAATAAAATGTTTAAATTTGCTCTCAAATAAATGAATAAATGGTTTAGAACCACTTAACGGTTGAATTAATAAACGCAAAGCCGCGGGCATATACTAGTAACTTATATACTGAAAATAAATACACTGAGCGGAGTGTCCACGGGTGTTAATGCGCTACAGCTCTGCATTCGGGAGACGAGTCGGTTCGAACCCTACGGTCGTCTGTCCTGAGAAGGGTTTTCTATGGCTTCCCATCTCCACTTCCAGGAAAATGCAGGGGCAGTTCCGGTGCAGCACTTTTACGCAAAAGTACGTTACATTTACGCAAATGAACAGGGTTACAGTAGCGCAAAAGTTGACATATCATGACGGCAAATGAACATTAAGGCTTACCTTGCATTAGAAGTGTGGCGTCTACCGTATTCTCCACAGGATTCGTCATAGCACTCATTTTCTTCAGAATGATTTTTTTCCTAGTGGCTTTACGTCGCACAGGCATAGACAGGTCTTATTGCGACAATGGGATAGGAAAGGCCAAAGAGTTGGAAGGAAGAGGACGTGGCCTTAATTAAGGCAGAGCCTGGTGTGAAATGGGAAACCACGGAAAAAACATTTCAGGCTGCCGACAGTGGGATTCGAACCCACTATCTCTCGGATGCAAGCTCACAGCCGCGCACCTCTAAACGCACGGCCAACTCTCTCGGTCTTCAGAATGTTGTGGCTGGTAACGGTGTTACAAAATTTTGGTGTACTGTAGTAACGATATTGTACCAGCTGAATAACTTTTCTAGAGATCCATGTTGTATGTGTTATGTTTTTAATTTTTTAAATTTACAATTTGCTTTACGTCGCACCGACACAGATAGGTCTTACGGCGACGATAGGACAGAAAAGGGCTAGGAGTGGGAAGGAAGCGGCCGAGGCCTTACGTAAGGTACAGCCCCAGCATTTGCCTTATATGAAAATGGGAAACCATGGGAAACCACGGAAAACCATCTTCAGGGCTGCCGACAGTAGGATTTGAACCCATTGTCTCCCGAATACTGGATACTGGCCGCACTTAAGCAACTGCAGCTATCGAGCTCGGTCATGTCGTATGCGTGTTTCTGTATGATATGTTTCGTAACTTTTCTCTTCTGCAAAGAAGTGATAAAGGTGTATATTTCGCTCTAGAATTCCTTAAGTGGTAGTAATTTCCTTCGTTCTCTGTACATTGATATACGAATACTACACTCCGCAGCTATGCGCTTACAACTATTTGTAATTAGGTTATATAATTTTCGATACTGTTCACTTTCACTTTTACGCGTATGTTCACCTCTAGTAAACACAACTTCGTTAGCATCTGAGTTTGTCTCTAAAGTAGCTGCACAATTTTTAAGAGTAGACCGCCACGATATATTTCCAGTGCTCACTACACATTGTCTACGGGATTTAAAATTACAGCAGACTACGCATTGCACACCACGGTTGGTCACTGTTTTCACAAACTCCATGCCGGCACTAGTATGAAACACTGAAGAACGTCTACGTATACTGTTACACAGGGAATATCTACTGTTCAGTAGAACTGCCACACCAGCACCATACCGGCTGTGTTCGTAATACTGATCATCTGTACTGCCACACCAGTACCATATGGGCGTGTTTGTAAATTCAGAAATTAAAAGACGGCTTAATAAATTTATGATAGACTCAATCTTCCTTTTTACGAACGATTTATATGCCATAGTTAGAGCTTAGAGCCATGCGATCACTTTCACTGCGTGATTGATTTGTCATATTCATTTGCGGTATTGTAACCTGAATTTTTGCGGTACTGTAAGCTGCATATTTGCGGTTATGTCACGGTGTCCCACGGTTAGTTTTGCGCAAATGGTATGAACCCGGCAGTTCCTATTCATAAGTAACAGACGATTGCTTCCACCACCTTACCCAATCTCATTCGCCCTACAGTAATTCATTTCGTTATTAGCTCCTCAACAGCTAGTGGCTTTACGTCGCACCGACACAGATAGGTCTTATGGCGACGATGGGATAGGAAGGGCACCGTGGCCTTAATTAAGGCACAGCCCCAGCATTTGCCTGGTGTGAAAATGGGAAACCACGGAAAACCATCTTCAGGGCTGCCAACAGTGGGATTCGAACCCATTATCTCCCGGATGCAAGCTCACAGCCGCGCGCGCCTAACCGCACGGCCAACTCGCCCGGTGCTCCTCAATTGAAGATGATGCCAGGAAGGATATCCGGCTGTAAAAACATGCCATAAAATTCATCATTTTCTCGTGTTAGATTCCTTAGGAGAAAACGTGAATTCCGAAAAAACTGGCTGTGTGGTTTGCGTCATGTAGTTATCAGCTTGCATTCGGGAGATAATGTGTTCGAACTCCACTGTCGGCAGCCCTGAAGATGGTTTTTCGTGGTTTCCCATTTTCACCACAGGCAAATGCTGGAGCTGTACCTTAATGAAGACCACGGTGCCTTCCTTCCCACTCCTATCCCTTTCCTATCCCATCGCCGCCATAAGACCTATCTGTGTCGGTGCGACGTAAAGCAAAGTAAAAAAAAAAGGAGAGAAAAATCGTCACTAGGGGCGGACATACATGTATACTTCAAATAAACACGAAATGGCCAACATATTTTCCTGATTGGATTGAAGGAAATGAATATATGCACTTGAAATGAATGAAGGGACAAAATCAAGTGTTCCGCTACAACTCAAACGCTGACAGCTGGTGATCCAACGGACGTGGCGACTATATTTCACTTTCGTCCTTTCTACTCCAACGGTACTAGTTTCCCGAATCATAGGGAGTCTTTCATTTTTACGCCCTTTGTGGCTCTTTACTTTTCTTGGCCGATACCTTCATTCTTCAAGGGATCCGACCCCTGCCCTTTTCGTTTCTGACTGACGTTAGCAGGCTATGATGGTCTAGCTATATTTCGCCTTATAACAAAAACTACTATCATTCATGCACTATTTAGGCGGATAATTTCATCACATTAAATGTATTTGTAAAATATTAAAGCAGTAACTGATAATAAGATTTTTAACCGTCACTCAGTATGGAATGTGATGACTGACAGTAAATGAAAAATACAGCTGCCTCTGTGTATTCGTGGTAAAGTGTCGGCCTCTGGATCTCAACGTAGTGGGTTCAAACCGGGCAGAGATAGTCGGAATTTTCAAGGGAGGAAAAAAGTCCATTCGACACTCCATGTCGTACGATGTCGGCATGTAAAAGATCTTTGGTGTTTACCCGACAAAATTAATTAAAACTCAGCTATTGACGCCCAAGAGAGATTTTTACTCTGCCATCTAGTAAGCCTATAGTAAAACAGAACGTCGGAACTGACGAACAGACAAATAGAATGCGTCAAATTAAATCGTACACGGTACCTGTGACCATACGATTATGACGAAAGAAATATAGAAAGAATCCATTATATATCACAAACTTAAAATACTAAACATTTTGTATTTTTTAGATCATACAAGAATAAATTGAATTATTCTTCAATTCTACAAATATCCCTGCGGTTATGATTCTTTATCCATTCATACATTTCATGCTCTGGTTATGAATGTAAAATATCTGCAGGCCAAGCAAACGTTTACAAATATAGATCAATGAATTCTGTATTCCTTTTGGATTATGGCTTGCATTTCAACGAGAGAACATCATTTGAATATTTCAGTCAGTGATGAATGATTAGAGAAAGAGAGAGAGAGAGAGAGAGAGAGAGAGAGAGAGAGGAAAAAAGGTGTTTACAGGAAAAAGTAGCATGAATGACATACCACCTCATCAAGCGACGGTAGCGATGGTACTTATATTTTTGTCTGATATTTGTACTATCATGATTGATAATCTATTTTGTGTCGTGCTAATTCTGGACCAAATTAGCTGCTCGTATGATCCTTTTGAAGAAATTTCATGATAATCTGGTTACGTCACTTTTACTATGACAGTCTAGCTGATTGTAACCAAGTCTACTACTCTCTAGATTATCTTGATACGTCACTCGCTTACATGTAATGAACTGAATTCACAAAAAAAAAAATAAAAAATAAATAAATACGCAGTACATACGAACGCAACAAAAAGGGAACGCTATAGCTTATAAAGAGAAACTTTTCTCTAGCATAATAAGGTTGGTTGGATTTGAAAATAGTAACTATTTTCAAATTTGTCTTCCAGCTAATTAGTGAAACAACAGGTAGTTCCAGTGAAGTATAGTCCAACTTAGTATATTGTCTAGTGCTAGACAGTTATAAGCAAAATTCTGTGGCCAACAGAAATACTACGTCTACTCATCTACTCACGAGATGGGATATCGTAGAAATTTTCCAGTGTGCTCTTGAAGATATAGTAGTCTTTAATGAAAGAAGATACGGCTTCATTAAAACTTCAGCATGCGTACAACTGACGAGTGTCTGTTCAAAATGTTCTATTTCCACCTTAAGGAAGTTGTGGGAAAAGCGCAAGAAACGTAAAATAAAACACACATGAAATGTGCCCATGATCGTGTTTGGTACAACTTTTAAGGAATTACTTTGTTCTGATCTGGATTGCTCATATGATGATAAGATTTATTAAAAAATAAATCATCCGTCCTCCAGTGAGCGTAACCATAAAGGTCCGGAATACATAATTCATAGTATGTAATTCTAAAAATGAAATCACATCTTTTCTGGAAATTACGATTCAAAGTATAAATGAAACTGTATAATTTGCAGAGAAGATCTTATGACCTCTAATGAGATTTTCTCTATGTCGTAAAAATGAATTTTTAAATTTTGAAGGACCGGGCGAGTTGGCCGTGTGGTTAGGGGCGCGAAGCTATGAGCTCGCATCCGGGAAATAATGGGTTCGAACACCACTATCGGCATCCCTGAAGATGGTTTTCCGTGGTTTCCCATTTTCACACTAGGTAAATGCTGGGGCTGTCCCTTAATTAAGGCCACGGCCGCTTCCATCCCATTCCTTTCCCTTTCCTGACCCTTCGTCGCCAAAGACCTATCTGTGTCGGTGCGACGTAAAGCAAATAGAAAAAAAAAAGAAATTACCTCTCATCTTGATACTGAGGTGAGTATGATTTTGTAGCCATTTAATTTATCTCTTAATTTTGTAAACTTTCACTCCATCTAGTCACCTCCGTAGTAAAGGCTTAGCCTCTGTAACGTCGGGCCTTAAATCCACATAGGGTTTTAGTATTTTCATGTGAATTTCAAGGAGTGCAAGTATTCGCCTCCTAAGCTTTTGATTTTGGGCAAGTTACATTAACCTTCCGTTTTTACCAAAGGCCGAGTAGTAGGGCCTATGGGTACTTGTTGCCCCTGTTAAACTCAATTTCATTTTAAGGCAATTAAACTGTTGAGCCGTTAAGACAGTGAATACATTTGTTTTGTTAAATGTAGATTGTGCCTTTGATGGGTCTGGAACTTGTAATTTTGGAGAATTGTCTCCTAAAGTGTAAATTTTAGATCAAAGACGCAGAAAAATTGGCAGATCCGTCTCCTTGACTGTTGGTTGAAAGGAGCAATAGTGCTCATGTAAAATTTGTAATTAAGGAGCTTCAAGCTCAGGTTGTTAATTGATTATCAGTTGATTATTATGATTTTTCTAATATTGTTACCCAAGCTAACGAGCTAGACCTTCTACCTGATTTTGTTATTTGCTTAGCAAAGGGTAAAGTTAAAAAAAGGTAAAAGAAATGCATCTCATATTTTAAAGTTGTAAATTAATCTTCTGACTTTTCTCTATCCATCCATTCATGCCTGCACTTTCTTTCACCCCTGCGTCCCACAGAATCCTCGGAACAATTATTATTATTTCCACAATTGAGCTTGTAATTGTATTTTATAACGTTCAGATGAAATCAGTTATTGAGGGGGAGGTGGTGAGAAAGGAAAGTATACCGAAGTATGGAGGAAAAAGTCAAAAGGCATAATCAAGAAGAAAGTGAAGCATTCATACCGCTGCATTCAGCACAGAAGAATACAAATATTGCAACGAAAACAATCTCACCTTTTAATATCAATGCAAACAGAGCTTCCGCATGAGTTTTTAAAATAGGTCGAAACAATAACCTGAAAGTTGGATGAAATTAATTGGGATGAATATATGTGCTTGAACTCCATGTGAGATTTGTGCTGGACAAAGCGGAGGCGGGTCAGGTTCTTCTCCGGGTATTCCGGTTTTCCCTGTCATCTTTCATTCCAGCAACACTCTCCACTATCATTTCATTTTATCTGTCAGTCATTAATCATTGCGCCAGACGAGTGCGACAGGCTTCGGCAGCCGGCACAATTCCTATCCTCGCCGCAAGATTGGGGTTTCATTCATTCCATCTCTGATACGGTCATCGACTGGAAAATAGGTTGTAGGTTTTCATTTTTTCATATGTGCTTGAAGGCCTTCATTTTATAGCTGGTGTTTATTTACTATTCAGCGATTTACAGAAATGTAGAACTTACTAAGAAATGGTATATAAATTGCTTGTTCTTCCAAATTAATATCCTGGCTTGTTGCAGGCCCCTCTCGAAACGAATGATAGGATCTAACACCATCGCTTTATTCTCTTTCTTATTGGTGGCTATGGTGTCCATTCTCCTCGCTGAGTCGTCGGCAGAGACGCAGTGAACTTCTTCGTGCACCTTCAATCCACGCTGCCTCAGGCCTTGAGCAACTGAAGTTCTTACTCGATGGTGACGATTGTTCCACAGTAATTCGGTGCTCCTACAGAACCCGAGTACATGTCCAAGTGTTTCGGTCTCGTTGCAAACGTTTTGGCGGCAACAGAACCGACCTTACTGCATTTTTATAGCAGGAATTTGCTTTCGGGTGATTGGTGTACAAAACCACTCCTCTCCCTTTCTGGGGTAACTGAAATCATAACTGGAAAGATCGATCTCTCATTATTTCTCGCAGCTTTCTTCCATTGGTTTCAGGGGGAAGACTTTCTTTATTGCTGTTCAGTTTATGGAGTGCAATGTTCTGCTCATCGGAATATTTTCGTGCATGATGTAGCTGCACGTCCTTAATTGGGAGTAAGCGACTGAAGATATTATAGTACTGAATATTAGCCTCCCATTCGGCGCAGAGTAGTCCCATACCTCCGAATTTCTTTGGACTATATAACTTGGAGTTTGGTGTATCATCATTATTTCTTTAACCGAACTTCTTATAATTTTGTTCAGATCTTTAAGGAAAGTGCTCGATAACTGAGTTGGAGGTACGCACTGTAGTGTGTATATCAATCCTGGCCAAATAAATACATTGATAATTTTTAACTTTCTGTTCTGGTTTTAAAGTGTACTTTAACTAAATTGTTTAAAACAGAATTTAAGGTATTAATTTCTTTAGATCTGTCAAGAGATATTTCATTATTGAAATCAATTCGTAGATACTTGATTCGTTCATTATTAAAATGGTATTACTTGAAGATTGGTGATTTTTCCTGGAACCAGTTTTACCTTCTTTAGGACAATATATTTACTTGTTGTGGGTTAACATTTAGACCTATTTCTGTGAAGCTGCTTATGGCGAAATTAATTAAAAATTGTTGTATCTTCTTCGGTTCTCCTGATTATTGCTATATCATCAGCGAATGCGAAAGAAGACAATGGTGGGAATTCTTCAGGTAAAATGTATCCGTAATTATCTCTGACGTCTTGGTCGGTAAGATCATGTAATATTTTATTCATTGCCAAATTGAAAAGGAATGATGAAGTAGGGGAACCTTGTGCTACTCACCATTAATTTCTATAGGTTTGGATGTCTTAAAATCTGCTTCTACTTAAATACTGTTCTGCAAAAGGAAAGCTATAGTAAGTTTACGTAAATTGTCTGGAATGACGGACTGCTGAAGAGCCTGTCTGATGTGCTGATGTCGAATAGAATCAAAAGTTTTCGATATGTCGATGAAAATGACGCAACAATTCTTCCGGTAGCTCTTTGTATCTTAAAGGCAACCATTGACAAGAGAGGCGTTAATAAGGGTTACAGGTAGTGGCATAAATCAGCGATGAGATGGTATAAAGTGATGTGTGCACGTAGCTGAGCATCTAACACACGTTCTATGATTATCCTGATCACAGAATATATGGTAATAGGTGTCCTTTCCTTGATATAGTTTATTTCTCCCCCTTTGTGTATCAAAATCGTTCGACCCGTTTTAAGCTGTGAAGTTACATAAGAGAATTGCAGCATTGCGTTAATGAGCAACGTGAGAAGTCTAGTGGTTAAGATGTATTAAAACACGAACTGTTATACGATCGGAGTCAGGTGACGTGTCAACTTTTATGCCGTGAAGGACCTTATGTACGTAATTTTCACTAATGGTAATATCAGCTGGTAAGTCAGTATTTATTTATGTGTCTGAGAGAGGCGTATTGTTGTTGTCGACACCCAATGTACTCTATTTCCAAAATATTCTGTTATTCTTGGCATTGAAATTTTGCAATGTTGACGCTTGTTAATTTTTTTCCATTATTTTACGGGCAACTTTTCGCCTTTGGTTACAAAACTGGTATTGAGCTACTTCTTAACATAACGTTCTTGATTTTCCTCGTTGTCTGTTAGACCCTCGTTTTGGATTACTAGATATTTTATGATCATATTTATGATTATTTTGCAGCTTTCTAGTTTTAAAGTATTTGACTGCAGGGTGTTGAGGACCAGGCAGTTCAGTTACTTGGTCGGCGAAAAACTGTAAAATGTTTGATGCCAGGGCTTCTAACTTATCAACATTCCCAGTCTGCATAATACTAGAGATATTGTTTTCCCCCTCCTGCATTACAGTAGCATTTTCGTTTGGAATATCTTCGACTATTGGATTACTCTGTATTGGTTCTACGCGTCCATCATCGTTTATAATCTCAGCGATTTGGATTATGGAATTAGAATTACATCGGGTTGTGTTGTTGATGGCATATTGCTTAGATATTTTATTTCTCCTGCTTTCGGGGTGAGGAGCTTTACCAACGTGAATGTTAACACCTAACAATGATTTACATAGCTTAGCACAAATAGGGCACAGTAATACTAGGTCAGACTGTGTATCATTAGTACTGGACATTCTTTATCAAATCTATGCCCGACGATGAAATGAAGATTTTTAACCAAAAATGTAGCCCCACTAATTGATTTAGAATGGTCGTAGTTGTATTCAGATCTGTTTATAATTTTAGTGCCTGAGTGATGACATACTTATGGACATAAAACGAAGCATTCCAAGATGACCTAACCTAATACAAACGTTGACTGTACATATTAGATGATGTGACAGACTAATGATAAGAGCTGTAAGTGCAACGGGTTCGAGTTCCGCAAGATGGTGACCCTGTCACACTTAATCGTCGTATCTCTCTGGAAAACAGTGAGCAGTATAATGTATCATCAATGCTCGGTATTAAAGAACAAGATGGCTGCAGCCTTTCACACCAACTCGAATCTATAGTTTTTACAATATGTCACAGAAAATCAACACAAGCACTAAAGACAACATCGTCACTCACGCAAAACCCATTATTATGCTACAAGGTAAGCTACCGTATCTATGAAAACACCTATTTGGTGAGAATGCATTTGTTGTTTCATGCTGTGTGAAGTCGTGTGGTTGATATCTGTCATGGCCTATTGTGGAAAATGTGAACATTTGAATTATGCACGAAATCTGTTAAAATACATTTAAACTAAGTGTTCAGCAGCTCATGCGTGCGAAAAAAGGAGCCACCACTGATTCTAGAAGAATATTGTTACTCTCTTTCCAGCTATCAGACGATCGATGGCGCCCAGATTATGGTCCATGTGAGTTCCGCCCGCGATGGGGTGCCAGTATGGTTGGAGCTCGCAGTTTCCTCATCGCCTACAACATCAATCTCATCTCAACCAAAGAGCAGGCACACCGGTAAGTCTATCTACGACGTTTCACGATTACAACCAGGTAATTTGAGGGGTGGGAGCGGACCTCAGCCTCAAATAATATTAAAACCCGAACGCTCCGAGTTTTGATTTACTTTCATCATCATTCAAGCGAGTCAGGTTGACCCGACTACAGAAATGTTACATTTTGCCACTCATTATTGAAAACTTATTTCCACCACATCTTGGCAGTTGGAATATTACTGATGTAATTGCATGGATTTGCAGAAATGGCAGGGAATTAATGGAAGAAAATGTCACTAACTTTATTAGAATAAAAGTGTCCATATTAATACATTCAATTTCACATACAATTACATTAACAACAGCAAAGATTGAGAGAGAGAAAATGCTCTGGAGATATCTGCCTTTAGTCAAGGGTTACCACGAGAAGCAGCCCAATATTTCATTTAAAAATAAAGCAATGAAACGTGACATCTTGGTTAATTATAAATGAGAAATCTGAAGGCAGCTGCCCCGCGTATGAAATGCTTTATTTTATTTTTCAATAGTAATCTCTTGTCCTCATACCGAGGTGGCGCAGCTATTTTTAGGCACACTCCCATTGGAGGTGAACAGCATGTTCAATTTCAACCATATACCAACCCTTCTACCATTCTTAAATTTCTGGCAGTACCGCGAATCGAACCCGAACCCCCAAGGACGGCGGCTAATAACACTAACCGTTAAGATACGTAGGCGGACTCATTTTTCAATGAAACCATACAAGTGATGGAGTACAATTTACAGAGTGTCCCTTAACACACTTAAGGATATTTTTTGTTCTTTGGATGAATTTAATGCGTGTGAAAAATGATTGATAATTTTGAAACTGTTCCGGGATCACCAGACAACATTCCTATGACTTCTCAATTTTCCACAGTGTATCGTTTCAGTTACATGAAGCAAGGTGAATAGCATCCTTTTTATTCATCATCAACCTCTTTGTCATGCGAGCTGTTTCTTTAACTGTTATTGTTGGGTCGATTATTGAGCTTTCTTTCTGCTTTCTGTCAATAAGTTGTTATTGTCAACGCGATTAGTAGAGCAATCAGATGATAAACGCTTAAAATCTACAACATTTCTTCAGACACTCATCAATAGTATTCCTGACCCTATGGTGTTTATCGTTCCTAGGAGGTTCTCCTATGCGACGGAAGCTGAGTACGTGAAGGAAGGTTCATTCTCGTGCAATGGCGGTACGGACATCTTGACTCCTGCCATGGATACAGTAGATTGGAATGGCATTACAGTTAATCATTATAGTGTTCGTCCCTTGTGAAGAGGGAAGGTTTCCCTTTTTTTGTGGAAATCCAGGAATTTGATTTCACCCAGTCAAAGAAATGTGATAATCCCTTCCACGGTGCGGCAGGTTTCTCCACGTCTCTTATTGTTGATCTTGTAACATCTTCCCGAGTCTTCACATATTAGGTTGTCGTTCTTTTTTTCCTCTTTTGTAATTTGCTTTACGTCGCACCGACACATATATTTCTTATGGCAATGATGGGATAGGAAAGGCATAGGAGTGGAAAGGAAACGGCCGTGGCCTTAATTAAGGAACAGTCCCAGCATTTGCCTGATATGAAAATGGGAAACCACGGAAAACCATTTTCAGGGCTGGCGAAAGTGGGGTTCGAACCCACTACCTCCCGGATGCAAGCTCATAGCGGCGCGCCCCTAACCGCACGGCCAACTCGTCCGGTATTTGTTCTTGTCATTTCTTCTTGGAAGTTTCTTGTTCGATTCAGTAGTTGATCAGGAGTAGAACTAAGCCGATTGCAGAGGTTGAAGTCTTGACGATGTTTCGTAATTCCCAAACCATGAAATGTCCGAGAAGAGTGGAGCACAGAGTCTGTGATATCTGCTGGGAGACCTATTGTTTCCTTGACAGCTCTTCTGATTACTTTATTAACATCAGTTAGGAATTCGCTTTCAATTTCGAAAGAGGGGCGCACTGCAAAAGATGGACCAAGGTGGGCAAGTTGTACTTACTTAATATTTTAATTTTTTGGTGAGGTTCAAGCAGGTTTCAGTACACAAGCTTATTATTTCGTTAACAGAAAATAATTATGTGTGATTCCTTAGTACTTGATTTTATTTAAATCAGTGATTGAGCGTATCTGAATTCCGCGTATGGTCCTTTTAACATTACTCCTTAATTTACCTTGTTCTACAGCCATAATATTAGATTTAGCTGCATTTAACCTGTTCAGTCCCAAGTTTCTTTCAGCCTTATGCATGCCCCATACCAGATTTTTCTGGACTTTTCGACAGTGGTTGTAATAGGCCATGAATACTTTGTATTTACACGGCTACTGAAAAGTCATTGAACGACAATATTAGCAATAGTCTTCTCCTAACACTTTTCCAAAAACATGAAAAAACTTGGCGTGATAAATGTTGCCAGCTTGTTTCACTGAAACTTATCTCCACTATATTCATAAAAAAATCAGACTCATCATCATTGCCTAAAATTTCTAAAATATAATCTTTCGTTAACTTATGCTTTCTTTACACTCCCGTGCACCCATCTCAGAAGACAGTTGTGAAGGAAAAAGACAAGGCACATAATTATCCTAAAAAAAACGGTAAGGCGATTTATGAATCGTCCGTCGTCTGAATAAAGTATGTGAACAGCGTTGGACTGAACTCGGAAGTGAACAAGAGCGCATTGCTTTAAATCCGAATTAACTCGTGTTTGGGACAGCGGGAGAAATTTTGACATCCGAGTTAACTCGGGCATGGGATGGGAAAGGTTAATGTGAGATCAACTTGATTTAAGAAATGATTAGTTGTTTAAATTATTACAGTAACAAACTCTACATCTTTCGACACTAAAGTGTTGTCATCCGCTTAGCCTAGTACAGCCACATTGTCGAGATCTTGTACACGTTTATAACTAAACTGGGAACGGTGTTCATTATGATTAAATTAGACAATGTATCGCCATACAAAAGGCGCGACAGTGATAAATCTTGTGTCATTCCCCTGCAAATTTGATTGTATTTAATTTGCGTGGTTGCATATATTTCTGCATGGTACGGCCAAACTTTCAGAACACCTTACTTATACACTTATGGACATGGGTCCTTGTTATAGCTCATTTTCTATAATTTTACATAATACATTAATCATGGGAAACGCACAGGAACAGGAAGTACAAGCATACCGCATTATTTTTTCTCTTACACATGTTAAGAAGAAAGCCGAACTTTCCAGTGTCGATTGACTTCAATGTAATGTAAGAGCTTTTCAGTCTGTCAGACACACAAGTTCAACATAATATGTAACAATATAACATACCTGTATAAAGTACACACTATTAAAGAAAGACTGTTTTATTAAAGGACCGAGCGAGTTGGCCGTGCTGTTAGGGGCGCGCAGCTGTGAGCCAGCATTCGGGAGATGAAATGGCGGATGGATTTTAGTGCCGGGAGTGTCCGAGGATATGTTCGGCTCGCCAGGTGCAGGTATTTTGATTTGACACCCCTAGGCGACCTGCGGGTCGTGATGAAATGATGATGAAGACGACACATACACCCAGCCCCCGTGCCAGCGAAATAAACCAATGATGGTTAAAATTCCCGACCCTGCCCGAAATCGAACCCGGGACCCCTGTCACAAAACGCCAGCACGCTAACCATTCAGCCATGGAGCCGGACATTCGGGAGATAATGGGTTTGAAACCCATTGCTGGCAGTCCCGAAGATGGTTTTCCGTTGTTTCCTGTATAACTCTCTAGTAAGACCCCAACTAGAGTATGATTGCAGTGTATGGGACCCTCACCAGGATTACTTGATTCAAGAAAAGCAGCTCGATTTGTTCTGGGTGATTTCCGACAAAAGAGTAGTGTTACAAAAATGTTGCAAAGTTTGGGTTGGGAAGACTTGGGAGAAAGAAGACGAGCTGCTCGATTAAGTGGTATGTTCCGAGCTGTCAGCGGAGAGATGGCGTGGAATGACATCAGTAGACGAATAGGTCTGAGTGGCGTCTTTAAAAGTAGGAAAGATCACAAAATGAAGATAAAGTTGGAATTCAAGAGGGCAAATTGGGGGCAAATATTCATTTATAGGAAGGGGAGTTACGGATTGGAATAACTTACCAAGGGAGACATTCAATAAATTTCCAATTTCTTTGAAATCATTTAAGAAAAAGCTAGGTAAACAACAGATAGGGAATCTGTCACCTGGGCGACTGCCCTAAATGCAGATCAGTATTGATTGATTGATTGATTGATTGATTAATTGATTGATTTGACTTCCACGCAGACGAATGCTGTAGCTCTACCTTATTACGGCCACGGCCACTTCCTTCCCACTCCTAGCCCTTTCTTATCACATCGTCGCCATAAGACCAACTTGTGGTGGAAAGTTGAAAGTTGAAACAATGTATTAAAGGCAACGGACTACACTTTAGCAGCTTAGATAGGCACAGAAAAATTTCAATATGATAGTACGGTGATGGTTATTTGTTAATATTTGTTAATATTTGTTCATATTGCCCCCGAAATCTCAATCTTTGACAAGTTTATGCAACGTTAACAATATTGTACAGATATACGCATGATTTAAAGTGATGTGATAGAATCTGACGATGTTCTTGTAGAACGAAACATATCGCTTTATGTACACTGAGTTTCTCTCATCGGCTGGCTGGCAGGCGCGCCCAGCATATCTGCCTGCCGTTGACTCATCACTGCCCGCTCCGCGGCATTGCAATAAAGACAGCACTTCGCTCACTTTGTCCGCGCATGCCATGAGATAACAATTAAAATTAAGGAAATTAGTAATTATGCTTATGACAGGAGATGTTGGAAATATTTCTGTACCCCGCCATGCTGAGCTCTTGTAAACCCCGGTGACCAAGTCGTCTTAGCGATTTTGTAGGCATATTTTCTAAACTTTCTGAGATTTCATTTACTTCTTCCTCGTTAAGTACCGGTTCACGTTTTTCAACATTTCACTTCTTATCGAGTAAAGAACCAATTCTTCTCAATTTGTTTTTTTTTCCTAGTGGCTTTACGTCGCCTCAATTTGTGTAGGAGTTTCCGCACGGTCTCTCTACTGTATGTGGAGAGCGTATACCTGGAAATCGTGTTACAAAAAACAGTAATCGCCTAACGACTTTCCCGCAAGAATTTCTTTTCAGACAATTATCCTCTACCGTGTACACACGTGGAGGCATTATGAGAATTAAATCCCGAAGTAAAAAAAAGAAATGGCGTATGGCTTTTAGTGCCGGGAGTGTCCGAGGACAAGTTCGGCTCGCCAGATGCAGGTCTTTTGATTTGACATCCGTAGGTGACCTGCGCGTCGTGATAAGGATGAAATCATGATGAAGACGACACATACATCCAGCCCGCGTGCCAGCGAAATTAACCAATTATGGTTAAAATTCCCAACCCTGCCGGGAATCGAACCCGGGACCACTGTGGCCAAAGGCCAGCACGCTAACCGTTTAGCCATGGAGCCATATCCCGAAGTAATACTCCATAACTCGAGAACAGTTGGAACTGCAGATCAACACTCAATACACGTTCTAAGCACGGACATGAACTACGAAGTGCGGGCATTCCCGTACTGTCCCTTCGCTGCGTAACGGAAGGTGATGAGTCAACGGGAGGCATATAATCTGGGCGCGCCTGTCAGCCAACCGATGAGAGAATCTCACTGTAATAGTGTGTAGCTTTTACAGATATGTTATAATGTTAGACATTAAATTGAACTTGTGTGTTTGACTGGCTTTTACATGAAATATCCAAAACATCCTCCGTTAGCTTTGATGCATGCATTAACATTCAGTCGCAATGAATACAATTGTAAATTGTCCATTTACTCAACGTACCTGTTCCATTTATCTTAAATATGCAGTCTCCTTGAGAACGTCCGCGAAAATAGTACGCTGGGTATACAGTGGAGTAAGAGTAGAAGTACGACATCTCTGAAGAAAGACACAATACAGTCATGAACTTTGCAGGGTTTATTCAAGGAACTGCAGCGTCCTAGTTAATAGAATTCCATAGCGATCGCTGCAGGCTTGTGAGGTAATTCTGTATCGCGGCCATGAATGATTGAACGGGAACGACGCTGGTGTATACATGAGGCAAGGATAAATTCATCTCTGCTTCCCCAGTAGATGGCTGACACGGCGTCTTACGTTACAAAAGACAAGGAATAATCAATATCTCTCTGACGGGGAAGCATTGACATTAGCCCGTTATGTCCTGATTTTTATTAAAAACCAGCTGTTGTTAACCCAATGCCATACCGGAGCGAAATACTTTTACGGTTGAGTAGCCTGAATTTATTTAATATTCTCAATAACAAGCAAAAAATCCACTGTTCTAGACCTTCAGGCAAGCAACTCAACCTTGAAAACATCCCAGGGATATGAGCTACGGATTTTAGGTAAATAAAATATAAGAAATTATGAGAATATATTCTTTATTTAATCCTAACAATTACAATATTTTTCTTAGTCATCGTTATCCGGTCGATTAGATTAGCAATTACGCTTTTTTTCTACCACTACCAGCGCTAATGTGAGTCAATGCAGAGTTTCACTTAAGCCCTTATAACTACATTCGGTGTGGAAATTTTTCAAACATAAAGAAACCTGAGGGTATTAACCGCCGGCCCCGTGGTGTAGGGGTAGCGTGCCTGCCTCTTACCTGGAGGCCCCGGGTTCGATTCCCAGCCAGGTCAGGGATTTTTACCTGGACCCGAGGGCTGATACGAGGTCCACTCAGCCTACGTGATTATAATTGAGGAGCTATCTGACGGTGAGATAGCGGCCACGGTCTAGAAAGCCAAGAATAACGGCCGAGGGGATTCGTCGTGCTCACCACACGACACCTCGTAATCTGCCTTCGGGCTGAGCAGCGGTCGTTTGGTAGGCCAAGGCCCTTCAAGGGCTGTAGTGCCATGGGGTTTGGTTTGTTTTTTGAGGGTATTAACCAAGGAGCGCATTACAGAAATAATTATGTGAATGAGTTAATTTGGCTAGGATTTGAATAAAAGAGCAAAGAGTAAAGAAACACGTGATTTCAGGCTGTTTTTCCGGAACTGTACTTAGACCGGAAGTAATTTTCGAAATTTGTTCTCTTAGTTTGATAGAGCTATTCAAGACTCACAGTTTTAAATCTTTCCGGGCCCTTTAGCACTTCAACTTTAGGCGCAATTGAGGAAATTGCTTAATTTTACGTACCAGGCAAACTGGCCGTGCAGTTAGGGGTGCGCAGCTGTGAACTTGCATCCGGGAGATAGTGGGTTCGAACTCCACTGTAGGAGAACTTAAGGCCACGAACACTTCCTTCCCACTCCTAGCCCTAGCCCTCTCCACCTGTTTGTGTCGGTGCGACGTAAAGCAAATTGTAAAATAATATAAAATTAATTTTACGTTTTTCGTAGTATGCAGATTCCTACTTTGTCTGCTAAGAAATATTTTCAACATTAAAATTAGGGGAGCGTGATTAGCTCTGTGCCTTAGCTGTTGGCTTCCCTCCTGGAAGGCTGAGATTTGAATCGCGGTCAAGGCTGTGTCGAGTTTTTCACCTTATAAATCACGTCGCGTCTGGAAGGGCTGTCGTTAAACCCTCCGGCCAAAACCAAAATGAGCCTGGATGGCTCCAGTGACCCCAAGAAATAGCTGGGATAGGCTGAAAATATTCAAATCAGGAGCAATGAATTAGTTTCCTTATGGGAATTTAATTTTGAATATGAGAGCCTACACGGCATATATAGCAAGTGGTGAGACACATCTCTGTTAGTATATCGTCGCTGCAATAGACTTATCACAGGCTTGCAGTGGTGTCAGGTCGGCGGATGCACAGTGGGTCTCACTATTATAGTCTCTCACGTCAGTCTCAGAGCATTCTCTAAGCAGACTGGCACAATCACGTGACGTTCAATGTGTGACGTGCGGGCCACGGCGTATCTTTCTCGCCGGCCTCGGTCTCGGCCCACACGTAGCCACGGCTGGTGAGTGGTCCAAAAGCTCTGCACTCCGACCGGCCAACCGAGCAGGGAGGAGTGGCCACGGCTCTACTGCTGCCCTACGCCTCTGTATTCGGGAGACCGAGAGGGGCTGGTCCCTACCGTCGGCCATCCTGAGAATGGTTTTCCGTCGTTTCCGATTCTCCTTCACTAAGGCGAATGTCGGGCACTTCCTAGTATAGGCTACGACCGCCAACACACTCACTTTGTCCGAATATCTCCTTCACCACATTTTCCTGGTCTGGCCTGGCCTGGGAAGCCTGCCGCCTCCTTCAGGGACGGAATAAAAACGTTTAAGTAGTGGTAATAGTAGTAGTAGTAGTAGACCGAGCTCGATAGCTGCAGTCGCTTAAGTGCGGCCAGTATCCAGTATTCGGGAGATAGTAGATTCGAACCCCACTGTCGGCAGCCCTGAGGATGGTTTTCCGTGGTTTCCCATTTTCACACCAGGCAAATGCTGGGGCTGTACCTTAATTAAGGCCACGGCCGCTTCCTTCCTATGCCTAGGCTTTTCCTGTTCCATCGTCACCATAAGACCTATCTGTGTCGGAGCGACGTAAAGCAAATAGGAAAAAAAAGGAAGGAGTCAGACACTTCGAATGAAGGTATCGCGCAAAGAAAGACAAGGGCCACGAAGAGCGTGTAAATTAAATCCTCCCAAGGATTCGCAAACATAATACCGCCGTGATCGGAAAAGTACAAGAGTTGACCAAGGAAGGTCGGATAGGTTAAATTAAAGTGAAGAGCCTGGCAGAACTAAGTGGAAGCAATGCCACGACTCTCACATAAGGACCCCGTGGTAGCCAAGCCACGCTCGCAAGTTAAGAGCCCCTATGGGAATCATGCACGCTATTATTATTATTATTATTATTATTATTATTATTATTATTATTATTATTATTATTATTATTGCTTCTTTGCCCTTTCAGTCTCTCCCCGAACATTCGATATGGGTCGATAACGCTGTATTGGATGGAGTCATTCTTTGTTTCTTTCAGTATCGCCTTGAATGTACGAGAGCAGGGTCGTGGACCTGCTCAACCTGGCAGACTACGCTGTGTCCAAGGTCTGGGCTGGTGGTTGGAGGAGGCTCAAATTGCACAGGTGTCCCTCAATCTGCTAGACCATGAACAGACGCCAATACATGAGGCCTACGAGGAGGTGTGCCGCGACGCAAAGGAACTGAACCTTCCCGTAGTTGGCTCTGAAATTGTCGGTCTCGTACCCCTGAAAGCTATTCTGCAGGTAAGAATGTCCAATACTAGTAGGCCTACTATTGATGTACATGCACAAGATAGTCTAACAAACTCATTGCTGCCTGAATCATGACCAGACTGTTATTATTGTCATTGATTATCCACACCTCTTCCCTGAAGTATCAGCACTCAGAATCGTTCAAAATTATCTCTGTTCATTAGAATTACCCTCCAATAGGACAGCACGAATTACTTCCTGCGCTGATGCACGGAAGGGGACAGTAGTGAATTTTTTGCCGAATATATGTTTCGTTTGTCAAACCGAGACCATCCTCAAACATCACAAATTAGTAGATGTAAGTTAGAAATGTGTTGCATGCTAGAGCCAGATATTTCATCGAGTAATAGGTTAGATCCCAAACGATTTTCGAGTATTTTCTTGTCAGCACAACTGCTTCATCATAAGATTTGCATAGGTATTTACGGTAACTTATGCAGTAGTCTGTTATAACCCCTACCATTTATGCAACTCCTACTTCACAACTGTAGAACGGGCTTAATACTAGTTTGCATTCTGAAGAATTATTGCATGAAATTCTCGGCCCTTACGTATTATTTGGCCAGTGGAAGAATATTTCGGTCTAAGTTAGAATATATGGCAAGAGATACATTCAAGATTATCCTAACATCCTTCCAGAATAATGAGTAACATTAAAGGGAATTAATAATATCATCGAGAATAATACCTGATTGTTGGTGGTGTGTGATATTTAAATATAAGAATAGTGATCCTTTGAGTAATCTCTTGTCGTGTCATGCATGAGAAACACAGCTGTGAATCTTTATTGATAAAAATTATTCGGGATTACCTACGTTGATGATATTCCAGTATTTTCCTTAAGGCAGTGAGGAAATCTCCGAGAAAAAAGAACATGCCGTAAGTAGGAAAATTCTATAAAGTTTACGTGGCTCACTACTCGCTATTTAACAGCTCATGTCGTGGAGCTTATCCTAAGAGGCTCTGACCAATGAGTGATCAAGTCTCAAAACAGAAATATACATGCACTGTAACATTCGAAGGTCTAGGTCCTTGGCTCAATGGCCAGCGTAGAAGCATTCGTTTCAGAGGTCCTGGATTCGATTCCCGGACGGATCAGGTATTTTAATCACGTATGGTTAATTCCTCTAACTCGCGGAATAGGTGTTCAAAAGACCTTAATCAATGTGACTTTATGAAAGCTCTTTTTGGACAAATTTGAGGCGTTAGCGTGTCTCTTCCCCTCTGTGAAAATTGAAGGGATGTTAAAAGTATTCTTTCTCCATTATTATTATTATTATTATTATTATTATTATTATTATTATTATTGTTCCTAGCCTTTTCCCAATCAGCTTTTTCCGCCTTCTCTGGTCACACTATTTAAATATCTTCTACCTCGACCTTGTCCTTGCGAATTTGTGATTTCTCTAGATCCTTCATGACTCGAGTTTCCATCTCATTTCTTGTTGTACCAGCACCGACCGCTTTAAACTGTTAGCCGTTAGACTCTATGAGTAACATATCCTCCAGGACTCTTTTTCAGATGTCCATACAATCTCTGATGCTTCTCTTGAAGTATTTTCTCTTGAGAAGTTACTCTAAGAGACTGATATATAACACAGTTACGGAACCTGTTCAGGATGCTTCTCCCATGAGCCCATCGCAGCATTCGTATTTCAGCAACTTGCAGTTCTTGCTCTTCCCTTGTCTTGGTTGCTCAGCATTCAGTTCCGAATAATAGGCCTAAGACCGGACGAAATATCATTTTGTGTAACATGCCCTTAATGTGTAAGAGCATCTTCGTGTCACATAAAAATTTTCCGTTGACCGTAATTTTATCCAGCCACTATTTATTTTAATGATGACATCTTTATCTGCGCCTCGACTATCCTGTGCAACTCAACAAATATCTCTGAAGTACGTAGTTTGAATGACCTTATCATTGTTGATATTCAACCTTTCACTTATCCGGTCATCTATGGACAAAATGCAGTGCATATATGTTTTGAATTTTTGTTCTGGATGACGTCCACAACTTTATAAACTGTCCCCACTTTGTCTTCTCCCTTTTCTTCCGGCAATCCATATATAAATAAGCATTTCTTCCTGCGTTCCTGATTGCTGTATTCTATTTCTATCTTCAACTTCAACATCTCCTTTTCCATATTTCTTATTTTCACTCTGAGTAACACAATTTATCCCTCGTTGTTCCCCTCTTTGGTCGTTGTTTCGTCCGTTTTTTCTGGATCCATTGTCTCATATTTTCGAATTCCTTCACTTGTTCCTGTATCATGTTTTAATCTGTTCAAACGGGCAAACTTCTTCCACAACCTCCTTTCTACCCTCCTTATGACTTCCACATATTCCCAGCTTATGTTACTACTTTGTACTCGCTTCGGCGGTACATATACTAACTAGCAGTACCATAATCATCGCTGTCACCAACATCCAGTCACCCTTTATACCCAGTTCCACCTTAACTCCCTCTCTTTTGGCTGTTTCCTTCTTCCTTCTTCTCTGCCATCTTCCAATAATTACCCGATATTGTTCCACACCAATAATCTTCCTCGTCACTCCGCTTCCCTCTTGCACTCATCACTGACACTCCACTCCCGCTCTACCGGCACACTCGACCCAGCACGTATGCACTCGATGCTTGCTTAGGCTAGACTGATATTTTGAATTGTTCCTTTATTTTGAAGAAATGTGTTGTCCGTGGGAAAAGACACTTCAAGGGTCAACAAATCTTCCTACAACACAAGGGCGTCGGTTCCAGCAATATTTATGTGTGAACTGCCAATCAAATATCTCGATCCATGTCAAAACAGCGCCAGTCCTGTACTGTAGCCTGTTTGAAAACCGTATTGGTAGCATTTGTTGCTTAGACTGAGACCCTTCTGAATAAAAGATTTTCTTTTGGTTTAGTTCTGCAAACTTAAGCACATTTACCTCCAATACATTCTTGAAGTTGTTCAACTAACCTTGAAATACTTCCCATTTTTAGCCAGAAGCACGTCATCAGCAAACAGCATATTCTATGTTGCTTCCTTCTGGATACGCTTGGTTCGTTTATCAATGATTATTATAAACACGCGGGAGTTAAAGACACAGCTTTGATGCAGCTCAACTTTAACTGCAAATCTTCCAATGGTTCCACACGTACTGCGTATCAATATTTGGCATTCATCGTAAATATCTGGGACGATCATGATTTTCAGACGTGGGCAATTCTTTCTCACCGTTCACCAAGTCTGATCACGAGACACTTGACCATACATCTTTCCCAGATCTATAGAACCATATGCATGCGGTACTTTTGTCGTAAGAATTCTAAGGACAAACATACCATCCATTATACAACTGCGGTAATGAACTCGAACTGACTCTCTCCTAGAGATTCACAGCATGGCAGAGTAATTTAATCTCTAAGAGGTTGCCACAGTACTAGGTATTATTATTATTATTATTATTATTATAAACGGTGAACTCCCAACTCGCGACATTATATGCCACTGAGCGATTACTTCGATATTATGGTATGAATAGCAGTGCCTATAGAGTCCATTTCATTAGTATTAAGTAAATACGGGAAAGTGGTAGAACACAGGGACGAGGAGTGGTCACAGCAATACCCCTTCAAAGTACGCAACGGTATACGTGCTATTAGAATGGAGTTAAAAGACCCAATACCTTCCTTCTTATATATTGAAGGCTTTCGTGCACAGGTTATTTATGACGGCCAAACTAGAACATGCCTTGCTTGTAATTCGCCCAGTCACTTGAAACCAGACTGTCCGCTTCGCCAGAATCGCTTGGCAGAGCGAAGAAATGTAAACAATGACACACTCACACCTGTTAACTCCTCCGTCAGTGAACTAGACCCCACTATACCAGTTTCCCCATCGCTAAGCGCGCCACACAACAACGCCAGTAAACAAGCACCGTGGGCAGATATACACAATGAGGAAAACACAGCACACAACCCGGCTATTGATAGGAATGAATTTCCTTCGGTCACGGAGAGTCAGAATAAACGTATGAAGACTGAGCTGGAACATAGCATTTCCAAATCCCTACCTCCTGAAATCCATGAACAAATTAATGCAACTAAAGACGTGCCTTCCATATCCTTGGCCACAGTGAACTCCACGCCTGCCCAGGAGTCTGTGAATTACCTGATAGATACTCCAAGTACCCCTTTAATTCTGGATCTTAGCCAGACCACGAACAACGCATCTCTCCCCTCTAGGATGGAAACCGAAATTATGGGCAGTGCAGATACACCCGATCGGGACTTACTAGATACAGAAATGGCAGAGGAAGGTGTGGAAACTGAAGCGTGTATTGGCGAAGAGAAGCAAAGTAAGATGTCTTCACCTCGAATGAGAAACATAAATAAAACACACAGTACGTCATCCACGGCGGCCAAAAGCTTGAAGGACAGTCAACCATCACATACTTCCTTAAGCTATAGGGACCCACGTCTACATACAAGAAAGAAGAGTGCCGAGCGGAAAGGGTCTAATTCTAAAGCGTCTGTACCTAACTGACTGCACCAACCACTACCTGTCGTATCTATAAATAACCGTCTACTTAAACATGAATACAGCTTCTTGGCATTTTGCTTTCCCTCTCTGTCTTGTTATGGTGAATCTTCTTACAACTTACGCCACCCTTAATATTAATGGAGCAAGGAGTGTTACAACTCAAGCGCTGCTTAGTCGGTTCGTGAAGGAATATGATATTGACATCTTATTCCTCCAGGAAGTTAATGAGACAAACTTCCATTTCTTATATAACTATGACTATATAACGAACGTAGGTGATAACTTCCGAGGAACTGCAATAGTATACAGGAAAGGAATTCAGCTCACTGATGTCATCATGGACCCTACGGGAAGGTTTCTGTCTGCCACCTATAATAACACACGATTGATAAACGTATATAGCCCATCCGGGTCACAGTACAAACAGGACCGAAACCTATTATTTACAAATGAAATAGTGCCCCATTTAGTGACACCTGGTCCAATTATTCTAGTAGGTGATTTCAACTGCACTCTTCACCCACGAGACCAAACAGGTACTTTTAACTTTTGTCCAGGCCTTCAGACACTAATACAGTCTATGCAGCTCAAGGATGTGTGGCAGCAGCTACACGGCTCACATGTCGAATTTACATTTTGCCGTGGGGAGTCGAAATCCAGGATAGATAGGATGTACGTATCGAAGGCGCAAGTACAGGTCCTCGATAGCTGTAAGGTGATTCCCGTCGCCTTTAGCGATCACCACAGCGTTCTAGTTATGATGAAGACAACAAGGAGTGACAGATGCATCGTGGGGAAAGGAATATGGAAGATGAATAGGTCTGTTTTCAACAATACTGAGGATGTCCAACGTTTCACGGATTGTTATCACCAATGCAAATTAGCGCAAAATCGCTATAGTAGCGTGATGGACTGGTGGACATATAAACTTAAACCTGCCATTAGAGCTCTCGGACGGACAATAGCGTATGAGCACAACCAGGATACAAGTAGGAAAATTGAATTCTATGACAGAGTTATGTTTGATCTGCATCACAAGGAACAGCAAGGCCAAAATGTCTCTTCTGCATTAAATTCTATTAAGAGAATTATTTTAGGTATTAAAGAAAGCAGCCTAGAACAACTCCATCAGCACGTAAAAGGCACTTCCCTCATCGAAAGAGAGAAAATCTCTCTCTACCACATTGCCAAAATTAGACGGTCAGCCAATAAGCAATTTATTAATCGATGGGATAATGGTAAAGGGACAATATTTACTACAAAGGAACAGCTCCTTGCAGAAAGTGAGAGATATTTCCGTGAAATGTTTGCAGAAGACAGCATCTCAGAGTTCGATATTGACAGATATCTTCATCAACTCCAGAGTCATCTAGAAGGAGATGATATCGCACATCTTACTAATAATATTTCCGAAGAAGAAGTGAAGCGCGCGTTAGACCATACTGCATCAAATAAGACGCCAGGCTATGATGGGATCCCTTATGAATGGTATAAGAAATTTTGGAACATTATTGGTAACGACCTGACACAAGTTATTAATTATGCCTTCAGTCACAACATAAGTGATTCATTTGCAGAGGGAATTATCATCCTAATTCCCAAACTCTCCAGTTGCACGTATATCAGTGACTATAGACCTATTACAATATTAAACACCGACTATAAACTACTGGCCAAGATTTTAGCGAACAGAATCAGAACTATCCTCCCTTCATTAATTACTAATGGACAGGTTTCCACTATACCTGGAAAAAACATCTTCCATAATCTCCTGGCAATACGTGATGTCATCATATATCATTCAGTGTGTGACACTGCTTCAGGAGCTCTGGCTAGCATTGACCTCAGCAAAGCCTTCGATAGGATAGCACATTCTTATCTTTGGAAAGTTCTACGAAAGTTTCGATTTCCAAACCGTATCATAGAAACAATACAGTGCATATACCACAAGGCATCCTCCCGAGTTATGATAAATGGATTTCTCTCAGCAAAATTTTCGATACACAAATCAATTAGACAAGGCTGCCCATTATCAATGGCACTTTTTGTTTTAGCAATAGAACCCCTGATTCAAAGTTTGAAAAATTCTTTAACCGGATTAAGTATTAACAACGAATGCTTCACAGTACGCGCATACGCGGATGACATTACCCTACTGTTGACCAGTGACGAAGATGCTAAGCATGCGCAAGAGACTCTCGAGGCCTTCTGTACGGTGTCTGGGGCACAAGTGAATTATAGCAAATCCTCATTATTGCTGTTAGGTTCAAATGCCAATCGACAAGTATTTGCCAGCTCCCGGATTCCAATTGTTAACCACTGCAAGATATTGGGCATTACCTTCAGTAACGATATTTCGGAGACGATCGAGTCTAATTGGACTTCTGCTCTAAACACCCTACGCTTTCAGCTAAAGGAGGAACTTTCAAGACGACTCAACATTTTCCAAAAAGTTTGGCATATAAATATCTTTGCGCTGTCGAAGCTCTGGTACCTTGCCCAAATTCTTCCCGCCTCACATGTCATTTGCCAACGTGTTGAAATGGCAATTGGATTTTATCTATGGAAAGGATACAGATACAGAATAAGAAGAGATCAACTTCATCTTACTGAAAAGGATGGTGGCTTGCGCCTAATTGCAGTCGAAAAGAAACGCGCGGCACTCTTTCTGTCTCATATCATTAGAGCATTGTACTCAAGAGGAGATGTATTTGACAGTGCAGTGCTCAATTTGTGTGTAACAACAAACCTGCAACAACAAGATCACTTTAGAAGCTGCTTCCGGAACGCTCTCTCCATTCTACAGCAACTTCCAGAAACAGAAATTACAGGTGGAAAGTTGGATAAAGCTAAGAATATATACAACTTCCGATTGAAGCAATCTAAATGTATTCCACTCGTACAACAGAAATACCCACATCGTGACTGGAAGCAGATCTGGGAAAATATTTGGAACAAATGGATCCCGATTGAATGGAGGGTATCGCTCTACATATACACAAATGAAATCATCCCGACGGGTGAGAAATTGAAACGGCATGGACAAGTATCTGATGATAAATGCCTGGTATGTCATCAGACGGACAGTCTCGTGCATCGAGTTACCACATGCGGCAATGCGGCACTAGTTTGGAGATGGACACTGAACGCTATCTACAGGATATCAGGGACAACAACAACCAGTGACAGAGTGAGAGAGATGCTGAATCTGGAACTAAATCACGCACAGAACGAGAGTAGAAACGCTTGCATATGGATAACAGCCGGAGCCATTCACTACAACATCAAGGCGTACGCTCAGCATACAAGTGTGACTTTACCAGGATTTCTGGATCATCTCAGGAAAGAACGATGGAAGATGGTCAGGCAGAAGTGTCTTCAAGAAGCTTTTGGAACACATCTTTTTAAATTCTGAGTGCTTCCTGTTATGTCCTTTGTGTAATATCTGCCAATTTTAGGTTAACTGCAGAGTGTTTTGTGGTGATAAAACTGTGTACTGTTCAAGGATTTGGATAATGAATGACAGGCATAATTAAGTTTGCTCCTAGTGTGCAAAAGGAAAAAAAGTTTTTGTATGGGTTTTTTTTTCTGCTGTGAACGACTTGATGTTCTCCTGTCTTAAATTTTAATTTATTTGTTTAGATGCAACTTATCAACGTTCTGTTTGCCGAATTAACCTAAGTTTGTTCTAATATTTTTGTTTTAAAAACAATAAGAAGTTTGTGTATCTCGTTTAGTATGTAAGTAGTGTTTGATATTGTCAATAAAAAGCAGATTAAAAAAAATAGCCGATATACCAATATCGGTACTAAGTATGAACTTAATACTTGTTTTCCCCACTCACTCTGGGAGAGTATTTAAATCGAGAGGTAGGAACATAATCTTAGACAAAATATATTTACTACATATCCCACACGGGCTACTGACTACGGATAACCCAGGCATATAATGCGAATTAACAACAACAAAAACAACATACCGTTTGCATTAATGTGCATAGCGCGGCTAATATCAAATTGTTACTTTTGTAGTTTAAGTTTGCATTAAAAAATAATTTTTTTTTGCTAGTTGTTTTACGTCGCACCGACACAGATAGGTCTTACGGCGACGATGGGACAGGAAAAGGCTAGGAGTGGGAAGGAAGCGGCCGTGGCCTTAATTAAGGTACAGCCCCAGCATTTGCCTGGTGTGAAAATGGGAAACCACGGAAAACCATTTTCTGGGCTGCCGACAGTGGGGTTCGAACCTACTATCTCCCGAATACTGGATACTGGCCGCACTTAAGCGACTGCAGCTATCGAGCTCGGCAAAATAATTTTTAAATCACTCTTACTAAATACACAATTTCTTCTCTACGCAGGAGCAAACTCTATTACTTCGCAGTATTCTATTAGAAGTGTTCTAGGCATGAAAAGTGAGCAAAATCGTCTCTGTCTTCTCACAGAGGAATCCGCTGTTCAATTCCAGGTCAATGCTCGTGGATTTTTGAAATGAAACGATACGTCAATTCTGTTCGGATTTCAGGTAGTTCTGGGGTTCCTTGCCCATGGGCATGTCAAAGTTAAGTACAGCTGAGAGCTTGGTTTACGATAAATAATTCATGAATAGCGAGAACAAACAATTTCGAAAATAATAAACTGAAGTGTCTGGAATTATGTCGTCGTGAATGATCAGTTCAGTGAGTGATATAATGCATTTAACAGCACGTTCATCAATGAAGACTCCACTTGAAACTCTTTACAAAGGCATTCTGTAAAGGCTTTCAAGGTTTTTCGCTAAATAGGCAGGGACTTTGATGCATGGTACATTCACTTGGAGTGTCGACACTCAAAAGAATAAGCAGGAGATCAACTGTGCTGTTCAAAATCCTTTTCCACCAGGGCACTCCAAGAAACTGAAGAGTTATGGATCGTTAACATCCATCAAGTTTCTCTCGGCGGTCTGTTTCATGAAGAACCCGTAATTCTTTTTTTTCGCCGGGCTGAGTGGCTCAGACGGTTGAGGCGCTGGCCTTCTGACCCCAACGTGGCAGGTTCGATCCTGGATCAGTCCGGTGGTATTTGAAGGTGCTCAAATACGTCAGCCTCGTGTTGGTAGATTTACTGGTACGTAAAAGAACTCCTGCGGGACTAAATTTCGGCACCTCGGCGTCTTAAAAAACCGTAAAAGTACTTAGTGGGACGTGAAGCAAATATCATTATTATTATTATTATTATTATTTTTTTCGCTAGAGTTCACAACAGGGTCATCTGTCAATAGGCCTATCCTGTGGTAACCACTTTATTTCCATTTAACAAATGTAAGCTACATATATTCTAATTTGTTTATTGTATTAATGTCTTGGGACCCCCTTGGATCCCCTTCCCTAAATATTTAATTGAAACATGCCTGAACTAATTAGGATTCAATTGAAGGCATTTGTGATTTTTGGCAGCGAAACAGTATTTAACTCACTCGTAGTGGACCTGTAGAGTCCTGTTGGAAGGTTTGTATGAATAACATTCTTACTCTGAGATACTTAGCTCCAAAATGGGAGACGCGCGCATGGTTCTTGACATTGCAAGCAGCCCGCACGTGCTCGACCTTGCAAGCATCAGTCGCCAGTCTGAATCTCACCTGTTAACATGGTGAGACTGTTATCATTGCAACATCGTATTTTCTTATATAAAAGTTCTGGTTTCACCTTAATGGTCGTGTGGACAGTCATAACTTCCGCTATTGGCGTGCAGAAAATCTTAATGGTGTTTTTGAAGTCCCTCATTGTGATAGGAAGATTGGTGTTTGTGTGCTGTTAGTGAAAGACGAATAATTGGACCTATTTTTTCGAGACGACAGTAAATTCAGAGAGGTACCAAGATGGCATTTTGATGCCGTTATTCCATGAGTTAACGGAAGAAGAAAAATTGCGTGGGTGGTTTCAACAAGATTCAATTCCTGTTCATATAGCAGAAGATTCCCCTCTTAAAATCTCGGAAGTGTGATCAGTGCTGATCTATTTCCCCCTCGTTCTCCAGATATAATATTGTGTTAATTTTCAATCAATCAATCAATCAATCAATCAATACTGATCTGCATTTAGGGCAGTCGCCCAGGTGGCAGATTCCCTATCTGTTGCTTTCCTAGCCTTTTCCGAAATGATTTCAAAGAAATTGGAAATTTATTGAACATCTCCCTTGGTAAGTTATTCCAATCCCTAACTCCCCTTCCTGTAAATGAATATTTGCCCCAGTTTGTCCTCTTGAATTCCAACTTTATCTTGATATTGTGATCTTTCCTACTTTTATAGACGCCATTCAAACCTATTCGTCTACTAATGTCAATCCACGCCATCTCTCCGCTGACAGCTCGGAACATACCACTTAGTCGAGCAGCTCTTCTCCTTTCTCTCAATTCTTCCCAACCCAAAATTTGCAACATTTTAGTAACGCTACTCTTTTGTCGGAAATCACCCAGAACAAATCGAGCTGCTTTTCTATGGATTTTTTCCAGTTCTTGAATCAGGTAATCCTGGTGAGGGTCCCATACACTGGAACCATACTCTAGTTGGGGTCTTACCAGAGACTTATATGCACTCTCCTTTACATCCTAAACACCCTCATAACCATGTGCAGAGATCTGTACCCTTTATTTACAATCCCATTTATGTGATTACCCCAGTGAGGATCTTTCCTTATATTAACACCTAGATACTTACAATGATCCCCAAAAGGAACTTTCACCCCATCAACGCAGTAATTAAAACTGAGAGGACTTTTCCTATTTATGAAACTCACAACCTGACTTTTAGCCCCGTTTATCAACATACCATTGCCTGCTGTCCATCTCACAATATTTTCGAGGTCACGTTGCAGTTGCTCACAATCTTGTAACTTATTTATCACTCTATAGAGAATAACATCATCCGCAAAAAGCCTTACCTCCGATTCCACTCCTTTACTCATATCATTTATATATATAAGAAAACATAAAGGTCCGATAACACTGCCCTGAGGAACTCCCCTCTCAACTATTACAGGGTCAGACAAAGCTTCACCTACTCTAACTCTCTGAGATCTATTTTCTAGAAATATAGCAACCCATTCAGACACTCTTTTGTCTAGTCCAATTGCACTCATTTTTGCCAGTAGTTTTTACTTGCGAGGTAAACTGAAAGAAAAAGTAGACTACATCGAACAAATCCTCACGCATTAAAGGAACCGAAAGAAAACATTATGAACGAAATTAGAAACATTACAGTGGTAGAACGCACTCGTGTCAGTCAGAATGTGGTTACGAGGTACAATGCCTGTATAACCAAGGGAGGATGACACTTCCAGCATCTTTTATAAGGTAAGATTTCTTATAAGATTGTATACACGCTTAAAGCAGGGTGACCGCGCCCGACATAAGTTCGGCTGAGGCAGCTGCTCTAGCGCGGAGTACTAACACCGTGCGTTCGGTCTGAGTTTATAAGAAAGACTCTGTATTTATGTAAAAAATACGAAGACATTGCAAACAAATTTATTATGACAAGTGACTCTCGTCGAAACTAATGAATATAACCTTTAAACAACAGATCTAACTTTACAGGTGAGTACTAGTCAGGCACCACCAGATCCATACAGTAGTAGTTAGATCCTGGGTTAAAATGGTACGACCGAGCTCGATAGCTGCAGTCGCTTAAGTGCGGCCAGTATCCAGTATTCGGGAGATAGTAGGTTCGAACCCCACTGTCGGCAGCCCTGAAAATGGTTTTCCGTGGTTTCCCATTTTCACACCACGAAAATGCTGGGGCTGTACCTTAATTAAGGCCATGGCCGCTTCCTTCCAGCTCTTAGCCCTTCCCTGTCCCATCATTGCTATAATACCTATCTGTGTCGGTGCGACGTAAAGCAACTAGCAAAAAAATAAAATAAAAATGGTACGATACCAATTGGGTCTGATAGATGCAGGTACCCACAGATTGTAGAGGTAGAATGGGTAATGGCATTTGTATCTATTGATTCTATTCTATCCGTGACATCACGTCGGTATTCTAGTATCATTTCCCAACAGGAAGTGGATGATAGTTTCACACAAGAATTCATGAGAATTCAGCACCAACATCAAAGAGTGTAGGAGTTTGCAGTTTGCTTGCCAGAGAAGTACAGTCAACCTAAGGCAAATTTCCTGCCAGTAATGTGGGCTGAATTCAACGCCACGACCGAAAGAACTGCAAACAGCTGCGAATAATTCCATACCAAGTTTAGTACAAGAACGGTTTTCTTAACTCGAGTCAAGAAACTACCTCCACGTGTCTTATGGTAATCCTAACCATGCATAAAACTAGAAGTAAAATGCTGATCATTCTTACATGATATCAATATAATTATAATGTAGGCATTAGTAAGCACAAACCGTGTTTCTTACGTAATACTGTAGGGTAAACCTACCTTATTTCGTGACATACTTTATTTCGTGATACGCGACATATTATTGATCCTGAAGTAAGGTAGGCGTTTTACACTGAGTTCCAACAGTCCTCAATACATAGCAGGAGTGCTTTTACACGGGGAAAATATTTTGAGCGGGAATTGCAGCTGGGTGAAGTACAGGCAGTTGATTGTTTGTTGTGTGGATGGAAACACGCTACTTGTTGGTCTGTTCCTGTGTAAAACGTTATTAAGGTAAGTTGGTCAAGTAATTATTCAGACAAGTATTGCACTTATATTCTCTAAGGAACACACTTATAATATCAGTAGCCAGAGCTGGATTTAAGTGCGTTATTAATGAAATAATTACTTAGGAAAATGACTTCGACTCTTATGTTTTGTGTCCATTTCAGACATAATGGCTCCAGCGTTAAGCAAATGTGTGAAGAAGGAAAACAGCAACAAACCCAAAGAAACGGGTCTTGTGAACAAAGAAGACAAGCCTATTCATCAGTTGACCTTCGGGGACCACTTCAGACAGTTTTGGAGGAAAAGTGGTCTATACAAAAGGCTGCTAAACATTTCACCGTTCCGTGGAGTACTCTAAAAGAAAATATGACTATTGGAAAAATGGGTAGACCGTTTGCCCTTACGAATGAACTGGAGATTAAGTTCGTTATTTTCATAGTAAAAATGCAGGAAATAGGGATCGGTCTGAACGTTAACCGAATAAGACATGTTGCGTATGCTATGGCTAAAAAACGACAAAGTTCCCATTCAGTGAAGTGAAAAATTGTGCAAGCTGGAAATGCTGCAGGTGAATTCGGCCCACTTCTAATCATTTTTAAAGGAGTGAGAATGTCAGATTCATTGACGAATGGTGCCTCCCTAACGCCTCAGTAGCCCTGTCACAGAGTGAATGGATTAACAATGAACTTTTCTTAAAGTGGTTCAAGGAATTTATTCGAGGCCTTGGTGTAGAAATACCTGTGATACTGATAATAAATTCCCATATCCGTCACGTGACACCAGAGGTACTGGAAATTGCATCCAAGAATGAAATTATCGCTGTGACTATTCCACCGCATACCAGCCACACGTTCCTGATCAGGCCAGAGCTGCCAACACACATCGAACTACACCTGTTTCTGATCAATCCGGAAAATCCACTACACATATCACTACAGTGAAACCGGTATCTACGGAAAAACAGAAGACAAACCAGAAAAATGATGACATCTGCGCCACCTATAACAACAGCTACAGTAATGGGAAGAATAAAAGTCCTTGGATTCAGTGTTGCTTCTGTTTGCGATGGTTCCATGAAAGTTATCAGTCCATTGATTCATCTGATGCTGTTGTATTTATGTGTATGTTTGTATGTTTGTATGTAAATGACACATCTCCTCCTAAACCACTGGAGCAATTTCAATCAAATTTTGAACACTTATTATTTGCTATCCGGAGACGAGCACTGTGGGGGTAAGCCACCTCTAGCCCCCCTTAGGAGTGGGGGGTTAGGGGGGTCAGGTAAAAATAATCGAAAATGGTGTCGAATCCATAGTTTTTGGGGTCGCTGAGGTGAATAGTGACACTCCCGATTTTTTAAAAGTCAAAATTCTGCTCCCATTTGGGTGGGGGGTGAGGGGGGACTGATGATGAATGTATGTGTGTAAATGACACATGTCCTCCTAAACCACTGGAGAAATTTCAATCAAATTTTGAACACATATTATTTGCTATCTGGAGACGAGCATTGTGGGGGTAAGCCACCACTACCCCCCTTAGGGGTGGGGGTTATGGGGGTCAGGTAAAAACATAATATAAAATAGTGTCGAATCCATAGTTTTTGGGGTCGCTGAGGTGAATAGTGACACTCCCGATTTTTGAAAAGTCAAAATTCTGCTCCCATTTGGGTGGGGGGCGAGGGGAGACTGATGATAAATGTATGTGTGTAAATGACACATCTCCTAACCCACTGGAGCAATTTCAATCAAAATTTGAACACATATTATTTGCTATCTGGAGACGAGCAGTGTGGGGGTAAGCCACCACTACCCCCCTTAGGGGTGGGGGTTAGGGAGTTCAGGTAAAAACATAATCGAAAATAGTGTCGAATCCATAGTTTTTGGGGTCACTGAGGTGAATAGTGACACTCCCGATTTTTTAAAAGTCAAATTTCTTTTCCCATTTCGGTGGGTGGCGAGGGGGGACTGATATATAAAATTAAACGAAAATAGTGTCGAATACATAGTTCTCGGGTTTGTCGAGGTGAATTGTACACTCCGGATTTTTAGTATCAGGAGACAAACCACGTGGGGTTAAGACAGCCAAGGAAAGCTTAGGGGCGGGGGGGGGCAAGGGGGTCAGATATAAAAATTAACGAAAATAGTGTCGAATCCATACTTTTCAGGGTCGCTGAGATGAATAGTGACACTTTGGATTTTTTAAAAATCCAAGTTCAGTCCCCTTTCGGGTGGGGGCAAGGGGGGAGTAATATATAAAATTAAACGAAAATAGTGCCGAATATATAGTTTACGGGGTTGCCGATGGGAATTGTACAGTCCGGGTTTTTAGTATCAGGAGACAAACCACGTGGGGGCTAGACAGCCCAGGAAACCTTAAGGGCGGGGGGGGGGGGGGCGAGGGCGCTGAGATATTAAAATAATCGGAAGTAGTGTCGGGCTCGCTGAAACGAATAGTGACACTCCGGAATTTTCAAATGTCCAAGTTCAGCCCCTTTCGGGGTGGGGGGGGGGGGCGATGGGTGAGTAATATATAAAAATAATAGAAAATAGTGTCGAATACACAGTTTTCGGGGTCGCTGGGATGAATAATGACACCCCGGATTTTTTGTATCAGAAGACAAACCACGTGGGGGTAATACACCCCAAGAAACCTTAGGGGCAGGGGGGCAAAAGGGCTCAGATAGAAAAATCATCAAAAGTAATGTTGAATCTATACTTTTCGTGGTCGCTGAGATGAATAGTCACACTCCGGAATTTTTTAAAGTCCAAGTTCAGCCCCATTCGTGGTATGAGGCGATGGGAGAGTGATATATAAAAATAATCGAAAAGAGTGTCGAATCCATAGTTGTCGGGGTCGCTCAGATGAATAGTGAGACTCCGGATATTTTATAAGTCCAAGTTTATCCCCCTTTGGGATCGGGGCCGAGGGGGTATTGATATATAAAATTAATCGAAAATAGTGTCGAATACATAGTTTTCGGGGTCGCCAAGGTGAATGGTACGCTTCGCATTTTTAGTATCAGGAGACAAAAATACGTGGGGGTAGGACACCCCAGGAACGCTTAGGGGGGGGGGCGAGGGGGTGAGACATATATATCATCGAAAGTAGTGTCGAATCAATACTTTTCGGGCTCCCTGAAATGAATAGCAACACTCCGGAATTTTGTAATGTCCAAGTTCAGCCCTCTTCGTTGGGGGGGGGGGGGAAGATGGGGGATTGATATATAGAAATAATAGAAAATACTGTCGAATACGTAGGCTTCGGGTTCGCTGAGATGAATAGTGACACTCCGGATTTTTTTAAGGTCCAATTTTAGCCCCCATCGTAGTGGGGGAGATGGGAGAATGTTATATAAAATTAATGGAAAATAGTGTCGAATCCATAGTTGTCGGGGTCACTGAGATGAATAGTAACACTCCCGGTTTTTTAAAACTCAAAGTTTGACCCCCTTTAGGGGGGAGGGTAATGAGATATAATAATAATAATAATCGAATATAGTGCCTAATCCATAGTTATCCGGGTCACTGAGATGAATAGTAACATTCCGGATTTTTTAAGTCCAGCCTCACCCCCCTTTGGTATAGAGGGTGAGAAAGGGTGAAATAATAAATTGTCAAAAATGCCCCCCTTTGGCATAGAGGGTGAGAAAGGGTGAAAAAATAAAGTGTCAAATATGCCCAAGGTAATAGACGTGTGTATGTTTCAGTATGACTTTCAAGTATGACTTACTACCTGGAAAACACACTGTGGGAGTAAGACGCCCCTAGAACCACTTCGGAAGCGGGTGAAATATAAAATCCATATTAATAAATAGAAGACAGTTTGGCGCGATCTATATATACTGTACTATACATATATAAATTAAGGCATAAAAATGAAAACAGACGTGAATTAATGAGACCATTCTAGGCATCCTAGAAACTTAAAACGTGGTACCAGACAACCTGATGACTTCAGGATCCCTAGAAAAATCTAAAATTCTCAAAATTCTCTAAGAGGGACACGTTGGGAGTTTTCAAATCTGCATAAGAACACAGTCAGTGATATTTATCCTGAAGGATGACCTATACGTTTCATGGGTTTAAAGGTTTCCTGAAAGTCCTAATTTTTAACACCCTCCCCCATATCAAGATGGCAGCACAATCTCCCAGACGAGTTAGAAAATAGAAATTTGGCAAAGTTAAAGCTTTTTACCTGTAATCGATGGAACATTTACGAGATGTTTAAAAAAATAATATTTTACCCCCCAAAAATATCGAAATATGGAGGCAATTTTAATGACGGTGCAGACTTTCCTTTCGAGGTGTTTGGTGGCTAGACGGTAAGTCGTATCACAAAACGGATGGCACAATCTCTGTTCAATTTAGAGTGATCTACAACTTTGATCCTATAACTTTTTGTTGTATATCTATCCCTTATGTTATATTTGGCTCTATTTCTGGAATTACCTAAATTTTGCACTTTGTACACGTAAATTGATGGTTTGATTCACTTATAGGAAAGATGGGATCATCTAATTCTACACGAATATTGGCCCACCCAGCCAAATTCTATGTTTGAAGCCGTCGCATAAGTATTTGAAAAGTAATTCACTGTGTGAAAACCTTACACAAATTTCACCCTATTCAACGGTTCTAAAATAATCTTGCCTTTAAATAGATGAGATACGAGGAAATACCATAGGGCCAGCCATTTAGATAGCTAAATGAGGCAAGAGTCGTCTTTTAATACAGTCCGTTTTTCAATATGAATGCACCGTTTAGCAGCAGTTATTCTGTAAACGAAGGTGAACATGCATATACTTCCGTATGCCGATCTACATTTATCAATTTAAGTCGATTTTTATCGATCTAGAAAGGGGTGTGTCTTACATTGTAATTAATACTTTACAAATCAAAAGTGACTCTCAGCAGGAGGGCGTCTGCTGTTGTAATCAGTACTCCCCACATCGACCTTAACTAGCAATAGGAATGGGGTAGTTCTCCAACCCCTGTGTACCGTTGTAATGTATAATTCCCTTCTTAATTTCACTAGCAGAAGGCAAGGGAGCGTGCATTTTTTAAAAACTCTTTTACCTGATTCTCTTTATCATTAGGTATAGGTGCACCTGATTATAAACAAATTTACCCATCAAAATGTGACTGACGTTACGCATAGTGAATTGCGGCAGACAAGTGGACCTGTCGTTATCATCACAACTCTGCTACTCGCACTTCACATTGGAAACAACGTCTGCGGACCTCCCTATGCTTTTTCTGGGGTAACGCCAAGAGATTTGCAGTTAATTTTTTTTATTCACTTCATGTACTGCAATTTACTTCGATCCGTATACATTGTAGAATACCGTAGCGAAGCACGGGTACATTTGCTAGTAATAATAATAATATTTTATTGTTATAACCTAAGGTTTTAAAAATAATGAATTGGAAGTGACCGAGCTCGATAGCTGCAGTCGCTTAAGTGCGGCCAGTATCCAGTATTCGGGAGGTAGTGGGTTCAAACCCCACTGTCGGCAGTCCTGAAGATGGTTTTCCGTGGTCTCCCATTTTCACACCAGGCAAATACACGGACGCTTCCTTCCCACTCCTATCCCATCGTCACCGTAAGACCTGTCTCTGTCGGTACGACGTAAAGGAGCTTGCAAAAACAAAAAAAAAAACAAAAACAAAAACAAGACAGAAAAAGATTTGGAAGTGATACAGTGGTAAATAATCTGCATGTATGTATGTCTTACATTTATATATAACAGAAGAGAAATCCTGTACATACATTTGGAACACAAATGATAGCAAATAATATTAGTATAATAATAAAATTAACAATAAGAATATCTAGAAAATATTTCGCCTATGGCCTTCATTTAAATGATGATGATGATGATGATGATGATGATGGTGATAAACAAACACAAACACTATCCACAATCTTGACTGATGTTCCATGGAGGACGAAATTCTGTTGGCTGTAAACCAGTTTGAAGTTCAAATGTAAAACATAAGATGACAACGAAGCATAGAGGCGTGATGATACACTGTGTTTCCCACTGCAATTTCACTTTTTTAAAATTTGTTTGTTACCGGTACATCCTTATTCTGTGGAGGTCTTCAATTACTACTACTGAGATTATTCTTCTTTTATCCGCTAGAAACAAGATAATGGATAATTGGTTAGTCACAACGTGTGTGTACTAAAAATTCAATTTTTACGAAGAAGGTCATACGCACTTTGTAACTCTAATGGTTGTCGAGGAAATTATGCTTTTGCGTGTTAAAGCACACGATCAACAATAGCATTAAAGTGATCTCTGCAGTGATGTAGATTTACTGTATCGTATACCGAAGTTTTATACAGCAGTGTGTGTGTATGTCTTCAAAGGAAAACGAGCACGTCATCAATGTGAGTAAAATATCTGAACTCTCACGTCTGGAGATGGATTGTACTTCATCTCACCATCTCACGATATAGAATGGGCTGCCTTTCTCCAGGAAAGTTTTCAATAGGCGTTCGCTAGCCGTTCCATATTCTCCTTTATACATAAGACTGATGAAATGGATCATTTTATTTTCCAGCGCGTAGTGGTCTCTGATTACAATCACTATGAAAACAGTATGATTACGCTAGGTACTCAGCACAATTGAATCGAATATTTTATCTGTAATTCACCTCTCATTTTCGTTTCACGCGAGAAGCTGGAATTTCCGATGTGGAGTCATCGTTCTATGCACAATTATCCTAAGTCTAGTATATGAAGTGGATGTGGGATCTGAAAGAATAATGTAGAGGAAATTCAAAGATTCTGGAAGTGTGTGTGTGTGTGTGTGGTTGGGATATCACTACTAGGACACTGAAAATTAATATTAATTTAAGACACTTTTTCTACGTAGATTTTCCGCAAACACTAATTTTTTCTGAAGTTTCTCAATATAGTTTGTTACTCATTGGAATACGAATCATTTTCTGAGTAGACGAACAATATACTGTAATATATTGTTGTGATGAACATGTACCAGTTTAATAATGGTTCCTGAATATATTGTTTATTTATTTCATTTTATGAAATACTACTTCTCATACGGAGGCTGCCTTGTGACAATGCGTACTTTTATATTAATTTCTAGAAGAAATTTCTGGAGATTTAGATAGTAACCTACTTATAATAATCATTTCTTAGAATTATTAATTAACCCCTTAAGGTTATGATGGCAATTTCCGTAACGTTGTAACTGGCAGACACATCTGTTTTCATAAACGGGAATTGCTTTTCTTGCTCCAATCATCAGACCCACTATATCGAGTTCCTCTAGCTGGTATTTATCTCTGTAGTAAGGAAATGTTGGTAAGTAAATATTCCTTTTCTCGAGGTTGGCATCTGAGGGCTGCGACTTATGGCTTTGAAACCTCTCTTCTTACTTTTGAAGGCATTGATGTCGATCCTTCTGTGGCTTCCGTTGTCCGCTGAGCCATGAAACCTTGAAACCATGGTCTTTCAGTGTTGTCGCAATCATTAAAGAGCGGATGTTATGATGACGCGTATTTTTATAAAAGTTCACCATGAGGACAAGATTCCAGAACATGCGCAAGTGTTTCAATCTCCTTGAGGCTGAGATCTTCTCGGAACCGACCTAACTGCAGAAATATTTGTTGTCATCTTAAGTGCCTCACGCCATTCACTACATGACAAGCCTTGATAGTCTTGAATCCAGGGGTTGGCAGGAGTATATTCGTTGTATAAACATACACCTTTTCCTTTCTGCTGCAAGTTACACCACTCACTGTTTTTCTTAGTACTCTTCTCAGTCAGTTATTTCCAAGCGAGGATGTAGCAAATTGTCAGATGGAGGGACGCTGAGGGATTGTAACGGGAAAGTTATTTCTACTTTCAGATTTCTTGTAGCATGGATGTATTCGTCACCTTAGCTGAATAGTTTTTTTTTTACAAGTTGCTTTACGTCGCGCCGACACAGATAGGTCTTATGGCGACGATGGGACAGGGATGGACTAAGAGTGGGAAGGAAGCGGCAGTGGCCTTAATTAAGCTACAACCCCAGCATTTGCCTGGTGTGAAAATGGGAAACCACGGAAAACCATCTTCAGGGCTGCCGACAGTGGGGTTCGAACCCACTATCTCCCGAATACTGGATACTGGCTGCACTTAAAGAGCTTAATAGTACATTGCACATGTTAATGATCAAACAGAACATTCTCCATTAGTTTTTGAAATCTTCACTTGAGAAAATGAAAATTCGAACGTAGACTTATGGTTATGCGTAGAAATACACCAAGTGTAGGGTATGGAAAGGTTGTAGATTTGAAAATAAATTGAAAGGAAATTGAAATATTCTGGGAAAGTTTGTATGATTGGGATATCACATATAGGGGCATAGACTGAAGAAGGGTATTAATTTCAGAAATATTTTACATATAGTTTCACGCAAACACACGTTTCTGTCTGAAGTTTCTCAGTACAGTTCATTGGAATGGTAATCATTTTCTGAACAGATGAACAATATACTTTAACATATTATTGTGGTGAATTTGTGTCAATTTATAAATGGTTCCGGAATATATTGTTTATTTAAATATACTTTTCAAGCATTCTCCATTAGTTTTTGAAATTCTGTGAATGTTGACATTCGAATCCAGTCTAATAAAAACTGCAACATTATATACAAGTCCATACTGTAACGGGGCCCATGGGAGTAATATACATACATTATGTGTAATAGTGCTAAGAGAATATCTAAGAATAGTTTCCCTCAAGTAGTAAGATTTATGCAATGAACTAACTATCAAATTAAGAATGGAGGCCGTGGTCTTAGAAATCTCCAACAAGCATTGCTGAGTAACAGGATATTGGGCAAAGGGAAGGATGCTACATAACCTGGAAAGTTAAAGAAAAATGTAAGGGGGAATAAGGGACATAAGTGAAAATAGATCAGAAACCAATATAAAATTTAGAAATATATATATATATATATATATATATATATATATTGAAATAATAAATCAAACCTCTGACAATTTACATGAAAGGAGGACTATACAAATATAAAATTTTTCCAACCACTTACACGGATTACACATTCATTATATAAAAAAAGAGATAAGATATCCAAGAGAAAGAAAGGAAAAAGAGAAAATGCCGCAGGAAAGGAAAGGGACAAACAAGGAAAGGATGAATACTGCAATAAAAAGAGAAACCCAGAACGACAAGAAAGGGAAGATGTTCAGTTAGCAAATTCAAGTATACCAGCTGAAAAATTATCTGAGCAAAATGCAAATACTATATGCAGGTCACCACCACTTCCGTTATCACACAGATTAACACTAGGTATCGTAGTTCTACAGCCGAATAATCACAATGTAGTTCCATTAAACCAGTTTCACAATACCCCGAAGCACTGAACGAATAGAAGCGTGTGTACAGTAGAAGTCGCACAGTTGCCAATACACCACACGCACACTTCAAAAGAAAGTTGTTACGAAGGTCGTCAATGAAAAGTTTTAAATACAAAAGGGGCAAGTGAAATTTAGGCCTGGAAATGCCATGCTCCCAGTTTAATTTTGCAGGGAAAATCTGTCCCAATGCAATTAAAAATATTTACAGTAAAGAAATCAGTTTGTCATACCTCATCATGAAGCAAATTGAACTGCCCGCAAATGAAGACTTCTGGGCACATGTAATTAAGGACGAAGTTGACGTAGGATGTTGCTCCCTCCACAAAGGCCTAAGTCCATCTCAATATTTCTAGAGGAGGCCAGGTATTTATAGTGTGGAGTATAATGAGAAATATATCTGGAAGATTCCAGAGATTAGTGAAGCATGCGCGAATAAACCAGGCGGTCACGTGACGTCAGCCGGCAAAAAGGAAGTTAGTTTATCAAAGATGGTGAAGATGAATAGAGTAGAGTTCATGCAAAGTATGAAGTATGCAAGTACACAGAAGTATGCAAGTTCCAGTTGGAGAAAAAATGCAGTTTATATCATGATGAGGGTAAGTCCATACTAATCGTAGAAAAGAGGTTATGTGCGTGGCGAATTTCATAACAGTAGTTGCCGATGAAGTGAAGAGTCCGTTACAATACACGCTTCGAAGAATTCTTCAAACAATATTACAGTTTCAAAAAAAAGTTATAAATATTCTAGACATGATATAGGCTTTTTGGACTAGTGCCGTGTCAGGAAAATAAGGCAAAATTCTTTACGTTTCTCAGAGAACTTCGCTCCGCGTCTTCAGAAGAAAATCTTCAATAATCAAGGTTTAAATTTAGCCGTTTGTAATAGGAAGAGGTACGTTCATTCGCCACCAGATGGTTCACCATACGCTGGCACAGCACTAGCATTCCAAGTGGCAGCTAACGGCACCATCTAGAGTCGGTCTGTAAGGGTGGGGTGGTTGACATCGTCAGATTCAGGTGCGGGGATGAAGCTCTGGCCGACAGGTACTGGTCTAAAGAACATATAAATGCAGAATCTGTGGAGAAAATGAAGGTACGAATGTACACGGAACAGGAAGAAATGAGAAGGAAGAATTCGCCAAGAGAACTTATTGAACGAAAGAGGGGGTGGAGAAATATTAAACCAACGAGAAGAAAAAAAGCATTGCATGAACTATCTCAATAAATATGGTGTATTAGTCAAAGATTGCGAGTGCCGGATTTTATTCTGTTAACATTGTAAATGGAATACTTTTTCCACAGCTTCCCACCGAGGTATATTCGGTCATTACGGTATTGTTTGTTTACCTATAAGGTTACAATCCTTGACTTAAAGGGTTAAAAATCGATTCGTGTGCTATAATTAATGACATATTAACGACATATCTTCCACACTTCAGTATTGCAACTACCACTTATATGCTGATGATCTGCAGATATACAAACACACCACTACAAACAATTTACATGAAACAGTTCAGCACATTAATTCGCATATTGAAAGGCTTACCGATTATGCTAAACACAACCACTTACTCCTAAATCCTCGCAAAACACAAAGTATTATCATAGGAAACTCTAAATTATTACATGTAATAAGCAATATCAATCCTCCTCCAATCATAATCAATGACATTGCTGTACCGTACCTTAAAAATGTAACTAATCTTGGAATCTCCATCAATGAGAATCTGACCTGGAATGAACACGTAACAAATGTATGTAGAAAGGTTCATGCAGCTCTATATCCCCTGAAACGTCACAAGAATTCTTTTCCTCAAAAATTAAAATTAAAATTAATCCCAGCACTACTATTCCCAATTTTAGACTACTGTACTGTGATACGGTACTAGTCAATCTAAATGCTGAACAAGCTTTGAGACTGCAGCGAGCACAAAACTCATGCATACGATATGCCTTCCAACTACAAAATGACGCTCATGTTATACCATATTTCAAAACATTGGGATGGCTACGCATAAATGAACGAAGGAATTTTCACCTAATGACACTTGTTTACTAAGTGCTCTCGACGAACACTCCTACTTACCTCTCTTATAATTTTCGTTTCCTTTCCTCATTCCATGAAATTAGTACCCGTTCTGGCTCCCTACTTGAAATTCCACTAAGTCGAACGAATTCCTACAATCATTCCTTTTTAGTTACTGCATCGAGACTCTGGAATACACTTCCAATGGACATTCGGCACGTTACTTCCTTTCATAAATTCAAATCTGCCTGCCTCAAGTTTTTTCTAGGAACATAAAACTGAGTTGTGTGAGTCATTGTGTGTATGTTGTGTGAATGGGTTTTCTTCATTTATTATTATTATTATTATTATTATTATTATTATTATTATTATTATTATTATTACACTAATTACGGTACTGATATGTAGGCCTAACTTAGTCTTAGAATTATCTGTCCGTAGTGTTATTTCTTTTTAGAATTTCTATGTCTTACTTTTATGTTTACATTTTTAAATTTTGTTGTTTATTTATTTATTTATTTATTTATTTATTTATTTATTTATTTACTGCGCACTACAGGATTTCTAACCGCAATTACAGTGGCAGATGTTTACACGTGTTTTTTTAATGTTTCAATCAGTCTAATAACCTAATATCTAAACTATTCTAATATTATATTTAAGTTGAGAAAGAAATAATATTACTTATCTAATCCTTACAAGAAACAAGTAGATAAAAATCATAATTTCGTATCTAAACTAGTCTAATAACCTAATACCAAAACTATTATAATATAATATTTACAACGAAAAAGGAACAGTAGTTCACATCTAATCTAATTTAATCTTTACATAAAAGAGTAAACTAAAAAATAAAAATCGTAATTTAATATCTAAACTATTATTTTCTAGTTCTAACAATTATAATTACATTTATGGGATATGGCTTAATGTACAATGTTTATACAGTAATACATTTTGTGGTTCAAATCATCATTACAAATTAGAGATTTTTCGCGGAGATGCTGAATTGTTGTAAAAACAGGTCTAGATGTACACAGAAGTCTAAAGAATTATTTTTCTGAACTGCACTGTTGTATACATTGCATAGCCTGTAGAGTGGGGAATTTTTGTGAGCGGTTGTTCTGACTTTTTTGTTTTGAAAAGTTACATTTGTCCGCGCATTAAAGCGGTATAGTGGTTAAGTGTAAGAGAGGGCCGTGAGCCTTAACTTCGCCACAAATGTAAGTCAGAAATAAATAAATAAATAAATAAATAAATAAATAAATAAATAAATAAATAAATAAATAAATAAATAAATAAATAAATAAATAAATAAATTAATTAAAATACTCGGTCAATAAATACATGCGCTGTTGAATATCTCATAATCAATTTTTGGCGCTTAATCATATTATAACTCCGAAATATCCACCACTATTCAGCGTACACAGAGTATTAAAATAAAGTAATGTAAAGCAATTTCCTAAGATAAGTAGGGATCTCCAAAGCATACAGGAGTTCCTGAAATAATTTTCAAAGAATGACCATTGATCACGCTATTCTTAGCCCATCTTGAATACTAGCTTGGGAGCACGAGAACTCGACCAACTCCATATCGTTGATTAATATTATACAGACAGCCTGCGGTCCGCTTTCTGAATGGACCAACGCAGGGATAGAGTAGCTCCACATCTTAAAGTATTATTATCAAGTATACTGGAGAAAACATCTAAAGAAGCAAACCAGTTTGCGATGTGTCATAGCTGTTGATATCGTGGTCATGACTGCAAGTCTTGTAGATTATCGTTGAACATGAACAGTAAGAACGTTCCTTTTTCATACATAATTGGTTTAAGATTGGAATGGCGGCCGACTTGGTGAAAATCCAGACTATGTCACCAAGCTATCACTCTTCAACTACATATACCATGTAAAACATGGTTCAAGTATGCTCATTACAGTCGTTTTATTACGCCACGCCTGTTATTAATCAGAATCAAGGCTAATGAGACAGGCGCCATGACAGCAGTAACATCTTCATTGGAGTCTTATCACGGCGGGGGTCGAATCTCGGTCTTTGAATGTGGGATTTTTGAAATGAACATATCTCTAAGGTTCGAATTCCGGTGGCTATGATCATGAAGAAAACTACAAACTTACGGCTTCAAACGTAGCCGATAATAATTCGTATTTTATTGTAGTTATAGAAATGCCCGACTCATTGGCTGAATGTTCAGCGTTGAGGCCTCCGGTTCAGAGGTTCCAGGGTTCGATTTCCGGCCGGCTCGATGGTTTTAATCGTGTCTGATTAATTCTTCTGGCCCGGGGACTGGGTGTTTGTGTTTGTCCCAAAGCTTTCCGCTTCATATTCGGACAACACACTACATTACCAACCAGCACAGAAACACGGAAAAGTAATTACATACCTCCATATGGGGTTGGCGTCAGGAAGGGCATCCGGACGTAAAACAGGGCTAAATCCACATGTGCGACACAGTTCACATCCGCGACCCCACAGGTGTGGGAAAAGTGGAGAAAGAAGAGGAAGAATAAGAAAATTGTAGTTTTAGAAATGAGGTTCTAGTTAATGGAATGTCCAACTCCTTGGCTCAATGGTCATCATTGAGGCCTTCGGTTCAGTGGGGCCCTGGTTCGATCCCGCCGGGTCGGGGATTCTAATCTCCTCTAATTAATTCTTCTGTCTCGGGGATTGGGTGTTTGTGTTTGACCACATTCAGGCAACATAATGCATTACCAACAACCACAAAAGCACGCAATAGTGTTGGAATCAGAAAGGGCATCAACCCTTAAAATAAGGCCAAATCTACATGTGTGATACAGTTCGCCCCCACGACCCCATATGTGTGGGAAAAGCTGTAGAAGAAGATGGCTACGAAAGTTAGGACAAAATGCCGCCTATGCTTTGGAGAACAACGTTCCATTAAGCAAAATGGACTGATGGTATTGCATGCCTTCGAGACTCGAGACTCGATGATTCTATTTATTCATAACGGTGGGTATTTAGAGTATAGAGGAGAAATCAAAGAGATCAATATAGAAATACACTTTAAGCTCAGTCTCATGTAGAAGAAGTTGAAAAAAGGAATTACATCAGATAAGATCGATATCCCTTTCAGTCTCTTAGGACTATTTACACTAACGAGCCAAAACATTATGATAACTCATCTCTACACTGCGTTGACTCGTAATGTAGCCTCCTATAAAAATCGTTCACCTTTCCATATCCCACGATAAAATTTACAAATATGTGACATTAAGGAAGACATTAAGAGTGAACTGCTTTATGATATGAGAGTCGAATTGATGTGGTAAGATAGTAAGTGTATGGCCTCAGCTAGCGTAAGCGGGCATTTTCTCTCTTTCCAAGGGTTTGCTGTGTGACAATTTTGACTTTCCGTTTTACTCTATGAGAAAAACAAGCATGCCTGTAGTTTTATGTGACTATTTATATCGCAATTATAGGCATGGGACCTCCAGTAATCCAAACAACAGGGATGTTACTTTTCATTTTAACAATTTCACAGTCATTGGCTGGGGTTCGTATCATGGCCACCTTGTTGGAAAACAGGTGTCTGTGACACTCGGCTATCACGCCCGTGTTGTTTTGCTCTACCAGGAGGCCAAGAAGTCGGAATTCTATTGGAAGACCTGATGCTCGGTTTTGCATTATCAAAATCAGATCGTTCGCCTCACTGTACACTGTGCTGTCCGTGATAAGAAAACTAACACCGTGCACAAAGAAGTTATGGAAAAGAAGACATCCACAAAACATCGAGTGTCGAGTTATTATACGAACCATTCTCAATATTATAGGACTAAGCTAAACTCGTGCCCTCATCTCGAGGTGGTACAGCTCTTTTAAGATACATCCTCAATGGAGGTGAGCTACATGTATCATTTTAATCATCTATCAGCCTTCTTGCAGTTCTTAAATTTCTGGCATTACTGGGAATCGAACTCAGTCCCCAGAGGACGGCAGCTTATAGCACTAACCGTTACGCTATAGAGGCGTATGTTATAGGACTGTAATTCTAGGATGGGAGGCAGAAATATGAATGCTATATCTCAGTTCTTGGCTTTTAAAACTGCCGAAGTGTAGTCTATGATAAAGTGCCTGCATCGTATCATGAATTCAGATGTGGGGAGTGAAATCTGAAATATCTAGTAATAAATACGAAACTTCGAAAAAACAAGACGTTAAACTAATATCGGGATATCCTCGAATTCCCTCAGCCCCGTGTAAAACACATAGTGAGTGGTCGAGGAAAAGGAAATCATGCACATGTGTAATGACCAAGAACGGTTGCAACCGATGGTGTGCATGTACAATACACCCGAGTAACTAGGAAAGTGCTTCGCATACAATGACAGCGAAATTTCTCAGTCGTCTATCACTGATCTCAATTGTCCTGTGGATTGCATGCAAGGCATTCCATGTGAAATTGGACAGCAAGATGAAGGAGTTTTTTGAAAATTTGCACACGACGAGGTGGGTCTGGTTGCACCGCCCAGAACTCCCTTCCCCCCTCACCCCCCTAACGGAGAAGATCGACACCTCATCCGAATGGCATTGCAGGACAGATCTGCGTCCTCCTCGGCTCTGGCTCAACAGTGTAACAGTGTAACACATCGTACACTATCAGGAGTGGCAGTCCGTCGCCGTTTATTACGGTTTGGGTTACCGGCGCGTCGTCCACTTCTCCGCCTACCTATGTGCATAAACATGCTAGATTGCATTGGTGTATGGAACTACGTCAATGGGAACAGGAATGGCAGAAGATAGTGTTTTCGGACGAATCCAGGTTATGTTTGTTTGAAAACGATGACAGCATTTTGGTTCGCCGCAGACAGGAGGAGAGGCATCATATTGACTGTATTCGCATAAGACATACAGCACCAACTCAAGGCCTTACGGCGTGGGGTGCTATTGGGTACAACCACAAATCACAGTTGGTGCGTGTCCAGGGCACTGTGACTAGTATGACCTCCGTGAATGACATCCTGCGACCCGTAGCCATACCCTTTCTGGATGACACTCCAGACGCTATATTTCAGCAGGACGATGCGCGACCACATGTTGCTACACGAACACGTGCCTTATTGTTGTCACTGGATGTCAGACTGTTGCCTTGTCCCGCCCGATCACCGGACTTTTCGCCAATCGAAAATGTGTGGGATATGGTGAAACGACGGGTGCGGCGCTGTGACCCAATGCCAACCACCAAAAACGAACCGAGGAACCAGGTGAATGCAGCATAGATGGTTATACCCCAGGATGCCATTCGCACTTTAAACGCGTCGATGCCATCGCGCAAGGAACAAGTTATCAGTACCCATGGAGGACTGAGTGCCTACTAGGCAGCAGGACACATGCTGAACCTAGGTGACTGAAATGCTAATCGTTTCTGCAGAACATACTAATGAACATGTCCTGTGAATATGAACATCCTACATCTAGTCTTTCAAGGTGTTCTCTTTTTTTATGAACATAAGCGTATTTGCAGATTATTTTCCACAGCATCACTTGCAATATTCATACATTATTATTCTAAAACCTTATGTAATTACAAAAAGTAGTATTGTTTTCAATGGATGAACTCATCTGTACGCTTGCTTATGCAAGTGGTTCAGGTAGTGTATACCATGAAGTAGACCTCGAAAATAGTTTTTACCTCCTGAAAAATTACTGATTTGTTGGTTATATGCTTATTCTGGGGAGGTCTTCAGTTTAAAGATAAGACCATAAGATAAGATAATTCTACATAACATACACTGCCTTTGCCGGCAAGGCCTGGTATTTACTACGTCTTCTTGGTATGGGCTAGAACAAGTTTGTTACGTCATTGACCGGTCTCAGTGTCCGGCTCCATGGCTAAATGGTTAGCGTGCTGGCCTTTGGTCGCAGGGGTCCCGGGTTCGATTCCCGGCAGGGTCGGGAATTTTGAGCATAATTGGTTAATTCCCCTGGCACGGGGGCTAGATGTATGTGGCGTCTTCATCATCATTTCATCCTCATCACGACGCGCAGGTCGCCTACGGACGTCAGATCAAAAGACCTGCATTTGGCGAGCCTAACTTGTCCTCGGACGCTCCCGGCACTGACAGCCATACGCCATTTCATTTTTACTGGTCTCAGTGTTATCCTTAGCTTTGACAGTATATAAAGGACTGAGATATGAGTGATGCTAGTAATGCCATTCCTTATACAGCTAGTCCCTGTTATGAATGGTATGAAAATATCCCTCGTAAGGACGGTTGGTGTGTGCATTTCAGTGGGCTTGACAAACTGATATGTTAAAGCAACTTCTGGGTCGGTGAGAAAGACAACGGGAAATGACTTGATTTCGCTAGTGTACCTCCTCAGTGATGTCTCGGCCATCTATAACAGTGGTTGGCATGTTGAGGATCAAGTTGGCCTTCGGATTGAGTACTCAACATACAATCTAGAATACAGTACACTAAAATCTGCCTTTGGAATTTAGTTATTCAGTAAACATATTCCGAAGATTATATTTATTAAATTTGCTTGACTTCCCAACATTAAAACATATTTTAATAGTCACTACGGTTTCCTCTTCAAAGCAGGAGACGGACTGCATTCACAAAACTTTGGCGGATTGTATGGTACCGTTTTTGTTTTTTAGTTGCGCCTGCGAAAATCAATATGCGATAATGTGTTGCTAGAAATACTGACCCGCAGTACATATGTCCTCAAGGGCGAAAATTCTTTTAAATTGCTCGCACAATATTCAGCCATAAATGACAGAAACTTTCAGCTGTAGTTTCCCAGCTGAAATATTACACAAAGTGATTTTTGCAGGCGTAACGACGATTCGCTCAGGTTTCGTAACTCGCGCCTTACTTGTGCAACCCTGCACGAGCTGTAATCTCCCTTCACTTCAGTTGCACAGTGAACACGCGCCGAATTTCTACCAGCATGTATAGTAGCTAGGAGCTTCTCGTGGGCGCTAAACCTCATCATTTCTCTTTAGTCGTATATCATTCACGACCCAATAAATTACACGACGCAGATTATTCATCCACCAAAACTAAAAGCATTGGCGTATTCAGATATTTTCTCATTGTCCAATATAAACAAAGTTAACCTTCTTATGATTATCTCGATAATGCCGTGAACAACACACATGATACACACACCATTAAAAATCCTATGTTGTGTGTTTGAATACCAAATCACATTCAACTTTTTATCACTAAGGATAACTGAAATATAGATCTCGAATATTATACGATACGCTTATGACTATTTCCGTAAGCATATTTTCAGTTAAGAAAATATCATTGAAATAATCTAGAATTTAAAGCGATTTTAAGTATGATTTAATCTTTTCGTAATGAAAACCTATGTTCACTGTTTGTAGTTTCATATATCTCTTTTGAAGTGGAAAGTTCCATACTAGAATAGTAAATGGCAGGGATGTAAATTCGGCAATGAACACCCTAAGTTAACCAGTTCCTCACTTTCCTCCTTCCTGGCTTTTTTCAAGTAATCTGCGGCTGGTATTAAAGTTAATTCAACTCTGTTTTAACTCTGGATACCCTTCCTGACTCCAACCTATCTGGAGGCATGTATTCACGACTGAGTGTTTCTGTAGTGGTTTGTACTGTGGTGTATTATGTGTAGATGTGTATTAAGACGATCACAGAAACGCGTCCCCTGAGTTAGAGAATTTAATCACCCGTGGTTAAAGTTTCTGGTCCGGCCGGTAATCGAAACCGAGGCCCTTCAATGAAGGAGTCGGAACATGTAAAGTTAACTCCGTCGCGCGTTGTACAAACAATGTTGTAATAACGTTATTGCCTTTACGTTCCAGCAACGGCTTTCAGATACGCCGAGGTGCCGGAATTTTGTCCCACTGGAATTCGTTTACATGCCAGTAAGTCTACCGACACGGGGATGACGTATTTGAGAACCTGAAAGTACCACCGGTCGGAGCCAGGCTCGAGCCTGCCAACTTGAGCTGAGAGAGGCAGTGCCTTAAAAGTTTGAGCCCCTCTGCCCGGCAATGTTGCATCAAATCAGGGTAGTACATGGACTTGTGAAGATCCCCCCTATGTCTGAATCAAAATATTGATCAGTATAGTTAGGTCACAAAAGGAATGGAGTATAAAATACATCTCCGAGTGTGACATACCTCATTCTCTTCTTTGTAGAAAATGCCGATCCTTAAATAAAATTTAATAGTGAACTCTAATTGTTACTAATTTTTTTGTCAATGTACAGCGGTGTACATTTAATTTTGAATGAACAGAACTTCCTTCAGGTGACCTATTATTTTTCATACAAACCTGAAGGTACATCAGTAAACAGCTGAGGTCATTCTACGGCGACAGTTCCTTAAACATATACCCAAATGTGGGCAATGTTTTTCAGTCCAGACCTCGTTTCTCTAGAAATCAACGAAACAGATTTGTGCCTACCACTATTTTGAACTGTGTTATAAGATATATTCGAGATCAAATTCATAAGTATAGTTAAATAAGAGAGTATTTGGGGCTTTAAATCAGAAAGAGGCTCAATCCATATAATGAACAAACGGCAGCTATTGACAACTGAAGGGATTTTTTTAAACTAAATAAAACATTAATTCGTTCAGGAAACATTTATTTTATTATCGTAATATATTTTCGTTCGCCTCTGTGGTGTAGTGGTTGGTGTGATTAGCTGCCACCCCTGGAGGCCCGGGTTCGATTCCCGGCTCTATCACGAAATTTGAGAAGTGGTACGAGGGCTGGGATGAGGTCCACTCAGCCTCGGGGGGTCAACTGAGTAGAAGTGGTTTGATTCCCACCTCAGCCATCCTGGAAGTGATTTTCTGTGTTTTACCATTTCTCCTTCAGGCCACGGCCGCTTCCTTCCCTCTCCCTAGTCTATTCCTTCCAATATTCCCATCCCTCGCAAGGCCCCTGTTCAGCATATCAGGCGAGGTCGCCTGGGCGAGGTACCTGCCATCCTCCACATTTGTATCCCCCGATCTAGAGTCTGAAGCTCCAGGACAGTGCCCTTGAGGCAGTAGAGGTGGGAACCTTCGCCGAGTCCGAGGAAAAAACCGATCCTGGAGGGTAAACAGATAAAGAAGGAGACTAATAGATTTTCAGAAACAACGCACGTCAAGGAATAAGTGACTTTTCAGTAATTACACAAACCTTCTTACTTTTTATCACAAACATTGCGACACTTTTGTTGGGAGTTCCGTATCATACTTGAAAGAGTTTGTGTGTTTGCTTAGCAAAAAATAAAATTCTAAATAACTCTACTACTCTAATAAAGACAGGAGACAAACGTCATTTCTAGGAAACACGCCTGGCTCGAATAACACTTAATGACCTTCGTGTACCTAATCCGAAAAATAAAAACGAGACATAAAGTAACGTATACAGGCACAATAAAATTATAGTTTTATTTATATAGATGTTTAAACAAAAGCTGGCAAAACTCTCAAACCAGTGTGATTTCTGTTTGACCTCCGCATCTGTGTAGTATTATGTGGAAACTGTCTACACCTTCGATATCCCCTGCCTGTCGTAATAGGCGACTAAAAGGGGTCCCCAGGGGCTCTGAACTTTGGAGCGTGGGTTGGCAACCACGGGGCCCTAAGCTGAGTCCTGGCATTGCTTCCACTTACTTGTGACAGGCTCCTCACTCTCATCTATCCCATCCGACCTCTCTTGGTCAACTCAGGTTTTTTCCGACCCCGACACTGTTAGGTTTGCGAGGGCTAGGGAGTCTTTCATTTTCACGCCCTTCGTGGCCCTTGTCTTCCTTTGACCGATACCTTCATTTTTCGAAGTGTCGGATCCCTTCCATTTTACCCTCTGATTAGTGTAATATAGAGGATGGTTGCCTAGTTGTACTTCCTCTTAAAACAATAATCACCACCACCCCTAACAGAAGTCATAGTACCGGATGGGAAAAGAATGATCTGGAAAATGTTTATAAGACGGAAGCGGAATTATCCTTGTTAATGAACAGGAGATTCGCCCATCACAGGAAATGCTGGAAACAGGTTTTTCGATGCACCAGTCGGTTGCAAAGACATGTCTACGCGTGCGCTGTCCTCAGAATGTCGCTGTGTTATGTGGAACACGATTCGTGGAAAACCTGTGTGGAGCTGTTTGCGCAAAAGTTTAACACTGGATGTGTTTTAGAAAAACCACCAGCAAAGTCTGCAATGCAAAACGTAGTGGTAAAAATGGCGAGAAACGGGCCCTGTAGCGAATAAAAACCGTAAGTATCTGAAAAGACTTCGAACACCAGAAAATATTGTTCGAGTGAAGGAAAGTCTGGACCTAAGTCTGACGAAATCTCAACGTTCGTTTATCTGTGGAAGTGGAAATTAAGAGATCGTCATGTCGAATTGTCAAGAAGGACCTGCATCTGTATCCTTACAAATTTAATGTTGTGAATGCGTTAAAGCGTCCAGAAGAACCTTCGCGTATTGAATTTTGAGTGATGTGGAGTCAGGACTTCAGGATCCTCAGTTTTTCATTTCTTCAGGTGAGGCCTGGTTCAGCGTGTTTGAGTACGCGAACTCACAGAACGCGAACCATTATGCATCACACTATCCCCATCAGTACGTCGAAAGGCCGTTGAAAAATCTCAAAATTGGTGTGTGGTGCGTAATGTCTGGTGTCCGCATCGTAACACAATTCTTTCAACAAATGTTAATGCTAATCGTCATGTCCACACACGGTTTAATCAATGTGCGGACCAGTTCACAGAAGATGTCAACTGTACGGATATTTTCAGCAAGACCAAGCAACAGTACACACCGCCTTGACAACTTTGTCACGAGTGCATGAGGTGTTCGGTGAGGAGAGGACAATCAGCAGAGGCAGTTAATTCAACTGGCCACCTCAGGCAGAGCTGCTACGCGTGTCTCACAGATTGAAAAATGGAGCACAGCGTTACATCAACGTCAACGGTGGCTATTTCTAGCATCTTCTGTGATATTCATTAACAAGAGTTTGATGATGATGATGATGATGATGATGTTTGTTTTTTAAAGGGGAATATCAGTTAGGTTATCGGCCCTTAATGGTATGAGGTGCAACTAAGTGGAACAATAATTAAAACTTCAAAATATATCCACTGTTTAAAATCTATAAAGAATGATGATGAAAAAGTGACCATGAATCCAAAACAATCAGTGGATCCAGAACACAATATCTATTTTCTGGAGTGATGATTGTATTCCAAACGGGTCCAAAATCCAGGTCACCGGCCTCTCATAGTAGTACTAATCACTGGTAAAGCAGAACCATGGTATTTCTGCTATAGTGGTACTAATCACAGGTAACGTAGACGCATGGTGTTCCTCGCATGGTGGTTCTAATCACAGGTAACATAGACCCATGGTATGTAATGCATAATGGGACCACCCGCAGGTAACACGGACCCATGGCATCCCTCACATAGGGGTACGTCTCACAAGAAATGCAGACCCATAATGCTCCTCACATAGCGGGACTACTCACGGGCGCCGTCTAGTTCCGTGGTGTTCCTCACATAGTGGTACTGATCACAGGCTAAGTATCCTCATGGTGTTGCTCACATAATGGTACTAATCATAGGCAATGGATCCTAGTCTCTGCAACTCAGCCTATGTATAGCCGTCATCTTGCGCAATCGCCCATGCCCGTCATCTTTCTCCATAAGAGCCCATGTATAGCCGTCATCTTGCGCAATCGCCCATACCCGGCATCTTTCTCCATAAGAGCCTATGTATAGCCGCCATCTTACGCAATCGCCCATACCCGTCATCTTTCTCCATAAGAGCCCATGTATAACCGCCATCTTGTGCCATCGCCCATGGCCGGCATCTTTCTCAATAACAACCCACGTATAGCCACCGTCTTGCGCAAGTGCCCTTGGCTGTCTCATAAGAGCAGCCGCCATCTTGTGCAATCGCCCATGGCCACCAAATTTCTCCATACGAGCCCATGTATAGCCGCCAACTTGCGCAAGCGCCCGTAGGCCGTCTCATAAGAAGCTGTGTATAGCCGCCAACTTGTAGAATTGGCGTCGAGAAGGGCATCTTGCCGTAAAACTAAGGATAGCCATTCAAGATGGCGGATGTGAGGTTAGGCTCACTCTCTTAGGCGTCGGGGAGGGCAACTAGCCGTTAAAGTAAGGTTACGCCCCTCAAGATGGCGACTGTGAGGTTAGGCTCGCTCTCTTACGTAAAATTCGCAAATCCACCTAGCCCTTTTACTATACTAGGGGCCAATGACCTCGGAGTCAGAATCCACCTAGGTACACTACTAGGGGTCAATGAACTCCCGTCAAATTCAAATTTCCCGCGCTGATGACGTCAGCAGTCACGTGACTCGCTCCGCAGCCTCTGATTGCCTCGGGTGTTTAATCACCACTGCTCCTCTACTGGCAACGTTCAAACCTATGGTATTCCTTGTACAATGGTACTGCTCCTAAGTAACATACAGTAGGCCCATTGTGTTCCTCACATGGTGGTATTAATCTCAAGTAACGTCGATCCAAGGTGTTTCTCACGTTATGATACTAATAAAAAGTAGTCTCATGGTTCTAATTCCATCATCTCTTTGTCACCCCTATTAGTCGCCTATTACGACATGCAGAGGATAACTTGGGTGTTTCCTTTATCTGCGTTCCTCACCCACAGGGTCAGTTCCACGTAAATATTGTAAATATAACTGTGAATATTTTGTGGGTAAGTTTTATTTTTCCCACCATGCATGTGATATCTGCATTTGTTTACCATTGTTTTGATTTTAAAAAACTCTCACTCATGACCTCACATATTTTTTCTGTCCAAAATAAAGAAAAACACGTATAGAAGGTAACCAAAATTAAATACATCTGTGACTTATGCTGTTTCTGAAACAAACGATTCGTATTGTATTTACATGGAAATCATTACAATTTAATACTTAAATTAAAAATATAAGCAATCGACTGTAATGTTGGTAGGAACAGATCTTTCTCTTCAAACCTATGGAACTCAGAGGACAGTCCTGATGATCAGTCTGTGAATGACGTCACAAAGCAATTAAAATACACGCTTTATTTTTGTTGCTCAGCTAGAACACTCCAAAGGAAATCTGCTTGTCATGTTGGCAGGAAACACAGTACGAAGAATAGAATGGAAATTAGTATTTTTTATTTGTACCACTTTGGCACAAGATGCGAATCTGAGATTCGAACTCGGCAATGTAATGAAGAGTAGGTTACTTTTTAAAACATTCAGATGAAAAGTTCAGGGCTACGAATCATAAATCAAATACAAACTCGGTACTTGTTCGATATGTGAACAATTTAAAATGCGAAAATATGAAATCCATGAACTAGGATGGAAAAGGAATATGAGTTTTTTCGAAGTCTGGCAAGTTCAAAATGCTTAAGATATAAAAACTAAAAACTAAAAACTATGCAAAGAAATAAGAGTTTAATGTGGTAAAAACTAACACCTGACTGGAAATAAACATGAACTTGATTGTCCTGAGTTATATATAACCTGTATTTTCTCCAAGCATATATTTGACTTATGATAAGATTGGTGGAAAAATTCAGCCTTCATACATTTCTGATATTCAATTCATGAAATGGAAAAAAAAAATGTGACATTTGAGTTTAGAGGAAGAATTTGTTCTTTATACGTTTCAGAGTTGCTTCTGCTTGATTTAAAGAGGAACGAAAAAACCAATCCCTCATAGAATGTTATAGCAGAACATCGTTCAATAGCCCTCAATTCATGTAGTAGAAGTTTAGCATTTTTGGATTTGTCTCCTATTAGATACTCAAAGAGAAAAATATTCCTAATCCTTCAGCAGAATAATTTTTTGCATATCTCAGTCATATACGTAAAATGGAAACATACACTACTGGGGAGTAGTTTTAAGGGGAGTCGTAATCGTAATGATTGATCTCGTCAATGTTAAAATAGCTGAATAAATTAACCTTCTTATCAGTATCCATTGAATATAGAAAGGTGATATCTATATATATAAAATCGGATGTTGGTATGTTTGAAACTAATAGACTCAAAAACTACTGGACCGATTTCGCTGAAATTTTCACAGTTTGTTCTTATTACATCTGAAAGGGATTATGAACTGGTTTGAACAAAATCTGATTGGTAGTTCGGCACTAAGGGGTGAACAATAAAATACGGGAAGATAAGCAAACCGCAAGACAAGTCCGATCAGCGGGTTGCCTGCCTAACAGTATGTGAAGATTATGATGTGTTCATTAAAACTTATTTCTGCTTTTATCAAATAATGTGGGGGCAGGACACCCCTTCCAGCCCAAGGGGAGAGGATGAAATATAAAAGTAATCGAAAACGACCGATATTAGTGTCGTATATGCTGAGGTAAATAAGTGTACACAGGCTGGACGTCTGTCGGATTTTGATCGTTTTATATAATGTTTAACTAATGTATTTTGCATACACTGATATAGAATACCTTTAAATATGTGCTACGAAAAAGTTATGCTTTTTAAAATTATTCCCCAATTTTAATATTTTTCTGCAGATATTTTACAATAAAAAATAAACCATTTAACGATTATCAACCAAACAAAGTAGATCCATACTACCACAACAGTATCGCAAACGTTTGATGATCATTTCATGGGAATGCACCCGGTAGTCTCTGATAAAAAGGAGCATTTGTTTCGGAGAAAGCGATTTTGAGTAAATTGCATTTTAAAATAAAACTTTCGGTAAAGCTCACCTACTGCAGAATAGAAGGTTTAAAATCCTCCGCCTAAACAACACTGCATCTTGCGATTGCAGTTGAAACAGGGTGACCAGCTAATAGAACATATATTTCTCTTCAAAACACGTAAACCCACAGCCTTCTAGAAGAAATGGTCCCTGGGATATGTGTAAATCAGTGACACGTTGCAAAAAACGTGTCTTTAAATAGAAGTGCACCAATGTATTAACTGTGTTATTTAAAATAGTAAATATTCGAATACTTGAATGAAACAACAAATCCCAATTTAAACAGAATGATTTGCACTTTAATAAAATGTAAAAAAAGGGGAAAATATCAAGATTTGCCGATTTGGACCTTTGCGACTTCCCTTAATGGCTTCTCTCCAAGGCGGCCGCGGCTTGAATACTGGTCAGTGCATGTGGGATCTATGAAATTAATATTCTCGTCCCAGTGGTTTGGATTCTGTGTAAAACTGAAGAGTCTATGGTTATGGTCACGATACAAACAGTAACGTAAAACTACAAGATTTCTTGCTTGGTTGGAAACCACATTGGCCCCAATCTTGATGTACCTGTTGTTCTGTTTCTAATGGTTTAACGGCGCACTAACACGACGAAAGTTTTTGGCGAGGCAAGGATTGTGAAGGAGCGGCCGTGGCCTTATTTAAGGCACAGACCCAGCATTTGGCTGGTGTGAAAATGAAAAAAAAACGACGGAAATAAACCTTCTTTCGAACCCAGCATGTCCCAAATGAAATCTCACAGCTGCGCGACCCTAACCGCACGGCCTACTCTCTGGGTTTCTATGGAAATATTATTTCACATAAGAACTAATAGGAGCAATGAAAAAACCAAACCCCATGGCACTACAGCCCTTGAAGGGCCTTGGCCTACCAAGCGACCACTGCTCAACCCGAAGGCCTGCAGATTACGAGGTGTCGTGTGGTCAGCACGACGAATCCTCTCGGCCGTTATTCTTGGCTTCCTAGACCGGGCCCGCTATCTCATCGTCAGATAGCTCCTCAATTCTAATCACGTAGGCTGAGTGGACCTCGAACCAGCCATCTGGTCCAGGTAAAAATCCCTGACCTGGCCGGGAATCGCACCCGGGCCCTCCGGGTAAGAGGCAGGCACGCTACCCCTACACCACGGGGCCGGCTCAATAGGAGCAATGACAAGTATTATGTACAGAGTTTTGTATAATGGAAAATGGTATTCAGCATTCAACTACTGCACAAACGAGTAAGGATTAATATACTTTTTGACGATATTATTATCTTGTGTTTTAGGCCGCTAAATTTTATATGGAGCGGGACAATCTGTTTGTCCTGGAGGAAGACCAGCAAGTAAGACTCGTCATCTCGCGACTGGGCCTCTCCTCTCTTCAACCTTTCATACCAAGGTAAGTTAACATTGCCTTATTATCTTCATCTGGCGGTCGGTGCTGGAGTGTAGGCCTCAAGAATCCAAGATCGCGGATTAAAAGCGGTCGGAGATAATTGGATTTCTGATGGGTGAAGAAACGTCCAGTCTGTTGCACGATGTCGACACACTCGATATTTAACTGAAAGAAACAATTTCAAGATCTCAGCAATAGATCACCCGGTAGAACTCCGGTTTCTGTGCCATCTGGTAGAGTAAAATGGAATTGATAAATTGACATACTGAAACCGTTCCATACCACGTCATTAGACATGTCGGAAAGCCTATTAAGATATATATGTGGCGCTCTCGGCATCAATTTATGAAATATTTGAGTGTAAATAGCATTTTATGCCTTGTCCGGGACACGAACGACGCTGCGCGATTTCAAAGGCAGGAGCCCTAATTACGCGTATGGAGAGTGGAAAGCTCTGAGTACCGCGTGACCTTGGTATTGCCCTCTCTATGGTGCAGGGGAGCTAGCGATATGACGCTAGACTTAAAAAGTTGCCTGTGTCAGAAGGCGTGGTTAATTTACATTATTTCAACTCAAAACTGTATATTGCCATCAATTCCCTGCCTATTTTCTGGACACCAACCCACAGACTTCGCGGGATTACTACTAACAATAATAATGATAATTCTTCACAAGCCCAGAAAAACTACAGTACTTAAAAGGGATCAGTGGACCAGCACAATTTGCAGTATTTAATGAATTAAAAATATGACTTGTTCCTGGATGTATTCTTAATGTTGCCACTTGAGATAGCATCGTAGTGTCAAAGACCAGATGGCCTTTGGGGGGTTTATTAACGCATAGCGGGGAATCCCCACTACTCACACTCAGCGGGCCTAAGAAACCAAAGGACGTATTCGTAATTACCATGAAGTCTGCAATCCGATCTGAATGAAAATAGTTCAGTAGATAGAGGGTGTAAACAGCTACAAATTGAGTATCCATTCGACTATGGAAGATGACTGTTAGCGGAGCGAATATGTTAAAGTGGCGGGAGCGTTCCCTCTCCCTAGCTAAATTCACTATTCGACTATATAAGGCGCTTCCAAATTATATATTTCACCTTATTCTACTGTATATCATTCTTCGTATGGTTCACGTCACAGTACAGACTAAGTGTTTCTTTCTACAGTCATTGTGTGATAGGTGTGTGTGATACATCAAGTACGGTTATTAGTTTTACTCTTGTGATAAAGTGAATGCAATATATATTATTGTGATATTCTATGCAGGCTAAATAAATGATTTTCATTTAGATACCGTGTCAAGCTACCTGTAATCGTCAGTGTGTAGTATGATAGTGACGGGGAGCTAAAGGTCAGTGTGTAATGGTTAGCCCGTGTGAAATTATCAGATGCTATAAACGCTACTAAATAAATATAGTCATATTAGCCAGGAATGAGTAATTAAAGGGTGTCGCTCAATTTAGGGGTAGATAAATGATTAATTGTCGCCATATGTAATGAACGGGGCGCGAGTGGCTATCTTCAGGGACATTAATCGCGAATTGTGGTAGTCCATTTCGAGCCTTTGAGTTGTCACTACAATTTATTACATTTATCCTGAAGTCAGATAAACAGTACTTCAAATATAACTTGACTCACATGTGTTTTCACATGTATGTGAATGCTCCGTGAACCAAATACGTACAACTACCAGATCGCGCCTATGTGCCAGCGGTATCCCTGATTGGAAGGACAGCGTAGAATTTCAACGGGTTGGAGGTAGCAATTTCCAGTACACCATGGAGTCAACGCGGAGCCAGTTGAACCCAGGACTTTATACCAGCGAGATGGCGGTTATGGATAATTAAATACATATGGGTATACCAGATGACAGCAGGTTACACACCGAAATGATGAGTACATTCCAATGATATCCTAGCATGAAAATCCGTCAAAGGTCGCATTAATATGAAAATTTAACTTTGTAGATAAATTCAGCAGCATGCATTTTATTTCATGTATAGTGTGTAGATAGCGAGATATACGATTCTCAAAGGGGTACAGTTCTTTCTCTATTATTATCTTTATTTTTCTTGTATTCTGGGTGGTCAATCGCCAAAGTTATCCCCGGGTATATGCATGAATTAGTGTACTGCCCTATGAGTTATGTGCGTCTAGCGAAGCACTCGTAGAAGGGTGGATTTAAATATTTCGGCTGACTTCTATGTGTATCCATTTTGATTCAGCTGGTAGGATCTTCTTAAGTTCTGATCATTAATTGTCCAGGTGCTACACAAATTAAAATCTTGCATAATATAGGCATCCTCCCTTAGATTAAGGATGCTAATCAATGAAGAAGGAAAACGGTGACTCGAGGTGCTAATCAATGCTCTAGAAAGATATGCGAGTGTGTGAAATGCTATACTGTAATTCCCTGTCGGTAATGGCCATCTTAAGAAGGTATTTGAATAGTGTGGATATCGAGCATATGTGTTTGAAATTGAAGGCGATATGTTCAATATGTGAAGATTACGCAACTTGAATGATACGTGAATAATACTCATGGAGGGTTGTATACCCGGAAAACATGTGGTAGATGAATCGTTTATTCCGGATGGAAGTGTGTATATCCGGTCAGCTGTTTTTAGCCAAGGCGCGTTTCCTTAGGCGAGTAATTTATGGCCTGATAGGAGAGGGGTGAAAAAACGGAGTTGACGCTCCAGACCAGGGCTTTGTCCCCAACCATGTTGTGCTTCTGACCTGCAGAGGTAGTCTCGCTCATTTCAAAACACAGTATTTGAATATTCGCTTGCGTGGAATTGGTATTTTCTAGCGGAAGGCTTTGTGTTTAATAAGCCGGTAGTAGATGCACTCTTCCAATTAGGGCATTACAATAAAGTCGTAGTTAGGGAATTTCAGATAGCACCTCGAAATCAAGAAGACTTCTCATGTGAGCATAAAATATTTCCCTAATGATCTCTCAGTGAATAACATTGTGTTTTAAATTTGGTAATGATCAATTCTTATCATTCCTTAGATTAATGTATTCCTCTTACTATAGTGCCCTACTTTCAAGATAGTTATGTTACATACCCACTTTATTTTCACCGGATGGAACCATGACATATATGCTCTTGAGCGTGGCCGCTGCTCTGGAAGAAAGTAGGGAGGGTGGGACTTCGTTGCTCGGGTTTGATTCTCCGAAGGTCTTCATCCATAAGATCTCCTTCCTTGAGATATTTGTGAAGCAGGATTTTATACTTAGTATTCTGTAGACCCTCGGGACAGCTAGAATACAGGCAGCCTAAATGGCATTAAATAAAAATGCATACTCTCAATAGCCAAGGCCATATGACTGTTATTCTACTTTCATTACGCCAAAAGAAGAAACGCGTTTGTACTTATTTAGCTCAATGTTTATTCTTTCCTTTCCAATATCTCTTTATGTACCGAGTTTGTTTTTGCTTTTTTCTGTTCATCCTGTATATTTTCTTTCAGGTTTCTCTGCAAATTTTATTGTTATTATTATTATTATTATTATTATTATCATTGACTTATTTGAGTAATTCAGTTGAACGGTTCATGTATAGATAGCCATGGTATTATGCACAGTACTGACAGTTGAGACCTTCGACCTGAGGAGCTAAAATTTCTGATGTGTTGAGTTTGAATCCAACTTTTGTAAACGTCCATTTCATGAGCGACTTACTGCAAACAAATGTAGGATGGCAGGATGCATCTTTTTATTCCTATTTTCACACCATAATTCTCCATTGTGTTCTAAATACTGTAGGCGAAACATTGTCCAATAAGCCCTTAAGTAGACAAAATTTCAATAAACTTTCACATGCAGCGTTTTTCAAAATTTCCATTAAATCAGTAAATATTGTATTCAAAAATTTTCAAAACTATCCATATTCATGCGAGGTAGTTTGTGCCTTGTGAACTTAAATGCTGATGTCATAATAATAGCCACGAGACATTCTTTTCATTTTAAAAATAGTACTTTTATTGAATGGAATTCTAAATGCGACTGTCTATGTATGAAAACAGAGATGCTTTAACTCAGCTATAACACCCATGACCCAAGAATTGAAGGTGCCTTTGTGTTACGTCTCCTCTTACTTAGGAAGACTGGACGTGGATCGTCAGGGTGATTACCTTGAAAGTAAGTTTTCGGTTCACCTGAAGCGTAAATAACCATATACGTATTTATTTGATTTCATCTAATCCAAACAGATGCATCACTTTGGTGCTTGTCAAGTTAACATGTAGGTATGGTCTGAGTCTGGTCTTGGTCCGGCTACTTGACTAAATGGTCAGGATTCTGGTATCCCATTCAGAGGGACTCGGTTTCCATTACAGACCGAGTCGGAAATTTTAACTGCGTGTGGCTAACTTACCTAGTTCTGGAACTGGGTATTTGTGTTCATATTAATACACATCTTCATTTTCAAAAAAGGATATCTCATTACTAACAACCACAGATATAGACAAGGTGTGAATCAGGAAAGGCATCCGGCCGTGAAACTGGAATTAATTCACACATAGTGTTGGTTACGTAACACATTACTATCGGTGAAATTTGATACTTCTGTGTGTCGTAAGTAGAGTAATCATTCCAAGCTTAAACAAAGAGAAATTTTGGGGGAGATCTTCCATAAATATTATTAAAACGTAAATATATACCAGGAGGCCCATCAGCAGCGTAGTTTCTACTTGTAAGTGTCCCGCATGCACTAATGATGAATGGGTTGCTTAGTAACTAATTTTACAGGGGTATTACTGCCTGCAGGCAGGTTACGTCAGAATACGAAGAGATAACGATCGGATGGCCGCTCGCTGCATGATCCTCAGCGCTACCCTTCGAATACGCCCCCTTGCGTTTGTAAGCCTCATTTTCGAACGCATAGTTGTAGACTGGTATTCGGTACAGTGGCGCTACAGCTGCTGTCAACATATCGACAATGGCTGATGTGTTCAGCAACGTCGAAAACACACACATAATTTTAATTTATGGAGAATCTGGTCGAAATGCAGCCGATAGGGTAAGCGCAGGAGTTTATAAATAACGGCCTGTGGAATGTCTGTACGTGTATAAATTAATCAGTTAATAAACTTTATTTTCTGCATCTTCAGCGTATTTACAAATGCAATCTGTTACAGAAAGTGTGTAATAAAATGACTGCTCTTTGTTTCACATCCGAAATACAAGACGTTGTATCGCTCCTTTGTAACCAAGCAATTAGGTATCCCGTTCATCATTAGTGCGTGCGGAACATTTGTAAGTAGAAAGTACGAGGCTGAAGGACCACTCGTATACATCACACAAGACTTCCTATGCTGGCATTGTGCTTTATCGTTTATTTTGTTACATGTTTTGTAATATGTATAGGCTAATATCCAGCTCTTGTGAAGTTCTTTACTTTAGTTTTATCAATAGAAAGATATCAACAGTGTGATTGTGTGATATAGGCTTATACTCCTTCGTGCAAATTCTTAGCTGTCACAGCAGTGCTGGAAAAGAGAAGAAATGTAGGTGTGTCACTCCGAAAAATATATTATGACATATAAGATTTAATAGGATGTAGTCACAATTTGTTAATTACTCATACCATTGGGCGAGGGATCATGTTTATTTTTATGAAATAAACAATTATCAATAATTGTAATAATTGTGTTTGAAAACCTGTGTTACGAAATCTCTTTGAAATCTGAATCACTAACTTGTCCACTTTCGTAATTTTTACGAACAATTCCAGTCACATCAATTGGTCTATATGCTCGGGGAGCAATTTAGAGTTCATTACTTCCATACCCCTCGCATAGCGTTTAAGCCTTGACCAGGAGCCTTCCACATGGTTGGTGCAGGCACCTGTCGTCGGATCGATTAAATTCCTCCTGTGGTTAACGATTTCGCGTATGTATGGCGGAACTCTTAGTAAAGTAGAGAGTTTTGCATAACCCCGCCGACAGCCGGTCCATATTTCAGTATCAGGTAAGATATGCTCTAAAATGAGGTGATTTAATGTTTTTGCTTTCCCGTTGTAGATATGCATTTGCTGCGTATCACAAATTCCAAAAGATCAACTTTTGTTTAACTACTACCGCAACATTTTTTCGTTCATTAATGACATTTGTTTCTAATTGAACCACTAAACTGGAATAGGTGTTTACTACGAAACAGCTTCCATGCCCAAATATCGCGAAAATATGGGCATTGACATATGACACAGTTTCTGGGAATATCGAGGATATTTGAAGTTACAGGAACGCGAGCTTTACAGTAGAGGTCCATAACCACAGTAATGTAAATGAATCACTTGATGTTGAAACGGGACTTCTGGCGATTTCTAAACTTCACAGAAGGAAAAACTGTCTAGGTGATAGAAAATGTCGATCTGTATTTTACGCTTCTCTTATTGCATTTTGCCTGTACTAGAGCATACTTCAATGCACGAAAATATAAAATGCATTTCATGGATTATGAAAAAACCCTGCTTTTGTTATTGTTGGTGTAGTATAATTTATACATCTAATGGAGTTAAATTTCGAACTTTGATTGCCAACTTCCACATGAAACACGCAAAATGTATTGTTATTGCTTTTGGAAAGTATAAATCCAATTCTTAACATGAGCGGTGAAGCGATAATGCCAAAATGAATAGTAATATGAAAATGAAGTACAATATCAATGCATGAATGATCAAAATACCGAAACCAATTTCAATAACACCAGTTTAACGTAATAACATAATCCCAAAACGATACCGATGTTATGCACATCTCCAGCAGATTCCCCCATTTAACATCACACGGAGATTTCACAAGCACGGCACAATCATGGTGTGGACTGCAGTGGTCTCCTTTCGACAATAAACGGTGGCCGTACCTATCATCTGTAGTATCCCATCAAAATCGAACAATTCGTAAAATCTGCAGAAGTCTCCATTCAACATCAAGTGGTTCATATATCAATTGCACTTATTATTTCGCTCGGCTAAATAATGTCCATTTTCTTATTATTCTGAAATTGTAGCAATTCACGCACCTTAAAATAGTAGGCTAAAATCTTGTTTCTATTTTCACCGAAGTGCACTTACTCCTACTCGTTATAGATATATATCTATTCTTCCTTAGCAATAGTCTTAGGTCTTGCAATTTCAGCAAAACACTCCCATTCTCGTCACTGAAATAGGTTATTATATCTTACACATTATTTTACTTCCATTTTTCGTTTTCAACTGCCCACGCCAGTCCCAGACAAAGATATTCAGACATCAGAGATATACTACTCTCTCTTTATTTTTTTCATCAGCCTCAAGTGGTAACGTAAGCCGACACGCTAAAGCGCAGCCAATTGAATTTAGTCCAATTACTTGGCTGAATGATCAACGTTCTGGTCTCTCAGAGGATTCCAGTTTCCATATATTTCAATATAATAATAATAATAATAATAATAATAATAATCATAATAATAATAATAATAATAATAATAATAATAATAATAATAATAATAATAATAATAAAATATGCTCTAAATTTACTCTTGCTTTAGCTGGAAACGATTGCCGATAGTAATGTGTTACGTAACGCATAGGGCCATGAATTTACCTTGTATTTCGCTCTCAGTTGTCAATTATTTATTTGATCTTATAAGTGAACATTGTCATAAGTGGCACAGACTGAAGGAGCAGCTACGTAGACAAATTATACTGAGATGCAGATAATCAAGCTACTACCATAATAATAATAATAATCGTATGGCCTCAGCTACCGTGTGCAGACATTTCAATTTGACGCCATATGGCTGTCTGCTCGTCAATTTCGACGTTCCGTTTTACTCTAGGCCCCCACTAGATGGCAGACCGAGTAAACCGAAACTCTCTTGGGCGTCTATGGCTGAGATTTTTAATGAATTTTGTCGGGTAAACACCAAATGTGTCACCAGAGATCTTTTACATGCCGACATCGTACGACATGGAGTGTCGAATGGACATTTTTCCGCCCTTCAAAAATCCGACTACCTCTGCCGGGTTTGAACCCGCTATCTTGGGATCCGGAGGCCGACACTCTACCGCTGATCCACTACCATAGACGGTCATAACGGCAATATTGTCCGAGTAAATGGCTAAATGATTAGCGTGCTGGCCTTTAGTCCCCGGGTTCCCGTGTTCAATTCCCGTCCGGATGGAGAATTTTAACCTTCATTGGTTAATTCCGATGGTTCGGGGACTGGGTGTATGTGCCGTCTTCAGCAATAGAATTCATAATAGGTATATCAGGTCGGCTATCAGGCGTCAACTGGAAAGACCTGCATCAGGCCCCTCCGGAGGCCATACACCATTATTATAACGGCTATATTCGAACTATACAATGTGATACTATGTTTATCATCAAACATGAGCGTTATTTATGAAGAGGTGAACTAAATAGCATAATATTTGAACGTGGGCGAACCTCCGTGAATCAGACGGCAGCACACCGGTCTCTCACCGCTGGGTTCCGTGGTTCAGATCTGGACAAAGGGGGGGTGGGGACAGGTTTATTTTCGATTACTCCAGTTTTCCCTATAATCGTTCATTCCAGCAACATTCCAAAATGTAATTTAATTTAATCTGTCAGTCATTACTCCTTTCCCTAGGGGAGTGCTACAGGCTTCGGCAGCAGGTATAATTCTTATCCTCGCCGCTAGGTGGGAAGTTCATTCATTCCGCTCCTGACACGGTCGAATGTCTAGTAGAAACAGGCTGAGGGTTTTCATTTTCACTTGAAAGGGGATGTGTCGGAGTCACTGCCGCAGACTTTGACGAGAATACGTACCACGTGATAAGTATTTTAGAAATTAAATATCAGGTGAGTAAGGGCTTTTAATTTTATTATTGACATTTTGTTTATTAATTTAAAATTTTTTGTTTGCACAACTACAAGAAAGAAAGTCGATCAGACAAGGGTTATCTGTATCCAAACCCATGATTTTCAAATAATTTGCTACTACTGGGGCATTATGTGTGGTTGGCTGCAGCTTCAGTAACATGGAAATCACCTCTCGACGCTCGGCTGCTTTAACTTTGAGACGCTTCTTATTAGCCTTTTGACACTCAACATCAGTGATTTTGGACTTTTGGAATTATAAAAAGTCACTATATCCCCTCTAATACGTTGTAAATAATTTTTAAGCCATTGACTGTCCAGATGTCATGATATTTTAAGAAATAATGAAATCTATTTTCCGACTTTTTAGCACCACAATTCTGTCAGATGTTCTTTATTTGAATTAATTATGCTTTTTACATTTAGAAACTTGGGAGACGTATCAAATGACACCTCACATTATGTGCTACTATGTTGGAATCCAGAGCTTCAATAATTGTTAACTGCGCGGCAGGGTGATTTTAATACCTTAAGATAGCAGCACTTTTGCATGATTCGTGACATCATACCGAGATTAGACTGCTGTTGCTAGATGCATGCGTCCTCATTCTTTATAATGACTAGAGTCCGGATGTTTAGGCAGTAATACAGTAGTTTAGAATATAAACGAATTGAAGCGGGTAACAAGTATAGGCTACCCTACACAACGGTTATATTTTGAGGCTTACATAAACGTTAGGGGTACGGCCGATCAGAACCCCTACAATTTATATTACTCTTGCTACATAACAGAGATCGGGCTAGACGACACGTCCTAATAAAAAATTAGTTTGAATTGGAACCTATTACACAAGAAAAATCCAGAATCTAAGAATGAAATATTGAATACTGTCGTCGCAATTACTCACTAGAAAGGATTTCCATTTGAAAATGTAAGGCACACCGGACAAGTTCGAGCATTTTCTACGTCAAAAACACCAACATTTAGGCTCACCCGTGTATAAAACATGGCATTTTCGAATGAATACTGCAGAAGTAGTGACTACTGCAGAAGAAATATCCTCTACCTGTCGAGGAGGAATTAACATGTTGTAGACGTGGAGATTTATGCGGCTGACTGAATTATTTATACGATCGAGAGAAAGAGAACTTGAGATGTTTCGAACACAAACAGCTCCACGTTTTGATTTAACAAGCTGCGAGTGTATGTGTGTGAACTCTGACCTTTCTCTGGTGACGAGAGAGCAGACACAGTTGAATAATACTCGGGGGAAGATTCAGTACATTATTGAGTTTATTAAACACTATGTTCATGTTCATAACCGAGCGGATAAGCACCAACACCACTGTAACCACCATAATCAGGAATAACAAGTACAATTCTTGCACAAGTTTTGAGACCGTGGATGGAAGTTTGCGCCGTCAAAAAACGCAGTGGGACAGTATGAGAAAGATAGATAAATTAATTCCCATGTCCACTTCATATAATCACAAATATATTAAGCTGAAATTAGAAAATAAATAAAGTTTACACTGGTGTATTTTAGATAGGAAGATCTTACAAGGAACCTGCTCCACTTCGATGGGGGGAAAGCAGAATGCTGTTGAGATTGCTGAAAGTGCCACAGTCCGTCTGGTAGGCTAGTGAAATGTTAAGTGCTATAGGAAAAATTATGTTCACGCGAGAATATTCAGAAGTTGACCATCACACGGACGAAGACCATCTGCCTCACTCAGTTGCCTTCGTTAGAGTTCAAGAAAGGATCAAAGGAGATATTTAACTTGCACCACGAGTAACGAATGGAAAACGATTCATTGCACTGATCGAAAAATTGACTCCAACTAAATCGAAAGCGAACTCTGCGCAAACCATGTGTTAACCTTCTTCTTCTTCTTCTTCTTCTTCTTTTGTTTTGTTTTTACTAGTGTTTTACATCCCACTAGCATTACTACTGAATTAATAACTTCCCTCGACAGTTCGTGCCGAATTCTCACGCTGCATGTTCATGTAACGGTTATCATTATTAACTGGAGGTTCGATTTCCGGTACCGTAAAAAATATAAGATTAGTAGGAGGGTTGGCATGTGGTTAAAATCCACAGTTCTAGCCCTTGACGCAAGCAACTCAGTGTTGAAAGCATCCTGAGGATAAGAGCTATGAATTTTAAGTAGATAAAATGAAATATGAGTATTTTATTTATTTATTCCTCAAAATTACAATACTTTTCTTAATCATCGTTATCCGGTCTGTTAGATTAGACTAGCTGTTCGCCTTTTTCTACCACTACGAGCGATAATGTAAGTCGATGCATTGTTTCACTTCAGACCTTATAACTACATTTGGTGTTGTCATTATCCAAAAGAATCAAAGAACGCCTGAGCGTATTGAACCAAGGTACATAATTTAGAAATAATGATGTATTTTGCTAGGATTTGTATAAAACAGGGATACGAGTATAGAAACAAGCGATTTTATGCTGTTTTTACAGAAATGCATTTAAGCAGGAAGTGATTTCTAAAGTTTGTTTTTATAATTCGATAGAGATATCCTAGACTCACAATGTAAAACCTTTCTGGGCCCTTTAGCTCTTAAACCGGCACAATTAAGGAAATTGGTTAATTTTACGTTTTTCGTAGTATGGGGACGCCTACTTTCTCTGCTAAGAAATGTTTTCAGCATTAAAAACTGTAATTGTGAAATAGTTGTTGCAAGTGTGCCTGAAAAGTGGATTCGATATGAGAAAACGAATTTAATTTACTTTATTGCTCATGTTCTTAGCTTCCCTCCCGATTCGTCTGGTCTGAGATTATGGGATGCCAGAAGAGAACATCTGTATATATAAAATATAAGAGTATTGTCTGTACATTGCTCAGAATTTAAAAAGGATGATATTTCTGTATCTGTCATGTCCACAATAACAAGGAAATGCACTTTTTAATTTTCCGTAATTTCTGTCTGTCTGTCTGTCTGTCTGTACTGTAATGGTTATAGCGTCCGCCATGCCAAGTCGCTACGCGCCGGGGGCGTCATCGTTTCGGCCCCACCCCCATTACACTCAAGCGCGCCTATCACGTGCAACACTTGGTGCTAGGCCGGCCCTCTCGCTTCAGTCCGCGGCCATACAGCAGAGGACGACGGAAATTACTTGACTATTAATCTGGAGTCTTCTATCTCGCGAGGTTTCTGGATACATCTAGCATACAGACTGTTCTGGAAGGCCCAGAGCAGGTATATAAGGAGAGGAGTAACTTGGAGTGAGAGTCAGTGAGAGTTAGTTAGTGAGTGAGTGTGTGATGAGCGAGATTGAGTTCGCTGGTGTAAGTTAGCGAAGAGCGCAGTCAGTGATAGCCTGGGCTGAGGTGTCAGCCTGATGGAGTATCTGCCTGTTGGGGCCGAGGACTCGTTCCTGTTTCCCTGATGTCATGTGTGTGTGTCCCTTGAGGCTGGCTGCTGGAGGAGAACCTGGAGTGTTCTGGAGCAGCGCGAAGGGAACACTGGGTGCTGATGTGTGCGGACTGCGAACGGGGTTCGACGGATTGAGCGAACAGCTGATACTATCCCGACCTGCGAGACTGACGTGTAGGCTGTGGACCGTGACAGCGCTAACGAGTGTGACTGAGAGGCTGAGAGAGTGTACTATAAATAATCAATAACTCTGTCTGTCTGTGTGTGTGTGTGTGTGCCATTGTAGATGGGACATGAGAAACTAAGAGGGAGAGCGCGAACGGTGTAAGTGTGTAACCGTGTTCGTGTGTAAGTAGTAAGCTCGGCTACCGTCTGTGTGTGTGTAAATCTGTAATTGTAGTGCTTAGTTAATAAATCTTAGAAATAGGTTGCTACCAGGTGCTGTACTCATTTATTTATTTACCCCGCCAACACGTTACAGTATTGAACGCATTACCTTTGTGGTGGCTCAAGGGTTCAGTAAGTATGTACACGCATCACGAGAAAACAGCTGAAGAGAATTTAATGAAAGTCGGTATGCATAGTCGAGGATTAAGCCGCTACAATCTAGGCCATAAATAATTTTATTCATGCCGAGTGAAATGGTAGTTTAGGGGAAGGCCTAAAATTTATTTCTCAAATAATTATGTTATTAGTCGTCCTATTTTAATGAAAGTCGGTGTGCTAAGTCGGGGAATAAGTCGGTATGATCTAGGCTATAAATAATTTTATTCAGTCTGAGTGGAATGGCAGTTTAGGGGAAGGCCTAAAATTTATTTCTCAACAATTTCTTATTAGAGGTGTAATCGATAAATACTACATAACTAAGGTTATATAGTACCGTATTATATTTCCTATCATTCATGTTTTACAGATTGTTACCGTACCGTCTGTGATCATAAAGATATTCATGAATTTGGACTTTTGTTACTAAGTTCATATCAGTGCCGAGGCACGAGAAAATGGGTAAACAGAATTTAATGAAAATCGGTATGTAAAGTCGGAAAATAAGGAACTACAGTCTACGGTATAAAATATTTTACAAATCATAGAGCAGAAAGAAAACTAAATGTGAAGGTCTACAATATAGAAAGCTCATAACATTTATCAACAATAACATTACATTGACCATTGTTGGTTGTGATATGCTTTGTGTCTTCTGTTTCCACTCATCTCCGGTAGATAGGATTACTTCTGTGTACCGAGTATTCTTTTATTTGCTTTACGTCGCACAGACACAGATAGGTCTTATGGCGATAATGGGATAGGAAAGGGCTAGGAGTATGAAGGAAGCGGCCCTGTCCTTAATTAAGGTACAGCCCCAGCATTTGACTGGTGTGAAAGTGGGAAACCACGGAATACTATCTTCAGCGCTGCCGACAGTGGGGTTCGAATCCACTATCTCCCGGATGCAAGCTCACAGCTGCGCACCTCTAACCACACGGCCAACTCGCCCAGTGGTACAGAGTGTAACAGCCTGCCTGAATATTGATGGGAAGTAGCTGGGGAGTTAAATAACTTTCTTCTTTAGCATGCCATTCCCCTGTTTCGTAAATTTTCTGATACTACTGGTACGTAACACACTGGTTCATCATAGCACTCGAGCTATTCAATACCTACTCTGAGGCACTGATTGGAATAGATAGTGCGCATATTTAAAGGAATAATGGCAGAGGAGTGTTCACGGCAGTCTGCGGCCTGGTCATTCCAGCTCTGGAACTTTGGACTATTAGATTGTCACCGTAGTACTGTTCGTTAAAAGTGATAAAATGTGGGGCTTTTCATTTGATCGAGTATTTTATATGATAGCATTGCTTTTAATCGCTACATTCCTGCTGACATTTTTGTAATGACCTATGTTGACTTCAGTTAGGAAAACCACAAAGTCAGTCTTTCTGAGAATCCCGTAGCGAAGCACGGGTACATCAGCTAGTTGGTAATAATTTAAATCTCGTGTGTGAGCATCCAATAAGTGGTTTTCTGCATGATATCCAACCAAACCTGGTGGATATCCGCGAGCGAGGTCTTAAGATCCATACGTGCAACCGACCGATGTGCTAGCTGTATGTCTTCTATCAGGCTCAGAAGTTTTTTTTATTTCAAATGCGAGAAGACTTCCACTGTATAATGGCTAATGAATCCCTAATTTGTGTCATAAGGAGCAGTGCTATATTCATTGCATACAGTAGTGAGTTGAAAAGACCGCATTCACATTTCTTTGGTAAGTATATTATTGTCATTAACCATCAAATTTATTCTCAGTTTGGTTTTTGACATTAACCACACCGCAGAAAATCAAAACTGTATATTTATAGTGGGTTTCAAGTACAACTGAATTCCCTTTAAAACTACATATCGACTGAATGTTAGAGATGATAATTTCTAACTCTAAATGCAGGAGACCTTCATTAACGTTCCCTGTCTCATGAGGCTGTATCGTTTGAAGTCGCAAATGGCTTATTGCGAGACACGTCACACCTCAGCTTGCCATCAAATATGTCCTTCCCAAGGGGGATTCTCAGCAATATTGGCTTAATTAACAACATCCCGAGTCATAGAAGTCTAGATTCTTGCTCAATAAAATGAAGTCCAATTAAATGCCTCAGATTCTCTGTTAAGAAAAAGTATGTAAAATGACACAGAGAACGCCTGACAATTAATCTCCAGAATATTCGATATATTTCTTCTTCTGCTTGCTTCCAGAACCCAGTGACTCCCTCAATACATGAAACCATTCGTCCTTTACAATTTTAAACTAACACTGATGAACTGATTAGGTAAACATATAAAGTTTAGGTCTAATGAGTAAATGAATGAAATAATGAATGCATTAATAAACGAAAGAAAGAAAGAAAGAAAGAAAGAAATACAGAAAGAAAGAAGGAAATAAATAAATAAATAAATAAATAAATAAATAAAGAATAAAATAAATACACGAGAAACAAACAAGAAAAGAGACATATACAAAATAAATAAATAAATAAATAAGTAAATAAATAAATAAATAAATAAATAAATAAATAAATAAATAAATAAATAAATAAATAAATAAATAAATAAATAAATAAATAAATAAATACATAAATAAATAAATAAATAAGGAGTTACCAAGCAAGTGGCGGCGCGGTTTGAGTCACGTAACTATCAGCTTGTGCATTCGGGAAGTAGTGGGTTCAAATCCCACTGTCAGCATCCCTGAAGATGGTTTTCCGTGGTTTCCAATTTCCACACCAGGCAAATGATCAAATAACGCCACGGTCGCTTCCTTCCCATTCCTAGCCCTTTCCTATCCCATCGCCGCCGTAAGACCTATTTGTGTCGGTGCGACGTAAAGCAAATTGTAAAAAATAAATAAATAGAAATAGCAAATCAATCAATCAATCAATCAATCAATATCAATCAATCAATCAATCAATCAATCAATCAATCAATCAATCAATCAATCAATCAATCAATCAATCAATCAATCAATCAATCAATCAATCAATCAATCAATCAATCAATCAATCAATCAATCAATCAATCAATCAATCAATCAATCAATCAATGTTAATACATACATAATGAATAATATATAAATCATTAAAACTTTAGCAAGATAAAAATATTAGATAAAATATAAAATAAAATAAATAAATCAATAAAACCAGAAATAACCTAAAAAAATACATAAATAGTATACCAGGCAGGTCCCAGAACGAAAATCTCTGGCGGCGCTGGCACAAAGATATTCAAACACTTCCCTAGTTCCGTTGGTCTGTGAACATAGCGAACATCTACTGAACTCGCGTCATTAGGTGTCACTGAAGAGGCGTACTAGGGACATGAGGAGTGAGGTAGTTTCCCGTTGCTTTCCTCACTGAGCCAGAAGTTGCATTATTATTATTAAGTTTAATCCTAGTATTGCAATTCTATAATTTTTCTATTATGATTCTACTAATTCTACTTTCCGGTATTCTAATAAGATATCCGAAAATGTAGATGCATTTCTTTCTAATTGTGCTCAACACTGGTTCGATTTCCTTGTAAACGATCGTGGCCTTAAATAAGGTACAGCCCCAAAATTTGGCTCGTGTAAAAATGGGAATAATAATAATAATAATAATAATAATAATAATAATAATAATAATAATAATAATAATAATAATAATAATAATAATAATAATAATTGTACCGGGCGGTACACCTCCACACCGCTAATTTAAAATGTGCGCCTGTTGAAACGCCTCTGCTGGAGGAAGTCTGAACTTTATCTACGCTATTAATGCTCTACTTTCTCAGAAGATGTCACCATGTGGAAAAATTTGAGTTTTTGAACTGTGTCATTTTTGATGTGTTTTTGTTTCGCTTGAAGTAAGAAGTGTGAACTTTCTCTTCTAGAGGACACTACTGAAGATCAACAATAGTGCACCCTAGTGCGGAGTTAAAGAACTATTTTGTTGGAGAAATTTTTATTTCAAATGTTTGTTTCTTGTTAAATTTCTTTCTGTTATTGTTTAAGTTGGCTGTATACCCCTATTTTCCCCCTTGTTTTAGATTTATCCAATCCCGAATTTCTTGTAGTAATTTCCGACCAATCCGATGTATCTTCCCCCAACTTGGATATGTTTCTGTACCCTAGCCTATAAAGTCATTGTGGGCGGGTGTTTTCATTCCCCTAACGCCTAGAACCTTCCGCGAGAGGATATAAACTGCTGATTTTTGGGTCTCTGCGCCACTTCTGTTCCATCTTTCAGTGTATAAAGTACATAGCAGGAGGCGGGAAGCGCCTCTTTCCTCGGCAGCGGTCATCAATAAGGTAATGGCCGATTAATAAATTCTTTCTTTGCTAGCTCAGCAGTTTAACTCTCGGGGCGGGTGCGAAGCGTTCCTCCATGTAACCTTTTCCTAAAATGTAACGATCTTTTCTTCTATTCTCTTTTAAGCTGCATATTGGGATAGAGAGTGCTAACCCTCTCGAGCTCCCACTCACATTGTCTTGAGGTGAACTTATTTTCTCAACCTATTCTTCGTTAATGTAAAACAAATTGCTCTTTTCTAAAGTCACCTCGGTAGTACGGGATTAGCCCTTGCATTAGTGGCCTAGAGCCAGATTAGGTTTTTAAAAACAAGTGTATTAGGAGTGCAAGATCGCCTCCTCTCAAATTGTTATTTTAGAGGTCATGTAATTGCCCATTTTTACTTAACAGACCTCAGTAGGTTGGGTATTTTACCCCTGTGTCTATGTCCAGTGAGGACAACTTGAAGGTGGAGTTTGGTGTGGCCTGGGAGAGGCTTAAATTTTGAGAGCGAGTAGCTCTTTTGAAAATTGAGTGTTGTATGCCTCGTGGAGGCTTTTCTGTGTAATTTGGAGCGAGGGCTCCTAGGTATGAATGGGGTTTTCTGCCCCTCTGTTAAAACTCGTGTTTGGGGTAAAACTGAGCTGATTGCCCAAGCAGTGTAAAATCAGGGCGCGAAGCCCAATTCCTGTAAATATTGTAACTACCCTTTTTGGATTTGCTACTTTGTACCTGCCATGCTTGTTATTTCTTTGTTTTTGAAAAGAAAATATAACCTTGTTAAATTTTAAATTAATTTTGCTTTCGTAGCTGGAGACCTATTCACACCCGCACCTTCTTTCACCTCTACCTACCACGGAAAACTCCGTAACAATAATAATAATGTAAGAAGACAAAATGGACATGGTTCAGTGAGGAATAAAAAGATCTATAAGAGATGGGTATCACACATGATGATATACTGAAGTGCAACCTACTTAAGAAGAAACTTCAAGACCGGAAGAGTTTCCAAGAGAAGTCCAAGCTGAAAACAGTAAAGGCGTGGGCTGAACAAAGTGTAGAAAGTGTAAAGTGTAAAATGAAGAAAGAAAGAATGATTGAAAGAAAGAAAGAAAGAAAGAAAGAAAGAAAGAAAGAAAGAAAGAAAGAAAGAAAGAAAGAAAGAAAGGGACAACATAGACAACGGATGCGAGAGTAGGCCTACTGGGCAAATGTCAACGCCCGGGATGGAGACAGTTAAAATGACGTGGTCCTTAGTTGTCTGAAACGACATGGGTGAATGAAATATTATTATTATTATTATTATTATTATTATTATTATTATTATTAGTAATCATCACCGTACGGTAGTGTACTCTTCTGTTATGGACGTGCTTGTAGTCCTGCCATAAATCTGAATGGCCTGCAGACAGTGGAGTGCCACTAGGTCAATATGATATCCATCGCCGTATTAGTTGATTTTCTTAACCGGGTATGCTGCCTAACATTCCACACAGCCCTTCTATTATTTTCATGAAGCTTAGGAACCTCAACTCCAACCCACAGACCATGATTGAAGATCTTTATAGATACAGGCAATCGAACCGAGGCCTTCAGGTTTGAGACAGAAATGCTAGCATCACACTATGGACCTCGCTCACTGATTGCAAAGGTTTAACCGTAATTTCGTTAATTTTGCTCACATGTTTTGTTTAAACCAACCTTCGGGCTTCATAGCAAGCTAAAATTTGCATACAGTTCATGCCAGTAATATTTATACAATAGACTGATTGTCTAATATATCTATATGGCCGTCTTCTATCCTCGCTAATTTGATACGCCTATTGAAGCTTTCAGAAGCAACTGGAGCACTAGAATAAAAAAAAAAAAAACAATCTCTGCAGAAACAAACAAGCTGTCACAACCACTCAGTTCAATGGAGAAAAAAAGTCTAATAAAATGTTATTTCAGTACGGCCTACACGAGTAAACATCTGCCATTTGCAAGGGTATTCAGTATTGTTGTCACGTCCTTAAACCAGCGTCGTGTTTTAGTTAAAGGAATGTTTTCAGAGATTAAGCATTTCTAGTCTTCTTGGTGTCAGTGGTCTCTCATGAGGCACTATGGTTTCAATACAAATAATGTTTCTCTGCTTCAAATGTGCAGACATAGTGCAATCTGCTATCCCTACTTAGTAGAGAGTGCTGAAAATAATTTAAACGTACTGCCAAAGAGATGAGAGCCCTGCTCATCCGAAAATGACGACCGTAGGTTGAATTAAAATAATAGTCTGCGCCCGGCTGTATGGACAAAGCGCGCAACGATTCTGTGAAGCAGTGTTGTATACATTACCGAGAATGAACGTTCCGGTTAACTCTCTTTATGTTCGGTCCTTTCTCTCTGTATCAAATTTGCCCATCAGGTAATTCAAAGACTCGTACCACCACCACCACCACCACCACCACCATCACCACACAAAACAACAAGTACAACACTGATTGCCGTAATGTTTAGGCAACACAATCTCTCGACGTTTCGCAATTTCAAAGCACTCAATTTAACGCCTCTTTCAATTACGGTGGGATTAATCATTCTTATTGTGCCATGGGGTTTCGTTTCGTAAAATTAGAATATTTTTCTTAGGTTGTACAGGTTTTCAAATGTTGATATTGATTATGTATACAGGAGTTTGCCATTTGTAACTCGTTATTCTAAGATCAATGTTATAACCGAGAGGTTTATCCTTGTTCGGAAGGATTTAAATAATGACGTTCATGTATTCTCTCCGTATTTTACTGTGTTAACAACGATAATTAAATGAATTATTGACTAATGTCATAACTGAAAATCTATTATAGGAATATTTAATACCAGTTTCACAAGTACTTTTACCCACCTTTGTGTCACTTCGATAATGAACCTCTCCACGCACTAGCAAACTTTTCATTAGAGTTGTTTCAGCTCTTGTTAGAACCAAACGCTTGGTAACATTAAATGTGCAACAATGTCACATGACATCTAGCTCACTTGTGATTGGCCAACAGAGTGATTTCCATTCCTGCACCTCAAAGATACTTGGAGATTGCCGACTTTGCGACGTTTCACGTTATGTTTGAGGACGATTTTGTCCGTTATACAGCTCAACAATCAAAAGTTACTATTTTGTAGGTTGTCTTCAAAAAATATCTGGGTAGTTATTGTTGTTTATACGTGTCTTGCACCCCCACTTCTAACTTCCAATTGCCGCTACTGGTAGAATGTGTTGTGAATGAAGTGAGAAAGAGGTGGTGGAAGACGACGAAAGTAATGATGAAGAAGAGGATCGTGCAAGCGCGGAAGAAGAAATTGACTCTATTGAAGGTAAGGATGATGATGATGATGATGATGATGATGATGATGATGATGATATTGAAAACGAAGGTGTCTGAAGAAACCAACGAGGAATGTTATGAAGATTTCAAAAAAGAATTTCACGGCCTATTTTGGAAAAAGAGAATTTACATCTCCTTTACCAGTTTAGCAATCCCTATTTGATAACACGGCGGGACCACGCAGTTGGTTTGCCAATGCTAAGCAGTCTTGGAGGGGAGTACCAATCCCACTGATGAACCCAAATGACACGTCTGAGCGAATCTCTGCAAACGCACATGGCCTAACCACCAAAAAAGGTGGTTTCTTTTCCTGTGGTTAGGGAGATTTGTTTGTTGAGAAGAGACGTACAGTAAATAAATTGAATACTAGTAGAGTATGCATAACCAACCCACCACTACCTACTCAGAACTTAATATGTGAAATTGTAGGAAAAGTGCGATGTTATGAATGCCTTGCAGAGACACACTCGAAGAAGGAAAGATAAAAAAATTTCCAAAAACAATTCTTGTTTACTGCAAATGTGAAAACTGTGTGTGTGGGAAACATAGTAGTGAGAAATTCAAAGTGTGCATCAGGTGTGTGAATAATTACAATTAAATTAAATTACTAAAAGCAAGACACAAATTTCGCATTTACTCGCGGAACTTATTTCCGCCAAAAAGTGGAGATTACCAGTTTTGTTTCTTAGACCCTTCATGTAGGCATCATTGATATACCCGTTGCCTACATGGACGATGTGTTGATGTTTTGGAAATATTATAGACAATTATAGACAACGGACCCCCTACAACTTTATTTATATAAATGACTAATGAAATAATTGAAAATATGTTTTTCCCTAAATAAGCATTATTTTGACCAGTTTTACAAATACTTTTAGCCACCCCCTATGTCACTTCGATAACGAGGCTCTCCTCGCACTAGCAAACATTTCATTGGATTTGTTTTATTCCTTTATGTTAATAACACGAGGATAGGGGCAAAAGTCATGGCAACCTTTTTTTGTAGATATGTGAACGGATCACAAACGTACATGTGCCGTGTGGAAGTTCCGCAGGCATAGTGTGTATGCAGAACAACAGATGGCTCTGTGATAGCTGGTAGTAGCACAGCGAGGACTGTGACATCAGTCGACTGGTGAGTGTCGTGCGAGATGGAAGTAACCCGTGTTGAGCAGCGCGCTTACATCAAAATAGCCGTTCTCAGAGGCAGAAATGCGATGCAATGTCACAATGAATTAGTGGAAGCCCTTGGGGATAATCCCCTACCGTATCGTACAGTAGTACGGTGGGTAGGAAAGTTTCCGCAAGGACGTGTGTCAACCAGTGATGAGCAACGTTCGGGCCGATCTGTCAGTGTGCGGAACGACGTGCCACGTGCCGTCATTGAACAGCTCCTGGATGAAGACAGACGATGGACGCTACTGGAGTTAAGAGAGGGCAAGAGGCATCGAGAAACGTACCGTCCACAAGATATTGCGTAATGAGCTGCAACTGCCCAAAATCGCATCTCGGTGTGTACCGCATGCACTGACGGAAGTTCAAAGGTGGGTGCGCTATGCAATATGCTCCGACCACCTTGCACGCTGGCAACAGGACGGCGATCAATTCTTGTCACGAATAATCGCCATCGATGAATTTTGGGCCAGGGCATACGAACCAGAACTGAAACGTCAGTCCGCGGAGTGGCGACATGCTGGGTCACCAAGGAGGCAGAAGGTCTGTCAGAATCCTTCCCCAGTCAAATTGATGGTGATCGTCGCGTATGACGTCAAGGATGTCATTGTTTGCCACGTTGTTCCACATGGCAGAACAATGACCGCACAGTACTACAGGGACTCCCTGGTGCGACAGGTACGACGTGGCGTTCGGGAGAAACGTCTAGATCTTGTGGACAATGCAATAATCCTGCACGACGATGCAAAACCACATAAAGCGGAGTGTGTAGGCCAGTTACTGCGACGTTAGGGATGGCAAGAATTGGAGCATCCACCGTACTCTCTCGACATTTCGCCCTGTGACTTTGATCTCATTCGAAAGATTAAGGAGCCACTACTTGGTAGGCGGTTTGCAACACGAGAGGACTTTGCTAATGCTGTGCGCAAACAGGTGACCCGATTCACACATGGTGCGGCAAATGCTGAATCAGATGGTATTCAGCGCCTCCCACATCGTTGGCAGCGTGTGGTGTCGGTAGCAGGGGACTACATTGAGGGTCTTTAGGCCCAGGTTTGTCATGTCAACTTTATGTGTACTGTGTTGTCATTCTTTTGCACCGGGAAGGCCATATTGCCCTGTATACTACCATAATAAATTAGTGTGTTACGATATTTCAGTGCTATTCATTGTCCACACATGTAGTTAACACCTTGTCCTTTCGTCTGTATATGTCACATTTTCCAACCGGACTGGTATATTCAAGAAAAAAAGTAGTTGCCACGACTTTTGCCCCAACCCTCGTAATAATAATAATAATAATAATAATAATAATAATAATAATAATAATAATAATAATAATAATAATAATAATAATAGTAATAATAATGGTTCCACGTCCCAATAACTGTATTTACGTTAAAATTTAATTTCCCAGGAAAATCTATAATTTCTGGGAAAATGGTTGATAAGAGGTCAAAGGCGGGCTTTTATACAAGTAAAGGTACGTACTTTCTCTAGTGCACGTCACTGCATTGTTGTGCAAAGGAGGCTTGAATTGGTGTCTCAATTGTGCACTAGCCACCAGCGTCTTGTAAAGGTGAAACAATCCAACTGATGAGCCCACTTCTACACTGTAGCGAAACACTGTAATTTCACGATTGGAAAGGCTTAAAGAGTTTGTACATTTATGTTTTTCGAGGACACCAAGTTGCCGGAATTTTGACTCGGAATTCTTTTACGTGCTTGTAAATATATTGACACCGGGGTAGCGTATATGATCACCTTCAAATACCACTGGACTGGCTTGGATGAAATCCGTTCAGTTACAGACAGCAAGCGCTCTACTATCTGAGTCACTCAGTTTGGCGATAAGGTGATTGATTACGCTATCAGTGCCGTGAAACACTATGTGAATTCTTCGCATATTGTGTGGTATGGTGCGGTGATTACTCTTTGCTATTCCTTTCTATTACACGCCGGTGCAATAGCTCCTAACACTAGTAAACATATTGCTCCTCCCTGTTTTAGACAATTCCTTTCCATTACTGTATTCCGAGTAGGCCTACATGCTTAAATACTGGACAAATTAGGAAGTGGAAGTGGATTACTCCCTACTTCCCTCTAGACTTGCATTCCATTCGTGCTCCCTAATAATTCATTTGTCGTTGTCCAGGACGTGCGTGACATGCGCCCTGTCCGGTAAATTTCTTTTCAACGGCGCTAATTGGAGCTTAGTTCGGCACTGGTTGAAAATTGATTAAAAATAATAATACATTTAGAAAAAGTGCTCGTAAACGTACAATAAGGTGCTACAATTCATTTTGCCTACAACGAGGATGATTTGGCGACACTGATATTATTATTATTATTATTATTATTATTATTATTATTATTATTATTATTATTCAACGTGTATTCAATGTGGAGACGTAAAATGCATCCAGGTTATCCGTTGCCCATCGTAAGAAGCGACTAAACGGGATAAATCCCAGTGGTTCTCAAATTTGGGAGCGTGGGTTGGTAACATCATTGCTTCAACTTTCTTGTGCCAACGTCGTTGTTTTCTTCCACAAGTTTACTTTCAGTTCTAAATGCGAGATAATTGATCTATCTTGTACAGCATGATCTTGCAGCCAGAATCTGTAACAACGTGGGCCAAGAGGTAGTCAATAAATGTCCACTAAAGTAAATATAAGTGAAGCATTCCGTTTACATTTAAAATTGCTATGATTGCTATATAATATATTTCAAAGAACATAAACGTTGAGAATTAATATATTCAACAAGGAACTACTGTACTTTCTTATAAAAAGTACGCAGTGGGGAAGCATCTAATAAACAAACACAGTAAATGCGAAATTTGTGTCTTGCTTTTAGTAATTTAATTTAATTGTAATTATTCACACACCTGATGCACACTTTGAATTTCTCACTACTATGCTTCCCACACACACAGTTTTCACATTTGCAGTAAACAAGAATTGTTTTTGGAATTTTTTTTATCTTTCCTTCTTCGAGTGTGTCTCTGCAAGGCATACATGACATCGCACTTTTCCTACAATTTCACATATTAGGTTCTGAGTTGGTAGTGGTGGGTTGGTTATGCATACTCTACTAGTTTTCAATTTATTTATTTTAGGTCTCTTCTCAACAAACAAATCTCCCTAACCACAGGAAAAGAAACCACCTTTTTTGGTGGTTAGGCCATGTGCGTTTGCAGAGATTCGCTCAGACGTGTCATTTGGGCTCATCAGTGGGAATGGTACTCCCCTCCAAGACTCTGCTTAGCATTGGCAAACCAACTGCGTGGTCCCGCCGTGTTATCAAATAGGGATTGCTAAACTGGTAAAGGAGATGTGAATTCTCTTTTTCCAAAATAGGCCGTGAAATTCTTTTTTGAAATCTTCATAACATTCCTCGTTGGTTTTTTCAGACACAACTTCGTTTTCAATATCATCATCATCATCATCATCATCATCATCATCATCATCATCATCATCATCATCATCATCATACTTACCTCCAAGAGAGTCAATTTCTTCATGCACGCTTGCACGATCCTCTTCTTCATCATTACTTTCGTCGTCTTCCACCACCTCTTTCTCACTTCATTCACAACACATTCTACCAGTAGCGGCAATTGGAAGTTAGAAGTGGGGGTGCAAAACACGTATAAACAACAATAACTACCCAGATATTTTTTGAAGACAACCTACAAAATAGTAACTTTTGATGCTCTCTGAGAAAATTTCGATAGAGAGGTAATGGTAGAGTCTACCAACTTTAGTAAGGTAATTTCTTCCTATATATATAAAGCCACAAGGCTGACTCACTGACTGACTGACTGACTGACTGACTGACATTAATGTTTGCCCACTTCCAAGTGAGCTAGGAACTTGAAATTCGGCAGTCTGATAGCTATTAGGCTGCAACCCAAGGAAAAATTCAAAAAAGTTGATATTTTTCATATTTAGCCCCCCTCTCGAACAATCACATTATCGGACTAAAATTTAGTGTTAGACCTTCCAGATGAGCTAGGAACTTGAAATTCGGCAGTCGGATAGCTATTAGGCTGCAACCCAAGGCAAAATTCCAAAGAGTTCAATTTTTTTATATTTAGCCCCCCACCGAATCAAAATATCGGACTCAAATTTCGGGTTAGACCCTTCCGTTCCAGATAAGATGGAAATTTGGAATTCGGCAGTCTGATAGCTATTAGGCTGCAACCCAAGGAAAAATTAAAAAACGTTGACAATTTTCATACTTAGCCCCCTTCCGCCCCATCAAAATATCGGACTAAAATTTCGTGTTAGACCCTTCCAGATGAGCTAGGAACTTGAAATTCGGAAATCTGATAGCTATTAGGCTGTAACCCAAGGCAACATTCCAAAATGTACAAATTTTTCGTATTTAGCCCCCCATCGAATCAAAATATCGGACTAAAATTTCGGGTTAGACCCTTCCGTTCCAGATGAGCTTGAAGCTTGGAATTCGGCAATCAGATAGCTGTTGTTCTATAACCCGTGGAAATATTTCAAAAAGTTCAAATTTATCACATTTAGTCCCCCACACCGGATTAAGATACCGGACTCAAATTTCGTGCTACACCCTTCCGCCCAATCAAATTATCGGACTCAAATTTCGTAGACCGTTTCTGATACCTATTAGGCTGTTACCCAAGGAAAAATTTCGGAAAGTTCAAATTTTTCATATTTAGACCCCCCACGGCTCAACCAAATTACCGGACTCAAATTTCGGGTTAGACCCTTCCAGATGGGCTAGGAACTTTGAATTTGGCAATGTGATAGCTATTAGCGTGTAACCTGAGGAAAAATTCCTAAAAGTATAAATTTTTAAATTTACCCCTCCCCCAAACAAAATGGCTACACCATGATGCAGAGCCTACAAAATTAAAATTTGGCAAATTTCTAGCTCCTAAACCATATCCGGCGTAGAAACTGCAATAAGTTAATATAATTAATATTCAATCCACTAAAAATTCGAAATATTAAGCCAAATTTAAAAACGATGCTTTTGTTTCGAGATCTCTTGTGGGTAAACCGTAATAGTTATCAATAAATGGACTGCACTTTCATGTCTTAAAATGAGTAGATATACAACTTTGGTCCTATGACTTTCTGTCGTATCTCGACCCCTTCTACCTCAGATTGAGCTTCATTTTCCCGGTTTTGGAAAATTTTGTTAAATTTTCATAATTTAATTTACTGATTCACACGCTCATGAGATAGATAGATGCACTAAATTCAGCACGGTCCTTGGCACGGTTATTGGGCATATTCGGACCGACATTCATTATTCTAGCTGCCTTGAATATATAGGAAAATGGAAGGAATATATGGAAACACCAATAAAATTTCAGCCTAATTTAAGGTTTCTAAGCAATTTATGGCGAATCCCTTGGAGATACGGCAAAACATTAAATAAGTAAAATTCTATCTCCAGAAAATATCGAAATCTGGAAGTAATTTTCATTAAGGTGCTAACTAACGTTTCGAGGATTTTGGTGGCTAAACTGTAAGTCGTACCACCAAATGGACAAGACGTTCGGATCCGATCATGAAGAGATCTACAACTTCTGACCCGGGAATTTTAGTCGTATCTTGATCCCTTATGCCTTAGATAGAGCTGCATTTTTCAGATTTAACGTCAATTTTTACATTTTCCGTAATTAATTTTACTGTGTTACACACTTATAAGACCGATAGGTTCATGAAATTTAGCAGGCTCACTGGAACCTTCGAGGGTCACACGTGAGCAAAATGCATGATTCTAGCACTCTGTAAAAATGGAAAAACGAAAGTAAAACGGAAACACTGTACTCCTAATCCAAGGTTCTAAACCAATCTACGGTGAAAACGATGCAGATACGACTAAACATCAAATAACGGAAATATAGAGCGTCACAAATACGATAAACCTACCAACTTTCAAGACTGTAGCTCCCCGCTACGCTAGGAAAATAATTTCTTATCTTGTGAGAAAGGTATGTAATTTTCAGCACGTCGAAACGTTTAACGCTGTCTTTTCTTTAATCGTGAATGTACGGTTAGAGAAAATATTAGAGTACCATATATGTAAGCGAATATATGGGCCGTCTGATGGCGCCATCCGTTTTTCGTAACGAAGTACCGGTTCGTCACTGTAATTTTCCATGTGACCACTTGTAATGTACAGGAGTGGGGGGTTTGGGGGCACTGCCCCCAACGAGCGAAAGCGAGTCTATATACACTGACTGACAGAGCAAATGCAACACCAAGAAGGAGTGGTCAGAACTTTATGCCAATTGCGGGGTAGACTGACGTCACTGAGGTATGCTCATGATGTGAAATGCGCCGCTGTGCTGCGCACGTAGCGAACGATAAGTGGGACACGGCGTTGGCGAATGGCCCACTTCGTACCGTGATTTCTCAGCCGACAGCCGACAGTCATTGTAGAACGTGTTGTCGTGTGCCACAGGACACGTGTATAGCTAATAATGCCAGGCCGCCGTCAACGGAGGCATTTCCAGCAGACAGACGACTTTACGAGGGGTATGGTGATCGGGCTGAGAAGGGCAGGTTGGTCGCTTCGTCAAATCGCAGCCGATACCCATAGGGATGTGTCCACGGTGCAGCGCCTGTAGCGAAGATGGTTGGCGCAGGGACATGTGGCACGTGCGAGGGGTCCAGGCGCAGCCCGAGTGACGTCAGCACGCAAAGCGGTGGCAGCCCCGCACGCCACGTCAACCGCCATTCTTCAGCATGTGCAAGACACCCTGGCTGTTCCAGTATCGACCAGAACAATTTCCCGTCGATTGGTTGAAGGAGGCCTGCACTCCCGGCGTCCGCTCAGAAGACTACCATTGACTCCACAGCATAGACGTGCACGCCTGGCATGGTGCCGGGCTAGAGCGACTTGGATGAGGGAATGGCGGAACGTCGTGTTCTCCGATGAGTCACGCTTCTGTTCTGTCAGTGATAGTCACCGCAGACGAGTGTGGCGTCGGCGTGGAGAAAGGTCAAATCCGGCAGTAACTGTGGAGCGCCCTACCGCTAGACAACGCGGCATCATGGTTTGGGGCGCTATTGCGTATGATTCCACGTCACCTCTAGTGCGTATTCAAGGCACGTTAAATGCCCACCGCTACGTGCAGCATGTGCTGCGGCCGGTGGCACTCCCGTACCTTCAGGGGCTGCCCAATGCTCTGTTTCAGCAGGATAATGCCCGCCCACACACTGCTCGCATCTCCCAACAGGCTCTACGAGGTGTACAGATGCTTCCGTGGCCAGCGTACTCTCCGGATCTCTCACCAATCGAACACGTGTGGGATCTCATTGGACGCCGTTTGCAAACTCTGCCCCAGCCTCGTACGGACGACCAACTGTGGCAAATGGTTGACAGAGAATGGAGAACCATCCCTCAGGACACCATCCGCACTCTTATTGACTCTGTACCTCGACGTGTTTCTGCGTGCATCGCCGCTCGCCGTGGTCCATTGTCACTGTCAGTCAGTGTATATAAAAATGAATGTTTGTATGTTTGTATGTAAATGACACATCCCCTCCTAAACCACTGGAGCAATTTCAATCAAATTTTGAACACTTATTATTTGCTATCCGGATTCGAGCACTGTGGGGGTAAGCCACCTCTAGCCCCCCTTAGGAGTGGGGGTTAGGAGGGTCAGGTAAGAAATAATGGAAAATGGTGTCGAATCCATAGTTTTTGGGGTCGCTGATGTGAATAGTGACACTCTCGACTTTTTAAAAGTCAAAATTCTGCTCCCATTTGGGTGAGGGGTGAGGGGGGACTGATGATGAATGTATGTGTGTAAATGACACATGTCCTCCTAAACCACTGGAGCAATTTCAATCAAATTTTGAACACATATTATTTGCTATCTGGAGACGAGCACTGTGGGGGTAAGCCACCACTACCCCCCTTAGGGGTGGGGGGTTAGGGGGTTCAGGTAAAAACATAATCGAAAATAGTATCGAATCCATAGTTTTTGGGGTCGCTGAGGTGAATAGTGTCTCTCCCGATTTTTTAAAAGTCAAATTTCTGCTCCCATTTGGGTGGGTGGCGAGGGGGGACTGATATATAAAATTAAACGAAAATAGTGTCGAATACATTGTTTTCGGGGTTGTCTAGGTGAATTGTACACTCCGGATTTTTAGTATCAGGAGACAAACCACGTGGGGTTAAGACAACCAAGGAAAGCTTAGGGGCGGGGCGGGGGGAAGGGGGTCAGGTATAAAAATTAACGAAAATAGTGTCGAATCCATACTTTTCAGGGTCGCTGAGATGAACAGTGACACTCCGGTTTTTTAAAGTCCGAGTTGAGCCCCTTTGGGGTGGGGGTGAGGGGGGAGTGATATATAAAAATAAACGAAATGGTGTCGAATACATAGTTTTCGGGGTCGCCGAGGGGAATTGTACACTTCGGACTTTTAGTATCAGGAGATAAACCATGTGGGGCAAGACAGCACAGGAAACCTTAGGGGGGGGTGAGGGGGTCAGATACACAAATTGACGAAAATAGTGTCGAATCCATCCTTTTCGAGTTCGCTGGAATGAAGAGTGACACTCTGAAATTTTTTAAAGTCCAAGTTCAGTCCCCTTTCGGGTGTGGGCAAGGGGGGGGGGTAATATATAAAATTAAACGAAAATAGTGCCGAATATATAGTTTTCGGGGTCGCCGATGGGAATTGTACAGTCCGGATTTTTAGTGCCAGGAGACAAACCACGTGGGGGTTCGACAGCCCAGGAAACCTTAGGGGTGGGGGGCGAGGGGGGGGAGATATGAAAATAATCGGAAGTAGTGTCGAATACATACTTTTCGGGCTCGCTGAAACGAATAGTGACACTCCGGAATTTTCAAATGTCCAAGTTCAGCCAATTTCGAGCTGGGGGCCGATGGGGGAGTAATATATAAAAGTAATAGAAAATAGTGTCGAATCCACAGTTTTCGGGGTCGCTGGGATGAATAATGACACTCCGGATTTTTAGTATCAGAAAACAAACCACGTGGGGGTAATACACCCCAAGAAACCTTAGGGGCAGGGGGGCAAAGTGGCTCAGATACAAAAATCATCAAAAGTAGTGTTGAATCCATTTTTTTTTCGTGGTCGCTTAGATGAATAGTCACACTCCGGATTTTTTTAAGTCCAAGTTCAGCCCCTTCGTGGTAGGGGACGATGGGAGAGTGATATATAAAACTAATCTAAAAGAGTGTCGAATCCATTGTTGCCGGGGTTGCTGACATGAATAGTGAGACTCCGGATATTTTATAAGTCTAAGTTTATCCCCCTTTGGGGTGGGGGGTGAGGTGGGAGTGATATATATTAATCGAAAATAGTGTCGAATACATAGTTTTCGGGGTCGCCGAGGTGAATGGTACGCCTCGGATTTTTTGTATCAAGTGACAAAAACGCGTGGGGGTAGGACACCCGAGGAACGCTTAGGGGCGGGGGGGGGGGGCGAGGGGGTGAGACATATATATCATCGAAAGTAGTGTCGAATCAATACTTTTCGGGCTCCCTGAAATGAATAGCAACACTCCGGAATTTTTTGTTGTCAAATTTCAGCCCTCTTCGTTTTGGGGGGGGGGGGATGGGGAATTGATATATAGAAATAATAGAAAATACTGTCGAATACGTAGTCTTCAGGGTCGCTGAGATGAATAGTGCCACACCGGAATTTTAGTATCAGGAGTCAAACCACGTGGCGGTAATACACCCCAGGAAATATTAGGGGTGGGGGGCGAGTGGCTGAGATATGCAAATCATCGAATGTAGTGTCGGATCCATATTTTTTGGGTGGCTGAGATGAATAGTGACACTCCGGAATTTTGTAAGTCCAATTTCAGCCCCCATCGTGGTGGGGGAGATGGGAGAATTATATATAAAAATAATCGAAAATAGTGTTGAATCCATAGTTTTTGGGGTCGTTGAGATAAATAGTAACATTCCGGATTTGTAAAGTCCAGGTTCAGTCCCCTTTGGTATAGAGGGTGAGAAAGGGTGAAAAAATAAATTGTGAAATATGCCCAAGGTAATAGACGTGGGTATGTTCCAGTACGACTTTCAAGTATGACTTACTACCTGGAAAACACACTGTGGGAGTAAGACGCTCCTAGAACCACTTCGGAAGCGGGTGAAATATATAATCCATATTAATAAATAGAAGTCAGTTCGGCGAGATCTATATATACTGTATTATACATATATAAATTAAGGCATAACAATGAAAACAGACGTGAATTAATGAGAGCATTCTAGGCATCCTAGAAACTTAAAACTTGGTACCAGACAACCTGATGACTTCAGGATCCCTAGAAAAATCTAAAATTCTCAAAATTCTTTAAGAGGGACACGTTGGGAGTTTAAAATTTGCATAAGAACACAGTCAGTGATATTTATCCTGAACTATGACCTATACGTTTCATGGGCTTATAAGTTTCCTGAAAGTCCTAATTTTTAACCCCCTCCCCCATATCAAGATGGCACCACAATCTCCCAGGCGAGTTAGAAAATAGAAATTTGGCAAAATTAAAGCTTTTGTCCTGTAATCGTTGGATGATTTATGAGATGTTTAAAAAATAATTTTTTGCCCCCAAAAAATATCGAAATATGGAGGCAATTTTAATGACGGTGCAGACTTTCCTTTCGAGGTATTTGGTGGCCAAACCGTAAGTCGTATCACAAAACGGATGGCACAATCTCTGTTCAATTATGAGTGATGTACAACTTTGATCTTGTGACTTTTTGTTGTATCTCTATCCCTTATGTTAAATTTGGCTCTATTTCTGTATTTTACCTAAATTTTGCACTTTGTACACGTAAATTGATGGTTTGATTCACTTATAGGAAAGATGGGATCATCAAATTCTACACGAATATTGGCCCACCCAGCCAAATTCTATGTTTGAAGCTGTCGCATAAGTATCTGAAAAGTAATTCACTGTGTGAAAACCTTACACAAATTTCACCCTATTCAACGGTTCTAAAATAATCTTGCCTTTAAATAGATGAGATACGAGGAAATACCATAGGGCCAGCCATTTAGATAGCTAAACAAGGCCAGAGCCGTCTTTTTATACAATCCGTTTTTCAATATGAATGCACCGTTTAGCAGCAGTTTTTCTGTAAATGAAGGTGAACATGCATATACTTCCGTATGTCGATCTATATTTATTAATTTATGTCGATTTGTGGCGATCTAGAAAGGGGTGTGTCTTACATTGTAATTAATACTTTACAAATCAATAGTGACTCTCAGCAGGAGGGCGCCTGCTGTTGTAATCAGCACTCCTCACATCGACCTTAACTAGCAATAGAAATGGGGTAGTTCTCCAACGCCTGTGTACCATTGTAATGTATAATTCCCTTCTTGATTTGACTAGCAGAAGGCAAGGGAGCCTGCATTTTTTTAAACTCTTTTACCTGATTCTCTTTATCATTAGGTATAGGTGCCCTCGATTATAAATTTACCGATCAAAATGTGACTGGCGTTACGCATAGTGAATTGCGGCAGACAAGTGGACCTGTCTTTATCATCACAACTTTGCAACTCGCACTTTACATTGGAAACAACGTATGCGGACCTTCCTATGTTTTTTCTCAGATAACGCCAAGAGACATGCAATAGATAGCTAAACAAGGCCAGAGCCGTCTTTTTATACAATCCGTTTTTCAATATGAATGCACCGTTTAGCAGCAGTTTTTCTGTAAATGAAGGTGAACATGCATATACTTCCGTATGTCGATCTATATTTATTAATTTATGTCGATTTGTGGCGATCTAGAAAGGGGTGTGTCTTACATTGTAATTAATACTTTACAAATCAATAGTGACTCTCAGCAGGAGGGCGGACCTTCCTATGTTTTTTCTCAGATAACGCCAAGAGACATGCAATTAAATTTTTTTATTCACTTCATGTACAGCAATTTACTTCGATATCCATATACATTGTAGAATAGCGTAGCGAAGCACGGGTACATTTGCTAGTCTATCTATATAAAAATGAATGTTTGAATGTTTGTATGTAAATGACACATCTCCTCCTAAACCACTGGAGCAATTTCAATCAAATTTTGAACACTTGTTATTTGCTATCCGGAGACGAGCACTGTCGTGGTAAGCCACCTCTAGCCCCCCTTAGGAGTGGGGGGTTAGGGGGGTTAGGTAAAAATTAATCGAAAATGGTGTCGAATCCATAGTTTTTGGGGTCGCTGAGGTGAATAGTGACACTCCTGATTTTTTAAAGTCAAAATTCTGCTCCCATTTGGGTGGAGGGTGAGGGGTACTGATGATGAATATATGTGTGTAAATGACACATGTCCTCCTAAACCACTGGAGAAATTTCAATCAAATTTTGAACACATATTATTTGCTATCTGGAGACGAGCACTGTGGGGGTAAGCCACCACTACCCCTCTTAGGGGTGGGGGTTTAGGGGGGTCAGGTAAAAACATAATGTAAAATTGTGTCGAATCCGTAGTTTTTGGGGTCGCTGAGGTGAATAGTGACACTCCCTATTTTTGAAAAGTCAAAATTCTGCTCCCATTTGGAGGGGGCGAGGGGAGACTGATGATAAATGTATGTGTGTAAATGACACATCTCCTCCTAAACCACTGGAGCAATTTCAATCAAATTTTGAACACGTATTATTTGCTATCTGGAGACGAGCACTGTGGGGGTAAGCCACCACTACCCCCCTTAGGGGTGGGGGTTAGGGGGTTCAGGTAAAAACATAATCGAAAATAGTGTGAATCCATAGTTTTTGGAGTCGGTGAAGTGAATAGTGACACTCCCGATTTTTTAAAAGTCAAATTTCTGCTCCCTATGGGTGGGTGGCGAGGGGGGACTGATAAATTAAACGAAAATAGTGTCGAATACATTGTTTTCGGGGTTGTCGAGGTGAATTGTACACTCCGGATTTTTAGTATCAGGAGACAAACCACGTGGGGTTAAGACAACCAAGGAAAGCTTAGGGGCGGGGGGGGGGCAAGGGGGTCAGATATAAAAATTAACGAAAATAATGCCGAATCCATACTTTTCAGGGTCGCCGAGATGAATAGTGACACTCCGGATTTTTTAAAGTCCGAGTTGAGCCCCCTTTGGGGTGGGGGTGAGGGGGGAGTGATATATAAAAATAAACGAAAATGGTGTCGAATAAATAATTTTCGGGGTCGCCGAGGGGAATTGTACACTTCGGAATTTTTAGTTCAGGAGATAAACCACGTGGGGGTAAGACAGCACAGAAAACCTTAGGGGGGGGGGTGATGGTGTCAGATACACAAATTAACCAAAATAGTGTCGAATCCATCCTTTTCGGGGTCGCTGGGACGAATAGTGACACTCTGGATTTTTTTGAAGTCCAAGTTCAGTCCCCTTTTGGGTGGGGGCAAGGGGGGAGTAATATATAAAATTAAACGAAAATAGTGCCGAATATATAGTTTTCGGGGTTGCCGATGGGAATTGTACAGTCCGGATTTTTAGTACCAGGAGACAAACCACGTGGGGTTTAGACAGCCCAGGAAACCGTAGGGGCGGGGGGAGGGGGTGAGGGCGGTGAGATATTAACATAATCGGAAGTAGTGTCGAATACATACTTTTCGGGCTCGCTGAAACGAATAGTGACACTCCGGAATTTTCAAATGTCCAAGTTCAGCCCCTTTCGGGGTGGGGGGCGATGGGGGAGTAATATATAAAAATAATAGAAAATAGTGTCGAATCCACAGTTTTCGGGTTCGCTGGGATGAATAATGACACCCCGGAATTTTTGTATCAGAAGACAAACCACGTGGGGGTAATACACCCCAAGAAACCTTAGGGGCAGGCGGGCAAAAGGGCTCAGATAGAAAAAATCATCAAAAGTAATGTTGAATCCATACTTTTCGTGGTCGCTGAGATGAATACAGTAGTCACACTCCGGAATTTTTTTAAGTCCATGTTCAGCCCCCTTCGTGGTATGAGGCGATGGGAGAGTGATATATAAAAATAATCGAAAAGAGTGTCGAATCCATAGTTGTCGGGGTCGCTGAGGTGAATAGTGAGACTCCGGATATTTTATAAGTCTAAGTTTATCCCCCTTTGGTGTGGGGGCGAGGGAGGAGGGATATATTAATCGAAAATAGTGTCGAATACATAGTTTTCGGGGTCGCCGAGGTGAATGGTACGCTTCGCATTTTTAGTATCAGGAGATAAAAATACGTGGGGGTAGGACACCCCAGGAACGCTTAGGGGCGCGGGGGGGGAGGGGGTGAGACATATATATCATCGAAAGTAGTGTCGAATCAATACTTTTCGGGCTCCCTGAAATGAATAGCAACACTCCGGAATTTTTTAATGTCCAAGTTCTGCCGTCTTCGTTGGGGGGGATGGGGGATTGATATATAGAAATAATAGAAAATACTGTCGAATACGTAGGCTTCGGGTTCGCTGAGATGAATAGTGACACTCCGGAATTTTAGTATCAGGAAACAAACCACGTGGGGGGTAATACACCCCAGGAAACATTAGGGGTGGGGGGCGAGTGGCTGAGATATACAAATCATCGAATGTAGTGTCGATTCCATACTTTTGGGGGTCGCTGAGATGAATAGTGTCACTCCGAAATTTTTTAAAGTCCAATTTTAGCCCCCATCGTCGTGGGGGAGATGGGAGAATGTTATATAAAATTAATGGAAAATAGTGTCCAATCCATAGTTTTCGGGGTCGCTGAGATGAATAGTGAGAATCCGTTTATTTTATAAGTCCAAGTTTATCCCCCTTTGGGATCGGGGGCGAGGGGGAATTGATATATAAAATTAATCGAAAATAGTGTCGAGTACATAGTTTTCGATTTCGCCGAGGTGAATTGTACACTTCGAAATTTTAGTATCAGGAGACAAACCACGTGGGGGTAGGACACCTCAGGAACCCTTAGGCACCGATGAGCGAGGGGCTGAGATATAAAAATCATCGAAAGTAGTGTAGAATCCATACTTTTCGGGGTCTCTGAGATGAATAATGGCACTACGGAATTTTTTAAAGTTCAGCCACCTTCGTGGTGGGTGGCAATTGGAGAGTGATATATAAAAAGAAATGAAAATAATGTTGAACCCATAGTTGTCGGGGTCGCTGAGATGAATGGCGAGACCCCGGATATTTTACAAGTCCAAGTTCATCCCCCTTCCTGGTGGGGTTGAGGGGGATTCAGATTTAAAAATAATCGAAAATAGTGTCGAAGTGGTCGCTGAGATGAATAGTAACACTCCCGGTTTTTTAAAACTCGAAGTTTGACCCCCTTTAGGGGGGGAGGTTAATGAGATAAAATAATAATCGAATATACTGCCTAATCCATAGTTTTCCGGGTCGCTGAGATGAATAGTAACATCCCGGATTTTTAAAGTCCAGCCTCACCACCCTATGGTATAGAGGGTGAGAAAGGGTGAAATAATAAATTGTCAAAAATGTCCCCCTTTGGCATAGAGGGTACGAAAGGCTGAAGAAATAAATTGTCAAGAATGCCCAAGGTAATAGACGTGTGTATGTTTCAGTATGACTTTCAAGTATGACTTACTACCTGGAAAACACGCTGTGGGAGTAAGACGCCCCTAGAACCACTTCGGAAGCGGGTGAAATATAAAATCCATATTAATAAATAGAAGTGTGTTTGGCGCGATCTATATATACTGTACTATACATATATAAATTAAGGCATAACAATGAAAACAGACGTGAATTAATGAGAGCATTCTAGGCATCCTAGAAACTTAAAACTTGGTACCAGACAACCTGATGACTTCAGGATCCCTAGAAAAATCTAAAATTCTCAAAATTCTCTAAGAGGGACACGTTGGGAGTTTTCAAATCTGCATAAGAACACTGTCGGTGATATTTATTCTGAAGGATGACCTATACGTCTCATGGGCTTAAAAGTTTCCTGAAAGTCCTAATTTTAACTCCCTCCCCCATATCAAGATGGCAGCACAATCTCCCAGACGAGTTAGAAAATAGAAATTTGGCAAAATTAAAGCTTTTTGCCTGTAATCGATGGAAGATTTACGAGATGTTTAAAAAATTATATTTTACCCCCCAAAAATATCGAAATATGGAGGCAATTTTAATGACGGTGCAGACTTTCCTTTCGAGGTGTTTGGTGGCTAGACGGTGAGTGGTATCACAAAACGGATGGCACAATCTCCGTTCAATTTAGAGTGTTCTACAACTTTGATCCTATAACTTTTTGTTGTATCTCTATCCCTTATGTTAAATTTGGCTCTGTTTCTGTATTTACCTAAATTTTGCACTTTGTACACGTAAATTGATGGTTTGATTCACTTATAGGAAAGATGGGATCATCAAATTCTACACGAATATTGGCCCACCCAGCCAAATTCTATGTTTGAAGCTGTCGCATAAGTATCTGAAAAGTAATTCACTGTGTGAAAACCTTACACAAATTTCACCCTATTCAACGGTTCTAAAATAATCTTGCCCTCAAATAGATGAGATACGAGGAAATACCATAGGGCCAGCCATTTATATAGCTAAATGAGGCCAGAGTCGTCTTATAATACAATCCATTTTTCAATATGAGTGCACCGTTTAGCAGCAGTTATTCTGTAAACGAAGGTGAACATGCATATACTTCCGTATGTCGATCTACATTTATTAATTTAAGTCGGTTTTTAGCGATCTAGAAAGGGGTGTGTCTTACATTGTAATTAATACTTTACAAATCAATAGTGTCTCTCAGCAGGAGGGCGTCTGCTGTTGTAATCAGTACTCCCCACATCGACCTTAACTAGCAATAGGAATGGGGTAGTTCTCCAACGCCTGTGTACCATTGTAATGTATAATTCCCGTCTTGATTTGACTAGCAGAAGGCAAGGGAGTGTGCATTTTTAAAAACTCTTTTACCTGATTCTCTTTATCATTAGGTATAGGTGCACCCGATTATAAACAAATTTACCCATCAAAATGTGACTGACGTTACGCATAGTGAATTGCGGCAGACAAGTGGACCTGTCGTTATCATCACAACTCTGCAACTCGCACTTTACATTGGAAACAACGTATGCGGACCTCCCTATGCTTTTTCTCGGATAACGCCAAGAGACATGCAATTAATTTTTTTTATTCACTTCATGTACAGCAATTTACTTTGATCCGTATACATTGTAGAATAGCGTAGCGAAGCACGGGTACATTTGCTAGTTAGTACTATACAATGAAACGTTCATCAATAAAACAATAATTAGGCATGTATAACGATTAAATAGAAGTTCGGCGTGATTATAAAATTCAAATGCCATTTAGTATTTGACGGCACAGGACCAAAGTAACAGACACTAGATAGAACTGCACAGACATATTTATTCAGTGAGACTGCCATACTGACGAATGCGCGCGGTAAGCAACTGAATCTTTTTTTTTTTGTTGCAAGTTGCTTTACGTCGCACCGACACAGAAGATAGGTCTTATGGCGACGATGGGATAGGAAAGAGCTGGAAGTGGGAAGGAAGCCGCCGTGTCCTTATTTAAGGTACTCCCCAGCATTTGCCTGGTGTGAAAATGGGAAACCACGGAAACCCATGTTCAGAGCTGCCGACAGTGGGGCTCGAACCCACTATCTTCCGAATACTGGATACTGGCCGCACTTAAGCGACTGAAGCTATCGAGCTCGGTGGCGACTGAATCATACCCCTCCACAGTCCTAGCCATTTCTTATCTTATCTTTATCATAAAACGTGTCTATGCCAGTGTAACGTAAAAAGAATAGGAAAAAAATACCCTTTAAATTTCCAGAACTGAAATTGTTCCTCTTATTATGGGACTGACTTAAGGTGCAACGTGTTTGATTTAGGCCTTGTAGGATAACGCCCGTTTACACTACCTGCTCTGTGTTGGCCTGCAGCCTGCAGAAAGGTATGTTAATGATAATATAATATAAATATTAAAGAGTTTATTTTAAGTTGTCATTCACTGAATGCATCCTTACGAATCAGATTTGTCATTCTAACAAATCGTTTTCAAGAATACCATAATACAATTTTATTTATTCCAGTTCTGTGAAGAAACATTGTAATAATAACAATTTCTCTGATGACAGAGAACGTATAATCGAGTACCGGCTGCCAGGAAGCGGGAAGGCAGGACCGTTAGCACGTCTCACGGTAGAAACCTTCGTGTCATCTGTGGGAGCAAGAACGCCTGCTCCAGGAGGTGGGTCTGTGGCTGCTCTGCTTGGGGCCTTGGTAAGTACAATTCAACATCTTCTAGCTGGACTCAAGAAGAGTTCCTAAAATCGCATGATATTTGATATTGTACATACATACATACATACATACATACATACATACATACATACATACATACATACATACATACATACATACATACATACATACATACATAATGGACTCGGCCATGGAGCATAAGATAAGCCGGACGGCGACGATATTTAGACTCAGGTTTTAATGATTTAAATATAAGAAGTTTGGAGATTAACGTGGGCATAAGATTATTTGGAAAACGGATTGTGGAGGCATTTAGTTCATACGTGAACGCTGAATGGCCCAAGAGTCCCTAATATTAAATATATATTTATGTACACTGTCTGACAAAACTATTGAGGCACCCAGAAGGGAAGGGGAAACGAAATGATACGTAACGTGTTGAGAAGCACCCTGAAGAAATGGTCGGATGTCAATGTAACTTCGTACATGTACACGCCATCGGCCAAGGGGCGTGAGCAGCGTCATATGTTGAGGGATGACTGTGAAGAACACAGAGATGCCGTGTACTTGTATGTGACAGCCTGACAGAGTTTGAAAGGAGCCTCATTATGATTTGTGGGGCATTCGGATATTATAGTTGTCCGATGTTGGACTGTAGGGGTGCGTTTGGGCAGGCATACTCGTCGCCAAGGTTCCGATCGACCACATATGACCACCACAAGGGAGGATCTCCACATTGTACACCAAACACATCGTAACTCCTTCACATCTACGCCTGCCATCTGAGAACAAGAAATGAACTTCCTTCAACATTCTGTATCATCCCGCACCATTGGTCGGAGAATGACAGCAGCCGGATTAGGGGATTACCGTCCCATGTGCAGGCTGTCGTTAACACCACAACACAATCGGTTGCGTTTCGAGTGTTGTCGTGACCGGGAAGTATGGGCTACTGATGAATGGTAATTTTACACTACTCCGGACGACCATCGTCTGCGCCATGGCAAGTTAGAGCAAGTTCGCTCTGTTGAAGAAGTTGTGCGTTGTGTCGGGTCCTGATGGAGCCAAGCGTTGAGGGCCCATAATGTTGTTGCGGCGTCGTGATGGTCGCTCCCCACTGGTGTCACTGCCAGAAGCGAGAGCTTGGGTGGCTGCTGTGGAAACATCAATATTTGCCTGTGACATGTCTTCCTCTGAGCGTATCTGGTCCAGAATGGTATTAATGGTGTCGGTGCTGTCTGCACTGTGGGTTCTGGGAGTCTGCTGGAAAACTGGTGTCACGGCTGTAGACTTATCGTGTGACTGAAGCCTCTTCTTGGGAGTTGAGTTAGGAAGGGCTTTCCTCTGCCGGTATGTCAGATCTAGACTAGTCTGAGGCATACTCCGATGACCCGATGATGTGACTGTAGAGACTACTCTAGGCTGGCAGTCAAAGTGGATGTTAGTTGCTGCGCCTCTCTGCGGTGACCTGGGGAAAGTCCTTCTTCTTCCAAAGTTTTGGAAAGACACAGCTGTGTTACTCCTGGTGTCATGGTGTGGGGCGCCATCAGGTATGAGTTCAGGTCACGGCTGGTGGTGACTGATGGAAATCTGACGGCACAATGGTACGTCACGGACATCCTGATTCTTCTCATGCGACAGTATATTGGTGCCATTTTTCAACAGGAGAATGCTTGTCCACAAATGGCACGTATCTCTATGAACTGTCTGCGTGATGTTGAGGTACTCCCATAGCCAGCAAGATTCCCAGATCTGTCCCCGATAGAACATGTGTGGGGCCAGCTCGGACGACAACTTCGTCCCAATGCCAGTATACAGGATATCTCGGACGAGTTACGTCAGGTTAGGCCAGCTTACCTCAGGAGAGGATACCACGGCTTTATGACACCCTTCACAACCGAATCAGTGCATATTTCGAGGCCAGAGAGTGTGCAAAATCATACTGATAAGTGGGTTCGTGCTGCCAAGTTTTTTTGTATATTTGACCCGATTTTGTAATCACTGAAATAACATCACATACCTTCTCAACACGTTACGTATCATTTCGTTTCCCCTTCCCTTCTGGGTGCCTCAATAGTTTTGTCAGACAATGTACATAAATATATATTTAATATTACGGACTCTTGGGCCATTCAGCGTTCACGTATGAACTAAATGCCTCCACAATCCGTTTTCCAAATAATTTTATGCCCACGTTAATTTCCAAACTTCTTATATTTAAATCATTAAAACCTGAGTCTAAATATCGTCGCCGTCCGGCTTATCTTATGCTCCATGGCCGAGTCCATTATGCATCATATCCTATTCCATTCGCTCGCCTCACATAACTCTACCCCTGAGGCATACCACAGCGTCATACATTGAGTTAACGTTTATCTCCTTATTACGAGTGCTTTCCTTCCATTGTTCCCCTCTTTTTATACAAGTAATCATTTTAGTTAGCTTCATGCTTATTACTTCTAGTTTATAAGGTATCCTGAGTCCAACCAAGTTTCACTTTCATGTATAATATTCGGTCTGGAAACGGAGATAATTTAGCTCGAGAGCTCAGTTATTTCTTACAAAATACTGTTGATCGCAACTAAAAGCCCACTAAAGAATTTTTGGTACACTTTAGTGTCATAAACAAACTAAATCTTTTTTTTTTACAATTTGTTTTACGTCACGCCGGCACACACAGGTATGGCGACAATGAGACAGGAAAGGGCTAGTAGTGCGAAGGAAGCGGTCGTGGCCTTTAAGGTACAGCTCCAGCATTTGCCTGGTGTGAAAATGGGAAACCACGGAAAACCATCTTCAGGGCTGCCGACAGTGGGTTTGAACGCACTGTCTCTCGGATGCAAGCTCACAGCTACGCGCCCCTAAACTCACGACCAACTCTCCCGGGCAAACCAAAATAAAACAAAACAAAAATTATAATAACAGAATAAAAGAAACAAGAAACGAGACGCCACAAGTGCAAACACAGTTACTTCTGTTATGCTAATTTTGTGTGGTGACTCCTGAATTATTATAATTACTATTTATTTATTTATTTATTTATTTATTTATTTATTTATTTATTTATTTATTTATTTATTTATTTATTTATTTTACTTAAATTGTACCTGTACAATACACGGAAGTGTCTCCATCCCCACATGAATATGTACATAAACTCTACTGAATATTTACATATATGTAGACTATTTTAAATTTACATATTTACACTCCAAACACTGTACTGTTAGAATAATAATTATCTTGATTTATTCTACACATAATATTATTATTATTATTATTGTTACGGAGTTTTCCGTGGTAGGTAGAGGTGAAAGAAGGTGCGGGTGTGAATAGGTCTCCAGCTACGAAAGCAAAATTAATTTAAAATTTAACAAGGTTATATTTTCTTTTCAAAAACAAAGAAATAACAAGCATGGCAGGTACAAAGTAGCAAATCAAAAAGGGTAGTTACAATATTTACAGGAATTGGGCTTCGCGCCCTGATTTTACACTGCTTGGGCAATCAGCTCAGTTTTACCCCAAACACGAGTTTTAACAGAGGGGCAGAAAACCCCATTCATACCTAGGAGCCCTTGCTCCAAATTACACAGAAAAGCCTCCACGAGGCATACAACACTCAATTTTCAAAAGAGCCACTCGCTCTCAAAATTTAAGCCTCTCCCAGGCCACACCAAACTCCACCTTCAAGTTGTCCTCACTGGACATAGACACAGGGGTAAAATACCCAACCTACTGAGGTCTATTAAATAAAAATGGGCAATTACATGACCTCTAAAATAACAATTTGAGAGGAGGCGATCTTGCACTCCTAATACACTTGTTTTTAAAAACCTAATCTGGCTCTAGGCCACTAATGCAAGGGCTAATCCCATACTACCGAGGTGACTTTAGAAAAGAGCAATTTGTTTTACATTAACGAAGAATAGGTTGAGAAAATAAGTTCACCTCAAGACAATGTGAGTGGGAGCTCGAGAGGGTTAGCACTCTCTATCCCAATATGCAGCTTAAAAGAGAATAGAAGAAAAGATCGTTACATTTTAGGAAAAGGTTACATGGAGGAACGCTTCGCACCCGCCCCGAGAGTTAAACTGCTGAGCTAGCAAAGAAAGAATTTATTAATCGGCCATTACCTTATTGATGACCGCTGCCGAGGAAAGAGGCGCTTCCCGCCTCCTGCTATGTACTTTATACACTGAAAGATGGAACAGAAGTGGCCCAGAGACCCTAAAATCAGCAGTTTAAATACTCTCGCAGAAGGTTCTAGGCGTTAGGGGAATGAAAACACCCTCCCGCGATGATTTTATTGGTAGATCAATAAACCCCCTACACAATACTAAGAAGAAACACATAATTGGTGGAAAATTAATTCAAGAAATTCGGGATAGGCTAGATTTAAAACAAGGGGAAAGAAGGGGTTAATATTGCCAACTTAACCAAAGACTGAAAAAAAATTTAGCAAAGAACAAACATTTGAAATAAAAATTTCTCCAACAAAATAGTTCTTTGACTCCGCACTAGGTTGCACTATTGTTGATCTTCAGTAGTGTCCTCTAGAAGAGAAAGTTCACACTTCTTACTTCAAGCGAAACAAAACCACATCAAAAATGACACAGTTCAAAAACTCAAAATTTTCCACGTGGTGACATCTTCTGAGAAAGTAGAGAATTAATAGCGTAGATAAAGTTCAGACTTCCTCCAGCAGAGGAGTTTCAACTGGCGCACATTTTAAATTAGCGGAGTGGAGGTGTACCGCCCGGTACAATTATTATTATTATTATTATTATTATTATTATTATTATTATTTAATTTATTTATTTATTTATTCATTTATTTTCCTTAAATTTTACATGTACAATTTAGGAGTGGTAGACGGAGAAAGGGCAAGCCCCACATGAACGGAAGTGCCTCCATCTCCACATGTGTACATAAACTCTACTGAATATTTACATATAAACTTATGTACACAATTTTAAATTTACATATTCACACTCCAAACACTGTACTCTTAGAATAATCATTATCTTAATTTATTCTAAACATATTAGAGTAAGAAGACCCAGCCATTTATATTCTCACTCACACCCCTTTATACACACTCATTCACAACCACTCCCACGCGTACACGCATACACATTCGCCCACATTCAAATGTATTTGCACCCATCTTTCTTGTAATTCTAATTTGAACAAGTCACATACATCACATATGGGGTTCTATTTACATATACATTTTCTTTATTGCACGGAGGAAGTGAGGAAGGGTAGGCAGTTTTACCTCAGATGGTAGAAGATTCCAGATACGAGCAGACCTTGCGTAAAACCCATTTAAATATGAGGTTGTTCTGGTGAGGGGGGACACGAATAACTCCTTGGCCTCTCTTAACAGAGCGATAATTAAGCTGCGGGCGCTGGAAAGGGGAGTGTGTGTTGTCTGTCAAGGATTTCTTAAGACAGGCTACGTCTATTATTTTACATAACGATTTCACTAGTTTGTATTTGTTAATTAAACGTTCTGCTCATCCCTGGACACCCTCTAGTTTCCTCATAGTTTCTGATGTCGTTGGGTGCCAGGAAGGAAGACCATATAGTAGTGTTGGCCGCACCAGGGAAATATAAGCCGTTCGTAGGGCTTTACTTCTTCCTCCCGAGAGACATCTAAAGACAAAACCTGGCGCTCTGTATGCCTAACACTTCACTTCCTCCAGGTGCTTATTCCATTCTAGGTTGTCCGTAATGTGAATGCTGAGCAGTTTGATGAAGTTAGAAGTCGGTATTTGGATTCCACATAGAGTAGGTTGGTTCTGGAGTGGCTGTCTAGCTCTGCTTGGTCATACACTTACACTTTTATATTTATATACTCGAACATTTTATTTACCTGACACCACAGAGCTACACTATCCAGACCCGAATGAAATTGTGCAATATCATCATTGTTTTTCATGGCTTCGTAAATGACTGTGTCATCGGCATACTGTGCCATGGTCGAATTTACAAAATCTGCTAAGTCGAGAGCATTAATCGTGTACAGGTGTGGCCCTATCACACTGCCCTGAAGTACTCCAGAAGTATTTGTGGTTTGGTGTGATTTGGCTCCTCCGTACACAACACATAGTGTTCGACCCACCAAAAATGACCTCAGCCATGCCAAAAGTTTACCCCTGAATGTCGTAGTTGTTATGTTTTAACAGGAGTCTTTGATGCGACACCTGGTCAAAAGCTTTGCTCGAGTCCAGAGTCGCACAGTCTATTTGTGAGACATCTGTCTGCTCCAAAGAGAATTGCCAGTCATCAATTACTTTTGTAAAAAGTGTTGTGCAGGACGTTCCCCGGAATGAAGCTGTACTTGTTTGAGTTCAATAAGTTTCTCTCCTTGAAAAAATCCAACATACATTTAACAAATAGACGTACTGTACATTTACAGACCCTTGATGTTATGGAAACTGGGCGGTAATCACCTACGTTTTCCTTATCTCCATCTTTGAAAACCGGGACTACGTCGACCTCTTTCCACTCTACAGGAACAGACCCGGTATTCATGGAGTAGTTGAAGAAAGCGCAAAGAGAGGGTGCCCACAGTTCTTGAGAATTCTTGCTGGCACTCGGTCTGGCCCGGTCGCAGCATGTGGTCTTGTTATCAGAAGGCTCTCCTTCAGTTATTTGTTGAGAAATAATGGTTGGTTAGAGGGAAAAATGGAGTAGATATTGTCCTTGAATAGAGCATGTTTTCTTCCTCAGTAGGGGCGGAGAATTTATTTTTAAATTTCCTGTTGAAGGTGTCTCCAATTTCTTGTGGTGTGGAGACTGCCGTGCCGTTATGTTCAAGTATAAATGGAGCTCTGTTGCAACCTTTATTCCTGAGAAAAACCCACAGTTTCTTGGAGTTGGCGTTGAGATGGTAAATATAAGAATCGTAGGAATCTCTGATAGATTTTTTAGCCTTGTTCATAGCCAGCCTGTGTTTCACCCATTCACAATCGTTTGGGTTTCTTTTCCCTTTCTGGTACAGGCGGTCCCTTCTTCGAATCTCTGGGGATTTCCGTCTGCTGGTTATATTTACTATTTGTGTGGTTTCTTATACGCATTGGAAGAACATTTTCTTCCAGCCTTACCATATCTTGTTTATGCCTATACTGCCGGTGAAATTTGAGGTGAGAACAAGGAGCCGGTTTGATAGTAAATTGGATGGATCGTTCCAGTTTTTTCGGGAAAAAGTATAAGTTGTTCTAGTATGGAGTTTGGGGGATTGTTTTACATGGGTCAGTGTTGCAAAAATTGCCTGATGGTCACAGAATCCAGGAATAATATTAAAAGATTGGACGGAGCGTGGTGCGTTTCTTAGGAAAAGTTCAAGGATTGAGCGTGCTGTTTGCGTAATACGCGTGGCATAGAATATTAATTGATGAAGGAATAAATCATAGAAAGCGGAAAGGAATCTATTGGCGATGGGGTTATTTGGAACAGGTGCAGCATTTCTGGATCACGTAATTTATAGGTTGAAATCACCGACAATATACGTGTAAATGGCATCGTAATTTTGTTGTACATGTTGCACACGCTCGAGAGAGAGAGAGGATTAGATCATCGTTCACTTCCGGGGACGACTTAGGGCGCGATAAATTGATCCAATAAGGAATTTGTGTTTATTGCATGTCACTTCCACCCACAGTGCTTCAGCTGTTGTCTCCAGGTGATGAACTCGAGTTGGATGACATTCTGGCTTGGCTGCAATTAGAACTCCCCCTGCAGAACTGTGGGATCAGTCCTTATGGAACAATATCAGCGAGTCAGCGAACACTTCTGAGTCATTAATTTTGCTGGACAACCACGTCTCACGGACACATACGATGGTCGGGTCAAGGCTTTCAAGCGAAACGTGGATATTTTGTAACCGTCCAAGTCGCATAATACTGCGTGCATTGAAGGCAAAAAGTGATAGTTTTTATTTACATAATTATATTTAGAGTTATTTACTAAGTCACTGGGTGTATCACTGATAACTCTAAAGAACGAGTTTGATAACGGCGGCATTTCACACTGCCAGCATAACCATGCACGGAAACCCTTCTTTATTTTTCTGAAATCAGACACTGAGAGTTTTGCGCAGGTTCTATGACATTTTAGCGAGCAATTATTACAGTGGACTAATAATTGGTTCCTCCTACCGCTATTTCCATAAATTGTGCACTGATGAGGACCCGGGTTCAGTTCGATGTCCCCACTTAGGACAAGCGCCAAGCACATCAGTGGCAGATTAGCTACAGGCAGTCTGACAACATGCTCTAGTCCCTTCGCCGTGGCCAATCTATGGCTGCCATCCCCAGACTTTCAGCACTGCACCACGACATTAACATTTTTCACTCACCAATCGTTTTTCCAATAGAATTATATTTTCCAGGTATTTTGGAGAGTTTCTTGAAGCGATTATAGCACTATTGGAGTATTGCACTGCACTCTTTAACACCAAAAATATAATAATACTGCGCATAACACTCAACGTCAGTTCTGCACTCGCCACCATCTTGGCATCCTTCCATCTCTGTGGTGTAGTAGTTAGTGTGATTAGCTGCCACTCCCGGAGGCGCGGGTTCAATTCCCGGCTCTGCCACGAAATTTGACTAGTGTTACGAGAGCTCGAACGTAGTCCACTCAGCCTCTGGAGGTCAAGTGAGTAGAGAGGGATTCGATTCGCTTCCTCGAAGTGGTTTTCCGTAGTTTCCCACTTATCCTCCAGGCAAATAACGGGGTGGTGCGTAACTTAAGGCCACGGCCGCTTCCTTCCCTCTTCCTTGTCCAACCTTTCGAATTCCCCCCTCCTACCCCACAAGGCCCCTGTTCATCATAAAAGGCGAGGCCACCCGGGTGAGGTACTGGTCCTTCTCCCAGGTTGTACCCTCTGACCCAATGTTTCACGCTCCAGGACACTGACCTTGAGGCGACAGAGTTGGGATCCCTCGCTGAGTCTGAGAGAAAAAGCAACCCTGGACGGTAAACGGATTAATAAAGAAAGAAAGAAAGAAAGAAAGAAAGAAAGAAAGAAAGAAAGAAAGAAAGAAAGAAAGAAAGAAAGACTCCTGAATTATCTCACAATACTGTTCAATACAAGGGCATTTTTTAACCTTAACAATAAAGAATCGTAGGCATAATTTCATCATTTGAACAATAGTTACTAAGAAACCGTAATACGCCTCAAGGTTATACTATGAGGAACAGATTTTTTTAGGGTTTAGTGAAGTGAGTATGTTTAATTTGAGATAAAAAGCAAAATTACATTGTTTTCATTTACTACGCTCAGGAAATGTGTAACAGTTCTCTCCGACTTATTCCGTACATGTCATAACGTGATCAATAATGGAACTGATCAATTCCGGTATCATAATTAGGTTACGGTAATTGTGTTGATGTGTGCTTATTATATTTTTGTGTACACTATTACAATGGTTTTTCGGAGTCCGGCTCTTTGGCTGAAACATCAGCGAACTGGCTTTCGGTTCAGAGGGTGCCGGGTTCGATTCCCGGCAGGAATGCATATTTTAACCAGGTAAGGTTAATTCCTCTAGCTCGAATCCGGTTGTTTATGTTCGTCTTGTTACGCATCTTCATTTACATACAACATAAAGCAATACCGATCAACAAGCAAACACTTTATATTGAATAAATCCATGTACATAGGTTTGGCGCCAGGAAAGAGATCCGGGCGTAAAACTAGGCTTAATATGCACATAGTGCCCATCCCTAATACCATAACTATGCACTGCTGAGATCGGCGATACATGTCTCGGAAACTTTGCAAAGAGGCTTCCTTTGGGATGGTGTTCAAAAGCCTCGTCACGTTTCGCTGGATGTCAGGAATATCGTCAAATCTCTCTCCTTTCAAAGATACCTTTTTCTGACGAGGGGATCCCGGAGAACGCCATTCCATGCTTTGCCGTTTCGTTTCAGGGTCGTACCTGAGACACCAGGTTTCATCCTCAGTGACAATACAGTTCAAGAAATTTGGTGTCGCATCCGCCGTTCCGCCAAAATCCTGTGAAGCCTCTAAAGGTGCGTGCTTCTGATTGTCAGTCAAGTGATGTGGCACAAGACGAGAACACGTTTTCCTCTTCCCTGACTTCTGGGTAACGATTTGTCGAACTGACTCACGGTTAATCTGCAGTTCATCCGCTATCATACGCACAGTTAATCGCCGATGGTTCGTGATTAATGTCCTCACCTTCTCAATGTTTTCGTCACTGACGATGGTCGCCGGTCTTCCGCTACGGGTGTTGTCAGAAACTCTTTACTGTCCTCCTCGACAACGGGCGAACCACTCGTACACACACTTCAAGGACAGTGCTTGATCTTCATAAACACGTACCATCATCACTTGCGTTTCTTTCGGTGTCTTGCCAAGATTAAAACAAAACTGTGCATTGATCTTTTGGTTGTTCATGTTCCTGTTCGCAGTTCAGAACCAACGCACTAAACACGCACTCTATCAAATAGGTCTTACACGGCACACACACGATGCTCAACTGGACAACGTTGGGAGCAGGTGGTCAAAACCTGTTGCTACGCAGGTGCAGAGTTGTGTGTCGCCAGTGTTGACGGATCGACCGTTCTGACTTCAATCACCGAACTTTATTGTCACAGGTTGTATAATCAATTTCCCACGGAATAACTTAACGACCTTCCCCTTTGATAAAATACGACGCAGAAGCTATATTGTTAATTCCTTTAACAAAATAGTGAAATATAACTCATTACTGCGAAATAAAACCTTGTACTTACCCATAAATAATAATATTACATGATGAGATAAGAAAGAAACAAATACGAAGCAAAATAAGGAATTACTTAGTGACGGCTGTTTTGCACTGTGCAAGTATAACATTGAGTGTGGTTTTTCAGTAACATATTATTTAAGGATATGTTTAAAATAGTTCATAAATATTCATAGTTTTCTCAATCATATTTCAAAACTGAGGGGGATACATGCACATTGCTTTATTATTAAGAATGGTTTACCAACATCCAGCAACGTTAGGCCGTAAGTCACTGTACTGCAACTTTCGCCATTATTCCTATCCCTTACCCCTCCCTTTATGGGCACTAGTTTTGTTGACAACAAACCATTTATTGTTACAATTTTGCTTTACGGCACACCGACACAGACAGTTGACGATGCGATAAGAATAGTAAGGAATCGACCATGATCTTAATACAAATGTGGCCCTAGCATTTGTCTTGTGTGAAAGTGTGAAACGACGGAAAACATTTTCAGGGCTGCCGACAGTGGGGTTCGTACCCACCACTTCACGAATGTAAGCTCACATTTATGTGACTGAAACCGCGTGGCCAATTTTCTCGGTAAAAATTATAGTTTAATGATGAGATAGATGACACATAAATTTCAAAAAAGTAGAAAATTAAGAAAACTACACAGGGGTTCATTGGTGATAAACTCTCACACTTGTATTTGGTTGAAATATGACATTACTTTAATCATACTTTTGTCAAGGTGGATGTGAAATCAACTGTAATAGAAAAATTAAGTTGTAACGAGCGAATTGGCCATGCGGTTAGGGGTGCACGGCTGTGAGCTTGCATTCGGGAGATAGTGGGTTTGAATCTCACTGTCGGCAGCCATGAACATGGTTTTCCGTGGTTTCCCGTTTTCATACCAGGGAAAGTGTGAGGGCTATACCATATTTAAGGCTACGGCCGCTTTCTTCCCAGTCCTAGACTTTCCCTGTCCCATCGTCGCCGTAAGACCTAACTGTGTCGGTGCGACGTAAAGCAGCTTGTAAAAAAAATGGAATGGAATGGATGAATGTTTCTCAAAATTTGCCTTTAAATTTGTAAACGATTACGAGTTCGATGATGACGCAATTCGGTGTTTCGTATCGGTAGACTTTTTGACATGAAAAGGAATTTACATACTACAAAATTGTTGGCACCTCGGCGTGTCTGAGAACCATAAAAATATTAATGCAGACGTTACGTTATTATTATTATCATTATTATTATTACATAATGTATTAAAATTATTTTATATCAAGGTTTACACTTTTAATATACCTTTTTTACTGTTAATTTTTTTTCCAGATTAATGAGTACATGTCGTTGTATAAAGGACTATTTGATGTAAATTAACTCGCCTTAAATTTTTTTAGCAACTATTTTGAATGGATGCTTGTAAAGTTAATTTTCAGCTCTGATTCTAGAGAAATTGCTCAGCTAATCTCTTTAGAAAGACACGGCTGTAACATATTAGTTTACTGGAGAGCAATCGTTGTTTTCCACTGGGATCAGAAACGTGACTGAGTCTTCTTCCACGACAAGTTTCCTTAATTAAAGCTGCTTTCTCGGACTATGGGAGGGGTGCGGAAGTTTCTCTGATAACGTGACATGTAACGTACCGTGATAGTGACGCCGAAACAGAGTTGCTCTCTCGTCCATTTGCAATCTAATTTCAAACGGCATGTCTGCTTTGAATAAGCTGGAGACTCAAAGACTCCCCAAATACATGAAATGTTGGAAAGCCAATAATGAGACCTAACTCCATTCATAAATCTTTCAACACAGTGAAACACGCAGACAGCCATTTCATTTTCATACGTTATCTTGGAGACCACTTTGCGGAATTGAGATGAATTCATCATTAGTTGTTGCATCACACCAACATCTTCAGTACGACGTTCCCTTGTCAGCAAAATTAAGCAAAATCGCTCGTCTTTTTATTTATTTATTTATTTAATTATTTATTTATTTGTGTTAACATTTAAATCTGTACGTCTAATAATTAAAGAAAATCACGACAGTTGGGTTTTGAAACAAGAACTTACACACGCCAACGCGATTTACGAAGAAATACTGTATCCCTTTGTCTTTAATGCAAGTGAATTTTGTTTATACTTCCCAGCTAGTTGGTCACTGGCATATCCTACAGAGATGTTATTTCATTCAGTTTAGATTGTGGAACTTTCGCCGCTCATTGTGGTAATCGGCTTGCAGACACTTTTATAACCGTTCTTAAACAACGGTAATTCCTTTTCTGAATGTTGAACTATTTCTATGTCTGAAAATTCTTGATTATTAAACATGAATGGCTTGGTTACAGACTTTTGTTACATACTCAGAATATTTACACTAAAACTTTATTCATTAAACGGCTTAGAAAAGTGAAATGACTTATTCCACGAGCCAGTCTAAATTGAAGCCAAGGTAACACTGCATTAGACAAAATATGAATCTCTATAGTTAATTTTCAGTGAATTAGAAGCCGGGGAAAATTACGGTATGTGATCGGAGCGACAATCAAAAAGCTCCTCTGGACTATTCTAATAAGATGGAATCAGAAACAAATACTTTATACTAAGCGTATTTCATAATCCAAATATGCTTAGTAATTGGGAAATAAATTAACATCGTCGCCATAAGACCTATCTGTGTCGGTGCGACGTAAAGCCACTAGCAAAAGAAAAAAATAAATTAATACCTTATTTTCCTATCCTGTCCCTTTTGACAGTTATACGGGGTCGGCAGTAACGTGTATTAAGGCTCTACTTTACGACCAGCTTCCCTTCCTGACGCCAAACCTATGTGGAAGGATGCAATGACTGTTGTGTGTTTTTGTAATAATAATAATAATAATAATAATAATAATAATAATAATAATAATAATAATAATAATAATAATAATAATAATAATAATAATATACCTCTTATCTCTAAATCGTTAGAAACTGAGTCTAACCATCGTCGTTTTGGTCTCCCTGGACTTCTCCTACCCTCCATAACAGAGTCCATTATTCTCCTAGGTAACCCACCTTCCTGCATTCGCCTCGCCTCATGAACCCACCAACGAAGCCTGTTTATCTGCGTACAGCTTCATCCATCGAGTTCATTCCTAAATTAGCCTTTATCTCCTAATTCCGAGAACCCTCCTGCCATTGTTTCCACCTGTTTGTACCAGCAATCAATCTCGCTACTTTCATGTCTGTTACTTCTAACTTATGAATAAGATACCCTGAGTACACCCAGCTTTCGCTCCAGTAAAGTTGGTCTGAAAACAGACCGATGTAAATTATTATTATTATTATTATTATTATTATTATTATTATTATTATTATTATTATTATTATTATTATTATTATTATTATTATTATTATTATTATTATTATATAATTCGCTGGGGCTTTCAAGGACCACGTTATGTCTTCTTGCATTTGACACTGAACTTGGCCTTCTTTGGAGCCCAAATTTCCCTCATTCTTTGTGAGTGGGCCTGCTTACGTTCCTCTGTCCAAGGGGCACCGCGTCTTCTCTTCGGTTGCTCGTCTCGGTTTAGCCCGTTCGTCAATATTTTCTTGCGGAAGCGATATCTTCTGCTGAGATATGTAGCATTTGAAGGTCTTCTAAACCAGGGAATTGTGGCTTTGGGATTTGAATAAAAAAAGTGAAAGATCTCTTTAGTTAACTTTCTTCCATCCATTATTTTCAGATGACCGTAAAGTCGTTATTATTATTATTATTATTATTATTATTATTATTATTATTATTATTATTTCTTCATTGTTAGGAGCACTAAGGACAGCGAGATCTCAACTGTTTGTCGTCTTGCGGGCCCATCAGGTTCTTATCTTTTCGGAGTGTGCTTTCTTCCACGCGTCACAATGGACATGCTTCAGTCGAGCTGGGACTTCTTCTTGATGAACCTATTAAAGTTTGTGTTTGAGTTGTGCTCAGATTTGAATATCTGCTTCTGTGATTCTATACTTTAAAAGATCGTCATCGATCTCCACCAAACAAGTAGGATTCGTTTTGAGACTTCTAAAGTAAGATAAACGTTTACAGATCCTTTCAGTTGGCAATCTGAAGAGGTGAGCATAAAAAATTATCCTTTTCCGGATCACGCTTGACAGCTTTTCGATTTTGGTGTATATTTCCAAGTTTCTCCGTAGTCTGCAGACACAATCCTTGAGATTGCGACCAAGAATTTTTCGGATAATCGTTAATTGCCAGCTTCTTCAGCATTCGAAGTGTTAAACACTCTACAGCATATAATGCTTCAGGTCTAATTACAGTTTGATAATGTGTATTTCACATTTCCAGAGATAGACCTTTTGTTTACATATGTTTGGAGTGAGTCAGAAGGCTCTTTCAAACTTTTGGTATTATTATTATTATTATTATTATTATTATTATTATTATTATTATATATTGTACCGGTAAAAGAGCCCGACTCTCAGATTAAATGTTAAAGTAGCATCGCTATAGTTCTCAGGGCGAAAAACTGGATTAATTGTAGCTAGGGCTCGGTACAGGAGGTAGGTCCTATCTACAGAAAAACTTTGACTCTGATTGCACAAGAGTTTATTCAAATAAGTCATGAATTGGCACATCACCTCTAAGTAGAAATGGATTATCTTCCTCGTATTCCAATAGTATGGCTCGGGTTCTCCAGCTCAACAAGCCAAGCTGGTTGAAGCACGTTCCAGAAGACTCCAGGGACTCCAGATACTCCAGACAGAGGCAGCTGGACTGTCTGGATTGATGACAAGCAGAGATGTCTCGAACTCTGAGGCCCGGGTTGAATCCCGGTGAACCAGGCGATGAGGCAATGAGACTGAGAGGATTGACGTTCCCAAGGTCACTAGTAGCACTGAGTCCATGAAAACCTTGAATGATCAACTTATAAGCAGAGTTCTTGATAATTGTACATCAAGACTTCCAACACTCCTAAAACGATATGAGTGGTATTAATAATTTTAAAGTTCATCACTAGGAAAATCTTCGTCTCTGAATAACGTTTGGCAACGAAAAATACAAGTCCCTTCCTGTGAAATTATAGTTAAACTCAAAGTTCATTACTGGCGAAGGTGCAAGTCTTTGCCTAAACTCGAACGAAAAAGCACAAGTCCATTCACTTGGAAGTCTGAATATATTTAAAGTTAATCACTGGTGAAATTCATAAAGTCTTTGAGTGACCACTGACGAAAACACAAGTCCATTCACATAAATAAATTCACTGACGAAATTTATAAGTCTTTTAAACCAACACTGGCAAATGTACAAGTCTTTGAGTAAATGCAAGTGAAATCCTAACTTTGTTCAAAGCCGTTGGGAAGTTAAAGTTCATCACTAGCAATGTTAATCAATCACTGTCTATTAGAAGAATGAGTTCCTCAACAGTCGCAAATATTCCACGTAAATAACACAAGTCCATTTTACGAACACTTAGAAAAGTTCCAATCTCGAATACTCGTAAATAATACAAGTCCATTCAAGGATCACGTAGAAAAGTTCTGATCTCGAACACATGAAAATAATACAAGTCCATTCAATTAACACTTAGAAAAATTCCAACTTCGAAGACACGTAAATAATACAAGTCCATTTAATGAACACTTGTAAATATTCTAAGTTCAATTACGAAGACTTAGAAAAATTTCTACAACGTTCGAAGTCTTATGAGTCCACTTTATAAAACTTGGAAGAATCGTCTTCCTACACTTGTATAATGACAGAGTTCCACGATGATAGTAGCAGCAAGATTGTCCCCGCTGACTAATCAGCTGAGACTGTGTGAATAGGCTACAGTAGGTCCCCTTTTTATTCAATCCGGGATGTCTACGTCATAATACGGTTTGATTGAATATCTCCCGAATCCCTCGATGGATTTGCTTGAAACTCGAGCATTGGGACGTTTAGGTGATCCCAAACAAGGTGACATATCGCTCGACTCGCTAGCACAATTATTATAGAAATTTGAAAATTTTCTCAATCGAACTCTCTAGAACAAGTGACGTGGAATCCAGAAAATACCAGTCAAGGCTGGTAACACGTATTGAGACGAGCGGGCGGTCTAGCTAGCCCTTGTGGCTACGTCACAGCTCACAGTCGTCACACACTCGCTAGCTGGTCCTCGCTGCTGGTAAACAAACCAGACGCGCTCGGAACATTACGCGTGGTAAATAAACGTAACTTATGCTCAAAAAATACTTATGTACAGGTCGTAACCGGAACAATATACATACGTTATCATTATAGACTGTTATGCCTTTCAGCGTTCAGTCTGCAAGCCTCTGTGAATTTACTAAACGTCGCCACAATCCTCAATTTGCAACTAGTGTTGTGGCTTCATTTAGTTCTATACCTCTTATCTTTAAATAGGTTCATGTTCATGTTTGTGGCTTACGGTAGTCACGTCCTAGTTCGTGAACCATGGGCAACGGCTGAGTGGCCTAGTAAGTGGTCCTGAGAGTCGGGATACCAGTTGCTATGGAATGGGAGTGGGCATCTCGGACATATTGTGAGTCATGGCCCTCCTTGTGCTCAGGCGGCTAGGACTATACAATTCACCGGTGGTCCATAACCCGTTAGAGGAGAGATCCTCACTTGGACTATGTGCAAGTAGGGTAGCATCCTGCTTCATGAATTTACCGAACTCAAAACATTTTATGGAATCCTCGGACCTCCCATTTGACAGGCGAGGGACTCCTTGGAAACAACATCTTATTATTATTATTATTATTATTATTATTATTATTATTATTATTATTATTATTATTAAATACATTGTAACTGGGAGATAACACGGTAGGATTATTTGCTTGCAGTAGTATGAGAACGAAGTAAAATGAAAACAAATTACAGAATTACAAAAATACAACAAATAATTCAATGAAAACTAAACTAGGTACCCATACGATATCTCTCGCATGGAAATCCGACTCCTCCTGCCCCCTTTCCTCAACATCGGTATTCAGTATTCCTTAATTTAGCGCACTTGAGCGCACTTCGCAATTCTGACGGCAGTAGTCCTGGATCCTTCGTTTAGATCTTTTCCAACAGAACAACACCGTAGTTAACTCGTCCGAGCCCCTCGACAGGTAAGAGCATTCGACGCGAAATCGAAAGGATGGACGTTTGAACCCCACTCTTGTCCGATTGGTCATTTTTGTTCTGTTCTTAACATCTCTTCGGTACCTACTGTACGCACTGAACACGACGTAATACGCTGAAGGTGTATTTCGAGTACAATGAGGTCGTGAAGATTCAATGTTCATTAATCGCAAAGAAAGGAATACAAAATTTGCGGAAAATAACTTATTTCCTTATATATAGCGTAACAGTACAAAGCAGACACTTAGAAATCCACCAGTAATTTACAAAATACTCCACTTCAAGTGGTGTACTACAATAATATTTACGAGGCAATCAAATGCAGGGTGCAGAAAGATTTTGTTTCGTAAACTGAAGGAGTGCTAGGGCGTACAAGTATTATGAGTATACGAACCATAGGTCTGCAGTGATTAATTTCGGCTACCTACCTCCCGGACACTGTTTTAATGTGTGTCTTGGATAGCTCTATCAAACTAAAACAAGAAAAATCGGAAAAACGTCCAGCCTAAATGCAGTTCCAGGAAAACCGCCTAAAATTGCTTGTTTCTTTACTCGTTTTCTTTTTTATTCAAATTCTAGTTAAATTAAATTATTTCATTCTTCTGTAATGTGTTTCTTAATTCAACACCCTCAGGCATTTTAAGTTTTTTGAAAAATGACCACCCCGAATGTAGTTATAAGAACTTAAGTGAAACTCTGCACTGACTTATATTAGCGCTCGTAGTGGTGCTTAAGTTAAACTCTGCATTGACTCACATTAGCGCTCGTAGTGGTGCTTAAGTGAAACTCTGCACTAACTTACATTAGCGCTCGTAGTGGTGCTTAAGTGAAACTCTGCATTGACTCACATTAGCGGTCGTGGTGGTGCTTAAGTGAAACTCTGCACTGACTTACATTAGCGCTCGTAGTGGTGCTTAAGTGAAACTCTGCATTGATACACATTAGCGGTCATGGTGCTGCTTAAGTGAAACTCTGCATTGACTCACATTAACGCTCGTAGTGGTGCTTAAGTGAAACTCTGCATTGACTCACATTAGCGGTCGTGGTGGTGCTTAAGTGAAACTCTGGACTGACTTACATTAGCGCTCGTAGTGGTGCTTAAGTGAAACTCTGCATTGATACACATTAGCGGTCATGGTGCTGCTTAAGTGAAACTCTGCATTGACTCACATTAACGCTCGTAGTGGTGCTTAAGTGAAACTCTGCATTGACTCACATTAGCGGTCGTGGTGGTAGAAAAAGGCAAACTGCTAATCTAATAGACCGGATAACGATGATTAAGAAAAGGTTTGTAATTTTTAGGAATATGTAATCTCATACTTTATTATATTTTATCTACTTAAAATTCGTAGCTCATATCCCTAGGATGTTTTCAACATTGTGTTGCTTGCCTGAAGGACTAAAACTGTAGAATTTTGGTCATCCGCGTGACCTATCATGTGTCCCGTCTGTCCATCGCCACTCCAAAGAATACGTGAATCATTGTTGCGTCGATATGAATTGTGCCGCCGCCATACTGGAGAGACACATTTCGAACATCTGCTCTGAGGTATTGTACGCGTGTCCATTTTCATTATTTGCAGCTAAAATGTAAACCAAAAGCGAGCGGTGTGTCCGCTCGATTACCTGGGAGGTTGGCAGCCAAACTGAGACCCTTATTTGCACGTGGCGCCGTACCTAATCAGCGCAGTCCTATGGTTCCTATGTAAACAATGCTTGTATTTGCACCGTCTAACACTTCTTTATTTTGCGAAGCAAATTTTTTCGGCACCCTGTACAAATTCACACATAACCAAACTACTTCCCACCGTGCGAGTTGGTCGTACGGTTAGGGTCGCGCTGCTGTGAGCTTGCATTCGGGAGATAACGGGTTCGAATGTCTCTATCGGCAGCCCTGAAGATGGTTTTCTTTGGTTTCCAGTTTCCACACTAGGCAAATGCTGGGGCTGTACTTTAATTAAGACCACGGGCGCTTCGCTCCCACTCCTAACCCATTTCTATCCGATCGTCGCCATATGGCCTATCTGTGTCGGTGCGACGTAAAGCCAATTGTTAATATATATATTTCCACTACCTTAGTAGCGTGATAATATTGTGTGTGGTTGACGATACGTATTAAGATGAAAATCAAACCCTCAGCCCCGGACCTGGGAATGAAAGACCAGAATTGCCAGTTTAACCTAACATTTCGTTATCCGACCAAGGATCCGGCATCGAGCAGTGCGGTGCATAGGCCAACGACTTCCTCTTCTTCTTCTGCTTCCCTGGCCTCATTCCAACCATCTGGTAGATTGGTAGGGCCTAATGTGGGTGAATCCCATTTTTACGGCAGGACGCCCTTCCTGACGCCAACCCAACGTGGTGGAATGTCTTCACTATAGCGTCTTTCTGTCTTGGTTGCTCCCCTGTAGGCCCTTAACTTTGATGTATCCTGTTCGCCCTCCCTTGGACAACTTGTTCTTTTCTGACCCCGACGTAAGTATGGAGGCCTAGGTAGCCTTTCATTTTCACGTCCTCTGTGGGCTTTGTCTTTCCTTGGCCAATACCTTCATTTTTCGAAATGCTGTATCCCTTCGATTTTTTGTCTCTGATTAGTGTCATATAGAAGGATGGTTGCCTAGTTTTACTTCCTTTTAAAACAATAATCACCACCACTACCACTCTACGGAGGTTGCATGTAGATGTGTATTACGCCGATCACGAACACCCAGTTGCCGAGGCAAAGAAGCTAACTACGCGCAGTTAAAATCCTCTGTCCGGCAGGGAATCGAACCCAGAGACCCTCTAAACTTTCAATCTGTATGCTGACCTAGGAGTTTGGGTCAGAAAGGTGCAAAAAATGCAATAATTTAGTTTTAAAAGATGCGAAAAAGTTGCAAATTTAAAATGTATATATTCATTACAAACTGTAAGAATAACATTATACATTAGGATACAAATTCACACACCTGTTAAAAAGTCTGCTAAAAATAGTCCCAAAGCACACATTTTAAGTTTTTTTACAAGTTGCTTTACATCGTACCGACACAGATAGGTCTTACGGTGAAGATGGGATGGGAAAAACCTAGGAGTGGGAAGGAAGCGTCCGTGGCCTTAATTGAGGTACAGACCCAGCATTTTCCTGTTGTAAAAATGGGAAATAATCAGGGCTGCCGACAGTGGGGTTTCAATCCACTATCTCCCCAATGCAAGCTCACAGCTGCGCGCCCCTAACCGCACGGCCAACTCGTTCGGAAAGCAAAAGTATTGTGATACCACCTCGAAAAGCACAAATTCTAAGAAAAGTATACAGAAAGTAAGGGATATGTCCGTTTATAAAAGAAGAAAACGGGAGAAAATTAGATTAAGCCACAGACGTTCGGTTTCCTTTGCTGGAATTTTATGGGAATGAAACGCGGCAAAGCAGCAAAAAATTAATGTTGGGGAGAGTGATAAAAGGTGCTGACATTGAGTTAAGGTGCAAAAAGGTACTGGCATTCAGGAAGTTGGAAAAAGGTGCAATGGAAGCTCAGTTAAGTTGGTTTATTTCAAGTTTTTCTTGTAAATTAAGTCAATTTGAATATCTTAATGGTAAAAAATTATTAAGGTGCAGAACCTAAAATTGCTAGCTCTAGTAATCAATCAATCAATCAATCAATCAATCAATCAATCAATCAATCAATCAATCAATCAATCAATCAATCAATCAATCAATCAATCAATCAATCAATCAATCAATCAATCAATCAATCAATCAATCAATCAATCAATCAATCAATCAATCAATCAATCAATCAATCAATCAATCAATCAATCAATCAATCAATCAATCAATCAATCAATCAATCAATCAATCAATCAATCAATCAATCAATCAATCAATCAATCAATCAATCAATCAATCAATCAATCAATCAATCAATCAATCAATCAATCAATCAATCAATCAATCAATCAATCAATCAATCAATCAATCAATCAATCAATCAATCAATCAATCAATCAATCAATCAATCAATCAATCAATCAATCAATCAATCAATCAATCAATCAATCAATCAATCAATCAATCAATCAATCAATCAATCAATCAATCAATCAATCAATCAATCAATCCTGATCTGCATTTAGGGCAGTCGCCCAGGTGGCAGATTCCCTATCTGTTGCTTTCCAAGCCTTTTCCTAAATGATTTCAAAGAAATTGGAAATTTATTGAACATCTCCCTTGGTAAGTTATTCCAATCCCTAACTCCCCTTCCTATAAATTAATATTTGCCCCAGTTTGTCCTCTTATCTTTATCTTCATAGTGTGATCTTTCCTACTTTTACAAACGCCACTCAAACTTATTCGTCTACTAATGTCATTCCATGCCATCTCTCCGCTGACAGCTCGGAACATACCACTTAGTCGAGCAGCTCTTCTTCTTTCTCTCAATTCTTCCCAACCCAAACATTGCAACATTTTTGTAACGCTACTCTTTTGTCGGAAATCACCCAGAACAAATCGAGCTGCTTTTCTTTGGATTTTTTCCAGTTCTTGAATCAGGTAATCCTGGTGAGGGTCCCATACACTGGAACCATACTCTAGTTGGGGTCTTACCAGAGACTTATATGCACTCTCCTTTACATCCTTACTACAACCCCTAAACATCCTCATAACCATGTGCAGAGATCTGTACCCTTTATTTACAATCCCATTTATGTGATTACCCCAATGAAGATCTTTCCTTATATTAACACCTAGATACTTACAATGATCCCCAAAAGGAACTTTCACCCCATCAACGCAGTAATTAAAACTGAGAGGACTTTTCCTATTTGTGAAACTCACAACCGGACTTTTAACCCCCGTTCATCAACATACCATTGCCTGCTGTCCATCTCACAACATTTTCGAGGTCACGTTGCAGTTGCTCACAATCTTGTAACTTATTTATCACTCTATAGATAATAACATCATCCGCAAAAAGCCTTACCTCCGATTCCACTCCTTTACTCATATCATTTATATATATAAGAAAACATAAAGGTCCGATAATACTGCCTTGAGGAATTCCCCTCTTAATTATTACAGGGTCAGATAAATTAGGACTATCCCGCTCTTCCATAACGTACAGAGAGTAACATAAACTCTAGGGGTTCTGATAGGCCGTATCCCTAATGTATCTGCTAATCTCACAGCATAAACATTATGCACGCTAGAGTAGACTTGTTACTCGCTTCAGTAAATTTGCACTCCAACCTATTACTAACCTATTTTCACTAACGCCAACGCAACATTCTACTTTTTCCGGTCATCGACTCTATATCCACTCACATATTCAGTATCAGATTCGACACCCGCCTCTACCTATGTGGACGAAGGGTAATTACCGAGCTTTCTCACATTCCTGGGCTTCATTGCACGCTGAAGTATTACTGCCTACATTATGAAGGGAACATGCTCGAATGGAATGCGCTTTGACGTTGAAATAATCAGAGGGCTATATCCCCTTTGTTGCATACCATGTTGGAGGACAAATGACAAGATTACTGAAGCACTCAACTCTCATAGTATAACATGCGATCTTGCCGTCAGCGAGGCTTGGCTTTTTGATGAAGCTTGATTGCAACATAACGTCAGATGGTCAATGTACTTTCGTTGGTGAGGAAATAAATTGTCAGAAATTGCTCACACTACATGGTAATTGTAACAATATATCACTAACAACTGGGAAGTGCCTGAAAAATATTACTGTAATCTATACTCTTCTTATTATTATTGCTATGTTTTCTGGTCCATTCCCAATTTTTTAGCACCGGATTTGTCCCAGATTTACGGATGAATATCATTCCAGACGACAACACTACGTTGATGGATCTATCCACTATAGCCTGTTTCTGTGGTGGTTGATACTGAGGTGTATTTTGCGTGATAGATAGATAGATAGATAGATAGATAGATAGATAGATAGATAGATGACGTGCGGCCTCCGGGGAGGCCAAGGTGCAGATCCTTCTATTTGACTCCTATGGGCGACCTGCGCTTATGGCTGCGAGAGGTGTGTTAGGTGTCGCAAAGTCCTACGATGACTATGGGCCAGTGCCCTATCATAATGAGACCGTAACACAACACTTTACTGGATTACGATCAAGTACGGACGAATTTATGACTTTTGTTGTGATCGTTGATAGTAGTGGTAGAGGAAGGAAGGTATTGGGTTTGCGACCACTGTTTATAGCACCTTTCTTCATTCGTTTGCTGCGTGCTGCCTTCTTTTAAATATTGAAACCTATTTTCAAGGAAACCCTGATCACCACCTCTCCTACCCGGCCCTGCCGGGCAACATTCTGATGGAGACGGGACTGGAATCGGCTAACCACGACGTCAGATCTTAGAGATTTGATGCCTTAACAATTATGACCAGCAGGTGGGCTTGTAAGTCAATGAAGACTGTATTAAGACGAATACAAATATACAGTCCCCAAGCTAAGGGAATTAACCATAAGGAGTTACAAACCTTGACCCGGTCGAGAATCGAACCAGAGGCCTTCTGAACCGAAGATCAGTGTGCTGACCACTCAGCCAAGGAGCCGGACTATCGTGATATATTCTTCTTATTTCCTGGCCTTTTTAATGATTTTCTGTGGTCGATACTGATGTGGACTCAATCCTTTTCTTAATCATCGTTATGCGGTCGATTAGATTAGCACTTTTCCTATTTTCTACCACTACGAGCGCTAATGTGACTCTATGCAGAGTATCACTTAAGCCATTCGGTGTGGACATTTTCAAAAATCCAAAAACGCCTGAGGGTATTGAACAAAGGAACACATTACTGAAATAATTATGTAAATAAGTTAATATGGCTAGGATTTGAGTTTGAGTAAAGAAACAAGCGATTTTCACCTGCTTTTGCGAAACTGCATATAGGCCAGGAGCGATTTTCGATTTTTTAAAAGTTCGATAGAGCTATCCCAGACTCACAATTTGAAACCTTCCCGGGCCATTTAGCCTTTCAACTTTCGGCACAGTTGAGGAAATCGTTTAATTTTACATTTTTCGTAGTATGGGGACTCTACTTTTGTCGGCTAAGACATGTTTTCAACATTAAAATACGCGCGTTTTCATTTCTGCAGTAGCTTTACAAATAAAGATAATAATTCGTAAGAAGGAAAAGTTTGAACAGTTCAATGAATGCATATTGACGCTTTAATTTAAATAGCGTAGTGGACTTACTTGTTTATTAATATTACAGTATTACGTAGATGAATTATGTTGACATTTTCTTAAAACTCATTGTAGTCTATATGTGTAAGGAAGAGCAAAGGTATCTCCATACTGGATAAGAAAGAAAGATGAGTTTTAACCCTTTGAGAGCAGGATATTTAAAGCACTGACAAATCTCAAAATTTAGGTTTTTGCACGCTTATAAGTAAACACCATTATAAATTACTGTAGAGGCACATAATACATTACATTTAAAAAAATGGCCAAGTCATATATAAAAAGTGAAAATCCATAAAAATCACACAATCTTCATGATTAATAATGTTTTTTGTGTGGTATTTCACAAAATATGGTGGTGGACACAGCATATTGTTACAGTCTTTGCACTAATATGTGGCCTTATGGTTTTCGTTTTCGAACTTTTTGTCATTTTGAGGTAGGGAACTGTTATCATTGAAATGAAAGAACTGTAGAATTGCTTTACAATTATCACAGAGCAGAGTTGTGTGGATGTATGGATCAGTAGACTGGCATTCTTGTAATTCTATGGTCTGTTTGTGTACATGAACCTCAGTGTAATTAAAAAAAATCAACACAATCCTTTCACAATTAAATCAGTTAATATTTTTGCTCAGGCTGAAGGAAGAATTCCCGGGTAACTATTTTCAACGAACTGTGCGCAATACAAGTTTTTCGCCTCTTATCAGACGGTGGTTGTAAATGTTCTTAATCACTAAGACTTATTCCTTCAGCCTCGATTATGATATTTTCAGGAAGAACGTCTTCTTCAACTGCTTCATCCGTATCAATCGGAATCCTCTCTTACATCATTCATCAAAATTTCCAACAGTATCTCACTATCCACTACTATAAGGACAGTCAAATGAAAACCGAACAACCTCTATAAAATGATCATGGAATGGTTTTATTAAAAAGTAATTACCACAAGTTTTAAAATATTTATCCCCCAGCGAGACGAGATGATCAATTTCAATTTTGTACAAAGTGGTAGGTTGTTGTCGGATAAACAACCGCACTTGCACTTCCTATTCCGAATGAAACGAATGTCCACGAACATCCTTCTTCAGGTCCCCAAAAGTGTGAAAATCACAAGATAAAAGGTCCTGGCTGCACGGACGTTGTTGAAGTGTTTCCCAACCAAATCGCTGATGCGAAACCTTCGCCATATTGGAAGCATGGGGGTGAACATCATCATGCAACAAGGTGACACCGTTCGACAGCATTCCAGAGCATTTTGACTTTATGGCGCGTCTCAGTTTCTGCAAAGTGTCTTCACAGTACTGCGCCACCAGATAACGAGTCACATTTCTCTGCTCTTCTTTGTTTGCCTCCATTTCTACAGCTGGACGAACACTCTAGACAAGCCTGCGCGCCAACAAAGACATAACCCAACAACTGCGTGCACCTATGTGTTGTCACTATGCAGTTCTCCCACAACAGTGATGACAGTATCGATACGTAACAACAGTGTTGCTACCTTTCGAGCGAAATGTGTGTTAAGACGGGTGTTGGTTTTTAGCTGACTGCCCCTTACACTTCAGCACGACTGTGAGCGGCCATGTTCGTCAGCAAGCAGTTGATTCCGAAAACCGTAGACATTCATGTACAAAAACTGAGTTTACGGCACTTCCCGTGAGGATACGAATACGCGCAAGTTTCAGTAACGCAGCCAGTAGATGGAACATAGCTTATAATTTTAATTATTGCTCTAAGACATAGAGAAGAAAAGATATGACACTCGGAATTTCGACACGCGATATATTGCGCCGTGACTCGCATTGGGAAAGAAAGATTACTGTGCTAATTTTCGCTGCAAAAAGCGATTATACATGTTTATAAATATAGTATTAAGCATAGGATACAGTATGAAATATTCATTTCTGAAAACGGGAAGTGAGCATTTCAAATCTCCAGTCTTCCAGTTAATATCGTCAGGAGCGTTAAAGATATACCTAAAACAAGCAATGCAGATTTCATCCCGACGTACATGTTATTGAACATAATGTACATTTCAATGAATGTATTTTCGCGCTTTATTTTAAAGAGCCCTGAACTGATTTTGGATAACCACATGAAGCTTAACCATAACATTACAGTATTGTTGGTCGCTTACAAAAAAGTTCGACACATTATTTTCACTGACAAATACAGGCCTATACATTTAAAAGATGAACCAGTGAAGTTACATCAGATGGAATGGTTGTTATTTTAAAATAGTAGTACTATTAGTAGTAATCAAACCGAGCGAGTTGGTGGTGCGGTTAGGGATTACGCAGCTGCGAGCTTGCATTCAGGAGATAGTGTGTTCAATCCCCACTGTTGGCTCCTCTGAAGATGGTTTTCCGTGGTTTCCCATTTTCAAACCAGGCAAATGGTGGGGCCGTACCTTAATTAATGATACGGCCGCTACCTTCCCATTCCTAGCCCATTCCTATTCCATCGTCGCCACAAGACATATCTGTGTCGGTGCGACGTAAAGCAAATTGTATTAAAAAAAATAATTAGCAGTGAATTTCCTATTAAGTGATGTATATCTCTAGCCGAACTTCGTTCTTGAGTAGTATTTTCACCTACAGTCATCATTCTGAAATGTTGTAGGTAAAATTGACATGTACATGACATTATGATGATGATGATGATTATTATGATTATTATTATTATTATTATTATTATTATTATTATTATTATTATTATTATTATTATTATTATTATTATTATTATTGTACCGGTTGGTACACCTATACGCCGCACATTTGAATTTTCCGCCTTAAATACTCCTCTACAGCTGAAACTCTGAACTTTGAAACTGAATTAATTCAACCGTTTAACGGAAGATGTCACTGTGTCCATTTCGAATTGTTTTTGTTTACTAATTAATCAAGAAGTGTGGACATTCTCTCACAGATGTGTCTACCAAAAACTATGATCATGCACCCTGGTGCGAAGTGAAGGAACTTTTCTTGAAGATATTTTGTATTCATAAGTTTGTTGTTTACTAAATGTTGTTCTTTCATTTGTGGGTTGGCAATATTAATCTTTCTTTCCGCCAGTTTTGAAATTAGCCAATCGTAAATTTCTGTCATTAATTTTTAGCCAATGGCGTCTTTCTTCCCCATTGTTGATGTGTAACTGTAAGCTATCCAATAAACGTCTGTGGGTATGTCTTAATCATTCATGAAAGGTCTCGAATCTTCCCCGAGAGTATAAAAACTGCTGATTTTCCGGGCTCTCCGCCACTCGTACAACATCTAGCTTAGTGTATGGAAGTATAGCAGGAGGCGGGAAGCGCCTCTTTCATCCGCCAGCTGCTCTTCTACAAGGTAATGGCCTTTTAACATCTTTAATTCTTGCTAGCTCAGCAGTTTAGCCCTCGGAGAAGGACCGAAACTTTTTCAATGTAACCTACTTTTCGAAAAATGTAACTTAGTGCCGGCTTATGTAAAAGTTTCTTATTACTTTAACTGTAAATCGGGGATAGAGAGTGCTTTACCCTCTCAAGCTCCCCTTCATTTTGACTTGAGGTGACTACGTTTTCGTAACTGATTTTCTTCTCTTATGTATTAAAATTTTCTTATACGAGTCACCTCCCTAGTTTGGGAATAGCCCCTGTATTACCGGCCTTGTGCCCCTTAGGTTTTATACGGTTTCATGTAGGAGTGCAAGCAACGCCTCGATTTATCTTGCTTTTTTGGCCATTTAATTAATCTGTTCTTTCCTGTAAGGCCCAGTAGGTTGGGTACTAGATACCCCCGTTTCATTTGATGTAAGAGGTGCCTTGATGGCAATTTATGTAATAGTCTGGTATTGCATTTAATAGGCTCGTAAAATTGAGAGCGGGTTAGCTCTCTTACTTATGGTAAATGTGCCTCAGAGAGGCTTGAGATTTAAAGGTGGGAGCAAGGGCTCCATGTCGTAAGGGGATTTCTGCCCTTTGGTAATATGTGGTTGTGAGCTGAGAGCTCAGGAATTGTAAAAATTAGGACTTGTGGCCCAGATTGTTAAAGTCTCTCTAAATCTCGGCTTTCTTGATCTTGTACCTGATTTGACTAGTTGTTATTTGTTAAAATCTGAAATTTTTATGTGAAAATTGTTAAGTTTTGAAAATATAACCTTTATTGAAATTTAAATTCATCTTTCCGCCTTGTAGTTAGACCCATTCCAGCCCGCACCTTCTTTCACCTCTGCTGATCCACCAAAATTATTATTATTATTATTATTATTATTGTACCGGGCGGTACACCTCCACACCGCTAATTTAAAATGTGCGCCTGTTGAAACTCCTCTGCTGGAGGAAGTCTGAACTTTATATACGCTATTAATTCGCTACCTTCTCAGAAGATGTCACCACGTGGAAAATTTTGAGTTTTTGAACTGTGTCATTTTTGATGTGTCTTTGTTTCGCCTGAAGTAAGAAGTGTGAACTTTCTCTCCTAGAGGACACTACGGAAGATCAACAATAGTGCACCCTAGTGCGGAGTCAAAGAACTATTTTGTTGGAGAAATTTTTATTTCAAATGTTTGTCTTTGCTAAATTTCTTTCTGTTTAAGTTGGCTGTATACCCCTCTTTTTCCCCTTGTTTTAGATTTATCCAATCCCGAATTTCTTTTAGTAATTTCCGACCAATCCGATGTATTTCTCCCCAACTTGGATATGTTTCTGTAACCTAGCCAATAAAATTATTGTGGGCGGGTGTTTTCATTCCCCTAACGCCTAGAACCTTCCACGAGAGGATATAAACTGCTGATTTTTGGGTCTCTGCGCCACTTCTGTTCCATCTTTCAGTGTGTTAAGTACATAGCAGGGGGCGGGAAGCGCCTCTTTCTTCGGCAGCGGTCAACAACAAGGTAATGGCCGATTAATAACTTCTTTTTTTGCTAGCTCAGCAGTTTAACTTTCGGGGCGGGTTCTAAGCGTTCAACCATGTAACCTTTTCCTAAAATGTAACTACTCTTTTCATATATTCTCTTTTAAAGCTTCATACTGGGATAGAGAGTGCTAACCCTCTCGAGCTCCCACTCATATTGTTGTGAGGTGAACTTAGTTTTCTCAACCTATTCTCCGTTAACGTAAAACAAATTGTTCTCTTCTTAAGTCACCTCTTTAGTATGGGATTAGCCCTTGTATTAACGGCCTAGGGCCAAGTAGGTCTTAATCAAAGTGTATTAGGAGTGCAAGTTCGCCTCCTCTCAAATTGTTTTAGAGGTCATTTAATTAACCTGCTTTTCATTTAATAGACCTCAGTAGATTGGGTATGTCACCCCTGTGTTTATGTCCGTTGAGGACAGCTTGAAGGTGGAGTTTGGTGTGGCCTGGGAGAGGCTTAAATTAAAGAGCGAGTGGCTCTTTTGGAAACGGAGTGTTGTATGCCTCGAGGAGGCTTTACTGTGTAATTTGGAGCAAGTGCTCCAGGGTTTGATTGGGGTCTTCTGCCCCTTTGTTAAAATTTGTATATCGGAAAGTTGGGCTAGTTGCTCAAGAATTGTGAACTCAGGGCTCGAAGCCCAAATTCTGTAATCCCTGTAATTGTACATTTCAAATTGTGTTTCGGCTACTAAGTACCTGTTCTTTGTTATTACTTAATATTGAAAAGAAAATATAACCTTGTTAAATTTTACATTAACTTTGATTCCGTAGTTTGAGACCCATTCACGCCCGCACCTTCTTACACCTCTACCTACCACCAAAATAGGGTAACAATTATTATTATTATTATTATTATTATTATTATTATTATTATTATTATTATTATTATTATTATTATTATTATTATTATTATTATTATTATTATTATTATTATTATTACCTATGTTGATACATGTTACATCACTCTTATATTTGGAAAGCATGACATGCATTTCGATGTATATTATGTTAGTATATTAGCTAAATTAAGTTGACCTATTTTAGAATGCACAGTGTCCGCAACTCTGCCAAATCGTCTACCTCACACTGAGCACGAGCATCTCTTTGAACTTAGTTCAAACCTTAACCTGATTGAAACTTCCAATAGCGAATTAGTCGATGTTGACTAGATTACTACTGATCTAGGCACTCGCCTTATGATAAAAAGTAAACTCTTTTCCTCATCCCAATGTGGTGCAGCTCTATTCAGGCACACGCGCAATGAAGGTAAGTTGCACGTACCATTTTGACCACATAACAGGACTTCCGCTATTCTTAAATCTCTGGCAGTACCAAGAATAGAACCCGGGCCTCTGAGGATGGCAGCTAACCGTTACACTACGGAGACTAACGCCTTATGGTGATAAAAGTGAAATAAGTATTTCTAAATTTAAAGTTTACAGTCACTCAGTGAACTTGTTTCTCCTTTCATGTGTTTATTTCCTGAAATTAATAAGGTTTTTCATTTTTCCCTTGAAAATATTGTGGTTAATGTAACCTTTTGTTTGCATTTCAATTGTTAATAGTGTTTATAATTACCTTATCAATCAATCAATCAATCAATCAATCAATCAATCAATCAATCAATCAATCAATCAATCAATCAATCAATCAATCAATCAATCAATCAATCAATCAATCAATCAATCAATCAATCAATCAATCAATCAATCAATCAATCAATCAATCAATCAATCAATCAATCAATCAATCAATCAATCAATCAATCAATCAATCAATCAATCAATCAATCAATCAATCAATCAATCAATCAATCAATCAATCAATCAATCAATCAATCAATCAATCAATCAATCAATCAATCAATCAATCAATCAATCAATCAATCAATCAATCAATCAATCAATCAATCAATCAATCAATCAATCAATCAATCAATCAATCAATCAATCAATCAATCAATCAATCAATCAATCAATCAATCAATCAATCAATCAATCAATCAATCAATCAATCAATCAATCAATCAATCAATCAATCAATCAATCAATCAATCAATCAATCAATCAATCAATCAATCAATCAATCAATCAATCAATCAATCAATCAATCAATCAATCAATCAATCAATCAATCAATCAATCAATCAATCAATCAATCAATCAATCAATCAATCAATCAATCAATCAATCAATCAATCAATCAATCAATCAATCAATCAATCAATCAATCTTATTTCGGAGGAACTTTGGAGAACATAGCCTACTTATCTATTTTGTGTTTATCTACCTTCTAGGGAGCAGCGTTGGGAACTATGGTAGGACAAATGACTTACGGGAAGCGGCAATTTGAAGAATATGATACAATCATGAGACGACTGATTCCAAAGGTGCATTCTGTTATGAAGGAATTGGTCCCTTTCATAGACGCCGATACGAGTGCTTTTGCCAAATATATGGTGAGTAGTGTTCAAAATATTTTAGATAATTTTTCAGAGGTTCCTAGACATGGTTGATGAATGCAAACCTAAGTACTGGCGCTGATAGCTGAAAATACTGAACAAGTACTCTCGGTAGGAGATACGCGCAGAAATCTATTTCTGTAGGCAGAAAACACGTAAACACGGTAAACTTGTTGAACAACATAATTTTGTCTCAGCATTTATTCACAATCCTTACGAAAATATTGAAAGTTTACGTCGTCGTCACGTTTTACACGTTAAAGCTTCTTTCCATAGTTCTAACAGGCCGATGTGAACAATTATTATATTATTCGAAAAGCCTGGTTCAGAGAAGACTAAAATAAGTATTAATAATATGGGCTTCGCGTAAAATATCTAACTCATTAACCGTCAAATATATCGAGTTGGGACGTTTTTATTCATTTCCTGCCCCAAAAACCTACTGATGTTTAGTGTCAAAACTGTTTACCGCATAATTATTCAAGAACGCGATGGGAATTTCAACCTGAAGCAGTGATGAACAAGTATATATGTGTAGTTCTTAGTAAGCATATAGCTGTTGTTATCATTATTACTATTATTATTAAACTTCGTACATGTAAATTAATAAAATGCTATCTTCTGGACACGTCGGGTACTGCGACTTTGTGGAAGAAACGGGAGAGAACTTCTGATGTAAAACGTGGGAAATCAACTAAAAAACTTAAGAATGTCATCTGTTTTTATCAGTTTTACTTGGAACTTGCCTTCTCTGCTTGACTGCACAATACGTTCAACGTAATATTAATACAATGTATTCTATCAATCAACATATTTCTCTTTACGAATCCAAAACCTCGAACAGAATGGCCCCTGATAGTTTTAAATTTATGAAGGGAGGTTAAAGAAGCTAAAAATCTCACAAATACACTGTTCTTGTTTTCTCCACTGTACCCATTTCAAAAACTGCATTACATGCAGAAAGCGGGATTTCCTGAGGAGGCCCGGTTTCGTCATAAGATATAACATTCTGCACGACAATAGAGAGTATGGGAGGATGGATAAATACGGGTTCTGTCAGAAACGATAGCTCAACTTTTCAAGGTAACGTATGAACATTTAAGTCAAAACCAAATAAAAGTGGAGAAATCTAGTTTCTGAAGTAACTGATTCTTTGTTAGCTTCGGAATTTCAGGGTTAAAACACTAATACCAACACCTCTCTCTAGCATCTGAGCTAAATTTTATACGATATGTTGTGAAGTAATGCAGTTTGTTCTTGCTGTAGGAGGCACTGAAGCTCCCGAAGCGAACTGAAGAAGAGGAACTAGCCCGGAACAACGCTCTGCAGGAGGCACTCTGTGGAGCTGTAAAGGTGCCACTCAGCATGGCCCAGACGGCTAACAGACTTTGGCCCTCTCTGAGAGAACTGGCGACCGTATGCAACTTAGGAACAGCATCTGATTTACAGGTAAACTATTACTATTTTTCTTAATGTGGTCATCTGCATATGGTTTTCCGTGCTTTCTCATTTTCAAACCAGGCTAAACCTTAACTAAGTTCACAGCCACTTCTTTCCCAGTCCTATCCCATCGTCCCCAAAAGGCCTAACGGAATCGGTACGACGTTGAAACACATGCAAATCTTCTATGTCTAAAATGTCTGAATTCGAATTGAGGTGTCTAGTGCACGACTAACTTAAGTTTATTTCGTTTATTATCGAAACAAAGTGGCTGAGTGAATAAATATTATAACCTGTCATTTCCTTCCATGTCACTTTCCACTCCGTCATGGATGCGGCAGAGGACAGAGGTTGAATGTGATTAATGGTTGGAGATTTAATCAATCAATCCCTTGTCAAACTGAAATTAATATCTGAGGTTCTCGGGATTCGAACCCGGGACAGTCGAACTGGATATCGGTGGGTAGACCAATACACCAATGTGCTCTTCCTAAACGAATAGGAAGGAAGGAAGGAAGGAAGGAAGGAAGGAAGGAAGGAAGGAAGGAAGGAAGGAAGGAAGGAAGGAAGGAAGGAAGGAAGGAAGGAAGGAAGGAAGGAAGGAAGGAAGGAAGGAAGGAAGGTAACGTGTATTTATATATGACTACGAATGCAGTGCTTACAGACACAGGACCTCCAGTTTTACGTAGAATTCGCCACATGCATTGGGCGTGATGCAAACCGCGGATATCTTCGTGAGAAACCAGTGACGGCGTCATTCGGTTATCACACTCTCTCCTACATGAATGAAATGTCCTATGGAAGACACATAATTTTAACTAAACTGAATTTTCTTTACCATTCTTTGATGAAAGATTCAAATTTATTAGTTTTTCCTTTACCGATTTTCACGGGCGGGATTGCTGATGGCTCGGCCACCAGTTGCACGCCGAAGGTTCTCTGGAAAGTTTTGTATGTTTGGAAGAGAAATATTGATACAGACAAAAAGCCAAGGAGAAGATATTTTATTCATATATTTTGCAGAAATAAAGAGAGAAAGAGAGAAAGAGAGAAAGAGAGAAAGAGAGAAAGAGAGAGAGAGAGAGAGAGAGAGAGAGAGGGGTTGCAAAAATACTCTGAGAGTTCATTGAATAAATCACTTTTTGAAAAGAAAATATATTGATGAGTGGAAACGATGTTTTCTATAAACATTAGCGTGTTTTGGAAGATCTTTAATTACAATTCATAACTTCAGCAACTCTCATTCCTTTCACACATTTCCTTTTTAAACAAGGATATTCTTCCCTGGAAGTTCTACTCTGTTAGATATCCTTTGTTCAATTCGGCCCCTCCTCAGTTTCCTTTTTGTGATTCTTTTTCATTGGCATCAACTGGAAAATGTGAAGGATCTCTGTGAATCTGATTATCAGAGTCCGGATTTTTAGGCACTGATAGGTTAGAATCCACAAGTATACACCACCCTGTACGGTGGTTATGCTATGTGATTTGCATAGACATTAGGGGTACGACGTATAGAACTCCTTTTCATTATTATTTATAACTTCCCTAATTACAAGGTTGCCACTAGGACAAAGTATACTTATTTTTTTCATTACAAAACTTACCATCACTGTTTAACAGGTTATAAAAACTTACTATGTTATAAATCATATGAGCATGGAATATGAGGCGTCTTTCACATTGAGTACAAAGAAGGAATTAAGAAGCAAAATGTACGCACACGATGATATTGACTGTAAAAATGGTTTCTTAAAATTAATATTGAACCGCACCGCAGATGGAAGCTACCGCTGTATTTGTCAATAGGTGTTTTTCTGAACCTAATGAAGTCCAAAACTGCGATAAGAATTGTTCCCCGGGCTCCCACCATCAAGCCTGTGACCGATATATTTTGCAGTCCATATTTTTCTTTATGATACGAGACTGTAGGGTCATACATACTCTTTTTCTCTAAATCCACTTTTCCCGTTGACCAGAATGCGATGAAAATCGCACCGTTGGGTCAATTATCATTCCATTCGTGTTTTCAGATTTAAAGGTAGTGAGTGATATCTATTCGTCTAGTGCTTCAATTTGCCGCCAATCCAGACTCTTCCTCGTAGACCACATAGCCTCGTTCTTTTAGGGCGCCGGCCATCATGTGACGAATCTTGCAGTGTCGACTATTCCTTAAAACATCTCCGAACGGACAAGCACCCATGACATGGGCATGTGATTCGTGTTCTCTGTGACAACGCTGACAGAGGGTGTTATCCTGGAATCTGCTCGGTAGGGAGCGAACTAACGATTTATGTTACTCCTATTATATTATGGAAGAATTGGCTGCACAACACTTCCTACAAACAAAATTAGTTTACATTATAACCTAATACTACCTAAAATTCGATGTCTACTGATTAAACACTGTTGTAGCAAAGATAACTGCATGAAACATTTTACATTCAAGTGTGAGTGATCGTCTGGGTGGCATCATTACTGAATGCTCACCAAGAGAGTCGCCATTCCAATCAAGCACTTCTACTGTAGATAAGATTTTTTTGAAATAAGTGTTTGCAATCCACATAGGACTGGAAGTGCCGTTGCCATGACGACGATATCAACAGTTACGTAAACAAATGAAGTAAAGAAAGAAGTAAATAGCTGAATATCTGTAGAATAGCCTTTCTTGTAATTTATACAAGCAGAGCAAAAAGCATAGGGAAGGACATATACTTGGCGTTTCTTGATATTACAGCTGCATTAACTCGGATTCAAAAGAGGAATAATGTGGAAAGCATTGAGAACTGTATAGAGAGGAGGAAAGCTGATTGGATTAAGCCAAAGCATAATTCTGCCTGGTGACACAAGTAGACAGTTCTGGATAGAAAGGCGCGTGAAGCAAGGTGACAGTTTGAGCGCACTCTTCTTCTTCTCCTTCTTTTCATTGGGCCAAGTGACTACGCAGTACAAAGCGAGAACGAAGGGAATCAAGTTTGTTAACTGGAGAATGAGATCAGTTTACCTCCGATCACCTGTATGCGCCGATGACGAGTTCTTCAGGAAGTTGTCGCAGCACGGACAGGCGCCTTGCAAGACAGATGATTCTCCATCGATATCAGCAATAGCAGGGTAATGGAGATAGAAGGAGGAAAAGACGGAATGTTGGTGAAGTAAACGAAGCAACACCATGGTACAACGGTGCAATGCCGACATAGGAATGGAGAATAGACGGACAGATCAACATGCGAGTGCAGGAGGCTAACAGTGTGAATTAACAGCTGAATGAGTGTCTCATTGGGAAGAATCTACAATCCTACCTACTCTCACATAAGGTGCTGAAACTCGGATTAGGCTATATTCGAAAGAAATGAAAGAAGAGTGAATGCCTCAGAGATGAATAAAATCAGAAGAGAGAGAATAAAAATGCAGCAACCAGAGAAGTGTTGAAGGTAGAATAGCCGGTATATACCATCCAAAATGAAGCTCTAGGTCGCCATAGATACGTTTCAAGAATGAGACCAAGACCGATAATAATTCGAATATAACCACCTTCGAGGAAGGAATAGATCCAGTGTGTCGTAGAGGGGAAGACAGAAAAGGAAAGAGTCTGCACCTAGCCAGGCACCTCACTGGCGATGAAGTGAGTATATTGCAAAAGTGGCTGGTAATTTGCACAATTTTCAGCAGTTCATCCTAAAAAATTTCACTAATTCCTGTAAAAGTCTATGTCTTAATAAAGGTGATCTGCATTGCTTTACGAAAGTATTTATGGCGTGCAAATCAAATCAAATCAAATCAAATCAAATCAAATCAAATCAAATCAAATCAAATCAAATCAAATCAAATCAAATCAAATCAAATCAAATCAAATCAAATCAAATCAAATCAAATCAAATCAAATCAAATCAAATCAAATCAAATCAAATCAAATCAAATCAAATCAAATCAAATCAAATCAAATCAAATCAAATCAAATCAAATCAAATCAAATCAAATCAAATCAAATCAAATCAAATCAAATCAAAATCAAAATAAAAAAATAAAAAAAATCAAAATCAAAATCAAATCAACTCAAACCAAATCAAATGAAATACAATCAAATTCACCCACGGTACCCGTAAATCGTCGTAAGACAGCACTAAACAGAGAAAACTGCAAATGTCTCTCAACTTTGAATCGTGAAATAGTGACAATGGGTCTAGGACTGTTTCTGAAGGGCGATGAAGGAAATATGTTCTACATGTTTACCTTCATTGTGAAGAACAAATTCCATACGATCGATTAGTTCGGATATTATTATTTCAGAGATAATTAATTCAAGGTTCGTGGGAAGGTCGTGCAGAGTTTGTGGAGATGGTCTGAAACGGTTCTCCTCTAACAGCCCCCTTGAAATGCACAGGGTATTTTTAGGTCTGGACTTCGAAAAATATTTTATAGGAATCTGTGCTCGCAAAACATTTCACGTTGTATGGATGGTTATAACCTAAATATTGGTACAAAACTGCGTTTGAAAGTGCTTTTATGTCCTACATTTGTTGCGTTTCTCTACGGGGTCGGGTATGAAGTCGGATGAAATTTCGTAGCGACATTTTAAGACCAGATGCCCTTCCTGACGTTAACCTCATTAGAGAAGTTAACGAGATGAAATTAATGACGTGATGTATGATATAAGAAAGGGAGAGGATGAAACCCGGTGCTGGCACATAACCTACTCCTGTCGAATGGCACCAAGGGGTCTGCTCACTGCTTAACATCTCCATCGGGTGACCATATGGCCACCATATAAGCACTGCGGGAAGTTTGGAATTTAATCCAGGCTTTTGGCACGCAATGTAATTATTATAAATTTCATACCACCATTTTCCCTACCCTGCCGGCCAGCATTCAGATGGTGAAATTTCCTTCGACCGACGGGACTCGAACCGGCTAACCACGGTGTCAGACCATTTATAGATATCACGGATTAACGATCTTGGCCTCCAGGCGGGCTAAAACTTCATTCTTTTAAGTGAAACGTACATATCTATGAATATGAATTATACAAAAAAAAAAAACAGTGTTTGAGTATGTATTATATACTAAATGGCTAAACGGTTAGCGGGCTGGCCTTTGGTCTAAGGTGCCCCGGGGTCGGTTTCCGGTCGTGTCGGGGATTTTAACCCTCACTGGTTAATTTTGACGGTTCGGGGACTGGGTGTGTATGCTGTCTTCTGCATTACAATTCATCATATGTAGGGCCTCATTCTTAGAGACGCGCAGGTCAGGCGTAAACTCGGAAGACCTGCGCCAGGCCTCTCTGGAGGCCACACGCCATTCTAATTATATTCTAAATTCCAAATTTTCCATATAATCGAAGTGCAACTGAACAAAACAAAATCATATTTTTCTATAGGCTATTTAAAAGGATATCTCAAACAGGTTTTGGGAATACTTTTTCTATTATTGACATTCCCTGAAAATATTATTTAAACCTATAGATCAGGTAAAAAAAAAGATTTGTTCAAGTCCAGAATATCCCCTCAATCAGTTATGACCACTACCACCACCATCACCACCACCACCACCATTTCCTTCAGTATGGCACAAGCAGGATAAAGCAGAGAGCGACTTTCTGCACGATATATCCTCGAGTGAAATGGCGACATTTCATCTACGAGACTTCTTGTTAAAATTACATCATCAAATACCAATTAAAATAGCAATTAGCTGAAGTAAGAGAGTATGTGGTTTACTTGCTTCCAGGTCGGAGCCCGGTGTTTAGAGACAGCGGCGTGGGGCGCCTTCTACAATGTTCACATTAACCTGCGGGACTTGCAGGATACGACACTGAAAGAGCAGTTTTTCTCCGCAGCCAAACAGGCCGTGGAATCCGCTGAACAGGGATGTGCCGCAGTACTGGAAGTGATGGAAAAGCGCCTCAATTCATCCAGCAAATCTTGAACAATATACCAACGACTTCTACATATTCTAGGAGTTTCTTCTTTACCTGAGAACCAACTGTAACCCTTACTAATATTTCATCAATATATTATAAATTTTAACTACGGAGACCATAAAATGGTGGTAATTTCCTTTTTTGTATGCACTTTTACTTTTATAAAGAAATAAATGAGAAGTTTTTGTGAATTTTATTTCAGTATCACTTCATAAACATTTCTTTGTCATAGAAACTGGAGATATGCGACAGGAGTCACCGGATAAGACGTTCTTCATATTAATCTTAATATTAACTGAGCCTCAGTAACTGGGTGAGACACTAATTGGGCACCTTCTAAAACCTATATAAACTTGGGAGTTGGAATGGCGATCGCAGTGTTTTAAGCAGAATATGGCATCTCTTCCACTTTCACCAGGCTTCTGCCTTTCAAATTTCCTGACAGACATTCTTAGGTCACTTCTTCCAGATCCATCGGTATTAGGTTTGTGAGATGTAGGCTGCCTTTCACTTTTTGCTCTCCATGTCCCTTCTCCTTAATTACGTAATAACATCATACGCGACACTCTCCAGGAAACGATACATTTAGTCGCGCGACAAAGTTTTACGCTACGAAGGAAAAAGGCGGGAAGGACGTGAAATACAGATTTTTGATTCCAGTACCATCCGTTAGCCTAATCCTTGAACGACGTGATGAAAGGAGTAACGTAGAGCCGGTCTCAAGCCCGGATAAGAGAGGAGACGCACCCTAGCCCATGAGCCCTTTAGCCCATTAGCCCTTTAGCCCTTTTTTCCATTAGCCCTTTAGCCTATTAGCCTATTAGCCCTTTAGCCCTACAAGGAATGTGCGGCAATCTGATCTTCTTAGAACAATGGTATCCCTGTGTTCTAAACACATGTTGTGTCGAGTGCAGTGTTCGATTCTAGTCTTGTTATTACTTATTTAGTGATCTGAACACATCAAACAATGTTTTAAACGCATGTTGAAGTTAACGACATCGAGTACAGTGTTCGATTCTAGTTTTGTTATGTTTTATTCACTTCTTTTGTAATCTGAAAATCTAAACGTGCACAACTATGATGACGTCATCGCTGCAGCACATGCACACTCTTGCTTTCATGATGCATACTTATTGCATTCCTTTGCCTCCTTACTCTTGAGAAAACGATCAAGTCTAAACATGTACAATAACGTCATCACTGCAGCACGTGCTCACTCTAGCCTTCGCGATGCGTGTTTAAACTTGTACCTTAACAGAGGAGAAGGTCATAACAGCAGCCACCATCTTGTGTAGTAACCTCTAAGTGCTAATTAGCGTCGGGAAGGGTATCTTGTCGTAAACTAAGGATAGTCTCCTTCAAGATGGTAGATGAGAGGTTAGGTTCACGTACGCACTAAAGTTGATGATAGCGAACGGATTTTTTTCAAATTACCCGCCACCACATTTCAAAGGTATGTAGCTAAAGATACCAGCACGGTGCCCTGTTGATTAATGATGGCAGCTGGAAACAATTTCAAATTGCCGCCACCACATTTCAAAGGTAGTAGCTAAAGATGGAAGCACGGTACTCTGTTAATTAAAGATGGCGGATGACAGCTGTTTATAATTTTTCACATTGCTCGCTACTACGATAAAGATTGCAGCACGATGCTCTGTTGATTAAAGATGGCTGCTGTCAGCTTGTCAAAAAGCACGTGGGTTTGTTTCCAAACAAGAGCACGTAGAAATTGCCGCCACTACATTTCAAAAGTAGTACGGTAGCTAAAGATAGCAGCACAGTGCTCTGTTGATTAAAGATTGTTGCTGTCAAAAAGCATGTGGAATTTTTCAAAATATCCGCCACCACATTTCAAAGGTAAGTAGCTAAAGAGGGCAGCACTACGGTTAGCGATGCAAGATGGCGGATGACAGCTGTCACGTGGAAACTGCCCACTACTACGATAAAGATAGCAGTACGGTGCTCTGTTAATTAAAGATGACAGCTTGTCAAAAAGAACGTAGTTTTGAAGAGGACGTGGAATTTCAAATTACCCTCTACCGCATGCATAACAGTAGCCACCATCTTGCACAGTAGCCTCTAAGCTAGCTTTCTTCATAAGAACCGCCGCCGTCTTACGCAAGCACCCTTAAGTCGTCTCATAAGGAGCCATGTATAGCCGCCAAATTGTCGCTGCCATCTTGCGCAAGCATCGTTAGGGCGTCTCATAAGAGCAGCAGTCATCTTGTGTAAGCACCCTTAAGCAGTCTCATAAGAAGCTATGTACAGCCGCCATTTTGTGTCCGCCATCTTGCGCAAGCATCCCTAGGGCGTCTCAAGCCATCTTGTGCAAGCACCCTTAAGCAGTCTCATAAGAAGCTATGTATAGCCGTCATCTTGTAGAATTAGATAGCTGCCAATGCCAAAGGGCCTAAGTAGGAACCGAACAGTTGATCTCATCATTAGACTACTTTTTTCTTATGCTATCATGTTCCTGATACTGCGAACCTAAGTATTATGCTGAAAAAGTTTGTCCGTTTTGCTCTACGACGTACCGTTTTCGAGATATTTAACATTTTGCATTTAAGCTCCAAATTTAATGTATCGAACCAGCACGGCACGTTAGCCTCTAAGCTAGCTTTCTTGATAAGAGCAGTAGCCATATTGCGCAAGCACCCTTTAGGTGTCTCATAAGGAGCCGTGTTTAGCCGCCATCTTGTGTCCGCCATCTTGAGCAAGCATCCTTAGGGCGTCTCATAAGAGCAGCAGCCATCTTGTGCAAGCACCCTTAAGCCGTCTCATAAGAGCAGCCGCCATCTTGTACAAGCACCCTTAAGGCGTCTCATAAGGAGCCATGTATAGCCGCCATCTTGTAGCCGCCATCTTGCGCAAGCATCCCAACGGAGTCTCATAAGTGCCTATGTGTAGCAGCCATCTTGCAGCCACCATCTTGCGCAATCACCCTTAAGGAGTCTCATAAGGAGTCATGTATAGCCGCCATCATGTGCAATTGGCGTCGAGAAGGGCATCCGGCCGTAAAGCTGATGTTAGGTCCTTCTATAAGGTTAGGCTTGCTGTCTTGTGCGTTAAAAGTTAGGTTAAGCCCCTCTAAGGTAGCGGATGTGAGGTTAGGCGGTCTCTCATAAGGAGCCATGTATAGCAGCAATTTTGTGGAATTGGCGTCGGGAAGGGCATCCATCCGTAAAACTGAGGTCAGGCCCTTCCATGAGGTTAGGCTTGCTGTCTTGTGCGTCAAAAGTTAGGTTAAGCCCCTCCAAGATAGCAGATGTAAGGTTAAGCTCACTCTCTTAGGCGTCAGGAAGGGCACCCGGCCGTAAAACTGAGGTTAGGCCCTTCCATGAGGTTAGGCTACCTCTCTTACGCATAAAAAGTTAGGTTAAGCCCCTCCAAGATGGCGGATGTGAGGATAGGGTCGCGGTCTTAGCCAGCGTGAGAAGGAGACCTCTCCTGAGAGCGTGTGGTGGTGATGGCGGTGGTGGCGGTGCGGTGGTAGCCTCTGCGGATAGCCGGTGGCGGTAGTGGCGGTGGTGGCGGTGGTAGCCTCTGCGGTGGGCCTGCGGCGCTGGTGGCGGCCGAACCATTTACTTACGGGCAGCCTATTTTGAAATTATGGAATGCAAGCAAGCATGCATGTAATTCGTGTTTATTTGTAGTGAAGTTAGAGTTCAAGGCCCCCTCTTGCACTTAACCACAACATTTAAAATGATTAACCGAAATATTTTTCCTTATATACAACAAATGTTTTAAAAATAATATAGTATTAATAAAAATATGGATATAGTAATAATTATAGTGTATACAACATGACAATATAAATGAACATGTTAATAATTATAAAACTAACAATAGTAATAATAAAATACCGAAACAGAGTAAAAAACTATAACTAGCAAATACATTTCTAATTGTTATTAAAATATGCTCATTCACGCACTCATTCACACTTTCCTCATCGTACAAGTCAGATAGAAGCATTCAGTAAGTGATTTCGGCAATCCATCTGAAACCTCTTACGAGAATGCAGATCCCTTATGGTAGAAAGGGAGTATTCTACAGCCTAGCGGCAGTGACTACAAAGTAGCGGTTTTAAGTCCTGGAGTGACAGAGAGGTATAATTAAAGGGGAGCCAGATTGTGTATCGTGTTATGATACGAGGAGGGGTAATTAAAATTTGATGAAAGATAATCCAACACACCTAAGTTTACAACTACATGCAGAAGGGATAACATGTGGAGACTACGACGCTCATGAACATGAAGCCATGGCAACTCCCTATAATAAGGTCAAACTCCGTTCGAGAATCTTATTACTGTCTTGAGATACGTCCGTAAGTACAGTGTCACATTAGTCTAGAACAGGTAAGATAACAGATTTTACCTGTTGTATTTTTAAATGTTTTGGAAATATATTAGAGTAACGTTTGAGAGGAAAAAGGGATTTCTGAACTTTACGGCAAGTAAACGGGAATTTGGATGTACCGCTGCTGTTAGTGATAATTCTGGGGTGTGGCTTTGCCAGGATGTTTGTAGTGGTGTCTGAAGAAGGTGTTTAGGCGCGCGAGCTAGAGAGCTGGGCTGCTGAGTACGCCATGAGTGAACAAGAGATTCACACGTCTGTGTTTCCTGCAGAAGAGGGCGCCAAACCCTCCGAAATTTTGAGACGGTCCACGCAGAGTTTGGGGAAGAAACACTCGAGTGTATGAGTGGGCTAAGAAATTAATGGCAGGAAGAGAAGCTGTGGAAAATGAACCTCATTAAAGGAGACTGCGGACAAGCATCACTGCAGACAACATTGTTGCCATTCATGACATTATTGGTGAAGAATGGCGAATAAAAATTTCGCAAATTGTTTTAGCCGTAGGGATAATTTACAGAAGTGTTCCATCCGAAATGAACTCCATTTCAGAAAATTGTCCTCGTCTTCTCAACAACGAACAATAAACTTTTCGCCAGGAAGTTTGTCAGAGATTCCTGCGTCGCTACGAGGAGGAAAGAGAGGATTTATTGCGTCTCATTATGAGTTGTAATGAAACTTAGGTGCATCATTACACGCCAGAGTCAAAGCTAGAAAGCATGGAGTGGCGGCGAAGAGACGGAACAGGTCCAGTCAAACTAAAACATGCACATCTGCTGGAAAGGTGCTTGCAACCGTTTTCTGCGACTCCGCGGGCGATTTGCTGGTGGATTTTCTTCACGAACAAAGGGTAATTAATTCACTCTATTAGTGTCACCTTTTGGATGAAGGAAAAGCTGCGTATCGCAACAAGGACGCTGGCAACCGATCCGAAACGTCATTCTTATCCATGAGAATGCAAGGCCGGATACTGCCGCTTTAACGCGGAGAAAACTGGAGCAAATTCACTGGACACCTCTGGAACACCCTCCGTACAGTCCAGATTTATTTACCTGCAACTACCATTTGTTTGAACCATTCAAACGAGGTCTAGGAGGCCAGCGGTTCGATGATTATGCAAGTTTAGAAATGTTCGTGCGCAAGTGGCTCCGCACACTTCCCTCTTCTCTCTATCAGGATGGCATAAAAATATTACCAATCCAATGGAGAAAATGTGTATCGAAGCAGGACACTATGCAGAAAAGTGTTCTATATATGTGTATTTTTTTTGGTTGATGCAATATATAAAAAAATAATTCCCGTTTTTATTTGATCCGCCCTGTATTTGTCACTTGTTCAGACCAATTAAGCATCTCAGGCATACCTACGTTTCTTACTGATGCACAGTAGGGTACGACAGTATTATTTAAAATAATTGAGGGTACATGCCTACATTTTAACACATTAAGGTTTCTTTTGGAACCATGTATTATAGTCTGAGTTTTGTTAGGATTAATTAACAAGCTGTTATTTTTGGCACAGTCGTTCAGCCGTCGTGAGTCAAAATTTACTCAGTCAATGACTACATTTGTCTTGTGGATATGAGTAATAATAAATCTGAAGATCATCTGCGTAGATGTGGCACTTGCTATATTTCAATGCGTTCCCTACGTCGTTCACACTAGCAACACATAAAAGTGGGCCAAAACTGAGCCCTTCGGGACAACTATTGATTTGTCATGCCATCCTAAGTACATTGTTCCCACTGATATTCGTTGCCGACGGCCACTGAGGTAGGAGCTAAAACATTTAAGAGATGTCCCATTAAAGTTGAGACTGTGGAGTTTGAGCAGTAGCAACCCAGGGCCAATTGTGTCAAAGGCACTGATTAGGTCTTCTGGTGTTGCTACAGTCACATATCGTTCGTTGGTCTGTTATAGTCTGTAACTCGCAGTAATGCTGTCGTGGTACTATGTACATTTCTAAAGCCGGATTGAAAAGGGCCAAGGAGGGAATTTTGGGTCAGGTATACAGTGATTTAGTGCATTAATCGGACGTTCGAGTGCTTTTTCGATGGGTGGTATGATGGCCACAGGGCGGTAATCTGATGGAGAATCCAGGATTGGCCTTATTAGTGCGTCTTTCCAAACGTTATGGAATACTCCATTGGTCAGGCAGTAGTTGAATATGTTAGTAAGTATTGGCAGTACAGTCCCGGTGATGTATTAATGAATTTCATAGAGATACCGTCTTTACCTCTCGCATCGGAAGTGACAGAGTACAGCACACGTTTAACATAATTTGCGTAAACGGTGCGGAAAGAGAATTGGTCGCGCTCGGAAGGGCATGCGAATTTCGTGGGGTTTGCCGGTAATGGAACTGGTCTTACTTTTGGCTGAGAAAAGTAATCATTTAACGTATCTAGAGATATGGTGGGAATATGCTCTTCTACGGCTTTAACTATGTCCAAAGATCGTGGCTTCTTCCAGGTTTAGGTTAAATTATTATTTCCGCGAACTGTTGTAAGTAGTGGCTTTTACTGTTCCTAATTAGCTGTTTAACTTGATTCCTAAGTTTCCTGTATTGCTAAAAGTCATCTTTGTAACGTGTTCGTGTACAATGTACTTAAAAAATGAGCACACCCTGAAAATAAGCAAAACCAACAAAACAAGAACACAGATATCAGCACACTTCGTTTTACCTTTCCTTACCAAGTAGTACTGAAAGTACACATAACGCAGACAATTCAGCACAGAGGTAAAGAGAAATGAAATCCACAATTCAAGCAGCCTCGCACCAGTCACACAGATCAAGGGACCAGGAACCGCGCATCAATTGTTGGATGCCTTTGTAACGTGTTCGCCTGAAATGTCTGTGCCAACTGTCACGGATGGCCATATCGGATCTTATCTCGGTCGTCAGCCGGCAAGAGGTAACATAAAAGGTACCAACGAGTTTAACATCAATTGCCATGCACTTCCGGAAATTTTCGAACAAGAAAAGTGCCCTTGAGAAGCTAGAGGGCTGTGTATAAGCTTTCTATCATGCCTTCTTTTACACATTCCCTAGAACCATGCTTACCTACAAGTTTTTTCCGCTCCTCATCTATTTTCTTTATTTCTTTTATATCGATGTGCTGTTACGCCTACTCAGACTTTAGATTCCAACTTTACTACTACTACTGCTACTACTACTACTACTACTACTACTACTACTACTACTAATAATAATAATAATAATAATAATTGGCCGTACGGTCCGGGGCGCTCAGCTGTGAGCTAGCATCCGGGAGATGGTGGGTTAAAACCCCACTGTTGGCAACCCTGAAGATGGTTTTCCGTGGTTTCCCATTTTCACACCAGGCAAATGCCGGGGTTGTACCTTAATTAATGCCACGGCCGCTTCCTTCCACTTCCTAGGCCTTTCCTATCCAATCGTCGCAATAAGACCTATCTGTGTCGGTGCGACGTAAAGCAAATAGAAAAAAAAATAATAACAATAATGATAATTTATGAGTCATTCAAATAGAATCCGGCGAAAAGGGAAACTACACAAAAATGTTTTTTGTTAGATTATACATGTTGTGTTGATTATAAGTGGTCATTCTCACAGTGTTATAGCATGATATATGACAGCTCTGGGGTTCAAGGACTTAGGATGTTGCTTAACTTGTGTAGTGAAATGATAAAGGATTTTCTCCGCAGAGACATAGTTCCATTAGTATAATTTAAAGCTACCGCAGTGTTCTGTCATCCTCATTACATGAACTATGACAGGCGAAATTACCATTACTGCAATTGTCCTTCACCACAATCCCAGATGCTCTGCAATTCCCTTCAGCCGCTATAGGTGGGGGTGGTAGAAATCATCCGCCGTATTTCCTACCTGTCATAAGAGGCGACTGAAAGGAGGAGGGATTAGGAGTTGGCCACCACGGTTCCCAAAGCTGAGTCTGGCATTACTACCACTTACTTGTATCATGCTCCTCACTTTGATCTTCCTTGTTCGACCTCTCTCCGTGAACACTTGTTCTCTTCCAACCCGGAAGGTTTGCGAGGTCCAAGGTGTCTCACTTTTTCACGCCCTTAGCGGTTCTTACCTTTCTTTTGCATTCTTCCATAGACGTGATGCGCCTCTTCCATCATTCTTCTAATTTATTTTAATACAGGATGGTTGTCCATTTGCAGTTCCACTGAAGACAGTAATCACCACCACAAACTCTGCACTTCGTGCGATTCAAGGCCAGTTTTAATATATTGAATAACTCGCAAAAATATACCAGTACTGTGTTAAGTGTAATCATGCAGATGAAAATGTTATACATATACTCGTATTAGCGATTAGCAGTGCCATAGTAGACTTTAGACCACAAGTGATCGACATAGTCTTATACATTACAAATTCTATCGTAACAGTAGCGAAATGAATTGAAGAAAAATAAATAAATAAATAAATAAATAAATAAATAAATAAATAAATAAATAAATAAATAAATAAATAAATAAATAAATAAATAAATAAATAAATAAATAAATGTCCGCACAGTCGTTTGGCATTTAAGAATGGTTGCATGAGACAGAGCCAGATCAAGAGGTTTACCCGGAAAACACGGCTTCGATTCCCGTCCACGTCAGAAATTTTAACCTGTACTTGAGGGTTGGTTCGAGGTCCTCTCAGCTTACGTAATTGCAACTGAGGAGATATCTGACGGTTAGAGGGCAACCTAGGTCTAGAAATTCAAGAATAATGGGCAAGACTAGAAATTCAAGAATAATGGGCAAGGGCATTCGTCGTACTGACCATGCGTCACCTCGTGATCTACAGGCCTTCTGGTTGAGCAGCGGTTGCTTGGAAGGAAAAAGCCCGTCAGAGCTGTAGAACCATGGGTTTGGGGTTTGGATGCAATGACGCCTGATAACACCCTTGCTGAAGTGGAGCAGATAATTAATGCTAATTGCCAATAATTCTGCAAATTTCCAGGTGCATTCTAACGAATTCGGAACTGAATATGGCAAAGAGAACAGTATTGAGTCAAGGGTATGGGTTAAGTGGGATTTTAATAATAGTAATGTGTTTTGATTTACGCCCCAATAACTACTTTTACCTTTCTCAGAGACGCCGAGGTGCCGGAATTTAGTCCCGCAGGAGTTCTTTCACGTGCTAGTAAATCTACCGACACGAGGCTGACGTACCTGAGCACCTTCAAATACCACCGCACTGAGCCAGGATCGAATCTACCAAGTTGGGGTCAGAAAGCCAGCGCCTCAACCGTATGAGCCACTCAGCCTGGCAAAGTGGGATTTAATTTACTCCAAACATCTTCATTCTCCTTCAAGCCTGAGGACGGCTCTTCTTCTATTTTTCTTCTTCTTTTACTTCCTCTGGTGTGCTATCTCCTCACAGAACATGACGATTAACATGAAGTAATTTGGCTGTGTTTCCCGTATCTGTCTTGCCGTATCGTGGATGTCAGACCACTGTATGAGGTCCCGTGTCTGCGATAATTTTCTTCCATATTTCCTTTCTTTTTTTCTATTAAGAGTTCTATCAGGCTCTATTGCCATTTCGGAAGATGTAACAGAAATAGTATGATTTTGGCATGATTTCACTATGAACTGGATTGTAGATAAAGGTTGTAGTTATGAGTTTATTTGGGGGTTGTAGTAAGGATGTAAAAGAGAGGGTTCATAAGTTATTGGTAATACCACAATCTGAGTATGGTTCCAATGTATGGGACCCTCACCAGTATTACTTGATTGGTGAACTGGAAAATATCCAAAGAAAATCAGCACAATTTGTTCTGGGTGGTTTCCGACAAAAGAGGGTTATTGGAATCTTTGAGCTGAGGAGAATTGGGAGTAAGGAGATAAGCTGCTAGACTAAGCGGTATATTCCGAATTGTCATCGGAAAAATGGAGTAGAATGACATTAGTAGCCAATAAGTCTCAGTAGTATTTTAAAAAAAATAAGGAAGTAAAGAAAGGAAAAAAGGAAGAAAGAAATCTCAAAATTTGAAGATAACTTGGACTTCAAGAGCAACAATTCAGGCAAATATTCGTTTATAGAAACAAGAGTTAGGGATTGGAGTAATTTACCAGGAAGATATTCGACAGATTTCCAATTTCTTTGAAATTATTTAAGAAAAGACTAGGCAAGCACCTGATAGGGAATTTGCCACCTGGACCACTGCCTTAAATGCGTATCTCTGGCCAATGGTGGATTAGCTCCTCATTGGTGACATTTTCTACCCGTAAAGTCCTGAACATTCTGTGAAACATCCACATTTCAGAGGACTGCAGTCTGCATTCAGGAGATAGTGGGTTCGAACCCCACTGGCGGCAGCCCTGTCTTGTCCGAATTTCAGCAGTGTCACGTGTATCAATTTTTCCCTGTAAACTGCGCATCAAGTACTTAAAAACTTAAATTGCCTTAAGTGAGAGAGACACTCACGGATAAGTAATTGCAGTTTCCAAATTTTTCCTTTTAATCAAGTGAAAAATATTTTAAACCATATGTTTGTAAATGTCCACGTATGCCACATTCTGTGTCACACTCCGTACGTATTTGTTGCAAATTTTCAGGAAATCGATTCTCAGACATAATTTTTTCTCTTAATTTAAAGAAAACATTTAAAATATTTGCATGGGATTTTGCATGGTATTGTTTTTAATTCCATACACAACGACAATTCTTTGAACTGAAGTAATTTAACTTGAATTATTAACTAAGGTACTTATATTTTTTTCTGAAGTAATGTCGTAGGAATTATAGAATGTGAACATGCATAAATGGTAGTATTTATAGTACAAAGACCATTGTATAATTTATTGTACACACTTCCTATGGTTTCAAGAATTAATGTGTAAATATGATTGAAATTTAAGGTAAATATTAGGCTTTTTAAAAATATTAAAATTATTTTATGAATGGTAATGAACTTATAAGGATGCAAATTTTTTTAACCTATTCACATCAGTCTTACGGGCATTTAAATGACCTTGCTTCTGCAGCATTTAAAGGGAACTTGTCACAGTGACAGTAGTTTATTAAAATTACATTAACTTCCAGATTTGTAATGATAATTTTGAATAGGTTACAATATAAATATCTGGCACTCACGTTACCGAGTACGATTTCCTCCTCTGACGGTTGCTATTGTACATCTGTAATAATTAACGATTATGTGATATGACGTCGTATGTACGATGTGCAGGGATATACCACGTTCGTCACACTGTCACGCCGTCTCTTTCCGTTTCTTCTTCTCCAAACAGCACCTTTGGCAGCTGTTGGTATGGCATTCAAGGATAAGCGTTCGTCCCTCTTTTTAACCTGTGGATGTCGCCAGAAGCCTGAGTGGTTTAGTTGTACAGAACTCATTTAATTACAAGCCATCATTGTTTGGCTGCACGTATAATTCGCATACCAGCACGCTCATGGAAATGCAGGCCAGGCAACACACGCCTATCAATACGATTAAGAATGAAAATGTATTGTGTTTCTGAGCTACAAGACGATCATATTAACTAAATATATTCTAGCGAAAGTCAAACTTCGCCATTCACGTGAATTTGTTGTTATATTGTACGTTGAGTGGTCACCGCTAAGTCTGGTTGTATCACGAACAGTTCCACCATCAGCAGACAAAGGCGTGAATAAAGAGACTACAAGGGATATAAGGAGTAAGGTAGTTTCCCGTTGCCTTCCCCGCCGTGTCAGAAGTTAAAATAAAATTAGAAAAACACAACTATACACTCCAACAGACCATATGAGAAGCATTTTCACTGGCTGGATAAGAAATGGCATTACTAACGAGGGAACACATACATGTGTTTCACTCGGATTCGGTTGAAATTTGGTAGGAATATTCGTGGGAGGCAGTAGAACGCTAAGGTGAAAACTGCATGTCCCCAGCGCAAGTTTAAACGCCAAAATAGAACAAATAAATAGTCGTAAAATTAGAAGTGCCGCGGGAGTATCAGGGTGTGGCGGAGAGGGAGGGAGGAGCGAAGCAGCGGACGTGAGCAGCGTATAGGCGGGCTGCGCGCTCGAGTCAAATGAATGACCACCCACCCCCACCCTCCCGGCCACTCTTCTTTACTACACCGCACTTCGCACATACCTCGTATCTTCCCGATTAGAAACATCAAAGCAGATCAAGAGGTGCACATTGATTAGTCGTCCGATGAGACAAAGTTCTTACAATGACAGGTAAAATCTGACGTTCTTATAGTCATTTTTATGAATGGTGACTGTATATTTACTTTAACCATGTATGGTAATAATTGATTTTTTACACCTGGATACAAAAAAACGCCCACTACAGAAGCCATTCAATCCGTGGAATGTAGTAGTGTGCATTCAGAATTGATTTGCAGAGTGTGACAAAAAAGACACCTCATTTTCTGGAGATGAAAGGAATTTGGGATTGGAATTATATCGTAAGTAGATCAATGTATTTATATATATTTACTTTTACGAGAAAAACAAGCGTTCACAGGAATTGAGCTCTTGTCTCCGTTTTACAGGTCTAATTGCCGACAGGGTTTTGGATACCGATATGACAGTGGAACTGGATGGCACATTGGATATGTCAGATGATGACTTTGATTTCGAGGAAGACAATATTGAAACACCGTTATTTGACCTCCTCTCCAAAAATGTTGCTCCTAACCCTGCATCCACAACAACGGCTGAACGATGCCTAATCCCAATAACTTATAAGAAGAAGGTCGTCGAATATTGCCGAAACAAAGGTGGGAAACAGAGTAGCTTCGCATCAGTGAAACACAGGTTTTGTAAATTAAAGTTCCGGCAAGAGCTTTACAGGCGGGAGAAACAACTAGAAAACGGTGGCACAATGGAAGAAAAAAGTAAATTTGTTACGGAGAAGACTTATCAAAAGTTCAAAGAAAGTAGACAACGAAACAAAATTGTTCACGATATAAATATTAAAAAATGGGCCTTAAAGTACGCTCGTCTAGTTAACTACGGCACGTTTCGAGCGTCTCATTCCTGGGTAATGAGTTTTAAAAAGAAATTCAAGATTGGATCAAGAAAAATTTGCAAATTCGTATCTAAAAAGTATCAATTTGAACAAGAAGATACTAATTGTAACGCGACACTGTTTGTTGAAGAAGTGTCGCAATTAATGGAAAGTCACGGCCCAGAGTGCGTGTTTAATACTGATCAGTCTGGTTTTCATGAAGGGTTCCATTCTGGCAGGACCCATAATGAACGAGGAGAAAAAGTCGTATTAGCGGAAGCACAATCTATGAATTCACTAACTCATAGCTACACAATACAGCCAATAATTTTGGCAGATGGACAACTCCTGCCGAAGTTGCTAGTGGTGTTGAAAGAAAAAATAGCAAATTTGGTCCTAATATAGAAAAAAAATTTACCGCACCAAATGTGTACACTTTGCCTTCAAAGTCTGGAAAACTGACCAAAGAACTTGTACAGAAATGGTTACGGGTTGTTTATTGTGAGCTAGTACCAGAGTACAGTGTTTTAGTTCTCGATTCCTGGACCGGACAGAAAGAAGAAAATATATTAAATGCTAAAATTGGGAGTAACAGAATCATTAATGTTCAAACAATTCCGAAAGGAGCCACTGGATTTATCCAGCTGTTAGATATTTTGGGCTTCCGCATTTGGAAGCAATTTATACGTATTTTGTACGATTTAATTTTGTTAAACTCATTAGACATCAAGGTACATTTAAGGAACAACATTTTAAAAGTGCAATCTTTGGCGCAAAACCAGTTCTCCTCTCCGCGTTTTCGTAGCATGTGGCAGTACAGTTGGTACAAATGTGGCTATGTTAACAAGAAACCTTAACAATTTGTTAAATCCAGTCGATTATTGTTTCAAAGAAGAGCCTTCTTATAAGCAATGCAATACTTGTGAAAGCGACAACGCTGTAAGATGTGCATGGTGCACAGAGTATCTGTGCCTTGTACACTTTTTTGTAAACAATCACTATTGCACTAATTAAAACGAGTAACAAGAACTCGGGCGTGAATTCTTCAAACCTTATTGGCATCGTTGTTCAAACATCGTCCTTTGTACACTTGTTTCATGTGCTGTTTTCATATTTAAGTTTTGCACATCTAATCGGGAAGTTAAGGGGAACGCGCTAACTATACGCTGCCTGGCTGCTGGCGCGGCTCGACACAGCCCGGTTGGCTCACGTCCGCTGCTTCGCTCCTCCCTACCTCTCCGCCAAACCCCGATACTCCCGCGGCACTTCTAATTTTAAGACTATTTATTCGTTCAATTTTGGCTTTTAAACTTGCGCTGGGGACATGCAGTTCTCACCTTGGCATTCTACTGCGTCCCACGAATATTCCTACCGAATTTCAACCGAATCCGAGTGAAACACATGTTTGTGTTCCCTCGTAAGCATCGCTCATACCCCTGTCATCTTCATATTGTCATAGGGTGAGACTGAGACATGAAAATGGAAGCAACGAATTTACTCTAGTCCATACCACATGACATAATGCACTGTAAAGAAAGATCTTGCTAGCAAAGTAATGGTGGTGAATGACTATCCACAGTTAGTTTCCAGTCATTCGACTAATTCTGGAGTGGGATAAATGAAGCCCCCATCTAACGACCAGGATAGGAATTGTGCCGGCTGCCGAAGCCTGTCGCACTTTTCTGGGGCAATGATTCATAACTGACAAATGAAATGAAATGTTATTCGAGAGTGTTACTGGAATGAAGGATGGCACAGAAAATTGGAGTACCCGGAGAAAAATCTGTACCTCGTCCGCTTTTCCAAGCAGAAATCTCACATGGATTGACCGGGATTTGAACCATGGAACCCAGCAGTGAGAGGCCGGCGTACTACCGCCTGAGGCACAGAAGGTCACTAAATTCATGTTATCTTACAAACAGAAAAGAGATACTAGGAAAATTTAAACAGAGAAGAAAGACAAAACTGCCACCATCACAGAAGATTTGATTGTCTTCTACATACCCATACCTTCACACTTCTGCCAGAACTATTTCTATTCTAGTCTGATTCCCATATTCATTTCCCGCGAGTGAAATAGTAGATGAATCAGATCCATGTATTTATTCACTACTTGTTGAACTCGCTTCGCCTTGTTAGTAGGCAGCACTTCGTACAACGACAACTTAATTATTCACAAATTTGCCTGTCTCGACTCTTTGCTGCTTCAAACTTCTGTGTGCTGTAATGTTACAGAGCACACAATAGCGCTGACGTTGCAAATTGAATTTTTGTCCTCTTAGTGAATTTTTCATGCTAAGCAACGTGGTGTCTACTGGGAGACATACGAAATATTGAAGACATTCAAAAGTCTACGGAATCTCCTCATGTCAGAGAGGCATAATACCTTTCAAGAAAGTGTACTCCTCCGCGAGTTGTGAAAACGTTCTTCCCCAGCACCTTCTTGGTAAAATGCTGAAAATTATAAGAGAATAAAAAATAGTCCACATCAGAACAGTGTAACAGATCGCCATAGCCGTGCGTATAACCTACATATACATTTCTTTGCTCAGGCAGAAGTTACAAATTCTTCCCAGATGTTTAGCAGTTTCAAATTTTCAAGAATCTTCAGCGTTATATTTCTGATTACACACAGATAGATAGTGTGAGTTCTGCTTGACAAGTGAGAATATGAACTTAAATGTCCCTTGTATGTCGGGTCCTAAGCTCGAAGGCCGGTAAAAAATCTCTGAAGATTCCCCATCAAGAGCTGTCATCGGCAACCCAGGCGTCACTGAAAAGGCGTACTAATGAAATTATGAGTGAGGTAGTTTATCGTTGCTTTATCCACAAACACAGACGTTTCTATCGTTCCGTCAAGTCCAATGAAATGCATTCACCGACCAACTCTTTGAGTGACACCTAAACCAATCCTCATAACAACTGGCTGCATAAGAATTGGTGTTATTAGCATCGTTTATACCCCAGTCACTTTCATGTTGTCAGTGCCGAAGATGAGACTGAGACGGACCTACGAAAGCAATAACTTGCTCTGCTCTGTACTGCGAACACTCTGTATATAGTTTATCCGGAAGCTCTATAAAGGTTTATGTTCCTTTATATTGTTTTGATGTTATTTGTACCCTCCGCCAACGCGGTATCCTAAGCACTGAAATTAACAACACAATTCAAAGTAAAATAATGTTATTCGTGCAATTTATGTGGAAAACTGTGTGTCTTAATTTTCTTAATTTTTTTTTTTTGCTTCAGTGAGGATAGTTACACTGGTAACTGGAACGCAGAGGATATGTTTTGCGACCCGTGCGAGAGTAGGACATTGATTTATTTTTTATTTTATTTTATTTTTTCCACAATTGCAGTATATCGCTGATGATTTTTCTGGATGTTGTACCCTACCATGAGTACTTAAACACTCTTAAAGTCATCCTTATCATTATTCTCCCATGATCATGAGTAGATTATCAACTGTCGACTGTCAGATACATACTACCGCTGCACAGTTTCCAAACCACGCGGACAAAAATAAGAAAAGTGAAGTTTGTCATGTTGAAGGTAGTACCCCATAATACCGTACAAGGGGCACCACTGCACCTCGGTGCAAAACCGACAGTCATTTATACCATCTGCATTACCATATAAGAGAAGGTCAAACACAGCCAGCTAAGCACCGATTTCGCACGCATGTTCTTGTGGTTCATTAACAAAATGAATCTCATAATTACTTCTTATAAACAAACATATTAACAATGCAATATTACTCCCTAATAAGTCCACCCTATAGAAATATTAAATTACAATTAACCAGATATGCATAATGATTACTCACCTTCATTTTCACCATCCAACACCTTTGATTTCAAAAACACACGTGCGAACAAAGGTTATTAACAATTTTTTTCTTGCCCAAACGCGCCCATTTTTTTTCTCCAATTTCCGTTTTTGTTGTCTCAATTTAACTCGATTTGAAAATTAATTATCCTAGTTTTCGCTCGATGTTAGTTCCGAAATTGTATATTTAATGTAATTACATGGTCAGTAAGTATTAATATAATTTTATTACAACAAAAATTACAGCCATTTCATCCTTAAACGGCAGGAAATATTTGATGACATTAAAACTCTGCTCTCATCAGAATTTGGCGAAAATGCAAAGGAATTAGAAATGTATATGTCGGAGAAATCAGGGAGAGCTTTTGAATGCCACGCAGACGACAAGTTGGCACTGAAAAACCTCTTCCACATTTTCAAAACAAAGTGGTACGAATGCAACCGAACTGCATCATGATTTTATAAGAAGAATATTGAATGGCTTAAGGGAACAACAGACGTTCAGGTGGCAATCATAAATGATATTAGATTTTAAAATTAACATAAGTTACTGTTCAGTTATGAAAAAAATATATAGAATGAAATATTGTTTTGACCGATTTATTTCTAAGTGCTGCCGTCCTGGGGATTTGGAAGGTTCGAAAGAATGTACGAGCAAAGATTATGGATTTACAAGTTCTACACCCAGAGGTCGCCTTCTTACAGATTTTCAAAAGATATCCGAGCCAGCGAAAAAGCGCAGAAACAAAAGAGTTACTCGCATCTCACAGCACACACCGGAATTGTCCTTTGTAACGAGTATGAGTCTTCGTTCATCTGGAGCCGCGGTGTTGCCTCTCTTGTCAAGGACATCACAACTTCATCTCCATCTCGTGCTCCTATGTATAAGACAGCATTCAACGCTTCCGATCTACCTCAATGCAAATAAATTCCCGATAACTTTGCACTTTCCGATTTAGTAAAGGGAAAAATTATTAGAAAAGATTATCAGTTGATTCGTAAAAGAGAATTACAGCATGGCGCTAGAGCTTATACTTTGTATCATAAAGTTTCGTATGTTAAAGCTCAACGTTATCCGCCGGGAATTAATGTTACAGAGACTCTAGCGGAAGTTCAGTTACATCGTTATTGCACCACATAACACGCGAATTATTTCGGTACAGAATGACGTAATCGTAACATTATCTGCAGAAAAAGTCTGTAGTTTGGAATTGATTGCAATATATGGATTTGATGGTTCATCTGGTCAAAACAATACAAACAAAAGTTTGAGGACAATGATGCGTCAGATGCGAGAGTTTTATTGACATCACTTGCACCGTTAAGAATAACAGACGGTAACGATAAATACTGGTTGACTTGCCAAAATCCAAAACCATCCTCTGCAAGATTTTTCTCTCCAGTTAAATTACAATATATTCGCGAAAACGTTGCTTCAACGTTGCAGGAAAATAGTTATGTCGAAGATCAATAGCTACGCTTCCCCCATATCAGATAGTTGTCGACAGAAGAGAAATTACCGATAATTGACGGTAAAGTCAGAAATAAAATTACGATGATAAAATCCCATATGCGTTGTTATTTATGCGGAGCCACGTCTAAACAGTTTAACAATGTTGATGCCGCTGGATTATTACCAGTAGACGAAAAAAAATTGCGGTACGGTTTAGCTACATTACATGCGTGGGTCCACTTTATGGAGTGTTTCTTACGTGCAGGATATAAACTGGGTACGCAAAAATGACAAGCGCGATCGACAGAAGACGATATATATATTTGCTAGGGGCTTTACGTCGCACCGACACAGATAGGTCTTATGGCGACGATGGGATAGGAAAGGCCTAGGAGTTGGAAGGAAGCGGCCGTGGCCTTAATTAAGGTACAATCCCAGCATTTGCCTGGTATGAAAATGGGAAACCACGGAAAACCATCTTCAGGGCTGCCGATAGTGGGATTCGAACCTACTATCTCCCGGATGCAAGCTCACAGCCGAGCGCCTCTACGCGCACGGCCTACTTGCCCGGTGAAGAAGACGAAATAAATTTAAAATGTGAAAAGAGGCGATTCGAAAGGATCTCCGATAGCGAAGTGGACTCATTCATGATGCTCCAAAAGTGCGTGGAGTCGGTACCAGCAATGATGGCAATACCACTAGGCGCCTTTTTCTAATTCGTCTGAGTCGGTCGACATTTTAGGTTGCTGAATCGTGCACACATTATAATGCAAGTTTTTGTGATGCGGTTACGCTCTAAATGTAGATATATAAGAAGTTATTGCCCTGAAACTGCGAATATGTTAGTGAACATTTTTTCGTGGCATTACATGCCAACGTCCATTCATGAAGTCTTGCTCCACGGTCCCATCATCGTGAATAAGCACCATTGCCGATCGGTCAACTTTTCGGAGAGCCCTAGAGTCGTGAAATAGGGACGTTAAGAATAGAGAGGACACTATTTGTAAAAACATTCCCAAGAATGCACTATGAGAGACGTGTTTCAGTGGTTATTCGTGTCTTCTCACCCAGTTATCTCACGTTTGCGAACGACATCTCCGAAAAAGAAGCGAAACATTCATGTGAGGCCGTACAGTTATTAACCTCTTACGTACCCGAAACCACCGAATCTTCGAACTCTAATGTTAGCTCGAATACGACAGACGACTACAGCGATTCTCATGTATGCGTATACTGATTGGAATTATAAATCAAAGAAATAGCAAATGTACTATTTTCTATTTATATGTAAGCTTTTTTGAATTCTCCACTTCAATTTTCAAAATAATAATATTAAATTCATAATCATCGACCTTGAAAACCTTTGTATAACATTTTTTGTTTCAATAAAGCATATTTTTTATATTTTTATTTTTGTCCGCCATTTTAGAACCGCCCTTTTGAATTTTCAAAATAATAATCTCAAATTCATAATCAGCGACTTTGAAAACCTTTACGTACCATTTCTTGTTTCAATGAAACGAATTTTTTATTCTTGTCCAAAATTTTGGTCCCCCATTTTAAATTTCCTAAATAATATCAATTTCATAATCAGCGATCCTGGAAACCTTTATATACCATTTTTTGTTTCAGTAAAACCCATTTTTATTTATGCTCGCTATTTTCGAATCGCCCTTTTGAATTTTCAAAATTATATCAAATTCATAATCAGCGACCTTGAAAAAATATTTATATACCATTTTTTGTTTCACTCAAACTAATTTTTGATGTATGTCTGCGTTTTTCGGGAATTGGCCCACAGTGCTCTGTACTGATACTGACCACTCAGCGCGGAAGAGAGACACGAAATCACGCAGTACCTCTGACCCGCAGTCGAATATGTCTACTGTAGTTTACTACATGTCCTGCGGGCTTACCGTCACACCAGGCGGAATACGGAATCCTACTCGTTGGATGCCTCTAATATTACAGTACATACAGCCGAGGCAGAAAGGGCGTGCTCGGTTCATCAAGAAGGACGCAGGTTCGCTTTCCCGTCAGGAAGTCGACAAATTTAAGAAATGAGATTTCCACATCCGGAGGAGCACGTAGCCCTTATGTTAAATCATTAAAATCAAAATTAATCAATACTGATCTGCATTTAGGGCAGTCGCCCAGATGGCGTAGTTCCTATCTGTTCTTTCCTAGTCTTACTTTGGATGATTTCAATGAAATTGGAAATTTACTGAACATCTCCCTTGGTAAGTTATTCCAATACCTAACTCCCCTTCCTATGAACGAATGTTTGCCCCAATTTGTCCTCTTGAATTCCAACTTAATCTTTATATTATGATCTTTCCTACTTTTAAAGTCACCACTCAAAGTTACTCGTCTACTAATGTCATTCCACGCCACCATCCCGCTGACAGCTCGGAACATACCACTTAGTCGTGCAGCTCGTCTTCTTTCTCCAAAGTATTTCCCGCCGAAACTTTGCAAAATTTTTGTAACGCTACTCTTTTGTTGGAAATCACCCAGAACAAATCGAGCTGCTTTCTTTGGATTTTTCCCAGTTCATGAATCAAGTAATTCTGGTGAGGGTCCCATACACTGGAACCGTACTCTAGTTGGGGTTTTACCTGAAACTTATATGCCCTCTCCTTTACATCCTTACTACGACCCTTAAAACACCCTCATAGCCACATGCAGAGATCTGTACCCTTTATTTACAATCCAATTTATGTGAGTACCCTAATGAAGATCTTTCCTTATATTAACACCTAGATACCTACAATGATCCTCAAAAGGAACTTTCACCCCATGAACGCAGTAATTGAAACAGAGAGGACTTTTCCTATTTGTGAAACTCAAAACCTGATTTTTAACCATTGCCTGCTGTCCAGTGGCGACGAGTGACGTTTTGAAAAGTGTTACCACACTCCTTCTGACAGTATATTGTCGCTCGCACCGCAGCATTTTTAGGAGCAGTACAGATGTCATTTAACAAAAGTGAAAGACTTGATAATTGATATTACTTTTGTATAAGATAACATCATTTGAAAATGATGATATGCAACATAATAACCAAAAGGGCCAACGTTACATTTTGTTAATTTTTCAGGAGAAGCAAAAAACGTTTCAGGAAATGTTGGTTTATCTTCAGGTAAATAATGATAGTTCATATAAAGCGTGCAACTTTTCTGTTTATGTTGATACTATTCTTTTCTCTTATTATTGGTTATAACTGAAATAGATATAAAATACATGTTAAAACTGCGACGTTCGCCCTTTTGCCAGTAAGCCTCCATATTGGAATTACTACCTTGGCCCCTTTGTAGGTAACTTTATCTGGCATTGGCCCTTTTGGCAGCAAATATTTGGATGTCAATTTTGCGGTGCTGAACATCAATGTCAAGTAATTATCATTGAAAGAAGTAGAACTGCACACAAATTAAATGGAAATTGGGTAATGAAATCACATCAGTGTGTTTATAGTATTTAATCATTTTAAAATTACCTTACAGGCATAAACATAAACTACACATAACAAATGACCAAACATGTTAGCAGCGTTCTAACACTATGTAGTAATAAAAAAACAAAAGTTCGGGATGTTCTAGTTAGAAATGTAAACTACATTACTTGAAATAAAACCAAAATACTCCAGTACATATTAAATAAAGTAGAATTTCAACTCAGACATCCTCTTCATTTGTTTCTAACAGTGCGTCTGGTACATTAGACATGGGCTTCAGACTGAGGTGTTCATCATGGTAACAGGGAGGAATAACACCTGATGTGCACAAGTTATGCAAATCCTTGTATTTGGCTGAAGATACTGGAAGTTCCTTATTGTTAGTATAAAGAAATCGAGGTTTTACTAGAGCAGCTCAGGGCTCTTAGATTTTTGCTAGATTTCAGTTTCTATACTATCATTAAGTTGCAGTGAGCATTTTACTAATACCTTACATGAGTCCTTAGAAAATACAACCTTTCTTGCATTCCTCAATATTACCTTAGTCCCATCTGGTCTCATCATGGAAATATCGCCAACAAATTCTTTCCAGCTATAGAAATCGTTGTATGTCAGCACTTTTACCTCATATGGAGCAAGCTGTGTTCGGGCAATACGAATACTTGTGGACCACTCACTGGGAGCCCATATCGTTTTCCTCCCGTAGTTAGATTCACTTGTGGAATGCATTGAATCGGCAGGCATGAAGGAATGCTCTGGCATTAGGCATATTAGAAAACAAAAAATCATGTTGCTGTTCAAGGGAACCCAGCTGCCAATATGATTCGAAAATCAGTTTCCTATCATTCTCTGTGAATAAGTGACAGCTAACAGATTTAGTGTACTTTCGTCCAGAGCATGAGTTTTTACCCAAACTCCTCTTATTTTTCTGAAAACCTTTTGAATTTGTGTACTCCCTTCCCTACCTTCTAGCTATCTTATTGTTCAATTTTGCAGAAAATGGCCTTTGTTTTCGCTTTCCTGTTTTCCCTACGCACTCACTATCACTAACATTATTTACGCACCCTTGAGCATTACCACTGTGGGCATAATTTTGTATACTGCCCTGTGTTCCTACAATAATTGCAGCTGAAGAAATTTCCTGAGTGTTGTTGATTGAAGACTGTTTAAAGGTCGAGTTCAAGGTTACCATACAATCTGCTTCTGTTGCAAACTCACTGATTGTTTGAATGTTATTATTACTAAACACGAAATAGTCCAGTTCACGATCACTTATATTTGTACCCATTTCCGCAGGCTCAAAACTAATGTCACTAAAGCTAAATTGATCATTTTGTGGACCTGTAGTTGCACGTTCTCCAATTCGTTCATTATAAGCTTCCTCGAACTGTTCAAATTCAGATAGATTTGAACTTACTTCATCAGGATCAACGAGATTAAACAATTTCACTATTTACCAATGGCTGATTTTGTGATTCTGGAGACGTACTCTCTTTAATGCAGAAATTAATGGCTCCTTCAAATGTGTGTCATGAGACTTGAACAATACGACGAGAGAGGATGGTTGCCCAGTTGTACTTCCTCTTAAAACAATAATCACCACCACCACCACCAATACGACGAGTGGTACAGTTCTTAGCCACTGAAAAAAGACATGATTTATTTACAGCCTGCACAAGGTTCAAAATCGCTATTTCGAAGTTTTCTGTTATTTTAAAATCAAGTAAAAGACTTTGCAACTTCGTATAAACTTATTCGTAATTATGAAATAAATATTGAAAAACAATAGAAAGCCAATATCTTGAAGTGTGGCTTAGCCTAAACATTATTTACAAAGTATAATCTAACTTCACTCTGTAATTAACTGTACACAGTAACATCTAAAACGTACAATAATGAAAATATTAATATAACATAACCTCACAAGATTCTTACATGGCTTGACCTAGAAGCAAGGCACAATGTTAAGTTACATACTTTGATATAAAATAAATGTTTATTACCTTACCTCCAAATGTTCATATTGTACCAGGAAAAGTTGTGGGCAAAGGGCATGAGTAGGACCTCAGGGAGTGGAACTGGGTTTTGGAGCCGATACAGAGAAGTATAGTCTCGCAGAGCGAATAATAGATGGTAAATAATTTTTTTCTTAAAACGATTTATTAATTTTTCACTCTGCGGTATGATTATTGACTCAAATTTTGCATAGAAATTAAATGTCAAAAATAATCTCCTTAAAAAAATGGCATAAATATAATTGGTTTCAAAGTCTTTCATATGTGGGAATTTCCACCTACAGTCTTTTTAAACCTAAGCACACTTTTATAATGAGAAATTATCAAAGTTTTCAGTTCTCAGTTCGTCAATCTCGATATATATAGCACACTTGAAAGCCTACAGTCTTTCTACTGAAATTAAATTTATCACTTTTGAGAAATTATGAAAATTGTTCACACGCGACACTGAAGTTTCACTGTTCAAAATAAATGAAAAGGTTTAGTCAGTTTGTTACTCACTTATGACAAGAACTGTTGCTACCAAATGTCGAAAGATGGACGTCTGGAATGTTCCATGTAGAATCAGGATTGGCGATGTTGACGTTCCCAATGAGGTGATGACGGCTGGAACTGGATCACGTTGAGTTGTAGCTTGTTCGGGTGATTTTCGCACACGAAAATGGCGTATGAAGAATCACAGTCCTTTCTGCTATTTACAGTCGTTATTGAAACGTTCATAATCACACAGTTCACATAAAAAGAAAAGAAAGTAAGTCGATAAGCACAGTCTTTGAACACAGTCTGAAGTTGCTAGGGATTATTTTCTGCTAATCCTGTTACTATAATGTTATATTAACACAGAAAAGTTCTCACTTTTTCACTCAAATTACTACTGTGAGTCTTATGTTGGTGTGACGTGAATATGAGTTCTGGTAATTCTAAGTATTAGGCTCAGTAAAAGTTCAATGTTACTTGAAGTTACCTAAGTCCACACGTAATGAAATAGTTAATATTTGTACTCCAATAAGTTCACTCGCGTTACAGTCTTAAATGTCTTTAGGATTATATTGTAATCGCAACGCGGTATACTAACTGCAGTGCGACGTCCTTTAATAATTCTATCGGTGATAGAATTTCGCGTTCCGGAGATACGACGGAAAGTACTTCTACCGTGACTGCGCGAACATACTGTACGCGGGCCGGTCTCTTCGCTATCTCACTCACACAGCTGTTTGCTTGTCCTTGTACTAGTTTGCGGGCTGTCTGGCCTTGACATATATAGATACCAGCGCAGGGAGGGGTGGCGGCTCTCTCGGCCTTGTGACCATGATTACGTAATTTCTTTGAGACTTTAAATTATTATAACTCAACAACTGTTTGATGAATTAATTTGAAATTTACAGGGATTAACTTTTATGATGTTTGCTGTAATTCAGAGTTTGTCCCGTTGAAATTGGTTAAGGCGTTAAAAAGCTGTTAAAAGAAAAATTCTTTCGAGAAATATCTCTAGGGGAGGTGAGCTTCAAGCGGCAGGTGACGTCACTTGACTCCGCCTAGCGCACTCGTAGGGTCTGGCACATACTGGAACATTCTTTACATGGATGTTCGTACGTCGGTCGGATCTTTAATGCTGGAAATAACATTTCTTTCAATTAACATGGACCAGGACCTAGGCCTTCCTGGTACAATATGGATGACTTATTTGTAGACTGAAGTGGGATGGAATTATTTCTCCTCTGACTGTTACTATTCGACACAAATACGACAGTCCACGAGATATCTCAGTCTGAGATAGTGTTATAGAGAGGTGTTGTTAACACGAATATTACAAACAAAACACAGTAAACTGTACCTCTAGCTGACTCTGAAGCATAATACGGGTACATACGTAATGATACATTGTAAATTACATTATGTGTAATTGTAACAAAGCTCCAACTAAGGATATAATGTACCCAATTTTCGTTCGTAAAACAGGCTACATGTATTGTAAAGATAGGACGTTGGCCCTTATGACGGCAACGTCTGGAGAACGTTCGCCCTTGGCTCATACTTTGATTTTGTATTTTTCGGCTTATTATGGCACTAAAACGTCTGCCCCTTTGCCAGAATGTGCATTTCACATCGCTAAATACGAATATACACTGACTGACAGACAGAGCAAATGCAACACCAAGAAGGAGTGGTCAGAACTTTATGCCAATTGCAGGGTAGACTGACGTCACTGAGGTATGCTCATGATGTGAAATGCGCCGCTGTGCTGCGCACGTAGCGAACGATACATGGGACACGGCGTTGGCGAATGGCCCACTTCGTACCGTGATTTCTCAGCCGACAGTCATTGTAGAACGTGTTGTCGTGTGCCACAGGACACGTGTATAGCTAAGAATGCCAGGCCGCCGTCAACGGAGGCATTTCCAGCAGACAGACGACTTTACGAGGGGTATGGTGATCGGGCTGAGAAGGGCAGGTTGGTCGCTTCGTCAAATCGCAGCCGATACCCATAGGGATGTATCCACGGTGCAGCGCCTCTGGCGAAGATGGTTGGCGCAGGGACATGTGGCACGTGCGAGGGGTCCAGGCGCAGCCCGAGTGACGTCAGCACGCGAGGATCGGCGCATCCGCCTCCGCCGCCAAGCGGTGGCAGCCCCGCACGCCACGTCAACCGCCATTCTTCAGCATGTGCAAGACACCCTGGCTGTTCCAATATCGACCAGAACAATTTCCCGTCGATTGGTTGAAGGAGGCCTGCACTCCCGGCGTCCGCTCAGAAGACTACCATTGACTCCACAGCATAGACGTGCACGCCTGGCATGGTGCCGGGCTAGAGCGACTTGGATGAGGGAATGGCGGAACGTCGTGTTCTCCGATGAGTCACGCTTCTGTTCTGTCAGTGATAGTCACCGCAGACGAGTGTGGCGTCGGCGTGGAGAAAGGTCAAATCCGGCAGTAACTGTGGAGCGCCCTACCGCTAGACAACGCGGCATCATGGTTTGGGGCGCTATTGAGTATGATTCCACGTCACCTCTAGTGCATATTCAAGGCACGTTAAATGCCCACCGCTACGTGCAGCATGTGCTGCGGCCGGTGGCACTCCCGTACCTTCAGGGGCTGCCCAATGCTCTGTTTCAGCAGGATAATGCCCGCCCACACACTGCTCGCATCTCCCAACAGGCTCTACGAGGTGTACAGATGCTTCCGTGGCCAGCGTACTCTCCGGATCTCTCACCAATCGAACACGTGTGGGATCTCATTGGACGCCGTTTGCAAACTCTGCCCCAGCCTCGTACGGACGACCAACTGTGGCAAATGGTTGACAGAGAATGGAGAACCATCCCTCAGGACACCATCCGCACTCTTGTTGACTCTGTACCTCGACGTGTTTTTGCGTGCATCGCCGCTCGCGGTGGTTCTACATCCTACTGAGTCGATGCCGTGCGCATTGTGTAACCTGCATATCGGTTTGAAATAAACATCAATTATTCTTCCGTGCCGACTCTGTTTTTTCCTCAACTTTCATCCCTTTCGAACCACTCCTCCTTGGTGTTGCATTTGCTCTGTCAGTCAGTGTATCAGTAACTCAATTTCGCAAAAAATGTAACGTTGGCCCTTTTGGCTATCAAGGGACGATATATTGAACATCTAAAGTTTAAAATGAATTTCTAATGGAGCTTCAAGGCTTATTTCAATATTTCCTATTTGTACTTCAGTTCAATACGTCGGCATGTTGTGGCATCAAAAATATCACAGCATCGTAGAAATTAGGCCTCTTCACTATGTCACTCAGAAATTTAAATCAAAGAAAGTGTAGAGAGCCTTTGCTGTACTTGTGATTTTTTTTGGAAGGTGTGTATCCTTGTTAAGGCCGAGAAGCTTATTTCAGCGGAAACGCTAGTTGCCAGGATGGTGAGAATGAGGTCAATCAATTTCGTTGCTTCTGGATATGCTTTTTTAATACCAATGGTATGTAAATCCCGGTCTAGAAAGCCAGGAATTACGGCCGAGAGGATTCGTCGTGCTGACCACACGACACCTCGTAATCTGCAGGCCTTCGGGCTGAGCAGCGGTAGCTTGGTAGGCCAAGGCCCTTCAAGGACTGTAGTGCCATGGGGGGGGGGGGGGTCGGCAAATATTGGTAGAGGTCATGTTGTGTTGGGTATTCAGCCCAAAGGCTGGTTTGATCCTCTACAGCTCCACCAACAGCTGTCATAGACTGCCTAGGTGTCACTGAAGAGGCATACTACGGAAGTGAGGAGTGAGATAGTTTCCCGTTGCTTTCCTCACCGAGCCAGAAGTTGCTATTGTATATCAGTTTGCCAAGCCCACTGAAATGCATGCACCAACCGACCCTATGAGCGATATTTACACACCATTCATAACAGGGACTGGCTGCATAAGGAATGGCATTACTGGCTTCGCTCATACCTCAGTCACTTTCATATTGTCAAAGCCAAAGATGAGACTGAGACAGGTCAATGGAAGTGACAAATTTATTCTAGCCCATACCAGAAGACATAGTGCACTGTAAACACTACATCCTGCCAGCAAAGGCATGGTAGAGGTCATATGCATTATTTTTTACAAGGAACGGCTTCGTGTAGGGGACAGACAGTTCACTTTTAAGTCTCATGCAATCAAAACTTCATCCGTAGGTATTTAGCAACGACTGATAGGCACTGTTCGGGGACTCCTTCGAGAAATTGTTAAACTGGTCAGTATCAATTAACTGAAGGAAATCCAGGTTGTTAATCTCAGAGTTTTCTTAGTTCCTGTAAAATCTATTCCCTGGTGCTTTTGAGGGTAATCTTGCCTCCCTTCATTGTCTTGCAACTTTGACCACATAGTTTCAAAATTATTCCTGGTTGTCTGCAAAAACGTTTTGGAGCAGAAGGCAATATCACATATTTTATTCTGAAGGATCTGATGCGGAACATCAGATTGAGGAACCACTTCAGCAAATAAATGTATTGGGAAATATAAATCAAAGTCCTGCAGAGTAAGATAGTAACCTTTAGCTTGAATTCTCGTTCCACCGTCCCATTCGTCTGCATTATCTTTCATTTCTATGAAGAGTTCAAGGTGATCTGTATGGGGAGAGGACACGACTTCAACGAACCTACCAGCATATATCCATCAGGTAGGCGCTACTGTTGGTAATCGTCTCTGTATTACATTGTTAAGAGCAGCGGCCCCTTTAGGGGATGATGCAAAAAAACCTGCTAACCCGGACAAAGTCTGAAAAAGTACTTTGCATTCCTTGATGTGGTTAGCAGATTGCTGTACTACCAAGTTGAGCCTATGACCGTAGCAGTGAACAAATATAGTCTGGTGGTATTTAACCCTGACTAACTTCTGCAACACACTGTGCTACCCTGCCATCACTGCTGTGCCATTGAATGTTTCTGCTACTAACTTTTTTCACCACACTGAAATTCTTGTAACACTCCAAAGAGATGTTTAGAGAGAGAAATAGCAGAACGGTCACCGCTTACATCACTGAATGTCAAAAATCTCTCTTGAATTTCGCCTTCGGGACTATCATATCTAAATACACTCGAGAGGTGTGCTCTGTTAGAAACGTCTGTACTTTCATCCAAAATAACGGAAATAAAGTTTGTTCAGTTGCAATTCAGCTAGCGAGGTGAACGGACGTAGTGCTGAACGTGCGGGAAGTATAGGAGTGCGCGAACATGGGAGTTACAATCGAACAATACAGGTGTGCTATAGGCAGATGGCAGGCCCGAAGCAGGGTGAAGTCGTTACAAACGGTGAAAAACGATCTCAATATCACTTATACAGTAGTGTCATTAGTGGTGGTGATGGTACTATTAGTGATTGGCGGAGTGGAGATGAATCCCGGCCCTGGACTGACATGGGAAGATATTGAGAAGATCAAAGAGGCCATGCAAGAATGCCATGCAGAAAAGACCAAAGAAATGTTACTGGAACAGAAAAATGAATTCAAAGGCTTGAAATCATTTATACAAACAGAACTGAAGGATATTAAAGAGAGTATATCACAAAATAAAAATGAAATATGTGGTATGAAGACGAAAACACTCTAGCTAGAAGAGAAATTAAGGAAACTCGAGGAAAAAGAAAAAACACGGTCGAAAGAAGATGGGAAGAAAAACATAATAATCTACGGATTGGCAGAATCAGTAAGAGAGAACTTTAATGACTTGATAGATAGAATACTTTCTCTAATCAGAGAGAGTTTGAAAATAGAGTGCAACGAGAGTGATATTGATAACGCCTTTGGATTAGGAAGAAATATGGGGAAAAGACCAGTAAAAGTCTGCATGGTATCTGGTTTGAAGGCTCGAAAAATTTTGGAAAACACGAGAAACCTGAAAGGCACGAAGATATGGATCAAGAAAGATCTCGACAAGGAAGAAATGGAGAACGTACAAACACTACGTTTCCATCAAGGAAAAGCTAGGCATTCGGGTCTAAAAGCCTTTATACGTGGAAACAGACTCATAATATCGGCCGATTCGTGGAGCAGGACATGGACAGTTGGTCAGCTCCGTGAGCTAGGATATTGCCCTGATACGTCAGCTAAGCGGAAGAACAGCAGTCCAGTGAGTGACGCCAGCACTCCTGAGTCAACAGGTACGTGTGCAAATCTACCAAGCAGGGACAATGAACTGGATGTTGTGACGACAGAAACTAGAATCACCTACCCAGGAGATCAACCCAAGAAGAAGAAGTGGTCCAGAGTAAGCAAGACACCGCAGGGAGGAAAGAAGAAAAGCAACGTAAGCCAGCGTTAAATTTAAAGGACATATGGGCAAAGAAAGGATTGACAAGGTCTGAGGAAGCTAGAGGGTTAGAGGAGGAAATAATTAGCTCCCCAAGTGGATCTATTATACAATTAGAAAAAGCCCGAATAACGAGAAGCAAGGCCCTGGTAGCATCAGATATACCTATGAACAAATAACTAGACTGGATAGTGGTATAGAGGGTATATTAAGTAAACTGGGAAATGATGAATTTATAGATTTAATGAGAGAGAGTGAGATTATTGGGATAGTAGAGACATGGTTGCCGCCTAGCAAAAATGTGAAAATACCGGGATTCAAGGTCTGGAGTAAAACAAAATATAAAAGGAGTCCGAAAGGGCGTCACCCAGGAGGGATAACAGTTATCGTAAAAGACGAAATTTGCAAGCAAGTGGAGATATGGGAATCAGGATGTGAGGAAATGATTTGGGTCAAAACTAAAAAAGGAAATCAAAAGGGGAGAGATATGTTTATTGGTTTTGGTTACAATCACCCATCAGGGTCCCCGTTTGAGAAGAAAAACTTCTTTGAAGAGCTCGTTGATGCAGTAAATCAGATAAAATTAGTAAATAAAGAAGCAGGAATAATTATAATGGGTGATTTCAACGCAAGGGTTGGCTTAAATAATCCATTATATGATAAAGAAATCGGGGAAATATTAATAGAAAGAAGGAGAAGCAAAGACAAAGAGTGTAATAAAAATGGAGAGAAATTATTAGAAATATGTGCGATAGAGGAATTGTACATCTTAAATGGGGGATGGCCGGGAGATGAATCAGGCAACCTAACATATATAGTGGAGTCAGGAGGGAGTGTTATAGACCTAGTGTTGGCATCTAGAGAGGCTTTAACTCTTATTAAAGAAATCCAGGTAAAAATTGGACAGCGTCCCATCATTTCCCAGTTGTTATTCGGCTACCGAGAGAGGAAGATAGTAAAGTAGACAAACAATTCTTTAACTATGAACAGAGAAAATTAGTAAGATACAGGTGGAGTGAGGAAAAGAGAGAACAATTTAGAGATTGCTATAGGGGTAAAACCTTTGAAATTCTGAGAATATTATTATTATTATTAAAGCGTCTTTATTGTGGCGAAGTTAGGGCTCCCGGCCCTTTCTTACACTTAACCACTTCATGTATATACAATGTATATTTTACATAAAATTTAAACATATGAAATCTTTACAACCTAAAGTATAACTAAAGCAACTAAAGTATCACTAACTAAACTAAGGTGAGTAAAGTATAACTAAATTATATACAGGAACACATTGCAATAAACAACCATATTCACTCTCATTCATGCATCCCATTCACACTCAAGAAAGACTGGAAGTGCTTAAAAGATGACGCTGGCAAAGGATTTTAAATTTTGTCTTAGATTTAGCTTCCCTGATGTCATTGGGGAGTTCATTCCACCAGCTCGTGGCGGTGATAGTGAACGATCTATTGTAGGTTGCGGTTCGATGCACAGGAATTTCTAGCGTACAGCCTGACCGGGTATTGAACAGGTGCAGGGAACTAAGGTAGCGAAATCTGGTGGATAGGTAAGGAGGAGTGTTTTCAGAAAGCACTTGATACACCAAAGTAGTTGCGTGGAGTCTACGTCTGTCATTCAGTCGTAACCAAGATAATTGTGTATAGAATGGGGATACATGGGCATATGGTTGTATGTCGAATGCATACCTGATGCATGCATTTTGGGCACGATGCAGTCTCATGCTTTGCTCGTTATTGATATCAATAAAAACTGTATCACAGTATTCGAGAATTGGAAACAAGAGTGATTGAATGAGCTTTATTTTCAAGGACCGAGGAAATATATTTTTAAACCGCTTCAGAGGATGCAGGCTTTGATATACCTTTTGGCACACTTTCATCACATGTTGCGACCAGTTCAATGTTTCGCTTATAGCCACACCAAGATTCATAACTGTTTCACAAAATGGAATAATGGTATTGTTTAGTGCTACAGGAGGAATTTCGTATTGTTTTAAGACGTGTAAGTTTTTTGAAGTACCAATGATTATTGCTTGCGTTTTAAGAGGATTAATTTTGAGATTGTTACTCAATGCAAAATTACTTATGAGACTTAAATCAGCATTAACTTTTTCTACAGCACTCTGAATTTTATCAGTTCTTGAGTGGTAGTAGATCTGCAGATCATCAGCATAAAGATGATACTTGCAATGTGTAATCGATTTGGCAACATCGTGTAAGTAAATTGCAAACAGCAATGGTCCAAGTACAGACCCTTGGGGGACACCGAGGGGTTTGTTAAGCCACTCAGATCTGCTATTATTTACTTTGACACACTGACGGCGATTTTTGAGGTACGAACTGAAAAAGTTTATTGCCGTCTTGCTGAAATTTAATGAATCCAATTTTGAAAGTAGCAGTTGAGGAACAACAGTATCAAAAGCACTAGAAAAATCAAGTAGAACCAGTACAGTCACTTGTCGAGTGTCCATTGCCTGTCGGATATCATCAGTTACTTTCAGTAGGGCAGTCGTTGTGCTGTGTCCTTTCTTGAAACCAGATTGGTAAGGGTCAAGCAGTGAGAAGTTAGTCAAGTAAGTGAGGACTTGTTCGTGTACCAAGCGTTCTAGTACTTTGGAAAGGGGTGGGAGAATGGATATAGGGCGATAATCTGATGGTAAACTAGGAGAATTCTTCTTAGGAATAGGAATGACGATACCGTGCTTCCACACAGTTGGGAATACTCCCTGTACAAGGCAATGATTAAATATATGCGTCAGAATAGGTAATATGGCACCAATAATATTTTTTATGAAAGATAATGGTATGTCGTCATTACCGGGAGCATCAGACTTGAGGGAGTAAATTACACGCTTCACATCGTTCGCCCCAACTTTTTTGAAAGTGAATTTTACTTGATTTACTCGGGAATGAGCATTTATGGCGTTAATATCATCATTAGTTAGGTCATCAACTGGTTGATTATTATTATTATTATCATTATTAGGATAGTTAGCATCATAGTCATTATTGTCAGTAATATCATTATTAGTGTATGCTGCTTTCGTAAAATGAGAATTTAGATCATCAAGTGGTATACTGGGTGTCTGCATGGTCAGGCTGCGACCTATACCCATCTGATGCAAATGTTTCCATATTAGTGCTGAATTTCGTCTGTTTGTTATCTCTTGTATATATTTATACTTGCTGTTACGAATTAATTTCTTAACTTGATTTCGGAGAATACGGTAATTTTCGAAATCACTAGGCATGGAGCATATGATAGAGGAAAACAACTTAGATGAAGCAATAAGAATGCTTGAAAGATCAATAGAAGTAGCTGGTAAAAAAATGGTTGTGAGTAAGAGTAGACAATATAAAAGAAATGTATGGTATACAGAGCAGTGTAAAGAGAAGAAAAATCAAGTGATCAAGGCTTTAAAAATGTATAGAAATGAGGGATCTCAGGTTTTACGAGAAGATTTTTGTAAACAGAGGAAGGAATACAAAGATTTAACAAGCGACAGGAAAAGGAAATGGCAGGACAAAGAGTCAAAAATATTACTTAAGTACTGTAACGAAAATGAAACGAAGAAAGTATGGAACAAAATTAGCACAATATGTAAAGGTTATAAAAGCTGTGATCAAGTAAACATATCCAATGAGGAATGGTTAACGTATTTCAAGGGGTTATTAGGGGGTAATGACATATGGGAAGAGAACAAAAACGAAATTGGTATACTGAGACACGTAGAGTTTACGCTGCCTATACTAGACGATATAATAACCACAGACGAAGTACTAGATGTAATGAAAAAAGGGAAGGTCGGAAAATCAGGTGCTGCTAATGGAATTACGTATGAATTCTGGAAAGAGATAGGTAATAACGGTCAGATGCTTGAAAGATAACTAAAATATTCAACAAAATATTTGAGGGAAGAAAAATTCCAAGATCTTGGCAGGAAGGAGTAATTTGTCCGATCTAAAAAAGAAAGGGAGAAAGATCGAATACAAACAACTATAGGGGGATTACATTGTTGGACTCACTAAGTAAGATCTACACTGGGATTTTAGCTAAAAGAATTATGAAATGGGCAGAAGATTACTCTATTCTTTCGGTATACCAATCAGGATTCAGGAAAAGAATGAGAACTACAGACAATATATATTTATAATCGAAACATTAATGGACAAGTACATAAGAAAGAAAGATGGTAGATTATACATTGCAGCAATAGACCTACAAAAAGCTTTTGATTCAGTTAGCAGACGGGCGGTCGTTGTGAAGCTGGCTGGAATAGGAATGTCAATTAAAATGATTAAAGACATAGAAGAATTATATGCCGAAGTGATATGTTCAATTAAAGTTAAAGATGATTTAATGATAGGCAAGATCCACTCGAACATTGGACTGAAGCAGGGATGTAAACTATCACCAGTACTGTTTTTGCTTTTTATCAATGATGTAATAGAATGCCTAGGGAAGGAGGATAGGACTAGCCCTTGCTTATACAATAAAGAGATCCCCGGCCTAGTCTTCACGGACGACATCCTGCTGCTCTCAGTAACAACAGTCGGTATGCAAAGAAACCTTAAAAAAATGGTAGAATACTGTAATGCATGGAATTTGAAAATAAATACCAAGAAAACAAAAGTAATGGTTTGTAAAAGAGGAAATAAATTAAAAAGAAATGAAAGGCGATGGTGGTTACATGGTGTTGAATTAGAAGTTGTAAATAAATTAGAATATCTAGGAATGATACTAACAGCGAAGGGGTTGTGGAAGGAACAGATACGCCATGCAAAAATAAAAGGTGTGGCCGCCCTATCAAGTATAAAGTCTTTAGAAAAGAAGATGCCTAATTTAGAATACAAGCTACATAAAAATGTTTTCAGTGCTCTTGTGGTATCAAAAGCACTGTATGGTGTTGAAATATGGGGTATAGAAGTTGACAAAAAAGAACTAGATGTCATAAGAACAAATTCTGTAAAATATTAATGGGTCTACCAGAATGTTCAGCAAATAGTGGAGTGAGAACTATATGTGGAGATATCAGCATCCAAGCAGACATAAGTAAGAAAATAGTAAAATATTGGTTAAGATTAAAAAGGGGAGAGGGGAGGGAAATATTAAACCTAGCTTACCAGCACCAGATGAGGCACTTGGATGAGGATTATTTGTTATCGAAAGTAAAAAGTATGCTAGACAAAATAGGAATGGGGCTATATTGGGATATGGAGATGAACGGTAAAGAAAATAGCTTCATTAAAAATTAACGATTAGAGTGAAGGACATAGAGAGACGGATGATTAGGGCAGAATGTGAAACTAAAAGGACACTAGTAGAATTTTGTGGAATTATCCAAAACATGTCAATAAGAAAAAAAAAAGAATCCCAAATAGGGAACTAAAAGGTGTGTTGTGGTGGCTTTTGGGAAGGGACTAAGCGAGAACCATAACGTAAATCATTGTTTATTTTGTGACGACATAATGGGAGAAGCCCATTTACTGAGAACATGTAAGGGAACGGATGCACTGAGAACCAAATACCTTGGAGGTGAATATATATTAAAAGTACAAAGAGAGAAAGAATTTTATACAATAACCAAATTGTTAAATAAAGAATGGATCACCCCAGGAAAACTAGCTAAATTTTTCTGCATTCTAAGAAACATGTGGAAGAAAGAAATTAAAATGAAATTAGCAATAACTGAAAGTAATACCAGTGTTAGTAAATGATAGTAAATGTAATGTAGATGAGCATGAGGTTAGACTAGTAATTTGTAACTATAAGTATTATTAAAGGAATGAGAGGTAGTATGGAAATAGAAAAATGTAATAAGCAAACCATGATGACAATGTAAATTACAAGCGCAGCAGAGAGGTAATATGATGACTGTACAACAAGAGATCTCGGAAATAGCAGATGTGTATGAGTTAATAAGAACGATATTTTGTAACCATATACGTATATAATACAACTTTATAGAACATTATAGAGTTTAAGTCACTAAGAAGTAAGGGCGACAATAGTTATAAGTTTAGCATTATGTTTCTCTTATAGTTGTTCAGTGTTCCTTCATGCATCAGGTATTGTATATTTCTTATTAGTAGATTTAGTTCATTAATATGTTAGCAGTAATGTTTTCCTTACAATGAGGTTATTTGCTGTTTGTTAGCCTGTTTTTATTTTGCTTTGGGATTGTTAGTTTGTTTTGGCTGCTGTAATATAGTAGAGTGGGGAGAGGAGGAGATAGGCCTAACCTATCTCAAGCCTAGTGTTGACTCAGTACTTCTGCACGTGTAGATTAGAGTAAGGTGTGAACAGTATTATACCAGAGGAAACAAGTTGTCAATCAGTCAGCGAAATATGAGCCGAGTTATGGATTCCGTCTCGGCAGTGGAATACAGGCGAGACAGCCTACATGTTGAGCTAGGTCATCCGCACACATGTGGGCTGTCACACGAAGGAGTGATGAGGAAACAATATTGACAACTTAAGGGGTCTACGAGGTTTCGATTTCGGAGCCTCGTGAGACGGGTCTGGTCGTGACATCCCTGGGAAGGGTGGTAGGAGTTCCTCACCAGGGGGGATGTTGCGACCAGACAGATTTAGGTTAGATGTAGTATATATTTAATGTAAATTTGTCATTTTGATTCTAACTTTTCTTTTAATGTTATAACGTAATAAATAAAAATTCGTTCAATTAGTAAGATAAGGTAGGGAAGATACATGTTGTCCTAGACTATATAATATTGTTAATGTCTAGGACAAAATAATTCATATTCAGTATAGTAACAGCCAATAATTGTAAGAGGGTATTGTAAGTCATGTATCATAATTCAAGGAATTGCAATAAACGAATGCTCTCTCCCCAGCTCCAGGCGATCCGGAATTGGGGGACGGGAGTATTCTATTCTATTCTATTCTATTCTATTCTATTCTATTCTATTCTATTCTATTCTAAATAAAGTTTGTTTTCTTAACCTCGTCTTTAATTTCGCAGATCATAAAAGTAGCTATGGCTTCAATAATATCATTTTGTGTATCAGATGGAAGTTTTGAGTAAACTGCAGATGTTTCTAAGTGGTGTCGAAATACGTCATCTTTCTTAACAATTAATGCTAGTAACTCCCTGTAATTACCACTATTATCGGATTATTCAGTTTCCCGATGACCCCTGGAAGGTACCGTAATCCTTGTTTTGAAAGAAAACACACAGTGTCTATTAATGTGCTGGCAATATATCTGCTGTTTTAATAGCTTATTATGCTCGTCAATCTTCTTTCTGTAATCTGTACTCAAAGAGAACTCTACTCTGGACCTTCCGAATTGAATCATATCGGCAACAGCGTTCATGTGTGCTTGAGACATCTCATGGCGTCTCTTTAAAACTCTGAAACTATCTAAATTGTTCACACCTTCTTTATTCCAAGCATTATTTTCTGAGGAAAATAGAATACATGGCCAACAGTACAGTTTATTCCCTTTTGCGCAACAACATAACAAGTCCAGATTTATGTATTATTATTATTATTATTATTATTATTATTATTATTATTATTATTATTATTATTATTAGGTTCCATTAGTGTTGTGTTATGGACGTGCAAACGAAGAAGGGAAAGAACGAAGCAAGATGGAAAGAGGAAAGGACCAATCCAGTAGTCACGAAATAGGCCAAAGTAAGTACGAAGCAGTGTACTATAAACCTAAAATTCAGTAATAACAAATATTAGTACGCAAAGATAAAAACTTCATGTCAAAACTGAGAAGCGGATCAGACTCGATTAGTGAGGTTAAGTGACAAAACTCACAAAACGCACACCAGAAGAGAAACACACATAATTTTTGTCAAGTGAGGTCAAGTAACAAACCGCATACCAGAAGAGAAACATAGAATTCCGTGACAACGCGAAACGGGATTAAATCACGAAGAATACACAAAGGCAACGTACACACCATGTGCGACGGTAAATGCACGACCGTGTATAACATAGAGTGCGCAGGCGTCTCCGTATCGGCGCATAACGTGTTAAAATCGAAAAAGAACAATTTCTTCTGGCTCTGTCCCAAGTGTAGGCATTAATTCGTCGCATACGGCATTAACATACCAGAAGAAGACGTAACAAGACGCGCTGTCCTGGAAAACAAAGAAATGTGCTCCAAATTACAGAATGACGTAAATGAAATTAAATCAACCATTGACAACCTCAGCGAATCACTGCTAAGCAAACTAGCACTCATGCTAGAAGTGCAAGTGAAACAATCGGAAATAATGACGGACCAGCTGAAATCTACTATGACCCAGCAAACATCAATAGGGAAGGAATCCACAACTGCGGGCAAGCAACCGTACTTAGGAGTAACTCAAAACCATGCACAGGGGACGAGAAACACACAAAATATCGCTCATAGCCCGACCCAAAGCCAAAACCACACTGTTAGAGAGCAAACCAGCAGCGTGCTACGAGCAACCACGGACACACAGGGCACCAGCTCCTGGCACAAACGTAACCATTACGGTACAGGAACAGGAAAAGGAAGTAGCAACCTGAGAGCCGCTGAAAAACTAGCATGGTTCTACATTGGAAGACTAGACCCCACCACTACAGAGGAAGACATAAAGAGCCACCTCGCAGAAAACGGCATAAAGGACGTTCGGGAAGTCACGCTCTTAAACTCCAAAAGGCAGAACAAAGCCTACAGGCTCGCAGTTCCATTTTCCGAAAAGGAAACCATGGAGGACCCATCGTTCTGGCCCGAGAGGGTAACTTTTCGCCCCTGCAAGTTCTAACAGTGAACCAACCAACCCGACCGTCAACACCAACTCAACACTCGACAACGCCAATCGCTCAGCTCCCAACAGAGACAGAACTTACACATCAATCCAAACGATGCTATGGAACGTTGAAGGACTCAGAACGCTACTCTCCAGAGATGCAATCACGAATTAGGACACATACGACATCGTAATGCTTACAGAGACCCTCGCCACAGAGGGAATTGACATCCAGGGATTCTACGGCACCCATATCATCGCAAAACAAGGAAGAAGAGGACGCCCTGAAGGTGGGATCAGTTGCTACCTCAAACCACACTTCCAACCAAGACGAGTAGTTTTCAAATCACAGTTCACAGTGTCACTATCTACCCAACTCATCAACATAATAACAGCCTATTTCAATCCAAATATCGATGCAGAAACCATTATAGACAGCTTAGGAAGAGTCATCGAAACATTCAACGACAATAAGCCCCTCCTTGTGGCCGGGGACTTCAACTGCCGGGTTGACAAAAGAAGCATCAAAACTGACAATGTTGTAGACTTCCTAATAGACAACGGGCTGAGACTAGTGAACACAGAAGATGAGTATACATACATAGGACATAACGGGAAAAGTACAAACGACCTGGTATTCCTCAGTAATCAAGGGATATACTAAGTGAAGCAGAGGATCGCACTCAACAATCCAATCAGGAAACACCTACCAGTCAAGACCTCCCGCCGCATAGGTTTAGACGCACCCATGGAAGTTCCGGAATTACCAACAAGATTCCCTAGAAGACTAGACATGAACCTATGGGAGGTAAACAAAAGAGCCATACCGGAAATAAATACAATGATCAAACTGGGAGACATTGAAGAAGCCACGGCAAAACTGCAGCAAATTCTACTGGCTTCAACTACTAAACCAAACATCCAGAGAACGGCCAAGAAATGGTTTGACAAAGAATGCTACATTGCAGGACAAGAAACTCTGGAATACCTCCATGAAGCCAGATCCAGTAGCAGCCAATGTCACCTACAAAAATACGTTGAGGCGAGGAAAGCATATAAAGAAACACTAAGAATGAAAAAGATAGACCACAAACTACTAAAAGAGAAAAAGCTGATCGAGGAAGCAGAGGAAAAACCCACCGAATCCTGAAAGGAAGCAAGTCAACACAGAAAACCTCTATAATAAGCCCGCAACGGTGGACGGAACACTTCCGAGAACTTCTTGGAAACGCATCTTCGAACGAGTTTGGAAAAAGAGACATACCGGAACATACACTCCAACCACTCACAACCGATGAAGTATGGAGAATTTTCCAAGAATCCAAGGACAAAAGGGCAGCAGGCCCGGACGGAGTGTACAAAGAGCACATCAAGGCCACGGCGGCGGACACTGTAAGTGTACTGACGCTACTGTTCAATGAATGCCTGAGAAGCAAGAGGATCCCGAACATATGGCGACAGGCCAACCTAATCACACTGTACAAAGGCAAAGGCAATAGGGATGATCCCAGCTCATACCGAGGAATCGCCCTGGAGTGTAATATCTTCAAAATGTTCTCAAAGGCCATCATGGCCCGCATCAGACCAAGAGTAATAGAAGAGATACCACCCAACCAATACGGATTCATGGACGGAAAATCAACACTACAAGCCATAGGGAAAGTAACAAACGAAATAGACACCTCTCTAGCACAACCATCCACACCACTGTACACTATATTCATCGACTATCAAAAGGCCTTCGACAGCATCGACAGGAAGATACTAATAGGAAAACTGGAAGCAACACTAACACCAACCAACTTGCAGCATGAATTGGAAATCATAAAAGTTATACTTAACGTAAACTACGTGAAAATCCACGATGGGACAACAATCTCAACACCTATAACGCAGACCAAAGGAGTACTCCAAGGAGACCCAATGAGCCCAGTATTGTTCAACCTGATGACAGCAGACATCGCAAGTGCAACAGAACCAGCAGGGGTCAATCTTGTAATGTATGCTGACGACATGGCTCTGCTATCAAGAAACCCCATCGGAATCCGGAAGGCATTCAATAACCTACAAGAATGGGCAGACAAAAACTCATTAAGTATCAACAGTGAGAAAACAAAAGTGATGAAATTTAGAAGAGGAGGAAGACTCGCAAAAGACGAAGTTTTCTCCAACGGCAGGGACCAGCTAGAAATAGTGTCGTCATTCAAGTACCTAGGTATCACGCTCCAGACTACAGGAGCAACATTCACACCACACGTCAAAGAAAGAGCGATAGCAGCAACTAGAGCAATGTTCGAAATCCCCAAGCTCCAGAATCTATCAGTGAAAACGGCCGTGGCATTGTTCAAACTTAAATTTGCCCCGGTAGCCACGTACGGTATACAATTAATCTGGCACAAACTAACCACAGCGAATCTAAAAAGGATTGAAAATATGAAAGCCAGATACCTCAAGCGAATCCTCCAACTATCAAAATATACAAAGAACAGACTGGTGTACACCCTGGTGGATGAGCCGTTCTTCCTAGAGGACATAAAAACCTCCTTCAACCTTCCCGACACCGAAGCATCCGCCGCAATCCTGGAAGAAAGACGACGAAAAGGACAGCAAATCCCGGAAGAATTCTATGAAACTGAGGCAGTGAGAAACGACGAATGGAAAGGGCCAGGCTTCAACCTACGCCACACCTTCACCCGATTCGCCGCCCACGGGTTCCACGGAAAGGTATGCCAAACGCTGGATACCACGAACCAGACGAAGAATGTACCTGCCGGCTCTGTGGTGGAAAATGCCCCAGGTACCACCTCATCAACTGCACCGCAAGAACAATATCCATTACCGCACTCGCTAAAGACTGGTAAAGAGGAACCGCGTGCACCTACAAGCGGACGAGGCATGTTCAACAGTGTTGCAAATTAGGCAGACAGAAGACTTTTCATCACTGTATCCTGCAATATGCGATCCCAATACAGTGTCGCAAATTAGACAGGCATAAGGCCTCCCATCACTATGAGTTACAATATGTGTGAGGCAGAGTTCAGCTCTAAATATCCTCTCATAGATGGAACACATGGACACACGAGCACCACTGTACGGACCTGCTTACAAGCTGAACGCTAGTATACGCACTTAGGCTATCTACCTCCCTCTCACCCCTTAAAAGCCACCCCACACGTGAGACATGGGAATAGCCTTCTTTCATTATGACTATGAATGTGTCTCCTAAGAAAAACGACCGCTTAAATGCACTCCCACAAATAGAACAACCAATTGGCCTATCCCCGCTATATCCAAGAGAGGATTTATCCTAATGGAGCTTCAAAGGAGTTTTTTAAGAGGTCCCACAAGCGGAACGGAAGTCGATCCCCACTATGACTGCTAGTAAATACCTGACAATGTACCTTTTTACTCTATGGAATATAATTACATATGTAATCTAATCATTGTGAATTATTGTGTGTATGGCCATTGGCTGCAATAAATTATTACTATTATTATTATTATTATTATTATTATTATTATTATTATTATTATTATTGTACCAGGAGGTACACCCCAACACCGCGCATTCAAATTCAGCGCCTAAAGAACTCCTCTATTGGTAAAACAGTGAAACTGCAACTACACCTACTTGGAATTTTAATCAGAAGATCTCACCACTAAAATATCGAGTACTATCGGCAGCCCTGAAAATGGTTTTCCGTGGTTTCCCATTTTCACACCAGGCAAATGCTGGGGCTGTGCCTTAATTAAGACCACGGCCGCTTCCTTCCAACTCCTAGGCCTTTCCTATCCCATCGTCGCCCTAAGACCTATCTGTGTCGGTGCGACGTAAAGCCCCTAGCAAAAAAAAAATCGAGTAATTTTGTTATTGTGCAGTTGCCCACACTGACTGAATTTATCAGTGTTTTGTTTGCCATTCATCAAGAAGTTTGGACATTCCCCCACAGATGACACTACAAAAAACTATGATCATGCACCCTGGTGCGAGGTGTAAGATCTTATATTTCAAAGAAGTCTTGGATTCATAATTTTTTAATTGATTGATGTTCATTTATTTTTGGGTTGGCAATATTTCCTTTTTATTTCCGCCAGTTTTGAATCTAGGCAATCCGTATTTTCTGTAATTAATTTTCCACCTATCACCGGCTTCTTCTTCGATTCTGAGTGTAACTTTGAAATTAACCAATTAACTTGAGAGGGTGTGGCTAGTTTAATCTTGAATGGTCTCGAAGCTTCCCTGAGGGTTTATAAACTGCGGATTTTCAAGTTTCTTGGCCAATTGATCGACATCTATCTGAGTGTGTGTGTTAAGCAGGAGGCAGGCGGCCTTTTCGTCGGCTGCTAGAACTGCTACAAGGTATGGCCACATAATTACATCTTTCTTGTTCTAGCTACCGCCGCCGATTACTTCAAGGGGAAGGTCCGAATCTTTAACCATGTAACCTACTTTTCTAAAAGTGTAACGTACTGCCGGCTAACGTAAAAACTTCATAAAATCTTTAACTGTAAATCGGGGATAGAGAGCGATGTACCCTCTCGAGCTCCCCTTCATCTTGGTTTGAGGTGACTACGTTTCATAACTGTTTTTCATTCTGTAATGTGGTAATGTAAATTCTATACGAGTCACCTCAGTAGTTTGGGAATAGCCCCTGTTTCATCGGCCTAGAGCCCCTTAGGTTGTTTTAGTGTTCACATCTGGGAGTGCAAGTATACGCCTCCATTCAGTTTGTGTTTTGGGCCATTTTACTTAAGCTGTTATTTTCCGCAAAGGCCCTGTAGGTGGGGTACAATATGCCCCTATTTCAAATTGTAAGTTGGGCCATGGAAGGCCAGAGAGTGTACGATTTTTGATATTGCCTCGAGGAGGTTGAAAAGAAACTAAGAGCCGGTTAGCTCTTTCTCAAATTTTGTAATTGTAAAGTGTGCCTCTGGGAGGCTAGATATTGCAAATTTAAGAGCAAGTGTTCTTTGAGTTAGGGGATTTCTGCCATTTACTGAAGTTCTTTAAATTGTAAATTTGAGCTGGGAGCTCAAGCATTGTAAAGCGAGGGGCCTGAAGCCCAGGACCTGTCGAATTCACTAACATTGTATTTTCCTTGCCTTGTTGCAAAATTGCTAATTGCACCTGTTACGTTGTTATTTGTTGACTTTTGAAATTCTAAAGAAATATAACCTTTGTTAAAGTTTTAAATTAACTTTGATATCGTAGTTAGACCCATTCACCCCAGCACCTTCCTTCACCTCTTTCTGCTCCACGGGTACCCCCGTAACAATTAGTATTATTAGCATATTTACCTTTATTAGTAGTGGCGACGTTAGGACTCATGGTCCTCTCTTACACTTAACCACACTTCATTAACAGTGTACATCTGAGAATAATATTCAGAATCTTATCTTTAAACTACCATTACAAACTAGAAACAAAGTATGAAACAAAGTAATATACACTCTATAAATATTCTTAGTCATATCTTAAAATTATCGTTACAAATTAAAAGTTGAATGACACAAAATAACATAAGCACAGTAAACGTACATTCATACACACATTCACTCTACCAGATTCATTGAGCCTGGCGTCACACATCGAGGAGATGCTCACGGCAAGATGACGAAGGAATTTATGGACTTTATGGCTCTAATGTTATGGTGGAGAGAATTACGTATTCTAAATCCATTCGCAACAAAGATCTAAGTCAATATGTTTAATGTCCCTGAATGTGATGTATCTCGACTTATACTTGGGTACTTTAAGCGAGCAAGGCAAGTCATGAAAATATCGTACTGTTCTTTTCGGTTCCTTGAATAAATTTTTAAGGCGTGGGTCATCCTTTTTCAATCATGTTTCCATTTTCATCAAAAGTTCTTAACGAAAATGGCGTATTCATTAAGCTTTATATTATACATGAACATTCTGGGCCAGCCAACTCACTTATTTTTGAGATGGAAACAACAGCACTCACTTTAATACGTTGTGCAGTCATATAGGCTATCTTTACCTAACATGAATTAAATATAAATTCACAGTTCAATAAGAGAAGTCACATCGTGTTATAACAGAAAACAATAACACAATAATATAACAATGCACTGTTGAGCGCGGCGGAAGGATCGAACGGAACTGCTCAGCATCGAAGTTATAAGCTTTTGTTTCCACTTTCCACTGTGGTAACACGAGCGGAGGACATAGTAGGATACATCGCAGTTCCGAGAGGAAAGGGATCTTGCTTGGCACAGGCGCAGTAATACTCGCCTAGCTGTTAGAAGAGATTCAACGCGTAACCACTGCATGGAGTGGTAACAGCCTCTCGCTCAGTTTTGACGGTGGCAGAATGCTGCAATAGAGTTCTCGCGACACGTCCAGGCGAAGAAACAAAAATATTAAATATTAATATTAAATATTTGATTTTTATATTTTCAAACTGTTACCAGTGATAGCAATGGATACTAACACGCCTCGCCACTACTGCTCTCCATTTCACAACATTTTCGAGGTCATTTTGCAGTTGTTCACTATCTTGTAACTTATTTATTACTATACACAGAAAAACGTCATCCGCAAAATGCCTTATCACTGATTCCACTTCTTTACTCATATCGTTAACATATTTACGAAAACATCAAGATCCAATAATACTGCCCGGAGGAATTTCCGTCGTAATTATTACAGGGTCATATAAAGTCTCGCCTACTCTAATTCTCTGAGGTCTATTTTCTAGCAATGTAGTAACCCATTCAGTCACTCTTTTGTCGAGTCTAATTGCACTCATTTCTGCCAGTAGTCTCCCATGATCTACCCTACGAAATGCTTTAGACAGGTCAATCGCGATACAGTCCATTTGAGCTCCTGAATCCAAGATATATGCTATATCTTGCTGGAATCTTACAAGTTGCAGCTTCAGTGGAATAACCTTTCCTAAACCAGAACTGCCTTCTATCGAGCCAGTTGTTAATTTCGCAAACATGTCTAATATAATAAGAAAGAATCCCTTCCCAAAGCTTAGAAGCAATACATGTCAAACTTACTGGGCCGTAATTTTCAGCTTTATGTCTGTCACCCTATAGCAACTCTCCATTCATTTGGTATAGCTCCTTCATGCAAACAATAATCAAATAAGTACTTCAGATATGGTACTATATTCCAACCCATTGTCTTTAGTATATCCCTAGCAATCTTATCAATTCCATACGATTTTCTAGTTCTCAAATTGTGTATCTTATTGTAAATGCCATTGTTATAATATATAAATTTTAATTCTTATTTAGGATTAGTCATCTCCTCTATCTGGACATTATTCTTGTAACCAACAATCTTTACATATTGCTGACTGAATACTTCTGCATTTTGAGGATCCTCACATACACACTCCCCGCGTTCATGGTTCACTCTGCCTACACTGAAAATAAGTACCAGGTTATTTTCTGGGGGAAAAGGTGGCCGGGTATAAAACTTACTACACTATCCTACCAAGTGCCGAGGTTACGGATAGTGGAAGCCTTTACCCTCCACACCTCCCAGGGTCTTCGTGCTTTTTTTTGATTTGAATACAGTACATAGTACTTCATGCGCAAGTTTCTATGGACAGTTCCAGTTAATATATTCCTGTATGCAAGAATAAATTTGTGACAAAGACATTCTACTCTAGGAACTAAATACGAAGGCCTGTATAATTGGTATTCTAGATGTTAGTGACAATAAAACTGTTTATTGGTGATTTGATTTTTCTTTCCCTACGACAGGGTGCATGACAGAGCCATGACAGGTGGGTGGAATGCTACCTAAATGAGGACACAACTACGTTCTACGTATTAGAAAATGTGTTAAAATAGTGGCCTGAGTTCTTATGTTTCTCAAATTATTTACAATGTAATTTATAGGGGTAGTCAATTTAATCAATATAAACTAAGCACTTATTATATAAATATTAAAAATTACATTAATAACATCGCTGGTCTATATAATCGAGGTGAAACTGAAAGAAACAACTAAAAATTAACAAGCACCTCGAAAAGAAAGAAATGTGTATTAAATGACAAGCTGACTACTCACCAATGGGATGATGGATGGTAATGGTGGAGGGGGTGGGGAATACATCCTAGTAATATTGTTCACATGTTTGTTTTTTGTTATTTGGACCAGTTTTCTTCTGTTGTATAAGGTATTTCACCCAATGTGTGACTTAAGTGTTCCAGTATCTGCCATTTATATAGAAATGGATATTCCTTACGATCGACATTCCGCCTGCATTCGCATTATGTACCAATTGTTGGAAAAATTAGTCTTCAGTCCCAAATGACCAAGCTTGGTCAACTAGACGTTTTTCATTTCATGCAAGGAAGAGACTGTGCGGACAATTTATAACGTATTTTCAGTTCCAAAGACCAAACTTGGTCAATTAGACGTATTTCATTTCCTTTAAGGAAGCGACTGTGCGGACAATTTATAATTTTCAGTTCCAAAGACGAAGCATGACCAATTAAACCTATTTCACTTCCTGTAAGGATGAGACTGTGCCGACAGTTTATAATTTTCAGTTCCAAAGACGAAGCTTGGTCAATTACACCTATTTCGTTTTCTGTAAGGATGAGACTGTGGACAATTTATAATTTTCAGTTCCAAAGGCCAAGTTTGGTCAGTTAGACGTATTTCATTTCCTGTACGGAAAAGACTGTGCGAACAATTTATAATTTTCAGTTCCAAATACGAAGCTTGGTCAGTTAGACCTATTTCATTTCCTGTAAGGAAAAGACTGTGCCGACAGTTTATAATTTTCAGTTCGAAAGACCAAGCTTGGTCAATTAGACGTATTCATTTTCTTGTAAGGAAGAGACGTGTAAGACATGCGGACAATGTAAGGAGTCATTTTAAGGTTGTGATGAATATAAGATGAAACCTTCGACGAGCGGAATGGCCGCGCGGGTTAACGAGCTACGCCTACGGAACCAAACCCTACATTCTGAACACACGTGGGTTCGAACCCCACCTTCGGCTGTACTGAGAATTGTTTTGTGTGGTTTCCAATTTTAACTCTTTATTTTGCTAGTGGATTTACGTCGCACCGACACAGATAGGTCTTATAGCGACGATGGGATAGGAAAGGCCTAGGTGGTGGAAGGAAGCGGCCATGGCCTTAATTAAGGTACAGCCCAAGCTTTTGCCTGGCGTGAAAATAGGAAACCGCGGAAAACCATCTTTAGGGCTGCCGACAGTGGGATTCAAATCCACTATATCCCGGATGCAAGTTCACAGCCGCGCGCCCCTGACCGCACGGCCAACTCGACCGGTGTTTTAACTTATGGGCAAACAACGGGAGAGTTATATTTTATAGGCCACAGCAGATCCCTTGCACCTCATTACTCAGTTACATTCAGCGTCATTGATGTCATCTTTATTAGCTACTCAACTGAGAATGGTGTCAGGAAGGGCATCCGGCCGTGAAATCATGTCATACAAATTCATCTCACCTCATCCCCGACTTCGTATCAAAAATCTGGACGGTAGACGAACACAATAAGTATAACGCACCGTATGATAATACATTATCGATTAAAGTGTGGCCCAACTCGAACAAAAGGACATCGCTCAGACATTCCCAATATTTATACTAGAACGCTACATTATCTGTATATTCAATATTTCATACTTTAATAAATAATCAAAGTGGCTTCAAAAATACTGCAGTCAACACTCGGTAGAATGACTTTTTTTTCTTTTGCAATTTGTTTTACGTCGCACCGACACAGATAGGTCTTTTGGCGATGTGGGATAGGAAATGCCTAGGAGTTTGAAGGAAGCGGCCGTGGTCTTAATTAAGGTACAGCCCCAGCGTTTTCCTGGTGTGAAATTGGGAAACCACGGAAAACAAAATTCAGGTCTGCCGACAGTGGGGTTCGAACCCACTACCTTCCGGATGTAAGCTCACAGCTGTGCGGCCCTAACTTCACAATCAACTCGCCCGGCGAATAGCTTATAAAATGATACTGGATTTGTTTCATTTTTCAATTGTAATCGTGTTTGTGACTGCTACATTCTTGGCGGTTCGGACGCTAATGTTAGTAGCTAATATCTTAAGAATGACCAGTGACACTCCAAAAATATAATACTGTATATTGATACAAGATTTAAATGGATCACTTCTAACCTGTCTAAGTGGTAACGAAATTTGAACATTCTCAGGTTAAGAATATTCTGTCACAACACATATAGCTTAAAATACGGCTATCTACTGTAAGGAAGTAAAGGGAAAAAATAGCACTCTGACGATGCAATCCACACTTGCAAGATAAACATAACATATTTCAAAATGCAACATAGGATTAAAAATTGATTAAAACATCAGAAATAAGCGGCTTCATTTCAGGTTGAGGTTCGTATGTGTGAACATTTCTAAAGAATATAAAATTAAGTTGTTAGTCTGTCTACAGTTATAATTACATGCATAATTTGTATCAGCTTTTTTGCGAAATCCTGGCATGCCAATGCTTCTCCAGGCCTGTGTATAGTTGGTGAAATATTCTCATTAGTATACGAAATGACCTATATTGTTGACGAACTGTTCATCCGTCAGATTTTCCCGTTGGCGTTTGTTCAAAGTTTTTAGTTCCACAGCGAAGTGAGCAGAAATATATGCATCAATCGAGATAGCATTGATGGAAAAAAATGTGTGCTGATAAATGGAAATATTGAAGTATTCATGGCAGAAAAAATGACGACGTATCAACACGTACAACGTAGAACAAAGGGATCATGCATTATGCATCACGTCAATAGAGTAGTGATGGGAGTTGTGCACTTCACACTTTTCAACCAGACAAACGAAGTAATGCTACCTATATAGATATTGCTCCGCACCTACTGTTGTCAGACACATATTTACATACATCGAAAGAAATTGTTATCAATGAAATGAAGCATGAATCGACTTGTGTGGGTAGTGTGATCATGGTGATTCGTACTTTACAAGGAACGTTTCCCAAGTGCCTGGCGGATGTTGGTATAATATAGAAAAAATATAGGAAGTTCTCTTGAAAAGAGTGTCTTGTCTCATGTAACAATTTAAGGTCCTCATAGCTGTAAGTTTTTATGGATATCTTCTGACTAAATAAAAATATTATCTCTTTCTTTCTTTCTTTCTTTCTTTCTTTCTTAATCGGTTTACTCGGGTTGGTTTTTCCCTCGGACTCACCAAGGGATCCCACTTCTACCGCCTCAAGGGCAGAGTGCTGAAGCTGTAGACTTCGGGTCGGGAGGACACAACTGGGGAGGAGGACCAGCACCTCGCCCAGGTGGCCTCACCTGCTATGCTTGGGATGGGGGGTCGGATGGGAAGATCGGAAGGGGTAGACAAGGAAGAGGGAAGGAAGGGGCCTTGACCTTAATTTAGGTACCATCCCGGCATTTGCCTAGAGGAAAAGTGGGAAACCACGAAAAACCACTTCAAGAAAGGTTGAGGTGAGAGTCGAATACTAATGAGAATATTTCACCGGCCAGCCACAGACCTGGAGAAGCATTAACATGCCAGGAGTTCGTTGCAAATTATGCATGTAATTATAACAGTAGACGAACTAACAAGTTAATCTTATATAAAGTTCTTCCGAAAGAGTCACGCATACGAACCCCAACCGGAAATAAAACTACTTATTTTTGATATTTTAATCAATTTGTAAGGCTATGTTGTACGTTGACCTTCCGAGACCGAGTAGACCCTGTTCCATCTTCCTTCCGTACCACTTTTCAAATTCGTGGCAGAGCCGGAAATCGAACCCGGACCTCCGGGGATAGCAGCTAATCACGCCAACCACTACACCACAGAGGCGGATAATAATAATAATAATAATAATAATAATAATAATAATAATAATAATAATAATAATAATAATAATAGTAATAATAATAATAATAATAATAATAATTTCATGTCCCACCAGTTGAGGTTCGTAGGGTTTGGCGACGGGGTTCACACATTTAGTATTATAACACGTAAAGCAAACACTCACCTACACAAAAGCGGATGAAAACAATGATGTTGCTGCTGGATGCTTGCAGTGAAAATAAGTTCAAGCTTAAATACCCTACATATACTAAACAATTTGCATATACGTCCTGAGAAATGTTCAGAAGCAAAAGTGGCATTCTCAAAGCCTTCATTTCAAGGTTTTTTTTCTTATGGAAGCCGTGAAAAGTGTATTTCTGGGGAACATTAATACTATATAAAAACATGTTGTGGGTTGCAGATCTAAAAATCATTAATATATAGGAAAGCAGTTTTGTAATTACCCGCAAAATCATTCTTAGTAATTCATGGGCCAATCCTCCGCCCAGAAGTCTCGTAAATATATTTAAAACTACAACTTGATAAAAAAACCGATCTCTTAAGCATATATGGACAGTAAAACTTGATAAAGATATCGTGTAGACATGTCGTACATCACAATATTATAAAAATGTCTCGTAAGCATATATGAACACAATTTGATAACGAATTCAAATACATGCATAAATACGAGGTGTGTTCAAAAAAAGATCGAACTGTGGCTAGAAAAACTTTATTATGTAGCTTACATCATTTCACAGACTGTCCCCTTCAAAATAGTCCCCTGCACTATCAACAGCGTGTTGCCAACGTTTCTTCCACTTTTGGAATGCTTCCTAGAATGCACTTTCTTTGATGGCGCGAAGTTGCCTCGTCGCATTCTCCTTGATCTCTTCAATGTCTTGGAAACGATGTCCTTACAAGGTGGTTTTCAATTTGGGGAATAAGAAAAAGTCTGCTGGAGCCAAGTGATGGACAATGCCTATCCAATAAAAAAACACAATCAGCATCACCTTGATGTTTGAACGACTCATTCGTGCTTTTTTCGGTCGAGGAGAACCTTTCCCCACCCACTGTGATGATTGCCTCTTGGTTTCGACATCGTAACCGTACACCCACGTCTCATCTCCAGTGTTTCCACAAACGTTTTCCCAACTTTGAAGCAGAACTTCACGCACACGCGTTGTTCCTCAAGCTGTTTCATTATAGAATTCGACGAACATGTAACACACGCAATCACTTCAGAGGCTCTAACTCAACTGATAATGCAGGCAATGGAATGCGGAAAGCAGCGGTCTGTTGTCAGAAGTTGCCGCTAAGCGCCGCCACAGTCACAACTCGCTCAATGTTGCGGTTTGCGCGCAATTTACAAAGTTCGGTCTTTTTTTTTGACACACCTCGTACAGCTCGTAAGCATGTATACACACGACAACAACGATATAACGCTATTCGTAAGGTGATTGCCTAAGCTGTTAGAACGAAGTGAACAGAGTTTCATAAAGAGATACACTTCCTTGCAGTAATTGTAGAATAGTCATTACCTAGAGCGACTGGAAGAAATCTGAAGCAGAATCCATTGATCCCATCGTTCGGTTTGAACTTACAAGTAAGCTACCTAAGGAAGTAGATGATTGTTTGCTTGTTGTTTAAAATGGCCTAACATCGAGGTCATTGGCCCGAAGTAGATAATTAAAACAAAGTGATCTACGGACCAGCAATACAAAATGTTTCGGACTAATGTAATCAAAATAAAATCACAGTTACTGGTATCTTCTTAGGTACAATTACATTTTTTGTTGACTGGAGGAAATGATACAAATTAAGGAAGAGCATAGATGATAACATCGTGAACGCCATCATAAAGCACTCCGTAACTTTTTTTTTTTACAATTTTTCTTTACGTCGCACCGACACAGATAGGTCTTACGGCGGCGTTGGGTTATTGCAGGTCTAGGAGTGGGATGGAAGTGGCTGTAGCCTTAATTAAGGTACATGGTTCATGGTGTGAAAGTTAGAAACCACGGAAAACCATCTTCAGGGCTGCCGACAATGGGGTTCGAATACACTATCTCCCGGATGCAACCTCACAGCTGCGCGCCCCTAACCGCACGGCTATACAATTTAAGTACATTTGAAACCATCCTTTCATGAAATGAAGCCAAAATTTGCTGTGGTGTGTCTTGGTTGTATCATTTTCATTACATAAACATAATATCTTTGCAATTGTTCCAAATAATCATACAACAACTACTTTACCTGGTGCATCTTCACTGTTTTTTTTTTTTTTGCTAGTTGCTTTATGTCGCACCGACACAGATAGGTCTTACGGCGACGAAGGGACAGGAAAGAGCTAGGAGTAGGAAGGAAGCGGCCGTGGCCTTAATTAAGGTACAGCCCCAGCATTTGCCTGGTATGAAAATGGGAAAACCTTTTTCAGGGCTGCCGACAGTGGGGTTCGAACCTACTATCTCCCGAATACTGGATACTGGCCGCACTTAACCGAACTGCAGCTATCGAGCTCGGTATCTTCATTGGTTTAACGTTTAGATGAATATCTTTAATTCGAGTTGTTCAGTTTCGAACTGGAGGAATGCACCATTCAATAAAGGTATCGTTTCCGTTTACATATTTGCTTACAAGATTTCTCTTTCAAGCCCCATAAACATGTGTCCAGATAAAATGAGTACACTGTTTACAGCTGAACCCGTTTGTAATTCATTTCTATGGTAAACACTGAGTACGTTAGTGCATATCTTTTACATGTCGACGTCGTATGCCATTGAGCGTGGAATTCATTTCTTTCAGTCTCCCAAAATAGTATAAACTCTATCGAGATTAATTCCGTGATCTTACGATCCGTACTCGAGTATTCCATCACTTCTTTATCCTGCGATTCTTGATGTAAAGCCTGGTATTGTGTCGTGGATAGGAAAGTAACTACTCAAAGTCAGTAAATTCGAGCAAATGCTTTTTAATTGAATGCAAATTGACGCTCATAATGGATGTTCCATATATTACTTCACAACATGGTCTCCGGTCTGGTTCAAGCATTTATTACAGCACTTCACAAAGTTCATGATGCCTGTCCTAGAAATATGAGTTCCATTGTCGAGAACACGCCTTTACTTGGAAACTTCCAGCCTTTACAGTAAGTTCACGGACACTCGCCTGTTTTCTTCTATCATGTCATCGATTTGTAATCAGTTGTTTCCTGAGTCGGATGCTGGAGGTCGACCGCTGCATGCTGCATAGCCACTTTCTTCTGTTCCCATTTTAAACAATCTAGTGATGGTAGTGGTGGACATTATTGTTCTAAGACCGAGCAAATGGACGTGCTGTTAGGGTCGCGCAGCTGTGAGCTTGCATTCGCGAGATAGAGGTTTCGAACCTCACTGTCGGTTTTCCAATTTCTCACGAGGCCTATCTATATAGGTGCGATGTAAAGCAAGTTGTATTGTTTTAAGAGTAAGTAAAACTTGGCAACCATCCTCTCTTAACACTCACTAATCAGAACTCAAGTTGTAAGTGGTCCGATTTTTAGACGAAAGAAGGTTTCATTAAAAGAAAGGAAAGGCCAGGAAGGGCGTGAAAATGAAATACTTACTGGGAGTTGCAACATGATAAGATACTGTCGGGAGGCGAGAAGAGAATAAGAGTTGACCAAAGATGGTCGGACAGGAAGGATGAAAGTTAGGAACCTGGCATAAGCAAGCGGAAGCAACGCCACACTCAAGTGGGGAACTGTGATAGCCAATCGATGTTACCAAGTTAAGAGATTCTGGGCAATAAGCTCATGTAGTCACCTCTTACGACAGGCAGGGAAAGTCATAGATATATTCCACCCTCCTATTTACACGCGGTAACTGCAAGAGACCTTGTATGTGGATGTCGATGAGAATTAAATTATGTTAACATATTATTATTATTATTATTATTATTATTATTATTATTATTATTATTATTATTATTATACCGGGTGGTACACCTTAACTCCGCACATTTAAAAGAAGCGCCTTAAGGAACGCTATCTCTCATACTAAACGTGAAACAGGTACGGCTTGAAGTTGGGACATTGACCAGAAGAGGTCACCATTGAATTAGTGAGTAATGTGTTATTTTGAAGTTGCCTAAGCTGACTGGATTTATTTGTTTTGTGTTTGTTTACTTCAAGAAGTTTGAACTTTTCTCCATAGATGTCCTTACAAAAACTGTGGTCATGCACTCTGGTGCACGGTGGAAGATCTAGTGATTTAAAGAAATTTTGAGATATTATGTTTTCTCAACTAAATTAACTTTCATTTATTTTGTTATTTCAAGGTTTTCGACACTCCTTCCTCATTCCGCCAGCTTTTGAATCTGACCAATCAGGAATTTTCTGTGTTTATTTTTCAGCCAATAATAGGCTTCTTGTACCTTTTGAATTTGCCAATAAAATGAGTGGGTGTGTCCGGATTTAGTCCGGAACCCTCTCGAAACCCCCCCGGGTATATAAGCTGCAGATTTCTCAAGATACCTTGTCTTTGATCGCCGAATTTCTGTGTGTGTGTGTGGAGGGGGTTAAGACAGGAGGCGGGGGCCTCGTTCTTCCGCAGGCAGTACATCAGCTCAGGTATGACCGCCACCTTTATATTTTTGTAGCTACCTCCGCAGACATACACAAGGGAAAGGTTCTAATTACTAAAATGTAATCCTTCTTTCGGCTAATGTAAAAATTCATAAACACATAAATTGTAATTCGGGGATTGAGAGTGCGTTACCCTCTCGAGTTCCCCTTCAATTTATCTTGAGTTGACTACGATTTTGTAACGGTTTCCATTTTCTGTAAAGCATTAAATTAACCTTCATTCTAGTCACCTCAGTAGCTTGGGATTAGCCTCTGCATCATCGGCCCGCGAGCCCAATTAGGGTTTTATACTTAATAATCTAGGTGCACAAGGGTACGCCTCCATACATTTTGTGTTCGGGCAAGTAATTTAACCTGTTCTTCTTTCCATGAAGGGCCAGTAGTTTGGGTAATAGATACCCCTGTGTAACAATTGTAAATTATAGTTTAGGCCTAGAGAGGAAAAAAATTTGAAAGATATTTTTGGTGTAATGTTGCCTTGAGCGGGCGGTAAGAAGTTGGGAGCGCAGTCTCCTTGGTTAAAGTTGGAGAGCATGTAAGCTCTTTTCTGAAATTGCTAAATTTACTGTAACATTGAACGGTGCCTTTGGAAGGCCGTATTTGTAACCTTTGGAGCAAAGTGCTCTTGAAATGGGAGATTCTCTCCTCGTCCACATAAACACAACATTTGCTATGAAGTAAACTTGTAAATTTGGAGCGGGAAGCTCAGCACTTGTATTTGTACCTGTAACCTTGTTATTTCACGAAGTGAAACGTTTGTTAAGTTTGTGATTTGAAGAGAGATATAACCTTTATTTTAAGTTTTAAGTTAATCTTTGATATAGTAGATAGGCCCATTCAAGCCCGCACCTTCTTTCACCTCTGTGTGATCCACAAAAACGCGGTAACTTATTATTATCTATATATTAAAATAGTTTACTAAAACAGCTTTGGCAAATCCTTCCGTCCGTTCTACTGGACCGATGTGTTTCATGTTTATTTTATTGTCTCCGGAATTACCTGCCAGTGAATCGTGATACATAGATAGGTCTCTAAGTTCAGCCAACTTTGAGTAATCATAAAATCAAATCATTTCATAATCACTCCAATAATTGCAGGCGAAGGTTTATCCTAACCCGCAATACATTCTGTACTTAGCAGGTTGCTAAGCGACTAAAACTTCCATTCTGATATATGTGATTTTCATCCTAAGTAATTTGATTGCATGCAGCCATGTTTGATTACTACCTGTCAAGCTGGAGATTATACACTGCCTCTGATCACGGAAGAATGCAACTCTCTACTGAATACTCTTTGATTTTCTGACATTTCGCAGCTTCCAAATATATTCGACAGATTGTAATAATCGTGGTCGCCACGACATTTACACAATTTGATTGCCCAGCCGAATTAATTGTATATATATATATGTATCATGTATCATATGTAATTTTATTCATTATTAACGTCCATCATCATCATTTATGTAATTGTACGTAAGAACGAGAAATACTTTTTAATTGTAATATATTAGAATATTCCGTGGCAATGTCAAGACAGGTCTTGCGCTAACAGGCTACTTGGTGTCTCGCAATAGTCCAGGAAGGTTAATTTTGGATGGTTCTTGGAAACGTACGCAACAGCAAGAGGAAGATACATAATTTCGTTGTTGGGACGCTAAATTACCCCCATATCACGTGCTCCTATCAGGAGGGCTTTTTCTGTCAAGGACAGACACTTCATCTATATATCGACCGATTGGTGACGTATATCGGCTCTCATTGGAACGAGATGTCATGTTACATCAAGGGAGGAAGTGGGAATATGAAGAGGATTTATATAGATCTACACGGCGTGGTGAAGATTAATCTGATTCTGTATTCCGATTCTGCATTCTGCATCCAGCTTTCTTGAGTCTCCATTCTCAGGTAGTCCACGGGCTTTTAGAGGGCCACTCTGCTGTCTAAGTGCATCGCTTACGATGTGCTTCTACTCAACATTTCTTATCGGGTCTGTGAGACTTACTCAGATTATTCAGAAAGACAAGTTCATATAATATTGAAGGACTGGATGTTTTCCGTTCTCTCTATTCAATTAATTCCGATGTGGAATTTCACATTGTAAGGCTGGTACTATGTTTTTGGTACTCAGCACAATAGGGAGTGATAGACTCAGGGTGGAATCCATTCCATGAAGCAGATGCCAAGGATGATGCTGGTGGAAGAGGGACGACAACGATCAATCACGGAAGCAGACGACGAAATGATCAACTTCCGGTAAGCATGAATTATCCCTGTTATCGCAAGTCCGCGCGTGTAGTATTGAATTGTAATCTCAGTCAGTAATTTTTTAATTTTGGTAAAAGCTCGTTTTTACGTAATTTCATCTTTTTTTGGAATAATTTTTTTTATTTTTACATCGTTAAATAATTAACTTTTTAATAGGTTCCCTATGTTTTCCACATGGTATTTAATGGTCAGTATCCTTATACCTCACGACCGGGATAGTCTCAGTAAATTAAGTTTAGTACTTTTTAGATCTAAATTCGGTTTCAAATTACATTTAATTTCGAAGCCTGGCGTCCAGCGTGCAATTGTTGTTAATTATCTATATAGGGTGTTTGATCCGTTACAAGATGGCAGAGTGTTCCTAATAACTGACATGATGCTAAGAAAAAAGAAACGTACAAACAGACCCTATCATGACATACGCGTTAGACATTATCTGGGAACACCTGTCGAAGTGTGAAGACCATGTATCTTTAAAAAAATTATCTGACTGAAAAAAAAAAAACGCTCCTTCAAGATTAATCTATGAGCTTAGCAGACAGCCGTTCTATGTAGAACTGCGATTAAAAATACCACTGCCTTCTACGACAGGCTTTACATGAAGAGCGGCAGGATAAAGAAGCGAATATACGGATGGATTTTTACCAAACAGACGGCATGATGACGTCATAATGGATGCATTCTGACTAGAAACTGCGGCATACCAGAACGCGCTTCTTATTAAATGTTCACTAAACCATTGAAAAGTGCAGGTTAAATAATACGACTACAACAGACATATCAAGATGAGTTATCTGACTTATTTATAACGAATGCTGCGGAACAGAGTGGATCCTATTATTATTATTATTATTATTATTATTATTATTATTATTATTATTATTATTATTATTATTGTATGTATGTATGTTGGGTATTCAGCCCGAAGGCTGGTTTGATCCTCTTCAGCTCTGCCAACAGCTGTCATAAATAGCCTAGGCATTACTGAAGAGGCGTACTAGGGAAATGAGGAGTGAGGTAGTTTCCCGTTGCTTTCCTCACCGAGCCAGCCGTTGCTATTACATATCAGTCTGCCAAGCCCACTGAAATGCATGCACCAACCGACGCTATGAGCGATATTTTCACACCATTCATAGCAGGGACTGGCTGCATTTATTATTATTATTATTATTATTATTATTATTATTATTATTATTATTATTATTATTATTATTATTATTCCTTTTGCAAGTGGTTTAACGTACCACTAACACACTGAATGTATACGGCGACATAGGATGGCAAGCGGATAGGATTGGGAAGGTAGCAGCCGTCGCCTTAAGTAAGGTACAGCCCTAGGATTTGCCTGGGAAGCCACGGAAAAACATCTTCAGCTCTACCAACGATGGGATTTGAACCCACTACCTCTCGAATGAAAGCTCACAGGTGCGTGACCCTAATCGCATGGCCAACTCACTCGCTGTTATCATTATTATTATTATTATTATTATTATATTTATTATTATAATTAGACGCGCAGGTCGCCTATACGGCGTCATATCAAAAGACCTGCATCAGTCCTCCTCGGAGGCCACACGCCATTATTATTATTATTATTATTATTATTATTATTATTATTATTATTATTATTATTAGCCGACGTCATACGATCATCATCATCATCATCATCATCATCATCATCATCATCATAAAAACCAAATTAAATAACATAGACCCTCCAACATTTCAAGAATTAGAAAAAATACTCAAAGAACTCAAAAACTATAAGGCATGCGGAGAAGACCAGACTTTTGTAGAGATGTGGACATGTTCCAAGTAACATGGTTCGGATTTCTTTCACATAGTTTTAACAAAACTTTTGGACTGCTGAATAATTTTCAGAACACTGGAAAATGGCTTTAACACACCCTCTTCACAGAAAAGGAAAAAGGAGTAATCTGGGTCATTAGAGAGGATTATCAAAATGTCTTGAACTGCACATATAAGATTTTTGCAAGATTTTGGATGGAAGACCCCGTGGTGTAGGGATAGCGTGTCTGTCTCTCGTCGGAGGCCCCGGATTCGATTCCCGGCCAGGTCAGGGAATTTTCTTTCGACCTGAAGGCTGGTTCGAGGTCCAATCAACCTACGTGATTAGAATTGAGGGGCTATCTGACGGTGAGATGGCGGCCCCGGTCTCGAAAGCCCAGAATAACGGCCGAGAGGAGGCGTCTTGCTGACCACACGGCCCCTCGTAATCTGCTGGCCTTCGGGCTGAGCAGTGGTCGGTGGGCAAGCCAAAGCCCTTTCAAGGGCGTTAAGTGCCGTGGCGTTTGGTTTCTTTTTCTTTAGATGGAAAGATCAAATATCAACTAGAAGAAGAGTCAGGAGAATACCAGGGAGGATTTAGACCCTGTTGAACAGATTGTCGCTCTGAAATTAATAATGGCATACTGCAGAAAACAAAACAAGGCAATAGTAATAACATTTATTGACTTTAAGAAGACATATCATTGTTCAACATTAAACATTTAACGGATTTTTTTTTTAAATTTTTTTTTGCTAGTTGCTTTACGTCGCAACGACACAGATAGGTCTTGTGGCGACGATGAGACAGGGAAGGGCTAGGAGTTAGGAAGGAAGCGGCCGTGGCCTTAATTAAGGCACATCCCCAACATTTGCATGGTGTGAAAATGGGAAACCACGGAAAACCATTTTCAGGGCTGCCGACAGTGGGGTTCGAACCTACTATCTCCCGAATACTGGATACTGGCTGCACTTAAGCGACTGCAGCTATCGAGCTCGGTTTTACGGAATTTTGGACTGATAGAACTTACTTTAGTCCGCCTCAGTGGTGTAGTGGTTAGTGTGATTAGCTGCCACCCCCGGAGGCCCGGATTCGATTCCCGGCTCTGCCACGAAATTTGGAAAGTGGTACGAGGACTGGAACGAGGTCCACTCAGCCTCGGGAGGTCAACTAACTAGAGGTGGGTTCGATTCCCACCTCAGCCACCCTGGAAGTGGTTTCCTGTGGTTTCTCACTTCTCCTCCAGGCAAATGCCGGGATGGTACCTAACTTAAGGCCACGGCTCCTTTCTTCCCTCTTCATTGTCTACCCCTTCCAATCTTCCCATACCCCCGGAAGGCCCCTGGTAAGCATAGCAGGTGAGGCCGTCTGGGCGAGATACTGGTCATCCTCCCAACGTGTATCCCCCGACCCATAGTCTGAAGTTCCAGGACACTGCCCTTGAGGCGGTAGAGGTGGGATCCCTCACTGAGTCCGAGGGTAAAACCGACCCTGGAGGGTTAACACTTAAAGAAGAAGGAGAATAACTTTCTTTTACCAACACAAAATCAAAAGTGACGTTCAGAGGAGAAATTTCTGAATAATTTTTTGATTAAAACCCGTTTAAGACAAGGAGACTGTTTATCACCTTTACTATTTAATTGTGCATTGCAATATATAAGGAGGGAATGGTAAAAAGTCAACCCAAAGAACATAAACATGGAAGTTCCAAACAAAATTTAAGTTTGAACTGTCTAGGATTTGCTGACGACCCTGCTCTATTGTATAAACATTTTCAAGGAACTCGGACACCAAATTCAATATCTGCAAGAAATAGGACGAAAAATAGATTCACCAAACCAAACCAAACCCAATGGCACTACAGCCCTTGAAGGGCCTTGGCCGACCAAGCGACCGCTGCTCAGCCCGAAGGCCTGCAGATTACGAAGTGTCGTGTGGTCAACACGACGAATCCTCTCGGCCGTTATTTTTGGCTTTCTAGACCGGGGCCGCCATCTCACCGTCAGATAGCTCCTCAATTCTAATCACGTAGGCTGAGTGGACCTCGAACCAGCCCTCAGGTCCAGGTAAAAATCCCTGACCTGGCCAGGAATCGAACCCGGGGCCTCCGGGTAAGAGGCAGGCACGCTACCCCTACACCACGGGGCCGGCTATAGATTCACCACTGGTAAATAAAATAACAATTGATGGATAAGAAATCAAAATTGTTGATATATTTAAGTATTTAGGAGAAATTTTAACTTATAACCTTAATGAGAAACCAGCTTGGCATAATATAATAAATAAATAAAACAAACGTTATAGTACTAAGACAACAACCAACAAAAAAGCTTATTGATAGCAGCAAAATTAACACATTATAAAGCAGTCACACAGCCTGAAATAACTTATGCTAGCGAAACCACACAGTTTATAGTTTTTCAGTTCATTGAGTGCTTTCTCTAATTCTCGAAATGTCTGAGGATCTATGTTATTACATTTTCTTTTGATAATGATGATGATGATAATCGTATGGCGCCAGACAATAATAATAATAATAATAATAATAATAATAATAATAATAATAATAATAATAATAATAATAATAATAATAATAATAATAATTGTACCAGGCGGTACACCTCCGCGCCGCTAATTCAAACTTTGCGCCAGTTGAAACTCCTCTACTGGAGGAAGCCTGAACTGTAACAACCATGTTAATTCTAAAGGTTATCAGAAGATGTCGCTATCTGTAAATTTTGAAGAGTTCTGAACTGTGTCTTTTTCGATTTATTTTAGTTTTCTCTCTGTAGTGAGAAGTGTGAACATTCTCTTCTAGATGGCACTACTGAAGAAATACAACGGTGCACCCTAGTGCGAAGTGAAAGAACTTTTTTTGAAGAATTTTAGTATGCATAAGTTTGTTCTTTGTTAAATTTCTTTCAGTCATTGTTTAGGTTGGCTGTATAACCCTTCTCTTTCCGCCAGTTTTGAAATCGACCAATGAGTAATTTTTGTAATTAATTTTCCACCAATCCTAGATATCTTCTTCAGTTTTGACTTGCAATGTTTTAGCCGTCCAATAAAATGCTTGTGGGCGGGTGTTATCATTCATGAAAGGTCTTGAATGTTCCGTGAGGGTATATAAACTGCTGATTTTCGGGTCTCTGCGCCACTTCAGTAACATCTATCATTGTGTAAATTATGTAGCAGGGGGCGGGAAGCGCCTCTTTCGTCGGGCAGCGGTTCATCAATAAGGTAATGGCCTTTTAATAACTTCTTTTCTTGCTAGCTCAGCAGTTTAACTCTCGGGGCAGGTTCGATACCTTTTATCATGTAACTTTCCTCTAAAATGTAATAGACTCTTGGTATAAATTCTATCTCTTTAAACTACAAATTGGGATAGAGAGTGCCTAACACTCTCGTGCTCCCTTTCATATTGTTTTTGAGGTGACTACGTTTTCTCAACCATTTTTCTTCGTTTCGTAATGTAATAAGTTTTCCTATCGTGTCCTTTAGTATGGGATTAGCCCTTGCATATGCGGCCTAATGCCAAATAGGTTTAAATAAAGTGTATTAGGAGTGCAAGGACGCCTCCTCTCAAGTTGGTATTTTGGAGGCCATGTAATTGTCCTGTTTCTTTATTGAGTAGGCCTCAGTAGGTTGGGTATTTTTACCCCTGTTTTCATGTGCTTGGAGGTCAGCTTGAAGGTGGAGTTTGGTGTGGCCTTTGATAGGCTTGAACTTTAAGAGCGGGTTGCTCTTTCTTAACATTTTGATTTCTGTGTGCCTCGAGCAGGCTTTACTGAGTAATAGGGAGCAAGAGCTCCTGGGCATGATTGGGGTTTTCTGCCCCTTTGTCAAACCTGGTATCTGGCTAAAGTTGGGCTAATTGCTCAAGAATTATGTGTCTGGCTCTCGGAGCCCAAATTCTGTAACACTGTAATTGTACATTCTCGATTTGTTGCTAGGCTACTGAGTACCTGTTATATTTGTTATTTCTTGATCTTAAAAAGAAAATATAACCTTGTTAAATTTTAAATTAACTTTAATTTCGTATATTGAGACCTATTCATCCCAGCACCTTCTTTCACCTCTGCTAATCCACCAAACCGCGGTAACAATAACAATAATAAGCATAAATAAACAATATCAAGTTAATGGACTGTGGACAACAGCATCAAATAAAAGCGTTTGAAAGGAAACAGAACCGGTACTGACCCCGTTTAGGAAAACACTTTTATCATTCTTTGGTAATCTTATTTGAACACCTGACATCAGAATTAGCAGAAGAATAAATTGAAAAAATATGGAATAGCAAGATTAAGATAAATGGATTACGGAAATTAAGGATGATATTGATGAATTACAGTTAACAATAGATGATCTTAAAGAAACCATATAAAATTAAGGTTCTTCAAGACACACACACCACCGAGATCATTGTATGTTGGGTATTCAGCCCGAAGGCTGGTTTGATCCTCTGCAACTCCGCCAACCGCTGTCATAAATAGCCTAGGCGTCACTGAAGAGGCGTACTAGGGAAATGTGGAGTGGGGTAGTTTCCCGTTGCTTTCCTCACCGAGCCAGCTGCTGCTATTACATATCAGTCTGCCAAGCTCACTGAAATGCATGCACCAACCGACTCTATGAACGATATTTTCACACCATTCATAACAGGGACTGGCTGCATAAGGAATGGTATTACTAGCATCACTCATACCTCAGTCACTTTCATATTGTTAAAGCCAAGGATGAGACTGAGACAAGTCAATGAAAGTAACAAATTTGATATAGCCCATACCAGAAGACATAGTGCACTGTAAACACTACATCTCGCCAGCAAAGGCAACCGAGATCATTAAGAGGTATAAAGAAAGGGTGTTTTCACTTGAAGATATATTGGGCTGATACGAAATCAAAAATCCACAGTTCTTGCCTTTCAGGCAAGCAACTCAATATTGAAAACATTCTAGGGATATGAGGAACGAATTTTAGCTATATCAAATGTAATACAGTACAATCCTTTTCTTAATCATCGTTATGCGGTCGATTAGATTAGCAGTTTGCCTTTTTCTACCACTACGGGCGCTAGTGTGAGTGAATGTAGAGTTTCATTTAAGCCCTTATAACTACATTCGGTGTAGACATTTTTCAAAAACTCAAAAAACGTCGAAGGGTTTTGAACCAAGGTACACATTACAGAATGGATTATGTAAATAAGTTAATTTGGTTAGCATTTGAATCAAAGAGAATAGGAGTAAAGAAGCAAATGATTTTAGGCTGTTTCCTGGAAATGCATTTAGGCCGGAGATGGAAAATGAAAATCCACAGCCTGTTTCCAGTCATTCAACCGGGTCAGGAATGGAATGAATGGAACCCCCATCTAGCGGCGGGGATAGGAATTGTGCCGGCTACCGATACCTGTCGCACTCCTCTGGGGCAATGATTAATGAATGAGAGATGAAATGAAATGATATTGGAGAGTGTTGCTGGAATGAGTTATGACAGGGAAAATCGTAGTAACCGGAGGAAAACCTTTCCCGCCTCCGCTTTGTCCACCACAAATCTCACATTGAGTCACCGGGATTTGAACCACGGAACCCAACGGTGAGAGGCCGGTCCACTGCCGCATGAGCCACGGAGGCTCTAGGCCGGAGATGATTTGTCATTTTTTAAAAAAGTTTAATAGAGTTATGGAATACTCAAAATTTGAAATTTTTCCGATCCCTTTAACCTCTCAAAGTTCGGTAAAATTGAGGAGAGAGCTTAATTTTGCGTTTTTTGTGGTATGGGGACCACTACTTTGTTTTCAACATTAAACCTTTGCAAATTAAGTATATTGGTTCAATGTAGGCCATAAAATAAATAAATAAATAAATAAATAAATAAATAAATAAATAAATAAATAAATAAATAAATAAATAAATAAATAAATAAATAATATTAATTACTATTTTCATTGGATAGAATTATATTATGTTACACTGCCTGGCCGGTACAGGGAAAGACGTGAGGCATATTCTTGCATAATAATAATAATATTTCAATTCAAAATTGATTGCCTATCAATCATATCAAATCTCCCTATATGTGGGAATATCTCGTTAAATCTAGCGATTAAACACACATATACTTCGTTTCTCTGGGTAATAGGGTCTGTAACGTACGTGTTCTTGTGTGAGCTGTGTAGAGGGAGTAGATATTTCTGTGGAGTGCAACGCACGGGTTCAGCTATAATTGGCACGTGACAAGGTCTCGTGTTCGGCTCACGTGTTCCTCGTGAGGACTCAATTACATCAAAGGAACTTCTACACACAGATATATTACTGCCTTGGAGATGGATGTAATCAAGTGACAACGAACACTACCCACCGACTTGCTGTCCCTTTATAACAACGTGATTTATCGGACAAGAGGCCTGTAACCGATCTGCTTGCGTCTGTTTTAGCCGTGCAGTTATCAGATAAAGGCTACGATAGAAACTTTGTAAACGATGATTAAGTGGTCGTTACCCACCGCAATACCTCTGTCTTTAACTTCCATGCAATGGAAGCCTATTAACTCAAACATGGGTGCCTCATATGCAATAATAATAATAATAATAATAATAATAATAATAATAATAATAATAATAATAATAATAATAATAATAATAATATAGGATTATCACTGAGATCTGGAAACTTGGAGACCATTATTATTATAATAAAGAAAATCCATAAAATTATCTCAGAAATATGGATACAGAGAAAATCTCACAGAAATAGAAATGCGCATTGATGCATTCACTGCATAAAAGGGCGACAAGACAGACCGTAATAATTACAGAGGTCTCTCATTATTGCCGGAAACTTACAAAATTCTCTCCAAGGCATTACTTAACAGACTAGAACCACAAGTTGATACGAAGATGGGTGAAGACCAAGCAGGATTCAGAAAAGGAAGATTATGCATTGAACAGATCTGAAACCTGCGAAAAATGCTGAAGATCAGACAGATGAACAACACTGTAGGCACATTCGTGGACTTCAAGAAAGTCTACAATTCAACAGACAGGCAGGCTCTCTTTGACACTTTGGAAGAATATGGAATAGACAGAAAAACTAGGGCACTCATACAAGAGACACTCACAGACGCCACCTTCAAAATAAAAATTATGGGTGAAATCTCAGAAACATTCGAGATACGTATAGGGGTCAGATAAGGAGATGGGCTCTCACCGCTTGTATTCAAGTTGATCGTGGACAAAATTATCAAATAACGAGAAGAAAAAATAAAAGGAATTCAGTTGGGAAGAACGTGTGCAAACCGAACAATCATAAAATGTTTGGCATTTGCAGATGACCAGGAAATACTTAGTAACAAAAGACACGAAGCACAAGAAACACTGGAATAATAATAATAATAATAATAATAATAATAATAATAATAATAATAATAATAATAATAATAATAATAATAATAAGGTAAGGGTTATTCTGCCCGAAGGCAGGTCCGAACCTGCGCAGAGGTGTTCCTGAGGCGGAGTTTATGTGCGGTATGGTGGCCAGTTCCTTTCCGCTCCTCCATTCCCTTGCCCCCCACCAACAGCGCGTGGCAACCCATCCAACTTCTGACCACGCCCAATGTTGCTTAACTTCGGAGATCTCACGGGATCCGGTGTTTCAACACGGCTACGGCCGTTGGCAATAATAATAATAATAATAATAATAATAATAATAATAATAATAATAATAATAATAATAATAATAATAATAATAATAATAATAATAATAATTGCGTGTTGGGGAAGGTTATCCCTGAATGGGGAAAAGAACTTAACAAGAAAGGTTTACTGAACCAAGTATACATTGGAGGTTCAAAGAACGGTGTCATGATCAACTGTCCAGCTTTTGATGATGACTCTGTTATTTTTTCTAGAAACGCAGATACAGCTATATAACAGATAAATCTTTTAAAACAACATGCTGGAAAGGCTGGACTTAGGATCTCCTTTGAAAAAACCAAGTAGGCATACTTGACTAATATCCCCACAGCACCCCAACAACTAAAAGACAATGTATGGTAAGATTGAAAGAGTTAACAGCTTCAGATATCTTGCAGATGGGATCATCAGTCACTATTGATCTCATTTAGGGAAGTCGCCCAGGTCTGTTGTTTTCATAGCCACTTTTTAAATTATTTCAAAGAAATTGGAAATTTATTGAACATCTCTCTTGGTAAGTTATTCCTATCCCTAACTCCCCTTCCTATAGACGAATATTTGCCCCAATTTGTTTTCTTGAATTCCGACTTTATCTTCATATTGGAATCTTTCGTACTTTTAAAGACACCACTCAAACTCGGGATCTAATGAAAGAGAAGCTAACAACGGTAGGCGAGATAGGATGGCCGCAGAGTTTCGCAGAACACACAATCACTACAAGGAAAAGGCAATTTCAATGCAAGCTAAACTCAGACATTACAGCAAGGTGATTAAATCCGAATGTCTCTATGGAAACGAATGCCTCCGAATTACTGGAAAGGTTGGTCTGAGAGAAGCTGAGAAGTTTGGCAGGAAGATACTTCGAATCCATCAAGAAGCGACGACTCAAGTTTTAGAACGGAAGACAAGCGGTTGACTAAGAATTTTTTTAAAAAATAACTGGCGTTACGTCGCACCGACACAGATAGGTCTCATGGCAACGATGGGATAGGGAGTTGGATGAAAGCGGCCGTAGCCTTAATTAAGGTCCAGCCCGACCATTCGTCTGATGTGAAAATGGGTAACCACGGAAAACCATCTTCAGGGATGCCGAAAGTGGAATTCGAACGCACTATCTCCCGATTGAAAGCTCAGAGCCGCGCAGCCGTAACCGCACGCCCAACTCGCCCGGTAAGAAAATTTTTACCATTCTCGATAGTAGACCTAACACATGTGGTAAGTTGTTTAGGGAAGTCAGTAAGGAACTGAAAAAATATTGGACTAAATCGTGAAGACATTGCTAACAGAACCAAGTACCGACACCAGATCAATAACTTCAAGGGCTTTCGTGAAGAAGAAGAAGAAGAAGAAGAAGAAGAAGAGCAGAAAAGTGTGTGGACAACAGAAAGGAGACAAGCTGCCAGAGAGGTAATACAATGATACTGGGCTGCAAAGAAAGCTTTTAAAAATGTGTACATGTTGCTTATTGTGAACTCTAATGGCCGTAAACGTTTAAATAATAATAATAATAATAATAATAATAATAATAATAATAATAATAATAATAATAATAATAATAATAATAATAATAATAATAATTGTACCGTGCGGTACACCTCTGCTCCGCTAATTCAAACATTGCGCCGGTTGAAACTCCTCTACTGGAGGAAGCCTGAACTTTAACTACAGTGTTAATTCTCAAGTTTCTCAGAAGATGTCCCTACTTGTAAATTTTGAAGTGTTCTGAACTGTGTCGTTTTCGATGTATTTTTGTTTTCCCTGTAGTATGAAGTGTGGACATTCTCTTCTAGAGGACACTACTTAAGAACTACAATTGTGCACCCTAGTGCGAAGTGAAGGAACCTTTTTTTTTTGAAGAAATTTAGTACTTATAAGTTTGTTCTTTATTAAATTTCTTTCTGGCATTGTTTAAGTTGGCAGTGTTAACTCTTTCTTTCCGCCAGTTTTGAATTTGACCAATAAGGAATTTCTGTAATTAATTTTCCACCAATAAGGTGTTTTTTCTTCATCTGGTGTAGTAGTTTTTGCCATTAACCAATAAAATGCTTGTGGGCGGGTGTTATCATTCACGAAACGCCTCGAACTTTCCACGAGGGTATATAAACTGCTGATTTTCGGGTCTCCGGGCCACTTCAGTAACATCTATCTTTGTGTAAATTATGTAGCAAGGGGCGGGAAGCGCCTCTTTCTTCGGGCAGCAGTTCAACCACCAGGTAATGGCCTTTTAATAACTTCTTTTCTTGCTAGCTCAGCAGTTTAACTCTCGGGGCAGGTCCGAAGCCTTTTACCATGTAACCTTCCTCTAAAATGTAAAGACACTTGGTATCAGTTCCATCTTTTTAAACTACAAATTGGGATAGAGAGTGCTTAACCCTCTCGAGCTCCCACTCATGTTGCTTTGAGGTGAACTTATTTTCACAACCGTTTCGTCCCTTCTAGTGTAATGTAAATCGTTTTCTTATATAAGACACCTCTTTAGTATGGGATTAGCCCTTGCATTAGCGGCCTAGTGCCAAGTAGGTTTTAATAAAGTATATTCGGAGTGCAAGTGTCGCCTCCACTCAAGTTGGTATTTTGGAGGCCATGTAATTGACCTGTTTCTTAACTTAATAGGCCTCAGTAGGTTGGGTATTTTTACCCCTGTCCTGGGAGGACAGCTTGAATGTTGAGTCTGGTGTGGCCTTTGATAGGCTGGAATTTTGAGAGCGGGTTGCTTTTTCAAAAAAAAATTTTCTGTGTGCCTCGAGGAGGCTTTGCTGTGTAATTGGGAGCAAGAGCTCCTGGGCATGATTGGGGTCTTCTGCCCCTTTGTTGAACCGTGTATATCGTAAGGTTGGGCTTATAGCTCAAGAATTGTGTGTCTGGCTCTCGGAGCCCACATCCTGTAACACTGTAATTGTTCATTCTCGATTTGTTGTTTAGAGTACCTGTTATATTTGTTATTTCTTGATCTTGAAAAGAAAATATAACCTTGTTAAACTAACTTTAATTTCGTATTTTGAGACCCGTTCACCCCAGCACCTTCTTTCACCTCTGCACATCCACAATACTCCGTAACAATAATAATAATACCGAGCTAGTCTCATGGGTCCCATGGTCGCCCCTTTTAGTCGCCTCTTACGACAGGCAGGGGATACCGTGGATGTGTTCTTCGTCTGCGTCTCCCACCCACAGGGTATCTGACGGTTCGAGTACGATTAACTGTAACGATAGAAAATTATCTGAAGTCGATGTGCAGCGAGATCCAGATTATACTTTTTTTATCTACTTCCTTTAACGTCGCACTAACAGATCGAAAATTTTCGGCGACGCTAGGATGAGGAAGTGATAGGACTGGGATGGTAGCGTCCGTCACCTTAATTAAGGTTTAGCCCTACTAGCATTTGCCTCGCGTGAAAATGGGGTAAAGTAGAGACTATCATTTTCAGGGCTGTCGACGGGATTCGAACCCATCATCTTCCAAATGCAAGCTGACAGCTACGCGCCCCAATCCTCTCGGCCAACTCACTCAGACGAAATTTGTTTCATTTCAAGTACTATCCATTTCAACATGCATATCCCCGACTTAAGATAAGACGCATCGCCCAACAAACACCTGTAGTATTGACGCAGCCACTACCTGCCTTTCTCTCTTTCAAGCCCTTCAAAATTCGGCTGCGGTATCTCAATCTCTGCAGCTACATCTTTGACATAGTCCACATCGTTACTGTGACAGCAGTGTTGTTACTGCAGAGGAAATGGAAGTAAATTATTTTAGAAACTATTCATGTTCTTCTTCTGTCGCTTTTCCCACACCTGTGAGATCGTGGGTGCGAACTGTGCCACATGTGTGGATTTGGGACTGTTTTACGGCCGGATGCCCACCCCGACAGCAATCCTATGTGGAGGGATGCAGTCACTATTGCGTGTTTCTCTGGTGGTTGGTAGTGTGGTGTGTTGTCTGAATATGAGGGGGAAAGTGTTGGGACAAACACAAAAACCCAGTCCCTGGGCCAGAAGAATTAAAAGACGAGAACAAATCCCAGAACCTAGCTGGGAACCGAACCCGGGATCCACTGAACTGAAGGTCTCAACGCCAACCATTCAGCCAAGGAGTCGGACTTTCGTAGGAAATATTGCTATATAGATATCTGGTTTTGATCCAAATATGGCCTTCATGTGCCGTAATTTTAATTACGGTACATACTCATAAATATTCTTTTTTAGATTACGACACTGATGAATTTTTAAAGTCGTTCATAGAACTGCGCATCATCTAATTCTATGGTAAAACAAAAACTGAAACTTCTGAATTTTGGTATAGTTTCGTATACACCCGACAAATGTTCTAATAACTTCAATAAAATGGGTTGAAAAATATCGACTTTGAGAGGATGATGCTAGAGCTACAATATAAAACGGGGGCAATTTATCCTAATTATCTGGCTACACTAAAGAATTCAAATAACATGCTTATTGGCTGTGTTTTTCGTTAATGTATATAATACAGAGACAGCGTCCGGCACATTAATTAATCAAAGGGCATTGAATTCCCCTGTGTTACCCGCTCTCATCGGCAGAGAAAGGTGAGATTTGTGTGACACACCATGGTACTGTAATTGCACACGTGGGCTGTTATTTCATTAAAGCAAAGAAACCTATGTAATAATAATGGAAGAAGAATTATTCGCAAAATTTGACAGTGTATTGGAATGACATGGGAACTATAGCCACGTAGAGGACATATTTTGTTAACTTGCGATAACACCATAACCATGCTAATTAATGGCGATCCCCTTTATTATGACCCGCAAAAGCCCAGGAGTAGCGCGTGGTAAGTTTCCAGTTCTAAAAGGCAGGCAGCTTTCATAAGCCACCTTTTATTTGATGTAGCGAACAGTCTCCTTGCCCGGCTGAGAGGTTCAGGCGCTGGCCTTTTGAACTCAACTGGGCAGATTCGATCCTGGCTCCGTCCGGTGCTATTTGAAGGTGTTCACATACGTCAGACTCGTGTCGGTATATTTAGTGGCATATAAATGAATTCCTGTGGAACAAAATTCCGGCGCCTTGGCGTCTCCGAAAACCGTCAAAAAGTAGTTAGTGGGACGTATGAACAACAACATTATAAAAAGTCTCCTTTCGCGGTAATAAATTGTACTACTTTGTGGTTATGAAACCTGGAAAGCTAATTTTAAAGATAGGTTATTTGCCGTAATGAACGCCTCCGTGAAAACTTTAATATAATTTGACATCCTGAAAATATATTTTCCCTTCAAATTGGCATTAATGCTACTCATCAGTTGATTAGAAGTTCAGCAATGCATTTGCTCATAATATTTGTGTACCGGGCGGTACACCTCCATGCCGCTTATTTAAAATTTGCGCCAGTTAAAACTCCTCTGCTGGAGGAAGTCTGAACTTTATTTACGGTATCATTTTCTACTTTCTCAGAAGATGTCACTACCTGGAAATTTTGGAGTTTTTGAACTGTGTCATTTTCGACGTATTTTTGTTTTGCTTGTAGTAAGAAGTGTGAACTTTCTCTTCTAGAGGACAATACTGAAGATCAACAATAGTGCACCCTAGTGCGGAGTGAAAGAACTGTTTTTTTTGGAGAAAATTTAATTTCAAAAGTTTGTTCTTTGCTAAATTTCTTTCAGTCATTGTTTAAGTTGGCAATATTAACCCTTTCTTTCCCCTTGTTTTGAATTTAGCCAATCCCGAATTTCTTAAATTAATTTTCCACCAATGATGTGTTTCTTCTTCATCTTGTGTAGGGGTTTTCTTTAACCACCAATAAAATATTGTAGGCGGGTGTTTTCCTTCCTAAAACGCCTCGAACTTTCCGCGAGAGTATATAAACTGCTGATTTTAGGGTCTCTGCGCCACTTCTGTTCCATCTTTTCGTGTGTAAAGTACATAGCAGGGGGCGGGAAGCGCCTCTTTCTTCGGCGGCAGTCAACAACCAGGTAATGGCCGATTAATTACTTCTTTTCTTGCTTGCTCAGCAGTTTAACTCTCGGGGCGGGTCCGAAGTTTTTCCATTATGTAACCTTCCTTAAAATGTAAAGAAACTTGTATCTATTCTATCTTTTAAACTACATATTGGGATAGAGAGTGCTTAACCCTCTCGAGCTCCCACTCATATTGTTTTGAGGTGAACTTATTTTCTCAACCTATTCTTCCTTAATATTATGTAAATTTGTTTCTTTCTAAAGTCACCTCTTTAGTATGGGATTAGCCCTTGCATCAGTGGCCTAGAGCCAAATTAGGTTTTGAAACAAATACATTAGGAGTGCAGATCGCCTCCTCTCAAATTGTTATTTTAGAGGTCATGTAATTATCCTTTAATCGCTTAATAGACCTCAGTAGGTTGAGTATTTTACCCCTGTGCTTACGTCCTTAGAGGACAGCTTGAAAGTAGAGTTAGGTGTGGCCTTGTGATAGGCTTAAAACTTTGAGAGCGGATCGCTCTTTTGCAATTTGTTTCTGCGTGCCTCTAGGAGGTATTACTGTGTAATTCGGAGCAAGTGCTCCTGGGCATGATTGGGGTTTTCTGCCCCTTTGCTAAACCTTATGTACATGTAAATTCGGGCTAACTGCTCGAGAATTGGAAGTTCGGGGCCCGAAGCCCAAAACCTGTAAATACTATTGTTGCTCTTTGTTGCCTTGCTACTCTGTACCTGCCATTCTTGTTATTTCTGAGTTTGAAAAGAAAATATAACCTTGTTAAATTTTAAATTAATTTTACTTTCGTAGCTTGAGACCTGTTCACCACCCCGCACCTTCTTTCACCTCTAACTACCACAAAAACACGGTAACAATTTGAAAAACGTTAAGCCTCACAATATTGTAATCATTTTACCAAAGATTAATCCATGATCATGAAATATCCAAGAAGTCAGTGGACGGGCTGAGAGGCTCAGACGGTTGAGGCACTGGCCTTCTGACTCGAACTTGGCAGGTTCGGTTCTGGCTCAGTCCTATGTTATTTGAAGGTGTTCAAATACGTCAGCCTCGTGTCGGTAGATTTACTGGCACGTAAATCAACTCCTGCAGGACTAAATTCCAGGACCTGGGCGTCTCCGAAAACCATAAAAATGTTGTTAGTGGGACATAAAGCCATTATTATTATTATTATTATTATTATTATTATTATTATTATTATTATTATTAGAATTCAGTCAGTAAAACAAAGATCAAATTATAATGGGGTCATTTTCTTTCTTTGTGCGCATGTAGGGGCTTACGCATGATTTATGTCATTCAATCTTTTGACACTTACAATCGACATGTAGAATTTTTGAATGACTGTTATATTAAAACTCGAGAAAATATATCTCAATAGTTCATTTTTGTTTAGCATTAGTAGCATTTCCGAGAAAGTCTTCAGTTACTCATGATTGCGGTTCAGAATTTGAGTGTTAATCAGGTAAAGAATCCGTTATGCAAGTCTGTACAAAAGGATATGTGATATATTTATTAAATCTGATACAGCATTTAAAATCGAGCATATCCTGCGAGTGAGATATTCCAAAAGCTTGTAACCATGAATGAACATGCATTCCCAGAGGAATAGCCGCTGCAAGTCTCTTCCTCGTCTCTGTACTCTGTGTAAGCCACTACCGCGCATCTTATGCCTAGAAACTCTTTTGTAAGACAATTTTTTAAACACGTTAGCAATAAAATGGTACAGTAGTGCAGCCATCTTAACAAGCACATCATCCTGTGAAGTGGCTTCTCCTTGGCATTGCCTCCGCTCGTAAGTACCTGCCCTCTCCCCCTTGCAATCTCCCTCAACTATAGCCAATAAGACACAAGGTCTCACTAAAGGGGAACTCTAAGAAAAACTTCGCGTGAAGTAGAACGTTTATAACTTATATATAAAATAGAATGGATGCTATTAAAATCAACCAGATCGGTCCTAGAAAACTGATCCAACATTATAAGATTATCGTAGATTTCATGAGGAAATAACGTATATAAATAACAGCATATTAAGGGAGAGGTCTACTCCGATGAGGTAGTTGTTATTCACATGGAGTGCCCAATAGCACCATTTGTTTGTAATAAAATCTTCTTTATTTGAAGTAACATGCCCAGTGATTCATTCTTTAAGATTTAAATAAGCGTGGAATTTCTTGCAGATAGACCAAATAAAACCAAACTCCACAGAGCAAAAGAACCGAAGGCCTGCAGATTACAAGGTGTTGTGGTTGGTCGGCACGACGAATTCTCTCGGCCGATGTTATTGGCTTTCTACACCGGGCTCCCTATCTCACCGTCAGATAGCTACTCAATTGTAATCACGTAGGTGGAGTGGACATCGAACTAGCATTCAGATCCAGGAAACGTCCCTGATATGGCCAGAAATCGAACCCATTGCCTCCGGGCTAAACTTACATCGAGCGGCCACCTTTAAGAATAAAAGTTAGTAATTACTATTTATTTATTTATTTATTTATTTACTAACAAATATACCCGCGCTTCGTTACGGTATTCTACCTTGTATACGGATTTCTACTTAAATTACTGTACACGCAGTGAGAAGGATTATATTAGACTGCTTGTCTCTCAGCGGTATCCGAGAAACACCACACCATACGTTGTTTCCGATGTAAGGTTCTCGTTGGAGAATTTTGATGAAAATGACAGGCCACGTTTTCTACTGACATTCACGATCCATTTCGGGAGTTTCTACTATAACGCCAGGCTCACTTGCCTACTGTCATTCACAATCGAGATGGGGAGTTTTCATTATAGAGACAGGCCCCTTTTCCTAATGCCAGTCAAAATCGAGTTGGAGAGATTTGATTATAATCGAGAAATTCATTTCTATTTAACGTATAAGGGAATGGGATACGAAAAAAGCCATAGGACCAAAGTTATAGATACCGAGCTCGATACCCGCAGTCGCTTAAATGCGGCCAGTATCCAGTATTCGGGAGATAGTGGGTTCGAACTCCACTGTCTGCAGCCCTTAAGATGGTTTCCCCATTTTCACATCAGGCAAATGCTGAGCTGTACCTTAATTAAGGCCACGGCCTCTTTCTTGCCCCTCCTATCACCTTCCAGTCCCATCGTCGCCATAAGACTTATATGTGTCGGTGCGACGTAAAACATATTGTTAAAGTTACAGATCTCTCCAAATTGAGCGTTGTTTGTGCTATGTTTTGTGGTACGACTTACCGTTTAGCTAACAATTACCCTGAAACGAAGGTCTGCACCGTCATTACAACTCCCTCCAAATTTACATATTTTTTGGGGCCAAAAATGTTATGTATTTGAACATCTTCGAATGATTCATCAAACGAAAGTGTCCAGGCTTTGGGGATTAGAACTCACATACCTACGGAGAAATTAAGGCAGAAAGTAATACAGTTAAGAAATTTGACATTAATTGAAGATAGGATAATAACTCAGGATAGCCCGATGGGACAAATATGCAAATAGCAGGCGGATATATTGGAAGAATGAAATATCCCTCATTAAAATTTGATAATATGATATTCGGATTTAAGAAAGCGGCAACAGAGGGGAAATTTAGGCGCAAGGATTGTTAGGTAAACACACAAGAAAATGACTTATGGTGTTAATACTTGAACCTAAAGAGGTAAGGCAGAGGCAAGAAATTAAGAGAAAAACCAGCAATATAAGAGAAACACAGTAAAAAGTACAGCAAAAGCTAGAAAACAATAATGCACTACACTGCGCGATACTGTTGAAATATTAAGAGCCCTCCTTAGTGCTGTTCGAAGACGGTTGTAACCTTCAACGGTATCCCGTATATATCCTGCAGAATGGCAGCTTGACATCTCTCTCGCCTTCTACCCAACGAAAAACCACGAGTTTAAAGGAACGATGACAAAAATGGTATTATGGTACTTCCCTGCTGGCAAGCAGCCGGAGACGTTACTATGGGAAGTAGCAGGATCGTCGTCGGTCACTCAATGGAGAGCATGAAACCCGCAGATAATAGAAATTTTCTCCGCCATTTGAAGAGAAAGCGAACTTATGTACATAACAAAATTTGTTTGAAATGAAGGGTTGTCTCACATATAGTTTACGTATTTCAGAAAAATCAATAGTAACAGAGAAATTTTAAAATCCCTGTTCTGGATTTCCTATAAATCCCCAGTCTATTATGTCACATGCATATCTAAACTCACTCCTGGATGAGTATATTTGTAAATATGAAGTTTGGTCGGGATCTATCCAGCCATTTCGCTGTCATGGTGGAACAGACGGACAAACAGACAGACGGGATGACACGAAAGATAAAAATCACTGATACGGTCTTGAGTTGACCTAAAACGGATAAATATCTGAAAGACTGGCAAATAAAACGAAATTACAGACAGTGAACTCCCTACAACATTATTTATTTATTTTGTACGAGATAGCCTAATGACATTGTCACTGGTTTCTTACCAAGGTGTCAGTGGTTAAAATCCTGGCTAACGCTTGCGGGATAAAACATATAAGTATATGGGGTTCGAATTCCAAAGAATGTGGATGTTGCGAGACTATGCTCACGATATTAACAGTCACATAATAATTAAAGCTTGCAACGATTTATTTATTTTATTTTTGTGGTATTTTAAGATGTTCTGCATAAAATCTGATGTTGATGATAGCAGATCTCACAATTGCTCCGTAGATTAATTTGTAATTTTAAGGGAATTTAGCGTGCCAAGGCTGAAGTTGAGGATAGAAGATTCCCCAATTGCTCCACAGATAAATTTGTTGTTTTAAGGGCAAAGTTTCTTAACGTAACTTCTCACCAAACACAGAAGGAAACGCAATGTCTGGTTCTCCCAATTGTGAAGACACCCACTGGAGAGAAGGAAACAATATAAAGGGCAAGGAAACGAAACAACCTCTGAAGTTTGCACGTGTAATGCCGTAGGGATCTGAGGAAAATACACGTAGACAAATAGAAGCCAAGGTACCCTTGACTGACACCGACGGAGCGTCCTACTGCGTGGAGTACAGATGCTACTTCAAGGAATCGGCGGCCTTCGAAGGGTTCCTTCAACTTCAGAAATAGGTCGAAGTCACAAGAACTCATGACTGGTGAATACGGAGGATTTTCCAAGACTTCCCAACGCCACCGTTCAAATATACTGACTGACCAAAAGTCACGGGAAGGAGTGTCCCATAAGGAAAAGTGCCGTGTATGACCCCTGAGCGTCGTGGCTAGCTGCGGCGTAGCTCAGCAGTCAGTCACAGAGACCACTGTCGTGAAGATAGCAACACGTCAAGAGGTAACCTACTTTGGGGTGATCATCGGAGCACGGCGCATGGGTCAGAGCATTGCGGAGATTACACGCGAATTCGGGTTTCCGATGTTAACAGTGTCGAGCGTGGATCGTCAACATCGCAGAGAGAATGTTACCACCCGCGTAAATCGCGGCACGGGAATATCACAGGTGTTTAAAGAACGGATATCACGTCACCTCCCCAGAATCACACTGGGCGCTGGACGGGCTATTGTGAGTCAGATCACCGCCCAATTTAATATTGGGAGTCAGGAACCCATTTTTACCAGGACTGTAAGGAAGCAACTGCACAGCAAATGCTTCACCAACCGGCGACCAACTCGCGTCCCTTTGCTGACACTTCGACACAGAGCTCAACGACGTGCATGGGCCCGCAAACATCGGCAATGAATCATGGAACAGTGGCGGCGTGTGGTATGATCCGATGAATTCTGGTTCTAGTTGTATCGAGCTGATGGGCGCGTGAGACTGTGGCGTATGCCCCATGAAGCTATGGTTTCTGGGTGTCAACAAGGTTGCGTTCACGTGGCAGGTGGCTCAGTTCTGGTCTGGGCGGCGTTCTCATGTAGCAATTGTAGCCCCATTGTCCGGCTGCAGGCAGCTCTTACAGGTGCACGTTATATGGACATTCTTTCAGACCATCTGCATCCCTTTCTGACTCTAGAGGACCCTGATTGAGATACCATATTTCAACAATATAATGCGCTATGTCACCGCTCTGTGGTGGCACGCAGGTGGTTGGAGGAGTACTCCAGTGAAGTTACGACCATTGATTGGCCATCCAGGTCCCCCGATCTTAATCCAATCAAGCATCCATGGGAAGCTGTCGATGCTGGTGTACGCTCCATGAGCCCCGCACCAACTACACAAGACCAACGGTTGGTAGCAGTGCAAGATTCGTGGGTCCAGATATCTCCAGAAAGATTCAACACCTTGTAGAGTCGATGCCTTATTGCTGCCGTTTTGAGGGCTCGCGAAGAAGCAACTCGTTATTAACATGACATTCAGTGTCTTCCCACGAATTTTTGCCACTCAGTGTTAGCGCTTGACATTGTTTGCCACATGATAACGTGTGTTGTCTTGCATCTCGACGGGGCGGTGTCAAGCAATAAACGATGATGTTTGCGCCACATAGCCGGACACAGATGTTGCGTCCGACTCGTTGGCTGAACGGTCAGCGTCCTGGCCTTCGGTTCAGAGGGTTCCAGGTTCGATTCCCGGCCTGGTCGGGGATTTTAACCTTAATTGGTTAATTCCAATGGCACGGGGGCTGGTTGTATGTGTTGTCTTCATCATCATTTCATCCTCATCACGACGCGCAGGTCGCCTACGGGAGTCAAATAGAAAGACCTGCACCTGGCGAGCCGAACCCGTCCTGGGATATCCCGGCACTAAAAGCCATACGACATTTCATTTCACAGATGTTGCTCCAGAAATTGATGGTTTGTCCCTCAAACACAGCATGCGTAAGAATAACACGCATGGCACAATCAGCATAAGCTTCACCCGAGTGAGTTCCTGTCCAAATGTCTGTGAACATGGTGAACCTGGGTGACACCATTCATTCAACTGACTCTGTAATTTAGGCTCGTAGGCTCGTGCCCAAGTCTCATCACTGGCGACAATGCGTCTCCTTCGTTGCGGTATTTGTCCAGGTGGATGCCAGCCAGTGCATACTGGTGCCATTTCTTTATTTAGATGAGTTGATGTGGACCCCAACATGAAGGCATTTTCCCTCATATTAAGGCATTTTATCAGTATGTGGCACACCGTTTGATGACTAAGACCATCCTCTACGGATAATTCCCGGACAGTCCATTGATGGTCTACGGAAACGAGACCACTCACGATGTCAATCTGATCTTTGGGAATAGACGGACGGCCTGGGCGGTGCAAACCTGCAGTCTCATTCCGACCAGCAAGAAACGCCTTGACCACCGTGCAACCGTCCTATACGGTAACGCATTCTCGCCACAGCTTTTAATAATCCTCAACATTGTGATGCATTTTTGCTACGGGTAATTTCGTTTTTAATCCACGAATGCTGATCGCCTTTCGCAAACATGCTTTGGAGAGGTCAAATCGACACTCTTCACTTCAACGCGACACATCAAAAACACACCAAACTGGATGCCCGTCAACTGCACGCACCATATCGACAATAGCGCCACCTGATCGCTCCCATATCTTATTTTCGCATGCCCGATCTTCTGCGAGTGTCTGGACTATGTTGCCAGTACTTTATTTACTGCGGTCGTAAGTGATCGTAGAGGCTTTTAGCTTTTGCTAGACAATCTTGAGTTCGGTGCAGGTACTGTGATATCTCAAAAAAGGGAAGCGTACCCTATGAACAATACACAATCGCATCTGTGAAGAAAAACAGTAAAACAGTGAGAAATCTTGGGGTGACTATGACTGAAACTCTAAATTGGACAGAACATATCAAAAACGTAAGTCAGAAGGTGTTTGCTACTCTACACCCACTGAAATTAAATACAGATATTATACCACTAAACATGCGGCAAAGATTAACACAGACCCTAATTCTTCCTATCCTTGACTACTGTGATGTTATCTTGGTAGACGCTACTAAAGAACAAACTAGGAAACTGCAGCGTATTATGAATTGTTGCCTTAGATTCATTTTTAACCTAAGGTATGATGTGCATATTACTCCTTATTATCAAGCACTGCACTGGTTAAAACCTGGTAAGAGACGTGAATAGCATATACTTGTCTTAATACACACACTCCTGAATTGTAACTCCCCCCCCCCCCCAGTATATTTCATCTAAACTTCACTTCCTCTCTTCCTTCCATAACCGTAACACTCGCTCGGGCTCCACTTTAGCTATTTTTCTTCACCACTCTTCTGTGTATAATAAATCTTTCATTGTAACCGGTTCCAGGCTTTGGAATTCCCTGCCATTAAGTGTCAGGGGTATTGACTCCTTCCTCAAATTTAAAATATCTTGCTGAGACTTCCTGTTGAGAGTTACCGATTGAAGTGTGTATTGGTGTGTATTGTGTGCGTGTGATTGGTAACTGTAAAATTAAAAACTGTTTCTGTTAGTTTTATATAATGTAAACGTAAGGGTAGTTGATAAGTGTGTACATTGTAAGTGTGTGTGGGAGATAGAAAAGAGGACTGAAGTAACGAGCTAATAAGCTAATAAACTGCATATTGTATGGGTGTGTAACTTAAGCTTAATTTAGGAAATAGTATAAGTAGTGTAATTAGTATAATTAGTAATAGGCAACCGTAATATTATTTGTTGTACTGCGGTTAAGTGTAAGAGAGGGCCGTGTGCCCTAACTTCCCCACATGAAAGTAGCCAAAATAAATAAATAAAGAAAGGAATGTAGAATGTGTGTACCTTTACGTACAGTGACTCTCATTGTGTTCTGTTGTAGCTTAGTATCTTCTCAGAATCTTCTATCGCCCTATAGATCATTTTCCACTAACCGCGCTAAGTTATAATGCGTGGTAAAGTATGCCCCCCCCCCCCCGCCGCAAAACCGTGTTAAATCGCGTTTCTAATCTACCATTAATTGATTATTATAACTTAACATTGGTCCCATAATCCCTGACTATGGCTAACAGCTTTTCTAATTGTACTCTGTTATATGATACATAAAACTGTCTATCCCTTTTGTATCATTTTTCGGTCACTTGACGCATACGTAAATTCAGGTCATGGCAGCCCTTCGGGAGTCTGTAACCACATTGGTTTTCATACAGTTTCTCTACCATTGTGTGTATTATTATTAAAACAGATAATTTTTTAATTAATTGTCGCTTTAACTTAGAAAGTCATATCGCGACATTCATAATTATACATACAGAATTATTACATTGATTACATAGAGTTACAATTGTAAAAATAACAACAGTACATATTGATCAGATAGTGATTATATGTCATTGAATAGATTTGTTTGTCTAAAAAACTTAATGATGTTTGTACACTGAGTACCTTTGTTGAAGATGTCACATACTCTATTATTCTGGTTTAAATTACACAACTGTCTTTGTTGATCGTATAGATGGCATTCTAGTAAAATGTGGTCAACAGTCTTTCTTTTTTGGCAGGTGTCACATATTGGTGGAGGTTTGTTAGAGAAGATATGAGCATGAGTCAGTTTGCTATGGCCTATACGTATTCTAGTAATGAGCACTTGTTCTCGACGCTGAAGGAATGAAACATCAAATTTATCTGTAGATCCACGCCTGATATCATGGAGTCTTGTGGGTTGTTCCCTTGTCCACTCAGTTAACCACTGTTTTCGAATCTTTGTAGTAAGAAAAGGAACAACGTCGGTGTAGGAGATTAAAAAGTTTGGATCATGTACAGGAAGACGAGTTGCTTCTTTATCTGATATGTCAGCTTATTCATTGCCTTTTATTCCCTTATGTGAGGGAATCCATATTATGGTAACTTGCTGTCCTTTATTTTTCACGGTATTGTAAGTTTGCAGTATGTCTTGGGCTAATGTATTTGAGGATGATGCATTTCGAATGAGTTTTACTGTTGATAAAGAATCACTAAGGATTAGAAAGGTACCTTTTTGGGGAACTCTTTATCGATTCCATAGCTTTTAGGATAGCATACAGTTCACATGTGAATATGGAGCATGTAGCCGGTAGTGGATACTTCATTGTATGATCGGGGTGGACAACAGCACAGCCGCTACCATATTCGGTGTTTGAGCCATCAATGTATATAGGAGTGTGTCTGGGCAGACTTTCACACTTTTCAGATAGCATTTGTTTAAATACAGTACTGTCTGCTGTTTCTTTATTGAATTCACTTAAATCTAATATTATTGGTGGTGGTTTCCGTGGAGGGAAAAACAGATATTATCGTCCAGATTGAAGTAATATAAGGTCTATAACAATTAATTCAAATTTGTTCCCGTGCTAAGCCAGGGTAGGTCGCTTGTAACAAATAATTTCAACTCTTACGAACAGATTAGTATACCTTTTCCTAAGACAAAGCGAAGCGAAGTGTTCATTTTAGCTCTTCTTTATTTATACTGTTCACTATATACTGTCATTTACAGCATCTTCTGGAGTGTTATGCTGTGCAGTGCGACCTGCAATCTAATCTGTTAATGTCACTGCTAGAAAATCACTCTAACATATCGCTTTGCATGACATCAGCTGCCCCTGAATTGAACAATATGATTCGCAGACTATACAATTCATTTGTTCTCCATAGTCAAACATAAAATATCCCCATAACAGTTTCTGAATGAAAAGATTGTACCTATTTTAAGATTGTGTGGGCTGAAGTAAACGGAAATGTGTGCATAATAATTTAAGAGCAGGAAACTCGAGAAAATGATAAAAGGCAACAATTAAAGGAACGACTTTACATGTTAAGGTTCAATTAGCCATGAAAACGTTACCGTTATGGCAAGGTGCCGAACTGTGAGGGAGTCACTCGCGGCAGAAAGTAAACTCCAAAGGATACGTTAATTTGTTTCGTTGTTTTAGAGTGCACAGAAAACTGAACTGAACCAAAATTGAATAAAATACACGTAATTTTCACAAAGAGTTTATCGATTTTAGAGGGTTTTTTTCAATTTGCTTTACATCGCACTAACACATATAGGTCTTATGGCAACGATGGGATAGAAAAGTGCTGGGTGTGGGAAGGAAGCGGCCGTGGCCTTCATTAAGGTACAACCTCAGCATTTGCCTTGTGGAAAATGGGAAACCACAGAAAAACATCTTCAGGGCTGCCGACAGTGGGAATCAAACCCACTATCTCTCGAATTCAAGTTTACAGGTACGTGACCCAAACCATGAAACAACTCGCTTGGTGTACCAAAAAATAATAGTATATGAAAATACACTAAATAACTGTTTTGGCCTTCCTATACACCCCCAGTGTACTGAGAGATTTTCAAATCTAATTTATGTCGAGGTATGCACCTGGACGTGTGGACTCTTAAGTACCAAGTTTCGTCGAAATATATTCAGCCATTTACCCATAAAGGAGGGACAGACGAACAGGTAGACATGAAAACTAATATATCACTGATATAGTCTTGAACTGACCTGAAACTGACCAATGTTCCAAAAAATTGAAAAAGAATACTTCTTCTAGTCTTGCAATAGATTTGAATATTTTCACTCTTCTTTCGTATGGGAGATGGTAGTTTTGTCATTTGCGTGTGAATGGTTATTGATCTCTATTAGTTTATCTAGAACGTGTGTGTGTCTTCTACGATTATTCTAGCTGTCCCATTTAATAGTCTAGTGTGTTTAAAAATCATTGTAATCACCGATAATGAACAATTTAATTTTTTTGAATATTTTTTTCGGAAGTCGTGTGGGACAGATTTACGGCATGTCGTGTTACGCCGGATTTCTATGTGAGAGTTTCTTCATGTGTGATTTAAGGCGTGTTAGTGTCATCTGGCATGTTGTCGAATCCCAGTTTCAGCGAATTTGAGATTTCGCACATCTAATAATAATAATAATAATAATAATAATAATAATAATAATAATAATAATAATAATGAATTTTCATCTCGGGTTAAATAAGTGAATAAGGGTCATGAGTTTAAATATTGCTTGATCATGTGTTTATGATGTTAATGTGTGGAGCCGGGAATATGGCAGATTCTCTTTGAATCATTTATTATATTTTATGACTTGAGGATGGATCATTTACTGTGTGTTATTGACTTGTGAATCCATTTATTGAGTCTTATTTTGGAGAATACCTGTTGTTGAACGTAATTTCTTCAAGTGGAGCACGTGTTAATTGATAGACGTGGAGTTGACTAATAATAATGTCGTGACTCATGAACCATGAAGGCGAATGCTTATAGAATAGAATAGAATAGAATAGAATACTCCCATCCTCCAATTCCGGATCGCCTAGAGCTGGGGAGAGAGCATTCGTTTATTGCAATTCCTTGAATTATGATACATGACTTACAATACCCTCTTACAATTGTTGGCTGTTACTATACTGAATATGAATTATTTTGTCCTAGACATTAACAATATTATATAGTCTAGGACAACATGTATCTTCCCTACCTTATCTTACTAACTGAACGAATTATTATTTATTACGTTATAACATTAAAAGAAAAGTTAGAATCAAAATGACAAATTTACATTGAATATATACTACATCTAACCTAAATCTGTCTGGTCACGACATCCCCCCTGGTGAGGAACTCCTACCACCCTTCCCGAATGCTTATATTGGACCTGTTTTATGTGCGTTTCTGTAGTCGACAATTTCTTCAGACATTTACCGCCGATATTATCATGATCAACGTTGTTAATTTCATCTTCTTTAATTAAGTGATTATCCAGATTTCATCACATTCCTGGGGGACGAAAATATTTTTCTTTGCCCGATACCGTCATCGAGAACTTCCAAATAATTAGGATTAAAAAACAGAGATTAATATTCAAAGGCTATAATTCGTTGTAAATAGTGTAAATAATTCTCGTGTGCCTTAGTGTGAATGCTGTGTGTGTGATTGATATTATTTCAGTGCACTGTGATATTTTCTTTGACCATGTTTTTGACCCGACCACGTGTTCGTTACGTTGAGACCTGATTGTCAGCGTCGTTGCTTGTGTTGGCATAACTTTTTGAAATTTAAACCTTTAGTAAATTGTATTTGGTATTTAAGTAAAGAAAGGTTCAGAGTATCACACGGTAATGAATAAGGAAGGATCATTTCCGTGGACTCGGTTCACCATGTAATTTTGTTAAACCTACGATGTTAAAATTTTCTTTAGAAGTGTCAAATACCAAAGATTGACTTTACGTTTGTCAGACGAAATATTAGAGGAAGATTAAGAGTTATAATTATTGTACAGGCACAATGGTACAACATTTAAGTCCAATGGAGACATTTTTGAGTAAGATTTTGATAAGATTTTGGTTTCATTAGTTTTCAATTTAATTGAGGTGACGCTTTATTCAGCACATTAAAGGAGGAAGGATTTACTTGAGATAAATGTTGAAATGATTAAATATGGTAATTCGACGTTCAAGATAAGTAAGAATAAGACAATTTTCACTTTATTTTTAACTTATAAAGAATAATATCATTATTGAGAGGAGGTCCTCCCACAAAATTTTTATTTTTGTTATTATTTCGTTGAGCCAGAAGAAGTCTAATAAATGTGTATATATTTCCAGAATAATGTCGACCGAGAATAGTGGAGATTATGTACAGTTAAAAGGAACTGGCGGAGAAGAAAAATTAATTTCTCATCAAGATTGTTAATTAAATTTGTTATTGTTAAATGTGTTAGTTTATAATAAATGTCAGAACCTGTTGTTTTATATTTTTGTGTTATTGTCGCTTGTCCTTGTCTCTTTTCCTGCCTTCGAAAATAAGTAAAGCCAGACAACGAACAGTCCACCCTCGGGACTCTCGTTCTCCGGCTGAGCTATGCCCGTTAGAAAGGGGGGCAGTATTAAAATGGGAAACCACGGAAAACCATCTCAAGGCTTCCGACAGTGTGGTTAGAACATCCTGTCTCCCGAATGTAAGCTGACAGCTGCGCGCCCTTAACCGCACGGCCAACTCGCTCGGTTTAGTGGATGTAGATAATGAAGTAGTACATAATCCTGTATAATTTTTCATCCTTTATCCTTCGAACATACCAATTCACAAGTTAGACGAAAATGTCGGATGAGTCGTAATTCTTCTCTACTTTTTTTTGCTATTTGCTTTACGTTACACCAACACAGATATGTCTTATGGCGACGTGGCCGTGGCCTTAATTAAAGTACAGCCCCGGCATTTGCCCGGTGTAAAAATGGGAAACCACGGGAAACCATCTTCAGGGCTACCGACAGTGGGGATCGAACCACTCCTCTACTATTTAAATACCAAAGCTGCTTGTGCAACGACATTGGCTATGCTGAACCTACACGTAAGTATTGTTCAAAGATAAATTCTGTTCATCAGCGTACTTTTCGGAAAGCTCCATGTACATCAAAGTACATCTCCCATCTACTATTATACTGTAAATGGTTTGTGAGGAATTGTTACAATACTTCTTCAGATTTTATACAATTGACATGTATATAACATGAAAAGTGCTTTTATTTGTAGGATACAGAAAATTAACATTTCATTTTGAAATTTTAAATATTTAAATAAAGAGCCATTTCGATTCTCTAAGAGAGGTATTCATACTAGTTTTATTTGTAAAGATCAACTAGTGTTGGAACATATATTAGAGGAAGTACTGGAAATTAGTCTATTTCTCCAGTGGTAGCAACATTTGTCATTTAATAAGAATTTTTATCCTAGAATACTTTCGTTAAAAGCAATAAAGTATTTCTGCAAAGCAATGTTCAAACAAGCTAAACTTTTCTTTACAAATGAATTGAGGGCATTGAATGACGTAACTGAGAAACTTTATTTTCCGTGTAAGACTTTTTCAATGATTTGTAGTGAAATTAACCAGAAATTATCCGGCCAACATTCATCTTTCTACGGAGAACCCATTTAAATGGCGACTTTCAACAACAGCACAATTCAAGTTGCAAAGTTTTCACGTGCACAAACAATCCCATGAGTTTATAAAGGTGAATATTAAATTGAATGAAACCCTGAAACAGCTATCAAAGCATTTCAATACGTGACCAATGTTTTGTAACCATGTATTGAATGTTGGCGGAATACACACCCGCTGTGACAGGCACCTTCAAACACGATTACAATTTTATAGCAGGTTTATTCGAAATATCACAAATATTACGTGGAAAGCAGCAAACAACATTGAAAACACAGAAGCCATTCTGTAACTTGGTATTATGCAACCAAATTCGTTCTCGTCTGTACGGACATGTGTATGAGGAAAAATATATTTCTTTATCTAGAGAAGGCATATGACAGGGTACCGAGGGAAAGGATGTTCACCATACTGGATGACTGTGGGATTAATGGTATATTATTAAAATCAATCAAAGACACTTATGTTGACAATTGTGTTGCAGTGACAATTGATGGTAGAATGAGGTCTTGGTTCAGGTTACTGGTAGGGGTTAGACAAGGCTATAATCTTTCACCTTTCTTGTTCGTAGATTACATGGATCATCTTGCGGAAAGGTATAAAGTGGCAGGAAGAGTTTCAGTTAGGTAGAAATGTAGTAAGCAGTCTGGTCTACGCTGACGACTTGGTCTTAACGGCACATTGTGCCGAGAGCCTGCAGTCAAATACCTTGGAACTTGAAAAAATGATGCATTGCTTATGGTATGAAAATTAGCATTTCGAAGACTAAATTGATGTCAGTAGGTAAGAAATCCAATTGATGATACAAATCTGGAACGGGTAGATTTCAAGTATTTAGGATGTATGTTCACCCAGGATGGTAGTATAGTAAGTGAGATTGAATCAAGGTGCAACAAAGCTAATGCAGGGACCTCGCAGTTGCGATCAACAGTATTCTGTAAAAAGGAAACCAGCTCCCGTACGAAACGATCCTACCATCGGTCTGTTTTCAGACCAACTTCGCTTTACACGAATGAAAGTTGTCTGGACTCAGGATATGAAAGTAGCGAGAATGATTGCTTGTACAATCAGGTGGGAACAACGGCAGGAGCGTACTCGAAATGAGGAGATACAGGCTAATTTAGGAATGAACTCGATGGATGAAGTTGTACACATAAAGCGGCTTCGGTGGTGGGATCATGAGAGGCGAATGGAGGAGGATAGGGTACCTAGGAAAATAATGGTCTCTGTTATGGAGGGTAAGAGAAGAAGAGGGTGACCAAGACGACGATGGTTGGACTAAATTTTTTAACGATTTAAAGAAGAGAGGTATGTATGTATGTATGTATGTATGTATGTATGTATGTATGTATGTAGGTAGGTATGTATGTAAGTAAAAATGCACGTGACTCTATTGTTTATGGAAAAAATGTATTCGAGATAAATTTAGAAACATCGCGATTAAGCAAATCCATGTACTTTCCTTTATTCTAGCGGAAAATTTTGTCTGAAACATACTTCATACTTGATAGCATGCAAAAGATTAGTCTCTAAACTAAAAATGTAGTAGACCTCAGTTAGATCAATCATTGTTGCCAACTTTAATATTTTCTAAAGAAAATCACCAAACATGATCGAAACAAACAATAATTCAATGCCAGTAGCAAGTAACGATAATAGAGAACCTTAGCTGAGTACATTATTCATATAACGCAAGATGCAATTCGACACTAAGTTATTAAATGCATTATTAAATTATCCAAATAGTCGCGCAATCCTAAAGAAATATAAGAGATTAACTCTCGCAACAGATATGAAAGTAGTGGGAGTGATAGTTGGTACAAACAGATGGGAACAATATTGCAGGATGTTAGACGAAATGAGGGTATAAATGTTGAGTTAGGAATAAACTCGATGGATGAAGTTCGTATAAAACGGCTTCGGTGGTGTCAAATGAGGTGAATGGCGTAAAACAGGTTACTGGGAGGTTAATGGACTAAAGTCATGGAGGTTAAGAGAATTAGTGTGGGGTGTAAAAGGCGATGATGGTTAAATTCGGTTTTTAATCGTACGAGTTGTGGAAAGAGGCCATGGAGATAGTTGAAAATTGAGGATTGTGGAGGCGTAGAGTTACTTCACAGAGGCTGGCAATCTTGAAGGGCATAACAGTCCATACTGAAGATGTATGCACCCTTGCAACACACCTGCCTTAAAATGACATAGGCCTATTCCGTGATAGGGTATATTTACGCCAGATTTAGTTTTATTGCTGTTATTTGCACATAAAACTACATTGTTTTTTATTTTGAACCCTGCTTGGTTAATTGTATGTTTCTTCCAAGCAATAATTACACATGGTGTTACAAATACAATCCTGTTCATTTGAACCAAGTCGGCCCTCAGGTCCATGGTCTACATCGATATCTTGACGCACCATCACCGACTGGTAAAATGTGCCCGAGGCTCTCTTTGTCGCTATAAAACGAAGGTAATGGATCAGTGTGACTTGAGCAGACATGCAGGATGCCTCGCAGACGTACGCGAGAACCGTACCGTCAAATGAGTGAGTTTGAAAGAAGGAACATTGCTGTCATGAGAGAACGTGATGCCTCCGTCCGCAAAATTGCTGCCATGTGGGACGAAGTGTGTCGGCAGTGCAACGGGTGTGTACAGAATGGTACACAGAAGGCCGTAAAACACGACGAGATGGGTCTGGTCGCACCACCCAGAACACCCCCCGAGAATATAGACACCTCAGCCGAATGGCATTGCAGGACAGATCTGCGTCCTCCTCGGCTCTGGCGCAACAGTGGAACAGTGTGATACATCGTACACTATCAGGAGTGACAGTCCGTCGCTGTTTATTACTCTCTGGGTTACCGGCGCATCATTCACTTCTCCGCCTACTTTTGACTAAACATGCTAGACTGCAATGGTGTATGTAACGACGTTACTGGGGACAGGAATGGCAGCAGATAGTGTTTTCGGACGAATCTAAGTTCTGTTTGTTTGAAATTGATGGCCCCATTTTGGTTCGCCACGGACAGGGGGAGAGGCATCACATTTACTGCATTCGTACAAGACATACAGCGCCAATTCAAGGACTTATGGTGTGGGGGGCTATTGAGTACAACCTGCAACACGTTGCCACCCCTTTCTGCACGACACCCCAGGCACCATATTTCAGTAGGACAATGAGCGACCACATGTTACTGCAGGAACACGTGCCTTCTTGTTGTCACAAGATGTCAGACTGTTGCCCTGGCCCGCCCGATCACCGGACTTGTTGCCAATCGAAAATGTGTGCGATACTGTGAAACGACGGGTGTGGCGCTGTGTCCTAATGTCAACCACCAAAGATGAACTGTTGAACCAGGTGAATGCAGGATGGATGGCTATACCCCAGGACACCATTCGCGCCTTTTATGCGTCAATGCCATCACGCATGGAACAAGTGCCCATGGAGGACCCAGTGCCTACAGGAAACAGGACACATGCTGAAGCTAGGTGACTGAAATGCTAATCGTTTCTGCAGAACATACTAATGAATATGTCCTGTGAATATGAACTTTCTATCTCTAGTCTTTCAAAGTGTTCTGTTTTTAAGAGCATGTCTGTACGTGGTATTTTTGATGCATGACCAAACGTTTTAATTCCGAAGAAGCTTTTATCAGTTTATTATACGTATTCTGAATCACTGTCGATGACTGAGTCCATTACGATTGAGTCTAGAGATGTAGAAAACACCCCTACTTTAAAATGTCCAACTGAAATGCGAATTTCCTCCAGGTTTCACTTTGCTGATTTACTACTGTACCCACCGGGCGAGTTGGCCGTGCGGTCAGAGGCGCGCGGCTGTGAGCTTGCATCCAGAAAATAGTGGGTTCGAATCCCACTGTCGGCAGCCCTGAAGGTGGTTTTCCGTGGTTTCCCATTTTCACACCAGGCACATGCTGGGGCTGTACCTTAACTAACGCCACGGGCGCTTCCTTCCAACCCGGGCGGGTTGGCCGTGCGCGTAGAGGCGCGCGGCTGTGAGCTTGCATCCGGGAGATAGTAGGTTCGAATCCCACTATCGGCAGCCCTGAAGATGGTTTTCCGTGGTTTCCCATTTTCACACCAGGCAAATGCTGGGGCTGTACCTTAATTAAGGCCACGGCCGCTTCCATCCAACTCCTAGGCCTTTCCTATCCCATCGTCGCCATAAGACCTATCTGTGTCGGTGCGACGTAAAGCCCCAAGCAAACAAAAAAACTTCCTTCCAACTCCTAGGCTTTTCCTATCCCATCCTCGCAGTAAGACCTATCTGTTTCAGTGCGACGTAAAGCCACTAGCAAAAGGAAACTACTGTACCCTTGTTTCTGGGATACCGTTCATATCATACTTTTCCGAAGAATTTGAGTTTCATCTTCATTCTGAATTTCACTAAGCAGAACTTAATAATGACCGCCTTTCGAAACTGAAAAACGAAATAAATAAATAAATAAATAAATAAATAAATAAATAAATAAATAAATAAATATAGCCCTATAAATCCTCTAAGAACTATGGACTTCTGCGATGCAGGGACATTGCTCAATTTAACTCATCAGAAGAGAAGGTCTTGTGGAGCATTTATTATATTGGTTATTTGCTAATTTCTTTCGCGAAAACAATGGAAGTGTAAATGACATTTCGATTAATGCAGTGCTGTATAAAACTGTTTGTACTATGATAATTTGTGGAAATATGGAAAATATCCATAAAAATGTAACACACTGCATGTATAGCACCTATCATACCTATGGTTGAAAAAGTGTACAGAAGAAAATTATACCGGTATTTAAACACACAAAAGGAGGAAGTCTGAAAAGAGCATATCGTCGTCGCTCATAGACTTCCTCGATGTGACACATTTCAGCTTAGAATTTTGACCAGAAAAAATTCTGTCATCTGAGCTTCAGCTTCAATCAACGAATTTTCGTTCTAAATGATACATGTGCTGCGGGTTAGTTTTCACCAACAACATTGCCGGATACCGGTATTTCGAGGCAAAACGACGATATTGAGACGATGAAATGTGCACGAGTTTAAAATTTAGAGTTTTTGAAGTTTAAGGGGAGTCGTGACTGAAATATTTCAATTTTTGACTATGAAATATTATTTTCAATTTGAACCTTAAAAAGTTCCCCAGTTATTCCTCTTTCAAATCATGTTTTCAGTTTTTCCTAACGCTTTTTTTAAAGCTCTAAATACCGGATTTAAAAGATAGTAGCTCGGCGTATATAAAGCAATTCCGCGACCATTTCTTTCACGCTGTCAGACACAATTAGTTTTAAGCTTCTTTCGGACTGTATGTATGTATGTTGTGTATTCAGCCCGAAGGCTGGTTTGATCCTCCACAGCTATGCCAACAGCTGTCATGGATGGCCTAAGCATCACTGAAGAGACATACTAGGTAAATGAGGAGTGAGGTAGTTTCCCGTTGCTTTCCTCACCAAGCGAGAAGTTGCTCGCACTTCACACGCACCATCCTTCGGACTACCATTTCAATAACACCGCTACTACGCTGTAATAGGCGTACGCTGGGCGTCAGAGGAGGAAAACATCTGAGGGAGTAATTTACAGTCCAGGGCAGTTTTAAGGAAACTATGTTTCTTAAAACTTTCAATTGATTTTATCTACCTTGAGACTTTTTTAGTTTCCATGTGTAAAATGCTCCTTGTGGCAGAGTTCTTATCGGATTCATCTGAAATTTTCAGAGTATGTTTGAATATGTATAGGAATTAGAAGTAGTTCTGCGTTTTATTATCAGTTGAAAATTACCGTCATATTTTTACTTCTCAAATAGTACGAAACTATATTTTTGCCTATTGAATGAATAATTAAAATAATTATCTCCAATAGTTTATACCTGACTGCCAAACACGAAATTGTTCTTAAATATATGAGTAGTTTCGACAAGTCTTGCAAATGATAGCCCAAGAAGAAGAAAGGAATACTGTACCACAGGGAGCATTCTCCATGTAAAGCAAAGTCATATCCGTACAGGCCATGAAGGCCCTTGGAGGGGTGGAAGGTAAAGGCTTCCACTATCCGTTACCTCGGCCTTGATGGGGTAGAGTGGGTAGCTCCACGCCCGGCCGCCTTTGCCCCCAGGAACTAACCTGGTACTTAATATTGGTGTAGGCTGAATGAACCTCAGGGCCTGCGGAAGTGAAAATCTCGTTTCTTAAATTTTTTGACTTCCTGACGGGGAATCGAACCGACATCCTTCCGGGTGAACCGAGCACGCCTTTGCCGCCTCGGCCAGGCAGCCCCTATTCACCATGTAACATATAAAAATAAAAATAAACTATTTGCCAATAACTTTGCAACCAGTTAACTAATCAACTTCAATTTTTTGTATGGGGTTGAAACTTATTAATGTGTGCTTCTGTTTCAAATTCGGTTTTGATAAGTGGTAAACTGTAGAACTTCAAAATTTCAGTCACGAGTACCCTTAAGGATGAATAGGGTCAAGAAAAAGCCTATGCATGCAGCGAGGTACCAGAAGAGATTTATACAACACACTATTACGAAGGTGCTTCAAAAAATACTTACCAAGGGATCAAATGGAGGTGATTTATTTTACAGGCATTATAAGGATACACAATCGTAGAGCACGGTTACGCATCACGATTGAACATAATCAATATTCTTGTCCTGCGATCTTGGAAATTGAGAGGCCAACACTCTACTACTGATTTCCAGAGGGAGATACAGTAGAACCTCTATTAACCGGAGCAAAAGGGGGAAGGTGGATTCGGATAATGAACATTTCGGATAATAATTAAAGTATCATTTTTATAGTTAAGAAGGAACGCTTTTTGGCGTTCTAGGTTAGAGTAAATTATGACAATACAATTTCAATGGTAACAAAGCATTTTAGTAAACCCAAACTATTGTACATGCTTAGGAAAAAAGTATTCCATAGTACATATACTTATACTGTACAAATTATTCTATCTTTTAAAAAAGTCTTCTGTTTTCTGTTGTTGTTTCTTTTCACATAGTTTTCTAGCCTCTATGTCTCACTGCAACTGAGGTGAAGGAGACACTCAAGGTCAGAGTCCATTCATTCCGTTACTCATTCCCTTTGTCGTAACACAACACAACACTTGCCCCTTAATTCGCTTTTACCGAAAATATAAGACGTGATCAGAGAGTTTCCGTTTGAGGGCGTTGCTGCAACGGACATGCAACGTAGCGTGACTCCGATGTGCGTGTATAAGCACGGACATGTAGGCAAAGGTATTAGTGTGGCAGTCGTGTCGTGCCGAGTTGTGTGCGTTAAATGCGGCCACGTGAACTATGACGACGTCCAAACAGGACCAACGTGCTGTTATTCTGTTTTTGTCTGCCGAAGGACAAACACCGGTGAACATCTATCCGAGAATGAAGTCTGTATGGGGCAGCATGCCTGTTGAAAACCACCGTTGTGGAATGGTGCACCATTCCATGCGAGTCGCGTTTCGACACAAGACACCGATAGACCTGGGAGGCCACACAGAAGGTACGCCAACTCAAGCGGGAGAAACTCGAGCACTCCCCCTATAGTCCTGACCTCTCTTCATGCGGTTATCATGCCTTCGGTCTCCTCAGAAAGGGCTTGAAAGGTCGACGCTTTCTCTCGGACGAGGATGTGCAGCAGGCGGTTACGGACTTCTTTATGCAGCAGGGCACGCTGTTTTACCACACGGAGGTCTTCAACCTGGTTCCCTCGGTGGGATTGCCTCAATGCTCAGGCCGTTTTTCAGGATTGGCATCCCCATTCAGGACTGTATGGCCGTCAAAAAACTTTTGACCACCCCATATATTTAATTTCGGTCGTTTCGGTTAAACAATATTTCGGTTAAAAGTGTGCCGGAGAAGAGAGGTTATACTGTATTTATAGGTTATACATAATACGGTTTTATAGCATTTATAGCATTTTCAAAACTATTCCTTCTCTACGCAACAGGATAAATTATCACATTTTCTTACAGCATCCTTTAGGAAGGTATAATATTACTATGCACATGATGAACTTGATCGTGTATTTTCAAGAGTGTAATATAAGGATAAATTAATACATTTTCAGACCGTTGACAATTGTGTACTGGACAAATTAGAGTGTCGAGGTTTGAAATCACGAGATAGGCTGGCTCGATGCTATCGTCTGATTATGTCTCCGTTGATAGGCAGCAAGAAATACTCCGATGTGATGCGGTACGTGTAAGTCAACCGACAGAAATAAACTCGGTTCAATTGCGAGTTGAAGTATTTCGAAGTATATCAACAACTTCCAGAAAATAAATATTTTAACACCTTTAGGACTGAGGTGAAATCATACCGAGAGACGCAGAGATGATATTCTAGTAGCTTCATGCCATAACCTTGAGTCATCGTGGTCATCACCTCAGGCACTTACAGGATAAACGTCCGGGATCAGTAATCGAGTTACTGAATGAGACTTATTACAGCTGATATACGATGGAAAAAACCCCGCTAACATACAAAATTGGTTCCGCCGGCACGTTGGTGTGCTATTTGTTTTATGGAGGTAAAATATTATTATCCATCTTCACAAATTGTCTCTCTCACCCAATTTTCTATTCAGCTTGGAATAATAGTCGGAACTAAACGAAATTCTTCTATTTACAACGTGATATAACCATGAACACCCATTTTGCTATCGTGTTTCAACAAAGAGAACATGTACGCATATTGGTACTGTGTTGCTGGAAGTCAAACGCCCCCGGAATGTACTTTCTATGGTTATTGTGCACATTCAGGTGAGAAGAGAAACAGATGGAAATAGGTACCGGTAATTGGTTTCCTGATATTAAATATATGTACACTGTTCTCTCTGATATTCGTCGATACATTACTTCAGTTCTCATCGCATTTGAAAAAATTGCACACGATTTTCCTTCAAGGCATACGACATTTTTGGGTTGACCTTTTCACTTATTCACTTAATTGATTTTTAAATGAGATATTTTAATTGAAGCTTTTTATAGGTAGAGAACTTTTCATTGCCATTCAACAATCAATTAGTAATATAATAATAATTATTATTATCATCATTATTATTTTTTAAGTTCGTTTGGGCCACCTAAGGACCACATTGCTTGTGCTTTATCTGTGTTGTTGTTTTCGATGGTTGCTGTTTGTGGTGTTCTTAATGCTATGTCTTGCTGCTACTTCCATTTTGGTACCTTGGTCTTTCTGTTGGCCCAGTAATCCTTCATTCTCTGGTTGAACAATTTCTTGCGTTGCTCGGACCATTTCCTGGCCTCATTGTGCTTAGATTCTGTAAGGGATGTTAAGAAGGTTCTAGTTCTGATAGCTGAACGGTAGTTGCTCCTGTTGATTAAGATGGCATTATTAAGTTCTGCCAGATTCCACAGCGATGCAATGGCTTTACCTTGCTCGATACCTTAAAGATCTTATAGGACAGCCTGTGGGAATCCATTCTGTACAGGTGTCCGTAAAAGCAAGCCGCTTTCTTCTGATGGCATATGTGAGGGTTTCTTGATGTTTGTAGAGTTCACGGTTTGGTTTGTACCATCGCCTTCCATTTGATAGGATCCTTGGTCCTACTATCTTTCTCAGGAACTTCCTTTCTTGTAGTTCGAGGGCTCTTAGTGGGGTCTTCTTAGTTAGACACAGGCACACTGCTGCATAGAGGACGGATGGTCTGACTATTGCATTATAGTGCCTTAGCTTGACATTCATCGATGGACGTTTTGAGGCGTACAGTTTTCAGCAGGCATGGTGTGCCTTGTCTAGTTTGATTTTCCTCTGCTCGAGAGCAACCATTTCACTCAGGTCTTCACAAATTCACTCTCCAAGGTACTTCACAGTTTTCGCTCCTTTGATATGCTTAGTGTCACTAACATTGTTCTAGGGGAGTCTTTTATATTGGTAATGAACTCGGTATCACCGATGTTGATTAGGAGACCTGTTTTTGTTACCGGGCGAGTTGGCCGTGAGGTTAGAGGCGCGCAGCTGTAAGCTTGCATTCGGGAGATAGTAGGTTCGAACCTCACTATGGCAGCCCTGAAGATTGTTTTGCGTGGTATCCCATTTTCACACCAGGGTAATGCTGGGGCTGTATTTTAATTAACGCCACGGCCACTTCTTCCCCACTCCTAGACTCCAGTCCTATCTGTGTCAGTGTGACGTAAAGCAACTTGTAATATAATAAGGTTGGTTAATTTTTTTTGGCTAGGAACATGTAGAAATATCGGCATAGAATCTTAAATCCTGTATTACTGACAAATCCATATGCAGTCTGGCCACATAGGAAGCAGATGATGTACATCTTAGGAGGCGGATATCACGGACTTAAAATAATCACTGAAAATGGTCAATAGAATGCCCTTAAATGTATGAGAAAACGCTATAATATAGGTAAAAACTTATTTAAAATACTTTACAGTTCTGGTGACTGAGTAACAATTATTTTATAAGTTGTTCTATTTATTGCACAGCTTTTGTTTTTATAGAAATAATTATCTCCAAATATATTTGGAAGTGTACTGTGTATAATAAGGACGTAATGATTTGCTGGATGCAGTGCTAGCAATTTGCCTACGAAGAACCTGGGAACTCTTCTTGTTCTTCCAGCTCGTGATATATTTAGTATATTTTAATACTGAAAACATTTGTTAGCAAAGTAGGCGTCCCCATACCACGAAAAACGTAAATTAAGCTATTTCCTCAATTGTGTCGAAAGTTGAAGGGTTAAAGGGCGCGAAAATGTTTCAAGTTGTGAGTCTTGGATAGCTCTGTACCGGAAGTGCACCGGCTCCGTACATTTAAACTGAGCGCCTTTTAGAAGGCCGTCTGTAATGTGAACCTTGAACTGTGTACTGGAAGAAGTTTGAACTTTAATCTTCAGATGTCTCTATTCGATTTTTGTTCCTCCTCTGGTGGGAAGATGGACAATTAACTTTCAAAATAATTATAGTATTTCTAGGTTTTCAAAACTGAAGTGTTTGCAGATTGTTCTTGTGTTCTAAGGATACTAGTACCTCTATCTCTTCCTTCTTCATGAAATTATTAGTCAATCAGAAATTTTGATATTTATTCGGTTAACCAATCAAAATTTAGGATGTTCACAGGCTATCGGCCTAGGCAGTACTGGAACCTTCCCCTCCGCTATAAAAGCTGGGTGCTTTTGGGCCATGCTGTATTGTTCACCGCTCCAGTCTCGAGGTCTTGAGTGCATACATGGTGGAGGAAGGCCCACCAGCTCAAGGTAATGGCAGGCATCTTTTAATTATGTGATAGTTTCAGAAATCTGACTCGAGGGGAAGGTTTCAAAATTCATTCTTAATGTAAACTCCTGAAGTTTAATGTCATATTCAAATTGCAAATTTTCAAGCAAGTCTAAAGACTTTATTCAAATCCCTGCGGGGAAAACGAAACTTAACGAATAAAGAGTTTTCACCCTCTTTTAATCCCCATTCAACTTAGTATTAGGGTGACATTGATTTTCTAAAACTTAAAGTTTTATCTGTTCTTTTTGAACTTAATATTTTTCTTCATCTAGCCACCCTCTGCGTTACAGGCTTAGCCTATGTAATTTAGGGCCATTAGCCCACATAGGATCTTAATTGTTTCAAGGTATATTTCAAAAAGCGTGCAAGGGTTCCTCCTTCTAGCATTTTTATTACGGCCGATTTCTTAAACCTCTTCTTTTGATCATTAAGGCCATGTTCAATGGACACTTATTGCCCCTGTTAATTTTTAATTACTCATAGTCTATTGTGGATCAGACTGTTGAACTGAAAGGACAGTGAACATTGTTGTCAAAAGAATCTAATGTAAAATTTGTATTATAAACATGTGTTTTTGAAAGGCTGGCACATTGTAAATATTGGATCTAGTCTCCTATGGCGTAACCGAGTGGAGCAAAAGTGCTCTTTGTAATAGTGAAACACTGAGCGACAAAACCTGTCTCCTTGAAATCATTATGTCTTGTTTTAGGTTTTCAGATCAGTATTGTTATAAGAGCTGACGAGCTCACCATTATTCTATCACCTGTTATTCGTTTATCAAGTTTAAAGTTAGTAAAAAGAAAGGAAAGGAATAAAATTTCTAATTTTAGTGTTTTAAATTTTGCTTCGATCTCTTCTCTCTTCACCCATTCACCCCGGCACCTTCTTACACCTCTTCGTTACAAAAAAATCTCCCGAACAAGTGGTAGCAGAGCGTGGTTGAATGAGTCTGGACAATGCCCCTTTTGACGGCTTTTCATAAAATCTGAAATCGAACTGTAAATTTTTCTGTTTTTCCAAATTTTGTCAAATTTTCCTTCATTATGTCTGGTCCTATAGAAGTCCTTGCACCATGGTATCTGCGTAAAGAAGGACTAATTTACGCTCTATTAGAAAGGTCCAGTCTGGTGGCACTGCTGCAACAGATGCAGCAAGACTTAAAGATTCTTTAGAGTTCCCCATCAGTATTCCGGTGTATGGGGAACATGAAACTGGTGATGCTCTATCCATCATCGCTGCCAATATTACTGATCTTACCTCTATTCTTTAGGTTTTTGAATGAGGTGAACCCTCTGAAAATTAACTTAAGTGTGTTCAAGCTAGGTTATTCCATTTCTATAACATAGCGTGGGACCTATTGTCTCTAAAGCTTAATGAGAATCAATCCAGTATGGCTAACACTCTGGTTGAACACATTTCTGAGTTGTCAAATAAGGTTAATCAATTGTTGTTCGGAGCTAGTGCAAAGAGTGACTATCTCGCCCCAGTAAATATACAAACTGAGGAGGACCCTAATAAGTCTTCTGAGAGTAGAGAATCTGTTGACCCACAACAAGCTTCTGCCCCATCTGAACAAGGTGTTATTCATCCACCATAACTTCCACACTTCATCCTCAGTAACGCAGCTTTCGAACACGCTCAACCTCCATCGCCATCTCCTATAATATCAGCAGGTTTCAGTAGTTTGCTTCACCCCTTAGCCTTGCTGCTTACGGGAATTTCGAAATTTTCAGTCAACTCTACTAATGATGTAATTGCTTTTCTAAGATTTCTAAAGATCATGCATTCGTGTTTTCTCTCTCACATTTCCAAAATTTTTGCAAATCATTTACCCATAACTTTGGTGTCCTCTCCGACATAATTGTAATGGTCATAGCGGATATAAGTTCTATAGAAATCGTCCATGCCCATCGCTTAGCTAATTTCATTCCTGCAAGTGATATGTCATCGTTAATATAAAATTTATATTTCCGAGTCCAAAGGCTAGACGAGAATTTAGCAGATTTCATCCAGGACATCACATTTTATACAAGGGTTTTCGCCCTCCATTACTCTGAAAGGCAAATTGTACAGTCCATTTTCGAAAGGATTTCTCCATCTTACAGGTCGTATTTATCAAACATTTTCAGAGCTCGAAGTTATTACAGTATCGGCGGAGGGAGTCATATACGCCGACACTCGGAGTCGCTAGGGAACCTCCACCAGAGTCTAATGGTTCTCGGACAACACCTCGCCAAACCTTCTCTCCCCGAAAATGTTATGCGTGTGGATTAGCGGACCATGTTAGAAATAACTGTCTTCTCGTAAAATCTAACGGACCTAGGAATGAAGCAGCCTCGTCCCAAGGATATTTTAAGGGCGGATCATTCGCACACCTGACAAAAACTGTTCTTTATCTAACAGCACCTTCTCGTTATACTTCTGGTGCTGCCTCCGCTAATCGAGGCGATAGAAAGTGACTACTGTGTCCGGCTGAGTCACTAAATTCAGCTTCTTGAGACTCAGCCCAGGTCAGGTCGAGCACCGAACTCTCTAAGGGAGGAGCCTCTAATGCATCTTTTGAAGGTCCGAGGAATGTCTCAAGATAGCCTCTGAGTACCCGCGATTTGTGCCTTTCCTCAAAATTGAGATAAGTAATGAAGCAGTTAAGGCTCTGTTAGACTCAGGAAGTGTTAGCCCTATTAGTTCTGAGGATTGGTATTCCAACTGTTTTAAATTTCCTGATTATAGTTTTTCTTCTGTCAAATGTGTTTCGGCGAATTCTTCACCTTAAGAAATTTTAGGATATATTCGTGCTATTATTCGCATTTCTAAATTTACTTGGATGTTTAAGTTGTTTGTTGCCAAACGTTTTACATGCCCTGTGATATTAGGGCAGATTTCATGTCACATTCTGGTCTTGTGTTCGATCTTTAGAGTAAGTTTTGCATATTCAAATTTGAATGTAATTTCCATATTCCCCTTTTAAAATGTAACTATGAATCAACTCCTGTGATTTCGCCTACCCAGAGTGACATGTCGTTAGACTTTAGACATCTACCTCATGTTCAGGCTAATAGTATTCGCAAGTTACGTCAGTCATTTTCGAATGTACTTTCGGAAATGCTTGGTGTCCCTCCTTTAATCGTACATTAAGGTCGAGGTGACGGACTCGGTCCCTGTGAGGTTTCCTCCATATAGGCTATCTCCTCCTAAAATGAAGGCCCTTAAGGAAATTATTGATCAAATATTGAAGGAAGGTATCGTTCGGCCTTCAAAGTCCGCATATTCATCACCCATCTTTCTTGTATAAAAACTCAAGGCGGTTTCAGGCCAGTTATTGATTACAGGGCGTTAAACCGTTAAGTTTTATTGCAATCCGTACCCTGTCCTGATTGGCATTAATGTTTTTCTTGGTTTCGTACGGCTAAATTCTTCACCATCCTTGATCTTAGTCAAGCATATAACCAGATATCCCTGGCGGTAGAATCGAAATATCCGACTGCTTTCGCTACCGACTGGGAGCTGTACGAATACAACCGCGTGCCTTTCGTGCTGCCCACGGTCGCGGCTGTTCTTACTAGACTGTCAGATAGGGTCTTCTCATACATCAAATTCGAATATCTGTAACATTATCCAGATTATATCGTTATTTGCTCTGAAACCTTTGAAGGACACTTAGCTCACCTAGAGGAAGTCCTAAATCGCCTTCAAAAGGCTAGATTGACGGTCAAGTTGTCTAAGTTATCGTTTGCTAAGTCATCTATGTCCTTCTTAGGGCATATTGTGTCACCTGTCGAAGTTTCAGTCGATCATTCCAGAACGCAGACAATTAGTGACTTTAAGTCCGACTCGTAGGCTGAACGGTCAGCGTACTGGCCTTCGGTTCAGAGAGTCCCGGGTTCGAACACCGGCCGGGTCGGGGATTTTAACCTTAATTGGTTAATTCCAATGGCACGGGGGCTGGGTGTATGTGTAGTATTCATCATCATTCCATCCTCATCACGACGCGCAGGACGCCTACGGGAGTCAAATAGAAAGATCTGCACCTGGCGAGCCGAACCCGTCCTGGGATATTCCGGAACTAAAAGCCATTCGACATTTCATTTCAGTGACTTTAAGTCTCCTAAATATGTTAAAGGGATTGCTAGATTTATCGGAATGGTGAATTTCTTCAGGAAATATATTCCCAGCTTTGCTAATAGGGCAGCGCCCCTGATTCTCCTCAGTAGGAAAGGTGTCAAGTATAAATGGGGGCCATCGCAACAAGCTGCGTTCGAAGACTTGAAGTTAACTAACGCCCCAGTATTAGCTATGCCACATTTCTTTAAGAAATTCATGGTTCAGACAGACGCCTCATATTCTGCGGTCCCTACTGTCCTTCAAGAATTTGAATTCGGTAGGCGGCCCAATTGCCTGTGCGTCTAGGACCTTATCGGCTCAAGAAGCGAAGTGCTCCATATACGAGTTAGAAGGACTAGCTGTTCTGTTTGCCTTGAAAATAACCGCCTTTATCTTGTACATGCTAAGTTAGAGAACGACCATCAGGCTCTGAGCTGGATTTTGGCTCGGCCCCGTAGTTTAGGGCGAATATACTGTGGGCTATTAGAATCTCAGCGTTGCAGTTTGACTTTTGGCACATTCGGGGATCAGAGAATGTGGTCGCAGATGGGTTAAGCCGTATGTTTTCTGACGAGGTTGATTCCATTGACCCGGACGAAAGTTCTTCTCTTTCTTTTCCTATACCTCCTAGTGTTAGTGCCATTTCGACTGATTCCCCTATGCTGTTTCATGATATAGCAAAATATTAACGTGAAGATCCAGTTCTTGGTACTATTATGGAAACCCTTTCTTCTGGGGAACATGTCCCTTATGTTCTGGGGAATGGGGTTCTCTGTTGCCCTTCGAGGCACGATCAAAATATGAAAATTGTGGTTCCGCCTATCCTGGTGCCTGTGATCATGAAGTACTACCATGAGATCCCATTAGGGGGACATTTGGGCATTTTCAAAACTTGATAGAAAATTAGGAAAATGTTCATCCGGAAGAGTATGTGCGGTGAGATTAGGGAGATGGTTTAAAGCTTGCACATTTTTATTATTCAGTATGGCCTCATTGTTTACTAAGTTAGGGCTACTGTCATCACATCAAGCTTCTCGGCCTATGGAGCGATTATACTTATATCATGTCGGACCCTTCCCTCAATCTAAGGGGACGGGAACAAATTCATCCTTTGTATGTAAATGGTTGCACAAGGTTTTCATGGCTATTTACGACTAGGCTGGCCAACGCTTGGTCCACCATTTCCTGCCTTAATAATATTTTTGCTTCTTTTGTCACTGTATAGTCTCTGATAATGCCAAGGCCTTCACGTCGAATTTATTTAGAATTTTTTTGTTTTGATCTATCCATCTCACATGTAACAACGTCAGCCTATTACCAACAACCATCTCTAATTGAGCGTGTTAATCGTAATCTTCGATCTGCATTAATAATTTTTCATCATGAAGACCATTCTCGGTGGGCCACTTCACTGCATTGGCTATCTTTTGCATTCAACTCGGCGGCTCACGAGTCACACAAGTTTTCACCTGCGTCTCATATGTTTAAGTTTAACACCCCGTTGTCCAATTTGTGGTCAATCAAAGAGATTTTGCCAGAGACAATAGCCCCCGTTAATATCAGGGATCTGTGGAGAATGGTCAAAAGTAACCTTGAAGCTTCTCATGAGAAAGTGAAAGAGAGTTATGATCGTGGACGGAGACCCTACAATTTAAAGTTTGGAGACCAAGTCATGGTAAGAAATTTTGTTCCTGCAGGCAAGCATGCCCCCAGATTTCATGGACCGTGCATAATTATTGATTTTCTTTCCTTGCTATTTGTTTTACGTCGCACCGACACAGGTATGTCTTATGGCGACGATGGGAGAGGAAAGACCTAGGAATGGGAATGAAGCAGCCGTGACCTTAATTAAGGCACAGCCCCAGAATTTGCCTGGTGTGAAAACGGGAAACCACGGAAACCATCTGCAGGGCTGCCGACAGTGGGATTCGAACCCACTATCTCCCGGATGCGAGTTCACAGCTGCGCGCCCCTAACCACACGACCCGGTCTCTTAATTTTCTAACGACGGTCACCCTCTTCGTGGGCAATCCGGACACAGAGAGGATTTTTAGGGTTCATATGTCCCAAGTGAAACCGGTATAAAATCTATGTGTGCACTATACGCCACCAAGTGGTGGCATAGCCAATTTACTTACATTTCTTTCCTTACCTGCTTAGAACCTTAAGTTTTCATATGTAAGTTTAAAAGAGAAGGCCTTCTGCGCCCGTTAATGAGGTAAAATCGTAAATATTTAGGTTTGGTTCAAACTGTAAAATTTGTATTTTCTCTGCCTCTTGTAAATACCTTCCCTTCATTAATATCTTTTCCTGTGTGCTATTACCTGACCCCTGCCACCAAGCCTGAGCCTGAATTCCGTGCACCCATGCCGCCAACCTTAACTGATAACTAAAAAAAAGAGGAATTCTGTCCAGAATATAATTTACTGCGGCCAAGGAATGAATTGTTGCAGTGCCCTGATGTCATAGGATTCCGCGTCGTAACAACTGGCAAAAGGTGCCGTCGTGGGGTATGGGTCCGCTTCGTTCCGGCCATGTCTCTCTCACAACGGCCAACTTGGGGACTGTCATCTTTGGGAGTAGTTTGGAAGGCTGAACCCCAAACGCTCACCCTATCATCGGGCGGAACTCTGCTACTTGGCGCTTGGTGGCCATAGCCATGGTTGCTCCTCTCAAGGTAGCGAGAGAGAGGTATCTGAGGGTACTTCGGGGGTCCGCGGGACCGTATTCCCTCAGCACCGGCTGTGACGGCCCCCTTGGCCGCCAAACTTGGGCATGAATGCAGGACTTCTACGACGTCATGAATAACTTCAAGATTTATTCCACTCAAATATCTTGTGAATGAACTCTTCATCAGGTAATTTTCTGAATTTGATCTCTAACTTTCAAGATGTCTTAAAAGTTAAATTTCAAAAAGGTACCGAGCGTGGAAGAACCTTATGTGGTGAGACCTGTACCGGAGGTACACCGGCTCCGTACATTTAAACTGAGCGCCTTGTGGAAGGCCATCTGTAGTGTGAACCTTGAACTGTGTATTGGAAGAAGTTTTAACTTTAATCTGCAGATGTCTCTACTATCGACTTATGTGCCCCCTCTGGTGAGAGGACGGGCAATTAATTTTCGAAAGAATTTTGGTGTTTCTAGGTTTTCAAAATTGAAGTGTTTGTAAAGTGTTCTTGTGTTCTAAGGTTACTAGTACTTCCATCTCTTCCTTCTTCATGACATTATTAGCCAATCAGAAATGTTGATATTTATTCGGTTAACCAATTAAAATTTAGGATGTGTACAGGCTATCGGCCTAGACAGTTCTGGAATCTTCTCCTCCGCTATAAAAGCTCGGTGCTTTTGGGCCATGCTGTATTATTCACCGCTCCAGTTTTGAGGTCTTGAGTGCATGCGTAGTGGAGGCAGGGGAAAGCCTTGCCCGCCGACGGAAGGCCCACCAGCTCAAGGTTATGGTAGACATCTTTTAATTATGTGATAGTTTCAGAAATCTGACTCGAGCGGAAGGTTTCGAAAATTCATTCTTAATGTGTAAAGGCTTTATTCAAATCCCTGCGGGGAGAAATGAATGAATAAAGAGTGTTCACCCTCTTTTAATTCCCATTAAAGTTAGTATTGAGGTAACTATGATTTTGTAAAACTTTAAATTTTATCTGTAGTACAGACTTAGCCTCTAACTGAAAGGACAATGAACATTGTCGTCAAAGATATCTAATGTAGAATTTGGATTAGAAACTTGTGTTTTTGAGATGCTGGCATGTTTTAAATGTTGGAGCTCAGTCTTCTAGGGCGTAACTGAGTGAAGCAAAAGTGCTGTTTGTAATAGTGTAACTTTGAGCGACAAAACTTGTCTCTTTGGTATTATTATGTCTATTGTACCTGATTGTTTTAGGTTTTCAAATCACTATTTTTTATAAGAGTTGATGAGCTCACCATTATTATAACCACTGTTATTCGTTTATCATGTTTAAAGTCAGAAAAAAATAAAGGAAAGAAATACATTTTTAAATTTTAATGTTTTAAATTATGCTTCGATCTTTTCTCTGTCTACCCACTCACCCCGGCACCTTCTTACACCTCTGAGTTTCACAGAATCCCCCGAACAAGCAAACTACAGTAAATAACCAAATTTTGAAAATTACTTCCGGCCTAAATGCAGTTCCAAAAAAAGTATTAAAATCGCTTGTTTCTTTACTCGTATTCTTTCTTATTCAAATTGTAGCCAAATTAACTTATTTACATAATTATTTCTGTAATGTGTTCCTTGGTTCAGTACCCTCAGGCGTTTTCTGATTTCTTGAAAAATATATACACCGAAAATAGTTAAAAGGGCTTGAGTGAAACTCTGCATTTACTCACATTAGCGCTCGTATTGGTGCTTCATTTAATAATAATAATAATAATAATAATAATAATAATAATAATAATAATAATAATAATAATAATAATAATAATTGTAACGGGCGGTACACCTCCACGCCGCTAATTCAAACATTGCGCCAGTTGAAACTCCTCTACTGGAGGAAGCCTGAACTTTAACTACCGTGTTAATTCTCAAGTTTCGCAGATGATGTCCCTACTTGTAAATTTTGAAGTGTTCTGAACTGTGTCTTTTTCGATTTATATTTGTTTTCTCTGTAGCAAGAAGTGTGAACATTCTCTTCTAGATGGCACCACTTAAGAACTACAATTGTGCACCCTAGTGCAAAGTGAAGGAACCTTTCTTTGAAGAAATTTTGTAGTCATAAGTTTGCTCTTTGTTAAATTTCTTTCTGTCATTGTTTAAGTTGGCAATGTTAATCCGTTCTTTCCGCCAGTTTTGAAATTGGCCAATCCTAAATTTCTGTAATTAATTTCCCACCAATCCTGGTTTTCTTCTTCAGTTTTGACATGTAATCTTTTGGCCGTCCAATAAAAAGCTTGAGGGCGGGTGTTATCATTCGTGAAAGGTCTCGAATGTTCCGCGAGGGTATATAAACTGCTGATTTTCTGGTCTCCGGGCTACTTCTGTAACATCTATCATAGTGTAAATTATGTAGCAGGGGGCGGGAAGCGCCTCTTTCTTCGGGCAGCAGTTCTTCAATAAGGTCATGGCCTTTTAATAACTTCTTTTCTTGCTAGCTCAGCAGTCTAACTCTCGGGGCAGGTTCGAAGCCTTTACCATGTAACTTTCCTCTAACATGTAAAAGACGCTTGGAAAAAATTCTATCTCTTTAAACTACATATTGGGATAGAGAGTGCTTAACCCTCTCGAGCTCCCACTCCTAATGCTTTGAGGTGAACTTATTTTCACAACCGTTTCTTCCTTTCCTAATGTAATACAATTTTTTTTATATAAGTCACATCTGCAGTATGCGATTAGCCCTTGCATAAGCGGCCTAGAGCCAAATAGTTTTTAATAAAGTATATTCGGAGTGCAAGTTACGCCTCCACTCAAGTTTGTTTTTTGGGGCCATGTAATTGTCCTGTTTTTTTGGTGAATAGGCCTCAGTAGGTTGGGTATTTTTTACCCCTGTGTCTATGTCCTTGGAGGACAGCTTGAAGGTGGAATTTGGTGTGGCCTTTGATAGGCTGGAATTTTGAGAGCGGGTTGCTCTTCCCAAAAAATTTGTTTCTGCGTGCCTCGAGGAGGCTTTACTGTGTAATTGGGAGCAAGAGCTCCTGGGCATGATTGGGGTCTTCTGCTCCTTGGTTGAATCTTGTATATGGGTAAAGTTGAGCTTATAGCTCAAGAATTGTGTGTCTGGCTCTCGGAGCCCAAATCCTGTAACCACTGTAATTGTACATTCTCGATTTGTTGCCAGGCTACTAAGTACCTGTCATATTTGTTATTTCTTGATCTTGAAAAAAATATAACCTTGTTAAATTTTAAGTTAACTTTAATTTCGTAGATTGAGACCTATTCATCCCAGCACCTTCTTTCACCTCTGCTAATCCACCAAACCACGGTAATAATAATAATAATAATAATAATAATAATAATAATAATAATAATAATAATAATAATAATAATAATATAATAACAATAATAATAATAATGTTGCCGGGCGTGTTGGCCGTACGGTTAGGGGCGCGCCTCCTTTCCCACTCCTAGTCCTTTACTGTCCCATCATCGCCATAAGACCTATCTGTGTCGGTGCGACGTAAAAGCAAATAATAATAATAATAATAATAATAATAATAATAATAATAATAATAATAATAATAATAATAATAATAATAATAATAATAATAATCATAATAATAATAATAATAATAATAATAATAATAATAATAATAATAAACGTTATTTGATTTACGTCCCACGAACTACTTTTAATCGGTTTTCGGAGACGCCTAGATGCCGGAATTTAGTTCTGCAGGAGTTCTTTTAAGTGCTAGTAAATCTACCAATACGAGGCTGACGTATTTGAGCACCTTCAAATATCACCGGACTGAGCCAGAACCGAACCTTCCAAGTTGGTGTCAGAGGGCCAGCGCCTCAACCGTTTGAGCCACTCAACCCGGCAAATGTGCCTGAGAGAAACAATGTACTAACTCCCATTAGCGCTCTTTGTGGTAGAAAAAGGCAAATTGCTAATCTAATCTAATCTACCGTACAATGATGATTAAGAAACGGATTGTAGCTTTTAGGAATAAATAAAGAATATACTCATACTTTATTATATTTGCTTACAGTTCGTGGTTCATATACCTAGGATGTTTTCAACATTGAGTTGCTTTCTGTAAGGATCTTTTCTCGTTTAATGTGCTGCTGTACAACAAACTTACTTTTCGCACTCCCCTTAATAATGTACAATTTATAAAATATAACACGTCCATCTCTCGTAAACACGTATTTTCCAAATTCATTTGCTTCCTGTGTTAAAAATACACTTTAGGGTTGTTTCACTTACGGTATTTCCTTGTACAAAACTATAATGTACACTTCGTAGCATATTTCTATACTGGAGCGTCTTTTGGTGCCGGGCGTGTCCGAGGACAAGTTCGGCTCGCCATACGCAGGTCTTTTGATTTGACTTCCATGGGCGACTTGCGTGTCGTGATGAGGACGAAATGGTGATGAAGACGACACATACACCCAGCCCCGTGCTTGCGAAATTTACCAATTAAGGTTAAATTCCCGACCCTGCCGGGAATCGAACCCGGGACCCCTGTGACCAAAGGCCAGAACGCTAAGGGTGAATGACTGGCTGTAGGGGCGTGTACGAAAGTATGGGGCTTGAAATACGTTACGAAATAAATAAATAAATAAATAAATAAATAAATAAATAAATAAATAAATAAATAAATAAATAAATAAATAAATAAATAAATAAATAAATAAATAAATAAATAAATAAATAAATAAATAAATAATTGTAAATCCCTTAAGGGCTATGGCCTCCTGCAATGCGGGGACAATGCCCATTTTATCTCATCAGGTGAGCAGGTCTTGAGGAGCGTTGTTATACGTTCTCCTAATAATTATCAGAGTTCTGAATTGCGTTTCTGCACATATCTCGGATATGTAAGACTTCGCCGTGAAAGATGTTTGGCAAATTTAACCTTATGTAAGAAAATCTATATCTTTTTACATTGTCACTTGTGGATTTTTATTAAACTGACAATAGAGAATGCATGCGTAACTTTTTAAAAATGACCAAAATATCTTTAAACTGATATATATTGACCTAAAATCTTCTTCAAAGATGAAATAATGGCCAATCATCCCAAATCGGAAAAAATATACAAACTAATGCAAAATAAAACGCGTTATTATCCTTCGTTATATCGCAGAATGGATTTCTATACTAATGCAATGGATAAAAGGATGACATTTCATCAACAGCCCCCTATGCATATCATTAACGCTAATGAAATAACATAGTATTGATTTTTATAACAATACAAGTAAATCCTTTATCATTAAAAATAGGCTAATGAAATGCAAGTAGGCATGCTGCTGCTCTCTTTACAATCAAAGAATACTAAATATTAAATATAGGAAAGGAGAGGTTTTTAATCTAGATTTTTCTAGTCTCATAGATGTTAAGTACTATTTTGTAATTATGATATCTACAGTAGTAGCAATCGTTCTGTAAGAAGAGGAGGCCATCGAAACTTAAAAGTAAGCTCAACACACGCGATGGTGGCGACCTGTTACGATTTACCTCTCGCTCTCCCCAAGCGCTTATCTAGACAGACAGGTTCTGTTGCCTTGCTATACCTTCACCATTTTCCCCGGTGTTCGGAATCTTGAGGATTGAGGCGTACATCCCGACTGTCCTCCAGGATGTTGTCCATCCATCATTTTGGACGTCTCCTTCGTGGGGAGCGTCCTCTTGGGTCTAGTCGGAGGGAAATTTTTTGTTTACAGATATATTGCTACTACTAATGCCATGACCATACCACTGGTGTAATACTTCCCTCCTCTTCGCATTGACGGCGGCCACACCGAGGTTCCTTCAATTCCAACGTAGTCAAAGCGAGTCAATCTAGAACACATCGCAGCATTCTTATCTCCATAACATGGAGTGTGTGCCCTTGCTTCCTAGTCAAAGAGCAACGTTCGACTCCATAAACTTCTGCGTTTCGTAGAGAACATCAGTAGCCTGTTTCCGTTTGAACCATACCGCACTTACTATCATTTAGACTTTCACGGACCGTGTAACGATTTATAATGTAAAATTTTTGGGACTATGCCATGTAATAAAGTATATAAACATACTTAACGCGCGTTTTGAAAGGTACCTTGCCTTTCTTCATCAGGAGAAAATAGAAAAAGGAAACATAACGCATCAATCGTCGCTAAGAGAAAGCAATAAAGAACTAAAAATGGTGCCATAAGATGTAATAGGGACGCCGTTTTAGCCTCTATGGGGAGGACATTGTCCAATTGACGTCTAAATTAAGTAGGTTATGAGCAAGAAGGTGTGTCTTATTTCCTCACTTACCTTTTTCCTAAGATGCCTGGACCATGGTATACAACCAAATTTCGTTACGTTGAAGCACACCTTCAGAACACCAAAAGCTATGAGAATATATGATCTTACAAACAAGGTGTTGTTGATAGAAGGGATACGGCAGACTGGTAAGGATATTGATTTTATCTCGAGGGAGTTGCTACAGCTGCATCTACGCCTCTGCAACTTTGTAAATGAGGAAGGTCTTTGATCGTGTTAATACAGTACAAGGCAACGGTATACTAGATCAGGTAATGGGCATACATATTTCCAAATATGCCAGATGCAGAAACCACATACCATTAAACTCGATGCCAACAAAGTTGTCGTAAATTTGTCCAGTATGCCTCTAAATGAAACTCAACAGGCAGTTCTCGCTAAAAGTCTCATCTTTGCTGTAGAGGTTAGAAAAATTCCGATTGAGGAACTTGTTACATCTATAGAATCCTCGGTACATTACCTCACACCTGAAGAGGCCGAGGAAGTTGGACAAGAACGCTAAGCCTCCTAACACCAACTTAAACATATGAAAGCCGGGGTGTAAGAGATCTAAGGGTCAATTCTGACAAAATCGTTCTTCCCTCTGTCAAAGGTAACGCAACAATGGTGATGGCTAAGTATGATTATGATAACAAGATCTTGTCTTTGTTAGCAGATCCTATATACAGGATTAACAGTCGTGATCCTACAACTTGCTACTGAAATGTCATCGTCAAATTGATCAAGTAATGTTATTTGCCAAAAGATACAGCGAAGACTCTGCTTCTAGGGGATGTTTTTCCTCCGTGACTGTATGACCTTCCTAAAATACATAAGGAAGGTGTTCTTCTTAGGCCTATTGTTAGTACGATTTTTTCCCCTACATATGCCCTTTCTAAATATTTTGGTAGATTACTTCAACCGCTTCTGGTAATAAATCTTCTTATATTAAGAATTCCACACACTTCATTGAGAGGTTAAAAGCTATATCACTTCAGCCGGGTGATATCTTAGCGAGTCTCGACGTGGTGTCTCTGTTTACGAGCGTACCTATTGATGGTGTTATGTCTGTCATTAATGTCATTTTTACTGAAGACATCGCAAGATTATTCTATTACTGCATTTCCTCCTCCTACTTTCTATGGAATGGGGAATATTGTGAGCAGACTGATGGTGTGGCCATGAGAAGTCTTCTCTCTCTCTCTCCTTCTCTATCTCCTGTTGTGACTAATTTCTTCATGGAGAAATTCGAAAAGAAATCTTCGGCGTGGGCAACTTGCAAACCGAAGTTCTGGTGGCGATATGTGGATGATATGTTCTTTGCTTGGACGGAAGGTGAGGGCAATCTTCGTCATTTCCTGGATCACCTTAATCGCCAGCACCTTTTCATTTATTTCACCATGGAAATGGAATCTGACGGCAAAATACCATTTTTAGATGTTCTCGTCTCTAAGGACACAGCGTTTACCGTAAACCATGCAGATTCTCACCATCACCCTGCCCAGAAACAGGGTATCCTTACAACTCTAACTACCCGGGCTAGGAGGATTTGTGAAGTGTCTGCTCTAGAAGAGGAAATTTACACCTTAAGAACCGCTCTTGAGAGTAACGGGTAGAACAAAGCCTTGATCTCTACGGTTCTGAAACCGACGCATAATCGGACGTCTGTTAAGAAAGAAAAAAAAAATATGTAAGAGGAAATGCTTACCTACCTTACATACGTAACACGACTGATCGTTTTGCTAAAAAAAATCTTACATAGGTACAATATACAACCTATATTTCGAACTTCAATTAAGATTAAGCAACTCCTGCGACTAGCTGAGGACAGTTTGCGTAAATTGCAACAACCGGGTATCTACAGAGTTCCCGGTACCTGTGGCAAGGTTTATGCGGGGCAGACTTCGAGAACGATGTGTGTTCGCATTAAGGACCATAATAGATGTATCATACTCAACCAACCTGATAAATCAGCTGTTGAAGATCTTGCTTTAACACCTGGTCATGATGTCATGTTCCAAGGAGTGGATGTTCTCGCCCGTATAAAACAATACCGCTCCAGAATCATCAGGGGACCGAGCTCGATAGCTGCAGTCGCTTAAGTGCGGCCAGTATCCAGTATTAGGGAGATAGTAGGTTCGAACCCCACTGTCGGCAGCCCTGAAAATGGTTTTCCGTGGTTTCCCATTTTCACACCAGGCAAATGCTGGGGCTGTACCTTAATTAAGGCCACGGCCGCTTCCTTCCTACTCCTAGGCTTTTCCTGTCCCATCGTCGCCATAAGACCTATCTGTGTCGGTGCGACGTAAAACAACTAGCAAAAAAAAAAATCATCAGGGAGGCAGTTAAAATACGTAAACACCGAGATAATTTCAACCGCGATACAGGCTACAGCCTCAGTGAATCATGGCCACCTATTACCAGAACCATCAGAAAGTGATATGTTACTGCTGTCACTTGTTATCCCGAACACTGCGCTTAAAGGGCGTCCCTATTACATCTTAGAACATCATTTTAAGTTGTTTATGTTTTCTGTTTTCTCTTGATGAAGAAAGACATATTACCTTTCGGAACGCGCGCGACTGTGCTTATATGCTTTATTACACGGCAAAATATTAAATCATGATTACATACCACCTGGTGCCAGGCGTAGTAACTCGATATACTTAAAATGGGTAGTGTTTCCGTTAGATATGCCGTCGATAGTTATGGTGCTGTTGGCTTGAGAGACACATTCTAAGTATTCAGCCTTTTGGATATTTAATCACATTCCGTTGTTCCGGATTTTTGTCCGGTGCTTAAGTGCAAAACGACAATCCCGTGAAAGTAACATACCTTCTGCATATAGGAACTTCAAATAATGAGGAGACGTAAATCAGTCATTATAGTATCCAAACAAAGTATTAATAGTAGAGGCGATGGTGTTCCATATATGCTTCGAAATGCTGGTCATTCTATTAATACCTCGTGCATCGTCATGTAAAGAAAACGATCGAAGTGAAGTTTGAATATGTGGTTTGAGATGCTGAATTAGAAGGACGAAGGATATGAACCCAAAAGTGCCTTTGTCATTCAGAATCCCGTCCTAAAAAACAAGAATACCTATAAGAGCTGTACCCAACAGATATGACATGAACAACAACTATTCTGTTTCCCTGATGCAAAAAGCAAACGTTGTCAGCAACAGAATCCAACAGCACACTGGAGGATCGGCAGCAGCACCTGCACAAGATGGATGTCGTCGATGGACTTACTGTATGTATTTACATATTTTTAAAATTTTATGACGTTTAATGACCTTGTATATTAGCTTTTTTGGTGCAAGGACAGTGATTTCGTAACCTTACTTATGATACTGTACAGCGAGTTAGTTGATCAACTGAATATTCCAAATCTGTGAAATAGGCGTATGTTTCTTACAAAATACCCCTGAATGTATACATCCGTTGCATTTACTATAAATCTCGGAAGGATCGTTAAGTCACAGAATACCGTAACTAAACTTCCCATGTGAGGTTACAAATCTGGCATGGATGTCAGCTCGTCAGTGGACATGACAAAGCCAACGACTCAGCTGACTGATAATGTCCAGTAATGTTCATTCTGCGGGAAGTCCTTTAAGTCCATAAGAGGAGTTAACATACATATCAGTCGAGAGCATCCTGCTGAACACCGAGCAAAATTAGTAAGTCAACAGATACTGCCAAGAGGAATCCAAAGGTCGGACGTAAACGGTATCAACTTTGAATATAACAATTATGGTATCACAACAGACTCCAGTGAATAAGCAGATATATCGAATCTCGATAGTAAATTCAGTAAGTAATTAAGTAAATAGAAAGCAAAATTAACCTCGGATATGAATCATTATATCTTTGATATATTAGTAAGTAACTTTCTGTCTTTCCTCGCCACAGCGATACACCTTCTTCCTGGTCCTAAACATCCTGCTCAGAAATATTACGAAGCCAGAAAAAGAAAACGTGATGTGGTTGGTCAGCGACCATATAAAACTAGTTCCAATCCAGAATGAGCTACTGAGAGAGACAAAGAGAAACTAAAGGGCATATATTTGTATCAGTTAACTCAGTTCCAGTATTATAATCAACGTAGGAAGGCTATTCGAACAGCACTTTTATGCACTCCAAACTCTTTTCCAAGCCCAGTGATAAAGTGAGACAGAAAGTTAAGGAATCTGAACTTATCGATCAAAACGAAATTTTTAAAGACGTTATTTCCAAAGAAGAGGTTAATGCTGCAATAAAAAGAATTTAAGTAGACACGGACAGCGGTTCCGGTCATATCATTGTACGGTCAATTAGGAACGGAACTGCCTACGAAATCATTTCATTGATTGGTACTAGAAAGCTGCAAACCGGGTTTGTACCGTCCGCTCTGAAAAGAGCCAGGACATTTCTCATTCACAAATGAGGAGACAATGACTGCCCAGCAAAATGGCGTCCAATAACCATCTGTAACATAATTCGGAGGATAACTGAAAGAGTACTAGACCAACGGTTTCGTCAATATATTAGTTTCAATCAGAACCAGAGGGGATTCAATAACTTCAAGGTACTCACTTAAATACGTCAATATTAGAGGCAGTTTTACGTTCGGCTAAAGTGAACAAACACGATGACTGCGTAGTGTTCTTAGACATCAGAATAGCTTTCGACAATGTGGTGCACCTCCATCTAAGGAAGAATTGCTTCAACAGGTATCCCGATAAATTGACCAATCTTATTATGAATTTACAACAAGATAATAGTATTTCGTACCACATCTGCGTGACATTGTAATTTATTTAATACCTCTTGCATATATTAAAACTAGCGCGGGGATGTGAACGAAGGAAAGCGCGACAGAACTAGGCCACCACCCACGACGGGGACGGGTAGACCAGCGAAGGGAGAAACGCGAGCGGGATTTCACAGATGAATCTCTAATTCTGCTAACCGAGCCACATAAATGACAAGTGCGAGTACAAAAAAGCGGGAAGAAACAACAGTGGAATGCTTGCGAGATTACGCCTAGGAGCCACATGATACTAAACTGGAACTACAGAGAGTATTGTTTGGATTTATCTAGTGTCCCGAGTTGATTATATTTATTAAGTTATGTCCAATATTCAAATTTTGTCTTTAAATAACATATCGTGGGAATAGAAGCCCATTAAACAAAAATAGTTAAAGCGGTTCTCTCAGTGATTCCCCCAACTAGGCGTCGTCTCACGGATATGATAAAAGGGAGCAGGACCAGGGGAAATGGATGCTATTCTGCTGCAGATTTCAACAAAGAAGGTTGTGCGCGTGAGTTAATACGAGTCTATAGAACAATAGAAATGAAGCCGTACCACGGCAGGGTACTAGTACTGGCAATTAAAAAATAGAGTCTCTGAACTAACTAGGAGAGAAGAGTATTTAATTGAGGTCAAAATTGAAACTACGAAGCTGAATGCTAGGATAGGGCATGTAACTAGACAGATAAGGGCCCTATTGGACTAAGCAAATATAGCGCGGAGGGAAACTAGATAAAGGTCGAAGTAATAAACATGTTTTAATCTTTCACTGCATTTAATGCTAAACTCGAGATCTTCCAACTATAATCCAGAAGGACCAGGGTACGACAAACCGAAGATCAAATAGATGAAACCAGACCTTCCAACTGTAATCCAGAAGGACCTGGGTACGAGAGGCCGCAGATCAAGTTGATGAAACGAGACCTTCCAACTATAATCCAGAAGGACCAGGGTACGAGAAACCGAAGATCAAATAGATGAAACCAGATCTTCCAACTGTAATCCAGAAGGACCTGGGTACGAGAGGCCGCAGATCAAGTTGATGAAACGAGACCTTCCAACTATAATCCAGAAGGACCCGATGAACGAGACTACCACGGACCGTTGTGAGTTGCCGAATCAAAAGGATACATCTCTGGACCAGCAGGGAGCTATGCGGCGATAAATAAACATGTAGTCCTTTCTAAGATGGAGTCGAGCGACAACACCTGAATAAGATAAGTCTGAACAGGTGTAAGCATGGGATAGAATAGCGAGGTTCATGAATTTTTAATGTGAATAAATTATTAATCTGTCAAGTGCAAACCATGTGTTAGTTTAGATAGGTTCAGTATGTAGCTTTGCTTGGCTTGTAGTTGGTTATATGAGGGATACATGTTACAGAAATTTGATTCATTGCAATATTATATAATGATATTCATGCCTTGTCTGGAGTTACGGTAGTTTGAGAGCTAAGATCATCCAGAGGATAAGAACGAAAGGGCCTGATAGTAATTGAACTGGAAGAAGATTTTTGAGAGGGCTAGCCAACCTAAAGTTTAGGATGTGCGTGTCAGATTAATGATAAGCATGATATTTCAGAAATCCAGAGAAGGCTGTGCACGAGGTGTCACTATCGTTGATTAGTGAGGGTTTTCAAGGAAATTCCGGTAGGTTAATTCACAGTTGTTTGGGAGGCTCAAAACGGGGCCTAGTGAATGTGAAATACAGCAATATTGAATATATTCCAGACTAGCTGATGTACCCGTGCTTCGCTACGGGATTCTCAGAAAGACTGACTTTGTGGTTTTCCTAACCTGAAATCAACATAGGTCATTGCAAAAACGTAAGTATGAATGTAGCGATTAAAAGCAATGCTATCATATAAAATACTCGATCAAATGGAAAGCCGCACGTTTTATCACTTTTAACGAACAGTGCTGCGGTTAGATTGCGGTGCCAATCTAATAGTCCAAAGTTCCAGAGCTGGGATGACCAGGCCGGAGATTGCCATGAACACTCATCTGCCATTATTCCGCTAAATATGCACACTGTTCATTTCAATCAATGCCTCAGAGTAGGGATTGAATAGCCCGAATGCTATGATGATCCAGTGTGTTACGTACCAGTAGTATCAGAAAATTTATAAACCACGGGAATGGCATGCTAAAGAAGAAAGTTATCTAACTCCCCAGCTACTTCCCATCAATATTCAGACAGGCTGTTACACTCTGTACGACTGGGCGAGTTGACCGTGTGGTTAGCGGTGCGCAGCTGTGAGTTTGCATCCGAGAGATAGTGGATTCGAACCCCATTGTCGGCAGCGCTGAAGATGGTATTCCGTGGTTTCCCACTTTCACACCAGTCAAATGCTGGGCCTGTACCTTAATTAAGGCCTAAGGCACTCCTAGCCCTTTCCTATCCCATCGTCGCTATAAAACCTATCTATGTCGGTGCGACGGAAATCAAATAAAAAATCTACCGGAGATGAGGGGCAACAGAAGACACAAAGCACATCACGACAAACAATGGTCAATGTAATATTATTGTTGATCAGTGTTATGAGCTTTCTATATTGTAGGCCTACACATTTAGTTTTCTTCCGACTCTGTGATTTGTAAAATATTTTTTACCGTAAACTGTAGTTTCTTATTCTCAGACTTTACATACCGATTTTCATTAAATACTGTTTACCCATTTTCTTGTTACTCGGCGCTGGTATGGACTTAGTAACAAAAATTCAAATTCATGAATATCTTTGTGATCATAGCCAGTACGGTAATAATGTATAAGACACGAATAATAGGAAATTTAATACTATACCCCTTTCAGACCTGAAAGAAAACTGGAGGTGTGAATTTTTGTTTGTACGTCAAGAACTGACTAAAATGCTCCTCAATACACATATTAATAGTTTATTTTACAAAATAAAAACTAACATCCGAAAAACAGGACCCATACAATTGTGCGTATTAAAATTCAAAACCTCGTTGTATCACGTACGATGGTGTAGCTTCAAAATTTACGTTCACTAACCAATGTACACACTTCATTGAATATATTCCGGTATTCAGTAAAGCTTCTAGATTAATATAAACGCAGTAAATAAATACTTACTTTCGGCACTACTGCTTCCTGCCATCTCGCCGATCAACTGTGCTTTTTAAACTCTTCTTCCTTCGCCCTGGCGGTCAAGCGCATACTAAAATCAATTGAAATACACGCCACGTGTCCTGCACAATCACTGCAGTCCGGTGTAGCGCCAAAAAAACATCAAATACGGTCAGGGATAACTAAAATACGAACCCGCACAATTGTGCGTACTCGGTCTGAAAGGGATACAACCTTAGTTATGTAGCATTCATCGATTACACCTCTAATAAGAAATATCTGAGAATTACATTTTAGGCCTTCCCTAAACTACCATTTCACTCAGCGCGAATAAAATAATTTACAGCCTAGACTATAGCGACTTATTTCCTGACTTTGCATACCGATTTTCATCAAGATAGAACTACTAATAACAATATTTGAAAATTAAATTTTAGGCCTTCCCCTAAACTACCATTTTTCTCAACGTGAATACAATTATTGATAGCCTAGATTGTATCAACTTATTCCCCAACTTTGCATACCCACTTTCTTTATAATACGACCACTAATAACATAAATAGTTGAGAATTCAATTTTAGGCCTTCCCCTAAACTACCATTTCACTCAGCGTGAGCAAAGTGATTTATAGCCTAGATTGTAGAGGCTCATCCCCCGACTTCACATACCGATTTTCATTAAATTCTCTTCAACCGTTTTCTCGTGATGCGTGTACATACATACATACATACATACATACATACAGACAGACAGACAGACAGAAATTACGGAAAAGTAAAAAGTGCATTTTCTTGTTACTATGGACATGACAGATACAGAAATACCGTTATTTTCAAATTCTGAGCAATGTACAGACAAAACTCTTATTTTATATATATAGATAGTCTGATGTTAGAGACCTCTCAACTGTAATCTAGAAAGACCTGGCCTTACTGATGTGATTTCCTTGTCTAGGGATAATTGTACCAAATTAATGTGATGATATTGTAAGAATTATTTGAGAGGCTACGAATGCCGAGCTTGTGAAATTTGCCCCAGTAAAGGGATGGAATGGTTCACGCAGAGATGAGTGCTCTTGTTTTCACGATCGAAGAAGGGGACCATAGCAGTGTTGACATACTAACACCGGCCGTGTAGAAACCTCCCCGTTCTTAGGAGTCTGGAACGTGTTTTGTACTTACAGCCAGTTAAAGGGCCGTGTTTTGAATGATGACCGCCACCCGACGGCCTTGCTTATCTGTTGGTTCATTGAGGTCTGTGACCTTTTCCGGAGTGTTTATCAGGTGCCCCAGATGTTACCAACCCGTCAAGACAAGTGCATTATCTTTCATGTGTATTTACAGGTGTAATGATTAACGTGTATATTTTTGGGTGTGTTTGTTTTGATAATAAGCCCGTATGCTCACAGAAGGAATGCGAGTTTCTGAACTCATTGATTTGCATATCGGAAATCGTGCCAATAGTGAAGTCGGTGGATATTTTAGGGGATAAATTTACGGCCCTAGACGAAATTTTATGCCATTGTGTCTCTAATTCTAAGGGAAGTTTGTGGCGCGAACCTTGCTGATCTTTGCCCATGTTTAATCAACGTTTAGGAACGAACGTTTTCATATCTGATCTGAATAGGAAGTTCACAATTTCATAAGAGAAATAAGGTATCTCACGTCGCCGAGAAACTTGTATTGAACCATATTTTTGTGGGAAACAGACCCATCATTTGATGCATTTTTTTCAGTGATATTCGGTATTACGTTTATGATTCTTAAAAAGGGGAATTTCTACGTGTTTCGTAATAAATCATGTTCGACTGTAACATGTTGATTTATCATTCACAAGTTAGTATCTTAGTTCCTGTCCTGTTTTTATTTCATTGGAATAGTTACTGAAGTTTCATTTGACTCATTGAAGAACCGAAGGCGAATCTCTGCTGATGGGCAGCCGGATGAAGAAATCAGGATGGCAGTAAGGTGCATACGTAGCGCCCCAATTACGTGGGTCAAGTTAGGGTTTTCTGAAGAGAAAGACGTTATGAAGGTCGAACTCAATACCCATGTTTGACAGGGATATAAGTGGCTCCTGGCTATGAGACGTTATCTTAGTTTTACAATTCGTTACCTACGTTGGAATCACAGGGCTGATTTCCAACTTGGTAAGTAAGCGGTAATGAGTGATTTTGTTGAATTTTTTAAAAAGTTAGATAAATGTGAATGTTAAATATATAGGACCAGTAAGTGGAAATAAGGTATCTTATCATTCTATGGACATGTCGAACATTTAAATGGAGTCTATTAGTTTGCTGGGAACAATAGAATGACCTCCCAAACTTACGAGGCACAGTATGCATGGCTGTCCTTCAGAGAGTCATCACCGCAGACGTGAAAACATTAGTAACCGTGGGAACGGGGCAGCCTCGGTCTCACGTTAGGAAATAACAAATATTACGTCAATGTCAACAGTTCGGAGCTTTGCGAGCCAGTATTTCGGAACACATTCGCCTCAAGTTGAAGGCAGTGACGGGGTATTTGGTATGTACGGTATGTTGCACACCGAATTCCGAACCCAAGTGTAGGAGAGAGATATTCGACCAGTTTATTAACTTGATGAACTAGGGGCTAGTTAATGTCAAAATATTCAAAATTTGCGGGTATTTCTGTTGTTATGAGCATTAATAAAACACAGAAAGAGGTCCGAATAGACTGCTTCCGAATGGATATTTTGTGGTTGTGGTTTAGTTCGTGATTCTGTGGGTAAACTAGGAGCTGAGGAAAATAATGTTTAAGGGGAGTCGGAACATGAGATATCTTGATAGATTGTCGCGGAGCTCCATCCAAAGTATCTTTTTCTCAGTAAAAGAAGTTAATGATGGTGGCGACACTAGAAAACTTGCTAGCACGGATAGACGAGTCCGCAAGAGACAGTGAGGGACAATTATCAGAGTTAGGGCAGGATGTGGAAGGAAATAGCGAACAAAGATAAAATATCGCGTATGAGCACCACAGACGATTATCAGAGTTAGCGCAGGGTGTGCAAGAAAATAGGGAACAAATGGAAAATATTGCGTGTGAGCACCACAGACGATTATCAGAGTTAGGGCAGGGTGTGGAAGAAAATAGCGAACAAATGGAAAATATCGCGTGTGAGCACCACAGACGATTATCAGAGTTAGCGCAGGGTGTGCAAGAAAAGAGGAAACAAATGAAAAACGCCACTCGCGAGAAAAAAAATTGTTACAATTAAAATCAAATACCAATACACGGTTAGATACGATAATGGAGGACAATAAGATCACAGAACTCTCTATCTATAGGCCCTATTTATAAAGCAGAATGTCCGTCTGTTCCTTATACAAATCCATACCGTTCCACCAATGTGAACCAATTTTTTTATACTTACCTTTAAGGACCCTGCGGGTAACCCCATCTACAAGAAATTTTAACAACCCTCTCTATTTCCTAGATTTCGAACATTAACATAGGCTAATAATAGGCGAAATATCGAATTTGTCCCATAAGGACGATACGAAGCTCATGTTAAGCGTCATAACGCAAAGAATAAAATACCGTAAGGCCCTACGGGCTCCGTAAAACCATGTTTTAAGATCCTAGAACCAACCGTTACGGAGATATTAGAATCACACTACACACCAGCCGTTACCATGGCAACGTCAGCTGAGCTCAAGGATTCTACAGTAGAATACAGGCCTAGGGTTCGAAGTAGACACGTGTGTAAATGTAGGCTAGGTCAAGGAGAGATTATGCTGCACATACGACTGTGTGAAAAAAGGCACTGTGGTGGTATGCCACCGCCAGGGACAAAGGAGGGGAGGCGGTGGCATTGAAACTAGTCGAAATGGTGTCCTTGAGCTAACGGCAAGAGCGCGGGAAGAGCCGAGAGCAAGTGACTTGTAATAGTTCGTGCTGTATAGAATAGATGGTAAGAGTGGAGTCAAGGCGAATGCAAAGCCACAGCAATATAACTGACCGTTCATTGTTTATGCTGTATTCGTAAGCAAGCTGTTATGTTGATCTAAAGTGTTGATATGAGTACGTGTAGTAGTCAAAGAAGTATTTAGTTGTCACATGTAGAATAATTAATTTTGTTTGTTACACATAATCTAAAGAAATGAATAGCTTAGCACAAAGCATTAGCATACAAAATAACTTATTCTGTTTATTCACCATAGTCTAATGCACTAAACAGAACGAGACATTAGGCACAATAAAACTGTTACAAGTTTAATTCTGTTTAGATCACTTCTTCACTAGTTGTAATTGAGAGCCGTGCAAGCAGCTGCTAGGCTGTACCTTCTGTCAGAGCGCATACACTGCTCATTTACCTGGCTGAGCTGGAGAACTGCTCATTTTGGGCCAAATTACGCCTGCCTTTGCTGTAACTGGATGTGCACAGTAGAAGTTTAGTTATAAATATGTTACTTTCTGACAGGCCTCTCCTTTTGAGAATGTATTGATATCCATCTATTTCCAATCTCCATCGACTCGATTACATCTTCTGGCTGTCTTCTGCGTTTCTTTCTCCACAGGCTAGACGGGAGCAGTAAATTGAGACTAACTCGGATGCGGTTCCTGGCGCTCGGCCACCTCGTCATTCTTACCTTGTCTACAGGATGATCGGAAAAATACGAACCGGGTATATGAACGTTAGTACGTTAGTCACAGTGGTGGTGGTGTGATGATTATTGTTTTAAGAGGAAGTACACCATGGCAACCATGCTCTATATTACACTAATCAGAGGGAAAAATGAAAGGGATCCGACACTTCCAACAATGAAGATATCGGCCAAAGGAAGACAAGGGCCACGAAGGGCGTGAAAATGAAAGATTCCCTAGCCCTCGCAAACCTAATAGCGTCGGAGGCGGAAAAGAACAAGAGTGGACCAAGAGAGGTCGGATAGGAAGATGAAAGTGAGGAGCCTCGCACAAGTAAATGGAAGCAATGCCAGGACTAAGCAAAGGGCCCCGTGGTCGCCAACCGACGATCCAAAGTTCAGATCCCCTGGGGCCCCTTTTAGTCGCCTCTTACGACAGGCAGGGGATACCGTGGGTGTTATTCTACCGCCCCCACCCACAGGGGGTTATGTTGATCACACTGATACATAATTTGAATAACATATTTCGTTATCTCAAGCCGTTGCCATTTTATCAGCTGCTGAAGTTCGCTTCTCTTCTTAATCAAGGTACAGCCCCAGTATGTGCCTTGTGTGACAATCTGAAACCACGGAAAAGCATCTTTAGTGCTAGCTACGTGGCCCAAACTGCATAGCCACTTCAAGAGCCTTTTTCCTGATACTGTTGTCATGAACAACGTTTCATGCTTCTCTGGCGCATTTAAACTTCTGAAAAATTATACCAAAAATGCTCGGATCCACGGCTAAATGGTTAACACGCTGGCCTTTGGTCTTAAGGGACCCGTATTCGATTTCCGGCCGGGTTAATTCTTCTGACTCTGGGATTATAAAGCATCTTACATAGAGTCCGATCTATGGAGGCACACGCCATTATAGTTTATATTGGAAATCATCATTAGATTGTCTCTGTTCATGCGTCCATTCTCAACTGGCTGCTTCCGCATATAGAGATAATGTCGGTAATTTAACTTCCTGAAACGGTGACGCACACTTCGAAATGTTCCTTTCTTACCACTTGCATTGCGCTAAAAATTAACACGCATTTTTTTACTGAACGCTTACAACATCATTATCGCTTTCCCCAGGTATATCATGTTCACCATCATTTTCTTGATTTTTGCCGGGATCAAGTATAAAAAGCGAATCATCCGTCGTAACATCAAAGCTTGGGTTGTCTATGCGGTAACGGATTAGAACTGCGAAGAAGGAAATAAACTGATACCAAAACGCACACCGAATGAACTGCTGCTAATTACGTAAGTCATGTATTTTTCGATGTATAGCACTTACGTTCGTAGGCCATATCCATCCCCATGGCTGTGACCATTGTGTTAAATTTTCTCGTACGCATCAAAGTACATTTGAAGGCACAGAACGACGTTCCATAGGTTGAAGGTTCTTCGATCTTCACAATCAATTTCAATTCCTGCACAATGACAGGGTCCACTTATTGGCACATTTGTCTCCATTTTCGACAGATATAAGACAAACTCTAGGGTACCGTTAACATATCGCCTTGATGCGATTCATCCACCGTTTCTTCGGTCGATCACGCAGTCGCTGACCTTCGGATGCATGGCTGTCCTCGCTACAGTGTTCTTGTTACTGCGAACGACGTGTCCATAACATTTAAATCTCCCTCCCCGTAGTTTTTCTTCAATTGGTGCGACTCTCAGTTTTCATCGGACATTGTCGTTCTTTGTGTGGTCGAATCGCGTGAGTCCGAGGCTCCATCGGAGGATTCTCATTTCCACAGCATGTAGAACCTGCTGCTTTCCTGATGATGGCCAACACTCCGATCTGCAGATTGTGATTGTGTGCAGTATCGTTCTGTATACCTTTCCGATAATCACACAGAACTCAAGTCATCTGGCGCAATTTCATCCATGTAGCAGTGACTCCGATACGAAGGAATGTTTGTTATTATGGAGTCAATCCTTGCTATACACTCTTACGAATTGCTAAGTGCACGGCCAAAGTTACCTGTCATCCTGTTTACGTACAAGATATACAGTACCGAATGATAACATTCTATATGTTGTGTGCAATATTTGAGTGGCAGACCAGACCAAATCTAGACAACGGTTTGTATTCACTTCTTGCTCCATTTCCTTCATCCCGCTCGCCTTGACGCGAGCCCGATTTTCACAGGATTTATATTATAATACTAGCACTGGAAAGGCGGCAGGCGGTGGCCTCTCACTGATGGATTCCGTGGTTCAAATCCCGGTTACTCATGTGAGATTTCAGTTGGTCAAAGAGGAAGCGGGACAGGTTTTTCTGCGAGTACTCCGGTTTTCTCTGTCATAATTCATTCCAACAGCACTCCAATATCATTTCAATTCATCTGTCATTCATTAATCATTGCCCCAGAGGAGTGCGACAAGCTTCGGCAGCCGGCACAATTGCCTATCCTTGCCGCTAGAAGAGGGTTTCTTTCATTCCATTCCTGACCCGGTCGAATGACTGGAAACAGGCTGTGGATTTTCATTTTCACTGGCACTGGAAGCTAATTTGATCCGATACGGTTTTCGCTTTGGAAATGCAATCTGCGGGTCCTCTACTAAGTCTCATAAAGATCCGTATGAAGTACATCCATTATTGCCCTTCTAAGTGGGACAGAGTAGGTTGCTCTTTACCCGGCCGTATTTGCCCGCAGGAGTTAACGAGGTACTCGTTTTCAATGTCGTCTGAATGAGCTTCAGGACCATGTATCATTCCAGAGTTGGAAGTCTCGTTTAATTAATTTTCGACTTCGTGATCGAAAATCGAACCCACGCCCTCTTTGATGAACCGAGCATGAATTTATTGCCTTGGTCAGTTATCCTCCAGAATGGTTAGGGCTCTCACGTTATTTTGAAAACCTAATTTGTCTTCCTTCGAAAATCAAATCATCTTTCACTTCTTCTTCTGCTGCTGCCGATTTTCCCACATCTGTGAGGTGATGGGTGCGAATTCGTCACACATATGTGGATTTGTCCCTGATGGGTGGATGCCCTTCCTGACCCCAACGTTTTTTTTTTTTGTGGTATTTGTTTAACGTCGCACTAACACATCGAAGGTTTTCGGCGACGGAAGGGTGGGAGATTGGGAAGGTAGCGGCCGTGGCCTTCATTAAGGTACGGCCCCAGCATTTACCTGGTGTGAAAATGGGAAACCACGGAAAACCATCTTCGGGGCTGCCGACAGTGGAGTTCGAACCCACTATCTCTCGAATGCAAGCTCACAGCTGTGCGACCCTAACCGTACGGTCACTTGCTCGGTGACCCCAACCCTATGTGGAGGGATGTAATCACTATAGCGTGTTTCTGTGGTGGATGGTAGTGTAGTGTGTTGTCTGAATATGAAGAGGAGAGTGTTGGGACAAACACAAGGACAAGTCCTCGAGCCAGAAAAATCAATCAGGCGCGATTAAAATTCCCGACCCGGCTCGGAATCGAATCTGGGAACCTCTGAAACTAAGGCCTCAACGCTGACCATTCAGCCAAGGTAATACAATTTTGGTGCAGTAGATTCCATACTGATCAGTGGTCGCGCTTTAATCACATCGTAGTTCGCTTGCCGGATACTTCTTGCATCGTACATATTAAAAGAAGATTGTCATGTTGTCTCCACCAAATCTCATCAAGGTGTCCGCAGTACGAATCCAGGATAGTCCGAGAAACGTCGCGTCACGTCCTGCGTCTTGAATTCCACGTAAACGCGGAGGCTCTTCGGACATCATCACTATAGCAACAGCCACAAAATACTGCGAACGTCAGCTCAAGCGAAAGTAATTTCTGACAGTATGCTGAATTTTCGTCACGGATTAACACGTCCTATATCCAATCCAGAAGTTCGTAGGAGTTTATTCATGTGATACTATTCAAAAACTTTGGCTCTACTATCAGAGAAATGCAAGCCATGCTACTGTAGTTTCTTTCGTAAGAAAGTAGCCTTTTAAAACTTGGTAACTCGTGCGTCTGTCGTCTTAAATCAATATCCATTCCCCAGAAAGACGGCAGAGCCCACCTTCCTTTTGGCGCTCTGCTTCTTAGAAAAGTTAAAGGGATATGAACGCCGAGATTTCGAGGGTTACGCGCCTAAATTGCAGCTATAAGAGACGTACCGGTATGATACAACACGTCCCGCAAATGCACTGTACACTAACAATTTAAAGGTGAAATCAAATATCCACCGTTATGCCTGTTACGTTTAAGCAGAATCTTCATATTTAATGAATTCAGGGTCAGAGAGTCTGCCTCTGTGGATCAGTGGTAGAGTGCCGGCCTCCGGAGCCCAAGAAAGCGGGTTCAAATCCGGCAGAGGTAGTCGGATATTGGAGGGGTGGAAAAAAGTCCATTCGAAAATTCATGTCGTACGATGTTCTTTATCCGGCAAAAATCATTAAAATCCATGGTCGTCTATGAGAGATTTGGAGGTCAGCAATTGATTAATTACAGACTTCTTGCACCTGATAATGTGGAACGCTTGAATTTAGAATATCTCTCAAAAACGAGCTACTGAAGGAATAACATGGCGAAGACCGTTCTCCGTAATGAGCCGAAACTGACCGATGACTTTACCAAGAGGTTTTACACTGCGTCGGAGCAAACAGTAGCAAAATGTTTTACACGGATGCCCTTGGCCGTACGGGCAAGACGTTCCTAATCAATTTGTTTCTTGCTAAACTCAGAGGACTTGTCAAGATTGCTGTCACAGTTGCATTTTCCGTAATCGCCGCAATGGAAAATCGCAGAAAACGATATTTAGGGCTGGCGATAGTGGGTTTTGTACCCGCAGACAAGCTCGTAGCTACATGACACAAATCACGTAACCAATTCGCTCGATGAACACATTTTAACATTAACCCATTCAGGCCCAAAGCCCATTGTTACTCACATCTAAATTTTCTATTTTGGTACTCCCTGTCTGACGTGGATCTAAGAATTTAGTTTGTAATGTCCACCTTCACTGTCCGTTACAAAAAATTTGGACTTGGCACTTGTAACACTTAACACTGACAGAATACTATTTTTGCTGCTCTACATGTTCTCCCAGTCACATCATCTATTTGGGACAATGAAGGCACATTAGAACATAATCACCTATCTCCGACGGTCTCTCGCATATCAGATCAGTTCGAGGAGTGATATTCTAACTTTTTGGATGGCGTACCCTCAAAATAGAATTGTTTTATCTTCGTACCCCGTAGTACGAGTATACTGTGATTATACCAGAAATGACAAATTACTGTTTCTGGATGCCAAATAATATTAACTTATTCTACTGCACTGAGGCATGGAGTTGTAGCCAGGGATCGCGTGTACTTCCTGACACCATGGGATTTTCAACCGAGAATCCACCCCAGCAAACCCGGGAATCAAATCACGGTCGCTTGGATTAGGGACAAACATCTAAGCCGCTACACCATCCTGATCCCTAATAATAACAGTAATATAGTCTACTGTACTGTATATGATATCCTCGCTGGGCAAAGGAAACCTCGTAACTCCCAAAACTGAGCGGTGAGGAATGACCGAAGAACTTTTCCTACCATTTACAGCGTTTAACGATAGACCAATTATTTGACCATTGGAGTCTACAGTTCCCTTCTGAGGCAACGTGGCAAGCCTTCACAAGGCAGATGGAGAATCGGGGTTTTCCCATGAGTTTTCATTGCCTAGCAACTATATATATATATTTATACATTATTATTTATGTAACAATACTATTGTACTAGTCTCACTTGCTGAATACAAACTGAAGTGAATAAATAGATTTTGAAACAAAATATTTAAAAAACAGCAATAAGCATAAGTAAGAAATTTTACTGCGTCTACCGAGCGACCACCTGTATAAGTGGTCACCTTCTACCAAGTGCCAACGGCCTCCTCGGAGGGCGGATGAGCAAGTAGAGGTACAGTGCACCCTCTTGCCCTTGGGATGAGAAATCATCCCTAAAAGCGGATGAACTGGCTTGATCTGGTCAACGACATTAGGATGAAGACGGCAACGGGAAACCACTGCATTAAAGATCCTAGGGATATCCCTTGTATAGCAGCCATGATAACTTGTGGTAATAGAATTGTAGTTCCTAATCATGGAAGTCGGAAGCCAGAATTCGGCAGGAGTGGAAACAGCACCAACGCCTCCTCGGTCGTCATTATGCGAAATACTTGCAAAAAGAACAGTAAATCCAACTTAGGTACATGGAATGTGAGAACACTAGGTACGCTTGGAAAATTGGAAGAAGTAAAGAACTCTATGATCAAGAAAGATGTGGATGTGCTTGGTGTATGTGAAACTAGATGGGCAGGAAACGGAGACTTTCAATCAGGGAATTTCAGGTTAATGCACACCGGAAATGATAAAGGTGGAATTAATGGAGTAGCAATAATCCTAAAAAGTAAATTGTGTCAAAACGTGATGAATACCCTTCATATCAGTGACAGGATTATGATGGTTAAGATAAAAGCTGACCCTGTTGACGTAGTCATTATTCAAGTCTATTTTCTAACCACAAACAGTGAGGCGATGTTGTAGAAGGAATGTATGATTGTATTCAAGAACTCCTTGAGTTAGTGGACACCAAAGCTAATATTATCTTAATGGGAGACTTCAATGCTTCAGTTGGTAGTCATGAAAATCTTAAACATACTGGTAAATTCGGACTTGGCGAAACAAACTCGAGAGGAGAAATATTGCTCGAGTTTTGTAAAAAACATGAACTATTCATAACTAATACATGCTTTGATGTTAACAAAAGACGACGTTATTCACGGAAGGCTCCTGGAGATAGTAAAAGACACTTGTTAGATTACGTAATAGTAAGACAGAGATACAGAAACCAAGTGTTTACCAGTCACAGTTACCAAGGGTTAGATGTAGACAGCGATCATGTATTAGTTGCAGCGAAGTGCAGTATTAGATTCAGAAAACATAAAGCGTACGGTTCGAAGAAATACTGTTTGAATAACTTACAGATTGCAGATTTGGCTTCAAAATTGAAAGAGAAAACTAATCAACTGAGCAGTGAAAGTACTGGATAGGAAAATGTCAAGAACAGCTTAATGACAGCCGCTTCAGAAATATTGGGTAAAAGAAAATTGGAACCAAAGAAGCCTTGGATGACTCAAGAAATTTTAGATCTCACTGAACAGAGGAACAAAATGAGAAGCAGGGATTTTGAACAATAAAGAGCATTAAAACTTTAATAACAGACAAATGTCGCTTAGCAAAAGACAGCTGGATGAATGAAACTGGCGAGGACATTGTATTAGGTTTACAAGCAGGGAAATCTGATAAGGCATATCTATATAAATAAAATCGTAACGACCGTGTGTCCGTACATTGATTATTTTGGAGAAATTTCCGTACAGTTATCCGTTTCAGGTGTAATAATGACCATCTGCATAATTTTTAGCTTTGGTGTCTGTTTGTCTGTCCTTCTGTAACTTGAAAACTACTGGATATATTTCCACCAAACTTCATATTTAGAATCCACCTGTCCTTTGGTAGGTTTTAGCGCAAATATCGTTTCTAAATCCCTGAACTGAATGGGGATTTTTACGAAACCGAAACCATGATTTTGCACTCCCTCAAAGTATACACAACCGAACTTAATGGAAATCTACCTGCCTTAATGAAAATTAATTTCTAAACCTTTTTTTTTCTCATGTGCATAATTTCGGTAACATGATTTAATAAGGGAGATATCATTAACGGACCGTTTTTCGGTACAAATCCCAGTGGACTTAACGCAAGAGCGGGTGCGTGTAAAGCGTATTTCTTACAACTTGAAAACTACTGAAGATATTTGAACCAAACTTTATATATAGCATCCATCTGTCCAAGGGTAGGTTTCCTTGGTGTTTGTTTGTTTGTTTGTTTGTTTGTTTGTCTTTCTATAACGTGAAAACTACTGGATATATTTCCACCAAACTTCATATTTAGAATCCACCTGTCCTTGGGTAGGTTTTAGGGCAAATATTGTTTCTAAATCCCTGAACTAATTGGGGTTTATACGAAACCGAAACCGTGATTTTGCACTCCCTCAAAATATACACAACGAAACTTAATGGAAATCTACCTGCCTTAACTGAAATTAATTTCTAAACCTTTTTTTTCTCATGTGCATCATTTCGATACCAGGATTAATAAAGGAGATATCATTAACGGACCGTTTTTCGGTACAAGTCCCACCGGACTTAACGCAAGAGCGGGTGCGCGTAAAGCGTATTTCTTACAACTTGAAAACTACTGAGATATTTGAACCAAACTGTATATTTAGCATCCACCCCTCCAAGGATAGGTTTTAAGGTTTATACCATTTCAAATTCCCGGGATGGACTGGGATTTTATAGGGGACCGAAATGGTGATTTTTACTCTCCCACAATATATAAAGTACAAGACCAACCTGACTGGAAATCGATCAAACTGTTTGGAAATCCAATTCTAATTTCTTTTTCCCATGTGCATTTTTCAACGGGAGGATTAATATGGGAGATAACTTGAAAGGTCGGTTTTCAGGCTAAGTCTAGCGGACATAGCCCAAAAGGTGTTATACCCGTTTGAGGGGTAATAATGATCGTCTGCATTTTCTTTGGTTTAATTTCCTGAAAGTCATAATTTTTACCCCCTCACCCAAATTCCATATTGCACCATAATCTGCCAGACAAGCAAGAAAAATGAAATTTGGCAAAATTGTACGTTTCTGCCTGTAACGAACGAAAAACTTCTCAGATCTTTATTTTTTTCATTTTTTATCCCCGAAGAATATAGAAATATGGAAGCAATTTTAATGATGGTGCAGACCTTCGTTTCGAGGCATTTCGTGGGATAAACGGGAAGTCCTATCACATAACGGATGACACAATCTTTGTTGAATTAGGAGTGATCTTCAACCTTGGTCTTATGACTTTTTGTAGTATCTGTATCGCTTATACGTTAGATCCGTCTCTATTTCTCGATTTTAAGTAAATTTGGATTCTTTACCTATATAATTCATACTTTATGTGAGCCAAATGCTATGTCACATAATTATCCGAAAAGTAATGCAATGTAAGATAATCTTACATAAATTTCAACCTATTCAATGTTTCTGACTCAATCTAACCCATGAATAGATGAGATGCGAGAAAATATCATAGGGCCAGCCATTTAGATCGCTAAATACTGAGCCTTACGGTACAATCTTTTGTCAATATGACGTACCGTTTAGATGCAGTTAATCTGTAAATGAAGGTCTGCAATATTGTAAACATGCATATACTTTCGTATGTCCATCTATATATATTCATTGATGTCGATTTGTAGCGATCGAGAAAGGGTGTGTCTGCTATTGTAATCACTACTCCCTACACTGACTTTGACTGCTGGCAGTAGGGATGGGGTCCTTCTCCAACTCCTGTGTAACTGGCATTAGTACAATCTCATTTACTGCACGCACAGTATTTACGTCGATATGCGTATACAATGTAGAATACCGTAGCGAAGCACGGGTACATTTGCTAGTTTTAAAATAAAATCATTGCAGAACACGAAAATAACCACAAGTAATGTGGTTAAAAACAAAGCAGGAAAGATTCTTTTGAAAATGAGGAGGAATTAATGAATAATTCGCTTCCCGATTTGTCTTGCAGAAGGCAGTTTTGTTCGAAAGTCCCCTACCCTATTGTGTTTGGCTCTAGGCCAGGGTGCCCGCCATTATAAACAAATGTTCCAATCTAAAATTTGACTAGCATTAGGCATAGTGCCTGCTATGTTCATGGAAACTCACTAATTCCGTGTGACTGGCAGTAAGCTGGCTGGCAGCTGTAAAAAGGGCCTGTCATTATAATGATAACTGCACAACTCAATTTTGACTGGTGGTAGGGAAGTTGCCTGCTATTATAATAAAAACTCCTCAATTGTAATCTGTCTGAAAGTAGGAAATGGGTCTGCCATTGTGACTAAAACTCCCCAAATCGATTGTGACCGCGCAGTAGGCAATAGGGCCTGCAATTATAATGTAAACTTGCCAACTCGATTGTGAATGGCTGTAGGCAAGTGAACCTGCCGTTATCATCACAACTCCGTAACCCTCACTTTACATTGGAAACAACGTATGGGGACCATCCCATGCTATTTCTCGGATAAGGCTAAGGGACATGCAGTTTTAAAACAATCTCATTTACTGCACGCACAGTATTTACGTCGATATGCGTATACAATGTAGAATACCGTAGCGAAGCACGGGTACATTTGCTAGTTTTAAAATAAAATCATTGCAGAACACGAAAATAACCACAAGTAATGTGGTTAAAAACAAAGCAGGAAAGATTCTTTTGAAAATGAGGAGGAAGCAATATATTGAAGATATATATATATATATATATATATGAAGGTCAGGAAATAGATAACATTCGGGATTATGGAGAGGATGAGAGCCTGATTGAGATAGAAAGGAAAGGTCCACCAATTACAGAAAGTGAGTTTGATATGGCTCTACACTTATTAAAGGTGTTGCTAACATTTCAGCGGAGCTCCTCAAGTACTTTGGAGACATCATGAAAGAGAGATTGTTTGATATCATTACAAACTGCTATGAAGAAGGAATCATACCACTTGATTTCGTAAAGAGTAGGACAATGACACTCCGAAAGAAAGGAAATTCCAAGAACCGTTCAGATTACAGAACAATAGCCGTTCTATCCCATGATTTTAAAATCCTACTGACAATACTTACAGGTCGAATCAGCAGGAAAATTGAACATAATTTAGATGACGACCAATATGGCTTCAGAGCAGGCAAGGGTACTAGAGAAGCAATTCTAGCTCTGCGACAAATCTTATATAACTTCCGTGGATTTAGAGAAAGTATCCGACAAGGTTGACTGGAAGTTATTATTTCAAACTCTGAAAATGTTTTGTCTTGATTGGAAGGATAGGTGTTTGCTTTTTATCCTGCATAGAGCCCAAACACCGAAATAAACATCAATGGAACGACAAGAGAAGCAAGAATAAGAAGAGGAGTGCGGCATGGCTGTCCCTTATCACCTTATTTGTTTAATATCTTCACAGAATTCGCTATTACTCGTAGAACAGTAAAAGAAAAAACAAAGGGATAAATTTTAATGGTAAACTAATTCATAGTATTCGCTTTGCGGATGATATTGCATTGATAGCTGATTCAGAGCACAAAATGACTAGGATGCTCGGTATACTAAATAACACGTTAGAGAAGTTCAGGCTAAAAATAAACACAAAGAAAACGAAAATGATGGTCGTTAAAACGAAGAAGACTGAATTGAAAACAAACATTGAATTAGGCTGTGAAAGAAATAGATCAGGTTCAAGAATTTTGTTATCTGGGTAGTGTTATTACCAATGATAATCAGTTTTCGACAGAAGTCAAAAGAAGAATTGCTATGGCAAAACCAGTGTTTCAAATCAGAAAAAATCTATTGTTGTATAAGCATATAGGAATTGAAACCAGGAAGAAATTTGTTAAAAACTTTCTTTGGAGTGTGCTAACTTACGGTTGTGGGACCTGGACTTTCGGAAAATAAGCACAATCAATACTAGGAGATGCGGAAATGTCGTTCTGGAAAAGACTGACAGGGACGAGTTGGACAGAAAAAAAATTAATATCCAAATCCTGAATGACGTTAATGTGAAACGGACCTTAATTTATTCAATAGAACAGAGGAAAGCTAAATTTCTTGGACACGTCCTACGACATGACGCCTTTCTTCAGCATGTCTTCGAAGGAAAGGTCCTAGAGAAGAAGTCGAGAGGAAGACCACGTCTCTCATACCTTCGGAACATAAGCACTCAGCTGGGTTTTGCTTACTATGTCACGATGAAAAGGAATGCTGAGGACCGCGGGATGTGGCTGCAGCGACAAGGCTTAGCCTTTAGATAATGGATGGATGGAGTCAATTAATAGTTCAGAAAGGTGACTCATTGTAGTGGTAGACAAAACACTACATCAAAATAAGTTTTTATTGAAAATGAGCTGGCTCTACTCTTTTCTGAACTGCTCCCCAGAAACAGTTAGCAACTACGATGAATTTGTGTACCCCTTGAGACGAAGCCACGTACTCCTAGTGTTACTCATATCACTGATTTAGAGACTGCGCTCGTTGTTTCTATTACTTACTATTGTTATAGAATAACAGATACCGATAGCGAAGAATTAGATACAATCTGTATTAAAACAGGCTGCAGTGATAAGAATCGAGGGCTTTGAAAAAGAAGTAGCAATCCAGAAAAGATGGAGGCAAGACTGCAGTTTGTGTGTCCCCCCCCCCCCCTCCTTTTAAATATTCATGTACAACAGACCGGAAAGGGAATCAAAGGGGAATTTGGAAGGAGAACCACAATCCATGGAGAGGAAATAAAAATCCCGAGATTTTCCGATGTTATTGTTATTTTATCTGAGACAGCAGAAGATATGGAGAAATTGCTGAATTGTATGGACGGAGTCTTGGGGAAGGAGTACAAGATGAAAATAAATAAGTAATGCAGTGCAGTCGAACTAAGTCAGGTGATGCAGGAAATATTAGGTTAAGAAATAATGTATTGCATCATTACGCTGTAGTTAAAGTGAAAATATGAAGGAGATCGGGGCAGATAAAAGTGGCCGGCGGCGACTTCAAACAGAGTAAATGAACGTAAAATGTCACCGAAACCAAGATTGACATCATAGTAGAAGGCATGGAATCGCGGAACCATGTTAAAAAACTCGAAACGAAATCTGGATTGTTTTAAAAAATAAATGAGTTCTGAATCATTTTTTGACAGATAAAAGTAGCACGCAAGAAAGCTGAGAGGAGAATATATCATATCAAGTCATCGCGGTAAATCAAGAAGACACATTTAAACGAAGATTGAAGGGGAATTATATTACAAATAGCATATAAACAGTGAGAAATATGGGGAGAAAATCCGATATTTAAAAAAATATTAATTAAAAGAGCTGACTAAATCGTATCATTGGGCAGAAACAGTAGGGCTATTAGCACCTTTAGGCAATCCGCTATAAGAATAGAAAGAACTGAACTAACTACTTCATATTTACATTAGCCGAGAGAAATTAAAATCAATAATCAGAAACTATATATATTCGTCATAAATAGCTGGAGAAATTTTATTGTGTCATACGAAGTGTATCTTATGACTTCATGAACGAGATCGATACCATGGAGTCTTTCTAAGACGTGGGAGTTTATTGCCCGAGATGGCGTAATTTGGCTCAAGATGACTCATCGTGACCAGAGATGACGTACAGAGGACCAGTTGCCGGCCGCAAGGATCGCATGTAACAGCTGAGAAGAAGAGGGCGAAGGAAGCGAGATAAGTTTCTTGTTTTCAAAATTGTGTATGCCATTAGGTAGAGATTGATTACTGTAGCTCAACTGCAAGTCACATATAACCCATGTGCCAAACGTGACCGACAGAACTAACCTATTTCATGTAAACTAACGAATGATATTTGTGCTAGTCAATATGCATATTGGTGAAGAAAGTGACATCCTTGTAAATGAATTCTAACCTTAGCCATAGTTGTGCTAATGCCATAAGACAGTGTGTTACGTATAGATATAAGATCCCAAATCATACGGAAGGGCTTTGTTGTTGTAATTCAAAGAGTATTGGGAAGAATACATGCTGTGTAAAATTTAGATGGATCCTAGGAGGTAACAATGTTGATAGACATGGCGGCGGCTATATAGAGCAAAGAAAAAATAGATCCTATGTGAATTATGGGCAAATGCAGAAGCAATATCGTCGGGGAAGTTTAATGTTATGACGAATGAGAGGTTATTAAGGAGATTCGAAATGAGAAAAGCAATGACTACGAAGTGATAGAGCTGAATCGAATATATATGGAAATGTAAAAAAAAATACGAAGGTGCGTGAGTCGGTAATTACGAAGAAAGTAGAAGGTATTGTGAAATTAAATGACACATGAGAATAGGATCGTAGTATTGAATAATCATTGTATGGCAAGGTTTATGTCCAGAAGAGAGTATACAAGTATGATCACAGCGTATTCCCATTTTAAATAATAACTCATAGTAACGTACCCTAATCAGCCGACAGCCTCCACACTTGAAAGAGATGTTGATATAAGGGATTGTAATAGGATTATTCGACGCAATTAGAGTTTCTCCTTCCCAAATCAAGTTAAGATTGAGGTCATGAAGTAATTCAGTAAAATGGCACAACAAAATATTTATAGAGGTTACCAAGGAAGAAAGCACAATACCTAATGACACATGTTTGAATTCTAATGCTAATTTATTGTTAATGTGAGATAGGTTTGGCATACTGAAGTTTGCTAAAGTGACATATAAATTTGACACATGATTGATAAGTGTAGATATATTTAATTTGACAATGATAACATGATAACAGCAAATAGTGGCTGTATATGGGAAACTTACTGAACATTCCGAAACCCAAGAAGTCAACGGAGGTCATAATAAGATTCCAGATAATAAAATTTCAGATAATAAACATGTCAAATAATAAACATGTCAAATAATAAACAATTCAGATAGAAACTTCAGATCTAAATAATGTCGATCAGATTCGGTTCAGATTGGTAAATCTTTGGTAGGACGTTGTACTGATGATATTAAAAGATATAATACTAATTAAATATGATGCTAAACTCCAATTTTCTATTAGAGGGGCCGATCAAGATTAAATAAGAAAAGGAGGTTTAGAATGCTGATAATTGTCAGGTTTAGACGATAACTGACCGGTTGAACTCATATGAACGAATACTAAAGACAAAATGATCCTATTTCAATTATGAACATGAAGCAATTAGAATGTAAGAAACGTAGGTTAGTTATACAAATGAAGAGTTAGCGTTTGAGCGGTTGCTGATTTAATCGAAGAAAATGATTTGTACAGACCCCCGTTTTCCTCTTCCTATCTTCTTTTCGAATCATTATGTTTAATAAATAAGTAGAAGTAACGATAAACTTGGTGTAATATTGATAAGGATTATGACAGAATAAGATAGCTAGAAATAAGGTTTCGCATATACGAGTTGGATATCATTGCCAAGGTGTGTCGGATGGAAACGTCCACTGGGAAGATTGAGATTGACGATGTGGTATTCGATACGTCAAGAAGTCGTTCTTTTTCGGATCCCACGTTAAATAGAACCAAACTCTGACATTCCCTGAGAAGCTGGCTGGGAATCCTTTACATCGACCTGGACGCAAACGGGGTAAAGTAATAAAAGGAGTAAATTAATATTATTACTTGGTTAATAAATAGCTTCCGATGGCAGAAGTGAGAAGGGCACACAATACAGACTAGCACAAGCAAGAAAGAACTGTCTTGAGAAAATAAATGTGCTCACTTGGAATTGGTATACGAATTAGAAATATGATTTTTAATACTTTCGTCTGGAGTGAGGCACTGTATGGAAGTGAACCATGGACGATAACTAGCTCAGAAAGAAAGAGAATAGAGGCTTTTGAAACGTGATGTTACAGAAGAATGCTGAAGGTGAGAGAATTAGATCAAACCACGAATGGAGAGGAATTGGTGAGAGAAGATCGATTTGGCTAAATATGACGAGAAGGAGAGATAGAATAATAGGACACATCTTAAGACACTCAAGTATTATTAAGTTGGTTCTTGATGGAAAAGTAAGGGGTAAGAACGATAGAGGTAGACCAACGTATGAATATGGCAATCATATTAGAGCAGACGTAGGATGTAGTAGTTATGTAGAAATGAAAATATTAGCACCTGGTAGGGTGGCATGGAGGTCTTCAACAAACCAGTCTATGGAAAGACGACTCAAACAAAAACAAAAACAACAACAACAAATTTCTACTTTTGTGTACGCCATACATACGAAGATATCCGTTTTACTGTGTTTGGTTTGCGGACCGGAAGGACAAAATGTTTTGAGGTCGAGTTTTGCATTGCACGGTATAAGTAGGGGGTAGATAATTCACCTGGTGTATGATGCAGTTTCTTCCTCTGAAAACAACCCAAGTATAATACATTAAAATAAAAAATGACGACATATAAAGAAAACCATTTTTTGTGTTTGTGAATCCGTTTCTAATATTACATTGAAAACCCCTGTTGTATTATTTCCCAATACGTGGTGAATCAACAAAGGAATGTAAAGAAGATATAGCTTCAGTATTCAGATCTCTGTGTTTCTGAGAAGGTTGTCAGTACTGGCTCTTAGCACAAATAAGTATAAAGCGTAGAATCTGAAAATGCCATTAGGCATATCATCAATCCGTCAAGCCAAGACACCTGTAACAGACACTGTTACGGGAAATGTCCCTCGGGATATCGACTTGCTGCTTTCCACTCACTAAACGTACTCAGAGGCCTAAAGAAGAATTAACTCTGCTAAATATATAGTTGTTTTATGTTAATTCCGTAAAGCCGCCATGGCTAAGGCGACAACGCAACGGCCGCTCACCACTGGGTTCCGTGGTTCAAATCCCGGTCACTCCATGTGAGATTTGTGCTGGACGAAGCGGAGGCTGGGAAGGATTTTTCCGGGTACTCCGCTTTTCACCGTCATCTTTCATTCCAACAACACTCTCCAGTATAATTTCATTTCATCTGTCGGACATTAATCATTGCGCCAGAGGAGTGCGACTGGCTTCCGCAGCCGGTACAATTCCTAGATGGGGGCTTCATTCATTCCATTCCTGAGTCGGTCAAATGACTGGAAACAGGCTGTGGATTTCCATTTTCATGTTATTTCAGTGGTATGAATGCATGACACTGGGAATTTAATATATGCGTAGAGATCACATTCCTGTGAGACTTGTAAAGTAATACGCGTATATTGAGACAAATTCCTTCCTATTCCTGACTTTTCCCGATTCCTTGGGGTTAGTTGGCCCAGTTTTATGGATGGGTACCCTTTCTGACTCCAGTCCTACGTGGAGAGATGTAGCCTATTCAGTGTTGCGTGTTCCTATGGTGGTTGGTAATGTAAATGAAGATGAGTATTACGACGAGCAATACAACCCAATTCCCGACGGAGAGGCAATAATCATGCTCTGTGATAACTCTCGGCCCAGTCGCGAATGGAACCTGAGGTCCTCTGAACCGAACAAGACTACATACACTGCGATAATATTGTATGTTTTAAAACGTGACATTTAACCAATGTTGAAAGTATTGATGTGAGTCATGGAAACTGGGAAGGAAGGAAACTAGTAAGACGGATGCAAACGAAACATTTTGCTTGAGGAGGATGTGAAGAATTCCGTGGACCAAACTCTACACAAATAACTCTATATTGAAAAAGCTTAACTTTTTGTTATATTTGTTTTACGTCGCAACGACATAGGTCTTATGGCAACGATAGGATAGGAAGGGACTAGGAGTGGGAAGGAAGCGGCCGGGGCCTTAATTAAAATACAGGTACATTTGTCACACGTGAAAATGAGAAACCATGGAGAACCATCTTCAGGGTTGACGACAGTGGGGGTCGAACCCACTACCTCCCGAATGCAAACTCACAGCTGTGCGTCCCTAACCGCATGGCTAACTCGCTTGATAAATAAAAACGCTTAAAACTGAAAGCGGGTCTTAGGCCAAATTCGACTCTGTCACTTATATACTTTGGACATGAAAATGTGGAATACGTAATCCTTCAAAGGAAAACGGATGGAGGTCACTGGAAAGTGTTCTGACAGGAACCAAAGACAACACGCTCTAATAAGAGAGTGGAACTTCCTCATGATGGATACCGATGAGGAACGTAACCATGTTCGCTATTAAGAAAATAACTCAGGATTCTATAAGAACTAGTTTTACACAACAAAATTCTATTACATAATATTTTAAAGTAATAATAACATTAATATATTTTACAGAACACTTACAAATCATATGGCTAAGGACATTAACGGTGTGATCATTATGAACATTTTCCTAAATGTAGGGAATATTCATTTTACCACTGAACTTGAATTTCCCTCACTTCATTCTAAATATTAATGGAATTTTATAAAACGCTGTATTATTTATTCTTGAATAGATACGGCTGGTAAGAAATAATCCTGTTTCTACGTTTCGTACACGTTGGTTGGTTGGTTGGTTGGTTGGTTGGTTGGTTGGTTGGTTGGTTGGTTGGTTGGTTGGTTGGTTGGTTGGTTGGTTGGTTGGTTGGTTGGTTGGTTGGTTGGTTGGTTGGTTGGTTGGTTGGTTGGTTGGTTGGTTGGTTGGTTGGTTGGTTGGTTGGTTGGTTGGTTGGTTGGTTGGTTGGTTGGTTGGTTGGTTGGTTGGTTGGTTGGTTGGTTGGTTGGTTGGTTGGTTGGTTGGTTGGTTGGTTGGTTGGTTGGTTGGTTGGTTGGTTGGTTGGTTGGTTGGTTGGTTGGTTGGTTGGTTGGTTGGTTGGTTGGTTGGTTGGTTGGTTGGTTGGTTGGTTGGTTGGTTGGTTGGTTGGTTGGTTGGTTGGTTGGTTGGTTGGTTGGTTGGTTGGTTGGTTGGTTGGTTGGTTGGTTGGTTGGTTGGTTGGTTGGTTGGTTGGTTGGTTGGTTGGTTGGTTGGTTGGTTGGTTGGTTGGTTGGTTGGTTGGTTGGTTGGTTGGTTGGTTGGTTGGTTGGTTGGTTGGTTGGTTGGTTGGTTGGTTGGTTGGTTGGTTGGTTGGTTGGTTGGTTGGTTGGTTGGTTGGTTGGTTGGTTGGTTGGTTGGTTGGTTGGTTGGTTGGTTGGTTGGTTGGTTGGTTGGTTGGTTGGTTGGTTGGTTGGTTGGTTGGTTGGTTGGTTGGTTGGTTGGTTGGTTGGTTGGTTGGTTGGTTGGTTGGTTGGTTGGTTGGTTGGTTGGTTGGTTGGTTGGTTGGTTGGTTGGTTGGTTGGTTGGTTGGTTGGTTGGTTGGTTGGTTGGTTGGTTGGTTGGTTGGTTGGTTGGTTGGTTGGTTGGTTGGTTGGTTGGTTGGTTGGTTGGTTGGTTGGTTGGTTGGTTGGTTGGTTGGTTGGTTGGTTGGTTGGTTGGTTGGTTGGTTGGTTGTAGTCGGTCGGTCGGTTTGAGCACCATTGCAAGAACAGACGGTACACACGTGTTGAATGTTTAGTTTAGAAGTTGACGGCCCTTAATTCAAAGAGAATATGTAAATACGAAGAGCATCACTCTATGTCAGTTGAGCTTCCCAGTAACCTGTCACCTAAGTGTAAATGTAATCAGTCACCGAAGTACGTACACTAATTAGTGGTATTGAGCAGCATTACCATGGTATTAGCTAGCAGAGCACTGCTTTACATAACTGCATCATTATGACTGAATGTCAATAACCAACTTAGTAATCACGTAGAATCCCATGCACGGATATTAATATTCGGTATTGAAGTAATTCCAATATTTAAGACGGCGATGTAGTTACAATGAATTTACGGTCTTACTGGTTTCCTACTTATTTAGCTTCATCACATGAAATCCACTGAAGTTTCAGTATTTCAAGTCTCATACCATTTTTGAAGGGATAATACTGGTATTTGTTTTGTTTTCCACGAATTACTTCCACGGTTTTCGGAGACGTCGAGGTGCCGGGATTTTTTCGCAGGAGTTCTATAAATCTACCGTCACGACGCTGGTGTATTTTAGCACTTTAAAATACCATCACTGGCAGAGTCGGTTTCGAACCTGCCGACTTTAGCACTGAAGGCTAGCACTCTACAGTCTGAGCAAATCAGCAAATCAGCCCGCCTTTTCTCACGTTTATGCGTGATCAGGTGAGCAAATATAGGCCTAATTTCGATCTTTGTTGGGAATTAAGAGCCAGTTTACATTACTATTACCACGTACTGGCTCTAATGAAAGTCCCATTGAAAATAGCAGATTTCGAACCTGGAATACTCGGCTGGGAGTTGCCATCTAAATAATACAAGAAATGTTTGAGTCGGTCTGAGTGGTTCAGACGTTTGAGGCGCTGGTCTTACCACAGCTTGGCAGGTTCGATCCTGGATTAGTCCGGTGGTATTTGAAGGTGCTCAAATAGGCTACATCAGTTTCGTGTCGATAGATTTACTGGCACGTAAAATAACTCCCGCGGGACTAATTGCGGCACCTCATCGTCTCCAAAAACCGTTAAAAATTTAGTTAGTGGGACGTAAAGCCAAAAACATTATGATTAGAAAGGTTTGAGAGTGCTCCAAAAATATAAATGATTATCACCAATTTCATCAAGTGTTAACTTTCATAAACCACTTCCGCAATAATTCCAACAGTACACGGCCTAGGGTACATCTAAGCTTTGGGTTCCCTTGAAACACCAGACAACACAATCATCATCAAGTCGTTCATCACATAGTCATTCCGTGAGAAAGGATTTCAGTTGCATGAGGAAGTCCATGGCGTCGGAATAAATGGCAGCACGAAAAGGATCGCTATTAAAAGGAAACAAAAGATGTTTATTAGACCCCACAGTGAAAAAGATATGAAACCCATTCTGGCTTACCCTACAAAGTAGACAGAGAAAACCGGGCAAGTTGGCCGTGCAGTCAGAGGCAAGCAGCTGTGAGCTTGCATCCGGTAGATAGTGGGTTCGAATCCCACTTCGGCAGCCCTGAAGGTGGTTTTACGTGGTTTCCCATTTTCACACCAGGCAAATGCTGGGGCTGTAGCTTAATTAAGGCCACGACCGCTTCCTTCCAACTCCTAGGCTTTTCCTATCCCATCGTCGTCATAAGACCTGTCTGTGTCGGTGCGACGTAAAGCCACTAGTAAAAAAGTAGACAGAGAAACGTTACAAGTAATACATTTAATTTTTAATGTTCATAGACAGAGAAAAGAAGTCAGTTTACCAGCCTACAGTTTTGTGTTGTAAAAATAAATACGAGATGGCCGACGTAGAAGTAAGGGGTTTTATTTGATCGGTGCGAGAGGGACAGCTCCTAAGAAGACGATGGAGCTGATGAAGACTTTCAGCATCAGTACCAAGGAGTTCATCGACTGGGGGCTGAAAGCGCTAAGGGGTTCTCTTCTGATCCTCTGACATCGCCTGTGTTCGCTGGACTCAGATCACTTACTTTAAATTTATGTTATATTTACTTTTTAATGGAATTGTATATTTTATGTCTCAGGCAGCCTCGAAGTAGAAGAAGGTAATGAAAATAAAGAATTGCACCAAAAATGTTTAAAATGCACAAACAGGCAAACGAATACAATAGGTTTTACGTCGCACCGACACAGATAGGTCTTATGACGACGATTAGAAAGGAAAGGGATAAGAGTGGAAAGGAAGTGGCCGTTGCCTTAATTAAGGTACAGCCTCAACATTTGCCTGGTGTGAAAATGGGAAACCTCGGAAAACCATTACAGTGGGATTCGAACCCACTATCTTTCGAATGCAAGCTCACAGATGTGCACCCCTAACCGCACGGTCAACTCGCTCGGTGATAGGTAAATGAAACATGTAACGTATAAATATGCTTATTTTCACCCTCCGAAGGTATACTCACTGTGCGGTTCCCAGCTCTGCGACCGTGGTATCTGGGTAAATTATGGCTGAAATAGTGTTTGTGGGGTGGACAAACTGCTGTTATTCTAGCGCCAGAGAGACAAGTAAACAAGAGTTACAACTTTGTGAAAGCATTCGGTTCAAAGAGATACTCAGTGAGCGGTCTGTGAGTCATACTACATGTTGGTATTGTTTACTTATGATTATAAATACGACCTCCTGTTAATTAATCAAGTGTGTTATTTTCAGTGACATTAATAAGAGTAGGCCAGTAGAAAGTCATGTATGGGGTGAAGTGGCCACGGAAAAACCTTTTGAGGTTTTCAGGGATACCTTCTCAGTACACTGGTATATAGACCCGTGGTCTCCGGTGGCTCCTTTCAGAGTAATAATGTTATTATTATAAATTCGGTTTGTTATTCCCGTCATCCTTATTTCTGTAAAAATACCTTAACAGCGAAAAAGCCTGCAATATGATATAACCAAAATGTACAACACAAAACACAATACAATAACCCTCAGGAGAAACACGTACACTTTTATCACAGTGTGTTCAATCAGTATACTGTACTGTAGAACTATTCCCATACGGGTGACAACCCCGTGTCATTGGCTTCCGGCAGGTTAAACATCTCCCCCGGTATAAAATTCTGACACCCCGGCGTCTGTCAAGAACTAGAACACAGGACGGACTTAAAACCCCATTCTTCTTACAATTGGCTTTACGTCGCATCGACCCATATAGGTCTTATTGCGATGATGGACAAGAAAGGGGTATGAGTGGGAAGGAAGCGACCATGTCCTTAATTGACGTACAGCCACAGCATTTGCCTGGCGTGAAAATGGGAAACCACGGAAAATCACTTTCAGGGCTGCCGACGATGGTGTTCGAACCCCACTGTCAGCAGCTGTGAAGGTAGTTTTCAATAGTTTTCAATTTTGATAGCAGGCAAATGATGGGGTTATGTCTTAATTAATGCTACTGTCGCTCTCTTCTCGCTTCTAGGCCTTTCCAAGCCCGTCGTCGGCATAAGACCTATCTGTGTCGGTGCGACGTCAAGCAAATTGAAAAGAACAAATAAAAGGAAACGGAAATTAAATTAAATTTTCAATTCACAGCTCTAATGGAGATGAAAACAAAGTAATACATTCAGAAGGCTGGGAAATAACAAGCAAATTCACTTGAAAGTGGGATGAAGAAATTAAAAAAACGATTTGTTCACATCTTCAGTTAAATTAGGACTAAACGAACTGCACACTTCATTAGGAAGGGGGAAGCCACAATTAAATAGACAAAACAAGAAAGGAACAATCCCTGACAAGCTGTTATCAACCTCTGGGAAAAAGAGAGGCACGCGATTTCAGCATACAGTGGTAATTAGTTGATGATTTTAATAGCTGTGTAACCACAAACACAATCCATGCTTTCTATCTGCGTGGGGAAAAAACGTTTCAATTCCGTCGAAACTCTTACCAGTTATTGAAAACAAAATACACTTTCCTTGGGGCAAGCTGTGATTGAATCAACTTCATACGATGCTGAATTTTCGGCGGAGAATCTATCAGTCTAAATATTGAGTGACAGGATATAATTTCTTGGAGGCATTCATTTTTGCATAACGTTCTCAGTTTTCGTGAACCTGGATGCACAATCGTGTTTATGGACGACTCGTTAGTTAACAGTAATATGAAATCTTCTATATGTAAGCAACGTGAGACAAGACGAAGAATTTTGGGTGCAAACTAATTCAAGTTTAGAAAACAGGCTGATTATAGAGTAATTTATTGCTCATGCGGTTAATTCAAATGGCTGTATCTCAAATGTTAAGCTTATGAATAAAGCTGGCTCAGTAACTGGCGATTAACACGATCAGATGGAAAACAATAAGTTCCGGTTCTAAAATGGACAAATGAGAAACTTCTGCCAAATCTACCACAAAATTCAGTGACTCTAATAGACATTGCACTCTACCACACCAGTGAAGAGGTCACCATCTCAGTACACTGTGAAGCGTGCGATGATGAACTGGTTAGTGAAGAATCGGATGGCTGTAGATGATAAAATAAACAACATAAATATGCATAATCAAAATTAACATTCAGCATATCAGGACGTGTTTATGTAGGGCCTAAACAACGAAGGAAGGAAACAGAAATAAATAGGACAGCAATGCCTGCTCCATCTGGGACTATCTGCCATCTCTGTGGGAAATTTTGTGTCTCCCGTATTGGGCTGTTCAGTCACCTACGGACTCACAGTGAAGAGGAGTTCTCATTGGAAGACTAACCTACTCGTTTTCGAGTGTTTGCTGTTGTATTGTACTGTATGTCGAAGAGATGTGAAGAATATCCAGGGGTGATTTGCAAGCACTCTGCAACTGTACTTGCTTGTTGCTTGTTGTTTAAAGGAGCGTGACATCTAAGATCATCGGTCCAAAGCAATTGTACTGACAGTTACGTGAAACATGCGGCTCAGATCGTTCCCAGCAGAACAACTATAACCGCAGCCACCATACATTAATGGTAAGCGCATCCGAAGCGAAATCGGAAGGTTGTGGGTTCGGATTCTACTGGTGTCCAGTTATCTATTTTTCTCCCTCCACTTAACATCTCTTCGATTTGTGCTATATGAACAAGAACAAGATCTAATACGTTGAATGTTTATTTGAAGTTCAACGCGGTCGTGTAAATTAAATGTACACTGGATCGGCTCACAACGGACGACTTGCGCGCACTCTGTAGTTGTGATGACAGTTGTGTCACAACTGCACTTCGGATCGTTTTCAACAGAACAAATACGACTTCGACCAAAGTAGCTCAATGATAAGAGCATCCGACGCGAAATCGGAAGGTTGTGGGTTCGAATTCTACCGGTGCTCAGTTGTTCTGTACTTAGCAGCTCTTCAGTATGTACAGAACACAACTTAACAAGTCGAAAGTTTATTTTGAGTGCACTGCGGTCGTGAAAATTACAAGTGATTATTTCCTCCGAAGAAAGGCTTTCTAACAGAGAATTGAGAGGAATGGTGTGGTGTCTAATGGAAATATATAAACATAAGGATGAGAGGGAGAGAAAGAAAGTGTCTACTCTGGGGAGAAGTGCAAGAAGCGTATCTATTAAAAGTTTGTAGGCCAACCAGAGCACTGAGAGTTAAATATCTTGGAAGTGAATATCAAACAAAAATAGAAAGAAAAGTCTATATAATTGTTAAACTATTAAATAAAGAGTGGGTTACAAGGGGGAGAATAGCAATATTTTTGTACACTGACTGACAGAGCAAATGCAACACCAAGAAGGAGTGGTCAGAACTTTATGCCAATTGCAGGGTAGACTGACGTCACTGAGGTATACTCATGATGTGAAATGCGCCGCTGTGCTGCGCACGTAGCGAACGATAAATGGGACACGGCGTTGGCGAATGACCCACTTCGTACCGTGATTTCTCAGCCGACAGTCATTGTAGAACGTGTTGTCGTGTGCCACAGGACACGTGTATAGCTAAGAATGCCAGGCCGCCGTCAACGGAGGCATTTCCAGCAGACAGACGACTTTACGAGGGGTATGGTGATCGGGCTGAGAAGGGCAGGTTGGTCGCTTCGTCAAATCGCAGCCGATACCCATAGGGATGTGTCCACGGTGCAGCGCCTGTGGCGAAGATGGTTGGCGCAGGGACATGTGGCACGTGCGAGGGGTCCAGGCGCAGCCCGAGTGACGTCAGCACGCGAGGATCGGCGCATCCGCCGCCAAGCGGTGGCAGCCCCGCACGTCACGTCAACCGCCATTCTTCAGCATGTGCAAGACACCCTGGCTGTTCCAATATCGACCAGAACAATTTCCCGTCGATTGGTTGAAGGAGGCCTGCACTCCCGGCGTCCGCTCAGAAGACTACCATTGACTCCACAGCATAGACGTGCACGCCTGGCATGGTGCCGGGCTAGAGCGACTTGGATGAGGGAATGGCGGAACGTCGTGTTCTCCGATGAGTCACGCTTCTGTTCTGTCAGTGATAGTCACCGCAGACGAGTGTGGCGTCGGCGTGGAGAAAGGTCAAATCCGGCAGTAACTGTGGAGCGCCCTACCGCTAGACAACGCGGCATCATGGTTTGGGGCGCTATTATGATTCCACGTCACCTCTAGTGCGTATTCAAGGCACGTTAAATGCCCACCGCTACGTGCAGCATGTGCTGCGGCCGGTGGCACTCCCGTACCTTCAGGGGCTGCCCAATGCTCTGTTTCAGCAGGATAATGCCCGCCCACACACTGCTCGCATCTCCCAACAGGCTCTACGAGGTGTACAGATGCTTCCGTGGCCAGCGTACTCTCCGGATCTCTCACCAATCGAACACGTGTGGGATCTCATTGGACGCCGTTTGCAAACTCTGCCCCAGCCTCGTACGGACGACCAACTGTGGCAAATGGTTGACAGAGAATGGAGAACCATCCCTCAGGACACCATCCGCACTCTTATTGACTCTGTACCTCGACGTGTTTCTGCGTGCATCGCCGCTCGCGGTGGTCCTACATCCTACTGAGTCGATGCCGTGCGCATTGTGTAACCTGCATATCGGTTTGAAATAAACATCAGTTATTCTTCCGTGCCGACTCTGTTTTTTCCCCAACTCTCATCCCTTTCGAACCACTCCTCCTTGGTGTTGCATTGTCACTGTCAGTCAGTGTATTTTAAAAAGTATGTGATCAAATGAAATTAAAAAATCAAACCAAATGCGAACGAGAATAATGAAGTATAAGATTGATAAGAGGCTTGCTTGTCCTACAGTAGAATAGTGATCATAATTACTAGTAGGTTAAATATAACATCAAATATAGTAACATCAAAATTGTTGTACTGTCGTGACATTATCTTTCTTTCCTTCTTTATTTCTTTCTTAATCTGTTTATCCTTCCAGGGTTGCTTTTCCCCTCGCACTCAGCGAGGGAGCCCATCTCTACCGCCTCAAGGGCAGTGTCCTGGAGAGTCAGACATTGGATACAACTGTGGAGGAGGACCAGTACCTCACCCAGGCTGCCTCACCTGCTATGCTGAACAGGGACCTTGGTGGTGGATGGGAAAATTGGAAGGGATAGACAAGGAAGAGGGAAGGAAGCGGCCGTGGCCTTAAGTTAGGTACCATCGCGGAATTTGCCTGGAGGAGAAGTGGGTAACTACAGAAAAACACTTCCAGGATGGATGAGGTGGGAATCGAACCCACCTCTACTCACTTGATCTCCCGAGGCTGAGTGAACCCCGATCCAGCCCTCGCACCACTTTTCAAATTTCGTGGCAGGGTCGGGAATCGAACCCAGGCTTCCGGAGCTGGCAGCTAATCACACTAACCACTACACGACAGGGGCAGCGTGTCATTATCTTCTATTCTTAATTCAGCCGTTAAGTGTTGTTAATGGTAGGATACTCCAAAGGACTTGTGACACAAAAGTAAGCGTTAAATAAGGTAAGGAAAGGGGAATCAATCAATTAATCAATGCTGATCTGCATTTAGGGCAGTCGCCCAGGTGGCAGATTCCCTATCTGTTGCTTTCCTAGCCTTTTCCGAAATGATTTCAAAGAAATTGGAAATTTATTGAACATCTCCCTTCCTAAGTTATTCCAATCCCTAACTCCCCTTCCTATAAATGAATATTTGCCCCAGTTTGTCCTCTTGAATTCCAACTTTATCTTCATATTGTGATCTTTCCTACTTTTATAGACGCCATTCAAACCTATTCGTCTACTAATGTCATTCCACGCCATCTCTCCGCTGACAGCTCGGAACATACCACTTAGTCGAGCAGCTCTTCTTCTTTCTCTCAATTCTTCCCAACCCAAACATTGCAACATTTTAGTAACGCTACTCTTTTGTCGGAAATCACCCGGAACAAATCGAGCTGCTTTTCTTTGGATTTTTTCCTGTTCTTGAATCAGGTAATCCTGGTGAGGGTCCCATACACTGGAACCATACTCTAGTTGGGGTCTTACCAGAGACTTATATGCACTCTCCTTTACATCCTTACTACAACCCCTAAACACCCTCATAACCATGTGCAGAGATCGGTACCCTTTATTTACAATCCCATTTATGTGATTACCCCAGTGAAGATATTTCCTTATATTTAACACCTAGATACTTACAATGATCCCCAAAAGGAACTTTCACCCCATCAACGCAGTAATTAAAACTGAGAGGACTTTTCCTTTTGTGAAACTCACAACCTGACTTTTAGCCCCGTTTATCAACATACCATTGCCTGCTGTCCATCTCACAATATTTTCGAGGTCACGTTGCAGTTGCTCACAATCTTGTAACTTATTTATCACTCTATAGAGAATAACATCATCCGCAAAAAGCCTTACCTACGATTCCACTCCTTTACTCATATCATTTATATATATATAAGAAAACATAAAGGTCCGATAACACTGCCCTGAGGAACTCCCCTCTCAACTATTACAGGGTCAGACAAAGCTTCACCTACTCTGACTCTCTGAGATCTATTTTCTAGAAGTATAGCAACCCATTCAGTCACTCTTTTGTCTAGTCCAATTGCACTCATTTTTGCCAGTAGTCTCCCATGATCCACCCTATCAAATGCTTTAGACATGTCAATCGCGATACAGTCCATTTGACCTCCAGAATCCAAGATATCTGCTATATCTTGCTGGAATCCTACAAGTTGAGCTTCAGTGGAATAACCTTTCCTAAAACCGAATTGCCTTCTATCGAACCAGTTATTAATTTCACAAACATGTCTAATATAATCAGAAAGAATGCCTTCCCAAAGCTTACATACAATGCATGTCAAACTTACTGGCCTGTAATTTTCAGCTTTATGTCTATCACCCTTTCCTTTATACACAGGGGCTACTATAGCAACTCTCCATTCATCTGGTATAGCTCCTTCGGCCAAACAATAATCAAATAAGTACTTCAGATATGGTACTATATCCCAACCCATTGTCTTTAGTATATCCCCAGAAATCTGATCAATTCCAGCCGCTTTTATAGTTTTCAACTTTTGTATCTTATTGTAAATGTCATTGTTATCATATGTAAATTTTATTACTTCTTTGGCCTTAGTCTCTTCCTCTATCTCGACATTATCCTTGTAACCAACAATCTTTACATACTGCTGACTGAATACTTCTGCCTTTTGAAGATCCTCACATACACACTCCCCTTGTTCATTAATTATTTCTGGAATGTCCTTCTTGGAACCTGTTTCTGCCTTAAAATACCTAGACATATCCTTCCATTTTTCACTAAAATTTGTATGACTGCCAATAATGCTTGCCATCATGTTATCCTTAGCTGCCTTCTTTGCTAGATTCAATTTTCTAGTAAGTTCCTTCAATTTATCCTTACTTCCACAGCCATTTCTAACTCTATTTCTTTCCAGTCTGCACCTCCTTTTTAGTCAGGAGGTGCAGACTCGATACATGTCCTGGACAGTATAGCATTGTTAACGTCTAGGACAAAATAAATTATATTAAGTGTAGTAAAAGTCAAGTAATTATAAGAGGAAAATGTATCAAACTCAATGAATTGCAGTAAAAGAGTGCTCTCTTCCTAGTTTCAGGCGATCCCGAACGAGGGGGATAACGGGCGAGTTGGGCGTGCGGTTAGGGCCGCGCAGCTGTGAGCTTTCATCCGGGAGGTAGTGGGTTGGAACCCCACTGTCGGCAGCCCTGAAGATTTTTTTCCGTGGTTTTCCATTCCACGCCAGGTAAGTGCTGGGGCTGTACCTTAACTAGGGCCACGGCACTTCCTTCCCACTCCTAGCCCTTTCCTATCCCATCGTCGCCATAAGACCTGTCTGTGTCGGTGCGACGCAAAGCAAATAGCAATTTAAAAAATCTAGGGGATGGGTGTAATCTATTCTACTGATTATTTCCCTACACATATGGTTGGCGTCAGGAAGGGCATCCGGTCGTAAAACAGGGCCAAATCCACATGTTCGGCATAGTTTTCACTCGCGAAGTGGTAGAAGAAGAAGGAAGTGAAGAAAAAGAAGAAGGGAAGGAGAAATAGAAGATGAAGGTGAAGAAGAAGACTACGCAAATAGAACTTCGTTTATTATCCATTCTGTCACAGCAGCAGTCCTAAGGCAGTACTGATAAATCTTTGTTGTAAGAGTTTTCTGACGAAGAAAGGTCAAGGATAAAGAGAATGTATTGTCTTAAAATGTAGGTCACATCTACATTAAGTACTTAATAACCTCTATGCAAATGACTAAACAGAAAGGAGATAGATGTCGAAAGAGGACAGGAACATTAAAATTGCCGTTGGTGGATGGAGAGGATCGATGTGGCTCAAGAGGACGCCTCGTGACGTCACGCCCACTTGAGGCTCTTGGTGTTGGCGCTCGCGGTCGAGGCAGCAGGAAAGGGTCAATACGTACAGGGCGGGCAGGGGAATCTGCCACACTGTGCCTCAACAAGGCTTCGGATGTTTACGTGCTAAACATTTTATCTTAGTTGCCTAAAATAGGCCTCCAAATACGGAAAAGGCGTTAAAATTATACTTTCGGGAACTTAATTTTACATATTTTAATAGGCATTTAAATATTTAAAAAATAATAAATATTACGCGCTTTCCGCGTCCAGGATAGGTCACGTAAAAGAAATCGCGACCAGTCTCTCAGGGTTGTCGATGGTATATTTGTTTTACGTAGGATCAGAAGATAACGCTGATACGCCGAATAATATATTACCCGCCGGTTGATCCGATGGACGTCTCCATCCGAACAATCAATCTTATATGATTACCCAATGATTCATTGCCTTAACTCTAAGGTATCTTATATTAATATACTAAGCCATAAATAAGACTCAAGTTAAACTTAACCACATTTATTTATTGAAATGTAGAAAAATCTTGGAGGATAAAAAAAAAAAAATTATGAATTTAAAATTCAAAATTAATAGATTGTTAAACATCTATTCGGTTAAGGATATTTGTCAATAATCACAATTTTCATCATTATCTTGTCAGTCATCATTGAAATGTGCTAACATTCATCATATCTACAATATTCGTACATAAAACCGAAAATATATGCAATTTAAATACGGGAAACGTTTCGTTATATAGAGTTATTCCGTTATTTTCTAGCTAACATTGTCTGTCCATTGCAATATTTTTACTTATCCTTGAGACACTTAGTTAAAGTGATATTCATCAAGTTTTAGGTTGGATTATCTCATGATATTTGTTGTATCTCAGCATAAGCCTCAGGAAAAATGGTAAGTTTTCGTAAGCTTCAGCAACACTTTACTTTAAAAATCAATTAAAATTAGCATAACATTCAATAGCATATCTTAATTTAACCTTCATATATACACTAGAGTAATCACTAGGCCTTGCAAGGTATACTGAATCTTAAATGAGCCAAAAATAATGAATATCTATGCGATCTCGCGTAAAATTAATTAAAACATTTAGAAAATATCATTCTGGATGATATTGTACGATATCACTTCATCTACATCCTTATATATAGTATTCTCGACAAAATATACAATATTGTTCTATCACGAACACATATGATCCTGGCTTGCGTCAATCGATTCATTACTCATTACAAATACTCAATCTCTTCTTTTATTTCATCGTAGCTCATATTCCTGTTTAATCCATCTTTTATTCTTTCAGACGACATTTCTGTATCTTCTTCAATATTCATTTCAATTCATATCTCTTCTTATTATTCTCAACTCTTCACAATTAACCTCTCTTGACGCATAGGTAATTTTCTTCTTGTATATTCTCATCATCGGATCAATGTCTTCTCAAATCGTATCAATATCTCTTCTGTCTGTTGACATTTCCATAACTTGTGTCATCCTATCTTATAATAGCCATGTATTTCCTTCATGCATTATCAAAATACTCGTATATCACCTACATTCATACATCTGGAAACTATAGCGCCATGAAATACTCTTCTTGTCAAAACTTCTCATCTTCTATGGCATAACATTACTTGGGTTACGCATTACTCTAACTAGGGTTTGGTTATATTGTTTTACTGAACTGAACTCGTGTTGCTACCCTCCAGCGGGCGGCGCCAGTGGAATTTGAAAGGTGGGACCTCCGACCTACAAGGTCCTATGTCCCAGACCAAAGGGTGGTTAGATTGCTTGATACAAGTTAGTGTTTTGCAGCTTATTGTTCGGCTTTGATTTATGTGCTAGTTTGCTAACATAACGTTCAATTATTAGTAATTAATAGCAAGCACATCTAGGGCTATATGTACATTTGTTTTCAGTAAGTGCAAAGTTGTGGGTTTTTGTTGTTTGTTGTTTCCTAAGAAATTTGAGCGACCGACCTTTGTTTGATTATTGTAGTGAGAGTGAGGGGCTGGCAGGAGGGTGTTAATGCGTGCTTATGTTGTGTTCATTGATTGTGGAGCATGCAGTATTTATAACGACGGTGCTACATGTATACATATCTGTAATATGGTTGGTGACGTAGTATATACAGAACATTATATTGAATTTGAATCACTATACTAGTATTTGTTATGTACAGCAGTATGTACAATTTGTATTTACAGTATTTACAGTTTACTCTTAGTGTCTGGCAATGCCAGGTGGCATTTTCAGTTATTTACAAAACTAATTAGGCGTTAATATATGGGTGCCTTAGTAAGTTGGAGTGTGTACCTGGTTATTGAGTCAGCATTTTTGAGGTGGTATAGAGCTTAGGGCAGTCTAGTACTGGATGCGGGCGATGTTAGAGTAGTGTGTGCTATGAGGTATGTTCTTCTTATTGTAGTATTAGCGTTTTTGGATGTTTTTTCTTGTAGAAAACATTCTCGTCCATGTCATGTAACTCATTGACTAGCGGGTTATCTGTTTTTGGTTTTGCACTGTAAAAGCGTTTGGCCATGGTTATTATTTCTTCCTTGATAGTGCACATGTTATACTTCCTCATTATATCTATGTTTTTTGTGTAAATAGGGGCGTTGTCAATAATGCGGAGGAGCTTGTTCTGGTGGATCTGTAACCTGTTGATGTAACAGTCCTTTGCTGTACCCCAAACTGGGGCTACATATAACATGCTGGTTTTTATGAGGGCTTTGAAGAGCAATAACTTATTAGAGGCTGATAGTTAGGATCTGCGGGATAGAAGATTATAAATGCTATGTGTAGCTTTTCTGGCATTCATCAGCACATTGTTGATGTGGCTGCGAAATTTGAGTCTTGCATCTAGGATGAACCCCTAGGTATTTAGCTTCAGGGGACCATGGGACTTGGGTGTTGTATATGTTAACAAAACTGGTGGGCTTGTGGTGCCAGATGATGCTGTGCAGAACTGCAGTGGTCTTTTGAGGGTTGACTTTTATTCGCCATTTTTCTAGCCAGGTTACCAGGTTGTCAATCGCTACTTGAATTTTGCTGACAGCAACTTGAACTTTGAACGAATCCGCTGTGATAAGTGTGTCATCTGCATACCCGGCGATTTCGGTCCCCTCCGTTTGCGGGATATCATGAACAAATAGCAAGTATAGGAGCGGGCCTAGTATGCTACCTTGTGGTACTCCAGCCAGGATTGGTCTAGATGTTGATTGTCGGCCGTTGACATGTACGAAGAACCTTCGGTTGGTAAGATAACTGTCTATGATCTTCCAATAGATCGGGTCTATTTGGAGGTTTTTGAGCTTGATTAGTAGTCCATCAATCCATACACGGTCAAAGGCTTCTGCAATGTCTAGATAGACCACTGGTCTAGCACGATGATGATTGAATGATTTTGTAATCATATTAACCACTCTGATGAGTTGTTGTGTCATGGAATGATTTTGCCTGAAGCCAAATTGTTCGTTTGGAATGACGGTCTTAATGGTGTCTGTGGCAAGTAGTCGATGTAGGATGAGTTTCTCTAGTATATTGCCTAGGCTGTCTAGTAAGCTGATTGGCCTATACTTTTTGGGATTTGAGGGGATTTTATTGGGCTTTGGTAGCGTAATAATTTTTGCGATCTTCCATTTGTCAGGGAAGCAGCCTAGCCTCAAAGCAGCGTTATATATTTCAACGAGGTGCGCTATGACGCAGATCGGGAGTTCTTTGAGAATTTTGTTTTGTACTCCATCTGGCACGGGTGCTTTTAGGTCCTTAAGGGATTTTTTACCTCTGTGATTGACGTTAGCCTGGGTGTGCCTTGGAGATTAGCAGTTCTGTACGTCTGCACTTCCTGTTCAACTTGCCTGTTAAATTCTGGATTACAAGGTGTTGCGTTAGGGGTGAAACGTTCCTCTAGCCCTTGAGCCAAGAGTTCAGCCTTTTCAAGGTCAGTGTTGGCAACAATGTCATCCTTCCTTAACATTGCTTTAGAACACTATCTACTCCCTTTATCTCAATCTATTGATAAATCACTCGCGAGAATGTAACATATTTAAGCTTATTTTGAAGATAAAAACGACACAATAACAAGACTTTGATTATAAATGAACTACCCTAAATGACATCTACTAAGCTATATGTTTTTATTTAAGAAACTTACCTCTTTTTCTACGCTTCTGGGACGATTTATGTCTCGTTCATTCTGCGTTGTCGGAAGCGATCATCGTACTGCGTGGCTGATTCTGCAGATGTTAACTGCGGCGTTGGTCCATCACGGTTCAGCTCAAGTCACTCCAGGTAGTCCGCCACCCATCTTCTTATAGATTCATCATCGTCTCGTCTTGCTCAATTACAGAAATGCAGAAATGCAGATCAGCTGTTGCATGTGATCACAATCAAAGCCTTCTATTGTAACAATTATAATTCTTTTAAAACTTCTTCGCTAGGTCCCTAATTTTATCTCAGACTTCCAAAATGTATGCTGTAAATTCAATGTGTGTTCTGTATGGGATTTGCGTTATAAACTTTCTTGCGGTAATATTGTGTTGTCCCGAACTATTGCTTCTCTGGTTGATATTATGCTCTTGGTGTCTTAGACTGGCCGACTTCCAAATCTCCTTGAATATTTTAATTGGATATAACGCGTTTCTTGAATATATATTGATATACTAGGCGTTATTTTGACGTTTTCTTGTAGCCAATATGTTCTTTCCTCGAATTTTCTTCTTTTCTTGATACTTTTCTTATGAATCAGCTTACAACTTGTTCACGACACGTCTTCAAGGAAGGATAGTCAGTTATTTTGTGTTATCCTTTTTACAGTGTTGAGTTTCTTAACAATCCGAATCCCCGGTTTTTGTCTTCCTCACTGCCATCACGACTGTATACATTTTGATATTGCATCATTCTGAATTTTGTGACATTTTGCAAAGTTATTCATTCTGCTTAACTTCGCTGTGGGTAATTGCATTTACTCCAACTCGATTGGAACTTCACTTTGGGAATAGTGTAATGGCACTATATCATTTTTATTTTGATGAACTGATAATATAATTGATTTATTTCTTCTTTCAGGTTGAACTGTGTTGTTGCTCTCTGTACGTTGAGTACAGTTTGCCGACATTTCCAATACATTGCAGTATTCTTGATCAAGGCAACTGAAGTACTCCTACTCGATATGAGGTGATCAGTCTTCCAGGTAGCAATCAGACTACAAGAGTAGTTACTGACCTTAGCCTTACTACTCTCGGAAGTCATATCACAAAACAGATATCGCAACCGCCGCTCAATTTCAGGAGATCTTGGTCCTATGACTTTTGGTCGTATCTCGATTCCTTTTACGTTACATAGAGCTGCATTTCTATATGATAATCAAATGTCTCGATTGTGACTGGCATTACGAAAAGGGGCCTGTATTTATAACGAAAATTCCCCAACTCGCACCTTACATCGGAAACAATGTATGAGGTCCTTTCCGTTGTGTTTCTCAGATATCGCTAAGAGACATGCAATTTAATATAATCTTACTCATTGTATGTACAGTAATTTACGTAGAAATCCGTGTACAATGTATAATACCGTAGCGTAGCACGGATACATTTGCTAGTATTATATAAAATAACACGTCCTGACTGACTGATAATCGCCGATCCAAAACTACTAGACATACAGGAATTAAATTTTGAAGATAGATTTTATTACAGGGTAGGTGATCACTAGGAAGGGATTCTTGGATATTTCGTCGCTAAGTGGATAAAAAGGGGGTGAATTGTTTAAATGAGTACAACAATATCTAAAAAATTTAACAGTTTATAAAATTGGTATTTGGAATCCCCTTCCAAAATAAGGAAACACGTAGTTTTTGTTTTCGGAAAATCACCTTAACAGGGGTGAAAAGAACTGAAAAAGTGGTTGAATTCTTTTAATGAGGATACTTCTATCTCAAAACTGAAGATGTTTCAGAGGTGAAAATTGATATTTGGAACTTCCTTTAGAAATAAAGAAACACGATTTTTCGTTTTCGGAAAGTCGAAGTAAGGAGGGGGTTAGAAAAGGACTGAAAAAGGGGTTGAATTATTTCTATGTGGATACTTATTAGACCGTCGCCAGATCAGAACGCACGGTTTATTTTCTCGCACGTTTCCTCGGAATCCTCGCAAACGAAGCCGCGGATAACAACTAGTATTATATACTTTCAAATTCAGAAGAACTCTCTCTATTCAGTGAAATCAAAGTCCCATGTCTCATTATTGAAACCTGTAGCATTTATTTAGTCGAAAGGAAGGCCGGAGTATTTCTTTTTCACGCCCTCGTGGCCCTTGTCTTCTTTTGGCCGATACCTTCATTTTATGCCCTCTCGGATCCCTTCCATTTTCCTTTCCGATTAGCGTTATATAGAGGATGGTTGCTAGTTGTACTTCCTCTTAAAACAATAATAATCACCACCCCACTCTTGTATTATATTGTGGTTAGAACTCCCAGTCTGTCTAGTTGTGTTTGAAGGATACCGTTACCTCCAAACATGACCACGGCTATTGTTGAATTGTTCCTGACGGGATGAGTTGCTCAGACGGTTGGCCTTCTGACCCTAACTTGGCAGGTTCGATCCTGGTTCAATCCGGTGGTATTTGAAGGTGCTCAAATAACTCAGACTCGTGTCGGTAGATTAACTGGCACGTGAAATAACTCCTGTGCGACTAAATTCCGGTACCTCGGCGACTCTGAAAACCGTAGAAGTAGTTAGTGGGAAGTAAAGCCAGTAACATTATTATTAATTGATCTTAAGATTCAATTGGAATATCGGACACAAATATTACTCGGAAAATATTTTCAATTATTAATTACTTTAAGATGCTACTTGGAATTTAGAACAACGTTAACAATTAAGGCTAAAATTCTGAGCGTGAAATACAGTTTAAATTTGATGGTTCAAATGGTAAAGGGTGGCGGAACGTGAATTGTCTGTGTTTTCTGACTTATGAGTATGGTTAATTTGTACTTCCTCTTAAAACTATAATCACCAATAAGTTTGTTTATTTAAGGGGGAAATTATAGGTTTCGTCATATTTTAATTTCTTCCTCTGCGAAGTTCTGGGAGTCCTCCGTGGCCCTCTCCTTCATTTTGCTGATACCTTCATTCTACGAAGTGTCCCGCCTCTGCCATATTTCCTCTGATTAGTGTTAATAGAAGATGGTTCCCAAGTTATAACTCCTCTTAAAACAGTAATCACAACCATTGCCACTTTACAATTAAGTAGTATAACGTGCTCCGAATTTTTCTACTGTTTTATGGATTCTACGTTTACTACGCTGCATATGCCGCTACTAACCTGCCTGTGCTCTCTTCGCCCGTCCAGTTTCAACTGCTCGTGCTCCTTACCCTCCCTCCTTCCTTCCCCTACCGCTTCGCTGCGCATTGGGTACTGTATGCTCTCGTCCTTTCTGGACGCTTCTACCTCAATATAAATTGGCCTGCTCTGGGCTTGAGCAGCGAGTTGGGATGAACACGACGATTTGTGTGGAGGGAGGACTTGGTTTTATTTTGCTACCAGCTGGACTGTGTGCAATGTTTCTTTTAAAATGTGCTTTTGTATACCATTGAAAAGCTACGACTGCTGGACGGGTGAGCGAAAACTTTAATTTATTTCATTTCCATGTTGTTCTTTGAACTTTCTTTTAATGCTGCACTTCTTTAATTTTCAAAATGCCGTTACTGGCCACCAATGACAGTTCATGTTGATAATAAGCTAACTGCAGCTATTGATAGCGGTACCTTACTTTGGAATTACATTACCATCTTACTCCGAAGTTGGACTTTGTGATACGTCAAGTGATTGCTGCGATATGAACCATTGAAATTCAACTGTTTTCCCGAGCAAACGCATGAATAGAATCAATTGAACTATCACCTAGCTTCTGTTTGCTATTTTGGAATTTCATCGATACTGACTGATCCTATTTTTCCCAAACCCTGTTGGCAGCCATTGGTACTCTTTTCTTTCACGTCCCTCCCCTTTCCCCACCTTCCTATTCCGCATCCCTTCCGCGCTTTTTTTTCTTCTACTTGTATTATTGTACAGTGGCCCATGTGTCTTTCAAATTTTAATGTTTTTTTTTGTGTTCATACGTAAATTTCTGTTTTCCTTGTGTAGGACACTCCTCATGTAAAAGAGGTTGTATTATTATTGAAGGTTTCGACTCTAGCTGTTCTCTTTGAAAAACAAATCAGAAAATTAATATGGTCGTCCCATTTGCTTTTTTCTCTTTTGGAAGTCAGAACTAACTGACCTTTGGATGATTGTTGTTTTCTTTGGCTTGTAAATGTTTCTTCTGGGTGTTTTTTGTTAATATATTGTTATTATGAAAAAACTATTTCTCCTTTGCCCTTTTTTTTGTTGTCGTACGCCTTTCCTTGCCCTCAAAATTTGGTACCTACCTCGGTTCCTCTGAATATATGGACTCAGTGAAAATGCTTCCATTATGCGCTCTGCTGAAAACCTTTCACCTTGAAAATTGAAAAACTACCTGTGAACTTGTGCACTGACGGACTTATATATATATATTTTTTTGGAGTGTTGTTACATCCCTTTTGCTACGCCATCACGTGCGTTGATTAGTACTGCGTCAGTTGGATTAGTATCCTGGTTTATGCCTTGTGTTTTTCTTGGTGCATTGTCTTACCATTCCCATTCTGGTGCATGGCGAGATCATATTCTGAGCGTACATACTTTACCTAAAAATACGACACAGACCTACCCATACCACCAACCGTCACACGTCACACTCACTCTCAAAAACCCCACAAATGGTAGCAGACCTTTTTCTCTCATTACTCCATTTCTTTTAGTAAATTTTCCATTACGGCATGCTTCTCTGATAATTTCCCTTTGGGTGACGACAATTCTTCTCCCCCTCCTACTTATCATAATCTTTCTTTGCCTAACCCTCCCGTCAATGACTTGATTTCTTTTTCTATTTCTACTCCTCCGAGTTCCTTCTCTTATCCTTCGACTCCTTCATCCACCAACCCGTTTTCTGATCACAAATCTTTCCCGTTTTTTCACCATCACAACATGGCTCCCGATCTAGGCCCCCATTCTTCTCCATCCACTCCCCAACTTAGTGCTGTTGACAGTTCCTTGAATGTTCATATTATCAAACAATCTTTACTTCAGGTTCCGCAGTTAATAGCGACTGATCCTCGTAACCTTACTATGTGGCTTTTCTCTGTTCGTAAATTTCTCAATCTCAATTTAGCCTCTTTTCCTCAAATGCTTGGTTTGTTATCCGCTAAGACCACGGGTTTTTTTTCTAAATTTTGGTTGGATAACATGTCTCATTTTTCCACCTGGTATGAGTTACGTAATGCTATTCATAATTATTTTTTGCCTTATGAGATACGTTTTAAACTCAGTACCGAGTTCATTCGTCGTCACCAACTGCCGACTGAATCCGCACATGATTATTTAGATTCTATCACTACTTATAGTGATGTACTAAATATTGCCCACAATGTTGCTGAATTAATTTCGATTGTTCAGTTTTATGCTATTCCCTCCTTTCGACAACTTTTTAATGCACTGAACCCTCCAACTTCTATGCTTCAATTATATAATCTGGCTCAATCTCATGCTTTGTCTGCGTTAAGCGATACTTCTTATTATTCTTCCGTTCCACCACCGCCTATTCCGTCTTTCTTTTCCTCCACATCATCTTCTGCTCTGCCTCCTTCTAATGTTCGTTCCCCCATTGTCTGTTTTCGCTGTAAAGGACCGGGTCATATTTCTAAGTTTTGCACCACTCTGCCTGTGGGAAACGCCTTTCCCCCTCGCCGCTAGGCAGTCGGCGCATTCATGGGGAAAATCTGCCTTCCCACACTCTTCAGACACCTCGTCCTACCTCTGTGATTTCACCCATTCCCTTCACCTCTTCTTCCTTTTCGGCTTGTTCTACCTCTTTCCTACCTCCGACCTCTCATGTTCTCGTCACCGTTAATAACCTACCCTCTCTTGCCTTGTTAGATTCTGGTGCTGCTGTTTCTCTTATTAGTTTGTCATTTGTTCAATCTTTGCAATCTTTATGTCCCCAGCTCTCCTATTCTCCCTCTACTGTACGTTGTCTTTCTGCCTGCAATCAACCTTTAGAAATCGTTGGTGCTATTTCTTTGAATATTAAGATGCAAGATTTTTCTTGGCCTTTTACCTTTTTGGTTGTTCAGACCTTATTATCACCTATTATTTTAGGTTTTGATTTTTTTCCCATACTGGACTTATATTGGATTCGGTCAACTCTACGGTCTCCTTTCATTTTTCCTCTAAGTCTATTCCATTGGTTCATAGTTTTGACTTCCCTCTTTCTCATCCCTCTACATGTTTACCTATAAATTCTGTTCATTCTGACCGCGTTCAGTCCTTACTTGAAGAGTTTTCCGATGTCATTACCCCCACTTTGGGCACCGTTAAAAATTTTTCTGCTCACATTGATCTTACTGATCCTACCCCGGTTCGTTCTTCTCCTTATTTTTTGAGTCCCCCTCGCATGAAAATTTTGAATGCCTTAGTTGACCAAATGCTTCAAACTGAGACTATTATTCCATCATCTTCTAATTATGCCTCTCCCGCTTTCATCGTCGATAAACCCGATGGATCCTCTCGTTTTATAGTGGACTATAGAAAATTAAATTCTCGCATCCTCTATGATGCCTATCCTATGCCAAAATTGCAATCTGCTTTTCAACATTTTTCAAATGCTCAGTTTTTTACCATCTTTGATTTAAATTCGGCTTATAATCAAATTCCTTTAGATGACGTTAGTTCTCGCTATACGGCTTTTATTACCCCGAATGGACTATATCAATTCAGAAAAGTCCCTTTCGGTTTGAATCTTGGCTCACAAATTATGCAGCGGTTTGTCGATTCCTTGTTTGCTGATATAAAATATACATACTTATTTCCTTTTATTGATGATATTCTTATTTATTCTTCAGATTTTGAAACCCATTTACTCTATGTTCGTGAAGTATTGACTCGCCTCCGCTCAGTCGGCTTAACTGTCAACCCTTCTAAGGTGCTTATCGCCCAGACATCTATTAAATTTTTGGGTCACATCTTATGTTCACAGGGGGTGGCTGTCGACCCTGAAAGAGTTTCTGCCATTCACAACATACCTTCTCCTTCTAATCTTAAGCAATTACGTTCTTTTCTTGGGATGATTGGTTTTTATGCCAAATATATTCCCAATTTTTCTTTACTTTCCGAACCCCTTAATCTGCTTAAACGTAAAGGTATCAAATTTCATTGGTCTTCTCTTCAACAAACCGCCTTTGATACCTTAAAATCTAAGCTCTCTCAGGCCCCTCTTTTGCAAATCCCTGATTTTGATTTTAAATTTGAACTTTCCACTGACGCCTCCGATGTTGCCATAGGTGCTGTTCTCTAGCAGACGAAGAACGATCAAACTTTACCTGTTGCTTATTTTAGTCGTCTTCTTACCCCCGTTGAACGTAAATATTCTGTGTATGAAAGGGAGGCTTTAGCTCTCATTCTTTCCATTGAGCATTTTGCGGAGTACTTAGACCATCGCGAATTTTTAGTTAGTACTGACAACCAGGCCCTTTCTTGGTTATTACATAATGCCCCCAAAATTGGACGTACCGGTAGATGGTTGCTTCGCCTATCCCGTTTCAAATTTTCTCTTAAGTTCGTTTCCGGGTATCATAATTCTGTTGCTGACGCGCTATCTCGGCTTTTTGATGATACTTCATCTCATCTTTCTGAGCTTAATCAACTTCCTATCAACTCTGTTACTTCTATTTCTTCCCTTATCAATTTTCCCCTTTCCTTTCAATCATGTCTTGATCATCAAAAACTTGATCCTTATTGTCAACAACTTTGTCAAAATCTTTCTTCTCCCGATTATTCTGGCCCCTTTCGTCTCCACAATCAGCTTTTAATTTTCAAACCTACTCCGCGCGCCACTCCTCGTCTCGTTCTCCCTTCCAGTTTCCGACAAATGGTTTTTCAATATTTCCATGGATCCCCTGTTGGGGGTCACTTTGGCATGTCTAAAACTTATGCTCGTCTTGCTTCTCAGTTCTTTTGGCCTCAGATGCGGAAAGAGGTATATTCGTGGGTCCGCTTATATGACTTGTGTCAGAAACATAAGCCCCCCAATCATCAGCCCTATGGTAATTATGCTGCCTCCCCCCCTACTTACCCTGCTGAGAAATTCTATGTTGATATTGTGGGACCTCTTGTAAAATCTTCGAAATCTAACTCTTATATTTTCACCTTACTCGATGGTTTTTCTAAATTTATTGTTCTTCGTCCTTTACGAACTATTTCTTCCCAGATAATTATTAACTTACTATCTACCCAAATTTTCCCCATCACTGGAATTCCTAAAATGTTGGTGTCTGATAATGCTACTGTTTTCACTTCTAAACTCTTCTATAATTTTTGTTTTTCTCATGGGATTAAGAAAATCAATATTTCCCCCTACCACCCTCAAGCTAACATCGTTGAGCGTTATCATCGTAATCTAAAATCCCTTCTATCTATTTTTCATTCACATGATCACCGGACTTGGGATGCCGAATTGCCTTATTTTGCCTTGGCATCAAACGCTACTGTTCATAATTCAACCTCTTATACTCCGGCTAAATTATTTTTAGGCCGTGAATTACACACCCCTCTCTCTTTGACATGGGATTTGTCCTCTTTGTTGAACACACCACCTCATCTTCTCACCCCTGATCATTTGCAAGATGCTCTCAAAAAGTTGTTTCAAGCCAGAGACCTCCATAAAAAAAACTTATAATTCTCGGGTTCGCTCTCCCACCTTCAAACCTTTGGATTTAGTTCTCTTCAAAAACCATCCCATCAGTTCCTCCTCTCAACATTTATCTGCTAAGCTTTCTCCCCGTTGGCTTGGGCTCTTTCGCATTCTTTCCTTTCCGTCCCCTGTTACAGCTTTGTTGCAATCCTTGGACAATCCTAATGATATTCGTAAGGCTCATTTTTCCCTCTTAAAAAAGTTCTCCGCTTAACCCCTTGGCTTGCCGCAGGGATGGACAATTCATACTTCATTTCATCTTTTTTTCCTAGTGTACTATTTTTTTTCTTTACTTGCGTTTGTTCACCCATGTTTCCCCCCCTTTTTTTCTTTCCCTGTTTTTCTGTGGTTCATATCTTTGCTTTTTTCTTTCGCTCACCCGGTCATGCTCCCTCCACACACTTCGTCGCTTCCTCCGGCTCCCCCATCGATCATTTCCCCTGATGGGTTTCTTTTTTTATGGGACACCATCTTATTAAATACTCCTCTGTCATTGTACTTTCATTTACTTAACTTTTTGTGAAATTTTTGTACGGCCACTTATATATACATATTGTAACTTTTATTGTAAAACTTTTTTTGTAACCCCTTTCCTTTTCTTGTCTCATCCCTCCCTTTTTTTTCGATCCGGATCGTTCTTTCTCCTTTATCCCCTCCCTTCTGCCCCTCCCTTTTTTTCTCTTCTCTTCTTACTTGTAACTCATACCTGTTCTTGCTTTTTGTTTTTGCCTCCTCGACGACGACACTCTCTTCGTGTTCCTGAGTTCGGCGCCCCTCTGGAGCATCAATGGACTTTCGTCGCTTCTACACCCAATCCTTCGGATTTCTCCGGCTGCTGGGAGTATATAACGTGCTCCGAATTTTTCTACTGTTTTATGGATTCTACGTTTACTACGCTGCATATGCCGCTACTAACCTGCCTGTGCTCTCTTCGCCCGTCCAGTTTCAACTGCTCGTGCTCCTTACCCTCCCTCCTTCCTTCCCCTACCGCTTCGCTGCGCATTGGGTACTGTATGCTCTCGTCCTTTCTGGACGCTTCTACCTCAATATAAATTGGCCTGCTCTGGGCTTGAGCAGCGAGTTGGGATGAACACGACGATTTGTGTGGAGGGAGGACTTGGTTTTATTTTGCTACCAGCTGGACTGTGTGCAATGTTTCTTTTAAAATGTGCTTTTGTATACCATTGAAAAGCTACGACTGCTGGACGGGTGAGCGAAAACTTTAATTTATTTCATTTCCATGTTGTTCTTTGAACTTTCTTTTAATGCTGCACTTCCTTAATTTTCAAAATGCCGTTACTGGCCACCAATGACAGTTCATGTTGATAATAAGCTAACTGCAGCTATTGATAGCGGTACCTTACTTTGGAATTACATTACCATCTTACTCCGAAGTTGGACTTTGTGATACGTCAAGTGATTGCTGCGATATAAACCATTGAAATTCAACTGTTTTCCCGAGCAAACGCATGAATAGAATCAATTGAACTATCACCTAGCTTCTGTTTGCTATTTTGGAATTTCATCGATACTGACTGATCCTATTTTTCCCAAACCCTGTTGGCAGCCATTGGTACTCTTTTCTTTCACGTCCCTCCCCTTTCCCCACCTTCCTATTCCGCATCCCTTCCGCGCTTTTTTTTTCTTCTACTTGTATTATTGTACAGTGGCCCATGTGTCTTTCAAATTTTAATGTTTTTTTGTGTTCATACGTAAATTTCTGTTTTCCTTGTGTAGGACACTCCTCATGTAAAAGAGGTTGTATTATTATTGAAGGTTTCGACTCTAGCTGTTCTCTTTGAAAAACAAATCAGAAAATTAATTTGGTCGTCCCATTTGCTTTTTTCTCTTTTGGAAGTCAGAACTAACTGACCTTTGGATGATTGTTGTTTTCTTTGGCTTGTAAATGTTTCTTCTGGGTGTTTTTTGTTAATATATTGTTATTATGAAAAAACTATTTCTTCTTTGCCCTTTTTTTTGTTGTCGTACGCCTTTCCTTGCCCTCAAAATTTGGTACCTACCTCGGTTCCTCTGAATATATGGACTCAGTGAAAATGCTTCCATTATGCGCTCTGCTGAAAACCTTTCACCTTGAAAATTGAAAAACTACCTGTGAACTTGTGCACTGACGGACTTATATATATATATTTTTTTGGAGTGTTGTTACATCCCTTTTGCTACGCCATCACGTGCGTTGATTAGTACTGCGTCAGTTGGATTAGTATCCTGGTTTATGCCTTGTGTTTTTCTTGGTGCATTGTCTTACCATTCCCATTCTGGTGCATGGCGAGATCATATTCTGAGCGTACATACTTTACCTAAAAATACGACACAGACCTACCCATACCACCAACCGTCACACGTCACACTCACTCCAAAAACCCCACAGTAGTTGTATTAGTAGTAAATGCTGGAGTGCCAGTAGTTTGACCTAAATAAAATGTTCTTTAGCACGCCAGTAAATTAATGGATACGAGTCTTTCATAATTAAGTACTCTCATATGCCGACCAGTTTCAGTGAGGAGTGATTCAGCTTGTTTGAGCACAAAAGTTGAACGCTTAGGAAATTCAGAACTGTACTGAGTTACGGCTCTTGAGAAAAACGTATCAATTTTAAAAAAAAGTTATTTCGGAAATATTACATCTGATGACTTAGACGTCATCCTACACTTAACTGAACATAGATCGTCAGACATATCTTACATACACAAGAATAAGCTATTAAACATTCAGTGTGATACTGGCATCACTTAAAAAATAATTACCGTCTAGGAGCGTTTTAAAAGCCCATTAACACAGTTTAATAATTTGACAACAGAACGTCTGTATCTTCAACGGATCATTATATACTTGAGCTGGACAATTTATTAGCTACCTACACAATGAGGCAAGAACGTAATATTAATGTACTTTTATTTGCTGCACATTCTGTGTAAAGTGTATTCAAGAATTTTAGAGAACAGGCTCGTCGCAGAGACCTACACAAAGATTCCAGAACAGCAGTTCGGCTTTATGAAAGGAAGAGGAACACTACATGCAGTAGCAAACCCCATTGATAGCATACAAGACACAATCGGACATCAAAATTGTAAATTCTTTGCAGTCTTTGTTGACTTCAAAAAGGCATTCGATCTACTTGACAGAAAAATTATAATTACAAAACTGGCCAATATGATTGGACAAGATAATCCATTAACCATAGCAGTCAACAATATCCTAGCCTTCAATCAGATCAGAGTGCAAGATGGGAAATCATCATCGAGCAACATAACTCAGGGAAACGGAGTATTGCAGGGCGACCCTTTAAGCCCCCTCCTCTTCAACATAACCTTAGCAAATAGCATGCAGGTCATTGACAATAGTTCAGTTGTACTTTATCAATATGCAGACGATATTGTTATGGGTTCGAGTAGCAGAGAAGATCTACAAAGGTCAATGGACAAACTTGAAGAATACGCAGTCAACAACAGCCTTGTGATAAATAAGAATAAAACAGTTCAGATGGTTTTCCGGAAAACGGGGGAGAATCGCATCTAGTGACAGAATACAATGTGCAGGGGTGGACCTAGACATAGTGAACTCGTTCTCATATCTGGGTGTCACTTTACAACCTACGGTCACCTCATTTAGAATTCACGTAAGAGAAAGATCTTAATAGCCATCAGAATCATATATGACATTACAAACCCGAGTAGACTATCACTAGACACAGCCACGGCCTTATTTTACGCCAAGGTCCTCCCACTTCTCACACATGGTATGGAATTTATTTTGGAAAGACTAACGGTTTCCGACCTTTGGACTATTGAAAATGTAAAGGCCAGATTTCTGATACGAACACTGGGCATCTCCAAAATGTCACCATCACGACTTGCGTATGAATTATCCTAAGAAACTTTTTTACTGGATGATTTGAAAATGAGAATGCAGTTTCCACATACGCAGCAAGAAGAGGAAGTTCTCCAAGAGAGAAAGAGGAAGAAAAAAAAAAAAGCAGAAATCAGCCTGGATTTACTCAACTGATGCTATGATTGACCGCAGCTGGACCGGTCCAAATAATGACATAAGAAGTGCTTTGAATAGGCTGGCGGTACATGGGTTTCACCATCGTCTATGCCGGCGATCAGGCTTTCATGAACCGTCTCTACATTGTGTGTGTATGTTGTGTGACAAATATTGCGATCGCTATCATTTCAGCAAGTGCAACAAGAGAACAAAATCTTTACTAAAATATGCGAAAGATTAATGCATTTTTAATGCACATTTGTGCGCTATTAAATAAATAATTTGCTGCACATTCTACATTCCATTCACATTTCCGGACGTGCATTAATGTTTTTATATGCTACATATTGCACGATACATTCACACTTCGTGACATACAGAACACCCAGAACCCCATCTGTGATGGTTAGCTGGTGTGGGTCAGGGCGCCCCAACCACGCCCCCAACTCAGCGTGGCGATCAACCACAAGAAGAGATTCACCAACCAATCGAGACATACGACACGCAGTTCTGGCACGAGGCAACGAAGTACTGTCGAAGGAAGGGAGAATTCACGCAGCACAATATTGTACGCTATGATATGGCCCCTCAGTCGAGAGAATATTGTTGGCTCGTGTCAGAACTCGGATCTGTCTTCGGGCCAGAGCCCACCTTAACAGCCGCTAAGGAAAGCTCTGCACCTGAGTTCTCGGCTTGTTGAAGAATCTCATTATCGCCTCCTCTTATATCTAGCGAGTGCGGACCGCACAGGGAACGAGTCATAACCAAGCGGCATCATTCATGTAATATTTGTATTTCTGGTACATCAAATCGAGTAATGCAAGAGTGTCGGTAGATCAAGGATGAGGATAAGCCTCAAGTTCTAAAAATCTGAATTTCGATCGAAGATGAGCAATTTCAATTCTAGATAAATAATTAATTGACTCGCTATGCCATATGCTTCAATATGACGAACTCCGTGGATGTATTCGTGGTGACTCGTTGGGCAGGAAACCAGAGTGCTATGTCTCATTGTTTAAACCTGTGTTAATTATTTAGTAGAAAGAAAGGTCTGTTGTATAATATTTTATCTTAGTTAGGCAGTCCAGTTGCGGTTGAAAGATATTATTACCTCTAACAATTTCGATCGCAATATTATTTTTAATCATTCATTAGTTTAAGATTTTGCTCTGAATTGATGGTAGTGTTAACATCTAGACTAAAATCTTGAGCGTGAAATAAAATTTGAATTTGATGGTTCAAATGATAAAGTATGGTGAATTGTGAAATATCGGTGTCTGCAGAGTTATGAGGATGGTTCTCATTTGTGCCTCCTCTTAAAAATATAATAAGCAATAATAATTTCTTTTATTTAAGAGATACAAGTCGAGTTTATCATAATATCTTAATTCCTTCCTCTGCGAAGCCTTGGGAATTTTTCATTTTGACGCCCTTCGTGCCCTGGCCTTATTCTTTATTTTGCTGATACCTTAATTCTGCACAGTGTCGCTCCTTTTTCATTTTCCCTACGATTAGTGTTAATAGAAGATAGTTACCAAGTTATGCTTCATCTTAAAACACCAATACCACGTCTTTATAATTATGTAGTAGTAGCAGCAGTAGTAGTAGTATGGATTAGAGAAGATGCTAAAGTGCCAGTATTTTGAACCTCCTCAGCACGCCTATAAATGTATGCAGACGAGCCTTAAGTACTATTAACGCTAACCAGTTTCAGCGACATGTGATTCCACTCCTTTTGAGCATAGAAGGCGAGAATTTTTCCAAGTACGGTAGATTACGCAGCAATGAAGAGAGTGCAACTTAAATACTTCTTTGATGTTTCAACCTACCTAATAACGCAGAGCTCGGTGTCGAGTTAGTTAATAAAATTTGGAAGAAAAAAGTGAGGAGGCGCTAGTGAGACATAAAATTAACTATATCAGATACTTTAATACAATCTGTTTCAACTTAAAATATGCAAAGTACTTACCGTTACAAAACTATAAGTTATTAATAGATTTTGTTTTGAAAATGAAATAGATTGTAGGGATTGAAATACAACATAAATAACAATGTTTCTATCTTTTGTTTTTAACATTTTTAAACTCTACTGTACTGACATTAGTATCTAAGAAAATAAACCATGTAAAGGCATTGGTGATTTAAAAGACATCAGTGGATGTCACATTCGATGCTGCGGAACCTGAGTTCGCAGGTAGTTCTTTATTGTAATATTTATTAAGCACAATGTGCATATAGAATATAATGTGAAATGTACACAAGCATTACTTAATGTAATATCCATAGGTATCTAGCGGATCATGTACATCATTCACAATTCTTTCACTAGTCTTTATTTAGCAAATGCACTGAGCGATTGTGTTCTGTTGGAACAAATCATTAAGTGATAATCAGAACAGGGCATGTCACAAATTCGGCAGACACAGTCATCTCTTGGGGTGTGAAATCCATTCGTCAGACATATCTTCCCATGGAACCCATGGATGCCAAAGCGCGTGAATATGTGGCGTAATTTATAGTTAGACCCTCTCCATACATTAGTCTTTGCTAGTTCCGTGTTGTGGAACTCTGCTGGTATTTGTTGTGATTTTTATGGTCTTTCTTCTAGTACCTCAATCGATGCAACAGTGTCCGTGAATCTAAATATAAAATTCATACATTCCAAGGAAATTATACCACTCAGTTTCGAAAACGATCGTTTTGGATATGAAACGATAACAGGAATAATTAGGTGTGAATATGATATTTTAGTACCAATTATTATTTGTTTTCTTATAATAACATGGCGCAGGTGTTTTTGAGTGAGTGTTGCGCTTGTGTTAGGTGAGATACGGCTGCGTTAGATTTAACACAATAACACTAACTGCAGCCAGAAGCAACCACCTGGTATTCACTCTACGTGCAAATTGTTAAAAAATAGTTGAAAACAACATTTTCCGGCCCATTCTACAGCATCAGAATGTGACCTTTATCGTGCAGAGTGGCTTTTTGGTAAAATTATGTATTAACTAATTAGTTAATTACTTAATTTGTGGGTAAGCCTGCGGGCCCCTTGAGCCTTGAGCCCGCCTGCATTGCAGGCTTTGCGATGTTATTCTATCTCAAACAAAAGTGCCTCATCGGGCGAGTTGGCCGTGCGGTTAGGGCCGCGCAGCTGTGAGCTTGAATCCGGGAGATAATGTCAGCCCTGAAGATGGTTTTCCGTGGTTCACCATTTTCACAACAGGCAAGTGCTGGAGCTGTACCTTAATTTCCATCCCATTCCTGGGCCTTTCCTAACCCATCGTCGCCATAAGACCTATCTGTGTCGGTGCGACGCAAAGCAAATAGAAAAAAAAGTGCTTCAACTTACGTCTGAAAGTAACATCAGTTGAATGAATACCGGTACTGCCGCCGTGCTGGTACCAAACGGCAGCACAGTACACAGTACCTTTAAGTTACCACTGAAACTGCATGAAACGCCTACTTCATCTATGAAAATTAAAAGCCAATAAACAGCTTATAGAGGTAAGCAAGACTGATAACAGGCGATTGTTAATGCATCAATGTGCTTTAATCGAGTTCTCAAAGATATTATGGGCAATGATGTTCCCTTTGGGACGGAAAGTAATTTATTGTTCTTGGGGATGATTTGCGGCATGTTTTGCCGGTTGTTTCTCATGTCTTACGGCAATCAATAATTCAACATTGTATAAAGCTTTCTACTCTTCGGAAAAAAACGCTTGAAGTATTGTAACAAATCAGGAACAAGAGAGAAAGGTTTGAATAATCAAAATTTACTCAGTTCTTTTAGAAATTATGGAAAATTTTCTTCTGGGCGTAACGAATTGTTACTACCATCAGATTTTGGGGAAGGATTCGCGTCATCATGTGATGTTTTACACTTCTTCTAAAATGAACATTGCAATTCAATTGATTCTAAAGTCTTGGACCTTATTTCTGGAACAGAAAGAATAAAATAAAAATTTACAAATTCCAAGTATGATAGTTTGGAACTAAGTGGTTTTTCACCTCATGTTATTAATTTAAAACCTGGCTCTCTTATCATGTTATTAAGAAATATAAATATTTCTCATGGCCTCTTAAAAGCTAAAAGCTGAATTGTTAGGAATATGTACAACAACTTTTCGAATTTAGAACCTATTACTGATGAAGGAATAGGCCAAAAAGTGTTAATACCGAGAATCGTCTAAACACCATCAAATATCACTACTACTTTGTGCTTAAAACGACGAGAGTTTCCGATTCGTTTCGGTATTTTGTATGATTATAAACAATACCAAAGCACAAATATTAGATCGCGTTGGTATATTTAGACCCAACCTGCAATTAGGCACGGACATTTTTATGTTATTATGTTCCGAAAGCGATCGATGAAAAAGTTGAAAGTGCAAGTTCACCCTAAATATAACAGCACTTACAATGTTGTGTTTAAAGAGGTCCTTTAGGACGGGGAATCACCGAAGATTCACGCATTGCAAATTTTGTGGACTAATATAAGAGAAAATATGTTTAAATACCGAAGTGCCGAATTGTGTATATTCCTTGAACCATTTACTTCATTAATGAGAAATAATGTGAAAATCAACACGGTGCTTATACAGTAAGACGCAGAATTCTACGCTGCAAAAACGTAATCGTGAACGGACGTTTATGGAAGAAAAAAAAGAGAGGAGTCCTTTCATAAACACTCCACCCGTCAAGTTTTGATGGGTTACATCTAATGTACATTAAAGGGCAACATAATACATAATTTATTTTTTCATTTTTTATAACAATTTGTTGGCTACAATACATTTGTATTTTAATTAACAACTTGAGGACCCGTGCTGCTGCCAGATAACTCGTCTTCATATGTCCATCGCGGTCGTATTGTTTAGCCTCCCTTTTCAATGGTTCTATTAATATTTAATAATAAGCGCGTTATGCTATGCTGCATTTCGTAGTCAGAATTCATCCACTCTGACGTCATTATGCCTTCTGTTTGGTAAACATCTGTCCATAGGCCCGCTTATTTTATCCTACAGTTCTTGATGTAAAGCTTGGTATTGTGTCGTAGAAGGCAATGGTATTCTTAATCGCAGTTCAAATGTTAGTCTCGAAGGAGCGTTTCTGTCAGGCACTGAACTTTTTCAAGATGCACGGCCTTCGCTCTTTCTAGTATAGCTAGGTTATCCGTCGATAGGTGTTCCCAGATAATGTCTAAGTCGTATGTCATGATAGGGTCTGTTTGTTTGCAGAATTTTTTCTCTTAGCAGCATGTAGCTTATTATGAACTTTCCACCATCTGTTGAATATATATGGAATATAGGAGAGATTAGAGATAAAAGAGTATCTAGCAGGGAATAGTATTCTTCCGTGATTAGAGGAATGTATACTGTATGGCTTGACAGGTAGTAATCAACATGGCTGCATGCAATAACATTACTAAGGATGAAAATGGCATACATCAGAATATTAATGAAAGTGTTAGTCGCTTAGCAACCTGCTAAGTACAGAATGTATTGTGAATTAGGGTAAGCCTTCGCCTGTAATTATTAGAGTGAACATTAAATGATTTGATTTTATGATTACTCAAAGATGGCTGAACTTAGAGACCTATCAGTGACTCGTGATTGACATGCAAATAATTTCAGAGAGATTGAAACACATTTGACGCAGATCGGTTCAATAGGACAGGCGAGCAGATTTGCCAAATCTGTTTTTAGTAAACTCTTTTAATATACATTATAATAACTGTATTTTGTTACGGATTACAATAAATCACTACGCTCTCTCTCTCTCTCTCTCAAGTTGTCAGTCAGTATTCTATTCAATCAATCATTCATTAATTCATTCATGTAGCCATTATGTTCATTTATTTCAAGACTTGTTAACTGAGATGACCCATAAAAAATGTTTCGTACAAAGTTTTTTGTGTGTTACGAAAATCTGTGTCTATTTTGAAACTACTCACTGCTTTCTTGTAAATACCAGTAACCGGTAGCGTAACAATGATCGACCGATAAGGATCAGTGGGGGGGGGGGGGGGGGTTAGAGTTACAAAATGATGATATATTGAAGGTGCTTGTGGGTGTGTGGTGCGTGCATGCATGAATGCCATTATAAGGACACTGATACAAGTAAATTATGTTGATATTCAGACTGTAGTACAGGGATACTACAAAACCTTTAATTAAAATACAGATTTTCCTGCCGGGCGGTGTAGGGGGCAACGCGTTCGCTTGTCATTCGGCGGCCCCGGGTTCGATTCCCAGCCGGGTCAGGGATATTCAGTTGTAATTGATTAATATCCCTGGCCTGGGGACTGGGTGTTTGTGTCGTTCTTAACGTTCCTTGCCCAAGATTCAACACTCTACAATTCCGCTATTCCACTTACACGCAGGTTCCTCTCAAATGGTGTAAGTAGTAGCAAAAGATCTCCAGAGGTCCACGCGACGAAGAAATATCATTAAAATAAAATAAAAATATAGATTATGACCAAGGTGAACAGTTTCACACCGGACGGTATGTTCAGATTACAATTTAAAATCCAACTTTCAAGTCTTCTTAGAAAATAGATTCAAGATATCTGTTTGTTTTACAATTATGTCTCTGTGAATGTTCACAAGAGCCAACCCATTGAGTCGACTCTCATTTGCTTATTGTCAGCTTCTGTTTATTTTGTTTTGTAAAAATTCCATGGGGGGGGGTTCTACTCCCAGTAACCACCCTTTGGCTACGTCCTTGTCAGTACTTGTTCTCCCAGCCACATTTCTTTCAGAAATATTTCCCCTGTTTCATAAGATTTTTTAAACAGTCGAAGATAAACGTAAACAGTGGAAATGTGTTTCAGGGAAGCAGGTTAACCTAATTGGCAGGGAACAATTAGCTAGGTAAATGAAGTTCAAAGGAAACAAATACTACAATAGCTCACTGTACTATGTGAATGAAACTAATGCTGTTAATGAGAGGAAATTGCTGCTGCGAACATACAGGAACAAACGTGATATATGCTGTCAATGTCAGACATGGTAGTTTTGGTCTTGCTTTTATAAAACATACTGAAATGATATGGGTAACATGAAATTGGTTGAAACAGACGTACTTTATCACTGACGTACATATGAGCATGTGCGTCAGTTGCACAGAATGACAATTGTAATTATGTAACCCGTTACAGTCGCCATTAAATGACAGCTGAAACCTTCAAATGTTGGAGTGGTGTATTGTTAAAACAAATCCAGTACTGCTCATTAAAATTAAAAAGCTCACAGGTAATTGCTCTATGAATTTCGTTTTCGCTAAATCGGGAAGAGGAAAAACAGGGTAGTCAAAAACAAGGTGAATCGGGTATATGAGCGTTAGGGGGTTGGTCATTCTGATAAATAATTTTTTTTTAAACTGGCGGTAGGCTGTCACTATTGTATCGGCCGCAGGGTTTAAATGGTAGACTTAATTATTAGAAACAAAATACAAATATTGTGTGGACAATACATTTCATTTAGTAGAACGTGGTACACCTGTAATGTGAGTAATAACTCGGTGTAAGATTAATCTGCGATATGAGAAATAAGAGGCATAATTTAAGAGTTCTAGACTAATATTACGAGTAAAAGTAAGAGCAATAAATTAATTGCTCACTGTGCTGGGATAGATGCTCAACATTTTATAACACAGAATGCGTGTGAAGTCAATTTGTTATTCTATACAGCTGACCATAATGTATTCACAATGACAGGTAACCTCCAACTGAGCACGTGAGTCAACACATCTTATAACAGGGTATGCATATGACGTTTTGTATTAAGCTCAAATCTGTCCTTACTTTGAAGCACTATTTTATAAAAACTACATTTCAAATTTTCGATTATTCTTTGTAACTAGTAGCCTCCTCTTTTATCTGTTAATTGAGACGTTAAAGATAATTATAAGTTAAATACTGTCGGCTATATACGCGTTCTACCCAAACACTAAAAGCTTCTTAAAATTTTCCGGTCCATGTAACGGTTGTCGAAGAACAGGTTAGTCAGAAACAACGTGAATCGTGTATATGAGCGTTAGGAGGTCTAACTGCACGACGGTATTGCTATTAGGTTTGCATAAACATTAAGGGTGCGGCCCATTAGAACCCCTAATGGTTATGCAAGCCTCATAGCACTACCGTCTTGCAGGTAGACTCTACTTGTCACTCGCTTCAGTAAGTTTGCATTCTAACCTATTACTGCATAAACATTCGGCCCCTAAATGACGAACCCACGTTTAAAGTAATTTGATATCTCGCGCTTTATCGAAAATTTATAAGTTGCTGGAGTTGGCCAATCGGGTCACTTCGCGGGTGAATTCAAATGTGCTTTGTGAGCTTGTGTTGAAGTGGCGTATGGCTTTTAGTGGCGGGAGTGTCCGAGGATATGTTCGGCTCGTCAGGTGCAGGTCTTTTGACTTGACACCCGCGGGCGACCTGCGCGTCGTGAGGAGGATGAAATGATTATGAAGACGATACAAACACCCAGCCCCCTTGCCAGTGAAATTAACCAATGCTTGTTAAAGTTCCCAACCCTACCGGGAATCGAACCCGGGAAGCCTGTGACCAAAGACCAGCACGCGAATCGTTTAACCATGGAACCGGACAGGATTTATTGCTAGATGTACGTGGCTGAAGACTGGATTGACAGTGCCAATAAAAAGAAAACTTCGCCCCAGGGAGGGATTGAAACATGGAACTCCGAGCTGACAGGATCGCACCATAGCAAGTGTGCTACCATGACACCGGTTAAAACCCACGGTGTGTTTCTGTTTGATGCTGATTTCTTGGCATGGCTCTTAACCCGGTCTTAGGTCAAGTGCAGATTAAGCAAACATCGCCTCGGAAAGCCCATTTGAACTGTTCCGAGAAGCGATCTGATTGGCTATTTTCAAAAGGTAATAAAATAACAACGGCGCGAGATATTGCACCCATAATCGAATGGGCATATTAGATGCATAAATTAAATGATTGAAATTCGCATATGTGAATAGTACGGAGGGCAAGAAAAAGCTTGCAGTTTACGAAGCGCCACCCAAGGAGACGTAGTGGCTGGAAAAATATCCGCAGAATACGCTTTAAGGCACGTACAGGATGTAGCTGGCTAAGTGGTTTCTCTAATAAAGTTTTATTATGCCGAAGTATGCAGACTTTCTATCGGGATTTCTCACGGGAACCGGCACGTTGGAATGTGCCCTACCCTAGCGTGGAAGAAAGAAAACAATAATACCTATCACCCCTCGATAGTCAAGTGGTGGTGTCGAAGCTGCGAGGTGCGAGAAGATCTCAACCAATCAGAAAATTACAAAATTTGCCGCCTCATCCTAGCGGGAATCAGTAGTCAGTATTTCGCGAGTTGGTGACAGAAATAGCAGTGAAACACGGTGTCCTGATCTGTGAATAATATTTGAGGAATTATTCAAGCAAATGCGAGGTTAATTATCTCTTAAATATTAAAATTTCAACTTTGTGTAGAAGAGTGGTTTCGTCTAGGAGGCAAACTGTCATTGCGGGAAAGCGCCATACGCTGACGGTAAATAGATCGGGTGACGCATTTCATTTTATTAAATAACCTACGATCATTTGTGACAACGCAGTTCAACACGTCAATCGGACCAAAAGTTGGAATATTTAGAACACATCTCCTGAGTATTTGACATACGGACAAGTGGATGTTGACCCAAGGTGCCGTAGTAATCCGCCACATCCCTTCCAGTGGAACTATTTTTGAGGTGGGGGTGTGAGTGTTTACAAAACCGCTAGCAGCAGAGTGCTGAGTGCTCAGTTTCACTTGAAATTTCAGTGTACAGAGGTGACTCTTCAGAAGGCGCTAAGAGACGGTTTTGGCAGTCGAGTGAGTAAAAGTCTTTGTTTAAGCGAGTAAAGTCTTTGGTCAGAAGATGAACATTTAGGCAGAACTTTTATTCAACATCGCAATATAGGAAGATAAGCAGACAATCATTTTACTTAAAATGACAATGATAGTTACTTTTTTTTACACTTGCATAAGAGAACTCATAACGTCATGTGACTGGCGGGAGCAGAGACGAACATTGAAAATTTAATAACATGTAGCCGTAGAACATTCTCTTTCGTCACATTAACTCATATGCTAATTCTCTTGTGGAGAAATTATAGTTTTGGAGGACAGTATTCTTCTTATAAGATTTCTCCATATTTCACTGGGAACGCTGTTTTTAATTTCCACAGTCTCATAGAACTGCCATTCAAATTGAGACCTAGGGAGCAGAATATTAGTAGAGCTAATTACGCGAGGGTAACCTTGTTTACTAGTGGAAGGCAACGGTACAAGGACTGGGATCCAGTGTTATTGTCAGAGTAGGGTGAATGACCAGTAATCCCTTGTACAAACAAACTGGGAGAGCAGACAACAGTGACCGCAGATGCGAGCAGGCAGGTAACTTGTTCCAGACTTTCAACTTCCGTACGTCAGGTGCTACACGCTGTAATTTGTATTTCTTCACATGAGTGTTTAAAATGCGTGTGTTTGTATAAAATTTTATCGTGTGCAACGTAAAAATATAAAATGGATCCAGTGCGTGTGCTTGAAATATCGGATATCCACATCGCGATGAAGATGGAGCTTTAAACCGATGTAATGGAGGCCGGCGGATGATCCATCCTGCCTCCCAGCACAAAGGTAAAGCAATGAGCATTATTTAAAAATGTAAATAACTGAGGACTATGAACAATCAGTGATCAAATGTAGGTTAGCAATTTAGCTAGGCTTGTAAATAATAATGCCACGTACCGGATGATATAATTAGAGATTTTTTGATATCATTTATATTTAGAGTTAGGAGTGAGGCCAAGACAATTATATCTAACGATTCGGGATATAAATGCCATGGCGTCACAGTATATAATAATATTAACATAATAATAATAATAATATGATGATGATGATGAATATGATAGATAAATCTTCGTACTTTTCTCAGGAGTTTTTGTCATATATTTTTGAATCATTTTCTAGCGTGTGCTATTGTTTTGGCATATGGGAATGCTAATATTTATTACATAATTCATGACTACTGTAATTGCAGATTTTGATAATAATAATAATAATAATAATAATAATAATAATTTTGATCTAAAATTGATGTCAACCCATTTCCTGGCACTTCCACAAAAGAAAATGACATGGAGATCCCCGAACATGCATTTAGGAGAATTTCAACTAGACCATGTGGCTATTTCCAAGAAAAACCAAAAAGAAATTATGAACGTTAAAGTCAAAAAGGGAATTATTGACTCCGACCACCACCTATCTCTTGTTAAAGTAAAGTTTCAACCCAACAGGAAGAAAACCAAAACAATCAGGAACCCAAGAATCGACCCTGAATTTCTGAGACAGAACTGAGACAATTTCCTTGCGAATATCTCCAACGATGCTCCTTCAAACTGGCTAGAACTCAAGGACACACTCTTGAAAGCTTCACAAAACATCAGCAATCCCCCAAGGAAACGCAAACACAGATGGTGGAATGACACCTGTGACAAGGCCATAGAAGTCAGAATTAGGTCCTGGCTAAACTGGAGTTCCCATAAAACTGATCAAAATCGTGATGAATTCTTCAAAACACAGAAACAAACCTCAAAAATCATCAGATCTGAAAAACGAAAATATGATCAAAACAGACTGGTAGAAATAGAAGATGATTTCAAGAAAAACAATACACGGAACTTCTACAGAACATTCAGAGAAGAATTATCCAATTACCAGGCACCTAGTCTCTGTTTCAAACGTACAGATGGGACTTTGGAAACAAGTAATAAGGGAAATTGTGAACTCCTAGCAAACCATTTCATGGACCTTTTAAACTGTGAATCTCCAAAGGAACAATTCACCTATGAAAAACCAACACCTAATCCAGATTCAGAACCCCCCACATTACAAGAAGTCAAACAAATAATCAGAGATTTAAAAGACAACAAAGCACCAGGAGAAGATGGAATAATCGCTGAAATGTTGAAAATTGGTGGTGACAAACTGGCCCAGAGTATTCAAAACATCTTACAGGACATTTGGTTTTCTGAAGAAATTCCGGAGGATTGGAAATGCGCATTGATTCACCCACTTCACAAGAAAGGAGACAAATCAGATATTAACAACTACAGAGGAATTTCTCTCCTCTCACTCGTATATAAAATCTTCTCTAAAGCTCTACTTAATAGATTAGAGAAACAAACAGACCACCTGATTGGAGATTATCAGGCTGGATTCCGAAAAGGGAGATCCTGCGCAGAACAAATCCTAAACCTAAAAACCATACTACAGATTCGCAAAACCAAACAAACAGTAATCACCTTTGTTGACTTCAAAAAAGCGTATGATTCCATAGATCGGCAGACCCTGTTGAACATACTAGAGGAATTTCAAGTCGACAGGAAAACGAGGGAATTGATTAAACAAACTCTGACCAACACAACATCAAAAGTTAAGTTCTTGGGAGAAATTTCTGAACCTTTCGAAATCAGAACTGGCGTCCGACAGGGAGATGGACTATCCCCACTACTATTCAATTTAGTTTTGGAAAAAGTGATTCTTGAATGGAGAAAAGAAACTAAAGGTATAAACATTGGCAGACTTCTTAAAGACAAAATTCACCTTGACTGCTTAGCTTTCGCAGATGACCTTGCGATCCTTTCAAACAACAGACAAGAAGCAATCCAATCCATAGAAAAGTTGAATGAAATAGCCGCAAAAACCGGACTTCAAATTTCATTTGAAAAGACGCAGTTTATGGAAGGAACTAAATCAAGATTCGACAATCAACCATTAATCACCAACTGTGGAATAATTTCCCAAGTAGACAAATTCAAATATCTAGGTGAAATTATTCAGCCAGCAGGGTTAAATCAGGAAGCTAACAAAGAAAGAACTGCTAAACTGCAAAGGGCTTACAAAATCACATGGAACAGATACAACAAAAGATGTATATCATAAAATGCAAAATTACGACACTACAATACAGTCATCAAACCAGAGGCACTTTATGCATCTGAAACACTGATCATTGGCGGCAGGTCACAAATGAAAAGCATTGAGAAACAAGAGAGGAAAATTCTCAGAAAATTCCTAGGACCAAAGTTCGAAAATGGAATTTGGATGAAAAAGAAACCACACGAAATTTTTCAATTCACAGAAAAAATCACAGATACCATCAGAAAGAGACGACTAAAATTCTACGGACACCTGCACAGAATGGATAACAACAGGCTGACAAAGAAAATTCTAAATCTAGCTCTAACCCTGAAAATCCGCAACAATTGGTTAGCAGAAATTCATGAAGATCTACAAGAAATGGGTATTGAGGACGAAACCATTCAAGATAGAATGAAATTTAGAAGCTTAGTAAACAAACATAAATTTGCAGAGAAACCAACAAGAAAAAATACAGGGTGGACAGAAACACGCAGAAAGGAACACAGTGAAAAAATGAAGAAATACTGGGAAGAAAAGAAGAAGAAACATTGTGCAAAATAAGTTCAAACGCGCTCCACAGCTGGGCACAACGAATTAAAAAAAATAATAATAGTAATTGGAATTTATTTGATGACATTTGATTTTATGGATGCTGCCGTGTTATTTTGATGTTTAATCAGCAGTAATTGTGGCACATCCAATTTGTATTTCATCTTTGCATGATCACGTTGTTAGAGGACCGTTTGCGGTATGTCTCATATCTTTTATTTTGGTGATGTAACGTTTAACCCAAAACTCGCTTTTCTTTACGAGTACTTTAGATTCATATTTCGGTAGCGGTGTATTTGGCAGGCAATCTTGTTATTACAGTTGATAGATAAAGACAAGGAAACCGTTGACAGTCAGCTCTGATATTTCATGACGTGTGAGAGTGAGATAAGGTAAAATGATGAATAAAGAAATAGTAATGTCCCTAATGACGATAATTGTGAAATGATAAATGTGAGATTTGAGGAACATGTCGTATAATAGTGTCGTAATAACGAGTATGTGAACGACACAGTGTGTTACTGCAATTATTTTGCCCGCGTGATATGGAGCGAGGCTATGTTGAGAAGCGCTACGATAAGAATAATGTGATGAATAATAGAATTGAGAGATAAACAATTTAACTGACAAAGTTAAGATTACGACGACATGTGTGATAGTTGTAGGCCGAAAGCCTGTGCATTTCAAATACTTTTCAGGGACAATATGGTGCTCGGAAACAGACAAATTAGAGTCCGAGCCGAGTCATGAACAGAGCGACCGAACAATGGGTAGTTTTGATAGTCATTGGTAATTATTGATGACATAATATTCAAGTGTTATTATCCGTAAAAGATGGAGCAATGACATGCTCAATTACGTCTGATATTAAGAGGTTGCCGTCAAATTCACTTAGCTGTTATTTGAATCATTTGGGAGTTATTTCCACATCACGATTTTGCGGGTGGTATTCTAAATTTGATAGGCAGTGATCACGTGTATTTTGAGATTCTTTTGCTAGGTTTTTCTTTTCCTTGGCGGATATTTTGTCACCGTATTTATTTTTTATAGCGTCTGATGGTACGTGAATATTGTGATGGTTTATTGATGTAAATAAGTAGAGTAGTCAGGTTATTTCTGAGTTTAGTTGTTTCTTCTGGAGCAGTTGCTTCTCCATTTATTATGTTATTTTGTACATAAATATTTCATGTGTTAGGTTAATAGATCACTGATGGTTCACAGTCAATAATCAATGTAGTAGGTATGCTCAAGCCGTAAGGCAATTGTAACAAACAAGTTTTTGAAATCCACTACAAAGTTAGTTACGTAAATGAATCGACCTTTAATGATAAGTTCTGTCATGAGCACCGCAAATTAATTAATTAAACAAGATGGAATCCGCCTCCATCAAAGTTGAGATCATAATTTATTCATTCCTAATGGAAATACAGGTAGCGGCAGACTAGATAAAATATTAATTTGTAAAAGGGTCGAACTCATTTATTCAGATAAAAAAATTTTTGGCACTTAGCCTAATTTATTTTAGTTATTCAAGTGTCCAGACTATCACAGCTAATAAGACGTACATCAGCTAAATAAGTGGTGGTTATTACTCAGTGTTTGGTGTGATGATTTTCTTGGTTCAACCACGAAGTATTAAATGTGTGGCAAAGTTATATAAAACGGTAAGGAATACCATGTTCATGGTATAGCCTTTATTTACACATGGTTACTGTACACCAGTATTTGCTGGATAGTTAGGTGGTTGCCAATTTGATATGAATTTGGAGTTAACAATCTTAGGAAGTTCTTAAATTAAAAGGTCAGTGTAATTAATTAATTTATCAATTATTAATTTATCCAGATTCAGTTCACTGAAAAGACGATTCAAGTGTGTATTCAGGAGTGGTTATTCAAATGAGGCTGTATATTTGTTAGACCAGCAGTCTGTTGGGGTCGTGTCATGTACATGAGTGACTTTAGTTCGATGATGATCACCATTATTAAATTTATCGACCTTCAGTCGAAGTTATTAAGGCGGATGTTTAATTGTTATGAAGAAATTTAATATTATTTTAATTTCAATAATTCTATTTTATTTTATTTGATTTCAATCAATTTAAATTTCATTTTTCACATTTTTGTTAATAAATCATTTTATAATTTACACTTAATTCAGTCTATGGGTACCGTCATTTACTAGTTAGCTGACCCCTATCTTTCATTTCCTCACCCCCGATGTGTGGCCCATCATCCCCGAGAGAGCTTAAGGACGCACCACGCCTGAGGAGAGAAGAGTCTACGCGAGCGGTAGGTATTGTTATTATGTCATTCTTTACAGGAGCAGTCGGCGCATCAAACTAGTGTGAAGAATACCGCAACGGGTGCCTTAAAAGGGCACAATATTGAACTAATGTTTTCAACTTATTATTATTATTATTATTATTATTATTATTATTATTATTATTATTATTATTATTAATATTATTATTATTATTATTACTATTATGACGAACCCTCTAACGCTCATGTACCCGGTTCATGTTGTTTCCGACCACCCTGTATAGTTTAGCATTTCAGTGTCTACCGGTAACGCTCCTAGCGTCTTGTGGCCGCGTTTAGCATTCAATAGGGTTGGAATGACGTCCTCTGATAAAGTGGGCAAGGCTCCATCCATCCACGTCCGAAATTCATCTCAAATTGCTGATGGACAATTGTAATAAAGTACTTCCTTTTGAGCATGTCCCAGACATGTTAAATAACTATTCGTACGTAGCAAAAGGGTTTTCCCGCCAATAATAATTTTGTTTACTGGGCATCTAACGTGCTAGTATTTCATCCTTTTAGTCCAGGTGTGTGTTCATATATTAGCTGGTCACACTAAAAGTGCCACATGCAGAGAATATCTTCCTCAGATCCAGGTTGTTATTATTTCGTGTCAGAGCGTTGATACAATATGAACAGCACAAATATACATAAACATAGCATACGCATCACATTACATTACACGAAGGGTAAACGGCACTTTACAGATATAATTCGTGCGATCACATTGAGTCCATCCAATAATCAGCGGCAGCAATTTCCTCTTTGGTCGCTTGAACGAGGTATTGAAGCGTACGGTGGTCAGGCCATGGTTGACAGTTATACGTGTGTGGGGAAGTTTGTATTTCCCTGCAATCACAAAGTAATATCTGTTTTACTAAATAACCCCACTTCTTGAGGTTGTACTTAGATCTTCTACCACTCCTCAAACGATTAAGTGACCTCCAAGTAGCCCAACTGAGCTGATGTCCAGGAGGTGGAGATTCATGAGGTATCATCCACTTCGAAAGGTGTTTTATTCTACTTCGCCACAGGTCTCTGCTCACTGTTGCCAGGAAGCTCTTTCTTGATTTTAATCTTTTAAGAGGCGGTCCTTGACTTGGCTCGGAATCTAACTTGAGGCCTCCGGGTAAAATGCAGGCAGAAACTCTATGATCAGCCATTCCATTCCAGCACGAGGAAATATCGAACATATTTTTGGTATAATTTGTTGCCCCGGGTCTGAAATAAATATAGCATAGCTTTTTATACACAGATTGTTTCTGTTATTCATGTTGTTCCCAGTGTCTTTCGTTCGCTAATACTTTCAACATGACGAAAATCTACGGGCTACGCCAACGTACGAGACTAATTTACAATTAACACCATTAACACACAGTACAGGTGTATCACAGTAAACTTCATCTGCTTTCTCCATCATTTTTCTTTCATCTTAGTGGGAAAAATTGCAGTGTTTACATGTCATGGGCCCTTTTGATCATTCAAATCAGTAATACTGCTAATGTATGGGTAGCTCATAGATGCCAAATCGTGCCACCTTGCAGGCCACGGCAGTAGTGGTATGTTGTTTCCGTGGCAGAAAGTACACGTTGACGATGCAGTCTATAGTCTGACGTATTGATGAAATATGGAGCCGTGGATGCCTCAGAATTATGTTAAACTAAGTGTCTTATTTATGGTGGTGCTGAATCGCAGAGAGGTGATCTTCTACCTTATCAGATGGTACCCTAAACTAGAACACCTCGTAATGGTGTAGCATGTCTGTTCCGATCAAACTCTCGCATATCAATAGTGCATAATGGGTAACTTTTATGCCGAAAGTAACTAACTTAGCACGAGAAAGAAAGAAACGAAACAGTTAAAATGTTTATACTGTGATACAAGTGTGTCAACGGAAAAAGGCGAGAAGAATTTCGGGAATTTACATTATTGACAAAGTGAAGAACTACGAAGAAGAAGTGGTATGGAGGATGTATACATCAAAGCGAGGTCTCTTAAATGGACTTGGGGTGGATACGTAGTCAGGATGCATCAAGATAGATGGGCTTACACCGCAACAATATGGGATCCCAGGTTAGGAAAATGAAACAGAGGACTTCCAGTACAGAGATGACCTCAAGAATTCTGGAAAGTGGGTGGTGTTCAGTAGTTCAGGACAGGTAGAGACAGAGTAAAGTGGAAAGAATCTTTCTTAGTTTTAAAGTTATTGGAATAGGGACACCTGATCGTCTGGGAACATAAGTAGTCAGAACCGTCTTACGATTGAGATTATTGGAATAAGGACAAAGGATAATTAGTGATTAATAATATGTGTTAATTGCTTGGAACCTACCACAGCAGGAGAAACGAACTCACAGAGTCTAGCTCACCTAGTGAGTTCAGCTGAGCTACCCCTACCGGATGGAAGGAAGCCCTCCCCTACACGGATATAACGGGATTTTAAATTACAAATTGTAAATAGACACAGGACTTAGAAATGTAGACTTGTATGGGGAAGTATCAGAAAACAATGTTACAAAGGATATTTGTATGATGAATACAGAAAAATATTGTGAATATGCACACCACTGATCGCAAGCCTGAAATCCACTGGAGCATCGCGATGGCTAGAAATTCGACAGCAAATGTCATTCCCACCTGGAAGATGTCAGCACGAAATTTAGATTGGCGTGAACTCTCACCTTCCGCATCGCAACGTATGTAGCAGAAACTTGGACTGTGAAGATGGCATACGACCACCGCATCGACGCTTTGGAATCATGATGCTAGAGAAGTCTACTGCGATTTTCATGGACTGGCTGGACACCACCAACAGGTCGATCTTGAGATAACTCGACGGTAAAACGAGACTTTCGATCCAACCATCATTCCCCTAGCTGAGCTTGGTATTGTTTCCACTTATCTGTGTTAGACTTCTTCCCTATTCGGTCTCCTTTGGTCAAATATTGCTCTCTTCTCACCCCGACGGTGGTAGGTTTGCGAAGCCTAGGGAGTCTTTTATTTACACGCTCTTCGTGGCCCTGCAGGTTCTTTTGGCCATACCTTCTTTCTTCTAAATGTTGGATCTCTTCCAGTTTCCTTATGATTAGTGCTTAAGATAGTTTAGTTGGATTATTGTAATTCTAAAAATTAAACACCACGACCACGTTTCCCATTTTGAAGCCAGTAAAACGCTGGGACTGTACCTTAATTAAGAGACGGACGTTTCATTTCCATTCCCATCCCTTTCTTATCCTATCGTCAACAAGTTCACTATGCCTAAGAACATCCTTTAAAAAACATAATCTTGCATTACACAGGCTTTTAGTGCAGTTTTACGTAGCCTGATATCAATGTATTTCTTTGTAAGTGCTAATGTCATCATTACTTACTGTAAAAGTAAACGTTTCAAACTCCCAAACACTCTGTCTTGCCCGGGGTATGAACAACGTCCTGTTTTTGATTTTCACTTAGGTTTTGAAAATACCATAAACATTACCAGCCAACAGATGTTATACACCGTACTGTTCCGGAGTACAGTCTATGACCTGCCTTTCATTTACACGTATATTTTCAAAATACACTAAAAATTTCCGTACCTGTCCGGTACGTCATCAGCCTGGAGGCTGTCTGGATCCTAAAATAGCACCATCTCTGGTTATGCGGTTATAGGGAAAGCGTAAAACCCATGGCAGTGCCAAAATGGAGCATACTAGACAAGGTGAGGAGGGGATAGTTTGCCATTATTTCCCTATTACTATTGCAATTTGACTGGCGTAATGACTAGCACCTTCGACAACATCCAGGTGAACAAGTTGGTACTCCAAAAGCTATTAGCTTGTTGGTCATCCCTAAGTAGTACCCATGCCACAGCAGTTTTCACAGCGATAAATTAGACTGAGACTTCAGTGGAAGCTATATTTTGTTCTGATCTTTGCCAAGCGACAGATAAAAAAATACGACTACATCCATCAAGACATAGCAACAAGCGCAAACAATGTCCCAATATTCCTAATTTGATGGCCACTCTGTGCTGCTCCCGAACAGAAACTACAATATGTCCTGTCTTTAATTTCCACTTACGTTTTCAACCCCCACATACCATTGTCTTATTTTATTTCTTATTTATCATCATCCCTATTATTCTGACTTGTCTCCCAGTGAGTCCACAATCTGCTCCATAAAACAACTCCCATTGTCTCTATTGTAAGAGGACTGCCTTTGTCTCCGAGCTCATTTCAATCTTGGTCGCCATCTTCCTTGGCTCTCTGTCCTCCCTCTTCTCTAACATATTTCGTTTTGTCTCTCATTTGCTAATTATTATAAGTTAAATTGTTCTTCCTTCTGAGGATGCTAATAATCTTAGAGATATAAGCCAATGAAGTAGTTAGTGTATTTCAGATCTTCCTCCGAGAGTAATAAACGAAGACGGTTGTCAGCTGCCCATATTGGCAATATCAGTTTTACGCTCTGTTTACTCGGCCAACCGCCTGTGGCGCATGAATTGCGTCACTGAACTTACTGCAGGCGTCGCCCACAAGCCTCGCAACCTGTTGGTGACGGGACAGAAATGTTAGGTAACAAGTGAAAACAATTGAACAGGGTTCTATTGGAAATGGTAGTTAGAGCAAACACGAGAAATGCATTTTCGTCTCATTTTACCGAATTTTGCTTTTGTTGCTTTTCTTAATCACTAGGGTTCGAATGTTTAGGAACTTAAAATCACAAAAATATGCTGGCAAATCCGTTATTAAAATAGCTAAATATGACCCAAAAATGGGAAATATGACCGAACATGTGTGCTTCTAAGGAATCATTTTTGTAATTAGTTCTTTGATATTAGATAATATTAATTATACAATCCTATTGTACTACTTTAATTAATTTCCCTACTAATTCTCTTAACTTAATTCCATTGGTCTCTGTCATAAATTCATTATCAATCATTAAACTGTGGTCAGTACGGAATATATTTTAAATTAATTGTGCATATAAAATGGTGAAAGCGACCATCATTATGGGTCGTACGATAAAAATTACATTTTCCACCTCGTTCTTGCACAGTCGCTCAAACAAGGATACGCGAAAGGTATTGTGTAAATTCCTCCTAGGCGCTCTTTTCTCAGAAATAAATAAACCTATGCACATAGTGCATGTTGTGGGTATCGATAAGGTTTCCATCTACATGGGAGGTGAAATACAGTCTATGTTTCTATAAATGAGGATGCCTTGACGGGCTGGTTCATTCACTAATCAACGTCTAGCCGAGACTACCAAAGAGGAATAACATTTTAAGAATAGAATAAGTGTGTACTGGTGTACAAATGAATAGGTTTGTAAATTTTTGCTTCTAACGGATTAAATATATATCTATACTGGGAGATGTCCTGATTGACTGATTCATTCACTCCAAGGCCTAGACGAGGCTAGTAAATTCATTCGCATTAAATTTCCAGGATCTGTTCATACAAGTTTTTAGAGATGTGCTAAGAAATGGTTTTTAAATAATTAGAATTTAAAGGGTTAAAAAGGGATGGATGCTAAATGCATTTTCGATTTCCTCCGCCACGAAGTAAAATACAACTTCGATATTGCATTAAAACATTCTTCATATAAATACCTAAAACTCAGTTTCCCCAATTTAAAATCGACTTGCGAAGGGATTTAAATGTTTAAAATGGAGTGTTTTATGAATGTAGGCACAATGACGCACAACTTCGGACCAGGAAGTGTACCGTTCAGTAAACTCTGTGATCGTCTCCATTCTGTCTCCACTTTGTTCAGCTTCACGTTTCTGCCACCTGCTTTTGTAGAAGAATACCAGTTTAACATGCCGTATAAACGCTTGAATACAGGCATGTAACTTCGCATAAATTCATGAAGGAATCGTGAATCGATTACCAAATCCCGTGCGAAGGACGGGTACATGTGCTAGTAATTGATATTGTCGCTTATCAGATAAACTCAACGTTTAACAGTAGCCTTCCTTTCCTAACGTTATTCCTAAAATAGTAATACTAAAAATATACCAGTGAAATTTTACTGTTAAGGCCAAGGCCACTTCCAACTCCTAGGCCTTTCCTATCCCATCGTCGCCGTAAGACCTATCCGTGTCATTGCGACGTAAAGCCCCTAGAAAAAAATAATTTACTGAAACTTTTCTCCCTAAATGAAATATTCCTAACCATTTTTTGTATAATGCTATGTTATGGATTATTGTACGAAGATAGTCAATAATCCTATCTTCTTCTTTATATATTTCATATTATACTGTGATGACTTTCATTGTATTTTAATAACCTGTCCATTTTTTTGGGATGCCCCCTCACGGATTTCCCCAAGGCGAATTCCGCTAGTATATTTTCAAAATGAACCTATTCCGTTTGAAATTCAACAAACATAGGGCAAATATTTGGGTGATGGTTTTCAACTACAATCGCAAACGGATAACTGTACGAAAATTTCGCCAAAATAGTCGATGTACAGATACACGGTCGTTACGATTTTATTTATATAGATTTACATAAACAACGATATAAAGAACGGGACATGGATTATATACAAGAGAAGAGACAGGAAAGAACAAGAAGGAAAATTAAGTTATGTGAGAATATGACGAAAGCATGAAGTTTACGATAGAAAGATATCAAAGTTCTTGGAAAACGTACAGATAAGGACCTATAGGTGTGAGAATGAAGTCTAATACAACTATTTCTACCTTCATATGTTGTATAAAGCTGTATGCAATATGCAAACAGATCTCTACTCCTAGAATGTTTGAATAAATACAATTATATATTTATACGCATATTTTTAAATTTGTAACCTTCTTACACACTATATTGCAAATTCAATTTATCTATAATGATTCAGTTTGAAATTTGAAATTGCAGCTTAATGTTATTAGGAAGTGTTTACTTTCTCTACGATCTTTATACTCTTTATAATACACCACCATCATTTCAACCCCATGTCGATTGATTACGTATAATTTTGTAATAAAATGTGCACATTTATTATTCATATTTTAAGCAAGAGGAACCATATCAAAATTCTTAGTTGGGTTTTTCAAAATTGTATGCATTCCCAAAAAATGTATACTGTCATTTAGCCTTCTTGGCTCAGGCTTCGTCCAAATTGTTAGAAATAACCCCTATATTACTGAATACGAAAAGGACTAACTTCGAATAGCGTTTCATGGTTCATTGAATATTTGAGTGTTATGGTATACTTTATAACGTTTGAGCAGTATATAATGTAGGAGGTACAAATAAAAATTTACAGTTGTAGCCCTTCAGGCAAGCAACTCAATGTTGAGAACAACCTAGGGATATAAACTACGAATTTTAAATACATCAAATATAATAAAGTATGAGAATATATTCTTTATTTATTCCTAAACATTGCAATCATTTCCTTAATCAACGTTATCCGGTCGGTTAGATTAGCAGTTTGTTTTTTCCTACCACTACGAGCGCTAATGTGAGTCAATGGATTGTTTCACTTAAGCACCACTACGAGCGCTAACGCGAGTCAATGCAGAGTTTCACTGAAGTCCTTATAACTACATTCGGTGTAGATATTTTCCAAAAATCTAAAAATACCCTTAGGTTAATGAACAAAGAAACACATTACAGAAAGAAAGACGTAAATAATTATTTTTGGCTAGGATTTGAATCAAAAAGAAAACGAGTAAAGAAACGAGAGATTTTAGGCAGTTTTTTCCGGAACTGCACTCAGGCCGGAAGTGATTTTCGATTTGTTTAGTTTGATAGAACTATCCCAGAATCAAGATTTGAAATCTTTCCTGTTCCTTTAGTCCTTCAAAGTTCGGAACAATTGAGGAAAATGCTTAATGTTACGTTGTTCGTAGTTCGAGCACACCTACCTTCTTTGTTAAGAAATATTTTCAACATTTATAAAAATATTACTTTGTGGGACTCGTGAATAAACATTGTTCCCAACTAGCCGTTTCTTTTTCTTTGCTAGTGACTTTACGTCACACCGACACAGATAGGTCTTATTGCGACGATGGGATAGGGAAGGCCTAGGAGTTGGAAGGAAGCGGCCGTGGCCTTCAGTAACGTACAGCCCCAGCATTTGCCTGGTGTGAAAATGGGAAACCACGGAAAACTATCTTCAGAGCTGCCGACAGTGGGATTCGAACCCTATCTCCCAGATGCAAGATTAGTCGTTTCGACGTTAGTCCATACTTTACTAGACATCCGCGATTAGACTAATTTCAAAATTACGGCAATTTGGTACGAGACCTTTTCCCATTATACGTGAATAAATTGTAGACCTTTCTTTCACTGGACGTAAATGGTGATTAATTATAACGTATTTTCGATCTCATACATTCCACGACCTGACCCGGAACGAATAATGACATACATGGTATGTAAAACGTAAAACTGATTAGTTTTTAACAGTTTTCAGAGACGCAATGAAGCCAGGATTTCGACCAATATAATTTATTTTGTGGGGTAATACTTCTACCGACACGCAGCTGTCGTATTTGAATACCTTCAAATACCATCAGATTGTACTGGGATCGAACCCGCCAACTTGAAATCTGAAAGCCAGAGCTCTCTACCGTTTGCGCAACTCAGCCCGCCAATTTGTAACATCTGAAAATGTCCATTATACTGGGTGAAACATGTCATTCCATGTTTAATTGTGGTTTTATTAAAACAACACACCAGTCATGATTTTATTTAGTTTCCTCATGGACAGCATTTTCTCAATTTTATTTTCAATAAGTCGACATTGAAAAACACAGCTTCTAACCGAACAGTTAAATTAAAAATATCGATGTGTTTTCACTTGCTTATAGGAACAAACAGGCGGGTATATATATGCACACATCATTCTATGTATCACGTGATTTATCGGAGAAACTTTCAACGGTGGCTGGCAATATATCACGTGAATATTAACAGCACACATCCAAACAGCCAGAGGCTTCACGAACTTGTTAGATAGAAGTCAAACAGCTTAACGCGAAGCGTGAAGAGGAAATTTAGGAGTCAATCTCGCGGAAGTGCAGTTTCAAGCCGAGTTTCGTCAAGTGAAGTCTAATGATGCAGAGTTTAACAATCCTAAATGCGTCTAGTTAAGTTCTCAAAATCTTGCTATGTGTAAAGAGAGAGAGGGTGGTGGGAGGAGTGAGTCTCAGAGATATGATTATAGTAATTTCAAATAATTCTGTACTTATTTTGACCCAAGTGAAACAAGATGTTTAGTGTTCTATTGGCATTAATCGATCCATTTTTGTTTTAAGCTGTATAAATGATAGACAGAGTTTTACGGAAAAGAAATAATAATAACAATAATACTGTTAACTTCTTAGGGGAATTTTCTGAAAAATGTAATGTTAAAACAGGAGTTCGGCAAGGAGATGGGCTGTCCCCTTTATTGTTTAATCTTGTTTTGTAAAAAGTGATTAGGACTTGGGAAAAAGAAGTTAAAGAAATAACCCTTTGCAGATTACGTGAAAACAAAATTAATTTATAGTGTTTGGCCTTCGCTGAAGATTTAGCAGTGTTGTCCGTTAACAGACAGGAAGCGATTGCATCCATTGAAGGACTCCAGATCTCATGTCAGAAACCTTACTACATGGAAGGATTTCCTCGGTTCCTAGATGGACAATCAATGAAAACCCAATGTGGCAAAATATCCCAAGCGGCTAAATTCTAATACCTGGGAGAAGTCATCCAACCTTCAGGACTCAACCGTGCAGCCAACAAAGAAAGGGTTTCTAAACTACAAAGAGATGCAGGCTCACTTGGAGCAGATATAATAAAAAAATCCATATCTCGAAATGCAAAATTAAGACATTATAACACTGTAATCCAGTCTGAAGCACTACATGCATTTGAAAAACTGATCATTGGGGGCAGATCATTGATTAAATATGTAGAAAAGCAAGAAGTAAAAATATTAAGAAAACATTTTGGACCAGTCTGTACAGGGGGAGTCTGGATGATAAGAAAATCTCATGACCTGTACAAACACTCAGAGAAAATCTCAGGCACATTTAGGAAAATAGGTTTTAAATTTTATGGATATATTCCCGGAATGAGTAATCAGAGATTGAACAAATAATTCTGAACGTTGCCCTATCAATGAAAGTAAAAAACAAGTGGCTGCTCGAAGTTGGAAGAGATCTTCAGGAAATAGGCATCACAGATGACATTGTAGTAGACAGATCTAAGTTCAGAAGATTAGTCGACAATCAACGATTTCCACATCATCCAAGCATTAGCACCAACAAAACATGGTCAGAAGATCGCAAGAAAAGTCACAGCGAGAAGATGAACAGATTTGGGGAGAAGAAAAAGGCTACGACATCAGCTAAATAAGTTCAATAGCGCTCCTAAGTTTGGCATAACTAAGAAATAATAATAATAATAATAATAATAATAATAATAATAATAATAATAATAATAATAATAATAATAATAATAATAATAATACCGAGCTCGATAGCTGCAGTCGCTTAAGTGCGGCCAGTATCCAGTATTCGGGAGATAGTGGGTTCGAACCCCACTGTCGGCAGCCCTGGTTTTCCGTGGTTTCCCATTTCCAAACCAAGCAAATGCTGGGGCTGTACCGTAATTAAGGCCACGGCCGCTTCCTTCCCACTCCTAGCCCTTTCCTGTCCTATCGTCGCCATAAGACCTATCTTTGTCGGTGCGACGTAAAGCCAAAGTATTACTCACAAGAGTAGAGGCTCAACTAGACTCCTGCATCGGAGAGTACCAGGCTGGGTTTCGCAAGTCAAGGTCATGCGCCGAGCAAATCCTGAACCTCAAAACCATCATCACTTACAAAAACCTAAGCGCCTCACCCTACGTGGCAACATTTGTTGACTTTCAGAAGGCCTACGATTCAGTAGATAGAGAGTCACTCTTCCAGGCACTTGCTGAACTGGGACTAGGTAAGAAAACCTTGAATCTAGTGAAAGCAACTCTTACCAACACTACAGCCAGAATCAAATTCAGAGGGGAACTGTCCCAGAGCTTTGAGATCAAAACAGGTGTTAGACAAGGGGATGGCCTATCTCCAATCCTCTTTAATTGCCTACTTGAGAAAGTCATTCGTGAGTGGACGAAAATGCTAAAGGATGGCTCTGGATTGAGAATTGGCTACAAGAAAGACAAGTTAACAGTTAACTGTTTAGCCTTCGCAGACGACCTTACACTCCTGGCATCCAGTGTGGAGGAAGCTATCCATCAACTATCCTCTCTCGACCACATAGCAGCTAAAGTAGGGCTAAAGATCGCCATCAACAAAACACAGTTTATCACCGACATCAAAGATGCACCCAAATCAATCCCACTGGGGGACAAAACAGTACGAAGGACCACGTGGTTCTTATCTCTAGCAGCTTTCTTCTTTGACCAGTACTCCTTCATCCTTGCACTGTGAAAGTCTTTTTGATCAGAACATCAAACTCTCTCCAGTCACTAACAGAAAAAAAAAAAAAAAAAAAACGTCCGGGAGGAGGTGTGAAATGGACCCAGGAGCGAAAAGAAGACAAACAGCTCAAATCTTACGGTCCTTATTGGCCCTAACGAATAATAATAATAATAATAATAATAATAATAATAATAATAATAATAATAATAATAATAATAAATAATAATAATAATAATAATAATAATAATAATAATAATAATAATAATAATAAATCCATACCTCGAAATGCAAAATTAAGATATTATAACACTGTAACACTGTAACCCAGTCTGAAGTACTGTATGCATCTGAAACACTGATCATTGGGGGCAGATCATTGATTAAATATGTTTGGCTCTGAATTGAGTAGGGACTAAAATTTAACCCTGCATAAGACAGTAGGGTGGGGTACCTCAACCCCGACATGGCGCGTCCCATATAGCTGACAGTGGAAGTTCTTCTAGATATGCAAGACAAGTGTGAATAAGTCAATGCCAAATAAGCACCCGCGGATCAACTGATGTCAAGGAAAAAACGGTCAACGGTCTCAAAGTCGGAAGAAGAATCTCATTTCTCAACGGCTGAGAGGGAGGAAGAACCTGGTGGCGTCAACCACGAAAATAATCTTTGAGACTAACATTCTGATCTTACTTTGGATTTTTGGATAAGAATGTGACAAAAATGAAAGATTATCGAATCTTTAAAGGTAAACCTGCGATTAGAATTATGAAAGGAATGCCATTTTTGGGAACAGCATTTTATGTCGATAAAAGATTACTTTGCCTTTGCTGGCGGGACCTAGTGTTTACAGTGCACTATGTCTTCTGGTATGGGCTAGAGCAATCTTGTTACTTTCATTAATCTGTCTCAGCTTTATCCTTGGCTTTGACAAAATGAAAGTGACTGAGGTATGAGTGATGCTAGTAATTCCATTCCTTCTGCAGCCAGTCCCTGCTATGAATGGTGTGAAAATATTGCTCATAGGGTCGGTTGCTGCATGCATTTCAGTGGGCTTGGCAGACTGACATGTAATAGCAACTTCCGGCTCAGTGAGGAAAGCAACGGGAAAATACCTCACTCCTCATTTCCCTAGTACGCCTCTTCAGTGATGCCTAGGCCATCTATGACAGCTGATGGCGGAGCTGTTGAGGATCCAACCAGCCTTCGGGCTGAGGACTAAACATACATACAAAAGATTACTAGACAATATAACTGAATTCAAATCCCGCTCGGAAAGGATACTTATTTTAATAATGAGCTGCAAAAATAAAAACATACGTTTATTAACTGTCATTAACCACTAAATGAAGACAACGAAAAGAACACAAATAAAGTACAGGAATTCTGGACACACCTGGATGATGAATTATCTAAGATTCCAAAATCAAACGTGGTGATATTACTTGGAAATTTCAATGCCCAAGTAGGAAGAGAGAGAATTCATAGTTCAATAGTGGAAGAATATGCTGCACACCAAAGAACAAACATCAATGGAATGAGATTAATTACTATCTGTAAAAACTTTCAGCTGAAGTTAATGTCAACTTTCTTCAAGAAATTTCCAAGAAAAGCTGAAACATGGCTTTCTCCAGATCCATTACTAGGTGATTTCAAGTGGATCATGTAGCTATAACGTGAAATAAATTATGAATATCAAGGTAGTAAAATCAAACTAAAATTCCTACCCTACAGAAATCACAGAAGAGGGGAAAGAGTAAAGAAATATAACACAAATAGACTTCAAATTACACAAGAAACATTGGAAACATTTCAGGAAGAAATGAAAGTATCTCGTCATGTGAAGTGGCAAGATTTACCTAAAAAATAACCAATGCAGCCCATAAAACATTTGGGCTAGTAAAACCTAAAAGGAAACCTTGGTGGAATCAAATATGTGAAGATGCGTTACAAGAGAGAATAAAACAATGTAAAAAGTGGAAATCCTCTGGAAAGACTGAGCACTATGAACAGTTCAAACAGCAAAGGAGATACACTGCTAGAATAATAAGGGGAGTTGAAAGAACATTCCGAAAAGCACAACTTATTGATCTGCAAGACAACTTTGTTAAAAATAACTCTTGAAACTTCTACGAGACTTATAAGAACCAATTAAAGGGGTATCAAGCGCCTAGCACATGCTTCAAAGATGAAATTGGTAGACTTGGCCTAAAAATGCTGATAATTGTGAAATACTTCCAAAGCAGTTTGATAAACTGCCCTGAATCCGACCATAAGTTGGAATTCTCTCAAACAACTGAACATCTGAAAAAAATACCACCCACTGCTGAAGAAATTAAAGAAGTCATTAACAATCTGAAAAATAATAAAGCTGGTGGAGAAGACTATATAGCAGCTGAACTATTGAAATGGTTTCAATCAAAAATCATTGAAGAGCTACAGTTAATGTTTGAAGATATTTGGAGAACAGATAGGATTGCAGAAGAATGGAAAGTGGCTCTAATACACCCAATGCATAAAAAAGAGGCCAAACAAAAAGGTTGATAACTATAGAGGCATCTCTCTTCTGCAAATTGAGTACAAGGTATTCCAAATGATATTGCTGAATAGAGTAGAAACATCTCTTCACAAGCAACTGGGTGAGTATCAAGCTGGATTTCGAAAAGTTAGATCTTGTTCAGAACATATATTTAACTTAAAATTCATAATTCGCCACAGGATATTGAATTCAAAGGGCATTGTTGTGACTATTGTAGATTTTAAGAAGGCCTATGACTCGGATTATAGAGACACCATATATAAAACAATTCGTGAATTCTGAGTGAAAACTAAATTGGCAAACCTAATACGTAAAACATTTACTGACACAATTTCAAAGTTGAAATTTATGAGTGAGATATCAAAACCTATTCAGATAAATACAGGGGTGCGGCAAGGTGACGGTTTGTAAGAAGGTGGAATGTAAAACCACATTTTGCCAGTAACTTTGGGGAGGAAAAGAAAAGCATTGAAATAAATATCCTAGCATTTCCAGACGATTTTGGTATATTGTCAGAATTCCTAAAAAGTGCAACAACACAAATCAATCTCTTGGAAGAAATAGCCATCAGGACAGGTTTGAAAATCTCCGTAGAAAAAAATAAAATTGATTACAAACATCAAGAACGCTCCAATATTTTTAGCAACAGATATTGGTCCAGTGGAAATAGTAACGAAATTCAAATATCCAGGAGAAATAATACAAGAAAATGGTTTAGACAAACCTACAGTAGGAGAAAGGGTATACAAGATGGACAGAGAATATGGTATCAAAACGAATTTTTATAACAAAAAGTGTCTATCAAAAATTGTTTTTAACCGAGCTCGATAGCTGCAGTCGCTTAAGTGCGGCTAGTATCCAGTAATTGGGAGATAGTGGGTTTGAGCCCAACTGTCGGCAGCCCTGAAGATGGTTTTCCATAGTTTCCCATTTTCACAGCAGGCAAATGCCGGGGGTGTACCTTAATTAAGGCCACGGCCGCTTCCTTCCAATACCTATATGCAAGTGAATGCCTCATACGAAACTATAGATTAGATAAACTTGAGGAACTAGAAAGGAGAATATTGAGAAAAATCTTAGGCCCTGTGAAAACAACAGAGGTTATTAATTAAGATCTAATGATGACATATACAGGAACATAGCAAACATAACAGTAACCATAAGAAAAAAGAGATTGCAATTTTTGGACATATTTACAGAATGGATGGTTGACAGAAAGGATTTTCAAGTACATTTGGGACAAAAAGGCAACAACTACCCGGATTTAAGGAGTAAAGAAGGATTTAGAAAGAAATAATGCAAGAGAAGAGGATACTGTGGACGGAGAGATTTTTAGATAGAGTATAGTAAATATGGAAGGATTCCAAGGGAGATTGTACATGAAACCTGGTGCGAAGTGGTCCGAGGACGGGAAGAAACAGCACAGTGAAAGGATGAAAGAATATTGGAAGGAACGGCAGAAAAAACAACAAAGTATGAAGAATTGAATTGAAATTGGCACGTGGTCCTTAGCAGGCCTCATCGGAAAGAATAATAATAATAAAATTGCTTTACGACTTAGTGAGTGGCTATGCGGTTTGGGTCACGAAGGCAACAGCTTGCATTTGGGAGATAATGGGTTGGAATCCCACTATCAGCAGTCTTAAAGGTGGTCTTCCGTGGTTACCCATTTTCACACCAGGCAAATGCTGGGGCTGTACCTTATTTAAGGCCATGGTCGCTTCCTCCCACTCCTAGCCCTTTCCACTCCCATCGTCACCCTAAAACCTATCTGAGTCGGTGCGACATAAAGCAGATTATAAACAATTTGTTTTACGTCCCACTAACTATATTTTTATGGTTTTCTGAGTCCGGATCCATGGCTAAATAGTTAGCGTGCTGGCCTTTTGTCACAGGGTTCCCGGGTTCAACTCCTGACAGGGTCGGTAATTTTTACCATCATTGGTTAATTTCGCTGGCACGGGGGTTGGGTGTATGTGTCGTCTTCACCATTACTTCATCCTCATCACGATGCGGCGGTCGCCCACGGGAATCAAATCAAAAGACCTGAACTTGACGATCCGAATATGTCCTCGGACACTCCTGGCACTAAAAACCATACGCCATTTCATTATAGTTTTCGGAGACGCCGAGGCGCCGGAAGTTTGTTCCACAGGTCTTCTTTTACGTGCCAGTAAAGCTACTAACACGAGACTGACGTATTTCAGTATCTTCAAATACCACCGGACTGAGCCAGGATCGAACCTGCTAAATTGGGCCAAGGCGGCCAGAGTAATACCGTCTGAGCTACTAAACCCAGCTTTATATTTTCAGAACAGTCTTGTTTGTAGAACTGTTATCGTAGGCCTACAATGATGCACTTGAATATTTGTAAACAAGAACTTTTTCCAGCACAAAGTTATGACAAGTCTTTACATTTCACTTTTCAAATAAAAATTGTACCTTGCATAAAAAGTGATTTGCGCATATGACAATTAAGTTACTAGTTAACGACCTTGATTTATGTATGTATTGTTGTTGTATATGATACGAAGATCACAGCTCATTTCATAAAGTCATTTCCTACTCAATTAGAGTCTTTCTTCTTTGTTCTTTTATGAAACTCTTTCTATTCACTCTAAAATGACCTTTGAAGTAAAATTACTACTGCCAAATGAAGAGGAGTCAGTGAGAACCAAACACAAGGAGATATTGAATTCTTTATTTGAAGAAGGTTTAAATTAATCTCAGAGGGTCTCAATTGTTTTAAGGAGCCTACGAAGTGTATCAAAGATCTCTACGCGGACGAGAATACCGAAATCTTTTTTTCTTACGCTGAATACTGTGCGAGAGGAGATGAATAGCAGTTCCAGTACTCTGGAGACGTATTCAGCGCTAAATCTCATAAAGCCATTGTAAGATGGCGGAAGCCTATTTCTATTGGAACTCTATTATCGTTATAATGAGTCGGGTTTCACAATAGGTCGACTCTAGCGCATCACTGTGACAAGAGGCAGAATCAGAGCCACGCGAGTCACGTTCACGTGTCTGGAGCGGTATAGTAGCTGTATTCAGCAGCTCTTGCAAGCCGTAATTGGACGGGGAATTCTAAAGCTCTATGTTACCAAAGTTAAAATGGCAATATAAATACCCTTCCTTCTCAGGATCTGTCGGGTGTTGAGATCTGATATTTTAACAAGACGTTTATTAATTTGTTTCCAATACATTGATCCTCAATCATTTAAAAACATATATTAGAGAAAAGGCTGTGAATGTTTAATAGAAGGTACACTTTTTTCAAACTTTCAGACATTTTATTCTTAAAAATAGCATACTGAAGGAAATGTATTTGCAGACGATCCAAAGCATTAGAGTGCTATTCTCTACATTTATTGGATATGTAACCAGTGATTTCTTAAACAACGGAGCATTTATTCACAAAAATGTTTTCTGAGTAAACTGAGTTTAAATTTTAAAAAATTGCCTCCATAATCACTTTATGCACATTAAATGTCTAAACCGTTCCTGGGTAGTAATCCCTATCTTCTTCTCTACCTCGTTCACCCAGTGCTACCCTTCTTTTCTAGATCGAGGTTTTTCGGTCATTTCTGATCCTACGATCAACCGCCTTTAAATTGTGCGCTTTGCCCCGTCCTTCACACTCTTTACAGTAATGAATCGTAGTGGTATTCCAACGTCCTCCAAGACCAGAAATCTTTCAGTGTAGCCATTATTAAATGTCAGTACAGCATGAAGTACACAAAGATGTAATGTTGGCATACCAGCAAGCACCGTATCTGGAACTCTTGACCACACAATACTGTTGACGCATTCCTTGGAATTTTTTGGTTTTTTCCTTTGAAACACTGTTTCAAAAATTCTGGATGTGCACGATCCCTAAACGCAGGTTTTATGACGAGCAAAACAGATTTTGGTATGTAATTCTTGCGCTTGAACGCTACTAGTGTACATTCTTCCTCTGCATTCAGATATTTACAGTAAGTCTTAGAACAAAACCGTGTACAGATTCAGAATTTTCCATCACAACAACATCACACTACATTTAAAAAATAAATTTAAAATAATAAATGTCGGTCTATTTTAATAAATCACACAGAATATTAAGTAGAATGGTTCATATATTCATGAAATGTGAAAAAAGTGAAAATGTCCGAAGTTGTCTGTTTGGATTGTTATGACTCTCCTTAAGTAGAAAACAAGTCAAAAATATACATTAAAATGAATTAGTGGTATTTTGAGTGTGGTTCTTTACCATTGCCTATTTTCAGCAAAAGGAGTCAATTCTAAATCCATTCATGATTGCATAATATACTTATTAGAACATTTCCTCAATATGAAATGCATCATTTCCAATTCAAATGAAAGTAGCAACATAGTTACCATGTTCAGCTTTGTATGAAATTAACACTTTTATACTCAACCTCTTGTCAGTGGTTTCGTTATATAAACTCTTTTATACACTTCAACAATGCTTGATAAAAATTTGGAATGATGGAAAATTACCGGACCATGGGACAACTGCAGTAATCGACATTTTACAGACAAAAAGGGAGATAGAACAAATCCTGCTAACTATAGAGGAATATCATTCCTGTATTGTACTTATAAAATATTCTCGAGAATAATTTACAATCGGTGAAAATCTCAACTGAAGAAAGGAGAGTACCTTGGAGGATTTTGACCATGGCGTAGTTGTCCAGATCAAATCAAAACACTAAAATTATTAATGGACACCTCCAAAATACGACAGAAACGAATGATTATCACTTTCGTAGACTTTCAGAAAACTTATGATTGCATTCACCAACCTTCAGTATTAAAAATATTACGAAATTTTGGATTACATCCTAAGTTAGCTGAAATGATGAGCTCAACGCTAACAAACACTAAATCAAAGGTGAAGTTTAGAGGAGAATTATCCGAAGCATTCACTATCAGAACAGGACTAAGACAAGGTGATGTATTATCACCACTTTTGTTTAATTGTACTCTGGAATACTTGATGAAAGAATGGTATAAAGAGAACAACAAAAATAAAAAATTGGATACATTAAATATGAAATTAGCCTAAATTGCTTGGGATTTGCAGACGATCTGGCACTACTAGCTAATAATCTCAATGAAGCTTAGAATCAAATCACAAGTCTCAAACTTTTGCTGGAAATGAAACAGAAATTGTAAAACTATTTAAATACCTTGGGGAAAGTATAACATACAATTTAAATGAAAACATTTCTTGGATAGAGAGAACGAATAAATTATCCAGAGCCCAAAAAGTAACCAGAAACACATACAACACGAAATGCTTGTCAATAAATACAAAATTGAAACATTATAAGACTGTAGTCTAACCTGAAATAACTTATGGAAGTGAAAAATTATTTATATTAAGGCAAAAGAATAACATAGTCAAAATATTAAAAATAGAAAGAAGTATAGTAAGAACATGCATTAACAAGAAGTACCGAACGGAAGGAAAATGGCGTTTCATTCCAAATGCAGCAGTATATCAGGAAATAGAACCTATAACGAAATTCATAAAAAAGAAGAGAATACCATTATTTGGTCATCTGTTAAGAACACCTCAAGACAGGTTAATACGCAGAATTTTGGAGAAGCTTTTGGAAACCAGCAACCTGTCTGGATAAAAGAAGACATGAAAGAATTACACATAACACAGGAAGATTGAAAGAATAAATCAAAGTAAATAAACTGAAGAACAGTAAAATTAGATTCCTACCAAAAATGGATAAGAGAGAAACAACTAAAAGGGTATTTTCAGAAGAAGGACGACAACGAAGCATCAGATAGAATGAAGAAATACTGGAAGAACAGAAAGGAAAAAAAACATAAAATATCATAGAAGACCGGACAGAAATTGACTACAGTGGTCCAATTCAGCCGTAAAAGCGCAATAATAAAAAAACCTATTTTATACATTTAATTTTAGTGGGATTAATTTTATTTCAATATTTTTTTAGAACGTATTCCATGATGGTTGGTTCCATTCTGATTAATGCTGACCAATTGAAGTCCAGCTACCGAGCGAGTTGGTCGTGCGGTAGGGGACGCGCAGTGAGAGCTAGCATTCGGGAGATAGTGGGTACAAACCCCACTGTCGGCAGCCTTGAAAGTGTTTTTGTGTTGTTTTCCAGTTTCACACAAGACAAATGCTGGGGCTCCAACTTAATTAAGGCCACGGCCGCTTCCTCCCCTCTCCTAGCCGTTTCCTATCCCATCGTCGCCACAAAACCTGTCTGTGCGACGTAAACCAACTTGAAAAAAATTAAGTCCATCGGTAGGAAGACAGCACCAATATTGGTGACGTAATGAGAAAATTGCCAGCACGACACGAAGAGTGGAATAGCAAAAGGGTTGCGCACATTCTGCTGGAGTGATACTACAGGATAGGCTAAAAATCGTTCTGTATATCATTTGCAAGAAAGAAAGAAAGAAAGAAAGAAAGAAAGAAATAATTCCAACGCAGTTTATTTATTCTTTATAATGTTTTTCCGACAAAGATTACTGGTTGTTTCAGTTCTTCAGTACTTAGAAAAATGGCATTTTGTTACAAGATGATGAACACTAGAGGTAAACCATCAGCAACAACTGAGCAAGAAGACTGGTATCTGTTAAAGCGGATACTTTTCCACGATTTGAATGCGCTCCCTTTCAAAAGAACTGTTTGCTAATATGATCCAAGCACAGATTCGGTTCTGATAACAACGTTTCTGAAACACTGATATTTAAGAGCATATTTTTAAAACATCCAGTAATACAGATTAATAATTTACCCATATATATGTAAGTACGCAGATAATAAATTTAACTTCTCAGAAAGGCGTTGAAATCACAGGTGTTGAGTAGTCAGCCGGAAGGCTGGTTGGATCCTTAACAAATCAACTATCATAGATGCCTAGGCGTCAATGAAGAGGTATGGCTGGGACATGACGAGTGGGAGAATTTCCAATTGATTTCCTTGCCGAGTGAGAAGTTGTTATTACACATCTGTCTGTCAAGCCCACTGAAATGCATGCAGCAACCAACCCCATAAGCGACATTTTCGCACCATTCATGACAGGGATTGGCTGCGTAAGGAATGATATTTATAGAATCGCTAATACATCAGACACTTTCATTTTGTCTAAGTCGGGGAGAGATTGGGGCAGGTTCACTGCAAGTAAAATATGTGTTATCGTCGCCATAACACCTATCTGTGTCAGTGAGACGTAAAGCAACTAGCAAAAAAAAAGTGTTACAGCCTGAACCAGAAGACTTTGTGAACTGTGCACACCACATCTCGCCCGCAAAGGCATGAAATCAGGTGGGAAATCAAACGTATTTACGGTTACAGTGCATCTCTGGTACTTTGGCACGAATATGGCATTATTTTCGGATTAATATTATTATATTCATTAAATATTTTACAATATTTACCTATAATTAAATAAAGCGAAGAGCCTGCGTGTGTTAATGCGCTACGACTACGGAGCCAAGCTCTCCATTCGGGAGACGCGCAGGTTCGAACCCCACCGTCGGTTGTCCTGAGAATGCTTTTCCGTGATTTCCCACTTTCACTTCCCGATAAATGCTACCGGGACAGATCCTATTCATAAGCCGCAGCCGATTCCTTCCAATTCCGTACCCAGCTTAATTCGCCATACTTCATTTCATCTTCATTTGCTCCTCCACTGAAGTCGGCGCCAGGAAGCGCACCCAACCGTAAAAACATGACATATAAATTGATATCACCTCATAACCGACCCCGTATCAGGGATTAACGGGTAGGCATACAGTAACACAACAGCCATACAGGTAAAATCAGTTATTGGGTTTTATTTATTTATTTATTTATTTATTTATTTATTTATTTATTTATTTATTCATGTGCCAATTTCCCACACAAGTGCCATTCGTATCTCTGTGTACACATCACCATGAAATTTTATTGCATTTTCTTTCACCTGGTCATAATTGCGCCATGTGACGTTCTCGCCAAAACTGAGTGCCGCAGTCCCTCACATGCCTCCATCGGTATTTCTCTTATTTAGGCTTTTAAAGGGACATTTTCTAATGGAGTGGTCAAGCGCCAATACATGCCGTGAGTAAAATCGCAGTGAAGCAGCTCATTGCATCTCACACGTAGGAAGGAACAGATGGTCGCACAGTGAGGCTGCTGACACATCAAACTGCAGTCAGAATCCAGCTTACCATTCTTGTTTCAGTTGAAAAGTGAATATGGTCGAAGCCACCTTGTAACTTGCCTTTTAAATTGTAATAGCTGTTGTTACAGCGAAAATCATTGCTTTATTTTTGTCTGGTAGTGCCGTGTATCATTCTTCCTACAGATCTCAGCAATAAAAGTTACAATGACAAGTGAGAGCAATAGTGAAGTTGAGTTATCATTAGCTCCGAAGCTTTATATATTTTCGAGTGCAAGGGATTCTGTAAATCAGGAAAGATAGCAGCTTGGATAATTTCACAACCTCTTCCGTGTAAAAAATAGATGGACATAAATGTCATCAGTATGAGAAGATAACACCAGAAACATTTTCGAAGATCCTGTCGGAAGTGAAAAGAGGGCTAGCGTCACTCAAACACTGTACTGTCTGAAGGACAATACAATATTGAAAATTTGGAACAAATCTGAGGTCTTAAGATGTACTGGCGACGTGGCATTAATTTGAATAATGATAGAGCTGCGCGCATCGAATAGCTTGATCATGAATCACAATTAAACCCGTCTTGTTCTACGTGCATATATGCGACGGGCGATGATGCGTTGTTCCACTGTGTGTTTCCCCCATTGAAACTGTGTTGGTTTGATTTTTATGGCCAAGGTACTGTGTGTGCGGTCCTGGGAATGATAAGAAGAAGGAGACGGCATAATAAGAACTGTGCTATAATCTACAGACAAGTAACATGCCTGTAGTATAATAAGTAAATCATAGGAAATATAATATAACTGAAACCGTGAAAATATTTATTTATAATATTATTATTGTTATTAGATGATGATGATGATGATGATGATGATGATTATCATAATCATTTTCTTCTACCTACTGTAAATATCTGCACTACCTATCTGGTGGAATATTCATTTTAACCGTGTAAGCATATGTGCTATAATTACCGCACAAGCTCTGTACATATTGAATCACTTGTAGGCCTACCCAGGGCTATGCCAAAGCCCAGGTCAGAGGCACCTAGTAAAGGGGACTAGATGACAATGATGTCTAATATTCAGATTGGATCAACAGCCAAATTGGTCTCTAAGGATTTTTAGAAATCTATCTATCTATCTATCTATCTATCTCTCTATCTATATATATATATCAACTCTTACATTTTCAAAATCAAAGTTTTAAAATAGTCTTCAGAACAGACAACACTCTATAAGGACACATAAGAAAATACAGCCTAAACAGGAAAGACCTCTCCTCCAAATCACGAGTTTATGAATTCAAATGTCAAGAACCAAACTCCAACGCTACACAAAGTGCCAAACAAAATGCAATTTCACAATCAAAGTCGACACAAGAATGCTGTTTGATACAATCGGCATTCATCCTTCGGAGAACACGTAAACGACAGGTCCAACCATTTCACTGACATCAACATGGGCCTAAGAAATCAAGAATATTACACATCGAAAATGAAAGCAAAACATTAACCATAAAGAAGGCAGTAAAATATACATCGCCAAAAAAGCTCAATAAATCAACCTCAACGATAACACACATCTGAAGTTTTCTCCCTTCTCCGCGCTATTAATTAATTAATTAATTAATTAATTAATTAGTTTTTCTTAATAATAATAATAATAATAATAATAATAATAATAATAATAATAATAATAATAATAATAATAATACAAATAATAATAATCACATGACCTTAGCCACAATGAGCAAGGATTTCAATTTGACGCCATCTGAGTGCTTGCTCGTGAATTTCGACGTTTCCTTTTATGGCTGAGTTTTAATTAATTTTGTCTGGTGAACATCAGATGTGTTTAAACATGCCGACATCGTACGACATTAAGTGTCGAATGGACTTTTTTCCTCCCTTCAAATATCCAACCACCTCTGAAAGGTTTGTTGGTAAAACAATATTCTACACTATTTTTTTAGCTCTAAATAAATCACACTGGAGGTTACTCTGACGCAAAGTACAGTACATCTGGAATGTGGGTTAGGTTATACCTCCTTCTTTCCTACCCGTCACCCGCTGTCGTCTGTCTAGCTATGTCTTCTCCATTTTACTTAATCCTACACGTCCTCTGGGCTGAGGTACCCAACCCTCATGCCTTTAGTGATAAAGGCCATCGATCGTTTCATTAGTTTTTCACGTCGACGACATCCTCCAGGGTCGGACTGAAGAGCCGCTTTTGCTACAGGACTGGTGTCATAACGCCTTGCCTCTGTCATCTTCTCTACAATCGGAGCCACGCGTAGTCTTTGCCGCACCTCGTCGTTAACTTATACCTGTATGTATGTATGTTGGGTATTCAGAGCGAAGGCTGGTTTGATCCTCCACAGCTTTGCCAACAGCAGTCATAGATGGCCTAAGCATCACTGAAGAAGCGTACTGGGGAAATGAGCAGTGAGGTACCGTAGTTTCCCGTTGCTTTCCTCACCGAACCAGAAGTTGCTCACATATCAGTCTTCCAAGCCCACTGAAATGCACGCACCAACTGAACCTATGAGTGATATTTTCATACCATTCATAACAGGGACTGGCTGCATAAGGAATTGTATTACTAGCATAGTTCATACATCAGTCACTTTCATATTGTCAAAGCCAAGGATGAGACTGAGGCAGGTCAATGAAAGTAACAAATTTATTCTAGCCCATACCAGAAGACATAGTGCACTGTAAACACTACATCTCGCCAGCAAGGGCGTAGCTTATACATATCAGTACTAAATTCTACGAATTTAAGCTGCGGATCGCCTCTCGGTTTGCTGCACAATAATCCTCAAATCAATAACACGCATTACATTTCTAATAGACGTAAAAACAAATATAATAGAGCCACGTAGCACATTCCTCTACCTCTACAGCATATTTTTGTTAGGAAGGCACAAACGAGGCCAGCGATCTGAAGTCAGTCCATGCTCGGGAGCTGAGCATAACAGACGCGACCCGAAAACTAATTTTAAGTTCAGGAAAGTTTCTCAAATCTACTTAAGTGTCAATAACGGTCTTCATCATTCAAATAATTTGTCAAACTCCTTCATAACATCACTCATTCACAATCACCGAGAAGTTTATACAACGTGTACAATATCTTACACCTATAGGCATGATTAAACGTGCCTTGATAGTTTGAGGATGTTCTTTTAAAGCGAACCATATCATTCTGTTACTAATACATTTGCCGGCCTGAGTGGCTCAGACGGTTGAGGCGCCGGCCTTCTGAACGCAACTTGGCAGGTTCGATCCTGGCTCAGTCCGGTGGTATTTTAAGGTGCTCAAATACGTCAGCCTTGTGTCGGTATATTTACTGGCACCTCGGCGTCTCCAAAAACCGTCAAAAAGGTATGTAGACAGACGTTAAAACATCATCATCATTATTATTATTATTATTATTATTATTATTATTATTATTATTATTATTGTTACGTTTTACAGGCATGTTATAATGTTCCAATTATACTTCATGTTTTGACAGATTCGAGAAACCCGTAAGTTATAGCCTATTAGTGAAAAAGAATGACTTTCCTATAATCAAACAATATCAACACCAGAAAAGCCAAGATTATAATTGCGGACCATAAAAATATGAATGGGTAAAATATGAACAGGATTGGCGGATACGATGTGGTGAACCAGATCGTGTACCTGGGAACTAACGCGATCAATAGTCGTAGATACGAGGCTGAGGTACGTAGATGCATTGCCACGTGTAAGCTGATCAAAATTTGGCGTGTCATTTTAATAACCGATTGTGGAAGAATCAATCTGACAGTCTAGTGTTCCATGTTATGTCGGATCCATCACAGACATGGACTTTCCGCACCATTGACGGCCATCATGTTGAGGCATTTGAGATCTGGTTCTGGCGATGTATGCTTCCAGGTCCGTAGCAGACAGAACTGATCCGTCTTCCGGAAAGTTCGATCACAAAAGACATTGTCCAATCCGACTTACAGCTGCATCCTTACGTTCTTTGGACAGCCCTCACACGCAGAAGCTGGTGTTCCAAGAGAAGTCCATCGGGGAGCAACGACATGGCAGGAAGGCAACCCGCTGGACTGACCTCATAGAAAGACTGCTCAGTACGGTACCAACCTTCTGGAGAACAAGCGCACAGTGGGTCAATATCGAAATCTAGGGGGGCAAAATTATTTTTACGTTTTAATCATGAATTTAGTGTGAAAGCAACGTATATAATTTGTTTACTTCATAATAAACATCAGTTAAGACCTGTTTTAAGCTACATCTACGTCTACACATGCAAGAAATTGTCTATGACTAGGAGTTGGATAGAGACTAAACTATAATAAACTACAATAGATTGTACTCAGTTTACCTTTAATTTGGAAGACTGCAATTGTGGATAATTACATACAGCACTTCAGTCGCTATCACTAATCACTCGATGACCCAGACCTTGATGACTCATCACATGTGTCATCTGGAGCATCATCGTCATTCACTGCCTCATGCTGTTCATGATGAGCCGGTACATCTGGTTCTTTCAGGAGTAGTAATACTTCACTCTTCTCGTTTTATGTTGAATTTTGGTTTTATGAGATATTACTGGGTCCGAAGATATCAGCAGCGTATGTAATATGTCCACATTTGTATGTTTTCGTGAGGATTTCCTAGAATGTCCACATGACAAGAAAGAGCACAGAAAATTGTGGAAAAACGTCCGATTAGCTCTTCATTTATACTCTAATTTTGGATGACAAGACTTGATCCTCAAAAAAACGGCGAGCAGTGTTGCCATCATTCGAATTTCCGACGCTCCAGATCTTGGTTTGTCAACATGCAGACCCATTTCTGATCGAAATTTATTTTGTATTACTTTCTTTCTGTTTTCTATCTTTGTCTTATCTTCACCCGCTCTTGCTTGCCATTTCTTAATTTTTTTAAGATACATGTAGCAGGCATTCAAAAAAAACGGATCCGACAATGGAGGTTAGATAATCCAAATTTATAGCTCTCTTCAGGACAAACTGTTTTTGTGAGTGTGTTATTTATTTCTCTGGGACCAGCACCACTCACATAACACCTCTGTGCTGATGATCCTGTAATAGAATTGCAGACTTTTCCATCCACCATGGTCAGCAATAGAGTTTGATTAATATATATGTATTGATCATCAATTTCTATTTTACTTGGTTGGAGGGACGTTATTTCAGTTTCAACTAATTGAACCTCTCGCCTGGTCAATTCGACAGTCTCCTTTTCAAACAATAATTTAAGAGGTCTGCAAAATCGTGTCGAAGAAGGTCGTGGGTTCTGCCATAAAAGTTTCTTTTCATTGTTGCTTAATACATTTAATAATACATTTGCAATGGAACAACTGAAACTACAAAAATATCAGTGTCACTGCCGTCATCATCTGTAAATTTCTGCTTATTCTGACTATGTCCGCTTGTACCGTCACACCCCCATTTTAATATAATATGAACTGTATCATTGCTAGAAATAGGCTGTTTCAAAACATATTCTTGAACTACTGCAAGGCGCTCAATTGTATGGTCGACCAGTTATTGCAATGTTATTGTGGCTGATATTCTGTTATTGATATTGATTCACTTGGTGGATAGAATTTCTGTTTTGTTTCTCTGATGATGTGGTAAGGTGGGAAAATATTACAGTTCCTATTTTTGCATTCAAGGCGCATATTCATATATTGGCTTTTGCTGTAAGTGTTATCTACAAGAAATGATAGAGCCTCTTCACTGGTAAGTGGTACAGGTTTTACAGCTGGTGATATATAGGATTTTTTAAAATTTAGTAGCTCTATGTGGAGACTTAAGAGTTTCTTTAAGCATTTTTGCAGTATATCGTTTTCCAGACATGTGCAATGATACTTGTGTGGCATGAATAAATTCTTGTTTTGAATGTGCAGAGAATAGCGGTTGAATTTTTCGTCTCTTTGATTTTTCACTACTTTCATGGAAAAACTTTCTAGGCCTTCCGACTTTCGATCCGGGTGGGGTAGGGGGATTTAATTTTTCTGTTAATTTAGAATCATACACAATTTTCGAAAATGTTATCTTCTCTTTTAACCAATCAGAATATTTTGAAATGAATTTTGCTTTACTTCTATGAACCTGCTTCCACCGCCTGGTAAAATTATCAACAAAATCTTTTAAATCTCCTTGTAGGCATTCAGTTATCTCTTCAGAACAATTGTCTATCCCTAATTTACTTTTGACAAAGTCACAAAGTTACACTTTTGACACAATCTTCGAACTCAGTGCTTCAAACAGTTATAAAAGTATGAGAACTGGTTGCGCGGCATCTTCTAAAACGTAACATAACTAAGTTGCAAAAAGATGCAAAAATTCTTATAACAGGCGTAAACTACAAGACTTTATCTATATTTTAACAGTAAGTAGACAGTGACGCAGAGTGACGCGACATACTAAAACTCTAAGTGAAAATATAATTTTTAAAATAATAGTTAAATATTACATGATGCAAATATAGCTAAAATTACGTAACAATTACGCCCATTAATAACTGAAACCAGTTACAGATGTAAAGATCATACCTTCAGCTGCATGTTCCATCTTAAATCATCACACTAACCTCAAAGACAACCAAACCACAGCCACTTATATTCATTCTCCAATTCCGACTGCGAGATACGCACGCACAGAGCAGGAGATAAGATTCCAGTTCGAGCAGTGGTGAGAGATTTACACTAAGATGCGTTTATATCCCAGTATAGCGCGCGAAAATTACATGAGAATGTTGTAGAAGTAACTAATTTTGAATTTTTAATTACAAAAAAAAATGTTTGTCCTCCTAGATTTCGATTTTGACGCACTGTGAAGCGGTCTGACCGGCTGAACACGATGAGCTCTATGAGATGAACTACTTGCCACTGTACCGTCATCATCTTGTAATAGCAACAGACGTCTCTAAAATCACACCGACACAGATAGGTCTTATGGTGATGATGGGATAGGAAAGGAGTAGGAAGGAGTAGGAACGAAGCGTCCGTGACATTAATTAAGGTACAGCCCCAGTATTTGCCTGTTATTAAAATGGGAAACCACAGAAAACCATCTTCAGGGCTGCGGACAGTGGGGTTCGAACCCACTGTCTCCCGGATGCAAGCTCACAGCTGCGCGGCCAACTCGCCCGGTAGTGACTGTTTAACAATAGTTTTACAACTAATATACGGAATACCTGTTCTATTCACTGCGAAACTCTTGTTTATTTACAGAAATAGTTACCTAATGATTTACTTGGAAATGTATATAAATATGGACATAATGATTTTCTGGGCAGTGGTGTTCGGTTTAGAGGACTACGGGTTGAGGGTTTTAACTGTATACGGTTAATTCCTCTAATTCCGGGACTGGGTAAGACGAAGAAGAAGAAGAAGAAGAAGAAGAAGAAGAAGAAGAAGAAGAAGAAGAAGAAGAAGAAGAAAATCCACAGGAAATTCCACAGGCGTTTCAGACAGGGAGATGGACTATCCCCACTCCTCTTCAACTGTGTTTTGGAAAAAGTCATTCGAGAGTGGAGGAAGTTGTTAGACCAAGAAGAAACAAAGGAAGACCAGTTCAGACTTGGCCCTAAGCACAAAGGGGTGTACGTTAACTGCCTGGCCTTTGCGGATGATCTGGCCATTTTTCTAACGTCATAGATTGAGCAGTCAACAAGATGAAGAGGCTGTCAGAAGTTGCTGAAAAGGTAGGACCCCAGATTTCTATTCCGAAGACAAAATATATGACAAAAATCTGTGATGGTCCTGAATGGATGATAATTAATCTTGAAAAAATCGGTCGAGTCAAGAATTTCAGATATCTTGGTGAAGTCATCCAGCAGAATGCATTAGAAGAGGAAGCAATCAATGTCAGGATGAGGAAGTCAGACCAGGCATACCAAATGGCAAAGAATATCTATAATAATAAGTCTATGAGTATAGGGGACAAGTTCCGACAATATAACACAGTTGTAAAACCTGAGGGATTATATACGTCTAAAACTTTGACCTTAAGTAGTAAAGGTCAAGCTGACCGGCTGGAAAAAAAGAGAGCACAGGATACTAAGAAAAATCCTAGGTAATAGGTGGGTTGATGGACAGTGGCGAATGAGACCAAATGGGGATTCGTACAGCAAGACAGAACCTCTCACAGCGTCAATTAAGAAGAGACGGCTATTATTTTACTGTAATCTCGTGAGTATGACTGATGATCGACTAACAAAAATAATACGGAATTTTATTCATATAAGGCAGCAAGGCCGAGATGGATCCAGGAATGCGAAAAAGATCTGAGGAAGATTGGTATTTCAGACCAAGAAATTCCTGACAGGAACGCATTCAGAAGGTTGGAGAGCAACTATCAATGTTTCAAAATGGCATCAACTTCCAGAAGACGGAAGGGACCTTTGTTTGAAGAGCATAAACAGGCACTCGTTGCTGGGCTCAGAAGATACTGGCAGGAAGTCAAAGCCGGAACAAGAACAAGACCTAGACACTAAAATGAAGTTGGTTGTTACCACGTAGTCCATAGAGGCTCAACTCGAGTAATAGCGTGAGGCTTCCGAAGTGGTCTGGTGCGGGTCTTCCGAGTCGACGCCGATTTGGCGACCTGTATGGTTAATTCTAATGATAAAGACGGCATACACTCCCAGCCTCTGAGTCACCGGCATTAACTAATGAAGATTAAAAATCACCAACCCTGCCCGGAATCAAACCTGGGACACCTTGGGCCGAAGGCCAACACGCTAACCACTTAGCCATAAACTCGGACTGGGTGTATGTGTTCGTCATCTACACACTGAACTCCAAACTACTAACTACCACAGAAACACACAATAGTGAATACATTCCTTTACGCGGGGTTGGAGTAAATCAGAGCGTCCAGCTGCAAAATTGGGCCATATCCACTCTAGCAGCCGAGGTGCACTGATCCACGGAGCCATTCTTCTCTTCGGAATACTGAACTTGGATAATTTCAGAAACGTTAACTAGTTTCAGGACGAGAGAATGGGTTAGAACTTCTTAATGGAGCTAATAAATGTGATGGGGATTGCCGACACATATTCATTATCTTAAAGTGTGATCTCATTTTCACATGCGGTATAATCACAGAGAAAATGCGTGAATCAAGCCTGGGATGATATCGACACGTACTACGTAACAGTGAAACCTCAGTTGAAAGACTTCCCTTCAAGTGAACATGGAGGGTCGCCGACCTTGAGGGCGACCTCGAACAGGCTGGCTGAACAGGGTGAGAGATGATATGCAACTCACCAAACTCAGCCCTTTGGACGCTACTGATTGAATAACGCGGAGGAAACAATGCAAGATGGTAGACCCCACATAAATGGGAAAATACAAAGAAGAAGAAGAAGGAGAAGAAGAAGAAGAAGAAGAAGAAGAAGAAGAAGAAGAAGAAGAAAATGATGATGATGATGATGATGATGATGATGATGATGAAGTAGTATAATGATACAAAACTACATTCAATAAAGCTACTTTATGTAGTAATGGAACAAGTATGCGTAACTGTTCATGACTACTAGAAGGTCCTTGTTACATAGGATTTTCTAAAAGCACGGGATGGATAATTAGCACTAAATTATGTGGTAAAATTGAACGCATAAAGTTACCGCCATTCGCATTCATTAAATACCTTTCAAGAAATTATATAATAGGTTAATTAAAAATTAAAAGGCGTTCATGGTTAGAACAATGTTTTAAATAATGGTAATTGGTCCTTTATTGTAAAGTTCCTAAGTTTATTATTTGTTTCTTAGATTAAATTAGTTGTTAATTGACTGAAAATTTTCATTAATTTATTGTTTGATTAATTTTTCATTTATGTAAATGTGTTGTTAATCTCCCTATGATAAGTTTTAATTTCATTTTGTGATGATTTTGAGTCTAGTAAACGAATAAAATTGGTCTTTTAAAGGACCAGACAGGTTAGTTTGGAATGAATGAAGGAATATCAAAACATGATACGTGAATGATGCAGTTTGTCAACAAGATTGTCTCTATTCGGAAGGTACCCTTGTGTGCAGAAAATCTGGCCCATTCTTGTGGATCACAAGGTTTTCACGTGAATCCATCCACCACTTACTACTTCTCTGTATGACGGGCCTCAAGTAAATCTGGAGAGATGAGGAAAAGCAAATGAACGATGTTATGCTCTGAGGTCAAATGAAGAGGCGTTCTGAAATAGCCCCCTTAATAACATTTGCTGTGTTCGGATTGAATATGGCGAGATCAGCACTCATCCACTGGGGAGAGGTAAGAACTATTCAATAATGTCGTTAAAAGTATGAAAGAAGGGGAAGTCTGGTATGGTAGACACTTCATTACCATCTTAAAGCATCACTCCCATATGAGCCACATTTTCAGCTCGCAGGTGGAAGAAGTGCAGACAGGTAATGGAATCGCAAGTTGCCATTTTCCGCAACATTTTTCTCTAAACAAGGGGAATTACAATTTTAATCTATCTAAAAGCTTTTCTCGGGGAGACGACTTTAAAGTTATTCCAGGAAGAATGCGTGCTGTTATTCCTACCCACAGAGACTAAAGGTAAAATTACGCAAATTAAATTTCTTTATGTCACTATGTCTGGAAGAGAAAACTCCACAGGGAATTCCACAGGTGTTTCTAGACTATAAAAAAAATGAGCCAGAACTGCACATCCTTATTTAAAATACAGTGCTCAAAATAAGTTTTATATGTTTACTTCACTTTCATTTTGGTTTGTGTATGTACGTACATTATGCACGACGGAGGGTATATACAAAGAAAAGCAACATGCAGTCAGCTAGCTAAAACCAACAGAAACACAACAAAAGCATGAAGTTAGGAATGTGGGAGTCTGAAAAAAAAAAAAAAAAAAAAAACTCTCCCAGAGGCAAGCTTGAACACGACGCATGGTACACAAAATCCAACTTCTTTAGGGGTAGAATGTCCCGCTCTTGGAGAGAAGCTTGATTCAGTTGCTGAATGTTAGCGGGAGGATTACGAACGGGTGCAATTACCCTCCTCAATTAACGTAATGCATGTTGACACAGGTCATGCCATCATAGTAAGCCGGCCACGCCATTCGCTGTATGCCATGCTTCTCGAGGTACTCTTCTTATTTATAGTTTGCATTACGTCGCAACTACACGGATAGGTCTTGTGGCGATGATGGGATAGGAAAGGGCTAGGAGTGGAAACGAAGCGGCCGTGGCCTTAACTAAGGTACAGCCCCGGTATTTGCCTGGTGTGAAAATGAGAAACAACGGAAAGCCATCTTCAGGGATGTCAACAGTGAGGTTCGAACTCACTATCTTCCGAATGCAAGCTCCCAGCTGCGCGCACCTAAACGCACAGCCAATTCTTTCGGTTTCAAGATACTTACAGGTCACTCTGACTCAATGTGCATAAATATTATCACAGACGAGCGAAAAGCCCGGCGCCCACAGTGGCAGCAAATACTGTAACTACAACTTGGAGGACGCTATCTCCGTATAACGGACCAGTCATGTTAGCCAGGATAGAAATTAGAGGCCGTGCGTGGAACAAACATGATCCCATCCCAAAACATGATTGATATGGCACCACTCTGATTCCATCCGATACTAAGTGTAACGTTGTTGAAAAGGCTATCCTAATGTTTTATGCTTGCAATAAGTAATTAAAAACATTTACTGAAGAAGAGTTGAAGGCATTATAAAAGGCATTTCTAGTGAATATAACAGCGAATGCTGTAAAGAAGATTCGGGAGAAAGTGTCTCGTGAGTGGACGCAAGATCCTATTCTGTTGGATGCCAGCATGAAGGGTTCGTTCCATCTCTCAACGGGTCGCCTACAGACGTGAAAGGGCGTACGCTTCCACTTTTTCGGATGACTTGGACTGAGTTGTTGCCCACCTCTTACGAACAGCTCTATAGTTTGGTTTTAGAGGAGCTTTGGACACAGACCATCTTAACATCAGTCCTCCGTTGTGAAGCCAATTTCACATTTTCTGATCGGACACATTCACTCCGTTGGCTCTCCGAAGATTCTGGCGCAACGAGGTGGCAGTAGCATTGGACCTCGACGTGCTGAAAGGAACAAATACTGATCCTGCGTACAAAATGTTTTACTTGGGCGTCCTACTTGTTGATGATCAGCAACCGTTTGTCTCTTCCAGCACTTTTTCCAAACACACCAGACATCACTCTGACTCACTCCAAAATGAGTGGCGACATTCACTTGTCGCCATCCTTCTTGCAGCAATGTTACAATTCAAAATGCGGTCTGTAGTAGAGATGGTTACTTTGTTTACCCCAGTCCTGAACGTGGTGTTAATGCACTACCGACTTAAGAAGTGATGTTGATTAACTGACTGCCACGAGGAATAATTCTTATCGAACGCATATAGAACCTGATCAGGATTTAGCATTACTACTGTGTTTCAAACAAAGGAATACAATGCATACTGTAAACAAGTTTGATGTTCTGAACCAACGAATTATGTTTAATTATACGCCTAATTTGTTATTCGCCTCGAAGTTAATATGTACGTTTCGTAAAAGAAACTTTCTAAAAGGGGTATTTCTTAATTTCACTGGAGGATGTTTATCCTCTCAATTTGTGAGCAGTCTGAATGGAGGAAATCCTGAAAAGTCATCTTCAATACCTTGACCCGTTTAGGAATTATTTCAAGTCAAAATGTTATGTGAAACATGCTTGAAACTGCATTAGTTTGGCAAGTCCAGTGAAATACGGTACATTCATCAAGCGACCCTACAAGTGACACTGTTACAAAATTCATGACAGGAAGTGGCAACATAAAGTATGGTGTTACTGGAGTCACACAGATCTCTGTTAAGAATGAGACAGAGACAGATAAATGAGAGTAATAATCATAACCTGGCCCATAACATAAAACGCAGTGCATTGTAATCACACTATCATATCTGGGATGTATCTGGACAAAGTATTGAGATTTCATTGTAAGAAAAAACCTGTGACAATGACGGCCGAGGCGAAACGGGAAGAATTTTGGCGAGGCCAGCGGTGAGCAAAGCTGTAGCCCCACCGTTTTATTTAGGCACGTGATAAGGAAATAGGCCGATCTCCCTCAAACGTTACTACAAGCAGGGGCCTGTTCCACGAACGAACTTGCAACTTTCCACTTTGCACTATTCCATTCAGATTTTGTTCCACCATCACTTTTCAGATTTAGCCTGCAAAGTGAAAAGTGAAACGTTAGGAATCTTTTCACTTTTCAAGCCTGTTATGTTCCTCCATTGGTACAGAAATGCAAAGTGCAAAGAAATGAAGTGAAAAGTTTTCATAAATCTTGCAAAGAGATGATTCCCTTTTCGTATGTTAATTAACAAATATGTACACTAGTTTCTCAGCGTAGAATTTGGTTTAGTGATATAAACACGTTACGACGTGAGCTTTAGTCAGCATCAAGTGATCAAGAATCCAATAAGAGAACGTACAAAGACAGGATTCATTTTCATAACCTCTCTTCGACGTAATTTCGCGAGTGATTTCGTATTACCCCAACACAGACTGACTATATCCTTGAAATGATCGGTGATTTATTGAAACATGCAACAAAAAGAAGTCAATTCCTTTCCGAAAAATAACAAATTATTATATGCTTATATACATTGATTAGTAAATGGTGCCAAGCTGCACGGTGTAACAGCAAGGCATGGGACATCAAAATCAATTATTTGCAGAACTGTTATCAAAGTCGTAGATGTTATAGTAAATGTAATATTTCCTAACAGTACGTTGGCCTGATAATCCACTTAATATAGCGACGGGATTTCTAATGAAGGGCGAATTTCCTTCTGTGTGTGGATGTGTTGACGGTAGGCTACTCTCGTTAACATTGATGTGTGTCATCATTTTAGAGGTTATCTTTAAAGTTGTCAAAAAAAGGATGCCACGTTTCTCCTTGACAACTTCCAGCACAGCCAGCTTCTTGCAATAACCTTTCTTTCCCATGATAAAAACTTTAACGGTACGACAATTATACCGCCAAGTTCGCCGCGAAAAGTAAAGCATTAGAATCACAGAGTATTAGGCCTATAGTGTTTGCTTATGGAATAAACTCGATTGGATTACTCATTCGCAAAGACTTTTCACTTTGCGAAGAAATTGAAAAGTACAACCTAGATCATGGAGGAACAGAAAGACTTTGCACTTTGCAAGAAATGAAAAGTGCAAAGTTGAAAAGTTGCAATGTTCGTTCGTGAAACAGGCCCCAGGACAACAGTGGAGAAGGCGTCCGGAATGATCCGGAAGTGAAGATTGTGACGTATTTGGTCGAGAATCTTCCGCTGGTTTACAAAAAGAGCGAAGCTTGGCTGGTGTCAGTCAGTCTTGAGTGAGTTACAAAATGATCACAAGTGAATCGCGGAACAGTCTGCGAGTCAGGAGCAAGTAATTGGCAGTAAGTCAGGCAGGAATGAGGAGATCTTGACCACGCGAACTGTGGCGTGTGCATTGAGTTGTGGAGTGAATTGCTCTGGAAACGACACTGCGTTGTGGGTGGTCGTGTTGAAAAGCAGAAGTTCAATGCGTCGAAGCGGCGTATGGTGTGCCTATTTAGTGAGTACCAATCGCAGAAGTCAGAAGCTTGAACTCCAGTGCACTTGGTTTTTTTTTCTAGTTGCTTTACGTCGCACCGACACAGATAGGTCTTATGGCGACGATGGGATAGGAAAGGCCTAGGAGTTGGAATGAGGCGGCCGTGGCCTTAATTAAGGTACAGCCCCAGCATTTGCCTGGTGTGAAAATGGGAAACTATGGAAAACCATCTTCAGGGCTGCCGAAAGATGGGATTCGAACCCACTATTTCCCGCATGCAAGCTCACAGCCGCGCGACCCTTACCGCACGGCCAACTCGCCCGGTTGCACTTGTTTTGACACTACAGTACATATAGTATTTTAATAAATCTCGTCAACAGAAAATATAGTACCTCTTTGAGTAAACACTTTAGCTTCCAGAACCTGCATAACCCGCAACAATACAGAATATTCATATCAAAATTACAAAGATGCAGTCTTTCTCAACACCTCGCATATCATTTTGATTTTATACAGTATTGCGGATAATGGAAGGAAGATCCATGCGACGTAAATATGATATTCCCTAATATGACCTGTGCTGTTAATATCATCTTTGTCAGGGCGAGTTGGTCGTGCGGTTAGGAGCGCGCAGCTATGAGCTCGCATCCGGGAGACAATGGGTTCGAATCCCACTGTCGGCAGCCCTGAAGATGGTTTTCCGTGGTTTCCCATTTTCACACCAGGCACATGCAGGGGCTGTACCTTAATTAAGGCCACGGCCGCTTCCTTCCCTTTCCTGTCCCATCGCCGCCATAAGACATATCTGTGTCAGTGCGACGTAAAGCAAATAGCAAAAAAAAAAAAAAATCATGTTTGGGCCGATGACCTAGATGTTAGGCCCCTTTAGACAACAATCATCATCATCATCATCATCATCATCATCAACAACAACAACAACAAAATCATATTTAAATACAGCCTCATTTCTGCGACTATCTGGAGTACCACCCTCACTTGCACGTACTTTCTTTGAAGTTCCTGGTCTTTAGTCTTTCTGCTCTATTACTCCTTATTTTCTGAGGTTTAATTTCTTCTCTTTTACATTCATCAAGCCACTTCGTATGAGCCTCGTTGTCATAGCGTTCTGAAGTACGACCTTTGTGCTTTGTCGACTTCAGACAGTCTCGCAGAAATTTTAAAAACATTGCCTTCTTTGTTACTCGTGCACTAAATTTTATCAAAGAAGACACATTCAAGTGGCTCATATTATCGATGAGTGGCCTTACTACTGTTAAAAGAATGCAGAAATATAAAATAATAATAATAATAATAATAATAATAATAATAATAATAATAATAATAATAATATGAATTTAGCCTAATGAGCTTGATAAGAATTCAAAAAAAATGAAAGGCCAGGAATATGGAGCTGGCCTTTAAATTAATGCAGAATAGAAAATAAGAGAAAAATGATTTACACGGCAAAGATTAGACACTATACCATGGTTATCAAGCCATTGGGACTCTATAGCTCGGATGCTAAAAAAGAGAAGTAAAATGGAGGAGCTAGATAAGAAAGGAAGAGAAAGAAATCTTGAGAAAGTCCTTAGGACCCCCTCACCCCCCGCTCAAGAAAAGAAATCATGGTTCATGGAGAAAGGGAAATTAAGATCTATATATACATCAGAGGAGATCGCAGATACCATACATTAGAGGAGACTGAAATATGGACACTTCATAAGAATGAACGATAGTCGGCTAAAGAAGAACATCTTTAAGTACATCATCAAGATGAAAGCAACTGCAAAAAGTGCAGAAGAAACGAGAAAAGGCATGGAGAGGTTGGCATCAATCCTAAGGATTTCTAGAATAAAATGTTTCGAGCTACGATTGAAAAATTCGAGATATTAAAACAAAAGGACCAAGAAAATCGGTCAGAGGAGAGTGAGAGGAATCAGCGAACTGATGAAAGTCAGGGAGGAGAAAAAATCACTAACAACCAAATCAGTTATTTCTCGTGGTCCAAAGTAGGCCAAATTTGAAGAAATTGAAAGAGGATAATAAAATAATTAATAATAATAATAATAATATCGTCCGCATCTGTGGTGTAGTGGTCAGTGTGATTAGCTGCCACCCCTGGAGGCCCGGGTTCGATTCTCGGCTCTGCCAAGAAATTTGAAAAGTAGCAGGGTCCACTCAGGCTCGGGAGGTCAACTGAGTAGAGGTGGGTTCGATTTCCACCTCAGTCATCCTCGAAGTGGTTTACCATGGTTTCCCACTTCTCCACCATCAAATGCTGGGATGGTACCTAACTTAAGGCCACGGCTGCTTCTTTCCATCTTCCTTGTCTATTCCTTAAACTCTTGCTACCCCTCCACAAGGAGGGCCATTCGTCACAGGCACTGGCTGTGTCGCGTATACCTCAACTACTTCCACATTATCAGATCCAAGGATGAGATGAGGCAGGTCTATGAAAGGAACTCATTTATTCTAGCCCGTACCTGAAGACATAGTGCACCGTAAACACTATATTTCACCAGAGTTTGAGGTCTTCCTAATACGTATGATGAAAATATTTTACCGTGCGATTTGACTTCGCAGTTTCAATCACGTAGATGTGAGTTTGCATTCGGGAGATGGTGGGTTCGAACGCCACTGTCGACCGCCCTGTAGATGTTTTTAAATCATTTCCCATTTTCATCAGTCAAATTCCGGGACTGTAACTCAGTTAAATGCACGGCCGCTTACTAGCCTTATCCCATCCAATCGTCGTCATAAGACATGTCTGTACTGCTGTAACATAAAACCGATAGAGAAAAAGTGTATTTCTCCATTTACCTAAACCACCTGCATGGCCCACCTGTCGAAGACTTGTATTACAGTATAGCTAATGTAAAGTAAGGATGTATTCTACCCGAAGGCAGGTCCGAACCTCCACAGAGCTGTGCCTGAGCCGGAGTTTACCTGCGGTAGAGTGGCAAGTCCCTTTCCGCTCCTCCACTCCCTTACCCCTCCCCCACCAACAGCGCGTGGCAACCCATCCAAATCTTGACCAAGCCCAATGTTGCTTAACTTCGGATAGCCCTCGCATTTGCCTCCCGTTATGATTAGAAATCACAGAGGACCATCTGCAGCTCTGCCAACAGTGTTTTTTTCTTTCTGCTATTTGCTTTACGTCGCACCAACACAGATAGCTCTTATGGCGACGATGGGGCAGGAAAGGCCTAGGAGTGGGAAGGAAGCGGCCGTGGCTTTAACTAAAGAACAGCCCCAGCATTTGCCTGGTGTGAAAACGGGAAACTACGGAAAAACATCTTCAGGGCTGCCGACAGTGGGGTTCGAGCCCACTATCTCCCGGATGCAAACTTACAGCTGTGCGACCCTAACCGCACGGCCAACTCTCCCGGTACAGTGGCGTTTAAACTCGCTATTTTCCGAATACAATCTCACAGTTGCATGAGTTGAACAGCATAAAATACAAATTTGTCTGCGTGGGTTTGTTTGCTTTGTAGCAATAACTAGTAATTAACTCGAACTGACGACGTTCATTACCTCACAAAAGATAGAATGAAATCTGGAAACAGTTGTAACCCGAGATAAATATAGATATTCACCGTCAACGGCTAAAGAGAGCCGTGGGAAGAACACGATTGGCCATTTCTACGGGGCACAAAGACGCCTACGTTGACGCCCGTCACGCGGAAGAGGCAACGTGCGTCCATAGGGTAGGCCGCGTGAGCCGTGCTGACACGTGTCAGCTGCAGGCGACGTCGGTACAATGCGCACTCCCATCAACAATAGCAGGTGAATACTAAACGGCTTCTCAGGCGATTTTGTAGTTCCACCATTCTTGGTTTACAACAGCTCATTTTTACTTCTCCTGCCAGTTCTGCAAAAAGTGAATACCGTAATATCCCGTCAATTATGGTAATTAAGGGAACCATTTCTGTGATATTCGTGAAACCCGAAAATTCTTACACCCACTGGTTATGAATTCTAACCACATCCTCTAAACATTCTCCAAATTGTGACTGCGATATTTTAGAGAGGTTGAAGTAAACATGTTGTACTATTATGCCTCGAATTCAACTCGTACTCCGAAATACGGACTGCGTTTGAGAGGTTGCTCGTTGTTATGAACACGTACTTACGACATCCAAGTCATTCTTCTTCTTTCCTTTATACCGCTTAACACACATCTGTTGCACATGTGGATTCTGGCCTGTTTTACGGCCGGATGCCCTTCCTGATGCCAATCCCATATGGAGGGATGTAATCACTATTGCGTGTTTCTGTGGTGGTTGGTAGTGCAGTGTGTTGTCTGAATATGAATATGAGAGTGTTGGGGCAAATACAAACACCCAGTTCTCGGGTCAGAAGAATTAATCAAAAGCGATTAAAATCCCCGACCCGGCCGGGAATCGAATACGGGAAACTCTGAACCGAAAGCCTCAACGCTGACCGTTCAGCCAATGAGTCGGACAACCATATCATTACCCCGTCCAATTATTATCTCTCTCTCTCTCTCTCTCTCTCTCTCTCTCTCTCTCTCTCTCTCTCTCTCTCTCTCTCAGAATTCCACCTATCATAGAGTTGTGGGCTCACAATGTACCATCAAATACAGGTTGGAGAGGACGCTGCAGAAACGGCGGCTCTCAGCGATGGGAAGAAGGCCATATACGACCGAACAATTCCATACTCCAAGATGAAATACAACGTGCGAAGTGTACGTGGAATCGGCCACTATATTGGTGCTCCGACTGCAATTCAACCATGAAACCATCAGTTTGCCAGTTCATGCAGTTATCCACTCGTTCAATTCAGTCATAATGTATGTCGTAATCGTAAGATACTCCATAAGACTTGTGACACAAAAGTGAGCACTAAATAAGCTATAATAATAATAATAATAATAATAATAATAATAATAATAATAATAATAATAATAATAATATAATGTGACCTTCGAAGAGGCCTGGTGCACGTCTTTCGAGTTGACAGGAGACCTGCAGGTCTATGAGGATGGGACCCTACCTATGATGAATTCTAATGATGAAGACGGGACACACACCCAGACCCCGAAATATCTGATTTTACCAATGAAGATTAAAATTCCCCGACCCGTCCTGGAATCGAACCCGGGAATCTCTAGACCAAAGGCCAGTACGCTAACCGTTTAGCCACAGAGCCGGGCACGAAATAAGGTAAGGAAGGGGAAGATAAATGCTGTCCTGGGCAATATAACATTGTGAAAGTCTAGGAAAAAAGTAAATTATATTTAATGTAGTAATAGTCAAGTCCACCTCTGTGGTGTAGTGGTTAGCGTGATTACCTACCACGACCGAAGGCCCGGCTTCGATTCCCGGCTCTGCCACGAAGTTTGAAAAGTGGTACGAGGGCTGGAACGGGGTCCACTCAGCCTTGGGAGGTCAACAGATTAGAGGTGGTTTCGATTCCCACCTCAGCCATCCCCGAAGTGGTTTTCAATGGTTTCCCACGTCTCCTACAGGCAAATGCCGGGATGGTACTTAAATTAACGCCACGGACGCTCCCTTCCCTCTTCCTTGCCTGCCCCTTCCAATCATCCCAACCCTCCGCAAGGGCCCTGTTCAGCATAGCAGGTGAGGCCACCTGGGCGAAGTACTGGTTCTCCTGCCCAGTTTTATCACCTCGAGCCAAAGTATCGCGCTCCAGGACACTGCCCTTTGAGGCGATAGGGATGGGATCTCTCGCTGAATACGAGGGAAAAACAGACCCTGGACGGTAAACAGATTAATAAGGAGAAGAAGAAGAAGAAGTAATATAATTGTAAGAGGATAATGTAGTGCATTTATCGAATTTTATGAAATGCAATATAAGACTGCTCTCTCCATAGTTTCAGGCAATTCGGAACTAGGAGATGGCAGTATTCTCTAATGGTGCTCGTGTGTACTACCTAAGAACAAACTAGAAAATATATCCCTTTCGTGTACACGCACAAATTATGTGACATCCGATTTACGTACCGGTCTGCAGAATGAGAAATTTGAGTTGTGTTTCCCATTAAAAATTAAACATTTCCGTTTCTACTTAATCAGAGTAATGGCCACTAAGTTTAGGACACCTACAACTTAGTAGGCTTGGTTAAAAGTCTGTGACATATAGTTCAACATTTACGGCAGAAATTTGTATGAAACCTGCTGATTTTGCCTAATCCATATTTAGTCATTTTTTGTAGTATAAATTCCTCACTGTCTTCTATTTTCTTGCTTTGCATGATGTTTCCCACATTCGCACTCCGTTTTTATGCAAGGCGTATCCTTTCACCTCACAGATGACTTCTATTATTTGAAATATGTAACGGCGTGAATGATATAACATTCGGAAGTATTCGTCGTTGATGTCAGAGAACAGGAGAATTCTGCAGATAGCAACGACGAAATGTACAGTCAGGATCGATGTAATGTTAAAACTGCCATTCAGCCTCGTCGTTTGTTTCGAAGCCCTTAACATTATTTAAGAAACAATCATCTGCCTTGTCGCTTGTTGAATAGGAGAAAAGGAAACCCAACGTCTTTAAGGAGACATAGATATCATCCTGGCTAATTAACAGCTACCAAGGCCACCGTGCTCATAAGTTGATAGTCTACCCTTAACAGCTTAGAGAACTGTGCAAATTTTTATGTTACTCTGCTTCTAATTCCAACCATAAAACGCATTATTTCGATACATGTTAAGTTATATTTTGCTTTATAGTATGGAATTGTGAATCAATAGACATCCCATTACTCTTTATGAACTGGTTAAGTTTCAGAGGACCCAGTACTAAGTGTAGGTCAATTAAAAAACTGTAGGTCGAACCGTCTCGAGTGATTATCATATCTACTTGCAGGATCCATCGAATGCAAGTCCATGTACTTCCTATTGATGATCCCTTAAGGCATCAGCGACCAAGGTCTGAATACGGTGTTGGTAGGCACTTCTAAGGACTTCACCTAGTTTGTAGGCATCCAAGGCGTGTTCAAGATTTTCTAACGTAGTCGTAACAAAATCACTCTTTAAACAGCAACGTAAATTCCTTAAATATAAATTGAGATAAAGAAGCATACACAAAACCATTAAGGTGTTGCGTAGCTGAGGGCAGCCCCACGCCACTCCGTCGGAATCGTGGCGACCAGCCCGTGTAGTATATATCCTCCGTTTGCCGGTATGTCACTCGAAGAAATATAAAAACAATACGTTTTGTGGAGTGGAATGCTTTTCTACTTTTGCGTTTACGGCCGTTAGAGACCACAATAAGCAACATTTACACATTTTTATAAGCTTTCTTTGCAGCTCAGTATCGTCACGTTCTATCTCTGGCAGCAAGTCTACTTTCAGCTGTCCACCCGCTGTTCTTCGTCAACCGCTAATCATCAATTCTAACTAGGTGGCAAAAGAACTTGAGTCGTCGCTTCTTCACAGATTCTGACATAGTTTCACTCGTCCTCTCAACCTGCATTGTCCAGCCACGTTCTTGGGCTCTTAATCTTTCGAAGGATCTTCCTCTCAAATTTCTCAGCTTCTCTCAGACCAGCCTTTCCAGTAACTCGTAGGCATTCACTTCTATAGAGGTATTCGGGTTTAATCACCGTGTTATAATGTCTGAGTTCAGCTTGCACTGTATTTCCTATTTTTCTAGTACAGGTCGTGTGTTCTGCGAAACGCTGTGGCCATACTGTCTCGAATACTGTCGTTGCATTCCCTTTAATTACATCCCATCCGAACAATCTCGCCGAGATATTTAAAGCTGTTAACTTTTCCAGTCTTATCAAACCTTGTGTTTAGCTTTTGAGGAGCTGTAAAGTACTTTGTTGTTTTAAAAGAGATCCAGCCTTTTCTGTTTGTTTCTTGAAAAGATTTGTGTGTTCTACAGAAGCATCTGTGTTTCTAGAAAGAATCACTACATCATAAGCAAAAGCTAGACAGTTTATCTTGACACCCTTATTTGCATCTCCAATGTATACTTAGTACAGTAAACTTTTCTTGTTAAGTTCTTTTTTTTCCCATTTACCGATAACTTTCTCCGATATGCAATTAAAGCGAGTCGCTGATAGTCCATCTCCCGCCTTACTTCTGTTTTAATTTCTTACTCCTTGGAAAATTCGCCCATGGATTTTATAAGGGACAGTCAAATGAAAATCAAACACCCACCGTAATACACAATCCGCGCGAAAGGTGACAACACTGTTGTTACGTCGATACTGCCATTGCTGTCATAAGAGAACTGCATAGTGACAACTCTCAGGTGCACGCAGTTGTTGGGTTATGTCTTTGTAGGTGCGCGGACTGGTCTAGCGCGTTCGTCCAGCTGTAGAAATGGAGGAAAGCAAAGAAGAACAGAGAAAGGTGGTTCATTTTCTGGTGGCTGATTGTGCTGCAGTACACGAAACTCGTCGTCGCATGCCTACTATGTGTGGCGAACGCTGCATGACGAGAATGCAAGCGTGGGGATAGGAGATTCCGAGAAGGACGCACGCGCATTGATTGTCAGGGAAAGAACAGTGTTGTTGGACACTCGGAATCGAATTTCAGCACGGTAAGTTATAACAGGAAGAATTAATCTGAGAATATTATTCAAACACAACATATTTGTCGATATTTGATTTTTGTGAATTGTGTTACTGCGTATGTTTTAAATTTTGGGCATATTTTGAAGATTTTCATGGCAATAGTTTGCACATTTTAGAACACCCACAGTCTAAACATTAACTCGATGATGTGGATGATAAACGTGGTTAAAAGTCAGGTTCCGAGTTTCACTAATAGGAAAAGTCCTCTCAGGTTTAATTAATACGCTGACGGGGTGAAAGTCCATTTGGAGATCACTGTAAGTACCTAGATGTTAATATAACGAAAGATCTTCATTGGAGTAATCACATACACGAGATTTTAAACAGAGGGTACAAGTCTCTGCACATGGTTATGACGGTACTTAGGGGTTGTGGTAAGGATGTAAAGGAGAGGGCACGTAAGTTTCTGGTAAGACCCCAATTAGAGTATGGTCCGAGTCTATGGGACCCTCACTATGACTACTTGATTCGAGAACGGGAAAAAATACAAAAATCAGCTCGATTTGTTCAGGGTGATTTCTGACAAAAGAGTAGCGTTACAAAAAGGTTGCAAAGTTTGGGCTGGGAAGCAGATTAGCTGCTCGACTAAGTGGTATGTTCCGACCTATCAGAGGAGAGATGGCGTGGAATGACATTAGCAGACGAATAAGTTTGAATGGTGTTTTCAGAAACAAGAAGGATCATAATATGAATATAAACTTGGAATTTAAGAGGACAAACTGGGGCAAATGTTCGTTTATAGGCAGAGGAGTTAGGGACTGGAATAATTTACCAAGGGAGATGTTCAATAAATGTCTAAATTATGCGCTATTATTTTAGAAAAATAGGTAAACAACAGATAGGGAATCTGCCACCTGGATTACTGCCCTAAATGCAGATCAGTAGTGATTGATTGATTAACTGAATCCTTCTGCTGGATCCGCACTTTGGGGTCTGGTGTGTGGTTAACTGATAAATCATACCATAAATATAATTAGTTCATAATTATTATTTGTATTAGGCTATAGATAAACTTTTTGTGACATTACACATGGTGCCAGGTACGGTGATGCGATGTTATTGTAGCATAGATTTACTGTAGTGAAGAAAGTAATTATTCAGTAATAGAGGACTCAGAATATTTCCTTTTTTAGAAGCTATCTTCACATGACCTCTACTATATAATTATTATTTCAATGAATGTAGAATATAAACATACGCATTTCTATTAGCAATATTGTTTAATATTGAATACCCATGTAATAACCGAGGCAGTAATTTAATTCATATCCTGCCTTGTTTCAGTCCGTAACAAATTTAAATTACACTCCAAGGTTTTACAGAAGAGCTTCAGATTCAATTCATTGGATTAAATTAGACCCTGGTACTCTGCACGGTCATGTTTTATGTATGGACAGTCAACAGCACAAAAATTGGCCGGCAAATAAATTATTTAATTGTAAACGTTCTCGAAATGCGAGGATACTTGTAAGCTGTGGATAGCCGCTGGCCGAAGAGGCGATACTGCGAAATATATCTAGTACCGAGCTCGATAGCTGAAGTCGTTTAAGTGCGGCCAGTATCCAGTAATCGAGGGATAGTGGGTTCGAGCCCCACTGTCGGCAGCCCTGAAGATGGTTTTCCGTGGTTTCCCATTTTCACACCAGGCAAATGCCGAGGCTGTACCTTAATCAAGGCCACGGCTGCTTCCTTCCACTTCCTAGACCTTTCCTATCCCATGGTCGCCATAAGACATATCTATGTCGGTGCGACGTAAAACAAATAGCACATATATAGTAGGGACGTAAGTCCTTTCACATTGTAATCATTACAGTGGAGATATTCAGCCTGGGGAGGCCACAGCCCGCATTGCAACACAGGTGTGTTTGCACTGGAATGGCTAGGAGTTAAGTTGACAACTTCTCCGTTAGGCAGCTATGCATACCTTCCAGGCGTTCTAAATGGCGATACGAACGGACCTCTGCTCCCATCTAATACCACCTGCACAGTATGTTCATCGTATTCCAAACAAGAGGATTGAGAAAGTAAATCATCTTCTTTTCCTTCAGTTTGCTTTACGTCGCACCGACACAGATGGGTCGTATGGCGACGATGGGATAGGACAGGGCTAGGAGTGGCAAGGGAATAGCCGTGGCCTTAATAAATGTACAGCCCCAGCATCTGCCTGGTGTGGAAATGGGAAACCACGGAAAACCCTATTTAGGCTGGCGAGAGTGAGGTTTGAAACCACTAGCTCCCTATTGCAAGCTCACAGCCGCTCGACTCTACCCGCACGAACACTTGCTCGGTTAAATCATCTTTCGCGACGGCCAATTTGTGAGTGAGTGAGTGAGTGAGTGAGTGAGCAAATTTGCAAGTTTGTAAATTTAGGTGACTTTTAATAACCTGATAATCATAATCAGATGATCCCCAAGTTTACGTGGAATCCAGACCAAACGAGCTGACTTTTCACTTCCAAATTCCTATATGCATGTCGTAGAAATACTGTCAGCAATATCAGATATTCATCCAGGAGGCACACCATTGGTAAAGGAATATGATTACAATTAGACTGTTCACCAGAGGCCAGCATTATATATCAAAATTCGTCAGTTTCAGTTACGTATACAAACAGTTTAAGAAACAATATTGTCGCTCCAAGTTCAGATATTGCAAATATTGTCTAGTCCTGGTAAAGTAGTTCTTCAAGCTTTAGAAGGACATTAAGCCTTGTGGATTTTCGTGAGTTACGATTTTAGCTGTAGGACCTCCTATTCCTTTACTTGGAATCAACACCACAGCGACGTGACATTCCATTTCATTGCATTGGCAGGAATTGGAACATGGTGAGAAGCCAGTGATTATGTGATGTTACTTCGTTACCACAGCCTCCACATGTTCTTGCGAAGTTTGAGTTATTGTATTTATTTCTCGTAGGCCTTTGCACCTTTCATTAACATTTCCAGTTAGTAAGTAAAGAAAACACCCTTGGTTATAATTTTTTTTCTGATTTGTTGTGCCCAACTGTGGAGCGCGTTTGAACTTATTTTGCACAATGTTTCTTCTTCTTTTCTTCCCAATATCTGTTCATTTCTTCACTGTGTTCTTTTCTGCGTGTTTCTGTCCAGCCTGAATTTTTTCTTGTTGGTTTCTCTGCAAATTTATGTTTGTTTACTAAGCTTCTAAATTTCATTCTATCTTGAAAGGTTTCTCATCAATACCCATTTCTTGTAGATCTTTATGAATTTCTGCTTAACAATTGTTGCGGATTTTCAGGGTTAGAGCTAGATTTAGAATTTTCTTTGTCAGCCTGTTGTTATCCATTCTGTGTAGGTGTCCGTAGAATTTTAGTCGTCTCTTTCTGATGGTATCTGTGATTTTTTCTGTGAACTGAAAAATTTCGTGTGGTTTCTTTTTCATCCAAATTCTATTTTCGAACTTTGGTCCTAGGATTTTTATGAGAATTTTCCTCTCTCGTTTCTCAATGCTTTTCATTTGTGACCTGTCGCCGATGATCAGTGTTTCAGATGCATAAAGTGCCCCTGGTTTGATGACTGTATTGTAGTGTCGTAATTTTGCCCAGAGTATTCAAAAAGTCCTACAGGACATCTAGTTTTCTGAAGAAATTCCGGAGGATTGGAAATGTGCATTGATTCACCCACTTCACAAGAAAGGAGACAAATCAGATATTAATAACTACAGAGGAATTTCTCTCCTCTCACTCGTATATAAGATCTTCTCTAAAGCTCTACTTAATAGATTAGAGAAATAAACATACCACCTGATCGGAGATTATCAGGCTGGATTCCGAAAAGTGAGATCCTGCGCAGAAAAAATCCTAAACCCTTGGTTATTATTATTTATACATTTTTGTGTTGTTTCTAAGTATCGAATGAATGTTCATAGTTTAATTAGATCATCCAATTCAAGTCTTTCTTGCTAGTAGTCTAACGTCATTACCAACTCATATAAGGGTTTCGGAGATGACGGGATGGTAAATAAGCGTTCGTGACCTTAATTAAGGCTTGTAACGAGAAAATGAATCTTCCCACTTTTAGTCCATGTCATTTCCGCTGGGCTACGCTGCGTGTATGTGTGGGTGTATCCAAGTGTGCTCTAGCATTTGCCTGATGTTAAAAGCAGTCGATGGTGGGTTTCGAACCAGACATATGATGGCTGCAATGTTATGACTATGGTACGTTGGCACACAGTAAATGTCGTACTCTTTCCTTAAACAGGAAAAATACTCAATATTGTCCTTGATATGCATGAAATAAGATTGAACAAATATTTCAATAGGAAAAATACAGTCAAATTAGAGGATTTCCATAAATGCATATGAACGGCTATTTTTATGATTCGTATAAATGCTAACGTACGGCAAACCTACCTAACAAGCCAATAAGAATCCAATTAAGTGGCCATTTTATTCACTCCCTTACGAATACCAGGCTATATTTCAACGTACCAATGATGTTAGACACGCAGGAGTAACGGATCTGATTCCTGAACGATTCATTAACGGGAATAAGTAGGCCCTAATTTGTACTTAACTCGGGGCTAACCGAGTTTCAGTCATTAAGTGAAGAAATATAATTTTTGAAACTTCATTCACTGCTCTGTTTGAATCAGGTTTATATCTATATTAGTTTATATGCTGTCGGCTTTTGAAGTTCATGCTGTAAGGTGGAAGTGACAGTATAGGTAGAAGCTTTTCTTCACTCTTTGTTTCTCAATATTCACATTTTTTATTAAGAAACGTGCCTTTTTTGGACGTGGCGTCTTTTTTTTTTTTGGTAAGGGCTTTACGTCGCACCGACACAGATAGGTCTTACGGCGACGATGGGATAGGAAAGGCCTAGGAGTTGGAAGGAAGCGACCGTGGCCTTAATTAAGGTACAGCCCCAGCATTTGCCTGGTGTGAAAATGGGAAACCACGGAAAACCATCTTCAGGGCTGCCGATAGTGGGATTCGAACCTACTATCTCCCGGATGCAAGCTCACAGCCGCACGCCTCTACGCGCACGGCCAACTCGCCCGGTGGCGTCTTTTTTAACATGAAACATTTAGCACGAGTTCTTTTATAGTTGTGTGTCAGTCTGAATTAGAAAAAGAGAGCAGTAAGTTAATATGTTTATACTAAGAACTGAAATATTTGAAAAGAAGTGGTCAACAATGTGTTCTTTAAAAAAAACAATAGTTTTTGAGGAAAACAACTTAGTTAGATCAAATGACTCCTCATACTCTCAGGTTATAGCGAGAAAAATTGGGATCAGTACTTTGGATATATTCAAAGATAACATAGGAATTGTTTTTGCAAACCCAAAGGAAATAAATATTCAAGAAAGCTATTATCAAGATACAACTTTAGAAATTAAGGAACTGACCGCTCAGTAAATGAACTATACCTGGTGAAGTTTTCATGTCAATCATACGGTTTAAGTGATATTACCTGTTTCGTCCAACAATGTCGAAAGGTTGCTATTGTGGTTAGCGTCTTCTTAAGTACTCTTCAGTATCAACCGAGTGTGGAAGGATTTAATCCTTCATCATTGACCATCTAAATACACAACTTGGTCAGGCGTCAGAGGAATATTTCGGTGAAGAATTAGCCGTAGAACGTTTGAGGATGTCTGATATAGACCCACGTTCTTTCGAGTGAACCGAGCACGCCTTTACCACCTCGGCCTGGCAGCCTCTAGGATATGGAACAGTGCGAGAACCAAATTTTCCTCTCAGCTGTTGTCTATGAACTAATACTGTTTCATAACTGATGACAAGCCATACCCATCCTCAAATTTCGTTAATCTACGCACAGTTTCAGGGGCCACTTACTTTCCCACAGTGTTGAAAATGGCGACCAGCTTATTCCTACACAATAGTATGCCAGAGAAATTAAAAAAATTCCTCCCCAGTTCGGCTTCGGAACCAAGTTGAGAATGCCAGTGTCCAGCTGACTAGGCTTGAACGTAACTTCATAACGAGTTTGGGTAGGACAATTTAGAGATTTTGAGAGTAAACAGGCACAGGTTATAGTGCAATAAGAAACTCTCAGAATTACTTTTTACATTATTTTCAGATTAAGAGACTGCATGCTCATCCCTTGCAACACTATGGTGCGGTAGTATTATCTGTAATGGGATGTTGTCGACGGTCACCAAGGATATTTATTATGGCACAGTGATAGAATTTGAAAGGACGAGCGTATGCTTATCTGCGTTGGCTGATTCCGAACCTCTGAGGAAGTTACTCAAAGTAGTAAATGTCTCGGTCTCAAATACTCTGCACAAAATTCCCCAAAACTAATAGTATGATTTACACTGAAGCGTGCTATAATCACGCATTTATTTGAATACAGTCGAAATGGTATCCCTGACAACTGAGTCTTATACTCATTCTTATCACAATCGTGATTTATAGAGCTTTCTCCGAAAATGCAGAATAATAGAAAATAAGGAATTATTTCATCATTGCCGGCGATGTTTGATAGATTACTTATCGGAAAAGGAACGGTTATTGCACAGCGACATTTAGACAATTGCTGCAGATGCCATTCTGTACTTTCTTGTATTATAACTTCATCTCCTTTTCCGTAAATATGTATATTGTCTGTATAAGCCATACGCTAAATAATAATCCCCTATTAGAGATAATAGGTTTCTGGTGACGCATCAATATATGTGTTAATTCTGTTGAGGACAATCGAACGTTCGTCCGCTTCTAACATGTGACTACTTCTGAAAATCAAGAAATATGAAAACAACCGCTATAAATTGCTAATTTTATAACGTCTATGGGGAGAACGTCGTGAACAATAACTCAAATAATTCTTTTCAATCAACGGTATATTCTGAAAGAAGATAGGATTTTGCAGATCAAATCATTTTCTTTACAAATTCTGTTTAGAGACTTTGCTCCCAAATAACAGGATGTGATACTGAAAAGACTTATCGAAGCCACCTTGAAAAACTGGTTATGAAATTGAAGAGCCGAATAATTTATTGAGAAGTTTAGGGTCAAATGCCTTAAACCTACTTAATAGTTCGTACTGCCGAAAGTTCCATCTGGTTGCTTCTTATGCTTAGCAACATCTCATCTCATGCTAGGCTCAAATATTGAGAACTACATACACACTTAGCTGATTAGCAAATTAAATTTGAAAGGCATAATCAAATGTAATCGCATGTACAGAGCACATTTTCGTTCACTTCAACTATCCCATTTTAATATTATAAATTTATTTTACTTCCCTAAGATAATAGTACATTATAAATAACGTTAAATATTAATTAGGATATTATTGCTGATAACCCACGAAACTCGTGCAATGTTATTGTGACCATTAGTTTGATAACCACGTAGAGATAGTGGCAGTGAAAGTAAGATATAACTCCCGGTAACACGAACAAGCATGGCAGAAACAAGAAGCCAAGATAATCTAATCTTCAAGCATAAACGCACTTCCTGTTTGTTAAGCAGAGTTGGTGGCATTAGAATTTCAAAGCTTCGAAACGCTACGAAATGCAAGAAAAAAAAAGAGAGAGAGAGAGCTAGCACACCTACATTTACTCTTATGGCACAAGGCATGAAATTACAGAAAAAGGTGAAAATTTTCCCTTTGGAAAAATCAAATAATCATAAATACAGAGTGTCCGGCTGGAGTGTACAATAAAATAATTAATATCTTGAGAAGTAATAGAGATAATAATTGATGGTTTGGTTCTGCAAATAGAGAAGTACAAAAATGTTTCGTTATATACCTAATCCCAATGCTCCTTGATATGCACATTATTAGTGGAGCGGCAGACGCCGAATCTATATTGCACTTCCTTCCCCGCCGACGTGCTTGGTGTTGTGGCCCGATATCTAAAGGGATGTGCCAGATTCCCGAAGGCGTCTGCGCAATTTCCTGATTGATTGATTGATTGATTGATTGATTGATTGATTGATTGATTGATTGATTGATTGGACTGATACGTAGGTGGGGGAAATTGTCACTTAATGCCAGTTGATACTTCAGCCGAAAATGCTGTACAAGCCCAACAGACAGCTAGCGGGAGTTGTGATGTGTTGCGCAGCCGTCTGAGCTGCCTAACCTTCAAAGAAGACACGCATATGGGACACACAACTTGTAGGCCAGCTGCATCTTGGGATGTAACTGCTTTTCCCCCTTCCTTTTCTTTCTGCTAGTATAATCTCTCATGTTTTAATATTTTCAATACCTAATTCTGATATTGTCTCTTGCATTTTCTTTCCAACAGCAGAGACATTGTCCGAGTTTCTACTGCCGGGCTGGGTGGCTCAGACGGTTCAGGCGCTGGCCTTCAGACCCCAGCTTGGCAGGTTCGATTCTGGCTCAAATACGTCAGCCTCCTGTCGGTCACGCCACGTGAAGGAAATTCTGCGTGACTAAATTCCGGCACCTCGGCGTCTGTGAAAACCGTAAAAGTAGTTAGTGGGACGTAAAGCCAATAACATTATTATTATTATTATTATTATTATTATTATTACGAGGTTCTGCTCGAGACCAACAGTATTGTACCATCATCAAGATTCATCTAGACGCGTCAATAGTACAGGTCTACTGGTTATAGCTTCAGTGTACCTAGTACTGCGAGGGGAGAATTCAACCAATCCAAGCGCTCGATATGTACGTTACTTCGTTAGTCATCGGGGAAATTCGATAACTCGTGCGATAATCATTATCCGCTTTCTCAGGTAATTCGTGGAGGGCGTTCGATATGTTGCTCTCGCTGATCTGTACCCATTGCATGTCGTAAGAGGCTACTAAGTGGGGAGCAACCAAAGAATCTGTGCTCCCTCTCTCGTTTTCTAAGATCAACACACATATCCATGATTCTATGCTTTATCGAGTAGCAGGGAAATTTACGCATGAGTAATATCTGTTCAAAAGGTACTATTTGCCCATTTAAAAAAATCAGTATTTCATCTCCATGCATTACAGTTGTTGAATATTATCGATTGCTATAAGCAATCCAGTCCGGCAACGCGTCCGACAAACATCCGGCGGCCACGGGTTCGATTCTCGGCTGGGTTAGGGTTTTTTAATTGTAAATAATTAATATCCCTGGCCTGAGGACTAGGTGTTTGTGTCGTCCTTAACGTTCCTTTCCTCACATTCAACAGTCTACACTTCCTCCATTCCAATTACACGCAGGTTGATATCACGTAGTGCAAGTAGGGGCAAAAGATCTCTATAGGTCGACTCCACGAACAAATAGCATTTATTAAGCAATCCAGATCAGAAAGGTGTAATTCCTTAAAAGTTTTACCAAACACGATCATGGGGACGTTCCACGCGCCTTTTATTTTACGTTTCTAGCGCTGTTTCCGAAACTTTCTTAAGGCAGAAAGAACACCTTTTGAACAGACACTCTCATACTCGCGTATATATATTAGTACCTCTTTCAACATTTTTAGTGGCTAGTTAGGCCGGCTGAAAGAGGATTTATATTACTTAAATATCCTCAGCTTAGTGATTAGGTATATCAGGCTGTATTTCGTAAGAAGTAATGTCGTGCACGTCCTCCTAATTGACGCTCATGGTCGACCTGCGCGTCTCTCTCTCTCTCTCTCTCTCTCTCTCTCTCTCTCTGTGTGTGTGTGTGTGTTGACCACAATAAGGTAAGGAGAGGGTGACACGCGGTGCTGACACATAGCCTACTCTGGTCGTATAACATCATGGTCTTAACGTCGCCATCTGACGGACGAATCACCATTGACTGAAGCATGTATTCACTCCACACGAACACTTCCGACAGTTTTAGAAATGAACCGAAGCGTTTGGCGTGCATCCTAGTGATGAGAAACTTCATACCACGACGTCTCCTACTCTGCCGGTCAACACTTTGACGGTGGTAGTTTCTTCCACCAACAGCTCCAACCACGGTATCAAACCCTAACCACTTGACGCCAGAATGCTCAGGAGACGTAACCGATATAGGCTTCTTCCCTGAGTTATCTTACGAGGCTCAATATTTTGTATGATTTCCCAACACATCGGAAAACCTCCTCGTTGGTATACTAGATTCCTCCGGGAAGTCTGTATATTTTTAAAGAAAAATTTGACACCGAGCCAGTTATCCGTGCGGTTAGGGTCACTTAGCTGTGAGCTTGCATTTGGGAGATAGTGTGTTCGAACCCCATTGTCGGCAGCCCTGAAGATGGTTCTCTCTGGTTTCCCATGTTCACACCAGGCAAATGTTGAGGCTGTACCACAGTCACTTCCTCTCCACTCCTAAACGTTTTATAGCCTGTCGTCACCATGACATCTATCTGTGTTTGTGCGACGTAAAACAAAATTGTAAATTAAATTGTGGCAGAATAGAAAAAAATAAAATACAATAAAATAAGCCCTATCTTGACTATTGGAGGGTAATATGCACGTTTGTCTTAAAATATGTAACACTGTACCACATCTAGGTCAAGGAAAACCGGGCGAGTTATCCGTGCGCGTAGAGGCGCGCGGCTGTGAGCTTGCATCCGGGAGATAGTAGGTTCGAATCCCACTATCGGCAGCCCTGAAGATGGTTTTCCGTGGATTCCCATTTTCACACCAGGCAAATGCTGGGGCTGTACCTTAATTAAGGCCACGGCCGCTTCCTTCCAACTCCTAGGCCTTTCCTATCCCATCGTCGCCATAAGACCTATCTGTGTCGGTGCGATGTAAAGCCCCTAGCAAAAAAAAAAAAGGTCAAGGAAAGGAAAATGTGTAAATTTTAGGATGGATACAAACAAAAATGGTAATTTGTAGAATGGGTACAATCAATATTAGCTTTAAGCAAATACTAAATGTAGTAACAGACTAAGTCTTTGTAACAAGAACAAGGAAAGGCTGATGCATGTATCAAAATAGAATGGATTGTAATATATGAATACTCTCTCCCCAGTTTCATACGATCCAGTAATGGGAGATGGGAATATTCTAATCCACCCCATTATTAATTATGAATTACTAAAATGTATTTTATGAGGATTGTGTACTCAGGAACAATGGCAGAGAAAAATCGTACACCTCGTGTGCAAGCATAGCAAAACTCCAAAATAAACGTGATAATTCAGAAATTTGAAATATCCCCAACAACCTACTGTTTCTTTCCCCCCAAGGATATTACTGTAACACTAGAAAGATAAACAGTACACTATTTCTAACTAAATTACTTATTCGTAATTCGTTATATTACTCACTTCTTCCTAAATTTCTCTGGATAAAATGTACTATTTACCTTAGCAAGTTAAGAATATTACTGCTAGAAAAATTCAATTGCATCCAGTATAAACTCGATCATTTTGAAAGGGTAGGAGGGGCGGGCCATGGGCCCATCTCCTGAGTGCGGGTCTGGACAGAGGGCAAGGATCACTCACCATTTACGTTTTTGAAATGTATACCAGTTTCGTGTTGCTCGTTTAGCTAAATGGAATGAGCCATCGTCTTCTGGGAAGAGATTGCCACAACATTGACCTCAGCATTAAGAAATGATCTGACATTTGAGTTACAATAACGAGCTGCTGGAAGCTGGTGGGAGGTGCCCTCAGTGTACAGAGAATCAAGCCTACAAACCTTGAGGGTTCAAAACGTTACATACGCCTCGAATCATTTCACTTGCTTTTGCAGGTTAGACCTAGAATCCCTAGGTGTAACAGGCATCAATTCATTAAGTCATTTCAGCTTCTTCAGTAATCCTTGAGCTTTATATCAAGCTCCTGCTTTCTCTTGGGTGTTTCCCTGATTTTGTTCGCAAGTCGCGGTTCAAACTATGAGAAGAATCTGGACGTGCACTCCATCTGATGCACGACAGACCTTAAGTTCTCTCGAATGATTTAAGATACTCCCAATCCTTGACTCATTTATGCACCATGAAATAGCTGCCGTCGATAGCTCGATAAAACGAAATAACGACATAACGTTAAATTGAACGAACGCACACGAATTGAAAGTGGCATCTGATAACGGAATATTTTACAATATTCGAAGAGGTTAATATAACACTGTAACAAAATACTCAAAGAAGGGGAAGATAAAATCGGAAGTATAACAGATAATTTAGAAATGGCTTTGGAGTTAATTTATTGCGGCTATCTGACACTTTAGAGATAAGCTATTCAATTCAGTAGTTCAAGCAAAGTCATTCTATAGAGCATTCCCTTTCGGAGTACACGCTGACGATAAAATGATAGTTTTGCATGTGTCGTGGGAAAATGTGCCATAATAATGCTATAATAGGGAATTTGTGCTCCAAATAGTAATGTACGGTGGTAGTAGTTAAGTATTTGTTGACTCTATAGTGGCAATAGGTGAGATTCTAAGGATAATCTATTGGCAGCAAATCAAACATAAAAAGGGATTTCCAGGTGGACTGGAGGAGGATGTTAGTAGGAAATAGAATTTTGTACGGAAAACAACAGTTTACAGTATATGTCAAAGTGATCCAGTGAGGAAAGAACGTAGAAAAACTAACAAGATGGTAGAGAGTAATAGCAAGAGAACTTGAGCAGAATTTTGCCATGTAAGTAAAAATGTAATGATAACGACAGGAGTGTTAACTAAAAAGGAAATTAAAGATATAATTTAGTGTTCAATGGTGGGCATACAAGAATGAATCTATACCACGAAAAAATGAAGACAATCAATGTTCAATAAGGCAATGCAAGTGGCACACTTTCTAAACGCTTTTGAAGAGACGAGGACCGTGAACAAAATGTAGTATATGCATAAGACAAACAGACAATTGAAAATGAACTAAAAAGTACTCTCCACTTTGTTAAACAAATATTAGAGAAAATCATGGAGTAAACAATATTATGCAATATTGTTCGTGGAATGAGGTAAAGGAAATCGAATGAGGATGAAGAGAGAGAGACGAGACATGTATTACGCATGGAAGACATACATGAAAAGAAATTCTACGCTCTGAACCTCAGCTAGAGTCAAGGCGATACGTTTTTGCAATTTGCGTTACGTCGCACCAACACAGGTATGTCTTATGGCGATGATGGGATACGGAAGGTCTATGAGTAGAATGGAAGCGGCCGTTGTCTTAATTAAGGTACAGCCCCAGAAATTGCCCGTTTTAAAATGGGAAACCATGGAAAGGCATCTTCAGGACTACGGACCGTGGGGTTCGAACCCACTTATCTCCCAAATGCAACGTTACAGCTTCGTGACTCTAACCGCACGGCCAACTCGCTCTGTTCAAGGCGATAATTCATGAAGCCTCATTAGTTATTATTGCAAAATATTTCTAGAAAAGATTCACGTGTTAGAAGTAAATTATTTAATTATTTTAATCATTTTTGCTTTTGGTCCGTTTGCCTGGTATAGATGTTATATGTTGAATTAATAATAACAACTAATTACAAGAATCAATAATGTCTGCAATAAATTAATACTTTCTCCACAGTTCATGGTTTGAAAGAGAAGAATATCGTACCCTAATTCACTTTATTTTATATCCTGATTATAGCTAAGGAATCTCCAGTTTTATAAGTAACCACAACAAGACAGAAATGACTTTTAAATTCCATGAAATTCCCCAACACACTGGTCGGGATTTTAATTATAGCCCCCTTGGTTAAGCCAGTTATCAATTATCACACTCCATATTTAATAATCTTCGATACAAAGACCCTGGTTCTAGGATGATAGGTCCGTAGACAAAATGCCCACTTTTCATACCGTCCATTTGGAATTCTGTCTATGACAATACAGACCAACAGTACACATATGTCCATTATAATTATGTTCACTTCCAAAATGTCCATTCTACACGATGTCCGCGTCTATTAAATGTGTAATATATGCAATATAATTCTAACTAAACCTACTCCCTATGTACTGTAAGTACCAATGGCTTTTCTTGGTATCCTATTAAGAATATATACTTTAACCATGAGACGAATGGAGAAAATAGTTCGGAATTATGCTGCCAATGGAGAAAGATGTAAACTGAGAGACATCCGACGGTGAGAGCATATCTTGCCTGCTGAAGATTTATTCTGAAGAGGTTGCTAATGAAAACAAAGATTTTGATAGTTAATTTATTCCTGCAACTTGGATCTAATTCGCAATTTTACTTAACTTTGTTCTATATCCGAATTGTAATACGAAATATAAATATTGAAATAAATCGTTAATACTCTCAAAGACATGAAATTGAAGTTTTTTTCAGTAGCTTTAGGTCTCAAGGCTTTGATTAAATGGACCTGTATGAACCGGGACATTATAAAATGGACTCACATGCTTCTCTATATATTTAAAAAAATATGAAAACGAACCTCAGTCAGTCCGGCCATTCTATCCGGTCGATTTCCTTCACTTTTTTAGCTGAAAGGTATTCATGCACAGATTTGTCATCAGGTACTATAAATCACTTAACTTTCGCCTTCCTCAAATTATCAGATTTTTCAATTTTTTGTCTCTTTGAAGCAATCATATCTTTAGTTCTAATTGAAGTACAACGTTCGTTTTGGCCTAAAACTACTCAGTGCATTAAGTTCTTTCATTTAAGCTCTTTACTATTCAAATTGGTTGATTTTGAGGAAAGTTATGAGTGCACATTCAATTTGACGTCTCATTTCTTTAACTTTATTTCTCATTGAAGCAACCATATCTTTCGTTCTAACTGAGGTACGCAGCTCGTTTTGGTCTAAAACACTCAGTGGATCAAGCACTTTCTCTTGAGGTAATAACTACTTAAATTGGTATATTCTGAGAAAAGTTATGAGTACATTTGTCTCCACGACGATGATCTTTGAAGGACTTGTTAACAGTTCGGCGCGTAGTGTTTTTCCAAGGAACGTTTAATTCAATTTCTTTGTGTGAGGTATTTTCAAGTGTTTTGATGATATTATATTACATTCTGTTACCATAGCAGATCATGTGCTTTATTTAACTCGAAACTTTTCAAATACATCCATGAGGATAGTAACGAACAACACCATATAGTATTAAACATCAGAGTCGCGATTTGAACCTAGACTACTGTTTGTTGTTGAGTGCGTCCTGTTCCTATACTTTTATCAGAAGTTTATTTCCTCTATGGCAAAAGTGAGAATTGAATGCATCCTAAAATGTATCAGACCCCACTATCAGCAGCTTTGAAGATGGTTTTCCTTGGTTTCACGTTTTCATACCAGGGAAATGCTGGAAGGTCACGACTGCTTCCCTCCAATTCTCTAGCCCATTCTTCTCCCATTGTCGCCGTAAGACCTATTTGTGTCGCTGCCACGTTAAGAAAATTGTAAAAAAAGGGAAAAAAATGTACACACAGGTAGCGACAGTTTGAACTTACAGGTTACTTAAAAGAATGACATTGAAAACACTGTCTGAATCTTTACGCTAAAAATGTGTCATTTACTTAAATTGTTCCTTGCTGTCATAGGCTTATCTCTGTCTGTTCAAGGCAGCTATCAGTTAGCAGTTCCCTAAGGGCACTCAGGTTCACCGCAAAATATTGCGATGAGAGAAAGTTGACCAACATTTGGACGAGCGATGGGCTCATATTATTTCCAGACTACAACCATTCGTGACGGGTAGAGCCTCGTGCAAGTTCTCAGTCGGTGTTAACGCTACGCCCAGGACGGTACTAGCCTGCTACTAGAGTACAGCACTCTTTAAAGGTAAGGATATTAGAGTAAGTTACCAGTAATATGTTTCGAGGTGTGCGTCTCCCATCGACACTGTCATTCGAAATTTAAGTTATGGCAACAAATAATAATAATAATAATAATAATAATAATAATAATAATAATAATAATAATAATAATAATAATAATAATAATAATAATAATAATATTAATAATAATAATAATAATAATAATAATAATAATAATAATAATCGTATTTGTCAGGATTTCTTCCAAATTTATTGCAGTGGGGATTTTGTGTGAATGTGTCCCAGTTTTAGGGCCGGATGCCCTTTCTTCCGCAAACTCTATTATGGAGGTATGTAATTGCTGCGTATCTTTTGTGGTTGTAAGAAGTGTTATAAGTACATAAGCACCGAGTTCCCGGCCCGTACGGGAGCTTTGACCGAATTTTTAGCTTCTTTCTTTACAATTTGTTTTACGTCGCACCGACACTGGTGGGTCTTATGGCGACAATGGGATAGGAAAGGACTAGAAGTGGTAAGGAAGTGGCCACCGCCTTAATTAAGGTACAGCCCCAGCATTTGCTCTGGTGTGAAAATGGGAAACCACGGAAAACTAACTTGAATACTGCCGACAGTGGGGTTCGAGCCCCACTATCTCTCTAATGCAAGCTCACAGCTGCGCGACTCTGATCGCACGGCCAAATCGCTCTGTCTTTGACCAGAAGGTAAGTACGTTGAGCATTCAGCCAACGAGCCGGACAAGCTAATAATAATAATAATAATAATAATAATAATAATAATAATAATAATAATAATAATAATAATAATAATAATAATAATACAGTTGAACCTGACTTTTACGTATATCAAGGGGAAGAGAAAAATCTACTTGTAACTCAGAATTACTTAGAAATCAGACTTACGCAATACATCACATATTTACTGAAAAACCAATGGAATAGACCTACATGTGTAAATCGTTGCAAATAATAAATACATTACGACAGAAAATATTATTTTGAACTTGGCCCGGCCTTAAAGAAATCAGATAGTTTGGCTTGTTTCACTTTTCTTGCATTAAGAATATAAACCTCCTTTAGCAAACTTGGTAATGCATTCAAAGCATTTTCACTTCAACTTTTCGCACTGATGGAACACCTACACACTTCGATTGCACTTTAACACTTCACTCAGTTCAGGTGTCAAGATTCAAGTCGTTATCTCCATCTATAATGTCACTATCGCTTGTAGCTGGTCCATCACCGCCGCGATGTTGGCATACATCAGCAATAATCTCTTCATCCGGTAGTTCTCCACATACAGCCCGATTGTCATCGAAATGCACGAAAGTATTGAATTCTATTTTTATACACCAACCGTTAGCTCATTACCAGACAAAACTTCGTCCCCATAATCACATAATAATTAGAGGCAGCCTCTTCTCGTAAGACACCAGTTTTGCAGGAACGGTTGCTGATTGTGGAGGATGACACCTGCTTCCAGGCAGCCGAAATAAAGTTCATGGCTTGTAGCAAATTAATGGAGAGAGGTTCATTTCCTGCATCACTCAGTGTTATTAAATGTTGAACCAGCATTTTTCTATAATGTACTTTGAAATTTGTAATGATGCCCAAATCAAGCAGTTGTAGAACGCTGGTACAGTTAGGAGAGAAAAATTCCATTCGGATATTCTCCAGAACGATTTGAGGTGGATGTACTGCACATCGATCCATAAAATGAAGGATCTTCTTCTGTTTCTTTTTCATTTTAATGTCCAGTTTTTTCAACCACTGTTCCATTGGATTCAACTTCCTTAGGTTTTGTTTTCGAACCCTTAAAACACCTCGGATTCTTCGATTTTCTTATCACAAGTGGAGGAAGTTTGTTAGATCCACCTGCATTGGTGGCGAGAAGTACTGTAACACGAATTTTATTTTTCTTCCCTCCGTGGCTTGAGTCACCTTTTTCAGCTAATGTCTTATTAGGAAGGAGATTGTAGAATAGGCCGGTCTCATCACAGTTGTAGATGTTTGGAGGCTGATAATCGCTTACGATACCCGGCAGAACCTCCTCTTTCCAGTGTTGCACCGTGACGTCGTCTGCAGATTTTGAGTCACCGCAAATTGTTCTCCCTGTAATTCCATGACGATATTTAAATCATTGCAACCATCCCGATGAAGCCTTGAAAGCAGCAGTGATACTCATCATTTTAGCTAAATCTATCGCCTTTGCCTTCAGCATGTCTGCACTAATTGGTAGAGCTGCAGCCCGCTTTTGCTGGAACCATGTGAAAAGTGTTTTCTCCAAATCTATGTATCATCCTTCTTGCTGACGGCTGCGCTTTGCTGATTTTGAACCCAGTTTTAAGAACTCATCCAAAATAGCGTTTCTTTTACTGATGACTATACATAGCGTGGTATAAGCAATGCCTAAGTCTGAAGCGATTTCAGTTTTCGTTTTGTGTGGATTAGCGTCCACTTCTCGTATAACTTTTCCCTTTTCTGTTCTCCATGGCTAATCAAAAGCAACTACTGTTCAACAGTAAACATCAGATACCGGCGTCGTGGACATTTTATTCTCCGTTGTTCCCACGAAAGAAATTCTCATATTCAAACAAATTTACTGTATTTTCTTTTGTTTACGCACCGAAACCACCCATTTTGCTTACAATGTACCTTAATCTTTGGCGGCGTGTTAAAAACGACGAAGGTAGAGGAGGAGCGAAGGGGGCTCGTCTTTGTTAAGCCGCCAGTAAGTAAGGGTCAACAATGTCACTCGGCGAAACTCTCTGTTCTGTTTCAGCACCGAAACCCGATCACTCTATTTCCGCCTACGCCGACAAAGAGGGAACTTCGTAAATACAGTAGTTTCTTTTTAAAAAGCACATTCTCATTACAATTACGCAAAACACAGTTATATTTCACTGGCACTTAATACGTATAACAGCGAATTACGTATAAACGGATTACGTATAAATAAGATTTAATTAACAATTATATTTTGCCGGGACCTAAAGGAAATTACGAATTACGTAGAACAGAGTTACGTATAAAGCAGGTTTAACTGTAATAATAATAATAATAATAATAATAATAATAATAATAATAATAATAATAATAATAATAATGAATTACTTCTGAAACGTCCGTCTCCATGGCTAAATGTTTAGCGTGCTCGCCTTTGGATACAGGGGTCTGGGTTCGATTCCCAGCCAGATACGCAACTTTAACCGTCATTGATTAATTTCGCTGACACGGGGACTGGATGTATGTCTTGTATTCATCACCATTTATTCATCACGACGTGCATGTCGCCTACGGGTGTCAAATTAAGAGACCTGGACATGGCGAGCCGAACATGTCTTCGGACACTCCCGGCAATAAAAGCCGTACACCATTTCATTTTACTTCTGAAATAAGAAGACCACTACAGCATGGATTAAGGAAACTCGGAAAGACATGGAAAAGTTGAACATCACAGAGTTCCAAATGTTTGACAGAAATAGATTTAGGAATACAGAGAAAAAACTGAAATAGTTTTGACCCGAAGGAAGAATTACGAGGACTGGAAGAGCTTGGACAGAAGAACAATGGAAGCAGCCCAGTGAGCGTATGAAGGAATATTGGACACTTGGACACAGAGGAAAATTTATTTATTTATTTATTTATTTATTTATTTATTTATTTATTTATTTATTTATTTATTTATTTATTTATTTATTTATTTATTTATTTATTTATTTATTTGAAAATTACCCACTGCCATTTGATTCTTACTGTAGTTACTATCGGCAACTTGTGAACAAAATTGTACTGAAAAGACTGTCTAATGTGTCTCTCATTTCACTCGAAGCCAGACTTGCGACGGGTGACATTGTCGAAAATAGGAAAAACACCCAGTGCGGCAGTCCGTAACATGACCCCCACGAGTACATGTTTACTGTGAGAAGTAGAAGCTCTTAAGGTGTTTAATAATAATAATAATAATAATAATAATAATAATAATAATAATAATAATAATAATAATAATAATAATAATAATAATAATAATAAAAAGGGCACATTGCATCTGCAGTCGTTCAAGTTAACACTTCGGAAAAGATGGCAGGGAAAAACCGGCGTGCAAATGTCGTTTGAAATGAAATTCTTGACCAACATTAAAGAAGGCCCGAAACACATTATGACAGTAATAATAATTTCGTGTGGATATTTATAGCCGAGTGCAACCCTTGCAAGTTAGACCCTCCGATGAGGGTGGGCGGCATTTGCCATGTGTAGGTAACTGCGTGTTATTGTGGTGGAGGATAGTGTTATGTGTGGTGTGTGAGTTGCAGGGATTTTGGGTACAGCACAAACGCCCAGCCCCCGAGCCACTGGAATTAACCAATGAAGGTTAAAATCTCCGACCCGGCCGGGAATCGAACCCGGGATCTTCTGAACCGAAGGCCAGTACGCTGACCATTCAGCCAACGAGATTATGACAGTAGACAAAGATATAATACATACTTTCTTAAAATTCAAGCACTTTGGTGCAATCGTAAAACCCAACGGACTAGATAAAGATGCAAACTATGAGAGAGCCAGGATAATGGATGTTGCATTCCACCTTACGAATAACACATACAACAAGAAAACGATCTTAATTAAGACTAATCTAAGACACTATCAAACAGTGATCCAACCAGAATGCTTATACGCTTCATAATGCCTAGGATTAAAAACCAGAAAGGACACTGAAGAAATCGAGAAGAAAGGAAAAAAAAAATTCTTTAGCACAGAAAATGTGCTAACACCGTTTATGCAGCAACAAGGGATTATAGGAAACCTGCAGCAGGATATCAGAAATCACACGAAAACTAAGGATTAAATAATTGTTCGGACATATTTCGAGAATGAATGATAACAAGCTCACTAAAAGAATTTTAACCATTTTAAGAAATGGACATCATGGAACAGAACATCCAAGACGGAACCACATTCAGAAACAAGATACAAACCTTTCGGGAGTTTTAGGAACCAGAAACGACGACCAAGAAGAAACAATACCGAGCTCGATTGCTGTAGTCGCTTAAGTGCGGCCAGTATCCAGTATTCGGGAGATAGTAGGTTCGAACGCCACTGTCGGCAGCCCTGAAGATGGTTTTCCGTGGTTTCCCATTTTCACACCAGACAAATGCTGGGGCTGTACCTTAATTAAGGCCACGGCCGCTTCCTTCCCACTCCTAGCCCTTCCCTGTCCCATCGTCGCCATAAGACCTATCTGTGTCGGTGCGACGTAAAGCAACTAGCAAAAAAATGAAAATAAAGAAGAAACAATATTACGAGGTTGAAAGAAGGAAAGTGCTATCAAGAAAATTAAGGGATACTGATGCGAAAGAAAACTGAAGTCATTAAAAGTTATTTAAATTTACGTAGATTTCATAATGTGTAATACAAAGTGTACATGTCCGACTCCTTACTTGAATGATCAGCGTTGCGGCCTTCGGCTCAAAGGTTGCCGGTTTCGATTCCCGAATGGATCGGAGGTTTTAATCGCGTCCAATTAATTTTTCTAGCTCGGGGACTGGGTATTTGTATTTGTTCCAACATTCTCCTCGTCACATCATACTACCAATCACCACAGAAACACGTAGTAATGCATATATCCCTCCATATAGGGTTGACGTCAATGGACGCCCAGAAAGATCTAGAAGCGGAAACTGCGAGAATGTACCCCGCTGGCCCTAGAAAATCATCCAGCCACAAAACAGGGTGAAAACCACGCGTGTGACACAATTGGCACCGGATATCACACTAGAGTGTAGTCAAAGTATGAGGAGAACAACTTCAATATAATGTTTAATAGGCCTATGTAATTAACAGAAAGTGATGCCGTGAAAGTAAATGTTCCTTCTATCACACATTGAATTCATTAGTGAAATGTCGATGTTGCGTGATTATTTCATCTCAGCTCCTTGAAACATTGTGTAAGTTTATCTACGCGCCAGTAAAATACTATACATGTTAGACTGAGTTTCTTTGGTAGTATAACATTCTCTTTTCAGACTCAATAACTGTTTATTCATATCTTGTTCCATCATGATACTTTTTTTTTTTTTACCAGAAGTCTACAATTTCTCGCAAGTGGAAAGCACTAGACGTAACAGGTATGATAGCAATCTGTCCACTGTCAGGGGCAGGAATGATTAATTATTCTAAAATTTTTTCATACCTCGTTTACATTGCCAAGAATTCTAGCTTCATATTTCCCGTAATCATCATAACATAACAAATCCATACTAAAACAGTGATGATTTACAGTATAATAAAGTAATCACACATTATTTATTTAAATTATGTTGTAACCAACCTTCCCCGTGGCGCAACAGCCCGGAAGAAGGGCTATAGCCTACCAAGCGACCACTGCTCAGTCCGAAATGCTGCAGATTATGAGCTGTTGTGTGGCCAGCACGACGAATCCTCTCGGCCGTTATTATTGGCTTTCTAGAACGGAAATTACGTTACAACATACCTGAAAATAATAGGACTGATTGGAGGTTCGACACGTTGTTGTGAGTTAGCTGCTTCTCTTGTATTGTGTATTTATTACTTTATTGTATTCACATTTCCCACTAGAATATTTTTTTGCAACTTGCTTTACGTCGCACCGACACAGATAGGGATTATGGCGACGATGGGACAGAAAAGGGCTAGGAGTGGGAAGGAAGCGTACGTGGCCTTAATTAAGGTACAGCCCAAGCATTTGCCTGGGGTGAAAATGGGAAACCACGGAAGACCATCTTCAGGGCTGCCGACAGTGGGGATCGAACCCGCTATCTCCCGAATACTGGATACTAGCCGCGTTTAAGCTACTGCAGCTATCGATCTCGGTACTAGAAAGATTAAACTATACCACAGTTTCGTGTAGTAATTTCTCTTTCTGTTTCAACCGATTAATATTCCAACAATCGCCAGGGAGCTACAGCAATTGGTTGTAAAATAATTTATTGATGACAATAATAATAATTTTCTTACGTCCCACTAATTACTCTTACGGCTTTCGGAGACGCTAGGTGTCGGAATTTTTCCCCTCATGAATATGTTTACGTGCCAGTAAATATACAGACACGAGGCTGACGTATTTGAGCACCTTCAAGTACCAACGGACTGAGCCAGAGTGGAATCTGCTAAGTTGAGGTCAGAAGCCAGCGCCTCAACGGTCTGAGCCACTCAGCCCTGCTTATTGATGGGATAATGAGTGTTTTTCCTCGACAAGAGATGCAAACGGTTTTAGAAATGTTCACAAACTAAGGTTTAGTATATAATATCTCATCTAACTGTTCAAATACTATGTGACTAGAGCGTATAATGCAAACTGCTAGAGAAAATATCATAAAGTGAAGCAAATTTGTGTATTTTCCTCACAAATGAGAGACTTGTCAGCATGTCTCACGATTCTGACCCAGATCACACAAATACATCGGGTCGTAAATTTGTACAAAACAATGTCTTATTTTTTAAATTCCATATGTCACATGTAATATTGCCAACGGCCGTAGCCGTGTTGAAACACCGGATCCCGTGAGATCTCCGAAGTTAAGCAACATTGGGCGTGGTCAGGAGTTGGATGGGTTGCCACGCGCTGTTGGTGCGGGGGTAAGGGAATGGAGGAGCTGGAAAGGAACTGGCCACCCTACCGCACGTAAACTCCGGCTCAGGAACACCTCTGCGGAGGTTCGGACCTGCCTTCGGGCAGTATAACCCTTACCTTACCATGTAATATTATTCGAACATGAAGAAATATACATGTCATACACGGAGCTTGAAAATAGGTGCAATGAGAACATGTAAATTAGCCCTTCCAAGATTAAAGGAAAGAAACCTAAGAAGTAGCAAATCTATTACAGTGAGCTCTCTGTTGGAGTCAACAGAGACCGGGCGAGTTGGCCGTGCGCGTAGAGGCGCGCGGATGTGAGCTTGCATCCGGGAGATAGTAGGTTCGAATCCCACTATCGGCAGCCCTGAAAATGGTTTTCCGTGGTTTCCCATTTTCACACCAGGCAAATGCTGGGGCTGTACCTTATTTAAGGCCACGGCCGCTTCCTTCCAACTCCTAGGCCTTTCCTATCTCATCGTCGCCATAAAACCTATCTGTGTCGGTGCGACGTAAAGCCCCTAGCAAAAAAAAAAAAAAAAGGAGTCAACAGAAGTCAGCTCCCGGACGACACCGGTATATGGAGACAAACTTCGATTTACGGGAGAAGTAACAGAGACGAAAGTACGGAGAATGATTGGGGACAGTTGCAGGAGGGTACTCGGAATGAGGAGATAAAGGCTCGGTTAGGAATGAACTCGATTGATGAAGCTGTGTGCATAAATCGAGTTCGGAGGTGGGATCATGTGAGGTGAATGGAGGAGGAGAGATAACCTAGGGGAACAATAGAGAGAGACCTGTACGGCGGTGGTTAGACTCAATTTCCGATGATTTAGATGTGGAACTACATGAGGCCACAATACTAACGAGAAATATATGATGGTGGATGCATTTGGTAAATTCGTAGGGGCTTTGAAACTGAACGCTGAAAGGAATAACAGTCTATAATGAAAATGTATGCATAATCTTTGTAAAAAGAAAAAATGTACCAAGTGCTCTGAAAGGGCCAGTGAAACCTTGTATCGAACATGCAATCTGGAAGATAATCCATTCTCAGTCTGCCAGACGATCGTATGTTGTAAGGCACACTACAGTCGATATGAAATTAAGGCCATTGACTTCGTGTTTGAGGCACAGCATGTTCATTAAATGTGGCAATTGACAGCTCGACTTTTCATGGGGCCAAATTATTATTCTCTATAAAATTGAGGTGACACCTAATGTACCTATGTCCTTATCAGAATTCTACTACTCTGCATTCTCTGTGGCAATATTCGTAAAGAAGTAGACCTACGACCTGCAATTCTAATTTCGAAAACTGGGACATGACTGCATAGTGGCCAAGTTCAGAACTACAACAGTATGTTGCCAACGAGTTGGACCACGTGATCAGTAGATAAGTACAGCCAATAGATTAGAACACTGTTTAAAATATATGCTTTATGTTGTATAAAATACTGCCGTGAATTCTTCTGCTTCTTCTTCCGTTGGTCCAGACGGTTTGTTACTATCACGGAGTAATTTATGCTATTTTTTGTTTACCGTATGACAGTTGCTGTATCGTGGATAACAAACCACTGTCGGACGTTCTGCGTCCAGGACAATCCCCTTTTCGCCTATATCCATATTTCCCTTCTATCTTCCTACACTACATCAGGCATGATTTGCCATTTTTGAATATGTGACCGAAATGGGATGCTTTCCAGCGGTTTGCGAGGTTTATGACTTCACAAGATTTCACAGCATGACGGCGTGCACGCATGCACAGAAACGGTGTCCCGACATAAACAGTGTTGCAGGCCACTCCAGTAGCGAAAAGGCGAGAAAGGAATTGAACAGTGTCTGTATTGTTATACCTCCGTCACTGTACCCATTTCAATCACAACAAAGTCTTGTAGAGGGCTGGCCACCTGCAGCAATAAGTTAAGCGAGGAGGTGGGGGGACGCCATGCATTGTTTATATCGGGACACAATTTCTGTGCATGTGTATACATCCTCATTGGTGGCGTGGTTTATCCATGAGACCTCGAAACAACCTGAGATTGGAGATCTTCAGTCAAAAATATAAATTAAATAATTCGTGTTAGTTTTTAGTTAAATACACTTGTGAACTGTCTTTCGTAATTGTGTTAAATTATACACTATGCCATCTGGAAGAAATCAATCAATCAATCAATCAATCAATCAATCAATCAATCAATCAATCAATCAATCAATCAATCAATCAATCAATCAATCAATCAATCAATCAATCACTACTGATCTGCATTTAGGGCAGTCGCCCAGGTGGCAGATTCCCTATCTCTTGTTTTCCTAACCTTTTCTTAAATGATTGCAAAGAAATTTGAAATTTATTGAACATCTCCCTAAGAATAAATATTTGACCCAGTTTATCCTCTTGAATTCCAACTTTAACTTCATAATGTGATCTTTAGTTCTTTTAAAGACACCACTCAAACTTATTCGTCTACTAATGCCATTCCACGCCATCTCTACACTGAAAGCTCGGAACATACCATTTAGTCAAGCAGTTCGTCTCCTTTCTCCCAAGCCTTCCCAGCCCAAACGCAGCGATATTTTTGTAACGCTACTCTTTTGTCAGAAATCACCCAGAACAAATCGAGCTGATTTTCTTTGGATTTTTTTCCAGTTCTTGAACAAAGTAATCCTGGTGAGGGTTCCATACACCGGAATGATACTCTAATGGAGGTCTTAAATCACCTTTACATCCTTACTACAACCCCTAAGTAACCTCATAACCACGTGCAGAGATCTGTGCGCTTTATTTACAATCCCGTTTATGTGATTACCTCAATGAAGATCTTTCCTTATATTACTACCAAGGTACTTACAATGATCCCCAAAAGGAACTTCCACCACATCAACGCAGTAATTAAAACAGAGGAGTTTCCTATTTGTGAAACGCACAACCTGACTTTTAAAGCCGCTTATCATCATACCAGTGTCGACTGTCCATCTCGAAACTATACCGAGTTCATTTTGCAGTTTCTCACAATCTTGTAACTTATTTGTTACTCTATACAGAATAACATCATCCATAAAAGCCGTATCTCTGATTCCACTCCTTTACTCATATCATTCATATAATATAAATTAAAACATCAAGGTCCAATAATACTGGCTTGAGGAATTCCCCTCTTAATTATTCAGGGTCAGATAAAGCTATTTTCTACGACTATAGTCATCCATTAAATACCTATTTTGTCTAGTCCAATTGCACTCACTTTTGCCAGTAGTCTCCCATTATCTACAAATGCCTTAGATAGGTCAGTCACGATACCATCCATCTGACTTCCTGAATCCAAAATATATGCTGTATCATGCTGGAATCCTACAAGTTGATTTTCAGTGGAATAAACTTTCCTAAACCTGAACTTCCTTCTATCGAACGGTTATTAATTTCACAGACATGTCTAATATAATCAGATAGAATGCTCTCCCAAAGCTTACATGTATTGCATGTCAAACTGACTGCCCGAAATTTTCAGCTTCATGTCTATCACACTTTCCTTTATACACAGGGGCTGCAATAGCAACCCTCCATTCATTTGGTATAGCTCCTTCATGCAAACAATAATCAGATAAGTACTTCGGATATGGTACTATATTCCGACCCATTGTCTTTAGTATATCTCCCAAAATATTATCTATTACAGACGCTTTTCTAGTTTTCAACCTTTGTATCTTTTTGTAAATGTCGTTATCATAGGCAAATATTAATACTTCTTTAGTATGTCACCTCCTTTATGTGGACATTATCCTTGTAACCAACAATATTTACATACTCCTGACTGAATACTTCTGCCTTTTGAAGATCCTCTCGTACACACTCCCCTTTTCATCAATGATTCCTCGAATGTCCTTCTTGGAACCTGTTTCTGCCTTAAAGCACCTATACATACCCTTCTGTTTTTCACTAAAATTTGTATAACTGCCAGTTATGCTCGCCATCACGTTATCCTTAGCTGACGTCTTTGATAGATACAATTTCTTAGTATATTCCTTCAATTTCTCCTTACTTCCCCTATGTATTCCCAACCTGCACTTCCTTCTTGGCCTCTTTAATTCTCTGTCATAATAAGTTGGATCTTTACCATTCGTTACCCCATTTAAAGGTACAAACCTGTTTTCACATTCATCAACAATTGCTTTAAACCTACCCCAGGATCTGTTTACATTTTTATTTACCGTTTAACACCAATTATAGTTATTTTAAAAAAAAACTCCCTCATGCCTGTTTTATTAGCCATATGGTACTGCCTAATAGTTCTACTGTTAAGACCTTCCTTTCCATCACGTTTACTTTTAACTACGACAAAAACTGCTTCGTGGTCAATAATACCATCTATTACTTCGGTTTCTTTATAGAGCTCATCTGATTTTACCAGCACCACGTACAGAATATTCCTTCTAGATGGTTCCGTCTCTTTCTGAATCAGCTGCCCTTCCCATATTAACTTATTTGACATTTTTTGTCATGTTTTCTGTATTTAGCAGTACTTTCCCAACTGATTGAGATCACCCACAACAATCACGTTATTTTCCATATCCGGTCCCCCATAGATGATTATCTTATCAAATATATCCGGATCATCGTCAGCGCTACCATTTCCCGGCCTGTGCACTCCAAAGACATCAAGATGCCTACTATCTTTAGAGATGAGCATTACACTTAGAATTTCATGTTTGTCATCTTTAACTTTTCGTACCTTACAGATTCTTCTTTCGCGAGAATGAATACTCCCCCTCCTAACCATTTCTATTTTATCTCTACGATACACACTTCCAGTTCCGTGAGGAGAGCTTCGCAGTACAAGTTATGTCCACATACGCACTCTGGGAAGAGGAATTATAATTTCGACGAGGAATTTGTTTGACAGAATGAAACTATAAATTACTACTAACCGGGTCGTAAATATAGTGTAAGCAGTAGTTGCGCGGACGAAAATCACTATGTGAAATATTTCAGCTCAGAACTTTTGCCGGTAAGATTCCATAATTTAAGGTTCAATACTGTGCTAGTCAAGCCTTCATGGCTCAGGCGGCAACGCACCGGCCTCTCGCAGCTGGGTTCCGTGGTTCACGGCCCGGTCACTCGATGTGAGATTTGTACTGGACAAAGCGGTTGCGGGACAGGTTTTCCTCCGGGTACTCCGGGTTTTCCTATCATCTGTTATTCCAGCAACACTCTCCAATATCATTTCATTTGTCACTCATTAATCATTTATTTTCCCCAGAGGAGTGCGACACGATTCGGCAGCCGACGCAGTTTCTATCCTCGCCGCTATATGGCAGGTTCATTCCATTCCTGACAAGGTCGAATGACTGCAAATAGGCTGTAGATTTTCATTTTCACGGTGCGAGAATATTCACAGAATTATCGCTCTTGATGACACAGAGTTTGTGCTGCGGGTCAGTGTTTCTCAAACAACATTATTACATAGCGGCTTTCGCAGGCTCAACGTTGATACATTCCAACAATGTTAACAATGGAGAAGCAAATGTGGCTAACTAGAGAAAATTATACGAAGTGACTTTAACGCAACGTACACAAAGACTACGAAGAAAGTGACTGGAAGTCATGCGTTCAGCAAGTGAGGTAGCAAAGTTACTACTAGTAACTTCGGCAACATGGCAACTATTACCGAAACAATAAGCACTCCGATCTGCGTAACACTCGTCTGTTTTTCCGACTGGCGCGCCATATCTGCACACCATCTTTCGAAAATATAAAAACAACAGATGAGCTGGCTGCATGCAATATTTTTCTTTAACAACTGGCGTTACGTAGCACCGACGCGGATAGGCTTTATGGCGACGATAGGGCAGGGAAGGGCTTCGAGTGAGAAGGAATCATGCGTGGCCTTAATTAAGGTTCATCTCCAGCATTTATCTTGTGTGAAAATTAGAAACCACGGAAAACCATCTTCAGGAATGCCGACAGTGGGGGGTCGAAGTTAGCTATCTCCCAAATACAAGCTCACAGCTGCGCGACCCTAACCGCACAGCCAACTCGCTCGGTCTATACAATCGTAAAATACCGATAATAATTAATAGCTCCCCTTCCAGTGATCAGTGGTAGTGTTTTGGCCTCGATTTCCCAAGATCGCAGATTCGAACTTGGCGGAGGTAATCAAATTTTGAAGGTCGAAAAAGTCCATTCTACACTCCATGTCGCACGATGTTGGCACAGAAAACACCTCCGGTGAAACATTTGGCTTACCCGACAAAATTAATTGAAACTCCGTAATAGATCAGTTTCTCTCCCGTCTGGAAGAGTAGAAGTGAACATCTAATTGACACACAGGCAGTCTAAATGCCTGCACACGGTAGCTGAAATCATACAAATGTTATTTTTAATAATAATAATAATAATAATAATAATAATAATAATAATAATAATAATAATAATAATAATTGTACAGGGAGGTACACCTCTACGCTGCACATTTAAATCTTGCGCCTAAAAGAACTCCTCTACTGGAGAAATCGTGAACTTGAAACTAGTCCTACTTCAACCTTTACTCAGATGATGTCACTACAGTAACTGGACGTATTTTTCTTATCGTGAAGTTTCATGTACTGTACGAAATTCTACGTGTTTTGTTCACCACTCATCAAAAAGTTTGGACTTTTTCAACAGATGTCACTGCTAATAAACTATGATCATGCACCCTGGTGCAAAGTAGAAGAACCCTTTTTGAAGAAGTTTTGTATTCATAAGTTATTTTTTTACTAAATTATGTTCATTCATTTTTGGGTTGGCAATATTGATCTTTTCTTTCAGCCAGTTTTGAATTCAGCCAATCATGTATTTCTGTAATTAATTTTCAGCCTGTCACAGGCTTCTTCCTCGATTCTGAGTGTCACTTTTGATGTCAACTAATAGAGGTGAGAGGGTGTGGCTGGTTTATTCATGAAAGGTCTCGAACTTTCCCAGACTGTTTATAAACTGCGGATTTTCACGTCTCTTCGCCATTTGATCAACATCTAACTAAGTGTGTGTGTGAAGCAGGAGGCGGGTGGCGCCTCTTTCATCAGGCAGCAGTCCTTCAGCAAGGTAATGGCCTATTAACATCTTTATTTCTTGCTAGCTCTGCGGTTTAACCCGAGGGGGAGGTCCGAAACATTAACTATGTAACCTACCTTTCAGAAAATGTAATTTCTGCCGGCTTATGTAAAAACTTCATAATATCTTTAACTGTAAATGGGGTATAGAGAGTGAGGTACCCTCTCGAGCTCCCCTTCATATTGGTTTGAGGTGACTACGTTTTGTAACTGGTTTTCTTCCTCTCCGTGATGTTTTAAATTTCTTTCTTATACAAGTCATCTCCACAGTTTGGGAATAGCCCCTGTTTCATCGGCGTAGTCCCCCTTAGGTTTCTAGAATGCATTTTTAGGAGTGCAAGTACTCGCCTCCATTCAATTTGTGTTTCGGGCCATTTACTTAACCTGTTCCTTTCCGCAACGGCCCAGTAGGTTGGGTACTAGATACCCCTGTTTCAGATTTGTAAGTTGTGCCTTGATGGCAAGTGATTGTAATTTTATGATATCGCCTTGCATAGACTTTCAAAAACTAAGAGCGCGTCTGCTCTTTTCTAGTGTTGTAAAATTGCCTCTGGGAGGCTTGATATTGTGTGTTGGGAGCAAGCGTTCCTGGTATTTTGGGGATTTCTGCCCTTTTGTAAATTTATGCCCTTCTGTAAAGTTCGAGCTGGAAGCTCAAAAATTGTAAAACTAGGGGCTTGTATCCCAAGTGTGATAAAGTTTTGAAATCTTGGATTTTTCTAAGTCTTGTTTCTAAATTGCTATGTCATTGTTATCTCACTAAGTGAGAATTTGTTACCTTGTTGTTTTTTGAAAATATAACCTTCCATTTCAGTTTAAATTCTTTCTTCGATCCATTCACACCGGCACCTTCTTTCACGTCTGCTGGTCCAAGGGTAACCCCGTAATAATAATAATAATAATAATAATAATAATAATAATAATAATAATAATAATAATAATAATAATAATAATAATGGACCTGCGAACTCCGGAGATGCCTGGTACATGTCTCTCGAGGTGAAACGCTATTGGCAGCTTGCACGTCTGTGAGGATGGGGCCCTGCCTAAGAAGAATTCTAATGATGAAGACGAAAGAGAATAAAATACACACACCCATCCCCCGAGAATATGGAATAACTAGTTAAGGTAAAAATCCCTGACTCAGCCGGGGATTCAACACGGGACCCTTGGACCAAAGGTCAGCATGCTAACCATTAAGTCATAGAGCAGGACGGTGGACAGTCGAGCTATAACAAATATAATACACGGTATTTTATTTTTATTTACAATTTGCCTATTGTAAAAATTGGAAACCAGGGAAAACCATTTTCAGGGCTTCCTACAGTAGGGTTCGAACCCATTATCTCCCGAATGCAAGCTGGTCGTTATGTGACTCAAACCGCACAGCCACTTCCAAGGTAAAATCTTATTTTATTCTTTGTAGCTTTAAACATTATTTAAGTTAACCGACAGGCAGGACAGACAACCACTTAAGAAATATATTCTCGTTTTGCTATTTGCTTTACGTCGCACCGACACGGATAGGTCTTATGGCGACGATGGGACAGAGAAGGGCTAGGAGTGGGAAGGAAGCGGCCGTGGCCTTAATTAAAGTACAGCCCCAGCATTTGCCTGGTGTGAAAATGGGAAACCACGGAAAACAATCTTCAGGGCTGCCAACAGTGGGATTCGAACTATTCTCGTTTTTGCTGGCGAAAAGATGGCATTGCTAGGAAAACATAAAGAAGCAGCCCAAACAATGTTTGAAAAATTACTCTAAATCACTAGGAAAACAGACTCAGGATCACATACAAGAAAAAAGGAGCACATGGAATATAAACATGGTAAAGTAAAGCATCTGGGAACAAAGTATGCGAAAATCGTGAGATCGGATAAATTTAAATATCTTTGCGAATGCATCCGGCCGAAAACATGGCTATATAAAGAAGCAAATAAATCAAGGTCTAGAAGAAAATATTTATTACATGACCAACATAAAAGCAACTAGAATACGTATAGAAGAAAGTATGAAGGACATGGAATTTTGCATAAATCCTAGAGATGTCTGGAGTAGAGATATGTTGATAAATTCCAGGGGTTCCAGCAAAACGAATACAAAAAGGCGAAGAACATCTGATCAGAAGAGAGAAAGAGGAACCATTGTAAAACGATCAAGAAGTTATGGGGGAAGAAAAAATGAACTAAGCACCAAAGCAATAATTGTTTACAGTGATCCAAAATAGGCAAAAATTGAATAAAGATGAATTTTATACACTTAATGGTAGGACGATATCAGGCCTGTATCTTGCTACTTAAATTAATATAGACCGGCCGAGTTGGCCGTGCTGTTAGGGTCGCGCAGCTGTGAGCTCGCATCCGGGAGATAGTGGGTTCGAACCCCACTGTCGGCAGCCCTGAAGATGGTTTTCCGTAGTTTTCCCATTTTCACACCAGGCAAATGCTGGGGCTGTACCTTAATTAAGGCCACGGCCCCGCTTCCTTCCCATTCCTAGGCCTTTCCTGTCCCATCGTCGCCATAAGACCTATCTGTGTCGGTGCGACCTAAAGCAACTAACAAAAGAAAAAAAAAAGAAAAAAATCAATATAGGGAAATTGTTCCTTCATTTAGACCTAATGTGCTTATTCTTCCTTACTACTACGTGTACTTGCGGGTTAGATTAGTCTGTGGTAATTAGGTAGTTACATCTACTGATTAATTTATAACGGTTTTTTGCATTTAGTGTATTCATGCGGACATTTTTTATCTTTAGACCTGATACACTCAGGTTATGGCAGTAAATATCAATGCCAGGCAGTTCCAGAACAATAGCACAAATAGTAGGGCTGCAATATAAACCAAATACTTTTGGCGTCTTCTGTACTGTGTAAAGTGTCTCGCTATACATTCCTAAGTCGGTAGCGAGTTATAAAATATCTAACGATACATCGTGTTAACTGCATCTGATATCTTATGTGAAAATACTGGGGCACTGGTTTGTTCTGGCTGCAAATCGGATTACAACGAAAAGAAGCAGAAAAGGAATATTAACCCTCTACTGGATGAATTATTTTTCGTTTCCGTGTCTTTGAGGTTGAGCCAGAGGTACTCCTGAAGTCTGTGGTAATATGATGGGGAGGGCCCACGAAAAATAAACGGTGGTTGGTTCGCGTGGATGTTGACGGGGTGGCTGTAGGGCTGTTTTGTCTTATGTTATGTAAAAAATAAAGAAACAAGGCATCACTGGGATATGTGTTTAATTGACTGTACAGTTGAAGCTATGCCGTAAAACTACCTCTGTCTATAATATTTATCCATTTACACAGGTAAAAAGGTATTTGTTGCCTAATGGCAACAGTATGCAGTAGAGGGCCTTCCGCAGGTTCACCTACGGAAACCTTGTTACGTCTCTTACTTCCTCTAAATAATAAAGTTTGGGCATCTTTCCAGACACATCGGAAACTGGGCGAAGCAGATCCCGCGCACAGGTCCGAAGACCTCGCTAAATCATTCAATCGGTAGTAGCGACGGGCGGTGTGTACAAAGAGCAGGGACGTAATCAACGCGAGCTTATGACTCGCGCTTACTGGGAATTCCTCGTTCATGGGGAACAATTGCAAGCCCCAATCCCTAGCACGAACGAGGTTTACGGGTTGCCCGGTCCTTTCGGACTAGGAGGACACCCTGATTCCTTCAGTGTAGCGCGCGTGCGGCCCAGAACATCTACACTAAAGGACAATAATATATTTCTTAAGTGGTAGTTTGCCCTACCTTTCGGTTAAATGTTGATCAAAGCTACAAACAATGAAGTAACAATTTACTGTTAAGTAAAAGAAGGTGAGTTTCTTTCACCGGGAACAGCACATTGCTTACTTTTTTAATATCATTCATAATTGGTAAGTAAAACTCAATTTTGAGTTGTTAATTATGACACTGACTCCATCACCAAGGAAACAATAACATCTTAATGCATTTACTGACGATTAAAACATTGTGGCTGACAACTTCATATCTGACTTAATACTTGTATTTGCAATCACCTAGCGCTGCGTTACGACAAGAACATACAAAACAACCTCAATCAACACACTTCCTCTACTTTTCGTCATGTTAAGCTATGAATGTGAGTTCCTGAATATGACAAATCTTTCTAAGGAAACTGCTCCCCTGAGGAACAATTCTACTCGTCCTCAACAAATACGAGTAATCTTTGGCAGCTGTGGCTCGTTTTATTCCACATTTTTCCTTCCTCCCAGGAGAGACCGAACCAGTTTCATTCTTCTCAAGAATTTTACAAACTACTCTAGAAGTGACGGGACACTTTGCAGCAATTTCTCATTGATCTGAAGAAGTCACCTCGCTGAATATCACAATATTTAGCCGCTTTGTACGAGGTATATCCATCTTCAAATATTCTGTAAACAAACAGAACATACTGAAACCTAAGAAGGCCTTCAGAAAATTACCAATCACACGCTGATCAAATGACACTTGAAGGGCTTTGCAATATAATTATTGGACACGCCATAAATCTTTACAAGAAATTCCTCAAAATTTCAGTCTGAAACCAGAGATCAGAGTCTAAACTAATGGTTTTTGTAAGTAGTATCAGAAACTTCAAATAACCATTCTAGCTATATTTTTGGCTGATATTTTAAAGCACTTTCAACATACGAATTAGCCGTTGCAAAATGCTGCCGATACTTTGAACAACTTTGTACACTTTTAACACTGATGGAAAACGAAGTCCCAAAACAAGGAAGACATTGGTTTAGAGGAATGAAATTTAGGTCACAGGTTCAAGTTTTAGTGAGACGTCATGTAACATGGTGGTACATTAATAATCGTAACGATTTTGTGTTGTACAGGTGCCGTATGTTATTTCGTGGGATGGAGTTCCGCGCCTGTTAGACTTCAGATAAAAATCGGCGAAACTCGTACTTCTTCTAGGAAGATTGAAGAACAAGAAGAGAACAGGATAAAGGAAGGCCTTAAAATTCTCCTTCCTCCTCCTCTTCTTCTTCTTTATGTGATATAACTAGTCGAGTGTTGGTTGGGATACTGTAGACGTAAGTGATTGATCAAGACCTTTTAGTTGTAATTGTGTGTCTAATAGAAGAATTATCAAGGGCTCCGTTATTAATAACACGTTTATTTCAAACGTTTAGTGCAATCTACAGGTGTCTTAGTCTGGTGTTGGTAATAATACTGTTGTAGAATTTTATCATTCTTTTTCTTCTTCTTCTTCTTCTACATTGTCTTGGCCTTTTGTTTCCATTTCGTTCAGGATCGGAATCCTTAGCATTATTGTTTTAAATGGTGTATTGCATTTTTTGTTTCACGTCGGATTCCACTAAAAATGAAGGCGAAGTTTCTTATGTCAGTTTCCGAGAGAAGAAACATTTAAAGGGAAGTGGATATCAGCTATTTCTAGGCAAGATAATAAGCTGAGAACTGTTTGTTTCGGAGTTTGTAGTTTACATTTTAAAGAATCCGTCTTCAGTGCAAGGACTACAAGAAAGAAACACCGGATAACACACTTTCATTTTATCATGGTTTTCCGCTTCATAAAGCTAAAACTGCACCTGCAAGAAAGAAGCTTCTTTCCAGGTCATTCACTCCACCAGTTCATAAGAAAGCAAAGAATACTTACGCTAATTTAGAACCTGATAATTTTCAGGCATGCTCAATGTATCCTGAAAGTTCACTAAGCACGAACGAAATAGGAATGCATGTATCTTCTCCGATAATTAATCACAGTTTTATGACATGTAAATATTTACAGATAATGGAATGTAATTATGGGCGATGAAATAAAGTCAACCGATTGAAGAAAAATTACAGTTTTTCAGAGCAGGGAGACGACTGAGATGTCTAAATTACATGATAAAATTATGAACTTCAGAAAAATTATGATAATAAAAAAACATCTCCTTTGATTAGTGGAACAAATTGAAACATACGAATAGAAATAGGTAGACAACGAACTACCTTACAAGTGGAAAGCACCCTCAGGATATAAATATTTCAGAATTTTGAATATTCTACCTACATGTTCCCCATCCACACACCATGAAGAATTACATAGTTTTCATCAACAGCGAAACAGGTAGAAATTCCCTTATTCGACGAAGTCTTCATTACGAATTTAGTAACCTTACCTACGCACAGGTAAAGATTTTTTTTTCGCTATTTGCTTTACGTCGCACCGACACAGGTATGTCTATTTTTGCTCAAAAGTTACGATCTTAAACCAGTCCCCCTTTCTAATTACGATATTAAATCAGCATTCTTTACTCAGATTACCTATTATTCCTGTACTACTTTTTTGCTAGTATTTTTTCGCACTAACACATTTAAGGTTTTCGGCGACGAAAGGATGGGAAAGGACTAGAATGTATGGCCGTGGCCTTAATTAAGGTATATACCCAGCATTTTTCTGGTGTGAAAAAGGGAACCCACGGAAAACTATATTCAGGGCTGCCGACAGTGGGATTCTAACTCACTATCTCCCGGATGCAAGCTCACAGCTGAGCGCCCCTAACCGCAAGGCCAACTCGCCCGTTGGTTTGTCTTCACACTGGTGATTGTCATTTTGGCTCCGAATTTACATCTGTCCTGTATAATGTCTTCCGAGATGTTGATTTCCTGGAGATCTGTTTCAATTTCACGAAGCCAGCTGTTACTGGTTTTAGATGAAAGGACCAGGTTGAGAATTCTTTTAGTTAGTCTGTTACTGTTCATTCCCATAATATGTCCATAAAATTCCAATCGTCTTTTCCGAAAAGTGTGAGATATTTTTTTTTCAGAATGACACTCTATCCCCTGAAATGACTTTTCCCGCCATATTCCCTCTATACAAACTGGGCCAAAATGTTTTCTTAAAATTGTCCTTTCCTGCTTCTCTATGTCTTTGGTTAGAGACCCGCCACCAATGATTAAGGTCCTTGAAGCATATAATGCTTCAGGTTTGATTACTGTATTACTGTTTATAAGTTTTACTTTCTGAGATATTGATGTTTTTTATTGTACCTGTTCCAAGGGATCCCGTAAGCTTTCTGTAATTTGGAAACTATGTCTTTATTTGTTTCGCGGGTTAAACCAGTGGGCCGAATAATTTATCCCAAATATTTGAATTGGTTCACCTGCAAATTTTTGCAGAATTTAGTTATTGTCCATCTAAGTATCGTGAAGTTCCTTCCATGTGTTAAGCTTTCTCATATGAGATTTGAAGTCCCGTTTTGATGGCAATTTCATGTAATTTTTCAATGGAATGAATTGCCTCTTGTCTGTCATTGCAAAGGATTGCTATATCATCCGCAAAGCCCAGTAGTCTGCCAAGGGTTATTCCTTTAATTTCCTTTTCCCAGGTCCTAATTACTATCTCAAGTACAGGATTGAACAGTAACGGAGATAATCCGTCTCCTTGACGGACCCCGGTGTTAATAATAAGAGGCTGAGATATTTCGCCTAGGAATTTAACTTTTGAAGTAGTGCCAGTTAATGTTTGTCTGATTAATGCCCTTATTTTTTATCCACTTGAAATTCTTTTAGAGTATTGAAAAGTGTTTGACGGTCTATAGAGTCATATGCTTTTTCGAAATCTACAAAAGTAATGACAGTTTGTCTGGTTCTGCGTATTTGTAGAATAGTTTTAAGATGAAGGATTTGTTCTGTACAGTATCTTCCTTTTCGGAAACCTGCCTGACATTCACAAATTAGATGGTCTGTTTGTTTCTCAAGTCCAGTGAGGAGGGCTTTGGAAAACATTTTGTAAGCAACTGGTATCAAGCTAATTCCTATATAACAATTGATGTTGATTTTATCCCCTTTCTTGTGTAGTGGATGGATTAGCACACATTTCCAATCTTTGGGATTGCTTCAGGGATCCACATGTTTTCAAGAATCGAGTGGGACTTTGTTATTTTTGAAATCATGGAATATATCTTTGACTTCTACCAATGTTCGGGGTTCTGAATCTTGATTAGATGAGGGTGTTTCAAAGGTGAGTAGTTGTTTAGGGGATTCACAGTTTGAAAGATTCTTGAAATACAGAAGTTTGCAATTTTCTTGATTATTCGTTTCTAATGTTCAATCCGGGCATATGAAGCAAAGAACAGGTGCCTGATAATTTGATAGTTTTTCTCGGAAATTTTTGTAGAAATTACGTGTATTGTGTTTTGTAAAATCTTATTCAATTTCTACCAATCTGTAATGATCATATTTGCGTTTCTTAGACCTGATTATTCTTTATGTTTTTTCTATATTTTAGTAAATTTCCGCCAGGTTATTTCAGTTTTATGAGAATTCCATTTATGCCACGCTTTAATTCTAAAGTTTATGGTCTTGCCGCAGGTTTCGTTCCACCACCTATGTTTGCGTTTTCTGGGTGGTGTGCTAACATTTTGAGAATCCTTCAAAAGTGTGTCTCTGAGTACTACCCAGTTCGAAGGATTATGAGTAGGGATACTTTCAATGAAAGTACTGGTGTTCCGCTTAAGAAATTCCGGATCGATACGTAGGTTTTTGGTTATTTTTTGTTTGGACCTGTTTGGTTGAAATTTTACCTTGATTAAGGATAGTAGTCAGAATCAATGATTCCTTTTTTAATTTTAACATAATTTCCTTTTGATTGTTCTTGGAAATAGCCACAAGATCTATTTGAAATTCTCCCAAGTGAAAATTTGGGGATCTCCAGGGTTTTTTTTTGTGGACGCGCCAGGAAATGTGTTGACATTAGTTTGAGATCAACATTTTTGCAAAATTCAATTAATATTTCTCAATGTTTATTAGTCCTATTGTGCGAGGGGTATAGTCCTACAATGGTCCTGAATTTCTTTTCTCTACCAATTTGGCCATTAACATCTTACAATAGAATTTTTATGTGATTTTTTGGAATTATGGCTGTAGTTTTTTCTTGTAATTCCCAGAAGTCTTCCATCATTTTTTGGATCTTTTCGATTGTAGTTATTGGTGGGAGCATGCGCATTAATCACTGTATAAGCTTTGTTTCCTGATTTAACGGGTAATGTTGAAATTCTTTTAGAAGGTGAATAAAAGTTAAGTACTGAGTTAATAACGTTTCTTCTTACAACGAATCCAGTGCCAAGTTGGAAATGGCTTCATATAAAGGGAGATTGCTGGCGTATTATTATTATTATTATTATTATTATTATTATTATTATTATTATTATTATTATTATTATTATATCTACCTCAATTATTTTACCTCTGTACACTTTCACATCTCCTGTAACTTATCATTTTTTCTACTTTCATCTGACTCGTTTTATTAGTATTCGCAACCCCAAAGCAATCAATCATACTTTCTATCCTCGTGCATGGTTTTAATTTTGTTTTTTCTCCCCTTACCATTTTCTTCCTCTACGTACAATTTATTTTATTTTTCACAATATTTTCTCATTGTTATCTCTCTTGTATTCATTCAATAGTGTGTGGTGTTACAGAAAAATGCTGAAGGTGTGATGGATAGATCGAATCACGAATGAAGAGATGCTGAATCGAATTGGTGAGAGAAGATCGATTTGGCTAATTTGACGAGAAGAAGGGATAGAATGATAGGACACATCTTAAGACACCCAGGACTTGTTCAGTTGGTTTTTGAAGGAAGTGTAGGTGGTAAGAACGGTATGGGTAGACCAAGGTATGAATATGACAAGCAGATTAGAGCAGACGTAGGATGCAATAGTTACGTAGAAATGAAAAAGGTTAGCACAGGATAGGGTGGTATGGAGAGCTGTATCATACCAGTCTGTGGACTGATGACTCAAACAACAACAACAAAACAACACGTTCATTATAGCTATACAAGTTCCTTGAATTTTCTTTCATGGAAGTATAATTGAAAGTATTCAATGCACCTCGGCGGACGGTGGGGAGATATTTTATTACCAGTCATAATCCTCAATATCTCTAGACGGTGTCCGCAAAGCTAATTACGAGTTAGTGTCTGAAGGCAGATGAAGGATTTGATAGGTTTATATATGTATTATTTCTGATCCTCGTTACTTTGGCAGCATAGTTCAGAACAACTTGTCGGTGGGAAGTAGTCTTTCATAATGTAAATAAAACGAGTTTAAGGCTCTGTCTAAGAAACAAAGATTTTAACTATTCAACAACAACAACAACAATAAATGCTTCAAGTAAACTCTTCAACAACAACATCATCAAACAACTCTTCTTCAATATACTGGAATGTAATGATTTTAAAAACTGGAAATTCTTTCCTAGTGAGCGTTTCCTCCAAAATACCAAAACATTCCACTAGCAATTTAACGATCACGATTTGAATAAATGTTGGGTAAACATTAACTGCCAGAGAGAATTAAATGAAACCATCTGGAAGATATTATTTGCAATGCTGAATGATGTTAAATATATGCGGCTGTTTTTGTTTGTATCTGTTTGCCACTCAGTGATGAAATGTTATATTTCTGAACATGTTGTTGAAATGGTACTATTTGCAGTTTTTTAATTATAATTGTTCAATCCACTTAGGAAGGCTCGGGTAATGCCGGTAAAATAATGGGCTGACTCGGCCTAAGCAAGGAGTCTCCCTCATGATTATGAAACTATACAAATATCTACAAATATTTACGACAGAAGTAAATAAAAATGTACACCGATGAAGTCCCTAAACACTTCCTTATCTCCCCTTTATGGGAATTTGCCCTTTAGTATCACCGGAACTGCGGCCTGGATCTTCATGCTGTTTGGGGTAACTCAGAGGAAAAGTCGTTCCTAAAAACTTTCTCACAATGTGTCAGGTGCTCAGGAGGGTGGCTTTCTGTAGTTCAGCGTACGCGTGATGATACAGGTCTAATGCGGCCAGAGAGCTGTGCAAGTTGTTCGGAATAACACCAAACCCAAAACCCATTGCACTACAGCCCTTGAAGGGCCTTGACCTACCAAGCGACCGCTGTTCAGCCTGAAGGCCTGCAGATTACGAGGTGTCGTGTGGTCAGCACGAAGAATCCCCAGACCGGGGCCGCTATCTCACCGTCAGATAGTTCCTCGAATCTAATCACGTAGGCTAAAAAGAAAAGAAATTCTGGACAGTCGAGCAGCAAGAAATCAGGCCAGAAAAAAATGGAGTATTTAGGAGTTATAATTAGTAGTAACGGCACGTGGGAAAATCAGATTAGAAGAGCCAGATATAAAGGGAGGGGAGCACTGGCAGTAGTGGGGATATTAGAAAATAAATTTCCGGATATAAAGTACAAAATACAGAGATTGGTGTTCCAATCAATGGTCAAAGGAAAAATGTTATATGGGGTAGAAATATGGGGATTAGAGGAAAATAGAAAAGAACTAAACCAGGTGGTGGCGAAATTTAGTAAGATTATTATGGGAGTCCCAAACTGTACTGCAAATGTGGGGGCTAGATTAGTATGTAAAGAATCGATAGACACTACTATAGCCAAGAGGGTGATGAAGTATTGGATGAGATTGGAAGAAGGGAAGGGAGGGGATTTAGTACAAGACACATATAGGTTCCAGAAAAATATGGAGAACGAGAGGTATTGGGTAAATAAGTGCAAAAATAAATTACGAAAACTGGGGTTAGGAGATATAGGATATGAGAGGTGGAGAGAAAAGAAAGATTGGGTATGGAGAAGGGTGACAAGGAGAGTTGCCGATATAGAGAGACAGAGTTTAATAATGGAATGTAGAGAAAGAGCCTCACTATCAGTATTTAATAAATTGTTAGAAATCATGAACCCGAAAATCGAAGTGGAGGACCGGAAGGGCAAGAGAGGTCTATACTGGTGGATTTTTGGAACTCCTACAAACAGAGGGTGGATTGGTACAGAAAATGCAGGTAGATGTATTCTGTGTGGAGAAAAATGGTCGGACCTACATATATTCATCGAATGTAGGGAGTTAGAAGAGTTGAAAAAGAAAGTGTTGAGTAAAAAAGAGATAGGAAAAGTAGAAAAAATTGAAAAGATGACGGTTTGGCTGGCCAGAGAATGGGGAAGAGGAACAAATATTTCGAAATATTTAAATATGGTTAGAATGAGATTTATAAAGAAATTAAGAGAATAAGGGGTAAAAGAGGGTTACAGAGGAAGGAGAGGAAGGAGGTAGACGAAACTGCTAGGTTATATAAAAATTGAAGACAATAAGAGGAGTTTGAAGTACAATCTGATTGTATGATGAAAAGAAGATTTGTATATATTTGGAGAGGATTGCATGTGTGAGAGAACGGAGGTGGTAGTTAATGTTAGGGAAAAAAAAAAGAATAATAAAGCAACGAGGGATGTGAGTGAGAGGAACTGTTGGACTGTTTAGAAACGGAAATAAGCGGAAGAAAGAGAAGGAATAAGGGAAAGCTAGGCGTGATTGTTGGCAATTCGATGGTTTAAGATTTAAGTTCAAAAAAAAATAGAGAGTAGTTTTTTAGTTTTAGTCTAAGACTCGTAGGAGCTATAGAATTGTCAACAAATACATTTGTAAACAGTGTTAGAATATGAATGATAGGGTTAGTGGACAAGAAAAGGTGATTGGAGAACATAATAGTAGATAATTTTAAACTCTGGCTTAAAAATTTTAATAAGTAATGAGTGGTCGTGAGGAAGAGGAACTGTTGGACTGTTTAGAGATGGGAAGGATTGATAAGTGATGTGAGGAAACAAGGAAAAGACAGATTTGTTTTGTGGCAATTCCGTGGTTTAATATGTAAGTTAAACTATTTAAAAAAAATGCATATAGGAAGTAGACTTAGTCTAAGAGACGCAAGAAAAAGAAAGAAAAGCGATGAGCAATGAACTGGAAATTGTCAACAAGTGCGTTTGTATATAGTGTATAAATATTAACTATACGGTATAGTGGAAGGTAGTTAGTAGTTAGCGAATAAGTATTATAAGAGAGATGGTTAGAGGCTAGGAAGAGTAAGAGGGGATGATTGGGGATGGAAGGGGGGAGGGGTATAAGAGACAGACGGGTGGGATGGTACAGTCCCATCCCTAGGTGAAAGAGGAAACATGTCCGCTCACAGAATAACAAGTGAATCAAGATGGTGGCATGTAAGACGACACGATTATAGGCGGAGCAGTAGATAAATGCGTGACGGATCGTATGATGGACCGGAAACCGCCTCTACGATTCGCCACGTAAGATGAGGAGAGAAGTACGAGTTATAGGTGGGGGTAATATCTAACCTGGGAGGAGTGGCTGAAGCGGCCAGGGTGGGATGGCTCTCTCCTCACAGGGAATGCCGCATGCAGCCGAGGTTTTTTTTTTTTTTTTATATATGTTTAGTTAGCTGTAGAGAGTAGATAGGGGATGCCCTTACATGCGGAGGAGTTCCTCGCATACCAGAGGCATCTCAATAGTTTTAGACAAGTTGGTGCAGTGTTAGGCTGGATTCCGCCGACATTGACATCACTAAATACGTAGAGTAGATAGTAATTGTATTGTTTGGTTTATATTATTTTGTGCGGTTTTTTTGGTTCTTAGTTAATAGTTGTAGTGTAGATAGTTAGAGTTTTATATTATATAAAATAGTATGTTAGTTTATATTGTTTTGTTTTGTTTGGTTTATATTGTTTTGTTTGGTTTTTTTGGGTTCATGTGTATTTTATGCTCTTTATTGTCTGTAACCGATGGTGCAAACTAGGGTGGCAATAAAGAGTTATCTATCTAATCACGTAGGCTGAGTGGACCTCGAACCAGCCTTCAGGTCCAGGTAAAAATCCCTGACCTGGCCGGGAATCGAACCCGGGGCCTCCGGGTAAGAGGCAAGCACGCTACCCCTACACTACGGGGCCGGCCGAAATAACACCAGTACATGTTATTATTGGAACTGTGATGACTGATTCTAGTTTTCACAGACGTGTGACTGTTGCCAGTTCTGTGTATTTTGATATCTTTGTGGCTGTTGTTATTTTCGATTAGAGTAATACACTGACTGACAGAGCAAATGCAACACCAAGAAGGAGTGGTCAGAACTTTATGCCAATTGCAGGGTAGACTGACGTCACTGAGGTATGCTCACGATGTGAAATGCGCCGCTGTGCTGCGCACGTAGCGAACGATAAATGGGACACGGCGTTGGCGAATGGCCCACTTCGTATCGTGATTTCTAAGCCAACAGTCATTGTAGAACGTGTTGTCGTGTGCCACAGGACACGTGTATAGCTAAGAATGCCAGGCCGCCGTCAACGGAGGCATTTCCAGCAGACAGACGACTTTACGAGGGGTATGGTGATCGGGCTGAGAAGGGCAGGTTGGTCGCTTCGTCAAATCGCAGCCGATACCCATAGGGATGTGTCCACGGTGCAGCGCCTGTGGCGAAGATGGTTGGCGCAGGGACATGTGGCACGTGCGAGGGGTCCAGGCGCAGCCCGAGTGACGTCAGCACGCGAGGATCGGCGCATCCGCCGCCAAGCGGTGGCAGCCCCGCACGCCACGTCAACCGCCATTCTTCAGCATGTGCAAGACACCCTGGCTGTTCCAATATCGACCAGAACAATTTCCCGTCGATTGGTTGAAGGAGGCCTGCACTCCCGGCGTCCGCTCAGAAGACTACTATTGTCTCCACAGCATAGACGTGCACGCCTGGCATGGTGCTGGGCTAGAGCGACTTGGATGAGGGAATGGCGGAACGTCGTGTTCTCCGATGAGTCACGCTTCTGTTCTGTCAGTGATAGTCACCGCAGACGAGTGTGGCGTCGGCGTGGAGAAAGGTCAAATCCGGCAGTAACTGTGGAGCGCCCTAGCGCTAGACAACGCGGCATCATGGTTTGGGGCGCTATTGCGTATGATTCCACGTCACCTCTAGTGCGTATTCAAGGCACGTTAAATGCCCACCGCTACGTGCAGCATATGCTGCGGCCGGTGTCACTCCCGTACCTTCAGGGGCTGCCCAATGCTCTGTTTCAGCGGGATAATGCCCGCCCACACACTGCTCGCATCTCCCAACAGGCTCTACGAGGTGTACAGATGCTTCCGTGGCCAGCGTACTCTCCGGATCTCTCACCAATCGAACACGTGTGGGATCTCATTGGACGCCGTTTGCAAACTCTGCCCCAGCCTCGTACGGACGACCAACTGTGGCAAATGGTTGACAGAGAATGGAGAACCATCCCTCAGGACACCATCCGCACTCTTATTGACCCTGTACCTCGACGTGTTTCTGCGTGCATCGCCGCTCGCGGTGGTCCTACATCCTACTGAGTCGATGCCGTGCGCATTGTGTAACCTGCATATCGGTTTGAAATAAACAACAATTATTCGTCCGTGCCGTCTCTGTTTTTTCCCCAACTTTCATCCCTTTCGAACCACTGCTTCTTGGTGTTGCATTTGCTCTGTCAGTCAGTGTATATGGTCTATTTTTGCTGAGTGTGACATCGGTTATGACTTCTCGGTCCCATCGAAGCTTGTATAAGGAGGTTTCAAGAACGGGTTCAGGAGTGTATTTCCAATTTTCAGTTGATGACTGAAGAAATCCATATTTTGCAGAATGTTTCTGGTGAATAATTTTAGCTATCTGATCATATCGGTGCTTATAATCAGTGTGGGCCAAGTTTGGGCAGCAGAAGATGACGTGCTGTGTGCTCTCTGTATTTCTGGAGGCGTGATAGCTTTGTAATATCATCAATAGCTTCTCACGTCTAATTAAAATAGCAGTTTGTCATCGTGATTTTGGCCACAGGACTTTCAGTTATGTGCGGAATCCAAAATATATGCATGTAACTTTCGCTTACAAAACATACACGAGTGTAACAATCTAAATTTGTGAATATTCCCGTTACCGTAGTTCGCACGGTAAAACATGTTTGAGATATAAAGGACTGGAAATTACATTCTCTACAGTTTTTGTTATATGTTTTTTAGATAGTTTCAATATCTGCGGAGTAATTGAGAAGCTTGTGAAAAATATAATATTCGCCGGACTTTAAAACTAGGACAGAATTGGTAGCACTACACTATCACACCCTCCTAGCTTCTCATATTTGTGAAATTCTGAGTGGTCAAAGACAAAAGTTGCAATTTGTCACATTTTGCTAATGTGGTGCTAAGAAGAAGCAAGCTTGCAAATTTGTGTGGATATTATAATCTCGGGATCATTATTTACAAGATCTTAAGTTATACGGAATATCCGAATAATAGGAACATGGCGTTTATTTTCAAACACCCCACATTCGAACCGTGGTTGCCTTTGTGATAATGTAGTAAGGACGTCAGTCAGCTATAACGCCTTTATATCAATGGGAATCATCATCATCATCATCATCATTAACGCCACTAAATCTAACGATTGTGGTGTTATACAAATGACTTCTATGTCATCGTTTTTGAGAGAACTGCCCTGCCTTGTTTCATCTGGATAGACAACTAATGATAGATTAATATTCTGCTATCATTCCCCCTGATAAAAAAAAATGAATAGTTCCTACTTGTACCAATTGCCTCTTTACACCGAGAATCATTTATCATTAACGAAGGCGGAAAAAGTGGTCAATATGTCGTGAGAACTTGTAACTTGAAGTGCAACGTGTGACCCAATGCAGTACTTCAAAGTGCTGCACAGAAGTAGAACTTTTAAAATTAACTCCACGAGAACAATGTGTTTTGTGGTCTCATTCTACACATTATTTAGAAGGGCTTTTACACACTCCGCTCTGGAGTGTGGATGTACAAAGAACTAAATATTAAGGAGGCCACCCAACGTTGTTTTCTTCTTCTTCCGCTTATTATTATTATGATTGAGTATATTAACGCTGTATCATAGTCACATGGTTTATGTAACAGAAGGCCACGTTTCGAATTCTGACTAGTTCAAAGTGTTTAATATTCTAGAACAGCCATTCCAAAATTGTGGTCCGCGGAACCCGCGGGGCCCGCGACGATAATCCAAAGGGTCCGCAATGATAATGTAAGTTGTATTTAAAGATAAAAATGTCATTGTACCTACATAATTCATAGATCGTTATTCTAAATTTAGAAACATACATAATGTCTTCACTGTTGTATAACTTACACACAGTATATGTAATTCTTGGCCGATAAATGTTCCAAGTTTGCAGTATCTTCTGAATACATTGTATCACTACTCCACGTCTCTTATCGACTTTTGAGTCCATGACATACCGTATGCCATAAAATTTATAGAAGGGAAATGCTGCGTTTAATGCTTCAACATACGTGTGTGAGTGTACCTGTTCTCCTCTCACACACATGAGGACGAAGCACAGAAAGGGAACTAATGCAGAGGCTGATCTTTGTTCCGAGTGTCTGCACTTGAAAAACGCTTGGTCTTTGGAAAACAGCACCATCCCATTGATCCAACAACTGTACCGAGCGAATTTTCTCAAGTCAGTATCCAGATCCAGACTGATATAATTATTAGCCAAGTGTCACCATGCTTTGTAGTTTCAACTCCGCGCACACATACCGTCGAGCCGTCGGCCGGAACACCGAGGGTCTGTCCGACGAACACGCCTTGCGACGCGGACGAACAGGCTACACACCCAGGCCTTAGACCGACACCAAACGGGTCGCGACGTCCAACGAGGGGAGAAGTGCGGCCCACCGACCTCCCCACCACTACCCGGCCGAGTAGAAACCCGTTACCACCCTGACGCTGGATTGCTCCATGCAGGGGCACGGACCCATCTGGCCAAAACAGGGGAAGAGGCGCGGATAAGGCTTGAATCTCTCCGGTTGAGGTATTTTCGGGTTTCTCACGTTTACCCCCGAAGGGTTTCACGTACTCTTGAACTCTCTCTTCAATGTTTTCAACTTTCCGTCACGGCACTTGTTCGCTATCGGTCTCGTGGTCATATTTAGCCTTAGATGGAGTTTCTCTCAAGCAACCCGACTCTAAGGAGAGATCCTCCCGGAAGCCGCAGCGGTCTCTACGGGCCTGGCACCCTCTGCGGAGCGTGGCCCCAGTCAAGAAGGACTTGAACTCGCCGCAGGTTCCCGGGATAAGGGGACCCTCCCAAACACCACATTTCTCGGCAGGGTGAACCTGCGAGATTCGGTGCTGGGCTCTTCCCTGTTCGCTCGCCGCTACTAAGGGAATCCTAGGTACAGTATGATTATGTAAATTAAGTTACATTTGAATTTAAAGGGAAGTAGATAGCCTATTAGTCCTAAATTATACAAATACAATAAAAAATGGCAACATTGCAAAATTCTGTTTTTTGTTCACTGAATTCAGTGTTACGTTCTGCGGGTAGGGGATCTTTGGACATGAATCCGATATCAAGGAGGGCTCACAATCAGACATAAAAAGTTTGGGAAATCCTGTTCTAGGCCAAGAGCTGGAATGTAGCTTGCTCTGCCTTTAAGACCAAATGAGAAACTCGATACAAATAGAAGCAGAGGACCTTGTCACGAAAGGAAAGGAATAGGCTGAGGATTTTGTTACGCTGAGCAGGTGACAATCCAATGACTGCGGGCCATCTGTCTGGCCACCAGACATCGTAGCAAGCTAAGGTCCTAAAGGGCTATATACTCCACAGCACTATTACAGCCGTTGTCCACCTGAGTGTCCCAAGTTCAAATTCCCTCAGTTTCGGATGGGATTTTCTCAAGGACCAACGTCCGGAAGCTGAGAGTGCATTCGGTTTACAAAAACCGGTTGTGTCTTGATTGCGAACATGAGATTAGTGTTGGCGTGAGATACATAAAACAGATACAATTGTCAAAACAGTCTCATCTGTAATTTTTGTTCTAGTAATATTATTATTAACTGGTAAATTGGGATGTTTTAGATAACCCAATCATATTTTTAAAAATATTGAAAACGTTTAATAATTTAGTTTCAGGTAATCTTACCATTTAGAAGATTGCCTTTTTTTTGCTAGTTGTTTTACGTCGCACCGACACAGATAGGTCTTACTGGGACGACGGGCAGGAAAGGGCTAGGAGTGGGAAGGAAGCGGCCGTGTCCTTAATTAAGGTACACACCGGGCGAGTTGGCCGTGCGTGTAGAGGCGCGCGGCTGTGAGCTTGCATCCGGGAGATAGTAGGTTCGAATCCCACTATCGGCAGCCCTGAAAATGGTTTTCCGTGGTTTCCCATTTTCACACCAGGCAAAGGCTGGGGCTGTACCTTAATTAAGGCTACGGCCTCTTCCTTCCAACTCCTAGGCCTTTCCTATCCCATCGTCGCCATAAGACCTATCTGTGTCGGTGCGACGTAAAGCCCCTAGCAAAATAAATTAAGGTACAGCCCCAGCATTTGCCTGGTGTGAAAATGGGAAACCACGTAAAACCATTTTCAGGGCTGCCGACAGTGGGGTTCGAACCTACTATCTCCCGAATACTGGATACTGGCCGCACTTAAGCGACTGCAGCTATGTATAACATAACTAGAGGGGTAGTTGTTTATGGTGGATTAGTGAGAGTTGTATTATTAATAGATTATTATTATTATTATTATTATTATTATTATTATTATTATTATTATTATTACTATTTTCTTTGCTAGTGGCTATACGTCGCACCGACACAGATACGTCTTATGGTGACGATGGGATAGGTAAGGCCTAGGAGTAGCAAGGAAGTGGCCGTGGTCTTAACTAAGGTATAGCCCCAGAATTTGCCTGGTGTGAAGATGGGAAACCACGGAAAACCATCTTTAGGGCTGCCGACAGTGGGATTCGAACCCACTATCTCCCGGATGCAAGCTCACAGCCGCGCGCCCTTAATCGCACGGTCAACTCGCCCGGTATTATTATTATTATGCCAATGAAAGGAGTGAGTGGTTGCATCGACAGGGCTAAGCATTATTATTATTATTATTATTATTATTATTATTATTATTATTATTATTCAAAATAATACATAGGAAGTGAAATAGTCGGTTTATTTGGAAACAAGTGGCTTTTTTCTGACATGCTTTTAACTATTTTTTGTGTGATACCCAGTATTCCAATTGTGTATGCCAGAACTTGGTGTACCAACTAAGGTTTAATTTTTCTGCAGCTCGTCAAATTAGAATTTTGTTCATATCCAAATCAACATTTCTAGTCAAGCGGGTGGGCAACTTGATATTTCCCACTTTCGCAATCTGGACTCATTAATGTGTGTCAAACACAAATCATCCCCTTCAGTTACCCACTTGTTCGCAATCAGGACGACACCTACAAAACCAGGTAGAGTTTTAAATTGTGACTGGGTTCTTCACCGACCCAACGGACCCTATATAAATGTGTGTGACGCTGAAGGAATTATTATTATTATTATTATTATTATTATTATTATTATTATTATTATTATTATTATTATTATTATTTGATGAATGGAAATGCAAGACTGATTCACGGACTTCCTCTGATTTTTGTGGATCTGGGTGAAGCACTGGCCATCAGACCCCAAGTTGGCAGATTCAGTCCCAGCTCAGTGCGGTTCTGCGGTATTTGAAGGTGATTAGGTCTCGTGTCAGTAGATGTAAGGATACGTAAAAGATCTGTTGCTGGACAAAATTTCAGCGTTCTGAAAACCGCTGTAGTTAATGGGGCGTAAATTATTTTATATTTTAAATTTCTTTTCGACTTTTTTTTTCAGAGAGGGTGATTACCTCGTTGTACTTCCTCTTAAAACAAAAATCACCACCACCACCAAATACATTATTATTATTATCCACAAATACTGATTTCAGTACCGAACGAATGAAGCAAAATGCACACCTATGTATGAAGACAGGACACCAAAGTCACATGTGATTGACTTCATTGGCAAGTCCTACATGGAGCTTTTGATTTGGACGATCGAAAGTCCTTAAAGGAACTAGCAACAACAACAACAACAAGAAGAAATTATAACAAAATCAAGCATATTTCCTAAATACATAGGTAACAAGCGCTCTCTTTCTTAGTTTGAAAAAACACACAAACGACAACAGACACCAAAGCCAAATCAAACTGATATTCGCAAAAATGTGACCACTACACCTTCGTGTTCATCGATTTCATCGCAACAATCGAGTCTCAACAAAGGGAGACCGCTAAGGACATTGAACAGATTACAGCAAATATGGTGATAAATGAGAGTAAACCGAGCAAGTGGACGCGTGGTTTGGGTCACGTAGTTATCAACTTGCATTCGGGAGGTAGTGGGTTCGAATCCCACTGTCGGCAACCCTGGAGATGGTTTTCCGTGGTTTCCCATGTTCATACCAGACAAATGCTGGGGCTGTACCTTAACTAAGGTTACGGTCGCTTCCTTTTCACTCCTAGCCAATTCCTTTCCCATCGTCGTCATAAGGCCTATCTGTGTCGGTGCCACGTAAATCAAATTGTACCGAGCTCGATAGCTGCAGTCGCTTAAGTGCGGCCAGTATCCAGTATTCGGGAGATAGTAGGTTCAAACCCCACTGTCGGCAGCCCTGAAAATGGTTTTCCGTGTTTTCCCATTTTCACACCAGAGAAATGCTGGGGCTGTACCTTAATATTTGAAGAATCTTTTACTGGCCAAATTACGTTCATAAAAACGATTGCCATAGCAGTCGCATCTTCGGGAATAGCTGCAAATTTACTTCCTGGGAGAAAAACAGCACATTCCATGTTTAAAATACCAATAGAAGCAGAGCGTATGGAAAATCCAGTCTGCAGTGTATCCAAATATAGTCTTAAAGCCAAAGTATTACAAGACTGTCTTTGTAGTGTGGGCCGAATGCACTATGGCGAGCAAAATTTCAAGGAAAGCCGCGAACAGATCAATGCAAGACCTAAGGGGCAATACTCTATTGTTTGGAGGAGTAACATTTTTATTCGCTGGAGATTTTAGAAAAATATTACCAATTATCACTAAACGTACACGAGTGGATAAAATTAACGCCTCTTTACAACATTCTGTACCTTGTAGACATTGTAAAAAAACTTTATTTTTTAAAGAAAACATGAGAGCAAATTCACCTGATTCAATATTTAGCAAAATTCTCCTTCATGTTGGAGAGAGGAAGTGTCCAGAAGTGAGTGATACCATGATATAGAACTATCTACCGATCTTCGTCAGGTTGTTTCGGACATTGAAACCTTAATAAATAGTATTTACGATGATGTTCACAAACTCATTATAAAAGAAAATTCGTGGTAGTGTGAAAGATCAATTTTAGCACCAATGAATGACCAGGTTACTACGCTTAATCAGCGCATTTTAGATACGCTTCCTGGTGAATCACAAACATACCTTTCCATCAATACAGTTTACAATCCGGATTAAGCTGTTAATTATCCAACAGAATTTTTAAACTGTAAAGTTGTACCTGGTCTACCCCTTCACAAACTAGAACTTAAGGTTGGCGTGCCCATCATACTAATCCGTAATTTAAACCCAACAAAACTTTGCAATGGTACTAGATTGCGAGTAGTGTCATTGCAAATACATGTTATAGACGATCGTATAATATCTGGATGTGGAAAAAGTGAGACGGAATTTATACCACGGATACCCACAATACCGTCGAATTTTCCCTTTGATTCCAAAAGACTGCAATTTTCTATCAATATCAGCTAAGCTATGTCAATCAAAAAGTCATAAGGACAACGTTGATCAAAGCTGGCATAGATTTAACTAAGGGTTGCTTTACCCATGGGAAGCTGTACGTCGCACTTTCACGAGTGAGGGATACCATTAGCTTTGTTGTTTTAGCCCAAGGAAATTGTACACGAAATATTGTTTATAAAGAGATTTTTCAATGAGATTAATACGAAAGGCCAATATATATCATACTATTTAAAACGTTGCTAAGGAAGCTTTATAAGTCAAAATAACCCAAGGAAATCGTACAACAAACATTGCATATAAAGAGGTTTTCAAATGAGATTATTACAATTAAAAAAAATCAAAATACTTCAAACGTTGACAAGGAAGCTTTATAAGTCAAAAAGAAAATTCAATGCGTTCGAAGTCTCGGGCACAGCTATTAAATATAAAAGTACTGTATTTTATGCACGTTAGCTATATAAAACAATGTGTTTTAAGAAATATAATGTTATATTTTGCTTTTAAATAAATATCTTAAAACATATAATGGCTGAATTAATAAACGCGGGTGAAACCGCGGGTACATGCTAGTTATAAACTGAAAGGCGTGGGGTGCTCTCTATCAGTTACCCGAAGCGAAGATCCTTGAAATACGACAAGCACTATTTCAATATCACTCTTGACGTACCGAGTTGCCTAGGCGATTCAGGTCGTATACCAGTCAGCTTGATTGAAGAGTTAACGAGTTCGAGTCAGATAGTCGGTAGTACTGGAGATAGTAGAATGATATTAAAAGAAATACATTTTTCAACCATCTAATGCACTACAAGTACCTCAGAGAGCCCCCAAAATTCAATATGTATGTTACTTTACATCATTTGAACTCGTGGCTATTTGACACCCAGATTTGCTTTCCACCTTTGCGTGTTGTTTGACGTTACCAAATCCGGGCTAAACATGACTCTACCACAGCAGCAGGAGGTATTTATAGAAACATTCACCTATTGACGACGCATCAATCAATCTCTCTATATAAAAGCAAAAGACGTGACTGGCTGACTGACTGACTTAATCACTCACGCATCACTATTTCTCACACTTCCCACGAAGCCAGAAGTGTTAAATTTTGTCACAGGTGTTCTCTTGTATGGTGTCCGTCTCCATGGCAAAATGGTTAGCGTGTTGGCCTTTGGTCGCAGGGGTCCCAGGTTCGATTCCCGGCAGGTTCGGGAATTTTATCCATCATTCGATAATCCCGCTGGCACGGGGGCTAGGTGTATGTGAAGTATTCATCATCATTTCATTCTCATGATGTGCAGGTCACCTAGGGACGTAAAATCAAAAGACCTGCACCTGGCGAGCCGAACATATCCTCGGACACTCCCGGCACTAAAAGCCATAAGCCATATCATTTCTTGTAAGATCATTTGGAATAAACAAACAAGTTTTATCCCAATATTTTATGACAAAAAGGGTGAAATTGGGGCAGCTACAAAAAACACAGTATCAATGAGTCACTTACTTCCCACAAAGCTAAAGGACTGAAATTTGGTACAAGGGCTTCTTATAACCCAAGTAAATAATAATAACAATAATAATATAATGTCATTCTTTATACGTCACATTAACTACTTTGACGGCTTTCGGAGACGCCGACGTGCCGAAATTTGTCCCGAAGGAGTTGTTTTACGTACCAGTAAATCTACTGACACGAAGCTGATACATTTGCGCAATTTAAAATACGAACGGACTGAGCCAGGATCGAAGTTGCGTAGTTGGGGTCAGAAAGCCAGTGCCTCAGACGTCTGAGCCACTCAGCCCGGCAAGCTAAGTAAGGAATGCAAGGATGTTTCATTCCGATATTTTGTTATTAAAGGGCTGAAATAGGGTTCACTTCCCTAATTACAATATTTAATTCTCACACTTCCCATAAGGCTAGAGAGCTGCAAAGAACTCTCTCATAAGCTAATTAGAATAGGTGAATATATTTCAGTTCTGTTTTATCAAAAAGGGGTGAAAGTGGGGTAAATAACCTAAACATAATATCATTAAATCACACAGTTTTCACAACGTTAGAGGGATATAATTTGGTACAGGTGTTCCTTATATGCAAGTTAGAGTAAGTGAAAATATGTTATTCCCATGTTTTGTGGTAATAGGGAGAGGGGAGGGCTGAAATTTGGGTAACTACCCTAAATACAATATTTCTAAATCACTTGCTTCCCGCAAAGCTAGTAGGCTAGAATTTGGCAAGTACTTCGTATAAACTATATAAGGATATTTTATTCCGATATTTTATGATTAACGGGGTGAAGTAGGATTAACTCCTTTAATTACAATATGTGTATTTCACACTTCCCGCAAACCAAGAGAGCTGCAAATTGACACAGATATTTATCTGTCAAAAGCTAATTAGGAAAAGTGAAGATGTTTCATTCTACTAAATAGCTTTCAGGATATGATGGCGTAATAACGAGTGGAGCGTAAATCCGCCGTTTTGTGGTGAAATCGGAGCTCGAGAACGCAGTAAAATTAGCATCATGGCGTGATAACACGTACGAGGAGGTGTCACCTGTTTGGTCTACACGAGATCTGTCGATATCTCAAATAATACTTCTGTCAAAACTTGTTCATGTGGGTGAAAAATTGTATTATATTTGATAACTAGCTGCCGTCTCAGCCTCTGTGGTGTAGTACATAATGTAATTAGCTGCCACTCTCGGAGGTCCGGGTTCGATTCCCCGTTCTGCCACGAGATTTAATATGTGTTTCGAGGTCTGTAACGGGGTCCAGTCAGCCTAGGGAGGTCAACTGAGCAGAGAGGGTCCGATTACCCGTCCCCTCAGCCATCTTCGAAGTGGTTTTCCGTGGCTTAAGCCAACAGAGGCTTCCTTCTCTTTTCCTTGCCTTCATCATCATCATCATCATCATCATCATCATCATCATCATCATCATCATCTTCTTCTTCTTCTTCTTCCTCTTCTTCTTCGTTTTGCCTCATGACTGAGGTGTCGTGACTCATAATATTCAGCCCTCTAGCCGATGAACCATACTCTGCCATTCTTCCCTATCTAAAGCTTTCAATGTGGTTGCTCTGAGAGAACACTGTAGGGGGCCGTTAACCATGTCAATCCATTGCGTTGGTACTCTCCTCGTTGTCTGGTTCCCTGAACGTTGCCCTCAACAATCAGCTTTTGAAGACTACCATCTCGGCGCATTATATGTCCAAAGTAGCATACAATCCGCTGAGAGACCTTACACGATAGACGAACTTTTATCTGAAGTTGGTTCAGGATTGATGTGTTCGTGCGATGAGCTGTCCAAGGAATCCTTAACATTTTCCTCCAGCACCACATTTCAAAGCTTTCTATCCGTTCACGATCACGTTTGAGGATGGTCCACGTCTCTGCGCCATACAAGAAGACTGAGAAGACTAGAGATTCAACGGGCTTCTTTTTTGTCTTAATGGCGTTGTTGTTATCTTTTCAGATCTTCCGCAGACGGATCATTGATACCTTTCCTATTTCAATTCTTCGCTTTATTTCATCTTTGGAACCACCAGAATTGGATAGTAAGGAGCCTAGGTATACATACTGATGTTCAACTTCACACCCTCCAATTTGTTTGATATGTGGACTGTTGTTCTTACGTTCAGCATAGCATGTGAGGCCACGTGGGAGAGGTACTGCTCCTCCTTCCAAGTTGTATGCCCCGACCTAAGGTATCCCGTTCCAGAAATGCACAGCTGTCGTACCCGGCCTCGTTCGGCTCGGTATGACTATTAGAAAGGCTCCCTCGCCTTATAACACAGTACATGAAAATGAAAATCCACAGCCTGTTTTCAGTCATTCGACCGTGTCAGGAATGGAATGAATGAAGCCCCATCTAGCGGCGAGGATAGGAATTGTGCCGGCTGCCGAAGCCTGTCGCACTCCTCTGGGGCAATAATTCATGAATGACAGATGAAATGAAATGATATTGGAGAGTGTTGCTGGAATGAAACATGACAGGGAAAACCGGAGTACCCGGAGAAAAACCTGTCCCGCCTCCGCTTTGTCCAGAACAAATCTCAAATAAAGTGACCGGGATTTGCACCACGGAACACAGCTGTACGAGGCCGGCGCGCTGCCGCCTAAGCCACGGAGGCTCTCTAATACAGTACATATCATAACAAAATATATTTTACAGACTTCAAAATGCCTTTGAGGTGGTAGAGGTGGGATCCCTCGCTGTGTCCGAGGGATAATAATAATAATAATAATAATAATAATAATAATAATAATAATAATAATAGAGGAGGATAGGTTACCTAGGGAAATAATGGACTCTGCTATGGAGGGTAAGAGAAGTACAGGTAGACCAAGACGACGATGGTTAGACTCGGTTTCTAACGATTTAAAGATAAGAGGTATAGAACTAAATGAGGCCACAACACTAGTTGCAAATCGAGGATTGTGGCGACGTTTAGTAAATTCACAGAGGCTTGCAGACTGAACGCTGAAAGGCATAACAGTCTATAATGATAATGTATGTATGTATGTATGTATGTATGTATGTATGTATAATAATAATAACAATAATAATAATAATAATAATAATAATAATAATGCTATTTTATTTACGTCCTACTATCTACTTTTACGGTTTTCGGAGACGCCAAGGTGCCGGAATTTAGTCCCGGAGGAGTTCTTTGACGTTCCACTAAATCTACCGACACGAATCTGACGTATTTCAGCACCTTCAAATACCACTGGACTGACCCAGGATCGAACCTGCCAAACTGGGGTCACAAGGCCAGTGCCCCAACCGGCTGAGCCACTCAACCCGAATCCAAGGGAAAAACCAACCCTGTAGAAAGAAAGAAAGAAAGAAAGAAAGAAAGAAAGAAAGAAAGAAAGAAAGAAAGAATTAGCTGTCGTACCCGGCTTCGCTCGGTCTAGCTATTAGAAAGGCTCCAATTTGTCGGAAGTCCCTCGCCTTGTAACACAGTATATATGTTGTCAAAATATATTTTACAGACTTCAAAATGATATGTCACAGGGCCATATGGAAATAATTAAAGTAGGAACCATCTAACAGAGAGAAAAAGATCAAAACAGACTGAGTTAATGAACTGTGACAGTACAAATTGAAACTCCTCTTCATACATAAGTATGTATAAACAAAAAAACAGGCAACATGACAACGTTAAGCTACTGTAATTAATTACCTGTAATAATTTACTACAAGAATCAAGAAGTCAGATTTACATCTTGAGAGAAATGAATATTCAGATGATGTAATTTATTATGAAATGACATCATTCTCTATACAGGTAAATTTGTATATTTGTTTGTATTAATTCTCGGCAAGAAAAATAGGTTCCTAAATTTACCTGTCGGTTTTCTGGGTGCTAATATTAGTAGTTGACAAGTCAGTTCCATATCATCTTTGTCATTGTTAACAACCTTATGGAGAAACGTTTTATTTTCTGTTTCTATTTTCGCAGTGGGAATTCTATTATTTATTAAGGAAATTCAACATATTTTAAGTATAACCTGCGTACCTAATAGTTATAGACTTCAACAAATTTCTATTGCCTAGGTTACGTTAAGTATAATTCCGTCACTGACTAGCATGTATCAATTTATTTCTTCACATTACATTAATTATGTTGAATAATTTAGCAATTATTCCTGGGTGCATCCATTCTCTGTTCAATAAATTTACAGCGGTATGCAGTACAACTGAGTTTTATTATCAATTTTCCTCCTATCCTCCTCATTCATAAATTTCTCTCGTATTTCCTTTGTCTCTAAACAATATTTCATAAGATGTGTCCATTCAATTACAAAATAATAAACATGTGTTATCATCGCTATTCTGTCTGTATGCTTTATATTTATGTACTCCCATTAACTACCCCATTTCCCTTTGTGTTCTATTATCTACATTTGTCCTCATTCTCCCAGTTACATTACAAAATTCCTCAAGTGACCTCTTATGTTTACACTGTGAAGCGATTTGTTGCTTTTCATTATACTCAACTCTTAGCACTTTTTTAACGTATTTTTTGCCGCTCTAAGCAATTCTTTTCCCAGTAGTAACCCATTCCTACAGTTTCCAAAATGTTGCTAACCCCATCCGTCCAGTATCCTTGGTTCTGATATTTCATTTGCTGCTGGTAGGCTATCTGTAGCACTTTGTCATATGATCCCAACTTCAGTCTTAACCAATACTTAATTATCTTTTTAACAATATCTCCCTGTAGACGTATGTCATTGTACACAATTCTTACTCCAAAATTGGCTGTACAACTGGGTAGTCCCATTATTAATTTAGCAAATTTACTTGTGATTACCTCAGTGTAGGAACGTTTCTTTCAACTCCCCAGTTTTGTGCTCCGTACAAAACCTCTGATTGAACTACTGCATTAAATACATTTTTATACACCCTGTAATCAGTGTTTGGCATCCTTTTGTCCAACATGTTAATAGCTGACAATGCACTCACACTATTTAGTTTTACTATTTTTATTTGTTGTGAGCATTTTTCCGTTTCCACTTATTATCATACCCAGGTACTCTATTTTCTTAACAACTTCTAATTTTGCCTCACCATTTCACCATTTTTCATTCTTTATAGCCTCTTTTTAAAACACCATTAACTTTCTTTTTTGTGTACTCATTTTTAAATTCCAATCTTTGCAGAAATTCAGTTATATTACCCTGCATACTCGCAGGAGTCAGTGTAAGTAGGAGGTCATTTGCAAAAATGAGACGCGGGAAAGCAACATGAAATGTTAATAATGTTATTGGCGTTACGTCCCACAAACTACTTTTACGATTTCCGGAGAAGCTGATGTGCCGGGATTTAGTCCCGCAGTAGTTCTTTTATATGCCAGTAAATCTACCGACACTAGGCTGATGTATTTGAGCACCTTCAAATACCACCCGACTGAGCCAGGTACGAACCTGCCAAGTTGGGGCCACTGAGTCACTCGTCCCGACGAAAAGAAACATATAATACGTATGATTTTCGCTGAAACCAGCAAAATGTTTAGAAATGAACAGATTTCTTATTTATCCAGATTCTGATTTGCAGGCCGGATTGTATATATAAAAGTAATATCAACGTAGTCGGCAGATAATATGGGTCGGTAGATGGTAGTATCGAAGACTACCGTCAAATGCCCTAAATATGAATTTTCTTAATTTGATCACTTTCACCCCAGGTAAATAAAGGGCTGGTTACTTAAACCAAGCTGCGATTTTGCCTTCCCATTCCTAGCTCTCCTCCCCGTCGCCGCATTTCTACCTATGTTGCAGGAAAAATACAATGTGATATTGGCAGAAATGCATGCATTCATTGTATTTTCAGCGATATCTACGGCATTAAAAAGCCTTTAATTTTTTTTAAAACCTCTCTCTTATGTTTACAGGTGGAATGGGCATCTTGTGGTTCATCACGTCCTTGGTGTTACCCCCCATGTTTGTTGTGCAGCCTCTGCACCGCCTGCAGTCAGTGTACGAATGGAGAAGTTTGGATTTCAATTTCCCAAGTCGAAGTTTCGAAGAGAGTGTGATTAACTCCGGAAGGTACATACCGGGGAACTCCGTACCTCTGGATGTGGACAGTGCAGGTAAACATACACAATATTCTGCTCTCATAGGAAACTTGCGGTGAGCCTGATCTTCCTTCGTCAATATATTGCACATGCTGAGGAAGCATGTTGGGATTGTTAAGTAGAACACCTGAGAAATGAAGCTAGATTGCACGAATCGGCGGCCGTGGGATATATAGAGAATGTCTGAAATTAAGCCTCCCCTTTTTTAACGGAAAATGTATGGGGATAATAAAACCAATAATGCAAGAGAGGATCCGTCATTCATTTTTGTTCTAAACCATCTGGTTGGTGGCCATGAGTAACTGCGACATAGTGCACTGAATGCGCAACAGAACGTTAGCGGTGAAGAGCGTTAATATTAGCATTCAAAATTTCCAAGGAAAGTGCTTGAGGTTCGCAGAAATGATGTCAACCTGTACGAGTGAACGGAATACAGACATGCACGCGTGAGTGAGGACTTGACGGTATCGGTTATTTACTTCTGCTGTGCAGTAGACAAGCAATACAGTAGTGTGTATTGCGTGACTCAGCACATAGGGAAGGGAGTGGACAAGCGTAAGTTTCCGTGCTTACGCACTTTTGTCCTGCACCACGGGAAACATAACGTTCACAGTATGTGCGATACTTAAAGAATTATCAGAAATCAATTATCACTAAACATATTTTTTCAATGGCCTAAGGATTGTAAAGTTGAACAGTAAAGATCCAATTACTTAAGTCAGGAAAACTATATAACGTGTGATGTACATTTCTTATTAACAACTATCAAAACACAGTGATAACGTACGGAACTACGTTGGACTTGGTTTTATTAGAGTATATCCTAGGATACCGTTAGCGTATGATAATCAGAATAAAGACGCTACTTAATCCGGGCGTGATGAACAGATGCTGATTTGTGATACGCCGCCAGTACTAACAAGGTTGTAGGCGAGCAAGCGACACGTAGCGCACCGCCCAAGCTTATCAAGCAAGAGAGCTTGGCCGGCCACACGTTGACATGCTGACACAGAAGTTGCTCATTGAATTTACATTTCTTCGTCGATTTTCCGGTGAGCTTTCACTAGGATGAAATAAAATATCGTCGTTGCAGGGACAAAACCTCCTATGTGAAATATTTTCGCTTAGAACTTTGGCCGGTAAGGTTCTGTCATCTAAGGTGCAATATTGTGTGACAGTTGTCAAGGCAATCTCGCTCTTCATAATGTATGTGCTGCGGGACAGTATATCTCCAAAAATATTATCACATAGGAGGTTTTGTCCCGGCAACGACGATATGATACAGATCGATTTTTGTTTCAGAGCACTGTAATTTCCGTAACTTATTTTCAGACACTCTGTATAGGGTGTTCCTAAACATATGTGTAGTAAAATAATAATAATAATGGTATGGCCTCAGCTACCGTGTGCAGACATTTCAATTTGACGCCATCTGGCTGTCTGCTCGTCAATTTCGACGTTCCGTTTTACTCTAGGCCCCCCACTAGATGGCAGACCGAGTAAACTGAAACTCTCTTGGGCGTCTATGGCTGAGATTTAATGAATTTTGTCGGGTAAACACCAAATGTGTCACCAGAGATCTTTTACATGCCGACATCGTATGACATGGAGTGTCGAATGGACTTTTTTCCGCCCTTCAAAAATCCGACTACCTCTGTCGGGTTTGAACCCGCTATCTTGGGATCGGGAGGCCGACACTCTACCGCCGATCCACAGAGGCAGGTATATGTGTAGTAATGCAGGTGGATAGTACACCCCAAAACACAAAATGTCCTTATGAGCATCCTCCCTACGGTTGGTCATTTACGAGTTAACCCTCTTTTAGTTATTAACTGTAATGGGGGGAGAGTTCGTATTTTGGATTAAGTTTGGAGTCCGGCATGCCATTTCGGACATTATAGTACCTACTTCGTGAACATGTGGAGCAAGCTGCGTTTGAATTCGTGGAATGTTCCAAGGTGTCCGACATTGATGTGTTCAGACGTGCATTCAGGCGCATGGTGGACATTTTGAGGACTTCTTACATTAGGCTGCAGTATCCCCGGTGGTACGTCAATACTACTACTCGACATGGGATGTGCCAGGTAAGGCTATTACCAACACAGCTCAGTTGAACCCGCTTATTGCGCCATCGCTTTTAACGACGTATTGGATATAACGGCAAAATCTAATGCTCCCAACTAAAACTTACATAAAGACCTATTTAAAAACTTGCTTATTATGACATATCGTATTATTATTATTATTATTACTGCTATTGGCTTTACGTCGCACCGACACAGACATGTCTTATGGCGACGATGGGACAGGAAAGGGCTAGAACTGGGAAGGAAGCGGCCGTGGCCTTAATTGCCCCAGCATTTGCCTGGTGTGAAAATGGGAAACCACGGAAAACCATCTTCAGGGTTGCCGACAGTGGGGTTCGAACCTACTATCTCCCGAATACTGGATACTGGCCGCACTTAAGCGACTGCAGCTATCGAGCTCGGTGACATATCGTATAAAACGACGTATCTTTATCACATTTTCGGAGAAGTGTATCGAATATAACGCCCAATATTGATTTTTGTTTGTTACGCGTTTTGGAATTGCTGACAACAATGTAACGCTTATTTTCAAACTCTCGTTTTGAGTAGATGGTAGATTTCAAATAAGTATTTCTATTAAATAGTCAAGGCAAGCATTGCTGTGAAGATATCACGAAAGAAATGGAAAGTATTTATTATTATTGAAGAAATTACAAAATGGAGAGACAAACGCCAGGGTCGCGAAAGAATTGGGTGTATCATATTAAACGATTTCTGCAATTCGGAAGGACGTTGTGAACATCTCATTTATTGACCAATTTACACCGTCGCTACTTCTTTCCTAAGGTAAGGGTATATTCTGTCCGAAGGCAGGTCCGAACCTCCGCAGAGGTGTCCTGAGGCGGAGTTTACGTGCGGTAGGGTGGCCAGTTCCTTACCGCTCCTCCTTTCCCTCCGCTCCTCCTTTCCCTTACCCCTCACCAACATCGCGTGGCAACCCATCCAAATCTTGACCACGTCCAATGTTGCTTAACTTCGGAGATCTCACGGGATCCGATGTTTCAACACGGCTACGGCCGTTGGCACTTCTTTCCTAACTTATTATTTTATATTTTGCAGACATATCATTGCTGTACTTACTATGTCACGATAAAAAGAAAAATTCCTCTCAGCTCCACTGCACAAATACAGTATTTCACTTATGTTTTTGAAGATTTAACTTTATTCTGTTAATTAACCGTGTACGTGTGCAGTCTAAAACTTACAGATATACCATTTTTAGCAAGGACAAAAAAATTGATTTAGGCAATTATCCCCTATATCGGCCGTTAATTGGCAGTCCCTTCCGAGTCGGTACAACCGGTTTCGGCTGTACTTTTTACACAAAGTTCGAAAGTCTGTTACTCACAAACGACCGACCGTAGGGCATATGTTCATAGGAACACTTTGTGTTGCTTTGGGAACAGTCTGTATGGAAATAGAAATCATGGTCCTTTGATTTCGGAAAGCGAGCGACAGAGAGAAGCTGTGCGCATGCTCAATCGTGTACTAGACGTGGCGAAAACATTTTGTCGGAACATATGTCAGTCTCTCCTAAATGACGGTAATGAAGATACGCAAGTAGGAATACTTTAATGCAAGAAGAGAAACGTCTTGATTCTTATCGGAGAATGGAGCATCATCACGACGGTTGTGAAAGGTTATAAGTAAGAGGTAAGGTAAGGGTATATTCTGCCCGAAGGCAGGTCAGAACCTCCGCAGAAGTGTGCCTGAGCCGGAGTTTACGTACGGTAGGGTGGCCAGTTCCTTTCCACTCCTCCATTCCCTTACCCCCACCAACAGCGCATGGCAACCCCTCCATTTCTTGACCACGCCCGGTGTTGCTTAACTTCAGAGATCTCACCGGATCCGGTGTTTCAACACGGCTACGGCCGTTGGCTTATAAGGATGAAAAGGCCAGCAAATGACCTTCTCGGCTGCTACGGCTCTATAATTGAGTCGTAGCAGAACATTCTGTACTGACCTAACACCGGCTGATCTCCATCATTTTGAACGACTGAATATGCATCTAGATGGAAAAGGATTAGGAGACCGAGTCATGATGTATTGATTTCAGATATTTAACCATGAACCTTGTTCGTCGAGGTATATGTCTTGGTTTCCATCCAAACGAATGCTTGGATCAAGAATAGGTAAAAAAATAATGTGTATAAAAATCATTCCATGTATCACATCTATTTGTGCATGAACTGTACATTTATATACGGAAAGGTCTTCTTACTTTACTTATTCGATCACCCTCGTACTTTCCATTATAGCCGTTATGAAAATGAACAAACACACACAAATGTAGGAGTTCTTAAAAATAATTATGGCATTTTCCTCACATCGTGTAACATATCTACAACTATTACTGAACTGTCTCGGAAAAGTGCAGGAGGGTAGGATTTTAGGTCGATCTCATCGCATTGTTTCAACAGAGGAGCTTAGGGCATGAAATTCTGTATCCTCGTCTAGTTTTTAGTGAGATTGTATTTACCATCACCGGCCCCGTGGTGTATGGTTAGCGTGCCTGGCTCTTACCTGGAGGCCCCAGATTCAATTCTCGGCCAGGTCAGAGATTTTTACCTGGATCTGAAGGTAGGTTCGAGGTCCACTCAGCCTACACGATTAAAATTGAAGAGATATTGGGCGGTGAGAAGCGGCCCAGGTTTAGAAAGTAAAGAATAACGGCCGAGTGCTGACCACACGACACCCCATAATCTGCAGGCCTTCGAGTTGAGCGGTGATCGCCTGGTAGGCAGTGGCCCTTCGGAGCTGTCGCCCTATGGGGTTTAGTTGGTGGGCTTAGTATTTACTATCATTATCAGTAAACCACTTTACAGAAAAGATGATCGAGACAACCGCTATGAGAATTCTACCAACAATGTAATATGTTAACCAGAAATGAATAAAAAAAAGACATCGGTTTTCCCTTTGTGAAGATCAAATATGTCTCCCTGCTATGGCATTCATCAACGGCTGCTAATTTAGATGGCAGCCAGCCATAAGACACACCCTGTTCGTTCGCTGGGTACCGTTGTCTGGCCATCCTTCCATACCTTACATCACTGCCAGCACGGTTGCTATGGTTACACTTCCATCATACATTTCATGGCTCAGGTCATACTAATTTTCGGATGACCTCCAGCCATAAGACACATTTATGCCACAAAATAGTCTCATTTCCTATTACTCTGTTTGATTTGTTAACTTCATACTTCCCATGATACCCATACATATTGAGAAGTAAAAGCTGACATGCAATGACAACAAATTCTCGTGTTTGTAATAATTAAGAATTTGAAATGAAAATCGTTCTTTGGACACTCAATGTCACTGCACAACGTGTGGTAAATAAAGTGGTCCCTTGTCATACTCCATGGTAATTAAAGAATGAAATGAAATGGCGTATGACTTTTAATGCCGGGAGTGTCCGAGGACAAGTTCGGCTCGCCAGATGCAGGTCTTTTGATTTGACGGCAGTAGGCGACCTGCGTGTCGTGATGAGGATGAAATGATGATGAAGACAACACACACACCCCCAGCGATGTTATGGTTATAAGTGTTTTTATTCGTATGTGTGTGTTTTCAAACAATACATGTGTTCCCAGTGTTCCGTGTCTATGAACGCGCGACAGTTAGGGCTAGAACCATGTCTTTGTACATTTTGCTTCATTGTGCGTATTTCATCCAATCATTTTCAGATGGAAACAGGACTGTCAAATCCAAGAATGCTCTTAGAGAGCAAAGTTTCCGTACCATTATAAGTGTCCTTATTGTGTTTTGTATATATTTTCAATCAGTACATGTAATTCCAGTGTTCCGTGTTCCATGAACACAAGACTGTTAGAGCCAGAACTGGGAACTTTCTAAGCTCCAAGTTCTGCTTGCCAAGTGTACGTTGCATTTCAAGGTAATGTCTAGCAACTCATTGATGTGTTTCCATGCAATCATCTATAAGTACATGGTTTTTCGTTATGATGATTGTTATCACATTCCCCTTGATTTAATTTTCACCAAGAACTGATGATGACTCCAAGGGAGTCGAAACCGGTCTTCTTATAATTTAATATATTTTTGCAATTTGTTGAATGGTGGAACATCCCTCAAACTCTGTATTAATACTAATATTAATACTAAGAAACTAGACAACGAAGCCGAACTAATCAGTTATTGTAGTGATGAAGTTCTTCGTTATTCCACAATAAGTCTTATATATTTAAGGAAGTTATTTGGATTTCTTTTGACTCATATTTATCCTTGGGCAATGTTGGTCAGCTCATATTGCTGTCGTTTCAGATGATGGGCGTGTGTGGATAACAATCCCACGTCTACTGCGAGGAGTTCCCGCCACGTTGGCGACCCTGAACGGCCATCCGGGAGACGCGTCGCCCGTCCTCGAGCCGTACCCCAGCTGGGGATGGCATCACGAGGGTGACTGCAATGGCATGACCTCTGTCTTCAGAGTGCAGGTCAGTGAAATGATTGTCGTGAAATGTAGAATTATTCGGGGATAGAGAATGGTGATGGTGGTGACTGTTGTTGTAAGACTCCCTGTGGATGGAGGGGAAAGAATATTATATCCATAGTATCGTCTGTCTGTCGTAAGATGCGTCTGAAGTGGAGACCAGTAACTCTCAACTTAAGGGCGTGGTATGCCGAACACGGTTACCCCAGCTGATCTTGGCACAGATTCAGCAAACTTGTTTCAGGCTCCCCACTTTCATCTTTTCTCTCTAACCTCCCTCGTTCAGCTCTTGTTCTCTTCCAGACACCCGATTCTGTTATGTTTGCGAGACTAATGGTAGGACACAGGAAATTTAAAAAAATGCAGTCGTAAATATCTCGTTTATTATTTGCCGTAGGATCAATTTTCCTCCGCAAAAGATCGGAATTTACATTTTCTACAACAACCTTCTGTAGAATTTATCCATAGAGCCAGTATTATGTTTTTCTTTCTTAACCAATTTTCCCTCCAGAGTTGGTCTTTCCCTCGGACTCAGCGATGGATTTACAGACATATAGATTTAGACTGGCACTGAGCAGCAGGATTCCGAAGCCGGTAGCGTGCGACCGCCGCCATCTTACGTCACTACAAACGGGAATATTGGAGAGGAGATAATTTAAATAATTAAAAGCACATCGAAATAATAACAATAATTCAGATTAATTACACCTATTATGCCCCTTATATTACTATTTAAAACAAGAAACACGGTATGTAAATTTACAAATGTTTAAAATAGCCACATGTTATAGACCGATGTATGGTCAATATGTTCCCATTCAACTCTCTTACAGCATGATTCACACCTATTTTCAAGTACATTGATAAAATTACACAAATAAGGCGATCAACGTGCGTGTCTTCTGGCTTTAGATCTAAAGCATGTGAGTTTAAACGTTAAAAAAAAGTTTCATACAACTGAGCTGTGACTTCTTTACGTTACGTTCCCTTTCATGTTTGTCCAAACCTGTCCCGTTTCACTACGGGGTCGGGTATGAGGTGAGATGAATCTGTCGTGGCGGATTTTTATGATCATATGCCCTTCCTGACGTCAACCTCATCAAAGGAGGTAATGAGATGAAATGAATGTCGTGATATATGATAGTAGGGAGAGGGTGAAACCCGGTGCCAGCACAGAGCCTACTCCTGTCGAATAGCACCAAGGGGTCTGCTCAAGGGTTAACGTCTCCATCCGACGGATGAATCACCATCAGCAGCGTCATAAGCCCTCACGCCGTATAAGGACTGTAATTTAATACAGGCTTTCGGCACGCAATCTAGTGATTAGAAATTGTATACCACCACCTACCCTACCCTGCCGGCCAACATTCTGATGGCTAACCACCGTTTAGTCTTCAGCGCCTTAGCGATCACGGCCACCAGGCGGGCTTCGTATGTTCCCTTTCATGACTCGACTTAAAACATTACATGTATTCTCTCTTGAAATAAATTTCAGTAAGTTTGCGCACATGAACAAAATCTTTCCTATGAACATAAATGTTACATCTATTCTTGAAAAAATGAATGGATACGGATTTTCTCTTTTGAACAACTGTTTCCTTACAAGTGTCACATTATAGAGAATTGACTAACATACGTACCGTCTGGCCCCGCGGTGTAGGGGACAACGCGTCCGCCTGTCACCCGGCGGCCCCGTGTTCGATTTCCGGCCGGGTCAGGGATTTTTAATTTTAATTATTAATATCCCTGGCCTTGGAACTGGATGTTTGTGACGTCCTTAATGTTCCTTTCCTCACACACAACATTCCACACTACCGCCACTCCAATAACACGCAGGTTCATACAATATGGTGCCAGTAGGGGAATAAGATCCGCAATGGTCGACGCACCGAAACAATAACATTTTTTTAAAAAATGATCACAAATCCTGAGATATGTATAATCAATACTATTCTGTGATAATAAACCTAACACCTATTTCGACTGATGCAAGCTTGCAATACTTCCCTTCTAATTTTAACAGTAATTTTGACATCCTTACAAGATATCTTTAAAGAATAGAAGAGACCGAGACCACTATTATTCAATTACTAACATAACCAAAACAATAAGAACCTATAACCAAATGTGTTATTATTATTATTATTATTATTATTATTATTATTATTATTATTATTCCGTATCGTAACGGTTAACACAATTCGCTGCCGTCCTCGGGAGCCAGGATTCGATTCCCGGTATTGCCAGAAATTTAAGAATGGCATGAGGGCTGGTATGTGGTTAAATTTCACATGCAACTCACGTCCATCGTGGGTATGTCGGAAAAGAGCAGCACCAGCTCGGGATGAGGATACGAGTTTACATTTTTATATTATTATTATTATTATTATATTATTATTATTATTATTATTATTATTATTATTATTATTATTCCGTAGCGTAACGGTTAACACAATATAATACATAATTATATACATCGGAAGGAAGAGCTCTCTGTCTCCTACATAATTAGGCATCTTTGATAGATTTAACTGCATTAATAAGCAGACAACAAGTGTACATGAATAATAATAATAATAATAATAATAATAATAATAATAATAATAATAATAATAATAATAATAATAAGCCCTGTGTCGCAATCCATCACGCCCTATGCCAACAAATATACATCGGAAGGAAGTGCTCTCTGTCTGCTACATAATTAGGCATCCTTGATAGATTTAATTGCATTAGTAAGCAAACAACAAGTGTACATGAGCACATGTAAGCCACTTACCGGTCTATCGAAATACCTGTTCTGTCCTTCCTCGTTCATCACACAGAGGGTTGCCGAAATATTAATGTAAAATATGCATAAAAAACATACAACAAAACTGCACATAACACGGTAACATACGTATGTACAGTGGATCTGTAGTGACGTAAGATGGCGGCGGCCGCAAGCTTCCGGCTTCACTGCCATCAATGCAACGAGATAGGTCGCTGTCTGACAATTTACTATATGTCTGTGGATGGATCCCACCTTTTAACGCCTCAAGGCAAGTGTCCTGGAGCGTGAGACTTCGGGTAGGGGAATACAACTCGACAGGAAAACCAGTTCCTTGCCCAGGCGGCCTCGTCGGTTATGTTAAATAGGGGCCTTGTGGCGGACGAGAAGATCGGAAAGGATAGACAAGGAAGAGGGAATGAAGCGGCCGTGGCCTTAAGTTAGGTACCAACCCGGCATTTGCCTGGAGGAGAAGTGGGAAACCACGGAATACCAATTTGAGGATGGCTGAGGTGGGAATCGAACCCCCCTCTACTCAGTTGACCTACCAAGGCTGAGTGGAGCCCGTTCCACCCCTCGTACCACTTTTCAAATTTAATGTCAGAGCCGGGAATCGAATGGAATCAATGGAGTGGGTTCAGACAGTCGATGAAATTATGAAGTAAGGAGGGTAAGACCAAAAATAAAGTAAAGCAACTGGAAAGGGACAGAAAAGTAAAGCAACCGAGACAGAAGGGACCGGTGAGGTAGAAAATGATTTGCATCATAACATTTATAAATAATTAGTAACAGCTTTTTTATGTTGATAAATGTTCAGTTACGAAAATGATGCATTTTAATGCCTTCAGACACCAACCTACCTGACCTAAGGATGGAGTTGGCCTCGCGGTTAGAGTCGCGCAGCTGTGAGCTTGCTATTCGGGAGATAGTGGGTCCAAATCTCACCATTGGCAGCCCTAAATATTGTTTTCCGTGGTTTCCCATTTTCACATCAGGCAAATGGTGGGGCTGTACCTTAATTAAGGCCACGGCTGCTACTTTCCCAATCCTGACCCTTTCCCATCCCTTCGTAGCCGAAAACCTTCGATTTGCTAGTTCGACTTTAAGTAAGAAGCAGAAAAGAAGATAAAAGATGGACAATTACAAGGTCAATCAATAGTCAAAGCTTTTCATATAGAGATGTTTGGTGGTGGTAAGGTTGGTGATGTGCTATCACGTATAGCCCACCTTTGCCATTAATGTGAGAAATGTTAGAGTTTCAGTGAGGCAACTGATATGTACATGGTAGCTTACATGTAACAGAAGACAGCTATCAACAAAGTATGAAAACAGGTGAGAGTTCCAGTACGGCACCATTCTGACCTCCGGTAAATGTGCTCTATTGTAGGCAAAAAGCGGACCCCTGTATCAGCCAGGGAACTCCACCGGCCATTTGTTTTGGCTGACTCACGCTCAAGGTGAGCTAATTGCTGGAGTACGTTGGAACCCAAGTTGCTTTAGAGATACAATTTAAGGATCTTCATTTCTTGTCGCATGTGTAAGGTGAGACTAATGAAGGTGTTTGTGAACGTCTGTAATGGGAAGGAATAGGGGAGGGAAGGAGCGACGAGAGGAAGATCGTTGTCACAGTCTTTTAGCACCGGTACACTGACAAATGTGACCTCCCGGAAGCTCTCTTTGAAATTCCTCGCTTGAGATTATACTCAATGACAAAGACTGCAAATTGAATTCCTAAATACAAATTATTCATCCAATAATAATAATAATAATAATAATAATAATAATAATAATAATAATAATAATAATAATAATGTTACGGAGCTTCCGTGGTGGACAGAGGTGAAAAAAACCGGGCGAGTTGGCCGTGCGTGTAGAGGCGCGCGGCTGTGAGCTTGCATCCGGGAGATAGTAGGTTCGAATCCCACTATCGGCAGCCCTGAAAATGGTTTTCCGTGGTTTCCCATTTTGACACCTGGCAAATGGTGGGGCTGTACCTTAAGGCCACGGCCGCTTCCTTCCAACTCCTAGGCCTTTCCTATCCCATCGTCGCCATAAGACCTATCTGTGTCGGTGCGACGTAAAGCCCTTAGCAGAAGAAAAAGAGGTGAAAAAGGGCATGAAGATTAATTTAAAACTTTACAAAATTAGAGCTATATTTCTTTCTCTGCTATCTTTTGGTTTCTTTTCAAAGTCTCAACTTTACAAAATTCAGGTACAGAATTTCATAAGATTGGGTAACAATTTTAAAAAATCGAATAATAATCAATTAACAAATTTGAGCTTGAAGCTCCCTAATTATAAATGCTCCGTGAGCGCTGCGGCTTCTTTCAACGAACAGTTAAGGGGACGGATATCCCAATTTCTTTTACATCAATAGTAAGAACATAGTATCCAAAATATACAACCTTAAAAGAACACTTTTGCTCCACAAAATTATCTAGGAGACTGCTCTCCGAACAGTATAACGTTACAGCCTTCTAAAGGCACCATTCAACCTTTACATTAATAGATAGAGCGTCTTTGCGCTATAAATTTACACTTAGGTACCTATTTCCAGAAATTACCAGGCCTATCAAAGGCACACCTACATTTTAAAAAATCAAACCGTATTCATTATTTTAAATGATCAACAGTCTAACAACTTTACATGAAAATGAAAAAGAGTTTAACAGGGGGTATCGAGTACCCATTTTATCAGGCCTTTGTGAAAAACAACAGGTTAAAGTTACTGGAACAGAAATCAAAACGGTGAGGAGGTAGACATTTGCGCTCCTTGAAAATTGAAATGAAAACCTTAAGAACCTATTTGGGCTTATGACGCGAGGTTACAAAATCTAAGCCTATACTACCGAGGTGACTAGATGGAGAAAAGTTAAGTTGCAGACATTATAAGGTAGAAACGTTTGCAAAATCATAGTCACCTCAAAATCAAGTTGAGAGGGAAAGCGAGAGGGTATCTCACTCTCTATTCCATGATTTCGGCTAAGTTGTTTCGACTTGTTTGAAATTTGCCTTTAAATCGAAATTTACATTTTAGGAAAATTAAGTGATATTACTAAAGGTTTGAAACCTTCCTCTCGAGCTAACTATCAGATTTTAGACTAGATCTGCCATTACCTTGTGCTGGTGGACCTCTTGAAGACGGAAAAGGCGCCCCCGCCTCCTTTGCGAACACACACACACTACACTGGAGCGATGAATAAGACAGCCTGGTCCGAAAATGTGCCAGCGTTTATACCCGAGGGGAAAGTTCCCGAAAATTCTGGGCCAAGGCCCGACACACCCCCAATTCTTATTGCGTAATTAAATAAATACCACACAATGTTGACTGGATGAAAACTAAATATACAACATTTTCTATTGGCCAACATCGTAAGTTGGCGGGAAGAGAGAGAAGTGTTGTAAACTTTAACACCCCAAAAACAAAGAATAACCAATTCTGTTTAGTAAACCTTAAAATAGAAAATTACTCTACAATTTTAATAGTCAATCTTGACACCAGAGGGCATAACATAAGTTTATAGTAGCGACATCTGTCGAGAAATGTTCAAACCCATTGCGCTAGTTGTTGCGAGTTTTAGATTTTAGATGGCATTCTCCAAGGAGCTTCATTTAAATGAACGGGCTGAGTGTACTTCCGATACAATAATAATGACCATTCTCCTTACTCTCCTGCTGCTCCTCATGTGATTATCTCCGATAAATTCTATTTCCTGGTAGCTCCTTCAATTACTCCTTACTTCAATAACCGTACATAATTATATTTCTTTCCATTCTGCACCTTCTTCTTAATTTTTTGTTTCCTTTTTTATAACATAGCGGGGTTTTGCCGAGCGGAGTGGCCGCACCTGTTAACACGCTACAACTATGGGGCCAAGCTATGCATTCGGGATACGAGTGGCTTCGAAACCCATCGTCGGCTGTCCTGAGAATGATTTTCAGTAGTTTTGCATTTTCACTTCCAGGCAATGCCAGGACAGTTTCTATTCATAGGCCACAACCGATTCCTTCCACCTCCTTTCACAATTTAATTCGCATCATATCCGACTCCTTGGCTGAATGGTCAGCGTAGTTCAGAGGGCCTCGGGTTCAATACCCGGCCGGGTGTTTTACTGTCCCTAACATCCCTGAAAGTCACACACCACTACCCTATTCTCCATCAAAATAATACGCAGTTTTCTTTACATGGCAAATGCCGCCCACTCACGTCTGCTATACAAGGAACGCACCAGGCTAGAAATAGCCACACGAAATAAAAGTATACACCATCGTTTAGTTCATCTTAATCAGTTCCTCAAATGAGGATGAAGTGACGAAGGGTATTCCACCACAAAGACTTGTCACAAAAAGTTGATCTCGCCTCATCCCTTTCGAAAAGAACCGGTACTAAGGGGTGGGCATCTTAATATAAATAGAAGTTATTGTATGTAATGTATAATTTAAAAAATGCTATTTATTCGGGGATTCGACCTAAGAAGATCTTTTGCCCCTACGTTCCACCATATGTTATGAACCTGCGTGTGTTTGGAAATTGCGGAAGTGTAAGGTGTTAAATGTGGGGAAAGGAACATTAAGGACGAAACAAACACCCAGTCCCCAGGCCAGGGATGTTAATCATGTACAATTAAAAACCCCTGACCCGTCCGGGAATCGAACCCGGGTCCGCCGTGTGACAGACAGACGCGTTGCTCCTTACACCACAGGGCCGGACATATAATAATAATAATAATAATAATAATAATAATAATAATAATAATAATAATAATAATAATAATAATAATAATAATAATAATAATAATAATAGTAATAATAATAATAATAATAGTAATAATAATAATAATAATAATAAAATATGACGTCCCTCCAGTTACAGAAGATTTATAAAGATGTCGAAGTAATGGAAATTCGCCCTGGAAAAGGATATTCAATTTACCATAAAGGATACTTATACGATCCTCTCGCATCTAAGACACTTATAACACAAACAACTCAACGTAGGGTATTTAGAAGTGCATAAAGAAGAGTAATTCGGATGAATAGATTTTACCGGAATGTTCATGATTCCCTTTCAAGGAACGTCTGGCGTACGACTCCTCTTAACGTCTGTTGTAACTGAAGGCGTGTTAATATATTACTACAACTATTACTACAATTATTATTATTATTATTATTACTATTATTATTATTATTATTATTATTATTATTATTATTATTATTATTATTATTATTATTATTATTATTATGTTACATATTCTTAAAGTAAGGGTTAGCGGCTCTTAACAGCCGTCGGAGGAGGACCGTGTTTGATTCCAGGTACTGCTAGAAATTTAAAATTGCCAGGAGGGCTGGTAGGCCTATGTAGTTAAAATGGTACATGCAGCTGCACCATCACAGAACAAGGACCAGAATGCATCGGACGGGAATGTTCTGGCTTTCTAAGTTGGTATTTTTCGATCCCATTTCAGTCTGGTTGTATCTGAAGGAACTCAGATACGTCAGTCTTCTTTCGGTAGATTTACCGGCACATCATAAAACCTCTTCACCTTGGCGTCTATGAAAACCGTGAACCTAGTAGGAGGAATGGAAAGTCAAAAGCATTATTATATTATTTATTAAATTTACTACCCCCTACCACACCCACAATTTCCCTTTGTAATACTAAATGCACGTTTTCCTACTCTCTACCTGGTATACGCTGCTTTGTATTTAACATTTCTGCTACCAAGTAATATTCACTTTCAAGTTCAATTCTATAAACTTTTCCTTGCTTAACCTAGTATGAGTGCAGCACGTAGGTGGAGTTTAAAACTTATTACAGATGGTACTGCGTTTCAGATTCAACTTAGTTTATATCCTAGAGGAAATGTCTCACGTCTAGGATGTCAAGACATTTTACTTCTTCCATGTCCTTCGAATGCGCAATTTGAAAACTTTAATTTGTTGTAGCATTTTATTTATTAATTGGAGTAAATGTTTAGAGAAATTATTAAAGATTGGCACCAAAATATTTGACAGCTTCTTGGATCCAGTTTCATTTCAGCAGTGTGCCAATGACTAATTAACAAAGACTCTACAATGCTTGTCGCTCGTGTTAGAATCTTGGCTAACAATCTGAAGTTAACAGAATTGAAGTTCTAGAGTTTGATTGAAACAGAACTTCATGTTCTACCAACTGTTAATTACTGAATTCTAAGGATATGTGTGAATGACATCGGGAACATGGAGGATCGGTAATATCGAGAACTAGTCGGTCCGTGAATACGTCACACACTCGCGAGAAATGGGCAATGTACAACGAGAAATCTACCACAGTTTCCTTCATGAGGTGCAACAGTCCAAAGTTGGGATTGGCACTTCAATCAAAGGGTCCCTAAAGCTGTGCGAAAAGGAAGGTAAAACCAGGAGCAAAATAGGCAGGGAGAAAACTTGATGCAGTACCTGTGTTCTATTGACTGGTTTCATAAAGAGGTTTGTTTCAACAGGTCGTTCTACATCAGTTTTTACGAATTACTGACTGTTGTTTGATGGAATTATCACTTAGCACACGCATGATTACGCTTCACTCCATCCCTCATGTTGTCACTAAAATACCGAGGTAAGTGTGTGGAGTAAGCCTATTCATTTCCTGGCTCTTTCTAGCCCTGTGCACTTCCGTGTTTTATCTCTTCCTTCTGGTACGAATCCCAAAAAGTATAAAGTTAATACTCAAGAAGTACGTAGAGATGAACAAAGCATTTAACACATTGTCGGTATGATATACATAGCAACTCTTCATAGACATTTCTATAAAGTCTCTTCAACTACTTTCAGGCGATGGCCACTGATAATTCCCTTGTTAGGATACAAACTTTTGTAAATAATATTCTAAATTAATTTTATCATGAGCAATATTCTTGTAATACTAACCGTATGAGAGATGCTTCACGTTTTATGTTTTAGTTCCCTTTCGAAGACCCCCATCTCTCTGAATTCTGTTAAACAGTTTATTGCTAAGATACAACTCGTCCGTATTCTAAATTTAAATACCAAGTTTCATGATGATCTCTCTACCAGTTTCTCCGCGATGATGTGACAAACAAACAAACAAACAAACAAACAAACAAACAAACAAACAAACAAACAAGCAAACAGGAATTAAACTGAACCTGACACAGGCCATTATTTGCCTTGTCCGGTATAAACGCCAAATATCAGGTTAATATTCAAAATCACAGACAGAAATGTTATCTTTATCTTTTTCAATTGGCTTTTCATCGCACCGACAGAGATACGTCTTTTGGCGATGATGGGACAGGGAAGGGCTAGGAGGTGGAAGGAAGCGGCTGTGACCATATTAAAGTACAGCGCCAGCATTTGCCTGGCGTGAAAATGGGAAACCACGGAAAAACTTCTTCAGCGCTGCCAATAGAGGGGTTCAAACCCACTATTTCCAGAGTGCAAGCTGATAGCTACGTGGTGCATAGTATACAATTAAAACGTGATCCAAGATATCAAACAATTTGAAGACTGGAACTACTTGGTCTGAAGACACGAAGAAAGCGCACGGTAACAAGATGAAAGAAGTATGACGCCTGAGAAAATCTCACATCAAGTAGACGCTTCACGTAGTCTGTTTAGCGGGTTATACGTGTAATAATAATAATAATAATAATAATAATAATAATAATAATAATAATAATAATAATAATAATAATAATAATAATAATAGTGTGATAATGTTGAACACAGGAACACAACATACAGAAATGAAATGTTACAGATATGAAACAAAAATCACATTCAGGTCACAAAACTGATTTGAATACTTTTGAAATTGGACGTACAACTGTAATTACTTGTGTTATCAGATGCGAGCAGATTTCCACGTGATAATTAAATATTGAACCCTTTGGTCCAAAAGGTCATGGGTTCAATACATATTTGGCATGCCATGAACTGCTACCGAACAGCCGGAATTTTGCGTCGAAAGGAGTTCTTCAACGTGTCCACTTCTTATACGTTTTCTGCTACATCTGTTTAACGCCATGCTAAAATAAGTTGTAACCGGGCTGAGTAGCTCAGAGGGTCAAGGCGCTGATTTTCTAAGCACAAGTTGGCGGGTTCGATGGTGTCTTAGTCCGATTGTATTTGAAGGTCCTAAAATATGTCAGCACGGTGCCGGTAGATTTATATGCATACAAGAGAACTACTTCGGGACAAAATTCCGGCACCTCGGCGTCTCCGAAAACCGTCAAGTAGTTAGTGGGACGTCAAAACCATAACATTATTATTAAAACAATTTGTGACGATAAGGTAAGGACAGGCTATGAATGGGCATAAACTGGTAGCGCCTTTAACTGAAGTACAGTGTCGGCATTTGTCTGGTGTGAAAATGGGAAATGACGGAAAATATTTTCATGGCTGTTGACGGTAGAGTTCGAAACAAATATCTCCCATGTGCTATTTAACAGCTAGACGCTACAAGATTTTCACCAAGCTGTTGACTCCCCCGGTGTCATTTAATTTGTTCACACAGAATTCTCATATTTAAGTACCCTTTAAATGCCAATTGAATATGCTGGGATTTTTTGCTAGTTGCTTTACGTCGCACCGACACAGGTAGGTCTTATGGCGACGATGGGACAGGAAATGGCTAGGAGTGTGAAGGAAGCGGCCGTGGCCTTAGTTAAGGTACAGCCCCAGCATTTGCCTGGTGTGAAAATGGGAAACCACGGAAAACCATTTTCAGGGCTGCCGACAGTGGGGTTCGAACCTACTATCTCCCGAATAATGGATACTGGCCGCACTTAAGCGACTGCAGCTATCGAGCTCGTTATGCTGGGATTTTACTTCACAGTTTCAAACATAGGAGACGAATGACTATGAAGCGCACGCGGCGTCAGTCCATAGAATATTGAGACGCCTCATGATTTTGAAAACAGTGTCCGGTATCATACTACGAATACCTTCTGAACTGTTGCTCTTGTAAATTCAACGATTATGTGACATAATTTCAGTAATAGTGTGGGTTAGTACATTTTCTTAGTGTAAACATTCTTCTTGAATCCAAACCATCGTTCTTCCCTCTGCCATAATTTCGTCTAGCAGTGTCTAGTAGAGCAATGATTAACAACAACGGTTTGAATTCAGGACAATCTCTTTTTAGATCACAGGCATGTCGTACGTTTCATTTCCTAAAAAACTCTACTTTTGTCTGTCGTGTAGTATACTATGAGCCACAAGGTAATCTACCCGGAGGGAAGTGCAGGCTGAGAATTTGAGACATGAACGGGACAGGTCGCACTTTTCCTGAACTACAAGAATCAACATTACGTGGTAAAAGTCTCGTAGGCCTAACTGAGCCAAAATTGAACTCCGAACAACGTATTTAGAAGAACAGAATGTTGACCATTTATCTACAGTGTTACAAGTTCCGAGCAATAAGGACAACATAAAGTTCATGGAAGTAATGGAATATTTTATTCAAATATAGATTTAAAACACGTCACTCTTTACACATCATTTGACTCCGAATTTTTAGGCTGTTATAGGTTAGAATGCAAAATAATTGGGTTATTAGGAAGTGTCGTCTAGTCCATTCTTCCGTTATGTGGCAAGAGTAACATAAATTCTAGGGCAGGGCCTCTCGAACGCCCAAAATCTCACGCATGCAAAGCGAGGCGCAGAGGTTCTGTGTACCGTGCATTGGTCCAACTCAGCTCCGTTCGGACCAGCGTTTTATCTCGGGGAGACTCGGCTAAGCTCGGCTCAACTCGGCTCAGAGGAGTGCTGCAGAGCTAGTGAGGAAGGCGGAAACAGGGGGAGCGAGAGAGACGGGCGTTAGGGAAGAGGGAGACAGCGTTATTGCTCAAAATCGAGGAGTGGGGGATCTGCACTCCGGTCAACCTAGCAAAGTCGTCTTATGCACCTTGAGCCCCACAATGCACCGGTACATGCACCCTGAGATGCCCTGTTCTAGGGGTTCCGATGGACCGTACCCGTAAAGTTTATGCAAGCCTCATAACACAACCGTTGAGTGTGGTAGGTTATACTTATTACACGCTTCAATAAGTTTGCATTCTAACCTCTTACCGCCAAAAGTCAGGACTCTACATATCATATTTAATGGAAGTAGCGTTTACAGAGATAATGCAGTAGTTTGACCCATTCATATACATATATCATCAACACGTGTGATACACAATCCATAAAAATTAGCATTTAAATTAAAACTTTCTTGGTAATTTCAACTATGTCCATTAGAGCTTCATCGTACACGTGAGGGGGTAAATGTAAATACTGGCAGACTGTAGAAAATGAAGAACAAACCATATTGGCTACAACTAAATGTGCATTATCATTTGAAGACATAGCATTTGTTGAACTCTACAGCGTGACCATTTGCAAAACGAAGCAGCCCCGCGGATTTTTTTCCTATCAGCGACAGAATGGCTATTCATTCATTTACCACTGATCTGAATTCAGAGCTCTCACCCAAGTGACTGACAACCTATCAAATGTTTAGCTAGACTTTACTTAATTTCAAAGAAATTGAAACTTATTGAGGATTTCCCTTTATAAATAACACCAATCACTAATTTCTCTTCCTATGTATGAATACTAGCCTTAATTCGATCTTTTGTATTTCATTTTCATCATATTGTGATCTTTCTTACTTTCAAAAACTCCACTCAAGGTTATTTTATTAATATTATTCCACGCCATCTCACTAATGACAGCGCGGAACATACCCCTTAGAAGAGCAAACCGTTATCTTATTCGCAAATTTTCCCAGCCCGAAGACTGTAATATTTTCGTAACACTACTCGTTTACCCAAAATCGCCCAGAACAAATCGTGCTGCCCTCCTTGGAATCTTCTCGAATGGAGTAATTCTGGCGAGAGGTTCATACACTGAAACCTTACTGTAAGTTTGTCTTACCAGTTACGTAAATCGTGACTTAAATCATGGGATAGGGGTTGTATACTGTATAAAGTAGACAGTTTGTCGTCCTTCTTTCTGACTATTCCTTTTACAAATCTAAACAGTTTCACTAACCCGAATCACATTTTGTATTCTTACCACTGAGGAACCTGCATGTAACACCGTCTACAAGAAATTTGGTCAGCTCCTCCATTACCTAGATACTGGCTCTTTTACACATGAGGGAAATATTAAATTTGTGATAAAAGAACGAGACAAAGCTCATTTTAAGCCTCATGACGCAAGGAATAAAACTTGGTAAGTCCCAAAAGGACCCCAAAAATCAAGTTTCAAAGCCCTGAAACCAACCGTTTTCTAGATAATTGCACCACACTACCCCTTTAGAACTTGGATCATGAAATGACCGGCTGTAACCATGGCGCTGTCAGCTCAAGGGATTCCATTCACACTTCCGTCTGAGGGAAGGCTTCTTTGCGTAGGCCTATATAAACGTTGTGAAAGGGACTGATACATTTTCAATGCCTAAAGGAAAATTACTGGAAGTAACCTCATCGCAACGTTTGCCCTACAAGTTCCGTAAGTGGAAAAATACGGAACACCCCTTCTAGGACGGTTGGGTTGGGAATTGAACCCGCCCCATTTCAAGCTTTCTTGACCGAGACGGAAGTCGAACCCAGGGTAATTGGGACTGTAGTCTGAATACGTAATCCGAGACCACTGAAGGTGGCTCTTTATACTCCATGGCGTTTTAGAATACAGGCCTGGAGTTAGAATTGGGCACGTGCGTGAGTGTAGGCAAATCCAAGAAGAGATTCTGTTTAAATATATTAAACTCACAGTTGCTAGCGTTAATCAGCCGAGATAGTTATGGTTACTGGATCCAAATTTCCATACTCGTAACAGGATAATGTTAGTGAATATCACCAAAGAGTCGATTTTGCTATTTAAAAGTCCGGCTCATTGTCTGAATGGTCAGCATTGAGGCCTTCAGTTCAGAGGGTCTCGGGTTCAATTCCCGGCCGGGTCGGGGATTTTAATCGCCTCTGAAAATTCTTCTGGCCCGGGAACTGGGTGTCTGTGTTTGTCCCAACACTTTTCTCTTCATATTCAGACAACACACTACACTACCGACCACCGCAGAAACACGCAATAGTGATTACATCCCTCCATATGGGGTTGGCGTCAGGAAGGGCATCCGGCCGAAAAACAGGGCCAAATAGACGTATGTGTGACACAGTTTGCACCCGCGACCCCAGAGATGTGGGAAAAGCGGTAGAAAAAGAATGAAAGTCGATTTTGCTATTCAAAAGGCTGAGAAATAGAAGAAAAATCCTAAAACAAACTGGTCTTATTTCCAATGGCCTTTCCAAGGCGCTAAAGGTCACTTCCCTCGTAGAACAATGAAGTATTATATCTGCTAAAGTTGTTACAACAGTTTTCTCACCAAAGCCATGATCCTCTTAAAGTAATGTTAAATAACATGCTATATGAAATATTGTCACAGACAAAAAACTTCAGTAAAATATACAACTTAAATTTTTAGACGTAATATGTAGTAAGATATAAAAATAAGAGATTTATTGGGCGTTGTCGCGGTTTGTTGCTTTTTTAATTTATTTTTGCTTTACGCCGCATCAGCACTGTTCTAATGGCGACGGTGGGATAGGAGAGGACCTGGAAGGGGAAGGTAGCGACCGTGGTAATTACAGGGTAAATAAGATAAATATCTAGATACAGGATAATATTCTCTGCTGCGTAACAACGTACAAATCCACCGGTGTTGCGGAGCAAACAGGCTGTAATGAATTCCACTGACTTGAATTATTTGGAATTCTTATGGCGACGATGGGGTAGGAAAGGGCTCGGAGTGGAAAGAAATCGATCGTGGCAGGTACAGTCCCAGAATTTTTCTGGTGTAAAAGTGGTAACCACGGACAACCATTTTCAAGGCTGCCGACAGTGGGGCACGAGCCCACAATCTCTGGAATGCAAGCTGATAGCTACGTGACTCAAACCGCACGGCTACTTGCTCGTTGAAAACTGGGTCACCGATAATACTATTACATAATAACGACCCACCAATAATGTGCAATGGAACAAGACTACGTGTGAAACAACGCATGCCAAGCGTACTAGGGGCGATTGCATTAACAGGCAATGCTAAAGGAGAATATAATTTTATTCCATGCATTCCTATGACCCACCGATATTGCCTTCGATTTCAAGCGATCGCAATTCCCAGTCACTAAAGGTAGCAGGCAGTAACTGGGAATTTTTCCTTATAATTTGCTTTACGTTGCACCAATACAAATACAAATAGTAATAATGATAATGTTATTTGTTATACGTCCCACTAACTACTTTTTTAGGTCTTCGGAGACGCCGAGGTGCCGGAATTTAGTCCCGCAGGAGTTCTTTTACGTGCCAGTAAATCTACCGACACGGGGCTGTCGTATTTGAGCTCCTTCAAATACCACCGGACTGAGCCAGGATCGAACCTGCCAAGTTGGGGTTAGAAAGCCAGCGCCTTAACCGTCTGAGCCACTCAGCCCGGCAATACAAATAGTAATGTACAGTGTCATGTCCAGGGACATGAGCCTGAGTTACGTAACATTACGTAATATGAGTAGTACATGGTATAGAATGGTTACTTTGAAAACTTAATCCATGGGCCTGTGTTAACTAAGCAGCCATGTGTAGGGGTGAAAAGGAATGAGGTAAAAACAGAGTCGGCAGCCCTGAAAATGGTTTCCCATTTTCACACCAGGCAAATGCTGAGGATGTACCTTAATTAAGGCCACGGCCGCTTCCTTCCCACTCCTAGCCCTTCCCTGTCCCACCGTCGCCATAAGACCTATCTGTGTCGGTGCGACGTAAAAAAAAAAAAAAAAAAAAAACAGAGTCTTGTGAGGTGATGAAGTCTTACAAGTAAGTTGATACAGGCAATCTACAGTAAACAGTCACGCTCCAATGTTTGGAAATAGCAAGAGAATGGGTAGTATGAAGTGTCCTATAACTTAAAAGTAATGTGCCACCCCAATCAAGTATTACGAGACGGAGAGTCATGTTTATGACGTCAAGTATTAGAAAAGGCGGACTTAGGTTATGAAGATACGTGTTAAGAGGCGAGTACTAATGTTTATGAAAATGAGAATTGCTACGTGTTCAATAGTGTGAGTAGCCATGGGGGAAGTGTTAGAGCTAATAGATAGCCAGAAAAGGTCTTAGCTAAGTGTAGGGGATATTCTCATATTAATTACCAGTTCCTTTAAATACGCATGTAGGTGTGACCTTCAGCTCACGTCAGGGAACCGCGATCGGTTCCAGAAGTGGTGTCGCTGCTTGGAACATTAATTCTTAGTAGATCAAGTTTGGAGGGTGTTGCTAACACTTGGTATTCGTCATCCATACTTAGATTCTCAATGCAAAGCCCTAGTTCTTCTGGGTTTATCGTAGTTGGCAACATAAAGCATGAGAAATCTCTCTGTGGGACACCACGGTACTCAGATTTTCCACCCCTTTATTATTTCAGTGGTACCCTAATGACCTAATGACTTTAGAGTCCACTTGCACTTGCATTTACTTGGAGTAGCCGTTCTGAGTAAGGCTAGTTCCAGTACGTCACACTAAGTGACCTACTTCAATTGTACGTGTATATTCTTTGTACATCATCTGTTTAATATATGCACAAATATAGGAAATCATATGAGTTTCAATTCTTAACAACCAACTTACCTAACGCCTATAAATTACCCTTTCGTTTTTAGTACTGTTGTTAGTCATCAGGTGATTCCACTCACCACTCGGCGTTTTGCTTTTTGCTGGGGATACGACAATAAGGTAGGGATAGTACTGGGGAGGAAATGTCCGTGGACTTAATGTACAGCCCCAGTATTTACCTGACGTGAAAATGGGAAACCACGGAAAATCATCCTCATGACTGCCAGCAGTGGGGTTCGAACCCACTGTCTCCCGAATGAAAAATGACAGCTAACTTACCCAAACAATGCAGCCATTCGACCGATCCATGGTTCTCTCATGGCCAGTTATATGTTTCTTGCTCAAGAGTGGACAAGCCCAGACATTTATGCACCAGAAGGTAAAATAAAGAATATCATGTATGCAAAAGCATTCGGAGGTGTGTTGTCTCCCTATGGCGGAGTAAACCGCCTCATCTTTGTTGTGTGACCTATCGCTGAATTTCAGTTAATTTCGGCAGGTAAACATCAAATGTGTTAGCCGAGATCCTCCATATGCCGACGTCGTATGACAAGGAGTGTCGAATCGACTTTATTCTGCCCCAGAGAAATCGGACTACCTCTTGCGGATTAAACTCACAGTCTTGGGGTCTGGAAGCCGACACGCTAACCAGCAATGAACGGAGGGAGAGTGCACTGAACAGAAAGGTTTTTTTGATGTCGACCAAAACCTCCACAGGCTACAGTGAACACACACGGCAGTGGGAACTAGTTTGTCAATGCTGACAGTTCGTTATACTATTTTTTATATGTGAGCTTGCATCCGGGAGATAGTGGGTTCGAATCCCACTGTCGGCATCCCTGAACATGGTTTTCTGTGGCTTCCCATTTTCACACCAGGAAAATGCTGGGGCTATACCTTAATTTAATAATAATGGTGTTACTTGCTTTACGTCCCACTAACTACTCTTTTACGGTTTTCAGAGACGCCGAGGTGCAGGACTTTTGTCCCACAGGAGTTCGTTTACGTGCCAGTAAATCTACCGACACGAGGTTGACGTATTTGACCACCTTCAAATACCACTGAACTGAGCCAGGATTGAACCTGCCAAGTTGGGGTCAGAAGGCCAGCGCCTCAACCGTCTGAGCCATTCGGCCCGGCGGTGTGTGTACCTTAATTAAGGCCATGGCAGCTTCCTTCGAACTCCTAGGCCTTTCCTATCCCATCGTCGCCATAAGACCTATCTGTGTCGGTGTGACGTAAAGCCACTAGCAAATGACAAAAAAGTTACGGCCCCGCAACGTACCTCAGAAATAACATCGAAGCAGGTAGAGACTCTTGGCAATACCAGAGATAACGTCATCTTCATGATCAGAATTTAAACCGAAGGCTTCGAGATAATAAAATATCTACAAGCCTCCACTGCAGCCTTGGACTAATGAAGAGTGCACTGAACAGAAAGTAGAAATAGTTTTTTGATGTTGGTCAAAACCTCCACAGGCTACAGTGAACGCACGCGGCAGTGGGGACTAGTTTGTCAATGCTGATGGGACAGTTCGACACCAAAACATTAGCCTTTCATCTGTGCCACAGTAGGTCTCTCAGTTAACGCCGCATGACGTATAAAATAACAAAGTTGGAAACTAACAATGTTGTCTTTTAATCACAATCCTGCGGCAAATAATAATTACTGCTTCGTAATTATGAAGGTTACTGGGTCATGTCACCCTACGGCAGTTATCGATGAAATGTAAACCCTTGTGTCTGACCACTAGTCATTAACATTTACGTAATAATTCATACTCGTCAATTTCTCATCAGCACTGAATATTATCTAAATGCTAGTTCTTGACAGACGGCGGGGTGTCAGAATGTTGTCGCGCAGGAGCACTCTGACGTACCGGAAGCCAACGATACGGAGTTGTTACCTGTTAGGGAATAGTTCTGAATTTGTTACGTACTGTACAGTACAGTACACTGATATAAAAGACTGAACCCACGGTGATAAGTATACGCCTTTCATGTGAGGGTTGTTGCGTTACTCTGCGCTTTGTGTTGTATGTTTTGGTTATTGCATATTACAGGCTTTTTCACTGTTGTGAGGATATTTTCACGGCAACAACAATGATTGGGGCAACAAACCGAATAAATCATAATTACATTATAACTCTGAACGAGCCACCGGAGTCCACGGGTTCCTTATACCAATATACTCAGAAGGTATCCCTGAACCACCTCCGAAAGTTTTTCGCTGGCGTTCATGTTTATCCTCTATATAATTACCTGTTGATATCCCTATTTTTACAATACTTCTGAAGTTTAACATTAACAACGTTATGTCGACCTTACTTGATATACAGCTCTCTATTTTCTCACTATCGATCTTAGTCCACACCGTTTCCCTGAATTTACCTCCATAAAACTCTTCTGAACAAATCCCCCAACTTATACGTACCATTTGCGATTCAAGCGAAGGCCATTTGAGCATATATTTCTATCTTCTACAAATAAATAAATAAATAAATAAATAAATAAATAAATAAATAAATAAATAAATAAATAAATAAATAAATAAATAAATAAATAAATAAATAAATAAATAAATAAATAAATAAATAAATAAATAAATAAATAAATAAATAAATAAATAAATAAATAAATAAATAAATAAATAAATAAATAAATAAATAAATAAATAAATAAATAAATAAATAAATAAATAAATAAATAAATAAATAAATAAATAAATAAATAAATAAATAAATAAATAAATAAATAAATAAATAAATAAATAAATAAATAAATAAATAAATAAATAAATAAATAAATAAATAAATAAATAAATAAATAAATAAATAAATAAATAAATAAATAAATAAATAAATAAATAAATAAATAAATAAATAAATAAATAAATAAATAAATAAATAAATAAATAAATAAATAAATAAATAAATAAATAAATAAATAAATAAATAAATAAATAAATAAATAAATAAATAAATAAATAAATAAATAAATAAATAAATAAATAAATAAATAAATAAATAAATAAATAAATAAATAAATAAATAAATAAATAAATAAATAAATAAATAAATAAATAAATAAATAAATAAATAAATAAATAAATAAATAAATAAATAAATAAATAAATAAATAAATAAATAAATAAATAAATAAATAAATAAATAAATAAATAAATAAATAAATAAATAAATAAATAAATAAATAAATAAATAAATAACTAAATAAATAAATAAATAAATAAATAAATAAATAAATAAATAAAATAAATAAATAAATAAATAAATAAATAAATGAATCAATCAATAAATCAATCAATCAATCTAATTTTCTCCATCAATACCATCGTCTTCACTTCACTTGGCCTGCAAGGTTTTATAAAATATTAACTCTTCACTCATTGGTACGTACTGCAATAAGTGCAGGATATCATCAGCTTTTTCTGAATTCAGTATAACATGGCTCCAATTAATTTCTTAAATTGGTTTTTGCGTCGTACAGACACAGATTAGGTCTTATGGCGACGATGGGAGAGGAAAGGGCTAGGAATGGGAAGGAAGTGGTGGTGGCCTGATATGAAAATGGGAAACCATGGAAAACCATCTTCAGGTCTGTCAACAGTGGGGTTCGAACCCACTATCTCCCGAATGCAATTTGATAGATAAGTAACCCAAACCGCACAGCCACTTGCTCGGTGCTCCCATTAAATAAGAATGAAGTGTTTTACGCCCTCTGCACCATCTTCATACTTTACACAGAGCCACTGTCCTGTAATGGTTTCTCCAGTCTCGTGTTCATATCCCGTCCAATTACTTTAATATTATTATTTGTTTCAATGTGCCAATCAATACATTTTTATGGTTATTGGAGAAGCCGAGGTGCCGCAATTTATTCCCGAAGGAGTTATTTTACGTAACAAAAAATCCACCGATAGGAGACTGACGTCTCTGAGCACCTTGAAATACCACCGGACTGACCCATGATGGAACCTGCCAAGCTGGGGTCAGAAGCCAGTGTCTCAACCGTCTGAGTCACTCAGCCCGGCATATCCCGTCGAACGTTAACATTCCGTCATATGAATAAGCCTGAAATTGAGGTTTATAGATTCTTTCCGAATAAGTCTGTATTTTTCCTTTGCTCTAAAAATACATCATTTCTTATCTCTGATGTGAATGAAATATTTTTGGACAGTAAATATCAAAATAATGTTTATATGTTATAGTTTCACGCAGAACAGAACTGAAAATATACTAAGATTATTTGCACCTTACATTAGGTTGAAACAGTGAAGTTAGATATTTCTTACATTTGTCCCTTTTGTTTTCCTAACAGCATAGTAAATGGGCATACATTACGTAAAATGTAATGTGATGAATGCATTTTTATGAGCAGGAGGTCCACTAATTACCTGTCACGTGCAGTGTCAGAGTTATATGACAGTCGCATATATCACTGACATACGTTCCGGACGCTCTCAGTGTGGAGGACATGGTGTTGAACTTACTGTAGTTGTCCGAAGAAGAGCTTTGTTCCTTCCGTTAAGTAGCCAACAATAAATAATTAACAATTTTTGTAGCTCAAGCCACGAATTCACGATTCACGATAGAAATGGAAAGCTGTAAAATTAAAGAACAAGAATTCTAACATTTCAATTGTATTCTCGATATCAATTCAGAAAATATCTACATTAGTTCTTGTTGCTACGGCCAGGATTTTTACGTTTATACCAAAGTGCGAAATGCGTACATAAAATGTAGTAAATGTCAGTGAAATAGAGTATTGTGTGATAATCACAAAATATGTAATTAAATATGAAATAGTATTACTGCACTTAAGTTACAAAAATGTTCATATATTCCTTTTATATGACTTATGGTTATGATATGAGACATTAAAATTGTTTTAAATACCTCCATCTTTTATGACACTCATCGTTTTTTCTTTATATAATTTATATATTCTACACCAGGGCGTCTCAGGGTGCATGAACCAGTGCATTGCGCGGCGTAAGGTTGAAAAGGCAACTTTGCTGCGCTGGGTTTTAAGCAATAGCGCTGTCTCTCTCTTTCCCCACGCCTGTCTCGCCCGCTCCATCTATCTCCCTCTTCCTCACTTTCTCTGGAGTGCTGTACCAGCCGAGTAGAGTTGATCCGAGCTTAGCCGAGCTTAACCGAGTCGCCCCGAGACAAAATGCTGGTCCGAACACAGCCGAGTCGGGCCGATACACGGTGCACAGAACCTATGTGCCTCGGTTTGCACGCGTGAGATTTTGGACGTTTAAGAGGCCCTGCTCTACAGGTTTCTAATTTTGACAGTATTTAATAATCAAATTAAGGGCATAATCAAAATACATCAAATATTTAAAAATAATGTTTTGCACTGCAAATCTCGGAGTACCTTACACAACGTATTGTTGCACTTAATTTCTTGTTGTCCTCATGCCCTGATAAAAGAAACAATACATGTTACTAAACAAAGTTAATATAGATTCTGTCTTTAAATGCCTATTAAGTAACACAAATAATACGGCAATTCTTTTACGCGATGCGCAGTGTGTCGCCAAGTACTTTTCCATGTTTTCCATTGTGATGTTTAGGCGTTGATGCGATAAAATTTTCCTGTAGGCTGAAAAAGAGCGTTCAACATCGCAGTAAGTCACCGGTAAATATTTTGAAAGATAAAACTAGCTGATTGAGACTACATTCCGGGGCTCTTTCTGTTCATCATTAATGATTTTGTAAACAGATAAAGAGCTTGAATAATCTAGATTTCGTTACGGAGTTTGTTAGAATTCTGACCAATGAAAGGCACCTAGCCATCCCAGATTCTGAGAAAGGATTAGTGCTGTTGTATACAATTGAGACAATCGGATCTACTGTATTTCACAGACAAAGGGTTGGAAATCGTAATTTTAAAGCCAACGGTAGGAACTGAAATATATTCTATGTGAGATGAAATTCGGCAATTATTTACTACTAACAAATGTACCTCTGCTGCGCTACGGTAATCTACCTTGTATACGGATTTCTACGTAAATTTCTGTACACGTAGTGAGTAGCATTATATTAAATTGCATGTCTCTCAGCACAATTCGAGAAACTAAACGGAGAGGACCGCATACTTCGTTTCCGATGTAAGGTGCGTGTTGTGTAGTTTCCGTGATAATGACAGGCCACATTTGGTACACAATCGATTTCGGGAGTTTCTACTATAACGGCAGACTCACTTGCCAACTGCCATTCACAAAATATACGGGAAGTTTTCAGTATTATGACAGGCCCCTTTCCTAATGCCAGTCACAGTCGAGTTAGGGATTCGATTATAATCCATCACTGCAGCTCTACCTAAAGTGTAAGGAATCTAAATACGACATAAGGTCCTACGACCAAAGTTGAAGATTTCTCCAAACTGAGCGGCGATTGTATAATCTGTTTTGTGATATGACCTGCCGATTAGCCAGCAGTTACTCCGAAACGGAGATCTGCACTGTCATGAAAATTGCCTCCATATTTCGTTTTTTTCATACATTTGAGCATCTTGGAATTTTTTCTCAAAGGAAAGAGTATCCAGATTTCAGGATTGGGACTCTCATACATACGGAAAAGTTAAGGAAGAAAATAATAGAGTTAAGAAAATTGACATTAATTGAAAATTGGATAATAACTGAGGACAGCTGGATAGGACAAATATGTAAATGCCAAGTGGGTGTATAGGAAAATGAAATATCCTTTAGTAAAATGTGATGATATGAGTTACGGATGTAAGAAAGCGGTAACGGTGAATAAATTGAGGCACAGGGATTCTTAGGTAAACAGATAAGAAGATAAATTATGATGATATTACTTAAGTATATAAAGGCAAAGCAAAGACAAGGAAATAAAGCAGAAAACAGAAGTAGAAGAGAAATACAGTAAAATTATAGCAAATGCCAGAAAACACTTTACGGTGTGAAATAATGGGCTACACTCCGCGGTACTGTTCAAATATTAACAGACATCCTATCCGAAAACGATTGTATCCTCCAACGGCATTCCGCAAATATCCCGCAGAATGACAGCTTGACGTCTCTCTCATCTTCTACCCAAGGAACAACCACGAGTTAACAGGAATGATGACGAAAATGGCATTACGTTACTTCCCTGATGTCAACCAGCCAGAGACGTTGCTATGTGAATCGGAAGGTTCGGTGTCGGTTTGTTGGTCACTCAGTGCAGAGCATGAAAGCCTCAGAAAATAGTAATTTTCTCCGTCATTTGAAGAGTAAGAGAAAGTATGTACATAACAAAAGTTATTTAAAATGAAGGGATGTTTCACATATGTTCTATGGATTTTACAGAAAATCAGTAGTATAAGAGAAAACTGAAGAAATGTGTTCTGATTTTGCTATAAACCCCCAGTATATTCATTGATTTTAAAATCACATGCATATCTAAATCTTCCCCTGAATGAGTATACTCTAAATATGAAGTTTGGTCGAGATCTGTCGAGTCGTTTCGTCGTGATGATGGAACAGACGGACAAACAGACAGACACGGAATCTAAAAACCACTGATACGGTCTTGAGTTTACCAAAAAGGAATAAATATCCAGAAACTTTGCAAAGTAAACGAAATTGCAGACAGTGGGCCCCTACAACTTTATTTATATAGATAGTCTGAAAAGCGAGCTAACACAATTTTTAATTTTTAATAATTACCTAGATATCTACAAAAATGTTACATTCTTCACATAATATTTAAAAATACTTAAAATGAAACACAGGTAGGCCTATAACCATATCAGAACCGCAATTCTCCAACATTTCCAGCTGCCTAGAAGTAAAGAAATGGAATACTATATGTATTTACATAAGACTCTAGGCCCTACTTATTACACGCAAAAATTAAAACAGCACTCTGCAGTAAAGATGATGGGTGAAATCTAGCAACCACTTTCACGTCACTTACGAACAGTAATTCACATTTCTACCGTAGGAAACTACCAAGTGTATGCACAGGTCTTTTCTGGTTTTACTAAGAGATGGCGACAGCGAACAGTACGCAGCGTATGAATTTGACACATACGTCAGTTTGTTCGTCTGACATTAACCTACCAACACACACAAGTTGAGTCCGCCAAACACTAGCATCTGTGTTGTATCGTTCAGTAATCATGTGGACGTTTGTGGCTGAAAAAGAACATTTGCGGTACGCATTATTCTTATTTAATCAAAAGGTAAAGTTTGTGGAAAGTCATCGTTTGCTGGTAGAAACATGTGGTGAACACACTCCATCGATTAGAACATGTGAGACATGGTTTCGACAATTTCAATGTGATTGTGATGGGATCAAAGCAGTATTGTGTATTATGAACTCTTGAAGTACGGCGACACCATTAACGCACAACACTATCGCCAACAAATGATTAATTTTAATCACGCATTGGTCGAATGACGATCGGAATGAGCCACAATACATGGCAAAGTGATTTTGTTACACGACAATGCGCCGTCTCACACAGCAAAACCAGTGAAAGACACTTTGAACTCGCTTGGGTGGGACATCCCTCCGCAGCCGCCGTACTGCCCCGACCTGGCGCCATATGATTATCACCTCTTCTCATCAATCAAAGCTGCACTTCAGCAATTTCGAGGAAGTTGGAAAATGGCTCGATGAATGTTTTCGCTCAAAAGACAAGCAGTTTTTCTGGAATGATATTCATACCTTACCTGAAAGATGGATGTAGTGAATAAACAAAAAACGAATTTCCCTTGAAAATTACGTGTTTTCTTTACCACAAAAAACCGGAAAAAACTTATGCATACACCAGGTACTGCATTACTCCACTAATATACTTCTATCCTCTTTCATTACACTCGATGAAAAGAGCATTTTCTGTAACTTTCTCAAGTAGTTTGTAAAGGAGTTCTCCTGCCTGCTCACACAGTGCAGGCAACATACAACACAATGTTATACACTAGTATATCAACTGTTCTCCATATTAACTCTTTCAGTTTACTTCGTACGTCGGTTACTGTTGTAGATTGAAGTTTTAGATCATAGTAATATTATTCGTATTTAATCGGTCGCTTCGACCGAATGATATAGCATCGGCAGTATGCAGCAGTAGAGATTAATGTCAAAACGTCAGTTTGCTATATGTGACTTCTTCTATGTAGATATATTCTTTGAATCATACAATCAATAAAGCTCTAGATCTCTTCTCGTGGTACTGCAGTGCATGATTGCTAAACGCAGCTAAACGATTAAAAACGACGGCGACTGTAAAGCCACAATTTCATCCAAACTTGGTACACGTATGACTTAATAATGAGTAAGATATACTTTAGCACTGCTAGGGATGGAGAGAGGAGGGAGTGATATGTAAAAGTAATAAATGAACGACCAATATTAGTGTCGAATCCATACTTTTCGGGGTCGCAGATGTGAATTGTGACACTCCGGATGTCATTTAGGTCCATACCCAGCCTCCATTAGGATGGCGGTCAGAACGGATAAAAAAGAAAATATCCAAAATGACCCAGATTAATGTTGAATCCACAGTTTTAGGGCTCGCTAAACTGATTCGTGACAGCCCCATTTACAGCTGGAATCGTGTGCAACGTATCTGTAGCGCAACGCGTAAATACATACGGTTACGGCTCCATGGCTAAACGGTTAGCGCGCTGGCCTTTGGTCACAGGGATCCCGGGTTCGATTCCCGGCGGGATCGGGAATTTTTAACCATCACTGGTTAATTTCGCAGGCACGGGGGCTGGATGTATGTGTCGTCTTTATCATCATTTCATCCTCATCACGATGCGCAGGTCGCCTACAGGAGTCAGATCAAAAGACTTGCACCTGGCGAGCCGAACTTGTCCTCGGACACTCCCGGCACTAAAAGCCATACGCCATTTCATTTTAACTACTTTCCAGACAATAGAGGCTGCAACAAGGACAAAATTCCACGTGATACAACAATAATCTAAAACTTAAACTTTGAATTAAACACAACAGTTACTCTTAAGATACAAAATAGATCGTAAAACATCAGTCAACATCACAGTAAAAATGCACAAAAATTCACTTGAGACGTAATTAACAGGTATTACTCGCACACGTTTTAGTGATATATTTGTGTACGGGAGTGAGGAGTAAGGAGGGAGCTCTCCCGGTTCCGGTTATACTGCCAAATGAATGGAAATGAAATATGAATTGAATCGATAATATGATCGACCGATATGAATTTTCTAAACCTTTGTTATCTTAAGCCAACAACTGTGTCACACACACATTATATAACATTATATAACATTTTTCGATGCGAATCTTGTTCCTAGCATGAATTCTATAGTTTGGCTTTGCTGTGTAAACACCAACAGTACTAATACATAATAAGTACGCCAGATGTTGCACATCGATGCATAAGCGATTCACAGTTTCTGTTTCAAAGGTTGCCAATACGAATCTCGAAGATTGCCGAGGTCGACTGATTCAGCACTAGGGTGTCCATCTACCACTAAAATGTGAGCGAGGAATAATATATTCCTTATGAGAGGGAAGCAATGGCAAACTACCTCACTCCTCATCTTGCCTAGTATGCCTCATATCGGCGCTACCATCGGTTTTTCCGCAAAACATTTGGTAGTGTTATTTGAACATCCAGCCAGCCTCTGGGCGGATAACCTAACAGACATATTCTAAAAGTAAACATTCGAAAATGTACCCGGGCGGGCCATGAAGCAGTTTCATATCATGACAGGTTATCTGACCAATTACTAACGAATACTGCGGAGCAGCACGAGTGCTCTATTATTCTTCTTATCATTAATAATATAATAATCATAATATTCAGTTTTTACTTTTCGAAAGAGCATATGATTCTCTAGATAGACAAACACTTTTTGATGCCCTGGAAGATAAGAAAACAAATTTAATCGGACAGACACTGACAGACAACACCTCTAATGTTAATTTCTTTGGCAAAATTTCTGAACCTTTTGATATTAACAAAAAGGTCAGACAAAGAAGAGATGGCTTATCTCCATTACTGTGCTAGAGAATGTACAGGCACTCGAATCTGGCCAAAGGAAACGAAAGGGATTAATATCGACAAGCTTGTTAACCCTGGTGAAAAATGAAATGAAATGGCGTATGGCTTTTAGTGCCGGGAGTGTCCGAGGACAAGTTCGGCTCGCCAGGTGCAGGTCTTTTGATTTGACTCCAGTAGGCGACCTGCGTGTCGTGATGAGGATGAAATGATGATGAAGACAACACACACACCCAGCCCCCGTGTCAGCGAAATTAACCAACGATGGTTAAAATTCCCGACCCTGCCGGGAATCGAACCCGGGACCCCTGTGACCAAAGGCCAGCACGCTAACCATTTAGCCATGGAGCCGGACTTAACCCTGGTGAGGGCGCGTCATGGTCGTTTCGACCAGATTCACAGATAAATGTTTATAGTTCTTAACGTAGCGGGTCGCTAGCTTCCATCCATGCAGTACCTTATATTGAACTCGTCCACTATCACTGTGTGTAAACAATTCATCCCTTATGCTCCTTATTTTCAACGTAAGTGCATTGTTTGACGGACCCGGTCTAAAACTCCCGGCGCGCCCCATTACGTATGCGTGTTTACGAGTTAAATTTTGAGTTATTTTTTCAGTTAATATACCATTTTTTTTAAATTTTCGTGTAAAATAGTGCCTTGATAGATAGTGAAGTCCAACGCAGCATGGATAGAAACAGGGAAAAAGAAATCGAAAGACTTATAAAGTGCGTCTCACTTTCACGCATAAGCAACCGCTGACCAATGTCTGTTCCTTACCATCTTCAACATTACTCAAATTAATTCGCATAATATTTACAAGCATGTGAAAGGTAACTTTAATGTTCAAAGGCTTAATATTTGAAAGAACTAAATCAAAAGCTATGCGTGAGATATTTGCAAGAACGGTATTCAAACTCTCCCAACGGGGCTAAAAACGGCACGTTCGCTAAATGCTAGGATTGTCTGAAGAACAACAGCCCTCTGCAGCTCAACAAGAACTAGAAGAGTTTGGAAGATGTGCCTACTGAAACAAGAACGCGCGGCAGTGACATGTGTTTGGTGCACTACGGAAAGTCAAGAATCTAGTGACGAAGCAAAATGAACGTCAATTGTTTACCTTCCGATTTTTGTATAGCGAAAGTAAATTATTTACAAGTTCGTGGAAAATTATTTACTAGTTCTGTAATATTAGAAATAGCCTTTGCTAAATTCGTGTTACTTTTTACGACCCGGTCGAAAACACCGTGGCGCCTCCTCACGGGATTATTTTTACGTGCCCTCTCCAGTGTTAAAGATAATATCAAATGTTTGACTTTCGCAAATTATCTGGTAATTCTGTCCAACAATTGGCAAGGAGCAATCCAGTCCCTGGAAAATCTTCCCGCAATTGCATCTAAAACTGGACTCCAAGTCTCAAATGGGAAAGCCCAATAGGACTACATGGAAGGATCCCCTAGATACTTAGACAAACAACCTCTGGTAACTCAGTTTGGAAAAGTACTTAAGTAAATAATTTCAAGTACTTAGGGGAAATCATCCAACCATCCGGATAAAATCGTGAAGCAAACAGAGATATAATTTCTAAATTACAAAAAGCTTATAGCAAAAAGTCAGTATTTCGGAACGCCAAATTAAAACACTACAACACTGCAGTTAAGCCTGAAGCACTATACGCATCAGAAATCTTGATCACTGGAGGCAGATCACTAACTAAAAATTTAGAAAAACAAGAAAGGAAAATCTTTAGGAAAATCTTTGGCCCAGTATGCATAGAAGGAGTGTGGATGAAAAGGAGGTCTCCTGATTTATACCTGCATTCTGAGAAAATATCACTTGATTAGAAAAAAGGCGACTGTAATTTCATGGCTATATTCAAAGAATGGACAGTGAAAGACTTACTAAAACAATATTTAATTATGCTCTTCACTAAAAATCAAGAATAATTGGATAATCAAAATTGAAAAAGACCATCAAGAATTCAGCATAACTGGTGAAATTATATGTGCCAGGCCTAGCTTTAGAACGTCGGTGAACAAACATAATTTTGCTGAAAAGTCCAAGATGAGAACTACCACTGCATGAACGGAGGAACAGAAGTAAAGAACACAGTGAGAGGATAAAGAGATTCTGGGAAGACAAAGCAAACTAATCTGCTAAATAAGTTCAGTCGCGCTCCATAGTTGGGCACAACGTTGTGGAAAAAGAATCATCATCATCACCAATGTGCTTCGCAAATTTTAACTTTGCAAATTTGCTCACTGAATGAACCTCCCTTCTGCCCCTGATGTCACCATTACCAGTAGTACGGGCTAGGCGGGTTCAGAAACATGGCGTCAGCAGTGAGGTTAGCGACGGTCACGTGATTAAATTCCGCGTCCACGTGGTTAGAACCTGTCATCTTGACAGCTGTCAAATAGCACGTCGATTTTAAATTCCGCGCCCCTACGTGCTTAAGGTGCCAATAATTAGGTTAGGCCCAGTCAAGTTGGCAGCAGTGAGGTTAGCAACGCCCACGTGCTTAAAAGAGTGAGATGACAGCGGTCAAGCACGTGGATTTGTTTACAAACAATGTGACGTCACGGTCACGCGGTCATGACGTGAACGGGTCAATGACCTTGGCCGGGGTCCATGACCACGGGTGCTGACACAGTAAAAAATGCTGACGCCATGTTTTTGAACCCGCCTAGCCCATAATATTACCGCAGTTTCCTGCAAGTTCCACGGTATTCCACGTAAGCCACATACGCGGTAAAATTATGAAGATTATGTGAAATTACCGCTACACCGCAAAGTTGCTCGTGTGGAAATTAAAAGAAAACGGAAATGGAAACTATTGTTTAACCTTGCTCAATGGAACGGAACTCTGCGTTAACTAATAGTTGGACTGTTAACGTTCTTATTGGTGTACAATTGTACGATAACAGTGGGCTGATCCATCACCATTAGATATTCCGTGGAGTCTTGTTGTTCTGAAGTTGGTATTGGTCAGCGCTCGAATTGACTGTCGACTGTTTGACACAACGCTCCCTCGCGTAGCCGTGAGCTCTCTGGCAGTTGTAAGCAAGCTTCGCTTGAAGGCAACATGTCGAGCTTACGAACTCTGGTGACAATGGCCAGCAGACAGCTGGTGTGTGTGTTCAAACCACCCTTATGTATTAAATTACTGTTTGTGATGGGTGGATGCTAGAAAATTACTTGTGTGGTGTTCTTATTTTAAAAGTTTTGAGAAGTGACGGTTCCATTCACATCCAAGCATGCCGTTATTCTATTACATCGCTATAGACGTTTTAAAATTTAACAATGTGAAGAAGCCTCATCACCTCGGTAAGTCCAGCCTTATATGTTATATTAACCGTCTCAGCGAGATTGATGTGCGTTGCTTCGGCAAGCTCACCGGTCATCGAAATTCAAAATGTCGGATCGGAATAATAATAATAGTAATAATAATAATAATAATAATAATAATAATAATAATAATAATAATAATAATAATAATAATAATAATAATAATTACGTTTTCTTGGACCGAAGATACCATTCGCCTTCGATCATATGTCTTTGAGTGAACTTTTGTGGTTGAAAATTATTAATCCCGCAAGAAATAATTAGGCCCAAGCTGTTGTGTCATTTTCGGGCAAGATGTCAATTTAAAATGTAAGGACACATTTCTTCGTCACGAGAACGTGTGTTTTAAAACGACCTGTTCTTTTAACAGAATCTGTGACAAGTTAAATCACTGTATCTGTTATTAATTTAACATTCTTCCCCGTGGAAATGAAAGAAATCAAATGAAAGTTATTTACTAGCCTGGTTGTATAGTTACCCTACTAAGGGCGTCTGAAAATTTAAGATTTATGTAACTACTGCTGATTTTAAACCTAAGTGAATACTGAAGCGTGTTTAGGGTCGAATCGAGTTTAATTTCATTTTCCTTTTAAATTAATTTTCTTCATTATTATTATTATTATTATTATTATTATTATTATTATTATTATTATTATTATTATTATTTTATTTAAATTTTCCTTCTTGAATTTTGGATTTATAAATTTTGTTCTGAATCTACACTCTATTTAATTACATTGTTGGAGGTATGCTTCCATCTTTTGTTTTGTTGACAACAGTTTTGATTAGTTCGCATTATCGCGGCGTGTCAGTGTTGTAACAATGTTTGAGTCGTGTGGACGTTCTTTGTTGTGCGGCGTACTTGTGCCCTTGGTGTGATGAACTGTCACGAGATGGGTTTTAATTACTTCCGTATTATTGTGTTACTTTATTGTTGATATCCTTTATTGTTTTTCTCTTGATGTGGGCTCATTTTAAATTTTATTTTTGCCTTCCTAATATTACTTGTGGACATTGTCGGTCTGTTAGGCGACGCGGTCAGATGTTTTAATTTGAAACGCTTCCGTGTTCACTGAGGAAATCAAACATGTAATAATTATTGTATTAATGCCTGTCTGCTTTTAACTGTTCAATAACAATGTGGTACATTGTTTTGGTAATTTGTAAGGACGCGTGCGGACCTAGGTGCACCTAAATTATTAATAACTTGTAATAATAATAATAATAATAATTATTATTATTATTTCTTCATTTAAAGAGAGATGGTTTCGAGCTCGAGACAGGCAAATTGTAAAAAAGGGGGAAAATTGTAAAGACCATCTAAGTTAATCTGAAGTTAACTCCATCCTAAGAATATTGCTGAACTCTTAATATTGGTTGAAATAGTTGGTATTCATGCTTGGTTACCATGCTTGGTAATAATATGAAAATGGGTTTTATAATTAGTTTTTCCTTAAAAAACTTAATTGTTTTCTGTTTAATTTATTTTAAATTGCACCACCCACCTGACTTATTTTCTTCTTTCATTATATTAAATTTTGGTCTTAAGTGTGACGGAGAGTGTTATTACAGTGAACTGCTCTGCCCTTACTGCTTCCACCCTCTGTTATGGTTGTTAACCTATTGGCTTCGCCCAGGTTCCCATCGATTACCCATTCCTGTGTTTGTATTCTATTGACGCCCTTCTCTAAGTAGCTGGCGTGATTCACGCTGGGAAGAGCCTCTCATCTCTTTGGTGGTTGCGTTGACAGACATGGACTTCGGCCGCGGTATTGTGATTTCATGTGTTTGATTGCCCTCTTCCTAGTCTCTCGGTGCGCCACAGTAATGATGCGCAGTACTAACGCTTGCCTCAACTCGTAGTTATGCTTTTTGTAGTTGTTATAATGAAAGCCATTTTTGTCTATTTAATTACCTAAATTACCTTATAACTGATTAGGCCTCTATACCCGAAACAGATACCATTAATTAAAAACAGAATGACATGTTTCGTTCCTGAAAACATCATCAGATTCTATCAAATTGATTGATATTATTAAGAAATGTAAAAGTTTATGTTCAAAATCAGTCTGTACCGTTCTAATAGTTGAATATTAGAACTTACCTGAATAAAGTGGTCCCTCTACGTTTACCAGTCCAGCAAAGAGTAAAACGTGGTGCAATACTTGCTGACTACTTTGTCGGTAACATTTATGTACGTCGTGTTCTGGTGACGTCATTGGCTTTTATGGAAATGTACTTCTACCATTATTATTATCATCGTATTTTAAATTGGTTTTAGAAATTATTTAAGAGTCATTTAATAAGCTGGCGAGTTTACCGATATATAATAATTTCGTGTGGCTATTTCTAGCCGGTTGCAGCCCTTGTAAAGCAGACCCTCCGATGAGGGTGGGCGGCATCTGCTATGAGTAGGTATATGCGTGTTATTGTGGTAGAGGACTGTGTTATGCGTGGTGAGTAAGTTGCAGGGATGTTGGGAACAGCACGAACACCCAGCTCCCAAGCCACTGGAATTAACCAATGAAGGTTAAAATACCTGACCCGTCCGGGAATGGAACCCGAGACCCTCTGAACTGAAGGCTAGTACGCTGACAATTCAGCCAACGAGTCGGGCAGTTTACCGATAACTTTCCTTTACGTCATATTCCAGTGACGTCAGCGCCTTTCGAGGAATTGCACTTGCATTATTATTATTATTATTATTATTATTATTATTATTATTCGACTCATTGGCTTAATGGTCAGCGTTGAGGCCTTCGGATCGATTCCCGGCCGGGTCGGGGATTTTAATTCTGTTTGATTAATTGTTCTGGCTTGGAGACTGGGTGGTTGTGTTTGTTCCAAAACTTTCCTCTTCATATTCAGACATCACACTACACTACCAACCAGCACAGAAACACGTAATAATGATTACATCCTTCCATATAAGGAAGGGCATCCGGCCGTAAAACCGGGCCAAATCCACATGTGCAACACATTTCACACCCGCCACCGTACAGGTGTGGGAAAAGCGGTAGAAGAAGGTTTTTTATTATTATTATTATTATTATTATTATTATTATTATTATTATTATTATTATTATTATTATTATTATTTATATCTTTGTTCCAGGTGGATAGATGCGGTCGTCTCTGGGTGCCAGACACAGGTAAAGTGGATGTTCTGGGCAAGCGGACTCAAATATGTCCTCCAACTCTACTGATCTTCGACACTGTACTGGACCAGCTCTCTGTTAGGTACACAATACCACCTTCTCAGCGATCTTCCAACACGCTGATAGTCAACATTGCTGTCGACATCACTGCTACATGCCATGATGCTGTAGCCTACATGGCCGATGTTACTGGATTTCGCCTCATTGCTTACAGCCTCCGAGACCACACTTCGTGGCGTATAGAGTCCAATTATTTCTACCCTTACCCTCGCTGGGGGTATTTCAGAATTGCAGGATCAGAGTTCGACCTTATGGATGGAGTAATAGGCCTTGCCCTGAGCCCAACTTATCATGATGGAGATAAAATACTTTACTTTCATAGTCTTGCTAGTGACAGTGAATCGTGGGTTCGTGCCTCTGTCTTGCGTGATAATTCTAATTTTTTCAATGGCACTAATCGAAGACCGCGCTCGTTTCGATTGTTTCCAGGCACAAGACAAGGACAGGTCGCAGCTCAAGCTATGGACGACGAAGGAATTCTCTTCTTCAGCCTTCTCTCCACTAACTCTCTCGTGTGTTGGAACTCGAGGCTACCATATTCACAATCACGTTTTGTGGAGCTTGAACGTGACAACGAGGCATTGCAATTTGCATCTGGAGTTAAAATTGTGCACCGTAATGGCTATCAAGAACTATGGGTTCTAACTTCGAGACTTCAAAAGGTGATCACTGGCACTTTGAACAGGGCTGATATAAACTTCAGAATCCTTCGAGCTCCAGTTTCGTTTCTAGTGCAAGGAACTCCATGCGATGTTCAGTTTGATGATGATGATGAATCGCTTTTAGATTCCCAAAGTTTCGTGGACTGGGATGCGTAGCATACTGTGAAATATGTGCTAGAATCATGCTGAGTATATCCACGGCATAATTGTTGCATTAAGGGCAGTAATAGGTTGCACTTATTTCATGTGACCCCGAGAATGCAAATTTGAATACCTCCCTGAAACCTTAAAAATCAGTCAGTCTGCATATTACAACTTCATTTAATGCTCAAAATATATTCAAATAGATTATTAGGCTGGTATTTTTAATTCAAAGTTAACAATGCGAACTACTAGTGCAGGCGTCATTAATTACCCTGTAGCATTTTTGCACAGCATCGGCGACTGAGCAGCAGTGATGGTGCTTGAGGGCGAGACAGTACATTTACTGCAGTTCACAGTGGAAGGCTGATTGAAGAGAAATAAGTAAAGCAAGTAATTAGGTTTTGTTATTGAGGCAACAGTTATGATTATGAGTTATGACTAATGACAGTTAATTTAAATGTTTTAGGTTTTGTAATTTATTTTTAAAGTATTAATTTCTGTTAAGAAGGAAGCCAATCTTTCCAGTGCCGACTCAGTTAATATAAACATTACGTTTTTAATATTTTACTTTGATATAATGACAACCTTTAAGGTTATGTTTATTAGTCTGTAATTTTATCTGAACTTTAATTCAATAATTTCGTTTGTTGTTGAATGAAAGACTACTGTTCTATAGATATCAAGGCGAAGAATGAATTTTTGTTTGTTGTAGTTTCAGGTAAAATATGCATCGTTTATCAAAACACATGAGTAGCAGAAACCAAACATATTTGGAGCTCTATTTGGGAAAAATCAGTGTTTTTACGTTAATTATTATAAACAGAAACAGCTGTTTGATTCTATCAAAATGAAAAATAAATTCTTATATCATTTCCTTTAAAATAAATAATATTTGCCTTAATTGCACCGATAACCAATCCAAGGTTCAAGGCGGTTGTTTTCAATTCTGCAGTACTGAAGACGCGCTTTGGAATTCTCTTCCTGATGTAAACCGTTAGGAACCACCTAGGAACCACCGATCCAAAGGAGTTTTACAACACAAACTGTACCTGTGTAGGGAGAACTCCAATCATACTGTGCCGTTTCATTGTTCTGAGAGCAATTACACGGAGTCGAACTGCATGTGATTACCGCTAATGAAATTAAATGATACGCGTAAGACGCTAAAACATCAAGGAAATATGGAAATGCACGGAACAGTTACGATCAGAATCTTAGTGGCCGTGAGCGAGACAAAGTAATGGTCAAATTGTTAACGCCAACACTTAGCAAAAATCGAATTGAATGCACATTGAAAGAAAAAGCGCACGCAAGTTAGCTGCAAGAAGAGCGGCTTGGAAGGAAATACATCAAGGTTATAATATCAACTAAAAAAGAAAGAGATAGTATATGCTTGTACGTGTAAAATACATTTAAATTTAATATTAGCATTAAAATAATTACATAGAATACGACAAACACGGCAAGGCTCACCTACCCAAATCATAAGAAGAGGCTATTGAACAGGCCTTGGCTTATAAGAAGAAAGATTCGACTAGAATACACAATTTTAGCTAAAAAAATACAACTAGCAATTACAATTGAGATAAATACGTAAAGCTAAAGCAGACATATTGGTAGTCTGCACAGAATTAAAGAAAACATAAATATCTATCTAAGCCGATACTTAAGACCATTATCAAACAAGTAAGATTTGCATTTGCAATGTGTTTTGACTAATCTCCTCTATGATTTCGTATTTTCCGATTGCGCAAGACGCCTACGTCATGGACCTGTAAAGAAGAATATGGGGGAGCTGTCCGGAGGAAACCCAGCCAATTTGACGGACAAAGCAGAGCTCGATTCCCGAAGAAATCTCGATGACTGGCGGCGGAACAACGAGGCTGACCAATGCAACTGATGGCTAAACAGAATTAACGCAATCCCGGCAGGCGGAGAATAAAATAACTTTCAGAGTAATATCAATTGAATTCCATAGTTTTCATGCATTGTAGATTGAATGTATTTTGATTATCATGTGATAGATCGTTTTTATTTTCGAGACACATCAATATTTAAGGTCTTTCCTCTCAAGTGACCCATTCGCGTGTCGTTTTAAGGAATTAGGCAGTCTTCTTAAGAAAATAATACCATATCCAATTAGGGAAGAAACTATATTATATGATAGTGTGATTTGTACGATAACAATCATTTACAGTATATCATGTCATAACGTGTGAAATATTTTAAGAATAGAATGCCGTAGAAAGTTAGGGGGAAATGTAGGATATCGTATTTAACAAATATAGGTTACCTGTTGCCATAAATGAGTAAGATAAGGTTAGATATGGATATACAGATAGACGGAATATATGTTAATATTGTAACTGTAAATATTGATCCGAAGATTGATTTATTTTAAAGATGAAGAGATTTTCTGCCTCAATATGGGTTATATAAGATGAATATTGAAGTGTGAATGAAGGGAAATATGAGAATAGAGATATGAGATGATGTTATATGAAGATAGGAAGGAAAGAAGTGAGAAAATATTTATTTATTTATTTACTGCGCACTACAGGATTTCTAATCCCAATTATAGTGGCAAATGTTTAAACGTGTTTTTTAATCTTTCAATCAGTCTAATATCATAATATCTAAACTATTCTAATATTATATTTATTAATGTTGCGAGGATATAATTGAAATGAATGAAATGTGAGAAGAGAAAGGATTAAATATTGGCGCAGACGCGGATCATTAATATTTATTTAAGCAATAAAGATGTTTCGTTGGTAGATAATCCATATCACATAGTAATCGGTAGCATATTACGATACTTACGAAATGTATGATTATTCGTTTAAATGAATATTTAAACATTAGATACCTACTTATAGGTTGCATTTGATAGTACGAGTATATCAAGTATAGCAGGCATTTATTGGCATGTATAGTCATTAATACATCTTCTTATTAATAACATGGAGAGGTTGATAGTCATTTCAAATCTTCGTCAATGGTATTCCCTAATCTTATAGTTGAAATTCATGAGGACATACATTGGATTTCCAATTAAATTGAGAAGTTATTTGGTTATTTACGATATGTTTATTTGATTTTGAAAGGTAAGAGATGTTTCAATGCAATGCTAATCACTAGTAATATTTTGATTTTGAACAAATTGTAGCCCATGAATGCTACATAGGTACGAAACTGATCTTATTCTTTATGCCAAGTTTATGAAAAGTTTAATATGAACAACGAAAATCATTGTCCTTGAAATCAAAGATGAACTTATGATAAAATGAATGTTTTGTGTGAGCAAGACTGAACAATTAATTTAACACACGCGAATTTGTAAATAACGTATTTCTTTTATTTTCTTGTGTGATGTTAGATAAATATCAAGCGGCGATACATTTCATTGACGATTATATTCATACAATGACTAATGATAATATACAAGTAATTTGAAGACTGTAATCAGAATCAATTGATTAATTTTAGGATTTTCAATCAGATACTTTATAATTTATCCATCATATTTCCTTTTCATGAATAAATATTAGTGAATAAGGTATAATTTCATATCATTTATAGTTAGTTGAAATATTACGTAAGTTAGAGTTAAGGTAGCCCAATTTATGATAACCGATATCACTATTGAACGTTTGGTGGAGACGTTAATCAATATATATTATTTTTTGGATCGAAGAAATGTGTACTTGCGTATCTGCATCATCTGGAATCCACGTAAAAATAAAAAAGGGATAAACAATTTAACTTCGATATTTACTCTGAGATGCCTACCGACACTGGCTGTAATTTTCTTCGACGCCAATCATCCTGGATGGGGGAGATGGTGCAATTCATAGAGACGCATAACTCGCCTCCGCTAGTCTGTAGCCATTAGACCAAGTGTATTTTCACAGGTGGTCTTACTGCACAAGTGCAGTCGGCTGTGCAGTTCTATTGCGCGTGTATCAAGAAGTGGGTCTGCAAAGCCTGGAACACGACGGTGAACACCAACTTCTCGGAAAGGGTGGCTGGACGTTCCACAGAACTGAAACTCACTGGGGAGTATGACTAGTTAGTGCTCCACCAATGGTGGAGGAGCTGGTAAATAGTGAGTTCACAGCCACCTAGCCCCACTCGTGCCATCTTGCTTCACCAAACAAAAGGATCATTCAAGCCGTTCTGTCTGACAGAATAGCAACCACACGGATAATCAGTCTCTGTGGCCCCCATGTGCTTGCACGAACAGTAAACAATCATTTGCAGAGTGCGTGGTCGACATAAAAAGGACGCCAATGAAGAATATTTTCAAGTATTACGCCAAACATATTATTCCTATAATGCTTGCAACGAGCTACTATTCGGGAGATATTAGGTTCGAACCTCACTGTCGGCAACCCTCAACATGGTTTTTCGTGGTTTCCCATCTTCATACCAGGCAAATGCTGGAGCTGTACCTTAGTTAAGGCCACTGTAGCTTCGACTATAGGCCTAGACATGTACCATCTCATTGTTGCCGTAAGACCTCTCTGAATCGGTGCGACGTAAAACAAATAGAAAAAAAAAGAAAATATGTTGAGAACGGGTATTCATAAATTCTCATTTGTTCGAGAACTGGATAGTGAAGATACCACACAGTACACAATGTCCAGTTAGGATGAACAATGAACAGTATGATAGGTTATTGCGGAACACGGATGATAAAATCCAACGAGGAAACACGGTTATGAGAGAAGCTGTACCAGCGGGAATTATTATTTCCCCACATCGAGGTCATTTTACGTGCACACTCTATAAAATTCTGCACAAAATAAACGAAATACTTTTCAAATTCATTCGACACTCGCCAGCCAACAACAAGCTGTTCAGATAGACCAAATACGCTAACGACTTAACTCTGCAGGTGTTGTAGGCATCCATTTGCGCAAGAAAATAAAAAAAAAAACGGTTTTTATTCAGTGCCTGGGTCATTCTAATCGCCATATCACTCGGCCGAATGCTGTACTTAACGTTCACATTACTGAAGTATTTGGCTGAGTTTCCTTCCTCGACCCAATACACGTCACGTGTAGTCTTGGTTTTACTGTTATTATGAAAGTAAAGTGATCTTTTTTCATTTTCCTTTACGTCACACCGACATCTTCAGGGCTGCCGACAGTGGGTTTTGAATCCATTATCTCCCAAATGCAAGCTGATAGCTGCGCGATCCAAACTGTACGGCCAACTCACTCGGTGTGAAGTGTTGTAATGCTGTAATAAATAGATGGCTTATTCTCATCCTAGAGTCCGCACTTCAAAAACCGACTAACTCTGCTGGGTTTGAACTCGCTATCTTGGGATCCGGAGGTCGACACATTACCACTGCTCTACAAAGGCAGCTTGGTAGTGTGGTGTGTTGTCTGACTAGGAAGAGGAGAGTGTTGGGACAAACACAACCACCTAGCTCCGAGCCAGAATAATTAATGCCACGAGTAAATTTCAAGATCCGGCCGGGAATCGAACCCGGCACCCTCTGAACCAAAGGCGTGACCACTGAGTATTCATCAAGGAGTCTGTATCTAAATGCTGTCTATTAAGCGTCGCATCATGTTTAGCGATATGAAGACGAACGAACTAAAAATATTCCTTCGAAATTGAAATCCGAATCTCCTATTTTACTGATGGATTTGTTAATCATTAACACACGAGGGAGAGAGAGATATGCATAGCTCTGCTGGTGGTCAATTAATTGCCTTCGGGCACAGCGAGGGTTGGGTTAGTATGAAACCAGTTTCCGATATACAGAGTGCTCTTGGCCTACGCCACAAACTATTAAACTCTAGATGGGCTGTGTCGTCTACACACCCGTAGGTGTTTGTGCGTGACGTCTACTGGCGGTGAGATAAATGAGAGACTGAGTGGGTTCGGCAGAATCAATCTAGTTGTTAGTGGCAGTGTAGCCGGGCCATTGTTTTAGTACTGGATTAGTCTCATCGAGTTCTCTTCATGTTAATTACATCAATTTCGTTTCCACTGATTCCTAGATTTGAAACCTCTTGGCTTGTAACCTGCAAATAAGTTTTTGTTGTTATGAAGTCACTATAAGTGCTATTTATGTTTCCCACCGAGAGAAATGGGCATGCGGTTAGGGACGCGGAGCTATATGCTTGCATTCGGGAGATAGTGGGTTCGAACCCCACTGTCGGCAGCCCTGAAGATGGTTTTCCGTGTTTTGCTTGGGCTGTTCCTTAAATGAGGCCACAGCCGCTTCCATCCAACTCTTAGCCCTTTCCTCTCCCAAAACCATCGTCGCCATAAGACCTATTATGTGTCGGTGCGACGTAGAGCCAATTGCAAAAAAAATAAGTAGATATGATTCTGGATTATTGTATTTATTAGTTTGGTTATTTACTCCCAAACTGAAACTATAATTGCTCCGATTTTGTGAGCTGTTATTTATTTATATTATTTACTTATTGTGAACTTTCTATCTAGCTTGTCACCTAAAACTTCTTCTTCTTCTTCTTTTTGCGTGCCTTGTCCTCCCTGAACGTTGGCGGCTGTAGCATGATCTTTTCTTACCCGTAGCTGTTCGGAACAATGAAGCGGTATTTACCTCAAACCATTGGTTTCAAATTATTGAGCTACGATATTCTTCCATTAATTTTTCCTTGGAATATTACTTGTAGTAGATGGTATTATCCGCACACTTTATCTTGGTGTATTTGTGTACGGGGGTGAGGAGTAAGGAGGGAGCTGTCCCGGTATCGATAGTGCTGCCTGGTGATGCCAACTGAATGAAAATGAAATCTGAATTGAATCGAGAATATGATCGATCGATATGAAATTTCTAAACCGTTATTATCTTAAGCCAACAACTATGTCACATACACATTATTTAACATTATAAAACATTTCTCGATGCGAATCTTGTTCCTTTGGCTTTGTTGTGTAAACAACAACAGTACTAGTACGTAACGTGTACGCCAGATGTCGCACAACGATGCTTAAGCGATTCATAGTTTGTGTTTCAAAGGTTGCCAGTACGAATCTCGAAGATCGCTGAGGTCGACCGATTCAGCACTAGGGTATAAATGCACCAAGATAAAGTGTGCGGATAATACTTAGAGTTTCGTATCATATAACCACACAGTCTTCTCTTGATGACACTGTACTGAGAATTTCAAGTTGTTGGTTCATACGATTCAAAACATCTACACCAGTAAATTTTGCTCTCAAAGGCATTTTACGTATCCTTCAGTAAGTCTTTTTTTTTACTCTTTGCTTTAGGTCGCACAGACACAGATAGGTCTGATGTAGAGGTAAGAAAGATCTATTGACGGTAAGGAAGCGGCTGTACAGCCCCATCATTTGCATGGTGTGAAAACTGGAAACCAAAGAAGACCATCTTCAGGGCTACCGACTGTAGGGTTCGAATACAGAATCTCCCGAATGCAAACTTACAACTACAATGTCCATATTTCAAAGGCATCCACTCTCTTTTGTGTTGGCCAATGTCCAAGTTTCTACGCCATACAACAGGATGCTAAATGCACAATGGTGAATTAGTCAAGTGCGAAGTGTTAATGACAGATCAGAATTTACCACAAAAAATATCATTTTCCGTAAAAAAAATCCTAGCGTGCACAATTATGCATGGGATCTGACGAGAAAAGTCCCATTCATCATTTAGGTGGCATCCCAGGTATTTAAATGATGCCACTTTTTCAATCCTAACATTGCAGATCATGGGACTGCCTAGAATACCATCCCCTTTCTCGCTGGCAACCATCCACTTTGTCTTCTTCACATTCAGTCTCCTCAGTCCCATTATGTTGATGAGTTCATTAACCACAGTAAGCAGTCCTTGTTCATCTAGCAACACGGATGTCTGATTATACAGTCCTAACATGCACTCCCTATCATTCCTTAGCAATCGGCGTATGTGCTTATCGTAAGTCGAAAATCATGTAACTCTTCTCAAATTGTCCCGACTCTACAGCAATGGGACGGTTATAGCAGTCGGAATAATCTCTATTCAACAATTCACTCATCATTTACATTCATAAGTCAATATGAAGCAAATTAAGACATTCTGAATTTTCTTTTACGGGTCGGCAGCTCTGAAGATGGTTTTCCGTGGTTTCCCATTTTCACCAGGAAAGTGTTGGCGATATACCTTAATTCAGGCCACGGTCGCTTCCTTGCTACTCTTAGACCTTTCCTATCCCATCGTTGCCGTAGGTCCTATCTCTGTCAGTGTGACTTAAAGGATATTGTAAAAAAAGTATAGCCTACCTCGTATAATTTTGTCTCTAAGGATCGTAACACAACCGTTGTGGTAACGTCATACCGGTCTCAGAGACAGGTTTCTAACGTTACCCCTCTTTGGGAGGGAGTGTATGTGTCGCAGTTGATATTTTGGCGGTCAAATGGCCGATGTAGGTTGTAACCTGCAGAGAAAACTATTTAGTTTGGTTATAGCCACTATATGTATGTTAGTATATATGTTTGTTGGCTATTGTTTGTATGTTTATTTAAGCACAACTTCGCAGCTGAAATGCTTCCGATCAGGTACGCTCGCTGTATCGGTTTGAAGTGAGCTGAACCACTCGATATTAGAGCTATGTGACGCAGCTAACCCCAGCGACCTGATGACATCAGCGTGGTAAGAAAATCTCTGGAGTATATAGTCGTTGTACCTACGAAAACCACCATATGAAATATTTCAGCTTAGAACTTTGGCCGGACAGGTTCTGTAATTTACGAAGGCGAATCAATAGGTAAGTTACACTTCCGAGTTATGGCCATTTATGAAACCACCTATACACAGGCAACACGGCTATGACAACACACAACGTAAGTTCACTTTTCCACATAGTCCCCAAGATACTGCAAACATTTCTCGGAACGGTCAACCAACTTTTCGATTCCGGATGCATAGAAATCATTTCCATCGCTATGTAACCAGCTGCAGACAGCCGCTTTGACCTCCCCATCGTTTCGAAATCGTCGTCCACCGAAACCCTTTCTTTTTCAGCTCACCGAACACATGATAATCGCATGGCGCTAAGGCTAGATTGTATGGAGGATGTTGCCATACCACCCGCTTGAATCTCTGCAACAGTTCGGACGTTTGGAGGGCCGTGTGAGGTGTTGCATTATCGTACAACAAAATCACACCGGCGCTCAATTTTCCCTGCCACTTATCTTTAATTGCCTTACGCAACTGAGGGTTACATTGCGCTGGGAGTGATTTCTCCGCATCCGGAATCGGAAAGTTGGTTGACTGTTCCGAGAAATGTGCACAGTCTCTTGGGGACTATATGAAAAAGTGAACTTACGTTACATGTTGTCATAGCCTTGTTGCCTATGTGTAGGTGGTTTCATAAATGGCCATAACTTGGAAGTGAAACTTACTTTTTGATTCGCCCTCGTAAGATTCAATCATAGCGTATACTGTAGAAAAGAAAGTGTGCTCACTTCAGTGGAGCGGCGCTAGCTACGCTAGTCGTTCACAATATTGCGCTCTGGAATTAAAGATGCTACGAAAATGAAGTTATGTTTGCGAGCAATTTTTGTACAAACACACGGTCTTTCTTCAGCAGCACAGTTGTTAATATCATTACCAATGTAATAATATTACAGGATATTAAATTCAGCTCTAGACACACAGAGAATAACAATACAGCTTACATTCTATTATCTCTGCAGTGAAATGAAATGGCGTATGGCTTTTAGTGCCGGAAGTATCCGAGGACATGTTCGGCTCGCCGGGTGCAGGTCTTTAAATTTAACTCCCGTAGGCGACCTGCGCGTCGCGATGTAGAAATGATGATGAAGAAAACACATACACCCAGCCCCCGTGTCAGTGAACTTAACCAATGATGGTTAAAATTTCCGACCCTGCCGGGAATCTAACCCGGGACCCTTGTGACCAAAGGCCAGCACGCTAACCATTTAACCATGGAGCCGGACGACTCTGCAATGAGCAGCGGCGAGCCGACAAGCGAAAGCAGTTTTAATACAACGGAAAACTTTTTTTCTTCAAATGGACGTATAAGGTTCCTTTAAGCCTAAATTTACTGTTAACACCACGCTAAGCGAAGGGGTTGAGGAAAATTCCCGAGGTATTCACTTCACTGCACGAAATTCTGCTCCAGTCCCACTTCTACTCTCACTGTCCAGATAACATGATTGTATACAGATTGTGTTACTGTGGATTCACTGTCGGTACTCACCCGCTTTGGAAGCTAGTCGTTAAATTATATCATCTTCCTCATCCTCATGCTGAATGACAGCCATCTCAGTTGCGTAAGCTCCGTCACATTGCCGTTAATCATAAATTTATCAGCCTTGATAATGTACTACTCATGAAACTGACCATTACACACTGACATTTTTGTTAGATATCTGTTCTTGCGGGGAATAAGAACATGTCGCCCTTTTCGGATGATGTAAAAAAGTATCTAAATCATTATAGGCCTCGTAACCCGCCGAAGAAACCTCTTAAAACAATAGGGCATATCTCCGTAACAAAATTAAGAATGTACTCACCGAATAGAGAAACTCGTTAGAATGCTGTGCTGACTAACAGTGAAGGAATAAAGTACACAAAGTACTCACATCATTATGCTGTCAAAGCGCCATACACAGTATTTTCAAAGAGAGTGGAATTTCGCCAAATCTCGCCTTTTTGAAGAGGGTCATAGAGGTAACATTTATTTACTTTCATTCTTCTTCTTCTTCTTCTTCTTCTTCTTCTTCTTCTTCTTCTTCTTCTTCTTCTTATTATTATTATTATTATTATTATTATTGAACAAGAGCCTCCGTGGCTCAGGCGGCAACGCGCCGCCCTCTCACCTCTGGGTTCCGTCGTTCAAATCCCGGTCACTCCATGTGAGATTTTTGCTGGACAAAACGGAGGCGGGTCAGGTTTTTCTCCGAGTACTCCAGTTTTCCCTGTCATATTTCATTCCAGAAACACTCTCCAATATCATTTTATCTGTAATTCATTAATCATCGCCCCAGATGCTTCGTCAGCCGGCACAATATTCCTATCCTCGCCGCTAGGTGTGGGCTTCATTCATTCCATTCCTCACCCGATCGAATGACTGGAAACAGGCTGTGGACTTTCATTAATGAAAAATCCAGAGGTTTTTAATGTGCTTTTAATAGAATCAGATATTCCGATTACCTTCATTTTATTACATATGGGATTCTGAAGCATTATTTTCAATCAATGGAATTATTATTATTATTATTATTATTATTATTATTATTATTATTATTATTATTATTATTATTGTTGTTGTTGTTATTATTATTATTATTACCGCATGGAATTTACAAGCATAAAGTGCAAAGATATACAATGATCATATAAATTAAAATAGAGAAATAATTAATCAAGATTGTCCAGCTTCGACAACCAGTCCACTGCACTTGGTGTCAATTCATGCAGAGTCCGTAAACCGTTCTTAAATGCTGACAGTGGACAGCTCTCAACAACATGAAGCAATGTCTGCTTCTCAGCACCACACTCACACGCAGCACCTTCACAATATCCCACTTTTTCACCATATATCGGCACCTGCCTTGGCCTGTTCTTCAAAGGTTGAGGTTTGACCACTCATGTAGAAGAAGATAGATCCTGGCACTTTCATCGTTGGGTCTTTAATCAGAAAGGCGTTGGTGGGTGGACATTGTTCCTATCCCTGTCTCGATTCTGTTGTTACACTGAATTTTTCATGGGAGTGTAGATCAGTCCAGAGTGGATTCCGGGATTTTAACCTCATCACAGGTGGCTCTCGTAAGGCATTGAACAGGGGTGAGTTCGTGTGTGCTAAGGCCTTCTTGAGCAACTGTACTTTCGCTGCTTTTCTCCTCAGATCTGGGGGACCAATGTTTGCTAAAACAGGCAGCCACAGAGTAGGAGTGGACCTCAATGTACCAGTAACAACTTTCATCGTTTCATTGAGCTGTACGTCAATCTTACTCGAATGTACGCTGTTTTCTCACACAGCAGCGCAGTACTCACCAGCCGAGTATACTAGAGAAAGTGAAGCGGTGCTAAGAGTGCATCTGCACCCCAGTTGCTGCCCGTTAGTTTGCGCAGCAGATTTACTCTTGTACTCAGCTTCTTTGACAGATTCAGGCAATGCTGTTTGAACGACAAGGATCGATCCAGTGTGACACCCAGATATTTTGGGAAGATGTTGCGGGCGACTTCTGTTCCGTTAAAAACCACATGTAGCTTCCGATTAGCTTCCATGATGTCGCACGAACATTCACAGATCCACGAACGTTAAACAACACGGCGCGCCATACGAGGTACTGTATTAACAACTAAATCAGTTAGCGACCGCCACGCCACAGTTTCGGCCAGATGCCGTGGTGCCTGCCACTGACAATGCCAAGTGACGGGCGTGTGGGGAAGTGATCATACTTTCTCTTCTTTACGCTATGGTTCAATATTACGCGATTATATTCAAAGAATGTTCGCTCTTGATGATATATGTGCTGCAGGTCAGTATTCTCCCAATCAATCAATCAATCAATCAATCAATCAATCAATCAATCAATCAATCAATCAATCAATCAATCAATCAATCAATCAATCAATCAATCAATCAATCAATCAATCAATCAATCAATCAATCAATCAATCAATCAATCAATCAATCAATCAATCAATCAATCAATCAATCAATCAATCAATCAATCAATCAATCAATCAATCAATCAATCAATCAATCAATCAATCAATCAATCAATCAATCAATCAATCAATCAATCAATCAATCAATCAATCAATCAATCAATCAATCAATCAATCAATCAATCAATCAATCAATCCTGATCTGCATTTAGGGCATTCGCCCAGGTGGCAGATTCCCTATCTGTTGTTTTCCTAGCCTTTTCTTAACTTAAACATCTCCCTTGGTAAGTTATTCCAATCCCTAACTCCCCTGCCTATAAACGATGCCCCAATTTCTCCTCTCGAATTCCAACTTTATCTTCATATTGTGATCATTCTTACTTTTAAACACACCACCCAAACTTAGTCGTCTACTGATGTCCTTCCACGCCATCTCTCCACTGACAGCTCGGAACATACCACTTAGTCGAGCAGTTCGTCCCCTTTCTCCCAAGTCTTCCAAGCCCAAACTTTGCAACATTTTTGTAACGCTACTCTTTTGTCGGAAATCGCTCAGAACAAATCGAGCTGCTTTTCTTTGGATTTCAAGTAATCCTGGTAAGGGTCCCATACACTGGAACCATACTCAAGTTGTGGTCTCACCAGAGACTTATATGCCCTCTCCTTTACATCCTTACTACAACCCCTAAATACTCTCATAACCATGTGCAGAGATCTGTACCCTTTATTTACAATCCCGTTTATGTTATTACCCCAATGAAGATCTTTCCTTATATTAAGACCTAGGTACTAACAATGATCCCCAAAGGGAACTTTCACCCCATCAACTCAGTAATTAAAACTGAGAGGACTTTTCCTATTTGAGAAACTCACAACCTGACTTTTATCCCCGTGTATCAACATACCATTACCTATTGTCCATCTCATAACATTATCGAGGTCATTTTGCAGTTACTCACAAACTTGTAACTTATTTATTACTCTGTACAGAATAACATCAGCTGCGAAAAGCCTTATCTCTGATTCCACTTCTTTACACATATCATTGATATACATAAGAAAACATAAAGGTCGAATAATACTGCCTTGAGGAATTCCCCTCTTAATTATTACAGGGACAGATAAAGCTTCACCTACTCTAATTCTCTGAGTTCTATTTTCTAGAAACAGAGCCACCCATTCCCACTTGATCATCATCCCATAGTGGCTTTTGCAGGCGCAACGACGGTATAGTCCAAGGATCTTTCTATGCAATGGTGAATTTGCAGTCAACGTACTACTTATTACTGAAAAGTAATTGACACGAACCAGAGAAACACATTTCTTGGTACTCATCTTTACGAACATAAGAGGCTGAGTTATAGGACGCAGCTGAGTCAAAATCATGGAAATAACCTTCACATAACATGGAATGATTGAAAATGTTATCGATTTGTTTACGCGAATAAATCTCTGATCTTCGGAAATGTTTATTAAGTGCAAGGAAAGTGAACGTACAGTAGAAATACGCTCATCCCTTTGATGTTCTGATGCTGCTTGCTGATGATGATGCTTGTTGTTTTAAGGGGCCTAACATCGAAGATCATCGGCCCCAACCTTTGATGTTCAATTGGCTGTGTGGCAATACTTGATGGGCAAGGTGTGCACTAATAAAGCGGCTGTAATTTTACCAGGAAAGGTGGAAAATGTGATTACCTTGCAGCATTAAATTCAGGTCGACTAGATGATAGCTACCATGCTAAGCAAGCTGGAAGTTTTTGCGTGACTGTTGATATAATGATAATTGCCAAGGGACCTACAGTATTACGTAGAATCTGAACCAAAATAACAGGAATTTCCTTTCCGAACTTCCACATGCATTGGCAGAGAATTGAAGCTTCAGGGGCCTTGGTGAAAAGCAGGTGATAATACCACTCACCTACCACACTTAAAAAAAACTAATACATAAATAATACAACAAAGACCTTTAGATTGTCTTTATTTTATTCCGTGTGGAATTCCGAAGCACGGTTCAATATTGTGCGACTATATTCAAAGAATTCTAGCTCTTCATATATGTGCTGCAGGTGAGTATTTCTCTCACAACATTATCACAGAGCGGATTTCGCAGGCGCAACGATGATAATTTCAAGGACTAGTCTTTGCAATAGTACGTTTACATTAAAGGTAATGCTTATCCTTGAAGAGGGATGGAAGTAATTCAATACTTAGAATAACAAACGATAGAGAAGAGATGAATATTTCTTTAGTTATAGGGTTCCATGATGTCGCACGAAGAGGGATGAAACGCATAAAAGTTAAGCTTACTTCTACTGTTTTTTAATTTTGGCCATCTAAGGATCACGGAAAGTAACCCTTGCATTCATCCTGACCCTCATTTTCTTCTGTTCCGATAGTTCTCCATCCTTTCACTTTTCTGTTTCTTCTTCTCTTGTGTCCATATATTATTACCTTTCCTCTTGCCCTTCTCCTGTAAACCCTTGAAATTTTTTATCAATCTTCTGAAAGTTATTCTGTCTTGTATTACACCGTATCTTTTGTTATTCCTATCTCTGTCATAAATATTTACTCCTTGGATCCACTGGGTGCCATTTGCTCTTGTCAATATTGTTGAACACTCGTTTTGACAATCTGCTATTATCCACTCTCATTATGTGACAAAAAATGTAATGCTCATCTATCCGTTCGTGTTGGACGTTCCTTTCGTAAATGTATAGATATTTATTCCTCCTATGTCTAAACTCCCCTTCCTCCGTGTCAATGATTTACCTTTGTACATTTTACTCTTTTAGGGGTTGAGATTCCGGTAGAAAATAAACATCGTGCTCATAGAAATATGCCGTAATCACCGAGTTTATTATCTGGTGGAAACTGTGTGATTAAATTTAGAACGCTCGGTAGCTGCTATTGAATAGCAACATGAATAATTCATTAATCACTAATAGTTTTCAGCCCATAATCAAGCATATTTATACATGGATATAAATTTACTTATAAATACAGTATTGTTTATGATTGCGATGGATAAAGACTGAATGTTACTGAACCATAAAACTACAGTACTAGCATAAACTACTATTACAGTGGTGGATTTTTAACGTCTCAGTAACACATCAAAAGTTTTCGGCAAGCCAAGGATGGAAAACTATTGGGAAGGTAGCTACCGTGGCTTTTAGGTTAAGCTCCAGAACTTGCCCAGTGTGGAAAACCATCTTCGGGCTGCCGATGATGGGACTCGAACTCATCATCTCCTGAATATAAACTCGCAGTTACGGGGCCCTAACCGTGCGGCAACTCGTTCGATCGTTGAACTGCTATAGAGGAGTGATTTACAGTTCATGATTTCTATCTGTAATATCACTGAAACAGATCATTGGTACAGAGTATGGTTGATATTCATCCCGTGTTATGTACACTAGTTACCTGTCTCAGTAGGGACATGCAAATACCCCGAATTTGATACAAAATTAAAATAATTACAGGTTTTTGCTTCAGGCAAGGGGACGGTAAAAAGTAACCATGCATTTACGCACATGTCCGTTGCATTTATTACTAATCATCAAAACAATGAAAGATTCGGAAGCATGTACAATTTTGAAGATGATTAGCTCACTGTTTGCGAATGGAGTGTTAGTTCAGTTTACATTCGGTCAAACTCAAACATAGACAGTGAACAGTTGTTTCGCAATTGCTGAAATGTTTAAAGTTTCGATTTTGTGATGTGACAAGTGAAATAATGGTGGTTTCGTCCTTTTTTATATGTTTCGACTTGTAATGCGACAAGTGAAATAATGGTGGTTTCGTTCTTTTTATATGTTTTGACTAAACAGCTCCTAAAATGGCCCCAAAACGAAAGTGTAAGTTGAGTGAAAAACTACAAAATAAACTTACGAATTTAAAAGGGTATTATTCAAAGACTGTGAAACAGCTGTGTGTTTCAACTCGGTACTTCTGTGGTTCATGATGTACGGTACGAAGTCGCAGATTATTCTAAGTATTAAAAATATAAATTAGCTCTTAAATCTGCCTACACTCCCGACAAATTTAAAAATATTGTTTGTACCATTTAAATCTGGCTATGACTATTATGAAGCAGTAAGTTCCAGTAAAAAGTTCTATTGTACAAACGAATATGTCAAGCCAGGCCCGTTTTTAGTGTTGCCAGCAAAGCGTGAATACCTCTCAGGAATGAACTACAGTCTTCTTCTTCTTCTACTCCGTATTATTATTATTATTATTATTATTATTATTTGTTATGGACACAGTCTTGAAGATGAGTAAAACATATTATTCATCTCTGTACAGGCCATGAATGCCTTGGTAGGGGTCGAAGGCTTCTACTACCCGTAATCTCGGCAATTGGTGGAGTAAAGTGGTTAGATTTATGCCCGGCCGTCTTTGCCCATAGGAATGAATCTTATAGGGGTCTACTCATTTTTGGTACAGGTTGAGTGAACCTCAGGGCTATGTTCACCTCCAGAAGTGGAATTCGGTGGAGTTCAAGAAGAAAATAAATAGACTGCAGTCGAAGGAACTAAGGTGAGGTATGAAATGAAACCGTAAAAGAAGCTGATGGATATTGTTACTTGGGAAGTAGAAGAAGTAATGATGGCAAAAGTAAGGACGACATAAAATGCTGACTAGAAGAAGTAAGAAAATAAATTCGTTAACTTAGAAAATTGATATAGGAATTAAAGTGAGGTTTTCGAAGAGGACACTTCCTAAAGAGAGGAAGTAACTAACCGATCGGCTGATACCTTTTTTCATGTAGCCGAAGTAGCCTAGTACATAGGCTTACGTTTTCCCATACCTCGAATTTTCGATAGCTCGAAGAGTTTTAAGCCTCTGCAAGCACTTCGAAATATCGAAGTTCGACTTTACATCAGTGGTTTGGATTCAGTTCCAGCCTATCAAAACATATCACACACTCAGTTCATAGTTGACAGAGTGTCAACTCGGACATTAACGATTCCCGGTCCAATATTGATATGGCTTATTTTTAATATTGAAAACAATTCTTAGCAGACAAAGTAGGGGTCTCCATACTACAAAAAACGTAAAATTAAACAATTTTATCAATTGCACAGGTAGTTGAAGGGATAAAGGACGCTGAAATGTTTCAAATTGTGAGTCCTGTAGAGCTCTATCAAACTAAAAAACACAAAATTTCGAAAATCATTTCCGGCCTGAATGCAGTTTCAGAAAAGCAGACTAAAATCTATTGTTTATTTATGCGTTTCCTTTTTGATTCAAATTAATTCAGTTACATAATTCTTTGTGTAATGTGTTCCTTGTTTCAATAACCTCAGACGTTTGTGAATTTTGAAAAATGTCCACACCAAATTTGGTTATAAGGGCTTAAGCGAAACTCTGCATTGACTCACATTAGCGCTTTTAGTGTAAGAAAAAGACAAACTGCTAATCTAATCGACCAGATAACGACGACCAAGAAAAGGATTGTTATATTTAGGAATAAATAAATTAAAAAATGCGAATAAAGAAATCTGAATCAATGATATTTACCAGAAAAAGATAACCAAAAATCCATTCTTATGAAATGAACAGTATCAGCCTAAAACGAGTTGAGGAGGGGAAGGATTTAGGAGTAATATTTGATAGTAATCTTCAGTTCAATATGCACATAAATAACGCCGTAAATAAGGCCTAGGATTTCTAGTGAGAAACACAAACAAATTCAAAAACATCAGAGCCATAATACAGGTATACAATTCACTACTTAGAACAGTAATAGAATATGCCTCTATAGTCTGGAATCTATCATGTGTTAAACGTATATAAGAAATAGAAGATGTTCAGGCTAAATTTCTAAAATATCTCTATTTCTGCATCTCTAAAACCAGTGCAATATATGTGGCATATAGTGACTTAATAACAAATTTTGGGATGGATAAGTTGCATACTAGGAGAACATTAATGAGTGTAAAATACCTACATAGAATTATCAAAGGTAAAGCAGATAACCAAGAGTTAACCTAACCTAACCTAACCCCATGGCACTACAGCCCTTGACGGGCCTTGGCCTACCAAGCGAGCACTGCTCAGCCCGAAGGCCTGCAGATTACGAGGTGTCGTGTGGTCAGCACGACAAATCCTCTCGGCCGTTATTCTTGGCTTTCTAGACCGGGGCCGCTATCTCACCGTCACATAGCTCCTCAATTGTAATCACGTAGGCTGAGTGGACCTCGAACCAGCCAACAGGTCCAGGGAAAAATCCCTGACCTTGCCGAGAATCGAACCCGGAGCCTCCGGGTAAGAGGCAGGCATGCTACCCATACACCACGGGGCCGGCATAACCGAGAGTTACTCCACGAAATAAACCTGTATGAACCGTTTGGAAGTAATATAAATAATTTATCTTTCTTTATTAAAAGATCAAACACAAATCACCATATGAAATTCACCATTAAAGAGAATATGTCGGTCAATTAATAAAATGCCAAACGTGGACATATTTCACGAGGTGAGTGTCTTGTTACGGTCAGTCAGAGGGTGATTCACACAGAGAGAATACATAAATTAAACGGAATAGCATACTTGTGTACCATGAATAATTTAGTGCTTAGATTAATTTAGATTCGCAATGTATATTTTAAGAGAAATTAAAATAATAATCTGAAGCACGCACTTACCACTGTCCATAGTCCATAAGCATAGTATTAGGTTTCATATTTTCATTTTTATTGTAAATTATTTATAAAATTAAAAATAAGGAATGGGAATGTTCTGCAAGTAGGCAGAAATGCCTGTTGAAAAATAAATCAAATTAAATATATTCTCATCTATATATTAGAAGAGTTTCCTAAAAATAAAGCTTTGGCACATCCGTTCTACTGGACCGATTTGCTTCATTTTTGTTTTATTTTCTCCAGAATTACCTGCCAGTGAATCATGAGACATAGATAGGTCTCTAAGTTCAGCCAACTTTAAGTAATCATAAAACAATCACTAATAATCACTCCAATAATTGCAGGTGAAGACTTACCCTAAACCGCAATACATTCTGTACTTAGCAGGTTGCTAAGTGACTAACACTTTCATTAATACTCTGATATATGTGATTTTCATCCTTAGTAATGTCATTGCATGTGGCCATGTATGAATAATATCTGTCAAGCCAGAGAGTATACACTTCCTCTGCCCACGGAACAATACTATTCCCTGCTAGATACTCTTTGATTCTCTAAAGTTTCACAGCTTCCAAATATATTCAACAGATGCCAGAGCATTCGTAATAACTTGCATGCTGCTAAGAGAAAAATGTCTACGTACAAACAGACCCCATCATGAGATACGCCCTAGACATTATCTGGGAACACTTATCGAAAGATAACCTAGCTACACAAGAAAGAGTGAAGGCCATGCATCTTAGAAAAGTTCTCTGCCTGGCAAAAACGCTCCTTCGAGACTAACCTATGAGCTCACAAACAACCGTTCTATATAGAATAAATGCGATTACAAATTCCATTGCCTTCAACGACACAATACCAAGCTTTAGATAAAGAACTGCAGGATTTTAAAAAGCGAATATATGGATAGATTTTTACCAAACATACGGTATGATGACGTCAGAATGGATGAATTCTGACTACGAACTACGGAATACCAATAATGCGCTTCTTATTAAATGTTCATAAAACCAATGAAAAGCACAGGATATCCAATATGTATGACTAGGACAGTCATATTAAGACGAGTTATGTGACCTATTTATAAGGAATGCTACGGATCAGCACGGGTCCTCCAGTAGTTTATTATATTTTATTTATCTAAAATTCGTACCTCATATTCCTAGGACGTTTACCACATTGAGTTGCTTGCTGAACGGGTAGAACGGTGGATTTTTATTACCATAACACTATGAAGAATCCATTCGTGAACTTTTACCCTGTATTTTTATAGCACCCTGCATATAGTGAAGCGTACTACACAATAATAATTCTTAAATAGAACAACAAACAGGAGGTGTGATCACATTGAGAATAACACACTTCAACTGCGTGTGTGTACCGAAGCATATATTTTCAAACATCATGTTGACAGAGACTGAATAACAGTGCAAGTCACAAAGGAACAGTGCCAGTACACAGAGACTTGTTGGACAAATACACAGCGTGACTCACTGGCTAGTCTGTGCTCATTAGTACCTGTCCCTATAGATCGCTTGGACACAATACAACAAAAGCAACAAACACCACCATCCCCCAAACGGGCGAGTAGTTATACCATACATACCTCTATTATACTCTAAGTGCAGCACGAGAAACATACAGTGTCATTAGAATGAAGATAGACATAGAGGGTAAGAACAATGAAGTAGCCATAGCTTGCGTTGTGGCTTAGATGGTTGAGGCGCTGGCCTTCTGACCCCAATTTGGCAGGTTCGATTCTGGGTCAGTCCGGTGGTATTTGAAGGTGCTCAAATACGCCAGCCTCGTGTTGGTAGATTTACTAGCACATAAAAGAACTCCTGCGGGACTAAATTCCGGCACCTCGGCGTCTCCGAAAACCGTAAATGTAGTTAGTGGGACGTAAAGCCAATAACATTATTATTATTATCGTTGTGAAAGGACAATGATTCTAAACAAAATATTTCTAATTTATCCCTTAACTGTGATAAGGAGGGCTTCCGGCACGTGACTTGTATGGTACCTAAGCGTTTTCATTTATTATTATCCTAAAACCATAAACAAAAAAGACAAAGTCACCTCCGTACAGGCCATGAAGGCCCTTGGAGGAGTGGAAGGTAAAGGCTTCCACCATTGTTAACCGCGGCACATGATGGGGTAGAGTGGTTAGCTCTACGCCCGGCCGCCTTTGCCCCCGGGAATTAAACTGGTACTCATTTTTGGTGTAGGCTGAGTGAACCTCAGGGCAACATGCACCTCCGGAAGTGGAAATCTCGTTTCTTAAATTTTACGACTTCCTGACGGGGATTTGAACCCACGTCCTTCCGGGCGAACCGAGCACGCCTTTACCGCCTCGGCGAGGCAGCCCCTTAAAACCATAAACAGAAACCGTAATTTATTTTACTAATTATGCACTGTGTACTAAACATAATGAGGATATGAAGGATACAGGGAGAAAAAGAGGCTGTCACTATTGTAACGGCTGAAGAGTTTTGAAGGTTCTGTAGATTTACTTATTAAATAGTTTTCGCTGTTTCAGTTTCTCATAATAGCCCCCTATTTCGCTTCATTTATGTTATTCCTTCATCATTCACTTTTCTCGTTTCAACTTCTACTTTTACACGTTGTTGCGAAATTCTAATCAAAGCTTTCTCTCCTATTCATAAAAATTGTTATTCTATACAAATGACCGCGATATATTAACAAAGAGCGCTCGAGTCAAGACAGCGCCATCTTATAACGGAGTATGCGTGTGACGTCACATATTTAGCACAAATTTTAGCTTACTTTGAAGTGCTATTTCGTGAAAAGTACGTTTCAGATTTTCATTTTGTTTCTGGACCTGGTAGCCTCCTCTTTTTTCAGTCAATTTTCACATTAAACATAATCGTAAATTAAATACTCTGTGACGGGGTGAGTTGGCCGTGCGATTAGGAGCACGCAGCTGTGAGCTCGCATCCGGGAGATAGTGGGTTCGATTCCCACTGTTGGCAGCCATGAAGATGGCTTTCCGTGGTTTCCAATTTTCACACTAGGCAAATGCTGGGGCTGTACCTTATTAAGACCACGGTCTCTTCCTTCCCATCTCTAAGCCTTTCCTGCCCCTTCGTCGCCATAAAGACTAATCTGTGTCGGTGCGACGTTAAGCAAAATAGCAAAAAATTACTTTCGGCGATATACGCCTTCTACCCAAAACGCTAAAAGCGTCTCAAAATTTTTCTTTCCATGTACCCGTTGTCGAAGAACGTAAGTCTACGTTTAAAAATCTTATTTTTTCACTGAAACCACGATAAAGAGATTAAAGTCTTCCGACAGCACTAGAGTACGTTTATTGTTAACAGTATTCAGTACCTCTCAGGGAACATAATAACTTGAAGTGTCAATAGTAGCGAGAGTAGTTTTAGGCACCAGTACGTTAGAATGTGGACCTATCATCCAGCCCACAATGCATCTAATGTAGGTGAGTTGCATAAATTTTAGGGGTTCTAATATTCCATATCCCTAATCATAGTGCAAATCCCATCGCAGAACCATTGTGCGGGCTAGGTGACATTTAAGATTTGCAAACAATAGTTTTGCATTCCGTAAGGTATAATAAAAATGATTCGGTTTCAGGGCGTTGCTGCGGTGGACATGCAACGTAGCGCGACTCCGATGTGGGTATATAAGCACGGACATGTAGGCAAGGGGATTAGTGTGGCAGTCGCGTCATGCCGAGGTGGGTGTGTTAAATGCGGCCACATGAACTATGGTGACGCTATTACCAAATGCGTCCAAACAGGACCAATGTGCTGTTATTCTGTTCTTGACTACCGAAAGGCATCCATCGGAGAATGAAGACTGTGCATGGGGCAGCATTCCTGTCGGAAAACACCCATGTGGAATAGTGCACCAAAATCCGTACCGATCGCGTTTCGATACAAGATGCCGGTCGATCTGGAGGCCAGCCTCTTCCATTACGGACAACTAGCGGGCGGTGGATAAGACCTACATTGCTGATCTCTCTTCATTCGATTATCACGCCATAATTCCCCACAAAAAGCTCTTGAAGGGTCGCCGCTTCCTGTCGGACGAGGATGTGCAGAAGACTGTACAGTCCGTAGGAACTTCTTCACGCAGTATGACATGGTGTTTTACCACACGAGGATTTCCAACCTTGTGCGTCCATGGCATGAGTGCCTCAATGCTTATGGCGATTTTGCCTGATTGGCATACCCATTCATGACTGTACGGCCGTTGAAGGAAAACATTTTGATTGCCCCTTATAAGCTATTAAAGCCTAAAAATCTCTACCCAAGTTATTAGTTTTGAATTAATATAAGTATGATTTTATTAAATCAATAAAATGGCGTTCCTTAGTGAATTACTGGATTTGAAACAGGATCCAGAGTTCAATATTATTCTATTGACTGAATATATTATGATACTGTATGAGGTAAATAATTATTAAAAATAATGGCGTGGGCCGATGACCTTCGATGTTCGGCCCCTTAAAACAACAAGCATCATCATCATCATCATCATCATCATCATCATCATCATCAAATAATGGCGTGTGGCCTCAGGAGAGGCCTGGTGCAGGTCTTTTGATTTGACTCCCGTAGGCGACCTGCGCGTCATGATGAGGATGGAATGAACTGTAGACGTCACCCAGTCCCCGTGACAGGGGAATAAACGAAATTATAGTCTAGTTAAAATTCCTGACCCTGCCAGGAATCTAACCCGGGACCCCTGTGACCAAAGGCCAGCACGCTAAACATTAAGCCATGGAGCCGGATATGTAAATAATTTATTGATATACACACTTCAATATTTTGGTCATACTACAGTAAGAAACAGTGGCTTATAATTAATTCCAAGAAAGAACGATCACTCTGACAAGAAGGATAGCCGACTTCTTTCGAAACACAAAATACTTCGAAGTTTATGAACAAGTAACATGCACGATAACTGGAAATTCCATCAAACGAGCGGACACTGTAGTCATTGATAGAAAATCTAACAAAGGTGTCTTTATCGATCGAACAGTGAGATTAGTGTGAGATGAAAAGCAGTCCAACGAAGTTGATACCGAAAAGAAAAGGCACTATGAGCCTTGCTTCCTTTACTTGGGACACAAGTATAAAAGTAATAACTGGGAAGTTATTCGTTTATTGTTCGGTTCGCGTGGAACAATCACAAATTTCTCTGTGAATATTTTCGAAATGTTTCGACTCCCAACTAATATTCTACCGAAAATTTCAACTGCCACTTTGAAAGATTCACTCCAAATAGTACAAAATGTTCATGATGATAAATGATAGAAGTAAAGTGAAGAACAACGTTGGTAAAAAAATGCTATTTGCTTTACGTCGCACCGACACAGATAGGTCTTATGGCAACGATGAAATAGGAAAAACTAGGAATAGGAAGGAAGCGGCCGTGGCCTTAATTAAGATACAGCACCAACATTTGCTTCGTATGAAAATGGGAAACCACGGAAAAACTATCTTCAGGACTGCTGACAGTGGGATTCGAACCCACTATCTCCCGGATGCGAGCTCACAGCTGTTCGCCCCTAACCGCACGGCAAACTCGCCCAGTATAATATTATTATTATTATTATTATTATTATTATTATTAATATTTTATTTTCATCATGAATCATACAGACTGAATGGATGGTCTAATGAAAAAGGACAAGCCACATGTACATTAGATGCTTCAAAGACCCAGTTTTCTAATCAGAAAATCTGAGATGATGTCGTAAGGTGGATACTGAAGCTTTCAGTGAGCGGATATCATTGTTTCATTCACTGCACCATTGGTGTGACCTACAGTTCCCGTATAGCTTCCCTCGCTCTCAACATGAGCCCTATGACCTCCATGTCGTCTAACCTGTACTTGCTTATCTAACAGGGGATGGAAGGCACGTATTATCCTATCAGTAATTTTTTTTACATGTTGTCTTTTAAATTGAATTTCTCGATTTATCTTCCTATGTTTTCAAACGTATCTATTCTATACTACAAAAGTCTCTATTAGTCATGATAAAAATAAAACACACGATACCGAGCTCAATAGCTGCAGTCGCTCAAGTGCGGCCAGTATCCAGTAATCGGGAGATAGTGGGTTCGACCCCCACAGTCGGCAGCCCTGAATATGGTATTCCGTGGTTTCCCATTTTCACACCAGGCAAATGCCGGGGCTGTACCTTAATTAAGGCCACGGCCGCTTCCTTCCACTTCTTAGGCCTTTCCTATCCCATCGTCGCCATAAGACATATGTGTCGATGTGACGTAAAGCAAATAGCAAAAAAAAAAAAAAAAAAAAAAAAAATACAACCGTGAACATTTAGTACTAAAAATTAAAGAATAATTGTTGTGCGCTGCCATCATCATCATCATCATCATCATCATCATCATCATGATGCTGATAACATCCGAACTTCTGTAATGGCGCTATGTTATTCTGCTGCAGAGTATGCCTGTCCTATTTGGTATAGTTCTACGCATGCCAAACAGGTAGATATAGCTCTTAATGTAACGTTTAGAATTATAACAGCCTGCTTGAAATCCACTCCTGTGCAATGGCTTTACCACCTTGGAGGAATATCACCACCTGCTCTTCGAAGAAAAATAGCCACCAGTAACAAAAGAAAGAACTCATCTTTTGAATGTGTACGGTTCACATCCGCAACGATTGAAATAAAGGAACAGCTTCTTCTTCTTCTTCTTCTTCTTCTTCTTCTTCTTGTTTAAAGGGGCCTAACATCAAAGGTCATCGGCCCAAAGGAACAGCTTCCTTAGAACATCAAAGGAACTTAGAACCACCGTCGAAAAAGCTAGGGTAGAACTATCGAAGACTATGACCAACCTTCTCACTTGATGGAGAAGAATTTCGGAAACTATGCCTCCTGGCCATGACGAGGGATGGCTGACTTCGAAGTCCCTGAATAGATTGGGATCTGGAGTGGGCAGATCAAAGGTTAATTCAACCAGATGGGGATACTCTGGTAAGAATGATATTCAGTGTGAATGTGGAGAAGTCCAGACTGTACAACATCTGCTGAAATGCCAACAGTGTTCAACCTCCTTTACTCAAGAAGTTCTTCATTACTCCAGAGTAAATGCACTGGAAATAGCCAAGTTCTGGTCACAAATAATATAATATTCGAATTGCGCCCTATATGTTCACTATATGTTCCGGACATGAGAATAAATAAATAAATCGCGTGAAAATACAATCTAAAATAATGCGTTATAATAATTAAGATACTTTTTGTGTTGCAAACACAGTATATCGGCAGAACTTACTTCGGATATATCAGCCTATTTTAAACTTAATTTCGTTTTCTCTGTATGATATTGTATACCATCCCATTTTGTGGATAAAATAAAAACATGTGCTAGCCGTAAGGTAAACAAAATCAATTACAAAATAGAACTGAAAATTAATTCAAGTACATCACTATTCGTGATGTCAAATGTACGGCATCCCTTTCATGTCTGTGATATTTCCTGTATATCGGAAGGTATTCTAGTTACGTCAAATCTAACCAAACAAACGCGATGGAGTTTGTAAACAAAATCGAAGTTTATACAAAGGCTATAGAAATGGAGCGTTAGAGATAAGTACTGAATTACGACAGCATGTATGCCGGGAGAATACGAATGTCTACCTCGCGAGCATTTCTCTCCAACTACGATATCATATTCATTTCCTGCACTACGTTCGACGATTTCTTTGTTATTCCTACAGCCTGTGAATGCATAGTAGACGTTTTGTGACCCATGGATTTAAATATACCTTATAGATCTTATAGATGTTACCCTTGTATTATGCTAAAAAAAACTACGAGAAACACAACAAATGCCTTATCCGAAAGACATTGTTTATACTTCGCTTGATAAGTGTGTCAATTTGTTTTAGGCCGATGTCATAATTTAAATGTAATTTTTATGCTTTCCTTTCTATGTTAACAAACGACGTCTTGTTTATATGACAAAAGTATGTACGAACCATGAACTAAATAAAAGACACGATCTAATTTACAAACCATGAACATTTAGCATCGAAAAAGGTGGAAAATGTGCTTCAGATACGTACCTATGTCATTTATTCCTCCTTATGCACCACTGTAAAAAGGATTCAGTATGGATTGCCGATTGCTACTGAATGGTTAATTACCAGTATCTATTTGCTTGACCATGATGGCCACCAATGGTCCGTATTGACTTAATTACTATAGTTAATTATGTCAAGGTCCGCCTTGTCAATAAAATTCAAAAATGTATTATATATCTTAATCATCAAATGTATAAATACACCCAAGTACATGTTTTGAGAATTTAAAATTATCTTCTTCAGCTTATAGATTAAAAACAAATGTATGTAAAAGACGTTATTTAAAACTATTGTATGTCCTAACATGATACGGATAAAATGGCTGTACAACAACAACATTAAAAGTTCAAACATGAATATCACTCATCTTATGTCCAGAGTCGTATGAAACGTTTGTATGTGGTACATTAAAATTGAGTTGGTTGACAATTTATCTAATGTATTGTGGTGTGGCGTTATTTATGGCCTTCATAGTCCCACCGCCTCCATGGGTCTCAAGTTGTGCTTAGTGAAGTAAAAACAGTTTGGGTCTGAATCAGACAGCGAGCCGGACCGATGCATGGTGCACAGAACGTCTGCGCCTCGGTTTGCACTCGTGAGATTTTGGACATTTGAGAGGCCCTGTTCTAGATGTTGACGTCTTCAGTCAGGGCAGGAGATACTGTGTTTCGGTAATGTGAGAGAGGAGCAGAAGTGGCCTATAAAGGAATGGAGAATGAAAAACCACGGAAACCATTTTCAGGACAGCCGAAATTGCAACCAGCCTACCACCACGCGACTGCAGAGCTGAAAAGCTGTGGTCACTGTTAGCCGAAACTACTCTGCTCGGGGAAAGTAAAATTCACAGCAACTTAAAGGATGCGAGCACTATTCTTGGCTTTTACATAGCAAGAAATTCGCCTAGATTTGACAGCAAAAACTTATGCGTCCCATATTTACAAGTAAGCAAATTAATTTAACTTGAAAAAGATTTCCTGACCACAACATAAACCAAACTTCTTCCAGCGATTACAAACACCCGTGTTGAATTACTAGCGAAATCTTTCGGCATGGTAACGCAATAGTAATTTCTGGGGGACTGCGGTTAACAGTAATACGGGAGGTGGTGGACCCTTGTGGTCGCCTGTAATACTATCTTTGGTTAGAGGGTGGTTGTGGATGAAAAGGCACATACCTTACAGTGATCCTCGCGGATGGTGATATCTATGCATAAACCATGACGTAATCTGCATGAGGATGCGTATAGTCTTCAGGATCGTAGCGCAAAACCCAGCGTGCTCCCTGCATTCTTATTCAAAATGAACAGCTGTCAGTGAAACGGAGCTTCGATATAAGTCAAATTCTTTCGAACGGTTGACGAAATCAGGTCGAGACAAAGGAAACATTTTTAATTACCTTTTAGTGGTTTAAGACTGGCTTGAGAGCACGAGTCGAAAAAGGCTTGCGTTCTATCACGAGTCCAAGGCCACTGTACGCATGGAAATGCCTTAATATTTTCCGAAACTCCAGAGAAAGAGCACCTGATGACTCGTAGATGAGACACCACATATATATTATATTAACCATGAATAACCACACTTCACTAATAGGTGTCTATTTACAATTTTCCAGTGCTTACACAGCAGGCAGTCCGGCTGACAGCACACTTTCCACTCTACTCTGCAAGCTCAACCACTCCTCTCAGGAGTTTCACGCACACAGATCATTACGCAAGACGACTGTTTCTTGGCTCGACTCCAGAAACAGTCCGATGACTTACATAGTCAACACAGTCAGTTTAATTAACTCTCAGTCAACGTGGCTGCTCCTCACAGTGAACTACTTAACACGTATCACTGAACAACAACAGAGCTTACAAGCATTCCTCTCCAACACTACTTCAACATTACGACGGCACTCACTAACTTACCGTCAGCTCTGACCACTCATCAGCGACCACACAACAATAACCCACTCTGTTGTAAGATGCGACGAAAAGGGGTCCCAAAGGTCTTAACATGGGGGTGTAGGTTGACGACTACGGGGCCTTTAGCTGAGTCCTAGCATTGCTTCCACTTATTTGCGCCAGGCTCCACACTTTCATGTATCATATCCTACCTCCCTTGGTCGACTCTTGTTAATTTTGAACCCCGACAATATTAGGTGTTGAGGTCTAGGCAGCCTTCCATATTTACGCCTTTCGTGGCCCTCGTCTTTCTTTTCTGCATAGGTTGAACCCCTTCCACTTTCTTCCTATGATTAGTTAGTGTTAATAGAGGACGGTTACATAGTTGTACTTCCTATTGAAACAATAAAAAATGTAACCACCACCACAACATCAACAACAAGAACTCTGGCAACAGCCAGCACTACTGCTGTCCAAATCCAACTACTCACTGGTATATATTTCCGGGGGCTTCCTAATTCTGCTCCCACCGTATTGCGATCAGGACAATGTACTTCGTCTCCGACACGCTGTTAATTCTAAGAAGAGAAAGAGGCCGCATGGAGGATTGGGAAAAGTGATACTGTAGGAAGTATCTGCCGTTCCCATACTCAGCATGCTACCAGGTCTGATGAGGTGATGATATACCATAGTGGAGTAATCGAGTAGTAAGCGTTAGGGTAAACCACATAGGTAGAAATAGAAAAATTCTTACGTGTAAAACATGAGTCACATTCTGAACGTCGTCCTTTTCACTTGGCTAGTATGAAACCACTTTACTTTCTCTTTCAGGATCACTTAGATCTTCATCTTCTTCAGTATCTTTTCATTCATCATCAACCAAGAAAGTACCTCATCATCACTCTCCGCTTCTAGAACTGTCTAAATACCTGCCCAATGAAGCTGATCTACTTTATGTTTGGAAGTCATGTTCCTCGACATAAATTGCTGCGCGGAAGCTGCGTGCAAGGCGCCAAACAATTTTAGGACACTCGTGGAAAACAACTAATACGGTAGACTCTATGGTGACGTCATATATTTACCCCGAAGACAAATACGCGATACATTTTTGCGATCGACTTCCGCCGTCATACCCATTATAAAAGCCCAGCGCGAAAAAGTCTAAGAATGGCATACCCATTTATCTATTCAATTTCATAGTGCTCACATACTCGGCATTGCATTTGGGTGATGATAACAACCTTAGCATCCTTTGATTTCAAGAATGAAGCAATAACCTAATTTTAACATGGGTATGTTTTGGGTAGGGGTCTCTTTGACATTAGCGTCATCAATTTACGTGGACAATTTTGTGTGGACAGAAAACAGACACCGTCGTAACCAGGCAACTTTTGTTCGTCTCTTCCAGCTACACTAAGTCTCAGTAATTTTCTTCCTCACGTTACTGCCGTATGCCTGAATTCTGTCTTCTATACAGGGTGGTCGGAAACACCTTGAACCGCGTAAAGGAACGTTAGAGAATTGGTCATAGTGATAAGTAATTCGAAAAAAGTAATTCAATATCTATCGTCATTTTTCAATTGCTGAAATTGGCGAATCAGATCACTTTACGGGCGAACAGAATTGTGCTTTTCGTGGTGGTGTTGTTAAATATGTAAGTGACATAAGACCGGCTGGAGAACACTAATTGAAGGAACAACTTCGTCATGAGAGGGATTTGTACACGGACCTCCGTGCTGACAGGATCGCGCCACAGCTGCGATGACACGTGCTGAAACCCACGGTATGTTTGTGTTTGGTGCAGATTATTGTCGGCATGGCATTTACTCACGAAACGATCTGAGTGGTTAACTTCAGCAGGTGATTAAATGACAACGGCGGGCCATATCGCATTAAATATATACAGAGTGATCCACTATTATACCCCTATTTTTATTTCACTATTATTCTGTCATTAACAATGTTACATGGTTGCTTTCAATTATATTATGTACTATGGTCCTTGCCAGTTCATATTTCATTGTAGGCACCAGCAATAGCAGCACACCGTTGCAGTCGGGGCCCAATGTTCCTGACAGAACGTTGCAACATGCTACAAAATTTTGTTTATCCCATTGTTTCAACCTGGGACGGAGTGGAAAATTTGCACTTTATTCACGATGAGGCACCTCCCCATTTTGCATTCATTTCGCGAGAATGGCTCGACAATGCTTTCCGGTCCGCGTTATTGGACGTCGCGGAAATGTTGAAAGGCCACCGAGAAGGCCATACTTAACCCCATTGGATTTTTCCTCTGGGGGTATTTGAAAGAGAAGGTGTATGCCAGAAAACCGTATGACTTGGACACTTTCGAAGCAGTCATTAGGGAAGAGTGTGCGCGGGTACCAAACGACATGTTGCAACAGTCTGTCAAAAACTTTGGATCCCGACTGGAACGGTGTCTTGCTAATGCTGGTGCCTACAATGAAATATGAAATGGCAAGGACCATAGTACGTAACAAAATTGAAAGCAACCATGTAGCATTGTTAATGACAGAATAATAGTTTAGCGATATAATAGTGGATCACCCGATCAGTATGAACAACCCTCTAAAGCACATACATGCTGTTCACGTTGTTTCTCATCTCCCTGTACTACCCGCGAAACTTTCAGTGACACTTCAGCTCCCTAGTGCTTAATAGGTACACTCGGTTATCTTCGAGATACGGAGTGGCAACCTATGGCACCAAAAGTGAAACGATTATGCATCGCCGTATGACATCTGGCGGTGTAACCGCAAAACTTCGAATACTACCGTTAGCTTTACAATAAAGCGAAGAAATGTACCTTAAAAATGAACTTTTGAAACCTATTGCAATGACTGAGGAAAATCCAAGTACATCACATAAACACTTTAGAAGTCCTACTAGGAAAACAACTTCACGGTCTATACGCAGTGAGGGCAGGAAAAATAATAGCAGACGTAGAATACTGCTTTGATGCAGAAAAAGAAAATGAACAGTTGCTCTTTCCCCTCAGTAAGTCGATTGAACGATCTGCCGCGTATACGGGAATATCTGTTTCTACAATTCGATCATCTCCACGCATCCCTAATAAAAAGAGGTAGGCCACTCTATTTCATTATGATTTATATTATTATGGATAAAAAATAAAAATGTCACTACAAGACATGAGTTACATATGTGCAAATGTGGGCTTTAGATAATCAAGGTTTGGAAAATTCAAATCGATCACACTATCAATTCAATTCAGATTTCAGGTCCATTAATTTGGCAGTTCTACTCGAAGACTTGCCCCTGACCCCCGTATAATAATGTCACTAAGTTTCACAGATAGCGTACAGCATGTACATAGGGCGCCGTGTTTTGAACGAGTGTCCACCGTATTTGACTGACGTTTCGTATAGGTTCACAGCAAATCCCCTTACACAGAGAAACGTCACCGGATACAGTAGAATTTTTCTCGCAATACGTATCTTGCGAATAGTTATGGCCGTGAAATTACGTGCTAAATGAGCGACCATTTTGTTGGATGTAGATATTGATAGGTGGGGGCTAGCTTGTGACATGGTACGGCAGTGTTGTGTGCTGTATCAGGCGAGATATTGTTGGACGCAGATCATGATTCTACGTATTCATTTCAATTTATCGAAACTCTGTATCTCCCCTACGGGTGGAGTGGAAGAATGTACTACCTGAACCCCCTGTATGTCGTTAGAGACTACTAATAGGGGAATAAGCCGAATAATCTCTAATCACTCTTTTGTCTTCTAAACCCCAAAGCATATCCATAACATTACGCTTTTCCGCGTAGCGAAGAAATAAACATATATTGATTTTTACCATGTGGAAATGATTATCCTCTATTAAACAATGTATAGTATTACAGTTAATGTGCAGAGCGCAAAACCTATTTGGGCGTGATCATTCAAACTCCACTAGCAAACATTAAAGTTGTTACTGTTAAAATGTTCCCAATGGATTTGTGTACCATGCTGTCGGCTCTTGACTAATGCACATAGTTAACAGAATGTTCTGCTGAGGGCTGGAAGCCGAAAGCGCACAGCCGCTGCGTGGTTTCGGCACACCGTGAACTGATCCAAAATATCCCTACCACAGTGCTATTAATAAAGTCATCATGGTGGACCAGCATATTTACTATGAACGAATTAAAGTGCTATTGCGTACGATGCTATACTTGAATAGCAGTCAGTTTTAATTTGTTGGTTTTTAAAATTCGAGGTAAAACTGGGTAGATCAATACAGTGCATATGCAAGTTTGTGTCTAAAGACTAAAAGGAATAATGGTGTTGACCAGATATGCCATTCCACCTGTTAACGTGAAAAGTTACTGGTTCAACTTTACAGCAACTTCAGAGGTAGAACTATCTTGGCTATTTACTTACAAGTAGGACAGTTCAATGGAAATAAGACCTCGGACTGAGTAGACAAGATCTGTATTAAGAATATGTCTAGAATCCTCTGAGCAGAGAATTCAACATAAATGTTCGTCCCCGAATATTTAAGTACTGCGAGTTCTCAGTACAGCTATGCTGATGCCTAGATGAAGTTCCAGCAAAATATCATAATTGTTTGAAATGTGGCACTATCCTCCTCCTCGATCCTTTACCCTTGACAGGGCATGACGGCGTTCAAGTTTTTCTGTATTGATTTGTTTGATTATTAACCTCGTGGAATGATTTCCTCATCGGGGGCACCCAGCTGATTGGGTGTATCCCTCCACCACATGCTTAGCTAGGGTGCCTGTTCTTCTGGCACTCTGCCCGAAGTGCCGGAGGTAAGCCTGGCTGTTCCGCTCGAGAAGTCTAGTCTCTACGCATAGTTCATCCAGCATGGACATATATGAGCTTGTGGGGTTCGTGGGACTAAACGCATATGAGTGCATAAAGCATGTAACACCGAAGTGCTTAAACGACTACCAAAACGTTAGAGGGAAACATTCGTACTGTGACCCTGGAAGAGATCATTCGACTGTATCAAGACGGACAGAAGTGACGGCAATCCAAGACTCCACATCCAGGGGTGAAATAGTAACACCCTTGCTTGAATTGTTTTAACACGAGTATCTATCCTCTTGAAGCATAACGAGGCTAGTAGACAGTGTGGAATATTAGGCGTTTCTGTATACAGGATAAAACTCTTTTCACCATTCCCAAGATTCGTGTCTGTTTATCTCAATGTTCTTCGTATTATAAGAATCAAAAATCAGTCAACCGGTTCTTCTTCTCAGCTTTAAAAAGCGGAGATTTAATACAAACCAAAGTATGGCGAACTTAATATAATGTGCGGCAAGTGCAACACACTAGTTAATATGCATAGTCTGTTCACATACAGTAACATACACATAAATCACTAGAAACAGTGTGTACTCACTCATTTTATTGAAAATATTCGCTTATGAAGAGCTCCTCAAACCTTGGATCGTGCTGGTATGCCGTGAATTACCTTTTATTCCATACCTGAAAAGAAATATTGTGATATATAGACTGATGGTAAAATCCTGAAACTGTTACGTACATACTGAATAATAATGATCATTTCACATAGAAAACTTGTACAGATCAATATGAATGCATATATCAATTCAGTTGACAAAAAAAATGAATAAATACCCACCATGAAGGATCGCAGAGGTATGTAAGTGGACACAGGCAGAGGAAAATATTAAAAAAATGTAGCTAATCTAGCATTTACACTGACTGACAGAGCAAATGCAACACCAAGAAGGAGTAATCAGAACTTTATGCCAATTGCAGGGTAGACTGACGTCACTGAGGTATGCTCATGATGTGAAATGCGCCGCTGTGCTGCGCACGTAGCGAACGATAAATGGGACACGGCGTTGGCGAATGGCCCACTTCGTACCGTGATTTCTCAGCCGACAGTCATTGTAGAACGTGTTGTCGTGTGCCACAGGACACGTGTATAGCTAAGAATGCCAGGCCGCCGTCAACGGAGGCATTTCCAGCAGACAGACGACTTTACGAGGGGTATGGTGATCGGGCTGAGAAGGGCAGGTTGGTCGCTTCGTCAAATCGCAGCCGATACCCATAGGGATGTGTCCACGGTGCAGCGCCTGTGGCGAAGATGGTTGGCGCAGGGACATGTGGCACGTGCGAGGGGTCCAGGCGCAGCCCGAGTGACGTCAGCAGGCGAGGATCGGCGCATCCGCTGCCAAGCGGTGGCAGCCCCGCACGCCACGTCAACCGCCATTCTTCAGCATGTGCAAGACACCCTGGCTGTTCCAATATCGACCAGAACAATTTCCCGTCGATTGGTTGAAGGAGGCCTGCACTCCCGGCGTCCGCTCAGAAGACTACCATTGACTCCACAGCATAGACGTGCACGCCTGGCATGGTGCCGGGCTAGAGCGACTTGGATGAGGGAATGGCGGAACGTCGTGTTCTCCGATGAGTCACGCTTCTGTTCTGTCAGTGATAGTCACCGCAGACAAGTGTGGCGTCGGCGTGGAGAAAGGTCAAATCCGGCAGTAACTGTGGAGCGCCCTACCGCTAGACAACGCGGCATCATGGTTTGGGGCGCTATTGCGTATGATTCCATGTCACCTCTAGTGCGTATTCAAGGCACGTTAAATGCCCACCGCTACGTGCAGCATGTGCTGCGGCCGGTGGCACTCCCGTACCTTCAGGGGCTGCCCAATGCTCTGTTTCAGCAGGATAATGCCCGCCCACACACTGCTCGCATCTCCCAACAGGCTCTACGAGGTGTACAGACGCTTCCGTGGCCAGCGTACTCTCCGGATCTCTCACCAATCGAACACGTGTGGGATCTCATTGGACGCCGTTTGCAAACTCTGCCCCAGCCTCGTACGGACGACCAACTGTGGCAAATGGTTGACAAAGAATGGAGAACCATCCCTCAGGACACCATCCGCACTCTTATTGACTCTGTACCTCGACGTGTTTCTGCGTGCATCGCCGCTCGCGGTGGTCCTATATCCTACTGAGTCGATGCCGTGCGCATTGTGTAACCTGCATATCGATTTGAAATAAACATCAATTATTCGTCCGTGCCGTCTCTGTTTTTTCCCCAACTTTCATCCCTTTCGCACCACTCCTTCTTGGTGTTGCATTTGCTCTGTCAGTCAGTGTATTACATGGTAAATACTTGCATACCTGCAGGGTGCTCTTAGTACGGTGATGGACCACCCGTGGTGATTCGGTCGGGTATGGTGGCATGTAGACGTTGGATGTATTCCTGAGGAAGACCTCGTCGTTGCCGGCGCAACTAACCCTCCAGATCTACGCTAGTTGAGGCCGACCGAAGTTGCCGTCCATTGTCGAGAACTTCCTGACCAAGGAAGTAGGCATACCCGTACTGTATGCGGCCGGGCTTTATCCTGTTGGGAAATGAGGCTTTCGAGCTCCACCAGGAACGGAAGTACAATCGGTCACAATATTTCCTGGACGTATCGTCACGCCATCTAGTTTCCTTCAGTCACCACCAGTGGGCACCTGACACTATGACATCTCCCGTTGCGGCAGTGTGTCACTGAAACATGAAGCGTGGATCACTGTGCTGACCAGGATGTCTCAAAACTCGAATTCGGCGGTCATTAGTATCTAGACAGAACGTGGTTCGTCGATGTACACCACTCGCAAGCTACCCATTCTTGACAGTAAAACATGTTCGATGATGTGCAGGTTGCAATAGTAGACGACGTAATGGACGTCGCGACGGCAGATCCTGTTCCCTAGGCCACCTAGGTATGGTACTGGTGGACAGAGAGTTATCTGCAGATGCACTAACCTGTCTATGAATACTGCGTAGGGACGCCCGTGGATTGCTTCGAACCTGTCGCTAGATAAAACAGTCTTCCTTGGTAGCCGGATTGTGGTATGGGGTGCCATTAGATTCCAGTCCCGCTCACACCTAGTCCACATCGCTACTGTACTGACGAACAACCGGTACATAGCGTTGATGGTGGAGCCTATTGTACTCGACATGCAGGTTCAACCTGCAGTGCTATACCATCATGGCAAGGAAAGACCGTATAAGGGACACATCGTCCTGAATAACCAACTTGTCACATTGTTTACTTGGGCAGCGCGTTCTCCGGATCTCTTGCCCATCGAAAACGTGTGGTCCATGGGTGGACGACTGCCACAGGACACCCGTGACCTCAGCGCATGAACATCCAGCACACTTCGAAGCAGTATGAGCGGAGGTACTCCAGGCGGACACCCTAAGACTCTTCCTTTCAATGCAGCGGCGTCGTGCAGAAACAGTTATTGACGTCCGTGGTATGGTCAAACAGTACTGATTTCCACATGGTCTAAGTCGCACCGAGCTGCAAGAGTAATCATGTTACCTGCGCAAGGGGAATTTTGTCCAATAAATCTGGATGTGATGGTCCACGCCTCTTGTTGCAATGTTAATGACAAGAAATGTACAAAGTACATCAACGTCTCTAAAATCGTTATAGGACAATTTTTTTTTGGTTGGACTTGATAATTTTCTTGGAAATGAAAACAGCTTAACTAACTCTAGACCAGGGCCTATCAAACGCCCAAAATCTCACGCGTGCAGATAGAGGCGCAAGAGCTCCGTGCACTGTGCATCGCTGCCGCTCGGCATGGCTCGGATCAACGCTTCGTCTCTGGGCTACTCGGCTAAGCTCGGCTCAACTCGCCTATACTCGGCTCAAGTCAGCCCGGATTTGGAGCGCTACGGCGCAAGTGGGGTAGAGGAAGACAGGCGGAGCGAGCGAGACAGGCGTGAGGAAAGAGAGAGTAAGCGCTATTGTTCCAAATCGAGGAGTGGGGGGTCTGCACTCTGGTCAACCAAGCCAAGTCGTCTTTTGCACCGTGCACAGTGCATGCACCACGCGCATACACCCTGAGAGGCCCTGCTCTAGACTAAAAGTGAGGAATCTACAATGTGACAGAATCCTCAGCATGGGGACACGTCACAACTTCGTCAGATGCTATGTACATCCAGTGCTTCTGTACAGTGCTGAAATATGGGCTCTGAAAAATGATATCATAAAGAGAATAAATGCCTTGGGATGTGGGTTTTTCGGAAGATGTTACGGATCTCATGGACTGACCACGTCTCCAATTCTGCTCTTCTCACGCGCATTAGGAGGGAACGAATGTTGGTGCGTATAATCAAGAAAAGAAAGACAGCCTACTTTGAGCATATCATGAGGAATGAAATGTACAGTTAACTATAATCGATCATGCAGGGTAAAACTGATGGACGGAGAGGTTGCGGTGGAAGAAAACACTCTTGGTTGAGGGACTTCCGGGATTGGACAGGACTAGATTCGAGTAGACTGATGAGGGCAACTGAACATCGTGCAGACTTCGCTGTGATTGTGGCCAACCTTCAGTCATGGAGAAAGCACTACAAGAAGGACAACTCTAGACTCTCTCATTGTGTTAAAGTTAACCTTCCAAAAGTTCCTTTAATCAATGAAAGGATATCATTCAGGAGAGCTGCTTCAGCGTTCACAAAGCAAAACACTTCGAAAGAAACGCGGAGCAATCCCCAACGTATGCCACCAAGTAACTTTTGAATTCAATCCCAGATAAGAATAGAAATTGCTTTCAGAAGCTCTGCTGCTACTAGTTGTCAATAGCCTCAATACTCAATATTCTGTCCGCGTTTCCATGAATGGAATCCAATACAGGTGGCTTACCTGCCGCATAAAACAAAAGGGAGCAGTTCCCAATGCCGTATATAGTCTACTGTAGCTCAACTAGCGGAAATCATTGCAGAGCTCCATGCGGGAGCGCTGGATTTCTGGTTTTTAAGTAATATTATTGCCTTAGAAAACGTCTATAGTTTCGGACCAGTAGCTGCCCTGGTGAGCGGTTAAGAAAACGGAAGTTTTAAAATCAAAGTAATTTCTAGACAACACGTAACACGACAGTGTTCAATATCTCACTGTAAAGATGAAGGTCCAATGTATCTGGCAACAAGAGTCTGACATCGGTTCCCCAAGGGGATGAGGGGCATTATAAAAACATCCACGGTATCCCCTGTCCATCGTAAGAGGAGTATAAAAGGAGCGTTGGTTGACAACCACGGGGCCCTTAAGTGAGTCCTGGCATTGCTTCAACTTACTTGTACCAGGCTCTTCACTTTCATCTATCCTATCCGACCTCCCTTGGACAGCTGTTGTTCTTTTCCGACCCCAACGGTATTAGACCAATCGAGGCCTACGGGGTATTTCATTTTCATGCCCTTCATGGCCCCTATCTTTCCTTGGCCGATACCTTCATTTTAGAAGTGTCGGATCCCTTCCATTTTTTTTTCTTTCTGATTAGTGGAGTTCGGATCTTCTGGCCTTAGAAAAAAAAACCTACAACCTGTTTTACAGTCTTTGACCGGGTCAGGGATGTGATGAATGAACCATATATAGGCTATTAGTACGATGGGGTTGCCACTCCCAAAGTGATATATTAATGAGTGATACATGCTATGAAATGAGAATGGAGAGTGTTGCTGGAATGAAAGATGACAGGGAAAACCGGAGTACCCGGAGAAAAACCTGTCCCGCCTCCGCTTTGTCCAAACAAATCTCACATGGAATGACCGGGATTTAAACCACGGTATCCAGCGGTAAGAGGCCGACGCGCTGCCGTCTGAGCCACGGACGCTCTTCTGGCCATAGAATGCAAACTAATTTGGTTATTAGGAAGTGTCGACTAGCCAGTTCCTCCGTTATCTAGCAAGAGTAACATAAATTGTAGGGGTTATGATGGGCCGTACTCCTATTATTTATGCAATGCTCATAACATAACCGTTGTGTTGGATAGACTACACTTGTTAGCCGCATTCTAACATATTACTGCCTAAAAATGTGGGTTCTACTGATTGGTGTTGTATGGAGGATGATTTCCTAGTTGCACTACCTCTTAAAACAATAATCACCACCACCACCACCCTCACCTCTGGCCTCGGTATGATGTCACTGGTTAGTGCGGCCATCTTAAGGTACTAAATCGCCATTGTGGGTGGCTAACAATTACGTGTAGCTTTGGACTCCAGCGTGGTAGCACCTCGTATTAGGTGTCGTGTGATTCGTCTCAGTGAGTTGTGTACAGACAGGGAAAAATAAACCCAAATCGCAGTGTGAAGACATGCGAAAAATCTTTCTTGAATAAAATGTCACGACATATAATGATGCTGGATTTATAATGTTAAATTAGTAGTATTACCTGTAATATTTCCTTTCTATGGAATCACTTGTTGTACTCATGTTGCTGTAGTAGTAGTAGTTGTTGTTGTTGGGTAATTATATGATAAATTTACGTTATTATCACACTACTATAAGTGATCGTTGACACCGGGTTATTTTCTAACTGCGATGCACTTGTTAATAAGAAGAAAAAAAGAAAAAATGACCTATGGTGACAAAAATAAAAGCAAGCCGAGGAAAGAAGCAGTGGCGATATTCAGATTAGAAACAGGACATGCCTGCGTAGCTGCTCATCTAGCTAGAATCAAAATGTACCCGACGGAAAAGTGTACCGTCTGCAAAAATTACTGGATCACTGATGGAATCGAAACACCTACATCAGTGCACAGGACTCAACCCAATACATTAAAAATAAGGCAGTTTACCAGGCCTATACTGGACAGCCAGAAACAAGATGAAACAAGACTCTGTTCTCTAATACGTCTGTACTTAATTAATGTTATTTGTATATTACTGTTGTCTAGAGATATCAGTTTTGTATTAGAGTTACTTCCCAATAAAACCATAGGTTACAACAATAATAATAATTTGTCGAAAACGCATTTAGCAAATTGTCATATTTTCAAAGGTCCAAAGTCGCCAATGTCGAGCGCTAAAGGGTAATATAGAGTATCCCATAGCTGACGTAATTAGCTACACGTCACACCGACACAGATAGGTCTTATGGTGACGATGGGACAGGAAAGGAAAAGTGGATAGGAAGCGGTCGTGGCCCTAGTTAAGGTACAGCCCCAGCATTTGCCTGATGTGAATGTGGGGAAACTACGGAAACCATCTTCAGGGCTACCGACAGTGGGGTAAGAACCCATTTACCGCCCCTAACGGCACGGCCAACTCGCTCGATCATAACTAACGCGTCGGAGCGTTGTGAGAAAAGTTCCGCGCTACTGGAGCTTCGGCCGAGCCCTCCTTCTGCTTCAAGGGTGAAATCTGAACTTAAACTCTTGAAAATGTATTAAATCTACAGTGAGTGTCTCTCATCTGACGGCGGCGGGCGCGCGGTGCCATTGACTCATAGCCCCCTCCGCTGTATATCAACAACCACGACAATTCTTCATTTTCTCAGTTGTGCTCCATGCTCAGAACATGTAACTAGTGTCGACCTGTCGCTCGAACTGTTCTCAAGTTATGAAGTATAAGTTTGGGTTATAATTCTCATAATGCCTCCACATGTGTCCACAGTTCAGGAAAGGGTATTATGTTCAATAGTTACGTCAAAACATAGTGTTTCAGGGAAGTCTTATAGATAACACAGTTCCCAGGTGTACGCCCTCCCCATTGAGATACCGTGTAAAGACTCGAACAAAAACTGAATGGAACGGTTTCTTTACTCAACAAGAAGCGAAGATCAAAAGTAACGTGTGCTTAATGAAAAGAAAGTAAATGAAATCGTAGATGACCACAAACGCTTAACTCCAGAGCCAGTGAAGTTCACGGAGTTCAATAGAAGACTGTCATTTTCTTGAAAATGTCGGATTTTAAAAATAATCGCATTCGTTAAGATACCATTTCCATAAGTTCAATGTTAGGTCCACAATTAAGTGTAGTTCCATTTGAAAAAGAAAATTAGTACTCTTATTTCGGCAGATATTGGCAAAAAGGAAAAGTATTGCACCAAACGAGCTGCTCGTGCGGTTTGCGTGTCGTAGCTGTAAGGTTGCATTTGGGAGATGGTGAGTTCGAATCCCACTGTCGGCAGCCCTGAAGATAGTTTTCCATGGTTTCCCATGTTCACACCAAGAAAATGCTGGTACTGTACCTTACTTGAGGCCACGGGCGCTACCATCCCAGTCCTATCAGTTTCTCATCCTTGCGTCGCCAAAAACGTTCGATCTGTTAGTGCGACCAAACTACTAGCAAACAAACAAACAAACAAACAAACAAACAAACAAACAAACAAACAAACAAACAATCAATCAATCAATCAATCAATCAATCAATCAATCAAACAAACAAACAAACGACACTGAAAGTTCGATTATGTGCTCCCTGGTTATATTACTAAAAGTTAAAAGAGAATTTGGGTATATGTAACGGCTTGAGAGTTGTTTGAATCTACAGTGAGTTTCACTCACCTGGCTCAACCTGTACATACTCTAATAAAAGTTGAGTTTGAAATAGAAACTGGTTTGTATAAGTAACAGAACTTTGAAAGAATTAATTAGGGGCTTACCTGCAGCCAGTTAGATTTGTCCCGTTTAACGTACCCCCATCCTCTATTAACACAGCTGTCCCTGGGCCCTACATCGTTTCCGCTTATGGAAACACTTTCGGCAGACAATGTGGGGAATCGCGCGCAATTCCGCCTGTGACTTCATTTTCATCCTTTCAGTTGGCTGAAATCAACGTCCAATGAGAGTTAACTTCAGTTTTCGGAACAGAACAATTTTGGGGCTAGGTCAGGTGAGTATAATTGATGGGGGAAGTAGAGTCGTCTTCATGTTCGTCAAAAATTAACGAATCAACAGCGATGCGTGAGCTAGTACAATGTCACGGTGGACGTTCCACGATTTTTTTTTGTTGCTAGGGGCTTTACGTCGCGCCGACACAGATAGGTTTTATGGCGACGATGGGATAGGAAAGGCCTAGGAGTTGGAAGGAAGCGGCCGTGGGATTAATTAAGGTACAGCCCCAGCATTTGCCTGGTGTGAAAATGGGAAACCACGGAAAACCATTTTCAGGGCTGCCGATAGTGGGATTCGAACCTACTATCTCCCGGATGCAAGCTCACAGCCGCGCGCCTCTACGCGCACGGCCAACTCGCCCGGCATTTTTTTTCTCCATCATTCTGGTCTAATTTGAGTCGATAACGTCTGTAAAATCAGACCATGTAACGAAACCATATGCTCGCATTTTTCTTGTAAGTTCCGAAGTAAAGATCAAATCCTAATGATTGAGGTACCGCTTGGTTGGAAGTGTGGGACATGGGAGAAAATACGGCACTCCATGGCCCTCAGTCATGACTTTGAGGTATGCGATTTGGTTAGTGATTCACTATTTTGAGGTATAACTTATGATTTGTTTAGTACTCGTAATACACGACATTTAGGTATGCGATTTGATTAGTGATTTAAGATTTTGTGGTATTTCATTTACTCAATAATTCATGATTCTGAAATGTATGATTTGTAAGTGATTCACGAAATCGACGTATTTAATTTAGGCAGTGATTCATGATTTTCAGGTATATGCCTTGGTTAGCGATTGACGATTTGATGTATGTTATTTGATTAGTGATTTACGATTTTTAGGTATATGATTTGTTTAGTGATTCACGATTTGGAGATATACGATTTGGTCAGTGATTCATGGAGAAAAGGTGGCCGGACGAAAAGCTAACCACTTGCGAATAGTGGAAGCCTTACCTTTCAACCCTCCAAGGGCCTCTATGGCTTATAAGGAGATGACTGCCTTATGCAAGCAACCATTAGAAAGCTTTGTCTAAGACCAATATGATGATACCGTAATGGCTGCTAAACAACCGTCAGGGGCATTGTTATACAAGTTCGAAACCGACTTTATATCGACTTCTGAACATATATTCCGATCCATGATGTTTGTATAAATGAATCGGAAATTTTACAGCCGACATAACAATACTATTGCGGTAGATATAGGACAGTTAGGGCAGAATATACCTGCTGTATTGAAGTTTGTGAATTACCAAATGCCTTTAAACGTACTATACGCTCGAGCTAATTCGCCATCCGTGTCGCTAGGTCGCCATTGAATTTAGTTCTCAATGAATAACCAGCATAATACAACAGTCGTAAAGACAATATCAGGTAAATGGTTGTTATTTATTTATTTATTTATTTATTTATTTATTTATTTATTCACCTAGCTCGATAGCTGCAGTCGCTTAAGTGCGGCCAGTATCCAGTAATCGGGAGATAGTGGGTTCGAGCCCCACTCTCGACAGCCCTGAAGATGGTTTTCCATGGTTTCCCATTTTCGCACCAGGCAAATGCCGGGGCTGTACTTTAATTAAGGCCGCGGCCGCTTCCTTCCAATTCCTAGACCTTTCCTATCCCATCGTCACCATAAGACATATCTGTGTCGGTGCGACGTAAAGCAAATAGCAGTAAGTAGTATTTATTTATTTATGTATTTATTTATTTATTTTTGTTGACGATACAATTGCCCCGCTGCGAAGTCTTCGGCTCTTACTGTAATAATCATTAGCCACTTGTAATAATAAAAAACGCACTGAAGCGACTTCTAACATGTATCTAATTTCATTCTGACAGATTAGTGTCCGGTGACCCAGTAGGGCAGTATCTCTATTTTTCTCTTAAGCGGCTCATATTTCGAGAGAATACCAGCAATTCACCACCGAGCTGAATGGCCACGCGTGTTAATACGCAATGGCTTTGGAGACAAGCTCTGCATTCGGGAGACACGTGGGTTCGAATACCACCGTCGGCTGTCTTGAGAACTGCTTTTTGTGGTTTCCCAATTTCACTTTCAGGCAAATGTGGGGACAGTTCCTATTCAGAGACCACATCTGATCCCTCCAACCTCCTTAGTAAATTTTATTCTTAATTTATTTCGTCTTCGTCGGCTTCTCAACTGAGACTGGCGTCAAGAAGTACATCCTGTGGTAAAAACATGCCATATAAATTCATATCACTTAACTCCCGTCCCCATATCAAGGGACGGGACTAAGAGGTAGACAGACCAGTGATTCGCACGCTTGACAGTGTGGTAGGAATGCGTGGTCCCCAACACACTTGACGTCAAAATAGATAATCAGTAATACATCAGTTCTACCTGATCCGCCGCGGTATTTTCGGTCTCGGTGAATTCTTTCCATACCACTGTGATGATTGCGTTTTCGTCTTTATCATTCTGCACGCCTTCGTAAACACTTTCCCCTGCTTGAAGCAGAAGTGAATGTTTACATGTTGCTCGTAATACAACCTGTGACAATAAAGTTCGGTGAATGAAGTCAGAACGGTCGATCTGGCAACACTGGCGACACGCAACGCTGCACCTGCGTAGCAGCAAGTTTTGACCACCTGCTATCAAAGTTGTTCAGTTGAGCATCGTGTGTATTTGACACAGTGGGTGTTTAGTGCGTTGGTTGTGAACTGCAAAGAGGAACATGTAAGACCAAAAGAACAATGTACAGTTTTGTCTTAAACTTGGCAAGGCATCGAAAGAAATGCGTGCGATGCTGGTACATGTTTATGAAGATCAAGCACTGTCCTTGAAGTGTGTGTACGAGGGGTTCGCCCGTTTTCGAGGAGGCCGGCAAAAAAGGTGCTTGTGCAACTTGTACATCCCCCATACTCGCCACATCTCAATCCTCCAGACTTCTTCCTATTCCCATGACCCAAACTCCCTTTGAAAGGAAAGAGATTTGAGGATATTCCTGACATCCAACGAAACGTGAGGAGGCTTTTGAACACCATCCCAAAGGAAGACTTCTTACAAAGTTTCCAGGACATGTAACGCCGATCTCAACAGTGCATAGTTATGGGAGGGGACTTTTTCGAAGGACAGTAAGGTCACTGTCGTGTATTATTCATCTACGTTGATAGTAGAGGACTATTCACCGAACTTGATTGTCACGGGTTGTATTCAGACATCTCAACAATATCAACTCATACTCAACACGCTCGCAAATTAATAGATCCTAAGCGATAACTAAGTGCTTCGGCAAACGCGCAGCACATGGCTAGTTAGCTTACATAGGAAGGATGCCACTATACGAGGCCACTAATGTGATCCGTGAAAACTTCGAGGTTGTGTGGTATTTTCAAATGTTTTAATGCTGAAGACATTTTTTAGCAGACTAAGTAGGCGTCCCCATACATGAAAAACGCAAAATTAAGCAATTTCCTCAATTGTGCCGAAAGTTGAAGGGATAAAGAGCCCGGAAAGGTTTCAAACTGTGAGTCATGAGTAGCTCTAAATAAGAAAATTTCGAAAATCACTTCCGGCCTAAATGCAGTTCCGGAAAACAGTCTAAAATCAATTGTTTCTTTACGCGTTTTCTTTTTTATTCAAACCCTAGCCAAATTAACTTATTTGCATAATTATTTCTGTAATGTGTTCCTTGGTTCAATACCCTCAGGATTGTTTTGATTTTTTGAGAAATGACCACACCGAATGTAGTTATAAGTATTTAAGTCAAGCAATGCATTGACTCACATTAGCGCTCGTAGTGGTAGAAAAAGGCAAACTGCCAATCTAATCGACTGGATAACAAAGATTAGGAAAAGGATTGTAATTTTTAGGAATAAATAATATATTCTCATACTTTGTTATATTTACAGTCCGACTCGATGGCTGAACGGTCAGCGTACTGGCCTTCGGTTCAGAGGGTCCCGGGTTCGATTCCCGGCCGGTTCGGGGAATTTAACCTTAATTGGTTAATTCCAATGGCACGGGGGCTGGGTGTATGTGTTGTCTTCATCATCATTTCATCCTCATCACGACGCGCAGGTCGCCTACGGGTGTCAAATAGAAAGACCTGCACCCGGCGAGCCGAACCCGTCCTCGGATATCCCGGCACTAAAAGCCATGCGACATTTCATTTTTCATTATATTTACATAAAATTCGTAGCTCATATCCCTAGGATGTTTTCAATATTGAGTTGCTTGCCTGGCCTCGTATCACATAGAGACAAGTACCGGATATATGGACAATTTCTGCCAGGGTCTTTTATTTCACTTTACATTTTATGTCCACTTCTTGTTTCCGTTCAGTCACTATTCAATCTCATAACAACATCGTTATCGAGCTCGATAGCTGCAGTCGCTTAAGTGCGGCCAGTATCCAGTATTCGGGAGATAGTAGGTTCGAACCCCACTGTCGACAGCCCTGAAAATGGTTTTCCGTGGTTTCCCATTTTCACACCAAGCAAATGCTGGGGCTGTACCTTAATTAAGGCCACGGCCGCTTCCTTCCCAATCCTAGCCCTTTCCTGTCCCATCGTCGCCGTAAGACCTATCTGTGTCGGTGCGACGTAAAACAACTCGCAAAAAAAAAAAAAAAAAAACAACAACAACTTTAATGATAGAGACCACAACAAATCATAATAGAATTCCGCAACTACATGCAAATGTCGGTTACCAATTTTTTGTTGATACCGTGACTAGTGAAATGATCTGGAATTACGTTATGCTGGTATACTGGAGATTTGACAATATCGGACTGTTCGCGTTTTAAAAAAGATACTATTTCACTCTCATATCATACCTTATAATTACTGTCATTTTAATATCAACAGATTTATTAACTGCATTTTAATTACATGTACATTTCACGTTCAAATAGGTAAAGTTTAGAAAGCAATTCTGAATAAAATTCAATGGTCTATTTTCACATATCGACAGTAAGTGATTGTGTTATTCAACTATAACTCGATTCACATGTTATTTTGTGAAACGTTTACAAATCATGATAATCCTGAGTTGGCAAAGGATTTTCGATGTTAAACAGGGGTTATCATAATCAGAGATCCTGTCGGTAGCAGCATAATATCAACACCATGCCAATAGCCATTTAAGAAATATTTGGGATGTAAATTCTAGGTACATTACCCTGTATGTTACGTATAATAGAAAATCAGCTTTGCCTTGTAGAATTGTGCAGCTTCATCAGGCGATTATTCGTGGTTGTGCGGAATGAACTTATTTACCCACCCAACAGTACATGACGCTATATAAGAAGCAAAATTGGCCAATAGGACACTCTCAGCCTAAGTATTTTGCGTCTAATTTTCTGACAATTGAGCTACAGTGACCTCGTTATTTCGGTTCTCATATTCAGTTGACCATTATTAACCTATACACAAGATCACTTTGGGATAAACTACACATACCCGACACGACCTAGTATCTTAAAGAAAATTTAAAATTATAAAATTTATTTTTATTATTATTCGGGAGGTGGTGGGTTCGAATTCCACCGTCGGCAGCCCTGAAGATATTTTTCCGTGGGTTCTCATTATCACACCAGGCAAATGCCGAGGTTGCAACATAATTAAGGCCATGGTCGCTTCTTTCAAAAGCCTAGCACTTTACCATCCTTGCGTTGCCGAAATCATTCACTGTGTTAGTGCGACGTTAAACCACAAGCAAAAACTGATAATAATAATAATAATAATAATAATAATAATAATAATAATAATAATAATAATAATAATAATAATAATAATAATAATAATAATAATAATAATAATATTTTACCTGGATCTCGTGGCTGCTTCGATGTCCACTCAGCCTACTTGAGAACAAATTATTATTATTATTATTATTATTATTATTATTATTATTATTATTATTATTATTATTATTATTATTATTATTATTGTACCGGGCGGTACACCTCCGCGCCGCTAATTTAAAATTTGCGCCAGTTGAAACTCTCCTGCTGGAGGAAGCCTGAACTTTAACTACAGTGCTAATTCTCAAGTTTTTCAGAAGATGTCACTACTTCTAAATTTTGAAGTGTTCTGAACAGTGTCATTTTCGATGTATTTTTGTTTTGCCTGTAGTAAGAAGTGTGAACATTCTCTTCTAGAGGACACTACTGAAGAACTACAATGGTGCACCCTAGTGCGAAGTGAAATAACTGTGTTTTTGGAGAAATTTTGGGTTCAAAAGTTTGTTCTTTGCTAAATTTCTTTCAGTCCTTATTTAAGTTGGTAATATTAACCCTTTCTTTCCCCTTGTTGTGAATTTGTCCAATCAGGAATTTCTGTAATTAATTTTCCACCAATAATGTGTTTCTTCTTCATCTAGTGTAGGGGTTTTCGTTATTAACCAATAAATGATTGTGGGCGGGTGTTCTCATTCCTGAAACGCCTCGAACTTTCCACGACGGTATATAAACTGCTGATTTTCGGGTCTCCGGGCCACTTCAGTAACAGCTATCAGTGTGTAAATTATGTAGCAGGGGGCGGGTAGCGCCTCTTTCTTCGGGCAGCAGTTCAACCACCAGGTAATGGCCGTTTAATAACTTCTTTTCTTGCTAGCTCAGCAGTTTAACTCTCGGGGCAGGTCCGAAGCGTTTTACCATGTAACTTTCCCCTAAAATGTAAAAACACTTGGTATCTATTCTATCATTTTAAACTACAAATTGGGATAGAGAGTGCTTAACCCTCTCGAGCTCCCACTCATATTGCTTTGAGGTGAACTTATTTTCACAACCGTTTCTTCCCTTCTAATGTAATGTAAATCATTTTCTTATATAAGTCACCTCTTTAGTATGGGATTAGCCCTTGCATAAGCGGCCTAGTGCCAAGTAGGTTTTAGTAAAATATATTAGGAGTGCAGTTGTGCCTCCCCTCAAGTTGGTGTTGTCGAGGCCATGTAATATTTCTCTTTCTTCACTTAATAGGCCTCAGTAGGTTGGGTATTTGTACCCCTGTGTCTATGTCCTTGGAGAACAGCTTGAAGGTGGAATTTGGTGTGGCCTTTGATAGGCTAGAACTTTGAGAGCGGGTTGCTCTTTCCAAAATAAAAATTTGTTTTTGCGTGCCTCGAGGAGGCTTTACTGTGTAAAGGGGAGCAAGTGCTCCTAGGCATGGTTGGGGTTTTCTGCCCCTTTGTTGAACCTTGTATAGAAGGAAAGTTGGGCTCATTGCTCAAGAATTGTGTGTCTGGCTCTCGGAGCCCAAATCCTGTAACTATGTAATTGTACATTCTCGAATAGTTGCTTTGCTACTCTGTACCTGCCATTCTTGTTATTTCTTGATTTTGCAAAGAAAATATAACCTTGTTAAATTTTAAATTAACTTTTATTTCGTAGCTTGAGACCTGTTCATCCCAGCACCTTCTTTCACCTCTACCTACCACGGACAACTCCGTAACAATTATTATTATTATTATTATTATTATTATTATTATTATTATTATTATTATTATTATTATTATTTATTCTCTGGGACCATCGAGGACCACATTAAGTCTTGTTACATTTGGCAGTGGACTTTGTATTCTTTTGAGCCCAGAATTCCCCCATTTTTTCTGAGTGGGTTTGCCCGCGATCCTATGTCCAAAGAACACGGTGTCTACTTTTCGGTTGTTCGTTTCGGTTTAGCTTGTTCGTCACAATCTTTTTCGTGCTGGCTTTTGATCCTGGGGGTCCCGGCATCGATTCCCGGCAGGGTCGGGAATTTTAACCATAATTGGTTAATATCGCTGGCACGGGGGCTGGATGTATGTGTCGTCTTCATCATCATTTCATCTTCATCACGAAGCGCAGGTCACCTACGGGAGTCAAATCAAAAGACCTGCATCTGGCGAGCCGAACTTGTCCTTGGACCCTCCCGGCACTAAAAGCCATACGCCATTTCATTTCATTTTATCGGAAAAGACATCTGCCAAAGGCATCTTCCGGTTTGATCTCTAGCACTTGAAGGTCTTCTTTGGCGTTTATAAACCAAGGGATCGGTTTTGAATAAAATAAGTGGAAGATCTGTTTGGTCAAACTATTTCCGTTCATTCATTTGAGATGACCGTACAGTCGTGCCTGTCTTTTGTGGATTGTGTCTGTAAATTTCTCTATTTCGTTATAGACTTCCTTGTTGAATCTGTTTTGGGAATGCCATTCTTATAGCTGGATCTCATGACTCTCTGAAAGATTCGGCTTTTTTTTTTTTTTTTTTTTTTGGTAGTTCAAAAATTCGACTTGCGTTGACCGGGTTGACGAGAAGATGGTGATAATGTCATTTGGAAATCACACCACAACCAGAACAACTTTTTTGACATAATAATACTCCAGTACAGTAATACTTGCTTATGATTATTGTTATTTCATGTGATACTCAATGCAGGCATGCAATCATATCTATTTAAATAAAGTTGTAGGGGGTCCGCTGTCTGTAAATCATTTGTTTTGCCAATTTTTTGGATATTTATCCGATTTAGGTCAACTCAAGACCGTATCAATTGTCTATAGCTTTCGTGTTTGTCCGTCTGTTCCACCATCACGGCGAAACGGCCGAATAGATCTCGACCAAACTTCATATACAGAGTATACTTATCCAGGGGAAGGTTTAGATATGCATATGATTTAAAAATCACTGAATAGCCTGTTTTTTTGTAGGGAAACCACAACAGTTTTCTTCCATTTTCCCTTATACTATTGATTTTTTGTAAAATCCGTGGACTACATGCGAAACGTTGTTGTGTGCATAATATTGCTTTGTCACTGGACACTCTTTCCTTTGAGGGAAAGTTCCAGGCTGTTCAAATGTATTAATTACATTTTGGACCCGCAAAATATCGCAATATGGAGGCAATTTCAAAGACTGTGCTTATCTTCGTTTCGTGGTAACTTCTTTCTAAACGGTAAGTCATTTCACAAAGGAGATTACACGATCGCTGCTCAATTTGGAGAGAATTTCAACTTTAGTCCTATGCCTTATTGCCGTCTCTCGATTCTTTATACTTTAGATAACGCAGCATTTTTCGATTATAATAAAATATCTCCAACTCGATTTTTTACTGGCATTAGGGAAGGGAGCCTGTCATTATAATGAAAACAATCCATCTCTATCGTGAAAGGCAGTTAGCAAGTGAGCCTGCCATAATTTTGGTAGCCCTGGAACTCGATTGTGAATGGCAGTAGGAAATGTGGCCTGTCACTATCATCAGAATTTCCCCAAAGTACACCTTACATCAGAAACAACGTATGGTGTCCTCCCCGTTTAGTTTCTCGGATAACGCTAAGAGACATGCAATTTAATGTAATTTTTCTCACTGCCTGTACAGTAACTTCTGTAGAACTCCGTCTACAAAGTAGAACACCGTAGCGAAGCACGGGTACATTTGGTAGACCCAAATAAACTTCTGAGCTCTGATGTAGGTATACCTGCAGTGTTCTGGATGAAAACTTGTATTTAAAATCAAATTTCAAGCCATAACGAACAGAAAACCCGGAAGTATCGAGTACTTCGATTGACCGTGGGTCTCCAGATTCTCTATATATATGAAACATAATCCACTGCAGAAATAAAACCAAGATGCTTTCTTTGTAGGTATACGTGTGTGAAAGGTATCAGATTAAATAATGAAAATCGAAGATATACACAGCTGATAGTATATTTCCTTTCCGTGCTCCGGAACGAGGGAGATATCGTTATATCACAGTGTCAGTGGATACATCCGTTGATCACAAGGAAATAACTGGAAAGAGGAAATAAGTTCTTCTCGTATCTGCGGCAGTGCACGTGATGGTAAGACCCACGCCCCCTTTCCCTTTGGCCTACACAATCGATAAAGCAATTAATGTTTGGCCTCGTTCCCCTGCGCTCCCACTGGAAGATGGGTTTTTCTGCCTTCAAGGCTTTTAAACTATGAATTACGAGCTTAACCAGATAGTACAGTACCTTCCTTCACTTTCAGGCATTCACACTTCCTACTTCGTAATTGAATTTCAAATTGCGTACCCATTGAGAAAGGTGTAGTTTTTTATGTCACTCTAATTGCTATAGACTTAAGAGACACCTCCGTAGAAGAATTTTGCCCTGCAGGAGTTCGTTACGTGCTAGACACCATATTGTGCACAAGGTCAAGATAAGGATTCCTAAAATTGTCTGTTTGCGCACTGGCTTCCTTCCCACTCCTAGCCGTTTTCTATCCCATCGTCACCATAAGACGATATGCAGATTGCGAAAAAAGGAAAAAAGAATATTACTTACGGCCACTGTCAAAATTGCGCACTTATGAAACTCTAATACCTCCGTTGATTGCAATAACGAAATACAATGTTCACACTTCCAGATTTATCATTTAATAATAATAATAATAATAATAATAATAATAATAATAATAATAATAATAATAATAATAATAATAATAATGAAAAACAACATTGATGCTCCTCAAAATAAAAAATTAACAATAACATACTATCTCGGACAGATTGCTTTAAATTCCTGGGAGAATGGATAACAAACGAAAGAAAAGGTAGCTATAGATATAAAGCAAAGCAAAGTCACCTCCGTACAGCCCATGAAGGCCCTTGGAGGAGTGGAAGGTAAAGGCTTCCACCATTGTTAACCTCGGCACGTGATAGGGTAGAGTGGTTAGCTCTACGCCCGGCCGCCTTTGCCCCCAGGAATTAATCTGGTACTCATTTTTGGTGTGAACCTCAGGGCCATATGCACCTCCGGAAGTGGAAATCTCGTGTCTAAAATTTTACGACTTCCTGACGGGGATTCGAACCCACGTCCTTCCGGGCGAACCGAGCACGCCTTTACCGCCTCGGCCAGGCAGCTCTTAGTTATAGATATAAGAGTAAACACAATGGAAAGGATGTTTCATATGACAAAAAATATATACAGTAAGAAAATTCTATCTTGGAACTTGAAATTAAGACTGTATCAAACAGTGGCCCGGCCAGAAATTTTATACGCAGCAGAAACTCTTAAACTTACAGAAATTGGGGATCTTGAAAAATTATAAAAAGTTGAAAGAAAAAAGTTGGGAAAAATACTGGGACCTATAAGAAACAATAATGCCTAATTTAGACTGCGATCAAACAGAGAGCTATATTTAAAAGTTGAAAAACTGACAACTGTAATGAGGAAAAGAAGACTCCAGTTTTCTAGAGATATTTTTATAGAATGAATTACAATAGACTAACTGAACAAATCTTCAACTTATTGAACAGTTACAAATCCAAGCCAACGTGGTTCATTGAAATTGAAAAGGATATGAAAAACTCTGGAATTAAAATAGATACTATAGCAAACAGGACACCTTTCAGAGAAGTAACATGAAAGGCAGAATTTCATGAGAGAAAGCAATTAACACCTGGAAGAAAACGGACTCAAGAATAAAAGCAACAATATTCTCTTAAGGAAGTTTGGAAACGCAGGAAGTTAAATGCAAAAAACGTAACCAAAGTTGATTTATCGTACCCTAAAAAGGGTTATTCGAAGAAGAGTACTATTGGTTTTTATGTCCCGCAGGATTTCTTCTGGTTAGTATAGTCCAAGTTTCTGCAATGTAAGTAATATTATAATCTCCAAGATGTTTAGATTTAATCTTTACTTATTCTCAGTATGAAAATGTATCTTACGCTCTTTTATGTATTCTTGTTATTAGATTTTTCATATTAATTTATACATTTAGGTTAGAGTGGCAGTTAGTTACAGCCAAAGGGACCTCTGGTCTTACTTGTGGTTATACTTGAATAAATACATTTCTATTTCTACAACTACCGAAACGAGGCCGGTGTATGTAAGCACCTTCAAATCCCTATCACCGTATTGAGCCAGGATCGAACCTGCCAACTTGAGTCAGGAGGCCAGCACTATACCTCCGTGGCTCAGACGGCAGCGCGTCGGCCTCTCACCGCTGGTTACCGTGGTTCAAATCCCGCTCACTCCATGTGAGATTTGTGCTGGACAAAGCGGAGGCGGGACAGGTTTTTCTTCCGGTACTCCGGTTTTCCCTGTCATCTTTCATTCCAGCAACACTCTACATTATCATTTCATAGCATTTATCACTCATTAATAAATCACCTTGGGAGTGGCGACCCCATTGTAATAACAGCCTATATATGTTTCATTCATTACATCGCTGACCCGGTCAATGGCTGGAAAACAGGTTGCAGGTTTTCATTTTCATATTGATATAATAATATCATTACGCATCTCTAGATACTGTAGTACATCAGACGTCAGTTGAATGCTAAGGCCGCGTTGCCGGGTAGAAGGACGCGGCGCTTAAGTGCGGCCAGTATCCAGTATTCGGGAGATAGTAGGTTCGAACCCCACTGAAAATGGTTTTCCGTGGTTTCCCATTTTCACACCAGGCAAATGCTGGGGCTGTACCTTAATTAAGGCCACGGCCGCTTCCTTCCTACTCCTAGCCCTTCCCTGTCCCATCGTCGCCGTAAGACCTATCTGTCTCGGTGCGACGTAAAGCAACTAGCAAAAAGAAGGACGCGGGCTTGTACTATACATGGCTATGACGTAACAAGGACACAAGGGTAGTTATTAACAAGATCGATTTTTGACGCATTGGTTATTGAAGTGTTCTGCCATATTTTGGTCAGCTGCAGCACAACAATGCGCCCTAGGTGTATGCGTCTACATACCTCCAACTCACAGTTACCGTCATATCTCACGATGCTTTCCAAATATATGATCTGCTTTATTACTTCATATCTGCCAATCCTGTTAACATTTGTCCGATTCAGGTTTATGCGTTCCACTTGTGTGGTGATACGATTGTTTGATTTTAATAATAATAATAATAATAATAATAATACTAATAATAATAATAATAATAATAATAATAATAAAGTGATATCATTTACTTTTGTGTTGCAATTTCACGCACACCAGAACATGTTTTTACGATTATTATTATTATTATTATTATTATTATTATTATTATTATTATTATTATTAAAGTACAGCATGCTCTTAAATACAGTTCAAGTAGTTTTTGTCCTTTATTGGTTTATCCTATAATTGCCTTTATTGAATAAAAGATTTTGAAGTGAGTAAAGTTTTCCATTCGGACATTGTCATGTGTATGCCTTGCTACGTTCTGTTTCTACACGCAGTAGGCTACATGTAATTGTTCTATCATCTGTTTTCATCATTCATCCTTGCCTTGTGTGCGTTCTCGTGGTATTCGAGGTTGCGAAAAATAGAACTGGTTTAAAATTAAGATCTTAGTATAGAATAGCATTATTAAATCTATATAGAGATGAACAATCACTTGTGCCTCATATGCCTCATACTACATACCTCCTTGAGCAATTCGTGGGACTTAAATTTGAGATCCTTATTAAAATACTTGAATTCTCGATGACCTAATAAATAACCTCTATTATCTATAGCGTTTACTCGACAACGTGAGTGATTACCATAACGAATTTTAAATTGGTGAACAAATATTAATAATTGTGGTCTAGAAGATTTTTATCAGGAACTTGTACTGTTCTTCTGTTTGGCTTAATGTTGCTTTTAACACCCTGAGCAAGTTAGCTGCGCGTTTCGGAATTGAATTGCTCTATAACAATGTTAAATATGAATAGAAGCAATTATCTTGCGATATTGAAATCAGTCAACTAATCCTGGCCAAACAATATTGTAATTTCGTGTAGACAATGTGCCAGCGAGAGAAGGTCTCATTCCTTTAACAACTCTGTCAATAATTTAATTTCTACATGTCATGTAATTCACCGTAAATTATAGAAACAAATCATTAATTATTTTTGTAACACGCAATCTGCATTATATAATACCGAGCGAGATGGCCAGGCGGTTAGGGTCGCGTAGCTGTGACCTTGCATTCGGGAGATGGTGGATTCGAATCCCACCATCGGCACCCTCAATATGGTTTTCAGTGGTTTACCATGTTCATACCAGGCAAATGCTGGGGCTGTAGCTTAGTGAAGGCCACGGCCGCTTCCTTCCCATTCCTAAGCCTTTCCTATCCGATCGTCGCCATAAGACCTATCTGTGTCGGTCCGACGTAAAGCAAATAGCAAAACTTACAATTTGCTTTGTGTCGTACCGATATAGGTAGGTCTCGTGGCGACGATCGGATAGAAAAGGGCTAGGTGTGGGAATGAAGCGACCGTGGCCTTAATTAAGGGCTGCAGTGAAAGTGGGGAACCACGAAAAATCATCTTCAGGTTTGCCGACAGTGAAATTCGAAACTACTACCTCTCGAATGCAAGATGACAGCTGCGTGACCAAACCACACAGCCACTTGCTCGGTTGTACTTTATTTACTTTCTCAAAATGTTCTACAACTCAGAACTGACAGTCAATGAAGTAACACTTGTTCCTGTACACTGTTGTATTACAAGAATAAATTATTAGAATTATAAGTATTATAATAATTATAATAATATTATACAATAACGGATATAATATAAGAATTATAATAATTATTATTATAAGAATGAATACGAGCTGGACGACGTAGAAGTGAGGGGTCTCATGATCGGTGCGAGAGGGACAGTCCCTAAGAAGACGATAGGGCTGATGAAGACCTTCAACATCAGTTTTTTTTTTTTTTTGCTAGTTGTTTTACGTCGCACCGACACGGATAGGTCTTACGGCGACGATGGGACAGGAAAGGGCTAGGAGTGGGAAGGAAGCGGCCGTGGCCTTAATTAAGGTACAGCCCCAGCATTTGCCTGGTGTGAAAATGGGAAACCACGCAAAACCATTTTCAGGGCTGCCGACAGTGGGGTTCGAGCCTACTATCTCCCGAATACTCGATACTGGCCGCACTTAAGCGACTGCAGCTATCGAGCTCGGTTTCAACATCAGTACCAAGGAGTTCATCGACTAGGGCAGGGATGGCAAACCTTTACGGACTAGCGTGTCAATTAAGGTCTTGTTTATTACTTCTTATTGTCTAGTATACCATCGGTTATTTTCCTGTAAAATCACCATGAACCCCCTCATTTGACTTCATTTACACATATTACATTGCATTACATATGAATCCATTCGATTGAATGTTTCATGATGTTATGTTGGAAACATCACTGAAAAATACATTTTTAAAACAGTCCAGTTTTAAGAATAAGGTCTAATTTTGTTTTAACCTGATAAAATGTGTAATAAATATAATAATAAACATAATGTTATTGTTTTTACGTCCCACTAAGTACTTTTCGACGGTTTCCGGAGACGCCCTGGTGCCGGAATTTTGACCCACAGGAGTTCTTTTATGTGCCGATAAATATACCAGTGCGAGGCTGACGTATTTGAGTACCTTCAAATACCACCGGATTGAGCCAGAATAGAACCTGCTAAGTTAGGGTCAGAAGGTCAGCGCCTCAAACTTCTGAGCCACTCAGCCCGTCTGTAATAAATATGGCCATATAGTTACTTGAGACATACCTTTTTTTTTCATTAAAGTGTTGAAATATGCTATGTTGCTAAATATTCGACCTCTTTATTACGTGTTAGAAACCTTAAAATATATTAGTATGTTGTCTGACGTGCCACAGAAGTCGTCTTTGCGTGTGTCATAGGTTCGCCATCCCTGGACTAGGAGCTGAAAGCACTCAGGGGCTCTCTTTTGATACTCAGACATCACTTGTATTCGCCAGACTGAGACACAATTTACTTGAATGACATTGTTTTTGTGTATTCTTTGTCTTAGGCAGCCTCCGACTGAAGGAAGGTTTTGGAAATATAAAAAATAAAAGCTGGACACAGAATGTTGATTCCAAAAACTGTTTGAACTGTCATCCTAACATTCAGTTATAAGCAACATACAGTGCCTGGCATTTTAACTTCATTGTGCGCCAAACAACTATCAATTTAATCAATAATAAGTTGTTCATCATGTAGTTCCAGACTTTCCTAAGCTTACCCTGACGCCATGTTTCATTCCAGACGATACGTTCCTAATAGCAAATTGCTGCTCTTCGACTCCTCTATGGGCTACTTCAATTTTGGATCAATTTTTCAATCACCTGGCACACAAACATACATATTATCGGCACACTTTATCTTTGTGCCTTTGTATACGGGGGTGAGGAGTAAGGAGGGAGCTGTTCTAGTCCCTGTAGTGCTGCCAACTGAGTGAAATCTGAATTGAATCGAGAATATGATCGATCGATATGAAGTTTATAAACCGTTATTATCTTATGCCAACAACTGTCACATAGACATTATATAACATTTCTCGATGTGAATCTTGTTCCTAGCATGAATTCTAGAGTTTGGCTTTGCTGTGTAAACAACAACAGTACTAGTACGTAAAGTGTATGCCAGATGTCGCACAGCGATGCTTAAGAGATTCATAGTTTGTGTTTCAAACGTTGCCAGTACGAATCTCGAAGATTGCCGAGGTCGACCGATTTAGCACTAGGGTGTAAATGCACGAAGATAAAATGTGCCGATAACACACATGTTAATGGAAATTTGAGCACCAAGAAGCAAGGTTGAACTGCATTAGAAACTTAATATAAATGCAAAGCAAATTATTGGAATTTAACAGTGCTTTTGAATTACTATACTGTTGTATAAAAGGAGGGCTGTTGAGGAACAACAGTGTCAACAGACTGTAAACCTTCCTCATAAAGTCACTATGCCTTGTTGCGTTGAACGGGCACAGCATAAACCAACAAGAATATTTGACTGGGAATGAATTACCGGACTGGTGAAGGTAGAGTTCTGTACCATGGAATGCTGCCCAAATGGTCACAATCCACGCAAAGGCTATGCCAGTACGGAAACAGATATTCGAAGAGAACTGGACGCATTGAAATTATGGCAGTGGATTAAGAACCGTGTCGTCACCAAGGGATGACTGACATCTGTCCGCATGACAGTGACAGATCGTACAACTGCATCAGAAGTGTTAGAGCACAAAGCCGTGTCGATGCTGCCTTATTGGCAGCTGGTGTATACGTTTGTGACGTCCCACTCCTCCGAAACTTGCACTTCGATGCTGCAGCGTTTCCAGTGTTATTATGAGCATGATGAAACCTGCTGTGAGTTGTTAAAACAAGGAGGCCCTCAACTCCGTTGCCATTCCGAACTGCACGGGAGGTTTCGAATATATTTCTTGAAGCTTAAGGGATTGGTGAAATGCCTAATTTGTTGTAAAAAACCTTGACCCAATTGAAAATATTCAATTTGATAGACTCAGGAGAACAATTTCATAATAAAGAAGGACTCTATCAAACTTTAATCAACATTTCTTTCCATGTTGCTTTTCTTTTTATATACACTTCGTAATGTATATTTTAAATGCATGCACATACCAAAGTAAAAACTGCAAAAAAAGAGAATATACAAAACAGTTTTTGAACACTATAATATACCACAATTTATTTAATTAATGTTTTCCAGTGTAAAATGAGTCAGGTATGAAAAACCAAAAATAAGGCCGAGAGGATTCATCGTACCGACCATAAGGCACCACCTAATCTGCAGGCTTTCGACCTGAGCAGCGGTCGCTTGGTAGGCCATGGCCCTTCGGGGCTGTTGCATCTAGGATTTGATTATAAACTTAATTTTAGAATATAGATCTCTTGTAATGAACTTGACTTGACTTGACGTGACTTTGATTTGTCTTGGCAGGTGAAGTTTCTTGCATGGTATAAATATATCCAGAAGCCAATTCCTCTTTAGCGCCTTCCTAAGAGCCATCTCCAGTATATGGATGTCTCTTTCCCAATTTCATTTTCAGGAGTCCAAAGGCATTTTTTTTTGCTATTGGCTTTACGTCGCACCGACACAGATAGGTCTTATGGCGATGATGGGACAGGAAAGGGCTAGGACTGGCCTTAATTAAGATACAGCCCCAGCACTTGCCTGGTGTGAAAATGGGAGCCATTGAAAACCATATTCAGATCTGCCTACAGTGGTTATAATGGCAAAAAATCCAGCACAGTAATGTTACTGGAGTGTTGTTGAAAGGAATAGTATGAATTCCAGTTTCCTGTTCTATTCTTCCGGAAAATGCCGCGGTCGAAGCAGAAATGTTAGAGGAGAATTTATGTTGACATATACAGACCTTGTTTCTATCTTTGTCATACATTGATAAGATCTTTATATGATAAACTGGAGTTAGAATTTCATCCTGATAAAACATAAAGTTGATTACCGCCATTATAGCAACACAGCGAATACTCAGATTCCTCTTTTAACACTAACCCGCTTTGGCTTTGAGAAACCTTCCTTGCGTTCCGTATACCATTTTTGAGAAGTAACTTATATAGCTGTACGTTGTACGGGTCTTGTTTTAGTCGTTTAGGTAAAGTTCAGCATCTAATGTGACCACAAATTTCCATGTTTTTTTTCCTGCCAGGTAGTTGTCATACAGTTCCCTGCTATTCGTGCTACATTCTTAAATGTAATGGAGCAATAATTTATTAATTGGAATCTTTTGAAAATTTTCCATGCTAACTTGTAAATAACGGTATGCACAATTTTAGGGATATTCCTAATTTACTTGCAATGACTTTCTGTGGCTGGGTCACTGCCAGAGACAAAGGCTTTGATCTTCCTTATCATGTCTGGGGTACGGCTAGTAGTAGGTGGTGGGTTTACCTGGTTTTCCCTTTAAAATTAATCCCTTGCAAGCCCTTCTCATTTTATTCAACACCGAGCTAGTTTCTTTTCTTTGATACAAAATCTGGACTCTTGCATATTAACTACATTCTGCGTCAGAAAGGGCAGAAAAGCAGCCTCCCCGAAACGGTTCAATTTTCTTAGTCATTAACAGAGCTCATTTCTTCGCTTCCGGGAACCCTGACCTTGGCACTCATACAGCAGCGCAAAAATCTCAGTCCAAACTCAGAAATCTGTTAAAGGCATTAGATCTGAAAAAACATTTAAGTGTCAGTCCATTATCCCAGCTAAAACCTGACCAAATTTCAGTTCAGTCAGGCCGGTTTTGCACCAAGCTGTTGCTACAGAATGTCGCAAACAAGCTGGCAGACAGGAACTGCTATAATTTGATTTACATAGCTACAGATATAATATTAAGACCCGTTCACGTTCATACATGCCCAGCCCTCACCGCGGTGGCAAGGAGTAATGCTGAATGGACTCCCCTGGTATATGATACTGTTCACCGTCAAAGTCTGAACACAGATCATCGCACACAACGGCTTTAGAGGGAACCAGATAATATCCCACTTATCAGACGCTGTTTCTGACGTGTGAAGCAAGCTGGTAGTTCTTTGATATTCTACGACCGATACATGAAAAATTGTCAATAGAGTTTTTGTTGTACGGTGTGATTAAAGTCCATTCCTGGGAGATTCAGAGTTGTAAACATACCTTCATATGCACCACGATTGGTGAGTACATCAGCCTTTTCATTGCCTATAATTCCGCAATGTCTTTTACCCCAAAGAAATGCTACGGAGGAACCTAAGGAATAAATATTTATCCGGGCTGAGTGACTCAGACAGTTGAGGTACAGGCCTTCTTATGCCAACTTGACAGGTTCGATTCTGGCTCAGTCCGGCGGTATTTGAAGGTGCTCAAATAAGTCAGCCATTTGTCGGTAATTTCCTGGCACGTAAAAGAACTCCTGCGGTACTAAAATTGCTGCACCTTGGCGTCTCCGAAACACATTGGTGTACATCCCCACCCCAACTGCCATTGAAACATACAGTGGATCTCAGGTTTCTCTCTTTTCCTATGATGATGATGATGATTATTATTATTATTATTATTATTATTATTATTATTATTATTATTATTATTATTATTATTGATTTTGGATAGTGGTTTAACGTTGCATTGACACATCGAAGGTTTTTCGGCTACGCAAGGATGACAAAGTGATAGAATTGGGAAGGTAGCGGCCGTAGCCTTCATTAAGGTACGGCCCCAGAATTTGTTCGAGTAAAATGACACTCTATTGTCCTGGGCACAAGAAATTGTCCCTAAGGGGCAGGAGCCAGATTTTGGTCAACGGCATTAGGATGTAGAAGGCAACGGGAAACCACTGCACTCAAGATCCTCAAGGACTCCCTATAAATTCACTTATTAATGGCTCAGTACAATGCAAAGATCAGAGCTGGCTACGTGGATCGCCAACATCCGTATGGAGACGGCGTCATAAGAAGAAAATGAGATACCACGGAAAGCTATCTACTGAGCAGCCAAAGTTGGAATTCAAACCCACCATCTCCCGATTTCAACCTCACAGCTACGCGACATTAAAAACGCTACCCACTTGCTCGGTTTTCCTGCCTTTTCCCAATTATGTGGGGTCAGCAGTAATGTAGATTAAGTCCAGTTTTACGGGTGGTGCCCTTCCGGACGCTAACCCTATGTAGAGGGTTGTATTCATTATTACGCGTTTCTGTAGTGGTTGAAAGTATGCTGTGTTTTATATAATGAGGATGTGTATTAACACTAAAACGGACACGAACACCTAACCTCCATGCCAGAGGAATAAACCGAACGTAACTAAAGTCCCCAATCCGGAAAGAAATCGAACTCCGGGACCCTCTGAACCGATGACCACTGCAGGGACGATCAAGGAGCCGGACAACATTCTTCTTCTTGTTCTTATTTTTTTAATTTTCGTTTCGTCCGTCTATGAACCACGTTTGACAATCTTTGGAGTATTTTTTAGCCCTCTCTGCCTTCACTCTCTGCCAATATCGTATAATCCTTGATCCTATTTTCTTCTTCTTCTCTTCTGTATAGAACCTCCCTTATATAGCTAGCGTTTCCCCAGACTCCTGGAAACCACGGAACGTTTTGAAGAGTTACCTAATTTTTTTCTGTCCCCCATCTTCGTCAAGTCCAACCTCATTTCTCGAAACTATTTTAACTCTGTCTGTCTCCTCCTGAAGAATTCAAAGATTCTATTCTTTAGTCTATTATTGTCCATCCTCAACAAGTTTCCATAGAAATGAAACCTTCTCTTTCTCATCAATTCAACCACTCCTTTCGTTCTTTGATACAATTCTTTGTTAAATTTGAGTTTCCTCTCACCATTTTCTTACGTTTGGGCCCAGGAAAATTCTTAGCATTTTTCTTTCCTTCTTCCGGATATCTTCTATAGGTTATTCCGCGTTAAGAAAACAGTACTGCTCTTATGACAACAGGGATGCCATATCGAACGGCTCTGCTAAACAGCATCACGGGAAAACCGTGGCATATACAGTACATTGTGGAACTCACAATTTAAGTCAAAATGAAAGAAGTAAGAATCTAAGCTGTAATTTTTTAAAATCTAATGTATCTAAAGGAGTTGAAAGGGGGGCAGGGGATGGGGTATTTAGGTTTTTGCAGCAATAAGGGTAAACTACTGCACATACAAAACCTCAATATTGAAGTTCAAGGCAAACTGGGAGATGCAGTTAATTGGATTTAATAAATTTTCCCAAGCAACGCCAGGTAGTACTGTGCTGTCATATCGCTCCACGAAAACAATGGTAACAATTAACTGCGCTTGTGAAAAAGAAGTAAGAATGTGGCAAAAATAAAATTCGCTTAAGAAACAAAAGCTAACTAACGAAACCAAGCACAGATAAAAATCATAGCGAATTTCTGTATCCGTACAAGTCATGCCGTGATGTATCGCTGCATACCACAGCATCAGAATCTTTAGTAGCAGCTGCTGTATAGTACAAGGGTCTTACTAATAAAAAGTCCTTATACCGTTGTTTAACTCTTGTTTAGTTATACAGTGAATAAACCCTGTATAAGCGTTTTACATTTTTCTTACTAATAAACGAGGTATACGCATTGTATTACTACACAGCACGTATACACTCGTTCCAAGGAGTAGGAATCTCTTCCTGTAGTTCACTGACGTATTTCGCACGTTCACCGCCTTTATGATCGCTTCTGCTGGTTATCTACGAGCAAAACTTTCCGGAAAGTCGCACAGTAGCACGGCATATCGAAAAGGCAGTGGCAGCACTAAGTGAGACAGCTGGAAATTCGCTTATATTGATATCAACATTTCTTCAGCTTGCTTGTGTAATGATCGCCAAAAAAAGAAATGGAATGGCTTAAGAAAAGATCAATAGCTCTTAACTGGGATCGTACGGAAAACGTAAGCAATTGTAATTCAATCGGCGGGTTGAAAAGGGTACACATTCCAAAATCCTTACTTTTCAGGAGAAAGGAAAACCTGTTTTGTAGCTAAACGAAAGGTTAGATCAAAAAAGTTTCTATTAGGCATTTATACATCACATTTCTACGTATTCAACTACAAAGTATGGAAATCATATTACGTACGGTTTTCAAGTTATACCATTTTTTATGTCAAGGAATATGTCCCTTTTTATACTCAACTTTGAGAAAGATCTAAGATCTTTGTAGAGGCAGATAATGTATAATAAACTCGCAATTTAAAGTCTATTAAGCAGTAACACCTTACTACACAACCGTAATTTCTTTTATAGTTACCGTATTCATTGTCATTCCGTGAGACAGCTGGAAATTGACTTATATTGATATCAACATTTCTTCAGCTTGCTTGTGTAATGGACGCTAAAAAAGAAATTGAAAAGCTTAAGAAAATATCAAAAGCTCCTAACTGGGGTAGTTCGGGAAACGTAAGCAATTGTAATTGAACCGGCGAGTTGAAAAGGGTACACATTCCAAAATCCTTACTTTTCAGGAGAAAGGAAAACCTGTTTTGTAGCTAAACGAAAGGTTAGATCAAAAAAGTTTCTATTAGGCATTTATACATCACATTTCTACGTATTCAACTACAAAGTATGGAAATCATATTACGTATGGTTTTCAAGTTATGCCACTTTTTATCTCGAGGAATATGTCCCCTTGTATACGGTAGGTACTCAATTAAGAAAGATCTTTGCAGGGGCAGATAGTGTATAATAAACTCACAATATCAAAGGTCTATTAAGCTGTAACATATTTTTACACAAAAATACGCCCAACCATCATTTCTTTTATAGTTATTCATTGTCATTCCGTCTCTTTAAAGTGTTTTTTACTTTACGAAGATGTCTAGCTTCCATAACCTCTGAATGGTGTACGGTACCGTATGTCTTCTATGTTTAAAATATCGTGAAGATCATCAACGTTATCGTCATTCTTTCAACGTGTGTTCAATGTTAAATGGATAAGCCGAATATTTTACAACGATTATATTACTGTCGACAATAAATACCACGAAAATAAACTGCTCGCTCGTTTCTTTTTTTCCGCTACACGCTGCTATACAACGCTTATACTAGGGTCCTGGACTGTATAAGCAATTCAGTGAATAACTATAACAGATGTATACACAGGAGGCTTATACACGGTTTATTAGTAACGAATTTCGCGTAAACGGTGTATAAACCTTGTATAAAAGTTATACACCGTTTATTAGTAAGACGGCAAGAGTATTAGAATACACACACAAATAAATAGATTACTTTTCTTCGACAATGATAAGTTGCCAGCGATTCACAGCGTAACGGATTACGCGTTGCATGTACCAGAGCAACTCAGAAGGAGAATGAAGGCAACAAAGCGATGCCTGTTCTTGCCATTGTGCTTCCTCCCTGCGAATGTATTTATGAAACAAAGATGTTAAGTAGTTATTTTAATGACTCGCGGGCAAAACCATGCCTTATCCATTTTCTTTCGTTCATAAAACAATATGAAGTACATTATAATATTCCTTAATCACGAGGAATTGTCAGTACCTAAGAGGGAGTGTGTTCACTCCCTGTAGGTCCATAAGAGCAATCATGTTTTCTTAACATGGAATAAGCTATAGTCCACCTTTTCCAATCATGTGCAATGTTTCCGCTACATGCAGCCACTCAGGTTTAACAACGTTGTTAAGATGCCTCAATTTTGCCTTATAAGATAAAATCATCTTATTATTCTCCGGCTCCATGGCAAAATGCTTAGCGTGCTGACCTTGGTCAAGTGGGTCCCGAGATCGATTCGGTGATGCGTGCCGTCTTCACCATTAGAATTCATCATAGGTAGGGCCTCATCCTCATAGACGCGCAGGCCGTCTATATGGCGTCAATTCTAAAGACCTGCAGCAGGCCTCTTAGGAGGCCGTACGCCGTTTTTATGTATATTATTATTATTATTATTATTATTATTATTATTAATAATAATCTCGAACGAACCTACTGTGAAGGGATCTATGAACGTGTTTGAGCACGGTAATATATCCCACTCAAGATCATTTTACAGCATCCTCGTGAGTAGCTCAGAGTTTATGATGCGAGTTTGATATGGTAATGAGTCTTCCTTAGTGCCTTATTCAAACACGCAAAGCGATTCCGCGATGAGAATATTATTCATTTAGCAGCTGCTGTTCGCTCTAGAACTCCACGGTCAATTAGTGGATTGTTTGCACTGCGAATCTCCGAGCTTCAGCACACATTCATCGTGTCCGTGGTATTGTCTCTGAGTCACGGTCAAATAGTCAAACAAGGCCAGCCTACATCTCCTGCACTAGGCACTGCAATGTCACATAAATAAGTTGGGATTTAATTTGCTAGTAGCTCCCAGTACTGCACCGTGCACTGATTAATTAGTTCTGCAACGAAATACAACGCGAAGTAAATTTAAAAAGTACCGGGCAAGTTGGCCGTGCAGTTAGGGCCAAGCAGCTGTGAGCTTGCATCCGGGAGATAGTGGGTTCGAATCCCACTGAAGATGGTTTTCCCATTTTCACACCAGGCAAATACCTTAATTAAGGCCGCTTCCTTCCCACTCCTTGCCCCTTTTTTATCCCAGCGTCGCCATAAGACCTGTCTGTATCGGTGCGACGTAAAACAACTTGCAAAACAAAGAAGAATAAGACTGACAGAAAGGCAAGTGAAGGCAAAATAGTAATTCCAGCAGTAGCCGATGGAAGGGGCCAGTCAAAGTGGCCACTACGAGAGGGTTGAGCCAAGCGTAGTCATGATAAACGGCTGCTGATAACATCGGTACCGGTACTTTGATTGTACGCACAGATGTACTTTGGTCGTCTTACCAGAAGTCGCGTGCATGCGGGGTAGGAGGTACGGAGGATAAACCTCGCTTCTGGGCATGCGCCAATCTCAAGCTTCAAGGCCTGACAATGATTCCGTCAGCAGTGTTTCTTATGAACTAAGGTGCTGCTGTAAAGTTTCAAATTGATAGTGCAATTGTGCATTAGTTACTCATTTACAGTAAGTACTGCATAAGTACGCTTTGAGAAGCTACTGCATAGGCGGGCAATGAGCAGTGTTGCCAACACTTAAGTCCAAATAGTTTAGATATTTGATTAATAGATTGATTCGAAACATTGAAAGAAAAACGCATGTAAATATTTTCCACTGTAATTGGGATTATAAATTCTGTAGTACACAGTAAATAAATAAATAAATACATAAATAAATAAATAAATAAATAAATAAATAAATAAATAAAAAAAACTACCTCACCGAATTTTCGTTCTGAGTGATACATGTCACTTTTAGGTTAAGTCAATATTCCACCTTTACAATAACATAAGTTTATTGTCTATTTAATTAAACAACATTATTAACTATGGCGGGACATGTTTCGTCTACCTTGTAGACATCATCAGCCGTTAGATATTTAAGAAAACGCACAAAGAAGACAAGGACAGAACAACACATTAAAATAAATCGGGTTGCCGAACACGTCAACAAAAATAGCGAGTATGTTCCGGATTGTTCCAAGTACAAACATTCAAAAGCTGTTGATGAACAAAATTAAAATCATACACATGAGACGATACAGTAAAGCTTGTTGTTAAAGTTCTTCTTGAGGGTGCCGTTGACATGCAGCATTCAGGTGCGTCGGCAAAAGTTGATAATGAAGTGCATAATGTTATTTGTAGCAGAAAAAAGACGATCAACGAGCATGTGTAGGGAATCCAGTAAGAAGATATAAAGAACGTCATATTGGTGCAAGGTTGACATTTCTTATTAAAACTAGGTGGAATATCAGATCGTATGACGTACGTAAAAATACAGTGGACGGCCCTAGAATGAGAACAAAGATTATTATAAAAATTGAAAAAATGAAATTAAGCAAGCTTTTACGATATAAAAACGAAAGAATGAAAAAAAGGAAGATTGTGGCACATCTGATTACTTGCGTTCTCGCTTCTCAAAGAGTAATTAGCTTAGCATGTATATTTTTTGCTGACTGTGGATGAACTATGGAGGACGTGTGTGATGGGAGCCGGTGTGAGGGGAAATTAGGGGAAGGTTGGAATCAATAGACGGGGGACCACGTGGAAGCTTGTTTGAATGTTTGTCGAAATAGGAACTGTTGGGTAATGCCTCAAGAATTACGTTCATAGTTTCTGAAATCTCATTTAAATTATGAGTGGGGTTGAGTTTTTGATCTATGTTAATATAAATGTTTTCTAAAACGTTGAGTAAACTGTGTTTACTATGAAAATAAAGAATTTTTAGGTCCTTTTCTATGGAAGTGAAGAAATGATTGGACTCTGTCATATGAGTGCTCATGGCGGAGTATCTTTTATGTTTGGCAGCGTTGACATGTTCTTTATATCTGATAAAAAAGCCTCTTCCGGTTTGCCCAATGTAGCTCGCGGAACATTGATTGCATTTCAACTTATATACACCTGATTTATTGTATTTGCTCATAGTGTTATTGATTTTATGGGGATGGTGGTTATTGTTAATTGTTTTAAAGGCAATGTTGACCTTATGCTTCTTAAAAACGTTGGTGATTTCGTAAATCTCAATATTTTATAGGTGAAAGAGGCATAGTTGTCTGTTTTCTTTTTGTTTCTCTAAGAAGGGTTGAACTGGGTCTGTTGAAAATTTTGTTGACTATCCAGTCAATGAAATGCTTACTAAAACAGTTTTTACTCGCTATTAAGCGAATGAAGCCGAGTCCTTTTTTACGATCTGCATCAGATAAGGGGATATGGTAGGCTCTGTGGATCAAACAATAAAACGTTGCTCTTTTTTGAGATTCCGGATGTATCGAATCTTGCCGAATGGTAATAACAGTTTGGGTGGGTTTTCTGAAAATAGTGTAAGAGAATTTATTGGAGCCGTTATTGATAGTGATATCTAAGAAGTTTAAAGAATGATTAACTTCAACTTCGGAAGTGAATTTGATCCATGGATCGATTTCATTTAACTTTTCGAGAACGATGTCACCGTTGGAGATGTTATGATATATTATGGCAAATATATCATCGACATAGCGCGTCCAGAATACAATACTTTTAATTTTATTGTGAATTTTAGAATTTTCCAAATGATCTAAATAAATTTCTGACATTATTCCTGAAGCTGGGGAGCCCATAGTAAGACTGTCCTGCTTGCAAATTTTACCATTAAAGGTAAAATAATTATTGGAGGTTACAAATTCTAAAATATTTAAGAATTCTTCTATTTCTTGTAAGCTTAATTTTCTGTGTTTTAGAAAGTTGTCCTTGATGTTCTTTAAAACTTTTTGACCGGTATATTAGAATACATTTTTTTATGTCAAAGGAGTACATTTTTGTTGTGGTTGCAACTCTAGGTTTTAGTCAAATTACAAAATTCTATGTAATTCTTAATAGAACTGGGATTTTCAAACTTGAAGTATTTCTTCACGAAGTTGTGGATAAATTTAGAGGTTTTGTAAGTCGGACTGTTCCTATAGTTTACTATGGGTCTTATGGGGATATCTGTTTTGTGGACTTTTGGCAATGCTTTAGCTGTGGGAATACTAGGATTCATATTAATAAGTTTCTGAGATTCATATTCAGTTAAAATTAAGGAGGTTTGTTTTAATAATTGTTTTAATCTCTTTTAAATGTTGCTAGTAGGATCCTTTTTCATCAGTTAAATGAATTATCGGAAAAGAAGGTTTCGGTTTTTCGTATATAAGTCTCTTTGTTCATGATAACTGCGGCATTCCCTTTGTCTGCTTTTGTGATAATCAGATCGTTCTCGTTGACTTTTTGCTTTAACGAGTTAATGGCTTTTTTAGGAAATAAGGGAGCTGTAGACTTGTTACTTTCAATTAAATTATAAAGTTTTTTACGAATATTGAGTCTAATTTCTGTTTGATTGTCAATAGCAAATTTTGCACAGCACTTTCAGTTTCAGCGGTAATGGCAACGGCATCTTTCAATTTAAAGACAGTAGGCCAATTAAATTTAGGACCCTTCTCCAATATGTCGATATCTGAAGCGCTAAGTTGGGTATCAGAAAGATATACAATTGGGTCGTGAAATTTCAAGCCTCCCGAGTCGGATTCGTTGATGTTCCTGTTGTGGAGAGGGAAGTTTTTTTTGGAATTGTTATTATATATGAGTGTGTTGAATTTATTGTCTAGAGTAGCTTGTTTTTAAAAGATGATATTTTCTATTTTCGTAAGTGCGAATTTCTGAAAAGAATCCCATTCTAAAGGGGTTAGGGAGGACGAAGCAATCAGATGTGCTTCATATAATTTTGTGTTGAGTAAAGATTTTTTCCTATATAGGCATTTGATTTCATTCCTGATCCATAACGCATTAGACTTAAATTGAGTTTTTATGTGCCAATAGGAAGTGTTGTTCTTATTTTGATTAATTTTCAAAAAATTAGGAACGAGTTTATCATGTAAACATTTCTTCAAGAAAGCAATGTCCTTGCCTATTTTTGATAGCTTAATCTTATAATTCAAGTAGGTGTTAGCTTTGTTTGCCTGGTTGGCATAATCATTACATGAAATAAATTTCATCGTAAAGTCCGTATTGTCGTACGTATACTTTTAGGTTAAGTCGATATTCCACCTTTACAATACCGTAAGTATTGATACATATCATGCGGGTCAGTATTTTTTCAACACTGCCACATAGCACTATTTTGTGGCACACGGCGACATGTTCGATTTGAAGGTCGTGCCAAATACAGAGTGTGTGTTCGCAAAAGTGTAGGAAGTAATCGGAGCTTTTATAGTACACCCCAAAATAATTGAAAACGTCATCATGAATATACATCCTAGGGACAATCGGTTACGATTTATGTCTGTTTATATTATCAGGTTGAATGGAGTGGATATTCCGTAATCATTCCTGAGTCAGGGATAAAGGTCTCATATCATTTAATTTATCGTCTAAGCATTATGAGTCCTATGATGCGTGCTGTTGCCCCATGTTCAAAGTAATGTAAATTTCTTTAAATGAAAACGAGATGGACGATTCCCAACAACACTCGAAAATATGCTGTTCAGTAGCCGAAAATTTGAGCACTTCTTGCAGAATGACGTATCACTGCTGGTACCCATCAACACGAAGTGGGATGTACAAGATAGGGCGCTTTTCAATAACTCCAGTAAAGCTTTAGAAGTCTATGACTAGTGATGATGCTTGTTGTTTAAAGGGGCCTAACATCTAGTTCATCGGCCCCTAATGGTACGAAATGAGACGAAAAGTAATAACAATTTAAAAGTTCAAAACTCATCCATTGGCCAGAATTCAAAACGTGGTGATAAGAATGAATGGATGAATATGAATTTAAAGTAATCACTGGATCCAGCTCACAATATTGAAAGTTAAAAGTAATTCCCAAGCTAATCCACTGACTAGAATTCAAAAAGAAATAAGAAAAAGGAAAGAGAAGATGAACAATGATTATCAACTTTAAAAAAAAAAAAATGTGATTTCGACCCGGAATACCCCACCTTCTCAGAAACTATCTTAAAGCAATATTATATACTGAACAAGAGTCTGCTTTCAAAGACAATCCTGAATCGATGAAGCTTGCTGTCTAAAGGGGTCCAAAATCCGCATCAACGGCCCCTCATAGTGGTACTTATCGCTAAGAAAGTAAGAATCACGGCATTTCTCAAGTAGCGGTACTAATCATAAGTAACGTAGACGTATGGTGTTCCACACATTGTGGTACGACTAACAGGTAATGTACCGCTAATACGCACTGGTAACTCAGACCTATGGTGTTTCTCACATTATAACGCCACTCATAGGCAACGCAAATCCATGTTGTTCCTCACATAGATGTACTAATCACAGCAACGCAGACCCACGGTGTCGTTCATCCTAATGACAGGCAACCCCCCAGACCCGTGGTGTTTCTCACAACGGTACTTACTAATCACAGGCAAGGTAAGCCCGTCGGGCTCCGCATATAGCGTTACTAATCACGGGTACCGTAAAACGCATACTGATTCACCCTCTGTTGCTACTAATTACAGACCGGGCGAGTTGGTCATGCGGTTAGAGGCGCGCGGCTGTGAGCTTGCATCCGGGAGATAGCGGTTCGAATCCCACTGTCGGCAGCTCTGAAGATGGTTTTCCGTGGCTTCCCATTTTCACATCAGGCAAATGTTGGGGCTGTACCTTAATTAAGGCCACGGCCGCATCCTTCCAAATCCTAGGCCTTTAATATCCCATCGTCGTCATAAGACGTATCTGTGTCGGTGTGACGCAAAGCCACTAGCAAAAAAGAAAAAAGCAGTATCTACTAATCACAAACCTATTGGGTACCGAACGTAGTGGTACTACTCGCAAGCCATGGTGATCCTCGTGTGATGGTACAAATTACAAGAAGTCTCATTGTTCTAATTCACTCATCCCTTGGTTGCCCATTTCAGTCGCCTCTTACAACAGGTAGGGGCTACCGTGGGTGTTCTTCATCTGCGTCCCTCACCCACAGGGGGTTGTGTGTTTATTCCGCGAGATCTATTTTATTTCGCTCAAGTCCGCCGGCAAGCCGGGTAGGACACCCTCTATCCGCCACCTGGGACGCGCCGGGTGGGAGTATCACCTCTCTCCCAGCTACATCAACGTAGGAGGTTCGTAGAGTCTATGACTGGGAAAAGATGGGCTAATATCGGTAGGGTACATACATGACAAAATGTTTTTCAGTTAAATGTTCGATTAGGTAGAAGCATAGATATCGTCTTCCTTGGTGGCAAACTTAGGACACTGGGCCGTTTCTCACACTTAACCACTGTTTCGTAATTTGACTAAAATGCTACAAACTTAAACAAAAAAATTACTACTACTACTATTAATAATAATAATAATAATAGTAATAATAATAATAATAATCAGTGCCACCATCGAATGTACGAGTTCCCGAAATTCTCAATGCATTATTGCGTCATCATTACCTTCTTCCTGTTCTTCCACCACTTATCCCACACACTGATGGGATCGCAACTGCACACTGTGTCCTACATGTGCATTTGGTGATGTTTTACGGTCGGGTGCCCTTCCTGACGCTGATCTTATGCGGATGAATATATTCATTATTGTATGTTTCTGTGGTGGTTGGTAATTTGTTGTGTTGTGTGTTTATGAAAAGGAGTGTACTCGATTGAACCCAAGCACCCAGTTTCTGAGTCACAAGAATTAATCAGGCGCGGTTAAAATTTGCGACCCAGCCTGGGATCGAATCCTTGGTCCTCTGAACCGAATGCCTTGCCGCTAACCATTCAGTCAATGAACCAGACATTAAGCAATTACGTCACTAGTTCTTATTTGGAAGATCATATTTCATCTTTGTTGATGTATTGATATTAATAATAGGAAATCTTGATAGCATATGAAGTTGGGGAAGCTATTGAAAACTCCTAAAAGAGTTAGTCAATAATCCACAACGCAAATGTTAATTAAATCTCAACATTATTGAGATTGAGAAGGGCCTTTCTGCAACTTTCTTGCGTTTCCTTTCCTTACGGTTAATTCTCCTACTTGGAGAGCATAAAATTCTCCTTCTGCGTTATAAATATGACCGGGCAAGCCCTTGTATTAAAACAGAAGTTAGTTCCGTTCTGAAATGAAGCAATATCTCTCCAGAGAAGTCTGCCTTGTTTGCGAAGCTTTCTTCCGGCAAGCAATATTCCTAGCTCTAACCGACCCCTCCACAGCATGTACCATTAACACACGCAAACTGTTCGTGTACATTTCAACAGATGAAAGCCATCTGTTTTCGCTTGAAGTTTTGATTTTTTACGAAACCACATTTATGTCTCAAGCATAGCTGAGTCTCTCCGAACAGAATCATCTGAACATTTCAAAACCGTACCATATTTCGGAATCTAATGAGGAATGCTTCTATTTTGAGCAGGATGACCTTGGTTGCCTATCTCTAAAATAAGGACATTATTACGTATTTACAGTCTCAATCGTAGTACAAAATAATAGTAGTTTAAAAAAATCGATTCAGCAATTGAGCAGACGAATTGCCTGAAAGAAATTGCTTAATGAGTAGGACTACAAATCTTCTCTTGGAAAGGATGACGTGCGTGATAACATCAGTGATAGACCAGAATGAATAATCACTAACTGTGGGAAGTTTTTTTTTACAAGTTGCTTTACGTGGCAGCAACAGAGAAGATAGAATAGGAAGGGGATGGAAGTGGGGAAGAAACGGCCATGGCCTTAAATAAGGTACAGCCCCAACATTTGCCGGGTGTGAAAATGGGAAACCACGAAGAACCACCTTCAGAATTGCCGTCAGTAGGATTCGAACCCACCATCTCGTGAATACAAGCTCACAGACTGTGGGAAGCTTGAACGGGACAAGAATTTAAAATGCAGGGTATAGAGTCGAAACTTAGACACTACTGCACGGTTGTTCAACCAAAAGGATTATATGCTTCGGAGGCTTCGACTGTAAGTGGTCAAGGACAAGTCAACCAACTAGTGAAAAATGATCTCAGATTAGTTGGGTATGAGTAAGATCTAATGGGGAAGTATAAAGGCCCGAGCAAGTGGCTGCGTGGTTTAGCTCACGTATCTGTGAGCTTGCATTCGGGGAACAGTGTGTTCGAACCCCCCTGTCGGCAGCCCTGAACATGGTTTTCCATGATTCCCCATTTTCACACTAGGAAAATGCTGTGGCTGTACCTCAATTAAGGTCATGGTCGCTTCCTTCTTGCTCCTAGCCTTTTCCTATCCCATCGTCGCCATAAGACATGTATGTCGGTGTGACGTAAAACAAATTGTAAAAGAATGTTATAAAGGTGCTTCAGAAAATAATATAAAAAGAGCTCGCACGGACACACTTTATTTTACGGGAGATATAAGGACATACAGTAAATATGATATGCATTTTTATTCAATATAATAAGTATTCTTGTCCAAGAACTTGTTCCAAGCTTTGTCCAGCCCCTGAAGTCATGTCACGATGGCAAACTGAATCGCTTACAACCCAGGTGTGTCTTCAAGTTTCTGAAAGGATGGAAATCACTGTGGCCAGTTTGGAGCTCTACCGAGGGTGGTACAGATCGTTGATCTCTCCACCAGAGGAGTTAAAGTGAATACTTCCAGAGACAAAATGGAGTGTTTATGGGTGCCAATTCGCAGAAAACGACCTGGAGATTTCTCTCAAAAGGTGTCGTGTTGCAGCACGACAACGCTAAACTAGACACACAGCAAACATCACAGGTGAATTGTTACGGCACTTCCAGTGGGAGGCACTTTTAGTTGCCTGCCCGAGGCACTGTTATGCGTGTCTCTTCCACTAGTTACACTGCACTTACAAGAATGGAGTTCCCAAGCACAGCCATTAACTTGCGCGAAACCAGAGGCAATTTACTACTGGTTGAAATCCATATCAAAATGGGAATAATTGCACGCGTCCGATGCTACAGCTAAATGCTAGTAATTAATATTTTCAAAATTCCCTTATTTTAATACGATATGGCATCACACGGCAGATTTTATGCAAGTCCTCATGAATTCCCTTCACCAGAAATCTTTTAATCCAAATATATTATTTGATAAGATATTTTCTTTGTTATATGTGTGTGGGAACAAGATTTCTTTGTGGGAAATAAATGCGGAATAAAATAAGGTGCCCTAAGTAAACACAAAGGACAAGTAAATCTAAATAAATCAGAACACGAATGCAGAATTATGTAGAATTTCTCCCTCTCCATTTAAACAAATTGTGAAGTGAAAATTAATGAAGTTTACATGAACTTATTATATACCGGTAATTCATTAAAATGTAACAGTAGCATCTCTTATATATCCTGTCAGTTCCGAAAATGGTTCAATATTGTGGGTAGTTCTTGCTGAGCTGATCCTGTGCACCACAAAGTGTTCACCATAAGCTACTTCGAACACACATGCATGATCTTTCTTGTATAAAAAGATATTTGCATTAATTTTTATTATGATTATTATTATTACTATATACGTGCGTTTGGCCTCTAAGGAGCATGTAGAACCATTATTTAGCATTGGTATTCTTGGTCTTCTTGTTCTACTTATCTTCCCAAAACTTCCTCATCCTTTCACTGTGGGCCTGTCATCTTTCTTGTGTCCACGCGTTTTTGATTTTCAAATTTCTTGCTGTCGGTTTCTTGGTCGCAAACTTGTGCATGTTGATATTTTGTCTATATGAAGTCCTTGTGGCTTCCAGTGGGTCAATGTCGACTTCTGCGAGATCTTTTTGGGTGTCTACTAGCCAGCGCACTTCGGTTTGTCGTGTTCCATTGATAACGAAAAAGATTTTCTTGGTCAGTCATGCGTCATGCATTTGTGCTAAATGTCTGTAGAATTTCATATGTCTTTTGCGTGCAAGTGAAGTGAATCGCTCAGTCAATGAATAGAGTTACTCCGAGCTTTTTCGCATCCAAATGCTATCTTCAAACTTGGGTCCGAATATTTTCCTCAGTATCTGTCGTTCCATTTTCTCGATGTCTCTTATGTTGATGTTTAATGATGATGTGCCTCTGGGAGAATAACAGTGTTGTAGTGTCGGAGTTTGGGTTTGGTAGGAAGTGAGTTCTTGTTGTAAACGTTCCAGGTGATTGTATAGGCTTTACGTAATTTTCCAGCGCGGTTTTCGTTGGCTTCTCTTTCGTTGCCAGTGCTCCCGATAACTTCACCTAACTGCATAAACTGTTTTACTTGTGTGACGCTGACGTATTATTATTATTATTATTATTATTGAGCCATGTATTTGATATCCTCTCCCCTCTTATACTATTTGTTGTGCCTGTTTTAATGTTTTTCTATTTTGGTGCATTATTGTGTTTTTCGCCTGTTGCTGTCCCTTTGGGCAAATATAATAATAATAATAATAATAATAATAATAATAATAATAATAATAATAATAATAATAATAATAATAAATTATTCCTAAAAGATGGTCCCAGGGTAAAGGAACGCTTTCCGCCCTGGGAACGGCCCGGCCTGTGCTGCCTCCCCTCTGCCTTCCCTCCCGTACCCCTGCGGATGCGCCGAGCACTTTTACGCAGACTCCCCGTGTCGCCTTGCTTCACGTGGTCTCGCGTCACGGCTACTCTTGGCCAGGCCGTAGCAAGTGTCATTCTTGCCTCGCTCTCTGACTTGAGCATCTCACGCACCGCCTTCGAACGCCGGACCGCTAGGGGTATGGGAGGTAAGCACCCTGAACTTGCTTAACGATCACAGACTATGGGAGGACATTATTTGATTGTAAACCACTGAATAGGCGCTAGAGTTGTTTCAAGTTGTTATAAAAGCAGAGTTGCCTCTAAATCGTAAAGTATGTGTGAACCTCTTGGGATCGTTTATTGCAGTCTTACTGCAACTTAACTTATTGGGCGCTTGTGCCCTTAGTGGTTGAAAGTATATATATGCATATGGTATCATGGTATGTCATGTTAAAGGGAAATTGCGCTCCTCCTTGAGCCACCTGATGTGGCGCTTTATCAATAAGTCTTATCCAGAATTGCCTTTTACACTGTTTTTGGTGATGAACTGTGAACAGGGGCTGGATCCCTGTAAATTACAATAGGGCACGTGTCGGAGGAACCTGAGTGATGTTGGTGTTTAAATACTTTAATCATTTTTATACTTTTCTTGGTGTTTACCTATTTGTTTAATAAACTTTGTTAACCTGATTTCCTCGGCTATCTGTGTTCTTGCCCTCTGGGTGGTACTATATTCTCGTAAGGTCCAGATCCTATGGAGGCCGCACCTTCTGTAGGTTTCGCCAGTGATAATTCACGGTACAAAACTGGTAGCAGAGCGTGGTTGGATCTGGACTTGTTTTCGATTAACCGAGGAATTTGAGCCCGTAACATTCTTTCCGTTTCCGGGATTTCTCTAGTCGTTGTGTGGTTTATATCAATTCAACCATGTCCATTCGAGACATACCTTATCCGGGTTCCCTGCGGAAGGAGGAGCTTTTGTATGAACTTGGGATACGTAACTTAGAGTCTAAAGGCGCCGTCAAGGCCGATGAAATTTTGTTACGGAATAACTTAAATAGACCGATTACGGTACCCCATTATGCTGAAGGTGAGGTCGCTAGCGCGCTGTCCCTTATTCAGGCTAACCTTTCTAATATTGCATCTGTCATGGATTTTCTGGAGAATGACGTCGCTTCTCCTCATCAACTCAAGAGACTACAGGGTAGATTAAATCACTATTGTCAACGAGTGGAAGATCTCCTTTCCCTGGAATTTAAGGAAGAGATATCGGGTCAGGTTCTCGAATTAAAGGACACATCAGCTGACCTTTTAGAGAAGGTGGAGGCCTGGTTGACAGGGCTTTCCATTAAATCTAAGCCCGTTCTTCCCCCACCTGCCCAGGTGGAAGGCGAGTACAAGGCGAGCTGTGAGCTTGACGAGGAGAGAGCTTCGCTTCCACCGCGGCAGTCTGTTCATTTAAATGCTCCTGCTGATTGTCGCCCGTTGAATCAACAGTCCACTGTGCCATCTTTGAGCTCACCTTTCTCGAATATGCCTCATCCTTTGAATATGATGTTGAAAGGTGTCCCTCGTTACTCAGTAAACTCGGCAAGCGATGTGGTTTCTTTTCTTCGGTTTCTGGTTGAGTTTTTGGATCATGCCTTAGTCTTTGGGTTAACGCATGCTCAAATTCTACAGATTATTTATCCATATACGATTGGGGTTTTGTCAAATAAAATAGTAAACGCTATTTCGAGTCAATCCTCACTACATCAGTTTCATGCTCATTTATTGGCTCAGTTCTTTCCTCCTAGGGCTCTTCATTCGTTAGTCCAGAAATTTTATTTCAGAGTGCAGCGCCTGGATGAGTCTCTATCGGAGTTTATTTCGGATATCAAGTTTTATGCCAAGGTTTTTGCGCTGAATTTCACTGAAGAGCAAATTGTAGCTACAATCGTGGAGGGCATTTCTCCCTTATACCGTTCATGTTTATGCTTCGCGTCCCAGCCTCGTAATTTTGAAGAGTTGGAAGCGATGGTTGTGTCTGCGGAGGGTTTTCGGCATGCTGATTCACTTCGAGTTGAGAATACTTCTTCCTTGCCCTGTGATAATTCTGCTTCTTCGTTGGTTAATAAACCTGCCCCATTAAAAAGATGTTTTGGTTGCGGGGCTTCTGATCATCTTCGAAATAAGTGCCCTGCTCGTTCTACTGGCGCGCAGGTGTCGGGTGCCAGTTCGGGCACCAGGGTTCAGTCTAGGCCTTCTAATGTTGTATGATTCAGGTGTGGGGTTCCTGGCCACGTGGCGCGGCAGTGTTCGAGTAAGCCAAATGTTAGTTGACTAGATCGGGAAGCGGGAAGTGTTGGCCTTCCCTATCTAGCGCCTGTAGAACCAGGTTATGCTCGCCCTTCTTCCCGCGAATATTCTCCTGGGTGTCCTGATCAGTGTTTAGCCATATCCACCGAGGTCAAGGGATTAGCCCCCTTCGTCAAGGTAGAGATAAATAATGAACCGGTATCGGCCCTTTTGGACTCCGGAAGCGTAGTCTCGTTTGTCAGTGAGAAGTGGTTTGCTCTCAATAGTTCTGCTTGTAAATTTTCCGATGTACTGCTTGTATCTCTGTCGTTTGTTGCTGCAAATTCTTCCAGAGTGGAAGTTTCCGGCGTGGTAAAGTGTAAAGTTCGACTGGCTAATTTCTCCTGGAAATTTCCCCTTTATGTAACTAAAAATTTGCCATATCCTATAATCCTCGGCTCTAATTTTTTTGCCCATACTGGGCTCCTGTTGGATATGCAGGAGGGCTCCTGCTGGTTTAAATTCTGCAAGGCTACTAAGATACCCTTATTTATGTGTAATTCTTTTTCTTCATGTGTTGCCTCACCTCCTCAGGACCAAATGGCATTAGACCTTAGTCATTTGCCCGAGAATCAAGCTGAAAGTATTAGGGAAATATGTGATGACTTCCCGGACGTTTTCACCGAAGAATTGGGGATGACGAATCTTTTAGAGTACAAGATCGAGGTCACGGACTCGGTTCCGGTTAGGTCACCGCCCTATCGCTTGGCTCGTCCCAAAATGCAAGCGTTAAAGGAGATAGTTAATAAAATGTTGGATCAGGGCATTATTCGGCCGTCTACTTCTGCCTTCTCCTCCCCCATCTTCCTTGTCCCGAAGCCTCAAGGTGGTTATCGACCTATTTTGGACTATAGGGCTTTGAATAAGAAAGTCGTATTGCAGTCAGTTTCTCTCCCTGATCTGCATTCTTGCTTCTCATGGTTCAAGAAGGCTAGATATTTTACAGTTTTAGATTTAAATCAGGCATATTACCAGATTCCGTTAGCTGAAGAGTCTCTTCACTTGACAGCCTTCGCTACGGACTGGAATCTTTACGAATTTTTCCGTTTGCCCTTCGGTGTTTCTACTGGTGCTGCCGTCCTCACTAGGCTGCTTGATCAACTGTTTTCTGACATCAAGTTCAACTATCTTTATCACTACCTGGATGATGTCGTAGTTTTTACCGAAACCTTTGAGGATCATCTCCGCCATTTGAGGGAAGTGTTGTCCCGTCTTCGCAAGGCTGGTCTTACGGTCAAACTTTCTAAGGTATCCTTTGCCAAGCCCCAAATGTCTTTCTTGGGACATATCGTGTCATCCAATGGCGTCTCTGTTGATCATTCTCGTACCGAGGCCATTCGCCAGTTTAGACCTCCTCTGGATGTTAAGGGTGTTGCTCGCTTCGTTGGGATGGTGAATTTTTTTCGAAAATTCATTCCAAATTTTGCCAATCGAGCCGGGCCTCTTAACGCCCTCCGACGTAAAGGGGTTAAATTTGAATGGGGGCCCTCCCAACAAGCTGCCTTTGATGATTTAAAGTTGGCCATATCTAACGCTCCGGTGTTGGCTATGCCTGACTTTTCCAAGCCTTTCATTGTTCAGACCGATGCGTCGGCGTCTGCCGTTGCGGCCGTCCTGTTGCAGGAGTCGGAATTGGGGAGACGTCCGATTCCATATGCTTCTAGGACCTTGTCTTCTGTCGAAGCCAAGTATTCTGTATACGAGCTAGAAGGATTGGCGGTATTGTTCGCTTTAGAAAAGTTTCGTATTTACCTAGAGCATGAAAGGTTCGAACTCGAGACCGACAATCAGGCTCTGAGTTGGGTTTTAGGGAAACCTAGGAAAACCGGCCGTCTGGCCCGTTGGGCCATTAGGATTTCAGCTTTTCAGTTCAGCGTACGTCATATCCGTGGTTCGGACAACGTAGTCGCCGACTCTCTTAGTCGCATGTTTTCGGATCAGCCTTCTCAGGAGGGCGAATCGTCAAGTTCTGAGGTTCCCTTGTCCTTACCCTTAGCGGGGGCTATCTTGTCTGATACCCCATTACTGTATCATGACGTTGCTAAGTTTCAAGTGGAGGACCCTATTTTGGGACCTATTGTTCAAGATCTTAAGGAAGGGAAAATTATTGATCCTTATGTGTTAAGGAATGGCGTACTGTGTTGTCCCGCCCGTCACGATCATAAAATGAAGGTCGTTATTCCCTCAGTCCTGGTGCCTATGATTTTTAAATACTTTCACGAAACTCCTCTCGGTGGCCACCTAGGAGTATTTAAGACCAGGGAGAAGATTAGGGAAAATTTTATTTGGAAAGGGTTGGACGCTGAAGTACGGGAACTTGTTAAAGCATGTAAGGTTTGTGCGTTCAGTAAGCCTTCTCCTAACACACGTGTAGGCTTGCTGTCTTCTAGCCAAGCTACCCTCCCTATGCAGCGGCTCTATATCGATTATGTAGGTCCCTTGCCGAAAACTAGGACTGATGGTAATAGGTTTGTTTTCGTTTGTGTGGATGGTTTTACCCGTTTTTCCTGGTTGATTCCGACGAGGCTAGCCACTTCTGAGACTACTATTAGATGTTTGAAGTCTATATTTTCGTCCTTTGGACCTTGCCAGTACTTGGTCTCTGACAACGCCAAGGCCTTTACATCGAACCTGTTTAAGAAATTTTGTTTCAGCTTGTCCATTTCTCATGTTACCACATCCCCCTATTACCCACAACCTTCTTACGCCGAGAGGGTTAACAGAAATTTGCGGTCTGCTCTCATTGCATTTCACCACGACGATGTTTTGAGGTGGGACACGTCGTTGCCTTGGCTTGCATTTGCTTTCAATTCTGCGGTACACGAGGCTCATAAATTTTCCCCTAATTCTCTCATCTTTTCTTTCGTTCCTAACTCTCCGCTCACCAACTTGTGGAACATAAATGAGTTGTTGCCTGAAAAGATTGATCCCCCTAACATCAGGGCCGTTTGGAGAAAGGCCAAGCAAAATCTGAAGGTCTCGTATGAGAAGAAACGGGAGCGCTATGATAAGGGGCGCCGTCCTACCGATCTTGCCGTCGGCGACAGGGTGTTTGTTAGGAATTTCGTTCCTTCGGGGAAACTCGCTCCTCGCTTTCGCGGGCCCTGCGAGATTATTGATTTCTTGACACCAGTCACCCTGTTGGTGAAAGATCCGGACACGGAGAGAGTGTTCCGAGTCCATTTGTCTCAGGTTAAGGCTGCCTAGTCCTATCTCGGTTTCGTGGCATTTTGTTTGCTATGAGTTTTTTTCTGTCATTCTTTTTTTGTGTTTTCCTTCCCTCCGGTTCCCTTGACACGTGTTCTGCCTAAAGAGGAGCTATTTTCTTTCGATTTAAAAATTTTAGTGGTATGTTTAATGATTATGTGAGTCTTCCCGGAGTCCCGTTTCTCCGTTATCACTCCCATACCCCGGTCCGGTTCTTCGAACCATCTCTTGCTTGCATCTCCCCAATGTGCTGGGCATCTATTCGACACAATTGCTGGCGCTTGATTTGTTTTACAGTGTACTGGAGTGACTATCTTCGCCCGTGCCTGCATGGGAAGGGCCCCCCATGTGGGCTGCCTTGGTGTGCCTCGTCTCCAGTTCCCGAGCCTTCGGCCTTGCTATTGTTGGACTATCTTCTGCCAGCCTACTGCTGACCTAGTTTGTGCAGGTCGCTACTGCCTTTCGTCACGTGGCGTGTGTCTGCCACGAGAACTGTCCAGCTGTTTGAGAAGATATTTTTGGTTGTATTGGTGATGGTGTGTGAGGCCGGTCTGGTCTCGAAAATTTACTGAGATGTCACTTGGTGAAGCTAGTAATTAACTAACTGAATTAAGCTGAAGCTGTTACTTGTCTACATCCCGGGATATTATGACAAGAACTTCCGTCTATTATATGACAAGAACTTTCGTCTATTATACTACAAGAACTGTCGTCTATTATACTACAAGAATTTCTTCTATTGTACTCCAAGTAATGTATATAGCTTATTAATTGTAAGGCAAGAATTCTATTATATTATTAGCCTGCGAGCCACTGAATGGACTATACTGCAAGAGTATTTTATTGATGAAAATTTATTGCTCACCCTGGTTGATGCTTTAGGGGGGGAGATCTGAGCCATGTATTTGATATCCTCTCCCCTCTTATACTATTTGTTGTGCCTGTTTTAATGTTTTTCTATTTTGGTGCATTATTGTGTTTTTCGCCTGTTGCTGTCCCTTTGGGCAAATATAATAATAATAATAATAATAATAATAATAATAATAATAATAATAATAATAATAATAATAATAATAATAATAATAAATTATTCCTAAAAGATGGTCCCAGGGTAAAGGAACGCTTTCCGCCCTGGGAACGGCCCGGCCTGTGCTGCCTCCCCTCTGCTTTCCCTCCCGTACCCCTGCGGATGCGCCGAGCTCTTTTACGCAGACTCCCTGTATCGCCTTGCGTCACGGCTGCTCTTGGCCAGGCCGTGCGGCCTGGCTGGGAGCAAGTGTCATTCTTGCCTCGCTCTCTGACTTGAGCATCTCACGCACCGCCTTCGAACCCCGGACCGCTAGGGGTATGGGAGGTAAGCACCCTGAACTTGCTTAACGATCACAGACTATGGGAGGACATTATTTGATTGTAAACCACTGAATAGGCGCTAGAGTTGTTTCAAGTTGTTATAAAAGCAGAGTTGCCTCTAAATCGTAAAGTATGTGTGAACCTCTTGGGATCGTTTATTGCAGTCTTACTGCAACTTAACTTATTGGGCGCTTGTGCCCTTAGTGGTTGAAAGTATATATATGCATATGGTATCATGGTATGTCATGTTAAAGGGAAATTGCGCTCCTCCTTGAGCCACCTGAGGTGGCGCTTTATCAATAAGTCTTATCCAGAATTGCCTTTTACACTGTTTTTGGTGATGAACTGTGAACAGGGGCTGGATCCCTGTAAATTACAATAGGGCACGTGTCGGAGGAACCTGAGTGATGTTGGTGTTTAAATACTTTAATCATTTTTATACTTTTCTTGGTGTTTACCTATTTGTTTAATAAACTTTGTTAACCTGATTTCCTCGGCTATCTGTGTTCTTGCCCTCTGGGTGGTACTATATTCTCGTAAGGTCCAGATCCTATGGAGGCCGCACCTTCTGTAGGTTTCGCCAGTGATAATTCACGGTACAATTATTATTATTATTATTATTATTATTATTATTATTATTATTATTATTATTATTATTATTTAATTTTAGTCATTAAGTTTGTGTCAGCTTCATAAGTATAACTTGACTAAAGTATTCATAAATATCACGATGCTGTACGGCATCACTTCATTGGAAAGAGTTAAGCAAATTACGAAAAGCCACTGAAGTACTGATTTCTGGAACAGAGCCCCTCCAGGAACAGCATGCCAAAAACATATTGATTCCATTTAAAATTCTATGATCTCATTTCGTCGTTGCGCCTGCGAAAACCGCTGTGATAATGTTGTGTGTGAGATACTAACCCGCAGCTCATATCGAAAACATTCGTACAATATTGAATCTTGAATGACAGACCTTACCGGCCGAAGTCCTAAGTTAAAATACAGTATTTCTAAAGGCGGATTTATCAGGTGCAATGAAGATTTGTATTATTATTTCGAATAGGTTGAGTGTAATTATTCAATAATTTCCAAATGAACCATTTTTGAAATTATTTTGCTATAAATATTACATGAACCGATCCTTCGATGAAACAGGAAAAAGTTTTTAAACAATCACTCCTCGTATGAAGTTACTGGACACGAAATTTCAGAAGACTATGCTTTCATCAGGAATATGTTCAAATCTTCATCTCATGTGAGCAAGTATGGGGAGGTTCAGCATTGACCGTAACTAACGAGAAATGGCTCGAAGGGATACCATGACCTTTAGTACTTCAGCGTTCACCCCTTTGTGCCTCACTGTAGATTGCTACAAGTGTTTGATTTGCTTCCTTGTTCTCTGAGCCACTTGCACAAGAGATTTACTCCGCGTGTTCCAACACCGAACAACGGCGATATTCTTCACAGTCAACAAGACAAAGAATTTACCATAAGCTATTTCGAACTCTCTCTCTCTCTCTCTCTCTCTCTCTCTCTCTCACACACACACACACACACACACACACACAAAACCTCCCTTGTGTAAAAACGTATTCCTAAAATTTATTATTATTAATAAAATTCTCCGTCGTTTCGGCCGTCTATGGACCAAGTTTGACAATCTTTGCCATATTTCTAGCTCTCTTCCTTCATTCTCTGACAGTTTTTCAAAATTCTTTCTCATATGTCCTCCTTCCGTTCTTCTGTGTAGGATCGCCCTTTTCTCAGTAGTGTTTCCCCAGTCTCCTTGAAACAACAGAACTTTCTGAGGAGTTGTCTGAATCGATTTCTGTCCATAATGTAATCTTCCGGAACTCTTCGTTAGTCTCTTACCGTCCATCCTCAACAAGTGTCCATAGAACTAGCCTTCTCTTCCTCATCAATTCAACCCAATGCCGTACCCAGGGGAGAGGTTAGGAGGGAGGGGGTGTTAAACTCGCTCCGAAATAAAAATGAACTTACAAATTTTAAACATCACATACGAGGTTTGAATTACAATAAATTAGAAATATTATTAATATAATCATTTGCAAATCAACAATTGAATTTGACCTATATAATCTGTTCCAACTTTAACTGTTTCTCTATCAATATAGTTAACAAATTTACTGGAAACATAAATGGAAATTTTAATTTGAGTAATATTTACGGATTGTTTGATTTTAATTTTCTTATTAAATTCTGCAAATCGCACTGCATGCACGTGTTAAAGCGTGCACTGCCCCACCAGGCCGCTACGAATTTACATATCCACTTAACCCGTTCAGTCATAAAAAGGTACTGCTCTAAAACTCAATCTTTTCTTTTTGATTTAGGAAGCCGCCTCCTCCCCCCTCCCCCACCTCATGCATCAAATCCTAACCTCCTACAAAAATATTTCCTGGGCTTGTCCTTGATTCAACCACTCCTTCTGTTCTTTGATACAATTCTTCGTTAGATATGAGTCTCCTCATTCCATGTTTTACATTTGGACCTAGAATTTTTCTTAGCATTCTTCTTGTTTACCGCATATCTTCAAGTCCACCTTTTCCAGTCGTATCCAATGTTTCCGCTGCATTCAGGCACTCAGGTTTAACAACAATGTTTAGATGCCCCGATTTAGCTCCATAAGATAAAATCTTTCTGTCGTAGGTGTTTCTCGTTCGTTAAAATGCCATTTCCATTTTTATCACCCGCTCCTTAAAGGTATTCTTTTCCGACCCATACTCTTGTAATGTTTCTCCTAAATACTTAAAATTCTTAAACTCTCCTTATTTTTTCGTCTCCAAACTTCAACAGCTGAGGACCTCTTTAATGTTGGCCATGAACACTGTCTTCTCAAAAGAAATTTGAAGGTCAGTCTTCTTGACTATGTTCTGGAGTTCTTCAATCCTTTCCTTAGCTGCTATTATTATTATTATTATTATTATTATTATTATTATTATTATTATTATTATTATTATTATTGTTATTGCCATTACAATACATTTGCCAGAACTTTTGCACCTGCCTCTTGGCACAGGCCAGAACAAAATGTAGCTACCTCCGAAGTCCCAGTCTCATCCATGCCTGTGACAATATGGAAGCTGCTGGGGTATGAGTGGTGCTGAGTACTAACGTACAGAATTGCGTTTGTTATGAAAGGTGTTGATCATAAGGTCAGTCGTGCTGCAATAGCACTTTCTGGACCAGTGAGGAAACCGAAGCCCCACGGCACTTAACGCCCTTGAAAGGGCCTTGGCCTGCTCAGCGACCGCTGCCCAGCCCGAAGGCCTGCAGATTACGAGGGGTCGTGTGGTCAGCATAACGCATCCTCTCGCCTCTCGGTCGTTATTCTGTGCTTTCGAGATTGGGGCCGTCATCTCACTGTCAGATGGAACCTCAATTTTGATTACGTAGGCTGAGTGGACCTCGAACCAGCCCTCAGGTCGAGATAAAAATTCCTGACCTGGCCGGGAATCGAACCCGGGGCCTCCGGGTGAGAGGCAGACAGGCTAACCCTACACCACGGGGCCGGCCCAGTGAGGAAAGCAATGGCAAATTACCTCACTCCTTATCTTGCATAATACACCTCATTTTGGCGAGGTCATAGGCTTTTGCGGTTTCCCTATTTGAGGATCTAACCAAGCTTTGGGCTGATGACCTGAGAGAGACCCAGACTCATCATCATCATCATCATCATCATCATCATCATAAATAACTTTTATTATAATATTGGCTTCACATCACACCGACACATGTAGCTATTATGGCAGCGATGGGGTAGGAAAGGGCTAGGAGTGGGAAGGAAAAGGCTGTGGCCTTGATTAAGGTATAGCTCCAGCATTTACTTAGTATGAAAATGGGAAAACACAGAAAACCATTTCAGGGCTGCCGACTATGGAATTTGAAGCCAGTACCTCCCGAATGCAAGCTCACAGCTTCGCTCCCCTAACCTCGCGGCCAACTCACTCAGTCTTTTAGTAATTAATGTGTAATATATGCAGGGTATTCCTAAACGTGTGGGGAGTAATCAAGGGGAGGGTAGTATACCCAATAACACAAAGTCCCATGAACATATGCAGTACGGTCTATCGTTCACGAGCTAATCCTGTTTTATTTGTTAGCTGAAATGGGGACATAGTTTGTATTTAGGATTAGTTTGGAGTCATGCATGCTGTTATAGACATTGCAGTACTTTGCCAGCGTGTGGGACAAGTTTGCGATCAAATACGTGCAATACCTGGAGTGTTCGAACGTGTCCAACAATCAATGAGGTGGCGTGTTCGGGCCTGCATTCAGACGTTCGCTTCGTGGACATTTTGAAGACTTCTTGTACTACAATATAGTATCCCTGCTGGCAGTAGCGGCGATTGGAAATTAGTGGTGGGGCACAACAACGTATAGACAAAAAATGTACCCGGGTTTGAGGGATATAGCGGGTGTGAGAGTTTACATAAAAACTGAACAAAATAGCAACAGAATGGCATGTTTTTTAAATCTGCTTTCTGAGTGAAATTTAGCAGAGAGGTAGAGGTTCACAGTTTGCGAACTTAACTGCGGTAATTTCTGTTTTCTGAGATTTTGATCCAATCCCATCAAGTAAAACTTTAACCAAAGGAACAATAATTACATGTGCATAACAATTAAATAGATGTATGGCATGATTATGCAATTAAAAATCATTAGTATTTGACTATGCACTTAACAAATTAACGGACACTAGATAGAACTACGAGGGTAATTCCAAAAATAAGGTCTCCTATTTTTTATAAATACAGAACTCTGTTCGTGTGGCTGTTGGTCACAATATTGTGAAGAGTGTTTCCCGCGCTCGCATATAAACATGCGCACGTCGCGCTGAGGCACTCAGTCTTGTCTTGGCAACCGTTGAGAATGGAGCTCCTGTTGGATGTTACCGCCAAGTGCGAAGTGCGCGCAGTTATTCGGTTTTTGAACGCAAAAGGTACTGAACCGATTGAAATCCATTACCAATTGACGGAAGTGTATGGTGAGTCGTGCATGATTGCCAAAAATATTCGTAAATGGTATAGAGAGTTTGCAGCCGGTCGGACTGTAATTCACGACGAACGAACAAAGGAGCGGGAGACCGTCAATTTCCGTCGAGACAGTCGTGAAGTTTGAGCAAATCATGCGTGAAGATCGGCGGATCACTCTGGATGGTTCCTGAGGTTTCCCGAAGCGTCGCTCACAAATTCCCTGAACAGTATGGTGGCGAGCTGGTATGACATGGGCATACGAAAACTGTCACAGTGTCTACAAAAATGTATCTACCGAAATGGTGATTATGTGGAAAAATAGCTAAATGTTCAAGTTGTACCTACACATACACACTCTCTGAATGTGTGACTACCAGACTAACGAATGGACGCTACAAGTGGGTGTATCATACCTCAGTGTTCATGATCTTGGAAAAAAAACCTGCTGCCCTTCCTCACAGTACATGCCACACGCTGCTGCGCGAGCCTCCACTATTTGCTGTAGTGCTGTATGAATCGGTTAGTCGCAACGAACGACATTTTTTGAGTATTTCCGCTAAGTATTTTTCTTGATAATTAAAGAAATTAAAGGAAACAAAATGCTGATATAACAACAGGATTTGTACAATTAAAAAACACCTAATTTCAGGCGGCTAAAATGGAATAAAATTGTAATGTTTCTTCCACAAAGTGGGTGGCGCAGCAACTGCACCCCCATTGCCCCTTTACTCGTATCCACTGCATGCTGGTATGTGAGGATAATTACTTGACATGGAATCTGCCAGGTAAGTCTATTACCAGTACTTCCCGTACGAAGTTGGTAAGTCTGTAACTTGTAAACGATCTACCGTACGGCATATGTTCATAGGGACATTTTGTGTTGTTTCATTAAGTAAATAATAATAATAATAATAATAATAATAATAATAATAATAATAATAATAATAATAAAGTGGGTGGCAAATGATTTAAAAAATTGGAGATTTTACGTGATAACATTTGGCAACGTGACCGTTTAACCCTCTAGAAGCCAGATGGTAGTGCGAGCACCCGCCCTTTAAATTGCCACAGCCGATCAGGTCGGCCTTTAAAAATCCTGTCGGAAGTTGCCAGAGCCGATTACATCGGCCGGTTAAAAATTTCTGTGATATGCATAATTTTGTGCCGACCTATAGTGACGTTCATACTTTTGTGACAACCTATAGTAAAGGGGCTACAAATTATTGTTTGCCTGAGCTTGCTTTGGCAGTTATAACAGGGTCTTCTGGCTTTCACAACAATTGTTTCCTGTGTTTAGAAATTCCGCTAATCGGTCAGTAAGAGATTGCGCCTTGCAGTGAGTGGATATGTGACAGCAAAATGGCAAATGGTTCACGTGATATTTTTTCAGCAGGTATTGATGACGATAATTTAATAGCCTATAAACAATAAAATATTTTTGATTCGTTATGTCACTCTTAATCAGTTGTTTATTCTATGTAGTCGACATGTAGAACATTTCTTGCCGGTATTTGCCATACCCGGTAGATATACTGGAATATTAAAACACATGTATTTCCAGTAAAAACGGCCTGGCACTTTACAGTAGTAGAGTGAAGGTGGAGGTCTGGCCTCTTCCAGCTTGATGAGCGGCCGACCAGATCGGCTCCTGGCTCCAAAGAAGAAACATGAATATCTTCACAGTTTTCAAACAAACCTAATATGAAGGCAGGCAAGACGTGGACTGAAGAACGGAAGGTAGCTCACCGAAGATGGATGCGGGAGTACTGGGCGAGTGTTATAGCTCAAGGAAAAAACAACCGGTTGAAATAATGTAGTCCATAGCTGGACGAAACGAAAGAAGAAGAAGCAGGAAGCGGATAGAAAATTCGGAGCAACAAGTTTATCAGAAGGTGGAAATATTCTTGGAAACCATGACGAAAAGGAAACTGGCGTTTATGGGACATTTGTATGGAATGAATGGATTAAGGAAACGAAAAAGGATAAGGATATGGTAAGGTTAAAGATCTCGGAGGCCAACTGTTAGGGAGGAATATATTTAGGAATACAGTGGAACGTTTGGAAGGGGTTCAAGCAGCAGAACGAAATAAGAAGACCAGAAGAGCCTGGACAGATGGACAGCGGAAGCAGGTCAGCGAACGCATGAAGGAGAATTGGACACTGTAACAACTCCGCACGAAGAGGAAGAAAAGAAGTTGTAGCGTGATCCTACAGTAAATGGTCACTTCGCTTGTAAAATGATAATAATAATAATAATAATAATAAAATAATAATAATAATAATGTTTGGATTTTATTTTTCTATACTGTCATTATACTCTGGAGGCAGATCGTTATCTAGCGCTTGTATATACACATATTATTTGCATTATCTCCCAGCTCAAATCGGATACATGGTATTCTACACCAATCAGGCAGAACATTATGACCACCTACATACTATCGATACGTTCGAGGAGTGCTGTGGTAAGTGTCTTCAACAAGTGGCGAAACCAAGGTGAAACCACGTCCAAACGTCGAGGGGTTGGGCAGCCACCCATCATTAGAGATGTTGGACGTCATGGGCTGGACAGACTGGTAAAACAGGACAGGTGGCAAACTGTGACGGTTCTAACATCAGACTTTAATGCTGGGCAGAGTAAAAGTGTGTATGGACACACAGAGCACCGAACACTCCTAAGGATGGACCTCCGCAGGACATGTGCAAGTGTTAACATCACGACAATGGGCACGTGACCATCATCGACATGGTCTTAATCATGCTGATGGGAGAGTGCAAACCCGTCGTCTTCCAGGGAAACAGCTCCTTGACACCTGTACTGCGGGACGGACAGAAGCTGGCAGCGGCTCAATTATGCTGAGGAACATTCACATTGGCATCCATGGGTCCAGTGGAGCATGACGGCCGAGAAGTAACGTAGACTGTTTGCAGCCCACGTACACCCCTTCATGACGATCATGTTTCTCAATGGCAGTGGATTTTTCAACAAGATAATGCGCCATGTTACAAGGCCAGGAGTGTAATGGAGTGGTTCGAGGAACACAGTGGCGAGTTGCAATTGATGTACTCGCCCCGCCCCCTACTCTCCAGATCTTAACCCGATCGAACACATCTGGGATATGATTGAACGTAACGTTCAGCTCACCCCCGTGGAATTTACGGGAATTAGGAGACGTGTGTATGCATATGTGGAGCCAACTCCCTCCAGCGACCTACCAAGGCCTCATTGCTCCATGCTAAGACGCGTCGCCCCTGTTATCCGTGCCAAAGTTGGACAAACCAGCTATTAGGTAGGTGGTCATAATATTCTGGCTGATAAGTGTAGTTCACCCGGGGCAGCGCAGCATGTCACATGATTTCTTTGAAATGGAAACCAGCTTGATCCCTTGTCCGCGTACAGAGGTTCCAGAAGCATATCCACATAAGTTGGGAAATTTTAAATTTAGCGAAATCGAACATTGCAAAACATTATTAAGTTTACTGACTGCGTATGCAAGATTAATAGTGCTCACGTGTTCTTTAATTCATAATATCCATACTTACTTACATACAAGGTTGTCTTTATTCTATTGGAGTATTTGAATTAATCGTACAAGTTTGCTGCAAGGACAGGAATGATACAGACAAAATGAGCACCTGTGTCAGCTCATTAGTAAACGATAACGAGCGACGAAGAGTGCAAACCAATTCGAAAAATGTGAACCTCATTAAGAAGAATTAAAACAACGGATGTACTTGAACAGTTTCCGTTGGTCGCCTCCCCCCCACAAATACAAATGAATTATCCTGGCTCATGTCTACAGGGAATAGTGCATCAGAATCTAATGTTTAAGTAGGCAAAAATGTACTGTATATTATGGTTGAACTGAATTGAGTTTGTTTATTTAATTAATGGGCACGTAGTGACACAGAGCCATGTTGGTGGAGGAGGTAGAATACATCCACGGCAACCCCTGCCTGCCCAAAGTGGAGACTACATGGGGACCCAAACGCTTTAATCTTACGAGCGTGGGTTGGCAACCACAGGTCCCCTAGCTAAGTCTGATATTGCTTCTACATACTCGTGTCAAGCTCCTCACTTTCATCAATCGTATCCGATCTCTCGTGGTCAAATCTTGTTCGTTTCCCACTCCGACATTTTTAGGTTTCCTAGGCCTACAGTATTGTTAGAGGAAATTTCCCCAGTTGTAGTGCCTCTTAAAAACATTATCCACCACCACTCTTACTACTGACACAAAGAGTTTGCATGGTGGAGAGAGTCTTTAATTTTCTCTACCTTCGTGGCCGATTTCCATTTTCGGGTCAGAAAATTCAAATAATGATGGTATCGGCAAAAGAAGAGGAAGAACCATGAAGGGCTTGAAAATGAAAGACTACCTAGGCATCGCAAATCTAATACCGTCGGGGTTGGAAGAGGGAAGTCGAATAGAAGAATACGACAGGCAAGTTGACGAGATGCAATCGAACATCCCATTTTTCGAAAATAGCAGAAAAGTAAGAAATGGGTGAACGCTTAGAGGGCAACTTGTCTCCAAGCTTCATAAACACTTCTCCTAAGAATGTAAGTGTTAATAGAGACATTTAGGCACTGAAGCGACACTCCGGAGATAAAAAGGTATTTTTACCTCATGCACGGATTTTCACGAAATTTTGTGGGAATGTCACCTACATAAATCACGAACATTTCTTTCATATGCAATTAATAGTTTTTCTACAATATTATTTTGAAATGTTTAAGTCCATTTTTTCTTGAAATTTAATTTATATATGAATGTAAATTCGTAATTAGGTAGATAATACTTCTTTTAAAAGCACTACGTATCGCTTTTTCTGTACATTATTTATATAAGGAGGTACATCGCATTAAAGTTCGTGCAATTTTTACGTTTTAAAATTTTGGACTTAAAAATCCCTACTACTTGAAAAAATTATGCAATAAAAAATTCCATACGCAGGTTTCTTAATATAGTTGTGATACACATACCATACAAATTTTGTTACTTTGGTAGAATATTATGGGAGAAAATGGGATTTAAATGTACAATTACAATTGGCAAACAAAGTGTTATTACAATGATAAATTGTTTGGATTCAACGGAATATCTTGGTGACAAGAGAAAAGAAACCCCACCCTTTCAATTTCAGTCATTAAAAAAATTCAGCAAAGTGACCAAAATATCGATTTTTATCTCCGGAGTGTCACCTTAAAATTCTTCCATATATTATTTGGTTTCAATAGTTATAGAAACCGAGTTGTTTTTATTTCAGTCACTTAACTGAATTTAATGATATTTCAATTTTTAAGATTGGTTTAGTTTTTGCAAGACTGAATAATAATAATAATAATAATAATAATAATAATAATAATAATAATAATAATAATAATAATAATAATAATAATAATAATAATAATAATAATAATAATAGATCTTGTTACAACCAATGGCCATACAGATGTAAGATCATGTTGCAAGAAGTAATAACGGGTAAATTGTGTTTGTGTATTTAGTCCGTTTTATGTCTTATATAAGTCTGTTAGTGAAGTTCCTCTGTTTTTGCACCACATTACATGCTATCGGTCGCAATTTGACCCACATAGTTCGGTGGAGGAACCCATGGACCGCTACTTTCGTCATGATGTGTCGTAGGTCGTATTTGGCTTGAGTACAGTCCCTGTAGATCAATGCATCCGTGGCGAAGAACTCCGGCCACAACTCTTGGTTCTTCTTGGTGAATTCTCTTAGCGGATCTTTGTAGGGTTCGGTGGCTGGCAGGAGCGGGTCTAGGTGAAGATATTCTAAGCAGAACTGTTCCTTTCTTAGCACGAAGGTGTGGGGTGAGGGTGTGTACTTTGACAGAGTTAGAACTCTTTTCATGACTCCTGACTTTTTCTATGTCTTCTATATTTTTCTTTTTTGGGTTCTTCCATATCACCCCTAATCTGTAGGTCATAATTGTTGCAATCTTCAGGTGGAGTATGGTCATCGCCGTTTCCAAGCGTAGTTTTCTCAGATTCTTTATACTATTTGCTACCATCCTGCCTGCTGAGGCGCGTTCTGTGATGTGTAGGTCGTATGTGTACCCTCGGATTTGCAGCGTGATACGTATGTATTTGAAGTTTGATACGTTTCGCAGTGGGTTTCTATTACACAGGATGTAGTCGTTCGCTGCCAGTCATCTACCCCTTCTAAATATCGTTCTCACTATTTTATTCTCATTTAGGTTCAAGTCGTTTTCTCGCGTCCACGCTACGAGTTTGTCGAAGGCTTCTAGGGCATTTTGAAGTTCTTGGCATACGAATACCATGTCGTTTACGTAGGTGTATATTTTTACATTTTCTGTTGCTATTTCTTCTGGTACTGCTGCAGTGGCTATTATGAAGAGCAGGTCACCGTGAAGGACACCATTCGTTTGATTTATCACCTCTGTTCTTGCGACTCTGTCGTCAATTTCTATTTGGTTTTTGGATAGGATGCTTTGTATGAGTCCCGTTCCTTGATTTCTTCCTGTGATTTCTTCTACTCTTATTATCAATTGCCTATTTAGAAGGGCGAATGTCGTAGTGTAATCAATGAAGATGACGTGAGTTTTCCTCTTGGGTGTTCTGGAGATGTTTCGATGTCATCATGTATGCATTTCACTGTCTGAATCGTCGATTTCCCTGTTAGGAAGCCGAAATGTTGTACCGGTAGGGTGTATTCTGCCAGACTGATTAATTCATCCCCGTTAGATTAAACGAAACTAAGGACCCTAATCAGACTGAACGACAGGACAATCCTTGTTGTGTGCTACAAATTGGTGCAGATTGTTAGTCAAAAGGTTATCCGGTACTTAACAAAACATACAAAGAATACCGTAAGTATTCGTACAGCTGCACATCTGTTCTGTATACACTACTTAAGCGGTTGTATAACGATAACGGTTAGGGCTAAGACAGTGAGAAAAACCTTATTTCAATGGCAGTACTTTATTACTCAGCAATCCAGAAAGGAGCAAGGCATGGCTGCAGTTTGTCCCGCCTCATTTTCAGTGTTTATATAGGACGGGCTGTAAAGGAAATGAAAGAGCAATTTGGAAAGGGAATCACAATCCAAGGAGAAGAAACCAAAACACTGAGATTTGCCGACGATATTGTTATTTTATCTGAGACTGCAGAAGATCTGGAGAAATTTCCGAATGTTACGGTCAGATTCTTGAGGAAGCAGTACAAGACGAAAATAAATAAGTCCACAACAAAAATAATGGAGTCCAATCGAACAAAGTCAGGTGATGCAGGAAATATTAAATTAGGAAATGAAGTCTTAAAGGAAGTAGATGAATATTGTTACTTGAGTAGTAAAGTAACTAATGATTGCAGAAGTAAGGGGGCTATAAAATGCAGACTAGCACAAGCAAGGAAGGCCTTTCTTAGAAAAAAAATGCTCACTTCGAACGCTGATATAAGAACTGGAAAAATGTTTCTAAAGGCTTTAGTCCAGAGTGCGGCACTGTATGGAAGTGAAACATGGGCGATAAGTAGCTCAGAAAGAAAGAGAATAGAAGCTTTTGAAATGTGGTGGTACAGAAGAATGCTGACGGTGAGATGGATAGATCGAATCACGAATGAGGAGGTACTGAATCGAATATGTGAGAAGGGATCGCTTTGGATAAATTTGACTAGAAGAAGAGATGGAATGATAGGACATATCGTAAGACACCCAGGACTTATTCAGTTGGTTTTGGAGGGAAGTATACGGGGTAAAAATGGTAGGGGTAGACCAAGGTATGAATATGACAAGCAGATTAGGGCAGATGTAGGATGCAGTAGTTACTTAGAAATGAAAAGATTAACACATGATTGGGTGGCAGGGAGAGCTGCATCAAACCAGTCTGTGAACTGATTACTCAAATAACAACAACTTTCTTACTGTGTTTCTTTTGATTTTGTTGTTTGTTTACAATGTACACTGCGAAGTAAAAAATAAAATAAACGAGCAACTCTACAAAAAATCTCATCCATCAAAAGTATTCGTACGGGTATGAAAACTCTCCATAAAAAGTAACACTAATGCAGTTTTGATAAGGCGAGGGCTAGTATGACAGAAGTCGACTTCAGCTGTGTTTGGGTGAGTGATCGCAAACTGACGTCAATAAAGGCGGCCATACACAAGCGGGATTTCTTCAAGGTTCGGCCTGAACAGTCCAATCCGTGAGGAATTCCTCAACGTATGTGGTGGCGTCCTTGAGGCCGCGCTGGGTGCGAGAGATCCAAAAATTCCGAGCAAAATTCAATTCTTTTCCGCCTTGAGGCCAAGTAGGCCGGATTTTCCCAGTCTCTTGCTGCGTGTATGTGTTGACGGCAGTAGGCCTTGTGGATTTGTGAAGTGAGTGATTGTCGGGAGTTTACTATATCGTCATGTCTCGAGAACATTTCTTTTTTGCTAGTTGCTTTTACGTCGCACCGACACAGATAGGTCTTATGGCGACGATGGGACAGGAAAGGGCTAGGAGTAAGAAGTAAGTGGCCGTGGCCTTAATTTCGAGAACTTTTAACATAATTTATACAAATATACCAGAATGAACCTTTCTTGTGGCAAGTGAGTTCAAAACATGACCATGATGAAAATTATTTGCAACGCCACGTGAACAACCAACCACCACCAGTCAACCTGGAGTTGAACCTTGAGAAAATCCCCAAGGCCTTTTCCTTGAGGATATCCTCTCCGTGTATGGGCGAGGGTTCGGTTAAGGAAATCCCCAAGGAAATCCCGGAAGCTTTTTCCTTGAGGATTTCCTGTACGTGTATGGCTAACTTAAGGGCCACACGGTGACAGAAGAGAAACGATTGAAGCTTGTTATCAGACTTCGCAATCAGCGCAAATATTGGCGGGAGATCTCAGCGCTTATCGGGAGACGTAGTTCGACAGTCCAGTCTACAATAGATCGGTACTGTGCAACCTAATCTGTGCAAAACATGCCAAGAATTGGACGTTCAGACAAACTAACTTCTAGAGAGAAGCAGAAATTGGTAGAATCAGGGCATTTCTGCTCAGGCAGGCAGGCAGGCAGGCAGGCAGGCAGGCAGGCAGGCAGGCAGGCAGGAAGGCTTGCTTGCTTGCTTGCTTGCTAGTTTCCTTCCTTCCTTCCTTCCTTCCTTCCTTCCTTTTTCCTTCCTTTCTCTATACATAGACGAGTTGTTTACTTCTCACAGCAAATGCCGCTCACCCTCGTCAGAAGGTGGGCCACCTCAAATATCTTCCTCTCCAGATTCGTTAAGGATATCCACACGGTTTCACATTTGCTGGTGTGACCTAGTGTTTGCCGTGTGTAAGGGGCAGTCTAATGAAAACCGAGCACCCGGCGTAACACATATTCCGTGCGAAGGGTGGCAACACTGTTGTTACGTATCGATACTGTCATCGCTGTGGTAGAAGAACTGCATTGTGGAAACTCACAGGTGCATGCAGTTGTTGGGTTGTGTCTTTGTTGGTTCGCGGATTGGCCTAGTGTGTTTGTCCATTAGTAGAAATGGAGGCAAGCAAAGAAAAGCAGAGAAGTGTGATTCGTTTTCTGGTAACTCGGCGCTATGGAAACACTTTGCAGAAACTGCGACACACCCTGGAATGCTGTCGGACGGAGTCATCCTGTTGCATGATAATGTTTGCCCCCATACGTTAAATATGGCGAAGGCTACGCTTCAAGCGATTTAGTTAGAAAACACTTCAGTATGCTCCGCACAGCCCGGATCTTTCACCTTGTGATTTTAACATTTTTGGCGACCTGGAAAAAGATATCCGTGGATGCCGGTTTCGTTCGGACGAGGAACTGCAAGAGTGGGTGCTGTTGTGGATCCTTCAGCGACAAAACTGGAATTGATCGTCTCGTCTCCCAGTGGGATAAATATTTTAGCACTTTTGGTAATTACTTTTTATTAAAATTATTCCATGGTCACGTTGTAGCGGGTGTTCGGTTTCCATTTATTTGCCCCTTGTACAATGCTTTCTGCTATGGGCTAGAACAATTTTGTTACTTTCATTCACCTGTCTCAATCTCACCCTTGGTTTTAACAATGTGAAAGTGGCTGAAGTATAAGCGATTCTAGTAATGATATTCCTTATGCAGCGAGTCACTGTTATAAATGGTGTGAAAATACCGCTAATAGGGTCGACTGTGTGTGCATTTCAGTGGCATTGGCGGACTGATATGTAATTTTTTTTTTTTTGCTAGGGGCTTTACGTCGCACCGACACAGATAGGTCTTATGGCGACGATGGGATAGGAAAGGACAAGGAGTTGGAAGGAAGCGGCCGTGGCCTTAATTAAGGTACAGCCCCAGCATTTGCCTGGTGTGAAAATGGGAAAGCACGGAAAACCATTTTCAGGGCTGCCGATAGTGGGATTCGAAACTACTATCTCCCGGATGCAAGCTCACAGCCGCGCGCCTCTACGCGCACGGCCAACTCGCCCGGTCTGATATGTAATATCAACTTCTAGCTAGGTGAGGAAAGTAACAGGAAACTACCTCACGCGTCATTTCACTGTTATGCCTCTTTAATGACGCCTGCGCCATCTACGACAGCTGATAGCGGAGATGATGAGAGTTGTGACCGTTCAAAATATACGTTGGGTCTCAGAATTATAGAATTCCAAATGGAAATAAATACAAATACAATTAGTCACAAATTAGCTTTCGAGCTCCCAGGTCGTGCGCGATATTTAAGGAATCCAAATGTTATGGCAGGTGCCTTACCTCACACACACTTAGAAACATGAGTTTGAGAATAGGTAAACAAGTAACTATGCCAATAAGGACACTGATATATGGACTTTACCGTTAATTAAAAATTAACACAAATTCATTTTGCCTATTGACATCAAATCATTACAATGAACTTAGTTTGTGGTTACATAGAATTCATATACCGCTAAATTTCCCACGATACCCAACCAAAACAGCAGCTTGACTCACTGCCGGTTGTAATTGCTGTTTCGCAATACGGCGATCCCGTTATTCAGAATGTTAAATTGAAATTTCAACATGGAATTACTAGCACATGCATTGTTGTGAAGCAAAGCGCCTTGTTTATCTTCAACACACAATAAGTTTTTAATTACTTCCTCATACAACACTATGTATTTGATATTCTAACCTTTCATTTTCTTCTTGAATAACTTACCCGGAGTTTTCCGCGTGGTGCGGAAGTAGGCCATTGTCCAACAGCTGATGTGACTTCCTGGTTTTGGAATATATTACCAAGCAAGAAGACGAACCTTCAGAGGACGGGTAAGAATAGCGTTCACAAAACCGTTGTCACTTGAAGGAAGATCCGCTAACGTCCCCTTGATGTTTGGGCTCGGAAGATATAATATTACGATCCACTAGACAAGATTGAAATAATCTGATAGGTACACTACTAACGTCTTAGCTTCTTATACAGGATGTACCATAATTTTTAGCGCAAGTTGAAACAGCTGTAAGTACCCAATACTAGAAGCAAAAAGGTCTTAGTAAATTTGGGTCCGTAAACGAGCCGTTTGCGACATAATTTACAATTTGTAGTTACCAGCCACCACTGACTTGATCGTGTGTAAACGTCATACTAGTTAGGGAAAGGTACCAATACAACAATAATAAAAGTTATTAGATACTTTGGTAGAAGTTAAGTTGTTTTCAATGAACAAGAAAACAGTTACCACTTTGAATACTTCCTTTAACTGTAAGTACAATGTAAACTCTGCAACATACTAAGTAAGACTGTTTTCTTGTTCATTAAAAACAACTGCACTTTTACTAAAGTATCTAGTAACTTTTCTTAAAGTTGTATTGGTTTTTTCCTAACTAGGATGACGTTTACACACAATCAAGTCAGTGGTGGCTGGTAACCACAAGTTCTAAAGCCAGACTGAGTGGGACCAATTTGGCGTTCGCATTTCGCATATATACGAGTGTGGATGATACGTAGGAATACCTCTAAGATACAGGGCAATAGGCTGATCATGCCATAATCATCACTTTTAGGTATAGTTACAAAAGTTGATCTTAAGCAGTCAGATGGAATTCTCCCAGTCTTAAATACTGCGTTGAATAGTGCAGTTAACAGGTTTAGGCCTCTACCATCACTTTAGCAATGAGTTTGAGAGTTTCTGCATGTATTTTGTCAAGACCCACAGCTTTATTTTTCTTCTGAAGCTTGATTCAATACATCACTTACTTTTTTGTTATAGGACTTGCTTCGTTACACTCTTCAATACCAGGTGGTTTGTTTGGCTGCACATCGCTAAATAGATTCTCAACATTCTCCTTCCAGCACATGAGCTTTTCTTCAGCTCCCAGCAAGATAATGCTATTGGCATCCCTCAGTACAGATTTATACGGCTTGGGATATTTCCCACTCAGTTGCTTCTCTTTAATTTAATTTAATTTATTTTTTACACATTTTATCCGCGGAATAGCATTGTTAAAACAGCTAAACTAGTAGTGTACTTATTTTTAACGAATGCTCATTCCTTTCGGAGTGAATCAGTATTCCAGACTAAACTCTTTCAAACGTGGCGCTTATATTATATGTTACTAAGGCAGGGTATGTCCTTCAGGCTCGCTACGTGCAGAGTACAACAGGATTTATCGAACGCTTTGAAATGTGTCTATGCTGCCATAATTGCACAACAGCACAAACAAAATCTCTATGCGTAACATTTCGCAGCTAGTGTACTTACTACGTATATTATTTAAATGAACATGCAGTAATTAAACCTTATTTAAAGAAATCTTTAGCATAAGCTCCTGTGTGAATTAATTAAGTTAACATGGATTAATTATAAGAGGGATGGAGTAGGTAAGCATTGGGCTGACGCGGACTCTGCAAGTGTGCCCTTGTCACCTATGACCGAGGTCATTTAGCAGGAGGAGAGAGCAAGCTAGGATGGCTTGATATACCATATATCAAAAATCATAAATATTTCCATGTGCACTGCTTAAAAATACGTCATTGTGACGTACATTCTATAGGAAGAAATCCGCTGTGAATTTGTCGTGAAATGAAATGAATAAGTTTAAATTCATAGTACTGTATATTGCAGTGTGTCGTAATGGGAGTCCACTGTACATCCATCCACATAAAGTTGGCTTTAGGAAGAGCATCCGACCGTAGAACTCAGCCAAATCCATACGAAGTGTCGACCCCAAGAAATCGATAAAAAAAGCCAGGAATAATAATATGAAAACAGAATATCAATATCTTAACGAATCTGGAGAGACTGAGGTGGACGTTCTTATTGATTCGCACTACACACTGATATATAGGCCTACATATCGTCGATGCGCCTGAAAAAACCGCTATATGAAATATTTTAGCTTAAGGTGGTAATACTGAAAGATACGTTCTGACAGTTCTTAGAGGGAGGTCAGTTTACTGCTTGACGGGGTGAGAAAAAGGGAGTGGGGATAAGGAAACGGGGTTGGGCCTACTGCGGTTGCCATGAGGATAAGCCTGCTGGCCGGCTCATATTGTTTGGAATTGCCAAACTTCTCACTTTCGAGTCCGATCTTGTCGCAGGTGGTTATATTTTATTTCTGTTTTGCGGCCTTTATTATCTAACGGCATTTTAAATGCAAATTTCGTAAAATTATTGTTTTGCAATTCATATTTCGAGCCAGATACCTTTTTCCCCTTGAACTCACTTATGATTTTATTTGTTTCAAGTACTATTTTTATGCTACTAACCTGTATAGAGACAAAGGATGGGTATGCTGAAGGATTTGACAAGGTATAGGTACCACCCCAGTTTAAAGAATTGAATCTATTGAGACGAGACTGACGTATTTTGAGCACCTTCAAATTCCACCGGACTGATCTAGAGTTTAAAGTGATAAGTTGGGCTCAGAAGGCCAGCGCTCTACTGTCTGAGCTTATCAGCCCAGCACTTGTTAATGATAACCGAACATGAGACCAAGTCATGCATAGCATGACCAAGTAAACTACAACACCACACAGCGGTCTGAACGAACGAACAAGTGAGCCGGAAGCGAGAGGATGGGGGAAGGAATGCAGAAAAGTGGCAACATCTTGAAATGACACGTGCAACGTTCCTCCATCCAGACCTATCTGTCAGAACACTTCTTTCAATATTACGGGTATAGAACTTTGGCCGGCAAGGTTCTGTCATCTATGATTCAATATTGTCAAGGAATTCTCGCTTTTTATAATATGTGCTGCGGGTCAGTATTTCTCGAAAAATATTATCACATAGCGATTTCCGCAGGCGCAACGGCGAATATATTATTATTATTATTATTATTATTATTATTATTATTATTATTATTATTATTATTACTATTATTAGATCCATTAGAACTTAATTAGATATTTAGTGATCAAAATATTTTCCTATTCACCTTTCTCTCTATTTATTTCTTTCTATCTTTCTTTCCTTCTGTCTTTCTTTCTTTCTTTCTTTTTAATCCATTTGCCCTACAAGGTTGGTTTACTCTCGGACTCAGTGAGGGATCCTAGCTCTACCACCTCAAGGCAGTCTCCTGGTGCGAGAGAATTTGGGTGGGGAATGAAATCGGGAAGGAGGACCAGTAACTCGCTATGCTATGCTGAACAGGGGCATTGTTGGGGGATGGGAAGATAGGAAGCGATAGATAAGGAAGAGGGAAGGAAGCGGCCGTGGCCTTAAGTTAGGTACCATTCCGGCATTTGCCTGAAAGAGAAGTGGGATACCACAAAAAAAATCGGGATGGCTGAGTGGGAATCGAATACCCTCTACTCAGTTGACTTCCCGAGGCTGAGTGGACCCCGTTCCAGCCCTCGTACAAGTTCTCAAATCTCGTGACAGAGCCGGGAATCGAGCTCGGACCTCTGGTGGTAACAGCTAACCACACTAACCACTACCTTTTTACTTTTGAATTAAAATCAGTCCACTTCGTGTGTTAAATATTTATCCCTTGTCAGCATGCTGCAGTAAAATGTACATTCAAAATGATTTGGCTGTGTGAAAATAGCATTTTTTAACTGGTCTAGACAAATATTTTTGTGACTCGTGTTACACGTAACTTCTACCATTATTTACATTATCTACTGAGACTCAGCCATATTTTCGTCCAGTTGTGGAAATTCTTCTCCTCTATTCCCTTAATGTGATTCCCTACTTCTATGAGGCTATCTCACCCCATCGTAAATTATGCTTAAGGGATTGCTAACGTGCACTTAGCCATAGCGCTAGTCCACCAACACAACCCCGGCCAGTTCTCCCCTGAGCTTTGAAATTACAGTAACTAGTGGGACGTAGTTCGTCTCTTGTGAAATCCAGCAAACATAACCACGGGACGACGTTTATTAACATCAAATTGCATGTGCTCACCTCGGGTGAACTAAATGTTAGCGTTATCTTCAGACTTCTATTGCTGGGAAGTGTGAGTGGATGTAGTAAGAGAAGTGTTATCACATGGATTATTAACTCAAGTGTTTAAATTCTCATGTAAAACGACATTTCTCTTGAATACCCAAAATTCAACATGAGATTCCAGCATTTTGCCCCTTATCCATTTGTACTGGGTGGTCGGAAATCATGTGAACGAGGTAAGTGAGCATTAGAGGGTTAGTCAGACTGATGAACAATTTGAAAATGTATCGATTTAACGCACTGTTATTAGTTTCTGAAGTTAGCCCATCAGATCGCTTCGTGGGTATGTAGATTTATCAACACAGCTTCGCGAAGCCCACTTGAATTTGCCATTTGATTGGCTAACTTCAGTAGATGTTAACTTACAACGGCGCGAGGTATCGAATTACATTTTTTCAAACTACACTGACTGACAGAGCAAATGCAACACCAAGAAGGAGTGGTCAGAACTTTATGCCAATTGCAGGGTAGACTGACGTCACTGAGGTATGCTCATGATGTGAAATGCGCCGCTGTGCTGCGCACGTAGCGAACGATAAATGGGACACGGCGTTGGCGAATGGCCCACTTCGTACCGTGATTTCTCAGCCGACAGTCATTGTAGAACGTGTTGTCGTGTGCCACAGGACACGTGTATAGCTAAGAATGCCAGGCCGCCGTCAACGGAGGCATTTCCAGCAGACAGACGACTTTACGAGGGGTATGGTGATCGGACTGAGAAGGGCAGGTTGGTCGCTTCGTCAAATCGCAGCCGATACCCCATAGGGATGTGTCCACGGTGCAGCGCCTGTGGCGAAGATGGTTGGCGCAGGGACATGTGGCACGTGCGAGGGGTCCAGGCGCAGCCCGAGTGACGTCAGCACGCGAGGATCGGCGCATCCGCCGCCAAGCGGTGGCAGCCCCGCACGCCACGTCAACCGCCATTCTTCAGCATGTGCAAGACACCCTGGCTGTTCCAATATCGACCAGAACAATTTCCCGTCGATTGGTTGAAGGAGGCCTGCACTCCCGGCGTCCGCTCAGAAGACTACCATTGACTCCACAGCATAGACGTGCACGCCTGGCATGGTGCCGGGCTAGAGCGACTTGGATGAGGGAATGGCGGAACGTCGTGTTCTCCGATGAGTCACGCTTCTGTTCTGTCAGTGATAGTCACCGCAGACGAGTGTGGCGTCGGCGTGGAGAAAGGTCAAATCCGGCAGTAACTGTGGAGCGCCCTACCGCTAGACAACGCGCCATCTTGGTTTGGGGCGCTATTGCGTATGATTCCACGTCATCTCTAGTGCGTATTCAAGGCACGTTAAATGCCCACCGCTACGTGCAGCATGTGCTGCGGCCGGTGGCACTCCCGTACCTTCAGAGGCTGCCCAATGCTCTGTTTCAGCAGGATAATGCCCGCCCACACACTGCTCGCATCTCCCAACAGGCTCTACGAGGTGTACAGATGCTTCCGTGGCCAGCGTACTCTCCGGATCTCTCACCAATCGAACACGTGTGGGATCTCATTGGACGCCGTTTGCAAACTCTGCCCCAGCCTCGTACGGACGACTAACTGTGGCAAATGGTTGACAGAGAATGGAGAACCATCCCTCAGGACACCATCCGCACTCTTATTGACTCTGTACCTCGACGTGTTTCTACGTGCATCGCCGCTCGCGGTGGTCCTACATCCTACTGAGTCGATGCCGTGCGCATTGTGTAACCTGCATATCGGTTTGAAATAAACATCAATTATTCTTCCGTGCCGACTCTGTTTTTTCCCCAACGTTCATCCCTTTCGAACCACTCCTCCTTGGTGTTGCATTTGCTCTGTCAGTCAGTGTATTTATCAGTATGACCAACCCTCCCACGCTCATACATTCGGTTCACGTTGTTTCCGACCATCGTATATAGTTGGTAGAAACGTGCATACAGACATACAAAAAGTTGCACTGTATAATGTTAGTTATTTTATTCCATAAATTAACTAAGCGCCTCCGTTACTATTTTACTCCCATTACAATAGTGACTTGAGGCTTGGAAGGAGGACGCCTTGAACTGCTGGAGAGAGCGGCAAAAATGTCGATGGGGAGATAATAAGTAATGTAAAAAAATCTCAATAGTTACGATAAGAGCATGAGGGCTATTTAATTCCGAGATAAAGGATAATAAAACAGGACAAATAATCCCAATCAATGGCGATACAAATAGCAAGAAAAATAACATGACCGAGCTCGATAGCTGCAGTCGCTTAAGTGCGGCCAGTATCTAGTATTCGGGAGATAGTAGGTTCGAACCCCACTGTCGGCAGCTCTGAAAATGGTTTTCCGTGGTTTCCCATTTTCACACCAGGAAAATGCTGGGGCTGTACCTGAATTAAGGCCATGTCCGCTTCCTTCCCACTCTTAGTCCTTCCCTGTCCCATCGTCGCCATAAGACCTATCTGTGTCGGTGCGACGTAAAGCAACTAGCAAAAAAAAACCAATAATAATAATAACATGATCAGCGAGCTAGACTAACACAGAGGGGCTGTATGCCTGACTTCAGCGCTCCTTACGGAGGCAAGTTCATAAAGGGCAGCCATGTTTTTAGCTGTCAAAACAAAAAGAGTTGGCGCAAGAAGATAATATGACCAGGATACAGGGATATTGTGCGTGGCCATTGAACATCGTGAGTTTTAAGAAATGAATTAAATTGTTTAGTATAAGAATACCTATGTTTTTGGTCCTATCGAAAAGTACTACATAACGAAAGTTATAGAGAATACAATTTCCGACCATTTATGTTTTATTCAATACAGTAGAGTCTCACTTAACCGACCTTCGCTTATCCGACACTCTGTGTTATCCGACACTGGTAGGCTTAATTTGAACTTTAGGAGGATGCACTTCTGGGACACGGGGTGTGGAGGATGCGACTGTGGGACAAGCACTGGCAGGCATGCGGTAGGATTGTTCAATGTAGTATTGGTTGGGTGCGGATGTTATAGTTTGCATATCCTCTGTGAGTATGGCGAGTAAACGTAACAGAGTGATTGTTTCTGTGGAAGACAAGTAGAGTGGGTTAAAGAGACTGGACAAAGGGGAAGCTCTCCAAAAAATGGCTTCAGATTATGGTGTTGGACGTGTTACAGTGGGAGACTGGAAATATACGAGGGAATAAATTGAAAAGTGGTGCTCTACCAGAGCAACAAATGATGCCCTGAAAATTAGAAAAAAACAATGAAAAATGTGAGTACGAAAAAGTAAGTGAAGCACTATTTCTTTGATTCACTAAAAACCAGGAAAAGGGCTTGTCAATATCTGGCCACATTTTGCAAGAAATGGCGGTGTATATCCAGGAGTTTAATAAAGGGACCCTAATTTTACTGCCAGTGCTGGGTGGCTTGATCGGTTGAAAAAGCGGTACGGCATTGGGCAGCTTAATATCTGTGGAGAAAAACTGTCAGGTAAATCCGATGAGGTTGTGAAATTTAAAAGACAATTTCAAGAAATAATTCTTGCTGAAGGATTATCCGGTGATCAGATTTTTAAGTGTGATGAGACTGGGCCAACTTTCACGATGCTGACATCAAAACTCTTGCAGCCCAAGCCAAGACGTCTGCACCTGGCTACAGGCGTAGTAAGAAAAGAGTACTGCATCTACTGTACAATTGAATTAATAAGTCAATAAATAGAATCCCATAAAACATAGTACGTAATACATTATAGCCTTCCTGTTTGTTTTAGTTAATTTTCAAAGTTATTCTGTATTATCCGACATTTTCGGTGATCCGACGTACTCCAGGTCCCGTTTAAGTCGGATAATCGAGACTCTACTGTATTTCCTTATGGACTATGATAAGAGTGGTATTTCAGAGTCGGAAGGAAACTAAATGTGAAGGCCTACTATATTGTAAGCGCATAACATTAATCAACAATAACATTACATCGACCATTGTTTGTGGTGATGTTCCTTTTCTGTTATGCTGCTTCTCAACTCCAATAGAGGGGATTACTGCTGCGTACCGAGTATAACAGCCTGACTGAATATTAGCGGGAAATAGCTGGGGAGTTAGAAAACTTTAGCATGTCATTCCTCTGGTTCATACATTTTCTGATACCGTACTGCTGGTACGTAACTCACTGGTTCACCATAGTATTCCAGCTATTCGATCCCTACTCTGACGCGCTGTTTTGAATGAGCAGTGTGCTCTCTTAAGGTAGAGGCTCACTTAGTAGTAGTAGTAGTAGTAGTAGTAGTAGTAGTAGTAGTAGTAGTAGTAGTAGTAGTAGAATGATCTGGTCTAGAATTACAATTTAGATTTAGGCATGTTTCAAATTATAGCAGCACAATTCATTAAATAACTCAAAATTCCACCCTGAAAAGAGCAGTTTCTTAAAAATAGCATCTTCCTCTTAACTTTTATTAAATTCTACATTCATTTTATTCAAAACTAACAAATGTACCTGTGCTTCGCTACGGTATTTTACGTTGTATTCGAATATCGAATTGAATACTGTACATGCAGTAAATAAGATTGTTTTAAAATTGCATTTCTCTTACCGTTATCCGAGAAACAGCATGGGGAGGTCCCCATACGCTGTTCCAATGTAAAGTCTTTGTTACGGATTTGTGATATAACGGCAGGCTCACTTGCCTACTACTATTCTCAATCGATCTGGGAAGTTTTCGTTACAATGACAGCCCCCTTTCCTACTTCTAGACAGATAGAAGTTGAGGAGTTTTTATTATAATGGCAGGCAACTGCCCTACTATCAGTCGAAATTGAGTTGTGCAGTTATCATTATAATGTCAGGCCCCTTTTCCTGCTCCCAGCCAGCTTTCTGCCAGTAACACCAAGATGGTGAGTTTCCATCAAAGTAGCAGGCCACTATGCCTAATGCCAGTCACATTTTAGATGAGGACATTTGTTTACAATTGCGAGCACCATTGCCTACTGCCAAACACAATCGGGTAGGGAAGTTTTAAACAAAACTGCATGCTCCCTTGCCTTCTGCAAGTCAAATCGAGAAGTGAACTATTCATTACAATGGTAGGTCTTCCTTACTACTGCCCGTTACACAGGAGTTGGAGAAGGACCCCATTCCTACTGCCAGTCAAAGTCGGTATGGGGAGTACTGATTACAATAGCAGACACACCCTTTCTCGGTCGCTACAAATCGACATCAGTGAATATATTATATAGATCGACATGCGAAAGTCGTTGTTTACAGTACTGCAGACCTTCATTTACAGATAACTGCTGCTAAACGTACGCCATATCGACAAAGGATTGTACCATAAGACGCCGGATTTAGTGGCCTAAATGGCTGGTCCTATGATATCTAATCTATTCCTGGGTCAGATTGAGTTAGAAACGTTGAACAAGGTAAAGTTCTTGTAAGATTATCTCACATTGCACTACCTTTCGGATAATTATGTGACAGCTGCATACATAGCATTTGGCTCACATATGGCTACTGGGTGGGCCAATTTTCGTGAAGAGTTTGATGATTCTATATTTCCTATAAGTGATTGAAAGTATGAATTATGCATGTGAAAAGTCAAAATTTATTTAAACATCGATCAATAAAGAAAAATCAAACGTAAAAGGGATACAGATACGGCAAAAAGTCATAAGACCAAGGTTGTAGATCATTCCAAATTGAACGGAGATCGTGCAATACGTTATGTGATAGGACTTCCCGGGGGTCTGTACCATCATTAAAATTGCCTCCATATTTCGATATTTTTCGGTGATAAAAAGTGAAAAATTTAAAGGTCTTGGAATTTTTCCGTCCGTTACGGGCTAAATGAATAATTTTGTCAAATTTCCATTTTCTTTTTCGTCTGGCAGATTATGCCGCAATCTGGATTTCGGGCGAGGAGGGTAAAAATTAGGACATTCAGGAAACTAAACCAAAAAATTATGCAGTTGGCCATTATTACACCTTAAACGGGTAGCTGTGCGAAAATTTCGCCAAAATAGTCAATATACAGGCACACAGTGGTTACGATTTTATTTATATAGATAGATAAGGAATCTGCTCCACGTACAACACCTTTTGGGCTATGTCCGCTGGACTTAACCTGCAAAACTGACCATTCATGATATCTCCCTTATTAATCCTCCTGACGAAGAAATGCACATGAAAAAATGTTTTAGAGATGGAATTCCATCACGTTTGGTCGATTTCCAGTCAGGTTGGTCTTGTACTGTATATATTGTGGAAGAATCACCATTTCGGTTCCCTATAAACCATCAGTCCATTCCGGAAACATGAAATGTTATAGATCTTTAAAACCTACCTTTGGACAGGTGGATGCTAAATATAAAGTTTGGTTCGAATATCTTCAGTAGTTTAAAAGTTGTAAGAAATACGCTGTACACGCACCCGTTCTTGAGTTAAGTCCGACGGTCCGGAAATATCTCCCTTATTAATTCTCGTATCGAAATGATGCACATGAGAAGAAAGGTTTAGAAATTAATTTCCATTAAGGCAGGTAGATTTCCATTAAGTTCGGTTGTGTATATTTTGTGGGAGTGCAAAAATCACGGTTTTGGTTTCGTATAAACCCCCAGTTATTTCAGGGATTTAGAAACAGTATTTGCCCTAAGACCTACCGAAGGACAGGTGGATTATAAGTATGAAGTTTGGTGAAAATATTTCCAGTAGATTCTAGCACTCGCGTACATACGGAGTAATTAAGGAAAAAATAATACAGTTCAGAAAGTTGAAATTAATAGAAAATGGATTATAACTGATGACAGCTGTATAACGACAAATATGTAAATGCCAAGTGAATGTATTGGAAAATCAAATGCCCCTCAATAAATTATGCTGGTGTGAGTTATGGATATAATAAAGCGGTAACAGAGGACAAATTTAGGCGCAGTGATTCTTAGGTAAACAGATAAGAATATGACTAATAGTGTTATTACTTAATCTATTCGAAGGCGGTTATAACCTCCAACGATATTCCGCCAATATCCCGCAGATAGGCCGATTGACGCCTCTCTTGCTTTCTACCCAAGGAACAACCACGAATTTAAAAGCTTGATGAGGAAAATGGCAATACGTTACTTCCCTGCTGGCAAGCAGTCAGAGACGTTGCCATGGTAACCTGTAGATTCGTTGTCGGTCTGTCGGTCACTCAATGCAGAGCATGATACCCGCATAAAATAGTAAATTTCTCCGTCATGTGAAGAGTAAGGTAAATTATGAACATAACAAAAGTTGTTTATAATGAAGAGACGTTTCACGTACTGTCCACGGAGTTTACAGAAAATCAATAGAATAAGAGAAAACGGAGGAAAACCGTTCTGGTTTTCCTAGAAACCCCCTTCTATTCAAAGATTTTAAAATGATATGCATACCGAAACCTTCCCCGGGATGAGTATACTCTAAATATGAAGTTTGGTTGAGATCTATCCAGCCGTTTCGACGTGATGGTGGAACAGACAAACAGACAGACAGACAAAAAGACAGAAAAACAGACAGACAGACAGACAGACAGACAAACAGACAAACAGACACGAAAATTAAAAACCACCGATTCTGTCTATAGTTGACCGAAAACTGATAAATATCTGAAAAATTTGCCAAACAAACGAAATTACAGACAGCGCACCGCCTACAACTTTATTTATATAGATTATCAGTGAAGAGGGGGTTTCTTCTCTGGCTTAGAGGAAAAAATTGCCTCCAAGTCAGATAGATTTTTCCGCCGCCAGTGTAGTGAATTGAGATTTTTCCACTCATCGGCTATTCCTAGGAAAAATATTAGTAAAAGGGCATAGTTTTTGCGCTGGGACTCTCCACTATTCGACCCTCCTACGAAAAAAGACTAAGAGTATTCACGGATCACGGTTGTCTGCGACCTGGTCATTCCAACTCCGGAACTTTGGACTGTTCTTCATTTGATCGAGTATTTCATGTGAAATCATTGCTTTTACTCGCGCCATTCCTAGTGACGTCATTGTAATGACATATGTTCATTTCAGTTGGTAAAAACACTAAGACAGTCTTTCTGAGGATGTAAAAAGGCAAGTGGATAGTGAGTGTCTGCCATTACAATGCAATTCCCCAACCTGATTGTGACTGATGGTAGGCAAGCGGGCCCACCATTACAATGAAAATTCTCCTACGCAGTCTTCATATGAGAAAAGACGTTTGGTGATTTCTCCATCGCGTAACGTTAAGAGCTATGCAATTTAATAGAGTCTTGCTCACAACGTGTACTCTACCCAACCTACAATTCTGCATACAATGTAGAATTCCGTAGCGAAGCACGGGTACATCAGCTAGTATTTAATACATCAGTAATTATTCTATGAATCAACAGCAAAAAGGCGCCAACGGTAGTCGACAGCTAGGTACTCCTCCTACTGCGCCCAAAAATACACTATGATAATTGGTAGGTAAAGGAAAAATGGATATACGATGGCTTCTATGGGACTGCATTATCCTCACACGAGATTGAGCGAGATGGCAGCGCGGTGGGGTCGTGTAGCTGTAAGATTGATTTCGAAAGATAGTGCATTCGAATCACACCATCAGATCCTCTGAAGATAGTTATCCGTGGTACAGCCCCAGCATTTGCCTGGTCTGAAAATGGGAAACCACGGAAAACTATTTTCAGGGCTGCCTACAGTGGGGTTCGAACCTAACATCTCCCGAATACTGGATACTGGCCGCACTTAAGCGACTGCAGCTATCGAGCTTGGTGCAAACAAAAGGATGATAATGATGGTTGTTGTTTAAAGGGGCCTAATATCTAGGTTATCGGCCCCTAATGGTACGAAATGAAACGAAATGTGATGACAATTTAAAAGTCAGAAATCATCCACTGGACAGAATCCAAAACGTGACGATGAAGAATGAATGGATGGATATGAATTTAAACTATCAGTGGATCCGACCAGCAATCCCCCACATTCCCAGAAACTAGCGTAAAACAATAGTATTACTGACCAAGGGACTGCTTCTAAAACACAGTCCTGAATCGATGATGTCTGTTGTCTGAAGGGGTCCAAAATCCAGGTCATCGCCCCCCTCATAATGGTACTTATCGCTGGTAAAGCAGAACCACGGTATTCGTCATTTTGCGGTACTAATCAAAAGATCGCATACTTGCGCTATTCCACACATTATGGTACTACTCACAGGTAATGAAATACGCACATGTAACGCAGACCTATGGTTTTTCTCACATTGCGGCGCCACTTACAGACAACGCGAACCTATGGTGTTCCTCGCGTAGGTGTACTAATCACAGTCAACTCCCAGAACCGTGGTGTTTCTGACATATGGTACAAATTACAGGCAACGTAAACCCCTGGTGGTCCGCATGTAGTGGTACTTATCATGGGTACTGTAAAAGCCATCCTGAATCCCACCCTGTTGCTACTAATCACAAACCTATTGTGTACTACGCGCAAGTAAAGGCAACTCATGGCGTTCACCGCGTGATGGTACTAATTACAAATAGTCTCATGGTCCTAATTCGATCATCCCTTGGTCACCCCTTTCAGTTCCCTCTTACGACAGGCTGGCGATACCGCGGGGTATTCTTCGTGTGATCGATAGCTGCAGTCGCTTAAGTGCAGCCAGTATCCAGTAATCGGGAGATAGTGGGTTCGAGCCCCGTTGTCGGCAGCCCTGAAGATGGTTTTCCGTGGTTTCCCATTTTCACACCAGGCAAAAACCATGGCTGTACCTTAATTAAGGCCACGGCCGCTTCCTTCCAATTCCCAGGCCTTTCCTATCCCATCGTCGCCATAAGACCTATCTGTGTCAGTGCGACGTAAAGCAAATAGCAAACAAATATTTGTCTGCGTCCCACACCCACAGAGGCTTGTGTATTTGGTGCGCAAGAGCTATTTTATTTCGCTCAAGTCCGCCGGCAAGCCGGTTAGGACCCCGCTAACCGCCACCTGGGTCGCGCCACGTGGGAGTATTACTTCTCCCCCTGCTACGCCAGCGAAGTAGGTTCGTGGACACAAAAATATGAAGAAAAGAAAACCCACATAGGAATGTTGTCAGGAAGAACTTCCGGGCGCAAAACTGGGTCAAATCCACATGCGTGACACAGGTTTTATCCAAGTTCTCATTAGGGTTTAGGAAGAGCGGCATAGAAATTAGAAGGTGCAAAGAAAAGTTCGAGTACGACGGAATGTGGTAAACATCCGTGTGTGTTTGAACCCAACGGTGCTGGAGGAGGTGGGGTGGGGTTGGGGGGAGGTGATTATTAATCTCAAAGAAAGTGCCATTATAGGCAAGTTCCATCTCTTAACAGTACCCGGAAGGGAAGAATGAACATATTCGATCCTTTCAAGAAAGTGAACGGCTACGAAGGGCGTCAAAAGGAAAGCCCTCCTTGATCTTGCAGATCTAAAACCGTACGGCTCGGGAAAGAACAAGAGTTGACCAAAGAAATTCAGAAAAGGAGAGAAACCCATCCATTTCTCCTTTATGGGTTACCTATGGCAGCACTGAAGATTCTAAATCATTACTATCGTATTGTATTTATGGCCACAGAAGAGCTAATACCTAGCTGTCAGAGGAAGGTTAATGTACTGTCCGTAAATAGCTAATGTAGCGTGTCTATTGCCCGCCTGGTTCGTGATTCAATCGAACAGGTGGCCCACTGCTGACAAATGAAGCACGTTTAAATACATTCCATTTCTTCAAAATGTACTTGTCCTATTTTCAAAATAAAGACAGAAGTGTCCGTAAACTTAAGGCTAGGTGTAGAAACAGTGTAGTTCCATTTCAGGAAACGAAGTTAGTACCGTCATCTAGGCATATACTGACACCCTGGGAAAAGTATTTAAAGCTCAATTATGAGCCACATGGTAACATTAATGAAAGTGAAATTAGTATGTCGATATTTGTAACTGTTAGAAGTTATTTGAGGTGGATATCTTGGCTGAAAAACCCTGTACATAATTAACGTAAACAGTTACATTATGAATTCATAGAACATTCGGAGAACTGCGTTCTGAAATCATAGTTCTCTAAATTAATTGTTCATTCAAATCTCAACATAGGAATAATTCATCAGATCCTCTATTTATTGCTCAATTCATGGAATATGCCCATTATTGCTTACTCAATCCATCGCATGCCAATTTAAGAATATATTAAATTAATCAAAATCTTTATTTATTTATTTATTTATTTATTTATTTATTTATTTATTTATTTATTTATGAGCCTCCGTGGCTCAGGTGGCAGCCCGCCGGCCTCTCACCGCTGGGTTCCGTGGTTCAAATCCCGGTCACTCCACGTGAGATTTGTGCTGGACAAAGCGGAGACGTGACAGGTCTTTCTGCGGGTAATCCGGTTTTCCATGTCATATTTCATTCCAGCAATCCTCTCCAATATAATTTCATTTCATCTGTCGTTCATTAATCATTGCCCCAGAGGAGTGCGACAGGCTTCGGCAGACGGCACAATTCCTATCCTCGCCGTTAGATGGGGCTTCATTCATTCATTCATTCATTCATTCATTCATTCATTCATTCCATTCCATTCCTGATCAGGTCGAATGACTGGAAACAGGCTGTGAATTTTCATTTATTTATTTATTTATTTATTTATTTATTTATTTATTTATTTATTTATTTATTTATTTAATCAATTTACCGTCCAGATTTGGGTTCTCCCCGAAAGCAGAGAGGGATCCAACCTCCAACACCTCAAGGGCAGTGTCCTGGAGTGTGAGACATCTGGTCGGGGATACAACTGGGGAGGAGGAACAGTAACTCACCCAGGCGTCCTTTTCTGCTACAGTGAACAGTTTCGTTGTGGGGGATGGGAAGATTGGAAGGGATAGGCGAGGAAGAGGGAAGGATCGGCCGTGGCTTTCAGGTAGGTACCATCACGGCATTTGCCTGGACGAGAGGTGTAAAATCACGGAAAACCACTTCAAGAATGGCTGAGGTAAGAATCGAACCCCTCTCTACTCAGCTGAACTCCAGAGGCTATGTGGACCCTGTTTCTGTCCTCGTACCACTTTTGAAATTTAGTGGCAGAGCAGGACCTCCGGGCGGTTAGCAGCTAATCACACTAACCTCTACACCACATAGGCGGACACCAATATATATGCTTACTTTATATACTTAATGGACAATCTAAGTGTTTTCTTGTCTCTTCGTTGTAAGTGCATATGGAATTCAGTTCTCATCCTTAACTTTCCATTGGCTAATAGTGAGGTTCAAAAATCCAAATTCACGTCTGGCTCCTTGGCTGAATGGTCGACATAATGGTCTTCGTTTCAGAGGGCTGCGAGTTCGATTCCCTGCAGAGTCGTGGAATTATTGTTAAATGGTTAATTCCCTTAACTCGGGGATTGGGTATTTGTGCTGTCCCGAGCATCCCTGAAACTAACACACCATGCATAACTCCATCCTCCACCACAAGTACACGAAGTTTCCCCTATGCAGTAGATGTCACCCATCCTCTTTGGAGGATCTGCCTTACAAGACTGCAACAGTCTAGCAATAGTCACACGAAAAGATTTACAGTACAACAGCCTGCATTTCTTTACAGTTCTCCAGTGCCCTCTTCACAATCAACAGAACATTTACGACGTACACGATAACGGACGAATGTCACTGTATATTTTTTTCGTTTGGAGGTCGCTGGTTAGAGTCTCTGAGAGTGACACATGTCACAAACAATTGCCATCGAGGGTAACAAAGTTGTCCTGCGGGAAAATTCCGCCTCTTTTTGTGCTCTCAGATTTTAATCTTGGTCTCCCTTCGTGAGCTGTGCCCTGCGGCTACTACAGTCTGTTCACATACAAGAAGACTTCAGAGAATGCCATTAATTCATTTACTTCTTTCTCACCGACAGTTCAGACGCGCCTCCTCTTTTCAAGTTCGTACGGTCGGGTTTCGGCGCTGTCGGATTTTTTTAAAGAAGACTTAAAAATAAAACCATTATACAACGATTTTCACGAGGAAGGGAGGTGGTGGTAGTATGGACTATTTTGGGTAGAAAGGGCCACATAAACATGTGTTCAACTAGAAAAATGTGTGGAATGGCAGCTGTTTGTATTGTGCGCATAAGAATAACCTTGGAAAAAAATATTGCACAAAAGTGACTTATTGACGCACAAACATTCGTATTGCAGCATGACAGAACCTCTGTACATTCTGGCCGTGAGGTGATACATCATCTAACGTTTCCCATAAAGATGGATCGACTACGGCAGTCACCTTCATTGGCCACCATGGTCGCCAGACTTTAGTCCATTATTGTTTTGTCTTTGAGGAATGATGAAAAGAGGAGTCTACGGAGAAAAAGGAAATTCAAGAGATGAATTGGTCACTCGCATTATGAATCGTTCTGTCCTCACAAAAGAACGCTAGGGCGACCTCCAGTAAGCTACACGTCCTAATGGCAAGATAGCTGAAAATAGCATTGAAGGTGGTGGGAGTTTCCAACATGCAGTGTGAACTGTTCCAGATGACGTACTTTACGCATCAATAATTGCATCAGTATGTCATTTACGTTGAGCGGCTGCACATTTTGAAGCATTTATGCCTCAGTAAATAATAATGTCTGTTTCATATAAATATTATTTCGGTAGTGTAGATCCTTTTTGCGGAGATCACAAGTAACCGATCGTGACAAATGAGCATTAAATAGAAAGAGAATAGACATTATCAGTGACGAATTGCACTCTCATTTCATAAATATCGGTAATTTCTTTAAAAAATGAGTTTAAAAAATTGTACGAAATGTGCGATTTGCAAATACTGTTGATGTAGGAAAATACGCGCCATCATTGCCATCCACTTCACATTTTGGCCGCTGGGACGCATTTTTATATCATTATAATATGCTGTAATTATCAGTTACGAAAAGAATGATAGTGAAAATCCACAGCCTGTTTTCAGTCATTCTACCGGGTCAGGAATGGAATGAATGAAGCCACCGTCTAGCGGCGGGGATAGGACTTGTGCCGGCTGCCGAAGCCTGTCACACTCCTCTATGGCAATGATTAATGAATGGAAGATGAAATGAAAATAATATTGGAGAGTATTGCTGAAATGAAATATGAGAGGGAAAACCGGAGTACCCGGAGAAAAACCTGTCCCGCCTCCGCATTGTCCAGCACAAATCTCACATGTATTGACCGGGATTTGAACCACGGAATCCAACGGCGAGAGGCCGGTGCGCTGCCACCTAAGCTACGAAGGCTCGCAAAAGAATGATAGTAAAACAAAAAAAATACTTCCGGAACATTCGTCAGTATAATAATGCACTTTTTAAAAATGTTATTTGTTCGTGGCGTCGACCTGTGTAGATCTTTTGCCATTACTTTCAGCATATGATAGGAACCTGCGTGTAAGTGGAATGGCGGAAGTGTAGAGTGATGAATGTGAGGAAAGGATGACACAAACACCCAGTCCCCAGGCCAGGGATATTAATCAGTTACAATTTAAAACACCTGACCGGGCCGGGAATCGAACCCGGGGCAGCCGGGTGACCGGCGGACGCGTTGCCGCCCCCCCACCACGGGGCCGGACATAATGCATTTGAATTTGCTTCCGTTTAAATAGATACCATGTATGTTAAAAAATCAAAGATTACAATAAGTGGTAAGTAAGACTGTCTAATATTGTACGAATCTGTGTATTCCTTAGTTCACCAGTAGTTCACCAGCGGGCTACTCCACCACATACTTCAGGAACTCGCGAGATTTCTCGCACGGGTCCCCTTGTCTTTAATATTTTGTATAACGTTGTTCTTATGCGTGTCATACAAACAGCTATATGGTGATGAGTAATTGAATTGGAGATAGTTGCCGGTTTGGCAAAATGGCGCTGTGCTCAGCGCGGCTAATATAATAATATGGCGTGGTACATGACTGCGATGTCGTCAGACCTCGTACTGGCCATGTGGGTAACAGGTGAGCACAGGATGGGTAAGACATAAGATCTCAGCGAATTTGACGGCGGGCAAATTGTCGATGCCATACGTATGGGGTATTCCATTTTCGAAGTCGTGCAGACAATGGGTCTTCCATGGGCCATCATATCTATAGTCCTCTCCGTGTAAGGACGTACCCTAAGGGTGCAACCTTACCCTTTCTCCCCTGTAATATTAAGATATTGATTTATAGTTACTTTTCTTGCTGTTGGGTATTTTGCAGGTCTTTTTCAGTGTCGCTAACCATACAGTTTAGGGACCCTACTTGCCGATACGATGTCTTACATTTACCGTTAATCTGGCACGTTGGCAACGTTCAATCACTGTTCTAGCGTGAATTGCGTGTTGACACCGCATCGCCGTTAAAGTCACTAGTGATACATTTGCGAGAATATTGAAAGCATATGTTCTTTTTCTTTGGGATTGTAAATCTATTTGGCTAATACCAGGTAAGTAGAATTGTGGCATGTTCGGATAATGCATTCAATAACATAGTTTGTGTGAAATGATGAAAGTGCTCAAATACGCCAGTCTCATGTCTAGATCTACCGGTGCATGAAATAACTTTTGCGGGACGAAATTTTGGCAGTAGAACATATTATTATTTTCAAATCCGCAGTGAACTTGAAAGCTGACCTAATTTCCGTTCACGGAGCTTGGCACATTAGTATTCCTATATGTTTCCTGATAAGCTTGAAGATATAACCAGCCTGCAGGCTGAAAATATGCCCAATAATCTCTCTCCTTACTAGTTACCGGTATTGAAGAGAGAAGAAAATGTTCGCGCAAAAGAAAGGGAAGTCATTGGATGTCTGGAACTTTCGAAAATCACACTGCAAAGACTTATTAAATAAATTGCATCGTTTAACACGCCCCTCTTTTCAAGAATATGGTTATAGTACGCCTACTGTATATCAAAATAAAGACAGATATATGTAACATTAATTTGAGTGAGAAAGTATGTTTATTTCCTTAATTCCTCATTGAGCGTGGAAATCGACTTAATTATGAATATCTTGATTTATTTCATGTTAACTTTTATCATTTACTAGGGTAGGGAAACATTCATTATCGGTGTTTACATTAAGGTTAGTTTGTTATAGTTATGTCTGGTGATTTTAATATGTAACCAGGCAGGTTGGCAGCAGTGATCAGCCATTACAAAAAAAGAAAAAAGAAGAGCATCGGGCGGCGATATTTACTTTCTGGGGTATTGCCTTACGTGGCGATTACTATAGATGGTACCATGAATACGCAGATTCTGAAAATTAAAGCACCATAGTCAGGTTAACTACCGTGCAATACAACGTGTTGTTCGACAGGGCCACCGTCGAATGACTTGGACTGTAAGAGCGGATAGCCAGGTAACAGTGTAACAGATTACTCTCGAATCAAATCTGCATAACAACGAAGCCTGAGCAGCCATACCATCCATGACCATCTCCTCGCAATGAGGTGCAGAATCTACCACCCTGCTTCAGTACCACTGCTCACCGAACGTTACAAAGCACAGAGGCAGCACCTCCGAGCTCTCAAAACATAGGGAAAGTCGTAGTACCAATTTGCACACGCCGGTGGCAGGGTACGACTGTGTCATCAAGCACTTGAAGCAATTAATTCTCTTGTTAGCAGGGCACAGTTCAGGCCAGAGGTGGTTGTATGATCTTATGGGGACTGTTCATGTGGAATGAAATGGGACCGCTGGAACCATGGGCGGTCGTACCTTATGTGCTGAAGTGCTGCAGCACATTGTCTATTTGAAAAAAAAATGACTTTAATAATACTATCTGCAATCAAATGCAGTGCACTGAAAAAGATGTCAGTCAAACAACAGGAAATAATTCCACTCCCCTCACAACCAGGTAACTAGTCGTACTCTCCATTCCAGGTGCTGTACAGATCACAGCTCAGCGAGAATGTCTAAGCTTTATGCCAGAAAGCAGGAACTCTGCCTTTTACGCATGCGTGCATAACTTATCCGATGTGCTGCGGAAACAATAGCCCAGACATCACTTCACAGCTCGTCTTCGTTCGACCACAGAGAGGCAGCACTTGTCACACTTACATTTCGACCGAAATAAAAACGTGGCAGGTGGCACCCTCTTGACTCAGCGATAGTATTTAAGAGGGGATCGCTCAAAGCAAACGGGAAAACAAAATACTGTAGAGTAAGCCATCAGCTGTTCCCGCCAGGTCCTTTAATACTCCCAACTTGTCTATTCCATAGCCACAATTGTAAATCGATCAGCTATACAAAAAATTACTTTTTGTTTTATGAAAATAAGGACATGATATTGTAATTTTCTCTTTAATTACAAAATGTCTAGTTTATAAAGGGGATGCCTGGCCGAGGCGGTAAAGGCGTGCTCGGTTCGCCCGGAAGGACGTGGGTTCGAATCCCCGTCAGGAAGTCGTAAAATTTAAGAAACTAGATTTCCACTTCCGGAGGTGCATATGGCCCTGAGGTTCACTCAGCCTTCACCAAAAATGAGTACCAGGTTAATTCCTGGAGGCAAAGGCGGCCGGGCATAGAGCTAACCACTCTACCCCATCACGTGCCGAGGTTAACAATGGTGGAAGCCTTTACCTTCCACTCCTCTAAGGGCCCTCATGGCCTGTACAGGGGTGACTTTGCTTTGCTTTGCTAGTTTATAAATTCTGCTATAACAACATAACATGCAATTTTGCATTACGACGTTGCTGGGTTAATTTCAATGATTTTGGTAACATTGAGAAGTTCTGTTTTCGCGCGCTCACACCAAGTGTTTCTGAGTTTGTGAATGTTTTGTCATTGCAGGTGTTAATGTGTGTTTTATTAGTTTTGTATGAGGAATGTGTATACGTTTTGGGGTTGTTTGCGTGTTTGTTCAGCATCGAAAACTTAACGGAGGGCCCCTTGAAAACCGAATATATTTCTAAGTATTTTTTTTTTTCTTTCGAGAGTGGTTTGGTTACAGCATACAACTGATTTTCTGCACCAGCCACCACTGGCTAGAACATCTAACAGCGTCCCTCACCGACGAACGGTACAGGAATTAGCTGTCAGATCATGACCACCAATTCGTTCACCGCCAGCATACTCCAGGAGACCTGTACGTACAGCAAGACAACGCAGCGTCCAGTCGTTCCCGAATTGTAGAAGTAAAAGATGTTTTAGCCCATAATGCAGAGGAAATAGTGTATCTGTAAAGGCTGTGAGAGAGCCAAGTAAAAGTGACCAATATACAAAAGTTAATTTCTACTAAGCCACTGACACAACCAACAAGTGAAGCAGAAAAATGTACCCTGTCCGCATCCATAATTTTTCTTCAGAAGATGGCTGTGAAATTAAACTGTCAGATTTTCCTTAGCGTCCATCAGAAATGTCTGATGCAATAAGCAAAGCATTAGCCCGTCTAGTCGTCGCGATCGTTAAGAGGACAAGTCCAGTATGACATTGTGGTTAACTTGTTCGGATCCATTTGGTGGAAGAAATTTTCACCATCAGAATGTTGTCCTGCAGGGTGGGGACATAACATTTAAAATCAATAGATTACGTGCCGAAAGGCCGGATTCAATTCCAAACCTTTCCTGAGCGATCATAAGGAGTCGGGGTGTATGACGCTGTTGATTGTGACTCGTGCGGTGGATGCGGGTGTCAAGCCTTGAGCACACTGATTGGTGTAATACGACAGGAGTAGGCTGTGTGACACCTGGTTTCACCTCCCTCTCTTCCTCATTTTTATCCAGAAGCGAGGTCGCCCATATGGCCGTCAAATAAAAAGACCTACACTATGTCCCTCCGGAGACCATACGCAATTAGTCAATCAATCAGTAACGCATTCATAATCACTCCTTCAGAGTTTGACCACGATATAACTCATATATGGGCAGTTTGTTTCGACAACACTAGGCCTAATGTCAGCTTTGGTATTCATAGCCTGCATACTGGGATTTTAAAAGATAGCTGCCTTTTTCATATGGTCAATGCATTCAAATAAGCCATTGTAACGACCACTCACATAGTTACGGCTGCCGTTATCAAGAACTCCACATGTTTTGCCCTACTCGCCGCTATCAACACTCATGTACTTTCGCTGCGCCGTCGCTTAGCGCCCGACCTGCTGCACGGCTCATCGCACACTAATCTACCATTGGGTTACGTCACTCGCTGCGTCAGTAACTGATGTTTCTAGAACCCGCTTCTTTCACGAACTTTCTGTGATGGTATAAATTCGTCCCCCAATCCCTCGTTTTTCAGTCCAGCGCTGATACCGAGTGAGGTTGGAGGTTCGTGCAAGGGGTTCCCAGTATTCTGCTGGGAAACTGTTTATTTTCTACTGCATTGGGAGAGCAACAGAGTGCTTTACTTATTATTATAAATTATTGTTTGCCTAATGGATTTTGGCAGCAAAGGCCTTAAACTTACCTTCGTTTCTATGACCGGTTTTCAGTTTTACATGAGTGTTTCTTTCTAACAAAATATGACCTCCAATTAACCAATAGACTCAACAGTTTTTGAATGATTGAACTCGAGGCCTGGACTCAACAACCTTTACTATGAACTGACTTTTTACTCTGCATCTCAAAGTGCTTAGGCGACTCCCACTGTTGTGATCCTGTACTCGGCCCTCCCTACTGCCTTCCTTCTCTTCTTGTTTATTTTCCAAACTGCGTTCATTTATTCCGTTACGCTGAGGCTTACAGTTTGTTACGTACTTTTGAATTGTCTCATTTAATACAACACTTTGTAAATGGTCTAGGGATTTCTTATAATACATTATTCTGAATGATTGTTTTATTGATGTACTTTGTTACGGAATGCTAAGTTGTGTTTTGGGTAATCTTTCAAGGAGAAAGTATATATGGTCTTGGTTAAACTTTCGTCTTCTTTTTCTTCTTCTTCTTCTTCTTCTGCTTCTTCTTGTTCCTTCCACTGACCTCTCATTGGTATCAGCCTCTTTCTTATTGGATAGCCTGCCCATGAATCTTAATAAATTATTACACCATATGATTTGCTGTCTTCTATGAATTGCTGCATATTGAAACATGTTTTATTCCATATACACTACCAATTGTAACACCATGAACAAGTTGCCACAGAGAGTTCGTAAGTCTTTCACATGTCCTAGGAGCCTGTGCACATGGTGGTTTACTACACACCTTACACCATAATTTAGCCAGATCAATGATAGCTAACGCTTTGTGAGTACAAGTTTATAATGTCTACGGGGAAGTACACGATCTCTCCAACAGATGAAGCAACCGACGCATTAACGTTACTGCTTTTAAACCATGCTGTTCTAAAGTTTTCATAATTGATCCAACAATTAGATTCGAGACCAACGAAAACCAGCCAGAAGAGGTCGATGCGAAAAAAGGAAGATTGTATGAAGAAACGGTGGACTACTACAAGCAAAATTACAAGCTCTCATCTATCTCTGTAATCGGTTTGATGTTAGGTTCTCGAGGAACCATAACTTAAAGTAGCGGTGAGTCCGGGGGGAAGGGGGAGGGGGCAGTCGCCCTCCCCCAATTTGTGGAGTAAACATTACGATTTTATTCCATTTTAGCCGGCTGTACTAGGAATAATTAAAACAAGAAATTTGTACAAACCCTGTTTCCTTATCAACACATTACTTCATTTATTTTCTTTAATTACACTGACTGACAGAGCAAATGCAACACCAAGAAGGAGTGGTCAGAACTTTATGCCAATTGCAGGGTAGACTGACGTCACTGAGGTATGCTCATGATGTGAAATGCGCCGCTGTGCTGCGCACGTAGCGAACGATAAATGGGACACGGCGTTGGCGAATGGCCCACTTCGTACCGTGATTTCTCAGCCGACAGTCATTGTAGAACGTGTTGTCGTGTGCCACAGGACACGTGTATAGCTAAGAATGCCAGGCCGCCGTCAACGGAGGCATTTCCAGCAGACAGACGACTTTACGAGGGGTATGGTGATCGGGCTGAGAAGGGCAGGTTGGTCGCTTCGTCAAATCGCAGCCGATACCCATAGGGATGTGTCCACGGTGCACCGCCTGTAGCGAAGATGGTTGGCGCAGGGACATGTGGCACGTGCGAGGGGTCCAGGCGCAGCCCGAGTGACGTCAGCACGCGAGGATCGGCGCATCCGCCGCCAAGCGGTGGCAGCCCCGCACGCCACGTCAACCGCCATTCTTCAGCATGTGCAAGACACCCTGGCTGTTCCAACATCGACCAGAACAATTTCCCGTCGATTGGTTGAAGGAGGCCTGCACTCCCGGCGTCCGCTCAGAAGACTACCATTGACTCCACAGCATAGACGTGCACGCCTGGCATGGTGCCGGGCTAGAGCGACTTGGATGAGGGAATGGCGGAACGTCGTGTTCTCCGATGAGTCACGCTTCTGTTCTGTCAGTGATAGTCACCGCAGAGGAGTGTGGCGTCGGCGTGGAGAAAGGTCAAATCCGGCAGTAACTGTGGAGCGCCCTACCGCTAGACAACGCGGCATCATGGTTTGGGGCGCTATTGCGTATGATTCCACGTCGCCTCTAGTGCGTATTCAAGGCACGTTAAATGCCCACTGCTACGTGCAGCATGTGCTGCGAACGGTGGCACTCCAGTACCTTCAGGGGCTGCCCAATGCTCTGTTTCAGCAGGATAATGCCCGCCCACACACTGCTCGCATCTCCCAACAGGCTCTACGAGGTGTACAGATGCTTCCGTGGCCAGCGTACTCTCCGTATCTCTCACCAATCGAACACGTGTGGGATCTCATTGGACGCCGTTTGCAAACTCTGCCCCAGCCTCGTACGGACGACCAACTCTGGCAAATGGTTGACTGAGAATGGAGAACCATCCCTCAGGACACCATCCGCACTCTTATTGACTCTGTACCTCGACGTGTTTCTGCGTGCATCGCCGCTCGCGGTGGTCCTACATCCTACTGAGTCGATGCCGTGCGCATTGTTTAACCTGCATATCGGTTTGAAATAAACATCAATTATTCGTCCGTGCCGTCTCTGTTTTTTCCCCAACTTTCATCCCTTTCGAACCACTCCTTCTTGGTGTTGCATTTGCTCTGTCAGTCAGTGTATTAACAAAGGAGCCTCCGTGGCTCAGACGGCAGCGCGTCGGCCTCACACCGCTGGATACCGTGGTTCAAATCCCGGTCATTCCATGTGAGATTTGTGCTGGACAAAGCGGAGGCGGGACAGGTTTTTCTCCGGGTACTCCGGTTTTCCCTGTCAACTTTCATTCCACCAACACTCTCCATTCTCATTTCGTACCATCTATCATTCATTAATATATCACTTTGGGAGTGGCGACCCCATCGTAATAATAGCCTATATATGATTCATTCATTACATCCCTGACCCGGTCACTGACTGGAAAACAGGTTGTAGGTTTTCTTTTTCAATTATTAACAAAATGATCAGCGGAGATACGCACAAAATGTCGTTCGTCACGACTAACCGATTTGTATAGAGTCACAACAAGCAGTGAACACTTTGCATGTCCTGTGAAGAGGGGTGGCAGATGATATAATTTCATCAATGTCATGGGCACTAAGGTTTGATTCAGCCGCTTGCCCCGCGCATTCGTCAGTCTAGCAGTCTCTTCAATGTAGTCAAATGAAAATCCACAGCCTGTTTCTAGTCATTTGACTGGGTCAGGAATGGAATGAATAAAACCCCTATCTAGCGGCTTGGAGAGGAATTGTGCTGGTTGCCGAAGCCTGTCGCACTTCTGGGACAATGATTAATGAATGACAGATGAAATGATATTGGAGAGTGTTGGTGGAATGAAATACGACAGGGAAAGCCGGAGTCCCGGGAGAAAAACCTGTCCCGCCTGCGCTTTGTCTAGCACAAATCTCACATGGGGTGACCGGGATTTGAACCACAGAACCCAGTGATGAGAAGCCGACATGCTGCCGCCTGAGCCACGGAGGATGTAGTCAAATACTAAATGATTTAATTTTAAAATCGCTCCGTTCTATTCGTTTGTAATGCATGTGTAATAATGTTCATTTGGGGAAAGTTTTATTGTATGGTATTGGATTAAGTTCTCAAAAAACTATTATTTTCGCTCGTAAGTTGGTAAACTGTCTACATTTATCTCTCTGTCGAAATTCACTCAGAGCATAAAAAAGTTACTTATTATTATTATTATTATTATTATTATTATTATTATTATTATTATTATTATTATTATTATTATTATTAGTCTGCTCCTTACCGTCCTTCGGTACATAGGGCCCCGGGTTCAATTCCTGGAAGGTCTAGAGATTTAAAGTGGTATAGTTTATTCCTCTGACTCGGGGACCGGGGTCTTATGTTAATCTAAATACACATTCCCTCATCTATCTACAACGCACCACATACACTACCCTACCAACGCCCACGAAGAGACGCAAGTTTCAGCAACCCTGCAATGAGGATTGACACCAGACAGGGCATCGGGCCGTCAAACTGGGTCATATCTACACGAAATGCCGAACGCAAGAAATTATTCTTCCCACTATCCCCCTCCACCCCCGGAGACTTCAATCCTTAAGAGGCTTGGCCTACCAAGCTCAGCCCTATGGCTTGCAGATTACGGAAAGACGCATAGTAAGTGTAACGAATCCTCTCGGTTATTGTTCTTGGCTTTATAGACCGAGGCCGCTAACTCGCCGTAGTAATCACGTTCACTGAGATAGTCCTCGAAATAGTCTTCAAATCCAGGTAAATAAACTTACTCTGCCGGTAATCGAACTCAGGGCCTCTGGGCTGTTGTCGACCCCTGCTCAAACTTCATCGTAAGACAACTAAACCTACCTGGATAACGATCTTGAACAAATTCTATGGACGTTCAATAACAATAAATCACTTGTATTCTATTTTCGTTCGCATGACAGTATCTTGATTAATAATTGTGAGCGCATGACTTTCCAAATTCTTGCCCCTTTTCTTTTAACTTTTATAGTGTTCTATTAGAGGCAAACGGCCTTCTATAACTGGCTTCTAATGATGCACTTCGTTATATGTAATCTCAAAAGAAATACGATACGTGCATACGCGTATTTAATAAACTGTCACCACCTCAAAAGCATATCTTCATTGCATAGATGAGAAATCCACTCCAACTGTTTGTTAAACACCCGCCTCTCTGCCAGCGTTTCTTTACACTCTGTCAGCAAATGAAAGTCTTTCCTTTCTTCACCACATAATACACACAAAGTACTTACTTTTAACTTCGTCCAGCCTTTATTAACATATACACCTAACAACCACCAGATTAGCCCTCTTCTCACCGCCCTATTTACATTTGCCACTCTCAAATTTGGCATCTGATTAACCCTCAGAAACTTTTTTAGGGTAGCCCTCTTCCGGCATTAGGCCTCCATATTAATCCCCTTCTGCCATTCTTTAGGGAATTTCGCCCCTTCAAACATCTTGTTTAGGAATGTTACCGAACTCTCTATCATCTGCTTTTTTTTCTACTTCCTTCCAATACACATTAGTTATCCCACTTTCCCCACCCGCAGTCCTGATCTTCAATTTCTTTATCACTCTCATCACCTCCTCACCTGTTATTCTCTTTTCCAGCTCTTGGGCGCCCCTCTCTAGCCCCCTAACCACTTTATCACCTCCGTCGACCCTTACCCACCCTTCCTGTTCGCCTAATAGTTCCTGGAAATAGTCTACCCATGTTCCATATTCGATTTTCGGTTTCGTCTCTCTACTCGTCCCCGTATTAATTTTTTTAACCCTTGCCCACACCGTATCTCCTTCCGTGTTCTTGCACTCCCTATTTAAACCTTCCGTTTGAGCCTCCTGCTAAACCTTTTTCTTCTCTCCTAACATTTTCTTGAATTCCTTCCTGATCCTGAAGAATTTTTCACTTAACCCCCTCCCACCATGTTTCCTGAACTCAGCCAACGCTCTCAACACTGCTTTCTTTTTTGCCTTACATTCCTTATCGAACCAACCCCCTCCCACCTCTCAATTCTTATTCCTTTATGATTTCTCCTCCGCTATTTTCCTCCCCGGATACTCCAGTAGCTCTACTGCCCTGTCAATATTATTACCTTCTACTGCTACATCAATCCCCACCCTGATGATCTAGAATTCTTCCTCTTCCAGGTATTTGCTTAGTATTATATATGTATGTATGTATGTATGTATGTATGTATGTATGTATGCATGTATGCATGTACTGAAACTGTATACAACGCAAGTTTCGTTTATCTAAATAGATCGAAAGTGCAATACATATCTGTGCTTTTTTAAGATGCGGAATCCAGAAATTTACAGAAGGATAATATCCTTCTTGGTAATCTATCTGACGAGAAAAAGGGAGAGGAATTCACACCTGCTGATCAAAATAACAGTGAGAATTAGAGGACATGTGAATGCTGGATGACTGAAATGAACACAAGATCCGGTTCCTAGTATTGTCCTGCGTGTAAATGTCAAAAAATAATTTATTTAACAAGGATTAAATGACGCTCTTACCCCACAAAATTATGTTTAGACTAAAGTTTCTTTGTGGTCAATAGTGAGGAATTCCATGTATGTCTCTGTTTAATTATTTAGAAGTAATATTGTGTGCAGCTCTGATAACTACTGTTTTCAACCACGTACTTGGTTTCATTGGCTTAACGTAATTATATGAGCTTTTGAATACTGTTCAAACGGCGGATCTGAAATGCTACGAATTTAGATGTGTGAAATCCAATTGTGAATACCGTTTCCCTGGTAAATGCACCACTTCCTAAATAAATCACAGTGAAAGTACGATTGGAATTTCCTATCTAATTAAATCTATCTAATTTGATCTCTCAAGTCACATAGTACTAGTGTTGTAAGGGCAGGATCCTGACAGCAAGTATAAATAGTAGAGTTTGACTTGGATCGGGTTACTTGTAGCAAAAAAAAAAAAAAAAAAAAAAAGTGATAATATTAAATTCAAGTTTAATATTATTGAGCTTTAACTGAAATGTGTGATGAATATTTATCATAATATTCAGTTAAAAGTAACCTGGATTGGGAGGAACTGTGTGATTATTTCCACCACTGATGTGATTCTGTGTTCATTTACTGTGTAAATATGGTTATCAGTACGATCATACCGTCATTTAAGACTTTTGATGGAGGCGATGACTTAGATGTTAGGCCCGTTTAAACAACAATCATCATCATCATCATCATCAAGACTTTTGATATGTTTATTTGAAAAAACTATATCTTACATTTCTCAATACTTTTACTTGTAATAATCCTCACCAGAACCGAAGCGCCGTTTGTATACCCAATATCGACCCTGAGACCTATCTTAAACGGATGCAATATGTGTTTATCTATGCATGTTGTATGTATGTGTGTTATTATTATTATTATTATTATTATCATTATTATTATTATTATTATTATTATTATTATTGTGTGGCCTCACATTTCACGCCATTTAATCTGTCTATGAGCCAATTTTGACATTTGATTTTACTCTAGCAAATGGCAGGGAAACTGGAAATATATTGGGCGATGTTAATTAGTTACAGTTTTACACACCTGCAATTATATTAAGTACCTTGTTTTCCAATTCATAACGAAATATACCGCGTAATAATCACCTGCCTGAAGGCTAACTTCTGGGTAAACTCTACAAAGCTGTAGCTGACTCAAAAGCAAGTATGTGAGCAAGCATTTTCCGAACACATACTGAGCATGCTAATGAATTTAGACGTTAAGGAGCCGATGACCTAGATGTTAGGCTGCTTTACGCAGCAATCATAGTCATCATAATCATCAACATAGACCTGAAGTATCTGGACTGGGAAGGTATCGCCTATGGTCCTAATAATGTACGCCTCTGTCATTTACCTGCGGTGAAATTGGGGAGCCATACAAAATAATCTTCAGTGCTCGAGCCTACTACCTCTAGAAGAAACGTTTTTGGCACCATGTATCTAACTACAGAAACAGAACGCGATGAACGGTACTTCGTGATTAATCCCTTTCACGTTCATTATAATATTACTCCCGAGTTCTTTCATATTTTGTCCTTGCATGGCTAAATGGTTAGCGTGCTGGTCTTTAGTCAGGGAATCCAGGGTTCGATTCCCGGCCGGGTCGGGGATTTTAACATTAATTATTTCCAGTGGCTCGGAGTCTGGGTATGTATGCTGTCTGCAGGAATAGAATTCATCAGACACGGAGGTCGCCTATACGACGTCAACTCGAAAGAATTGCACCAGGCCTCTTTGGAGGTCACATGCCATTATTATTATTATTATTACTCCTATTTTGTTATTATCTAATCCTAGTGATAAATTAATTGACGAGGGTAGTGTAAGCTTACACAGATGCGAACATCAGGAATAGAAACACGTTTTCTGATAGAGATAATTAAATTCCTCCGCACTCTCCATTTAATTGCATGAGGAACAGTGCATTGTGGCCTAAAGGATATTTGAAATGAGTGCGATAGTGAATGCTTTTACTGGATATTTTAATTATTGTAAAAGAAAAAATTCCAAACCTAAGTCCCTATGGATTTAGGAATATCTTTGTAAGTTGAAGGTTGTTAAAAATCTGAAGGGAGCTGATGACCTGCGATATTAGGCTCCTTAAAACAACAAAAATCATCAAAAATCTACACCTGCAGTTAGCAGTATCCTGCAAAACGAAAGGGAATTCAAAGACAATAATGAGTTAAATATTTCTGGTTTGAGACCGATGTTGTTTCATTAGAGGGCAATATGATCATACCCTTGAAGTAACAGTCATGAAAACAGCGAAAGGCTAGTTGGTCAGACAATGTAGGAATACTCTGAAATAATAAAATTTAACCTCTCCATACAGGGTGAATCACCTAAAACTTTGCACCCCAAATATTCCTGAAATGCAAGATGCTAATGATGTTCTGTTTCAACAGAAATTAAGTGTAATTGAGGGCTCATAATTGTAGCCCACACACTGATTTGTATTATTATTTTTATAATGTGTATTATTTTATAAAGTGTATTATTTGTATATTTGCATTCCTTCTATTATAATTTACTCTATTTTATTCTAAAATATTTATTTACAAATTGGGACAATTCGAACAAGGTTTCCCTGGTGCTTCGCTCCGGCTTGAATGTCTAAGATGTAAGATAGAAGACTTCGTCCAGTGGAGCGTTATCCGGAAAGGTGCCCATAACGCTGGCAGCATTTCCTCGTTGGATAGCAATTCTTATCCACTGCCTCAGGAATTCTGTTCAAGAGGAGTCTCCAGTGATTGCAGATAATTGCTTTTCAATATCTGAAATCAGACTTTTAGCCTCTTGACACCACGTTTCCATCGTTTCGACTGCGAATACCACGAAGATGTAGTTATCCGTTACTGCTCTTATTTCGCCGTTTTATTGCGCACGGCCAATTCCGGAGCAGAACCAGCAGTCTTGCAAGTGTGAGGCAAATGAGATGGTGCTAAAGTATCGACACACGAGGCATCCCACAGGAGCGATCTGCCTTTGTTTCATGGGACCAAAGTTAGACCATCAGAGAGTTTTCCGTCTGTGCGACTAAATTACTCGGTTCTAGGACAGAAGGGATATCGATAGATGTAAAAGCTCTTTTGATAATGTCATTAATTGAAGAGTGCCTTGAAAATCGATAAGCACTTTTACGGAAACTTAATGCATGGTGGCCATAAACGTCGATTGCGATTTCAAACGTCGTGTTATCCGTAAGTGTGCCCACATTGGCCGACGGAAAAACCTTAAGCCATGAGCCCGCTTTCTTTTCCTGAAGAGCGAGAAGGTGTGCTCGACCAATTTCTGCTGAACATGACAGAATCAAAGAGTAAAAAATTCGACGGGTGTTTACCATATCCCAACTTCTTTGTGAATCCGGGGATGCTGGACGGCTCAAATTATTGGTCATGATATTCCAGTGATATGTTGCGTCAGTCATATGGCATATCTCGACAATATCACCGTAATCAGAGAACAGAGACCTGATGAAATCAGACAGTCCATAAGCGGAAACAAGAAAAGCGCGAATGGAAATATCAGTTAATCTACTAATTCCAAGGCCTCCAAATCTTGTAGGTAAACACTCCATGATCCAGTTATTTTCCTCAAATGGTATACTTGGTAGAAACTCGAGGCAACTTCTTGTCAAATCATCAGCTTGAGCAAGGGACGAAGGAAATAATCATAGAGGTGTGGTCCGCAGAAAGTAATTAAGTTCTGGAATAAAAATACAGTTCTTCAATAAGAAGTTTGCCATGTGAGAACTGATTACTCATAAACCATCATACAGCCTCATTAATTCTGTTAGATTTTGCTTCGCAATTTCCTCCACGGCCTCAACTGTAAGTGGTGATCCAAGTAAGGGTAGACTGGAATTTGTTGTAACGTGAATACCGGAAATAATGTCCTGATATGCAGAAACTGTTGTCTCATTCCTTGTGGAACAGAAGTGGGTTTCACATTTATGCGGATTTATTTCCAACCTATGTTTTTACAACCAGTGACAATTTTCTTCAGATCCATAAGAACCGTATCAGTATCACCGCCGATGGTTCCACTAACCAAATAAAATAACTTAAGAGGACTTTTCAAGTCTGCGATGACAGGCTGGAGTGCAAGACTAAAAATTAATGGTCCTGTAAGATCACCTTGCTGTACCCCAGACTGTGATGAAATAATATGAGACCCGAAATACAAGTTACAAGGGTATCTATACGCTTGACACAGGAAAGCATACATTTTTAGAATTCTATCTTGTACTGTCTGTAACATAGTGTCTTTATCAATGGTGTTAAATGCATTTCTGAATTCAATTTTTACTAAAATTTTATTCGATGAAGCATTTAAATGTAGGAAAGTTCGTGCGGAATGGATAACGGTTTAACAACCCTTTGAAATACTAAAGCCAAGTTGGTGAGGATAGAAATACTGGCTAATGGTCCCCTTCACTGCCATTTAAGATAATTTAGCAACCACCCTTCGAAAAGTGTTCCGAATAGCGATAGATCGAACGCCTCCGTCAGGTTTCTGAAGAACAATTAATACGACCCCATAAAAGTTTGGGCAAACTTCAGAACTGACTTGCCCTCTTAAAGTGAAATTGCATATATTTTGTGATAGATTGGAGAAGTCTTCTTCCGGCATCTCCAGCTGATTTAGAGGCAAGATCTTTTAGATGATGAGGACGGATACCGTCAATTTTCGAAGCAGAACAATTAGGGAACGCCTTTAATCCTTCAAGCACCAATTCCGGTGTCACGCTGAGATAGTTATCACTAAGGTCAGGAGAATCGGGAAACGACAATGGGCGCGACGGCGGAGGATGTTTATCTACCAAAGATTCGAAGGTGGTAAGAATGCGTTCTGCTATCCCACATTCCGATGAAAGAACTCTAACCTCTCCTCATATATCCCAACCTCCTACTTTGTTTTCTATACAACGAACTTCCTAATACGTATGGTGATAATATTAGCTGCCACCCCCGGAGGCCCGGGTTCGATTTCCGGCTCAGCCAAGAAATTAAAAATTGGTTCGAGAACTAGAACGGGGACCACTCAGCCTCAGAAGGTCAAGTGACTCGAGGGGGCTTCGATTCCAAACTCATCCATCCTCGAAATCGTTTTCCGTGGTTTCCCACTTCTCCAGGCAAATACCGTGATGGTACCTAACTTAAGGCCTCGGCCACTTCCTTCCTCTTCCTTGCCTGCCCCTTCCAATCTTCCCATCCCCCACAAGGACCCCGTTCAGCATAGCAGGTGAGGCTGCCTGGGAGAGGTACTGGCCCTCCTCCCAAGTTTTATCCCCGACCTAATGTCCTACCTAAGGACACTGTCCTTGAGGCGGTAGAGGTCGGATTCCCCACCGTGTTCGGGGGAAAACCAATCCGGAAGGGGGTTAACGGATTAAATAAATAAATAAATAAATAAATAAATAAATAAATAAGTTATTATTATAGCGTAGGTAATAACGAAAGAATGAGGAAGAATGTGTACAGAAACCGCCTATTTTCACCTCGAAGTATTACGCTGTGGATGTGATTTAAGGCCGTTTTTTTTACCGTCTAGACTGAAATAAATGGAGAGGAAAGTAATCGCCTCAAGTTATTTTCCAACACAGAGACAGATAGAGGCGGTACACAATATTTCTTGAATATACTGGCTGAAACAACGAAGCACTTAGCACTTTATTTAGAAGAACACATACGTACCGACAAATTAATATCCTCGAGCCGTGGGGAAACACCAACACCGAGACAATTTTTCCATCTCTCGGTTTACCGCCTTTCATAATGGATCGTGAGAACTTAACGGCTTGCATTATACTACACCTTTTATCAGTATATCAGTACAGAATTATCGAGATTGTATAAGTGAACACGAATTAATGTTTACAAATATTCAAAGGGGTTCCTTGGCCGAGGCGGTAAAGGTGTGCTCGGTTCACTCGGAAGGACGTGGGTTCGATTCCCCGTCAGGAAGTCGAAACATAAGAGGCGAAATTTGTACTTTCGGAGGTTACGGATAGTGGAGATCTTTACCTTGCATCCCTCCCAGGGCCTTCATGGCCTGTACAGAGATGACTTTGCTTTGCTTTCACAATTATACAAACAATTTGTTTGATTTTACTACACACTATTTCAGATGTTACAGAATGTAATGTAACTAGCAATGACATTTGTCGATCCTTACTGCATTGCAATGCCCGTGTGGATGGGGGTTGTAGAGTACATGCAGAGTTTCCACTGCCTATGGTAAGATGCGACTAAGAAGGGAACCCCAGGCAGCGTTTGTTGGCGACCATAGAGCCGTAGCTGATTGTGAGTCAGACAGAGATTTTTCCTACTTGTGCCAATCTCCTCACTTTCGTCTTTGCTGTATGACCTCACATGCTCAGTTTTCTATTTTCCAGCCATGATGGTGCTCGATTTGTGATGTCTAAGGAGTCCATCGTTTCTACGCCCTTTGCGCTCTTCTCTTTCCCTTAAAAGTTAATTAATGTTATTTGCTTTACGTCCCACTAACTACTCTTTTACGGTTTTCGGAGACACCGAGGTGCCGGAATTTTGTCCCGCAGGAGTTCTTTTACGCGCCAGTAAATCTACCGACACGAGGCTGACGTATATGAGCACCTTCAAATACCAACGGACTGAGCCAGGATCGAACCTGCCTAGTTGGGGTCAGAAGGCTAGCGCCTCAACCGTCTGAGCCACTCAGCCCGGCTCCTTTAAAAGTACCTTCCCTCGAACGTTCCTCGAAAACGGGTACAAGTAAAGACAAATTTGAGGACGCTTTTAGTGTTTGGGCAGAACGCGTATATCGCCGAATGTATTTAACTTAAGATTATGTTTACTATCTCAACTGACAGATAAAATAGGAGGATACCTGGTACAAAAAAAAAAATTATTCTGAAACGTTGTTTCCATATAATAGCGCTTCAGAGTAAGGCAAAATTTGTGCTAAATATTTGACGTCACACGCATACTCGCCAACGGCGGTAGCCGTGTTGAAACACCGGATCTCGTGAGATCTCCGAAGTTAAGCAACATTGGGCGTGGTCAAGGTTTGGATGGGTTGCCACGCGCTGTTGGTGGAGGGTAGGGGAATGGAGGAGCGAAAAGTAACTGGCCACCCTACCGTACGCAAACTCCGGCTCAGGAACACCTCTGATGAGGTTCAGACCTACCTTCGGGCAGATTACACCCATACCTTACCACGCATACTCTGCTATAGGCTATGATGACGCTGTATTGTCTCCCGCACACAGTTTAAGGTTAACTGTCATTGTCAATACATCGTGGTCAAATGCATCGAATAACAAATTTATTATCCACATAATATTTGTCTTTTGTTTCTAATGATTAAGTCTACGAAACCCTCCTAACCCTGCGGCCGTTACAATAGTGACAGCCTACTGCCAATTTTATAGCACCGTTAGGAAGTAAAAAGCAAGGTTCATATTTTACGCCACTGTTGTTATGATCATAGCACGTTACCTTCAAACGTACGTAGAATCCGAACCAAGAGGACACGACATTTCATTAGAAATATCCCACCTGCATTTACTGGAATTCGAACCGCACCCACCGTGATGAGAAACTGCTGACGATGACAACAAGATGTCACGCCTCCGAATATCATTGCGAAACCTGAACTTCTGTATGTGGTTCAATAATAAGATCCCTCACAAGTGCAATGTGTCCTGTTTAATTTCTATTCTCTCCCATGCAAAGCAAGCAACCCACCACTGCCCATCACTGCCATTAGAGAGCATATCATGTCGATCATACTGATCCAGCGAAAGTTATAAGACGATGGTTCTTACTGAAAGTCGTCGAACGCTTCAAGTATCTAGTCAAAAAATCTTAGCCGGGCTCAGTGGCTCAGATTGTTAAGGCGCTGGCTTTATGAGTCCAAGTTGTCAGGTTCGATCCTGACTCAGTCCAGTGATATTTGAAGTTGTTCAAATATGTCAGTCCCTGATCTGTACATTTACTGGTACGTATGAGAACTCCCGCGGGACAAAATTCCCGCACCTCGGCTTCTCCGAAAACTGTAAAAGTAGTTAGTGGGACGTAAATTATCATTTGTCATTTATTTCAATAATACCTTAATATTATTGGCTTTGGTCCCACTAACTACAAAATGTCCACAAATTATTTGACCGAGCGAATAGACCAGGCTACTGCTGGGGCAGTACCTTAATTAAGGCGACGGCCACTTCCTTCACATTCCTAGCCCTTTCCTATCCCACTGCAGCCGTAAGACCTATCTGAGTCGGTACGTCGTAAAGCAACTTGTAAAAAGCCACTTTAATTGTTGTTGTAATACTATATTATTGATCTTGTAAGAAGAGAAATGCATGACATTAACACGGCGTACGTCCAGGTGGTTTTCTCATTCTCACCAAATCATCTGAAGCATATATTCGGTGACATTCCCAAGTGCAATTTTAACGCGTCCTCTGAATTCCGGCATCGTCGGTGGAAGTGGAGGTACATAAACGCACATATTGTCCTTGACGAAAGTCCACACTATGAGATCCGGTGAACAGGGTGGCCACGTGAAGAGGGTATTTCTTCCGTCGCAGCACGATTAGTTCATCCAACTTCCAGGCACTCGATCAACCGTCTCGTCAGTAACGCCTGGCCTCCTTTCACGTCGTTTTCACTGTTGACAGATGCATTCTCTGACTCAGAATTGTTTGTACGACCTTCCCATTCCCGAGACACGAGAACCGAAACGTCTAGACCGTTGTTGCAACACCGCGAGAATCGCGAAAGTACAGTAAGTCGGGGGTATTCGAGCACACACCAGGCTGCTATTTTCTCAAACAATGACGTAAACGTTTTCCACCAATTAACAAGCAAAATTCACGTGGCACTACGAAACATCGAATATCCTTCTTTAAAATGGTGGTAGTATTTTGTCCGCCTGTTTTATTATTATTATTATTATTATTATTATTATTATTATTATTATTATTATTATTATTATTATTATTATTATTATTATTATTATTGTGTTTTACGTCCCAGTAACTATATTTGACGGTTTTTGGAGGCGGAATTTAGTCCCGCAAGATTTCATTTACGTGCCAGTGAATCTACCGACACGAGGCTGACGTATTTGAGAACCTCCAAATACCACCGGACTGAGCCAGGATCGAAGTTGCCTAGTTGGTGTTAGAAGGCCAGCATCTGAACTGTCTGAGCCACTCAGCCCGCCTGTATGTTTAATAGCAATATAATATGGTAGTATACGGTGTAATCGTCCAATAATTCGTGATTAGTCTGTATTTTATAGTTTCTGAAGAGGCCAAGATGTTGGAACATAAATACCACAGGAGTTATTTTCTTCTTCTTTGTCGATGACTTGTTTCGTGGCGTGAAATTATGAGCCAACGCGTAACGGCAGTCGTGATTTTGTGCCACTAATCTTGATCTTCAGCGATTCTCATGAACTGCTGGGGCCGTAAGACCTATCTGTGTCGGCGCGACGTAAGGCAACTTGTAAAATGAATTTTAAAAATAATATTGAACTGCTGGAGAGGAGCGTCAGCTGTTTGTTTACTTAGATCCACACATCACGTTGTGGTTTTATGCTTGCTTTAAAATAAATGCTTTACTCTGCACCGACACAGATAAGTCTTATTGCGACGATGGAATAGTAACGGGCTAGGAGCGGAAAGAAGCGGCCGTAGCCTGAATTAAAAAACAGCCTCAGTATTTCCTTGGTGCAAAATGGTAAGCCACGGAAAACCATCTTCATGATTGCTGACAGTGGGATTTCGTGATGGTGGTGGTCGTGATTATTGTTTTAAGAGGAATTGCAACTGGACAACTATCCTCTATTAACACTGTCTGTTAGGTCATCAGCCCAGAGGCTGGTTGAATCCTCAAATAGCACCACCAAAGGTTGTGCGGTTATAAGGAAACCGCAAAAACCAATCGCAGCACCAAAATGAGGCGTACTAGGCAAAACGAGGAGTGAGGTAGTTTGCCATTGCTTTCCTCACTGGATCAGAAAGTGCTATTGCAGCACGACTGACCCTATGAGCAACACCTTTCATAACACTCAGATGCACTAGTCGTGCTCTGAATGTCATTACTCAGCACCACCCATACCCCAGCAGCTTCCATATTGTTACAGCTATGAATGAGACTGGGACTTCGGTGGAAGCTACACTTTACTCTGGCCTCTGCTAAGAGATGGATACAAAAGTACTGTATCCATCAAGAAATGGCAGCAGGCAGTTCTATTAACACTACCCAGAGGGAAAAATTGAAGGGTTCCGACACTTCGAAAAATGAACGTATCGGCCAATAAAAGACAAGGGCCAAAAAAGGCCTCGAATATTCTAATAATATCGTGGTCGGAAAAGAGCAAGAGTTGTCCAAGGGAAGTCGCATAGGATAGATGAAAGTGAGGAGACTGGCCCAAGTAGGTAGAAGCAGATAGGACTAAGGTAAGCGCCCCAGGGGCTCTTAACTTGAGAGTGGGGTTCAAACCCACGATCTTCCGAATGCAAGTTGGCGGCTACGTGACCCAAACCACGCAGCCACTCGGTAGATTATTTCTTGATTTTAACTTTTTTCTGTTGGTTTTACATCGCACTCAGGCAGGTTTCATAGTGACGATAGGACAGGACTAGGAAACGACCGTGGCCTTAAATAAGGTTCAGATTTTAATTGCTTAGTGTGTGAATGGTATAACAGTGGAAAACCATTTTTATGGCTGCTGACAGTTGGGTTCAAGCCCATCATGTTCCGAATGTGAACTTACAGCTACTGGCCCAAACTGCGCAACCAACTCATTCAGTCCGTACGAGCTCTCACGCGGCCTCTGAGGCCGTCAAAATTACCCTGAAGGATCACATTTTCTAGGGCATCTCTACTACCGATATGACCAAATTATCTGAATTCACTGTGTTAGCGTAGATCCAAATTTCATAGGGTTACGTACTGGTATATCTATCAAGAAGAGGGTAGCTTGGACTCAGAGTGACAGCTTGCTACATTATGAGCCCCCTTTGCTCGGTGGTCGACTTAAGTGAAATCTGATTTCTGCTTTCTTTATTCTTCCCTTTTTTTTCTTTTTTTTACAACTTTCTTTACATCGCACCGACACACATAGGCCTTACGGCGACGATGGGACAGGAAAGTGCTAGCAGTGGGAAGGAAGCGGCCGTGGCCTTAATTAAGGTACAGCCCCAGTGTTCGCCTGGTGTGAACATGGGAAATCACAGAAAACCATCTTTACAGCGGCCGACAGTGCGGTTCGAACCCACTATCTCTCGAATACTGGATACTGGTCGCATTTAAGCGACTGCAGCTATCGAGCTCTGTCCGATTCCTGCTGCTAAGAGGCATATCAACACTTGAAAACATATTAAACGTGCTGAATTATTATTATTATTATTATTATTATTATTATTATTATTATTATTATTATTATTATTATTATTATTTAATGATGATAATGATAATCACAATACGCTATTATAGGCTCAGGTACCAGACGCCATTTAGGCTACCTGCGCGACAATTTCGACGTTCCATTCTACTCTACCAGATGGCAGAATGAACCGGATTTCCGCTGGGTGATTAATTTTGTCAGATAAACATCGAATATGCCACCAGAAATTTTATATATGCAGATATCGTACGACATGCAGTACTGTATGGACATACTACCTTAGCCGGAATTGAACCTGAGATCTTGGGATCTTGAGACCAATCTACCACTGACACACAGCTACTGATGAAAAGGCGTTGTATTTCTGCGCGATAACACCCGGCCACATTCAGCGAGCCACACACCTGAATGGCATCTACATTTCCAATGGAACGTACTAGACCAGAGCTGTCTAAAGAGCGTTCCGACGCAACAGTGAGAAGAGTCTTCGATATTCAAACAGAAGTGGAAAGTGACTTATTCATTCCACTACACGGAAACGCTAAATGTTCTATGTAGCCTTTTCACTTTAAATTTAAAGAAGCATTCCCTGGAATACCTTTATAATCGAAAAGATAAAAAGTCTTCTGAAGTTTAAAATAGGAATTTTCCACACTGCTGATTTACCTCGGAGAGCTCAAGCTGACTCCTAATTTACACTGCTGAACCTTTTTCTGTGTCAGATGAAGACGTTTCGTATAACTTGTAGTTGGATCTCGGAGAACTACCTTGCAGTACCAGGCTGAAAGATAGGTCCAATAACTCTTGTATTTTTCAGGAATTTTACGGCAAATTCCCTCAGCAAGTGCATGAGAGACTCCATGTATTCATTTAATTATTTACCGTATCTCTTTTACAGGAGTAAGTGCCCGAAGATTTATTCATCTAGCCTGATGCAGGTCTTTCCATTTGACTCCAATGAGCGACCTGCAAGTCTGGATGTTAGATGGAGATGATCATGAGGTAGGGAGAGGGTGAAACGTGGTGTTGGCACATAGCCTACTCCTGTTGAATAACACCAAGGAGTCTGCCCATATCTTAACTTCCTCACCTGACGGACGAATCACCATTAACACCGCCATACGTCCTCACTCGATATGATCAATGCGGAGAGGTTTGAAATGGAATCCAGGCTTATATTATGCAATCAAATGACTAGAAATTTTGTACCACCACTTTTCCCACCCTAGCGACCAACATTCTAACGGTTTTTATTTTTGACAAACGGAACTCAAACCGGCTGAGCACTGTGTCAGATCAGAGGGACTTGACACCTTAAAGATAATGGACACCAGGCGGAGTCAAGACTCCATAAGGAGGTGGCGGTATTACTCTCCATAGTTAATTCTACTTACCATTGTGATTTTCTTTTTGGAGGGGTGGGAGCTGCTGTAAGGGGAGGCGGATGACATCATGGGGCAAAAGTGCCAAAAAAAAAAAAAAAAAAAAAAAAAAAAAGAGATGATTTGAACTAGAATATCTTACTCCATTTTTGCAATATAATATCAAAACTCTCAGAACAGGTAAAGTTGTACTTATTCTTAACTGTTAGCATCCTAAAAGTTTTCAATGTCACTAGAAAATAGTGTTATTCTACATTTGTTAAATATAGTACAATAAACTTTTTAGTATGCATCCCAAATTTCAGGTACACTTTTCCAGGTATTGGCTTTACTTCAGGAAGTAAAATTTCAGAATCGTGCCTAATAGGCTTGGTGTGTAAAAATAGACTTCGGTTAGAACAAAAATTATACTAACTTGTTATTGTCAGACACTATAAATTTCTGATCATGAAAATAACTAAATATTTGTTTCAAAGAATAAGCCCTTCTTCTTCTTCTTCTTCTTCTTCTTCTTAATCTGTTTACCCTCCAGGGTCGGTTTTTCCCTCGGACTCAGCGAGGGATCCCACCTCTACCGCCTCAAGGGCGGTGTCCTGGAGCTTCAGACTCTGAGTCGGAGGATACAACTGGGGAGAATGACCAGTAACTCGCCCAGGCGGCCTCACCTGCTATGCTGAACAGGGGCCTTGGTGGGGGATGGGAAGATTGGAAAGGATAGGCAAGGAAGAGGGAAGGAAGCGGCCGTGGCTTTAAGTTAGGTACCATCCCGGCATTTGCCTGGAGGAGAGTGGGAAACCACGGAAAACCACTTCCAGGATGGCTGAGCTGGGAATCGAACCCACCTCTACTCAGTTGACCTCCCGAGGCTGAGTGGACCCCGTTCCAGCCCTCGTACCACTTTTCAAATTTCGTGCCAGAGCCGGGAATCGAACCCGGGCCTCCGGGGGTGGGAGCTAATCACACTAACCACTACACCACAGAGGCGGCCTATGGGTCACTAAGAAATAAATTTGTTGCTTTTTAAGTCTGTCTTACAGATGGCAGTAGCCATAAATAGAATGTTTAATTTAAGTTATGTGTATTTAATAGTTCCTTAGTAAATTGCACCTGAAATTTGGGATGAATACTAAAAGTTATATTGTAATATATTATATTTCTTTGCAACATTCAGGGTGATAACAGTTAAGAAAAAGTACAATTTATCTGTTCTGAGAGTCTTAAATTTATATTACAAAAGAAAGAGTAAGATATTCTTGTTCAAATCTTACCTATTTTATGTCACTTCCCCCCATAATGTCGTCCACCTCCCTTTAAAGCTGATCAAGCGGTCATCTTTCACAGACGACAACCCTTACTATTACATGCGATGGCCGGGTTTATGGACGCTTTCTCCCTTTGTAGAATTGTACATAGAAAGTATCAGCAGGAAATGACAGTACCCAACATCTTTTTTTTTTCTGCTATTTGCTTTACGTCGCACCGACACAGATAGGTCTTATGGCGACGATGGGATAGGAAAGGCCTAGGAATTGGAAGGAAGCGGCCGTGGCCTTAATTAAGGCACAGCCCCGGTATTTGCCTGGTGTGAAAATGGGAAACCACGGAAAACCATCTTCAGGGCTGCCGACAGTGGGTCTCGAACCCACTATCTCCCGATTACTGAATACTGGCCGCACTTATGCGACTGCAGCTGTCGAGTTCGGTACCCAACATCTTAGCGCATGCATGTAAATAAACACTTTCTATATATAATGCGTGTATACGAGTAATTGAGAGCTTCGAAATTGAGTACAGAAAGCGAAAAAGTGAATAAAATACATTTATAATTGCGAGACTTCCGCAAAATGTGCTCGAATACCGAATTTTTTCTGACTATGGCATTAGTTACAGTGCTTTGTGAACGCAAGCTAACTGATGGGGACCTGGTGCCCTGCAATACATGCTGTTGCACCAGAGTTGCACGCCTGGCACGCACAATTTGGACAGGCCTGTACTAGAGCACTCTCTGGCGTTAATGGAAATTGATCTCTTTGGGCCACTGAAGAAGTATTTAGGTGGGAAGCGTTTAGGAATCAATGATGTTGAATATCAAAGAGCTCCTTTCTGACATTTGACGCGTCGGACGAATTTCTTTCTTGTGGAGGTAGATACTTTGCCATCCAATTATAACACACTAGCGGTGCCCGTGCCTTTCACAACAAGCACAAATTATAATGGATTTAAAGAAAGCATTCAACAATAAATGCGCATCATTATAGAAATGGAGCGTGTTACATAATAATATTAATTAACAGGTGAAACGGGCCCTTGGAATTCATCCAGTTAAGAGGCCAAAATACATTTGTTAAGATACACACGGTGGGGAAACAAAAATGGCCCGGAAAATATTTACAATAGGACTGATGTGGAATTGATGCTCGTTAGTTAACATCACAGAACATTTGGAAATAGCCACCGTTGACGTCGATGCAGCGCTGTGCTCGATTTATCAATCTGTGAGGCACGCATAGCAGCTCTGCCTGAAGAATAGCAGCAATAGCATTTTCAATGTTCTGCTGTAGCTCTTCCAGTGTGAGGATTATTGGAGTACACCAGGCCCTTCTATTTGCACCAGAGATAAAAATCACAGGGAAAGAGATCAGGCGATGGAGGTGGCCAGCTGATTGCACTATTTACGAGGTTGTCAAGGTGGTGAGTACTGTTGTTCCGTCTTTGCTGAAAATATCCATACACTCGTTAATTTACTGTGAATTGATCCACACGTGGATTAAGCAGTGTCTGTTAGCATTAATAGTTGGCGAAAGAATCGTGCTACGATGCGGACACCAGACATTGCGCACCACGCTTCAACCTTGAAATTATGCAACGGCTTTTCGACGTACTGATGGGAAATTTCTGATGAATAATGGCGAGTACTCGGGACGGAGCATGCAGGAGATGCGCACGCGCAGACATGTGAGAACAACCAATTCGTGCATCGAAATCACGACTGCGAGCATTTCCTGGGATGGGCAGTTGTCCTGTTCATTAACAAGGGTCAATTCCGGGTCAGTATTATAAATATTTTCCGGAGCAGTTTTAATTTGCTCACCCAGTAGATTATTTCCCATTGGTTTGATAAACACTAGCTATAATACGCTAACGGCCGTAGCCGTGTTGAAACACCAGATCCCGTGAGATCTCCGAAGTTAAGCAACATTGGGCGTGCTCAAGATTTGGATGGGTTGTCATGCTCTGTTGGTGGGGGTAAGGGAATGGAGGAGCTGAAAGGAACTCATCACTCTACCGCACGTAAACTCCTGCTCAGACACACCTCTGCCGAGGTTCGTACCTGCCTTCGGGCAGAATGCACCCTTACATTACATTAGATATAATACCAGCCTTCGACAGGTCGGCCATGCAGGTGGTTTAGGTAAATGGAGAAATAAACTTTTTCTGTATCGGTTTTATGTTACAGCGGCTCAGACAGGTCTTGTGACGACGATTGGATGGGACAAGGCTAGGAAGCGGCCGTGCACCTAACTGAGTTACAGCCCCGGCATAGAAACATCTACAGAGCGGTCGACAGTGGCGTTCGAACCCACCATCTCCCGAATGGAAGCTCACATCTACTGTACATGATTGAAACTGCGAAGCCAAATTTCACGGTAAAATAATAATAATAATAATAATAATAATAATAATAATAATAATAATAATAATAATAATAATAATAATCGTATGATCTCAGCTACCGTGTGCAGACATTTCGATTTGACGCCATCTGGCTGTCTGCACGTCAATTTCGACGTTCCGTTTTACTCTAGGCTCACTAGATGGCAGACCGAGTAAACCGCAACTCTCTTCGGCGTCTATGGCTGAGATTTAATGAATTTTGTCGGGTAAACACCAAATGTGTCACCAGAGATCTTTTACATGCCGACATCGTACGATATGGAGTGTTGAATGGACTTTTTCCCGCCCTTCAAAAAACCGCTACCTCTGCCGGGTTTGAACCCGCTATCTTGGGAGACCGACACTCTACCACTGATCCACAGAGGCAGCTAATTTCACGGTAAAATATTATCATCTTACGTATTAGGAAGACCTCATTAAACTCTGGTGAAATATAGTGTTTACGGTGCACTATGTCTTCAGGTACGGGCTAGAATAAATGAGTTAATTTCATAGACCTGCCTCATCCCATCCTTGGATCTGATAATGTGGAAGTAGTTAAGGTATAAGTGACACAGCCAGTGCTAGTGTCACTCACGGGATTGACTGAAGTGACTGGGTTCGACAGACTTATTTCTAGTATAAGTAACACTTTCAAATGCGTTGAGGGAAATAACGGCAAAGTACCCCCACTACTCATTTCCCTGGTATGGCTCCTAGATAACTGATAGTGGAACTGTTGGAAAAGTTCCAACCACTTTCCGGGAAGAAGGAAATAACATAGTGAACAGGTAAATTTGCACACGGAGATATTTTGTTAACATTTATGATTTACCCGGGCATACAAGTTTGAAGGTTCTAATTATTGACTTACCCCGCATGCATCTTCTGCCCTCTGATAAGTAATTATTTTTGAAATGGAATTTTTCCACTTATAATCCATCCCAACATCCAAGGACTGTATCCGGAAACCTGCGAGTAATATTCTTCATTAGAACAATGTATAGTATGAAAACTAAGTGATATAAACTATCTTATACGTTATGGGATACAAGTTTTCCCAATGAATACAGTTAGGAGAGGATGGTTGTATTGTTGTATTGCACCTTAATAGAGTAACAAGTTCCAATAACACCCTTCGCGGATCAAAACGGTTTTAAAGCTAGTGAACGGGAGTATGAAAACAATATCCTGGTAACATTAAATTTAGCAGATTTACATCCCGCTTTCTCTGGAACTGTCCAAGGGCGGCGGCCTCTCACCGCTGGGTTCCGTGGTTCAAATCCCGGTCACTCCATGGCAGATTTGTGCTGGACAAAGTGGAGGCGGGACCGGATTTTCTCCGGGTACTCCGGTTTTCCCTGTAATATTTCATTCCAGCAACACTCTCCAATATCATTTCATTTCATCTGTCATTCATTCATCGTCGCCCCAGAAGAGTGCGACAGGCAGCTGGCATAAGTTCTATCCTCGCTGCTAGATGGGGGCTTCCTTCATTCCATTCCTGACCCAGCCGAATGACTGCAAAGAGACAGTGGATTTTGCCTTTTGACATTTACTCATCTATTTGCTTGATTCTACCTTTATTAGAAATCTAAACAACAAGAATGGATGGAGCCGCTTGAACAACTTCCGGCTGGCTACAATGAAGACTGGAGTGTTTGGAGGTCTCTTAACCGATTAAGAACTGTTGTCGGCAGGGCTAAGTCCTCACTTAAGTTATGGGGCTTGACATCAGAGGACAGCAAGTGCGACTGTGATGAAGAACAAACAGTGAGCCATAACACCATCTAGATGTACAGTAAATTTGGTCTATTTCGTTTGTCTGTTAATTTTTGTAAATAATTTAATTATTACTTTATTATTAACTATATGATTAAGTATGCTTCTGACAAGAGTAAATAAAATAAAATTTATGATTAAATTATGTGTGGTATCTCTACCATTGAAGATCCATATAAAACCAGCAATGCTGTTAACGAGAGGTAAAAATGTCAGAGCTCTAACGTAAGTAGTTTCTGAGAAAATGGGACACATGCGCAAAAATGTAGTTTTTCATAAACCACACTTCAGAGTGACACTTGGATGCTACCATGTTTCTTACCACATATCCGAGAGATAGTGGGTTTGAACCCCACTGTCGGCAGCCCTGAAAATGGTTTTACGTGGTTTTCCATTTTCACACCAGGCAAATGCTGTAGCTGTATCTTAATTAAGGCCACGGCCGCTTCTTTCCCATTCCTAGGCCTTTCATGTCCCATTGTCACCGTAAGACCTATCTGTGTCAGTGCGACGTAAAGCAAATAAAAAAAAAAAAAAAACCCTCACCACATATAAACCAGATAGGAAGAGATATCATAGTAACCAATGTATTCTACTTATGCAGCAAGATGTTTACTATAAATCAACATAAATTACTGCCTTCTAGAGTAAGTAGTTCCCGAGATATCTTGTCTTAACCGACAGAGTGTTCACGAAATCTGGAGAAATGGCTTGTGCAGTACATATTTTTTAAAATTTATACATACTTCCAGTCATGCAAAATAAATAAAACGTACATCAAATTAAAGAGGAAACTCCAAATAACAGTTTCCCTTTTCGACATTTTATACCATCGCCAACTTTTATATTCTTCTGAAAGAAGAAAACATTAATAATAGATTTATCACCAGTCACACCAACTTTGAAGTCAAGTAATTTTCACTTATCTTTCCATAATAATAAAATGACCATGATACGTAAGTTAGATGATATTGCAACAAAAATGTTTACAATATTACATTTTACATATCCCTAAGAGGCAAAGTATAGTTGACACCAACAAATATTGAGTAATGGAAAAAAGAATAGAAGTCTATTGAATTTTAAAGAAAATCACAGAGTATGCTTTCTTAAAATGTTGACGATTTCACGGCAAAAAGTGCAATGTCGATAATCAAACGAATTTTCGAGGTACTGTACACCTACTCCCGATCAGCAAGCCCATGATTTTGATCCTTTTTAGGTTGTGCGCTACCTTGTAGAATGGAGCTGTGGGATCGTATATTCCCTTCTTTTCACGATCAACATCGTCAAGTTGACTCGCGGAGGACTCGAAGCGGACGGTTGCACCGATTATAATATAGGTGATATTGATGGTGATAATGATCATGATGATGATGTTGACGACGACGACGACGACGACGACGACGATGATGATGATGATGATGATGATGATGATGATGATGATGATGATGATGATGATGATGATGATGATGCTTGTTTAAAGGAGCCTAACATCCAGGCCTTCGGGCTCTAATGGTACTAGATGAGGCGAAATGTACTGACGATTAAAATTCAAAAAATTCATCCACTGACCAGAATTCGGAACATGATGATGAAGAACGAATTAACAAGTACGAATTTGAAATTATCCGCGGATCCAACTTGGAATATTGCATACATACATACATACATACATACATACATACATACATATACATACATACATACATACATACATACATACATACATACATCATCATTATAGACTGTTGTGCCTTTCAGCATTCAGTCTGCAAGCCTCTGTGACTGTACTAAACGTCGCCACAATCCTCGATTTGCAACTAGTGTTGTGGCCTCATTTAGTTCTATACCTCTTATCTTTAAATCGTTAGAAATCGAGTCTAACCATCGTCGTCTTGGTGTACCTCTACTTCTCTTACCCTCCGTAGCAGAGTCCATTATTCTCCTAGGTAAGCTATCCCCCTCCATTCGCCTCACATGACCACACCACCGAAGCCGGTTTATGCGTACAGCTTCATCCATCGAGTTCATTCCTAAATTAGCCTTTATCTCCTCATTCCGAGTATCCTCCTTCCATTGTTCCCACCTGTTTGTACCAGCAATCATTCTTGCTACTTTCATGTCTGTTACTTCTAACTTATGAATAAGATATCCTGAGTCCACCCAGCTTTCGCTCCCGTAAAGCAAAGTTGGTCTGAAAACAGACCGATGTAAAGATAGTTTCGTCTGGGAGGTGACCTCCTTCTTACAGAATACTGCTGATCGCTACTGCGAGCTCACTGCATTAGCTTTACTGCACATTGATTCAATCTCACTTACTATATTACCATACTGGGAGAACACACAACCTAAATACTTGAAATTATCGACCTGTTCTAGCTTTTTATCACCAATATGACATTCAATTCTGTTGAATTTCTTACCTACTGACATCAATGTATTCTTCGCGAGGCAAATTTTCATACCATACTCATTGCACCTATTTTCAAGTTCCTACATATTAGACTGCAGGCTTTCGCACAGTGTGCCATTAAGACCAAGTCGCCAGCGTAAGCCAAACTGCTCACTACACTTCCACCAAACTGAAACCCTCCCTGCCATTTTATACCTTTCAGCAGATGATCCATGTAAACTACGAACAGCAAAGGTGAAACGTTACAGCCTTGTCTAACCCCTGTAAGTACCCTGAACCAAGAACTCATTCTACCATCAATTCTCACTGAAGCCCAATTGTCAACATAAATGCCTTTGATTGATTTTAATTATCTACCTTTAATTCCATAGTTCCCCAGTATAGCAAATATCTTTTCCCTCGGTACTCTGCCATATGCTTTCTCTAGATCTACGAAACAAACACAACTGCTTATTCCTCTCGCAGCATATTTCAATTACCTGGCGCATACTGAAAATCTGATCCTGACAGCCTCTCTGTGGTCTGAAACCACACCGGTTTTCATCCAACTTCCCCTCAACGACTGTTCGCACCCTCCCTTCCAAGATGCCAGTGAATACTTTGCCTGGTATACTAATCAATGAGATACCTTGATAGTTGTTGCAATCCTTCCTGTTCCCTTGCTTATAGATAGGTGCAATTACTGCTTTTGTGTAATCTGAAGGTACCTAAGCAACACTCCGCGCTAATTTTACTACTCTATGGAGCCATTTCATCCCTGTCTTCCCACTATACTTCACCATTTCAGGTCTAATTTCATCTATTCCTGCTGCCTTATGACAATGGTGTTTATTTACCATCCTTTCCACTTCCTCAAGCATAATTTTACCAACATCCTTTTCCTCCTCCCCATAAGCTTGGCTGTTTTGCAACACCACCAGGATGATTTCCTTTTACATTGAGAAGATGTTCAAAATATTCCCTCCACCTCTCCAGTGATTCCCTGGGATCTATTATGACTTCACCTGAATTACTCAAAACACTGTTCATTTCCTTTTTCCCTCCCTTCCTAAGATTATTTATTAATGTCCAGAAAGGTTTCCCTGCTGCTTGACTTAGCCTTTCCAGGTTATTACCAAAATCTTCCCATGACTTCTTTTTGGATTCAACAACTATTTGTTTCGCTCTGTTTCTTTCATCTACGTACAAATCCCTGTCTGCCTCGGCCCTTGTTTGGAACCATTTCTGATTAGCCTTCTTTTTACGTTTACAGGCTGCTCTCACTTCATCATTCCACCAAGATGTTCGCCTTTTCCCATTTTTACACACAGTTGTTCCTAGGCATTCCCTTGCTGTTTCTACTACAACATCCCTGTATGCCACCCATTCACTTTCTATATCCTGAACCTGCTTACTGTCTACTGTTCGAAACTTCTCACTAATCATATCCATGTACTTCTGTCTAATTTCCTCGTCCTGGAGATTTTCTATCCTTATTCGTTTGCAGACATATTTCACTTTCTCTACCCTAGGCCTAGAGATACTTAGTTCACTACAGATCATATAGTGGTATGTATTATCGAAAAATCCGCAAAAAACTCGTACATTCCTAATAGATTTCCGGAATTCAAAGTCTGTTAAGATATACTCCATTATGAATCCGGTACTCCTAGCCTCCTATGTGTAGCGGTGAATAGCCTTATGCTTCAAGAATGTATTCGTAACAGCTAAACCCTTACTAGCACAGACGTCCAGCAAACGCTTCCCATTTCCATTAGCTTCCCTATATTCCCCACATTTACCAATCACCCTTTCGTATCGTTCAGTTCTATTCCCAACTCTCGCATTGAAATCACCCATTAGCACTATTGTATCTTTGCTGTTGACCCAGACCACGATGTCACTCAATGCTTCATAAAATTTGTCAACTTCATCCTCATCTGCCCCCTCACATGGTGAATACACGGACACAATTCTTGTCCTAATTCCTTCAACTGACAAATCTACCCATATAATTCGCTCATTTACGTGCCTAACAGAAACTATGTTGCGTGCAAAGGTATTCCTGATAAAGAGCCCGACCCCAGACTCTGCCCTTCCCTTTCTAACACCCGTCAAGTACACTTTATAATCTCCTATCTCTTCCTCGTTTTCTCCCCTTACCCGAATATCACTTACTCCTAGCACATCCAGATGCATCTTCTTTGCTGACTCAGCCAGTTCGACCTTTCTTCCATAAGCCCCATTAATATTGATAGCTCGCTATCGAATTCCATTTCGTTCGCCAAGTTGTTTCCAAGGAGTCCCTCGCCTGTCAAATGGGAGTGGGACTACATTACTCCCATAGGTCCGAGGCTTGCTTAAAATGTTCTGAGCTCGGTAAATTCACGAAGTAGGATGCTACCCTACTTGCACATAGTCCAAGTGAGGATCTCTCCTCTAACGGGTTGTGGACCACCGGTGATTTGTATAGTCCTAGCCGCCTGAGCACAAGGAGGACCATGACTCAGAATATGTCCAAGATGCCCACTCCCATTCCAAGCAACTGGTATCCCGACCCTCAGGACCACTTACTAGGCCACTCAGCCGTTGCCCATGGTTCACGAACTAGGACGTGACTACAATAACCCACTAACATGAATTCAAACTTGAATATTGCAAGTTAACATAATTCCAAAACCCATCCACTTATTAGAATACAAAAGGCAACCATGAACAATGGTTATGAACTTGAAACAATCAGTAGATCGGTATAGAAAGCTGAGTTTAGTCTATTGCGATATTCCGTTCAAGGATATTTATTGACAGTGACAGCACAACAAGAATTGTTAGTATTTCCAGTAACGACAGCACTGCGCCCTACAAGGCAGCTAGATCATTCCATGTTAAGAAAAGAGTATTGCTTTTATAGCCTATAATCACTGAACACATCCCCTCTTAGACACCCAAAATTCCTCGTGATTAGGGAGTAGTATAATATTCAATTTATATTGTATTAGGAAAGGAAAAAATAGAAACGCTTTAGTAGTCATTTTGGAATACATTCGCAGGGATGGAGCATTATAGCGGGAACAGTCATCGTTTTGTTGCCTTCCTTCATTTTCCATCCGTGTTGCTGTGATAAACTAACGCGTAATCCGTTACACTGTGAATCCTGGCAGCTTGTTACTGTCTGTAGAGAAGTCGTCTATTTGAGTGTTTCATATGATTTTTAGCTTTTATATCAGTGCGTCTTGTGTTGGAGTGAGTGCTATTATGATAAACTAGGAAATGTGCCCGCGCTTCGCTACGGTATTCTACATTGTATACTGATATCGAAATAAATTACTGTACATTTAGTGATTTTTTTTTAATTGCATGCCCCTTGGCGTTATCCGAGAAACAGCATAGGGTGGTCCGCATACGTTATTTCCAATGTAAAGTGTGAGTTACGGAGTTGTGATGATAACGACAGGTCAACTTGTCTACTGCAATTCAGTACGTGTAACGTCAGTCACATTTTGATGAGCAAATTTCTTTGTAATCGGGGGCACCATTGCAAGGGGGCACCTTCGCTTAATGACAAAGAAATAAAGGAGTTTTGAAATAATCGTAACCTCCCTTGCCTTCTGCTTGTCAAATCGAGAAGGAATTATTCATTACAATGGTACACAGGAGTTGGAGGACGACCCCATTCCTCCTGCCAGTTTAAGTCGATGTGGGGAGTACTGATTACAATAGCAGACGCCCTCCTGCTGACAGTCACTATTGATTAATAAAGTATTAATTACAATAGCAGACACCCCTTTCTAGATCTCTACAAATCGAATTCAATGAATAAATATAGGTCGACATACGGAATTATATGCATGTTCACCTTCATTTAGAGAATAACTGTTGCTAAACGGTGCATCATATCGAAAAACGGATTGTACGATAAGACGTCTCTGACCTCATTTAGCGATCTAAATGACTGGTCCTATGATATTTCCTCGTATCTCATCTATTTAAAGGTAAGGTTGTTTTAGAAACGTTGAATAGGGTAAAATTTGTGTAAGGTTTTCACACAGTGAATTATTTTTCAGATACTTGTGTGACAGCATCAAAAATAGAATTTGTCTCACATATAGCTACTGTGTGGGCCAATATTCGTGTAGAATTTGATAATCCTGTATTTCCTATAAGTGATTCAAACCATCAATTATACGTGTACCAAGTGCAAAACTTAGGTAAATACAGAAATAGAGCCACATTTAACGTATAAGGGATAGAGATACGACAAACAGTCATAGGGACAAAGTTGTAGATCACTCCAAATTGAACTGCGATTGTGCCATCCGTTTTGCGATACGACTTACCGTTTAGCCACCAAATACCTCGAAAGATAGGTCTGCACCGTCATTAAAACTGCCTCCATATTTCGATATTTTCCTGGGGTAAAAAATAAAAAATTAAACATCTCGTAAATTTTCCGTCGGTTACAGGCTAAAAGCTATAATTTTGCCACATTTCAATATTTAACTCGACTGGCAGATTGTGCCCCCATCCTGATATGGGGACGGGGTTAAAAATTTGGACTTTCAGGAAACTATTAAGCCCATAAAATCTATAGGTTGTCGTTCTGTATAAATATAACCGACTGCGTTCTTATGCAGATTTGAAACTCCCAGCGTGTCCCCCTTAAAGAATATTGAGCATTTTCGATTTTTCTAGGGATCCTGAAATCATCAGATTGTCTGGCACCAAGTTTTAAGTTTCTAAGTTGCCTGGAATTGTCCCATTAATTCACATATATGACTTAATTTATATATATTGTGCCATATCACGTATGTCCCAAGAGTAAAGTAGGTAATACTGTGGACTCATTACAAGAAGGGAGCTCTGGTGTAATAAGGAAGTTGCGTAATACAAGATCTCGGCAGCGCGTGGCATCAAAAATAACTTGTTATCTTCTATATATATAAAAGCAAGTCGGGCTGGAGCGATGTATATATAAATATTTAAAAATGAAAAAAGACGTGAATTAATGAGGCACTTCCATAAATCTCAGAAATTTGAAACTTTGTACGGAGGAAACTGATGACCCCAGGATCCCTAGAAAAATCGGAAATTCTCAAAATTCCCTGAAGGGGGCACGCTGGGGGGGCTCAAATTTTGGGCTCAGCATAAGAACACAGTCGTATAGTATATACAAAACGATAACCTATAGGTTTCGTGGGCTTAAAAATTTTCGAGAATTTCCTCATTTTTATCCCCTATCCCCCCAAATCAAAATGGCGGCACAACCTGCCAGACGAAGTAGACAATTGAAATTTGGTGAAATTATAGCTTTTGGTCCCTAACCGACGGGAAAATTCCAAGATGTTCAAATTTTTCACTTTTTACCCCCCAAAGATATCGAAATATGGAGGCAATTTTAATGACTGTGCAGACATTCCTTTTGAGCTATTTTTTGGCTAAACGGTAAGTCGTATCACAAAACGGATGGCACAATGTCCCTTCAATTCGGAGTGATCTACAACTTTGGTCCTGTGACATTTTGTCGTATCTCTCTCCCTTATACGTTAAATTTGGCCGTATTTCTGGATTGTTCGTAAATTTGGTGATTTTTACAAGTATATTTCATTGTTTGACACACTTATAAGAATGATAGGATCATCACGTTGTGTGCGCACATTGGCACGATTAAGGGACATGTGTGTACGAAATTTCATGATTCTAGCTTATACATAAGTAGGCAAAAAGTAATGTAAAATGTTAAAAATGCACCCAAATTTCACCCTATTCAAAATTTGATCTCAATTTACCCCCTTAATATGGGAGATACGAGGAAATGGTTTAGAAACAAACATGTAGAGCGATAAATGAGGCGTCTGATGGCGCAAACCGTTTCTTAATATCATAAACCGTTTAGGAGATATGAATCTCGAAGTGGAAGTCTGCACTTTTCAACGTGCTCATGCTTATCCGTTATCTATATAAATTAAATCGTAACGACCGTGTGTCTGTACATTGATTATTTTGGCGAAATTTCCGTACAGTTATCCGTTTCACCTGTAATTATGACCATCTGCATCATTTTTAGCTTTGGTGTCCGTTTGTCTGTTTTTTTGTCTGTTTGTCTGTTTGTCTGTCTTTCTATAACTTGAAAACTACTGGATATATTTCCACCAAACTTCATATTTAGAATCCACCTGTCCTTGGGTAGGTTTTAGCGCAAAAAATAAAAGCGTAACGACCGTGTGTCTGTACAATGATTTTGGCGAAATTTCCGTACATTTATCCGTTTCAGGTGTAATAATGACCATCTGCATCATTTTTATCTTTGGTGTCTGTCTGTTTGTCTGTTTGTCTGTTTGTCTGTCCTTCTATAACTTGAAAACTACTGGATATGTTTCCACCAAACTTCATATTTAGAATCCACCTCTCCTTGGGTAGGTTTTAGCTCAAATATCGTTTCTAAATCCCTGAACTGAGTGGGGATTTTTACGAAACCGAAACCGTGATTTTGCACTCCCTCAAAGTATACACAACCGAACTTAATGGAAATCAACCTGCCTTAATGAAAATGAATTTCTAAACCTTTTTTTCTCATGTGCATCATTTCGATAACAGGATTTAGTAAGGGATATATCATTAACGGACCTTTTTTCGGTACAAATCCCAGCGGGTGCGTGTAAAGCGTACTTCTTACAACTTGAAAACTAACAAGATATTTGAACCAAATTTTATATATAGCATCCATCTGTCCAGGGGTAGGTTTCCTTGGTGTCTGTTAGTTAGTTAGTTAGTTTGTTTGTTTGTTTCTTTGTTTGTTGGTCTGTTTGTCTTTCTCTAACTTGAAAACTACTGGATATATTTCCACCAAACTTCATATTTAGAATCCACCTGTCCTTTGGGGAGGTTTTAGGGCAAATATTGTTTCTAAATCCCTGAACTAATTGGGGGTTTATACGAAACCGAAACCGTGATTTTGCACTCCCTCTAAATACACACAACCAAACTTTATGGAAATCTACCTGCCTTAATGGAAATTAATTTCTAAACCTTTTCTTCTCATGTGCATAATTTAAATCACTTACAGGAAAGATAGTATGATCAAACTCTACACGAACATTGGCCCACCCAGTACCCATATGTGAGCCAAATGCTATGCCACATAATTATCCGAAAAGTAATGGAAATGTAAGATATTCTTACACACATTTCAACCTATTCAACGTTTTTGATTCAATCTGACCCATGAATAGATTAGATGCGAGAAAATATCATAGGACCAGCCATTTAGATCGCTAAATACTGCGCCTTACGGTACAATCCTTTGTCGATATGACGTACCGTTTAGCAGCAGTTAATCTGTAAATGAAGGTCTGCAATATTGTAAACATTCATATACTTTCGTATGTCCATCTGTATATATATTCATTGATGTCGATTTGTAGAGATCGAGAAAGGATGTGTCTGCTATTGTAATCAGTACTCCCTACACCGACTTTGACTGCTGGCAGTAGGAATGGGGTCCTTCTCCAACTCCTGTGTAACTGGCATTAGTAAGGAGGGCCTACCATTTTAATGAATAATTCACTTTTCGATTTGTCTTGCAGAAGGCAAGGGATCATGCAGTTTTGTTCGAAAGTCCCCTACTCTATTGTGTTTGGCTCTAGGCCAGGGTGCCCGCCATTATAAACAAATGTTCCAATCTAAAATTTGACTAGCATTAGGCATTGTGGCCTGCTATTTTCATGGAAACTCACTAATTCTGTGTGACTGGCAGTAAGCTGGCTAGCAGCAGTAAAAAGGGACTGTCATTATAATGATAACTGCACAACTCAATTTTGACTGGTGGTAGGGAAGTTGCCTGGTATTATAATAAAAACTCCTCAACTGTAACCTGTCTGAAAGTAGGAAATGGGTCTGCCATTGTAACTAAAACTCCCCAAATCGATTGTGACCGCGCAGTAGGCATTGGGGCCTGCAATTATAATGTAAACTTGCCAACTCGATTGTGAATGGCAGTAGGCAAGTGAGCCTGGCGTTATCATCACAACTCCGCAACCCTCACTTTACATAGGAAACAACGTATGTGGACCTCCCCATGCTATTTCTCGGATAAGGCTAAGAGACATGCAATTTTAAAACAATCTCATTTGCTGCACGCACAGTATTTACGTCGATATCCGTATACAATGTAGAATACCGTAGCGAAGCACGGGTACATTTGCTAGTCCATACTAACAGCAAGCAGTTCGTATATTTCATATGAGTCAATCGGCGAATTTACGAGATTGTTTGAGAGCGGCAGATTCGAAAGAGGCCAATCAGAAGCTTGGAAGCGAAATTGCGGAATGAAGGGATATACAGAATAAACGAATTCAGACCTACCGACTTCGATTTTTACAGTACTACACCATCATTGATCTAACTAGGCAATCTGTTACACAGCCATACTCATATATTTAAAACTTCCTGTAGACAGAAACAGTACTTAATTTTGATCTAATAAAGTAATAAATAAATTTTCATTGAGTCAGCGCTTTTTACCAAGTAGGCGGCTCAGCCATTGCGTCAGCATATCAGTGGAGATCCCCGAGATATTACTAATACAGGAAATTTGTTGAACACGTGGGACTTGAGGAAATGGGACAGACGTCTTATACTAAGCCCATGTTGAATTGTGGTAACATTAACAGTGACGATTTTCATCAATCAAGTAGACAGATTTATATCGTGAAATGTGGGACGTTATTTAACGAGTAATATGCATTACCTAAGTGCAAGTGATATTATTTAATCACGGGAGTGGACAGTACAATTTACAAAGCAATTACCTTTGTTATATATAAAATCATGTATTACGTTGCAGTATGCCAGAGTGAGGTTTTGGTACGGGATTGTTAATAACTAAGACGGTATTTATTATCAATATCTCCAAACCCGTGTATACAGTTTGCATCCGAGTAGTGCAAAAACTGTAATTGGTACGCGTTCCGGTATCGCGAAGACCATGTGCGTATCGTCGTTTGTTGTTCGGTATAAATTAATGGTGTGTGCGGAGCACCATATTTCAACGACGGCGATGGAAGGAGCAAAGATTAGCAGTGTATCTTGTAACGCCATAAAGTGTGTTGGAATGAGGGCGTAATTTGCGCAGACGCAGTGGCCTGGGGACCATGAAGAAAGCTGAGACGACACCAGTTAAGTTTATCTTAAATGCTTAGATAGAGGAATTAGGCTACTTCGATCCTGATGTAGTTTAATTTTAAATGTTAGTGTTTTTGTGGCTGAGCTATGTTTTATTATTGTAAAGTAATGTTATGTTTCAGGGGAAATGCAAGTTCGAACCATGAACTTTTATTATTATGATTCCTATTTATTCCTATTTATGTTACGAGATGTAGACTCTTTCATTAAGGAGGCTGCACAGCCTAATGTTTGTTTGGGAATACATTTTAGCAGGGGACAGTTTGTTTTAAGGCATGCAGGATGTTTACAGGTGTTTGCATTGCAGATGTAACCAGCTCGAAAGTGCATCGCTGAATTAGTGTCTTTTAGATAGGCAAAGAGGACCAGCTAATTGGGACTGTGTTGTGATACTACGAGAAAAAGGCAAGATTAGCCTGATAAACTGAGATTTATATAAATGTGTGTTAAGACAGGACGGAGGTGGCTGCTAATTAATAAAGGGAAAAATATAATGGTGTTAGTTGCATTGTGAGAGAAAGGCTTAATTTGCCTAGAGTGTCCATTAATACTATGAGAGTCGAACTCTTGTACTCCGAGGTGTTAGGCCAGATGTGCCGTGTGTCATATAAAGTATCCGTGTTAAATTGAAATGTGTAATGAAGGCCGTGGTAATGCATATTGAAAAGCACTGAGTTGAGTTGAGGCCTATTGTTTGTATAATGAACAGAGCAGTGATTTGCGGCGTTAATATGTATCCCCCGATATATTAGAATCTCTCAGGCAAGAATTAAGAATGCAATTAGCTGATGTCTTTTGCGAGGCAGGATGTCTCATAGCTGGAGAATTAGTAGTGTCAGAAGATTTGTGATACGACGTGCAAGGTGATCGACCAACTTGTGTAGCTGAGCCAGGATTTCCTTGGTTTCTAATAAGGAGCTGAGCATTTCAAATTGTACTTCAGATATGCGGGTACACGGTGATATTTTGTTTATTTTATTTGCATGATATTTACAGGTATATTTTCCAGGTAGTAAGTCATACTGGAACATACACACGTCCATTATCTCGGTCGTTTTGGACAATTTATATTTTCACCCTTTCTCAACCCCTATGCCAAAGGGGGCTGAAGTTGAACTTTAAAAAATCCAGAATGTTACTATTCATCTCAGCGACCCGGAAAACTATGGTTTCGACACTATTATCGATTATTTTTATATCTCACTCCTTCCTCCCCTGCCCTAAGGGGGGCTAAATTTTGAGTTTAAAAAATCGGAAGTGTTACTATTCATCTCAGTGACCCCGAATACTATGGATTCTACACCGTTTTCGATTATTTTTATATCTCAATCCCCCTCGCCCTCCCATCCCAAAGGGGGATGAACTTGTTCATATAAAATATCCGGAGACTCACTAGTCATCTCAGCGACCCCGACAACTATGGATTCGACACTATTTTCGATTATTTCTATACATCACTCTCCCATCGCCCCCCCCCCCACACCGAAGGGGCTGAACTTGGACTTAAAAAAATTCCGGAGTGTTACTATTCATTTCAGCGAGCCCGGAAAGTGTGAATTCGACACTACTTTCGATGATTTTTATACCTCACCCCTCGCCCCCCGCCCCTAAGGGTTCCTGGGGTGTATAACCCCCACGTAGTTTGTCTCCTGATACTAAAGTACGAAGTGTACAATTCACCTCGGCGAGCCCGAAAACTATGTATTCGACATTATTTTCGATTAATTTTATATATCACTCGCCCTCGGCCCCCACCCCAAAGGAGGATGAACTTGGTCTTATACAATATCCGGAGTCTCACTATTCATCTCAACGACCCCGACAACTATGGATTGGACACTATTTTCGATCATTTTTATTTATCACCCTCCCATCGCCCCCACCCCGAACGGGCTGAACTTGGACTTAAAAAATTCCGGAGTGTCACTATTCATTTCAGCGACCCCGAAATCAACACTACTTTCAATGATTTTTATATCTCAACCCCTTAAACCCCACGCCACTAAGGGTTCCTGGAGTGTATTACCCCCACGTGGTTTGTCTCCTGGTACTAAAAATCTGTAATGTCACTACTCATCTCAGCGACCACATAAACTATGGATTCGACACTATTTTCTATTACTTTTAATCACTACCCTATCGTCCCCCACCCCGAAGGGGGCTGAACTTGGACATTAAAAAATTCGGGAATGTCACTATACATTTCAGCGAGCACGAAAAGTATGGATTCGACACTACTTTCGTTGATTTTTATATCTCAACCCCTCGAAGTGTTCCAATACACCGGAAATTTTAGTATTTACAGTACCCAATTACTTAAAAGAATTTAAATTAAATGCCTTATGCATGTATAGTTTAAATAAATCAAAGCTTAGCAATCAAGAAACCGGGCAAGTTGACCGTGCTGTTAGGGGCGTGCAGCTGTGGGCTTGCATCCGGGAGATAATGTGTTCGAATCCCACTGTCGGCAACCCTGAAGATGGTTATCCGTGGTTTCCGATTTGCACACTAGGCAAATGCTGGGGCTGCACCTTAATAAAGGCCACGGCCACTTCCTTTCTATTCATAGGCCTTTCCTATCGACAGGTGTATGTCTCTCTGAATTGTCTCTTGATGCAGAAAACGTGGAAATGTTTTGGGAAAGAACTGTTCCGTTTTTCAACAATCGCTTAGGGGGAAGGCCTAACAGTTCAGATTATAAATCTCTTTCAGTATCAGAGGACAGAAAATGTTCGGAGCATATACGTACGATTTTAGAGTTAAAAGCAACTTTTATTTTTCAAAAATGTACCCATTGTTTGTGTAGAGATGGATCTCTTGGGAATCTATAAAAGGACAACTTACGATTCTTTGCGTTGTTGGGATGGTTTGTACAGCCTGCAACCGCACACGATGGCATTTTAACAGCACAAACACGACATATACCCTGGAATTCACTACACTCACGATACACGATAAGCACAAGTTTCAAACGACTTTCAAAACATTCGAAAGTAATTAGGTAATTAAAGAAACAATATGCAGACCACAGGCGAACAGCCATGCTGAGAACTTCACTGCTTGAGTGAAATCACTGACACCAAAGAGTATATAGACTGATATTTGCGCGCCAAACAATGCGTAGTGTAATGGGAGGGACGGTCCAGTTACGTCACGACCACGGCAGTCTACTGCGCATCCGTCTCGTGACACCTACCGTCTCTCTTCTAAGCTAACGTGATCCAGAGTGACTGGGAGAACTTCGCCCAATCCTGACGGCCTGTGACGTAGCTGCAACGTCACTGTGGTTGAATAGCATAGGCTCAGCGCCTGCCAGCCCGCCCACTCTGGGCGCCCACGAGACGGAATGCCCAGCGTGAGCACCTCTGGGCTAGATAATAGTTCCACCTTGTTCAAATACGTTTGCATTCTAAACTTTTAGTGCCTAAAAATCTTTTTCATACTCTTCATCATAGAGCCACGTCAACAATTAATGATGCTTGAAAGAAAATGTATACACCATATCTGAGCAGGTTTATACAGGGTCTCTCTAGTGGGGATAGTGAGGACAATTGTTCTCATCTATGTAGCCTAAGGCTGAGTGTTATCCTGTTCAAGTTCCCCCAATTATAAAGAGAAGTGTGCTTCCCACACACTTTTCCTAATGAGACATGGTCTTAAATCAAGAGAAATGTTACTAACATTAATTAGTCGTTTTGACTCATGGACTTTTTGCGAGCTCTTTAACGGGTCTCTCTGTGCGCGTCGCTCTTCAGAGGAGTGCAAAGTTCACCAAAGTACGCTAGTCTGAGGAGAAAGCTAAAGCTACCACAAACAGGTGGGAGTGAAAATAAAAGGAAGCTGCAAGCTCTAATGTCACCAAACAAACACAAGGTGTATTTTATTATATAAAATCGAGATGTTGAGGAGGTTCATTGCACATCAGAGCTGTCTAACAAATATGAACAAGAGAACTGGTGGGGGTGGTTCTGGTGATTGATACCTTAAAGAGATTTGCAAGAGCTTAACTGTAATCAAAGTACCCTTCGAATAATGAAAGAAAGAGACACCTATGATAGGTTTATAAATAAAAGTATGCTTGAGCTTCGTAAACCCAATGCTGTAATAGTCGGTGGAGAACAATAACTAACCAAAAGACGTCAGATAGAGAAGATTGAAGTGAGCAGCTTGGCACATTTAGTGCAATCAATGCCCTCATCTACAAGGAAAAATGCCAGAAGTATTTCGCATACACGTCCGTAATTCACTATAAATAGACTCGAAATTTTGAGAAGACCGATAGGCCTACTCGAAAAGAATGCGGAGTCGATATGAGTGGCAGGATAAGTTACTCATTATTTCTCATCTAGCTATCTAGCTAGTATTATAGGGAGATAAAGTTTGTGATGAAATAAATTTCATGTTGGATCCGTATTATAATTGTAAGTAAATTTTTCCACTCATATGATTTATGAATAAATAATTAATAAATAATAAATAATCAATGCCTCCGTGGCTCAGACGGCAGCACGTCGGCCTCTCACCACTGGATACCGTGGTTCAAATCCCGGTCTCTCCATGTGAGATTTGTGCTGGGCATAGTGTAGGCGGGACAGGTTTTTCTCGGGATACTCACTCCGGTTTTCCCAGTCATCTTTCATTCCAGCAACACTCTCCATTCTCATTTCATAGCATCTATCAGTCATTAATAAATCACTTTGGGAGTGGCGATCCCATCGTACTAATAGCCTATATCTGCTTCATTCATTCCATCCCTGACCCGGTCAGTGACTGGAAAACAGGTTGTAGGTTTCCATTTTCAATAAATAATTAATAATTAAAATAAGTGCATGTTGAAATATCATCAGGTGAGAGATTGAAGAGTCACTTGATGTAGTATGATGATGAACTCAGAATGAGTAATAAATCACGATGATGTAATTGAAAGATTCTTCTGTTCCTTAAAATTTGTTTCACGTAAAAATATTGAAAGTTGATTCATTAAAAGTTTTATGTTTTGTAACTTTTAATCTATTCACTTTAAGTTATATTTGGACAGCTGAAGATGGCCTAATGCGGCCGAAACATGTTCTGTTGTTCTTTTATATATATATATTTGGTTTACGTCGCACCGACACAGATAGGTCTTATGGCGACGATGAGACAGGAAAGGCCTAGGAGTGGGAAGGAAGCGGCCGTGGCCTTAATTAAGGTACAGCCCCAGCATTTTCCTGGTGTGAAAATGGGAAACCATGGAAAACCATTTTCAGGGCTGCCGGCAGTGGGGTAAGAACCTACTATCTCCCGAATACTGGATACTGGCCGCACTCAAGCGACTGCAGCTATCGAGCTTGGTCTGTTGTTCTAATGTGATGCTTTTACAGCTTAAATTGTAAAGAAACTTATAGGTATTGACTAGGTGGATCCAATATAAGTTACTAGTTTTTCAACTTATATAATAAAAATTTGTGAGCTTGTTAGTATGTTCAGGTTTATCACAGGAACCGTTCAACTTATTTCAGCAATTATTTAATCATTGGAAAGATGATTTCTTCTCGATTTTCATACACATACAATCTTGCCAGCTTATCAGGAGAGCAAGTAATTAAGAAAAGTAGAGCAAGACAGAAAATTGTGCATTTGGGTCCCTTAAAAGTGAATACGCTGCCTCAATTGTTAGTACTGTTAACCCTCTACTGAAGCTCACCAAGAGTACTTCCGATCCTACGAAATAGATTCATTTTATTCCTACATCTAGCAGAAAAAGATCCTTTTCTTTGTTTGGCGCATGCTTTTTCCGTTAGAAACCAAAATGTCAGGTAAACTGATAGTCTAATTAACAAATAAGACAAACACGGAAAATTTAGAGTCAAATTTCCATCGCAAATTTATTTTTTAGATACGGACTGGAGTCGATGGAACATGGCTGTGGCTTTCGAAGTACTTTCGCGAACTTATGCCTCGTCGTCACCACTGTAAGCTATAATAATGTGACAATAAAGTGCAAGTGCTGGGCAGCCGGCAACAATGCTAGCGAGAGACGATAATTGTAGTGCAGCGGCGATAAAGTGGACGGGCGCAGCAGCGAGTAAAACAATAGCGGCGGTGAACTGTTGAGTCTCGCGATAAGGAAATTCCTAGAATAAGCTGTAAGCTGGTCGACAATGGACCAGGCACCCAGAATGATCTGGAAATGGAAACCACTATACTAGAATCTTCTGCAAGCCTATATAAAGAGCGCAGGTGGCGAATGCCAGTCTACCAGCTTTTATCTGTAGGCTCTTTCTATTTCCGCCTATGTGTTTTTTCCCGGTCCTTACTACCAACCTGCAGTATCACGAACCGAATACCAATCTGACTGGTAGCATGTCTGACACGGGGACAGGCCGATACTTCCTTAGTATCAAATTTCCCAATCCTACCTGCTATCTCTTTCTTCTTAGAACTAACAGCATGTCGGAAGCGATGTGGATTTGAGCTGATCGCCACGCGTGAGGTGCGAGCTTCGGGGTCCCCCGACAAAAAGAAAAAAGTAAAGCATGTCAGTCCGTCTCGAGCGAGTCAGTCGTGGGTGCAACAGTCGCGAGTGAACGTACACAGACGGTCGCTCGTCTGTGACGAGTCATTCATCGGGAGTAAGTCCGTCCGTCAGACGGCTACGTGGACATCAACGAAGCATGTTCGTTGTTAAGTGAAATATTCTGGAACGACATTGCACCGTGTTCGAGAGCAGAAGTTGCACACACCGGACTGCAGTGTGTTCGAGTGCGTTTGAGTAAAAGTTGTGTCGAACGGAAAACTTAAACACGTGTGAACTCGTCAGTGAGTGTAAATAGTGGTTCACGAACATGTAGAAGGATACCAAGAACATGCTACCTCTCAGAGTATTGAAGTTAGTTTTGAGGACACTGATAACGCGCCACAATACTCCCTAAATAGGTGAGGCGATCGATTTACTTCAGTTGAGTTGTTTCAATATTGATATTTGCCTGCGTTACTGTTTTCTTGATCTTCGAAAGTTTCAGTTTTCAGAACTTCTACGTAAAAAAAATCATGTTATCTCTCCGACCAAGGTTTGTGGTTGCCAGCTGGAGGTGGACGTTGGAATTATTAACAATCAATAAATTATTTCATGACGCAGGTACAAAGTAGATTGTATACTCAGCGGCGGGTCGTGTACTAGAAAGAGCACATGTGTACGTGAACAACCAGAAGCTGGGACTGGGACCCATGTTACCCTTTAATTGCTCTGTATCTAACTTAATTAGGGTTCTGACAAGCAGCATTTTAAATTTTCCGGGTTCTACGCTTTAAATTTCCAGCACTGCTTGCATGTGCACATCGATCTTGTGCTCTCGCTGAGGTAGGCTTCGCGCATACGCGAATGATGGTGACATCATAACTTGCGGAGCTGTTACAATGTGGGCAGTGCATATTTCCAGTATGATCTTTCTTCAGAACTCCAACCGCCAAACATTACTGGATGGTGCTGCCATCTCTACGGATTTTGTGCCAACTCATACTTCTCTGAAAAATAGTAGTCTTTGTTTTAGATTTCAGAATATCGCAATATAATACTGTGTGGTAACCTGCCTTTAAGCTGGAAAATACTATTTTGAGTTACTCTTATTGTACAGCATGGAATTGTGTATGCCCTGGCTTCGAAACAGTACAGAGTAATCGTGTCTGTCAAGTGAGTTTCCATATAAATTTATTTATTCTGATCAGGCAAGGCAACCATGAACTCGATAGATTCAATATTAAAAAGTGATACCTTTACATACAGTGCAATTAGGCGAGTAACAAGAATAAAATATCTACATAATACGCTATTATTACTTTAAATTTTTTTGACCACCCAATTGTCTATTTGACGAGCCGTCAGTATGTATACTCCTTTATGGAATATCATGCTGTGTATGAATATAAGGACTGTGTACTGGAAATATATAATACTTCCCCCACCCATTGATCTACTTAACTCTGATCTTGCGGGTAAGAGAAGCAAATGAATACATAGTTCACTCAGTATTTTTTTCTTTGTATTTGAAGGTCGGATAAGGAAGATGATAGTTTCTAAATAAGTGAAACGACCGACTTGCTTCCGCTGAGTTGTTCCAACGTTGAACTACGATTGCATTACTATTATTCCGATCTTCATAATTGGTAATAGTAAATATATTTCTACTAAATGAGAATTATCACACCCAATTGCGCTTAGCTCAATTTTAAGTGCTTCAACACTGAAGACCGAAATACAAATGTGAGTATGTCTACTTTTTCTTCCATTTCAGATAAATAAAAACAGCCTGACTCTTACAGATTATTAATTAACTCCGAATACCACGGTCGTGTCCAATAAAATAACTTATCTCCTCTTTGAACTTACCAGTGTTGAATGGACAAACAATTAGCACGTTTGATATTACATTTCTAATAGACCACAAGAACTTCAAAGAATATTTTATTAATTGCTTCTGCTGTGGAGTACCAGTGTGAAACAGAATTAGGTCAGCAGCTACAAGACGACGTGCTGCTGGAGAGTAGGTTGATTCAAACAGTTTATTTGTTCTATCTCTGCCCGCAAGTTAGATTGTGGTTCGTCACATTCAAAGTGATTAGTTGCTAAGTATGTGGCGTACATACCAGGAACAGAACTGGTTTTGCCTCCATCATTTTTATTCTAGCTATGCTTCAACATACATCTCAGGGCAAAAATATTCTGTATTAATTATTTAATATCCAAAAACATTACGGGAAGCCTATTTTACTAATGGTATATTAGTTTAAAATCAAAACAAGGATAATTCTTACAAATTTAGTTTACAAGAAATTTTGTTATTGAATTTGAGATACTGCACATAGCAACATTGGATTTTGAGTACATAATACAGTGGATTAGAATCTTCTCATTTCAAACACCGGACACTCAAATATCAAATGATTCACTGTCTGAATTGATCCACAAAAGCATAAGAAGATTTAAATTTTCTATGACGAGTTAAAAATTGAGTGAAAATAAATTTAGGTATTAACGATTTACACAATAGACGATTTTTGAACTTCCGGAAAAATATTTCTCGCGTAACAGATCCTTTCAAACTACATTCCCATAAAATACTCCAGTGATGTAGAATATATTGCCTGATTTGTCTTTGAACATAGCATATTGGAGATTTATGGCACGCAATATCCAAAAGAGACGTAGCAGCTTTATTTAGCAAATTAATCTGTTTTTTTTATCAGTAAACCCAGTGTGACCTCTAATCCAAGATGTACAAATATGAGAATACTCCTGAGCTATTGCTCTGATATTCTATATTAACGATATAGTGCCTTTATTTCCTCACAAGGCCAATGGCTGGAGTCCATTTACTTAGATAAATTACTACGATAACGGTCTGATACCAAGAGGGAATGATGTTCCTAGTTTTGGCTACCAACAATTTTGTCTCAGCAGGTATTATTTTTCGAACCAGTAAATCTACCGACTCGAGGCCGGCGTATTGCAGCACCTTCAAATACCACTAGAATGAGTGGGAATCGAACCCACTATCCTGGGCTCAAAACGCTCACGCTCTACCATGTTGGCCAGTCAGCAATGAAATTAAAGAGAAGATTACAGATTTATTAGTAAACAAATCTTCCCCCTTTTCTTATACTCCTTCTTTCTTCCATTTAGCTGCAGGTGCAGGGTCCCCTTTTCGAATTGACGAACGTCATTTCACATCGTTAGAATACAAATTTTGGTCCTGCTGGGTGCCCTTCATATCTACGACTAATGTGTTCTGCCAGCATTAATACTAAGGTCTTCCTCGCTGATGAAATAATGCCGTCAACCGTGAAATTATAGGCAGTGCAGTCGGCAGTACCAAACGCATTCCAGAAATATATTCTACAATACCACTGCAGCAGCTTTTCCCACACCTTTTTATTTATGTAATACTCTTCACAGAAAGGTATTCATTTTAATTTTACAACTCCCGAAAACTGTCATTAACAAGAGCAGTTGTTTTAGTTATCAGTCCATACGCTGGCTTGATGTAGCCTTCCATGCACCCCTATACCGTGAAGAATCAGTGGTTACGTTTGTATACTTCATCCTATACTATATAAAATATTTCGTGTCTTACTCTTTAATACAATTTTGTCCCTTACAAATTTTGCTAATGAAACTGCGTAGATTTTGCATCTTTTGAACGGCTCGGCATATGGGTACAATATATACAGAAAATACTGGAAAGTATATTAGAAAGAAGAATGAGAAGAAATACTGGAGGAGAGTTAAAAGAGAAACAATATGGGTTCAGGATTGGAAGATCTACAGTGGACCCAATCTTTAGCATGAGACAGCTAATGGAAAAGAACTGGGCATATGGAAAGAATCTGGTCATGACTTTCATAGATGTAGAAAAGGCATATGACAGTGTCCCCAGAGAGAACGTTTGGGAAACCATGGTTAAAAAGAGACTCGGAAGAAAAATGTTAGAAATGGTGCAAGCAATGTACAATTGCGTTAGTGGAGTACTGACCCCAGTTGGAAAGACAGAATGGTTTAGGAATAAGACTGGACTAAGACAGGGGAGTATGCTGTCACCTCTTTTGTTTATTATGGTCATCACCGAGCTCGATAGCTGCAGTCGCTTAAGTGCGGCCAGTATCCAGTATTCGGGAGATAGTAGGTTCGAACCCCACTGTCGGCAGCCCTGAAAATGGATTGAATCAATGAAGAGCGGCATAAGAAGATGAAATTTAGACTGGGACGAGATCGTAGAAGGGGAGTGGTGGAAGGAAAGAGGAAGATAAATTAATATAAATACCCCATAAATAAATACATAAAAAATACCATAAATACCCCGACCCGGCAGGAGGTGCATAAGGGGTAATGATGATGATGATGTAGTATAACACATATAGAGGCAACGGATATTGCTGGGTTAACGGATAACATATAAACACACAGGACAAATATTAGGAAGATCTAAGAAAAAAGAGATAAATTAAAGAACCGGAAAAATAATAGCAGAAATTGTCCTCTAGCTACGGACTTCATATGACTTTGATAAAATGATTCCTGTCGGCCTCTATGGTATAGTGGTTAGTGTGATTGGCTGCCACCCTTGGAGGCACGGGTTCGATTCCCGGCTCTGCCACGAAATTTGAGAAGTGGTACGAGGGCTGGAACGGGGTGCACTCAGCCTCGGGAGGTCAACTGAGCAGAGGGGGTTTCGATTCCCACCTCAGGCATCCTTGAAGTGGTTTTCCGTGGTTTCTCACTTTTCCTCCAGGCAAAATGTCTATCACTTCCAATCTTTCCAACCCCCACAAGGCCACTGCTCAGCATAGCAGGTGAGGCCGCGTGGGCCTCCTCAATTGTATCCTCCGACACAAAGTCTCATGCTTCAGGACGCTACCCTGGAAGTGGTAGAGGTGGGATCCGTCGCTATGTTCGAGGGGAAAATCAACAAGGGAGGGTAAATAAAATAAAATAAAATAAAATAAAATAAAATAAAATAAAATAAAATAAAATAAATGATTCCTGTAGTTAGAAATTACTGAACAAAGAAGTATTATAAAATGTTTTTTCCTTCTGACAAAACTCGAAGTGAAAACTAAAGTTCTTTAAAAAGCATTATACAGGAGAACATGGTTAATTCGAAAATTTTAAATTCAAATCCGTGAGTAACCCTAACTTTTCTCGTGGATCCTTCACTTCCCTATACTATAAAACGGTAAACATTTGTGTTTAATTCCAGTATTATATTGTTTCAGGGAGATCGTATGTTAGAAAAAAAAGTATGACTGAAGAAGATATGTGAATAACATCTACACTTTTAAAGGTATTCAGCTGAAATTTTATATGCACACTTTCAGAACCATTGTAGTGGAATATACATAATTTTGAAAATTTTAAAATAAATTTAAAATGAATATCTGGCACATACTCTGTGTGTTGTCCGACTCATTGTCTGAATGGTCAGCGTTGAGAGGGTCCTGGGTTCGATTCCCGACCGGGTCGGAGATTTTAATCACCTCTGATTAATTCTTCTGGTCCGGGGACTGGGTGTTTGTGTTTGTGCTAACACTTTCCTCTTCATATTCAGACAACACACTACACTACCAACCACCACAGAAACACGCAATAGTGATTACACCCCTCCATATAGGGTTGGCGTAGGGAAGGGCATCCGGCCGTTAAACAGAACCAAATCCACACGTGCAACAAAGTTCGCACCCACGACGCCACAGGTGTACGTAAATCGGTAGAAAAAGAATAAAAAGAATCTGTGTGTTCATTTGTTTAGAAGGAAGTCATAGTTTCCAGTGTGGACTCAATTCAATGTAACTTAAAAAAGAAGCTTTTCAGTCTGTCGAACACACAAGTTACATATAAAAACATGGCGTATGGCTTTTAGTACCGGGAGTGTCAGAGGACAAGTTCGGCTCACCAGATGCAGATCTTTAGATTTGACTCCCGTAGGCAACGTGCGCGTCGTGATGAGGATGAAATGATGATGCAGACCGACACATACACCCAGCCCCTGAACCAGCAAAATTAACCAACTATGGTTAAAATTCCCGACTCTGCTGGGGATCGAGCCCGGGACTCCTGTGACCACAGGCCAACACGATAACCATTTGGCCAAGGAGTCGGACAAGTTACATATAAAAATCACACTATTAAACAAGGAATAAATGTCTCTATTTTTATTATTGTTTAATAATGCGCTTTTTACAGCTATGTTATAGTGTAATATTTATAATGAACTTGTGTGTTGAACAGAGTGAAAAGTTTTTAAGTTACATGTCACATACTGAACATTTTATGGTGCAATTTCTTCAGAACGACTGCAAATTTTTCTGATATTTAAATTTAGATGGTCTCAACATAATAAACATTTTGATAGACATGCTAACAAGATTTTCCTCGAGGAAGACACGTGAACAGTTGAGATTTTCTTCTGAAGACGCAGAGCAAAGTTCTCTGGCAAACGTAAAGAGTTTCACATTGTTTTCTTGACATAACAGAAGGGCAAAAGCTTATTAAAATCACTATAGAACTCAATTACGACAGAAAACTAAATATATTTTGAAAAACTACAATTACGAGCCGTGAAAGCATCAATCTATAAATTTTGATACCTTTTACATTATTTAAATTTAACAGAGCTCGATAACTGCAGTCGCTTACGTGCGGCCAGTATCCAGTATTCGGGAGATAGTAGGTTCGAACCCCACTGTCGGCAGCCCTGAAAATGTTTTTCCGTGGTTTCCCGACACATACAGAACACACAGTTCTAGGGGAGCTTAGCTGGACACAAAGCACTAACGAGCTCAACTCAATTACGACAGAAAACTAAATATATTTTGAAAAACTATTTCATAAGCGGCCGTGGCCTTAACTGAGGTACAGCCCCAGCATTTGCCTGGTGTGAAAATGGGAAACCACGGAAAACCATCTTCAGGGCTGCCGACGGTTAAGATTTAGCTATATGTAGAGTACTGACAATGCCAAACCTTTCTTTATCACCATGAAATGTCACAGAGTTGGTAAATGCACAACTGTTACGAATTGCTCCACTAAGTATTTAGATATCTGTTAATGTGAAACCACTGTTACAAGTCTTCTTGTTTTTAAATGCTGATAAAATACCATAACTGGCATTTTAGTGGATTCATTGCTATTAAAAATTAGTGAGTCAATTCTATCCAATGTATTTGCACGCTGAATCTGGTTTAATTTTATTCGTGTAAACACTCTACCAGTAATTCTTCCTATATTGCATTAAAATCACTATAGAACTCAATTACGACAGAAAACTAAATATATTTTGAAAAACTATTTCATAAGCATCACACGTTCCTTTGATCAATGAAGTCTCCTCAACGGAAAGGAACGGGAAAATTTCATCTGCAATGGTGTCCACTGGCTTCTAACCTTAAAAAGAAAGCTCCTAAATGACTGCCAGAGACATGGTTGTGAGAGTATTTAGGGGTTGTAGTAAGGATGTAAAGGAGAGAGCATATTTGTCTCTGGTGAGACCTCAACTTGAGTATGGTTCCAGTGTATGGGACCCTTACCAGGATTACTTGATTCAGGAACTGAAAAAATCCAAAGAAAAGCAGCTCGATTTGTTCTGGGCGATTTCCGACAAAAGAGTAGCGTTACAAAAATGTTGCAAAGTTTGGACTGGGAAGACTTGGTAGAAAGGAGACGAGCTGCTCGACTAAGTGGTATGTTCCGAGCTGTCAGTGGAGAGATGGCGTGGGAGGACATTAGTAGACCAATAAGTTTGGATGGTGTCTTTAAAAGTAGGAAAGATCACAATATGAAGATAAAGTTGGAATTCAAGAGGACAAATTGGGGCAAATATTCGTTTATAGGAAGAGGAGTTAGGGATTGGAATAACTTACCAAGGGAGATGTTCAATAAATTTCCAATTTCCTTGCAATCATTTAAGAAAAGGCTAGGAAAACAACAGATAGGGAATCTGCCACCTGGGCGACTGTCCTAAATGCAGATCAGTAGTGACTGATTGATTGAAAGATTCTTGCTCCGTGATAGCGAAATATGGGGCGTCGCAACATAACCTGTATAAGTATTCAATTTTATTTGCGCATTTAGAGTTTGAACGGAGAAGTGAAACTTCGGAATTGTAATCTTGAAACATTGAAGTATTTCTTAAGAAAGAGTAAGAATACTTTTTTGTTAAAATTGCATCTACATCTACTCTTAATATACAAAGTACAAACTCTTCCGGGAAGAACTCAAGACGGAAACCTCTGTCACAGATGTATCCGAGAGAAATAAACACTCACGTTCTGGGTTCTTGTCCTTACGGCGAAATTCAGAGAAACTCACTTCACCACAAGATAAGATTATTGATTGCAAAAGAACTCTTCCGTAAAAACTTCCGTGTACTTGCAGAAGTCCACGGTTTTTTTATGACAGGAGGTACAAAACGAATTAAATAGAAAGAGAATCTGAGTACTATACTATTGTCAAATTAATAAACAGGGAATGGAGAAGGCCAGGGAAACTATAAAAAATATTGACAATTGTAAAAAGCTTGTGGGAGAAAAAAATGAAAGTGGTAAATGAGGGAAGGGGCACATGCTGCTGAAAAAAAAGAAAGAAACAGCGAAATCAGCACGAGTACACATGGTTAAAAGGATATTATGGGACACATAAACTACACATAGAGGAATGCATGCTAGTATTTCAGAATGAACCAAGTCTCGGCTCTCCTACCTCGGACGACCGAAGTTGGAAGAGGGAGACTCCAAATCGATCAGTTACCCGTACACTGAATAAGAAGTTTAAAATTGATTATAGTCAGTAGAAGAAAACATACAGAAGGTATTTATCTCTGAAGTATCATCTCTGTACGGGTGAATAATAACAAAGTTTTGTAACCATGTATGTACATAAAACAACTTTGATTCACAGATGTAGAACATTATAGAGTTTAACTCACTAATAAGTAAGGGCGAAAATAATTATAAGTTTCGTATTATGTTTCGTTTTTTATATTGGTACAGTTTGGTTCCGTTGTTCCTTAGGTATTTTATATTTCTAATTAGTAGATTCAGTTCATTGATATTGTAAGCCGTACTGTATTCCTTCTAATGAGGTTGTTTGTTGACTGTTTTATTTTACTTTGGTTTTGTTAGTTAGTTTGTTTTGGCTGCTGACCTACAGTAGAGTTGGAAGAGGGGGAGATAGGCCTGACCTATCTCAAGCTAAAGTGTTGATTCGGTACGTCTGCACATGTATAGTAGAGTAAGATAGTGAATAGTGTTAGGTTACATGAAGTAAGGTGCCAATGAGACAGTGAAAGATGAAACGAGTTATGGATTCCGTCTCGGCAGAGGAATACAGGCGTGACAGCCTACATGTAGAGCTAGGCAATCCGCACACATGTGGGTTGTTACAGGAAGGAGTGGTGAGGAAATAACATTGACAGCTTAAGGGGTCTATGAGGTATCGGTTTCCGAGCCTCATGAGACATGTGTGGTCGTGACATCCCAGGGAAGGGTGGTAGGAGTTCCTCACCAGGGGTGATGTCGTGGCCAGACAGATTTAGGATAGATTTAGTATATATTCATGTAGTAAAGTAGTTAGTTTAGTTCTAAGTAGAGGTGATGTGTTGCATGTGGAGCTGACGATCCGCCCATGTGCAAGGCGCTACATAGTAGATTTAGAGGTAGTTAAGTAGTAAGTAGTTAGTGCTTAGCTATAAATAGTCTGTAAGTGTTTATTTTGAATTGCATATTGGAACATTGTAACTTGGCGAAAGCCTGTTATGTTCAGTTCAATAAAAATACCAGTACCAATACAAAACGAATTAACATAAGTGCCTTAAAAGACAACGAAAAGAAAGGCTTCATACCGATCCGACCATCCGATTCGAGCATCATGTCGGCCAGTCTACTAAAGTCCACCTTGAGAATTGAACATTTACGCGCCCGCCATACCGTTCTACAAAGCAAATATCAACTGAATGAAGTAGAGATTATCGGCCTAATGGTTGTGTTCGTGGAATAATACCTGTATTGTTCATAGAAGAAGTTCGAGCGGCCTATGGGCAGCGTTGAAAGAATAGTTACCACCACCATACGTGGATCTGCATACATCCTGAGAACTTATTTGTTCGGACTTACATGATTATTAAGATTCTATATTACCGCTACATTTCTACAGTCGAATCTCGATATCTCGAACCGCCATTACTCGAATTTTCAGCATCTCGAAGTAATTTAAATTTCCCGGCCGTTTTTCCTATTCTTAAAGTGTATTTATTTTTCTATTACTCGAAATTCGGTTACATGAATTTCTCGATTTCTTGAAGCAAACGTTTCTTCCCTTGAAGAAACAAATACTCTGTGACTCGAATTTTGTGCAACAGAAAATGTATAATACGGCATTTGCGGTTTGTGAGGAACAGATAACAAGTAAAGAAAGGGTTACAGTGACGTTGGGAGCTAATATGACGGGAACCAAAAGCTCAAACTTCTAGTGACCGGAAAATCGGCGAAGCCACGCTGTTTCCCCGGTTTGAATTAATTACTGCTCACGTGCGAAAGCAACCCCCGAAGTCGTGGATGGCAAGTTCTAGTTACGAATCTCGGCTGCGTGGTATTGACGAGAATTTTCAACGTGAAGGGAGGAAAAGTTAACCGTAACAAACAGAAGACACCAACGGATTTTTTCCAAAGGTGTTAACGGAGGTATATATCTTTTTTCACTACTGTGTGTTCTGCATCCTATTTTCTAAAAAGTCACTATAATAAAGGTCGTAATTAATGTGATGCCGTAAAATACAGTTCGTTCGTATATTTTTGATTACTGTTAACAATAATGTATGCAGTACAAGCCCGAAGACAGCGCCGGATTAACGGGGGGGCTAAAGAGGCTGCAGCCCCGGGCCCGGCGTGCTCAGGGGCCCCGGCCCTTGGCCGAACCTAAAATTGTACAAAAAGGCCTGATGCTCCACCTCCGTGTATGTATATAAATATTTACGCTCGCAAAATATCGAACACGCACTCTTCCTTCCTTCCTTCCTTCCCTCCTTCCTTCTTATGAGCTGTCCGCGTTAGTATTTCATCACTGCTAGAATCAATTACCCTTCCGGAGACACAAATCCTCGCTACTTACGCACTGTAATTATTGTAAAGGTTATTGCTGATGAAAATTTAAATCTGGCAGCTTGCGAGTACGGGCAGTGGGGGAAGGGGGACGGCAGGGGACAGGGGAAGCACGGTGGAATGCGCATGCTCTACTATACCTTTGCATCAGGAAGAGAACTTCCAGTTCACCTCTGATTATTGAACCATTCGTAAGTTACAACTGTAATGTTCTTCTAACATGGATAGAAAATATCCTAGAAGTGCCAAAAAAACGTAAGTTCTGTTTTTTATGTCGATTTGATAGTGATGACGAGACAAATGTAAAATATGTTTTGGCATTATGAAATATTAATATGAAAAATAGAGAAAAATTGTAGTCTGTTTCAAAACTTCCCTATTCATCAATTTAAGTGGAAGTAATTCTATAACGACTTCAGTATACTAGTCTTATGTGTTCTTACGAAGAAGGGGCCCCACATTTTTAAATAGCCCAGGGCACCCAAACACCTTAATTCGGCACTGCCCGTAGATACATATGATTCAATTATGTTCTATAAATCCTCACAAATGGTATTCTCTACTTCTCGAAATTTTGATAACTCGATAGCTCCAGATGTGATTCGAGATATCGAGGTACCACTGTATATGAAAAAAATATATGTATCCTGATACGCTTTACTTTGCCCTTTGTGACAACCCGTAATTGCGGGAAGTCGTTGATTCGTTCAATAAATATATTTAACAAATTTGTGTTTAAATTTGATGGAATGTTACTTTGGTGATGGAGATTGGTAGTGTAGAATCGTTCCGGATCTGGAAGCACAAATGTGATTGTTACGAAGCCAGAAAAAGTTCAAGATTTTTGATACTTGAGGATGTGTTCCTGGGTAGCGAACTTTTAGTTTCGTGGAGTTGATTGAAATCTCTCAGCAGATTTCCCCCAGTGGGTGGGGGCAGTAGAATAACACCCGCGGTATCCCCTGCTTGTTGTAAGAGGCGACTAAAAACGACCCCAGGAGATCTAAACTTGGGAGCGTGTGTTGGTGACCACGGGACCCTTAGCTGAGCCCTGGCATTGCTTCGCCTTACTTGTGCCAGTACTTGGACATCTATCCTATCCGACCTCCCTTGCTCTACTCATGCTCTTTTTCGACTCCGACGGTATGAGAGTATGCAAGGCCTAGGACGTCATTTATTTTCACTCCCTTCGAGGCCTTATATTTCTTCAGCCGATACCTTCATTTTTCAAAATGTCGGGCCTCTTCCATATTTTCCCTCTGATTGGTGTTATTAGGGGACGGTTGCTGAATTGTACTTCCTCTTAAAGCAATGATCACCATCATCACCTCTCAACAGATGATATGAGACATACCATTGACTACTGAAAGCTTGGATTGTAGAACATAGGGATACTTTGTGGAATATCCCTCAATAACTGTAGATGGATTAAGAGGCAACGGCTAGTCTTACTACCGAGAGACAACAACCTGTTTCAATCAACAAATAAGCTTGAGGAGTTTGCACTATCTACGCAAATAAAATCAACAAAACGAACTAAAATTAGTAGCTTTAAAAAAATGTCAATGTTATCGTAATTGAAGTGTATTTTTTAATTTCATTTTTTGTGCGTTAAAATATTATGTACATTTTCTTTCTCTTCCTCTTTCTTAATCTGCTTACCCTCCAGGGTCGCTTTTCCCTCGGACTCAGCGAGGGATCCCACCTCTACCGCCTCAAGGGCAGTGTCCTGGAGCGTGAGACATTGGGTCGGGGGATACAAGTGGGGAGAACGACCAGTACCTCTCCAGGCGGCCTCACCTGCTACGCTGAACAGGGGCCTTGGTGGGGGATGGAAAGATTGGAAGGGATAGACAAGAAAGAGGGAAGGAAGCGGCTGTGGCCTTAAGTTAGGTACCATCCCGGCATTTGCCTGGAGGAGAAGTGGGAAACTACGGAAAAACACTTCCAGGATGACTGAGGTGGGAATCGAACCCGCGTCTACTCAGTTGACCTCCCGAGGCTTAGTGAACCCCGTTACTTTTCAATCTCATGGCAGGGCCGGGAATCGAACCCGGGCCTCCGGGAGTGGCAGCTAATCACACTAACAACTACACCACAGAGGCGGACATGTACATTTTATTGTCCGTTATCGTTTCGCCATAGTCTGCTGTCACTGCAACTAGAGGAATCACAAAAAAAAAAAGTAAAGTTCGAATTAGACATTCGGGTAAGTACGATTTGTGACATTAATTCGAATTCGTGGCTAATTCAAAGTGTTTATGGACCGTTCGAGTTTGGATTAATCAGATTTCTTTTACAATTGGCTTTACGGTGCACCGACACAGATAGGTCTTATGGCGACGTTGGGTCAGGAAAGGGCTAAGAGTGGGAAGGCAGCGGCCGTGGTCTTTATTAAAGTATAGCCCAAGCATTTGCCTGGTGTGAACAGGGGAAACCACGGAAAACCATCTTCAGGGTTGCCGACAGTGGGGTTCGAACCCACTATCTTCCGAATGCTCCCCTAACCGCACTTGACCGTACTGTAATTACCTTCTTTACTGTTTTATTAAAAATCGTCTCTGATTGGTTGAACTCCGCTTCACAGTAGGCTAATGTAAGGGAGATCATGAATCAAACAACACCAAACTTGACCTTGTTGAATTGTCTCACCGCGTGATTGTCCGGCTCCATGGCTAAAGTATTAGCGTGCTGGCCTATGGTCATAGGGTTCTCGGGTTCGATTCCTGGCAGGGTCGGGAATTTTAACCGTCATTGGTTAATTTCGCAGGCACTGGGGCTGGGTGCATGTGCCGTCTTCATCATCAGTGCGTTCTCATCACGAAGCGCAGATCACCTACGGGAGTCAAATCAAAAGACCTGCACCTGGCGAGCCAAACATGTCCTCGGACACTCCCGGCACTAGAATCCATACGCAATTTTATTTCCATTTTTACCCCATGATTGCAGCACTGTGGTTTCGTACCCATCTACAAATAACATGGTCTCTCTCTGCATTCCCAGCTCAATCTGCCACCACCACAATACTGACAAATATTAGTATAGAATAGAATACTCCCATCCGCTAGTTCCGGAATGCCTGAAACTGGGAGAAAGCATTCGTTTATTGAACTTCATTAAGTCTTGATACATGCATTACATTTCCCACTTATAATTATTTGACTATTTCTACACCAAATATTATTTATTTATTTCATTTTTATTGCACACTACAGGACTTAACTGTCCCAATTAAAGTGGCAACTACGACAGATAAGCTACAATTAACATGGTGAAACTTATATCTAAACTATATTCTACAATTTTATCTAATCTCCTATAATATTGATATAAAATATGAAAGTATTTCACTGAAGACTAAAGAACCTTATGTTAATGCGGTGGAACAATACACGACAAAGTAAAATGATAAAATAAATGAAGCAATACATTATACTGCATAATATTATAGAACTTCACCTTACAATTTCCCCTATTTCTATTTATTTTGTCCTAGAAGTTAACAATGCTATATCATCTAGGACAGGGATGGCGAACCTTTTCCAACTAGTGTGCCACTTTAAGTCTCGTTTATTAAACTGTCCACTGTGCCACTTGTTATTTTCCTTTGGAATGCCTACAACCCACCCCCGACTTCTATTCCTAATTCCAAATTATGTTTCATAATATGTTATTACACAAGAACCTTGTTTATCCGGATTAAGTGGGACCGGAACGGATCCAAATGATCGAAAATCCGGATAAACCGGAAGAACTAAAAAAATACGGTTCATGTCATATAATAGGGCCTACAGTATATTAACATACGTTGTATAGTAATGCCTTTTTTCAGTTGTGCAAAAAAAAGAACACTTACATTTACGACTCTGTTTTATGCACTAAAATAATGCGTGAGCCTTTTTTGTGTTATATTTGTATAGCGTTTGCACGCAGCACGATCACGAAGACTTTTTTTTAAATGCTAGTTGCTTTACGTCGCACAGACACAGTTAGGTCTTATGGCGACGATGGGACAGGGAAGGGCTAGCAGTGGGAAGGAAGCGGCCGTGGCCTTACTTAAGGTACAGCCCCAGCATTTGCCTGGTGTGAAAATTGAAAACCACGGAAAACCATCTTCAGGGCTGCCGACAGTGGGGTTCGAACCTACTATCTCCCGAATACTGGATACTGGCCGCACTTAAGCGACTGCAGCTATCGAGCTCGGTCGAAGACGTTTTAATAACATCAGTACTGCCGGTGTGGTTCTAAATAGGCCTTCATTTTGTCCAGCTGCATTGTTGCATCTCCATGAGTCATAGTTTCTCCTGATGGAACGCCGGTTTCATTTTCGAATTCACCATCACTCTCGTCTTTATCTGCCGAGGAACAAGAGGCAATAATTTTGTTCATCTGTCATTATGCCGTAGCCTAAATCACAGTCATTTTGCAACCAATAATTTACCTCGTTCACATCTACGTCCGAGCATCCGCGGATGTGTACAAATGTGACAAGAAACTAAGAAGAGCCCACGGTTTCCCATTCGCAATTCCAGGCGAATGCCGGGACGGTACCATTGATAGACCTCGGCCGACATACTTTCAGTTCATGTCCTTAACCATCCTTGGCGGAAAAAACATTCAAGAAGAATAGACTCCGTAAATACTGTACAAGTAAAAATAAATTTTTATTACTTTCGATCCGGATAAACCGGAGATCCGGATTAATGAGGGCCGGATGAACGGGATTCTTGTGTACATATAAATTGTAAAATAACAATGCCGCAAAAACATACTTTTAAATACCGGTATGTAGCTTTTAAAAGACTTAACACTATTTGTGTAAAAGATAAGCGCCCATTGTAACACACTTCGTCATTAAGTATTATTAGATATATAAATTAAAAATACTAATATTGCCGAAGGACTTTAAGTTAAATATTTTTCTCAACTTTAGTGTGAAAATTATTGCTGAATCTTAGTAGCCATGTCATTTATGTTACGTTCATAACTTTTTGTCTGTAACACCACACAAGAAACACTTAGGTCTGAATCAAGATAGTTTCTAACTGTTAGCTTAATAAAGTTCATTGTAGAAAATAGCTGCTCTCAGGCGTACGATGACCCAAACAAACTAAGTAGCGCTGTAGCAAGTTTCTTCATGGCAGAAAACTTTTTTGGGAAGCTCACTGTTCAAGTATTAAGTTCTCCGGCTTGTGGAGAGAGTATTCACCATCAACATTACACTCGATTTTGACGAATCTACGAATTTGTTCACCCATATACTGCTTTCTTGAAATTCAATCAACTCCATTTCAAAATTGTCAATATCTAACCACTCAAAATATTGACCTTAATATAACTCATTTGTGCAGTATGAGGGTTTGAAATGAAGTGCGATAGTTCCTCCAAAACTGAAAATTGGGATAATCTCTAGGCAACTATTTGTCTTGCAAAATTCAAAACAAAAACAGTTACACACTAAGAATAATTACGCGCTGCTGGCAGCCACACATAAGCCAAACTTCACTAACTGACTGACGTGGGTGAGTGAATGGCTCACCGGCCGAATCTGACATTTATCTCACTTGACTTTCGGACCTGTCAGTGTCGAAGTGTTGCCATAATGCACGTCCGAATGGAACTAGAATTTAGATTTTCGGTATCTATTTCTTAAACCTGAAACACTATGACTATACGATGCACGAGATATGTATAGTCTACGAAGGGGTACCCAAAAATAACCGGAATAACATTGCCGTAAGCGAAGCTTGTGCAGTACGCATTTATGCCGCTAGGCGTGTGCAGCGCAACTCATTGCCAGTTCAGTGCCTCCTGTGTTCAAGACGTGGGTTGTCCTGTTCATGTGCAGTGATTGTTTTTGCTAGCGCTGCTCTGTTCTTGTATCGTTTTTTTATGATAGCAAGTTTAAGTGAACAACGTGGAGCTGTGAAGTTTTGCTTTCTATTCGGTAAAAAGACCAGATCTGTGGCAGACAGGAGACTGGTTCTTCCACCACGACAACGCACCTGCACACACACAGCCATCTTTGTTAGACAGTTTTGGCTAAAATGGCATGGTTCCACTGCCCTACGCACCTTACTGGCCTGACCTGGCTCCGTGCAACTTTTCTCATTTCCACGCATGGAAAGGTGTATGAAAGGACACCGATTTGATGATGATGATGCTTGTTGTATAAAGGGGCCTAACATCGAGGTCATCGGACCCTAATGGTACGAAATGAAATAACAAAAAATTCAAATTCATCCACTGACCAAAGTAAAATAAAAAATGTCATGAAGAATGAATGGATGGACATGAACCCTACAAAAAAACAAAAACAAACAAACAAAAACAGTGGATCAGACTCAAAAAGAAGGTAGTTAATTGGAGTATTACTGACCAAGGGACCATTTATTAAGCACAATGATGCTTGATGTCTGAAGGGGTGCTAAATTCACGTCGAAGGCCCCACAGAATGGTACATGTCGCGAGTAAAGTTGAACCATGGTATTTGTCTTTTTGGGGTACTGATCAAAAGTAGCGAAGACTCACGGTGGTCCACACAAGATGGTACTACTCACAAGTATAGCAATTCGTACAGGGAACGCAGACCTATGGTGTTGCTCACACAATGGCGCCACTCATAGCCAACGCAAACCGGTAAGGTTCCTCACCTAGGTGTACTAGCCACGGGCGCCGGTATTCCCGTGGTGTTCCTCACATAGTGGGTACCAATCACAGGCAACGCTGACCCACGGTGTCGCTCATATAGCGGTACAACACACAGGCTACGTCCAGACCCGCGGTGTTGCTCACATGGGTACAACGCACGGGTACTGGAATCCACCAGGCCAGGCTTTTTACTGCAACTAATCACAAACCTATTTCGTACCAATTCAGTGATACTACTCGCAAGTACATGCAACCCATGGTGTTCCCCACATGATGGTACGAATCAAGAGTAGTTTCATGGTTCTAATTCAATCATCCCTTGGTTGCCTCTTGTAGTCGCCTCTTACGACAGGCAGGGGATACCGCGGGTGTATTCTACATGTGCGTCCCCCACCCGCAGGGGTACACCGATTTGAAAACATTGAAGAGGTCAAGAAGAAAACTAGGGAGGAGCTGAGGAGATGACTACAAAACAATGTTTCGAACAGTGGAAGCACAGGTGGGACAAATGTATTAGTTGTAATGGAGAGCGTTTTGAAGGGGATAAGGTTGTTTTGTAAACCATTTGAAAATATATAGCTTTTAAAAAGTCATTCCGTTTTTTGAGTACTCCCTAGTTTAGTACAAGACGTACACAAAAACGTTGTTCTAATATTTTTTTGGTGTGCCACCAAAATCGTGGTTGCGTATCACCTTGTAACACGCGTGGCATAGGTTCGGCATCCCTGGTCTAGGACAAGAAGTATCTTCCCTTTCCTTAGCTTATTGAATGCTTACTTTTGTATCACAAGTCTGTTACAATATCTCGCCTTTAACAACATGCTACTGACTAATGTATAGGTTAATCCATTTCCAACAGAAAAATATCGCATATATCGCAGTACATCATAAAGTTCGTATTTCCTTCATTTTCCAGGACCACATTACTACGTTTACGGCTCTGAAAGTTTAGTGGACTGTTCGCTTCTTCAAATAACATTAATTTTTATGTTTTATTACAACATAATATAGTGTGTAGAAGACACGAAAACAAGAAAAGAAGAAAACTACTTGTCTAAGCCGTAACCGAACCCGCCAACTTCATTTGAGAAGGCCAGCTCTTTTACTGTTTGAGCCACTCTCCTTTTCTTTACTTCCAATTTTTCTTTCTTGGCGCCGCAACCCTAGGTATGATCTGGTCTCTTGGATAACATCTCCCGAATATAAGTTCACATAACCACGCATCCAATTTATACACAATGCAATTTACAAACAAACAAAACGCAAAAGCGTGGATCTTTTTTTAAATTTTTAGAATTTGCTTTACGTTGCACCGTCACAGATAGGTCTTACGGTGACGGTGGGATAGGAAAAAGCTAGGGGTGGAAAGGAAGAGGCCGTGGCCTTAATTAAGGTGCAGCCCTAGCATTTGCCTGGTGTGAAAATGGGAAACCACGAAAAACCATCTTCAGGGTTCCCAACAGTGGGGTTCGAACCCACTATCTCCCGGATGCAAGCTCACATCTGCGCGCCCCTAACCGCACGGCCAACTCGCCCGGTAATACGTGGATCAAACATGGACGATTTTCTTCACGAAGAATCAAAAACTTATTTATAATTAAATTCATTTATTTGAATTTAGTATGAGTAAATTCACCATAGTATGGAATAAAATATTGTACACAACAGCCTCTAATGTGATAAGTTTACGCTACTCTATTCGAAATTCCGCCCATATCTTAACATCTCACTCGTAACATAACAGAGCCCCTTCCCTGGCTGTTGCATAAAGAACTCCTTCACGCTCCTATAACGCATAAATTAAGTGAAATCGGTACTAATCGAATTATAAAATTTATTTCCGTGGTGACCGGCAAGGGCTAGGAGTGGGAAAGAACCGACGGTGACCTTGGTTAAGGTACTGGCCCGGTATTTGCTCGATATGAAAATGGTAAACCACGGAATACCTCCTTAAGGCCTGCCGGCAGTGTAGTTCGAATCCATAATCTCTCGAATACAAGCTAACAGCTATGCGCCCCGGAACGAGAAGTCATAAATTATCGTTCGGTCACATTGCAAATCCCATATTTATTAAAAGTATTTGAGTGTTAAACAGTCTCTTCTGAATAATGGTTTGACACTTATGCACTTTTTCCCTACGTCCACAGATTTTTCTCTCAGGACAAATGTTCAGCACTTTACATATTGAGTACATAAAATCATAATTGGTATATTCTAAGGATGTTTTATCAACACGTCACCTATATAATACCAACAGGTGATATCCTAGGATCAGCAATTTACTCTAAGTAGCTCACCATCCGGAGGAAGGGATCTACGTATTCTGTTCTGGATTCACCCTTTTACCACTTTAGTACTACCTAATGTATTGACCAAAATTCTCAATTATTTCTATAACGACGCAGGACCACGTCCATTCCTGAGGAGCACACTACAAAGTAATGTTGTTAAGAACTGATGTAGCGCATGCGTGGTTCATGCCAGGAGGAAGGGCGGGAGGGAGAGAGGGCGTCTCCGAAGAGCGTCTGGACATGTCCATGGAGCGTCAGTTGGCGTGGGTCGGCGCTGAAATCAGCAGCGTAGTATCATCGCTTGCCATCCGAGGCGCAAAGGAACGTGTGTCAGCACGCTCGGAGGAGAGGCTGCGCTATTCAGGCATCCTGCAGGTAGGATTCCCAACATTAGCCAGTATTTTATTACCACCTGGCACTTCTTATTCTGTTTCTAAGAAGTATATACAAAATGTGACATAACTAATTTATTTCAGAAAATTATATTATAAAATTACCTCCCTTTGTATGAGGAAATGAAGGTTTTAGTTACGCTTTTCTAATAGATGTTCGTGATTCTTAACAGATACATTTTGATAAACATTGTGTTTACAAACTTTGAAGGACCTGTTAAATTTCTAAGCATCATCGAAAGTCCTCAGAAGTCGAACTTGATTAATTCAATTTCAGGCAACACCACTTTCCATTGTCTATTGTGTCCCTTTATTCCAGTTACATTCTACACTTAGACAAATGTCGTTGCTCCAGATCTCTTTACAGGCGAGAAAAATCCTTGGTCGTAAGGCCAGTGCGTTATTACAGTTATGGCTGTGTTTTTTATGATAATAATAGTAATAATAATGAAGACCAACATCCTCATTTGTTGCCAGTGGTCTCACAGTCGCAATAACGTCGGATTTATTTCTACAGGAGTCCTTTTAAACAATCTACATATTATCAACCTCAGTCGAGACTGAATCCGATTTTTTGGAATCACAAGGCCAGCTAGACCACTGAGGTGCGATTATCGTGTTTACTGTTTAAGTGATGTAATTATGTAAACAAAAGATTGGTAAAAGTGTATCTGGACTCAGTGAGAGGTAAAATACTATTGTAACTTTCGCGTAACATTAAACAAAATTAGGAAAATAATGTGCTCTGGAAGAACTATTGATGTTTAACCTCCCAGCACACCTCCCATCTAGCGGCGAGGATTGGAATTGCGCCGGTTGCCGAACGCACACGACGATACAAATAGGCACCAGTTATATATTAGATCATAGCTTAATTTATGATAACTTTTGTCCCAAATTAAATACTGTAGTCCAACACTAATTAGTAATAGAGAAATCACATACACTTAACAAGTATAAGGCTTATGACTGCGTCCTTTCGTAACATCATCTAGAATGTCTCATGTACTCTCGTGCGTGTGGAATCTTGCAATATACAGTTGTGGGAACTTTTGCAGGTCACAAGGTTTGCTATTGTTACCGTTATGACGAACTCTAGACATTGAAAAATTAAGGAAAGTTGAACAATTTTGAAGTTTTCTTAATCCCAATACCTGAAAGTGCTACATTTATCACATATTTATCATATATATTTGCTTTCAACGCAATTCGAATTACTTTTCGAGTGTACTTGCATCTGTGTAAAGAAGAACAGGAATACATTTTCACAATTAAGTACCTTCATATTATCCAGGTGAAATATATTAAATGTCGTTGCTAAATAATCATATTACATTTTACCTATCTCTCAAAATGAAAACCTACAACCTGTTTTCCAGTCATTGACCGGGTCAGGGATGGAATGAATGAAGCAGATATTAGTACGATGGGGTCGCCACTCCCAAGGTGATTTATTAATGACTGATAGATGCTATGGAATGGGAATGGAGAGTGTTGCTGGAATGAAGCATGACAGAGAAAACCGGAGTACCCGGAGAAAAACCTGTCTCGCCTCCACTTTGTCCAGCACAAATCTCACATGGAGTGAACGGGATTTGAACCACGGTTTCCAGCGATGAAAGGCCGACGCGCTGCCGTCTGAGCCGCGGAGGCTCTTTACCTGTCTCTGTACTACTTGAATTTAACATTGAAAAAATGCGCTTAGATATTCTATATTTCTACATTCTATACAGTATTTCACTAACGTAAGTCTACGATTTCTAAATATATACATTTTGAGGACTGAGTGAAATATTACTAAACAAAATACATAGTTGTCAGTAATGTAGATCGATACGTTCTTATGTTTATATATTTTGATTACGTATATGGATAAAGTTTGATAGAAAATGTGTAAAATAAAATTAGGAGCATCAAGTTAATAATAATTATGGTAAAAAAATATGTAAAATAAAAATAAGAGTATCAATTTAGATAATAAGTGAAAATGAAAATCCACACCCTGCTTCCAGTCATACGACCGGGTCAGGAAATGAAATGAATGAACCCCCATCTAGCGGCGAGGATTGGAATTGTGCCGGTTGCCGAAACCTGACGCACTCCTCTGGGGCAATGACAGATGAAATGAAATGATACTGGAGAGGGTTGCTGGAATGAATGATTACAGGGAAAACCGGAGTAACCGGAGAATAACCCGTCCCGCCTCCGCTTTGTCCAGCACAAATCTCCCATGGAGTGACCGGGATTTGAAGTAGGGAACTCAGTGGTGAGAGGCCGGCGCGCAGCCGCCTGAACCACGGAGGCACCCAATTTAGATAATAAGTAAGTGGAAATATTAATTAATGTTTGCCTAAACGAGCTATCTTTTTGCCTTGGAAATATTAATGTAATATCTCCGGGATATTGTCCTGCTCAATGGCTAAATGGTTAGCGTGCTGGCCTTTGGCCAGAGGGGTCCCGGGTTCGATTCCCGGCAGGGTCGGGAATTTTAACCATAATTGCTTAATTCCACTGGCACTGGGGCTGGGTGTATGCGTCGTCTTCATCATCATTTCATCCTCGTCACGACGCGCGGGTCGCCTACGGGCGTCAAATCAAAAGACCTGCATCTGGTGAGCCAAACTTGTCCTACGCCATACGCCATTTCATTATTTTCCGGGATATTTCACAAGCTTTTAGTCAACGTCAGAAAATATTATATATAGGCCTATAATGTGTAAGGAATTTGCATGAAACGTTATTCAGATTCGTAACAAAGGAAAAAGACCGAATAACTGGACCGTTTGAAAGCATAACTTTAACACAACACTGATGGCAAGCATAAGAAAAAGATCATGACATCGCACCAGTCTTATGGCGACGATGGGACACGACGGAGTCAACAATGGGAAGGAAGTAGTCTTTGCCGTAATTTAAGTACAGTCGCAGCATTTTCCAGGTGTGAAAATGAGAAATAATGGAAAATAAGCACGAAAGTTTTGGATACTTTAGGGAGTAGTTTAAGTCTATTAGATACAGTATAATGAAGGTAAATAATTACATGATTTACTCTGTCACAGTAATCCTTTAAAATCAGGCACTTCATTACTAAAAAGTTTTAAATATAAGTGATAAGCGATGGTGCAGAATAATTATTTGTATAAGAATTGATTATTAACAAGGACATCAATCCTGTTTGGGCCTAAAATTACAAGAAGGCACACATTTCTGCAATTTTGATCTCCATGACTGCCGATAATGTAGTTAATGACAATGCTATTTTGCTTTACGTCCCACTACTACTTTTACGGTTTTCGGAGACGCCGAGGTGCCGGAATGTAGTCCCACAGGAGTTCTTTTACGTGCCAGCAAATCTACCGATACGAGGCTGACATATTTGAGGACCTTCAAATACCACCGGACTGAGCCAGAATCGAACCTGCCAAGTTGGGGTCAGAAGGCCAGCGCCTCAACCGTCTGAGCCACTCAGCCCGGCGATAATGTGGTTTGAAGCCAGTATTTCCCGAATTCAAGTTAAAAGCTACACGACCCGAACCTCTCAGCCAGTTGATCGGTCATGACTTGTTGTGAGGAGAAAACTTCCATTAACTTCCTAGGACTGCTATGGACTGGAACGTGCTGTATCGTTAATATATAAAACATCAAATATCAGTATCAATTAACAGGATATTAAACATTATTGACTGAGCGAGTTGGCAGTGCAGTTAGGATTCCGTAGCTTTGAGCCTGAATTCGGGAGATGGTGGGTTTGAATTGCACGATCGGCAGCCCTGAAGATATTTTTCTCCAGTGGTTTCCGATTTTCACACCAGGAAAATGCTGGGACTCTACCTTAAAGATACGGTCGCTGCCTGCCCATTTCTAGCCTTTTTCCGTTCTTGTGTCGCCCGAAACCTGCGGCGGAAAACCGCTAGCAAAAACAAAAATGTAGAGACGAATGGATCAAATAACAAGAGTACCAGACTCAATTTGAGCAACAGGACTGATGCATTGCAATCTTAAGGAGTCCTTGGAGGAGGGGTTCGACTACTCACCCTATCTGGTAGAGGATATTCGGAAATAGGTAGTTCTCAGCACCTGCATAACGGTGGTGGACAAGTCGCATACGATATTTGAAGGGTCAGGGGTAAAAACAGATCAGCCAACTTCCTTCGGAACTTAGATAAACTAATTTTTTATTTCAAAACTAGATAAACAAATAAAAGTTACAAAACCATACGCTCTGAATAACTGAAGCTCGAAATATAGTGAACTGAATTAGGTTTGGTCCGATGTCCAGTATATCACCTCTAACTCGATTGCGACAAAAAGTTGACTTACCTGTTTTTCTCCTTCATTTGTTCCATACGACCTCTGACATACAAACATTTTATGAATTACCTTCTGACATTCTGTATTTAGCATACTACTGTTTACTGTACAGTGAACTTGAACATCATGACAATTAGGTTGAACATCAAATGTAACATAGGTACTGATTTTTGACATATGACTTGTTTCTTAAAATATTACTTCTGTGTTTGTAACATGAAATATTTCTAGAGTAACAATTGTGCCCACAACTTATTAAATATTCTATGGTAACTCTACAGATTACTTTGGAAGTCTTCAGTTAATTCTTCAACATTGGGTTCTTCCTTCACGTCTAATTTGTCTTCCCGTTGTTAATGACAATATAATTTGATGGTCATTTTCCTGTTCCATCTTTTATTTCTGTTATCTGTGAATATAATAGTGGGTGGTACTCCCCTACCGTGATATTAATGCTAGGATGTCAACCTTCAATCAAATTGTTGATCCTTAATTCATTATTTAACGGTGCAGTGTGCAAGTGCGGCAATTCAGTTGCATACCTGGTAGGAATAGATCGCCTCCTATTCCGGGCTGCACTGCCCTGTTACGTTGAGCTATTCTAGCATTTCAGTGAGTTCTTTTGGAATAACATAAATTTCTTACCATGCAGTTATTAGGACGATAACTGGGGAAAACCTAGACTCTGTAGTTTATGGATCCCGTTTCGAAATTCTCTGTGTTCTTCATTGACATAATTTCTTCTTAGGCCTCTATCCACAACTGCTCGGAATACATTATTCCCAAGACGGAAGCAGTACAGTGTAGTATTGGCTTAAGGGAAAACTGTTTTTTCATCATGAATTATAGCGAGCTCGAAGTCCCTTTAACTCGTAGTTAGGTGCAGGACAGTGTTGGGTCCTTCAGAAAATCTGTTAATTTCAGTGAACAATTTTCTCTATATACGTTCTCGTTTTGATGGGGTAAGATAGAGCACGAAGGGAAAGCTAAACACTATGTATAGTAAATACCGATGCCATTACTGTCGGTGATGCTTTGAAGGAGCCATCTGCACTACTTTCTCCCAGACTACGAAAATTTCCAATCGTCACAAAAAAATTAAAATTTTCTTTCACCAAATTTGAATAAAGCAAAACCCTGTCTTCTCTTTTACTAATTGAGTAGTCATGGGAAATGTTATTTAACTTAGTAAGTTTTACAGGTCCGCCTCTGTGGTGTAGTGGTTAGTGTGATTAGCTGCCACCCCCGGAGGCCCGGGTTCGATTCCCGGCTCTGCCACGAAATTCGAAAAGTTGTACGAGGGCTTGAATGGGCTCCACTCAGCCTCGGGAGGTCAAATGAGCAGAGGTGGGTTCGATTCTCACCTCAACCATCCTGGAAGTGCTTTTCCGTGGTTTCCCACTTCTCCAGGCAAATGCCGGGATGGTGCCTAACTTAAGGCCACGGCCGCTTCCTTCCCTCTTCCTTGCCCATCCATTCCAATCTTCCCATCCCCCACCAAGGCCCCTGTTCAGCATAGCAGGTGAGGCCGCCTGAGCGAGGTACTGGTCATCCTCCCCCGTTGTATTACCCGATCCAATCTCTCACTGCCCTTGAGGCGATAGAGGTGGAGTCCCTCGCAGAGTCCGAGGGAAAAACCAACCCTGGAGGGTAAACAGATTAAGAAGAAGAAGAAGTGTTACAGGATTTCTGGGAAATTACGCTTGTGTTCTATTCAGTATGCGTAATAGCACTTTGCTTTCTGGCACCCGTTTTAGTACACTTTGTTCTATCTGAGCCAGATTTTCTCTTATTTATGCGAGATCCTCTGCAGGACTTTGATCTAGTGTTCTCTTTATACTACAAAGTAATTCCTTTGTTTTAATAAACTCGACGTTCGAGCATGGCTATGTTCTGTTACCTTCAAAATCCTTGTGAATCTCCTTAGAAACAGCTCTCCACCTACACTCATATTTTCTTATGCAGAGCCAGTATGTTTTCCCTTTTCCTTCTCCCTTTGCTTGTGATACAGATAACCTGAACATGACAGATAGAAACCTCCTTCAGTTGTCAGAACTAATTCTACTTCCATTTTGAATAATTATAGCTATACACCGAGCGAAAAATTTGAATGAAATCCTGAGGTAACATTTAAAAAAACTTGAGAATCCGTACGTCCAAATGTTATACGTCAACTGAATTAAATAGAAGGATCTTCATGTACGAAGAAAATGTGTGTTAAGTATTATGTGCGTGATAATAAAAGACCAACTGACAGTACGTAAAATACAACTATGCATTATACGAACAACTAGTACGTCAAATGTCTGTAGATAAAACTTTGTATGCCAAATGACAAGGTACCCCTGCAGAATTATGGGCAAATTTTTCAACGAAAGTTCATTTAGAACTGACCAAAAAATCTTATTGATTTATTGAAATATGATTGTGTGTGATAATTATTTACCTGTGCAATAATGCTAATGTGTCATATTTGAAGTATAATAATAATAATAATAATAATAATAATAATAATAATAATAATAATAATAATAATAGGAAGAAGAAGAAAGGGAAGAAGGGACAACCTTATCCAGAATGAGAACTTCGGATATAGAGAAAAAGTAAATTCATACGGAACACTCTAGGGGCAAAGAAAAATTTCCACAGATGTTTCACGTTCCACCTGAGGGTCAAACGGAGAGCTCTATGAAACGTTTGCAGAGATATCTGCCAAAATAAGAAAGAGTACACTGAAGTTTTACAGGCATATCAACAGAATGGGGACTAACAGGTAGGCGAACAAAATTCTCACCCTCGAAGATAATTGGGTATCACAATCTCCATGGCTTCAAGATGTGCACTAGGGCGAACATCTAATCGAACGATGTCTGCTACAGAGTGCATGTTAGGACGAAATTTTCAGCAGAAGAGGAGCTAAGAAGTCATAGACTGAAGGACCTCTGGCAGGAAAGGGAAAGGTAAGGAAGAACACCTTTACGTAAATGGCTGTTGTGTTTTCGTAGCCCATAGATGGCTGTATCGAATAATAATAATAATAATAATAATAATAATAATAATAATAATAATAATAATAATAATAATAATAATAATGGTTTTATATTCGGGGACGAAGAGGTGCTAGAACATTGTCCTGCAGGGTTCATTTACGTGCCAGTAAATCTACTGATACGAGGCCGACGTGTCTGAGCAGCTTGAAATATTATCAAACTGAGCTGGGGTGGAAACATTCAACTTGGACTAAAAAGCCAGCGTTCTACCGTTCGATCCACTCAGTCTGTTTTGAAATAATAATCCTGGAGTTGAGGGACTCGCATGGGTCAAACTTTGTTAAAAATAAACAGGTAAAATGTCTGAGGGTTTCTGTCATTGGCCTTTATTTAATGAAAAATGGCCCTTTAAATTTGTGCATACCGGGCGAGTTGGCCGTGCGGTTAGGGGCTTGCATCCGGGAGATAGTGGATTCGAAATCTTTCCTGTCCCATCGTAACCGCAAGACCTATCGATGTCGGTGCGACGTAAAACCACTAGCAAAAAAATGTGTACGCGTATCTGTATCACTGCTCTACTAATAAGAAAGTTTTCATTCCGTACCCGGCATTCCATCTTAGTGCTGCTCTAGTGATCGGTGTCCCTGACTTCAACGCCAGTGTCCCGGGTTTGAGGTGCACTAACGCCTCAATTTTGCCTCTGTATTTCTCCCTTTTTATTGTTCGTTTACCTACAGTACATCTGTTTTCTCTTTTGTCGGGACGACAATAAATGAGTTTATAATGTTTATAATACAGCTTATATTTGATCTGTTTTTTTTACCTTTTTCTGCTAGGGACCTCATGTCAATTTCTATTCATCCTCACTTCTTGCTTCCTGTTCCAGTCTTTCCAGTATTCCTTCATCATTACACTGTGCTTTATTCTTCTCTCCTCAGATCACTCTGGACCGGGTTTCCTTTCCATTCTTCTTTGGAATCCTTCCATTCTTAAAATTTTCTTTTTCAAAATCTCTCTCTCTCTATATATATCATTTCCTCTTCTCTTATTTTATTTCTCTCTAAATCTTTCCTGACCTCTTATAACGTATACAACTCTTTGTTGACTTTTTCTTCCAAAGGGACTTGAAAATCTGTTTTGTCAATCTCTTATCATCCATTGTATAGATATGTCCAAAATGTAGCAATCTCATTTTTCTTTGCTACATTTTCTATAATCTGGTATATTTCCTTATTACTTCTTAATTTCCACTGCTCTATTGTTTTCACTGTACCTAAGATATTTCTCATGATTCTTATTTCTAGTACTTCCATTTCATCTAAACTGTAGTTCAAAATTAGAAAGTCGCTTGCGTTAAGACATTCTGGTTTCACCAATGTATTTTAGTATTATTAATCTATTTTTTTATTATTTCGTTTTGGCCGACTATGGACCACATTAATTCGAATTCAGCTTCATCTGTTTCTGGACTTTAATCCTCGCCCATTTCACCTTCATCGCTTCACTCTGCAATCTCTTCTTTTCTCTGTCCACGGCGCTTGGTTACGGGATCTAAATATTCCTTGGAGCCTCTTGGTGGCCTTGATCTTCAACTTGTAAAAGCATCCCTGTTACTGATTCCGTTCCTTGAATTCCCATGTCCTACAGATCCTTTTTCACCTCCTGGTACCAGCGCACTGTAGTTTTTCTGAACACAAAAATTCTTATTATCTGATTAGTCAGTTTTCCCGGGTTCATTCTGTAGATATGTCCAAAGAATATGGCTCTCCTCTTCCGGATGGTATCTGAGATCTTTTCCATCTTGAGATATAGTTCTTGGTTTCCTTTCTTCCTGTATGATCCCTCCTCCGTTCTTTGAGGTCCTAGTATATTCCTTAGATTATTTCTCTCCACTAGTTCGAACTTCATGACCAAGCCTATTTTTATTAGGTTCAAACTTTCAGCTGCATGTAAAGCCTCCGAGTGGATCACTGCCTGGTAGTGTCTGAGTTTTACTAATTTATTTTATTTTATTTTATTTTATATTACTTTTGTAATGTTGATCAACCTCCCAATGTATGAAAAATATTGGTAACACCATAGCTGTGGCTTACTAGTCAGTTTTGATAAATTACTCAATATCTGTTTAAGTGAGAAGTCTGTCCTGCACAGAATTTATATTACAGTACGGCTTCATTTGGTACAGCATTCCCTGAACTTGAGACGTCCAATCAATTATTTAGACCAGGGCCTCTCAGGGTGCATGCGCGTGGTGCCTGCACTGTGCACGGTGCAAAAGACGACTTCGCTTGGTTGACCAGAGTGCAGACCCCCCACTCCTCTCTCCCTACACCTGTCTCCCCGTTCGGCCTGTCTCCGCGTTCCTCACCTTCACTGCTGTTTCTCCTCCACTGCGAAATGTTTACGTGTGGTGAGCGGAGACGCACAGTTGTATGGAACAAGGTTACCAGTGTTATTAAAAAATTAAAACAGTGAATTAGAAATACACATACATGTTTGAGAGGAATGTAAACATAATTTTAAAAAAAATGCAGAACCCGTAACCAAAATAAAAATGCTACAGTACTGGAACAAACCTCATTTGTGGATATAGAATGCTCTTCTTCAAGCTGTTTCAACTTCCTTAATTCTTTCTCTCTGACGTCTCCTATGATTTCACAATAATTTTCCGAATGTAGTCTGTTGTAGTGTCGTTCAATAGACGATTTTCTTACGCACGTAATTATCGTCCCACAGATTAAGCATTTGGCGTTATCGTCACGAAAAAAAAAAAAAAAAAACGAAAGTTCCCAGTTCGATTGAAATGGACTTTCGGAAGTCTTTGCTTTCTTCGAAACAGGTTGCTCCATTATTTTGTAGTCGTGCGCTTATCTATTTCACTGATAAACACGTCGTCTACCATCAAACGCTTCGTCGCTCTCAGCACACTACACCATCCGAGTCAAGCCGAGTTGAGGCGAAGCGTACCGATGCACAGTGCACAGAGCCTATGCACCTCGCTCTGCACGCGTGAGAGTTTGGGCGTTTGAGAGGCCCTGATTTAGACTAACGAGGGAACTGTTAAGGTAGGACGAGATCGATCGTAATGAAACTTAGAAGGATGACAGGACATCACTGCACGTCTGCTGTTATTACATAGGCTGTCTGCAGGATGTGAAATATGGGATACTATGTACTTACGTCATAGCCGCAAACGTTTTAAGTGAAGAATACGTCGTAACTTGAGAAAAAATGTCAACCGAGCTCGATAGCTGCAGTCGCTTAAGTGCGGCCAGTATCCAGTATTCGGGAGATAGTAGGTTCGAACCCCACTATCGGCAGCCCTGAAGATGGTTTTCCGTGGTTTCCCATTTTCACACCAGGCGAATGCTGGGGCTGTACCTTAATTAAGGCCACGGCCGCTTCCTTCCCACTCCTAGCCTTTTCCTGTCCTATCGTCGCCATAAGACCTATCTGTGTCGGTGCGACGTAAAGCAACTAGCAAAAAAAAAAAAAAAAAAAAAAAAAATTAAAAAAAGTCAAATGATATAAAGTAAGTAATGTAATTGTTATTGATTTGATACACATTTTATTAAATACAATGATGTGGTAACTGAAGTAAGATACAACAAAAGTAATAAACGTGCGAATTGCGCCGTAATTCACAGAAAATTGACATGTCAATTAAGTTTGTAACTTAATGGCTTTTGATAGAATTATCGATCAGAAATCGTATACATATCGTTCGATTTGTCACTTCTAGTTCTTGTCAACGATGTGTAACAAATGTAATCGTAGCACTTTCAAGTCCAATAAAAGGGTGACTTAAACCCCTGTATTTTGATACCGTATGGTTTGATTTCAAGTCTGCTCAAACTGATTTAACATATGGACCTTTCTCTTTCAAACGACACATCACGGCTATTATAACTGAACGAAGTTGACAAAAATTGTCTCACGTGACCTTGAGCCAGAAACTCGTACACCCCTGCACTTCTTCTTCTTCTTTTCCTGTCGCTTTTCCCACACCTGTGGGGTCGCGGGTGCGAACTGGATCGCACATGTGGATTTGGCCCTGTTTTACGGCCGGATGCCCTTCCTGACGCCAACCCTCTATGGAGGGATGTAAGCACTATTGCGTGTTTCTGTGGTGGTTGGTAGTGTAGTATGTTGTCTGTATATGATGAGGAGAGTGTTGGGACGGACATATACACCCAGTCCCCGAGCCAGAAGAATTAATCAGAAGCGATTAAAATCCCCGACCCGGCCGGTAATCGAACCCAGGACCCTCGGAACCGAAGGCCAGTACGCTGACCATTCAGCCAACGAGTCGGACCCGTACACCCCTGCACTAACAAAATATTATATTAATTGCTTGCACGTTTCTGCATAGACGACTAAGATTTCATAGTACATAATTAGTTTTTACTATAAATGATACAGAGATATTAAAACACTAATGTTTTAATAATTTCATTGTTTGTACGTCCCACTAACTACTAATTTTATGGTTTTCGGAGACGCCGAGGTGCCGGAATGTTGTCGCGCAGGAGTTCTTTAATGTGCAAGTAAATCTACCGACATGAGGCTGACGTATTTGAGCATCTTCAAATATCACCGGACTGAGCCAAGATTGAATCTGCCAAAGAGCACTCAGAAGGCCAGCGCTCTACCGTCGGAGCTATTCAACTCTGCAAAAAAAAAAAAAAAAAAAAAAAATACCACAGCTAATGTTTTTACATGTTCACATATATTTTGAGTGTTAGTAAACTAGGTTTGTAGAGAGTGAAATTCTGCTCGTGCTGTAGAGATCTCCTTTTCGGTACAAAGTGTTTTATGCAACTTTCAAATAGAATTGTCGGTGTATTTCTAATGTGCAAAGTAATTCTGTCCGCCTCTGTGGTGTAGTGGTTAGTGTGAGCTGCCACCCCCGGAGGTCCGGGTTCGATTCCCGGCACTGCCACGAAATTTGAAAAGTGGTGTGAGGGCTGGAACGGGGTCCACTCGGCCTCGGGAGGTCAACTAAGTAGAGGTGGGTTCGATTCCCACCTCAAACATCCTGGAAGTGGTTTTCCGTGGTTTCCCACTTCTCCTCCAGGCAAATGCCGGGATGGTACCTAACTTAAGGCCACGGCCGCTTCCTCCCCTCTTCCTTGTCTATCCCTTCCAATCTTCCCATCCCCCACCAAGGCCCCTGTTCAGCATAGCAGGTGAGGCCGCCTGGGCGAGGTACTGGTCATTCTCCGCAGTTGTATCCCCGACCCGATGTCTGAAGCTCCAGGACACTGCCCTTGAGGAGGTATAGGTGGGATCCCTCGCTAAGTCCGAGGGAAAAAGCCAACCCTGGACGATAAACAGATTAAGAAAGAAAGAAAGTAATTCTACGTCATCAAACTGTCGCGCAGGAAACCTGTATAGTGTCACATCAAAATGACCGCACAAGGAAGCTGAAGTCATATTATTATTATTATTATTATTATTATTATTATTATTATTATTATTATTATTATTATTATTATTACACGACCAGGGCTACTCCGCAGCATTCGTAATGAATAGGTAAAATAACGTGTCTTGATAAGAAACTGCTCCATGCGCTGCCCAGGTACTTTCTTGAATGTTTCCTTTTAAGATTTGTATTACCTGTTTATTATGTCTCAAGTGATTTTTGTAGATTTCTTTATTGTGACGTTGATTGGTAGTTCACAAACTGTTTTGTAGTTAAAGAGCTTTTTGTGTTTAATTTAAAGATTTAGTTTACTTTTTCCGCGTGGAAGTTTGTCCATGCAGCTCTTACTGTCTAGGAAGTAGATGATCCTTTCAGACAAATAATAAAAATAAGTGATAAGTGTATTCCCGCGTGGCACTATATATATGATGAACACGATTCCAACTCTCATTGGGACTGTCATCAATTAGCCTAGCGAACCCGAGAAGTGTGGATTCAACAATATTCTCGGCCATTTTGGACATTTCCTTTTTCAAACCTTCTAACTCCCTTGCCGATGAAGGCTTAACTTGGCCTTAAACGGCATCCATAGTGTCACAATTCATCTCAGCTACCCCGAAACGTATCGAATCGGACTAATATTGGTCATTTTCTACGATTCTTGCATGTCACTCCTTCCCACTTCCAGCCGTAAGGATGCTAGGAATGTCGTACCCCACAGCATTTCTCTCTAGATAGTAAGTCATATGTATACCAAGTTTGACTGCAATCGAAAATTTACCTATAGACGCTCGTGAATTTTTAATAGTTTAGTTTCGCAGATATGTTTACGTAAAGATAGTGATCCTTAACTGTGTGCAACCCGCTAAGTACAGTCATTTAGAATTAGTAAAAGTTGACTGAACTTAGAGGCCTGTCAATGTCTGATGATTTACCGGCAGGTAATTCCAGGACACGTAGCTCGACAAGACGACAACAGGTGGACCTCTAGGATTGTTCAATGGAGACCATGGGGACACAAGAGACGCATTGGAAGACCCCAGAAGAGATGGCTCGACGACATAAAGCTGTTGGCTGGAAAACGCTGGTTCCAAGTGGCTCAAGACCGAAGACGATGGAAGCACATGGAAGAGGCCTGTATCCAGCAGTGGATTGAAATAGGCTAGAAAAGAAGAAGAAGAAGAATTCCAGAGATAATAAAACAAAAATGAAGCAAATCGGTCCAGTACAAAGGCCGGTCGGACTGGACAAATCTGTTCTTAGTAAACGTTTTAATTTAGAGCCTATACATTTTTCTTCTTCATCGCGAATGTTTTACTTAGGACCACGCGCAATCAACATTTGTTGGCTTTTTATTTTAGCCCAGTATTTCTTCATACGTAGTGAATAGGTGTGTTTTCGTAGCAGGGACCATACATGTCGGTTAATCTTTCTCTCACTATCCTCAAAACATCGTGTGAGCGTGATTTTTATGATTTCATCTCGGTCCAGTAGAATTATTATTATTATTTTATTATTTTTATTTTTATTATTACCACTACGAGCCACTCAGTTATTTTTCAACAATTAGTAGCAGTGTAATACTATCGTTGAATTCACTGCAAAATTATAATTACCATTAAATATACGATATGGTAATCGATCATTCACCCAAGTTCCGCTGAAATCCGTCTGGTCCTATTCAAACAGTTCCCTTGTTAGTACTGAAAAGTCCACAGAAAATGTATACCGAGTACTGTATGGTCTCTGAATGTGTCAATTTTAACCTTCGAAGCCAATTTTGTGGTGTAAGTATTAAATTTAAATACTAGGGCCACGTGAGATTATTTACTCAAAGTACATTCCAGTATAAACCAAGTTTGATATCGTGATTATTTTTTTATTTTTTTTTGCTAGTTGCCTTACGTTGCACCGACACAGATAGGTTTTATGGCGACGATGGGACAGGGAAGGGCTAGGAGTGGGAATGAAGCGGCCGTGGCCTTAATTAAGGTACAGCCCCAGCATTTGCCTGGTGTGAAAATGGGGAAACCACGGAAAACCATCTTCAGGACTGCCGACAGTGGGGTTCGAACCTACTATCTCCCGAATACTGGATACTGGCCGCACTTAGCGACTGCAGCTATCGAGCTTGGTGATATCGTGATTCACTGACAGGATTCGCAGCGTATGGATTTGCAATAGTTTTGGTCATCAACTTCTTTAATTTACCTATTTATATACGTACTAATTTGCACCTAGATATACACGGTCCGTCTTCTTGATTGAATGGTCAATGAAGCAGCTTTCGGTTCAGAGAGCCCTGAAATCGATTCCCGGCCAGGTCTTGGTATTTAGCCGCATCAATGGGTTTGTGTTTGTCTTAATGTACGTGTCTCCATTTACATACAGCATACCACATAAACACTTACCACTTGGATGAATCCCTCCGAATGGAGTTGTCATCGGAAAGGGCATATGTCTGTAAAACTACACGACACAGATCCCGCCCGCGAGTCCACTGAGGAGTGGCGTAAAGTATAACAAATGTACACTCAACATGTATATTTTTAAAAAATTCTTGAATGTACATCTTGTACAGTTATTTACAATTTTATAGTTCGGATGTCATAAGCGGATGGAATGCCCTTACAGTTTGCAATAATAATAATAATAATAATAATAATAATAATAATAATAATAATAATAATAATAAAGTCAAGAACAATTGGAAGTTCCCAATTGAATTCAGCATTAACAAGTGAAATTATATGGGACAGACCTAGCCTTAGAACGCTGGTAAATACACAACATTTTGCTGAAAATCCCAAAATGAGAACCAGCACCGCATGAATGAGAGAACGGAAGGAAAAACACAGCGAGAGGTTGAAGAAATTTTGAGAAGAGCAGAAATCAAATTCATCTGCTAAATAAGTTCACTCGCGCTCCTTAGTTGGGCACAACGGTGTGAAAAAAATGTTATTGGCTTTACGTCCCAGTAACTACATTTACGGCTTTCGGAGACGCCGAGGTGACGGAATTTGGCCCCGCAGGACTTCTTTTACCCGCCAACAAATCTACCGACACGAGGCTGACGAATCTGAGCATCTTCAAATACCACCGGACTGAGCGAGGATCGAACATGCCAAGTTTGGGTCAGGTGGCCAGCGCCATTTTACAGCTTGCTTAGAGGTTGTGAAGGAAGGTTTAGAATTGTGGGCTCAACTCTAGAACGCAAAGAAATTTAGTTGCGCATTGCGGGCCATGTTGCTGTAAGTTTTAATTCACGGTGCGATACGTTCAAATCCGACACTGGCAGCACTGAATGTGGTTTCCTGCATTTTCACGTCAGGTAAATACCTTGGATGTTCGCTGATTAAAGACACGGCCACTATCTTGCCAGACCTCACGTTACCCGCTATTGGCAGAAAACTTCTCCGTGTCAGTACGATTAAACAAATAAGAGACAACACTTGAAGTAATTTTCATTACTGCACTACTGCACAGAATTTGCGGAATACGTACTGCAGGACTCTGCAAGAAGAAGTACAGAATAAAACCAGTATCTATAGAAATGACTTAAGTTACATTTATTACAAGCTTACATGTCACTGAGGCAGGAAAGTCTCCTCATACAGAATCTACACACAGATGAGTTACAAGTCTAACAATTTATCGGCACGGAAAGCAGGCCTAAGGGAATAAAAATAGGATTAGGAAGATAGAATTAACCTAAAAACTCATGCAGAATATTTACAAGAAAGAAATTAAGACATTACAGACAGTGATAAGCCCAAAAGTAAGGCGTATTAGAAGCATTCGAATGTCTAAACTATACCAGGAAAACAGAAGCTGATTAGAAAGATAGAAAGGACAATTTTTGAAAGAATTGTGCCCTAGACAGACGGCCGGTATCTGGAAGAAAAGGAATAAGGATGAATAGTACTTAAAGATTAACGAACCTCCCGACGAAATGAGAAAAAGACGCCTGAAGATTGCTGGGTATATCCGTCGGCTGGATTGGCTGACAGGATCTGGGACGACACTAAAAAACGCATGAGTACTACGATCTGGATGAAAGAAATACAGACCAATATGATTAGGCCTAATCACTGAACATATGCTGGACAGAAATATGTTAGGAAAGACAGCCAACATACACATGGAGTTCCAGAAACTCGAGAAACAGCAACAGAAACGGTCAAGCCGCAGAGGAAGGCCGGCCATAAAAATTCGAAACACTTTTGGAAGCTGGTGGGACAGGAAGCAGAAAAGCATAATTCAAACTTTTGCCCAGAGATGGGCCCAAACCCATGTAATAATAATAATAATAAGAAGAAGAAGAAGAAAATAATGAAGTAATCAATTTAATTACTACCGAGCTTGATAGCTGCAGTCGCTTAAGTGCGACCAGTATTCAGTAATCGGGAGATAGTGCGTTCGAGTCCCACTGTCGGCAGCCTTGAAGATGGTTTTTCCGTGGTTTCCCATTTTCACGCCAGGCAAATGGCTATACCATAATTAAGGCCACGGCCGCTTCCTTCCAACTCCTAGGCCTTTCCTATCCCATCGTCACCATAAGACCTATCTGTGTCAGTGCGTCGTAAAGCAAATAGCAAACAAATAAAAATAAATTTATTACTCTTCTTGTATAAATACGAACTGTAGTTAAATTATAACATACATTTTTCACTGCTTTAAACTAAAGAATTATTATTATTATTATTATTATTATTATTATTATTATTATTATTATTATTATTATTATTATTATTATTATTATTATTATTTCTGCCACAGGAATTGGAAACAGTACTAATAGATACAAGTTTATTTAAGAAATGTCCGACTCTCTGACTAAAAGACAATAGTTGACGTGTTGTCAAACCCTTGCATACTCTTCTAGAAAGATGCTGTAGATGACTTCTTTGAATAGGGCACAATTTGCATTATATGTGTGTGTGTGTGTGTGTGAGAGAGAGAGGGGGGGGGGTGTGGATAGAGAGGGAGAGAGAGAGAGAGATAGAGAGGGTGAAGGAATCTCCAGGAAGATATTACCCATCGAAATTTGTCGTGATCTGCGATCAAAACTATGACTTCCGGACTGAGCTCCTTTTCCAGACATTCCTATCGTCTGAGTCACGTCATATACTTTACGCTGGTGCAGTTTGCCATAAATATTTACGACTGAACGTCTTGTAAATCTAACAGTGCAAGATATGCTTCAATGGTAATAGCCACTTTCCAACAAAACAAAAGTAGTCGGCTGAAATTACAAAGTCCTCGACTAACAGCACGACAGAAAAGAAGCAACATGTTATCCCAGAGATTCTAGGGTAGATGATATAAAGGGTCAGGCGAAAGAAACAAGTAATTCAACTTCCTTCAAAACTCAGAAGAAACGGAATTTTAATTTCAAAACGTTTCTAGACCATGAAATCGTTTCATTCAGAAGATTTTTAGATCCCCTTAATTATTGGTTCTGCTATTTATAGGCCCAATAAACAGAGTTCACTCTGGGGCCTGCCGTAAAAAGCGACTAAAAGGGGCGACAAATGGATGGTGAACATAGAATCATGAGACTACTTGTGATTGGTACCATTGCGTGAGGAACACCATGGGAAGACGTTCATTGCGATTAGTACCACCCTATGAGGAACACCATGGGTTTACGTTACCTAGGAGCAGTACCATTATGTGAGAAACACCACGGCCCTGGGCGTTGCCTATGATTAGTACCACCGGGCGAGTTGGCCATGCGGTTAGGGTCACGCAGCTGTGAGCTTGCATCCGGGAGACAGTGTGTTCGAACCCCACTGTTGGCAGCCCTGAAGATGGTTTTCCGTGGTTTCCCATTTTCACATCAGCCAAATTACGGGGCTGTACTTTAATTAAGGCCACGGCTGCTTCCTTCCCACTCCTAGGCCTTTCCTATCCCATCGTCGCCGTAAGACCTATCTGTGTCGGTGCAACGTAAAGCAAATTGTAAAAAAAAGTTATTAGTACCATCGCGTTCATCCCACCCCGGCGGGGTAGCGGGCACTCGCCTGCACAGGCTAGTGTCTAGCGCGGGATGGTACCGAGCACTGCGCTCTGTGTTCAGAATGGGTCTAGGTTGCCTATGAGTAGTACCCTCGTGTGAGGAACACCATGGGTCTGTGTTACCTGCGAGTGTGGCCATTATGTGTGACATGCCATGGGTCTACATTACCTGTGATTAGTATCACTATAGGAAAAACACCGTGGTTCTACTTTGTCAGTGATCCGTACTATTATGAGGGGCTGGTGACCTTGATTTTGGACCCCTTTGGACAACAGCATACGATTTTGAAACTTTTAATTTGATGGTCTAGAAACGTTTTGAAATTAAAATTTCCTTTGTTCTGAGTTTTGAAGGAAGTTAAATTACCTGTTTCTTTCCCCTGACCGGGAGATAGTGTGTTCGAACCCCACTGTTGGCAGCCCTGAAGATGGTTTTCGCAATGTAGTAAACTGAATTAAGCTTGGCCCGATGTCCATTGTATCACCGCCAACTCGATTACGACAAAAAGTTGGCTTACCTATGTTTCCCCCTGACCCTTCGTATACGGATGTTTACGCACAAAATGCCAGTAAAAGTACGCACTACTACGCTTTCAGAACGAGTTTAAATGATAACATTAGCTACAAATTGTCCTGAACTTTCCTAACATAACTACGAAAGGTAATTAGCAATTTGTGTATAGGACAAATGCACATCAAGGTGTAAGATAAATATTACAAAAACCACAGCACGGAACAAGGCGCTGATTTTTCTGTTCTTGAGACTGTTGCCCTTTAAAACTAGAGAGTATGCAGAGTGCCCCCGAACTGCGTTCACTTCTTGAAATAGTATGTCGTAGCTGAGCATGGCGCGTCAGTAATGTTGACTGGATATTACATGGTTTACGGGGGTGGTAAAGATTACATTACGTTACATATAACGTTATATTTTATTACAATTCTTAATATCCAAAACATAAAATCCACAAAATGGCATAATACGGAGGTCGAGTCGTAACTCATCTTAACAAACTTTTTTTTTTTCTCGCGAACAGGAGACAACACGTAAAATCTAAGATATGCATTTAAAACGTACGGTATGTACTTGCGTATGATGCTACTAGATGGTGTACGTAAACAACAGTGTGGGTCTAAGCATGCCCCCAAGTTCAGTGTGTGAGTGAGAACGTTACAAAATGGAAGTTTATTTAAAAATATCCGACTCTGTGACTAAAACACAATAGTTGACGTGTTCTCAATCCCTTGTATACTCTTCTAGAAAGATAGATGACTTCTTTGAGTAGGGCGCAATTTGCAACATATCATCCCAGAGATTCTTGGCTTACCAGGCGAGTTGTCCGTGCGCGTAGAGGCGCGCGGCTGTGTGCTTGCGTCCGGAAGATAGTAGGTTCGAATCCCACTATCAGCAGCCCTGAAGATTGTTTTCCGTGGTTTCCTATTTTCACACCAGGCAAATGCTGGGGCTGGACATTAATTAGGGCCACGGCCGCTTCCTTCCAACTCCTAGGCCTTTCCTATCCCATCGTCGCCATAAGACCTATCTGTCTCGGTGCGACGTAAAGCCCCTAGAGAAAAAAAAGATTCTTGGCTTGATGATGTGAAGGTTCAGGGGAAGGAAACAGGTAATTCAACTTTCTTCAAAACTCAGAAGAAACGAAATTTTAATTTCAAAATATTTCTAGACCAACAAATAAAAAATTTCAAAATCATATGCTGTTAATAACTGACGTTCGAAATATAGTAAACTGAATTGAGATTGATCCGATGTTCAGTGTACGTAAGTGCATGCTCTATATTTCCAAATGCACATCTTAGATTTTCCGTGTTGTCTCCTGTTGGCGAGAAAAAAAAATAGTTACCATGACTTATGACTCGACACTCGTATATGTTTCATCTGCCCAGACCTTGTATATGGAATATTGATACACCCCTCTTCTGGGACCATGCTTTCTCCTCTCTGCCTTACCCTTATGGAGTGAACAAGAGGAGATTGGTTTCCGGACCGAGTGCATTAGTTTGTTGTTCTTCTGGTGTTTGCATGCAAGAATTTGTGGTTTTCTACGGCCGATCATTTCAGTGTCTGTGCTGTAGAATTTGAGGTGATGCAGTAGTTTAAGTTACTTCTGCTCCAGACAGGGCTGACACAACTTGTATTACAACTGCAGATTTTTAGAGTTACTTAAAATAATATCGTATTTGTATTGTAATATATATGAAGTTACTTCTATAGGGTGTAGTTTATTCTGATACGTGATTAAAGGTGTTGTAATCATGAATGAAACGAAGCTATTTCATTTGTCTACTTGATAGCGTAATTACCAGAGCTCGGATTCTTATTTAATTATATATTTCATTCCTTTACTCGTAGACAACAGAAAATAATTAAAAAATGTCGATGAATTGTGGTTCTTATATGGTAAAACCTGTGTTTCACTTTACATACTTTTACGTATTCTTAGTAATATTACATATGTTTACATATTATCCCTTTCAGACCTGAAAGAAAACTGGAGGTGTGAATTTTTGTTTGTACGTCAAGAACTGACTAAAATGCTCCTCAATACACATATTAATAGTTTATTTTACAAAATAAGAACTAACATACGAAAAACAGGACCCACACAATTGTGCGTATCAAAATTCAAAACCTCGTTGTATCACGTACGATGGTGTAGCTTCAAAATTTACGTTCACTAACCAATGTACACACTTCATTGAATATATTCCGGTATTCAGTAAACCTTCTAGATTAATATAAACGCAGTAAATAAATACTTACTTTCGGCACTACTGCTTCCTGCCATCTCGCCGATCAACTGTGCTTTTTAAACTCTTCTTCGTTCGCCCTGGCGGTCAAGCGCATACTAAAATCAATTGAAATACACGCCACGTGTCCTGCACAATCACTGCAGTCCGGTGTAGCGCCGAAAAAACATCAAATACGGTCAGGGATAACTAAAATACGAACCCGCACAATTGTGCGTACTCGGTCTGAAAGGGTTATGTGAAGAATGTAACATTTTAGTACATATCTAGGTAATTATATAATGAAAACTGAAAATTGTGTCAGTTCCTTTTATTTTCACACTACAGTAAACTAACTGGCGAATTTCATCTCTTATATAATATTTTTCAGTTGCTAAAGTTGGCTTTAAAATTCCTTTAAAATAAGGGTTTTTAACCCCCACTTTTTTTTTTGGAAATACAGTAGATATGAGTGCCTCAACTGCATAAAATGAGCACTAATTCTTTCACAGAATCAGAGATGGCTAGGTGCGTTTCATTGGTCAGAGTTTCTAACAAACGTCTTGTGAAACGAAATCTAAGTTATTGAAGCCCTCTATCTGTTTGCAAGATCATTCGTGGCGAAAAGAAGGGCCGCTGGAAGATACTTCACCCAGCTAGTGTTATCTTTGAATCGGTGACTTCCTGCAATGTTGAAGGGCCTCTTTCAGCCTACAAGAGAATGTTACCGGGTCAGCACCAAAACACCACAATGGAAAACATGGAGAAGTACTTACTGATATAATGCGCATCACGATAACAGTACATTATGCAACATGTTGCATACGACTGTTTATGCTCGACGAAAATATTGTAACTCTATTTTTTAAATATTTGTAAATTTCTGTCGAAATTTCGCTTGACAGTTGAGTTTACTGAACAGAGCGCAGAGCACATGCGCTGGGTTATTGATTTTCCGTGAGTGGATCAGAGACATTGACAATGTCATATGTTTTCAAAGCTTTGATAGAAGGTGCATTGATGTTAATATGTGTGTCCGACATGCTTGATTTTGGAAATAAGTGCGAAGCTAGTGCGTTGAGTGCAGGTGCGATGCTATCCTTACCTAATTGATCAAACAGTTGTATCACAATGAACATCTGAACTCTTATTGATGGAGAACCTGTATCACAATGAAAATCTGAACTCTGATTGGTGGAGAACCTGTATCTTAATGAAACTGGAACTAAAATGACTCCCATTAAGATTCAGTTTTCTGGCATATAATATTTATATTTCGGCATCGTCAAGCATAAGAAATGTTACCGTACTACTTGTGTTACTTAATATGGCTTTAAAGACAGATTCTATATTAATTTGATTTAGTAAAATGTATTTGTTTCATTTTCAGAGTTATGAGGGCAACAGGAAATTAGCTACAACAATACATATTTAATAGGTCTACTATCAAAATTAGAAAGCAGTAGACTATACACATTATATAAAGTACGGAGGTATTTAAAACAATATAATTGTGTCAATCATAACCATAAGTCATAATAAAAACATTTTTGTAAATTTAGTGCATTGAAACCATTACAAATTTTATGAATGTTACATACTGAATTACATAATTCACTGATACCTACTACAGTTTTATGTACATATTTTACACTTTAATATTACATAAAAATTCAGGTCCTAGTAATTACAAGTATGTTCTTTTATATTGATAGAAGTATTTCAGTGAAAATATGTAGTGAATTGTACCATGATACATGTACTTAGAAATAGATACAAGTATTTATAAAATTATAACTTAAAATATTTAAGGGAAATAAGTAATGAATCCACAACAAAATTAGCCACCGCTGATTGGATTCCAACACACTACTCACATATCCGCTTTCTGTATTTCTCACGAGTGTAAACGCTGTTTAGTAAGAGTGGCCCGGACAGTCATCACTGCTGTAGATTATATTGCTGATCTAAAGCTTAAATCATATCACATAAGAAGTACTAACGAACAGTAGGTTCACAGTGCAAACTCCATTTACTTGAAAAAAATTGAATACGTAAATTTGATTAATGTTTTACAAGTTATTACTGGACTTTTAAATATCTGAACACTTTCTCATGAATGTACAATGAATATTTAAAATGAATGTGGCTTTTGTACTAGACGAGCTAAATAATATTTTTTCTAAGCTAAGCGCTAAGGCCTAGTGAGCAAAATGTTCGTTTTAGGAACAGCGCGCGGTAACGACTGTATTTAACCTTTAGTCAGCCCTTGGCCAATATCACGTATGGTAAATATCACTTCATAGCCTTTGGCAAAGATATTTCCCGACATGTGTTGAACGTTGAAACACAGATGGCAATGAGAGACCCACTTCTCAAAGGCATTTTCAGTAGAACTAGGCCTTAGTGGAGGTGTTTTCTTAAAGACGTGCTACTCAGAAAGTAAAAGTGGATAATAGAAGCACATCAACATCAACAAATTGCGGATTATTATTATTATTATTATTATTATTATTATTATTATTATTATTATTATTATTATTATTATTATCATCATCCTCCCTGGCCTTCCCCATTTGCCGTGGATCGGCACTTTGTATGGATTTAGCCCAATGTTATCTGAACTATGTGCAAAAAGATGTATTCATTACTGCGTGACTGTGTGGTGGTTCGTCTGTAAATGAAGATATGTGTAAAGATGAAAAGGAACAACACCATCACTCAGCTCCCTAGTTATGGGAATTAATGAGTTAAAATCTCCGACCCAACCGGGAAGTGCTCAGACGGTTGACGCGCTCGCCTTTTGAGCCCAAGTTGCCAGTTCGATCCTGGCTCAGCCCGGTGGCATTTGAAGGTATTCAAGTACATCAACTCCGTGTCGGTAGATTAACTGGCACGTAAAGGAACTCCCGCGGGACAAAATTCCAGCACCTCAGCGTCTCCGAAAACAGTAAAAGTAGTTAGTGGGACGTAAAAACAACAATATTAATATATTTTTATTTTTATTATTATTAGTTACGAGGGAAATAGGCCTATTTACGGCGAGAATAGAATTTCGAAATGAGGAACGTATATGTATCACTTTAATGGCTGTTGCGTACAATGTTTTATTTCGTACTGTGGTGAATTTTAAATTAAATATTTAACTACACATAATTTTGACACGCCATTGCGCAAGTCATCGATGTCTGATTCATGGTGGTAGAATCGTAAACATGGCAATCCGGTTCTGGATTAATACATTTAATACGACATTTGTGATATACTGTAATATATGCGATATTTACGCCTTTGCTGGCGGGACCTAGTGTTTACAGTGCACTAAGTCTTCTGGTATAGGCTAGAGCAATTTTGTTACTTTCATTGATCTGTGTCTGTCTTATCCTTGCCTTTGACAAAATGAAAGTGACTGAGGCATGAGCGATGCTAGTAATGCCATTCCTTACGCAGCCTGTCCCTGCTACGAATGGTGTGAAAATATTGCTCATTGGGTCGGTTGGTGCATGCATTTCAGTGGGCTTGGCAGACTGATATGTAATAGCAACTTCTGGCTCGGTGAGGAAAGCAACGGGAAACTACCTCACTCCTCATTTCCCTAGTACACCTCTTCAGTGATACCTAGGCTATCTATGACAGCTCATGGCGGAACTGTTGAGGATCCAACCAGCCTTCGGACTGATGACTAAACATACATTCATACATACATACATACATGCGATATTTATGTGTTGGAAATTGATTAACCTATACATGTCAGTATTGCGATGGCGACTGATTACTTGAGCTGGGAATGCAGAGACACCATTTTTGTTGCAGGTGAGTACAGAACCACAGTGCTGCAGTCAGTTCAGCAAGGTTAAGTTAGGTGTTCTCTGATTCATAATCTCGGATTATCCATGCTTACATTACTATGAAGCAGAGTTCAACCAATCAGAGACTATTTATAATAAAACAGTGGGGAAAGTAATTACAGTACAGTAAAGTGGGGTTCGAACCCACTAACTCCCGAATGAAAGCTCACAGCTGCACGCCCCTAACCGCACGACCAACTCGCCCGGTGGACATTTAATTAACAATGAATACAGTGTAACTGTTCGTCTATTTCTGTCCTGTCACTGCCGCATCTTACTCGGATCCTCTCCTCGTTTTGCTTTCAGAGTGGGCGCTCTCCACAAATCCATACTCACCACAATCTACGCGCGCCACAGGAGTTTTCTGTCGTAGTTTTGACCAACGCAACAAAGATGCCAAATTTGCAACCTGTCAGCTGTCAGGAACTGAACTTCTTAACTCAATTTTTGATTTTAATTTAATTTCTCCTTGAAGGCAGGAGACAAAGACCGTGGAAGTTGTGTCATTACCCACCTCTTTTCTTTTCCTTTAACGTTGCATCGACATATAGGCCTAGGTGTTATGGTGACGATGGGATAGGAAAGACCTAGGAGTGGATAGGAAGTGACCGCTGCCTTAAAGTACAGCCTCGGCATTTGCCTGGTGTGAGTATGGGAAACCGGGGAAAATCATCTTCAGGGCTACCGACAGTGGGGGTTCGAACCCACTATCTCCCGAATGCAAACTGATAGCTACGTGACCATAACCGTGTAGCCACTTGCTCAGTCACCAATCTCTCCACAACTGACGAAAGAAAATCGGTTCAATTTCAATGTAATGTCTATCCCTAAGTCCCGTTTCCTGATTCGGGTTTGGGGATGAGGTGAGAGGAAATTATATGACACGTTATTACGGCCGGATGCCATTCCTGACGCCAACCACAATTTAAGTGTTAATGAAGATGAAATTAGTGATGATGAATTAAATTGGTTAAGGAGATGGAAATAATCAGCAGGGGCCTATAAATAGGAACTCTCTCGGCATTTGCCTGGAAGTGAAAATTGGAAACCACAGAACACTATTCTCAGTACAGACGACGGTGGGATTCGAACGCGCGTCTTGCGAGTGCAGAGCTTGGCTCCATAGCCGCGTGAACACGCGCGATCCTTCTGTTCGGTGTTCTGTTTCAATATTTAGAGAAAAAATAATTTTGTAGGGAATTTCAGGTAGAATGTAGGAATATTCTTGTTTGCTTATAGGGATACGCCCTAAGAAGTTGACAACACTGCTTCATATATCCTACAATCACAACAAATTTTACTAAAGGAATCTATTTAAGATCCCCTCTTAATTTTATTTCTGCTTCTCCTGATTAACTTCAAGCCAGTCATAAAAGGAAGAAGTCAGGGCTGGGTATAGTCAAGTTTATCTTGGTAGAGGTGGAAATCTTACGGAAGAGAGCACTCTGTGTTGAACTACGAGAATGAGCCAGATTTTCTGTTCGCAGGTGCACGATCTGCATTTTCGTCATGTCTAGCACAACTTGAAAACTCTCGTCGAGTTATTCATGAGAACTTCTATTTCAGGTATACATATTACAGAACTCGAGAAGTTTGATTTAATATTAAACCTCGTACTGAAAGTATCATTCCTACTTAATATGCATTTTGAATTGTTATTATATGTAAATAGAGCTTCACTGACAGCTTGGCATTTGATGAATGCAGACGGAGTTTCGAGGAAGTGTAGATTTACTACTAGCAAGTTGGGTACTATTGATTCTGCAGAGTTAGTTTTTAAGTGAAAAATATGTTATGAACATCTACCACTTCTATGGTAAGTCAGTCTCCTCCGCGGACCATAATGCATGTGTGTCTATATTTTCTGGAACACATTAGGTTTGAAGAAAAAGTCGTTTCTTCTACCAAAAGACTTCGTAATTTCAAGTGACTGTTTAGGGGAGTTACTGATAAATTTGGAACTTCATAACTACTAAGCCGATCATTGTCAATTCAATATACATATAGGTTCAGAGGTTAGCCCACTGACCTAAGAGCAGTGAGCGTTCCTTTTATCAGTAAGACTCGGGTTCAATTCCTAGCCAGGTAAGGAAATTTTACGAGGATCTTAGAGCGAGTTTGTGGTCCATTATACCTACGTGAGAAAAATGGATTAGCTATCTCACGGTGAGATGCGGCCCTGGTTAGAAAGTCGTGAACCGGGCGAGGTGTCTCATGCGGTTAATGTGCTGGCTTTCTGAGTCCAAGTTGGCAGGTTCGATCCTGGCTCAGTTCGGTGATATTTGTGATATTTGAAGGTACTCAAGTCCGTCAACCTTGTGTCGGTAGATTTAATGGTACGTAAAAGAACTCCTGCGGGACAAAATTCCAGTACCTCGGCGTCTCCGAAAACCGTAAAAAAAGCAATAACTCGAATATTATAACAATAATTATGTCGTTTAGCTCATTTGACTTAACACACATTCTGTACTTTATAACAGGAGGCACTTAAAAATTCACTTGACATATCTTATTATTAACATTCTTCTTGCCATTTTTCCTAAATTATTGAGGTTGGCAGCTGATCTGGGCTTGCCCCAGTTCTACGGCCATATGCCTCTCCTGACGCCAACTCAATGTAGAGGGATGTATTCACGACTGTGTTTTTCTTTACTGGTTGGTAGTGTGGTGTGTTGTGTGTAGATCAAGAGGACTGTATTAAGATTAACCCAAATATACAATCCCTAAACCGCGTAAATTAACCATACGCAGTTAAAATTCTTTGGCTCATCGGGAAAAGAACCCGGGGCCCTCTAAACTGAAGAGTAGCCCGCTGACCATTACGCTAAGGGGCCAGATACACATCGGACACTGTACCTTTCAGTCACTTCATAGGTTAGTATGGTGGGCGTCTGAGATAAAACCTACGTCAAAAGCCGGTCATCATTCATTGTATTTATAGAACATACAGTACATAAATCATTTACGGCTGCAATTCAGAATCAAACGTTGAGCAACATTCATCCTCACAAATAACCTCTTTGGACCAGGCTGATTTCAAAGAAGCCTAGTAGGATGTTTACTTAAGACATCATACACTTAAACCTTCTGCTAAACTAAACCCCACGGCACAACAGACCCGACGTGAATATGGACTGGATAGCATCCAAGTTATAGGCTTCATGATCGGTGCGAGAGGAATAATTCCTAAGTTCTTCGAAGAATTCCGCTCAAGGTTCAATCTATCAGAGTCTTTAACAAAAAATGTGGTCCCCAAGCCTTGAAAGGTTCATTAGCCATACTGAGAAATCATTTATATAGTAATAAATGTATATAATATACTTTGTCCTCAATGGCATCCCCCTTATTGGGGAAGTGTTCATTCCTTCTGAACAAATGAATATATAAAGCAGTTACGATAAAACACTGTATGCTCAGTATAATAAACCATATTGGAACAAAGGCTTGTAAGCCCACAATACCAGGAAAGATAGGATTAGATTAATTATATCAGATTATTTTAGATTAGATTTAATTATGTTAAAATTTTTAGAAAATGAAAATTTGTAGAATGATCAGTTGAGATTTCAGAATATATATTAATGTATTGATCATAGCATGCCCGCTTATATTTAGATGACCATGATTTCATCTTTCTTTCTTTCTTTCTTTCTTTCTTTCTTTATCCGCTTACTCTCCAGGTTTGGTGTTTCCCTCGGACTCAGCGAGGGATCCCACCTGTACCGCCTCAAGGGCAATAGAGCGTGAGACTTTGAGTTGGGAATACAACTGGAATATACGACCAGTATCTCGCCCAGACGGCCTAACCTGCAATGCTGAATAAGGGCCTTGTGGGGAGATGGGAAGAACGGAAGGTATAGGCAAGGAAGAGGGAAGGAAGCGGCCGTGGCCTTAAGTACCATCCTGGCATTTGCTTGGAGGAAAAGTGGGAAATCACGTAAAACCACTTCGAGGGTGGCTGTGGTGCGAATCGAACCCCCTCTACTCAGTTCACCTCCCGAGGCTCAGTGGACCCAGTTCCAGCCCTCGTACCACTTACCAAATTTCATGGCAGAGTCGAGAACCGAACCCGGGCCTCCGAGAGTGGCAGTTAAACACACTTACCAATACACCACAGAGGCGGACACCAAGATTTCATACTGTATAATATTTTAGCTTTCATCATCAACGATACGGAAGTATTAAAGCCCACACATAATGACACATTTGTAAATTGCACATGTTAATAAAATAGATTTGTAGAGCGTGAAATTCTGTTCGAGCAGCTAAAAGTCCAAAGTGTTTTATTTAACTTTAAAATAGAACTATCAGTAATATTCCCACATTGCATTTTTAGGGATATTCTACACCAGGGCCTCTCAAACGCCCAAAATCTCACGCGTGCAGATAGAGGCGCAAGAGCTCCGTGCACTGTGCATCGCTGCCGCTCGGCATGGCTCGGATCAACGCTTCGTCTCTGAGCTACTCGGCTAAGCTCGGCTCAACTCGCCTATTCTCGGCTCAAGTCAGCCTGGATATGGAGGGCTACGACGCAAGTGGGGCAGAGGGAGACAGGCGGAGCGAGTGAGACCGGCGTGAGGACATAGAGAGTAAGCGCTATTGCTTCAAATCGAGGAGTGGGGGGTCTGCACTCTGTTCAACCAAGCCAAGTCGTCTCTTGCACCGTGCACAGTGCATGCACCACGCGCATGCACCCTGAGAGGCCCTGTTCTACACCATCGTCAGCTAAATGCTCCGAGCCACCCAAATATTTTTCAGGGTAACATTGCAGTTGATTTTACGACAAATTTATTATTACCATTGAATTTAGGATCCACTAGTGAAATTATTCACCCAAGTTTCATGAAAATCTTTCTGGTCCAACCCAAACTGTGGGTGTGGGAGGAGTTTATATTCTGTACCCCCACAGGGTGCGGTGGGCCTCCTAGATGATTACGCCGGCTCTCAGGCCAAAGAGATTTGTGTTGGTGATGTGATTTACGGAGAAGGTGAGTTGGATGCGGCAGTGGCCTATAAAGAAACTGTCCCGACATTCACCTTAGTGCAGGAAAATGGAAAAGTACGGTATTCTCAGAACAGCCGACGGTTAGAACCAGGCCCTCCACCTCCCGAATGTACAGCCGCAAGGCTAGCCAAAACTAGCCGCTGTACCGACTACTATTCTACTCGGTGACCAAAATAGTTCCTCATTTAATGACGGAAGGATAGTAATCTAGTTAAGACTTTGGTATTACTGCACTACTAACGAACAAACAACTCCACGGAGCAACAACCTTAATGGATCTGGTCTACCAAGCGACCGCTCCTCATTCCGAAGGCTTGCAGATTACGAGGTGTCGTGTGGTGGGTACGGCGAATTCTATCGCCAGTTATTCTTGTCTTTCTAGACCGAGGCCACTATCTCACCTTCAGATAGCTCTTCAATTGTAATCACGTTGATATCAAATCAGCCCTCACATCCAGGTGGAAATCCGCGACCTGGCAAGGAATTTAACTCGGGGCCTCCGGGTGACGCCCCTAAACCGCGGGTCCAGCAATTACGGCTTATTACACGGGAACTGTTACACGGTTAACGTTGGTTAACATAACAGAAGCTCAAGAATACCGTCTCCTACATCAAAATAAGGCTACCCGTATTCATAGAAATACGTGCAGTATGTTGAACACTTTCAGTTTACTCCCTGTAGTAAGTAGCAGCAGACACTAGTTTGATTTTTTACCTCATTTCAAAGCAATTATTATTTTAAAGGTATTCCAAATATTCCTGCGTTCCCTTTTTGTTTTTAGTACTATAATCTATTGGACGATAGTACTGTAGAGGAAAATTCACGAACTTTTAAATTACAACATCTTAAGTATCACTTTCAGGGTTTCCAAATTAATCACATCTCAAGATTCTGCCGTCTGTCACTAGATTTCATTTCCGCCAGTCCATGAGCAGCCGGCCCCCCACGGTGTAGGGGTAGCGTGCCTGCCTCTTTCCCGGAGGCCCCGGGTTCGATTCCCGGCTAGGTCAGCGATTTCTACCTGGATCTGAGGGCTCGTTCGAGGTCCACTTAGCCTACGTGATTATAATTGAGGAACTACCTAACGGTGAGATGGCGTCCGTGGTCTAGGAAGCCAAGAATAACGGCCGAGAAGATTCGTCGTGCTGACAACACGGCATTTCGTTATCTGCAGGCCTTCGGGCTGAGCAGTGGTCGCTTTGTAGGCCATGGGCCTTCGGGGCTATCGTGCTATGGGGTTAGGCTTCAGTGCATGAGCAACGAAGAGAAGAAAATATATCTTCCTTTTGCATTAACCTTTCTTCAGAACTGAGTGGTCATGGCTTACTTCACCACAGATACAGGAACCTGCGTTATACGAAAAGCCGAAGTTGAAAATCTGGCGTAACAGTGGCTATCCAGATACCAATTCTCACCTCCGTACTTTTCCTGTATATTTTCAGGGACTTTCTAGTATTTCAATTTCCAAGAGAACATGTCCGGTTCTTACAAGACTTGTATACTTCAGCAGCGTGTGGAACCGGGCTGACATCGATGTCTAGAGTGTTCGAACTTGTCCCAGAATCAATGAGGCGGCGTGTTCAGATGTTAATTTGCATTCAGGCGTTTGGTGGACATTTTGGGGACTTCTTGTATTAGGATGCAGTATCCCTACTGGCATACCAACATGGCGGTAGCTACTTGACACGGGTTATGTCAGGTAATGCTAATACCAAAACCATCCGTACAAAATTGGGAAGTGTGAAAACTCATAAACGATCGACCGTATTGCATATGTTTATAGGGAGTTTTTGTGTTGTTTTGGAGTGTTCTATTCATCCCCAGATTACTTTCCGCATGTTTGGGAACACTCTGTATACAGGTTGTCCCAGAAGGAATGGGATATGACAGGAATGAACATTTGAAGCAACAAACTTCATATGGACAATGCAATATTCTAAATGGTTTTCGAGATTGTACACAAATAGTGTATATTCGTTTTTGGGCTAGTTGCTGTTCCCGTACAATCAATCAATCAATCAATCAATCAATCAATCAATCAATCAATCAATCAATCAATCAATCAATCAATCAATCAATCAATCAATCAATCAATCAATCAATCAATCAATCAATCAATCAATCAATCAATCAATCAATCAATCAATCAATCAATCAATCAATCAATCAATCAATCAATCAATCAATCAATCAATCAATCAATCAATCAATCAATCAATCAATCAATCAATCAATCAATCAATCAATCAATCAATCAATCAATCAATCAATCAATCAATCAATCAATCAATCAATCAATCAATCAATCAATCAATCAATCAATCAATCAATCAATCAATCAATCAATCAATCAATCAATCAATCAATCAATCAATCAATCAATCAATCAATCAATCAATCAATCAATCAATCAATCAATCAATCAATCAATCAATCAATCAATCAATCAATCAATCAATCAATCAATCAATCAATCAATCAATCAATCAATCAATCAATCAATCAATCAATCAATCAACCAATCAATCAATCAATCAATCAATCAATCAATCAATCAATCAATCAATCACTACTGATCTGCATTTAGGGCAGTCGCTCAGGTGGCAAATTCCCTATCTGTTGATTCCTAGCCTTTACTTAAATGATCGCAAAGAAATTGGAAAACTCCTCTTCCTATAAACGAATATTTGCCCCAATTTGTCCTCTTAAATTCCAACTTTATCTTCATATCGTGATCTTTTCTACTTTTAAAGACACCACTCATACTTATTCGTCTACTGATGTCCTCCCACGCCATCTCTCCACTGACAGCTTGGAACATACCACTTAATCGAGCAGCTCGTCTCCTTTCTCCCAAGTCTTCCCAGTCCAAACTTTGCATCATTTTTGTAACGCTACTCTTTTGTCGCAAATCACCCAGAACAAATCGAGCTGCTTTTCTTTGGATTTTTTCCAGTTCTTGAATCAAGTAATCCTGGTGAGGGTCCCATACACTGGAACCATACTCTAGTTGGGGTCTTACCAGATACTTATATGCCCTCTTCTTTACATCCTTACTACAACCCCTAAATACCGTCATAACCATGTGCAGAGATCTGTACCCTTTATTAACAATCATATTTATGTGATTACCCCAATGAAGGTCTTTTCTTATATTAATACCTAGGTACTTACAATGATCCCCAAAAGGAAATTTCACCCCATCAACACAGTAATTAAAACTGAGAGGACTTTTCCTATTTGTGAAACTCACAACCTGACTTTTAACCCCGTTTATCATCATACCATTGCCCACCGTCCATCTCACAACACTATCGAGATCACCCTGCAGCCGCTCACAATCTTGTAACTTATTACTCTGTACAAAATAACATCATCTGCAAACAGCCTCATCTCTGATTCCACTTCTTTACAGATATTATTATTGATATATATAAGGAAACATAAAGGTCCAATGATACTGTCTTGAGGAATTCCCCTCTAAATTATTACAGGGTCAGATAAAGCTTCGCCTACTCTAATTCTCTGAGTTGTATTTTCTAGAAATATAGCAACCCATTCCGTCACTCTTTTCTCTAGTCCAATAGCACTCATTTTTGCCATCAGTCTTCCATGATCTACCCTATCAAATGCCTTAGATAGGTCAATCGCAATACAGTCCATTTAGCCTCCTGAATCCAGGATATCTGATATATCTTGCTGAAAACCTACAGTCTGAGCTTCAGTCGAATAACCTTTCCTAAACCCAAACTGCCTTCTGTCAAACCAGTTATTAATTTCGCAAACATGTCTAATATAATCAGAAAGAATGCTTTCCCAAAGCTTACATGCAATGCTTGTCAAACTGACTGGCCTGTATTTTTCATCTTTATGTCTATCACCCTTTCCTTTATACACAGGGACTACTATAGCAACTCTCCATTCATCTGGTATAGCTCCTCCGACCAAACAATAATCAAATAAGTACTTCAGATATGGTACTATATTCCAACCCATTACCTTTAGTACATCCCCAGAAATCTTATCAATTCCAGCTGCTTTTCTAGTTTTCAGGTTTTGTATATTACTGTAAATGTCATTGTTATCATAGGTATTTTTTTTTTTTTTTTGCTATTTGTTTTACGTCGCACCGACACAGATAGGTCTTTTGGCGACGATGGGATAGGAAAGGCCTAGGAAGTGGAAGGAAGCGGTCGTGGCCTTAATTAAGGTACAGCCCCGGCATTTGCCTGGCGTGAAAATGGGAAACCACGGAAAACCATGTTCAGGGCTGCCGACAGTGGGGCTCGAACCCAGTATCTCCCGGATGCAAGCTCACAGCCGCGCGCCTCTTCGCGCACGGCCAACTCGCCCGGTCATGTTATTCTTAACTGACTTCTTTGCTAGATTCAATTTCCTAGTAAGTTCCTTCAATTTCTCCTTACTGCCATAACCATTTCTAACTCTATTTCGTTCCAACCTGAACCTCCTTCTTAGTCTCTTTACTTCTCTGTTATAATATAGTGGATCTTTACCATTCCTCACCACCTTTAAAGGTACAAACAAAGGTTGTTGACGTACACGCTCAGAAGAAAAATGGGAACTCGGAAGAATACTTGTTTCACACAAGTATGAAGGATGAGTTTTCCACCTAATCAATACTTTATTTTACATAGTGTCAATATTATTTACATAAAAGGACAGTACCAGTTTCGACCTGTAAATAGGTCATCTTCAGTTGTTGAAGAACCTGATTAATAGCGACTGTACATAATAAATACTACTAAATTTAAAATTAAACAAGAATGCCATTAAAATAATCATGAATGCCACTATTCTAAAAAACAATTAACGTTAAGATACATTTAGAATATTTAGAATAGTGGCATTCACTAACATGTTTTTCAGCTTTGATGTAGACTGCGAATAAGATATGTATCTGTAAACAAGTTACTGAAACTCTTATTCTAATAAACAAGGCGTCCCAGCATATTTGCGACCCAACAATGAACTTTGAAACATCTCATAAAACCGTTCGACATTGTGTTGGCCTTTAACATAGATATTCGAACTTGACACCAGAACATCAGTGATCTTGGAAAACTAAGAATTGTATCCAATGTCAACCTCAGCAAATATAATTTTTGAAATATTTAGAAATCATGGGGCCAGGGTAAAAACCTCTAACCCCCAAAACTGTACCATATGTATATATGGCTGTGATATATACCATCCAGAATTCTCACGAGACAGCCAGGGGGATTACGTCAGCCAGAAAGGCTAGGATATAAAAGACCAAGGTCAGGAACCACCCTTGTAGTGTGACTGCTGCCTGGGAGACTGATTACCTCGGATCGAGTACGGGTATTTCAGTCGCCTTGACAAAGAATACTGCAATGTATTCGAAACGTTGGCAAACTGTACGTGATGTACAGATAACATCAACACGGTTCAACCTCGAAAATAAACTAAATAATTCTACACACCGTGGAAGTTTTACCTCCAAGATACGAAACCTTTACAGGGAGGATATTCTCAAAGCGACTAGGCAGTTCGAAAACCTTCGAAAAAAGATGAGTAACTACCTGCCTCGACTCGCCTTTCTGAAACACTGCAGGGACAACAGCGTAATACCAGCATGTGTGAGACTGAAATATCACACCAAGAACCGACGGACAGACCGTATTCTTCACGAAACCAGCATTAAACTCCTCCTCAGGGAACGGATCCGTGACATCAGACAGACTCTGGACCACCTTAACAATAAATTATTTCATCTCCACCTGCAACTTGCCAGCACTTTGTCTCTCAATGACTGGACCACGTTAGACAGCATTAGCAACACACAGTCCCAGCGTACACTGGAACTAGCCACCGCCAAACAAAACAAGAAATTCAACCGCCTCCTACCAAAACAGAAACCGAAATCACCTGTTTCACTACAGAAGAATGTAATAGTTAATCTCACAGATAAGCCACTCAGTGAACCTACTACCTCGGCCTTGAAAAAAGGATTCAACTATGCAGTAGATCCTAATAGGATACCGGTAGGAGAAATAATTAGCAAAGTTGAAATTGCAATCCGACACCTCCCTACCGAATCCGCAGAAGGGATTAGACAAGATATATCATGTCTACTAAGATCCGCAAACCCGCCGCCATCCAGTTTGACCAAAGAAGAAATTCATGCCCTCAAAACACTACGTCAAGATACGGAAACAACAATCCTACCCCCAGATAAAGGCAACGCTACGGTGATAACACGCACCAACTACACGCGGAAAATAGAACAATTACTCACCGATTCTACATACAGGAAAATAAGAAACCCTACCAACCGCATTAAGAACAAACTCCACAAACTAGTAAAAAGTTCCAGTATCCCAGACGAAATACAGAAGAAGCTGATATCCTCGGACCTGATACCTCCTAAATTGTATGGCCTCCCTAAAATCCACAAAGAAGGCATGCATCTGCGACCTATCGTGAGCGCTGTAGGATCTCCGACGCACGATATCGCCCGTTACCTGGCCGGACTATTTCAGCCACATACAGGACACACTGAAACCTACGTGAAGGACTCCCGACATTTCATCCAGCTCCTTAAGGACCAATCAGTTGAAAGTACGGACTTATTAGTAAGTTTCGACGTCACGTCACTTTTCACCAGGGTGCCGCTAACAGAAGTATTTCCGCTGTTAGACCAGAAACTTCCAGAATACCTATCAATACTAGCTAAAGAATGCCTAAACGCCACTTATTTCTACTTCAACGGGGAGTTCTACGAACAGAGAAGGGGCCGCGATGGAGTCGCCGCTCTCTCCAGCAAACATGTATACGGAACACCGCGAATAGAAAGCCTTAGCCACACCTACCCTGAAACCGAAATGTTTTCTCCGTTATGTGGATGTCACGTTCGTGATCTGGCCTCACGGAAGCAATAACCTGCAGTTTCTCGACCATCTCAACTCTATTCACGTAAATATTCAGTTCACCATGAAAACAGAAGTAAACGGAAAACTACCGTTCCTGGATGGCCTAGTAAAACGCAACATCAATGAAACTCTGAGTCACGCAGTATACAGGAAACCCACACACACAGTCAGGTACCTCCACGCCTCATCCCATCACCACCCATCACAAAATCAGGCTGTCCTAACATCACTGGTTAACAGGCGCAGAACACCTCGAAGAAGAGAAAGACCACCTTACGAGAACCCTCAGGGAAAATGGCTACTCGCTCAATAACATCCGACGAGTCTTTACAAAATCAGATGAGAACAAAGAAAAGGCCGCCGTAGGAGAAAACAATAGGAAAGAAGAACTAACCCGCCCAAAAACAGCGATACTGCCATACATTAAAAACACTACATACAGGATCGGCAAGATACTGGACAAATACGACATAAAAACCATCTATAAACCACACCGAAAGCTAGCTCGTTATCTACCATCAATAAAAGACACAATAGAACTACAGGCTCCTGGAGTACACCACATTGAATGTAGCTGCGGAGCGTATTATGTTGGTGAAACAAAACTTCTGATCTCCAGCCGCCTAAAAGAACATATCCGTCACACGAAGAACCAAAACTTAGATATTTCAGCGGTAGCCATGCATTCCTACGAAACAAGGCACGGAATATCATTTGACAAGACAAAGATCCTAGCAGCTATCCCTTGGAATCTAGAAAGGAAAATCCGCGAGGATATCGAAATCAAGAAACATCCGAACAATATGAATTTAGAAGAAGAATCAGTAATTCTTGGATGCCTATCATTCATAGCTTAAGACATAAAGACCACAACATTAACACACAGGCCGAACCTCCAATTACATAACGGTGCGGGCAAGCCCAACTACCTCATGAGAGAACCAGGGGGCTTATGTCCGCCAGAAAGGCCAGGATATAAAAGACCAAGGTCAGGAATTACTCTTGTAGTATGATTGCTGCCTGGGAGACTGATTAACTCGGAACGAGTACGGGTATTTCAGTCGCCTTGACAAAGATTAATGAAATGTATTCGACACGTCGGCAAACTGTACGTGATGTACAGATAACAACAACAACACGGTTCAACCCGGAAAATAAAACTAAATATCAGTGAGTGGTGCTCATTTTACGTTTTCTTTGCAAGACAAGTTAATTTGGCCATTTATATAGCGGAAAAATGAAGGTGCAGCACCTACAGTAAAATCCCTAGTTCCAATTGTAAGTAATATGGCACGTACTTGGCGAAACGGGCGATGAATATGATACGTCGACAATACGACCTAGCCAATCAAAACCCATCCTTCGCGAAAGCGTTGTAATTTATTACTGTCTATAATAAACATTAAATCGAAAGAAAATTCAAGAAAAGTACAGTATCTATAAGTAGCCAGAGAATGGAGTATCAGGAAGCTAACAAATGTTAAGAAGGGCTGCCAACAAAAGGTAAGGGAAACCACTATTGGAAACTAGATGCATTGGCATGATTCCACGCTCTCGATTGTATGTAATATTGACAGTGGTAAATAATATATGCATATTTTTAATCTGCCCGTGAATCCAGTCTATTTAAGCCACAACTCGTTTGCAATCACGATCCCAACTTACTCCAATTCCCTCGTAGGAATATCAAACATTTGAACTACATTAAGTACTGTAGTTCAGCTGTTCAACCTGAACAAACCGAGCCCCACCAAATTCAGTGGACGTCGGTAGATGCCGAGTGGGTCTCTGCCCTTAAGTGCCACGGCTGGTCCGTGGTCCAACAGCTCTTCACTCTGACCGGCCAACCGAGCAGAGGAGGGTTGACCACGGCCATACCGTGGCTCTACGCCTCTGCATTCGGGAGACGGGACAGGGCTGGACCTCACAGCTGGCCCCAGCCGGCGGCTGTCCTGAAAATTTCCGTGGTTTTCCATTCTCCTGCACAAAGGCGAATGCCGGGACAGTGTCTAGTATAGGTATCCTTCGCCGAACCGGCGTCACCGTCTAAAAGGCCCGCCTCCCCCTTCAGGGGAGGAATGAAAACATTTTTGAAAGTATTCAGTGGATTATGGATGGGGACTAAAAGCCTCCCAAATTATTAATACGTGTAAAGTCATTGTTCGACTCTGCCTCATTAACACGGATTCTAGCCCATCACATCCACTATTTGTACATCCTAAAATTAGACCGTTATGCCATTCAACTTGGCTACAGGCTCGGACCTAAAACTTGAATAGAGACTATTAATGACTTATACACTCTCCCTGCAATCCGTTCCTACCTTCATTCTACTCGATTTCAGTACCTTGAAATGCTGATTCCCGCAACCTCCCACAATCTCGTGAAGCCATCAATCCATCCCCGCTAGCTCAATCCATCCTAAACCAGCAGCCAACACCCGCCACCATCCACCTATTCCCAACCTCAGTCACTCCCCGAAGATAGCAATTGATTAGAACATTAAAGTAAATTACTACAGATGGCGCAGAAATAGAGCAAAGGCTCCATAAATAAAATTAGCCTCGGCAACGCACAACACTGAGAGAAAAGGCGATAACAATGCCATCAATTAAAGCACAAATAAGCTCTTAATTTTAAATACCCAAACACACAATACCCAAACTTTTCTTATTATATCCTTTTCGCACAAAAGAAGACACCACACAATTATCAAATGTAATAATAATAATAATAATAATAATAATAATAATAATAATAATAATAATAATAATAATAATAAATGAAGTACATCAAGAAAAGAACTCAAAAAGTGAAAAGTGAAGTTGTATTATTATTTGTGAATATTGTTATATTGAATAATAAGCAAAAACTCTGAAATAAGAAGAAATGCATATAACATAAAAATGTAAATATTGCGTCATTACGTAATTACATAAGTCTCAATAAACAAGGGTTAACAGGGTAAAAGCTGGGCGGGAGCGGTGCGGGATTCACAATGGGTAACGCCTTGTTTTGACAATCCGCACGCCAGAAATAACTTCAATCAAAATTAAAAATACGTATGTCAAAGCAAATCAGTAATTGAATAACTGGATAGCAATTAAACAACCTCACCAAAATCTAAGGCCAAACAGTCCCCCAGTTGGACTGGTGGCCCGCTCCCGCATAGGGTGAGTGAAATAACGATAAGCAGCAGCAGCAGATTATGGATCTAAAGCATGAGACACCCTTTTTCTTCAAGAATCCGTTGTGCTTGGTCAGGTCATATCATTGTATTCTTGTACAATCTGCTTGTCTTTGCGATTTATTTTTTTGTAAGTGCAACCTGTTTTATGCCCAGAAGCTTGTCTGGGTCAACCGAGCAGGAAGTTATTTTCCTACCCGCCAGACTACGGTAGTGGCACGTATAAAAATACCAGCCTAGTAACGGACAATGCATCAAGAGCATGCCTCTGTGGATCAGTCAAGACCGCGGATTAAACACAGTCAGAAGAAGGCGGAATTTCGAAGGGCGGAATGAAGTCCACTCGGCACTTCATGTCGTAGGATGATGGCCCGTAAATGATCCCTGTGGACACTTTTCGTATTTATCCGGTAAAACCATAGATCGGCCAAGAGTGTTCTTTTTTCTCTGCAATCTTGTTAGAAGAAGTGAAAGCTTGAAACTGATATGCAAGCAGCATAAACGGCGTCAAATGAAAGCAACTGCATGCAGTAGCTACAACATTATTATTATTATTATTATTATTATTATTATTATTATTATTATTATTATTATTATTATTATTATTATTATTATTATAACCATTTGTTTTACGTCGCACAGACACAGATAGGTCTTATGGCGACCGTGGGATAGGAAAGGCCTAGGAATGGGAAGGAAGCGGCCGTGGCCTTAATTAAGTTTCAGCCCCAGCATGTGCCTGGTGTGAAAATGGGAAAACACGGAAAACCATCTTCAGGGCTGCCGACAGTGGGGTTCGAACCCACTATCTCCTGGATGCAAGTTCACAGCAGCGCGCTCCTAACCGCACGGCCAACTCGCCCGGTATTCGTCTTCTTCTTCTTCTTCTTCTTCTTCTTATTATTATTATTATTATTATTATTATTATTATTATTATTATTATTATTATTATTATAATATTACGAGCATAACGTAAGTTCGAATGTACATTGCTATTGAATCTGTCGAGGGAATTGAAAGGCCACAGTTTTCGTAGGAGGAAGGGAACATTACATGACAATTCGTTATTGAGGTGGCTGAATGCGCTCTGTTGCGTCGGGACAGTTCATAATTGAATAACAGAAGGCGAACTCTGGAGATAATTTCATTTCGAAGGAAATTACTCTGCATGTGACTTAGGTTGCAATTCTCTTTTTTCTGTTCCTCTTTCAATTCGTTAAAGACGATAATCCCATCAGCTTATTTACTGTTTTATATTCTCCGTCGGGTATGACGCGCTTGTTTAAGTAGCAAGCTTCACTTTCAGCGTATTAATATTTGAAGATCTTTATCAAAACGACCTCAGTAATGCGAATATTGCTTTTAAATGTGTACTGGAGTAATACTGTAAGGCGAGTGTCTGAAGTTCCCTATTCTCCAAGAATAATAATAATAAAAAATCCAGCCATACCATTTATGCTAACATAGTCAGTAGAGTTTAATTACCAGTTGCTAATAATAATAATAATAATAATAATAATAATAATAATAATAACGTATTTTTCGCCGGGATGAGTAACTTATACGGTTAAGGCGTTGGTTTTCTGAGCCCAAGGTGGCAGGTTCGATCCTGGCTCATTCCGGTGGTATTTGAAGCTGCTCAAATACGTCAGTCGCCTCTTGGTGGGCACGTAACGGAACTACTGCGGGACAACATTCCGGCACTAAGGCGTCGCCGTAGACGTAACGGTTAGCTCTATTAGCTGCTCTCTTCGGGGGTCAGGGCTCAATTTCGGGTACTGTCAAGGTTGTAATATTGCCAGGAGGACAATTATGAGGTTATGGCAACTATTTGAGGATATTCATTTTTATTTATTTATTTATAGTGTTGTAAATATGTGTATATTATTTTAGGAAATTAGTGTTCATTTAAGCTGTATTTGTTGTCCGCCTCTGTGGTGTAGTGGTTAGTGTGATTAGCTGCCATCCCCCGGAGGCTCAGGTTCAATTCCTGGCTCTGCCACGAAATTTGGAAAGTAGTACGAGGGACCGAACGCGGTCCACTGAGCCTCGGGAGGCCAACTGAGTAGAGGGGGTTCGATTCGTACTTCAGCCACCCTCGAAGTGGCTTTCCGTGGTTTTCCACTACTCCTCTAGGCAAATGTCGGGATGGTACCTAATTCAAGGCCACGGCTGCTTTCTTCCCTCTTCCCTGTCTATTCCTTCCAATTTTCCCATCTCCCCCCCCCCTACAAGGCCCCTGTTCAGCATGACAGATGAGGCCGCCTAGACGATGTTCTGGTTCTCTTCCCCAGTTGTATACCCCGACCCAAAGTCTCACGCTCCAGCACACTGCTCTTGAGTCGGTAGAGGTGGGATCCCTCGCTGAGTCCGAGGGAGAAACCAACCCTAGAGGGTAAACATATTAAGAAAGAAAGAAAGAAAGAAAGAAAGAAAGAAAGAAAGTGCATTTGTTGCATATACAGTATTGTTTTATTGAACCATCTATAATTGTGCAAGTAACCTGTTGATGATAAATATATCTATCTGTCTATCTATCTATCTATCTATCTATCTATCTATCTATCTATCTATCTATCTATCTATCTATCTATCTATCATGCACCTTGCTTTGATTGGGTACGTATGGGGGTGTGCCTAAACAGAGCTACATTTCTCCGGACGAGAACACGAAATTTCGTCTCTTCTTTTTACAAGTTTTAATTCCCTATTGAACCCGACAGGGGCATGATCCAAGGACCTTAGGTTGATATCGATATCCGTAATTACGCACGCAATGCTATTAAAGGGAAAGAACGCCGAAAATGATTAATATTCATATCATTAATAGAGGTTATACCGGAACTAATTAATATTCATACCATTGAGATAGATAAATTGTGTATTTTAAAATTATTCGACGAGATTTCTTTGTCTACGACTTATTGCGCAGTATTATCCTTTGTGTAGCGGGGGCCCCGCAGATGAAGCCAAGCCAACTTAGACCCGGGAGGGATTATGAATGGGGATTCCCTGTGACATCACTCGAGAGAAGACATCCCTCCTCAAGGCTCACAGAATGAGGGGAAACTAACTTTTTCGAAACGGAATATAGGAGCCATCTTGGAATCGGACTGGCCAACTGAATTACCTACGAGATAGAAAATTAATAAAACTCGAATTAAGGGCTCATCTCCCGATTTAAAAGGGATAAATGTTACTGGGACATTTATTTAGAGTGTTTAATGTCCTCTTCCGTGATAACTTTCAGCAGAAGAAAGAATACTGTGTTGTTTCTGCGTGGAAAGGTACTGGGGCCATCTGGTTAGTCTCATGACACGTCCTCGACGGAGGGACTTCACCCCGTGTGGTAGGGGAAGCAGAACATATTTTAATTAATTTAAAGAGATTCACCGAAGGATAATTGAGTGGTTATGTCTCAATCGCACCAACTAGATACTGGTCACCGACCATCCGCACTATTTTACCTCGAGTACGCCGGGAATAGGCGCTACACAAATTAGTGGAAGGGGTATCGCTCCCTAGTAAAAACTACTGCAGAAAGGGAGAAGAGTCAGTCGGGATTTGTGGCTTACGGACGGCGAAGCTTCGTGCCGTCGAGCTTCCAGCGATCTTTTGTTTGAGTGAATTTCAATTTAATTTACAAGTGAAATCGCGTACTGTGCGTAAATATTGCAGAGATTGGATAGACGTGATGCTAGTGTCTAAACTTTAAAGATCAGGGACGTGTCGCGAACATTAAATATAATTTGTAATAATATTATTATTATTATTACTACGGCGCTACTGTGTCGAGTAGTAACAAAGGTACGCGGAATCCGATACTGAATCGTGGATTGCGGAGTGAGGTCCGATATCGTGGCTGGACGTTCACACTGAATGTAACTACACAAATCTTGGAATAAATAGTGACGTGTTGTGTGCCTCAGGAATACTGCCAGCGGTTTCGTCAACTTAGAACAATGGACTCCCGGTTGGAAAGAAGAATGGTGCCTCCAGTAACTGCTTTGGTGCCTATGGATCAGCACTAAACCAGCCATGGACTCCCTGAGCTGACAACGGGTCATCGAGATGGAGATGAGTATAAATCATAATTAATATGACGAAATCAGATTGGGCGGGGAACAGTTATCATTACCTGACGCTATAATGTTAAAGATTGTAACTTCAGTAATGTAGATGTGCTACCATGATACACGTAGCTTCTATTTACTTTATTTAGTTAGTAACACGTCTGAGCAATCAATTGTAAATAAAGGGGTAATACGATGAGTTTGCATGCAGTAGTAGATTGACTTAATCATTTTATTTGGGGAAACTTGTAATTATTGATGCGTCAGGAGACTAATTGTTAGTAATTCAGAGTAATTCAAGTTAGGTGGTAGTTAGTCCAGTGATGATAATGCATGGCTGGTAAATAGTGTAATTTTATTCCGTGAGCACCCAGAACTACGAGATGTGACTTCGGAACTGACACCCAGGCCTCCACTGACATATATTTAGATAGGAAGTGTACGATTTTAATTGGCAGGCTTATCACAATTTAAGTGCAAATTGAGGAATATTTAATTCATAATTGTATTACCGCGTGATGATTTATCAGAAACCACGATTTAGATATGGATTAATTACACCGTTATTACGAGGAAGTTAATTATGATCATGCAGTATGGTCTAATTTCCAGGTAAGTCGTGTAGGGAGATGGTGTAATGATGAACCCAATAATAATAATAATAATAATAATAATAATAATAATAATAATAATAATAATAATAATAATAATAATAATAATAATAAATTGTAGTTATGGTAATCATGCAAGTATTGGTATCATAGAAACCGGTGTCGCGTCGCGGGATCATGATATTGTAAACGAATGTGTGTGTTGAATTGAAGTGAAGTATTGAGAGCCGATGTAATTTTGTTTAATGAACAATGAAGTTCAGTTTATTAGTGAACGATCCCCGAGATGGGGTGTTTTGTTAAGAAAGGGCGTTATGCCTGTGAAGGCCGAGGCCACTGACCACCCGCCGTGCAAAGGGGCTGGGGCAGTTGACCTAGTGAGGAGAAGTGCTGTTTTTTTTGTATGCTCTTTCGCTCGTGTAAGGGGGAGCCTTGAGTTGAAGAGAATGAGGGCGGAAGAATCGCCCAATAATGAAATATTCAACACGCCAGAATGATGTAGTCGCTAATAAATGACACGGCGATTGTTACCAGTACTTGTCAGCTTACTGTCATTACACACTTGAGTATAATCTAGCTTAGGGTTTTCAGAGTCCCACTTCCATCCAAAGGGGTGTTAGTTCAGTTCCCGACAGCGGCATTGGTACCCCAATGCTCAACCGAAGGCTGGATGTCTCACATGTTTACTGTATATAATTTGTGTTCTTTAAGGGTTTATGTATCTTGTTGTGATTATAATTGAGTTGCCGATGGTGTTGACCATCGGGGTGGTGAATTGTATACAAGTGAGGGTCGGTTCAAACCCGGGCGTTTGTTCCACATTTTTATGAGTTCGTTCTTGGCATTTCGTTGGGGAATAGTTGTGTGTTTAGTATAGGGATTGCTCAGATTCGTTGCATGCATGTTAATCCTATTGATCAATGATGTCACATAGCCTCAGTGTCTATGATAAGTGTTTTCCCGTTCGAATCTCGTCATAATGGATCGCTCTGCGATAGATAATACTCGGATCCATCACATACGACTAAAAGTCGATAACAAACAACAACAATTGATAATAATCCATGTAATTCATTTGTATATAAATGCGTCATTACCATCATCATCATTAAGGCCTAATAAACCACTTGTATTAACCTAAACTTTAACCCGAATGTGTTCTCATTGTAATTAGGTATGATCCGTCTCCTACCCTGTATGCCTTTAAGCTTAGTCTTGTTAAGCGCCTATTTGTTTTATTCCAACCCGTTAACGCCCTGTAGATATCATGCCGGAGCCATTAGGCGTAGGGACGGGTGCATACTAAATGGCGCCCAACGTGGGGCGTATATATAAATAGGCGCGTATATTTATTCTACATGACTTGTACACGTTGCGCCATATACTAAAATGGCGGCCCAATGTGGGACGTGTTCTAATGTTAAATAGGCGCGTATATTTATTCTACATGACTTTTACACGTTGTGCACCATACTAAAATATCAGTCCAACGTGGTGCGAGATAAAAGGGCGTAAGTGAACTGTGGGGGCTCGATATGTCCGTAAATAAGGGCTACCCAGATTTAGGAAATTTAGTGCCATATAGAATGACATCCAATGTCTGGCTATATAAATACGGCCCAAGGTGGGACATATTCTACGGTTTAATAGGCGTATTTTGATGTTTAATTATCCCACCTATTGCATACCATTAATGCAAAGATAGGGGCGTGTTGTGTTGTGTATTAGGCAAGGCATACTTGTGCGGCTTCCAGGAGTGGGCACGATTATTTTGGTAACCCATGTCTGCTTCTGACATTTCCACGCGAGGCCCAGTTCATTATAGTTGAATAAGTGATACCTTGATGTCAATATTAAATCGTTTTATGAATGAGAACACAGTCATGGTCCAATGATATGGGCAGAGCCATGACATTCGCGTAAGCAGGGGCGTATCCAAAATTCAAGGGGATTAGTTCGAATCCCGGGAAACAATAAAATGAATTTCCCATAAGTGAGGTTTGAAGTGAATAGTGGCTTTTTCTTAGTGCATATCTATTCACGGATATTAGCCAGTGGTGCGTGTTTCGTCACAAAGCAACCTGCTATTAGGAAATATATTTTACGTCAGTATAACCGTGGATGAGAAGAGGTAACCTTACGCCTACTTTTCTTTTTCGAGTGGCAGTAGGTTGATTTCATGGGTTCAGTTTGAGATTCTGATGACTTTGTGTGTTTGAAGGACCTCAATGCTGGGGGCATGGGTTAATTTACTGGCACTATACCACATGTGTTGGTATTTAAAATCGAGCCCGATTTTAGAATTACAGGTCAACCGGCAACTGTATTAACTGAATTTGAGGGCTAATATTATAATCATTTTCGGAAATTTCCCGTTGCCTTCTTATATAAATTTCATGAACCTTAATGATGTTAGGCGGTTAGGCAGCTTCAATGATAGCCGTTTTTGAGGCTTAATTTGCAATGATGATTAAAGTAAAGATTATTTGAAGCTGGAAAAACGTAAAGTTTGGATAGAGGAATCCTTTCTTTCAAAATAAATAATAATTATATATTGTTGTGGTTTGTTGACGCCGACGTTAGCGAGGGGGGTCCTGTCATCTCAAAGGATAGCGACATGGATAGTGAAGCCATGCGGGCTTTGATGGACGCCTTTAAGGCACTCGGAGATACGATAGATCGGAGCAGTGCGCAGATTAGGGAGATGAGGAAGGAAATCAAGGACGAATTAAAGGCACATCGGGAGGAAATGAAGAACAGTCTAACGGGGGTGATGGACCGGCAGTTCGCAGATATGAGGGAAGCAAGTAGTGGGATAAGAAGGCTCACAGATGAACTGAGACAGGACAGATTAAAAGGGTTCGGAGTTAAATCGAAAGTGCAAATGGATCAGAATTGTCCAGAGAGTAATGAAGTGATGAACAGTACAAATGACTCTGAGGATAAGTTTACAAATCTTGAGGATAAGGCAGAAGAAAAACGAACAGAGATAGAGGCAGTGAATGAAAGGAAAGTCGAGGGAATAGTTGAGCGGCTTGATCAAGTTGAGACCAGTATCACGCGAGACAATATCCACGTAAACGGCGAAATCAGGAGCGTCAAGGGAAAAATGGAGAATATGCAAGACGAGATGAAAGCCGAGGACGGAGCAGAAAGGAAGAGATCGTCAAGCCGATACAAGAGACGACAACGCAACAAGCAGCGTCGAGTTAAGTATGGATGGCTTCCCAGTCAAAGAGGGACATGTTTAAGAAGAAGACGTCGGGATACCAGAGGTTCGAAGCTACAGCATGTGAAATGGAGAGACGAGATGAGAGATGAACGAGTTCTGAAACCCAAACGCTACGTAGAGCAATTGAAACGTAAGCGAGGAAGCAAGAAGGGCCAGCCCTTGGCAATATTACAAGTAACAAGAAGAAGGGGAAGTCTTGAGTTCGTAGCACGTGGGGACTCAAGCCGGAAGAACATGAAGGTAATCGACGAGATCACACAGGATCCAGGAGGACGTTCTGTGGCTTAACGAAGGCAGACATAACTTATCGACGGTCATCTTATGTATGTAAATATTTGTAAATATTATCACCCAGTCACAGCAGATGAATTACATTAATTACCCGAACGTGACGGCAAATCTGAAGTTGTACCGTACGTCCGGAGGCAACTTAGAAGACGTGGACAACGCTGAAGAACTTGGAGCAACGGAAGAAGAAGATGATGAGGAAGACGGAGAAGAAGATCGACGTGACGTGTCAGATGAAGAGTCGGGACCAAATGAGGAAGCCGAAGAAGTCAATTATTTGGAGAATTTGTTTTCACAGGGAGATCTTGGGGATGAAGAATGTCCAGAATGTCAGTACCTGGAGAACTACAGAGAAGCATTGCGTCAGATAGCATATTATTTGGAAAGAGAGAACCAGGAACTTCGCCAGAAAGCAAAGGTTTGGAAACAGTTGTGAATCGATATTGCCAATTGAATATTTAGCGACGAAATGTGTCCAGTGCCTGTACCCATTTCTTCTCGGGGAGAGGGGAATATGAACCCGACAGGGGCATGATCCAAGGACCTTAGGTTGATATCGATATCCGTAATTACGCACGCAATGCTATTAAAGGGAAAGAACGCCGAAAATGATTAATATTCATATCATTAATAGAGGTTATACCGGAACTAATTAATATTCATACCATTGAGATAGATAAATTGTGTATTTTAAAATTATTCGACGAGATTTCTTTGTCTACGACTTATTGCGCAGTATTATCCTTTGTGTAGCGGGGGCCCCGCAGATGAAGCCAAGCCAACTTAGACCCGGGAGGGGTTATGAATGGGGATTCCCTGTGACATCACTCGAGAGAAGACATCCCTCCTCAAGGCTCACAGAATGAGGGGAAACTAACTTTTTCGAAACGGAATATAGGAGCCATCTTGGAATCGGACTGGCCAACTGAATTACCTACGAGATAGAAAATTAATAAAACTCGAATTAAGGGCTCATCTCCCGATTTAAAAGGGATAAATGTTACTGGGACATTTATTTAGAGTGTTTAATGTCCTCTTCCGTGATAACTTTCAGCAGAAGAAAGAATACTGTGTTGTTTCTGCGTGGAAAGGTACTGGGGCCATCTGGTTAGTCTCATGACACGTCCTCGACGGAGGGACTTCACCCCGTGTGGTAGGGGAAGCAGAACATATTTTAATTAATTTAAAGAGATTCACCGAAGGATAATTGAGTGGTTATGTCTCAATCGCACCAACTAGATACTGGTCACCGACCATCCGCACTATTTTACCTCGAGTACGCCGGGAATAGGCGCTACACAAATTAGTGGAAGGGGTATCGCTCCCTAGTAAAAACTACTGCAGAAAGGGAGAAGAGTCAGTCGGGATTTGTGGCTTACGGACGGCGAAGCTTCGTGCCGTCGAGCTTCCAGCGATCTTTTGTTTGAGTGAATTTCAATTTAATTTACAAGTGAAATCGCGTACTGTGCGTAAATATTGCAGAGATTGGATAGACGTGATGCTAGTGTCTAAACTTTAAAGATCAGGGACGTGTCGCGAACATTAAATATAATTTGTAATAATATTATTATTATTATTACTACGGCGCTACTGTGTCGAGTAGTAACAAAGGTACGCGGAATCCGATACTGAATCGTGGATTGCGGAGTGAGGTCCGATATCGTGGCTGGACGTTCACACTGAATGTAACTACACAAATCTTGGAATAAATAGTGACGTGTTGTGTGCCTCAGGAATACTGCCAGCGGTTTCGTCAACTTAGAACAATGGACTCCCGGTTGGAAAGAAGAATGGTGCCTCCAGTAACTGCTTTGGTGCCTATGGATCAGCACTAAACCAGCCATGGACTCCCTGAGCTGACAACGGGTCATCGAGATGGAGATGAGTATAAATCATAATTAATATGACGAAATCAGATTGGGCGGGGAACAGTTATCATTACCTGACGCTATAATGTTAAAGATTGTAACTTCAGTAATGTAGATGTGCTACCATGATACACGTAGCTTCTATTTACTTTATTTAGTTAGTAACACGTCTGAGCAATCAATTGTAAATAAAGGGGTAATACGATGAGTTTGCATGCAGTAGTAGATTGACTTAATCATTTTATTTGGGGAAACTTGTAATTATTGATGCGTCAGGAGACTAATTGTTAGTAATTCAGAGTAATTCAAGTTAGGTGGTAGTTAGTCCAGTGATGATAATGCATGGCTGGTAAATAGTGTAATTTTATTCCGTGAGCACCCAGAACTACGAGATGTGACTTCGGAACTGACACCCAGGCCTCCACTGACATATATTTAGATAGGAAGTGTACGATTTTAATTGGCAGGCTTATCACAATTTAAGTGCAAATTGAGGAATATTTAATTCATAATTGTATTACCGCGTGATGATTTATCAGAAACCACGATTTAGATATGGATTAATTACACCGTTATTACGAGGAAGTTAATTATGATCATGCAGTATGGTCTAATTTCCAGGTAAGTCGTGTAGGGAGATGGTGTAATGATGAACCCAATAATAATAATAATAATAATAATAATAATAATAATAATAATAAATTGTAGTTATGGTAATCATGCAAGTATTGGTATCATAGAAACCGGTGTCGCGTCGCGGGATCATGATATTGTAAACGAATGTGTGTGTTGAATTGAAGTGAAGTATTGAGAGCCGATGTAATTTTGTTTAATGAACAATGAAGTTCAGTTTATTAGTGAACGATCCCCGAGATGGGGTGTTTTGTTAAGAAAGGGCGTTATGCCTGTGAAGGCCGAGGCCACTGACCACCCGCCGTGCAAAGGGGCTGGGGCAGTTGACCTAGTGAGGAGAAGTGCTGTTTTTTTTGTATGCTCTTTCGCTCGTGTAAGGGGGAGCCTTGAGTTGAAGAGAATGAGGGCGGAAGAATCGCCCAATAATGAAATATTCAACACGCCAGAATGATGTAGTCGCTAATAAATGACACGGCGATTGTTACCAGTACTTGTCAGCTTACTGTCATTACACACTTGAGTATAATCTAGCTTAGGGTTTTCAGAGTCCCACTTCCATCCAAAGGGGTGTTAGTTCAGTTCCCGACAGCGGCATTGGTACCCCAATGCTCAACCGAAGGCTGGATGTCTCACATGTTTACTGTATATAATTTGTGTTCTTTAAGGGTTTATGTATCTTGTTGTGATTATAATTGAGTTGCCGATGGTGTTGACCATCGGGGTGGTGAATTGTATACAAGTGAGGGTCGGTTCAAACCCGGGCGTTTGTTCCACATTTTTATGAGTTCGTTCTTGGCATTTCGTTGGGGAATAGTTGTGTGTTTAGTATAGGGATTGCTCAGATTCGTTGCATGCATGTTAATCCTATTGATCAATGATGTCACATAGCCTCAGTGTCTATGATAAGTGTTTTCCCGTTCGAATCTCGTCATAATGGATCGCTCTGCGATAGATAATACTCGGATCCATCACATACGACTAAAAGTCGATAACAAACAACAACAATTGATAATAATCCATGTAATTCATTTGTATATAAATGCGTCATTACCATCATCATCATTAAGGCCTAATAAACCACTTGTATTAACCTAAACTTTAACCCGAATGTGTTCTCATTGTAATTAGGTATGATCCGTCTCCTACCCTGTATGCCTTTAAGCTTAGTCTTGTTAAGCGCCTATTTGTTTTATTCCAACCCGTTAACGCCCTGTAGATATCATGCCGGAGCCATTAGGCGTAGGGACGGGTGCATACTAAATGGCGCCCAACGTGGGGCGTATATATAAATAGGCGCGTATATTTATTCTACATGACTTGTACACGTTGCGCCATATACTAAAATGGCGGCCCAATGTGGGACGTGTTCTAATGTTAAATAGGCGCGTATATTTATTCTACATGACTTTTACACGTTGTGCACCATACTAAAATATCAGTCCAACGTGGTGCGAGATAAAAGGGCGTAAGTGAACTGTGGGGGCTCGATATGTCCGTAAATAAGGGCTACCCAGATTTAGGAAATTTAGTGCCATATAGAATGACATCCAATGTCTGGCTATATAAATACGGCCCAAGGTGGGACATATTCTACGGTTTAATAGGCGTATTTTGATGTTTAATTATCCCACCTATTGCATACCATTAATGCAAAGATAGGGGCGTGTTGTGTTGTGTATTAGGCAAGGCATACTTGTGCGGCTTCCAGGAGTGGGCACGATTATTTTGGTAACCCATGTCTGCTTCTGACATTTCCACGCGAGGCCCAGTTCATTATAGTTGAATAAGTGATACCTTGATGTCAATATTAAATCGTTTTATGAATGAGAACACAGTCATGGTCCAATGATATGGGCAGAGCCATGACATTCGCGTAAGCAGGGGCGTATCCAAAATTCAAGGGGATTAGTTCGAATCCCGGGAAACAATAAAATGAATTTCCCATAAGTGAGGTTTGAAGTGAATAGTGGCTTTTTCTTAGTGCATATCTATTCACGGATATTAGCCAGTGGTGCGTGTTTCGTCACAAAGCAACCTGCTATTAGGAAATATATTTTACGTCAGTATAACCGTGGATGAGAAGAGGTAACCTTACGCCTACTTTTCTTTTTCGAGTGGCAGTAGGTTGATTTCATGGGTTCAGTTTGAGATTCTGATGACTTTGTGTGTTTGAAGGACCTCAATGCTGGGGGCATGGGTTAATTTACTGGCACTATACCACATGTGTTGGTATTTAAAATCGAGCCCGATTTTAGAATTACAGGTCAACCGGCAACTGTATTAACTGAATTTGAGGGCTAATATTATAATCATTTTCGGAAATTTCCCGTTGCCTTCTTATATAAATTTCATGAACCTTAATGATGTTAGGCGGTTAGGCAGCTTCAATGATAGCCGTTTTTGAGGCTTAATTTGCAATGATGATTAAAGTAAAGATTATTTGAAGCTGGAAAAACGTAAAGTTTGGATAGAGGAATCCTTTCTTTCAAAATAAATAATAATTATATATTGTTGTGGTTTGTTGACGCCGACGTTAGCGAGGGGGGTCCTGTCATCTCAAAGGATAGCGACATGGATAGTGAAGCCATGCGGGCTTTGATGGACGCCTTTAAGGCACTCGGAGATACGATAGATCGGAGCAGTGCGCAGATTAGGGAGATGAGGAAGGAAATCAAGGACGAATTAAAGGCACATCGGGAGGAAATGAAGAACAGTCTAACGGGGGTGATGGACCGGCAGTTCGCAGATATGAGGGAAGCAAGTAGTGGGATAAGAAGGCTCACAGATGAACTGAGACAGGACAGATTAAAAGGGTTCGGAGTTAAATCGAAAGTGCAAATGGATCAGAATTGTCCAGAGAGTAATGAAGTGATGAACAGTACAAATGACTCTGAGGATAAGTTTACAAATCTTGAGGATAAGGCAGAAGAAAAACGAACAGAGATAGAGGCAGTGAATGAAAGGAAAGTCGAGGGAATAGTTGAGCGGCTTGATCAAGTTGAGACCAGTATCACGCGAGACAATATCCACGTAAACGGCGAAATCAGGAGCGTCAAGGGAAAAATGGAGAATATGCAAGACGAGATGAAAGCCGAGGACGGAGCAGAAAGGAAGAGATCGTCAAGCCGATACAAGAGACGACAACGCAACAAGCAGCGTCGAGTTAAGTATGGATGGCTTCCCAGTCAAAGAGGGACATGTTTAAGAAGAAGACGTCGGGATACCAGAGGTTCGAAGCTACAGCATGTGAAATGGAGAGACGAGATGAGAGATGAACGAGTTCTGAAACCCAAACGCTACGTAGAGCAATTGAAACGTAAGCGAGGAAGCAAGAAGGGCCAGCCCTTGGCAATATTACAAGTAACAAGAAGAAGGGGAAGTCTTGAGTTCGTAGCACGTGGGGACTCAAGCCGGAAGAACATGAAGGTAATCGACGAGATCACACAGGATCCAGGAGGACGTTCTGTGGCTTAACGAAGGCAGACATAACTTATCGACGGTCATCTTATGTATGTAAATATTTGTAAATATTATCACCCAGTCACAGCAGATGAATTACATTAATTACCCGAACGTGACGGCAAATCTGAAGTTGTACCGTACGTCCGGAGGCAACTTAGAAGACGTGGACAACGCTGAAGAACTTGGAGCAACGGAAGAAGAAGATGATGAGGAAGACGGAGAAGAAGATCGACGTGACGTGTCAGATGAAGAGTCGGGACCAAATGAGGAAGCCGAAGAAGTCAATTATTTGGAGAATTTGTTTTCACAGGGAGATCTTGGGGATGAAGAATGTCCAGAATGTCAGTACCTGGAGAACTACAGAGAAGCATTGCGTCAGATAGCATATTATTTGGAAAGAGAGAACCAGGAACTTCGCCAGAAAGCAAAGGTTTGGAAACAGTTGTGAATCGATATTGCCAATTGAATATTTAGCGACGAAATGTGTCCAGTGCCTGTACCCATTTCTTCTCGGGGAGAGGGGAATATGAACCCGACAGGGGCATGATCCAAGGACCTTAGGTTGATATCGATATCCGTAATTACGCACGCAATGCTATTAAAGGGAAAGAACGCCGAAAATGATTAATATTCATATCATTAATAGAGGTTATACCGGAACTAATTAATATTCATACCATTGAGATAGATAAATTGTGTATTTTAAAATTATTCGACGAGATTTCTTTGTCTACGACTTATTGCGCAGTATTATCCTTTGTGTAGCGGGGGCCCCGCAGATGAAGCCAAGCCAACTTAGACCCGGGAGGGGTTATGAATGGGGATTCCCTGTGACATCACTCGAGAGAAGACATCCCTCCTCAAGGCTCACAGAATGAGGGGAAACTAACTTTTTCGAAACGGAATATAGGAGCCATCTTGGAATCGGACTGGCCAACTGAATTACCTACGAGATAGAAAATTAATAAAACTCGAATTAAGGGCTCATCTCCCGATTTAAAAGGGATAAATGTTACTGGGACATTTATTTAGAGTGTTTAATGTCCTCTTCCGTGATAACTTTCAGCAGAAGAAAGAATACTGTGTTGTTTCTGCGTGGAAAGGTACTGGGGCCATCTGGTTAGTCTCATGACACGTCCTCGACGGAGGGACTTCACCCCGTGTGGTAGGGGAAGCAGAACATATTTTAATTAATTTAAAGAGATTCACCGAAGGATAATTGAGTGGTTATGTCTCAATCGCACCAACTAGATACTGGTCACCGACCATCCGCACTATTTTACCTCGAGTACGCCGGGAATAGGCGCTACACAAATTAGTGGAAGGGGTATCGCTCCCTAGTAAAAACTACTGCAGAAAGGGAGAAGAGTCAGTCGGGATTTGTGGCTTACGGACGGCGAAGCTTCGTGCCGTCGAGCTTCCAGCGATCTTTTGTTTGAGTGAATTTCAATTTAATTTACAAGTGAAATCGCGTACTGTGCGTAAATATTGCAGAGATTGGATAGACGTGATGCTAGTGTCTAAACTTTAAAGATCAGGGACGTGTCGCGAACATTAAATATAATTTGTAATAATATTATTATTATTATTACTACGGCGCTACTGTGTCGAGTAGTAACAAAGGTACGCGGAATCCGATACTGAATCGTGGATTGCGGAGTGAGGTCCGATATCGTGGCTGGACGTTCACACTGAATGTAACTACACAAATCTTGGAATAAATAGTGACGTGTTGTGTGCCTCAGGAATACTGCCAGCGGTTTCGTCAACTTAGAACAATGGACTCCCGGTTGGAAAGAAGAATGGTGCCTCCAGTAACTGCTTTGGTGCCTATGGATCAGCACTAAACCAGCCATGGACTCCCTGAGCTGACAACGGGTCATCGAGATGGAGATGAGTATAAATCATAATTAATATGACGAAATCAGATTGGGCGGGGAACAGTTATCATTACCTGACGCTATAATGTTAAAGATTGTAACTTCAGTAATGTAGATGTGCTACCATGATACACGTAGCTTCTATTTACTTTATTTAGTTAGTAACACGTCTGAGCAATCAATTGTAAATAAAGGGGTAATACGATGAGTTTGCATGCAGTAGTAGATTGACTTAATCATTTTATTTGGGGAAACTTGTAATTATTGATGCGTCAGGAGACTAATTGTTAGTAATTCAGAGTAATTCAAGTTAGGTGGTAGTTAGTCCAGTGATGATAATGCATGGCTGGTAAATAGTGTAATTTTATTCCGTGAGCACCCAGAACTACGAGATGTGACTTCGGAACTGACACCCAGGCCTCCACTGACATATATTTAGATAGGAAGTGTACGATTTTAATTGGCAGGCTTATCACAATTTAAGTGCAAATTGAGGAATATTTAATTCATAATTGTATTACCGCGTGATGATTTATCAGAAACCACGATTTAGATATGGATTAATTACACCGTTATTACGAGGAAGTTAATTATGATCATGCAGTATGGTCTAATTTCCAGGTAAGTCGTGTAGGGAGATGGTGTAATGATGAACCCAATAATAATAATAATAATAATAATAATAATAATAATAATAATAATAATAATAATAATAATAATAATAATAATAATAAATTGTAGTTATGGTAATCATGCAAGTATTGGTATCATAGAAACCGGTGTCGCGTCGCGGGATCATGATATTGTAAACGAATGTGTGTGTTGAATTGAAGTGAAGTATTGAGAGCCGATGTAATTTTGTTTAATGAACAATGAAGTTCAGTTTATTAGTGAACGATCCCCGAGATGGGGTGTTTTGTTAAGAAAGGGCGTTATGCCTGTGAAGGCCGAGGCCACTGACCACCCGCCGTGCAAAGGGGCTGGGGCAGTTGACCTAGTGAGGAGAAGTGCTGTTTTTTTTGTATGCTCTTTCGCTCGTGTAAGGGGGAGCCTTGAGTTGAAGAGAATGAGGGCGGAAGAATCGCCCAATAATGAAATATTCAACACGCCAGAATGATGTAGTCGCTAATAAATGACACGGCGATTGTTACCAGTACTTGTCAGCTTACTGTCATTACACACTTGAGTATAATCTAGCTTAGGGTTTTCAGAGTCCCACTTCCATCCAAAGGGGTGTTAGTTCAGTTCCCGACAGCGGCATTGGTACCCCAATGCTCAACCGAAGGCTGGATGTCTCACATGTTTACTGTATATAATTTGTGTTCTTTAAGGGTTTATGTATCTTGTTGTGATTATAATTGAGTTGCCGATGGTGTTGACCATCGGGGTGGTGAATTGTATACAAGTGAGGGTCGGTTCAAACCCGGGCGTTTGTTCCACATTTTTATGAGTTCGTTCTTGGCATTTCGTTGGGGAATAGTTGTGTGTTTAGTATAGGGATTGCTCAGATTCGTTGCATGCATGTTAATCCTATTGATCAATGATGTCACATAGCCTCAGTGTCTATGATAAGTGTTTTCCCGTTCGAATCTCGTCATAATGGATCGCTCTGCGATAGATAATACTCGGATCCATCACATACGACTAAAAGTCGATAACAAACAACAACAATTGATAATAATCCATGTAATTCATTTGTATATAAATGCGTCATTACCATCATCATCATTAAGGCCTAATAAACCACTTGTATTAACCTAAACTTTAACCCGAATGTGTTCTCATTGTAATTAGGTATGATCCGTCTCCTACCCTGTATGCCTTTAAGCTTAGTCTTGTTAAGCGCCTATTTGTTTTATTCCAACCCGTTAACGCCCTGTAGATATCATGCCGGAGCCATTAGGCGTAGGGACGGGTGCACTATGTACAATAATATATTCATTTCTCTATATATCACACGTTTCTTTCTTCTTCTGAGTGATCTGTCAATGTCCCCCTTGTAAATCTCTCACTCCCCCTCTGGGAACCACTCTATTAGACCAACCTGCACTGACTTGACACTGTCCTTTTGGACCTCTGGAAATACGTCTGAGTGGCAGATTATGTTGAAATGACGGTAAATTAAGGTTGCCGTGATATCCTAACATAAAGCGTTTCACCTTGAAATACTGGGACTATGTGTAAAAGCAATTTGCACCAAGTCAATACATGTGTATAGTAGATGCACACAGGATTTAAGCTGTGAAACGTCTTATTGTCGTATTTATCGAATAGCCCTCGTAGCTACATTAATATCTTGAAACATCCAGTAGCGTTTGCTGCTGCTAGTCTTTATGTCATTGAAGGCCGTAATAAAGCACCTAGATTGAGTTAGATTTTTGTGAATTATGTTTTTTCGGCGAATATTTTTATCTCAATTAGGAACTGAGGATAGGAAATCGAGGGATATTTCCATGATATTTTCATTGGGACAATCCAAGCATTTTCCAGTAGTTAAATTGGGTAACTATGTCCATCGTGGTCAATAAGGGGATCTGAAAATCAGTTTTCTTCCGAAGATGAAACTTCCTAGTTACTGGCTAAGGTTACTGATAACTGACTAGTAATGGCAGCGAGCCTTACTTATGCTCAGCGGCATGTAGGTGGATACGATTATCTTCACATTCATTAGAGCACTCATCCAGGTTCGAAATATATTGTGCGCTGTACTGCCTACAGCATTTAACGGGCCGTATTAATAGAAGATAATTCTATACTTCAATACCATGCTTAAATTGCTTGCCCAGACTAATTATGTGAATTAGCACAAGGATAGACCTAATTAGAACATGGGCATACATTCAATTTCGTTCATCTCTCTTCCCTGGCGCTAGGGTCCGCAAACTTGCAGTCTCTTCAGCATGTAGGTGGGGCTGACATTGGCTTTCTTTATCAATGCGGTCTATCTACTATCTCTTTGGCCTTCTGCGGGATCGAAATCTCACAGTGCTGTTGCTGGCAACTGAATATGTAGAAGTATTCACTACGTGTTCAAATTATCTCGGGCTCATGGTATTCCATTTTCATTAGGCAAATGTCTAGGTTGCACCTTAATCAAGACCACGGTTAATCACTTCCCACTCTTAGCGAATGGAAAATAAAAGTAAGCTGCGTGGCAAGGTCATTTTATTACCTCAAGATGGTGGCCCTATTGAATCATAGTGACGTTATACCATGATTCTTGTTACTAGGAACGCTGGTCACTCGTCTTTACAATATGCGCAATTTCATATTTCTCTCAAATATGGCAGTTTTCCATTCCAAAAGTAATACACAAATATCAGATTAATATTTTTTAAATTTGGTCAAATATGTGTTTTAATTATTTGGGCCAGTCACCCTGGATATCTGTACGTTCCACCTATCTCCCAAGAGATAGGTGGTTTGTGTCGTACCGATACAGGTGCGCTATTCCGCGCTCCTCTGTCGGTCTGTAGTGAGTGTATGCCAGCTGTGTTTTATTGTGTAATTTTGAACTAGTTTAGTTGGTTTAAAAAAAACTGTTAATGTGCGGGGGCGTGTAGCCACCCATCCAGTGAGTGACCACGCCCGATGTTGCTTAACTATGAATACGCAACGAAAATGAAAATCCACAGCCTGTTTCCAGTCATTTGACCGGTTCGGGTGCCGGCTGCCGAAGCCTGTCGCACTCCTCTGGGGCAATGATAATTGACTGATAGATGAAATGTTAATGGAGAGTGTTGCTGGAATGAAAGACGACAGGGCAAACCGGAGTACCCGGAGAAAAACCTGTCCCGCCTCCGCTTTGTCCAGCACAAATCTCACATGGAATGACCAGAATTTGAACTACGGTATCCAGCGGTGAAAGGCCGGCGATGAATACGCAATGTTTGTGTTATTGTGGTTGCGATTTTTCGGTATGTGTACGTGTTAATGTGTGAGTGTCCAGGAGGTCGATTTTCATTCTGTGTTGACGAACTCAGCAGTTATGTGTGTGTCGGCTGTGGTAGCCCTGGTGGTCACCCATCCAGGAAGTGACCACGCCCAGGTGCTTTTCGAAGTTTGCAGTGGTACTTACCGGACGCAGTAATGCAGTGACTATTTGGATCAGTCAAAATGTTAAGAGTTTTAAATGATTTACGTACCGGTATATGTAAGGTGGTACGATTACTGTAAATACTGTCACATTTCAATCTTAGGGATTTCCTTCCTCACGAATTCTCTGAGGTAAACAACATTTTACTTTTTTGACCTTAACTGTTAAAAGTTTACATTTCCGCCAGCTGATTAGCACGAAAAATCATAAAATAATTGTTTTCGTTTTTCAATACGCTAGCGAACCCTAGCGAGTTCGTCTGCAAGGTAGAAGTAAATGCACCTTTGTAAAATCGTAAATTCAGATGTGACAAGAAGTACATTCTCCTTTGCACATACTTGTATGCATTGCTGTGCATTTATGTGTTATCACTGTCGTCGCACGAGTTGCGTAAAATTATTTGAATTTTATTTTCATTATTTTTGCAAAGCTCGCCAGCTCGAGTACAGTGACGCAACTACATACAGTACTCTACGTCAAAAATATGGAACAAAATCGTCAGCAAAAGTATAACCGTTTCATTTATACACAGAATAGCCTATACATTGCCTAAGGGCTACTTGGCTGAGGCGGCAAAGGCGTGCTTGCTTCAACCGGAAGGACGTGGGTTCGACTCCCCATCACGAAGTTGAAAATTTAAGAAATGAGATTTCCACTTCCGGAGGTGAATGTGGTCCTGAGGTTCACTTAGCTTATACCAAAAATAAGTTGTGTTGTGTTTGAGTCATCAGTCCATAGACTGGTTTGATGCAGCTCTCTATGCCACCCTATCATGTGCTAACCTTTTCATTTCTACGTAACTATTGCATCCTACATCTGCTCTAATCTGTTTGTCATATTCATACCATGGTCTACCCCTACCGTTCTTGCCACCTACACTTCCTTCAAAAACCAACTTAACAAGTCCTGGGTGTCTTAAGATGTGTCCTATCATTCTATCTCTTCTTCTCGTCAAATTTAGCCAAATCGATCTCCTCTCACCAATTCGATTCAGTATCTCTTCATTCGTGATTCGATCTATCCATCTCACCTCAGCATTCTTCTGTAACACCACATTTCAAAAGCTTCTATTCTCTTTCTTTCTGAGCTAGATATCGTCCATGTTTCACTTCCATGCAATGCCACGCTCCACACAAAAGTCTTCAAAAACATCTTTCTAATTCCGATATCAATGTTTGAAGTGAGCAAATTTCTTTTCTTAAGAAAGCTCTTCCTTGCTTGTGCCAGTCTGCATTTTATGTCCTCCTTACTTCTGCCATCGTTAGTTATTATACTACCCAAGTAACAATATTCATCTACTTCCTTTAAGACTTCGTTTCCTAATCTAATATTTCCTACATCACCTGCCTTCGTTCGACTGCACTCCATTACTTTTGTTTTGGACTTATTTATTTTCATCTTGTACTCCTTACCTAAGACTTCATCCATACCATTCAGCAACTTCTCGAGATCTTCTGCAGTCTCAGATAAAATAAAAATGTCATCGGCAAATCTCAAGGTTTTGATTTGATCTCCTTGGACTGTGATTCCCTTTCCAAATTTCTCTTTGATTTCCTTTACTGCCTGTTCTATGTAAACATTGAAAAGGAGAGGGGACAAACTGCAGCCTTGCCTCACTCCTTTCTGGATTGCTGCTTCTTTTTCAAAGCCCTCGATTCTTATCACTGCAGACTGATTTTTATACAGGTTGTAGATAATTCTTCGTTCTCGGTATCTGATCCCTATCATCTTCAGAATCATAAATAGCCTGGTCCAATCAACATTATCGAATGCCTTTTCTAGATCTACGAATGCCATGTACGTGGGCTTGTCCTTCTTGATTCGATCCTCTAGGATCAGACGTAAAGTCAGGATTGCTTCACGTGTTCCTACATTTCTTCTGAAGCCAAATTGATCTTCCCCCAACTCAGCTTCAACTTGTTTTTCCATTCTTCTGTAAATAATACGTGTTAAAATTTTGCAGGCATGAGATACTAAACTAATGGTGCGGTAGTTTTCACACCTGTCAGCACCGGCTTTCTTGGGAATAGGTATAACAACATTCTGCCGAAAATCGGATGGGACTTCTCCTGTCTCATACATCCTGCACACTAAATGAAATAACCTTACCATGCTGGTTTCTCCTAAGGCAGTCAGTAATGCAGAGGGAATATCATCAATTCCAGGTGCCTTGTTCCTATTTAGGTCACTCACAGCTCTGTCAAACTCTGACCTCAAAATTGGGTCTCCCATTTCATCAGCATCAACAGCCTCTTCATGTTCCAGAACCAAATTATCTACATCGTTACCTTGATACAACTGTTGGATATGCTCCTGCCATCTTTTTGCTTTGTCTTCTTTCCCTCTGAGCTTTTAATATTCATGCACCTAGATTTCCTTTCTCCAAAGGTTTCCTTGATTTTCCTGTATGCAGCATCTACCTTTCCCAGGACCATACAGCCTTCGACATCCTTGCACTTCTCCTTCAGCCATTCTTCCTTAGTTACCTTGCACTTTCTATCCACTTCATTCTTTAATCGCCTTTATTCTTTTCTGCCCTCTTCATTTCTAGCATTCTTGTATTTTCGTCGTTCATCAATCAGGTCTAGTATCTCCTGAGTTATCCACTGATTCTTAGTTGATCTTTTCTTCCTTCCTAACATTTCTTCAGCAGCCCTAGTGACTTCATTTTTCATGACTCTCCACTCTTCCTCTACTGTGTTTCCTTCGGCCTTTTCATTTAGTCCTCGTGCAACATGTTCCTTGAAACAATCCCTCACACTCTTTTCTTTCAACTTGTCTAGATCCCATCTTTTTGCATTCTTTCCTTTCTTCAATTTCTTCAACTTCAGATGGCATTTCATGACCATCAAGTTGTGGTCAGAGTCCACGTCTGCTCCTGGGAAAGTTTTGCAATCCAACACCTGGTTTCTGAATCTCTGCCTAATCATAATGAAGTCTATTTGATACCTTCCAGTGTCTCCAGGTCTCGTCCACGTATACAGCCGTCGATTTTGGTGTTTGAACCAAGTATTGGCAAGGACTAAATTATGATCAGTGCAGAATTCAACCAGCCGACTTCCTCTTTCGTTCCTTTGTCCCAATCCAAATTCTCCTACTCTACTACCTTCTCTTCCTTAGCCTACCACTGCATTTCAGTCTCCCATCACAATTAGATTCTCGTCACTTTTAACATATTGTATTAAATCTTCTATCTCCTCATATATTCTTTCAGTTTCTTCACCATCCGCTGAACTAGTAGGCATATAGACCTGCGCTATTGTGGTGGGCATTGGTTTGGTGTCTATCTTGGCGACAATAATTCTTTCACTATGCTGGTTGTAGTAACTTATCCGCTGTCCTATTTTCTTATTCATTATTTAACCAACTCCTGCATTTCCCCTGTTTGATTTCGTGTTGATAATTCGGTAGTCGCCTGACCAAAAATCCTGTTCTTCCTGCCAACGTACTTCACTTATACCAACTACATCTAACTTTAGCCTATCCATCTCCCTTTTCAGATTCTCTAACCTACCACAACGATTCAAACTTCTAACATTCCACGCTCCGACTCGCAGAATGTCAGTATCCATCTTCCTGATGATCGCCCCCTCTTGTGTAGTCCCCACCCGGAGATCCGAATGGGGGACTAGTTTACCTCCGGAATATCTTTACCCGGGAGGAAGCCATCATCAGTACATCCTTCATACAGAGAGAGCTGCATGTCCTCGGGAGGTAGTTACGGCTGTAGTTTCCCGTTGCTTTCAGCCGTGTAGCAGTATCAACACAGCTAAGCCATGTTGAGTATTATTACAAGGCCGTATCAGTCTGTCATCTAGACTGCCGCCCTTGCAACTACCGAAAGGCTGCTACCCCCCTTTCGATGAACCATTCGTTAGTCTGGTCTCTCAGCAGATACCCATCCGATATGGTTACACCTGCGGCTCGGCTATCTGCATCATTGGGACACGCAAGCCTCCCCACCGCGGCAAGGTCACATGGTTCGCAGAGGTGTACCAGGTTAATTCGTGCAGGGCAAAGGCGCCCGAGCGTGGAGCTAACCACTCTACTCCCATGAAGTACCGAGGTTAAGGTAGTGAAAGCCTTTACCTTCCACTCCTTCAAGGACCTTCATGGCCTGTACGGAGATGACCTATATAAAAAATTATACAGGTTTATTCACCTAAGATGTTACACTGAAAAAACTTCTAAACAATTAAAGATATCGGCATTCTGTTTTCATATTCGTAAATCGTACTCAGGGTCTCGTACGTGCTACTTATTCTCATGAGGTGATTAATAACCGAGATATTGATACTAACTCTATATTCTTAAATGGAACGGCAGGAATGCATACAGCTGGTCTAAAAGTTCAAATGCGTACAAGTTCAAATATCTAAGTATTTTCAAAATCGGACAGTTACTTTTTGAGATATCAATAAGAACGCATTTGGGCCTTTGCGTGCCGCATCAGACAGCGTACGGTCGGCCAAGGACGTATTGGCACGCAAGCTGTTTCCTGGCATTGATTCCAGCCACAGAACGGATACCAGGCATGTACTGTAAACTATCGTACACATAATGTGATGTACCGTAACATACCCTGGGTGTGTAACGTTACAGTATGACTGGCGGACACACACGGGGAAGGTAGATTATTCGGACATTATTCATTTTCTTTTCTAAAGGGAGCTCTTCTGGTATCCTGTATTATGATTATTTCTCAATTCATACAGTAGTATGTACTGTACACTCAAACCAGTGACAACTATAGCTTTCGTTATGTTCCTTCGAAGTAAAAGTAATTATTTTATTCCTTTTAAAATCATCACACTTCCCTGTCCTATCATGAGTTCGCCTGTCATACACACTTTCTAAACCCATCACATATGTACGATATGCTTACATTCCTGGTATCCATTCTGTGGCTGGAATCACATCCAAGAATCTGCTTGCATGTCAATATGCCCTTGCCCGACTTCACGCTCTCTGATGCGGCGTGCAAAACACCGCATTCTGTTCTTATTGATATCTCAAGAAATACTTACATATTTGAGCTTGTACGCAGTTGACCTTTTAGACCAGCTGTATAAATGTTTCCCGTTATATTTAATAATATGGAATTAGTATCAATATCTCGGTTATTAATTACCCCAGGAAAATACGTAACACATTATTTTACAAGCTCCTGGGTACCATTTACGAATATAGAAAAAGAATGCCGATATCTTTAATGGCTTAAAAGTTATTTCCGTGAATATCTTACACTGCCTGACAAAAGAACTGAAGTACCCTAAAGGGGAGGAGGAAGCGAAATGAAACTTCACGTCTTCAGAGGGTAGTGATGTCATTTCAATGAATACAAAACCGAGTCAAATTTACAAAGAACTAGGCAGTTCGAGCCCACTTATCAGTATGACTTTGCACTCCTCTGGCCTCGATGCATTCACTGATTCGATTGGGATGGGTGTCAAAGATTGTGTCTTCTCCTGAGGCGAGCTGGCTCATAATTATTGTAACTGTTCTTTGATATCCTGGATACTGGCACTGGGACAAAGTACATGGGACAGATCTGGGGATCTTGCTGGCCACAGGAAAACCTCAATATCACGCAGATACTTCATAGACACACGTGCTGTCTGTGGATGAGCATTGTACTGTTCAAAAATGGCACCACGATACCGTCACATGAGAGGTAACACACGAGGACGCAGGATATCCGTAACGCGCCGTTGTGCCGTCAGAGTTCCCTCAATCACTACTAGCCGTGTCCTGAAGTCATATCCGATGGCTCCCCACATCACGACGGTAGGAATTACGCTGCTGTGCCTCTCTCAACATTGGAAGATTGGAACCTTTCCTCAGGTCGTCACCATACTTTCATACGATGATCATCCGGGGTAGCGCAGAACCGCGATTCATCGCTGAACGCAATGCGACGCCATTCGTCAACAGTCTATGCTTCCCGGTCACGGCACCACCCCAAACGCAGACGCTTGTGTTATGGTGTTAACGACAGCTTACACATGGGTTGATAATTCCCTAGTCCGGCTGCTGCTACTCTCCGACCAATGGTGTGGGAGTCCATTACTTGCTCTCGGATGGCAGGCGCAGATGTGAAGGGGTTGTCATGTGCTTGGTGTACAATACGGTGGTCAGACTGGTCGACCGGAACCTTGACGACGAGCATGTCTGCCCTCACGTTCCCATGCAGTCCAACATCGGGCCAATGTCACATCCGAACGCGCCTCGAATCTAGATATTGCAAGACTCGACCATCCGGCAAATGGACACTCATAATGAGACCCCTTTAAAACTCTGACAGGTGCTAATATTATTGTCTCACACGAGTACGCGGTATTTCCGTGTCCTTCACAGTGATCACTCAACATCTGTTGCTGTTAATGTCCCGTGTATACCCTACCGCGCCTGGTAACGACACTAATGGACTCTGGTGGCCGTTCTCCCTGATACAGAGAATTGCAACGCTAATCATTTACATATCCACCAATGGTGTGTTTGTGTATGAAGTTACATTGATATTCGACCACTTATTTGGAGTGTTTCAATTTTTCTTGTTAGGCAGAGTATATACAGGTTGTTTCTATATTCCCATTACAGACTTCAAGGGCTTGCAGTGGGGAGCCAAGACGGTTACGTTTAGCATAGGAACTTGTGTCCGGAAACACCCCGTCTTCCTTCTACCCGTAAAAAACCCACCACGACACATGTTCAAATCTCCCGCATTGTCGCCACCACTGACTAGAGTGCGTACGTCAGTGAACGATCACGTGATCTCATACCCCTACAGGTTTGCTGACATTCCATGACATTCAGTTGAGTGTGTGATCCGCACAGAGACGAGTTGTACCTGCTGTTGTACTTAGGATTTTCGTTCATACTACAGTACAGTACAGCAGTAATTCTTTACTACGTACACAGCAGTAAGCTGTACGTACAGTAGTTCAGATTTCGGCAATAGTGGATAAGTCGTGGTGGCCCGATTACTTGGCCCGCACGTTCACCTGACTTGACACAGCTAGACTACTACCTGTGGACTCACATGAAAACTTGATTTACGAGACCCCTGTTGAATCCGAGGAAGACCTACTGGCACGGGTAATGGCTGCGGCGGATGTTGGAGGACCAGGGATTGATGATCGTATGTACGAGAACATGATGTGTAGGTACTGTGTCTGTGTTGACGTCGGTGGTCGTCGCATCGAGCCCCACCTGTAATTGGACCCGGACGGCAAGCACCAGGAGTCGGACAAAGCGCCAAAAATGGGGCGAGCTCTGAACGTGTGCTGTGGTGGTTTTTGCGTGAATAGCGGGAAGACGGTATGTTTCTGGACACAAGTTTCTATGATAAATATAACCGTCTTGGTCCCCATTGCAAGCCCTCTAAATCTGTAATGGGAATTTAGAGACACCGTGTATATAGTTTGTCAACTCCATATTTAGTTACGAAGGCTGAAAAGAAATTGGTGGAAACACTAGCATCACTTTATGTAGGAAAAATTGAGGGTGCTGCTGTTGGCAGCACTGTAGAGGGCAGGGCAGATGAAACTACGCAACGCACCTAGTTATGCTAGTGAAGATCCTGTAGGCGAACGAGTATGAAGACGTTAGTTTGCGGTGTCAAACCAGACAGCCCTACAGATGTTTCGAAGGTGGAAAAACGAGCATGAATAAAGTTCTAGGTGGCACGAGGAAGGTTCCTTAAATACCATCTTCGTCCTGCACAACGCAGGAAGCGCTCATTTTCCAAACAAACCACCCATTGTCCTGCACGACAATGCCCACTGTCACAATGCTGCTTCTGAGAAGTGGAGGTGGGAGGTCCTAGATTATCCGCCCTATTCACCGAACATGGGTCCCTGTGACTTCGATTTACTCTCTAAACTAAAGGAACCACTCCAAGGGAGCGTATCCATACAACAGACGCCAAACTTGAAGTGGTCCGGCGCTCCATCGCGGACATTAACAAAGATGGCACTGATACTGATCTCCTGCGCCTTTCTCACATCTGTCAATCACTGCAACATAATGCAGGGGATTACATTGAAGCCCCGAAGTGGAATGATGGTTCTACAATAAATGATTTCGTATACAGGGTGGTCAGAAACAACGTGAACCGGGTTTATGAGCGTTAGGAGATTGGTCATACTGATAAATCATTTGAAAATAATTCAATATCTCGCGCTGTAGTCATTTTATCAGCTGTTGAAGTTATCCAATCAGATCGCTTCGCGGAAGAATTCAAATGGGCTTTGACGGGTGGTGTTTCTAAACTTCCAAGTGGCTTAGAGCGGCCATACCAACAAATCAGTATCAAACACAAACACAGTGGGTTCCAGCCGGTGTCAGCGTAGTGCACTTTCTATGGTGCGATTCTGTCAGCTCGGAGGTCCGTGTTCATATCACTCCCCTGGGAAATTTCTTTGGGTACTCTAAAGCCGATCTTAAGCAACGTGCGCTCTGATTGGATAACTTCAGAACTAATAAAATGACAACGGTGTGAGATATCGAATTATTTTCTTCAAATTATTTATCAGTATGAACGACCCTCTAACGCGCATACACCCGTGTCACGTTTTTCCCGACCGCCTGTATTATATATTACGCATATGTTGCTACTGCTTTCCTTCCAGTCCTCGTACAAAACACCTGATCTTCGGAATCGACGGTACTGTGCCTAACAACATCATACAAAAGCTTTGTGGAACCACGTGGAGATCATCCGCCACAACTCTACGGACGTCTGCGTTGAGCTTGGTATATTCTGCGGCGGAGTACTGCGCACCAGTATGGTTGAACAGCGCCCATACTAACAAAGTTGATGTCCAACTTAATAGTACTATGCGCATTATTACAGGAACAATCAGGTCTACTCCCACCATCTGGCTGCCTGTCCTAAGTAACATACCACCTCCTAACCTGCGAAGGAAAGTAGCTTTGATCAGAGAATACAACAAGATCCTAGCAAACCCTGGACTACCGGTACACTCTGACATCTCAGACCTCAAAATCAAACGACTTCGTTCGAGACATCCACCTCTTGCAGCCGAGATCAATCACATCGGATTCAACATCACCGATTCCTGGAGGGAAGAATGGATGCAAAATGCTCCAGCTACATGCATGAAAATGCCATGCATCGATAAGACAGTTCCAGGGTTTGATCAACCGCGCAAGGTATGGTCAATGCTCAACCGACTCAGGACGGGACACGGAAGATACGGGGATTCACTTTTTAAATGGCGAATGCTCTCCTCGCCGCTATGCGACTGTGGTGCACCGCGACACACTATTAAACACATCAGGGAGGAATGCAGCATCAGAGCATATGGAGGGCCATATGAAGACTTCTTGATGGCAACCCCAAAATGTATCGAGTACATACAAGATCTAGATATTTGTTTGTAGATTGGTTCATTGGTTATTTTTGTTCATTTGTAATAACGTATTTGTATGCCATACGCTAAATAATAATAATAATAATAATTACTGTGCCCACGTAGTGGCCATGATCTTTAACGCGACAAGTCTAAGTGGTCTGACATGGTGGTTAGCCAGTTCGAGTCCCGTAAATCGAAGGTATTTTCACCATCAGATTGTTGGCCGAGTGGGTAGGAGAGATGGTGGTTGATAGACACTTCCTAATCACTAGATTGCGTGCCAAATGCCTGCATTCAAGCCCAAACCTCTTCGCAGTGTCCATATGGAGCGAGGGCACATTACTCTGTTGATAATTATTCGACCGGCGAGTTGGCCGTGCGGTTAGAGGCGCGCGGCTGTGAGCTTGCATCCGGGAGAGAGTGGGTTCGAATCCCACTGTCGGCAGCCCTGAATATAGTTTTCCGTGGTTTTCCATTTTCACACCAGACAAATGCTGGGGCTATACCTTAATTAAGGCCACGGTCGCTTCCTTCCAACTCCTAGGCCTTTCCTATCCCACCGTCACCATGAAACCTGTCTGTGTCGGTGCGGCGTAAAGACAATAGCAAGAAAAAAGAAGATAGTTATTCATCCGTCGGATGGGGACATGAGGTTTTGGGCAGACCCCTTGTTGCTATTCGACATGAGTAGACTATGTACCGGCAACGAGTTTCACCCTCAGCTTTCCTACAAACATACATCACTTCAACTGACGTCAGGAAGGGCATTTGGTCTTAAAAACCGCTAAAGAAATAGCATAAGACTTTGACATACATACGTAGGCCTACATACATACATACTGTACATATGATCCGTTTTAATTTTCTTCTTTCTTGCTTAGGTTATTACATTCACACAATACGATGTGGGGATAGCGAATAGAGGCTGCGGCCTTAATTAAGGTGCATATTCGCCATTTATCTGTTATGAGAATGGGAATCCATGGAAAGCAATCTTCAGGCCTGCTGTCAGTGAAGTTCGAACCCACTCTCTCCCGAATGCAAATTTACAGGTACAGGACCTGTAACTCGATAGGTCGCTCCACGCGAGTGATACGCATCTGATTGCCTCGTGACAGATTCAATTAGGAAGTGCTGATTGATTTATTAATATTTCACTGCCATGCGTACAACGCCCAATCAATTAAATGGTTCAAGTATGAATTTTCTCCCTACTTTTATAATATGTATCTTTTTAAAACAAATCTGGTCTCCTGAAGAAACAAAGATCCTTCTAAATAATTTAGGTTTTGTTTTGATTGGCAGGAGTCACATGCCCATGAGCATGTAAAAGTCACACTAAGGGATGTCACTGCCTACTTTTACCCTCTTATGCCTTTGCTGGCGGGACCTAGTGTTTACAGTGCACTATGTCTTCTGGTATGGGCTAGACCAATCTTGTTACTTTCATTGATCTGTCTCAGCTTTATCCTTGGCTGTGACAAAATGAAAGTGACTGAGGTATGAGTGATGCTAGTAATGCCATTCCTTCTGCAGTCAGTCCCTGCTATGAATGGTGTGAAAATATTGTTCATAGGGTCGGTTGGTGCATGCATTTCAGTGGGCTTGACAGACTGATATGTAATAGCAACTTCTGGCTCGGTGAGGAAAGCAACGGGAAACCACCTCACTCCTCAATTCCCTAGTACGCCTCTTCAGTGATACCTAGGCCATCTATGACAGCTGATGGAGAAGCTGTTGAGGATCCAAACAGCCATCGGGCTGAGGACTAAACAAACAACACGACTGTGATCGTAAACTTCCTCCGCACCTTGCTCCTGCTTGCAGCTATGGAGAAGGTTGGAATTCCCGCATACTGTTCACAAGTTCAGACACACCCCCACTACGTGCAGGTGTTAATTTTCACGTGGTTGTGTCTGGAGGTGACATCGTGTGTACAGTGAAGTAGCACGCAAATGTTTTCTGTGGAGGAACGTGTGCTTCTACTGTATACCTGTCACTACTTGAGATGGCCCTTGACTGTGCAGAGAGAGAAGAGACGACAGTGTGTCTTACTCATTTCCTGACTGCGATGTTGCCGGCTCTCCATCAACTCGCCACAGCCGACCGGAGATGCGTTTCTATTCGCACCCTATTGGACGAAGATCACGTGATTTAAGGGCTGTTTTCCTAGAGGTAGGATTATCGCGTCGCGCCGGACGTAATGCGTCCAGCGCAACGTAAAACGTTCAAGTAGAATGTTTTCCTAGAGAGCGCACTAGGTTGTTAGTCGGGTTGCGATCTGTGCAGCATTGTGTTCTCCAGTGTTGTGGATCATTTTCAATTAAAGAAGAGGTAAGTACTAGCGATGTTGCTGTTACTTGATCAGCAGATGGAGGATGCAGAGGATGAGTCCATGCTCCGTGAGTGGTCGAAAATAAGAAGATTGGAAGATGGGATATACAAAGAAAGAGCCGACGAAGGAGCATTTGAATTTCTGATTAAAAAGCATTTGATGGACGAAGAGGAAAGAAATTAAAGTTTATTTCAGAATCTCCCCTGATATTTTTGCCTCCATTTTGCACCTCATTGAAGAAGACCTTTCAGTGCAAACTTCCAATCTAAACAAGTCACCAATAACACCTGTTGAGAAACTAGGTCTTACACTGACGTAAATGCCCATTTGGCATAAACCAACTTTCAACTATCAACTGAGCAGAGCAAGAAGAGTATCTGAGAACGCCTTCGGAATCAAGTGCGCAACTTTCCGAATTTTTTACACGCCTATCGATTTGAAACCTGACACTGTAGATTTGCTAGTTACCATGTGCTGTTGTTTACATAATATGCCTAATTATCAGCTCACCGTGCCGTAAAGGTGTCCTAGAATTCCCATGAAGGGATTTCTCTACAAAGAATAGGATCCCTCTTGCAGGGACAGGCAGTTTTGCGAAACCAGAGGGATTTCAGATAAAAAGCAGATTTACAGATTATTTCAACAGTGCGCGTTTTGTTCACTTTGGTGGCTCAGACAATCTTATAAGCATACTATCCCACAGATTTCAATAAAAACAGTAATTAAAAATAATAAGGATTACTTATATTCAACAATAACGATACTAACGTTTTTTTAATATGAGTACATTCTTTTGTTTTACTGTGCACGAAATAGTAACAAACAATAATGAATTTATTTCATTATAATGTACTGTCAATAAAATAGTTCTTCTCATGTACGCGCTTATTTGTTTTGTTGATCATATTGCCGATATCTGTCCAAACCATTTCTTTTTTTACGATTTTCTTGTACTCCGAGTTCTTCAGCTCCTACAGAACTGAATAGCCACTAACTATTTCAATTACACATTCATCCTCCGCAGCACTGAAACTTGCATCTTGTGACATTGTAGCCAATGTGTGTATGTATATAAACTATGAATTGGCTCGTGTTATTACGTGATGAACTTAGAATCCAAATAGTACGCTGGGCGAGACGCAATAAGCCGTTCGGAACTAGTCGTCCTAACACGCCAAGCGTTTGTCGCTGGCGTAGGATGTGTTGCGCTCTGTAGGAAAACATCAACATTACTTTTACACAGAGGAGTGGAGGGGGTATTGCGCTGGGTGCGTTGCGCACTACAGACCAAGGGCCTTCCGAAATGCTAACTGCTATAGAGGAAAATGTGTTTGCAGAATGTGGACAATACAATTCGTTGTGTGGTTCTCCGGTTCAAAACTTCCACAGCGGGATTCTGTGCGTGATTTACTGTAATTAACAAATTTCGAGGCACCAATTCAGTGCATGATGCTACAAGTAATGATAGACACTTTCGTCTTAACGGGCGAAAAACTGGCAGACATATCGTGCAGGGACTTAAATCCCCAAGGACTCACTCCTGGATTGTACTTATAAAATATTCTCGAGAATAATTTACAATCATTCCAAATGCCAACTGGAAAAATAATTAGGGGAGTTCCAGGGAGGATGTCGACCATGGCGTAGTTGTCCAGATCAAATCATAACACTAAAATTATTAATTAACGTCTACAAAAGAAGACAGAAACAAATACTTATCACTTTCGTAGACTTTCGGAAAGCTTATGATTGCATTCACCGACGATCAGTATAAAAAAATTTACGAAATTTTGGATTACATCCTAAATTAGTTCAAATGATAAGCTAAAAGTCAATCAATGGTGAAGTTTAGAGGAGAATTATCCGAAGCATTCACAATCAGAACAGGATTAAGACAACGTGATGTACTATCCCCACTTTTAATTGTACTCTGGAATACTTGATGAGAGAATGGTATACGAAGAATAACAAAAATATAAAAATTGGATACACTAAAGGTGAAATTAACCAAAATTGCTTAGTAATTGCAGATGATCTGGCACTACTAGCTAATAACCTTAATGAAGCTCGGAATCAAATCACAAGTCTTCAAACTATTGCTGGAAAAATAGGATTAAAAATTTCATTTGAAAAACTAAAATAATGGCAATAGATTCCCATTTTAATAAGCAGTGTTCTGATATATGGAAAATAAATAGAAATGGTAAAATCATTCAAATACCTTGGAGAAAGTATAGTATACAATTTAAATACCTTGGAGAAGGTTTAATATACAATTTAAATGAAAACATTTCTTGGATAGAGAGAACGAATTAATTATACAGAGCCCAAAAGTAACCAGAAACACATACGACAAGAAATGTGTGGCAATAAATACAAAATTGAAACATTATAAGACTGTATTCCAACCTGAAATAACTTATGGAAATGAAAAATTATTTAAACTAAAGCAAAATAATAACATAAACAAAATTTTGAAAATAGAAAGAACAGTAAAAACATGCATTAATAAGAATACCAAAAGGAAGGAGTGTGGCGTATCATCCCAAATGCAGCCGTATATCAGAAAATAGAACCTATAACGGATTTCATAAGAAAGAATATCATTCTTTGGTCATCTGTTAAGAACACATCAAGACAGGTTAAAATGCAGAATTTTTGAAAATCTCTGTCTGGATAAAAGAAATAAAAGAGGACATGAAAGAACTAGACATAACACTGGAGGATTTAAAGAATAAATCAAACAAAGTAAATACATTGAAGAATAGTAAAATTAGATTCCTACCAAAATGTGATAAAAGAGAAACAACTAAAAGGGTATTTTCAGAAGAAGGACAACGACGATCAGATAGAATGAAGAAATATTGGAAAAACAGAAAAGAAAAAACATAAAACCATAGAAGACAGTGGTCCAATGCGGCCGTAGAAGCACAATAATATAATATAATATAATATAATATAATATAATATAATATAATATAATATAATATAATATAATATAATATAATATAATATAATATAATATAATATAATATAATATAATATAATATAATATAACCTTTAATTGAAAACCTCACATTCTCTAATGGCGTTCGGATTAGTGGCTCAGATGGCCTTCTGGATCTAAGCTGGCGGGTTCGACCCCTGTTCAGTCCGGTGGTATTTGAAGATGCATAAATCCGCCGACCTCATGCCGGTAAAGAACTTCTGCCGGACAAGATTCTGTCACCATGGTGGCTCTGATAACCTTAAAAGAAGTAAAACCAATAACAATATATCCTTCTCCTAATATACAATTAAAAGTAGAGACCAAGCTATGTGAAATATTTTCTAATGGATAGTTAAATTAAATGTCGTATGGCCTCCGAAGAGGCCTAGTGCAGGTCTTTCTCTAGCAGACGGCCTATTAGGCGACCTGCATGTCTGTGAAGATGAGGGCCCTACATAGGATGATTTCTAAGTTGACGAATGACGTCAGATAATGAAACTGTGAGAGAGTAGCATTTATATTTATGCTATGAAGGAAGACCGTTTAATGAACTGGCCTGTTTTGTGTGTGGCCCTTCAGGTCGGGGATTCACCTAATTTGCAGCCGGCACTAAACCGCCTACAAGTTTTAGCTCGCCGGCAGGGGGTTAATCCCAGTGAAACTCCCAGACATGTGAGTGCAGACATTTACTTTTATTATTACACTTTTTTTATTATTATTATTATTATTATTATTATTATTATTATTGCTCATTTTTATTCCTCATTATTTGAGATCGTATTTCTTGGCGGAATTTTAGCGGATTTTTAGTAGTATTTAGCGGATCTTGAAAAAATAAGTTGGCAACACTGCTACCAACTCTTTCTCCCTACCCATTAACAACAGTGCGACACCTCAGCCATCTATGGAAAATACAAGTTAAGCATGATTTTATCTAGGGTGACTGAAATTATGCAATTTTCACGGGTCATATAAAGTCATATTTTGGCTCTTAACGTTTTTGTCATTTTCCGGTAATTTTTCACATGGTCATATTTCTCTATGAATTTTCATGTTTTTATCATATTTTTATTCCATTTTCGCATACCTGCTTTCAGTCGTCTCATATACGGATTTTTCACATCTCCTAATTGTTGTCCGTAATTTCTACATTAACTTTCTTAGAAATATTTATGTGAATCAGGAGAGTAAGCTGTACGGAAAAAGAGAGATGCGTATAAAGCGACAGAGTAGTGAGCCTCAATTGAACTCTAATGATTTGACGTATTGAAAATATGTCCCAATAATATCCTGCGAAGTTGAGTGGTCTTTTTCCCGTTACAAGTCAATGTTGCGTGAAAATAGAATATCGTTCCTATTTGGATACTTTGAAAGACATGTAATTTGCTATTTAATTCCTTATGACCGCCCATCAAAATGTGACATTTATTTCATTCTGTGCAGATTCGAGAGATAACTCTAGAATAAGTAATTAAATAAATTCAACATATAACAAGGAAATTAATAATATTACTTATTGTTTATTTATCTGGCGTATGATGAATAATGACAACCTATAAACTATTTACACAACAAGTGAAAGAAGAATACAAAATAAATACAAATTAACATATCTATACAGTCAAAGAAAGCAATTTGCAAAGTTTGAAATAACAAGAAGAGAACACAATATATTTACATCATTATCCACCTATCAACTCCGACAGTTCGTATGTACACATTGAATGCGAGTGATGTACATCTCACTAAATGTGAATGTTCAAACCCGCTACCCACTTCACTGCTTCGGGTGTTGCTGAGTTGAGATCTTCCATGGTGCCAGTGAAAGCACGGAGTGGACATTCCTGCACTACATGTTTAATTGTTTGTCGAACCTCCCCACAATCACAGTATGGAGAAACTGACCAGCGCCAGGTGTGTAAAGTAGATGCTGTTCTACCTACTCCACATCTCATGCGATTTAGTCTACTCCAGGTGCAGCGTGGAAGATCGAAGCCTGCCAGCTTTGTGGATGGATTAGTAATATCCACTATTGCCCGAGGTGGGGATAAAGACCACTCTGTTAACCATTTAGAGGTGGGGTTGAATTCGCTGGATGTTATCTTCACTGCAGTCTTCCAAGCAGGCTGGCGAGACTTAAGGCGTGTGCATTTCTGTCTGATATCCTCATGAACAGGTAGATGTTCATTCTTCAGCATTCTGGTCCATAGCTGAAAAAAGGCCTTCTGTCTCCTGATATGTGGAGGTAGTATGTTGCTGAGAACCGGTAACCATTGGGTCGGTGTAGCACGAAGTGTACCAGTTATGATTCGCATGGTTTGACGAAGTTGTGAATCTACTAGCTGTGTGTGAGCACTGTTAAGCCAGACACCAGAGCAGTATTCTGCTGCAGAATAGACCAAGGCCAGAGATGTTGTCCTTAATGTGTTTCCATCTGCTCCCCAAGAAGTTCCAGCCAGTCGTAGGAGAATGTTATTACGACTTTTTAGTTTGTTGGCGGTTTTCTCCAGGTGATATTTGTACGTAAGAGACCTGTCCAATGTTACTCCTAAGTTACTGGGATTGGCACAATATTGTAGTTCATGACCCTTGAAGAATACCCTCGGATGGTAATTTGCTTCTGCGTTGTTCAGATGGAATGTAGATGTCACTGTTTTCTGTGGGTTGGGATGAAGATACCATCTTTGAAAGTAGTCATCCAACAGTTCAAGGTCTCGGTTAAGAACTATTTCAGCTTCTGCGAAGTTGGGTCGTTGAATTGTAAGGCAAATATCGTCCACATATATGAACTGTCGGTACACTGTTTCAGGCAGGTCGTGGATGTAGAAGTTGAAGAGGGTAGGAGATAGAACTGACCCTTGAGGCAGACCATTGTTGACTTTGTGGAATTTGCTTCTGAATGTTCTAGATTTTAGAAGTATATTTTCAATATAATGTTAATTTAAACAGCGATAAGATTTTGAAGATTTCGAAAACGTGACCAAACAATTTTTAAGTAATATTTATTGTCATATTTTAATACATTTTAAGTCATAAATGCTGGTGTATTTCTAACATTGTTAGGACATAAACATCCGGGCCCTAGTTATGTGTATTATGGTCGCCTGACGAGATGTCGAGTGGATGCGGGGTAAGAGGTACGAAGGGTAAGCATGGATAGCGCGCATGAGCCTACTTCAAGTTTCAAGGCCTGGCAATAAACATTTGTTCCGTCTGCGGATACTCTTGCGAATTGAGATGCTGTCGAGAAGGCAATTGTGCCTTAGTTAAACCTTTACCGTACGTGCTGTATAATAGACGCTGATAGTATACGAAGAGTGCATTGAAAAAAGTATAAACATCAACTAAATGCAGTTACGATCACCGACCCGGCCGGGAATTGAGCCCAGCGCCCTCTGAACGAAGGCCTCGCCGCTGATTTTTGAGCCAAGGATCCAGAATAAAGTATAACACATTAACTTCAAAAATAAACAAACCGACTCATATAGGGCAATGACATTATCACCTTTACTCTCATTACATCTTTGAAGACATTCATTCTACCTTCTCTGTCCTTATCATAGCCTGGCAAAGCCAATTATACGGTCTGCCTGTATGGCTGGCTAGCTACCAAACAGTGCAGCGAACCTCGAGAACTCCCATCTGTTTGGCCAATTAGTAGGAACAATATATTCCGTCCATTCCTCTTCACATCTACAAACGTAGGGAGAGGTGAACTCCCTACGACGGAGAAGTACTGGCGAATTCTTTACCAACCTAATGACTGAGCAATGCACGCAATGAAGTCTCCCTATAACTGAGAAGTACTGGCCAATTTCACAGTCAATTAACCAAGCAGTGACGGTGAAGAGCATGAAGACGATTCTTGTTTCAATGATTAAGCCCTGTTTAGCATCTGATTAACGTAACAAAAGTGTTTTCTTCAAAATTATTGTATGTATTGGCAAGCCTGATGGGTTTAAACCACTCATTCTCAAACTGTGATACCTGTACCCATAGGGGGTACGCCTGAGACTTTTTGTGGTGTACGCCTTCAGGGGAGAAATGAAGAAAACTTGAAATATGGAAATACATAAGAAGAAAGTTAAATAATATAAGGAGCCACGATTCACTTGGTAATTTCACCTGGACTACGACACTCCAGAAAACTCTGTCACACCATGCAGGCACACAAATCCGATTGAAATGTTGATGGTTCACAAAGTCTAAACTCCAGAATTAAGATCGAAAATATTTCATACTCATTTATTAATTTGATATTGAGGATATAATCTAGTGTTCTCTGAAACATTCAAACAAACAGGATATCCTGTGTATTATACTTGATACAGGCACAAACTGTTAAATTTATCGTGATGTGTGTTATAAAATTGTGTTTAATTTCACAACCTATTCCTGTTTAGGTTGTGTATTTAAAAGAATGGTTTATAATAAATTAAAATGGCTTAATAATTAACCAGGTATTCATATTTTAAACCTATTATTTAGAGTTTTTCTTGGGGGCACATTGAAATTCTAACCATGAATAAGGGGTACAATCTCATAATAGTTTGAGAACCTCTGGTTTAACCTGTTTAAGAATTCTAGACGTCTCGTCTGGTGTCCTACAAGGAGGAATTCTATCATCTCTACTATTTGATCTCTTTGTAGATGACCTCACATATGAAATAAAGGGCACCCTATGTTTCATATTACTATACGCAGATGATCTAAATATTTTCTAAAATATAGCGAACTCCAGTGATTTCTGTTCTTAAAATCACCGGCTGAGTTGGCCGTGAGTTTATGAGCGCGCAGCTGTGAGCTTGCATCCGGGAGATAGTGGGTTCGAACTCCACTGTCGGCAGCCCTAAAGATAGTTTTCCGTGGTTTGACATTTTCACACCAGGCAAATACCGGGGCTGTACCTTAATTCAGGCCACGGCCGCTTCCTTCCCACTCCTAGCCCTTTCCTATCCCATCGTCGCCATAAGACGTATCTGTGTCGGTGTGACGTAAAGCAACTAGCAAAAAAAATTTTTACAATTTTCTTGACGTCACACCGACACAGATAGGTCTTATGGCGAGGATGGGATAGGAAAGGCCTAGGAGTTGGAAAGGAGTGATCGAGGCATTAATTAAAGTACAGCTCCAACATTTGCCTGATGTGAAAATGGAAGACCACGGGAAAACCATCTTCAGCGTAATACGAACTTTATTATACACTGCGATGTACGCAACATTTATCTGTTGTAAATGGATTAACCTATACATTAGTCAGTATTGTGATGGCGGAAAATTAATTGAGCAGGGAATGCGGAGACGCCATTTATGTGTAGATGAGTACGGAACCACAGTGCTGCAATCAGAAGGGGAAACAATTCAACAAGATTAATTTCTGTGTTCCTTGATGCATGATCTCTCTGACTATCCGTGTTTACGTTATTTCTTTTTCTTTTTTTTTTCTTTGCTAGTGGCTTTACGTCGCACCGACACAGATAGGTCTTATGGCGACGATGGGATAGGATAGGCCTAGGAGTTGGAAGGAAGCGGCCGTGGCCTTAATTAAGGTACAGCCCCAGCATTTGCCTGGTGTGAAAATGGGAAACCACGGAAAACCATCTTCAGGGCTGCCGACAGTGGGATTCGAACCTACTATCTCCCGGATGCAAGCTCACAGCCGAGCGCCTCTACGCGCACGGCCAACTCGCCCGGTTTTACGTTATTTCAACCAGAGACGATTTGTAATAAAACAGTGCAGTAAAGTGTCATTTTCCGTACTCTTTTGTATACGGGAAGAAAGCAATTACGTCATAGTATGAAACAAAACGTTCTAACAACATTGAAAATAAGTTAACGTAACTTCACAATGAAAAGAAAATTCTAGTAAGAAAAGATCCCGGAAAATCGTATAATACGACAATGGGTCTCAAGGAACATGTGTAAAGTGATTTGCAATAGCCTGTAGCTCCTAGGTGAGGGGTGACTATAATGTATGCAATCAAATATCGAACGACGTTTGTTTGGCCGCGTCTCGAAGGAGACATGTATACACGAGGAAATACATACAGTACGTGACTCTTGGCTTGTGTTACACTCAGGTGGTGGAAAATGCATAATATGGCAGCATAGACACCACATTACAAGAAAGTTTCATAGTAAAACACACACAATCATAACAAGAAATCATGACCTACAATGGTGTAAAATACGATATAAGTACTTTAACAAGTGCTTCTAAAAACCTACATCGTGCTGTAAACAATATCTTTCGACATATGCCTTTCAAATTACCTCCACTCAGAATTACGGGTGGTTGTACAATGTAGAACTTTATGCATATTCTTCCCTCGCACCTCTTATCCCGCATCCACATGGTTTCTCATCAGGCGACTGTAGTATCTTCAGTTCTATGAGTGAAAGTTTCATTGTGCTTACCATCAGTAACTCTGTGAACCTCTGTTCTCAGTGGAAAGCTAACATACTACTTGCTACAATAAATACGATACTCAATTGAAATTGCTTGTGATCTGGACGTAAAATTCATTCAAAATTAAGCAGACTGGGACAATAAATCCAAGAACGAAAGTTTCTCCTACGCTTATTCCGTCAAGGAAAATAAACTTTGAAAATCCCAAACGAACGTGGAATATTTCAACAATAACGGGAATCATAACTCATGAGTTAGACAGTAGCTGTTAATCATTCGATTAGCACGATTTGTAATTCACAAGTTCTTTTTGATTCATATTACTGATTACTGTTGTATTATTATATTACTTGCAAAATACTCGTTTAAAAATTAACTGTTTTACTTACGGTCGTTTAATGTGTCCAAATGGGATTTGTAGATTGACAACAGGGAGAGTATTTTCGTAGCTCTTCATATAAAGAAGGAGGTTTTCCTCTGGAGAATATTTATAAGTAATAGGGAGTACCCTACTGAGTTTCGTAAGTCTTGGAAATTTTCATCCGATATTCACCATATTTTGAGAGTTCACTTATGATCCATAAATTAAGATTATTCTAAAATTTGGAACAGTTTGGTCATCTATTTCATATTTATAACTCATTTTATAAAAATACTTTAAATAATTTCTAAACATTCCTTGCGAACAATTTTTTGAGTTTTTACTTCGAATCTCCTTCGTAATAGTTCTTAGTGGTCTGTGAATCATATTGGTGTTATTATTTGAAACATTAGATTATTGACGTTATTATCTCTCACCCTTTTGTACTTTTACAAAAATTCTCTACCAGGCAAATGCTGGAGCTGTACCTTAACTAAGGACATGGCCGCTTCCATCCACTCCTAGCTCTTCCATGCACCACCGTCGCCGTAAGACCTACCTGTGTCAGTGCGACGTAAAGCAAATTGTAAATGAAATAATAAAAATTGTCAAATTTTGATATTTGACTCAATTTATCTCTGTCAGACATCACTACTTTTCCAAAATGGATACCAAATTTCGTGAAACTCACATGGTAGTATAGGCATGCCAAGTTTGAAAAAGACTGGACAAAAGCTGTTGCATTAAAAACATTTTGAATGCTCAAAAATAAAGTTTTGAGAAAAATGCTGATTTTGTATAAAATTACAGCAGCTGCATTCGAACCTCCCAAAGCCATACATTTCCCCTTCCTTAGCCTTTTCCTCCTTTCAACAGCAACTTTTAACGATTTACTGTTATTACTAAGCCCTTATAGATTAAAAATACGTACCCCTGGCCAGGAATGATCGATCAGTGAATGCTGAAAGCTTCGAATAATATTCAATAAAAATTGTTAATATATTCCATTACGGTAAGCCACATCACATACGAGTGGTAATGTATTAGCTCCAGTTAAGAATTTTTGGTACATCTAACACGCTGAACCCAAGCTGAACTTTGAAGGTTAAAATATTCCTCAGCCAATGCAAACAAAATACAAGGCACGTGCGGTGGGCATTTTCTGTTCGACGGCGATTTGTCGTCTTTAACGGGGAACGGTAAATTTGAATATATCTACTGTTCCTCTGTGCACGTATCTACGGAAACAGTCCACAATTGGCAACACAGACCAGTCCGGCTCCATGGCTAAATGGTTAGTGTGCTGGCCTTTGGTCACAGGGCTTGCGGGTTCGATTCCCGGCAAGGTCGGGAATTTTAACCATAATTGGTTAATTTCGCTGGCACGGGGGCTAGGTGTATGTGTCGTCTTCATCATTATTTCATCCTCATCATGACGCGCAGGTCGCCAATGGGAGTCAAATCAAAAGACCTGCATCTGGCGAGCCGAACTTGTCCTCGGACACTCCCGGCACTAAAAGCCATACGCCATTTCATTTCAACACAGACCACTAACTCCTGGAATTAGTGGAAATTCAAGAGCAAAAATATGAAATACAATGAAATTGCGAAAGTATTCATTCAGCAAATGGGCGTGGCCTTCTGAAGAGTTTTTGAATGCCTCAGCACAGTGTGTTCGTAACCTTCGTGGCGTGCAGTTGCTTGTGTGTTCGCTCCGTGTGACTTACGCTCACTTATCGTACGGCAGTACGGACTTAGTAGTTTTGTGGACATTTATTCATTCCTTTCAGTGACTACGTCTACTAGTGCGTTACCTAATGACATACCTTGTAATTTAATTAGTAGTTGGTGCCATGGAAGGAGGCCTATATGTGGAGGGCGGTCCTCCCCCCCATATCACCGTCTATTGTGTTGATACCGAACGGTATACAGTAGGTGTCTCATAGCAACGGGAGTGCTTTGGCGGTTCTAAATCCAACACCTACCTACGACTGTAATATGGAGGCGAGTTTTCCATCCGTTGTGGCGGCAAACAAGCGAGCATTAGTAGAACCTTCAGGTAACATCGATAAGCAGTTACACCAGATCACCAGATCATGTTTCATAACAGATACATTCTCCCAGTGATTCAGGGTCTAGCTCAGCTTCTAGTCAAGGTGATAGTGTTTCTGAATGCGGTACCAGCTGTGCTTCCTCCTTGAAATAGCGGAGCACCGCCTCGGCTCAGTGCATATGATTATAACAAAGCTAATCGGTATCACATTGATTCTTCAGGGCCTTACTACATCTATGTGGAAGGGAAACAAGGAAACATAGGTAAACTATATCGTTTGGTAAATGATGTATCGGGAGTGTCCATATCAACTTCGAAATATCAAAGATATTTCTTTCATCGGGAAAAATCGTCTTAAAATGGAATTTCATTCAGCACATGCAGCAAACTGGTTCGTTAGTTCTACTTTCTTTTCCTCACATCAATTAGAAGGTTACATTCCGTTTGACGTTATAACTCGATAGGGTGTCATTCGAGATGTACATACAGAAATAGAGGAAGACGAACTATTACAAGTGATAGAACCTTCTATTAAAATTAGACGTGTTCGTCGTATATATAGGCACACACTGAAGGACAATGTTACAACTGCTGTTCCAGTACGAACTTGTGTGGTTACCTTTGACTCTCAGACTCTGCCGGAGAGTTTGTCAATATATATGGGACACGTTGTGAGGTTTCTCCATATGTGGCTCCAATACGTATTTGCTATAATTGCTTGCGCTTCGGACACAAGAGTAAACACTGTCGCTCTCAGGGTGGATGAAATAACTGCGGTGTGTCACACGCTCCAAACCACTGCTCACTGCTTCAGCCTCAGTGTGAACATTGTCAAGGTCAACACAATGTCCTCAGTAAAAAGTGCTCTGAGTATAACAAACCATTAGAGATAAGCGAGGTTTGGGCAAAGTATAACATGCCATTCAAGGAAGCTAAGGAAGCTGTTATGAAAAAAATCGAATGTTGAAGTGGTTCAGCCATTACCTCTCATACATGAGCAAGCTTTTACTCCCATACCAAGACAACAAAATCACAAAATTACCGTTTTTTAACGTCGGCGACCTCCTCAGGAGTTACCCAGATCATCTATCCCCCACCCACCGGTATTTTACTATCCCATGAAGCCAATGGGGGGTCCACTGGGCGCAAACTCTTATCCACCTCAGCCGCACTTAATAGCACCCCGTAGTGCAAGTTCCTTGCCTGGCAGATCTTCTCAACCACCACTTACCTCACCAGAATCCATTATTACTGGTTTCCTTAACCTAGTTACACAGCTTCTACACGGAATTCTGCTATCAAATCGTGATATCCCTTCGGCATCGGAACTTCGCGAAATGATAACACAACACATTCATGGAAGCTTTTAAAATATTGCAGTGGAATAGCCAATCAGCGCTGGCTCATAAACACAGTCTTCAAAAGGAATTACATGATCGGCACATCAACTTGGCGGCATTATCCAAGACTTGGTTTCGTGCTGGTATACCAGTTATGTTTCCTCGATATCGTGTTCTGCGTTCAGACAGAAATGATGGATATGTAGGAAGTGGTCTGTTAATAGGCAACAATATTCGTCACAGTGCAATATCCCTTACTTTTCGAAGTTCTGTCATTCCAAGTTGTAGCGGCTCGTATCTTCCTCCCCACTGTGACATTTATATTAATATCCATCTTAATGCAATTAAGAACGTGATTAAAAAAATTGAACAATATACATCGCAGGATCAGTTTGGTTTTACAACAGGGATGGAAACAAGAGAAGCTCTTCTAGCATTAAGAACTATTCTAGAAAGAAGACTGAGTGTTAGCAGGAAAACCTGCATTGCATTTGTGGATATAGAGAAATCCTTTGACAAAGTAAACCGGAAACAACTCTTTAGGAACATGAAGAATATAGGACTGGACTGAAAGGACAGAAGACTCATTTTACTGCTGTACAAAAATCAAAGCACAACGATAGATATCAATGGTAATGTTAAGACAACATCCATTATAAGGGGAGCGAGACAATGTTGTGCGCTATCTCAATTTTTGTTTAACATGTTCATTGAGGAGGCCATATCAAAACTTAAGGAAAAAATCAAAGGAATTAAAATTAACGGACAACAACTCCACTGTATAAGGTTTGCCGATGACATTGCATTAATTGCAGATTCAGAGAGGGAAATAAGTGAAGTGCTACGAGTTTTAACATCAACACTACAAGAATCAGAATTGAAACTGAACACCTCGAAAACAAAAGTATTAGTTGTCAAGAATCAACTGAGGAAATACGAATAAACGTTAATGTATGTGATGAAAATGTACAACAAGTAAGTCAATTTTGCTACTCGGGAAGCATTATCACTCAGGACAACAGGTGCACCAAAGAAATCAGGAGGAGGATTGCTCCAGCTAAACAAGCCTTCTGTAATAAGAAACAGCTTCGGACAAGCAGGAACATTAACATTAAAATTTGGAAAGAATTTGCCAAAATGTTTGTATGGAGTGTTTTGTTGTATGGTTGCAAAACATGGGTCTTAGCAAAACAGGATATAAAACGCCTGGAAGCAATGGGAATGTAGGTATGGAGGAGGATGCTGAAAATTAGTTGGACAGAGAAAAAGTCAAACAAAAGGCTCCTTAAGGAAATAGACGAAACAAAGGAATTGACCAATACTGTAGAAAAAGGAGAATAAAAATTCTTGGCCACACACTTCGACATAACACATTTCCTCACGACTATACTGGAAGGGAAAGTTCTAGGTAAGAAGGGAAGAGGAAGGCCGAGGAAGAAATATCTGGATTCCGTGATGGACAGGCTTAATTTGAAAAAATATGTTGACCTGAAACGCTCAGCAGAGGAGAGACAAATATGGTTGCAGCGACAAGGCTTTGCCTTTAGGATATGAATGAATGAATGTCCATCCCGTTCAATTCAACCAGACGAATAGGACAGTTTATTTAACCAACTGGAACATCCATACATTATATGTGGGGACCTGAACGACCATAGTGTAGCTTTTCATAGTCATATTGCTCCACCGAATGTGCCGCAGTTGCCTGGTTGGCGCTTTTTACCCAACTGGGATCGCAATCATTTCCTGTTACGGCCATTTACTTACACGGAACTCCAGCTGGCGTTAAAACATAACTACAACACTGCCCCTGGTAAGGACTACATCAGTACTCGATGTTATCCCATCTCCCCCGCCCAGCGCATGTTCTAGTAGTAGACATTTTTAACAACATATGGACACGGGAAGAATTATCTTTGGACTGGATTACTCAAATTGTCATCCCTATTCTGAAGCATGGAAAGGAAGCTAGTGACCCTTCTTCTTATAAAGCAATTGCTCTTTCCTCGTGTGTGGTAAAGACTCTGGAAAGGACTTCACTGTTGGTTAAAGCACCAGCAACTGCTTCCCCTGTCGCAGTATGGATTCCGAGGTGGAAGAGGAACACTGGACCATCTCAGTGTAATCACTTCTGCAAAAGAACATGTCTTTTCGATTAATGGATGTCTTACGGTTCTCTCACTGGATATCAGCTCAGCTTATGAGAACGTCAGTATACCATTTCTCTTCAGTAATGTTCAAACATTCCATATCCCTTCAGACATTGTTAAAAGAACGATATATCTATGTACGAGTTAGACACAGTCGTTTACGTGGCCCTCGTCGCGTGTGTAAAGGTCTCCCACAAGGCGCTGTGCCCAGCCTGGTTTTGTATGCAATTTATACTGCCGATCTTCAGCATCTGTTCAGCCCCTAGATTCACGTTTTACAATACGTAGACGATGTGTGTATTTACACTACTTGCTCGAGCTTCGAGGTTACATCTCTTCGTTTACATTATGTAGCCTGCGATCTGGCAAAATGGTTGCATAATAATGGTCTTGAATTCTCTCCATCGAAATTTACTGTGGTGACTTTTACTCGGAAGAGGACTTTACTTCAGCTTGGTGATATCCATTTAGGACCATTCACATTTCCAGTGAAATCATCATTACGCCTATTTGGTATGCACTTTGATTGTCGACTAATTTGGACTTGCCATATTGCTCACATTCTTCCACAAATTGAACGAGCGATTAATATTCTCCGCTTTGTGACCCGTACCTGGTGGGGAGCTGATCCTTTTACTTTTGACTCTGTATCGTTCTATGATACGCTCCATGATCGATTATGGGTGCTTTGTATGGAAATTCTCCTGCATAGGTCACGAAGAAACTCGACACCATAGAATTTCGGGTGATCCACATCTGTTTGGGTGATATGAGATCCACACCAATAAATGATCTCTTAATAGAAGCTGGAGAATTGTCTTTGCAAATGCGCCGAGAAATGCTAGGCAAGGAGTATCTATCACAATGTTCTCTTATTTCACAGCATCCCATGCTTATTGCACTTCAACGACTGACCGTTATCAAGGAGAGGCATGGACGACGCTCACGATACAAACCACTGCTTCTGTTACGCTGCTACAACGAACTGAAAACGATATTCTCACTAACTCTCAAAACATGAACCATGCCCGGATTTGAAGCCAGATTTTAGTGTTCTTCACATCGACTGCCCATATATTATCTACCTAGATATCTCACCAAAGAAGGTCATAAACAGAACTACATTCCGGCTCTGATTCGCTCCATGTGGCCCAATAGTATTATATCTTCACGGATGGTTCCAAATTCGCAGACTCGGTGGGATATGCATATTACTGCCAACAGAGGGGAGAATGTGGTAGCTTCAAACTGCCACCCGAAACCTCCATTTATACAGCGGAAATTTTAGCTATACGTGCTGCAGTTCATTTTTGTCAAAAGAAACGATTCGATTCCGCTCTCATCATTACGGGCTCCCAAAGTGTTATGAAGAAATTACAAAATCTCCAGTGGAATCTCCAAACGCATGGTTACTTGTATGACATCGCGCAGCGAGATTTTAACATCTACTCTTCAGGTTGCTCCATAGTATTTCTTTGGGTCAAAGGACATAGTGGAATTTTTGGCAATGAAAAAGCTGACGTATTAGCCAAACGCGTTGCATTGGAAGGGCTACTTACAGAGCTTAAACTCCCATGGATGGATTTTATTCCCACTATTCGACAACAAATTCGTCACAAATGGTCTACGGAATGGGAAACATCTCAACTGCATAAAGGTAGAGCTTATGGTCTCGTACAACCCAACATCTCTTCTAAGCCATGGTATTATAAGTTTCATCAGTCACGAGATCTAACGGTTTCCGTTATCCGAACGCGGCTCAATCATGGATCACTCCCTTCACATCTCTATCGCTTAGGAGTTTTGGCTTCATCGCGCTGTCGATGTCAGTATGCGGAGCATGGAGATCTTAACCACATTTTGTTTAAGTGTGGCCATTATGAAGATTCTCGAAGCCGCTTTTTATCTGAACTATCTGATCTACAAGTTGCACGGTGAAAACAGTTCAGTTCTCAATGCTGTGATGGACTTTTTGAGAACCGAGGAAATAAGAATTTGACTTTGTATTCTTCGCATTGTTGCCAGTGTTTTGGCGTTTTGTTGTGTTTGTTCTCCCCCTCTTCTCCCGGAAGAGAGATTCAGTGTAGTGTTCTCTACTTGAAGACTGTGGCTGATTTGGTTTTCATTCTTATATGTACTTTGCACTGACAATATATATTTTTGTATGAGTGCTGTGAGTGTTCCTTGTACATGAGGGATGACCAAATGTTGTACCAACAAAGGTCAGTTAAATAAAAAAAAAATAATGCCTCAGCAGGACATTTAAAGATAGCTGCACACAAAAAAGATTATATTGCCACATTCCCTAAGGAATGGGGTAACTTTTACGGCAAACACCTCAATTTCATTCTTCGGACCATTTTGGGTTAAGAACTCAGTAGGGACTCAATTTTTAGGGAGGAAATTCACTTCAATAAAATAGTCTAGTACAAACAACGTATACTTTTTGTAAATATATTTTTATTTCCTAGCACGTTATCGAGTTCTTCAGCCTTCAATTAACTTTTTTTTACCTTGTTTGAAAGTGCGGAAACTACACTGAAACGATCGGGGTTAGGCAGCAGCGGATACAGCCGCAAGCGTTTTAAGCGTGCATACGTCTGTGTGATCTGGCGAAGCGAAATTATACCATTCCTTTTTAGCTTAGTTTATTGAGATACTAGCTTAACACCAGTTACAACGCTTATAAAGGATAAGCCTATGGTAAAAGAAATGTTATATTTATATTATTTGTTTTTTCTTGCTATTGGTTTAACGTCGCACTGAGAGATTGAAGGTTTTCGGCGAAGCAAAGATGGGAAAAGGGTAGGATTGGGAAGGTGGTGGCCGTACCCTTAATTAAGGTTCAGCCCAAGCATTTGTCCGGTGTGAAAACGGGAAAACACGTAAACCATTTTTCAGGGCTGCCGACGGTGGTATTCGAACCCACCATCTCCCAAATGCAAGGTCACAGCTAAGTGACCCTAATCAGACGGCCAAATTGCTTCATAGAAATTTTATAAGCATAGAAATAATTTTTCAATATTTTACAATTTTACAAGATTTTACAATAATGTAAGAAAGTATAATAATAATAATAATAATAATAATAATAATAATAATAATAATAATAATAATAATAATAATAATAATAATAATAGTAATAATAATAATAAAAATAATAATTGAATATCAACCTCATAAAAAAAACCAGGGTCCATCTGGCTCTGGATGGTAGCACCCTGTTATATGGCCCCTACCTAGGGTTACTAGGTGAAACTGGTCAACGGTCTCAGCTGAGGAAGAGGAATCTATTTATTTCCCAATGGCACAGAGAGTGAAGGAACCTAAGGGAGTACACCCTGAAAAGGAAAGCGACTTACCCAGGAGCGACTGTTCCCGAATCGGGCGGCTTCCTGGTCAGCGTCGGATCCCATGTTAGGGACGGCTGTTCTATAACTCCAGATCTCACCAACTTGATTTTATCTTTGCATGGGGTTCTACCCTATCCCCCAAACCTGAAACCACACGACTAATATGACGATAAAACGTACGGAATCTAGTACCCCAGCCGGTTTTCATCCGGGGCCAGAGTTGTGGTTCAAGTAGGGCAAAGGATTCTGGGGGCCCTACACCATCATGTTTGGATCAGTCGGAGGATCCATCACCCTGCAAACTCAGAACGAAAGAGAAGCAATTCTTTGGCACACTGAATGTGAACACCCTTTTGAAAGTTGGTAAACAAAAGAAACTGATCAAAGTACTCGATGAATATAAGATCAAAGTTCTAGCGGTCCAAGAAACAAGATTTATTTCAGATGAAGTGTCGGGTATTGGAAACTATAGAATACTGAAAGGACGGCCAGCTACCAAAGTTAAGAAGTCAGATAAACCAAGAATCCAGTGTTAATACTCGGGACAGCCTTCTTTATTCACAACTCTATAACAGAATCTATAGTAGACTTCAGATATCCACCTCCCAGACTGTCTGTACTAACTCTGAAAAGTGAAAACAAACTGTATTCCATCTTCAATGTTCATGCTCAAATTGATGAACACAACAGAAAGAATCCAGAGAAAGTAGAAGAGTTTTGGTCACAACTTGAAGAAGAACTGTTCGGAACCCCAGAAAAACATGTCAAGATCTTGATGGAAGATTTTAATGCTCATATTGGAAGAGAGAGAAAATTTCGAAACATCGTTGGAACATACACGGCTCACAAAAGGACAAACAGAAATAGTGAAAGACTGATAGATGTTTGTGAATCATTTGGCATGAAAATAACGTCCACTTAATTCAAGAGAGCTCCCAAGCGGATGATGACATGGCGATCACCTAACTCCATGTTAGGAGAATTCCAAATTGACCATGTAGCGACCACCAGCCCGAAGGAAATAATGAATGTCAGAGTGCAGAAAGGTGTTCATTTTGATTCCGACCACTATCTAACAAGGATAAAAGTGAAGCCCACACTTCGTAACCGTAGAAAGAAACCCATCAGAATACATAAGTACAGAATTGAAGAAAAAGTCAGCGAAGAAATAGTAGTGAAATATCAGAAATAACTCGACACGTTAGAGTCCTATGAGTGGGACAAAATGGCTCGAAAGATTCAAGAAGCAGGGAAACAAACATTTTTTCTTGCTAAGAAGAAGAAACATCCATGGTGGAATGATGAGTGTGAAGATGCTCTACGAAGACGATCAGAAGCTTGGAACAAGTGGAACACCAACAATCAGAACTTCGAAGAATTTAAGATCCAAACGAAAAGGACAGCAAAGGTGTACAGGAATGCCAAAAGAAGGTTAGAAAGACACCAGATGAGAGAGAGAGAAGAGAATTTCAAGAAAAACAACACCAGGAAATTCTATCAGACGTTTAAGACAAAACTTCGAGGTTACTCGTCACCCAACATTGGTTTCAAAAAGGATCAATGTAAGCTGATTATGAGCAACAAACAGAATTGTGAACACTTGGCTCAATATTCCAAAGAACTGCTCAACTGTGATCTACCTCAAGAAAAACTGACGTTCCAGAAACCAGAAAGCACACTGCATGAATCAACTCCGCCAGATAAGAACGAAATAAAGGAAATCATCAACAGCTTGAAAAATAACGAAGCATCTGGCAAGGAAACAATTGTTTCTGAACTTCTGAAATATGCAGGGGATAACTTCCTGGAACAACTTGAAACACTCTTTCAACAGATCTGGTCCACAGGAGAGATTCCAGAAGAATGGAGGGAGGCTATCATCTACCCCCTGCATAAGAAAGGAGACAAAACGAATGTCAATAACTATAGAGGGATATCACTTTTGCCAGTAGCCTGCAAGATACTTTCTATAGCACTCAAGCGTAAGATAGAAGGACATATAGATACACAATTAGGAGAATATAAAGCTGGCTTTCGAGAGGGGCGGTCATGTGCGGAACTGATTTTTACCATTAAGACCTTAATCAAAACTAAGACATTAGCAGCAGATAAGAAAGTGATAATGACATTCGTGGATTTCAAAAACCATACGACTCCATGGACCGGGATACACTAATGGAAGTGCTTAAGTAATTTCGAATAGACAATAAGACAACAACCCTGATTCATCAAACATTAAAAAACACACGAGCGCAGGTAAACATTTTAGGAGAACTGCCAGAGCCCTTTGAAATCAAAACAGGTTTGAGACAAGGAGATGGCCTCTCTCCAGTTTTGTTCAACTGTGTTTTAGAGAAAGTTATCAGGGTATGGCGAAAAGAAGTGAGCAAGTTCAACTTTCCAAATGGAATTAGATTAGGTCACAAGAGAACTGGGCTTAAATTTGAATGCCTCGCATTTGCAGATGATATAGTCTGTTTTGGAGAGAATTTGCAAATTGCAACTAAGCAGATTGAAGTCCTCAAAGAAACAGCAGACAAAACAGTATTGCAAATATCTTTTGAGAAGACAAAGTACATGAACATAAATACCACTGACCTAACCTGGACAATGAGGACGAAGTATGGTGACATCAAAACAGGTATAAAATTTAAGTACCTAGGAGAGATTTTGACTCCAAACATGAATGAGAAAGCAGCAATTCAAGAACGTGCAAGAAAAATGGAAACTGCATTTAGTTTATGTCAGAACACCTAAAAATCTAAGTCACTCTCCTACCAGGCCAAATTCAAGCATTACAGCACGATAGTCAAACCTGAATGTTTATACGCAGTTGAGACAATAGCCACGAAGGGACTCTCAGATTTGGAAAAGAAAGAAAGGAGGTTCCTTAGCAAGATTCTTGGACCCAGAAAATCATCAGACACGTTTACGTTTCACATGAGACCAAACCAAGAAGTATACCAACAATTTGAAAACATCACCACCACAATGAAAAAAAGGAGATTGACGTTCTATGGACATATTAAAAGGATGGGATCAGAGAGACTCGACAACAGGATCCTCACCTTCCAGGAGAACAAGAAGACACAAGTCCCATGGGTAAAATAAATCCACCGAGATTTAGAAAAAAGTGGGATCACGGCAGAAGATATAACAACAGGAAAATCTTCAGGCAGAGAGTTGCGGAGGTGAAGGACCTAGCTGATGAGAAAACGAGGAAGAATAGAGTATTCTCGGCAGAAGAACGAGCACGAGCAAGCCAACAGATGAAGGAATACTGGCAAAAGAGGAACGAGAAAGACCTTTAGAAAGCAATGGAAGTTGCGTAATCGCAGCCCATAGATGGCTGAAACGATAGTAGTAATCGTATGGCCTCAGCTACCGTATGCAGACATTTCAATTTGACGCCATCTGGCTGTCTGCTCGTCAATTTCGACGTTCCGTTTTACTTTAAGCCTACTAGATGGCAGACCGAGTAAACCGAAACTCTCTTGGGCATCTTTGGCGGAGATTTAATGAATTTTGTCGGGTAAACACCAGATGTGTCACCAGAGATCTTTTACATGCCGACATTGTACGACATTGAGTGTCGAATGAACATTTTCCCACCCTTCAAAAATCCGACCACCTCTGCCAGGTTTGAACCCACTATCTTGGGATCCGGAGACTGACACTCTACCACTGATCCACAGCGGCAGCTGTAAGAAGGTATGTAAGTCCAGGAGTGGTCTCGCATTCGACCTCCAACTCTGAATTTAAGTGATTCTTCATGAATGTGAGGAACTCTCTGACTATGAAGGAATTGAAACTGAGATATCTGAATGGTAGGCATATTGGTGTCAATTTCGTTCACGTAATCAGTCCAATCGATTGCCCATGGAAGAAGAATCTGTGTCAGAAATATTCTGATATTGTTGAACGATGTTCCTGGATGAATGTAAGTCTATGTTAAAGCAGGCTGTTTTAAAATTAGTGATTGACAAGCCCATAGCGATATCGGACGCAGAACACCTCGAAGAAGAGAAAGAACGCTTCACGAGAAACCTCAGGAGAAATGGCTACTCGCTCAATATCATCCGACGAGTTTTTAAACAATCAAAAAGGAACAAAGTAAAGGCCGCCGTGGAATAAAGCACAGGGGAGGAAGAACTGACCTGGCCAAAAACAGTGATATTTCCTTACATTAGAAACACTACAGACAGGATAAACCACATCGGAATTTAAGCCGTCATGTACCGTCAGTAAAAGACATAATAGAATTAGAGGCTCCTGGAGTCTACCAGATTGAATGTAGATGCGGAACGTGTAACGCTGGCGAAACGAAACTTCTGATGTCTACCTGCCTTAAAGAACATATCCGGCACATCAAGAATCAAGACACAGATATTTCAGCTGTAGCCAAGAATCCGTACGAAACAGGACAAGAAATATCATTCAACAGGACCAAGATCCTAGCAACTATCACTTGGAATCTCGAAGGGAAAATCCGTGAGGCTATCGAAATTACCCGAGCAACATGAATTTAGAAGAAGGGTATAAAATGAGAAATTCTTGGATGCCTATCACACATAGATTAAGAGAAACAGACCACAACATAAACACTCAGGGCGAACCTCAAGTTACGTAACAGCACTGGTATTCCCACCACCTGGCTGTGACACATAATGTTCCAGAATTTTTACGAAACTACCAGAGGGCTTACTTCAGCCGGAGAAAAGAAATATATCAGGCCAAGGTCAGTAACTTCCCTCGTAGTTTGATTGCTGCCTGGGAGACTGATTACCTACGATGGAGTAGAGGTATTTCAGTCGCCTTGACAAAGAATACCGCAATATATTCGAAACGTCGGCAAACTGTATGGAACGTACAGGAAACAACAACACGGTTCAACCCGGAAGAAGAACTAAATAACTCTACAGACCATGAAAGAGTAGGGGGGAAGTTGAAGTCTATTTAGGCATGTGAGGAAACGGCGGAAGAGACTTGACTGAAAACAGAGGAGGAGTTCATTTAAAATCTTTGGTGGAACGTGAGAGGAGATGTAACTTTGTGAGACATGCTTGTCTTAAAATCTTTGTGGAACGTGGCTGACCTACAAACTGTGGAGTGCTTAGGCACTTGGCATTTTATCACTTGTGGTGACTTGGTGTCTTAAATGTTGGTGAGAGCTATGCGATGCTGTATTTCAGACTTTCCTTAGTTTATGTTCTGGAATAACAAGCGTGTGTTGCTGGAGTGAATGTATCTTTAAACCAAGTGTCAGAATCAGTGAACACAGGATTATAAAGGTACAATATCTGTGTGATATAAGAAGTGCCAATTATGAGAAAGTGCAAGTTGTGTTGAGACACAGAGTAAAGGGTATTTGTCTACACATATATGTGCTTTGTTCAACGGACTGGTTGCAAATGGTAGATTGGTCCTCGCTTTTGGTCTCCCACTGTTTTGTTATTGTTGTTTTTGTAAATATGGAGTCTTAGAGCTGTATTTTGTGAGTGTATTTTATGTATAATTTGGTGTGTTCATGAGGTGCTCATGCACGGATATTGTTCAGAATATAGTTAATTGTTTTAGAATCAGTAGAACCTACGTGCAGTTCCTACCTATTTGGTCGTTTTCAGAAGGTTAGGCAAGGCTTCAAGCAGACGTACCTGTACGCAGCTTGATATGCATGCTCTGGGAGAGAGAATTACCATGCTTCATTAAAATTTGAGGGAACCATTCTGGTGAACTCTGCGGCCATACTACGAACATTTCGATTCATAATTTTTAAATTCATTTTAATTATTTTATTTTAATTTATTCAGTTATTTACTCATATATATTAGCCTAATTAGATTGCAATGCATATGTCGCCGACGAACGAATTTGTGCTCGTAAAGTGACCGTCATTTCGACACAGTCATAGACCTGCAGGTTTCAATATACAGGGTGATCGGGAATAATGTGAAGCGGGTGTATGAGCATTAGAGAGTTTGTCATTGATTAACAATTTGACCAAAATAATTCGATATCTCGCACCGTTGTCATTTTATGAGCTGCTGAAGTTAACCAGTTAGGTTGCTCTGTGGGCGTATTCAAATAGGTTTTGCGAGGCGGTGTTGATAAATCTTCTTAACACCGGTTTGAGAACACCAATCAAAGACAAAACTTCGCCAAGAGAGAGGTTTACAGTACGAGTCCAAGTCCACTGTACACATACTACATGGCTGCTTAACGAACATTTTCGTAAATGAACGACTCCCTAGCAGCTACCGATGCCGAGAAATCAGGATCAGACCTAAATACACCGCGGGTTTCAGCCTTTGTCATAGCAGCGTACTTGCTGTGGTGCGATCCTGCCAGCTCGGAGGTCCACCATCTCCCGAATGCAAGCTCACTGCTAATTGACCCAAAAAAGCAATACACCCGTAGAGAGAGATAATATATGTTGTTCTATTCGTGCTCATTGTCGTTAGATTTACTCGACAAAATAAGGCAGTCGCGAACCTTCAGCTCTTCTAGGCATTCCTAAACACTCTCACTTGGTATGCTAATAAACCTCTTGGATGCGACAGAATCTATTTGAAAAAAAAATGGTGTCAAATTTCCCCTTTTGGTTATGTACTTCAATAAATGAAACTCAAATTCATCGTGATTAATTTACTTTTATCTAACGCGCCGTTTACGGGAAACATCTGTATGAAATCTGGAGTTGACAAGTGTAGGACTCAGTGGATCGAACGGGAGAAAGTGACTCAGAGCCTATGAAACTGCAACGAATGAAATTATCTTTTTTTGATGATGATGATGATGATGCTTATTGTTTAAAGGAGCCTAACATCTAGGTCATCGGCCACTAATGGTACGAAATGATATGAAATGTAATGACAATTTAAAAGTCCAAAATCCTCCATTGACCAGAATTCAAAACGTGAGGACGGAGAATGAATGGATGGATATGAATTTAAAACAATCAGTGGATCCGACCCGCAATGTCTCACATTACCAGAAACTAGCGATATGGTACGTCCAAGATGCACGCTGGTTTTCTGAGTCAGACAGTCGGCGCTGAATGTCTGACTCCGAGTGGCAGGTGGGATGTGGCCATTATGAAAGCTGGTTGTCAGCGCAGACAGAGCTGCCACAAAAGAAAAGATATGAAATACAACTGATCAGTGTAGCATGGAACTAACAAGAGAACAGGCTGCAGCTCTATTGCTGCTAAGTGACAATGTTACAACCAAGTTAAAACGAATGAGAAGTGATATACATCCAATAAATGAATTAAGATATATATTTACGCGTTTTTCCACAGTTACTTGTCGACGAAAACAGATTTTTGAATATTTCAGAATGAGTTCGGATACGTTTTGTTTTATTTTGTTAAAATTTGAACACAGGCTTACGAAGAACTGGGTGAATTACCACACTCAACACGAAAATCAACAGCCTGTGCGGCAGGTTGTCTGAAACCAGAATGAACGAATCATTCCGGTAAATATCTGAGTCAGACTACCAGTGCGCAGGCTTCCTGTGCGCAGGTGCATTATGGCCAGTCCCGCTTTAAAACACAGGACATACTTATGTCGACTCGGCGCCGACTGTCTGACTCAGAAAACCAGCGTGCATCTTGGACGTACCCTTAAACAATAGTATTACTGACCAAGGGACCGCTTCTAAAGCACAATACTGAATCGATGATGCTTGTAGTCTAAAGGAGTCCAAAATCCAGGTCATCGGCACCTCATAATGGTACTTATCGCTAGGAAAGTAGAACGATGGCATTTGTCATGTTGCGGTACTAATCAAAAGTAGCGTATATTCGCGGTATTCCACACACTATGGTACTACTCACAGGTAATGAAATGTAACACAAGGTCTATGGTGTTTCTCATATTGTGGCGCCGTTTACCAGCAACGCAAACCTATGGTGTTCATCACTTAAGTGTACTAACCACGGGGTCTTGTACTATCCCGTGGTGTTCCTCACATAGTGGGTACTAATCATAGGCAAGGCAGAACCATGGTGTCGCTCATATAGTGGTACTAATCACAGGTACCGCAAAATGCATCCTGAGCACACATTGTCGCTGCTGATCACAAACCTATTGTGTACCCAACATAGTGGTACAACGCGCAAGTAAAAGGATCCCACGGTTTTTCCTGCGTGATGGCACTAATTGCAAGTAGTCTCATGGTTCTAATTCGATCATCCCTTGGTCGCCCCTGTTAGTCACCTCTTACGACAGGCAGAGGATACCGTGGGTGTATTCTTCGTTGACGTCCCCCACCCATAGGGGGATGTGTGTTTGGTCCGCGAGAGCTAATTTATTTCGCTTAAGTCCTCCGGCTAGCCGGTTAGGACCCGCTATCCTCCACCTGGGACGCGCCACATGAGGGTATCCCCTCTCCCCCTGCTACGCCAGCGTAGTAGGATCGTGGAAATGATCAATTTTCTAGAATATGATGGGATGCGGCCTCTTCAATAAAACAGCCCCCTGTAGGTGTCTCAGTCATGGCCATCCATCAATACTTCACATCACAACCTGCACCGTTGCTAGGTAACATCGCGTCACACATTTTGTATCGCAAATTTTCAGATTACCTCCCCAAGTCATAAATCATATTATGCCGTGACAGGTAAGGAACCTGCCCATGTCTTCTCACTAAAGCAGCCGTGGCTCGAATTCCACTCAGAAATGTGCAGTATTAGAACAATGACTGCTCCACCTGGGACTAACTGCCATCTCTGCGGCAAATGGTGTGCCTCCCATGTTGGGCTGTACAATCACCTACGGACTCACAGATGGAGAGGATCTCTGTTTGGAAGACCAACCTACTCGTTTTTGTGTGCTTTTTATTGTTGTATTAGAAATAACACGCTCCAGTGGTAAAATTATAGGTTTTGTGGCTTATGGTCACAATATTAACAGTGATATAAAACTTCAGATTAAGGCCACGGCCTAGGCCTTTCCTATCCCATCGTCGCCATAAGACCTATCTGTGTCGGTGCGACGTAAAGCCCCTAGCAAAAAAAAACTTCAGACTTGTTTGCTTTTTAATTCAAAAGTATTTTTTAATAATAATGTTATTGGCTTTACGTCCCACTATGTACCTGTACGGTTTTTGAAAACGCCGACGTGCCGGAATTTAATCCCACAGGAGTTTATTTACGTGCCATTAAATCTACCAGCACGAACACCTTCAAATACCAGCGGACTGAGCCAAGGTTGAATCTGCCAAGTTGTGGTCAGAAGGCCAACGCCTTAACCGTCTGAGCCACTCAGCGCCGCTATTGTTTTTTAAAGCATGGAATTCACAGGATTGAATGAACTACTTGACTTATGGTTATCTCTTTTACAATTTATTTTACATCGCACAAACACAGATAGGTCTTATGGCGAGGATGGGATAGGAAAGGGGCTAGGAATGGAAAGGAATCGGCCGTGGCCTTAATTAAGGTACAGCCCGAGCATTTGCCTGGTGTGAAAATGGGAAACCACGGAAAACCATCCTCATGGCTGCTGACAGTGCGGTTCGGACGCACTACCTCCCGAATGTCAGCTCACAGCTGCGCAATCCTAACCGCACGCCCAACTCACTTCGTCGATTTATGGAATTTATGGAATTGTATTCCTCTACATTCTATTTTAAGCTAATATTGTATTTGCTAGCTGCCTCTGTGGATCAGCGGTAGAGTGTCGGCCTCCGGATCCCAAGATAGCGGGTTCAAACCCGGCAGAGGTAGTCGGATTTTTGAAGGGCGGAAAAATAAGTCCATTCGACACTCCAATGTCGTACGATGTCGGCATGTAAAAGATCTCTGGTGACACATTTGGTGTTTACCCGACAAAATTCATTAAATCTCAGCCATAGACGCCCAAGAGAGTTTCAGTTTACTCAGTCTGCCATCTAGTGAGGGCCTGGAGTAAAACGGAACGTCGAAATTGACGAGCAGACAGCCAGATGGCGTCAAATTGAAGTGTCTGCACACGGTAGCTGAGGCCATACGATTATTATTATTATTATTATTATTATTATTATTATTATTATTATTGTATTTGCTAACTCATTGTAATGGTAAAAGTTTTTACTTACTATTTATTGCAAACAGAGTAAAACATGAATCTATTTTGTTCTTGTTGAATTGTCCGATATTAATGCAGTAATCTATCTCAGTTGCCAACAATTATAGATACTGAGCGTTTATCCTCTTTGTGCTGCAAATTATACTAAATAATATTAACCTCGCTCAATTTCACCTACCATTTTATGGAACACTATAAATGTATCAGTGCGGTTAAAGTCAAAGGCAGTTAGCCGTACTCTATGAATTAATATTAAATTTAGCTCATCATAGCAAATATGGAATCCTGTTTGTTTATTTATTTGTATGAAACCTAGGTAAGATAACTGATTCACTATGTCATTAGAAACAAAGGAACAAACGTGAATTTAAAAGGATATGGGGTTTATAACCCTTCAAATACTTCTCACAAAACTATAGTATACACTTAAAAAGGTTGCTAGAAAAATGATCAGATAGTATTTAAACACTCTTTCCTTGATCGATGTGTTTGTTCACGTTGGACGATACGACTGGTTTATTATTGATTTAATCGTATGGTGATTTCATACATTTTAATAAACGAATTTTGTGCTTCGGTTGTTTGTCATAGAAATGATAATTTCGTTTGAATAATAAACCTTTCCATGTCATGAAAATACCTTAGAGACCAATGGTTCAATTCTGTCTGAATTCTTTTTTTATTACAGGGCCATCGAAAAAGAATACCCATATATTGAAACGTGCTGCTGCCAGGTGGATGGATATGTTGAGGCGATTGAGATCTCGAACTAAAGAGGACATAAGGGAGTTTTACAAACGGCTGTTAGTAGCCATTGCCTGCCGTTGTGATGCAACCCTCACAGCGAATAGCGTGTCTGCAAGTTTACTGTGTAGCCAGGCCAGAACGATGTAGACCGTGCAGCATAAAGCTCAGCTCGTGCTTTGTTTTCCATTAGATTCAACAAATCGGTGTCCTTTTTATTTTCATGGAAGATGAGGCGCGGCATTTCAAGACAAATATACGCAACGCACTGAATATTCAGTTTCTGAATGGTTAGATTGGACTCGATCTTGATCTCCCTCCAATGGATTTCTTCTTCTTCTGGGGATAAATTAAGAACCTTTTTTATGGTGACAAGATCGTGACAGTGAATTTCTGGCAAAGGATCACTGCTCCATTACAACCATTAAAGCAGACATGCTTCAGCATATCAGACAAAAATAATAGAGGGCGAATTCTTATATACTAAGATGGCAAAATATTCATGCATATATGCACTTATAAACAGGAATATATGTACCCACGTATGCACTATTGCGTACTATGCAAAATACTTGCTTTTCCTGTATGTATAAATTTGGTTTTCCAAATATCCACTGCTGAAGTAAAATTCTTGTACCTGCTTGATCTTTTGGCATGATTTGCAGTGGTTATCCGTATTCATATAACAAAGAAATGAATCCAAAATATCGGCAGCTCCGACGAGCTCGCAATGTACTGTACAGGCTTACCAACGTTGGCACATAATCCACAGATACTGAGCAACACGATAGATGAACGGCAAGGATGAACTATTGGTCTGGACAAGACCACTGTCCGGATTTGTAAGATCCTGCTATTGACAAAACCATAGGAATAAAGAAAATGATAGCATTATTTAGTTTTAAATGTTTTAATTCTTCAATATAAGTGGGAATACATATTGGGGCGGGTGATTGGGTCCTACCGAGAATCGAGGAAGGATCTCTACTCTTTACTTCTTCAGGTATCGTAGAACATTATTTTTATGTGATTTCAACATCCGAAACGAATACCAAAACGCCACCGATAAAAAATAACTTATTGAAAAGTTTTTGTTAAGTATTAAAATTGTCGGCAGTCAACAATAATGCATTGTAAATCCTTCCGGCGCGGCGGCCGAATGGCATTTTTTAACATGTTAATTTCTTTGCGTTGTTGTACCGATTTGAGTATCAATATCTCTGTTGTCTTATAAATAATAATAATAATAATAATAATAATAATAATAATAATAATAATAATAATAATAATAATTGCAATTATGCATTTATATGCGCGTACCGTATGTAAAGAATATACTCGCACTCCGCATATGTGCACTATAAAACGTAGCCTTTCGATTTCAAATGGTATGAATCGCCTTTACTTCTTATGGGCATATTATAATTTGTAACAAACAAAACATGCAAATATGCCGAAATCCATTGATCCTCTATTGATTTTGGTTTCGGTATCTTCCATGCTACAAATGGAGTATATGTCGGCATTTGTTAAGGCATGTTAAAAGTTCCTATGTTTTCTCTTTAGTTTAAGACCATAATCGCCTCGATATGGTTATCCTCCTCGAAGCAGCTTTTTGAGAAATATGGGTGTTCATTTTCGATGACCCTGTATTTGTTTAGGGGCTGCCTGGCCGAGACGGTAAAGGCGTGTTCAGTTCGCCCGGAAGGACGTGGGATCTAATCCCCGTCAGGAAGTCGTAAAATTTAAGAAACGATATTTCCACTTCCGGAGGTGCGTATGGCCCTGAGGTTCACTCACCCTACACCAAAAATGAGTGCCACGTTAATTCCTGGGGGCGAAGACGGCCGGGCGTAGAACCAACCACTCTACCCCATCACGTGCCGAGGTTAACAATGGTGGAAGCCTTTACCTTCCACTCCTCCGAGGGCCTCCATGGTCTGTACGGAGATAACTTTTGCTTTGCTGTATTTGTTTGATTTTGTTACGACGTACCAACACAAATAGGCGACAATGGGATAGGGCAGGGAAGAAAGCAGCCGTGGCCTTAATTATGGTACAACCCCAGATTTTGGCTGGTGTGAAAACGGGAAATCATCTTCAGGTTTGTCTGCAGTGGGGTTCGATCCCACTAATTCCCAAATTCAAGCTCTCAGCTACATCACATTATTCGTGTAACCAACTAGCTCGGTGTATGTATGTATGTTCGAGTATCACGTGGAAATGGTAGAGCATAATTTTGTGAAACCTTAGATGTCGGGATGATACCTCAAATGAGGAAGAGGGGTTAAGAGGTGAGTTGAAATGGTGTCTTGGTGATCTTTAATTTAGAAGCTTTTTAAAAAAATAGTTTGTATTTACACGTTTTATGTCATAACAGCTGTTTGAGCCAATCCTAACGGAGTTATTCACTAATACATATTTTTAATTGAATGGATTAAAACCATAACGGTATGAGTGACATTTAAAAAAAATGAGTTAAGGGCAGGATGTAACTGTGGGAGGATGTATCCTTTCACCAGCAAAGAGATACAAGTGATAGCGTTAATATTCTGCGCTCTAGTGATGGGTGGTATAACTACAAATAGCATGCTTTATATGAGTGTTTAAGATGTTTAAATGCCTTTTTCTCTGAATGACCAAAATGCTACTTATACCGTTATGGTTTCCATCCATTCAATTGTGATATCCATGAATACGAAGCTTCACTGACATGGAAATAGTGTTAAGTCGCCTTGAGGACTGTGGTGGTTCTAGTCGTGATTGTTGTAAGATGCATACTGTAACTGCGTCAACATTTGGCCCTTCTTATCATGAATATAACGAACACTGTTATAGAAATGAAGAATCATGTGAAGATGTGATCACTAGAATAATGAAGCAAAAAGGAATCTTGAAGTATGGGAGGACTTCCAAAGCCTGGGATTCTCTAATATCACGTGATATTAATATTTAATAATGCCCGAAACCCCTAAATCTTATCAACAATAACAACTGTGAATAACTAGTTTGTTAAGATGCATTCTGTCCTTCCTGCTGCCATTCATCTCCGTAGGTGTCATTACCTCTACAATAGTACCAAAACCAACCCGTCAACTATGGATGCAACAGCTAGTAGATACATATACTTGATTACACTGACATTCTCTGACCAGTTGACAGCGTCAGAAGTGAGGTTAAACAGATCATATTTTTTACAATTTGCTTTACGTCGCTCCGACACAGACAAATTTTATGGCGACGATGGGACGGAAAAGGGCCAGGCCGTGGCCTTGTTTAAGGTACAGCCCCAGAATTTGTCTTGTGCGAAAATGGGAAACCAGGGAAACCACCTTCAGGGCTGCCGACAGTGTGGGTTCGAACCCACTATCTCCCGAATGCGAGCTCACAGCTGCGGAACCCTAAGCGCATGGCCAACTCGCTCGGTAAACAGGTCATTAGTATCATCAGGACTTCCAGGGTAAGAATGTAGGTGGCAGATCAGAGGAATTCATCCACCCCCAAATGTGACTGAGGTAACTGCAGCAGCCATGCGTATCTCTACACCTGAGGATGTCTATGACTAAGTGACACTTCAGTACCTGCAAGTCACCTGCTTTGCCACGACCACTAATGAGACCCCGATGGAGACGCTGAGGATCAAAGACATTGACTTGAGGTCGAGCTGCTTCTCACACGTCACCTGCTTCCGTGTCAGAAAGAACTTGGCTCCTTTCTTCTGTACTGCAGTCGACAAGACCAGAAATGTAGTGCACACAGAAGTCCTGCAGAGATACTATTACGACTGATAAATTACCTCGGGCAGCAGCCAAGGCCCTAGTCAGGTTGCATGTAAAAATGAAATGGCGTATGGCGTATAGTACCGGGAGTGTCCGAGGACAGGTTCGGCTCGCCAGATGCAAGTCTTTTGATTTGACTCCCGTAGGCGACCTGCGCGTCGTGATGAGGATGAAATGATAAAGATGACACATGCACATGAAATTAACCAATCATGGTTAAAATTCCCGACCCTGCCGGGAATCGAACCCGGGACCCCAGTGGCCAAAGGCCAGCACGCTAGCATTCAGCCATGGAGCCGAACAGGTTGTATGTGACACAGGCTTACTATATCTGACACATTGCGTGGAAAGAAACTCAAAGTGGGATTTTTAATTTTTGAAAATTTTATGGTTCTAAAATTGGCATACGATATTGAGCATTTTATAAAAGAGTTCATGCTTCGAGGTTAAGTACGTCAGAAAATATTCATTAAGAAAACTGTATTTGGAGAAAAACTGCAATTACAGATTTCATTATTTATTTTTACCAATTGTACAAAGTTTTCATGACATCGAGTGGCGAAGACTGAAACTGCTGCCTAACTCAATTTGTTAAGAAGACCCACAGGCAGCGCAAGAAGTCAAAACATAGAAAAGCAATTTTTACACCCAAGACACTTTTGTTCAGCACTGGTGTGTAACTTCCATTGCGGATATTGGGTCCCTTTCCGCGTAACAGGTCATATATTTCTTCTGTTCGATGCCCTAAGAATTGTGATACATTTTATGATTAGTATATCCGCTTAAGTACTAATTTTTAATGTAATTTTTATTTCCCCTTCATGGACGCCTGTACCGACCTCAGACAAAAAATCATCTCTTCAAGGATCGACAAATGTTTCTTAGCTACCAAGTTAGTTGCGTAGAACGGAACGCGTAGCTGTAAGCTTCCATTCGGGGAAAGACGCGTTCAAACTCCATCAATAGCTCCGAAGAGGGTTTTCTTTGGTTGCCCATTATGATAATGGGCAAATGTTTCGGATGTAACTTGACTGAAGTCATACCGCAATCTTGCTCTTCCATCGTCGACTACAGCGATGTTAAAAACAAAAGCAAAAACAAACCAAAACACCCGGATGTTTCTTTTTGTGACAGGGTTGTATTCAAAGGAAGCTTTGGTGTTCCATTATCCTTCATCATAAGAACATGCAAATTTGTCCTTGTTACTAAGTGTAGTAGAAGTATAACGGAAAAATAGGCAGGCCGCAGGCAACTACACAAAAACAAAAGACAAAGAAACCTCCGTACAGGCCATGAAGGCCCTTGGAGGAGTGGAAGGTAAAGGCTTCCACCATTGTTAACCGAGGCACGTGATGGGGTAGAGTGGTTAGCTCTACGCCCGGCCACCTTTGCCCCCAGGAATTAACCTGGTACTCATTTTTGGTGTAGGCTGAGTGAACCTCAGGGCCAAACGCACCTCCGGAAGTGGAAATCTTGTTTCTTAAATTTTACGACTTCCCGACGGGGATTCGAACCCACGTCCTTCCGGGCGAACCGAGCACACCTTTACCGCCTCGGCCAGGCAGCCCCTCAACTGCAAAAAAGTATTACACAAAAAATTGAAGGTATTTCCTAAATTATGTTTTCCTTTCTTAATGTTTCAATATTCTTTTCTAAAACAACAACAATTTAACAAACTTTAACAAGATGTAATAATAAATAATTATAAGGCAACATAAGAAGATAATCTTTCGAGCTTAATCATAAACAGGGGAGAATGAGCTCCCATTCTGCAAGATATAATTATGTAGATCACCTTTAGTATACGCATAGCAAGACTAGTTAGTCTTTGACCTAATATTTGGTACAGAGAATCGTTGGTATAAGAAATTATTTGGTTTACCCCACAAGTTCAAGCTGCCTTACCAGTACAAGAATACAAGGTAGAGGAGATAGAACTCCTGAATTTTATTACAAATGGCCAGACTGGTTATGACTTCATATTTTCATAAATACTCCGACGGGAATGCCAAAATTATTTAGCATGACACACATGCACTTACTCTAAGGGGAAAGTAATAATAATATAGAGATCAGAATGATCTATTATAGAGCACAGAAGTACAAGCCCATACTACACGGCTGTAGAATGAAAAATGTTAAATATAAATGACTGGAAACAAATATGCTGGGATGCTGAACTACTCAAGCAATCCCGCGATATGACTTGCCATAGAACATAATGGGGCAGAAGTCCCGGTAACACAGAGGTTGAGTAGCCATACTATGTTACTGAATAAGACGAAAAAAATTTACTAGGCAAAATTTCGGAGAAAAATTTAGAAAACTAAAGCAAGTTTAGTCACCAAAAAGTAAAGTGAATACGGGAAACGAGGGTACACACTCGTACGTTCTAATCACTCGATACGCAATAGGGTAATAACAATCCGTCCACAGACAGCCTATAATCCTACATACTGAAACACATGTGAAATAAGAAATCCTACATTTAAAACTAAGGTAATCGCGAAACACTGTAATTGTTGCATGCTAGAGGAGAACGCGGGTATGTTCCCGTCGCTACACGCAGGTGAAGTTCACAAATTAGGTCAAATATAGCCGCCTACCTAACGTGCTGTCCCTGCAGGTTCGTCGTCTCCTGAGAGGAGAACCTCACTTCTCGCCGCGCAGAACAAGATCCGAATAAAGATACATAAGGTTCAAGTTTACAGTATTTATAGGTACGAGCTGGGCGCTGATTGGTTCGTTTGAACTGGAATGACAGTAGTGGCAAATTATAAAACGATGACAAAAGTTCACTGGTGACAACCCGCAAATAGGTACAACACTGTAGTAGTGTTTATACATTCCAAGTCCCTAGGTGGCACTGAAAATAAACAGTAGTGACATCTCTCAATCAAGTAGAAAATTAAGGCATTTTATAAAGTCTCCGAGAGACGGCACTACTCTCAGGCGTTAGAAGTGCTGTTTACCACTAGGTAGAGCCCGTACTACCGTTACAGCCCTATTTTATAAAATTATTTTTTTATGACGAAAATCATGGAGTAGTTTTCTTATTTCTTTTTTCATTTCTGCTTTTATCTCCGAATTACGAGGCCCGAATTGCGAGAAGAAACTTAACTTAAAACCATGGCTGTGCAAACATTAATGCATCAGTGGTATATAAATACGCTTGTAGTGTAACAGATGCTTAACTTTGCTATTGGTTTTACGTCGCAGGTGGTGGTGGTGATTATTGTTTTAAGAGGGAGTACAACTGGAACACCATCCTTTATATAACACTAATCAGAGAGAAAAAATGGAAGGGGTCCGACACTTCGAGAAATGAAGGTATCGCCCAAAGGAAGACAAGGGCCAAGAAAGGTGTGAAAATGAGACTCCCTAGTCCTCCATACGTAATACCGTCGGGGTCGGAAAGGAACAAGAGTTGACCAAGAGAGGTCGGATAGGATAGATGAAAGTGAGGAGCCTGGCACAAGTAAGTGGAAGCGATTCCAGGACTCAACTTAGGGTCCCGTGGTTGCCAACCCGCGATCCAAAGGTCAGAGCCCCTAGGGCCTCTTTTAGTCGCCTCTTTCGACAGGCAGAGGACACCGTGGGTGTTATTCTACCGCCCCCACCCACAGGGGGGCTTTACGTCGCACCTACTCAAACAGGTCTTATGGCGACGGCGAGTTAGGACACGGCTAGGACTAGGAATGAAGTGACCGTGGCATTAACTAAGGTACATCCCCAGCATTTGCCTAGTGAGAAAGTGGGAAACCACAGAAAACCATATTCAGGGCTTCCAATAGAGGGATTCAAACCCACCATTTTCTGAATGCTCACAGCTACGTGATCTGAACTGCGTTGCCATCTCGCTGGGTAGATTAACTTCTCGGTTCAATGTGGACTGTCACTGTTTTTACAACCAATAATATTATATTTTACTCAAGCATAGGTCTACATTGTGTGATATTATTCAGAAACTTGTGGAGACCCTCTTACATTTAATATGCGTGTTAAATACCACAGAATGCGTACAGTTGCATCTCGTTAAGCCCTTTAATAACAATCTGAAATGGCCTACTTATGGTTCTGATGAAAAAGGGGCAATAACTACTAAATAAAATACTGGTAATGGAACATGATAGAGAATTTCATTCGCTTGAAATATTATCTGAATAGCCGTTGAGAATCTCTACTCAGAAATAGATTAGAGTACGCACCTAACACAAAATGAATATATACGGAAATGTGCTATTTGTAATTGTTCGAATGTCCTCCGTAGCTCTTACCTATTATGGTTGCCTCTCATTTAGTACTGATATACTAGCCAGATACTAATTCCACCTATTTATCATTTTCTTTCTTGTTGTAATATAAATTGACCGAGCCAGCTTAAATTCTGGAGATGGTGGACTCGAATTCCACCGTCGGTAGCCCTGAAGATGGTTTTCTGAGGTTTCCCATTTTCACACCAGGCAAATGCTGGGGCTGTATCTTAATTAAGGCCCTTTCCGATGCCATCGTCTCTATAAGACCTCTGTGTCTGTGCGACGTAAAGCAAATTGTAAAAAGCAGTAAATGTCAAAAATGCATCGTTCGTTTAAGTTTAATTTCAAATCAAAAATCAAAATCTCTTTATTTGCAAATGAGGTGTATACCTCGGTGGCAAATGGTACACTAACGTACATTATTGTCAAGCACTAAATTTTAAATTAACAGGAGACAAAGAAAATTTTCCTTGAATACAATATTATAAAATTTACGCTAATAATTTTTTCTATTAAACACACACATCATCCTTAATAAATTTATATTGTTTACAAAATTCTACTTATAATATCTTACAAACATAGTCAAATACACAGTACAGTATGTGAAATTACTTCTAATAATACTATACAACTGGTATAAGATTAATATTAACATTGAATTTATTTACATATTTATATTTTACCCATTTTGGAACCTAAGTAGCATAACGACCTGCTGCGTCTTAACCAGAGCCCCTTTTGCCACCACTTTTCAGAGTTCCTGAAGGGCCTTCACAGCTACCGTAGCGGTCCCAGGACCCTCGAAGTCCCCACTGTACTTCACCCCTACAGGCAGTCCCCTACTTGGGCTGTCCAAACTCCATGGACCAGGGGATGGAATTAATTTAATCACACACATCTTTTATTTACAATATCTGCACTGGTCGAATGCCCTCTAACATTTAATTTATTATCTCTGTTGTTGTTTATTCTCTCTTGAATATCTGTACAGATTTTGGAAAAGGATGAAACACTACCCCTGGTAAACTGTTCCACTCCTTCACGCCCTTCCCAATGAATGAAAATTTACCCCAATCGCTTCTGCTAAAATTCCTTCTAATTTTGTACTTGTGGCCAGTTCTACCAATATAATTATTTTCCAACTGAAGCCTCTCACGGATATCTCTCCATGATTCTTCTCCTGTATAGGCTCTATATAATCCTATAAGTCTAGTTTTCTCCCTTCTCTTACTTAAAGTTTCCCACCCAAGTTCCTTTAACATTTCTGATACACTACTCTTTCTCCTGAAATCCCCTGTCACAAACCTTGCTGCTTTCCTCTGCACACCATCTAGTTCTTTTATTAGGTGTTCTTGGTGAGGATCCCAAACACTGCTTGCATATTCCAATAATGGACGAACCATACTTAAGTAACTTTTTTCTTTTAATTCTTTGTTGCATCCTTTAAGTAGCCTCATTATGACATGTAACGATCTGTATGCTTTCCCAACAATGTCATCAACATGACCCTTCTAGTGCAAATTACTTTCAAATCTCACACCTAAGTATTTGCACTTGCCATCTTTTGGGATAACTACCTCATCCAAAGTATATTCAAATTCAGTTTTAAAGCTCCTGTCTGTAAATGTTGTAACAGTTGATTTGCCTCCATTAATCTTCATATTATTTTCTTCAACCCATTCTTGGATACTCTCAAGGTCCCTTTATAATTCTGAACAATCCTCAATGTTATTTATTTCCCTATAAACAATTATGTCATCTGCATACAATCTTATTTTCGATGTTATATTGTTCCCTAAATCATTTGCGTGTATTAAGAAAAGTAACGGACCGATTATACTACCCTGTGCAATTCCCTTCCAAACTTTCTCTTCCTGTGATATATTATTTCCTACTTTGACTTTCTGAACCCTTGAATTTAGAAATGTTCTTATCCAACGTATAACCCTTACGTCCAATCCTATTCCCTCCAATTTCTTTAATAATATTCCATGTTCCACTCTATCAAAGGCTTTGGAAAGATCTATGGCTATGCAATCTAACTGGCCCCCTGAATCCAACTGATCTGATATGTCCTGCTGAAATCCCACCAGTTGTGCCTCGCAAGAAAATTTCTTTCTAAATCCATACTGGCTCCTCATGAACCAATTTTTATCATCACATATCCCTCTGATGTACTTTGATATTAAACTCTCCAGTATTTTACAAACTATACTGGTCAGGCTGATTGGTCTGTAGTTCTCTGGTTTCCTTTTATCACCCTTTCCTTTATAAATTGGTATTATTATAGATTCCTTCCATTCCTTTGGTATTACACTATTATTTATGACATAGTCAAAGAGAAATTTTGAATAAGGCACTATATACCACCCCATTGTCTTTAATACCTCTCCAGTAATTTGATCACTTCCTGCTGCTTTTCCTTGATGAAGCAGTTGGATTTCTCTGAAAATATCTTCATTTGTGAATGAGAAGCTTCTTTTATCCCTGTGTGTGTCTCTCCCTCTCTATCTTCTGTTACGGTTTCCAAGTCCTGACAATCTTCTACTGGATCTCTGAATTCCCTACTAAAGAGGTTTGCTTTCTCAGTATCTGTTAAATAGTGTTCACCCCCTTCTCCCTCCATTGTAGGAATTTGGATTCCTTTTCTTTTTTGATTCCTAATATATGAATACAGCTTGTTCCATTTCCCTTTGTGGTCATTACCCTCTTGAAGAATGCCATTCATATAATTCTCTTTTGCTTCGTTTTTCACCCTATTCAGTTCCCTCATTAGCTGTTTTCTAGTTTATCTATTCTCCCTACCCTCTTTGATTTTCCTGTTTACTATTCTACATTTTCTTTTTAATTTTCTTATTTCCCTTGTATAATAAACAGGGTCTGAGGTCATTTTACCCTTCTTAACAGGTACAAATCTCTTCTCTCCTTCCCAAATGATTCCTTTAAAATAGCCCAAAGTGTATCCACATTATTCCCTTCACTTATCCAACAACTGAATTGTGATTTAAGGTAAGTCCCAAATTCATCAACTTTAGTTTTTCTGTATAATTTCTTGTCTTTTGTGACCCTCTTATTAAGCATTTTTGGTACGAGTCCTGCATCCATTATTACAGCCTTATGGTCACCTATTCCTTCAATTACCTCAGTTTTATCAACAATTTCCCATGGTTTAACCAAGAATACATCTAGCAAGTTATTGAGACGAGTTGGTTCTTGTACTACTTGTGTAATTTCGCAATACATTTAATATAATTAGGAACCTTACAATGCTGTAGTTTGTACATAGAGTTGTTTGGCATAACAGCAGGTTTCATAGCCTGAACCACGCTATATAAAACAAGTCATAGCAAGTCAGTAGGATTTTAGCTTCGATTTCGGGCAAAGAGAGATTTTTAAAATGAAAAATCATGCCCCTGTTGTTCGGATTCCATGTAATACTGGAGACCCGTGACTATGATCACGCTATCATTTTCTGTCTTGGTTCAGTGTCGTCTACCCACAACAGGTTGGCAACCACAATGGAGTAATTCTTCCTGTCATGCGCTTTCCGCATCACGATCGCCGTATAGTTGATATCGAAACACTGTCGGAGGTTCTGTGTTGAAGCTAATCTTCATCGTCCACATCCCTTCCACCCCACCCTCCCCATCTTGCCTGTATTTATCAGTTATATCAGGCTGTGTGTGTGGTTTCCGAAAGTGTGACGGGGCGTCCTCTGCGTTTTACTTTGCATGATACCCTAGCAGGACGAAGTACCTGAGCGTTGGTAAGTGATCTACCATGAGATCTTCAACATTATGCGATACATCTACATTTCAAAAGCCAGCAGCAGTTGGTTCAGTCCTTTGAAATCACAAAGTAGCACTACAAATGTTATTCCTGTTTTAAAAAGAGAGTTGATCGTATTTACTTAACGCACAGCCTACAGCGCGCTCTACAGGTACAGTGGCCTCAAGATAAGAAGGTGTCTGGCTCGCGCATGCGCAGGCATATTCTTTACCCCCCCTCTCCCTTGTGATCTATTCTGACAGTAAGCGGTGTTCAAGCCGCTTCTAAGTAAATGAATGAGTTAGCGACTAACGGGATACAAGTGAAAAGTATATTATGGCGAAATGTAGTTACACTGTGAGTAACTACATTTACTGTATAGGTTCGACACATGTTAGCAGATCATTGACAGTTTCCTTTCATATTTTCCCTCCCGAGAAAAATGACTGTTTCAAATCGTTACCTATATTTTCCTACGTTTGGTCTAACATGATATATTTGGGAGTGTAGCTGCCCTCCTCGCTTGGAGTTCATGCAATTTCCTGCTCAAATAATAATCGGCATAATATCCGTGGATATGTATAGGTTTTCTATGAATATCGATTGTGAAAACAGTAACTCAGTGGACATAACGATCTTAACGACAGCTTTGTCCAACTTCGCAGGGGTGAAAAACCCATTACAAATTCAATTGATAACAGCTTCTTAAGCTACAATGATAAACACTTGTAAATTTGAAGTCTTGTTTAGGACACTCAAAGCTGTGACGCATTACATTTTTATTAAGTTAGGATGACGCATTTTGAAGTTGCGTAGTTTTATAATCGTAGTTTGTTCGTAGAATAAAAAAGATAGGTCATTTTCGTCCCGATTACAACAGCTGCAGAAATACATAAGGCAAAAATAGTTGTATACCACTGTTAAACACGGAAAGAATGGAGCTACAATATTGTGCAATTTGGATTGAGGTTGGTGCAATCATTTTTTTATAGAAGCTTAAACTCAGCATCAATACTTTTGAATCCAACGGTGGTAACAGACATACTTTTAGGGACAAAATATGACGACCTCGCCTAACACCACTATTCTCCAGTTGCAGCCCGGTGTCTATTAACAGCTTATAGGATTTACTACGTCTACTGTAGCCAGAGTTACCAAATCGTCTACTGCACTCGACACGAAGAAAGGGTAAAGTGATAAGAGTGTGGAAGAAAATGAATTGGCAACCTGTCCACACCAAATAAGGATCACTTGGAACTCGTTAACTCAGCAGGGGACAGGGTGTGATTGATTACTGGCTTCCAGCTCGCTTCCAGGAACTGCCCGGCTCTATTGCTAAATGGTTAGCGTGCTGGCATGTAGTCACAGAGGTCCCGGGTTCGATTCCAAGCACGATCGGGAATTTTAACCATAATTGGTTAATTTCGCTGGCAAGGGGGCTGGGTGTATGTGTCATCTTCATCATCATTTCATCCTCATTACGACGCGCAGGTCGCCTACGGGAGAGCCGAACTTGTCCTCGGACACTCCCGGCACTAAATGTCATATGCCATTTTATTTTTATTTCCCCAGGAACTGATGCCATCACATGACAACACACTGTGCGGTGTTGGCATATGGCAAATAAAACTACAGTCTTGCTTAGTGTGCGTATCTATATTTTTCCTATTCTTGCTTGTAGTTAAACGTAGCACTAATGGATTGAACTTCTTCGGCTACCCAGCAATGGGAAAGGACTAAGATTGGAAAGGTAGCAGCCTTGGCCTTAAGTAAGGTTCATCCTCAGCACTTGCTTGGTGCGAACATAAAAAATCTCCAAAAACATTTATTAAGGCTGCTCATGGAGGGATTTGAACCCAACATCTCCCGAATGCAAGCTCATACCTGCGCGACCCGAACCACGCGGCCAATTCATTCGGTATTTACAATCAAAAGGGGAAATGTCCGACTAATATTTTAATTATATTTTACACCTACTCAACAATGCTTTTGGCGACAATAGGATAGGATAGGATAGGATAGGATAGGATAGGATAGGATAGGATAGGACAGGATAGGATAGTATAGTATAGGATAGGATAGGATAGGATAGGATAGGATAGGATAGGATAGGATAGGATAGGATAGGATAGGGCTAGAATTGCGAAGGAATTGGCCGTGGTATTAACTAAGGTAGAGCCCCAGCATTAAGGTGATGTGAAAATAGGAAACAATGGAAAACAATTTCTTTTTTCAGGGTTATCTATAATGGGGTTCGAACCCACCACTTCCCGAACGTAAGCTAGGAACATTCACGGCCCGAAAAAATCAACATGCTCGGTTTTTTTAACATGCTCGGTTATCTCACCTATATTTTACTTACTCCTCCCGAATTAGCACTGAGTGCGGAAATCCACCTCTGGTATATCCGATAGAGGAATTTTAATGCATCTCTCTCCTCAATAATATTATTCACGAGTTGCTGAGTCCATCACATCATTCCAGCCCTTCAAAGCAATATTTAATTAGCCACTGAGCTGGAAATCAAACAAGCTGCCAGAATGGAAAATTACAATGCTCACCCGTCTGCCATAGCGACGTCTTCGAATATTACCATATTATCATGTATTATTTTACATGTAAATACATGAGCATTACCGTCCAGTTACTATGAAAACAGTTCTATTCTAATCTCCCCTAAGGGTACTCATAATGTTTTATTACGCTGTTAAGTATTTTCTCACTTCATTTCGCAGAGGGTAAAGATGAATGAGTGTTATATTCAGAGTAATATGAATATTATTACGCTAATTCCTGTTTGCCCGTTCAGTTCTCACCTCATCCATCCTCTAAGTGGTTTTCCTTGGTTTCCCACTTCTCCTCCAGGCAAATGCCGGTATGGTACCTAACTTAATACCACGGCTACTTCCTTCCCTCTTCCCTGCCCATCCCTTCGGATCTTCCCATTCTCCCACAAGGCCCCTGTTCAGCATAGCAGGTGAGAGCGGTCCTCCTCTCCAGTTGTTTCCCCCGACTCGAAGTGTCGCTCCAGAACGCTGCCCTTGAGGCGGTAGAGGTGTGATCCTTCACTGACTCCAATAGAAAAACCAAACCTGGAGAGAGTAAGTACAGTATGATCACTTGTATCATTACATATTGCACTTTACAAACCAGACACGCAGCAATTAAAGCGGGCCAGCATCATTTGGTTACGTTAACGGAAGTTAGGAAAGAAATCAATATGCTGACCAAAAATAATACATTAAAATGCTCCTTACCCACTGTAAAACCTCTGGTTTAATGTAAAGTGCAGTAATTTAATATTTTAACGATGTTTAACAAAACTACACACGTTGTTATCGAAGTGAACAGCGAATGGAAACAAGCAACAGTTCAAATAAAAGAGGTCGTAATTTTAAAGGGTGAAAAGCTCATGTCACATCAGTCTGTTTCGAGTGGTTTCAGCTCATGTTGCGTGACGTACCACAACAGAGTTAAAGGCGAAACGTGGTCATCAGCTGATGAAATATTCTGATTTCAATAATGATGTTAAGTATTAAATGCTTGGTGCAATTCTCACTAGGAAAATAATTTTAGTCGAGTGTGTTTGGCTCTACGAAAGCGACGAGCGAATACTGAGGGAATTAATTTTATAGCCATGCTTCAAAATGCTTCGTCTTTGGAATCGTATGGTAGCTTCTGCTGTTAGCAATACACGATACCGCAATCAAACATCTTAAAACATTCACCTATTTAGGCCACTATTATAAAGCTAAGTAAGTTTTTTTTGCATGTTGCTTTACGTCGCACCGACACATATAGGTCCTATGGCGACGATGGGACAGGAAAGGGCTAGGAGTGGGAAGGAAGCGGCCGTGGCCTTAATTAAGGCACAGCCCCAGCATTTGCCTGGTGTGAAAATGGGAAACCACGGAAAACCATTTTCAGGGCTGCCGACAGTGGGGTTCGAACCACGTAAGAAAGTGTACACCGTCATTGCATATTATACAGGGTGGTCGGAAGCAACACGAACCGGATATATGATCGTTAGAGCGTTGGTCATGCTGGTAAATAATTTGGAATAGAGATGCCTGAAAAATAACGTAGCAGTTACTTTGTCACAGTAACATGCATGTCAATGTTACAAATGTAACGAGGACAAAAAATAACAGGTTACCGAGTAACGACAACAGAATAACGTACTAGTGAAAACAGTAACTGCGAAGTGGGAACTGTCACTAATAGCAGCTTACAGACACAGAATGTTACCTTCAGAGTTCAGATAGGACGCATGTCTTCCAAGTGAGGGCACTTTCGTAGGACACTGCTTAGTCAAATACACTATCGTGTACAATATAGTCTACTAGCAAATGTACCCGTGCTTCGCTACGGTATTCTACATTGTATACGGATATCGACGTAAATACTGTGCGTGCAGCAAATGAGATTGTTTTAAAATTGCATGTCTCTTAGCCTTATCCGAGAAATAGCATGGGGAGGTCCACATACGTTGTTTCCAATGTAAAGTGAGGGTTGCGGAGTTGTGATGATAACGCCAGGCTCACTTGCCTACTGTCATTCACAATCGAGTTGGCAAGTTTACATTATAATTGCAGGCCCCAATGCCTACTGCGCGATCACAATCGATTTGGGGAGTTTTAGTTACAATGGCAGACCCATTTCCTACTTTCAGACAGGTTACAGTTGAGGAGTTTTTATTATAATACCAGGCAACTTCCCTACCACCAGTCAAAATTGAGTTGTGCAGTTATCATTATAATGACAGTCCCTTTTTACTGCTGCTAGCCAGCTTACTGCCAGTCACGCGGAATTAGTGAGTTTCCATGAAAATAGCAGGCCACTATGCCTAATGCTAGTCAAATTTTATATTGGAACATTTGTTTATAATGGCGGGCACCCTGGCCTAGAGCCAAACACAATAGAGTAGGGGACTTTCGAACAAAACTGCATGATCCCTTGCCTTCTGCAAGACAAATGGAAAAGTGAATTATTCATTAAAATGGTAGGCCCTCCTTACTAATGCCAGTTACACAGGAGTTGGAGAAGGACCCCATTCCTACTGCCAGCAGTCAAAGTCGGTGTAGGGAGTACTGATTACAATAGCAGACACATCCTTTCTCGATCGCTACAAATCGACATCAATGAATATATACAGATGGACATACGAAAGTATATGAATGTTTACAATATTGCAGACCTTCATTTACAGATTAACTGCTGCTAAACGGTACGTCATATCGACAAAGGATTGTACCGTAAGGCGCAGTATTTAGCGATCTAAATGGCTGGTCCTATGATATTTTCTCGCATCTAATCTATTCGTGGGTCAGATTGAATCAGAAACGTTGAATAGGTTGAAATTTGTGTAAGATTATCTTACATTGCATTACTTTTCGGATAATTATGTGACATAGCATTTGGCTCACATATGGGTACTGGGTGGGCCAATGTTCGTGTAGAGTTTGATCATACTATCTTTCCTGTAAGTGATTGAAATGATGCACATGAGAAGAAAAGGTTTAGAAATTAATTTCCATTAAGGCAGGTAGATTTCCATTAAGTTTGGTTGTGTGTATTTTGAGGGAGTGCAAAATCACGGTTTCGGTTTCGTATAAACCCCCAGTTAGTTCAGGGATTTAGAAACAATATTTGCCCTAAAACCTCCCCAAAGGATAGGTGGATTCTAAATATGAAGTTTGGTGGAAATATATCCTGTAGTTTTCAAGTTAGAGAAAGACAAACAGACCAAACAAACAAACAAACAAACAAACAAAGAAACAAACAAACTAACTAACTAACAGACACCAAGGAAACCTACCCTTGGACAGATGGATGCTATATATAAAATTTGGTTCAAATATCTTGTTAGTTTTCAAGTTGTAAGAAGTACGCTTTACACGCACCCGCTCTTGCGTTAAGTCCGCTGGGATTTGTACCGAAAAACGGTCCGTTAATATCTCCCTTACTAAATCCTGTTATCGAAATGATGCACATGAGAAAAAAAGGTTTAAAAATTAATTTTCATTAAGGCAGGTTGATTTCCATTAAGTTCGGTTGTGTATACCTTGAGGGAGTGCAAAATCACGGTTTCGGTTTCGTAAAAATCCCCACTCAGTTCAGGGATTTAGAAACGATATTTGCGCTAAAACCTACCCAAGGAGAGGTGGATTCTAAATATGAAGTTTGGTGGAAATATATATTTAGTAGTTTTCAAGTTATAGAAGGACAGACAAACAGACAAAGAGACTAACAGACAAACAGACACCAAAGCTAAAAATGATGCAGATGGACATTATTACACCTGAAACGGATAACTGTATGGAAATTTCGCCAAAATAATCAGTGTACAGACACACAGTTTGCGCTAAAACCTACCCAAGGACAGGTGGATTCTAAATATTAAGTTTGCTGGAAATATATCCAGTAGTTTTCAAGTTATAGAAGGACAGACAAACAGACAAACAGACAAACAAACAGACAAACAGACACTAAAGCTAAAAATGATGCAGATGGTCATTTTTACACCTGAAACGGATAACTGTACCGAAATTTCGCCAAAATAATCAATGTACAGACACACGGTCGTTACGATTTTATTTATATAGATGACGGATAAGCATGAGCACATTGAACAGCGCAGACTTCAACTTCGAGATTCATATCTCCTAAACGGTTTATGATATTAAGAAACGGTTTCCGCCATCAGACGCCTCATTTATCGCTCTATATGTTTATTTCTAAACCATTTCCTCGTATCTCCCATATTAAGGTGGTAAATTGAGTTCAAATTTTGAATAGGGTGAAATTTGGGTGCATTGTTAACATTTTACATTACATTTTGCCTACTTATGTATAAGCTAGAATCATGAAACTTGGTACACATATGTCCCTTAATCGTGCCAATGTGCGCACACAACGTGATGATCCTATCATTCTTATAAGTGTGTCAAACAATGAAATATACTTGTAAAAATCACCAAATTTACGAACATTCCAGAAATACGGCCAAATTTAACGTATAAGGGAGAGAGATACGACAAAATGTCACAGGACCAAAGTTGTAGATCACTCCGAATTGAAGGGACATTGTGCCATCCGTTTTGTGATACGACTTACCGTTTAGCCAAAAAATAGCTCAAAAGGAATGTCTGCACAGTCATTAAAATTGCCTCCATATTTCGATATCCTTGGGGGTAAAAAGTGAAAAATTTGAACATCTTGGAATTTTCCCGTCGGTTAGAGACCAAAAGCTATAATTTCACCAAATTTCAATTGTCTACCTCGTCTCGCAGGTTGTGCCGCCATCTTGATTTGGGGGGATGGGGGATAAAAATGAGGAAATTCCCGAAAATTTTTAAGCCCACGAAACCTATAGGTTATCGATTTGGATATACTATACGACTGATTTCTTATACTGAGCCCAAAATTTGAGCCCCCCCAGCGTGCCCCCTTCAGGGAATTTTGAGAATTTCCGATTTTTCTAGGGATCCTGGGGTCATCAGTTTCCCTCGTACCAAGTTTCAAATTTCTGAGATTTCTGGAAGTGCCTCATTAATTCACGTCTTTTTTCATTTTTAAATATTTATATATACATCGCTCCAGCCCGACTTGCTTTTATATATATAGATGACGGATAAGCATGAGCACGTTGAAAAGTGCAGACTTCCACTTCGAGATTCGTATCTCCTAAACGGTTTAAGATATTAAGAAACGGTTTGCGCAATCAGACGCCTCATTTATCGCTCTACATGTTTGTATCTAAACCATTTCCTCGTATCTCCCATATTAAGGGGGTAAATTGAGTTCAAATTTTGAATAGGGTGAAATTTGGGTGCATTTTTAACATTTTACATTACATTTTGCCTACTTATGTATAAGCTAGAATCATGAAATTTGGTACACATATGTCCCTTAATCGTGCCAATGTGCGCACACAACGTGATGATCCTATCATTCTTATAAGTGTGTCAAACAATAATATATACTTGTAAAAATCACCAAATTTACGAACATTCCAGAAATACGGCCAAATTTAACGTATAAGGGAGAGAGATACGACAAAATGTCACAGGACCAAAGTTGTAGATCACTCCGAATTGAAGCGACATTGTGCCATCCGTTTTGTGATACGACTTACCGTTTAGCCAAAAAATAGCTCAAAAGGAATGTCTGCACAGTCATTAAAATTGCCTCCATATTTCGATATCCTTGGGGGTAAAAAGTGAAAAATTTGAACATCTTGGAATTTTCCCGTCGGTTAGAGACCAAAAGCTATAATTTCACCAAATTTCAATTGTCTACCTCGTCTCGCAGGTTGTGCCGCCATCTTGATTTGGGGGGATGGGGGATAAAAATGAGGAAATTCCCGAAAATTTTTAAGCCCACGAAACCTATAGGTTATCGTTTTGGATATACTATACGACTGATTTCTTATACTGAGCCCAAAATTTGAGCCCCCCCAGCGTGCCCCCTTCGGGGAATTTTGAGAATTTCCGATTTTTCTAGGGATCCTGGGGTCATCAGTTTCCCTCGTACCAAGTTTCAAATTTCTGAGATTTCTGGAAGTGCCTCATTAATTCACGTCTTTTTTCATTTTTAAATATTTATATATACATCGCTCCAGCCCGACTTGCTTTTATATATATAGATGACGGATAAGCATGAGCACGTTGAAAAGTGCAGACTTCCACTTCGAGATTCATATCTCCTAAACGGTTTATGATATTAAGAAACGGTTTGCGCCAACAGACGCCTCATTTATCGCTCTACATGTTTGTATCTAAACCATTTCCTCGTATCTCCCATATTAAGGGGGTAAATTGAGTTCAAATTTTGAATAGGGTGAAATTTGGGTGCATTTTTAACATTTTACATTACATTTTGCCTACTTATGTATAAGCTAGAATCATGAAATTTGGTACACATATGTCCCTTAATCGTGCCAATGTGCGCACACAACGTGATGATCCTATCATTCTTATAAGTGTGTCAAACAATAAAATATACTTGTAAAAATCACCAAATTTACGAACAATCCAGAAATACGGCCAAATTTAACGTATAAGGGAGAGAGATACGACAAAATGTCACAGGACCAAAGTTGTAGATCACTCCGAATTGAAGGGACATTGTGCCATCCGTTTTGTGATACGACTTACCGTTTAGCAAAAAAATAGCTCAAAAGGAATGTCTGCACAGTCATTAAAATTGCCTCCATATTTCGATATCCTAGGGGGTAAAAAGTGAAAAATTGGAACATCTTGGAATTTTCCCGTCGGTTAGAGACCAAAAGCTATAATTTCACCAAATTTCAATTGTCTACCTCGTCTCGCAGGTTGTGCCGCCATCTTGATTTGGGGGGATGGGGGATAAAAATGAGGAAATTCCCGAAAATTTTTAAGCCCACTAAACCTATAGGTTATCGTTTTGGATATACTATACGACTGTGTTCTTATACTGAGCCCAAAATTTGAGCCCCCCAGCGTGCCCCCTTCAGGATATTTTGAGAATTTCCGATTTTTCTAGGGATCCTGGGGTCATCAGTTTCCCTCGTACCAAGTTTCAAATTTCTGAGATTTCTGGAAGTGCCTCATTAATTCACGTCTTTTTTCATTTTTAAATATTTATATATACATCGCTCCAGCCCGACTTGCTTTTATATATATAGATGACGGATAAGCATGAGCACGTTGAAAAGTGCAGACTTCCACTTCGAGATTCATATCTCCTAAACGGTTTATGATATTAAGAAACGGTTTGCGCCATCAGACGCCTCATTTATCGCTCTACATGTTTGTATCTAAACCATTTCCTCGTATCTCCCATATTAAGGGGGTAAATTGAGTTCAAATTTTGAATAGGGTGAAATTTGGGTGCATTGTTAACATTTTACATTACATTTTGCCTACTTATGTATAAGCTAGAATCATGAAATTTGGTACACATATGTCCCTTAATCGTGCCAATGTGCGCACACAACGTGATGATCCTATCATTCTTATAAGTGTGTCAAACAATGAAATATACTTGTAAAAATCACCAAATTTACGAACATTCCAGAAATACGGCCAAATTTAACGTATAAGGGAGAGAGATACGACAAAATGTCACAGGACCAAAGTTGTAGATCACTCCGAATTGAAGAGACATTGTGCCATCCGTTTTGTGATACGACTTACCGTTTAGCCAAAAAATAGCTCAAAAGGAATGTCTGCACAGTCATTAAAATTGCCTCCATATTTCGATATCCTTGGGGGTAAAAAGTGAAAAATTTGAACATCTTGGAATTTTCCCGTCGGTTAGAGACCAAAAGCTATAATTTCACCAAATTTCAATTGTCTACCTCGTCTCGCAGGTTGTGCCGCCATCTTGATTTGGGGGGATGGGGGATAAAAATGAGGAAATTCCCGAAAATTTTTAAGCCCACGAAACCTATAGGTTATCGTTTTGGATATACTATACGACTGATTTCTTATACTGAGCCCAAAATTTGAGCCCCCCCAGCGTGCCCCCTTCAGGGAATTTTGAGAATTTCCGATTTTTCTAGGGATCCTGGGGTCATCAGTTTCCCTCGTACCAAGTTTCAAATTTCTGAGATTTCTGGAAGTGCCTCATTAATTCACGTCTTTTTTCATTTTTAAATATTTATATATACATCGCTCCAGCCCGACTTGCTTTTATATATATAGATGACGGATAAGCATGAGCACGTTGAAAAGTGCAGACTTCCACTTCGAGATTCATATCTCCTAAACGGTTTATGATATTAAGAAACGGTTTGCGCCAACAGACGCCTCATTTATCGCTCTACATGTTTGTATCTAAACCATTTCCTCGTATCTCCCATATTAAGGGGGTAAATTGAGTTCAAATTTTGAATAGGGTGAAATTTGGGTGCATTTTTAACATTTTACATTACATTTTGCCTACTTATGTATAAGCTAGAATCATGAAATTTGGTACACATATGTCCCTTAATCGTGCCAATGTGCGCACACAACGTGATGATCCTATCATTCTTATAAGTGAGTCAAACAATAAAATATACTTGTAAAAATCACCAAATTTACGAACAATCCAGAAATACGGCCAAATTTAACGTATAAGGGAGAGAGATACGACAAAATGTCACAGGACCAAAGTTGTAGATCACTCCGAATTGAAGGGACATTGTGCCATCCGTTTTGTGATACGACTTACCGTTTAGCAAAAAAATAGCTCAAAAGGAATGTCTGCACAGTCATTAAAATTGCCTCCATATTTCGATATCATAGGGGGTAAAAAGTGAAAAATTTGAACATCTTGGAATTTTCCCGTCGGTTAGAGACCAAAAGCTATAATTTCACCAAATTTCAATTGTCTACCTCGTCTCGCAGGTTGTGCCGCCATCTTGATTTGGGGGGATGGGGGATAAAAATGAGGAAATTCCCGAAAATTTTTAAGCCCACGAAACCTATAGGTTATCGTTTTGGATATACTATACGACTGTGTTCTTATGCTGAGCCCAAAATTTGAGCCCCCCCAGCGTGCCCCCTTCAGGGAATTTTGAGAATTTCCGATTTTTCTAGGGATCCTGGGGTCATCAGTTTCCCTCGTACCAAGTTTCAAATTTCTGAGATTTCTGGAAGTGCCTCATTAATTCACGTCTTTTTTCATTTTTAAATATTTATATATACATCGCTCCAGCCCGACTTGCTTTTATATATATAGATGACGGATAAGCATGAGCACGTTGAAAAGTGCAGACTTCCACTTCGAGATTCGTATCTCCTAAACGGTTTATGATATTAAGAAACGGTTTGGGCCATCAGACGCCTCATTTGTCGCTCTACATGTTTATTTCTAAACCATTTCCTCGTATCTCCCATATTAAGGGGGTAAATTGAGTTCAAATTTTGAATAGGGTGAAATTTGGGTGCATTTTTAACATTTTACATTACATTTTGCCTACTTATGTATAAGCTAGAATCATGAAATTTGGTACACATATGTTCCTTAATCGTGCCAATGTGCGCACACAACGTGATGATCCTATCATTCTTATAAGTGTGTCAAACAATAAAACATACTTGTAAAAATCACCAAATTTACGAACAATCCAGAAATGCGGCCAAATTTAACGTATAAGGGAGAGAGATACGACAAAATGTCACAGGACCAAAGTTGTATATCACTCCCAATTGAAGAGACATTGTGGCATCCGTTTTGTGATACGACTTACCGTTTAGCCAAAAAATAGCTCAAAAGGAATGTCTGCACAGTCATTAAAATTGCCTCCATATTTCGATATCCTTGGGGGTAAAAAGTGAAAAATTTGAACATCTTGGAATTTTCCCGTCGGTTAGAGACCAAAAGCTATAATTTCACCAAATTTCAATTGTCTACCTCGTCTCGCAGGTTGTGCCGCCATCTTGATTTGGGGGGATGGGGGATAAAAATGAGGAAATTCCCGAAAATTTTTAAGCCCACGAAACCTATAGGTTATCGTTTTGGATATACTATACGACTGATTTCTTATACTGAGCCCAAAATTTGAGCCCCCCCAGCGTGCCCCCTTCAGGGAATTTTGAGAATTTCCGATTTTTCTAGGGATCCTGGGGTCATCAGTTTCCCTCGTACCAAGTTTCAAATTTCTGAGATTTCTGGAAGTGCCTCATTAATTCACGTCTTTTTTCATTTTTAAATATTTATATATACATCGCTCCAGCCCGACTTGCTTTTATATATATAGATAGTGTATTTGTTTAAGTTGTTGCTGCCATCTGGTAACTAGAGTGTAAACTGTTTTGACATATTCAACTGCTCAGGGGTAATCGATGATCCAGACATCGCATAGGGCTACCTATATTATATCATTATTATAAGTTTCACCTGTATGATTTTTCTTGTACCATAAATAAATTAGTATACTAACTTTCCATATTGATATTATAGATAACATAACATTACTTCATTTTACTTAATCGATCCTCATGTACCGGTTTATGTCGAGGTTTGGCAGACAGACCATCATATTTTCTTGTCGTCTATTCTTGATCGGGGCATTGTCAAACTCACTCCTCTAGATTTCAGAAAAGACGCTCTGTTGTCTTCTCATTTTATCCGTTGCCTGCCTCTCGTTAACTTTATATTAAATAAGAATGCGTGTTTCGCTGCACCGACTTTGAACAGTGTAGCGATGCGAGCGCGCATGTGCGTGTGAATGAACGGGACTTTGCAACACAGCTGTAAGGAGACAAGCTTGTAGCCGTGACCAGGCTGTGACCAATTAAAGGGGAGTAACATTGGACGTTATTTTTAACTGTTAATTTTCACAGTTACTTTATTGTAGCGGTGACAGATGTAGCAATTTCACAACAATAATCGTCTGTCACACCTTTAATTTGGAAGATATAATTCAATATCTTGCACCGTTATCACTTTTTCAGCTGCTGAATTTAGCCAATCAAATCACTTCGCGGGCGAATTCAAATAGTATTTACGCGGCACTCTTGCTAAATCTGCACTTGACATAAGAACGGCTTGAGAGCCATGCCGAGAAATCAGCCTCAAGCACAAACACACCGCTGGTTTCAGCCAAGGTCAGCGTAGCGTACTTGCTTTGGCGCGATCATGTCATCTCAGAGGTCTGTATTTAAACCCCTCCCCTGGCGGAGTTCTATTCTTCGAATTAAACCACGTACAGATTTAGCAACAGTGGCGCGCAAATCCAATTTGAATTCGCCCGCGAAGTGATTTGATTGGCTAACTTCAGCAGCTGATGAAATTACAACAGTGAGAGATGTCAAATTATTTATCAGTATGACCAACCCTTTAACGCTGATATACCCGGTTCGCGTTGTTTCTGACCACGCTGTATTGCCCATTTTCCTGACCTTTCTTCAGTCATCTGGGATCGGCAATACGTCTGGATGCCTTTCCTAACACCAGTCCTTTGTAGGAGGATGCATTCACTATTGCTTATTTCTGTGGTGGTTGTATTAAGACGAACACAGAAACCCAGCCACGAAACTAGAGGTATTAACCAGATAAAATTAAAATCCCCGCGACCCGGCCGTAAATCAAACCTGGGGCCCTCTGAATCGAAGGTCAGTTCACTGACCGTACTTTATTATTACATAAAAAGGAAGCAATGCGAATTATGACGAATATATCTACCAATGTAGTCTATACATGGTGTAGTGTCCAAAATATCTCTAGAGTTTACGGCTTAGGACCTCAGACTGCAATCTTCAACAATCTCATAGACTTCCTGCCTTTGAGAAAGTTCTTTTGTTTCACAAGTTCTTTTACGTCGCATCGCACAGATAGTTCTTGCGACGATGGGATAGGAAAGGGCTAGGAGTGGGAAGGAAGCCAGTCCTCTGCTTATCCGCCAAGCCCACCGAAGAGGAAGAAGTTTTCTTTCTTTACAAGTTGATTTACGTCGCACCGACAGAGATAGGTCTTATGGCGACGATGGGATAGAAAAGGGCTAGGAGTGGAAAGGAAGCGGCTGTGGCCTTCATTAAGGTACAGACCCAGCACTTGCGTCGTGTAAAAATTGGAAAACCACGGGAAACCATCTTCAGAGGAAGAAGTTGGGTGATATATCGTTTGAAAAGGCAAAGGGGATAATTGGATTCAAGGATTCTGGGAAAACTAAAAGCTTAAGATTCAATAGAGTACAGAACCGATATCGTACTGGTGGAAGATATACATCACCCATGATATTTACATCACGTGGTAGAGAAAGGAGAGAAAGGCCAGCGCTCAAAAGTTCACGTGCTTGTCGATTATGTAGCTGAAAAATGCAGGTTAGCGAGAATTCTTCTAGGCGCTAATGTTCACGACAGGGATATTCGGGCTTGGGGTTTGGAAAAAAGTCCGAGAAATAGGACTGACTCGATACACTGGATCTATCCATGAATGCGTTGCACGATTTTAATAGAGATACAGGTAAACCCCGTTATAAGCGGATTCGTTATCCGCGATTTCGCATATCCATGATTTTGGTTAAGTGTAGCACTGCCATCTGTTAACAGTACGTGGAAACTGCAATGCACTAATGCGGGTACAGACATGCGTTTCGAACTCTGTAGCGTACAGTACACTGTGCGCCAGGTTAAACAGGGCAAGCGCATCTCTACGCGCATCTCCTATTTATTTTTTTTTTTTAAGTTCCGTTTGGGCCTGCTATGGACCACGTGGTTCTTATCTCTAGCAGCTTTCTTCTTTGACCAGTACTCCTTCATTCTTGCACTGTGAATGTCTTTTCGCTCCTGAGTCCATTTCACACCTCCTCCCGGACGTACTGTTTTTTCTGTTAGTGACTGGAGAGAGTTTGATGTTCTGATCAACGTTCTGTACCTATTCCTGTCATAAATTTCACTGGGAGCAATGTCCAATTCTTGAAGGTCTTTTCTGACGAGTCTTGCCCACTTGGCATTAGTCGCTTTCCCTCTAGAGATGGTGTGAAAGATTCTGGAGGTGAGCCTCTGATTGTCCATTCTCATGACATGACCGTAGAAGTTCAATCTCCTCTTCCTCATAGATGTTGTAATGCTCTCCAATTGTTGGTACAGTTCGTTGTTGTGCCTGATTCTGTACTTGCCTTCTTCTTTAATGGGGCCCATGATTTTTCTCAGGATCTTCCTTTCCTTCAGCTCCAGTTTTCTAAGTTGCCCTTTTCTTACCATGTTTAGGCATTATTTATTTATTTATTTATTTATTTATTTATTTATTTATTTATTTATTTATTTATTTATTTATGTCTTTCTGTACATGGCGGGGCTCAGGCTATGAAGCCTGCTATTATGCCAATCCATATAATTGTACACCTGTGTAAACATAATGTACTGAACATTATAACTACTTAAAATTAAAAATAAGTTTGATATAATTTAAAATTAACATGAAATGTAATTTAATTGAAATGTAAAGTATCATAAAACGTTTTAAAATGTATTTATAGTATTTACTATTATTAAAACTATAACTCGAAAGTTGTGAATGTTACTAATCTTTTAGATTTTACATTTTATCGTTTACATTTTATTCATTTGACTTAATCTAACGTTTGAGGATACGTCTTAGAGTAAATTATTCTGAATGTAGGTAAAATTTCCAATACATTCTTCTGAATACCTTTAGGTTGCTTATGCCTCTAATTTCAGCCGGGAGAGAATTCCAGGAACGTATGGTGCCCGGTACAAATGATTTGTTATACATGCTACTGTGGTGAGTGGAGATGGACAACAGGGATCGTATTGATGACCTTGAGGGTGTTCTACCTGAGGGAGAGAGGTAGCTGAAATCTATTCTCAGGTAGTCTGGTTTACCTGTTCTCAGTCTTTTGTGCAGAAGTGAAACAGCATGATACTTATGTCTATCACATAATCTTAACCAGGACAGCTGATGGATGAATGGGCTGATGTTGGAATGGAGCGGAACATTTAGAATGAATCTAGAACCAAGTGAACAACTTATGTTATTATAGACTACGTCACCACAATCAAATATTGGTACTGTTAGTCCTTAAACGAGCAGTTTCCTGGTTTTGACAGGTAGAAATTCCCTCAGTTTGTGCAGTGAATATAATGAACCGAATACACGTTGACAAATTTTTGTTACGTGCTCTGACCAACTTAAATACTTATCAAAAATTATTCCAAGGTTCTTAACGGAGTCCTTCAGTGTTACAGGTGTTTCATTGATCTTGATAACCGGTATATTGATACTTTCTAACTTGGCATGCGCTTTTTTAGATCCTATTATGATGGCCTGCGATTTTAATGGGTTTACCTTCAGGCAGTGGCTACTAGTCCATTCGTTAATGTTAAATAGGTCTTCGTTTAATTACATGGTTGCTTCTTGTATGTCATTCGGCTTGGTATGAATATAAAATTGGATGTCGTCTGCGTATAAGTGATATTTACAGTTCGTCAGTTGTTCTGATAGGTCATTCATGTATAGGGAGAACAGAAGCGGTGATAACACCCCACCCTGTGCTACCCCCATCTCAGTATTTCGCCACCTAGACATATTGTCTCCCACTGAAACACATTGTTTACGTCCACCGAGATAGGAACGTACCCAGCATAATACATTATTAGAAAAGTTCATCATTGTTAATTTGGCTAGTAAAATGTCTTTGTCTACGCAGTCAAATGCCTTTATAAGGTCGAGAAGAATTAGAATTGTCATTGTCTGTTATCCATTGCTAGCTGAATGTCGTTAGTTACTTTTAATAATGCTGTGTTGGTACTGTAATTCGATCTAAACCCTGATTGATATCTGTCGAGTAAGTTCGTCCAGAAGAGAATCGTCAGTTCCGGTCAGTAGAGCTGTGAAGTTGCACTTGACAGGTTTCGCATTCAAAATGCCGGGTAAAAAGAATGAAGCGTGTACGAAAGTCGTATTCGTTAGAAACAAAGTTAGAAGTTTTTGGATCGCTATGAGAAAGGTGAGCGTATTGTAGACATTCAACATGCTTTGGGACTTAGTGATTTCACTGCAAGAACTATTCGTGACAATGCGCAATCAATTCGAAAAACTGCTCGATCTTTTACCAACATAAATGTGACTAGAGTGACCAAATCTCGTCCGAAAGCGATGGAAAGAATAGAAAAAATGCTAAGCCATTGAACTGAGCATCACAACCAATAACACATGCCTCTCTCTGGAGCTGCTATGCAAGCTATTCAAGCTAAACCAAGAGTTTGAATGCAGAGTTTAGTTTCAATGTTACATTTTGAAGTGTATAAATTTTGCATTAAAATGCGTTTCGGAAACATGATAATGCTCATTTTCTGTAAAATGACTATCGATTTACGCGAATTCGGTATGCGCGACAATTCCGCGGAACGTAACTATCCCGTATAATGTGGTCTACCTGTACCATCTTGACTCACGGGCAATAACAAAATGCGTTTCGGATAATGCTCATTTTTTGTAAAATGACTATCGATTTACGCGAATTCGGTATGCGCGACAATTCCGCGGAACGTAACTATCCCGTATAATGTGGTCTACCTGTACCATCTTGACTCACGGGCAATAACAAAATGCGTTTCGGATAATGCTCATTTTTTGTAAAATGACTATCGATTTACGCGAATTCGGTATGCGCGACAATTCCGCGGAACGTAACTATCCCGTATAATGTGGTCTACCTGTACCATCTTGACTCACGGGCAATAACAAAATGCGTTTCGGATAATGCTCATTTTTTGTAAAATGACTATCGATTTACGCGAATTCGGTATGCGCGACAATTCCGCGGAACGTAACTATCCCGTATAATGTGGTCTACCTGTACCATCTTGACTCACGGGCAATAACAAAATGCGTTTCGGATAATGCTCATTTTTTGTAAAATGACTATCGATTTACGCGAATTCGGTATGCGCGACAATTCCGCGGAACGTAACTATCCCGTATAATGTGGTCTACCTGTACCATCTTGACTCACGGGCAATAACAAAATGCGTTTCGGATAATGCTCATTTTTTGTAAAATGACTATCGATTTACGCGAATTCGGTATGCGCGACAATTCCGCGGAACGTAACTATCCCGTATAATGTGGTCTACCTGTACCATCTTGACTCACGGGCAATAACAAAATGCGTTTCGGATAATGCTCATTTTTTGTAAAATGACTATCGATTTACGCGAATTCGGTATGCGCGACAATTCCGCGGAACGTAACTATCCCGTATAATGTGGTCTACCTGTACCATCTTGACTCACGGGCAATAACAAAATGCGTTTCGGATAATGCTCATTTTTTGTAAAATGACTATCGATTTACGCGAATTCGGTATGCGCGACAATTCCGCGGAACGTAACTATCCCGTATAATGTGGTCTACCTGTACCATCTTGACTCACGGGCAATAACAAAATGCGTTTCGGATAATGCTCATTTTTTGTAAAATGACTATCGATTTACGCGAATTCGGTATGCGCGACAATTCCGCGGAACGTAACTATCCCGTATAATGTGGTCTACCTGTACCATCTTGACTCACGGGCAATAACAAAATGCGTTTCGGATAATGCTCATTTTTTGTAAAATGACTATCGATTTACGCGAATTCGGTATGCGCGACAATTCCGCGGAACGTAACTATCCCGTATAATGTGGTCTACCTGTACCATCTTGACTCACGGGCAATAACAAAATGCGTTTCGGATAATGCTCATTTTTTGTAAAATGACTATCGATTTACGCGAATTCGGTATGCGCGACAATTCCGCGAAACGTAACTATCGCGTATAATGTGGTCTACCTGTACCATCTTGACTCACGGGCAATAACAAAATGCGTAACCACTAAAACCTGGAATACAGATAGTGACGCAAATGGACGGTGTGGCGAGTTTCGCAATGAGGTAATGTCCTTAATGAACACCATGGGTCGTACACAGATTTATAATACCGATCAAAGTGGTGTACAGAAAGAACTTCACTTATCGCGAACTCTCCATTTGGAGGGAGATAAGTCGGTAAGAAGTTCGATGCGAAGTGATCATGCAACAACTCATTTTTACACATCCAACCCGTTATGTCGGCAAGTGGATATGAGTTTCCAAAGATGCTGCTAATTTACCAGGAACCTGTAGATCATTTTGGAGTGCGAGTAGTGCAACGCAAGCTGAAACCGCAAAATTTGATTCAAGTTGCCTTGAAGTCCGGCCCAGTGATGAAACAAATCCTGACAGTTCTTTCAAGATATTAACTTCCCATATGCAGCGGAGTTTCTTCTCGTGGCTGATTCTCTCGGGACATGTCGTGACTCATTTAGATTCTATACGACCTCAAAACATGGTGTATACAGCCAACCTTCCCCTAGGTACTGAACTAGAATGAAGTGGATTAAGTCAACAACCCCCCCCCCCCCCATGGCGCAACAGCCCCGAAGGGCGATGGCCTACTGAACGACCACTGCTCAGCTCTGAGGCCTGCAGATTACGAGGTGTCGTATAGTCGGCACAACGAATCCTCTCGGCCGATATTCTTGGCTATCAAGACCGGTGCCACCATCTCATGTCAGACAGGTCTTCAATTGTAATCACGTACGCTGAGTGCACCTCGATCCAGTCCTCAGATCAGGTGAAAATCCCCGACTTGCCCGGGAATCGAACCCAGGGCCTCCGGATTAGAAGCAGGCACGCTACTCCTACACCACGGGACCGGATCGATTGAGTTAACAACCCTGATGTGACACCATCCCTCCTGGGTGCACAACTTTTACGCAGCCCCTCGATCTGCTGTTTCTCCAACAGTTCAAGGTGGTGCAGAAGCGTATTGAAGATCACAGTATCAGTTCACACCATCGTCGAGAGATACAATTTCGTTGCTGATGTATACTCTACACAATCAGTTCTGTTCTCCCGTCTTCGCAAACTTTCTTCGGTACTCGTAGAATGTAGCTGGATTTGATGACTTCAGACCAGGGAGGTTTAAAACACCACCCGAACGTACTTTTATGTTCAAAAGCAGTATGACTCGGAAGACTGCTTAATGCTGTCATTCGTGAGTGCTCCTATTGTGATAAACAACTCTGTTTCCGGGACTGTATACTCTGTGGACATGTTCATCCTCGGAATCTTTTGCCAAGAGCTACCAACAACACATTTTTTGAATTCTGTGACTGAACATGCACACAAGTGTCAAGTGCAAGTGTAACTGTCAATGGCAAATATTGTGCGCATATTTGCAATGTACAGACCATATAAATTCTTCTACATGCAAATCAAAACTTTTTTGCAATTGCGATCGCAACTTCCTTTTAAGGCACTTCTCGGCCTAATTCCTCCAACTGCTAAATCTACGAACATGATTTGCTCATTTACGTGCCTATCAAAAACTATGTTGCATGCAATAGTATTCCTGATGAACAGTCCTACCTCACACTCTGTCCTTCCATTTTTAACACCTGTTAAGATTACATTATACTCTCTTATCTCTTCCTCGTTATCTCCCCCGTACGCGAATATCATTCATTCTTAACACATCCAGACGCATTGTCTTTGCTGACACAACCAGTTTTTTCTTTCTTTCTTTCTTTCTTTCTTTCTTTCTTTCTTTCTTTCTTTCTTTCTTTCTTTCTTTCTTTCCTTCTTTCCTTCTTTCTTTCTTCCACAAGCCCATAAAATAGATAGATCCCCGCCGAATTCCATACCCTTAGCCAAGTTGTTTTCAAGAATTCCCTAACCTGATGACTTAGGTTATATTTGTTTTTGCTGGAATGGATCTAAGCCATCATAGCTCAGCAAGAGCTTCCTGTACGAAATAGGAAGATCATTCTACTGGGACCTGATTGGCCATTTTAAGTCTGCTCTTATCATCTCTTCGATACATGTATGTAATGGACACGGCTTAATACGCCGAAAGTTTATTTCGATTACAATGCGATCGTGAATATTAGTTATTTATAGCCTTAGGAGTGTTGGTATTATTATTGCTCGTAAGTTTAATAATGTTAGATAACTTGATGTACTAATAGAATATCGTAGAAAATCGTTTCGTCGAAACATCTTGTAGCTTATTTTTAAAATATTTGTTTTATGTCGCACCGACAAAGACAGGTTTTATGGCGACGATGGGATAGGAACGGGCTTGGACTAGGAAGGAAGCAACCGTGCCCTTAATTGAGGTACAGCCCTAAAATTTACCAGGTGCAAGAATGGGAAACTACGGAAAGCCATCTTCAAAGCTGCTGACAGTGGGGTTCGAACCCACTATCTCTGGAATGAAAGTTCACAGGTGCACGCCCCTAACCGCACGGCCGCCTCGTTCGGTTAAAGACTCCATAAGCCTTGCAAATCTAATACCATCGGGGTCGGAAAAGAACAAGTGTTGACCAAAGGAGGACAGATAGGAAATATGAAACTAAGGAGACTTACAAAAGTGGAAGTAATGCCAGACTCAGCTAGGGGAACCGTGGACGACAAATTACGCCCCCATTTTGAGGGCCACTGGACTTCTAATCGCGTCTTAACGACAGATATTTTTCTAGTTGCTTTACGTCACACCGACACAGATAGGTCTTATGGCGACGATGGGACAGGAAAGGCCTAGGAATGGAAAGGAAGCGGCCGTGGCCTTAATTAAGGTACAGCCGAGCATTTGTCTGGTGTGAAAATGGGGACACCACGGAAAACCATCTTCAGGGCTGCCGACAGTGGGGTTCGAACCTACTATCTCCCGGATGCGAGCTCACAGCTGCGCGCTCGTAACCGCACGGCCAACTCGCCCGATCTTAACGACAGACAGGGGATAGCGTGGGTATACATCCACCCCAACCCTCAGGGAACTAAGTTCATACATCTATCACTGACATCAGTTAGGCAAACAAGTTTCGCACAAGGCATGGTTCGTTCAGTCTTTCTTTATTACCATCCGTGCGCGGTGACGGGATAGTTACCATTACTGGACTGGTTTCATCCTCTTATGTCATAACTAGACATCGAATTTGTACGCAAAAGCAGTATAACATGAAAGGGGATTATGTGTGGGTCTTCATGCTTGTGTTTGTTTTTCCAGTACTGTTTTCTTAAAACCTTAAACAAACCAAACTCCATGGCACTATAGCCCTTGAAGGGCCTTGGCCTACCAAGCTACCGCTGCTCAGCCCGAAGGCCTGTTAGACTACGAGGTGTCATGTGGTCAGCAAGACGAATCCTCTCGGCCGTTATTCTTGACTGTCAAGACCGGGGCCACCATCTCACGCCAGACAGCTCCTCAATTGTAATCATGTAGGCTGAGTGCACATCGATCCAACCCTCAGATCAGGTGAAAATCCCTGACTTGGTCGGGAATCGAACCCAGGGCCTGCGGGTTAGAAGCAGGCACGCTACCCCTACACCACGTGGCCGGCTCGATTAAGTGAACAACTGTGCACTTATTATTTTTTTAATATTCCATATTTTAGCAAAACCATGTCATTAAAATTGCTCTGAATTAGAAACAAATCAAGGAAAATATTTTCTTGTTCAGTAAATGCATTAGGGCAAAAAATAACTGTGTGAAAGAAAAGATCTCCTTAGCTTGTATACTTCATAAAATAATGGGTCAGACATGTGAAAAACGTCAATTTTCAGAAACTGACTTCAAAGTAAGACATAATGTTCACATACAAATTTACCCATATCAGCACCTAAAAACAGCTTGGTCCACAGTCAGCATTGTCTGAGTTTTCGTTATGGCAGTGACTTCTTTGCACATCATTCTGGAAAAGATTAGTGAAAACCAAAACTTCTAGATCAAACGGTTACAGAAAAAGGTAACTTCAAAGAGAAGCATGCCCGAAGTCGTAAAATTTTTCACTTGTGGATTAATATTCTAAAATAATCTTTTAAAATGTTTACGGCTAGCGTATCATAATAAAATACACATCATTTCATTCAAAAGAGTCCAAATAATTTTATGAGAAAACATTTGGAGGAAGGCGTTTAAAACATTGCTTTCCCATTCCCCTTAATCAGTTGAACGTCCAACGTTCTAAATCAAACCAAACCTTGTTCAGAATTGTTATTAACGTAAATAACAGATGGAAAATAGCTTGCTGCACTGTATCACAAGTGTCCTGAACAGATAGCGATGCCCTAAAACTCCCTCTTACTCCTACGTAAACAGCGGTCATAAGATTTTCGAAAGAAAATCTCATGTCTAAATTAGACAAAGGACTGGAAGAGGAGCACCTCTTTCACTAGGTCCGGCATTCAAAGAAATGGTACAATTCACTGGAGGGTTAGGCACTAAATAAAAAATATAGCATCGAAGCCCCAGTCGCAAGGCTCTCCGCCGGCGACTGACGCAAGAAAAGAGCTCCAAATTGAAGAAGTCAATTGGCAGTGATTGCACTAAACCTTGTTTTCGGAGAGAGCCCGGCAATCCATTCCGGTTACAATACGCGATAGCTCCAAGTGTCACGCTTTATTGATTCCAGAGACATGTGATTTCAGCTCTCCTAGATTTTGTTTCTCACTTAATCTTCAGATACGTTTTGGGTCGGGATCTTTCCGGACATTCATAGCATCTTTCCTCGTAAACTGAATGAGACTGAATAATAAATTCAAAACAATTTGTGCTTTCATCTGTAATGTTATGTCAAATGATCGCGGAATTTACCGTCTTAAAACAGCCCGAGCTATTCATACGCTACGTTTCCTTCCGAAAAATCTCATTTATACTAACGAGGAAACATGCTTATTCAAAAGCACTGCATTTTAGTGTAATTATTAGAGCCCGGATTTTTATGTATTAATAGGTTAGAATGAAAACTTACTGAAGCGAGTAGCAAGTATAGTCTACCTTCGCAACGACTGTGCTATGGGGTTTGCATAAATAGTAGGAATACGGCTAATCAGAACCCCTATAGTTTATGTTACTCTTGCTACATTCCTGAAGAGCGGGTGGCCGACACTACCTACTAACCAAATTAGTTTTGCAATCTAACCTGTTACTGCATAAAAATCCGGGCTTTAGTAATTAATTTCCCACTTTAATATGGGTCACCATTGTGACAGAGCATACCGCACAAAGAAGTATACAGAGTGTAACCACATTTCTTTGCTACTTGTTTAACGTCGCACTAATACATTGAAGGCTTGTGACGACGGAGGGATTGTTGTTTAGTTATGTTCTTAACTTTCCTTTACTATCACATGTAATGTTAAGCTAGTAGTAAGCTCAACCTATAGTATCGTAAGCCGTAATAGAAATACTTAAGTTGTGTTTGAAATTGTATATGATGATGTTGGATTTATAATGTTATAAACTAATAGTATTTCTTGTAATATTTACATGCCATGGAATTGCCTGTTGAACTTTTGTTGTTGTAGTTTTGTTATTGGGTAATTATGTCTTAACTTTATTTTATTATCACACTACTATAAGTGACCAATGCCACCGGGATATTTCCCAATTGCGATGTAGCAATGTATTGTGTCGAATGTTGAAGGACTAAAGGGCCCGAAAAGATTTCAAATTATGAGCCCACCGAGCTCGATAGCTGCAGTCGCTTAAGTGCGGCCAGTATCCAGTATTCGGGAGATAGTAGGTTCGAACCCCACTGTCGGCAGCCCTGAAGGTGGTTGTCCATGGTTTCCCATTTTCACACCAGGCAAATGCTGGGGCTGTATCTTAATTAAGGCCACGGCCGCTTCCTTCCCACTCCCAGTCCTTCCCTGTCCCATCGTCGCCATAAGACCTATCTGAGTCGGTGCGACTTAAAGCAAATAGAAAAAAATTATGAATCTTGGATAGCTCTATCAAACAAAACAAAAAAACAAATTTCGAAAATCACTTCCGGCCTAAATGCAGTTCCGGAAAAACAGCCTAAAACGAATGTTTCTTTACTCGTTTTCTTTTTGATTCAAATCCTAGCCAAATTAACTTATTTACATAATACTTTCCTCAATGCGTTCCTTAGTTCAATACCCCCAGAAGATTTCGAATTTTTGAAAAATGTCCACACCAAGTGTAGTTGTTTTTTTTTTTTTGCTAGTTGCTTTACGTCGCACCGACACAGATATGTCTTATGGCGACAATGGGACAGGATAGGCCTAGGAAGTGGAAGGAAGCGGCCGTGGCCTTAATTAAGATACAGCCCCGGCATTTGCTTGGTGTGAAAATGGGAAAGCACGGAAAACCATCTTCAGGGCTGCCGACAGCGGGGCTCGAACCCACTACCTCCCGATTACTGGATACTGGCTGCACTTAAGCGACTGCAGTTCTCGAGCTCGGTCAAATGTAGTTTAAGTGCTTAAGTGAAACAATGCAATGACTCACATTAGCGCTCGTAGTGGCAGGAAAAGTCAAACTGCTAATCTAATCAACCGGATAAGAATGATTAAAAAGGATTGTAGTTTTATGAATAAATAAAGAATACATTCTCATACTTTGTTATATTTTACGTACTTCAAATTCTTAGTTCATATCCCCCGGAAGTTTCCAACAGTGAGTTGCTTGCCTGAAGGGCTCGAGCTGTGAATGTTTCCTCTAGTTTCTTGATTGAATGGTCAGAGTCGAGGCCTTGGTTCAGAGAATCTATGGGTTACTTCCGGAGCAGGAAGGTTATTATTCATCCTCGTGAAATTATTGTTTTGTTGACTCAGGGAGTGGTTATCTGTATTTATCTTGATACACTCCTCATTTTTATACAGCACAGTACACTGCCAGCCACCACAGAAACACGCAATAGTAAATACATCTATTTACATAGTGTTGGCGTCAGGAAGGGCATCCTGCCTTAAAACAGGGCAATGTCGGCAATTGTGACAGAAGGAGAAAACGAGGAGGACGTACTAAAGGTGTATACATATTTTAGGGTCGTATTCAAGAAGAAGACTTTGAGCGAATACTTTACACACAGTCTATTTTTATAGGAAAGTTTAACTTTGTTGTTTCATGACCGCTACTTTCTTCAAAGTAGACTTCGGCTGAAGTAGATTAGAGTAAGTCGGGGAGAGATGGTGCACATTTTGTAATTATCGTGCAGCAAGTTTTCGTCAACATTTCGATTAGCTTATTTTTATGCTAGACGTCATTCTTTATGTCTCTCCTCACTGCCTTTTGAAGGACATGGTCTTATAAGCAGATTGCAGAAAGAGATCGTTTATTTGAAAGTGTGTCACCTGCGCCATCTCTCCCGTAGTGTCCGGGTGAGATGGCGTTATGTACTTGATATGCTAAGGAGGGAAGAAATTAAGAAGTAAACTATGATTACAGGTTTAATACATTTATTTACCTTATTTACATTCACTTGTCTATTATTCCTTGGCCATTAATAAATCAATTATTTCAAGATCTATCCCTCAGTCCTTTTAGGTTTTGTTTTTGCTTAATCTCTCCCCTCCACAATCATTACGTAAGCTCTTATACACTGACCACAATTCATGCAGCCACTTGTTGCAGACGGTGCACTTAATCCAATCATCCTTCTTTTTTGAAAATTATAGTTCTCCCAGCACTCCACACACTAGTTGCAATCATCAGATATTGCATTATTTTGCCCATCTGGAATCATCTTGGCTGCTTCATTGGAATGAGGTTTTTCTCCTTTCCTACTCTTTCCCGCTGTAGCAGTGGTTGTATTTTTTCTTTGCAATTTGTTCTTTTCGTTCGCTCAGATTTCTCTTTTGTTAGAGATATTACGCTTTAAAGTTGCATTAACGGCATGTACCACAAACTTCGATTAGGCTGTGGCTGCTTCTGCTTCTCCATAATTAGTACAATTTGACACAGAATTAAACAAAATACATATAGGAGCTGATCGGAGAATGGAAACACATTTTACACCTAAATGGTAATTCAAAGAATGCCGCGCCATCTCTCCCGGAAATATAGCGCGCCATCTCACCCGACATTTGGGGAGAGATGGCGCACCCCTGCCCCAGGAACTGTGTTGGCCCAACATGGCGTATATCACACCAGCATAGTCGTTCACTAACCTAGTCACCCGCCTGTGCAAATGCAAAGTTAATTTAGCTGGAACAACCCAGTCAGTGGGCTTTTATAGCATGCCGTAGCAAAACTTTGAAGGCAGAGAAGACGCACTTGCCAGAAATATCCAGGATTTCAGGCGAAATCACTCGTACCATGTGACTTCCAACAGATAGCCTTTGTTCTCACGTACACACTGTACACACGAGAAGCAGTGGTCGAGCGATCTGGCGGGCGATTGCCGCACTGGCCTACCCTGCGCCATCTCACCCGGTGCGCCATCTCTCCCGGAATCACTATATTCAAAGTCGAGATTATATGAACTGCACTGTATTTGAGGGTGGCAATGATAACGTCTGAAATAATAATATTTGTAATAATAATGTTATTTGCTTTACGTCCCACTAACTACTTTGACGGTTTTCGGAGTTGCCGAGGTGCCGGAATTTAGACCCGCAGGAGTTATTTTATGTGCCAGTAAATATGCCAACACGAGGCTGACGTATTTGAGCACATTCAAATACTGTACCACGGGACTGAGATAGGATCGAACCTGCCAAGTTGGTGCCCAAAGGCCAGCGCCTCAACCGTCTGAGCCACTCAGCCCGGCTCTAATAATAATAGAAAACAGGAAAGAGCGGCTTCCATCAATTACTTTTATTTATTTATGATCAGGCCTAGCGGATCGTAATTTTTCGTGTTTCCTTTTTCTCAACCATAGAAGAAAATAAAAGGGATTTTAAACTTGTGAATACGCGAAAAACTGAGGCCTTTTCATGGCAATCAGTACAGATACTCTTCTAATTATTCTACTGACGGTTAGCTGGCTTACACTTCAAAAGTCAGCAGAAACTAGTTGAAAATTGCCTATAACAAACATAAATCAGGCCTATAACTAGAACATTGAGCTAATTTAACATAACCTAAGTCAGTTACATGTAAAAGCATTACAATATCTGTTTAAATAAATTTGTAGGGGATCCGCTGTCTGTAATTTCGTCTTCCTTGCCAATTTTTCAGGTATTTATCCGTTTTAGGTCAACGCAAGACCGTATCAGTGGTTTTTAGATTTTATGTCTGTTTGTTCCACCATCACGGTGAAATGTCTAGTTGGATCTTGACCTTCATATTTAGAGACTCATCTCGGGAAAGTTTTTATATGCATATGATTATAAAATCTCTGAATAGACGGGTGTTTATAGGAAAACCAGAAGAGCTTTCTCCATTTTCTCTTATACTATTGATTTTTTGTACAATCTGTACAACGCCCCTTCATTATAAACAACTTTTGTTATGTACATAATTTCGCTTACTCTTCAAATTACGGAAAAATTTGCTATTTTCTGAGTGACCGACAGAACGGTAAGGAACCTATAGGTTACCATGGCAACGTCTCTGACTGCTTGCCGGCAGGGAAGTAACGTATTGCCATTTTTATCATTATTTCTTTGGGCAGAAAGCATGACAGGATTCAATCGGCCATTCTGCGGGGTACTGGAGGAATGCTGCTGGAGGTTACAATCATCCTTGAATAGCACTAAGGGACGCTGTTAACATTTAAAGAGTACCGCGGAGTGTAGTACATTATTCCACACCGAAAGGTATATTCGGCATTTGCTATAATTTTTACTGTATTTCTATTTTGCTTTTGTTTTCCACTTTAATTCCTTGTCTCTGCCTTGCCTCATTAGGCTTAAGTAATAACGCAGATGTCATCTTCCTTAATAATTTCCGTACGTGTATTACTTTCTTCCTTAACTATGCTGTATGTACTCGAGTGCTAATCTCGAAACCTGGACTCTCTTTTCTTTGAGGATAAAGTCCTAACTATTGAAATGTACAGCTTTTGGCCCCGGAAAATATCGAAATATGAGTACAATTTTAATAACGGTGCAGACGTTCGTTTCGGGATAATTTATGGCTAAACGATAAGTCGTATCACGAAAATGATAGCACAATCCGTTTCAATTTGGAGAGATCTACAACCTTGGCCCTGTGACTTTTTGTCTTATCCATATCCCTTATACGTCAAATAGAGCTGTATTTCTCGATTTCAAGTTAATTTTGTACTTTTTACACGTACTTACAGGAATGATAGAATCATCACATTAGAGACGCACATTGACATGACCAGTGGCCATACGTTAGCCGAATTTTATGAATCCAGCTGTCACATGAGTATCCAAAAAATAAATATAATCTTACAGCCTTTACAGTAATTTACGGAGAAATCAATATACATTGTAGAATGCGGTAGCGAAGCACGGGTACATTTTCTAGTAAATAATAAATCTAGTAGTTCACATTTACCCGTGGCATAATATCTGAAAGCAATTAGCTGTTGTATTGGAGGAATAAGTACTTCACTTCAATTTTCTGTCATTAGTGCACCTGCGAACGCCGCATAGATGTCTAACACAGTTTGTTTATCGACTCTGTACCTAATTTTGAATTCGTCAAGCCTGTAGAACTCAATCGTTTTCTTTCTAAATTGCTTTACGTCGCACCGACACGGATAGGTTTTACGGCGACAATGAGACAGGAAAGCGCTAGGAGTGGGAAGGATGCGTCCGTGGCTTTAATTAATGTACAGCCCCAGCATTTGCTTGGTATGAAAATGGGAAACCACGGAAAACCATCTTCAGGGCTGCCTACAGTGGGGTTCGAACCCACTATTCCCCGAATACTGGATACTGGCCGCACCTAAGCGACTGCAGCTATCGAGCTCGGTCAATCTGTATCTGCGCATCCCGTATAATTCGACGAGGAGTATGTGGGGCTTGGACGATCTCCTGGACATATTCAAAATCTTTCACAAACAGTATTATGTTTAGAATGTTCGCCTTTGTATTATCCTCTACAGCCGAGTTGAAGTATGGCCTATTGGCAACTTCGAAGCAAAGTCTCGGCCTAAGTCTACTTTCTGCAAAGTCTCGACTATGAATGGGAAAATGCTGACTTTGGTGGGTACAAAGTCGACTTTACCTGAAAGTTTTGTTCATGAATACGACCCTAATATACCTGCCGTTACACATACATATTTACGGATGCGAACCCAACTTTAGAAACAAGTACAGGTGCTCAAAAGTAATGAGCGCGTGGTATTATAGGAGATCCTCGCAGGCATTTTCTCAGAAACTATAGAACCAATAGAACCAATAGATACTGTATAATGTTTTTGTGGGACTCCACGGGATTTTTATCTTCATAGGAGGTGAATTATATTCATAAAATATTAAACGCGAGTAATACCTTGCGCTCATTCTATTTTTGAGCGGCTATACATTCAGTAACAGGATGGCCCAACCGTTAGTATTAGAGGAGAGCTAAGCTATTGCAGTGTACGAGCCAAGGGGGAAGAGAAAATGGTATCTTTTACGTGTTTTATTACTTGAGTGCATAGCTCACAAAACAAGCATGCAAATAATCAAAACGTTTGTAACTCTACCAGTCGCTGAAGTTAGCTTTGAAACCACCCTTTAGAAATAGTGGTTAATTCTTGATAATCTCATAATGTGTTTAGAGGATTATGGGCCACAAACAGTGGAGGTACATAGATGTAAATTTGAGAGTTACAGGTCATCGACTGCGAGATCTCTATTGTTCATCTACCACAAAGAGAATGATCACATTATCCTATATCACCAGCTTTAATAACTTAATGCACTAAGACATATGCAGTGGCGCAAAAAATATATCGCGGGTCCTCCCACAAAGGAACCCTTTTCAATAATAATAATAATAATAATAATAATAATAATAATAATAATACAGATGACTTTGCCATACTTTCAGAAAGCCTTACAGATGCAGCAATGCAAGTCAGTCTCCTTGAAAAAACAGCCAACATGACAGGCTTGAGAATCTCTGCCGAGAAAACAAAATTTTTGACGAATATTTAAAGTGCCCGAAAGTTTTTAGTAACGGATATTGGTCAAATAGATAAGGTAAAGAAATTCAAATATTTGGGTGAGACAATTCAAGAAAATGGTTTAGAAAAATCTGCTATAGAGGAGAGGATACAAAAGATCGAAAGAGCTTACGGTATACTAAGAATACTTATAACAAAAGGTGCTTATCAAGAGAACTTAAAATAAAGCAATACAACACAGTAGTGAAACCAGAATACCTTTATGCCAGCGAATGTCTAGCACTGAACTACAAGCTCGATAAATTAGAAATATTAGAAAGAAGAATTACGGTATAAGGAAAATATTAGGTATTCTAAGAATTACAGAGTTTTGGAAATTAAGAAGTAACAATGAAATTTACCACAACATAGAATGCATATCAGAAACAATAAGAAAAAGGAGATTGCTATTTCTTGGACACATTTACAGAATGGATGACAATAGACTAACTAAACGAATCTTCAAGTACCTATGGGAAAAGAAATCAACTACCAGCTGGATTCAAGAAGTCAAGAAAGACAAGGAACAACATACGAGAAGAAGAATTATTGGAAAGAATGATTTTTAGGAAGAAAGTCTTACAAATGGAAGGATTCCAAGGGAGGAAGGAAAAGAGAACAGGCACAAAGTGGACTGAAGACAGGAAAAAGAAGCACAGTGAAACAATGAAAGATTACTGGAAGAAAAGGAAAGAACTAAGGAGGAAGAATTGAAATTGTAACGTGGTCCTTAGAAGGCCTGAATAAAAGAAGAATAAATAATAATAATAGTAATTGTTACGGAGATTCCGTGGTGAACAGAGGTGAAAGAAGGTGCTGACATGAATGGGTCTATCTACTACAATCAAAAGATTTATTACAAGCTTTAAAATTAGAGTAATATTTCTTTTGGGCTATAGTTTTTCAGAAGCTAAATTTTAACGAAACAAGTCGCTCAGCGACGGAACAAGATTTCAGGTACAGTAGTTTAAATACAAAGTAGGATAAATCAGAAAATCAACAAAATTTGTCAATTAATCATCTGAGCTTTGAAGCTTCCAATTTTACAAATGTTACTTGATCACTATTGCTCCATCCACTCAAGAGTCAAGAAGACAGGTCTCCCACTTTCATTTACAGAGTTTTACTAACACCTCTACACAATAGAAAGAGCGTCCATGCTCTATGAATTATCTAAGAGACTGGGCTCGGAGCCTTATACTCTTATTCCATCCTCAAGGCAACCTTCCACACTTACAACCCGAGTATCTTTGCTCACTAAAATTGACACTTTCCAGGCTTCTCAAGGCACAACCTACATGTTATAATACAAACAGGATTCACTGTCTTAGGTACTCTACGCTCTAACCACTTAACATAAAGAATTTTACAGGAGTATCGAATACCCATTCTATCGGGCCTTGGTGGGTAGAAAGAAAAACACTGGCCAGAGGTCAAAATGCTGCCGAGGCAGACATTTGCACTCTTACAAGCTTACACTTAGAAGTTTAAACCCTAGTTGGGCTCACTGCCCGACGCTACAGAGTCTAACCCTATAATACTGAGGTGACTAGAAGGAGAAAATTTAAGTTACAGACAGCAAACGTTCACAAAATCATAGTCACCTCGAAGTCAAGTTGATAGGGAACTTGAAAGGGTGTCACAATCTTTATTCCCGAATTTAAGCTAAGTGCTTTTCGGTTTGCTTGAAATTTACAGTCGAAACTTACATTTTAGAAGATTGGAAATTTTATGTTACATTATTAATGATAGGAAACCTTCCCCTCGAGCTAGCTTTCAGAGGCTATCACCTAGTTATTAAATGGCTACCATTACCTTACTGCGCTGGACTGCTCGATGAAGGGCGAGACGCCACCGCCTCCACTATCAGCACACACTCAGTAAACTGGACTATCAAGAAGACAAGGTGGCTCGAAAAATTGCCAGCTCTTATACCCGAGAGGAAGGTTCTAGAGAGTTCTGGTCTAAGGCGCGAGACACCCCCAATTTTACTGGATAATTAAATATGCACAAGTAAACGATGATTAGTTGAAAATTACATAGATTACATTATCATTATAGACTGTTATGCCTTTCAGCGTTCAGTCTGCAAGCCTCTGTGAATTTACTAAACGTCGCCACAATCCTCGATTTGCAACTAGTGTTGGGGCCGCATTTAGTTATATACCTCTTATCTTTAAATCGTTAGAAAATGAGCCTAACCATCGTCGTCTAGGTCTACCTCTACTTCTCTTACCCTACTTAACAGAGTCCATTATTCTCCTAGGTAACCTATCCTCCTCCATTCGCCTCACATGACCCCACCACCGAAACCGGTTTATGCGTACAGCTGTATCCATCCAGTTCATTTCTAAATTAGCTTTTATCTCCTCATTCCGAGTACCCTCCTGCCTTTGTTCCCAACTGTTTGTACCAGCAATCATTTTTGCTACTTTCATGTCTGTTACATCTAACTTATGAATAAGATACCCTGAGTCCACCCAGCTTTCGCTCCCGTAAAGCAAAGTTGGTCTGAAAACAGACCGATGTAAAGATAGTATCGTCTGGGAGCTGACTTCCTTCTTACAGAATACTGTTGATCGCAACTGCGAGATTACTGCATCGGCTTTACTACAACTTGATTCAATCTCACTTACTATGTTACCATCCTGGGAGAACACACAACCTAAAGACTAAAGTTCTAACTTTGAATCACCAATCCGACATTCAATTCTGTTGAATTTCTTACCTACTGACATAAATTTAGTCTTCAAGAGGCTAATTTTCATACTATACTCATTGCACCTATTTTTAAGTTCCAAGATATTAGACTGCAGGCTTTGGGCACAATCTGCCATTAAGACCAAGTCGTCAGCATAGGCCAAACTACTTACTACATTTCCACCTAACTGAATCCCTCCCTGCCATTTTATACCTTTCAGCAGATGATCCATGTAAACTACGAACAGCAAAGGTGAAATATTGCAGCCTTGTCTAACCCCTGTAAGTACCCTGAACCGAGAACTCATTCTAGCATCAGTTCTCACTCAAGCCCAATTGTCAACATAAATGCCTTTGATTGATTTTAATAATCTACCTTTAATTCCATAGTCCCCCAGTATAGCAAACATCTTTTCCCTCGGTACCCTGTCAAATACTTTCTCTAGATCTATGAAACATAAACACAACTGCCTATTCCTCTCGTAGCATTTTTCAATTACCTGGCGCATACTGAAAATCTGATCCTGACAACCTCTCTGGGGTCTGAAACCACACTAGTTTTTATCCAACTTCCTCTTAACGACTGATCGCACCCTCCCAAGACGCCAGTGAATACTTTGCCTGGTATACTAATCAATGAGATACCTCGATAGTTGTTGCAATCCTTCCTGTTCCCTTGCTTATAGATAGGTAAAATTACTGGTTTTGTTCAATATGAAGGTACCTAACCAACACTCCATGCTAATCTTACTATTCTGTGAAGCCATTTCATTCCTGCCTTCCCACTATACTTCACCATTCCAGGTCTAATTTCATCTATTCCAGCTGCTTTATGACAATGGAGTTTATTTACCATCCTTTCCATTTACTCAAGCGTAATTGCACCAACAACTTTTTCCTCCTCTCCATGAGCATGGCTGTTCGCAACACCACCAGGAAGATTTCCTTTTACATTGAGAAGATGTTCAAAATATTCCCTCCACCTCTCCAGTGATTCTCTGGGATCTGTAATGAGTTCTCCTGAATTACTCAAAACACTGTTCATTTCCTTTTCTCTCCCTTCCTAAGATTCTTTATTACTGTCCAGAAAGGTTTCCCTGCTGCTTGACCTAGCCTTTCCAGGTTATTACCAAAATCTTCCCACGACTTATTTTTGTATTTAACAACTATTTGTTTCAACTCTGTTTCTTTCATCTACGCACAAATCCCTGTCTGCCTCGGCCCTTGTTTGGAGCCATTTCTCATAAGCCTTCTTTTTACGTTTATAAGCTGCTCTCACTTCATCATTTCACTAAGATGTTCGCCTTGTCCTATCTTTATACACAGTTGCTCTTAGGCATTTCCTTGCTGTTTCTACTACAGCTTCCCTGTATGCCACCCATTCACTTTCTATATCCTGAATCTGCTTACTGTCTACTGTTCGAAACTTCTCACTAATCATATCCATGTACTTCTGTCTAATTTCCTCGTCCTGGATATTTTCTACCCTTATTCGTTTGCAGACACGTTTCACTTTCTCCACCCTAGGCCTAGATATATTTAGTTCACTACATATTATATAGTGGTCTGTATCATCGAAAAATCCCCGGAAAATTAGTACATTCCTAACAGATTTCCTGAATTCGAAGTCGGTTAAGATATAGTCTATTATGGATCGGGTAACCCTAGCCTCCCATGTGTAGTGGTGAATAGCCTTATGCTTGAAGAATGTATTCGAAAATGCTAAACCCATACTAGCACAGAAGTCCAGCAAACGCTTCCGATTCCCATTAGCTTCCATATCTTCCCCACATTTACCAATCACCCTTTCGTATCCTTCAATTCTATTCTCAACTCTCGCATTGAAATCGCCCATTAGCTCTATTATATCCTTCCTGTTGACCCTGACCACGATGTCACTCAATGTTTCATAAAAATTGTGAACTTCATCCTCATCTGCACCCTCACATGGTGAATACACGGAGACAATTCTAGTCCTAATTCCTTCAACTGAAAAATCTACCCACATCATTCGCTCATTTACGTGCCTAACAGAAACTATGTCGCGTGCAATGGTATTCCTGATATAGAGTCAAATCCCAGACTCTGCTCTTCCCTTTCTAACACCCGTCAAGTACACTTTATAATCTCCTATCTCTTCCTCACTATCTCCCCTTACCCGAATATCACTTACTCCTAGCACATCCAAATGCATCCTCTTTGCTGACTTTGCCAGTTCTACCTTTTTCTTCCATAAGCCCCATAAATATTGACAGCTCCCCATCGAATTCCATTTCGTTCGCCAAGGAGTCCCTCGCCTGTCAAATGGGAGTGGGACTCCATTACTCCCATAGGTCCGAGGCTTGCTTAAAATGTTCTGAGCTCGGTAAATTCATGAAGCAGGGTGCTACGCTACTTACACATAGTCCAAGTGATGATCTCTCTTCTAATGGGTTATGGACCACCGCCTGAGCACAAGGAGGGCCATGACTCAGAATATGTCCGAGATGCCCACTCCCATTTCATAACAACTGGTATCCTGACTCTCAGGACCACTTACTAGGCCACTCAGCCGTTGCCCATGGTTCACGGACTAGGACGTGACTACAGTAACCCACAAACATGAACCATGGTTGAAAATTACATACACAAAATTTGCTATTGGTCAATTTTGAAGATGGCGGAAAGAGATTGAAGTGTTGACAACTGTGATACACAAAAGAACAAAGATAAATCAACTCAGTTTAGGAAACCTTAAAGTAACAAATTACTTTGCAGTCTTACTCGTTCCTCTTCGCACTAGAGGGCATAACATCAATCGTTTTTGATAGAGACATCTGTAGAGAAAAGTCCAAACATTTTGTACAAGTTGTTGCAAGTTTATATTGAAGATGGCGTTTTTCAAGGCGCTTCATTTGAATGAACGGGGCGGGTGTACTCTCACGGTACAATAATAATAATAATAATAATAATAATAATAATAATAATAATAATAATAATAATAATAATAATACGGTGGACTCTGCTTTATTCGACACTGAAAAATTCGAAAATCGGGTAATTCGAATAAAACCTAAAGTGAAATGCAAGAAAAATACATTTCATACCGCCAGGGGCGTTTACACCAGCGCTGACGGTACTCAGAGCTACGGTTTCATTAAACCCAGTGGCGGGTCGTAGAAAGAAAGACTCTCCATTACAGAGTACTAAGTAATTCTTTGACTTTGACAGCATGTCATTCCTTCATTTGCAAGAAAGGAGTTCTGTTTGTTCTATCTTCCTCGGGAATCGCGATGACAGTCACGCAAAGATCGTAATATATTACTTTTTAATTTATTTCATTGGTGCGGAGATGCTTGTCCTCACTCTACTGAAAATATTTACATAATTCCCTCTTTTAATGGTAAATGATTTTACCGAAAGACTGTATGATCACAACTTTTTTTTTTGCTATTTGCTTTACATCCCACTGACACAGATAGGTCTTATGGCAACGATGGGATAGGAACGGCCTAGCAATTGGAAGGAAACGGCCGTGGTCTTAATTATGGTACAGCCCCGGCATTTGCCTGGTGTGAAAATGGGGAACCACGGAAAACCATATTCAAGGCTGCCGACAGTGGGACTCGAACCCACGATCACCCGATTACTGGATACTGGCCGCACTTAAGCGACTGCAGCTATCGAGCTCGGCACAACTTTTTTGTTGACATTATTGATTTTGTATGTGAAAAATTGTCGTTTTTAATGCGAACAGGTGGTACGTGTTTACTTAGTTCGCCGACCTTAGAGGTCACGCTATGTCGCTCAGGTGATCAACAACAAGATCGCAAACTTCATGTTCGTACTTTACAAGTAGAGTCACCTGTTTTTTCACAAAGCACGAAATCGCTAACATTTTGCGAAATTTTGCAAATTTGGCTCAAAACGCGGAACTATTTATCTTTAAGCAAAATCGCGAAATAATTGACGAAATTATGTGGAATCACTCTCTGATCACAGGAGCGTAATGGAGGATTATTTAGAAAATAACGAAGTCTCTCATCTAATAAAGCACATTCCCATCCTACGTGAACTATCAACGGAATATCTTGATCCAGTGGTGAGGGATCTAGTTGGTAGCTCATGTACAGCAGATAAGGACACTGATGTGAATGCCATTCTTCCTTACCTGAAATCGACATTGAATATAGAACCCATGATACATCTGTCTTTTTCGGACTGATATGTAAATTATGTACGTAGGCTGTGTCCTACTTGTGAAAGTGGAAGGGTATTTGTTTCCAAATATCGCTAGTTGTTTTTACGTCGCACCGACACAGATAGGTCTTACGGCGACGATGGGACAGGAAAGGGCTAGGAGTGGGAAGAAAGCGGCCGTGGCCTTAATTAAGGTACAGCCCCAGCATTTGCCTGGTGTGAAAATGGGAAACCACGAGTTTCCAAATATCCATGCTTTGATATATGTAAAATGTGTTTTCAGAAGAAGATAATAAGAATAATATATGATGTTTTGCTGCAAATATGTTATCAACTAGTTTGGTTTAGCTTTTATTGTTGAAGAGTTAAAATAAAATTCAGTGAAATGAAATAACGAAATTTATGCCGAAATAACGTTTAGACAAAATTAGGCAACAATTTTCTCCACAAACAGGTGGCTCTACCTATAAGTGCAGATGTCTAATTGAAATAATAGCTGTACGGAATATGCACGTCTTCAGACGGTGAGTTCGGTCTTCAGATGGAATTGCACTGCGTTAGTCTATTACTTCCTGATCGTTTATCTCGAGAATACAGACTCGATGACACCATTTTTGACTATGGTACCGGAAATATCATTTGCAATTTAGTTTTCTTTTACAATCTGCCTAACGTCGCACCGACACAGATAAGTCTTATGGCGACGATGGGATAGGAAAGGCCTAGGAGTAGGAAGGAAGTTGCCGTGGCCTTAATTAAGACACATCCCCAGTATTTGCCTAGTGTTAAAATGGGAAACTACGGAAATCCATCTTCAGGGCTGCCAATAGTGGGGTTCGAACCCACTATCTCTCGGATGCAAGCTCACAGCTGAGCGCCCCTAACCGCACGGCCAACTCACCCGGTGCAATTTAGTTTTATCTTGCAATGTTGATATACTACAGGTCAGTACAACGTTGTAGAATTTCATCCTATACCTTTTTTTTTTCTAAAAGCCTGGTTCTAATATATACAGCAAAATTCAGAAGTCGATATGTAGAAATATTGGATACAAAATTATTTTAATTTAGGGTTTGTAGTTGTACCAGTGGCATGGACAGGCATTGCTGCTATGCTGTACAATGCGCAGTAAATTAAAGTTATCTTCAAAACTGCATGACATTTCTGCTTCATCTATGAAAACCAATAGCAAGGCTACGTCTTACATCAAATATGCACATCTAATTATATAGAATGAAGCTACCATGGTATTGCAACATATGGCTGACAACCCTCAAAGAGTGGTCAGGTGTCAAATAGATTACGTCGTGACCGCGAGAAGGTTCCAGAAGGCCGTTATGACTGTTCCACGAGCAGACATACCGTCGGATCACAACCTGATTTATGCCACTGTATTCCTCCTACTCAAGAAAGTACGAAGTACCCGACAAGCTGGACGTCGGAGCACTCTACGAAGACGACGAGAAGGGGAAGTTCCTGAAAACCTAACCGGCAGTTTGGACTATTAGAGACACAGAGACTGTGGAGACCTTGTGGAGTGAGTTCTAGAACTGAATTTAGGGCACTGCATGCTTCATGCTGCAAGGTCAAAAGCCACTCAAAAACAAACCGTGGATGATAAAGGCCATTATGAACCTCAAGGAGGTGAGACGTAAATTTAAAAACCAAGATCCAAGCAGATACAAAGAACTCAATGTAAGTATTAGATGAGGCATCAGGAAAGTCAAATCCACATGGTTTGTGGACCTGGAAAGACACCATGATGATGTTCCATCTGTATAAGAAAATTAATGAGCTGTTTGGGCGTAAACGGGCTAGTCGACTAACCTGCCTGGACATAAATAGCTACCTGATCCTGAACAAGGACTTTAAGACGCATCAGTGGAAGGAGCATATTCGAGAACTAATCGTGACAACAGGGAAGACAGAGCAAGGAGAAGCAGCATTGAGTACATCAATTACAATAGCTGAGGTAGAAAAGGCCCTAAAAAGGACGCAAACGGTGGAATTAAACGAACTTCCACCAGAAGTAAACTTCTGGGTCAGCACGGGGAATATCTAGGTTGATGCCGTTCTACAAGCATGACGAGACTGGAGAACTCCCTGGCGACTGATTTCTGTCAACGTTGCATGTTCATAGAGACTGCAGCTGATTCTGTCGAAAGTTGTTCAGGCATGTGGACTCAACCTGAACACAAAAATCAAATACATGATTGTGAGCAGGATCTCAATCTTAAATCCCGATCAATGTGCCAACGGTGTGGCGATACTGAGGGTGGAGAAGTTCGTATACCTAGGCAGCCTCGTCAATGATCATTCTCAAGAAGTAAGAAGTGCCACATTGCAGAGAACTGCCACTGTAGCTGCCTGTTACAATCCACAGTGCTGTATGTTTTCAACCGTGTCGTTCAGAGTCGAGTCCTGGGCCATCACTGAAGTTACTATAAAGAGACTCAAAGCATATGAAACGTTGGTCTATTGTCAAAGGCTTGGATGGGCAGAATGTAAAATGAAGTGGTATTGATCAGGATGTACAAAAGAAAAAGAACTCTGTAGAATTGTTAATATCAATAATCTCTCCTACTTTGGTTATACTGTGACGCACCTGGAAAGCTACAGCCTGTAGATCGAGGGGAAGTGTGTTCCTGGGAGACACCACAATAAGTGAACGTTAGGTAGTAGTTCCGACAAACAACCACACCACTAATGCCACGGAGTCGCCAACAAGGCTACGATATCCAAATCATTGCCAACTTCCGATGACGGATAAGCACTAGAATAAGGAGAAGAAGAATATATTTTTAATGTCGGAAACATTTCTTAGCAGTCAAAGTAGCGGTCCCCATACTACGAAACACGTAAAATTAAGCAATTTGCTCAATTCTGCCGAAAGTTGCAAGGCTAAATGGTCCGGAAAGGTTTCAATAATAATAATAATAATAATAATAATAATAATAATAATAATAAGAAGAAGAAGAAGAAGAAGAAGAAGAAGAAGAAGAAGAAGCTGGTCTAAGAGACACTGAGAAGGTTGAGAGAAAAAAAAATCTTCGCAAGGTAATGGGTCAAAAATTGTAAATGGAAAATATATTTTAAGATGATATGAAGACCTGTATCAGGAAAATGAATGACTGATGGTGACTCTTAGCAAAAGAAACCACTGCAATTTTATGGACACCTTTTCAGAATGGATGGAAAGCGATTGACAAAGGACATCTTTCAGATACTTGATAGTAGACAAGTGGTTTCAGGAGGTGAGGAAGGACTTCAACAAGACTAGACTAAGACGAGAGGACATCTCAAATCGATCACAGTACCAGTGACAAATCAACAACTTCAAGGGCTTCCATGAACTTTTTGCTAGTTGCTTTACGTCGCACCGACACAGATAGGTCTTATGGCGACGATGGGACAGGAAAGGACTAGGAATGGGAAGGAAGCGGCCGTGGCCTTAATTAAGGTACAGCCCCAGTATTTGCCTGGTGTGAAAATGGGAAACCACGGAAAACCATCTTCAGGGCTGGCGACAGTGGGGTTCGAACCTACTATCTCCCGAATACCGGATACTGGCCGCACTTAAGCGACTGCAGAACAGTGGTTGGACTATGGAAAGACGACACACAGCCAAGGAATGTATGCAGCGATTCTGGGCTGTGAAAAAGATTTCCATAATGTGTAACGTAATGTGATTTAACGTAGTCTTTATTGTTTCTAAAGGGATAAAAACAATAATAATAATCATAATAATAATAATAAAAAGAAGAAGGATAAGAAGAAGACCGGGCGAGTTGGCCGTGCGCGTAGAGGCGTGCGGCTGTGAGCTTGCACCCGGGAGATACTAGGTTCGAATCCCACTATCGGCAGCCCTGAAGATGGTTTTCCGTGGTTTCCCATTTTCACACCAGGCAAATGCTGGGGCTGTACCTTAATTAAGGCCACGGCCGATTCCTTCCAACTCCTAGGCCTTTCCTATCCCATCGTCGCCATAAGACCTATCTGTGTCGGTGCGACGTAAAGCCCCTAGCAAAAAAAAAAGAAGAAGAAGAGGTCACTAGCATTATAATGAGATGATGCTTGAACAAAAGCTGAGTCATATAAATGTGGTTGCTAGTGAAAATGGAAGAAAATAATGCCCTTTATTCAGTCTTAATATATGTTTGTCTACGAGACTGTCAGGTGAAACGGGTTGTCTTTGGCCATTTCCTTTGTCTGTTCAATATCTGAACGGTAATGCTAACATTGTCTATAGACAGAAGGGATAAGCGATTGTATTTCCTGAATCCATGAGTAGACTTTATCGTGTCGTTTGCTTTGATCACACCTCTGATTAGACTACTGAACAATGACTCATAAGTGGCACCAACTGGACTGGATTCTAAATGACAGACAGGATGTAAGGAAATCATTCCCAGTGTTAAACTAGGTGGGAAGGAATTCATACTCATGGGATGTCTTCTATACATATACACATCCTAATTCTGGCATTCACAGTGATACTGGAAAAACGAGAATGTTTCAGCAACTGAAATTACTAGGTGAGTTGGCCGTGTGGTTAGGGGCACGCAGCTGTGGGCTTGCATCCGGGAGATAGTGGCTTCGAACCCCACTATCGGCAGTCCTGAGGATGGTTTTCCGTGGTTTCTTATTTTCACATCACGAAAATGCTGGGGCTGTACAATGAACGTCTCACGACCACGACGTTTGTACTATTTTAAAGAAAATACGTTTCTATCAGCGAGATCGTTCGACTCGTTGGCTGAACAGTCATCGTACTGGCCTTTGGTTCAGAGGGTCCCGGGTTCGATTCCCGGCCGGGACAGGAATTTTAACCTTAATTGGTTAATTCCAATGGCACTGGGGCTGGGTGTATATGTTGTCTTCATCATCATTTCATCCTCATCACGACGTGCAGGTCGCCTACGGGCGTCAAATAGAGAGACCTGCACCTGGCGAGCCGAACCCGTCCTGGGATATCCCGGCACTAAAAGCCATACGACACATCATCAGCGAGGTCGTTGTCGCATATTCGCCGTTATGAAATGGCGTATGGCTTTTAGTGCCGGGAGTGTCCGAGGGCAAGTTCGGTTTTGACAGATGCAGGTCTTTTGATTTGACTCCCGTAGGCGGCCTGCGCATCGTGGTGAGGATTAAATGATGATGAAGACAACGTGTACATCCAGCCCCTGTGCCAGCGAAATTAATCAATCGTGGTTAAAATTACCGACCCTGCCAGAAATCGAATCCTGGACTCCGGTGACCAAAGGCCAGCATGCTAACCATTTAGCCATGGAGAAGGACTTCGCCGTTATGACCTAGGTACACAACTATCGGCATGGTGTCGAACTGCGCACATCCCGACTTCTGTTATCTTCCACAGATATATTTGAGAGAATTAAACTGGTGCGATTTATGAGTGATAAGAACAATGATATGAACTGCTCAGTGAAAATAAATACTATTTTTCAGTGAAATGAATGAATCTTTCTTTTTTATTCCATTCTGGGGTTTGTCTCTATCGAGAAGCACAAGATACACCATACCACCTGGTCGCCATGGTCGTTAACGCGCCAAGTCGGTATGCTCTGACACCGTGATTAGCCGGTTCGAATCCCATTCGTCCCATTTTCACCATCAGAATGTTTACTGAGAGGTTAAGAGAGGTGGTGCTAATAGAATTTCTAATCACTAGAATGCGTGCCAAAAGCTTGGATTAGATTCCAAACCTCTCCGCAGTGTTCATATGGAGTGAGGGAATATGAGGCTGTTGGTGGTGATTCCTTTTGAAGAGCGGTATGTAACTTTCTCAGGTGTACGCAGATCCACAGTAGTCAAAGTGAAACTTCGAGCTACAACTGCACTCATATGGTTTGTAAAGAAATACTAAAATACCTGTTTTAATTCCATTCGAACTTGTATTCGTAAGATACATTAATAGTCCATCGTTTACTTTATAGAGTGGGGCGGAAGACCTTCGATGTTAGGTCTCTTAAAACAACAAGCATCAGCATCATCACTTTATAGAGCAGGGCCTCTCAGAGTGGTGGTGCATGCACGGTGCAAAAGACGACTTCGCTTGGTTGACCAGAGTGCAGACACCCCCACTCCTCGATTTGGACCAATAGCGCTGTCTCTCTCTGTTTCCTCAAGCCTGTCTCGCTCGCTTCGCTTGTCTCCCTCTTCCTCACTTGCTCTGTAGCGCTCCAAATCCCAGTCGAGTTGAGCCGAGCTTAGCCGAGTAGCCCAGAGACGAAGCGTTGGTCCGAGCCGAGCCGAATGGGACCGATGCACTGTGCACAGGAACTCTGCGCCTCAATTTGCACGCGTGAGTTTTGGGCGTTTGAAGAGCCCTGTTATAGAGAGTAGTTTTGTTTGTCGAAGACAGGCTTATGTACTAGTTTATAATATTCACTTTAATGTTCTTGAGCTAGGTGAGATCTGTACCAGGCACATTCGTCTGGCCTCTAGCTTTGTTTCATGCTGCGCGTAACGGGGTTTGTGCATGCGGATGGACACAGCTCAGGCTCTGCAATGGAGAGTGACGACTACCTTGACAGATATTTATGTCATTCGTCACTAAACTGAGACCGAATGAGACTTTCTGCGATATCGAAAGAAGAAAGTATTTATGTTAAAATAAGTAAAGAGCAGAATTAGGGTGTGTTACTGGAACAACTAATATAATTAGGGGAGACCAGTGGAATAACGATAACTAATACGGGATAGTCCATTATGTTGAACATTTTTGACTGAAAGCAAAATGAAGCTTGCAGTAATAACACTTCACTATTTCTCTTTCTCCTTTAAAAATAGCTCAGGACGTTTATTTTATAATACTAGGTTATTCTGCTCGAAGGCAGGTCCGAACCTCCGGAGAGGTGTTCCTGAGCCGGAGTTTACGTGCGGTAGGGTGGCCAGTTCCTTTCCGCTCCTCCATTCCCTTACCCCCTACCAACAGCGCGTAGCAACCCATCCAACTCCTGACCACGCCCAATGTTGCTTAACTTCGGAGATCTCACGGGATCCGGTGTTTCAACACAGCTACGGCCGTTGGCTTATAATACTAAATGATGTTAATAAATTTCCTTTCTGACTGGTATTTGCTAGGTCTGAGGATAATTGCGGTCACAACTCAACATAAAATAAATTATGCAAAAAATTATTTATTGTAATAAAATTTAACAATGACTTGAAAAAATTATCATTCCCACATGCTACTAGAACGTAACCAATAATTACCATCCTACAACATCAATAAAATATTGGTATGAAAACATGCATACATACATACATCATTATAGACCGTTATGCCTTTCAGCGTTCAGTCTGCAAGCCTCTGTGAATTTACTAAAGTCGCTTAAATGCGCCCAGTACCAGTATTCGGGAGATAATGGGTTCGAACCCCACTGTCGGCAGCCCTGAAGATGGTTTTGCGTGGTTTCCCATTTTCACACCAGGGAAATACTGGCAAATCGTGGCCATAAGAACTGTCTGTGTCGGTGCGACGTAAAGCAGCTTTCTAATGCAAATAATTTACTAAATGTCGCCACAATCCTCTATTTGCAACTGGTGTTGTGTCCTCATTTAGATCTATACCTCTTATTTTTAAAATCGTCGAAACTGAGTCTAACCATCGTCGTCTTGGTCTCCCTCTACTTCTCTCACCCTACATAACAGAGTCCATTATTCTCCTAGGTAACTTATCCTCCTCTATTCGCCTCAGATGTCCCCACCACCGAAGTCGGTTTATGCGTATAGCTTCAACCATCGAGTTCATTCCTAAATTATCCCTTATCTCCTCATTCCGAGTACCCTCCTGCCATTGTTCATACCTGTTTGTACCAGCAATCATTCTCGCTACTTTCATATCTTTTATTTATAACTTATGGATAAGATATCCTGAGTAAACCCAGCTTTCGTTCCCGTAAAGCAAAGATGGTCTGAAAACAGACCGATGTAAAGATAAGTTTCGTCCGGTAGCCGACTTCCTTCTTACAGAATCCTGTTGATCGCAACTGCGAACTCACTGCATTAGCTTTAGTGCACCTTGATTCAATCTCACTATATTACCATCCTGAGAGAACACACATCACACATACTTGAAATTACCTACCTGTTCCAGCTTTGTGTCACCAACCTGACATTCAATACTGTTGAAATTCTTACCTACTGACATCAATTTAGTCTTCGAAAGGCTAATTTTCATACCATACTCATTGCACCTATTTTCAAGTTGCGAGATATTAGACTGCAGGCTTTCAGCACAATCTGCCATTAAGACCAAGTCGTCAGCATAGGCCAGACTGTTTACTAGATTTATACCTAACTGAATCCCTCCCTGCCACTTTATACCTGTCAGCAGACGATCCACGTGAACTACTAACAACAAAGGTGAAAGATTACAGCCTTGTCTAAAGCCTGTAATTACCCTGAACGAAGAAGTCATTCTACCATCAATTCTCACTGCAGCCCAATTGTCAACATTAATGCCTTTGATTGATTTTAATAATCTGCCCTTTATCCCATAGTCCACCGGAATGGTGAACATCTTTTCCCCCGGTACCCTGTCATATGCTTTCTCTAGATCTACGAAACACAAACACAACTGTCTATTCCTCTCGTTGCATTTTTCAATTACCTGGCGCATACTGAAAATCTGATCCTTACAGCTACTCTGTGGTCTGGTTTTCATCCAACTTCCTCTTCACCACTGATCGCACCCTTCCTTCCAAGATGCCAGTGAATACTTTGGCAGGTATACTAATCAATGAGATACCTCGATAGTTGTTGCAATCCTTCCTGGTCCTTTGCTTATAGATAGGTGCAATTACTGCTTTTGTCCCATCTGAAGGTACCTTACCAACACCCCATGCTAATCTTATTATTCTATGAAGCCATTTCATTCCTGCCTCCCACTATACTTCAACATTTCAGGTCTAATTTCTCTATTCATGCTCCTGTATGAAAATGGAGTTTATTTACCATCCTTTCCACTACCTCCGTTGTTCGCGACATCACCATGAAAATTTCCTTTTACGTTGAGAAGATTTTCCCTCCACATGTCCAGTGATTCCCTGAATCAGTTATCAGTTCACCTGAATTACCCAAAACACTGTTCATTTCCTTTTTCCCTCCCTTCCTAAGAATCGTATTACTGTCCAGAAAGGTTTCCTTGCTGCTTGACCTAGCCTTTGCAGGTTATTACAAAAATCTTCCCAAGACTTCTTTTTGGTTTCAACAACTAGTTGTTTCGCTCTGTTTCCTTCATCTATGTAAAATTCCCTGTCTGCATCAGCCCTTGTTTGGAGCCATTTCTGATAAGCTGTCTTTTTACGTTCAAGCTGCTCTCACTTCATCGTTCCACCACGATGTTCACTTTTCGCATCTTTACACACAATCTTTCCTAGGCATTCCCTTGCTGTTTCTACTACAGCATCCCTGTATGCCACCCATTCTCTTTCTATATCCTGAATCGCTTACTGTCCACTGTTCGGTACTTCTCACTAATTATATCCAACTACTTCTAATTTCCTCGTCATGGAGATTTTCTACCTTTATTCATTTGCAGACGAATTTCACCTTCCCTATCCTAGGCTTAGTGATAATTAGTTCACTACTGATCAGATAGTGGGCTGTTTCATTGAAAAATCACCGATAAACCCGTACATTCCTAACAGATTTCCTGAATTTGAAGTCTGTTAAGGTCTGTTAATTCGATATAGTATATTATGGATCTGGTACCCCTACCCTCCCATGTGTAGCGGTGAATAGCCTTATGCTTGAAGAATGTATTCGTAACTGCTGAACCCATACTAGCACAGAAGTCGAGCAGATGCTCCCTATTCCTATTAAATTCCATATCTTCCCCACATTTACCAATCACCCTTTCGTATCCTTCAGTTCTATTTCCAGCTCTCGCAATGAAATCGCCCATTAGCACTATTCTATCCCTGCTGTTGACCCTGACCACGATGTCACTCAATGCTTCAAAAAACTTGTCAATTTCATCCTCATCTGCACCCTCACGTGGTGAATACATTGAGACAACGCTCCTCGTAATTCCTCCAACCGCCAAATCTACCCACAACATTCGTTCGTTTACGTGCCTAACAGCAACTCTGTTGCTTGCAACAGTATTCCTAATGAACAATCTTATCCCATACTCTGCCCTTCCCTTTCTAACACCCGTCAAGTACACTTTATAATCTCCTACCTCTTCCTCGTTATCTCCCCGTACCCAAATATGACTTACTCCTAAAACATCCAGATGCATCCTCTTTGCTGACTCAGCCATTTCTACGTTCTTTCTTCCATAGCACCATTAACATTGACAGCTCCCCATCGAATTCTATTTCGTTCGCCAAGTTGTTCCAAGGAGTCCCTCACCTGTCAAATGGGAGTGGAACTCCGTTACTCCCATAGGTCCGAGGCTTGCTTAAGATGTTCTGAACTCGGCAAATTCATGAAGGGGGATGCTACCCTACTTAGACATAGTCAAAGTGATGATCTCCCTTCTAATGGGTTAGGGATCACCGGTGGATTGTATAACCCTAGCCGCCTGAGCACAAGGAAGGCCATGACTCAGAATATGTCCGAGATGACCTCTCCCATTCCATAGCAACTGGTATCCCGACTCTCAGGACCTCTTACTAGGCCACTCAGCCGTTACCCATGGTTCACGAACTAGGGCGTGACTAGAGTAACCCACACCATGAACCATTGATATGAAAATTCGTAAAAAAATTAAAATCTCAAAATAATGAGAAAAATAGGCGCAATAAAGATAAATAATTACTAAGCGATAAAAGAGAATTCAGGCCGAAAAGAGAGAGGCAGAGAATCCAATAAACATATTATTTACACTGGGCGTCATTACGCCAGCACGCCATTTCAATTTTCGAGGTAAACAAAACCTAACTAGAGCCACCGTGGTTTAGGCGGCAGTACGCCGGCTTCTCGCCGCTGGGTTCCGTGGTTCAAATCCCGGTCACTCCATGTGAGATTCATGTTGGACAAAGTGGATGTGGGACAGGCTTTTCCCCGGATACCCTGGTTTTCCTTGTCATATTGCATTCCAGCAACACACTCCAATATCGTTTCATTTCATAAATCAGTTCTATCAATGCACCAGTGGAGTGCGACAGGCTTCAGCAGCCGACACAGTTCCTATTCTCACCGCTAGATGGAGGCATCATTCATTCTTTGCCTGACGGGTTCGAATGACTGAAAACAGGCTGTGGATTGTTTTTACAGAACCTAAATGAAAGCTGGAAGGCAATTGAGTCATAAAGTGAATCGAACATAGATACTGCAGCTTATTAATTGGAATTTATAAAAATTATTTGTTCATAATGGCTAGTACTTACTATTGCTCTTGTTTACAGTATAATTTATAAAGGGAATATTGGAAACACTTGATATAATGTTGGTCTACTTTCTAGTTTTATATCAAAGTGTATTTCACACCGCCTTCTTTATCCTCGTATACTGCTTGCTCTATGTAAGGCTTTTCGCGAGTAGGACCGTGAGTAGGACCAGTCAGAAATTCCCCGATAGATAGCAGGCATAGACGCACAATGTTCTAAACGGAAGTTCTAATAATTATTACAGCCTACAAAACACTGCGCAGTATAGTCATATGTTCACTGAAGTTCTTAAAGTACATCAGTAATATTACCTGTGTGAAGCCGTAGCTGGCCTCTTCATCTCACAATTTAAAGACATTCCTGAACGAAGGCTTGGAATGATACACCGGGTGGCTAATTTTCTGTGTTCTCGCCAATGCTATATCAGTTAAGATATCACTAACAGTTTGCTGATGTTCCTTGGCGTCACACTGTAACAGAACACACTCTGAAAGGGCACAAGTAACAAATCCTTGTATTATGTTTATAAATATGGAGGACTTCAGACAGTAGGGCTCAGCACCTTCAACAAACTCCTGCAGATGCTTAATCAGAACAACAAATCAAGGTTTTGGGTATCAAATTCTTCCTCTGTCCTGATGCATAGTCAGTTCCGTAAGTGGTGTCGAAGCTCTAAGCAGTGAGATGTTGCTGACGCAAAAGTCACACTCCATCCTCACCATACAAATAGCACGCTCGTTCAAGGTCTACCATTCAAACAGCATGGTCAGTTCAGAGCCTACCATATAAATAGCGTGCTCAGTTCAGGGCATATCATTCAATTGGCACTCTCAGTTCAGGGCATACCATACAAATAGCATGCTCAGTTCAGAGCCTACCATATAAATAGCGTGCTCAGTTCAGGGCATATCATTCAATTGGCACTCTCAGTTCAGGGCATACCATACAAATAGCATGCTCAGTTCAGGGCATACCACACAAATAGCATGCTCAGTTTAGGGCATACCACACAAATAGCATGCTCAGTTCAAGGTCTACCATTCAAACAGCATGGTCAGTTCAGAGCCTACCATATAAATAGCGTGCTCAGTTCAGGGCATATCATTCAATTGGCACTCTCAGTTCAGGGCATACCATACAAATAGCATGCTCAGTTCAGGGCATACCACACAAATAGCATGCACAGTTTAGGGCATACCACACAAATAGCATGCTCAGTTCAGGGTCTACCATATAAATAGCATGCTCAGTTCAGGGTCTACCATTCAAATAGCGTGCTCAGTTCAGGGCATACCATATAAATAGCGTGCTCAGTTCAAGGTCTACCATTCAAACAGCATGGTCAGTTCAGAGCCTACCATATAAATAGCGTGCTCAGTTCAGGGCATATCATTCAATTGGCACTCTCAGTTCAGGGCATATCATACAAATAGCATGCTCAGTTCAGGGCATACCATATAAATAGCATGCTCAGTTCAGGGTCTACCATATAAATAGCATGCTCAGTTCAGGGTCTACCATTCAAATAGCGTGCTCAGTTTAGGGCATACCATATAAATAGCATGCTCAGTTCAAGGTCTACCATTCAAACAGTATGGTCAGTTCAGAGCCTACCATATAAATAGCGTGCTCAGTTCAGGGCATATCATTCAATTGGCACTCTCAGTTCAGGGCATACCATACAAATAGCATGCTCAGTTCAGGGCATACCACACAAATAGCATGCTCAGTTCAGGGCATACCACACAAATAGCACGCTCAGTTCAGGGCATATCATTCAATTGGCACTCTCAGTTCAGGGCATACCATACAAATAGCATGCTCAGTTCAGGGCATACCATACAAATAGCATGCTCAGTTCAGGGCATACCATACAAATAGCATGCTCAGTTCAGAGCCTACCATATAAATAGCGTGCTCAGTTCAGGGCATATCATTCAATTGGCACTCTCAGTTCAGGGCATACCATACAAATAGCATGCTCAGTTCAGAGCATATCATACAAATAGCATGCTCAGTTCAGGGCATACCACACAAATAGCATGCTCAGTTCAGGGCATACCATACAAATAGCATGCTCAGTTCAGGGCATACCACACAAATAGCATGCTCAGTTCAGGGTCTACCATTCAAATAGCGTGCTCAGTTCAGGGCATACCATATAAATAGCGTGCTCAGCTCAGGGCAACCATACAAATGGTATGCTCAGTTCAGAGCCGTCATTCAAATAGCATGCTCAGTTCAGAGCCGTCATTCAAATAGCATGCTCATTTCAGAGCCTACCATATAAATAGCGTGCTCAGTTCAGAGACCACAACTTAAATAGCGTGCTATTTTTCCAGAATGTCAGACGCCACCGCGTAACTGGCTTAATTTACCAAACCTCGTGATGTTAAGAGCTCTACCAGCTAAAGAAGATATTATTTCCCTTCGATATCTTCTCATTTGTGAGCAACTTGATTGAGTTAGAAATGACCGTAGGTTATAGCCTCTTGGAACTCTATTCCTCCTCTATCTTCTGACGAAGGTCTCTTATCCCAAAGCCCTGCTTAAGATTCATTCTCGTTCAGTAACAGCATCAGTGGGCACGTTCAGCCGGAGTGGAAATAAGACACCCCGATACAGCCATTTCAAGGATGGCCGAACGTGAGATTAAGCACTCAGCTAGCAGAAAGCCCTTAGGAAGTTCTCCATGCAGAAAATCTGTGAGATTGGTGCACTGGACCGCCTGACAGATTCTCTGCACCTGTGTACTCGGATGATATTCTTACATTATGAAAGTTCCATAAGTCACGGCAACTGTGTTATAAAGAATGTATCACGAATACACCGATAAAAATATCAGTGATGCTCTTCGTGTTATTTTAAAAGCAATGGTGCAATCGGATTGTCGGAGAATTTTTTTTCTTTTAGAGAAAATTGGGTTACTTTGCTATATCCGGGCGCGTGATTCAAATTGACAAAATTGCCGTATTTGCTATGCCAGAGAGCCAGCCGCTGCCTGTTGCTGTGCGTCAGAGGAGGGAGGGGAAGTGGAAGACGGAGGTAATGCTCGGTGAGAATGGAAAAATTTCTCGTTCGTTTCAAATAGTCGCTTCCTAGCCCCAGACATTATACAGTTTGTTCTGCACAAATTGACTAACATGCGAACCCCGTAGAAAGAAAAAGTGATGTTATACCAAGAATACAGGCAAAATTCCAGGTCGCTCGCGACACACCACACATCCTGAGCAGAGTCCAAAGGTTTTTCTTTGCTATTTTGCTTTACGTCACACCGACACAGATGTCTTATGGTGACGATGGGATAGGAAATGCCCAGGAAGTGGAAGGAAGCGGCCGTGGCCTTAATTAAGGTACAGCCCGGGCATTTGCCTGGTGTGAAAATGGGAAACCACTGAAAATCATATTCAGGGCTGCCGACAGTGGGGCTCGAACCCACTATCTCCCGATTACTGGATACTGGCCGCACTTAAGCGACTGCAGCTATCGAGCTCTGTGAGTCCAAAGGTGACTACTACACTGTTGTAAACTGTGCATCGAAGTAGGAGGGTGATTAGGAGGGGGGGGGGGCGGTATATTGAACATATACTGTAATCAAACCACTGGGAGCATTGTTTACTTGGTTCAGAATTTCATTCCATTTACAATGTTGTGTGTGAAAGGATACACGATCGTTGGACGGCAGCGTTGCATGTTCAATAACAAAGAAAGTTACTGCGACCAACAGACGAGAGGAGAATCTGTTCCTTGTCTGACAAGCATGTCTTAATTATAGTATGTTCTTGTATTGTGTTACAGTTCATCATCATCATCATCATCATCTGTTTACCCTCCAGGTTCGGCTTTTCCCTCGGACTGAGCGAGGGATCCCACCTCTACCGCCTCAAGGGCAGTGTCCTGGAGCTTCAGACTCTTGGTCGGGGGATACAACTGGGGAGTATGAGCAGTACCTCGCCCAGGCGGCCTCACCTGCTATAGTGAACAGGGGCCTAGTAGGGGGATGGGAAGATTGGAAGGGATAGGCAAGGATGAGGGAAGGAAGCGGCCGTGGCCTTAAGATAGGTTCCATCCCGGCATTTGCCTGGAGGTGAAGTGGGAAACCACGGAAAACCACTTCGAGGATGGCTGAGGTGGGAATCGAACCCGCCTCTACTCAGTTGACCTCCCGAGGCTGAGTGGACCCCGTTCCAGCCCTCGTACCACTTTTCAAATTTCGTGGCAGAGCCGGGAATCGAACCCGGACCTCCGGGGGTGGCAGCTAATCACGCTAACCACTACACCACAGAGGCGGCACTTGTGTTAAAGTTACGACTGTTTAATAAACGAGCTGTGGATATTGCCTGTAAGAGGCAAGGAGAATCCTGTGTGAGTCGAACGAGGAAACCTGTGCATACACGCGGAGCGTTATCTCTGTCTTCATCATAGACCCCACTTTCCCTACTCCATGAAGCACGGTAGCGGCTTGTGCTCTAGAATGGTAAATACGGTAAGTTCGTCAATTTGAATCGCGCGCCAGGAAGTAATAAACAACCCCATTTTCTCCACCATCGTTCTTAACAAAACACGAAGAGCATCCCTGATTTTTCCCTCGGTATAGTTCTCATACACTGCGTACCTAGGGGGTGCCTGGCCGCTGGCCGTGGCGGTAAAGGCGTGCTTGGTTCGCCCGGAAGGACGTGGGTTCGAATCCCCGTCAGGAAGTCGTAAAATTTAAGTAACGAGATTTCCACTTCCGGAGGTGCATATGGCCCTGAGGTTCACTCAGCCTACACAAAAAATGAGTACCAGGTTAATTCCTGGGGGCAAAGGCAAGAGGTAACCAATTTACCCCATCGCGTGCCGAGGTTAACAATGGTGGACGCCTTTACCTTCCACTCCTCCAAGGACTTTCATGGCCTGTATAGAAGTGACTTGGCTTTGCTTTTGATTTTACACCCTTTATCTTCCGACACTGCAGCAGCAATACAAACCCATTTGATGAATTTGAAGGCCACAGGTGTGGGCTTCTCAATGCTAGCATCAAACGGGCTCCCAATACAGGAGGTATATTGGTAATCGAAAAATAATGGTAGTGGTAATTGATGTCAGGAGGAACTAAAACTTGGCAGCCATTATCCCTTAAACTACATGGAAACAGGTATAACAATAAATTTAAACAATTTATTCGACCACAAAAATCTTGATAATAAAGGGAAAAACCGTAAATGAATCTACAAAATGCCAAGATGAACAGACATAATATATCAAAATGGAACACACATTTTCACAGTAACAGAATGCTTGGAATTTACATGGGCTTCATTAATCAACTCTCACACATACACAGAGTGATGAAATCAGGAGTATACCGGTACTAGTCTTCGACCAGTAGGAGTTCAAGTGTTTGCTGAAGGCAGAAGTTCCATCACAGGCCAGAGAAATGCATATACTCTATGAGGAAGTGGGCCACGGTGAATTCAGTATCACGTGACACGCTGAGGGATTTTCCCCTTTATAGGAGATAAGAGTGCTTAGATCATCCATGACCTACACTCAGTCAGCAAAAAACTTCTTCCACTCTCCGTTAAGGCCGGAAAGAGGATCACTGCATGGCAGTTGCTTTCTTAGTTGCTCTCAGGAATCGGATAGCTAGCCACTCTGATTCCCAGGTCGCCAAGACGGTTCGGCGTAGCTGAAAACATTACCCTTGGCCTTATTACCAATTCACTGGGGCCGAAAACCGACGTTTTACTGACGGATGCACTCCTTGATACAAACCTTACATGGAGGGATATATTCACTATTGCGTGTTTCTGTGGTGGATATTAGTTTGGTGTGTAGTATGGATATGAAGAGAAGTTTATCGAAGCGATCAAAAACGCCCAATCTCCGAGCCAGAGAAAACTGCAAGCGGTTAAAATCCCTGCCCCGTCCGGGAATCGACCTAAGGATTCTCTGAACCAAAGACCAGTAAGATGACCATTCAGCCTAGGAGCCACCCTCTGAATTTTCAAAATGAATACGTATGTGAAACAATTTCACTCTTGTAAGGAGCATTTTTTTAGTTTTTACTACGTTGAATTTCTTTTTTATTTAAATAATACTTAGATGAACGCATTATGCATGCTTAGTTCAGAGCCTACCATTCGAATAGTATGGTTATTTCCGGATCCACTGTACAGAAAGCACGCTCAGTTCAGGGCCTACCATACATACGTCACGCTCAGTTCAGGGCCTACCATACATATGTCACGCTCAGTCCATGGCCTACCATTCAAATAACATGCTCAATTCAGGGCCGACATTCAAATAGCATGGTCAGCTGAGAGCCTACAATACATATATCATGGCAAGTTCAGAGCCTACCATTCAAATAGCATGCTCAATTCAGGGCCGCCATTCAAATAGCATGCTCAGTTCAGAGCCTACCATACAAATAGGATGCTCAGTTCAGAGCCTACCGTACAAATAGGATGCTCAGTTCAGAGCCTACCGTACGAATAGGATGCTCAGTTCAGAGCCTACCATACAAATAGGATGCTCAGTTCAGAGCCTACCACACAAATAGGATGCTCAGTTCAGAGCCTACCACACAAATAGGATGCTCAGTTCAGAGCCTACCATTCAAATACCATGGTCAGTTCAGAGCCTACCCTACAAATAGCACTCTCAGTTCAGAGCCTACTATTGAAATAGCGCGCTCAGTTCAGAGCCTACCACACAAATATAATGCTCAGTTCAGAACCTACCATTCAAATAGCATGGTCAGCTCAGAGCCTACCATACAAATAGGATACTCAGTTCAGAGCCTACCATTCAAATATCATGCTCAGTTCAGAGCCTACCATACAAATAGCATGGTCAGCTCAGAGCCTACCATTCAAATAGCACTCTCAGTTCAGAGCTTACCATACAAATAGGATGATCAGTTCAGAGCCCTCCATACAAATAGCACGCTGAGTTCGGAGCCTGCCATTCAAATAGCATGGTCAGTTGAGAGCCTATCATACAAATAGCACGCTCAGTTCAGAGCCTACCATACAAATAGCACGCTCAGTTCAGAGCCTACCATACAAATAGCACGCTCAGTTCAGAGCCTATCATACAAATAGCACGCGCAGTTCAGAGCCTACCATACAAATAGCACGGTCAGTTCAGAGCCTACCATACAAATAGCACGCTCAGTTCAGAGCCTATCATACAAATAGCACGCTCAGTTCAGAGCCTACCATACAAATAGCACGCTCAGTTCAGAGCCTACCATACAAATAGCACGCTCAGAATATAGCCTACCATTCAAATAGCACGCTCAGTTCAGAGCCTACCATACAAATAGCACGGTCAGTTCAGAGCCTACCATACAAATACCACGCTCAGTTCAGAGCCTATCATACAAATAGCACGCGCAGTTCAGAGCCTACCATACAAATAGCATGCTCAGTTCAGAGCCTACCATACGAATAGCACGCTCAGTTCAGAGCCTACCATACAAATACCACGCTCAGTTCAGAGCCTATCATACAAATAGCACGCGCAGTTCAGAGCCTACCATACAAATAGCACGCTCAGTTCAGAGCCTACCATACAAATAGCACGCTCAGTTCAGAGCCTATCATACAAATAGCACGCGCAGTTCAGAGCCTACCATACAAATAGCACGCTCAGTTCAGAGCCTATCATACAAATAGCACGCTCAGTTCAGAGCCTATCATACAAATAGCACGCTCAGTTCAGAGCCTATCATACAAATAGCACGGTCAGTTCAGAGCCTACCATACAAATAGCACGCTCAGATCAGAGCCTATCATACAAATAGCACGCTCAGTTCAGAGCCTACCATACAAATACCACGCTCAGTTCACAGCCTATCATACAAATAGCACGCTCAGTTCACAGCCTATCATACAAATAGCACGCTCAGTTCAGAGCCTACCATACAAATACCACGCTCAGTTCAGAGCCTACCATACAAATAGCATGCTCAGTTCAGAGCCTACCATACGAATAGCACGCTCAGTTCAGAGCCTACCATACAAATACCACGCTCAGTTCAGAGCCTATCATACAAATAGCACGCGCAGTTCAGAGCCTACCATACAAATAGCACGCTCAGTTCAGAGCCTACCATACGAATAGCACGCTCAGTTCAGAGCCTACCATACAAATAGCACGCTCAGTTCAGAGCCTATCATACAAGTAGCACGCTCAGTTCAGAGCCTACCATACAAATAGCACGCTCAGTTCAGAGCCTACCATACAAATAGCACGCTCAGTTCAGAGCCTACCATACGAATAGCACGCTCAGTTCAGAGCCTACCATACAAATAGCACGCTCAGTTCAGAGCCTATCATACAAATAGCACGCTCAGTTCACAGCCTATCATACAAATAGCACGCTCAGTTCAGAGCCTACCATACGAATAGCACGCTCAGTTCACAGCCTACCATACAAATAGCACGCTCAGTTCAGAGCCTATCATACAAATAGCACGCTCAGTTCAGAGCCTACCATACGAATAGCATGCTCAGTTCAGAGCCTAGCATACAAATAGCACGGTCAGTTCAGAGCCTACCATACAAATAGCACGCTCAGTTCACAGCCTACCATACAAATAGCATGCTCAGTTCAGAGCCTAGCATACAAATAGCACGGTCAGTTCAGAGCCTACCATACAAATAGCACGGTCAGTTCACAGCCTACCATACAAATAGCACGCTCAGTTCAGAGCCTAGCATACGAATAGCACGCTCAGTTCAGAGCCTATCATACAAATAGCACGCTCAGTTCACAGCCTACCATACAAATAGCACGCTCAGTTCACAGCCTACCATACAAATAGCACGCTCAGTTCACAGCCTACCATACAAATAGCATGCTCAGTTCAGAGCCTAGCATACGAATAGCACGCTCAGTTCAGAGCCTAGCATACGAATAGCACGCTCAGTTCAGAGCCTATCATACGAATAGCATGCTCAGTTCAGAGCCTACCATACGAATAGCACGCTCAGTTCAGAGCCTACCATACAAATAGCACGCTCAGTTCACAGCCTACCATACAAATAGCATGGTCAGCTCTGAGCCTATCATACGAATAGCACGCTCAGTTCAGAGCCTAGCATACGAATAGCACGCTCAGTTCAGAGCCTATCATACAAATAGCATGCTCAGTTCTGAGCCTACCATACGAATAGCACGCTCAGTTCACAGCCTACCATACAAATAGCACGCTCAGTTCAGAGCCTATCATACAAATAGCACGCTCAGTTCAGAGCCTACCATACAAATAGCACGCTCAGTTCAGAGCCTATCATACAAATAGCACGCTCAGTTCAGAGCCTAGCATACAAATAGCACGGTCAGTTCAGAGCCTAGCATACAAATAGCACGCTCAGTTCACAGCCTACCATACAAATAGCACGGTCAGTTCAGAGCCTACCATACAAATAGCACGCTCAGTTCACAGCCTACCATACAAATAGCACGCTCAGTTCAGAGCCTACCATACGAATAGCATGCTCAGTTCAGAGCCTAGCATACAAATAGCACGGTCAGTTCAGAGCCTACCATACAAATAGCACGCTCAGTTCACAGCCTACCATACAAATAGCACGCTCAGTTCAGAGCCTACCATACAAATAGCACGCTCAGTTCAGAGCCTATCATACAAATAGCACGCTCAGTTCAGAGCCTATCATACAAATAGCATGGTCAGTTGAGAGCCTATCATACGAATAGCACGCTCAGTTCAGAGCCTACCATACAAATAGCATGGTCAGTTCAGAGCCTACCATACGAATAGCACGGTCAGTTCACAGCCTACCATACGAATAGCATGCTCAGTTCAGAGCCTACCATACAAATAGCACGCGCAGTTCAGAGCCTATCATACAAATAGCACGCTCAGTTCAGAGCCTACCATACAAATAGCACGCTCAGTTCAGAGCCTACCATACAAATAGCACGCTCAGTTCACAGCCTATCATACAAATAGCACGCTCAGTTCAGAGCCTACCATACAAATAGCACGCGCAGTTCAGAGCCTACCATACAAATAGCACGCTCAGTTCAGAGCCTACCATACAAATAGCACGCTCAGTTCAGAGCCTATCATACAAATAGCATGGTCAGCTCTGAGCCTACCATACAAATAGCACGCTCAGTTCAGAGCCTAGCATACGAATGGCATGGTCAGTTGAGAGCCTATCATACAAATAGCATGGTCAGCTCTGAGCCTACCATACAAATGGCATGGTCAGTTGAGAGCCTATCATACAAATAGCATGGTCAGTTGAGAGCCTATCATACAAATGGCATGGTCAGTTGAGAGCCTATCATACAAATAGCATGGTCAGCTCTGAGCCTACCATACAAATGGCATGGTCAGTTGAGAGCCTATCATACAAATAGCACGCTCAGTTCAGAGCCTACCATACAAATAGCACGCTCAGTTCAGAGCCTACCATACAAATAGCACGCTCAGTTCAGAGCCTATCATACAAATAGCATGGTCAGCTCTGAGCCTACCATACAAATGGCATGGTCAGTTGAGAGCCTATCATACAAATGGCATGGTCAGCTCTGAGCCTACCATACAAATGGCATGGTCAGTTGAGAGCCTATCATACAAATAGCATGGTCAGCTCTGAGCCTACCATACAAATGGCATGGTCAGTTGAGAGCCTATCATACAAATAGCATGGTCAGCTCTGAGCCTACCATACAAATACCACGCTCAGTTCAGAGCCTACCATACAAATAGCATGCTCAGTTCAGAGCCTACCATACAAATAGCACGCTCAGTTCACAGCCTACCATACAAATAGCACGCTCAGTTCAGAGCCTACCATACGAATAGCACGCTCAGTTCAGAGCCTACCATACGAATAGCACGCTCAGTTCAGAGCCTACCATACAAATAGCACGCTCAGTTCAGAGCCTACCATACAAATAGCACGCTCAGTTCACAGCCTATCATACAAATAGCACGCTCAGTTCAGAGCCTACCATACAAATAGCACGCTCAGTTCACAGCCTACCATACAAATAGCACGCTCAGTTCACAGCCTACCATACAAATAGCACGCTCAGTTCAGAGCCTACCATACGAATAGCACGCTCAGTTCAGAGCCTACCATACAAATAGCACGCTCAGTTCAGAGCCTACCATACAAATAGCACGCTCAGTTCAGAGCCTACCATACAAATAGCACGCTCAGTTCAGAGCCTTCCATACAAATAGCACGCTCAGTTCACAGCCTACCATACAAATAGCACGCTCAGTTCAGAGCCTACCATACAAATAGCATGGTCAGCTCTGAGCCTACCATACAAATAGCATGCTCAATTCCGGGCCGCCATCCAAATAGCATGAACAGTTCAGGGTCGCCATTTAAATAGCATGGTTAAGTCAAAACGTACAGTTCAAACAGCATGATCAGTTTTGGGCCTATCATACAAACAGCACGCCCAGTTCAAGGTCTACCATTCAAATAAAATGCTCAGTTCAGAACCTACCTTTCAAATATCACGCTCCGTTCAGGACCTACCATTCAAACAGCCGACACCATTCAGAAAGAATCTGTATCATTCAAGAATCAGTCGATAGATGTAGTGAGTCACTCACATGATAAAGCCATCTGGTACAGTAATTGTTTTACGTACATTGAGAATGGTTTTTAATGGTAAGTGAATATGTCAGTAGAAGTTTAAGTGTCGTAAGTAACTACAGTATCGAATAATTCAACTTTCCACATCATTGTAAATAATGGAAGCATAAGGCACAGAATATCACACGACGCACCGCAAAGGTTTGTTAAGAAACGATCAGACAAAATCTCACATAGCGTGATCGTTATCGGCATCGTGATTCAATTGACGTTTCCCTGAACATCGCAGTTGCCTATTTTCAGCAAGCTGCCGTTTTCATTACACAGGTGTGCTTGTGCTTCTTTAAGCATAGCTATAGAGATATACCATGTGTAAAACTCTCGACGGTTGAAGTTTCTGCTCTCAAGAGCAGAACACAACAGTGTTTATCGACCAAACCTGGGGTAAATACTCGCCTCTACGGAGAGAAAGAGTTCACAACACGGGAATCTCCAGCGAGGATATGCAGGACGGAAGAACTCTCGGATGATGTACCAAAATATTTTATTGATATCTACATAGATTAAGAGAGAAGTTTTAGTCTATTATTATTATTATTATTATTATTATTATTATTTTAAGGGGCTGCCTAGCCGAGGCCGAAAAAGGCGTGGTCGTACCTTCCGGAAGAACCAGGTTCGATTCTACGGGTCGGGGATACAACTGGGGAGGAGGACAAGTGCCTCGCCCAGGCAGCCTCACCTGCTTTCTTGAACAGGAGCCTTATGAGGGGATGGGAGGATAGACAAGGAAGAGGGAAAGAAGTGGCCGTGGCCTTAAGTAAGGTATCATCCCGACATTTGCCTGGAGGAGAAGTGGGAAACCACGGAGAACCATTTCGAGGATGGCTGAGGTGAGAATTGAAACCTCAATAATCAGTTGACCTCCCGACTCCGTTTCACCCCTCGTACCACGTTTCGAATTCCGTGGCAGAGCCGGGAATTGAACTCGGGCCTTCGTAGGTGGCAGCAAATCACACTAACCACTACACCACAGAGACATTATTTTTTCTTCACCGTTAGGGCCTCTAAGGACCGAGAGATCTCAACTGTTTGTCTTCTTGCGGGCCCAACAGCTTTTCATCCTTTCGGAGTGAGAGACGGACATTATTATTATTATTATTATTATTATTATTATTATTATTATTATTATTATTATTATTATTATTATTATTATTATTATTATTACAAGAGGTTAAACATTTTCCATTGCACACCCGGTTGTCTGAAGTCACCACTTACGCTGTCCCAACCATGACAACTTGGATTTCAAGACGGACTCCTCTTGCCGATCTGGATAACTCAGACGATATAAATCACTAGCCTTATGAGCTCAAATTCGCTGATTCAATCCCAGCTCAGTCCGATGATATAATATGGTGTTCAAATACGCCAGCCTCGTATCGCTAGATTTACTGACGCCTAAAACAAATCTCACGGCATAAAATTCCGGTACCATGGCGAGTTCGAAACGTAGTTAGCGGAACGTAAAACAAGATTATGATGATGACGATAATAATAATCTTTCTTTCTCTCTTTCTTTTTTTCTTAAGCTGTTTACCATCCAGGGTTGATTTTTCCCTCGGACTCAGCGAGGGATCCCACCTCTACAGCCTCAAGGGCAGTGTACTGGAGCGTGAGACTTTGGGTCGGGGGATACAACTGGGAACGAACACCAGTACCTCGTCCAGACGACCTCACCCACTATGCTGAACAGGGGCCTTGTCGAGGGATGGGAAGATTGGAAGGGGCAGGTAAGGAAGAGGGAAGGAAGCGGCTGTGGTATTAAGTTAGGTACTATCCCATCATTTGCCTGGAGAAGTGGGAAACCACGGAAACCACGTCGAGGATGTCTGAGATAGGTATCGAACCCACCTCCAGTCAGCTGACCTCCCGAGGCTGAGTGGACCACGTTCTAGCCCTCGTACCACTTTTGAAATTTCATTGGAGATCCGGAGATCGAACCCAGTGCCTCCAGCGGTGGCAGCTAATCAGGCTAACCACTACACCACAGAGGCGGATAATAATAATAATAATAATAATAATAATAATAATAATAAAGTCAAGCTCCTCTCAGCCCCAAGTTTTGTCTTTAGTATGCTGCTGCATTCCTATTGTTCAACACCACGTGGTATCTGACAGTCCACTGTGAAGATGAGAGTCGTATCGATATTTCGTTGTACCATCTTTTTACGATAATTCTTTGCCTTGTGGTTTACATTGTCAGCTGTCTTCTGTCTACCAAAATGGTTGCGTCCAGATGTAAAGAAATTATTGTTTTTAAAGAAGTGATGAGAAATGTGATGTTCATGACTATATGGAAGATGAATTTCCAGTGAATGGATCTATGGAAATCTCTCACACAGTTTCCGGCAACTGTACTGGAGTCTGTGGGCGTTATAAAAACCTAATATTGTACCCAGTTACAACAGTCTGACCTCAGTATAATGTAATTGGCTGATACAGTAGCGTCGCCTTCTTGAGGTACTAAAGTCGCGGTATTGCGCTACCAACAATGATTGTAGCTCTGGACTCCGAGTATTAGCGCGTCGTGTGAGGTGTCACTTGATTCGTCACAATGAGTTCTACAATAATCGACGGCAAGATAATCAATTTCAGATAGGTGTGGTGAAAAGATTTGCGAAAAAGGTCCATCTCTTGTAAAATATATCTTAAGAATTATTGAAAGAGTATTCTAGGGAGTCGTCGGAATTCCAAAGTCCACGATCACCAATGTCGAGCGGCAAAAGGCTTCTCATGAGCGTCCCAAAATTAAGCTGGCCAAACGACGTGAGGCGAGTTCCATGTTACTGAAGTCATAGCCGAGCACATCTATAAATGATTTGGAACTCATGGATGAGTATACTGATCACCCTGGTGAAGATGAGGCTGCGGTGCACTCATCATAGCTCCCACGAATCTGTGCGTTATAACAACATATATTTTACCTCCACCCGTAATTTTCTCGTCGATCATTCTCCGTATGTATTGTGGCGGAGCAACCAAGCGTGGACCGAAGGAGTTGCGAACTTTCCTGACGTGTTCAAACAGAAATTCTTCTTTTTTCTCCTTTATTGGCTATCTCTCCTCCTTGGGGAGTGTGCCATAAACGTGAATAGTTGTTTCGCTGCAAGATTAGTTTTCACCTGACAAGTGAAGTTTGCTCCTGGCGGCTGTATACAAACAATAGATTCTTGGCTCAGGTAGAAAAAAGTCTGACAATTAAATCCCAATTTTTTTACCTTTTCTATGCCTTTTGCGTATAAATAAATAAAATAAAATATTCACTTCTTTGCTTAATTGGAAAATGAATAATATAAAAATTCACAGAAAAACACTCTACACTCGGAGCGTTGAACCCACGACCATCGAATTACCAGTCCGAGCTCTTACCACTACGCCAGCAACTGCTCGGCGTGCGCACTAACGTAAGTGGCTTATACGGTGCGAGAGCCGAGTCAACATTTTTATTTTTATTTTCTATACGATTGGCCATCTGGAGTTCCCACTTCGGGTTATTTCATTTCTAGCCAAGCCCTGCATGCTCTATAAATTTGAGCGAAATCGGTGGTGACGAGTAGGGAATGCCCCCTTGTTAGATGATTGGAGGACGGTCTTTCACTGGTGAATCTCTGGTTCAGATCAATTCAAATAATCTAGTGGTGATTGCACACTCTTTTCCTTTCTGAGATAATGCAAGGGGTGTTATTAGTCCTTATAAGTACCAGTCATTGAGATATAGGAAGTGCATCGAACCTATAGTATGATGAATGAAAATGGTGAATATAAAGCACCATCACAGGAGTGCAATTAAGTGACTCCGGAGACCTCACAAACGTAAAATCATCGGCGTCTCAAGAATGAAAGATTTTACGGGAGGAGATATTTAATATAATATCTTGGGCTTTCCAGTCAGTATGTAATACATTTTCAATGTAATTAAACGAGTGGTCAGCTTACCAAAAAGAACCACTTTTCTCTTTGAGAAAATCATATCAACTTAAAAATGTCTCTCAGTCATGGCCACCCATCAAAGACTGCTAATTTCAGATGGCAACCAGCTATAAGACATATAGCCTGCGCGGTTGCTAGGTAACATTGTTTGGCCGTCAATCCATACCTTACATCATAGCACGGTTACTAGACTAGACGGTAGGGGTCATCAGTTGGGTGCGCAATAGCAAGCCACGCCTCCTGACGTCACAAGGCACCCTTGTTCGCTAAGCGAAGCAGAGTGCTATTAGTCTAGTGATGGTGTTTACCTTGTCAACAGTGTAAGAATTTAATTTTTCTGTGCTGTGTTGTGCTGTGCTGTGCCATGGTGTGTAGTGCTGTCGCCGGTTGCTCTAACCACGATAGACACCAGAAGGATTTATACATTAAATTTCATCGTTTTCCAAAGAACAGTGACACTAAATTAAAGTGGATTAATGCCTGTAAACGGGATGACTCCTTCACTATTGAGAATGCTCGTGTATGCTCTGTACACTTCGACAATTCGGACTACAGAAGGGACTTGAAGGGTGATTTGTTAAACCTTCCAATTAAACGTAATTTAAGGACTGACGCAGTACCACATTTAAATTTACCACTGAGTAGTAATAATTTAGCGAGTCAGTCCTGTAAAGATCGTGAAATAAGGGCACAAAAGCGAAATCATCGTAAGGAGATACGGCAAATTTTACAATCGCAGGCGCCAATTGAAGCAAAAAATATTAATAATGCAATCTTGAGGAAGGAATTAGATGACAGAAGTAAATATCAGTGTTTCTGTAATGAGAAAATTGCTGAACTGACTGCAGAATTGGAGTTAATTAGACTAGGAAATTGTGACTTAAAACAGCAAAATAAGGATCTTCGGGACCGTCTTAGTGCATCTAATACCGAGATAATAAAATGAAAAAATAATGTTCAAGTTTTTGAGGGTACTTTTTCTAAAAGTCAACCGCAAGCTTTAGTAAAAGGCAGATGCTCAAGTTGGTCATCTGAGGACATTGCTAAGGCGGTAACCTTACGGTCTATATCATATAAAGCATTGTGTTTTGTTAGAGACGTGATTAATTACCCTCTTCCTAGCGAAGTTACAATCAAACGACGGCTAAGACAGTTTTCTATTTCTCCTGGATTCATTGAGTTGAGCATTAATATCTTAAAAACACAATCAAGTCTTTTTACAAATTTTGAAAGAGATGCTGTTCTCAGCTTTGATGAAATGAAGGTTAACAATGACTTGTGCTTTGATCAAAATGAAGAAATGATTAGAGGACCTCATGATAATGTCCAAGTCATTGTAATAAGAAGTTTAGTTCAAAAGTGGATGCAACCTATCTACTACAACTCTGATACGGCGATGTCAAGGGAACTGTTAATAGAAGTAATTCATGTCGTAGAAAGCACCGGATTTAAAGTTAGGGCAGTTGTATGTGACATGGGACCTTCAAATAGGAAATGTATGACAGATCTGAATATTCCGTGGCAAAAACCGTCGCTGAAAAACCCATCAAGTAAAGAACGTAACATATGGTTTTTTGTGATGTGCCCTATGTACTTAAATTACTGCGGAATCACCTTCTTGATGAAGGATATAAGCTGGAAAGTGGGCAATGTTTCACAAAAGAAGCATTTACAAAGTTAATTGAAATGCAAAGACGAAGACCTACAATATGCTCACAAGCTTTCAATGAAGCATATGCTTGTGACTGGAACGGAGAGGCGAAATATACGGTAAGCCGCTGAACTGTTATCACTGACTGTGGGGAAAACAATATGCAATAACTTCCCAGAGCTCAGCTATGTAGGAGAGACTGTAATCACGATTAATAATGGATTTGACGTCCTAAACTCCCGTGTCCACGTGTGTGGCACAAACAGCTTTAAAAGTGCCTATGGAAATTGTATAGAGCAACAAAATCATGCTCTTGACAAATTATTCGAATTAATTTTCACCATGAGAATAATTGGCAAAAACAAACTCCTTCCTTTTCAAGAAGGTTTTCTAATGTCTATAAGTAGCCTTCGTGGTCTATATAAGGACTTAAAATCAGAAGGCTATACTTACGTAATGGCGGCCAAATGTAACCAGGACATAATTGAGAGCTACTTTTACCAGATCCGAGGACTTGGTCGCTTTTATGATCATCCTCTCCCTACCATTGTATCGCAGCGAATTAAATCATTGATTTTAAGCCGGAATGCAGGTGAAGTGATAAACAGCAAAAACTGTCCAGATGAAAAAAAAATGTCCAATCTCTGAGCGCAGACGTTTTGTCTGCGCAAAATGAGGTGCCTCAATACTTCATACTTGATACTGACGAACATTGCCAAGCAGTGTCCAACCAAAATCGAGAAGGTTGCGACAAAAATTGTAATGTTGAGGATGAGGATGATGATTTCACTTCAGCTGACAATGGACTTCTGGAACATTTTCAAGATGAAAATAATGCAAACATGTCTGTCGAACTCGTTAGAGAGAAGAACGAGCTACTAGAAATGATTGCTGGCTATGTAGCTTATAGGGTGAAGAAAAAGTACCCCCAGAAAGATAATATGTACGGGATCCAAACCGTGAACATTTCTCCTTCACCTAGGAATTGGCTAGAAAACATTTCGAGAGGGTACTAAATGAAACCCACGGATGAGTGCATTAATTCTATTATTAAAATGGAAAATGAATTTAGTGCCTTCCATGGAAACTACATTATGAAATGTCCAGGAGTCTTTACATTGTTAAATGAAAAAATTAAGAAAAATATCCTGATCTTGAAGATTTTGTTGTTTCATGTTTTGTTAGAACCAGAACCTTCATAAGGATGAAAAACATGAACAAACTTAGGCACATGAATTCTTACAAGAGGTGTAAACGAATTCCTAATGAAAAGAGGAAAAGTGTGAAAAAAGTTAAGAAAATTATTTAAATAATGTAAAACAACGAAATAACATCTAGGTGTAAATATTTTGTGTGGTACCTATATAATGTAAATATGTATGCAGTTTTAGCACCATCATAAAAATTGGGTGTATTTTTAGGTGCTTTTAAATATTGAACTTTTGGTCACATTTTCTGACTGTGAGGGTTTTCTCCGTACCACAGGTCTATATGGCCTAAGCCTGTGGAAGCCTCTTTCCCCCCAAAAAAGAGTGACCCCTGATATGGTGGAAGAGGTTGACGTTTCTTCAGGGGCTTTTTACCAACATTCAATCGGCCAATACACATTTATAAATAGCTACTTATACATAAATATAATATTAGGTGTTTACAACACTACTTAACACGAACAATTCGCCAAAACAACGGTAAAAAACATTCCGTGCGTTTGGTCATGTTTTTTAATTTTAGTAACGAGTTTTAGAAATGAATCTATGTATAAAATCGTTCTAAAATCACTGGATGGATAGAAAATACGAAAACCGAACCGTAAATACTTTATTTACGAGGCGAAAGATAATTTAATACTGAGAAAGCTACTGGAATAGTTCGTTAAGCACAAGGTCATTACATTACTTGTAATCTTCTGAAAACTACTCAAATAAATTACAACATAATTATCTACACATAACAACCGGCAATTACATTTGACAAAATTGAAAAATATTAAGCAAATCGTTAAATAAAAACAAGCAAATCATTAACAGAAACGCACAAATACAATGGGTCGCGTTCACTGCTAGCCGGCCAGAGGAGACCCGATGACGTCATCAGCCAAAGCCAGCCTGCGCGTGACCCCTACCGTCTAGTCTAGTTACCGTGCATCATAGCCTGCGCGGTTGCTAGGTAACATTGTCTGGCCGTAATCCATACCTTACATCATAGCCTGCGCGGTTGCTAGGTAACATTGTCTGGCCGTCAATCCATACCTTACATCATAGCCTGAGCGGTTGCTAGGTAACATTGTCTGGCCGTCCATCCATACCTTACATCATAGCCTGAGCGGTTGCTAGGTAACATTGTCTAGCCGTCAATCCATACCTTACATCACAGCCTGCATGGTTACTAGATAACATTGTGTGGCCATCCATCCACACCTTACATCATAGCCTGAGCGGTTACTAGGTAACATTGTCTAGCCGTCAATCCATACCTTACATCATAGCCTGAGCGGTTACTAGGTAACATTGTCTGGCCGTCAATCCATACCTTACATCATAGCCTGAGCGGTTACTAGGTAACATTGTCTGGCCGTCAATCCATACCTTACATCATAGCCTGGGTGGTTGTTAGGTAATATTGTCTGGTCGTCAATCCATACCTTACATCATAGCCTGCGTGGTTGTTATGTAACATTGTCTGGCCGTCAATCAATACGTTACATAATAGCCTGCGTGGTTGTTAGGCAACATTGTTTGGCCGCCCATCCATACCTTACATCACAGTGCATGGTTACTAGATAACATTGTGTGGCCATCCATCCACACCTTACATCATAGCCTGAGCGGTTACTAGGTAACATTGTCTAGCCGTCAATCCATACCTTACATCATAGCCTGAGCGGTTACTAGGTAACATTGTCTGGCCGTCAATCCATACCTTACATCATAGCCTGAGCGGTTACTAGGTAACATTGTCTGGCCGTCAATCCATACCTTACATCATAGCCTGCGCGGTTCCTAGGTAACATTGTCTGGCCGTCAATCCATACCTTACATCACAGCCTGCATGGTTACTAGATAACATTGTGTGGCCATCCATCCACACCTTACATCATAGCCTGAGCGGTTACTAGGAAACATTGTCTGGCCGTCAATCCATACCTTACATCACAGCCTGCGCGGTTACTAGGTAACATTGTCTAGCCGTCAATCCATACCTTACATCACAGCCTGCATGGTTACTAGATAACATTGTGTGGCCATCCATCCACACCTTACATCATAGACTGAGCGGTTACTAGGTAACATTGTCTAGCCGTCAATCCATACCTTACATCACAGCCTGCGCGGTTACTAGGTAACATTGTCTAGCCGTCAATCCATGCCTTACATCACAGCCTGCATGGTTACTAGATAACATTGTGTGGCCATCCATCCACACCTTACATCATAGCCTGAGCGGTTACTAGGTAACATTGTCTAGCCGTCAATCCATGCCTTACATCACAGCCTGCATGGTTACTAGATAACATTGTGTGGCCATCCATCCACACCTTACATCATAGCCTGAGCGGTTATTAGGTAACATTGTCTAGCCGTCAGTCGATACCTTACATCATAGCTGAGCGGTTACTAGGTAACATTGTCTGGCCGTCCATCCATACCTTACATCACAGTGCATGGTTACTAGATAACATTGTGGGGCCATCCATGTACACCTTACATCACAGCCTGCGCGGTTGTTAGGTAACATTGTCTGGCCGTCAATCCATATCTTACACCAGAGCCCGCGCGGTTACTAGGTAACATTGTCTAGCCGTCAATCCATACTTTACATCATAGCCTGAGCGGTTACTAGGTAACATTGTCTAGCCGTCAATCCATACCTTACATCACAGCCTGCATGGTTACTAGATAACATTGTGTGGCCATCCATCCACACCTTACATCATAGCCTGAACGGTTACTAGGTAACATTGTCTAGCCGTCAATCCATACCCTACATCATAGCCTGAGCGGTTACTAGGTAACATTGTCTGGCCGTCCATCCATACCTTACATCACAGCCTGCATGGTTACTAGATAACATTGTGTGGCCATCCATCCACACCTTGCATCACAGCCTGCGCGGTTGTTAGGTAACATTGTCTGGCCGTAATCCATACCTTACCTCATAGCCTGCGAGTCTACTAGGTAACATTGTCTGGCCGTCAATCCATACATTATATCATAGCCTGCGTGGTTGTTAGGTAACATCGTTTGGCCGTCAATCCATACCTTACATCACAGCCTGCGCGGTTACTAGGTAACATTGTCTGGCCGTCAATCCATACCTTACATCATAGCCTGAGCGGTTACTAGGTAACATTGTCTAGCCGTCAATCCATACCTTACATCATAGCCTGAGCGGTTACTAGGTAACATTGTCTAGCCGTCAATCCATACCTTACATCACAGCCTGCATGGTTACTAGATAACATTGTGTGGCCATCCATCCACACCTTACATCATAGCCTGAACGGTTACTAGGTAACATTGTCTAGCCGTCAATCCATACCTTACATCATAGCCTGAGCGGTTACTAGGTAACATTGTCTGGCCGTCAATCCATACCTTACATCATAGCCCGAGCGGTTACTAGGTAACATTGTCTGGCCGTCAATCCATACCTTACATCATAGCCTGAGCGGTTACTAGGTAACATTGTCTAGCCGTCAATCCATACCTTACATCATAGCCTGAGCGGTTACTAGGTAACATTGTCTAGCCGTCAATCCATACCTTACATCATAGCCTGAGCGGTTACTAGGTAACATTGTATGGCCGTCAATCCATACCTTACATCATAGCCTGAGCGGTTACTAGGTAACATTGTCTAGCCGTCCATCCATACCTTACATCATAGCCTGAGCGGTTACTAGGTAACATTGTATGGCCGTCAATCCATACCTTACATCATAGCCTGAGCGGTTACTAGGTAACATTGTCTAGCCGTCAATCCATACCTTACATCATAGCCTGCGCGGTTACTAGGTAACATTGTCTGGCCGTCCATCCATATCCTACAACATAGCCTGCGTGGTTACTAGGTAACATTGTCTGGCCGTCAATCCATATCTTACATCATAGCCTGGGTGGTTGTTAGGTAATATTGTCTCATCGTCAATCCATACCTTACATCATAGCCTGCGTGGTTGTTATGTAACATTGTCTGGCCGTCAATCAATACGTTACATAAAAGCCTGCGTGGTTGTTAGGCAACATTGTTTGGCCGTCCATCCATACCTTACATCACAGTGCATGGTTACTAGATAACATTGTGTGGCCATCCATGTACACCTTACATCATAGCCTGCGCGGTTGCTAGGTAACATTGTCTAGCCGTCAATCCATACCTTACATCATAGCCTGCGCGGTTGCTAGGTAACATTGTCTGGCCGTCAATCCATACCTTACATCATAGCCTGCGCGGTTGTTAGGTAAAATTGTCTGGCCGTCAATCCACACCTTACATCACAGCCTGCGCGATTGTTAGGTAACATTGTCTGGCCGTCAATCCATACCTTACATCATAGCCTGAGCGGTTACTAGGTAACATTGTCTGGCCGTCAATCCATACCTTACATCACAGCCTGCGCGATTGTTAGGTAACATTGTCTGGCCGTCCATCCACACCTTACATCATAGCCTGCGCGGTTACTAGGTAAAATTGTCTGGCCGTCCATCCACACCTTACATCACAGCCTGCATGGTTACTAGATAACATTGTGTGGCCATCCATCCACACCTTACATCACAGGCTGCGCGGTTGTTAGGTAACATTGTCTGGCCGTCAATCCATATCTTACATCAGAGCCCGCGCGGTTACTATGTTACATTGTCTGGCCGTAATCCATACTTTATATCATAGCCTGCGTGGTTGTTAGGTAACATCGTTTGGCCGTCAATCCATACCTTACATCATAGCCTGCGCGGTTACTTGGTAACATTGTCTGGCCGTCAATCCATACCTTACATCATAGCCTGAGCGGTTACTAGGTAACATCGTTTGGCCGTCAATCCATACCTTACATCATAGCCTGCGCGGTTACTAGGTAACATTGTGTGGCCGTCAATCCATACCTTACATCATAGCCTGGGTGGTTGTTAGGTAATATTGTCTGGTCGTCAATCCATACCTTACATCATAGCCTGCGCGGTTACTTGGTAACATTGTCTGGCCGTCAATCCATACCTTACATCATAGCCTGCGCGGTTACTAGGTAACATTGTCTGGCCGTCAATCCATACCTTACATCATAGCCTGAGCGGTTACTAGGTAACATCGTTTGGCCGTCAATCCATACCTTACATCATAGCCTGCGCGGTTACTATGTAACATTGTCGGGCCGTAATCCATATCTTACATCACAGCCTGCGTGATTACTAGGTAACATTGTCTGGCCGTAATCCATATCTTACATCACAGCCTGCGTGATTACTAGGTAACATTGTCTGGCCATCCATGCACACCTTACATCACAGCCTGCGCGGTTGCTAGGTAACATTGTCTGGCCGTCAATCCATACCTTACATCACAGCCTGCGTGGTTACATGAGTTACACTTCCGTCACGCAAATTTTCAGATGACCCCCAGCCATAAGACATATTTATGTAAAAAATATAAAAGCACCTGTTGCGTATAAATGATATAGAAAACAGCATACTATATAATATTATTACTTTTGTCTGTTTTTTGTCGTTAGCTGGTTGGATACTAAAAAGCACCACTAAAGGTTATGCAATTATGGAGAAACTGCAAAATCTGACGGTGGCGTCAAAATGGGACACGCTAGGCTTGATAAGAAGTAGGGTAGATTCCCATTGCTTTCTTCACTGGGTCAGACAGTGCTGTTGCAGTATGACCTGCCCTATGATTAGCAAATTTTCATAACGTCCAGACACACTAGTTGTGTATTTAATGTCACTACTCAGCACCACACATACCTTAACACCTTCCATACCGTCACTGGCAGGAGACTGAGACTACGGTGGAAGTTGTTCTGGTCTGGGCCAAGTGAAAGACAGATATACTGCATCCGTTAAGTCATAACGTTCCATTAACTACTTTTATGATTTTCAGAGATGGCGAGGTGCTGGAGGGTTCCTTTGTGGTCTATTTGATATTAACTGGGGCTAGAAATCAGCTGAGACCTGCATGTTATGCACCAGTCCAACAGTTCAATATACCGGGCGAGTTGGCCGTGCGGTTAGGGGCGCGCAGCTGTGAGCTCGCATCCGGGAGATAGTGTTCGAATCCCACTACCGGCAGCCCTGAAGATGGTTTTCCGTGGTTTCCCATGTTCACACCAGGCAAATGCTGAGGCTGCACCTAAATTAAGACCACGGCTACTTCCTTTAAATTTCTAGGCCTTTCCTGTCCCATGACAAAAACAAAAACAGTTCAATAAGCAGAAGTGGAGATGTTGATGATGCTTGTTGTTTAAAGGGGCCTAACATGTAGGTCATCGGCCTCTAATGGTACGAAATGAGATGAAAAGTAACGACAGTTTAAAAGCCCAAATTTCATCCAATGACCAGAATTCAAAACGTATTGAAGAAGAATGAATGAATGAATTAATTAATGAATGAATGAATGAATATGAATTTAAAATAATCAGCGGATACATCTCACAATACTAAAAAATTATTCCAAAATCGATCCACTGACCAGAATTAAAAAAAAACGTCGATGAACAATGATTACGAACTTAAAACACTCGGTGGATCCGACCCGCAATGCTCCACCTCAGAAACTATCTTAAAACAATAGTATTACTGACCAAGGGACTACTTTCAAAGAACAATTCTGAATCGATGATGCTTGTTGTCTAAAGGAGTCCAAAATCCAGGTCAACAGCCCCTCATAATGGTACTTATCCCTAGTAAAGTAGAACCATGGTATTTCTCATGTTGCGGTACTAAGCAAAAGAAGCGTAGACTCGCGGTGTTCCATACATTGTGGTACTACTCACAAGTATTGTACGTCGCACAGGTAACGCAGACCTATGGTGTTTCTCACATAATGGCGCCACTTATAGCCAACACAAACCAACGGTGTTCAACACGTAGGTGTAATAATCACAGGGACCCGAACTATTCCGTGGTGTTCCTCAAGTAGTGGGTACTAATCACAGGCAACGCCCAGACCCATGGTGTTTCTCACATAATGTTACTAATCCTAGGTTCTGTAAACCCACAGTGAACAGCTCTCTCCTGCCACTAATCATAAACCTATTGACTACCTAACATAGTGGTACTACTCGCAAGTAAAGGCGACCCATGGTGTTCCCTACGTAATGGTACTAATCACAAGTAGTTTAATGGATCTAACACAATCATCACTTGGTTGCCCATTTTAGTCGCCTCTTACGACAGACAGGGGATACCATGTGTTTATTCTTCGTCTGCTTCCCCCACCCACAGGGGGTTAGAAGTGAACAGAAGACAGAACACTGCTTGATAGCCAAGAGTAGGAATTTAACCCACGTCTCTTATCAGTTTCATTATATAACATATTCAGCCTTCCAGTTCTTACCATCTATCCTTATAGAGCAGAGAATCTAACTTCTAACTTAATACAATAACGAAGGTTACGGGCATATTGATAACTATTCAAGGAGAACATTGCATAGAAAGCCAACATCTGGAGTCAATGATTCTTCTCCCAAGTCTCAACTCATTAAACTGTGAGGGCACGACACAATCAATGCGTCTGATTACATTGTCACGGCACCACAATTGTATTGTCCTCCAGTCACATTTCAGGCGAGCCAGGCTCTCTCTAATTCACTCGCGAAATTATCTCATGTCAAAGTTCTAGAACTCAGTTTGTGAGTAATTCACCTTTAAACATAGTTTGAAACTACTCTGTAGACTCGCCCGAAAAACACTTCGAGGGGAGTCAGCTTCCTCACTTTACGCCACTGATCTAAAGGTACTGTGGCTACCAGCGGAATTTTAAATTTCAATTTCTTACTTTTGCCCGACACTCCCACTCATCTCTTTGACTTCCCTTATTCAATTATTATTCTCTTTGGATTTATGTTAGTAACGTGGGCCTGGAGAATTTTATGGTGGTTATTACTCTTCGAAGAGTAAGTACAACTAATAGGAGGAAAATATTGATGATATCTAATCCTTCGAAGAAGTGACGAGCCACGAAGGGAGTGAACATAAAAGACTCCTTAGGTTTCGCAAAACTACCTTATTATTATTATTATTATTATTATTATTATTATTATTATTATTATTATTATTATTATTTTCTAATGGTTTTAACGTCGCAAATAGAGGGTTTTCGGCGACGAAAGGAAGGAAAAGTGTTAGGACTGGTAAGGAAGTGGCCATGGCCTTAATTAAGGTACAGCTCCAGAATTTGTCTGGCGCATGTGCACCACCACCTGAAGTGAATCTGGGAAACGATGGAGAACCATCTTCAGGGCTGCCGACGGTGGAATTCAAACCCACCAATTCCCGAATGCAAGCTCACAGCTACTCGACCCTAACCGCACAGCCAATTTGTTGGGTCGCAAACCTTATACCAGGGATTGCAAACGTATGACACGCGAACGAGACTTCAGTGGCACGTCAGATAATACACTAACATATTTTAATGAGTTTAGCATGTAACAAATAGGCCGAAAATCTACCAACATAGCATATTTTAATATTACGTTTTAATAAATACGAAAAGAACAAATGTTATTAAGGTGAAGTAAAAATATATCTTATTCTAGAACTTTACCTGTTTTTTGAAATGTAATTTTCATTGATGTTTGCAAAATAAACATTCACTCGAATACATTTATATGTAATACAATGTAATACCTAAATGAAGTAAAATGAGGGGGTTTCATGATGATCTTAAAGGAAAATAACCGATGGCACATTAGACAGTAAAAACAATAATAAACAAGACCTTAATTAACACTGTAGTCGGTAAAGGTTTGCCATCCCTGCCTTATACCTTAGGAGTCGGGAGAGAGAAATGGTCATCTGTTGGGAAAATAACGAGCCTGGCACAAGTACGTGGAAGCAATCTCAGGCTCGGCTTAGGACCCTGCAGACTCCCCTGTTAGTCATCACTTACGACATATAGTGGGTACCACGGATTAGAGATTAGAAGAGAAGGCTCTTTCCCGCCCTTAGCTCTCATACCATTCTTACCCATATCTTTGATTATTGTCTGAAGAATGGCACACGACCCATAATTTGTAAATTAGGTAATGACATTCCACTTCCTGATAAGCCAGGTTTGAAATTTGTATCCAATTACCGTCAAATTTCTATTCTTCCTGTTCTCTCCAAAGCACTAGAACGGTTGGTACATCTTCAAATACAGGAATACCTGCACTCTCGCTCCCTTCTGTATCCGCTGCAGTCTAGCTTCAAGAAGGACCGTAATACAGCAACTGACTTACTGAAAGTAACTGACGACATCAGACAAGCAATGGACGAAAGACAAGTGACTATACTCACACTCCTCGATTTCAGCAGTGCTTTTGATACGATCAATATTCAGATATTGTTTTTAAAAAAACTTGAATTACTTGTTGGTAATGAAGTTTCAAAATTTTTCCGCTCTCACCTTACAGGTCGTAAGCAACGTGTTATAGCTCAGGATATTAATTCACAGTGGCGGGTCAGGAAGGCTGGAGCTCCACAGGGTTCTGTCCTTAGTCCGCTCCTGTTTGCCGTCTATATTAATGATACATCCTCTAAAATAAATTAGATATCACCTTTTTGCCGATGACCTCCAAATTTACTGCAATGTTAATAAAAAAGTTATATCGCACGCAATAAGAGATATTAACTCCAACCTTCAAGAACTCAGTGTGTACGCCAGTGGAAACTCTCTCCTCCTTAATCCGAAAAATCTCAAACAATTATAATCGGTTCTCAGAAATTATTAAACGCCGTGTATAAATATTATACCATTCCTCCAGTGACATTAAATGCAACCGTAATCCCGTTCACTAAGGAAGTGAAGAACCTAGGCATGACCCTGACTGAAACTCTTGACTGGTCCGCACACGTAAGAAATACATGCAGAAAGATGTACGCGACTCTACACCCTCTGAAACGACATAAGGACATTTTGCCACAAGACGTAAAGACAACACTTCTTCAGACATTGATACTATCAATACTTGACTATTGCGACTTAGCCCTCGTTGATGCGACACGTGAACAAACTACGAAACTTCAACTCTGGTCTTCGATTTGCCTTTAACTTTATTTATGATGCTCACATAACAGCTCTTTCCTGGCTGAAATCCGAAAGCTGACAGAAGTTTCACATACTTACGGTGATTTATCAAACTCTGAAGGAAAATCTACCCACATACATTTCTTAAAATTTCCATTTATTATCCTCATTCCATAACTGTAATACTAGGTCTGGCACTTCCCTCGCTATTCCCATCAACTACTCTCAATGTATAATGGATCTTCCGTTGTGGTTGGGTCACGACTTTGGAATTCACTCCCAGCTGCTGTCAGGAAGTCTAACTCAACAGCAAAATTTCAAATTGCATGCAGAGATTACCTGTTGAATTCCGATGATTGTTTCATGTGATCGGTGACGTCTGATAGGTTGTGTGATTGTGGTAGGTAACACATTGGCATTTTACTGTACAGCTGAACACTGTTGTTCTTATAATTATTATTAGGTTTTTATTATATTTTTATAGTTATAGGTTAAATGTACGTGATATTTAGCCTTAATTCATGTGCATAGATCACTGTTTATTCCCACACTTGTATTTACGTTACTTTATTATGTATTTTGTTCTGTTTATGCACTGCTTATGTTTTTCAGTTTGTATGTAACTTTTTCATTATGACTATTCCCATACATTTTTTTTTTTTACTTTCATGCTCCGGATTTCTTGTTTTTTGGTTTTATTTGTTGAGATTTTCCTTCCTTTTTACTACAGCCCTTGAAGGGCCTTGGCCTACCAAGCGACCGCTGCTCAGCCCAAAGACCTGCAGATTGCGAGGTGTCGTGTGGTCAGCACGACGAATCCTCTTGGCCGTTATTCTTGGCTTTCGAGACCGGGACCGCTATCTCACCGTCAGATAGCTTCTCAATTCTAATCACGTAGGCTGAGTGGACCTCGAACCAGCCCTCAGGTCCAGGTAAAAATCCCTGACCTGGCCGGGAATTGAACCCGGGGCCTCCGGGTGAGAGGCAGGCACGCTACCCCAACACCAAGGGGTTGTTGAGCTTTGCTTTCATTATTCTTTATTATGGTCTTCGTATGTGTTATTTAGGTTAGTTATTCTTGATTTTATAATAGAATAGTAATCTATTTTATATATGTATTAAATTGTAATTTATGTGGTTAAGTGTAATAGATGACCACGAGCCTAACTTCTCCACTGTTAAAATCATATAAATAAATAAATAAATAAATAAATAAATAAATAAATAAATAAATAAATAAATAAAAAATAAAAAATCCTCACTAAGCAGAAGACCTAGTCGAGCCAATCTCACTTCAGCGACGCGACTCATCTCGAGCTTCGTGCTTAGTGAGATGCTTTGCAGAAGGCATTATTGCCGACAGCAGTTTCCGACACTCTAAGCCTACAGTAGGGGTGAAACAAAGAAACTAAAAAAGACAACCTTAAATTATACTGAGAATACATACTGTACGCGCACTTTTTAGTGATAGATTTTTGTACTCGGTGGGGAGTAAGAAGGGAGCACTGCCGGTTCCGGTAAATACTGCCAACTGAATGGAAATAAAATCTCAATTGAATCGATAATATGATCGATCGATATGAATTTTCTAAACCTTTATTATCTTAACGCCAACAACTGTGTCACACACACAGTATATAATACTATATAATATTTCCCGATGCGAAACGTGTTCCTACAATGAATTCTATAGTTTGGCTTTGCTGTGTAAACAACAACAGTACGAGTACGTCAAGTGTACGCCAGATGTCGCACAGCGATGATAAGCGATTCTTAGTTGGTGTTTCATAGGTTGCCAATACGAATCTTGAAGATAACCGAAGTCGACCGATTCAGCACTAAGGTGTAAATCTATCACTAAAAGTGCGCAGATAGTACTTTTATTTATAGATAAATAACAAAAATGTCTTTATCCAAAGCAAAATATGTACTTCATATAAGCTTACTTTACACTTTATATATTTTCTTGCATCATGTGTAGCTTTTGAAATACCATGTAAGAAAAAGTCTAGTAGAAACTTATGGGCAGTTTCCAAATCCTTCAACCATTATTTGAATGGTAATATATTTTTCACAGAAATAATGCACTCAAGTTTTAATGTTTCTAAAACAGATATTTAATTAAACTTTTTTGTGAAAATGCTCTAACTAAAGTTTCGCTCAAAAAATAATATTTGTCACGTTCCCAGACGCAACGAAAATTCAAACCACTTTAACAAAATTTTGACTTTCCTATTAAAAATTAAAACTTTCTGTCTTAATACCTACCCCGCGGTGTACGAGTAGCGTGCCTACCTTTCACCCAGAGACCCCGGGTTCCATTCCCGGCCATGTCAGGAATTTTTACCTGGATATGAGGTCTGGTTCGAAATCCATTTAGCCTACTAGATTACAATTATTGTGACACTCTCATATAATGTTATTGTTTTTACTTTGACTGTTTTCCTAAACGCCGAGGGGCCGGAATTGAATCCCGCAAGAGGTCTTTTACGTGTCAGTACATCTACCGATACGAGACTGACGTATTTGAGTATCTTCAAATACCACCGGACTGAGCCAGAATCGAACTTGCCAAGTTGGAGTCAGAGGGCCAGCGCCTTAACCGCCTGAGAAACTCATCCCGGCTTCATATATTTGTAATGATAGCATTGTGTGGTACAGAATATGCTACATGAACAAATGTACTGTTTGAATAAGTATTTTGAATTAGTTGACCCTGAAAATGATGAAAACACGAAAGTGACATGCAAACTTTGCTTGGGAGTGATCGTTTCGAAAGTTTGTTCAGTCCCTTTTAGTGATGATAACCACTCAATAGCTATATTCGGAAAAGAAAAGAAAAAATAAGCACAAATAAAATTAAATAATGTTTTCTTCCTTGCAAACTTTACTATAATTAACAGACCCATGTGAAAAACATTTCAGCGATTTCCTAAAGACTCCCGCTCTGTACATTATGTTTATATTGTAGGAGAAATGCGTTTATTAAAATTAATAGGTTATATAAGCTGAATCTGGACACTGCTTTTAAAGCCAATTTACGGGTTGCTAAACCATGCATATGTAAACGCTTTGTTGATGAGGTCACAGTTAATGAATAGAAGAGGACATCATTATCACTACCTTTAAATCCTGCATACAAACAAATAGTCTCTATCGGTATACGAGGATACTGTTCAGCTTAATATATCATGGAATAACAAGAGACCAATTATGGGCGAAAGTTATCCATGTACAGAAAATCGATAACCTGATCTTTTTCATAATATCACATTATTATCGGTGCTTGCTGAAGGATAACGGTGAGTAGGATTTTTAACAGCAAAATGTGTTCTTAGTGTTCATATCGGAGTTAAATTCTCATGCTATAAGGGACTAATCGCTAGCTATTACACGTACACTCACTGACAAGGGAATGTTAAGCACCGAGAAAGAATCTTTCAATGTGCATGTAATTCCCAGAGTTCGGGTGTAGTTGAATTTCTTATAAAGCTTACTTGTTTAGTAATTTTTATTTCTAATCGTTACATTTCAAAAAACGTCATACCGGGCGAGCTGGCCGTGCGGTTAGGAGCACGCAGCTGTGAGCTTGTATCTGGGAGATAGTGGGTTCGAACCCCACTGTCGGCAGCCCTGAAGATGGTTTTCCGTGGTTTCCCATTTTCACACCAGGCAAATGCTGGGGCTGTACCTTAATAAAGGCCACGGCCGCTTCCTTCCCATTCCTAGGCCTTTCCTACCTCATCGTCGCCATAAGATCTATCTGTGTCGGCGCGACGTAAAACAAATAGCAAAGAATTGTCATTTTTACTTGTAATGTACTTCTGTAAATAAAATTTTAATCGCTACTTTCTACTAATTAATATACATCGCCACGATCGTTCGGCAAATTTGTAGCCCCGGTACTCGCACGACGTCGCGCCAAGGGTATCAAACCGACGTGCAATTGTTCATTTACTCCCAAATTCTTGTGGTTACTACCGCAAATACTACCTTGGCTGAATTGTCAGCATTGCGGCCTTCAGTTCAGAGGATCCCGGGTTCGATTCCCGGCCGGATCGGGGATTTTAATGGCGTGTGATTAATTCTCTTGGCTCTGGGACTGGGTGTTCGTGTTTGACCCAACACTCTTCTCTTCATATTCAGACAACACACCACATTACCAACCACCACAAAACACGCAGTAGTAATTACACCCCTTCGGATAGGGTGGCGTCGGGAAGGGTATCCGACCATAAAACAGAGCCAAATCCACATTTGCGACATATTTTGCACCCGAGATCCCGCAAGGTGTGGTAAAAGCAGTAGTAGTAGTAGAATAATAAGAATCGTGTACTACGTGTTCGAGAATAGAATCGGAATAAACATTTGATGAGGAAGGAGTTAAGGAATTTCCAGTCCTCTATTTGAATAAGTATTTTGAATTAGTTGGCCCTGAAAATGATGAAAACACGAAAGTGACATGCAAACTTTGCTTGGAAGTGATCGTTTCAAAAGTTTGTTTAGTCCCTTTTAGTGATGATAACCACTTAATACCTATATTGTAGAAGTAAAAAAAAAAAAAATTAAAAAAAAATAAGTAATGTCTTTATTCCTTGCAAATTTTACTACCATTCCAGCCCCAGACTCGCGTTCTGTGAAGTAATTATAATGTAATTTTATTGATTACTTGTTCGAAAAGTAGTTTGTAATTGTAATGAATTAAAATATTTCTCATGCACCGGTAACTGTAATTCATCCCAGTTATTTTTATTTTGTACTTTTCCCGTCACTGGTAATTTCTTACTCGTGCATATCATCGACGGGTATGTAAACGATTACAGCTATAAGGATCTACAGCAACTATGACGGTGCAACAGACGACATTAGAGGTTCCACCATGTTTATAGCGGAATGTGCAGAAGGAACGTCATAACATAGCGTGTGTCTCTAGAAATATTTGTACATTATCATTATGTGACAGTTTTGTTAAGGGTCCAAATTTCGGCACTCGTTATGACCAGATAGTGTTACTAAGTAACTACCTGTCAAATGTCGCAGTCACTCAATATTACGAACACACACATCGTTAAGTTTTCAGTTGGTAAAGTGGTGGTGGTGGTGGTCATGGTGGTTGGTAATTAAAAGGGAGTTACAAGTACGCAACCATCCGCTCTTAACAGTAACCTTGCGTACCTGTGAACTTGCATGCGGAAGGTGGTGGGTTTGAATCCCACCGCAGAAGTCCCGATGACGGTTTTCCATGGTTTCCCATTTTCACACCACACCTGTGCCTTAATTAAGGCGACGGCCGCTACCTTACCAATCCCATCTATTTCCCAACTTTGCGTCGCCGAAAACCTTCGATGTGTTAGTGCGAAGTTAAACCACCATGAAAGAAATAATAATAAAACATAAAATTAAAACTAACTACAAGATGAAACGAAATACGTAAGTTCAACCCTTCCCAGAGTGACGTCATCCGTAAAATGAAGGGAAGGGCCAAAATAGGCACAAAAATAAATAAAAATCCCAGGGCTCACGAACGTAGCATCATCGAGATCAGAAGAGAAAGATGCATATTATTAGTTTTACGTCCCTCCGACAATGGGACTGTATAGGGCTAGGACTGGGAAGGAAGCGGACCATGGTCTTAATTAAGGTACATTATTCGCATTTACATGACGTGAAAATGGGTAACCATGGCATGCCATCTTCAGGGCTGACGAAAGTAGGGCTAGTCACAACACGACCCGAAGACCCGAATCGTGCAGCCAACTCTCTCGGTACTTGGATTTTTGTTAGGGGGATCAAATTGTGGATCCCCGCAAGACCAGGTAGTCGTGCAAATAGAACGTTGAGATGTCACAGTGACCCGTACCAATGGGTACGTGAGGGCATCTAAACAGGTGGTGTCCTAGTGACACAGTTATGGTCCTACCCACATTATTACCTACCCTCACTACATGCCCCAGGCTTAAATACCGTAGGACACCTCCCATTGATCTCCCAACAATCGAAGAACTAAAACTGATGACCTTGACGTATACGCGCAAACTACGCTTACGGATATAAATCAGCTGGTCGGCATGTACTGGTGCAAGGTGGGCTTCTACATCACAAGTAAAAATAATAACACAACGAATCATTACCCCCTGGTTAAATATCCCTATAAAATAAAACCTTAAAATGATGAAATATGATCTTGAATAATCCCCTTCTCGACAAATTAACCTTAACTCACTCACAAACAGTGAAGTACACCAAAACTGGCAGGGGACGTATGTTAGTGCACCGTAACATAGGCTATACCAGTTCTAGAGCTCCGTCCTGAAACCTGGTGACGACATGTAACTCTTAGGTTTACGATTTACGTAACTGGCCCGGGAATTGAAAAATGGTACTTTATCTCATTACTTTCCTGGAGAGTGTGGAATAATTATGAAGGGAATACACATTCATAAGGAAATTGCACCATATGATGCACCGTCTTTAACCTACAGTACATCATTCGTGAACAACCTACCAATGTTAGGTGTATCTGTAAGATATGGGATGAAATAACCATGTAATGTATGAGACAGTGAACTTTCAGAGACAATATGTGACGGAGTTCAACAAAATATGTATTAAACACCAGGCGACTGGAAGCTATACAGGGTCCTCATATAGACCCAGACCGTCCAGCGGCGTTTCTACTCTCCGAGACCTAAGCAGCTGTACGGGAGGCGCGCGCATAGTTCCTGACCTTGCAGAGCGTGCACGTGTTCGACCTGGCAAGCATCAGTCGCCAGTCTGAATTTCAGCTGTTAACTTGGTGGGACAGTTATCATTGCAACACCACATATTTGTGTAAAAAATATTTTAAGTACGACTCGGCTCGATGGGTGTGCAATGCATTTGTTCAGCAAATTCCTGGTGAAGTGCCACCTTCATGAGCACAGATTCACGTAATTGTTAATAAATTTGCAACTACTTGCTCAGAGCTCAATAAAAAACATGCGCGCACACGAACAATTTTAACATAGGGAAACCTAGATGACATTGGTGCGAATCTTGAACGGTCACTGATTAAATTGCTCGCAAAATTAACACAAGTAGGGGTTTCGGTTTCTTTTGCACTCAGAGCTACAAAGCTGTTACGCATCAAACCGCACAGGTTTACACGGGTCGACTGTTAAAAACCTGCTGATCCAGCCACAAGAGTGAGATATTGTGAGTGGTATCTTGCATCATTGAATCATCGTTTGTTCGACCACAGCTTGTGTTCTCTTCGAATAAGGCCTAGTTTCATCTTAATGGACATGTGAACAGTCAGAACTCTCGCTATTGGTGTGCAGAAAATCCCGTTGGTGTTGATGAAGTCCCTCGTTATGGATGATGACACTTCCGGCATCTCTTATAAGGTTTAAGATTTCGTATAAGATTGTATACAAGCTTGAAGCAGGGCGGCCGCGCGCAAAGTACAAACATTGTGCGCTCGGTCTGCGTTTATCAGAGAGATCCTGTACAACATAACAATACACACATGACTGCTCGTGATATTGTAAACATTTTGAACAGTACTATAACCCTAATATAAGCCGCCTCTGTGGATCAGCGGTAGAGTGTCGGCCTCCGGATCCCAAGATAGCGGGTTCAAACCCGGTAGAGGTAGTCGGATATTTGAAGGGCGGAAAAAAGTCCATTCGACACTCCATGTCGTACGATGTCGGTATGTAAAAGATCTCTGGTGACACATTTGGTGTTTACCCGACAAAATTCATTAAATCTCAGCCATAGACGCCAAGAGAGTTTCGGTTTACTCGGTCTGCCATCTAGTGGGGGCCTAGAGTAAAACGGAACGTCGAAATTGACGAGCAGACAGCCAGATGGCGTCAAATTGAAAGGTCTGCACACGGTAGCTGAGGCCATACGATTATTATTATTATTATTATTATTATTATTATTATTATTATTATTATTTTGCTAGGGGCTTTACGTCGCACCGACACAGATATTTCTTATGGCGACGATGGGATAGGAAAGGCCTAGGAGTTGGAAGGAAGCGGCCGTGGCCTTAATTAAGGTACAGCCCCAGCATTTGCCTGGTGTGAAAATGGGAAACCACGGAAAACCATCTTCAGGGCTGCCGATAGTGGGACTCGAACCTACTATCTCCCGGATGCAAGCTCACAGCCGCACGCCTCTACGCGCACGGCCAATTCGCCCGGTATTATTATTATTATTATTATTATTATTATTATTATTATTATTATTATTATTATTATTATTATTATTATTACCCTAATATTCATCGTAGGTGTGCAGGTCAAGAAGAAGGCTGCATTCTACACAGAGTGATTTCTCAATGTGTACATATTCAATAAACGCAGCATCCTCCAGAGCATCAAATGAACAATCGTTAGTGAATCCACCTTCAAAAGAATACTTGAATGGTTGTTAAAACAAAGACAGGCGAAATTTTAGGTACCCACTTTTAAGAAATGTTTATTTAATCAGATTCCTGAACCTTGGTCAATGAATGAAAATCCACGGCCTGTTTCAAGTCATTCAACCAGGTCTTGTATAGGGTGAGCTGGACATCAGGCAATGGTATGTTGATAAACGGGGTTACGAGTCAGGCTGTGAGTTTAACTAACAGCAAAATTCCTCTCAGGTTTAATTACTGCGTTGGCGGGGTGAAAGTTCCTGATGGGGATCACCGTAAGTGAGTTAATATAAGGAAAGATCTTTTTCTTGCTAATGGCTTTACGTCGCACCGACGCAGACAGGTCTTAATGGCGACGATGGGATTAGAAAGGGCTAAGAGAGGGAAGGAAGCGGCCGTGGCCTTAATTAAGGTACAGCCCCAGCATTTGCCTGGTGTGAAAATGGAAAAACCATCTTCAGGGCTGCCAACAGTGGGATTCAAACCCACTATCTCCACTATCTGGATGCAAGCTTACAGCTGCGCGCCCCTAACCGCACGGCCATCTCGCCCGGTAGGAAAGATCATCATTAGGATAATCATATAAATGGGATTATAGGTGAAGTGTACAAGAACTCTGCATATGATTATGAGGGTATTTAGGGGTTGTAGTAAGGATGTAAAAGAAAGGGCATATACATCTCTGGTAAGAACGCAACTAGAGTATGACTACAATGTATGGGACTCTCACCAGGATTACTTGATTGAAGAACTGGAAATAATTCAAAGAAAAGCAGCTCGATTCGTTCTGGGCGATTTCCGACGAAAGAGTGCCGTTACGAAAATGTTGCAAAGTTTGGGCCGAGGAGACGAACTGCCCGACTAAGTGGTATGTTCCGAGTTGTCAGTGGTGAGATGGCGTGGATGATATTAGTAGACGAATAACTTTGAGTGTTCTTTATAAAAGTAGGGAAGGTCACAATATGAAGATAAAGTTGGAATTCAAGAGAACGAATAGGGGCAATTATTCGTTTATAGGCAGGGGAGTTAGGGATTGGAACCATTTACCATGGGGGATGTTCAATAAATTTCCAAATTCTTTGAAATAATTTAAGAAAAGGCTGACTGACAGATGAAATGATATTGGACAGTGTTGTTGAAATGAAAGATGACAGGGAAAACCGGAGTACCCGGACCCGCCTCCCCTTTGTCCAGCACAAATCTCACATGAAGTGACGGGGATTTGAACTACGGAATCCAGCAGTGAGAGGTCGGCGCGCTTCCGCCTGAACCACGAAGACTCTCTTAATGTTAATGCCATATAAAAAGAAAATCGAACGGTTTGCGTCGAGGTCACGGTTGCAAGTGATACGTATTGTCGAAATAAAGTATCTAGGTAGTAAGTGTGGGTTTCAACGTTTCTCCACTGGGTCAATAAATGAGTTCGGCTCGTGCTCCACGGGGAGCATCTCAAAGTCAAGACGCCGAGCGTCGTGTCAAGAGTTCCGCGCACGAAATGGCCAGAAATGAATTCGATTTAAAAAAAAGGTGCTCTAAAGCTCACCCAAAAGGTACGTATTTTAGTCAATAAATCAGAATAGTTTCTGTCCTTGATTTCATTATCGTTGGAGTGTATTTACTGAAAAAAAATTGGAAACGCAATTTTATATTTAGAACAGGCACACGGGCCCGCGGTTGTCAATATAATCTCAACCTGCTGCACTGCTATGCTTTGTTTCTACTCGTTGAACCTGTTATTGTTGCATTATTTGCTCTGAACTTTCACGCTTGTACTGTATACGTTGTAGTCGATTTGTGCTTGCCGCAACTGCTAAATAAATACTGGTTATAAACGTAACCATGTTCTTGTATGGAAAAAGGGTGCAAGGGTACACTTTCACCAAGAAGGAATCCGAACCCTCCCTGGGGAAAAAGTGTACAAATGTCAATAATGTAACAGTGCGTTTTCGTGGATTGTTGATCTCAAAAAACACAATTTCATCCACTTGGAGGTGAGACCATACAGGTGTACAATATGCAGTAATACGATTTTATGAAATAAACTACGAAATAACCAATATAATAATGCTCTTCAGAACGTGCTCACCTGATGAGTTAAACTGAGTAATGTCCCTGGATTGCAGGAGGCCGTAGCTCTTAGGAGATTAACATGGCTATTTAATTAATTAATTAATTAGTTTTATTAACGTCTTGGGACCCAGTCATCAATCGAACCCCGAATTTGGAGGTCCGAAGACTAAGACACTCAACATTCAGTGATGTAGCCAGATATTTGGGAACTAAAGACACGGCATTCAAGATTCCACCATAGGCCTACCTCAGCGTGTAAGAGATTAATCTGTTAATGATGGTATCCTAATAGAGTATGTATGGAAAAGTACATACGATTTTCAAATAAGAAGCGTTTTATCTGTTATGTTCCATATACTACGTCCAGATGAGTCTAGTGAACATACCGTTTCCGGCAATTTAAACTGAATTCTAGGCCAAGATGTTACATGCACCATGTCGCTCATTCCAAAGAATAGACCTTAAGAATTTGAAAATAGCATGTGTTTGTGTCCAGACCTTGTCCCATTCCTCTATGGGGTGGGTATGGGAAGTTAGATGAACCTTCCTCATCATTGGAATTGGTGGGATGAAATGAACATAGATGTAATAATTTCAATATCTCGGCGTTGTGGTATACATACCATCAAAAACACTTGTCTTGTTCCTGGTATTAGATTTGATGCAGCGACGTCCTTTGTAGCACTTCTCTTCCGTTTAGTAATGCTTTCATTTTTCGAAATAAAAATAAAACAATAATTTTTGAATGTAAAAATGTTTAGAGGTCTTGCTCGTGAACAGACGAGATTTTCTTCTGACGACGTGGAGCTAAGTTCTCTGTGAAAAGAAAAGAATTTTCCGACACGACAAAAGCCCAAGAGCTTATTATCATGTCCACGGAAATTTTATCTCGCGAGTATTCTGTTACGTGTTTTCTTAAAACAAATGTTTCTAGATATTTGATTCTATTCTCAAAGAAGTTTCTCAATATTGGATTCTCTTTCGTTACAAGTCTGTTTCTGAAAACATTTATTTTTCGTTCATCTAAATGGTCTTACACGCTTCACTTCATTTTCTATTTACCAACCACGCTGCGCTGGGATGCTGCTCCATCGTTCTCTTCGTTATTACATTAAAGGGGCTCCCACGCGAAACTGTGTAATAAACAAGACTACTGTCTGCACCGTATCTTTGCTCGGTTAAGGAACTGAGGCACTCATGCATCCAATAATAATTCTGTGTGCTTGACATTCCATTAACTGCTACTGGCTTTAAAGAACGTAAGAGTGCTCGAAGTTCCTCTTAAAATCAAATACCTTACAATGCCAGTAAAACAAAGAACACCGGACTGTCGCATTTAGACACGCATAAATAATAACAGACTGAGAATCTCAATTCTAAATATATGCTAACTCCAAAAAAAAAAAAAAATGGAAGTTCAGTTACACACATCCTCAAGCTATGTAATTGGGCATTATAAAACAAACGAACCCCATTGCGCTGCAGCTCTCATAGGCCTTGGCCTACAAAGCAACTGCTCCTCAGCCAGAGAGCCTGTGGATTACGAGATGATACGTGGTCAGCGTAAAGAATTCTTAATCAATGGAGAGAATATAGGTCAATATTAATGCCATCGGTATTACTGTTAATACAATAAGAAATGAACAGCTTTCTAAACATTAAAATTTCAACAAAAGGTACATTTATGAGTAGGAAGTTTCAAATTAGACACACACATTACAATCCGACAAATCATGGTTGATCTAGTGCTTCAACTTTCCCTTCAAAATATTTGTTCCCAAGAATATCATATTAAACAATACATTCTGTTCATTATTCTTTCCTTGAATTGTATGAACGTCACTGTTACTACTGTTCATCAGATTAATGCACAACAATTCATAAATTTCTTATTTTAACTTTTCACAATTTATCTACTTAGTTCTGAACTTGAAGTGGGTTTGGCTAAAGTCTTCGGTCAGATGCCCTTCTTGACATCAATCCTACGTGGAGGGCTTTAATTCACTGTGATGTTCCACTGTGGTACGAAGTGTTGCATGTAAATGTACAGAAGTGTATTACGACGAACATAAACATAAACTCCCCGAGACGAACGACCTTATGCAGTTAAAATCCCTGGGCCGGCCGTAAATCGAACCCAGGGCTCGCTAAACTGAAATATAGAACGCAGATGATGTAGCAAAAGTGCCGCATCTACAACAACTTATAAACATTCTCTACTACTGTAATTCCAGGTTGATTATGGGTTTTTTTCTTTTGTTTTTAGACAGTTAGTTTATTCTCCGAAAAATGAAACTAGAGGAGATGGTCATCAGTAAAATATGGAAAATTTTTACAATAATTTTGATATATTTGAAGACAAACCAAAATCATTACATTATTAAAAATTAAAATCAGCCCTAATGTAAACTTTTGGCATGAACAAAATTGGGGTATTTTTCACCTAAATAAAAGTTGATGTCTCTTTAAGGGGGCTGACACACCTGTAAATATGAATTTTTCATTTTTTGTTTTTGATACAGAATGAAAGAATACACATTTCTTTATCTCAATCTGAAGTTTTATAGCGAAATTTCCAATTTTGACCAAGATATTTTGATTTCAATTCATGCATGTACTGAACTGTCAGCTGTGTGGGCGTGGCATTTGTGCGTTCCACCAATTTTCACTGTTTTGCGAAGGCATCAGGACTATTTCATAATTATCCTTTGAACCGGAAATGATAGTCTGGGCTTGTCTTGCTTTGTTATTTTGTGTCTGTAACCTAACCACGAGATTTTGTTTTGAATCGTGTCAAGTTTGTAAGACTCAGACAAAAGGATAAGAAGATGGCTGGCATAAAATTAGAAGATGGTAAGGGCGTTGGTGGTACGCGTCGTCTCAATGATGCTATCATCGACAAGCTGCAATGTTATTATGGCAATGCCATAAGGGAAAATAAAGTTAACTTGGAAGACGTGAGGAAGGCTATATGGGCTAAATGGTACCATGAAGTCTCTACTGACATTGACCCTTAAAATTAATGTTGTCCGAAAAGTTCAGGATCATGGTGTGGGAGGTATCAAGCCATAGAACTGAGAAGGAGTATAAGCACCCTCACCCAATTCCAATGGCTGTAATGAAGACAATTAATCCAAAATTCCGAGACCTTGCTGCTACTGGCCTCCTAAGGAGATGTCTGAAGGGCCGGACTGAAAATTGTAATGAGTCCTTTAACAACAAAGTATGGACTGTTTGCCCTAAAAACTAAAATACGGAGAGGATAGTTGTGAAAACTGCAGGTGCTGAAGCTGTATCAAGTATTAATTATGGTAATAAAAGTAAAGTGGAAGTGCTAGAATATTTAGGCATCAAAGTTGGGAAATGTGCAACATCTGTTCTCTCTGAATGAGATGTTCTTCTGGTCAAATTTGCTGAAAAACTGCTTCGAAAGTCTTCAAAGGAGAAACAAAGGACAAGGAGGAGGCTGACGATGGAGGAACATGACAATAATATGGACACAGAGGGCACTAAATATGCAGCAGGTGCTTTCTAGTGTTATGTGTAAGTGGAAATGTATATATTATGTTTAGAGCCATTTTCCAAAAAGTTTAATTTTTTCACACAACAAACTCAATAACTCAAGAACTAATGGTCCAAAATGCATGAAATTTGGAATTTTGTTTGAACTAAGTTGTAGAGGATGAACCTCAATTACTGAAGTCCTTTGAAAAATATGCTCAGTGCATCTAAAATATCATGTGAAATCCTTAACATTTTTAAATATTCAAATTAAATACTATAAACGCGTAACTTATTCTTCAACTAAGTTCATAGAGGCCTATCATGAGTAATTTAGTTTTGTCTTTAAGGAAAAAAATTGTTTATGCCAATCGCATTGATAGTTTTCAAGAAATGTTGTTTTATGTAACATACAAGAAATATTTTTTAAAATATTTTAATCTGCAAATTTTATTACACTTGTATATACTGAATTTTAAAACTTTATACAACTGTTGAAAGCCCAGGATTTTTAATATAAGTGTACAAAGTTTAATTGAAATCCCTGTTATGGTTCCATAGACATAGGGTATTTTACAAAATGCATGAATTCCAGGTGTAGCAGCCCCCTTTATGGGATTTTAATAGAACTCTTTCCTCCCACGAATGGTGTTCGAAATTATTTGAGTAGGAATAATAATACTGGAGCTGAAGCACTCGCAGCGCAGTTTATGAGTAGTATGCAATCATCTCCATTGGAGTGTAATGCGGAAAGTCTTCTGGCTTTCTGTAGGGGTTATGTATCTCCCGTCATGAAACCTCTCACTTTTTACCTGAACTGTGGCGTGGTCCGAACAAAAAGCACAGTCTAGTATGTGTATATTACTTCTCGGGTTTCTGCTCATTAACGGAAAGTACTGCGATGTGGTTCGTAATTGCAAGTCTCGTTGTGATGTTCATATTCATCTCCATATAATTACAGGCATGCAAAGTCGTTGTGTTATAGCGAATATAATTGAATATTAACAAAAGTTTACTAATGTTGGTCTACGGAGTACGGAGTATCATCAGCCCCGTGGTGCAGAGGAAGTTTGTCTGTCTCATAACACACGGCCACAGGTTCTATTCCCGGCTTATTCAATGCGGTTTATGCAGCCCCCAAAGAACTGCCTGATGTGACATACAACGGAGCAGGTAAACATTTCGAATATGAATATTATAAATATTTTACGTAAAAACATGATGTGTAATACTTTTATTACAATAATGAAATGACATAAGCATGTGAATTAGTTTTATTTATAATATTTTATTATCTAACTTCACTCACTCCTTCATAGATGAATCTTCTATTGCCCCAAGTAGTGGTTACTATGGAATTAAGCTCGGACGTTAGAGTTTAATTAATTTGACATAATTATTCAGATGTTTATAATGATAAGTACTATTTTACCATAATAGACAATAATTAATACTTGCCGTGACACTGCCGGATAAAACCAAGCAACATCCTGAACGTTAAGACCATTTTATTCACAAGCGATGTGACAGGTAGTTGATCACTGCAAGAGTAGATGATTACAAATTCAGACCAAAGAGTCGCATCAGTACACAGTGTAAATCCCTCTGGTGTCATTACAGGCGGATATTCGCGCATGAAAACGATCATAAAGGTGCGGAATGGCATCCTGCGATAGATTGTCCGAAGCATCTTGCACCATTTGATCCAATTCGGCAATGTTCCTAGCAGACTCTGGAGAACGCGTAAGTTCCCGTTTCACCATGTCCCATGCGTGTTCAACTGGACAGGACAGTTGTTGTATACCATGTGAGGAACGTTGCGTCGCAGCAGGTGTATGTGGACTTGCACTGCCCTGATGAAAAAGTATGTCACCTTCCTGTCGAAGAAATGGCAGTAGCACTACGACAACAACTTGTGCAATATAGCGGGCACAGGTTACAACCGAGAGTTGTAAGTGATGCCCACAACACACACACACCGTAAAGCTTGAGGTGGGACCAGGGTGCTGTGGGTGAATGCACTCTGGAATAGGCCGCCCACCAGGTTTACGGCGTACACGCGTAGTCCAACACTTGCATACACACCACAGAACCTACTCTCGTCACTGAAGACAACAGAACGCCATTCCCCTCTCCAGTCGACTCTTTCACGACACCAGAATAGCCGTGCTTGACGGTGTTGTGGTGACAGTGGTAGTCTGGCCAGAGGCACATGTGATCGTAATCCTGCTGCAAGCAGACGATTCCCAGTCGTCCTTGGTGACACAGCAGGTGCAACATGTGACCGGATTTCCTTTCTGGATGATGTTCCGTCGGTCACCGCTGCTTGCACAACGCATCGATCTTGACGTGCGTCTTTACTACATGGACCTCTCGGTGTGAGAATGTTCCACAGACCAGACACCACGTATGCAATGTGCCCAACATGTGCAGCAATCCGTCGATACGTCCATCCAGCTTCCCGCAGGGCCAAAATGTGACCCTGTTCAAATGGCTGCAGTTATTCAACAGGAGCACGTACTCGTCGGCGGGTTGCAAACACTGTTCGCCTCTAATCTCAGCACAGTTACTGCCTGCAGAGTCAAAACAGAGTGCCTCCTGAACGCCATCTGATCAGCTACGTCCGTGACAAATGAATCACTGACACAACAACTCCTCAGTATGCACATATTCTTCCCTGGTGCCACGGAACATACTCTTTGAGGATGTTGCATGTTTTTTCTGGCAGTGTATTTGAAATATGTATATAGACAAACGAAAAGAAAACATAAAGAATGGCTTATTTTTCTCACATTGAAGTTACGTTTGACAACACAGTACTAGGGTTGGGGTGTAAGTGATGGCAACTATTTGTTTCCTCACATTCACACTGTGCTATCGTACAATAGTCATATGCCCTGGAAAGTACGACACCCATAGTACATGGACGTAGCACTAGATAGTGACGCGTTGGACAGGATCGACGTACGGGCAGTTGTGAAACAGGCTCCGTGCAGAATGAATATGACGGGGTGGAAAGTACTAGAACACACGCCATGTCTCCGTGCGATGTTAACCTCATCCCTAAAATCAAAGAGCCATTACTTGGGAGACGGTCAAGGACACAAGAGGTTATTTTTCAATGCTGTGAAACATGAGATTAAAAAATTCACACCTTATGAGGCGACTGGTATCCATCGTCTCTTGTATCGTTGGCAACGTATTGTGACGTTATATAGATAGATAGATAGATAGATAGATAGATAGATAGATAGATAGATAATTGTCTTTATTGGCGTAGTTAAGGCCATTAGGCCTTCTCTTACACTAAACCAATTTGTACATAGAATCAAAATTAACACTACCGTAATTAATACTAAGTATAGCACAGTTAAAGACAATCTAAATATTTTATAACAGAAATAAAATTCCACCCCAGTGAGATAAACATACTTAAAACAATAATAATAGGCCTAATAATAATAATAATAATAATAATAATAATAATAATAATAGCTAGTAGTAATAATGTACTAACACAATCACTAAAGGACTAGAAATGCACAGTTCATTCGTATCCTGCTGTACCTCTTAACGCTCTTTTAAATGACCTGGTGGTTGGTATTCTCTGACGTCATCCGGTAAGCGATTCCATTATCGGGCGGCAAACACAGAAAATGAGTTATTATATGTTGCAGTTCGATGGTGAGGAATGACGAGCAGGTTTGATTTTTGAGCCCGTGTACCTCTGTTATGCACATTTGAGAAATAATGGAAACGCGAAGAAAGGTAAGTTGGGGAAGATGTAGTAAGGACTCGATGGAGGAGAGACAGAGTATGATGATTACGACGAACGTGGAGTCGCGACCACTCTAGTTCTAGGAAAGATGATGACACGTGGTCATATTTTCTTAGATTGCATATATACCTCACACATGCGTTTTGAGCGCGTTGTAGCCTTAGGGACAGCAGTGGCCTCACATCATTGAAAACAACATCGCAATAGTCGAAATGTGGCATTACAAGAGCCTCGATTAATTTCTGCTTAAGTTTTATCGGAAATACGTACTTATATTTATATAAAGAATGAAGAGCAGAGAAAACCTTCTGGCAGATATGTGAGATATGTCCAGACCAAGTCATGCGTTCGTCCATGATAACGCCGAGGTTCTTCACTTGTGGTACAAAAGGATTTGCAAAATTCTGAAGGATTACTCTCGGTAATGGACGTTTATTGATACTTGCCATTTGATTTTGGTGGCCTAGAAGGATTACTTGTGACTTTGTAGGGTTCAATTGCAGGCCGTGTGCAGTCTGTAAGTCAATGTATAGTAAGTCTATATTTTCCTGAAGGTCTTGTGCTGTAGAGTCTGTGTAGAGTTGAAGGTCGTCAGCGTACATGTGGTATTTGCAATGTCTTAAATTCGATGATATGTCATTCACAAAGAGTGCGAAAAGAAGTGGTCCAAGTACAGAGCCTTGAGGGACTCCTCTATTCACGTGACGCCACGATGAAACAATTCCATTATTACGTTTCACACATTGTTGACGTCCGTAAAGATAGGAATGCATCCAAGCAATCGTACTTTGAGAAAAATGTAGAGCCTTCAGTTTTACAAGTAATATATCAATGTCTACGCTGTCAAAGGCTTTACTGTAATCTAGTAGTACTAGAACTGTGACTCGTCCTTTGTCTATTTCCTGTCGAACGTTCTCAGTCACTTTGAGTAAGGCTGTAGTTGTACTATGTCCTTGTCGGAAACCGGACTGGAAAGGATTAAGGAGATTGTGCGTTTGAAGGTACTCTGACATTTGTTTATGGACTATATATTCTAAGATTTTAGATAAAGCTGATAAAATACATATTGGACGATAGTCTCCCTCGTTCGAAGACGTTTGACTTTTCGGAAGAGGAAGCACAATAGCCTTCTTCCAGAGAGTTGGATAGGTGGAGCATATAAGAGGGAAATTGATTATATGGGTTAAAGTTGGTAATATAAAATCAAGAATTAGTTTCACCATGTCAGTCCCAATGTCATCAATTCCTTTCGCTTTTGTGCTTATCCTAAGGACTGCTTTCCTGACTTGGAGGGGTGTCACGTGACTGAAACAGAATTTATCTCTGTCAGGGGTGGGGTGTGTATCGTAATGGTTCATAAGTTTCTGTTTGTCGACAGGTCGTACTGCGGAGGAACTAGCAATAAAGTACTCGTTAAGAGCCTCGAGAGGTACTGTAATTTCGTCTTTGTTTTTGTTCTTCGTAAGTCCAAGGTTATTAATAGATTTCCACAATGTCGTCGCTGTTCTACCGTTAGGCGTAATTAAACTGTAAGCGTGCCGCAGTTTAGCATTCCGTATTTGTTGCGTTGTCTTGTTTCGTAACTTCCTATATTCGTCAAAATTTTGTACAGTAGGGTCATTTTTATATTGTCTGTGGGCGCAGTCTCTTTGTTTCATTAGTTGTCTAATGTCGTCATTTAACCACGGAGAGGGTTCTTTAGATATTCTCGCTCCCCGCTTTGGGGCATGCTTGTCAAATAATTCCGTTACTTTGCTGTTAAAGAAAGTGACTTTGTCGTCTAGTTTGTTATATGTCGTTATGTTATGCCAGGGTATGTTTCTTGCGTCCTGGAAGAGTCTATCTTTATTTATATTTTTCAATGGTCGATAGGTAATAAATTTCTGGGAGCGTTTCGGTGGCCGGAGGTCATACGAGATATATATTGCGTCATGTGCAGAAATACCAGGTACAGAGGTTTGACCAACATTGAGAACTCTGTCTGAATTGCTGGTAACTATAAGATCTAACAGAGTGTGCGAATGAGATGTGTGGTGAGTTGGAGAGAGAGGCAAGATGTCCATATTATAGGATTGAAACAATGTTTTAAGTCGCGTGGTTTCGGGAGAAGTTACGTCAATTATGTCCGTATTAAAATCTCCCATAATTATTGTGTGGGGGTAGTCTGGCAGCAGTTCGGTTAAGTCAGCGTCAAAGTCTTCTAAGTGGCCTATATTCGGAGGTTTGTAAACTACTCCTACAAGTGCTTTAATCCCGTTCGCTGTTATTTCTACGAACATGTATTCTGGTTTTCTCTCATACCTGCCTGGTGAATGACCTAACATTTTGGGTTTGAGGCTGGTTAAGAAATAGCCACATACCCCTCCACCTCGCTTGTGTGTGCGGTCATTTCTCAGAAGCGAGTAGCCTTCAAGTTGACACAAAGAAGACGGGCTCTTATCTGTCAACCATGACTCAGACACTAGTAGGACATGGAAAACAACTGGGGTGAATATTTCTGTAAGCTCATCCATTTGATTGGCAGCTAATAAGCTTTGGCCGTTTATACGAAGTACTATGAGGGTTTGCCATAACTATTAATGTACTCTCTAAGAGTGTACAGTACACTATGTAGCCCAAGAATTTCATGGCTGACAGTTTCCTTGATTTATATCCACACCGGTAAACCTACACTTGTTATTATACATTCCACAGCACATTACCCCAATCCGATTTGCACATTTCTCTGGTAGACCCTGTATTCGTACAAAAGAAAAAATAGTTGCCATGACTTATTCACTAACTCCCCTACACGGTCACTGTGACAACAGCAGAATAGATGCATGCGCTATACGGCTGTTCACAGCGCTGTCCGTGTGTAACGTCCTCCGAAAAGTGTATACAAATTTATTAGTGGTACTCCAGTGAAGCGCACTTGAAGTCCGGCTTGTTGGATAAATGGTCGGCGTCGAGGCTTTCGGTTCAGAGCGTCTTGAGTTCGATTCCCGCAAACTGGTTAATTCATCTGACGCGCGAAGTTGTTTATGTTTCTGCCAACGCACACCTTTTCCTAAAAACGTAGATTTCCATGACAACTGAAAGAAGCAGTTTTTTTACAAGTTGCTTTACGTTGCACGGGCACAGACAGGTTTTATGGCGACGATGGGACAGGAAAGGGCTAGGAGTGGGACGGAAGCGGCCATGCACTTAATTAAGGTACAACCCCAGAATTTGCCTGGTGTAAAAATGGGAAACCACGGGAACCATCTTCATGGCTACCGACAGTGGGGTTCGAACCCACTATCTGCCGAATATCGGATACTGGCCGCACTTAAGCGACTACAGCTATCGAGCTCGGTAACACAGTATTTTTTGATATTAGGTGTGTTAGAACTATTGTAAGCTAACGTGTTTGGATGTTGCTACAAAGAACGTCTTCAGAACAATAAGAATGAAAATAATTAATAGCAATTGTCACTCCCTAGTAACTAGTAGAGTGAATGAACGAGGGACAAGATAGTGGAAAAAGAGGGACATTCCATAATTCTGGGGAACAGCTACATTTTTAGCTGTAAAATTAAAACTACAAAAATTGAATCATTTTCAAAAGCATTGTGTAGCCATTTTTTCTATGTTTTTGACCAAGAGTACTCTTACTGAAATAACATAAACGCATATTTCACTGACCTTTATTGTACACCTTCCTTTCCTCTCTGTGGGTTTATTTATTTAATCGTGTCAGAAACACACATTATATCTTACAATAATATCAGAACAATAACAAATCTGGTACTATAACCATTAATCATTTCTGACGAAGGCAGATAACGATGTCATTATACTCTACATAAATACAAATTTAATTAAATGTGGTAGACCAATATACGGCTAATTCACATGCTTCCTTGGTATCGTCGATCACATTCTGAACGTCATCTTGCAAAGCTTACAAAAAATGCCGGAGATACGTGTGGTGTGTTGGTTGCGCACTTTCGCGCTTATCTTTCCCTTTTTCCCTCTCGGGTTTAAATGATGGCTTTCTTTCTGGTAAAGAAGTACAAGTACAGTCATCAGTATCTGACGCTGAATCCATTTAAAATTTACAAAAAGTTAAGGAACTCCAGTTAATACGATAAGACTATGTTGATGCTACAGAATGACCGCACACATTATTCCACGGAGTAACGGTAACTCAGAAGTCGCGAGGTATATCCGGAGCGCTTCTCTAACGATGTTATAATATGCTTCTTTGCACTTTCAAAGATCATCATGTTGCCAACGCAGGGGTAACTTTTCTATTCCGCGCCTGTAGAAGTCACGTGGTTTTGAGTCAAGGAACTCGTCAAGCCATGTTCGGAGCGTATATGCATCCAGAAAGGAAGTTCCTTGAAGGTTGATCGACAGAGACCGAAAAATGTGAAAATCTACGTTTAGTTGAGGCTAAATGGCAGCACAGTTGCGTATTGTAAACATTCGTGCCGAGGACAATAACACAAAAATTCGTTCAGATATAAAACGAAACAACTGTGAGACAAATGTCATTCTGTGCAGGATATTTACAAAATACCTTAAAATGCGGTTCGGTTGGTAACCCTAGTAACTAGACTCAAGATATTGGGTTGGTGCAAGTTCATAGCGTTTTCCCGTAAGTTTATTAAACATACCAGGATGCACATAGGAGAGAAGTTAATCATCAGTAACATATTCTCCTTCACTTTTTACAACAGTCTGCCAACGCTGGGGTAACTTTTCTATTCAGCGCCGTAGTAGTCACATGCTTTCGAGTCAAAGACCTCGTCAAGCCATGTTCGTAGCACATATTCATCCGGAAAGGAAGTTCCTTGAAGGTTGTCCGACAGAGAGCGAAAAATGTGAAAATCTGAGGGCGCAAGATCAGGTGAATGACTTCCCAATCCAACTCCTCTATAGTAATTTTTGTCAGGTTATCAGAATCTGGTTGGGTGTTATCATGGAGCAGCATCATTTCACCCAGTCTTTCTGGTCGTTTTTCTGCAAGACACCTCAGTTGCTTGCAATAAATGTCAGCAGTGATGGTTACAACTTAAGGGAAGCAATTCGTAGAACAGCACACCGTCGCTGTTCCACAAAATTCATATCACTATATTTTGTGGATGCACGCAGGTCTTTGTACGGGGAGTAGATTTTTTCTTTTTGGGCCCAACCTTTCCTTTCTTTTCCCTATGTCAGCATAAATACACCATTTCTTGTCTCCAGAAACGATACGAGATAGGAATGGTCGGTGATGCTCACGAGCTAATCGATGACGAGCAAACAGAGATGCACATATGGCCACCCGCTGATTTTTGTGGGTTTTGCTTACAGCATATGGTACCCACACACCCGATATTTGAAACCTTCCCATTGAGTGCCAACGTCACACGATGATGGAATGATTACAGTTCATCACATTTGCCAGTTCTCGAGTACAATGACGTGTATCATTTTGGATTAATGTGTTGAAATGATCTCCGTAAAACCTGGAAGGTCTTCCTGAACGTGTTCAGTCACTAATGTCAAAAAGATCTCCTTAAAACGAGAAAACCATTTTCTTGCCGCGCTCTCTCCAATACCATCGTTCCCATACACGGCGCAAATATTTCTGGCCACCTCCGCTTCTTTCGCCCCTCTATTGAACTGAAAGAGGAGAATAAGTTGTAAATATTCCGATTCCTCCACTTGGCACTCCATTTTCCAATGTCCACAGCTCCAATCACTATCAGCTGATGATAAAACTTCAACATGTAATCTCAAATAAAAACATTGAACTACAAATAAAAATGACAATCGATAAATAAACCCTTAGCAACCGGAGTACCAACTCGCACAACATAAACGCCACGGACTTGTGCACCAACCTAATAGAAATACCCTGTTACAAGTGAAGTTCATTCCAGGATCTCCATAGTCTATGAGAAAGATGCTGAAGGCTTAACTAACGAGGATAGCCATGACATACTCGGTGCATACCCCTCCCCATTGTTAAAATTATTGGGGTGTGATTCAAGACGAAAAATTATTTCTCCTTACAAATGACATATGTAACATCAAACAGTATTTGATGGTTATTATTAGAGTCTGGATTATTAGGTACTGAAAGGTTAGAATGCAAACTTACTTAAGCCAGTAACAAGTATACCCTACACTGTACAACGGTTATGCTATGAGATTTGCATAGATATTAGGGGTACACCCCATAGAACTCCTTGAATTTATGCTACTCTTCCTACACTGTGGTACAACGGGTTGCATCACACTTACACCCTATAGAACTCCTTGAATTTATGCTACTCTTCCTACACTGTGGTACAACGGGTTGCATCACACTTCCTACAAACCAAATTACTTTGCATTCTAACCTATTACCACCTAAAAGCCGAGGTATAGTTATTATGTATAGCATGCTCTGCTACAGCAGACTTCTCTGACCGGGAAGGGCGTAAATATCTGCAATATTCTTTAACCCTTTTAAGCCACTTACTCTCAATTTTCTTTCGGATTTGAACCAGTTTATAACAGGTAGAGGAAAAACATTTTATGATGAATAGAAGAAAAACATTGTCGTAATTTTCGTTATTAGTCTGCTAACTTCATGCACCCACACTACCAGCCGTAAAAGAAACACACAGTACAGAATACATACCTCCACGTAGGTTTGCTGTCAGGAAGGGCATTATGCCGTAACATATGGCCAAGTCTATGTGTACGAAAATGTTTGCACCCACGAACCCACCAGAATGTGGTAAAAGTGTTATGCAATAATAATAATAATAATAATATTGGATACAGACCACATTGGTGAGGCGACCCCACTTGGAAATGTGATCGATCAGAAAGCACTGTTCACCTGAAATAAATGGAAAGAGATGAAGATTTCAAGCCTGCACTGAGGACTTGTCTGATGTGCGAGGCAGCCGAAGAGAGCCGAACAATATGGTCCGTAGCACATGAATGTCACAATGTCGTTGACGACAACCAGATTTTGACGTTGCAGTTCGTGATATATAGAGCCAGTTACCGTTCCTGACACACATCCCGGTTAGCGTCAACTTCCTGTAGAGAAGAGCAGAATCTGACCTTAGTACCCACTTGCCGGTGCGGAATTACCTGTAACTACCGGCAAACCTGGCACACGTGTAGTAACATATAAATCCGTATTGTTGCCAACGTGACTTCTGTGGAGTAATTAGACACAGAGATGTTCATTGAACTTGAGATGTAGCACATTTGCTCCGAGGAGTACCAGAACGAAATAAAAGAGTGCTGCAACAAGCGAGCAGATTTCAAAGGACATAATTGAAGGTTCCGAGGAGAAAGAAGATGAGATATCATCTTGTCGTACATCGATCACCCAAGACGAGAGGGCTCCCTGCAGCATTCTTACGCTGTTATAGGGATGGACATAGACTCTTCTTCGCTGTCCACTGGAAAAAATAAGAAACAAAACAAATTGGTTTTTCGTTCGTCATGACCGATGCTGCAGGCACTTCTCCATTATCAACATTCCCTTAGAACTGGCCGGTCCGCGGGAGGCAGCGAAAATTCCATTCCGAGTAAGAGGAAGTGGGACAAGCCGCAACATCAAATTATATTTGCGGTTATTTGACGCTCGTTTGTTATGCCCTACGACTGAGAACGTCGTCACGCTGACCATCCGATTACTACACTATCTGAAGACATCTGGCCAAGTGTCAGTCACCTGGGTAAACCAACACTCTTAACGAACTTCAAGAAAAACAAGGGGAAAATGACGAAGTCCGAGGATTAAAATCTCTGCATATATAATATAATTCCAGCCTCGTTCAATCTTAAAAGACACACTGGTCTGAGGAAACTTAAAAAATTACACTAAATGGATTGATACTGTGGTTAAGAAATAATTACAGCACAAAAATATCGAATAAAATATGTACACATACTAAAATCACTTTGAAAGATTAAAACGTTCGTCTAAAATTAATTGTCACATAAAAAATAATCCATGTCTGACACTGAAATGGATCTTCTTGATAAAAAGCTTAAACAATACATATATCACGCCTGGGGCTGATGATGACCAATAAAAAGTGGGCGAAACATGTACCTTTAAAATTATGGTAATTTCTATGTGTATTTGACCACACAATAGTGGAATAAATTGTATTGAATAGGTGGTATTATAAATTACTCCTTGTGTGAACTTAGTGATTGGCTATTTTCAGTATGGAATAATGACGAGAATAATGGTTTATAATGAGGTGACTCTCTCAAACTATAACCAGTACACACTAGGTGGCCTCCCAGCCCCGTTCTTTTTACGTATAAATGTCCCGCATGCACTAATGATGAATAGGTTGCCTAATGGCTGGGTTACAAACGAGCGCTACAACGTGCTGTATTTCAGATGTGAAACAAATAGCAGTCATTTTACTGCTCACATTCTGTAACAGGGTGCATTTGTAAACACGCCAAAGATGCAGATTATAAAGCTTAATAACTCATTAATTTACACAGTTACAGATATTTCACTCTACCAAAGCGTTGCTTGTATGTGCCTTGAACGGTCTAGTAGATTTTAATGGCTATTCCGTTCGGGAAAATACGTGTATAGAAGGCAGGTGCCTATTTGAAAATCCCTGCGCATACCGTCTGGGAGCTTCGGCTGCATTCCGACCTGATCCTCCATAGATTAAAAGTATGTATGTGTACTCATCGTTGCTGAACACACCAGTAATTTTCAATATGTTGACAGTAACTGTAATGCTTCTGTACCAAATAGATGTGTACCCTGCGTTCGAAGACGAGGCCTTCTAAAGCAAGGGAGCGCATTAGACTGGTAGCACTGAGGAACATGCAGCGAGCGGCCGTCCGCTTGTTATCTCTTCGTATTCTGACGTAAACTTCCTGCAGGCGGTAATACCCCTGTGAAAATCAGTTATTAGGCATCCCATTCATCACTATTGCATGCGGGACACATATGTAGAAGGTACGGCGCTGGAGGGCCACCTGGTATTAGGTAAGTTTCTGGACACTAGCCTATATTTCAATTGAACAACCCTTATACTTGGTAATCATATTTGAGGGCGTGGTTCCAAATGTGAATATAATTCCTTTGTATGAAGTAAAAGCAATATACCAGCGCTAAGTCTAATGGTGTGTATTGGAAATTGATACCATATTGGTGTGGGAACATATTGCGACATAAGCCTTTCATGATATTAGAAACTAATCACCGAGAGAGTTGGTCATGCGATAAGAGTCGCTTAACTGTAAGCTTACATTCAGGAGAGGGTAGGTTCGAATCCTACCGTCAGCAGCCCTGAAAATGGTTTTCCATGGTTTCCCATTTTTACATCAGACAAATGCTGGGACTGTACCTTAATTAAGGCCATGGCCGTTACCTTTCCAATCGTAGCCCTTTACCATCCCTCCACCACTGAAAACCTTTGATGTGTTCAGCGTGAATTTAAACCATTCGCAGAAAGGAAAAAGAAAGAAAAAAACAATCATTCATGAGTTTAAATATGTTATTAACTCAGAGAATGAAACCTAATCAGGATTGTCGATATTGAAGACTGGATAATTAGTATGGTACCTCTTGAGAAAAGTAAGCATTCGTTAGTGAGAGAAGATGATCTATATTCTACGAAATTAATTCTGAGATTAAACTGAAGTTACATTCTGATAGACATTTTTAGTTTAGAAAATTCTTAGAAATTGCGCCAAAGGGAATATGTATATGCAACATCTTTGTGCCAGTCTCCTTCTCCCAATCTCGAAATTACATTTATTAAAAACACACACACATGTGATTCGATCTAAACATTCACTCGATGATCCGAAACAGGTAGTTCATTTTACAACAATACTTTTAGAATGAATGTAAAGGTGTTGCTGTTGATGATGATGATTATTGTTGTTTAAAAGAGCCTAACATCTAGGTCAACGGCTCCTATAAATGTAAGGAAACGGAGCTAACGGTGGTAGTCATATTGGAACGTTTAACCCTGCGAAATCTCGGAAGTTGAAAACGTTTTTACCATTGGCTGTACGTCGTACCGACACACATAGGTCTTTTCATCGCGCTAGATATCAGCTTCATTCTTTCCATTACTGACCCGGTTGAATGACTGGAAACAGGCTGTAGATTTTCATTTTCTATGTCTCACCAGAGATAGTAACTAGGACATCGCTATGAGGCTGTGCGCATTACCACAAGTGAGTACGCTTCATAAAAAATTGTTTGACTAGAAGTACGGTCAATCTAACCATTGAGCGCGGAACAATTGTCATTGGGTATGAGCGAACACCACCAGTGGTGGGAGGAAAACATCATCGTGAATGTTGTGAAGTTCTGCGGGGGAAAAGGAAGCAGGAAAGTATTTATTGAAAATTTTCAGCAAACGATTCGATAAACAGGTGAAATACAATAGGAAGAGACTTAACTCTTGTAACAAAAATCACGTATATACTGTATGTAATACCATTGGTATTATCATTTCTTAAGAAAATTCCTTCATAGATTTTTCTCAGGTGATTTAAACATGAATTCTAACTGCATAAATCTAGGAAATATAAAATATTTCTGTGAGTTTTATATCGGAGTTCCTCGTTTATGATTTGAAAAGTTGGTATTTGCTTATCCTTACACAGGACTAAATGCTACAGTGGATCTTACCTGAAGATATTTTAGTTAACTTTCTGAGGAGGCAATCACGTGATAACGAATAAAAGCGTCCTATTCAACTACCTGTTATGTAGTCTCCACCATTGTCACATTCTTCTTCTTATTCCTGGTCTCTTCCGAATATATTATAGGTCTGCACTACACGGCTAAGTTTTACGGAACGAGCGAATCAGCTACGTTGTTCAGATCAAGCAGTGAGCTTACACAGGGAAGATGATGGTCCACCATGGGCAGGCCTTTAGATGGTTCATAGTTGTCTCCCATTTACACAACAGGCTGATCCTCAGGCTGTACCACAATTAAGGTCACGGTCATTTCTTCCCCATTCCTAGGCCTTTCCTTAATTCCATCGTCACCAAGAGCCTACATATTTGAGCCAGTAAGACGTAAATGCACTAGGAGAAAGGGATGTGTACTAAGACGAACACAATCATCCAGTCTTCGAGTCATAGGAATTACCCAGACGTGAGTAAAATCCCAAAACTACCTGGGAATCGAACCCGGAACACACTGAATCGGTGGATCCGTTCTATTTGTGACGTTATAAACTTAACCATATTTCACGTGGTTCATGTCATTTGAAGAAAAAATACTCGATCACTGGGCACTCACATTAAATTTAAAATTGAAATGAATGGAAATTTAGTACTTTTTCCACGAGGAACTTCAGTCAATTTCAATTCTGAGTAGAATGTCATTTCTTGAGCCTCAGTTTCCATGGATTTTTGACACGGAGACCATTAAACTCATCCTTGTGTGAACCAACTAGGCGTGAGAAGAAAGTGATGGTTAAATTGCTATAAATTTGATTACGCCTAAGAGCAAAATAATGAAAAAAATGATACTGTATGTTTCATTGCACGATTTCTCTGTGGAGACTTTTCGGGAATTGACTTGACATGTGGTATATGTCTGTTTGGTTTGTTTCTTTCATGATCAACATTCATTTTTTTCTTCAGTTACAGATAACATAATAAATACAAATAATAACAATACTAACTACTACTACAGCAAACCAATGCACATATTTATGAAACACCTGAGAAAGAAGAGGACACGAACACGGAAAAGTATATGTACATTTAAAATGACCGATGGATAAAATAGGGAAATTAAACTAGTACCCAAACCCCATCTCTTCATGTTGTTTACGAACTCCACACATACATTACTGGAAAGCTGTCACCACGTCCAACTGTAAGACCTTAATCCAGCATGTCGAGAGGATTCCTCTGTTTATATTGGATTTCTTGGCCAAGGCTGTCCATTGATCTAAGCTCGGGCGACTAATAGAATCCATTAATACCAGTCTCTGAAGCTTGCATTGAGTGGACTGAGCTACGAATCTCACACTGTACCACCCGCTTCAAATTCACAAACCCCTCTAATTCCTGTTGTAAATCATGAAATTTTTCTCAAATTTAGGACTTCACAAGAATTTTCAGTACTTCACAAGTGTACTTATCAAATCGTTTTTAATACTTGACAGGTCTTAAGAAGTCTTCAAAAAGCTTGAAGGTGTATTAGAACATGTTTTAATCGGTCAAATAATTAGGAACTCTTTGACAGAATTGACCAATGAAATTCGAATAGCAACGGTGAGCGCTAGGCTACTAGGAAAGCTGGGATTGCTGGGAATGAATATTATTAGGTTATATCAAACGTATCTTCGCTTTCATGGCGGAGGGACGTTTTGTGTGTGGCACACCGTTGCCTATATTCGGTGTGCTCCGTATAGTACCACAACAAAGTGAAGAAAAGGGCAGCGAACTAGGAGATGGCAATAGCAATTTCTCAAGGACATGAACATGTTTTAAGCCAACGGATTCAAGAGTTTGGAATCCCTTAGGGCAGGGATGGCAAACCTTTTGTGACCAGCGTGTCAGTTAAGGTCTTGTTTATTACTGTTCACTGTGTAAGTGTGCCATCGGTTATTTTCCTTTAAAATCATCATGAAACCCGTTTAACTTAATTTAGGTATTAGACTGAATTACATACAAACAGTAGCTGACCGGTGTTCTAACCGTTCAAACCATAGAATAGTTCTGAACTATCAAACACTGTTCAATAAGTTTACTTCACGAATTAAGCTTCAGCGCGACACACATCACGCACTTCCAAAGATGAGAGTAGAATGGGGTCTCTGCTTTCAGAGCTCTGTATTTATTAGGTCGACAAGCCAATCCACGCCAAGTAGTTCCCCGAGAAACACGCTTGAAGTCTACTTGACTTCTTTGTGAAGGGCAGATTTGGTTCTCAGGTTTTTACCGCGAACACACTATAATTGCAGGTGGCGATAATTAACGTAACAAAGCATATCATAATACTCAAGAAATTATTCCTGATTTGTATATTGTTTCACATTCTCTAGAGTCAATCTGTGGGCGAGATGTACTTCAAGGTCCTTGTCCCGTCAACCCTGCATTCTCCCGCTTTTCTTGCCGGTTGATTGGCATAAATAAATCCCCAGACAGCACGTGACTAGTTTCACCTCTATCCTTTTCACACACAGCACCACGCCCAAACTGACGCTCTGATTCTCCCACACACGCTCTGACTACCGCAGGCGTTTTTTTGCTGTTGGCTCATATAATAATTACTGATGCATTAAATATTGCCCTTCTCTGACCAGTATGGTTCAATACAAAGAGATTAAAATTAATGCACTGTGTACGCCAAACTTATGTTTTTTTCCATGTCATAAGTTTTAAACTTCCACATTTTCATTAAGCGGGCACTTGCGATATAGTGTTAATGGGTGATCCATCTTTAAAAGGATCCATTGAAATTTGGTGATTCCTACAACAATATGTTTTAGGAACTCGTATATGTTTTAAAGCTTAATAAAAATCTTTCTACTTGAAATTTGCGATGCAGCTTTGCAAATGTATACACCCATCCGTCGCTCAGGTTTACTCCAGATGGCTTTTTATAAGCATTTTGGATGCAAAGAGGTGAAGTTTACTTTCCTTCCTCTACTGCCAGGCAAAATAAGAGTTTGGTGAAGTGGTTCTGAAACAACATGCTAGATTGCAGCACCTATTAATGATACACTTGCACACTTTTGCCGCCAAAGTGATTGGTTATTCCCTTACACTTGCCGCATACTAACTCCATTCTTTTAATTTTGGCACTTATTCTCCTTTGCTTCTAACCTCCTCAAATTTGGTAGACGTTGCTCCCTACATTCAGTGGTAAAAGTTCTATCTCCTGCTTATAGATGGAGTTAATGTCGTTGCATACGCCAGAATGGTGAACATGATTCATTCACGTCCATGAAAGGAGGTATTTTTCACCAAATTCAAATATGGCGGTCACCGTTGTATTTTTCTCGTAAACTGTATCTGGTGTCAACTTCATACAAACGTACTTGATTTCTAAGTTTCCCTTTACAAGATTACAGAATTCAGTAATTAATGTATTTAGAACTAATATCGATAATGCGTCACAATTTGTACTCGAAAATCTGGTTGAACGTTGGAAAAATTGTTTTCGTGAGAAGTTCACTGTATTCTTCTTGAAATGAAGAATCTGGAGCCAGTTTCCCTGTTGAATCGTTCTTCTTTCCTTATTATCACCGTAAACATCATAGGAATATATATTATATGTCCGCTTGTACCATACGAAGAATAATAACAGAGATATTCGTGGTTATTTTATTACTCTTGAACGATACTAGGAATAATAACTCAGATATTCCTGCCGATCATCTGACTTTGAATTGTTCAGTAAGTCATGCGTGACGCGTAGTAGACCTACCTAGTATACAAAATGGCCGGAAAGGAATATTACAATATCTATGCTAATATTATAAAGCGAGAAAGGTTGTGAGTTCGTTTATAAGTGGAGGATATCCTCAGGAACCACTGATTTCAGTCATTCATTCACCATTAGAAACATTATTTCTTTCAGGTTATTAAGGGCTAATTATAAATTATGATAGCTTATCAGCAGAGCATGTAGGTTTAAAAATAGAGGAGCAAGTCGGAAGAAACTGTGCATCCGTGACCCTTCAACTGTTATGCCTGAACTGTCATTCCTATGAAGAATTCAGTTTTCCACAAAAATATCCGTACAATTTTTTCCTCTCTAGAAGTTTAACATAAAAGATACTTTACTGTTTATATAACACGTGATTTATCCAGTAAAGAATAAAATAACATGTATAACAGATAAATTCGAATATGACTGTGACCGTTGTATTTTTCTCGTAAGTTGTATCACGTGTCAACATACAAACTTACTTGTTTTCTCAGTTTCACTTTTCAAGACTACAGAATTCAGAAATTAACGTACTTGGAACTAATATCGACAAACGCGTCACAATTACTACTCGGAAATGTCGTTAAAAGTTACAAAAATTGTGTTCGAAAAAGGAGGACAGGCCTACAAGTAGGATTTAGAATGAACCTTGCCACGGAAATTGCACATCCATTTTCTTTTTAATATCGATCAGTTGTTCTTATAATTACGCTTTTTCTAGTTAAAGGAGTATTCGACCCAGCACGTCGAGCAGCATGGTACAGCTGGGTCGATTAGGGTGATTATTTACATTATGGTTCCACTGAACAATGCGCTATGAGAATATTCCAAACATCATTCAACAACAAAATTTCACGGGGAAATTATCGATTTAGAATTTCGCACCTACACGCACTTATTTTAATATACATTCAATAAAGTTATTGACTTTACGTCCCACTAACCATTTTTTACGCTTTTCGGAGACACCGAGGTGCCATAATTTTTTCCGCAGGAGTTCTTTAACGTTCCAGTAAATCTACCAATACGAGGCTGACATATTCGAGCACCTTCAAAAACCGCCGGACTGATCCAGGATCGAACTTGACAAGTTGGGCTCAGATGGTCAAGGCTCTAACGTACGAGCTACTGTACTCAGTCTGGTTTATATACGTTCGTAACAATAGTGTAATCAAATGTATTTATTGAAAAAATGAAAACCCTGAGCCTGTTTCCAGTCATTCGACCGGGTCAGGAATGGAATGAATGAAGTCCCCATCTAGCGGCGAGGAGAAGAATCGTGCCCGCTGCCGAAGCCTGTCGCACTCCTCTGGGGCAATAATTAATGACTGACAGATGAAATGAAATGATATTGGAGAGTTTTACTGGACTGAAATATGACAGGAAAAACCGGAGTACTCGGAGAAAAACCTGTCCCGCCTCCGCTTTGTCCAGCACAAATCTCACATGGAGTAACCGGGATTTGAACCATGGAACCCAGCGGTGAGATGCCGGCGCGCTCACAACTGCGCGACCCTTTCCTCACGGCTAACTCCCTCCGTAATCCGATTTCTAATTCTGACTTCAAAGCGGGAGGAGCCGCGGGTACTGTTAGTATACGACGGAATTCTTCTTCTTTACGATAAGGCCAGCTACGGACCACGTATCAATTATTGTAGTTCATCCTTCCTTGTTTCCTCTTCCGTTCTTCGCAGTGTTCCTTCGTCATTGCACTATGCTTTAATCCTCTCTCTTCCGATCATTGTTGACCGGGTTTCCTTTACATTCTTCTTTGGAAACCTTTATTTTTAAAATCTCTCTTTCTATAGTTTCCTCTTCTTTTATTTTATTTCTTTCTAAATCTTTCTTGAACTCGTTTGTGTGCAGGTCATTGTTGACTTTTTCTCCCAAAGGTACTCTAATATCTGTTTTGTTGTGTATTATTATTATTATTATTATTATTATTATTATTATTATTATTTTAATAACAATAGTTATTTCAAATCGGAACACATGAACTTACATCTGAATTCACCCGAACGTTATAATATTAAACAGGAATTCATATTGAACAGGAATGCATTTCAAATTGTACTATTTTGTAATCTCATTTTGAAGCAACCCACATCTCTGGATAAACAGGGGACGTATTTTCTTTTGCAAATTCATCAGTTCTATTCGACGCACATTTCTTACAATCGTACAAGAGACTTACTGTTGTACGTCTTCTTCAAGAAGATTGTTCGCACGGTCATGAATATCTGTTCCGTCATATTCACGGGACCTTTTGGTTCCTCGCCAGTATTCTCTTCGAGGCAAAACCTCACATATTTCATCTCTTCTGAGCAACAAAACCAATAACAACTGAGAAAATCAATAACTCAAACTTATTCGAGGATCTGTTCACGCGCTGAAAATATGAATATCGTTAACGATGGAGAAAGGAACTCTAGCAGGCGTATAAAGCAGGTGCGTTCAATTCTCTCAGAATCTCTGTTTACTTGCAGATGGGTTGGCCTAACATAAAAATACGCACAAGAAGCCACGCACTTCTTACAAAAACATCTATCAAACTACGGACTCAAATTTCAGGAAGAGATTCCTCAAATGCGGAAAAGAAAAATGAGTCATATCAATATGGACCCGAACATGCTTAATTTCTGAGTTAACATCTGTTTTTATAACTGGTATTAAGTCGCACCTACACAGATAGGTCTTATGGCAACGATGCAATAGGAAAGGACTAGGAGTGGGATTGAAGCAGTCGCGGCCTTAATTAAGGTACAGTCCTAGAATTTTCCTGGCGTGAAAATGGGAATCCACGAAAAACCATCTTCAGAACTGCCGACAATGTGCTTCGAACCCACTATCTCCCGGATACATGCTCACAGCTGCACGGCCCTATCCACACAGCCAACTCGCCCGGTTGATTTGACTGAGTTTCTTCATGGATTATCCGCTGAAAACGAAAATAATGAGTGAATGGTTAGTCCTACCACCAAATAAAGTCCAGCTTACAATGTAGTTCTCTACGCTTAAGTCCATATGCATTTTCTTTGTAACACTGATTATTCTGCAGGAAATTTGGCTTTTCGTGTTAAAGCAGGCGTTCCTGAATACATGCTGGCCGAGCGTTGTTCGGCTGGTTATTTGGCCGCTTCATTGTAAGTCCCGCTAAATCAGACTGGACAGCAGAGTGTACGAAGGTTGATGCTTGAAAAGGTCAAAAATGTAATAATAATGTTATTTATTTTACGTCCCACTAACTACTTTTTAAGGTCTTCGGAGACGCTGAGGTGCCGGAATTTAGTCCCGCAGGATTCTTTTACGTGCCAGTAAATCTACCGACACGAGGCTGTCGTATTTGAGCACCTTTCAAATACCACCGGACTGAGCCAGGATCGAACCTGCCAAGTTGGGGTTAGAAGGCCAGCGCCTTAACCGTCTGAGCCACTCAGCCCGGCAAAGGTCAAAAATGAGTACAAGCCGAAGTCAGTGACGTTGCTAAATATCGACCCGTCAACGACGGGTTCGCTCTGCTAGTCTCTTTCTGCAAAACGAAATGACGTCTGTCTGCCCCCTCCCGGAACATCACATCTAAATCACTAAGCGGAATTTCATTATATTTTGCCCAAACTTTTTTTTTGCTATTTGATTTACGTCGCACCGACACAGAGAGGCCTTATGGCGACGATGGGGTAGGAAAGGCCGTAGTGGCCGTAGCCTTAATTGAGGCAGTGTTCTCCCCAGAACATTTTTAATCTAGATATGTATTTTTGCTAGTTACACAATATAAATACATAGGCCTATTTGGGTCATTAGGTGCTCCAAATAAAAATGTAAATACTGTAAAATTGTCTATTTAAATGATGAAACTTCGTTATTGTCAGCATAATTGCATCAGTTACATCGGAATTTCATTGTTTAGCTTGATTATCACGTAGCGTCGTGCGCGAGCGGTGTCTGCATTAGCTTTGTTCACATGCGAGCATTCGATTCCGCCCGACATCACAAACCCGTATGGCACCCACAGCTACCGAGTGGTAAGTTTCGGTGTTACATAATTGTGAACGAGCAGTAGAACACTAGAAGTTGAAAATACTCCGTTATGTCTTGTTCGTAATAAGAATACTGAAATAGTTCAATTTCGGCATTAATATTATTGTTAATGCCTTGCGAAGATTATATTGAAATTTTGTTATATTCATTTTTACGTAGTATTCCCCGCCCGGCTACTTAGTCCTGCCACCCAGCTGACGAAAATTTCTTTTTTTTTTTTTGCTAGTTGCTTTAGGTCGCACCGACACAGATATGTCTTATGGCGACGATGCGACAGGGAAGGGCTAAGAGTGGGAAGGAAGCGGCCGTGGCCATACTTAAGGTACAGCCCCAGCATTTGCCTGGTGTGAAAATGGGAAACCCCGGAAAACCATCTTCAGGGCTGCCGACAGTGGGGTTCGAACCTACTATCTCCCGAATACTGGCCGCACTTAAGCGACTGCAGCTGTCAAGCTCGGTGACGAAAATTTCTGGGGAGGACACTGATTAAAGGTACAGCTCCAGCATTTGCCTGGTGTGAAAATGGGAAACCACGGAAAACCATCTTCAGGGCTGCCGACAGTGGGGTTCGAACCCACTATCTCCCGAATGCAAGCTCACAGCTGCTCGTCCCTAACCGCACGGCCAACTCGTCCGGTCGCAAACATTCTAAGAGAGGGACCGGTCACATGATTATGTTCTAATCTATATAAATAAAATTGTTTCTGTTTGTCTGTCTGTTTGTCTGTTCCACCATCACGTCGAAACGGCTGGATAGATCTCAACCAAACTTCATATTTAGGGTATACTCATCCCGGAGAAGGTTTTGATATGCATATCATTTTAAAATCCTTGAATAGACAGGGGGTTTATAGGAAAACCAGAATGGTTTTTCCACCATCACGTCGAAACGGCTGGATAGATCTCAACCAAACTTCATATTTAGAGGATACTCATCGCGGGGAAGTTTTCCATATGCATATCATTTTAAAATATTTGAATATATGGGGGGTTTATAGGAAAATCAGAATGGTTTTTCCACCATCACGTCGAAACGGCTGGATGGATCTCAACCAAACATTGTATTTAGAGTATACTAATCCCGGGGAAGGTTTAGATATGCATATCATTTTAAAATCCTTGAATAGACGGGGGGTTTATAGGAAAACCAGAGTGGTTTTCCTACCATCACGTCGAAACGGCTGGATAGATCTCAGCCAAACTTCATATTTAGAGTATACTCATCCCAGGAAAGGTTCCGATATGCATATAATTTTAAAATCTTTGAATAGACGGGGTGTTTATAGGAAAACCACAGTGGTTTTCCTCTATTTTCTCTTATACTATTGATTTTCTGTAAACTTCGTTTACCGTACGTGAAACGTCTCTTCATTATAAACAACTTTCGTTATGTTCATAATTTACCTTACTCTTCACATGACGGAGAAATTTACAATTTTCTGCTGGTATCATGCTCTGCATTTAGTGACCGACAGACCGACAACGAACCTACAGGTTACCATGGCAACGTCTCTGACTGCATGCCAGTAGGGAAGTAACGTATTGCCATTTTCCTCATCATGCTTTTAAATTCGTGGTTGTTCCTTGGGTAGATGGCAAGAGAGGCATCAATCGGCTCATCTGCGGGATATTGGCGGAATATCGTTGGAGGTTATAACCGCCCTCGAATAGATTAAGTAATAACACCATTAGTCATCTTCATATTTGTTTACCTAAGAATCACTGAACCTAAATTTCTCCTCTGTTAGCGCTTTATTATATCCATAACTCACGGCATTTATTTATTTGTCGTTATCCGGCTGTCCTCAGTTATAATCCATTTTCTATTAGTTTCAACATTCTTAACTGTATTATTTTCTTCCTTAATTACGCCGTATGTACGTGAATGCTAGAAACTACTGGATGCATTTCCACCAAGATTCGTATTTAGAATACACCTGTCCTTGATAGGTTTCAGGGCAAATATTGTTTCTAAATCCCTGAACTAACTGGGGGTTTATACGAAACCGAAACAGTGATTTTGCACTTCCAAAACATATACACAACAAAAGTTTATGGAAGTCTACCTACCTTGGTAGAAATTAATGTCTAAACCTTTTTTTCTCATGTGCATCATTTCGATACGAGGATCAATAAGGGAGATATCATTAAAGGACCGTTTTTCTGTACAAGTCCCATCGGACTTAACTCACGAGCGGGTGCGTGTAAAGTGTATTCCTTACAACTTGAAAACTACTGAAGACATTCGAAACAAAATTTATATTTAGCATCCACCTGTCCAAAGGTAGGTTTTAAACGTAAATAACATTTCATGTTCCGGAATGGACTGGCGGTTTATAAAGAACCGAAATGGTGATTTTACTCTTCCACAATATATACAGAACAAGACCAACCTGACTGGAAATCGACCAAACCTGATGGAATTCCACCTCTAAACCTTTTTTTTTCATGTGCATTTTTTCGTCAGGAGGATTAATAAGGGAGATATCATGAATGGTCACTTTTGCAGGTTAAGTCCAGCGGACATAGCCCAAAAGGTGTTTTACATGGAGCAGATTCCTTATCTATATAAATCAAATCGTAACGACTGTGTACCTCTACACTGACTATTTTGGCGAAATTTTCGTACAGCTTTCCGTTTAAGGGGTAATAATAACAATCTCCATAATTTTTGATTTCCTGAAAGTCCTAATTTTTACTCGCCTCGCCCAAAATCCACATTGTGGCATAATCTGCCAGAAGAATAAGAAGATAATTGAAATTTGACAAAATTATACGTTTTAGCCTGTAACGAATGAAAAATCCTATATCATTAAATTTTTCATTTTTTATCCCCGAAGAATATCGAAATATGCAGGCAATTTTAATGATGGTGCAGACCTTCGGAAATTCCTATCACGTAACGGATTGCACTATCTCCGTTCAATTTGGAATCATCTACAACCTTGGTCTTATGACTTTATGCCGTATCTGTATCCCTTTTACGTTTGATTTTTCTCTATTAATCGATGTTAAGTCAATTTGGAATTTTCACATGCATTATTCATACTTTCAATTACTTATATGAAATACAGAATCATCAAACTCTTCACGAAAATTGGCCCACTCAGTAGCCATATGTGAGCCAAATGCTACGTATGTAGCTGTCACATTATTATCCGAAAAGTAATGTAATGTGAGATGATCTTACAAAACCTTTACCCTGTTCCACGTTTCTAAATCTGACCCAAGAATAGATGACATATCATTGGACCAGCCATTTAGGCCACTAAATCCGGCGTGTCTTATGGTATAATCCTTTGTCGATATGACGTACGTTTAGTAGCAGTTAATCTGTAAATGAAGGTCTTCAATATTGTAAACACGCATATACTTTCGTATGTCGATCTATATATATTCACTGATGTCGATTTAGCGATCGAGAAAGGGTCGGTCTGCTATTGTAATCAGTACTCCCCACACCGACTTTGACTGGCAGTAGGAAAGGGTTCCTTCTCCAACTCCTGTGTAACTGTCATTAGTAAGGAAGGCCTACAATTGTAATGAATAATTCCCTTCTCGATTTGACTTGCAGAAGGTAAGTGAGCATGCAGTTTTGTTTAAAACTCCCCTACCCGATTGTGTTTGGCAGTAGGCAAGGGTGCCCGCCATTATAAAGAAATGTACTCATCTAAAATGTGACTGGCATTAGGCATAGTGGCCTGCTATTTTGATGGAAACTCACCAACTTGGTGTGACTGGCAGTACGCTGGCTGGCAGTAGGAAAAGGGGCCTGTCATTATAATGATAACTGCACAACTCAATTTCGAGTGATAGTAGGGTAATTGCCTGCCATTATAATAAAAACTGTAATCTGTCTGGAGGTAGGAAAGGGGGGCTGCCATTTTAACGAAAACTCCCCAAATCGATTCTGTCCGCATAGTAGGCAATGGGGCCTGCAATTATAATGTAAACTTCCCAACCTGATTGTGAATGCCAGTAGGCAAGTGAGCCTGCCGTTATATCACAAATCCGTAACAAACACTTTACATTGGAAACGTACGGGGACCTCCCCATGCTCTTTCTCGGATAACGCTAAGAGACATGCAATTTTAAAACTATCTTATTTACTGCATGTACACTATTTACTTCGATATTCGAATACAATGTAGAATACCGTACCATGGCAACGTCAGCTCCAGGATTCTACAGCAGCGAAATTATCTATATAAATAAAATTGTAGGGGGTCCGCTGTCTGTAATTTCTTTTGTTTTGCCAATTTTTCAGATATTTATCCGTTTTAGGTCAACTCAAGACCGAATCGGTGGTTTTTACGTTTCGTGTCTGTTTGTTTGTTTGTCTGTTTGTCTGTTTGTCTGTTTGTCTGTCTGTTTGTCTGTTCAACCAAACTTCATATTTACAGTATACTTATCCCGGGGAAGGTTTCGATATGCATATCATTTTAAAATCTTTCAATACACGGGGTGTTTATACGAAAGCCATCACGTCGAAACGGCTAAATAGATCTCAACCAAACTTCATATTTAGAGTATGCTCATCCCGGGGAAGGTTTCTATGTGCATATCATTTTAAAATATTACAATAGATGGGGGGTTTATAGGAAAACCAGAATGGTTTTCCTCCTTTTTCTCTTATACTATTGATTTTCTGTAAACTTCGTTTACCGTACGTGAAACGTCTCTTCATTATAAACAACTTTCGTTATGTTCATAATTTACCTTACTCTTCACATGACGGAGAAATTTACAATTTTCTGCTGGTACCATGCTCTGCATTGAGTGACCGACAGACCGACAACGTCCCCCTGTGGGTGGGGGCGGTAGAATAACAAGAGAGGTGTCAATCGGCCATTCTGCGGGATAATGGCGGAATATCGTTGGAGGTTAGGCCTATAACCGTTCTCGAACAGCTTCAGTAATAACACCATTAGTCATCTTATATGTTTACCTAAGAATCCCTGCGCCTAATTTGCTCCTCTGTTACGGCTTTCTTATATCCATAACTCACACCAGCATAATTTATTGAGGGGCATAAGTAAGAGCAATACATTCACTTGGTATTTACATATTTGTCGTCATCCGGCTCTCCTCAGTTATTATAATCTATTTTCCATTAATGTCAGATTTCTTAACTATTATTTTCTTCCTTAATTACTCCGTATGTATGTTGATTGATTGATTGATTGATTGATTGATTGATTGATTGATCGATTGATTGATTGATTGAATCCCAGCAGAAAGGCCTAATTGTTCAATACAATCCTCCACATTCGGTTGGCCTCAGGAACGGCATACGATCTTAAAATTGGGCCAACTCCCGAGATCTCTCAAACATAAGAACACAAGTCGGATGAGAGAAGAGAGTGGTGATGGTGCTGATTTTTGTTTCAAGAGGAACTACAACGGGGCAACCATCCTATATTAACAGTAATCAGTGACAAAAATGGAGGAATCCGACTCTTCCGAAATTAAGTTATCCGCGAAGGGCGTGGAAATGAGGCCTCGAATGTTCTTATGCCGTCGGAGTCTGCAAAGAACAAGAATAGACCACGGAAGTTCGGATAATATAGCTAAAGTGAGGAGCGTGGCATAAGTAAGTGCACCTAAAAGGGTCCGTGGTCGCGAGCCCACCCTGCCAAGTTAAGGACCCCTGGGGCGATTTCAGTCACCTGTTACGACAGGCAGGGAATAACCCGGATGTATTCCTCCCCCCCCCCTCCCACCTTCACCACGCAACAGGCGGTTCACAGAAACGAACTACGATGCACACGCTACGCAAAATACAGTAGGTCACTATATACACCAACAGCAATATAAGGAAAGAAATTACGTACAGATGTTACATGGAAATCTTTCCTTTATAAGAGAGACAGCTATAAACAAACAAATAAGATACACGTGCGGTTGTGTGCTACACAGTCACGGTGCTCCTGTGGGGAAAACCAACATCTACTGTCGTTCTCTATATGCGATTTTCTATTTTACGCAATAAAAATATCACACGAGAACACTTTTACGTATTCTAAAAGCAACTTTATTATCGCTACGAACTTATCCTGTCAGATAGAAGAAAACATTCAGTGCCTCTCTCGGAATACAAAAAAGAAAACAATCGCTCTCTAAAACAATCTACATAGAATTTATACATGTTTTACATCAGAGATCTAATGGTGCTGTTCCTTGACGCCATATTGGAAATCTGTGTGCCGTACGTCCGCACGTTATACGTCCATGGACACGAAACATAAATATAATAACATAATAATTTCGGCTCATCATAAACCTTCAAAATACCAGTATTGAAGGTTTTATCCTAATTAGGATACCTGTCCTACGACACTACTGCGCAACCAATCTGGGCCACCCGTGAGTCACAGGCAACAGCTACTTCGGTCAGCTTCAGCAGTCTATATCATCCATGTCGATAAGCGTAACCGAAATCAATATTGCTCTGAGCAAAAGGAACTTGACTGCTTAATGGTATTCACACTGGTGGCGCTTAGTTCTTCTCTGTATTACATTGTTACTTTCTAACTGAGATTGTTAACATATCTATGTGAGTGTTCATGTCAGTTATTGCGTTTAAAAATATCTGAAATATTGTTTCCTGTTTCAGAAGTGTTGCGACGGTACGTTAATTTATTTCCACTTTAGAAATTTTCGGATACTCTAATTTCATTGGGAACCACTGCATCTGAAATTCTTTTCTGGGCGGGGTTTGTGGTTGTTATTTGGAAGCATTTTGCGGCCTTTCCCTTTCTTTTGCCGATATCTTCATTCTTCGAAGTATCGGATCTCTTTCAATTTCGTTCTGATTAGTGATAAGGCAGGATTGTTGAGGAGTTGTCCTTCCTTTTGAAACAATCACCAATACGGCCATTTCAATTCTGTTGCTGATTGCGATTTTTAACCCCTTTGTGGACTTTATCTTCCTTTTCCGATATCTTCATTCTTCGAAGTATCGCATCTCTTCATATTTCGTTCTGATTAGTGTTAACAGAAGATTGTTGCGCATTTGTACTACCTCTCGAAACAATAATCACAACTACCTCTATTTTGTTGACTATTACCCCTTAGTACTTCCTGCCTTCCCAGTTTCTGCTCTGGGAGGGGTTTCTGTTTTTGATATTTTCGAGCTCATTGCGGCCCTTCCCTTTATTTTGCCGATAACTTCATTCTTCGAAGTATCGGATCTCTTTCAGTTTTCTTCTGATTAGTGTTAATAGAGGATAGTTGCCCCGTTGTACGTCCTGTTAAAACAATAATCACCAACACCACCGTCACCAACAGAAAATAATCACCACCACATGCACTTTGCTGCCCATTACAGAGTTACTGATTGGGTTTCGACACTTTTGTGACTGTTCCTTTGACCATGCCTGCTAGGAAGCGAATTAACATTGGACGGTCCATATCAAAAGCTAAAAAAGTTAAGATATTGAGGGCTTCCGAGACTGCTTCAGACCGCGAGGCCAGACTCAATGCAGACAGACTGAGGAAGAGCACTCACCGTGATTCGGAGAGTGCTTCTGAGCGCGAGGCCAGGCTTAGCTCACAGAGAGCACGCCAGTCCACATCTAGGGCGTCTGAGACTGCTTCAGACCGCGAGGCCAGACTCAGTGCAGACAGACTGAGGAAGAGCACTCACCGTGATTCGGAGAGTGCTTCTGAGCGCGAGGCCAGACTCAATGCAGACAGACTGAGGAAGATCACTCACCGTGATTCGGAGACTGCTTCTGAGCGCGAGGCCAGGCTTAGCTCACAGAGAACACGCCAGTCCACATCTAGGGCGTCTGAGAGTGCTTCAGACCGCGAGGCCAGACTCAGTGCAGACAGACTGAGGAAGAGCACTCACCGTGATTCGGAGAGTGCTTCTGAGCGCGAGGCCAGGCTTAGCTTACAGAGAACACGCCAGTTCACATCTAGGGCGTCTGAGAGTGCTTCAGACCGCGAGGCCAGACTCAGTGCAGACAGACTGAGGAAGAGCACTCACCGTGATTCGGAGAGTGCTTCTGAGCGCGAGGCCAGGCTTAGCTCACAGAGAACACGCCAATCCACATCTAGGGCGTCTGAGACTGCTTCAGACCGCGAAGCCAGACTCAATGCAGACAGACTGAGGAAGAGCACTGACCGTGATTCGGAGACTGCTTCTGAGCGCGAGGCCAGGCTTCGCTCACAGAGAGCACGCCAGTCCACATCTAGGGCTTCTGAGACTGCTTCAGACCGCGAGGCAATACTCAGATCGCAAAGATTTAGACAGATGCGTTTAAGAGAAACAGAATCAGAGGATCAGCGGATGGCTCGAATGGAGCATGACAGAGAGCACCATTCCCTCACACGCGAAAACCTAGCTGCGGAGGAATATTCTCAGGCGTTAACACAACGACGAAGTACCTACGCATCGTTAAACGAAATGCAAAATGTCCAGCAGGAAGAGAAAAGACAACGTGCAGCAGAAAGACGTTCATCAGAGACCACTGATGAATATCTCAGACGGTTAGATGAAGATAGAGTGAGACATGCCAATGTTAGAGAATTACATTCAACGTCAATTGAATCTAGGTGTCCTAATATGATTCCATGGCATGAAAAGCAGCGAAGTGCATTTGCTTATAACCCTCTTATCGACTACCATCCAAGAGCCCATATAGGGTCTTTGAGTAAAGTGTGCCCTTTCTGTAGGGCTCTCAAATGGAAGCAAGAGCCAGAGGGAATGTGCTGCTCTTCCGGAAAAATTAAATTAAATCATCTAACTCCTCTACCGGAACTTCTTATTTCTCTGTTAAATGGGACGCATACTGACTCTCGCCATTTTCTTCAATTTGTGCGAGCCTACAACAGCGCATTCCAAATGACAAGCTTCGGAGCTACTAAAGTAGTGGAAGGAAATTTTATGCCAACATTCAAAATTCAAGGACAAGTATACCACTTAATAGGTTCACTTCTCCCTGCAAACAATGAAAATTCTAAATATCTTCAAATATATTTCATTGCAGACCACAAAGCACAGGTAGATCAAAGAACAGCAATAATACCAAATTTAAAAACCCATTTAGGTAATGATTTGCAGGGCATGTTACATGATGTGAACCCATATGTCAAGGAACTGAAGACAACTCTAGAGACAATGCCGGACGGTGACACCCACAAGATTGTGATCCACGCCGACCGAGTTCCTGCTGGTGAGCACAGAGGCTGTTATAATCAGCCGACAACAAACGAGATAGCTGTCATATTGGTTGGACACGAATGTGATAAGCGAGACATCGTGCTTCGGACAAGAGACCAGGGCCTGAGACGAATATCTGAAACCCACCGATCATACGACGCTCTTCAATATCCCCTGATGTTCCCTCGTGGAGATGATGGCTACCACTTCCTACTGTACCACGTAGACCCACGAACCGGAGAACTAAAGACCCCTCTCAAGAAAACATCTTCTCTTCAGTTTTATTCTTATCGTATAATGATAACACAAGGCGAGGTAAACTACTTACATTGTTACCGTCAACTGTCCAATCAGTTCTGGGTAGACATGTATGCTAAAATAGAGACTGAAAGGTTAGTCTATATCAGAACACACCAAAGGGAATTAAGGGCTGAGAGCTACATTCACCTTAAAGACGCCCTGAGGAAGGACGAGGGTAACATGGCAGATTTGGGACGGTTAGTCATTTTACCGTCCACTTTCACTGGAGGACCCCGATATATGCACGAGCGATCTCAAGATGCACTCTGTTATGTGCGAAAATACTCATGTCCAGATCTTTTTATTACAGCTACAACTAATCCAAAATGGGAAGAAATTGGTAATGCCGTATATAATGGTCAGTCAGCGAATGATCGTCACGACATTATTACACGTGTATTTCACATGAAATTAAAATCTCTCATGGACTTACTAACCAGAGAACAAATATTTGGGCCAACTCTTTGTTTTATGTACTCTGTTGAATGGCAAAAGCGTGGCTTGCCTCACGCCCACATATTATTATGGCTTGAGGACAAGATACGACCCGTCGATATTGATAAGGTTATTAGTGCTGAATTTCCAGATCCTGATAAAGATCCACAGCTTTTTAACATAGTTAAATGTCACATGGTCCATGGACCATGCGGATCTTTCAACGTAGGCTCACCATGTATGAAAGGTGGACGATGCTCAAAACGATACCCACGAGCATTCGTCAATGAAACTGTCACAGGGAACGATGGGTACCCATCCTACAAGCGCAGGATTCCTTCTATGGGTGGCTTCACTGCACGCCTTATGATAAATGGACAGGATATGGAAGTGGATAATAGATGGATAGTGCCATACTGTCCTGTTTTGTCTAGGGTATTCAAAACACACATCAATGTTGAATACTGTAGCAGTGTTAAGTCCATCAAATACATCTGTAAGTACATCAACAAAGGAAGCGATCAGGCAGTCTTAGGTTTGCAAGACAAAAATGATGAAGTGTGCCAGTATCAGAGCGGAAGGTACATATCCAGCTCAGAAGCAGTTTGGCGAATTCTTTCATTTCCTATCCATGAAAGGTATCCTCCAGTAATGCATTTAGATGTTCATCTACAAAATTTTCAAAGAATTGTCTTTACTGCAGAAACGGCTCATGACATAGTAGAAAATCCACGTAACACCACCTTAATGGCATTCTTTAACTTATGTCAGACAGATGATTTTGCTAAGACACTGTTGTATGAAGACGTTCCCTCTTACTATACGTATAACAAACAGCAAGGTACATTTGTAAGAAGAAAGAAAGGAGTACCTGTGGTAGCATTTTCGGGCGTTAGAAAGCAGCACGTAATTAGCCGAGTGTATGCAGTCCATCCTAATAATTCCGAGTGCTTCTATTTACGCATGCTTCTGTTCACTGTCAGGGGACCAACATCCTTCACTGACCTTCGCACCGTCAATGGCATACTTCACCCTACATATCGGAGTGCATGCAAAGCCCATGGATTACTCCTGGATGACTCTCAATGGGAAGAGACACTGAAGGAGGCGATAGTTTCACAAAGCCCAGCAAAACTTCGCCGGCTTTTTGGCATATTGTTAGTCTTTTGCAGTCTCTCTGATCCGTTGGATCTGTGGAACAAATATAAGGAGAGCCTAGCAGAAGATTTCTTACGACAACTTTCCCCCTGTAACGACGGTACTGCTCATGAAATGATCGCCCATGTGGAAGACAGATGTCTTCAAGACCTCGAAGAATACGTCCTATCGATTGGCGGTCAGCCTTTGAACATTTACGGCCTTCCTTCCCCTCAGATCTTACAAACGTTAAATGCTGACTATCTCAGGGAAACAAATTACAATAAAGAAGCGTTAAGGTCTTTTGTTCTATTAAATGAACCAAAACTTACAGATGAACAGACTGTAGTATATCGGGAAATATTAAACTGTGTTAGAAATAAGGAAAGTAGAATGTTTTTCTTAGACGCTCCGGGCGGAACTGGAAAAACATTCCTGATTAACTTACTGTTGTCTAAGATCAGACAGGATAGTAAGATTGCTGTAGCAGTAGCCTCTTCGGGGATCGCAGCCACTCTTTTACCCGGTGGCAAAACTGCTCACTCGATGTTTAAAGTGCCTATAGATCTTGACTGCACAGAGTCACCAATATGTAACATCACAAAACAAAGTAACATATCCAAGGTTCTGCAAGACTGCAGTCTTATAATTTGGGATGAATGCACTATGGCTCACAGAAAGGCGATTGAAGCAGTTGACCGAACGCTGTGGGACATCCGAAACAGTGATAACTTCTTTGGAGGTGTCCCTATCCTCTTTTCTGGTGATTTTCGTCAAACGTTACCGGTTGTTCCAAGAGGGAGCAGAGCAGATGAAGTGAACGCTTCATTAAGGAGATCATCACTTTGGCCAAATATCAAAAAACTGTCTCTGACACAGAATATGAGGGTACATCTAGGTGGTGATGAAAACATACATACATTCACTGAAATATTGTTGTCGATTGGGAACGGCTCACTGGGAGACAGTAACGGGATCATTACTCTTTCTGATGAATTTTGTTTGTCGCTTTCTAACCTTGAAGCTCTCATTTCATCGGTGTACCCGGACGTAGAAAATATTAGGAGCAAACCCATCTCATGGCTCTGCTGCAGAGCGATCTTAACTCCAACTAATGAACAAGCGGCGTACATTAATTCGACTATCCTCACAATGTTCCACGGCGAGGAGACAGTTTATACGTCTGTCAATGAAGTAATCAACTCTGACGACGCAGTTCACTATCCTCCTGAGTTCCTGAATTCTATAACGGCTCCGGGGCTTCCATCGCACAAAATTACCTTAAAGATCGGCGCACCAATCATACTCATGCGCAATCTCAGCCCACCTAATTTGTGCAATGGGACAAGACTTCAGGTAAACGCCCTCCACAAACATGTGATAGAGGCAACTATCATGACTGGATGCGGTGAAGGAGAGTCAGTTCTTATCGCGCGGATACCACTAATCCCAACCAACTACCCGTTTGAGTTCAAGCGTCTGCAGTTTCCAGTCAGCCTCTGCTTTGCGATGACTATTAATAAATCCCAGGGCCAGACGTTGAGTATTGCTGGACTTGACCTCAGATCACCCTGCTTTTCCCACGGGCAACTGTACGTCGCATGTTCCCGAGTCAGCAGCAGCAAGTCCCTGTTTATATGTGCACCAGAAAATAAAACACGAAACATTGTTTATCAAGAGGTTCTTCAATGACTCTGTTCTTCCTTCGCTTCAGTACGTGTACTGGTGACAAATTAAATGAAATTGATCCCATAAACGAATAGACTCCTAATTATGGGAAGATCATCAGTGTTACTTAATTTTTCCAAGCACACTGTTGATTATCTGGAAGTAGAAATGGGGGCATGCCAACATAATGAAAACTGGCCAAATCGACACTGACTGGGAATAGGGAAGAAGACCTACGTTAAAATGGGAATTCTCCGAATTGACTGCGATTGGCCCTAGGTAAGGGGGTCTGCCCTTAAAATGAAAACTCTCGAGCTTGATTGACACTGGTGGTAGGCAAGGGGGAGTACTATTATAATTAAAACTCCTCAACTCGATTGTGAATTGCAGTAGGTAAGGGGCTTGCTATTATAAAAATCCTTCCCAATTCGATTATGACTGGAAATAGGAAAGGAGATCGGCCGTTATAATAGCAACTTCAAACTCGACTGTGACTAGCACTGGTAAACTCTACCAGCATTGATGATGAAAACTCCCCATTTTGAATGTGACTGGTAGTAGGCAAGGGGAACTGCTACTATAATTAAAACTCCTCAACTCGATTCTGACTCGCAGTAGGCAAGCGGGACTACCATTATAACCAAACCTCGCCAATTACACTATGACTGAATATAGGAAAGAGGGCTGTGGCTATCGATAGGCAAGTGGGCCGGCCATTATAATGAAACCTGCGCAAGTCCATTGTGACAGGCAATAAGAGAAAGTATGCCTGACATCATAACTAAAGGGTGTATTCTGCCCGAAGGCAGGTCCGAACCTCCGTAGAGGTGTGCCTGAGCCGGAGTTTACGTACGGTAGGGTGGCCAGTCCCTTTCCGCTCCTCCATTCCCTTAACCCCACCCAACAGCGCGTGGCAACCCATCCAAATCTTGACCACGTCCAGTGTTGCTTAACTTCGGAGATCTCACAGGATCCGGTGCTTCAACACGGCTATGGCCGTTGGCTGTCATCATAACCAAAGCTGCTCAAATCTACTGTCTGTAGCGGTAGGGAACCTTCCACCTCGACTGTGACTGGCAATAGGCAAGAGGATCTGCCACTGTAATGAAAATACCCCACGTCGGTTGTGACTGGCAGAAGGTAAGGGGGCCTGCCAATATAATTTTAACTCCTCAACTCAATGTTTTTCGCAGTAGACAAACTGGAATAATATTACAATGAAAACTGTCCAACTTCGTTGTGACTGCCAATACGCAAGGGGGCCTGGCAATATAATCAAAACACGATAACCGGAAATAGGAAAGAAGATCTGCCGTTATCATGGGAACCCCCAAATTGACTGGGTTTGGCAGTAGCAAGGGGACCTACTTTTATAACCCACACGCCCGAACACATTTTTGATTGGTAATAGGCAAGAAGGCTTGACATTGTCATGAAAAGTCGCCAACTTGATACTAACTGGCCATAGGCAAGCGGAAATGCCATTTCAATGAAAACTTCGCAAATCAACAGTGACTGGGGATAGCAAAGACGACCTATAATGATAATGGGAACCTTGAAATTCGATTGTGACCGCCTGCCCACCAGTGGGCCTGCCATTATATTGAAGAACCCTAAATACATTTCGCTAACAGTAGACAAATGGGCCTTCTTTTCTAACCGAAACTTTCCAACTCATCTGACTGGGAATAGCAAAAATGATCTACCGTAATAACGGAAACCCTCCACCTCGACTGTGACCGGCACTAAGTAAGCAACCGAGCTCGATAGCTGCAGTCGCTTAGGTGCGGCCAGTATCCAGTAATCGGGGGATAGTGGGTTCGAGCCTCACTGTCGGCAGCCCTGAAGATGGTTTTCCGTGGTTTCCCATTTTCACACCAGGCAAAAGCCGGGGCTGTACCTTAATTAAGGCCACGGCCGCTTCCTTTCACTTCCTAGGCCTTTCCTATCCCTTCATCGCCATAAGACATATCTGTGTCGGTGCGACCTAAAGCAAATAGCAAAAAAATAAGTAAGCAGAACTGTCATTATAATTAAAACTCCCAACTCGACTCTGACTTCTACTCGAACTCCCCAATTGGACTAATACTGTCGGTAGACAAGTCCGCTTGCCATTATAGTTAAAACTCCCCAACTGATTATCATTGGAAAAAGGAAACAAGATATCCCATTGTAATGGGAACTCTCCAACTCGACAGCGACTGGAAGTACACACGGTGGCCTGGCATTAAAACGGAAAAACTCCATCACGTTTTTGATTGCTAACACCCAACTACTTCCCCAACTACACTATGACTGGAAATAGGGAAGGTATTTTCATTATAATGGCACGTTCCCTTTACTACTGTCAGTCGCAGTCGAATTCGAGTGCTATCATGATGCCGTGTCATAAGAGGCGACTACAAGCAACCTCAGGGGCTGTTAAGTAGGGAGTATGGGTTGGCGATCGCGGGGCCTTAGCTGAGTCCTGACATTGCTTCTGTTTCCTTGTGCTAGGCTTCTCACTTTCATCTATCCTTTTCGACCTCCCTTGGTCAACTTTCGTTCTATTTCAACTCGCACGGTATTACGTGTGGAGGCCTTTCATTTTCACGCCCTTTGTGGCGAGGGGGGGAGTGATATATACAAATAATCGAAAATAGTGTCGAATCCATAGATTTCGGGGTCGCTGACATGAATACTGACACTTCGGATTTTTTAAAGTTCAACTTCAGCCCCCTTTGCGGTGGGGGCGTACAAATATAACCTACTATGTGGAAAAAGTACTGTGGGAGCAAGACGCCCCTAGAACCCCTCGGTAGGGGGGTGAAATATAATATATATATTAATAAATTGAAGTCGCTTTGGAGACTCACCTAAGGGTCCGTGGTCGCGAGCCCACCCTGCCAAGTTACGGGCCTACTCACTGCCTTTACAGTAATTTACGGAGGAATCCGTATACAATGTAGAGTACCGTAGCGAAGCACGGGTACATTTGCTAGTCTATATAAATAAAATTGTTTCTGTTTGTCTGTTTGTCTGTCTGTTTGTCTGTTCCACCATCACGTCGAAACGGCTGGATAGATCTCAACCAAACTTCATATTTAGAGTATACTGACCCCGGGGAAGGTTTCGATATGCATATCATTTTAAAATCTTTGAAAAGACGGGGGTTTTATAGGAAAAACGGTTTTCCTCCATTTTCTCTTATACTATTATAGGCAAAATATCGAATTTGTCGTATAAGGACGAGACAAAGCTCAATTTAATCCTCTTGACGCAAAGAACAAAACTCGGTAAGCCCTCGGGCCCGAAAACCATGTTTTAAGGCCCTAAAACCAACCGTTACGGAGATATTGGCACCACACTACCCCTGCTCTAGGAATCGGATAAAGAAATGAACTGCCGTAACCATGGCAACGTCAGCTCCAGGATTCTAGAGCAGTGAGATTATGCATGTACGTTTGGGCATAGCTGTCAACCAAAATAGGTACAAATAAGACTTAATATCTGGGAAAAAAATATACTGTTGTGTAAGGCACTCGTAGGACTCCTTTGGGCGGGGATGGAAAGGGGGTGAAGAACGAGTGTAAAAATCTATATAAATAAAATTGTTTCTGTTTGTCTGTTTGTCTGTCTGTTTGTCTGTTCCACCATCACGTCGAAACGGCTGGATAGATCTCAACCAAACTTCATATTTAGGGTATACTCATCCCGGAGAAGGTTTTGATATGCATATCATTTTAAAATCCTTGAATAGACAGGAGGTTTATAGGAAAACCAGAATGGTTTTTCCACCATCACGTCGAAACGGCTGGATAGATCTCAACCAAACTTCATATTTAGAGGATACTCATCGCGGGGAAGTTTTCCATATGCATATCATTTTAAAATATTTGAATATATGGGGGGTTTATAGGAAAATCAGAATGGTTTTTCCACCATCACGTCGAAACGGCTGGATGGATCTCAACCAAACATTGTATTTAGAGTATACTAATCCCGGGGAAGGTTTAGATATGCATATCATTTTAAAATCCTTGAATAGACGGGGGGTTTATAGGAAAACCAGAGTGGTTTTCCCACCATCACGTCGAAACGGCTGGATATATCTCAGCCAAACTTCATATTTAGAGTATACTCATCCCAGGAAAGGTTCCGATATGCATATAATTTTAAAATCTTTGAATAGACGGGGTGTTTATAGGAAAACCACAGTGGTTTTCCTCTATTTTCTCTTATACTGTTGATTTTCTGTAAACTTCGTTTACCGTACGTGAAACGTCTCTTCATTATAAACAACTTTCGTTATGTTCATAATTTACCTTACTCTTCACATGACGGAGAAATTTACAATTTTCTGCTGGTATCATGCTCTGCATTTAGTGACCGACAGACCGACAACGAACCTACAGGTTACCATGGCAACGTCTCTGACTGCATGCCAGTAGGGAAGTAACGTATTGCCATTTTCCTCATCATGCTTTTAAATTCGTGGTTGTTCCTTGGGTAGATGGCAAGAGAGGCATCAATCGGCTCATCTGCGGGATATTGGCGGAATATCGTTGGAGGTTATAACCGCCCTCGAATAGATTAAGTAATAACACCATTAGTCATCTTCATATTTGTTTACCTAAGAATCACTGAACCTAAATTTCTCCTCTGTTAGCGCTTTATTATATCCATAACTCACGGCATTTATTTATTTGTCGTTATCCGGCTGTCCTCAGTTATAATCCATTTTCTATTAGTTTCAACATTCTTAACTGTATTATTTTCTTCCTTAATTACGCCGTATGTACGTGAATGCTAGAAACTACTGGATGCATTTCCACCAAGATTCGTATTTAGAATACACCTGTCCTTGATAGGTTTCAGGGCAAATATTGTTTCTAAATCCCTGAACTAACTGGGGGTTTATACGAAACCGAAACAGTGATTTTGCACTTCCAAAAAATATACACAACAAAAGTTTATGGAAGTCTACCTACCTTGGTAGAAATTAATGTCTAAACCTTTTTTTCTCATGTGCATCATTTCGATACGAGGATCAATAAGGGAGATATCATTAAAGGACCGTTTTTCTGTACAAGTCCCATCGGACTTAACTCACGAGCGGGTGCGTGTAAAGTGTATTCCTTACAACTTGAAAACTACTGAAGACATTCGAAACAAAATTTATATTTAGCATCCACCTGTCCAAAGGTAGGTTTTAAACGTAAATAACATTTCATGTTCCGGAATGGACTGGCGGTTTATAAGGAACCGAAATGGTGATTTTACTCTTCCACAATATATACAGAACAAGACCAACCTGACTGGAAATCGACCAAACCTGATGGAATTCCACCTCTAAACCTTTTTTTTTCATGTGCATTTTTTCGTCAGGAGGATTAATAAGGGAGATATCATGAATGGTCACTTTTGCAGGTTAAGTCCAGCGGACATAGCCCAAAAGGTGTTTTACATGGAGCAGATTCCTTATCTATATAAATCAAATCGTAACGACTGTGTACCTCTACACTGACTATTTTGGCGAAATTTTCGTACAGCTTTCCGTTTAAGGGGTAATAATAACAATCTCCATAATTTTTGATTTCCTGAAAGTCCTAATTTTTACCCGCCTCGCCCAAAATCCACATTGTGGCATAATCTGCCAGAAGAATAAGAAGATAATTGAAATTTGACAAAATTATACGTTTTAGCCTGTAACGAATGAAAAATCCTATATCATTAAATTTTTCATTTTTTATCCCCGAAGAATATCGAAATATGCAGGCAATTTTAATGATGGTGCAGACCTTCGGAAATTCCTATCACGTAACGGATTGCACAATCTCCGTTCAATTTGGAATGATCTACAACCTTGGTCTTATGACTTTATGCCGTATCTGTATCCCTTTTACGTTTGATTTTTCTCTATTAATCGATGTTAAGTCAATTTGGAATTTTCACATGCATTATTCATACTTTCAATTACTTATATGAAATACAGAATCATCAAACTCTTCACGAAAATTGGCCCACTCAGTAGCCATATGTGAGCCAAATGCTACGTATGTAGCTGTCACATTATTATCCGAAAAGTAATGTAATGTGAGATGATCTTACAAAACCTTTACCCTGTTCCACGTTTCTAAATCTGACCCAAGAATAGATGACATATCATTGGACCAGCCATTTAGGCCACTAAATCCGGCGTGTCTTATGGTATAATCCTTTGTCGATATGACGTACGTTTAGTAGCAGTTAATCTGTAAATGAAGGTCTTCAATATTGTAAACACGCATATACTTTCGTATGTCGATCTATATATATTCACTGATGTCGATTTAGCGATCGAGAAAGGGTCGGTCTGCTATTGTAATCAGTACTCCCCACACCGACTTTGACTGGCAGTAGGAAAGGGTTCCTTCTCCAACTCCTGTGTAACTGTCATTAGTAAGGAAGGCCTACAATTGTAATGAATAGTTCCCTTCTCGATTTGACTTGCAGAAGGTAAGTGAGCATGCAGTTTTGTTTAAAACTCCCCTACCCGATTGTGTTTGGCAGTAGGCAAGGGTGCCCGCCATTATAAAGAAATGTACTCATCTAAAATGTGACTGGCATTAGGCATAGTGGCCTGCTATTTTGATGGAAACTCACCAACTTGGTGTGACTGGCAGTACGCTGGCTGGCAGTAGGAAAAGAGGCCTGTCATTATAATGATAACTGCACAACTCAATTTCGAGTGATAGTAGGGTAATTGCCTGCCATTATAATAAAAACTGTAATCTGTCTGGAGGTAGGAAAGGGGGGCTGCCATTTTAACGAAAACTCCCCAAATCGATTCTGTCCGCATAGTAGGCAATGGGGCCTGCAATTATAATGTAAACTTCCCAACCTGATTGTGAATGCCAGTAGGTAAGTGAGTCTGCCGTTATATCACAAATCCGTAACAAACACTTTACATTGGAAACGTACGGGGACCTCCCCATGCTCTTTCTCGGATAACGCTAAGAGACATGCAATTTTAAAACTATCTTATTTACTGCATGTACACTATTTACTTCGATATTCGAATACAATGTAGAATACCGTAGCGAAGCACGGGTACATTCGCTAGTTCTAAATATTGACCCGAAAATGTGTCGTTTAGTGCAAAAGCAGCTACATCACCTTTTTGTAAAATTGTGCTTGTGTAACAGAAAATGAGATGTGTCTTATCACAAAATGAAGACCAGCATGTGCGCTTTAAAATTCAGTTTATTTGCATAAAAAAAGGCAAAAGTATTTTATTTGTAACTCTAGTGGTTCTCCAGAACATTGCACTTTTGCCTATTAGAACACGTGTTCCAGATCACCTGCTGGCCGAGTTCTGAACTCATTTCATTACCAGTTCTTTATAAATGACAGCTTACACATCGATGATGGGTGCCCTACTGTCTTGGTCTAATCAAATCAACCATCTAGGCTTAATAATGGACCGTGGTTTATCCTGGAGTAAGAATATAGAACAGGCTTTACAGCGTGCCACGGTACGGGTGAAAGCCTTTTGACATCTGCTTCATTGTGTCTCTTACAATGTTAAGAGGAACATTTATTTAGCATGTGTCAGGCCCATCCTGCTGTATGGGTGTGAAGTCTGGGGCTGTATTCCCAAGAATCCTCTTTCCAAATTACAAACATTCCAGAACAAAACATAACGTATGATGAGTGGAGCCCCGCGACTGAAATATAATTAAAATATATGAACCGAACTTCGCATTCCTTTTATTAGATTTCAGGTTCTACCGCCTATCAGCAGTAGAAGTTAAACATAGGCAAGAAAATTAAAGGCAACACCAAAAATAACACGTTAACCTCAAACACTTACCGTTACTTTAGTTAAGACCATCAGTTACCCAGAGACCATGGACCAAGATAACCCCTGGTATGGCAATAAGTTGTTTTAACACTACTAAAGAAAATAAGAGGTTCATTGAGAACAAACTGCATATTATTTTATTCAGGAAATAAGAGTTAAGAAGGAGACATAATTAGTAGAAAATTAAAAGAAATAAAAGCCCTCGAGATTAAACCGTAACTAATTAAAACCAATACATTGGCGAGTATTAATTTTAGTGTTCGGCCAAACGAAAAGGAAGAAAAAAATTAACAGATTCTCTATTTTTTTAAAACAACCCATAGAAACTTGTGCATTTAGCAACCTGTTTTTACAATTCGACTTGAAGTTATTTCGTTGCCTAAAGCCATTCTTTTCAATAGTTTCAACCAATTTAAGTTTATTATTATTATTATTATTATTATTATTATTATTATTATTATTATTATTATTATTATTATTAGTAGTATACTTGAACAGTACCAACAGCCATAACAGGGATTCCACCAGAATTTAGTTCGTATCTCACTCCCAGAATAATAAATCAAACAACCCAACAGAGGTGTAGAATAAAACCAATACCATCAAGATAACAAGTGAAATTAAGAAAGAAAAGGCAAGAAAAACTAGTTAATACACCACCAAGATGTAGGAACACCCAACGCATATATAATTAAAATCCAACGCAAAGACCGTGAACCACTTCATAATAATAATAATCACCACCAACCCAACCGGTTGCTACGGTAACGCCAACACGCCATGGGTACATAGCAACCACCAATACCAAAACAAGTTTAACAATGCTACATACACAGGAGAAAAAGAAACCCCAAAAATATATGAAATACGAACACTACAAGATTAAATACGGCAATTTAACGGGAAGAAGAAATTAGTGTGTAACAAACAACCGAACCAAGATTTTGAAATTCAGGTGAAACCTCTAGTGGTCAATAATTTTATAAATAGGGTAGTTGCGTTTTCAATTACGGTTACGAAAATTGTTAGATAAATACAAAGCAATTTGCCTTTTCAAAACAAGAAGAAATGGGAAATAACAATAACTCATAATACTTAATCGGACGTAACCTCCTTAAAATTTACTACCCTCACTTTTAAGAGACAGTTAGGCGATATTATCAAAATACAATGAAGAAACCCGATTTAATGAATACCGTAACTAAAATTAAAAGAATTGCGAAGATGGACACTTAGAAGTTCACACACGCGGAATCTTCAGTCCCGAAGCCTTGTACATCATCTTCCGTGGAATCAGGAGGCCAAAAGAAATATAATTGTGAAGAGACTTACATGTTGGTTCAAGCTGCAGAAACATGTTACTATAGTCTACTCACGTAGAAGCAGTAGTAGTTACATAGCCAGGAAAAATAAACAAATAAGAGGACGTTCTTGTTCAATAAAGAAATAAGATTTCCGAGGGCAAAGCCCTCACACCAATTTCGACTATGCAGGCTCCATATCGTAGATGGGAACCTGATTCCGGCGCGGAGCAAACACACGTCCTTTCTTCATCTTACTTAAGCCTACGGATAGCAACGATATATCGGTTTTTACGAAATAGCGGTATTTTCCTTTTGGTTTATCGATATATCGATACCGACATTTTTGTACAATTTATCGCATAATATATCGGTTTTTCCATAAATGTATAGTTTTTCTTTCAAATATTATTTTCATTAACAACATCCGCACTAGAGAACGCTGATAATTCTGTAAGAGATGGTGCTAGTGAGAAGGTGGAATTGCAACCTGGAATTATCCAATCTAATCAATACCTTGCTGCCAATGCTTTCACAGCCCGTACGTATAGACATAATATAGGCTTTTGGGCTTATGCCGTGTCAAGAAAATATGGTGAAATTCTTTACGTTTCGCAGAGAACTATGCTCTGCGTCATCAGAAGAAAATCTCGACTGTCCTCAAGAAAAGCTTCAGTACAGAAGCATAAGCATGACATGGCATAAGCCTAAAAGCCTGTATCATATCTATGATCAACCTTGTCTTGAGCCTCTGATAAGCTGGACTATAATTCGAATACAAACGGTGGAATTTGTAACACCGCTACCTACGTGATTTGTAATAAGGCCTCCGCATGTCAGTTTACACAGCGCGAAATATGTTCTAGTTCCAGAGTCGCCACTAGACTTCGTGTTAGATCTCCACTCTTTAACAACACAGACGTATATGGAAACTGTGTAGCAAAAAGGTAAGTTAGTGAGTTTTTAGGTGAGATAAGCCTTAACATTAATCATAAGAGGCGTTGATTTGTGTATTCAGCTTGTGGTGAGATTAAGAAAATAGAAGCCTCCGTGACTCAGGTGGCAGTGCGCCAGCCTTTCACCGCTAGGTTTCGTGGTTCAAATCCCGGTCATTCCATGTGAGATTTGTGCTGGACAAAGTGGAGGCAGGACGGGTTTTTCTCCGAGTACTCCGGTTTTCCCTGTCATCTTTCATTCCAGCAACACTCTCCAATATCATTTCATTTCATCTGTCAGTCATTAATCATTGCCCCAGAGGGGTACGACAGGCATCGGCAGCCGGCACAGTTCCCATACTCGCAGCTAGATGGGGCTTCATTCGCTCAATTCCTCACCTGGTCAAATGACTAAACAAGATGTGGATTTATATTAAGAAAATATTTTGTGCATATTGATAAATATACAAGAGCCTAGAGAGTATTTATTGTAAACATTCTGTTCACAGGATGTGTTTTTGCGCGTGATGAACAATGGTTTATTGCTGTGTACCATTCTGCCAAAGAAAACTTAGAAAGGTAGTGGAATTTCCTTCCACGACCAAATGTAGAAATACGAGAAAATTATATCATTATATCATGTCGGGGTGACGAGAAAAATAGCATGTGGCAACCTTCCTCGAAGTAAGTAGTATTTAGTGAATATTTTGAAAGTGCGTGCTTTAGCATTTCTACTAAAATTAGCCGCAATCAATGCCAACGCTTTTTTCAGGGTATCCATCGTATTTGCATGGCAAGACTAGGCTATGTACTACTACTAACATGTTTTCATTCCTACCCTGAAGGAGGAGGCGGGCCTCTTAGACGGTGACGCTGTCTCTCAGGCCGGGAGATTTGTTACGGTGAAGGAGATGCTCGTAGAATGCGAGGTGGTTGGCACCGTGGCCTATACTAGGAACTGTCCCGGCATTCGCCTTACTGTAGTGCAGGAGAATTGAAAACCACGGAAAACCATTCTCAGGATAGTGGACAATGGGGACCAGCCCTGTCCCGTCTCCCGAATACAGAGGCGAAGAGCCACGGTGGAGCCGTAGCCAACCCTCCTCTGCGCGGTTGGCCGGTCAGAGTGCAGAGCTGTGAGAACACGGACCAGCCGTGGCCACTTGTGGGCCGAGACCCACCCTGCATTTATCGACGTAGGTTATGTGAATACTGTAGTTTTTTAAAATATATTATGGAGTATTTTAATTGTTATTAGGACGTGAACTTTCCGGTTGCATTTATACTACCTGATTCGTAAGAGTTCATCTTGAATTACTGGGTGATACATTTATTTTTCTTCATTAAACGTCATAGAAATATCACTTTCCTACTCAAAACACAATGTTTTATATTTGTAATGTGCTTTTATGTGCAAGTTATTCTCGTAATGCCAATTGGAATCGTGATGAGGAATGGAGGGAAAACCTGACATCCAGCGGCGCTATTTGAACTGCTGCTACTCTGTCAATTTAGTACTTGAAGAGGCCGTGCACGCAGAGGCCTTAACTTATCTCATAGGCGACGGTAACACCTGGTGACGTTCCGATATACTAAAATATCGATATTTCCCTCGATATTGACATAACGATAATATCCTATTATCAAAACAAAATATCAATATATCTCGATATCAATTTTTTTGAAATTACAAGGATCTGAAATTATATTGAAGTTCTATAAGACGAGGATCACGGCAGTTCCAAGAAAAACAAGATAATTAAGAGAATCAATCTAACACCTTAAGTTTCTGAGTTAATGTTATTCACCAGAAAAAAGTATAACCCTAGCAACCGTGCAGGCTGGTGCTCATCTGAAATTAGCAGCCGTTGATGGATATATTCCATGGATAATTAAACCGTGAATTCCAGTATTAAGATAAACTCAACCAACCAATCGCTTGCACAGGATGAATAAACCAAAACTGATATTTATAGAGCCCGGATTTTCATGCAAATGCATGTTCCTAAATAAAGCTAGTTACACTTCTGAAACTTTGCAAATATTCGTTTTATGACTAATCAATTCCAAACAACCGTACCTGTTCCATGCATATTTGCATTTTTTGGCCTTTTTGGGAGAAAATTCATGCATAATGCATATTTTGAGATTTTTGGATTTAATAGCGATTAATGGGACATTTATATTGAGGTTATATGACCTTTCGTCTGACTTTGACGCATATATTATATTAGATTGCATGATAGTGCCTTTCTTGAACACTGTTTTGCAGAATTTGATGCCGTACGTCCACGTTATTTTTCTATCATTGAGAGAAAAAGAAAAAGTATTCCTGGCATAGTACTTGACAACCAAAGTCAGATGCATAGAGGTCCTATAATCCAGTTAGCCAACCACTTTCTTATCTGTTGCTTGAGTAAACATTGACATCAGCTGGAAGACACCGCATCGACCGCTCTAATCCTTAGAAATATGATGTTCCAGTAAAAACTGAACCCTAAATTTTGCATTACTAAATGGCGGTTATTTCTTTTTTCGCGTATGTTAGACGAAGAAATCAAAACTTGGCTCACACTTCTGCGACCCCGCGTTACTAAGATAGCAGCTTACAAACCCTGATTTTGCACTAATCTTGTATTGTTTTCCTGGAATTTCCTACCCCGAACTTCAAACTCTTACTGGTCACACGCATGAGGGCAAAATAATTGATAAAAGAAGGGAGTTGGAAAGCAGCACGCTCACACGCTTGAAGTTGTAATTTAGTATTGGACTCCGCTGTGAAGTGTTGGTGTCATACCACCTGTTAAAAATCTACGATGAGACCTCGTGTCTAAATGGATTGAGTTCAAGGAATTTCTAAGTTAATAAAGAGATAACTTCAGATATATTCCGTCCTAAATGTCTTCATTTATGAACCTGTCACTTCCTGTGATATAGAACGATCATTTTCTGTATTCAGGAATGTTCTGTTAGATAAACGAATGAACTTACATTAAGAACACGTGGAGAAATTAGTTGTTGTACTGTGTTTCAAAAGAAATGAAAATATAACAATGTGGAACTGAACTTTAATAGTGCATATTTTCTAGTTTATTGTGCATGTTCTTTCATTTGATAGTGCATGGATGTATGCATATTTTGAGATTTAATAGTGCATGGAAATCCGGGCTCTATGATATACAAATTGAGGTTTTATGATATTGTAGTTGGTCTTGGATTATCATTAGCGATATATCGATATCGTTTGAATATACCGATACATTATGTGCAATAAATATCTATTATCGAAAATGTTTTCAATATATCGCAATATCAATATATCGGTATTTTAAAAAAATCGCCATCCCTAGTAAGCCGCAACTCATGACGTCCCTCGGCTACAATCCGCATGGCCGACAAGGAAGGAGAGAGTGAGAGACTCGCTCTCAAGGTGACACCACAACTTAGGGCACGAAATCGTACCAGACCAAGTATAAGAATTACCGAAGAAAACATCAAAGCAATATAAGCACTTAGCCTCCATGACGAAGATGATATCGACTGAATAATGTGAGCAAAGCCACGCAGGAAGTAAGGGTGAAATACAAGGTGGAAGTAATTTTCGAAAGAAACTAATTTCTATAGCACAAATGCCGTTTCAAAAATATGTCTCAGAAGAATAATTAACACGTCACTAACGTGACAAGGTAGATAAAAGAGCAAAGATGACCAAATCTAGAATCCTCCTCAGACAGCCTACCGACCCAGGCATCGTACTCTTAAAACAGATCGTAAGGACCAAGAATTTGTTTCAAACATTGCAGCCGTCGGATAACTTACGACCTGTTTTAACTGGTACCTCCCCAATCTTTCGACATACTTCAAATTTGAAACATATATTTCATTAATCACCATCAAAATTAAATCCCTATAAAAGGCCTCTTTCTTACGAAGGAGATCGTTACCTCCTCCCCTCTTTCCAATTGCAAAATTCAATAATACCATTTGAATTTCAAAATTATTAGCGATGAGGGGGTGTTCATCTCTGACATGGAGGTAAATACCGCTTCTATGACAGATCGCTTTCTCCTCCGCCAGTGTAGTGCAAGAGAGATCTTCCGACGCAACCGCATTTCTCTGGGACACTCATGCACTCGCTTTCAATAAAAAGAAAAATGATTGGAGTTTGGCCGGTTCTTGGTAGCTTATGACAAGTCACAGACAGTCGGAAGAAACCAAATGTGATGACCTACAATCTTCTAAGCCCATAACACTAACTGATCGACTATTGCTAAGGGTTGCTCTCCCTCTTCTCCTGCCACTTATCATCGCCAGATGGCCTTACTGCTCTATTTATAAAAAAGTAATCCATCAACAACGAAATCACGTCCAAAGCGCTGGGCAGAATTTCATGAAATTTTGCACAAACGTTTCAAAGAAGACTGTCACATTACTGACCATGTTTTGTTTCAGAATGTTGACATTTAAAAATATTAATTGTGAAATTATTTTGTTGGCAGTTGCAAAGTAGGCTTCGGCCTGTAAGTGACCACGGCTGGTCCGACAGCTCTGCAATCTGATCGACCAATCCAAGCGTTAGAGGTGTGACAAACTGTTATTTTTGTGTAACTGCTTCCTATGCCACTGCTACAATAAAATAACTGTGTAAAGTACCAGTTAAAAATAACGTCCATTGCTACGCGCCATTTACTGGTCACAGGTTGGTCACAGCTTCAAACTTGTCTCCTTACAGCTGCGTTGCGAAGTCTGATTCATTCGCTCGCACATGCGCGCACGCATCACTACACTGTTGAAAGTCGGTGCAGCAAAACACGCATTCCTATTTGCTATGAAGTTAACGAGAGGCAGACAACGGATGAGATGAGAAGACAACATCGTAGCGTCTTTTCTGAAATCTAGAGTACCGTAGTGTTTTTGACAATGCCCCAATCAAGTATAGAAGACAAGAAAACATGATCTGTCTGCCAAACCTCGACACAAACCGGTACATGAGGATCGATTAAGTAAAATGAAGTAAAGTTATGTTATCTATAATATCAATATGGAAAGTTAGCATACTAATTTATTTATGGTACAAGAAAAATTATGCCGGTGGAACCTATAATAATATACACTGACTGACAGAGCAAATTCAACACCAAGAAGGAGTGGTCAGAACTTTATGCCAATTGCAGGGTAGACTGACGTCACTGAGGTATGCTCATGATGTGAAATGCGCCGCTGTGCTGCGCACGTAGCGAACGATAAATGGGACACGGCGTTGGCGAATGGCCCACTTCGTACCGTGATTTCTCAGCCGACAGTCATTGTAGAACGTGTTGTCGTGTGCCACAGGACACGTGTATAGCTAAGAATGCCAGGCCGCCGTCAACGGAGGCATTTCCAGCAGACAGACGACTTTACGAGGGGTATGGTGATCGGGCTGAGAAGGGCAGGTTGGTCGCTTCGTCAAATCGTAGCCGATACCCATAGGGATGTGTCCACGGTGCAGCGCCTGTGGCGAAGATGGTTGGCGCAGGGACATGTGGCACGTGCGAGGGGTCCAGGCGCAGCCCGAGTGACGTCAGCACGCGAGGATCGGCGCATCCGCCGCCAAGCGGTGGCAGCCCCGCACGCCACGTCAACCGCCATTCTTCAGCATGTGCAAGACACCCTGGCTGTTCCAATATCGACCAGAACAATTTCCCGTCGATTGGTTGAAGGAGGCCTGCACTCCCGGCGTCCGCTCAGAAGACTACCATTGACTCCACAGCATAGACGTGCACGCCTGGCATGGTGCCGGGCTAGAGCGACTTGGATGAGGGAATGGCGGAACGTCGTGTTCTCCGATGAGTCACGCTTCTGTTCTGTCAGTGATAGTCACCGCAGACGAGTGTGGCGTCGGCGTGGAGAAAGGTCAAATCCGGCAGTAACTGTGGAGCGCCTTACCGCTAGACAACGCGGCATCATGGTTTGGGGCGCTATTGCGTATGATTCCACGTCACCTCTAGTGCGTATTCAAGGCACGTTAAATGCCCACCGCTACGTGCAGCATGTGCTGTGGCCGGTGGCACTCCCGTACCTTCAGGGGCTGCCCAATGCTCTGTTTCAGGAGGATAATGCCCGCTCACACACTGCTCGCATCTCCCAATAGGCTCTACGAGGTGTACAGATGCTTCCGTGGCCAGCGTACTCTCCGGATCTCTCACCAATCGAACACGTGTGGGATCTCATTGGACGCCGTTTGCAAACTCTGCCCCAGCCTCGTACGGACGACCAACTGTGGCAAATGGTTGACAGAGAATGGAGAACCATCCCTCAGGACACCATCCGCACTCTTATTGACTCTGTACCTCGACGTGTTTCTGCGTGCATCGCCGCTCGCGGTGGTCCTACATCCTACTGAGTCGATGCCGTGTAACCTGCATATCGGTTTGAAATAAACATCAATTATTCGTCCTTGCCGTCTCTGTTTTTTTCCTCAACTTTCATCCCTTTCGAACCACTCCTTCTTGGTGTTGCATTTGCTCTGTCAGCCAGTGTAATATAGATAGTCCTGCGCGATATCTGAGTCAACGATAACCCTCCTGAGCAACTGAATATGTCATAACAGTTTACACTTTAGTTACCACATGACTGCAGCAACTTAAACAAATACACTATAGAGTATATTATACTATAGTGTATTTCACTTAAAGCAATCTCCTGCGAAAGCGCTCTCACTTGGAAGACATGCCTACTATCTGAACTCTGAAGGTCACATTCTGTGTATGTAAGCTGCTACTAGTGACAGTTCCCACTTACAAGTTACTATTTTCACTAGTACGTTATTCTGTTATCGTTACTCGGTAACCTGTTATTTTTGTCCTCGTTACAATTGTGATAGTGACAGGCATGTGACTGTGACAAAATAACTGCTACGTTATTTTTCAGCCATCTCTACCGAGCGGGGAGAGTTGGCTGCGGCTCTACCGCGGTCCTACGCCTCCGCATTCAGGAGACGGAGAGAGGCTGGTCCCCACCGTCGGCTGTTCTGAGAATGGTTTTCCGTGGTTTTCTATTCTCCTGCATTAAGACGAGTGCCGGGACAGTTCCTAGTATAGTACACAGCCACCAACACTCTCACCTTCACCACAAGTATTCTGGCCTGAGAGACAGCGTGACCGTCTAAGAGGGCCACCTCCCACTTCATAGGAAACATTGTATAATAGCAGTAATTGCATAAAATGGCATAATCGCATAAAATGAGAAGGTGCATCACTGCGGGACCAACTGAGCTGAAATTTTTTACGAATTTTTCAGAGGTACTGTGTTCAAACACAAGCCTATTTCAATTTCTCGATAGTTAACTGTTTCAAAATGGTGGCCGTTAATGTGTAGGAATTTAAACTTAGGCATGTTTTACTCTATGAGAAACAAAATAATGGCAAAATGGTTATCACAAAATAAAAACCAGAACGTGCACTAACAATCCGTTTTCTACAAAAAACATAATTTGCATTTTATTTCAAACTATGATTCTCACCGAGCGATTGGGCTGTTTTTCAAGCAGTAACAGTATAAAACTTTTCAGTACCGAGCAAGACGGCTGTGCGTTTAGGGTCGCACATCTGTGGACTTGTATTCGGGAGATAGAGGGTTCGAACCCCGCTGTTAGCAAACCTGAAGATGGTTTTATGTGGTTTCCCATTTTCACACTAAGCAAATGCCGGGACTGTCTGTACCTTAATTAAGGCCACGGCCGCTTCCTTCCCACTCCTAGCCCTTTCGTATACCACCTTCGTCATAAGAACTATCTGTGTCGGTGAGACGTTTAAGCCAATTGTAAAAAATAAAATAAAAACTCTTATGGTTCTGTAGAAAACTAATTGAAGCACCCATTCCGGAGAATCCGCCGACCGTACTCTAAACTCTTTAGTTACCAGTGATTTAATGACAGATTACACGTCAACAAGGGGTAGAAACATAACTCAGTGACTACCAAATGGACCTCAACGATGAGTGCGTTCTACGACAGTAGGTATAAAGTTGATTCAGTACCATCGCATCTCGATCTATTTATTTAAACATGTTCCGTAAGTTTTACGCTGTTCTGCTAAACATATGTCGTGAAATAAAAGTTCATTTACATTTAGTTCATACTTTTAATATGTTACTGTGGTTGCGTTGTATATCCCATTCCCACATGAACCACACCATCGTGCGGGTTAGTTTGAGTGCTATAAAGTACCTTTTACCGCATCAACCAGGACTGTAATCATTTTGCGGGTCTCGCAAAGCATGTCTCCAGAATTTCTGTATTTACGGTTGACCAGCAGATGCCAAGCCTGGAATTTGTGGATGCAAAATACAAACTAAACTCGCGTAAAGTATGATTATCTGTACTTTTCCAAGGAGAAGAATTGTTTTAAAATAGGCCACATGCGAGTGTATTCTAGAGAAATGGCCTGCTAGAAACAAATTAAATGCAATATCTGAATAATATTAATTTCGTTTGACCGAGCTCGATAGCTGCAGTCGCTTAAGTGCGGCCAGTATCCAGTATTCGGGAGATAGTGGGTTCGAACCCCACCGTCGACAGCCCTGAAGATGGCTTTCCGTGGTTTCCCATTTTCACACCAGGCAAATGCTGGGACTGTACCTTTATTAAGACCACGGCCGCTTCCTTCCCATTCCTAGGCCTTTCCTATCCATTCGTCGCCATAAGACCTATCTGTGTCGGTGCGACGTAAAGCAAATACCAAACAAAAAAACCACTTGACTATTTCTAGCCGAGTGCGGCCCTTGTAAGGCAGACCCTCCGGTGAGGATGGTGGCATCTGCCATGTATAGGTAACTGCGTGTTATTGTGGTGGAGGATAGTATTAGGTGTGGTGTGTGAGTTACAGGGATGTTGGGGACAGCATTAACATCCAGTCCTCGGGCCACTGGAATTAACCAATGAAGATTAAAATCCCCGTCCCGGCCGGGAATCGAACCCGGGACCCTCTGAACCGAAGTCAAGTACGCTGACCATTCAGCCAATATCTGAATGAATCTTTATAATATATTCATTACTGTAATTATATTAACGACTGTCAGTAGTATAATTTGTTGTCATTATTCGGTATGTTGCCCTCAAGGGGTTTCTCATGAGCCATTAAAATGGCTTATTGTTTATCATTTCTTTATTTCAAATACCGGGTCCTTCGCTGAATGATCAAGGTATTGGCTTTTGGTTCAGAGATCCGCAGGTTCGATGCCGAGTCGGGAATTTTCACCGTACGTTGTTAATTCCTTTATACTACAATCACTCTGCAAACCGCCGCGGAAAGACGTAGTAGTGAATTCATCCCTCCATATGGGGTTGGTAAAAGGAAAGGTATCCTCCCGTAAAACTGGGGTAAATCCGAGCCTAGATAATTAGGAAGACACCAGGGAGAAGAAGAAGAAGAAGAAGTAGTTTATTTTATGTCAAAGAAAACACTTGCTCAATAAAACACGTATGGAAGAAATTTCTATTTTCTGTCTTTTCCAGATCTTGTATAGATCCCGAAAATAAATGTTTTAAAGATAAAATTATACAGCGAAATTTCCATTTGAGAACGGGGCAATTAGCTCCATGTGGTCAGAATGTGCGAACATTTATCTCCTGCTCTCTGTGTTATAACTGTGACCATTACATTATATCCGGGATACCCTGATATATCGCTGCAACCGTGGGTTTATGTATGTATCATTGCTAACGCGGGAGGGTATTCTTAACACTTCATGTAAGAAAGAGTTTGATGCGGTATCCTGGTGCGTTCTGTGCCTGTGTGTTTTCCGTGATTTTTTTTGCTAGTGGCTTTACGTCACACCGACACAGATAGGTTTTATGGCGACGATGGGAAGGAAAGGGCTAGGAGTGGTAAGGAAGCGGCCATGGACTTTATTAGGTACAGCCCCAGCATTTGCCTGGTGTGAAAATGGGAAACCACGGTAAATCATTTTCAGGGCTGCCGATAGTGGGGTTCGAACCTACTATCTCCCGAATACTGGATACTGGCCGCACTTAAGCGACTGCAGCTATCGAGCTCGGTTTTCCCATGATTAATATACTATGCAAAGGTGTAGAGAATGCGTTCTAAAATGGAATAAAGCGTTTTCGGACTCATCTCCATATAACATATTTTCTTCTTCTATGCGTGAGGAATGTATCCTGAAAGTTTGGTCTACCTTGTTGTTACACTCTGTATATACTGTACATATTATAAAATGGGTTCGATAAGTGCGGCCAGTATCCAGTATTCGGTAGATAGTGAGTTCGAAGCCCACTGTCGGCAGCCCTGAATATTATTTTCCGTGGTTTCCCATTTTTACACCAGGCAAGTGCTGGGGCTGTACCTAATAAAGTCCATGGCCGCTTCCTTCCCACTCCTAGCCCGTTGCTGTCTCATCGTTGCCTTAAGACCTATCTATGTCGGTGCGACGTAAAGTAACTCTTAAGAAAATGGGTTTGAAAAGAGGAAAATTCTGTTCATGTTTTCAACATTTAATTTGTGGTATAAAGTACTCTATGTAACTTAAAAACGGAACTTGCGGTATAATTCTGCAGTGCATACGTCATTATAAAGCGACTACTCCGAACCACCCAGCTTATTTTCAGCAGGTAATTATAACACTAGTGTTGGTTTCACGGCAAAATGATTATCACCATTACAATCAGGATTTGTTAGTTTATCATTCACCCAAGCTTCATTGAAATATGTTTGGTGCAACACAAACAGTTCTCTTGACGGTTCAGTTCAACAGAATCTTGCAATGATTTCACTATCATTCCACAAGCCGGAAAAATTCTAAATTTAAACATTACAAGTATTTCTGTCTGTACCAACAGTCGAATATGTCGTATTCTACATTCGTTCTGATTTCACCCTAGTCTTTGTTTTATCAAGTACACAAGCATGAGGAGAGATTTATTGGTATTAGAACTGTTAATAATAAAACAAAACTGCGTCCCTTATCTGCCTCGTTCCCCTTTTCACAAGCAAAGTTGGGTACCAGGAAGGAGTAGAACAAGGAAGTCTATTTTTCTGTTTTCCTTTCCTTTGTGCGGGGAATGGGGCCTAGTAGAACATGTATTTGCTCAGAAAGTTGGCCTGCTTGCTTTGTATGAAGATGAAGTTTAAAAACACATTGAAAACTTTCTCTGGAAACAGATTGAATACAGTCATGTAAGAAATGATATAAAGTTTTGTTTTTTTAACATTTCCGTAAAAAATATTATACGACGTAAGAAAACGATTTAAAGGGCATTTATGCCCATCCCCTTAGCTGAATGGTCAGCACTGAGGGCTTCGGTTCAGACGGTCCCGTGTTCAATTCCCGGCCGGTTCAGGGATTTTAATGGCATATGGTTAATTACTCTTTGTACAAACACACTCATCTTCATACTCACACAATAAACCGCACTACCACCCACCGAAGAAACTTAAAAAAGTTAATAGAGTACGACCCTTCACGTAGGGTTGGATTCAGCAACGGCATCTGGCCATAAGATAGGCCTAGTTCATACCTGCGACTTGCATTCGTGAGATCGTGGGTTCGAATCCCACTGTCGACAGTCCCGAAGATGATTTCCTGTGGTTTCCCATTTTCACACCAGGCTGTACCTTAATTATGGCTACGGTCGCTTCCTTCCCTCACCTTTCCCTTCCCATCGTCGCCATAAGACCTAACTGCATCGGTGTGACGTAAAGCAAATTCTAAAAGGAGAAAAGAACACCTGCGACTCTACCTGAGAGTAGGTAAACCTGTAGAGGAATTATAAGGCATTTATGCTTCCCTCTTTACAACGCTAAGTCCAAGCAAAGAAGGCCAGTCTTAAGGAAATAAGTCTTCTCTTTTCAAATATCGGTATATAACCCTATTAGAAATATTTCTTAAGATTTTAATGTAGGGCGAGACTCTGCATGAAAGAAGAATATGGATATTAACAATCTGGTGCAGAAGAAGAGAAAACAGAAGACTTTGAAATAAGGTTCTACAAAATGTTGCGAGACGAATTTCCTGCAGCTTGGCGTCTGCGAAGATCGCAAATGACAAAATAGTGATTTACGCAACAGCTACAGAAAGTGATGTTTTACCTTACATGTGAGATGTTTACATCCTCGCCTGCGGCTCGGACAGAATTTTCAAACTTATCACTTTAGTGACTGTTGTGAAATATTTTATTCCATACTACGGCGAATTTTTCTTTTTCAAATTTTGCTTTACGACCCACCAACACAGACAAGTCTTTTGGCGACAATGGGATAGGAAAGGCCTAGGAGTTTGAAGGAAGTGGCCGTGGCCTTAATTAATGTACGTGCCTACTTGGGCTCAGAATGTCAGCGCTCTACCGTCTTGGCTGGTAAGCCTGGTGTGAAAACGGGAAACCACGGAAAACTATCTTCAGGGCTGCCGACAGTAAGATTCGAACTCATTACCACCCGAATGCAAGCTCACAGCTTCGCGAACCTAACCGCGTGGCGAACTCGCTCAGTTACTTATTTTAAGTGAAATGTATTATAAATAATTTTGACACGCCGTCACCCCAACCACGCATTATCGAGATGGTCTAACACAACTGATACAACAGTACGTAACCAAATATTATAAACATGGTGGGAAGTTCAGAAAATCATTACTAGAAGGGAGAGTTGAAGCTGTTGGTAAACGAAACAGAGTTCCACCAATCAGATATGCTTTTAAAATCAAAGTGTACGGAAGGGTAGCTAGTGAAGCGTAAAGTGTAATTTTCTGTACAATTTTGAGTCTGAAAAAAAAGTCATATTCTTCATAGTGTGGAATGAAACCAATAACTTTCTTATTCATACCATCGGAATGAGCTGGGATTGAACCTACCAGCTTGAGCTCAGAATGAGAGCACTCTATCGTCTTGGCCCCTATGCGGCGGTGGTGGTGATTATTGTTTTAAGATGAAGTACAACTAGGCAACCATCCTGTATTTAACACTGATCTTTTTTCTTTTTTGCTAGTTGCTTTTTATGTCACACAGATAGGTCTTATGGTGACGATGGGACAGGAAAGGGCTAGGAAGGAAGCGGCCGTGACCTTAATTAAGGTACAGCCCCAGCATTTGCCTGGTGTGAAAATTGAAAACCACGGAAAACCATTTTCAGGGCTGCTGACAGTGGGGTTCGAACCTACTATCTCCCGAATACTGGATACTGGCCGCACTTAAGCGACTGCAGCTATCGAGCTCGGTTTAACACTAATAAAAAAAACTGGAAGGGATCCGATACTTCTAAAAAATGAAGGTATCGTCCAAAGAAAGACGAGGGCCACGAAGGGAATGAAAATGAAAGACTCCCTAGGCCTCGAATGATCTAGTACCGCCGGGGTCGGAAAATAACAAGAGTTGTCCAAGGGAGGTCGGATAGGATAGATGAAAGTGAGGAGTCTGGCACAATTAAGTAGAAGCAATACCGGGGCTCACATGAGGTCCCCATGGTCACCAACCTACTCTCCCAAGATGAGAATCCCTGGGCCCCTTTTAGTTGCCTCTTACGACTGGTAGGGTATACCTTGGGTGTTATTCTACCGCCCCCACCCACAGGGGGATTGGACCCTACGCCTTGCGGGCTAAAGTGTTACATCAATTATCAAGGTGTTATAGAATTACATATGGGGATTTCGATGGACCATAACATTAAAACGGTACCACTGACAGTAATCCCAGTTTCATTTTGTGATGTAGGAGCCAAAAATCTTGATGCGTCGTCCCTTAAAACAGTAAAGAACATCATCGTTGCTGGATGTAACATTATTCCATTTTAAGTCTTGTCTGGTTGCATTCTTTCTGAGACACTGAGTCAAGAAGCGGAATTTCTATCGGGAATATTTGTAGTTGGCGAGACTGGTCTGAAAATGTACCAGCTTTAGAAGTTCCATAGTGAAACCTCAATGATTGGCTGGTAGACATCGCACCAGCCTTTTGAAATGTATCTGTCTGTCTCAGCCGTGCATTTGCTGTTCATTGCACTTGAACAATATGTGTAATTGCCCACTGTGCATGTCGGTAGAGTATCAGTCTTTGGATTTCACAATCCCGGGTCCAGGGGCAGGTAAAAGACCATTCAACATTCCATTACGTATGGTGTCAGCATCTGAACGATTCTTGTTGACACATTAGGTGTTAAACCGACAAAATTAATTGGAACTTTGTAATAGGACCACCGATTTCGATCCTCTACCCTCTTGTACTGTAGTGTGCAGTAAATTGGAACGTAGAAATTGACAAGCCGTCAGACTAAATGATTTCAAATGAAAATGCCAGCACATAGACGAGGCTTTTAGTTTGGATAAACCATAATTAAGAAGATATTATTATTTTTATTCAAGAATCAGAATATACCTCAACAAGGGACTGATAACCCTCATATTCACCACTTTAAACAACCATTGTCACCTCAATAACGCATTAATGGATGCCTAACTTTAGAGTTCATTAAAATGACATCGTGAAATACAAGGCGGTATAAAAGAAAGGAAACCCGCCTGGCTCCCATTCGTCGCTGCGCTGTCAGGGTATAGATAACAGCTTGCTTTACATGGCACCGACACAGATAGGTCTTATGGCGACGATGGGATAGGAAAAGGATAGAAGTGGGAAGGTGCGGCCTTAATTAAGGTACAGTCCGAGTATTTTCCTGGTGTGGGAAGAAAGTGTTGTAGCCGGGCTCTTGAACGGTGTGTTGGGGCTGGGAAGAAGGCCATACTGCCACACTACCTCGAAGCTGAAGAAACGAGAGTATGATAGAATATAAGAATGCAGTAACAGATGCACAACACATAGCCTAGAGTGAACCGACTGGTGCTGACACGAGTACAAATTTGGGAATCGCACTCTTACATTTTCTCCGCTACACGGCAAAGAATAGAATCATGAATATGTTTTTCGACTTAGAAGACAAGGGAGCGAATACATATCCAAAATTCTATGCTGAAAGTCATGAATATAGCGGCTTTACCTAGCTGATGGATGAAAACAAACACGGCTTTCTTCCGCAGCATCCAGTACTGTATCGAATTGGGAATCGATTTGAGGAACGAGAAATTCCGCTCGATACAACCCTCCATAAACTTCTTGTCTTCTACGTCGGTGCGAGTAAGGTTTACGCCTGACACAAGTCTCAACAAATACACGCCTCGAACTTTTTTGTTCGCCCGGGTGGCCCTCACCTTTAATAGCAGCCCAGCCGACTCCAATAAAGCATATACAGGCAGACACCTCGTTGGCAGTCGCCCCCCCCCCACCAACGACATGTATACCTGCCTCATTACAGGTGCGGACACTGCCCTCTCTGAAAACGACATTCTCACCGAACTTCGCAACGCCGGCGTCCCAGTCCACGATATTTCCAGGCTCCTGGATGGTTCCACTTCCCTACCATCAACGCGGATTCTGATATACCTTACGCAGCGGAGACGAAACTTTAAGCCTCCAAGCCAGCGGCGCGACCCTCAACAGCAGGCTCTACGAAGTGGTGCTTACCCCTGCATACATCCTAGACCAGCTCTTGGAAAACCCTTCTACTATTCCCACCCTCAACAAACCTCAACCCCGAATAAACCAGCAGCCCCCATCGCCCCCATCTATATTTTCTCCACAACTATTACCACCACCACCATCACCGCTTCGGCCCTCACTCCATCCCATATTCCCGTCATTCCTACCATGACTAGCTACCCTTCGCCTATAATGTCATCATCCATCACTTCTTCGAATTCCACACAACCTAGTCCCCAGAAACTCCTTGCCAACCGCATGGATTCAACCACCGCAGTACAGCCATTGCCACAGCCGCAGCCGCCGCCACACCATCATCTCCTCAGCAGCGTCCACCATTACATAACGCACTGTCTAGCTGTGTTCTTCGTGGCATCGAACCTTCCATCCCAGAAAGGGACATCCTACGGGAACTCCAAGCAGCAGGCGTCCCCGCCCGTCGCGCGTTTCGAATCCACAACGCCAACGGCCCCACGTACATGGTGCAGCTACAACTTCCCACCGCAGATGATGTTCAACACCTGATTAGCACCGGCGCCCGCATCTACAGACAGCACTACAGAGTGGAGCAATCTCGCTCTCCATTCCCAACCGTGCGCTCCCTTTCCAACAATTTCCACCGTCGCCCCCGGCCAGCCCCTCCACCCGTCCCACCCCCGCAAGCAGTTTGTCCACCCGCTCCCCAAATTAGCTTCTTCCTACCCTCCCCCGAAACTAGACCTACTTCGCCTTCTAGCCACCTCCAACTCAGATACCACAGCAACCCTCCACTTTCTTACATTGCAACCCTATCCGGCGAGGATAGGGATTGTGCCGGCTACCGAAGCCTGTCGCACTCCTCTGGGGCAATTATTAATGACTGACAGGTGAAATTATATTGGAGAGTTTTCCTGGAATGAAAAATGACAGGGAAAACCGGAGTACCCGGAGGAAAACCTGTCCCACCTCCGCTTTGTCCAGCACAAATCTCATATGGAATGACCGTGATTTGAACCACGGAACCCAGCGGTGAGAGGTCGGCGTGCTGCCGCCTGAGCCAGTGAGCTACAATTAACATTCTTATATCATTAACATCCTTTCATGCATTAGTCTTAGAGAACTGTTGCGGTCTATACAAAAGATTTGCATTTTCACGCCATCTCTGCCTGGGGCGTCCCAAAGATCTCTTTTCACCGGGGCAGTAGTTTATGACTAGTTTGGGGATCCTGCTTCTGTTCTAGCCAATTTCTCTGGTATTCACAGATGTATTCCGATATAGGTCTGCTTTTAAGATCATTCAGCAGTTCTGTATTTTTGTGTTCTCACTTTTTGACTCCTGCTGTTCGCCGCATGTACTGTATTTCATTTCAGCTGTAGTTATTCGTCTCTCATCGCATTTCCTCAGGGTCCACGATTCACTTCCATAGCAAAGTACAGGTCTTGCCAAGATTTTATAGATTCTTGTACGGGTGTGTTTTTTAACTAATGGTGGTCTAGAAACTTTACTGATGATTCCCAAACATCTGTTGAAGCATGTAACTAAGAGCTTGCGTTCTTATAGCAATGTATAAATGACGCTACTAATCCAGTATGCACAGAAGACGAGCGCTGAGGGCCCTTTAAACAACAATCACCAACAACAACTTGTCACGAGTACAGTGGTGTCGGGTAATTGTTGTCGCTAATTCCAGAGACACCCAAGACGAACACTGAGGGCCCTTTAGAAAACAATCACCGACAACAATTTGCCATGGGTACAGGGGAAATTGATGACGCTAATTCCAGAGACACCCAAAAGAAACACTGAGGGCCCTTTAAACAACATTCACCGACAACAACTTGCCATGGTTACAGGGGAAATTGATGACGCTAATTCCAGAGACACCCCATCCTCGAAACATAACCGTACGAAAACGAAACTTAATGATACAGTCAAGGACAGGGAAGAGAACTGCCTGCATAAATCTGTAAGGGATGACATCCAAGTATTGATAGCCGTATTCCTGTTAAAATTATTAGAATGTTTTACGTATTTTCACTGCCTTCTGTAAGATCCCGTATTTGTAGTGTTTTATGTGCGTAAGAACTGGAACATTTTGGAACACGATATCATTTCTTGACGATAGAGTGCGCTCAACTGTTGTTGATTTGTCTCGCTAATTCAGACGGATACATTTTTAGTTGTTCATTGATCCCGAATTAATTACCATTTCTATCAAAACGGGCCGTGCAAGCATAAATCTAAATACTTTTGCGGTTTTCAGTGACGCCAAATTCCTGGAAGTTGGTCCCACAAGAGAAAGACAGGGCTTCTAAGCCAGTCAGTTTGACGATTGAATTTGTGCTGTTGGTAACAATAGTACACAGTCCGATTACAAATTACCCATCATCACGTACTCTATCATATTTCACTGTCAGAGGTACCACGCCCAAGATGATGACCTCTTCTCATTGGTTACCAATAATGGACACCAGTAACAATATTTACCATTAACCATCGAGCTGTACCACGCTCGACATGCGTTTGCCTGCTCGTTTAACATGTACTAGTGCAATTTTCTATGGAACATTTACAGTTATGACGAAAATGCGTATGTATATTAATTATAAAACTTTAATTGTAAGTGACCTTTTATTAAATCTAACTGTTTGGTTTTATCGGATGAAGCAGGGAAACTGAGGGTGTGGCTGCGCTTTATGTACACGTAGCTGTCAGGTTTCATTCGGGCAATAGTGGGTTCGAACTCCACTGTCAACAGCCTTGAAGATGGTTTTTAGTGGTTGCCCATTTTCATACAAGGTACACACCTTCAATAAGACAACGACCGCTGCCTTCCCACTCCTAGACCTTTCCTATTCCATTGTCACCATGAGATCTATCTGTGTCAGTGCAACCTATAGAAAATTGTGAAACAAATATTTAAAATAATAAAGCATTCACCAAAATATAGAAATACTTTTCCCTGGAAAGCTATTAGAATTAGAGGGAACGAATGCATACGGACTTCTTTATAGAAAACTCAATAGCAAGTAGAGGAGTGGGGAGCAAGATGAGGACGCCAACAAAGAAGTACTTCAGAGCATTATCCTTATTGATAACACAGACTATTTAAGTAATAATAGTTCATCGAGCTGAAAAAGAAAAAAAAAACAAAGGATTTCGTGAAAATGAGGATTACGAAAGCATATATTCCAGGCAGCATTTAGCAATAGGTTTAGAATGTTCAGGAGTATTCAGAAAAAAGGTAGACATGGAGAACGTATCTTGGAGAAAGGGGTTGGGGTGTCTTAATTTATACAACAGCTAGTTGATCTTCTTTCCTTCTCTTTCACCCAGTAATTTGCTGTTATTCAACACTGGAGGTAGGAAAAAAGAACGCAGTAAAAGATGAAGAAATACTGGAGAAACCCCAAAACCCAAACCCCATGGCACTACAGCCCTTCCCTTCAAGGGCCTTGTCCTACCAAGCGACCGCTGCACAGCCCGAAGGCCTGCAGATTACGAGGTGTCGTGTGGTCAGCACGGCGAATCCTATCGGCCGTTATTCTTGGCTTTCGAGACCGGGGCCGCTAACTCACCGTCAGATAGCTCCTCAAACCAGCCCTCAGGTCCAGGTAAAAATCCCTGACCTGGCCGGGAATCGAACCCGGGGCCTCCGGTTAAGAGGTAGGCACGCTAGCCCTACACCACGGGGCCGGCATACTGGAGAAACCCAAAATCAAGAAAGGAAACGAAAAGACATGGAAGTTACCCTACATTGTCCATAGACGTCAGAAATCGAAGAATGAAGAAGAAGAAGAAGAAGAAAGGCACAAACAAGAAGAACACGTGTGTCAATATCTGTCTATAAATATGCAGTAAACTGATGTTTCCAAACTCAACACACAAAATACAGCAATGTTTTTCGTCAATAACAACGGTGATGCCCCAACTTGCCCACACGTGCGGTAAGACTGGGTACTACTATTTGCATATATCACACATTCATACCGCGTCTTGGTCCTCATATTCCTCCCTGGCACATCATCAGTGAACACACCATTGGCATTGTACATACAGAACCTGCCTTACCGTAGATTCAGAGAATAAATGGGTCGTCTATGGAAGAATCATAACTCATTAGCTAATGAAGAATAGCCTTTCAGTTCTTAGGTTTCTTCTTGCTATGTTCCACGTACAGTCTCCCTTTGCAAGATACTGCACGTTCTGGACATAGTTTTCAGTCTTACGGCACTTCTGCAGGAATATTACGTTGTAAAAAAAGCTATCATACTGGTTATACAGTAAAATTACGTCGCGCAGTTCCTGCTGTTATAATACTGAACGTAAATTTACTGCTCTTACAAGATCACGGCGGTTTTTCAGACAACGTAGTTTATACCGACACTAACATATGTAACTAGATGTTTTACTTACAGTGAAAAGGACATTTCCAAATACACGCAGGTTCACAACATATGGTGCCAAGTAGGGGCAAGAGATCTTCATAGGTCGACGCCCCGAATAAAAAGCATTAAAAATGTTCTCTAAACGTGTTCCTTAGAACGCGACTTCGAGATGGAATATTAATGGCTCTTTAAAAGCCTTCTGGATTCTACGGATCGCTTGTGCTTACAGTTGCGTGAACTGTCATACATTTACCAGTATTATAAATCCTTCTTTCTTAATCTGTTTACCCTCCAGAGTTGGTTTTTCCCTCGGACTCAGCGAGTGCCTTGATTGCGAACAAGGCAAAAACCGTCCAGATTCCAAACAACTAAATATGCCCTGTCCAGATTGCGAACAAGAGGTTAGTGTTGACGTGAGATACATAAAACAGATACAATTTTCAAAAGAGTCTCATATGTAGTTTTTGTTCTAATAGTATTAACATTAACTGGTAAATTGGGATGCTTTAGATAACCTAACAATATTATTAAAACTATTTTTCTTATTGAAAATGTTTAATAATTTAGTTTGAGGTAATCTTACCATTTAGAAGATTATCTTTTTTTATTGTATAACATAACTAGAGGGGTAGCTGTTTATGGTGGATTAGTGAGAGTTGTATATTAATAGGTTATCATCATTATTATTATCATCTCTTTTTTGCTAGTGGCTTAACGTCGCACCGACACAGATAGGTCTTAGGGAAACGATGGGATAGGAAAGGCCTAGGAGTTGAAAGGAAGTGGCCGTGGCCTTAATTAAGGTCATTTACCTGGTGTGAAAATGGGGAGCCAAGGAAAACCATCTTCAGGGCTGCCGACAGTGGGATTCGAATCCATTATCTGCCGGATGCCAGCTCACAGCCGCGCGCCCCTAACCGCAATACCATCCCGCCCGGTATTATTATTATGTCAATGAAAGAAGTGAGTGGTTGAATCGACAAGGCATTAGCCTTTAGAATATTGATTATTATTATTATTATTATTATTATTATTATTATTATTATTATTATTATTCAAAATAGTACCTACATCAGAAGTGAAATAGTCAATTTATTTGGAAACAAGTGGGTTTTTCGTACATGCTTTTAACTTCTTTTGTGTAAGTTATAACACAGTATTCCAATTGTGTGTACCAAAACTTGGAGTACCAACTGAGGGTTAATTTTTCTGCAGCCCGTCGAATTAGAATTTTGTTCATATCCAGGTCAACATTTCTAGTCATGCGGGTTCGGGAACTTGGTATTTCGGGTAATAATTAAAGCGGCTTTCTAAAGAAATTCAGAAGACTATGTGCCTGTAATGATGCATACTGCTGCCACAATCCACCTAGATGAATAGCGTGACGTATAGAAAATGATATATTCTTGCTCATTATATTCTCGCTTAAGCGACTATTTTATGCCAGGCCGCAATCTCGACTCATTAATGTGTGTCACACCCAAATCATCCCCTTCAAGTACCCACTTGTTCGCAATCTGGACTCATAAATGTGTGTCAAACCCAGATCATCCCCTTCAAGTACCCACTTGTTCGCAATCTCGACTCATTAATGTGTGTCGAACCCAGACCATCCCCTTCAAGTACCCACTTGTTCGCAATCTGGACTCATAAATGTGTGTCAAACCCAGATCATCCCCTTCAAGTACCCACTTGTTCGCAATCTCGACTCATTAATGTGTGTCGAACCCAGATCATCCCCTTCAAGTACCCACTTGTTTGCAATCTGGACTCATTAATGTGTGTCGAACCCAGTTCATCCCCTTCAAGTACCCACTTGTTCGCAATCTGGACTCATAAATGTGTGTCGAACGCAGATCATCCCCTTCAAGTACCCACTTGTTTGCAATCTGGACTCATTAATGTGTGTCGAACCCAGTTCATCCCCTTCAAGTACCCACTTGTTCGCAATCTCGACACATTAATGTGTGTCGAACCCAGTTCATCCCCTTCAAGTACCCACTTGTTCGCAATCTTTACTCATTAATGTGTGTCGAACCCAGTTCATCCCCTTCAAGTACCCACTTGTTCGCAATCTCGACACATTAATGTGTGTCGAACCCAGTTCATCCCCTTCAAGTACCCACTTGTTCGCAATCTTTACTCATTAATGTGTGTCGAACCCAGTTCATCCCCTTCAAGTACCCACTTGTTCGCAATCTTTACTCATTAATGTGTGTCGAACCCAGTTCATCCCCTTCAAGTACCCACTTGTTCGCAATCTCGACACATTAATGTGTGTCGAACCCAGTTCATCCCCTTCAAGTACCCACTTGTTCGCAATCTTTACTCATTAATGTGTGTCGAACCCAGTTCATCCCCTTCAAGTACCCACTTGTTCGCAATCTCGACTCATTACTGTGTGTCAAACCCAAATCATCTCCTTCAGGTACCCACTTGTTCGCAATCTGGACTCATTAATGTGTGTCGAACCCAGACCATCCCCTTCAAGTACCCACTTGTTCGCAATCTCGACACATTAATGTGTGTCGAACCCAGTTCATCCCCTTCAAGTACCCACTTGTTCGCAATCTCGACTCATTACTGTGTGTCAAACCCAAATCATCTCCTTCAGGTACCCACTTGTTCGCAATCTGGACTCATTAATGTGTGTCGAACCCAGACCATCCCCTTCAAGTACCCACTTGTTCGCAATCTCGACACATTAATGTGTGTCGAACCCAGTTCATCCCCTTCAAGTACCCACTTGTTCGCAATCTTTACTCATTAATGTGTGTCGAACCCAGTTCATCCCCTTCAAGTACCCACTTGTTCGCAATCTCGACTCATTACTGTGTGTCAAACCCAAATCATCTCCTTCAGGTACCCACTTGTTCGCAATCTGGACTCATTAATGTGTGTCGAACCCAGTTCATCCCCTTCAAGTACCCACTTGTTCGCAATCTCGACTCATTACTGTGTGTCAAACCCAAATCATCTCCTTCAGGTACCCACTTGTTCGCAATCTGGACTCATTAATGTGTGTCGAACCCAGATCATCCCCTTCAAGTACCCACCTGTTCGCAATCTCGACTCATTAATGTGTGTCGAACCCAAATCATCTCCTTCAGGTACCCACTTGTTTGCACTCTGGATTATTCGCAATCTGGATTATTCGCAATCAGGATGACACCATTCCACCTCTACTGCCTCAAAGCAGTGTTCTGGAGCGTGAGACTTTCGGTCAGGGGACACACCTGGGGAGGAGGACCACGATCTAGCCCAGGTGACCTCACCTGCTATGCTAAACTGGGGCCTTGTTGGGGGATGGGAAGATTGAAAGGGATAGACAAGGATGAGGGAAGGAAGCGGCCGTGGCTTTAAGTTATGTACCATCCCGGCATTTGCCTGGAGACGTGGGAAACCGCGGAAAACAACTTAGAGGATGGCTGAGGGGGGAATCGAACCCTCCTCTACTCAGTTGACTTCCCGAGGCTAAGTGGACCCCGTTCCAGCCATCGTACTACTTTTAAAATTCGTAACAGAACCGGAAATCGAAACCGGGCCACTGGGGTGGCAGCTAATCACACTAACCACTACACCACAGAGGCGGATAAGTTTTATAAACAGCAGAATATTTACTCGTTGGTTTACAGGCAACCGTTTAAATGGAGATTAGTACGAATTATCCGATGTTGAATATCTCCTCTCACTATACATTTGAAAGAAAAATAGGTACTATGGCTATATTTTCTTTTGAGATGGGAACGAATTCACACAGTATGTTCATTATTTCAAAAGATTTAACAGGTAATCCAGAAACAATTGATTTGTAACCAAAATGAGTAGCTGAAAATTACAGAATGAATGTATTTATGCATGCGAAACCATTCCAAGGGCTGAAAACACTGATTTGTGTTTTTCACAGAATTGGAAATTAAACATTTTGAGTAGTCAGAAAGAGAAGTCGGAGTTATAGGCCATTTTAAAAATAATATTCGTAGTTTTAGCACTTTAAAATCCTTTTTCTATGCAGTGATACCCCATGCGTAGTCCGTTCGTTTCCTCTCTAATGGCAAGATTGTTGTCCCGTTGATAACGTAGGTTACTTCATGGACAGCAGATCACCATCATCGTCTTTAACAGTGATGTTTGGAGCACAACTCGTATATCTGAATGTTATTAAAAGTGATACTTATAGAGTCAATGGTGAGGAAATGTGTTAGAGAGGAGAGTAATACCAAACTACATCACCCCTCTTCTGGTCTACTATGCCTCATTACAGTGTCTCCATCGGTGGTTTAGCTATACCTGAATATCATTTTGTGGTGTGCTATTTGATGATCTATCCAGTCTCCAAAATGACGAATTAACAGATAGAAGACTTAATATAATATTACATTTTGTGAGCCTCTTGCGTGAACACCTTGCAATGAAAACAACTTGGTAGTAATTTGTTCACCGGGCGAGTTGGCCGTGCAATTAGAAACGCACAGCTGTGAGCTTACATCCGGGAGATAGTGGGTTCGAGCCCTACTGTCGGCAGCCCTGAAAATTGTTTTCCATGGTTTCCCATTTTCACACCAGGCAAATGCTGGGGCTGTACCTTTATTAAGATCACGGCCGCTTCATTCCCACTCCTAAGCCTTTCCTACCCCATCGTCGCCATAAGACGGTGTCGGTGGGACGTAAAACAAATTATAAAAGAACTGTTTGCTTTCGGAAATATCTCTGCTTATAACTTCAAGTGAAGTATTCTGTATGAATCATAAGAAGAAGATACTCAGTTACGGATCGAAAATGATTCGGGCTCGAATATTTAAGTCCTAAAAATCGTCGAAATATGCAAACAGTTATGAGCTTAAAAATGACCGCTGAGTCGTTTATGTCATATAAATTTGTCATTTTATGTCTACACCTTAGTCCTGTTTCCTGATATAGGATCGGGGATGAGGTGATATGAATTTATATGGCGTGTTTTACAGCCGGATGCTCTTCCTGACGCCGACCTCTGTTCAGGAGCTAATAAAGATGAAATGATTGATGGTGAATGAAATTGGTAAGGAGATGAAAGGAATCAGCTGTGGCCTATGAATAAGAACTTTTCCGGCATTTTTCTGGAAATGAAAATGGGAAATCACGAAAAACCATTCTCAGGGCAACCGACAGTGGAGTTCATACCTACTCCTATCCCCAATGCACAACTTGCCTCCATAGCCGTCTCGTCAAGTCTGATATGGAAAAATGTTTTGTAATAATCCACCATATGCATCATCATCATCATCATCATCATCATCATCATCATCATCATCACTCCACTAAGTCTGAAGCAAACATTCCAGTATAATTTTCCATTTAATTAAGAAGAAACAGGTTGATGATTCTGAATGTGCATGTTTTAAAAGGAGAGGGAATGTCAATTCAAAAATGAATGAATTTGGGAAGTAAAAGTCGAACGAAATACTATTACACTGAGAGGATATCAGTCCAACATACACAAAATGTATTTTTCTACCTGACATTGCGTTAAGCATGTTAAAATAACACGTAATTCAAACGTATTAATCTATGCCAGAACTGTCGATTACCCACTTGATTTAGCAAAGGATTAAATATGTTTTGTATACGAAAAATTCTCTTTTACTCACACTGACGTGTTGAAAACATTTTAGTCATAACATCCCAGTCGGTAAATGGGGCTGTATGCTGGAGGCAACTTGTGAAAGTGACAACTCTTGCGTTTCTCCTCATATCCGGCGTTAGCGAACACAGCGTCGCTTTAAGCTAAGTTATAACCATACGGACAACATTTGCACAGCTTTGATTTAAGCTCTAGACTGAAGTGAACGAAAAGGAGAGAATCCTCGGCACGTGCTAACTTCATGTCATCCGAAGAGATTAACATCCACGAGAATTTAGTTTTACGTGGAGAGCACACGTCATAACGAGGGAATTTTACAGAAGAATCATCGGCAGACTTTATATACTTCCTCCCATTCTTCGTCTTCTTCTTCTTCTCCTTCTTCTTCCTCTTCTGCTGTTCACTCATAGCAGGATGGCGACCATTCTGAAGTTACTCTTCCCATTTTTTGTCACCCATCTAAGAGTTGTAACGTGAATATCAAACCACTATCAGAGGCTCCACGCCCAAGATGATGATCTCCGCTCGTCGATTTTCCTCGTTGATAATCACATAGATATGGTTAAATTTCTAACGGATGTTATCGCTCTAGCCATGTTATGAACAGATAAAGTATTAATGTTGTGAAGAGAAAAATAATTAATAATTTCCAACAATATAACTTCAAATCAAACGCTTTCCATCCTCTGATTTTCTTTTACTTCTGAAAGGTAGACCACGTCCAAGCTTGTTTTTTTACAGCAAATTTAAAGAACTACTTTGGCTGTGCAACATCACAAATATAGAGCTTCGTATGTATAAGGCGTGATCAATAAGTTTCCGTTTGGAGGCGTTACTGCAGCGGACATGCAAGGTAACGCAAATCCGGTGCGGGTATATAAGCACGGTTATGCAGACAAAGGGATTAGTGTGGCAGTCGTGTCGTGCCGAGGTGCGTGAGTCAAATGTGGCCACGTTATTACCGAATGCGTCCAAACAGGACCAATGTGCTGTTATTCTGTACTTGACTGCCGAAGGACAAACGTTGGAGACATCCATTGGAGAATGAAGACTGTGTAAGAGGTAGCATGTCTGTCGAAAACCACCGTTGTGGAATGGTGCACCAAGTTCCGTGCACGTCGCCATTCGACACAAGATGCCGATCGATCTGGGAGGCCATCCTCATCCATTACGGACAACAAGCGGACTGTGGATGAGGTGATCAGGGCGGACTGGCACGTAACCATTCGTGCGATTATCACACTCTCAGTCTCCTCAACAAGGCCCTGAAGTTCGACGTTTCCTGTCGGACGATGATGTGCAGCAGGCGGTTACGGACTTCTTCACGCAGCAGGTCACAGTGTTTTACCACACGGGGATCTTCAACCTAGTGCGTCGGTGGGATGAGTACCTCAGTGCTCACGGCGATGTTTGCTGATTGGCCATTTTACTTATCATATAGGACGGACTGTTCGAAATTCGTGTAAACTGTTATTTACCAATGGATATCTCGAAAAATCGTTGTTCCATTTACCTGGGTAAATGGTCAGCGTAGTGACCTTCTGTTCAGAGGGTTCAGGGCTCGATAGAGCTATTCGAGTTGCGCTCACCTGGTTATTCCTTGCAAGATTTCCTGCACTCGCTACCGAGCTGAGGAGAAGAGTGCGAGAAGTCTTGGCCAGAAGTCGAACTAATGGGCACAGTGTTCTTTTCGGTACCGTGATGTGGATCTGTGACTATGAATTTTCATCAAGAGGTATATTGTACTCCACGTACGGTAAAGACGGTGCTGAATTGGTGCAATCCGTGAAGGGGGAAGGGGGGCTGAGCGCACGTGTTTCCAGTAAGACAGGTGGCCCCCACTGCTGGAAATCCGCGGAGGGAGTGGGGAAGAAGTTTGCTTTGACTGCAGGGTATCCGAGGCTAGGGGAGTGGGATACATAGGTGGCCACACGTTCAATAAGAAGTACCTAATAATGTAACAAATCTTTTATTTGTAATTTTGTTTTATTCGTTCTCCAAATAGATCCATTAGGTTCTTTTACTGTACAAATCTGGAGAAAATAAAAGTTATTCATTCATTCTATATATTACAGCAATGCAAAGCGAAATGCTGAATTGCTCATCCTCTTTTACCAGAAGTGGATAACGCTAAGTCTGGACTCGTTCAGAGCTTCCTGCTCGAACACTCTGTTCAATAAGTGCTTGGAAGGACCAAACTCGAAAAGGCTCTCAGCTTCAGTGAACAAATGATCACAACTGGGCACACTGGACAGCTAAAGCATTTCGGAAACTTGAAAGTTCAAGTAACTCACTCATTGGTACGCTGTTGCCACATGCATTAGTTCTCCACACATCTTTCTTTCTTGTACAGCCACTGCATAGAACTTTCGCAACACACACGTGTGAAGCAGAAACGTAGGAAAAACTCGCAGTCTGATCACGCACCGAGCGACCGAATATTTCAGTGTTCTAGTATACAGAGCATGTTACCAAGTTGATTCACACAGCTGACTCTTCAAATATCGCCCATTTTTACTGAGCAGCAATTAGTTTGGTTTGAGTCTGTCCACCTGCCAACTTTCTAAATGATACATCATTAAAACAACACGATCATACGACAAAATAAGCAATGGACACAATTCACTTTACTCCACAAATATATAACCTCAGCTTCGCAATGTGTGGCAAAAAATATGAAGCAAATTAAGTGATTAACTTAATTCACCTGTTATTCCGTAATCTATAATACGACCTACACTTCGTAATTCGTGGTGAAGAACAAAATAGTTTCATTTTATTTTATACAGGACTGTAAAAGTAGCTAGTTGCTTTACGTCGCGCCGACACAGATAGGTCTTATGGCGACGATGGGACAGGGAAGGGCTGGGAGTGGGAAGGAAGCGGCCGTGGCCTTAATTGAGGTACAGCCCCAGCATTTTCCTGGTGTGAAAATGGGAAACCACGGAAAACCATTTTCAGGGCTGCCGACAGTGGGGTTCGAACCTACTATCTCCCGGATACTGGATACTGGCCGCACTTAAGCGACTTCAGCTATCGAGCTCGGTAACTGTGAAAGTTATCGAACGAATCAATGTATTCAAGAACAAGCGAACGGTTATTCCAGAGTCAGTCTCTTCCAGCACAAACAAATTGATATAGATCGACTAGGATTCAGGGCGCATCTCGTATTCCCACACGAATACAGTAACAATCGGATGTATAATATAAATCATCGAATGTATCGAATATTCATTGGTTACACAGCATGTATCGGCAGCCTGAGGAATCTTGTCCTGGCCCGAATTTAGAAAAGAAGATTTTGGTATGTGAAAAACGTAAAATATTATAGTTCTTCCGTACAACTGTAAAACACACTGCCTTTCCGTAAATTTTACGGAAAAGCTGTAAAGGTTGGCAGGTATGCAGACTCATTAATTTATTAATCTGTTTCTGTTTATTCTAATAGCAGGCTCGATATTTTAACAAACGAGCTGAGTAGAACACACGGAGACGGAACGAGCTCAGATTCGCTCATTGCTCAGCTTTACTATAAATTTCGTGTGAACTTAGAGCGGTCAATAGTAGATTCCCCCTGTGGATGGGAGCGGTAGAATAACACCAACAATATCCCTTGCCTGTCGTATGAGGCGACTAAAAGGGGACTCACGGGCTCTGAACTTTAGAGTGTGGGTTACCGACCACGGGACACTTAGCTGAGTCTTGGCATTGCTTCCACTTAATTGTGCCAGGCTCCTCACTTTCATCCATCCTATACGACCTCCCTTGGTCAACTCTTGTTCTTTGTCGACCCAGATGGAGAGTTTCTGGCATATGTACCCTTCCATTTTCACGCCCTTCGTGGCCCTTTTCTTTCTTTGGCTGATATCTTCATTGTTCGAAGTGTCCGATCCCTTCCATTTTCTCTCGCTGATTAGTGTTATATAGAGGATGGTTTCCTAGTTGTACTTCCTCTTAAACAATAATCAACACCACCACCATTCAACAGTGGAGGTGCGCAAAAACGACTTGATCTGCGCTTTTATTTACGAGAGGTTAGAGCATCTTAGTATTCTGTGTGTCTCGTAACCATGACCCAAGCAGCAAGAATATAATTATAAGCTATAAATTTCATTTTTGTTCCGTACTGAAGTGCAATTATAAGAAATAAATTGACAAGAGGCTCCACCTTTTCATAATAATAATAATAATAATAATAATAATAATAATAATAATAATAATAATAATAATAATAATAATAATAATAATAATAATAATGCTATTGCTATTTGCTTTACGTCCCACTAACTACTTTTACGGTTTTCGGAGACGCCGAGGTGCCGGAATTTAGTCCCGCAGGAGTTCTTTTACGTGCCAGTAAATCAACCGACATGGGGCTGCCGTATTTGAGCACCTTCAAATACCACCAGACTGAGCCAGGATCGAACCTGCCAAGTTGGGGTTAGAAGGCCAGCGCCTTAACCGTCTGAGCCACTTTGCCCGGCGGTCCACCTTTTCAATACAATATATCAAGTAAAAGATATTACACCAGTTTTGGGACTAGTTTCAGCCACCTAGTGGCCATCTTCAGCCAAAACAATATTTAAAATATTATGTAATAACTAAAACATATGTATACCAGACAAAGACAATGTTGCAGAAATAATTATACTGTACCATTAAAATACATATAATAAAAAATTATGGTTATTATCATATTGTCATAATTTGATGATAATAATAATAATGGCGTATGGCCTCCGGAGAGGCCTGGTGCAGGTCTTTTTCTAGTAGACGGCCTATTAGGCGACCTGCATGTCTGAAGATGAGGGCCCCACCTAGGATGATTTCTGATGTTGAATACGCCACATACACCCAGCCCCCGATCCATTGGAATTAACCAGTGAAGGTTAAAATCCCTGACCCGGCCGGGAATCGAAACCGGGACCCTCTAAACCGAAAGCCAGTACGCTGACCATGCAGCCAACGAGTCGGACGTCATAACATGATGGCTTTAAGTTGACTTAGGACCCCAGGCAAACAAGTAAATCTCTAATGTCTGATGTAGAACAAGCACTGACTTGCCTGCTTCCTCCGGAAAGTCAGTGCTTGTTCTACATCAGACTTAGATATTTCTTTCTTTGCCTGAGGTCCTAAGTCAACTTAAAGACATCATAAAATGACAAGATCATAACCATATTTTTTATTATTATATGCATTTTTAATGTTATAATTATTCCTTCAGCATTGTCTTTGTCTGGTATACATAATATGTTTTAGTTATCACATAATCTGTTTAATTTTTATTTGGCTGAAGATGGCCACTAAGTGGCTGAAACTAGTCCCAAGACTGATGTAATATTATTTACTTGACATAATATACTGTACTGAATTTATTTCTTACCAAGCAGCATGATTCACAGAAAATTTATTTCTGAAGTTGTAAAGAGAAAAGCTTGCAACGAAATCTACGAACTTCCTTCAAAGATGGTGAGAAAGGAAACCTTGCGGGTAGTTTGCTGGGTAATGATGTATACAGAATTAAACGAAACGTTGCGGACGAGAGACGAAGAAACTTGCCAGCTATACCTAAAAAAGAGGAGGAAGTTCACGACGCTCTGGCAATTACACACATAACACCCAACCGGGAGCGGAATATGAAAGTCTACGAAACCCTATAATTATGTTTTCTTCTGCATAAAATTTAAATTCTCTTTGAGAGCGCAATAGGAACCGTTCAGGAGTAGGGAGAATAACAGAACATGCCCCGGCCTACTTCTCCAGTTGGGAATATCCCATCGCGCAAGTCGAATACACCCGGCTCAATTCCCATATCTCGTTCATTCCTCTAGCTCGGAAGCTAAGTGACAGTGCTCATATAAGTATACATCTTCATTTACAAACTACGAGCCATCGAGCAAGTTGGTAAAGATCTCTGGTGACACACTTGATGTCTCTCGGCAAAATTAACTCAGCCGTACTCTACGTTTCAGTACAGAATGTCGAAACTAGTAGGCAGACCGCCTAGATGACACGACTTCATAAGGTTTATCGCACGAGAGCTGTTGCTATACGGTTATTTTATCATCATCACCATCATCATCGTCCGGCTCCATAGCTAAATGGTTAGCGCGCTGGCCTTTGGTCACAGGGGTCAGGGGTTCGATTCCCGGCAGGGTCGGGAATTTTAACCAACATTGGTTAATTTATCTGGCAGGTGGGCTGGGTGTATGTGTTGTCTTCATCATCATTTCATCCTCATCACGACGCGCAGGTCCCTACGGGCGTCAAATAGAAAGACCTGCACTTGGCGAGCCGAACATGTCCTCGGACACTCCCGGCACTAAAAGCCATACGCCATTTCTTTTCATCATCATCATCGCCATGGAAGTAGAAAAATAATTTTATCATTAGTGCAAGGAAATAATGAGCCTCCGTGGCTCAGACGGTAGCGCGTCGGCCTCTCGCCGCTGGATACCGTGGTTCAAATCCCGGTGACTATGTGAGATTTGTGCTAGAAAAAGCGGGGGCGGGACAGGTTTTTCTCCGGGTACTCCGGTTTTCCCTGTCATCTTTCATTCCAGCAACACTCTCCATTATCATTTCATATCATTTATCACTCATTAATAAATCACCTTGGGAGTGGTGACCCCATTGTAATTACAGCCTATATATGTTTCATTCATTACATCCCTGACCCGGTCAATGACTGGAAAACAGGTTGTAGGTTTTCATTTTCAGTGGAAGGAAATACGTGAAGAAACATCCTGATAATCCGTAAGGCGAGAATTAGGAATTCTCCTTCTTCATTTCTCGTTCTCGATAATGGAGGAATTAATAGTTTCTTCCCTTTCTGTTCTTTCCATCTTATAATGCAATGTATGCTCCGCATGCAGTAAACACATCTTCGTTCTGATCCATCTCTACGAATGCACAAGTCAGCTACAATACAGTCGACGACCAGTCCACTGTTATGTGAATGATGGCAGCAAGGCACAGTATGCACACAGGAAATACATTGTAACTCATGTTAGGATGTGAGTGAAAGCTAGTATTTTAAACCAAATAACAGCTCAGTGGGTGTTCTTGCTTCCTACTATACAGACACGGGTCTGCTACTGAAAGGGATGCTGTCAGCTTGCCTTACTTATTTATAATAATAATAATAATAATAATAATAATAATAATAATAATAATAATAATAATAATAATAATAATGTCCGCCTCTATGGTTAGTGGTTAGTGTGATTAGCTGCCACCCCTAGAGGCCCGGGTTCGATTCCCGGCTCTGCCACAAAATTTGAAACATGGTACGAGGACTAGAACGGGACCAACTCAGCCTCGGGAAGTCAACTGAGTAGAGGGGTTTCGATTCCTACCTCAGCCATCCTCGATGTTGTTTTCAGTGATTTCCAACTTCTTCTGCAGGCAAATGTCGGGATGGTACCTAACTTAAGGCCACGGTCACTTCTTTCCCTCTTCCCTGCCCATCCTTCAGATTCTCCCCACAAGGCCCCTGTTCAGCATAGCAGGTGATGCCACCTGGGCGAGGCACTGTTCCTTCTGCCCAATTGTATTCCCGATCCAAAGTCTCACACTCCAGGACACTGCCCTTGAGGTGATAGAGGTGGGATCCCTCGCTGAGTCCGAGGGGAAAAACAACCCTGGAGTGTAAACGGATTAAGAAAAAAGAATAATAAATAATAATAATAATAATAATAATAATCACGTGTTTATGTCCCAATAACTACTTTAACGGTTTTTTCAGAGGCCAAAGTGCCGGAATTTTGTCCCGCAGGAGTTCTTTTACGCGCCAGTAAATCTGCTGACACGAGGCTGTCGTATTTACCACCGGACTGAGCCAGGATCGAACCTGCCAAGTCAGGCTCAGAAGGTTTGTTTTCTGCGGATTTCATGCTCTCCATTGAGTGACCGACACCTGCGCAGACCGACAACGAACCTGCCGGTTACCATGGCAACGTCTCTGGCTTCTTGCCTGCAGGGAAGTGACATAATGCCAATTTCGCCATTATTCCTGGATATACATGGTTGTTGGTTGGGTAGAATGCGAGAAAGGCGTTAAGCTGCCATTTGCGGGATATTTACAGAATACCCTTGGAAGTTCGAATAGCACTAAGGGTAACTGTTAATATTTCAACAGTATTGCGGAGTATAGACAATTATTTCACACCGTAAAGTGTTTTATGGCATTTGCTATAATTTTTACTGAATTTTTCTTCTACTGCCGTTTTCTGCTTTAATTTCCTACCTCTGCCATGCCTCTTTAGGCTTAAATAATACCACCAAAAGTCATATTTTTTATCTGTTTACCTACGTATTTCATTTTCCAATACATCCATTTGGTATTTACATATTTTTCCTATCCGGCTGTCCTCAGTTATTATCCTATTTTAAATTAATATCGACTTTCTTAACCGTATTATTTTCTTTCTTAATTTCTCCGTATACATGCGAGTGCTAATCCCGAAACCTGTACACTTCCGTTTGAGGAAATATTCCAAGATGTTCTAATGTATAACGCTTTGGCCCCGAAAAATATCGAAACATGGAGGCAATTTTAATGAGGTGTAGATCTTCATTTCGGGGTAATTGCTGGCTAAACAGTACGGATCATGTGACAAAACAGATAACACAATTGCCGCTCAATTGGGAGAGATCTACAACTTTGGTCCTATGACTTTTCGTCGTATCTCGATCCCTCATACGTTAGGTAGAGCTGCATTTCTATATTATGATAAAATCTCTCCAACTGGATTATGACTGGAATTAGAAAAGGTGTAACCGTCCAGGCTTCTCCAGCCATACTAATTTAGTATACAATTATATTACGTGATATCACTCGATATCAAGATTATCCGCCATCGGCAATTATTCATAAAGATATATTAATTTAACATCAATCATTTGTAAATACGGCTTTTGGAATCATATTGTATATATTAGAATATCATTTATTATTTAAATTATTGTATTATGTAGGATAGGAATTCATTATGTATTGTAAATATGGTCAATGTTGAGACAGAGTTTGTGTCATTTCATTTCATACTTGTGTACACGGAAAAGTTATTCTTGAAGCGGGGAAGTTAGATGACTCACGAGTTTAACTCATGAGCAAAGGTAGTATACAGCGACCTGCGGCGAGGCTAGCAAGCTGGAAAACTACATCATCACTACGCCTATTGGTTACTTGTGAAGAATGAAGAGAGGGAAATGATAATGCGATCTACGAATCAGATACTTCTTTGTATTGAGATTCGGTATTGAGCTGTTACCAAGAGTGGGAGAGCCCGGCTAAAACATGTCACGACACTACCAGAACCACAACTACTTTTTTGAGACAGTGAGTGGTCGCTTTGAGATATAGTTATTTTTCATACAGTGTATTGTCGTTTCGACACAGTACGTAGCTGCTGTTATGTTGTCGGATTAGAGTGAGACGAAACAAGCTTACGGCTTATGATATACTCAGTAATTATTCTGGACGAAGAACTACGTTTAGTTCAAGTCAATGGAATTTGGTACAAGTCTGTATTGTATCAGCAGAATAGCTAAGTTGGATTGAGATTTTCTGCTAACATGGAAAAATTCATATCTCTGAATTTTCTCCTCCTACGATCAACGGTGATCAATTTTCATAAGTACAGGGCCAATGTCTAATTTAAAGACTAGGCAATTAGGGAGTGCTAGTCCAGATAGCCCAAACCATATCACAGAAGGAAGGAAGGATGTCCATGGAGCCAATTCTACAACGAGAAGAGGGGAACGAGTAACCACGGAAGCTGTAATTGGTGAGCCTCAATTAGATAAAGCAGGCAATAGTTAATTTTCAGTAACGTAAATTCTAAATCCCTCCAAGCTTTAAGGAACTTTTCCGATTCATCTCTTTTTTTGTATAATAAATTCATTTTATATTGCGTTAATTTTCTTTCTCAAGCGATACTTAATGGTTAATTATTTAAAATCCTACCCCTGTGATTTAAGTATAAGTTTCTATGCTAGTAAATATAAATTTTGCTTTACTGGCGCCCAAACATTACATAGAGAAATGGGAAACCGTGGAATGATAATTGATTCTATTTGCGTGGTAATTTGCGGGCAAGCCACATATACTTTATATTTATATTCATGTGTCCCCAGCTATTAACTTTCGTCTCCTCTAGTGTGAAGCTGAGGAAAGCGAACAGTTACAAAAAGGCCTGTCTTTATAATGAAAACTCGCCATATCGACAGTGAATGGCAGTAGGCAAGTGAGCCTGCCATTCTAGTAGAAAATCCCGAACTCGATTGTGAATGTCGGTAGGAAACGGGGTCTACCATTCTCATCATTACTCCCCAACGCGCTCCTTGCATCGGAAACGACGCATGGGTTACTCCCCGTGATGTTTCTCGGATAACGCTAAGAGACATGCAATTTGATATCATCTTACTCACTGTGTGTACAGTAATTTACGTAGAAATCCGTGTACAAGGTAGAATACCGTAGCGGTGCATGGGTACATTTGCTAGTATTTTATAAAATAACATGTCTTGAAAGATTCTTCGTCGCCGAGCAAAAGCTACTGGACACAAGGAAATGAAATGTTGGGGATACAATTATATTACAGTGTAGGTGCCCACTAAGAAACGATTGTTGGATATTCCGTCGGTAAGGGGATAAAAAGGGGATGAATAATTTAAAAGAGTATATCTATATCTCAAAAACTGAAAATGTTACAGGCATGAAAATAGGTATTTGGAATCTCTTCAGAAGAAATACGTATTTTTGTTTTCTAAAAATCCACTTAAAGGGTGAATAGAAGTGAAAAAGAGAGTGAAGTTTTAAATCGAGTATATCTACAGTATCTCTCAAAAACGTAACATGTTACAGAAGTGAAAATTGGTGTTTGGAATCTCGTTCAAAAATAAAGAAATTGTTTCTTTTTTTGTTATCGGAATGTCCGCGTAAGGAGTAGGGTGAAAAGGACTGAAGAAGTGGTTGAATTATTTTTATATGGATACTTATATCTCAAAAATTAAATATGTTACAGACGCTGAAATTTGTATTTGGTATCTCCCAGACATCACCAGATCAGAACGCGCGGTTTAATTTCCTGCATGTTTCCTTGAAATCCACGAGAGCGAAGCCGCGTGTAACAACTAGTATTTTATACTTTCGAATTCAGGAAAACTATCTCTATTCAGTGAAGTGAAGGAAACGAATGTGAACATTTGATGACTTAAACGTCATCGTACACGTAACTGTACAGAGATCATCATATATATACACAAGCATATTGTGACCTAAAAGGAATTAGGGATTTAGGTGAGCATGGAAATATCGGGTTGATACGGGTCAGTATGGAACAATGAGTGCTGCGGAATGGCTAGACTCACAAAGGGAAAGTTATAGTTAAATGAGAAAGAAACCATCCAAGAATATATGTAAATATATTATAAACGACAAAATTTTGAAAATAACATGATATCGCAAATCCAGCGTGATACCAAGTATAGCATATCAGCCCTTCATAATTGTAATGACAAATTCCATCAAACAACCGTCAAAAATAAAACTCAAAGATTTGAAACAGAATGATATCTCTTTCACATTGAGCTTTTCCCTCTTATTTTGTTGGCAAGTTACACTACTGATAAACCAAAATTGTGCTATGGCATAATCATCAGTGATCAAGAATTCACCTTGACCTTATATTTCAACTTAACATAAGCTTTATAATCAGCTGTGTCTTTACTTTTCTATTAAAATTCCATTGTTAAATTCTTCAGTTTATTAACACTCATAGTCACTTAAATGTCCTTTATTGTTTGATTTAAATACCTTCAAACAATATACTTTAGTACTCCATAACAATCTTATGAAAATTATGTCAAAGGTACCAAAATTACAGATATCACACTCATCCAGGTCATTCATAGATATTTGAATGTTAATTAACCAGTCCAAAATAAGCTTGCATTAATTTACATGTATTGTTACCAAAGTACATTGAGAACTGTGCGTACTAATTTTAAAACAAATTCTGAATCTAAACTTCACACTCATATTAAAGGTTCAAATATGGTTTGCTTATCACTTGAACTCTAAAATATAAATTTGATCAACATCTCCACTTGCATCCAAAATACTCATACAAAATAAACCTCATCCCTGCCATCATGTGAACAAATGTTATGCTGCAATTGTGGCTGTTTATTAAGACGTGATTTCCCTTAAGGGAAAACAATAAGTAGGATAAAAAACTCACACTTGATCTGCCCTCGCTATGTAGTCATGGCGGTCTCAATGATTCGTACCTCATTGCTGTCGCTTTTGGAAATCCTTTACGACATGTATGTTACTCTTCAGCTGTCCTCCAGGATTTAAACTTCCATCTTGGGACTGAAAAGGGTTGCTGGTTGGTCGGTCGTCACCGTACTCCTAAACATGCCGAATGCGGGTGGAAAAGGATGTGGACGTCTTTGTTAAGTCTTGCAGGTCATAATATAGTGTCCCTTATCCCTGCTGAACTCGTGCCATGATGAAACGAACTTACAGATTTGCACTTCCCTTTTGCTAAACGATCATCTCGAACTTGTTCGATATCTAACACCACGAATAACATAAGGTGATTGTAACTTAACTCTGTCCTTTAATACGAAATAACCTCTTCGTTGAAATAATTATGCATATCTGCTTTCCACTTTGCATTATAAACTATGCATGTTTAAACACACTCAAGTTCAACATGATGAACCACATGAAAGAAAATGTAGCTTGACTATATGTCAAAGATTGACGTGCACATGTCACACTTTGTAGAATAAATGCACATTCAAAAAGAATGTAGCTTGACTATATGTCAAGGATTTACGTGCACATGTCACACTTGATAGAATAAATGCACATAAAATAATGTAGCTTGACTATATGTCATGGAATGACGTGCACACGTTACAGTTTGTAAAACACAGGAACATTATAGACATGATACTGGATAGGCTTTTGGGCTTATGCTGTGTCAAGAAAATAAGGTGAAATTCTTTACTTTTCGCAGAGAACTGCGAATTAGTCTAAATACCTGGATATTTAGACTAATTTTGTTACTTATCTGCTTTTGGCAGTTCATTTCAAAGTAACTCTCATTAATGTTCCAAGATGCCCTACCCAAATGTGCGTGGGCTTCCACTGTCATACCTTAAGATTATTGTTCAATTTAACAATATAGCAAAGGCTCCAACACATTTATACATTATAGCGCTTGCATGCTCGCATTACTGTGGGTTAGTGTTCAAAATCCAGGCGTCCAATTCGACGTGGTAGAAACTACTGTCACGAACAAAGTAAAGTTTACGAACACATGTTTAAATCTTACCTAACTTCATACGACAACCTTCTCAAGATTTCGAACAACTGACAACGTACAGACACTTCGCTGTTGTAAAGATGGTGATTCGGAGAGGGAAATTCTTCTCTGTGTCTGCTTTATTCCCCTCCATGTTGTCCAAAAACGACGGGCGGAAAGATATGTCACTTCACAATATTACCGTGTGGTCCAAAAAACACGTCGTGAAGACGACACACATGCGTTCGAGAAATATCGGGATGGACTCATACATGTGATCATTTCGGGTACTATATCAAGCTATGAAACACGCCATTTGTGACATGCAACTTTTGAAAAATTATTATTGTCCAGGAGCTATGAGACTTCTTGATAATCGACGAGGGCATATATGAAAAATCAAATATAACAAAATCAGGGGTACATGATCACATGGCTATTTATCACCCACCATATAGCTCCAACGAACTAGGTGGTGGTGGAAGTAGAAGGTAAAAGAACCCATCAAAAAAGAAATGGAGACTAACTTGTCAGTTAATAATTGAAAACTGTCTGGTTCGATGGTACTGTCTGATAATCTTCCCTGAATAACGAGGAAATTGTATGGCACAGAAGACATTCAACGGGATACACTTCGGTGTCGTCAGGATAGGAAAAACTCGAAAACTTATGTTTGCTTGTGACTCTAATCTGGTAAAATGTGCTGAATAGCTAACCATGGGCGTATACAATAGTAGAGCGCTACTTTTCTGACTTCAAAGTGGCAGGGTTCCATGCCGGCTCAGTCCGGTGGTGTTGGTACATATACCGGCACGAAGAACATTACCAATTGGACAAAATATCCAACATCCCAACGTCTCAAATTAATTTCAGAAAACAATAAGTCAGAAAATAAAAGAGGATTTCACCTAGCGGCACCATTCGTGCAATATTTTTAATTATGGTACAGCTTTCCGAGTAACATAGGAGTGTCGGTAGATCAAGGGTGAGGAAAGGCGTCTAGTTCACAAAATCCTAGTTTCGACAGTAGATGAGAAATATCAATTCCAGATACATGCTTAACTCGCTATGCTGTAGGCGTCAACATGACGAGCTCCGTGGTTTGTTTTCGTGTTCACTGGAGGAGCAGGAAACCAGAGATCTATGTCTCATTGTTTAAGCCTGTGTCATTTATTTAGCCGAATGGAAGGTCTCCTGTATTATAGTGTGGTTAGACAGTCCAAGACTGTCCACTTGTGGTTGAATAATATTGTTACCTCCAAAAATGATCGCAGCTATTGTTGAATTGATCCTAAGATATAGTTGAAATCTCGAACACAAACATTATCCGGACAATATACCCTATTTCGACTATTTTCAATTATTTAGTACTTTACGATGCTGCTTGGAACTGATGGCGGCGTTAACAATAAGTCTAAAATCCTGAGCGTGAATTAATGTTTGAATTTGATAGTTCAAATGGTAAAGGTTGTCGGAATGTGACTAATCGGTGTTTTCTGACTTACGAGTATGGTTGATGATTTGTACTTCCTTTTAAAACGATAATCACCAAAAATGCGTTTATTTAAGAGGGAAATTCCAGCTAATCAAATCTTAATTTCGTCCTCTGTGAGGTCTTGGGAGTCTTTCATTTTCACGCCCTTCCCTCTATTTTTCTGATGTCTTCATTCTACGAAGTGTCCCGCCTCTTATATACTTCCCCTGATTAGTGTTAATAGAGGTTAGTTCCCAAGTTATTCTTCCTCTTAAAACGGCAATCACCATCACCATCACCACTCTACAATTTAGTAGTAGTAGTAACTATTATCAATTATCCGAGATGCTGGAGTGCCAGTAGTTTGACGTAACAGATATTCTCTAGCACGTCAATAAATCAATGGACTCAAAGGACACCAGTCTTTCATAATTAAATACTCTTAAATGCAACCAGTTTCAGCGAGTACAAAAGGCGAACACTTGGGCCATTCAGGAACTGTACTGAGTTACGGCTCCTAAAAAAATGTATCATTTTAAGTGTTTTTTTATAAATTCAGAATAATTATCTCTCTTCAATGAAGTGAAAAAAGTAATGTGAACATTTGATGACTTACACGTCATCGTGCTCTTAACTGAACAATGATCGTCAGATATATCTTATGCATACTAGCATATTATGAAGCTATTAAACACGCTTTTTGAGACCGGTATCACTTTAAAAATAATTGCTGTCGAGGAGCGTTTTATGAGCCCATTAATGCAATTTATGAATTTGACAACAGAACGTCTGTATCTTTAACGGATCATGAGATATTTGAGCCGGACAATTTAGCTACCTATACAATGAGACAAAAATATAATATTAATATATTTTTTATTTGCTGCACATTCTCCATTACATTCACATTTCTAGACATGTCTTCATATTTTTATATGTTACACATTGCACAAAACATTCACATTTTATGATACATATAACGCCCAGAGCCCCATCTGTGATGGTTAGCTGGTGTGGGTCAGGGGGCCCCAACCACGCCCCCAACTCAGCGTGGCGATCAACCACAAGAAGAGATTCACCAACAAGTCGACACATACGACGCGCAGTCCTGGCACGAGGCAACGAGTTATCTCTCGAAGGAAGGGAGAATTCATGCAATACAATATTGTACGCTACGATGCGCCCCCCTTCAGTCGAGAAAATATGATTGGCTCGTGTAAGAACTCGGATCAGTCTTCGGGCCAGAACTCACCTTAACAGCCGCTAAGGAAATCTCTGCATCCGAGTTCTCGGTTCGTTGATGGATCTCATTATCACCTCCGCTAGCCATGCCATGCCCCAATCTCAAACGGAGTTACTGGAGACCGGTTCCGATGAGGATTTTAGCCCGCCGACCGAATGATGAAGTCTTGAGTGCTATCTCCTCAGATGAACGGTGATGATGAACAGAACGGAATTGAGTGGAGGGGATCCTGTAGTGGAGGGATCTGAACTGGTCAGAATATAACCTGCACCCCTTTAGGGGAGGGGCGACGCACTTAGGGGCCCTGGGTTTGACCCAGGGGTTCTGAATTCATTGTTGATGGTAATTTGCTCATGAATAAGCTGATGCGACGTGGGTCACCCATCCAGGTGGACGCCACGCCCAATGTTGCTTAACTATTAGTGACATTAGTGCAAGAAGAAGATGGAGAGGAAGGGAGTCTATACTGGGTCTTGGGAGGGGGTGGCTGGTGAGGGCTACTTGGTAGGGGATAACCACGGAAACTTGGTGGGAGATGGTTGAACTGGGCTAATATACTATTAGTTGTCTGCTTGGCATGGAGGGTAGTACTGGGGTTGGGGGGGTTGGGGGGAGAGTAAATTGATCAAGAGACGGAGGAAGTGGTTGGTTTCTTGACTGGACTGGGGGATGGTACCATGGTAGGAGGCAGGGATGGTACTATGGTAGGAGGGAGGGAGGTTTGGGTGAGGTGGGGGTTTGGTAGTGTGTAGGTGTCGGGAGTGCTTGTAGTGTTCTTTAACTGCCTGCTTGATGTAGGGGCAGCCAGGATAAGAGGCGGCGTGATTGCCTTCGCAGTTGGCGCACCTCGCCTGGTCCCTCGGTATTGTGCAGTCGGTATGGCGGTGGGGACCACCACACCTATTGCAGCGAGTGCCTTCCGTGCAGGATGCAGCGGTGTGGTTAAGCTTTAGGCAGTTAAAGCATTGTGTGACAAGGGAAGGAGAAGGTGCATTGAGTGTCTTGAGTAGAGTAGGTGTGTTGGTGTGTGTAGTGAGCCTGGGAGCAGGTTTTCTAAGCCTCCTCCCAATCTGCGTGTTTTTGTTGAGTGTGATTGGGATAGGGTCACTGGGCCCTGATCCCGTGTCTGTAAGTGTAGGGGGGGGGGGGGTTGGTTGGGGTAGACTGGGGTGGACTGGGTAGGTGGGGGAATGAGAGCAGGGGAGGTTTCGGTAGGAGGCTGGGTTGCAGAGTTATCAGTGAGGTTAATGACTATTGGAGGTGGGATGTCTGCATGTTTAAGCTTATTGAGGATGGTTTGCATGGATTTGTTGTAGGTGGGAGTGATGATCATATGGTTATTATGGGATTCTTCAATGACGGCTATGTGATGGGAGATAATAGGCTCTATGGCTTGAATGACGGACTGACGGGTGAGAGGTACTGGTCTGGTTTTGGCTAACGGGATAAGAATGAAATTGCATTTAGAAGAAATGGGGAAGGGGGTGTCTTTCCTCCGCTAAGGACATTATTGGACGTGCATCTTATATGTAGTGAGTGCGGACCGCACAGGGAACGAGTCTACACCTAGCGGCATTATTTATGTCATATTTGTATTTCTGGTACATCTGATGGAGTAACATATGTGTGTCGGTAGATCACAGGTGAGGATAAGCCTCAAGTTCCCGAAATACTAGTTTCGTTCGTAGATGAGCCATTTCAATTCTAGATAAATGCTTAACTTGATAAATTATGCCGTATGCGTCAACATGACGAATTCCGTGGTTTGTATTAATGCTCACACGTGGGTCAGGAAACCAGAGTCATCACTTAGACGCTTGTCAATTGTTTAGTCGAAAGGAAGGCTTCTTGTATAATTCTATCTTGGTTAGGGAGTCCAAGACTGTCCAGTTGTGGTTGCAGGACATTATTAGACATCTAACAATGATCATGGATGTTGTTGAATTGTTTCTAAGATACAGTTGCAATCTCGATCATAATATTATTTGGAATATATACTCCATTTCAGTTATTAATTAGTTTAAGATTTTGGTTTGATTTGATAGTGGTATTGACATAAAGACTAAAATTCTGAGCGTGAAAAAAGATTTGAATTTGATGTTTGAAATGATAAAGGGTGGTGGAATGTGAAATATCGGTGTCTGCTGAGTTATGAGTATGGTTGCTCATTAGTACCTCCTCTTAAAAATATAATCTGCAGTAATAATTATGTTTATTTAAGGGGTAAAAGTCGAGTTCATCGTTATATCTAAATTCCTTCCTCTGCGAAGCCTTGCGAGTATTTCATTTTCACCCCGTTCGTGGCCCTCTCCTTTATTTTGCTGATACCTTAATTCTGCAAAGTCTCTCACCTTTTTCATTTTACCTCTGATTAGTGTTAATAGAGGAGAGTTGCGAAGTTATACTTCCTCTTAAAACAGTAATCTCCACCACCATAACCGCTTTATAATAATGTATACTGCTAATAATAAGAGTTGGTGTCTGACAGGTAAGGTTGGAGGGAGGAGCACTGCACGTGCCATTTCACGATGTTGCCACATTCCTGCATTCCTTTCTACATACTTTTACCCCTCGCTTCCGGCTCACTTGTTCCCTCCTTCATTCTGGCCGCTGTGATCTGTTGTAGACTATCTGGCCAGGCGGTGTCGTCCCATTTGCGATCACTCTTATACAAACAATGATGTTCTTATCAGTGACAGTGACAGGTTTGGCAACTCCTAGCAAGACGAGCTGCCCAAGTGTTATCTCCATGGCAACCGCAGTCGCCCCACCCTCGTTTCCATGGCAACCACACAGCCACTCCCTTTATCCCGCCCCGGCAGGCAGTAGACGGACCTCCCTCTAAGAAATGCCAGACGCCAACTCTTATTATTAGCAGTATAGTAGTAGTAGTAGTAGTAAATGGTATCAGTTATACGAGATGCTGGAGTGCCAGTATTTTGGCGCGAATCAAAGTTTCTCATGAACATACAATGACGCCAGTAGAAATGCCGCGATTAAAAGCAATGCATGCGTATGAAATACTCGATCAAATGAAATACCACACATTTTCTCACTGTTAACGAACAGGACTACACTGCTGATCTAACAGTCCAAAGTTCCAGAGCTGGAATGACCAAGCCGCAGACAGCCGTGATTCGTGAACACCCTTTTTCTTTTTTCGGCGGGGAGAGGGTCGAATAGTGAAGAATCCCAGGGCAAAATCGATGTCCTTTTACTAACCTGTTTCCTAGGAGTACTGTACCCGACGAGTCGGAAAATATCAATTGACTACACTGGCGGCGGAAAAATCTATTTGACTTGGAGGAAAGTTTTTCCTCCAAGCCACAGGAGAAACCCTCTCCACTGATAATTTGGAATAAAATGGATGTAGAATTTAATAAAAGTGAGGAGAAAGAAGTTTTTCTTAAGAAACGGCTCTATTCAGGGTTGAATTTTGAGTTATTTAGTGAATTGTAGTGCTTTAATTTGGAATAGGGCTAAATTGTTATTCTAGACCCGGCCATACTACTACTATTACTACTACTACTGCTACTACTAAGTCAGGCTCTGCCTTAAGTATGCACACTGCTCATTCAAACCAGCGCGTCAGAGTAGGGGTCGAATAACTGGAATACTATAAAGAACCAGTGTGTTACGTACCAGCTGTATCAGAAAATGTATGAACCAGACGGATGGCATGCTAAAGAAGAAAGTTTTCTAACTCTCCGGCTATTTCCCGCCATTATTCAATATGCAGTCGGTACGCAGCAGTAATCCCATCTATGGGAGTTGAGAGACAGCATAAGAGACAAATAACATCACAACAAACAACTGTCAATGTAATGTTATTGTTGATCAATGTTATGCGCTTTCGATATTGTAGGCCTTCACATTTAGTTTCCTTCCGAATTTGAAATACCGCTCATCATAGTCGGTACGGTAAAACTGAATAAAACATAAATGATTGGAAATTGAATTCTCTGTAACTTTCGTTATGTAGTACTTTCCGGTACGACCCAAAACAATCTACTAAATTACAATCTCATCCAGGACGAATACAATTGCTTATAGCTTAGACCAGGGCCTCTCAGGGTGCATGCGCGTGGTGCATGCACTGTGCACGGTGCAAAAGACGACTTGGCTTGGTTGACCAGAGTGCAGACCCCCCACTCCTCGATTTGAAGCAATAGCGCTAACTCTCTCTTTCCTCACGCCTCTCTCGCTCGCTCCGCCTGTCTCCCTCTCCCCCACTTGCGCCGTAGCGCTCCAAATCCGGGCTGAGTTGAGCCGAGTATAGCCGAGTAGAGCCGAGCATAGCCGAGTAGCCCAGATACGAAGCGTTGATCCGAGCCATACCGAGCGGCACCGAGCGGCACCGATGCACAGTGCACGGAACTCTTGCGCCTCGCTCTGCACGCGTGAGATTTTGGGCGTTTGAGAGGCCCTGGCTTAGACTGTAATCTATTATTCCCCGACTCTATATACCGATCTTCATTAAATTCTGTTAACCCATTTTCTCGTGGCTCGGCGTCAATATGGACTTAGCAACAAAACTACAAATTCATGAATATCTGTGTTATCATAGCCGGTACGGTAAAAATGTATGACATAAATGGTCAGAAATTTAATTCTATAGTATTTATCGATACGACCACTAATAAATAAATATTTGAGAAATAAATTTTGGGCCTTCCCCTAAACTACCATTTCACTCAGCGTGAATACAATTATTTATAGCCTAGATTGTAGCGACTTATTCTCCGACTTTTCATACCAATGTTTATTAAGATAGAACAACTAATAACATAAATATTTGAAAATTAAATTTTAGACCTTCCCCTAAAGGACCATTTCTATCAGCGTGAATAAAATGATTTATGGCTTAGATTGTAGCAACTTATTCCCCAACTTTGCATACCTATTTTCAATAAATTCTCTTTAGCCGTTTTCCAGTGATGCGTGTACAGACAGACAGACAGACAGACAGACAGACAGACAGACAGACAGACAGACAGACAGACAGACATTACGGAAAAGTAAAAAAAGTGCATTTCCTTGTTACTGTGGACATGACGATACAGAAGTACCTGTACCATTCTTTTCAAATTCTGAGCAATTTACAGACAAAACTCTTTTATTTAAATTAGTACAGTATATATATTAGGGCTGCAAAAACTAATTGTGGCGATATTTTATGAACTAACAAGTACAATTACAGTACATTCCTTCAATGCAGTCACCGGCCAAGTCTGTTACCTTTTGAAAAATAACGGAAAGCCTTTGGGGACGATTGGCAAGGCGTTCTCTGTTGATGACAGCGACTGAACACCGTACTGCACGGAGTACAGATTCCACATCAAGAAATCAGCGGCTTCGGAGGACAGTCCATCGATGGCCTACGGAAACGAGACCACTCACGATGTCAATCTGATCTTGAGGAATGGAAGGCCAACCTGTACGGTGCAAATCTGCAGTCTCATTCAGACCCGCAGGAAACACCCTGACCGATAGTGCAACCATTCTATACGGTTATGCATTCTCGCCGCAGGCTTCACGTAACCCTCGATAACATTCTGATGCATTTTTCCCACGGGCAACCTCGATTTTAATCCATGAACGCTGATCACCTTTAGAAAATATGTTTTCGAGTGGTGAAATCTACACTTTTCACTTCAACGCCAAATAGCAACAATACTCCCAAGTGGTTGCCCGTCAAGTGCACACTACACATCGACAACAGAGTTACCTGGTCACTCTCATATCCTATTTGCGCATGTCCGATCTCCTGCGAGTGTCTGGACTACGTTACTACAGCTTTATTTACAGCCCTCCTATATTAAAACATTTAATAATGAAGTAATTGCGTAATATGTTCTAACATTGCAAATACTACGCTATCATATAGTCAAATGTGAGAATCATAGCGTAGTTAAAATACGAATCTAACACAAGTGTTTAAACTCCGTACGACCATTTCATTATTGTTTTGAAATATGTTTGTAAACAAAGTCTAGAAAATATAAGATTAGGGATTGTATCAGTTGGATTTTAAGATATATTGCAAATAAAGTAAAGTATCATTTGAGAATAAAAACGGAGTTTTTGAATTAGGGCAATTGTTTGTGACCACCTTGAATAATTATAGGCTACGTTTGCCCGTTCTCTCCAGCTGCGACCTGAGTCAGTAACGTAGCTACCTGTTGGGTGTCAGTACCAATCCTAAATAAGATTATTGTTATATACATTAATAATAATAATAATAATAATAATAATAATAATAATAATAATAATATAATCCTTAGCACTACAACTCCCGACTAACAACACAATTAATGTCGAAATTGTTGCAGTGACACGAACCAAGGATATTCATATTCATATTATTATTATTATTATTATTATTATTGATGATGATGATTATGATGATGTTTGTTGTTTAAAGGGGCCTAACATCGAGGTCATCGGCTCCTAATGGTACGAAATGGAACGACAAAGTAAAAGTTCAAAATCATCCACTGACCAAAATAAAAATGTCATGAAGAATGAATGAATGAATGATGAATGAATGAACATGAATTTAAAACAATCAGTGGATCCGACTCAAAAAACTATCATAGTTAATAGCATTACTTACCAAGGGACCACTTCCAAAGCACAATCCTGAATCGAGGATGCTTGGTGTCTAAATGGGTCCAAAATACAGGTCAAAGGCCCCTCAGACTGATACTTATCGCTAGTAATGTAGAACCATGGTATCTGTCCTATTGCGGTACTAATGAAAAGTAGCAGAGACTTGCGGTATTCCACACATTATTGTACTACTCAGGGGTTATGAAATTCGACATATAATACAGACCTATGCGTTTCTCACTTTGCGGCGCCATTTACAGGCAACGCAAACCTATGGTGTTCATCACATATGAGTACTAACAACAGGGACCTTCCCCTATCCCGTGGTGTTCCTCATATAGTGGGTAGTAATCATAGGCACGGCAGAACTATGGTCGCTATCATCCCATGGTCCTGCACATATGGTGGTACTAATCACAGGTACTGCAAAAGCCGACCGCACGGTGCTCCTGTGTGTTACTAATCACAAACCTATTTCGTATCTAATATAGTGGTACTACGCACAAGTAAAAGGGACCCTTGGTGTTCTCCGCGTGGTGGTACTAACCACATGGAGTTTCATGGTTCGAATACAATCATCCCTCGGTAGCCCCTTTTAGTCGCCTCTTACGACAGACAGGGGATACCGTGGATGAATTCTTCGTCTGCCTCCCCCACCCACAGGGGGTGTGTGTTTGGTCCGCGAGAGGTATTTTATTTCCCTCAAGTCCACCGGCAAGCCGGTGAGGACCCCCCTATCCGCCACCTGGGACGTGCCACGTGGGAGTAGCACCTCTCCCCCTGCTAGGCCAGCGTGGCAGGTTCGTGGATTATTATTATTATTATTATTATTATTATTATTATTATTATTATTATTATTATTATTATTATTATTATTATTATTATTATGAAATAGGAATTACAGAGGTAAGTGTAGGTGAAGTCTCTACCTCTAGTAGGGGGGAATAAAACTGCATCATGATGTATGAAAGTACTAAACATTTACGTTTCATTTCTTTCTTTTCAGAATCTGAAGCACGTTGTGATGAGGATTCTTTTACGATACGGTAAGTAATACATGGAATTCTTTTCTGTTAGGTACCATATGCTTGTAAATTACTTGAACTATATTTTTCAGGAAAGAATTGTCATTCTTTGTTCAATATTGCTACAATATTCAGTGATAATCAACTTAATACTTCGCTCCAGATAGTTTCTGAAAGCATTAAGGATATCAAAACTGTTTTTCGGTCCGCCTCTCTGGTGTAGTGGTTGGTTGAATTATCTGCTACTCCCGGAGGCCCAGATTCGATTCCCGGCTGTGCCATGATATTTGAAATATGTTTGTCAACAAAATCTAGAAAATATAAGATTAGGGATTGTATCAGTTGTACTTAAGAGCACGGCCGCTTCCTTCCCTCTTCCTTTTCTATCCCTTCGGATCATCCCATCCTCCCACAAGGCCCCTGTTCCGCATAGCAGCTGAGGACGCCTGGGCGAGGTACTCGTCCTCCTTCACAGTTTTATTCTCCTCCCCCCCCCCCCCACCACCCAAAGTCTCACACTCCAGGACACTGCTTTTGAGGCGGTGAAGGTGCGACCCCTCACTAAGTCCAGGGAAAAAAACGAACCGTAGAGGGTAAACGGATTAAGAAATAAAAAAATATAAAAAATAAAGAAATATAAAGAAATAAAAAATACAAAGAAATAAAGAAATAAAAAATGTCTTCACTTTCATAAAATAGATGGTTCATAGGTATGACTCTTTCGCTGAATGGTCAGCGTTGAGGTCTTTGGTTCAGAGGGTCCCGGGTTCGATTCCTGACTAGGTCAGAGATTTAAATCGCGTCTGATTAATTCTTCTGCTCCGTTCACTTGGTGTTTGTATTTGTCCCAACACTCTCCTCTTCGTATTCAGACAAAACACCACACTACCAACCACCGCAGAAACACGCAATAGTGATTATATCCCTCTATATTGCGTTGGCGTCAGGAAGGGCATCCGGACGTAAAACAGGGCAAAACCCACATGTTCGACACCACAGGTGTGGGAAAGTGCGGGGGAAGGAGAATAATAGATGGTTCATAACATTAGGCCTACATGCAGTACTTTTCTAGGTTATCAATAACTGCTGAGATAACGGTAACAACATAGTTTCTCAAACAAAAAGCACTAACTTGTGCAGGCATCGCCTCATTTTGATTGTTAAATTCAGAGTTGGTAGAGTAAAAGTAACCGAATTGCTTGTAACGAATATCTTTTACTAATTTTTACTCGTAATTTATAACTTGAAATAAAATTGTAATCTATACATTCTATTTTCTTTCTTTCTTTCTTTCTTTCTTTCTTTCTTAATCCGTTTACCCTCCAGGGTTGGTTATTTTCCGTTAGACTCGGCGAGGGATCCCGCCTCTACTGCCTCAAGGGCAGTGTCCTGGAGCGTGAGAGATTGAGTCAGGGGATACAACTGGGAAAGAGGACCCGTACCTCACCCAGGCGGCCTCACCTGCTATGCTGAACAAGGACCTTGTGGGTGAGAGGGATGGGAAGATTGGAAGGGATACACGAGGAAGTGCGAAGTGCCTTAAGTTATCTACTATCCTGGCATTTAGCTGGAAGAGAAATGGGAAAGCACGGAAAACCACTTCGAGGATGGCTGTGGTGCGAATCGAACCCTCCTCTACTCAGATGGCCTCCCGAGACTGAGTGGACCGCGTTCCAGACCTCATACCATTTTTTTCAAATATCATGGCAGAGTTGGGAATGGAACCCGGGCTTCCGGGGGTGGTAGCTAATCACACTAACCACTACACCATAGAGACGGACATCTATACATTCTAGTAATCGATATACATCGAATGGAAGCAGAAACAGGGAAAGAATAAGTGAATAACTTTTTAACTTCTGCCACAGCAGAATCAGTAGCTTTACCAGCGCTCGATGAAGTACTTCCCATCTTCTCCAGTACTTCCAAAGACAGCACCCTTGTCCTAAAATAACGATCACTGCTTGGGACGTTCTTAAAATCAAACAGAGGTATTCCTTGAAGTGCCACTGTACGGCGTCTTTTCAGTAAATGCAAAGATAAGTATATTTTCCACCAAGAGATGTATGCGGATCTGCGTTGAGAATTTTAAGAGCCAGTTATAAATTAAAGTAACTGGCAAATTATTTTAAACGCTAAAAGCCGAGCAAGTGGCTGTGCAGTTTGGGTCACGCAGCTATCAGCTTGCATTGAGGAGATAGTGGGTTCGTACCCCACTATCGGCAGCCCTGAAGATGGTTTTCCGTGGTTCCCATTCTCGCACCAAGCAAATGCTTGGGCTGTGTCTTAATTAAGGCCATGTTTGCTTCCTTCCCACTCCTAGCCCTTTCCTATTCCATCGTCGCCATAAGACCTACTTGTGTCGGTGGGACGTAAAGCAAATCGAAAAAAAAAAGAAACCGCTAAACGTCGCTAACTAAAATATAAATTATGGAGGAAAATCAGTAGAATATATCCGAAGTATAATATTCAGTCTTAACTAATGATATTGCCACTTAAAGTATCTATGCTTAATAAATCGTATACACCCGAAATATAGTATTGCATTTTTCCTTTGAAACTTTAGCATCACTCCAGCCCTATGCGAAAATATGTCAATGATTTCGGTAAGACTGGCGTTCTGTGAAGTAATTGTAGCTTTTCAGATTACTTGTTGAAAAAGTAATTTGTACTTTAACGAATAAAATATTTCGGCTTCTACCATATTACGCATGTATACCGCCTGAAGAATGGTACAGCGAGTAAAATAATTTGAGAGCCAAGCGAAGGTACTACCTATCTCTCAAACATCACACACTACATCAAGCTCCTCCGTCGGAGTCTGGCTCCTTGGCTAAATTGTTGGCCTGCTGGCCTTTGTTCCAGGAGGTATCGGGTTCAATTCCCGTCCCGGTCGGGGATTTTAGCCTTCATAGGTTAACTCCGATGGCTCAGGTCCTGGCTGTGTGTGCCGCCTTCAACATTAGAACTCATCATAGGTAAGGCCCCATCCTCACAGACGTGCAGATCGCCTGTGCGGCGTCAACTTGAAAGACCTGCGCCAGGCCTCTTCGGAAGTCACGCGCCATCGTTCCTCCCTTGGACAAACCATTCGCTAAATTTAAAAACCATATTTTACGAAATATGGACATTCATCCCTATCTTCGTTAAGGTACTTCGTACTTAACTCCCAAATCTCCTGTATATACGATGCTCAAGAATTTATATCAACGAAAATTAGGCAAGTTCGAAGAACGATGAAATGAAATGAAATGGCGTATGGCTTTTAGTGCCGGGAGTGTCCGAGGACATGTTCGGCTCGCCAGGTGCAGGTATTTCGATTTGACTCCCGTAGGCAACCTGCTCGTCGTGATGAGAATGAATTGATGATGAAGACGACACATACACCCAGTCCCCGTGACAGAGAAATTAACCAATGATGGTTAAAATTCCAGACCCCACCGGGAATCGAACCCGGGAACCGTGTGACCAAAGGCCAGCACGCTAACCATTTAGCAATGGAGCCGGACCGAAGAACGATACAACATGCATTCATTTGCATCTCTTCACAATTGTATTTACGTAGCACCAACACAGACAGGTCTTATGGTGACAATGGGATAGGAAAGGGCTAGGAGTGGAAAGGAAGCGAACGTGGCCTTAACTAAGGTACAGCCTCACCATTTGCCTGGTGTGAAATGGAAAACCACGGAAAAGCACCATTAGGGCTGCCGATAGAGCGGTTCGAACCCACTATACCCCGAATGCAAGCTCACAGCTGCGCGCTTTTAACAACACGGTCATTTCTAGGTCAATGTACCCATTACAGCAAGTGGTCTGACCAATGTTATCATCGCTATCACTTGGATTAAAGGTAGAGAAATCTTTTCAACAATTACATAATTTTTTATCGATAAGAGAAAACACTGTGTTCAGACTTCCTCTACTTCAGTTTCATAACCCTATTTCAGGCTTCTAGATTTAGCGGTAGTAGAAGGATAAATTAACCGGATGTTAATTACTACTTGGCTATTCATTGCAAGTATGAGGTGGTAGATCTCTGGCTTGCATTCCATTGCGTTGTGGAGCACATTCCAACGAGCGAGTTGGTGTTGGGGAAGGAAACTGCAGAACTACATCACGATTCTCCGTGTTTCGTCTTAAATAGCTTCTGATTGCTTACCAAACAATCTCAACAGCACGATAATCCTAGGAGATCACATCCATCAAGTTGCTGGGAAGGGTAAGGATCTGGAACATCCCAGAAGTGACTTTGTAAAAGAAGAAATGTAGCCTGTAGTAATGAGAGCGGATAAGTTGATATGAGAGTGTAGAGGAATATAAAGTTCACTGATAGAGAGGCAGCGGCTGATTTCAAAAAGATACCTGAAGACAAGGCAAGCAAGATAATACAGTACAGCCTCTTTAAATAGGATCAATAAATTGGGACGGAGCCGATGGGGGATAACGAAAATCCGAGTTAAACAGAGAATGTGCGTATAATCAATAAAACGAAAATATATATACTTATAGATAATTTTCTTTATATTGAACACATCTGAAATATTCACAAAAGGAAAACACGTTTTTGCTGGTACCAAATAAATGGACAGTTAAGTCTACTTCTAAGAAACGTAACTCGTATAATCAGTTTGGAAAACCGCTCGTGAAACGACGATTATTCGTGCACCAATTGAAGCAATAACTCTGATTGCAATTCCCACAGACAATGATTTTATATTCTCTAGAATGTTTATTTGCAAGTTCAAGCTCTTTCTCTCTGATTATCGTGCAAAGTTTCTTAATCTTCATAAATGGTTTTGTTTGTTCCCTCAAATCAGTCAAGTGTCATCCGGTGATGCGAGTTAAAGAGGGTCGTCGAGCAAAGTGATGAAGGATGGGGTAAGGAAGAAGATAACAACAACGTCTGGAAGGGCACTGTGATTTCTAAAGACACCATCAGATTGTGCATGAAATCAACAATAGAGTTCAGAAAACCATTGGCATTTATTGCAAGCTATTTCAGAGCTTAGCAAGAAGGAAGTGTCATACAAGACCAGCTGACAGCTTAAATTTATTATATTGCACAGTCAAACCGGACACCCTGCATTGTTCCAAAGGCGTGAGTAATACTACAATTTGCTTTACGACACACTAATACAGGTTGGTCTCATGGCGACGATTGGATAAGGAAGGGATAGGAGTGGGAAGGAAGTGGCCGTGGCCTTGATTAGGGTTCTGCATTTGCCTGGTGTGAAAATGGGAAAACACAGGAAACCATCTTCAGGGCTGCCGACAGTGGTGTTCGAACCCACTATTTCTCGAATGCACGCTCACAGCTGTGCGCCCCTAACCGTGCGGCCAACTCGCTCGGTCCTCATGGGTCAGACTGAAATGAAAACGGTAGTGAAGGTAGCGGTGGTGGCGATTGAATTAAGACTGAACTATAAGGTTATAAATTCAACAATAAATGAAAGAGGAAGAACACTCCCGACGATGGATAGAGATATTCAGTAAAAAAAAAAAGTATCTTTCTAGTTAGTAAAATGTTAAAGAAATCTTAGTTTAATCGCGACTAAAACCAGTGAGAGCTGACGAAGAAAGTTTGGACACGAGAGGAAAATGTGATAACCAACCCAAGTTAATGAAAGCAGATTCCGATTTAGCTGAAGCCCAGTGAACGGCGTCCATGTCTCTCCCGTACAGTAAGAAAACTCGTGAAATTTGTTGAACTCATAATGAAGATGAGATTAGAACACAATGTTTAACATCTAATCCCATTGAAACTGCTTCGTGGGGTCGAAGTAAAGTTTGGAGGGGATGGTGATAATTATAGCAATGTGAAAACTTGAGAGGAGGTATCAAATCTGAAATTTTTCGAAGAATCAAGAAAGGATGGGGGTAATTTGCAAGAAACTCAAAAGTATCCAAGTTCAATAGTCTACAGCATATATGTATTGTTTCTAGGAGCCTCCGTGGCTCAGACGGCAGCGCGCCGCCGGCCTCTCACCGCTGGGTTCTGTGGTTCAAATCCCGGTCTCTCCATGTGAGATTTGTGCTGGACAAAGCGGAGGCTGGACAGGTTTTTCTCCGGATACTCCAGTTTCCCTATCATCTATCATTCCATCAACACTCCCCAATATCATTTCTTTTCATTAATAATTCATTAATCATTGCCCCAGAGGAGTGCGACAGGCTTCGGTAGCCGGCAAAATTCCTATCCTCGCCGCTGGATGGGGCTTCATTCATTATATTCCTGACCCGGTCAAATGACTAGAAACAGGCTGTGGATTTTCATATATGTATTGTTTCTATTAAGAAAAGTAAAGAAAAGTTTAAATTATCCTTCATGTTATCGTGCATTTATGCAAATTTATATACAAATTTGGTGTTTGATTTTATTGAAATAAAGGTTTGGTTCCTGAGTAAATTCATCGACAGATCTACTCTAATTAAAGTTTTAAATAGTTGTAAAAGTAACCTTGTTCCGAGCGAGTTCGTGTAACAGGGGATGGTGGGTACGAACCTAACCATCATCAGCCCAGAAGATAGATTTCCAAACATCCTATTTTCACACCAGGCAAATGACCGAGCTATACCTTAATACAGCCACAGCCGGGCTGAGTGGCTCAGACGGTTAAGGCGCTGGCCTTCTGACCCCAACTTGGCAGGTTCGATCCTGGCTCAGTCCGGTGGTATTTGAAGGTGCTCAAATACGTCAGCCTCGTGTCGGTAGATTTACAGGCACGTAAAAGAACTCCTGCGGGACTAAATTCCGGCACCTCGGCGTCTCCGAAAACCGTAAAAGAGTAGTTAGTGGGACGTAAAACAAATAACATTATTAATACAGCCACAACCTCTACTTTCCTAATTAAAGCCTCTTCCCTCCCCAGAGATCATTTATTTGCTCCGAGGTATACTGTAAATAACAGTGTACGTCAAAATTAACTTTTCAACAGAAATACAGTAGTGTCTCCAGTCACCTTACCTCTTAAGAAGACCCTTTCTTTAAGTCACCCTGGTCGAAGCCATGTGTCTTCATCACAGTGCCCATAAGTAACGAGAATAATAATGATAATAATAATAATAATAATAATAATAATAATAATAATAATAATAATAATAATAATAATAATAATAATAATAATAATAATAATAATAATAATAATAATAATAATAATAATAATAATAATAATAATTACAGTTATCACCATCATCATCATCATCATCATCATCATCTATATTTTATCTACTGTGAGCGGACATTCTGATTTGATTCCAAGCTGTCAGTATATACACATTGACGTTCTATTTTACTATACCAGATAACAGATAAACCGAAACTCTAACGGGCGACCTATTAACGAGTTCTAGTTCTATTTTTCGGATAAGTACCCAATAGCCTATGTTAGCAGAGAACTTTTTCATGCCGACGTAGTACAATATGACAGATTTGGCAACCGTCAGGACATATCCCTACACTCAAGGCCGTATGGCTCTTTTCCTAATGAAGTTGGGACGTAGGGATGGATTTCTGAAATTATCTCATCAAGTATGGATATTTTGGCCAAATAATGCGATAATAATTAATTGTAATTATTATGAAACTAGCAAATGTACCCGCGCTTCGCTACAGTATTCTGCACTGTATACCAATATCGACGTAAAGACTGTACGTGTAGTAAATGAGATTGTTTTAAAATTGCATGTCTCTTGGCCTTACCCGAGAAATAGCATGGGGAGGTCCCCATACGTTGTTTCCAGCGTTAAGTGAGGGTTGCGGAGTTGTGATGATAACGGCAGGCTCACTTGCCTACTGCCATTCACAATCGAGTTGGCAAGTTTACATTATAATTGTAGGCCCCATTGCCTACTGCGCAGTCACAATCGATTTGGGGAGTTTCCGTTACAATGGCAGCCCCCCTTTCCTACTTCCAGACATATTACAAATGGAGGAGTTTTTATTATAATGGCAGGAAACTTCCCTACCACCAGTCAAAATTCAGTTTGCAGTTATCATTATAATGACAGGCCCTTTTTACTGCTGCCAGCCAGCTTACTACTAGTCACACAGAATTAGTGAGTTTCCATGAAAATAGCAGGCCACGATGCCTAATGCTAGTCAAATTTTGGGTTGGAACATTTGTTTATAATGGCGGGCACCCTGGTCTAGAGCCAAACTCAATAGGGTAGGGGACTTTCGAACAAAACTGCATGATCCCTTGCCTTCTGCAAGACAAATCGAGAAGTGAATTATTCAATAAAATTGTAGGCCCTCCTTACTGTTGCCAGTTACACAGGAGTTGGAGAAGGACCCCATTCCTACTGTCAGCAGTCAAAGTCGGTATAGGGAGTACTGATTACAATAGCAGACACACCCTTTCTCGATCGCTACAAATCGACATCAATGAATATATATAGATGGACATACAAAAGTATATACATGTTTACAATATTGCAGACATTCATTTACAGATTAACTGCTGCTAAACGGTACGTCATGTTGACAAAGGATTGTACCGTAAGGCGCAGTATTTAGTGATCTAAATGGCTGGTCCTATGATATTTTCTCACATCTCATCTATTCATGGGAAAGATTGAGTCAGAAACGTTGAATAGGTAGAAATTTGTGTAAGATTATCTTACATTGCATTACTTTTCGGATAATTATGTGACATAGCATTTGGCTCACATATGGGTACTGGGTGGGTCAATGTTCGTGAAGAGTTTGATCATACTATCTTTCCTGTAAGTGATTGAAGGTATGAATTATATAGGTAAAGGGTCCAAATTTACTTAAAATCGAGAAATAGAGACGAATCCAACGTATAAGCGATACAGATACGACAAAAAGTCATAAGACCTAGGTTGAAGATCACTCCAAATTCAACGAAGATTGTGCCATCCGTTATGTGATAGGACTTCCTGTTTATCCCACGAAATACCTCGAAACGAAGGTCTGCACCACCATTAAAATTGCTTCCATATTTCGATATTCTTCGGGGATAAAAAATGAAAAATTAAAGATCTGTGAAGTTTTTCGTTCGTTAAAGGCTGAAACGTATAATTTTGCCAAATTTCAATTTTCTTGCTTGTCTGGCAGATTATGCTGCAATCCGGATTTTGGGTAAGGAGGTAAAGATTATGACTTTCAGGAAATTGAACCAGAAAATATGCAGATGATCATTATTACCTCTCAAACGGGTATCTGTACGAAAATTTCACAAAAATAGTCAATGTACAGGCACACACAGACGTTAAGATTTTATTTATATAGATGGATAAGGAATCTGCTCCACGTACAACACATTTTGGCTACGTCCGCTGGAATTAACCTGCAAAACCAACCGTTCATGATATCTCACTTATTAATCCTCCTGTCGAAAAATTCACATGAGAACAAAAGTTTTAGAAATGGATTTCCATTAAGGATTGTATTCGATTAATTTCGGATGTGCATATTTTGAGGAAGTGCAAAATCATGGTTCCGGTTTCGGATAAACCCCCAGTAAATTTAGGTATTCAGAAATAATATTGGCCCTAATACCTACACAAAGACAGGTGGATTCTAAATATCAAGTTTGGTAGAAATATATTCATTAGTTTTCAAGTTATAAAAACTCATACAATCAAACCGACAAACAGACAACAAAGCTAAGAAATATGCAGATGGTCATTATTACAACTGAAACGGATAACTGTACGGAAATTCCGCCAAAATAGCCAATGTATAGACAGACGGTCGTTGCGATTATATTTATATAGACGACAGATAAGCATGGGCTCGTTTGTAAGTGCAAACCTTCATTTCGAGATTTACTGCTCCTAAACTGTACATCATACCAACAAACGGTTTTCACCCTCAGACGTTCCTTTTATCGCTCTACATGTTTGGTGTTAAAACATTTTCTCGTATCTCACATATTTATGGGTTCGACTGAGTTACAATATTTGAATGGGGTGAAATTTGGGTACATTTTCATCATTTTACATTATTTTTCACACACTTATGTGGAAGCTAGAATCATGAAATTGGGTTCGCATATAGCCATTGGTCGTGTCAATGTGCGTGCCAAATTTGATGAGACTACCTTTCCTATAAATGTGTCAAACTAAGTAATACACGTGTAAAAAGCACAAAATTTACGAACCATCGAAATATACAGCCAAATCTACCTTATAAGGGAGAGAGAGAGAGAGACGACAAAATATCATGGGACCAAAGTTGTAGATCACTCAAAATTGAACGGAGATCGTGTCATCCGTTTTGTGATAGGTCTTACGGTTTAGCCGCGAAATACCTCGAAACGAAGGTCTGCGCCGTCATTAAATTGCCTATATTTCGATATTATTTGGCATAAAAAGTGAAATATTTAAAGATCTTGGAAGTTTTCCGTAGGTTACCGGCTAAAACGTATAAATTTGCTTAATTTCAATTATTCAGCTCGTGTGGCAGATTGTGAGGCAATCTTGATTTTGGGCGAGGAGGGGGGGGGGGGTTAAATTTAGGACTTCCAGGAAACTATAGCTAAAAGATATGCAAATGGTCATTATTATCCCTTAAAGGGAAAGCTGTATGAAAATTTCGCCAAAATAGTCAATGCACAGACACACGGTCGTTACGATATGATTTATCTAGATAGATAAATAATCTGCTCCACGTATGGGCTATGTCCGCTGGACTTAGCCTGAAAACCGACCTTTCATGTCATCTCCCTTATTAATCCTCCCGTTGAAGAATGTACATGAGAAAAAGAAATTAGAATTGGATTTCCAAACAGTTTGATCGATTTCCAGTCAGGTTGGTCTTGTACTCTATATGTTGTGGGAGAGTAAAAATCACCATTTCGGTCCCCTATAAAATCCCAGTCCATTTCGGGAATTTGAAATGGCATAAACCTTAAAACCTACCCTTGGAAGGGTGGATGCTAAATATAAAGTATGGTTCAAATATCTCAGTAGTTTTCAAGTTGTAAGAAATACGGTTTAGGCGCACCCGCTCTTGCGTTAAGTCCGGTGGGACTTGTACCGAAAAACGGTCAGTTAATGATATCTCCCTTATTAAATCCTGGTATCGAAATGATGCGCATGAGAAAAAAAAAGGTTTAGAAAATTTCCATTAAGGCAGGTTGATTTCCATTAAGTTTGGTTGTGTATATTTTGAGGGAGTGCAAAATCACGGATCGGTTTCGTATAAACCCCCAATTAATTCAGGGATTTAGAAACAATATTTGCCCTAAAACCTACCCAAGGACAGGTGGATTCTAAATGTGAAATTTGGTGGAAATATATCCAGTAGTTTTCAAGTTATAGAAAGACAAACAGACAAAGAGACAAACAAACAAACAAACAAACAAACAAACAGACACGAAGGAAACCTACCCTTGGACAGATGGATGCTATATATAAAGTTTGGTTCAAATATCTTCAGTAGTTTTCAAGTTGTAAGAAATACGCTTTACACGCACCCGCTCTTGCGTTAAGTCCGGTGGGACTTGTACCGAAAAACGGTCAGTTAATGATATCTCCCTTATTAAATCCTGGTATCGAAATGATGCACATGGGAAAAAAGGTTTAAGAATTAATTTTCGTTAAGGCAGGTAGATTTCCATTAAGTTCGGTTGTGTATACTTTGAGGGAGTGCAAAATCACGGTTTCGGTTTCGTAAAAATCCCCACTCAGTTCAGGGATTTAGAAACGATATATGCGCTAAAACCTACCCAAGGACAGGTGGATTCTAAATATGAAGTTTAGTGGAAATATATCCAGTAGTTTTCAAGTTATAAAAGGACAGACAAACAGACAAACAAACAGACACCAAAGCTAAAAATTATGCAGATTGTCATTATTACACCTGAAACGGATAACTGTACGGAAATTTCGCCAAAATAATCAATGTACAGACACACGGTCGTTACGATTTTATTTATTAGAAGATAAGAGATGAATACGCTTCACATTGCAGGGCCAAATACCTTTCTTGCCTGGAGTCACTTGTGACGTTAGGTCAAGTGGTATATCACTTTGCCCATTTAGTACTTAGATAGGAAGATCATTTGATGTAGTTTTCAGTCTGCCATGTAAGGCTTTATTTAAACAATACCAGTACGGTACCGGGTGGATGGGGTGATCAAAATACTAAGAAGCAAAGCCGAAAATATGAATTTAGAGAAGTAGGCAGAAGAAGAAGAATTTGAGGGAGGATAATAGCAGATCCGAAGATAACTCTTGTACTGTTTGAAAGACGCGTTCTAGTATTTTAAGTGCAAGATGAATTAAACTTTTACAAATTACGATATTCACAAAAGTGAAAAGTGACTTACATTTCTATGCACGACTTTACATGTTCCAAATCCGTTAGTATATCGGTGTATATTCGATTCTTTACCATTATGATTAATAATCATTCATTATGCCCAACTATGCAGTGCATTTGAACTTACTCAGTACGGTGTTTCTTCTTGTCTTCCCAATATCGTTTCATTCGTTCACTGTGAATGCCTTTGTTTTTTAAAATATAATTTGGTTTAAGTCGCCCCGACACAGATAGGTCTTATGACGAGGATGGGATAGGAAAGGGCTAGGAGCGGGAAGGAAACGATCGTGGTACGAAAATGAGAAACCACAGAAAAAATCTTCAGGGCTGGGGAGAGCGGGGTTCTAACCCACTATTTCCCGAATACAAACGGATAGCTACGTGACCCAAACCACACAGCCACTTGCTCGGTAATGTTCATCTGTCCATCCTGCATGTTTTCTTTTAAGTTTCTCTGCAAATTTGTGTTTTCTTACTAAAGTTTGTAAATCTTGTTCAATCTTCAATGATCTCCCCGGTAATACAAATTTATTCTAGATTTTCGCTTATTTCTACTAAACAACTGTCGCGATTTTTTAGGGAGTTTCGGTTCACTCGGTCTGTCATCTAGTGTTCCTAGAGTAAAACGGAACGTCGAAATTGACGAGCTGACAGTCAGATGGCGTCCAATTGAAATGTCTGCACACGGTAGCTGAGGCCATACGATTATTGTTATTTTTATTAGGGATAGTGTTAGGTTTAGATGATTCTTTGTTAGCCTGTTGTTGTCTTCTGTAGAGGTGTCCGTAGAATTTTTATAATTCTATTTGTACGTGTTATTTTTCTTCATAAATTTCCTGTGGTTTCTTCTTCGTCCAAATTCCATTTTCTAATTTTGGTCCTAGATTTTTTAAACTGTTTCTTTTCTTTTTTAGATGTTATTTTATTTGTCATCTTCCGGCAGTTATCAGGGGTTCGGCTGCATAAAGTGCCTCTGGTTTGTTGACTATGTTGTAGTGTAGTAAATTTGCATTTTGAAACTATAGATTTTTCTGTATGTTTATTCGAGGTGATTTTGTAAGCTCTTTGAAGTTTAGGAGTTCTTTCTTTGTTTGCTTACTGATTTTCCCTGCTGGTTGAATGATTTCGCCTAGATACTAGAATTTAACTACTTGGAGGTTATTTGCGAATTTATTCATTATTGGTTCATTGTCTTATCTTGATTTTTTTTCCATATACTGCGTCATTTTGAATCAAATGTGGATGGCTTTGACGCTATTTCATAAAGTTCTTAATAATAATAATAATAATAATAATAATAATAATAATAATAATGGTTTTTGCGTCCTAGTAATTAATTTTTGGTGGTTTTCGGAGAAGACGAGGTGCCGGAATTTAATCCATCAGGAGTTCTTTTACATGCCAGGAAGTATACTGACACGAGGCTGACGTATTTGAGCACCTTCAAATACCAGCGGACTGAGTCAGGATCGAATCTGCCAAGTTGGGGTCATAAGGCCAGCGCCTCAACCGTCTGAGACACTTAGACTGGCCCATGAGGTTTTTCTACGGACTGGTTTGCTTCTTATCTGTTGTTGGAAAGGATTTCGAGGTCATCTGCAAAACCTGAGCAATCAAGTTTTAATGTCCCTTTTTATGAAGTCTGGAAATATTTATCCTTTTATTATTAATTTTTTCATTCACGAATCACTTTCTTCAACACCGATTCTGATTTCGGACGGTTGAGATATGATTTATTTATTTATTTATTTATTTATTTATTTATTTATTTATTTATTTATTTATTTATTTATTTATTTACATTCAGTTTTGTACTTGAGTAGGGACTAATGTGGTAAATGTAGGTGACATTTTGAATGGTCAGTAGGGACTGGTATTACGAGTTGTCATTACTGCAGTGTGGAATGCCCTTCAAAACACGGACTACCTCTGTCAGGTTGGCCCACGATCTCAGGATTCGGTGTGTATCACACCATTGATCTACTTAGAGGAATTCATAAAAGAACACCGATTGTAATAAGGGATGAAATAAATAATATATGTTGTCTCCCAGAGCATTTTAATTTTTGGTAAATATATATTTATACCACTTTCCCTGCCATAACTCAGTAATCCAGTGAGACAGTCCACACCATGTAATTATATTCTGTTGGAAATATGTTTTAATATGTGAAACTTACATCAGTAAAATAGTAGGCAGGATATTTGAACAAACAATGCTGTTTGGTAGAACACTACACAAATGTGAATGATTGTGTAATTCCTGTGCCACTCATCTTTACATTTTAGTCAACGAGGGATCATGGCCCATTGCACGCGATTCAAATACTACATTAACAATTAAAGAACACAACAACATATTTCCACAAGAAGAGTTTCAGATCAACAAGTTTTACTTCAATAATCTCGATTGAAACTGTCGGTCACGCTGCATCTCACTAATGAATTTGCCCACTTCAGGGAATCACCCCGGTATTGAATGTAGGTTTATTATCGGCTTGTGGATATTGCCATATCCCTTGTGTAATTGTCATTACAATGAGGACTGCAGCCGTATAATTGAAGTTTGGAGATGGCCCAATTACTAAGCCACCATTGACGGCTGCGCATAATGAAAGCACATGAAGTCATTATACCGGGTAAAGCGGCTTACACACCCACCCACACATTCCCTTACTTGTCATCACAACCACCGAACCTCCACAAGCTGTGAAGTGGATTGGCAGTTCCATAAATCCTTCCAATACCACATTGATCTCGTCATTTCGTAGAGCTCGTCGGAAAGTAGATGTTCCATTCAAACTTTGAACAATAAATTCTTACCCCATTAATTCTAAATTCCTATATCTAAGATAAATATTATGTGCACAGTCTGTGTCACCTAACTTCGGTCGCTAAGAAAGAAATCTTATTACTTCTTCTCTATTAATTTAATGTAATTAAATCCCTAAGTTTGGGTTATCGTGTTTCTGAATTGGTTCTCAGAAAATAAAATTTCGCTTTCAGAATTAGTTCCTGTGTTACATCGAATTGGCTCCAAAGCGCTGTAATGATCCCCACTACATCAGCATTTTCCTTCAAAGTTTAACACAACACTTATGACAGTCTACATTGCGTAGGTCTGGTTAAAACTGATATTACAGTCGTGCAGTACTTCAGCCATTAGCTTAGTCTTTTTTTAGTTGTTCAGCTGTTGCTTATTTCTCTATTGCTTCTTAGAGTGTTTTTAACAATTCAGAGAACGTGATATTACTCCACAGTTAAAACATGTACAGATTTCTTAAATATGTCAGTTTTAGATTTCCCTGAAAATAAATAAATAAAAAACCACATACACCCATATATGTTTATATACTTTTTTGAGTCTGCTTCACGTCGCACCGACACAGATTGGTCTTACGGCAACGTTGGGATAGGAAAGGCCTAGGAATGGGAAGTAAGTGGCCGTGATCTTAATTAAGTTATAGCCCCAGCATTTTTCTGGTGTGAAAATGGGAAACCACGGAATGTGTGTTTACACAACAACGTTATTGATGTAGTAAAGCAAAGCAATGAGCCTCCCCATGTAACAGTAATAATAAATAAAGAATAAAACATAGGCTAATAAGAAAAAGGAGAGGAAAACTAGCCAAGGGACCTAATAGCCCCCTCACTGTACTTCCTGTCGTTTTTCAATTATCTCCCTCTATCATCCTCTCTTCCAATATTCTTCCTATACTCTCGTGGTCGAAAACCTTCGATCTGTTAATGTTATGATAAAACAGATAGCAAAACTAAATAAATATAAACCTACGTAATCGACAATCTGTGATTTTGTTTTAATGAAGGTTTGCATATGGGCAGAACAATGAAATTAATCAGTGCATACTTTTATTATTTTGTCAATGGCGCAATATTAAGAGCGAAAACTACCCATGTGTGTGCGGAGTGCTTATCGATTACAGCAAGCATCAGTGGGATAATGTAAAAGGTAACTTATTCGTCGGATATTTTTGTGTAATTGAAGCCAAATCTGTAGCCAAAACAGACAAGCTTCTAAACGGGGAATCTAGTATGGCAGAGCAACATGAGTGATCAATTGAAGTACGCCTCGGCAGAGTCACTATATTCTCTGAAAAACTATATTACGCACAAATACATTTTGCACCATGTATTGTACATCTCATTGCGACTGTATCACAGCGAAGTCACAAATTGGCGCAAAATCTTTTAAACGAAATTCTACAGGATTTTCTTGTAACTCATTTTCTACCACGCATATGTAATATGATCTAAGTAACGAATAGAACGGAACCGGTTATAAATCAGTGATTGAAGCTTAATACTCTAATTGCGAAGATGAAAGTTGATGTCATGATTGTCGACCACAAAAATTGTTTCATAGAAATGTATTACAAATCGGTACGTAAGCCTGACTTCGACAGAGGAAATTACTCTCTAAAAAGTAGTTGGAAGTTCTAAATGGACTATTAATATATCTTATGATTAAAAGTTACGCTTTCCAGGTTCTTTATGGCATATGAATGGAATGTATTTCATTACAAACCACATTGAGTGCAGTTGTAGCTTGGTGTTATACTTCGGCGTCTATGGATCTGCGTACACTTAAGAATGCTACGTATATCTGTCCAAAACAGTGAAGTGGGGAGATTATTTCCAACTTTGAAGTTTGTCCTGGCGGCTTATTCTTTTCGACAAAGAAGGCTAAATTGAGAGAAAATTGCCTCCATGTACGAACGACTGTTAGGCCTATACACTGATTCATAGATGCTAAATCTATTCATGGAATTAAACACTTTCCTCATGAAGCTGAGTCCGTCTGAATTTCTCCATGAAAGATATTTTTGTTTTGCATCCGCAGATTCAATCTCGCTCCATTGCACAAACCAGCTTTATTAACTGCATTAACCTCATAGAACACTGGGCTAACGTACAATATTTGGTCACCTATCAAACTATTCAGAACCTATTGCGTGATTATATTTATTTGTTCGTTTCTTGGAAGTTTGCACTATCACTTGGATGAAACGTTTTGTTGAATATTGGTAGTACCATTTGGTCTAGTTCTCTGTTTCCAAGTTTTAGCAGCCTTTCAATGAAGTTAAATCTTAATTTTAAACCATAAAGTAAAATAGTTAAAACTTGTTTGGATAACAGCTGATCTGTAACAGTGAGGATTTACTGCCAGGTACTGTCAAAATTCTGCATTTTGTAGCGGAGAATGATTTTCTGTTCATTGTAAGTATCTGATCTACTGCTGAAAGAGCGTAATGGAGAGCCATAGTTTCCTTGTTCCATATGATTACCTTAGGCTGTCTCATTTACTCCACGCCTTCTGACATTATGTTAGACATAGAGAATCTAGACTCGTTACTCTCTCTTTCCTGAGACAACTTTACTCAATTCACCTTTCTCTATGTCTATCGTTTTAGCCTCAGTTGTCTGTCTCTGTATCTGCATATTTTATCTTCAGCAGAACATCGGGAGAACACGACATCCAGAAAGGCTGCGCGCTCCTAACCGCACGGCCAACTGGCGATTATTTATCAGCAGATTATGTTAATTATTTGTTTCAAAATATTCTCTCCAGAGAAACATATTTTAGGCCATAAAATGCTTTTCTTTTCATTGGAGCTTGGACCTTTGAACTTCAAGCGGCTGTAGGTCCTCATATGCAGATAATGACTGGAGAAAATGTAAAAACATTGTGTCACGTAATTTATATTTTTTATCATGATGGCTTCAGCATTAATATTTATAACACTAATACTCTGTTGCCACGACAGAATAATTTTATATTTTAGGCTATTACTGTCTCCCGTTTCTATGCTTATGACCGTGTAGATCATTTACTTAACATAGTCAATTTAGGAGTTTACGCAATCACTTTTGCTTCATTTTCTCCAGTCATTATCTGCATATGAGGACCTATAGCCGCTTGAAGTTCAAAGGTCCAAGCTCCAATGGAAAGAAAAGCATTTTGTGGCCTAAAATATGTTTCTCTGGAGAGAATATTTTGAAACAAATAATTAACATAATCTGCTGATAAATAATCGCCAGTTGGCCGTGCGGTTAGGAGCGCGCAGCTGTGAGCTCGCATTCGGGAGATAGTGGGTTCGAACTGCACTGTCGGCAGCCCTGAAAATGGTTTTCCGTGGTTTCCCATTTTCACACCAGGCAAATGCTGGGACTGTACTTTAATTAAGGCCACGGCCGCTTCCTTCCCGTTCTTAGGCCTTTTCTCTCCCATCGTCGCCATAAGACCAATCTGTGTCGGTGCGACGTAAAGTAAATAGCAACCAAAGATAATAATAATAATAATAATAATAATAATAATAATAATAATAATAATAATAATAATAATAATAATAATAATCTCCAGATTCTAATTCACTCATTAAACCTGCCATTACAGTATAATGAGAGAAAATGGAGACGATGTCTACTACCCAGACACTTAAAAGCACAGAACACAAATATACAGAATACTGAATTTGCTAATATCGCTTTCAGTAATGCGAATGCATCAAACCAGGCAACAAAAGTTGGTTCAGTCTAATGCCATTTGGTGATGTTAAAGTTGATACTTTCTCCGAAATGACAACTTCACTGCATTGAATGAGAAGCATTAACGATTGACTTCTGTCCGTTATCACATTGAATACGCGAAACCAGAGAGTAGAACTTGGTTCATTTTTATGCAGATATGTGACATCAGTGTATATGCGCAACAAAATGACAAACTCACCTCATTGCAGGAGAGGAATTTGTTACGAGAAAGAACCAAGCATACGAAATTCCGTCCCAGCCGAATCACATCTCTACCATAGAAACACCTAAAACGAAGCATCCAAGATCAACATTTGTCAAGATGTCAATAGTCAAACTCAGCGGAAGGCTTGTACGTCCAACCCTTGTCCCTTTTATCAACGGGGTCGATTATGAAGTGAAATGAATTTTCGTAGCGAGTTTTACGACCGGATGCCCTACCTCATTAGAGGAGTTAAGGAAATGAATGACGTGATATACGATAGTAGGAAAGGAGAGGGTTAAAACCGGTGTCGGCACACAGCCTGCTGCGGATTCTGCAGTTGTAAAGAAAGGTTACAGATCTCTTCACGTGGTTATGTGGGTATTTAGGGGTCGTAGTAAGGATGTAACGGAATGAGCGTATAAGTGACCCCAGTTAGACTATGGTTCCAGTGTGTGTGTCCCACCAGGATTGCTTGACACGAGAAACGGAAGAGATCCAAAGGAAAGCAGCACGATTTGTTCCTTGTGTCCGACAAAAGAACAGTGTTATGAAAATGTTACAGACTTTGAGTTGAGAACACTTGGGAGTAAAGAGACGAGCTGCTTGATTAAGCGGTATGTGCCGAGCTGTCAGTGGAGACGTGGCATGAAATGACAAGTAACGAACAAGCTTTAGTGGGGCTTTAAAAAGTAGGAAAAATCATAATATGAAGATAACGTTGCAATTCATGAAGATGAATTGGGGCAAATATGCATTTATAGGACGAGAAATAAGGGACTAGAATAATTCATCCACGGAAAAGTTCTTTAAAACAGTTAAGAAAATCCTATGTCAACAACTGATAGGGAATCTGCCACGTGGCCTATAACCCTACACGCAGATCACTGATGATTGATTGACTGATACCAGCGGAAGATATCGCGCATTGTTTGGAGCAACCGCGGGGTCACAGTTCGAGGAATCTCCAGCAATACATCGGTCATGACCAGGCCAATGTTTCCGATCACACGGTTCATCAAACTCTGCTGCGCAGGGGACTGCAGAGTTGATGATACAGTCGTACCCCAGTGCTGAGCAGTTTGAGGTGCGTACAAAATCATCGCATTGGACTGTTCATGTTTGGAAAAAGGTTGCCTGGTCCGATGAACCCACATTCTTAGTTCGTCACACCGACGGCCGAATGCGTGTACGCAGATTTCCATCGAAGGCTATGGCACGTGATTGCACAGTCGGGTGGAGTCAGGCTGGTGGAGGTGTGATGATCTGGGTCATGTTTTCATTGATACACTGAGATCCATTATTGCGGTACACCAATGCCAATCACTAACACCCTCCGGTATCTGAAAGTTATTGGGAACCAAGTCCATCCTTTCATGCCAACGGCGTTCCCTAACGGCGATGGCCACTTCCAACAGGATAATGATTGACTAATTTCCTTTGAATTCAACTATATTTTGTGTAAGTCTACCAGCGTTCACTCTTTTGGTGTGTCCATAACATGTTCATATGCATTCTCTAATCCCATAATGAATGCCTCTGTATTGTGACTTCATGTTTGTGTGCGAGTCTATATTGTTCATCTGTGAGATATTGTAATAGAACCTTCCTTATGATTTTGAGCTCTTTTCTTACAGTGCTTTCGATGTCCACTTCCCAAGTCAAAATTACTGCTTCCGATTCCAAGAGATTTAATGACCGTATTTATAATTAATACGTCTTTGCGTGTTTGTTTCTTGAAGATATTTTGGTTGATTCGATATGTTGCTTCTATTTTTAACATCTAATTTCGTTGTCTTTTCTTTCGATTCCATTTTACTTAATTTTTACCGTGGCATTTAATTTGTAAGATTTAATTTGTTTGATTTCACCGTATTTTCATGCTTGCTTGTTGCCTGTAACATACTCAATTTTTTTTATATATACCTCAGGGACGACTTTCATCGCTGTTGCTTTTACGATATATCTGTCTTTCGGCTGTTGAGATGTGATGAGTTAAGATTGGTAGATCTTCCATAAATAGTAGGCAATCAATCTCTAATTATCCACTCTTTAATGCTATTGATTTTATTATTATTATTTATTAATTATGATATTATTATTATTATTATTATTATTATTATTATTATTATTATTATTATTATTATTATTATAAACCTAGCAAGTTGGCTGCTCGGTTAGGTCGCGTAGTTTTGAGATGGTTGGTTCGAATCCCACCGTCGATCTAAAGATGTTTTTCCATGGTTTCTCATTTCTACACCAGACAAATGCTGGGGATTTATCTTAAGATCACGACAACTACCTTCAAAATTCTAGCCTTTTCCCATCCTTACGTCGAAATAACCTTCGATGTGCTAGTACGACGTTAAACCACTAGCAAACAATAATAAGCAAATAACAATAATAATAATAATAATAATAATAATAATAATAATAATAATAATAATGTGGTGGATTGCACGTACAGCTAATTACTTTTTAATGACTTTCGGAGACGCCGAGGTGCCAGAATTTTGTCCCAGTGAGTTCCTTTTCGTATTAATGAATCTTTCGACACGAGGCTGACGTGCTTGAACAGATTCAAACACCAACGGACTGAGCCAGGATGAAATCTGCTAAGTTGGACTCAGAAAGCCAGGGCTCTACCGCCTGAGCTACTCAATCATTATTATATTATAATTATTATGATAAGCCGTGGAGCAGTGTTGCCAACCCATAAATCTTTTCTCTGCTAATTTTTAGTTGAAAATCCGCTAAATTCCGCTAAATTTCGAACTGAGGCAAAATAGCATATACCAGCTGTTTTTTAATAAAAGAGGTTAACTCAACACTCGCCAGTTTCAGAACAGGAGTTCATCTTCTCCTACGCGCACTATAGGCCTATGCTCTGAAGGAGATGTGCTGAATTGAGGTCCTGTGGTTTCATATGAAGCCACATGGTACTATTTTTCAAAGAATATGCTGGCAGTTCACAGCACCAAAGACCATACGGACATATTCAGATCTATTTTGAAAACTATTTTCACTTTCATTACTGTTTTCATTGTTGTTGATAAATGCGGAAAGAATTTTTTTTTTTTGCCAGTTGCTTTACGTCTCGCCGACACAGATATGGTCTTCTTTCGACGATGGGACAAGGAAGGGCTAGGAGTGGGAAGGAAGCGGCCATGGCCTTAATTAAGGTACAGCCCCAGCATTTGCCTGGTGTGAAAATGGGAAACCACGGAAAACCATTTTCAGGGCTGCCGATAGTGGGGTTCGAACCTACTATCTCTCGAATAATGGATAACGGAAAGAATTAATGTCAAACAATTTCGCATTTATATTGCACTGCCAATAGACGCACCGTCAGTATTTGAGACCACTGGGAAGCTCAATCAAGTAGTCTTTTAAAGTTTAATTATTTAACCACTCTTTACGAAATATCTGACTACTTTTTAACATTTTCTTTCGACTTATTGACGTACCAAATAGAACCTGACCGGGCGAGTTGGCCATGTGTTTAGGGGCGCGCGTCTGTGAGCTTGCATCTGGGAGATAGTGGGTTCGAATCCCACTGTCGGCAGTCCTGAAGATGGTTTTCCGTGGTTTCTCATTTTCACACCAGGCAAATGCTGGGGCTGTATCTTAATTCAGGCCACAGGCGCTTCCTTTCAACTTCTAGGCCTTTCCTATCCCATCGTCGTCATAAGACCTATCTGTGTCGGTCCGACGTAAAGCCACTAGCAAAAAATAGAACCTGATGTCGAAAGAAACACGTTATCAAACACGACACTACTCGGCTCATCAAGAGTACAGTAACGATTGTAACAAATACTGACTGAGGCTGTGGGCCAGAGCTGGTCTAGAAAACGAATGGTAGTATGGAGCGTAACTTCAATACAACAGGAATAAGTAGACCCTGGTATTAATTTTTTTCTCCTTGTGATTTTTTTTAATTTCGTGTGGCTATTTATAGCCGAGTGCAGCCCTTGTAAGGCAGACCCTCCGACGAGGGTGGGCGGCAACTGCCATGTGTAGGTAACTGCGTGTTATTGTGGTGGAGGATAGTGTTATGTGTGGTGTGTGAGCTGCAGGGATGTTGGGGACAGCACAAACACCCAGCCCCCGGGCTATTGGAATTAACCAATGAAGGTTAAAATCCCCGACCCGGCCGGGAATCGAACCCGGGACCCTCTGAACCGAAGGCCAGTACGGTGACCATTCAGACAACGAGTCGGACAAAACTCGTGTCCTCATCCCGAGGTGGTGCAGCTCTTTTCAGGCACACCCCCATTGGAGGTGAGCTGCGTGTACCATTTGAACCATACACCAGCCCTCCTGCCATTTTTAAATTTCTGGCAGTACCGGGAATCGAACCCGGACCTCCGAGGACGGCAGCTAATAACACTAACCGTTACGCTACGGAGGCGGACTCTCCTTGTGATGAAAGTTGGATATTGTTACCGTTGAAAATCGCTAAAAGAAGTTCGAAAATCCGTCAAAAAATCCGCTGTCCACTAAATGGAAAATGTATCCGCTGTTCCTTCTAAAAATCCGCCAAATTTGGCGGAAAATCCGCAGAGATGGCAACACTGCCGCGGAGAGAAGGATTTTAATTCTTCCGTTGGACAACAGGGAATTTAGGTGGTCACACACCCCACTCCCGTCTTCGATGTAAGGAAGACGATCCTCTGAAGCTATAGTTCAGCGAATGCCAGCTGATATATCATGAATAGTTGCGGAAGGTTGACTGTAGAGGGGACTGTAAACAGTCATTTGTCGCTGCGGTGTCCTGGTTGCCGCCGGGTGCTGGCCGACAAGTGCAGCTGGGTTCATTAGCGCTCTGATATGATACGTTGAGCGTATGCGACGTCCCTTTGGGGGACAATAGGGTTCATGTATGGGTGGAGCAGTCAAGTCACGTCAACTCGTCAGATCACGGGAAACGTCTCTGGTAAAGGTTACATCACTGTCTTTAAATAGAAACCCGATTCCGATGATTTTGTCTTAATGGCAGACTGAGTTGAAAGCCTGCAGTGTAATACCTCTGATCCCTTGTGAGGCTGTAGAATAACACCCACGGTATCCCGTGCTTCTCGTAAGAGGTGACTAATAGGGTCCTCGGGGGCCTGAACTTTGGAGCGTGGGTTGGTGATGAGGGCACCCTTAGATAAGTCTTGGCATTGCTTCCACTCGCTTTCACTTTCATCTCTCCTATCCGACCTCCCTTGGTCAACTCTTGCCCTTTTCCGCCCCCGACGGATTAAGAGCATTCGAAGCCTAGGGAGTCTTTCATTTTCACGCCCTTCGTGGCATTTCCTTGACCCTTACCTTCATTTATGGAAGTGTGAGATCCAGGCGCGCCAATTTACGATAATTATTAGGCATGTGAAATGAGGAAGAACTAGTAATGCAAACATTCCTATTTAATAACAATATTCACAAACAAACAGAACAATAATAGAGCTTGTTTCTCAAATACGTTTTTGAACGAGTCTAGTACGGATTTTTCGATAATATTCACAATTAAAGAGGAAAATAGAACTTTTCATCAATAAATATTTTGATGAGTCCGCCTCTGTGGCGTAGTGGTTAGCGTAATTAGCTGCCACCCCCGGAGGTCCGGGTTCGATTCCCGGCTCTGCCACGAAATTTGAAAAGTGGTACTAGGGCTGGAACGGGGTCCACTCAGCCTCGGTAGGCCAACTGAGTAGAGGTGGGTTCGATTCCCACCTCAGCCACCCTGGAAGTGGTTTGCCGTGGATTCCCACTTCTCCTCCAGGCAAATGCCGGGATGGTACCTAACTTAAGGCCACGGCCGCTTCCTTCCATCTTCCTTGCCTGTCCCATCCAATCTTCCCATCCCTCCACAAGGCCCCTGTTCAGCATAGCAGGTGAGGCCGCCTGGATGAGGTACTAGTCATCCTCCCTAGTTGTATCCCCCTACCCAGAGTCTGAACCTCCAGGACACTGCCCTTGAGGCGGTAGAGGTGGGATCCCTCGCTGAGTCCGAGGGAAAATCCGACCCTGGAGGGTAAACAGATAAAGAAGAGGAACAAGAAGAATATTTTGATGAAATATTTTATCAAAACCAAACACAAGTAAAAAAAGTGGAACATGCTTCATTAATACATTTCCTAAATAAATGTCCTATTACTGTACATTAGTATATGCATTTCATTATACGAAATGTGAAAAGCTCTACAACCAGCTGTACCGTCTGAACAGTCTCCATTAGAAAAGTCAGTTCTCTGAATGATTGCCCGCTTTCTAATCTCAATGCTTGATATAAAACAATCTACCACCTTCTCCAGATTTAACGCTTTAGCATTCTCGAAGACTACCAAACTTCACATTTTAAGGAAACTTAACATCTAGGAGGAGAGTTTGGAGGGGGGGAGGAATGAAAATGGCACTATAAGGTCATTTTTGGGGGCATAAAACGTCTTGCACCGGGCGGGTTGGCCGTGCGATTAGGAGGGCGCAGCTGTGAGCTTGCATCCGGGAGATAGTGGGTTCGAACCCCACTGTTGGCAGCCCTGAAGATGGTTTTCCGCGGTTTCACTTCATGCAAATGCCGGGGTTGTACCTTGATTAAGGCCACGGCTGATTCCTTCCCATTCCTAGGCCTTTCCTATTCCATTGTCGCCATAATGCCTATCTGTGTCAGTGCGACATAAAACAAATAGCAAAAAAAAAAAAAAAAAAAAAAAAAAAAAGGCTTCCTCCCCCCAAACGTCGGGCACCATCGGTGGGATCCCTTTCATTTTCTCTCTCTGATTAGTGTTATATGAAGGAGTGTTTCCTAGTTGCACTTCCTCTTAAAACAATAATCACCACCTCGCCACAACTGTAATATCTCCGAACGCTTTGAAAGAAAGGAGCAAGTATGATAAGTATGATAAAACATCTCCAAGACAAAGGTGTTGTCGGTAGGGAAGAAACCTAAAAGGATTGAATGTTAGGTCGCGAACACAAAACTGGAACAGGTGCATCATTTCAAGTATTTAGGATATGTGCGCATTTTCCCAGGACAGTAGTGTACTAAGTGAAATGGATTCAAATTGTACCAAAGTTACTGCAGTGAGTTAGCAGTTGCGGTCATGGTATTATATAAGACAGAAGTCAGCAATCGGACGAAACTATCATTATGTTGTTCTGCTTTCACAGACTTTGCTGTACAGGAGTGAAGGTTGTGTAGACTCAGGATACATTATTCATAAATTGGATGTAATTGACGTAACTGTAGTGATAATCCTTGTTAGTACAAACAGGTGGAAACAATGGCATTAGATTACTCAGAATGAGGATATAAAGGCTCGATGGATGAATTTGTACCCAAAAACTGACTTCAGTAGTGAGAAAATGTGTGGTGAATGGAGGAGGATAGGGTACTTCGGAGAATAATGGACTCAGCCATGGAGGGTAAGAGAACCAGAAGGAGACCAAGGTGACGGCGGTTAGACGTCAAGTGCCGATTAGTAATAATATTTACGTATGTATATACGTATGTGATCTTTAGACCTCACATTTTCGAAGTTCGAGACCGAAATATTCCATTACAGATACTTTCTTTGTCCAATCGCATAACGTAACGTATTCTCAGCGTACCTAAGATTTTTCTGTGGTCACTGGAGATGCTATCCCTCATACAGGACATTTGGCCGAGGTTCATGGCTTGGTGCCCGGATAGAGTCTACGTGATATTTCCGATGACAATGCAGTCCTTTGACATCAATTTTTCCGTTCAGTTATGGAGCACCACCAAGGAAATTGTGGTTTACGAGGACAATTAATGGACTCGATAAATCAATCAATCAATCAATCAATCAATCAATCAATCAATCAATCAATCAATCAATCAATCAATCAATCAATCTTCTCTATCTGTTGTTTCTTAGCCTTTTCTTAAAAGATTTAAAAGAAATTAGAAAGTTATTGAACATCTCCCTTGGTAAGTTATTCCAATCTCTAACTCCCCTTCCTATAAACGAATATTTGCCCCAATTTGTACTCTTGAATTCCAACTTTATCTTCATATTTTGATATTTCCTACTTTTAAAGACACCACTCAAACTTATCCGTCTCCTAATGTCATCCCACGCCATCTCTCCACTGAAAGCTCGGAACATACCACTTAGTCAAGCAGCTCGTCTTCCTTCTCCCAAATCTTCCCGGCCCAAACTTTGCAAAAGAATTTAACGCTACTATTTTGTTGGAAATCACACAGAACAAATCGAGCTGCTTTCCTTTGGATTTTTCCAAGTTCTCGAATAAAGTAATCCTGGTGAGGGTCCCATACACTGGAAACATACTCTAGTTGGGGTCTTACCAGAGACTTGTATTCCCTCTCCTTACCATCCTTTCTACAACCCATAAACACCCTCATAACTATGTGCAGAGATCTGTACAATGTATTTACAATCCCACTTATGTGATAACCCCAATGAAGATCTTTCCTTATATTAACACCTGGATACTTACAATGATACCCATAAGGAACTTTCACTCCATCAACGCAGTAATTAAAACTGAGAGGGCTTCTCCTATTTGTGAAACTCACAACCTAACTTTTAACTCCGTTTATCATCATACCATTCCGTACTGTCCATCTCACAACATTATCGAGGCCATTTTGCAATTGCTCACAATCTTGTAACTTATTTATTACTCTATACAGAATAACATCATCCGCAAAAGGCCTTATCTCTAATCCCACTTCTTACTAAAATCATTTATATGTATAGGTAAAAAACATAAAGGTCCAATAATATTGCCTTGAGGAATTCCCCTCTTAATTGTTACAGGGTCAGATAAAGTCTTGCCTACTCTAATTTTCTGAGATCCTCTGAGAGGATATACAGGGTCCTTCAAAACGTGTGCTGGTTTTGATATATCAAATTATGGACTTTATTTTTTTCAAAACAAATGAAAAACTGCATAAACATGTTCATCACACGTACCCATTTTGGGGATAAAAATTGAAATATGACCTCCCCTACTCTGCGCGTATGCCAGAACTCTGTCCGTGAAATTCGCTATGATTGCATGACAAGATTTCACTTGGATTTCGTCACCAAAACGTTTTAACAATTAGCGCATATTGCGCAATAACAAACCAAATACAGTAGAGACAATACGCGACACTCAGTGAGATATCGAGGGACAGCAATTAGAGCTCTCTCTCTAGCGGATTGACCTGAGAACTACTTATTCTGTCAAAAGAGCACGTGTATTTGTGTGTGAATTTTTTGGTGTTTTTTATGCGTTTTCAGTGAGTTGACATAATTAAATAGTAGCGTGTGTCATTCCTTGATATCTTCTCTCAACATGAGGAGAAAGGTATGTGCTGTGTTTGGCTGCAGTAACTATGAAGTAGAGAAGAAAGCGCGGTCTTTCTTCAGTTTCCCTCGTGACAAGAATATGTAAGTAATATTGTGTTTGCATATATACTCTTCCAGTGACAAAGAGATTTTTATAGTACTTCATAATCTTCTGACCTGATCGACCCATATTTTAACTGTCTTAAAATATAATACGCTTATTTTATTGTAGAGTGCAGCAGTTAACCTTCAATACCGACGTGTTGTTGTCGGTGTGATCCCTGGGGTTCGATTTAATTCAGGAAAATACATATGCATATGAGTGTGGCTGGTTGTGTTCCAAGTTACCCCATGTGGAATGCCGTAATGCGTTGTCAAGCACTGAAGAAAATGTGGGTGATTTAAGAAATGTACATATTTTGTTGAAACAATATGATGATGCAAATATGCTTTACCCTAATGTAATAGCATTATGGCCAGTATTGCTTATGGGGAAAGTTTGAATGTTTTTGAGGCTAAATTTATAGATTTTCTTTCTGTTAGTAGGCTTCAAGTTGAAAGGAAAATTACCCAACTCTTAAATGTACATTAATTGAATCATGTGTGTAAGGAATGTGCTGATATTTTTGTTGACAAGTGTTTTAATATGATGATACAATGCTTTTAAATGAGAAAAAAGAGAATCTAGCCGTGAACGTTCAGGCAGGAATTCTAAAGCTAAAAAAGTAATGCATAAATGAAAGATCAAGCCCTTTCACAGCAGTCCATTTTACATCTTGATTATATGTTTTATTTCAGTCTTTAAACAATAACCTGTTAAATAATTCTTCATTCATTTATCCAGAATTGCTTTAGCAACTTTGAAGTTAATATCTTAGTAACACTTTCTTTCGAGACATAATTTATTCATCCATTTCCGTATATACATTTCCATTGATATTTGAATTTAGCGCGAATTTTCAGGTTAAGCCACTAGGAGCGCCACTTGCGACTTGTCTCCCATTTTAACAAGGCTAAATCCGGAAGTGTCGCGTATTGTCTCTACTGTATTTGAACAAACTGCTACATGGCAAGATACGCAATAAGGAAATGCGAAAAATTCAAGCTGAAGCGACAATTGGAATATTTGTGGATACCGAAATGATACGCAACAATGTTGACAAGCGAAAAACAAAAATATACTAGGCGATTCAAAACCGGCGCGCTCTTTGAAGGACCCTACATGTAAACCAAACATGAAGTCCATGTATGGCGATATGATCGGCGTGGGAGTTGCAATATTATAATACTTGTATCTGGCGACAAAACTTCCATTATCAATTGGCTTCAGAACATTCGCCAGACTGGAGAAGGGTGCATGCCACTGAATGCGTTCAGTTAAGGAAGGAATCTGCACGAAAGCAGGATTCACTACATTCAGCGATTGTTAACCGTCACGTCAGTAGAGTATCCAGTGAAACAAACATGAAGCTGCCCTATGTAGAAATTTTGAGGAGAACTCTTAAGGAAAGTACGCAGACAAATTTTATCATAGAAACCTTCGAATATATATGAATTATTGGTAGTTTTTACTACACATAAAAATTGCGATTTCTGCAACAGATAATCAGCTAAAAATGTTGCAAAGATATACTTTCTGGACAATGGCTGGTACCTTTAAATCATCTGCGGAATCTTCACTCAACTCTATACCATTCATGTACTACTGTAAACCGTGGACAATAGCTACAGGCAGTTACAATGCTTAAGAAGAGGAGAAGTAGACAAGCGTCCGAAATAGTATTTAACGCGCTGAAACGAAAGTTCAGGAACATTTGAATCGCACTCTGCAACTTTCATATATTGGGACAGATTGTGAAGCAACTGTAATGAATTGGTTGTAGATGTGTTTCCCTGAGTTCCTTTAGCGGGATGTTTATTCACCTAGGACAGGCATTCTATTGGAGACTGCACCTTAAGGAACATTCAGCGCAGTATTTGAAGGAACGGAGTACTGATTCAAGAGTCATTTTTCACTATAAAGTAACCTTTTTATTTTTCTTTGAAGCAGATGTAGTTTTCGCATTTGATGAACTGCAAGCTACTGCCCTGGAAGATTTAATACCGGTCTTTGAAACATATGGAAGATTACTACCTAAAGGAACGTAGATGCGGAAGAGGAAAGCAACGCCTTATCTTTTCTCCAGTCTCTGCTGTGTTAGGTCTAAAGTTAATTTACCTGAGTATCTGAGATGGTAGAGCGCTGGCAGATTCGATCCTGACTCAGAGCAGTAGTATTTAAAGGTGCATAAGTACGTCAGCCTCGTGTCGGTAGATTTACTGGCATGTTAAGGTACTCCTGCGGGGAAAATTGCCGACACGTCGGCACCTCCGAAAATCGTAAAATCAATATTATTATTTGTTTGTTTGTTTTCAAATTGAGCCTCTATGGGCTGCATGTTAACAATCAGTCTCACTTTCAGTGTCGGCTTTGACATCCTGCCAGTATCTCTTGAGCCCAACGATCAGCGCTTTCTTCCGCTCCTCTCAATCTTTTGGGTTCTGACTCCACCATAAAACCCTGATAGCTTTTCACCATCCTTCTGAAACTATTCCTATCATTGGTTTTATCCTTCGTAATGCCCACTTCTTTAAGATTATTATCATTATTATAATTGCTTTTGCTAGGGGCTTTACGTTGCACCGACACAGATAGGTCTTATGGCGACGATGGGATAGGAAAGGCCTAGGAGTTGGAAGGAAGCGGCCGTGGCCTTAATTAAGGTACAGCCCCAGCATTTGCCTGGTATGAAAATGGGAAACCACGGAAAACCATCTTCAGGGCTGCCGATAGTGGGATTCGAACCTACTATCTCCCGGATGCAAGCTCACAGCCGCGCGCCTCTACGCGCACAGCCAACTCGCCCGGTATTATTATTATTGTTTTTGTTTTTGTTGTTTTTTATCTCGAATAATGAACATGTGTGAAGTGTGCCGTAAGAGACTAAACAATCTCATGAGGACGCCACATCCATAATGTTTTGCAGTTACTTCAACAAGAAACTTGTAGAATGCACCAACATATTGAGAGAGTGGAAGGCGGACATTCCCCATCACGAAAAAAAGAAGGAAAAAGAAATATGAGCACTGAGACAAGAGAATTCTTAGGATAGTTGAACGATATCCTGAGTACATAAAAAATGATAACATTCTAGGTTATTTTCCAGCCATCCGACATATATCCGGATAATTTGAATTATAAATTTCGAAGTATCTGCTCTAATGTATCAATATAGGAATACAAATCTGGAATTATAAGAAAGTGTAACACAATGTATGGATTTCACAATTCATAATATGAAGCATGAATGTCATAATATGCAATTTAAAGTATGAATATATGCACATTTAATTTGCTATTTATAAACTATGATTTAGAGTTTTAAGCTGGTACGAAAACTCTAGGTGACAAAAACGCTGAGGTGATCAAAACACCTGTTGATGAAGGAGTAGAGCCAAACTATGACAATGGCGATAGTACCGGTGACGAGAACTCCGGATCCCACACGGACGGTGGGATAGGAAACGGCTAGGAGTGGGAAGAAAGCAACATGACTTTAATTAAGCTAGAAAATAAGGGAATACCATATTCAAAGCTTCCGAATTAAAGCTGAAAGCTGCGTGACCCAAACCACGTTGTCATCTCGCTCGTTAGGAGGAATGCATATTATTTAGTTTAAATAAATAGTGGTTAACGTTTCTTTGACAAGAACATAAATCTATGTTATATTTAGTGTTTCCTGAAACAAGGGACATCTTCTAATATGGCTATGTTACTCTAATTTAAGTGAACGAATACACAGAAGTAGCCTCTTTAATGTAATGGAAGATTGCATATCCCAGGTGTAAAAACAGGATACTTTCTTTAAAAGAGGCTTGTAGTGCCAATTTCTTGCGCAATTTCCAATTGCGACTTCTTTGTGGTATTTTCATTTTCCTTGTACAACACTGTTGCAACCGCTGCCAGATTATCGTTGACTGGTTAAAAATATACGATCTTCGAATTGAAACGAATTTTCTTGAAGACGGAAATGTTCCAAATGATGGACTATGGACATTTCTTCATGTATTTAGCAGTCGTAGCTTGTGTAGTTAAGGGGCTCGGACGTCAGAACAGAAAGTTCAAAAGTATCATGCAAATCTGCCTACTTTCCAGCTGTTTCACTGCCGGTATGAACGCTGACCCATTGCCCGTTGTTCATCTCAGTGTGTACTAAAAGGAACATAAAAACCCATTCCCTGAGCGAAAGGAATCAACGAGACATAGCTAAAAATTTTAGTCACGGCTAGGAATGAAATCTAGAACCCTGGAATAGAAGGCTGCGACGCTGTTCATTCATCCAAGTTCCGTAAGATTTCATTCACATGTTAGTTTGTACGTCTGAATTATTGATTGAATTGTCAGGCCCCATAGCTAAATGGTTAGCGTGCTGACCTTTGGTCACAGAGGTCCCGGGTTCGATTCCCGGCAGGTTCGGGAAATTTAACCATCATTGGTTAATTTCTCTGACACGGGGACTGGGTGTATGTTTCGTCTTCATCATGATGCGCAGGTCGCCTAAGGGAGTCAAATCTGAAGACCTGCATCTGGTGAGCCGAACATGTCCTCGGACACCCCCGGCACTAAAAGCCATACGCCATTTCATTTTCATTCATTGAATTAATCTGTGGATTGTTATTTGTCTAGCTGGTTGAAATCAGCGCCTTACTTCACATTTAATTCCTTACGTTATTCACTTTTATTAACATAAGGCATTAATTGTGCATCATTTTTTTTTACAATTTGCTTCACGGCGTACCGACACACACAAATCTTATGGCAACGTGGGATAGGAAAGAGCTAGGAATGGGAAGAAAGCGATCTTGACCTTAATTAAGGTACAGCCCCAGCATCACTCCTTTCTGAATAGCTACCTTTCTCATACCCAGATTTAAATTCGTATGGGAAAAGGGAATCGACCCCGAGTAGGAAACGAATAGGTTAAGCTCTAGCCCACGCAGTGCTCCATATGGGTGGTATTACAGATAACGTCAAGTATTTGGCCAGAAATTCATATTTTCCTTCCTAAGGAAAGTTTAAGCTATACTTCATTATGTACTTAGTAGTAGGAAACGAAATTCTTATCGTATCTGTGTTTCTCATTTGCATTATTATATTCTCGTTATCTTTATCACATAATGAGATACTTGAGCCTGGAGGTAGATAATGCGCCGGCACCGAGCATTTCAACAAGTTGGAAAGTACTCTAGATATTCTTTTAAACTGTATATCATCTCATTGAAGTCAGATATTCCCGCAGCAATCGATACATCCGTGGAAGTAGAAGAACTTACTTAGGTAGCTAATATCAAAGTTAACTTCATCAAGAACACAAAGCTCTGTCAACGATTATGAATGATCTGTTCCAGGAGCATTTACATCTTCAGAAACATCTATGAATTCGCATCAGTTTCATCCTCCGATTTCCAATTGTACTGTGGGCTTACTCAAAGAATAATAAAAGAACTTCTGATGGTTCTATGAACGTCTTCTTCTGATGAGGAATAGACAATATTTGATTGACAAAGACAGGCCATACACTGCATCCAACCGATTACAACGAGCTTCGATGTAACTCTTGGGGGACACTCAACAGTAACACCCAGAAAGTTGTCATATCTCTCCATCGGCCCCACAAACAGCACCAATCCAGACTCGAACCCGTAAAATACGAAATAACACTCGGCCATAATCCACATTGCTCTTTATGTGTTTTAACTGTCTACAGCTGAACCACTCTGCTGCAAACTGTACAAACTCTACTCGCTGTAACCGATGTGGTGACCAACACCACTCCATCTGCCCAGTCCCCCGAAATCAACATAAATGTGCAAACTGCAACGGCAAACACGCCGCATCTTATCCAGGCTGTCCATTTTTCAAAAAAAGCAATTAGAGCTCACCACATAGCCATAAGACACATTCGCCGACCAAAGCCAAACAACCCATATATTTTCCCCCTAATGGATCTCAAACTCAACCCCCGTCCTACGCACAAGCTGGGACGCCCTTCACAAACCATCCCCACCATAGAACGTCTCAGAAATCTCCTCTTCCTACTCACAAGCACCAATCAACCCCCTCTCACCAACCCAATACCTTCCCCCACACAGAAACACTGCATGACCCAACACTCCACGTCACTTTCCTTATCGCTAGCACCTTCCCATGCACAAACAAGTCTCCTGACCGAAGCCGCAAACTATCGCCACCAACACATTTCAATTGCTCCACTTTCATCATTTCCTACCTTTCCGAAATACTGGAATTTAAATATCAAAATTAAACCAACAGTCAATGCTCTTTAGAGCCCCACATCAAGCTGGGATAAAGGATCCAATGTGGTCGGCGATCTCAATCAAATCCACAGCTGCCCCTCTTCGAGGTCCCAGCATCCACTAATAGGCGAACAAATATTATTTATACATGTCAGCTCCGCAACCTAATAAATTGCGAAGAAATAATGAAACCCCGATTTGAATGCAACGCATATATACTTGGAGGGTTACACCACAGTCAACGGGAGCAGTGACTCAGGAGTAACTGTACTTGTTTTCGAACCTCGACGACGTGTTTCCGAGTATTGTCGTGGCTATATTTTTTGTACAAAATATATTTTTCCACGTTGCTTTACGTTGCACTGGCATAGATAAGTCTTATGGTCTTGTGAGAACGCTTAAGCCTATATTAATTTCAGGTAGAAAATGAAGTGTATTGCATTATGCGTAATTTCTTTCTTTTTTCTTCCCTTCATGTATTTATTTATTATTTATTTACGTATCTATGTATTTATTTTATGTATTTGTGTTAGTATTGGACGTTACGTCTATCGTGGTATTCTTTTAAGCTTTTAAACTAGAAGGTTGGCCTGCTGGCCTTAGGACCAGTAGGTCCTGCGTTCGATTCCTGGTCGGTACGAGAATTTTAACCTTCATTGGTTAATTCCAGTAGCTCTGAGGCTGGGTTTCTGTGCCGTCTCCAGCATTAGAATTCGTCATATTTAGGGCCCCTTCCTCTCTTACGCGCAAGTCGCGTATACGGCTTCATCTCGAAAGACCAGGTCTCTTCGGAGGCGAAATGACATCTTAGTTAGATCTGTGGCGCCTGCGCGACTGGTCTTCGTCTCAGCATGCCGACGCTACCCTATTCGCCGCATTCGTTCCGCTGCTGCCACAAGCACAGTTTTGGATTCATCATGTATTTTTCACTTACTCTGTAAGCGTTTACGATATGCATTTAATTTCTGGTTTTGTCTTACTCATCGGATGAATGGTCAGCGTTGAGGCTTTTGGTTCAGAAAGTTCCGGGTTCGATTCCAGGCCAGGTTGGGGATTTTAATCGCGTCTGATTTTTTTTCTTTTTTTTGCTATTTGCTTTACGTCGCACCGACACAGATATGTCTTATAGCGACGATGGGGTAGGGAAGGCCTAGGAATTGGAAGGAAGTGGCCGCGGCCTTAATTAAGGTACAGCCCCGGCATTTGCCTGGTGTGAAAATGGGAAACCACGGAAAAACATCTTCAGGGCTGACGACAGTTGGGCTCGAACCCACTATCTCCCGATTATTGGATACTGGCCGAACTTAAGCGACTGCTGCTATCGAGCTCGGTCTGATTTTCTGGCTAAGGGACTAGGTGCTCGTGTTTGTCCCAACTCTCTCCTCTTTATATTCAGATAACACACCACAGTACACCACAAAAACACGCAATAGTGATTACACCCCTCCACACAAAGGTGGCGTCAGGATGGGGATCCAGCCGTGACATAGGGACAAGTTCACATGATCGACACAGTTCGCACCCACGACCCCGCAGATGTGGGAAAGGTGGTACGAGCAGAAGAATAATGACTTTCAAGTTTTGAAGTTATTTCGAGATTTTTGAAATTTTAAGGAACATTTGTCCGACTCTTATTTACAGTTTGTCATTGCATATTTTCCAGTTCTTTCACTCAGTCACCATTAGCGTTTCACTTTAGAATACTAACTGAGCTCTGTTGGACGATTAAATGACACCTCACACGACGACACACTCGAACGCGTTCCTAAGCTGTACTAATTTTGCCGTGCGGTGAATCTGTAATTTTCCACTAAGAATTGGTGACTATCTTGTGGTGGCGTCTGACGTTATACGTTCAAGGTTAACGTCGAGTAACATTCTTGCTTCCTTGCTCTGTTAATCCGTGCACTGTTTACTTAGGTAAGTTTTACAGACATTAAGATGTTTTTAAGACTTTTTCTGGCGAGACGTTACAGTGCACTTTGTCTACTGATATGGACTAGAACAAATTTGTTACTTTCACTGACCTATCGCAGTCTTTCCTTGGCTTTTACAGTACGAAAGTGACAGAGGCATGACCGATGCTAATAATGCCATTCGTTGTGCAGTCAGTCCCTCTTTTGAACTGTGTGAAAATGTTGCTCACAGGGTCGGTTGGTGCGTGCATTTAAGTGGGCTTGGCAGATTGATATGTAATAGCAACTTCTGGCTCGGAGAGGAAAGCAACAGGAAACTCACTTACTCCTCATTTCCCTAGAACAACTCTTCAGTGATGTGACACCTGACGGTGGATCTGTTGAGGATCTAACCAGCCTTCGGGAAGAATACTAAAAATACGAAATTTGTGTGTTACTCAGAAAATCGCAACATCGGTTTTAGCTTAGAACCCCCGCCCCCATTCCGGACCAAAGAAGTAAGGCTATTTTCATTTAAATGTACATTGAAATATAGCTACAAGTACTATATTTAGGTGCGTTATAACTGTAAACTTGTTGCTCCACTACCTGGGGCACAACGAGAGCGCATGCGGCAGGAAGTACAGAACAAGTGAAGTTTTCCAGCAGCTTACATCCCTCATTAGCACATTTACAATTTAGCTTTCAACTCTTTAACATGTTTCTATTTTTAAACACAGCAAAAAGTTTACAAGGATTCTTGACGGTATTTCTACATGATAACTAAGTATTTTTCAGTGTATTTAATAAGAAACTCTGATATTTATTTATTTATTTATTTATTTATTTATTTAGTTATTTATTTATTTGGGAAACCAAAACAGCGAGATGCGGAATTACAGAGTTCCGCAATCAAAAGTATATTTACAATGGAGTATCATAATGCAAACGTAAAAACATAAATGAAAAATAATCCAATGACAAAAATAGCTGAAGAAATTAAAAACTAACAACTATCGAAGAGCACAAGGCTGACCAGTCAGTCAAGGAGCCGGACATGCCGTAACTGAAATGTACACGTTCCGCAGAAACACCGGAATGATTTTTTTTTTTTTTTTTTTTTGCTAGTTGCTTTACGTCGCACCGACACAGATAGGTCTTTTGGCGACGATGGGAGAGGGGAGGTATAGGAGTGGGAAGGAAGCGTTCGTGGCCTTAATTAAGGTACAGCCCCAGCATTTGCCTGGTGTGAAAATGGGAAACCACGGAAAACCATTTTCAGGGCTGCCGACAGTGGGGTTCGAATCCACTATCTCCCGAGTACTCAATACTGGCCGCACTTAAGCGACTGCAGCTATCGAGCTCGGTCCGGAATGAATCAATTTCCGCTTACAACCAGATACAGCACGAAGCTAGAAAAGAAACTGAGGGGCTGAGCATATTAAACAGGAAGAGAGCACGTTCTTGTGAAGTGGCGAATCGTCGTTTTGCCTGAAAAAAAAACATGTGAAATATTTTAGCCTCGAACTTTGACCGGCAAGGTTCTGTCTTCTACGGTTCGATATTGTCAAGGAATTCTCGCTTTTCATAATATGTGTACTGCGGGTGAGTATTATCACATAGCGGTCTTAGCAGGCGCAACGACGAAATATCACTGCCTCTAGTAGGAAAGTACATCAAAGTTCTTTTATCTATCTATCTGAGATTTCTTTCTTAGTCCGTTTACAGTTCAGTCCACAGACTCAGTGAGGGATCCCACTTCTACCGCCTCAAGGGAAGTGTCCTGGAGCGTGAGACATTGGGTGAGACATTTCGTCGGAAATGAAATATGAAATATCGTATGGCTGTTAGTGCCGGGATATCCCAGGACGGGTTCGGCTCGCCAGGTGCAGGTCTTTCTATTTGACTCCCGTAGGCGACCTGCGCGTCGTGATGAGGATGAAATGATGATGAAGACAACACATACACCCAGCCCCCGTGCCATGGGAATTAACCAATTAAGGTTAAAAACCCCGACCCGGCCGGGAATCGAACCCGGGACCCTCTGAACCGAAGGCCAGTACGCTGACCGTTCAGCCAATGATTCGGATATTTCGTCGGAGATATAACTAGAGAGGAGGATCGGTACCTCTTCCAGGCGGCCTCACCTTCTATGCTGAAAAGGGGCCTTCTAGGGATGTGAAGATTGGAAGGAATAGACAAGGATGAGGGAAGAAAGCGGTCATGACCTTAAGTTAGGTACTACTCTGACATTTACCGGAGTAGGAAGTAGGAAATCACGGAAAATCACTTCGAGAATGGCTGAGGTGGGAATCGAAACCCTTCTGCTCAGTTGACCTCGCGAGGCTGAGTGGACCCCGTTTCAGTCCTTGTACCACTTTTCAAACGTCGAACCAGGCCCTGCGGGGGTGGCAGCTAATCACACTAACCACTGCACAACAAAGGCGGACGCTGTGAAGTTGTATTTATTCTATTGTCCCAACGATGGAATAGGCTATCTACAATAGCAGTGCTAAATAGTATTCCTCTTATATACTAGGCCTAGATGCCGTTCTGGACCATGTTTCCATTTTTCGATTTGAATTATGTACATTACGTGCATTACCTCCTCGCTATCCACGCACCCTGCGAAATCAATATGTCTACTAATCATAATGTTACATTGGACAAACAATCTCAGTGAAGGATTTTACAACCGTTGCAACAAGCAGTTGGAAGGCATCACCCCAATTTGTAGCTAGCTATAACAAAGCTAAAGATAAAACAAAGAAACGGGAGTTCAGAACGTGCCAAACAATAAGATCACCTCACGTTCGAGACTAACGACATCATCATCGTTGCCCCACAAAGGTTCATTTAGCTACCTTACAATGTCTGAATTACTTGCCATATTCATATTATATCACTGCATTTTTTTTACAACTGGCTTTACATCGCGTCGACGCAGATAGGTCTTGTGGTGACGATGGATAGGAAAAGGCTAGGAGTGGGAATGAAGCGGCTGTGGCCTTAGTTAAGGTACAGCCACAGCATTTTTCTGGTGTGAAAGTGGTAAACCACGGAAAACCATCTTCAGAGCTGCGGATAGTGGGATTCGAACTCACTATCTCCCTATTGCAAGCTCACAGCAGGGTGCCTCTAACCGCACGGCCAACTCACTCGGTATATCACCACATCTACTTGTAACAACACACAGTATGTATATGGTAAGAAATACTTCTTCTTCTTCTCCTCCTCCTTCTTCTTCTTTATCTGTTTACCCCCCACGGTTAGTTTTTCCCTCAGACTCAGCGAGGGATCCCACCTCTACCACCTCAAGGGCAGTGTCCTGGAGCTTCAGACTCTGGGTCGGGGGATACAACTGGGGAGGATGACCAGTACCTCGCCCAGGCGGCCTCACCTGCTATGCTGAACAGGGGCCTTGTGGGGGATGGGAAGATTGGAAGGGATAGACCAGGAAGAGGGAAGGAAGCGGCTGTGGCCTTAAGTTAGGTACTATCCCGGCATTTGCCTGGAGGAGAAGTGGGAAACCACGGAAAACCGCTTGCAGGATGGCTGAGGAGGGAATCGAACCCACCTCTACTCAGTTGACCTCCCAAGGCTGAGTGGACCCCGTTCCAGCTCTCGTACCACTTTTCAAATTTCGTGGCAGAGCCGGGAATCGAACCCGGGCCTCTGGGGGTGGGAGCTAATCACACTAACTACTACACCACAGGGGCGGACAAGAAATACAACTCTTTTTTAAATGGAAAAGGTAATTAGCACGGTTCGATGATATACAAGAAACCAATACACGCGCGGAGCTCACCGGTACTCCATTATATTTTCCGGAGTGTTTAGCAAAACAAAGCATGAGATTGATTAATAAATGTATCAGGAAGATACGCAATGCATCGAGGACACAAGTGATTTAAATTTTAAGCAGCACAATACTAAAAGTAGGGATTACTATTGCGCTCCATGAGTCTACTGAGGATTAAATACACTGTTATCCTATGAAACGCACAAAGACGACGATCGTCGATTCGAATATCTCAGGCATTTTTCACACTTAACTCTTATAAAAATAACCCGCAAGTTAAACGGATGTACCATATAGTTTAATTACAAGCCTATCAGCTCCAAAGTGACTTTCATTATTAATACTAGAAATCAATGGGTTTCGGAAAAGGGACTTTGGGAATTTGATTTTCGGAAATAGAAATTGATATTATAGCATTTCGGAGAAATATTCATTCGTAAAAACCATTTCCTCCTCCTTAACCTTTATCATTCCACGGGTGAATGGAGCCTCTTACAATGTTCTTCAGTGTCTTCGATCTTGACCCATTTGTACCACAAGCAATCTCTTCTGCGGTCTTCCTATATCCTCCGTTGTACTCAAAGTCTCCAGAGAACTGTTCGAATCTTTTCTGGCCACGTATCCCGCCCACTGTCATTTCACTCTAGGAATTCTCTTCACGGCATCTGATGTTCCAATGTACATTTTTGAACACATTTTCACCTTGTCGAGCACCTTTATCCACTTGAATCTTGCTGGTTTTCGTATCTTCACTCTGACATTTCAAAATCCACCTAGCTCGATAGCTGCAGTCGCTTAAGTGCGGCCAGTATCCAGTATTCGGGAGATAGTAGGTTCGAACCCCACTGCCGGCAGCCCTGAAAATGGTTTTCCGTGGTTTCCCATTTTCACACCAGGCAAATGCTGGGGCTGTACCTTAATTAAGGCCACGGCCGTTTCCTTCCCACTCCTAGCCCTTTCCCGTCCAATCGTCGCCATAAGACCTATCTGTGTCGGTGCGACGTAAAGCAACTAGCAAAAAAAAATAATAATAATAATAAAAAATAAATAAATTCAAAAGCCATATGTATTGGGAATATATGTCTGTGCTCACGAGGGCTTTAGTGATTAATTTCCTCTGAATCAAAATCTTTACCACAGTCGAAAAAGGCTCGATAACGCTCCATAGCAGTAGCACGTTGATACGCACGACCGCTCTGTTACGTAACAGGTCACTGTTCCTGTTATTTCCCACCGTATTATTAGGATGCCATTCATAGCACTGAAAAATCATGTTGTAAGTTTTATCAGGGATGGATAATATTTTGTTCGGAAAGCTTATATCATCAAAGATGAGTGTCCACCTCCGTAGCGTAACGGTAAGTGTTATTAGCTGCCGTCCTCGGGGGCCCGGGTTCGATTCCCTGTACTTCTAGGCGGGCTGGTATGTGATTGAAATAGTACATGTAGCTCACCTCCAATAGGGATGTACCTGAAAAGAGCTGCACCACCTTGGGATGAGGACACGGGTGTACTTATCAGAGACGGATCTGAACTTTGTACTTTGGTGATTTTCGATAGTTGGAGGCTTTAGGATGCAAATAGAGATTCCCTGTAATGAAATGTCTTGATTAGAAACCGAATGTTATGCACTAAAATGTTGCAAAATAATAATGCAAAACTGCACTAACAATCTTGATAATAAGCACTATAATAGACACGAAAAATACTTGAAATGGGCAGAATTAGTACTGTAGTAATCAATAAATTATATACCCCTCATTTTTTGTTTTAACATAAACGTATAAATATATATTGCGCCGATAAGGATCCTGCACAGGTTTAGTAAAACTCCTTTTGGTGTTCGAATATTATAAACGAAGAGATTGGATCTGTTTATTTGCTTTTGGCTCTCCTGCTTTCCTTTCACACAGACCAGTTTTATTTTCCTTGGTTTCTACATGCTGCGAAATATGGCATCTTTTGGCAATATTCACTGAAATTTCATACACTTTACAGAATAGCATTGACCGACCCAACAGTCCAAAGCACATCACCATTGGCATTCTTAACGAATATATTTAGTTTGTATTTTTAATGTTGTAAGTTCTTTAGGCAAGAAGAAATACCCTGCAAATATTAAGAATGAACTACTAAACATTGTAACACCACTTACAGAAATACTAGCATTCAATAAATGCAGAATGCGAACTGAAAGCGCTGAGAGATAGGATAGGTATTTTACTGCTGTCCATTATTAGAGGATGTGAGGAAATATATTTTTGTCTCTGTTTACCAAAATTCTGAGGTATAAAGGTTTTTTCGAAACCTCTTTTTTCCCTCCTTCTTTCCTTTCTTTCTTTCCTTCTTTATTTCTTTCTTTTAAAAATAAATACGAAAATATCCTGATTCCGTGTACCTTTTCCTCTAAGAGGGATTGCAGTTCAACATTCAATGACACCGGACTGCCCCTCAGAAGTAACGTTATAACCTGACCTTCAAAAATCTAGGGAGACCCATTTTTGTAGTAACGGCGTGTACTTTTGGAAATTCACAGATTTCATATGTTTTTAATGAAGAGTTAACTTCATAAAAGAAAGCAAATGGGCTTTTACAGAAATTATGTATTAAAGTAGGCAAATATAGGCTAAATTCTCTCGGCTGGATACATTGATAAGACCGTGAAATGAGTTTATATTACATTTCTTTCAATAAAGCATAGGAATTTGTCCCTAACACCCAGTCTCTCGTATTGATGCAGCTTTTAGTGGAATCCGAGCCGCAAAGGCATTTTTACTTCAAAATATCACATTCATTGCATGAGATTATAAAGACTATTTTACTTAACTTCCACATCCTCAAGAAATAATAACGAATAACGGATAAAAAACAGCAGATTAATTTCTAACTCAATTATACATTACATTTTGTTTATTGATATTCATTCCAACGAGAAATATGCACATGTGATCAAAATAACTTTTCCGGAGCTTTCACAGAGTGTATCTATTTCGATATATACATGTTCCCGTCGGCAATTTATGATGTGCAATTTAAATGTGCGATTTCAAATTAACTATAATAAGAGTTAATTCGCAGTTCCAAGCGGAAAGACAATCAATAAAATTGCATGGACTAAAATAGCACTCAAATGAAAATAAAATGAGCGTATGGCGAGAGCACATAATATCGACATATGTCTGAACAATCAGTTTCTAACATTTTTTGTAAAAATATCAATCTGAAACTGGAACACATTCGAATCAAAGCATTCCAACTCGTTAAACACAGCTTCCAATTACAGTTTACTGTTGCTTGCTTCACATATGAGATTTGACACATCATTGCCTGGCCCTTTGTTGTCATAATCGCTGCCTGGTGGCTTTCGCTCCAGTGTCCATACAATTTCGTGCTCAGAGTTGGAGGACCAGTCCTATCGTCACGCCAGTTGCAAGATGCAAATGAGTGAAAGGTAGGTTATTATATTGTTATTTAAATATAGCAAATAAACGTCGGACTCCTTGGATGAATTATCAGATTGGAGGCCTTCATTTCGGAGGTTACCGGGTTAAATTTTCGACCAAGTCGAGGACCATAATCACATCTTGTTAATTCCCCTGCCTCGTGGACTAGGTGTTTCTGTTTTTTAATACTCTCCTCTTCATATTCAGGCAATACACCACACTACCAACCTGCCCAGAAGTACCCAACAGTGTATAGCAACCCTCCATATAGGGTAGGCGTCAGGAAGGGCATCGTGCCGTAATACAGGGCAAAATCGGCATGTGTGACACAGTTTGCACCCGCGAATCCACAGGCGATGAAAAGTGACAGAAGAGGAAGAAAAAGAAGATTAAGAAGAAGAAATAATCCATATGAAACCAGAAAGCAAACCCCATACTACTACAACGCTGACGCCTAGCAAGCGAACGACCGCCGCTCAGCCTGAATGCCAGCAGACATTTCTTGCTAGTTGCTTTACGTCGGACCGACACAGATAGCTCCTATGGCGACGATAGGATAGGAAAGGGCTAGGAGTGGGAAGGAAGCGGCCGTGGCCTTAATTAAGGTACAACTTTAGCATTTGCCTGGTGTGAAAATGGGAAACCACGGAAAACCATCTTCACAGCTGCCGACAGTGGGGTTCGAACCCACTATCTCCGGGATGCAACCTCACAGCTTCGCGCCCCTAACTGCACGGCCAACTCGCCGGGTTGCCTGCAGATTACGATTTGACGTGTGATCACTGCGACTTATCGTCTCGGCCATTATTCTTGACTTTCTAGACAAGGGCCGTCATCTCACCGTCAGGAAGCTCCTTAGTTGTAATAACGTAGGCTGAGTGGATCTCGAACCAGCCCGCAGATCCAGATGAAAATCCCTAGCCTGGCCGGGAATGGATCTTGGGCTGGATGCAAGCTGTCACTCGACGTGACTGACTGATAAAGTTCCCGGGTGGTGTCCTGCGGAATTTCGTCTCAAATGGTCTCCATCTGTTGGGCTAAATCGGCGACATTCCGGGATGTTCGCAATCGCCTTCCCATGACGTCCCAAATGTGCTCTATGGGAGAGAGATACGGCGACCGAGCTGGCCAAGGAAGGATAGGGCAAGCTTGAAGACAGTTCATAGCAACACGTGCCGTGTGGGTACAGGCGTTTTGCTGTTGGAATGTAAGGCCTGGATGTCGCTGAAGGAACGGTAACACGACCGGGGGTTGAATGTCATCAACATAACGCTGCGCTGTCAGTGTGCCAGGAATGCCTACCAGAGAGGTCCGGCTATCAAAGGAGATGGCACCCCAGACCATCACCCCCTGTTGTGGGGCTGTGCGGCGAGCGATATTCAAGGTAGGATCCTCACGCTGGCCTGGGCGTGTCCAAACACATCTGCGGTTATCGTCAGGGCACCGTTGGAAATGGGACTCGTCACTAAAGACTATACGTCACCAGTCAGCGCAGTTCCACGTTACTCGAGCGCGGCACCACTGCAATCTGGCTTGACGGTGAACAGGCGTGAGTGGTAAGCGGCGTAACGGGCGGTGCGAGCGCAAATTCCTCTCGCTCAGACGTCTGTTGATGGTCATGGTGGACACATGTGCGCGGGTCACACGCTGGATCGTTAATAACTACAACTCCGGTGCTGTGACAGCTGTTCTGACAATCGCTCAGTCTGCCCGTGCTGTTGTGGCGCTCGGTAGACCACCGCCGTCCTGACGCTGATGCCTGCCGTTGCTGACCCACGCTTGCCAACATCGTCTGATCGCCGCATCAGTTCGACCCAAATGTCCAGCGACAGCTCGATTCGACCAACCAGCTTCTTTCAATCCGATCGCATGACCTCTTTCAAACGCTGATATCTGATCGTAATGAGCACAAATCCTTTAGCGTGGCATTCTTACAGCCGACGTTAAGATAGCGCAGTCGAATGCAACAGCTAATTTGAGCATACGCTTCAGAATCGCGCCTTATATACACCTGATGCATGCGCAGTTCGGATGCGCGGTAGCTCCCGCTATTCATTCATTGGGCACGAAACTTCATCATCTGCATGTTCGGTCCGAATTTTTTTGTTGTAGTGTATATAAAGGCTTTGAGACCACAGAGCCTAAGTTTGGCCTAAGCTCAACTGGCTCCTGTCCGCAATTAGTGGAAGGAAAGAACAAAAGTTCCGATAGGAAACCGCTTAATATGTCGCTAGTTGTCGAAAGAGGAATTTCCTCATGAACCTGTGACTGTAGAGGTTCTGGTGCCAGGTGTCAGACCTGTTGTATTATGTTAACAGATCTATCTGTTTCAATACCTTGGGCGTAATATAGTTAAATATCTACAATATCCGCGGATAACCATTCGGAAGAGAGTTAAGTTTTACACCGGGACATGGCCATGTGGACGCCAACAAAATCCATACCTGCTGTACCGCTATTCTTTGTTTCAACTTTTTGAATCTGCTGCTGTTGCTACATTTACCCTGAACTTCCGTGCTTACATTGTATGTGTTCTGGTAGCATTTGAGCTTGCCATATCTGGTCTAATGACTAGTGAGATGTATTATGTCACAGTAATTCAATTGCTGGGCTGTTTAATGAAGTTTTCGAAGTGTTATGGGTTATTTGATGGATGAAGAAATCAGTTCTAGAAATACAAGCTCTGTTAAAATGCTGGCACAACAACATTGCTAATATTCCTTTTAGTTGTAGAACTAGGTTGTCATTTCTTCTCTGCCTTTCTCCCAGTCGCTGATGTAAATTGTATACTTCTTCATATTAGACCTTAGAATGTCCTTGCATCGCTTTCACTGTCTCCCTGGTTACGTTTTCTATTCTTCAACGAATAATACGTAATGTCAATGGTTTTACGTCCCATTAAATATATTTTGATATTTTTCGGGGACACCCGGCTGCCGGAAATTTGAACTGCAAAAATTATTTTACGTGCCAGTAAATCTAACGACATGAGGCTAACGTGGGCCTATTTGAGTACCTTTAAACACCACTGGACTGATCCAGCCCCGAACCTGCCATGCTGGGCTGAGGAAGCTAGCGCTCTAAAACCTGAGCCACTCAGACCGCCATTTTTCAAGTAAGAATGCCGTAGATGACGTGATATGAAAGGCGAGTGATGGGCATGCAGACAACGTAGGCGGCCCATCGAATTTATATTTGAAAATAATTCTTACCGGGCGCTTGCTAGCAGAGGCAGTAGCGTGCTCGGTTCACCCGGAAGGACGTAGGTTCGTATCCCCGTCAGAAAGTCGAAAAAGTTAAGACAAAAAAATTCCACTTCAACAGCCCAACATGGCCTTGACGTTCAGTCAGCCTATACGAAAAATAAGCACCGGGGTAATTACTGGCGGCAGGCTCTCCTCCAACTTAAATATATTGGTTTTGCAATTATGCAACTTATACTTACCGTGTGTGTAATAATGTTATTGGCTTTACTTCACACTAACTATTTTTAATGGTTTTTGGCGACGCGTAGGTACCGGAGTTAAGTCCCGCAGGAGTTCTTTTGCGTGCCAGTATCTACCAACACCGGGCTAACGTATTTGAGCGCTCTCAAATACCACCGGACTGAGCTAGGATCGAATCTGCCACGCTAACGTCGGAAGGCCAAAGCCTCAACCGTCTGAGCTCCACAGAGAGAGACAGCTAGTGTGTATGTGTAAAATTTGTCTGATAAACTGATTTGGTATTCAGAATGATGTTTATTATCGTCGTATTGAGGTGCCTAACTTTGAGGTTATCGGACGATATGTGCAATATGTAAGTAATTGGATCGATCGAGCAAGTGACTATGTGGTTAGAGTCGCGCAGCTGTGAGCTTGCATTCGGGAGATAGTGGGTTCGAACCCCAATGTCGGCAGCCCTGAAAATGGTTTTCCGTGGTTTCCCATTTTCACACCAGGCAAAGTAAGTATTTCTCAAGAATTTTTTTTTATGTTACGCTCCGTAAGTCGTCTGATGTTAGGCTCCGGACGCAGGCTGCACCTACGGTGAGGAAGTAATAGTATGTTCCGGGATGGTCAGGGTCCCCAGATGGACTAGATTTTAATTTCCCGCCAGGAAGCAGAAAAAGTCAGTGGTTCAACTCTAACAAATCGACTAGTCATTCCTCTTCTCTAGCATTGCTAAAAGGTAAGAGGCGTGCGTGGCCGTGAGGTTAACCCATACTACAACAAACAAAGGACCTTGCCTTGTATAGAGTTGTCCACTGTATCCCACTTGGTGCCGATTCTTTAATTTCTCATCCTTCAAGGGCCTTCATGGAATAAAGGGAAATGAATTAGCTTTGTTTTGTTTTTAACGGGCACACTGCTTCTTTACTACCAGTAGCCAGCTGTTACCCGCGGCTTCACTCGCGTGGATTCCATAATTTAACAACAGCAACCGTTTCTCGGTACTGCACTGAGCCATTATCTGAAAATCCCTGAAGTATAAAAGCTTATCGAAAAACTGAGTTTCGTTTACACCAGATACTCCTTGTAAACCACGTTTGTGGTATTGCCTTTTGGAGATAAGCAGAGGTAACTCTGCAAAATGCGACATACAACTGTACATATGGGAAACAGTCCACTCTCACGTCCAAAAAAAAGATTCCAGATTCCAAATACCTATTTCCACGTCTGTAACATCCTCAATATTTGAGATATAATTGTTCCCATAAAAAGAATTCCAGCCCTTAATCAGTCCTCCTACACCACAAGTGGAGTTTTCGAAAACAATCAATAGCTGAACATTTCTTTTTAAAACAATTTTCACGTTTTTAACAACTTCACTTTTGAGATACATGTATCGTCATCAAAATAATTGAACTCCTTCACTTCTTTTCACCACCCTTACCCATTAAGTAGAGTTTTCGAAAACAAAAAATTCGTGTTCATCTATTTTTGAAGGAAATTTCAGATACCAATTTTCACGTCTGTAACATCTTCAGTTTTTGACATATAAGTGTTACGGAGATTTCCGTGGTAGTTAGAGGAGAAAGAAGGTGCGGGGGTGAACGGGTCTCAGGCTACGAAATTAAAGTTAATTTAAAAAATAACAAGGTTATATTTTCTTTTCAAAATTAAGAAATAACAAGCATGGCAGGTACAGAGTAGCAAAGCCACTATTCGAGAATGTACAATTGCAGAGTTACAGGATGGGCTCCGAGAGCCAAACCCACAATACATGAACAATTTTTGCTAGTAGCTTTACGTCGCACCGACACAGATAGGTCTTATAGCGACGATGGGACAGGAAAGGGCTAGGAGTGGGAAGGAAGCGGCCGTGGCCTTAATTAAGGTACAGCCCCAGCATTTGCCTGGTGTGAAAATGGGAAACCACGGAAAACCATTTTCAGGGCTGCCGATAGTGGGGTTCGAACCTACTATCTCCCGAATACTGGATACTGACCGCACTTAAGCGACTGCAGCTATCGAGCTCGGTACATGAACAATTAGCCCAATCTTACGATATACAGAAATTCAACAAGGGGGCAGAAGACCCCAATCATGCCCAGGAGCACTTGCTCCCAATTACACAGTAAAGCCTCCTCGAGGCATACAACACTCAATTTACGAGAAAGAGCCACTCGCTCTCAACATTAAGCCTATTAAAGGCCACACCAAACTCCACCTTCAAGTTGTCCTCTAAGGACATAGACACAGGGGTAAAATACCCAACCTACTGAGGCCTATTAAGTGAGAAAAAGTTTAATTACATGACCTCTAAAATAACCACTTGAGAGGAGGCGATCTGCACTCCTAATACACTTGTTTATAAACCTAATCTGGCACTAGGCCGCTAATGCAAGGGCTAATCCCATACTAACGAGGTGACTTAAGAAAGAAACAATTTACATTACTGTTACGGAAGAATCGGTTGAGAAAAATAAGTTCACCTCAGAACAATATGAGTGGGAGCTCGAGAGGGTTAAGCACTCTCTATCCCAATATGTAGTTTAAAAGATAGAATAAATACAAGGTGTCTTTACATTTTAGGGAAGTTACATGGTGGAAACGCTTCGGACCCGCCCCGAGAGTTACACTGCTGAGCTAGCAAGAAAAGAAGTTATTAAAAGGCCATTACCTTGGTGTTGAACTGCTGTCCGAAGAAAGAGGCGCTTCCCGCCCCCTGCTATGTACTTTACACACTGAAAGATGGTAGAGAAGTAGCGCAGAGACCCTAAAATCAGCAGTTTATATACTCTCGCGGAAAGTTCGAGACGTTTCAGGAAAGAAAACACCCGCCCACAATCATTTTATTGGTTAGGGTTAAGCAGCACATCCAATTTGAAGAAGAAACCCCTTATTGGTCGTAAATTAATTAAAGAAATTCGGGATTGGCTAAATTCAAAACAAGGGGAAAGAAAGGGGAATACAGCCAACTTAAACAATACCAGAAAGAAATTTAACAAGAAACAAACTTTTGAAATAAAATTTTCTCCAAAAAACAGTTCTTTCACTTCGCACTAGGGTGCACTATTGTAGTTCTTCAGTAGTGTCCTCTAGAAGAGAAAGTTCACACTCTTACTACAAGCAAAACAAAAATACGTCGAAAACGACCCAGTTCAGAAACTTCAAAATTTCCAAGTAGTGACATCTTCTGAGTAACTTGAAAATGAATACATTAGATAAAGTTCGGACTTCCTCCAGCAGAGGATTTTCAACTGGCGCAAAGTTTGAATAGCGGCGTGGAGGTGTACCGCCCGGTACAGACCTCCCCCCCCCCAAAAGTCTCTCCAGGGGTGACACATGAAATTTGTTTGAAAATAAGGTCCAAGTTATGATGTTGGTATGGAGGTTAATTGCAGAAGCATTTATAAAATTTTCTAAATTTGGTTTGATCCAGTTTCAAAATTCTTGTCGTAACTGTTGAAGTAATGTCTTTATGTTTGTAGGAATTGAATTCAGAAGAAAAACTTTTAATACTTGAAAGGGAAGAAAATTTTCCAAGTCCACCAAATATTGCAGTAGAATTCCCAAGTGTAGTAATTGCTGATAGTAAATGTCCATGTAGTTGAGTAAATTGGATGGCCAGACCGGCCGCTGCAGCTTGTGTCCAGAGAAGGCCGCTCGGACCCCTCAAGTACCCTGAGATACCGCTCGCCCGCACTATGGGAGGAGTAGTGGTGTTGAAGCACGCCGCGCCCGCGGTGAACATATACAGGCTGCGGGCAAGTAGCAGGTCGTGCGCCACACATCAGCCTTGGCCGGGAGGAGGGCTCCGGCTCGCCGTACACTGGTCGACCTCGCTGGAGGAGAGGGGGCCCTTCCTCTATTCCAGTAGCGGTACGGCGCCGCGCGGCTGCGGGGGCACTGAAACATTAAAGCTCGGCGGCAGAATTTCTGTTGGACCAGAATGATTTTAGGGTACATTCATTGTGGTGAGGTTGAGGGGCCAGCGGCGTGGAGATATTTATTTAATTCCCATAAGCCACTGTGTGTAGTGGAGCAGGAGACGGGAGCGTGGTAATGGCCGTGGTAAGGACAGGATGGCAGTTTAAATAATCGGGGGAGGTTTACAAAAATGCTTAAATATTAAAAAAATATTATAGAAGGGGCAGAATGCCTTAAAAGTGAAAACCAAAAAAAAAAAGATATATAACCTTCATATTCCTTTCAAGATTATATGAAGCAAGTTAGCACAGAAATTATACAGGTTTCACCTGCGACAGGTGAACCCTAATATCCTCTCGGTGGCTGGATTACTTAATAACAACGTAACCGGCCTAAGGAAATCGAGAATGACACACGGCCCATGAAATCTGGGGGCAAGCTTGCCCGCGGGAACAAAATTCTTGACCATCACTTGGTCGCCTACCTTCAAATTGGTGGGTCTCCGTCCACGATCATATCTTTCCCTAACCTTTTCATGAGACACTTTAAGATTGGCTTTAGCCTTCTTCCAAAGATCTTTAATGTTGTCCGGGTCTATTGTCTCCGGTAGAATGTCACTCAGAGACCAGAGGTTAGAGAGCGGCGTGTTGGGAACAAACTTGAACATCAAAGACGCTGGAGTAAATTTATGAGATTCATGAACCGCCGAATTCAAAGCAAAAGCTAACCAATGCAGGGACGTGTACCACCTGGAATGATCTTCATGATGATAGGCAATAAGCGCGGACCTGAGATTACGATTAACCCGTTCAGCCAGAGATGGTTGAGGGTAATAAGCAGAAGTAGTTACATGAGAGATGGACAGGTCAAAACAGAATTTACGAAAAAGATTTGATGTGAAAGCCTTAGCATTTTCAGACACAATATATTGACACGGACCAAAAGAAGCAAAGATAGAATTTAGACAAGTAATGGTGGACTGAGCGGTAGCCAGCTTAGTCGGAAATAACCAGGAAAATCTTGTAAAACCATCTACACATACAAGGATGAACTTGTTGGCATTTCCCTTTGACTGGGGGAAGGGGCCTACATAATCAATATACAGGCGTTCCATAGGGCGCGACGCTTGATGAGAAGACAACAGGCCTACCTTGGTGGACATGGTTGGTTTACTAAGCAAACAGGATTTACAAGCCTGAACTAGTTCACGGATTTCACCGTCCATACCCTTCCAGATGAACCTTTCACGAATCTTTTCACGAGTTTTAAAGACACCAAGATGCCCGCCTAAGGGGGTCTCATGATAGTACTTGAAGATCATAGGTACAAGAACAGCTGGAACGACAACCTTCATCATCTTATCATGCCTCGAAAGGCAACATAGAACACCATTCCTCAGCACATAAGGGACAACATGTTCCCCAGAAGAAAGGGTTTCCATTATCGGAGCCAGCGTCGGATCTTCACGTTGGTATTTCTCGATATCCCTAAAGAGCATGGGAGCATCTGTTAAGATGGCATTAACATCAGATAGTATGGACTCGGGAGGTGATGGACTGTCGACCGATTCATGGGTCTCAACGTCGTTGGAAAACATACGGCTGAGTCCATCGGCAACAACATTTTCGGTCCCTCTGATATGCCTTACATCGAATTGGAAGGCAGAAATTCGGATCGCCCAACGGGCTATACGACCAGTACGACGCGGCCTACATAAGACCCAGCTTAAGGCTTGATTATCTGTCTCCAGGTCGAATTTGACATGTTCCAGATAGAGGCGGAACTTTTCTAAGGCAAATAAGACTGCCAAACCTTCGAGCTCATATATAGAATACTTGGCTTCTTGAGCCGATAGAGTCCTAGATGCATAGGCGATGTGTCGCCTCCCTAGTTCAGTCTCTTGAAGAAGGACTGCAGCTACTGCCGACGACGACGCGTCGGTTTGAACGATGAATTTCTTTGAGAAATCAGGCATAGCAAGGACAGGGGCATTACAGAGAGCTAATTTAAGATCTTCAAAAGCGGCTTGTTGAGAAGGTCCCCACTAAAATGTGATGCCTTTTCTACGAAGAAGGTTTAAGGGCGCCGCTCTATTAGCAAAGTTAGGAATAAACTTCCTGAAGAAATTCACCATACCAATGAACCTGGCGATACCTTTGATGTCCTTGGGAGGTTTAAAATCACGGATGGCCTGTGTTCTAGAATGATCGACGGCAACACCATCAGGTGACACAATATGCCCTAGGAATGACATAGAGGGCTTAGCAAAGGCAACCTTGGACAACTTGACAGTTAACCCAGCCTTACGAAGGCGATTGAGAACTTCTCGCAGATGATCTAGATGTTCTTCAAAGGACTCCGAAAATACGACGACATCATCCAAGTAGTGATATAAGTACTCAAATTTGATGTCGGAGAAGACCCTATCTAGCAGCCTAGTGAGTACAGCTGCTCCCGTGGGGAGCCCGAAAGGCAAGCGGTTGTATTCATACAAATTCCAATCCGTGGCAAACGCTGTAAGATGTTTAGACTCTTCCGCTAGGGGAATTTGATTATAGGCCTGATTCAAGTCCAAGATAGTAAAGAACTTGGCCTTACGAAACCATGAAAAACAAGAATGAAGGTCAGGAAGGGGCACAGATTGTAACACCACCTTCCGATTGAGAGCCCTATAATCAATGACAGGCCTGAAGCCCCTTGGGGTTTCGGGACTAGAAAAATAGGCGAAGAATACGCCGACTTAGAGGGCCTAATAATACCATCCTTCAACATCTGATCGATAATTTCTTTCAGAGCCTTCATTTTAGGTGGAGACAGCCTATATGGTGGAAAACGGACAGGAATCGAATCCGTGACCTCAATTTTGTATTCGATAAGGTCAGTAACACCAAGAGTATCAGAGAACACCTCTGGAAACGACTGACACAACTTACGAATACTATCAGCCTGCTCCTCAGGTAGATGTCTAAGGTCTAACAACATCTCATCCTGGGTAGGCGAAATAGATGAACATGATGCAGAATTACATTTTAACAAGGGGATTTTACAATTGGAAGCAAATTTGAATGTGCACGACTTACTCTGAAGATCGAGCACAATACCAGTGTGAGAAATGAAGTCAGCTCCCAATATGATGGGGCAAGACAAGTGCTTAGCCACAAACAATTTGATTTTCCATGTAAATTTAAAAATACGAATTTTGACCCGTAAAGAACCTAGAATTTCTAATGGAGATGAATTAGCCGAAACATATTGGATCGAAGAGGAACAATAGTCAGGAAGTTTACAAACAGATTTCAATTTTGCATACCATTCAGCCGAAATAATATAACAAACACTGCCAGAATCTAATAGAGCTGTTATAGGCTCATTATTTAACTCAGTTTTAAGAAAAGGAACAGGTGCGGGGGTATCCGCCGCAATCCTAAGACACTCTTTGGGGCATTCCAAAGATGGATTTGCAGATTGAACGTTCCCTGAATTTTCGACCTGTTTACCAGGGGCTGAGCCTCGGGAAGAGGGATTAGTCGACTCAGCCGAAGCCACTAGTCATTTTGTATTATTGGCATTGGTGGAATTTGCACCAGAGGTTGAGCAGGAGGGGGTGCTATTTGAATTTGGGCAATTTTTGGCGATATGTGAGAAAGCCCCACATTTAAAACAGCCTTGTGATGAACCAGCTCCATTATTTGCCCTACTAGTTTTGACCAATGGACATTTATTGCGGAGATGGTCAGGCGACCCGCAAGCATAACATTTACGGGGTGTGACTGGTCGGCGAGGTGGAGGCCGAGTATTACTAAACGAAGGAGGGGGTTCTTTCGCGGCACGCAAGGAATCGGCGTATCTAACTCCTTCCGCTGAGACGGCCAATGCTTCAAGTTCAGAAAAGGTTTGCGGGCACGCCGCGAAACACAAATATGACCTGTAAGATGGTGAAATGCCTTCCACTATAGCTTGTACAATCTGATCCTCAGGGAAGTGAAGAGCAAACACCCTAGTATAGAACTTAATGTCTTGTATGAAATCAGCCAGATTTTCATCCAATCTCTGTACTCGATAATAGTACTTCTGAATCAGAGATGACCTCGCGCGAGCAGGAAAAATATTTGCAAGCAGATGTGCATGAAAATCTTCAATAGATGACTGTTCGGCAATGGCTCTTACTATTTTATCTGAGAGAATACCAATTGCATAAGGATAAATTATCTGTAAAATTTGACACGGAGAAAGAGAAAAAACAAGGGCATGATCTTGAAATTCAACTAAAAACCTTAAGAATGAAATAACTTCACTGGTGGTATTAACAGAAGCCTTAGAGATCCCTCTGAGCAACATTGCTAATGGATGAGGCAAGCTGCTGAACCCAGGTGACATAGTAGGTAAAGGTTTCAGTGGCAAAGAAGTTAGTTCAGAACGTACATTATTCAACGACATACGGCGTTCAGACTCGTTGTCCAATGGGGCAGAGATAGTTTGAGCTCCAACGGTTTTCCTATTGACTTCTCCCTTAGGAGGCTCTTCCTCGCTACCTACATTCACCGTAGCGGGTTGATCAGTTTTGGGAGGAACTTCCCCAGTTAACAATTGAGTGTCCTTACTAGATAATTCAGAAATATTTTCAAGCACCGTACTAGCTTCCTTCCTCTGAACGTCATTCAATTTTAGAGACAACAGATCGTTAACTCTATTTGAAAAATGAAATAGCCTGGCTTGCTCACGCTTAATTTGATTAGGAGAAGGATCATTTTCGTCAAAAAAACTAACTACAAATGCTAGCCCAGTAATATTCTCGATGATCGTGGAAAGAGAGTCGTCAATTTCTTTCTCTCCCAAAGTGGGGATGGAAATGGGCAAATCAAGGGACTCTCTAAGCTTGTTTGTGTCTACCGCAACCGTGCCTCCAGATTGCACATTTCTAATAGTCAATTCATAGATCAACTCCTCCTTGCGCAAATAGTTAAGATGGAGAACATCGCGAGGGCCGGGCATGATGACAGAACAATTTTGAAACAGAAAAAATCAAAAAAATTCCAGCAACTGAGAAAATTGTTAGAGTTCGGATCAAAGCAATGTTTAGCCGTCAAAAGCGGCTAAATTGAGACCCATTCAACCACGCTCTGCTACCACTTGTTACGGAGATTTTCGTGGTAGTTAGAGGAGAAAGAAGGTGCGGGGGTGAACGGGTCTCAGGCTACGAAATTAAAGTTAATTTAAAATTTAACAAGGTTATATTTTCTTTTCAAAATTAAGAAATAACAAGCATGGCAGGTACAGAGTAGCAAAGCCACTATTCGAGAATGTACAATTGCAGAGTTACAGGATGGGCTCCGAGAGCCGAACCCACAATACATGAACAATTAGCCCAATCTTACGATATACAGAAATTCAACAAGGGGGCAGAAGACCCCAATCATGCCCAGGAGCACTTGCTCCCAATTACACAGTAAAGCCTCCTCGAGGCATACAACACTCAATTTACGAGAAAGAGCCACTCGCTCTCAACATTAAGCCTATTAAAGGCCACACCAAACTCCACCTTCAAGTTGTCCTCTAAGGACATAGACACAGGGGTAAAATACCCAACCTACTGAGGCCTATTAAGTGAGAAAAAGTTTAATTACATGACCTCTAAAATAACCACTTGAGAGGAGGCGATCTGCACTCCTAATACACTTGTTTATAAACCTCATCTGGCACTAGGCCGCTAATGCAAGGGCTAATCCCATACTAACGAGGTGACTTAAGAAAGAAACAATTTACATTACTGTTACGGAAGAATCGGTTGAGAAAAATAAGTTCACCTCAGAACAATATGAGTGGGAGCTCGAGAGGGTTAAGCACTCTCTATCCCAATATGTAGTTTAAAAGATAGAATAAATACAAGGTGTCTTTACATTTTAGGGAAGTTACATGGTGGAAACGCTTCGGACCCGCCCCGAGAGTTAAACTGCTGAGCTAGCAAGAAAAGAAGTTATTAAAAGGCCATTACCTTGGTGTTGAACTGCTGTCCGAAGAAAGAGGCGCTTTCCGCACCCTGCTATGTACTTTACACACTGAAAGATGGTAGAGAAGTGGCGCAGAGACCCTAAAATCAGCAGTTTAGATACTCTCGCGGAAAGTTCGAGGCGTTTCAGGAAAGAAAACACCCGCCCACAATCATTTTATTGGTTAGGGTTAAGCAGTACATCCAATTTGAAGAAGAAACCCCTTATTGGTCGTAAATTAATTAAAGAAATTCGGGATTGGTTAAATTCAAAACAAGGGGAAAGAAAGGGGAATACAGCCAACTTAAACAATACCAGAAAGAAATTTAACAAGAAACAAACTTTTGAAATAAAATTTTCTCCAAAAAACAGTTCTTTCACTTCGCACTAGGGTGCACTATTGTAGTTCTTCAGTAGTGTCCTCTAGAAGAGAAAGTTCACACTTCTTACTACAAGCAAAACGAAAATACGTCGAAAACGACCCAGTTCAGAAACTTCAAAATTTCCAAGTAGTGACATCTTCTGAGTAACTTGAAATTTAATACATTAGATAAAGTTCGGACTTCCTCCAGCAGAGGATTTTCAACTGGCGCAAAGTTTGAATAGCGGCGTGGAGGTGTACCGCCCGGTACAATAAGTATTCCCATAAAAACAATTCAACTCCTTCTTCAATTCTTCTCACGCACCACCACCACCACCACCACCACTTACGTGGATCTTACGAAAACAGAACTGCATGTTTATTTTCTTTTAAAAACCAAACCAAACCAAACCCCATGTACAGCCCTCGAAGGGCCTTGGCCTACCAAGCGACCACCGCTCAGCCCGAAGACCTGCAGATTACGAGGTGTCGTGTGGTCAGCACTACGAATCCTCTCGGCCGTTATTCTTGGTTTTCGAGACCGGGGCCGCTATCTCACCGTCAGATAGCTCCTCAATTCTAATCACGTAGGCTGAGTGGACCTCAAACCAGTCCTCAGGTTCAGGTAAAAATCCCTGACCTGGCCGGGAATCGAACCCGGGGCCTCCGGGTAAGAGGCACGCATGCTACCCCTACACCACGGGGCCGGCTTATTTACTTTTAAAGGAGGTTACAAATACCAATTTTCACGTTTGGTACACGTTAAAATTCTTAGATATACTCGTTTTAAAAGTTCATTCACTTTTTTACTTGTTTTCATCCCCCTTAGTTGGATTTTCCGAAAACAAAATGTACGTGTTTCTTTTGTTTATAAATGAGATTCCAAATACCAGTTTTCACGTCTTTAAACTTAAGTTTTTCAGATATAGATATACTTATTTTTTAAATGCACCCCTTTAGCGACGGAATATACAAGAATTCTCTGTTAGTGAGCACCTACACTGTGATATAAATGTATCCCCAAAATTTAATTTCATTATGTCCGGTAGTTTTGGCTCGGCGATCATGAGTCAGTCAGTCAGTCAGTCATTGTTTTATATATATAGGTAGATAGATTTATCGTCACGGTAACTGAGATCAGGGTTTCGGTGACGATGTGAGAGGATAGCAACAGGACTAGGTAGGAAGCGGACGTGGCCTTCTTTACAGTACAAAGCTACCATTTCCCTGGCGTGAAATTGCGAAACCACAGAAAACCCTTTTCAGGGCTGCCGATGATAAGGCGCAAATCCAACATACCTCAAATACAAATTTGTAACTACGTGACCTGTACCATGCAGTTAACTCGCTCAGCACATCTTTTCGGAGTTCATTCTGAACCTGGCAAGTATCACTATGAGGTCTTTACTTGTTTGCCTTTTAATTAGTAATTCAGTGGGGCTATTATTAGAATTAACGTGGTATTATTTGAAAAATATACTTTCTAAGCATTATTACGAATTTAAGTGTCCATCTGCTTGCTCGACTGGTTACTTTTTGGCCTTCGATTCAGCGGGTCTAGAGTTAGATTTTAGCCGCATCTAGTAAATTCTTGAACGTGAGCTCATTGCGGTCATCTTAACGGACCTTCACCGTTATCTTCATAGCACACATCACACAAGTATCCACCACAGAAACACACACAATGACTACATCCTCCATATAGCCGCCAAGAATGGGAACCGTTCGTAAAACTGAGCATAATCCCATGTAGTGCGAACCCTAAGTAATAGTAAAACAGCCACGAAGGAGGAAGAAGAAGTCACGATTTGAAGTGAAAAACTGAATAATTATTTTATTAAGTTGATAGATTGCAGTTTTTCTCAATTTTGGTAGTCGTTATTTCGTATTAAACTGAAAGCGAGGACACAAAAAATCTCCTAATTATGAAAGAGCTAACCCTATTATACTTGACAAAATAGATTCGAATGTAAGGGAGTCGGATGACTTACGTACAATCGATGTGGTAATTTGCATCATAATACAGAACAGAGCTACTTCCGTGTTCACGTAATATTTCAACTTGCCAATCCCCATCGTACGAACAATGACCTTCCTTTAGTTGAGTTGAAACTCAGAATCTAGTTAGAAACTTGCGTCATGTTATCCATAACGACCGTTTGCCTGCAGGAGAAAAGAAATGTGGTTAGGAAATTTCCAGGAAATATTAAGCACGAATTATGCCTTGCATCACCTTATTCGTAAAGAACGACAAACTCATTATATTTTAGAACATGTTTTGAACCACTTTTGCTGATAAAATACGTAACAAATAAAATAAGAATCTTGAAAGTTAAGCGATGAGAGGAGAAAGTTTTGTAATTTACTGTGACAATGAAGGCTGAGATTGCTCGACGGGAAGGGGGAGGGAGCGCGACGTGAGCCAGCAGCGAGCGAAACAATAATGCCAGTGAATTGAGGTTCGAGAGCAGGAAGCTTCTCGAAGCAGATGGAAGCTAATTTAACAATGAAGAATTCACGAAGAAAGATTTGGATGTCAAAACTAGAAGAGTATTCTGTGAGTCTACATAAAGAGCGAAACCGGCGAGTCTTCAGTCGGCAAGTGAGTTATGAGACGATCGCGAGCCCGTGACATGCAATTCTGACTTAAGCGGGTCAGTGTTGTGTCAATCGCGAGTGAGTAACAGGACAGTCGCGAGTCCATGGCATGTGATTCAGACTTGAGTGGGTCAATGTTTCGTCAATCGCGAGTGAGTTATGGGACGGTCGCGAGTCCATGACAAGTGATTCCATCTTGAGTGATTCAGTGTTGCGTCAATCGCGAGTGAGTTATGAGACGGTCGCGAGTCCGTGACAAGTGACTCCGACTTCAGTGGGTCAGTGTTACGCGAATCGCGAGTTAGCTATAAGACGGCTGCGAGTTCTGTGCGTCAGCGAGTATTGTAGTGAATAAGGATAACCTTGATTAAGCGGTGTGCGACGAGTCTGAAATGAACCGTTCTGGAGCGACACTGAGATAGGAGGACCCGTGTTAGAGAACAAGAATTCTACGCTCTGTTGTTCGGTGCATGCAATCACAACCGTGAGTGAAAACTGTGTCGAGTGGAAAACTCAGAACGTAAGTGATTAAGCAAATAACTGCACAGAGTAATTTAATACATTTAGTGGATAGTAAAGCAAGCTATATCTCTGTGTATTAATTTTTAGTTTAAGGTCCTGATAACCTTACACATTACAAATGTTTCGGACTTGCAACAAAAACTTCAACAGTGTGCTTGGAGAGCGCTTAATATGAATAAAAGTAAGTGAAGTTCATAACATCACCTTAGGAAGTTATTTCATGCTGGGAGCGATGGCCGAACTTCATTTTACCAAAAGAAATGTCGATTAATTTCATTAAGTACAGCAAAACGAGCTAGCGAGTGACTGTTGATACATAGTTCATAGCCATGGGACCTCCAGTTTTACGTGGAGTTCGAAACACAGAGTCGTAACTTTTAATTTCAAAACTATTACATGCAAAGGCGAGATTTCGAACCTGGACCACCTTGTCGAGAAGGCAGTGATTCGGCTATCACGCCCGAAGTATATATTCTAATTCTTCGTATGTCATTAAATGATTAAATTAAATTAATTTTCTGATATGGTCTACCTGCGTTAGCATAGCTAGCTACTTTCTCCTCCTTTTCCAACCATCAGCAGGTAATAATAATAATAACAATAATAATAATAATAATAATAATAATAATAATAAAAATATGCCCATTGCATTTCTGACGTATTTCAAAATGGTGTCAAGTAAAGGTATGGAACGCCAAACATTCCTGGAAATTACTAAGCATGGGTATGTCAAACAGTGACACCTGCACGGAGGCCTAGGGAAGCTTGGAAAGTAGAAACTGGGGAGGAGAATACTCACGCGTTAGGTAGATAGACAAACAGAAGACTTTAGATTTCATTGCTACAGTTGATACCTGGAGATAACTAGCGTTCCGTGTTGAAGTGGTGATAACTGTTCTACAGCTATGAAGTTCAGTAAGACCACCAAGGGAAAGCCTTTGTTGACTTATTGTACAATGGACATCAGTACATTGTAAACTAATACAATAAAAGTCAACTGACTTATTACCGTGTAGATCTCAAGGACAATAAATGTAAAGAAATGATAATAATAAAAGTGCTATTAGTTTAAGTCCCACTAACTACTTTTACGGTTCTCGGGGATATCGAGGAGCCGAAATATTGTCTCTCAGGAGCTCTCTTGCGTGCCGTTAATGTACCAATACAGGGCTGACGTATTTGAGCACCTTCGAATACCACAGGACTGAGCTAGTATCGAACCTATCAACTTGGGCTCAGAAAGCCAGCGCCTTAACCGTCTGAGCCACTCAACCTGGCTGTAAAGGAAGAATAACAATAAAAAGTAATTTAGTTTTAGGCAAGGCAAGTCATGTTTATAATGCGGATAAAGCGGGGAATGAAGTGAGTAAAAGTGTAGCCAAAACAAAAACAAAACAAAAGTGCGAGGAAAACAAAGGTTGGCCAGCTCTTCAGTTGAGGCTATGAGAAGAACTGAACGTATATATGAATACCGAAGTACTTAAAAATCGAGACTGCGTGCAATTGTTCCAATTCCGCAGATTCTGTGTCGAATATTGTTTATTTTCGTAGATCTCAAAATATATTCTAAAGATATATCGTTTAATCGGGCCATACATTAATTAACCCATTAGATCCAGGAGAACGATGTGATCGTTTTTCTTAGCTCTGTATTTCAAAAGATAGATCTGCAGCTTTACATAAAATTATTGTCCAGTTGCTTGGCTGAAGGTTCATCGTAGTGGATTTCGGTTCAGAGCATCCCGGGTTCGATTCCATAGTGGGTCGGAGATTTCAACCTTGAAATAGTTAACCCCTCGTCACGGGGACTGGAAGTTTGTGCTGTCTCCAACATCCCTACAACCCACAACTACATACAGTTTCTTATACAATCATGGCAGAGGCCGCCAACCCTCGTCGGAGGGTCTGCCCTACAAGTGCTCCACTAGCCTAGCAATACCCGCACATATTAAAAACGTGACATTCTCGAGAAGGTTTTCTACGTTATGTATACTGTATTCTTTGTGAAACTTCCCTAATAAAAAATAATGAAGTTATTGGTTTTACGTTCAATTACTTACTTTTACAACTTTTGGAGAGGCGAGGTCCTAGAATTTAGTCCCGCTGTAGTTATTTTACGTGCCACTAATCTACCGACAGGAGGATGACGTATTTGGGCACCTTCAATTACCGCCAGTTCGAGCCAGGATCGATTCTGGCAAGTTGGGGTCAGACTGCCGGTGCCTCAATCATCTCAGCCACCCAGCTCGGCTATACTTCCCTTCTTGCTTTAAAGACGAGAACGCAATCTCGTCATATTGGTTGCCTACCGACAAGGATGATGCGAGGTATTCTTTTTTTCTTTCTCTCTTTCTTAATCCGTTTACCCTACATGGTTGGTTTTACCCTCGTACTTAGCGAGGGAACCCACCTCTACCGCCTCAAAGGCGGTGTCCTGGAGTGTGAGACCAGTATCTCACCTGCTATGCTGAACAGAGGACTTGTGGGGGGATGGGAGTATTGAAAGGGGTAGACAAGGAAAGTAAAGGAAGCAGCCTTGGCCTCAAGTTAGGTACCATCCCGGCATTTGCCTGGAGGAGAAGTGGGAAACCACGGAAAACCACTTCGAGGATATCTGAGGTGGGAATCGAAACTCCTCTGTACTCATACAGTAATAAACTATACATTTGATGGGCGTTCATTTGAGTTCTATAGACGTGATGGTGGAAGTTAGTAGCAATTGAATAACCAGTAAAATGATTGTCTGTCACTAAGAGAGAATCGTATCTTAATATCTAAAATGGTTACAATCTTAAATATATTTCGGAGTAAATTATAAATGACGTTCGTCTTACCTCCTCATTGTAATATGTTGTGTTCTGCCATACACTTTCTATTCCACTCATTTGTGTCGGCTGCTTCATTGAAGTTCATTCCCGTCTGGAATGATTTTCTGCAACAAAGATGACAGAGGCAATATTTGTAAGTAGAGTTATTTTAAAGATTTACGCAGTGTTTGCATCAAATTTTGACGCAGAATGAAAGGAATGTCTGTATACACTATTGATGGACCGATCCAGCATATTATCGATAAAACTTCGCTTTAGAAATTCCATTCTCTATACTGCAACGCATATTGACAGCAATACTCTTTGCGTTTGCGGACCGCCCAACATTCTTTCCACGGCTCCACTGTAGGACACCCAGTAAAAATTGTCAAAATTATGACATTTATGTAAGAATCCTTGAAAAATATACTAAGCAACATACAAGGAAAACACTCGTACACACAAAGTGCGGTATAAAGTCTTTACTAAGTTATAGAAAAAGTACAGATAATGTTCATCTTTTCGGAATATTTTTAAAATTAAAAGCTAACACAAAAATTAAAGTAAAATTATATAAATATACGAATAAAGCACATATCAGTCCGACTGTTTGGTTGAATGATGATCCTTGAGGCCTTTGGTTTAGATGGTCCTGGGTTCGATTTCCGGCCGGGGAGGGGATTTTAATCACATCTGATTATTTATTATGGCTCGGGGACTGGGTATTTGTGTTTGTCTTAACGCTTTCCTCTTCCGTACTCACACAACATACTTGACTACCAACCACCACAGAAACAGGTAATGGTGAGTATTAGTGTCCGGATTATTAGATAGTGATAGGTTAGAACGCAAACTTACTTAAGCCTGTAACAAGTATACCCTACACTGTACAACGGTTATCCTATGAGGTTTGCATAGATCTTAGGGGTATAGCCTATAGAACTCCTTGAATTTATTCTACTCTTCCTACATTACGGTACAACGAGTTGCATGACACTTCCTACTAACCAAATGACTTTGTATTCTAACCTATTACCACCTAAAAATCCGAGGTATAGTGATTACATCCCTCCATATACGGTAGCGTTGGCATCAGGAAGGGCATCCGGCCGTAGAAGAAGGCCCAAATTCACATGTTCAATACGGTACGCACCCGCGAATTCGCAGGTGTGGGAAAAGAGTTAGAAGAAGAAGAAGAAAGTAAATTTTCTATTTATGTTAAAAGGGCTGTTTTCTTCATCGCTAATACGAAAATCTGCATGACGCCCCTGGAGGTCATTCAAGTCTCTCCACGGTGCTCCGGAGTAAAGCCTGTGGCTTAAGGTAAATAAATATGTCACAAATACTTTGTACATCACATGAGCCACTCTCTCCACACTCTACTTAAGAAGCATGAAAGACATAACTTCTCAGTGGGGGGTAGGGGATGGTAATACAGACACACGGCATACGGTGAAATTTTTCAAGTCTTGAACAACTTGGTCATCGTTATGGGCGATGATGGGCTATCGACAGAAAGAACCATAACTTATATAATAACCTCACATTCTGCCCAACTGCTCGTACACTCGACATATATTTAATCCATTACTAAGTTAAGTGTTGCGAGTTATAAGACATTCAATCAAATCATCACTTCTATGGATTTATTTAATACATGGCTTAAGAGGATTCGTTTAAGAGATGTTTACATATTACAAGGATATTATATATTATGAGGATATTAGATAACCTATTCTCATGAAATAATTTTGAATGATGGAAAGGACTCAGAAAGTAACTCACATACCGAGCTCGATAGCGGCAGTCGCTTAAGTGCGGCCAGTATCCAGTATTCGGGAGATAGTGGGTTCGAACCCAATTGTTGGCAGCCCTGAAGATGGTTTTCCGTGGTTTCCCATTTTCACACCAGGGAACTGCTGTGGCTGTACCTTAATTAAGGCCACGGCCGCTTCCTTCCCAGTCTAGCCCTTTCCTGTCCCATCGTCGCAATAAAGCATATCTGTGTCGGTGCGACGTAAAGCCAATAGCAAACAAAAAAGTAACACACATAGTTTCACCAACACGTTCTTGGTTCCATGTAGAACGTTTACGCGATGGAATGAAGGTGAGACAGGTTGTCTCAAGAGACTCCGAGTTTCTCTATCAATGTTTTTCCCGATAACATCATTGAGTCCTTGATTTGTCATCACTGCGACTGTATATGTCACGTTTCGCTAGCCAGTCCTGCCACTCAACTTACTAGTTATTTGCAAAACAAATCTAAGCAAAGCCAAACGGATTCACCAACTAAAATTCATTTGTGAATTTTTGTAGAGTATTACATAGGCTTCCAAACGACACTTTGGTTTCAGAAATTGGGATAACGATTGCGACGTTATAACGATTGTCATCGATCGTACTACCGCCAAAATGGGGTCTTGTTTGGCAGCCATCCTGTTTGACGGGTGAAATGACAGAAATGCTTTTGGTGATAAATTATATTATGAGAGTGTTGTTCTTGGCAACAATATAATTACAAAGATGATATCGATAACATACGCAGTCATCATCGTTGCAATATAGCGTAATGTTTTTTTTTTTGCTAGGGGCTTTATGGCGCGCCGATACAGATAGGTCTTATGGCGACGATGGGATAGGAAAGGCCTAGGAGTTGGAAGGAAGCGGCCGTGGCCTTAATTAAGGTACAGCCCCAGCATTTGCCTGGTGTGAAAATGGGAAACCACGGAAAACCATTTTCAGGGCTGCCGATAGTAGAATTCGAACCTACTATCTCCCGGAGGCAAGCTCACAGCCGCGCGCCTCTACGCGCACGGCCAACTCGCCCGGTAGCGTCATGTTTTGTGACGGACGTTTCATCGCTAGTGCATGTTCAGCGCCGAACTGGAAAGAAAGGACTTTCCACGTATTATATACCAGGTGGCCCGCTAGCGCCGTACTTTCTATTTACAAGTGTCCCGCATGCACTAGTGTGGAATGGGATGCCTTACCATCGATATTTACAAGGGTATCACTACCTTAAGGAAGATTACGTCAGAGATAACAACCGGACGGCCACTCTCTTCATATTCCTCAGCGCTACCCGTCTAATGCACCCTCTTGCGTTTGTGAGGCTCGTTTTCGAACGCATAGTAGTAGTCTGGTATTAGCTACAGTAGCACTATAGTTGCGGCCAACATATTGACAATGGCTGTTGTGGTCATCAACGGTGAATACACAAACATAATTTTAATCTATGGATAACCTGGTCGGAATGTGGTCGAAGCTCGTAGACAGCACAGCATGTGCGGAAGTTTCCAATATCCGCCTGCCTTCTATACACGTATTTCGCCAAAAATGTTGCAGTTAAGTTCTAGTGGATCGTTCAAGGCACATACAAGCAACTCTTTGGTAGAGTGGAATGTCTTTGTGTTGATAAATTAATAAGTTAGTTTTTCTGCAACTTCGGCATATTTACAAATGCTCCCCATTACAGAACACGTGTATTAAAATGACTGATATTCCTTAAACATCCGAAATATAGCACGTTGTAGCCAGTAGCGTTGCCAGGATCGGCCGATAGGGAGCGGGGGTTTAGTTACAAAATTATGATATGACACAATGATGGTGCTTGTGCGTGTGTCTAACACTTGTCATTTTTATGGCACTGATACAAGTGAATTGTGTTGATATTCAGACTGCAGTACACTACAAAATATTGCATTAAAATACAGAACAAGAACAATAAGATCAAGGTTTACTATTTTACAGCGAATGGTATGTTCAGTTTACAATCTATAATCCAACTGTCGAGGCTTCTTAGAATATAGATTCAATAGATCTGTTAGTTCTACAATAATGTCGCTGAATGTTTATTTAGTTTATTGTCAGTTTCTGTATTTCTCCTTTTCAGAACATTTCCATGGGGGAGGGGGGTCGAGCCCCTCCGGTAACACTCCTCATAGCTACGCGCCCCTGGTTGTAGCGCTCCTTTTCAAACCAGCGATTAGGCATCCCATTCATCATTAATGCACGCGAGTCACTTATACGTATAAAGTTCATGGCTGGAGGGTCACTTGGTATATTTCCACGCTGAAAGTTTCGTTTTCTGTATAATAATAGCTGTGTATTTGATTTTTTGTATTTGCACACATTAATTATTATTAATTAGCCTAATGTTGTAGTTATTAATAATAATTTTAATGTTATTTGTTTTACGTCCCACTAACTACTCTTTTACGGTTTTCGAAGACGCCGAGGTGCCGGAATTTAGTCCCGCAGGAGTTCTTTTACGTGCCAGTAAATTTACCGACACGAGGCTGACGTATTTGAGCACCTTCAAATACCACCGGACTGAGCCAGGATCGAACCTGCCAAGTTGGGGTCAGAAGGCCAGCGCCTTAACCGTCTGAGCCACTCAGCCCGGCTGTAGTTATTCGCTAGTCAGTTAAAATAAATACGAGTTGAGCTACAGATTCTCTCCAGAGCTCTTGTTTTTATCACTACATAAAATCATGCCGAAGGATGGAAGTTGCGAAAAATGGGTAGCGAACATATGACAGAGGAAGATGGAGCAACAGAATGTGACATACACGGACATATACAAACATATCTTTTGCAATAGTGAATGTCATTAAACTTTTTTCATCAAATTAAGTAGTATAGTACATTTTTTAAAAGTTTTAAATGCTGTTTCTTTAATCTTAATAGTGTATCTCCCTCATTAAACATGATTCATCTCCTGGATTGTAATATTACAAAGAGATGAATGTACAAATTTAAATGAAGTTTCTGGAAACACGCTTGGAAAAGGGCCGCTGTACGCGGTGTCAATTATCACCGCAGACTTGCACAGTGCAGCAACATGGATAAGAGGGATTTCACGCGATATAAATCAATGCACGCCGTCAACGTACAGCGAAAAGCCTCATTATCTTCCAATAACTCCCTTATACGATCAGCTACAGCAGCAGAAAATCTCAGGCAATATGTACTCTCCTCTATTAAGTCAAAAAAATATGTTATCACCTGGTCCTGTCAACTCATGTAGACTATACCAACTGGAAAAGACTACAGTTCTGCATTATTAAAAGTCCCGTGGTTGGAAATTACAGAAATATTGTTGACGTAATCTTCACTTCGAGTCTCTTTTTCATGTAGCCTACTTTAACGCGTCATAATTTTTAAACATTTTAAATTACCCATATGAGATTTCTACGCACAGGCACAAAGGCAGGCGAGTTTCCTGACTCGGATGAAAAAATTGGAGATGGTAGGTTGACCGCCAAAGTGATGAGCCCGAAATTTGGGTTCATCGGACGAGGCGACTTTCTTTCCGTCATCCACAGTTCAATGTAAATAATTCTGTGTTGAAATGTGCAAGATGCATGGGACAATCTATCACAGGATGCCATTCGACATCTTAATGTTCCGAACTTTCCATGTACTGTATTGTTCTCTGTGGCTGGTTTCACCGTGAGTTTCTGGGATATGCAAAGAGAATGTTCCGCATGAAGCCAAATCGTGAATATTTTGGCATACATCACCCGAGCTATAAAAAGGAGGCTACCCACGGACATTCAAGTCAGTGTGAGAGTCCGTGGTGGAGGCAGTGCTGGACTCAGTGTTGATGTTAGTGTTGGAGTCGAAATTGGACCCGGTGTGTTTGGGTTCGGTGGCTGGACTGAGGGCGACATCAGTGTTGACTGTCTCTAGTGTCTCATCGGAGTCTGAATGAGAGTGATTGTTGTTGCGTCGGAGTGTCAATTGAGTAGCTGGACTGAGGAAGGCGTACGGGACAGAAGACTGTGTACTGCATGAGGGTACTGTGTGTGTGTGTGTGTGTGTGTGTGTGTGTGTGTGTGTCCGTACTTCTGTGGTCGGAGGACTGTCGTAGAGTCCACGGTTGGAGCAGCTAACATTAGCGTAATTGCGAAAGTGTTACTGGTCGTTGTTGTGAAGTGTATTGTCATGCAGTTTAATACTGTTGAGCTGTTGCTGTTCAGCTGTTCACTGTGTTTGACTGTGGGAATTACTGGATTGTCTCTGGAATCGAACTACGGATCAGTCCTCGTGTGTTGCGTGGCGAGTAGCCCTGTGTTCAAATCTAGCTGTCTGCACGCATTTGCTCTGTGGGGTGACTGTACTTGGAGAACTGAAAGCAAGGCGAGCTTGTGAATAGGATTATAGCCCTCTCAGGTAATTTCTACGAGCCGGGATTCCCTGCTGTGTGAAAACAACGGAGACTTGTAAATAGACAGCAAATAGTCAGTGTGGTTATTCGTGGTGGAACAGAACTGTGTCTGTGTATACGTACGTGCGCATTTCATGGGCCACTCTGAAATAAATCAGACTAATAAAACACACGGTGTTTTATTCGTAACAAACTTAACAACGTACGTATCACAAAGACCACAATATACCGAGCTCGATAGCTGCAGTCGCTTAAGTGCGGCCAGTATCCAGTAATCGGGAGATAGTGGGTTCGAACCCCACCGTCGGCAGCCCTGAAGATGGTTTTCCGTGGTTTCCCATTTTCACACCAGGCAAATGCTGGGGCTGTACCTTAATTAAGGCCACGGCCGCTTCCTTCCCATTCCTAGACCTTTCGTCTCCCATCGTCGCCATAAGACATATCTGTGTCGGTGCGACGAAAAAGCAACTAGCAAAAAAAGACCACAATACCCTTAACATGGATAATTATAATATTAAAAATATATGAACAAATCTTTCTATTCCTAATATAATTGCACACCCGACTACACAAATTAGTCAGTAGCTTTCAAGAAGTGACCTTATTATTCACTGTTAGATTTTTTTTAGTTAGTCGCATTGCCTGGTAAAGAATTCCAAAATCAAAATTTATTCACGTGTTCGTACATAAAACAAATCAACCCCTCTGTTGTCAGAGAATGTGCAATGGAATATTTTGTCACATGGAGAAGTTGAATGTTCCCACGCAAGTCTTTGCAGCACATAAAATTAGTCTGTAGTGAATCAAACATCGGTAATATTGGTAAGTATGATGATGATCACGGGGCGAGTTGGCCGTTGGCTTAGTAGCGCGCAGCTGTGCGCTTGCATCCAGGAGATAGTTGGTTCAAGCCCCACTGTCGGCAGCCCTGAATATGTTTCTCCGTGGTTTCCCATTGGGATACCTGGTAAATGCTGCGGTTGTACTTTAATTAAAGCCACGGTCGATTCCTTCAAACTCCTAAGCCTCTTCTATCCCATAGCCGCCATAAGACATATTCAGTGTCGCTGCAGCGAAAAAAGAAGTTGTAAAACAATGATGATTAATATTATTGTTTTTAAAGGTCATCGGCCCCTAATAGCACGTGATGAAGTGCAAAGATATTACTATCAAAATTCAAAAATATATCTACTGACTAGAATTCAAAAAGTCGATGAAAAATGATTATTTGAACGTAAAGCAATGTCGTACCTTCCCATTAAACAATATAAAACAATGGTATAAACAGAACAAGGGACTGCTTTCAAAGCAAAATCCTATATCGATGATACTTGTCTCAAAGGGTCCAAAATCCAGGTCACTGGCCACTTGTAATGGTACCAATCACTGGTAAAGTAGACACATTGTGTTCCTCATATAGAGGTACTAATCACAGGTAATATACACCATGGTGTTTCTCACATAATGTTACTACACATAGGTAACTCAGACCCATGGTGTTCCTCACATAGTGGTACAAATCACAGGTAACGTAAAGCAAAGGTGTTTCCCATATAGTGGTACTAATCACAGGCAATGTAAACTCATGGTGCTCATCCCCAAATGATACTAATCATAGACCCATCTTCTTCTTCACATTGTGGTACTAATCGCAAGTAAAGTCGATCCATGGTGTTCCTCGTGTAATGGTAATGATCGCAGGTAATTTCATGGTTCAAAATCCCTTATCCCTTGGTCACCCCTTTTAGTCGTCTCCTACGACAAGCAGGGGATAACGCGAGTGTATTCTTCGTATGTGTCCCCCCACCCACAGGGGCACATTGGTAAGGGAAAGACAGGCAGATATTCAGATATCGCCGAATAAAACACCCGTAGTCTCCTGTTTGAAGGGAAACTGGAAGGTAGAAGGAGCAAAGGAAGATCTGGATTGCAATTTATAGACAGTATTTAAGGCAAGCACACGTTTGCCACTTGAAGCTGCTGGCCAAAGAACGGAAGTGCTTGGAGGACAAGCATTTTACCCACCAACCTTAGTGTTGAAAGTAGTGGTTTTCACCGTTTCTGCCGCCATCTCCACCTCCGGCCCCTGGGAAAGGCCTCCACCTTATGAAATGTGCTGACTAAGAGTACATGATTAGCCTTACATGACCTGAATTGAAAAGTAGGGTGATTGACTAAGAGCGCTCTTTAACCTCACATGACCTTACGCTGACTACATGTTGAGGCTCAACCTTACAGACCTTGGATTCGACCCTAGACTTAAGGGCGTTAACCTTACAGACCCACGTTCGATTCCAAAAATTGCAAGTTTAACCTAACAGACATAACGTGTCCAGGCTTAACCTCGCAGATCCCAGTTTCGACCCCAGGCTTAAGGGCATTAACCTTGCAAATCTATGTTTGATGCCGAGGCTACCGCATAACACTGCAGGATTAAACTTAACCCTACACGATGTTAATGGCTAAGAGTGTAAGCTTGGCCTCACGCTGACCAGGCGTTAACCTAAACTGTTGCCCTTCCCTACACCCTGGCGAAGAGTGTAGGCTTAGCCTCACGCTGACCAGGCGTAGACATAATCGGTTGCCCTTCCCTACACCTTGGCTAAAAGTGCAGGCTTAACAAACCGACCAAGCGTAAACCTAATGCGTTTCTCTTCCCTACAACCTGGCTAAAAGTGCAGGCTTAACCTCACGCCGACCAGGCGTTAACCTAACCGGTTGCCTTCCCTACATCCTGGCTAAAGTGCAGGCTTAACGTTACGCTGACCAGGCGTTGTCCTAATCGGTTGTCTTTTCCTACACCCTGGCTAAAAATGCAGGCTTAATCTTACGCCTTACGCCTGGAGGGACCGTAATGTTGAAAGCTGAACTCGGAACAAGATGGCGACTACACATTGTACTGATGTACTGATGGGGCTAGGGAGATGGCGTAAGGCTTAATACATATGCTTACGGGGCGAGTTGGCCGTGCGGTTAGTGGCACGCAGATGTGAGCTCGCATCCGGGAGATAGTGGGTTCGAATCCCACTGTCGGCAACCCTGAAGATGGTTTCCCGTGGTTTCCCATTTTCGCACCAGGTCACGGCCACTTCCTTTCTATTCCCAGGCCTTTCTTGTCCCATCGTCGCCATAAGACCTATCTGTGCGACGTAAAGCAAATAGCAAAAAAATACATACGCTTTACTCATAGAGGCTGTGACGTCAGAAGCTGAACTCTGAGAAAGATGGCGACAAGGGGCTAGGGAGATATTTTAAGCCTTATTACGTATCCTTTATTCATACTTTGAACAAAAGTAACATTAGTCAAAATATCTAATCTACACAGAGATCGAGTTTAGGACTCCCTTGAACTAAAGAAGAGCGGACATCGAACTAGGGACACTCTTTGACTGAAGCTCAATATAACCTGGAAATCGAATACTAGATTTTTTGTAACCTGACAGTTCAATCCGCTACAGGAGAAGGAATGCTGAAAATGTACGAAGCAAAAAATGTCACGTCTCGGCAGAATCGTTTCTGCATGCAGCACGGGTTACTAACCTAGCAAAAAACTGAGAATATTGCTTTCTGTGCATTTAGCCAGGTGCTCGTAAATATCATCACCGCGGTCTGCGTGTGAAAAAATATGCATACGTTTGAACTTTAGCCGATTGTCCTTCCTTAAACCAGCTCGGACGTAACATTACACCCTAGCTAATTGCGCAGGCTTGATCGCACACGCTTACCATGCGTTAACCTAACCGGTTGCCGTTCCCTTCCCTAAATGAGCTTAGCAGCTACGCGTTGTACTAATAGGACTAGGGAGATTGTGTAAAGATTAATACATATGCTTCATTCATAGGGGCGTAACGTTGGAATGCAACTTCAGGGGCTTGGAGTTGAACTTGAATTCCGAACAAGATGGCGACTCTATGGGACTAGGGAGATGGTGTAAGGCCTAGGTTTGCATTGCATATATCAGAGTCTTGGAACTGAGCGACTACAGAGTCAACAGCGTTAGCGTTTGTGCTGATGCGGAATGCTCTGTTGCTTTAGCGTCTGGAACACTGAATTTTTTATTTTAATTTTTCGAGCTGATAGATTTAAAATGTAGAGACTTCTAATTGCCTGCCGTAATGTTTACATCACTTAGAGATTAAAACTTTATGTTCGGAACCAAAAAAACTGTTCGTGCTACAACTGTGGTGGGAGGCTGCGGGTTTTTGACGTGATGCTATATAGACGACCTGCACCTTTAGAGATGAAACCTAATTCTAACACCCCACTCTCTTTCGAGTTCGAAAGCAACTTAGACTGAGTATCCTAGGCGGCAAAGCGTTAGCCTTTTTAGTCTTGAAAACTGCATGGGCATCAGCCCAACGGAGATAATCATGAATTTAGACTTTAGCTGAGTTGTGAGAAATTTTTTGAACATAATAAAACTCGGAATGTAAAATTTAGGAATAAGCCGCCATTGCATAGATTATTAGTGATTTTATTCAAGCTAGCTGAAAAGGTAGTTCAGTGGGTGGAGTCTAAAATTGTGTTCTCGCGTATGCGGTTTTAGTAGTTCTATCGATAAATACTACATAACGAGAGTTGTAGAAAATAACATTTCTAATCATTTTTGTCTTAACTTTTCTGTATAGGTTATAATAACAGAGGTAATCGTGAATTTATATTATCGAGCTGCTAGTAAATGGTTAATAGAATGTAAAGGTCAGGAATACAGTGTAATCGTGTCGGCTATAAATAATTTTATTCATGCTATAAAACAAACTTAGAGTGCACATCGGTCACAGTGAATACTGTAGATGCTTGTAAGCCTACCCCTTATTTTTAGAGATATAAGGAATTATTTTTACTAAGTTAGCTTGCTATAGTTCATCCTTTCTACATGTGATGACACGTCTGCAACGGTAGGTGCGATGAACGCATTGATTTAACTTATGTACAATGCTTATCATTACAGGCGGGGTCTTCACATTGAAGAGGTATTACTCAATAATACCCGTACGATGTAAATGACGCCTGTTGAATGTAGCAGTATACCGAATGTATTCGAATATTCTGAAGTTATGCATAACAACTTTATGTCGCTGAAAATGGTCTCGCCTTGAAAAAATCTCAGCACAAAGATCACACTTAGACATAATAGATGCTTTAATATTAATGCGCTCCCTTAGATAGTTATGATGAGTAGTTGTCAGACTGCAACTGATGTTATAAGTAGAACTCATTGTCACGTGAATATGAGTATTAACCCATTTCCTTTAAAAGCTATCTTTGTTATGCAAGATATGTCATGTTACAAGAAACGTTTGTACTGAGCGCTCTTTATGTTACTTTCCTTCTACTTCCTTACCTCGTCCATCTGAATATCCTCCTCCTCCTAACAGAGAGCTCTATCCTCCTTATAGAACTTGTAGCTTATGATTACCTCCTCCTCCACATAAACCTAGTAGCGTATGACAACCTATGCCTCCTCCTTCTCATAGACTACAGTCCAGTTCAACCAATAACGCAATATGTGGACGATATTATCCACAAAAATGTCGCTGGCAGTAGTTGAACGTGCGACACGCCAATCGCACACCAGTGAACCTCGCACACACCTGCTCACTCCAGTTGTTCTCTTCGTTTCCAGCTGGCGAGACGTATTTACGCTGTAGTGCTGATGCAAAATGGCGACCGAAAATGATACCTGCGGTACGGAATTGTTTACTGTATTGAAGAGGTACGCAACTTACCAAACATCTGGGAGTATACAACTGCTCCTTATAGCTACCGAGTAACAAAGGCAAAAGCTGTTGTTTTCTATAAAGGGATGAATCCAATAAACTCTTTTTCAATGATTGCGTCTTCGTCGACCTAACAAAAACCGCAGCAATGCTCCGTCTTCAAAACCCATTTCAATACTGTATACCGTACTTACGGGTGTCGAGTGGTTGATAGACTTCAAATAACCGCAAAGAACCACGTATTTGGGGTTAAGAGTGGTCTATTGTAACCACAGCTGAACCAATCAAGAACCACCGTTTTACAGTTGAAAAGTAGTACTTGTGAAGGCAGCCTAAAACTTCACACATCGGCTTGAAATATCCGTCGAAATATCGAAGAATTCGAGTATAGAACTTCGAGTTATCGAAAATATATAACACACTAATTATATATAAGTGGGAGATGGCATAGTATTCCATCAGGAAAAGAACATTCCTTCTGGAGATAGAAAATTCGAGTTATAGACGCTCGAGTGATAGAAGTTTAACTGTACTTCTAATTAATCAAAGAAAGTGATGTCTTTATATATCGTATGTTAAGAATTACTATAAATAAAGTGTAAGTATATTAGTAAGTAGAGTTTGGCAAAACTACTTTCTAAGTCAGTAAATATTCAAAACTCGCAATTTTCCGAGGCTGAACCTCTAAACTGACCTTTATCCAGGCTTAGACATCCTCTGATGAATGCTTCAGGATACTAACCAGCCTCACAAATCTGGAAATCAACCACTTGGTTCGTTACGAGATCGTACTTCATTGCAATTGCTCGAGCGACAATTCACGCTCCATTTTCTCAAATAAGTTTGTCGTTCTTTATTCCTCAATCAACTTGTTCTTCTTGGTGGATTGTTACTCACGGACGAGTTCACCCAAGATGCCAGAGGCAATCAATTGTGCGGAACGTTTGCCGTCTGAAATATTTCCTTTACAGGAACGTCCTAGATTTGACCAAACATCCGGCAGTGATGCACTGTACACATTCCAATTCACACGGCCTATATTCAATGACAAAGATTATTTATACATCAGAAATGCACAGAATAGGAAATAACGAATATCAACATGAATTTAAATAAAATGGGTGACCGATATCCTCAATATCTGTCCCCTTTGAAATGCAATAATGATAATAAAATTATTATAACCACCATAATAAAAAGGAGTACTTAATATACCTTAGAAGTACAAATCTTCGGAAATTGGTATTATTACTGTACTTTGTCTTACATTACTTGAACTGTTGACCCACTGTTGCATATCACAGTTACACATATTGTGAGAATATCAAGTCAATGTCAAAAATGAATGAGACAGTGTTATAACGAATTAGGCCTACACAATGTAGTGCTAATTGCTGTGTTCATATTACATCCCAGTTAATGATGACCGTCGACAGGATCAATATTTAATGTTTCTAAATAACATTTAATAGCAATTTCCCTACTGTTGGGTGCCCTTTAAAATATGACTGAAAATAATAAAATATGAATAAAATAACTAACTGAAATAAAATTAATTAATAAAATAATTAATCGAAATGTCTGTAATATATGCGCCAGAGTTCACCTAAGTGGATCCCTCGAATTTTGTGATGTTTTGAACATCACAGCATGTACATAAAATTATCAAACTGCGGAATTATTTGGAAGGATTCATATATTTAATTTGCGGTACCGTACGTCATTCTAAATTATTATGCTTATATTGTACCAGGAAATGATTGTGGGGCCAGAGCATGGGAAGGGTCTCAGGTAGTGTTCGGTTTCTTATTGGAGCAGGTACAGAGATGGATAGTATCGCAGGGCGAATAATAGATGGTAAAAATCTTTTTGATAGAGTATATTAAAAATATTCATAGAAAAAAATTCACCCTACAATTGGTATTTCAAACAAAAATTTTCAGCCAATATTTTCCAAAAAGTGCTAAAAATAAAAGATCGATGTTATTATCTTCTGAGATGTCTACTTGCTTCGGAATGTTCAAAATAAATATCACTCTTTTATAGACCATATACAGTTCATCTAATATGAATTCAAATACAAGAATATCACTTTGCACCTTGAATTTCATCAAGTTCATCACTAATGGTGCAGACCTACAGTCTTTAATATTTTGAGCATAAAATGAACACACACTGTTATGTCAAGTTGATAGTTTAAATGAAAATATTTGATCACTTGCTGTATGTCTCTACAGTTCATTTAGGTTGAAAATAAAGTAAAGTAGTGCATTTGTAAACCTAAAGTTCATCTATGTGAAATTAATTCAACTTATGAATGACTTAAAAAGGAATTTACAGTTTAAAAGCAAGTTATGAACAAAACAGATGGCACAATTTCAGTTCAATTAGGAGTGATCTACAACTTTAGTCCTATGACGTATCGTCGTATCTCTATTCCTTATAATTAATATTTTACATCGACAGTGGCTCTTAGCGGGAGGGCGTCTGCTATTGAAATCATTACTCTCCACCTCGACTTTGACTGGCAGTAAGAATGGGATCCTTCTCCGAATCTTTCGTAACTAGCATTAGTAAGGAGGGACTACCATTTTAATTGATAATTCCTGTCTCGATTTGACTGGCAGAAGTCAAGGGAGCATGCAATTTTATTCAAAACTCCCCTAACCGATTGTGTTTGGGAGTAGGTAATTGTACCCGCCATTATAAACAAATTTACCCATCTATATATATAAACTAAGAGTTTTGTCTGTACATTGTTCAGAATTTGAAAAGAATGGTATTTCTGTATCGGTCATGTCCACAGTAACAAGAAAATGCATTTTTTACTTTTCCGTAATGTCTCTCTGTCTGTCTGTCTGTCTCTCTGTCTGTCTGTACACGCATCACGATAAAACGGCTGAAGAGAATTTAATGAAAATCGGTATGTAATGACAGGTGATGAACCACTGCAATCTTGGCTACAAATTATTTTATTCAAGCTGAGTGAAATGGTAGTTTAGGGGAAGGTCTGAAATATAATTCTCAAATAAGTTATTTATGTTATTAGTGGTCGTATCCATAAATACTACATAACTAACCTAACTTTAGTTATGTCGTAAGTTAGTAGTAGTTATGTAAGAAGTTATTAAATTTCCGATCACTTATGTCTTATACATTGTTACCGTACCGCATATAATCGGAGATATTCATGAATTTGGATTTTTGTTACTAAACCCATATCAGCGCCGAGTCACAAGAAAATGGGTAAACAGAATTTAGTGAAAATCGGTATGTAAAGTCTGAGAATAAGGGACTACAGTCTACGATATAAATAATTTTGTAAGACACCCTAATATCACAGAGTCTAAAGAAAATTAATGTGAAGGCCTGCAATACAGAAAGCTCATAAACTTTATCAACAATAACACTACATGGACCATTGTTTGTTGTGATGTGCTTTTTGTCTTCTCTTTCCTCTCAACCCCGATAGATAGGATTACTGCAGCGTACCGAGATTTTTTAAATTTGCTTGACGTCCCACCTATACAGGTAGGTCTTATGGCGTCGATGGGATAGAAAATGAATAGTGGTGTGAAGGAAGCGGCCTTGGCTTTAAGGTACAGCCTGGTGTGACTGGTGTGAAAATGGGAAACCACGGAATACATTTTTTTGCTTAACGTCGCACCGACACGGATATGTCTTATGCGACGATGGGATAGGAAAGGTCTGGGAAGTGGAAGGAAGCGGCCGTGGCTTTAATTAAGGTACAGTCCCAGCATTTGCCTGGTGTGAAAATGGGAAACCACGGAGAACCATCGTCAGGGCTGCCGACAGTGGGGCTCGAACCCACCATCTCCCGAATACCATCTTCAGGGTTGCCGGCAGTGGGGTTCGAATCCACTATCTCCGGGATGCAATCTCACAGCTGCGCGCTCCTAACCACACGGCCAACTCGCTTGGTCGTACCGACTGTAACAGCCTGCCTGTATATTGGTGGGAAGTAGCTGGGGTGTAAGGTAACTTTCTTCTTTAGCATGCCATTCCTCTGGTTCATAGATTTTCTAATATATCTGGTACGTAACACACTGGTTCATCATAGTATTCGAGCTATACAATCCCTACTCTGAGCCACTGATTGGAATGAGTAGTGTGCATATTTAACGGAATAATGACAGAGGAGTGTTCACGGCAGTCTGCGACCTGGTTATTCCAGCTCTGGAACTTTGGACTGTTAGATCAGCACCGTAGTACTCTTCGTTGAAAGTGAAAAAGTGTGCGGTTTTTCATTTGATCGAGTATTTTACATGATAACATTGCTTTCAATCGCTACATTCCTACTGACGTTTTTGTAATGACCTATGTTGAATTCAGTTAGGAAAACCACCAAGTCAGTCTTTCTGAGAATCCCGTAGCGAAGCACGGGTACATCAGCTAGTCTAAAATATGACTGGCATTAGGTATAGTGGCCTTGCTATTATAATGAAAAATCACCAACTCGGTGTGAATGTCATTAAGGAAAGGGGCCGGTCATTATAATAACAGAACGACTCAATTTTGACTGGCCTGCTATTATAATAAAAACTTCTCAACTGTAATCTGTCTGGAAGTAGGAAAGAGCATCTCACATAGTAACGAAAACTCCCCAAATCTATTGTGACCGCGCAGTAGTTAATGTGGCCTCCCATTATAATTAAAACTTATATACTCAATTATGAATGGCAGTAGATAAGTGAGCCTGCCGTTATCAGCACAAGTCTGCAACTCGCACTTTACATTGGGAACAACGCGTGGGAACATCCCCCTGCTGTTCCTGGATGAAATGAAATGGCGTATGGCTTTTAGTGCCGGGAGTGTCCGAGGACATGTTCGGCTCGCCAGGTGCAGGTCTTTCTATTTGACTCACGTAGACGACCTGCGCATCGTGATGAGGATGAAATTATGATGAAGAAGACACATACACCCAGCCCCCGTGCCAGAGAAATTAACCAATGATGATTAAATTTCCCGAGCCTGCCGGGAATCAAACCCGGGATGCCTGTGACCAAAGGCCAGCACGCTAATCATTAAGCCATGAAGCCGGGCTGTTTCTGGATAACGCTAAGAGACATGCAATTTAAAAAATCTTATTGACTGCGTGAATGTAATTTACTTCGATATCCGTATACAATGTAGAATACCGTAGCGAAGCACGGGTACATTTGTTAGTAAATATATATTTGAATTGCTACTTTCATGAATTCTTATTAATGATCCTTAGTTTCCTAGTTAGTGAGTACTTAATGGTTCCTTTCACCCCACCTATGGGAGTATTTAGAGTCTCATTACTTATGATTATTAATTACCAATTATTGTCTTCAAGCTTATACGTTTGAAGGCTGACCCCCAAGGGATATCGTTTATAGAGAGGGAAATGAGCAAGTATTTATTTATCTTAAAATTAAGGTGACCCGGCACGTCAAATATTGTCCCCCATCTGTGGTACAACAGCGGGTCAGTCACAATTCTAAGAGAGCATTTTACTTCTCTCTCCCAGTGCATGTACATAAAACTGCCTAATGGTATATCTGCTTTAGGCTATACTTAACCTTCTGAAAACGATTAAATAGGTAAAAACTCCACCTAGGTTCATCAATAATTCCACTGATTCTAAAATAACCGAATATATAATGAATAATATTCGTGCACGAGTACATCAACACTCAAAAATATACACTGCAGTACGATCATAAAAAACAGAACACCTTGAAAAACTAGAGATAGGGAGTTCATATTCACAGGACATGTTTATTAACATGTTCTGGAGAAACGATTAGCATTTCAGTCACCTAGGTTCAGTACGTATCTGTTGCCTAGTAGGCACTGGGTCCTCCATGGGCAGTGATAACGTGTTCGATGCGTGATGGCATCGACGCGTATTAGGTGCGAATGGCGTCCTGAGTATAGCCATCCGTGCTGCATTCATCTGGTTCCACATTTCATCTGTGGTGGTTGGCATTGGGTCACAGCGCCACACCCGTCATTCCACCATATGCCACGAATTTTCGATTGGCGACAAGTCCGGTGATCGGGCGGGCCAGGGTAACAGTCTGAGATTCTGTGACAACAAGAAGGTACATGTGGTCGCGCATTGTGGTTCTGAAATATGGCGTCTGGAGTGTCGTGCAGAAGGGGTATGGCTACGGGTCGCAGGATGTCATTCACTTAGGTTAAACTTGTCACAGTGCCCTGGACACGCACCAATTGTGATTTGTGGTTGTACCCAATAGCACCCCACACCATAAGGCCTTGAGTTGGCGCTGGGTATGTCTTGTGCGAATGCAGTCAATGAGATGCATCTCCCCCTGTCTGCAGCAAACCAAAATGTGGCCATCATTTTCAAACAAACAGAACGTGGATTCGTCCGAAAACACTATCTGCTGACATTCCTGTCCCCAGTGACGTCGTTCCATAGACCATTGCAGTCTAGAATGTTTATGCACGTTAGTCAAAGGTAGGTGGAAAAGAAAACGACGCGCCGGTAACCCAGACCGCAACAAACGGCGACGGACTGTCACTCCTGATAGTGTACGATGTATCGCACTGTTCCACTGTTGCGCCAGAGCCGAGGAGGACGCAGATTTGTCCTGCAATGCCTTCAAAGCAGACCCTACACGGTCAGTAATACTGAGTCAATAATACTGACAGTACGCATCAATATTGTAGCGACCTTACACGATCATTATTACTGTCAATATTTTGGTCAGTACCAGTGCACTAGCTTACCATTGCGGTATTCTCACTTTACAAATAAAGTCAATGACCATCACTACGGAATGAGATTTATAACAGGCAATTGTGTTATTCTATCAAAATGGATCGTAAAAAACGGGCATTTTGTAGCTATCATATTAGTACTGCACGAAACGCAGTTTAAACGTAAACGAGGGGTTAAAGATTGGCTTAGGAAAAGAGAAGAGTATTCTCATATGAAGTGTTGAGGGAAACACAATATACCGAAGCAGAAGATTATCAGAACTATCTTCGAATGCGTGAGGGTACTTTTGCGAAATTACTATGAATGGTAGAGCGTTTTGTAATAAGGCAAAATACAAACATGCGGTGCTGTTTATCGGTGGCAGATAGATTAGCGGTGACAGTGAGGTATCTTGCAACTGGTATAAATGTTGAAGATTTAAAGTTTTCCTCTATAATGTCACCAGTTTCCATCAGTACAGCAGTTGTGGAAACATGTAAAGTATTGTGTTACGTTTATTCTGACAGCGTTTCATATAGCTCGATAAACTTTTGCAATAGGCCTACTTGACGATTCCACATGCACCTCTACTTGGCGTTGCTGAGAAACGCATTTGTCGTCCACCGCTGCTCCGTTGATACTGACAGAAATAATGACAAGCGCACTCACACGGTCAGTATAACTGTCAGTATCCCCACCACTCTACAGTACTGACGCTCGCAGATCAGGAAATCCGGATCTGTTTCAGTACTGGCCTTAATTCCATCATTCCAGTCCACACGCGATCAGTATTACTGTCAATATTTTTCGGTACTGACAGTTTTATTGACCGTGTAGGGTCTGCTCAAGATGAAGTGTTGATCTTCTCAGGGGGCTGATTAGGGTGGTGCAACCAGGCCTATCTAGTTGTGTTCTACGGCCTTCTGTGAACCATTTTGTACACACCCGTTGCACTACCGACACATTCGTCCCACACGAGCAACAATTTACCGGAGGAATACATCGCTTTTCTCATGCAAATAATGCTCTCTATTTCAAATTCACTCATTTGGCGGTACGGTTCTCGCATACGTTTGCGAGGCATCCTGCAGTTCTGCTCAAGTCATACTGATCCATTACCTTCGGTTTATAGCGATAACGAGAGTCGCAGGCACATTTTACCAGTCGGTGGTCGTGTGGTGAAATATCGATGTGGACCTTGAACCTGAGGGCCGACATGGTTTAAATGCTAATCATTTCTTCAGAACATACTAATACACACGTCCTGCGAATATGAACTTCCTATCTCTATTCTTTCAAGGTATTATGTTTTTATGATCATGAGTGTACATACGATACACACAAAAAATATTGCTAGATGACTCCATATTTACAGAAATTCCAACATTAAAGATAAGCAGTGCGAAACAACTAGGACCAAGCTATCATCTGTAGTTAGCCCGATGTGCACTAATAGGGATGTAGGCAGAGAAAGTTCGCGCCAGATAGCGCTCGTGTACTACTGGGTAAGCGCAAGGCGATCGTCTTATGTTTCTCCCTGTCAGCTGCGAGTAATGTATAGAATGTGACCGAGTTTTCTGAGCTAAAGCCGATTGCATCTTCTCTAATTTTACTCCAAGACTATTAATTAATTGTATAGGTATATCCCCTAGTATATTACGGACGACTTTCAGCGTTTAAACTTTAAACAGCTGCAATATGAGCTACGGAACAGAAACGCTAAAACTAGCGGGAGGAAGGAAGAATTAGTACAGCGGTAATTAGAAAATTCTAACGCGTTTTATTATACAAATAATGAATAGGAGTCAGCATACCTTTGAGTACTGCGCATTGATAAATATATGTACATCCACAAGACTTAAATCATAAATAGATATTTAAACACGCACTTGCTCCCCTTACTTATAAACTTCGATTCATGTATTCCTTTTAAGGTTGATGGCTTACATGAAACTGCAGATACAGCCTTTGTCCACCACCAAAAGCATGTAAATATTCTTGAGTTTCCCAGTGCCGGTTCCTTTGAATATTTGACCATCAGCCATAAGGTGAAGATCACTATCACGAATTTCCATCTGATGGATTATTTCGTGTTTAGAAAATAGGAAATAGATGGAGCACCTGTTTCCAACTACAAATCATTGTGTTATACTGAATACAGACTTTTCAGTGAAAAGTTTGTTTTGTTTATAAAAGGTTAATTTCAGTCGGGTGAAATTCTAAAATGCAGTGCTGTGAAATCAGAGTACACAAAACATAAAACCTATAATATGAAGCTTATTTTAGGAGTACCTGGTGACATTATAGGAGGGAATGTGAACGTTTTGTTGGAGCAGGCCCCAAGGCATGTTACAAGCACATTGCTGCTGTAAGCTACGCATTAGAGCACTTCCCAAAGACTGGTATTTTTCAGTGTTCAAAAACATTCAGCCAAAATTTATAAACTTTTCAGCATCCCCCTACCAAATGGTTGAGGCCAGTTAGCCCTATGAAAGTGGAATGTTTGCCCTTGGAACAAGTTTTGCTATTATAATCTCAGTTGCACCAGTTATAACTCTAGTCGAGGGGTACTTCTGTCTGAAAGCAAGGGGGCTGTTTTCAAGGGCATTTTCTCTCTCAGGCCAAATGTTCAATTCTTTAAATTGGCAGTACATGAAATTGATCCAAACATTAACTATTCTCCCAACAGTACTTTTATGGATTCCGAAGTTAAGGCCTAGTTCTTTGTCAGATTTGTTGGTCCTTAGCTTCATAACTGTCAAGAAGAAACACAGTCTGGGTTCAAGAGGGAATATCTGTAAATTGTATCTGTTTTCTCCCAGAACAGCAAACACCAAATTACAATGTTGGACGTCTACAAATCCTGTATAAAGCAATATGGCATCAGGATTACGCATCTTTTGCTCAAAAACCAAATTACCTGTAGTATTTTTTGAGTGCTCATGTCTTTGAAAATGAGAGCCACAAAAATGTAACATTCATTTCTTCCGGTATATTCACGATTTCTTCCCGTACTTCAAAGGAGGTTATTTCTGCGTATTCCGATATTGTAGGCTTATCGTGGTAATCCAGCAATTTTCTGGTGTATGGCCTCTTCCTTGATTTTCTTCAGTTCGTAGTCCACGGAAAAAGCAATGGAACAGCGCCCGGTTTTAATCTTGATCTCTCACCTTTAAATACAAACGCATAAATTCGGTGGTTGTTATCAAAATGCCTAATCAGTTTGTAGGTAGAAAATAGGAATTATTTCCCTTTGTAAATCGCACTTACCCAACAAAGTTTTCGTGAAGTCACCGGGTTGAAAATAATGGGAACACACTTTAATATTTTCGGTCAGATTCTTCTCACCGAATTTTTTTCCTTCTAATAGCATGTAACTATTTCTTCCTCATCTCTTTATTTTGTGGAAACGGTGAAACGAAAATGAGCTTCCCTGATTTTTCCAAGAGGAACACTGGAATATCTCGGCATAGTCACAAAAATAACAATTTAAGCAACTTAAATTCGTGGATATTTAGCGGCACGAGTACACAGAAGACAAATGAAGAGAGCATTGCGCTTACGAAGTACAACAGCAGTGCACTCTATCGGTGCTAGTTCTATACATCCCTATTACATACAATTTATATATGGCCCTTCACTGTTCTTGTCTCTTAGCACAACTTGCAGATGCTCACTATCGAAGCATGCTAGGCCTATGCCACATTGGTACTGTACCTTTATATTTCTGTATTCACTGACTAACACTATTTTAACGGTACTTTCACTTGAGCAACACGCGCTTGTTGTTCCAAACTATAGTTAATGGAAAGTCTGAAATACACTATCCCTTAGCTTTCACCAGCATATGGTGGTTGTGGTGGTTAGGACACCAAACCACCAAATGTGACAAAATACTATGTGCCTAAGCACTCTAAGGTTTGTAGGCCAGTACTTCACTTCATGTTCCACAACATTTCTAAGTCAACCACGTTCTACAAAAGTTTTAAGTCGAACTCTCGCTCTTTTCCTGGGGGTTCCGAAGGCCGCTCCCTCCGCGTGGCGAACGACTCTAGTCGACGCGTATGGACTCAATAACTCGGAAAAATCTTACATACATTGACCAAGTTGTATTTCATCTATCTTGGCGATATATTGCCTATGTTTTTAATTTTTTATTATTTTACAATTTGCTTTACGTCGCACAGACATAGATTGGTTTTGTGGCGACGACGGGATAGAAAAGATTTAGAACTGAGAACGAAGCGGTCGTAGCCCTAATGAAGGTACGGACATAGTATTTACCTGGTGTAGAAATGGAAAACCACGGAAAACAATTTTCAGGGCTGCCGGCAGTGGGGTTCGAACCCACTATCTTCCGAATACAACCTGAGAGCTGCACGACCCAAACCGCGCTCCCACTCGTTCAGTGTGTTCAATAATTAAATTTCCTCCTCCTCCTCCTCCTCCTCCTCCTCCTCCTCCTCTAAATGTCAGTGTTCTCAAAATGCCTATACTTCATACAGTTTTAGCATTTACATGACACAGGAATGTTATAGAAAGGTCATGGAGTGAAGAGTCCTTAGCGTTATTAAGTTTCACAGGCCGTACTTTAACCTAAGTTCCATTGTTCTTGACGGAGTCTCTAGGTGACGCTATACAAAGGATGTACTGCACGTTAATTATCCCTCTTGTCTTCTCGCGTCAGAATTAATGACACTGTTCGCCCGACCTACCCGCAAGCACAGGTGTGTGTGTTAAAAGCTGTAAGCCTTTTTCTCTACAGTGCTGAAGTACACTTGTTAGCACACATCTATTTGTGACCACATGTAGTATCACAACGTTTATGGCTACATATGGGTTATACAAACATTTTTTCATTTTCATTTTCATTTTCATATTATTATTATTATTATTATTATTATTATTATTATTATTATTATTATTACCATCTACTGTCTATATTAAAAGGTTTTCTAAAACAGCTTTGTTCAATATATCCGGCTGTTCTGCTGGACCGATTTTCTTCATTCTTTCCTTATTCTCTCCAGAATTACCTGCCAGTGAATTGTCAAACACTGATAGGATTACGTAAAGTTGACTAAACCTAAAGGCCTAAGTTCAAATCACTGAATGACCGCCCGCAATACATTCTGCTCTTAGCCGGATGGTAAGCGATTTAACACTTTGTTTAACCCTGGACTGGTCTCGCTCGTTGATGTAATGTGAGAGGTGGCGTGCGGTAGCTTCTGACCACTGTGATTGAACTTGCTCTAATAACAAAATTAACAACATTACTTTTTATGTAACATATATTTATGTATTAGGTTTGTTAACTCAATAGCATGACTTTTTATCGAAAATAAATGTATATAACAAATACTAATTAGCTTCTATATAAGCAGATAATTGTTACGCGCAGAAATAATCTTTATTAAACACCTTTGTATTCTGCTAACTACGTGCCTGCTGTAAATTCTGGGTCCTGGGGAGGGGTCCTTCCAAAATAATTACGCTACTTGAAATAATTATCCTCCTCATTACAATCCAATAATCATGAATCTTGTGGGTTTGAGTACATGAGTTTTTAGGAGGGGGAAATTTTGTCCATTTTGTGACAGCATCCTTTCCTGTTATAGTCCACAACAATTGAGAAAGAGATGATTCATCATCACGAATATTTTCTGCTTCTTCATTAGCGCTCTGTCCCGTTCCACTATGCCTTTTCTGGCAGGACCTAGAGCAATTTTGTTACTATCATAGATCTGTCTGTCTTATCCTTGGCTTTGACAATATGAAAGTGACTGAGGTATGAGCGATGCTATTAATGTCATTCCTTATGCAGCCAGTCTCTGGTATGAATGGTGTGAAAATGTTGCTCATAGGGTCGGTTGCTGTATGCATTTCAATGGGCTTGGCAGACTGATATGTAATAGCAACTATGGCTCGGTGAGGAAAGCAACGGGAAACTATCTCACTCCTCATTTCCCTAGTACGCCTTTTCAGTTATGCCTGGGCCATCTATGACAGATGATGGCAGAGCTGTTGAGGATCCCACCAGCGTTAGCGCTGATGGACTGAACGTACATACATACATACATACATACATACATACATACATACATACATACATACATACCGTACCACTGTTAATCTACTACTTCCAATTCATCCTCACTCTCACTAAAATGTCTTCCTCTTCCAGAGACTGTAAATGAGATAACGCCCTTGTCTCATACTCTTAATAACTCATTTGAGCGATAAGGGATTGACTGAATGAATTCCTGACATGATTATACAAACAACTCACCGCGTACACTCAAAACTGTTCCTGTTGTACTTCCAACGAACGGGAGTGCTGGCACGGGGTCTAACGAGTCACTTTATTACGAAGTTTAACAATATAATTCCTCTTTCTAAGAATGAACACCCTTCACTGCAATTCCAATGGCATCAGACAAAAGAAAAGGAATGTGGGGAGAGGTATGTGGCATCTAACGTCTCGTAATTTGAAGATAAGAGCAATCAAACAAAATAAATTTGCGCTAGGTCACAAAGGATCCCGCGCCACCATCCCCACGTTTATTCTGATAGATATGTGATGTTCATTCTTAGAAATGTGTTTTCATGTAGCCATGTTTGCTTACTACCTGTCAAGCCAGAGAGAACACACTTCATTTGATCATGAAACAATACTATTCTCTGCTAGGTACTCTTTGATTCTCTGATCTTCCCCAGTTTCTAAATATATTAAACAGATGATAGAACGTTCCTAATAACATACATGCTGACAGGCTTTATATTGAAAATTGGGAGCAAGTGCTCCATGTATTAGGGGATTTCTGTCCTTTGTGTAAAATTGTAATCTTTTATAAAGTTGAGCTAGGAGCTAAAAATTGTAAACTAGGGACTTATAACCCAAGTGTGTTAAACTTCTGAAGTCTTGGATCTTTCTAAGTCTTGTTTCTAAATTGCTATGCCATTGTTATTTCACTAAGTTGTTTAAATTTTGTTGTTTCAAGAAAATACAACCTTTGTTAAAATTTTAAATTAACTTTGACCTTGTAGTTAGACCCATTCATCCCGGCACCTTCTTTCACCTCTGCTGATCCACGGGTAATCCCGTAACAAGTGGTAGAAGAGCATGGTTGAATGGGTCTCAATTAAGCCCCTTTTGACGGCTAAACATAAGATTCGATTTGTGCTCTAACCACTTTCTCACTCGCTGAAATTTTCCTTTCCTCTTTTCTAAATTGGTAAATTCTTGTCGTCATGTCCGGCCCTCGCGAAGTCCTCCATCCCGGCTACTTGCGCAAGGACGAATTGACTTATGAATTATCTATTAGGTATGTTCATTCTGGAGGCACGGTTGCGGCCGATATCACCAAGCTTAAGGAATCCCTTGAATTGCCAATTAGTATCCCAACTTTGGGAGAGAAAGGTATTGATGAGGCTCTCTCTACGATCACAGACAACACTACTGAACTAGCATCTGTAGTTAGTTTTTTTGAAGTAAGTGATCCATCTCCAAATCAACTTAAAAGAGTACAAGCTAGACTGTTTCACTTTTAAAACAGAGTCAGCGATCTATTGTCTCTTAAACGAAGTTCAGGGTAAGGAGGCAAGTAATCTTGTTGAACACCTTTCTAATATGTCCAGTAAAGTTAGTCAATTGTTAACTGGATCCGCTACTCCCAAAACCGACCAAGCCTCTGTTGTAAACATTGTATGTTAGGAGGACTTGTCCAAGCATGTAGAAAGTAGAAAATCTGTGGCTACTCAACAGAAGTCTGCCCCATTAGGCAATGAAATTGAGCGTCGTACTACAATTCAACCTTTCTTTTTAAATAACGCTGTCTCTGAGGCTTCTTCACCCCCTAGACCGTTACCTGTTATGTCACCTGGCTTTAGTAGTTTGCCTCATCCTTTGGCTATGTTGCTTAGGGGAATTTCTAAATTTTAGATCAATTCTACTAGTGATGTCATTTCATTTTTAAGATTTTTAGTTGAGTTTCAGGATCACGCTCTTGTGTTTTCTCTTCCCCCTTCTCAAATTCTTCAGATTATTTATCCTTACTCCATTGGTGTCCTCTCGGACAAGATAGTCAGAGCAATAGCTGAACAATCATCTATAGAAGACTTCCACGCCCGTCTGCTAGCTAATTTCATTCCGGCTCGAGCCAGGTCTTCCTTAATACAGAAGTACTATTACAGAGTACAGCGACTCTATAAAAATCTTGCCGACTTCACCCAGGGCATTAAGTTTTACACAAGGGTTTTTCCTCTTCATTTCCCTGAAGATCAAATTGTGCAGGCCATGGTGGAAGGGATGTCACCACCCTACAGGTCATATCTGTGTTTTGCGTCGCTTCCTCAAACCTTTGCTGAATTAGAGGCTATGGCTGTCTCAGCCGAAGGAGTTAGGTATGCCGATACCTTAAGAGTCGCTAAGGAACCCCCTCCATCTTCCAGTAGTTTTCGGCTTTCACCTCGCCGAACTTCCACTACCCGCAAAAGTTATGCTTGTGGATCGGCAGATCATCTGCGTAATAAGTGTCCTTTGATTAAATCCAGTGGGACAAAGAATGGAGTAGGGTCATCACAAGGATCACAAGACTAAGATGAAACGAAGTTCACGGAAACTCTGAATGTAATTATTTTTAAAGCAGCAAGTTTGTAAAGAGGAAACTCATACTTTCCAGTGTTGACTCAGTAAAACTTAACTTACAAACTTTTGAGCCTGTCGAACACAGGTTAAATATAAATATTGCACAATAACATACCTGTAAAAACACACTATTGAACACGGAAGAAAATACCCACTACTAAACAAAGAATGACATGTTTCGTTCTGAAAAGTACATCATCATATTCTATCAAGTCACGCCCAATATTTGGGAACGAAAATGAAAACCTGCAACCTGTTTTCCAGTCAGTGACCAGGTCAGGGGTGGATTGAGTGAAGCCCCATCTTGCGGTGAGGAGAGGAATCGTGCCGGCTGCCGAAGCCTGTCGCACTCCTAGGCGGCAATGATTATAGAATGACAGATGGAATGAAATGATAGTGGAGAGTGTTGCTGGAATGAAAGATGACAGGGAAAACCGGAGTATCCGGAGAAAAACCTGTCCCGCCTCCGCTTTTTCCAGCACAAATCTCACATGGAGTGACCGGAATTTGAACCACGGAACCCAGTGGTGAGGGGCCGACGCGCTGCCGTCTGAGCCACGGAGGCTTACTCATATTTTGGAATATTTATGTTTATTTCTGTCTCAACACCCAGGAACTTGTAAGGTAGAACTTATGGTAATGAAGTCCTGCTTTGTCTCCACTCCAGCATACAATGCGAGGTGTTCAAAAACAAGATGAGTTCCACATTTCAAATTCCAAGGTGTTTAGAAAGAAATAAACAAATTTTCCAAATATTGAGGGTGAATTCATAGAATCTGATGAAGTTCCTTTAACGAAACATCTCATTCTTCCTTCAATAGTAAGCGTTTTTTAAGGTATGTTATAGTTTAATATTTATATTTGAATTTGAGTGTTCGACACACTGATGAGCATTGAAGTTACGATTAATTTGGCAAGTTTCACAAAAAATGGATCAGCAGTTTTTGTGTTCATTTGAGCCATACCGAGACAGACCGACGAACTATCAAAACGGATTAATATTGTCGCCACCTCCCGTATACTATCAACTGCCGTAGAGCTATGCTGTCAGCTCATTCCGTCATATTATACCTCTCTATTTCTACTGCTCAGCTAGTTTGATCAGAGAACAATCCTGCTGCTGGAACGAGCAGTGTGTCTCGTAAGTGGGCGATAATTGAACAGTGAACTGCTGTCTGTATCAATTAAACTCGGCAACAGGCTCGGTACACCAGTCCATTTAGTTGTTCGGTCACTGTGAGTTGTTACCTCGTTTCAGCTTTTGGGTGTGCTACTAGGACTGTAAATACAATTGTGGCAATATTGACAGAATGCAATATCTAATGAACTGATGATGTTGGTTATTGTTTAAAGGGGCCTAACATTTTGGTCATTGGCCACTAATGGTATGAAATGAGACGAAATGTAATGACAATTTGAAAGTCCAAAATCATCCACTGACCAGAATTCAAAACGTCATGACGAAGAATGAATGGATGGACATGGATTTAAAACAATCAGTGGATCCGACCCGCAATGCCCCACATTACCAGAAACTAGCGTTAAGCAATAGTATTACTGGCCAATGGACTGTTTCTGAAGCACAATCCTGAATCGATGATGCTTGTAGTCTAAAGGTGTCAAAATCCAGGTTAACGGCCCTTGATAATGGTACTTATCGCTAGGAAAGCAGAACCATGGTATTTGTCATGCTGCGGTACTAATCAAAATTAGAATAGACTCGCGGTGTTCCACACATTATGGTACTAATCACAGGTAATGTAATGCGCACTTGTAGCGCAGACCCATGGTGTTTCTCACATTGCGGCGCCATTTACAGGCAACGCAAACCTGTGGTGTTCCTCACATAGCTGTACTAATCACAGGGACTCGTACCATCCCGTGGTGTTCCTCACGTAGTGGGTACTAATCATTGGCAAGGCAAGTCCATGGTGTCTCTCATAGTAGTACTAATTACAGGTACTGTAAAACCCACCCTGATTCACCCACTGTCGCTACTAATCACAAACCTATTGCATACCTAACATAGTGGTACTGCACGCAAGTAAAGGCGACCCATGGTGTTCCGCGCGTGATGGTACTTATTACAAGTAGTCTAATTCTAATTCGATTAGAGTTGCGTCGTTCATGAACTAACTAGTTCATTGAACAATTCATTTCTTTGAACTGGTACGAGTTCTTTCAAATATTTGGAACGGGTCGTTCACAGGAGCATACATGTTAGAGGACGAAGACGGAAGCAAGCACCATCTATTGTTAAATGCACGTACTAGCTCGCACCACCAGTGTTGTTGCTAACATACTCATAATAAACTACCTCGTTCATTTGAACGACTTCGTTCACTGAACGAACGAAGTGCCGCGAGAGCTGTTTCTATGAAATCACCTCATGAACTACTGGAACTACCTCGTTCATTTGAACGACTCAAGCCGACGAATGGTATCGAATTAACTAGTTCAAGCAAATGAACTAACTGGACCCTTCCCTAAATTCATTCACCACTTGGTCGCCCTCTTTAGTCGCCTCTTACGACAGGCAGGAGATACCGTGGGTGTATTATTCGCCTACATCCCAGACCCACAGGGGGTTGTGTGTTTGGTCCACGAGAACTATCTTTTTCGTTCAAGTCCGCCCTCGTATAGGCAGTGATGGTGCAGATGAGAAGACTGTACAATGAAGATGTGCGGAGAACAAATGCAAGTTGTGAATGTAAGTGATATTCCGAGCTGCGAGATTCTGCCCAGGCTCGTTCTGCTTATTGTGATTAGACAGGTCGGTAGACAAAATTTGTCCAGTAAAGCTGAACATTTCCTGGAGCTTGATTCTTTCGAACGCTCATTGAACATAGTACATCAGCAGAAATCTTCGAAACTATTCTAATCTGAGGGAGACCCATCTCTTATAAATGAGTCTGAAGAGTCTACACGTCGTTTTACACAGCTCTACTATCAACCCTCTCAAAATCGCGACAGGTGGTGATTACTGTTTTAAGAGGAAAAGTACAATTGGCCAATCATGCTCTATTAACATCAATCAGAAGAAAAATGGAAGAAGTCTGACACTTCGAAGAATGAAGATTTCGGCAAAAGAAAGGGAGGAGCCACGAAGAGCGTGGATATTAATGATTATAGATTGAAAACTTAACACCGTCGGGGTCAGAAAAGAACAAGAGTTGACCAAGTGAGATCAGATAGGACAGATTAAAGACAGAATACTAGTACAAGTAAGTGGAAACAATGACAGACTCAGCTAGGACCCCGTCTTTGCCGCCCATGCTCCCAAGTTGAGAGTCTGGGGCCCCTTTTAGTCACCTCTTATGACAGGCAAGGGATAATGTGGATGTATTCTATCGCCCCAACCCATATATCTTCCACCCGTTGTATTAAAAGAAGAGTTTTGACAGATAGGGCTGGAAGGAGGAGCATTGCATGAACCATTGCACGGTGTTGACGCATTCCTGTATTCCTTTCTCCTTCCCTTCGCTTACGGCTCACTTGTTCGTTCAGACTACTGTACTGTGTTCTGCTGTACGTAACTCCAAGCAACGCGAGCCGGCCAGCAGACTTATCTCCATGGCAATCGCAGTGGATCTGCCCTCGCCTGTATGGCAACCGGACAACCCTACTCCCTACTCCCTCCTCCCTTCTCTAAGAACTTTCAGAAGGCATTTGTTTTATTACGACTACAGGGGAACCATGGTCGGTAACTCAGGATCCCATGTCAAGAGCTCCTGTTCTCTCTTTGACACGCGTCTTAAAACAGGACTACCTATGGGTGGGTGGAGGTGGAGGGGGGTGGGAGGTAGGATACATTAACGGTAGCCGCTGCTTGTCGTAAGAGGCGACTGAACTGGAGAGCTGGGGCTTTGTACTTTGGAGCGAGGGTTGGTCACCACTCTTCCCCAAGATGAGTCCGGCATTGCATTGCTTCCAATTACTTGTGTTCAGCGCCTCACGTTCACTTTTCAAATCTCACACCTCTTTATCAGCTTTGAACTTTTCCGATGCCGACAGTATGAGGTTCGTAAGACCTGGATAGTCTGATTTCCTTGCCCTTCGTGGTCCTGACTTTCTTTTTGCCGATACCTTCATTTCTCGAAGAGTTGGATCTATTTCAATTTTTCCTCTGTTTGGTGTTAATAGAGAATTGTTGCCCAGTTGCACTTGCTGTTAAAATAATCACCACCACCAGCACCATTCCTACAACAGGCAGGGTATACCCTGGGTGTATTTTACAGCCCCCACCCACAGTAGGAAAGAATGCGACGATGAAAATGGATGTATGGCCGGACACTACATTCTTACTTTATTAGAAGATCTCCCTACTCTATTTGGAGGCGGATGCTCCTGGCACGATCCGAAGCTAAGATTGCCATTCTTCTCTCGTGAACCAAGTTTTCTATTAGCAGTTAATAAAATTGCGCAAGTGAACTAGATATTGAGTGCTGCATACAACAATATCAATAATACTGTTATTTTCTGTCCTCGAAGTGAGACAAGTACTTCGTCAATAAGACTCTGTGGATTTTAGATCATACGTAAAGCGAATGGTTCACAAGCCACGGAGAGGAAATCAAAACTCTGAGATTTGCCGATGATATTGTTATTTTATTCGAGTCTCCATAGGATCTAGATAAGTTGATGAATGGTATGGACACAGTCTTCGAGAAGGTAAGGTAAGGGTGTGTTCTGCCCGAAGGCAGGTCCGAACCTCCTCAGAGGTGTGCCTGAGCCGGAGTTTACATACGGTAGAGTGGCCAGTTCCTTTCCGCCCCTCCATTCCCTCACCCCCCAAGAACAGCGCGTGGCAACCCATCCATTTCTCGACCACGCCCTATGTTGCTTAACTTCGGAGATCTCACGGGATCCGGTGTTTCAACACGGCTACGGCCGTTGGCTCTTGGTGAAGGAGTACAAGAGAAAAAAGAATAAACCTATAACAAAAGTAATGGAGTGCAGTCGAGCGAAATTAGGTGACACAGGAAATATTAGATTAGGAAATTAAATCTTAAAGGAAGTAGAAGAATATTGTTCCTCTTGGGTAGTAGATTAACTAACAATGGCAGAAGTGAGGAGTGTAAAAAATGCATACTAGCACAAGCTAGGAAGGCATTTCTTAAGAAAGAAATGCTCACTTCGAACACTGATATCGCAATTAGAAAGATGTTTTTGAAAACTTTCGTCTGGAGCGTGGCACTGTATGGAAGTGAAGCGTGTAAATTAACTAATTCAGAAACGATGAAAATAGAAGCTTTTGAAAGGTGGTGTTACATAATAACGCTGAAGGCGAGATGGGTAGATTGAATAAAGATACTGAATTGAATTGGTGAGAACATAATGATTTGAATAGATTTTACCAGAAGAAGAGATAAAATTATGGGACACATCTTAAGACACCCAAGATATATTCAGTTGGGTTGAGGGAAGTGTAGGCGGTAAGATGATGATGATGATGATGATGATGATGATGATGATGATGATGATGATGATGCTTGTTGTTTTAAGGGGCCTAACATCGAAGGTCATCGGCCCCTAATGGTACGAAATGAAAGAACAAAAATTTCAAAGGCATCCACTGACCAAAATAAAATATGTCAGGAAGAATGAATGGATGTACAGGAACCCAACAAAACACAAAACAAACAAACAAAAACCAGTGGACCTGACTCAATAGAGCTCGAAAAGAACATTATTACCGACCAAGGAACCACTTATAAAGCACAATGATGCTTGGTGTCTAAAGGGGGTGCAAAATCCAAGTCTAAGGCCCCACAGAATGGTACATGTCACGAGTAAAATAGAACCATGTTATGTGTCATGTTGGGGTATTAATCAGAAGTAGCGAAGACTCACGGTGTTCCACAAAAGATGGTACTACTCACAAGTATTGTACTTCGTACAGGTAACGCAGACCTATCGTGTTTCGCACACTATGGCGCCATCTACAGCCAACGCAAACCGATGAGTTTCCTCACCTAGGTGTACTAGTAACGGGTGCCGGTCCCAAGGGCCCCGTGGTGTTCCTCACATAGTGAGTACTAATCACAGGCAACGCAGACCAACGGTGTCGCTCATATAGTGGTACAACTCACAGGCTACGCCCAGATCCGCGGTGTTGCCCACATGGGTACAACGCACGGGTACTGGAATCCACCTGGCCAGGCTTTTTACTGCAACTAATCACAAACCTATTTCGTACCAAGTTAGTGATACTACTCGCAAGTACATGCAACCCATGGTGTTCCCCGCATGATGGTACGAATCCAGAGTAGTTTCATGGTTCTAATTCATTCATCCCTTCGTCGCCCCTTTCAGTCGCCTCTTACGACAGGCAGGGGATACCGTGGGTGAATTCTTCGTCTGCCTCCCCCACCCACAGGGGGTGTGTGTTTGGTCCGCGAGAGTTATTTTATTTCCCTCAAGTCCGCCGGCAAGCCGGTTAGGACCCCCCTATCCGCCACCTGGGACGCGCCACGTGGGAGTATCACCTCTCCCCCTGCTACGTCAGCGTAGCAGGTTCGTGGTAGGCGGTAAGAAAAGAATCTGGTTGTCTTATGTGACATATTCAGTTTCTCTTTGTGCTCTGACGACGGCCGTGTTCGTTTCTGGAGATCTTGTAGTGCGTGCCTCAAATATGCGACACAACGCTCCCAGCAGGTAGATCAAGCCATGAACATGACAAAGAGATTAAAATAAGTGAAGGATAGAGAGCAGCCTCAATTCAGTCTCTGGACTGATGACCCTAACAAATGGCTCCCCAGACAAATGCTGGGGCTGTTCCTTAATGAATACCACGGTCGCTTCCTTTCCAGTCCTAGCTCCCTCTTTTCCCATCGTCACTGAAAACCTACTCTGAGTTAGTACGAAGTTACTTTTTGCTAGTGGCTTTACGTCGCACCGAAACAGATAGGTCTTATGGCGACCTTGGGATAAGAAAGGCCTAGGAGTTGGAAGGAAGCGGCCGTGGCCTTAATTAAGGTACAACCCCAGCATTAGTACAAAGTTAAACCCCCAGTAAAAACAAATCTTGAGTTTATCTGAAATAATATATTAACGAAATAACTGGGAGTTACCCGAGACAGAGGACTCACGTTCAAGGATCATATAATTTCTATTTTGTTCCAAGCGAACGGACGTTTATCTTAAATTATCCCGGTTATGAAATCCGATCAAGGTCTTAATCCAGAAAACAGGTCTACGCTATACAAGGCCTCCCTTAGACCAATCCTCGAGTAGGCCAGTTCGGTCTGGGGAATGGCAGTCAAAACTCACCTGGATAGGGTGCAGCGCATATAAAATCGTGCGCTGCGTCGTGTCTCAGGTAAACACTGGTTAGAACGGACATCCATCAGTCTCTCAAGATTGAAGAGATCAGTACCTGAATAAAGACGACGTCCGGGAAATTCTATTCTGCACTAATCCGTAAGCCCAACGCTCTCACCTTCGCGTTGAATAATTATGACACCATTGGCCTTCGCTACAAGCGACTCAAGGTGATCTTAAATTAGTCACCACCCCCTCCCATCAGGCTGCAGGTCATACTCTGACCAGTTCTGATTCCTTGTAACAAGTCTTTATCCTCTCACATCAATGAAGCTATAGATTAGATTATACAGAAACAGCACTCTAGACCCATTTACGGTCGGAGAATTAAAATCGTTAACAGCTTCGGCTAGCCCGAATTCTGTTCGAGACAAAGGCATGGACGGCGCACTAGCTACCAGCGTCTTGGAAAGGTGTAGCAATTCAACTGATTAGTCCACTGCTACACTGGGGCGCCCGCTGGTAATTTCACTATTGAAACGAGCTAAAGAGCTTAAATGTGTTTAACATTAGCAACCTTCTTCTTCTTCTTTTTCTTCTTTTGTTTATCTGTTTAGCCTCCAGGGTTGGTTTTTTCCCTCGGACTCAGCGAGGGATCCCACCTCTACCACCTCAAGGGCAGTGTCCTGGAGCTTCAGACTCTGGGTCGGGGATACAACTGGGGAGGATGGCCAGTACCTCGCCGAGGCGGCCTCACCTGCTATGCTGAACTGGGGCCTTCAGGGGGGATGGGAAGGTTGGAAGGGATAGACAAGGAAGAGGAAAGGAAGCGGCCGAGGCCTTAAGTTAGGTACCATCCCGGCATTTGCCTAGAGGAGAAGTGGGAAACCACGGAAAACCACTTCCAGGATGGATGAGATGGGAATCGAACCCACCTCTACTCAGTTGACCTCCCGAAGCTGAGTGGACCCTGTTCCAGCCCTCATACCCCTTTTCAAATTTCGTGGCAGAGCGGGGAATCGAACCCGGGCCTCCGAGGGTGGCAGCTATTCACACTAACCACTACACCACAGAGCTTACCAACATTAGCAACCGATGAAATTAAATAATGATTTCCTTCTGACAGGGGCTTCGGGGAACTTAATTTTTGACGTACGAATTATTTGAAAATTACAGTACACTTTCTGACAAAAGAAATCACGCACCAACAAGGAATCGTCTATTTGCTGCAAACCTTACCATCGTTACAGGCTCCAATGTTGATCCTAACCATTTTCCAGGCGCCCATTTAGTATTCCGCCATTGACATCCGCCCACTGTTACCTCCGTTTGCAGTGGTGTCGGGAACGAGAAACCTGGATTGCTACAGACTGGAACCGGATTGTCCTAAGTGACGAATCCAGGTTCTCTTTGTGCTCAGACGACCGCCGTGTTCGTGTGCTGACGTGATACACGACCTCTAATAGTGATGCGAGGGTCAATAACGGCGTAGCAATATGCGCAGGTTGTTCTTCGGCCACATGTTTTGTCACTCATGGCAAGCGGTCTATTCCAGCAGGACAATGCTCGGCCGCACACAGCAAGGGTGGCGCAGGAATGCTTCCACAACGCTGCTGCATTACCGTAGTCTAATCGTTGTCCAGATCTGTCACCAATCGAACATGTCGCCCAGGACGTCTAATTCAGCAGCTTTTGACTTTACAAGATGTAGAGTACCAGTTGCAGCAAATATGGACAAATATGTCGCACGATTGCAAACATGTGTCCATCCGTGCCCATCTGTATTATAGCCTGTATTCAAGCTAGAGGTAGACAAACAGAATACTGGAGCCTCAATGCAGGTGGTCTTCTTCTTCTGCTGCTGCTGCTTCTGCTTCTTCTTCGTTTTGCCTCATGACTGAGGCGTCGTGACTATCATAATATTCAGCCATCTAGCCGATGAACCATACTCTGCCATTCTTCCCTATCTAAAGCTTTCAATGTGGTTGCTCTGAGAGAACACTGTAGAGCGCCGTTCACCATGTCAATCCATCGAGTTGGTACTCGTCCTCGTTGTCTGGTTCCCTATACTTTGCAGGTGGTTAGTGTTTCGCAATAACATTATTTTGCTCTAATCTTGTTAGAATTTACGTACATCAAGGATATAACAATCTATATCGCGTTTTGTTCATTTTCCAATGAGCGATTTTCTTTGTCAATCGGTGTATTAAATAATAGATTTCTTGAAGATGAGGTATTTCCATCATGCATCGAAGTAATATATTGTCATTGCGCCTGCATAACCAACTATCTGACTGCTATGTGTTGGAGAAATACTGACCCGCAGCGCATACCTCATTTACGAGAATTCTTTCAATATCGTCGCACAATATTGAATCTTAGATGACAGATCCTTAACAGCCAAAGTTCGAAGAGGAAATATTTTGACATACCGATTTTTGCAGGTGAATCGAAGATATATTGCAGGTCACACAGAAAGCGGACCTCCTAGATTTACTCCTCAGTCAAGGAATGCCTATGACTTAATATTACATACATGCATACATGTTTCCAATCGTGCGGCATATCTGTCCATATTTGCTGCAACTGGTACTCTGCATCTTGTAAACTTAAAGGCTGCCTATGCGGATCAATGGTAGAATGTCGGCCTCCGGATCCCAAGATAGAGGGTTCAAGCGCGGCAGAGTTAGTCGGATTTTTGAAGGGTGAAAAAATGTCCATTCGACACTCCATGTCGTACGACGCGTCGTCGCGACGTTGGCATGTAAAGGCATGTTTACCCGACAAAATTCATTAAATATCTCAGCTACAAACGTCCAAGAGACATTTCCTTTAATCTTTCTGCCATCTAGTAGGCCTAGAGTAAAACGGAACGTCAAAATTGACGAGTAGGCAACCAGGTGGCGTCAAATTAAAATGTCTGCACGCCGTAGCTGAGGTCATAGATTATTATTATTATTATTATTATTATTATTATTATTATTATTATTATTATTATTATTATTATATTAGACCTTCACGAAAGACAGCGCTGCACTAAAGTCATTGGAGGATTTCATTCCCATTTTCATGGAAATATGGTGACAAATCGTGTCAACATTTGGCAATTCTCTTATCACAAAAATGAACGGAAGATTTAGTCACCCAAATTTTTGACGTGAAATAAATAAATAAATAAATAAATAAATAAATAAATAAATAAATAAATAAATAAATAAATAAATAAATAAATAAATAAATAAATAAATAAATAAATAAATAAATAAATAAATAAATAAATAAATAAATAAATTAATTAATTAATTAATTAAATATTTAATCGCGTCAGAAACATAACTTATAACGTCAAAGATATCAGAGATACATCCAAAATTGGTACTATAAGTATATTATCATTTCTATAAACAAGATAATATCACATGGGCCTACCCTACAGAAATAAAATTGAAATGTAGTGTGGCCAGCATCTAGCCAAATCGCACGATTCCTTGTGGCATCAATCCGGTGCTAAGGAGAAATTGCAGTAGGGCAAAACTTGCAACCAAGAAGCATGCTGTAAAATAATAAGTAGAGTAAAAAGAAGACGAAGAATAAGACGAAGAAGAATAAGACGCAGTATCAAATAATAAGAAAAGTAGGATTTGTAATATGGTCGAAAATGACCGATAGTACAACGAGAAATTCATTCCACGTTATATCTGAGCTACTGACCGTCAAGTCAAAAGGACGAAGGCGATCCTCGTCAAGATGAATATTAGCTTTGTGTCGACATAAATATCTTAAAATTTATTAAAAAAGAATTTATTTTGACGTTTCGCTTGTATTTTCATTTCCCTCGTATAGAACATATTTCATCAAACCATGGATTACGAGCATTTTTTATCTTCAAAAAATGTCAGTTAACTTGGAATTTTATAAATGTGAACATTTGAATTCTGGACCTTTATGAATAAGGACTGTTAAGGAAGTGAAGGACTTCCGTACGTGGACGTCACCAAACTGTAGATATTTCCGTATAGTGGACCTTTTGGAAGTAAACGATGTCTCTGATAATCCTCATTCCTAAACATACTTGGCCAACTCATACGATACTGTGTATCTTTTCAGTCTCCCAGCGATTTCCCTGAGGTAATATTAGGTTGGGCGTACTCGGAAGAGCTGCTGTTTGCTTTTTGCTCAGCTAGAATATTCCTGTATTCCTGTATTCCTGCATTAACACAAGCTTATAAGCTTAAAATATTAGCTTTGTACTCGTAGTGAGGGAGAACGTCTCCTCTTAAATTTATATACCTACTTAACATTTTCTTGTGTTCTCAAAGATCGACAAACGCTTACCCAGAAAGTTACCTAGTTTTTATTAGTCTACTGTAGAAAAAGCTTTTTGCTCTTTCCATGGCCTACTGGCAATAACGCCACAGGATAGCAACTACATTCTTTTCATCGAATACTTTTTTCCCATCCAGCTAAAAAAACAATACGAACCATAAAATAATTTTAATTTATTGTTGCTGTTGCATTCATTGTTATAGCTGCCTCGGTGGATTGGAAGCCAAGTGCCTGACTCATGACCCGAAAATCACGGGTTCGATCCAGATAGAGGTAGTCGATTTTCCATAGACAATTCAATACACTGTGTAACAATAATATATGGCCAAACTTTCAGGATAAATTTCTCACAATCTAGAAGAATAAAGTATTTAATATGGATATGGGTCCGGAAATGCTCTCCTGCGTGGTAGAACTCATTTTATACAACTCTGCTTAACATGGGAAGCACACCGGAACAGAACATACCAGAATAACAAATGAAACTCTTTCTTTCATAAAATGTTCAACAAAATGCCCTACCTTAGCATTCATGATCAACGGCTTGAGAACCCAGTCGAAGATAAAACTTTTCCAGGGGAGGAATTTGAACACGAGCCTCCGAGCTGACAGGATCGCACCGCAGCAAGTACACTACGATGACACTGGCTGAAATCCACGGTGTGTGTGTGTGTATTTGGTAGTGATTTCTCGGCATGGCTCTCATGCTGTCTTAATTAAGCGAAGTGCAGATTTAGTAACACCGTCACGCAAGGTCCATTTGAATTCACCCGCGGAGCGATCTGATTGGCCAACTTCAGCAGGTGATAAAAAGACAACGGCGTGAGGTATCGAATTATTTCGTTTCAAATTACTTTTTCAGGATAATCAACCCTCTACCGCTCATACATCCTGTCCACGTTGTTTCTGACCACCCTGTATGTGTATCTGTTCGGATGTTTGGACACAATTTCTTGGAACTCGGTATTTAAAATCAGGGATATCCGGAGAGTTCTCTAGCCTATAAATTATTTGGTGTGTATACTGTAGAGTGGCGTAGCAACATTAAGGGAACCAAAACAGGAAATGTCACATTCTCTTCGTTAGCCTTATCTATATCGAAAAATGTAAACAACAAAAGTTGTGTAAAGTATATTTTATCTCATACTATGGTGTAAAATCCTGCTTTTCGTAGTGAAAAGAGTACGGAGAAAATGACACCGTATTCTAATTATTTCATGCACTCTTTTATTGGAAACAGTCTACAATTGGCTTCACAGTAATTTAAACAAGGAGAGAGATTACGAATTAACGAATAACAAACTTAACCTTGTTCGAATTGTTTCTCTGCTTGATTACAGCACTGTGTTTCCGTACCCATCTACTCCTAAAATGTCGTCTCTGTATTTCCAGATGTTGTCAGCTTAATCCATTTTTCACTGCTTCAACTAACATTAACCGTGCGGTTAGGGTCATGAAGCTTGCATTTTGGGGATATTGGGTTCGAACCTCACTGTCAATAGCCCTGAAGATAGTTCACCATTTTCACGCCCGATAAATGCTGGGGCTGTGCCTTCATTAAGGCCACGGCCGCTTCCTTCTCACTCCTAGCCCTTTCGTACCCCCATTGTCGCCGCAAGACCTATCTGTGTCGGTGCGACGTAAAGCACATTTAAAAAAAATTCATTTTGATGTTTAGTTACCACATAACTCCACCTACACACCTCTTACATATTTCGTAGCAACACACACAAATACACAAGAAAATAAAGAAGTGTCCAGTGCAAGAGTCAAACATGGATAATTTGCGTTCCGACTTTTCAAAATTATTTATAATTAAATTAATTTAACGTAAGTAAATTCACCGCGGTAAGAAACAAAATACACAATTGTACACAACAGCCAGCGAGTTTATGTTACTCGTTTTGAAACTCTGAGGCGAAGAAGTGAACATTTCTCTCGTAACGGTAAACATCACTCTCCGTGGCTGTTATATAAATAACTATTTCAATTTTTAAATTTGTGTACACTTCTACTTATGAATAATAATAATAATAATAATAATAATAATAATAATAATAATAATAATGAAATGAAATGGCGTATGGCTTTTAGTGCCGGGAGATCCCAGGACGGGTTCGGCTCGCCAGGTGCAGGTCTTTTTATTTGATCCCCGTAGGCGACCTGCGTGTCGTGATGAGGATGAAATGATGATGAAGACGACACATACACCCAGCCCCCGTGCCAGGGAAATTAACCAATGATGGTTAAAATTCCCGACCCTGCCGGGAATCGAACCCGGGACTCCTGTGACCAAAGACCAACACGCTAACCATTTAGCCATGGACACGGACATAATGATAATAATCATAACCATAATCAAAATAATAATACATAGACTATATATAATCACGCATTTTTGTTTTCATTGCCAAATCCATGAATGGCGAGAATCAATGATTAGGAAATATTTTTCAGTCGTCATAATAACGAATTAGGAGCAGACGACGATGGTGGTGGCTCTGACGTTGTGGTCGTCATTATTCTTTATTAGCCCCCAAGAAAACAGAAGGAATCTACCGAAATGAGGAGAGAAACACAAAGGTACGACCACTCCTAGAATGATGGAGAAAGGGAATCATAAAAGAAGGGGTGGTAGCCTGGGTCCCGAATAATTTAATAGCACTGAACAAGAAGAAGAAAGTAAAATGTGATAGCCTACAATGTCATACTTATCTATAACATTACACTGAATGACTATTGTTGTTACTTGAGGTGTGTTTTGTCTCTTCTGCTGCCACTAATTTCCACTGGATGGCATTACTCTTGCAATTATACAAAAATTCCCCATCAACGAACGGATACGACAGCTGTATTTACCCCCGTAACGATGGTGTCTCCAATATTTTGACTGAATAAAGCTGAAGTGTTCCGATCCTCTTAATTCCTTACGAATACATTTGTATACAAACATATACACTTCTGCATGCAGACAATATGACTGATAATGATGCAGACAACGGGAACTGTAGATAGGCGTCAATATTCCGTAGCGCCATTCGTTATGTAAGTTAAGGTTTCCTTGTTTCCTTCAATTGGATCACTTTGATCATTCTTCTTTACTCTAGCTGTAGAGATGAAAGACAAGCTGAATGTCATTATTGAAATGGATCTTCAAAGCTTCGAACACTTTTTCAGATTTACAAGAGCGGCTATTATCTTGTCATGATTGAGTCAAGTTCCCAAATAGATTTATTAAAATTGATGTTTCAAATGTTTTAAACTTTAAAGTCGCGTTGAGTACGTATAGTACACATCAAAACACAGAACAAAAATGCCCAATCGAAAAATGAAAGGACATGAATCCGCAAACTTTGCCTTTCGCGGCCGATGACCTATCGATTGGGTAACGATGGTCTTGGCACTTCTGCAGTGTAGGCTAGGTATCTTACAGCTCAGCGTTGTCGTAAATTGGTCACTGGTGCCACTCGCCCTTGATTTGTCACGAACCTATACCTATAGCTCTTTGTCTCCGAAAGTCTATTTCGCCACGCCAGTTATAAGACGACAATAAGTAGGGATTTGACACTGTGTGAATAATGGCTACATGTTTTGGTTTTAGTCACTAAAGAGAATAGTATTTGCTTTTTATTACTGCTGTAACCGGCGTGCTGGCCTTTGGTCACAGGAGTCTCGGGTTCGATTCCCGGCAGGGTCGGGAATTTTAAACATAATTGTTTAATTGTTCTGGCACAGGTACTGGGTGTATGTGCCGTCTTCATCCTCACCACGACGCGGACGGGCAGTTCACCTACGGACGTCAAAACAAAAGACCCGAACCAGGCCTCTCCGGAGGCCACACAGCATTATTGCCGTAATAATAATAACAATTAATTAATTAATTAATGTCCGCATAGGTGGTGTAGTGGTCCGCCTATGTAGTGTAGTGGTTAGCGTCAGTAGCTGCCAACCCCGGAGGCCCGGGTTCGATTCCCGACTCTGCCACGAAATTTTAAAAGTGGTACGAGGGCTGGAACGGGGTCCACGCAGCCTCGGTAGGTCAACTGAGTAGAGGTGGGTTCGATTCCCACCTCAGCCATACTCGAAGCGGTTTTCTGAGGCTTTCCACTTCTCCTCCAGGCAAATACCGGGATGGTACCTAACTTAAGGCCACGGCCAATTCCTTCCCTCTTCCTTATCTGTCCCTTCCAACCTCCCCATCCCTCCATAATGCTCCTGTTCAGCATAGCAGGTGAGGCCACCTGGGTGAGGTAATGGTCCTCCTGCTCATCAGTTGTATCCCCCGACCGAACGTCTCACGCACCAAGGCACTGCCCTTGAGGCGGTGCAGGTGGGATCTCTCGCTGAGTCCGAGGGAAAAACCGACTCTGGTGGGTAAACAGATTAAAAAAGGAAGAACGATCTTCGTAGGACATCGTAAAACATGTACATAACTACAGACAGAACTGAACTGAGCGGGACGATACCTCTCAGATTTTCGCTAGTAATGCCAAACAAAGACTGCCAAGGCTCAAGGCGTACTTGCTCAAGAGATGTACATCACACTCACTTCATTACTGGTCGACAACATGAAAGTTACCTCAGGTTTGTCTTTTGTCAATATGAGCGCCATATCTTCGAAAGTTACACAGCTTTGCTATTCACGAATGCGCGCGCCGGTCGTGGTGCTTTCGTCTTACCTGTTTTACGGATGAAGTAATTCCTGTAAACTGGGAGTTTGTGCTCGCTCCAACACTTTCCTCTTATTATTCAGACAACACACTACACTACCAATCACCACAGAAGCACGCAATTGTGATTACATCCTTCCATATAACATTGGCGTCAGGAAGGCCAACCAGCCGTAAAATAGGGCCAAATCCACATGTGTGACACAGTTCGCACCTACGACCCCACAGGTGTGGGAAAAGCGGTAGAAGAATAAATAAATAAATAAATAAATAAATAAATAAATAAATAAATAAATAAATAAATAAATAAATAACCGCTGCTCTTCAGTTTCCTAATATAACAAAACCGCGAGAGATCATTGTCGAAGTGTGCATTGGACAAATATACCAATATACAAGGAATATTTTATTACGAACTGAGATATACAGAACCCACCGCTGATATTTCCATATAACAACTCGCTCAGTTCTTGTGTCAGAAAGTGTACCTGTTCTGGCTGTCTTTTTTAAAGAAGTCAGCATCTTACACAAAAACAATTGTGTTCCATTTGGGATTTCTGAATAGAAATTTTCTGTAAAATAAAGCCGCCAACATATGTTTCATTGGTAATTGTAGGATGGTCATTTCTGAAAATCACGTGTTATGTGTCGAGCGTGATTCAAAGCTCGTAGCTTACCCGCATAACCAGCGACTGCCTTCAGCGTTAGAATACACAGCGTATCTCTGCGGTCTTTCCCTTTGAGCTAGCTAGTAGCAACACTGTCAGACGAACAATCGTGGGAGTAACTGGAAGGCTATATCTCTCACTTCCATGCACAAACACACACCACACCCACCACCCACGATTAGATTTACACGTCTCCTGGTGACAAACGAGCATACCACTACAATTCCCCAATGGTAAAAGATTCTTAAATGTAAACCCTCATTATTGTAGAAGTCTTTCCTGTGAACAGTCGGGATTTTCTTCTGAAGACGCAGAGCAAAGTTCTCTGCGAAACCAAAAGACTTTTACCAAGTTTTCTTGGCACGCCAGAAGCCCAAAAACCCATATCTTGTTCATAATTATGTTATTGGCGTTACGTCCCACTAACTAATGTTACGGTTTTCATAGTATGAACTTCTTCAACTCATCATTGAAGGGGAAAATCGAATAAAGTACTTTAGGTCTGTGGGAAGGAACAGGAATGTTTGACTGAAGGACCTAAGCCGTTGGTTTGGAAGAACATCAACCAAAATATTCCGAGCCGCTGTTCAACGTTTAAGTAACGAAAACCAAAGCCCATGGTGCAACAGCACCGAACAGCCATGGCCTACGCAGCGACTGCTGCTCAGCCCGAATGCCTGAAGATTACGAGGTGTCGTGTGGTCAGCACGACGAATCCTCTCGGCCGTTATTCTTGAATTCTAGATCGGGACCGCTACCTCTTCGTCGGATATCTCCCCAACTGCAATTACGTAGGCTGGGTGGACCTCGAACCAGCCTTCAGATCCAGGGAAAAACAAACCTGACCTGGTCGGGAATCGAATCCGGGGCTCCTGGGTAAGGGGCAGGCTCACTACCCCAAAGACACATCGCCGCTTCAACGAATAAGTAATCATCATTAACTGGATCGCCAAGGAGAAGAAGAGACAACTGAGATAGAGTTACATATTATAGTATTACAGTGGAAAGAAATGTGTAGGCTTATAAACAGAAATAAATTTAGTTCTTTCATAGTATATATTTTACTGTCTGGTGAAGTGAAGTTGAGATAATCGTTTGCTCATGAAAATCCTATATTCACAATTGAGAAAAAGAAAATATGTTATCAGTAACCGCAAATCCAAATGCTACCCACCGAGCTAGTTGGTTACGTGTTATGGATCGTACTGCTGTAATCCTGCCTTTGTGAGTTGAAAAGTTGGAACCCAACTGTGGGCAGTTATAATGGTAGCCATATGTGGTTTCCTACCCCCACACCAAGCAAATGCCAGGGGTTTACATTAATTAACGTCATGGCTGCTATGTTTCAGTATTATCCGTTGCCATCCTATCCTGAAAATACACCAGTATACTATATTTCGAAGATCTCTATCCAGTTGGGTGTTTTATGATCATGTTTCGGTAGCTTAAGTTTAAGAGGCTGGTATTCTTTGTAACAGTAGGGCCCTTCCAAATGCCACTGTACTTGGTGGTCGCTCTCCATTCCATTGAAACCCGTGGGCAGCCATCTTCAGGACTGCCAATGATGGAGTTAGAATGTAATCCCTTCACTCTTCAACCCGCACCGCTTGGTCGTGAGATATCAGGCTGGATTTCAGCTGAAATCAGTGTCATTTGAACGTGTTTGAATTGCTTCCAGCGAGGTAAAGGAAAACTTCGTGAGAGACGAAAATTTAACATCCCCAGTGTTTTAAAATCAATAATAATTGAAGGGTTGTTAATTATTATTTTTATTGTTAACAATGACCTTCGGCAATCATTATTATTACAGTGTATCCCAAAATTCACTTCACCATGGAGATTTTTTAAAAATAAATCCTGCTTATTTTGGTTCCACAAGACTGGTAACAGTCTTCAGAAGCGACCTCTGTTCAGGTGATCTAATTACTAATTATTTTATGTTTACATTTGAGGTTAATAATCCTCACTCTCTAACTTATAGCAAATCACAGTGTATTCGCCTCACTTTGTTCGTGGAAAACAAACAAGAATAGAAAATAAGTGTTCCAGGTATTTCAAGAAAAACTGTCAAGGCATCCAGTACCAACCAGACAAGTTATTTATAGCTTAAAAATATTTGACATCATTGGTAGTGTTCATTGCATGATACACCGAGAAATGGGAGACCCAAAACAGCTGCATCTGACAAACCGTAATAGCTGTTGTTTAAAGCCCCGTTAAATCCATACGGAAGGAGCCAGATGAATTTGATTTCCCACGTAGCAGTGTGCATCGTATTCCAAAATCATTCAACCTGAAATCTTGTGAACTGAAAGTGTTACAAGATTTAATCGAGGATGAGTTTGAAATCTTCTAATCCGTTGTGACACATAACCAGCTTTTTAGAAAAGCATTCTTTGAACAGATGCAATTTACTTCAGTGTGAATGGGTGTGTTAATCGCCATGACAGTGTCCACTGGAATGACTCAGATGCTTATACTGAAATGCACAACGAATTAAATGTAAATATGTAGACAGCTCCTAAAAGTTATAAAATGCCACTAATAAAATTTCTCAAGTAAAAAGTGTAAAATATTTGTATTACTTAAATAACCCAACATTGCTTCTCTCGGTAAAGCGACTTTTAGGACAGAGTGTTTCTGAAGTGAGTACTGTATTTTATAATGGATGATGAATTGGATGTACGGGACCACTTTAAGTCTAGGAACACGGTGTCCCCGATGAACCACCGTTACGCTATATAACGCCAATGTCGTCGTTACATAACCGGGCGGACACTGTCTGTGGTGCTGCGGTATCGGGTTGCGGGATGGAGTACATAAGTGCACCGGTTTGGATTTTTTTTTACAATTGCTTTACGTCGCAACGACACAGATAGGTCTTATGGCGACGATAGGATAAGAAATGACTTGGAGTGGAAAGGAACTGACCATGGTCTTATTAAGGTATAGCCTCAGAATTTGCCTGGTGTGAAAATAGGAAATTACAGAAAGCACTTTTCAGGGCTGCCGACAGTGTAACTGCACAGTATGAGGTTCTAATTGTTGTGGAAAAATATAGAACACCCGAGATAGTACGATAATTATAAGTTTTTCGTTACGCCACATAGAAACAAGTTACACCAAAATTTAGCTTATATTATTCTACGTTTAATTATGTGGAGTCAAATTTTTTATCGTACGCAGTTAAAATTTTAACCCAGGTTGAGCAAAAGAAAAAAATGCCGGTATTCTTTCCATTTCGAACGGAACGCTCAGTTTTGTAATTTGTATTGATATGATTGTTACCAAACTATAATACGTCTTAAAGTAACTTACTGTTGATCGGTACACCAAGTTTTCTTTCATCTGAAAATTGTAAAAAGGGTTCTTGTAAATATTGCGAAACAATATGCAAGGCGAATGAAGGAGGATAGGCTACTTAGGAGAATAATGGACTGTGTTATGGAGGGTAAGAGAAGTGGAGGTAGACCAAGACGACGATGGTTAGATTCTAGGCCACAACACTAGTTGAATATAGAGGATTGTGGCGACGTTTAGTAAATTCACAGAGGCTTTCAGACTGAACGCTGAAAGGCATAACAGCCTATAGTGATAATGTATGTATGTATGTATGTATGTATGTATGTATGTATGTATGTATGTATAAAATCCAACAATTGCATGCAGGCAAAAAGCAGTATTAAGTTCATCCTGACATTCTTATGAACTTCATAACAAGCTGAATTTTTTACAGCTATGATCACCTAATAATGAGAAAATATTGTTTATTACAACAGAGTCAATAGCGTATCCTCTCTTCAAGGTATCAATAGTAGTGGTAGGATGCGTTCAACTTTCGAAATGTCTTGTATTTAAAATACCGGGTGATGGGGGGAAGTACCACCCTTCGTCATCTATCATATTATTCCATTATTCCACTTTCCCTCCCCACAACACAACACGTTGCGAAGAAGCTCTACATGACGCAAAACTGATACAGAGCAGTGACAGAGTTCAGTAGGCGCGGAAAATAAGCCGACTGGGCAACACCGCTCGGCCGATACGCTGCTTCCTTCTTTCAAAACCACTCAAATATAAGCCTAGGAACACACTGTCCCCGATGAACCACTGTCACGCTACATAACAAATCAACAACTACATGCAGGCAAAAAAAAGTTTTAATTTTAGCCTGACATTCTCACGAGCTTCATAACAAGCCGAACTTTTACGACTATGATCACCCAGTAATGAGAAAATGATGTTTCACAAAATTTTGCAACAACCTTTTTCACAAATTTAATATGAAATAAAAATTTGGTATACAGATCAACAATAAGCTTCTTTAAGACGTATTAAAGTTTGGAAACGACCGAAGCAATAGTTTTTTAAAGTTATGAATTATCAAAATGAGGGTTCCGTTGGAAATGAAAAAATACCGACACATGCTTTGTTCAACCTGCGTTAAAATTTGAACTGTGAACCATAAAAATTTCTACTCCAAATAATTAAACGTAGAATAAAACAAGGTCAATTTTTGTGTAGCTTGTTTCCATGCGCGACAAAGAGTAAACTTTTTTAACGTACTGTCTCGGGTGTTGTATACTTTTTACCAGGACAGTGTGGTAAAACAGAGGTGCTCTTAAAAATGTTCGCTTTTGCACTGAAAGCACAATATTCCACACGTCAAACTACGGAACGTTCGATGTTCAACACCACGCCATGTGCTTGATCGTAGATCTCACCTGAGTAGCGACATTTCGTGCGACTAAGCCTTAATAATAATAATAATAATAATAATAATAATAATAACAAAATTTTTAACAAATATTTGGGATGCACCAAAATGTCTGAAAACAGATATTGGCCAAATAGAGAGGGTAAAAAAATTCAAATATCTAGGGGAAATAATCCAAGAAAATGGTTTAGAAAAATCTGCAGTAGAGGAGAGGGTACATAAAATGGAGAGAGCTTATGGTGTCACCAAAGATATCTACAATAAAAGATGCCTATCCAAAAATGCAAAAATAAGGCATTACAACACAGTAGTGAAGCCAGAATGCCTATATGCAAGCGAGTGTCTGGCATTAAACTATAATTTAGATAAGCTAGAAATACTAGAAAGGCGAATCATGAGGTAAATATTAGGCCCACAAAACACAGCAGAAGGTTGGAAATTACGAAGTAATGCTGAAATATATCAAAAAATAGAAAATATATCAGATGTAATGAGGAAAAGGAGACTTATGTTTTTTGGACATTTATATCGAATGCAAGATAGTAGATTAACCAGTAAGATTTTCAGATATTTGTGGAGTAAGAAATCAACGACAAGCTGGGTCAACGAAGTAAGAAAGGATTTAGAAAAAAACAATATAACAACAGAAGAAATAAATAATAGAGAAGGCTTTCGGTTAAAAGTATTGAAAATAGAAGGATTCCAAGGTAGGAAAGTAAAAACGACTGGTTCAAAGTGGTCTGAAGACAGAAAGAAGAAACATAGTGAACAGATGAAAGCGTACTGGAAGAAAAGGAAAGAACAAAGAAGAAGGAATTGAAATTGGCACGTGGTCCTCTGGTGGCCCATTCGAAAGAATAATAATAATAATAATAATAATAATAATAATAATAATAATAATAATAATAATAATATTTTTACGTTCCAATGACTACTTTTATGGTTTTCGGAGACGCCGAGGTGACGGAATTTATTCCTGCAAGCCAGTAAATCTAACGACGCGAGGCTGACGTATTTGAACACCTTCAAGTACCACCGGAGTGAGCCAGGATCGAACCTGCCAAGTTGGAGTCAGAAGGCCAGCGGCTTAACCGCCTGAGCCACTGAGTCCGGCGACGACTAAGTCTTCCTTAATGTGTACCAGGTTCTCTTACACCAACGCCTTCATGAGTGCACACATATAGAAACGGAGTGGCCTGAGATTGTGTGACCGTGCAGGTCTACGAACTGGCCCCGACGACAAGTCCAGCGCGCAGGGAACATCTGGTTCTCTGGTTCAAAAGCGTTTTCGCTTCATAAGTGAAATTAGCATGTGCCTCTCACGCCGGATCCAGATACGCCTCCTGATATCCAGTGGGGAATATCCTCAATAAGTCCAGGCGAGAGTATAACACGTCTGAGGCATTATGTTCCTACGATTGAGATGATCGCCTATTATCCTACACAAATACATCGTTTGTGTCTGAAACACCTTGTGTGGTTATTATAAATACGGACGTATAAGAAAATATTCTCTTTTTTGTTTTAGTTGCTTTACTTAGTACGGACACAGGTGGGTTTTAAGGGGACGATGGCATAGCAAAGGGCTAGGAGTGGGAAGGAAGCGACCGTGGTCTTAATGAAGGCATATCCCAAGCATTTACCTGATGTCAAAAATGGCTATTTGCTTTGCGTCGCACCGACAAAGATAGGTCTTACGGCGACGATGGGACAGGAAAAGCCTAGGAATGGGAAGGAAGCGGCCGTGGCCTTAATTAAGGTAAAGCCCCAGCATTTGCCTGGTGTGAAAATGGGAAACCGCGGAAAACCATCTTCAGGGCTGGCGACAATGGGTTTCGAACTCATTATCTCCCGGATGCGAGCTCATAGCTGCGCACTCCTAACTGCACGGCCAACATGCCCGGTGTGTGAAAATGGGAAACCACGGAATACCATCTTCAAGGCTGTTCACAGTGAAACTCGAACCCACTGTCTCCCGAATTCAAGCCCACAGCTGCGCACCCCTAATCCCACGGCTAACTCGTTCGGTGAGAATATTCTCTTAGGAACCTAGACGACGGTGAAGAAGGTGATGATGAATTAAAATTAGACAAACACGCTTTAACTATCCTCAGAATAAAACTAAAACAGCTTCTAATGTAGAGCAATTTAGAGTTTCGTATTACATGTTCTAAGGAGACGTTCGCAGGCCATGCTTTTAAATGTTGGTGGTGGTAAGTGATGTGTGCATCACATTCTATCATTCATAGAAGACGTATTTAAACTTCGGTATAATGGTAAAGTTTTGGATGCTGCTAAGTACTGTAGTGAAGTTTCAGAAACTCTTAGTTGCGGCGTTTAACATGTTAATAATAATTTGGCTGTCTACTTTGAGAGACAAATGTCGTCGAGGTAAAATACAGTCAACACATTAATATCCCTTTTAACACAGCGTTATTCCTAAATGAGTTTGAATGAAGGAAACTTACGTCTTTCTAACTTAATCCTTAATCTCACGCATGGATGCATTCTCATCCTCCATGCTGACAGAACACTCAACATTGAAAACTTAATGAATAACTTAAAAGGGAAATATCCACCCTTCATCCCGACACTGAATTGTACGCTGTGTCATTCCATATGAAATCCAATAACTCTAGTTACACTTTCCAGTAAAATAACAGTAATGACGAAATATTGAAGTATTCGAGCTATTTAGACCATTTTCGCTGGGGCTGTACCTTAATTAAGGCCACGGCCGATTCCTTCCAACTCGTAGGCCTTTCCTATCCCATCGTCGCCATAAGACCTATCTGTGTCGGTGCGACGTAAAGCCCCTAGCAAAAAAAAAAGCTATATTTATCATTTTCGATAAAGCTTATTGTTTATACTCTTCAGTGGTACTATCTCGATCACTTAAAAAGTAACGATCCATGCGTAATATAAGCTTTCTCTGCTAGTGGCTTTACGTCGCACCGACACGTATAGGTCTTATGGTGACGATGGGATGGGAAAGGCCTAGGAGTTGGAAGGAAGCCACCGTGGCCTTAATTAAGGTACATCCCCACTGAAAAGGGGAAACCACGGTAAACCATCTTCAGGGCTGCCGACAGGGGGATTCGAGCCCTCTATCTCCCGGATGCAAACTTACAGCCGCGCGCCCCTAACCGCATGGCCAACTCACCCGGTATATAAGTTTTAGATCGTCCTGTAGACACTTGGACATTTTTGAGACATATTCGTAGAAGTGGGAACGGTTCAGATCCAGCATTTAGTTGTAGTAATAAACTGAATATTTCGTGGCTCTGAGATGTTCAGCAGCAGGGAAATCGACCTTCTTGATTAAAAAGTCAGTTGATTAGAATTTTAATTTAATACAACGTCTATAATTTGCCACTTGTTACAATATGTTATACAGTCATAATACGTACCTTACTGCATTGCTTTCCATTACTCAACTAATGGTCATTAACATTGGTTATTTATTTATTTATTTATTTATTTACCGAGACGCGAAGAGCCTGCACGGATGAACACAAGAAACAGCATAGCGCTCATACGAAGGAGCATTGGAGGAAGAGGAAACTTCAGTAAAAGAAATAAGGAAATTGTAGCGCGGTCCTCAGTTGTCTATTCGCAAATAAATAATAATAATAATAATAATAATAATAATAATAATAATAATAATAATAATAATAATATATGATAGTTCATTGCTTCTTATTACTACTCAGATTCTATCAGTTATCTATATTAATTTCATAAGATTCTATGGTGTTTTAAGGCGAGAATGGTTGCCCAGTTGTACTTCCTCATAAAATAACAATCGCCATCACCATTACTATGGTTTTTAGAGTGATTATTTGCAAAAGAAAGCAACCGTAACAAATAGTCATTTAATAAGGCCCATAATTCGAGTTTTTCATAGTATCTGCTAGTCAAGCTTTAAAAATTAAACCGCATGCAATGATACATGTGAGAAACTATTTAAAAACAGAGGAATCATAAAAATGTACCAGTTTATGAACTCTTGACAAATGTTTCATATTGTGACAAATCCCACTTCTAAATGTTGTAAATTCGGGGTATTTATGTAGCGTATGGCTAATATCACATCACAAGAATCAAACAGAAAAAATACATATTAATAAAAGGGAAAATAAAGAAATTAGTTCCTTGACTAACATTATAGATAACCATTAAATAGAGTTCCTCACTAATATTATATGAAAGCTAGTTTCTTAATTAATGTCCGCCTCTGTGGTGTAGTGGTTAGTGTGATTAGCTGCCACCTCCGGAGGCCCGGGTTCGATTCCCGGCTCTGCCACGAAATCTGAAAAGTGGTACGAGGGTCCACTCAGCCTCAAGAGGTCAACTGAGTAGAGGTGGGTTCGATTCCCACCTCGGCCATCCTGGAAGTGGTTTTCCGTGGTTTCCCACTTCTTCTCCAGAGAAATGCCGGTTCCTAACTTCAGGCCACGGCCGCTTCCTTCCCACTTCCTCGTCTATCCCTTCCAATCTTTCCAGGTCCCTGTTCAGCATAGCAGGTGGGGCCGCCTGGGCGAGGTACTGGTTATCCTCCCAGTTGTATCCCCGACCCAGAGTCTGAAGCTCCAGGACACTGCCCATGAGGTGGTAGAGGTGGGATCCCTCGCTGAGTCCGAGGGAAAAATCAACCCTGGAGGGTAAACAGATTAAGAAAGAAAGAAAGAAAGAAAGAAAGAAAGAAAGAAAGAAAGAAGGAAAGTGATGACAGGTTAATGTCTAAATGTCTAATGTAGTTAATTGCTCTCGTAGTTTTCAACAGGAGCTCAGCTGGGTCAACAGAAAAGGATCTGAACGGGCATTCTTCAACTACAGGGTGGCGCGCGAAATGAGTCACCATTTAATTGTTGAATAAAAACTCTCTTATCAATACAAACTCAAAGAAACATATACTACAATGAAAAATGCACTATGTAGAATTGTACTAACTCAGCACATGCTCATTACGGACACCATTTCGTTTTCTAACTTCAAACGAACACTGATATTAGCAATTACCCTACAGCACATGTGTTCCGTGATTTCACTGCAAGCTTGACGAATAAGTCTTCTTCTGAGCTTCATTAATTAATGTGGATGTTTAGAAAACATCTTCCCTTTAGATACCCCCAAATAAAAGTCACATCTGCTGAGGTCCCGGACTATTTGGGGGCCAAAATTCTCCGTCATTGAAGACATGGAAAGCTGAGTGAAATGACCCGCACGTCGAAACGCTCGTGTAAGAAATCCAACATAATATTGAATTTTCACGACCAGATTGTAATCGAAAGTGACTTTCAACCTAACATTTCTTCAACACATACTAAATGTACGTAACACGACCTAATAGGTTGAAAGTCGCTTTCGATCCAACATAATGTTTGCAGTGTGTGGCCTTGCACCATATTGCATAAACCACTGCGCGTTGAAGGGCAACGCAGTAGCAAGAAGCTGTGCACGGATGTTATTGCGGAGCGTGCTCAAACAACGCTCACTGTTCAATTTTTTTAAAGGGTTCAGTAAGTCCGTGACTTGAAATTGCGGCTCACACTGTAATCCTCGAGCATGACGTTTTCGTTCATGAAGCCCTTGTGGATTTTCAGTAGCCGAAAAGCGTACATTTTCTTTGTTAAACTCACCGTCCAAATGGAAATGCTCCTCGTCAGAAAAACGAAAGTTGTTAAGGGTTTGTTGCCTACCCTCCGCCCAGCGAGCTAACAGTAGTATCTACCGGACTGTTTGTTCTTCTGCTCCGTTGCTCACGTCCGCAGGTTTTATCTCTTCATTGCCCTGCGCGTGACCCCGGGCGGTTGCACGCCACTGGCGCCAGACAATGGTTGAGATCTTCTGGTACATGTCATATCACAGATTAAAGAAGAGAATTAATACTGGCTATATTATGCCAGACAAAACCCTACTGTCTTAAAATACGCTGGGCTGAGTGGCTCAGACGACTGAGGCGCTGGCCTTTTGACTCAAAATGGGCAGGTTTGATCCTGGCTCAGTACGGTGATATTTGAAGGTGCTCAAATATGTCAGCCGCGTGTCAGTAGATTTAATGGCACGTAAAGAACTCCTGTGCGACTAAATTCCGGCACTTTCGCGCCTCCAAAACCCGTAAAAGTAGTTAGTGGGACGGAAAGCCAATAACATCATTATTTATTTAAAATACTAAGGATTATGGGATCCTCCATACCCCATGTCATGATCTTTATCTTTTAATTAACCGTCGCCACAGGCTTTTACTGACGTCTCGCAAAGAAGAGCACCACTTTCTGAAGCTGATATTTGAAGGAGACTATTTTTTACGTGCTTTACGGCATAAGCACGGTTCCTACCTAGCCGATGTCTGACTCCAAAGCATCAGGGTTTCGGAGGAAGAAGGGAAATGATACATTGGCGCAAAATAGTATAATGGCAATATAAAGGCACGTGGTTTTGTGTCGGGAAAAAGTGTATTTACTTATTTAGTATTGCATGCATTTTTTTCCCGTACAGGTTACAATCAAACCATACAAAATACATTCTCATTTCACGTTTAGCATTTGTACTTGGAAAAAAATACTAGAATATATACTGTATTATACCTAACTTATAGACCTACCCATGTGAATATCGATATAAAGGAACTTATATATTTTTGTTAGGATAAACTAAAGTAAACTGTGCAATGACCTAGTATTTAGTAATAGGTAATAATAGGTAATAATTTACTACATTAAAAAACACGATACGCCTGTAAACTTCCATTTAAAAAGAAGTTGAAGAGATTACACGGTAATAGTTAACAGTCGTATTGTTATTGATTATTGTCGCTCCTCATATTCAAATATTGCATTGTTGGCTACAGTCGTGAACAAAGGGTGTAGTGTAGTCAAGTAAATATAAATAAAAATCAGCTGACCTTGTATTCCATTCATTTGTACTTCTGAGTAGGTAGTTAGTATCCGTAATTTATATTTCGCTCCCTCGATCTTTCAGTATTTATGAGCGGTTAGCTAATAATAATAAAGTTCATATATCCCAGTAATTGCAGTTCAAGTCCCTGGAGTAATAGTAGTAGTAGTTTTGACAGAAATATTTGATAAATTATTGTAGACAACCTCGTATTTTTCAGTAGGCCTAATTAAGGACACTTTTTTTTTCTCCGTCCCGTGGAGTGGGGAAAATAATAGTAATCCACCAGCTGTAATAATCACATAACCACATTTCAGTAGAATTGTAGTGAAGATAAGGTATAATATATTAGATAGTATCTTGCCAGTTATATTCGTGTTTTTCTTCGTGTACGGCAATCCTTTTCATACTTAAGCATTTAACCAAACGCAGTATAGTGTAGTGTAGATACATTGTAGTATAGATACAGTACGGTACATTTAGATAGTGCCGTATCTTGCCTGCTATATTCGTGTGTTATCTTTCGTGTGTATCTATTAGACCCTAATACTAATAATAATTTGTCTAAGCATTTAGCTTCGTTGGTAATCTTTGAGTACAGTAGTTCTTGCAAATTTCATTTCTGTTGTGCTTAGTAGTGACATACGGTACGGTACCGGTATCGTAATTAGGATACGTCTGAAAGTAGTTTTAAAATTACTGTAGTGTACTGTACAGTAGTATACGAGTAATATCCTATTAGAATTTAGTGTGCTTATTTTATTATTGTAAAATATTTGTGTAGTACTGGTGTAGTAGAGGTATCCGTAGAAACTCTTACTAAAATATTGTTGAAATTAGGATAGGCTTAATTGCAGTTTGGAATTGTGTAGTTCTTGTGTATTACTTTCAATATTCAGTAATTAACAGCAGTTTTTATCCTGTTAGGGGTTGTAGGATAAAAAAAATAGAGCACGACTAAGTAGTATTGTAGTGTAGTCGTATATTAATTACCTTATTGTTGTGTACTATCCCAGACAATATATCCCTCCGTTCATTTATTTTTTGCAAATAAGTTACTTTATTTTTTTAATTTATAATTTTTCCCCCGTAAAGAATGGCTAAGGAGCGCGAGTGTACTTATTGTGGGTGTGGTGAGTCGTTGAGGGGTATGAGGGAGGAGTTGGAAAGTTTGAGGGAGATAATTAGGATTCTCACAGAAGACAGGAAGGAAGATAGGACTCCCTCAAACAATGTACAGGTTACAGTAGGTGTACAAGAGGGAGGGGAAGGAAAGGGAGGAGTTGTAGAAGACAGGTGGTCTAATGTTCTAAGGGGAAGGAGATTGCAGGCCAAGGGCTCTATTCAGGATCAGAATTCAGGACAGGTGTCTGTGCGAAATCGGTACGAGTCACTCCAGGTAGAACTACAGAGGGAAGATGAGGGACAGGGAACTGTTGCTGAGATGCATGGAAGTAGGAGGAAGGGAAAAGGTAGGAAAGGGAAATGTAGAGTAGAGGATAGGAAAAGACAGGTGGAACAAGGTCATGGGAAGGAGAAAAGGGAGGAGGAAGTAGCTTCTGCAGCTATCAGGAAAGATAGGGCTGACCAGGAGGGGAGGGGATCAAATGAGGTGGGTAGGGTTGAGGCTCTGGTCATGGGGGATTCCATCGTTAGACACGTGGGGAAAGCGTGTGGAGGAAAGGGAACCAGGGTAGAATGTTATCCAGGAATTAGGTTGAGGCAGATGTTGAGGAAAGTAGAAGAGAGGGATGAGGGGAAGGAGAAGGTGGTAGTGTTTCACGTTGGTACCAACAACGTAAGGCAAGCTGATATAAGTACCAACATAGTTGGAGATGTGTGGGATCTGGTAAACGCAGCACGGGTGAAGTTTAAGAAAGCGGAGATTGTTATTAGTGGAATACTTTGTAGGAGGGATACTGACTGGAGGGTGATTGGGGATTTAAATGAGACTATGGAGTGGGTATGTGGGAAACTGGGAGTGAAATTTCTAGATCCTAATGGGTGGGTAGGAGACAGGGATCTGCACTTGGATGGCCTTCATTTAATCCGCAGTGGTACGTATAAGTTAGGAAATTTGTTTGGAAGGGTAATAGGGAGGTACATTCAGGGAAACGGGATGGCCTAGGGAGCGGTGATAAGGGAACAGGGAACTGGAAATCAGGTAGGGATGACATAAAATTGTTAGTGCTGAACTGTAGAAGTATTGTAAAGAAAGGAATAGAATTAAGTAATTTAATAGATATATATATATATACCAGATATTGTAATAGGAGTTGAATCATGGCTGAGAAATGATATAATGGATGCAGAAATTTTCTCACGGCACTGGAGTGTGTATCGTAGAGATAGGATAGGAAAGGTGGGAGAGGGAGTTTTCATTCTGGTGAAAGAAGAATTTGTAAGCTACGAAAAAGTTAAAGATGAGACACATGAAATCCTAGGTGTAAGGCTCATTTCTAAAGATAATAGGCAACTTGATATATTTGGAGTGTACAGATCGGGAAAGGGTAGCACTGATGCGGATTCGGAATTATTTGATAGGATAGTCAGCTATGTGGGAAACGACATGGAAAGAAATGTGATTGTAGCGGGAGATCTGAATTTGCCAGATGTAAATTGGGAAGGAAATGCGAACGACAGGAAGCATGACCAACAAATGGCAAATAAGTTAATATGGGAAGGACAGCTGATTCAGAAAGTGATGGAACCAACCAGAGGGAAAAATATCCTGGATGTGGTGCTGATAAAACCAGATGAGCTCTATAGGGAAACTGAAGTAATAGATGGTATTAGTGATCATGAAGCTGTTTTTGTGGTAGTTAAAAATAAATGCGATAGAAAGGAAGGTCTTAAAAGTAGGACTGTTAGGCAGTACCATATGGTTGATAAAGCAGGTATGAGGCAGTTTCTAAAAAGTAACTATGATCGGTGGAAAACGGTAAATAAAAATGTAAACAGACTCTGGGATGGGTTTAAAGAAATTGTTGAGGAATGCGAAAACAGGTTTGTACCTTTAAGGGTGGTAAGGAATGGTAAAGACCCACCTTATTATAATAGAGAAATAGAGACTAAGAAGGAGGTGCAGACTGGAAAGAAATAGAGTTAGAAATGGCTGTGGAAGTAAGGAGAAATTGAAGGTACTTACTAGAAAATTGAATCTAGCAAAGAAGGCAGCTAAGGATAACATGATGGCAAGCATAATTGGCAGTCATACAAATTTTAGTGAAAAATGGAAGGGTATGTATAGGTATTTTAAGGCAGAAACAGGTTCCAAGAAGGACATTCCAGGAATAATTAATGAACAAGGGGAGTGTGTATGTGAGGATCTTCAAAAGGCAGAAGTATTCAGTCAGCAGTATGTAAAGATTGTTGGTTACAAGGATAATGTCGAGATAGAGGAAGAGACTAAGGCCAAAGAAGTAATAAAATTTACGTATGATAACAATGATATCTTGGATTCTGGAGGTCAAATGGACTGTATCGCGATTGACATGTCTAAAGCATTTGATAGGGTGGATCATGGGAGACTACAGGCAAAAATGAGTGCAATTGGACTAGACAAAAGAGTGACTGAATGGGTTGCTATATTTCTAGAAAATAGGTCTCAGATAGTTAGAGTAGGTGAAGCTTTGTCTGACCCTGTAATAGTTGAGAGGGGAGTTCCTCAGGGCAGTGTTATCGGACCTTTATGTTTTCTTATATATATAAATGATATGAGTAAAGGAGTGGAATCGGAGGTAAGGCTTTTTGCGGATGATGTTATTCTCTATAGAGTGATAAATAAGTTACAAGATTGTGAGCAACTGCAACGTGACCTCGAAAATGTTGTGAGATGGACAGCAGGCAATGGTATGTTGATAAACGGGGCTAAAAGTCAGGTTGTGAGTTTCACAAATAGGAAAAGTCCTCTCAGTTTTAATTACTGCGTTGATGGGGTGAAAGTTCCTTTTGGGGATCATTGTAAGTATCTAGGTGTTAATATAAGGAAAGTTCTTCATTGGGGGTAATCACATAAATGGGACTGTAAATAAAGGGCACAGATCTCTGCACATGGGGTTTAGGGGTTTAAGTAAGGATGTAAAGGAGAGTGCATATAAGTCTCTGGTAAGACCCCAACTAGAGTATGGTTCCAGTGTATGGGACCCTCACCAGGATTACCTGATTCATGAACTGGAAAAAATCCAAAGAAAAGCAGCTCGATTTGTTCTGGGTGATCTCCGACAAAAGAGTAGCGTTACAAAAATGTTGCAATGTTTGGGTTGGGAAGAACTGAGAGAAAGAAGAAGAGCTGCTAGACTAAGTGGTAAGTTATTCCAATCCCTAACTCCCCTTCCTATAAATGAATATTTGCCCAGTTTGTCCTCTTAAATTCCAACTTTATCTTCATATCGTGATCTTTCCTACTTTTATAAACGCCATTCAAACCTATTCGTCTACTAATGTCATTCCACGCCATCTCTCCGCTGACAGCTCGGAACATACCACTTAGTCGAGCAGCTCGTCTTTCTCTCAGTTCTTCCCAGCCCAAGTTTTGCAACATTTTTGTAACGCTACGCTTTTGGGAATTCACCCAGAACAAATCGAGCTGCTTTTATTTGGATTTTTTCCAGTTCTTGAATCAAGTAATCCTGGTGAGGGTCCCATACACTGGAACCATACTCTAGTTGGGGTCTTACCAGAGACTTATATGCCCTCTCCTTTACATCCTTACTTAAACCCCTAAACCCCATGTGCAGAGATCTGTGCCCTTTATTTACAGTCCCATTTATGTGATTACCCCAATGAAGAACTTTCCTTATATTAACACCTAGATACTTACAATGATCCCCAAAAGGAACTTTCACCCCATCATTGTAGTAATTAAAACTGAGAGGACTTTTCCTATTTGTGAAACAAACAACCTGACTTTTAACTGTTGACTTTTGCTTTACGAAGAATCAAACACTTATCTGATGCTGACAATTTTCTTGTTTGACCATATTTGTCATTTTGTCCATACTGTGCACAAAACTATCAATAACACAACTTGAACGCCCTAATTTCTTACGAATTTGGCGATTAGACAGGCCCACTTGTTCGTAAGCCTTAAAACTTGCTTGCTCTTCACCCAAGAGAGGATTTCCACGTGGCATTATTACAACTGTTGTATGTGCGAAGTTTGCAAACACACCTCGAAGCTATAACTGTTTACATTTATCACTGTTGCAAATCAAACAGCGTACTTGCCTTTATACCAACTTCCACCTCTATGACCGACGTGCTTATTTTATTTATTCATTTACTAACTCTAAAGGTAAAATGAGAATGTATTTTGTATGCTTTGATTGTAACCTGTACGGGAGCGAATGCGTGCAACACTAAATAAGTAAATAAACTTGTTTCCCCACACAAAACCACGTGCCTTTATACTAATTTCCACCACTGTATTCCTAGGCATTCTTCTTTATATAATAGTAATATTATGGCCTCAACTACTGAGTTGCAAACCAAATGTGGTGCCATCTAGGCGGCCTCCCTACCAATTTCCGATTGTGCTGCTATTAGGAACGAAAACGATATAATGCTAGACGGTTCCTATGATTGCGGTCTCATTTATAGTGTTTCAGTGGGCTTGACCGTCCGGCTCCATGACTAAATGGTTAGCGTGCTGGCTTTTGGTCACAGGGGTCCCGGCGTTCGATTCCCGGCAGGGTTGGGAACTTTAACCATCATTGGTTAATTTCGCTGGCAAGGGAGCTGGGTGCATGTGTCGTCTACATCATCATTTCATTCTTATCACGACGCGCAGGTCGCCTATGGGATTCAAATATAAAAATACCTCTACCTGGCGAGCCGAACATGTCCTCGGACACTCTCGGCGCTAAAAGCCACACGCCATTTCATTTCAGTGGGCTTGACAGACTGGCTGTTTTGGTGAGGAAAGCAACGGAAAACCACTTCTAATATGCCTAGTGTGCCTCCTACATATCACCAAGGCTATCTAAAATGTAAGCAATTATTATCCAACTTTTGCATAAACTTGTCTTCGACGGTGGAAATTACTATCTGTCAAGTAATCGGAAATTCTAAATGGACTGTTAATGTACTGTATATCTAATGAATTAAAGTTACACGTTCCAGGTTTTATGCCGCATTCGAACGCAATCAAAACAGGTATTGTAGTATTTCCTTGCAAACCATATTGAGTACAGCTGTAGCTCGAAGTTGTAATCTGTCATCTATGGATCTGCTTACTCTTGGGAAAGCTACACACAACTTTCCAAAACACTAGAGTGGGGAGATTTATCCCAAATTTTATGTTTATGCTGGTGTCTTATCTATTGCGACAGAGATGGCTAAATTTAGAGGAGATTGCCTCCATTTAAGAACGAATGGTATACACGGATTCACAGGTTCTAAATCTACTATTGGTATACAACACTTTGTTCCTGAAGCTGAGTCGGTCTGAATTTCTGCATGAGCGATATTTTTGCCTAGTTTCCGTAAATTCAATCTCGTTCCATTGCACAAACCACCTTTCTTAACTTCAATAACGTTATGGAATCAATGATAATACACGTCATTTGGTCACCTATCAAACTATTCAGAACATATCGGCATTTGCCTGGAGGAGAAGTAGGGAAACCACGGAAAACCACTTCCAGGATGGCTGAAATGGGAATGGAAGCCACCTCTACTCAGTTGACCTCCCGAGGCTGAGTGGACCCCGTTCCAGCCCTCGTACCACTTTTCAAACTTCGTGGCAGAGCCGGAAATCGAACCCCGGCCTCCGGGGGTGGCAGCTAATCACACTAACCACTAAACCATAGAGGCGGACAGTTCAAACTCATTCTGATATATATATATATATGTGTGTACATACGCAATCATGGCGATGAGACAATAACTTAGCTGACAGAAACCAATTTTTCTTTTAAAAAGTAGAAAAGTCATGGTCGTGAGAGGTTCGTTGTATTTTCCTATAACTGGTAGCAATTTCAGCTGTTGAAGCTTCTCGTTTTCTCCATATCGCTGTGAATGACAGACTGAATTAAGCATTATATACTATTTGTAGTATATGTGCCGTCTGCAAGTATATTGAGGCCTCAGCACAAAGGTTGGGAGATCCCCAACAGCTCGGCAATCAGATGCCATAGGTAGTCGAAGGATAATCAGATAACATTTGAAGAGATCGTACGGACGAATAGGAGTGTTCAAGCGATAAGTACAAATAACCTTACGGAAGGTAGGGATTAATGTCCGCATTTCATAAAGTACGATTTTTCTTATATTTAGCGAATAAATACATCACTGCACTGCAGCTTCGGGTAGCAGGCATGCGTACAAGAAGCGAACGTATTCATATTGCAAAATATTGTGATGTATTGGGACCTTTCCCACCGTCCCCCATGACTCATGGGACCATGTGACAACAAACCAACCCTTTCGGGTCACGAACACATGGGACCATGCTCCACGGAAGTCGATAGTCAAGGGACATTTTCGGCCGGTGTCGATTTCCCCTCATTGGGATTGTATCATAAATCCACTCACACGAGGAGTCATCGGCCATGCAGCACATCAAGGTCAATGCTACTCTCCCGTTCCTGAGGTCTGAACACCGGCTACTCAGGGTCGAAGACCGTCCGCGGCGAGTAAAGACTATAAAACTTAAATTATCTTACAGGCTTACAATGAACGGAAGAGATTTTTGGATGCTTGTTTTTCGGTATAGATAGGCACGAAATAGTTTCAAACAATTTACTAATCACTCGGGGAAATAATTACAACAATTACTGACATCCTGGATAACTATAATACAAGTGACATTACAAAACATATATTTTAGCAGCGGAAAAGTCCGTGCTACCATTGACATTAGCAGTTGCCTCCACATTCCACAGAAAATCTATGTGGACGAAAACGATCGCTGGTAATGTCTCTTATACAACAAATTTTCCTTTCTGACACATTCATTAATGGTTACCTTCCTCTCTATGAAACGAAGAATGTCCGAGAGGATGACACTACTTCTCTATACTTTCACATTTTATCCCATTGGATTACCTGTGTCCTACATTGTTTACAGAAATGCCACATTGCTTTAGATGTGTGCTATATTGGTTTATTTGTGTGCTATCCACCGGTCAAACATAAACTGTTGAGTATGACAACATAATAAAATAACCCTTCAATATTAACAAAGCAAGCCATGTCCCTCCCAATGCAAGTATTCCTTGGGACTAAATCCCGTATTACACAATAAAAATTTATTTACACTGAAAAATTTCCACGTTAGAATGGTCGGCTAACTTAACTCTACCGCAGAAAATATCTAGAAATCAATAAAAAGAACAAAATTGGAAATAATTAATCCAAATGCTCCGACCATATCAAAATCCATCACTTAAACGCGGAACAGAAATAGATGGTCTCAAGTCTCCCATATGAAATCAAGCACCGACTCGAAACAACTCATCACTTGCGATTACTATCAATGGAGTCTCACGAAGTCTAAATTCAAATTGACATTGATTAACAATAAACAAGAACACACCCTGAAAAAGAAACATTTGATATGTACAAATAAATACAAAGGCTGTAGTCATTCCGTTGTGACCCGCCGTATGAGCGAGCGGTCGATCCCTTATGTGCTTACGTGAGGTTTGAACCTGAGACTCTGGCCGTCTCTATCCAGGGCGCTGTAATTAAAACCCTAACTTAGCTAATCGAGTCACGGACAGTCGTCAATTTCTACGCTGTTCTTCGGATCAAGGCTAATGGACTGTGTGTGATGGTTACATATAATTTCTGCCTTATTTCTCACAGTAGAATGCAACATTTTAACAGAAAACACTTCCTTGGCAAGGCGAGTTCTTTTGGCTGTGTCCCTTACGGACCTCCCTTCTCGGAGCAATAAATCACGACTCAAGTATCCTCCCCTCACACCACGGCGAGAGACTATTTAACACGCTCAATAGCGGCAGTCACTGGGTCAATAAAATCATTCAATTGAGCTAATGCAGGGCCCACCTGCTTGAACCAACTCATACAATCATGATGACCAATAATTATTTCTCACATTAAACAGCCATATTATATCAAAAACTCCCTCATTTTGCCAGAAATTGGAATTCAACCACTCATTTCTTCTCGTAACCTAGTTCACACTTTCGTTCGCCTTTCACCGAAGGACAATGCCTCCTAATCTCTCCCGTTTGGGCCTAGATTGTGTACCTGGCATCAAACTAGCCTGCCATTTAAATAGATCGGCATGAAATCATCGATCAAACATATACGAAAATAAATAATAATAATAATAATAATAATAATAATAATAATAATAATAATACCAATAATAATATTAATAATAATAATAATAAAATAATCATAAAAATAATTTAGATTGTTAAAATCCTGCCAAACACTAAACAGAGCTTCTACACGTAACCTCACTAGTGTATTGGGGGGGCAAGCGTTCAAACCTCAGCACAGCAATTCTCAAACATCTTCAGTTGCAGCCAAAGCTTACACTAACATGCAATAAACTACTGATTCTACTTTTACGACTATAGTGCTGACTCTATTCCCAATCTTTCTTTCATACGGGCACTTGTTAATGACTCTGTCACCTGTTAATCCCTGCCTGACTTAAACAATCGCTCAGGTGAGATCTATAACATTAATCTACACGATTTTCTATTCCTTTTCCCCCTCAATTCCTTCTCAGCCCTGAATAAACAAAACTATGATAACATGCAAATATAGACACTAAAAGGGTCCTAAATTCTATGCACTGACATTGCATCACTCCCTTCCCATATCTAATTAACTGAAAGAAAATGAATAAAGGGTCTCTCGACCATTCTAAGCGGAACTAGCCTATCAAATCATATTATTAATAACCCTATCCTTACATTACTGTTATTTACAAAGGGAAATACTAGCATTGGAGTAGAAACATAATTTGGTACTCAACAGTTTGATGTCTTCGGGCCCATCCGGCGTTCCGGGGGCCTACCCATGTTGACTTCTTCCATGGCGCTGGCTCTTGGAGTTATCGGATCTAGAAGTTCCATCTGGTTTCTTGCCTAATCCATTTGAATAGCACAGGGATCAATGAAAATATATTGTAGTTACCACAAATTTACAGACTTCTTATTCACACGTCACCATTCACTTCCACTACCTCGTTCCTTAACCACCGACGGTTCCGTGTTGATAATGGCTAATTTCAGCTAGTCTACTTCAATTATGACACTGCTAAGACGGACATTCTCAGCATTCGCATGGTTCAGATTTTTCGCCACGTAAAGTCGTGACGCTAGTCAACTGTATTTATCCCTATCTTCTATCTAGTTTATTAGTTCGGGAACACTTCTCTCCGCCTGATAATCAGTGCAATAATCTCACCCTAAGCTTTGTTCATAAATTGGCGTAGAATTACACAGTTCTTCGTCAGACGTCTACCTTTCCTTTTTCGAATAGGTCTTCGAATACCATGATTCTATTCCTATCAATTGTTCTCTTTTACAGCTACTGATTATTAGTTTACAAAAGCGTTCTTCGACAGAAGTTCTGCATGCTATCGTGTAATCACTTTCTATACAAAACCTACTTCATATTTCATGAACATACAGTCTACCTCGCGGCCGATATCTCAGGTACGTCTCATTATCATAATCTTTCGTTTTCTATCACCAAAATAGAAAAGAAAAACACTGAAAATTCACTCCCGCTTTGTTCACTTCATATACAAAGGAGCGGCAAATTCGATAGCGAACCGACCGTCTTTTCCCGTCGAAAGCTCCTTCACGACTGCTGCTGTCCCCTGGGAAGTGCAAAAACTTATAGGCGAGCCAGGGATAGGGACCTCGCCCCCTCCCTTGTTTTCACATCTCCTAGATCAACCAGTCTGTGGAATTCAGCAATACGCCAGATTGTGTGACTCGGTTATTCGCAAGTGCGCTATGCCGTGCGGAATTGAAAATGATCGGCGGATTTGCAGCAATCAATTAATAAGCTCGGAGGGAAAATGGGGAACTTCCGAAGGCATCTGGCTTCACCAGTAGCGTCAGTATGCCAAGTCTGTTACGTAAGCTGTTTTAAGCGGATTTACCTTGGAGAATCTCTTCTACCATAATCCTGATTTCAAAATTTAACCAATATTCTTTCTACTGGTCTGACAGATGCATTTTGGTTCACCAAGCCTTATTTAAGCCGAAAATACATTTAAATTGGCCCGATCGCTTTGGCATCGCTGTACGCTGGCATTTGTTTTCAATATGGAGTCACTAAACTAGTGTTCTTCTGCTGCTTCTTCTATGACGTGTGCCGAGTTCGCGGTTTCCTAAGCCACCCACTGGGTGTGTAAGGCGCCGCTCTGTCGGGCGTTCTGTTGCGCAATCTGATGCTTCTCCCAACATCCACACAAAGAAAGCTTGCTGCCTGCTTCCTTCCCAAGCATATATTTTAAAATAATGATACGGTCACATCATGCCACTACAGCCCTAAGTTGTTCACCATTAAATACTACCTGAGCTACAAACTTCATGTTTTTAGTTTAGGGCAGTATTTTTACGTCATATGTATTCAGTGCCCTGCAAATAACCAGCAGAAAATATATTTACGGTTATCTCCCAAACACCGTGCATATTACACTCCAAATTTTGAGGCATTGCAAATTCAAAAATAATACATATAAAGGAACAATATGATTTATATAAATCCTAACTTAATTTACGTCGAAAGACGAAGGTAAGCTAATCTTTTGGAAGGTAACACACTAAACTCGGTTCCTTGGGGCTTCGCACGAACTTTTCACTCTGTCTACGAAATCAGTTTCCATTCAATGATCACAGTCTATACAACAAAAATTTGAGACAAGTGCCCCACCAGATACTCTATGAAAGGGAATTTATTATCAGCAATACACTTCAAAACCAAAAGCAAGAGTGAAGAACGTCAATTAGAAGTGTTAATAAAAGCTGAAAATATTTAATATCAGTTAAGAAAACAAAGCGGAAATAATAGGTAGCGAGTTTAAAATGCGAATAAGAGCTGCCTGAACCTGTGGATCATAAAGGTTATTCAGGGGTATTTTACTTGTTATTAACACCACAATATGTCCCCCTCCGTGAATAAATGGTTAACAGTCTATCCTTGATCGCACAGGTCCTGAGTCCGATTCCCAGTCGGATTAGCGATTTAACCATAATTGATTAATTGCTGTGGCTCGAAAGCTCTGTGTGTGTGTGTGTGTGTGTGTGTGTGTGTGTGTGTGTGTGTGTGTGTGTGTGTGTGTGTGGCCGGGCGCACATTGGGACGCAGGCGAAGCAGCTAAAGCAGCGCAGTGCAGAACAGATTTTTGTAATCCACACTAATCATTGCACCATCGCAAGTTGATAGGCAGGGCAGGACAGAGCAGAGCAGGCCGGTTCTGCAGCTACTTCCGCCTACCACGCGCAGTCTTCGAAACATAGTTTCCTGCGCACGTGTCACGTAGTTAGTTAAGAAATGGAGGAGAAAATTACCACAGCCGTTCGGTCTCACCATGTTTTGTAGGTACTATATGAATCATGTGGACTGCAATGCAGTATGTATGTACACGCATCGTGAGAAAATGGCTGAACAGAATTTAATGAAAACCGGTATGTAAATTCGGGGAATAAGGCACTACAATCTAGGCTATAAATCATGTTATTCACGCTGGGTAACAAGGTAGTTTAGAGGAAGGCCTAAAATGTAATCCACCGAGCAAATGGCCGTGCGGTTAGGTTCGCGCAGCTGTGAGCTTGCATTCGGGAGATAGTGGGTTCGAACCCCACTGTCGGCAACCCTGAAGATGGTTTTCCGTGGTTTCCCATTTTAACACCAGGCAAATGCTGGGGGGGGGGGGTTGCTGTGCCTTAATTAAGGTCACGGTCGCTTCCTTCCCATTCCTAGCCTTTTCCTATTCCATCGTTGTCATAAGACCTGTGTCGGTGCGACGTAAAAAATATAAAAAATAATCATGAATTTAGATTATTTTGCTTAGTCCATATGAACCCGGAACATCGCTAACATAGAAATATTGTTCAGTCTTGTAAACTGGCGATGGTTATTGTTTTTATTGCGATTGTCTTAAGGTGAATAACCGCGTTGCCATCAGCACAGGGGAAATTGTGAAGATGACTATCAAAATGAGAAAAATCGCGAATGCTTGAAGAAAAAGAAAAAAAAAGCCTCTTTATACTGGATGTTCTAATATCACAGAGTCTAAACGAAACATGTTCTTTCTGAAAACCGACGAGACCCTGCGTGGCAATGTGCGCTCACGTCCACTTCGCAGTTTCGTAAGCTTCGCGCTGTCCTGCTCTGCGGTCAATGTGCGCCCGGCCTATGTGCCATCTTCAACATTAAAATTCGTCTTAGGTAGGGCCCCGTTCTCACAGATGAGCAGGTCAGCTATAAGGAGTTTAATAGGAAGATCTGTATCCGGCCGCTTAGGAGTCCATACGCCATTATTATATTACTAGCGAATGTACCCGTGCTTCGCTACGGTATTCTACATTGTATTCGAATATCGAAGTAAATATTGTACATGCAGTAAATAAGATTGTTTTAAAATTGCATGTCGCTTAGCGTTATCCGAGAAAGAGCATGGGGAGGTCCCCGTACGTTTCCAATGTAAAGTGTTTGTTACGGATTTGTGATATAACGGCAGGCTCACTTGCCTACTGGCATTCACAATCATGTTGGGAAGTTTACATTATAATTGCAGGCCCCATTGCCTACTATGCGGACAGAATCGATTTGGGGAGTTTTCGTTAAAATGGCAGCCCCCCTTTCCTACCTCCAGACAGATTACAGTTTTTATTATAATGGCAGGCAATTACCCTACTATCACTCGAAATTGAGTTGTGCAGTTATCATTATAATGACAGGCCCCTTTTCCTACTGCCAGCCAGCGTACTGCCAGTCACACCAAGTTGGTGAGTTTCCATCAAAATAGCAGGCCACTATGCCTAATGCCAGTCACATTTTAGATGAGTACATTTCTTTATAATGGCGGGCACCCTTGCCTACTGCCAAACACAATCGGGTAGGGGAGTTTTAAACAAAACTGCATGCTCACTTACCTTCTGCAAATCAAATCGAGAAGGGAACTATTCACTACAATTGTAGGCCTTCCTTACTAATGACAGTTACACAGGAGTTGGAGAAGGAACCCTTTCCTACTGCCAGTCAAAGTCGGTGTGGGGAGTACTGATTACAATAGCAGACCGACCCTTTCTCGATCGCTAAATCGACATCAGTGAATATATATAGATCGACATACGAAAGTATATGCGTGTTTACAATATTGAAGACCTTCATTTACAGATTAACTGCTACTAAACGTACGTCATATCGACAAAGGATTATATCATAAGACACGCCGGATTTAGTAGCCTAAATGGCTGGTCCAATGATATGTCATCTATTCTTGGGTCAGATTTAGAAACGTGGAACAGGGTAAAGGTTTTGTAAGATCATCTCACATTACATTACTTTTCGGATAATAATGTGACAGCTACATACGTAGCATTTGGCTCACATATGGCTACTGAGTGGGCCAATTTTCGTGAAGAGTTTGATGATTCTGTATTTCATATAAGTAATTGAAAGTATGAATAATGCATGTGAAAATTCCAAATTGACTTAACATCGATTAATAGAGAAAAATCAAACGTAAAAGGGATACAGATACGGCATAAAGTCATAAGACCAAGGTTGTAGATGATTCCAAATTGAACGGAGATTGTGCAATCCGTTACGTGATAGGAATTTCCGAAGGTCTGCACCATCATTAAAATTGCCTGCATATTTCGATATTCTTCGGGGATAAAAAATGAAAAATTTAATGATATAGGATTTTTCATTCGTTACAGGCTAAAACGTATAATTTTGTCAAATTTCAATTATCTTCTTATTCTTCTGGCAGATTATGCCACAATGTGGATTTTGGGCGAGGCGGGTAAAAATTAGGACTTTCAGGAAATCAAAAATTATGGAGATTGTTATTATTACCCCTTAAACGGAAAGCTGTAGGAAAATTTCGCCAAAATAGTCAGTGTAGAGGTACACAGTCGTTACGATTTGATTTATATAGATAAGGAATCTGCTCCATGTAAAACACCTTTTGGGCTATGTCCGCTGGACTTAACCTGCAAAAGTGACCATTCATGATATCTCCCTTATTAATCCTCCTGACGAAAAAATGCACATGAAAAAAAAGGTTTAGAGGTGGAATTCCATCAGGTTTGGTCGATTTCCAGTCAGGTTGGTCTTGTTCTGTATATATTGTGGAAGAGTAAAATCACCATTTCGGTTCCTTATAAACCGCCAGTCCATTCCGGAACATGAAATGTTATTTACGTTTAAAACCTACCTTTGGACAGGTGGATGCTAAATATAAATTTTGTTTCGAATGTCTTCAGTAGTTTTCAAGTTGTAAGGAATACGCTTTACACGCACCCGCTCGTGAGTTAAGTCCGATGGGACTTGTACAGAAAAACGGTCCTTTAATGATAGATATCTCCCTTATTGATCCTCGTATCGAAATGATGCACATGAGAAAAAAAGGTTTAGACATTAATTTCTACCAAGGTAGGTAGACTTCCATAAACTTTTGTTGTGTATATTTTTTGGAAGTGCAAAATCACTGTTTCGGTTTCGTATAAACCCCCAGTTAGTTCAGGGATTTAGAAACAATATTTGCCCTGAAACCTATCAAGGACAGGTGTATTCTAAATACGAATCTTGGTGGAAATGCATCCAGTAGTTTCTAGCATTCACGTACATACGGCGTAATTAAGGAAGAAAATAATACAGTTAAGAATGTTGAAACTAATAGAAAATGGATTATAACTGAGGACAGCCGGATAACGACAAATAAATAAATGCCGTGAGTTATGGATATAATAAAGCGCTAACAGAGGAGAAATTTAGGTTCAGTGATTCTTAGGTAAACAAATATGAAGATGACTAATGGTGTTATTACTTAATCTATTCGAGGGCGGTTATAACCTCCAACGATATTCCGCCAATATCCCGCAGATGAGCCGATTGATGCCTCTCTTGCCATCTACCCAAGGAACAACCACGAATTTAAAAGCATGATGAGGAAAATGGCAATACGTTACTTCCTTACTGGCATGCAGTCAGAGACGTTGCCATGGTAACCTGTAGGTTCGTTGTCGGTCTGTCGGTCACTAAATGCAGAGCATGATACCAGCAGAAAATTGTAAATTTCTCCGTCATGTGAAGAGTAAGGTAAATTATGAACATAACGAAAGTTGTTTATAATGAAGAGACGTTTCACGTACGGTAAACGAAGTTTACAGAAAATCAATAGTATAAGAGAAAATTACTTAATCTATTCGAGGGCGGTTATAACCTCCAACGATATTCCGCCAATATCCCGCAGATGAGCCGATTGATGCCTCTCTTGCCATCTACCCAAGGAACAACCACGAATTTAAAAGCATGATGAGGAAAATGGCAATACGTTACTTCCTTACTGGCATGCAGTCAGAGACGTTGCCATGGTAACCTGTAGGTTCGTTGTCGGTCTGTCGGTCACTAAATGCAGAGCATGATACCAGCAGAAAATTGTAAATTTCTCCGTCATGTGAAGAGTAAGGTAAATTATGAACATAACGAAAGTTGTTTATAATGAAGAGACGTTTCACGTACGGTAAACGAAGTTTACAGAAAATCAATAGTATAAGAGAAAATAGAGGAAAACCACTGTGGTTTTCCTATAAACACCCCGTCTATTCAAAGATTTTAAAATTATATGCATATCGGAACCTTTCCTGGGATGAGTATACTCTAAATATGAAGTTTGGCTGAGATCTATCCAGCCGTTTCGACGTGATGGTGGGAAAACCACTCTGGTTTTCCTATAAACCCCCCGTCTATTCAAGGATTTTAAAATGATATGCATATCTAAACCTTCCCCGGGATTAGTATACTCTAAATACAATGTTTGGTTGAGATCCATCCAGCCGTTTCGACGTGATGGTGGAAAAACCATTCTGATTTTCCTATAAACCCCCCATATATTCAAATATTTTAAAATGATATGCATATGGAAAACTTCCCCGCGATGAGTATCCTCTAAATATGAAGTTTGGTTGAGATCTATCCAGCCGTTTCGACGTGATGGTGGAAAAACCATTCTGGTTTTCCTATAAACCCCCTGTCTATTCAAGGATTTTAAAATGATATGCATATCAAAACCTTCTCCGGGATGAGTATACCCTAAATATGAAGTTTGGTTGAGATCTATCCAGCCGTTTCGACGTGATGGTGGAACAGACAAACAGACAGACAAACAGAAACAATTTTATTTATCCCCGCCCAAAGGAGTCCTATGAGTGCCTTACACAACAGTATATTTTTTTCCCAGATATTAAGTCTTATTTGTACCTATTTTGGTTGACAGCTATGCCCAAACGTACATGCATAATCTCACTGCTCTAGAATCCTGGAGCTGACGTTGCCATGGTTACGGCAGTTCATTTCTTTATCCGATTCCTAGAGCAGGGGTAGTGTGGTGCCAATATCTCCGTAACGGTTGGTTTTAGGGCCTTAAAACATGGTTTTCGGGCCCGTAGGGCTTACCGAGTTTTGTTCTTTGCGTCAAGAGGATTAAATTGAGCTTTGTCTCGTCCTTATACGACAAATTCGATATTTTGCCTATAATAGTATAAGAGAAAATGGAGGAAAACCGTTTTTCCTATAAAACCCCCGTCTTTTCAAAGATTTTAAAATGATATGCATATCGAAACCTTCCCCGGGGTCAGTATACTCTAAATATGAAGTTTGGTTGAGATCTATCCAGCCGTTTCGACGTGATGGTGGAACAGACAAACAGACAGACAAACAGACAAACAGAAACAATTTTATTTATATAGACTAGCAAATGTACCCGTGCTTCGCTACGGTATTCTACATTGTATACGGATATCGACGTAAATACTGTGCGTGCAGCAAATGAGATTGTTTTAAAATTGCATGTCTCTTAGCCTTATCCGAGAAATAGCATGGGGAGGTCCCCCCATACGTTGTTTCCAATGTAAAGTGAGGGTTGCGGAGTTGTGATGATAACGCCAGGCTCACTTGCCTACTGCCATTCACAATCGAGTTGGCAAGTTTACATTATAATTGCAGGCCCCAATGCCTACTGCGCGGTCACAATCGATTTGGGGAGTTTTAGTTACAATGGCAGACCCATTTCCTACTTTCAGACAGGTTACAGTTAAGGCGTTTTTATTATAATACCAGGCAACTTCCCTACCACCAGTCAAAATTGAGTTGTGCAGTTATCATTATAATGACAGTCCCTTTTTACTGCTGCTAGCCAGCTTACTGCCAGTCACACAGAATTAGTGAGTTTCCATGAAAATAGCAGGCCACTATGCCTAATGCTAGTCAAATTTTAGATTGGAACATTTGTTTATAATGGCGGGCACCCTGGCCTAGAGCCAAACACAATAGAGTAGGGGACTTTCGAACAAAACTGCATGATCCCTTGCCTTCTGCAAGACAAATCGAAAAGTGAATTATTCATTAAAATGGTAGGACCTCCTTACTAATGCCAGTTACACAGGAGTTGGAGAAGGACCCCATTCCTACTGCCAGCAGTCAAATTCGGTGTAGGGAGTACTGATTACAATAGCAGACACATCCTTTCTCGATCGCTACAAATCGACATCAATGAATATATATACAGATGGACATACGAAAGTATATGAATGTTTACAATATTGCAGACCTTCATTTACAGATTAACTGCTGCTAAACGGTACGTCATATCGACAAAGGATTGTACCGTAAGGCGCAGTATTTAGCGATCTAAATGGCTGGTCCTATGATATTTTCTCGCATCTAATCTATTCATGGGTCAGATTGAATCAAAAACGTTGAATAGGTTGAAATTTGTGTAAGAATATCTTACATTGCATTACTTTTCGGATAATTATGTGACATAGCATTTGGCTCACATATGGGTACTGGGTGGGCCAATGTTCGTGTAGAGTTTGATCATACTATCTTTCCTGTAAGTGATTGAAATGATGCACATGAGAAGAAAAGGTTTAGAAATTAATTTCCATTAAGGCAGGTAGATTTCCATAAAGTTTGGTTGTGTGTATTTTGAGGGAGTTCAAAATCACGGTTTCGGTTTCGTATAAACCCCCAATTAGTTCAGGGATTTAGAAACAATATTTTCCCTAAACCCTCCCCAAAGGACAGGTGGATTCTAAATATGAAGTTTGGTGGAAATATATCCAGTAGTTTTCAAGTTATAGAAGGACAGACAAACAGACAAACAGACAAACAAACAGACAAACGGACACCAAAGCTAAAAATGATGCAGATGGTCATAATTACACCTGAAACGGATAACTGTACGGAAATTTCGCCAAAATAATCAATGTACAGACACACGGTCGTTACGATTTTATTTTTTGCGCTAAAACCTACCCAAGGACAGGTGGATTCTAAATATGAAGTTTGGTGGAAATATATCCAGTAGTTTTCAAGTTATAGAAGGACAGACAAACAGACAAACAGACAAACAAACAGACAAACGGACACCAAAGCTAAAAATGATGCAGATGGTCATAATTACAGGTGAAACGGATAACTGTACGGAAAATTCGCCAAAATAATCAACGTACAGACACACGGTCGTTACGATTTTATTTATATAGATGACGGATAAGCATGAGCACGTTGAAAAGTGCAGACTTCCACTTCGAGATTCATATCTCCTAAACGGTTTATTATATTAAGAAACGGTTTGCGCCATCAGACGCCTCATTTATCGCCCTACATGTTTGTTTCTAAACCATTTCCTCGTATCTCCCATATTCAGGGGGTAAATTGAGATCAAATTTTGAATAGGGTGAAATTTGGGTGCATTTTTAACATTTCACATTACTTATTGCCTACTTATGTATAAGCTAGAATCATGAAATTTGGTACACATATGTACCTTAATCGTGCCAATGTGCGCACACAACGTGATGATCCTATCATTCTTATAAGTGTGTCAAACAATGAAATATACTTGTAAAAATCACCAAATTTACGAACAATCCAGAAATACGGCCACATTTAAAATATAAGGGAGAGAGATAAGACAAAATGTCACAGGACCAAAGTTGTAGATCACTCCGAATTGAAGGGACATTGTGCCATCCGTTTTGTGATACGACTTACCGTTTAGCCAAAAAATAGCTCAAAAGGAATGTCTGCACAGTCATTAAAATTGCCTCCATATTTCGATATCTTTGGGGGGTAAAAAGTGAAAAATTTGAACATCTTGGAATTTTCCCGTCGGTTAGGGACCAAAAGCTATAATTTCACCAAATTTCAATTGTCTACTTCGTCTGGCAGGTTGTGCCGCCATTTTGATTTGGGGGGATAGGGGATAAAAATGAGGAAATTCTCGAAAATTTTTAAGCCCACGAAACCTATAGGTTATCGTTTTGGATATACTATACGACTGTGTTATTATGCTGAGCCCAAAATTTGAGCCCCCCCAGCGTGCCCCCTTCAGGGAATTTGGAGAATTTCCGATTTTTCTAGGGATCCTGGAGGCATCAGTTTCCTCCGTACCAAGTTTCAAATTTCTGAGATTTCTGGAAGTGCCTCATTAATTCACGTCTTTTTTCATTTTTAAATATTTATATATACATCGCTCCAGCCCGACTTGCTTTTATATATATAGATGACAGATAAGCATGAGCACGTTGAAAAGTGCAGACTTCCACTTCGAGATTCATATCTCCTGAACGGTTTATGATATTAAGAAACGGTTTGCGCCATCAGACGCCTCATTTATCGCTCTACATGTTTCCTTCTAAACCATTTCCTCGTATCTCCCATATTAAGGGGGTAAATTGAGATTAAATTTTGAATAGGGTGAAATTTGGGTGCATTTTTAACATTTTACATTACTTTTTGCCTACTTATGTATAAGCTAGAATCATGAAATTTGGTACACATATGTCCCTTAATCGTGCAAATGTGCGCACACAACGTGATGATCCTATCATTCTTATAAGTGTGTCAAACAATGAAATATACTTGTAAAAATCACCAAATTTACGAACAATCCAGAAATACGGCCACATTTAACGTATAAGGGAGAGAGATACGACAAAATGTCACAGGACCAAAGTTGTAGATCACTCCGAATTGAAGGGACATTGTGCCATCCGTTTTGTGATACGACTTACCGTTTAGCCAAAAAATAGCTCAAAAGGAATGTCTGCACAGTCATTAAAATTGCCTCCATATTTCGATATCTTTGGGGGGTAAAAAGTGAAAAATTTGAACATCTTGGAATTTTCCCGTCGGTTAGGGACCAAAAGCTATAATTTCACCAAATTTCAATTGTCTACTTCGTCTGGCAGGTTGTGCCGCCATTTTGATTTGGGGGGATAGGGAATAAAAATGAGGAAATTCTCGAAAATTTTTAAGCCCACGAAACCTGTAGGTTATCGTTTTGGATATACTATACGACTGTGTTCTTATGCTGAGCCCAAAATTTGAGCCCCCCCAGCGTGCCCCCTTCAGGGAATTTGGAGAATTTCCGATTTTTCTAGGGATCCTGGGGGCATCAGTTTCCTCCGTACCAAGTTTCAAATTTCTGAGATTTCTGGAAGTGCCTCATTAATTCACGTCTTTTTTCATTTTTAAATATTTATATATACATCGCTCCAGCCCGACTTGCTTTTATATATATAGACTAGCGAATGTACCCGTGCTTCGCTACGGTATTCTACATTGTATTCGGTTATCGAAGTAAATAGTGTACATGCAGTAAATAAGATTGTTTTAAAATTGCATGTCTCTTAGCGTTATCCGAGAAAGAGCATGGGGAGTTCCCCGTACGTTGTTTCCAATGTAAAGTGTTTGTTACGGATTTGTGATATAGCGGCAGACTCACTTGCCTACTGCCATTCACAATCGAGTTGGGATGATTACGTAATATTTGCAGGCCCCATTGCTTACTACGCGGACAAAATCGATTTGGGGAGTTTTCGTTAATATGGCAGCCCCCTTCCTACTTCCAGACAGATTTCAGTTGAGGAGTTTTTATTATAATGGCAGGCAATTACCCTACTATCACTCGAAATTGAGTTGTGCAGTTATCATTATAATGCCAGGCCCATTTTTTTACTGCCAGCCAGCTTACTGCCAGTCACACCAAGTTGGTGAGTTTCCATCAAAATAGCAGGCCACTATGCCTAATGCCAGTCACATTTTAGATGAGGACATTTCTTTATAATGATAGGCACCCTTGCCTACTGCCAAACACAATCGGGTAGGGGAGTTTTAAACAAAACTGCATGCTCACTTGCCTTCTGCAAGTCAAATCAAGAAGGGAACTATTCATTATAATTGTAGGCTTTCCTTACTAATGACAGTTACACAGGAGTTGGAGAAGGAACCCTTTCCTACTGCCAGTCAAAGTCGGTGTGGGGAGTACTTATTACAATAGCAGACCCACCCTTTCTCGATCGCTAAAAATCGACATCAGTGAATATATATAGATCGACATACGAAAGTATATGCGTATTTACAATATTGAAGACCTTCATTTACAGATTAACTGCTACTAAACGTACGTCATATAGACAAAGGATTATACCATAAGACACGCCGGGTTTAGTGGCCTAAATGGCTGGTCCTATGATATGTCATCTATTCTTGGGTCAGATTGAATTAGAAACGTGGAACAGGGTAAAGGTTTTGTAAGATTATCTCACATTACATTACTTTTCGGATACATACATAGCATTTGGCTCACATATGGCTACTGGGTGGGCCAATTTTCGTGAAGAGTTTAATGATTCTGTATTTCATATAAGTAATTGAAAGTATGAATTATGCATGTGAAAATTCCAAATTGACTTAACATCGATTAAAGAGAAAAATCAAACGTAAAAGGGATACAGATACGGCAAAAAGTCATAAGACCACGGTTGTAGATCATTCCAAATTGAACGGAGATTGTGCAATCCGTTATAGGATAGGAATTTCCGAAGGTCTGCACCATCATTAAAATTGCCTGCGTATTTCGATTTTCTTCGGGGATTCAAAGTGAAAAATTTAATGATCTAGGAAGTTTTCCGTTCGTTACAGTCTAAAACGTATAATTTTGTCAAATTTCAATTATCTTCTTTTTCTTTTGGCAGATTATGGCGCAATTTGGATTTTGGGCGAGGCGGGTAAAAATTAGTACTTTCAGGAAACTAAACCAAAAATTATGGAGATGGTCATTATTACCCCTTAAACGGAAAGCTGTACGAAAATTTCGCCAAAATAGTCAGTGTAGAGGCACACAGTCGTTACGATTGGATTTATATAGATAAGGAATCTGCTCCATGTAAAACACCTTTTGGGCTATGTCCGCTGGACTTAACCTGCAAAAGTGACCATTCATGATATCTCCCTTAGTAATCCTCCTGACGAAAGAATGCACATGAAAAAAAGGTTTAGAGGTGGAATTCCATCACGTTTGGTCGATTTCCAGTCAGGTTGGTCTTGTTCTGTATATGTTGTGGAAGAGTAAAATCACCATTTCGGTTCCCTATAAACCGCCAGTCCATTCCGGAACATGAAATGTTATTTACGTTTAAAACCTACCTTTGGACAGGTGGATGCTAAATATAAATTTTGGTTCGAATGTCTTCAGTAGTTTTCAAATTGTAAGGAGTACGCTTTACACGCACCCGCTCGGGAGTTAAGTCCGATGGGACTTGTACAGAAAAACGGTCCGTTAATGATATATCCCTTATTAATCCTCGTATCGAAATGATGCACATGAGAAAAAAGGTTTAGAAATTATTATCTATCAAGGTAGGTAGATTTCCATTAAGTTTGGTTGTGTATATTTTGTGGAAGTGCAAAATCACTGTTTCGGTTTCGTATAAACCCCCAGTCAGTTCAGGGATTTAGAAACAATATTTGCCCAAAACCTATCAAGGACAGGTGTATTCTAAATATGAGTCCAGTAGTTTGTAGCACTCGCGTACATACGGCGTAATTAAGGAAGAAATAATACAGTTAAGAAAGTTGAAAGTAATAGAAAATGGATTATAACTGCGGACAGCCGGATAACGACAAATATGTAAATGCCAAGTGAATGTATTGGAAAATCAAATGCCCCTCAATAAATTATGCTAGTGTGAGTAATGGATATAATAAAGCGGTAACAGAGGAGAAATTTAGGTCAGTGATTCTTAGGTAAACAAATAATAAGAAGATGACTAATGGTGTTATTACTTAATCTATTCGAGGGCGGTTATAATATCCAACGATATTCCGCCAATATCCCGCAGATAGGCCGATTGACGCCTCTCTTGCCTTCTACCCAAGGAACAACCACGAGTTTAAAGCATGATGAGGAAAATGGCAATACGTTACTTCCCTGCTGGCATGCAGTCAGAGACGTTGCCATGGTAACCTGTAGTTTCGTTGTCGGTCTGTCGGTCACTCAATGCAGAGCATGATACCAGCGGAAAATTGTAAATTTCTCCGTCATGTGAAGAGTAAGGTAAATTATGAACATAACGAAAGTTGTTTATAATGAAGAGACGTTTCACGTACGGTAAACGAAGTTTACAGAAAATCAATAGTATAAGAGAAAATAGAGGAAAACCACTGTGGTTTTCCTATAAACACCCCGTCTATTCAAAGATTTTAAAATTATATGCATATCGGAACCTTTCCTGGGATGAGTATACTCTAAATATGAAGTTTGGCTGAGATCTATCCAGCCGTTTCGACGTGATGGTGGGAAAACCACTCTGGTTTTCCTATAAACCCCCCGTCTATTCAAGGATTTTAAAATGATATGCATATCTAAACCTTCCCCGGGATTAGTATACTCTAAATACAATGTTTGGTTGAGATCCATCCAGCCGTTTCGACGTGATGGTGGAAAAACCATTCTGATTTTCCTATAAACCCCCCATATATTCAAATATTTTAAAATGATATGCATATGGAAAACTTCCCCGCGATGAGTATCCTCTAAATATGAAGTTTGGTTGAGATCTATCCAGCCGTTTCGACGTGATGGTGGAAAAACCATTCTGGTTTTCCTATAAACCCCCTGTCTATTCAAGGATTTTAAAATGATATGCATATCAAAACCTTCTCCGGGATGAGTATACCCTAAATATGAAGTTTGGTTGAGATCTATCCAGCCGTTTCGACGTGATGGTGGAACAGACAAACAGACAGACAAACAGAAACAATTTTATTTATCCCCGCCCAAAGGAGTCCTATGAGTGCCTTACACAACAGTATATTTTTTTCCCAGATATTAAGTCTTATTTGTACCTATTTTGGTTGACAGCTATGCCCAAACGTACATGCATAATCTCACTGCTCTAGAATCCTGGAGCTGACGTTGCCATGGTTACGGCAGTTCATTTCTTTATCCGATTCCTAGAGCAGGGGTAGTGTGGTGCCAATATCTCCGTAACGGTTGGTTTTAGGGCCTTAAAACATGGTTTTCGGGCCCGTAGGGCTTACCGAGTTTTGTTCTTTGCGTCAAGAGGATTAAATTGAGCTTTGTCTCGTCCTTATACGACAAATTCGATATTTTGCCTATAATAGTATAAGAGAAAATGGAGGAAAACCGTTTTTCCTATAAAACCCCCGTCTTTTCAAAGATTTTAAAATGATATGCATATCGAAACCTTCCCCGGGGTCAGTATACTCTAAATATGAAGTTTGGTTGAGATCTATCCAGCCGTTTCGACGTGATGGTGGAACAGACAAACAGACAGACAAACAGACAAACAGAAACAATTTTATTTATATAGATGACGGATAAGCATGAGCACGTTGAAAATTGCAGACTTCCACTTCGAGATTCATATCTCCTGAATGGTTTATGATATTAAGAAACGGTTTGCGCCATCAGACGGCTCATTTATCGCTCTACATGTTTGTTTCTAAACCATTTCCTAGTATCTCCCATATTAAGGGGGTAAATTGAGTTCAAATTTTGAATAGGGTGAAATTTGGGTGCATTTTTAACATTTTACATTACATTTTGCCTACTTATGTATAAGCTAGAATCATGAAATTTGGTACACATATGTCCCTTAATCGTGCCAATGTGCGCACACACCGTGATGATCCTATCATTCTTATAAGTGTGTCAAACAATAAAATATACTTGTAAAAATCACCAAATTTACGAACAATCCAGAAATAGGCCAAATTTAACGTATAAGGGAGAGAGATACGACAAAATGTCACAGGACCAAAGTTGTAGATCACTCCGAATTGAAGGGACATTGTGCCATCCGTTTTGTGATACGACTTACCGTTTAGCCAAAAAATAGCTCAAAAGGAATGTCTGCGCAGTCATTAAAATTGCCTCCATATTTCGATATCTTTGGGGTTAAAAAGTGAAAAATTTGAACACATTGGAATTTTCCCGTCGGTTAGGGACCAAAAGCTATAATTTCACCAAATTTCAATTGTCTACCTCGTCTCGTAGGTTGGGCCGCCATCTTGATTTGGGGGGATGGGGGATAAAAATGAGGAAATTCTCGAAAATTTTTAAGCCCACGGAACCTATAGGTTATCGTTTTGGATATACTATACGACTGTATTCTTATGCTGAGCCCAAAATTTGAGCCCCCCCAGCGTGCCCCCTTCAGGGAATTTTGAGAATTTCCGATTTTTCTAGGGATCCTGGGGTCATCAGTTTCCCTCGTACCAAGTTTCGATTTTCTGAGATTTCTGGAAGTGCCTCATTAATTCACGTCTTTTTTTCATTTTTAAATATTTATATATACATCGCTCCAGCCCGACTTGCTTTTATATATATAGATGACGGATAAGCATGAGCACGTTGAAAATTGCAGACTTCCACTTCGAGATTCATATCTCCTGAACGGTTTATGATATTAAGAAACGGTTTGCGCCATCAGACGGCTCATTTATCGCTCTACATGTTTGTTTCTAAACCATTTCCTAGTATCTCCCATATTAAGGGGGTAAATTGAGTTCAAATTTTGAATAGGGTGAAATTTGGGTGCATTTTTAACATTTTACATTACATTTTGCCTACTTACGTATAAGCTAGAATCATGAAATTTGGTACACATATGTCCCTTAATCGTGGCAATGTGCGCACACAACGTGATGATCCTATCATTCTTATAAGTGTGTCAAACAATAAAATATACTTCTAAAAATCACCAAATTTACGAACAATCCAGAAATACGGCCAAATTTAACGTATAAGGGAGAGAGATACGACAAAATGTCACAGGACCAAAGTTGTAGATCACTCCGAATTGAAGGGACATTGTGCCATCCGTTTTGTGATACGACTTACCGTTTAGCCAAAAAATAGCTCAAAAGGAATGTCTGCGCAGTCATTAAAATTGCCTCCATATTTCGATATCTTTGGGGTTAAAAAGTGAAAAATTTGAACACATTGGAATTTTCCCGTCGGTTAGGGACCAAAAGCTATAATTTCACCAAATTTCAATTGTCTACCTCGTCTCGTAGGTTGGGCCGCCAGCTTGATTTGGGGGGATGGGGGATAAAAATGAGGAAATTCTCGAAAATTTTTAAGCCCACGGAACCTATAGGTTATCGTTTTGGATATACTATACGACTGTGTTCTTATGCTGAGCCCAAAATTTGAGCCCCCCCAGCGTGCCCCCTTCAGGGAATTTTGAGAATTTCCGATTTTTCTAGGGATCCTGGGGTCATCAGTTTCCCTCGTACCAAGTTTCAAATTTCTGAGATTTCTGGAAGTGCCTCATTAATTCACGTCTTTTTTTCATTTTTAAATATTTATATATACATCGCTCCAGCCCGACTTGCTTTTATATATATAGATGACGGATAAGCATGAGCACGTTGAAAATTGCAGACTTCCACTTCGAGATTCATATCTCCTGAACGGTTTATGATATTAAGAAACGGTTTGCGCCATCAGACGGCTCATTTATCGCTCTACATGTTTGTTTCTAAACCATTTCCTAGTATCTCCCATATTAAGGGGGTAAATTGAGTTCAAATTTTGAATAGGGTGAAATTTGGGTGCATTTTTAACATTTTACATTACATTTTGCCTACTTACTTATAAGCTAGAATCATGAAATTTGGTACACATATGTCCCTTAATCGTGGCAATGTGCGCACACAACGTGATGATCCTATCATTCTTATAAGTGTGTCAAACAATAAAATATACTTGTAAAAATCACCAAATTTACGAACAATCCAGAAATACGGCCAAATTTAACGTATAAGGGAGAGAGATACGACAAAATGTCACAGGACCAAAGTTGTAGATCACTCCGAATTGAAGGGACATTGTGCCATCCGTTTTGTGATACGACTTACCGTTTAGCCAAAAAATAGCTCAAAAGGAATGTCTGCGCAGTCATTAAAATTGCCTCCATATTTCGATATCTTTGGGGTTAAAAAGTGAAAAATTTGAACACATTGGAATTTTCCCGTCGGTTAGGGACCAAAAGCTATAATTTCACCAAATTTCAATTGTCTACCTCGTCTCGTAGGTTGTGACGCCATCTTGATTTGGGGGGATGGGGGATAAAAATGAGGAAATTCCCGAAAATTTTTAAGCCCACGGAACCTATAGGTTATCGTTTTGGATATACTATACGACTGTGTTCTTATGCTGAGCCCAAAATTTGAGCCCCCCCAGCGTGCCCCCTTCAGGGAATTTTGAGAATTTCCGATTTTTCTAGGGATCCTGGGGTCATCAGTTTCCCTCGTACCAAGTTTCAAATTTCTGAGATTTCTGGAAGTGCCTCATTAATTCACGTCTTTTTTTCATTTTTAAATATTTATATATACATCGCTCCAGCCCGACTTGCTTTTATATATATAGATTACTTCAGAAAATCATATTGAAATCAACAGCTAGGATTCGACACACTCCAATACATACATTGTTACTCTGTAGCTGAAGAACTGAAACGTTAGGCCTAATAACCACAATTTTCAGGCAAAAATGCGGTTTTCCGGCGCCCCTTACAATTTGTGGCAACTGAATGAACGCTCATCACCATCATCCCATGAAATGCCATTCCACAAGAGTTTTACAGCTGGATACCCTTCCTGACGCCAAGTATTTTGTCTCTTCTGCCAGGTGAATAAATACAGTCGCCAGTCTGGGTACATTTGTTACAGCCGTCGGGAGGTGATTCCTGGAATCAAACCAAAAAATCGTAGTAATTTGGCCGCGTGGCTAGGGTCGCGTAGTTGTGAGCTGTTATTAGGAAGATGGTGGGTTTGAATCCCACCGTCGGCAGCCCTAAAGTTGATTTTCCGTGGTTTCCATTTTCACACTAGGCAAATACTGGGGGGTTGTATATTTACTACGGCCACAGTTGCTACCTTCCCAATTCTTCCGTCTTTCCCAGTCTTATGTCGCCAAAAATCTTCGATGCGTTAGTGAAAAAAAAAAAAAATGCAAGCAAAAAAATCTTCCTATGAACAATGTTCTACATTGCCTTGCTACTGAGGTGCAGACATTGCACTTGACAAGTACCACTCTGGCGTTTTTGTTGTCCGCCGTCCGGTTTGATCACCGACGAGGCCTCAGAGACGGCTTTCATAAACTTCCATTACACACACACAAAGAAGTAGGCAGTTGAAAACCCGCATGGTACGGTCGACGGTAATCATCTACAGCGCTATGGACGCAATGTGTGGCCTGGTATTATCCAAGATCAACTGACTGGCCCGTACATGCTACTCAAATGACTGAACGGACCAGCGTACCTGACCTTCTAGAGGAACACGCTGCCATTACTACTGGAATACATGCCCCTGCCTGTTGGCCGCGTAATGTGGCTCATGCATGACGGAGCACCAGCACACTTCAGTTTGCATGTACGCCTGGTTTTGGATAGCCCCTCTCCATGACAGTGGATCGGGCGCCAAGGTCCTGAACATTGGCCTGCACGGTCTCCTGACGTTAATCCACTGGACTTTCATCTGTAGCGACACATGAAAAATGTGGTGTACGCTACTCAGGTTAACGACATCAGCATCAAGCTCGAAAGTTTCAGTCACTTATGTGCGGCCAGTATACAGTATTTGGGGAGATAGTGGATTCGAACCTCACTATCGGCAGCCCTGAATTTTTTTTCCGCGTTTTTCCATTTTCACACCAGGCAAACGCTGAGGCTGTACCATAATTAAAGCCACGGTCGCTTCCTTCCCACTTTTAGCCCTTAACTGTCCTAACGTCGCCATAAGACCTACTCGTGATGGTGTGATGTAATGCAACTTGTAGAAAAAAAAAACGGCATCAGTGACCTGGAACAGCGTATCAATAACGCCTGTGTAGATGTTCGACAGGGCCCAGGTATCTACAAGCGGCTTCACCATGCAGAATTAAGGCTGCGGACACTTTAAGCATCTTCTTTGGTGGAGCGCGTGTTTTTCCCGTAACTCCATCGCACGTAACTTAATAACAACGCACTTCAGGGCATTTCCCCATAGGACTTTCCTTTATACCCACCGAAATTTGTTACAAATGTTGAGATACACACTGTAGATTGCAGAGGCATTTCCCCACTGCTTTCACAGCGAGCTCCTTCGCCCACAGCCACTGCCCTCTTATGGTTTGTCAAGTTAATTACCACTGCCCGGCACTCGACGTTGGGTCACTAACTGCATGGTCTTCCCTTTTACTCTAGCAGGGTTTCTCCTAGCCACATAGTAAGACCGGCGGTAATGTACGGTGCTGAGTCATGGGCAATTACCAAAGCTCAGAAATGAAACTAGATGTGGCTGAAATGCTAAGATGGATGAGTGGCGTTTCATGATTTGACAGGCTAAAGAATAAGCTTATCAGAGTGACCGTAAATGTAAAGACCATTGAGTAGAAAGGAAGAACATTGAGGTGGTACAGCCAAGTGGAACGAAGACCCGAAAATAACGTGGGAAAGGGAGTACAAGGAATGGAGGTGCCAGAAAGAAGAACAACCCGAGGAACGAAGGCTAATTCGGGCAGATCAAATAGCATATGATTTGAGAGAAAGTGGTTAGACGAAAGAAGAAGCCCTGAATAGAGAGAAGTGGTGAAAAAGAATAAAGTATGAAAAGTGCCGACCTCGAAAAGTGCGAAAAGGCTTTGTAAACATTTTTATTAGCCTCCTCTTATTTATTTATTTATTTATTTATTTATTTTTTATTTATTTATTTTTATAAATAACAGTAAGTTTAGTTTCTTTACGTCCCACTAACTACTTTTACGGTTTTCGGAGACGCCGAGATGCCAGAATTTAGTCCCGCAGGAGTTCTTTTGCGTGCCAGTAAATATCCTGACCACGAGGCTGACGTATTTGATCACCTTCAAATACCACCGGACTGAGCCAGGATCGAACCTGCCAAGTTGGGGGGAGAAAGCCAGCGCCTCAACCATCTGCGCCACTCAACCCGGCTATTTTTATTGACTTATTTATTATTTTAATATATACTAACATCAGGAGGATCCTTCTCATCAACGTTTGGAAAATTTGAAGTGATAATTTATACTTGAAACGATTCACGATAATTTGGTAGCGTACTGAAAGGCAGCGATATAGATGAAATATATATCGTCGCTGCTTAATTAGCAAAGAATGAGGTCACTAGCTCGCGGTCTTGTACAATATAATAAATGTACTTACTGTAGGCATCATTAAGACAATTTTACAATAGACGCCGGTAATATAAGGAATCTTTTGCGCTCAAGGCATGTGAATGAGTTCATTAATGAACCACGTAAGAGCTAAATGGCTCGTAATTAAAAGACGAAGGCATACTTTAAAAGGGCTCGGAATAATCAATAAAACTCTCTCCGATCTTAAATACCGAGATATATCAATATATTCCTCTATATGAGTGGGAAGTAAGACAAAAGAAACAGAAATACCATACAAGTCATTGTGTCGTGAGACGTTTGGAACATGGACTGAATGGTCGGCCTAGTGGCCCTCAATTCGTAGAGCCCCGAGTTTAATTGCCAGCCGGGCGAGAAATATCATTGTGTTTGCTCAGATGGTGAGGTGGGGTTGGGTAACCCCCGACGATATTACCAACCTCCACTGCTCAGTGAGAGATGAAGGGTGGTCATCCAACATGTCTAACTTCCCGCAGGTTGTTACCAACCCACCAAAAAAGCGGTCGCAATTATCTCAACATTTTACTTTATTTTTCAACATTGAGGGGTTTACTAAACCCCATTTCTCTATGTACGTAACATATTCATGCTTCGGCAATATTCCCTTTTTCGCTGCATGTAGGCTTCAAGTACGATTCGTTTCTTAGGGGATAGCGTTCTAGGGTACCTGTAAAGCTGTTAGTAACACCGATTCTGAGACTAAGTACTAGATGTTCTCGATGAAGAGAAGTGTTATTGAGGTGGTAATGAAGTATTAGAAGTGATCATGATACTGATTCGGAACACTTGATAAAGCCATATTAACAAAGTTATGGACCATGCTACGTGATCTGTGAAGTAAAATGATAATGTTTTCTGCTTCGTGTTCGGCTGGACGGCTAAATGGTGAGTGTGCTGACCCTTGGTCCAACGGGTCACGGGTTCGATTCCCGGCCGGGTCGGGGATTTTAACGTTCGTTGGTTAATTTCTCTGGCTCGAGACTAGGTGTTTTTGCTGCAATCATCACTAGAATTCATCTTAGGTATGGCCCCATTCTCATAGACGCGCAGGTCGGCTATCGGGCGTCAAATCGAAAGACTTGCACCACGCTTTTCCCCAGGCGATACACCATATTTATTTATTTATTTATTTATTTATTTATTTATTTATTTATTTATTTATTTATTTATGATTCGCTAATAGGCAAACTAGGGAACGCAATAAGTGTTATTATACATTCTGACGTTTACTCAGTTTTCGCTTGATTCAGTGGTTTTCATTAGCTCGCTGTGTGGAGCACGGCGGTCATCCGACCACTTTGCACCAGCTGTCCACTTCACATCCGGGTAAGTCCAAAAAGTCACGATGCTTGTTCTGAAAAGAACTCGTTTGTGCGCGTCATCTGGTCGTAGGCCATTTCTTCTTATTTATTTTTTTCTCGTTTCTTTTCGGCCAACTAAGGACCACGTCATTTCAACTGTTTCCCTTGAGCTTTAATGTTGGTCCAGTATTCCTTCATTCATATACGGTGTTGCTCCTTTCGCTCTTCCGTCCATGCCTTTCCAGTTTTCATCTTCGGCTTTGGTAGGAAACTCTGATGTTCTTGGAGTTTTTTCTCAAGTGGGACACGTTCCTGGATATCTTCAAATGAGATCCCAATCTCCTGCAGATCTTTCTGTACCTCACTGAACCATGCCCCCTTTGCCTTTTTCTCTTGGAGGAAAGTGAAAATGCGGTTGGTTAACCGTGTTGAATTCATTCGAGCTATTATTATTATTATCATTATTATTATTATTATTATTATTATTATTATTATTATTATTATACCGGGGGTACACTTTCTCCGTCCAATTGAACTACGCGCCTTGTATAAGGCCATCTATTTAATTGATCTTGAACGAATGTGATGCAAGTTACTTGGGGTTGCAGCTGTTAGATGTCTCCACCATCGGCCTAAGTGCTCCCTCTGGCAGGATTAAGGACAATTCTTAAGGGAATTTCAATTTCCTATGTTGGTTAACCTTAGTTTGTGAAGATTGCTTTTTTCATGTATCAAAGTTGTCAACACTACTACTGTTTCCTCCTTCCTTAGCAAACGATGGGAAATTTTGTGAATATTTTCTCAAGCCAATTAAAATTGGGGGTGTAAACAGGCATCCAGCCTGTCTATACAGAGTTCTGGAAACTTCCTCTCGAAATGTTATAAAAGCTGAGCGCTTTAAGGCCATATTGTCATCTTCATCGCTCCAGTTTCCTGTGAGTGCGGCGTGTTATTCGGAGGCAGGGGCCGTGGGTCGGCATTCGGAAGGCCGAGATAAACAAGGGAATGGCAGACTTTCCTTAAACATGTGATAGCTCCGGCAGGTAACTTGAGGGGAAGGTTTCATTTTATGTAAATCCTATTTCTTGGTTTAAATATAGATTTTCGGCCAATCTGAGGGCTCTGTTCAAATCCCTGCTGGTAAACATGTAAATTAAGGGAACAAAGTGTGATTACTCTCTGCTGACTCCCATTCAACTTGGTATGGGGTGACTAAAATTTTATAAATCTCTAAATTCTTAACACTTTTTGGCATTTAATATTTACCGTTTAGTCACCCCTCTGTAGAATAGACTTAGCCTTAGCATTTTCGGAGAGTTTTTCTAAAAGGAGAGCAAGAGTTTCGCCTCCTAGCCTTTTGTTCATGGCCGATCATGTTCAACCCTTTATTTTTTCATTAAGGCCATTTAGAATAGGCACTCATTGCCCCTGTTTTAATTGTAATTATTTATTGACCAATGTGTAACAAACTGTTGAGCAGAAGTGACAGTACACACATTATTTGAAGTATGTCAGGCATGACCTCGTAAGAAACTTGTGCTTCTAAGAGGCTGGACTATATTCAGTTTTGGAGCTCCAACTCCTAGACGATGTGAGTGAGTGTAACAAACATGCTCTTATAAATAGTGTACCTCTTCAGAGCTATAATGCTTATCCCTTATATTTTATCTTGTCGACAATTCTCTGTAATTTTCTACTTGATTTTGGACTGTCAGTGTTGCTGTGGGAGATGACGAGCTCATTTGTTTTTGTTTATTCAGATTTTCTATCTACCAAATTTTAAACTAAAAAAAAAAAGAGGAAATAAAATTTCAAAATTTAGTGCTTTAACTTATGCTCTGGTCATTTCCTTGTTCGCCCATTCACCCGGCACCTTCTTACACCTCAGCGTTCCACAATATTCCCGTAATAATTATTATTATCTGCCTCGTAATGGTAGATTTACCTGCATGTGCCTGAGGAACATCCTTCTGGCACCATGACGTCTTCAAAATCAAAAGAAATTTAGTCAGTGCTACGTAAATCCTATTACATTAGTATTATCTCGGAAGCTAGATACAACATTTACAGTAGTATTTCCTTTTCTTCTGCGCATTTGTCCCATGGGTGCATGGCTATGTGTTTCGAGTAATGGCATCTCGTAAAGATCCAACGCTTCATCTTGTTGTAGATGGAGTGTTCGTGCCACTGCACTTTTTATAATGTTCTTCTTGTTACTCTTATTCTCCTTTTTGTTATTCTATAGATTTTACAACACCTGTGGGATTGTGGGTGCGAACTGTGTAGCACATGTTGATTTGGCCTTGTTTTATGACTGGATGCCCTTCATGACGCAACCCTATGTGAAAGGACGTAATCACTGATGAGTGACTCTGTGATGGTTAGTAGTGTGGTGTGTTGTCTGAATATGAAGAACGAGTGTGTTCGCACAAATACAAATGCCAAGCCCCCGAGCCAGAAGAATTCATTAGACGCAATTAAAATCCCCGAATCGACCCTGGACCATACGAACCGAAGGCGTCAACGCTGACCATCCATCCAAAAAATCGGACACTGTTCGCAATGTCCTGCGCTTTTCTTGAATCTAATTTCAATTTGTAAGTGTTGTCCGGAGCTGGGTAGCTCAGACGGTAGAGCGCTGGCCTTGAGACTCCGAGCTCAAGTTCGCGGGTTCGATCCGAGCTTAGTTCGCTGGTATTTGAAGGTACTCAAATAGGTCAACCTCGTGCCAGTAGATTTACCAGTACGTAAAAGAACTCCTAAGGGACAAAATTTCGACACTTCAGCATCTCCGAAAATCGTAAAATTAATAGGTGGGGCCTAAAACCAATATTATTATTATTATTGCAAGTGTAGAAAAGCGCGCGTGTTCTGCTAGTTATTTATATGGTACTGTAGTAGTTCTACTCAATCCCTATCGTGTCTAAAATGCATCTGACAGAATTACATCAACCCTACTCTTCCTAAGGAGGGAAAACTAAAAAAATAACACTGTTGTTCGACTGAGGTTCAGTCCTGTATCCTGTTTATTTTCATATCTGAAAATATCCCCTCCCTCCATCCTTAGGTTATTTATCGTTCTCTTTTTAAATAATTTTTATTTCGGTCCAAGTTTTAATTCACGTATATTCCGAAATGGAAAAATCCTGATATACTTTAGATACCGTAATTAAATTATGTGCTAGCTTATTCACTTTTCCTTCTTCGTCTTTACTTCCTTTCTTTGAATTTTGTTGTTATTTTTTGCTTACATATGTATTATACGTGTGTTGAGAACGTACTCTATTGGGTCTACTGCATGTGTACTTTCAAGGAGACAAATAAAATAATTTAATGCCACCCCCGGTGGCCCTGGTTCGATACCTGGCTCTGCCACGAAATTTCAACGAGGTCTGCAACGGGGTCCACTCAGTCTCGGGAGGTGAACTGAGTAGAGGGGGTTCGATTCCCACCTCAGCCACCCTCGAATCGGTTTTCCGTGGTTTCCCACTTTTCCTCCAGGCAAATGCCGGGATGGTACCTAACTAAAGTCCCACGGCCTCTTCCTTATCTCTCCCTTCCGATCTTCCCATCCCCCACAAGGCCCCTATTCAGCATAGCAGGTGGGGCCGCCTGAGCGAGGCAATGGTCATCCTTCCCAGTTGTATCCCCCGACCCAAAGTCTCACGCTCCAGGACACTACCCTTGAGGCGTTACTGGTGGTATCCCTCGCCGAGTCTGAGAGAAAAACCAACCCTGGAGGTAAACAGATTAAGAAAGAAAGAAAGAACGAAGAATTAACTTAATGCATGGATTACTCAGTAGTAGAAGTGAACTGACCGGTTACTTTTCACTATCATGCGCCAGCATTCCAGTTGCACGAGGTAACATGTTCCAAAAATAACCAAGTATTATCTTGCTCAACGATATGCTTCAAGAACTATAGCCCATTTGGTGAGCTGGTGGACTCCTCCACCTTCCGTATACAGACCAGGGGTCACTTGACGTGGTAGTGGAGAGGTAAGAGCTACCCGGTGTCTCAAAACATGTTGGTAGTATCAGCAGTAATTCTGCCTTCTGTATGGCCAATTTGATATTTTATTTTTGAATAATGTGAAACAATTGATACCAGTCCGTGTGCAGTGATCAAATTATTAAAATTCTACCGGTTGGTACACCTATACGCCGCACATTTGAATTTTCCGCCTTAAATTACTCCTCTACAGCTGAAACTCTGAACTTTAAAACTGAATTAATTCAACCGTTTATCTGAAGATGTCACTGTGTTAATTTCGAATTGTTTTTGTTAATTAATTATTAAGAAGTGTGGACATTCTCTCACAGATGTCTCCACCAAAAACTATGATCATGCACCCTGGTGCGAAGTGAAGGAACTTTTCTTGAAGATATTTTGTATTCATAAGTTGTTGTCTACTAAATTTCGTTCTTTCGTTGGTGGGTTGGCAATATTAATTTTTCTTTCCGCCAGTTTTGAACTTAGCCAATCCCGAATTTCTTTAATTAATTTTTGACCAATAGTGTCCTTCTCCAATTTTAATGTGTAAATTTTGGGCAACCAATAGACGCCTGTGGGTGTGTCTTAATTATTCATGAAAGGTCTCGAATCTTCCATGAGGGTTTAAAAACTGCTGCTTTTCATGGCTCGTCGCCACTTCATCAACATCTAGCGTAGTGTATGGAAGTATAGCAGGGGGCGGGTTACGCCTCTTCCTTCGAGCAGCAGCTCTTCAGAAAAGGTAATGGCCTTTTAACATCTTTATTTCTTTTTTGCTCAGCAGTTTAACCCCCGGGGAAGGTTCGAAACCTTTTCAAAGTATCCTACCTGTTTAAAAATGTAACTTAGTGCCGGCTTATGTATACATTTTCTTATTACTTTAACTGTAAATCGGGGATAGAGAGTGCTTTACCCTCTCGAGCTCCCCTTCATTTTGATTTGAGGTGACTACGTTTTCATAACCGATTTTCTTCTCTCCTCTAATGTGTTAAAATTTTTCTTATACGAGTCACCTCTACAGTATGGGAATAGCCCTTATGTACTGGCTTAACGCCACTTAGGTTTTAACAAGCTTTCATGTAGGAGTGCAAATACACGCCTCCCTTCATCTTGATTTTTTGTGGGGCCATTTAATTAATCTGTTCCTTTCCACGAAGGCCCAGTAGATTGGGTACTAGATACCCCTGTTTCTTAATAGGTGTGCCTTGAGGGCAGTTGATAGTAATGTTGGTTGTTGCCTTTGATAGGCTTGAAAGATTGAGAGCGGTCAGCTCTTTCTGGTATTTGGAAAGGTGCCTCTAGGAAGCTTGATATTACTAGGCGGGAGCAAGTGCTCCATGTAATTAGGGGTTTTCTGCCCTTTGGTACTTTGTGGTTGTGAGCTGAGAGCTCAGAGATTGTGAAAGGTGGGGCTTGAAGCCCAGATCATTAATTTGTCTCTAAATCCTTGCTTTTCTGGTCTTGTACCTGATTATTGGATAGCTGTTGACTTGTTAAGTTTTCAAATTCTATGTAAAAATTTGTTAAATTCTGTTGTCTATTGAAAATATAACCTTTATTTAAATTTTAAATTCATCTTTCGGACTTGTAGTCAGACCCATTCCAGCCCGCACTTTCTTTCACCTCTGCTGATCCACCAAAACACGGTAACAAAAATAATTCAGAAATTGCTAACGTAACTATGGCAATTGAAAGCACAGCTTCTTATAGCCGGTTATTTTCGCCTCTCCACTGTGTCTCTTGCCTGTCGCATTGAAGAGAAAATCTCCCCAAATAGAGTTCTAAGCGGGAAGAAACCATAGCCTCCACAAGCTGACTATAGCGCACTACAGCTGTTACCACGACGGAATACTCTATTGCGGTGCAACATTGAACCGGGAGCTAAAAATACCGAAGATTGCCCGTAACACTTGGCTGATCGAAAAGGGAGAAGTAGCACGAACTAAGCATTCAGAAAAATGTCCTACAAGCTGTATATATTGCACCCGTCCCTACGCCTAATGGCTCCGGCATGATATCTACAGGGCGTTAACGGGTTGGAATAAAACAAATAGGCGCTTAACAAGACTAAGCTTAAAGGCATACAGGGTAGGAGACGGATCATACCTAATTACAATGAGAACACATTCGGGTTAAAGTTTAGGTTAATACAAGTGGTTTATTAGGCCTTAATGATGATGATGGTAATGACGCATTTATATACAAATGAATTACATGGATTATTATCAATTGTTGTTGTTTGTTATCGACTTTTAGTCGTATGTGATGGATCCGAGTATTATCTATCGCAGAGCGATCCATTATGACAAGATTCGAACGGGAAAACACTTATCATAGACACTGAGGCTATGTGACATCATTGATCAATAGGATTAACATGCATGCAACGAATCTGAGCAATCCCTATACTAAACACACAACTATTCCCCAACGAAATGCCAAGAACGAACTCATAAAAATGTGGAACAAACGCCCGGGTTTGAACCGACCCTCACTTGTATACAATTCACCACCCCGATGGTCAACACCATCGGCAACTCAATTATAATCACAACAAGATACATAAACCCTTAAAGAACACAAATTATATACAGTAAACACGTGAGACATCCAGCCTTCGGTTGAGCATTGGGGTACCAATGCCGCTGTCGGGAACTGAACTAACACCCCTTGGGATGGAAGTGGGACTCTGAAAACCCTAAGCTAGATTATACTCAAGTGTGTAATGACAGTAAGCTGACAAGTACTGGTAACAATCGCCGTGTCATTCATTAGCGACTACATCATTCTGGCGTGTCGAATATTTCATTATTGGGCGATTCTTCCGCCCTCATTCTCTTCAACTCAAGGCTCCCCCTTACACGAGCGAAAGAGCATACAAAAAATACAACACTTCTCCTCACTAGGTCAACTGCCCCAGCCCCTTTGCACGGCGGGTGGTCAGTGGCCTCGGCCTTCACAGGCATAACGCCCTTTCTTAACAAAACACCCCATCTCGGGGATCGTTCACTAATAAACTGAACTTCATTGTTCATTAAACAAAATTACATCGGCTCTCAATACTTCACTTCAATTCAACACACACATTCGTTTACAATATCATGATCCCGCGACGCGACACCGGTTTCTATGATACCAATACTTGCATGATTACCATAACTACAATTTATTATTATTATTATTATTATTATTATTATTATTATTATTATTATTATTATTATTATTGGGTTCATCATTACACCATCTCCCTACACGACTTACCTGGAAATTAGACCATACTGCATGATCATAATTAACTTCCTCGTAATAACGGTGTAATTAATCCATATCTAAATCGTGGTTTCTGATAAACCATCACGTGGTAATACAATTATGAATTAAATATTCCTCAATTTGCACTTAAATTGTGATAAGCCTGCCAATTAAAATCGTACACTTCCTATCTAAATATATGTCAGTGGAGGCCTGGGTGTCAGTTCCGAAGTCACATCTCGTAGTTCTGGGTGCTCACGGAATAAAATTACACTATTTACCAGCCATGCATTATCATCACTGGACTAACTACAACCTAACTTGAATTACTCTGAATTACTAACAATTAGTCTCCTGACGCATCAATAATTACAAGTTTCCCCAAATAAAATGATTAAGTCAATCTACTACTGCATGCAAACTCATCGTATTACCCCTTTATTTACAATTGATTGCTCAGACGTGTTACTAACTAAATAAAGTAAATAGAAGCTACGTGTATCATGGTAGCACATCTACATTACTGAAGTTACAATCTTTAACATTATAGCGTCAGGTAATGATAACTGTTCCCCGCCCAATCTGATTTCGTCATATTAATTATGATTTATACTCATCTCCATCTCGATGACCCGTTGTCAGCTCAGGGAGTCCATGGCTGGTTTAGTGCTGATCCATAGGCACCAAAGCAGTTACTGGAGGCACCATTCTTCTTTCCAACCGGGAGTCCATTGTTCTAAGTTGACGAAACCGCTGGCAGTATTCCTGAGGCACACAACACGTCACTATTTATTCCAAGATTTGTGTAGTTACATTCAGTGTGAACGTCCAGCCACGATATCGGACCTCACTCCGCAATCCACGATTCAGTATCGGATTCCGCGTACCTTTGTTACTACTCGACACAGTAGCGCCGTAGTAATAATAATAATAATATTATTACAAATTATATTTAATGTTCGCGACACGTCCCTGATCTTTAAAGTTTAGACACTAGCATCACGTCTATCCAATCTCTGCAATATTTACGCACAGTACGCGATTTCACTTGTAAATTAAATTGAAATTCACTCAAACAAAAGATCGCTGGAAGCTCGACGGCACGAAGCTTCGCCGTCCGTAAGCCACAAATCCCGACTGACTCTTCTCCCTTTCTGCAGTAGTTTTTACTAGGGAGCGATACCCCTTCCACTAATTTGTGTAGCGCCTATTCCCGGCGTACTCGAGGTAAAATAGTGCGGATGGTCGGTGACCAGTATCTAGTTGGTGCGATTGAGACATAACCACTCAATTATCCTTCGGTGAATCTCTTTAAATTAATTAAAATATGTTCTGCTTCCCCTACCACACGGGGTGAAGTCCCTCCGTCGAGGACGTGTCATGAGACTAACCAGATGGCCCCAGTACTTTTCCACGCAGAAACAACACAGTATTCTTTCTTCTGCTGAAAGTTATCACGGAAGAGGACATTAAACACTCTAAATAAATGTCCCAGTAACATTTATCCCTTTTAAATCGGGAGATGAGCCCTTAATTCGAGTTTTATTAATTTTCTATCTCGTAGGTAATTCAGTTGGCCAGTCCGATTCCAAGATGGCTCCTATATTCCGTTTCGAAAAAGTTAGTTTCCCCTCATTCTGTGAGCCTTGAGGAGGGATGTCTTCTCTCGAGTGATGTCACAGGGAATCCCCATTCGTAACCCCTCCCGGGTTTAAGTTGGCTTGGCTTCATCTGCGGGGCCCCCGCTACACAAAGGATAATACTGCGCAATAAGTCGCAGACAAAGAAATCTCGTCGAATAATTTTAAAATACACAATTTATCTATCTCAATGGTATGAATATTAATTAGTTCCGGTATAACCTCTATTAATGATATGAATATTAATCATTTTCGGCGTTCTTTCCCTTTAATAGCATTGCGTGCGTAATTACGGATATCGATATCAACCTAAGGTCCTTGGATCATGCCCCTGTCGGGTTCATATTCCCCTCTCCCCGAGAAGAAATGGGTACAGGCACTGGACACATTTCGTCGCTAAATATTCAATTGGCAATATCGATTCACAACTGTTTCCAAACCTTTGCTTTCTGGCGAAGTTCCTGGTTCTCTCTTTCCAAATAATATGCTATCTGACGCAATGCTTCTCTGTAGTTCTCCAGGTACTGACATTCTGGACATTCTTCATCCCCAAGATCTCCCTGTGAAAACAAATTCTCCAAATAATTGACTTCTTCGGCTTCCTCATTTGGTCCCGACTCTTCATCTGACACGTCACGTCGATCTTCTTCTCCGTCTTCCTCATCGTCTTCTTCTTCCGTTGCCCCAAGTTCTTCAGCGTTGTCCACGTCTTCTAAGTTGCCTCCGGACGTATGGTACAACTTCAGATTTGCCGTCACGTTCGGGTAATTAATGTAATTCATCTGCTGTGACTGGGTGATAATATTTACAAATATTTACATACATAAGATGACCGCCGATAGGTTAGATCTGCCTTCGGTCGTCAGAACATCCTCCTGGATCCTCTGTACTCTCGTCAGTAACCTTCAGGTTCTTCCGGCTTGAGTCCCCACGTGCTACGAACTCAAGACTTCCACTTCTCCTTGTCAATTGCAACATTGCAAAGTGCTGGTCCTTCTTGCTTTCTCGCTTACGTTTCAATTGCTCTACGTAGCGTTTGGGTTTCAGAACTCGTTCATCTCTGATCTCGTCTCTCCAGTTCACATGCTGTAGCTTCGAACCTCTGGTATCCCGACGTCTTCTTCTTAAACATGTCCCTCTTTGACTGGGAAGCCATCCATACTTAATTCGGCGCTGCTTGTTACGTTGTCGTCTCTTATATCGGCTTGACGATCCCTTCCTTTCTGCTCCGTCCTCAGCTGTCATCTCGTCTGCCATATTCTCCATTTTTCCCTTGACGCTCCTCATTTCGTCGTTTACGTGGATATTGTCTCGCGTGATACTGGTCTCAACCTGATCATACCGCTCAACTATTCCCTCGACTTTCCTTTCGCTTACTGCCTCTATCTCTGTTCGTTTTCCTTCTGCCTTATCCTCAAGATTTGTAAACTTATCCTCAGAGTCATTTGTACTGTTCATCACTTCACTACTCACTGGACTATTCTGATCTATTTGCACTTTCGATTTAACTCCGAACCCTTTTAACCTGTCCTGTCTCAGTTCCTCTGTGAGCCTTCTTATACCACTACTTGCTTCCCTCATATCTGCGAACTGCCGGTCCATCACCCCCGTTAGACTGTTCTTCATTTCCTCCCGATGTGCCTTTAATTCGTCCTTGATTTCCTTCCTCATCTCCCTAATCTGCGCACTGCTCCGATCTATCGTATCTCCGAGTGCCTTAAAGGCGTCCATCAAAGCCCGCATGGCTTCACTATCCATGTCGCTATCCTTTGAGATGACAGGACCCCCCTCGCTAACGTCGGCGTCAACAAACCACAACAATATATAATTATTATTTATTTTGAAAGAAAGGATTCCTCTATCCAAACTTTACGTTTTTCCAGCTTCAAATAATCTTTACTTTAATCATCATTGCAAATTAAGCCTCAAAAACGGCTATCATTGAAGCTGCCTAACCGCCTAACATCATTAAGGTTCATGAAATTTATATAAGAAGGCAACGGGAAATTTCCGAAAATGATTATAATATTAGCCCTCAAATTCAGTTAATACAGTTGCCGGTTGACCTGTAATTCTAAAATCGGGCTCGATTTTAAATACCAACACATGTGGTATAGTGCCAGTAAATCAACCCATGCCCTCAGCATTGAGGCCCTTCAAACACACAAAGTCATCAGAATCTCAAACTGAACCCATGAAATCAACCTACTGCCACTCGAAAAAGAAAAGTAGGCGTGAGGTTACCTCTTCTCATCCACGGTTATACTAACGTAAAATATATTTCCTAATAGCAGGTTGTTTGGTGAAGAAACACGCACCACTGGCTGATATCCGTGAATAAATAGGCACTAAGAAAAAGCCACTATTCACTTCAAACCTCACTTATGGGAAATTCATTTTATAGTTTCCCGGGATTCGAACTAATCCCCTTGAATTTTGGATACGCCCCTGCTTACGCGAATGTCATGGCTCTGCCCATATCATTGGACCATGACTGTGTTCTCATTCATAAAACGATTTAATATTGACATCAAGGTATCACTTATTCAACTATAATGAACTGGGCCTCGCGTGGAAATGTCAGAAGCAGACATGGGTTACCAAAATAATCGTGCCCACTCCTGGAAGCCGCACAAGTATGCCTTGCCTAATACACAACACAACACGCCCCTATCTTTGCATTAATGGTATGCAATAGGTGGGATAATTATGCGCCTATTAAACATCAAAATACGCCTATTAAACCGTAGAATATGTCCCACCTTGGGCCGTATTTATATAGCCAGACATTGGATGTCATTCTATATGGCGCTAAATTTCCTAAATCTGGGTAGCCCTTATTTACGGACATATCGAGCCCCCACAGTTCACTTACGCCCTTTTATCTCGCACCACGTTGGACTGATATTTTAGTATGGTGCACAACGTGTAAAAGTCATGTAGAATAAATATACGCGCCTATTTATCATTAGAACACGTCCCACATTGGGCCGCCATTTTAGTATATGGCGCAACGTGTACAAGTCATGTAGAATAAATATACGCGCCTATTTATATTTACGCCCCACGTTGGGCGCCATTTTAGTATGCACCCGTCCCTACGCCTAATGGCTCTGGCATGATATCTACAGGGCGTTAACGGGTTGGAATAAAACAAATAGGCGCTTAACAAGACTAAGCTTAAATTCATACAGGGTAGGAGACGGATCATACCTAATTACAATGAGAACACATTCGGGTTAAAGTTTAGGTTAATACAAGTGGTTTATTAGGCCTTAATGATGATGATGGTAATGACGCATTTATATACAAATGAATTACATGGATTATTATCAATTGTTGTTGTTTGTTATCGACTTTTAGTCGTATGTGATGGATCCGAGTATTATCTATCGCAGAGCGATCCATTATGACGAGATTCGAACGGGAAAACACTTATCATAGACACTGAGGCTATGTGACATCATTGATCAATAGGATTAACATGCATGCAACGAATCTGAGCAATCCCTATACTAAACACACAACTATTCCCCAAGGAAATGCCAAGAACGAACTCATAAAAAAGTGGAACAAACGCCCGGGTTTGAACCGACCCTCACTTGTATACAATTCACCACCCCGATGGTCAACACCATCGGCTACTCAATTATAATCACAACAAGATACATAAACCCTTAACGAACACAAATTATATACAGTAAACACGTGAGACATCCAGCCTTCGGTTGAGCATTGGGGTACCAATGCCGCTGTCGGGAACTGAACTAACACCCCTTGGGATGGAAGTGGGACTCTGAAAACCCTAAGCTAGATTATACTCAAGTGTGTAATGACAGTAAGCTGACAAGTACTGGTAACAATCGCCGTGTCATTTATTAGCGACTACATCATTCTGGCGTGTTGAATATTTCATTATTGGGCGATTCTTCCGCCCTCATTCTCTTCAACTCAAGGCTCCCCCTTACACGAGCGAAAGAGCATACAAAAAAAACAACACTTCTCCTCACTAGGTCAACTGCCCCAGCCCCTTTGCACGGCGGGTGGTCAGTGGCCTCGGCCTTCACAGGCATAACGCCCTTTCTTAACAAAACACCCCATCTCGGGGATCGTTCACTAATAAACTGAACTTCATTGTTCATTAAACAAAATTACATCGGCTCTCAATACTTCACTTCAATTCAACACACACATTCGTTTACAATATCATGATCCCGCGACGCGACACCGGTTTCTATGATACCAATACTTGCATGATTACCATAACTACAATTTATTATTATTATTATTATTATTATTATTATTATTATTATTATTATTATTATTATTATTGGGTTCATCATTACACCATCTCCCTACACGACTTACCTGGAAATTAGACCATACTGCATGATCATAATTAACTTCCTCGTAATAACGGTGTAATTAATCCATATCTAAATCGTGGTTTCTGATAAATCATCACGCGGTAATACAATTATGAATTAAATATTCCTCAATTTGCACTTAAATTGTGATAAGCCTGCCAATTAAAATCGTACACTTCCTATCTAAATATATGTCAGTGGAGGCCTGGGTGTCAGTTCCGAAGTCACATCTCGTAGTTCTGGGTGCTCACGGAATAAAATTACACTATTTACCAGCCATGCATTATCATCACTGGACTAACTACAACCTAACTTGAATTACTCTGAATTACTAACAATTAGTCTCCTGACGCATCAATAATTACAAGTTTCCCCAAATAAAATGATTAAGTCAATCTACTACTGCATGCAAATTCATCGTATTACCCCTTTATTTACAATTGATTGCTCAGACGTGTTACTAACTAAATAAAGTAAATAGAAGCTACGTGTATCATGGTAGCACATCTACATTACTGAAGTTACAATCTTTAACATTATAGCGTCAGGTAATGATAACTGTTCCCCGCCCAATCTGATTTCGTCATATTAATTATGATTTATACTCATCTCCATCTCGATGACCCGTTGTCAGCTCAGGGAGTCCATGGCTGGTTTAGTGCTGATCCATAGGCACCAAAGCAGTTACTGGAGGCACCATTCTTCTTTCCAACCGGGAGTCCATTGTTCTAAGTTGACGAAACCGCTGGCAGTATTCCTGAGGCACACAACACGTCACTATTTATTCCAAGATTTGTGTAGTTACATTCAGTGTGAACGTCCAGCCACGATATCGGACCTCACTCCGCAATCCACGATTCAGTATCGGATTCCGCGTACCTTTGTTACTACTCGACACAGTAGCGCCGTAGTAATAATAATAATAATATTATTACAAATTATATTTAATGTTCGCGACACGTCCCTGATCTTTAAAGTTTAGACACTAGCATCACGTCTATCCAATCTCTGCAATATTTACGCACAGTACGCGATTTCACTTGTAAATTAAATTGAAATTCACTCAAACAAAAGATCGCTGGAAGCTCGACGGCACGAAGCTTCGCCGTCCGTAAGCCACAAATCCCGACTGACTCTTCTCCCTTTCTGCAGTAGTTTTTACTAGGGAGCGATACCCCTTCCACTAATTTGTGTAGCGCCTATTCCCGGCGTACTCGAGGTAAAATAGTGCGGATGGTCGGTGACCAGTATCTAGTTGGTGCGATTGAGACATAACCACTCAATTATCCTTCGGTGAATCTCTTTAAATTAATTAAAATATGTTCTGCTTCCCCTACCACACGGGGTGAAGTCCCTCCGTCGAGGACGTGTCATGAGACTAACCAGATGGCCCCAGTACTTTTCCACGCAGAAACAACACAGTATTCTTTCTTCTGCTGAAAGTTATCACGGAAGAGGACATTAAACACTCTAAATAAATGTCCCAGTAACATTTATCCCTTTTAAATCGGGAGATGAGCCCTTAATTCGAGTTTTATTAATTTTCTATCTCGTAGGTAATTCAGTTGGCCAGTCCGATTCCAAGATGGCTCCTATATTCCGTTTCGAAAAAGTTAGTTTCCCCTCATTCTGTGAGCCTTGAGGAGGGATGTCTTCTCTCGAGTGATGTCACAGGGAATCCCCATTCGTAACCCCTCCCGGGTTTAAGTTGGCTTGGCTTCATCTGCGGGGCCCCCGCTACACAAAGGATAATACTGCGCAATAAGTCGTAGACAAAGAAATCTCGTCGAATAATTTTAAAATACACAATTTATCTATCTCAATGGTATGAATATTAATTAGTTCCGGTATAACCTCTATTAATGATATGAATATTAATCATTTTCGGCGTTCTTTCCCTTTAATAGCATTGCGTGCGTAATTACGGATATCGATATCAACCTAAGGTCCTTGGATCATGCCCCTGTCGGGTTCATATTCCCCTCTCCCCGAGAAGAAATGGGTACAGGCACTGGACACATTTCGTCGCTAAATATTCAATTGGCAATATCGATTCACAACTGTTTCCAAACCTTTGCTTTCTGGCGAAGTTCCTGGTTCTCTCTTTCCAAATAATATGCTATCTGACGCAATGCTTCTCTGTAGTTCTCCAGGTACTGACATTCTGGACATTCTTCATCCCCAAGATCTCCCTGTGAAAACAAATTCTCCAAATAATTGACTTCTTCGGCTTCCTCATTTGGTCCCGACTCTTCATCTGACACGTCACGTCGATCTTCTTCTCCGTCTTCCTCATCGTCTTCTTCTTCCGTTGCCCCAAGTTCTTCAGCGTTGTCCACGTCTTCTAAGTTGCCTCCGGACGTATGGTACAACTTCAGATTTGCCGTCACGTTCGGGTAATTAATGTAATTCATCTGCTGTGACTGGGTGATAATATTTACAAATATTTACATACATAAGATGACCGCCGATAGGTTAGATCTGCCTTCGGTCGTCAGAACATCCTCCTGGATCCTCTGTACTCTCGTCAGTAACCTTCAGGTTCTTCCGGCTTGAGTCCCCACGTGCTACGAACTCAAGACTTCCACTTCTCCTTGTCAATTGCAACATTGCAAAGTGCTGGTCCTTCTTGCTTTCTCGCTTACGTTTCAATTGCTCTACGTAGCGTTTGGGTTTCAGAACTCGTTCATCTCTGATCTCGTCTCTCCAGTTCACATGCTGTAGCTTCGAACCTCTGGTATCCCGACGTCTTCTTCTTAAACATGTCCCTCTTTGACTGGGAAGCCATCCATACTTAATTCGGCGCTGCTTGTTACGTTGTCGTCTCTTATATCGGCTTGACGATCCCTTCCTTTCTGCTCCGTCCTCAGCTGTCATCTCGTCTGCCATATTCTCCATTTTTCCCTTGACGCTCCTCATTTCGTCGTTTACGTGGATATTGTCTCGCGTGATACTGGTCTCAACCTGATCATACCGCTCAACTATTCCCTCGACTTTCCTTTCGCTTACTGCCTCTATCTCTGTTCGTTTTCCTTCTGCCTTATCCTCAAGATTTGTAAACTTATCCTCAGAGTCATTTGTACTGTTCATCACTTCACTACTCACTGGACTATTCTGATCTATTTGCACTTTCGATTTAACTCCGAACCCTTTTAACCTGTCCTGTCTCAGTTCCTCTGTGAGCCTTCTTATACCACTACTTGCTTCCCTCATATCTGCGAACTGCCGGTCCATCACCCCCGTTAGACTGTTCTTCATTTCCTCCCGATGTGCCTTTAATTCGTCCTTGATTTCCTTCCTCATCTCCCTAATCTGCGCACTGCTCCGATCTATCGTATCTCCGAGTGCCTTAAAGGCGTCCATCAAAGCCCGCATGGCTTCACTATCCATGTCGCTATCCTTTGAGATGACAGGACCCCCCTCGCTAACGTCGGCGTCAACAAACCACAACAATATATAATTATTATTTATTTTGAAAGAAAGGATTCCTCTATCCAAACTTTACGTTTTTCCAGCTTCAAATAATCTTTACTTTAATCATCATTGCAAATTAAGCCTCAAAAACGGCTATCATTGAAGCTGCCTAACCGCCTAACATCATTAAGGTTCATGAAATTTATATAAGAAGGCAACGGGAAATTTCCGAAAATGATTATAATATTAGCCCTCAAATTCAGTTAATACAGTTGCCGGTTGACCTGTAATTCTAAAATCGGGCTCGATTTTAAATACCAACACATGTGGTATAGTGCCAGTAAATCAACCCATGCCCTCAGCATTGAGGTCCTCCAAACACACAAAGTCATCAGAATCTCAAACTGAACCCATGAAATCAACCTACTGCCACTCGAAAAAGAAAAGTAGGCGTGAGGTTACCTCTTCTCATCCACGGTTATACTAACGTAAAATATATTTCCTAATAGCAGGTTGTTTGGTGAAGAAACACGCACCACTGGCTGATATCCGTGAATAAATAGGCACTAAGAAAAAGCCACTATTCACTTCAAACCTCACTTATGGGAAATTCATTTTATTGTTTCCCGGGATTCGAACTAATCCCCTTGAATTTTGGATACGCCCCTGCTTACGCGAATGTCATGGCTCTGCCCATATCATTGGACCCTGACTGTGTTCTCATTCATAAAACGATTTAATATTGACATCAAGGTATCACTTATTCAACTATAATGAACTGGGCCTCGCGTGGAAATGTCAGAAGCAGACATGGGTTACCAAAATAATCGTGCCCACTCCTGGAAGCCGCACAAGTATGCCTTGCCTAATACACAACACAACACGCCCCTATCTTTGCATTAATGGTATGCAATAGGTGGGATAATTATGCGCCTATTAAACATCAAAATACGCCTATTAAACCGTAGAATGTGTCCCACCTTGGGCCGTATTTATATAGCCAGACATTGGATGTCATTCTATATGGCGCTAAATTTCCTAAATCTGGGTAGCCCTTATTTACGGACATATCGAGCCCCCACAGTTCACTTACGCCCTTTTATCTCGCACCACGTTGGACTGATATTTTAGTATGGTGCACAACGTGTAAAAGTCATGTAGAATAAATATACGCGCCTATTTATCATTAGAACACGTCCCACATTGGGCCGCCATTTTAGTATATGGCGCAACGTGTACAAGTCATGTAGAATAAATATACGCGCCTATTTATATTTACGCCCCACGTTGGGCGCCATTTTAGTATGCACCCGTCCCTACGCCTAATGGCTCTGGCATGATATCTACAGGGCGTTAACGGGTTGGAATAAAACAAATAGGCGCTTAACAAGACTAAGCTTAAATTCATACAGGGTAGGAGACGGATCATACCTAATTACAATGAGAACACATTCGGGTTAAAGTTTAGGTTAATACAAGTGGTTTATTAGGCCTTAATGATGATGATGGTAATGACGCATTTATATACAAATGAATTACATGGATTATTATCAATTGTTGTTGTTTGTTATCGACTTTTAGTCGTATGTGATGGATCCGAGTATTATCTATCGCAGAGCGATCCATTATGACGAGATTCGAACGGGAAAACACTTATCATAGACACTGAGGCTATGTGACATCATTGATCAATAGGATTAACATGCATGCAACGAATCTGAGCAATCCCTATACTAAACACACAACTATTCCCCAAGGAAATGCCAAGAACGAACTCATAAAAAAGTGGAACAAACGCCCGGGTTTGAACCGACCCTCACTTGTATACAATTCACCACCCCGATGGTCAACACCATCGGCTACTCAATTATAATCACAACAAGATACATAAACCCTTAAAGAACACAAATTATATACAGTAAACACGTGAGACATCCAGCCTTCGGTTGAGCATTGGGGTACCAATGCCGCTGTCGGGAACTGAACTAACACCCCTTGGGATGGAAGTGGGACTCTGAAAACCCTAAGCTAGATTATACTCAAGTGTGTAATGACAGTAAGCTGACAAGTACTGGTAACAATCGCCGTGTCATTTATTAGCGACTACATCATTCTGGCGTGTTGAATATTTCATTATTGGGCGATTCTTCCGCCCTCATTCTCTTCAACTCAAGGCTCCCCCTTACACGAGCGAAAGAGCATACAAAAAAAACAACACTTCTCCTCACTAGGTCAACTGCCCCAGCCCCTTTGCACGGCGGGTGGTCAGTGGCCTCGGCCTTCACAGGCATAACGCCCTTTCTTAACAAAACACCCCATCTCGGGGATCGTTCACTAATAAACTGAACTTCATTGTTCATTAAACAAAATTACATCGGCTCTCAATACTTCACTTCAATTCAACACACACATTCGTTTACAATATCATGATCCCGCGACGCGACACCGGTTTCTATGATACCAATACTTGCATGATTACCATAACTACAATTTATTATTATTATTATTATTATTATTATTATTATTATTATTATTATTATTATTATTATTATTGGGTTCATCATTACACCATCTACCTACACGACTTACCTGGAAATTAGACCATACTGCATGATCATAATTAACTTCCTCGTAATAACGGTGTAATTAATCCATATCTAAATCGTGGTTTCTGATAAACCATCACGCGGTAATACAATTATGAATTAAATATTCCTCAATTTGCACTTAAATTGTGATAAGCCTGCCAATTAAAATCGTACACTTCCTATCTAAATATATGTCAGTGGAGGCCTGGGTGTCAGTTCCGAAGTCACATCTCGTAGTTCTGGGTGCTCACGGAATAAAATTACACTATTTACCAGCCATGCATTATCATCACTGGACTAACTACAACCTAACTTGAATTACTCTGAATTACTAACAATTAGTCTCCTGACGCATCAATAATTACAAGTTTCCCCAAATAAAATGATTAAGTCAATCTACTACTGCATGCAAACTCATCGTATTACCCCTTTATTTACAATTGATTGCTCAGACGTGTTACTAACTAAATAAAGTAAATAGAAGCTACGTGTATCATGGTAGCACATCTACATTACTGAAGTTACAATCTTTAACATTATAGCGTCAGGTAATGATAACTGTTCCCCGCCCAATCTGATTTCGTCATATTAATTATGATTTATACTCATCTCCATCTCGATGACCCGTTGTCAGCTCAGGGAGTCCATGGCTGGTTTAGTGCTGATCCATAGGCACCAAAGCAGTTACTGGAGGCACCATTCTTCTTTCCAACCGGGAGTCCATTGTTCTAAGTTGACGAAACCGCTGGCAGTATTCCTGAGGCACACAACACGTCACTATTTATTCCAAGATTTGTGTAGTTACATTCAGTGTGAACGTCCAGCCACGATATCGGACCTCACTCCGCAATCCACGATTCAGTATCGGATTCCGCGTACCTTTGTTACTACTCGACACAGTAGCGCCGTAGTAATAATAATAATAATATTATTACAAATTATATTTAATGTTCGCGACACGTCCCTGATCTTTAAAGTTTAGACACTAGCATCACGTCTATCCAATCTCTGCAATATTTACGCACAGTACGCGATTTCACTTGTAAATTAAATTGAAATTCACTCAAACAAAAGATCGCTGGAAGCTCGACGGCACGAAGCTTCGCCGTCCGTAAGCCACAAATCCCGACTGACTCTTCTCCCTTTCTGCAGTAGTTTTTACTAGGGAGCGATACCCCTTCCACTAATTTGTGTAGCGCCTATTCCCGGCGTACTCGAGGTAAAATAGTGCGGATGGTCGGTGACCAGTATCTAGTTGGTGCGATTGAGACATAACCACTCAATTATCCTTCGGTGAATCTCTTTAAATTAATTAAAATATGTTCTGCTTCCCCTACCACACGGGGTGAAGTCCCTCCGTCGAGGACGTGTCATGAGACTAACCAGATGGCCCCAGTACTTTTCCACGCAGAAACAACACAGTATTCTTTCTTCTGCTGAAAGTTATCACGGAAGAGGACATTAAACACTCTAAATAAATGTCCCAGTAACATTTATCCCTTTTAAATCGGGAGATGATCCCCTAATTCGAGTTTTATTAATTTTCTATCTCGTAGGTAATTCAGTTGGCCAGTCCGATTCCAAGATGGCTCCTATATTCCGTTTCGAAAAAGTTAGTTTCCCCTCATTCTGTGAGCCTTGAGGAGGGATGTCTTCTCTCGAGTGATGTCACAGGGAATCCCCATTCGTAACCCCTCCCGGGTCTAAGTTGGCTTGGCTTCATCTGCGGGGCCCCCGCTACACAAAGGATAATACTGCGCAATAAGTCGCAGACAAAGAAATCTCGTCGAATAATTTTAAAATACACAATTTATCTATCTCAATGGTATGAATATTAATTAGTTCCGGTATAACCTCTATTAATGATATGAATATTAATCATTTTCGGCGTTCTTTCCCTTTAATAGCATTGCGTGCGTAATTACGGATATCGATATCAACCTAAGGTCCTTGGATCATGCCCCTGTCGGGTTCAATATGGAGCTGAATTATGGGGAGTACAGGAAGAGTGTGAGATGTCGAACCAGGTAATAAGTAAGTTTTAAAAAATTATAATGGGGTTACCAAATTGTACAATAAACAGTGGAGTAAGATTACTACGAGAGGAAAGTAGTCAAGTAGATATTCTTAATAGAATTTTAAAATATTTGTTAAGATTGAAAAGAAGAGCGGGTGGTGAGCTTCTGCAGATTGCGTATCAACATCAGAGAAAAAAATATTCAGGGAGAGTACTGGCTAACTAAGTTAAAAGTATACTAGACACGTTGGGTTTCGGAAATTATTGGGAGGAGGACCTCGAGAGGTTGGAGGTATTGACGAGTAAACTAATCATTATACGACTTAGCGATATTCAAAGACAGCGGTTTATATCCGAATATACTAGTAAGGCGACCCTCTCAGAGTTCAATTCGATAAGGCAGGGTATGAGCATAAATATTTTGAATGTAAATAGAAAAGAAATCAGAGGTTGAAATGGTGGATGATGGGCGTTTATAAGAATAAGGGATGGATTAGGGTGGGGGATACAATAAGGTGCCTTCTCTGTGGTCAACATAGAGAAGAATTTCACACCCTGATATCCTGTAAAGTACCCCTAGCGATTAGAAGGAAATTTTTAAAAAGCAAAGAACAACATATAAGTTAGGATCAGAATGGCTATAGAATTATTAGGGTGATAATCAAATAATGGTATAAGCCGAGAAATCTCAGTAAGTTATTAATTGTAATTAGAAATTTATATACAAGAAAGTTGCAAGATCTTGTAATGCGGGTAGAGCAGATTACGGATGGCTGATTGAGTTATGAATCGGTTAGTAAAGAATCTGTCAATAGTCGTAATTAGTATAGTGAGTATTAAAATCATTGTACTGTGGTTGTTGTTTATACTCCATAATGTAATTAATTGTCAAATTGCACGTAATCGGTCAGAGTCCAATAGATGGAATGTTTCTTCCACGGGTGCTGGTGTTCCGTAGCTGTAGGATGGAAACATTCATTCACTTAATCAATCATTCATTACCACATCCATTCTGTTATTCATTTACCCATTCATTTATTCAATAATGAGGGCTCTCTCCGCAGTTACTGGTTATGCGTTACTGGGAGTGAAGAGTTTCCTTTGCTTTTCATGCATGGATGAGTGCCATTCATTTACTCTGAATGGGATAATCTCTCCGTAGCTGCTGGTGGGTCGTAGCTATAGGCCGAGTGAATTGAATTCATCCATTCATTCATAAATCCATCCATGCATTCATACATCGACTCATTCAATTAGGAATGCTCTCTCCTCAGTTGGTGGTTATCCATGACTGGAAGAGAAGTGTTTATTCATTCATGCATTCATGAATACAATTCACTTACGCAATCATTCATTCAGTTTATGCATAGTGTCTGTTGAATGTGGAGAAGAAGTCTGTACAGACTTATGACAAATAAATAAAGATATTTAAGTCACCATGGGAGCTGAATTTTATTTCGAGTTATCAAAATTTCGAGATATAAACACTGTAATTCCTGCCTGTGAGGATTGCACGTAATCGAAACACGTGTAACTACGGCTTGATAGCATCATAAGTATTATTTAACCATATATAAGAACGAACTCGAAGTATTTTGTAATTTTAATTACAAAACTTATTCTAGCAAATCGTTGAAGACAGAATGTATACAGTAGAGGAACATGCTTTTCACTCTCAAGCTTCTTTTCTTCCAAAGAGTTTTTAACAACACTTGCTGTAAAAGCATTTTCATTCGATTGACTCTATATGTAGGATCGAAGAATAGTCAGTGCACTTAATGCCTGGTCTACTGACGATCCAGGAGAGTGTTCATACAGCTCCGACTGCCTATGGGCTATGGTCAACGCACCAGGGGTGGACAGGTAAGATATAAAGTATTAAATTAGGAAAAATAACAAACAAACCTTAAATGCCGTATTACGAAGTTAATGTTGTACAAAATTCGAGTTACAGAATATTTTCTGCGTCTGTGGAGGAAACGTTTGCTTCGAGAAAAAGAGAAATTCGTGTAACCGAATTTCGAGTGATAGAGAAATAAAATAACACACGTGGAAAATAGAGCAGACGTCAGGAAACTCGAAATTATTTTGAGGTACTGGAAATTGGAGTAATGGAGGTTCGAGTATCTTCCTATATGTATGTATGTATGTATGTATGTATGTATGTATGTATGTATGTATGTAAATGACACATCATCTCCTAAATCACTGGAGTAATTTCAATCAAATTTTGAACACTTCTTATTTGCTATATGGAGACGAGCACTTTGGGGGGAAAGCCATCTCTAGCCCCCTTAGTGTCGAATCCATAGTTTTCGGGGTCGCTGAGATTAATAGTGACACTTAATTTTTTAAATCCACGTTCAGCCCCCTTTGTGGTGGGGGCGAGAAGGGAGTGAGATATAAAATTAATCGAACATAGTGTCGAATCCATAGTTTTCGGGGTCGCTGACATAAATAGTAACACTCCAGATTTTAAAAAATCAAAGTTCAGTCCTCTTTGTGGTGGTGGGCGAGGGGGGAGTGAGAGATAAAAATCTATCTATCGTTTTAGAAACGTTGAATAGGGTGAAATTTGTGTAAGGTTTTCACACATTGAATTACTTTTCAGATACTTACAGTATGTGGCATCTTCAAACATAGAATTTGGCTAACATATGGCTACTGGGTGGGCCAATATTCGTGTACAATTTTATGATCCTACCTTTCCTATAAGTGATTCAAACTATCAATTATACGTATAAAAAGTGCAAAAATTCGGTAATTCCAGAAATAGAGCCAAATTTAACGTATAAGGGATAGAGATACGTCAAAATGTCATAGAACCAAAGTTGTAGATCACTCCAAATTGAACATAGATTGTGCCATCAGCTTTGTGATACGACTTACCGTTTAGCCACCAAATACCTCAAAGGAAGGTCTGCACCGTCATTAAAATTGCCTCCATATTTCGATTTTTATCGGGATTAAAAATAAAAATTTTCAATATCTCTTAAATTTCCCGTGTGTGAGTGTGTGTGTGTGTGTGTGTGTGTGTAAATGACACGTCGTCTCCTAAACAACTGGAGCAAATTCAACCAAAATTGGTACACGTATTACTTACTATCCAGAGACGAACAATGTGGGGGTAAGCCATCCCTAGCGCCCTTAGGGGAGAGTGGTCATGAGGGTAGGTTTAAAAATCGAAAATAGTGTCTAATCCATGCTTATCGGGGTCGTTGAGATGAATAAAGTCCAAGTTCACCCCCCTTTGGGGTGAGGGGCAAGAGGGGAGTGATATATAAAATTAATCGAAAATAGTGTCGAATACAGTTTTCGGGGTCGCCGAGGTGAATTGTACGCTCCGGATTTTTAGCATCAGGAGAAAAACCACGTGGGGGTAAGACATCCCAGGAACCCTTAGGGGCGTGGGGCGAGGGGCATGAGATATAAAAATCATCGAATGTAGTGTCGAATCCATGTTTTTCGGGCTCGCTGATATGAATAGTAACACTCCGGAATTTTTAATGTCCAAGTACAGCTCCCTTCGGGGTGGGGGGCGATGGAGGAGCGATATATATAAATAATGGAAAGTAGTGTCCAATTCATAGTTTTCCGGGTCGCTGAGATGAATAATAACATTCCGAAATTATTTTAAGCCCGAGTTCAGCCCCCTTTGGCATAGGAGCTGAGAAAGGGTGAAAAAATACATTGTCCAAAATGACCGAGATAATGGACGTGTGTATGTTCCAGTATGACTTACAAGTATTGACTTACTGCCTGGAAAATATACTCTGGGAGTAAGACGCCCCTAGAACCACTAGAGAAGGGGGTGAAATGTAATCCATATTAATAAATGGAAGTCAGTATGTAGCGATCTATATGTACTGTACTGTATATATATGTTATGGCATAAAAATTAAAAACAGTTGTGAATTAATAAGAAACTTCCAGGCATCATAGAAACTTAATACTTGGTACCAGACAAGCTGATGACTTCAGGATTCCTAGAAAAATCGGAAATTCTCAGCATTCTCTGAAGGGGACATGCTGATAGTTTCAAATCTACATTATAACCCAGTCGGATATATTTATTCAAAACGACAACCTATAGGTTTTATGGCCTTAAAAGTTTCCTGAAAGTCCTAATGTTTAACCCCCTGCCCCATATCAAGATGGCGGCACAATCTGCCAGATGATATAAGAAATTGAAATTTGGCAAAATTATACCTTTTAGCCTGTAAGCGACGGGAAATTTACGAGATGTTTAAAATTTTTACTTTCAACCCCGATAAATATCGAAATATGGAGGCAATTTTAATGACGGTGCAGACCTTCCTTTGAGGTATTTGGTGGCTAAACGGTAAGTCGTATCACAAAGCTGATGGCACAATCTACGTTCAATTTGGATTGATTTACAACTTTGGTTCTATGACATTTTGTCGTATTTCTATCCCTTATACATTAAATTTAGCTCTATTTCCGGAATTACCTAATTTTGTACTTTGTGCACGTATAATTGATGGTTTGAATCACTTATAGGAAAGGTAGGATCATCAAATTCTACACGAATATTGGCCCACCCAGTAGCCATATGTGAGCCAAATTCTATGTTTCAAGATGCCACGTAAGTATCTGAAAAGTAATTCAATGTGTGAAAACCTTACACAAATTTCACGCCATACAACGTTTCTAAAACAATCTTACATTTAAATAGGTGAGATACGAGGAAATATCATAGGACCAGCCATTTAGATCGCTAAATGAGGCCGTAGGCGTCTTATCGTACAATCCGTTTTTTTTATACATTGCACCGTTTAACAGCAGTTATTCTGTAAATGAAGGTGAACATTCATACACTTCCGTATGCCGATCTATATTTATTCATTGAAGTCGATTTGTAGCGATCTAGAAGGGGTGTTTCTGCCATTGTAATTAATAATTTACAAATCGATAGTGATTGTCAGCAGGAGGGCATAGCTACTGTCATCAGTACTCCCCACATCGACGTTAACTGGCAGTAGGAATGCAGTCTTCCTCCAACTCCTGTGTACCATTGTAATGAATAATTCTCTTCTCTATTTGATTAGCAGAAGGCAAGGGAGCGTGCATTTTTTTTCGAAACTCATTTACAGATTCTCTTTTTCAGTAGGCAAAGGTGCCCCCTTAGAAGGGTATACCCATTATAAACAATTTTACCCATCAAAATGTGGCTGACGATACGCGTAGTGAATTGCAGTATACATATGGACCTGTCGTTATTACCACAACTCCGCAACTCACACTTTACATTGGAAATAAACGTCTGCGGACCTCCCTATGCTGTTTCTCGGATAACGCCAAGACAATGCAATTTAAAAATGTTATTCACTTCATGTACAGTAATTTACTTCGATATCCGTATGCAATGTAGAATACCGTAGCGAAGCACGGGTACATTTGCTAGTATACTATAAATCTTGGCTTTGTTATCTTTCCTATCACTTCCGTAATCCGTTCCCGATCACTTTCGTCAATCTAAGATTCCTGAAATATTCTTTACCCGACGATCACTTTTCCTGAGAACGTTTTTTTTTTCTGAATTTATCTATCGCACTTTATCTCATTATGCCTAACCACCGGCTGAGTGGCTCAAACTGTTGAAGTATTTGCCATCTGACTCCAACTTAACAGCTTCGATCGTGACTCAGACCGATGGTATTTGAAGGTGATCAAATACCTCAGCCTCATGTTGGTAGAAATACTGGCACATGAAAGAACTCACGCCGGACAAAATTCTGGCATCTCGCGTGTCCGAAAACCCTCAAAAGAGTAGATAATCGGACATAAAACAAATAAAATTAATAGTATTCATAACCGCCACTTTTATTCATTTATAACGGTTCATATTACAACATTTCTACCGGAACAATGTTATTTCCTTGAACGTTAACAATTTTTAGGCCATCAAGTACTAAGAAGTAAATTCTTGGTCTATGTTAATAACAGATGAAGAGGAATGGAAGGAAGAGTAGTGATAATTACTTCACACGCAGAAGGAAGCGTAATATTGCTGTCGTTGATTTAGTGTATTATACGACGCTAAGAGAAAATGAGAAGAGAAGGGGATACCGAAAAATGAGGGAAAAGGATTGCACAGCCCACCCTACTACAACTCAACGAAAAGGTGTAGTTACAGTTCTGCAAGTTGCTCGCGAGTGGAGACAGTGAAGCTGAAGACCACGATAAAACACGCAGCAGAAGATCGCCCAGAACTTCAGTGGACAAGCGGTTCCACCCTTCAGGATCAACTGCGCTTCATCACTACGGAATACGAAACATATAAGGTTGAAAGCAGAAAACTGGATTACGTGTGAACAATAGGCACATCAACTTATAATAATTTAGATAATTTGTGATTAACTCTGAATTTCTGAAAAAATACATATATATTGACTTACTCCTTAAAAAATGTATGACCTTTTTTGCGATTTGCTTTACGTCGCACCGACACAGAGACAGGTGTTATGGCGGCGATGGGAGAGGAAAGGGCCAGGAGTGGGAGGGAAGTGACCGTGGCCTTAATTAAGGTGCAGCCCCAACATGTGCCTGGTATTAAAATGGGAAACCACTGAAAACCATCTTCAGGGCTGCCGACAGTGGAGTTCCAACCCAATATCTCCTGAATGCAAGCTCACAGCTGCGCGACCCTAACTGCAGGGATACATGCTCGATCGTGACTGATTTGAACAGTTGAATTAATTTGAATATACGGTTAGGCATATTACTATTTTCTACTCCTTTACAGAATATTCATTCTTAAAAACTGCCACCAGAAAATAGGGTTCTCAGAAAAGTTACTTAGGAAGTTGAAAATTAAGAAAAATGTTTGTTAGGAACACTGGATTTTAGTAAAATAACTTTAGAAAAAGATAGCGGAACCCCAAATCACCTCCTTGCATTTTCTCATAAAGGAGCGACTCACCCTGTGTACAGCCAGGGTGTTCCAAAAATAAAATGGTAAATTGGGGTTTTCTGCTGAATATTGTGAGATAGAGGACCTGCGGTCTGTGAAGCCAGCAGAGACATTGGCTTAAACATGTCTAGCGCTATTTCTCTTTTCCGGATTTTTACAGCATTTACATTTAGGCACTGGCCGTCGTTTGACCAACTTTTGTGCGGTAAACATTGGTAACTAGACTCAGTTTCTAAAATGATAAGAGAATGTATAGTAATAACTGAAAATAGAAACTGCAGACCTTCACCGTGAGATTGTGTAATTACATCGTCTCAGTTCTGGCAAACAAGGGATCGTTTTCCTTACGTCCCTTTCCTTGTCGCTTGAGATTCGGTTTTCGTACTCAGATTTCTGTTTCTCTGTTGTTGCCAAAACCTTGCCTTCGTCTTCCACTGTTTGAAATGTTGCAGTTGATACAGGGAAAAGTCATTAAATGATTTCCTTACAAGCAACTGGCAACGATTTTCCTTTATGATTTAGTCCAGGAAGCTGGAGAAATAAATATATGCAAAAATCAGCTGTAAATAACCGGCAAACAGTAATAGTGGTAGACGCGCTTAATTCCGCATCTGCTTAAGTTATCTTCTCTGACCCTAGGTATCCTATATCTAAATACTGAGTAGAGAATCCTCTATTTTCTGTTTAATTTTTGCGCGCTTTTACTGTTACACCATATATAGCAGTAGTTAATAAAATATATACTATCCAGTGCGATATATATAAAACAGTCCCTCGTCAAACGTCATGAGAGGCAGACTGACTCATAATCAATATACGTAATAGTTAGACAGAATTTCGAATCAGAGCATGCATATTTACGAATAATCTTAAATTATAATCTAAAAGTCAACAGTCTCTGCTATAATCACTATGAATTCAAGCTGGAATGATAATATTGCATGATGAAATGAGTTGCTGATCAAAAATATTTCAAATATCAATAAACATGTGCCGTATGGTTTAAATATTTAAGACGTACGATGAAAAAAATGAAATGCCGTATGGTTTTTAGTGCCGAGAGTGTCCGAGGACGTGTTCGACTCGCCAGGTGCAGATCTTTAGATTTGACAATCGTGGGCGATCTGCGCGTCATGATGAGGATGAAATGATGATGGAAACGACACATACACCTAGCCCCCGTGCCGGAGAAATGAATCAATGATTATCTGCTGGGAATCGAACCCGAGACCCTGTGACTAAAGGCTAGCACGCTAACCATGTAACCATGGAGCCGGACGTCTCGCTTGGTAAACATGGTAAGCACACAGAAACACAAAGTACCAGCACCATATATGAAACTCTTCCTTACGTGAAATGATCAAATGGTCCTCATGAATCAACCGGCCATCACGTTGAACCCCGGATGCACTGATATATCCCTGGAGTACTGCGAATGGTTTCGCAGCTTTCCACAACACGGACACGAGGACTCCCTCCATCTTGTACCGCGGTTCGATACACAAGAACTTTCAAATGCCCTACGATTAAAGTACTGTGTGCAGTTCTAGAAAATGAGTTATCGCGTGGACATAAAGCGTTTCCGGACTCATGTCCACATAACATATTTTCTTCTTCTACGTGAGAGTTTGCGTGCTGAAAGTTTGGCCGCACCTTATTGTAACACTCTGTATTCTTGACAGAAACTACCGCACAGAGTGTGCGAGCCGAAACTCTCTCAAAGACCACAGTAATGAATGTTATCGGCTTTACGCCGCACTAACTACTTTTACGGTTTTCGGAGACGTCATGGTACCGGAATTTAGTCCCGCATGAAAAAATCTACCGACACGAGGCTGCCGTATTAGAGCACATTCAAATACCACCGGGCTGAGCCAGGATCGAACCTGCCAAGTTGGAGTCAGAGGGCCATCGCCTCAACCCTCTGAGCCACTCAACCCGGCCCTCAAAGACCACAAAATCCACCTACAATCCAGATCTCCCTACATACAATGATGGTCCTTGGAAGAGCATGAGTTATACGCTGCCAAATACACGCAACCTCGACAGTAAGGTACGCAGAGGTGCGCAGAGCTGTGACGTCACGCAGGACCCTCGCGTTGAATCTGCTCTGAATGAGGTAGAGATAGTTCGAATAAGAATCGCTGTACACGCAGAAGCTACGTACTAATAATACATGATAGTAACATATCTGTGGTGTATAAGAAACCGTGTGTGTTTATTTTACGTGATAAAACGTAAAAAGCAGTAATAGTGTACACTTTTCAGTATGCTTTGTCATGCCATTGCAGGCCACACAAATCATAGCAGGCACACGAAGGAACGAAACATTAACTTTAATGTATCCCCTAAAGCCACTGACCTAAATGAATGGTGACAGAAGTAATCAGAACATTATCGAAATCTACCTTTCTCAGCTTCGAGGGTTCGGAAGGCTTTATGACCATCCTCTTCCGACAGCTGTGACGTGAAAGGTGAGATCATTGCTTCTTTTAGCCTCAATTCTTCTGAGGCGATAAGAAATTCCATCTGTTCTCCGAAAGATTATGAAATATTACGCCCAAATATGTTACATGCTACTGATGAACTCGATCAAAACTGGGATATCGTGTGCCAGTCTAAGGCCAGCGTTGAGCCCACAACATCCTATTCTTTACCGGTGGATGAGCAAGGGTTCGTTAAAGCTTTTGAAGAGCTAATAAAACAGCTCGAGGACAGTCGCGAAACCAAGGATCGTGATGAGCTGCTTGAAAACTTCACAGGCTATATTGTAGCTTTTAGGGTAAGGAAGAAGAACCTCGATATAGAAAGCAATTACGGAGAGAAAACAGGTCAAACTACAAGGGGGTGGAAATTAGATTTCAAAAGAGTACCCCTTTTTCTTGCAAGATGCTTTACGTCGCACCGACAAAGATAGGTCTTATGGCGACGATGGGGCAGGAAAGGGCAAGGAGTGGGAAGGAAGCGTACGTGGCCTTAATTAAGGTACAGCCCCAGTATTTCCTTGGTGTGAAAATGGGAAACTACGGAAAACAATCTTCAGGGCTGCCGACAGTGGGGTTCGAACCTACTATCCCCCGAATACTGGATACTGGCCGCACTTAAGCGACTGCAGCTTTCGAGCTCGGTAGCTTCAATTTTACCACGAGAAAGAACTGAAAGAGGGTTCTAACATCATCACAAACCTTACGGATATCCTGAAGAAGGAATTCCCCGAAATTTATGAGCTTGCAAGTTGCTTCGTGAGAAGCCGTTCTTTTATTCGAACGGGCGCTTTAAACAAAAGTAAGACATTCAAGAGACCGGGTTTCAGTTAATAAAATAGCGATAAAGAAAGAAGAAAAGCAAAGAAATTCTGCTGATGCTAGGGATAAGTGTGTTTAATATTCTTTTTTTTAATATCAGCATTATACTTTGTGTATAACGTACCCGTTATTTCTTTTATGAAAGACAATTTGTTATGTTGTATATGAAACCAGTGCTAAGAATGTTAATATACAGGCTTATTAATTTATATGGCCTATCTAATGATAACGTGAAATTTGTCAGTTCCCAACACTTGGAGAACATTTACTGTGCTGTTTGTTTTGTGGACAGTTTCCTAACATTTGCCGTTTGTGTTGTTGACAGTGTATATAGTTTCCCAATATTGCTTGTAACAACGGGCATATTTCTTGCAGTCATCAAGCTTTAATGTTCGCGTCTGTAACTGTAACAATTAGAGCCCCTTGTTATTGTTATCATAGATGTTGAGAACATGAACATATGGAAAGGCCATTCCACTGCGATCACAATCTTAGCATTGTTACAACCTTTTATCACCACCATCATCATCATCATCTGTTTACCATTCAGGTTCGGTTTTTCCCTCGGACTTAGCGAGGGATCCCACCTCTACCGCCTCATGGACAGTGTCCTGGAGCTTCAGACTCTTGGTCGGGGGATACAACTGGGGAGTATGACCAGTACCTCGCCAGGCGGCCTCACCTGCTATGCTGAACAGGGGCCTTGTGGAGGGATGGGAAGATTAGATGGGACGGGCAAGGAAGATGGAAGGAAGCGGCCGTGGCCTTAAGTTAGGTACCATCCCGGCATTTGCCTGGAGGAGAAGTGGGCAAACCACTTCCAGGGTGGCTGAGGTGGGAATCGAAGCCACCTCTACTCAGTTGGCCTCCCGAGGCTGAGCGGACTCCGTTCCAGCCCTCGTACCACTTTTCAAATTTCGTGGCAGAGCCGGGAATCGAACCCGGGCCTCTGGGGGTGGCAGCTAATCACGCTAACCACTACACCACAAAGGCGGACTACAACAGTAGTATAATTGGACAGTTCGGCGGCCACCTCCACCTCGGGCTCCCAGAGGCCACCTCCACCTCCACCTCAGCCAGAGGCCTCCCAGAGGCCACCTCCACCTCCACCTCAGCCAGAGGCCTCCCAGATGCCTCCTCCACCTCCCGCGGGAAATTTGAATTTGTAAACAAAGCCACGTGCTTTTTGACAGCTGTCATCGACAACAACGCATCGCTAACCTCAGTACTGCCATCTTGACGGGCCTAAACCTCAGTAGTGCCAACTTAACCTAACTAGCTCGAGATAAACAAAGCCACGTGTTTTTTGACAGCCACGTGCTTTTTGACAGATTTGTAAACAAAGCCACGTGCTTTTTGACAGCTGTCATCGACAACAACGCATCGCTAACCTCAGTACTGCCATCTTGACGGGCCTAAACCTCAGTAGTGCCAACTTAACCTAACTAGCATGAGGTAAACAAAGCCACGTGTTTTTTGACAGCCACGTGCTTTTTGACAGATTTGTAAACAAAGCCACGTGCTTTTTGACAGACAACAACGCATCGCTAACCTCAGTACTGCCATCTTGACGGACCTAAACCTTAGTGGTACCAACTTAACCTCACTAGCGTGAGGTAAACAAAGCCACGTGCTTTTTGACAGCCACGTGCTTTTTTGACAGCTGTCATCCGCCATCTTTAAACCACAAAGCACTGTGCTGCCCTCTATATCGCAGTAGCTGCAAAATTCGTCACCTGTCATCGGCAGTGCTACCATCTTGACGGGTCTAAACCTTAGTGCTACCAACTTAACCTCACTAGCGCGAGATAAACAAAGCCACGTGTTTTTTGACAGCTGTCATCCGCCATCTTTAATCCAGAGAGCACAGTGCTGCCCTCTTTAGCTACTTACCTTTGAAATGTGGTGGCGGATAATTTGAAAAATGCTTTTTTGACAGCAGCCATCTTTGTGCACCGTGCTGCCCTCTTTAGCTAGATACCTGTGGTGGCAGGCAATTCCACGTGACAGCAGCCATCTTTAATCAAGAGAGCGCCGTGCTGCCCTCTATATGGTGGCGGCAAATTGAAAAATTCCACGTGCTCTTGTTTGGAAACAAACTCATGTGCTTTTTTTGACAGCTGTCATCTGCCATCTTTAATCAACAGAGCACAGTGCTGCACTCTTTAGCTAGATACCTTTGAAATGTGGTGGCGGCAATTTGAAAAATTCTATGTGCTCTTGTTGGGAAACAAAGCCACGTGCTTTTTTGACAGCTGTCATCGGCCATCTTTAATCAATAGAGCACCGTGCTGCCCTCATGCGGGGCAATTTCGTCAGCTGTCATCCGCCATCTTTAATCCAGAGAGAACAGTGCTGCACTCTATGTGGTGGCGGCAAATTCCACGTGCTTTACAAACCCATGTGCTTTTCTGACAGCTGTCATCCGCCATCTTTAATCCAGAGAGAACAGTGCTGCACTCTATGTGGTGGCGGCAAATTCTACGTGCTTTACAAACCTATGCGCTTTTCTGTCATCCACCATCTTTAATCTAGAGAGAACAGTGCTGCACTCTATGTGGTGGTGGTAAATTCCACGTGCTCTTGTTTGGAAACAAATTCTACTCGCTCTTCAGCTGTCATCCACCATCTTTAATCAAGAGAGCACCGTGCTGCCCTCTTTGTGGTGGCGGATAATTTGAAAAAATTCTTTTCGACAAGCAGCCATCTTTAATCCAGAGGGAACAGTGCTGCCCTCTTTAGCTACTTACCTTTGAGGCGGTTAATTTGAAAAATTCTTTTCGACAAGCAGCCATCTTTAATCCAGAGAGAACAGTGCTGCCCTCTTTAGCTACTTACCTTTGAGACGGTTAATTTGAAAAATTCTATTTAACAAGCTGCCATCTTTAATGAAAAGAGCATCGTGGTGCTATCTTGCGAGTAATATTTTACGTCACAGCTGTCATCCACCATCTTGCATTGCTAACCTTAGTGCTGCCCTCTTTAGCTACTTACCTTTGACGAGCTGTCACCTGCCATCTTGCACCGCAAACCTCAGTGCTGCACTCTATGTGGTGGCGGATAATTTGAAAAAAATCTTTTTGACAAGCAGCCATCTTTAATCAACAGAGCACCGTGCTGCTATCTTTAGCTACCGCCATCTTACATCGCTTACCTCGCTGCTGCACTCTATGTGATGGCGGTTAATTCGAACAAGTTTAATCACGCATCGGGCAAGCTAGAGTAAGCACCTTTGACGAGCTGTCACCTGCCATCTTGCATCGCAAACCTCAGTGCTGCACTCTATGTGGTGGCGGATAATTTGAAAAAATCTTTTTGACAAGCAGCCATCTTTAATCAACAGAGCACCGTGCTGCTATCTTTAGCTACCGCCATCTTACATCGCTTACCTCGCTGCTGCACTCTATGTGATGGCGGTTAATTCGAACAAGTTTAATCACGCATCGGGCAAGCTAGAGTAAGCACGTGCTGTTGTGATGACGTCATTGTGCATGTTTAAACTTGTCCGTTTTCTTAAGAGTAAGTCGATGTAAAGGGATGTGGTAGCGGTAAATTCGAACAAGTTTAAACATGCATCGGGGAAAGCTAGAGTAAGCACGTGCTGTTGTGATGACGTCATTGTGCATGTTTAGACCTGATCGTTTTTCTTAAGAGTAAGTCGGAGTAAAGCAATGCAATAAGTACAACATTTTTGAATGCGATCAAATATTTATTTACAAATGTACTACAACAGTGTTCGTTTTTTGCTGCTGACAAGGTTGGTGTGCTTCTTAACAACGTATGCTTCTGAAATGCCTCCTGCAACATTCAAATTAAACAAAGCATTTAGAAATATATTATACTAAGTATGTTATGCTTTACAGAGAAGATCATATACTTCTTACCTTGCTGTTATTCCTTTTCGGAATCATCATCATCATCATCATGAAGTACTAGAGAAAGTTCATTCATACACTGTGTACAGTGTTCAGTCCTCGGATTTGGTCCATCCCAATCATCATCACCATTTTCTCCTCGATGCTTGTAATGTCGTTCACAAGTTCTGCATAAAGCTACTTCGATTGACATCTTACTGTGTAGAGGAAGGATGTCCCAAAAATTATGTACGTAAGAGGCAGCGTACGTATATAAAAATCCTGGTGGTAAGTATTGAATAAGATGTTTCGGCATCGACGATCTACGTTTATAGAACATCTTAATAGCCTCACTCACCCGTGAAACATAAATAAGATGTTGCGTATGAGCATGCAAACAGCATGCACATTTACAGTTTTGTTCCATAGCGTACGATGTCGAAGCACACACTAATGAAAATGAAAAAGATCTATTCTTATTTATAGTCTCGTAACAATATTCGTTAGCGGATGGTAAGTAACATCACTCATATGAATAATAAGACAATAGGCTGCTGTGTTAGCAGGAATGTTTTCAGATGTTTCAAATTCTAAACGAATATCAACTGGAGATTCTTTTATAGATTCTTCGTGATAAGAGCAGTCTATAACTACAATCGGTGCTTTATTTTTAAATTCTTGAGGTGTAAATAGCGGACGATCTTCTTTCTGATAATACGATGATTGAAATTTACAAAACATGTCATAGAGCATCCCAAACTTATTTTTCTCAAAGTTAATGTCGATGTTTTCGTAGGGATACGTAATTCCATTGAGATATAGTCTAACGTGTCTTAATTTGCAGTGATCAAACAGTGAGCTATCTTTTTCGTGATTGAATTTACGATTAGTTTGAAATCCAAAAATTATGTACAAGGGCTTCTCAGTAAAACGTGATGTTTTAACAGCCCAGCTATGCTTGTTTGTAGGTGGTAACACAGGATATTCATGCAGCTCCCAACTTCTAAAACGTATAGGTAATGGTGTATCATTTTCTACAATCTTGAGCAATCGAAGTTTTTCACGATCAGATAAGGTTACATGTGGGATCCGCCACAGTATACGATGCAGTGTTATTTTCGATTCTACAGGTGTTTCTACTGCTTTAAGAGAGTTGTAATCACTTCGATCACGGATTAGAATAAGCTCTTGTTTTGCGTTGATTATAATACGTGTAAAGTCTTCTGCGAATCCAAAAATATGTTTCAGTGATAACATACCCGTAAAAGTTCCATCCTCATTAATCATCCAGTTGTTAGTAGCTTTTGGACACCATCCAGCCATCCGCAAAAGATTACTTTCTTCATCACAGAAAGAAGGGTAGAGTTTCATTGCACTTGTAATACCAACATTCTTCGTTCGATCTATTTCAACATTATTTACTTCATATCGCGCTTCAGAAAAGAGAAAAGCTAGAGCATGGTTGTTTATTTGTGAAGTGCTTGGTCCACTTCCATCAGACTTTTCTAATCGTCCTTCAATATAGAGGTAGCTTTCGTGTGGTAAGGTGTAAACATCTTGTTGATTAATAATAAACTGAATTTCATCATTGTTATTTAATCCAAACGTAAAAGGTTGATAGGAATGAAGCTCACTTCGTACTACACCTTCACGACTTTCTACTGTATTCGTAATGTCTAGCATTTCTTCCATTCTGTTGTAGTAGTGTATATCCCAAATCTTGGAGTATCTGCTTATGGGTATCTGTTAACTCGATGAGTCTCTGCACACATGTAGTATGTCTTCGGAATGTACACCGTGTTTTATAGATGGTTTTCATACTGGTTTAAGATGTAGTTTGTAAGCTACGTACGCATGCTGATCTAAATGAATAAGCTGATTATGTTTATTTACAAGTCTAAGAGTAATGTTGCTAATGTGTTTTACAGACACAGGATGATAAAGAACTACTGCTGGTTTCTCACAGATAGTATATCCACGTTCCTCTGTAACAATGAAGTCATGCAGGACGTGCGAAGGTTGTAGATTACTATTCAAGTCTGTAATAATATTACAAGTAATGTTCACATTATAATCATCGAAGAGTTTTATAGGTTGATCAGACTCGTAACGTACGTTCGGTAGGAGCTCCCTCGATGAAAATCCAAGCAGTGGGCCAATCGAATCAGGTTGTGATTTGAAGTCAATCTTAAATGATGATTCAATAACACATTTATGTGTAATGTTGCTTATAGTGATTGAGAACTTGTAATTATGATTACTAAAACTATCTTCCCCAAACTGATCAATTAACGTACTTTCAATATAGTCGTGAATATCATCTACTGTATAACTACCTGAGGGTAGTGTTAGCACATACTCATCGTAATAGAACTTGTTTAAACCATCACGCACATTATAGATTTTATTGTAGCTTTCAAACGATACTAGTCCAAGACTATGCGGCTGATAACCAAGTTCGATTGGTGGATTAAAATAGACGGTTGTTTCAGGTCCTTCTCCACGTACAGCAAACGTTCTTTCACTGTTCGTCATCACGTAGATACTAATACACTTTCTCTACTGTCTGGGTTTGATATAAGAACATAAGACATAATCGTCCGCACATGCGTGTATTAAAGTTTTGCACACGGTTTTTATTGTAAACAATGTCTGCACTGCTTCCGAAATAACGTATGAGCTCAAAAGGAGGAGGTAAATCTCCATAGCTATCAAAATACCATACTTTAGATTTACGTTTTACATAAGCAACGTAATGAGTACCAGGTCCACGACTGTCGTCCAAGTTAATTACGGCAATTTCACGTTCACGTGGACGTGCTGGTAGTTGATCGCGCATATACACTCCTCGAAAATAATGAATTCCTAGTTGTTTAGCAAACGTAAAAACTTCATCATGCGTTAGAGCTCGATATGGCAGTGCATTCAGTAGACGTTTTTTGGAGAAATGTAGATACCAAGCCCTTTCTTGTATGGCGCTAGCTTCATGTTCACACCTTTGCCTCGTAACGCAATTGCCTCCATCGTCTTGTTATGACGTTCACTCTCTTTCAACTGTTGTTTCGCTTCTTCTACAGCTTTGACAGTTCTCGCTACAGCGCTAGCACCACCTAGCAATGACCCTAAAGCTGCTAAGCCAGCAAACAGCGCAGGAAGAAATCCTCCTCGTTTTGGTACAGGAATAATTCGCGCACGTTTACTAAATATTGCTCTACACTTTGGAGAAATTCTCGCTCTTGCTGCGCGTAACGCCTTAGTAATAGCTACACGAGGATTGTATTCCCCTCGAATAGCTTTTTGCGCAGCCTTTATAACATCTTTCCATCCAACAGTTTTTACTTTCTTCTTCTTCTTCATGTCGTTTGGATATCGTTGTTTCACCATGCTGGACACGACTTTACTAGTCAAGAGCAAATCATAAACTAACCGTTGCCTCTTGTTTCGTTTAATATATATATTACTATTACATACTTTATGATTCAGTTATCATGAAGATTATAAAGCAGCAAGACACGCTACCTGTTACCGACATTGTACCACATCTCTTACCTAGTTCTAGTACAACTACAAGAAAACGTCATGGAACGTTGTTTCCTTTTACTGTTCGATGTATTATATCAGGTCCGTCGGGATGCGGTAAAACAAATCTTTTACTCACACTTATTACTTCTGTAAATGGTGTACGCTTCGAGAATATTTACGTTTTCGCAAAGTCACTCTATCAGCCGCTATATACTATTCTACAAACTGTAATGCACGATCTAGTTAAAGATGGAATAAGATATTTTAAATTTAATTCACATGAGCAAGTACCATCACCAGACGATGTGCTTCCTAATTCTCTTATGATCTTTGATGATGTTGCAACAGAACAGCAAAACGTTATTCGTGCATTCTTTAGTATGGGTCGGCATAAATATGTTGATTGCATCTATTTGTGCCAAACCTATTCTCGTGTGCCTAAGCAGTTGATACGCGACAACGCAAATGTTATTGTGCTTTTTCGGCAAGATGAGCGCAACATGCGACATGTGTATAACGATCATGTTAACACTGATATGACATTCGATGACTTTAAACGTATGTGTGCTAAATGTTGGTCATTACACCGTTACAGCTTTTTAGTTATTGATAAAGAAAGTGATGTACAGCATGGACGATATCGCATGGGTTTCGATCATTTTATATGCATTAACACAGAATTACAGTAACTACTTGATTAAAAACCACCATCATGTTAACATCTAGCAAGGAGATCACAAAACATATCATCCAAGCTCGAAACAATATTCGACGGAAATTTAAAGAGCTTAAACGTATTCAAGCAGACACGGATTTATTTTTAAAAACACAACTAAGTACACCACTCAAAGAAATTTTTAATTCTACTTCATTACCGCAGTCTACTTCAAGTTTTGCTTCTATGCAAACATCATATCATAAAGAGAAGCATGAAGAAGAAAAGCATGAAGAAGATACGGAAGAGAAGAAGCAGGGTGTAGATCAAGAAGAGGAAGATAAGGAAGAAGAAGAAGAAGAACTTAATGATACATCACCATCTAAGCGTGTTGAGTTTTTAACTACAGATGTTACTGCAGAAACACCTACTACATCGACGCAAAATCTACCATCTTTTTCTGAGGTTATGATTACACCAGAGTATCGCAATCAGTTTAGAACTTTTATTCAAGATACCTACGGATCTCTCTTTGCACCTTATATAGAAAAACTTTTTACAGGACAAACTGACACTACCTATGGTATTCGCTACGAAGATGACTGTTTCCGGATAGGAAATTCAAATGTTAAGATTAATAGCAACAAACTCATTGTAAAAGGTGTTACCTATAAACCTACGAAAGGACTCTTAGAACTTCTTTTCTCACGAATACCTGACAAGGATATAATTTTACAAGATGATCTTAAAAAGTATAAAGCAATACTTTTTGCTACTGATGCAACGCGACGTAATTACAAGAGAACAGAAGCTGTAAATGCGAATAAGAGTTACAAGTATCGTGAGTTTATTTCTAAGCTGTTTCCGACTGCACGTAGTCTAGACGTTATCTACAAGCCTTTGTTGCCGTATGTGGATGTAAGATACTGGAATGACCCAAACTTACTCGTTGAACGATTACAACTTTTAAGAGCATCGCAAGAGGCTGGTCACACTGGTCACGGATCAGAAATTCTAGAAATAGAAAGAGAACTACGTTATGCCGGTATTATTTTGTAATGGCTCGTCAAGAGAAGATCTCACCTGTAAAGGTAAACATCGCGCATGAGTTACATAAACCAGCACGTCGCACCTACTGTCGCAGACGCGTTATTACACGAGGAAAAGATGATCTCTGGCAAGCAGACTTAGTAGAAATGATTCCATATGCTTCTAGTAATAAGGGCTATAAGTATCTACTTACTGTTATCGATGTGTACTCAAAGTTTGCTTTTGCACAACCCGTGCGTTCTAAAACAGCAGCTCAAGTTAAAGAAGCATTTAAACATATTGTTGAAGAATCGAAACGCTGCCCAAGGCTTCTTCAAACTGATCAAGGTAAAGAGTTTTACAACAAGGATTTTTCTTCTTACCTCAAGTTACTTGGCATTCAACACTACTCTACGTTCAGCAATCTCAAGGCGAGTGTAGTAGAACGCTTTAATCGTACACTCAAAACAATGATGTGGCGAGAATTTACAGCGCAAGGTTCATATCGTTGGATTGATCTGCTACCTAGACTTTTATCTACCTACAACGATACACCTCATCGCACTATCGGAACAAAGCCACGTCTTGTTACAAAGAATACACCTCGTCTAGATGCTATTCATCTTGTAATCAAAACAGCTGATCCACGTCGCCATCGCTTTAAAGAAGGTGATTTCGTTCGCATCAGCAAACACAAGTCTATCTTTGCGAAAGGATACACACCTAACTGGAGCACTGAAATTTTTCAAATCAGAAGTGTTAAGCTTACTAATCCAGTTACGTATTTACTCCGCGATCTCAGAGGACAGCCTATTGAAGGAGGATTCTACATCGAAGAACTGCAGAAAACAAAATATCCTGATCACTATTTAGTTGAACGTGTTATTCGACGTCGTGGTAATAAACTGTACGTTAAATGGCTTGGTTTTAATAACAGCTTTAATTCATGGATTAATAAAGAGGATGTACTTTAAATCTTATGTGCGTGTTTTCTTTTAATCCTCTACGTTTCCTTTCTTCTAAGTCACTAGGACATGCTGTAGGATTAAACAACACCTGTAATATGTTTTGACAATTCATATTTATTTTAGACTATATACATACATTTTTATCCTTTGTTTATGTTACGGTCTTTGACACTCAGTTTTCGTTTTATTGCACCAACAACGACAAGTGCTGCTATATTCTTCTGAGCAGCTAAAGCACTAGGTAATAACACATACACACACAGCATAACTTTACGAAGCAGATTTTAACAGCTACACTCTATGCAGGCAGCATGTAACTACGTATCAGGCGAATGTGTTCTAGGGCTGCAGGGGAGATGAAGCACGAAGAAAAGAAGATCAATCACTCTATTGATGAGTCCACGCCCAACATGCTTCCTCATCTTTCTCCCAGCACGTTTCTTCACCTTTTCCTTGTTTACTCTCTCCACAGCCATGATAAGTGTTTATAAGCGAAGACAACTCGTTAGTTTTAGGTCCGTGATACAGTTTAATTAGTTGACATGTACGGCACTGTCTCACAGAAGGTCTTCTAGCTAAACTCACGTGTTCATGATGTAAACTACACGTTTGAAGCTCTGACAAAACAGGATCTTGAGTCCACTCACGAGGCACCTTTTCCCAAATCTTCTTTACAGCATTCGCAGCTACATTAACCAAAAATGCCTTTGGTAATGCATTTAACTCTTCTTCAGTAAAAGTGTTTAGTTTCTTTTTGCATGCATAAAACTTTACGATCGCCTTTTCAACTGCGTTACACTTAGTATCTGTTAGAAATGACATGATGTCTTTACTCTACAAATGTTTCTTTTACACTAAGGTTATTTCGACACTGCACTTTACATATGTTGTTCACTTCCCGGCATGCACTGCGACATAACCAATCAAAGAGCATACCTACATGTTGTAAAGACTGTTTACTTGTTTCTCTGCTATGCTCTTTCGGAAGAGTTTTAAATGATGGGCACCCCAATTCATGCATGTCGATAACTTCACACGATGATGGTAGAAAATCACGCAACCATTCTTTCTTTTCACAACCCTTTAAAAGAACAAGATCTGCTCTTGACAAATGTGCATTCATCATTAAAGGTAGAAAACGATAAGGTATTCCTTTTTCTTCCCACTGCAAACCTAAATTGTTTTCAATCCACTGAGTCTGCTTTTTATCTTCATCTGTTTGCAAACAGTAAGGGAACGGTGGACTAAATACTAAACTAACAAGTTTTGGAGCCCACAACACACTGCAATCTAACACAGCCACCTCTTTAAACACAAATTTGTTTCCATTTACTTTAAAGCCTTGCACATCAACTATTAATGTTTTCGTCATGTTTGCACTCTACACTCTATCACTGTTTCTCGAAGACTAAACCTTTTAGTCAACGAACGGGTTTAAACATGCACAATGACGTCATCACAACAGCACGTGCTTACTCTAGCTTGCCCGATGCGTGATTAAACTTGTTCGAATTAACCGCCATCACATAGAGTGCAGCAGCGAGGTAAGCGATGTAAGATGGCGGTAGCTAAAGATAGCAGCACGGTGCTCTGTTGATTAAAGATGGCTGCTTGTCAAAAAGATTTTTTCAAATTATCCGCCACCACATAGAGTGCAGCACTGAGGTTTGCGATGCAAGATGGCAGGTGACAGCTCGTCAAAGGTAAGTAGCTAAAGAGGGCAGCACTAAGGTTAGCAATGCAAGATGGTGGATGACAGCTGTGACGTAAAATATTACTCGCAAGATAGCACCACGATGCTCTTTTCATTAAAGATGGCAGCTTGTTAAATAGAATTTTTCAAATTAACCGTCTCAAAGGTAAGTAGCTAAAGAGGGCAGCACTGTTCTCTCTGGATTAAAGATGGCTGCTTGTCGAAAAGAATTTTTCAAATTAACCGCCTCAAAGGTAAGTAGCTAAAGAGGGCAGCACTGTTCCCTCTGGATTAAAGATGGCTGCTTGTCGAAAAGAATTTTTTCAAATTATCCGCCACCACAAAGAGGGCAGCACGGTGCTCTCTTGATTAAAGATGGTGGATGACAGCTGAAGAGCGAGTAGAATTTGTTTCCAAACAAGAGCACGTGGAATTTACCACCACCACATAGAGTGCAGCACTGTTCTCTCTAGATTAAAGATGGTGGATGACAGAAAAGCGCATAGGTTTGTAAAGCACGTAGAATTTGCCGCCACCACATAGAGTGCAGCACTGTTCTCTCTGGATTAAAGATGGCGGATGACAGCTGTCAGAAAAGCACATGGGTTTGTAAAGCACGTGGAATTTGCCGCCACCACATAGAGTGCAGCACTGTTCTCTCTGGATTAAAGATGGCGGATGACAGCTGACGAAATTGCCCCGCATGAGGGCAGCACGGTGCTCTATTGATTAAAGATGGCCGATGACAGCTGTCAAAAAAGCACGTGGCTTTGTTTCCCAACAAGAGCACATAGAATTTTTCAAATTGCCGCCACCACATTTCAAAGGTATCTAGCTAAAGAGTGCAGCACTGTGCTCTGTTGATTAAAGATGGCAGATGACAGCTGTCAAAAAAAGCACATGAGTTTGTTTCCAAACAAGAGCACGTGGAATTTTTCAATTTGCCTCCACCACATAGAGGGCAGCACGGCGCTCTCTTGATTAAAGATGGCTGCTGTCACGTGGAATTGCCTGCCACCACAGGTATCTAGCTAAAGAGGGCAGCACGGTGCACAAAGATGGCTGCTGTCAAAAAAGCATTTTTCAAATTATCCGCCACCACATTTCAAAGGTAAGTAGCTAAAGAGGGCAGCACTGTGCTCTCTGGATTAAAGATGGCGGATGACAGCTGTCAAAAAACACGTGGCTTTGTTTATCTCGCGCTAGTGAGGTTAAGTTGGTAGCACTAAGGTTTAGACCCGTCAAGATGGTAGCACTGCCGATGACAGGTGACGAATTTTGCAGCTACTGCGATATAGAGGGCAGCACAGTGCTTTGTGGTTTAAAGATGGCGGATGACAGCTGTCAAAAAAGCACGTGGCTGTCAAAAAGCACGTGGCTTTGTTTACCTCACGCTAGTGAGGTTAAGTTGGTACCACTAAGGTTTAGGTCCGTCAAGATGGCAGTACTGAGGTTAGCGATGCGTTGTTGTCTGTCAAAAAGCACGTGGCTTTGTTTACAAATCTGTCAAAAAGCACGTGGCTGTCAAAAAACACGTGGCTTTGTTTATCTCGAGCTAGTTAGGTTAAGTTGGCACTACTGAGGTTTAGGCCCGTCAAGATGGCAGTACTGAGGTTAGCGATGCGTTGTTGTCGATGACAGCTGTCAAAAAGCACGTGGCTTTGTTTACAAATTCAAATTTCCCGCGGGAGGTGGAGGAGGCATCTGGGAGGCCTCTGGCTGAGGTGGAGGTGGAGGTGGCCTCTGGGAGCCCGAGGTGGAGGTGGCCGCCGAACTGTCCAATTATACTACTTACAACCTTTTATACAGATCGAAATACTTCAGAAACGCAGCTGGATTCACACTGTATTTGATCTCCTGTTATTACTCTACTGTAATAGTGAAGTGCAATGCCTTTTGTGAGGTGATGTTAAAATATCAATGAAGTTCTCTTATCTCTAACTTGTGGCTAAAACAGAATAGCTCACAGCTGTGTATTAGCCTACCTCAAGGCGCTGAGGGTTCACGTTGACGTCACCGACGGCCCGTGATCCCTACCTCTTACTCTGCCCACCTTGATGTGGACGCAGACTTACGCCAACATTCAGGAGGAACCAAAGGATTCAAACCACACAGTCGGTAGCCGTGAAGATTGCCTTCTGCGGTTTTCCATTCAAATGTCACGCAAATGCCGGGAGCTGTGCTTTAATTAACGTCATGGCCGCTACCTCTAAAATACTACTTTATTCCTGCCCCATCGTCGCCGAAAACCTACTAGTGTTAATGTCACGATAAACAATATTAGAAAAGGAACTGCAATAACAACTTACACTACACTACCTAACATAAAAATCAATGTCACCAAATAATAAAACAGAACATGGTAATAGCAGAATCTTGATATCACTATAAAACATATATCGGACAATTTTAAAGAAAAAAAATACTTCATCTAATGTCGTTCTACTTCCGTACGGTCTGTGGAGATTTGAGACGCAATCTCTTTCTGCTTGAAATACAAAATTATTATTCATTCTCCCATTACAATAAACCGATATTTTCACACCAGGCAAATACTGGGGCTGTACCTTAATTAAGGCCACGGCCGCTTCCTTCCAACTCCTACGCCTTTCCTATCCCATCGTCGCCATAAGACCTATCTGTGTCGGTGCGACGTAAAGCCCCTAGCAAAAATATTAACCGATGAGATTCGAAAATAGAATATTGTGATACAGGCGTCTGAGACTGGTCTATTGTTCAATCATCCTCTCCTTTAAGAAAGCGATAATAATAATAATAATAATAATAATAATAATAATAATAATAATAATAATAATAATAATAGTAATAAATTCTATGGTCACATCTGCAGAATGGAAGATAATACATTTGCTAAAAAAACTATTAACTAGAATTAACTCAAAGAAGCCCAAAATCAACTGTTTGGAGGAAATTAAGCAGCATTTAGAAGAAATAAACACTACAAACGATACCATAAAAATGGTGAAGCCTTTAAATTCTGATTGCAAATCACACATTTGTGGGAAAAACGAAAAAGACCACTGGAAAACAGTGGACATAAGAGCGTGAAAAACACCACAGCGAATTCATGAAGATATTTTGGAAGAACAATAAGAAGAAGAAGAAGAAGCCGTCAGATCAAGCTAACAAGTTCAAACGCGCTCTTAATAATAATAATAATAATAATAATAATAATAATAATAATAATAATAATAATGATGACATGAAATGTCGTATGGCTTTTAGTGCCGGGATATCCCAGGACGGGTTCGGCTCGCCAGGTGCAGGTCTTTCTATTTGACTCCCGTAGGCGACCTGCGCGTCGTGATGAGGATGAAATGATGATGAAGACAACACATACACCCAGCCCCCGTGCCATTGGAATTAACCAATTAAGGTTAAACTCCCCGACCCGGCCGGGAATCGAACCCGGACCCTCTGAACCGAAGGCCAGTACGCTGACCGTTCAGCCAACGAGTCGGACATAATAATAATAATAATAATAATAATAATAATAATAATAATAATAATAATAATAATAATAATAATAATTGTACCGGGCGGTACACCTCCACTCCGCTAATTTAAAATGTGCGCCTGTTGAAACTCCTCTGCTGGAGGAAGCCTGAACCTTATGGACAGTATTAATTCTCTACTTTCTCAGAAGATGTCACCACGTGGAAAATTTTGAGTTTTTGAACTGTGTCATTTTTGATGTGGTTTTGTTTCGCTTGAAGTAAGAAGTGTGAACTTTCTCTTCTAGAGGACACTACTGAAGATCAACAATAGTGCAACCTAGTGCGGAGTCAAAGAACTATTTTGTTGGAGAAATTTTTATTTCATATGTTTGTTCTTTGCTAAATTTTTTTAAGTTATTGTTTAAGTTGGCTGTATACCCCTCTCTTTCCCCTTGTTTTGCATTTAACCAATCCTGAATTTCTTTGAGTTATTTCCGACCAATCCGATGTATCTTCCCCCAACTTGGATATGTTTCTGTACCCGAGCCAATAAAAAGTTTGTGGGAGGGTGTTTTCTTTCCCCTAACACCTAGAACCTTCCGCGAGAGGATATAAACTGCTGATTTTTGGGTCTCCGGGCCACTTCTGTTCCATCTTTCAGTGTATAAAGTACATAGCAGGAGGCGGGAAGCGCCTCTTTCTTCGGCAGCGGTCAACAATAAGGTAATGGCCGATTAATAAATTCTTTCTTTGCTAGCTCAGCAGTTTAACTCTCGGGGCGGGTGCGAAGCGTTCCACCATGTAACCTTTTCCTAAAATGTAACGATCTTTCTTCTATTCTCTTTTAAGCTACATACTGGGATAGAGAGTGCTAACCCTCTCGAGCTCCCACTCTTATTGTTTTGAGGTGAACTTATTTTTCTCAACCTATTCTTCGATAACGTAAAACAAATTGTTCTTTTCTTAAGTCACCTCTTTAGCATGGGATTAGCCCTTGTATTAACGGCCTAGTGCCAAGTAGGTCTTAATCAAAGTGTATTAGGAGTGCAAGTTCGCCTCCTCTCAAATTGTTATTTTAGAGGTCATTTAATTAACCTGCTTTTCATTTAATAGACCTCAGTAGATTGGGTATTTTACCCCTGTGTTTATGTCCGTTGAGGACAACTTGAAGGTGGAGTTTGGTGTGGCCTGGGAGAGGCTTAAATTTTGAGAGCGAGTGGCTCTTTGAAAATTGAGTGTTGTATGCCTCGTGGAGGCTTTTCTGTGGAATTTGGAGCAAGGGCTCCTAGGTATGAATGGGGTTTTCTGCCCCTCTGTGAAAACTCGTGTTTGGGGTAAAACTGAGCTGATTGCCCAAGCAGTGTAAAATCAGGGCGCGAAGCCCAATTCCTGTAAATATTGTAACTACCCTTTTTGATTTGCTACTTTGTACCTGCCATGCTTGTTATTTCTTTGTTTTTGAAAAGAAAATATAACCTTGTTAAATTTTAAATTAATTTTGCTTTCGTAGCTGGAGACCTATTCACACCCGCACCTTCTTTCTCCTCTACCTACCACGGAAACCTCCGTAACAATAATAATAATAATAATAAGAATAAGAATAAGAATAAGAATAAGAATAAGAATAAGAATAATAATCATCATCATCATCATCATCCGCAATAAAGTACAATGAGACAAATTAAATTATAACTAAGATCATAACAAAAGACACACAAACGAATATTAGCATCATTATAAAATATATCCCTTCTGGTCTCCAAGACTCTGCAGATACCAATGAATGACCCCTGAGAATATTCAGAACAGGGGATCGTTCCAAATAATCCGAAAATGAACATGTGGATGGACAGCTGTTACCGACAATGCAACGCGCTTCCACTCAACGAGGCACAAAACGTCAGGCTCCGCAAAACATTCTATGCTACCATCCATGAAAAGCATGTGCTTCTGTTTGATCTTCAACATTAAATATGATGCTCCGATAGCTCAGATTTATTGACAGGAAACGTGTAGTTCATTGGGATCAGCGACCTAGGCTTGCTTCCATTCCCTTCTTAGTGTTGAACACGAATTACATTTGGTTCCCTTTATCTGAAAGTTGATTGTTTTCAATATTCTGTGGACTGGCAATTTATGCAAAGTTAACTTCACTTTTTGTCATTATTAGGAATTCAGTGCGATTGGCAGTAGATAACAGTCGGATATAGTTTCAAATTCAGTATTACGAAGCTAACATAGAAGGTCATGGGACCGAGCTCGATAGCTGCAGTCGCGTAAGTGCGGCCAGTATCAAGTATTCGGGAGATAGCAGGTTCGAACCCCACTGTCGGCAGCCCTGAAAATTGTTTTCCGTGCTTTCCCATTTTCACACCAGGCAAACGCTGGGGCTGTACCATAATTAAGGCCACGGCCGCTTCCTTCCCACTCTTAGCCTTTTCCTGTCCCATCGTCGCCATAAGACCTGTCTGTGTCAGTGCGACGTAAAACAACTAGCAAAATGGTCATGGGTTCAATACGTCATTGTGTAGACATATATAACAAACTATCGGTAAACCACGAGAAACAGTTGCGCCTACTTTTTGAAGAGCATGCAATCTGCTAAGATATTAGTGTCATTCAGTCGTATCTTGTTCGTCATCTTACATTACAGAACCTTATTGCACCGAGTACAGATTATCCACGTCCCCCAAGCTCTTTGCAGTCGTACACGTATCGCATTTGGTGAATATTCTGCCACATTGAAAAGAAATGGTGGGGAATATTTATAACACAACACATGACTGTTTTCAACCAAAATAATAGAGCTGCTCCAGTCGCATACTATAGCGTATAGTCGCGTCGTATTAAAGTTAATAGAACAATATTCGTTAGAATCTTGCATGAAATACGGTATAGACTATACAAACAATATAGCAGACGTGCTACCTTATGTCACGTAAAGAGTAATGATGAACGCACAATAATGTCACAAATCCTTGATAAGTACTCATAACATTGAAGATAATAATGCTATTCGTTTGACGTCCCACTAACTAATTTTACGATATTCAGAGACTCCGTACAAGATCAGTTTCGAAGTGATAATCGCGATCATTCCATTAGTAGAGAATTATCAGAAATGCTCCTTGTCGCTTCGAGTAAAATGAAATGGCGAATGGCTTTTTAGCGCCGGGAGTTTCCGAGGCCAAGTTCGGCTCGCCAAATGCCGGTCTTTTGATTTGACTCCCGCAGGCAACCTGCGCGTCGTGATGAGGATGAAATGATGATAAAGACATCACATAAGCCCAGCCCCCGTGCCAGTGAAATTAACCAATTATCGTTAAAATACCCTACCCTGCCGGGAATAGAACCTGTGACTCCTGTGACCATAGACCAGCTTAACCATTTAGCCATGGAGCCGGACGTGGCTTCGAGTTGTTATACGGGACTAAGTGCAGTCACCACATGGTTTATCCCGGCATTCAGAGCTGGATTATTTGTATTTTATTCTATTGTTTATAGGCATTCGTAATTAAGGTTTAACTTCATTAAGCCTCAGATGTTATTTTACACTTTTACAAAGAATGGAGATGTATGAAAGGAAGCGTAAACGGCTACTACGAACGAAACGCACTGTACTTTTCGTTATAATTTTGATACGCCCATTAATCCAAGTAACTGCGCAAGCACAACTCGAAGAGCGGTTAACAGCTATCTGAACTTCAGACAAAAAGCACACGAATCAGCACGTCGTAATCTTTGCAGAAAAGTATGAGCACCCACCGGACGTATAGGTCACTCTTATCGCAAAAGCAAACATTATTAATAGTTTGTTCATGTGAATATGGTACTACTGTATGGGGAAGCAAAACAGAATGTAAATATATCGAAAGATTGAAAGACAGCTGTGAGCAACGGGATAACGGGATCATTTAATCGTCCTCCCCTCCCCCTCCCCCCCGATTCAGTATGCTACAAAACGTCTGGAAATAACGAAGCAGCTGTTCACAATGGAATTACATACAACTCGCATACAAGTTCACGCACCATTGGAAATGAAGTGAACATCAGTATTGAATCAGTACGGTGCCTAAACGCACTGCCATAAGTACCACCCTTACGATCAATAACCACACCGGGAACTTAGATGATTTTCAAAAAGGGGTAGAATTTTTGCAATGGATATTGCAACGAGTTGAAGCTGATGAGGTTCTCTTGAAGGGCCTTCTCTTTAGCGACGAATTGAGATTTCGCAAAAACGGAACTGTTAATCGTCACAGCTTCCATTATTGGAGCGTTGAACATCCTTACTGGATAGAGTAACGTAACGTAACGCAAAGTCAGTTATTTCAATTCTTCCACAGAAGGGAGAAGGGGGCCATCAGCTCAACGATGGAGCTCTTCGGCCATAGAAGGAGAAAAGTTGTGTAGAAAAGTAACTGTAGAAGGTATGTATTGTACATACCGAAAAGGTAGACAATGAATAAATGTGGCGCAGGGGTACCATCACAGCAAGCCGGGCCCCAGGGAAGACCCGCAAAGCACCCCGCACAAGCCAACCCGTACAAGTACTCAGAGGAGAGGAAACAGGACGTTTATTTATATTCACGTATCTCGGGCGCGCATGTCGAAAAGCTCTACATAGATTTACAAAAACATATTACATCGAATGAGATGGTATAAGAGGGGGGTGCGGAAGGAAGTTGGAGTACGGAGTAGGATAGTATTGTAAGAGAAGGTAGTAGAGGGTGGTGGTCATATTTGTAACGGAAGTAGCGTAGAGACGAAGGAGGTCCAGGATCTGGAGAGGGGCTAAGATAAAAGGTGGTTGTGGAACGGGTAGGGTGACATTGTGTGGCGGCGGTGGGCTGGGTGGCGGGTTAGAGAAAGGGCGAGGAGAAGGGTTACGAAGAGGGGGGTTGTCGGTGCGAGGTGGGGAGCGGGAAGGCTCCACTCGATATGTCCGCCTACGAAAACGAGCTCCGGTGGCAATGAGATGATTGACATCCTCAGCGGAAGGAAGTTGGAGGCGAATCATATAAGTCGGGCCGTCGTTGTTAAAAATGCGAAATGCCCGTCGAGCTGGTACACCTGCCAGTTGTAGTTCTTGAAGTAGATCACGTTCGGCGACGGCAGGGTCAATCCCACGGATGACGCAGCTCGGAGATGGAGTCGGGTGACTAGCTGGAGTGGAGGCATCTTCAGTTCCACGGGAGAAAGGTGGTGCTGCTGCAGTGGTATCCATGAGGTGGGCAGGGGGTAGCTGGGGACTGGTTATAGGCGGAGATGGGGAGGTAGTAGGTGTAGACATAATAGGGGAGGTATGACTACGTAATAGTGAAAGTAGAAGACGGGGAAAGAAGGACAGAAGTGGTAACGGTAGTAGTAGTAGTAGTAGTAGTAGTAGTAGTAAATGTGGGCGAGGAATGATAACCGGTGATAGTAATAAGAAGATCGCTGGGGAGGGACATGACGTGAAAGGAAAATCAGGAAGAGAGGCCAGTTGCTGTAACAGATGCTCCGGAGTGGGGACCGCTTTACTGGTGACACCAAAGAGCCTGATACCGTTGTTGATGATTCCTATCGGTGGTCCTGGATAGCGGAAGAAGGCAACGATGTCTGGAGACGGTTGACCAGATAAGTCATCCTGGAGGCGAAGAACTGTGTCAGCGATGGATCCAGCGTGGCAAATTTCATCACGAATGGCGGTGGGGGAGTGAGAGGTGTCCACGTTCTTGATGAGACACGAGTACATTGTAGTGGAGGAAGGCGACGGCCAACGAGGCGTCTGCCCGTTTGATTATTATTGGGCCGACTGAACGATAGCGGAGAAGAGCGCCACCCAGCCGAAGAAATCGTGGACAAACGAAGAGGGATTTATGTATGCTGGATAGAGGACGGGGGCCTCGATTTCAGGTTCTAACGGCCGTCAACGTGTGGTGCGAGATCAGAGACAAGTTAATCGGACTGCATTTCTTCGAAGAAAATTTACAATTTCTTCGAGAAAACCTCCTGCTCTCGTCGGAGGATGTCTCTTTTGACACGATTAAGGATGTGGTTCCACTACGATGGTCCTCCTCCATACTTGTCATTGGGAGTACTGAATCACTTGCACAGGAAATATACGGGATGAGGCATTGGATGACGGGGTATTGCCACATGGCCGGCTAGATCACCTGACCTTACCATATTTTCCTCTGGGGTTATTTAAAGTAAATAGTCTATGCAATGGAGCCGGAGTGCCCGAATAATTCACGGCAGCTCATCACTGAAATCTACAGGCAGGTTCCAGACCACATATGTTTCACCGTGCAAGAATGTCTCCCGTCTTTGCAAGTTGCATTTCGTCGCACCGGCACAGATCGGTTTTATGGCGGCGATGGGCTACGAAAGGGTGAGGAGTAGGAAACTAGCAATCGTGGCCTTAATTAAGTTAGTCCCAGCACTTGACTGGTGAGAAAGTGGGTAACCACGGAAAATTTCTTGTAATTTACCCATAGTCTATGTTAATTGGGAAGCTATATCCGTTGTGGTCAGTGTTATGAAGAAAAATTAGTTTGGCCTGTTTCCACTGATATTCAACACAGTGAAATTTTCTATGGAGTGCAATGCATTTCGTCTGACTATTTCTAGACCGGTGCAGTACTTGTAAGGTAGACCCTTCGATGAGGGTGGCCATCATCTGCCATGTGTAGGAAACTGCGTGTAATTGTTGTGAAGGACATTGTTGTGTGTGGTATGTGCGCGTTGCAGTCTTGTTGGGATACCACAAACACCCAGTCTCCGAGCCAAGGGAATCAACCATTTAAATACTCCGACCCGGCCGGGAATCGAACTCGGGTTCCTCTGAACTGAAGGGCAAAATTCTGACCATTCAGCCAAGGTGGAATGACGGGACAAGTCTCTCTCGAGGTCAAAACGCTTCCCAGAAGACACAGGCTATAAGTACAGAGATCAATTGGTCAATGAAAATAAATGTTATGGTGGTGGTGGTGGTGGTGGTGGTGGTGGTGGTGATGTTGGTGAAAGTTACTTAAAAGTGATTATCAGCCTTCTTAACATTAATTAAAAGAGGAAGAACGAAGGGACTCGATAAACAAAAGGAAGAACCATGAAAGATCTGAAAATAAGACTACCTACGCCTAGTCAATCATCGTAGTAGGAAGAAAAAATATTCACCAAGCTAGGTCGGATGGGGAGAATGAGAGAGAGGAGCATAGCACAAGTAAGTGTAAAGCAAGGCCAGTTTCAGATTATCGTCGCTTCTTCGCACTAAATTTGTACAGTAATCCCCTTAGGTAGACATTTTTTTTAACGTCGCACTAACACATCGAAGGCTTTCGGCGACGGAAGGATGGGAAAGGGTTAGGATTGAGAAGGTAGTGGCCGTGGCCTTAATTAACGTATATCCCAAGCATTTGCATGGGGTTCAAATGGGAAACCACGGAAAAACATCTCCAGGGTTGCCGACGGTGGTATTTAAACCCACTATCTCCAGAATACAATCTCTCAGCTACACGACTCTAACTGCACAATTAAGGATCAAAATATTCGTGGTGTGGAATAGCTATGATGACCATCAATGTGCAGGAATTGTGTCAATAATAATAATAATAATAATAATAATAATAATAATAATAATAATAATAATAATAATAATAATAATAATCCTGGTCTTTTTCAAATTTCATTGGGGTCATCACTTGTTGAGTTGGCCCACTTTTAGGGCAGGATGCCCTTCTCGATGCCAACCGTAGGTGAAGGGGATTTATTCACCATCGCGTGTTTTTGGAATGGTTGGCAGTGTAGTGTGGTGTGTGTTGATGGAGAGAAATGTATTAAGATGAACACGCATTTCCGGAGCTAGAGAAATTAACCATACACAGTTAAAATCCCCTGTTAGGTCGGGAATCGAACCCGGTGCCCTCTTAACTGATGTCCACAATGGTAACCATGCAGCCTTACTTACACAGTAACGTAGTTTCTTCAGCTTATTCCGGTTTCCTCTGGAGTAGCTGGAACCACCCAGGCTCATTTTGGTTTTGACCGGTAGTTTAAGACCGGAAGCCCTTACAGATGACTATCTTATATTATTTCATCATTATCATCAATATTATTAAAGGTGATAAACAACATTCTTTAAAAAGCCAGCGATCTTAGAGAGACATCCCAGTGCCCGACTTCTGTACTGAAAATGGTGGCAGCAAATCAACCGAGACCTATTTTTGCAATCAAGCCTCTGAATGTCAACCGTCTGCACCGGAATTGGAAACGTAGGCAACTAGCGCCGGTCAGACATTTTATATTGTTCTTCCCTCTGTCACCGCGGCAATATTCCGTTACGCACACCGGTGCCTGCCAATTAAAAGTCAGTGTAAGAACGTATTACTTCTTTAAAATACAATTGCACTTCGCCATCCAGAGAATTACTGCTTGTTTACATCCGGTGCGCTGTCATTCGCCTCTGTCGTCTGGTACAACAGCGCTAAATCAGTGACTACTCAGTCATACTGTCTTTGGGGATACAGTAGTTCCATTCGCTCTGTTACTGTACTGTTTGTTCATTTTTACTTAACTTACTTAACGTAGTTTAATTTGTAGTACAGTTTTATGTCAGTCACAAATTTTCCCCAAAATTGATCTTGCCCTGTCCTTAATGTAAGACTCATATGATGACCGCACACGGTCCACTAACGTGCCCGCTTCTCACCCATTTGCCGTTTAAGCACTGCGATAAACGGACACTAGCGTTACCTTGCCCTAGTGCAGGGCCTCTCAGGGTGCATGCGTCTGGTGCATGCACTGTGCACGCTGCAAAAGACGACTTCGCTTGGTTGACCAGAGTGCAGAACCCCACTCCTCGATTTGGAGCAATAGCACTGTCTCTCTCTTTCCCGACGCCTGTCTCGCTCGCTCCCCCTGTCTCCCTCTTCCTCACTTGCTCCGTAGCGCTCCAAATCCGAGCCGAGTTGACCTGTGCTTAGCCGAGTAGCCCAGAGACGAAGCATTGGTCCGAGCCGAGCCGAGTGGGACCGATGCACTGTGCACAGGAACTCTGCGCCGCTGTTTGAACGCGTGAGATTTTGGGCGTTTTTCGAGGCCCTGCCCTAGTACAATTGTATTTTGAATAAGTATGCGAAGGGGTACTTACGTTTCCTTGAGACATGTGTCTTTATTTAGGAATAGAGAAGCATGAAATCTGCATGGTATAATTCATGTTTTTAATAAAAATAATGATACTGTACTAAAATAAATCCAAATGAATGTGTCACACTCAGAACCCATTATTTCTATTTTCTTTCAGGTAAGTAACGATTCTCTTTGTTTGGATGGGAAAAACATAACGACTCACTCATCACAGAAACGGAATCCAAAAGTCTGTCGAATATATTGTTATGAAGGTTATTTAATGCAGATCCTTCTCACAATTCCTACGCTGTAATTCATTATCCAGGTAAGAAATACTTCTTTCTAGAACACGTACATAATTCCCACGTTCTGTTCATGAAATTGTCTTCCTTTCACAGATTTTCTATAAGAGTGTACAGTCCTAATATTAAAAGTAGCATACTGACAGGTAGCGTAGGGAGGGAATGTTTACTGCCTGAATGGATGGTCAGAAGAAAGTAGAGGTGTCTTTGCCATGTAAACTTGAGCGGAACCACTCCGGTCGCCATGGAGACTATCCTGCTGTCCACTTGGTGCTGCTAGGAGTTGCCAGACCTTTCACTTCTTAGCAACGACACTACAGTAACCCCTCCCTCATGCGCTAGCTTCTATTAATATCAGGACCATACTAGCTATTAACCGGGCTTGCACGTACAGTGCCATTTAAGGAAAGCAATTCCAAGCAAAAATGCGTAATATATGATTTCCTACGATGTGGGATGTAATTAAATTATCCTGACTTTTCCCATTGGAATGGCATATAATTTATTACGAGAATCGATTTAGGAATATTCATTTTTTAAACATATCTGCAGTCAAGGAAAACATTACAATTTTGACATGCCACGGTTTAGAGCTAAATAGTTTTGGGATGGTTGAACTTGAAAAGCTGCAGGTGTCACTAGAAAATTCTGCAGGCTTTAGGTTGACCAAACACTGTCAAAGGCAAAGAACTGCCAATTGGTAATTTTTAAATGGTATAGTTATTCAATACGCTGTCAGTTGCAATAATTTACAACTCCTAACGTGCCTTTCTGAAAAAAATCATTTTTCAAAACAAAGCCTATTATACTTTATCCCAGGAACCATATAACACAGGCTTCTGAAACTTTTACAGAAAATTAATTATACTTCAGTAGGCCTAGATAAATTAAACCTGTAGATTAACCAAGTATTGAAAAACTAGAAAATGCAAACTCTTTAGGCCTACCAATTTCTTCCTCAAAATTTAGCGTTCTCATTAAAAAACTTCTAGATGTCAATCAGATGTACCAATTTTGTATTTTAACTTTTCGGTGTAGTCTGAAGATTTTTTCAAATTGCTTTACGTCGCAACGACGTAGATAGGGCTTATGGTGACAGTGGGTTAGGAAAGGGTTAGGAAGCGACCGTGGTTTTCATTGAAATACAGTCCCAGCACTTGCTTGATGTGAAAATAGGAAACAGAGGATAGGAATATACGTCTAAAACGACTCTTAAGTTTCAGAAGCCTACCTCTAATGAATTCGGGCAAAATAAACGTTGAATATGATTTAACATTGTCGAGATATGGCTAAAACAGGCCCTAAAGAGTGGAAGAGCCAAGCAAAGGCATGAGACTTGATTGGAAGTCCCGTCGGTTTGCCTTCAACTGTGGGAGAAGTAATAATAATAATTTCGTGTGGCTATTTCTAGCCGAGTGCAGCCCTTGTAAGGCAGACCCTCCGATAAGGGTGGGTGGCATCTGCCATGTGTAGGTAACTGCGTATTATTGTGGTGAAGGATTGTGTTATGTGTGGTGTGTGTGAGTTGCAGGGATGTTGGGGACAGCACAAACACCCAGCCCCCGGGCCATTGGAATTAACCAATGAAGCTTAAAATCCCCGACCTGGCCGGGAATCGAAACCGGGACCCTCTAAACCGAAGGCCAGTACGCTGACCATTCAGCCAACGAGTCGGACGTGGGAGAAGTAACTCCAGCAGATAGTGAGAGAAAGAGCAATAACGCACCGTGCTTACACTTGTTCGTTCTGGTGGTCGCGTCCCTGAACAACTGCAATGTCAAAACCTTTTTCCTAACTTGACCACCTCTTTAACTTCTCTACACCCCACACCAGCACCTATCTCATTCTACCTTCTCCCTCTAGCCATCTCCGAAGTAGTTTACACTGTATACTGTCTTCTTCTTCTTCTTCATCATCCATCTAGTTTGAGTCAAGGGTGCGATCTAGATAACGCATGTGAACTTGGTCCAGTTTTACAGCAGAATGCCCTTCCTTCCTTCCTTCCTTCCTTCCTTCCTTTCTTTCTTTCTTTCTTTCTTTCTTTCTTTCTTTCTTTCTTTCTTATAATTTCCCTTACGTCGCACCGACGCAGGTAAGTCTTGTGGTGACGATGGGATAGGATAGGGCTAGGGGTGGGAAGGAAGCGGCCGTGATCTTGTTTAAGGTGCAGACCCAGCATTTGCCTGGGGTGAAAATGGAAAACCCCGGAAAACCATCTTCAGGGCTGCCGACAGTCGGGTTCGAGCCCACTATTTCCTGAATGGAAGCTCACTGCTGCGCGCCCCTATCCGCACGGCCAACACGCTCGGCAATGCCCTTTCTGATGTCAACCTTATATGAAGCGAATATGAAGGGATATATTCTATTATAGGGCAGGTGTTCTTACGTCGGTTGATAGTGTGGTGTCTTGCGTATCAATAACGATATGTGCATTAAAACTAACCAGAAAAGGCTAGTCCATGAACTAGAAATGTTAAGCAGACACGGTTAAATTTCGCAATGCGGGAATTGAAATCAGGACCCTCTGAACCGAAGGCCATTACGCACGACCATTCAGAAGAGGCAACCAGACCGATAGTGTAGGCTACTGTATCAACTATTTCATACTGGTTTTAACCTTCATTACCATCAGAAAACAACAGAAATTATTGTCTTTACCGTTTTCTAGTATCCAAATATGTACTGTATTTTTCTCTTCCTTTCTTCAGTTTATTCTAGTTATTTCTGGCGTCGCTGGAGTCACCCAAGCTCATTTTAGTTTTGTATTAATAATGTTATTGCTTTTACGTCCCAATAACCAATTTGACAGTTTTCGGAGAGGCAGAGGTGCCGGAATTTTGTTTTACAGAAGTTCTTTTACGTTCCAGTAAATCTATTGACACGAGGCTGACGGATTTGAGCACCTTCAAATACGTCCGTCTCCGCAGATTAACGGTTAGCACCACTACCTGCCGTCCTCGATAGCCCCGATTCGATTCCCGGTACTGCCAGGAATTTAAGAATGGCAGGAGGGCTGGTATGTGGTTGAAATAGTACTTGCAGCTCACCTCCATTGAGGATGTGCCTGGAAAGAGCTGCGCCACCTCAGAATGAGGACACGAGTTTACTTTTACCTTCAAATATCACTGGACTGAGCCAGGATCGAACCTGCTCATTTGGGGTCAGAAGACCAGCGTCTCCACCGTCTGAGACACTCAGCCCGGCATTTTTTTATTAATTATTTAATTTTTTTTGTCCGGAAGATTTAGGTCCGGGTGTGATTTTTGTGATAATCTCAACCCATGATCAACTGGGATTCGTGCCTCAGCCTTCTGGGTGGATAGCCAGTGGCTAAGCCACTGAGCTAATCACACTCTCCAACGTGCCACTCGTTCCTCTCTCCTACCTCGTTATCACCAATCGGTTCACTCCACACGCCAAGTACCAATTTTCAGAACTGTTTATAACTTAATACTGAAGTGAACTGAATTCACAAGCGAATGAATGAGATATTTTTGCAAACATTTTATAAGGCAGGGAGCCTGTAAGCTGAGTGCTCAGTGACAATAAAACTGCTTCTCAGAATTTTAGCCACTAGTGGAGCAGAATTCTCAATTTATGAGAGAGAGAAGAAAGGTCAGGATGCTTCCGGAAAGCGCTAGGTCAACAGGCGCGAGAAATAAGAAGCAGACCACAGGAAGAAAATGGGGTCAAGTAAAATGAAAGACGTAAAAAGCACGTCCATGGGAGCGACGGGTAAGAACTGTTTTATAAACTTTTATTTACTTTATTTCACAGTCTTAGAAGGTTTTTGTGAAAACTGTATTGCACTGGTCTTTGTAAAACTTCAGGGTATTTTATGGAAAAGTCTAGTAAATCGTCAGAAGATGACAGGCCATTCTATTGGATCGCGTTTCATACCGCACAGTCAACAACCCTTCTGCAAACAGACTGGTATTTTTTTTTTTGTATAAATGTTTCTTTAAACTTCTTTTTTTTTTGCTATGGGCTTTACGTCGCACCGACACAGATAGGTCTTATGGCGACGATGGGATGGGAAAGGCCTAGGAGTTGGAAGGAAGAGGCCGTGGCCTTAATTAAGGTACAGCCCCAGCATTTGCCTGGTGTGAAAATGGGAAACCACGGAAAACCATTTTCAGGGCTGCCGATAGTGGGATTCGAACCTGCTATCTCCCGGATGCAAGCTCACAGCCGCGCGCCTCTACGCGCACGGCCAACTCGCCCGGTCTTTAAACTTCTAGGTAAGTGACAATTTTAATATATTGGATATCACTAAAATATTACATTAGTATTCAATTTAGTCGGTTGGAATTAACAGTACAAATAAATGTAAAAAGAGATTTTGCAGTCCCAGCAGGTTTCATGTAACAGACCCATTACATGTTGTTCTGCCTGGCTTTGAATTCACAGCCTTCTGATTATGATGATGCTTATTGTTTAAAGGGGCATAACATCTAAAGTCATCGCACCCTCACAGTCTTTTAGGTTTTCTTCTTAAACAATAAATGTACTACAAAGTAAAGCGGACAACCACTTTAAATTTGAAATTATCTAAAAATTACATATTTCTTACACTTACATTTTATCGGATGGAACGGTATAGCATATAGAGTACGAAGAATAATTTCAGATGAAATTATATTTGAGCTGGAGAATATTCCTGATAGCGAAGGTATGCTTAGCGAGTATAGGGATAGAGTGATCTGATTGGTGACACAACGGCAGATTGTGTCTCAACCATCAGGTGTTCAAAGAAGATCGAATCACGATTACACTCAGAGTGCTTTCTCTGTTCAAATGAGAGGTACATTTGTTTCTTTGATTGCAACAAAACAATCTGCACTTTGAGGTCATTCAGTAAATAGAGAGTTTATCACTAACCTAACTTTAGAGATCAGTGATAGGACATGGGGCATTTGTAGTACTGCTGTATGAGCAGTGACTTTCAATTGGTTTACCTCTGTCCCCTCCGAGTGAAACAAGGAAAAATAGTTTCAAATACCTCCTTCTCTAGCCTATCTCAATCAAATTATATGACAAATTTCAACTTCTAATTAGTTTACTTCAGATCTCTATTCTTATTACTTAGCAGTTCTTATGAGCACGGTTCGCGTTCTCTTCAAACGTGCATGTGTAGTAACTTAATGCCCGGAAGAGATTACGACCGCTGCTGGACAGTCAAACACTGTCTCTGGTACTGGTATACAGATTTTATTAACTGCCATTGAAAATAATAATTTAAGTTATTAACTATTTGAGATTTATGATAATTAAGCCTTTGTACATCAACTGCTCCTCTGATTACATACTTTTATCCCGTGTATACTCCTAATTTATTTAGGCCAGGTGTAATTTTTATCTATAGATACGTATTTTGCGCCCTTTCCAGCACTTCCTTTCCCTTCAGAGGTCAAACCTTATAGCCTGAGAGCCAAACGTACAGACAAAAGTGATTGCTGATCAAGCGTATTATTATTGTCAGTTATTATACGGGGAACTAGGAACATTTATTTTGGCATTAATAAACTTATAACTCATTTACTATCATGATTTCACACCTGGTTTGTATAGGACCAAAGGTATTTTACTGCAGCGTAAAACAGCTGATTATGGTTTTAGATTTCTCCTCTGTCAAATAATACAGGTGATAACCGTATTTACATGTTCTAACATTCATTTGAATAGCTTCCCTTGGTCAGAAATATGGGACGAAGCCTATAATAAATGTATTCTTTCTCGTGTGTGCTACTTTTACAATAACTCAGGGTAATCCTTATCTAGAGCAGTACAACAATTTAATCTTCAACACATATTTTTCCCAAATCCAGAAAATCTACTATCACTCAAGGACATTTGCTGACAGCCATTCCGTTGCTTGGACTGTGTTACAAATATTATCGGACGTGTACATATATTCGACATTTCTCCATTGTTATTCAAAGTGTCTTAATTGAAATGAAATGAAATGAAATGAAATGAAATGAAATGAAATGAAATGGAGTATGGCTTTTAGTGCTGGGAGTGACCGAGGACAAGTTCGGTTCGCCAGGTGCAGGTCTTTTGATTTGACACCCATAGGCAACCTGCGCGCCTTGTTGAAGATGAAATGATGATGAAAACGACACATACACCCAGCCATCGTGCCAGCGGAATTAACCAATTATGGTTAAAATTCCCCGACCCTACCGGGAATCGAACCTGGGACCCTTGTGACCAAAGGCCAACACGCTAACCATTTAGCCACGGAGCCGGACAGTGTCTTACTCGGTAGTCAGTTTTGTTTAGTTTCGGGCATTCTTTGTGGGATTCTCCAGGGTCCTTAACCATTTAAGATCTGCCATGGAGTATAGGTTTGTGTGTTGCTCTATATCGGCTGTTTTGTTTATAGTTCCTTGAGGTTAGATATCTTTCTTTCGTATTCGTATACGTATTTTGCGTCGCGTATATTGACTCAACTACGCCCCTTTGTACTAAGAACTGGCCTTATTTTTTTATATATATATAATTTGTTTTACTTCTCAGCAATACAGAGATAGGTCTTATCGAAAGGGCTGGGAGCGAGAAGGAGCGTCCGTGACCTTAATTAAGGTACTACGGGAAAACAAAGGAAAACAATCTTCAGGACTCCCGACAGTCTGGTTCGAACCCACTATCTCCCGAATGCAAGCTGACAATTACGTGATCCAAACCATACAGCAACTCGCTCGGTGAGCTTAATAGAAATCACTTTAGTGAATCCCCGTTTTCAGGACTAGAATAGCTGCTGCCTATTTCCAAGTAATAATATTAAGTTTTCAGATTGATTCAATTGCTACTGACTTCATGAACAAACGCTATTGAAGAATGCGTGTTTTCTTCTCCACCTACAACCTTGCAAAAAGCCATCTGTTATTATTATTATTATTATTATTATTATTATTATTATTATTATTATTATTATTAAACTTCCCTCTCTGGATCGGTGGTTAGAGTGTCGATCTCCGAATCGCAGGATAGCGTGTTCAAATCCGCCAGAGGTAGCTGGATTTTTGAATAGCGGAAAAAAATCCATTCAACACTCCATGTCGTACGATGGCGGCATGTAAAAGATCTCTGATGACACGATTGGTGTTCACCCGACAAAATTCACTAAAACTATACCATAGATGCTCAAGAGAGTTTAGGTTTGCTCTGCCACCTAGTAGGCCTAGAGTAAAACGATACGTCGCAATTGACGAGCAAGCAGCCAGATGGCGTCAAATAAAAATGCTTGCATGCGGTAGCTGAGGCCGTACAATTATTATTATTATTATTATTATTATTATTATTATTATTATTATTATTATTATTATTATTATTATTATTATTAAATCCATTAATAATAATTTTGTGTGGCTGTTTCTAGCCGAGTGCAGCCCTTATAAGGCAGACCCTCTGGTGAGGGTGGGTGGCATCTGCCATGTGTAGGTAACTGCGTGCTTTTTTGGTGGAGGATAGTGTTATATGTGGTGTGAGAGTTGCAGGAATGTTGGGGACAGCACAAATACCCAGCCCCCGAGCCACTGGAATTAACCAATGAAGGTTAAAATCTCCGACCCGGCCGAGAATCGAACCCGAGACCCTCTAAACCGAAGGCCAGTACGCTGACCATTCATCCAACGAGTCGGACATTAAATCCATTGAAATTTGGAGATATTCCGATGATAATTTTTACTTGCTAGGCCTCGAATGCTTTAATATTGTGATGGTTTACAATGTCCTGAGTCCTAAAACTGATCAACAATAACATCTCACTGCCTGACAATTGTTGTTGGATGACGTGTTGTCCGTCTCTTCTGCTGCCAGTTGTCTCCGCTGGATGGCATTGTGGCTGCTACCATTATCCAAACACTAACCCGTCAACAACGAGCACGGCAGTTAGTCACATAGGTATACGTTAATGCAAAATTTGTCGGACACTAGGGTACCTTTCATTTTTGGGGAAAGAATCTCTGACTGTTGTAGGTAATGAATTCCAATAAATTATAACCCGCAGTGAGAGGTTTCCCCAGGATTACAAGTCCGGCTACCTGTTGGGTCGATTTGGCATTAGCATCACACAACCCAGCACTCAACGTGAGCATCTCACTGAGAACCTAGACCCACAGGCAAGAGAGTAGCTCCCAGACCGCTAGCCCCATCGCCGTCAACATTCTGCTCTACGTTACATTAGTACCAAACCCAGCCGCACAGAGCGTCCAGACGAAGATCCAGCCAACTGCGAGCCCCTAGCTCGCCAGTACAACGCCACCCGCCGCAAACAGATTGTTGATCAACAATCGCTAAGTGCCCGCATAGCACAGGAACATAAGATAGCAATATGTATACCTGTTAATGATATTACTTGTTCGGGTCTTGTCACGGCAAGATCCGATAACTATACCTGGCACGACAGCTACTCACTAAGTAGCACCAACTAAAGTCAAAGCCGGTCCTCCTAGTCAGACTTCAATCTACCTCTCTCAATCACATTCAATCAAACCCAACCTCGTGACGTCAATAATTATTTTATTATTGTCGGACCACGAGAACACACCCAGAAAGTTTTAATTCAGTTCAGACAGTGAACCGCTTCAATGCTGTATGCCATAACCTACCTTATCTATAGTATTGAAGGACACCCTAAGCATTTTCTTTATCTCGTACCCAATCACCCAACAGAGAACCCAAAATTCATAGTAACCTTAAACAACGCCCAACCATACTATAAACACCACCAAACCACTAACCCAACCGATAATACCACCAATCCAACTACTCCGCCTTCAACCCACCCCGCAACAGTAACCACAGAAGTGGAAGAAGAAGCCTAAAGAAGAAAACGAAGAAAAAGAAGAAGAAACATAAAAATGTAACTTCGAACATCCCTTCCACTACACCGAACCGAACATCCCTTTCCCAATAGCCGACAAATGCAATTTCCTCACACTACCGCTCACGAACCTAGGATCCATATCACTCACCCGCCAAAACATTATCCAAGCGATCCAACCCATAATCAGCCAACATATAGCCGTCATCGAAGAAACCCACAATAGCCACCTCATCATTACCCCCATAAGAAACAGATCTATTCCCATCATTCTCAATCAGCTTAAGCACACTGGTATCGCCACCCAATCCAAATCAGTCCAGTATTAAATACATCAAACCAACGTGACCGCTCGCTTACATCTATTCCCCACGCCCCAAACATAACCAAAGAAATCGTTACTCAAACTGCTCCCACTAAACCATCCAAAAATCCAATCAAAGCCAAAAATAATAAAATCCAAACCAAAATCATGAAAATCCGTCATGAAGCCATGGAAGCCATACCTACCACCATAGAATCAGAAATCCAAACCGACTTAACACCACCCCCGCTACTACCAACGCCACCCCCACCTCGTCCCTCCCTTACCCCTCCCCCACTACCTACCAACCAAACAACACAAACAGCAATCAGCACAGAGGTTAAACTGTCTCCGAAATCAGCTCTAAATCCGACCACACAATACTCAAGTACACAGATTAGGAGCAGGCATAAAAACCCTGCCCCTAAGTCACGAAAACAACCAACATCCAAAACCACCATACAGACTCGAAACCGCACTCCACCCCGTCCCATCCTCGTCATACAGTGTTTTAACTGCCTCAAGCCCTATCATTTTGCAGCTAACTGCTCAGAATCCACCCGCCACAACAGATGCGGTGGTCCTCACCATCACTCTGCATACAAGGTACCTCGGGACCAGGCGAAGTGTGCCAACTGCCAAGGCAGCCATGCCGCTTCGTTCCCTGGCTGCCTATATCTTAAACAGGCAATTAAAAAGCACTACAGACAAACCACGTCACATCACCCACACACGCACACATCCCCCTTCCCTCCTAAACATTAAAATCGTACCCCCCCCCCTGGAACCCAGTCCCACCAACCACTCTCCCTCTCCACTAAATTCAAGATCCATACAATCTATTACAATTACTACTTCTAAATCTCCTCAAGACCTAGAGTAGACCTCCCCTAACCCCAATCACTCCCATATACTAACATAAGAACAAACCAGACTCTCTACCCCCCCGCCCCCACTTTTTTTCACACTACCATTACCCGCCAAGCCTCCATAGAAGTTCTCACTTACTTCAAAAACCTAAACCTTCTAAAAGCACTGGAACTAACTAAACCGAGGCAGGCGGACCACTAAACATCGAACTAGATGCTGCAAAAATCAACACGTAACATCCGCAATTAAATTTATTTCACAAATAAATTAGCTCAATATATACGGTATATGCCATTGCATCTCAAAAGCAATACCGGCGTGGTTGGTACACGGATCAAATAATGACCGACAGTGGAACGCAACGAAGCGCACCAGTATTGGTACTTCTCAAACCACATATCTCCGAAAACCACTTATCTCCGAATAGAGAGGTGGCTCACACGGATGACCAGGTACCCGTTAGATCGCGATTCATAGTGGGAAGTATACAGGTAATAATTTAATCCTTTAATTGGCAGGACACCCTACCTGACACTTCAGGACACATCTACATCTCCTAGAAGTTACAAGTTTTCTACTAGACTTTCATAAACATATATCTAATTTCTGTAAACTTTTTAGTCTCAAGATTGTACAGAAGAACAAATTGCATTTATATGAATACGTTAAGTCGATTTTATCGTATTGCTTGTACACTTTTAAGAACAATATTCTATATCTGAATGAATACTCCATTGTCTTGTCTTTTGGTATAATGCACTTCGGATTTTATCACAACACTCCCATGTTATATGAATGAATCCACTTCATTTAAATCCATTTCATTAGCTTTCAAGTTGTGTTGTCTTCTACCTTCTCAGAATTTAATTTTCATTTAGACATTTTTGGAATTTCTTCCGACAAGTTTCTTAGTAAGTTCTACATCTCACCAAATCGCTGAACAGTAAATAAATACCAGCTATAAAATGAAGGCCTTCAAGCGCATTTAAAAACATAAAAACCTACAACCTGTTTTCCAGTCATGATCGGGTCAGGGATGGAATAAATTAAGCCCCAATCTTGCGGCGAGGATAGGAAATGTGCCGGCTGCCGAAGCCTGTCGCACTCGTCTGGCGCAATGTTAATGACTGACAGATGAAATGAAATGATAGTGGAGAGTGTTGCCGGAATGAATGATGGCAGGGAAAACCGGAGTACCCGGAGAATGTCCCGCCTCCGCTTTGTCCAGCACAAATCTCACATGGAGTTCAAGCACATATATTCATCCCAATACATTTCATCTGATTTTCAGGTTATTGTTTCGACCTATTTTAAAAACTCAAGCGGAAGCTCTGTTTGCATTGATATTAAAAGGTGAAGTCGTTTTCGTGGTAATATTTGTATTCTTCTGTGCTGAACGCAGCTGTATGAATGCATCATTTTCTTTTTGATTATGTCTTTTGACATTTTCCTCTATACATCGGTATACTTTCCTTTCTCACCCCCTCACCCCCTCAATAACTGATTTCATCTTAACATTATAAAATACAATTACAAGCTCAATTGCGGAAATAATAATAATTGTTCCGGGGATTCTGTGGGACGCAGAGGTGAAAAAAGGTGCGGGCATGAATGGATGGATAGAGAAAAGTCAGAAGATTAATTTAAAACTTTAAAATATGAGATGCATTTCTTTTACCTTTTTTAAAACTTTACACTTTGCTAAGCAAATAACAAAATCAGATAAAAGATCTAGCTCGTTAGTTTGAGAAACAATACTAGAAAAATCAGAATAATCAACTAATAACCAGTTAAAAACCTGAGTTTGAAGCTCTCTAATTATAAATTTTACATGAGCACTATTACTCCTTCCAACCAACAATCAAGGAGACGGATCTGCCAATTGTTACATCAGTGGAAGAGCGTCTTTACTCTACAAATTTACACTTTAGGAGACAATTCTCCAAAATTACAAGTTCCAGACCCATCAAAGGCACAACCTACTTTTAACAAAACAAATATTATTCACTGCTTATCGGCTCAATAGTCTCATTGAGTTAAAATAAAGGGATGGAATTGAGTTTAACAGGGGTAACAAGTACCCATACTACGTTGCCATTGGTAAAAACTAAAGGTTACATGTTTTAAGACCATATTTAAAACAACTGTGATTCAAATACTTTATTCTACACGCGGTATGGTTGAGATGACCTTTAAATAGGTCGAAGTTAATCCCATTAAAAGTTTATTTAATAAACACTATTTAATTTATATTGGAAAGGTGGAATAACTCACTAATTATTTGGTTTAATCAAAGTTCAATACGGACCCATAAAATGAAATTCACTTCTCTAGACTACAAAATCATAGTCTCATAGTCATCTCAATATCAAGTTGAGAGGGAATTTCTTTTATTTTTCGTGCTATTTACTTTACATCGCAGCGACACAGAGAGGTCTTATGGCGACGATGGGATAAGAAAGACCTAAGAGTGGGAAGGAAGCGGCAGTGGTCTTAAGGTACAGCCCCAGCATTTGCCTGGTGTGAAAATGGGCAACCACGGAAAACCATCTTCAGGACTGCCGACAGTGGAGTTCGAACCCACTATCTCCCCACTCTTTATTCCCTAATTTCGGTTAAGTTCTTAAGACTTGTTGGAAAATTTACATTTAGGAATATAAGGTACATTCCGAAAGAAATTTGAAACCTTCCCTTCGAGCTAGCTTTCCAAGACTATCACATGTTAAGCAGAATCTGCCATTACCTTGAGCTGGTGGACCTCCTGAAGGTGGACAAGGGAGCCTTTTCCTCCGCCACTGGTACGAACACACTCTAAACCTCTAGATTGGAGCGATCACTAAGGCAACATGTCCCGAAATGTCCCAGTTTTCATAGCGGAGAGAAATGTTCCAGGATTTCTCTGGGTCCAAACCCTGTTACACCCCCAATTTTCATTGGACAGTCAAATAAATATCGAAAACAGTGATTGGTTACTTAAATACATGTACAACATTTCTAATTGGCTAAAGTAATTTTTTTTTTTGCTAGGGGCTTTACGTCGCACCGACACAGATAGGTCTTATGGCGACGATGGGACAGGAAAGGCCTAGGAATTGGAAGGAAGCGGCCGTGGCCTTAATTAAGGTACAGCCCCAGCATTTGCCTGGTGTGAAAATGGGAAACCACGGAAAACCATTTTCAGGGCTGCCGATAGTGGGATTCGAACCTACTATCTCCCGGATGCAAGCTCACAGCCGCGCGCCTCTACGCGCACGGCCAACTCGCCCGGTGGCTAAAGTATTAAGTTGGTGGGAAGAGATAGAAGTGTTGATAACTTTTGAAGACCAAAAACAAACTATAAACAATTCAGTTTAGGAAACCTTGACATACAAAATCCCTTTGAAAATTAATAGTTCATTTTCACCCCAGAGGGATAACATAAGTTGATAGTAGCGATGCCTGTCGAGAAATGTTGAAACTATTTCCAAAATGAGTTTCCGATTTCCCGTTCTAGACAGCCTTATATAAGGCGCTAGTTTTAAATGCACGGGAAAGGTGTACCTCCGGTACAATAATAATAATAATAATAATAATAATAATAATAATAATATCATTTCGGCATAGCGTCCTTCGGTTCAGAGGTTGATGGGATCACTTCGCGGTCGGGTCAGTGATTTTGTCCACGTTTGGTTGATTCCCATCAATTCAGTCTAGGTAGGCCTATTTGTGTTTGTTCTCAGTACACACAGATTCATATACATACAACACACCACACTACTACACTACCAAAACCCACTGAAACACGCAATAGTGAATAGGAAGAGCATCGGGCAGTAAAACAGTGCCAAGTCCACGTGTGCGACGCATATCGCACCCGTGACTCCACCAAGGTGATTGAAAAGCGGGTAAAGAAGAAGAAGAAATTAAGAAAATTAACAGTCATACAGACGGTAAGTTCATCGTGATGTAAGAAATAACATAGGTGGTTCTAGATTTTTATTCTGTCGTGGAGGATTCCGATGTGAGGGTTCCATCGAGGTACCTCGGAAGTTATTTAAAGCTGGGGTGGGTGGCTGAAACAGTAGAGTACTTAGCCCGAGACCGAGATCGAGCCTGTGTCAGGTGGTGTCATCTGAAAAAAAACACCAATGCGTTAGCCTCCTTCAGAACTCTTTTAGATCACAGTACACTTGGAGGTTTTAAGTGGCAGCTCCATCACCAAGATCGGGTGAAAACGAAAACCCACAGTTTGTTTCCAGTCATTCGACCGGGTCAGGAATGGAATGAATGAAACCTCATCTAGCGGCGAGGATTGGAATTGTGCCGGCTGTCGAAGCCTGTCGCACTCCTCTGGGGCAATGATTAATGACTGACAGATGAAAGATGAAAGGAAATGATATTGGAGAGTGTTGCTTGAATGAAAGATGACAGGGAAACCCGGAGTGCACGGAGAAAAACCTGTCCTGCCTTCGCTTTGTTCAGCACAAATCTCACCTGGAGTGACCGAGATTTGAACCACGGGAGCCTGTGGTAAGGGACCGCCGCGCTGTCGCCTGAGCCACGGAGGCTATTGAAAATTGTGAATAAAGGCACTAAATTTAAGGAAGAGGTTATTACATTTTCCTCCTCCGTGATGTTCAGTTTCTTAAGTAACTTAATTCTCTAACTAAAATTCTCTAACCGAGTGAAGATATCCATCATTAAACCAAGAAAAATGCTTTCAGATATTGACTTTCGAAACTGAAAATATTCTCTGCTATCCGAACAAATGATAAGATGCGAGATGGTGCTAGTGGTGATCAGTAATTTAAAGGGTATTACTAGAAAGGGAAAGAAAAAATTATTTGGTAGGAGCTATTGAAACGAAAGAGATAGGTTTATTGGTCACTTATACAGGCAAAATGTCCTTATGCAAATGTTTTGGAGAGGAGAAGGGGAGGATGGAGGTCAAGACTGCAGTCCTTTTAAGATGTTAATGATAAATTCTCTGTAGAAATGAAACAACTAGCGGAAGAAAGGGCCTTAATGATGAAAAATCGCCGTCCAATAAATTTTGGATTGAGGAACAAAAAAATTGGCATCGAGACTAATTGGAGTAAGTAATGGAAGAGTTTAAAGCCTTACAAGAATAAAGTTAAAAGAAAGGGAAGAGCCACAAAGAGCGTGATAAAGGAAGACTCCTTAGGACTCCCAAAACCTAATATCATCGGAAGCAGAAGGGAACAAGAGTTGGCAATAACGGAGATTGTACAGAAAATATGAAATTGAGGAGTTTGACTCTAGTACGCCGAAGTAATGCCTGACTCAACGAGGGACCCCGTGGGCGCCAACCCACACTCCCAAGTTCTGAGTCCGTGGTGGTGCTCTATTTGGTTTCCTATTACGGTAGAAGGGATAAAGTCATCACTTTGATGTTGAATTGGCTGTCTTTGGCCTTTGGGGGATATGTGCTGGGCAAGCTGTCTGGGATTGCAATTAGGAGGCCACTTTACATGCACAGACTGTTGAATAATGGATAGTTTCTGGTCAGTAATGGATATCAGGGTAGCTTCGTAATAATCTTGTTTAAATCTGCAATCACAACTGGATCTCATCATTAAAGTAAACGTTGGGGTAATGGATGCGTCCGTCACTACCAGTTAGTGAGTGAATTGCGGATTTGTCTGTGGCTGTAATTCCAATGAGTGAAAGACATCCGTTTCAGTCCAAATGAATGTATTATTCAATGGATTCACTGCTAAACCTATCACCGATAGTAAGTTCTCTCCAGTAGGTGCCGGATTATTTAGGCTTGTAAGTTTTCCTCTATCAGAGTCAAGTAATACGTGAAATGAAATGAAATGGCGTATGGCTTTTAGTGCCTGGAGAGTTGGAGGATATGTTCGCTTAACCAGGTGCAGGTCTTTCGATTTGACTCCCGTAGGCGACCTGCGCGTCGGGATGAGGATGAAATGATTACGAAGATAACACTTACACCCAGCCCCCGTGGCATCGAAATTAACCAATGGTGGTTAAAGTTCCCAACCCTAACAGGAGTCGAACCCGGGACCCCTGTGACCGAAGTCCAGCAAGCTAACCATTTAGCCTTGGAGCCGGAGAAGTAATACCTAAATGACAAGTAACATAATTTACTTAGACCTATTCCATGAGCTAGTTAAAATCTATGCTCTTCACAAGTAATGATTAAAGAGCTGTCGGGTAATATTGTCTATTGCTAGTGTTATTTCATTTGTATTTCGTACTCTTTGGTAGTGAGTTCACAGAAAAAAATTTATCGTAACACATAACGGGCGGTAATAAGTGTACCAATTAGTTTTTGGCAAAATCAAGATAAGTACATATTTGACACCGTCAGCTCGATATCTATGAGTGGTCAGATGGGTACAAGTGAGAGCCTGTCGTCACCTTCTCTATCTTAATATCCTAAAAACTTTCGGAGTTATTAGGGGGATGGTTCTGAAAAAAAGTAACGAGAAACGAGGAACAAACTTACCTTCACGCTTTTGGTCATAACTCCGAAGGTGTTGGAGATATTAACAAGAATTTTGCACTGTTATAAAGAGAAAAGTTCAATTTTACATTAACATGAAGAATCGCATTTTTGGTCCATTTTCTTAATGGAGATGATTGTATAAACCACCGTAAGTAGAGATGGTTGTGGCGATGACTTGTTTCAGGGGAAGTAAAGATAAGCAGCATTACCTCTGAACAATAATTGGAGAAAAAAGTTAGTACCGGTACCAGTCTTTTCAAGAAAACGATACAGTGGACCCTCGCCTAACCGGCTTCTTGGATCCAGACGCTTAGTCGGATGATGAAATGGTTATTTAAACCGGCAATATTAAAATGAAGGACCTATCCAGCAATTTCTACTACAATATTTTAATTTAAGATGTTTTAAACTATACTTCGAAACATATCAGGGTAATAATAGACTATCCGCTATTGTAAAAGTTGCATCTTTTCGTAAATAGGGCGTGGTGGGGGCGAGTACGGTCGCTCGGAATCGTGGAAAACCAGAAGTGACAGGCTGGTTAATTTGACGACCGGTAAATTGAGTCTGAGGCCACTGTATCAGTAAGAGTATTAAAAAAAAAAAACATGAAGGGCGCGAAAATGAAAAACTCCCAAAGTTTCGAGATCAGAGACCGTCGGAGTCAGAATAAAAAGGGTTTAAATCACGGAGGTCAGATAGAAAAGCTGACATTGAGGAATGCTGATACAAGTGGAGACAATGCCAGAATTATCTAGGGGTCACGTGGTCACCAGCACTCGCTCTAAAATAGAGAACCACTCGGGATTCTTTCTTAAGCAGATTCCACGATATTTTTTTTACAATTGCCTTTACGTCGCACCGAAGCAGATAGGTCTTATGGCGACGATGGGATAGGAGTGAGGAGGAAGCGGCCATGGCCATAATTTGCCTGGTGTGAAAATGGGAAACCACGGAAAACCAACTTCAGGGCTGCCAACAGTGGGTTTTGAACTCACTATCTCCCAAATGCGAGCTCACCGCTGCGCGTTCCTAACCCCACGGCCAACTCGGTCGGCCCCACGATAATTAGAGGAAGTTGATACGAAAAACCACCGACTGGTTTTTGAAAAATTTAATCAAGGATGACCCAATAAACACACACACTATTATACTCGACAATGAATGACAGCACTTTAGTCCGACTCTTTGGCTGAATGGTCAGCGTTGAGGCTTTGGGTTAGGAGGGGTCCCGTGTTCCATTCACCGCCCGGGCCGGAGATTTTAATCTCATGTGATTAATTCTTCTGGCTAGAGGACTGACTGACTGCCTTTGTCCCAACAATTTCCTCTTCATATTCACACAACACATCATATTAAAGTGAAACCATAGAAACACACAATAGTTATTACATCCCTCAACATAGGGTTGGAGCCTGAAAGGGTATCCAGCCGTAAAACAGGGCCAAATCCACATGTGAGATACAATAAGCACCCACGACCCTACAGGTGCGGGGAAAGCGATTATAGTAAAAACATAAGAAGAAGAAGACGAATAATGGAATGACAACACTTCACTAATTATTTTTTCCTGTCCTCACAGTGCGTCTTCGGCTGGTAGTCATTACCTGGAACGGGCGATCATCCTGTTTCTAATTGTATATTACACAACTTCGTTTACATAAAACACATATCACTATTAACTACCACAGAAACACACAATAGTGAATACATCCTTCCACACGGGGTTGACGTCAGGTAGGACACCATGAAGCGAATGGCTGCGCGGTTAGAGTCAAGTAGCTGTCAGCTTGCATTCGGGAAAAAGTGGGTTCGAACCCTCTGTCGGCAACCCTGAAGATGGTTTTTTATGGTTTCCCATTTTCGCACCAGGCAAATACTGGGACTGTACCTTACTTAAGGCCACGGCCGCTTCCTTCCCACTCCTAACCCTTTCTTATCCCACCGTCGCCAGAAGACCTGTCTGTGTCGATGCGACGTAAAGCAAATTGAAAGAGAAAGGAAAGGCACCCGCCCGTAAAACTTGGCAAATCCATACAATGTGCTGATCCCTGGATTATTAATTATCATCTCATGGTCTCAGCTGCCGTGTGCAAACTTTTTGATTTGATTGCTTTTATTATGCATGCGTGCGAATTTCGGCATTCTGATTTACTCAATCAGATGGCTAAGAAACCGGAATTCCATTCGGTGACCAGAGCTGCCTAGCTGAGGCAGTAAAGGCAGGCTTCGTTCACCCGGAAGGACGTGGTTCGATTCCCTTTCGTGAAGTCGAAAAATTTCGAAAAGATTTTTCCACTCTTGGAGAGAGTCATGGCTCTGAGGTTCACTCGGGCTACAGCAAAATTAGTACCAGCTTTATTCATAAGGTCAAAGATGCCCGGACATGGAGCTAACTGTTACATCCCAATTAGTACCAAGGTTACGGATAGTGGAAGTCTTTAACTTCTACGTCTCCAAGGTCCTTCATGGCCTATAAAGGAGATGTATCACCAGACATCTTTTACTTGCCGACATTGTACGAGGCTAAGGGTACGTCCAAGATGCACGCTGGTTTTCTGAGTCAGACAGTCGGCGCTGAATGTCTGACTCCGAGTGGCAGATGGGATGTGGCCATTATGAAAGCTGGTTGTCAGCGCAGACAAAGCTGCCACAAAAGAAAACATATGAAATACAACAGATCAGTGTAACATGGAACTAACAAGAGAGCGGGCTGAAGCTCTATTGCTGCTAAGTGACAATGTTACAACCAAGTTAAAACGAATGAGAAGTGATAAACATCCAATAAATGAATTAAGATATATTTACGGGGAGTACAAACACCTTTTTCCACAGTTACTTGTCGACGAAAACAGATTTTTGAATATTTCAGAATGAGTTCGGATACGTTTTGTTTTATTTTGTTAAAATTTGAACACAGGCTTACGAAGAACTGGGCGAATTACCACACTCAAGACGAAAATAAACAGCCTGCGCGGCAGGTTGTCTGAAACCCGAATGAACGAATCATTCCGGTAAATATCTGAGTCAGACTACCAGTGCGCAGGCTTCCTGCGCGCAGGTGCATTATGGCCAGTCCCGCTTAAAAACACAGGACATACTTATGTCGACTCGGCGCCGACTGTCTGACTCAGAAAACCAGCGTGCATCTTGGACGTACCCTAAGTGTCGAATGGACTTTTCCCGTCATTTAAAAATAAAACTACCACTGTCAAGCTTCAACTATCTACACTGAAGAAAATGAAAATTGCAACACCCAGAAGGAGTGGTGCTACATTGCTGCAATTGCATACGCAGGACGAGTGTTCGGTTGTGATTCGATAGTTACATTTTTAGGTCCCTCTGACCGCAAGTTTGGACAACAATCAATACAGGATGTGCCCACCACGAGCTGCAATACATTGATGAATTCATCGAGGCATGTAGTCAATAAGCCCCGGCTCGCTTCCTGAGGATCGCCGCACTGCACGGGTCAGTTGTTCCAGAGTTATGGGTGTTGAGGACGGTTGGCCAGTTGTGGACCCATCATGTCCCACACATGCTCAATAGGACTGAGGTTCGGGGATCTGGCGGGCCATTCTAAGGTTGTGATGTCGTGGAGAGTTTCTCTGGAGATGCGTGCAGTGTGAACCCGGGCATTGTCCTGCTGAAACATCCCATTAGCAATGTTCGCCATCATAGGGACAACCACTGGATTGAATACCCTATCAACGTACTGTCGAACAGTCATAGTGCCCTCAACAAGCTTCAATTGTGATTTCACATTAAAACCAATAGCTCCCCAGACCATAATGCTTGGTGTTGGCCCTGTGTGCCTCTCGACAATAAGATCTGGGTGGCCCCTCTCCCCGGTACGTCGGCGCACACGATTTCGGCGATCACTTCGGGCAAGACAGAAGCGCGATTCATCACTAAAGACGACCCTATGCCATTCGTCGACCCACGTCGATCTTTCTCGACACCAGGCCAGCCTAACACGTCGCTGTTGTGGGGTCAATGGAACACCTTCTGCAGGGACACGGGCTCCTAAGCCAGCTGCACGCAGGTGATTACCAACTGTTTGTCGTGTAACGTGGGGTGCCACAGCTGCTCGAATTTGCGCTGCTGTTGCATGGGGTTCCATCCGGGCCATCCAAATGATGCGGCGATTCTCTCTCACAGTTGTCTGTCGCGCTGGGCCTGTGCCAGGTCTTGGAGTGTGAGTACCTTCATTTGACCACTGCTGCCATACACGTTGTACCTTAGATGCATGTCGGCCAACACGTGCAGCGACAGTCCTTAGCGATAATCCAGCCTCACACAGCCCAATTATCCGAGTCCTCTCAAACGGCGACAGTTATTGATAGCCTGCTCTTCTCTGTCGTCGGGGCATGTTTGACGGGGAACATTTCACTACACAGACTGCAAGTTAACTACGCTACACCAGAGTCCGTATACTGGAGTTGATTCCTACGCGACCAATCACGTGCGGAGGCCTGTAGCAACAATCCAATGGGTCTGAAACTTTGATCGTTTACATACCTATGCATCGTTGCATATCTTGAAAATCAACACAAACGACCAATGCCTTCATGGTGTTGCAATTTCCATTTTCATAAGTGTATCTTGGGATGAATAAAATCACTGAGCCATAGAGGGACACGATATTATAACGTGACACTATTTCTCAAGTGTGTAGTGTGTACATCCGATAACAATTAGAAGTTCAATGGAATTTCAATTACAGATATGTTTCGAGGTATTACCAGCCTTTTCTACATTTTCTTCTTTTCCTCTTCTGATTTTCCTTTTCCTTTTTATTTTCCAGGTATGACTGATACTTTCTTCTTGAAGCTCGGATCGAGTTCAGCATATTTATATTGATAACATTCCTCGAACCACCCTGTTTCACACAACCAAAAATTATTCTCTGGGACACAATTGGTTCTTCTAAAAAAGTTTCGACTCGTAAATATAACACCACTGCTTAAAATTGAGGAATGTAGAGTTTAGGTTACGGTATTACTCGACCAGAATTTCTTTCATAGACACACTGAATCGTTTCAAACTCTGTAGAAATAAAATACCAATTACCTTTAACTCTTGCTTTAACTTGATACAGAAATGTCCAACTCTCTGAAGAAGCAGAACACTTTAATTTGATGCGCGTTTCATGTAAGTTTCACTAAGGCATTCACAGACTGGGCAGAGAAATGAATCTGAGAGTCCACTGTAGAGCGAGTACGCGTAATTATTCGAAACGTTTTATCTGCCCTGATAGCAAGAAAAGTCTGTCAAACAATCTGTTTCTATTGCATCCTTTCAGAGAAACTCATCAAAATGTCCAAGGATTAAATTTTTACTTCTTTCACTTTGACAAAGAATACAACATTCCATTGAAATCCTAATGCCCCTGTCGGGATACAATAGTGAACCTAATGCCCACAGAAATGTTCTCTCAATTTGCCTGACTCACGAAAACTGAGTGATAAGTTAATTTGTCGACCAGCATGTTTTACAAGGAACAGAAACAGAAATTCCAGCCTCCACCATTCCCATAGCTGGCCTAATTCTCTTTCCAATTCCTTTTTTTTTCAATTATTTATGAAAAACAATTACACTGATGAACAAACAAATTGTTTAGCATATACCTTTATCTTAACATTTCGAAGGAACAAAGTACAACTAATTAATAGAGTAATTCAAATATGAAAATAAAATTATTTTACCACACAATATAACAATATTTCATGTGGATTTAAAGCACTCTTGAGAACTAAAGCTTTAACTTGTGTTTCTAATGTAGGTGAATATAATGAATTCCAATTAGTCTAGGTCTATATTCAAAACGGTTTTGAAATTCGAAGACAATTCAGTCAGAAAATATAGGAATGAAAACTATGTTTGCACTTATCGAAAGGATTACTGTTTTCGTTTTCTGTTTTCTAGAACTATTTCATTTCTTTCAATTTCAGCATCCTGCTTTTCTCTTTAAATTTTGAACTATTTCTGCTTTTCCTCCAAATCCTTAAACTGTAATTCAATTTTCCTTTTCTAAATTTTCTTCTTCTCCTCTTCTTCTTTTCCTTTTTTATTTTCCAGGCATGACTGATACCTTCTTCTTGAAGCTCGGATCGAGGTCAGCATACTTATGTTGATAACATTCCTCGAAACACCCTGTTTCACACAACCAAAAATTATTCTCTGGGACACAATTGGTTCTTCTGAAAGAGTTTCGACTCGTGAATGTTTATTGATAGAAAAGCCTGTCTCAACAAATGCATTACTATGGGCTAAAATGAAACAAAGTTTCATTACAGACCAGAAATCTTCATAGTTGTCATCTTCTCCTAAAATATTGTAGTAAAATTCATCCAATCCCGAGTCATCCGTTCTTTTGGATATGAAGTCATTAATTTGTTTGTTGGATTTCTGCATTGTTCTTAGCTTTCTCGGTAAGCAGACGAAACTGTCATTTGGCCTTTTCAACACTTTTATCACATATTCTTGTATGGATGTGCAAGTTTTCAAGAACGACATCAATCCTTTTTATTGCCAAAGTGGATTTGAGTAATGTCATTTTAGGGTCTGGGGCAGTGAGACCGCTTGCTAAACATGATTTTAGAGGAATTTTCTCTCTGTTTCTTCTCACATGGTGATTTTTGAACTCATTTTTACAAGTAAATTTTTCTTTTCAGAACATTTAACTTGTTTGAATAAGCTCTTGGCAGCATAACCAATGTCCACTTTTCTACTGAAAGCAGATTGGCACTATATTATAAGTCTAAATATTTTAACTTTTTGGAAAAACTTGCTTCAGCTATCTTTTCAGACTTAACGAATATCATCATGATGTTTTCCTAAGTTCTTCAATCGATGTAAAAAGGTAAGGCACCATAGGTTTCTGACTTTGAAATCTTCTGAGGAAAGGTTCAACATCTGACAAAATACTTCTAAAAGCACTTAATTTTGCCTTAAGTAGTGGATTCTTTACAGCTTCTCTAAGATATTGGAGTTTTTCTTTTTCAGTGTATTCTTTCAAACATTTGTCAATGTTATCATATATTTTAAGAGCTCGATCAACACAGCGTCCATTTTCCAACCATCTTATTGCTGTGAACTTGTAAGGAAATGTAGTGCTTGTTGTTATATCTGCATATTTAGCACGTCGAATGTTATACAAAAACCTGAAAAAATTAAAAAGGTCACAGTCAATTTTGGAGATATAAGTTGTCATGGTTCCATTCACTGTAAGAAAACTGCATATGCCTATATCAAGAAAATATTTTCCCTAGGGGTTTAGCACTTGCAAATCATTTTCAAGGTTTTATAAAACTGAGATTAACATTCGGCCCATCCATGAAAATTGCAAAATATTTCCTAAAGGTAAATGGAGTCCATGTATAAACCCATCTAATAAGTGATCCTCAGTTGCCCTGCCTGAAATTACACTATTCCAATACCTTGTTGCAACTTATTTTCAAGTATTAACATCCCAAATCCTTATACACAAGTCCATTTGTCCTCTTTGGACAACTTTGCTTAACGATTCATTAAAACAAACAGCGTAGTCATTTTACAAACATAGGAATACTTAGTCCTGCCCACGGTAAAGTTTTAAGTAATTTTACTGTCTGGGAACATTGTTTTGAATGCTGCGGAGGTTTAATCACAAGAGTTGAGACACATCCTTCCAGTGACAACGTGGAGAACCCATATGGGCTCAGCCGATGTAACATCATCTTCATTCACTTCGAAAGTCTTTAAACTCTTTTGAATTGTTACCGACACTGATAATTCCTTTCTAGCTGTGGATGTAGTGCTAATTCTTGGCTGCGTATCTTCAAGTTGAGGTGGAGTAGAAGTATTCTTTGCGAAGGAAGAAATTGTTGGCTGAGAGCAATTAACTTTCATGTATTTTATATGAGTAGGTCCTTCAGCATGAGAAGTGACTCCTTGTTTACCAATATTACTAAGTTTGAACGATTTTACAACACACTTTATAATATGCTGAAGTTAAATCATTTACCAATATGTCCAACCAACCACTCGGTTCAGGAAACACTTCACTGTCTACCCAAAGTTTGTTAAATGTACTCTGCTTGTCAGCAATTGTCACGAGGTTCAAGGAAACATTCTAGAACTGAAATAAAAAAGAGTAACATAAAAATGGTTGAAAAAATGACACAAGGGCACAACAAACATTGTAGAACTGCTTTGCACTTCTTGTGAAAACATAGGTGGAAAGGAAATGCTACAATAGTCTGGGTTACAGCGACTGGGGCCTAAAAATATCCCCTCAAATCCATAATTGGAAAAGATTTCCCTGACGTTCCTTGACCAATTTTTTCCATGACTTTCCCTGACTTTCCATGACTATGGACACTATGAGTAAATTTGTAGACTTCATGTCCAAACCGTAATCTGCAGTATGGCCCGTAATAAAGTATACCGAAACTTGACAATACTGAGTCGCGAGACAAGCGGGAGTGCAGGTATTATGTCAGACTGTAGTTTGACCTTGACTCGAAACCGAAGTAGAGTCGTAATATTGAAAAATACTTTCTGACAGTTCTTAGAGGGAGGTCCTTTTACTGTCTGCCTGGGTGGGGAGAAGGGAGTAGGGGGGTACGCTTGCCACGGAAACGTGGGCGGATCCACTGCGGTTGCCATGGAGATAAGCCTGCAGGCCGGCTCGTGTTGCGTAGAATTGCCTAACATCTCACTTCTGAGTTACGTACAACAGAACACAGCGGTCTGAACGAACGAACAAGTGAGTCGGAAGTGAAAAGAAGGAGAAATGAATGCAGGAACGTGGCAACAGCATGCAGTGCCACGTGGAATGCTCCTCCCTGCAGCCCTATCTGGCTTCTTTTAATATATGTATAGTCACAGTGCGCGTTGGACAATATGGCTCTAAGTGTGCTACAAAAAAGCATTTATTAATGAAAATTTTTTCCGATCATACGGAAATGATCGATTATCGGGACCAAAGTCTAAGGATTATTCTGGACAATTTTTCAAGAGGAATTCAATAAACCGCCTCCCACGAAGCGAAGGGTGCTATAGTTGATGCAATCAAGTTAGATATCAGAACTTGTCTATACTAACGAAAAGATTCTTCAAAGAGTAGTAAACGCACACCTACGAATGATGAACATGCAGGGATTGTCTTCCAAAAGATTCTGCAAATGTCAATGTCCTTTGGCGAAGGAATTGAACATGAAGCGATCGTCTGTCTAGAAACTTGTCCATGAGTTGGGGGATTTCCCTTATCGAATTCAAGTAATAAGTTAAGAGAGCAGGACAAGGTTCAGAGAGTGCAGTACTGTGCTTGCTCTATTGAAACTGTGTATGAAATTCATATTTCATGTTGAAAATTTCGTTCTCCGATTAATGTCATGTTACGCTATGCTAGAAGTTAACTTGAACAAACAAACGGCACGTTTATTTGGTTTTGAACGACCTACTGAACTTGTTGAATGGCTGGAAGTTTTCCATACCTGTCAAGATTACTGTGTGGGTGACATATCAGACCTTGGTGTTATTGGACCCACCGAGCTCGATAGCTGCAGTCGCTTAAGTGCGGCCAGTATCCAGTATTCGGGAGATAGTAGGTTCGAACCCCACTCTCGGCAGCCCTGAAAATGGTTTTCCGTGGTTTCCCATTTTCACACCAGGCAAATGCTGGGGCTGTACCTTAATTAAGACCACGGCCGCTTCCTTCCCACTCCTAGCCCTTCCCTGTCCCATCGTCGCCATAAGACCTATCTGTGTCGGTGCGACGTAAAGCAACTAGCAAAAAAAGAGTTATTGGGCCATACTTCCATTAACGACTAGGGGGAGAGACGTGTTACAGTGAACCAAAACACATACCGTTGGCTGACTGTGGAAGACTTTCTGCGAGATCTGAGGCCGTTTTGTAAGGCAAGAAATTCGTGATTCCAGCGAGATAGATCGATCATACACACAGCTGTGGGGGTGGGGGTGGGGGTGGGGGTGGGGGTGGGGGATAGAACATTGCGTGAAATGCATGAACATTTCCAGAACCACATCGTTTCCTTACGAACAGCTTATCCATTCCCGTCATATTCTTCCGATCTTACACTACTAGATGCATATTTGTGTGAACCAGTGTCTAGTGATATTGAACATTGAAGAACAACATCAGACTAATAATCTAATCCAATACTTTTCGAGAGACTCAACAGCAGGCAGCACTGGTATGGAAGGTGTTTAATTGGCTAGTTTATATCCAGATGACACCTTGTGATGATTATGTTGATGATTTTTGTGTTGTTGTTGTGTTAAGATATTGTATTTTATTCTCACTGAGAACTGCCGTATAAACTTAAACTCAAATACATGATGTCGGTATACTTTATTCTGGGCCATACCATAGAACATTTTGCCGGTCTCGTACATTAAGGAGTGCGACTCTGCTTCTTCCCTCGAGATCACTGTTTGACTTCCGGCTTGTCTAGGCATGTTAATCTCCGTCTGAGGTTGACTTAGAGATGGGCACTATCGACTGAAAACCACTATCGACTAGTCGGGCGATAGTCCCTTCAAACTATCGACTGAATAGTCGAATGTTTTCAGTCGAACAAAAGTATTCATTACTTCCTGTTGAGAAGACTGAACAGTCGAATGATTTCAGTCGAAAGAAAGTATTCATATAACGCAAGTAGTCAGTCCATGAAAAACATTCGAATGTTTCCAGTCGAAACTCTCCGTATCAAAAGTGGAGAATCGTACTTTTACGAATTCGACTGATTTTAACGCAATTTACCAATAATTAGAAATCACTTGTATAGGCATCCATTAGAACAAAATTAATGTTAAATTGAGTGACTTAGAAATTTATTCAAAGGGACCCACGTTCGCAGCCGAAGAGTCCACATCACTCCACATTAGGAATAAGAAGCTGTCCCAGGTCCGTATTCCATTCACTGACAGCGGATACCATATCCTTAATGCAGTTTTCCGTGGGGTTTTCTACATTCATTCCTGGCAAATGCCACAATAGTACTGTACCTTGGGCGCATACCCCAATCCCAGACTTTTATAATCACACTATCGAGGAATTCACAGTTGCGCAGATTAAAATCCGATTTACGCACTCGTCCGTACACGGCGCTAATAAATAGGGAGATGCCCTTAATACGAATAAGCATCATAGGAATGGTCTTTCTTGGTGCTAAATGGACAGTGAAACGTAGAAAGACAACAATGAGGCTCTATTCTCGAACAGTGCTAACAATAATAATATGTAAAATTTGTTGCTGTAGTACACAATCAAGATATATATGACACTAGCCAAACACACTACTACTGTATTTTCTAGATTATTATTATAGTTATGCAGATCTTTATAGTTATGCCTTATTTATGAATAACGTAATTAATATAAACAAATATGCAACGAAATAAAGAGCACATAAAACGACAAGAGAAAATCGCCACATTAAGTATATATGTACCTATAAAGTTAACATATATTACATATCCGAAATGGCCATAAACCGATAGTTCCATTCGCTTCCGCGTCGCTGTGACGGGAGTACGACTGAATTCAGTCGACTTGTTTTGTGCTGACTGGACAGTGAAACGTGGAGAGATCCGTGACGGGAATGCGACTGAATTCAGTCGACTTGTTTTTTAAAGTAGTCGACTGTTACGATAGTTTCATCTATCGACTAGTTCGATAGTTATCAGTCGATAGTGCCCATCTCTAGGTTGACTCAAGCATTTGGCTGCAACTGCGCAGCTCTGGAAGCGAAATGGGTGGAGAAAATGTATACGCCTGAGGGAAACTTCATGCTGACTATGTAATACCCTATTACCTGCTGATCATTTCCTACCTGAGCCTTATTTTTACTGATACCCTCATTCTTTTTTTCCGATTAAAAAGCAAGTGGTAGAAATGTGCTATGCTGAGTTAGAGCCTCATTGTCCCCTTCTACAATATTAAACCAAGAGACCTTGAAAGAGCTACTACAATGGTGACGATGGTGAATGATGATCAGAACCAAAAATAATAATTAATAATAATAACGTACAGATTATGGGAAGAAATTGACACAGAGATGGCCAAAATCCAAAAAAGATTATGTTAAAATTCTAGTCGATGATTTCAATGCACAAGTTGGCAGCAAATCGCAAATACAAGAAGACAGTGGGAGACTATCCGCCACACAAGTTCACAGATAATAATGGCACACGTCTCGTTGGGTTATGTCAACAAAACAACTTGAAAATTATGTCAACTTCACTCCAGAAAAATAAAAAATAAACATAGAGATCACCCATGTACCATTTAGGAGAATATCAGATTGATCACGTGGCAATACCGTACGATTAACAATGGAAAATACACGATGTGCAAGTGCACAGAGGTGCTGACATTGATTCGGATCATTATATAACTAGGATCAAAATTAAATTCACACCCAAAAGAAAATTCAAATAGAAAACGTTCAGCTGGAAAACTCCGGTGATCCCAAAATTAAATCTACACAAAATCTAAGAGTCAAAAATAACGGAATAATGGGAAGAACAGCTTGCAGAGAATTGGGAGAAATTTTAAACTAAGTTCGTCAAAGCAAAGAATGATGATATCCTTCTTAACAAGAAACCAGAACACCCTTGCTGGAATCAAGAACGTGAGAGAGCACTAGAAGAAAGGAAAAAGGCATTAATTTCAAAACTATGATCAGAAGAAACACAGGAGAAATTTTTCGAAGTTCACAAAAAAGTATCGATGATTGTAAGACAAAATAAATGGAAATACGTCAAATATCAACTGAAGACGATTTCAAAAATTACAACACACAAGATTTTTACAAGACCTTCACGAACTAAATTAAAGGGTTTTATCAGAATCTTTTCTTTCTGAAACAAGATGTAAACTGGTCTCAACAAATAAAGAAAATTGCCAGGATCTAGTCGCGCACTTTTTACAGCTTTTAAATTGGCCAGAACCTACAGAGGGATTCTCGAAAATACAGCCAGAAATCACACTATAAAATTCGTCACCACCAGCACAAGCAGAAATTTATTCACACATCGAAAACTTACAAACAACAAAGCATCGGGGTAGGGCGGAATTGTAGCTGAACTTTTAAAAATTTAGGCCCAAATTCGCTCAAAGAAATTACACAAATAATTCAAAACATTTGGCAAACTGAAAAGCTCCTAGATGACTGGAAGATTGCTCTAATCCATCCACTACATAAAAAAGTAAAGATGTAAATAATTATAGAGGGATCTCTCTTGTATCTGTCACCTAAAAAATGTTATCAGCATGTCTCTTGAAAAGAACACAGAAGCAATTAGAACCCGAATTAGCTGAATATCAAGCAGAATCTAGATCAAATAGGTTATGCCCCGAACAATTTTTAACCTTAAAAACATACTTAAAATGCGAGTTGCCAAACAAAAAACCCTCGTATGCACATTTGTAGATTTCAAAAAGGCTTACGATTCGATCGATAGGCCCTTACTGTTCCAAATTCTAGAAGAGATGGAACTACATCCCAGCAATCGAGAACTCATGAAAGAAACACTGACTGGCACGAAATCTAAAGTGAAATTTATGGGGGAAATCTCAGAACCCTTCAACATTCAAACATGCGTGAGACAAGGTGATGGACTCCCTCCTATGCTGTTGAACGTCGTCCTAGACAAGGCACTGGAAGAATGGGAGAAATAACTCAAGAAATGTGTATTTTGGAATCCAATACGACTGGGCCTCCCCAACGATGACCTCTAGATACCGTACCTCGTTTTTGCGGATGATCCAGCGATACTAATAGAGTATGAGGAGACTGCCGTTAAACAGCTCGATATACTTCAGCAAAGTGCAGAAAAGGTGGGACTACAGATATAGTTCCTGAAATCTTTATTCTTATGTTCAAAGGCAGATATCAAGAGCCTGAGAACAAAATATGGTAAAATTGACAGGGTCTCTTACTCTAAATACCTCGAAGAATTTATCGAACCAACAGGCGTTGAGAAGATCTCACAACAAAATTTTTTGCTAGGGGCTTTACGTCGCACCGACACAGATAGGTCTTATGGCGACGATGGGATAGGAAAGGCCTAGGAGTTGGAAGGAAGCGGCCGTGGCCTTAATTAAGGTACAGCCCCAGCATTTGCCTGGTGTGAAAATGGGAAACCACGGAAAAACATCTTCAGGGCTGCCGATAGTGGGATTCGAACCTACTATCTCCCGGATGCAAGCTCACAGCCGCGCGCCTCTACGCGCACGGCCAACTCGCCCGGTCACAACAAAATTGTCCCCCCAGAAATTGAAAAAGCATTAGGATTAGTCCACAACCTCAATACAACAACAAAATCCATGTCAAGACATACACAAATTCGGCATTACAACACAGTCATAAAACCAATAGTCCTTTACGCGAGTGACTCACTGCCGCTCAACAGAAAACAAAACTTGAATAAATCAAGCAAGAAGAGAGGAAGATCATTTGGAAAATAATAATAATAATAATAATAATAATAATAATAATAATAATAATAATAATAATAATAATAATAATGTTATTTGCTTTACGTCCCACTAACTACTTTTTCGGTTTTCGGAGACGCCGAGGTGCCGCAATTTAGTCCCGCGGGAGTTCTTTTACGTGCCAGTAAATCTACCGACACGAGGCTGACTGAGCCAGGATCGAACCTGCCACGTTGGGGTCAGAAGCCCAGCGCCTCAACCATCTGAGCCACTCAGCCCGGCCATTTGGAAAAATCTTAGGAGCAAAATACACCCAAGACGGTTATTGGTTACAATCAGTCAAAACAACAGAAAAGTTGTCAAACATCGAAATTGACTTTAGGAAAAGACGGATGAAATTCTTCGGTCAGAAAATTGTTTGACAAAAGGATAATAGATTATGTAACTTCACTTAAAAACTCAACACCCTGCCTTAACGAACTTCGAAAGGATCTCAAAACGCAAACATAAGTTCAATAGACATCTATAGACACAAAGTAAGCATTTGGGAAGCTTCATCAGAGCAACCACAACAAAAACAGTACAGACCAAAGTGGTCGGAAGAACCTTCTCGGGAAGAATGAAAACCAATTGGAACAACAACTATAACCCAAAGAAGAACTTATTTGCTTAACGTCTTCCAATATTGGGAGAATTCGCTACCACTACTACTACTACTACTACTACTACTACTACTAATAATAATAATAATAATAATAATAATAATAATAATAATAATAATAATGTAGGCGATGAAAAAGTACAACAAGTAAGTCAATTTTGCTACTTGGAAAGCATTATCACTAAGGACAACAGGTGCACCACAGAAATCAGGAGGAGGATTGCTCTAGCTAAACAAGCCTTCAGTAACAAGAAACAGCTTTTGACAAGCAGGAACATTAAAATTAGGAAAGAATTTGCCTAAATGTTTGTGTGGAGTGTTTTGTTGTATGGTTGCGAAACATGGGTCTTAGCAAAACAGGATATAAAACGCCTGGAAGCAATGGAAATGTGGATATGGAACTGCTGACATGGGACAGTTTGGTTTTGGCCTGAGTTTAAGGCTGGATGCCCTTGAGATGAAAATCACAACCCAGGATCAACCAGGATTCGACCCTCAGACTTCCGGGTGGGAAGCCAGCAGCTAAGTCACTGAATCTTTCTTGCCCACCCCCAAAAATTAATAATAATAATAATAATAATAATAATAATAATAATAATAATAATAATAATAATTCCACTAAGATGAGCACGGGAAGTTCGAATCCTTGGGGGAATAGTCAACGAAGTTGTTTGGGATTCACGTTGTCTCCGGTTCGTTTCCTGACCGGACTGTGGATTTTACCCACGTTGATGTCCACCTTAGTAGCGTAACGGTTAACACTATGCGTGCCGTCATCGAAGGCCCGGGTTCGTTTCCCGGTACTGCCAGAGATTTAAGAATGACAGGAGAGCCGATATGTGGCTAAAGTGGTACATGCAGCTCACCAACATTGGGGGTGTGCTTGAAAAGAGCTGTAACACAACCGGAGGAGGAGACGAGTTTACTTTACCCACCTTACTTTTACTCATTTCGGAGACTAAGAAATTATTTTCATCTTAATACGCATCCTCGAATTTACACATTTACACTGTCAACAATCTCAGAAACACACGATACGTAGGGTTGGTGTCAGGAAGGGCGTTCGGTCATAAAACTGGGCCATGTACCTATGTGTGACACGGATCGTACTCATACCCGTGACACTTCCAGTGTGTGGAATATCAGCGGAGAAAGAAGCTGAACAAGATGAACCTGAGCTTAGAAAGTATAAATCTCAGCTATGCTATGCTTCTTCATTCCAGGAAATCTGCTAAGAATCGAAGTCTGATTGAACAAAGTCTAGCGAATACCGTCAGTAGGCAAGACATGTCACGCTTCATCGTGCGACTGCCATGACATTACCTAACATAGTCGGAAATCAAATTCGGAACCGTTTTTGAATACGTATTGGATACTGGTGGTAATGCCGTTCCTTTTAACTGTGAACAGAGTCCCGCACGAGGTCGGCGAATATAAAGCGAGTCTCTGTCCACAAGTGGCCACGGCTGGTCCAAAAGCTCTGCACTCCGACCGACAAACCGAGGAGAGGAAAGTGGCCATGTCTCGACCGTGGCTCTACGCCTCTGTATTCGGGAGAAGGAGATGGTTGGTCCTCACCGTCGGCTGTCGTGAGAATGAATTTCCGCGGTTTTCCATTCTCCTGCACTAAGGCGAATGCCGGGACAGATCCTAATATAGGTCACGGCCGTCAACCCTCTGACCTCCTCCGGTACAAATTTCCAATTGTTCATCTTTCACTCTGGCAAATCCATCTGAAACCCGGATAAAAATATAACTTATTTCAAGCCCTACTCCCTTGTCATCGCACTCAGTAGCTCGAGATTACACCACTCCTGTACTTCTTGGAGAGGGTGTGTATCCGAAAGGCAGCCAACTTAAGGACTGTACAAACGAAACAACTTTCCTATGTTTATCATTCTTGTCATAACAACAGAAATCAAACAAAAAGACTTTTAATTGTTTTGGAGGGGAAGGGGGTAATGTACGTAATGGGGAATTATATACCCCCTCCCACGCCTGGTACCACCTGAAATAAACACCAGCCCTATGATACTTCTCCCCCCCCCCCCCCCCACCTTTTCTGTCCGATTTCGCACCCTGGCCAAACAGAACGTTGAGACGACACGTTGGTCGGGTACTAGAGTGTTACGTGGCAGAAATGAAATTGCGTATGGCTTTTAGTGCCGGAAGTGTCCAATGACATGTTCGGCTCGCCAGGTGCAGGTCTTTCGACTTGACTCCCATGGGCGACCTGCGCGTCGTGATGAGGATGAAATGATGATGAAGACAACACATAAACCCAGTCCCCGTGCCAGAGAAATTAACCAATGATGGTTAAAATTCCCGAGCCTGCTGGGAATCGAACTCGGGGCCCCTGTGACCAAAGGCCAGCACGCTAACCATTTAGGTATGGAGCCGGACTACGTGGCGGAAGTACGTGATTATGGGTGTGGTCATATAAAGCAATACCTCGTCAGCAGAATGTTTCCTGCGAACCTCGTTACTGCGCATTCTAAAATTGCATTCGTATGTTTTCAAACGTCGGTATTTCTTGTCTGAGAACGTGCTTCAGTCACAGCGCTATACACGTACACGCTTGATCAGTCTGAGGCAGTCCGACTCCATGGCTAAATGGTTAGCATGCTGCCCTCTGGTCCAAGGAGGTACAGAGTCCGATTCCCGGCCGGTTCGGAGATTTTAGCCCTCCTTATCTTATTACTCTGGATCGGGAGCTGAGTGTTTGTGAAGTCCTGAACAGAATTCATCTTAGATAGGGCCCTATCCTCACAGACATACAGATCGCACCAGACCTCTTAGTTCATACTGCTATTAAGGCCATCATATTAGTCAGAGCTCCGCCTCTGTGGTGCAGTGGTTAGTGTCAATAGCTACCTTCCCCGGAGACCCGGGTTCGTTTTCCGGCTCTGCCACGAAATTCGAAAAGTGGTACAAGGACTGGAACGGAGTCCACTCAGCCTCGGGAGGTGAACTGAGTGGAGGGGGAGTTCGACTCCCACCTCAGCCATCCTCGAAGTGATTTTCCGTGGTTTCCCACTTCTCTTTCAGGCAAATGGCGGGATGGTACCTAACTTAAGGCGACGGCTGCTTCCTTCCCTCTTCCTTGTCTACCGCTTCCGATCTTCCCATCCCCCGTGAAGACCCCTGTCCTGCAGAGCAGATGAGGCCACCTGAGCGAGGTACTGGTGCTCCTCAACAGTCTCACGCTGCAGGACACTGCCGTTGAGGCGGTAGAGGTGGGATCCCTCGCTGAATCCGAGGGAAAAACCAACGCTGGAGGTAAACAGATCAAGAAAGAAAGATATTAGTCAGAGACAGAGGGGTGCTGAGAGCCTCCGTGGCTCAGACGGCAGCGCGTCGGCCTCTCACCGCTGGATACCGTGGTTCAAATTCCGGTCACTCCATGTGAAATTTGTGCTGGACAAAGCGGAGGCGGGACAGGTTTTTTCCGCGTACTCCGGTTTTCCCTGTCGTCGTTCATTCCAGCAACACACTCCATTATCATTCCATAGCATGTATCACTCATTAATAAATCACCTTGGGAGTGGTGACCCCACTGTAATAACAGCCTATATATGTTTCATTCATCACATCCCTGACCCGATCAATGACTGGAAAACAGATTGTAGGTTTTCATTTTCAGAGGGGTACTGAGAGAGCACATTTACAACCGCTGGTACGTGTCAAACTAGACCACAGCCGGCGTGTGAGCCTATATGAGACGAGATGGCAGAGCTGAGGAAGAAAGTGTCTGGACCTCTAGCTCGCGGATTTCTAGGTAGGATTCTCACAGGGAACCATGCGTGGCTATATTCTGCAGACTGCATTATCATGCGCAGCACAAAAAGGGAATCTTGTATCTTTGCATATAGAGAGCTCGGCAGACAGTTCACGTTTTGTGGCCACATGTGGCTTGTATTGATTTCTCTCATATGTTATAAAGTTACTGGAAAAAACCGCTCCTACTTCTGCGATGGATATCGGAGGAAGATATTTCTCAACATGAAACGCTGTACATGAAAGTTTCAAAGATGCGCGATTCTTGATATTATTTCTATTAAAACTTCGTATTTCAATATTTTCTTTCCATCACGAACATTTTTAATTAACTTCATACCAAATTACAGAATGTCTTTTCCAGCTGGTTGTTCACAAGACAAGTATTATCAGAACGCCTCAAGGGGCACGTAGTAAAGATGAAATATTTTTGCTTTAACTGAAAATGCGGACATATTTCTGAGATTTAGAAAAGAATATGAAGTTTAGTTCATGACTGAATATGAATTATGTGTACAGTTTCTAACAAAAGAAACAAATCGGATGAATGTTTCGAAGTTCCAGAGGAGAGGAATGACTAAGGCAGCGATTTCTTCGCTAGCTCTACGGAGGTTAATTTACACTTCGTCAGAAAAATGGTGTAAATGTAAGTTTCAGAACGAGTTAAACCCTCTTAGACCCGGTGCCGCGGTGTAGCGATAGCGTGCCTGCCTCTTACCCGGTGGCCCCGGGTGTAATTCCCGACCAGGTCGGTTCGAGGTTCACTCAGCCTACGTGATTACAATTGAGGAGCTATCTGACTGTGCCGGCCGTGAGGATTCATCGTGCCGTCACACGACACCTCGTAATCTACAGATCCTCGGGCTGATCATGGGATTAGGTTTGGTTTCGTTTGGTTTGTTTTGGGTTTAAATCTCTTAGTTCGAGGCCCAGATATATGCCTTGATGAACAGTGGGTGAGACACATGAGTTCCAAAACATTTTTCACCAGCAGATGTGTACCAGTAGTTCTAAATTTGACTCAGGAAACTCGGCCGTCTGAACTTCAAAGTGCCCAGTATAAAGCCTTTGAATCTTGACTTTGGTTCTTTTGGACATTTTGGCTGTGAAATGAGCTGTTGGGTAAGAACCAAATTTTATATGCATTAACTACAAACCTTCCTTGACAATACCGCGAAGTTTAATCGTTGTGGTTGTCATGGTAACTTGATACAGCAGTTTTGTTTAAAAATGGGTACTGTATAAGAAGGACGAAGAAAACAAAGAGTTGTGATTGAGTCTCTTTTTGTGGGGAAGGATACCGTTGCAAACATTCACAGGCAGTGGATAGGAGTAGAGTCAGTTGTGTACGCAGAGTATCAGAGTCACGACGAGATAAAGCGCGTGACTACTAGATCTACAACGTTCAGGGCGGCCGCATGCAACTCTCATGACTGTACTGTTCAACACGCCAACGGTCTTATTTGAAGTGATTAGCGAATAACAGTTAAAGAAGTAGTTCGACATTTCTGTAGGTAGTATTGCTTGGCTTTCCTTTTTTTCTTTACGTCGCACTGACACAGAGATGTCTTATAGCAACGTTGGAATATGAAAGGACAAGGAGTAGGAAGAAAGCGGCCGTGGCCTTAATTAACGTACAACCCCAGCATCTGCCTCGTGTGAACATGGGAAACCACGGAAAACCATCTTCAGGGCTGCCGATAATGGGGTTCGAACACACTGTCTCCCTAATGAAAGCTCACAGCTGCATGATCCTAACCGCATGTGTGCGTAGTGCCAACAGTTATATCCACCGCTTAGCCTATTTAAAACTTTGTTCCCAGTGAATCCCTAGCTTGCTACCTGACGACAATAAGGAACAGAGCGTTCTTTGAAAAACACAAGGCTTATGATGATTTCTGTTCCAAAATCGTCACAGGGGATGAAACATGGATTCATCATTTTGAGCCTGGGACCAAACGACAGTCCATTGAGTGGTGTCACTCTAATTCTCATCGGAAGAAAATGTTCAATCACCCTCGATCGGCAAGGTTATGGCCTCAGTTTTCTGGGATCCTGAAGAAGTGATTTTGATTGATATGTTCCGAGATGGTCACACAAAAATCTCAGTAGTTTACGTAGAGGAACTTTAAAAAAAATGACGAGACAATTTCTGAGTGTTCTTCCTCCATGTAGGTGTCAACATTCGTCAACAAGCCAACAGAAGGCTGCGCACCCGTGATGTAATAGTGTTTTTCGTCATCCACACTTCAGCCCGGATTTTGCACAATCTGACGTTTGTTTGTTTTTCCCCATTAAAGATGCACTCGATCGGCGGAGATACGACACCAGTGAGGAGGTCATAGGTGAAGTCCGCACATGGTTGAGAAGGGAACAAGCTTAATGGTACCATACCAGTATATAGAATCTTCCATCTCGCCCCCAGCCCTCATACTCCACTTTTGTGCATTTGTGCACACTTGAAAAGCAATTGTATTATTAATATTATCTTTAATTTTCACCTTCTCCGTTTTCACTTCCTGAAAATATCTTCCTTCTTCTGTGTAGCCATATATTCGAACAGAGACATTGTCGAATAAAATGAACTGGCGAATAATGTGGTATATTTTTTTTATAAATTCCGAAATCTTTTCAACCCGTATGTTCAGCATTGAGAAACCTCGAATAAGAAGAAAGATGATGTGCATTACTCATTGAACCATGTAGTAACACACAACTAGTGCGTCTGAGTGTTAAAAGAAGGTGCTACTCATAGTGCTGCTCGTGCATCAATAGCACTTTCTGGCTTAGTGAGGAAAGCAATGGCACACTACCTTACACCTCATCTTGCTAGTATGCATCATTTTGACGCCACCATCGGTTTTTGTGGTTTCACTATAACCACATAACCGTTCGGGGTGCCATTTGTGGATCCAACCAGTCATCGGGCTGATGATGTAACGGACAGATTAATAATATTGCCGTGTGTTTAACTCCTGTAAGATATTAACATTCTTAACAAATGGCACATTGCCGTTTTTTTGTTCCACTAAAAGGTGGTTCCTTTTTACGCACAGGATTTCCAAATTTATGTAGGCTACCCTGAGACACTAATTATATTATTATTGTTATTTCTTCTAGTTTTTGCCATCTATGAATCACGATTGACCGTCATTATTTTCACCTTCCCTGCCTTCACTTTCAGGCAACATATTTTCTCCTTCCTTTTTCTGTGTAGAATCTTTCTTCATCATCGAATCCTCCCCTGTCCCCTGAAAACCTCCGAACTCTATGACTAGTTGTTTACATAGATACCTGTTCACTGAGTCTACTTTTTTTACTCGCATCTCAGTCGGGTTCGTTCTCACTTCTCAAAACTACTCCGGCTCTGTCTTTCTTTTCCTGAAGAATTCTAAGATTCTTTTCCTCAGTCTGTTCCTGTATTTCCTCAGTATGTGTCCATAGAACTGTACCTTTCCTTATCAGTTCAACCACTCCTTCTGTCTTCTGGTACAATTCTTTATTAGGTCTGAGTCTCCTCTCCCTATCTTTTATCTTTGTGCCCAGAATTTGTCTGTGTTATTGTATGAATCACCAGTCCATAGACTGGTTTGATGCAGATCTCCATGCAACCCTATCCTGTGCTAACCTTTTCATTTCTACAGAACTGTTGTATCCTACATCTGCTCTAATCTGCTTGACACATTCCTACCCGTACCGTTCCTAACTCCTACACTTCCCTAAAAAATCAAGTGAACAAGTCCTGGGTGTGTTAAGATGTGTTCTATCATTCTCTCTCTTCTTCTCATCAAATTTAGTCACAACCATCTCCCCTCACCATTTCGATTCAGTATCTCTTCATTCGTGATTCGATCTATCCAGCTCATCTTCAACATTCTTCTGTAACACCACATTTCAAAAGCTTCTATTCTCTTTCTTTCTGAGCGAGTTATCGTGTATGATTCACTTCCATACAATGCCACGCTCTAGACGAACAACATTTCAAAACATGTTTCTAATTGATATATCAATGTTCGACGTGAGCAAATTTCGTAAGAAAGGCCTGCCTTGCTTGTGTTAGTCTGCATTTTATGTCCTCCTTACTTCTGCCATCGTTATTTGTTTTACTACTTAAGTAGCAATATTCATCTACTTTATTTATGACTTCGTTTCCTAATCTATTATTTCCTGCAGGGGCTGCCTGGCCGAGGCGGTAAAGGCGTGCTCGGTTCGCCCGGAAGGACGTGGGTTCGAGACCCCGTCAGGAAGTCGTAAAGTTTAAGAAATTTCCACTTCCGAAGGTGCACATGGCCCCGAGGTTCACACAGCCTACATAAAAATCAGTACCAGGTTAATTCCTGGGGGCAAAGGTGGCCGGGCATAGAGATAACCACTCTACCCCATCAAGTTATGGATAGTGGAAGCGTTTACCTTCCACCCCTCCAACGGCCTTCATGGCCTGCACGGAGATGTCTTTGGTTTTGCTTTGCTAATGTTTCCTGCATCACCTGACTTCGCTTCGTACGACTCCATGCATTTACTTTTGCTTTGGACTTATTTATTGTCATCTTGTACTCCTTATCCAAGACTCCATCCATACCATTCAGCAGTTTCTCCAGATCTTCTGCAGTCTCAAATAAAATAACAATATCATCGTAAAATCTCAAGATTTTCACTTCCTCGCCTTGGAATATGTTTTAATGTTGAAAACCATATTTGAAGGGCAAAAGGGCCAAGAAAGGTTTCAAATTATGAGTCTTGGATAGATCTATTAAACTAAAAAAAAACAATTCTGGAAAATCACTTTCAGCCTAAATGGTTCCGGGAAAAAACAGTTTAAAATCGCTAGTTTCTTCACTCGTTATCCTTATTCAGATCCTAGCCAAATTAAATTGTTTATATAATTCTTTCTGTAATGTGTTCCTTGGTTCAATGCGCTCAGGATTTTTTAATTTTTTGAAAAATATCCACACCGAATGTAGTTATAAGGGCTTAAGTGAAACTCTGCATTGACTCACATTAGCGCCCGTAGTGGTGCTTAAGTGAAACAATGCATTGACTCACATTAGCGCTCGTAGTGGTAGAAAAAAGCAAACTGCTAATCTAATCGACCTGATAACTATGATTAAGAAAAGTTTTGTAATTTTTGGGTTATAAGGAAAGAATATATTCTCATAATTTATTATATTTTATTTACCTGACATTCATCCTGCATATGCATACATTGAGTTGCTCGCCTGAAGGACTAGAACTTTGAATTCTTTTCTCTTTTTCTGATGTCTTAGAGACCACTTTTCTTAAACGTATCCGACGTTTCTGTTGCATACAAGCATTCTGGTTTGACGACGGTGTCTCTGTGTCTTAATTTAGTCCCTTAATAGAGCACATTCTTATTGTATCATTCATCAATATTGATAAGCTATTTTCATTATCCTCTTTAATGGCATTTTTCCCAACTTGCTCTCTTGTATTCTTTCTCCCAAGTAGTTAAAACTCTTTTCTTTATCTTTTCAACCCTCAACTCCAAGTGCTAGGGGCTCTTTGATGTTGGTCATGAACTCATTCTTCTCATACGAGACTTGTAGCCCAGTTTTCTTTGCTATCACTTGGAGTTCTTCACTCCTTTTCTTCGCTTTTGAGATACCATTGGTAAGTACCACAGTCGTTCGAGAATGCCAAGCAATCTATTCTTATACTCTCCTTAATTCTCCCAATCTTAAAAGCCGCTTCATCTGAAATTCCTTTCTCCCTTGACTTTCTCCACGATGCAGTTGAACAGGATTAGTGAGAGCCCGTCCCCTCGTCTTACCCCACTCTTGATCTCAAAGGGCTCTGAGGTATCTCCCATGAACGATTGTTGCTGATAGTCTGGCTGATTAATTTCCTCATATTATTATAGGGTGATTCAGCTAAGTTGTTCACTTCAGATATCTTCTGATCCGTTAAAGATATAGACTTCCTGTTTTCAAATTCTTAAATTGCATTAAGGGGCTAATAAAATACTGCCATATTCCTCTCTATCACATAATTAATTACCGAGAAAACGGTAGCAACTTCGTGTTTTAAGTAGGACTATACTAATTTCACCCAATCAAACAATTAAGAATTCAGTAACAAGCTTAGTCTGAAAATACGACGAGTACTTTTGGAGATATTAAAGGAGGACAGAAAGCGATGTGCCACTCGCTCATAATGTACAGGGCTTGTTGCGTGACTCACGCCTTGTTGACAAAAACACATACGTCAACCAAGTTTTGAGTGAATGTACATTTCCTTGCGTGATGCAAGTGGTTGAAACTAGGCAGAATGAAACAACGCACACTGTACGGAATGAACAGGAAACAAGAAAACGGTTCAGCCCGAAAGAAGAACTAAATAAATGCTCCTAAAAATACCTGAACGTTTTGTCTGAACAGCGGTGTTTGCTAGCATACCAACAGTAATTTGTTTCCAACTCGACCACTGCTTGTTGCTAAAGTACATCGATCTTACATGTTGGCTTTAAGGAGGACCAAAGAACCCCGTTAAAATACCATCCATTCCTTCCAATTACCATGTCATTCATTGGATTTTGAAGTTGTTGATTTCATTTCATGTACTACGTATGAACTCATGAGAAGGACAGTAAATCACTTACATTATTACAATTTCACTGCTTTATCAGGTTTTTTCCTGATTCAGTGGCAATGAAAGAAAGACCTGCTCCGAAATTCTGTAGGCCTACATCATACTGTTTTTTTCTCCGGCCCCCCTCGAGATAATGGCGAGGTATGTGTGTGTATCATCATGGCGTGAGTCAAGCACGAGATCTATGCGCTCGACATCAAGACGAATGCTTACACATTTGAAACCCTTTAATATCTCCAAAAGTACTAATCAAATTTGAAAAATAAGCACATCACTAAACTTCTTGCTCAATTCTTAGTTGTTCGTTTGGGTAAAATTAGTATAGTGCCATTTACAAAATAAAGTTGCTACCGGTTTCTCGGTAGTTACATACGTGATAGAGAGGAATAGGGCAGTATTCAATGAGCCCCTTAATACAATTTAAGAACGTTAAAACAGAATGTCTATGTCTTTAACGGATCAGAAAGTATTTGAGGTGGACATCTTAAATGAATCACCCTTTATTTTATAATATATGGGCTACAAAGACACCGTAGAGTTTCATACCTTCTTCAAGGTGATTTTTCCTTGCCCTTACCTTTCCTTCACGAGATTATTCAGCCTCTTAGTCGCTCTTCTACAGAAATCTCAGGCTTTTCTTGGAAGGGTTCCTTTACCCCTGTATCTTTCGTCCTAAAACGCACTCTGTTGCAGACATCTTTCGATGTGATGTTCAGCCTTTTCAAGTCCTGCTGCACTTCTTGAAGGTGATGAGGCTCTGACTTCCACTTCTCTTGAAGAGTGAGAAAGTTGTGCGCCAACTCATTGGCCGCAGTCTTGTGGTACGCCCATAAAACTTTTCCCTTTATTATTATTATTATTATTATTATTATTATTATTATTATTATTATTATTATTATTATTATTATTATTATTATTATTATTATTATTATTTATCCTCAGTTGGTTATCTCCGGAAATAGTCCCATTTATGTGACCTGTCCACCATTTTTGTTGTTTTGATCGTTTAGCAGTGAAAATGGAACTCTTAGGCATGACTAATTTAATCGGCTGATACTGAGTAATCAACGTCTATGACTTTACGGTGGTGGGAACATTTGTTTCTTAGGGGAAAATAAGCTAGGCAAACAACCCCTCTAAAGTCTAATAATAAATCAAAAAGGAATAGCTTCGACCCAGCCAAGAAGAGTAAAGGTGAGAGAAGGGCAATAAATGGTGTGACAATTTTAAATTCCGCACGTTTCGTAAGCCTAAAAACTATCGTGGTTGAGTTGATCATAGGCGATCAAATTGGAAATATGAAAGTGCAGAGCGTGGCACAAGTGGAGATAATAATAGACTCAGAAAGAGGTCCATTGCCGGCAGTCAGTAGCGGCTTGCAAAATTTGGTGACAGAGGAACACATAGTATTTAACTTTGGACATAACATTATTTTGGAATTTTTTCAACTATAAAAAGTAACAATCGTACTGCCTCAGTTACCGTTTTCAAGCATTTTAATTTGACGTCTTCTGGCTGCCTGCTCGTCAATTTCGACGTTCCGTTTACTCTAGGTCTTCTAGATGGCAGAGTTTTAATGAATTTCGTTTGAGTAAACAACAGACGATTCGCTAAATGTCTTTTATGTGCCGACATCGCACAACACGAGTGTTGAATTGTCTCTTTTCCGCCCTCCCAAAAGTCCGATTACCTCTGCCAGGTTTGAACCCGCTATCTTGTATTCAGGAGACCGACATTCTACCACTTATCCACAGAGGGAACTATGTTATCAATTAATTCGTTCCGAGATAAAAAATAAAATCAGACCATAAGGATAAAATAAACATTCACCAAAGCCAGAAATATGTGAATCGATTGTGTTGCAGATGAATATTTGTAGTAAAAATACATTTGAATTTCGGTGGTACACAAAGCGATTTACTTATGCAAAGTTGGTTTTGTGAAATATTCAGAAGCGGAAGCAGCCATCCCTAAGCCTTGATTTCAACTGTTTCCCTATTGGAAACCTTTAAATGTTAGTTTCTAGGAGAACACTAACACTGTGTCCACCTTTACAAACACACGTTCTAGGCTACTACTGTTAAAAAAAGCATAGTTAAAACATATTTCCAATAACAATAGTCTTCACGAGTAAACAGAAATCTGCTCCACAGTAACGCAAGTTTGTAGCTATCAGGGAGAAAATTTTTGTTAGAAATACATCGGGCGATTCTTCTCCAACATCCCATATGTGTTGACAAAACAGAGACGAGCCCTGCTTTCGTTCCACTCGTTTCTGGAAAGTTCAGAGTGAGTGCGAGAAAGAAAGATAGTGACAGAGGAGGCTAGCGCATTGTCACAATGATAGGAAGTACAGGGAGGGGGAAATAATGCACTATGCAGAGAACGTCGGGTGAACATACTGCCCGCAATCCATTGCTAGACTCGCCGAGACCCAATTTGTAGCAGGGCTAGCGGGATTTCAGTTTCATTACGGTAGGCTTAAATTAATAGTTAAGAGTTAATAAATTTGAAAAGTAACGTAGATCTTACCTTTCATCAAAACGGCTATTCAAAATGATGTCTCGTTCTCGATACCGACGTTGCATCCCAATAGGTCACAAGTTACAAGTTGTGAACCCCTGAGGCAGTTCTCTAGTTAGATCTATACGAATAGAGTATAGCAGCCATCTTGCATAGCAGCCTTGGTCTCAGTTCTCGAATGTTAGGCTGATAAAACTAATAGGCCATAAGTTACCAGTTGTGAGTCCCTGAGGTACTTCTGTAGAGTTAGGCCTATAAGAACAATGTATCACAATTAGTCCCTGGCCCAACTCCTTAAAGGTCGTCTCATATAACCAATGTATAGCGGCCATCTTGCCTCGGAGGTCCTAGCACTAAGTAGTTGCGCACGGCTGCCGTCTTGTACATTAGCCCCTGTGCCAGCTCCGTTCTTTTATCACAGCCGAAACACTCCTTGTATCTCCACCTCTGAAATATCACGTATCGGTCGTCTGTTGTCATTCTCAAGTGCTTCAGGAGAACATGGATTGTTGCGTGTATATTTTCTGTTTTGAAGTTCCCTACAAATAAAAAAATCGCAGACACTTAGGCCTAAATCGGGGGAACGCTTGGGCCAAAGTTAACGATTAAATAATTATTCGTTCATCGAATGCATGCTTTGGCTGATGAGCTGAATGGGCAGTGGCTTTTTATCCTGCTGGTGGTATGTATACTGCTTTCCTTCCTCAGTTTACATTTTTAAAAAGTAATACACACACCCTGTTTCTCGCCATTTGCTGAATAACTTGGTTATGTATTATCTCGCAGTGCCACGGAAACGACGTAGAAATCTGGGAACGGATCTCTCATGTACGAAAATATATCTAGTGTTGCAAACAACAGTATGAGATCTAGACATTCTATTCAGAATGCCAAGATATTTTCAGACAGTCACATCAGTATATTTCAGACTTAGGCGCAGGAATGGAATTCTAACTCTGCTCTAATTAACATCGGTTATCCTCTGTAAAACAGAACCCAGACAGATTCTATGTACTTCGGACGTCTTGTGCTTTATGCAGTTTCGCTATGGCATTGCTCTACAGTGCAAATGTGATATCTCAAAACAAACATTCGAGCGCAAAATGCGCTGACTGCATTCAAGAGGAGTCCGAAGATTTCCTAGTTACAATATCAGCTAAGATCGAGTTTATCAACAACATACACGTTGACGTCGTGGTAATGGATAGAGGAAGTCAAACAGTTGTCAAATAAATTCACACCACGAGTGTGGCCCATACAAAATACTAATAGTCATAAGATACATGACTTTGAAAATGTACTGAATAGATGGAAACAATACTGGGAACAGTTGTATGAAGAAGAGACAGTACAACCAATGTTGACTGAATGGTGAGACTTTGAACGAGAACCAAATATTTTACTTCCAAGAGACAAAAAAGGCTATCACATCATTGCTACCACACAAATCACCTAGTTCTGACAAGAGTACATCGGAAATTCCGAAAGAGACTGGCGACATTGGTGCTTAATCATCACAGATATTTGATATGAAGAAACATCCATCTTTATTCCTGTGCATAAAATGGGCTCCTCAATGAGATTAATTACATGACCTTATCTTTAATCTCGCATGCTAGCAATATCACGTTGTATGTTCTGAGAGAGAGGCTCCAAACCCCGTATTTCACAGTTTCCCCAGGAACAAGCTGGCACAAAGTACTGAACATCCGACAGAAAACTGACAAAAGTAAATGGTTCCAGCTTCCTATTATCGTCTGATTTTTAGATTATAGGAAAGCCTTTCACTTTGCTCAATGGGAGAAGTTGGTGGCATGTTTTACTGGATGTGGGAACCCACGAAAAAAACATCTTCAGGGATGCTTGCGGTAGGGTTCAAACCCACGATATTGCGAATGCAAGCTCTCAGCTACGTGACGCGAGCCGCGTAGCCAACATGTTCGGATATCTAGTAAACGTAATTTCTGGCCTGTGTAACGTTTCTGTCAGCATTAGTGTCTGTAAAGGACTAGACTCCATACGGAAAATAAAGCAGCCGTCGCTTATACGTCAAATACGTTTTTTTTGCTAGTTGCTTTACGTCGCACCGACACAGATAGGTCTTATGGCGACGATGAGACAGGAAATGGCTAGGAGTGGGAAGGAAGCGGCCGTGGCCTTAATTAAGGTACACACCGAGCTCGATAGCTGCAGTCGCTTAAGTGCGACCAGTATCCAGTATTCGGGAGATAGTAGGTTCGAACCCCACTGTCGGCAGCCCTGAAAATGGTTTTCCGTGGTTTCCCATTTTCACACCAGACAAATGCTGGGGCTGTACCTTAATTAAGGCCACGGCCGCTTCCTTCCCACTCCTAGCCCTTTCCTGTCCCATCGTCACCGTAAGACCTATCTGTGTCGGTGCGACGTAAAACAACTAGCAAAAAAAATTAACGTACAGCCCCAGCATTTGCCTGGTGTGAAAATTGGAAACCACGGAAAACCATTTTCAGGCCTGCCGACAGTGGGGTTCGAACCTACTATCTCCCGAATACTGGATACTGGCCGCACTTAAGCGACTGCAGCTATCGAGCTCGGTACGTCAAATACTATCACCGCTAGTAACCAAACTACTACTCGAGGATGACAACATGTGAAATTTAGTTCTTGTCCTGTTTACATCGTTTATTTGGGTCATGCGGCCGTTTTTAATTCCTACATAGGCAAGTGAAATAATTTTCAGTGTATATCGGCCAGCTACGAAGTGTGTTGAGCACGAATCTCTCGGCGTCGTGGAGGTGTGGATGCTTCGATCGAAATGGAAATTTCACGGTTGGTCCACTTCTACGACGATAGAATCAGGTATCATGTGGGCGTCACATCAATTTATGTAAATATGCAGGAGAGACGTCTTCTGTAGTACGGCCATATCAGACGTGCTGCAATTGAAACTATCGCCGGTAGAGCCAGTACCTACTAATACAACAGGCCTCACAGCACGGCTGATGACGTCACAAGGATAGGCAGTCACTCCTGAAGCGCGCAACGGCACTTCAGTGGTTGTTCAACGAATTCTTTGATGATGAGAACTTGTGAGCTTTACAAAACGTTTTCAAAAGATGCTCTTTCAGGGTATTAAAGCACATTCAGTTGTACCGAGACCAATTAAAGCAGAAGAAAGGCGGAGAGATGGCGCACTCCGTTTTCTGGAAATTTCGTAAAAGTTCAGATTGATAGTAAATAACAATAAGGGGTTTTAATTTGATTGTTACCATTTTTTAGTTAATAATAATTTTATGACCCTTGGTGATTAGTAATTAACCTACGTTTTACTCATGAAGTATCAGTTAACATTTTACTGGAAAATAAAATTATATTAATTAATAATCATGGTCTTTCGTATATACTACTAATTATAAGCCAAAGTAAACTGGAATTTCGTCCCATTTAAGACTCTTTAACGTGCCGGAAACCTCCCTTTATTTCTTATTTAGAACATTTTATTTTTACTATTTTGGTAAATATTTCTGTCTTAGTGCTGACTTAGAAACAAATCGGATATTATACATAATGGAAATAATTAGTTACAAATGAAAAATGGAATACAAAGGAGGGAATGATTCACAGAGGATGAAGAAATTATGCTGGAATTCATAACAGAAAATACAACAATTTAACAATAATAACATAGTTTTAGTTAAATAACTTAATTCTTCTGTACAAACATTAGATCAATACACATTTCTGAACTGTTAATTCTTAATCAAGGGAATTTTCTCACAGAAACTTGTTTAAACTCATTTGTTTATTTAGATGAAATTAAATCCTGTAAATTTTCAATGTTTAATAATAAGAATAATAATATAATAATTCCACAAACATTACTGAAAATCCACTGAAATTTTCCTTAAGTCTTCCAGTGAAATAATCTGACATTTGTCCTAGATGTTCCGTATTTCTTTTCTCCATTAGTGGCAAGATGCAGTAATTAACTTAATTTTTTACTTTTCAAGTAATACCCTGTCAATCACATTCCGTTAATGTAAAAGCTCTCTTTCTCTCCAACACACTGGTTTAAACATATTTTGCTCAAATTGCAAGAAAAGTGTTAAATATGTTTTTATGGAAGACAATTTAACTTAGAAACTGGCATAACATAGGAAAAATTCTAAGCAAAAGAAATCTAAAAATTCCAACAAGTTCATATTTTGCACAAATTGCAAGAAAGATGTTAAATCTATTTTTTTTTGTGGAAGACAAATTAGGCTGGCTAACTAAGAAAATAGCATAATGTGGAAAAAAATTCTTAGCATAAGAAATTTAAAATTTTGCTCAGATTACAAGAAAATTTTTAAATATGTTTTGTTGAAGACAAATTAACTTAGAGACTAGCATACAATTAGGATGATGGAAGTAAAGTTTTTTATGGCAATAGAATAACCTTGAAACAGTGAATCAACAACAATACACTCAGAATATGAGTACATGGGCTTAATAATATCACAAAATTAGAGCCCAGAAATGCCTGATTAAATTCAGATTACATGGAAGTACTGATACTAAATTATGTACTCTCAAACTCAACATGTCAAAAATTAAAAGTATCTATTTGAAAATATTTTAACTTGGCTATAAAGTACCACTGGCCATTTAGATAATGTTTGAAAAATATTTTTTCATTGTCAATAGGATTATGCAAAAGTTTGGAGTATATTTTTTTACGAAATAATTTACAGCATACATGGTAATATAATCATGCATCCAAACCATAGTCACTGCAAGATATTAATTCTTAAAATTACAAGACACATTTAAAAGGGTATGCAAGCACCTAATATTTTTCAAGGAAACTCATTAATGAAACTGTGCAAAGATTTAGGTTCATTAAAAACATGATGTGATTTAATTTCAATTCCAACCTTGGCATAGAGCTCGAAAGTGAACTACTAAGCTTTTCACTAAGGCAGTACCTTAAAATTTAAAGATTTTTTCTCCTTTGCAGGAACACATACATCTTCTGGTTCTGTTGCCATTCTGATAGGAATGAACACTTTATATTAATTGAAGAACACTTTGAAAATATGACACTTTTGAATTACACTACACTGCATTTATGAAAATATCTGAACCAGTTTATCACTGCCTATCTAAACGCTGGGTCGTCGACTGGCCACGTCTGCCTATCCCCGTGACGTCACATACCTCACGACACATCTGTTGTAAGGCCTGTAGTATTAGTAGGTACTGGTAGAGCTGAGCTAGACTCGTAATGAAGAAGAAGAAACGTGGGAATACACCAGAGTGTTGTCTGTGTGTGTGTGTGTGTGTGTGTGTGTGTGTGTGTGTGTGTGAGTGAGTGAGAGTGAGAGAGAGCGCACACTCCGTCTTGTATGGAACATCCGTTTGACGAACATAGGGTTGGTGTTACTGCTTCACTTGAACTTAGAGCTGAAGTACTACTTCCTTCATACAAAGTCGAACTTACAGTGCATCAATAAAATAATCAACTCCACCAGGGTGAATAACAATATAGTAGAAATTGCAACCTTACCAATTAGTAAACCAAACATTCAAAAGAAAAGCACAAACATCAAGAAGAAAACAAGCACAATACTTACCGAAAGGCAGTAGCATAAAATATGAAGCGTGGAAGGCAAAGCGAGAATTAAAAAGGCCAGGATCTTACATAACTTTGACAGGTTGCCAGGTAAATACTGCTAGCTACTAAATGACACCACAGATAAATTTGAAATGAAGAAAATTTACTAAGCAAATGTAATTTGAAAATGGTATAAAATAAGAACAATAAAAAAATATATAATTCTTTTTCTGAAATTTAAAAATGCAATCAAGCTAGACGAGGAAAACAGTATTTTAAAATAAAGTAGAAATTAAGGAAAAATGAAGCTCACATAAACATAGGCTTCCGCCGAAATTAAGGTTTGAAAATTCATTAATAACTCATTACCTTACATATAGAAACATTAAAATTGGTTGCAACCGATATGCGGGCCCGCGATATAAAAACACTTTAAAACTGAAATTTGCTACACTACAAAATTCTAAGTTACAAGACGCACACAAGGACACACGAAAAAGAAGAAAATTTAGTGGCTCCAACCGCGAATAAACATTACACTAAAGAAACGAGCTAGATGAAAACACAATAAAATAATAGTGCACAGCAACCGCAACAAAATGAAGTATATTAAAGGAAATTTACAATTAACGGCGCACTCATAAAAATAATAAAGGACACCGAAAACCAAACAGAAGCTACCCGTTACCGACGCGAAGCCAAGATCCCATAATAATCATCAAAGCCACCCAAAATATTAACGTATCATCAGATAAGATAAGAAGGGGTGACATGACGTAATAAAGACAAAAGCAAGGAACCCAAACAATGGGAGAAAAGATAATAAGACAACGAAAGAAAAGTCCCATTATTAAACTTAATTTCGACCAGCAAATTTCAATTTTAAGATTTTAAGTTATTAAAATAATAATAATAATAATTATCATTTATCCAAGAGGTGATAGTGCCAGTTTACATTAGCCTTACTTAATTAAATCACCAGCGATTTACATACTTTAGAACAGAGGGGGCCGTGGAATGCGCTACGATGCGAATATGAGGTGTCATTAATTGAGGCCCGTAACAATGCGATAATCATTACGTACAGATAACCAGCCACGAAGGCAATAGGACAAAATTAGACAGCAATATCAACCAAACAGGACAACACTAAGGGAGAAAACACGCACCGAAATGAATTACCAACAAAAAGTAATAATAATAATAATAATAATAATAATCGCCATCATAATGAATATCAAGAAACACAGTTGGCAAAAATGCACCCCGACAAAAACGTAAGATAAAATCACTTACACAAAATATCACCTCATAGATGCATAACTAGCGATCCTCGAGCTCCCTACATTACATTAAATTTTCTTTTTCAAATGCATTCACTTCAAATATATATCAGATTTTGCTTACAAGGTTAACCAATACCAAAATAGTCGTTTATAATGTTGCTCATGTCCAAGATGAAATTACTCACATAGGTGCCTGAACGACTGGGATCCCTTCAATAAGTTATAATTTTCAGTACTTACTTGGAGTAACGATATCCAAACTTACAAGACACTTGAAACTTTAAATTCCGATAACGGATAACTCACTGCACCAAGTTTACATGTTACATTAGGAACAAAAAAAGGGTTGGAGCACACTGGATAACTTTGAAGGAATAATAGGGCCTAGCCCTCACATTACTCCTTAACCGCCGGAGTCAAGCTCCATTATAATAGCTTTCCCTTCTCGCCAGGCCGTCTGCTTGGGAACTCCATACAACACAGCCATCTTGGAGAGTAACGGCAAGCTGACTGCTGCCGACTACTGAGCTCACACCGAGCTACCCGAGAGGCAGTCCCATAATTCAATGCGTGCACCGCGAAAATGCGCAGAAGTTACAAATGATAATTCGGCGCACTACAGAGTTCAGTCAAATGCCTGACAATAATGGATAGATAACTTGAATTAAATTGGTCTGGTAACTTCCACAGTTAGGAAACAGTTCCAACAATGACCGATAATACAGATAACGGCTGGATACACAAGTCGACATGACAGATGAATAAATAAATACACTTAGATGCTTTGATGTAATAATTCAGTTATGTCCAGTAAATATTAGTTCCCATTTTCACATTACAGTTCTCCCCTCCCGAAGCTAGAACACAGGGGAGGCGCAAGTCCAAAACAATGGATAGCATGCCAATGGTATAATTTCAATGTCCAAACAAATCTTCATACGTTGGATACAGGAAGAGAGACACCAAAAATTTTTTTTTTCAGGTTCAAATAACAAGGAATGGTCTTACTTGGTTGCAGGAATGTTGACCTTCACACAATACTAGGAGACAAACATGCTGAGTGTGAACAGAATGGGATGCAACGGGGCCAGCGTCTCATCACACACCACACAAGTTGACAGTACGTTATTCAGCACATTGATCACACCAGTACCGAGCGCAGTAGGGAACCACAGATATCACACACATTAGATCTCCTATCAGCAGATGCATGGGTGCTCGCGCGCGCAAATAACTGGAACACCACACACAGGAGCAGAAAGAGAGGGTCCAAGTGTACATAGCAGACCATAATAAACGGAAATGATTCAACCACAAATGTTAGGGACCACAAAATTTTTCCAACTAGGTTTCCAGGACACCTTAGCAATATTTCATTAAGTTTCGAGGAGTTACACAAGTTCCACATGTCCAAATTTACCAGCGATAATAGCTCCAATTTTGCACCCGAGTTAAACACATAAGTAACACCGTTAACGTCATTATACCAGACCACATGGTTTATATCGGCATTTGAAGAATTACCAAAATAACGAGGTTGTTTTACATTCTTTTGTTGACTAGTAAGCAAACATACACAAGTTTTTTGAATTACCAATTTATGAGTTATAGTATTACCCATCCAACCTTTGAATAAGATTTACATATTAAGAAAAGGAGAAAATAACTGAACTGAAATATTCCAAGACTTCAATATACTAGTATCGAGACTAATCACAAGAGATCAGAAATGTAATTTTGAATATTTAAGGTGGCTCATGGAATCCAGTGGCAAGTTACAGTGGTTTTAGTCCCAGCAAGTTAAGTAAAATTCAATAGACTCAACAAATTGATAGGTCGAAGACCATTATAGATTACACATTCTTTTACATGAAATACTAGCATACTTCCACACATTACATAATTCCACAGGACAGTACAGATACCAGAAAGATCGTTAAGACCAAGAGCAGGAAAGATAAATGACCAGGGTGTACAGGGAGGTAACAGAGCAAAAAGATATTACTAAATGGAGGCAGCAGAGCACATACTGACAAACCATGTACAGAAAACAGGTAGCCCAGAACGTGAAGATTAGGAAAACAGGAGACGCAGAGGCGGAAACTTTCACAATAAACACAACCATCCGCAACCGTAACGTAGCAATCACACAGATAATCGACCCAGAATAAGGAGCAAGCAATGGCAATAACTGGAGACTTAACCGGTATAATCATAGATGGTGGGGTGTACACAATGTGTGTCCGCAAGAGATCACCATGCAACCATTACCGAGGCCAACAACCACATGACAGCCAACAATTACAGTCAGGACGATAGAGAACAACTGAGAAAAACATGGAAAAGATATTACATCCACCAGAACCAGCTCAACGCAGCATAACAAGGGCCAAAATTCAGGGAAAGTTACCTCTCCATATAAATAATCTTTGAATATACTGAGCACAGGTGTATTATCACAACCATCAAGTGTTCGGAAGAACCTCTGGATAACCCAGGACTAATAATATGGTGGCAAAACAACAGTCCACCCTGTGTGATTAGACCAATCACCACAGACACCCTACCAGCCAGTCTGAATACACGGGATATAATAAAATATAAACGATGAAGAAGTGATAGGTTACACGATGACAAGGCGCATAAGTTGATGGAGAAGAACCTTCAGTCAATCAGTTGGGTCCCATACCCCAACGACGGACAAGGAATTTTAGCGAGAGTGCCGGATTTACACCAAATGATCCCATACTCATTGGAATAGAACCCAGAACAGTCAGATGACAACCAGGCAACAATATAGTGTTGCAAAAACATGCAGGGTAGAGCCAGAAGCAACTGAATTACAAGGGATTACCTTACTAAACCAGATGAGGAACTACGGAAGGCACGAACAAAGGGATACCGTATGCAAATAAGATAAATCGGTAGACGTTACACAGTGACGGGCACCAGGTACAAGGAAAATTTCTCGTACACAAATTTTTCACAATAACAGCAGATCACATACAGCATCTGATCCACGGATACAAATCAGAAGCGACATAAGCTCTCATACCACTAGACATCAAATGAAGACATGATCAGGACAGTGTACATTCACAAAATGACAAGATTTACCAATTACACTCCCATAACCCACAGAAAAGGAACAGGAAGGAAGATTTAATGCTGAAGGTTAATTTCAGAACAGATTCCACCATAATTAGATAAAGAACGCCACCAGTAACAACACAACAATTGCGAAACTCACAACCAAAATCCCAACATGAAGACACAGTAAAAACGAAGGGTCGTTTAAGCGATAAGTCAGTTGTACTCCACACCAGAACGCAGAAATGAATCCACACAACTGCCATGAAGTACCAGTAACAACACATGGGTATAACGACAACAGACAAGGGCAACTAAGAGTCGACACATGCAGCAACCAACCAGAACTAGCAATGGAAAAATCAGGAAGAATGAAAATTCACTCAAGCACATGGCCAAAACTGATATCATTAACCAGCACCAGAAGATCACACACATGCGTGACACTAGTCACACCTAATGAGCAGCAGAGAATGAAACCCAGAGCAAGAGTTTAGTACACAGACACCTGACAGAAAATATGCAAGGGGAAGAAGCTAATACACAATGACTACAATTAACCAGGTCAAATAAACCACAGATTCACAAAGAAATTAAGACCACACCTCATTACAACAAGACCACATGAGTGAAGTACATGCACACAGCAGAAAAGGTGAATAAAAGGCGATGAGTAGTACCAAAAGGACTAAGACATGAATAACATCAGGTACAGAAATTAATCACTCCACAACAGAACTGACAGAGCTACCTGACATGGACACATCAAATTAAAAAGATAATACCATCTCAGATGAACCATACAGACGTAGCCTATCACCGTTCAATCAGGAAAAGCTTTTCAGAGTATATGACAATAAGAAGACTGCCCAAGGTTACACAAATAGCATTTAACACAACAAATTCAAGCGAGATTCCCATCAATACACCATAATCACATGACATAATTATCCAAGAGTTCAATACAGACCTACAACAACACCATATCAAGAACGGGAACATGCACAAGACCACACAAGGTAAAATAGGAAGAAATCCCACAGCACATGACCCAGATACAAACCAATATAGGCCTACATAAGCAAGAATCACCAACACATGAGAACTCACCACATTAAATAAACTCAGAATAATAACACATGACACATAGTAACCTGGACAAGGCAGAACAGTAAAAATAAAAGTGGAAGGAGAGAGTCACCATGGGTCAAGATTGTAAATCAATTTCACATGTTCAGGCCAAACAGCGAGGTGGGTACACAGTCACTGCAAGAGAAAATTTTATTACAATACAATTTCATATCACACACTCTGGACCATGGATGAAACTGGAATAAAAACATCACTTAGAATTTAAATCAGGCTCACAACAACAGTTCCAAAACCCAACACAAATTAATCCAAGTAAATCCCACCAAGGACAGGCACAGCAATTTCAGCAAGACCTATAGTATACCAAGAAGCTGCAGATAACAAGGTCAAAGAACATCACATCATTAAGGTAAAATGTGGAAGAAACTTTCAATTATTAAATCAGAAAGCAGATTAAGTAAATATTTCAAATTCATTATTAATAAAGGTGAGAATGGTCTTCAACTTACCCTTACATGGCAGGTACAGTATAAGCAGACCCAAAACCAACAGGATTCCATGACCACGGAACATGGTAAATAAAAGAAGCAGCAAGTGCACAGATACAGAGCCACGCCATACTCCAAGTACAAGAAGGCAGCAACAAGCAAGTCTCGATCAAACATGAAACATACATAGGAAGGAATTATTTTGGTCCATTTCAGTTTTACAATTTTTTAGTTTAAAATGTTGGTCACTTTTAGCAGCCAGCAATACTGACCCGGGCAACTTATAAGGTTGTTAGAACAACAACAACAACCACAGCGAATTGCTACCACTCACTACTGCAACCTTACCAATTAGTAAACCAAACATTCAAAAGAAAAGCACAAACATCAAGAAGAAAACAAGCACAATACTTACCGAAAGGCAGTAGCATAAAATATGAAGCGTGGAAGGCAAAGCGAGAATTAAAAAGGCCAGGATCTTACATAACTTTGACAGGTTGCCAGGTAAATACTGCTAGCTACTAAATGACACCACAGATAAATTTGAAATGAAGAAAATTTACTAAGCAAATGTAATTTGAAAATGGTATAAAATAAGAACAATAAAAAAATATATAATTCTTTTTCTGAAATTTAAAAATGCAATCAAGCTAGACGAGGAAAACAGTATTTTAAAATAAAGTAGAAATTAAGGAAAAATGAAGCTCACATAAACATAGGCTTCCGCCGAAATTAAGGTTTGAAAATTCATTAATAACTCATTACCTTACATATAGAAACATTAAAATTGGTTGCAACCGATATGCGGGCCCGCGATATAAAAACACTTTAAAACTGAAATTTGCTACACTACAAAATTCTAAGTTACAAGACGCACACAAGGACACACGAAAAAGAAGAAAATTTAGTGGCTCCAACCGCGAATAAACATTACACTAAAGAAACGAGCTAGATGAAAACACAATAAAATAATAGTGCACAGCAACCGCAACAAAATGAAGTATATTAAAGGAAATTTACAATTAACGGTGCACTCATAAAAATAATAAAGGACACCGAAAACCAAACAGAAGCTACCCGTTACCGACGCGAAGCCAAGATCCCATAATAATCATCAAAGCCACCCAAAATATTAACGTATCATCAGATAAGATAAGAAGGGGTGACATGACGTAATAAAGACAAAAGCAAGGAACCCAAACAATGGGAGAAAAGATAATAAGACAACGAAAGAAAAGTCCCATTATTAAACTTAATTTCGACCAGCAAATTTCAATTTTAAGATTTTAAGTTATTAAAATAATAATAATAATAATAATTATCATTTATCCAAGAGGTGATAGTGCCAGTTTACATTAGCCTTACTTAATTAAATCACCAGCAATTTACATACTTTAGAACAGAGGGGGCCGTGGAATGCGCTACGATGCGAATATGAGGTGTCATTAATTGAGGCCCGTAACAATGCGATAATCATTACGTACAGATAACCAGCCACGAAGGCAATAGGACAAAATTAGACAGCAATATCAACCAAACAGGACAACACTAAGGGAGAAAACACGCACCGAAATGAATTACCAAAAAAAAAGTAATAATAATAATAATAATAATAATAATAATAATAATCGCCATCATAATGAATATCAAGAAACACAGTTGGCAAAAATGCACCCCGACAAAAACGTAAGATAAAATCACTTACACAAAATATCACCTCATAGATGCATAACTAGCGATCCTCGAGCTCCCTACATTACATTAAATTTTCTTTTTCAAATGCATTCACTTCAAATATATATCAGATTTTGCTTACAAGGTTAACCAATACCAAAATAGTCGTTTATAATGTTGCTCATGTCCAAGATGAAATTACTCACATAGGTGCCTGAACGACTGGGATCCCTTCAATAAGTTATAATTTTCAGTACTTACTTGGAGTAACGATATCCAAACTTACAAGACACTTGAAACTTTAAATTCCGATAACGGATAACTCACTGCACCAAGTTTACATGTTACATTAGGAACAAAAAAAAGGGTTGGAGCACACTGGATAACTTTGAAGGAATAATAGGGCCTAGCCCTCACATTACTCCTTAACCGCCGGAGTCAAGCTCCATTATAATAGCTTTCCCTTCTCGCCAGGCCGTCTGCTTGGGAACTCCATACAACACAGCCATCTTGGAGAGTAACGGCAAGCTGACTGCTGCCGACTACTGAGCTCACACCGAGCTACCCGAGAGGCAGTCCCATAATTCAATGCGTGCACCGCGAAAATGCGCAGAAGTTACAAATGATAATTCGGCGCACTACAGAGTTCAGTCAAATGCCTGACAATAATGGATAGATAACTTGAATTAAATTGGTCTGGTAACTTCCACAGTTAGGAAACAGTTCCAACAATGACCGATAATACAGATAACGGCTGGATACACAAGTCGACATGACAGATGAATAAATAAATACACTTAGATGCTTTGATGTAATAATTCAGTTATGTCCAGTAAATATTAGTTCCCATTTTCACATTACAGAAATATCAATATAAAAATCATGGCAAATTATATACTACTGTAATAATAAAAAATTATAATTAAAATGTGGTTAAGTGTATGTGAGGGCCTTGAGCCCTAACGACACCACTGAACAAGGCCTAAATAAATAAATAAATAAATAAATAAATAAATAAATAAATAAATAAATAAATAAATAAATAAATAAATAAATAAATAAATAAATAAATAACCGGGCGGGTTGGCCGTGCGGTTAGGGGCGCGCAGCTCCGAGATAGTGAGTTTGAACCCTACTGTTGGCAGCCCATTTACACAGCAGTCAAATGCTAGGGTTGTACCTTAATTACGGTCACGGCCGCTTCCTTCCCACTTCTAGGCCTTTCCTTATCCCATTGTCGCCATAAGACCTCTCTGTGTCGGTGCGACGTAAGGCAAATTGTAGAAAAACCTAATCCCATGACTTACAGCCGTTTCGTGACAAAGTACTCGGAATGCAAGATATGCCCCTCCTACATAATAAGACCGTAATACAAGACGCTAGTAGATTAAGGACCAACGTTAGGTAGGAACGTATTTCAGTCTTTTGTTGTGTTTTAGTCGCCATAAGACCTATCTGTGTCGGTGCGACGTACAGCATAGTTAGGTACCATTCTGGCATTTGCCTGGAGGAGAAGTGGGAAACCACAGAAAACCACTTCGGGGATGGCTGAGGTGGGAATCGAACTCCCTCTACTCAACTGATTCTGGAGGGTGAGTGGACCCCGTTCCAACCCTCGTAACACTTTTAAAATTTCGTGGCAGAGCCGGGAATCGAACCCGAGCCTCTGGAGGTGGCTTCTAATCACACTAACCACTATACCACAGAGACGGACATTATTATTATTATTATTATTATTATTATTAACATCATTTCGCCGGAAATCGAACCTGGGCCCCTCGGAACCTGCTAGTAGTTTTACGTTTTACGTCGCACCGACACAGATAGGTCTTATGGCGACGGTAGGATAGGAAAAGCCGAGGAGTTGGAAGGAAGCGGCCGTGGCCTTAAGTATGGTACAACCCCAGCATTTGCCTGGTGTGAAAATGAAAAACCACGGAAAACCATCTTCAGGGCTGCCGACAGTGGGATTCGAACCCACTATCTCCCAGATGCAAGCTAACAGCCGCGTGCCCCTAACCGAACGGCCAACTCGCCCGGTTCCCCACGGAATCAAAGATTCGTCGTTGACTATTCAGTCAAGGAGCATGACATTTTTCTTTTTGCTAGTTTGTAATATCCAAAGCTCTCTCTTTTCAGTTTTGACTCAGTTAATTTATAACTGTCCGGGTCTTCAGTCTGCTGAAACTAATTTTTTAGTAATAAATTCATAAACTACCTGGAAAAGAAAGCATATGTTAACAGTACTATACTTGAAAAAGGAACGAGTTATTAATGATTTTGTGAGATAAAAACAACCAACTTTTATAATTTAAAATAATAATCTGTAATTTAAAATTGTGTTAATGAAAATCTAACGCACCTGTAATCAATACCCTGCATAATGTCCCTGAATGGTTTATTCTTATTCGTGCGAGTTATTAGCCGTATGATGAGTCAGTCCTTTGTAGGGACTGCCTCCTAACATCTTCCGGACTCGCTGAATAGCTTCTGGGTTTTACCCTAACCACAAGGTGGAGATGTCGGTTCCTCTGCTTCCTCATCCATTGGACTGAAGAACCTAACAAATAATTTTTTTTTTGACATCACCAAAACTTCAGACTTCATTATTTCACTTAATTTTTACGATATGTATTCATGCACGTTATGAACATTAATATCCTCTACCTATCAAATTCTTTCACACAATTTTATGACGCCCTTGAGTTACTTCACTTTTCCTAGAGGCACTGCTAATTTCATGAACAGAATATAAGCTATATCCTCCTGATTGAGAGCTACCATTCTTCAAGTTTAGTGCTCATCGAGTTTTAAAAATTTCTGCTGCACTTGCACTTTCTCGAGGCTCAAGTGTGCCGTACTTGAACAAGCCTGAAGATCACTTTACAGTTTCTTGCAAGTCAAACACGGACTCAGTCCAATTCTGTCGTGTTAGAACTCAGATGTACTGCATTTCGAGGTATACTTCAAGCACTCCAATGTATTAGAGTCATTGATTCTCTATAAAAATAAAATCACGCCTCATAATTAATTACAAACTCATTTGATCTCTCTAATCAATACTAATAAATGGAGAATGAAGTGTAGCGATGTGCAGAAGTCAGTACACAAAATAAAATAGGCATTAATTAATGAGTAACTTCCAGCAAACTGAAAACTTATAGTATGGTACAAGGAAAACTGGAATCCCCAAGATTTATAAAAACGAATATATGACCAAAATTCTCTGAAGGGCTACAGAGCTGTCGTCGACGAATTCTAGGTGTTTTGAATAGAACTGCGGAAAATATCTTCAGCCGTTGATGGGTTGCTATGACCTAGAGACATATTTATGATCATTTGATCTTCGCAGAGGAAAAGGTGGTTTCTTCTTGTTAGCATCTTAACGCACGAGTTATTTGTGTGCCACTCGGATGGGAAAGATCCAGGATGTGAAGAATACTAGCTGTGAGCCAAATTAAACACGGCTGCGGCTTTTGAAATATATAAAAATAGAAAACCACAGGAAACTAACTACCTTTGGGCTACCAACTATGGGTTGCGAATCCATCATCTCCCGAAAGCAAGATTACACGCCGGAAGTGAGATCTAGTTTAATTCTTGGGAGCAAGGGTGACTACTACTGTTGGGCCGAGATTACCAATGGCGGTAGCCTTTACCTTCTCTCTTTCCTTTATGGTCTGCAAGGGTATGGATTTCATTTCATTTTTGTTAGATAGTAAGGGTAATAATCCTTTTACCATTGCGATGATATTTTGGCAGAATTTATGACGAGTTAATCTCCTTGATCTATTTCTTTGCATTTAATTCAGAATTAAAATACGAAACCTGAAATACTGACGTGGAAACTAGTTACGGTTTAAATTATGACATTCATTTTAACCTCTTGTAAAAATGATCGAGGTACTATATGAGAACATGTAGAATTCTGTCAGTTTTGAGGCTGAACATATTTCTAATTATTGTTTTGCTAGTGTTCTAAAGTCGCACTAACACATCGAAGCTGCAGTCGCTTAAGTGCGGCCAGTATCCAGTATTCGGGAGATAGTAGGTGCGAACCCCACTGTCGGCAGCCTTGAAGATGGTTTTCCGTGGTTTCTATTTTCACACCAGGCAAATGCTGGGGCAGTACTTAATTAAGGCCACAGCCGCTTCCTTCCCATTCGTAACCTTTTCCAGACTCATCGTCGCCATAAGACCTAAATGTGTCGGTGCGACGTAAAGCAACTAGCAAAAAACATCGAAATCTTTCGGTGTCAATAAAACGAGCAAGATATCAACTGATAAAACCCAAGAGTTCTGCTTAGGCGTGACCTAATTATAAAATAATAGGAATACCGGTCTAACTAAAACTATAGACATGTAGTTACACGATTTTCTACAATATACTTTATGTTCCACCGACACAGATAGGTCTTATGGCGACAATGGTATAGGAAAAGTCTAGGAGTAGGAAGGAAGCGACCGTGGCCTTAACTGAGTTACAGCCACAGAATTCACCTGGTGTGAAAATGGGAAGCCGAGGAAAACTATCTCCAGGTCTGCCGACGATAGGATTCGAACCCACCAAGACTGAACACTAACCTGCTTTCTCTTGGTTAGGAAACGTGAAGTATCAAACGTCTTATTATTACAGGGCATAACTATGTATGACAGACGGATGAACATTCCTCATACAAAATTGAATGCATACTCAACTCAGCTCTATTCACGGCGTCACGTAATAATATCTCAGAAGACATTACCATCCGCTGCAGACAGTGGTTTTCTCTTGTGATCACAGTCGTCATCGAGTTAAGATTTCCACGGCAGTGGATTCATAATAATGTCATATGAATATTATGTCACAGGTGTTACTGGGAATAATAACGGTCTAGAAACATATTGTCAAAGCTGTCATTAGGAATAACAACATAATAAAACTTTCGACATTCATTTTACTGGGATTTAAAGTGTCCGATGAATTTTCTACCATATATATTATCGAGAGCGATAAAAACCATACAGAAAGTCCGTCACACATGTCAGAAATAATCTTCACATTCCTTCGTCTTCCTTGTCCTCACCTTTGTGCTGCCGTTTTATTTAGGATCAGCTCTCGGAGTTCGAATTCACCAATTCCTTCTGTGCCAGGTTATTGATGGAATTCGTTGGGCTTCCTGAAGGTCTCTGTTGATACCAGGCATCCAAGTTTGACGGGATCATTTTGGCCTCTCAGTTTTGTTCTGATTTACATGACAGCCCAAATCACACGATCTTCTGAGCTTGTCATTATATGACAGTAACACATTCCCTAGTTCTCGGAATGTTCGTCAGCTACGCACTTGATTTTGAAACTTCCATGAATGGTCCTTTCTCAAGTTGTCCAATAGAGTGACGTCGCCTGCCATCTCAGCACTTTTATCTTGACAACATGACCATAAAGTATGGCTGGCCATACTACTGTTTTTTTTAAATTTAGAATTTACTCTTTGTTTTTACAAGGATAAACTTGATATATAGTACTGCAGACAGATCTCCCCATTTTATCCATCCGAAGTTCATGTGATCTGTGACTTATCTAACAATACCCGACGAAAATTCTTCAACAAATGCTAACGAGATTATCAATGCCCCGCACAAATTTCGTCCCATATACCAGTTGGCCCTTCAGCACCGCACTTTCTGCGCGTAAGTGTCCTGCATGCACTAATGATGAATAGGATGCCTAATCGCTGGTTTTCAAAGGAGCGCTAGAACGTGATTTAGTATAACGAAAGTGAAATAAATAGCAGTAATTTTAACTCACACGATCTGTAAGAGGTGCATTATTTCGTACATACGCCAAAGATGCAAATAATAAGGTTTAATAACTAATGAATTCATACACGCACAGACATTACATCCTGCCAAAGAGTTGCTTGTATGTGTCCCGAAGCATCCATTACACTTAAATGCACTTCTTTTAGGGCAAAGACGTATATAGAAAGCAGATGGCTATTTGAAAATTCTTGCACATATCGTCTGCGAGTGTCAGCATCATTCTGACCTCCTTCTCCATACATTAAAGTTCTGTCTTCGTATTCGTTGCTGAACACACAAGTCGTTGTCTATATGTTGACATCAAATACAGTGCTGCTTTGCCAAATAACAGCCTCCTGCTATGCGTTCCAGAACAAGGCTTACTAAAGCAAACGGGTGCATTAGACGGGTAGCGCTTAGAAGCATGAAGCGAGCGGTCGTCCACTGTTATCTCTTCACATTCTGACGTAACCTTCTACGTGACGCAGTAATACCCGTGTGATAATCAGTCATTAGTAGGGCTCAGAAATTGAAAACCTATAAATTGTCTAAAAAGGGCATATGCAACGACGTAAAAATATAAAAAAGATAACCTAAAAGCTGACAAAAAGGACGTAAAAATCCTATTCAAATTCGTTTATAATTTTAGTTTTAATTACATATTTAATTAAGTAACATAATTATTTAAAATTGAAAAATTCTTGTGGTGTGCAACTTACAGTGCAAAATATATTAGTGAAATACTTATTCTTTCAGAAATTATATATTTTTAGATTAATGTAATTTAAAGAATGGAATTACGTGTTTGTTAAAAAAGTGCTTGCGGAATTTAGAATGAAATATATTTTGCCACCTAGAATGAATTTAGCGAACCCGCAATGGACATCCTGAAGAAAGAAATTAGAATTAGTAGCCTGTAACTCGAATCATATTTAGCTTAACCACACTAGGGTTACTAGTGTTACAGGGTTACAGAAACCTTACCTCAGTTGGCTTTGTAGTGTATCACAGTTGTCAACTCAAGTTCTTAAATGTAAAAATTGTCGGTTTTCAAATAATTATACCTCCTATTCTCGTCAAATTTAGCCGAATCTATCTCCTCTCACCAATTCGATTCAGTATCTCTTCATTCGTAATTCTATCCATGTCACCTTCAGCATTCATCTATAACACCACATTTCAAAAACTGATATTCCCTTTCCTTCCGAGCTAATTTTTGTCCATGTTTCACTTGCATACAAAGCAATGCTCCATACGAAAATCTTCAAAAAAACATCTTTCTAATCCCTTTATCAATGTTCGAAGTGATCAGATTTCTTTTCATAACAAGCCTTTCTTGCTTATGCTAGTCTGCACTTTATGTCCCCTTTATTTCTGCCATCATTAGTTAATTTACTGCCCAAGTAACAATATTCATCTAATTCCTTTAAGACTTCAATTCCTAATCTAATAGTTCCTGCATCACCTGATTTAGTTAAAAAAAAAACACTCCATTAATTTTGTTTCGAACTTATTTATTTTTTTCTTATACTCCTTCCCCAAGACTCTGTTCATATCATTCAGGAATTTACCCAAATATTCTGCAATCTCAAATAAAATAACAATATCATTGGAATACCTCAGGGTTTTGATTACCTCTCCTTGTATTGTGATTCCCTTTCCAAATACCTCTTTGAATTCCTTCATCGCCGGTCTACATAAAAAATTAAAACTTCAACCTTGCCCCACTCTTTTCAAGATTGTTGCTTCGTTTTGAAAGCCCTCGAATCTTATCATTGCAGACAGATTTTTTTAGAGAGTGGAGATAATTTTTCGTTCTCGGTATTTGATCCCGATCATCTTCAGGATCTATACATACATACATACATACATACATACATACATACATACATACATACATTAACATTATAGACTGTTATGCCTTTCAGCGTTCAGTCTGTAAGCCTCTGTGAATTAACTGAACGTCGCCACAATCCTCGATTTGCAACTAGTGCTGTGGCCTAATTTAGTTCTATACCTCTTATCTTTAAATCGTTAGAAACCGAGTCTAACCATCGTCGTCTTGGTCTACCTCTACTTCTCTTACCCTCCATAACAGAGTCCATTATTCTCCTAGGTAACCTATCCTCCTCCATTCGCATCACATGACCCCACCACCGAAGAGGTTTATGCGTACAGCTCCATCCATCGCGTTCATTGCTAAATTAGCCTTTATATCCTCATTCCGAGTACCCTCCTGCCATTGTTCCCACCTGTTTGTACCAGCAATCATTCTTGCTACTTTCATGTCTGTTACTTATAACTTATGAATAAGATATCCTGAGTCCACCCAGCTTTCGTCCCGTAAAGCAAAGTTGGTCTGTAAACAGACCGATGTAAAGATAGTTTCGTCTGGGAGCTGACTTCCTTCTTTCAGAATACTGTTGATCGCAACTGCGAGCTCACTGCATTAGCTTTACGACACCTCGATTCAATCTCATTTACTATATTACCATCCTGGGAGAACACACAACCTAAATACTTGAAATTATCGACCTGTTCTAGCTTTGTATTACCAATCTGATATTCAATTCTGTTGAATTTCTTACCTACTGACATCTATTTAGTCTTCGAGAGGCTAATTTTCATACCATACTCATTGCACTTATTTTCAAGTTCCAAGCTATTAGACTGCAGGCTTTCGGCACAATCTGCCATTAAGACCAAGTCGTTAGCATAGGCTCGACTGTTTACTACATTTCCACCTAACTGAATCCCTCCCTGCCATTTTATACCTTTCAGCAGATGATCCATGTAAACTATGAACAGCAAAGGTGAAAGATTGCAGGCTTGTCTAACCCCTGTAAGTACCCTGAACCAAGAACTCATTCTACCATCAATTCTCACTGAAGCCCAATTGTCAACATAAATACCTTTGATTGATTTTAATAATCTACCTTTAATTCCATAGTTCCCCAGTATAGCAAACATCTTTTCCCTCGGTACCCTGTCATATGCTTTCTCTAGATCTACGAAACATGAACACAACTGCCTATTCCTCTCGTAGCATTTTTCAATTACCTGGCGCATACTGAAAATCTGATCCTGACAGCCTCTCTGTGGTCTGAAACCACACTGGTTTTCATCCAACTTCCTCTCAACGACTGATCGCACCCTCCCTTCCAAGATGCCACTGAATACTTTGCCTGGTATACTAATCAATGAGATACGTCGATAGTTGTTGCAATCCTTCTTGTTCCCTTGCTTATAGAAAGGTGCAATTACTGCTTTTGTCCAATCTGAAGGTACCTTACCAACATTCCATGCTAATCTTACTATTCTATGAAGCCATTTCATCCCTGCATTCCCATTATACTTCACCATTTCAGGTCTAATTTCATATATTCCTGCTACTTTATGGCAATTGAGTTTATTTACCATCCTTTCCACTTCCTCAAGCGTAATTTCACCAACGTCATTTTCCTCCTCCCCATGAGCTTGGCTGTTCGCAACACCACCAGGATGATTTCCTTTTACATTGAGATGGTGTTCAAAATATTCCCTCCACCTCTCCAGTGATTCCCTGGGATGCATTATGAGTTCACCTGAATTACTCAAAACACTGTTCATTTCCTTTCTCCCTCCCTTCCTAAGATTCTTTATTACTGTCCAGAAAGGTTTCCCTGCTGCTTGACCTAGCCTTTCCAGGTTATTAACAAAATCTTCCCACGACTTATTTTTGGATTCAACAACTATTTGTTTCGCTCTGTTTGTTTCATCTACGTACAAATCCCTGTCTGCCTCGGCCCTTGTTTGGAGCCATTTCTGATAAGACTTTTTTTTTCAAGCTGCTCTCACTTTATCATTCCACTAAGATGTTCGCCTTTTCCCATCTTTACACACAGTTGTTCCTAGGCATTCCCGTGCTGTTTCTACTACAGCATCCCTGTATGCCACCCATTCACCTTCTATATCCTGAACCTGCTTGCAGTCTACTGTTCGGAACTTCTCACTAATCATATCCATGTACTTCTAATTTTCTCGTCCTGGAGATTTTCTACCGTTATTCATTGGATCTATAATAATAATAATAATAATAATAATAATAATAATAATAATAATAATAATAATAATAATAATAATAATAATAATAATAATAGCATGTGGCCTCCAGAGAGGCCTGGTGCAAGTATTTCGAACTGACACCCGTAGGCGACTTGCGCGTCTGTAAGGATGGGGCCCTACGTAAGATGTAATTTAATGCTGAAGACGGCACAAATACCCAGCGCAGAGTCACAGGAGTTAAATTATGAACGTCAAAATCCCCGGCCCGACCGGGAATCGAATCAGGGACCCTTTGGACCAAAGGCCGGCATGCTAACCATTTAGCCATAGAGGCGGACAATTCAGGATGTAATGAAGATGAATTCAAGGATGGTGAACTAAATTGCATAAGGAGGCGGAAGGAATCGGATGTGACATATGAACAGGAAATCTCCCGGCATTTGCCTGGAAGTGAACATGGGAAACCACAGAACATCGTTCTCAGGACAGGCGACGGTAGGTTTCGAACTTTCTCGTCTTCCGAATGCAGAAGTTAGCTCCATAGGCACGTTAACACACTCGGCCACTCTGCTCGGCGAAAGGCATAAGTGTCTATAATAAATATTCCTTCGTGCGTGGCCTCTCCTTCCGCCACTTTCAATCTCCGACGTTGAGCGGGGCCAGCGCACGTAAGCTGTGTCTTTTTATCAGGCCTGAGCCTCGTGGAGAAGGCCGGCGCCCATTGGTCAGACACCAGTGCAAGTTCCGTCGTTGACCGCTACGTCGCTGAGAAACTACGAATCTCGCAGGCCGAAACTCTTCCATATCTGGAGGCCACCACGAGCTTTGAGTCGCCGACGTATGTGGAAGGGCTGGCCACGTGTATATAAGGCGACTAACACGTGCGGATTTGGGGTCGGTAATACAGAATGGGTCTCGGACCACAAGTGGCCACTGCTGGTCCATGGTCCAACAGCTCTGCACTTTGACTGGCCAACCGAGCAGAGGAGGGGTGGCTAAGGCTCTATGCCTCTGCAATTGCGAGACCAACCTTTGTGACTGGAGTGAGTAAACTCAAGACCTTGTGTTGCGCTATGCCAGTGTTCCCTTCTTTGAGTATTCAAGGATTATAGAACCTGAATGCCCAAGGCGGGATCTCCGTTTTCTTCGTATGCTTTAGCAAGCTCTTCAGTCTCTTCATTCCAGCGAGGAATGTAGACTCACTGCCCTGTTATCTACCATGTTAAGGAATCGTTATTTCAGAGTGTGTGCAGGTTACAAGATGAGCAAGTCGTACACCATCAAGAACGGCCTCCCTCAATGATTTGTTTAGCCCCATTTTTCTTCAACCTATATACAAGTGATGTACCCGAAACAATGTCCCATAAGTTCTGCTATGCTGATGACTCTGCCATAGCAATTCAAACTAACCATCTTGAAGAAGGAGAGAAAATCCTGACACAGGATATACAAAAAAACTAGAAAACTATTTCAAAGAATGGAGCTTTGTCCAAACCCGTCAAAAACAGAGGTACCAGCTTTTCACCATAACAATAGAAACTACAAACAAGAGCTGAACATTACATTCTGTGGAAAAAGGTGCGAAATAATTCTAACACCAAATACCTGCGAGTTACTCTGGACCGCACTCTGACTTACACAAAAGACCTCGAGAATACTGTAGGGAAACTTAGGACCAGGAATAACATCATTCCCAAACTAGCCGGCACAACTTGGGGTGCTGATGGAAGTACTCTTCGTATGGCAAGCCTTGCCCTGGTCTACACTGTTGCCGAATACTGTGCACCGGTATGGTATAGAAGTGCTCATGTCCACAGAGTGGATACTCAGCTCAATGAGACCTTAACGATCATAACGGGCACATTAAGATCAACCCCTGTGCCATGGTTGCACGTACTGGCAAGTATACCTCCTCCACAACTGAGCAGACAACAAGCTGCTGCTAAAACTTGGAACATGTTAAACAACTTTCAATTCACTCAGTACTGAGTAATCCACCAACCATGCGTCTGAAATCCAGGAAGCCTATTTGGGATGATAACATTATTAAGCAGCCAGGTCCTTTCAACATCAGCAAAGTCCGGAAGGAAGGGTGGAGAGATTTCTCATCATCTCGTCAAATACAATTAGATGATCCTTCCCAGCATGTTCCAGGAACTGATCTACCAAGAGCTACGTAGTGCCAACTAAACCGAGTACAAACTGGTCATGGTAGGTGCAAAACAACGCTGCATACATGGATATGGCTAGATTCACGTGCTTGCGACTGCGGAACTGAAGAACAGACGATGAACCACATCATTAGGGAGTGTCCAAAGCGTAGATTCACAGGTGTTTGGGAAGATTTCATGAAAGCATCAGCTCCAGCGCTTTCCTGGCTGAAGAGTCTTGATATTCATTTTTAATTTAGCCTATTACGTACATATTTGTGTTCAATAATGTAGATCATTCGTACCATACGAAACATATATTCGGGAGACGGGACCGGGCTGGACCTCAGGGTTGGCCCCAACCTTCGGCTGCCCTGAAAATGGTTTTCCGTGGTTTTCAATTCTCCTGCACTAAGGCGAATGCCGGGATAGTTATTAGTATAGAGGTAGGCCACGGCCGCCAACCACCTCACCTTGTGCGAGCATCTCCTTCACCTTAACAAATCTCCCGGCGGCATTACCATCTAAGAGGCTTCAGGGGAGGAAGGAAAACATTTTAATAGTAGTAGTAGTAGTAGTAGTAGTAGTAGTAGTAGTAGTAGTAGTAGTAGTAGCGGATTTGGTTCAGTTTAGAGAATGGACTCCGTGAGATAGCGAGGAGCTCAGTGTGAAGCCGGCCAGTGAGCCATCGTGACAGTTTGGTTGCCAGTTAGTGGCCGAGTATGAGTGACAGCATGAGTTGAGTGGGGCAGTCGGTTGAGTGTCTGTCTGTCTGTCTGTCTGTCTGTCGAACTGTGGACCCGTTCTGCGCGCCTGGCGACGTGTGTGTTTGTGTCTTGGACCAGTTGTTGGAAGGGCACAGTTCAGTACAGTTCTGGTACAGCGTTGAAGAAAACACTGGTATGCCGTCATGGGACTGTGAACGGTGTTCTACCGCAGTGTGCCCAGCGAACAACTTCCTGAATTGTTGGGCTGTGGTGCGTGGTCTGCGAACTGTGGACTCTGACTACGCCAACGAGTGTGACGGTGCAACTGAGTCAGACTGCAGTGTTAGTGACTGGAGTCTGTATGCATTAGTGTGCATGAACACTTGAAAAACATGAGAGAACTGTGTGATTGTGTAACATTTACTGTGAGTGTAAATATGTAGTTTCAGTAAGTAGATAATAAATTTTAGAATTAGAACGCTAGCAGGTTCTGTCTTTATTTATTTACCCCACCAACACGTTACAGTATATTCATGGAAATACCGCTACGTGACCTATGTTAGGTTTTAAGAGTTCTATTATACACGTGTTTGGAGTTAAATTTTCTATCGAGAAAGGTATTCAAAAATGCATAAACAACGGAGAGGATTACTTTGATCATTTGCTTCGCTAATGAACTTACTGTGTTGAACCTGATGCCTAACAATTAGCCGTGACATCAACAGGCTGATAAACTCTATTCGTGGAAAGCTTCATGTTGAGGACAGGATGGAAATGGTATTAATGATAAAATCAACTTCAAAGTTTCATTTAAACATGGAATGTTTGCTTGTTTAAATAATAATAATAATAATAATAATAATAATAATAATAATAATAATAATAATAATAACAATATAAAAAGGGAATTAGCTGTGTGGTACAGGATATGTAACTGTAAGCCTGCATTCAGAAGGTGATGTTATTGAATGCTACATTCGGCATCCTGAAGATGGCTTTCGGAGGTTTCTCATGTTCGTACTAGGAATATGGCTGGAGTTGTACCTTTCAGGTCGTAGTCGATTCCTTCCCACTTCCAGCCCTTACCTATTCCGCTGTCTCCAAAAACATGCATTAGATAGTGCGCCGCTAAACTACTAGCAATACACAAATGTTCTGAATTACACATCGCTTCAGCTGGAACCTGTTTTAAGAGAGGCTCGGATGTTGAAATATTTCCGAAAGGAGGAATTCCTTCATGTATCTAAAAACAGCGTCCTCGAGGGCTTCAACCTTTTTTGACAATCGCGGAACGGCAAAGATCAGGCAGAGATGTTGGAGAAATAATAATAATAATTATTATTATTATCCGGTCTAGAAAGCCAAAAATAACGGCCGAGAGAATTCGTCGTGCTGACCACACGACACCTCGTAATCTGCAAGCCTTCGGGATGAACCGCGGTCGCTTGGTAGGCCAAGGCCCTTTAAGGGCTGTAGTGCCATGGGGTTTGGTTTTATTATTACTATTACCATGAGTTACCGCGGATCAAAGAGGGAAAGAAGCATCAGGGGTAAATCGCTGGACAAAGAACTAAAGCAAAATTTAAGAATTGCTAAGAAACTCAAAATTACATTTTCTTTTTCTAATATCAATGTGCTTAGGACATAAATACAATCAGAAAGGTACCTTAATTTCTTTACCAAAGAGATGAGGAGCTCAATAAATTACATCAGTTCAGTCAGAAAAACTCTGCAACGTGTGGAGCTTGTAGGCTCAAAGTATTTAAAAATAGTTGAATACAACTCGCATTTTTAGTGGAACAGTCAAAACTTTTGATCCGCATGTAGAGTTTTACAAGGGGAGGTAGCCTAACCCCTTTGGGAATTTACATATGTAGAGAAAGATGCCCTGGCTTTCACTATGTTTTACCATACACGAGGTTTCGAACACTCCATTTGAATTTATATGAAAGTACATGACCACATAACGATATAGCTCAGAACATCACTTGAAGCAGCTGTACCAATTACCCCTAAATATCTACGCTACCCTCGGAAAGAATATAGATTTTCAGAGGCATGAGGTCCACACTACGCGGCGATAGAAGGGGAAAGAAGGTTACATTTACAAGGCCGGAAGTCAACGGTGAGATAGAGGCGGAAACACAAGCACTTCGAATTAAAACAGGAAACCAAAATGGGTGTAAGGCCCTTTCAGACAAAGGCTAAGCCCATGTTACCTGGCGACTAAGTAGGAGAAAAATTTAAAGCCAAAAATCGAGTAGAAATTTAGACGGTTAGAAAAAGAAGCCACCCCACATTAATTTACAGGAAGGTTAACGAGGGCAGCCACTCGTGCTGCCTTAAATTTCAACTGTTTCCAATGAAGGACAGAAAATATGCAAACCCGAAAACTGAAAGTTACATTTCATTTAGAAATGAGGAAACCCCACAGGTTGTTTGAAGAAAGAGCCGGCGATCTCACAGTTACATACTACTGTGAATGTAGATATCTCCCCTAGCTTCACATGCAGTAAATTCACTTAGTTAACATTGACCTCCATACACAGTTTATGAAGATCTCATTATGCCGGCAACCCCACCTTCTCATCTCCCGAAGGAGATCTCCTCCATCATCTGTGCGTAGGACACAAAATAAGGCTGCCGCAAGCTTAGACGGCTTATGCTCAAAATTAGCTCCTTATATAGAAGTCTCGCAGAATAATCTAGATGTTCTAGGAAAACCCTTGTGATTGGGTTAAGGGATTTTAATATGAACGTTTATGATAGGTTGATCAACTTTATATCATGCCTCTAGATAGGTGGGTTAATTTAATATCAGTTTTGATAACTTCGGAGAAATAAAATATATAAAAAAGAAAGATGAAAGATGACAGTTTGGTCAACATCCAAATACAAACATTCTCCATGACTAGAACCCCAGGTTGCGCTAAAATTTCGTTACAGAGACATCTAGTCCTCAAATAAAAAACTACTATGAATTCACAAAGTTCTCAGTTTTTACTAGAGATGGATACACAGAAAAGAAGGTACAACCTCAACTTTACGGAGTCGCCCTGCTCATTATTATTATTATTATTATTATTATTATTATTATTATTATTATTATTAGTAGTAGTAGTAGTAGTAGTAGTAGTAGTATTACTAGCAAATGTACCCGTACGTCGCTACGGTATTCAACACAGTATACGGATATCGAAGTAAATTACTATACATGCAGTGAATAAGATTTTTTAAATTGCAAGTCTCTTAGCGTTATCCAGAAACAGCAGGGGAATGTTCCCATACGTTGTTCCCAGTGTAAAGTGTGAGTTGCGGAGTTGTGATGATAACTGCAGGCTCACTTGCCTACTACCATTCGCTATAGAGTACGTAAGCTTTCCTTATAATGGCAGGCCCCATACCTACTACGCAGTCACAATCGATTTTGGGGACTTATCGTTAAAATGGCAGGCGCCCATTCAACTTCCAGACAGATTACAGTTGATGAGTGTGTATTATAGTAGCGGACACCCAGTGGCGAAGCGTGAACTGAGTGAGGGGGTAGACAGAGATTTCTTTCATTTAAACTGTTTTAATCATATTATTATACGGAATTTCGTTTTCGACGCATACATCTGTATTCAGTATTATATTAATGACTCTGAAAATAAGACAAACCCTATAACAACCTATAACCCTACGTGCACTTGCTTTATTTTTAAATATAGACGAAATAGGCCGCGGAAGTTGTCAAATAACAACATGCTTTCAGAATAAAAATAGCAATATATTTCTTTGTTATGTAGATTTAATAAGAGAAATAAGAAATAAATAGTTGTTCGTACAAGTCACCTTAAACAATATTCTTGAAAATGAGTTTAATCCGCCTGTTCTTCATTTCGGCAAATATATCTATTACTCTCGTCTTGAAGTCAGGCGTCTTGCTAAGATTCCACAGAAATTTCTTCTCTATAGCTAGAGTTCCCAAGTTAGACAGTCTCTGGTTGGTCATCCAATTCCTTAAATACGTTTTAATTAATTCATTTGAATGCACTCATAGCGCGTTCACTAGAAACTGACTTTAACGGAATATACAGCATCAAGTTAAGCAATTTTTTTCCGTATTCCTACTCTGGAGTACCTCATTAAGACTGGAAGCCAATAGTTGTTGGGGTGATAATACCGCAACTAATATTGGCGGGCAAGAAAATGCATGTACTTGAAGGGTTTTGATGCTGTCATTCATTTATTAGGTGTAAGTTTACTATACTTCGTATTTAAATATTATTAATTTATTTTTAGACGTGTCTTATAATAAAGTAAATTCAAATTAATAACATTAAAAGCATGTCTAAGATGGTAGCCAATAAGATCACCTTCATAAGAGAGATCCAAATACTAGCCAATGAGAGCAAGAAGAGACGCTGGTAAGTCTGTCTACTGGGCGGAGACATCTCGCTATAGGAAAGTCATAGTTCCACAGTTAGCACCTACAGATAGCGTTAGTGTTGCTCTATCTGAAAGCTTTGAAAATCAAAGGGAACATACACAGAATGGACAGCGTCTACTTTCGCCTACGTGCTTCGTGTAACTGATGCGAAGCCTAGCATTGCCGAAGTGAGACGAAAATAAGTAAAGCGGGGAATAAAATAATGCCACGAATCTGGAAATAATTAATGTTCTAAAAAGTAATTGAATTAACTAGACAATATTCCTTTCACAAAATGTTAAGGGTACACGCTGTCTACCCTGTCTCCCCTGACGCTTCGCCCCTGCGGACACCTTCCCTACTGTCAGTCAAAATTGAATCGTGCTGTTATTATAATGACAGGCCCCTTTCTTTAATGACAATCACATCGAGTTTGTAAGTTTCCATTATAATAGCAAGGCCACTATGCCTAATGCCAGTCACATTTTAGATGAGTAAATTTGTTTATGATTTCGGGCACACTTGCCTACTCCCAAACACAATCGATTAGGGAAGTTTTGAACAAAATTGTATGTTCCCTTGACTTCTGCCAGTCAAATCGAGAAGGGAATTATTAATTGCAATGGTAGTCTCTCTTTACTAATGCTAGCTACGAAGGAGTTGGAGAAGTATCCCATTCCTACTGCCAGTCAAAGTCGATGTGGAGAGTAATGATTACAATAAACAGCTGCTCTCCTGCTGAGAGTCACTATCGATGTAAAATATTAATTATAATGGCAAACACGACTTTTCTAAATCGTTACAAATCGACTTCAATGAATATATATAGATCGACATACGAAGTATATGCATGTTTACTTTATTCCAACCTTTCATTTACATATTAACTGCTGCTAAACAATACATCATATCGACAAACGGATTGTACCATAAGACGCCTCATTTAGCGGTCTAAATAGCTGGTTTTAAGATATTTTCTCCTGTCTCATCTATTTATGGGTAAAATTGAGTTAGATACGTTGATTAGGGTGAAATTTAGGTAAGGTTTTCTCACAGTGTATTACTTTTGGGTACTAATATGACAGCTACAAACTTTGAATTTGCCCCACGTATGGATACTGGGCGGGCAAATGTTCATGTAGAGTTAGATGATTCTATCTTTCGTATAAGTGATTCAAACTACAAATTATGCGTGTACAAAGAGAAAAATCTAAGTATAACCGAGAAATAGAGACAATGTAAAGAATAGAGATACGAAGAAACTTCATAGGACCAGAGTTGTAGATCACTCCGAATTGAACTAAGATTGTGCCATCCGTTTTGTCATATGACTTACCGTTTAGCCGCGAAATACCTCGAAACGAAGGTCTGCACCGACATTAAATTTTCCTCAATATTCCAATATATTTCTGGCGTACAATATGAAATATTTAATAAACTTGGGATCTTTCCGTCAATTACAGCCTAAGACATGTAAGTTTGGCATATTTCAATTTTCTAGCTCGTCTGGCAGATTGTACCTCAATATTTCTTTGGGGGAGGGGTTGAAAATGAGGACTCTCAGGAAAGGAAAGCTAACAAATACGCAGGGTGGTCACTGTTAGCTGAATCTAATCCACTAGGTCTTCCCGACACTTTCATTTTTCGAAGTATAGCCTAGAACCTGTCAATTATGCTCTTCAGGTTAGAGACTGAGAGAGTGAATATTTATTTGTAACCCTTCATCCCCTCAAAACAGTAACCACAACCACGCCACATGACAAGAAGTTGTCGCATTTCAACACTCCTAAATGCCACCGACATCACACGGAGTCAACACACAGAAGAATCTATCTTAAATTCGCCGCAGAGGCAGTGACAGGAACACGTGTAATTTGGAACATCTTCGTACAAACTACGAAACATTATACCAGTGAAGTGATGAGAGAGGTTGATATTCTCTTTTTTAAACCCCTTAAAACTACCCGTGAATTGGCCATAGGTCGTAAACAATTTAAAAATATGAATATTCACAATAGGTGAAATTTTGTGGTTCCCTTCTGGGAACTTCATTTTTGATATAAAAGTCAAATGAAGGCATTTACTCATGTGGAGGTAATTACCTCCCGTAGTGCACTTTCACTGCACTGTTGTACCAAGGAGGCTCGAGGAAGTATATTAAAGCGTACTACTATCGTGGAAAAGTATAGACATCCAAGTTATTACATTAATTTAAAAATTACCCTTTGTCTCACATAGAAACAAGCTACACCAAAATTTAACTAATTTTATTCTACGTTTAATTATGTGAAATAGAAATTTTTATCGTGCCCAGTTAAAATTTTAACCCTCACCAGCCCTATGATTCCAACTTGAATGACTAACTTTCATGTTTTCTGTGCATTTTGTAAGTAAATCTTTCACATTATTTTTGGAATTACTGTTCTATTTTCTTTACTTTTCCTTAAATTGTACGGATTTTTGCACAGACACTTTATTCATAACTATTTGAAGGGGAGTTTCAAGAATTTTCTTGTTCATGTGTCAGGTAAATTTGGACTGGAGAGGGTTAACGCAAGTTGGAGAAAAATTTCCGGTATTTTTACCAATTTTCAACGGAGCGGTCACTTTAAAAATGCATAACGTTAAACTTAAAATAACTTATTATTGTTCTGTATACCAAAATATTTGTGAAAAATTTTGTTATATATTTTCTAAAACAACGTTTTTTATTACTGGGTGAACGTAGCCGTAAAAAATTCGGCTTCTTATGAAGCTCATGAAAATGTCAGGCTAAAATTAAAACCGTTTTTTGCCTCTTTGCAATTGTTGATCTATATATTAAAAACATGAAAACCTTGCCCCAAGGAGCATTTTCCATACAACATACAAAAATGCAAATTATTTGTCAATAACTTTGCAACTAATTAATTAATTAACTCTACATTTTGTGTGGGGCTGTATCTTACTAATATGTGCTTGTGTTTTTAATTTCGTTTTGATAAGTGAAGTTCAAAATTTCAGCCATGTCTCCCCTTTAAGGGCCAGACAAAATAATTATTATAATTTTGTGTGGCTATTGTAACCCATGTGAGACCCTTAGGTGGATACTCCGCAGAGGGTGGACTGTATCTGCTGTAAGAGATACTGAGTGTAGTTGAAGTGGAGTAATCTGCTGTGTTTTGTATTGGAATGTATTATTAATAATAATCACAAGCAGTGGTAGCAGCACTCTATTTTAATCCATAACCGGTTTTCGGACTCTCAAGTTCCATCATCAATGTTAAAATTGTTTAGAACATTTAAGTCCACATGAGTGTGTCGTCAGAATGAATTAAAATAAGCTCGAATGGAGCCCTGTTGAGATCAGCATGGGAAGGGTTGCCTTGTCCTGGTGTTAAGGCTGTTGGTCGAGTACTGTCGACTTAAATGTTGTCAACAATTTTAAAACTGATGATGGACCTTAGATGGACCAGTTATGGATTAAAATAGTGTGCTGCCACGACTGTTTGTGATTAATAATAATAATAATAATAATAATAATAATAATAATAATAATAATAATAATAATAATAATAATAATAATAATAATAATAATTACTATCACCAGCACTGTTACTAGGATGGCATTGATATTTTATAATGATTATAATTTATATGGAAATAGCAGAGAAGTACGGGGGTAGGGGCCAGCACTAACATCCAGTCCCGAGCCCATGGAATAAACCATCCACAGTTAAAATTCCACAGACCACCAGGGAATGTAATCCAGGACCCTTAGGACGGAAGGTTACCGCGCTATCATTCAGCCAAAGAAGCGGCCAAAGATCCAACAATCTCGTCAGACTTCAAATTAAAAGCACCATTGGCACCTTAGAAACTACGTCGTTCGTGTTGTTATAAACTTTCATCTGAGAGATGTTGGGTTCTAGCCTCGCCGTCGGAAGCCCTAAACATTCCGTGGTCTGCTATAGTTTTTACTGGATCCATCGCTTAATTAAGGCCACAATCACAACATTCCTAATTCTAGACATTATCATCATCAGCGAAAACCTATGTGAGTGCGAAATTAAACAAAGCAAGAATGTAAGTTGGAAATTTCGCCCTCTACTTACAGATAATTTCTTACGTGGATATCTTTTCTGGAAAATCTTCCAGGATATATGAAAAAATAAGGCTAAGTCAATTACGGTATGTGGAACACTCGAGTGTTCGTATGTTCTTGCCAAAGGGACGTCTGACCTGAATTGTTATTCATCAATTAGCATCACTGTCCTACAACAACACAGTTGGTAAGACGATGTTGTTTCCTGAAGACAGAGAATTTCAACTGAAATGTTCTCTGACGGGCAGCAGTGTGCTCGGAGTATAGAACAAGCAGTCAGAGCGTAATTATGATGCAAGGAGGAACTTCCAGTCCGCCTCTGTCGTACGTATCGTAGAAAGACAAGTGCGTTGGTGATGTTGACGACAGCCAGTATATTTACATAGCACTTTAGTATCTAATCGTCCATCCCTTGGGCATTATACTCATTTGACTACAGCAATAGTAAATAAACATTTTTTTAAATTGCTGGTCATGAGAATTAAAGTTCAAAATGGAAGGGATAATTGAATCGCTATATGCAAAAAGGGCTTCAGTTACAGACGTTAAAATTTTGGCAAATAACAAAAAAACTGTATATATTCGTCTGATGATTCTTCAAGGAAACAATTTCAAGTAGATGGTATCAAACAGTGCTATCCTGATGTATGAGGGTATCTTAATTTTATTGTATCCCCGTTCCCCGGTTTTTGAGTAAAAATATTTGGATTGAAGCCCTTTCTTCACAGAGCAACTTGCATTAAAATTATTATACCTTGTAGCTCACAAAACATTTCTAATCTGTCAAACAATTACAAATTTCAATAGCCGCGTATTTTACAGAATAAGTCAATTCAATTATGAAAAATATATAATGTCCTAATGTCTGTTATAGTTATCTTTCCAAGTACCGTCACAGTCTTCATCCTGTCTTGTCTCACTGGTCGGCCAATCCAAAATGCCTCTGTAAAATTGCTCACTCTCACTGGATACGTATGGCAATACCTTTCTGAGATCCTCTACTTTTGCTGGTTTAATGGGTAGTTTACCATCAGGATAAGTTTCATCGGGTAAAGCCGGAGTCAACATTCCGGGAAGTGACAGCAGGATGTATTTTATAGCAGGCCTCGGATAAACGTGTGTGCTGTTATTTGGCCAGGCTTTCATGCTTCAAGAAATGGACGTTACCGCTGTTGAATTGAACTTTGTGATCTCTTGAGATGTCTTTTGACTTTGTCTCCTCTGTACTGGTAGTCTTTTTATAACAAATCGGCCACCAGCCCTTGAAGTCTACAACATCATTAGCATATACTTCTTTGGCAGTGAAAAACTTCGTCCTACGGGCAACAGTCACATTAGTAAGTTCATGGATTGTATAAACGCGATCATAGCGTCTAAGGTTTCCTTTTATCGTACTGAAATCACGGTCGCACGGAAGATATGAATGTCCGCATATTGAAAAGAAGTTTAAAACATCTCTGAACCTTCCTGTGTCCGTCAAGGCAAGCAGGTATCTGGATAAAGAGTGATTTTTATTTTAACCCCCGCAATTATCTGAAAACAGATACATCTTTGTTACATCTGGGGGAATATCTTTCAGATAATCATACAGGAATTAACAAACTTCGTTGGACCCTTTCCTTCCTTCACCCTCGTGGTAGATATACAGTTTTTCCGTGTTGCTTTTAATATTATGTATACAAAGACACTGACACTCAGCTGTCGGAGATAGAACATTTTTGAACTGGAATCTGTGGCAGTTGGATGTTCTGCATGTAATCAAAACATATTGCTAAGACGTTCCTTTCTTGTTCAGCGTCTTGGGATTCATGTGTTAATTCCTAATAGAATCGTTTGCTTCGGTTCTTGTGAACAAGTAGTTCTGAAGCAGTTATACGCTTCGCAGTTTCATTGAGATGTGGACTCTCGAATTTCAGAATATGCCCCTCACAAACGCGGCACGAATCCACGTGCGATCGACTAAAAGTGAGATTATAATTTTCCTTAAAATATCAATGAAAGATACAACCGGCTACTTTGACAGTACGGAGTTTCTCCTTGAATAGCTGGTGAATTGTTTTAACGTTGAGGTTTGAGTCCAGGTACTTAATGCACTTGCCTGAGCAACGGCTTCCCTTTGTTAGAAATGATTCCACATGCTGTGGAATAAGAGCCAGTGTTTCACAGGAAAGGGCATTTACACTTACATTCTGACCTCCTAAGTCTACAGGGCTTCGCTGATAAGAACCGTATTCGTTTCACTCCTCTCAGAAATAGAATTTGAATTTTTCTGTCACAGCCTTCCTTTCTTTTTGCGACGACTTCGTACAGGAAGAACGTCTATCAATCCCTGAATGAAAATGTCCTGCTCATTCTTGGTCTTCAAGTCATGAAATCGTACCAGGATTCCGTCTTGATCTGCGCCCGACATGGACTGAAAGCACTGCATTCTACATCAGCAAAACATAAGTGTAAACAGAAACGTGGTAACATTTACGTTAAAATAAATTGGTTAGAATGAATATTAAATTATTTTCTATTCCTTCTCTTGAAGAGGCCAAAGCATTAAAATAAAGCATAACCTAAACGTGACTGAAATATATTAAATCGAGACAGGGTAAAGCTTATTCTTTCATCTACTAAAAGGGGGCAATTTTTTTAAAACAGAAACATATCAATAACAGAATAAACCAGATACTAGAACTTACCCACATGCGGGACCAGTTTTCCTGTTTGCAATTTCTTTGCTTCTGTAGTTTATATATATTTCCCTTTTCAAACTTGCTGCTTTTATTTTATTTATTTTCCACACACTCGGATCACTCTCTCCTATTTTTCTACTTCCGTCCATACTAATTTGACAATTTGAAAATACACAATATTCAATCTATTACGACAAATCCAGTATATCACTATTTTTACCGTTATGTAACATGCACATCCAGGTGTTAAATCAAATAATTAGTATCGACAATGAACGCGACATTGTCGCCAACATAATAGTTTATAGTGGGTAGTGTGTGTTCGTTGTGATGTGCAGAAAGTGCCTCAGTCCCTTGGCACATGGGACTAACGCCCTTTCATTACAGATCGATGTAATAAACGCTATTACACAATTTTTTAGCAATAACTCATTTTCGATAAAATGTAGACTCAGGCCCGTTCTGCGTATACCGATTCAATTGCCCGTGCTGTTGACTTTATTGATTCGCTAAATAAAACAACAAACTCAACAACCAACAACAACTTCAATTTTTGTTTAAAACTAGCTAAACACGTATGCGTTGCTGCAAGTACAAACTGGAATGAGACTTAACAACCCTATTATAAGTAAAATGCAATCTTTTACATAATAATATTAATAAACAGATGAAACACGTGCCCCGCCTCAACTACATCTTCAGCGTAGTGGTCTTCTGTTTACAGGGCGCCTGGTTCGATTCGTGCCTAACAGGGAAGTACTATATATATTTTACAAGTTGCTTTACGTCGCACCGACACCGATAGATCTTATGGCGAGGATGGGATAGGAAAGGGCTAGGAGTGGAAAGAAAGCGGCTGTTACCTTAATTAACGTACAGCCCCAGCATTTGCCGTTTGTGAAAATGGGAAACCACGCAACACCATATTCAGGGCTACGACAATGGGGTTCGAACCCACTACCTTCCGAATACAGGATACTGACCGCACTTAAGCGACTGCACCTATCGAGCTCAGTGGAAATATATATATATTGCTAGTTGCTTTACGTCGCATCGATACAGATGGGTCTTATGGCGACGATGGAACAGGGAAGGGTTAGGAGTGGGAAGGAAGCGACCGTAGACTTAATTAAGGTACAGCCCCAGCATTTGCCTGGTGTGAAAATGGTGAACCACGGAAAACCATCTTCAGGGCTGCCGATAGTGGGATTTGAACCTACTATCTCCCGAATACTGGATACTGGCCGCACTTAAGCGACTTCAGCTATCGAGCTCGGTAGCTGGAAATACTAATGACTAACTTACTATTCTGTTGCACAACTGAAGAAATAAACTGATAGGGGGAGAGGACATTAAAATTAGTGTTTTCATTGAGATTAATTTATTGATTTAAATATGTAGATTTGTAAAAAAAAAAAAGTAGTTATTGTTCTGTAACGCACCCCTGCCACACGATAAATAAAATGCTCTGAAGCGACTACACCTTGCTAGCGGATGGAGTCTATACACGGTAAGCGATTCAACTCCAGCTGCCGGGCTGAATGGCTCAGTCCGGTGGTATTTGAAGGTGCTCTAATACGTCAGCCTCGTGTCGGTAGATTGACTAGCACGTAAAAGATCTTCTGCGGGACTAAATTCCGGCACATTGGCGTCTCCGAAAACCGTAAAAGTAGTTAGTAGGACGTAAAGCCAGTAACATTATTATTATTATTATTATTATTATTATTATTATTATATTATTATCTGTTAGTAGATAGATAACGATTGCATTTCGGACCATCTTCTTTGAATTGTGTTATTTTAGTACCGCATATTAGTCGGTAATCCGTAACCCAGCCAAGAATCTGAAGCCACAGTGGTGGAAACTTTTCTGCTAACCCTAGATCAAAGCGCGCAAACGAGTTAAAGCAGTTCACATTATTCTAATAATATCCTACTAGCCCACAAATTGTGTTACCTTCAATAACTTTGACTGAAGTAAGAGAAATAGAAGCGCTTGGGAGCAGCTATGAAAACTACGAAGTAAAAATATTTGGACAGCAGGGCTCGAACAGCCACGGCGGGCCTCACATAAACAAGTGGAGTATTTCTCCGTAGTTGAAAGTACAATATCAAATGAAAATCACAGAAGAAGAATTCTTGAAGTTGTTGATAAAGCTAACATCGTTCAATACAGGCCTTGATAAAGTATTTTTTATTTTTTTAATGCTATTTTTTCGGGGCGTCGACCCATATGGATCTTTTGCCCCTACTGGCACCATATTGTATGAACATGCGTGTAATTGGAATAGCGCTAGAGTGGAATGTTGTGTGTGAGGAAAGGAAGATTAAGGACGTCACAAACATCCAGTCCCCAGGCCAGGGATATCAATCAATACAACTAAAATCCCCTGACCCAGCCGAGAATCGAACTCGTGGCCGCCGGGTGACAGGCGGACGCGTTGCCCCCTGCACCGCGGGGCCGGACTTGATAAAGAGTTAGCCATCAGTTTAGGAGGAAAGTTTTCGTAAAAAAGGTCATGCACTATTATTTTAATGATCCTGAGAATCCTCAGCACGTTCATTGTTATACTTATTTATTATCTATTTATTTATTTTACCTGTCCAAGATATCAATTTTACATAACGAAATACAGAAATCTGTAAGTATACAGACTATATTACTAGATGGACTGTGAGGACCAAAATTCAGCAGTCGTGATGGCCTTATCATTAGCGGAAATTAGATCGTTCATGCTGCAACTTTCAGGCAGGTTTCTGCAGATCAACAGATGTTGTGGGTTCTGTAAATCACCACACGCCCAACGCTCGTCTTCAGTGATGTAACCCCATTTCTTCAGATTAACTTCGAATCAGGACACTCTAGTTCTCAGCCTACTTAACGTCTTCCATGTAGCATACGGCAAATGATGGCCCGCCGCATGTATTTCCTCAACCTCCTCCCAATACTTTACAGGTAACAAATCTTGCCACAGTTACAGTCGCCGTATACAAGGTGATGATGTAATTGCCGCCGTTGACTACAAGAAGCTCTTTCTTAGCTTAGCCTTGGCAGCTGTTGTTTGTGTCTATCAGGGGATATCTCGGATCTGATTCCTGCTTCTTCTTCCTCTTCTTCTTCTTCTCCTCCATTTCCGCAGCTGTTCTTCTCCGAATATCTGGTGGAGCTATTCCTATTATTTGATATATTTTACTGAATATTGTCTTCTTTCAGTATCCTTTTAAATTTCAATTCCTACGCTGTAATTTATATGCACGGAACGAGTTGGCCGTGCGACTAGGGGCGCGCAGCTATGAGTTTGCATTTGGGATATAGTGGGTTCGAACCCTCTGTCGACAGCCCTAAAGGTGGCTTTCCATAGTTTCCCCATTTTCGTACCAGGCAAATACTCGAGCTGTACCTTAATTAAGTCCACGGCCGCTTCCTTTCTACTCCTCGCCCATCGTAGCCAAAACACCTGTCTGCGTCGGTGCGCCGTAAAGCCAATTATAAACATAAATATTGCGTTTTCCTGTAGTGGTTGATGGCGGGGTGTAGTGTCTGTATGTGAGCAGGAAAGACCCCGAGTCTTAAAAGATAATTAGAAGAGATTAAAATTCCCGACTCGGCCGAGAATCCAACCCGGGATCCTCCTAACCAGAGGGCACTACGTTGAATGTTCTCCCTAACGACACTAAGCTGATAAAAACGAAAAAAGGTCAATGTTTCGTCCCAAGCACAGAAAAAGTGTACAGTTTTTTAAAGGTTGATTTTTATCTTTCTTTTTTCCATATCTCATAAATTGCGCCCTCTATACATTTCACTGCCCGCTGTCGCACTCACTCACCCCTTTGGGGCTCGCTCGCTCTCAGCCCAGACAGCCCTGGCCAAACACGGGTGCTGCTCACTTCGAACAACCTTTTGCAACTAACCCTGTGTCATAAAGTAGCGTGCCTGTTTCTTACCTAGACGTCCCAGGGTCGGTTCTAAGAAGGATATTTTTAATTCTTGTATTGAATGAATTTCGATAAACGAATGCTCTCTCCTCAGTATCACGCGATCCGGAACTAGGTGATGGTTACGAAAAAAAAAAGCATTTATTTATTTCTTGAAGAAGTACAATACAGGCTTTCGGCCCAAATACATGTTCCCGTCACAAAGCGAAAAAGATAAAAAAATATGAACTAAATCTGCCATGTGGACGCAAAATAAAAGTAAACTAAGTCTACAATGTGGACGCTCACCTGGGCGGATAACCGGGCCACAAGTAAGCGCCACCCTTAAAACATAAAATTAAACTGAATCTACTATGTGGACGCTCACATGGGCGGGAAACCTATCCACATGTGAGCGCCACCTGTATAACTACCTTACTGACCGGCCGTGCCGTTCTTCTGGTGATGAATGGGAGTATTCTACTCTCGTAGGACCAGAGCAAAATGGAACGTCGACATTGACAAGCAAGCAGCCAGATGGCGCCAGATGCTTGCATACGGTACCTGAAGCCATATTATTATTATTTCCTTCTTCCTTTCTTTATCCGTTTACTTTCCAGGGTTGGTTCTTCCCTCGGACTCAGCGAGGGATCTTACCTCTACCGCCTAAAGGGCAGTGTCCTGGAGCGCGAGATTTTGAGTCTGGGGATAGAGGACCAGTACCTCGCCCAGGCGGCCTTACCTGCAATGCTGAACACGCAGCTTTGTAAGGGGATGCGAAGAATGGAAGGGATAGACGAGGAAGAGGGAACGAGGTGGCCGTGGCCTTAAGTTACCTACCATCCTGACATTTTGCTGGAGAAGAAGTGGGAAACCACGGAAGAGCACTTCGAGGATGGCTGAGGAGGGAATGGAACCCCCTCTACTCAGCTGACCTCCCGAGGCTGAGTGGACCCGTCCCTGCCCTCATATCACTTTTCAAATTTCGTGGCGGAACCGGGAATTGAACCCGGGCCTCTGAGGATGGAACCTAATCACGCTAACCTCTACACCGTCATACAGTGCAGTGTTCAGAAGAGAACGAAAAAGCTTCAGTCACTGACTGTAGGACTTCAGCTCATATGCTTCCGGCCATCGAATTCTTGTTTTGTTTCAGAGACGCGGGGATGTTTTTGTTGTAGGTTTTACATCTTCTGGTTTCTGGAGACGTAGAGGTGCCGGTGTTCTGTTTTGCACGAGTTCTATTTCGTGCCGGTAAATCTACCGACACGAGTGTGAAAAATGGTCACGGCACATAGCCTAAACTTGTCGATTAATATCAAGGGGTCTGCTCAATGATTAACGTCTTCATCCGACGGACGAACGAACATCATCAGCATCATATGCTCTCGCTCCACATGAACACTATATAGAAGTTTGGAATTGAATCCAGGCATTTTGCACTCAGCCTACTGATTAGAAAAATTGTATACCACCACCTCTCTTGCCTTCCCGGTCAACATTCTGATGGTGATTTTTTTTCCACCAACGGGACTCGAACCTGCTAATCTCGGTGCCTCTCCATATAGATTTTACGTCTACGATCATGGCCACCAGGCGGAGGATACAACCCCCATGAATGTATTATAATGTCAACCTTTGAACTATAATAATGCCCATCACAGTGAACTATCTTCTAGTCTGTGCTCAGCACGGTTCAACCCGCCATTACCCACGTCACACACAACGTTAGAGATGCCCTCAGCCACGCAATGACAACATTTATATTCTGAAGAGAGATTTTCGCGGGTTACAATCTTGGTATCCCAAGTAGCAGTTTACTATTCAGGACAGTGAGGCCACGCCTGTTCATAAATGGATAATAAGGAAACTCAACGGTTGCTTCTCATGAAGAGGAACAGAGCCTCCTTGGCTCAAGCGGCAGCGCGCCGGCCTCTTACCGCTGGGTTCCACGGTTCAAATCCCGGTCACTGTTCCGCGGTTCAAATCCCGGTCACTCTACGTGAGATTTGTGATGAACAAAACGGAGGTGGTACAGGCTTTTCTCGGGGTACTCCGCTTTTTCCTGTCATCTTCCATTCCAGCGACACCCTCCCATATCATTTCATCTCTGAATCATTAATCATTGCCCCAGAGGAGAGCGACAGGCTTCGGCAGCCGGCACATTCATTCCATTCCTGACCCAGTCGAATGACTGGAAACAGGCTGAAGATTTCCATTTTCTATGTGAAGGAAGGGCTCTTTGCGTATAAAAACGTAGTGGATCATTACATTCGACCCTCTTTAAAAGGAAATATACGTTTCCAATCCATGAAGGAAAAATATTAGAAGCAACCTTATCGCAATGTTTGGCCTACGAGTTTGCTAAGTGCGAAAGCACGGAAAACTCCTTCTAGGATGGCTGAATTGGGAATCGAACCCACCTCATTTCAAAATTTCTTGGCAGAGGTGGGAGTCAAGCCCAGGTAATTTAGGACAGTAGTTTTGAATACGTACCACGAGACCACAATAAGGAGCCTTTTGTAATCTATCGCGTTCTAGAATACATGCCTGGTGTTCCAAGTAGCCGCGTGAGTGGTTGTTAGCAAGGCCAAAGAGAAATTCTGTTTAAATATTTTAAACTCATACGTAGCATTAATCTGCCCAGGTATTTACGGTCACTGGATCCACATTCCCATACTCCTAATAAGTTAGCATGTTTATTGAGAACAGCGCTAAAGTGTTGATTTCGCTATTTACGAGGACGAGAAGTAAAAGGGATATTCTCAAAAAAGCCTCATCTTACTTCTAATGACCTGTCTAACGCTCTAAAGTTCACTTTCCTGGGAGAACAATGAAATTATATCTCTTCATGTAATATCAAATAGCATGGAGTATAAAACATCATCACAGTCAAAGAAACTTCAGTAAAATTTATAAATTCCTTCTGTAGACATAATACAGATTAATATATAGAGGAGCTTTATTGTGTGTCGTTACAGTTCATTGCCTTTATAGAAGAAGTCGGCAGTAGTCTTATTTACAATAATATGATAAGACTCGCTTTGCGGTCTGTCAGGCAGCTTCATACTGCTCATTTAAGTAACTTTTATTCGTCATACAGATTGATGTATAAATAGAAGCTTTATTCTGTGTTGTGGAAGTTCACTGCCTCAATTTGTTTTTACCTTCTACTTTCTATTTTAATTATTCCCATCTCCAATATCCGTTGCTGACATAAAATGCCAATGTATTTCTCTTCTTATGCATTTTTCATTTTTTCCGCCTTTTGGAGTTCTTCTCTTTCTTTTGTTTACGATACTGTAATTCATCCAGGGGCTGGAACTTCTCATTGTCTTTCTCGCTTCTTGATCAGTAACAGGGCTATGGGCTACCTCTTACCTCAGTTTACTGAAACACTGAACATCAATCAATATTCTGCTTGAAGATTTATTGTGCGGCTAATTACGTAGGTGTTAAGCACCAATTGCATGTATTGTTATTTGAGTCGTATGCTATTAGTGGTTGTTCCTTACAGAAAATGAACTTCATCATTGCCTTTAAGTCATTGCGACATATTCTATATTTCTCTTCATTAAGTAGGACAAGTGTCCTCAGTTTTGTTCATTTTCAGCACTAAGCACTTAAGCGTTAATCCACAGGGAACACGATGTTAGGGGCTGCCTTTACCTCTTTCTTCCTATTTCCTTTTTGCTCACTTTATACAGCTCAGCTATTGCTTTGTAAGTTAGAAGTAAGTCGGTAGTTTTTAATTATCATCCTGTACGCCCCGTAACTCAGAAATCACCACCACCACCCAGAGGCTTCTTCGAACTGTAATTTCCAAAACCAATCGTTAAGTTACATTTCAATTGTGCCTAGCATATAACAATATCATTTCCAAATGTCTCCCAAAAGCGGAATTTTACTTGAAAATCAGTCAATAACCCAAAAGGTCCGATTATTGATGGACGCAGAAACAACTGAGCAGCGTGGTCCTGCTTCCTTAGGTCCAAATAAGGCTTGCTGCATCAGGGGCTGCAAAAACATTTGACCGAGGAGAGGCCTGACTTGTCTCCGGATCAAATAAGGCTTGCTATATCAAGGGCTGGAGAAACAATCGGGCAGCGTGAAGTCCTGCTTCCTTAGGTCCAAATAAGGCATGCTACACCAAGGGCTGCAGAAACAGTTGAGCGACGTGAGGTCTGACTTGTCTCAGAATCAAATAAGACATGCTGCATCATGGGCCACGGAAACTACGGGGCTGGGTGGAGTGTGACTTGTCTCAGGATCAAATAAGACATGCTGCATTATGGGCTGCGGAAACTACTGAGCAGAGTAGAATCTGACTGTCTCAGGATCAAATAAGACATGCTGCATCATGGGCTGCGGAAACTACTGAGCAGAGTAGAGTCTGACTGTCTCAGGATCAAATAAGACATGCTGCATTATGGGCTGCGGAAACTACTGAGCAGAGTAGAGTCTCACTGTCTCAGGATCAAATAAGACATGCTGCATCATGGGCTGCGGAAACTACTGAGCAGGGTGGAGCGTGACTTGTCTCAGGATCAAATAAGGCATGCTGCATCATGGGCTGCGGAAACTACTGAGCAGGGTGGAGCGTGACTTGTCTCAGGATCAAATAAGGCATGCTGCATCATGGGCTGCGGAAACTACTGAGCAGAGTAGAATCTGACTGTCTCAGGATCAAATATGACATGCTGCATCATGGGCTGCGGAAACTACTGAGCAGAGTAGAGTCTGACTGTCTCAGGATCAAATAAGACATGCTGCATTATGGGCTGCGGAAACTACTGAGCAGAGTAGAGTCTGACTGTCTCAGGATCAAATAAGACATGCTGCATTATGGGCTGCGGAAACTACTGAGCAGAGTAGAGTCTGACTGTCTCAGGATCAAATAAGGCATGCTGCATCATGGGCTGTGGAAACTACTGAGCAGAGTAGAGTCTGACTGTCTCAGGATCAAATAAGGCATGCTGCATCATGGGCTGCGGAAACTACTGAGCAGGGTGGAGCGTGACTTGTCTCAGGATCAAATAAGGCATGCTGCATCATGGGCTGCGGAAACTACTGAGCAGACTAGAGTCTGACTGTCTCAGGATCAAATAAGGCATGCTGCATCATGGGCTGCGGAAACTACTGAGCAGAGTAGAGTCTGACTGTCTCAGGATCAAATAAGGCATGCTGCATCATGGGCTGCGGAAACTACTGAGCAGGGAGGAGCGTGACTTGTCTCAGGATCAAATAAGGCATGCTGCATCATGGGATGCGGAAACTACTGAGCAGGGTGGAGCGTGACTTGTCTCAGGATCAAATAAGGCATGCTGCATCATGGGCTGCGGAAACTACTGAGCAGACTAGAGTCTGACTGTCTCAGGATCAAATAAGGCATGCTGCATCATGGGCTGCGGAAACTACTGAGCAGGGTGGAGCGTGACTTGTCTCAGGATCAAATAAGGCATGCTGCATCATGGGCTGCGGAAACTACGGGGCTGGGTGGAGTGTGACTTGTCTCAGGATCAAATAAGACATGCTGCATTATGGGCTGCGGAAACTACTGAGCAGAGTAGAGCCTGACTGTCTCAGGATCAAATAAGGCATGCTGCATCATGGGCTGCGGAAACTACGGGGCTGGGTGGAGCGTGACTTGTCTCAGGATCAAATAAGGCATGCTGCATCATGGGCTGCGGAAACTACTGAGCAGGGTGGAGCGTGACTTGTCTCAGGATCAAATAAGGCATGCTGCATCATGGGCTGCGGAAACTACTGAGCAGAGTAGAGTCTGACTGTCTCAGGATCAAATAAGGCATGCTGCATCATGGGCTGCGGAAACTACTGAGCAGGGTGGAGCGTGACTTGTCTCAGGATCAAATAAGGCATGCTGCATCATGGGCTGCGGAAACTACGGAGCAGGGTGGAGTATGACTTGTCTCAGGATCAAATAAGACATACTGCATTATGGGCTGCGGAAACATTTGAAGAGAGTCAAGACCGACTTGAAATCTACCATACGTGGCATTTTCAGTCTAGTGGTCTGATCTGAAATTAGCGCCATTCCAATACGATCAAACTTACGATTGTGAATTACACCCGAATGTTACAATTATTGGAAAAATTGATGTCGTAGGCAATCACCGTCAAGCAAAGAAATTCAAATCGGAGTCGCATGGAATGTGTTACTCAAACAGGAAAATTAAGTCAGCCTTTTAAATTTACTTCCAGGATCACTTCTTTCGTATCCATCAGGGACTAATTCCGAGTCTGAACACTTCCTGAAAAACATAAGGAAGTACAATTCATGCTTCCAGATGGCATCTTTCGGTACAACAGCAAGAGAAACAGAAACTGGTTTCATGCCAACTTTCGAAGTACAAGGCCAAATTTTTCACCACCTGGGATCAATTCTTAGCTTCCCTTATGAAAATTCAATTTGTGTACAAATTTACTTTACCGGACACGAACAACAGAAAGTCGATCAACGCTGTAAAAGCATAAAAATGCACTGTGACATACCGGTAAAATCATTTCTTAAATTTTCACTGTATCATTATTGCTGGTGTTAAAGAAGAAGAAGAACCTTCTAAGATTCTATGCATTTGTGATATGGTCTCTCTCCAGGACTCTCTTAGAACCACATCCAAATGGCCTTTAATTTTTCATTAAGCAACTTCGTCAGAGTCCATGTTTCAACACTTTAATAGAGAACGAAACACGCATAGCAGCAAAGGACTCATTCTTGTGATTATTGTTAACTCCATAAATTTTCCGAAGAGCCTAGGAAATGCCGAATGGTCCTAGCATCGTAGAAGGAAAGATCTTCACATTCACTTTCTCGTGGTAGAGATTGGGCGACGTTTGCAGGAGAGGGAAGCGGATAACGAATGCAGGGACCAAGAATCTCCAAGGATAAAGAAATATCCCTTTTACCAAGAGCCAGCATCCTCATCGGAGGGTGGACGAGCGGGTAGAAGGAAGGGCACTCTTCTGCCCTTGGATTAAGAAATTGTACCTAATGACGGATGAGCTACAGGTTGATAAACGACATGAAGATGCAGAAAGCAACGAGGATTAAAGATCTACTGATAAGCTCTATTAACACATCATGGCTATGTTCAAAACAAAAGTTCCCGGAGGTTCAATTGCTCCATTCAGATCTACCGGTTTTGGGGACAGTTTTGGGCAACGATGTAGTTGAGAAGTTTTCATTCAGTGAAAGTAGTATTCAGTCCCTGGTATATACAGTTTTCCTCTGTGGAGACTAGACGAGGAATCTTCGTGCGACTGACCTAAAGAAAATATATTTCTTTGAGATGTGGTATTACTCACACCTTGGACAGTATTTCGCACCTATGATTCCCTTGTTAAACAACTCAAACTAACAATCACGCGATCATCAATATCTGAACCAATACATTTACAATTCTTTGGAATCACTACTTGACGTGGGAAAGGCAACTTGGAAAACTGATCATCCTGGAAAATGTTCCCGATAAGTGAGATCGTGGGAGATTTCACACTCGCTGGTCCATCATTATAAGAATGTAACTAGGTCGAACATCTTTGGTGCAGTAAGTCTAGTCGAGGACAGCAAGATATTCCGGAGATTAATAATTGCGTACCCCTATAACACGCCAGGACATCATAAATGTCAAAATTGACTGAACAAAAAGAAAGAGAGATAGTGGAAGATACCATGCTTTTTTGTCTGAATTTTTATTATATTTTTAGATATATTACAGACTGTAGTGAATTTAGGAAATGTTACTATGGCTTAATTTCCCAATAATGTCGTTTTCATGCCGTATGTCAAAGATACATTTTAAGAAGTAGGAAATAACTATCTATAGTAGTATAATGTCGTGGTGGTTAGTAGTGTGGTGTATTTATGAAGATGAAGAGAAGTGTATTCAATTGAACAAAAAATCAGTCCCCGAGCCAAAAGAATTAACTACACGCGGTTGAAATTCCCAACTCTGCCAGGAATAGAACCCGGAGCCCTATAAACCGAAGGCCAGCGCGCTGACCATTCAGCCAAGGAGCCAGGCAATGAAGAGCTAATATTAAATAATAATAATAATAATAATAATAATAATAATAATAATAATAATAATAATAATAATCTATTGCGCCGTTCCTGCGTCCAGGTAAGGACGCACAAGATCCAGGCTAGCTCAAATTATGATAATAATTGTCATTTCGTCTTTTACGGGCTATGAGTTCCTACTGAGAGGAAAGAACACCGATTTATACTCGTGGAAATATCTAACTCATGCAGAAGGACGTCTCCTACTCGTTTTCTTAGCTAGAATTCCCTATACCTTATCAGATCGCCAAAAATATAAGTGCCTGCAGCTAAGGAACTACTTTAAAAGTCATTAAAAGGAGGATTGATTTTTGACACATTTCATTTATTATGAACTAATTTCAATCTAGTAAGATCATCATAGTCTCTTTTTGTAATAAAAGGTAACGAGTGTCGAACTATGCATCTATCTTAGAGTTCATTTCTGGTAACATTAAGTTAAAGTCTTTAAAAAGAAATGAAATATCTAATTAGGATGCTCGGAAAACAAATAATCATGACCTTAAAAGATCTTAATTGAAGATGTATTTGTCTGGAAAATATTTAGTTGAAAAGAAAAGAAATAAGTTAAAGGTATCAGATAATAAAAGTATTGGATATTAAGAATATCAGATAATTAGAATATTAGATAACTAGATTATTAGATGCATCTAATGAAAGAAAATGAAAATTTACATCACAACATACTAGATTTTTTTTTAGATTTAGATTTATTATTTCTTTAGATCTACAGTAATAATACCCATTTGATCCGTTATAAAAAAAATAACAATGTCCAGCCTAAGCCAAATTTCATACAACTAACTTGGTGGACCCCCACACAGGCGGAATACCAGACAACCATGCAAGGTTCCACCCCTAGCTAAATCTGTTAAGCTGCCTCTAACATGGACGGATGACCAGCTCACATGCTAGGGCACCCCCTACATCTAAATTAAGCCTATAACTAATTACTTACAACATTAAATCTATACTAATTCTATCCTAGTACCTCTTGTCATTAACTCATAAATCACTCACCAATACTATCTCAATACACATAAATACACCTTCACTTGAATAAATACCCTCTAAACTTCGCTATCTCTCTTAATATCCATCCATCGAACTCAACAATCATTCACTTTATTTCCATGCCACATATCATTACATATCTACCTCTTATCATAAAGACACCTTTACTAGAATAAATACCCACTAAACTTCGCTATCTTTCTTATCATCCATTCGCCACCATGCCCCTGCTGAGTATACACACAAACCTTTGCACATTCCATTCCTCCTACATTTCCTCTACTTGACTCTCTCAGGGTTGCTGATTCCATGCTTCAGCGGTATTATGAATGTCACAGACCTCATACACGCTAACCTTAGCACATTCCATTCCTACTACATTTCCTCTACTTGACTCCCTCGTGGTTGCTGATTCCATACTTCCGTTGCACTCACATTCTGCTAATACGTATTCTACTCATGTAGCAACTTTATCACTGCACTACCTGTCTGTTCCTGCTCATCTTATTCAACCATGCTTGATCTAATTAAATAATCATCTAAAACCAACTTTGCTTGCCGATTTACCATTAACTAATAAATCACTTACCAATACCATTTAAACTTCGCTACCTCTCTTATCATTCATCCATCATCATCTTTCATACTTAACACTTCAATTCCAGTCCTCATTTACTTTATAATTAGAATACACATTAAGACATCTTTACTTGAATAACTATCATCATCACCTTTCATACTTAACACTTCAATTCCAGTAGATACCATCCAACCTCCTTTATATCCCCAAACTCGTAACAATTACACTACACATATAGACATATCATTCTTCACTTGAATAAATACCCTCTAAGCTTCACTACCTCTCTTATCATCCATCCATCGCACTCCACAATCATTCTCTTCAATTCCATACCACATATCCTTACATATATACCTCTTATCATTAACTAATAAATCACTCACCAATACGATCTCAATACACATAAAGACACCTTCACTTGAATAAATACCCTCTCATCTATTTCATAACACAGGCAAACCATGTTACTTACTACTGTTACTTGTCTTTTTACTTCTCGTAATTACTCCTTCTTCCATTTTTCCCTTTTTACCCCATAGCTCCTTCAAACTCAAGCTTTTCCCTTTAACCACGGCACTTCTTACTTCTGCTTCCTCCCTCAAACCATTATTCTCGCTCCGATTCTGTCCACTTGTCTTTCCTTGTGATTCTTCTTCCATCCTCTCTTCCTGCATCCTGCTTTCTTCACTCGCGCTGACCTCCGACACTAGTTCGTTCATTAATTTCCTGACTACTTCCATCCTCCTTGCATTTCCTTTTTCTTCAGCTCTTTTTACGATCGCTTCCCAGGAACCCCATCTACTCAGTGTTCCTCCCTTTACAGTATGTACATCAGCCCTGGTAGTTTCTTCTTGCCTCGAACACTCAGCCCTGCTTTTTCCTTCTTGCCTCACATCAGCCCTGGTAGTTTGTTCTTGCCTCGAACTCTCAGCCCTGCTTTTTTCTTCTTGCCTCAAACTCTCATCCATTGATTTCAGTTTCGACACTGTCCACTTCCGGGTCCAATTCCTGTCGCTTACCACAAGTATCTGACCACTAATATACGCTCTCAGCCCCTGGATTTTCGCTTTCACTAAGTGTTTCTTTAGAACTTTGAAATTCCTACTCTCTTCTCTTCCGAAATCCCTCTTAACTCCAATTTTCTCACTCTGCAGATTACCAGCGTTCCTTATCACTATATCTGCCATCAATGAAGATAGCAGCGACACTTTTATGGGCCTGTACCCTCCCACCTTGCCAACTCTCTCCACATTGTCTATATCGACCTCACTAAAATTAATTTTCATTTTATTTTGTATGAGATCTACCACTTTGTAAATAATGTCCACTTTAGATTCTGACTTTTCTTCCTCCACCCCGTAAATAAATATGGATTTCTTCTTACGCTCCTGTCTGCAAACTGCTATTTCTTTCTTCAGGTTTACCACCTCCTCTTCCATATTTTTTATTTTCTCCCTTAGTGACACCAGATCTTTCTCGCTGTCTTTCATTATTGCCTTCGTATTTTTTATGTAATCCTGGATCCACTGTCTCGTCTTTTCGTACTCCTGGACTTGCTCCTGAAGCATCTTTTTTACTTGCTCGAACGGGCATAACTCCTGTACTACCCCTTTTACCACTTTTCTCATAACTTCTACGTCTACCCAGCTCATCCTATCCATCTCTTTGCCGTCTACTTGGCCCGACCGCTTCCCCACTCCTATTCCACTCCACTCCACAGGCGCACGTCACACGACACGTCTCTTCTCCTTACTGGCTTCCGCTAGACTGTGACACAACATACTATGTACAGTATTGTAGATTGAGGATTGTCCTAAAAAATGTAGGACGCAGTTTCATATTTGGTCATAAATCTATTAAAAAAATTGGAATCACATCTTTTCTAACTGAAATCTCAAAAAAATTAAATTCAAATATTCTGTTTCTCGTCTCATTTACGTTAATTTATGGACATGCGTTAACTTCTCTTGATCCACATTCGTTGTGTCCAGATACACAACCAAATTAACCCGGGAAAAATATCCTTATAACATTCATAATATTAGACAGATGTCGTATTTTCAAGTTATGCTCATGCTTCTTGACACTTCATCTTGCATCAGCATCGATAACCCCCGTTTAAGCCAATGTATACTCTTAAAAAGATCATGATCAAACATTACATCTAGAAAATTAGGCAAACTATTCTCTTAACTTGAGATCATTCATAAATTCAAGTGCGTATCCGTGCTATGACACTGTATTATCAAATGTATGTAATCATAATTCCATCAAAATATACGATAATAATGTGGTCTACCTTGTGAAAAGATTCTACTTCAAATTAATGACTCTTATTTGTGCGGTTAAGTCACCAGTGATATTGGGTACTGCCTTAGAATAAACTTCAAAGTCTGCCTAACATGTGCGAAAAATCTTATAATTAGAAGATATACACAGATGTCAGCTAATTTAATTTCATCGTCCTCATTATGAATCATTTGGTGATCTTTAATATAAATGTCAACATACGGACGGCATTTAGATCGCATTCTATCCTACTCATGGCTTACTCATAGATAAATAGTCGACTGAAGACAGAATAAATTCACTAATTACTTCAAAAATACATAACTTGGAACATTATTTCCATAACAACACAACCATGAACATATTCACGAAGAACAATACCTATCACCAACATTAATTACCATATCTCATCTCATTACTCACATTAAATAACCCTCATTTCACATTTCAAATAAATATCACCTTTCACTTTACAGTATATGCATTATCACATTCTAACTCGACGTATTTCTTACCGGCATCATGGTTCGTGAACTTATCTACTCTGTCATAGTTTTAATCCATTCATAATTCCAAAAGATATTACCACATCCTTATATATAGTAAGCACTTCCTACATACGATCTCCTTTCTACGATCATTCGGAAACATAAGTTCTCACGAATGCCTAACTTCTATCTCAACGTCGTATGAAATTCACTAATAAATTAAAAATTAACCTCCTCTCACATTACACTGACAGCGTTACGAACGAGGGCTTTATTATCACTGGATGACTGTACCCTACATGTGGATTTGACGTCTAGGCTTGATGAATACCTAACATCCTTTAACCTAACTTTGGTAACCATCTACTCGTATATAATTATCGCACTGACACTAACTAGAATAGCACTTTAATAAAAAGAGAATGAATAAATTCTTACTTGTATATTGGACTTAAAGTGAACGTATCTTTACTCTGCAACTCCCATAGTCGTCTCATGTCCGGGTGGCTGGACATGCGGACATAGCTCCTTGCATTTCACTTAGGTGTTTGGGAACATTCGGGGCCGTCCCATCTGGTTACTGGTCATCGTGGGCCGGCAACGTCATCCTACGCTGCTTTCATCTGGGCAGTCTCGCCTTCATCTTCTTACTGCATCATGGTAGTAGCTTGAGCAATTGGAACAGAATAATACATCGTTTCAGTCAATGTCGTCATCTTATGGCTATTTTCTGTTACTATTTGCCTATGATAAATAAACGTCGTTCTTGGAAGAGTTGATATCAAAAATATTTTCAACAGTCTGGGATAGGCGAAAGTAATTATTCCACTCAAAATGTGAAGATTGCTAATACTGTAGAGAACAGCCGTGAACAAATATTTCTTTCAGTCTTGGGAATAGAATTCCAATGTGATGATATTTTCTCCTGGTAGTCGACTGTGACGTTCTTCTTATAAGCAAATTGAGCGAATGTTAAAATTTTTCTATAATAATAACTCGTAAGAATATTCATACGTCATTCTTTTTATCACCGCCTTCCATGTTCCGCTCTTTAGCCGAGCGCTTGACGAAAATATTACTACCTCAGTTTGTAATAGTGTCAGACGTTTAAAAAAAATCGTCGCTTTGATAATTTAGACTCCACTTTTGTTCCGGTTGCATTTTTTGGAGAACAGTGAAATGGCACACTATACTGTATAAATAAATTCGTACCGTAACGACCGCGTGTCTGTACATTGACTATTTTGGCGAAATGTCCGTACAGTTATCCGTTTCATGTGTAATAATGACCATCTGCATACTTTTTAGCTTTGGTGTATGTTTGTCTGTTTGTCTATGACTTGAAAATTTCTGGATATATTTCTACCAAACTTCATATTTAGAATCCACCGGTCCTTGGATAGGTTTCGGGGCCAATATTGCTTCTAAATCCCTGAACGGACTGGGGGTTTATACGAAACCGTGATATTGCACTCCCACAAAATATAAACAACCAAACTTAATGGAAATCTACCTGAATTAATAGAAAAAATATCTAAACCTTTTTTCTCATGTGCAACACTTCGATACGAGGATCAATAAGGTAAAATATCATTAATGGGCCGTTTTTCGGAACAAGTGTCACCGGAGTTATCAAGAGCGGGTGCGTGTATAGCGTATTTCTTATAACTTCAAAATACTCAAGATATTTCAACCAAACTTGACATTTAGCATCCACCTGTCCAAAAGTAGGTTTTAGGGTCCATACCATTTTAAATTCCAGGAATGGACCTGGGGTTTATGGGGAACCGATACAATGATTTTACTCTCCCACAATATATACAAGAGCAACCTGACTGGAAATCGACCAACCTTGATGGAAATCCATTTCTGAAACATTTTTTCTCATGTGCTTTTTCTTTTCGGCAGGAGGATTACAAACGGAGATACCATAAACGGTCGGTTTTGCAGGCTATGTCCAGAGGACATAGCCCAAAATATGTTGTACGTGGAGCAGATTCCTTATCTATCTTCTGCATAAATAAAATCGTAACGACCGTGTATCTGTGCATTGATTATTTTGATGAAATTTCCGTACATCTATCCGTTTAAGGGGTAATAATGTCCATCTGCATATCTATTTAGCTATAGTTTCCTGAAAGTCCTAATTTTACCCCCCTCGCCCACAATTAACCTTCCAGACGAGCCAGAAAATTAAAATTAGGCAAAAATTATACGTTTCAGTCTGTAATCGACGTAAAATTTCCAAGATCTTTAATTATTATTGTTTTACCCTCGAAAAATATAGGAATATTGAGGCAATTTTAATGTTGGTACAGACCTTCGTTTTGAGGTATTTCGCGGCTAAACGGTAAGTCCTATCACAAAACGGATGGCAGACTCTCAGTTCAATTTGGAGTGATCTACAACTTTGGTCCTATGACGTTTCGTCGTATCTCTATTCCTTATAAATTAGATTTGTCTCTACTTCTCGATTATACCTTTATTTTGCTCTTTGTACACGTATAATTCGTAGTTCGAATCATTAATATAAAAGATAGAATCAGCTAATTCTACACGAACATTGGCCCACCCAGTATACATACGTGAGCCAAATTCTATGTTTGTAGCTGTCATATTGGTACCCAAAAGTAATGCACTGTGAGAAAAGCCTTACCCAAATTTCTACCTAGGCAACGTTTCTAACTCAACATTACGCATAAATAGAGGAGACAGGAGAAAATAACTTAAGACCAACCATTTAGACCGCTAAACGAGGCGTCTTATAGTACAACCCGTGCGTCGATGTGATGTATCGTTTATCAGCAGTTAATCTGTAAATGAAGGTTTGCAAATATTGTAAACATGCATATACTTTGTATGCCGATCTATATATATTCAATGAAGTCGATTTGTAGCGATGTAGAAAGGATGAGTTTGCCATTATAATTAATATTTTATATCGGTAGCAATTCTCAGCAGGAGGGCGTCTGCTATTGTAATCATTACTCACCACATCGAATTTGACTGGCAGTAGGAATGGGATCCTTCTCCAACTCTTTTGTAACTAGCATTAATAAGGGGGGACTAGCATTGTAATTAATAACTCCCTTCTCGATTTCACTGGCAGAGGTCAAGGGAGCAGACAAATAATAAAGTAACTTAAGTGATGGTTGTATGTGTTTACGCGTCACACAGTAGATATGATGTACACGATTACAGCTATTATTGGGATTGTCACCAGTTAGCCTAGCGAACCCGAGAACAAATCTTCACACAGTGGAGCAACTGAAAGAAAACATTACGAATGAAATCGGAAACATCACAGTGGCAGAACTCATACGCGTCAGGCAGAATGCAGATACCAGATACAATGCCTGTATAACCCAGGAAGGACGACACTTCCAGCGCCTTTTATAAGGTACGATTTCAAATAAGATTGTACACACGCTTAAAGCAGGGCGGCCGCACGTGACATAAGTTCGGCTGAGGCGGCTGCCGTAGCGCAGAGTACTAACACTGTGCGTTCGGTCTTAGTTTATATGAGACACCTTCTAATTCTATGCCAGGCCAAGTAGCTTAGTTGCTGAATTTCTGGCTTTCTTACCTCAAGTTGGTGGGTTCGAACCCAGCTCAGTCTGGTGCTAGTTGAAATTGCCCAAATTCGCCATTGTCGGGTCGGTGATTTACTTGCAAATAAAAGAACTCCTGTAAAGCAATCTTCCGCCACTCCGGCGTCTCTGAAGGCCATAAAAGTAAAGGTAACAGTAGTTTATAAGACCCTAAACTCATTATTATTATTATTATTATTATTATTATTATTATTATTATTATTATTATTATTATTATTAACTACTTTAGTCCGACTCATTGGCACAATGGTCAGCGTTCAGTCCTTCAGTTAAAAGGGTCCCGGGTTCGATTCCCGGCCGGTTCTGAGATTTTAATCGCGTCTGATAAATTCTTCTGACCCGGGGACTGGGTATTTGTGTTTGATCCAACACTTTCCTCTTCATATTCAGACAACACATAACGTTACCAAGCACTACGGAACCCGCAATAGTGATTACACCCCTCCATATAGGGTTGGCGTCAGGAAGGACATCCGGCTGTAAAACAGGGCTAAAACCATATGTGCAGCGCAGTTCTCGCCCGCTACCACACAGATGTGGGAAAAGCGGTAGAAAAAGAAGAAAAGAATTAACTACTTTTACGATTTTCAGGGGCACTAAGGTACCAGGAATTTCGTCCGCTTTCTACCATCTGAGCCATTTTGCCCGGCATTATATTAAGGTAGAATGCGTGTGTGAGAAGTGAGGTATCTCCTGCAGACAATGAAGTCGTGGAGAATGCTGTTTGAAGGTAATGACTATGGCGCTGAAGGGGTAAAATAAAATGGCGAATGGCTTTTAGTGTCGGGAGTGTCCAAGGACAAGTTCGGCTCGCCAGATGCAGGTCTTTTGATTTGACTCCCGTAGGCGACCTGCGCGTCGTCATGAGGATGAAATGATGAAGACGACACGTACACCCAGCCCCCGTGCCAGCGAAATTAATCAATTGTTGTTAAAATTCCCGACCCTGCCGGGAATCGAACGCGGGACCCCTGTGACCAAAGGCCAGCACGCTAACCATTTAGCCAAGGAGCCGGACGGTGACGGGGTGAAAACATAAAAAACAAGATATGGCGAATAGTGCGCATGGCTAAGGAGAGAAGGATCGCTATAGACATATTAGTTGTGTAGACACTTTCTTACTACAGTTCACATTATCATCATGCAATTTCTAAGTGTATCTTACGATTATACCTCTGAAGATGAGGAGTAACATTACGAGTTATCTTGCTAAGTTCTCTTATTAGCAAGCACTCGAAACTCATCCAGACTGACATGTAAATATACTTCGTATATGGGCTATTAAGCAACACTAGAGCTCAATAGTCGGCAGTAGAGGAAACTAGTGCTAAGGATGAAGAGCGCAGGATGTTTGCAGTAAATCTCCAAGAAGTACCAGTTAGCTTCTGAATAATATTGTTTCGGGTTTTCGGTTTCTACAACGAGTTCAAAAGATGATGTTTGAATGGTCCAAGGTAACACAGAGATATTTTGGACACATATTGTGTTTAACTGGAGAGCCTCCGTGGCTCAGACGGCAGTGCGTCGGCCTCTCACCGTTGGATACCGTGGTCCAAATCGCGGTCACTCTATGTGAGATTTGTGCTGGACAAAGCGGAGGGGGCAGGTTTTTCTCCGGGTACTCAGGTTTTCCATGTCATCGTTAATTCCAGCAACACTCCATTATTATTTCATAGCATCTATCAGTCGTTAATAATTCACTTTGGGAGTGGCGACCCCATCGTACTAACAGCCTATATATATGATTCATTCATTACATCCCTGACCCGGTCACAGACTGGAAAACAGGTTGTAGGTTTTCATTTTCATTGTGATTAACTAGTCAATTGAACACTAGCATGGCACCATCAGTTCTAGACGACATACCAGCTCTCATTCTCCAAAGACTGAAAAACACGACATCCACCCTTATGTGATGCTGCTCTGAAGACGTCCACTTACAATGTGAGGAATGGTCTGACGAGGGGCTCCACAATAACATTTTCGAGATGGTGCAAAGTTCCACTTGTAGAGAGAATCCCTGCAACTTCCATGATCTGTCCTGATCCTGTTCAGTCTGGATCAAGTTGCACGCGGCAGTTGGAGGAGTGGAAAGGGCGTTGGAATAATTCTACTGATTTGCTCCTGTGTAACACCTTCAGAGGGGGAAAAATTGCTAAGGGATCTCAACGAGCTCCACTATCGGCAGCTTTGAAGATGGTTTTCCGTGGTTGCCCATTTTACACCAGGAGATTGTCGGGACTGTACCTAAATTACGGCCACGGCCAATTATCTCCCACTCCTAGGCCTTTCCTATTCTGTCGTCGCCATAAAACATATCTGTGTCTGTGCGACGTAAAACAAATTGTAAAAAAGGAAGTTATTTTTGTGTGTTTAATTTTAAGTACTAGATTATTTTGTTTCGCGTGAATTAAATTATCTAGGAAGTAGCTGGTCCTTTAAAAAATAATAAAAATTAGTGGCAAATGCATTTATTTACGCGTCGCGCCATATACAGAGTGATTGGAAAAGAACTCCCTAGTTTTAATGTGTCCTAGAATCTGTAAAAAAAATCATACACTGTTCTAGTTTTCGGTATGTGGTTCATCAACTCTCCAAGTTTGGATCCCCTGTAGTTGGCAGGTCTTCTCGACCTTGAAACCGCGCCAGTGCTGTCTGTTTCCTCTGTTCTGCACTGCACTGCACGCACGCCTGCTGAGGGAACAGAGGAAACAAACAACACTGGCGCCATCCCAAGATCAAGCAGACCTGCCAACTGCAGGGGGGCCGAACTTGGAGAGTTGATGAATCACACACCAAAAACTAGAATAGTGTATGTCACTTTGTACAGATTCTAGGACACATTAAAACTAGGGAGTCCTTTTTAAAACACCCCGTATATGTTGTACACGATTCCACCTGTCACTGGGACTGTCACCAAATACCCTACCGAATGTAAATAGTGTGGATTCAACACTAATACCGGCCAGTTTGGACATTTCCTTTCCACACCTTCTTACCCACTTGCCGAAGGAACTTGGTCTAAAACGGCATTCAGAGTGTCAAATTCATCTCAGTGGCCCCAGAAAGCATTTAGTCTATCCTACAGTTATTTCTACACGGCGGGTTGAGTGGCTCAGACGGTTGAGGCGCTGGCCTTCTGACACTAGCTTGGCAGGTTCGATCCTGGCATCATCCTTATCAACCTGTCTCACTCCCACGCTGATGGGGCTGGACTTTGACTTAAACGGCATCAAATGAGTCATTGTTCATCTCAGCGACTCCGAAAACTACGAACTCGACATTATTTTCGAATACTTTTCATGTCATCCCGTCCCCAACCTCACCCCTAGGGCTATCTTAACCCACAGTATACTTTTTTGAGATAGTAATATTTGAAGAGCTCTGCTGAAATCGGTCCAGTGGTTTAGGAGGAGATGTGGAACAAACCCACAAACATGCAATCCTGTATTTACATTAACATGAAGGTTTTGAGTTCAACTTGGATATACGCCCTATAGTTTTGCTTGACAGACTATCCAGCACATAGTGACTACAGTAAATACTCTCAACTTATGTACCGTGGAGATATGAATGACTCGGATCGGAAGTTTATGACCTAAAGAAGTACCTACAAAATATGCAAGCAAATATGCCCTATGAATTAGCTAACCATGACCTAAGAAAGGTAAAATACGACTAGTATTTTAGGGACAGGCAGCAAATAATAGAGTATTACAAATATTAAACGTGTCAAGAAGTGATTAGCGATAATACAGCAGATACACTTAATCATGCAAACGGAGAGAGCTACCGTAGGTACGTTAAAACTTTATACATTCATTCTGTGCCATAGCCCTAAGGTGAAGTTCTCACTGTAAAAATGAAATGGCGTATGGTTTTTTTTTTTTGTGAAGGGAGTGTCCGCGGACAAGTTCGGCTCGCAAGGTGCAGGTCTTTCGATTTGAGTCCCGGAGGCGGCCTGCGCGTCGTGATGAGGATGAAACGATGATGAAGATAACACACACACACCCAGCCCCCGTACAAGTGAAATTAACCAATGATGGTTAAAATCCCCGACCCTGTCGGGAATCGAACGCGGGACCCCTGCGGCCAGCACGCTAACCATTTAGCCATGGAGCCGGACAGTTCTCACTGTGGTTTCCTAAAATAAATCACCGAAACAAAACGAAGTATTAGCATGTTTTTTAGTATCTGTCGGCGTACGTTCTTACAGCACCTTCTTTCTTCGGAATTATGTCTTTTAAACGTGCTATCATCCGCCTCTGTGGTGTAGTGGTTAGTGTGATTAGCTGCCACCCCCGGAGGCCCGGATTCAATTCCCGGCTCTGATACGAAATTTGAAACGTGGTACGAAGGCTGGAACAGGGTTCACTAAGCCTCGGGAGGTCAAATGAGCAGAGGTGGGTTCGATTCCCACCTCAGCCATCCTGGTAGTGGTTTTCCGTGGTTTCCCACTTCTACTCCAGGCAAACGCCGGGATGGTACCTAACTTAAGGCCACGGTCGCTTTCTTCCCTCTTCCTTGTCTATCCCTTCCAATCTTCCCATTTCCCCGCAAGGCCCCTGTTCAGCATAGCAGGTGAGGCCGCCTGGGCGAGGTACTGGTCATCCTCCCCAGTTGTATCCCCCGACCCAATGTCTCACGCTCAAGGACACTGACCTTGAGGAGGTAGAGGTGGGATCCCTCGTTGAGTCTGAGGGCAAAACCAACCCTGGAGAGTAAGCAGATTAAGAAAGAAGAAAAACCTGCTACCTATCTTTTTCTGGAAAAGAAAGAAAAATGCATCTATTATAGTATTTTTAGATTCTGTGTTTGAAATTCTTTGTTTGGAACTCGATGCAGATAATATGTATTTGCCTTGTTAAAAACGATGCCTCAATTTAAACAAGAATGCTCAAGGATGACCAAATATGGCCTATTGTCACTAAAATGAGTCGAATATGATCAAAATAATAAAAATGGCTGAAATACGCATTTATATGCAACATCAAATTGCTTTAAACGGGGTCAGGGATCCGCCATTCGCAGTTATGTTTCAGATTTCAGGAAAAACTATGACTTTCTCTTAACTTCCAAACCTTATAAATGGCATTTTTGGCTGCTTCATCTATGTAATTCAGTAGTTTGTTTATAATACCCTGTACTTTCAACATTTTATTCGATATGTACTCTATTTTCTTACAAGTTGCTTTATGTCGCACCGACACAGATAGGTCTTATGGTGACGATGGGATAGGAGAGGACTAGGAATGGGAATGGGAAGGAAGCGGCTGTGGTCTTAATGAAGGTTGAGCCCCAGCATTTTCCTGGTAGGAAAATGAGAAACCACGGAAAACTATCTTCAGGGCTGCGACAGTGGGGCTTGAAGCCACTATCTCCCAAATACTGGATACTGGCCGCACTTAAGCGACTGCTGCTACAGGGCACAGTATGTGTAATGCCACACACTAAATAAATAAAATAAATAAATACAACTTTTAACATTGATTTAAATTAATAACATCATCTTAGGAACGCATGGACAGTAAGTGCAGCAGGTAATGACACACACACACACACACACACACACACACACACACACAGAGAGAGAGAGAGAGGCCGAGTGACCTACTAGGACTGTCAAGTCCATGCCACTGCGCAGTCCTTTTACAGTTCTCACGTCTAAATGGACGGAGTATACTCTAGAATGACAAATCTAATTCTCCAGCTCGCCTCCCTGGCTTACATGAACAAAATAACGAGCACGAACAGTTTACTGGAAATACTGTATGCAACCTGCGCCGGCTCTCTCATCAGCTTCTGTATCCCTTGCTCTTGTGTGTTCCCTGCTGGTTGGTAGTGAATAAATAAACACTCCAAAACAGCTCCTACTGCACGTCCAAAGAATGCCAAACTTCAAAATCCATTCTCTTTTAGAAACAGCAGCCTTGCTAAACGTGCAATGGTTGAGAGTGCCTCAGGGTTCGTGGAAGACCAACACGGTATTGACTCATTTGATTGCATTGAAAACTGTCTTTAATTTTTGTTCTAACTGAAAAGGTTAATAAATTTAATTGTTTTAATCACATGCTGAATGTTTTTATTTTCATACTGGATCCAAATTTACCGAGAAGTGAAAGTTTTCTTTGTATTTACTGTTCTGAGTTTCACATTAAATAATATGATATCAATTTCAACACGACGTAACAGAATATGGAATGTGCTTAATATTTTTGAGTGTACACTAGAACCTCCGTTGCCCGCAACACGTTTAACCGAAATACCATTTAACCGAAACGACCGAAAAATTTTTAGTTATATTACAAAAACGAATTAAAGAAACAACATTTGTTATGTTATTCTGGCGTTCTGCTAATGAAACGGTGGCATGATATAGCGGCTAGCAAAAGGTGGGAAAACAAAAACGAAAGAAATCAAAAGACCTTATTCAGAAAAATATAGGTCTTACATCGTTTCTTTTGTAAATACAGTTGAGTAGTTCGGTTTTCGAGGATTAAAATACTCTTCCAACAGTGAACTATATATTTAGCCTCTTGCCTTCATTTACTTTCATCTAAAACTTCAGAAAAAACTATTCTTAACCTCTAAAAATTATACTCAACTATTATTATTCGAAATTTTGATTATCCGAATCCCCCCCCCTTCCTCCCTTTGTTTCGGTTAACAGATCTTCTACTGTATTTTACTAACATGTAGAGAAGCTAAAATATTAGATAATATGGAATCTTGGTCATCTGTTTGTAAACACACATGCTATTAATACAATCTTTTATTATCTCACACGAGGATACTGCCTGATTCCTTTCACCACAACTGAGGAAATTGCTTCATTTTACGTCTATCGTAGTATCAGGACCCCTGCTTTGTCTGATAAGACATGTTTTCAGTAATAAAACAAAAAAAAACATGGCACTACAGCCCATAAAGGGCCTTGGCCTACCGAGCGACCGCTGCTCAGCCCTAAGGCCTGCAGATTACGAGGTGTCGTGTGGTCAGCACAACGAATCCTCTCGGCCGCTATTCTTGGCTTTCTATACTGGGGCCGCTATCTCACCGTCAGATAGCTCCTCAATTCTAATCACGTAGGCTGAGTGGACCTCGAACCAGCCCTCTGGTGCAGGTAAAAATCCCTGACCTGGCCGGGAATCGAACCCGTGGCCTCCGGGTAAGAGGCAGGCACGCTACCCCTACAACACGGGGGCCGGCCAATAATAAAAACTCTCTGCAATTCTTCTTCAGTCTTCGGTACTTGTTTCTAGTTAATGATGATATGGTAAATTTATTGTCGTGGTTACGACCACATCTTCCCAATTAATATAAAACACACACACTGGAATAGACAGCACAGGCTGACGGACAGAATTTACAATCGCGAAAAAAAAAGAAGAAGGCAGAATCAATAATTACGATGTCAGCAGATTTTCAATTTTATCTCCAAGATGTCCGGTGCTGGGGCTGTGCCTTAATTAAAGCCATGGTCGCTTTCTTCCCAATCCTATACCTTTCCTTTCCCATCGCCGCCAATAAGACCTACCTGCGTCGGTGCGGCGTAAAGCAAAGAAAAAAATAGAAAGTATAGATCCATGGTTAAAAGGTTAGCGCTACTGGCCTTTCGTTCAAGAATGCCGGATTCGATTTCCGGCCGAGAAGGAGATTTTACCTTACTGGGATAATTCTTCTGGCTTGAGGACTGGGTTTGTGTGCCATCTTCAGCATTAGCATTCATTATAAGTAGGGCTTATCCTCACAGACACGAATGTCGTCTAAAGGCGTCAGTTCAAAAGACCTGCACCAGGCTCCTCCAGAAGCCATTTCTTCTTCTTCGACTACTATCTATGTATTAAAACAAATTATGAAAACTAAAGTCAGTCAGTCCAGCCATTCTATCCGGTCGATTTCCTTCATTCTCTTTTTAACTGAAAGGTATTCATGCACAGATTTGTCGTCAGGTACTATACGTTACTTAACTTCCGCCTTCCCCAAAATATTTGATTTTTTTGAATTTTTGTCTCTTTGAAGCAATCATATCCTTCGTTCTAATTGAGGTACGCAGTTCGTTCTTGGTCTAAAAACACTCAGTGGATCAAGCGATTTCTTTTGAGGTAATAACTACTTAAATTGGTAGATTCTGAAAAAAGTTACGAGTACATTTGTCTCCATGACGAAGATCGTTGAAGGAGTTTTTAACAGTTCGGTGCGTAGTGTTGCTCCAAGGAACGTTTCTTTGTGTGATGTATTTTCAAGGGTTTTGTTGCCATAATATTACAGTCTTACCACAGCAGGTCATGTGCTTTATTTCATTAAATCGAAACTTTGCAAATACATCCGTGAAAATAGTAACGGACAAAACCATACTTTGTACATTGCGAGCGGAGCCAAAGAAAACTGCTAGTTATTATTATTATTATTATTATTATTATTATTATTATTATTATTATTATTATTATTATTATTAAGGATGTCGTATTTCAAATACCACCGGACTGAGCCAGGATCGAGCAAGCCAATTTGAGTCCGGAAGGCCAGCACGCTACTGTCTGAGCCACTCAGACCGGCATTATTATTATTATTATTATTATTATTATTATTATTATTATTATTATTATTATTATTATTATTATTATCATTATTATTATATCCGTGGTAGAGTGTCGGCCTCCGGATCCCAAGATAGCGGGTTCAAACCCGGCAGAGGTAGTCGGATTTTTGAAGGGCGGAAAAAAGTCCATTCGACACTCCATGTCGTACGATGTCGGCATGTAAGAGATCTCTGGTGATACATTTGGTATTCACCCGACAAAATTAATTAAATCTCAGTCATGGACGCTCAAGAGAGATCCGATTTACTCTGTCTGCCATCTAGCGGACCTAGAGTAAAACGGAACGTCGAAATTGACGAGCTGACAGCCCGATGGCGTCAAATCGAAATGTCTGCACGCGGTAGCTGAGGCCATACGATGATTATTATTATTATTATTATTATTATTATTATTATTATTATTATTATTATTATTATTATTATTATTAATGATACACTGAACAACAGTCACTGCTGATAGAAATATTCAGTAAATGCTGTGATTTTAACTCGTTGCTTCTAACTCTAACATCAATTTAACACAAGCCTCCAGGACAAATACTTTCTCTAAAATCCAATATTCTCCCTAGACTCGAATTCTCTCTCGATGGACATTAAATTGTTTATTACGCCAGAGGTCAGAGGTGATGTTACACATCGAACAGCAGAGTCATCGGAAGGTTGCATTAAGAAGAAAATAGCAATTTAATATCTCTTCACGTGCGCCGTATTGTTCTTAAGATCTCCGTTCTCTACAATAAAACACTACTCCGGGATTTGATCCCATTACGAAGAAAAAACGTTTTTTAAAAATTTATATTGGAATGTAAGTGAAATTTAACAAACGGTACGCTTAAAATTCACGATGTCACTTCAATGATTAAGGGGGGGGGGGACCTACACTTTTGAACACCGACAAGTGGGGTATGTAAAACAATTTTTACGCAGCAATGCAAATGCATACTGAAAGGAAACTTTGTATAAAAACAAATTATTCCTTAATAATATTCCTACATATTTAGAAATCATATAAACCTATACATTATATAACAATTAATTATTCAAAGTGGCGGTGTATCATTTTGCCGTTCCTCTGATAATTTCCAAACACATGAACATTTTTCTATGATTCTTCTTTTATTATGATTAGTAATTTTATAGCTATAACATGTACTAGAAATAGTTAAGTCCATCAAGTATAAATATTGCTTTCATGAAGTTATTTTCAAGTATTCAATTTTTCATTAACTTCCTTCTGAATTTTTTTTAAGCTTAACCAATAAAGCTAGCTCAATAATTCTAGTACATCATATTCTTCTCTATGAAGTATACATCCATGCAATATTTCATATTAATATCGTAAAAATTTTCAGAGTTATCAGGAAATGGTTCTGAAAAACAAAAGTAACGGGAAATGGGCAACCAATTTACCGATAAAGGGCTTGCTTGAGGGACAGGGCTTTGCGTGTTTGGTCATAACTCCGAAAGTACTGGAGATATTAACAAAAATGTTGCACTGTTATAAAGAACAAGGTTTAATTTTAAATTAAAACAATAGACTGACAAGTCGCATTTTTGGTCGGTCAAAGGCAACGAAAATCATCATCACGTTGATACGCGCAGCCGCTACATATTGTGTATAATATTTTAACCAGATAATTTCAATGAATTATTCACAGCTTCCTTCATGTGATGCTTGCGGCAGAAACCGGAGGGAACCTTGAATTCGAGTTCAAGCTTGGTTTAATTGTCTGAAAAAGTACGGCCTTCGTCTGAACAACCACATGACTTCTTAAGTTCCCTGGCTCCATGGAGTCCCTCTTTACAAGGTACAGTAGATTCATTGTACTGCCCGGGATCTCGACTACGGAGTGACGGTGGCGTGTATGAAGATGTCCGGACAAGTATCAGAGAGACCTGGATGCGAATCGGGGATGTCACATAACGACTCGACATGGCGACCACGCACCTTGGTGCAAACATTGTACTTACGTATCATACTCTGGTACACACCCTCACAAACATCTGGTAGTCGCAACATCCGCCGTTGCCGTAATCCACGTAATCACATCTTCCTCTGACTTCAGCTGATTCTCCTAAATCTCACTCTTCCTGTAAGTTATTGTGATCAGTAGTATAATTGGACAGTTCGGCGGCCATCACCACCACCAGCTCGCAGAGACCACCTCCACCACCACCACAGCCAGGGGCCTCCCAGAGGTCTCCTCCACCACCCGCGGGAAATTTGAATTTGTAAACAAAGCCACGTGCTTTTTGACAGCTGTCATCGACAACAACGCATCGCTAACCTCAGTACTGCCATCTTGACGGGCCTAAACCTCAGTAGTGCCAACTTAACCTAACTAGCGCGAGATAAACAAAGCCACGTGTTTCTTGACAGCCACGTGCTTTTTGACAGACAACAACGCATCGCTAACCTCAGTACTGCCATCTTGACGGGCCTAAACCTCAGTAGTACCAACTTAACCTAACTAGCGCGAGATAAACAAAGCCACGTGTTTTTTGACAGCCACGTGCTTTTTTGACACCTGTCATCCACCATCTTTAAACTACAGAGCACTGTGCTGCCCTCTTTATCGCAGTAGCTGCAAATTCGTCACCTGTCATCCGCAGTGCTGCCATCTTGGCGGGCCTAAACCTTAGTGCTACCAACTTAACCTCACTAGCGTGAGATAAACAAATCCACGTGCAGCTGTCATCCGCCATCTTTAATCCATAGAGCACAGTGCTGCCCTCTTTAGCTACTTACCTATGAAATGTGGTACGTCACAGCTGTCATCCGCCATCTTGCACCGCAAACCTCAGTGCTGCACTCTTTAGCTAGATACCTTTGAAATGTAGTGGCGGCAATTTGAAAAATTCTTTATGCTCCTGTTTGGAAACAAACCTATGCGCTTTTTTGTCAGCTATCATCCGCCATCTTTAATCCAGAGAGCACCGTGCTGCCCTCTATGTGGTGGTGGTAAATTCTACACGCTCTTGTTTGGAAACAAACCCATGTACTTTTCTGACAGCTGTCAACCGCCAGAGAGCACCGTGCTGCCCTCTTTATGCCGGTGGCAAATTCCACGTGCTTTACAAACTCACGTGCTTTTTGACAGCTGTCATCCGCCATGCTATCAAGAGAGTACCGTGCTGCCATCTTTAGCTAGATACCTTTGAAATGTGGTGGCGGCAAATTCCACGTGCTCTTGTTTGGAAACAAAACCACGTGCTTTTTTGACAGCTGTCATCCGCCATCTTTAATCAATAGAGCACTGTGCTGCTCTCTGTAGTAGCGGGCAATTTGAAAAGTTCTGTTACTTGTCATCCGTCATCTTTGATCAACAAAGCATCGTACTGCTCTTTAGCTACATACATTTAACATGTGGTGGCGGATAATTTGAAAAGAAAAAACTTCCGTTAGCTATCATCCGCCATCTTTATTCAACAGAGCATCGTGCTGCTATCTCTAGCTACATACATTTAACATGTGGTGACGGCAATTTGAAATTCTATCTAGATGCCATCTTTAATCAACAGAGCACCGTGCTGCTATCCCTTTGAATTGTGGTGACGGATAATTTGAAATTCCGTTAGCTATCATCATTAAATATTAGTGCATTCGCTAACCTAACCTCTCATCTACTATCTTGAAGGAGACTATACGACACCTCCTCTACCTCCTGCTCTTCCTCCTCCTCCTCCTCCCGTACCACCCCCGCCTCCTCCTCCTCCTCTGTCAACGCATAACTTTATCGAACACGCATCGCGAAGGCAAGAGTGTGCAGCGATATGCATGTTTAGACTTGCGGATTACGAAAGAAACATAACAAGACTTGAATCGAACACTGCACTCGATGTCGTTAACTTCAACATGTGATTAAAACATTGTCTGGTGTGTTCAGAACACTACATAAGTAGAATCGAACGCTGTACTTAATACAACATGTTAGGGGATACCTTTGTTCTAAGAAGATCAGATTGAAACATAACAAGACTAGAACCGAACACTGTACTCGATACAACATGTTAGGGGATACCTTTGTTCTAAGAAGATCAGATTGAAACATAACAAGACTAGAATTGAACACTGCACTCGTTGTCGTTAACCTTAACATGTGATCAGAACATTGATTGATGTGTTCAGATCACTAAACAAGCAGAACCGAACACTGTACAACATGTTAGGGGATACCTTTGTTCTAAGAAAATTAGATTGAAACATAACAAGACTAGAATCGAACACTGCACTCGATGTCGTTAACCTTAACATGTGATCCGATACAACATGTTAGGGGATACCTTTGTTCTAAGAAAATTACATTGAAACGTAGCAAGACTAGAATCGAACACTGTACTCGATACAGCATGTGATTAGAACATTAGGTTAGCGAATGCACTGATGTTTAATGATGATAGCTAACGGAATTTCAAATTATCCTCACCACAATTCAAAGGGATAGCAGCACGGTGCTCTGTTGATTAAAGATGGCATCTATATAGAATTTCAAATTGCCGTCACCACATGTTAAATGTATGTAGCTAGAGATAGCAGCATGATGCTCTGTTGAATAAAGATGGTGGATGATAGCTAACGGAAATTTTTCTTTTTTTTCAAATTATCCGCCACCACATGTGAAATGTATGTAGCTAAAGATAGCAGTACGATGCTTTGTTGAATAAAGATGACGGAGGACAAGTAACAGAACTTTTCAAATTGCCCGCTACTACAGAGAGCAGCACGGCGCTCTGTGGATTAAAGATGGCGGATAACAGCTGACGAAATTACCCGCATGATAGCAGCACAGTGCTCTATTGATTAAAGATGGCGGATGACAGCTGTCAAAAAAGCACGTGGCTTTGTTTCCAAACAAGAGCACGTGGAATTTGCCGCCACCACATTTCAAAGGTCTCTAGCTAAAGATGGCAGCACGGTGCTCTCTTGATTAAAGATGGCGGATGACAGCTGTCAAAAAGCACGTGAGTTTGTAAAGCACGTGGATTTTGCCACCGGCAAAAAGGGGGCAGCACGGTGCTCTCTGGCGGTTGACAGCTGTCAGAAAAGCACATGGGTTTGTTTCCAAACAAGAGCGTGTAGAATTTACCACCACCACATAGAGGGCAGCACGGTGCTCTCTGGATTAAAGATGGCGGATGATAGCTGACAAAAAAGCGCATAGGTTTGTTTCCAAACAGGAGCATAAAGAATTTTTCAAATTGCCGCCACTACATTTCAAAGGTATCTAGCTAAAGAGTGCAGCACTGAGGTTTGCGGTGCAAGATGGCGGATGACAGCTGTGACGTACCACATTTCAAAGGTAAGTAGCTAAAGAGGGCAGCACGGTGCTCTCTGGATTAAAGATGGCGGATGACAGCTGTAAAAAAGCACGTGGCTTTGTTTCCAAACAAGAGCATAAAGAATTTCTGAAATTACCGCCACTACATTTCAAAGGTATCTAGCTAAAGAGTGCAGCACTGAGGTTTGCGATCCAAGATGGCGGATGACAGCTGTGACGTACCACATTTCAAAGGTAAGTAGCTAAAGAGGGCAGCACTGTGCTCTCTGGATTAAAGATGGCGGATGACAGCTGCACGTGGCTTTGTTTCCAAACAAGAGCATAAAGAATTTTTCAAATCGCCACCACCACATTTCAAAGGTATCTTGCTAAAGAGTGCAGCACTGAGGTTTCGGATGCAAGATGGCGGATGACAGCTGTGACGTACCACATTTCAAAGGTAAGTAGCTAAAGAGGGCAGCACTGTGCTCTATGGATTAAAGATGGCGGATGACAGCTGCACGTGGATTTGTTTATTTCACGCTAGTGAGGTTAAGTTGGTAGCACTAAGGTTTAGGCCCGCCAAGATGGCAGCACTGCGGATGACAGGTGACGAATTTGCAGCTACTGCGGTAAAGAGGGCAGCACAGTGCTCTGTAGTTTAAAGATGGCGGATGACAGCTGTCAAAAAAGCACGTGGCTGTCAAAGAACACGTGGCTTTGTTTATCTCGCGCTAGTTAGGTTAATTTGGTACTACTGAGGTTTAGGCCCGTCAAGATGGCAGTACTGAGGTTAGCGATGCGTTGTTGTCTGTCAAAAAGCACGTGGCTGTCAAAAAACACGTGGCTTTGTTTATCTCGCGCTAGTTAGGTTAAGTTGGCACTACTGAGGTTTAGGCCCGTCAAGATGGCAGTACTGAGGTTAGCGATGCGTTGTTGCCGATGACAGCTCTCAAAAAGCACGTGGCTTTGCTTACAAATTCAAATTTCCCGCGGGTGGTGGAGGAGACCTCTGGGAGGCCTCTGGCTGTGGTGGTGGTGGAGGAGGCCTCTCGGAGGCCTCTGGCTGTGGTTGTGGTGGAGGTGGCCTCTGGGAGCCGGTGGTGGTGGTGGCCCCCGAACTGTCCAATTATACTACTGTGATCTGACGCAGGAGCAATGTAACAATTACGTATGTACTTCGCTCCTCTCACTGACGCAGCAGACGCGGGATATTTAGAAGTGTGGCAAGGTTTTGCTTATAGTGGAGAAACGATACGTTTCCAGATATGAGTACTTCTTCAAAATATTATCTACTCGGTCCCCCCTACAAGCCCTCAAAGTGTGTAATAGGAATTTAGACACATACTGAATAAGTTACCCAACTTATTACCAAAAAGTAAATAGTTTATTTGAAGCTTATATTGTTCTATATACTGTAGTAATGTAAGCTAGCTACTTGTTTGACGTTGCACTAACACGTCTAAGATTTTCAGCGGCTCAAGAATGGCCCTAACATTTGCCTGGTGTGAAAATGGGGAACCATGGAAAACCATTTTCAGGGCTGCCGACGTTGGGATTCGAACCCACACTTACGTTACCCTAACCGCAGAACTTGTTCGGTAGTAGTATAGCAATTTTAATTCTGGACTTTGCTGGAATGGGATTTACTATGATCAACGGAAAAGCTATTGATAGTAGAGGCATCGCACCCGGTCAAGAAAGCTAAACAATATGGCCAAAGCTGTCGTTAAGCTGAACACGGGAATTTCATGCACGAAGGTTTATCCACACTTTGTCAATTAATAGGGCGCACTTTTACGATTTCAGGAAGAGTTTAAATTGAAACATGGACGCTACACGGGACTTTCCTAAAATAATAATAATAATAATAATAATAATAATAATAATAATAATAACAATTAATCTTTACCTTACATTCGCAAATTATTGCACACACTTTGCCAATAAATTTGCGCACGTTTTAAGACAAATATATTATTAAGAAAGGCTATAGTTTGGGATGAGTTACTTGAAGTTTTATGCTAATTTTTTCGTACAAGTTGTGATAAATAATAATAATGTTAATTGCGTTACGTCCCACTAACCACTTTTCTACGGTTTTCGGAGACACCGAGGTGCCGGAATTTAGTCTCGCAGGAGTTCTGTCACGTGCAAGTAAATCTATCGACACGAGGCTGACGTATTTGAGCACCTTCAAATACCACCGGACTGAGCCAGGATCGAAACTGCCAAGTTGGGGTCAGAAGCCCTGCGCCTCAACCGTCTGAGCCACTCAGCCCGGCTTGTACTAGTTTTGAAGTTAGGAAATGCGCACCTTCGAATACAACCAGCTGCCAATGTGTTTATATAAATTATTAATGGGAAATATGAACGAATTACCCCTGCAGGTATTAATTTAATAACAGCAGAATCCAGGCAAAATACCGTGATGCTCTCCAGTTCTCTGATGGAAGGAATATGGTGGTCTATAACAAACAGTCACTCTATCCACCACAGAAACCACAAATCCAGGGGCACAATAGGCTCAGTGGTTTGACCAAGGACGTAGATATTGAATTATAAGTCTGCAGAGTAACCCGCATTTAAACAGCGGTGTCCCTCCCGGTAGAGGCTTTTGTAGATTTATCGAACATACCGCAACCAACTGATCAGTTTGGTGACTGCTGACCCAAGGTTTCATAAATACAAAAAAGAGAAAAAGGTGTTTATTTTCTAATTACCAGATCTGCGTATGTCTGGAAATTAAACCCAGATCCTGTGAAAAAACGGCTGCTGCCTAATCACTATGCCCTTTCAGCCGTACTTCACTTTTCTTATCTGATCTATTTTGGTGAACTGCTAGGACCACCGAGTGAGTTTGCTTCGTGACATGAGCTGAGTATCGGTTAGCTAGCATTCGGTAGATCGTGAGTTCGAACCTCACCATCGGCAGACATGAAAAAGGTTTTCGAATTTTCTCACTTTCACACCAGACAAATACTGGAACTCTACCTTAATTAAAGTCCTCCGTCATTTCCTTCCCAGTCCTAGCCATTTCCTGTCCCATCGTCACCAAAAGCTAGTCTGAATTAGTGTGGCGTTAAACCACTCTTATCGGTCTCCTTTCACCCCAATGGCATTATTTTCCTTTCTTTCCTTCTTTCTTTCTTTTTTCTCCATATAGCTTTGGAAAGTTCCGAACTCTACCATTTTTCTTCTATTTAGTGGAAATCATGGTGGTCTAGTTGTTCTTCCCTGAAACAATAATCACTGTCGCCACTACCAGCGATCTCACTACTGCTCTTCGTTATCGTTGTGAATATGATCACGCATTACCTACAAAACGAGCAACCATGGAACCTCCCTTACGTTGATGACATTGTAGTCGCGTTCACCAGCAGACTGGATTTACAATATCGAGTCCCATCATGGAATGACCGTCTAAGCCAATATGGTCTGTACCTCAACACTATGCATTGCGGACCTGGAGACCAAACCGATTGCTGATAGTCTTCAAGTTAATGGCGAAAATCATATCAAATCTCTTTCAGATACCTGGGACCCCACAGCAGAGTAATGACTGTCTGAATAGTGAGGATAAAAGCGACTTGCATGCGGTGGAGAGACGTCACTGGTGTACTCTATGATCGCCTCATGACAATCCATCCAAATCAAAGATACTGTATATCGTACAGTACAAGCCTCCGTAGGTCGGGCGGCAGCGCACCGGTCTCTCACCATTGGGTTCCATGGTTCGAATCCCGGTCACTCCATGTGAGATTTGTGCTGGACAAAGCGGAGGCGGGACAGGTTTCTCTCCGGGTACTCCGGTTTCCTCTGTGACTTTTCATACCAGCGACACTCTCCAATTTCGCTTCATTGCATCTCTGTCATTAAATATTGCCCCAGAAGAGTGCGACAGACTCCGGCAGCCGGCTCAATACCTATCCTCACCGCTAGATGGAGGCTTCATTCATACCATTCGTGACCCAGTCAAACGACTGTAAATAGGCCGAGGATTTTCATTTGCACTCTATACCGTACAGTGGTACGCACAGCTGAGCTGTATGGTTCAGAATGTTGGTTAGAAACGACGGGTGTGACGCACCAAATCTATGTCTGAGATACGACTGCTTCAATGGCGAATGGGAATTAGGCCTACACCCTTGGACCAAGTCTACAGTGGCAGAATTAAGCGGCAAATGAGAGCCAGAACAATTTATGAAAATAGTTGTGTGTTTTTTTCAGGTAGGAATGGTACGGCTACATCGAATCAACGCAAAGGTCTTATCGCAAAGACGGGATGCGAAAGGGCTGGGAGTGGTAAGGAAGCAGCCGTGGCCTTAATTAACGTACAGGCTCATTATTTGCCTGATATAAAATGTGAAACCACGGAAAATCATCTTTAGGGTTGTCAACAGTGGGGTTCAAACCCACTATCTCCTGAATGTAAACTCTCTGTGCGATCCTAACTGCACGGTGAACTTACTCGGTCATGAACTCAGATGTGCCCTTCTCGAAGTGAAAATACTGTTTATAAATATTTCGGCAATCTTATGGGGACGCAAACAAATGTATTTCGAAATGAACGAGCACGCCTTTGTCGTATCGACTAGGCTGGCATATCTCTTTGTTTGTTCTAATTTACGATAATTCACATTACTGCTTCCTTGGAAGTTGTCACTGTCAGCGGTTGTTACAACACTTTGGTTTATCTCAGTCTTGGCGTATCTCATACGCGATATGTATTTAACAGTTGTCTGTATCAGTGAATTGAACACTGATAATTAGTGTGAGATCTGTTGATAAGATCGGTAGCCGATCGTATCAACGCTACATGTCAATTTGTGATAACAAGTATGATAAATTGCAGTGCAATCTGCTGAAGATCATACTTAGATAATTTCATCTTTTATCTGACTCGAATTCAACTGTAAAGTTGATTATACTGGTGTAGTGTATCATCTACTAACTGAATATCAGCTCTATATTCATGCGCAGAGATACAAAACAGTATATATCTACGTTATTATTGCTTTAGTTTTTCCAATACATCGTATTGGTGATTAGGCTTTGTAACCGTCCAGGCTTCTCCAGCCCTACTAATTTAATATAATATCATTTTACGCGATATCATTTGATATCAAGTTTATCCGCCATCGGCAATTATTTGTAATGACATATTTATTCAATGTCAATCATTTGTAATCAAGGCTTTTTGGAATCATATTGTATGTATGATAACATCGTTTTATTATTTAAATTATTATATTATGAAGGATAAGAATTCATTATGTTGTAAATACGGTCAATATGTTGAGACATAGTTGCTTTCATTTCATCTCATGTTTGTGTATACGGATGGTTATTCTTGAAGCTTGGGATTTTGCGTTAGCCATGGGTTTATTTTATGACCAAGGCTAGTAAACAGCGACCCGTACGCGAGGCTTGCAAAGCTGGTCAGCTATATCTTCGCCACGCCTTCTGGACTTGTCGAGGAGGAAGAGAAGGGGAGTTGATGCTTCGATCTATCGAATCAGATACTTCGTTGTATATGAGTTTTGAGATTGAACTGTTACCAAGAGTGGGGGTGAGCCCGGATATATACTGATTCTCAACACGAGAACGGGACCTTAGAACCTTACGACCTTAGGACCTTACGACCTTACAGCGAGATACTACGTGAACTCCATCACTCCTACTTCTACTGTGAACATCTACTTTGAACGACGTAATGTGATTTTTGAAACAGTGTGTGGTCGCTCCGTGACATGGTTATTTTTGTACAATCTGTTATCACTTCGATACAGTACTTACTTTCGGTTTTGTTATCGGATCTACGAGAAACGAAACAAGCTTATGGCTTGTGTGATATTCAGTAAATATTGTGGACGAAGAACTATGTTTAGTTCAAGTCTACGGAATTTTGGTACAAGTCTGTACCGTATAAATAGTATAGCTCAGTTGGATTGAGATTTCTACTAATATGGAAAAATTCATATCTCTGAATTTTCTCCTCATACGATCAACGCTGATCAGTGTTTACAAGTATAAGGCCAATGTCTAATTTAAAGACTAGGCAAGCAGGGAGTGTTAGTCCAGATAGCCCGTACCATATCAGAGACGGAAGGAAGGATGTCCATGGAGCAAATTCGACATCGAGAAGAAGAGAACGAGTAACCACGGAAACCAGATGACGTCAACGGAAGCTGCAATTGGTGAGCTTCAATTAGATAAAGCAAGCAATAGTAAATTCAGTAAATTATAAATTCCTCCACGCTTTAAGGAAACTTTTCCGATTCATCTCATTTTTTTTTGTATAATAAATTCAGTTGTATTTTATATTGCGTTAATTTTCTTTCTTAAGTGATACTTAATGGTTAATTATTTAAAATCCTACCCCTGTGATTTAAGTATAAGTCTCTATGCTAGTAAATATAAATTTTGGTTTACAGTTTTATTTAAAACTGTAACCATGGCGCCCAAACATTACATAGAGAAATGGGGAACCATGGAATGTTAATTGTTTCTATTTGCGTGGCAATTTGCGGGCAAGCCACAAATAGTTTATTTAATATTCATGTGTCCCAAGATAATAACTTTCATCTCCCCAAGTGTTTTGCTGAGGAGGGAACAGTTACAGCTTCAATGATCAGTGTACTGTTCTTCAGTTCAGAGGGTCCCAGGTTTTTTCCCGGCTGGGTCTGGAATGTTAACTGAGTATAGTTACTTTCTCTGGCTCGGGGAATGGTTATTTGTTTGTCTCAATACACAACTTCGTCTACACACAACACATCGCATTACAAACCACCATAGAAAAACGCAATAATGAATAAACCCCTCCTCATTGGCTGGTGTCAAAGCTATCCGGCAATAAAACTGGTCTGATTCCATACGAAGTGTTGACTCCAAGCAATTGGGAAAAAGGCCACGAAAAGGAAGTAATGCATCCTATTTCTCACCAGAACATATATACCTAGTTATGTACATATGAAATGTTTAGGAGCACTTTCTGTCTAAACAAAGAATAACGGTCTAATAATAATACGTCCCTTTCTACTGTGCACATACATCTTTAATTTGATGTCATTTAGATTGCCTGCACGTAAATTTTGACGTTCTCTTTAACTCGACCACATAATAGAGTAAATCGGATCTCATGGGCGATCTATGGTTGAATTTTAATATTTTCGTGTAAACATCGAGTGTGATGACAACGGAAATCACTTACATTCCGGCAACGTACGACATGGACTGCCGAATGGACTTTTTCCGCCGTTCAAATATTCGATTACTTCTGCCGGGTTTGAACTCGCGATCTTGGTATCTGAAAGCCGACCCTTTATCACTGATCAATAAAGGGAGCCTTTTTATAGTTAAGAATATAGAATTAAAATATGTTTGTAAAAACTTGAAGTGTTTTGGAAAATAATGATCATAATTTATTTCATTAGGCCTTACACCTTGCCTGTCCAGAAAAGAGTTAAATAAATAAATAAATAAATAAATAAATAAATAAATAAATAAATAAATAAATAAATAAATAAATAAATAGTTTGCCTAAATTAGTTATTTAATGCATGTATATAGCCTAAATAAAGTTGTAGAAAGTCCGGTGTCTCTTATTTCGTTCATTTTGCCAGGTATTGAGATATTTATACATTTTAGGTTGATTCAACGTATAAGTAGCTTTAGCTTTCATGTCTGTCTCTCTGTCTGTCTGTCTGTCTGTTAAACCATTACGGAGAAATAGCTGGGTAGATCTCGAGCAAACTTCATGTTTAGAGTCTACTCATCCAGGAGCAAGTTTTGATATGCATGTGATTTACTTCTTCTTCTTATTATTATTATTATTATTTTATTCTTCTATTTCTTCTTCTTCTTCTTCTTCTCATTTGATTACCCTCCAGGGTCGATTTTTCGGTTTCTCCCTCGGACTCAGCGAGGGATCCCACATCTACCACCTCAAGGGCAGTGTCCTGGAGCTTCAGAATCTGGGTCGGGGGATACAAATGGGGAGGATGACCAGTACGTCGTCCAGGCGGCCTCACCTGCTATGTTGAACAGGGGCCTTGCGGGGGGATGGGATGATTGGAAGGGATAGACAAGGAAGAGGGAAGGAAGCGGCCGTGGCCTTAAGTTAGGTACCATACCATCCCGACATTTGCCTGGAGGAAAAGGGGGAAACCACGGAAAACCACTTCCAGAATGGTTGAAGTGGGAATCGAACCCAACTCTACTCTGTTGACCTCTCGAAACTGAGTGTACCCCGTTCCAGCCCTCGTACCACTTTTTAAATTGCGTGGCAGAGCCAGGAATCGAACCCGGGCCTCCGGGGTTCGCAGCTAATCACACTAACCACTAAACCACGCAGGCGGACGCATGTAATTTCCAAATCAATGAATCGACTTGAGGATTACAGGAAGACCAAATGAGTTATTTGATATATTTTTCATGCGCTATTGATTTTCTGTAAAATTTGTAGAGTAGATGTGAGATGTCCTCTATCATCATCATCATCATCATCATCAACGAACACAAAATTGTAAGGCTCACATCCCTGTACATTCATAAGCGAAAGATTTCCTTGCAATTATTTGCTTCATACATGATACTGATCATCTGAGGAACTTCTCCCTTTAGTAATAATCTGTCTGTCTGGTTATCTATCTATTTGTGTTCCGAAAACTGGAAAACTGTTGAACATACAGCGTGATTCAGCAGCCCCTTCCAATATCGTTTGCTGCAGCCCAACTAACGTGCACATGGTTATAGCGGTGCTATTCCCCTGCAGGCGTAATCTGTGGTACTAATGTTCAGTGAGCACATTTTGCACACGATTCTGAACCCTAGCGAAATATTATATCATCCGTTCGCAAAACATGACGCCTTCAAATCATGTATAAACGTCCTTTTACCATGTAATTATGTTAATGTGTCGTGCTTCGTGACCGGGTGTGACCAAGAGGGGAATCAATGCATAAAACCAGGTAACAGTGCAGTAATTTGTCTTAAACACCGAGGCGGATGGTGTATGTACTCTGCTCTCGTCGTACTACCAGCCTGTTTCCAGCAATACAGTGTAGTGGATGTGGTTTTCCGTTTGTCTAACAATCGGCAGAATATGCCAGCGGCGGTTCGAAACCTGCATCGTTCAATTAATTTTTGCGGCGGTATGATGTTTGGAGACGTAAACACAGGCCTACGTTTGCCACATTCAAATAGTAGAATGACGCTCTTATTCATCATGTGCCCTGCGCATACTCCGCTGCTTAGGGCCTGAATGTACTGTAATATCTGCAGTCGTTCGGCATGTTTCTCACAGACGAATACATAGACATGCTCCTCATTTATGAGGAAGCAAGACAAAACGCGTACGAGGCACTACGTTTGTACCAGGAACGGTACCCCGACAAGCGACACCCGGTTTCTACGACAATCCGCCGTGTTGAAAGACGCCTAAGGACAACAGGCGTGATTTCCAACCAGCCATCAGTCCGCGATAGGCCCGTTAAATCGGGTGAAACAGAAAAGGCCGTTCTGGAGGCAGCTCGTAATAATTCACACATCAGTATAAGGGCGGTTGCACGACATGTGAACACCAGCCAGCCGTCCGCCTGCCGAAAACTGCATGTACATAAATTTCACCCATACCATCTTGAGCTACATCAAGGTCTCCATGGGCGGGATTTCGAAGGTCGAATGGAGTTCTGTCGGTGACTACTAGGCAGGCTGGACAATGATGCAGCATTCGACCGCATATCTTGTTCTCGGACGAATCGTGCTTCCACAGTAATGGGAACGTCAATCACAACAAGATGCACTATTGGAGTCCGGACAATCCTCACTGGGTGCGACAGGCGGCCCATCAAGTACGATGTTTGGTGTGGAATCTTGGGGGATCGCCTGATCGGACCTTATTTCTTTGAGGGCCATTGGACGGGCCCACGCTACATGCACTATCTGCGTTAGGAACTCCGACTGTTGCTGGAGGATGTGCCGTTGCACGATCGTTTAATGATGTGGTTGCAACAGGATGGAGCTCCACCACGTTCGTCTTTGCCAGTTCGTAACCATCTGAACGAGGAGGAACTGCCAGGGAAATGGATAAGACGAAGTGGCCCTGTTCCTTGGCCCGCCAGATCACCGGATTTAACGCTGTTATACTTCTGTTTGTGGGGACATTTGAAGAACGTCGTTTACACTAGAACGCCTGAAAACCCCGACCAGCTCCGGCAACTCATAACGTACGACTGCCCAGCAATTACACCTGCAATACTTCACGGCGCAAGACTATCTATTGTACACCAGGCCCGAATGTGCATAAACCAAAACGGTCATCACATCGAGCATTTGCTGCGATAAAACATTGTCAGGGTAGTTGTGTTCCTATTATTTCCGCTCTGTATGTGTCCAGCCTGATAACTAATTGGGCCTTCTTAGGGCCACAAACACATTCATTCACACACAATTGGCATGAAAGCGGGTATTGAACTTGCATTGCGTGCGGTACGTATTAAACATGTATTCCAGTGTTTAATACGAGTATAACATTACGGCGTCCTATCATGGTGAGGCGGTAAATACCAAGATATACGGTTGTGTTGTCTGAGCAGATGTTTACCGGACGGAATGAATATTGTGGGTTGCATAAAACTACATTCGAAGGGGTGACTGAATCACGCTGTATTTCGATCAAACTACGTATTTGGAATCTACTCATTTAGGATTGTGATATGAGGTGCAAATGACGCCAAGATCATCATGAATATGAGTGAGTTTTCTGCCACAGCGCCACGCCACAAACAATATGGAACTGAGAAGGAGGGAGAAGGAGATGAATTTAGGAACAATAAATTCGGAAATCATCCTCATTCTGTCTCGACTTTATTCAACTCTGTCGTACTTTACATTAATGCCACGTGCTTTTGGAGAAAAATATGAATTTAACATTTCATATTAAACGTGTGAATAGAGCCATGTTACTTGGCATACTTTCATGCAGGAAACTTGTAATACATTGCAAATTCTCGTGCAAAGAACGGGTACAAATGCTAGTTAATTAATATATTAGACAAGCAACTAAGACGGAATAAAGAACTTTACCAACATATCGAGTTTATTAGACACTAAAACCTTGTTCCGCAGGAGTTTCATGGACTTGCAAATTCAGACACATTCAAATACAACCAACCTCAAGCAAGATCGATCCGGCTTCCTTGGAGAGAAGAGGACAACGACCGATTCAGTCATTCAGGTCAGCTCTTTAAGTAATTCTTGAGTTCACTACCATTTTCGCTGTCTCTTGGAGGTGAGATGAAAATTACGAAAATAAAATGCTTCTACATAGGTTGTAAGTGGGAATAGTTTATTTTATCCGGATATTTTATTGTAGCTTCCGACGCTTCAGTCTAGCGATAGCGAGTCTGTCTCTGACCCGGAGTCTCTGGGTTAAATACCTGGCCAGATCAGGGATTTTTACCTGCGGACTGGTTCGAGATCCACTTAACCAACCTGAGAACAATTATGGAGCTACTGTATATGACAGTGAAATATCGACCCTAGTCTAGAAACACAAGAATACCGGCCGATAGGATTCGTTGCGCTGGCCGTGCACCACCTCATAATCTGCCGGCTTCGGAATAAGCACTGGTCGCTTGGTAGGCCAAGACTAATCATGGCTGTAGTTTCATGGGAGGGGGCAGTGATTGTAGCTGTTCTATGACTCATTTACACTACAAAGCACGCTTGGTACTTAAAACGCGTGATATAATAAGTATGGCGACTTACATGCGTAGATTTCTCTCATTTTCCTGTCCGACCTGTCCTGGTCAATTCTTGTTTCTTTCTGACACCGGCGGTGGTATCTTTCTGAGGCAACGGGAATGCTTCTGCTTTCATGCTTTTCGTGTTTTATTCGTTTTCGATCCACACACTCCTCAGGGGATCAAATATATTTCTTCTCCAATTGATGACAATCAGGGTTGATTGCCTTAATACGGACAATCCCTCAGATTCCTTCATATTTGCTTCTTGTTGTCAAACGAGTCCAATTCCTGGTAAGAGTCTCCTTTGACATGACAATAAACGGAGTTGATCTCGGTGGAGAATGATTTTATCATAAACAGCTTTACGTATCCCTTTTGTGCGTTACATCAAAACAAAATCTTTGTGTTCATTACTGGAGGAAAAACACTAATGTCATATTTCATAAGTCCTCGGTTAAAAGTAGCCTATCGCCTTAAATTCATAACTGCTCCCGTTCAAAGCCGGGGCGGGATGCTAGTATAAAGAATATATCAGATAGTACCATTAATATTAACAGTTGATAGTTAATCAAATTTATTCAAAACAATGTACTCTGAAGTTTTAATGGTCTCTGAGATAAGAATTTGTTATGCAGGTTTTACTTCATAATGGGAAGAAGGTAATTTGATTTAAAGGTCTATACAATGACGTTCTTTTCATCCTTAGCAAGCGTGCGTAAAATTACATTTTAGGTAATGATAATGAAAAACAACAACTAAATTGAGCATAGCATAGCCGATACCTTCATTCTTCGAAGGGTCGGAAAGTTTAATTTTCTCCAGCAATAGCTTTTACAGGGACTGATAATTCTGATATGTTGTCTCTTCAAACAGTCTCCACCACCTGTTAGTTACGCAATGCGAGAAAACATGGTTTCTAAGACAGTTCAAATAACACGGAAGTGACGACCTCTACTTAGCAATCCTCTAAAACAAAATGATCACTCTTGACATGAAAACCTACAACCTGCTTTCCATTCATTGACCGGGTCAGGGATGGAATGAATGAAGCCTCCATCTTGCGGCAAGGGTAGCAATTGTGCCGGCTGCCGATGTCTGCCGCACTCCTCTGTGGGCAATGATTAATGGCTGATAGATGGAATGAAATGATAATGGACAGTGTTGCTGGAATGAAAGATGACAGGGAAAAACGGAATACCTGGAGAAAAACCTGTCCCGCCTCCGCTTTCTCCAGCATAAATCTCACATGGAGTGACCGGGATTTCAACCACGGAACTCAGCGGCGAGAGGCCGACGCGCTGTCTCCTGAGCCACGGAGGCTTTACCCTTCTTATTATTATTTTTTTTTGCTATTGGCTTTACGTCGCACCGTCACAGATGTCTTACGGCGACGATGGGACAGGAAAGGGCTAGGACTCGGAAGGAAGTGGACGTGGCCTTCATTAAGGTACAGCCCCAGCATTTACCTGGTGTGAAAATGGGAAACCACGGAAAACCATCTTCAGGGCTGCCGACAGTGGGGTTCGAACCCACTATCTCCCGAATACTGAATACTGGCCGCACTTAAGCGACTGCAGCTATCGTGCTCGGTGGAGGCGTTATCACTCTTGACATATTACAATAAAAGTTGTACTATCAAAGTATCGTATTATAAAAGTTACTTAATAGGCCCTCGAGTGTTTTGAGAGCATTTTGAATTTCGCAGTGAAACAGATACTTAATCTCTCACTACAGAATAATAATGGGTGACCGTTCGCAATATTTATGAAACATTAAATACACTCTCACGTGATTCATGTTTTATTCATGTACCAGCCTTTTAAATAATTCGGAAGAGGTCAGCTTTATTCTGTGTATGTTTTACTGGAGTATAAAATAGAACAGGCGTTTAATAGTAAAACTCTTGTCCGTAATTTGAAATGACCATTAACGGCTTATTTCTATTGCTACGACAGATCAGGAATGGTAGGCAATATGCACAGTGCTGGAGAGAGGTGGAAGGGGGACAGCAACACAGCATACTCGCTGACTAACGTCAGCAGACAACGTAGAGAAAGTGCATTATGATGTAACTCAATAGTGTTCCCAGTCCAAAACCAAACCCTCTGAAAGATACAGCTCATTAGCGTAATGTCCTGCCAAAACCGATGCTGTTCAGTCAAATGACCCGCAGATATTGGAGAATCACAGAGTCAGCGTTACGCTCAACTGCATAGTTTTCTTGATAGGGTCATTATATTAGACAGTCATTTAGGCTCACAGGGTTCATTGAACAGTGTTCAGCCATTAATTCAGAGTTAATTAAAAATCCTTGTACGGGCCGGGAAACGAACGCGAGAAGGGTACGCGTTCCTTATATCAACAGTGTAGCAAGTTTACCATCCGTGGAGAAAATATCCCTGCACGTAGAAAGCTGGGATATTATTCAAACAAGCATTGAATGGCTAAAACATATTCCAGAAGTAATGAGAGAATGTTTTTAATATAATAACTTCACAATATCCAGTTGTGTGTGTCAATCAAGCAGATTTTTTATGATCTTCAGTTCATTCTCTCCTTTCACCGGCAGTGAACCAGCGCACCTAGTGGTATTTTACCCGCTAACTACTTCTTACGGTTTACGGAAATGTCAAGGTGCCGGAATTTTGTTCCACAGGAGTTCTTATACATGCCCGTAAATCTACCGACACGACACTCTGAACCACTCACTCCAGCGTTGAGGAGGTTATTTGCAATTAAAGAATTTAGGAGTAAACGTAAAAGGGAAAGAGGAACCCAACAGAGAGAACGTACACTTGAAAACAGTCATTCAAAACTTCTGAATAGTTGTACAGGTTTTTGGTAACTTTGTGAAAATGTACATTTATATATCTTGTATGCCTTTGCTGGCAGGACCTAGTGTTTTCAGTGCACTATGTCTTCTGGTATGGGCTACAGAAATTTTGTTACTTGCATTGATCTGTCTCTGTCTTATCCTTGGCTTTGACTATATGAAAGTGACTGAGGTATGAGCGATGCTAATAATACCATTCCTTCTGCAGCCAGTCCCTGTTATGAATAGTGTGAAAATGCTGCTCATAGGGTCGGTTGGTGCATGCATTTCAGCAACTTCTGGCTCGGTGAGGAAAGCAACGGCAAACTACCTCACTCCTCATTTCCCTAGTACGCCTCTTCAGTGATGCCTAGGCCATCTATGACAGCTGATGGCAGAGCTGTTGAGGATCCAACTAGCCTTAGGGCTGAAGACTGAACATACAACATATATCTTGTATCACAATTCAACACTACAACTTCCAAGCGTGGTGAAAGAGACCTAAACAAATTTTTGTAGTAAATAATCTTGTGTCTGAAAGGAATTATTGACTGACAAAATAAAAAAAAAATACTAAAAGGGTATAAATTAAGTAAGGTTCTCAAATCTTCAAAACGATCAATATTACATATTTTGTTGAAACTTTCATGATATCAGAATGCAATATCTGAATTGTGACAACACAATGTACGTTTTCATTCGTTTAGAACAAAGCAAGAGAGTGTATGAGACTCCAACTGAATCTGAATCCTAGGAACAGCTCGTCGCTCGAGTGCTTGAAGCTCCGTACTCCCCACAATACATGCCTGGGGGTGTTTGAACGTGTACGATAGGCAATAACACGTCGTTGCTGAGGAGGATGCACTTTTGAACAGCGTTTGTAAAAGATTAATGTACTTCAACTATTTATTTTCGACCGATGTTTATTTTATTTAAAATATTTGTTTTTGTCTTTTCTATTATCCCTAGAAGTTTGAGTGTTGAAGTCTATTGCTAGTTGCTTTACGTCGCACCGACACAAGTAGGTCTTATGGCGACAATGGGATAGGAAAGGCCTTGGAGTTGGAAGGAAGCGGTCGTGGCCTTAATTAAGGTACACTTGCCTGGTGTGAAAATGGGAAACCACGGAAAACCATCTTCAGGGCTGTTGACAGTGGGATTCGAACCCACTATATTCCGGATGCAAGCTCTCAGCAGCGTGTCTCTGACCGCACGACCAACTCGCCCCGTCCACGTATAATAAGCAAACAAATAGGTGGTAATCACAGTTTCCTACATTTTCCTTCCACAATGTTCATAGAGTGTGAAGGTACTTTACTCCAGCACTGGCCGCGCACTTTGAAGAGGTCGTAGTGTGTCACCGTGATCCGAATTTTGTTGTTTCATTTCTTTTTTTTTTCTATTGGTTTTACGTCGCACCGACACAGATAGGTCTTATGGCGACGGTGGGACAGGAACGGACTAGGACTGGGAAGGAAGTGACCGTGGCCTTAATTAAGGTACAGACCCAGCATTTGCCTGGTGTGAACATGGGAAACCACGGAAAACCATTTTCAGGGCTGCCGACAGTGGGGTTCGAACCCACTATCTCCCGAACACTGGATACTGGCCGCACTTAAGCGACTGCAGCTATCGAGCTAGGTCATTTCTTTATTAACGATTTTTAACGTAGACTTATATTCCTCGACAATGGGGCATGGAAAGAAAAAAAATAAGACGCTTTTAGTGTTTGGGTAGAATGGATATATCGCCGATTATGTACGATTATGTTTAATGTCTCAGTTGACAGACAAAAGAGGAGTAGTTCAAAATAAGACAACTTTATGCTAAATATTTGACGTCACACTCATACTCTGTTATAACATGGCGCTGTGTTGACTCACGCACTCAGCTGGAGGTTAGCTGTCGTTGTGAATACTTCGTGGTCAGTTGTATAGAGTAACGAATTATTATGACGCATACTCTGCGTAACCTATGCCGGACGTTCTCGTTTTTATATTAGCCTCCATATATATTCATCCTTATATCAATTCTGACGATTTGAAACGTTTTCTCTTTAGTGTCTTCATGTGTTGGTCTGAGTCAAGTTTAATGATTGACAAAGAGTTTGATATTGATGTTGATGTGCCAATCATCATGATGGCCGAATTTAATATAGACATCCAAAGAGATGAAAAGGCGTTTGATTTTCTCAAACATCACTTTAATTTGATTGTTGTGCCGTGCAACCACCCTAGCGCATTGGGCAATTCATTTATTGATTTTACTTTTCCTCGTAATATTACTCGCGAAGTCTTAAATTATGTCTCTTATTTCTCGTATCGCAGACCCGCACTACACTGAATTATTACCCACATTAGCTGCCTCTGTGGATCAGCGGTAGAGTGTCGGCCTCCGGATCCCAAGATAGCGGGTTCAAACCCGGCAGAGGTAATCGGATTGATGGGCGGAGAAAAGTCCATTCGACACTCCATGTCGTACGATGTCGGCATGTAAAAGATCTCTGGTGACACATTTGGTGTTTAACCGACAAAATTCATTAAATCTCAGCCATAGACGCCCAAGAGAGTTTCGGTTTACTCGGTCTGCCATCTAGTGGGGGCCTAGAGTAAAATGGAACGTCGAAATTGACGAGCAGACACCCAGATGGCGTCAAATTGATGTCTGCACACGGTAGCTGAGGCCATACGATTATTATTATTATTATTATTATTATTATTATTATTATTATTATTATTATTATTATTACCCGCATTTCAAGTGTACCACGTTCTACTGAATAAGATCTATTATCTACATAATGTTTGTCTTATTTCTGATAAGCTAGTCCACGAAACCCTCAAAACCCTGCAGTCGTTACAATAGTTGGTTACCCTAAATTACTCTGCAAACTCATTCCAACAGCATTACCACAGTTGTTCGTAAGTGGTACTGCCATACAATATAGCCAAAACGTAAGGAATCTTGGTACAATATTTGACTAATATCTGTCCTGGTCTGCCCAAACTATGTCTGTCTGTAGAAAAATATACGGAACGCCACACTGTCTCAGTAAATTTAAAGTCACTTTCCTTTAAAAATAAATAAAATTCTTGTTGAATCACTCGCATTACCTCATTTTGATTATTGCGATATAGTTTACAACAACCCAGGTGTAGACTGGGGAAGGAAATTAGAGTCTGCTCAGAATGCTTGTGTAAGGTTCATCTGTGGACTTCCCTACGCTGACCATGTCACATCGTCTTATACATGGCTCAGTCGGCTTCGTCTGCAAGAACGACACACACTTCATACTCTTTGCTTTTTGCACAATATTCTTCAAACTTCTTAACCAACCGATCTCCGTGATCGCATCAAGCTCGTCTCCACAGGCCATAACAAAAATACCCGATCCTGTAGCACAATGTGTTTATCCCTTCCTGTACACAGAACAACCATCTGCACAAAATCATTCACCGTTACCGCAGACGCCTCTTACCAGTACACGTCAGAATCATGTCAAGGAGCTCAGCTTTTAAAAATGCCTGTATCTAAATAGGTCAACATGCGTGAATCATCAAGTATTGATCTGAAAACACCTCCTCCTACCGTCTCTTCATCATTATTTCCCCTCTTCATTTCACAGATCATCTTATTTTTCTTCTTAATAATCCTTTTCTTCACCTCTAAATTGAAGGCGACATCTCGGTATAATGTAGACATGTACAAATTTCCTAACCTTCTCTTAAGTATTAGTTATAGTACTCACTATTCATATATTTTTTACGTACTCTACGTACTATGGGTAGCCTGTTATATAGCTGATATGATTTGTTTTTTACGTGTGATCACTTTCATTAATACTATTACTGTTATTATTGTTAATACTGTTGTCATATTATGTCATAAGTAGTTACCATTAACAGAGTTCTAGGTTAAGACTGGTTAAGTGTAAGAAAGGGAGTAAATTCCTAAAATTTGCCAGAATAAATAAAGCATAATTAATATTATTGTTATTATTATAGTGACATCCTACCGCCATTTTTAATATGCCTAATGTGGATACGTAAGTAGCCACTTAGCTTATATTGTGTGCATGGAACAAGCCATATTTTTTTATGTTTTCTTGTACATAATTTATAAAACAATGTTACAACAAAACTACCTGCCTCAGTAGAGCAGATGCAGAGTACCCCATGGCCACGGTGGTATAGGACAGAACTAGCACCGGGAAGGAAGCAACCGTGGCCCTAATGAAGGTACAGCTTCAGAAATTACCTGGTGGGAAAATGGAAAACCATGGAATGTAAGCTCAGAGCACAGTGTACTCGTTCTGCATACTGTGAACACACAGGATGTACAGTTTGTATGTTCCTAGTAGCTGAGTGTCATTTCCAGTTTGGTTCCTTTGGCCAGAGTGCTCGAGCAGAAAGTTTTGGACGAGTCCAGACTTAGAAATAATTGAGCGAGACCGTTTTCTTCTAAACGAGTTTCAACGAGCCTATACGTTGCACAGCTCTGGTACACGTATTGTGGGGCTTTCGGTGATGTTAATTTATCATTCACTGGAACACGACACGCAACACATTCTCTATGACATCGGTGATTTACTCTCTAGGCAGAAGTGAATGAGGCGTGCCCGCAGACAGGTCACATTACAGGAAGTGTTGGGAGCCTGGAAGCTGTCTGCAGTTAATTTCAGTGGGACTCATGTGGGACTCGTGGATAGGTAAAAAGGAACTTCATCCCCCAATCATTTCTGTCTTTAACATCTCTCAACTTAGTGTTTGTTCTTCCCATTATGAAATCCGTCTTTACAGATCTCCTTCTTCCTCTTCCGCGTTCTCTCTTCTGAGCATTCCTTCTCAGTTCGTTTGAGTTCTACATTTTTCTTTCCTCCTTCGAACTGCTCAGATCCTTCTTCGTCCCCCAATCTTATATGTTCATTTTACATTCCATATCCTTCACCATAACATATAAAATCTTTCCAATTACATTTCTTCCTTCATTCTCTATACCTCCCACATGGCATAAAACCGCAACTTTAAGTCGATGTTCTTTATTTTCAGAATTTTATTTAAATTGACAAAGCGCAACGTTTCCTTTGGCTTTACGTAATTCAGACAGTTTAAATTCCCAGTCATGATCTTCCCCAACACTTTAAAATACATCATTTGTACCGGTATTTTCATTTTGATATTTATATCGATCGGTTTATACTGCTGTGTATACCGGGTGGTTCGTCAGCCCCTTGCGGTCTAGTTCATGCATCCCACCGCTTTTACTACAATTCTAAAACAGGAGTTGTTGTAAGGTACGTGTTTTTCGTATCTGTGCCGGTTTCACGGGTTCATTCCTGGTACTCATAATGAATTAATAGTGGCGTTCACGATTCATGCTGTTTTCTAGTTCATAACCACACATCTCGTTACATTACCCCGGTTTACGGAGAGGGACCGATGTATTTCAGAATTGCAGTAAATTGCACGAGGGTTGCATAAAACTAAATAGCAAAGGACGGGTGAACCACCCAGTATATACCTTACTTTTGTCTTGTCTAAATTAATATTCATATCATACTCTTCACATTCTCATCTTTCCTGTTTTTTCTTCAGTTTCTTCGTATCAATAACTTACCAACTTCGTATTTCATAGTGCTTATTCCTTCTTCTCGCACCATTACATCACTTAACCCTTCCAAGCATCCTCTGTCAAATTTGCTTCAATATATATTCAGCAAGGCAATGGGACGTAAAAGGCTATTTCGACTCTTGAGACTGTCAGAGTAGACTGGAGGTGAACAGGAACACGTACAGTATGTTATCCTTGCACATATCGAAATGCATTCTATAATGTGGGCTCGGATTAAATTTGGACTGGAAAGTGAGAAGGTTGATCCCTCAAATAAATAAATAAATAAATAAATAAATAAATAAATAAATAAATAAATAAATAAATAAATAAATGAATATTTGCTCTGGAAGTACGTTATGAAGTCTTCATGGACTATCTTGTATAACATACAATGTAAACTGCTTTAGAACTTCCTTGAAACCGTTTATCGTGGTTACGTATGTTTGTAACCTTTTCTAGAACTTTGAATTCAGTTATTTTCAGACTCTTATGCGCTGTTGTTTCATACTAATTCTCCATATCTCTCTCTTTTATTCAAATTCCGCTAAATTTTGCTTTGAATGCTGTATTAAATACTGCCGCGAGTCTACAGAACTGAAATCAGAATATGCACGTTGGACATGAAGCAAAGTATTTCATAGGTAATATTTTGATTGTTACATTTATGTTCGTGTAATCATGCAGGGGATCCCGCTTTGTTTGTCGGTCCTGTTCGCGTATTAAAACAGATTTTACCTTTATTAATTTAATTTTTCGTTTCTATTTTGTGTAGGAATGCGATAATCGGTTGTAATATCGGGATTAAATTATGTTACTATCACACGTAGTTACGATATCCAATGATTGAGCAAATGAAAATGTATGAAGTATTTATATGAAATAAATATAACAGAAAAATCGTGATCCAGTGGTCGGAGCACTAACAGTTAACCAGGAGAGTAGTCAAAGATTAAACTTTTAACCCTATCTAAGAATTTGACAATGCTTTGGGATTCGGAATGTGATTCACTTAAAATGAGACGTTAGCAACGTGTTCCCATCGAATTGATCCATTTCCAATACGCATGTAAGCCATGGTGAGAACTTTCACCGGCTTAAATTGCAAGGCGCAACTCTCACCCAGTTCCAAACAAATTGAATTTGAATATTTCGAGGGTGCTTCACAAAACCAGCACGTGACACATACCTACAATGAACGAGCAAGCTCTCTGCTTCACAAACTCATCATCCACGTACCAAATCTCTCCACCATCCTGTTTTCGTTCGTTGTTTTTCACAACCCCGATGTATTACCCCTCCTCTTATCCGGAGTCACAACACAACGATGTGTATCGTACTCTACATGATAAACAACAAACATATCGACGAAGACGTGTGGAAAAATATTTTTTTGAATGCTTCGGTAACAACCCTTTACTCAAACACAGAACTAAAACTGGCTCGAATGGCGGGTATTTTATTGTGATACCAAACATGTAGTCAGGCTTTAGAACGTAGTTATTGAACCAGTAATGTGCTTATATTTTAAATGCATAACGTCTGATGTCCACCAGAAAAGATAACAAAAATACGCATAATCTTCTTCTTCTTCTTCTTCTTCTTCTTCTTCTCTTTTATACCGCTTTTCCCACACCTGTGGGGTTTTGGATGCGAACTGTGTCGCACCTGTGGATTTGGCCCTGTTTTAGGTTCACATGCCCTTCCTGATCCCAACCCTATATGAAGAGATGTTATCACTATTGCGTGTTTCTCTGGTAGTTGGCAGTGAAGTGTGTTGCTTGAATATGAAGGGAAAGTGTTGGGACAAACACAAACACCCAGTCTCCGAGCAAGAAGAATTAATCAGAGGCGATTAAAATCCCCGACCCGGCCGGGAATCGACCCCGGGACTCTCTGAACCGAAGGCCTCAACGCTGACCATTCAACCAATGAGACGGACGACAACAATACGCATAATATTACGAGGGTAATCCCAAAAATAAGGTCTCCTGTTTTTTATAAATACAGAACTCTGTCCGTGTGGCTGTTGGTCACAATATTGTGAAGAGTGTTTCCCGCGCTCGCATATAAACATGCGCACGCCGCACTTAGGCACTGAGTCTTGGCTTGGCATCCGTTGAGAATGGAGCTCCCATTCTATGTTACCGCCAAGTGCGAAGTGCGCGCAGTTATTCGGTTTTTGAACGCAAAAGGTACTGAACCGATTGAAATCCATCGCCAATTGACGAACAAAGAAGCGGGAGACCCTCAATTTCCGTTCGAGACAGTCATGAAGGTTGAGCAAATCATGCGTGAAAATGGGCGGATCACCCTGGATGATATCTGCACTTTGGTTCCTGAAGTTTCCCGAAGCGCCGCTCACAGAATTTTAACGAAAAAGTTGAAATACCTGAAGGTGTGCGCAAGATGGGTGCGAGGTGAAAGATGAGGTTCACAACTTCCTGAACAGCATGGGGGCGAGCTGATATGACACGGGCATACAAAAACTGTTACAGCGTCTACAAAAATGCATCGACCGAAATAATGATTATGTAGAAAAATAGCTAAACGTTCAAGCTGTAAAACGATGTAAACCATTGTAAAAATTAACAGGTCTATGTATTTATAAACAGTAGGAGACATTATTTTTGGGATTACCTTCTTATCATTATTTATTCTCCAAGGAAGGTAGCCTTTTTTTTTTACTTAAAAGTATGTTAGGGATTTCGTTTTTAGCAATACAATATTAAATTTTATTAATACATTAAATGATGATGATGATGTTTGTTGTTTAAAGGGGACTAACAACTAGGTCATCGACCCCTAATTTTACGATGTGAATGAAACGAATATTAGAACTTCAAAATGTATCCACTGACCAGAATCTAAAACGAATGGTGATAAGAAAACGATCGTGAAACAAGATCATCAGTGGATGCATTCCACAATGCCTTCATTTCTGGGATGTTACTCATTATCTAAAGGGGTCCAATATCGAGGTCAACGGCCCCTCATAATGATCCTAATCACTGGTAAAGCAGAACCATGGTGTGTCTTCTATAGTGATACTAATTACAGGTACCGTGGACTCATGGAGTTTCTCGCATGGTGGTACTAATCACAGGTAATGTAGACCCGTGGTGTTGCTCACATAGTGCTACTAATCATAGGCAATGTGGACCCACGGTGCATCATACGTTATGGCAACGTTCACTGTCAACACAAACCCATGGTGTTCCTCACATAATGGTACTACTCTCAGGCAACGCAGACCCAAGGTGTTCCTCACACAGTGCTACTAATCACGGGTGCCAGCCAAACCCGTGGTGTTTCTCACTTAGTAGCACTAATCGCAGGCAGCCTAGACCCATGGTGTTTCTCATAAAGTGGTACTACACATAGGTAACGCAGACTCATTCTGAACATAGTGGAACCTACCGGTGGAATGCACACGATGACCATGCATACGCCCGTAGTTTTTCTCTCATAATGGTACTGTTCCTATGTAACGTAGGCCTATGGTTTTCCTTGCAATGTGGTACTAGTCGCAAGTAACGTCGACCCATGGTGTTCCGCACGTAATGGTACTAATCACAAGTACTCTCACGGTTCTTATTTCATCGTCGCCATAAGACATATCTGTGTCGGTGCGACGTAAATCGAATAGCAAATATATATATATATCACCACCCCTTGGTCGCCTGTTTTTAGTCGCCTCTTACGAGAGACGGGGGTATATTCTTCGTCTGCGTCCCCCACCAACAGGGGATATTAATATATTAGCTGAGCAAAGTACTGCATAACAATGTTACAAATATTTGCAAACTTTTTCTAAGAAACAGATAAGAGCTGAAGTGCAACACCTTTTCACAAATATATAAGAAACTAGAGGGGGAAAATATGTGTATTACAGTAAGTGAGGTGTCCAAACCGAGTTTGATATCTGCAGTCGCTTAAGTGCGGCCAGTATCCAGTAATTGGGAGATAGTGGGTTCGAACCCCACTGTCGGCAGCCCGGAAGATGGTTTTCCGTGGTTTCCCATTTTCGTATCAGGCAAATGTTGGGGCTGTACCTTAATTAAGGCCACGGCCGATTCCTTCTCATTCCTGCGACGTAGTGCACAGAAAAGTTCGGAACAAAACGTTATCGGCGAAGAGTATTAATATTAGCATTCAAAATTCCCAAGGAAAATGCATGGGATACGCAGAAATGACCAGAATCTCTTCTAACAAAAAGAGTAGAGACATGAGCGCGTGACTAAGGAACGCACATCAGCTACTTACATGTGCTGTACACTTGGCAAGCGATACAGTAGTGTGCATTGCGAGACTAAACACATATAGGGGAGGGGAGTGGACAAGCGGGGCATCGAGAAATATAAATTTAAAGGATCATTTCCTGGAAGGTCTAGCGTTTGTGCCCTCTATGACAGCTGTGACACAGGGCGCTGTAAATACTACATCCCTCTAGCGGACACATGCAAGTCAAGTATATTTTAATATGTTTATTATTTCAATTACCGAGCGAAGAGGCTGCACATATTAACGCGCTACGGCTATGGAGCCACGCTCTGCATTCTGGAGACGAGTGGGTTCGAACTACACCGTCGGCTGACCTGAGAATGGTTTCCTGTGGTTTCCCATTTTTACCGGCCTGAGTGGCTCAGACGGTTAAGGCGCTGGCTTTCTGAGCCCAAGTTGGCAGATTCGATCCTGGCTCAGTTCGGTGGTATTTGAAGATCTCAAATACGTCAGTATCATGTCGGTAGATTTACTGGCACGTAAAGAAACTCCTGTGGGACAACATTGCGGCATCTCGGCGCCTCTGAATCTGAAAACTGTAAACGTAGTCAGTTGAACGTAAAATCAATATTATTATTATTATTATTATTATTATTATTATTATTATTATTATTATTATTATTATTATTATTTTCACTTCCAGGCAAATGCCATGACAGTTCCTATTCATTGGCCATAGTCCATGCCTTCCATCTCCTTACCCAAATTAATTCATCATTTATTTCATCTTCATCAGTCAACTGACGTTGGCGTTAGGAAGGGCATCCGGCCGTAAAACATACACACACATTTATCTTGGCTCAGCCCTATCACATATCAAGAAACGTGCCTAAGGGAACAGATATACAATTTTTATTTTATTTATTTATGAACATCCCCTAATGTTTTCCTGGACGTATCACAAAGTTTAGGACACCTCCTTATCTATATCCATACAACAGTCTGCATGCATCTTATCTGTTTTCTCCTTTCTTAAATTTCCTTTCTCACAGTTCTCTGATAATGTTACAAAAATCTGCTGTTCTCCCAGGATTCATCTATTCTCGGTCAATTCTTGTTCTATTCCAGGTTTGTGTGGCCTGCGGAGTCCTTTATTTTCCCACCCATGGTGACACTTTCTTTCATTTTTCTTCATTCTGCGATTTGGCCGAAGTTAGAACTCTAAGTTACAAATAATTTAGTGAACAACTGTACCCCATGAGGAAATGGCAACGAGGAGATTAAACTGAATTAATGTGCCAGGAATACCAGTTCGTAGATTTGAATCTCTCTTTTATTTTTTGAGTTGCTGTACGTCAATTCGACACAGATAGGTCTTATGGTGACGATGAGATAGGTTAGGAATAGGAGTGGGAAGGAAGCGACCGTGGTCTTAATTAAGGTACAAGCCCAGCATATACCTGGTGTGAAATTGGGAAACCACGGAAAACTATCTTCAGGGCTGCTGACTTCTAACCCACTATCTCCTGGATGCCAGCTCACAGCTGTACGCCCCTAACCGCGCGGCCAACTCGCTCGGTGACTCATATTTTAATTTCTCTGCTTAAATGAACTCCTTCGGCTGACCCTTGTGCTGTTCAAAAAGGACAGTTGTAACTGTTAACACTTAGAGCTATTTTCTTCAGATGTTAAATCGCATATGTAGATTTGAATAACTTATGTTAAAGTGGATGATTTAAAACGGTTAATGCAAATTAAATCTTTTTTTTCTTTTTTTCCAGGTAGCTAACTAGTTCCTGAACTGCGTGGCCGCTTCAAAATAAACGTAATCAGGTGAGATAAGTAACTGTTATCATATTATGGAGATCATCGTCAGTTTTTAAACGTAAATTCATGGTATTACAAACATCTAGGCTAATGAGGCTTACAAATAACATGTCTGACCTACTCTAATGTTACTTTTAATCCTGTCACTGCTGGTCTTTGGACGGCAGTCCTACATGCAAAAGTGGGAACTATCTGGTAATCCATTTCATGGCAGCGTCTGTTATATTCTACTGTTCTATAAGGACACAAAAAATTACATACTATTTCGGAATTTTCTTGCACCTGGGTGGGAAATAACCCGAGGAACAAAACCACGCAGAATGGTTGCTTAAGGCTAGGAATCAACCTCATATCCACGAACGGCTCTCATTCCCAGTTCTACTGTGAAGTCTATTTGACAGTTCGGCTTTAAACGTATGTCTCAAATTATTTATTTGTTTGTGGGTTCCATTAAGGATTAAACGAAGAACACAGTACTTTCTTGAAACGTTGGCTTTTTGTCCAGGGCAGGAAGGGGTCCCAGGCTCGATTCCCTGCCGGGTCTGCGATTTTAACCTTCATTGGTTAATTCCAATGGCTCGGAGGCTGGGCATGTGAGCCGTCTTCAGCATTAGAATTCCTCACAGGTATGGTCCCATCATTGCTGGCGCGCAGGTCGCCTATACGGCGTCTGATCGAATGATCTACACCAATCCTCTTCAGAGGCCACACGTCATTTATTTATTTCTTTAATGAAAAATATATTCCTACTGTAGTCAACGACCAACGAACACTTTCACTTAGCAGGCCTATATATTACCACAAAGATGAAGGATGCTTGTAGTTCAATGTGATATCACGACCTATAGCAGACCTATATATTACCACAAAGCGGAAGGATGCTTGTAGTTTAATGTGATATCACGACCTATAGATTTACTTGGAATCCGAATCACAGGGATGTGATATTTAATTTCAAAAATCCCTAAAGCATTGATCGGAATTCGAAGCCTGACCGCCTTGTTGAGAAAACAGTGACAGTCCCACTCGGCTATCGCTTTCGACCTCTGATATTTCCACTATAGCTTCTTCTTCTTCTTCTTCTTCTTCTTCTTCTTCTATCGGAGCTGCTGACTGGCAGAGGGGTAGGACGTGTAGTCGTACACTGCTGTGAGTGCCACTGAACGTCGGACAATATCTATTCCTTGCAGCTAGTATCTACGATATTCATTCTTATGTAGATTCTATCTGCCTTGTCGACAGAACAGATGATTGACAGAAATTCCTCGATAAAGATAATTTCGCCTAAAGCATTAGTGGCTTGAAAATTAAGTAAGACCAAGCTCATGATCTCAAGTAAGAGAAGAGACAATGTGCAGCTAATGGGTGACAATAAAAAGACAGAGCGTGTTGAGCGATAGTTTTTTTCTATACAGACGGATGTTAGACTATGGCGACGATGGGATAGGAAACGGCTAAGTGTGGGAAGGAAGCGCCCGTGGCATTTATTAAGCCCCGTGATGTGAAAAGTGTCGCCAACAGTGGGATTCGAACCCGGGGGCGTAGGCAAGGTGGGTTACTAAGGGTTAGAAACCCCCATCCCCAGCCATAGAATGTTTACAATAGGAAGTAAACAGAAAAGAATGAAATGGCTTATGGCTTTTAGTGCCGGGAATGTCCGAGGACAAGTTCGGCTCGCCAGGTGCAGGTCTTTTGAATTTACGCCCGTAGGTGTCCTCCGCGTCGTGAAGAGGATGAAATGATGATGAAGACGACACATAAATCCAGCCCCCATGCCAGCGAAATTAACCAATTATGGTTTAAAATCCCGACCCTGCCGGGAATCGAACCCAATAACCATTTAACCATGGAGCCGGACAAAGTAAACAGAGACTGGAAATAAACAAGTGAAAGTCAACTCAGTGGGTTGGCTCTTTTGAACATTCACAGGGGCATAATTGTAAAATCAACAGATCTTTTGAATCTATTTTCTAAAAAGCCTCGAAAGTTGAATTATAGATTGTAATGTGAACATATCATTCGCCGAAAAACTATTCACCTTGACTATATTGTTCTTGTTTTGTATTTTAATGTAAGATTTTGTAGTGTACTGCAGTCTGAATATCAACATAATTTAATTGTATCTGTGTCCTTATAATGACATTCATTCATGCATGCGCGCACGAAACACGTATAAGCACCTTGATTGTGTTCTACCATCATTTTGTAACTATACCCCCCTCTGTCGATTCTGGCTACGCTACTGTTCGAACCCACTATCTCCTGAATGCAAACTGATACTTTCGTTCCCCAAACCGTACAGCCATTTGCTCGGCAACAACACTTTATTTCTACTGAAACGCAACATGGAGAGAATAGACATGTTTTGTAACGGTTCAATGATCAAAGCCATACTTGATGCACACCTAATTATTAAAACTGTACATCATTTTCTTCTAATTTTGAAGCAATTGCAATATCTCCTGTACCTGTAATCACAGACATAGGGCTCGATATGAACGGGGAAGCAGCCAGCATCCCTCAAACGTGACTGCATAGAAACTTAGTGAAGTCGAACACGAGCGAGCACACATTTGTGTCGAATACAATTCAAGTACCGTTAGAGGACTTGAAAACGGGGTTTACGTAGCGATGTGAGAGGAAATTCAGCGCCGGGTTTAATTAGATTTTGTGAGCTCGGCTTCAGAGAGGGAGTGAGTTTGAGAATGGAACGCTATTTTAAAAGTCCAGTTTTTTACCACATCCATAGTAAGTTCATGTTAATTTATACAGTACTGATACCGATTGCGATTACCTCCGTAGAGATAGGTGGTTTGAGGGATACTGATACCGGTGCGCTCTTGCGCTCCTCTGACGGTCTGTTTGCGGTAGCTGTGTGTGTGTGTGTGTGTGTGTGTGTGTGTGTGTGTGTGTGTGTGTGTGTGTGTGTGTGTGTGTGTGTGTGTGTGTATGTGTGTGCGCGCGTGTGTGTGTGTGTGTGCGCGATATTTTTAATTGAATTATTCGTATTAGAAATGTTCATTTTTGTGTGTATTTGTAAGTTTGTGATTTTTGTTATTATTTAGTTTGAGGGGCAGACACGATTTGTTTCTCACGTGATATGTCTGACAGTATTATTATGAAATACAGCATTTTGTTAGACTTGGATGATCACCCTTCCAAGAACTAGCCACGCCGAGTGTTGCAACAGCCCATGCTGTATATTTGGCGCTAATTTATGTATGAATACATTTTGAGCAGATGTTGGTACTTTTGAAAAGAAAAAGAAAACAGCTTTGTTTTCGGCTTTTGCGGTTGCACCCATCTCGACGTATAAGGTTCCAGTGCTTTAGTTTGAAGCTAAGGTTTTAGTTGTAGGAAGTGGGAACCTTGTAGAATACTTGGTGGGATGGTAGTGATTAATTTAATGTGTTGATGATTATTTTATTAGGGGAGGGGTAGGAGGAGACTGTTGGAGTCGTAATTTAAGATATGGTGGGTATGGTGGTTGGTGGGGGTTTGATTTGAATCAAGTGGATACCAACATACTAAGACGTTTAAATGAATTATTTATTTCACGTTTTATTTTAGTTTTGGTGCGAAATTCCAAGCAAACTAACGCCAAAATGCCCTTTTATATTAGTAGAATGTTTCATTGATAGGCTTTCTCGACTTGTAAATTCACTGAAGTGTCGATATTTAGAACTTTCAAGCAATTCCTATAACTTTTAAGGGTTTTGGGGAGCCTTCGTGGCTCAGGCGGCTGCGCGCCGGCCTCTCACCACTGACTTCCGTGATTCAAATCCTGGTCACTACATGTGATATTTGTTGAATAATAGAAGTTGAAGGTTATTTGAGTCTGGACTCGGAAGAAGAGGGACGGGGAGAGAGCTTGCTTTTCGTTCATACGGTGGGGGTGTGGTTTGGAGGTTGAGGAATAGAGGGGGAGGTGTGTTCGTGTGGGTGAGGTGGTTTTGATGTCTGCAGTGTGCTCGTATTACTCATTCAATTTCGACAAAATTAGAAAAGAATAATGTCAGACGCGTGACCAGGAATGTTAAAATGCCGGGCTGAGTGGCTCAGACGGTAGAGGCGCTGGCCTTCTGACCCCAACTTGGCAGGTTCGATCCTGGCTCAGTCCGGTGGTATTTGAAGGTGCTCAAATACGTCAGCCTCGTGTCGGTGGATTTACTAGCACGTAAAAGAACTCATGCGGGACAAAATTCCGGCACCTCGGCGTCTCCGGAAACCATAAAAGTAGTTAGTTGGACGTAAAGCAAATAACATTAAATTAAATTATTAGGAATGTCAAATACATTTTCTTTTCCAATTTGCTTTAAATCGTACCAACACAGATAGGTCTTACGGCGACGATGGGATAGGAAAGGCGGCAGTTGGCACACTTCGCCTAGAGTGACCACAGCCACAGGAACTTCATTTCTACTTGAACACGGAACCACAAGAACGTATGTTTATATATTGACCGGGATTCAAACAGCGACCATCTTGGTTAAGACTCGGTGACAATATATGATTTTGCCAGAACGGTTTCCAGTCTTTCGACCGGGTCAGGAATGGAATGAATGAAGTCCCCATCTAGCGGCGAGGATAGAAATTGTGCCGGCAGCCGAAACCTGTCGCACTCATCTGGGTCAATAATTGATGACTGACAGTTGAAATGAAATGATATTGGAGAGTGTTGCTGGAATGAAAGATGACAGGGAAAATCGGAGTTACCGGAGAAAAACCTGTCGCCTCCGCTTTGTCCATCACAAATATCACATGTAGTGACCAGGATTTGAATCACGAAAGTCAGCGGTGAGAGGCCGGCGCGCAGCCGCCTGAGCCACGAACGCTCCCCGAAACCAAGTTAAAGGAATTGCTTGAAAGTTCTAAATATCGACACTTAAGTGAATTTACAAGTCGAGAAAGCCTATCAATGAAACATTCTACTAATATAAAAGGGCATTTTGGCGTTAGTTTGCTTGGAATTTCGCACCAAAACTAAAATAAAACATGAAAGCACACATTAATCTTAAAATAAAAAATAATTTTCTGGAAATTCAACATCTCATCAGTGATCTCTGTCCTAAATATGGTTTATTACGACATACCTTTGATACCCACAGTAATGCTCAATGAAGGATGCGATGTAAATCTTTTATAATTCATCGTCGTTTTTCCTACCGAAAATTGCATCAGACAATTTCCGAATTCTACAGGAAATATGATGGCAAATCTAAGAACCGTGTGAATAGTATTGGGCTCTGCCTATTTCAAAATCAGCCACTGTCGGCAACCCTGAAGATGATTTTCCGTGTTTTCCGTGTTTTCCCATTTCCACACCAGAAAAATGCTGGGGCTGTACCTCAATTAAGGCAACGAATGCTTCCTTCCAACTCTTAGCCGTTTCCTATTTCACCGTCGTCGTAATACCTATCTGTGTCGGTGCGACGTAAAGAAAATTCTTTCCCATTTCTTGTCGAAATTGAATACGAAATAATGAAAAGTAATTTTAAATATGTCCTGTGGTATCACAGTCAAAATTGATTCGTGGAATTTCTGAAAATTCAGCTCATATTTCTCTGTGAGCCAGATCAATAAATATGTACAACCACTCAGAAAAATGATCGCACGGTATTGTGTAAGTTACACGAAGGTACCCTTGTTTCGAAAACAACTGAACCAACAGATATAATATTTGTTGTGAGTATGCACAGGTTTATCTAAATGGAAGATGAAATATATCTTGATAAAAATAAAAATATTTTTGGATCTCTTGAACGGAATACATCCAAATATTAAACTTACCATGGAGGCTGAACTTGGAATATGTTTGCCGTTCTTGGATGTTTTGGTTTCTAGGAAATCAGATGAAACTTTAGGTCATTCGATTAAACCCAGCCATGCTAATAGATATCTTCATCGGTCTTTTCATCAGCATCCTTGCCAAAAGTGTTCTGTGCTTAACACCCTTATCTACCGAGCGAAGGAGGTTTGTGAGGAGGATAAATTAAACGGTGGACTTAAGTTCCTAACCAGAACATTCTTGAGCAATGTCTACTCAAGGAAACAGATTGACGAAGTGCTACATCCTAAGCCAAAAGACTGACTGTCACGTGATTCTCGTCCTCTGAGTTTGGCCTTCTTGCCATACGTACAATGAAAATCCACAGCCTGTTTCCAGTCATTCGACCGGGTCAGGGATGGAATGAATGAAGCCCCCAACTTGCGGCGAGGATAGGAATTGTGCCGGCTGCCGAAGCCTGTCGCACTCCTCTGGGGCAATTATTAATGACTGACACATGAAATGATATTGGAGAGTGTTGCTGGAATGAATTGATGACAGGGAAAACTGGAGTACCCGGAGAAAATCCTGTCCCGCCTCCACTTTGCCCAACACAAATCTCACATGAATTGACCGGGATTTGAACCACAGAACCGAGCGGTGAGAGGCCGGCACTCTGCCGCCTGAGCCACGGAGGCTCTGCCATACGTACAATTTGTCACAAATAGGATTGGCAATATTCTCAGAAGGTACAATGTCAAGATCATTGTTAAGCCTAATATCATCATACGCAATTGTTTCGATCTGTTAAAGATCCTAGTGGTTTGTGTTGGAATTTGTAGGACTACTTGCTCCTGTGGATCGGTTTATGTTTGCCAAACATGTAGAAAGATAGCAACGAGGGTTAAGGAACATCGCAAGCACTTTCGCTTTTGCCAGCCAGAGAAGTCTGCTATGGCAGAATATGCCACAAACAATAACCATCAAATCATCTTTGATGCAACTTCTGTCATCTATAAAAAGGAACATTTTGTATTTAGAATCATTCGTGTTGGGATAGAAATAAGCAGTTGTACTAATTTTAACAAAGGTGACGGCTATGTACTGAGTAGATCATGGCTACCCTCCATAGTTAACTCATCAAGATTTTCCTCCTTGACTCTGAAGGCCCTAGAATAAACTATATTTCTAACAGGGTCTCTCTATCTCGTTTTTGGTTACTGTGAAGTGACAGTTGCCAAAAGAATGTGTTTTATTGCTCTGAAAACAATCTTGGTCTAAGGTTCGAAACGCGTCAGCATATTACAAACATTGCATGACCAATATCACCAAAAATTAAGTATTATAATGTCATTTAGTGGTGAAAGTCTACGTATTAAAATTAAAATTAAGTCTGATGAAATATTAAATGCGTGAAACGGACAATACCATGTGCTCATTTTCACTGAGAAAGAGAGAGAGAGAGAGAGAGAGAGAGAGAGAGAGAGAGAGAGAGAGAGAGAGAGAGAGTGTGTGTGTGTGTGTGTGTGTGCTCGGTCATTAAAATATATTTGTCCATTCCTTCTTTTTCTCTCACAGTTATTTCGTATACTATTTGAATTACTTTATACATGTGAGAGTGTTAAATCCAACCTAAATTCACAGTATACTCATTGCAATAGGCATCTCAGATTCCTTGTTAATTATTTTTAATGTCAAAAACATATAAAAGTAAATTTGTGCTTTGGTTTCACTAGTCCCTGAAATTACTACGCCCAGTTCACCTAATTAGAGATGTTCACCCTGAAGCTACCACCAGTAATTATTCGCTGTAAGAATATAACTTGCGGCAGAAATGTCAAACCTTTCCTTCTGAAGCTGTATCCTTCCAGAAGTATACGTAACACAACGCCATTGTGCTACAGGGCTCGGTAGAAATGTTCCTCCTGCGATTGACGAAAGAGAAGTTATCAACCGAGTGAGCTGACTCCGCGGTTCGGACCATATAGCTGTGAGCTTTGATTCCGGATATCGTGGGTTCGTACCACATTGTGGGCAGATCTGAAGATAGATTTCCGTGGTTCCTCATTTTGACAACGGGCAAACTTAACCAATGCCTCGATCGCTTCCTTCCCAAGTCTAGTCTTGTCCTATCCCATCGCAGCCATCAGAATTTCCTAAGTCGGCGAGATGTGAAGTGGAAAATGTAAATTTTTCGCTTTACGAAAAACTAGAGATCATGAATTTCAATAAATGAAACTCAAATACTAATAAGGAACGATTTATTAGCATTTTTTACAGATATGGGTACAGTGGTTCTTTTTATACAAATATACAGCCCGTGCACCTATCAAGGTCACTGTTACTAACAACGAAACCCTTCCACCTGTAAATCTCGGATCTCAGTAGGAACGTTTTACTCAGCCTTATCGAAATTAGGTGCCCAGTTTTGGGGTGTGAACGTTTGCTCATTTAAGCACTACGTAAACAGGAGTGAGCGGCGGGAAGCAGGTAGAGGCGGGACAGCCGGCCAGTTCATGTATCACGCTCTTACTCCTCCTCTCTCGCACGCGCAGTACTTCCCTAGTCTCAGCAATCGCTACCACTCCATGAGGCGAGCGGGACCGGGCCGCCCTCAGTGTAATATTTTGCAGTATTGGTGGAAATACACCATCTTTATGACCGTGCAACGTGAAATGGGCGCATAATCTGGCCGTCCACTCCGCTTCAACCTGTTTCCCGTCGCTCACTCCTGTCTATGCGGTGCTTAAATGAGCAAACTTTGACACCCCAAAACAGGTGCTAAATATATAGGACCGGGCATCTAATTTTCATATGGTTGAATAAAATATTTCTACTGAAGTCGTTGTACCAAATCTTAATCGATCGGAGATTTACGGATGGAAGGGTTTCCTTGTAAGTAAAACATCAACGGCTGCTAATGGCCACAAGCCATAAGACATAGCCTAAACAGGAGGCTGTGGATTTACATATTAGTTCTACAGTGTGTACCGTAAGAAGCAGGCCATTGATCTGAATGTCAGTACTACCACGACCAGCTTGATGCAGCGTAGATCTAGTTGGCCGTGATTACAACACTATGTTTCTTAAACTAGTGCCTTCTATTTCAACACACGCTTTATATACAAATCTACAACTCGTGCACCTCTCAAGGTCACTGTTGCTAGGCCAAACATTTTGTGACGTCACTTTCGTAACACATTGTGTCACGTCACGCAAATTTTGTGATGACGCCCAGCCCTAAGACATATCCATATCCAGTTTCATTATTCTCCCTTTCAACAGCGATCACCATCAACACCAATTACCAGCCCCAACATAGCTACTGTAGCATCGCCACACCGCCGCCATCAGGAACAGGTAAGAGGGAAAGAAGGTGGTGGTGGAGGTGATTACTGTTTTACGAGGAAGTAGAAGAGGTAAACGCTCCTCTTTTACGACAAATCCGAAATAAATGGGAGAGCTCCAACACTCTAAAAAGAAAATACATCGGCAAAAGGGAAGGAAGGAGCACGAAGGGCGTGGAAATTAAAGACTCCGTAGGCCTGAGTATGATGAAAGGTGTTGCTATAGGATCAGTCGTGCTGCAGTGGCATATTCTGATCCAGTGAGGAAAGCAATGGCGAACTACCTCGCTCATCATCTTGCCTCGTACGTCTCATTTGGGCTCTGACATTGGTTTTCGGTAACAGTATAGCCCTTTGTGGTGCTATTTGACGATCCAAACAGCCAGAAAGACATCTCTTTTTTTTTAAATTGTACGAATTGGAAGTGATACAGTGGAAAATAATTTTCAAGTGTGTCTTACATTATTTTGTACATAACAGAAGAGAAATCCTGTACGTGCACTTGGAACAAATATTATAGCAAATAATAGAAATGACAAAAATAACAAGAAAATGTCAGGAAAAAATTTAAAATAGAGATGTGCTTTCGTCAATGGCCAGTTGATGAACAATCACAATCACTGTCCACTATCATGACTGATGCTCCATCCTCACACCACGGAGGACAAAGTTCTGCTGGCTGTAAACCATTTTGAAGTTCAAATGTAAGAGACATAAGATGACACTACAGCATAGAGGCGTGACGATGCACCCTATTTAAATCTCATACAGTATTTCAAACATTTGTTGGTTACATTCACATTCCGCGGAAGTCTTCAATTATTAATTGTCACTAATGGCACAAAAGGAATATGCTGTAATTTTTTGAATCCATCTGTTCCATTGACATATTCAGGGAACGTATTTGATTGCTTGCTAATGTCATACATTACTCTCCTTGTAACTTTTGAAGTCACTCAAAGTCAACATCAGATAGAATACTGTGTATCGGACGATACGAAATCGATTCACCATAATTCATGAATTTGTCAAAGAGGCAATCGCACAAATTGTAAAGGGTGCATCCTCAAAGGATCCAGTCGAGTGGGTTGGATAACAGTTTACATTCATTTTCATTCGTAACATCAAGACCTGTCGTTGTGTTTGTATTTATTTTCATATTCATACTGCCTCCCACTGACATGTTATAATGCCACCCAAGTTACATAACACCAACGTTTATACAGTGCTTTTAGAAACTGTCCTACTTGTAATCCTCCATAGCATTTACTCTGTATTAAGTCATTGGTGTTTAAACCCATCACTGATAAACATATCGACTGCTATGTATTCCCGTCTAATCCATAGTACAGGACACAGAACGTGATGATCAACGTTCACATTGGCACAGTTTAGGGAGCCACACGCAACATAGTGGGACATAAAGTCAATAACATTATTACTACAAACTACCTTTTCATTTTTCGAAGACGCCGAGGTGCCAGAATTTTGTCCCGGAAGACTTCGTTTACGTGTCAGTAAATGTACCGTCATGAGGCTGACGTATTTGAACACCTTCAAACACAACCCGACTGAACCAGAATCGAACCTGCCAAATTGGTGTCGCAAGGCCAGCGCCTCAACCATCTCAGCCACTCAGCCCAGCTAGCATATTAGTGGCCGATCAACTGGAGCAGACAGCACTCGCAGGTGGAAATGATTTATTTCATAAATTATTTGCACATGACCCTGCAATAAAATCCATTGCGATTCTAACCGTCTCTATTTTTATTTTCTTTGTGTTAAGAAGCAGTGGTCCATTTCAAAAATATCGTCGTTGCCAGGACAAAACCTCCTAAATGATAATATTTATGGAGATAAAGAATGAACCGAAATTCGCGCACTCGGGCGTCGCAGCGCGAATCTTCACATGCCAGCAATGAAAAAGTCTCTCACAAAAGTTCATCCTGCGAGTGTATCAAGCAGAAAAAGGACGTTGAAGAATGGCAGTCTGGCACTGTAACCACATGTAGGGTAACTACCTCTGTCAACATATATCAGTCGTGCTGTGCAGTAGGTGCAGTGGATAGAGTTTTGGGTTAGCATGGAGAAGGTCGAGGGGTCGATCCTGGGTTGAGGCGTATGTTTCTTATTTCGTAAATGTAGTCCAGGTGGTACGGTATCTGGCATCTTAATCGTCAACAGCGATTGCAGCCAAGGCTAGGTGACGTCACTATCGAACTTTCCATTCCTTCTATTTCAATATCTCAATAATGGAATGTGCTATCAAAATTCTAATCACGGCGTCGTGTAGTCCCTTATCACAAATGATAATGTACCAAGTTTCATAAAAATCGGCGGAAGAATATCCGAGTAATTAAAGGTAGAAGATTCATGAATTTGAATCCGGATGGTCCGGCCACGGATATAAAACGGAGCCCGCTGGGGTAGTAGGAATCAGTGTCTTCGTGTATTCCCAGCTGCCAAGGTGGGCGGGCCAGCTGTGGAAAGTTACATTCGAGGTCGTTATCTTGTCCGGCTGAGTGCCGATGACAGACGTATTAGGAAGTACGAGCGTTCCAATTTAAATTTCTAAGTGTCAGAGGTGCGAACCTAGGACTCTAACCTCGTGTGAGATAGGAGGTGATAAATTACCTCAAGTTGTTAATACTGATTGACTTTTATAAACTGTGACACATGAGTAACAGAATTCGTTTCGTAAGGTGTCGAACTGAAAGGGATTATATAATTGACATTATCTGTACCAGCCAACAATCGCGAAGTGACTTACATAATTAATTTCAGCTCGTAAAGATTGTGTATTAAATTATTTCACAGGACTGTTTCCCATGAACAGCACTTTAACTTATTTTCACATGACTGTGCCTTCGTAACATAATTTATTTGCAAAACTGTGCTTAACTTTTCTCATAAAACTGTGCTTTAGAACATTTCATAAGACTGTGCCTTCGTTACAGCATTTACCGCGTTTTCAAGTAGGCCTATTACGTAAGACTGTGTCTCAGTTACATCATTTGCTTCCTTTCGTTAGACTGTGCCAAAGCAACAGTGTTCATTTCATTTCGTCAGACTGAGCCTTAGTGTCAGAAATGGTTCCAGACTTTGTAAATTGCGTTACTCCATCAACTTCAATTTCGTCGACGAGTGTATTGCACGACAATTATTTCATATTTTGAACAGTGCTAATTTTTCTTTTCATCATAAACTGTCATACTGAATTAATTTAACTTCTTCGATAAGTACATCGAATGACTAACATATTTGCGTTGAGCCTTAATAACTGTGGAACTTGTATATTATACGAACAGTGTCGTGTAATAAACATCAGTGCAGTGCGGTAGAGAAGTGTCGTATCAGATCCTATTGACATTCTGTGCGAAGTCTATAAACTTCTTTACTCCCTTCATGGGATCTCAGTGGAATAAAGTCTAAATTACTTATTCCACGCTACACACTGACATCACCAGACGTCAGAGTTCCGGGTTCGAGTCTCAACAGAACTTCAAGGGTCGTTAACCGCCGTGGAGTAACGTCGTGCCATGGTACTGAGAGGAGTTCCATGGTGAGGGGGAAGGAGTACGATAACGTGGAACATCACCGACGCCGACGCCGAGGGGCAATATCTCTCCCTACCTCTGCCTGGACTTTCTGAAACCCTACTGCTCGTCTGTAACAGGTGATCTAATTTGTCTGTCTTGAATAAACACAAGGTTCAACTTAATAGGAACTTATTCTGCTACCCTTCCCTCTCTGGTTTTCCTAGCATGGACCGTACACGCCCTAGCGTCAAACTATGCTCTCCGCTGAATTGAAGTACGGACGTTTCAGTTACAATATATATAAAATTGTTGGGGGTCCGCTGTCTTTAATTTCCTTTGTTTTGCCAACTGTTCAGATATTTATCGGATCTAGACCGTATAAGTGGTTTTTAGCTTTCGTGTTTTTGTCCGCCTGTCTATCTGTTCGCCTGTGCCCCTGACACGGTGAAATGGATGGATGGACTTCGACCAAATTTCACATTTAGAGTGCACTCATCCCGGTGAAGGTTTAGATATGCATGTGATTTGTAGGAAAACCTCAAGAGTTTTCTTCCATTTTATTTTATACTATTGATTTTCTGTAAAATCCGTGGACTATATCTGAAACGTCCCATTGTTTTAAACAACTTTTGTCATGAACATAATTTCGCTTACTCTTCAAATGACGTTGAAAATTACTACTTTCTGCGGGTTTCATGCTCTGCATTGAGTGACCGACAGACCGACAACAAACCTATCAGTTATCATGGCAGCGACTCTGGTTGCTTGCCAGCAAGGAAATGACGTAATAGCATTTTCGTCGAAAGTTCTATAAACTCTCGGTTGTTCCTTGCGTAGAAGGCGATAGGAACATCTCGCTGCCATTCCGCAAGATACCGTTGGAGGTTACAACCGTCTTCGAATAGCACTAAGGGTGGCTGGTTAATATTTGAATAATACCACAAAATGTAACCCATTATTTCACACGGTAAGGTGTTTTCTGGCATTTCCTATCATTTTTGTCGTATTTCTCTTCACTTCTATTTTCTGCTTTAATTTCTTGCCTCTGGCCTTCCCCTTTAGGCTTACGTAATAACACTCTAAGACATTCTTCTTATCTGTTTACCTAAGATTCTCTGTGCCTAAATTTCTCCTATGTTACCGCTTTCTTAAATATATTAACTCATATCATCACATTTTAGCGAGGGACATTTCGTTTTCCAATGCATCCACTTGGTATTTACATACCTGTCTTATCCGACTTTCCTCAGTTATAATCCTAATTTGTATTAATGTCAACTTTCTTAACTGTATTACTTTCCCCCTTAATTTCTCCGTATATATGCGAGTGCTAATCCGGATACCAGGACACTCTTTCGTTCGAGGAAAAATTATAAGGTGTTCAAGTATGTAACATTTTGGGTCGGAAAATATTGTTTCGTGGTAATTGGTGGCTAAACGGTAAGTCATATCACAAAACAGATAGCACAATCGCTGCTCAATTTGGAGAGATCTATGACTTTGGTCCTATGACTTGTTGTCGGTTCCTTATACGTTGGATAGAGCTGCATTTCTCGATTATCAAATCTCTCCAATTCGATTGTGACTGGCATTAGGAAAAGTGGCTTGTCTTTGTCATTCAAACTGCCTATCTCTATTGTGAATGGCAGTTCGAAATGTGGTCTGCCATCATCATTTAAACTCTCTAACGCTCATCTTATATCGGAAACAATGTATCGGGTCCTCCCAGTTTTGTTTGTCGGATAGCATGAAATTTAATATAATCTTACTCTCTGCGTGTACAGTACTTTACGTAGAAATCCATTTACAGTACAAGGTAGAATACCGTAGCAAAGTACGGGTACATTTGTTAGTAAATATGTATGCGTCAAAACTGCTCCTCGATGGGTATACTCTAAATATGAAGTTTGATCGAAATATATTCAGCCATTTTCCAGTGATGGTAGAACAGCAAAGAAACAAACAAACAATCAGATATGAATAAATTCAGGCTGCTCAATCATAAGAGTACCAGTGTTTCTTCCCAGTGTGGGTTAGGTTCATGAGTTGGAAACCGCATCTCTCCAAGATAATGGCCGGTTAGCACACCGTTTTGACACCATGCAAGGTGTCCTGTGACAATCACAATGCAGTGCCAATGTACTAGCGGAGGTACTTCCCTCCACTTGCTATACAGGATGTTTCAAAAATACACGGCATAATTTCAGGGTTGAATCCCTGACATTCTCAGAGAAGATAAAATGTATATATGAACATGGGTCAGGAAATGCGTACTTTCTTAGCCTCCATGACCACCTGATCTAAACCCGTTGGACTTCTTTGTGTGGATTTAAGAAAATTCTTTGGTGTACGCGACTGTTGTGAAGTATGAAGTAACGCTTAATGGCAGAATTGTATGGTCCTTTCCAACAGTACAAACAACACCAGGCATATTCTGGCGTCTTCCTAACTCCATGCGACGTCGAGCACAAGCCTGCAGTATGACAGGCGACGGGCATTTTCAAGACCTCTTGTAAGGTAATGATCGGAATACATCATTACATGCAAAATAGTCTACAACACTTGAGGTTCTAGCGCACGAAACTGATAACCCAACAATTACGCGCTACCGGATTCATGTTTATAATATAGACCTTTTTCATCGTCAGTATCTGAGGAATACAACCCTGAAATCATACCGTATATTTTTGAAACGCCCTGTACGTGTGCTCCAAGGCTAGCTTGATCAAAATTTTCTTTTGAGAAATTAATTTTTAATCAAACAGATATGAAAGCTTAGCTGATATGACCACTGCCACTGCCAATGCCACTGATATGACCTTGGATTGACCTGAAACGAATAACTACTCAATAAAATTGCAAAACAATGTACAGGCAACAAATACACTAAGATTTAATTCTCATTCAGATAAATATCATATTCCTCATTGTCTCTGCACATGGACGAGTGTTTTTACTAACACCGTCGGGCTCGTAGAGCAACTCTCAGACTGGGTTTCAGAAATTAACAATGTAATTCCGCACGGCCTTAATTAAGGTACAGCCTCAACATTTACCTGGTGTTGAAATAATAATAATAATAATAATAATAATAATAATAATAATAAATATTTATTATTATTAAATATTAAATAAAAATATTAAAATAAATAAATATTATAAATATTAAATTTTAAATAAATATTATAAATATACCTTGCACGAACGGATTGTTAAAATCTCTTGAAACTGTAAGCATAACATGACTAATTTATTTCACAGTTCTATACAAAATATCTCTTGTACGAACGGAAGTGACCAGTCACGTTAACTCATTGTACGAAATAACTCAGGTTTTCACACACATTCATGAAATGAAATGGCGTATCGCTTTTAGTGCCGGGAGTGTCCGAAGACATGTTCGGCTCGCCAGGTGCAGGTCTTTCGAGTTGACTCCCGTAGGCGACCTGCGCGTCGTGATGAGAATGAAATGATGAAGACAACACATACACCCAGCCCCCGTGCCATTGGAATTAACCAATTAAGGTTAAAATCCCCGACCCGGCCTGGAATCGAACCCGGGACCCTCTGAACCGAAGGCCAGTACGCTGACCGTTCAGCCAACGAGTCGGACACACACATTCATGCACCAATAACACAGTGCTACACCCACACTAACAGCGAAGATTGTGCGTCTACTGGTGCACTCTTACGGCGACTTGGAGAAATATTGGTAGTCGCGCCTTCCTGTGTTGAACTAGTGGCATAGAGCAGGCAGTATAAGAGGATCGAGACGGCGCACAGTGGTCTAAACACCGATTCTAGCCGGCAAAATATCGATAAAATCGAAGTCAAGAAAGAGCTGAAAAAAGTTTGGGAACTCATTCTAGACACCCCAGGTACCTCATATCTGCCCTACATAATGTGCTTGGAGTGTGTAAGTGGCGGGGAATGAAGCACAAACATGACAATTTTAAAAAACTTGGAAAAAATTAACCATTTATATCTTATTGGGACCAACCAGGATATTGAAGAACCCTTTCTTGGAGTGTATTTCTTGAGTACATTCACAAGGATAAGTACTGCTGCACGCGCTAGAAAGACCGTATCGACCGTTAACTTCTCCACACACCGGGCGAGTTGGCCGTGCGCGTAGAGGCGCGCGGCTGTGAGCTTGCATCCGGGAGATAGTAGGTTCGAATCCCACTATCGGCAGCCCTGAAGATGGTTTTCCGTGGTTTCCCATTTTCACACCAGGCAAATGCTGGGGCTGTACCTTAATTAAGGCCACGGCCGCTTCCTTCCAACTCCTAGGCCTTTCCTATCCCATCGTCGCCATAAGACCTATCTGTGTCGGTGCGACGTAAAGCTACTAGCAAAAAAAAAAAAAAAAAAAAACTTCTCCACATTTTAGACTTCACTGAACTCCGATTTTACGGCGTTTTCAGATCTGTAAACAGACGTTATAGGTAGTTATGTGTTACTGATTGATTTAATCGACATTATACACTATACTAAAGATTTTCCACCAAAAATCAACTGCCACCTCTTGCAACCTTTTTTTGTTGGTGGTACTTGCTTATAAGCAACCTGAAAAAATTTCACCGCACTGTGTGTAACTTATGGCCCACCGCTCTCCGAGCTTTTCTATACCATAGATCTAACTGTATTTCTTCACATTGAAATTTGTTGTTTAAAGGTAGTTTACGAAACACCACGGATGAAAAAAAAGCAAGATGTCAAAGATCGAAAATCCACTATTCAGGAGACTTTGTGGAAAGAGCTGGGCCTGCAAGTTGACAGGGTTCCTCAAGGGACTGGGACCTCGAACACCGGCAACATCTCAAGAAGGTTCTATCGCAATCCGAAAAAGGCAGTAGAAACAACCGGAATCAGCGAAGAATTAATCATCAGGTTTACTGTTATATTGCAGGAACAACAACAAAACCAAATTCAACTATATTTGGACTTAGTTCCTTCGCTTCACGATATTTATACTCTTCTCTGGGTTTTAGGTTTTGTCCACTGGTCATCAGGTGAACGATAAGGCTTTCAGTGCGTACGCTTTAGACACTACAAAATTGTACGTGTCCTTATATAATTGGTATCCTGTGCCTCCGACCTTCCACGAAGTGCTTAATTCATGGTGCTCAGGCGATCAGATATGCCCTACTGCTAATCGGTAAACTGTCCGAGGAGTCCCAAGCATCCAGAAACAAGGGTTACAGGTCCTTCCTGGAGCACCAAACCCGGAAGACCTCCAGAAAGGACACAACAACTGATCTAATACACAGTCTCCTGTTTTCGTCGGACGTAGTAGTTACAAGGCACCTCATATCAAAGCCGAAATTCACTGGAACGAACCGGCCCCTGAATTACACGCTTTGCTCGCGTTCGATGAGGACACAGATGAACGGGAAGCTGCGGATGAAGAGACTTCCGAAGAAGATATTTCCAAAGCAGAAGAAGAGGACGTTGAAATATCAAATACAGATAGTTAACCCAAGGCATGACTCGTCAGTAGTCTTACTAATAAGTAACACAGGGCCAAAAGATCCAAATAGGTCCACGCCCCGAACAAATAGCATTCAAAAAAGTAACATGGAGCTAAAAAATCGAAACATTTCATATACTGTATAACGTAATATATTCTTATTCCTTTTCAGGCCACCTGCTTCGCCAAACTGACCTAATTTTTACAATCGTTGATATATTTTACATCATGGATTTAGATGACTCATTCTTATAAAAATAAAATCATGACATTTGTCAAGGATTCCGTACGTTTTTCTTTCTAAACCCTGTTCATAATTTCATTAAAGAGTTAACGGGAGCGTATCGCGCCATTTACCGTGAATCCTTTTGCGGAATACTAAATTTTGTCCGGCTATATTAAGTTTGCGAGTTAGCGGACGCGTAATGGATCCGCTACTCCGTTAATCGAAAATACGATAACGGATTCGTAATCAGCGACCTAGAAAATCCCAGAGTATGAATTTTCATCGGCTTTTGTGAACCCAGAAAGATGCTACGATTTATTGCCGACTAGAATCGGTGTTTAGACCACTGTGCGGCGGTGGCTGTATCAGATCTTATTGACATTCTGTGCGAAGTCTACAAACTTCTTTACTCCCTTCATGGGATCTCAGTGGATTAAAGTCTAAATTACTTATTCCACGCTGCACACTGACATCACCAGACGTCAGAGTCCCGCGTTCGAGTCTCAAGAGAACTTCAAGGGCCGTCAACCGCCGTGGGATAACGTGGTGCCATGGTGCTGAGAGGAGTTCATGGTGAGGGAGAAGGAGTACGACAACGTGGAACATCAACGACGCCGACGCCGAGGGAATGTGTCTCCCCCTACCTCTGCCTGGACATTCTGAAACCCTACTGTTCGTCTGTAAAAGGTGATCTAATTTGTCTGAATTGAATAAACACAAGGTTCAACTTAATAGGAACTTATTCTACTACCTTTCTCTCTCTGGTTTTCCATTATTATTATTATTATTATTATTATTATTATTATTATTATTATTATTATTATTATTATTATTATTATTATTATTTACGGAGGTTGTGGGAATTAATTTAACTTCTATGATCTTCTAACGAGTTGAAAACTACATAAATGCACCCGTCCCATTTAATTATTCTTAACTGCCAATAGACTGCATACGGTTTGCATGACGCAAGGCTTGAGCGCGTGGGGTGATCTGTCAAGTACGTATGCAGCTACGAAGGTACGATTGGCTGTTATTGAGATTCTTTTTGGTTGTAGTTTTATAGAATAATCAGAAGTTGTTCCACATACAGCGCAGATTGGGGAACAAAAGAAAACAATAACCCTTGCTGCTCCCAAGCACTCCTATGAGAGTGGTCGCGGAAATTGAAAAGTTCTGATCTCTATACCGACAAAGAACTGTTCGAGAGCAACTCTATCGTAGAAATAAAGTGATCAGCCGCATCAGATGAGCTCAATACGAGCCAGAAGCATTAAACGATAGCAATGCAGTTCACTAACTGGCTGTGGCAGTTCAATTCCAAGAACTCAAGCTTTTATCAGCGCAGTGTATCAGTTGAATAAGCACAGACCAAGAGAAAGCCAATAATGAAGATAGTCTAATCCAGCAGTAGGATAACAGAACCATAACAATGGTGCCTCTTTTAATATAGAGTATAATTCCGTCTATCCAAACCCCAATAATCCCGAAACATGGTTAATCTGAACTAAACGCTTTTTGAGTGAAAAATCTGCAATTTAATGAGACAAAATAATCCATTCCTGAATGAAAATTACTTATAATTTTATTATTCATATATGAAATCAATATAAAATAATACTGAACTTCGTATTGCGATAAGATTTTGAGGTATGACGCGAAGTAAAATAATGTAACGAAGTTAACTGAGTTTCATAATGTTTGGTTTCACAGGAGTTAATAAAACACAGCAAATATCAGTCAAAAATGATTTCTAGAGCCAGGATATCCGGATGTTTAGGCAGTAATAAGTTAGAATGCATCCTGAAGTAAGTAAACTCGTGTCCTTGTGCCGAGAAGGTGCAACTCTTTTCAGGTACACCCCCAATGAGGGTGAGCTGCATGTGCCATTTTAACCATATACCAGTCCTCTTGCCAATCTCTGGCAGTACCGGGAACCACACCCGGGTCCACGAGGATGGCAGTTGATAGCGCTAACCGTACCGGTATGGAGGCGGACAGAATGCTGGCTAGTAGGAATTGTCCCCTACCCGCTCTTCCGTAATGTAGCGAGAGTAACATAACTTCGAGGGTTTCTAACAGGCCGGCTCCCTGCGGTTTATGCAAATCTCAAAACAGTACTGTTGTCCGGGCTAGAATATTCATGCTATTCACCTCAGTAAGCTTGCATTCTAACTTACAAAAGCCTTAACATCCTGGCTGTAGTGATTCACCATTACAAAGTCAGTTATTTCTGTTTCTTATTACTCGCCATCTTCGTAGTTGCGGCGAAATGTTGTATTTTGGAAGAACATTCTGGTAATTAGAAAATTTGCAAGTCCGGACAGGCCCCGTTCCCTTTAAGTAGGGATTAGCGTGACTTCTCTACTACGCATTAGAAACTGTTTTGCCTTACAGCTCCCAGATCCTACACTGGTGAGGTATAGAGTGTAGAGTTTCTCCTATGAGCTAGATCAACTTTGTTACATCAATTTTTCTGCCTGTCTCAGTCTCATTCTTGGCCTTGATGTAATGAAAGTGACTGAGGCATGAACGATACCATTCCTTACGCAGCCAGCCTCTGTGATAAAAAAAAACTACAACCTGTTTTCCAGTCAATGTCCGGGTCAGGGACAGGAATTGTGCCGGCTGCCGAGGCCTGTCGCACTCATCTGAGGCAATGATTAATGACTGACAGATGAAATGAAATGAAAGTGGAGAGTGTTTCTGGAATGAAAGACGACAGGGAAAACCGGAGTACTCTGAGAAAAACCTGCCCCGCCTCCGCTTTGTCCAGCACAAATCTCACATGGAGTGACCGGGATTTGCACCATGGTATCCAGCGGTGAGAGACTCTCTGTGATAGTTGGTGTGAACTTTTTTGCTCATAGGATCACTTAGTGGATGTATTTCATCAAGCTTGCTGGGCTGATGTGTAACAGGAAACTTCTGGCGCGGAGGGGAAAACGACGGAATTGTACTCCACTCATTCCCGTAGAATGCCTCTTCAGTAACACCCAATCTATCTGTGACAGCTGATGGTGGATTTGTTTGCGTTTCAGCCAATAATCGTGCTGAGAACTCGACTCAGTTTTTAAGCATCTCTGAATAACTGAGAGCCGGTTTTATCATTGTCCGATGAATCTTAGAGAATCTTCCACCACGTATTTTGGACATCATACCATCCGACATGTTTCGGTCAGTACATATACTTATAAAGTGATCATGTGTTTTCTACCCTGTCCAGAAACACCTGGGTGTCTTATTCGCTTGTAAGTCAGTCCATTTCCACGTGGACACAATATCAAGACTTTTTTTTTTTACAATTTGTTTTACGTCACACCGTAACATAAGTCTTATGGCGACGGTGGGATAGGAAAGGGCTAGGAGTGGGAAGGAAACGGGCGTAGCCTTAATTAGGGTATATCCCCAGAATTTACCTGGTGCTAAAATGGGAAACCACGGAAAACCATCTTCAGGGCTGTCAACTGTGTGGTTCGAACCCACTATCTCCCAGGTGCAAGCTCACAGCTGCGCGACCCGAAACATACGGCCAATTTACTCGATGTGTAAAAGGTACAACTCATAGACCGTTTTACAGGACTGTTGATTTTATCATAACCTCCAATTTTATCTGGAATATCCGATCCACTGAGACGCGACTTATTATTTCCAAAGATCCCACATACATTAGACAAAATTTTAACCACGGCCACCTTGGAGAGAAACCAGTGGCCATAGTTGTCGGTTATCGCTATCCACCCATTTCAACGAATTGTGTAAAATAAATTTCACTTTAATCTATGAAAAATGCTCCGTACTTCGTCATAAAACCAATATTGGATGAAGTATGTAAAGTGTATTTTAGTATCACCTAGGAAATGCACAGGACTTCGTAATAAAAGCAATATTACAAGTCGTAGTGCAGCTTGCTCTGAACATGAGGGGCCACTAATCAGAGAATAACTAAGCGCAAGTTCTTTGTGGCGAAGAATATTGTGTAGAACAGTCCATGTTAAAATAATAAAAAACTGTTCAATCCGTTCCGCGGTAAACTCCGCAGATATCCTGAACTTGATGGACCTTGATTAGATTCCCATCTGTGCCACGTTTTTATTAATAGTTTTAGAATCTGACTGCAGAGTCAGCCGTTTTCTTCGTGGATTTTAACGTCTGTCCAGTATCCCCGCATTAATTCTCGGTAACATTTCCTTCTTTCTCTTTCTTTCTTTCTTTCTTCCACGTCTTACCTATTCTTAGCTTCCCAGTTTTCTTGGAAATCCTAGATACCTTCACTGTGATACTCGTTTCTTGGAGACCTCCATAACAATGAACCAGTTATCATAATCAAAATGCAAATATCATAGATACTAAAACAATATTTGACAGTAGTATGGTATGAGTGCTGGAGAGAGTGAATAGCCCATTGGAATATCTGCTGGAACGGGCCAGTTGGCCGTACGGTTAGAGACGTGCAACTGTGAGCTTTCATCCGAGATATAGTGGGTTCGAACCTCACGGTCGGCAGCCCTGAAGAAGGTTTTCCGTGGTTTCCCATTTTCGCCCCAGGCAAATGCTGAGGCTGTACCTTAAGGCCACGGCCGCTTCCTTCCCATTCCTAGGTCTTTCCTATCCCATCTCCGCCATAAGACCTATCTGTGTCGGTACGACTTAAAGCAAATAGAAAGAAAATAAATATGTGCTGGCTTCCTACCTAAATGAATACCATCACACAGGTCTACGATTTAGTTTTGGGAAGGAGTATTCGAGTATAGTGTATTCAATTTATTTATCTCCAGGAGACATAAGTTTATGCATAACAAGCAGGATTCCTGAAACAATTGAGCAACAATTTATTTAATTAATTTAATTTATTTTATTTAATAAATGTTCCAAGGCACTCTTTTAATATTCCAAAACTGTCTTACAAAGAGCTCCCCACTTAAAATAGTAACCCCATCAAGGAGTAATTACCTTAGTAAATGTGGTAGTGGTCACACCGGCAAGGCAAATGAAGTTCGTAGATGGACTTCTCAAAAAATTCACTTCACTTACCCGATATTGCCTATTTTTGAAGTGGATTGTTAAATCGAATACGATTTCTTCTCTGAACTGCTGCAACAACAGACCTTAACGACCCATTGGAAGACATACAAAAAAAATTCGTACTTCTCATCAGAATTGCTCCTTTAATACGTTTAACTCGAGTCAAACTAATCAACTCTTCCTCCTCTCAGGTTGTTCGCAGTGTTATATAAAAATCCTGACTTTCAGCCTTTTATTTCGAAGCTATTAATAAACAATCTCTTTCCCTGCAGAACAATTTAAGGCTTTTGTTTACTGGAGGGCGTAAGACAATGCCTCGTCGCTCAGTTTGCCACTGTACACTCAAAGGGAGACAAGGAAATGTGATCATAAAAGCAAGGAAACGCATAAGATACTGAAGCTCATGTAACTCGTGCGCTGGTCGAACATAATTGTATTAACGTACACAGATTTTCAAATGTGAAAGTCAAGAAACGCCTCATTTGAGAACTGTAATTAAAGGTTTTAGGACCGGGCGAGTTGGCCGTGCGTGTAGAGTCGCGCGGCTGTGAGCTTGCATCCGGGAGATAGTAGGTTCGAATCCCACTATCGGCAGCCCTGAAAATGGTTTTCCGTGGTTTCCCATTTTCACACCAGGCAAATGCTGGGGCTGTACCTTAATTAAGGCCACGGCCGCTTCCTTCCAACTCCTAGGCCTTTCCTATCCCATCGTCGCCATAAGACCTATCTGTGTCGGTGCGACGTAAAGCCCCTAGCAAAAAAAAAGGTTTTAGATCTCCTTATTTGGTTATGATGCCATTTAGGGGCTGCAATAATAATATAATGGAGAGGATGTATAAGTTCCTGGTAAGACCCAATTAGAATATAGTTCTAGTGTATGGGACCATCACTAGGATGACTTGAATCGAGAACTGGAAAAGATCAAAAGAAAGCAGCAAGGTTTGTTCTAGGTGATTTCCGACAAACGAGTAGTGTTACGAAAATATTGTGAACTTTGGGCTGGGGAGTCTTCGGAGTAAGAAGACAAACAGCTCGACTAAGCGGAATGCTCAGAACTGTAGAGATTTGATTGATTGATTGATTGATTGATTGATTGATTGATTGATTGATTGATTGATTGATTGATTGATTGATTGATTGATTGATTGATTGATTGATTGATTGATTGATTGATTGATTGATTGATTGATTGATTGATTGATTGATTGATTGATTGATTGATTGATTGATTGATTGATTGATTGATTGATTGATTGATTGATTGATTGATTGATTGATTGATTGAACAAGTCATTTGAATGTAAACATATTTTCACATATGGCGTTCGGCCTTGAAACATCAGTCTTCCACCATTTAAATAGGAAGTAAGAGGGGAAACAGCTACAGATCTCCGTAGTAAAGATGGAGTATGATGATGATGATGATGATTATGATGATCGTGGTGTTGCTGATAATAATAATAATAATAATAATAATAATAATAATAATAATAATAATAATAATAATAATACCGATCGAGTTAGCCGTGCGGTTAGGGGCGCGCAGCTGTGAACTTGAATCGGGGAGATAGTGAGTTTGAATCCCACTACCGGAAGCCCTGAAGATGATCTTCCGTGGTTTCCCATTTTCGCACCAGGCAAATGCTGGGTCTGTACCTTAATTGAGGCTACGGCCGCTTCCTTCCCACTCCTAGTCCTTTCCTATCCCATCGTCGCCATAAGACCTATCTGTGTCGGAGCGACGTAGAACAAATCGTAAAAAAATGTTATATATAATAATATATATTTGTTATAATATATAATATATTTAAATATTTTAATAAACCAAGTGTACAAGTTCTGCTACTTAGGATCAGTTATTACCAATGACAACAGATGCACTGTGGAAATGAAAAGAATTTCCCTGTATAAGAAAGCTTTTGAGGAGAAGAAGCGGCTCTTAATTAATACATCGTTAGATACTAAACACAAGAAATTGTTTATCAAAACATTCATTTGGAGTGTGCTGCTATATGGTTGTGAAGGATGGACTTTCTTAAAGGAGGACGTGAAACGACTAGAGGCAGTGGAAATGTGGCTACGGAGGAAGATGACAAGAACTAGCTGGATTGAGAAGAAGCAGTGCTTAGAGAAATAAACACCAGATACAATAATAACAACGATAAAGAGGAGAAGGGCATCAGTTTTTGGTCACATTCTCCGGCATAATTACTTCATAAAGAACTTGTTCGAAGTGAAGGTGATGGGAAAGAAAGGCAGAGGGAAACCACGCAATAAGATCGTTGAAGAGGTAGTTGAGATGATGGGATGCCAAGGTTATGGAGAGATGAAAAGGATCGCAGAGAGAAGAGATCAATGGTTGCAGTGACAAGGCGAAGCCTTTAGATAATGACGATGATGAATATATGTTTGAAACAATTTCTCACAAAGTAATATTCTGACAAATATTGGGGGATTTCAGCACATAACTATAAAGTTAAGTCTGATAAGAGGAAGGCAGCTAAGGTTGGTGGTGGTGTATGTAACTTCGTTAACGTTGAATACAGTCCGGCTCGATGGCTAAATGGTTAGCGTGCTGGCCTTTGGTCACAGGGGTCCCGGGTTCGATTCCCGGCGGGGTCGGGAATTTTAACCTTAATTGGTTAATTTCGCTGACACGGGGACTGGGTGTATGTGTCGTCTTCATCATCATTTCATCCTCATCACGACGCGCAGGTCACCTACGGGTGTCAAATCAAAAGACCTGCATCTGGCGAGCCGAACATGTCCTCGGACATTCCCGGCACTAAAAGCCATACGCCATTTCATTTGAACGTTGAATAAAGAGGCTGCCTAGCGAAGGCTCTAAAGGCGTACCTGGTTCAACCGGAAGGTGTGGGTTCGATTCTACTTCAGGAAGTCAAACATTTAGGGACGAGATTTCCACTAAGGGCCTTCACGAACTGTACCGAACTGGCAGGCTAGAGACGATTTTACTGTTGACGGTACTACTTTCATGCCAGCAAGACGTAGTTTGCATTGGATATATCTCCGGCTGAAGACCAACTGCGCAACAACTCCGTACAAACGATTATTCACTTATGCATTATTAATTTTTCACTGCCATAAAAGATAAACTTTAATTGCCACATAAGTTATAATTTTTTCCCCACAAGATTTTGTTTTTAATGTTCACTCACAGGTGGATAACTCTGCTTTTCTCTCTGTCGGTAGATGATGCGGAGGTCAAGGGTTTCTTTGTATACCCAACCAAACCAAACATAAAAATTGCACATCGTTCCGGCATATCCCATTCTATGAAAGCAGCTCATCGGAACGGATACTATAGAACGGTATCTTACGTTGCGAGCCTTTTGTTTTTACAATTTGCTTTTACGTCGCACCGACACAGATAGGTCCTTTTCGTTGGATTCTCTCTCTCTCTCTCTCTCTCTCTCTCTCTCTCTCTCTCTCTCTCTCTCTCTCTAGAATTTAACTAAATTATATATTCTAAAACACTTCATCATGTATATCCTCATATCTTTTGTCGCATCCTTTAGACTTCAGTTGTCATTTTCCCATGATCGTGTTACATCATTTTCCTGTAATTCCTGAGTTCTATAATTCGCTTTCTATAATTTAACGAGAGTGAAGTTCAGTTTCATGTTAAATTTTACATCTTTTCCCCCAACTTATATTTTCTCTCATACTGCTGTCTCCTTACAGTCTTCTAGCAGGTATCCGTGTTGACACACTGGACCCCGTGAGATCTCCGAAGTTAAGCAACATTGGGCGTGGTCAAGATTTGGATAGGTTGTCACGCGCTGTTTGTGGGTAGGTAAGGGAATGGAGGAGCGGAAAGGAACTGCCCACACTACCGTCCGTAATCTCAAGCTCAGGCACACCTCTGTGGAGGATTGAACGTGCCTTCGGGGAGAATACACCCTTACCTTACCTTGCAGAGCAGAGAGAGTAGTGAAGGCCTCCGGTTACAACTGTACAATTATTCTTAAAAGTTAACTTTCTACTCGCTGTGAGACTCGCTCCAAGCATCGACGTCATTCTTAGTGGTGTTAATGCGGCATGTACCTTCATCATTCAACGGCGCACTCGTACTGCATTGATATTATTCCTTTCCCAAGAATACAGCTCCTCCCGACATTTACATTTCAATTTGCCTCGCTGACTGCGCCTTCCTTACAATTTTCTTTCCGTCCAACGTACTGTACTTTTGTTAAAAGTAAGACTTGAAAGATATTAGGCGCTATGAAATAAAATATTCGACTAAATTCACTCCGACATGCTTGTTTAAACACACTCCCTTTCCTGATGCGATCATTATTTGAATCCAGCTGTCTACCATTCTTCATACTGAACCCTTTGGTCCATATTGAGGGATACCTACCTTTCTTACCTATCAGCAAAGTTCATGAGATCTGTCTCTTGGGTCGTGTCGGGTTCTTCGTCACTTGCTGAGGTAAAGGTAGGGTTCAGTAATTCTAATCTATCTACTGGAATGAAAGGTCTGTTTAAAAGATTCCTATTTATTCAGGAAAATTCTGAAGCAATCTGATATGTCAACGGTGTCATAGAAGTCAATTGTGTCCACTGGACACCACAATCATTTTACATAAAGGTCAGAACCCTGGTGTGAGACTTTAACGTAACTGCCTGATGGGCATTCTTACTAGAAACCATTGTCTCAATTATTAATTATTTAAGAAAGGAAAGTCTGGAAATCCTTAAATTCGGCTTCCATGTGAGACCACATGTACCATCATAGTGATTCGTTATGGTCCAGCCCTCGTAAAACGAACTCTGGACTCTGGGTATAATTAAGGCAGTCCAAGTGGTTCTACGGCATGGACCCTTAATTGAATCGATGTGACCTGCGTCTATGTCATAGACCGACATCTAAACTTCTAAGTTACTTTAAGGTCATTGTGGATGATGACCGCAAGG